>NC_081330.1:102341246-111468746 GCF_026419965.1 Kogia breviceps
GTATACATAGTACAAAGGACACTGCATAGCACATAGTCTGTTCAATAAGTAATTGAATGAGTGAATAAATAAAAAAATGTTTTCCTCTAAAAATGTGATACATCACAATATAGTGAAAGATAAAAATCACGATCATCTCAATAGATGCAGATAAAGAAAGAATCTGACAAAACTCAACATCTTTTAATGATAAAAAGTGAACAAATTGGGTATAGACAGGATATACCTCAACATAATAAATACTATATATGACAAGCCCACAGCTAACATCATACTCAATGGTGAAATGTTGAAAGCTTTTACTCTAAGATCAGGAACAAGACAAGGCTGCCCACTCTCACTCTTATTCAACATAGTACTGAAGTTTTAGCCAGAGCAATTAGGCAATAAAAAGAAATAAAAGGTATCCAAATCAGAAAGGAAGAAGTAAAATTGTCTGTTTGCAGATGATATAATGATATATATAGAAAGTCCTAAAGAGTCTACCAAAACACTGCTAGAATAAATGAATTCAGTAAAGTTGCAGGTTACAGCATCAACATACAAAAATCAGTTGTGCTTCTGTACACTAAAAAAACTGATAAAAAAGAAATCCCATTATAATAATAACATCAAAAATAAAATACTTCAGAATAAATTTAACCAAGGAGGTGAAAGATCTATACACTGAAAACTGTTAAAACTTGGATGAAAAAAATTAAAGATAAATAAATGGAAAGACATCCTGTGTTTGTGGATCAGGATTGATATTAAGATGTCCATGCTACCCGAAGCCATCTATATATTCAATCCAATTGCTATCAAAATTCCAATGGCATTTTCACAGAAAGAGAAACACAGTCCTAAAATTCATACAGAAGCACAAAAGACCCCGAATAACCAAAGCAATCTTGAGAAAAAAGAACAGAGCTAGAGGCATCATACTTCCTGATTTCAAACTATATTACAAAGCTATAGTAATTAAAATGGTACCATACTGACATAAAAAGACACACAGACCAATGGAACAGAATCGAGAGCCCATAAATAAACCCTCACATATATGGTCAACTAATACTTGACATGGGAGCCAAGAATACTCAATGGGGAAATGATAGCCTCAAAAATAAATGGTATTGAGAAAACTGGATAACCACATGCAGAAAAATGAAACTGGACCCCTATCTTACACCACTTACAAAAATTAGCTTGAAATGGATTAAAGGCTTAAACATAAGACCTGAAAATGTAAAACTCTTGGGAGAAAACATAGGGGAAAAGCTCCTTGACACTGGTCTTGGCCATGATTTTCTGGATATGACACCAATAGCACAAGCAAAAAAATCAAAAATAAGTGGAACTACATAAATCTAAAAAGCTTCTGCACAGCAAAAAGAAACTACTAACAAAAAGAAAAGGCAACCTACGGAATAGGAGCAAATATTTGTGAACCATAAGAGGTTAATATTCAAAATATATAAAGAACTCATACAACTCAATAGCAAAACAAACAACTGAATTTAAAAAATGCGCAGAGGAACTGCATAGACATCTCTCCAAAGAAGACATACAAACAGCCAACAGGTGGATGAAAAGGTGTTCAGTATCACTATCAGGGAAATGCAAATCAAAACCACGATGAGGTATCTCCTCACACCTGTCAGAATGACTATCACCAAAAAGGCAAGAGATAACAAGTACTGGTGAGAATGCAAAAAGGGAACTGTTGTACATTGTTGGCAGGAATGTAAGTTGGTAGGACAACTACGGACAACAACAGTATGGATGTTCCTCAAAAAAGTAAAACTAGAACTACCGTATGATCCAGAATTCCCACTTCTGGGTATTTATCCAAATGATATGAAAACAGGATCTGGAAGAGATATCTGCATCCCCATGTCCATTACAGCATTACTGACAATAGCCAAATGGGAGGTCATGAGACAGACCTTGGTTAGGGAGCCAAGGAGCAGACACTTTGGTAACCACCCACCAGCCACTGCCCTCCCCTTTCTTCTTGTTAGAATCTGCATCCACTAGAGGTCAGAGGTTAGAAATGAAGGATATTAGTCTTTTCAGCATCCCCAGAATCCAGAAGTGGCCAGTGCTGGGTTGTTGACCAAGTGCTGGGCAATGAGGCAGAAGGGAAATTCTTCAAGGATAGAATGTTCCATACGATAAGAAAAAAATTCAAAGAAATAAACCTCAGACCCAGTAGTATGGGAACACAATGCTTGGAATGGCAGCAGCCATCTTGCAATTTTGAGGAGTGATACAGCTCACATACCCAGAGTAGCAGAGAAAAAGGTTGGAAAGGGCTTGGGTTCTGATGATTTTCCTGAGTTGCTGAACCAATACTGTAATGACCTAGCTCTACACTCCTTGTCAAGTGAGGTAATAGTGTTCCCATTATTTAGATCAGCAGTCCCCAACCGTTTTGGCACCAGGGACCAGTTTCGTGGAAGACAATTTCTCCACGGGTGGGGGGTGGGGGGATGGTTCAGGTGGTAATGCGAGCAATGGAGAGCAGCAGATGAAGCTTCGCTCTCTCCTCCGCCCGCCGCTCACCTCCTGCTGTGTGGCCCGGTTACCTGATTTAGATCACTTTCTACTGGACATTCCATTATTTGCAGCTAAAGGCATCCCCGCTTAGACAGCTGCCAACCACCTGCCTTAGGAATGAGCTAAGGACACAACTAACAATCTGGCAAAAGGTGTTTTCCTTCAATCATGGCAGTAAGATAGATTCCTTGTATTGGGTATAATTTTCTGTGTGATGTTCAGAATCACTTTTGATTTTTTTGTTAGTAGGTGCAAAGGGAAATAACATTGATTTCATTAAGGAGGTACTTTGTGCCAAGCACTACACTAGGCACTTTATCTAGGGTGAGTCATTGCAGCAACTTCCAGAACAGTTCCCTTTGGGAAAAGAAAATCACATCTATATTTTCTCCAATCTTATTTAAACAACTTGGCATTTCCTTTCATTATGAATGCAGATCACAAACCACCAGGAGTACTTGTGACTTTACCACCTATAGAAATCCCAGATATATTCATGTCACACTGCAGTTGTTGAAGATATCTTGAAATATCATTGACCCTCATGATACAAATGTACAATAATCCTTAGGCCCCGCTGCAAAACTTTATTGAATGTGTTAATCAAACAGCACATATGCTACTGCATCACACATTTTAAAAATGTTTTAGTAATCGAATGTTAATATAATTAGCTTCCTTTGTAATCCTGTGTATATTATGCATCTAAAAATGTTCTTTTAAAAAGAGGTACTGTAGGTTTCACAATATTTACAAAGGAGTCCTTGGCACAAAAGGGGTTTAGACCCCCTCTAATCAGCCCCCCTTGTGACCCTTCTTAATACTGGTCAATCCATTATCTACACAGAAAACCAGGGAAATCTTTTTTGAAAGGTGAATAAGATGAAGACATTCCCGTTTCAAACTGAAACAAATGCGAACTCCTAACTTGGACTGCCCCGGCCCTGCAGGATCTGCTTTTCCCCTGCTCACAGCTCCTACCTGGTCTCTAGCCCTCTAGCCCTTGCGCACTGTGCCCCAGCTGGGCAGGCTACCTTCCTTTTCTTCGAAATCTCTAAGCAGTTTCCCACCTCGGGGGCTTTGTCCCTGCTGTCCCCTAGGCCTGGAATGCCTGCCCTTAAGGCGGCCACTTCATTCTCATGCTTCAGTGATGAGCTAGGACATCACCTCTGCAGAGAATGCTTCCCCGCTAATGTATGCCAGGCAGCACCCCTCCCCTCTCCTGCCCCACCTGCACTTATTTCCTGTTTACCTCCTTCCAAGCCCTTCTGACAACATAACTATATACTGATTTTTGTTCACTGTTCGATCCTGGCATCTAGCAAGGTGCCTGGCACACGTGGAAACCTGACATTGAATGAATGAATGACAGGCTAAGTGAAGGAGGAAGCTATTATTAATCCATTTTATAAGTGAGGAAATTAAGGCTCCAAGATGTTAAATTACTTGTCCAAGGTCACCCGGGGGCAAAAGTTATTATTTTAACTGTGGTCCCTAGGCCTCCCCCTTAATCCCTCCACCATACTTTCCAACTTCCTTTTCCCTGCAACATTTCCATCTGGAAAGCAGAAGAGACCCAATGCAAGTTTTTATGGTGTGATTTCTTAAGACTTTAGCGCTCCGTTGCTCATGGCTATCTGCCTAACAAACCCTCTAAGCTACTTCCATTGAGTATTTCCAGGAGGGCCAAATTAACCAAAACTATATTACCTGGATAGAGTGGTTCGTTCTGTCTGTATGTATGTCTCTCTCTCTCTATACACACTTTTTTTAATGTATGAATCTTATAAACAAATACAAATAATAAAATCAAATGTAAGGAAGAAAATTCAGAAAATGGTAAATGAAAGACGAAAAAAAAATTAGATAAACCCAGGGCAAAGTTTAGTATGCAAAAATACACGTGATAAAGTACTTGTACATAAGCTATGTGGACCACAATTCTGCCATATGCTTCCTAGTAGCCAACATCAAGTGAGAAACACAATCAGTTACACAACTTATCCTGGAGATTTAAAAAATTCAATCAATTTCCAGGAGGAGCACAACTCTTCCTGTTTCGAAGCCCTGACAGAAATTCCTCTTGTGGATCCTTATAATGAAAGCATGGTAGGATATAGTGATCAGTATTCTAAACTAAAACCTTATAAATAAATATATCAAGCTTCACAAAACGGTGTCTTAATAGACATGGCTGGTATAATGCTGAAATCTATGCATCACTGCATTGCCTTGCTGGTCAAAGCGTGGTCCCTAGACCAGCAGCATCAGCATCACCTGGGAACTTGTCAGAAATGCGGAATCTCAGGCCCTATCCCAGCCCTGCTGAATCAGAATCTGTATTTTATTAACACGATCTGCAGGTGAGGCCTATAATGTTAAAGTTGAACAAACACTGGTCTAGTAGTTAAGTTTGATTTGAGGTCAAATTTGTAAGAAACTAGTATTCATTTATTCACGCATTCAACCAATATTTACTGATATCTTGGCGGCAGGAAAGGATTTTTTAAAGTTTTTATTGAAATAGGAAAGGATTTTTTTAAGCATTAACACCAAAAGCAGCACCATAAAGGAAGATATTGATAAATGGGATGCCATTAAAACTGAGTGATGAAGCAAGCCACAGAGTAGACAATATTTGCACCACCACCAAAACAAGGAAAGTTGAGTACCCAAATATATACCAGGCACTGTCTTAATGCTTAAGTACAGAAATAAAACAAAAACTCTCTACTCTTCTGGAACTTACATTCTAATTAAGAAGACATAAACAGGGGCTTCCCTGGTGGTGCAGTGCTTAAAAATCCACCTGCCAATGCAGGGGACGCGGGTTCGAGCTGTGGTCCTGGAAGATCCTACATGCCACGGAGCAATTAAGCCCGTGTGCCACAACTACTGAGCCTGCACTCTAGAGCCTGCAAGCCACAACTACTGAGCTCATGTGCCACAACTACTGCAGCCTGGGCACCTAGAGCCTGTGCTCTGCAACAAGAGAAGCCACTGCAGTGAGAAGCCCATGCACCACAATGAAGACCCAACACAGCCAAAAATAAATAAATAAATACAATTTAAAAATAAAGTATGTTCTGTTATTTTAAAAAAAGACATAAACAAAACAAGTAAAATGAAGTAAGAAAGGGGCATAAGTCAGGGGACAGGTGGCAGTTTTAAATAGGGTGGATAGGGAAGGCCTCATTGAGGAGCTAACTTGGACAAGGTCAGGGAGCTAACCATAAAAATAGCTAGGGGAAGAGTATTCCAAGCAGAGGGCACAGCGAGTACAAACACTGAGACAATAAATACCTGAAACAGCAAGAAGGCTGGTATGGCTGAAGCAGAGTGAGCAAAAAGTAGAATAGGTAAGCAGGGGCCAGATCACATGGGGCTTTGTCAGCCATTTTAAGGATCTTAGCTCTAACTGCGAGATGAGCAGCCACGAGAGAAAAGGTAACAGGGAGCCACTGCAGGATGTTGAGCAGGGTAGTGACATGATGAAAAGTGTTTTAAAGAAACCTAGTGTCTCAGAGATACACGGAATGGCTTGAGTGAGAGAAGCCAGCTCAGAGTACATATATTGCACTAATCTCAGTATAGGGTGATTCATTCATTCATCTACTTATGAGGTGGTAAAGATGTGCCTAGTAGGGTAGGGAGGAGCTAGACTAGGGTGGTAACCAAGACAGAGGAAAGTGAATATAAATGACATTGGAGGAAAAGAAACCCAGGACAGAATGACAAATTATTTATAGAGAAATGACAGAAGTTCACAATTCAATTTAATCAAGGTTTATGGATCATCTACTGAGGGCAAAGCCATATGCAGGCTAGGACATGGGGGTGGGGATGGTGTAGAAAACTAGTATTTTCCCCTCAAAGGGCTTCCAGCCTGGCAGGCTTAGCCTCTGCCCTGCACCTTTCAAGCCTGAACTTTTTGGGTTACCACAGCTGAGGCTGGCACTGAGACTAGCTGATTTGCTCAGGCTAAGAGATGGGTTTTGTTTTGTTTTTTGTTTTACTCTCAGAGCTTGTTCTATGTCCTGGGAGCAGGGGCCAGAGCACCTCAACTTGATTAGTATAAAAAGAGAGATTTGGTTTGGCAGCAGGGCAAAAGAGAAGTCTTAATAAATGTCTTTGTGGATCAGCATCGCAGACTGGCCCTGGGCCACCAGTCTTGGGGCAAGGAGTCCTTCTGATCTGTTGCCACCTGCGTAGCCTGATGGGTCTCCCACTCTGCCATTCCATTCCAGAGAGGAGCACAGAAAGGGAAAGCAGCAAGTTTAAGGAAAACAACTGGGGGGAAAAGCAACCCCACACAGTTTGAAAACTGCCTGCCACCAGACAGCAAGGTCTGAGAAGCAGATGCAAATATAATGCAAATGATATGTAAATAGACCTGTGGCCTTCTCAAAGGTTTTATACAACTGGAAGCGCCCTTGGGAAACCGCCAGCGGATAACAGTGACTCAGAAGCAGAGTGAACTATTTCAAGACAACTTTGTCACACAGCCCTTTGCTTCCCCGCTAGCACGGTGCAGTCTTTAGCAATCTTTTTTCTCACTTGAATTAACCTCACCTGCTATAAATTAAAACAAAAATCAAGCCTGCCTCTGTAGAAGTTAACTAAGTTAATTACACTTTAAAAACACTGTGTGCCTTTAATTTTTCTTCAAACGCCACTCTGGCCCAAATAGAGCCAAGTTAAATGTGTCACTTCCTCCCTAGAACAATATTTGGCTCCAGTGGGTTATGAATGAAAGTGCCTCTCTTTCAGTTCTAGTTACTATGATCCTTTGGAGGATTTTTTTTTTCCCCTACTCTACAGGAACTGGCACATTCTCTTCTAATATCCACAGGCTGTATTCAAAGTGAATCCGGAAAAAAAAACAAACACCCCATATGTAGTTGTGAAATCCAATTCACTTCAAGGAGCCACTGGAAAGCTATTCATTAAGAAAACCTGCCCTGTCAAGTATGCTGTCATCTTGACAATCCTAAAGACGCATTTGAAAATGAAAAAAACAAAAACACATTCGATTACAATGGGGTAAAATTCTGTCTACATTTATTTAAAAGAGGACACCCCATCAGATATGCATTTTATAAGAGCCATGAAATGAACTGAATAGAAAGCAACACAGGAAGCACATTAGACCTATAGCTGGACAGTTATTCTGGGTTACAGACCTGGGGGTCGCAGAAGCAACTTACCTTCACCTTAATGATGGGAACAATAATAGCATAATCAGCCCCCCAAACTTCTATTATTTTCTAGTACTCTAACATTCGAGGGTGCTTCAGCTTTTGACAGGAGGGTCAAAGGAAGGGAAGTCTCTTTCATTTGGGATTTTAAAAAAATCTCACTTGAAAGGGCCTCCAGAAAACTACTGGGCAAAGAGGCTTTTGGGGAGGTGCCACGTCCGCCGTAAAACACGAGCAAAGCGCAAAGGCTCAGAATCCCAACTGAGAGACTGAGAGTGGAGCGGGGGGGGGGGAGAAGAGGGAGAGGGAAAAAACCAGGAGATAAACCTCAAGAGACTCAAGAAACGACAATGTCAGACAAAGAGTAACAAAGAGAGGTGGAGAACAGCCAGGGGCGCTGTTCCCGGAGCCGCGAGTCCGGGGCAGGGCGGCGGGACAGGGCCTGGCAGGCGGCGAGCGCCGCCTCGCGGCCGGGGCTGCCTCTTACCTCCTGGGCGAGTTTCTGCTTCAGCACGAGCGCGGCGCACAGGTAGCCCGCGCGGCCCACGAACAGCTCGTCGGAGCCGCACTCGAGGAAGGAAACCGGCGCGCAGACGGCGCACAGAGACCGGAACTTGCCCAGCGGCTGCACGTAGTCGGACCGGCCCAGGGCGTGGTACACAAGCGTGGCCACGGCGTACACGCCCGCGCCTCCGAGCAGGAAGGCAGCGCGGGTGTCGGCGTCCGGCTCGCCCCACTCCTCGGCGCGGGCGCACGCGTCGATGAGGCGCTTGGCCGAGCGCAAGTAGCGCTCCCGGGCCCCGGCGAAGAGCGGGCTCTGAGAGACGTGGTAGAGCATGTAGGCCACCCCGGCCACGCCGCCGTACAGACCTCCCTGGCAACTGCTGGCCGCGGCCGCCGCCCCCCGGCCCTCAGCGCCGCCCCCCAGCGGGGGCAGCTCCTGGAGGATGCGCTCGATGGTGGCGGTGACCAAGGGCGCCACCGCCTCCTCGCACTGGCCCGCCAGCAGGCTGCCCTGGTAGTCATCGAAGCGGTTGGCGAAGCAGCGCTTGGTGTCCATGCTGCCGCCCGTGCCCCCCAAGGCCGGGCCGGGGTCTGCCGGAGGGTGCGCCCTGCGGTCCCGCGCACCACCTCTCGCTCTTTGAGGCACTCGGATGGCGGTGGATGCGGCCGGAATGGAGCGAGGAGGCTGAGACGGGAGGTGACAAGAGGAGGCGGGCGCGAGGAAGGAGCGCGGAGCGGATTGCCAAGTGGGGCATCGGATCGCCGCGAGGCTCCCGAGTGGCCCCGGCAAGCGCGGGGGATGCGTGTCTCGCGATCCCCTCGCAGAAGCCGCGCCCTTGCCGAACCCGCCCCCTCCTGCGCCGCCGCAGCTCGGCCGCCTCTCTTAGGGGCCGAGGTGATCTCCGGCAGGACCCACGCGGGGGCCGCGCCACTCCTCTCGCTCCGCCCCCGGCTCCTCCCCTCTCGGCGGAAGGCCAGGAACGCGCGGGACACCGATCCGGAACGCTGAGGCTGGGCATACGCACACCTGGCGGCGGAGGTGAAGACCTCGAGTCCCTCGTGTACTCCAGGGTGGCCCTCCTCGAGTCAGCAGATCAGCATCACCTGGGAGCATGTTAAAAATGGAGCAGCTCAGACTTCACCCCAGACTTAGTGAATCAAAATCAGCATGTTTAGCAAGATCCCCAGGTGATTCTCATGCACAGTAACGGTTGAGAAGCCACGCAACTAGTAGAGGCTACTGGGGAAAAACTGAGCGCCCTCCTGAAACTTGTTTTTCGTCTTGGTCAACTTGGCTTTCTCATTCTGTGTTTCATCCCAAAGGCTGAGGGATTTGAATGCACGTTTCGTGCAGTAAAACGGTGAAACGCCCCATAGGGTAAATTTTTCTCAGCCTTGGCTGTCGCGTTGTTTTTTTTGGACTATCCAGGAGTAAAAGTTCAAAGAACCACACCAGGATAAGGTAAGGGATGGGGGTTCTGTCTTTCTCCTACTCTAGAGACCGCCCCCGACCCCCATTCATGCATAGTGAGCGCCCCATAAATGTCTTGAGGCCATTAACTAGTGAATATAAGGGTAAACGCTGCTGAGAATTTTAATTAGGCGTTTTGACCCTTTTCTGTGTGTCCTTAGTTACTTCCTTCCTTCCTTTCCTTCCTTCCCATGTTTCTTCCCGTCTGCTCCTCCGCCCCCCACACCCGCCGCAGGCATATTGAGCGTCTCGTATGGGTCCTGGACCCTGAAAATAGATGGATAAACAAAATAGACATGGTCCTAGACCTCTTGGAGCGTACAGTCCAGTGGGAAAGAGAAAATGAACAATTAAACAAATGAATTGCCTTTCTTTTGCTCAGCTGTTTTGAAATAATTCTTCCTTTCCCAAAGTGTTGACTAGTGAAGGCCAAAGAGCTCACCTTTCCCAGGGGTGTTTGCATTTTGATAGGGACGGTGCAAGACACAAAAGAATGAGTGACTCATGGAAAAGTTTCTGACACTTTGTTGGGAGAGCAGCAATTCCACTTGCTTGAAAGGCCAGTTTTGCTTGGAGGTAATTGTTTTCCTCAAAAGTGTTAATTGTCTCAATGATTTGGAAGCAGAGATTAAATAGGCTGCCCCTCCTGTCCTTGCTTGATGTATTCTGGAGAAGGAGTTCAGTTTGCCAAGATGACTGCCAGGACTGACACATCCATAGAGCGGATGGTATGGCCTCCGTTCTCCTGTAACGTGCCGAAACAGGTTCATTTTTAATTATAATAATAAAAAGCTAAGTCCACTTTTAGGCAGGGAGTGTGATGGGCTAACGGTATCAAAGGAGCATCTGGAATGTTCTGTTTCTCCTTGGGGATTCTTCCTTATCCCTTAGTCGTAGTAGGCATTAGGAGTGATTTTTGCCCCTTTGGGCAAGGAGACATCAAATGCAAACCTGCATAAGCAGAAATGAAGCCTTATTCTACTTTATTCCTCCCCACCTCACCCTCGTCATGAATCTAGAGGCAACTCTGTTCATTCTGGCTCTGATTATCCTTCCACACAGCCCAGCACCAAGGTAGCACCAGCAGCAATGAAAGGGACTTGGGCTGATTGCCTTCAAAATAAAGTGGAAACAGGTCTCCGAGAGAAGGAGCTGTGCTTTTTTCCCAGTTGTGTTCCCCTCCCACCTCCCGCCAAAAAATGCTGCATAACAAGCAATCACAAAATCTTGTAGCGTATAATAATAAGTTTATCGCTCATGGATCCCGGCTGCGCTCTGGGGGTGGGCTGGCTGTTGCTTGGGGAGACTGGGTTGACTGGGCTCTGGTCCACATGTCTCATCCTCCAGCAGTTCAACTCCAGCATGACTGCATGGCAATGGCAGAGGGGCCAGAGCACAAGAGGAAACATGCAAGACTTCTTTAGGTCTGGTCTCAGAGCTGACACACTCTTGTCTGCCTTATTCTATTGGCAAATTACATCAGGAAATACAGGGTGTCTTTATGTAACTCCAAAGCTACATGACAAAGGGTGTGTATACAGGGTGGGGTGAAGTATTAAGGTTCCTAGGGGTTTCTTTTCTGCAGTGATGCCCACAAGTAGAACAAAGGTCACAAGATGGATGAGAAACAGCCTGGTTTGGGAGAAGCAAGAAATTAGTGGTATCTAGAAGCCCTCTTAAACTCACAGGAGAAATTAACCTTTTTACCTGTAAACTTCTTTCCCAAAGACCTTGCCACTTTGTTGCACAATTACCTGGCAAAATCTCAGCGCAGAACATTCTTCAGGGCAAAGGTAGCTAGTTAGACCACGTGAAGCCTTGCCTCTAATTGTCATTTACTTAATTTGCAAGCAGTGTTGTTTATTTTAGTGTCATGACTCCACTAGAATATACTCTCCATGAGGGTAGGGCTTTTTGCTACATTAATTTACTGATCTGCATCAAGAGCCTGGAATAGTCCCTGGCACACGTAGTAGGCACTCACTAAAAGTTTGTGAAATGATGAATGAATTGCCATAAGAGAGCCCTTAGCAAGGTCACCTGGGGTGTAGCATGCAGTGAAGCCTTTATTGAAACTTTAGCCTGACTTAATTAAACTCCCACTGTTTTCTCGGATCCTTTTGCTCTTTTGAATGTGAGGATGTAAACATTTTGCAGTTTCTGCCTCCTTACTTTGTTTCTCCACGAAGTCTTGTGACCTCTATACTCTACCTTGAATTCAGTGACTTCACACATTCTATTTTTAATAACTAACCCTGTGTGGGAGATTATATTTTCCAACTACGGCCCCAACAATATCTGCTCTGCCACATGCTCCTCTACAATGTGACCTTGACACTTCTCTCATCAGGAGGTAAGGTATATGCCCCCTGAGTGGGCTGAGAATCTGAGTGGGAATCTGAGTGGGCTTATGACTTACTTGTACCCAATGGAATGTGATCAAAATGACAATGCATGTCATGCAAGGCTAGGTCATAAAAAATGATACAGCTTCCATGTTACATGCTGAAACACTCATATTTGGAGCACTGAGCCACCTTGTAAGAATCTAAGAGAGGCTGCCATTTTGTGAGGAAGCGCAGACAACATGAAGAGGCCATTTGTAGGTGCTTGGATCAACAGCCCAACTGAAAGAATCAACTGACAGTTATGTGAGTGAGCCACCTTGGATATACAGCCCAGTTGAGCCTTCAGATGACTACAGCTCCATGGGAACCCCATCCCAAACCCTTCCAGAATTCCTGACCCACAATATTATGAACAAAATAAAATAGTTGTTTTGAGCTACTAAGTTTTAAGATAATTTGTTTTTCAGCAGTGGTAACTAGAACATCCTGCTAGCTTCCCATCATTCAATGCCATAAAATCCCTGTAGTCAGTAGTGCACTCAAGAGGCTTTTTATAGAGGAATCTAAGCAGGGAGACAGCAAGTATGCAGGCACACAGAAAGTTGTGTTCCAAAATAATCTACTTGGACTCTTTAGAAGTAGCACTGACCCCGCAAGAAATATGCAGCCTATACAAAACTTGCCAAAGCCATTTATTTTGCCCTTACCTGCAAGACTTTTCCTGATATTTACAGAATCTCTAGCAGCATTTGCTGACAGGCAGCTCCCAGCACGTGGTTTCTGTGATCCTGCTGAATTGCCCAGTTCCGAGCTCTTCCTCAGTATTTCCTTAGTATGCAGATTATGCAAAACTATGGATGGAAAATAGTTTTAGTGGGTTCATCAAGGAAATCATGTAAAAATTATGCAAAACTATCCAGGAAAAACATATTAAAATTAAAGGGCTTCTCTTATGAAAATCATTGCTATCTAAGGGTGAATATGAAAAAAAAATCGTTGTATAACTGTCAAACCTCAACATGTAAGGTTTAGTACATTTTATGGGAGAAACCATCTTAAAATTACTTTCAGAAAGTTTTTCAAAGTTTTGCTCAAAGCGTGCATTTTGAAAATGGTTTCGATAACTGAATCAGTTCTATGTCCAGTCCTTATAGCACATTCTCTTTGGAGATGCATCTCTGATTTTTAAAACATTTTTACTTTATATTAGAGTATAATTGATTTACAATGTTGTATTAGTTTCAGGTTTACAGCAAAGTGATTCAGTTATGCATATATATATATATATATATATATTCTTTTTCAAATTCTTTTCCCATTTAGGTTATTGCAGAATATCAAGCAGAATTCACTGTGCTGTACAGTAGATCTTTGTTGGTTATTTATTTTAAATACAGTAGTGTGTATATGTCAATCTCAAACTGCCAATTTATCCCTCCCCACACCTTTCCCCTTTGGTAACCGTAAGTTTGTGTTTTAGGTCTGTGAGTCTGTTTCTGTTTTATAAATAAGTCCATTTGTATCATTTTTTTAGATTCCACTTATAAGGGATATCATATGATATTTGTCTGACTTACTTAGTATGATAATCACCAGGTCAAACCATGTTGCTGCAAATGGCATTATTTCATTCATTTTTATGGCTGAGTAATATTCCATGGTATATATGTACCACATCTGCTTTTTCCATTCTTATGGCGATGGACATTTAGGTTGCTTCCATGTCTTGGCTATTGTAAACAGCACTGCAGTGAACATTGGGGTGCATGTATCCTTTTGAACCATGGTTTTCTCTGGATATATGCCCAAGAGTATGATTGCTTTATCATATTGTAGTTCTGTTTTTCATTTTTTAAGGAACCTCTGTACTGTTCTCCATGGTGACCGCACCAATTTACATTCCCACCAACAGTGTAGGAGGGTCTTCTTTTCTCCACACCCTCTCCATCATTTATTGTTTGTAGACATTTTGTTGATGGACATTCTGACTGGTGTGAGGTGATTGCTCACTGTAGTTTTGATTTGCATTTCTCTGATAATTAGTGATGTTGAGCATCTTTTCATTTGCTTTTTGGTCATCTGTATGTCTTCTTTGGAGAAATGTCTATTTAGGTCTTCTGCCCATTTTTTGATTGGGTTGTTTATTTTTTTGATATTGAGCTGCATGAGCTGTTTGTATATTTTGGAGATGAATCCCTTGTTGGTTGCATCATGTGCAAATATTTTCTCCTATTCTGTGGGCTGTCTTTTCATTTATGGTTTCCTTTGCTGTGCAAGGCCCAGGGATTGAACCTATGTCCTCAGCAGTGAAAGTGCAGAGTCCTAACCACTGGACTACCAGGGAATTCCCACCATTTTGTTAATTGTTTTGGATTTGTTTTTGAAGGTCTTTTTTTCTTCCCTTCATCTTTTGTTCTCTTGTGATTTGACGACTAACTTTACTGTTGTGTTTGGATTCCTTTTTCTTTTTTGTGTGTGTATCTACTGTAGATTTTTGGTTTGGTTACCATGAGGTTTTGATGTAGTAGTCTATATATAAACAAGATTGTTTTAAGTTGCTGGTCGTTTCATTTCAAATGCATTTCCAGTATTCTGCATTTGTACTCTCCTCACAATTCCTGGTTTTGATATCATATTTGTGTGTGGATGATTTCCTGTCTTTACTTTATGTTTGCCTTTATTGATGAGCTTTTCAATTCATAATTTTCTTGTTTCTAGTTGTGGTCTTTTCTTTTCCATCTAGAGAAGTTCCTTTAGCATTTGTTGGCAAGCTGGTCTGGTGGTGCTGAATTCTGTTAGCTTTTTGCTTGTCTGTAAAGCTTTTGATTTCATTTCTCCATCATATCTGAATGAGAGCATTGCTGGGTAGAGTATTCTTGGTTGTAGGTTCTTTCCTTTCATCACTTTAAATACATTATACCACTCCCTACTGGCCTGCAGAATTTCTGCTGAAAAATCAGCTGATAACTTTATGGCGATTCCTTTGTATGTTAATTGTTGCTTTTCCCTTGTTACTTTTAATATTTTTCCGTTATATATATATTTATATATATATAAATATAATATATTTTCCGTTATATTTCCGTTATATTTTCCGTTATATTTACTGTTTGTCAGTTTGATTAATATGTGTCTCAGCATGTTCCTGCTTGGTGTTATCATGTATGGGACTCTCTGGGCTTCCTGGACTTGATGACTGTTTCCTTTCCCAGGTTAGGGAATTTTTCAGCTATTGTCTCTTCAAATATTTTCTCAGGTCCTTTCTCTCTCTATTCTCCTTCTGGGACCCATGTAATGAGAATGTTGGTGTGTTTAATATTGTCCCAGAGGTCTCTTAGGCTGTCTTCATTTCTTTTCATTCTTTTTTCTTTATTCTGTTCTGTGGCAGTGAATTCCACCATTCTGTCTTCCAGGTCACTTATCTGTTCTCCTGCCTCATTTTTTCTGCTATTGATTCCTTCTAGTGTATTTTTCATTTCAGTTATTGTATTGTTCATCTCTGTTTGTTCTTTAGATCTTCTAGCTCTTTCTTAAGCATTTCTTGTATCTTCTCGGTCTGTGTCTCCTGTCTCCATTCTTTTTCCGAGATCTTGGGTCATCTTTACTATCATTACTCTGAGTTCTTTTTTAGGTAGATTGCCTATCTCCACTTCACTTCGCTGTTCTTCTGGGGTTTTATCTTGTTCCTTCGTCTAGTACGTATTCTTCTGCCGTCTCGTCTAACTTTCTGTGATTGTAATCGTCTTGCTTTTGCTGTCTGCCGCCTGGTGGGTGAGGCTGGTCTAAGAGGCTTGTGCAGGCTTCCTGGTGGGAGGGACTGGTTCCTGCCAACTGCTGGGTGGAACTGGGTCTTGTCCCTCTGATGGGCAGGGCCATGTCAGGGGATGTGTTTATCGGGCAGCTGTTTATTCAGAAGGCTTTAAACAGACTGTCTGCTGATGGGTGGAGCTGTGTTCCCACCCTGTTGGTTGTTTGGCCTGAGGTGTCCCAGCACTGGAGCCTACAGGCTGTCTGGTAGGGCCAGGTCTTGGTGAGAAAATGGAGGCCTCTAAGAGGGCTCACTCTCATGAGTACTCACCAGAACTGCCGCTGCCAGTTTACTTGCCCCCGCAGTGAGCCACAGCCACCCCCCGCCTTTGCAGGAGACCTTTCAATACCAGCAGGTAGGTCCAGCCCAGGCTCTTAGGAGGCAGCTGCTTTTTCCCCTGTGTCCTGGTGTGCACGAGACCTTGTATGTGCCCTCCAAGAGTGGAGTTTCTGTTTCCCCCAGTCGTGTGGAATTCCTGTGATCAAACCCCACTTATCTTCAAAGCCAGATGTTCTGTGGCCGCCTCCTCCCAATGCCAGACCCCCAGGCTGGGGAGCCTGACGTGGGGCTCAGAACTTTCACTCCTGTGGGAGAACCTCTGCAATATAATTATTTTCCAGTTTGTGAGTTGCCCACCCAGCAGGTATGAGATTTGATTTTATCACGGTTGCGCCCCTCCTACTGTCTCATTGTGGCTTCTTCTTTGTCTTTGGATGTAGGATATCTTTTTGGATAGGTTCCAGCATTTTTTTAAATCAATGGTTGTTCAACAGTTAGTAGTGATTTTGGTGTTTTCATGATAGGGGATGAGCTCACTCCACATCTTGTCTCCACCCTCCAGTCAAGTGGTTTATTCAGATCTGCGTCTTCTGGCGTCTAAGAGCCAAGGAGTGTGGTGCAGCCACCTTACCGTTCTCAGTTCTCCCATGGCACACCAACAGCTGCTGCCTGGGACAGCCCAGCTGGGGCCTTGGGGCTGCATCTCCCAGCCCAAACTGGGTGCCACATCTCTGATTTTTTTAGCTCAGCAACCTAATTGGAGATTTCTCCTGCTTCAGCTCTTTCATCCTCTATAGGCTCTTCTCAAAATAGCAGCCAGAATGATATAAGCCATATCATCTTCTAACTGATGATATCAATGTTTCACATGTCCCTCAAAGTAAAATTCAGAGTCCATAGGATGGCCTAAAAGGCTCACAGCCATCTCACCCTCATCACTTCCCCAACTTCTCCTCTTTTTCCTCTTCCCCTTGCTCTTTCAGTTCTAGCCACACTGGCTGCCTTGATGTTCCTCAAACGTATTAGTCATAGCCTTAACTTAGAGAGTTTCCTTTGCAGTTTTCTCTTCCTGATATACTCTTCAAAAGATATACTCATGTCTTGCCCCTTGAAATCTCTCTCAATGAAGTATTCCCCGACTTCCTATTTTATTTTATTTATTTTTAAAAATTTTGCTACACAGAATGGATAATTAACATTTTAAAAAACTTTTATTTATTTTTGGCTGCATTAGGTCTTCGTTGCTGTGTGTGGGCTTTCTCTAGTTGCGGTGAGTGGGAGCTAATCTTTGTTGTGGTGTATGGGCTTCTCCTTGCAGTGGCTTCTCTTGTTGCAGGGCACGGGCTCTAGACACGTGGGCTTCAGTAGTTGTGGCACATGGGCTCAGTAGTTGTGGCTCACGGGCTGTAGAGTGCAGGCTCAGTAGTTGTGGCACATGGGCGTAGTTGCTCTGTGGCATGTGGGATATTCCCGGACCAGGGCTCGAACCCGTGTCCCCTGCATTGGCAGGCGGATTCCTATCCACTGCGCCACCAGGGAAGTCCCCGTACTTCTTATTTTAAATTACAACCCTTCCCCCAACCATTAGTGTCTAAAAGGTATTTACTTAGTGTCCAAAAATTTTTACTGATTTATGTTTTTTCTTCTCTGTCTCCCTGCACTAGAATGTCATCCCCATGAGCGCAGGAATTTTCATCTCTCTTGTTCCCTGCTTTATCCCCAGCATCTAGATTAATGCCTGGCACAGAATATTTGCTCAGTAGATAGTTATTGATGTCTGTGATACCCTTGATAATATGAAAAACTTCCACCAGTCCCTAACTGATGGCTGAGCTTTGCTGTCTGCTTTCTTGACCAGTTTCCTGATTGTGCTCCTCTGCATGGGTGGCCATAAAAACGTGCATTTTTAACATAGGATTTGATTCTTTTTCTAGTCTCTTTTTCTGTACCTCCAGTATTATCAATTTGAAGCTTTTTTTAGCCATTATAAGTCAAACATAATCACACACTGTAATGGCAGAATTAGAAACCAGGTGCAATAAGTAAGTGGACTGGCACTCATTGCTCCATCTGAAGGAGGGGCAGCCCAGTTTGATCAGTCACATTGGCCAAGAGCAAGTAATAATGCACACCCTACCATACTGGATGTGAGAAAAATATATTTACTGTTTTTCTATGGGTACTATAATGTGTGTGTATGTATATAAGATTTGAATGTACTATAGTAAATCATTGCTGTATGGGACAGTGCTAAAACAGGTATGCCTCTATTTTATTTTATTTTTGATTTCTATTTTATATTGGAGTATAGTTGATTTACAGTGTTTTGTTGGTTTCAGGTGTACAGCAAATTTATGCCTCTATTATTTTTTTAAGTCTTTATTGAACTTGTTACAATATTGCTTTTATTTTATGTTTTGGTTTTCTGGCCACGAGGCATGTGGGGTCTTAGCTCCCCGACCAGGGATCAAACCCACACCCCCTGCACTGGAAGGCAAAATCTTAACCACTGGACCACGAGGGAAGTCCCTATATGCCTCTATTTTAAATTGATGAATCTGTGTTGTTACCTTAAATTGGCAAGTGGAGATGGAGGTGTTCATTTGGTTAGAGTAAATTCTTTTAACTTGAAAGTTATAACATTTTCCTACATGTAGTCATTTCTAAGGTTTTCTCCAATATTCAGGATATTAGGAGGAAAGGAGTGATTAAAGATCTCTATGGTGGTATAGTTCAACAGATGTCAAATAATAATGTAGTAATGAATAATGCATTAACATTTCTGCTTTTCATCTTATGATAAACCAATATTTCTACTTCTGCATCTATATAGTTCTCACTGTTGGAAGAAGTTCCAATATCAGAAATATAACATAGAGTTTATTCTCTGATACAGTCAATCTCTAAACATTTTCATGAATGTAAGTGGTGGTAGTTAAAGAATCAGATATGTCTCAAATAATTTATATTGATTTTGACTCTGCAATGCCCATGTTTACACTTTTCCAGCTGTTCTCAATGTGAGATAACTTCTCAAGATAGCTTGACCTAGCGTTCCTATGAGATACAGTAAGGAGTAATACCCAGAAAGAACCTGAGTCTTAGCCCATAATCCAAAAGGCAGAAAAAGCCATTACCAGATGGCCAAAGAAAAATAACTGCTTTAGGTTGGCAAAGATTAAAAGAATTATGGAGCTGGAAGGATCCAAGAGATCATTAATTTAATCCTTTCCTTTAACAGTAAGGAAACTGAGATTCCTGGCAGTCATACAACAGGGAGTCACCAAATGGTTGTAAAAGAGGAGAGTGATGGGATCATATCTGTGATTTAGAAAGATTATTTTTCTGGAAAATTGGACAATATATTTGAAAGGAGTAAGATGTATTGGGATAGTAAGTAGAATAGTCAAGAAATGAGGAAACCTGAGCTAGGTCTGTAGCAGGAAATATGGAGGGACTTAGAACGAGTCAAGAGATATTACGCAGATAGGATTTACAGGGTTTGCTGACCAACTAGATGTGGGAGTAATGTAGGATAAGAGTCAAAGATGATGGCTGTTTTCTGCTCTGGACAGTTAGGCCAATGGAGGTACTCTACACCAAGCCAAAGGATACAGGTAGTAGAATAGGTATGGGGCAGGAGGGGAGGGAAGGACAATGGCTAATACAGTTTTGAAATACTGTTGAGTATGACTTTATCATCTTATTATGGGAGATATATAGGTATAAAATTTCAGCACTTAAGTCCTGAAGATGCACTCAAAATTCAGTAAGACTGACTAAAGGAGGCTGATGGAGGTAAGCTTTGGAAATGGGATAATATAGTGATAATATGGGAAAAGGCGTGCAGCTAGACGTCAGAACAAGGTCTGTTGTGCTTGCCAACCCAGCTTCCATTACATTCTATCAATAATATCTTGAGTTTCCTTTGAAAGACGACCATCCCCCATTACCATATCGTGTGATTTGAGTGGAGCTAAACGATTTCCATGTCCCCAAGGGGAAGCATATATCCCAGGGCTGCTCTAGGAGAAGTAATTCTGAGCTTTCTCCGCTAGAAGCATTGGTAAGGCTGGGATTGCTAATGTAAAAGGATTAAACTTACAGCTTCTGGTGGCCATCCTATCAAGCTGAGGATAAAGCCATACAGTGGGAAGCAGAACTGAGTAATGGACAAAAAGTGTGACCTGATGATATTGTTGGCATGCCTGTACCTGGCCTTATCTGAAGGACTATTCAGTTAAAAGGCCCAGTACATTTTTTTTCTTTTGCTCAAGTGGGTGACTGTCATTTGCAAAAGAAGGAGGTCTGGACTGATTTGGGTTTTGATCATTTAAAGTAGTTTGCCGTGATTTGTTTAGAGAAACTGGGTAGGTAGGGAGAGGAGCAAGGGAAAATGTTTGGAACAGTTGTAGAAGTCATGTTGGAGGAGATGACTGAGAATAAGAGCTTTTTGAGAACAGATCTTGAGAAATGAATTAGTGGAGGTGTTGCATTGAGATCTGATGTCAAATTCCTGCTCCACCAAATCTAACTGTGTGACCTTGGGAAAGTTATTTAACCTTCCTAAACCTCAGTTTTCTCATCTAGAAATTGGTAGTGATAATAGAATCTGCCTCACAAAATGGTTAGGATAAAGCTTATAAAGGGTATAACTTGTTGTCTAACACTGAAAAAATGTTAGCATTTGTCCGCAGTCATTATTATTCTGCATGTAGTTGCTTCCAAAAGTGAATTCCCATTGCCTGCTTACCACCTAACCTTTTGTATCTTTGTCTTTTCCTAAATTGGTTCTCCTTAGAAGAGAGTCATGGGGCAGTGGTGGGGGGTTGTTTTGCTTATTCTTTCTCAATGATTCCTAAATCAAACATGTTCCATTTACAAGCTTAAAGAATTTTTTTTTTAGTGTGACAAATTCAACTTCTAAGGTGAAAAGAGAGATTATGCTGTGTTTTTCAGCTTTGATGTGATCGCTGGTAATAAAGATTCAAGTTGACAAATTTTGTTGCTAATGCATAAGACAGAATAAAATTAATCTTTTTCGAGGTTTTCTGGTTCTACAGTGGAACGAGTGGGCAGGAAAGTAAAACACGTGACATAAAGCCATGCTGGTGAGCATGTCTGCAAAGAGGGGTAGGCGGGCACTACATGAGGGGGATATTTGACTCAGTGGTTTTTGATCTTTTAAATACAATGGAAGATTTCCACCATTTCTCCTTACTTTATCACTGTCTCACAACTTTTAAAAGAAAACCTGCAAGATATCTTTGGTTGTTTGGGTTATTTGAGCTGCTTCTGGAAAGATTGATAGAGAAATTTGGTTTTATTATTGGCTGGAAGTTGTACAAGACAAACTTAGTTAAGAAAAGAAATCAGTATTTTCAGTCTTTAATTATATTTTCTCTTTCAATTAAATGTTCTAGAAAATCGTCAATATTATCTTCCTATTGAACATGCGGGTGAGAGTGGCTCATACATGGTCACTTGAAATTCACAATTAGAACCTCCACATAACTGAACCTTCAGGCCACCACTACTCAGTAAAATTGGTTTTTATGCAGATGAGGACATTTAGCCTTTTTTCTGTCAAGAACACCGTACATTTGGACTTTAAGTTTCGCATGAGATATACAAAATTGGAATTCAGATATAGAGTACTAGCAAATGCAAAAGAGATAAATAGGTAAGTATATATAAATGAGGAGTGTAAAAGCATCTGAAAGATTGGCCTTCTGTAAAAGGGAGCCTGGCAATAAGTCAGTGGAATAGAATATCATGACAGTCTAATAGGTTCCTGCTGCCAGATAAATGTCATGGAAAAGCAGAGATTTTATCTCGTCTCAACATTTATTTTTAAATCTGAGGTCTATTATCTCTTCTAATGGCTTTATTTCATTTACCAAGTGGTTAAATATAAATAAAATAAGACCATTTATTTAATACAAGCTGACTTGGGTTTCTGATGCAGACTTAGTTTCCAGACCAAAGAAAGATGTGGAGTATGAGGGATTAACATCTGGATGTCTGTTCTGTTCTTCCTAATTAACCAAAACAGCATGAAAGCCATTATTTTCCTATGGGTAAAAACAAAAAAAAAAATCAAAGAGGATGACTTGCTTTCCTGGGAGCTACACTTTTATGCATTTTCATCATTTCTTTTTCTTAATTTTTTATTGAAGTGTAGTTGAATTACAGTGTTGTGTTAATTACTGCTGTATAGCAAAGTGATTCAGTCATACATATACATGCATTCTTTTTCATATTCTTTTCTCTTATGGTTTATCACAGGATATTGAATATAGTTCCCTGTGCTATACAGTAGGACCTTGTTTATCAATTCTGTGTACCAGTTTGCATCTGCTAATCCCAAACTCCCAATCCAACCCTCTCTCACCCCCCTTCCCCTTGGCAACCACCAGTCTATTCTGTATGTCCCTGATTATGTTCCTGTTTCATAGATAGGTTCATCTGTGTCATATTTGAGATTACATATATTAGTGATATCATATGGTACTTGTATTTCTCGTCCAGACTTACTTCACTTAGTATGATAATCTCTAGTTGCATTGGTGCAATCTCTAGTTGCATCATGGTGCTGCAAATGGCATTATTTCCTTCTTTTTTATGGCTGAGTAGTATTCCACTGTATATATGTACCACCTCTTCTTTATCCATTCATCTGCCGATGGGCATTTAGGTTGTTTCCATGTCTTGGCTATTGTGAATAGTGCTGCTATGAACATAGAGGTGCATGTATCTTTTTGAATTATAGTTTTCTCTGGATATATGTCCAAGAATGGGATTGCTGGAACATATAGTAATTCTATTTTTTAGTTTTCTGAGGAACGTCCATACTGTTTTCCACAGTGGCTGCACTAACTTACATTCCCACCAACAGTGTAGGAGGGTTCCCTTTTCTCTACTCCCTCTCTAGCATTTGTTGTTTGTAGGTTTTTTAATGATGGCCATTCTGACCAGTGTGAGGTGGTACCTCGTTGTAGTTTTGATTTGCATTTCTCTAATAATTAGTGATGTTGAGCATCTTTTCACATGCCTATTGGCCATCTGTATTTCTTCTTTGGAGAAATGTCTATTTAGGTCTTCTGCCCGTTTTTGGATTGGGTTCTTTGTTTTGTTGTTGTTGAGTTGTGTGAGCTGTTTGTGTGTTTTGGAAGTTAAGCCCTTGTGGGTCACATCGTTTGCAAATATTTTCTCCCATTTCATAGGTAGTCTTTTCGTATTTTTTATGGTTTCCTTTGCTGTGCAAAAGCTTGTAAGTTTGATTAGGTCTAATTTGTTTATTTTCATTTTTATTTCTATTGCCTTGGGAGACTGACCTAAGAAAACATTGGTATAATTTATGTCAGAGACTGTTTTGCCTATGTTCTCTTCTAGGAGTTTTATGGTGCCATGTCTTATGTTTAAGTCTTTAAGCCATTTTCAGTTTATTTTTCTATATGGTAAGAGGGCATGTTCTAACTTCATTGATTTACATGCAGCTGTCCAATTTTCCCAACACCACTTGCTGAAGAGACTGTCTTTTACCCATTGTATATTCTTGTCTCCTTTGTCGAAGATTAATTGACCATGGGGGAGTGGGTTTATTTGTGGGCTCTCTATTCTGTTCCATTGATCCATATGTCTGTTTTTGTGCCAATATCATGCTGCTTTGATTACTGTAGCTTTGTAGTATTGTCTGAAGTCTGGGATGGTTATGCCTCCTCCTTTGTTCTTTTTCTTCAGGATTGCTTTGGCAATTCTGGGTCTTTTCTGGTTCCATATAAATTTGAGGATTATTTGTTCTAGTTCTGTGAAAAAGGTCATGGGTAATTCAATAGGGATCACATTAAATCTGTAGATTGCTTTGGGTAGTATGGCCATTTTAACAATATTAATTTTTCTAATCCAAGAGCATGGGGTATCTTTCCATTTCTTTGAATCATCTTCAGTTTCCTTTATTAATGTTTTATAGTTCTCAGCATATAAGTCTTTCACCTCCTTGGTGAGGTTTATTCTTAAGTATTTTATTTTGGGGGTTGTGATTTTAAAAGGTATTGTTTTTTTACATTCCCTTTCTGATATTTCATTGTTGGTGTAAAGAAATGCAACCAATTTCTGTAAATCTTGTATCCTGCTGCCATGCTGAATTTGTTTATCAGTTCTAGTGTTTTTTGTGTGGAGTCTTTAGGGTTTTCTATGTATAGTATCTTATCATCTGCCTATAATGACAGTTTTACCTCTTCCCTTCCAGTTTGGTTACCTTTTGTTTCTTTTCCTTGTCTGATTGCTCTGGCTAGGACTTCCAATTCTATGTTGAAGAGAAGTTGTGAGAGTGGGAATCCTTGTCTTGTTCCAGATTTTAGCAGGAAGGCTTTCAACTTTTCACCATTGAGAATTATATTGACTGTGGATTTGTCATAAATAGCTTTTACTATTTTGATATATGTTCCCTCTATACCCATTTTGGTAAGAGTTTATCATGAATGGATATTGAATTTTTTCAAATGCTTTTTCTGCATCTATTGAGATGATCATGTGGTTTTTGTCCTTTCTTTTGTTTATGTGGTGTATCACATTGATTGATTTGCATATGTTGAACCATCCTTGTGAACTTGGGATGAATCCCATTGGTCTTGGTGTATGATCTTTCTTATGTGTTGTTGGATCCAGTTTGCTAATATTTTGTTGAGAATTTTCACATCTATATTCATCAAATATATTGGCCTGTAATTTTCTTTTTTGGTGGTGGTCATCAAATGTATTGGCCTCTAATTTCCTTTTTGGTCATGTCTTTGTCTGGTTTTGGTATCAGGGTGATGGTGTCTTCAGAGAATGTCCTTGGGAGTGTTCCCTCCTCTTCAATTGTTTGGAAGAGTTTGAGAAGGATCAGTATAAGTTATGTTTAGTAGAATTCACCTGTGAAGCCATCTGGTCCTGGACTTTTTTTTTGTAGGGAGTTTTAAAATTACAGATTCTATTTCAGTTCTAGCGATTGGTCTGTTCAAATTATCTGTTTCTTCTTGATTCAATTTTGGTGGGCTGTATGTTTCTAGAAACGTGTCCATTTCTTCTAGGTTGTCAAATTTGTTGTCATATAATTGTTCATAGTATTCCCTTATGGTTTTTTGTATTTCTGTAGTATCAGTTATGTTTCCTTTTTCATTTCTTATTTTCTTTATTTGGGTTCTCTCTCTTCTTGGTGAGCCTGGCCAGAGGCTTGTCAATCTTTTTTATTTTTTCAAAGAACCAGATCTTGGTTTATTAACTTTTTCTATTGTTTTTAAATCTCTTTTAAAATTTATTTCCTCTCTGATCTTTATTATTTCCTTCCTTCTGTTGACTTTAGGTTTTGTTTGTTCTCATTTTCATCATTTCTTAAAATTTCCTCTTTTTCATAAAATATTTGGGAGAAGAAAAATAATTTGAATCTTAGATTTGCATCATCCTAGAGTTGTAAAGTTTTAAGATTTCATCTAGTATTACCTACCATCCAAAGCAGGCATCTATCTGCATCCATTCAAATTATATTTAGCTGCTTATAAAGAAAAATATATTTGAGAAAATTCTAAGTACAGAAGTTTATTTCTCTCTCCTGTTGAAAAAAAAGTCAAAGGTATAGAGTAATGTCAGCAATATGGCAGAATAGAAGCCCCAGAGCTTCCTTCCTCCCAAGGAAATACTGATTCAAGCATGCAACTGGTCACACTGAAGTCCATAGGAAAATTTGTGACAATCTCTTGCTGTAGTCTCTTTCCCTGCTATGGTGCTGTGCAAACTTGGATCAAACGCCTAGCTCCTGGCTTTTCCCTGGGGAGTGAAAGAGAAGATTAGACCTTACTTTCAATGTTTTGACTTTTAGGGGGCTGCCCAAAGTACTGGTTTCTATTTCACCTGTCTTGGAACACTTATGTGAACTGGCACACTCTAGATGCCTGGAGTTGCTGAGCTGGATGGCATGCTAGAGCTCCAGGGGAACCATAGTAGACAAAGGCTGATACAGCTTGGTGGCCTCTCCCTCAAGGGGAAAGGAGTGGAGTGTGCATCCAACATTCTGGCTTTTCAGGGGGCTATGCAAGGACTAGCTTGTGTCTCACCTGTCTCAGAGCATAAACAGGAACTGGCATTCTGTACTGCTTGGGGGCCCACTGAGAACAAAAAAAGATCTGGCCAGCATGCTGCTGCTTTAGAGAGCCCGCAGTACAGCAGACAGACAAGAGAGGGAGCAAGAGATTACAAACTACTGAAAAAAGAAACCAGCAAATCCCTCTAATTAGCGGTTTACACGCCCACGTTGAGAAGAGACATCCACAGGAAAGGTTTGAGAGGCCCCCAGAATCTCTAACTGGGCTGATTGGTGAAAGTATTTCCCTGTATGATGTCGGTCCATAAAGACTGGGAGAGTTGACTGTTTTTTCAATTGTGCAGATACCAACACAAAATTGCAAAGAACACAAACAAGGAAAAATGGCCCAGTCATAGGAACAAATAAATCTCCAAAAATCAACCTTAAAGAAACAGGGGTATATGAATTACCTGGAAAAGAATTCAAAATAACTATCATAAAGATGCTCAAGGATCTCAGGAAAAGTATTGATGAACAAAATGAGAATTTCAACAAAGAGAAAATATAAAAAAGAAAAAAACAAATTTTGGTGCTGGAGAATGCAATAACTGAATTTAAAAATTCCTTAGAGGAACCAGACATGAACAAGCATAAGAAAGGATCAGCAAAGTTGAAGAAAAGGCCATTTGAGATTATCCACTCAAGGGAACAAAAAGACAAAAGATTGAAAAATAGTGACAAAAGCCCAAGGAAATTATGGGACATCAAAAAGAGGATCAATATATGCATTATGAGAGTCCCAGAAGGAGGAGAGAGAAAGAGGCAGAAAGCTTATTTAAAGAAATGATGGTTATACTTCCCTGTATAGTCAGACAAGACAAAGAAATGAAAGGCATCCAAACTGGAAAGGAAGAGATAAAACTGTCACTATTTGCAAATGACATGATACATTATATGGAAAACCCCGAAGTCTTTACACAAAAACTATTAGAATTAATAAATGAATTCAGCAAAGTTGCAGGATACAAGATTAATATGCAGAAATATGTTATTTTTCTATATACTAACAGTGAACTATTAGAAAGAGAAAGTAAAAAAAAAATTCTGTTTAAAATCACATCAAAAAGTAAAAATAAAATAACCAGGGGGGGAAAGTACCTAGGGGGAATTTCCTGGCAGTTCAGTGGATAGGACTTGCACTTCCACTGTAGGGGGCATGGGTTCAATCCCTGGTTGGGGAACTAAGATCCCCCAAGCCATGTGTCATGGCCGAAAAAAAAAACAAAACCTAGGAATAAACTTAACCAAAGCGGTGAAAGACCTGTACTCTGAAAACTATAAAACATTACTGAAGGGGCTTCCCTGGTGGTGCAGTGGTTGAGAGTCTGCCTGCCAATGCAGGGGACATGGGTTTGTGCCCAGGTCAACAACAGTGAGAGGCCCACGTACCGCAGGAAAAAAAAAAAAAAGAATCCACTTGCCAATGTAGGGGGCACGGGTTCGAGCCCTGGTTGGGGAAGATTCCACATGCCACGGAGCAACTAAGCCTGTGTGCCACAACTACTGAGCCTGTGCTCTAGAGCCAGCAAGCCACAACTACTGAGTCCATGTACCACAACTACTGAAGCCCACGTGCCTAGAGCCCATGCTCTGCAACACGAGAAGCCACTGCAGTGAGAAGCCTGTACACTGCAACAAAGAGTAGCCCCTGCTCGCAGCAACTAGAGAAAGCCCACCTGCAGCAAGGAAGACCCAATGCAGCGAAAAATAATTTTTTTTTTTTTTAAAAGAGGAAGGGGGAGAGTTTCAGGGTGTATAATCAGTTTGTGGACATTCTTCTGATTGGTTGTTGGTGAGGTAATCAGGAGTCAACATCATCAACCTCCTGGTTCCAACTGGTCTAAAGTCTATGTGCTTGTGGTCAGCCCATAGTTAACTTCTTCCACCTGGTGGGGGTTTCAGTATCTTCAAAACAGCTCAGGGCTTCCCTGGTGGCACAGTGATTGGGAGTCCGCCTGCCAATGCAGGGGACACGGGTTCATGCCCCGGTCTGGGAGGATCCCACATGCCATGGAGTGGCTAGGCCGTGGGCCGTGGCTGCTGGGCCTGCGCGTCCGGAGCCTGTGCTTCACAGCAGGAGAGGCCACAGCAGTGAGAGATCCGTGTACTGCAAAAAAACCACAAAAAACAAAAACAAAAAAACAAACAAAAAAAACAGCTCAAAGGATTTGGCTCAGAATATTATCTATAGCCCTTGAGGAGGAACTAAAGGTCCTTGACTTTGTTTAATGGCTAAACTATTATTTTGTCTTGTTTGTCTTCCTTTGTTTCTGTACTTTCTTACTCCTCTGATTAAATTTATCTGTTGGAATTCGGGGAAGACCTAGGGGGTAAGGTTTTTCTACCAACAAGAGGCAGGCAGAGGACGTGGGGGGTTCTTTCTCAGGAAGGCCCCATGGAGTCCTGCTCAGTTATGAAACTAAGCCCAAAAATACCAGAAGGAAGGAAATTATAAAGATTAGAGCAAAAGTAAATCAAACAGAGAATAGAAAATGAATAGAAAAAAACAAAATAAGATTTGGTCTTTTGAAAAGAACAACAAAATTGACAAACCTTTAGCTAAACTAAGAAACAGAGAGGACTCAAAAGCAGAAATTAAAGAGAAGACCTTAGAACCAATGCCACAGAAATAAAATGGGTTAGGAGACTACTGAGAATAAGTATACACCAAGAAATTGGATAACCTGGAAGAAATGGATAAATTCCTAGAACATATAACTTACAAAAAACTGAATTATGAAAAAATAAAAAATCTGAATAAACCTACAACTAGTAAGAAGATTAAATGAGTAATCAAAAACTTCCTAATAAAGAAAAGCCCAGAATCAGATGGCTTCATGAGTGAATTCTGCCAAACAATTTAAAGAACAAATACTGCCAATCCTCAAACTCCTCCAGAAAATTGAAGAGGAGGGGAGGCTTCCAAACTCTTTTTATGAGATCAGCATTACCCTGCTAACAAAACCAGAAAAAGACAGTTCAAGAAAACTGCAGGTCAATATCCCTAATGAACATAGATTCAAAAATTCTCAACAAAATACTAGCAAACTGAATTCAACAGCACATTAAAAGGATCACACACTATGATCAGGTGGTATATATCCCTGGGATGTAAGGATGGTTCAACATACCCAAATCCATAAATGTGATACAGCATTAACAGACTTAAGGATACAAATCACATGGTTACCTCAATATATGCCGAAAAAGCATTTTATAGAATACAACACCCTTTTGTGATAAAAACTCTGAACAAGGTAAGTATAGAAGGAATTTACCTCAACACATTAACAGCTATATATGAAAGGCTTGAGGAATTCACATTTTGTGAGCTTTAGTGAGAGGCAGAATCTACCTCCTCTTATAGAATAAAAAAATACCACACTCAGATTTTTCCCAGCATCCCTTGCAGCTAGGATATAAGTACATAACTACATTCTGTTACTCAGATACATTTGTCAGTCCATTCAGATTTTGGATTGAAGTCAGCCATGCACAAAATCCATAGCCATGGAGATTCATCTTGGGTGGCAAGTATGGTTGTGTCAAGATAGAGTTCCCAGGGCAGCAGAGACAGGATCCTAGTGGCAGCATGTAATGTCTGATACTGTGGTAGCTGTGGCATAAATGATAGTATCCACTGCCCAGAGATTGTGACAGCTGAGTCCTCAGAAGTCTGTTCTGTTGGGTCGTTTAGGTCAGTGTCCCTGCCTTTAGTCTCTGAGCTTAGCTTTCCACCCCTTCCAGAGTCTCTATGAGCTACCCAATTTCCTGTTAATAAATCACTTTTCTGTTCAAATCAGCCAAAGTTGTTTTCGACTGAAATAACATCCAGTCTCTGTAAGTGTTCCTGGTTTCCATCTTATCCTGATCTTTGTTGTTCCGACATTTTCAATTTGAGAATAATTTTCCTCAATGGAAAAATAATAGAAACAGAAGTGGAAGAGTTTTAACTTTCCTTCTGTCATTTGTTATGACCCAACAAATACTCCTATAGTTTCCTATATCTTCTTGCTGAGAAAATAATTTTTAAAAAAGGATTGTATCTTATTTTTGCACACTTACTTAATGACCTAAACTCTCTCTGTGTCTTCCTGATGCCTCCCTTAGACCTTCATGCTACTCCTCCCTATTCATGTTTGGTTAGTTGCTCCTTTGTGTCTTTGTCTTTCTAAAATATTTGTTGCTCAGCAAATGCACTGTGCAACTACATTGGATTCTTTAGATGCCTCTGAATTAGGCAGAACTCAGCTCAACCTTTCTACCTGGGCTTTGCCAAAAGGCTCAGAACCAAAATATCCTGGCATGGCTGGAACCAAGTGCTAAAATAATGATGTTAAGATATCTCCTCTCTCTCTGCCCCTTCCTCCCCCTCCTTCCCCCTCTGTCACCCTCTCCACTCCCCATGTTGGATCCCTTCTTAAGCAGGCTCTTTTCTTATACTGACAAAATAGCCACCATCAGACAGTGGAGACAGGCTCAAGTGGTACAAATTAACGACCTAATAAAAGTGCTTCTTGGGGACTTCCCTGGCAGTCCAGTGGTTAGGACTCCATGCTTCCACTGCAGGGGGCCCAGGTTCGACCCCTGGTCAGGGAACTAAGATCCCACAAACCGTGTGGCTCAGCCAAAAAAAAAAGTGCTTCTCTCAAGGTTTTGGCCTGATTTGGGTCACATTCCAGAACAAATCTGATTGTCCAGACTTTGGTCATATGTATGACCAAATAATATGTATTTATGTGTGTGTTTGTGTGTATATATATATGCATATATATATATAATAGGGTGTTTGTTGATGACACAGCAAAGGAAGAGGGATGCCGGGCCAAAATAACCATCCCAATCTCTTAGTCTTTCACCCCCACACTTATAACACAACTGTCAAAGAGTTTATTCCTGTTTTTCTTCTGTTAAAATTTTGAAATCTCTGCTTACGAAATATCTAGACAGATATATCCAGGGTCATTTAAGTCAGACAATTTCTAAAACAACAAGGCAATATTCTTCAGATTCCTAACACTTCTACAGCACCACCATCACCAGCCAATTCTTCTTTGTGATTAGGATTAAATCAAAAGCAACAATTCCCTTGTTACCCTCTCTCCATTGACAGATGAAACTTTCACTGGGGCTAAATAAGAATTTATCAGATATTTCATGTGTAGTAGAATGAGATTTCTGAAAGTACCTGGTGGCTAAAACTCTCCTTCTTCACTGAACCAGTTATGCTATAATATTAAGTTAATTGGAAAGCATTAGAGGTAAAAACAATTCAAGGCTCTCAATCTCTCCCAAGTTTTATCTCTTCTTTTCCACCAGGAAGGAAGCATCAATACAAATCTTAGTCCTGGTTTTGCCACACACTAGCATATAACCTTAGGTGAGTCTTCTTAACCTCTTTGTATCTCAGTTTTTAAAATCTACTTCAGAGGTTGCTTTAGACTAAAGTGTGGTAAAATATCATAAAATAATTTACAAATAAGAGACTCTAGGGACTTCCCTGGTGGCACAGTGGATATGAATCCACCTGCCGATTCAGCGGACACGGGTTTGATCCCTGGTCCAGGAAGATCCCACATGCCGTGGAGCAACTAAGCCTGTGTGCCACAACTACTGAGCCCATGTACCACAACTACTGAAGCCCACATGCCTAAAGCCTGTGCTCCGGAATAAGAAGCCACTGCAAGGAGAAGCTCACACACCGCAACGAATAGTAGGCCCTGCTGGCCACAACTAGAGAAAGCCTGTGCACAGCAATGAAGACCCAACTCCACCAATAATAAAAATAATTAAAATAAAATTAATAGACTCTAAGATCCTAGTTGTACTTATTAGAATACTTTTGGTTGCAAGTGACAGAAACCCAAATCAAGCAAATTTGGACAATAAATTCAGGTAATTTATTGGCTCACAAAACCAAGGGAAGGACAGGGAGATAGACTTCAGGGACAACTGGAATTAGGGACTTGAGTATTTCTAGGACAATCTCATTCTGTCTCTATACTTCTTCCAAACTTAGGGGAATATGGCAACCTCACAGCTCACAATGTTCACCATCAAAGGGAAACTGAGACTCTTAATTCAATAAGCTCCTACTATGTAACCAACACTATTTGAAATGCTAGGTATACATCAGAGAACAAAACAGCTTCTGCTCCTCATGGAACTTCTAGTCCAGGGGCCCCAAATTTAACATTCTGAGGAAGAGCTCTGATTGGCTCTGAGTGATGGGCTCACTCCTGGGCCAATCAGTGTTGGTCAGGTGGAGCTTGATAAAAGGGAGGGCCCTATCTCTAGAAGTTAGGATTCAAAAGGTGGATCCTGGGAATTTGCATTTTCAGTATGCCTTACCAACTGGTTCTGATTTAGGTGGTTCTTTTTTAAAAATTTATTTTTTATTAAAGTATAGTTGATTTACAGTGTTGTGTTAATTTCTGATTCACAGTAAAGTGACTCAGATATCCAAATACACACAATCTTTTTAAATATTCTTTTCCATTATGGTTTATCCCAGGATATTGAATATAGTCCCCTGGGCTGTACAGTAGGACTTTGTTGTTTATCCACTCTATATGTAAAAGTTTGCATCTACTAACTCCAAACTCCCAGTCCATCCTTTCCCCACCACCCTCCCCCTTGGTAACCACAAGTCTGTTCTCTATGTCTGTGACTCGGTTTATGTTTTGTAAATAAGTTGATTTGTATCATTTTTTTTAGATTCCACATATAAGTGATACTGTATGGTATTTGTCTTTCTCTGTCTGACTTATTTCACTTACTATGATAATCTCTAGTTGCATCCATATTGCTGCAAATGGCATTATTTCATTCTTTTTTTATGGCTGTGTAGTATTCCATTGTATATATATGTACCACATCTTCTTTATCCATTCATCTGTCAATGGACATTTAGGTTGTTCCATGTCTTGGCTATTGTGAATAGTGCTGCTATGAACATAGGGGTGCATGTATCTTTTTGAATTATAATTTTGTCTAGATATATGCCCAGGAGTGGGATTGCTGGATCGTATGGTAGCTCTAGTTTTAGTTTACTGAGGAAACTCCATATTGTTTTCTGCAGTGGCTGCACTAATTTACATTCCCACCAACAGTGTAGGAGGGTTCGCTTTTCTCCACACCCTCTCTAGCATTTGTTATTTGTAGACTTTTTAATAATGGCCATTCCGATCGGTGTGAGGTGGTACCTCATTGTAGTTTTGATTTGCATTTCTCTAATAATTGGCAGTGTTGAGCATCTTTTCATGTGCCTATTTGCCATCTATATGTCTTCTTTAGAGAAATGTCTATTTAGGTCTCCTGCCCATTTTTCAATTGGGTTGTTTGTTTTTTTTGTTGTTGAGTTTTATGAGCTGTTTGTATATTTTGGAAGTTAAGCCCTTGTTGGTCGCATCATTTGCCAATATTTTCTCCCATTCCATAGGTTGTCTTTTCATATTTTTTATGGTTTCCTTTGCTGTGCAAAAGCTTGTAGGTTTTATTAGGTCCCATTTGTTTATTTTTGTTTTTATTTCTGTTGCCTTGGGAGACTGACCTAAGAAAACATTGGTGCGATTTATGTCAGAGAATGTTTTGCCTACGTTCTCTTCTAGTAGTTTTACAGTATCTTGTCTTCTATTTAAGTCTTTAAGTCATTTTGAGTTTATTTCTGTGCATGGTGTGAGTGTGTTCTAACTTCACTGATTTACAGGCAGCTGTCCAACTTTCCCAGCACCACTTGCTGAAGAGACTGTCTTTTTCCTGTTTTTTATTCTTGCCTCCTTTGTTGAAGATTAATTGACCATAGGTGTGTGGGTTTACTTCTGGGCTCTCTATTCTGTTGCATTGATCCATATGTCTGTTTTTGTGCCAATACCACACTGCTTTGATTACTGTAGCTTTGTAGTATTGTGTGAAGTCTGAAAGGGTTATGCCTCCTGCTTTGTTCTGTTTCCTCAGGATTGCTTTAGCAATTCTTGGTCTTTTCTGGTTCCATATGAATTTGAGGATTATTTGTTCTAGTTCTGTATAAAAGGTCATGGGTAATTTGATAGGGGTCACATTAAATCTGTGGATTGCTTTGGGTACTATGGCCATTTTAACAATATTAATTCTTCCATTCCAAAAGCATGGGATATCCTTGAAAGAAATTGAGAAACACTTTTGTCTGCACAGAGGCACCATCATTTTTGGCCTTGGCTTAGAATTTCATACCTCTAGCCACATGCCATAATGCTAGGAAATATGTTCTCCTCCAGCAACACTTTCTGGTACTTTGGCAATAAGGGCCCACCATGACAATGAATGAACAACTACAGAATTAAAATAACAACAGCCACATTGAAACAATTGTGGACTTTTGCATGAGGCAGCAACTCAGCCATGGGGAAGCCCATGGAAAAATGACTTTTCTTTATTACATGTGCCAAAGTGATGAAAAATACTTCAGGTTTTCGGAATTTCTGCAACAGCTTTTTTTTCCAGGCTACATGTTTAGCCAAGCCTAATTTACATGGAAATTGGTTGAAGGTGGAGATCAATTTTCTCTCTAATAAGATGACTCCTGAAATTTAATGTACAACTGCTTGATGGAAGGAACATTCCAAGGCATTATAGGTAACTGAGTTAAAGCAAACAGACTTAGGAAGGGCCGCTTCCCTTGTTCTGGGGACTGTCGTTTCTGGGAGATGACAAGAAGGGGTGTTTTTGCAAGGCAGTCAGGTTGCTGAGCTCATTTGCCTGCTGAGAGGATTTTGCATGTGAGTGTCCCAAATGGGCTTAGCTGAAGGGTGTTAGGGAAAAGGCATTGGGTAGGACTGGATTGGATGGCAAAAGAGACTTGATGAAACTTTTTATCCCCTCTTTCATTTCTAATTATGGCTTTTTGAAAAATTTGTGTCAGATTATATTTGAGTAATTTTAGCAGGAATTAATCATAAAATGGTCCAAAAGGCAGATTCTGTAGTGGTGTAATTATTTTCACCATTTCTTACTTTAAATCCCTTTTGATGATGAATTCATTTTAAAGAAAAATTCACTTGGTTATTTTTAAGTCATAAGACTTTTAAAACTATATGTTCTGCCTGCCTAGAAAAAGAATCCTTTAATAACATATGGTTTAAGTTCTTTTGGACTGTTCTTAATGTACATGTCTATAAAATGTATGTGTATCCCATCTGGTTTGAAGAAACACAAACAGCATTATTGAGCACGTATTCTGTATGGGTGGTCTGTGACTTATTGTTGGGGGTAGGGAGGGAAGACATAAAGGGACACAGGGAATAAAGCATTTCACATTCTCAAGGACCCAGAGAGAAGTACAGATATATAAATAATATAAATGACTAATTGATAAAGGCAGAATAAAATATAGGCTAAAGAGTGCTGAGTGTATTAAACTCTGTATGTGTGTTTTTATATAGGAATACAGCATAAAAAAAATGCCTTAGGTCATGATTCTCAGAAGCAGACCTTGAGAAGAGGATTTGCTTGCAAGTGATTTATTAAGGACCTGTTCCCATGGCAGAGTGGGGGATGAAGTAGGGGAGCTGGGGGAAGGCTCCAATAATGGGAGTGGGAGAAGTATAAAGGGAAAAGAGAGAAAGCCAAGTAAGGGTTCCATTTTAGGCCAAATTTCGTAGAGGGTAGCTTCAACCTGTTTTCATGAAGGAACTCTGGAGTGTAAGTTACACTTCAGAATCATGCTAACTTGATTGTTTTCATACTTCGACATCCACAATCATTGCAAAGCAGTTCCAGTAGCCTGAGGGGAGTCTCCTTCCAGAAGAAGAGCTGCAGGTATTGGCCTGGCTGTTGAAAGCACACCAAAGTTGAGTCAGGGACACACAAAAACCCATCAAAAGGGATCATTGTGCCTTCTACAGGAAGTGTGGGATGTTTTGCCTAACTGTAAAATATACATCATCTCCTATTGTAAGACATTATGATATGATGATACTATACTTTTATTATTTTTTTTTCTGTACGCGGGCCTCTCACTGTTGTGGCCTCTCCCGTTGCAGAACACAGGCTCCGGACGCGCAGGCTCAGCGGCCATGGCTCACGGGCCCAGCCGCTCCACACCATGTGGGATCTTCCCGGACCGGGGCACGAACCCGTGTCCCCTGCATTGCAGGCGGAAGCCCCCGATGATACTATACTTAATCCTGCTAAGGCGTGATACGTTCATATTGTTATGCCCTTCTGTAGGCAATTAAAACATATAATGCTTTAGAGTAGATATTAAAATGACTTACTGTTGAATGAATGAGTGAATGAATCAATGGACAAGGAGCAGATAAAAATCCAATTCTCATAACATAAAATTTTCCTTGGAAAATGTTCAGGCTTCCTTTGAAGCCCTGTACATGAAATAAGAGACTATTGATTGTTCAAGAGTTAAAGAATGCAATATTTAAACTTTTTCCTTTAAGCAATAAATACCTCATAAAAAATACATCTCATAACCCTATCATTTTCAAAACCAGATGCTTTCTAGTGGTTTTCTATTCTGCCTGCATAGAACCTCTGCCATGCACTTGGCAAATTTCCGGGAGGGAAGATGGTTCTGTTTTTTAATTATTGATTCATTATGTACGTATTTGTGGAGGGCCTGTTAATGCAAGTTCGTGTGCCTGACGCACAGTGAAGCCAAACAAACTGAAACATCGGAGTTTGGAGCAGAGAAGGGTTTATTGCAGGGCCATGCAAGGAGCCAGGTGGCTCCTGCCCTAAAAGCCCCGAAATCCCCTAAGGGTTTCTGCAAAGCACTTTTAAAAGCCAGGTGAGGGAGGGTAGGGTCACAGGGTATGTGATCAGCTTGTGCACTCTTCTCTGATTGGCTGATAGTGAGGTAGCAAGATGATGTCACAGGGGTTAACATTATCAGTCCTTAGGCTCCAGGAGGCCTGGGGCTATGTGCTCATGGTTGTCAGGTAGTTAACATCTTCCATTTGTTGAAGAGAAGGGTGTTTTTTTTTTTTACGTCTGCAAAACAACTCAGGAAATGTGCATCAAATACTATTATCTGGGTACTTCAGAGAGAAGCTAAAGCAGAGGATATGGGGGAAGGCCTGTCCAGGGGAAGGCCCCCATGGCGTCCTGCTCCGTTACAGGCCTAGGAACCCTAGGAGTTCAAGGACATCTGGTCCCTCCCCTGAAGGAGCACACAGAGTAGGAGGAGCTACAGCCTCACTGCAGATGAATTATAATCACAGAAGGCCACGCACACAGGAGGGTCTCTTTACTAGAGGTGTTCCGGAGATGCTACACAGGATGTCTGTGTTGGTATTTGTATGCTAAGTTTGCATATACCAGGAGAGGAAGGAGGGAAGTGGACATTCTAGTCAGGGATATTGGCCATGTGAAGGCAGGAATAACAATAATATCTAGCTAACATTTATTGAGGGCTTCCTCTGTGCCTAGCGCTGTAAATCAACATGGTGAAAGAGTCTGGGGTCTAGCAGGAATGTAACTGAGGAGGTAGAATCTGATTGTGAAAAGTCTTGTGTGATGAGGTTCATAAATGTTGTCAGAGTAATTCAGTCATTGATTTCCTGTTGTCACTGAACGCAAGTCCATGTGCCCGACGCACAGTGAGGCCAAACAAACCGAAACATTGGAGTTTGGAGCAGAGAAAGGTTTATGGCAGTGCCACGCAAGGAAAGGGGTGGCTCGTGCTCAAAAACCTCTGAACTCCCCGATGGTTTGGAGGTAGAAATTTTTATAGGCAACATTTGGGGTGAGGGCTGCAGGGCGTGTGACTTTCTTCTGATTGTGAGGCAACAGGGCCGTGCTCCAGGAATCTTGTGCTCAGCTTGAAGTTGTCATCCTCCACCTGGGTGGGCGCCTTAGTTCCAGCAGAAGAACTCAAAGATATTATGTACTGATATATTCCTTCAGCAGGAACCAGGATCCTGCTTTAATCGCTGCACTATTGTTTTCTTGATTGCTCCTCCTTTGCCCTTGGAACTCAGAGAAGGCCTAGGGGGCTGAAGCCTTTTTCCTATAAACAAGAAATGGGGGACACAGAAAGGATTAGGACCCAGGAGGGCCCCACATGGTCCTGCTCGGTTTCACTAGCTTAATAAGGATCTCCTAACAAGGGACAGAAAATCCTTTACTTTGGGAAGTCATTACAATCATGCATCTACCCATGGACACAAAAGACTATCCACTCACATGACCCTAAAATCAGAAAATATTAAACATAAATGCCAGGGATTACCTATCTCAAACACAGCCAAACTACTGAGTAGAAAATGGGTTACACCCATGACCTTGCTCTTATTAATCCCAGTCACTAATTTGAGGGCTCTAGAACACCTCTTTCAACCTTTAACATGCATGTAAATAATCTAAGGCTCTTCTTAAAATGCAGATTCTGATTTAGTAGGTTGGGGCTGGGGTCAAATATTCTGTACTTCTAATAAGTTCTTAGGGCTTCCCTGGTGGCACAGTGGTTAAGAATCCGCCTGCCAATGCAGGGGACACGGGTTCGAGCCCTGGTCCGGGAAGATCCCACATGCTGCAGAGCAACTAAGCCTGTGGTCTAGAGCTCACTAGCCACAACTACTGAAAACCATGCTCCTCAACAAGAGAAGCTACTGCAATGAGAAGCCCACGCACCACAACAAAGAGTAATCCTTGCTCGATGCAACTAGAGAAAGTCCGCGCACAGCAACGAAGACCCAAGGCAGCCAAAAATAAATAAATTTATTTTTAAAAAAAAGTTCTTAGGTAATGCCAGTGCTTCTGGTCCATGGACCATACTTTGAGTAATAAGGCCAGTTCACTAATTCTCAGCAGTGGCTGTACATTGGAATTACTTGGGAAGCTCTTTAAACTACTAGTGCCTGGATTCCACCCACATAAATTCTGATTTAATGTGTCAGGGGTGTGGCCTGAGCATTAGAATGTTTTTAGAATTCCCAAGGTAGTTCCAATAAGCAGCACAAATTGAGAGCCACCACAGTTAGTTATAAATGCACAGGCAAATGACTAAGGGGAATTTCTGCATGTAGAGAAAGTACCATTCAGAGGAGAAAAAAATTTGTTAAGAGGTGATTTTGGAAAATGGAAGAACCATTGCTTCTGATTGGAATAGAACACTTAACGTATTTGAACAAAAATTACCAAGACATGCAAATGAAGTTTCATATTGCAATAGTCAGTCATTCAGGCTTTCTATTAATAACTCAGCAATTAAGATTGAAAGTATGTCCTTTAAATACATACATTATAATACTGAATTCTCAGTAAAAATATTTTTCCATTTAGAAAAGCAGTATGTGCTCATGGTAGGAAATTTGAAAAATATAACCCATAACCCAACACCTAGGGAAATATAACATTTTCATATATTCCTTTCATAAATTTTATGCATTTACACAGGTGTCTTGATCTTTTTAAAGTGTGAAAGTGCTGTATTTTCTATTAAAAGTACCTTAAGGGGCTTCCCTGGTGGTGCAGTGGTTGAGAGTCCGCCTGCCGATGAAGGGGACACAGGTTCGTGCCCCGGTCCGGGCAGAGCCCACATGCTGCGGAGTGGCTGGGCCCGTGAGCCATGGCCGCTGAGCCTGCGCGTCCGGAGCCTGTGCTGCATAACGGGAGAGGCCACAACAGTGAGAGGCCCGTGTACCACAAAAAAAAAAAAAAAAAAAAAAAAGTACCTTAAAATATAATTTTAATGGCTACATTCATAAACTCTTTTTTATCTAGTATTTAATTATTTTTTGTAAGTCAGTATGGGACACAATATCCTTTCCCCTTATTTGGCAGAGTGGTTCATCATAGTATATATCACAGCAGAACTTAAATAACTAAATTAAATGTTTTACTAGACTGCCATACTCTCTCACTTGTATTTTATTTATTTTTTCACACTCTCATTTCTAAAAGCAAAGACCTGTAGTGAAGTTTCAATGTGAAAATTATATAACTCTATAAATGGCAGCACAACTAAGTTATGATACAGCAATATTTTTTGTTATTGTTAATGGGTTGGATTTTACTTCCCCTTTGGACAAATGGTGCTTAGCACACAGCAATTTCTTATCTTGCTTGGTTATTCATACATCTAGTTGCTAATTTGGATGTTGGGACTGCTGCCAAAGAGATAGGTAGAGATTGCTCAGGACCGGACAGATACTTAAAATAGGTGAAGCCAACCAATGGAAATAGCCTTGGCAGAGAAGGTGCAATCAGCTTTGCTCTGAGTTGTCTGAAGGAGGAATTGTCATCTTTCTTATTGTAGCAATGATTGAACAGTAATTCTCATTGTTTAGTTTCATAAGGTGCTAGTGATGGCTTTTTACAATTTACTCAGGCTAGAACTTGATGACTTTATCACTTAATTAAAATTCCCTGAATACTTCATGTATATAAAGTAATCAGTGGTGAGATTTTGAAAATGGTATTATAATCATTCTGTTACTATTATTTTTAGTTGGATGATATTATAACTATATCCTTATTGGACACTATGTATCCTCCCACTCTAGAGGTTACCACATCCTAAATTTGCTATTTTTTTATTTTTATTCATATTTTTGTATACTTTATGCCCTATATATAATTTATATATGTATATATACATGTTGATAAACTGTACACAGATGGTATCATTTTGTACATACCCTCTGTACCTTACTTTTTTGATCAACATAGGTTTTTGAGGTCTATCTCTATTGATACATGTAGTTCTAATTCATTGATTTTCATTGCTGTATGCTATTGATATTTCATTGTTTGACCATGCTATACCATAATATAGTTATCCATTTTACACTGATGAATATTAGAGCTGTTTCACTCTTTTTCCTACTAAAATAATGCTGTAAATGTCTAATCATTTATATGTGTGAGAATTTCTTTAGGGACTATACATAGGATTGGAATTGCTGGGTCATAAGATACGCATGTCATATATTTTACTAGATAATGCGAAATTTTAAGCAAAATGATTGAGGCAACTTATAATCTTTATAAGCAATAACTGAGAGGTTGCAGTGGTTTACATTCTCATCAACCCATGGTATTATCAGACTTCTTAATTTTTGTCAATATGATGGGTATAAAATGGTATCTCATGATCTCTCACATTATTGCATCATTACTCTATTCATTGGTCAATGAGTTTTCCTAGTCTATGAATTGCTTGTTCACATCTTTTGCCCACTTTTGATTGGGTTGTCTTTCTTATATTTATTTAAGTAGCTTTTTATATATTCTGATAACTAATCCTGTTAGTTATATGTAATTATAAAAATCTCACAATCTGTGTCTTGTCTGGCCATTGTTTTGTGGTATCTTTCAATGCATAGTAGTTTTTAATTTTAATATAGTTAAACTTTTCCAACTTATCAATCTTTTCCATTATGGTTGATACTTTTAATGTCTGTTTAAGAACCTCTTCCCTCAAATCATAAAAAAAATTATCTTCTAGTTTCCTTCTAAAAATTTTAAAGTTTTACTTTTTACATTTAAATACCACAATCTACCAAAATTGTTTTTGGCGTATGCCATGGGGTATGGATTCAATTTTTTATCTGTTGTTAACCTATTGCCCTATACCATTTATTAAGCCATTTATCCTTTCCTTACTGAATTGCAGTACTACTTCTATCATATATAAGGTTTCTATATACACACAGGTCTGTTTCTGAACTCTTTCTGCTCAGTTCCATTTGTCTATCTATCTCTGAACCAATGCCACTGTGTATTAGATACTATAGCTTTCTAATAAGCCTTAATATCTGACAAAGCAAGGCCTTCTCTCTAGCTCTTTTCAAAATAAGCCGGGCTATTCTTGGTCCTTTGTTCTTCCATGTTAATTTTTAAATCAGCTTCTAAAGTCCCAAGAAAATGTGGTTGAAATTCTCATTGGAATTGCATAGAATTTATTGATTAATATGTGGACTGGATATCTTTAAAATATTGAGTGTTCTTATCCATTGATATGATTTATCTCTACATTTACTTAGACCTTTATCATCTTTGAATGGTTTTTAAATTTTTGGCATAGAAGTTTTACTCAACTTCTGTTAGATTTATCCCTCCCAAGGAACTTTATATTTTATTTTATTTTATTTTTTTTTTTCGGTATGCGGGCCTCACACTGTTGTGGCCTCTCCCGTTGCGGAGCGCAGGCTCCGGAAGCACAGGCTCAGTGGCCATGGCTCACGGGCCCAGCCGCTCTGCGGCATGTGGGATCTTCCCGGACCGGGGCACGAACCCGTGTCCCCTGCATTGGCAGGCGGATTCTTAACCACTGCGCCATCAGGGAAGCCCAAGGAACTTTATATTTTAATTGTAATATTGATAGTCCTTCTTGGAAATTACCTTTTCTAACTCTTTATTGCTGGTGTGTAAGAATGCAATTGATTTTTGTGTATTGCCCATACATCCAGAAACCTTGCTGAACTCTCTTTTATTCGTTCTAATAATATATCAGATCAATAACATTTTTAAGGTATGAATAAATTTTAATAATTTTTCTGAATACTAAATGTAGTACATGGTCATTCTTTAAAAAATCTGAAAGCACCCAAAGGAAATCCTTGTAAACATTTTGCCTTATTTAGTTTATTTCATTTTGGTTGTCTTCTTACCTTTCTTTCTTCCTTCCTTTAAAAAAAAAAAAAACTTTTACTATAAAAAATTTCCAACATAAATAAAACTAAACAGAAAAGTATAATGAACCTTCATGTTTTAATCTTCCAGTATCCACAATTGCCAACTCATGGTTAATATTGACAGTGCATTACCCCCTACCTACTCCTTTCTCTCCTTCCCCAATTATTTGAAACAAATCTCAAACATTATATAATTACATCTGTAAATACTTTACCATGTATCTCTGAAAAGTGGTACTCAATTTGTGGTTACCATATCAGCAGCTTCAGCATCATCTGGGAGCTAGTCATAAATGCAGATTCTGAGGCTCTCCCAAAGATCCACCGAATCAAAAACTCTGGGGATGGGGCCTCAGCCATCTGTTTTTAAATTCACCTCCTGTTTTTTAATTAACCTTGCTAATGTACATTCAAGTTTGAGAACCCCTCTACTAAAGCATAAGAACACTTAGGAAAAATAGTCTCAATATCATTGACATGATTAAATAACAATTCTTTCATACCATCAGTCAGTGTTCAAATTTCTCTAAAGGTTTGTTTTGCTTAATTTGAATTTTTGGCAATACATCATATGTAGGTTGTGTACTTCCATCATGAGGCTCATAATATTCTCTTGCTTTTTGTGTAGTTAGCAGACACTGATGATCACATTCCAGATCCATTATTTCACTAGAGTCACAAAATGGTAATATTCTAACTCTATCATTTCTTCATTTCTTGCTGGGATACTTCTAAAACAGAAAATTTCTTTCATAAACTGTTTGGTTACTTTGCCATACAGTGTGTATAGGAAAGGCTATTTTCCAGCTTTCAAAACTTTCCAGCTTTGGGGGCTTCCCTGGTGGCGCAGTGGTTGAGAATCCACCTGCCGATGCAAGGGACATGGGTTCGTGCCCCGGTCTGGGAGGATCTCACATGCCGCGGAGCGGCTGGGCCCGTGAGCCATGGCCGCTGAGCTTGCGCGTCCGGAGCCTGTGCCTGTGCTCCGCAACGGGAGAGGCCACAACAGTGAGGCCCGCATACCACAAAAAAAAAAAAAAAAAAAAAAAAAAACTTTCCAGCTTTATTTTACTATAGAAAATTTCCAACATATATAAAAGTAAAAAAAAATTTGTTTTCTTACATAATTTTAAATATATTTGATGTGCTTTAATTATTGTTGCTTTTCTTATTGATATCATCTTTCTTATAATTGAGTTTTTATTTATAGCAAAGCTCTGCACAGAGTATAAAAAGTCAAATCATAAAAAGTCAAATTGCTTCCACATTTCCCCTTCTAATGGCAATAGTTTGCAATTATTTTAGCTTATTAGTTTGATATCTTTAAATAACTTGCTTTCCCCTTTCTTGTTTTCAGTTTTCAGCCTTATCTATTGACTTCCCATTGCTAATGACAAGGATTAGCTCCCTTTCACCCTTCCAGCCCCATCTCACCCCCCCCCCCATGCACTGGTCATCTGAGATCTTCATCTAGTTATAGCATAATTATGGTGAGTTTAGTATTGTATTTTCATTGACTATGTAAATTCTATTCACAACTGAGCCCCATACAATACTATGATTATTTTTATTTATTTATTTATTTATTATTATTATTATTATTTTTGCGGTATGTGGGCCTCTTCACCGTTGTGGCCTTTCCCGTTGCAAAGCACAGGCTCCGGACGTGCAGGCTCAGTGGCCATGGCTCACGGGCCTAGCCGCTCCGCGGCATGTGGGATCCTCCTGGACTGGGGCACGAACCCATGTCCCCTGCATCGGCAGGCGGACTCTCAACCACTGCACCACCACGGAAGCCCAATTCCCTCATTTTGATGAAGCTCATCGTCTAGTAGGTTCCTGGGAAGGGGCTTTAAAGAAGCACTTTTGGGGGGACTTCTACTTGTTCAAAAATATTTTCATTGCCCTCTGAAACTTCATTGGTAATTAAATAGAATTCTAGCTTGAGAGTCATTTTCCTTCAGAATCTTGAAGACATTTCCCCTTTGCTTTCTTAGCTACTGTGCTGTTGTTGAGAGTACTGAAGTCATTCTAATCTTTGGCCTTTTGAATAGAAACAGTTTATTCCTCTCTCTGGAAGCAAGTAGGATCGTCTCTTTTTTCCCTAGGGTTCTGAAAATTCGTGATGATATGTCTTGGTGTAGGTCTATTTTTATAAATTTTGCTTAGTGCTTAATAGGCCCTTTAAAACCTTTAGTCCTTCACTTGTGGGGCATTTTATTACTAGTTCTTTAATAATTTCTTTCTCTCCATTTTCTTTCTTCTGTTTTTCTGTAATTCTTATTAATTGGCTGTTGGACCATCTGGATTGGTCCTTTAATTTTTTTATCTTTTCCATACTATCTCTTTGTCTTTTTGCTTTACTTTATGGAAGATTCCTTCAACTTTATATGACAAACATTTTATTTCTCTATCATAATTTTCATCTCTGTAATACCTGTTTTTTTTTTTTTTTTTTTTTGGTTCTCTGAATGTTCCTTTAGTAGCACCCTCTTCTTATTTCATGGATGCAATATTCTCTTTTCTCTTTAGGGATATTAAAGAATTCTTTTCTTTAAAGTTTTCTCCCTGCAATTTCAGTTCCCCCACCACACTCCTTTTTCTGTTTGTAGGTTTCATTTTGTTCTGTTTGGCTTCAGTCTTTCAGGTTAGAGACTCTCCTTAGAAGGTTGCTCTCTTCAGTTCATACCTGAGAATGAAGTACTTAAAAGCTGACTGGAAGCTCTATGGGAGTAGGTGGGTCTTGTTGAATGTGGGTGACATGGTAATGTGGTGACATGACTGGCATATTCCCTTGGGGGACATTTCATGTCTACACCCACAAAGAAGTATTATCCAGTAACCTGCCTGGGAGGCACAAGTCTGGCTACCATTGCTACAGGGTCTGAGTGGAAGAAGAGGGCTAAGAGAAGTAGCATATCAAATTCAGTGTATACTTTTTGACTTAATCCCCTGTTTTTCATATGGTACTCCTGAGTTCAACTGTAGCTGGTGTTCTCCAGGCCAGAAGTCTCCTATCCTCTCCAAAGACCAACCCCCAGTCACTGCCAGAGTATAGACAGTGCAATCAAATGCCGCACATAGTGAAGTAGGGGATCTGGAATCTAAAGTCTTCATAGAAAGAATTTAACCAGATCCTCCTGCTTTTAGGCCCACCCTCACCCCCAATCTCAAGCTTTTCAAGGTGCTGGCTGGGTATATCAGATCCATTCTCAGCTTTCCCTGCTGCCAGTTTAGGATTCAGATTTCCCAGGTTTTCTAAATCATTTACTGCTTTCCAGTTTCCAAATTTTGTTCGGAAACTGTTGTCTTATCTTCTATTGTACTTATCCTTTCAGGTTTCTATCTTTAAAAAATTCCATTTCCTCTTGTTTCAGTGGAGCTTTGGGAAGGAACAAAGAAAGGTCCTAGATGACCAGCTTCAAAGTTCCTTCTGAAGTAGGACCTCTTTGTTCTCCTAAGGAGAGAGTGCAGTCCTTGATCTTCAAGAAATAAAATCATATCCCCATTTTACAGATAGAATACTTTGGGGACAGAGAAGTCAGGTCATTTTTCCAAGATGACAGCACTGGGGGTGAGGCAGTGGCTCAGTGCATTTGTGTTGAAGGAAAAAACAGTGCTGTAACACTATGCAGTTGTCACATTCCTGACATGTTACTCTATCCTGCCTGCTCAGTGCTTTGCAGTTGACCTCTACCAATGTCACCGCCAAGCAGTATAAAGCCAGCATTTGTTGCTGAATACGAAATGACCAGGCTAAACATACACACGTTGCTCTCTTCTGCAAAAAATGGAAGTAACGGTGGCCTAGTATTTTTCATGATGGACTGTAATTAACTAACCAAGCTGAACAAGCCTTGAAATTCATCTGAGAGAAGACTACCATTGCCAGCTTTCCGAAACTGAAAGCATGACAGATTTTTGAGTTGGGTCTTTTAGAGACAGGAAAAAAAAAGCTGAGGCCAACTAAAGTTGAATTTAGTACCTAAAAGTAGGTCTCAAAATGAAAATGATGCTTTACCCTTTACAAGCAGAGTTTTCTGGATCCTTATGCCTCCTGAAGCGATTTACTGCATGGATTTCTCTTAGCTCAGCAGGATGGTTACTCCAGGTTTAAGCCAAGAACATTTCGCAATCAGTTTTTGCTCAGATTCATTACCCTGATAGCTGGCTGTCAGGCTTATATTGCATCAGTAGGAGTCAGACTAATACTGCCAGCAGATAATGTCATAATCTGTTGATGAGACTATTCATTTTTTGTCATTTCTTTATTTACTTAGGATACCAACTGTATCTTCCCTATTAAAATGTGTCAAATGCGCCGATGCTCTATATACCTCAGTTATGTTCTCTCGAGTCTATGGATGAAATGAACCTATACCAGAATCCTGGGGAAGAATGCCTCTGACTTAATTATACTGCCTGTGAGTGCACTTCTATTTAAATATGCATTAAATTGCATTTGCAGACCATTTATATTGAAACCGGTCATCGTTGCCGGTTTGTGGCTTTGCTTTCAGGAAGAAGGCTGCTATACTTAAAGGAATCAATAAAGAATAAATATACTCGAAAATGAGTTCGTGACGTGGTGTTGTTAGAGGGAAGATGTGGAAAGAGGAGTCCCGCAAAGTGTGAGGACAAGAACTCATCCTAGAGCTTATCTAGACCAGCTCTTTCATTTTATAGAAAACTGAGTCTCAGAACGATTTAGTGACTTTCTACCAAAATGCTCAGTTATTTGTTGGTGGAGCTCAGAGTAATGAATTCTCAGGCTTCTCAGGCCCATTCTCTTTCCACTTTACTGTGGCATCAAGGTATTTAAAAAACCTTTCTCTGTGTTATTTATTTTTAATAAAAGAATATTCATAAAGTTGGCCTTTAAAATTTTGTATTGAGAAGTAACTTAAAACTTAACAGAAGAATCGCATATACACATAACTCCCTAACTTTACCTTTTATCTAGATATGTCAGTTGTTAACATTTTTCCACATTGTACGTGTGTGTACACACACGTACTTAATTATTTCAAGTTGAAGAGGCAGTTGGGTGTAGCTAATATCACCTAAGAACAAGCAGTTCTCTTACAAAACCATAGTATAAGTATCAAATTCAGGAAATCTAACTTTGATACAATGCTATTTTTTTTTTTTTTTTTTTTTTTTTTTGCGGTATGCAGGCCTCTCACTGTCGTGGCCTCTCCCGTTGCTGAGCACAGGCTCCGGACGCACAGGCTCAGCGGCCATGGCTCACGGGCCCAGCTGCTCTGCGGCATGTGGGATCTTCCCGGACCGGGGCACGAACCCGTGTCCACTGCATCGGCAGGCGGACTCTCAACCACTGCGCCACCAGGGAAGCCCTACAATGCTATTTTTTATATAGAGTCCACATTCAATTTTCACCAGTTGTCCCAACGATGCCGTCCTGGCAATTCTCTTTTTTCCCCCTAGATCTAATCCAGGTTTATGTATATTGCATTTAACTGTCCTGTCTCTGTAATCTCCTTTAATATGGACTAGCTCTTGGCCTCTGTCTTTCATGACACAGATATGCTTAGAGAATATAGGCCGGCTGTTGTGGAGGATCTCTCAGTTTGGGTTTTTCTGATGTTTCCACGTGATTAGATTTGGTTTGTGTACTCTTCTGGCAGAAACGCTACATGAGTAGCTTTGTGTCCTTCTTTGAGCGTCACATCAGGAGGCACACGATGTTGGTTTATCTGCCGTTGGTAATAACATCTTTGACACTTGGTTAAGTGGGGTCTTCCAGTTTTCTTAGCAGGATATTTTCAGCACAGCATGAGGATCAAGAAAGTTTGCACAGCAGGAGGTACCTAAAATCCCTCTGTGACCTGGGCTAGATAAAAACTTGGCAAGAGCTAGGGTTAAGTATGGTTCCTTGTAGTGCTGGCCAGTGTGATTTAGCCCTGCAGCCGAGGGACCTCACCAATGATCTCAACTTGTATAGTTTCTCCAGGCCTCCTCCTGCCAAATCCTACAGTCTGCAGCACTAACATGGCAACCCGTGATGGGGCCTGCTGAGTCTCTTTCCTAGGAAGCCACACTACATAGATATCTCTTTAGAGGAAGGGAACTCACAAAGCATTATCTCAAAATCCAAAAATACACGAGCTGGGTGAAACCATATGGTCTGCATCACCTGAGCCCTTTATTGACTGGTTGTAGAGATGTTTGGTTAACAAGGCTGACTTTATCTACTTGGGCTTATTTATGAAATGGGCAATGATAACAACCACAAGGAAGGTGTTTCCCAAAGCTGTGCCTGTGGTTGCAGGGACCTCCTTTCCCCACTCAATTCCTTCACGCTCTCCTCTGCTGTGGTAATTAGCTTAAGAAAAGGGATCTTTACAAACACGGCTGTGATTGTCTTCCTTCGAGGAGCATCCTCTCTGTGATGTAGGTCCTACCTGCTACCCACTCCTATGCCCTGCCCTTCCTCTTACTAAGCTGGAATAACATTTAAGAAGTTTTGACTTGAATGTTTTATCAAGAAATATTCATTCTTGATCAGTGATCACTGGGCTGTCTAAGAAAGGTGATGTTATATGGGACTGTGGACCTTCAAGTCGGATACTCTCCCTTCTTGGGGGGCTGATCAGCAACTAACAGTAATCAAAACAAAATAACCAAGCAGCTCTCTGCAGAAATGTTTCCAGACCTACCTTCCCAACTTCAAAATGATTTAATAATGAGTTGCTGTTGGAACTGGAGCTTCTCCGACATTTTAGAATGTGATGGTTAAAAAGGACTGTCATTTATGAGGGACCTGCTAGCAACCTCAGTTTCTGCACTGCACATGAGAATAACCTGATCTGAAGAGACATATTTGGAGCAAGCTTGAATTTATTTGGCCTTGTGATTGAGTCAAAGCTATTTAACCTGCAAGGAACGGAAACATACTTAAATTAGCAGCAGGCGAACTCACGGGACATGGGACTGAGCCTCATGGGAGCTGGAACTAGAGAGGGGTTCTGTAGTCAAGGCCTTTCTGGAAACAGTCACTATAGGAGTTCCTGGCCCTTCACATGAAAGCTCCACAATTTCTGTGATTTGGCTGCACTCCCCATGTCTGCTTCTTCCTGTTTTCTCATCAACTCGCTCATTCTTCTAATTTCCTGAAGAAAGTCTGGTAGGATCGAGGTGGTGTCTTAGTTTGAGTTCTACCCAAAGTATATGCTAAGAAAAGTGTTGGATGCAAGTAGTATATTTTTGGAGTGAAAACAGGAAGCACAGAGAGGGAAGAGTGGTGGAAAGGGAGGAAATTCAATAAAAGAGGTATTAATAAGTGAGTTATTGCTATGGAGCTCAGTTCTCCGAGGGACCCTCTGAGAGACTGAGGATGGTGCTGCAGAATCGTCCCTCCAAGAGAGTGAGGAAATTCGGGATGTACCCAGTTCCGTCTGTCACCCTGCTAAATATTCATCACCTTTTAAGACCATGCCTTTGATGAGCTTTTTTTTTTAATGAATTCATTACAAAAGAGTAGAAGAAATGCCCTATATGGCCTCCAGGAAATCATTCAAGTATTCCAAATTACAGGTGAGAATTTTTTTTCTATTCATGCTGGAATCAAGGGAATAAATAAATCAGCTCAGTTTCCCTCTTGAGCCAAAAACCAGTTGAGACATAAGACACAAGAATCAAATAGATAAGAGAGAAAAATAACAGCTTTGTCACTCTAAGATTGAATTGTACAATGAAACGGAACATATGGCCATAATGAGTCCCCCAGAACCTCCCTTCCTGACAGCATGTCTGAGAATGCAGCCTCCCTCTTGCAGGAGGAAATCATTCCTGGGGAAATTACCACAGGGAGTTTGTGAGAGAGGGTGAATCTTTGGGGTGGCGGGGGAGAGAGAGAGAGAGACAGACAGACAGACAGATGGACAGAGAAGGGGTAAAGCTATACAGCCACACTGTGTTAGTTGGGAGGTAGACTCTGGGACACAGGAGTGCAAAAATTTTATTGAGAGGTAAAGTTGTGAAAGCTAAAAGAAGGAGAAAGCACAATTGGGCAGGAGAGCCTGGGATCTCGATGCACATTTGACAAAACGTCTGCCAACCCATTGGGGAGCTCCATAGCAAGCACTGTCTATTAAAGGGGTACCACCTTGGGCTGGAATGCCAGGCCTTGGCACTCTTGCTATGTTCAGTCGTTGGTTGGGGCTGCCCAAGAAGAAGAACACGGCTTTCAAAATCTGGAGGCTGTCAACTAACTTCACTTGTTGCAACTCACTGTCAGGTTCTTTCTTGAAGGGGGATCTGAGTGGCACCCCTCCAGGGCTGCCACACAGACCTACTGTGTTCCTTTTCCTACTGTCTCTGATTAGAAAAGTTACTCTTTCACCCCTGAAGAGGAACGGACAAGGGAGCAGAGAGAAGCTAGCTGTGTTGCTCCCATGTGTTTCTTTCTCCAGGAATGAAGTGGAAACACAGAAAGAAATACCAGTTAAGGAAAGGTCCTTTCCACAAACGTGAGACATAAGAAATAATTCCCTCTGCTTCTTGCAGCCAATACCATGTAATCCCACTTGCCTTCTCAAAAGGTCCTGTTAACTGGAGAACTTTTCATGTTGCCGAGCTAGAGAGCTGGAGGGGGCTCTGCGTAGCAAGATGGAAGAGAAAATAAGTAGGGGTGAGGATGACGAGAATGGAGCCAGTGACGCTGGGCGTTGTATGGAGGAAGGACAGAGAGAAACTCATTGTATCAAGGAAGGCTAAGAAGGGATTTGGGAGAAGGTAAATGTCAGAGCTATTAAAGTTGATTACTTTGGGTAGCATGATATAAATTCCTTCTTGATCTCCACTGTGGAACCTTAAGAAAGTCTACATTGCCCTCAGATGCTCTTGTGAGAGTGTGTTCTTCACAGGATCCTCAATGAGGCATTGACATGTATGCCTGGAGGAATATACCACGCAACGGAACTTAGTAGCTGAGACACAGTCTACCTTAGGTCTGCGTGATGCCAAAACCTATGCTCTCAACCGCTCAGCTTATACTGCTGCCGTTGGTTGGCTTCCGAGGAGGGTGGCAGTGCTTCACAAAGTCAGTGGAACAGCTTAAAAATTATTTTGCCCTGAATATGCCAGAATTGTGGAGTTCCTTCCTTAATGGGCTTGAGTTCCACAACCCGGGGTGTGGACCCAGAGAGCAGAGACACACTCTTCGTTTTCCATAGTTGCTCCAGAGTAACTCTGCCTGGTTAGTCAACCCCCAAGGGTTCACGTGACTTGACAAAGAAGATAGCCGCGATCCTCCCTATCGTTGCATTCAGCCGTTACCATGGAGTTTATCCTGGGTCCCCCCTGGAATAGGTTACAGGTGATCAGAAGCAGTCCCTCTGGGTGGAAGTACAAGCCCAAACAGCTAAACCAAAAGAAAGAAAATGCAGTCTGGTGAAGAGCAACGGAGAGAAGCTAAAAGCACAGATCCTGGATATATGAAATGAATACCCTCAAAGCCTCCCATCACCACCGTTATTGTTGTTACTAATAACAACTCAAGTTTAGGAGTCAGAAAAGGTCGGTTTCTATCTCTTCCTTTTCCCCTAGGCTGCGGTGATTCTTGCTCACCCTACTACTGTCCAAACCCCGCTGCTTCTGATTCTCTCAGGTCTTCATCCCCTGGCCTCATTGCCCACTTTCCTTCTTCCGCTGCTAGTCTACTTTCTCCTCTTCCATAGGCCAGCCTTTGGTCTCCTCTTACAGAAAGCGTGGCAGCACAGAGCACGTAGTGTACTGAACTGCCACAGACAGAGGCCCAACAAGAATGGGACAAGTATTGACCTCACCTCTGGTTAGCAAGCCCCATGTTTCCTTTTTATTTTATATATATATATATATATATATATATATATATATATGTATATTTTTAAAATTGAAGTATAGTTGATTTCCAGTGTTGTGTTAATTTCTGCTGTACAGCCAAGTGATTCAGCTATACATATATATATATATTTTTTTTACATGCTTTTCCATTATGGTTTATTATAGGATGTTGAATATAGTTCTCTGTGCTATGCAGTAGGACCTTGTTGTTTATCCATCCTATATATAAAAGCTTGCATCTGCTAACCCCAGCCTCGCACTCCATCCCTTCCCCACCGCCTCCCCCTCGGCCACCACCAGTCTGTTTTCTACATCCGTGATTCTGTTTCTGTTTCATAGATGGGTTCATTTGTGTCCTACTTTAGATTCCACATATAAGTGATATCGTATGGTATTTGTCTTTCTCTTCCTGACTTATTTCACTTAGCATGATAATCTCTAGTTGCATCCATGTTGCTGCAAATGGCATTATTTCATTCTTTTTTTATGGCTGAGTAGTATTCTATTGTATATATGTACCACCTCTTCTTTATCCATTCATCTGCCGATGGACATTTAGGTTGTTTCCATGTCTTGGCTAATGTGAATAGTGTTGCTGTGAACATAGGGGCGCATGTACCTTTTTAAACTATAGCTTTGGATATATATGCCCAGGAGTGGGATTGCTGGATCATGTGGTAATTCTACTTTTAGTTTTCTGAGGAAACTCCATGCTGTTCTCCACAGTGGCTGCACCAACTTACATTCCCACCAACAGTGTAGGAGGGTTCCCTTTTCTCCACACCCTCTTCAGCATTTGTTATTTGTAGACTTTTTAATGATGGCCATTCTGACCAGTGTGAGGTGGTACCTCATTGTAGTTTTGATTTGCATTTCTCTAATAATTAGTGATGTTGAGCATCTTTTCATGAGGCCGTTGGCTATCTGTATGTCTTTGGAGAGATGTCTACTTAGGTCTTCTGCCCATTTTTGGATTGGGTTGTTTGTTTTGTTGTTGTTGAGTTGTATGAAGCTCCATCCATGTTTCCTTAATTCTCAAAAAGGAAACCATTAGACAAAATATTAGCCAACAAAAGTAAGCTATCATCATGACACTTCTAACATGTTCCATGTTAGGATTACATGAAGTATGGTTGCCTCATGAGGAGTATGTCAGAAAAGAGGTTAGCTGTTTAAAATATGTATTAGTACCCATCCAACACCGTGGAGAGGAAGGTTGGTTGGTTTCTACAGGACCAGTTCCACTTATTCAGAAAAATTCCTGTAGTAGAAAATTTACTCATTAATTCATATTACCTTATTATGAATATCACTTGGGAGAAAAAAGGTGTAGCAGGTGCTGTTGGTGCCCCACTCGTGTCCCCGTGACATTTCCCATGTCCATCCATGCTGCCCAACTTCCAGCTGCCAGCACCTGCAGCTCTTTGCCTGAATCCTCTCGCTGGCCACTGGAGCCCCCTCTGCCCTCTGCCCTCCCAGAAGCAACCCTCAACCAGTGACTGATGGAGTTACTGGATAAATATCCCCACTCCCTTGCCTCAGGAGTAGAATAAATCTGAGGCATGTTCCATTTCTATCAGGAAGATGCCCTTCGTGATCCTTCTCATCTCTGCAAATTTTACTGGCTTCCTTCCCTTCCTTGCTTTACTTTTCTACTTGTTACTGGTATTTCCAGGGGTTAGCTGCCAAGTAAATGCTTGGCATTTAAACCATTTCCTCAGGGCCACTTCTGGAAGAACAAAAACCAAGAAAATTTGCCTGACCCGCTGCTTACTAAGCAACCTTTTGATTTGTAGTGGAGTTACATTAATGGCCAGTTTCTGGTAGGACGTTCTTGGAAGGTAATGTGTCCTGGTTACATGTGAGTCTTATCTGGCTGATTAGTGATTCTTGGAAATACTGTTGGTGTAAGTCAATCTTCTAGAACAGGGATTGGCAAACTACAACCTGTGTGTCAAATCTGACCAGCCAGCTGCTTTTATAAATAAAGTTCTATTGGGACTGCAGCGACACCCATTCATTTACATATTCTTTGTGGCTTTCACACTACAGTAACAGAGTTGAATAGCTGTGACTAAGACCATAGGTCTGTACATTCTAAAATATTTACGCCTTACAGAAAAAGCCTGCTGATCCCTCAGGTAGAACTGTTCACATTTGCGTTCACTGAGAAGAAGAAAGCCATGTATTTGTGAAAACGAGGGTCAGAACTTGGACCAGTGGCATCTCACCAAATGGCAGCAGCTCAGCCTGAAATCCAGACTGATCACCACCCACTCCGTTTGTCCCAGTGTTTGGTTATAGCATGTCCAGAATCATGTCTTGAGAATTCTAGAGTAAAAATGAGCAGGAGGGCATGGGCTAGAAAGGAATATTGAGAAAGTGTCTTTTATTTTATTTTACTGTTTTTTTTTTTGGACATAGATAAAGCCATTTTTATTTTATGCATTTTTTCACATCTTTATTGGAGTATAATTGCTTTACAATGTTGTGTTAGTTTCTGCTGTACAACAAAGTGAATCAGCTATATGTATACATATATCCCCATATCCCCTCCCTCTTGAGCCTCCCTCCCATCCTCCCTATCCCACTCCTCTAGTCGTCACAGAGCATCGAGCTGATCTCCCCGTGCTATGCGGCTGCTTCCCACTAGCCGTCTATTTTACATTTGGTAGTGTATATATGTCCATGCTACTCTCTCACTTCGTCCCAGCTTCCCCTTCCTCTGCTGTGTCCTCAAGTCCATTCTCTAGGTCTGCATCTTTATTCCTGCCCTGCCACTAGGTTCATCAGTACTGTGTTTTTAGGTTCCATATATATGCTTTAGCATATGGTATTTGTTTTTCTCTTTCTGACTTACTTCACTCTGTATGAAAGACTCTAGGTCTGTCCATCCACCTCACTACAAATAACTCAGTTTCGTTCCTTTTTATGAATGAGTAATATTCCATTGTATGTATGTGCCACATCTTCTTTGTCCATTCATCTGTCGATGGACATTTAGGTTGCTTCCATGTCCTGGCCATTGTAAATAGTGCTGCAGTGAACATTGGTCCATGTCTCTGTTTGAATTATGGTTTTCTCAGGGTATATGCCCAGTAGTGAGATTGCTGGGTCATACGGTAGTTCTACTTTTAGTTTTTTAAGGAACCTCCATACTGTTCTCCATAGTGGCTGTATCCATTTACATTCCCACCAAGAGTGCAGGAGGGTTCCCCTTTCTCCACACCCTCTCCAGCATTTATTGTTTCTTGGATTTTTTGGTGATGGCCATTCTGACTGGTGTGAGGTGATTCCTCATTGTGGTTTTGATTTGCATTTCTCTACTGATTAGTGATGTTGAGCATCTTTTCATGTGTCTGTTGACAATCTCTATGCCTTCTTTGGAGAAATGTCTGTTTAAGTCTTCCACCCAATTGTGGATTGGGTTGTTTGTTTTTTTGATATTGAGCTGCTTGTGTATTTTGGAGATTCATCTTTTGTCAGTCGCTTCATTTGCAAATATAGAAAGTGTCTTTTACAATGTGGTTCATCCGCACACTTGAAAATTTCTCTCCAAAAAACGTTCTTTCTTGATTGACCTGGTGCTTGCTTATCATCCTGTTGGCTACACCCTCTTGGATCTTACGGGCTCAGCATTAATTATTAATCATTTTGAAACTGGTTAATGGAGGTCCTCTGTGTGTCATCCTACGCTGTGGATGCCATGATTCTAGCTAGCTTGAGCTCCTTCTGCATAGAGACACTTCCTCTATTCTTTCTTGTCAACCGTCTAACCCCCAACAATTGATAAAACAGTATTCTATATATAATAAATGCTCAGTAAACTTTGTCTCATATCCATCACACACACAGACTCCTACCCTGAGCCAACATGATAATAAAACTGGAATCATATGCCAAATATGAAGTAATTGTGCATAACAGGTGAGTGATGAGGAATGTAGGTTTGAAATATGCGAACACAGTGGGTCAAATCCTTCATCCTGGTCATCCAGGCTTATTTTCAGACATTAGAATGGAACAAATTGGTAAGTCACAAAATTTTAAACCTGAGCCCTTCCTGAGTAGGTAATAATGAAACTAGAAGAGAAAGAATGAAACTGACCCCTTTAGGAAATTAACCAGATTGCATAAACTTTCTGTCTTGTTATGAAATCCTTTTGGCCAGAGACTAATTACTAAAGACTTGTTTTTGCTCTGTCATCCACAATCTAGTAGGGGGGTAAAATAGGTAAGCCAATAACGACATTTAGACATTGGAAAGAATAGCCTACCACTACGTTTATTGTCTCGACTCTCTCGCTTCTATTCATTTTTTAATCCAGTGTGATCTGGCCTTTATTTTCAGTTAGGTTCAGCTTACCATTTTTTTTTAAGGTTCCTATTACATGTATGCTAGTGATTAAGGAGAGGGGAAAAAACCCCCACATATTCCCTGCCCTCAGGGATTCTATGGCCTATTAAGGAATGTGTATAATGTGCATGTGTATAAAAAAATCGTCATACCGAATGGTAAGTGAGATTGAAAGAAATGAAGTAGGAGTTGTATTGCCTCTGTTTAAGGGTGGATTTTAGGTTGAGTTTTCTGGAAACAGAGCCTGAGACAGGGGTTTATGGAAGGAGTTTACTCAGGGGAAAACTGTACACAAGTAAGGGAAGCTGAATAGGGCAGGAGAAGGAATCAAGCAAGGATGTGATCTTAGGCAAAATCTAACCTTGGCTTGACACAAGACAGATTCTGGAGCACAAATCTCATTGCAGAGACAGGGCAAAGGGTTTAGGCTCTTGTACCTCTATCATTGGCCGTCCCAGTTAGGCAAGGGCACTCCTGAGAACATCACAGATGTAAGCTGTCAGCTGCAGCACTCACAAGCGGCTGGGGGTTTGGCTGTCCTGGCTGGTCAAATTGATCTGGGCAGAGCACCAATAGCATCTACAAATAGAGGGTTAGAAAAAACTAGATGATATGTTTATCACTTTGGGCAGCGCAACATCTGAGCACCCTTCCTGTTTGGGGAAAAATGTCAGGACAGGAAACACTCCCATTTACCATTGCAACAAAAAGAATAAACCTAGGAATGAACCTACCTAGAGGAGGTAAAAGACCTGTACTCACAAAAGTATAAGACACTGATGAAAGAAAGCAAAGATGACACAAAGAGATGGAGAGATATACCATGTTCTTGGATCGGAAGAATCAGTATTGTGAAAATGACTATACTACCCAAAGCAATCTACAGATTCAGTGCAATCCCTATCAAATTACCAGTGGCATTTTTTTTACAGAACTAGGCAAAAAAAATCTTAAAATTTGTATGGAGACACAAAAGACCCCAAAGAGGCAAAGCAGTCTTGAGGGAAAAAAACGGAGCTGAAGGAATCAGACTCCCTGACTTCAGACTATACTACAAAGCTACAGTAATCAAGACAATATGGTGCTGGCCCCAAAACAGAAATACAGATCAATGGAACAGGATAGAAAGCCCGGAGATAAACCCATGCACCTATGGTCAACTAATCTGTGACAAAGGAGGCAAGAATATAAAATGGAGGAAAGACAGCCTCTTCAATAAGTGGTGCTGGGAAAACTGGACAGCTCCATGTAAAAAAATGAAATTAGAACACTCCCTAACACCATACACAAAAATAAACTCAGAATGGATTAAAGACCTAAATGTAAGGCCAGACACCCTAAAACTCCTAGAGGAAAACATAGGCAGAACACTCTTTGACATAAATCACAGCAAGATCCTTTTTGACCCACCTCCTAGAGAAATGGAAATAAAAACAAAAATCAACAAGTGGGACCTAATGAGACTTAACAGCTTTTTCACAGCAAAGGAAACCATAAACAAGACGAAAAGACAACCCTCATACCTGGAGAAAATATTTGCAAATGAAGCAACTGACAATGGATTAATCCAAAGTATACAAGCAGCTCATGCAGCTCAATATTGAAAAATACAGCCCAATCCAAAGCTGGGCAGAAGACCTAAACAGACATTTCTCCAAGAAGATATACAGATTGCCAACAAACACATGAAAGGATGCTCAACATCACTAATCATTAGAGAAATGCAAATCAAAACTACAGTGAGATACCATCTCACACTGCTCAGAATGGCCATCATCAAAAAATCTAGAAACAGTAAATGCTGGAGACGGTGTGGAGAAAAGGGAACCCCCTCTTGCACTGTTGGTGGGAATGTACATGGATACAGCCACTATGGAGAACAGTATGGAGGTTCCTTAAAAAACTAAAAATAGAACTACCATATGACCCAGCAATGCCACTACTGGGCATATACCCTGAGCAAACCATAATTCAAAAAGAGTCATGTACCAAAATGTTCATTGCAGCTCTATTTACAATAGCCAGGACGTGGAAGCAACCTAAGTATCCCATCGACAGATGAATGGATAAAGAAGATGTGGCACATGTATACAATGGAATATTACTCAGCCATAAAAAGAAATGAAACTGAGTTATTTGTAATGAGGTGGATAGACCTGGAGTCTGTCATACAGAGTGAAGTAAGTCAGAAGGAGAAAAACAAATACCGTATGCTAACACATATATATGGAATCTAAGAAAAAAAATGTCATGAAGAGATTAGTGGTAGGACGGGAATAAAACACAGACCTACTAGAGCATAGACTTGAGGATATGGGGAGGGGGAAGGGTAAGCTGGGACGAAGTGAGGGAGTGGCATGGACATACATACACTACGAAATGTAAAATAGATAGCTAGTGGGAAGCAGCTGCATAGCACAGGGAGATCACCTTTGTGCTTTGTGACCACCTAGATGGGTGGGATAGAGGGAGACACAAGAGGGAAGAGATATGGGGATATATATGTATAACTGATTGACTTTGTTATAAAGCAGAAACTAACACTGCATTGTAAACCAATTATACTCCAATAAAGATGTTAAAAAAAAGGGAGGGGATATGGGGATATTTGTATACATATAGCTGTTTCAGTTTGTTATGCAGCAGCAACTAACACAACAATGTCAAGCAATTATACTCCAATAAAGATGTTAAAAAAAAACAGGATAGATGGAAGCCGAGGCTCCACTCCATATGATGCTTCTCATTTTCTGAGCAAAGTTCTGAGGCCTTCCGCATCGGCTACCAGACATCCTTTCTAAAAATGCCTTTTCTGTTTTGATTAGCCAGGGTCCAGTTTTGTGGTTTGCCACCGAGAACCCTGAGAAGTACAGAGATAATGGAAATTGTTAGATCATAGGTGATTAGAGCCTGAAAAAGATGGGGGTGTCAGGTAAGAGAAGAGCTAACGGAGAGGAAAGAGATGTTCAGACTGAGTAAGGCCAGAAGTAGGGTCGACTCTGAAATGTTTTTCTTGTGAGACTACCAGAAAGTGTGTCAAATCTAGGGGGAGTTTAGTGAAGGGGCAACGAGTTCATCGGGGGACTTGTGGAATCTCGGTTTTCTGGTGCCATCCAGAAGGAGATGTTTCACAGATGGCTGTGCAAATGTCATAGTCAAGGGCAGCGTCTGGGAGTGGGGAGAGAGAGAGAGAGAGAGAGAATAAGATTGGCCCATGGATGTGGCTGAAGTGGAGGGGAAATATATATTGGACAATTGGCGGGGAAATATATATTGAACAAGGGTTGAAGAGGCCAACAGCAGAATGCAGGAGGATGGTGAGCTTTATATAGTCCTCTCTAGATAAACCTTAGGTAAACCACGAGAGGACAAGGGAGGTAAGAAAAGAAGGACACTGTTAAGAAGTACAGAATGATCAAGCAGAGCAAGTGCTGAAAAGAGACTAATGGTAATGTGAATTAGTAAGCCAGTGATTACTTTTGAGAGAGGAGTTTTGGTAGAGTTCCTTAAAGGGAAAAAACTCTCCCTCCTCCAGTGTCACGTAAATCCACTGCCTCTCCCCTGTCTCCTCTGGGTCTTCTTTCATTAACTGTATCCCAGTCCACTCCTGAATTTGTAACCTTTCCCACTCTCTTGGCTCCTCTGCAGTAAATGAACGTAGCTAAAATACCCTTTCTACTCTTCTGCACTTGTAGAACTCCAGTTCCTCTTCGAAGACTCAGTGTTACCTCCACAGCGGATGTTGCCTACGACCCAGGTAAGACTTAGACCCCTTTCGTCTCCTGCACTCACAGGGCACCTTGCAAGCCTCCTCTTTTAGCTCTTACTCAGATAGACTGGTGGTATCTCTCTGTGTGTCCATCTTTTCCACCACGCTTGTGAGCAGGAACTGTGCCCTAGTCATGTCACATTCCTAGTGCCAAGCATAGCGCAGAAAACTTCAAAGAATCCAGGATAATTTGTTGAAAGAATTTGGCTAAAAATTCTTGGCTCTTTGAATTGAGCTATTTGGCTAAAAATTTCAAAAGCTGCATGAATGCTCCCTCCTAGAATGTTTTATTTTAGGTTTATTTCTTGAATTATGGTTCTAAAAAATATTTTAAGGTGGAACTTTTACTTCTCCATCGACTTTATAGAAGAATGAAACTTTGGGGAGAAAAAAACTCATGCCCAGGGAATTAGCACACAGAAAAGAAAGAGAATGAATCTCCTTGTTGCATGCGGCCTAGTTAATATCAGATATAACGTGTTGTAAACCAAAAGTAATGTTACCAAAAAATAAACGTTAAAATACAGATTAAAGGGAAGGAGTCTATTCCTCCTCAGGCAAGGCAGTCGCTTTGCATATTAATGAAACTTAAATGCCTCACAGTAAGAAAAATGATTGGGATAGATTGCAGTAACTTAAAAATGAGTACACTTTAAACAGCTTCTGTGATGAATATGTGATCATGGAGAATCCAAATGGCTAGTCCCACCCTGACGCTCCCAGAAGAGAGATGACTAGTGGCCCTTAATAAGCAAAGCCACATGTGGAGCCGAGGAAACGGAAGACACAAAGAAAGTTGACAGGCTGACTTGCTGAGATCCGCAAAGATGTCAGTCTGGAAGGTGACCACTACAATTCTGGGGAGTGTGAGGGTTAGGGATGTGTATAAGATATTCTAAACACCCAAGCCATTCTAGAATATTCATTGAAAGTGACAAAAAAATGGAAGGAAACAGGAAAAGACAAAGAGCTGCATAAAGACAGCTGAAAAGTTTAAAATATTTGATGGCTTGAGATGGCTTCAGGGCTTGTGGCAAATTACTGTAAAGCATGGCTTGGCAAAGATTTCCTGTAACGTTTTAGGCTTTGCAGGCCACAGGGTCTTTGTTGCAATGACTGACTCTGCAGTTGTAGTGCTGCTAGTGCTTATGCAGCCACAGACAATAGGTAATTGATTGGGTGCGGCAGTGTTCCAGTAAAACTTTGTTTATCAGAACGCTTGGGGGCCGGATTTGGCTTGCAGACTGTAGTTTGCCCACCCGTACTCTAAAAACACCAGTTTGTGACAAAACAGCACATGGCGCAAAAGCTAGTATGTAAATATGTGTGTATGATCAATAATTGTTGGTTCAATCATTGTTGTTCGGGTTTTTTTCTTTATTGTGCTCGGTATGTTTTTATTGTGCTTGGTCCGGCACTTACATGAGCGTGTGGCTGAGTGAGTCGGTTAAATCGAGGCATCAGTGTTATTTATTTTCCAGCGTCCCAGGCGATTCCAAGGTGCAGCCACGTTTAACAAATGGGATGCTGAAGAATGCTATGCAAAACTCAATGTGCATATTATTCGTCACCTGGGGTCTTGTTAAAAATGCAGATTCTGATTCAGTAGGTCTGAGGTAGAGCTTGGGATTTTGCATTTCTAACAAACTGTCAGATGACACTGACCTGCCGGTCCAGGGACCACATTTTGAGTAGCAAGGTGCTTGCACTGGCTTTCAGTGCCTGGGATGTCTTGGTCCTGCCCCTGAGACTGATGTAGTTGGTCTGGGAGGTGGCCTGGGCATTGAGAGCTCTAAAAACTCCCAGGTGGCTCTAAGGTGCAGCAAAGCTTGAGAACCTGTGTGCTAAATCAAGTGCGTGGTGACATAAACTTTCGTTATTATGTTATCAGTAGCCCAGTTGCCCATTCCCCCCTTCCAGTCCACCCATTCCTCTCCTTTTTGGGTCCAAACATCCAGCAGATGGGTGGGATCAGGATTAGCGTTTCATCCTTTCAGTCTTTCCCACCTCTGAGGAGTGGACTGTAGTTCAGGATGGAAAGAGGAGGGAGGCTCAGGCAACCTGGGTTGGGGAAGAATAAACCAAAAAGTTGTTCCTGGGGCCGATTTAAAGGGGAGGCTGATTGAGACACATGGGGAATTACCACAGAGGGTTGTCACAGCAAAAGTCGCCTTCAGGCTTGGGCCCGAGTTTGGGGCGCTGAAAACAGCCATCTACCCTCCTGAAGCCTGGCAGCAAGTGGCAGCCAAGCAGCTGGGAAGGATTTCTCCCTCTTGAGATGCAGAGTGACACAGTTGGTCGAAATGCAAGAGGGACCCCTAGTGGCAAAGTATAAATGTGAAATCCTTTCATCCACGAATCATTAACGCCACAAATGAACTTAGAAGTGAGTGAGTGATAATGATGGTAATGATGATAAATGATGGCTGACAAATAATATATGTACTATATGTGCCAGGCACTGTTGTAAGTATTTGGAACATATTAACTCATTTAATCTCAGCAACCCAGTGGGGTAGGTGCTTTTTAAAAAATTTAGTTGATTTACAATGTTTCTGGTGTAGAGCAGAGTGATTCAGCTATACATATATATTCCTTTTCATATTCTTTTTTCTTACTGTTTATTACAAGATATGGAATATAGTTCCCTGTGCTATACAGTAGGACGTTGTTGTTTATCTGTTTTGTATAGAGTAGCTTGTATCTGCTAATCCCAAACTCCTAATTTATGCCGCCTCCCTCCTTCACCTTGGGTAACCGTAAGTTTGTTTTCTATGTCTGGGAGTCTGTGTTTCTTTTGTAAATAAGTTCATTTGTATCATATTTTAGGTTCCACATGTAAGTGATATCACATGACATTTGTCTTTCTCTGTCTGACTTAACTTCTCTTAGTATGATAATCTCTAGGTCCATCCGTGTTGCTGCAAATGGCATTATTTCACTCTTTTTCATGGCTGAGTAATAGTCCATTGTATGTATATACGACGTCTTCTTTACCCACACATCTGTCGATGGCCACTTAGGTTGCTTCCAGGTCTTGGCTGTTGTAAATAGTGCTGCTGTGAACACTGGGGTGCATGTATCTTTACGAATTATAGTTTTGTACAGATATATGCCCAGGAGTGGGATTGCCAGATCATGCTGTAGCTCTATTGTTCATTTTTTAAGAAACCTCCACACAGTTCTCCACAGTGGCTGCATCAATTTACATTCCCACCAACAGTGTAGGAGGGTTCCCTTTTCTCCACACCGTCTCCAGCATTTGTTGTTTGTAGATTTTCTGACGATGCCCATTCTAACTGGTGGGAGGTGATACCTCATTGTAGTTTTGATTTGCATTTCTCTAAGAATTAGTGATGTTGAGCATCTTTTCATGTGCTTCTTGGCCATCTGTATGTCTTCTTTGGAGAAATGTCTTCTGCCCATTTTTTGATAGGGTTGTTTGGTTTTTTTTTGTTATTGACTTGTATGAGCTGTTTGTATATTTTGAATATTAAGCCCTTGTCAGTCGCATCATTTGCAAATATTTTCTCCAATGGGGTTGACACTTTTATTATCCCTGTTTTACATATGAGGAAACTGAGGCGCAGAGAAGTGAAATGACATGCCCAAGTTCCCCCAATTTAGTAAGTGGCTAAACTGGGATTTGAATCCAGTCAGCCTGTGGTGAAGGATCCAAGACACCAAACTGCTTCTCCAAAACAGGAGAGTAAGAAGGATCTTCAGTCAATTTATAGTTATAAACACTCACAAACAACTGCTCAGCCTGTGTTTTCTCATATCTAGAGGAGAACAGTTTATATATGTGTGTGTGTGTGTGTGTGTGTATGTATATATATGTATGTATGTATGTATGTATTGAGACTGTATCAGAGAGAGAGCAGGGACCTCAAAGCAGACAGAGTGAAAAAAAACAAGTTTGACTAAAAGAGTAAAGGGGGATATACCATTCAACACCATTTTCTGGAAACTCAACTCAAAGGACCATAATCCTCATTTTTAAGAAAGTACTGAAGCACAGTTATGGGGAAATGTAGAAAGAAATTACTCCTTAGCTAAACTTGTTCATATTTCAGTAAATGTTAAAAGCAATCTAGTAACTCTAAAATGACTCAAGCTACTCATGTGTCTTTGAATATAGGATACGAAGTCTGAAAATTTCTAACTCTGACCTTTGTAAACTATACACGGCACAGAAGAAACAATATGTCTTGAGTATTTTTTCTCAGACCTAGACAACCTTAGGGTTGACATGGGAACAGATTTCATCTGCTCAGATAGAGAATGGACTGAGAGAGGGGAAGAGTTTTAAAAGGGGAACAGAAAAACAAACAAACATAGAAAAGCAGGTCTGTCGTTTCCTTGGGAAATCCTTTTACTGGGAAATAATTGTCTTTCTACTTATAGTCAAGAAGACAAGGTAATAATAGGCTAACGCCTCTCCACATCTGGAAAGGAGAAACCAGAGACCACACTGAGATGAAGAACAGGCTGATTTTGAGATAAACTCTGAGCAGACACAGGTGGCCACAGTCTGGAATGAGGCAGCGGTCCAAGTGGGACCAGCAGCTCTCTAGGTGTTCCAGTGTCTCGTCCCATCCTCTGAGTGTTGGCTGCTCTGGGTTTGGGGCCTCCTGTGCCATAATCTCTCTACTTCCTTTCTGGTGAGCTTATCTACTCCATGACCTCAACCCTTCTATGTGTATATAGGCTAATATGTCCCGTATGTATTTTTTCCAAACCTGACATCCCCCCTGAGCTCCAGATTCATTTTTTTCTGGCTATCTGCATGACAGTTCCACTTGGGTATCTAATAGGCATCTCAGATTCTACATGACATGCCTTCCCAGCTCCTCGAGTCCCCCCTGCAAATATCCCCCAGATTAATAAATAGCATGACCATCAGCCAGGGTGTTCAAATCCAAACTTGAGCCTAGATTATTTTCATCATTTCCCATTCCTCGCCTCTGGTGCATAAAGCAGATCCTGTAGACTCATCCAGTTCATCTGAAGTTTGTCTGCATCTCTTCATTTCCTCGACCAACACCGCAGTTCAAGCCACCATTGTCTCTCTGGGCCTGCTACAATTACCTCTTAACTGGTCTTGCAGCTTCAACTCTCCTCATCCTCTACATTCTTCAAAGCAGCCAGAGTCAGAGGAACTTGGCTTAACATTCAGAGAGCTTTACTCTACTTGATATTCAATATCACAAATTGACCTTCAGCCTGGACCTTATACTTTTCAGTCCTTCTATTGAGGTAATTTGGGGTTTGGGGCACCATGTTACCTTCATGGAAGAAAGAGTACAGGAAAAAGAACCTAAATTTGCACGTGTTGTAAGGGCAATATGCATGTCCAGCATGGTGACGAGGGAGTCACCCCTATGTTTGTGTGCAGGCCAGCCTGAGGCTCAGTTACCATTATCACTGTTGCTCAGGGTGAGCTTGTCAAAGAGGGACCCTGCCAAGCTGGCTTCTGGGGTCTCCATCTTGCTTCCCAGAATCCACAAACACTAACATTTACATATTTTAGTAAACTCAGAGTTTTCCGGTAAAGTTTAAGGACCCTTTATTTTAATCCCTGTCCCATCCCATTCCCTGCATTCTTCCTCCAGAAGCAACACTACTGTGATTTTTATACCGTGTTTTTCTACTCCTGCTGTTCGCAGGCACCCGCTGTGTTCAGCAGGGCCTCACCTCACCACCCCCCACATACCCACACTGTTGATAAGGGGAAGATGGATTTTGCACTTTCCAGGGCCCCATGGAATGCCTTCTCCCTCCCTCTGTGGAGATCCTGAGCTGCATGTGGGTGGGGCATGGGTGGGTGGAGAGCCTCCTGGATACCTGTTTTAAAAAGTGAGAGATTTGGGCTTCCTTGGTGGCGCAGTGGTTGAGAATCCGCCTGCCGATGCACGGGGCGCGGGTTCGTGCCCCGGTCTGGGAGGATCCCACGTGCCGCGGAGCGGCTGGGCCCGTGAGCCGTGGCCGCTGAGCCTGTGCTCCGCAGCGGGAGGGGCCACGGCAGTGAGAGGCCCGCGTACCACAAAAACAAACAACAACAACAACAACAAAAGTGAGAGATTTTCACACAGGAACCAAGGAGAGACCTTTATTTCTTTAGGAACCAAATAACTTTATTAGAAGAAGTGGCAAAACTCTTAGAAAAAAACCTTAAGTGAACTACTTCTGCAAGGGCACTATTGCCGTCTGCATGGCAGGCACGGTGACCAGGGCTCTGGTCACCCCGTGGCTCTGGGGAAGTCCAGTCCAGGCTCAGTTCTTCTTGTCGCTATCGTCCAGGGAGAGCTTGTCAACGAGGCGCCCTACCAGGTCGACGTCCGGGGCCCCCATCATGCTCAGGGTGGTGACGTGAGCCTCCAGCTCTCTGATGAACGCCACCTGCTGGCTGAGGTAGTGAGTTGCCAGGAAGTGATGCGGGTGGGGGTCGCTCTTGTCGGTGGCCAGCTGGTGCAGGTGGAGCAGGCTCCGGTTCCCGCGCTTCTCCAGGAACAAGGCGCACTTCATGGCCTTGAGGCCGCTCTTCCACTCGTCACTGACTGGCTTCCTGATGTTGATGGAAGTTGAGGCGGCCCCGCGCTGGTTCTGCAGGCGCATCAGGCCCTGGGCCCGCCCGCTGTGCTCGTGGGAGCGGCGCAGGCAGAAGCCGGTGAAGTGCTTCAAGGCCACGTCGTCGCGGTGGAGGTAAAAGGCCGCGTCCAGGCATTTGAAGGAGGCGTGGAGCTCCAGGGTGAAATGGGTGCTGACGGAGGCCTCGCAGTCGGGGTGGTAGTTGTGGCGCACCTGCGAGGGCGGTGCGGGCAGCATGGCGGGCAGCATGGCGGGCGGCGCGGGCAGCATGGCGGGTAGCGCGGGCAGCATGGCGGGCGTGAGGGCCAAGGTGAAGGCGGTGCGGAAGCGGGCCCTGCGAAGCCGCAGGCGGCGGTGGTGGCCTCGGAGTATCCCCAGGGTGGGCGATGAGGGTGGCCGGAGCCGCAGGGCTCCGAGCCCGGTGGCAGATAGCTGGATGCCGGCTCTGGGATGGACTCGAAATGGGGTCCGTCCGTTGTGGGAGTTAGGCGGTGGGCTTCCGGTTCGGTTACCGGAAGAGGTCACGTGCGGTGGGCGGGGCACGAGCGCTGCGCCCACGTTCCATCACGGCCTGGGTGAGGCAGGGTGACTTTGACCTGAGCACCTGGTATCTATTAAGTTTTTAACTTTGCAAAAATATTTCCGTTTCCAAGGACTTTCTCTTGTTCTCTGCACCCTCTTATAGCACCCTGTTCTCATTTTCTAAACCCATTGTCTTCCTTCAAATTCTGAGAATATGAATGTGTAACTTTTGGTCATGTTCTCTTCCGTTTCCTGCATTATAGTTGTTTTTTTCCTCCAGAAATAGTTCTGTTTGTTCATCATGATCTTCTCTTTCACCTTCCTCAAATAGCTGGCAAACATTTGTCCATTCGTATTCGGGAGTAAAGGAGTCACGTGATCAGCCGAGGTAACTAGCATAGATCTGATCTACAGTTGGGATGCCCATTTCACTAACAGTCTTCTCCTCTGAATGCAGGGGCTCAGTGTGTCAGTTTGGGAGTCTTTTCTCTTTGGGATACCTGGTGTGGAGCTTGTAGGTAAGATAGGGACCATCCCAAGTGCCCAAAGCTTGGCATTTTCTGACATTAGAAGACTTTCGTGTATGTCTTCTGTAATAGGTTGTGTCGTTCTGCTTTGTGTCTTCCTCTTCTGCTGAGCGGATCTGTGGTTATCTCAAACCTGCTCTCATATGGGTTCCCTTCCTAAGCCTTTGAATGACATAAGGAGACTATCACCCCATCGCCTGCACCGCCACTGTGCACTGGATCTTGGTAAGGACAAAAAGTAAAAATGTACTGTCTGAGGCCAGCAAGACTTGGGATACTTGTTACAGCAGTTAGCCTACCCTGACTAGTTAGGCCAAGGAAGTTCTGGATGACTACAGGTTACAAGCCATTGTAAGCTGATAGCATTTCCTCTTGGTGGAGATGCAGATCCCAAAGTTAAAAAGTCTAGATAGAGCCGAATCACCGTGCTCTTATTTCTTTTGCTAAACTCATCAATAATATATATATCAGTCCTGCTCCCTGTTTCCCTCGTGGAGAGTGGGATGAAAAATCCCTCAAAGACCCATGAAGCACAAGGAGTAAGTTTTTGCATTTCCCTCAGTGCTGGGGAACAAACCCAGGCTGGTCCTCAGGTGCCCGGCCTTAAGCCGACAACAGGAGGCATAAGGGGTGGGGCTGGGACTGGCTGCCCCCTGAACCAGTCAGCTGTGGTGAGGGAGATGTGGGTCATGTAGGAACGGGGGCACCCCCGGAACCACCTAACGGGAGGATGTGTCTGTGTGGGGGCAGCTCCCCAGAAGAGGAGGATACTGGTCCAGAAGTGGCAGCGGAGCTAAGGAGATGGTCCAGGGCTTGTGCCAGTTAGCTTTCCCTGTTGGGAGTGTGAGGGCTGTAGACTGGAGGGAGTCCCAGACCTGTGTGTGTCTCCTCCACCACACAGCACGCCGGGCGCTTGGCACCTCCTTCCTTGAGCAGTTCTTCGCCTTTGGGAAAGAGTAGAGAGAGGGAGAGAGGAGCAACAACAGTGGGCTCAGAAAGGCCTGGAACAACCAGTTCGAGACATCTGTGGGGGTGGACGATGGCTTCAGTTCCCCAAACGCAGCCTCGGGAGGCCCTGGGGCAGGGTTGCCTGGCAGTGCTCTCCATGAAGGCCAGGCTTCGGGAGCCTGGCCGCAGGGAGCACCGGTTAACCGAGGGGACCGGGGGTGGGGTGGGGTGCGGCGCCAGTCCCAGTGAAAGATGTGATGCGTCCTCACCGGACCCGGAGATTCCCTGCCTTCTCACTAATCCTCGCAATTCTGCGAGGGAGGATTGTTTTTACCATCTCCCACACGAGGGAACTGAAGTCTGTGATATAAACTTCTTGTGCAAGATGATGTGGAAACTGCAGTACAGTCAGATCTGACTCTCCGCTACACCCCTAGTGACCTCAGTCAATAACATGGGGTACACACAGGACACTGTGTCACGTGGTTTCTTGAGGCCTCTCCCAGGTTTACGTGAGGAGACGAGGGCCTTGAAGTTGGGCAGCACTCCTGTCATGTGCCTCCTGGCCACCCCCTCCAGCTGGGTGGTTCTTGATTTACATTCTGCTGGTCTAATTGATTGATAGGTGACGTTTCCTCGTAAGTGTGTGATCTCTCATCCTCTTTCAATGCGGGTAGTCAACATTTCATCCTAGGGTCAGAACAGAGACTTGGGTTGCCTTTCCACATAGACTAAAATCAGTTTTCTAGAGAATTATTTAGCACCTCTCCCCCAAACTCCTGTCCCTTGGTCGATTCTCCAAGTAACCATCGACACGTGTGTACGGTTCTTTCCAACCAGACTGTACTTGGTGAGGTCTTATGAAGATCACCACCCGTCTCCCCCTCTCAGCAGTTTGATGCACGTAAATCCCCCCAAGTTGCTTACCGGTTCTGTGCACCTCTTTGGCGTAACTAAACCACACTTCTCAAATGTGGACCGTAATTCTTCACAGCTGATTTTTTAATCTGGGCGGAGGGGTGGGGCTGATACGTCAGAGAACCACCCATGTTCTGCATTTAGTGGCCAGCAGTGGACTCAGGCCCCTTTCCTGTAGAAACGAGCGCAGAGAGCAGTGGGGATCATCCCTGGTCCTCAGTGCTGCCTGACCGTTATTTTATGATTGAGCACGTGTTGTTCAAAAGTCCGGTACCTCAGCTGTACTTCTTAATCCGGAAGGAGCTCAAAGGATTCCTCTGTCACATGTGGCCAGAGACTGTGACTCTCTTGGGGAGAGTTCTGGTCTCGATGTGGTCCCGTGATTACCGGCTGCTTATCAAATGGTGCGTTTGACCCAAGGAGGGGTGAGGAAGAACCGCTACAGGAGGAAGGTAAACAACAGAAGTCTTGGGGGGTGGGCTCAGCCTCTCAGTAGTGATGCTGTTGTCCAGAAATGCCTGGGGCACTCACCTGGGCCATACTGCGTGAGGCAGCCCTCGCAGCCATTTCCCCTTTGGGAGCCAGTACTGTGATTGGACCCGCCCTCCCCCCCACTCACCCCCACCCCCACCCCCACCCCCACCTTGCTGTTCTTATTATGATTGCAAGAGGCACTTCAGTAACAACCATCAGGGAACTTTGAAAAAAAAAAAAAAAAAACATGGTTTATTACTCACGGGTCCTGGAGGATACATGGCATGCATGGAGCCACACGGCGAGGGCACGGGTAGAAAGATAGTACGCGTGCAGGCCTGGGGTTCTTTTACTGGGGTCTAGCATGAGATGCCTAGGGTTTCACAGGTTCAGTTTTTATTGGTGAATTTAAAACATGAGCGGGAATTAAAACGCCAGAAAGGAAAAACAAGTGGTCAGATGGTCAGTTCCCTAAGTCGACCAGAGATCTCCGAAACAAAGGCAACTTCTGGGGTGGGGCCACCTGGCTCTTCCTCTAGTCCTGTAGCCGGCAGTGTGTTTATTCGAGATAGCTGTCTTTGATGTGGGTGCCTAGGCAATCGGAAGCTTAAGGTCAGGCACTTGCATTACGATAAAAAAACAAAACAAAACTAAAAATGAAACTAACTCAGCTGCTTACAGTACAATCCCCCCTGTGATGCTGAAGCATCTGAGATAGTGGTGGGGACGTGAACAACCTTCAGTCATTTGTAGGCGGGGAGCTGTCTGGTTTGGAGCGCACCTTTTGGCCTGCCTCCGTGGGGAAATATGATAGAGTGCTGTCCTGCTGTCGGCAGGGGACAAACTCACAGTCTGACGGAGCCTCTTGGCAGAGGGTAGGGTCAGCCGGCAAGCACCTAGCGAGTTCTGCAAAATCATATCATGGTAGGTCATCCCCCGATGCCATCGGGGCAGTGCGTTTACTCCACTCTTTCTGGAAAGCCTTAGTCTCCATGGCAGCGTTCCGCAGTATAAACTGGGAAGTCGGGCCCTCTGGGTGAGCAGCTGGGCCTCCAGCTGGTGCCATGGCCCTGGGGTGTCACCTCTGGTATAGGACGCATAGGCGTCTCCGGTGGTGAACTCTTGGGCTGGGGCGGTATTGTCTGGAACGGTATCCTCTCCAGCAGTGAGTCTGTCTCACTCAGGGGTGAGGTCCTCTGGAGTGGTGGCCACCCAGGGGCGGGTGCATCCTCCCATGTGGCTATGCAGGTGGGGTGTACTGATCATGGGCTGGGCATAGGCTAGCCTGATATAACTTAGAGGCTTCCCCGAGGACCGAGCTGCACATCTGATGCCTGCTGCTAGTGGAACACATCGTCAGGAGCTCTCTGGGGTCCTCAGGGGCACGTTTAGCGACAGAACGGGTTGCCGTCCTTTCCCTCCCGGAGAAGCTCATCCAAGCACATAAAGATTCTGGGCACATTTGTATCCCAGGCTACGGGAGATCTTATGGATGCTACTTAGGCATTCCTGGGCTCAACCCGTGAAGGGCAGTCAGTGGGCAAATCCTGGGAGCACAGTCCCTGCACCCAGGTGGGTTTTATGTACGAGCAGCCTTAGGGCCAGTTAGCTTGTAGCACTATTTGATGTTGAAATTGGGCAAGCGTCATTTAGACGTTCCTTCCAGAGGGCCCCTTGCCTGTAAAGGGATGCGACCCCTTTGCCGCTCAGACTCAGTGGCGCACTAGCCTGAGCCCTTCCAACAGGGCTCACCAGCATTCCCTGCTTTTCCACCCTGTGGTGCTCCTGTGGGCCGGAGCAGTGTTTTTACAGCATTATATCTGGGTGAGGGTTAGGCCCAAGGGCTCTACCAGTAACCCTATCACCCAGGTGGTACAAAGCAACAAGAATAGCCATCACCAGGTGGAGCGCTGGCGTTTGAAGGAGCTTGGGTCAGGTTCCTTCCGGATGAGCTATCTGTGTATTGCTTAACGGCTGAGCGCGGTTGCTTGGTGGGGAAAAGTACTGGGTCGCCTTGTCTGGCGAGGGGTCAGGCCACGACCTGTGGCTTGCTCGGCACGTTCTCACCCCCAAATGTGGCCCTGCGTCCACCAAGCAGAGTTCCTCTCCTTCTTTCAGACACCCAAAGTGCGCCACTGGTTGGTCCCGGGGCGATGACTTCGGCTTCCTCTAAATTAGCTGGGGCGTTACAGTTTCACTAGCCGGCTCTTGTAGCCACTGTATTTGGTAAGAGCGGCCGGTGTGGAGGTGGCTCCTTTTGGAGAGTCGTCACCCTTGGCAGGATTTCCAAAGAGATGATCTCGCACTGACTTGGCGGGCTTGTGGCCTGCGGGGCATTCAGTGGTGAGGGGACCATACTGGACTGTCTGCCCTCCCTCGATCAGCCTATATATCAGAGGGAAGCAGACGGTCAGATGATTAAAAGGGAAATCACAGCAGCATAGGGAAGTGGAGTCAGAGGTCAAAATTTAAAGGGCATCGTGCTGGAGTGTGAAAGCTTGAGAACCGCCAGAACTGACCCGAAGTGGCATTTTGGAGGGTGTACGATAGTTGTGTATAATAACTGGTATGAGGGGTATAAAGGCTCAGGGGGTGAGAATTAAGCAAGATGAGGGCCTGCGGCAAGAGTTCCATCCATTTCGAGAACCACTTGCTTGAAAGTAATTGAAGTAGTGTGTCTCTAAGGAGGTCATTAAGATGCTTGATGAGGCCCGCCGCCTGGGGGCGGGAACCTGGGTGGAAGTTTGGAAGAATGGTGGGTGGGAGAGCCCACTGTGGAACCTCCTGAGAGGTAAAGTGGGTGCCCTGGTCAGCGTCGGCAACGTTTGGCGATCTGAAGGGAGCAACAGTGAAGGTAGTAAGGAAAGAGATTACCTGTTTTGAGGAGGAATTTTGGGTGGAGTTCACCTAGAGGAGCCTCGTGTTAAGCATCAGTGACGGTGATGGGTGATCTGGAAGCCCCAGCAGAGCGGGAGCCTGGTCGGTCTCCCCCGGGGAGTGGGTCCCCGTTGTTTGGTTTGGGTTCAGGGAACGCGCTCATCTGTCACCACCTTGGCTGCCGCCGAGGAGGGGCGCGTCCCCTCGCGTGAGCACGAGTTGTTGAGGCACGAATTCCCCGATGAGCTGAGGTTGTGCGGGTCCATTTCGCAAGCTGGGGCGAAGGGTCGGTACCCCGAGGCATGTAGAGGGCAGAGAGTGGAGGGCTGAGTGAGGGGGGTCTGACCGCAGGCAGTACTCTTAAAAATGGCTTCAGGTGTGGAGCGGTTAGCTGAGCAGAGACGCGAGAATTGATGACAGGGATTGGGGATTCTCCTGGTTCCCTGCGTATCTTGGAGCCCCAGGTGGCCTGGCCTTGGATGAGAAAGTTGTCCCTTAGCCGTTGGCCAGACCAAACTGCAAGGCTGTTAGCAGCAGCCCAGGAGTCTGTGAAAGGCCCCTTTCTGTGGCCTCCTTGAGGGCTGGGTGAACAGCTACAGGTTCTGCCGGTTGCGCTGAGCCAGGAGCGTCCTCCTGGACTAGAACGGTGCCCGAGGCCGGGTGGATGACGCAGCCCTCCAGCGAGCTGCATGGCATGCAGTGATGGCACTGCCCTTGGTGAAGAGCACTAACTCCCTGTGCATTTCAGACAGCTGGTCCCCAGGGGCTCCCCAAGTAGCCACAGGAGGAGAGAGCGGGGTGGGGTGGGGTGGGGAAGGGGGCTGTCACTTCCCGAGGCTCTCCGGCAAGGGGCTGAGCATGGGGGAAAGCACATCCTCCTGTCATTTGGAAAGGCCTTTGACATCAGGTTTGGGCCTCCCCCGAAGGTACCATTTCCCTGTTACCGGGGAGGCATCAGTGGCCGTGCTGAGCTTTTCTCTTAAGAGGCATCTCTAAGCCAGGGCCCTTTGGGAACTTGTGTTCAGAGTACTACCAGGTGGGGGCTGGCTAAGGGCTCAGTTCCTCAAAGAGCCCAAGAGGCTGCCAAAAGCTGGTGCCCAAGGGGAGTATACGGGCCTGCCGCTGGGGTAGGCGCTCAGTCCACAACCCCGTAGGAAGCCAGGTAGGCTCCTGTTTGGTCCCGAGACGCCAGGAGGCCACTGGACATGGAATGCGGAGCCAGCGGCGACTAAAGGTAAGACGTGCTGGGCTGCGTGCTGGGCATCTTGCAAAGCACACTTGTTGGGCTTCGCCCCAGTGGAAGGTGGGGGACTTGCGTGTGATTGCGTATACGACAGGGCGAGATGAGGGATGCGTTGCCTCCGGGACGTGAAAAGGCCTGATGTGTGTCGTGCTTGTCTGAGTGCAGTGGGTGGTTTAATGGTGAGTAGTTGATGTCTGGCTGTTGGGGAGGTTTCTCAGCCCTTAGAGGACTAGGTGATGCCCAGAAACAAGACAGATGAGGCCAGGCCTTGGCTCTGGAGGTCCAGGTGGTGTGCGAAGAAGGGATGCAGATCTGCTCGTACTGCTTTCTCAGAGGAACCCCTGAGCATAACGTCGTCAGTATAATGCCCCAAACGGCACCTTTCCAACTGTAAGGTGCTTAAGTCCTTCCTGGCGGCGGAGGTTATGTGTGGTTGCAGGGCCGTTTATTTTTTTTTTTTATTTTTTTATTTTTTTGCGGTATGCGGGCCTCTCACTGTGTGGCCTCTCCCGTTGCGGAGCACAGGCTCCGGACGCGCAGGCCTAGCGGCCATGGCTCACGGGCTTAGTTGCTCCGCGGCATGTGGGATCTTCCCGGACCAGGGCACGAACCCGTGTCTCCTGCATCGGCAGGCGGATTCTCAACCACTGCGCCACCAGGGAAGCCCTGCAGGGCCGTTTAAATATCCCACTGGGAAGCACGTAAATGTATAATCAGCCCCCTTCAGAAGTGAAAGCAAACGGAGCCTGGGATTCCTCCAAGACGGGAACAGAACAGAACACGTTTGTAGGTCGGTGAACGCAGAGGACGCTCCTTGGGCCGACTGGACATCCTCAGTCAGTTCTATATGATTAGGAATTGGAGCCTTACTGGGGAACCTGAGTCCTGAGGTTTTGATAGTCTACGGTGAGGTGGCTTTGGTTGGTGGCCGGATTAAGGACTGGCCGAATGGGGCTACTGAACGGGGAGATGGCAGCTTCATGACTTCAGTCTCAAGCGGATCTTCAATGACAGGGCGTAGGCCTTCAGGGGCCTGTTTCAGTCGCTACTGGGGAATGTTTACCGTCTTGGCCAGGGGAGGAAGAGTCCCTGGTGTCCATCTGGAGCGTCCCACCAGGAAGGCCAAGAACTTGGGCTTATGCCACGTGGCACGGTGTTGTGTCAGTACCTCCATGCCTATAAGAGGAAAGAACGAGGTGGGGGGCCACCACCAGAGGAAGCCATTTGAGGTGAAGGGTCCCGATAGTGATATCCGAATAGGTTTGTGAAGCTTTGATTGTTTTACCAGCAGTGCCCTGTAGGTAGAAGGGCTTCCCTTTCGGGGATCCAGAGGGACTGCCTAGAATGACAGTGACTTGGGTCCCCACGTCTAGTAGGGCCAAAAAGGACTGTGCATTTGTATTGTCCTAATGGACCGCCAGCCTGGCACAGGGGTAGTTGTCCCCAGGCGGTGGGACAAGCCCCTGGGAGCGGCTGATTTCCTAGGGTAGGAGCTTTAAGTGGCTACCAGTCCCGGAGGTTCGGGAAGGGGGCAGAGGGGGTAGCGGGGACGGGCTTGGGGCTAGAGGGTGGACGGCAGAAGAGGGCCGTAGCTGGGAGAATGTGAGCTTCGGGGCCTGGAGTTTAGAGAGTGGCCGTCCAGAGGTTAAGTTGCCGGGAACCCCAAGTTTTCCTAACTCCCAGGAGAGGTTTTGCCTGCATATTCCCATAAGGGACACAATCAAATCAGAGGTTTATTAGGAAGGGAGTGGGGAACCCTTTCCATTGAGGGAAATTTGTTCGAGGGAGACCTTTCTGGAGCAGTGGTGACGGAGGGCCTTGAGTGCGACGTATTGGGGCATCTGGGCAGCAGTCTCCTCTGTGTCTAGCAGCCGTGTCAGTGCCCTCCAGTTGCCTGATGGATGGTTTCAGGAATCCCCTCGAAAGGTAGTAGCGCTGCCCTGTAATTGGGGGGGTGGGGGCGCCTTGCAAAAAGAAGTCTCTGGACTTAGGGTCAGATGGGGCCTATTCAGGGTTGGAAATTCAGGGAGTCATTTGGGTCACTGTGGTGATGGAAATGACAGAGCCGTTGGATCATGCCAATTTTGCACAGCAGGAGGCATGGAGGACCCTCATGTACATTAATGGTCAATTAAGGCCTTTTTAATGAGTGGTCTGACTGTCTCATTAGACCGTATGGCCTTGATCACGGCTGCTCTGGGGAGATCACTGAATTATTACGGCAGCAGTGACATTTTGGCACGGATACCGCAGGCAACACACGACAGAGGCAATATGCAAAAGCACGTAGCGGCATGGCAGACGTCCAGCAAGCGGCGTTCCGTTCCCAGATGGTGTTACCCACCTGGGTTGGTCAGCTAGGAAGCCAGTCGCAGCTAACGGGTATTCCTCTTGATTAACCCCACAAGCAATCATGCAATCCTGCCAACGAGGCCAATTGTTTTGTGCTGGTCTCAACCTATCAATAGTGATCTATTGGCTAGAAATGCCCAGGGGCACTCACTCACCTGGGCCTGAGGTGAGCCCTCACAGGCATTTCCCCTTTCAGAGCCAGTGTTGTGATTGGACCCACCCTTGTGGTTCTTAGGATGGCAACAACCGTCAGGGAACTTTGGAAAACAAAAAACAAACAAACAAAAAAACCAAGGATTATGACTCACAAATCCTGAAGGATACATGGTACACCTGGAGGCCACTCAGCCAGGTTGCGGCAGAAAGGTAGTGGGCCTGGCGTTCCGTCTTTATTGGAGTCTAGGATGGGGTGCCTGGGGTTTCACAGGTTCGCTCTTTGTTGGCGAACTTAAAACCTAAGGGTGGGAATTAAAACTCAGGAAGGGAAAAACAAGCGCTCAAACGGTGAGTTATCCAAGTCGACCAGAGATCTCTGAAACAAAGGAAACTTCTGGGGCAGGGCCACCTGGCTCTTCCTCTAGTCCTGTAGCCTGGCAGTGTGTTTATTCAAGATAGCTGTCTTTGAAGTGGGTGCCTAGGCAATCCGAAGCTTCAGGTCAGGCACTTGCATTACAAAAACCAAACCAAACCAAACCAAGCCCAGCCCAACTGTCAGGTGCTTACACTATATTTACGTAAAGATGCCCTATCTTATTGTACATCCTCTAGGGCAAGGATTGGTTACAAAAATGGCCGAGGGAGCCAGAGTGTCCTTCACATGCAAGAGTGTCCTTCACGTGGGGAAGTCTGCTATATGGTTTTTCTTCCCGTTTTACTGAGATATAATTGACATGTAGCACTGATAAGGTTAAGATGTACAGAATAATGGTTTGACTTACATAGATCATGGAGTGATTACCAGTGAGTTGGCATCAATCATCTCATATAGATACAAGGGGAAAAAAAATGTTTTTCCTCGTGATGAGAACACTTAGGATTTACTCTTAACAGCTTTCACGTATACTATACAGCAGTGTCAATTATATTCATCATGTTGTATGTTACATCCCCAGTACTTATTTATCTTAAAGCTGGAAGGTTTCCCTCTTTGACCGTCTTCATCCAATTTCCTCTCCCCACATGCCCCACCTCTGGTAACCACAAATCTAATCTCTTTTTCTGTGAGTTATTTTGTTTTGATTCCATATTTAAGTAAGATTATACAGTATTTGTCTTTCTCTGACTGATTTCACTTAGCACAATGCCCTCAAGGTCTATTCATGTTGTCACAAATGGCAGGATTTCCTCCTTCTTTATGGCTGAATAATATTCTCTTGTATACATGTATCCCATGTCTTTGTCCACATGCAGATGAAAGGATAACATTTAGGTTGTTTCCATGTCTTGGCTATTGCAAATAATGCTGCTCTGAACATGGGGCGTGGGGTAGGGACAGATATCTCTTCAACATAGTGTTTTCACTTCCTTCTGATGTATTCCCAGAAGTAGAATTGCTGGATCCTGTAGTTGTTGTTGTTTTTTTTTTTTTTTTTGAGGAATCTCCATACTGTTTTCCATAGTGGCTGTACCAATTTGTAATTTCACCATCAGTGCATAAGGGTTCCCTTTTCTCCACATGCATGGCGGCATTAGTTATCTCTTGTCTTTTTGATGCTGGCCTTTCTAACAGGTGTGAGGTGATATCGCATGTGGTTTTGATTTGCATTGCCCTAATGCTGTTGAACATCTTTTCATGTACCTGTTGGTCGTTCATATATCTTCTTTGGAAAAATGTCTATTCCAGTCCCTTGCCCATTTTTTAGTTGGATTGTTTGTTTGTTTGCTGTTGAGTTGCATGGGTTCTTTACATATTTTGGATATTAACCCCTTATCAGATATTTGGTTTGCGAGTATTTTTTTTCCCATTCTGTAGGTTGTCTTTTCATTTTGTTCGCTGTTTCTGTTGCTAAGCAGCTTTTGAGTTTGATGTGATCCCACTTATTTATTTATTTATTTTTCTTTTGTTTGCTTGCGCTTTAGGTATCGTGTGCAAAAAATGCATTGCCAGTACCCATGTTAAGGAGCTTTTTACCTGTGTTTACTTCTAGTAGTAGTTTTATGGTTTCTGGGTTTACATTAAAGTCTTTAATCTAGTTCCAATTAATTTTTGTGAGTGGTATAAGATAGGGGTCTAATGTCATTCTTTTACGCGTGAACATCCACTTTTCCCAGCCACGTTTATTGACGAGATTGTCTTTTCTCCACCGAGTATTGTTGCGTCCCTTGTCAAATATTACTTGACCATATATATTTGGGTTTATTTCTGGGTTCTTGATTCTGTTTCAGTGGTCACGGTGTCTCTTTTTATGCCAGCACCATACCGTTTTGATGACAGTAGCTTTACAACATAGCTTGAATTCAGGAAGAGTGACGCCTCCTGGTTTGTTCTTTTTCAGGATTGCTTTGACTATTCAGGGTCCTTTCTGGGTCCATCTAAATTTTAGGATTGTTGCTTCTGTTTCTGTAAAAAATGCCATTGGACTCTTGGTATGGATCGCATTAAATCTATGGATGGCTTTGGGTATTGTGGAAATTTGAACACTATTAATCCTTCCAATCTATGAATGAGGAGTCTCTTTCCATTTATTTATGTCATCTTTGATTTTGTTCATCAGTGTCTTATAGTTTTCAGCGTAGCGATGTTTTCCTGCTTGGCTGTATTTTTTCCTAAGTATTTTATTGTTTTTGACGCTGTTCTCGGTGGCATCATGTTCTTTGCTTCATTTTCAGATAATTCTTTGTTTGTGTATAGAAACGCTACTGATTTTTGCATGTTAAATTTGAATCCTACAACTTTATGGAGTTTATTGATTAGATGATAAGTTTTTTGGTGGAGTCCTTAGGAATTTTTTTAGATATAAAACCATGTAATCTGCAAATGGAGACAATTTTACTTTTTCCTTTAAAATTCTGATGCATTTTATTTGTTTTCCTTGCCTGATTGCCCTAGCTAAACCATTCAGTGCTATGTTGAATAGAAGTGGTGAGAGTGGATACCCTTGTCTTATTTCTAATCTTAGAGGAAAGCTTTCAACCTTTCAACGTTTATTAGTATATTAGCTGTTGCCTTGTCAACATTATGACCATGTTACGTATTGTTATTAAGTTGAGGTAAATTCTTTCAATACCTAATGTGTTAAGAGTTGGGTTTTTGTTTGTTTGTTTGTTTGTTTTTTGTGGTACACAGGCCTCTCACTGTGGAGGCCTTTCCCGTTGCGGAGCCCAGGCTCTGGACGCACAGGCTCAGCGACCATGGCTCACGGGCCTATCCGCTCCGTGGCATGTGGGATCTTCCCAGACTGGGGCACGAACCCGTGTCCCCTGCATCAGCAGGCGGACTCGCAACCACTGCGCCACCAGGGAAGCCCCAAGAGTTGGTTTTTTTTTTTACTCATGGACAGATGTTGAATTTCATCAGATGCTTTTTTTGCATCTATTGAGTTGATCATATGATTTTTATTTTTCTTTCTATTAATGTGAGGTGTCACACTGATTAATGTGGATGTGTTGAAACACCCCTACGTCTCAAGATAAATCCCACTTGATCGTGGTGAATGGTCTTTTTAATGTGCTGCTGAGTTGAGTTTGATAGTATTTTATTGGGAATTTTGAATCTATATTTATCAGGTATATTAGCCTGTAATTTTCTTTATTGGTGGTATCCTTTTCTGGCTTTGGTACCAGGGTAATGTTGGCCTTGTAAAATGAGTTTGAGAGTGTTCCCTCCTCTTTGATTTTTTTTTTCTTTGGAAGAGTTTGGGAAATATTGGCATTGATTTTTAAATTTTTATTTCTTTTTTATTTTTTAAAATTTTATTGGAGTATAGTTGATTTACAATGTTGTGTTAGTTTCAGATGTACAGCAAAGTGATTCAGTTATCTATGTACAGACATGTATTCTTTTTCAAATCTTCTCCTTTTCCCATTTAGGTTATTGCAGAATATTGAGTAGAGTTCCCTGTGCTATACAGTAGGTCCTTGTTGCTTATCTTTTTAAAATATAGTAGTGTGCATATATGTGACCGCCAAACTCCCCGTTTATCCCTGAGCCCCGCCTTTCCCCTTTGGTAACAACAAGTGTGTGTTCTAGGTCTGTGAGTCTGTTTCTGCTTTATGCATAAGTTCATTTGTATCTTTCTTTTAGGTTCTGTATATAAGCGATATCATATGATATTTGTCTTTCTCTGTCTGACTTGCTTCACTTATGAAGTAAGCATGAAGTATGATAATCCCCAGGTTCACGCATGTTGCTGCAAGTGGCATTATTTCATTCTTTTTAATGGCTGAGTAGTATTCCATCATAGACACATGTAGCACATCTTCTTTATCCAGTCATCTGCTGATGTACATTTAGGTTGTTTCCATGTCTTGGCTATTTTAAAGAGTGCTGCAGTGAACATTGGGGCGCATGTATCCTTTTGAACCGTGATGAACTTTACTGTTGTGTTTGGGTTCCTTATTCTTTTTTGTGTTTGTATCTATTGCAGGTTTTCAGTTTGCGGTTGCCATGACGTTTAGATATAGCAGTCTATATATGAATGAGGTTGTTTTAAGTTGCCGGTCTTTCAATTTCAAATGCATTTCCAATATCCTGCCTCTGTACTCTTCTGTTCTCACGATTGCTGGTTTTGATATCATGTTTGTGTGTGGATGATTTCCTACCTTTACTTTATGTTTGCCTTTACCGGTGAGCTTTCCCATTCGTAATTTTCTCGATTCTGGTTGTGGCCTTTACTTCTCCTCCTAGAGAAGTTCCTTTAGGATTTCTTGTAAAGCTGGTTTTGTGGCGCTGCATCCTCTTGGCATTTGCTTGTCTGTAAATCTTTTGATTTCTCTGTCGAATATGAATTCGACAGAGCCTTGCTGGGTAGAGTATTCTCGGCTGTAGGTTTTCCCCTTTTATCACTTTAACTGTATTGTGCCACTCCTTTCTGGCCTGCAGGGTTTCTGCTGAAAAGTCAGCAGATAACTGTATGGGGATTCCCTTGTATGTTATCTGTTGCCTTTCTCTTGTTGCTTTTAATATTTTTTCTTTGTATTCACTTTTTGTCCGTTTGATTCATATGTGTCTCAGCACGCTCCTCCTTGTGCTTATCTTGCATGGGACTCCCTGCGCTTCCTGGGCTTGAGTGAGTGTTTCCTTTCTCATGTGAGGGAAGTTTGGGGCTATGTTCTCTTGAAATATTTTCTCAGCCCCTGTGTCTCTCTGTCCTCCTTCTGGAACCCCTGTAATGGGAATGTTGGTGCGTTTAGTGTTGTCCCAGAGGTCTCTGACAGTGTCCTCATTTCTTTTCATTCTTTATTCTTTCTTCTGTTCCATGGCAGTGATTTCCACCATTCTGCCTTGGAGCTCACTTATTCGTTCTTCTGCCTCAATTATTCTGCTACCGATTTCTTCTAATGTGGTTTCCTGTTTAGTTAGTGTGTTCTTCATCTCTGTTGGTTTGTTCTTTAAATCTTCTAGTCCTTCGTTAAACATCTCTTGTATCTTCTCGATCTGTGCCTCCATTCTTTTTCCGAGATCTCGCCTCGTCTTTACCGTCATTACTCTAAATTCTTTTTCAGGTAGGTTGCCTGTCTCCACTTCATTTAGTTGTTACTGTGGGCTTTTATCTTGTTCCTTCATCTTCAACATATTTCTCTGCTGTCTCATTTTGTCTGACTTTCTGTATTTGTGGTCTCCTTTCTGCTGGCTGCAGGATCATCGCTCCTCTTGCATCTGGTGCCTGCCCCCTGGTGGGTCAGGTTGGTCCTGAGGCTTGTGCAGGCTTCCTGGTTGGCGGGGGGGACTGGTGCCTCCCCATTGGTAGGTGGAGCTTGTCCCTCTGGTGGGCAGGGCCGTGTCAAGGGGTGTGTTTTGAGGTGGCTGTGAGCTCAGGACAACTTTAGGCAGCCTGTCTGCTGATGGGCAGGGTTGTGTTCCTGTGCTGCTGGTTGTTTGGCCTGAGGCGTTCCAGCGCTGGAGCCTGTAGGCTGTTGGGTAGGGCCAGGTCTTGATGCCCAAATGGTAATCTCTGTGAGAGTTCACGCCAATCAATATCCTCTGGGTCCTTTGCCACCTGTGTCCTTGCCCCCCCACCAAGTGAGCCACAGCTGACCCCCACCTCCCTGGGTGATCCTCGAAGACTCATCGGTATGTCCAGCCCAGGCTCTTTATGGAGTTACTGCTTTGTGCTGGGTCCTAGTGCATGTGAAACCTCGTGTGCACCCTTCTGGAGTGGCATCTCTGTTGTTTCCCCCAGTCCTGCACTCAAGCTCAGCTGGCCTTCAAAGGCTAATGCTCTGGGAGTGGCTCCTCCTGATGCCAGACCCTCAGGCTGGGGAGCCTGACGGGGGGCTCAGGACTCTCACTCTTGCGGGAGAAAGTCTGTGATATAATTATCTTCCCGTTTGCGGGTCACCCACACCCGGTGGGTATGGGATTTGAGTATGTCACGAAAGTGCCCCTCCTACTGTCTTGTTGTGGCTTCTTCTTTGTCTGTGAATGTAAAATATCGTTGTTGATAGGTTCCAGTCCTTTTTGTCAATGGTTGGTCAGCACTGAGCTGTGGTTCCGGTGTTTTCATGAGAGGAGGCGAGCTCACGTCCTTCTGTTCTGCCGTCTTTTCCAGAATCGGGGTGCTGCTTTTAGTTTGTACACTTGCTGCCTCTTGCCTCAGTGTGTGCTGGCCGTTATCCCCTTGATATGGGGTGTGCAGGTGCAGCGGCCCTTGCGTGCTCCCAGGATGGTGGGGGCAGGGCTTGGCACCTGCTCACAGGTCTCCTAGGGTCGGCTGCAGTCCACGCACTCCCAGGACATCAGGCGTAGGGCTTGGCGCCTGCCTGTGGGTCTTCTAGGGGCAGCTGCTCTCTGCGCTCTCCCATTGAAGCAGGAGCAGCGCTTGGCACCTGCGTGTGGGTCTTGTAGCGGTATCCTGTGCCCACTTCTGGAGCCCACAATGGCGTTGGTGACTCGCACCTGCCCTGGGAGCTCCTGTGGTTGGTGTCTCGTTGCCTGGGAGTGCTCGCAGGGAAAGAAGCTCTTATAGCGGTCCCACCCCTCTTCTCGTGTGCCCCCCAATAAAGGCACCTTGCCTCTCTGGCAGGCCCTGGCTTCTTCGGGGGTACACCCTCAGTTGCCACAGTCCAGCCTCTTCAGGCTGTCTCGGCACAGCCAACCCCGGTCCTCTCTCTGGGTCTGACTTCTGAAGCCTCAGCTTCAGCACCCAGCCCCCACCTGCAACAAGTGAGGCGGGGAGACTGCGCTGAGCTTCTGGCCTAATCTTTTAAAATGTTATTCGCGAATATAAGCGCAACCGTTTTGAGTTAATCACTTGCGTGATTTCTTATTTGGATAGTGCCCTGATGTGATTCTTTCATTAAACAGTTCTTTTGTGGTATCAGTGGTTATATTTACTGTCACAGAGCTCTATTTGAAGTTAGCTCTCCTCAGTGACTTCGACACCCATACTAATGACACTTCTGACAGCCTCTTCACTGGGTTCCTGGACCTTATTAACTCCAGTGATCTCCACTTTTCTCTTTCTGTTTCTGGTCACGTTCACACTTGTCTGACAGCAGAGCACCACCTCCAGAGTCTCAGTGACTCTTTCCACCTCTCCAGCTTTCACTCGCTTTGAACTTGGTCTTCGCTCCCTTTGTTGTCTCTCATCTCTTAATCTTTCCGCACAGTCCTAGAAACACAGCCCCTTGCACCTGATTTACCAGTTCCTTCCTCTGGGGTAAGTGCAGACTTCTCTTTTTTTCTGTCAGAAAACAAAAGGCTTCCATGCAGTCTTAGAGAAAGCTCTTAACCATGTGGATGTATCCATCCTCTATAACCTCATTTGTCCTTTCACTGCCACTCAGCAAGCATTTTTTTTAACCCCTCAATTATGTTGTATGGAATGAGCCACAGTGGTAGGAAATACCATTGATCTCAAATTACCTCTTTCATTCATTCATTCATTCATTCATTCAGCAAATATTTATTGAATATGTATTATCCCTACAACTTTACTCCACAGATTTTTAAAATAATAATACTCTTGAATGGTTATATTTGTACTAAGGGGTGATAATGGATGGTGTGTCTCAGATATTTTATACCTCATCATTACTTCCTAGGTAAGTAGGTAACAGTAAAATATATGTTATAGCTAAGAGAAACCTAAAACTTAAAAACTAACTTTCCTAAGGGAAAATCAACAAACAAGCATGGACTGGGACCTCAAATTTCCACAAAGGAAATATGCGTATGTATAAACAAAAGCCTTTCATCCAGTGTTTCCTTAACGAAGAACGCAAACTAAGTACACACACAGAGTGAGAAACCTTCAGAGCAGATAGATTGTATTTTTTTTTAAATGTGATTATAGGACCATAAAATGCAATGTTTGTGGTCAGTGTTTGTATTAGCCAGGGTTCTGCAGAGAAACAGAACCAGTAGGATTGGTTGATTGATTATAAGAATTGGCTCACGCAATCATGGAGGCTGACAAGACCCAAGATCTGCAGTCAGCAAGCTGGAGACGCAGGAGGGCCTGAATAGGGAGAGAACCAAGCGGAGCTGATGTGTCGGTTTGAGTCTGAAGGCAAGAAGAAAACTGATGTCCCAGATCGAAGGCAGGCAGACAGGAGGCGTTCCCTATTACTCAAAGGAGGGTCAGCCTTTTTGTTCTTTTGAGGCCTTCAGCTGATTAGACGAGGCTTATCCACACTAAGGAGGGTGATCTGCTTTACTCAGTCTACCAATTCAAGTTTTTTTAAGGCAAGATTCTTTTTCAAGTTTTATTGAGTTATAATTAACATATCACATTCTATTAGTCCAAGGTGTATAATTTGATATTTGTGTATGTTACAGAATGATCACCACAGTACCTTTAGTTAACATTAATTACCTCACATAGTTATCAAATTTTTTCTCTTGTGATGAGAATTTTTAAGATCTGCTCTCTCAGCAGCTTTCAACTATGCGATACAGTATTGTTAACTATATAGTCACCATTGCTGTACATTACATTCCTGGAACTTATAATTGGACATTTTTACCTTTTGACCACCTTCGCCCATTTCCCCCACTGCCCAGCCCCACCTCTGGCAACCACCAATCTCTTCTCTGTATCTGTGATTTTTTTTTTTCTTTTGGATACCATTTATAAGTGATAGCGTACAGTACGTGTCTCCCTCTAACTTACTTCACTAAGCGTGACAGCCTCAAGGTGCATCCGTGTTGTTGCAGTTGCAGGATTTCCTTCTTTTTTATGACTGAATAATATTCTGTCGTATATACGTACAGCATCTTCTTTATCCATTCATCCAACGATGGACACTTGGGTTGTTTCCATGTCTTAGCTGTTGTAAATAATCTGCAGTGAACATGAAGGTTCAGATATCTTTTCGAGATAGTGATTTCATTTCCTTTGGATATATACACAGGAGTGGAATGCTAGATTCCAATTTGTTATTTCTGTTTATGTCAGTAGTAGTTCATGCTGTACTTAGTAGTTCCCAGTAGTATTTCTATGAATAGATGGTAGTTTTATTTGTAATTTTTTGAGGAACCTCCATGCGGTTTTTCGTAGTGGCTGAACCAAATTACATTCCAACCAACAGTGCACAAGGGTTCCCTTTTCTCCACATCCTCACCATTACTTGTTATTTCTTGTCTTTTTGGTGATAGACATTCTAACAGGTGTGAGGTGATGTCTCTTTGTGGTTTTGCTTTACATTTCCCTGATAATTAGTGATGTTGAACATCTTTACATGTATCTCTTGGCCATTTGGATGGCTTCTTTGGAAAGATGTCTATGCACTTCCTCAACCCATTTTAAAATCAGATTGCTGTTTGGGTTTCTGCTGTTGAGTTGTATGATTTCTTTATGTATTTTAGGTATTAACTCCTTATCTGATATATGACTTGCAAATATTTTATCCCATTCTGTAGGTTGCCTTTTCATTTTGTTGATGGTTTCCTTTGCTGTGTAGAAGCTTTTTAGTTTGATGTAGTTCCACTTGCTTATTTTATATTTTGTTGACTCTGCTTTTGGTGTCCAATCTGAAAAATCATTACCAAGAGTGATGTCAGGGAGCTTAACTCCTGTGTTTTCTTCTACTAATTTCATGGTTTCAGGTCTTACGTTCAAGTTTTTAATCCAGTTTGAGTTGATTTTTGTGTATGTGTGTAAGATAAGGATCCAGTTTCATTCTTTTGCATGTGGCTGTCCAGTTTTCCCAATACCATTTATTGATGTGACTGTCCTTTCCCTATTGTATATTTTTGCCTCTTTTGTCATCAGTGAATTGACCATATGTGTGTGGGATCTTTCATGGTCTTTCTGTTTTCTGTTCCATTGATCTGTTTGTCTGTTTTTATGTCAATACCATATTGTGTTGATTACTGTAGCTTTGTAATGTAGTTTGAAATCAGGAAGTGTGGTGTCTCCAGCTTTGTTCTTCTTTCTCAAGATTTCTTTGGCTAGTTGGGTTCTTTTGTGGTTCCATACAAATTTTCGGATTGTTTTTCTCTATCTGGGAAAGATGCCATTGGAATCTGGATAGGGATTTCATTGAATCTGTAGAGTGTTTTGGATATTATGAATATTTGAATAATATTAACTTTTCCAGTCCATGGGCACAAACTATCCATTTGTTTGTGTCTTCTGCAGTTGCTTTCATCTGTGTTTTACAGTTTTCAATGTACAGAACATTCACCTCCTTGGCTAAATTTATTCCTATGTAGTTATTATTTTTGTTGCAGTTATAAATGGGATTGTTTTCTTAATTTCTCTTTCTGATCGTTTGTTGTTAGTGTATAGATATGCAACTGATTTTTGTGTATTGATTTTGTACCCTGCAACTTTAAATTTGTTTATTTGTTCTAACCGTTTTAGGGTGGAATCTGATTTGGTTGCCTTTTATCTTTTTTTTTTTTTTTTTTGACTGATTGCTCTGGCTAGGACTCCCAGTACTTTGTTGAATGAAAGTGGTGAAAGTGGTCATCCTTGTCCAAATGAAACGTTAATCTCATCCGAAAACACCTTTACGGATGCACGCAGAGTAATGTCTGACCAAACATCAGGACACTCCATGACCCAGTCAAATTGACAGGTGAAATTAACCATCACGGTATTATTCATACTAAATGCAGAGTCAGCAAATAAAAATTCGAGTGTCGTAATCTGTGAAAAGTCTTTGTTTTGACTTTCAATTCCTTTCTTCATTTAAAAACATAAAAGAACTAACAGTTACACAACTGATATTAGGAAGTTCTTACTCGGTGTCAGTGATTACCTCTTATTCATTCATTCAGTATATTTCTGTTGTGTACCCTTTTATGCCAGGTATTTTTTATAGGTACTGTCACAAAACCTGTTCTATAATCTCTTCATATTTGCGTTGTTTTGGAGATAAGTGCTCTTCAGTCTTTCATGTTAATTCCTTGTTTAAAAATTAATAATGCAGGGCTTCCCTGGTGGCACAGTGGTTGGGAGTCACCCTGCCGATGCAGGGTACGCGGGTTCGTGCCCCGGTCCGGGAGGATCCCACGTGCTGTGGAGCGGCTTGGCCCGTGGGCCGTGGCCGCTGGGCCTGCGTGTCCGGAGTCCGGAGTCTGTACTCTGCAACAGGAGAGGCCGCAGCAGTGAGAGGCCCGCGTACTGCCAAAAAAAAAAAAAAGAAAAAGAAATTAATAATGCAGTAGGCTCAATGATACATTTATAAGAAAGTGGACCCTACGGCAGCAGTTGGTGGCTTATCATCCTCTCCAAATATGTATACTTGATGTGCATGCATATATATAAACAAATCATTTAATGAGGAGTAGTTAAAGTGATATATCCATCTAAAATGAATGTTATCTGTCCCTGTGCTGTTCACTCTACATTATCTTATTATTACAGTTACTCTCTGAGTTAATTTTTATTGTTATTACCCGTATTTTTCAGATGAAGAAAAATTGTGACTTACAGAGTATAGAACATGCTCGAGCACACATCTTATAAATAGCAGAGAGTGACACTCTGAACTGGATTCCTTTCTAGGTAGTTTGGAAAGTCTGGCTGGACCCTGAGGATTAGAACAAAGACTGTTTTAACTTGTTTGAGCCTAGATTTCACATAGTGGGGGCTCAAAAACGTGAATTAAAGACTGAGTAGCCTTTTAAAGTTTTAGTTTCATTATTTGTTCCAATTAGAATAGTGAGTGGGAGAGGATGTTGAATTTGTATTTAAACTGTATTTCCTTTAGAAGGAAAAAAATCAGTCACCCCATCGTGACAAATGGTTCTTAGAATTGTACTTTAATATGCACAAACATAAAACTAGGTATAAAGCTCTGTAGGTTTAAAGTATGCTTTTATAACTATAAAGCAAACAATTTATAAATGTATGTGTATATATATCTCATATATCTCTCATATAAATATATGAGTGTGTATATATATATATCATATACGTGAGATGTACACATATATGTGTACATGCATGTATATACGTGTGTACACGTGTACACGTAAATATATCCGCGTGTATATATATCTCTTGGAAGAGAGACTGAACGCCAAGACAAAACCTCGCATTCCTTTACAGGACGTGCAAATGCGGATCTGTTGTGGAGTAACTGCTGGATTGGGGGAAGGAAGGTGAGGCCAAAGGCAGCCCATTAAAAAGGGAAAAGAGGCTGTTGGAACTGGGAATTGTGGTGAAGAGAACTGCTGACAGGATTTTAAGGGCTAACACTCTTGCCTTTGAGTGTCTGTCTGGTAGAGTCCGTGGCCTGGAACCCTCTTGCCTTTGAGTGTCTGTGTGGTAGAGTCCGTGGCCTGGAGTAGAAGGGGAAAGCTGTACTAGAGCAGCTTCTGGTGGCAGGAATATTATTTTCTTATACATGCAGCTATTGAAACATTGCTTAACATTCTTCAGATCTTAACTTTCCAAGGACAAAACAGCAGTGGTAATAACTGGAAATGTCAGTTCCATGTCCACAATAATCTCTTTACAATTGCTTCCCTATTTCACGAGTTCTCTATCAATTATCCATGCTTTTATTCCCCCCAAATCATCACGTTTTGCCTTAATCATGTGTATTCCTCAGTTATGCTGTAGAGAACAGCAATTTTCCCGATGTGGCCCTTCCCCCTTAATTCTCTTTTAATTTTCCACATCAACAATCCCTAAGTTTTGAAAAAAGACAATAGCACGTGCGTGAATGAAGGTGCAGAATTCCTCCAATTATGAAGATCAATTCCTGGGTCATTATTGATTGACAGATATATTGATCACATCAGTGTAAGTATTTTAATCCATTTGTCTACAGAGGCTGCAGCTACAAGGTGAGAAGACAATCAGTCTATTCAGTTGTTACAAATGGAGGAGGGGGAAATGGAAATAGGATTAACAAGATTTTATGTAGAACCAAGCGTCCACTTCCTGTCTTTCCAGAGACACTGTTCTGTAAACCATGGTATTGATTTTCCTAGCCAGGCTATTAAGCATGTTTGGTTAGGTTACATTTTGAAGTAAAGCAGTTCATTACAGTAAATGTCTTTATGGGACACTTCTTGCAAAAGGGTGCTGTTGGGTCAAATGAACAAGAGAAAACAGGTAATAATATAATATTATAACTCTTTTTACAAAATACCATCTCCAATTCCCGTTTTGTGATAGGTTCAGTAACATGTTAGAAAACCGCAGTATGTGCATGCGTGTATGGAACGCATACATTTGTATGTGCATATTAGCCTTTGATTGCTAATGTTAATTTTGCTAAAATTTGGACCTTCGTGTGGATTGTGGTATGGATATATATTAGCTAGGCAACGTAGACATTAATGGGAACATGCATCATAGCTGCTTGTATGTGTGTGCATTCTGTGAAGTTTTAATTTTTTTTAAAAAATATAAATGTTGTACTAGATGCCGTGGATCAAGTCAGCACTAGTAGAAAGCTAAGGCTATTGATTATTCTGCATTTTTCATATCTGTAATAGGAAGTGATTCAGGAAATTTTTTGCTGGCTAGTAAAAAGTAAGCTAAGAGATTTAAATGTAATCTCTCAGTAAGTTCTATTGTAGTGAGCACTTCAATCTTGGAAATTTAGATTATTCATGATCTATATATCATATATATATATATAGTCTCAGTATACTGCTGCATTGCTTAAGGTACATGGGTGCAGAATGAGTGCAATATGCATTCTTTACTCCCTTCTTAGGAGGAGGTGAAAGGTGTGGGGTTTTGTGCCAGATGGTCGTCCGTTGGAAGCCTGACACCATGCCTTCCAAGCTATGTGAACTTGCCTATAGTGATCTACTCATCAGCAAAATGGTACTAACGATATGAGAGGTTACGAAGGTTAAATTAGACGATGCATTTATGATGATGCTAATACTACACAGCTGATTGATTGCAGTAGAATACACAGTAGCTATTATTTTAGGAACTAGACTGACCCTGAGAAAGTAGTCTACTCACTATATAAAAGCTCACCTTAATTTTTAAATTTTAGACTCTTCTGTTAAAATCCTGAAAGGCTAATATAATGCTTTTCTCCTTCCCTCTTATTTTGTTCTTTTTCTTTTTTAGCTAGTGACTGAAATCTGTTTTATGTTATTTCTGGTGGAAAGGTTAGCAGGTAATGCAGTTTCAAGGCATGAATAGCTTTTGGAATCAGTAAATCCCAAAGATTAGTATGAGAAAGAGGAATTAATCTTCAAAAAGTAGCTTATAAAAAATACAAATTTATATAGCCTTTAGACATTTGTAACATTATAGCCCTGAGCTGCTGTTTAATTTCAAGCGTTATCTGTCTTTTCATTCTAAGGAAATTGTAAACTTCCTGAGGTCAGGGATATTAGATCGTGTCTGTTTATTTCTATTTGCAGAACTTTCTCTACTTGGGGCGTAATAATAATAATGGTGCAAAGAGTGGTAGATCTTAATTTTAATCCTTTTATTTTAAATTATTTTAGTGTAGTAGTGAAGTAATAGATATTATTTTAAATTACTTCAGGAGTATAGACCTTCAGGGCTTCCCTGGTGGCGCAGTGGTTGAGAATCTGCCTGCTCATGGAGGGGACACGGGTTCGTGCCCCGATCCGGGAAGATCCCACAGGCCGCGGAGCAACTGGGCCCGTGAGCCATAACTACTGAGCCTGCACGTCCGGAGCCTGTGCTCCGCAACAAAAGAGGCCGCGATAGTGAGAGGCCCCGCGCGAAGAGTGGCCCCTGCTTGCCACAACTAGAGAAAGCTCTCGCACCGAAACGAAGACCCAACACAGCAAAAATAAATACAATAAAATTAATAAACTCCTACCCCCAACATCAAAAAAAAAAAAAAAAAAAAAGACTCCGAGCTCCCAATGCAGGGGGCCCCGGTTCGATCCCTGAAAAAAGGAGTATAGACCTTTAGTCAATTGAATACAGATCCATTAAATACTGGTACTGGTATTCTGTACTGTATTGTGAAAAATATGATAGCTCACAAAGCTGAATATGTTTTAATTTAAGGATATGAAGGAAAGAATGCGAATATGCAATATATCGTAGATTTGAGTGTTTTTATTAAATTTTATTTATTATTATTATTTATTTTTGCCACACCACACGGCACGTGTGGGATCTCAGTTCCCTGACCAGTGATCGAACCCTCACCCCCTGCAGTGGAAGCTCAGAGTGTTAACCGCTGGACCACCAGGGAAGTCCCTTGAGTGATTTTTTTTTTAGAAGTTAGTTACTTTCCCTACATGCTAGAAAGAAGGTCTGATTGGGGAAGAGGGGTGTGAAATCAGCAAGATGGTGGAATCAGAGGTTTCCGGCTTTAGTGTTCCTCAAGGAAATACAAACTAGCAACTCTCCACAGACAAGAAGGCCTCTGTGGAGGGGAAAAAAAAAAAAAAAAAAAAAATCCCAGGAGCCAGAAGTGAGGCCGAAGCACCCCCTTGTGGACCACAAGGCAACTTCACTTTGACCCCGTAGCTCTCTTCCTGCAGGCCACGCAGCCGCACCAAGCGGTTTCTCCAGTGGGGAAAAGAGACCCCAGTGTGAGCATCCGGGTTCCACAACATTCTGGGAAGCTTCCCATGAGGTCCACATCCATCCTTCAGGAGGAACACTGGGAGAAAAGGGAGAGCTCAACCACCTGGTATCAGCTTGAAATACAGGGGGCGGGGGCAGGGCTTCCGGCTTCCAGCACGGAGATTGTGATGGACTGTGTACCTGAAGGCAGTGGTGCCCAGTCAGCACAGCCAGCAAGCAGTTCCTTCCACCTGTGGTGTGGAGCCACTAATCTCATCTGGCCAGGGAACACGTGGGCAGCCCTAGCCAGATCGGGTCCCCAGCCAGCAGTCTGGCCCAGCCATGGAACTCATCCTCTGTCCCTGCTGAGGCAGGGTCGCAAGCCAGCAACCCCATGCAACTGCAGAGTGCAGCCTCTAGGCTTGCCCAGCCAGGAGCCCAGACAGTGACTCTGCAAAACCTTGGAACCCCGTGCACAGACTCGCCTGCCTTTGGAGCCCAGCATACAGCCCCCTGGATGGCTGAGCAGATTTCCCGTTGTGTAAGCTGTCGAACTACAAGAGTAGCTATTTCCTGATCTTTCAGTTCTTCCATGTGCTATCAGTTCCTTCCTCACAATTGCAGAGATTTGCTGGGTATGCTATAAATACTAAAAATGGTGCTATAAATATTTTCCTTACTTCAAGGCCTGGCCTTTGTTATACATACTAAAGATTCTTTCGTTGCTCAAACGATAGGTTGAAAAGAGGACAACGTCCTTATCCTCTGCTTAAATGGTAAGGGGTCAGGAGAGCATGACATGGGTATCGCTGGCCATGATATCCAATTCTACTTGGTTTGTGGTTTTTACATCCTTCCAGAGTTGAATTTAATTTATCCCTGCTCCTGCCACAAGACTGACAAAGCTGTGGTGGCTGCAACAGGCGAGATGGAAGAGCAGGGTACACAACTGGTTCCAGAAGACGAAAGTCCATCTTTATGTTTCCTTTCCTAGAGGCCCTGGTGCTGGGAATGTCCTTCCTCTAGTTTCAGTGGTGGGGGTCCAAGGTTTCAAGGTGAATATTTCATTGTCCGTGGTATTGCTGAGTGTCAGTGTGGAAATAATACACACAGCTAGAAGACTTTGACCTCACACTTGACCTTAGATAATTCAGTTACCTGGAGTTTTTTCTCAGTTATAAAATGGAGAGAATAAGTCTTTTGGGGTCTCTCTGCATTATAAACCTCACAACAAACAAAAAGCCCCCCAAAGATTGTGAATGGGCATTTTGAAAACTTTTAAGTAGCTACACTAACACAGTAATACATCAGGCTCTGCCTAATTCCTCCTCCTTCTAAAAACTATGGAATTTGAAGTCTCCCTGGTGTTAAGAAGTCTAAATTCTGTTTGCGTCTGTTTATATCTGTATGACAACTAATACCAATGTGGGTAACTGCTGCAGTGAAGGGACCCATATAATTTCTCCAAGGACAATTTTATTTTCACCAATAAGCGATAGGAGGCCTTATCAGTGACTCTTATTTTGCAAATGCACATTTTCATCTTAAGCAAAAGCTAGGATTGAGTGAGGTTTAGTTGAAGGCTATCACCCTCGATAAACACCATCAAAAAGTGTTTGTTTTTTTTTTTGTTTGTTTTGTTTTGTTTTTTTCTTGGCTTCTTTCCTGGGTACCTCTTTAGGACCCTTCTTCCTTACTCCCTCCTCTTTCCCAAATGTATGCTGAGTATCTGTTCTGTGATGTTGGTGGTATTAGGCACTTATATAAAGTAATCCTTTAATTTTCAGCAGAGTTTGAGTTTGCTAATATAGCCTCCATTGCATAGATGAGGAGACATGCTTCTTGAAGTACAAGGTCCCATAACCGAAATATGGAAAAGAAGATATTCCAGTGTGTGTCTTCTGACTCTAAATGTGTTGCTGTTTCTATGACACGTGCATATCCTTTAATGCACTTTTGAAATTGAGGAAATTGTAGATAGTTGATTCTACTTTGGGTTAAATGGGAGACTTAAATCTCCTTTCTTAGCGGTCTTGCACATCACAGCTCTTCTAATGAACTACTGCCCATGGAGTCGTTTCACACTACAGTTTGATTTACCTGATTTATTTATTTCAAAGATAAACTCATTCATTCATGCAGTTGAGTATTTGAGGGCCTGTGACTTAAAAGGGGGTGATTTGTGTTAGAATACAACGGGATGAAGTAGATAATGAGCACATTGACTGGGACATGTAGTATTAACCTTATAGGCAAAGGAAATGACACGCAGCCCTCGTTTTGGATGTGACTGCAGTGGAAACTCTGAGAAAGGCATGGCTTATAACACGAGAAACTCTGATAAATTGTATTTGATGAGTAAAAAGAAGGAAAATGAGTGAGATCTTTTGAAGAGGAAGAGACCACTTCTGGTAGGGATTGTTTCACATTATGGGAAAAGAAGGAGATGAGGGTAGAACGGGTTTTCATTGTTAAAACGTGAGGGGAAAATTGTAGACCCTTAATAAATCCTAGTATTTTAAAAAGCATCTCCTCTATTAATTCATTCAGCAAATGGTTATTGAGCATCTACTTTGTGCTCTGCGTTTTCTATGTAGTGGGAACTTAGAGGCTAATTTAAAACGTCTCCGTTTTCACAGCGAGAGGGTTAAGCCTAGAGAAGAGAGGAAATACAGACATAAACATAGATAAACATACCACATCTCGTAGAGATAAATTTAAAGATAAAGCAGGGGAAGGTGGTAGAGAGTGATAGACGGTGCTCATTGGGGTGTGGTAAGTCTGAGAAGGACTCTCCAAAGAAGTGACATTTGAGCGATACCTGAATACAGTGAACCGTATGAACATCTAGGAAAAGAACGTTGCAGACAGAAGGAAGAGCAAATTCAAAAAGCTCTGAAATGGGGTATTTCTCATTCTCTATGGAGACTTTAGATTTTTCTTCCAAGTGTACTGGGGAGCCTCCTGAGCATTGTAATTGGGGAGGAGTGTGGCCTGATTTTGATGTTTAAAAGATGACTCTGGTTTACTGTGTGGAAAATACCCTACAGTGTGAAGAGAATTGCAGTCGGAAAGCAAGGTAAGAGGCCCTTGCTATTGTGTGGCAAGATGTGGTGGCTCAGAGAAGAGCAGTAAGGGTAGAGATGGTGAGAGGTGCTCCCTTTGGGAATATATCGTGAAGTTATATCAAACTTCAGCATGGAATTAGAGAAGTCAAGGCTAGCCTGAGCAATTGGCTGAGCGGTGGTGCCATTTACCAAAATGGGGAATATGGCAAGAAGAGCAAATTGAGAAGTAGAAATTTATGTGTTCTTGGGATAATGCCCTTTCTTTCTTTCATTCATCGAAGTATACTTGATTTATAGTTTTGGGTGTACAGCAAAGTGATTCAGTTCTACATGCATATACTCTTTTTCAGATTCTTTTCCATTATAGGTTAGTACAAGATATTGAGTATAGTTCCCTGTGCTCTACCGTAGGCCCTTGTTGTTTATTTTTTTATTTTTAGTAGTGCATATCTGTTACTCCCTAACTCCTGATTAATCCCTCCCTGCCCCTTTCCCCTTTGATAGCCATAAATTTGCTTTCTATGTCTGTGAATCTACTTCTGTTTTGTGAATAAGTTAATTTGTGTCGTATTTTAGATTTCACATATAAGTGATAAAGAAGATGTGGAATTAATACACACACACACACACACACACACACACACACACACACACACACACAATGGAATATTACTCTGCCATAAAAAAGAACGAAATAATGCCATTTGCAGCAACATGGATGGAACTAGAGATGATCATACTAAGTGAAGTAAGTCAAACAGAGAAAGACAAATATCATAGGATATTGCTTATATGTGGAAGATAATGCTTTCTTTTAAATTCCTATTATACATGCTAGTAGAGGTGTCATATGGGCAACTGATTATAACAATCTGGAGTTCACCACTGAAGATAAAAATTGGGGAGGGGGGTCACACCTAGAGGGGTGGGATAGGGAGGGTGGGAGAGAGACGCAAGAGGGAGGGGATATGGGAATATATGTATACATGTAGCTGATTCGCTCTGTTATACAGCAGAAACTAACACAACATTATAAAACAGTTATAATCCAATAAAGATGTTAAAAAAAAATAAAAGTATCTACAAAAATTTTTTTTAATGAGGAGGGGGGGTCAGTCGATATATAGGGATAGTAGACAAAATCATGCTCTTCTATTGAATTACCAGGGGAGTTAGTCCCAAGACTGAGCTCTGGGTGAATCCAGCACTGAGGTCAGAAATAGGAGACTTTTGAAATTCAAGTTTCAAACTGAGAAGGAGCAGAACAAACAGGAATTGTGGTGTCAGAAGAACAGAGAAATGGGGGGTCCAGAAAGCAGTGAGTTACTTATCAGGTCCAGTGCTCTTGAATAAGATGAACATATTAATTGCATTTTGCCATGACACCTTATTGGTGACCTCGACAAGAAAGTTTCACTAGCAAAGTAGAACAAAATTCTGATTGGAATGAATTCAAGAGCCCCTGAGAGATGAAGACATGGAAGCAATCTTTTTTTTTTTTTTTTTTTTTTTTTGCAGTACGCGGGCCTCTCACTGTCGTGGCCTCTCCCGTTGCGGAGCGCAGGCTCCGGACGTGCAGGCTCAGCGGCCGTGGCTCACGGGCCCAGCTGCTCCGCGGCACGTGGGATCTTCCAGGACCGGGGCACGAACTCGTGTCCCCTACATCGGTAGGCGGACTCTCAACCGCTGCGCCACCAGGGAAGCCCGGAAGCAATGATTTATAAACGACTCTTTTTGGTAATCGTTCTACAAAGTGGAGCAGAAAATATAGAATGGTAGCTGCAGAGAAGAATTACGTCAAGAGAATTTTTATTTTGTTTTCTTTGGTTCTTTCGGATGATGTGAGTTATGAGAGCCTTTTTTGGTTTTGGTTTGTTTGTTTGCTTTTTAATGACAGGAATTATCCCCCGAAAGACAGAGCAATAATGTAAGGAAAATAAGGGGGCAAATACGGGACAAGTATTTATTTTGGCAAAGTGTTGGGATCCAGTGCACAAAGGAAAGGCTTTGCCTCAGTAGAATGAAGAGTTCATCCTTTGTCTCCGAGGGGATAGAGAATACGGGTACAGATGTCACTGGCCTGGTAGATGTGGCGATGGGAGGAAAAGACGGTTCTCTTCTAAATTTTTAAATTTTATCAGTGAAGTACAAAGCAATGCTTTGAGAAGGAGAAATGGAAACAGGGTGTTGGACAATTGATGACAGAAATAAGATGATCATTGGAAAAATGGGAAAATATATTGACGAGGGAAATGGGGCAGAACTTTCAGCTAGTGTTGAAGGCTCACTTGAGATTCATGCCGTATGTAACCAGTCAGTGTGGTATGTGTTTTTTCTCTAGCCATATTTAACTCTTTGGGTGCAAGTACAAGAATGGCAGAGGTTCAGATTTCACCAGGACTGGGGTTTTCTCAGAAGAATCTAAGAGCGGGGGAGAGAGGCAAAGGAGTTAAAAGTAGACTCAAAGAAGGGATAGTAGAGGCCGGCGGAGTCTACGCTGGGAAAGTAAGGAACTGAAAGCAAGGCACAGTTAATGCCGAAAGAGTGGTAAGGGTCCCTGGATTTGGAAACGTGCTGGAATTGAAGAACCGGAGGTTTGGGGATATGAAAAGGGGTGATCAGCTAGGTCAGAGGCAGGGATCGGAAGGTGGAATAATTGAAATTGAGATTTGAGGTTGGTGTAATTATTGCCCCAAACAGAGTCTAGGGTCTGACTGTAGGGATTGGTGTCTCTAGTGAGATGAGGACAAGACGAATGGCGCTAATGCCAGGGTTTGAATGGATAGTCTTTGTGAATATTTAAATCGAGAACGTTGATGAGAGTAGTCCCAGGGGGCAAGTCAGGAATTCAGACACTACGTAGGGTAGGTGTGGGGCGCGGCAAAGCGTTGCCGCAAAGCAGGATAGGAAAAGCTGAGTCATCCATCCTGTAGCCAGTGCGCATGCGTTAGAATATGCTAACAAGGTGTTGAAGCAGTAACCAGTCCGAAGGTGACGCGTGGCCTTGCCTTCGATATGAACCAGTCAGAGACTTGCACAGTACCCCGAATCTTATATAGGCAGCTGCCGTTAAGGCTGCGGGGTCTTCCTTCCATCTTTCCATGACCAAGCTGTACTCCGTGATACGAGAAGAATCTAGCGTGTGGTGACTGTTATTCTGCTGGTCAGACGCAGCTCGCCATAGGTAGGTACTGTAACCTCAGTGAAAATGGGGAAGTGGGTGAAAAGGGAGTAGTTGATTGCAGTGAGGATGTTGGTGAATGCTACACCCTGATGGCTGTGTTCCCTTCTCACGGGGGTGGAGTATATACACATACTTCGATTTATAGACAAATTCCTTCATTACTGGAAACAGAAGTGTGCTGCAAATCTGTGCTACAGATCTTTCCGGCTACAAATTTCCTGTCCCAGACAATTTTACCTGTTATTTTGGAAATGTAAAGAAGTTGCTTGATTTCTTATTTTACATTTATGAGTGAGTTTCAAATCGCTGTTCGTGAAATGCAAAGATTAATCTTAACGTGAATAATCTTACCTAAATGGGTGGATATTTGACGGTGCTGTGTAGTTTTGTTCGCACAGACCTATTTTGCCCACTAGATTTGCCAAGAACTTGAAGCTCCCTGTTATTCTGCGCCTGTGTTATATGATATGGAAGCACTCTTTCACAGTGCATTTTTATGAATGTGGTAAAAAAATTTTAAGTATGTTCAGTTGGGAAGCATGACAAAAGAGCATAGCTAACGTTTCAGCTGTAATTTTGGTAAGTAGTTTTCAGTCTGTTCTGGGGGCTTGATGCAGTCCTCATGAGGGGGATAACCATTTCATTATGAAATGGGGCTAACATTATTTGGGCTACCGATTTCAAGTTTTGCTTAAGGTAGTAATCGTCATAATTGATTCATTATAATTTTAATACAGGTAGAGCTCTCTGACTCCTTTTTCTCAGCACAGTTATTTGGAAATTTATCCCATTTGGTAGCCGACCTAACTAGATCATACTTTTTTTTTTTTTTTTTTTTTTTGTGGTACGCGGGCCTCTCACTGTTGTAGCCTCTCCCGTTGCGGAGCACAGGCTCCGGGCATGCAGGCTCAGCAGCCATGGCTCACGGGCCCAGCCGCTCGGCGGCACGTGGGATCTTCCCTGACTGGGGCACGAACCCGTGTCCCCTGCATCGGCAGGCGGACTCCCAACCACTGCGCCACCAGGGAAGGCCCTAGATCATACTTTTAAAAAGTCATTCTTCTGTTTTTTAATGGTTTTACTTTTACAAATAATTGATACACAATGTAGTATTCACAACATTATAAAAAATGTGAGGAGTATAGGTGAATATTGATTTCATAATTGATAAAATTTATAGAATATGGATGAACCCAAGCAGAAGGTCACTGAGAAATATTTATAAGCATGAGGTGTTAAATTGACAGATGTAGAATCAGAGTTGTACATACACGGTGGGGTGGACACTCACCGTGAATTCTGACTGATATTAAAGTGAGAGCGAGAAATAGCCAAGTAAGTAGTAAATAGAAAACTGTCTGAACATCTTCCCGTGCATCATCTCCATTTTGGCTGATTTTTATCACTTTGTGTATAGGAGTCTGAACAGAATCACATTTCCATCCCTTGCTGAGGAACAGCCTCTCAAGGATGTCTGGTATCCTGTAGCCCTTGCGTAGAATGAGATCTTTCAAGGCTATTGTTCCCTAAGGATCTTCAAGAGTGTCGTGTTCAGGAAGCTTCTTTCTAAAACTCCCATCTTCAAGTAAGACGTTGGGGTCAGTTGAAGGTTCGTCATTTACTAGCTTTTTTCCACAACTTGGCCTTCAGGTACCATGCACCATACCTCATCTCCACCGACTGGGTTTAGAAGGATTCTGTGGTTTCTGGGGTTTCCTCTCCCAGTTTCCTTCCTCTCTGGATAATTTTATCTTCTCCATTTTCTCTAGCCCGATGCTGTACTTTACCTCTGAAGGGAGCTGGGTTACTTTCTTCATGTAGACTGTATCCTGGGCTGGTGGCCACTCACAGCCAACCTCACACAGTTTCATGATGAGCTCTTCATCAATGCCCAGGTTTCCAAAAGCAGCAACCCACTTGAAGGATTCACGAATCGCTTTCGGTACTTCTCTGTGAACAGGAGGATCCGTGAGTGAATCCTTCCTGCTTGACTTCTTGTCTTCGTGAGGCAGACTGGCTGGATGTGACAGTCTTCTGGCTGGATGTGGAGCCTTCTTTGGAGGTTCCGGGTAGACCTTGGCAGGATGTTTTGTTGCGAAGCTCTGTGGGGGACTTCGTTCTTTTCCTGGGGCCCTGACGATAAGCCCATGTGTCCTCCAGCTTCCCGTCAGGATCGAGCACTTCTGGCACCCTTAATAAGAGGTCTGCAGGTAGACCTTCCTCCAGATTCGGGTGGAGAGCCAAGGGATGCTTGGTCAGGTGGGCTTCGATGTTCTCCACGAATGCCTTCCGTGCTAGCTGGGCTGGCGAGAGCGTGGAAAGCAGGTCTGCTTCCTCGGGCAGCTTTTTCTGACTCTTTTCGGGGGCATGCTGGGAAACTCTGTGAGCAATCCCGGGGAGGAGGCCCTCCTTAGGGCTGCGAGTGATCATATCTTCGCAAGGTGGGCAGCCCTTCTGGAAGTCGTCCAGCAGCTCTTTCACAAATATCCACCGCCGGCTGTCCAGGGAGGTGGGGAACTTCGGGAGCATCTTCTTGTGCTTTGTGAAACACTTGGAGGGGAACTTGTCTTTGTGCCAGGGCTTGCAGGTCATGTCCAGGGGCATCGGTTCCAGTGGCCCCGGTCCTAGCAGCCACTTCTTGTCCACCATGGTTCCCCTGGCCTCTGGGGAGGGGGGGCGGGGACCACTGCTTCAATAGTTTGCTGTTCCGGCCTCTCCGGTTGCTAGGAGACCGTGGAGCCAGGTGCAGCCAGGTTCCTCCCGGAGGTGAGGCGGGCCAACGCAGGTGCCCTGTGAAGCCTGCATTTCTCCCAGGATGGGCGGTGGGTGCAAGCACATTCCTTTTTGTTGTAGTTACTGTTCCGGTGTATGGACATGGTGCCATTTATTTGTCCGTTCACCTTTTGATGGACATCTGGGTTGTTTACAGTTTGAGGCTATTATAAATAAAGCTGCCACAAATATCTGTGTTCCTGTTTTTGTATGTCCACGTACATACTTTCATTTCTCTTGGGTCAACTTTAGCTGTGAGTGGCATGGTGGGAGCAGGTGATGGTTTAGGTTGTAGACCACCCCCAAACTTTTCCAAAGTGGTGGTGCTAGTTAATATTCCTTCTAGTTGTATGTGAGAATGGCGCTTTGTCTACATACTCCCTAACACTCGGTAAGGTTAGTCATGTTCATTGTGGCTGCTCTAATAGGTGTGTAGTGGCACCTCATTGTGGTTTTAATTTGCATTTCCCTAAGGACTACTGGTGTTGAACATCTGTTCACGTGCTTATTTGCCATTCATGTGTCTCCTTTGGTGAAGAATCTGTTCAAACTTCTGCACTTTTCAAAATTGTTCTGCTTGACGTCTCTTGTTTTGAGGATTCTTTGTGTATTCTGGATGCAATATGATTTGTACATCTTTTTCTCCCTCTGTGGTTTGTCTTTCCATTGTCTTAACACCGTCTTTCAGAGGGCAGTTGTTACATTTGATGAAGTCCAGTATATCAGTTTGTTCTTTTTATGGATTGTCTTTTTGTGTTGTATATAAGAAAACTGCCTACCCGTAGGTCATGAAGACTTTTTTCATTCTGCTGAAATTCGTGTGATCTTAGGTTTTACGTTGAGATCTGTCATCTATTTCAGTTTAACTTTTTAGATGATGAATGATATGGATCAAAGTTATTATTTTTAGTTTTATTTTTTGCCTGTGGATATCCAGTAGTTCCAGAACTTTTTTTTGCAAAGAGGAGCTTTTCTCCACTGAATTACTTTTGTAGCTTTGTGAGTGTACGTTGTCCCTATTTTTGTGGGTCCATTTCTAGACACACGTTTCTGTTTCATTGAATCTTCTGTCTTTACACCAGTTCTGCTCTGGGTTGATTATATTTTACAGTAAGAAGTTTAACATTAGGCTGTATTCGTCCTCCAACTTCTTTATTCTTTTACAAAGTTGTCTTAACTCTTGTAGGTCTTTTGAATTTCTGTAGGAATTTTAGAATCAATTTGTCAGTGTCTTAAAAAACAAACCTGTGGGGATTTTGATTAGGAATTTATGGAATCTACAAATAACTTTTGAGATAATTGACAGCGTAACAATATTGAGTTTCCTGACCCATGACAAAGGTACATCTCTTCATTTACGTTATGTATTCTTTCATTTATCGGAGCAGTATTTTGTAGTTGTCAGGGTATAGGTCTTTCACGTCTTTTTTTTTTGTTCGGCCTCTCTGAACTTCTGTTTCATCTCTTTTTGCCTTTAATTTCTACTATGGGAAGATATAAAGTTTGTTCTTGCTGAACTATCAAGAACGCCCTTGTTTTATTACTTAAATAATTAAATGGAAAGAGCATGACAGTGAAAATTTATATCATTTCCAGACTTGCAAAAGACACCACAACCAAGCTGACGTGTTGTGTAAAGCACGTTGGACTTTAATAAAAGAAACAAATCAGCCACTATAACTTATAATTGGAAGCGTACTAGAATAATGACAAACCAAACGTTTTATGAGTTTTAGGAGTTAAAGAATTACGTCGTTGAAACTCAGCTTTAAACTCTCAGGAGAGGCACGAATTATTTCCTGTAATAAATGCACTAATACTTGGTCTAGGGAACGATATCAAAGGATAAACTATCATTCCCGATTTCACGAAGGAGAAACATTTCACAATGGTACCTTGGTACCATTAACGAATCCACCTGGGATTAGTTCCAGGACTCCCCTCGGATACCCAAAGGCACAGATGTTCAAGTCCCTTATATAAAATGGTGCAGTATTTACATATAACCTATGTACATTCCTGTATACTTTAAATCATCTCTAGATTACTTATAATACCACTTGCGAAGTAAATGCTATGTAAGTACTCGCCGGCGTGCCGCAAATTCATGTTTTGCCTTTGGGGATTTTTTGGAATTTTCTTTCTCCAAATATTTTCCATCTGAAGTTGGTTGAGTCCCTGGATGCAGAACCCAAAGATAAGGAGGGCCGACTGTACTACGCCATTTTATACAAGGGACTTGAGCGTCCACGGATTTTGGTACCTGCGGGGGTCCGGGAACCAATCTCCTTCAGCTACTGGAGGACAGACGACCGTATTCTTCTTATGGACTCTGTTCTTTCTAGCTCATCTCCTCTGCTCCACACGGATGTAGAGTCTTCCTTTTTTAACTAAGAGCTTTATTGAGATATAATTTGCATATTAACAATACACTCATTTAAAGTGTACAATTTGATGGGTTTTAGTGTATTAACAGGATTGTGCAACCATCGAAACAGTTTTGACACATACTCATGAACCTCAAGAGGAACGGCATACCCATTAGCAGTCACCTCGTCCATCCCCCAGCCACCTCAGCCCTTGACAGCCACTAATCTACCTTCTGTCTCTTTAGATTTACCTCTTCTGGACATTTTATATGAATGGAATCGTAGAATATGTGGTCATTTTTGACTGGCTTCTTTCCTTTAGCATACTGTTTTCAGGTTTCATCCATGGTGAAGCATGTATATGTACTTCATTTCTTTTTATTGCCAAATACTAATCGATTATGTAGATATACCATATTTAACTTATCCGTTCGTCCGTTGAGGAACATTTGGGTTTTTCCCCTTTGTTGTTGTTGTGAAGAATGTTGCTATGAACCTCGTGTACAGAGCTTTTTTTTCTATTCAGTCTTTTGAAATGTATTCATCTATTTTCCCCGCTTTAGTGAGGTACAAATTGATAATGTAAAATTTCATATTTTTAAGGTATACAGCTTGGTAATCTGATAACCATACACATAGTGAGACAGTCACCACGGTCAAGCTAATTAACATATTCATCGCCTCAGATAGTTACCATCTATTGTTGTGGGTATTGAGCACACTTAAGATCTACCCTCTCAGAAAATTTCAAACATACAGTATTGTTAACTATATTCACTGGGGTGTACATTAGATCTCCAGAATTTATTCATCTTAAATGACTGAAAATTTGTACCCCTTGACCCAACAACCTTCCCATCTCCCCCTCCCCCCAGCCTCTGACAACCAACTCTGCTACTACTATTCTCTGCTTCTAGGAGTTTGACTCTTTTAGATTCAACATATAAGTGAAATCATGCAGTATTTGTTTTTCTGCATCTGGATGATTTCACATAGCATGATGTCCTCCAGATTCATCCATGTTGTTAAAAGCAGGGTTTTCTTCTGTTTCAAGGCTGAGTAATATTCGTGCGTGTGTGCCTGTGTGTGTGTGTGTGTATACCTCATATTTTCTTTATCTGTTCGTCTCCGAACAGATATTTAATTTGTTTCCGTATCTTGGGTATTGTGAATAATGCTGCAGTGAACGTTGGAGTGAGTATATCTCAATATCCTGGTTTCATTTCCTTTGGATGTGTACCCCAAAATGAGATTGCTGGATCATCAGGTAGTTCTATTTTTTAATATTTTGAGGAATCTCCACACTGTTTTAAAGAATGGCTATCCCCTGTTCTTGGATCGGAAGAATCAACATTGTGAAAATGACTCTATTATCCAAAGCAATCTACGGATTCAATGCAACCCCTATCAAACTACCAATGGCATTTTTCACAGAAGTGAAACAAAGAATTTCACAATTTGTAGGGAAACACAAAAGACCCCGAAGAGCCAAAGCAATCTTGAGAAAGAAAAACGGAGCTGGAGGAATCAGGCTCCCTGACTTTGGACTGTTCTACAAAGCTACAGTAATCGAGACAGTATGGTACTGGCACAAAAACAGATATATAGATCAATGGAACAGGATAGAAAGCCCAGAGATAAACCCACACACATATGGTCACCTTACTTTTTGATAAAGGAGGCAAGAATATACCGTGGAGGAAAGACAGCCTCTCCAATCGGTGGTGCTGGGAAAACTGGACAGCTCCATGTAAAAGAAGGAAATGAGAACACTCCCTAACACCATACACAAAAATAAACTCAAAATGGATTAAAGGCCTAAATGTAAGGCCAGACACTATTAAACTGTTAGAGGAAAACATAGGCAGAACACTCTATGACATAAATCAGAGCAAGATCCTTTTTGATCCACCTCCTAGAGAAATGGAAAGCAAAACAAAAATACACAAATGGGACCTAATGAGACTGACAAGCTTTTGCACAGGAAAGGAAACCATCAACGAGACCAAAAGACAACCCTCAGAATGGGAGGAAATATTTGCAAATGAAGCAACGGACAAAGGTTTAATCTCCAGAATTTACAAGCAGCTCATGCAGCTCCATTTCAAATAAAGAACCCAGTCCAAAAATGGGCAGATGACCTAAGTAGACATTTCTCCAAAGAAGATATACAGATGGCCAACAAACACATGAGAAGAATGCTCAACATCACTCATCATTAGAGAAACGCCAATCAAAACTACAATGAGGTATCACCTCACACCTGTCAGAATGGCCATCATCAGAAAATGTACAAACAACAAATGCTGGAGAGGGTGTGGAGAAAAGGGAACCCTCTTGCCCTGTTGGTGGGAATGTAAATTGATACAGCCCCTAGGAGAACAGTATGGAGGTTCCTTAAAAAACTAAAAATAGAACTACCGTATGACCCAGCAATCCCAGTACAGGGTATATACCCTGAGAAAACCATAATTCCAAATGAGTCATGTACCACAGTGTTCACTGCAGCTCTGTTTACGACAGCCAGGACATGGAAGCATCCTAAGTGTCCGCCGACAGATGAATGGATAAAGAAGATGTGGCACATATATACAATGGACTATTACTCAGCCATAAAGAGAGACGAAATTGAGTTATTTGTAGTGAGGTGGATGGACCTAGTGTCTGTCATACAGAGTGAAGTAAGTCAGAAAGAGAAAGACAAATACCGTATGCTAAGACGTATACATATATGGGATCTACAAAAAAACCAAACAAGGTCCTGAAGAACCTAGGGTCAGGACAGGAGTAAAGACGCAGATGTAGAGAATGGACCTGAGGACACGGGGAGGGGGAAGGGTAAGCTGGCACAAAGTGAGAGAGTGGCATGGACTTACATATGCTACCAAATGTAAAATAGGTAGCTAGTGGGAAGCAGCCGCAAAGCACAGGGAGATCAGCTCGGGCTGCGGTTGTGACCCCCTAGAGGGGTGGGTTAGGGAGGGTGGGAGGGAGGGAGACGCAAGAGGGAAGAGATATGGGGATATATGTATGTGTGTAGCTGATTCACTTTGTTATAAAGGAGAAACTAACACACCATTGTAAAGCAGTTATACTCCAATAAAGATGTTAAAAATTTAAAAAGAATGGCTATCCCAATTTACTTTGCCACCAACAGTGCACAAGGGTTCCATTTTCTCTACATCCTCCACAACATCCTCCTCTTTTGGCTTTTTGATAATAGCTATTCTGAAAGGTGTGAGATGATATCTCACTGCGGTTTTGATTTGCCTTTGTTTCCCTGGTGGATTAGTGAGGTCAAGCGCCCTTTCCTACCTTTTGGCCATTTGTATCTCTTCTTTGTAGAAATTTCGGTCTTCTGCCCATTTTTTAATTGAGGGCTGTTTTTCTTTGGCTGTTGAGTTGTATGACTTACTTATAAATATTGGGTATTGAAGCCTTATGAGGTATACGGTTTGAAAATACTTCCCCCCATTCTGCAGATCGCCTTTTCACTCTGTTGATTGTTCCCTTGGCTTTGCAGAAGCTTTTGCTTTTGATACAATTTCGCTTGTCCGCTTTTGCTTTTGTTGCCTGTGCTTTTGCTGACCTATCCACAAAATAACTGCCCAGATCAACGTCAGGAAGCTTTTTCCCCGTGTTTTCTTCTGGTAGTTTTACAGTTTCAGGTTTAATGTTTAAATCTTAATCCATCTTGAGGTTTTTTTTTTTTTTTTTTTTTTTTTTTTAATATGGGGTGAGATCATCTCAGTCTTCTGCATGTAGACATCCAGTTTTCCCAGTGCCATGTATTGAAGAGAGTATCTTTTCCCCGTTGGGTGTTCTTATAGCAGCCTTGTCAAAGATCAGTTGACGATAGATGTATGGATTTATTTCTGGGCTCTCTGTTCTGTTCCTTTGGTCTCTATGTCTCTTTTTAATGCCAGTATCATGCTATTTTCATTACTGTAGCCTTGCCGTATATTTTGAAATCAGGAAGTGTGATTCTTATTTCTCAGGCTTGCTTTGGCTACTTGGGGTCTTCAACTTGTTAAGATTTGTTTTGCGACCTAACGTGATCTATCCTGGAGAAGGTTCTGTATACACCCGAGAAGAACGTGTGTTCTTCTCCTCTTGGATGCTAACTACTGTATATGTCTGTTATGTCAGTTTGGTCTATAGTGTTCTCACATCCGCTGTTTCCTTCTTGATTTTCTGTCTGGATGTTCTATCTACTTTCATAAGTAGAAGTCTCCTATGATTGAAGTCTCCTACTATTACTGTCCTGCTGTCAGTTTCTGCCTTTAGATCTGTCAGTATTTTTTCCAACTTAATGGTTGCATGATTGACAAGTAAAAATTTTGTATATTTAAGACATACAACATGAAGATCTATCAATATCTGCTTTATGTATTTAGGCGTGTATATATTTATAAATGTTATATCACCCTGTTGCATTGACCCTTTTATCATTATGCAGTGATCTTCTTTGTCTCCAAAGACAGTTTTAGACTCAAAGTCTATTTTGTCTGATATAAGTGTAGTTTACCCTTGCCAGGCTGGAGAGGCTGAGCCAAGCTGGACAGGGCTAATATGAGAGCATCCCTTTGGGGGCCCCAGCCTGTAACCCCACCTTTTAAAACTATGGTGCTGCTCCACCAGGGTCAAGGACAGGAACGTGGCACTCTCCATGCTCCTACTACACTCCACCTGGCACCAGCGTCACATGAAAAAAAAAAAAAAAAAAAAAAAGAGCCAGTGCCTAGAATTGCCTCTCTTTTTCTCTCCTACAGCAACCTAAACATATGTCCAATAAATACATATCCATGTCAACCAGCTCTTGTGGGAGTAATAAGTTGACATGAGCAAAAGCTAATACATGAGTTTCATGCTAAGGAGGCTTGAGAGGCTAATAGGCTTTTCTGGTTTTTTTTTTTTTTTCCCTCAACTAATATGTTGACCTGTACCTGTGAATCCATACGGCTCACGTATGCCACAGAATCTAACAGGAGGAAGGACGTGCAATGCAAAAAAAAATTTAAAATGGAGGAGGAACAAACGAGGCTGTCAGAGGAGATATGGGTATGGATTTATCGCAGTATTTTTGGGTGGCTGTCAGTGGATCAGCTCAGAATTCAGTTCAAGATTCGGTATCTGGGCATTGTCCTATGTAGGCCCTCCTTACGTAGCTCTCAGAGCTTGTAGCCCTCCAAAGAAGCTCATGATCCAAAAGATTTCTCAAAACAGCTTGTGTATAATGATAAGAAATGCTTTGTGCGCTCCCTTTTTTAAAAGCGTATATATACATTTAGAAAATAATAGACAATCTAGAGCTGTTGCCTTAACCTTTGGGGTCCTCTTCTCATGTGTAAAATGAAGTGGTTGGAGCAGATTATCTGGCTTTGTGAACCAAGATAATTTCTTTTGTTCATTCGGGTTTTTTTCTAAATTGAAGTATAGTTGCTGTACAGTATTACATATGTTATAGATGTACAGTGTAGTGATTCACAGTTTTTAACGGACCGAGATAATTTAAATCTGGAAGATTTTTTCATAAATATCTGAAAAATCTGGGTGTGAGGAGACTATATTAAAGTGTCATCTTAATGATCTCTAACCAGAAACAAAGAGCTTTACCCTTTCATTCAGAACAACATGAAGTTCTTTTACCTTGGAGATAAGCAGACTTTTTAGGAGCTTGGATCCATGCGTTTAGAAAATAATTTACTCCTCTGTATTAAAGAGTTCCTGGTTTCCAGGCAGGGGTGCAGCTGCCTCCCAAAGTATAAGCCTTTTGCCCCATTGTCACCCAAGATTAGTGCTCTAAGGAAAGAGTTGTTTGCTCTCCTTTTAAACAGTCACCTTATTGTTTCTTTCTTTCTTCCACCCCCCCACACCCCCACCCCCCCCACACCCCCAATCCAAACAGTAATTGAATGAGGCACTCATTTATCTGGAGTTTAATTGTCCGTTGCCATCTTGCCTCCAAGAGTTTTAAATGTTCAAATGGGTTACTGAAACAGCACTTTCTGTTAGGGAAAAAGGTTACATTGACTGCCCCCTCCCTCTCAGAACATATTAACTCTATGTATTAAGGGACTGGCTGGAGTTTTTTTTCCTAGTCAACACCAAGAATGGCGTGGATCAGTGAACACCTCGATAGGCTTGAGAGCAAAAGTATTATACAGCCCTTAATATATATTTTAATATTTATCAACTATTGCTTGTCAGTGTTGTATCCCAGTATCTCTGATTCTTTCACTTACCCATGTAAATGGACCAACCAAATTCAATGGAAAATTTGAACAAAAAGCACTTTTTATTGAAATATAATTGATGTACAATATTATTTAAGTTACAGGTGTACAATATAGTGATTCACAATTTTTAAAGGTTATACTCCATCTACAGTTATTATAGAATATTGGCTGTATTCCCTCTGTACAATATATCCTTGTAGCTTCTTTTATACATAATAGTTTGTACCTCCTACTCCTCTATCCCTATGTTTCTCCTCCCCCCCTTCCCTGTCCCCGCTGGTAAACACTAGTGTCACTAGTGTGTCCTCTCTGTCTGTGAGTCTGCTTCTGTTTTGTTATGTTCACTAATTTGTAATTTTTAGACTCTCTGTATAAGCAATATCATACAGTATGTGTCTTTATCTGACTTATTTCACATAGCATACCCTCTGAGTCTATCCATGTTGCCCCAGATGGCAAACTTTCATTCTTTTTTATGGCTGAGTAACATTCCATTGTATGAGTGTATGTATGTATGCGTACGCACACGCACGCACACACACACACACACACACACACACTACATCTTCTTTATCTGTTCATCTGTTGATGGACACTTAGGTTGCTTCCATATCTTGGCAATTGTAAATAGGTCTGCTATGAACATTGGAATGCATGAATCTTTTCGAATTAGTGGGTTTTGTTTTTGTTTTTTTTTTACCCTATGTCCCAGCAATTCCCAGTGGAATTGCTGGGTCATATGGTAGTTCTATTTTTAGTTTTCTGAGAAACCTCCATACCGTTTTCCACAGTAGCTGCACCAATTTACATTCCCTCCCACAGTGTACAAGAGTTCCCTCTTCTCCATATCCTTGACAACATTTGTTATTTGTGTTCTTTTTGATGATAGCCATTCTGACAGGCATGAGGTGATACCTCATTGTGGTTTTGATTTTCATTTCCCGGATGATTAGTGCTGTTGAGCACCTTTTCCTATCGGCCATCTGCATTTTCTCTTTGGAAAAATGCCTATTCAGGTCTTCTGCCTGTTTTTTTTTTTTTTTTTGGTTTGTTTATTTTGTTTCTGTTTTTCAGTTTTTTGCCTGTGCGGCACGTGGGATCTTAGTTCCCCGACCAGGGATCGAACCCGCGTCCCCTGCGTTGGAAGTGTAGAGTCTTAACTGCTGGACCACCGGGGAAGTCCCTTCTGTCTGTTTTTTAGTTGGGTTTTTTTTTTAATGTTGAGTTGTATGAGCTATTTATATATTTTAGATATTAACCCCTTATCAGTCATATGATTTGGCAAATATTTTCTCATTCAGTAGGTTGTCTTTTTGTTTTGTCGACAGTTTCCTTTGCTGTACGAAAGCTTTTAAGTTTAATTAGGTCCCTTTTTAAAAAATTTTTATTTCCTTAGGTTTAGGAGACAGATCAAAAAATATTGCTGTGATTTCTGTCGGAGAGTGTGAGCAAGAAGGAATTTGAATTATCACCAGTAGAATGGTAGACTACATACATTTTAACGTTATGAAACTGTCTTTAGAAGCAAGAAAATACGATCTAATTAATTGTCAAGCACTAATAAATGTTTCTGGTTTTTTAAAAAATTAAATTTATTTATTCATTTATGTTTGGCTGTGTTTGGTCTTTGTTGCTGTGCGCGGGCTTTCTCCAGTTGCGGCGAGCGGGGGCTGCTCTTTGTTGCGGTGCGCGGGCTTCTCATGGCGGTGGCTTCTCTTGTTGTGGAGCACGGGCTCTAGGCGCTCGGGCTTCAGTAGTTGTGGCTCGCGGGCTCTGGAGCGCAGGCTCAGTCGTCGTGGCGCATGGGCTTGGTTGCTCCGCGGCATGTGGGATCTTCCCGGACCAGGGCGGGAACCCGTGTCCCCTGCATTGGCGGGCGGATTCTTCACCACTGCGCCACCGGGGAAGTCCCAGTGTTTCTGTTTTTAAATACGCTCCTCGGTTCCTGGTCCCCGCTGACCCCCTAGCCTGGCATTGCTGCCCAGATCTTGATTTCCTTAGAGAGTGAGTAGAGATGGGGGCTAGAAGGAATCCTAACAGATCCTGAGGAAGAAAACCAGTGAATGTTCCTTCTGGTTTTGCCACTGGTATGCGGAGTGCATGCATTTATACACACAGAAGAGTGCCCGGAGTCTTCACTTAGAGTCATTCTGTGTCTGATTGCTTTTTAAAGGAATCTGTGTAGCTACATTCACAGATTCACTCTTTTGTTATCTGAAAGGAGAAAATGAATGCAGTAGTGCAATTAAGAGCTCACATGTTAGGTGTGAAAAGAAGAAGTGCCGATGGTGGTACTTGGTTTGTTGCACGTGTTAGAGCGTGTTTGATCTTATTTCTGAGAATAGCGTTTAAATAATAAGGTTGGTCATTTCATTTCATAGTTATTTGGTTTTTACATGGGTTTGGACATCTACATTAAGAATCTCAAAGCGCTTTTTAAAATATATTTTCTTGGCCGCTGCGCCGCGCAGCACGTGCGTGCGGTCTTAGCTCCCCGACCAGGGATCAGACCCACGCCCCTTGCGTTGGAGGCACGGAGTCTTAACCACTGGACCACCAGGGAAGTCCCTCAGAGCATTTTAAAAAGTAGGTTCATTGGCTCACTCGTATTGGGGAATGAATTAGGGACAGCCAGTTGTCAACCATCCCCTGAAAAAGATGTTCACATAAAAGTAGCAAAAATTGGGAGTTCCCTGGCTCCCCGGTGGTTAGGACTCAGTGCTTTCACTGCCGAGGGCGTGAGTTCAGTCCCTGGTCGGGGAACTAAGATCCCGCAAGGCACACAGCAAGGCCGGGGGGGTGGGGGAGCAGAAATTGTAGAAGGGGGAAAAGACTAAAGAAAATACACAGTGACTGCGTAGGGGACAAGGATGTAAAAAACTGGGGTATTGTGTGATGTTGGGACAATGCAGATCGCTGGACTTTTGTATTACATTTACTTTATCACAGGTCCCTTGGTTAAGAAAATCTTTGCACGCGGTCACTTCTCTCTCAGTGTGCCTTCTTCAGACAGTGACCCCCCCAGGCGAGTCTTTAAAGGAGCAGTTGCACAAATTAGTTACATTCAAGGACTTTGATTTCTTCGGTTTAGCCCAAGGCTCTTTAACCTCAGCAGCAGAGTATGTCTGAGACTGGTGCACTCAAGGAGTGTGTCACCCCAAGACAAAAAAGCAGAGTGCCGTGCATCCATCGCTTCCTGTGCCACTGCCCGCGTTCTAGGTCTTAATACCTTCGACCCGTGGCCAGGGCTCCTCATCTGGTTGACTTCCCTTTAGTCTCTTTCTCACCCCTCCAGTAAATCCTCCATGCTGACTCTAATTGTGCAGCTTTCCAGAACCAAGACCCAGCATGGCATTCTTCCTTCATTGGATTTCTGCAGCTAGAAAAAAAAAACCCAGCTTCTCAGCTGGCCATTGAAAACCTCCCACAGTCTTCCCCTGACCTGCCTTTTCTACTCTGTCTTCTTTACTCCCTGCGTTCTTACACAACTCCATGCTGTTGTAGCTACCGTTTCTGAATGCATCCTGCTCTCATCCACTTTCTGGGTCAAGCTCAAGCTTGCTCCTCAGCCTTGCTGCTAACCCCATCCCTTTACTGCCATTCTGACCGTGGAGTCCTGCCCGTCCTCCATGACCTCGTTCACATAATTCCCTGGAGAACCCGCCCAGATGTCTGCAGTTGGAAGCAACCTACCTTTGGCTTATATTCCCAGAACGGCTCGCACATTTTTCAGAAAGCTCTTCAACAGCTGGCCTTTTCGTCAGTTAACTACCACTGCCTCCCTCTCGCCAGATGATGAGCGCCTTCGGGGCAAAGTCTGTGCTGTAAGCATCATTGTGTCCCTGTTAGTACCTAGCACAGCATGGATATTTGATGGGGATTCAGGAAACATTTGGTGACAACCTAAGATGAGATTACAGGAAGAATATCACACAAGTAATATCCAGGAGGTAATACTGAACATCCTGTTTGTTAGTTTTAATGGTACCTTTATCTCTGGCCCCATCTGTAAGACTTAGGCAATAAAGAACTTGGTAGGTAAAACACTTCTATCCCCTTTACTGAAGATTGTCATTCTAGCTACTTATGCGAAGTCTTTATTAGAAGGGTCAAAGTCAAATAGCAGAAACAGTTGAGATTGGCATTTTAAATAGAATTTGGTGTTCCCCAGGTGTAACGAAGATTTCTAGTATGTGATTATTGAAAGTCAGTTCTCCTACCATTGTGTAATATATTTTTTAGCTCATTGGTCAGATGTTCCTCCTTGTTTGTTTTTAGAACCCTCTCCCTCCCGTACCATGGCAAACAGGCCAGAGGGAGGGTTAGTAAAGAGTACTGGTAACTGTCACTTAGGTATCTTTTTATCATGTTCTGAGCACTTTACTGTATTTTTAGGTGGTTTAAACTTTCTAAAATCTCTTCAAGGAAGGACTTGTTTCCCTTCTGTGAATGATGAATATCAGGCTCAAAGAGCTTAACGTTTCTCGTCTCAGCTCTAGCAGTCAGCAAATGGCAGAACCAGGTTCCAATCCAGATTTTCTGACTCAGAATAGCCCACTACTTGACCTTGGACGAGGGAATGAGGAAGAGTTGGTCTGTAGAAATATCATCTGCAGTCCATCCCCAGACCCGGCCGATAGTCCCAGAATATATCTAACCTCGAAAAAAATCCTTGTAATGACTAGGTTTCCCTGTATAACCAAGCTTATCTCTTTGTGTTTCAGCAATACCTGTATTACACTAAAAAATACCTGTGACCATTTTCCAAGATTTAGTGGGGTCTGTTCTCTGGAAGAAGGAAAAAATTATACCAGCGCTTATTAGAGCTCCAGAAAGGGGAAGATGGAGTTAATGCAAGTCTTTTTGTAAATTATCAAATTATCTTGACCTTCAAGAAAAGTTCAGAAGGAGCTTCCTTCATTCTCTCTTTCTATTATTTTCCGTTTTCACCACCTTTTTCTCAACACCAAAGAAATGTTTCTGCGGAGCCCCACTCTTGAGAGCAGCCTGTCCAGGTCCTTAGCTCCGCCTTCTCCCGTGTTCAGAGCCATCCATATCTTTGCCTTCATGATCCTCCAATTCAGTATTTATTAGGGAGCCTTTCCTTGGCTCTCTTTTTGTTCTTCTCCTCACGGGACCAGCAGGTCATGAGATGCCCTCTCTCTATGTCTGCCAACGTAGCTGTACTTCCCAAGTCCAGATTGGGCTGTGTGGTGTGGCAAATACAAGCATGCTCTTCGAGATAAGGGAAAAGGATATTAAAATTGAGATTGTCCCAGATCCTTTGGATGTATGGCACCATACCCATCTGTGTATGCTTTGTGTTCCTTTATTCTGTAGCTGTAACTTAACCTTCACATGAGAGCAGAGGAGAGGGACTTGGATACCCCCACTCCTGACTAGATATGCAATTTAATTCCGTTACTTCTTCTTATTCACAACACCTCTCCACAGATTCCCTTGGAAAATAGAGACTGGCTAATGTAGACGTGTTTCACGGATATGTCATCACTCTCTTTAGAGTGACCTCACTCCAAATTCTTGCACATGGCATTCAATACATATTATTGTTGAATGAATGAACGGACGAATTAAATATTGTTGAACGAATGAATGAACGAATTGAAATGAAGCTGAGTTTATTTTAACTGCAGCACACAGGTGCTCTTTGTGGTTAATATTCTTCTGTTGTCCATTCGCTGATCTTGGCATGCGCGGCCGCAAAGGTGAGGCAAAAGCTAACCCAGACTCTGAATTTTCCTGATAGTGTCTCTGGTGAGGTTGGGCTACTTAGTGACCTTAGTGAGATGTAAAAATCTCAAATGCTTCTGATCTGCATCTCTCTCCCTCATCCGCACTGATGACTCAGCCCCGGTTTTATGTGATGGAGACCCCTGGGATGTTGGGAATTTCCCCACTCTGCATCTTTATCACTGCAGGCTTACACCAAGACTCAAGGTGCTTTTGTTTTATGACTTAAATCTGTATTATCCAGATGCTGACCTGTTTTTCTCTTCACTAAGTGAACTCAGACTTGCCCTGAAACTCAAGATATGACCCTAGAAATGTAAAAGGAGCCTTTATGAGAGGCAAAAACACATCTTCATTCTGCTGCCTGCCCAGCAAATTCGTTAGCGCGTTCCCACGTCTAAAAGGAGGGTAAATGCGGAAGGTAGATGATTCACTGTGAAGTGTAAAGTTAATTAAAGTCGTTGGCAGATGTTATATGACAACAGGGGACTCCGTGGAGTCTTAGTACCTACTCAGTACCTTTCATATGTCTTGTGGTTGGGTGGTCAGACATGACGCAGCCTACACTTGAGTTGTCTCTTGCTCCTTTTCATTTCTTCCAGTGGTCATGCAAGATTGTTAATGTTGTTTTCAAAGAAATTCTAGATCGGTTACTTACACCGCTGAATCAGGCTAGCTGGAGATCACGATCCTTTTGCTTTCCCTTGTCAGTGATGTCACGACTGGGCCCGAGGCTCACGGTTTTCGGTGTTTGCCATCTCAGGACGTCTTTATCCCACGTTCCTTCCTTAGGTCTTTGTGTGAGTCTCACGTGATGGTGAGGATATGGCCGAGACGAAGGGAAGCCGTAGGGGCTCAGGAGTGGGCATTCCAAGCTGAGCGAGGAGCATAAACAATGGTGTCAGGGAGGAACAGCACAGGATGCTTGGGAAACTGCAAACAGTTGCGCGACTTCTGTAATAAGTCCAGAAATGGGAGGAGATGAAGCCGGACAGGTCGGCAAGGCCAGGTGGGGAGGGACAGGGCCAGGCGGGGAGGGACAAGGTCACAGTGCAGTGCTGTGTTGGGGCCTCCTCATCTGGTACAGGAGTCCCCCAGGGGTGAGCCAGGAGCGATGCTGTTAGACTTACACTTACCAAAAAAAATAATAATAAAAAAAAATTAATTTAAAAAGCACCAGGGAATTCGCTGGCTGTCCAGTGGTTAGGACTCCATGTTCCCACTGCAGGGGGCCCGGGTTCTGTTCCTGGTCGGGGAGCTAAGATCCCGCAAGCCGCGCGGTGCAGCAAAAAAAGAAAAAACAATTACACTTACGTGCGTGACTCAGGCAGTTGTGTGTGTGTGTGTGTGGGGGGGGACTTTGAAAAGCACAGGCCTGGAAGAAGGAAGTCCGATGGGGAGGGAGCATGGAAGCCCAGGAAAGAGATGATAAGGGCCTACTACAGGAGGGTAATAGAAATGGGGAGGATGGGCTGAATCTGAGGGATATTTGAGGGGGTGGAGGGGCGGGCGGGGGGCGCCTGTTTGGCTGGCTGGTTGGGTGGATCTGGGCAGGGAAGGAACGACCCCCAGTTCTGGCGGGTACAGGGCGGGACCGCGGCTGTTGGCAGCTGGGACCGACAGCTCAGGAGGGGCAGCGGCAGGGCCGTCCTTCAATTCAGCAGGATTGACAGAGGGGCTTCCTCGAGGTCAGGTAGCTGGAAGACGGTGAACGGGGCGCAGGAGGCGTTGGGTTTGAGGTTCTGCTGACATACCCACGGACAAATGTCTGACGGTGGGGAGCGGAACTTTGAAGCTGGCAGGAGGGGTGTGGGCCAGAGATAACAGGTCTGGGCGTCACCAGCTCACGGCTGGTATCCGAAACCGAGAGTCCATTTATCTACCCAGGGAGCACGTGGCAGAAGGAGAGCAATGGGCTCGGTAAAACTCCAGAAGGTGTAAACATTGAAATGTTTATATAATTCCCTTTACCGTTTAATAGGTAATCATCCGTGCGCATTATATGAAACCCAAAGGGTCTGAAAGGCACGTAGAGAACAGTGAGTCTTTCTCCAGCCTTGTCCCCTGGCTGTAGTGCTCCCAGCGCTGGGGGCTGCCTGCCCCCTTTATTGGTCTCTTGTGTATTGTTTCACAGGTATTCTCTACATATGCAAATATTTGCAAATATGTTTGTGGTTGTTGGGATTATTTCACACAGTGCCGTCTGGTGTTCATTCTGGTCGAGCCGCGGTCCTGGGGACCCACCCATGGGCCGATGTCTTGACAGTCAGTGAGAACTAGACCTCTGAGGCTTGCAGGAGAGGTGTCAGCCAGAGATAACAGAGGTATAAGGCATCAGCTCACAGGTGGCAGTTGAAACAGTGAGAGTGGATTATCTAGTCACGGAGTGCTTATTTCCTCCTAGAAATGCAGCAGAGAGGGGGAAGAGAGGAGTGCGCGACGGAAAGAAAAAGGGGGAGAGAGGGTGTGAACCCGAGGATGAGTGAAGAAGAGGAGAGAGGGACGTTATTGCTTTTAAGAAAATAAATTGTTAGAGGGGAAAAAAAGAGAACGGTTCATGTTGTGTTTTGTTCCAGGTAGCCAAGGGGGGTGGGGGAAATAAAGCATTATGATAAAACGGAAAGCATAGGGCTTTGGGAAGAGGTGGAGGGACAGACGCCACGGAGACACACTTTCTCTGCTTGTTTAATTTCCTTAAGACTGAACATTCTGGGAAGTCTCGCGAAGCCTTGCAAACTAGAGGCCTCTCAGTAGTATGCACTGAAAATACATGGGACGTTTTCCTTCTAGAAACATTCTAGCGACATCCTCCTGCATTTGAATGAAGCGGCCTCATGATGTCAGAAAGCAGGGCGCTCCAGCTCGGAGGACGTTCTGGGCAGTGGCTTGCTGGCCTCTAGCGGCCAGGAAGGAACCTCGCCGCTGCCGGCTCCGCCTGGCTTCACTGTGACTTCAGCGAGGAGAGGGGGATGTGGACAGGGGTTTATGCGAAGGGTCTTATTTACTAACCACGTGGAGGGCTTCTTGGCAATACCGGAGACTGTTGGCTTCTTTATCCAAACCCCCATTTACCTGGATAACAAACTTGCTTTGGCCCAGAACAGCTTATGGAGGCAGCATTTAGGCCCAGACTCCAATTCCTTGTTTCTGAGATGTAGGCAGTATTCTAAAGAGAGCGCTTTCCAGTTTCTCTGGTGAAAGGTGCCGAAGTAGATGGCAGGGAAGATAGGTTTGGAGCAGACTCGTGAGCACGGGAGGAAGAAAGTCAAACGGAAATAACGTAAACCAAACAAGTGTGTGAACTACAGAGGAGGATATACATAGACAGCATTATTTGGGGGAAAACTCAGTGATCGTGTGGCCTCCGTCATAGTTTCTTGAGCAGCCTTTGCAACTTCTCCAAGCTTCAGCTTGCCCGTCTGGGAATAACGGTACGTCCCGTGTGTGTGCGTCGCCGAGCTTACACGAGTCGAAAGGCGAAGGGCTTACTTGACCTTTCACCGTGCAGGAGTGACACTCATGAAAGTTTTAATAAATTTAGCTATGAGCATCCTTTTACTGCTTTAGTAGTAGTATTCTCTAGGAGATACAGTCCCATCTTCAGTTTTAGGACAGACCGGGAGAATCTTTCCCTAAATGGAACTTCTGCTTGACAGTTTATACAGGTCTTCAAGTACATGTTGATCCCACTTAATTAAGGCAGCGCCTAAAATTCCTCATAAAGTGCTCCTCGAATAGATGGAATGCTCCTTCTTCTAAGGGGAAGGATGTACTTGAATGGCCTCTTGACAGGAAGGTGCTACAGAAGGGATCTAAGTGGGCTTTGAGGGGGTTGACAAAATGGACTTCTTAGCCCCTGCAGGCCTAAAATTTTAAATCGCACGGCTCTCCGACCTGCTTATTGCCTGCAAATTCATGCGCGGAGGTAGACAGGCAGCAGAGGAGACCGAGAGACACACCTCCGCACAAGCCCGTGGTTGACCCCGCCTTCCACTCTGGAGGGAAACTCCATTCTTTCCTCCTCAGAGAGGGGCACTCCGGTCCCTCCCCTTTCACACAGGGGTGCTCCTGCAGTGGCACAGAGGATGCCCGTGACAGCAGCCCCCCTCCCAGCGTCCCGCGCCAAAGCATGCTTTCCGAGTGGAGGAAAGGTGGGCATCGGGCCGAAGGAAATCAGACGAGTAAGACTTTGCAGGATGACTGGAAAAACGAAGAGACCTAAGTAAATGACTGATGGTGGAACCTGGCAGGGATGATTTAGATGTCAGTCTGATCTTTGCATGATATAAACGTTATAACTTCTAGTGTCCTGGCAGAAAACAATACCAATAATGTCACATAATCTGTCAGTGCTGTCTGATGGCAATAGCGGTAATAGAACGCTGTGATTAGTGTGCAGAGGGAGAAACTATACATGCTTGTATTGTGACACAGAACCCGCATATACTTCGTTCTCCTTTATGGAAGGGTAGACTAACAAGTTGGTGATTTGACTGTAGTAAACAATGATGATGGACTGTGAATTCCTGAGGAGAATCCATCACTATAAATCGGCAAGCATTTCAGTGCAGAAGACCTTAGAGGCTGGAATTACAGGGCAGAGTCACAGTAATATCAAAAGAGCTCATATTATTGAGCACTTAACCGAACACGGGATGCTGTGCCACGTGCTTTCCGTGCGTTATCTCATTTATTTGCTCCTTGGGACCTGTAGCACGTGTTCATATTTGGCAGCTGTGGATACTGGGGTTCTTTGGAGAATTTCTTTCTTTCCCTTCATACATATAACTTAGCACAGTTCACAAGGATATATTTATTTGTTTGGGTACTTGATTGGCGTCCAACATTACAATGGCAATGTAGGTGAAGCCTTTTCTTGTGCCATGTAGCTGGGTCCATTTTCCTGGCTGGGGAGGTGGGGGAAGCAACACAGGCGTTGGCACCGAGTTTCACCCCCTGCTCAGAGCGGCGCTAGCCTGGGTTTTGCTGCCCGCAGACTGAGGACCCGTCTACCCCTCCCGATTCCCAAGTGCTGCCTCTGAATCCTCACTGCACTGCAGTCTAGTGGCCTCTCCCTCCCCCACCTCCACCCTCACCCTCAAGAAGAAGAGCTTCCTCTTCAGCAGCCGTTCTTCTCATACGTTCAAGTCCAAGAAGAACATCCCTGAAGGAGCTCATCAGTACGAACACCTAAAACCTGCAGAAGCACCATAGGAAGTGAGAACATGAAGGGAACTGTCATGTTGTCCTCAGGAAGAGGACCCCAGTCAGTGGATGACAGTTAACACTGTGGGTTTCTTCAACCAGATCAGAACTGTGCGCTGAAACAAGCTGTCTAGTCACGGCTGCAGGTCCAAGATCGGAAAGCCATTCGGAAGATGGTGCTAATTTTGACACCGGGCACAAGCTCTGCTCCGAAATAGATTGACCCTTTGATGATTTGAGTTCAGGATGAACTTGACCGGGCAACTCTTTTTCCTTCTAAGACTGGTGTCGCATTTCCCCCAAGTCTTATATCGTGTGGTAAAGACCGATTAAAAAAAAAAAAAAGCTGCCGTTCAGAGTTTACTGCCCATCTTTCTTACCGGCACTGTGATTCTGTGATGCAGCTGCCAGAAAAGGCCCACCGTAACGTGTCCTTTAAGTATTTTATCTTATTGGTTCAAGAGTTCAATTTGATTGATAGATGAGAGTTGGCACCACTTCAGCAATTCATTGAGAAGCTTGCATTGAAAGACTGATTTTTTTTTTTAACATCTTTATTGGAGTATAACTGCTTTACAATGGTGTGTTAGTTCCTCCTTTACAACAAAGTGAATCAGTTATACATACACATATGTTCCCATATCTCTTCCCTCTAGCGTCTCCCTGCCTCCCACCCTCCCTATCCCACCCCTCTAGGTGGTCACAGAGCACCGAGCTGATCTCCCTGTGCTATGCGGCTGCTTCCCACTAGCTATCTGTTTTACGTTCGGTAGTGTATATGTGTCCCTGCCACTCTCTCACTTCGTCACAGCTTACCCTTCCCCCTCCCCATATCCTCAGGTCCATGCTCTAGTAGTTCTGTGTTTTATTCCCGTCCTACCACTAATCTCTTCTTGACATTTTTTTTTCTTAGATTCCATATATATGTGGTAGCATGCGGTATTTGTTTTTCTCCTTCTGACTTACTTCACTCTGTATGAAAGACTCCAGGTCTATCCACCTCACTACAAATAACTCAGTTTCATTTCTTTTCGTGGCTGAGTCATATTCCATTGTATATATGTGCCACATCGTCTTTATCCATTCATCTGTTGATGGACACTTTGGTTGCTTCCATGTCCTGGCTATCGTAAATAGAGCTGCAGTGAACATTGTGGTACCTGGCTCTTTTTGAATTATGGTTTTCTCAGGGTATATGCCCAGTAGTGGGATTGCGGGGTTGTATGGTCGTTCTATTTGTAGTTTTTTAAGGAACCCCCATACTGTTCTCCGTAGTGGCTGCATCAATTTACATTCTCACCAGCAGTGCAAGAGGGTTCCCTTTTCTCCATTCCCTCTCCAGCATTTGTTGTTTCTAGAGTTTTTGATGATGGCCAGTCTGACCGGTGTGAGATGATATCTCATTGTAGTTTTGATTTGCATTTCTCTAATGATGAGTGATGTTGAGCATTCTTTCATGTGTTGGTTGGCAATCTGTATATCTTCTTTGGAGAAATGTCTGTTTAGGTCTTCTGCCCATCTTTGGATTGGGTTGTTTGTTTTGTTGTTATTGAGCTGCCTGAGTTGCTTATAAATTTTGGAGATTAATCCTTTGTCAGTTGCTTCATTTGCAACTATTTTCTCCCATTCTGAGGGTTGTCTTTTGGTCTTGTTTCTGGTGTCCTCTGCTGTGCAAAAGCTTTTAAGTTCCATTAGGTCCCATTTGTTTATTTTTGTTTTCATTTCCATTTCTCTAGGAGATGGGTCAAAAAGGATCTTGCTGCGATGTATGTCCTAGAGTGTTCTGCCTATGTTTTCCTCTAAGAGTCTGAGAGTGTCTGTCCTTACATTTAGGTCGTTAACCCATTTTGAGTTTATTTTTTGTGTGTGGTGTTAGGGAGTGTTCTCATTTCATACTTTTACAGGTAGCTGTCCAGTTTTCCCAGCACCACTTATTGAAGAGGCTGTCTTTTCTCCACTGTATATCCTTGCCTCCTTTATCAAAAAATAAGGTGACCATATGTGTGTGGGTTTATCTCTGGGCTCTCTATCCTGTTCCATTGATCTGTATTTCTGGTTTTGTGCCAATACCATATTGTCTTGAGGACTGTAGCCTTGTAGTGTAGTCTGAAGTCGGGGAGCCTGATTCCTCCAGCTCCGTTTTTCTTTCTCAAGATTGCTTTGGCTGTTCGGGGTCTTTTGTGTTTCCATACAAATTGTGAAATGTTTTGTTCTCATTCTGTAAAAAATGCCAGTGGTAGTTTGATAGGGATTGCATTGCATCTGTAGATTGCTTTGCATAGTAGAGTCATTTTCACAGTGTTGATTCTTCCAATCCAAGAACATGGTATATTTCTCCACCTATTTGTATCATCTTTAATTTCTGTCATCAGTGTCTTATACTTTTCTGCATACAGGTCTTTTGTCTCCTTAGGTAGGTTTATTCCTCGATAGTTTGAAAGACAGGTTTCTTTCACACCGTTACCCTCTTGCTTCATGTACTGCTCGAGTTACCTTATTGTTAATCTGTCCTAGACTTGTGTCAGAGATTGAATTGCATCCCCCCCCGGTCCCCCTGCAACATCATATGTTGCAGTCCTAACCCCCAGTACCTCAGAATGTGACCTTATTTGAAAATAGGTTACTTGCAGATGTACTGAAGTTAAGATGAGGTCGTGCAGGTAGACGTGCACAAAGGGAGAATATCCTGTGGACGTGAAGACAGAGAGCAGTGTGATGTGTCTGCAAGTCCAGGAGGGAAGCCATAGTAGATCCTTCCCTCACAGCTCTCACAAGGAACCAACCCGTCCCATACCTCGATTTTGAACTTCCAGCCTCCAGAATTGTGAGACGATGCATTTCTGTTTCTCTAAGCCATCTGGTTTCTGGTACGTTGTGTCCTGGCAGCCCTAGCTAATACAACTGGTGATACAAACTTTGAGAAAACAAAGACACCCATTGTCTGTGTTTACTGATAAGAGTATTCCCAAGGTAGGCTGGCTTCAAAGCAAGAACTGAAGAGCATAGCTGACTTTGATGTACTCTAAGACCTGTTGTTTCACGAGATCACACTTGGCTGTAATACGGGGTGACTAAACCTGTACTTTTATTAGTTTACCCATTGTTCCTTTGCTGAAGAAGTTGATTGACTCTGTTTCAGGTGACAACATAATGGATAATGAGCATTTCGGCCAGTAATTTATTAGTCTCCAAAAGTTTCCAAACCAAATTTCCTAACAATGCAGTCACACAATCAGAGAGGTTTTTATTGCACTTCAATTTAGACATTAAAGAGAGACATGTTTACGTTTGCTTAACATTTAGAACGTTGTAATACTTTTTTTTTTTTTTTTTTTCCCGGTGCGGGCCTCTCACTGTTGTGGCCGCTTCCGTTGAGGAGCACAGGCTCCGGACGCGCAGGCTCAGTGGCCATGGCTCACGGGCCCAGCCGCTCCGCGGCATGTGGGATCTTCCCGGACCGGGGCACGAACACTGCGTCCCCTGCATTGGCAGGCGGACTCTCAACCACTGCGCCACCAGGGAAGCCCTATTATTTTGTATTTTATTTCCAAGTTTGTATGGCAGTGCTTTTGTAGATAAGAATCTACCCATTTATCTCTATCTGTCTACATATCTATCTTAAAAAAAATCCATGCTTGCCATTTTAATAATCATCATATGGCATGTGTGGTGTGGGAGCAACCAAAATTTTTTCCTAAAATTCCTTTTTTAATTTTATAATCTTTATGTTAGATTTGCATCAATATAAACCTATCTACATTGTTAGGAGGGCATATATGTATATGTCAGAAATGCTATCTTTTACATCTTCTAAGGATCATCTTACAGGTTTTTATTTTGAAATGCCTCATTGAAATTAATTTTAACATATGAAGAGTTTGGTTAAGAGAAAAAAAAAAATCTTCCAAAAGATGATCACAAACATAGTTTGTCAAACAAGAGCTTGTCTTAGTGTCAAAGCTACTATTTTTATTCATGTTGTAGTGTGGGAGTCCACAAGCTTTATGCCAATGAAGGTAAATTAAGGAAAACCACAGTAAAAGTCATGAAGGTGTGGAAAACTCCTAGCACAGCTAAGTGTTTATTTATAGAAGAAGGATAAGTAAAATACCTTCCTTCGTGTTGGTAATATACAAAGGCTGAATTGAGCCCTCATAGGAGGGTTCTTCTTTTTACCTGTTGTTTGTTTTTGTTTTTTGTTTTTGTTTTTCTTTGTGGCACCCGAGCCTCTCACTGTTGTGGCCTCTCCCGTTGCAGAGCACAGGCTCCGGACGCGCAGGCTCGGCGGCCATGGCTCACGGGCCCAGCCGCTCCGCGGCACGTGGGATCTTCCCGGACTGGGGCACGAACCCGTATACCCGCCTGCATTCGGCAGGCGGACTCTCGACCACTGCGCCACCAGGGAAGCCCCTTTTTAACTGTTTTTGTGTCCAGAGCCAACTTAACTTTATTTCAGTTGAGATGAAAAGGATCTTCCCCTTTCATAAGAAAACACCTGCTTTTCATTTGGGTCCTAGGACTTGGTAAAACTCCGGCTAACTGTTTTTAGAATATATATATTGAGGCACAACAGGTGTACTGGAAGATGTGCCAGACGGAAGAAGCTTTAAATTCCCCTACGTTCTCTATTTCAGAGCTGTGGTTTTTGTCTTCACTCGTGGACCTCCTTGATGGCTTTGGTGAAGATTAGATTCGATGGTACTTTGTGTTATTTATTTTTATTATCCCACTAGACTATAAAGAAAATGGTTGTTTAGAAAACTCCATTTTTTAAAAAACTCAATTTTAATAAAGTCTCAAACACATATGGAGTTTAAAGGAAAAACTTTTCATCTAACTTACATCATTATTTGTGGCGGTGAGGAGTGGGTTATCAGTTGTGAAAAAAGAGAAAAGCCCTGCCTGAAACATTCCACGATGAATGTTGAGGCTAATCCAAGGTTCCCTGTCAGCCATTCTGTAGGGTTCCATTGATCACTTAGGAGCAGGAAAGCGGGCGTCTGGATACTGTTTCTAATGCTACTGCCTCTCGGGACTTCCGTGGTGGTCCAGTGGTCAAGACTCTGCCCTTCCAGTGCAGGGGGGCGCGGGTTCGGTCCCCGGTTGGGGAACTAGGATCCTGTATGCTGTGTGGCGTGGCCGAAAAATAAAAAGAAAAATAATTAGAAGAAAAGAATCTTACTGCCTCCCAACTTTAAATACACCTCGTTAATCACCTTTATTTTTCCAGAAGAAATTAACTTACAGTTTTCAACTAGCGTTGCATTTTCATATTCGTTTTTAATATTTCCGGCGTTCTCAAACACAAGGGTCCTCACTTTTCTCCGCGTGTTTTCAGAATAGAAATCCTCTCTCTCCTCATGTCTAAGCTTCGAACCACACGTCATCGTATCCCAAAGACAGATGCATTCCTAGTTAGACCCAAATCAAAAGAAGTTTGTTAGTAACTTGACACTTACAGTGTCCTTTATTATCTTGAAAAAGTACCTTATCACCAGATACACCAAAACACTGATGTTAACATGCCTTATTTGCATGTTAACATGCAACAAGGCCGCCCCCCGCCCCGCCCCCGGCACCAAGAGTAGGACGAAAACTGGAAGTGGAGAGAAAGGGAGAGGATGACATCTTCCTGACTTGGCTAAGGAGCCAAACTTGGAGGAGTCGCAGGAAAGCCGTCTGTCTTTGACTCCTGTCTCCCTTTCCATGTATCTCCCAGTGCCCTAAGCCAGAGTTTCTTGTTCCCCAACTCACACGCCCCTGGCGCCTCCACATCAGAAGGCCTCTGTTCTCAGTATCTGTGGTCTTTGCTCCTCGTACCTAATCACGCTCACGGGGTGGCTAGTGCTTGCTACCTTGTGCAGTTCATCTGTGGTGCTTTCATCTTCAGGCCTTTAGAAGGAAAGCAGAAAGTTGTGGATAATGCTGCCATCATGGGTCTTCGTTTGAACGTGGGCGGTTCCTTGTGCCACAGTGTTTGTTTTGGCAGCCAGATGGATCTTAGTCTTCTTCAGACTGCGAGTAGATGTGGAGACTTTACAGGGCTGCCAGCTCACGAAGTGTTTCCTGTTAGGCGTGTAGAGTCCTCGCTCAGGTGACTTCCTCGTTACCCTAGACAAGCAAATCTGCGCTCACCGTGACATTCATGACAACGAAGGGAAAAGGTTTTCTAGTATGGCAGAGGCCACAGGGACAATTCTACTGGTGATTTTAAGTCTGCCAAGCGCTGCTGAGTTTTCCTTATTATTCTCTTGGCCTTCTCTCTGAGTGGCGAGGTTAAACTAGAAGTGGAGCTCCTTAATCATAACATCACTACCTCATCAGCGGAAACGAGTCAGGCCCGAAGAGTATGAGTCCTAGACATTTGTTTCCAAGCAGCCTCGGTGGTGGTGCCGCCCTGTCAGCGTAGCAGCCCAGCCGGAGAAGTCCTGGCCTGGACGGTAAGTTAAACAAGGAGGCCGCTGGGCCGAGGGGGCTCGAAGGCCACTGTGGAAGCCGACTGAAGTCTAAGCCTGCGTATGCCTCGAGGCTACTAAATCGAAACCTAAGGGCAACCGACCACACACAACGAGCCAGCTAGGCTTTAAGCTGGTTAACCCATCGAAGCATTTCCTTTTCTCTGCTTCCACGCTTCTCTTGTATGATCTTTCAGCAGCGCGCCCCTAACAACTTCCGGTTTGGCACTGTGCCATTGGAATCGGTTTTTGCTCAGAAAGGCCCTTAAAACTTTTAATATACCTCAGTTTATCGTTTGACGACACCGAACGCCGAACGCCTTCAGACGGGGACGTTTCTTTCCTCCCGCGCATTCAGTTCAGTGAGCAGATTGGATTTCTGCTACGGTAGAGTTCTGGCAAACGGGGAAAATAATCCTCTCCCGTTTACAGTCTTTCTATGTTTTGCATTATGTCTTCGATGTACCAGGGCGTAAAAGGCTTCCAACAGTAATAGGGACATTACGTGAGGTGGCAGTAATTTTACTGAAGCGAGTGCATTGAAATTCACTGGAGGTTTTTCTCATTATCAAATTCTGTGCCAAATGAATATTCCATAAATCCAAATGGATTACCGCTGGGATATACACTTGTTATGGAACCACATTACATCTTTGGGTCTACATCAGAAATAGTAAGCCTTGTTTGCCATCGAAAATGTCTTTAAATGTTCTTTTTTAAACTTTTTAAACCATTTTTAATTGAAGTATAGTTAATTTACAATGTTGTGTTAGTTTCAAGTGTACAGCAAAGTGATTCAGTTACATATATATATATATATATATATATATATACACATATTCTTTTTCAGATTCTTTTCCCTTATAGCTTATTACAAGATATTGAGTATATGGTTCCCTGTGCTGTACCGTGGGTCCTTGTTTGTTATCTATTTGATACATAGTAGTGTATGTCTGTTAATCCCAACCTCCTAATTTATCCCACCCCACACCCCCATCCCCTTTGGTAACCATAAGTTTGTCTTCTATGTCTGTGAGTTTATTTCTGTTTTGTAAATAAGTTCATTTGTATCATTTTTGTAGATTCCACGTATAAATGATATCATATGATAGTTGTCTTTCTTTGTCTGACTTAATTTGATAATCTCTAGGTCCATCCACGTCGCTGCAAATGGCATTATTTCATTCTTTCTTGTGGCTGGGTAGTGTTCCATCGTGTGTGTGTGTGTGTGTGTGTGTGTGTGTGTGTGTGTGTGTGTGTGTGTGTGTATAGACATACACGCATACCACACCTTCTTTATCCATTCCTCTGCCGATGAACATGTAGTTTGCTTCTGTGTCTTGGCTGCTGTGAACATTGGGGTGCAAGTATCTTTTCAAACTAGAGTTTTGTCTGGATATATGCCCGGAAGTGGAATTGGGGGATCATATGGCAACCCTATTTTCAGTTGTTTTTTTTTTTGAGGAACCTCCATACTCTTTTCCATAGTGGCTGCAGCAATTTACGTTCCCACCCACAGTGCAAGAGGGTTCCCTTTTCTGCACACCCTCTCCAGCATTTGTAGTTTGTAGACTCTTTAATGACGGCCATTCTGACCGGTGTGAGGTGGCACCTGCTTGTAGTTTTGATTTGCGTTTCTCCAATAATCGGGGATGTTGATCATCTTTTCATGTGCCTCTTGGCCATCTATATGTCTTCTATGGGAGAAGTGTCTGTGTTTAGGTCTGTTCTTCCCGGAATGTGCGTCTTAACTATCTAGGGCCCATTTTCCCAAAGCACACAATGCCTCATCCTGTTTTTTTTTTTCATCCTGTTTAACTCCCCTCAGGGTGCACTGTCGGTGGGTGACTGCAGTGGGTTGTGTCTTAAACCTGGTATAATGGATGATGAGCTACACTCTTTGTTCTTTTGTTGTTGTTGTTCACGGTCTCTTCCTCAGAATAAAATACACTGTAAGAAAAAGAATTGCCAATAGATGTTTGTTGAGAACAGCGGCTATTACTGTTTTGCTAATCTACGCACTCAGTGCATAGCAGTAAATATTTATCGAGTGGATGAGACTCAGAGGATCAAGTGAAGTGCTCATCGTCATTGAAGTGGACCAGAATTTGCCACCCCAAAATGTGCCTCTGTGGCGTAAGGGTTGTCTTGAGCCGATGATTTTTTAAGAGACGGCAGGGGCGGGAGAATCTCAGAAAACAGAGTAGAAGTTGTCCTTTTGTCAGAGACATTTACCTTTGTAAGGGAAGTCTCCATTTGTAGGGGTGTCTCCCTCACTGTACCAGGACGAGGAGGATAAACTAAGTCTCTAGAAACGCTCGTGAAAGGAGACGACGACGACGACGGCATGGACTGAAGTCTGCATAGCAGCCTTACCCTTGCTTACTGTGCTTTTCCTGATAGCCTCCCCGAACGGGCTCCCCTGGCCCTCCGGTAACTTCTTTTGTCTCTAGCTGGAGATGGTATTTTAAGGTGGTGGCTTGGGCCATGTCGGGGAGTTATTCAGTTCTCCTGGGTCTCTCCCGTGTATACAGGAGGTCTCCATGTTATTAAACTTCTGTCTGTTTGTCTCCTGTTAATCTGTCTTGTATGATGTGGGGGGTTCTCAGCCACGAACCTAAAAGGGTGGAGGGGAAATTAATTTCCTCCCCTACATACGTCACTTAGCTTTGAGAAACCTTGTCTTGGGAACCATTAACTTTTGGATCCTCTCTCTACACCGCCTTGGGTCCGCAACATAAATGGAGCTGGGGCAGCCGTCTCATCATCACAGGAGTCAACCAGGAGAAGAAAAGTCAAATGGGGACAGGATGCTGGTTCTGAAATTGTCCAGTTTCCGGATCAGGGCCAACCGTGTACCTACCTTCAGACTCTCTGTTATGGGAGAAAAATAAACGTCATCTTTGCTTAAGCCGTTGTAAGACAGGTTGTATGCTGCTTGCAGCTTGACATACCGATGGACTCACCTTTCCCCAGGAGAGCCGCAGCTCTTGTTTAAGCTGCTCACACGGAGAGGAGAGGAGAGGAGAGGAGAGGAGAGGAGAGAGGAGTCTGGAGCACTGGCTTGGAACAACCAACCAAACAGCTCCTACGTGGTCAGGACCAAATGATTTCACCTGACAGTTAGGGAACTGGAGGGCTCCTTGCCCTGTGTGCTTTTGAGGTCAGGAGGCAGGCGGGGAGGAAGGGAGGGAGGGAGGAAGGGATGGAGATATTCTAGATCAAAGTTTAGGACTCCTCTCTAAAGACTGAGACTTAAAAACTCCCAGGTGTATTCCAAAATCTCCAGTGCAGCGCTAGATTGACCAAGTGTTGACTCAACACAGAGCCCGGAGGAGTACGGAGAGGAAGAGACGTGAGGGCGGTTAAATGCAAGGGGATGTGGAGTTGTCCTGGAGACGCGGAATTTTCTCTCCGGCTGAGTGGCTTGATTGGCGTGGGTGCCATCGGGGTTGAGACAGTGAGGGGTGATGTCCCAGTGCGGGTCAGAAGCAGGAAGGAGTGCGAGCCACCGGTGAGCCGGACAAGCTGGTGTCCCTCGGCGCCTGAGAGCCCCAGGAAGCCGGCTTCATCATTCGTACGCATGAGGTGCGTCCACGTGCACGTGTGCGTCGCGCTGAGGACTGGCTCCACCTGGAACCGCACAGCTTTTCACAGGGATCTGGGACCCGAAGCGTGGTGCAGACTCCTGGTCTGGTCAGCCCGACGGACTACGGAAAGCAGGGGAGCGGTCATTCCAGCCACAAAGGGGGTGCTGCCCAGAGATACACAGCCAAGGCTCAATTATGGAACTAACACCAGTCGCGGACGACTGTAACCTTTTGGTGCAGGTGAAGCTTTGGATTCCTACCCTGCTCTTTTCCCTGTGTCCCTTGAACTTGGGATTGGTGTCTGCAGGGTGGTAAACGTGTTAACTAGGTGCTGGTTACGATTGCTCCTGCCTCCTGTTTTAACCAGAACTGGGGGGTGTTCAGGGTCCCTCCTCCGTTTCTACGGCCAGTAACGTGTGGATTCTGTGGTACTGGCAGAGCTCACGTGGACCCACGGGGCCACAGGTTGAGAGAAGACCTTAAAGGCAAATCTCCCGTTTTCCACGTGAATAAACTGAGGCCCAGAACTGTTACAGAGCTGATTTGAGCGCAGACCAACAGCGTGCGTCTGTGCGGCGCTGTGCTTACATCACATTCTGCCTCTCCTGGCAGCAAGGGATCCCTGTTCAGCGTCGTCTAAGAGGCCCCTCGTTGGACTGCACCAACCCACGGTTGTAGGAAGCCTTGGTGACGTATGGGATTGTCATACTCCTTGTCATTGCGAGTGACCCCTTGGGAGGCAGCAGTGATGGGAGTGGGTCAGTTAGCTGAAAGGAGGTGGCTTGGCAATGCAGTCATTTGGAAAGCCATCTCATTTCGCTTGCTGCTAACTTCAGGTAAGAAGCATGTGCACAATCACCTAAGACAGGAGGACCGCTTAACATTTTTTCCAGGTGCTTAAATATCAGCACCGAGTGGTGGTGACCTCTTTGTCGTGCCTGTGAGAAAACACACAATCACATGTGTTACTGAGCTATTAAACGGGATTGTGTTATAAGGGTTTCAAAATAAATTGGATATTTTAGTTTCTCACTTAGGTTGTTTCTCTTCAGTTTTCAAATATGATTATTTAAAACAATAATAGATTTGTGATCCTTGTTCTGATGAACAGCAAAATCGCTCAAGTGCTGAAAGAAAATGATTTCCCACCAAACAAAATTTTTATTTAACCAATTAAATAATTTCCCCATGTTATACTAAGAGAAGAAAAGAGAGGTAGAAAATAACTTTGAGGTTTTTAACGTGAGCAACTCAAGAGGATGAGTTCCTGTCATTAGGAGTACCATAATAGTTATGGAAGATGATTACAGGCGTACCTCATTTCGTTGTGTTCTCTTTTTACGGGGCTTCCCAGATACTGCGTTTTTCACAGATTGAAGTGATGTGGCAACCCTGCATCGAGCAAGTCTGTCGGCGCCATTTTTCCAACCGCGTTTGCTCACTTCCTGTCTCTGTGTCATCTCTCGGTAATTCTGACCATCTTTCGTACTTTTTCATTATTGTTATTATCTTTGTGATACTGATCTGTGATCAGGGATCTCTGATGTTGCTACTGTGACCTGCTGAAGGTTCAGTTGATGGTTGGCATTTTTTTTTTTTTTAGCAGTCACGTATTTTTAATGAAGGTACGTACACTGTGTCTTAGACGTAATGCTGTTGCCTACTGAATAGACTCCAGCATAGTGTAAACATAACTTTCATATGCATGAGGAAACCGAAAAATGTGTGTGAGTGACTTTATTGCAATATTGGCTTTATTGCAGAGGTCTGGAACTGAACCTGCAACATCTTCGAGGTATGCCTGTGTTTGTGAAAAAGACTGCAGTAATATCCTCCCACTGTCCATACCCATGAGCACATCCCTCCCGCGCCGGCTCTGTGCTTGCCCGCGTGACTTACTTTGGTTAAGGAGACCATAGCAAATGTGACATAAACGGAGACTTGAAAAGTGCTTGCCCTCTTTTGCTGCTCTCGGGAACCCTGTAATCACCACCATGACTCCACGAGAATAATTTCCACGTAGATGATGAGGGACACATGGCCAAGTCATCCCCTGCCTCACCTGACACAGAGCCGACAATCAGACACGTGAAGGAGGGAGGCCATCTGGAACTAACCAGAGAAAGAAAATGTGAGATAAGATCTGAAGCCTAATAGGAGTTAGCCAGCAGGTCTCTCTCTCTCTCTCTCTGCCAGCCAGTGCCCAATATCAATCAAGCCAGGAGCTGCCTCTCAAAGAAGGTGGGCTGGTGTCAGACGTGTAACAGGACCCTCCTCAGGAGAATAATAGTTAACGTATAGTGCCCGCACTGAAGGATCCCGGTAGATAACCTTTGATCAAGTGGTCACCTGGCACAGTCATGTGTGTAATACTCATGTGATAAACTGTATTCAGCATTTGAAGCTGTAGTAAAATGATAGCTCAAAATTAACTTAAATCTGAGATAACTTTATTTCTTCCTTAATAAAACCACAGGGTCATGCTATAAAGAATTTAAATATGCGTGAATCTGAACAATTTCTTTTATCACGGTGAGCATGCAAGTGTCTACAAGATGAGCACTCTTAAAATTAGGGCCAGATGGCTTCAATTAGCTGGTTCCAAGTTTCTTTTAACTCTTGATGTCTTGGAATAGAATCTCGAGTGAAGAAGTCCTATATGTGGCAATATCTTAACACATTTATTTCTCTCCCAAGAGGCCTAGTTACTACTACAGATGTGAATAATTCTAAACAGCGGTACATGATTTACGTAGCTTCTGTATTTGTAAACTGGGAAAGGGAAGAAAAACAAAAAATATGGAGTCATTTTTCACATCATTAATTGTTGACTCTTAGTAAAAGTTACATATGGCCAGAAATATACATGGGATACAAGAACAGTAAGAAAAAGACCTGCATCTTATTCCACTTAATCATCCCACATATAACAAATAATTGTAACTTTTATTGATATGTCATAAAACCAACTCTTTCACTCCCTTTCAAGTCCTCAACTTCATTTTCTTTCTTTTTAAGGGAACTTTATTTATTTATTTATAAACGTCTTTCCTGGAGCACAGTTGCTTTACAGTGGTGTGTTAGTTTCTGCTATATACCAAAGTGAATCAGCTCTACCTATACATATATCCCCATATCCCCTCCCTCCCACCTCCCCCATCATCCCACCTCCCCCATCATCCCACCTCCCCCATCATCCCACCCCCACCATCATCCCACCCCCACCATCATCCCACCCCCACCATCATCCCACCCCCACCATCATCCCACCCCCACCATCATCCCACCCTCACCATCATCCCACCCTCACCATCATCCCACCCTCACCATCATCCCACCCTTCTAGGTGGACACAAAGCACCGAGCTGATCTCCCTGTGCTATGTGGCTGCTTCCCACTTGCTAGCTATTTTACATTTGGTAGTGTATATATGGAACTTTACTTTTATTTATTTATTTATTTATTTATGGCTGCGTTGGGTCTTTGTTGCCGCATGTACGCTTTCTCTAGTTGCGGCGAGCGGGGGCTACTCTTCGTTGCGGTGCGCGGGCTTCACTTTGCGGTGGGTGGCTTCGTTGCGGAGCACGGGCTCTCGGTGCGCCGGCTGCAGTCGTTGTGGCTCGCAGGCTCTAGAGCGCAGGCTCAGTCGTTGTGGTGCACGGGCTTCGTTGCTCCGCGGCATGTGGGATCTTCCGGGACCAGGGCTCGAACCCGTGTCCCCTGCATTGGCGGGCGGATTCGTAACCACTGCGCCACCAGGGAAGCCGTCAACTTTATTCTTCAATCCCTGCTGTTAGCTTCATGCTTGGGACTTGCCAGCTTAATGACTTTATAACCATAGTCTTCTCAGAAGGAATTGTGATTAATTTTGGTAGATTGTGTAGTGGGTTACCACCGCCTTTCTTTCGTCTCCCCTACCGTTTGATTCAGCCAGGCCATAAAGCTTGTGAAGGATATGTTTGCTGTTTCTTCTTTGGCCTCTTCAGCACTCGATACAGTATTTGGTAGGAGCTTAGTAAATGATGGTTGACTACTCAGATGAAGTACCTAATCTGTCCCTTCTCTTCCCTGACTTCCGCTGAGTCCTCGGTAAGTTTGGGCAAATACGACTGAGACATGCTCAGAATCTGCGAGGGGGTGTGAATAGGGATGCTTTAATGTCTCTGCACTTGGCCTCCATATTTTCCTGGCTGTAATTCCATGACGAGTGACAGTCCCCTGGAGATCTGGACAGCATGCTTTCTTCTTGCTATCCCTCGCGCTCTCTCTGTGAATCCCCATCCATCCTGTGCACCAGGGCCAGGGCTGAATAACGTGGGTAGCTTTACCTGGGTCGATTTTGCAAATGGTAAGGAATTTGTTGCTTCCGTGATTTGGACGGAGCAGTTCGGGTGGTTTCATGCACACATTCAAAACTGTGCCCATGTAACCATTGGAAAGAGTTAGCAAGGAAGGAGGCAAGCCTGGGAGAGATGGAATGCACTTACATTTTTCACTTCCCTCTGCATAAATACGTTTCATAAGTACATTTTCTAAAATTTCTCTGGAGCCTTCCTCTTTCACTGGATTGTTTAGAAGTGTGGTGTTTAATTTCCAAATGATTGGAGATTTTCCTTTCTGTGAATGATTTCCAGTTTAATTCCATTACGATCGGGGATTTTAATTCTTTGACATTTGTTCATGTTTTAGTTATGACCCAGGATGTGGCCTGTCTTAGCGAAGATTCCCTGTGTGCTTGAGAGGAACGGGTATTCTGTTGTTGTTGGGTAGAATGCTCTGTAGGTGTCAGGTGGATCCCATTTGTTGATGTTGTTCAGTTCTTTTATACACTTGCTGATTTTTTTTATCCAGCAGTTCTACCTACCGGTTACTGAAAGAGAGGTGTTGAAACTCTCAGCTATAATGTGGATTTGCCTATTTCTCTTCTCTTTCAGTCATGTCAGTCTTGGTTTTGTGTATTTTGCAGCTGTGTTGTTTGGGGGTATACATGTATGTAGGATTGCTACATCCTCCTGGTAGACTGATCTTTTTATCATTATATAACGTCCCACTTTATCCCTGGTGATTTTTTCTTTTTTCCTCTGAAGTCTACTTTATCTGATATTGGTAGGTCACTTCTGCTTTCTTTTGAATGGTGTTGGTATGATGTATCATTTTGCATCCTTTTATTTTTAACCTACCTCTCTCATTATATTGGAAGTGAATTTCTTGTAGGCAGCATGTATTGGGGTTTGAGGAAATTATAATTATTCTTTTTTCTGCTCTTCCTTCCTGTTCATAATCTCTCAGTCTCCTATTTTCCCATTGTACTTTATTTGTACTTAGCGGTATAGCAGTTTATCACATTTTGTCTTATGGACGTATTCGAATGTGATTATAGAAGCAGTTTCTTATGTATTTGAATGCGATTATAGAAGCCGTTTCTTATACCTTTGATCCCCCATATGGAAGACAGGCAAAGTTTGGTGACCTGAGTTCAGTATAGTACTATTTTTAAAGTCGCTGTGCTCTGTTACCTGGTTTTCTTTCATTGAAGTGCAGTTGACTTACAATGTTGTGTTAGTTTCTGGTGTACAGCAAAGTGATTCAGTTATACATACATATATATATACACACACACACACACACATCCTTTTTCATATTCATTTCCGTTATGGTTTATCACAGGATACTGAATATAGTTCTGTGTGCTATATATACATCAGGACCTTGTTGTTTATCTCTCTTACCTGTTAATGGGAAACTTAAAGTGTAAAATCCACGACAGAAATGAGATTTTACATTTTGAAAAATCTCATCCTTAGTTTACTTTAGGAAGGCATGTTGATGTTTGGTTGCTACCCATAAAAATGCTTATGTAAAAGATTTAAAACTTTATTTTTAATTCCATCAAAGGGAAATATTATATCAGAGAGTCATAGTCTCGAATTCTGAAATCTGGGAAGTCTAAACTTAAGCAAATGCAAACTAGAGTGTATTGGACATGAGAACTTCTTGGGTGAATTAACGTAAGATTGTTAGAGGATGAAGAACTGTGGTCAAGGAGGGGAGTAGGTGGGAAGAAGCAAGTGAGAACCCCTTTCATTGCCAATTCATACCCCTTCTCTGCAACAAATCCAACATTCTTACTCCCTAATTTAATGTCAATGCTAACATTGCCCCTCATATGTGTGTGTATATATATATATATATATATATATATATATATATAAAATTTTTTTGGAATGTAGTTGATTTACAAGGCTGTGTTAGTTTCAGGTGTACAGCCCTCATCTATTGATAATAGCAAAATATAGGGATTTCCGTTGGCTCATAAAATAATAGCCTCATTGATGAGAACTCATCATTTTCACAGAAGCGTTTTAGTAACATGTGGACTGTGGTTACATCAGGGAACATTTTGCTTTTCGTTCAAGGGTTACAAACTCCACCGCCCGCCTGCGTCAGGGAGGTCATTTAAATGTGTGAAATGGGTCAAGGGTTTACCAAGGAATGTTGAGGACTCTGGTAAAGTAGCAAGCGCACGCCGCATATAAAGGCGTGCCATTTAAAACATTTAAAAAATATTATGGGGCTTCCCTGGTGGCGCAGCGGTTGAGAGTCCGCCTGCCGATGCAGGGGACGCGGGTTCGAGCCCCGGTCTGGGAAGATCCCACGTGCCGCGGAGCGGCTGGGCCCGTGAGCCATGGCTGCTGAGCCTGCGCGTCCGGAGCCTGCGCTCCGCGACGGGAGAGGCCACAGCGTTGGCGTATCGCAAAAAAAAAAATTATGAAGGACTTACAAACCATGTCTCCTGGCCAAGCCACCTTTGTGCGACCTCCAGTTAAATTACTTAGCCATGTCAATGGAGAAGAAAACTAGTCTGTCTTTATCATGTTCAGGGTGCCTTTACCTCACGTGTAACTTTCTCGTTTTGGAGTCATGTGGAATCTCTGGATATGGAATCATCATATGGGGAGATTTTACAGTACGCGGTGACATGATAAGACATGATGCTATGCCTCAGGAATTTCTGGCCCCTAGTATCTTAAAATCAATAGGCAGATGAAAAGTATCAGGGTTCCAGAAAGGTCTAAATAAATAGTCATTTTTACTTTAAAACTTATATTGTATATGAACATGTATAATCTTTCTTTAAAATTAAGAATGGGACTTCCCTGGCGGTCCAGTGGTTAAGACTCCATGCTCCCCCTGCAGTGGGGGGTACACGTTTGATCCCTGATCGGAGAGCTAAGATCCCACATGCTGCGTGATGTGGTCAAAAAAAAACCAAAAACAAAAACCAAAAACCCCCAAAACTTAGGCTAAAACAGCAATTATTTTTAAAAATTAAATTAAGAATGGCATCAATAATTCAATAATATATTTTGCTCTAGATCAGGGGCCAGCAAAATTTTTCTGTAAAGGTTCAGATAGTAAATATTTTAGGCTTGCAGGCCACGTGATCTCTGTCACGAGTAGTAAATTCTCTCATGGTAGTACAAAAGTAGCCACAGACAATATATGTGTGTGACTGTCTTCCAGTAAAAGTTACTTATGGACTTTGTGATATTTTCCAAGAAAAACATTGGGGTACTAGTTTTTTTAAAAACAAATGGGTAAAACCATTAATAGTTACCCAAACCTTTAATGCTCAGCCAAAATTAAGTTGATATGAATCTAGTTTCTGGAGTCTGAAGTGAGCTCAATTTACTATCAAAATCCCACAGGATACTTTCCAGTTGTTTTGGAAAGAAGGCAATATCATGCCTCAGAGCCAGCCCAGTGGCGTACAATGACCAGGCAGTGGGAGTGTCTGGCCACGTGGGAAGGCTTATGACTGGCGCTGTTTTGCTGTGCATAGTGATGGTAAAATGCAGACAGATTGGAGTCCGGTTTTTTTATTATTCTTGAAATTGTCTGTAGTCAGTGAACCCTATTGTCGGCTGTACTCATTGCCTACACCAAGGGGCAGACTGCTCCCGCTGGCCCATCCTTGCAGTGCCACATGGGGCCAGCCTCCATGATGTTTGCCCCCATGGTATCATTGGAGGGCTGTAGGAAAGCCTCAGACAGGTCTACCAGAAAACACCTGAAATTCTGCCATTCATAACAGAAAGAATAATGGTACAAGTGGAGAATTACCATTCATTGACTGTCTACCATGTGCCAGAAGCTGTGTGTTAAATGCTTTATTTAAATTTGAAAGAAGAGGAAATGGAGTTTCTGAGAGGCGAAATAACTTATCGGAGGCCACAGAAGGGGAAGGGGGCCAGATTCGGGGGGATTCGGGACTGGGTGCCGGGAGTGAGTAGGGTGGAGAAGGCGATGTGAGAAACCTCAGGAAGGAGGATGCGTAAAGTCATGAGAAGAAATGGTCATGAAGAACCTAGGGGCAGGAAAAAAAAAAAAAAAAGAAAGAACCTAGGGGCAGGAGGGGAATAAAGACGCAGACCTACTAGAGAATGGACTTGAGGACGCGGGGAAGGGGCAGGGGAAGCTGGGACGAAGTGAGAGAGTGGCATGGACATATATATACAACTACCAAACGTAAAACAGATGGCTAGTGGGAAGCGGCCGGCATAGCACAGGGAGATCAGCTCGGTGCTTTGTGACCACCTAGAGGGGTGGGATAGGGAGGGGTGACCTGGAGGGAGACGCCAGAGGGAGGGGATATGGGGATATATGTATACATCTAGCTGATTCCCTTTGTTATAAAGCAGAAACTAACACACCACTGTAAAGCAATTATACTCCGGTAAAGACGTTAAAAAAAAAAGAAATGTATGTGAACAAACAGCTCATGAGATGGGAACTTGAAGTGGCTATTAAAAATTGGTGGGGGGGGGGCGGGGGAAGAAAAAAGTCGTGACAAGAGAGAGTTGCATGAGAAGAATATGAAAGGGTAGGGTTGAAATGAACGAGTGTGTCACACGTTTCCCATGGCTGCCTTTGTTCCCCAGTGTGTCCTTTCTCCTCATCTTGAGCAGTTTATGTACAGCTAACAATATGCAGAATGCTTCCAGATTGCTGCTATCACAGGAGCCAGGGGTTTTCTGTGTCAGCTGAGCCTGCGGAATGCTCACTTGTTCAGTTTGTCAGCTATGCTGCAAACAAAGACTGTGAACCACGTGACCAACCGTCATATCGAATTGCTCGAGAAGTTAAAACTTACTCCGTACACGTTCATAAAGAAGCTTAAGTAATCATTCAAGCCTTCTTCCTAGCACTTTGACACAATATTAAGAAACAACAACAACGCTGAAACAACATTCACAAGCATCACCATGTTGTAGAATCATTAGTTACCGTAGTTTGATTGTTATATGAGGTCACCTTTTCTAACCCCTAAAAACTATTTGACACCTTTTGAAAAGTGAGGTGATTGCCTAAGAGGTAAAGGTGGTTTGGGTCTCATAGAAAGATTTCAGCATTTAACCAGGCTCAGGGCCTTCCTCGTTCAAAAGAGGTGTGTCTTATGTCGGCAACCCAGATCTTTTTCCTGCGACTCTGTGAACATGTTAAGTATGGCCATAGCTGTCATGTAGTAAAAGACCTCGACTAAGATGAATGCTAGGAGCACCTCTAGCGAGAGAAAGAAAACGAAAAGAGTAGGAAAAAAATAAGATGAAAAGCATGTCTACAATTGGTAAGAAGGGAAGGGAGAGGCAGGGAAGTTATCGTCCTGTTCACTGACATTGAAAGCAAATGTAAAATGGACAGAAAGTTTTAAACTTAGGAGACTGAAAGTGGTCCTGCCACTTCAGTGTGCATCTCTATCACCTGGAGGGATTGTTAAAACACAGATCACAAGTCCTCACCCTGAAAGTCTCTGATTCAGAAGGTCTGGGGCAAAGCCTGGTAATCTGCATTTTTAGCAAGTTTCCAGGTAATGCTGATGATGCAGGTGTGTGGGGACCACCCTTTGAGAACTATTGGACCAGTGCAATGCTGCTTTACTCTTTTCAAACTAACTACTCCTGATAGCAGAGGAGAGCAGGCAACCACGGGCTGCACGTGTGAATCCTGCATCTACCAACTCACCAATTGTATGCCCTTGGCCTAGGTACTGGTCTGCTCTGTGACTTTTGCATTCTACTCTGTGACATATCCCTGGTTTGGTTTTTTTCATATCAGAATGACACCCCCTTAAATCTTTCGAGTAAAATGTTAAGTTCTAGGGTACGGCACTGATCTTCAAACCCCACAGCACCCTAGAATCACCAAGGAGGCTCGAAAAAATACTGATGGCTGGTACCCATCCCCAGAGACTCTAAACGTATTAAGTATAGGGTTAGCTTGGGAAGAGGCATTTTAAGGAAGTGGTTGGTGTAGTTATAACAAACAGTACATGGTATAGATCAGTGAAAATACACAAGCCGAGGCTACATGCATCTACGTGGAGAAATAAATAAACCCTCAAAAAGGCAACAGGAAATAATCACATTCTGGCACAATACTACTTCTGTAAGGATCAAACACATTGAAAACAATTCCACATACGTAGATGGCAAAAGTGTGAGAACTTGGACAGGAAACCTAACCTACACCCCCAAGGTGATATTTACCTCTTGTTAGGAAGGGGCTTGGAGGGTGCCATTGAAGCGGCATACAAAAGAAACTTCTGGTGCAAGAATATTTAATTACTTTTAAAAAAAGAACGGGAGCAAGTGTGACCAAATGTTTACATCGAATACATCTAGGTGGGAGTTAGATGAGTCATTTTTATATCATTATGTGCATTTCTGTGGTGTATTTGCAAGTCATAGCAAGGGAAGCTACGTCTTCTATGCTCAGGGAGTGTGTCGGTTGTGGGCCCTGCTGTGTGGTAGTGAAGAAGACGAAAGACAAAAAAAAAAATTCTCATTGCACTGAGAATTCTCACGTATACTTGACACGGGGCCCTTTTGTTCGAGGAGAGCCTTGTAGGATGAGAGCTGTCAGAACACATTTGGGAAGCACTGCTTTGTTGAATGGTGGACACCGTCATCCAACGTTGGGTGTCATTATACGTCACCCCCAATGAGCGAAGACACAGACTTAAGCTTGTGAAGGATGGACTGTCATAGTCATGCTTGGGCTCCCACCCCTGCTTGATAGTAGGAATCAGGCGATTTAGATCTGCAGGTAGTTCAGAGTCAGGAGGTAGGTCACGGGTCCTCAGTGTTGCACCCACGTTCAGAGATTGTCTAGGATTCTTGGAAAAGGATTCCTGGGAATCAGCATATAGTTACAGTCGGGGCTGAGATTCATCACAGCCATGCCGTAAGGGTACAGAGCCAGATCCTAAGGGGACAAACACAGGCGGAGTCTGGAGGAATCCATGTGTGCGCCTCCCATGAGGGGCCACACACGACATCCTCTTCCCCCCAGAAGTTAAAATGCAGCATATCACGTGGGCGATGCTTTTGCCCAGGGAAGCCCTTTGAGACTCAGTTTAGGGTTGTTTTTGGTTTTTTACCGGAGGCTGGTCACATAGGCACACCTCGGCCCATCATGTAGCAGAAGTCCAGACTTCCGGAAGGAAAGTAGATGTCAGAATAAAAGACGTGGTTTGTATACGGTCCAGGCCCAGTAAAAAATTCGTATCAGTTTAGGGAGTGTTAAGTACCACCCCCCCCCACCCGCCGCCCCCCGAAATCGAAGCTCCCAGACACCAGCCGAGGGCCAAGTTTGCAAACAGGCCTTTCTGAGGGTACCAGTCTCAGGACTGCTTATGTTCTTGTGTCTGCAGAGGACAGTTGGCGGAAATCTCAGATACTACCATCGCTAGTATTAAGGAACCCTACGGGATAGAATGATGGGGTGAAACCAACAAGGTGAAGCCTATTAAGGGAAAACAAGAGCTTTGCCTTAAAATTCCAAAAGGTCAATTCCGAGTACTGGCTGGAGGAGACCCAGCTTGACAGCAAGGAATGTGAAAAAACCCCCAGGGGGTTTTGCTGCTCAATATCAATTAACAGTGTTAACTGAGCCATTGGAAAAACGAATGGAAACTTATTCTGAGTTAATGGGCGTGTCCTGTCCAGGTCAATGGATGGAGAACTCCCGTGGTATTCTGAAGCGGCCAGACATCATCTGGAGCAGGCATGCGCTTCTAAGGCTTTTATTCTAATGCATGGATGAATAAATAAAAGATGTGCAGGAGTTAGTGCGGGCTGCTGGAGTGACACATGTGTGAGCAGCCTTATCATTTTTGAAATGAGGCTTTGAAAATTTTGAAACGAGTCTGGGAGATTCTCTTTTGCTGCATTTGGCAGAGTTGAGACCAGTGGAGGCGGCTCTAGGAGACAGATAGGGAGACAATATCAGAAGGAATGAGAACAGCCCAGCTATGGAATTCGCGGACTCGGGCAAGCATGTCTTCCCCAGTAATGGAAATGTACACACAGCTGGATGAACATGTGTCTCTAGACTGGATGAGACACTGACACTGAAGATGATCTGTTAGAGTCTCTTTCTACCCTACACTGCTTGACCCTGTGGTCCTATTACTTTAGACGTTTCCACTGTGCCCGTGGCTCGGTGGCTGCTGAATGGACAGTCAAAGGAAGAACAGGAGTCATGTCCTTTGCCCAGTGTCTCAGTCTCATTTTGAGTGTTGCTGCGGGAACCCCGGGGATGCTCTCAAGCCCTGGGGGCTCATTTCATAACATTGCCTCATACAGGCGGGCCCTAAAAGTTTTGGAGACAAAACTTTTCACTGGCAAGATTCATGCTTGAAATTTCGCCTCTAGAATTAATCTTTGAAGGATTCTGTGACAGACATCAAGACACTACCTCAGGGAAGGACTCTGTTAAATTTGAGATGCCATTTCAACATACACCAGGAAGTTCCTTAGTCCCAAGTGACCAGAGCTCCTCACGTTTTACCATTAAACATTGATTTTTCTGCATCTTACTAATATGTCAACTTTCACAAAACACCCACTAAAAATAAATACCCCTGGGTGAAGGAGCGCTTTAGCTAATCTCATGTAAATCAGGGTTCTCTAAATGTTTCATATTATGTAAAAAAACATTGATTTCTATCAGGAAAAATTCAGTTGTATCAGTAAAAAAGAAAAAAAATTGTGTCCCCACCATGCCTATATCTATTTTATTTCCTCATATACTTGACTCCCTGGACTCAAGGCTCATTCAGACTTACTTCCTTGAAACAACCAGAACCCTAGTCACAGCCAGCTCTCTGCCTGCCCCGCAGCTGTACCCTGCTAGTGCCTTTGGCCGGAGTAAAAACTCACCGCCATGCAGACGGGTCTCTCTTGGAATTCGTAGTGCAAAACCTCACGTGGGCCCTTAATGCAGCTGGGCCATCAGACTGTTCTTCCCCAATCTGGCCACTCTCCCGAAAGTATCTCTCAGACTTGAGTGTGCCGTCAGCCACCCGGGGGTCTCGATACACACACTTTCTGGTCTTGCCACTGAGTATGAGAGCCTGTGTTTCTAACAGGCCTCCAGCTAAGGTACAACACTGGTGACCCTCGAGTAGCAAAGTCCTAGATGACTATTTCATACTTTATTGTCTCTCTTCAGGCTTCTAACACTTGCTCCCCGACCCCTTCAGCCAGCTAGTGACCTGCTTCTTACCGTACCGAGCAAGTGGTAGGAATCGGAGGAGGGCATCACAGGCTCCGTCACCTCTCACCTACTGACCTGCCAGCACCTGGACCCACACATTCCGCCTTCCCGTCTGTTAACAGACATCTCAGACATACGTTGCTCAGGAGTGAACTTCTGATGTTGGCCCTACTGTCTCTTCTACCAAGTTCCTTGTGCCCGTCCCTGCTGACGTCCTTGTCATTTCTCCAGTTGCTGAAATCAAAAGCCTTGAAGTAATCCTTTCTCGTGTTTCTTTCCTTCATACCCTATGTCCAGTCCCGTTTGCTTGACCTTCAAAATGCCTCCATAGTCTGACCACTTCTCGCTACCTGTACTGTCACCACCCCCTGCAGGATATCTGGATCACCATAATCATCTGGTAAATGGCCTCCCTGCTTCTAACCTTGCCCCATTAGGGCCTATTGAAAACTAAGCAGTGAGAGTGATCTTATTAAACTTACCATATGCTATTGAATCTAAGATGCCATCAATTGTAGGAAGCAGCCTTATTTTATGTATAAGTAAGTAAAGTAAGGGACATTGCCCCGCACTAAACCGTGATGCTTTGCCTCAATAATAATCTTGTGCAAAACATCACTTGGTCTCACCAGCGTCTGTCTGCTTTGGAGATACTTCACATTTCCAGGATATGGGCCACTTTTTACTGCATCCAGGTTCGTTCATCGCTTGATGGAATGGTAGGCGACCCTTTCGGATGTATATCACGAACAAAAGAAAACCCAACTCCATCTACTCACTGATACATTTTTAAAGCACTTGCTTGGTAATTGCTCTGCAAGAAGTTATGGACTTTGAATCATTCCTCCAACAATGAACATTCATTTCACTAGTATCCAATTTTTACGCCGCTGCTGTGTTTCCCTGACTTTCTGCCGCACCTTAACTTTTTGTTTCAGTGCCAAATCATCATATAATCTTCTGGAAGGCACTTGAAAAAGCAGTTAGGCTCAACATGGGTAGGACGGACAATGCACAGAACTCGCCTAAAGGGGGAGGGAGATGAGAACTTTCCTGAACAAGTCCCTCTGTGCAGGCCATGACAACTATGCCTGAACTGCCGCTTGCCAGACAGGTATTCGAGTACAGTTTCTACAGGGATAATCCCGATAACCCCAGTGATAAAATGTAGGGAAAAGGTGATAAAATTCAGTACATCAGATCATGCCCCTCCTACACTCAGAACTCTCAAAGGCTGTCCATTGCACTTACCAGCATCCGTACCGTACCCTACAGAGTGTTAGGCGTGAGCTCCCTGGCCCCCACCACAAGCACCTGGGTCTTTGCCCTAGAGGGGGTTTGTCATTAGAATAACCAGGTGGGTGTTTGGAATCTAGCCACGAGGATACTGAGTTGAGGATATATTTAGTTTGGATTTCAGAGCTGTATTTCAGTGGTTCACAGTCCTACCTACTAGAGGTAAGCTACTGCTAGCTTTCCCACGTATGGAGTGGCTTCCAGAAATTCTCCTCATGTCCGCTGTGCTGACTCACCTGTGTTGGGACATGAGGATGCAAGGCCAAAGGCTGTTTGGTAACATAACCACGTGCTCTGGCTCCTGGCACCGGGAAGAAGGGACGGACTGGCAGAGAAACAGTTATCGAAATGGATGGTGCCAGAAGCTAGACCGTGGGAAACTTTTCTAATCACTACAGTGTAAAATTGTAGGCAGGGTGGTTTACTCACATCAGTGCTTGTCGAAACAGAAGTTCTCTCCTATCAGGAACATACATGAAACTGCAGCCATAAACGCCACCCCATACTTCAGGATTCTCAGTGTGTGTGGTGTTTGTCGGCTTTTTAAGGGTGGTAATATATTGCAGTTTCCTTTGTCATTCTACAGAAATCTTTGATTTTGTGCCTAATTTTGTATTTGTGCCTTTGGAATTCTTTTTTTTTTTTTCCTAACACCTTTATTGGAGTATAATTGCTTTACAATGGTGTGTGAGTTTCTCCGGTATAACAAAGTGAATCAGCTCTATGTATACATATATCCCCATATCTCCTCCCTCTTGCGTCTCCCTCCCTCCCACCCTCCCTATCATCCCACCCCTCTAGGTGGTCACAAAGCAGCGAGCTGATCTCCCTGTGCCATGCGGCTGCTTCCCACTAGCCATCTGTTTTACAACTGGTAGTGTATGTATGTCCATGCCACTCTCTCACTTTGTCCCAGCTCACCCTTCCCCCTCCCCGAGTCCTCAAGTCCATTCTCTATGTCTGTGTCTTTATTCCTGTCCTACTCCTAGGTTCTTCAGAACCTTTTTTTTTTTTTTTTTTAGATTCCATATATATGTGTTAGCATATGGTATTTGTTTTTCTCTTTCTGACTTCCTTCACTCTGTAGGACAGACTTTTAGGTCCACCCACCTCACTACAAAGAATTCGATTTCGTTTCTTTTTATGACAGAGTAATATTCCATTGTATATATGTGCCACATCTCCTTTATCCATTCCTCTGTCAGTGGACACGTAGGTTGCTTCCATGTCCTGGCTGTTGTAAATGGAGCTGCAATGAAGATTGTGGTACATGACTCTTTATGAATTACGGTTTTCTCAGGGTATATGCCCAGTAGTGGGATTGCTGGGTCCTATGGTAGTTCTATTTGTAGTTTTTTAAGGAACCTCCATACTGGTCTCCATAGTGGCTGTACCAGCGTACATTCCCACCAACAGTGCAAGAGGGGGTTCCGTTTTCTCCACACCCTCTCCAGCATTTATTGTTTGTAGACTTTTTGATGATGGCCATTCTGACTGGTGTGAGGTGATACCTCCTCGTAGTTTTGATTTGCATTGCTCTAATGATTAGTGATGTTGAGCATCTTGTCATGTGTTTGTCGGCCATCTGTATCTCTCCTTTGGAGAAATGTCTGTTTAGGTCTTCTACCCACTTTTGGATTGGGTTGTTTGTTTTTTGATATTGAGCTGCATGAGTTGCTTGTATATTTTAGAGATTAATCCTTTGTCAGTTGCATCGTTTGCAAATATTTTTCTCCCATTCTGAGGGTTGTCTTTTGGTCTTGTTTATGGTTTCCTTTTGCTGTGCAAAAGCTTTTACGTTTCATTAGGTCCCCTTTGTTTATTTGTGTTTTTATTTCCATTTCTCTAGGAGGCGGGTCGGAAAGAATCTTGCCGTGATTTATGTCATAGAATGTTCTGTCTACGTTTTTTTCCCTCTAAGAGTTTGATAGTGTCTGGCCTTACATTTAGGTCTTTAAGCCGTTTAGAGTTTATTTTCGTGTATGATGTTAGGGAGTGTTCTCATTTCACTCTTTTACATGCAGATGTCCAGTTTTCCCAGCTCCAGTTTTGAAGAGGCTGTCTTTTCTCCATTGTATATTCTTGCCTCCTTTATCAAAGATAGGGTGACCATACATGTGTGTGGGTTTATCGCTGGGCGTTCTATCCTGTTCCATTGATCTGTATTTTCTGTTTTTGTGCCATTACCATACTGTCTTGATTGCTGTAGCTCTGTAGTACAGTCCGAAGTCAGGGAGCCTGAGGCCTCCAGCTCCATTTTCCTCTTTCAAGACTGCTTTGCCTATTCGGGGTCTTTTGTGTTTCCATACAAATTGTGAAATTTTTTGTTCTAGTTCTGTGAAAAAAATGCCATTAGTAGTTTGTAGGGACTGCATTGAATCTGTAGATTGCTTTGGGTAGTAGAGTCATTTTCACAGTGTTGATTCTTCCAATCCAACAACACAGTGTATCTCTCCATCTGTTTGTATCGTCTTTAATTTCTTTCATCAGTGTCTTATAGTTTTCTGCATACAGGTCTTTTGTCTACGTGGGTAGGTTTATTCCTAGGTATTTTATTCTTTCCATTGCAGTGGTAAATGGGAGTGTTTCCTTAATTTCTCTTTCAGATTTTTTCAGCATTCGTGTATAGGAATGCAGGAGATTTCTGTGCCTTAATCTTGTGTCCTGCTACTTTACCAAATTCATGGTTTAGCTCTAGTAGTTTTCTGGTACCATCTTTAGGTTTCTCTAGGTATAGTATCATGTCATCTGCAAACAGTGACAGCTTTACATCTTGCTTTCCGATTTGGATTCCTTTTATTTCTTTTTCTTGGCTGATTGCTGTGGCGAAAACTTCCAAAACTGTGTTGAATAGTAGTGGTGAGAGTGGGCAACCTTGTCTTGTTCCTGATCTTAGTGGAAATGGTTTCAGTTTTTCACCATTGAGGACGATGTTGGCTGTGGGTTTGTCATATATGGCCTTTAGTATGTTGAGGTAAGTTCCCTCTGTGCCTACTTTCTGGAGGGTTTTTTTTTTTTTTTTTCCCATAAATGGGTGTTGAATTTTGTCGAAAGCTTTGTCTGCATCTATTGAGATAATCATACGGTTTTTCTCCTTCAGTTTGTTAATATGGTGTATCACATTGATATTGATATTGTTTTGCGTATATTTGAAGAATCCTTGCATTCCTGGGATAAACCCCACTTGATCGCGGTGTTACGATCCTTTTAATGTGCTGTTGGATTCTGTTTGCTAGTATTTTGTTGAGGATTTTTGCATCTATGTTCATCAGTGATATTGGCCTGTAGTTTTCTTTCTTTGTGACATCTTTGTCTGGTTTTGGTATCAGGGTGACGGTGGCCTCGTAGAATGAGTTTGGGAGTGTTCCTCCCTCTGCTATCGTTTGGAAGAGTTTCAGAAGGACAGGTGTTATCTCTTCTCTAGATGTTTGATAGAATTTGCCTGTGAAGCCATCTGGTCCTGGGCTTCTGTCTGTTGGAAGATTTTTAATCCCAGTTTCAATTTGAGTGCTTGTGCTTGGTCTGTTGATGTTTTCTGTTTCTTCCTGGTTCAGTCTCGGAAGGTTGTGCTTTTCCAAGAATTTGTCCATTTCTTCCAGGTTGTCCATCTTTTTTGGCATAGAGTTGCTTGCAGTAATCTCTCATGATCCTTTGTGTTTCCGCAGTGTCAGTTGTTACTTCTCCTTTTTCATTTCTAATTCTCTTGATTTGAGTCTTCTCCCTTTTTCTCTTGTTGAGTCTGGCTAATGGTTTATCAATTTCGTTTATCTTCTCAAAGGACCAGCTTTTCATTTTACTGATTTTTGCTATCATTTCCTTCATTTCTTTTTCATTTATTTCTGATCTGTTCTTTATGATTGCTTTCCTTCTGCTAGCTTTGGGGGTTTTTTTAAAAAATTCTTCTTTCTCTAATTGTTTTTGGTGTTAGGTTAGGTTGTTTATTTGAGATGTTTCTTGTTTCTTGAGGTAGGATTGTATTGCTGTAAACTTCCCTCTTAGAACTGCTTTTGCTGCATCCCACAGGTTTTGGGTCGTCGTGTTTTCATTGTCATTTGTTTCTTGGTATTTTTTTATATCCTCTTTGATTTCTTCATGATCTCTTGGTTATTTAGTCGCGTCTTGTTTAGCCTCCATGTGTTTGTATTTTTACGGTATTTTTCCTGGAATTGATATCTAGTCTCATAGCACTGTGGTCGGAAAAGCTACTTGATGTGAACAACCAAACCGAAAAAGAAATCCTGCAATGATAAAAAGCGCTAAAAAGTGTACTAAGGGAAAAAAAAAATAAGAGAGGATAAAGGACAGACAGAACCCTAGGACAAACGGTAAAAGCAAAGCTATACAGACAAAAATCACACAAAGAAGCGTACACTTACATACTGACAAAAAGAGAAGAAGGAAAAAAAAATGTATATATACATATATATAAACACAGAGAGCAACCAAAGCAATAAACAAATATACCAATGATAATAAGCTCTAAATGCTAAACTGACATAAACATACAACCAGAGACAAATTAGATGCAGAAAGCAAACCTCAAGTCTACAGTTGCTCCCAAAGTCTACCACCTCAATTTTGGGGATGATTTGTTGTCTATTCAGGTATTCCACAGATGCAGGGTACATCAAGGTGATTGTGGAGATTTAATCTGCTGCTGCTGAGGCTGCTGGGAGAGATTTCCCTTTCTCGTCTTTGTTCGCACAGCTCCTGGGGTTCAGCTTTGGCTTAGCCCCGCCTCTGCGTGTAGGTCAGCTGAGGGCATCTTTTGGGAAGTCTGAGGTCTTCTGCCCACATTCAGTAGGTGTTCTGTAGGAGTGTTCCACACATGGGTGTATTTTTTTTTTTGATGTATTTGTGGAGACGAAGGTGATCCCCACACCTTACTCCTCCACCATTTTGAAGGTCCCTCCTAATTCTTTCTTTTAATTGTGCAAGATTCAGGCCCCATGAAACCTAGATCTGTCCGTGCTTTGACGTCTATACCATCACCCTTGGGCCCCAGTCCCCACACCCTTGCCCTGAGCTCCTGCCATGCTGGCCTCCTCACCATTCCCCAGACAATTCTGTCGTTCCCTGGTCTCTGCACTGGTCCCCCTGCCTGGAGCCCTCTTCCGCCAAACACCCACATTGCTTGCTTCTTCCCCTTTCAGAAGTCTTTTCTCAACATTCATATTCACAGGGAACTATACTCAATATCCTGAGATAAACTATAATGGAAAAGAGTGTATTTTTAAAATGTCTATGTATAACTGAATCACTTTGCTGTACAGCAGAAACTAACAAAACATTGTAAGTCAACTATACTTCCGTGAAGAAGAAAGAAAAAAATAATTCACCTTCTCCGTCAGGCCCTCCCTGTCCTGTCCTCTCCTTTTGAATATGAAGTCCATGTCTATACACACTCCTGAAACTTCTTATTCCACTTCCGTTGTCTCCTTTCTGTAGCATCTTTCACACTCTAAAGTAGATCGATTGATAATGATTGATCAAGCAATAGATAGATGATAGACACGATCAACAATCAGGTTATTATGCTTCAAGCTAATTGCCTGCCCCTCCACAAGAATGTACTCAATAAATATTTGGTAAATGGACGAAACACTTCTTATATCAAAACCTGTGAATCATTTACTTAGGTCTCACACGCACACACACACACACACACGACACACACACACACGACACATACACACACTCACACACACACGACACACACACACTCACACACACACACACAAAATGCTCTTCTAAACCAAAAGGATAACAACTTATAGGACCTTAAGTGAAATGAAAATCAAGATGGAGTCACTGTTGCTAAGAGAGCTCTCTAAAATGGAGCCGGGAAGCCATTAAGGAAGTGTGACTTATGCATGTCTCAGCCTGGATGGAATCTGATCTTTTGGCCTGATGAAGCCTCCCAGAACACCGGCCAGAAACTCAAGATACGTATCCGACCGTGACCCTAAAATAACTCGTGGCAGTCTATCTATTATCGGACCCCTACCCTAAAACAACTTGTGTTCCTTAAGGGCAAATATTTTCTGACTCAAGTCAGAGTCAGTCACCGTTCTCTCCAGGCAACCTTTAACCAACCATCGTGTGGCTTTTTGTCTCTATAAGCCCCTGACTCTTTCTCTTCCCCAGAGCATTCTTTAGGGGTTACCCAAATGTGGGGGTCTCCCGAATTGCAATTCTTAAGACCCCCGGATAAACACTTTTCTTATCTGCAGCCTCCTGCATTATTGTTATTATTATTATTTTTGGTTGACACCCTTTACTGTGCCTTGTAGAAATTTAATATCAGCATGATACTCTGTGCCCCAAAATGTGAAAGTGTGGAGAAAATGCGACTCTTTGATTGAAAAGGCCCAGGGAAATATTGTGGGGTTTAGTTGTAGTTGGTGGACGCATATTCTTTTTGGGTTGTGTGAGGATTTTTCTTTTAAGACGATTTTTTTTTAGAGCAGTTTTAGGTTCGCAGAAAAATTGAGAAAGGTACAGACTTTTCCCATATACCCCCTGCCCAGAGGTTGCAGGTTCTTAACTACAGAAAAAAGGAGAGGATGATTTTTGTAGTTGAATGACTGCAGGACAAAAGACAAAAGCTGCCTTTGAAATAAAGCTTCTCAGACACATGGCTCTCGGTTCAGGAAACCAGAGAATTCTATGGTGGTCATTATTTAGAACAGTAAGGAAAATGAGTACGGAGGAAAATATGGAATGCCCTGAGCATCGGATACAAGCCAAACATTGGAAATGATTGTTTATTAACTTCTTTTCTGCCTGAGTTTGTTTAGCTTTTTTTTTTTTCTTCTTCTTCTTCTTCTTCTTTTCTCGCCTGAGAAGTGAGGATCATTTTTCCACACCTGCATGATAGGGTAGCATCCAGGGCTCCATTTCCATCGCAGTGCAGGAGGGGATGGCGGCAGGATCCTGACAGGTGTTAATTTCGCTTCTGCCTCAGAACTTCACGTTTCAGGAAAAATCTTCCTCCTTGTCAACAGCAAATTAAGTTAGAGTTAATAGCTGTGTTTCTTGTGTCTTCCCCTGGCTGTGGGCAGCTTCGAGCAACTTCTGTCACTGTGTGAGAGGCTGGACGAGAGACCACGCTTCTCCTTCTCGCTGAAACGAAAGATTCAGTCGTAATGTTTTCTGCTTGGCTTAGCACATACCCTGGCATGCTTACATATTTTGCACGGCGATTCTAGGGGAATTTTAATGTCAAGAGCAGGCATCCCCTATGAGGATCAGTTGTCGGGGTGGTTTGTTCTTCACTTATAGTTTACAGAGCTGTTTGTAGCTTTGGTTCATGTCTGATACTGAGCCTTGCCAGTTGTCAGAGAGCTGTCGCTTTCTGTTCACAGCGTGATGGACTGGCAGGAGGGGGGCCTCCAATGGGCGCGGATGGCTTGTGGGGGCCGAGGGAGGGGCCACACGTGCCAGGGCCTATGAGGGCTTATGAGGTGTGTTACTTTGTTATCCAAGTGAATAAGACGCTAGTCTTACTGCCATCGTCCTGGCGCCCACACAGCAGGCTGAGGGACCCTGTTGAAACCAGAATCAGATCGTGTCACTCCACGGCTTCGCACGTTCCCTTGGGTTCCCATTTCACTCAGAGGAAAGACAGAGTCTTCACAATGGCCCCCAAAGCCCTCCTCGATCGGGCCCATGCCCGCCTCTTACCTCCCCAGCCTCTTCTGTTATCCTCCACCGCCCTCGCTCCATCCACTTGGGCCACACTGGTCTTCTTGCTGGGCCTAGGACACATCAAACCCATACCCTCCTCTGGTCCCTTGCATTTGCTGTCTCTTCTGCCTGGAATTCTCTTCCCCCAGATTTCCTCAAGGCACCCTCCCTCATCTTCCACAGATCTCTGCTTAGAAGTCATCTTGTCACGGAGACTTACCCTGGCCGCTACATTTCAATTAGCACCCTCCAGACACCGCCCTCACACATATATACCTAACTTTTCTCTTCTCTGCTTTCATTGTCCCATAGCCCTCTGTCATCATTTACCATTCTAGATGATCTTTCTTGATTGTCGTATCGTCTGTCCGTCTTTCCTACCGTGTATACGGCGTAAGCTCCAAGAAGGCGTTGAATTTTACCTCGATATGATGTTCACTGCTCTAGTCCAAGCCCCTGGAATAGCACTTGGAATATAGCCAGGTTGAGCATCCATTACTGGTTTGCCAGGACCCGTCCCAGTTATGCCTGAGGTCCGGGTGTGATTATTAACGGCACTCCCTTCACTGTGCAAAGTGTTAGATGATTAGATTTATGGTCACTGTACACAGAGGAGAGGCTCAGTAACTATATCTTAATTGAGAGGCTGCTGCCTCAGGGGTAGAGCCTTTTCTAGTTGTGGTTCAGGCAAATAGTCAGGACTGGGGAAAAAAAAAAATCAGAGCACTCACCAGGATAAAGCAGCTGAGGCTCAGAAATGGTGGTATAGAAGAGCAGCTGGCAGCTGGAAGGTCAGTCTTTGGGCTACAGTCCATCAGTCTCTGATATTCAGGAGCAGGGTTCCAGTTTCCTACGAAGAGCACAGTGGAGTCCCTGCTCCTGCAAGAAGCCTTGGGGACTAGAAAGTTGACCAGAGCAGAAATGTAGAATAGCATCCAAAACAGAAATCTAGCTTTAGAAACCGGGGTAGCAGCCAGGTAATCACACGCTCAGTTGAAAACGCAGCTAATGAAAAGGATCCTGGGGACTTCCCTGGCGGTCCAGCGGTTAAGACTTTGTCTTCCCACACGTGGGGTGCGGCTTCGATCCCTGGTCAGGGAGCTAAGATCCCACGTGCCTCGTGGTCAAAAAACATAAAACAGAAGCACTATTGTAAGAAATTCAATAAGGACTTTTACTTTTTTTTAGTATTTATTTACTTATTTAATTTTATTTATTTTTGGCCGCATCGGGTCTTCGTTGCTGCACGTGGGCTCTCCTCTGGTTGCGACGAGCGGGGGCCACTCTTTCTCACGGTGCGCGGGCTTCTCGTCGCGGCGGCTTGTCTTGTTGCGGAGCACGGGCTCTAGGCCCGTGGGCTTCAGTAGCCGTGGCACGTGGGCTCGGTGGCCGTGGCTCGTGGGCTCAGTAGTTGTGGCTCGTGGGCTCTAGGGCGCAGGCTCAGTAGTTGTGGCGCACGGGCTTGGTTGCTCCGCCGCACGTGGGATCTTCCCGGATGGGGGATGGAACCTGTGTCTCCTGCACTGGCGGGCGGATTCTTAACCACTGTGCCACCAGGGGAAGCCCTCAATAAAGACTTTTAAAATGGTCCACATCAAAAAAATAAAATAAAATAAAAAAGAAGGGAAGAAAAGAAGGATCCTTAATGCTTTATTCTCTTGAATGAACCCTTTGAAGCCTTTACGTATATTCACAATCCTCCTTTTCTTAATGAAGACTGTGGCTCCCCTTCTGTTTGCCTTGTTAGTCTGTGACTTTCCCTTGTTTCAGAATATGTTCTTGAATATCTTTTAAAATGTATCTTTCACTTTGATTTCTCTTATTCCCTGTGTTCGTTTTCTGTGGCTGACCTGGCAGCTGGCCACAAGCTCTTAGCAGCTCAAAACAACACAAGTGTATCATCTCACGGTTCTGCAGGTCAAAAGTGTGGGTTGGATCGGCGGGTTTTTCTACTCTGGGTCCCACAAAGCTGAAATCAAGGCATTGGCTGGCCCGGGCACTTACATGTGGAGGCTCTGAGAGCTGTTCCCCTGCCAGGCACATTCAGGTTTGTAGAGGGATTCGGTTCCATGCTGCTTTAGGACTGACGCCCCCATGTCCTTGCCGGCTGTTGTCTGGGAGTCGTTTGGAGCTCCTGGAAGCTGCCCACATTCCTTGGTTTGTGGTCCCTTTTGACCTTCAAAGCCAGCAAGAGTGGGTCGACTTCCTCTCCCAATTGGAATCTCCCTGACCCGTTCCTCCCTGGCATCTCTCCTCCATTCTCCTCTGCTGCTGCATCTCTCTGGCTGACTTTTCAGCCATCCTCTTTTGTTCCTCTGGATTCATTTGTTTATAATGGGCCCACACAGATGACAACCCAGAATATCCTCCCTATTATATAAGGTTAACTGATTAATCGCTGTTAATCAGTTATCGATGAACTGGTAATTTGTAATAGACTGTAATAACTGTAATAAACAGATTAATTACATCTGCAAAGCCCCTTCACAGCAGTACCTAGATTAGTATTGGGTTGAATAACCAGGAAAGGGGACTCTTTGGGGGAGTCACCTTTAAGAATTCTGCCCGTCACACTCCTCACGCTTTTGAAAATGTATATTCGAATCTCTCCTCAAGATGTTTACTGTCAGGCACTTGAGGTGTTTTTACTTGTGAGTGTGAGTGCCTCCCTGCCCTGCAGCTCCCCAAACGATGCCTGCGAAGGCGGTAAAATGGGTGGGTGGGCAGAATCTTGGGCTGGACTTAAAAAGTAAACTCATTTGGTGAGAGCTGATTTGTGAGAGTCCTCCTCCGGCTTCTGGCTGGTACCCGGTAGCTTCATTCCTTCCTACCAGCAGAGTGTTTAGTAAATAGCGACATTCGATGCCGACAGTATGTCTCCAAGTCTCTGATTTCCAAGGCAGGGGAAATGGGTAGGAGGGTGTGCACAGGGCTTAGAAAACTCCAGCACGGGAGCATAATTATCAAAACGGCGCACCCGGGAAGTGGCGGTGGGAGGATCCCACGGAACCGAACCGAGGCCCACCAGATAGATAGATGTGAGTTGTGACAAGGGACACGTGGGTGATGATTCTGAAACTGCCGCCGTAACTCCTCTCTGGAGCTAGGATAGGTCAAAGGCGGTGGTTCTCCAAGTGTGAGTCCTAGACCAATCAGCGTCCCCTGGGAACTTGTTGGGGGCGTCCGTTCTTGGGCCCCATTCCCGACCTGTTGAATCAGAAACGCTAGGGGTGGGGCCCAGGTGTCCGTGTTTTAACATGCCCTCCAGGTGATTCTGATGCAGGCTGGAAGGAGTCCAACAGTGATTTCCAAGGGATTCCAAGTGGTTCCCCTTTCTGCAGATGAGGCGGCTGCTCTCAAGGTAGTGGAGAGAAAGGAAACGGGCTTGCTCCCTGGTTGGGGTCCCCTTCTGTTTAGCCATCACGCTGCACAAGAAACGGAAAGAGACGCAGTATCTGCAGGGGGTAAGGGTGTAAGGTTAAAATATCACGGACATTCTCAGTTACCTTTCATGCATAACACCGTGTTAGTGATTTTCTGAGAAGACGTGAGCACAGAATCCTTTCCTCTAGGAATTTATATGCAAGACGCAGTTCCTTAACATCGTATTTCAACATTTCCTCTAGAACGGGAGTTTTGGTTGCCCGGAACCTCTGGGAACATTTTCCCGCCTCAGTCATCTAGGGCTATACTTAGTGCCCAGGGGCCAGGATATTTAAAATTTGAAAAACATTCCCCAGGCGATTCTGATCAAGTTCAGCGTTTCTCTGGCCCTGGTGAAAGCCACGGAGGAAAGAGTGTTCACGTCAGGGTTCCAGCCTGAGCTGAAGGTATTCCTGAGTCGTTCAAGTGAGGCCCTTCGTGCCTGTCAGCTTCTCACTCACGACCCAGGGTGTGGAGGGCCGCGTTACCGATTATTTGGCTGCTAAATGGCTGGTGCCGAATACAAGTCAGGGTCTAAACGGCAACAGTGAGCCCTGTCTCTCTACAGTGAGCTTCTCCTTTGGTTGAACTTGGATGTGGGGCTGGCAAGTTGCCCAGACCATCAGAGAGTGAAAGAATTTATTGTGAGTAAATGCTTGAGGCGGAGGGAGTGGAAGAGGTCAAGGACAAGGTTGAACTCAGACGCGGGCTTGGCTCCATAAAGAGAGGAGGCGTGGGCCATGTTAAAGGAATTGAGGCTTTTGTCCTCTTTTTCGTTCTTTGCTAAATGCTGATCGACTCCCTTTTCACTGAGGCGCGGTACGCGTTGGCTTTGGTTTTCCTCCGTTTGGTTTTTCGGTCGGCCTGGAAGCTCCATGACCAAAAGAAATGGCTTTTCTTGAAGTTTTGACATACCCGAGTAGCAACTCCTGAAACTTGTTCCTTGAGAGCTGCCTGCCCCCCAGCTCTGCCATTTCCAAGCTCTGTAAGCTTGGGCAAGTCACTTAGCACCTCAGCGTCTCATCTGCAACATACAGATAGAATGGTTCTTAGCTCACTGGGTGACTTTAAGGGCTGAATGAGCTCGTAAATGGCAAGTGCTTACGACCGCGCCCCCACATAGAATAGGCGCACGGGCAGATATGAAAATTCTTATTGCTGTTGTGGTGGCTGTTTGCCCTGCCCTGGATCTCTTACTTCTCACACTTCCCGTCCTTCACCCAGTATGTACCACGTGCCTGGTGGCCATATCTAGGGGAGAGGACAGACGCCGTGGATTGGAGGTGAAATAGTTCCCCAAAGGCCACATCCCACCTGCATTCATAGTACCTCCTTGTCTTCTCTGACTGACCCTGAGTTCCGTGATGAAATGGTAGGAGAGTGAAAGAATAGCCAAGAATTACTTTAATGACCTGAAAATGTGGCCTTTTAAAAAGCATCTAGAAATGTAAACAGTAGAAACTAGCACAAACAAATTTTAAATCATTCCAACAAAACGTACAGACCGTGTCAGTCAGAATAGGCAAGGTCTTGGGCAGGGAAGCCCAGCATTGTAAGAATGTATGACAACAAGGGCTTATTCCTTGCTCACATAACCAGTCTGTCCTGGGGAAGCTGGGCCCCTCCTCCATAGCTCTCTTCTCTGGCCCACTTGGGCTGTGAGGGCGGCCAGCACCTGGAGGGTTGCTGTATTGTCACTATGGCACATGAAGAAGGTCACGAGGGACTTCCCTGGGGGTCCAGTGGTTAAGACTCCGGGCTCCCAATGCAGGGGGCTGGGGTTTGATGCCACATGCTGCACCTAAGAGCCCGCACACATGCTGCCACTAACGGTCCCGCCCGCCGCAACGAAGATCCCATGTGCCGCGCTAAGACCCGGCGCAGCCAAATAAATAAATAGATAAAAGAAATATTTTTTAAAAAAAAGAAAAAGAAAAAAGAAAAGTAAAGCTTAAAAATAGGATAAACAACAACAACAAAAAAGGAAAACGGTCACGAGGCACATCATGTGCTCGCTCTTAAAGCTGCAGCCCAGAAATCAGCCACTTTTCCTCACGTTCCTTTGGCTAAAGCAAGTCAGCTGTCTATGCTTAACTTCCACAGGGTACGTTTAATCTTTGAAGCAATATCCTACAGACCATAAACATTGTAAACTATTGCTTCAAAAGAAAGAATGAAATATATTTCATATTTAACAGTGTAAGGACACAAATGAACCTGAAGTGAATCATCTCAACCGCGAGTGCAAATTATATCAAGTCATTTTTTTCAGTCTTAACTCCCTTTTGTTTTGGCCACACTGTGTGGCATGCGGGTTCTCAGTTCTTCGACCGGGGATCAAACCCGTGCCCCTGCATTGGGAGCGTGGAGTCTTAACCACTGGACCACCAGGGAAGTCCTTCATGTAATATTTACATGCTTAGTATACTTTTTCAAAACCATCACCATAAAAACAACAACAACAACACAACAACCATCACCATCAGCAGAATGATACAATTTTCAGACATTTCGGTTGTCTAAGAAAGAACTGCATAAAAAGATCAGTCTCCTTCCGATTTTAGGACAATAGAGAGATAAGTGGAATTTTTCTCCCTGACTTATTTGTATTATCCTACATTTGTAGATATATAACTCCTAAAGTGTGTTTTTCTGTAATGTCTTTTGTTCCTGGTGTTCAGTGTATGCATATATGTATTCCAATTGCTTTAATTCAAAGAAACTACTTAAAGTTTAACGAAGGAAATATCTTCTTGAGAAAGTCTATCAAGTTTACTAGGTTGTAAGCATGGACTAGAGCCGTTGGTAATTCCAGCTGTATAATTCAGTGTCTGCATTTGAAGCCAACTCTGAATTATCCACAGCCATGAAATGAGAATAATAATAAACAATGTCTTAAATTACTAAGTTTTATATACTTATTTGATCCTTTCACTGCTCAGAAGGAGGTGCTATTATCCCCCCCCCCGCCATTTTACAATTTTAGTGATTGAGGAGAGGCTAAGAGACTTAACCAGGGTGACACAGTAAGTGGCAGAGAGAGCATGCAAATCCTAGTCTCCCTGGGCACCGGAGTCGGTGCTCCTAATACCACTCTATGCTCAGGCACTGACCAAGCCCCCCCCGCCCCCCCCCCCGCGCCCCCAAAGTGAAATCAGACCATTCTGATTATCCAACTGAACTTATCCACATGGAATCCCTGAATATATAAAACACAAACAGGATTACTTAGGGCCAGATAAAAATACATCCCAATGAGTTAAGAGTAGGTATAATTTACGCAAAAGCATAATGATCACCTACCCGCACTAGTAGAATGAGTCCAATACAACGATATCTATGTTTAAAGTATGTAAGTAGGGAGTAGCGGGCTATTGTAGGCTGAACCGATGAAAAAACAGTTGTGCTTCTAGATGAGCAGCTGAATTCTTAATATTAAAGGAAAAACAGCTATTTAAAAAATTGGGTTAAACCGGGAGGTATGTCAAAGGCTTCTTTAGTAAAAGTAGAGATGAACAGCAAGGAATGTGCAAATAGCTTCAACTCACCTGTTAACCCATGAACCTCCAGGCCTGCCAAGAGACTTAGAGTGGCCAAACGTGTCATGATAGGCTTTTAGTTTTCAACAGGATCAGGGAGAAATCACATTTTAACTCCAATTAATTCCAACATCCTGTTAATTGAATACCTTGGCAAGCTGGTTAATGAGACCGTGGACGGAAGAACATAAGATCATTTGTTTTTTTACTGTGGCTTTTCAGTTTACATTTCCTTCATAAAGGAAAGCTGCTAAATTACATTGGAAAAATCTGTATTTGTGACCAGAAAATAAATTGCTATTACAGTAACTTTGCTGCGGTAGGTAGGCTACAGTATAAAGGGCATTTATTTTTAGGTAGCTTGCTGGTGTTCAAAAATGTTCTATTTGGAAGGCTAGCTTGGTTAGCCGCTATGCAGAAGAGAGTTAAGATAACATGCCTGAGACTGCTTTCCTAAGAACGGTCTGTGAGTGAGGTTGGACCTTGCCTGGCATCTGGGAACTTGGATGTTGGGAGGGTTCCCACCAGTCCCAGAACTGATAAGGGTGACTCACTGTGTCCAAGTGGCTTGTGCAGTGTAGTTCCTGCTGAACTCTGCTTTCCTTCTGGGGGGAGTTCTGACTGACAGAGGGTACCTCCGTGACCAGCCCCCAATGAAAAGCCCAAATGCTGAGTCTCTAATGGGCGTCCCAGGGCAGTAACATCACACACGTGTTGCTGCATTTTTGTTGCTGGGGGAAGAGTGCGCTCTGAGTGACCCCTCATGGGAGGAGTGAAACCAAGTAGGACCCTGTGGGCCCTCCCTGGTAGAAAAGCGTCTCCGTGTCCCCCGTTTCTTGTCTGTAGGCAAAGGCTGTAGTCTCCTAGACCTTTCGTGAGTTCCAAAGAGCAGACTCAAACATTTGCTAATTAGGGAAGTGAGGGGATGCAGAAACAAAGGAAAAGCAGTCAAGCAAGAAAAATAATGACAGCTTAAACAGTAGTTCAGCAATAAAACAGAGTCTTAGTTCCTCCTCAAGAGACCCACATAATAATCTGACGTATATCTTTGAGTTGTTCTGCAAAAACTAAGACTCCCCACCCAGGCGGAAGGTGGTGACTACACGCTGACCACAGGCAAGTAGACCTCAGACTGATTGGAACCAGAAGTTTGATTTACCGAAACATCACCCTGTTACCTCAGCACCAACCAATCAGAAGAAAGTCTTGCATCCTGCAGCCCTCGCCCCAAATGTTGCCTTCAAACCGCCCGCCACCCCCCACCCCCCACCCCCGCCCGGCCCCACCCCACCGAGAGCCACCAAGGAGTTCTGATCTTTTGAGCGTGAGCTGCCCATTCTCCTTGCTTGGTGTCCTGCAAATAAATGCTGTACTTTCCTTTACCACACCTGGTGTCGGTAGACTGGCTGTGCCGCGCAGTGGGCACGCGGACCCAGATTTGGTTTAGTAACAGGAAGGGAGTAAAAGGAAGCCCGCCCGTGGATTCCTCTAGAGTCTGCTTGCGTCTTTTCCCCTTGTGATCTGGCTGTCTATCCATACTGTATCACCGTAATAAATCTGAAGCCATGTGTGCCACTACATGCTGAGTCCCGTGAGTCCTTCCAGTGAATCTGAATGTGGGGATGGTCTTGGAAACCCTTCAGCACAGCTACTTTCCACAGGCATTTTACGTCCACAGGCTTTAGTTTGAAAAGCAGTGCTAAGTACATGTGTTTCATCAGAAGGTTGTAGAGAGAGGATGTCTCGCCCCTGTTCTGACCAGATAAATAAAACAAACTCCAAATATATTTGCAATCTTTGATTTCAATACATCAGCCCGCAACAAACATTTTACACAGTAAGAAGCTCTGGAAGAGAATCAGGAAGGCAGTGAGTGCACACAGCAGAAACAATAGTTCACTTTTAAAGAAAAGTAAGCAGAAATGTCATTGTTCCTTTAGCCTTGGGGCACAATTATTCTTTGTTCTGAGAATTGTGAAAAAAAGAAAAAAACCCAAGAAGCCATATGAAGATCTCCTGTGGACTTTAAAAAATATCAGCCAAGGGAGAAAGTGGGCAGAGATAGAGGGATCATGCTATTAACAAATGTTGTCCTTTTTGTTTGTTTGTTATTTTGTGATGTTTTTTCCTTCTTCTAAAAATGTTTTGCGCTTTGTGAATGTTGTCTTTTAAAATTGCAATAACATTACCTTCACTACAATATCAGTATGTGTTTTATCTACTCTTCCTTTTAGATACTGGAGGGCTGTTAAGTATTTGTGAACAAAGGAAGAAAAAACATTCACACAGTATGTTTTGAAATGGAATTGAAAACAAAAGAAAAGAACAAAGCAGAGCATTCACTGAGATCATCACATGAAAAGAAAAGATGCCTGACAGGATTAAAATGCCAATGCTTGGCATCAGGTAAAACTAAAATGTCAATTTCATAATAAATATGTCATGAAGAGATCCCGTAACACAGTATGAAATGTTAGAAAACGACGATGCAGTGCGATGTACATCTTCGGAGCATCACTGTAGTTTTTTTTTTTTCTCATCCTTTAAAGCAATGTGATTTTTCAGAATGCATAAAATACAATGTTATGACAGCATTTAACACGTTTCATATAGTTTCACAGGGTATTTCCAGAATTTGAGTAATAACTTAAGAAAGCTATTTCATCTACTGAGAGTATGGTTCGAAACTCTCTTCCTTTCCTCTACGATGCCCGTAACATTTATGCATCTTTGGCATCGGGCCTCCCTTGTTTTTCCGCTCGCCACCCACTGACTACTTTGTAATTAACTTTACTGTTTTCTCCACAAACTGAAGATTTCTTAATGGAAGAAATGGTAAAAGACTGGCCTTAAGGGGCAATGGGTTTTGCCAGTAAGTTTCAAGAGGATAAGGTTAGAAAGAAGAAAGATAGTGAGAGTAATAAATAGTTTGAGGACTAGAGATGGCATGGAGTTACTCTAATTGCAATGTGAAGCCTATTGAAATGATCTGTCGTTAAAATAGAAGTGATGTGACAAATAACTGTGTCTATCAAAGAACTTTAATATCGTCTCGAAAAGGATTATTTTCCAATACTCTCAGTCCAGTTAGAATATATAAACCATTTGCAGCAAAGACATTTTTATTTCCGTTCCATTCCTCATAATAAAGGTGAGTAGATTTGGCTTCACAGAATTATTTCTAAGACTGTAAACTCCTTTAAGGAAGGGAAGTGAATCCATTATTCCTTACTTATATTTTTCTCCCCACACCCTCAGGCTCTTCTCAATGCTTAACTTCATAAAAGGAATTTGGAGAAAAGTGGAGGGGGTGATGGGGGCAGTTTGCTCCTTTTGTCGCTAGGTCGACTTGAAGAAAAATGCACTGTAGAAGAGTTGTGAGTTTGGTGTTTGCTTTTAACTTTTTATTTTATACTGGAGTATAGCTGATTAACAATGTTGTCTTAGTTTCGGGTGTACAACAGTGATTCACTTATACATATTACATGGACCTGTTCTTCTTTTTCAAATTTTTCTTCCCAGTTAGGTTGTTACAAAATATTGAGCAGAGTTCCCTGTGCTACACAGCAGGTCCTTGTCGGTCATCCATCTTAAATATAGCAGTGTGTACCTGTCAAGACCTTCCTGGGGACTGTTGCCCAGGAGACAGCCTCTCAGTAGTTCTGAGGGAACTGCTCTGAAGAGGAAGAGGAAGAAGCCTAGTTTATATATGATTTTTGGCTAGGGAATCTGTGCAGTCAAGCATGCATCTCGGTAAAAGATGACCGCTATTCACAAAGAGCGGGTATCTCAGGTTAATGATTTTCGTGCTTTTCTGTGTATGGGTCTAACTATCTAAGGGGCTTGTTTTTTTCCAAAGCACAGAGTGCCTCATCCTGGTTTTCATCCTGAATTCTTCTCGGGGTACACTGTCAGTCAGTAACGACTTAGAGCTGGCTGCTGAGCAATGCTCTTTGTTCTTCTTTGTTTACAGCTATGTTATAAAAAATTAATTTTACTTTGTAATTCATAATTGAGAGGTGGACTGCAGCTCTATCTGATTTCAGTTCTAGAATTTCCACTGGGTTCTATTTATAGTTCGTACTTCTTTGCTGAGAGTCCCTGTCTGTCTATTCATTGTGAGGGTATTTGTATTTACTTCCCCGAGCATAATTAAAATAGCTCCTTTAATATCCTTGCCTAATAATTTGGACAACTGAGTCATCTTAGGGTTGGTCTCTGTTGGTTAACTTTTCTCCTAAAAATTGGGCCACGTTCTCCTGTTTTGTTGTATAATTTTGGATTTTACCCTGGATATTGTGAATGTGGTGCCATGGAGACTCTGGATTCTGCTATAGTCTCCTGAAGAGTTAGTTGATTTTGATATTTTGCTTGTTTGTTTCTTTTTAAATCGGGTATAATATCATTTGGCTGGTTTCAGACTTCATGGTCTGAATCTCCTGAGGTGGCAACATCTCAGATTTCAGCTCTCTTAGATTTAGCTGTGTTAATTTGAGCCTGCCCTAGCACCTGTGCAGTTCAGGGCTCAGCCACAGAATTGAGCAAAATTTGCAGAGAGAAATCGATGCACTCCCCCTCTTGTCTCCTTTCCATTGTCACCCCCTTGCTTTCCAGTGGCTGTGGTTGCCCTGCATTCTATCCTCTATCTCTTCAGGCCAGAAATTCTGCAGATTGTCTTGAGTTTTAGCCACTCCAGGTAGAGATATGTTTGTTGTCTCCTCAGCCTAATGGATGGAAAACCGGTACTGTGCTCTGTTCCTTCTTCCCGAGTTTCGAATTCCCTCCAAGATCTACTGTTTTTGTTTATTCTCCTATGCCTCCCAGTCACTGCTTGTTTTATATTATTTTTTGTTTTTTGTTTTTTTTCCCCCAGCATCTTAAATTGTTTCCTGTGGCAGGGTTGGATCCAGTAGAGCTACTCAGCTATACTAATAGCAAAACTGATGGCTCTATGTGATTTCAGATATGACAACTATAAAATGAACTCTGTGACTGTAAAAGTTTCTATGGTGTTTCCGCTAGTGGGATATTATAATAAAAATAATCAACCTAGCTATTAAAAGTGAGCCTACTAGATACAACTTCCCTATAAGCTATTTAAATATTTTAGAAAGAGAATTTTCAAAAGCAAGTAAAATAAAAATAAGAAGTAAATAGGACAATAATTACTTGGAAATTCATATTATACGTTAAGGATATTTGAAGGAAGAATAAGTGGCATTACAGAAGACATATGGTGAGAAGTAAACACAAAGGCTGTGACCTTGATTCTAAGTCATTATAGATCAAGACATTGGACTTCAGTATAGGTTTTCTCCCTCAAAGTCTGATGTGGGTTGGCAGGGGCTCTCTTCCATCTAGTGACTCCGGGATCCAGGTTCCCACCACCTTGTGATGTTGCCACGTAAACACGTGGCTTGCGTGACCTCTGCTATGGGGAGAGAAACAGCCCAGAGAGTTGCTTGCACACAGACTTTTTATAGCCGGACTTGGAAACGGCGTGCCATTATTGTCTACATTCCATTTGGCAAGAACTCAGTGAAATGGTCCCGGTCCGTCTGCAAGGGAGGTTGGGAATGTTGTCTTTCTGTGTGTCGAAGAAGAGGAAACGGTATGGTGAACGCATGGCACCGTATGTGCAACGCTCTCCTTTTAATCGAGGCTACAAGAGGGGGAAAAAAAAAAAAAGATATGGTCTTTAGTCCATATTTCTCTTCTTAATGGGAGAGAAAGTTGCTGCTTCTTGCATATTACAAGAATATTCATAGGATCAAGATTACCACAGAAAAGTATTTATGCAGTTGATCCAAAAGGAGCAAAGGGGCCCACTTACAGTAAAGAGTAATATCTCTAGTTATAGACAGACTGGTATTTGCGTGCGGGGGCGGTGTTTTATAAGATGTTCTTTCTGCTCCCTTTTCTCGGTAGTTTTAGCAACCTGCTCTATAGTATAAGGGCAATACGGAGTCTGTAGTTCTTGTACCATAAGAGATATAGGATATGTAGCTCTTATACACAAGAAGGTAATCTACAGCCTATATGGAGGGTAGGAGCACTGAGAGCTTGCCACTGAGGCTTGGTGCAGCTGAGGCTACCCTCATGCTGATTGTCCTTCAACCCCAGGGAGGCTGGTGGGCTGGGCTTTGACCTGTCTCTCCTGGGGCTCTCTGCCCCGACAATGTGGGAGTGGCCTCCGTGTAATCCATTCAGGAATCCCAAAGCTTGAAAAGTTCTCCATGGATTACTGATTCTCCCTTCAAAAGTATTCCCTACGTCAGATTTGGGACTTCTGGTGCATGGTTTGTTTTATTGTTACAGTTGGGTTTTAATTCTTTTTTTTTTTTTTTAACTTAGACTGTCTTAGCTGATCTTTCATAGTTTCTCTGGTGGGGTTCTTCATATTATTGTAACGAACTTTAACCTCTTTCCTCGGTTTTACTAAGTAAACGTTTAACACAGTTTTTTTTTTTCTTAGCTCCTTTCATACCTATATACAGAGAGGGAGAGAAGTGGAGCGAGAAACCAAAAGGTGTAGGAATAGATGGCACTTTCTGTATACGATACAGGATTTTTGTGCAGAAATGATCAAAAACTATTTTCTGGAAGAGCCAATATCTCTGTCACAATCATTGGATGAAGAAATTATTGTATTATTTTAATACATGATGTAATATTTTCTGGAATTTATAATATATATGATAATATATTTCTAGAATTATAATACATTAATGTATTATTGTATATTAATACAGTATATATATCATATTTTCTAGAATTTATACAATATAAAGTATATGGAAAATGCCCCAAAAAAATCAGAAAGAAAAAAATTGCCCGCAGTCCCATCATTCAGTCACTGTTTCCAATTTAGAAAATGTATGCACTGAGAACTTGATGATATTTGAGAGGAGACAGAGGGCAAGTCCGTTACAAAATCATGAACAGCTGGGTTAGCTGAGGAGGCAGTCCGTAGAAATGGAGAGAATGGAAGATCTGAGACAGTGATATTAGAAGAGCATGAAGCAACTAAATGAATGAAGAGGCGTCAGAGAGGAAAAATTCTTCCTCCACCCTTCTGAGTTCTCCTGGCTGGTCTAAGAATTAATCTGACATGAGACAGATTAACAGCAGAAAAATCAAACAAAAATGTAGTAACATGTAGACGTGGGAGAGACCCAGGAAAATTGAGTAACTTGCCAAAATGTCTGAAGCCCTCACCTTAAATACCATCTTCAGCTAAAGACAAAGGAGGGCGCTGGGGGCAGTGGCTTGGAACTTCAACGGGGAGGAAGGCAGTTCACACAGAGATGGAAAAGCAAATGTTTGCTAAACAGATGTTTGCTGGGCCTTGCAGAGGTGATGCAGAAACAGAGTGGACCGTGATCTCTAGGCCCTGCTGAGTTTCCCCAATACATCTAGCCTGTGTTCTTTAGATATCTCTAGTGATAGCTCTATTCTGGGAACAGGACTTCTGTCGAAATTCTTTTAGGCAGTGAGGTGGAAGGTCAAAGATTCTTCCTGAGTCTTTGGGGCCTTGATGGTTTTCAGCTTGAAATAATCCGCATGTCAAAGAGACACATTCTGGTGTGGCGAATTTTGTTCCCCTGTAGAGTAAAAGTGTTATAAAGGTATACTGTTAATATTTTTAAGGGGAAGAAGCCACAAACAAAATCTCTCAGATCAAGAGAAAGCCCTAGTGCTAGTTCCCTGATAGAAAAAAAAAAAAAAAAAAAAAAAAGCTAGAGATAGCTCATAAGCCCCCAATGTGCAAAAACTAATGTCAGCCCAAAGACTGATAACATTAGCCCTAAAAGCCCTGTGGGACTTCAGAGTAGCCAGAATGCTCCAGAAATAAAAACAGGATGAGGTCAAACTAATTCATCTAATTTATGGCCCACGTTGGGCAAGAGCAATCTGGCAACTTCCTCACTGGATGCAAGAAAAATAAATTATTCTGTTTTATATTTACTTTGGTTATATATTTTATATGTAAGTCTAGCATCTTTTTTCAAATAAGAACTGCCCTTCCGTTTAGGATTGATAACAGAGAAAATCAAGCTGGGGTTTTCTTTCTTATTGAGCTTACAACCGAACAAGAAATGACTGTGAAAGCTCAAGAACTTACAGAATAGACTCATGAAATAAGTTACAGAGGCGTGTAACTGAGAAAAGGAAGGGAAGAAGAGTGAGATGGAGATAAGAGCAAGGAGGGAAAGAGGGAAGACAGAAGAGATGGAGGATTTTTTTTCTTAAGTTTTAAATAGATTTTTGTTGTTGTTGTTGTTGTTTAAGAAATGAGCCACGTACGCCACAAGTTCTCAGGTTCAATCTGAGACTCTCCATTACCAAAATTCTTAAATTGCTTTTAAAAGTGAAATAACTGTTTAATTCTTCACAGTTTAGGCGTTCTAGGCATCCCTGTTGAGAACACTGACCTGATTAGTTTTTCAGTTTGCTTCTGGAAATTAGTTCTTTATTCTGTAATTAAGCCACGTGTCGTAGACTGAATAATGAACCCCAAAGATATTCACATCGCAATCCCTGGAACCCGTGAACATATTACCTAACGTAGTAAAAGGGTCTTCGCGCAGATGTGATTACTCTCAGGATCTTGAGGAGGGGAGATGAGCCTGCGTTATTCAAGTGGGCCTTAAATGTGATCGCAAGGGTTCTTACGGGGGAGAGAGGAGGCAGGAGATTTGGCAACAGAAGAGGGGATGCAAGAATGGAAGCAAAAGGTTGGAGTGATGTGAGGAAGGGGATGAAAGGGACCACTAGCCAAGTGATATAGGAGACTTCTGAAGCTTGGAGAAGTCAAGGAGACAAATTCTCCCCTGAAGTCTCCAGAAAGAACACACCCTTGCCAACACCTTGATTTTAGACTTTTGCAGATTTTAGACATTTCTGGCCTCAAGAACTATAAGAAAATAAATCTATGTTGTTTTATGTCAGTAAATTGTGGTAATTTGTTAGAGCAACAATAGGAAACGAATACAGCAAGTTGGTTTGAATGGATCTGAAAGTCAAAACAAAACAAAACAAAACAAAACAAGGCTCTATGTAATGTGTGTGTGCATGTACACATGCATATATATGTTCATATTCATATATAAATATATAAACTTGTATATTAAAAAGCTATTGATATATATCCATATATAAAAAAAGGCTATTCGCATATATATACACACACACATATATGTATGAAATCAAGTATCTGACATGTTAGACTTTTAATAAAAATGGAAAATACAACACATTCCTCTGGAATCATGTGAAGGTGATGTGCATAATCACTATACCACTTTTACTACACTTTTTACTACACTTCCTCTTTACTACACTTCCAGAAAACCGAGAAGCAATTCCTGTCCTGCTTGTGACTATCGTGAAACACAGATGAGGTTTAAATGTGGCAGAAGCTCTTCTTCACCGACCTCCTCCTGAAGGAGTTGTGGATGAATTGATGATCATTTTAACTGGAAAACGTACTAACCCATGTCCACATCACAATGAATACTCTTGGGCAATAATACCCATGCCTCCTTCTGTCCCACCAGTTAAGTGGTCTGCTCTTCGTTGGGTTTGTTCCCAAACCTATTTATTTCAAGTACACATCCGTAACTTGATCACAAATATTGTAATTCTGTATGTACAATTTAAATTCCATAATTTGACTAGACATTTCATAAACGCATGACATATAAATTGGAATTCATGAAATTCCAATTGTTGTGTTCATGAAAATACTTGGGAAAGATTTAATGCAGATGAAGGGCTCGTAAAATTGCTGTTAAAATAGGTATGGGGGAGACAACTTTAAAGTTTTGGGGAAAAAAAAATCATAAAATCTAGGATTCTGTACTTAGACCGCTTCACAAATGCCTTTAGTTTCTTACAAGCTCTTCTCTAAGGACGCCCAGAAGTGGAAATTAGAGATGATGTTGTGCTGGTTAAGAGTGTAAACTTGGAAGACAGACAACGTGTGTTTTAATCTTATCTCTACCATTTACTGACTGTGTAATCTTAGGCAAGTTTCTTACCCTCAAACATAAAATGAGGATGATGATAATCGCTGCCTCAAAAAGACACTGGGAGGACTAAAAGTACATGACACATTGTAAGTGCTCAAATGTTATTATTAATACTGTTACTGCTACTATGCGTATGGTTTATTCAAGAATGACTACGGGGACCATCTATTGATGGAGCCATACTCAAAGAAGACCCCTGGGCTTTAAGTCAAAAGACTGATAAATAAATGTACATATAGCTTTATGTTAAAATGAAGTTTTCAATTCTCCGCTTTAGCCAGCTTTGCCAATTACCAAACCAATTCCGATCCTAATTGCTTTTGATGAGGGAATTCTCCTACAAGTTGGTTTCTTTTTCTGCAAATTATTAGCTTAAAAACACAAGAATAAGGCCCAAATCCTATGAAAATACAAAGCTCCCATGACAGATCAGTATCAGTTCACTCAACCCTTCCTTCCATAGTTGTTTAAAGATTAAAAGTTTAACACAGTAAAGCCATGTGCCTGTGGCCCATGGCATCCTGTACCAGTCCGGCTCCACCCTTCTGCCCCTGTTCAACATGCATCTTACAAAACAAGGGCCAAGGTCATTTCAAGCTGAGGTTGCCTTCTGTAGCTGGTGCAGGATCCCGTTACACCTTGCTTTCAAACATCTCAGTGTTGCATCTCTCTTGTTATCTTACCTTAAAAAAAAATCATACTGAAGTAAATGGTGTCAGAACTATCCTGAGACCTAGCCTATTGTATTGCCCTGGGTCACCCAGAGGGGTCTACCCACGAGAAATGAGGGAAATTAATCACTACCTCCCGACAAAGTAAACAGAATTTCCTTTTTCTTATTCAGGATCATATTAATAACTACTTCTGGTTAGACTATAAAGGGCTCAAGTGAAGAGGGCAATGGAATCCCAGGTTGCTTCTGGTAGAATCATCTCAATGTTTTAGTAATTAGCAATTGGGCTTTTCTCCAATGTCTTGTATGGAAAATTTGTAACTATTGGGGGGAAAATGTTCCCTATTTTGGGGGTCAGATTGGGAGAAGATACCCCAAAGTCTACAGCTGTTGATCCAAAGGGAAGACAAATAAGAAGGAAACAAATATCATCCAGTAATATTTATTAAGGTAGGGCTCTGTTGGGCTTCTTCCCAAAGGTAAAAAGAGACTCGGCCCCTCTTCTCCCGGTGCTAATAGATTTAAGAAAATCAACTCAGATTGTGATGAAACAAAAGACGTATTAGAGCTGAAGACAAAATGGCCAACAAACACTCAGACCAAACAGAGAGCAAATACAGAAAGCTGGATATATGTTTGACTATAGGATTTCAGAATTCAATCAAACGTCTTAGATTAAGAATCGTAACTCTTAGCCTTAAAAGGGATGCTCATGATTTAGAGGCAAGAGCACAACATGAGGTTTCAGAAGACCTGAATTCTAGTCCCAACTCCATTCTGTATTGAGGTGAAGACGCTTAACCTCTCAGAGCTGAGGGAATTAAGATCAGACACTTCTTGGGTTCTAATCTAGTCCTTGACCCTTAGCAGCCATGACCTTGGGCCCAGTGCTTAACCTTCCCTAGCCTTGGATTGGCTATTTGCAAAACAGGGATAATAATAGAACTAAACTGTAGTAGGTAGAAGTGATGATTACATGGAATAAACATATGTAAAGAGCATAGCACTGTGGCCAGCATAAAAGTACTCAACAAATATTAGCTGGAATTTACTTATTCACTTGTTTTGGGAGATGGTTAGAGAGACTGGCAGGAAGGAATGAGTGTGTCAGAATCGGTGGCGTTAGCTCATTGAAAGGGAGCTTTTTTTTTTTTTTTTAAATTATTTACAATTTTTCAGCCTCTAAAGAAATGCTGGTACCCTAAGGCATAGTCCTGGGTGACCACACCCTAGTCAAATCTCTCCTAACAGATCTTGCTCTTTTGCATGAAGATCCAGGGTCTGTGACTGCCTTCTGTGTAGCACTCATTCTGTTTAACCAGAAACTAGACAATTAGCCTGGGGAATAAAAGAGTATGCAGAAGTGCAATGTATATTTATAGTAATTGTTTTAGCTTTTATTCCAGTATCGACAATGCCATATTAATAGTATCCTTTTCCAACAATTGAGAACTGTTTAGCCACCAAAAAGATGATCCAAATGTAATGCGCTTAGGGCTTAGAGAGTGCCTGTTTGGGACCTCCAGGAAGTCAACTCTGAGACAATCAGGATAACAAGAGGTTTGGGGGAAGGACGGAGAAGTAACGTCTCTGAAAGGTAAATGGCGGGGGTGGGGGGTGGGGCTGAGGGGGAAGGCTTGGGCAGAGAAATCCTTGATCCTGAGATGCTGATTTGACACTTCTGAAAGGAAAGTGAAGAGCTTCAGACCGAAATGCAGATGTCATCAAGTTTCAGCCAACCCAAGAGGGAGCTCCAGAGCAAAGATTGCTCCTTAGAGGAGTCCCACATTGGGCAGGAAGGGCCAGGTACCAGTGACCCACCATGCTCATTCACATGCGTAGCCTCTGCCCCCACCTCCAAAGTTGAGGTGCATCCTGAAGGTGATATAGCTGGAGGCTGCCCGCTAAGCCTACTGTCTGTAGCTGAGCAACAGTTTTCTTTCTTTTTTTTTTTTTGCGGTACGCGGGCCTCTCACTGTTGTGGCCTCTCCCGTTGCGGAGCACAGGCTCCGGACGCGCAGGCTCGGCGGCCATGGCTCACGGGCCCCGCCGCTCCGCGGCATGTGGGATCTTCCCGGACCGGGGCACGAACCCGTGTCCCCTTGCATTGGCAGGCGGACTCTCAACCACTGCGCCACCAGGGAAGCCCCCAGTTTTCTTTCTTGAAGGAAGATCTGAGAGGCATACCTGAATGGCTGCCAAAGAGAGTTCCCATAATATACACACCCTCAATATATTTTATTAGAATACAGATTTTTCTATTTTTATACCTTACATCATTTAATGTTTTGTAATTTAAATCTTTATATCTGTTCTTGAAAATTTTTTGACCCAACTCTTGAGTAGTTAAATTGAAATAGCAAATTACGAATTATAGTAAAGGACTTTAAAATATATATTTAAAAATTGATTTATTTTATTTTTAGAGGCAACTAAGTAAATATTCATTCCTGTGTTCCCAAGTATACCGATAAAGTTGGCATTTAAAACGCTGAGGTACCTAACCATAAAATTTCATTTATATTTTGTATTGAATTAAAATTCGTACTTTTGAAGTCACATTTTTGATATTGCAAGCACACGTTAGATGCAAAAACAGCATTCTCTTTTAGTTTTCAGGTTCTTTGAGGCTAGGCATTGTATCCATATTGCCAAGTATTTTCCAAGAGGTTCTGTAGCCCGATTATAATGAACAGAGAATCACCTCATTTCTTGAATGTGATGAAGGATTATTTAAAATAGACCTTTAACATTAGTGAGATACATAAAACATTCATTGAAAATGAAATATGGTTTTTACTTAACCTTTTAGTGAATTTAGGAGGATGATAGACTATGCTTTTGGATCACTCTGTGATATAATGAAAGTTGTAAACAAAATGAGCCATGGACATTAGAAATGAAAAGCTGTACTCTCTCCATCATGACAGTAAACCAGAGGATATGCTTTCATATATATTTTTACAGACATGTATGGACAGACAGATTGAATTCTGTAGATATACGTTAGAATTTCCAGTGTACTTTAAGACCTTTTTAAAAATGTGAATATTGGCTCCCTGGATTAGCTAAAGATTTAAATAAGTTAACCTGCTGCACATACATGGCAGTCATAGTTATTATGTAACTAACTTTGGTATTCTGCAGCCAAAAGAAATTCCTGTATTCTGATGAGACTCTGTAAATATGGAGAGAAAAAAATGTTTATTTATTTATCATCTCCTAATTATATCACATTTTGCTGAGTATTTTCCAATATTTTACTATAAAAATTTTCAATGATACAGAAAAGTGGGAAGGATTGTACAGTGAACACTCACCAAAGAGATTCTACAAATAACATTTAACTTTACTTGCTTTTATCTGTCCATCTATCCATTACTTCATCCTTGCAGCAGTCCAAATGATTTTCAACACATTTGAAAGTAGATCGTACATATCAGTATATTCCCCCTAAAATACATTAGAATTCATTAGAGTTTAATATTTGGTTGTATTTTTTTTTTCTTTTGAGGTAAAATTTCGATCCAACATAATGCAAATGTCTTGAGTGTGCCATTCAGTGAGGTTCCACAGATGCACAGATCTGTGCACCCAGAATACAGAATGTTAATATCATCCCGTAAAGTTTTCTCATGCCTGCGTACTACTTCCCAGTCAATCTTCCAACACCCCCACAGGGAAATACCATTGTCTTTTTTTCCCACCATAGATGAGTTTTGCCTGCTCTAGAAATTCATGTAAATGGTATCATACACATTCTTTCTTTTCCTTTCTTTTCTTATTTTTTGGTTTTGTTTTGTTTTTGGTTTTGTATTTTTTTAATTCATTTTTATTGGAGTATAGTTGATTTACAGCGTTGTGTTTGTTTCTGCTGTACAGCAAAGTCAATCAGTTATACATATACATGTATTCACTCTTTTTTTAGATTTTATTCCGCTATAGGTCATTACAGAGTATTGAGTAGAGTTCCCTGTGCTGTACAATAGGTTCTTACTAGCTTTCTATTTTATATATAGTAGTGTATATATGTCAATCCCAGTCTCCCAATTGATCCACCCCCCCCCTTCCCCCTTGGTAACCATAAGTTTGTTTTCTACGTCTTTGACTATTTCTGTTTTGTAAATAGGTACGTTTGTACCGTGTTTTTAGATTCCACATGTAAGCAATACCATATGATATTTGTTTTTCCCTGTCTGGCTTGCTTCACTCAGTATGATAATCTCCAGGTCCATCCATGTTGCTGCAAATGGCATTATTTCATTCTTTTTAATGGCTGAGTAATATTCCATTGTATATATGTATATATGAGGAGTACAGGGTGCCACCCTTCTGTGCAGGTTACTTTCTGTTTTGCCTTCTGCAAACCAGTTGCTGTACTTTCCTCCTAGGCTCTGAAGCTCCCCCTCTGTCTAGGCTGATCTCCCTGCTGGTGAGGAGAATTCCCAGAGTGCAGGAACCTTTCCTCCTTCACAGCTCCCTCCCTGGGGCACAGGGCCCATCCCAATTCCTTTATATTTCTTTTTCCTTTGTCCTACCCAGTTATGTGGAGGTTTTCTTGCCCTTTCAGAAGACTGAGGTCTTCTGTCGGCATTCAGTAGATGTTCTGTGTGAATCGTTCTACTTATAGATGTAATTTTAATGTTTTTGTAGGAGAAGGTGAGTTCCACATCGTACTCCGCCACCGTCTTGATCCCCTTCAGCATTAAATTTTTAAATGTCTGGTAGAATTCAACTGTGAAGCCATCTTGTCCTGGGCTTTTCTTCTTTGGGAGATTTTAGATTACTGATCCAGTCTCCTTAGTAGTAATTGGATTGTTCAGTTTCTATTTTCTTCCTGATTCAGTCATGGTAGATTTTATTTTTCCAATATTTATTCCATTTCTTCTAGGTTGTCCTGTTTGTTGGCATATAGTTACAGTAGCTTCTTATGATTCTTTGTATTTCTGTGGTATCTGTTGTAATGTCTCCATTTTCATTTATAATTGTGTTGATTTGGATCTTCTCTCTTTTTTCCTTGTTTAGTCTAGCTAAACGTATACCAGTTTTGTTTATACTTTCAAAAAAATTACTCTTAGTTTGCTTAATTGTTTGTATTGTTTTCCTGTTCTCAGTTTTATTTATTTCTGCTCTAATATTATTTTCCATTATCTGCAAACTTTGGGCTTAGCTTTCTTCTTTTTCTAGTTCCTTAAGGCATAGAGTTAGGTTGTTTATTTGAAAATTTTCTAGTTTCTTAATGTAGGCGTTTATTGCTATGAACATCCTCTTAGAACTGCTTTCACTATATCCCACAAATTTTGATATGCTGTGTTTCCATTTTCATTTGTCTCAAGTTACTTTTTATTTCCTCGGCAATTTCTTTGATCCATTGGATGTTCAGGAAAGTGTTTTTAAACTTCCATGTATGTGTGAATTTTCCAGTTTTCCTCCTGTTATTAATTTCTAGTTTCATACAATTGTGGTCAGAGTAGATATTTGGTATGATTTCAGTCTTGAATTTTCTAAGACTGGCTAAACATACGGTGTGTTTAGCCAGAAAAATGTTCCATACATGCTTGAGAAGAATGTGTATTCTGTTGTCAGATAGAATGTTCAGTATTTATCTGTTAGGTTCATTTGCTGTATGTTGTTCTCATCCCCTGGTTCCTTATGGGTTCTCTGTTTGGACGATCTATCCATTGTTGAGAGTGGGTAATTAAAGTTGCAATTGTTGTTGTTTATTTCTTCCTTTAACTCTGTTAGTTCTTGCTTTATATACTTAGGTACACCAATGTTGGATGTATAAATATTTAAAATTGTTATATGTTCTTTGTCTCTTTTTACCATTTTTACTGTAAAGTCAATTAGGTATTCCTGTTTTTTCTGGATACCATTTGCTGAGTTATCTTCTTCTATCCCTTAACTCTTAGTGTGTTTGTAAGGCTAAAGTGAGTCTCTTGTAAGCAGCATATCACTGGATCTTGTACGTATTTTTTTTTAATTTTAACATCTTTATTAGAGTATAATTGCTTTACAATGATGTGTCAGTTTCTACTTTATAAAAAAGTGAATCAGGGCTTCCTTGGTGGTGCAGTGCTTGGGAGTCCGCCTGCCGATGAAGGGGACATGGGTTCGTGCCCTGGTCCCGGAGGATCCCACATGCCACGGAGTGGCTGGGCCCGTGACCCGTGGCCGCTGAGCCTGTGTGTCCGGAGCCTGTGCTCCGCAATGGGAGAGGCCACAGCAGTGAGAGGCCTGCATACCACAAAAAAAAAAAAAAAAAGTGAATCAGTTATACATATAAATGTGCCCATATCTCTTCCCTCATGCATCTACCTCCCTCCCACCCTCCCTATCCCACCCCTCTAGGTGGTCACAAAGCACCGAGCTGATCTTCCTGTGCTATGCGGCTGCTTCCCACTAGCTACCTATTTTACGTTTGGTAGTGTGTATATGTCCATGCCACTCTCTCACTTTGTCCCAGCTTCCCCTTCCCCCTCCCCTTATCCTCAAGTCCATTCTCTAGTAGGAGGTCTGCATCTTTATTCCCGTCTTGCCCCTATGTTCTCCTGACCATTTTCTTTTTTTTTTTAAGATTCCATATATATGTCTTAGCATACAGTATTTGTTTTTCTCTTTCTGACATACTTTACTCTGTATGACAGTCTCTAGGTCCATCCACCTCACTACAAATAACTCAGTTTCGTTTCTTTTTATGGCTCAGTAATATTCCATTGTATATATGTGCCACATCATCTTTATCCATTCATCTGTTGATGGACACTTAGGTTGCTTCCATGTCCTGGCTGTTGTAAATAGTGCTGCAGTGAACATTGTGGTATATGACTATTTTTGAATTATGCTTTTCTCAGGGTATATGCCCGGTAGTGGGATTGCTGGGTCATATGGTAGTTCTATTTTTAGTTTTTTAAGGAACCTCCATGCTGTTCTCCATAGTGGCTGTATCAATTTACATTCCCACCAGCAGTGCAAGAGTGTTCCCTTTTCTCCACACCCTCTCCAGCATTTACTGTTTGTAGATTTTTTGATGATGGCCATTCTGACAGGTGTGAGGTGGTACCTCATTGCAGTTTTGATTTGCATTTCTCTAATGATTAGTGATGTTGAGCATCCTTTCATGTGTTTGTTGGCAGTCAGTATATCTTCTTTGGAGAAATGTCTATTTAGGTCTTCTGCCTATTTTTGGATTGGGTTGTTTGTTTTTTTTGATATTGAGCTGCATGAGCTGCCTATAAATTTTGGAGATTAATCCTTTGTCAGTTGCTTCATTTGCAAATATTTTCTCCCATTCTGAGGGTGGTCTTTTTGCCTTGTTTATGGTTTCCTTTGCTGTGCAAAAGCTTTTAAGTCTCATTTGGTCCCATTTGTTTTTATTTTTACTTCCATTTCTCTAGGAGGTGGGTCAAAAACGATCTTGCTGTGATTTATGTCATAGAGTGTTCTGCCTATGTTTTCCTCTATGGGTTTTATAGTGTCTGGCCTTACATTTAGGTCTTTAATCCATTTTGAGTTTATTTTTATATGTGGTGTTAGGGAGTGTTTTAATTTCAATTCTTTAACATGTAGCTGTCCATTTTTCCCAGCACCACTTATTGACGAGGCTGTCTTTTCTCCATTGTATATTCTTGCCTCCTTTATCAAAATAATGTGACCATGTGTGTGGGGGTTTCTCTCTGGGCTTTCTATCCTGTTCCATTGATCTATATTTCTGTTTTTGTGCCAGTACCATACTGTCTTGATTACTGTAGATTTGTAGTATAGTCTGAAGTGGGGGAGCCTGATTCCTCCAGCTCCATTTTTCTTTTTCAAGATTGCTTTGGCTATTCGGGGTCTTTTGTGTTTCCATACAAATTGTGAAATATTTTGTTCTAGTTCTGTGAAAAATGGCACTGGTAGTTTGATAGGGATTGCATTGAATCTGTAGATTGCTTTGCGTAGTGTAGTCATTTTCACAGTGTTAATTCTTCCCATCCAAGAACATGGTATATCTCTCCATCTGCTTGTATCATCTTTAATTTCTTTCATCAGTGTCTTATAGTTTTCTTCATACAGGTCTTTTGTCTCCTTAGGTAGGATTATTCCTTGGTATTTTATTCTTTTTGTTGCAGTGGCAAATGGGAGTGTTTCCTTAATTTCCCTTTCAGATTTTTCATCATTAGTGTGTAGGAATGAAAGAGATTTCTGTGCCTTAATTTTGTATCCTGCTACTTTACCAAATTCACAGATTAGCTCTAGTAGTTTTCTGGTAGCATCTTCAGGATCCTCTAGGTATAGTATCATGTCATCTGCAAACAGTGACAGTTTTACTTCTTCTTTTCTAATTCGGATTCCTTTTATTTCTTTTTCTTCTCTGATTGCTGTGGCTAGAACTTCCAAAACTATGTTGAATAAGAGTGGTGAGAGTGGGCAACCTTGTCTTCTTCCTGATCTTAGTGGAAATGGTTTCATGTTCTCACCATTGAGGATGATGTTGGCTGTTTGTTTGTCATATATGGCCTTTATTATGTTGAGGTAAATTCTCTCTGTGCCTACTTTCTGCGAGGTTTTTATCATAAATGGGTGTTGAATTTTGTCAAAAGCTTTTTCTGCATCTATTGAGATGATCATATGGTTTTTATTCTTCGGTTTGTTAATATGGTGTATCACATTGATTGATTTGCATATATTCAAGAATCCTTGCATTGTTGTGATAAACCCCACTTGATCATGATGTATGATCCTTTTAATGTGCTGTTGGATTCTGTTTGCTAGTATTTTGTGAGGATTTTTGCATCTGTGTTCATCAGTGATATTGGCCTGTAGTTTTCTTTCTTTGTGACGTCTTTGTCTGGTTTTGGTATCAGGGTGACGGTGGCCTCATAGAATGAGTTTGGGACTGTTCCTCTCTCTGCTATATTTTGGAAGAGTTTGAAAAGGATAGGTGTTAGCTCTTCTCTAAATGTTTGATAGAATTCGCCTGTGAAGCCATCTTGCCCTGGGCTTTTGTTTTTTGGAAGGTTTTTAATCACAGTTTCAATTTCAGTGCTTGTGATTGGTCTGTTCATATTTTCTCTTTCTTCCTGGTTCAGTCTCAGAAGGCTGTCTTTTTCTAAGAATTTGTCCATTTCTTCGAGGTTGTCCATTTTATTGGCATAGAGTTGCTTGTAGTAATCTCTCATGATCCTTTGTATTTCTGCAATGTCAGCTGTTACTTCTTTTTCATTTCTATTTCTCTTGATTTGAGTCTTCTCCCTTTTTTTCTTGATGAGTCTGGCTAATGGTTTATCAATTTTGTTTATCTTCTCAAAGAACCAGCTTTTAGTTTTATTGATCTTTGCTATTGTTTCCTTCATTTCTTTTTCATTTATTTCTGATCTGATCTTTATGATTCCTTTCCTTCTGCTAACTTTGGGGTTTTTTTTTTTTTTTTCTTCTTTCTCTAATTGCTTTAGGTGTAAGTTTAGGTTGTTTACTTGAATTGTTTCTTGCTTCTTAAGGTAGGCTTATATAGCTATAACCTTCCCTCTTAGAATTGCTTTTGCTGCATCCCATACGTTTTGGGACATTGTATTTTCATTGTTATTTGTTTCTAGGTATTTTTGGATTTCCTCTTTGATTTCTTCAGTGATCTCTTGGTTATTAAGTAGTGTGTTGTTTAGCCTCCATGTGTTTATATTTCTTACAGATTTTTTCCTGGAATTGATACCTATTCTCATAGCGTTGTGGTCAGAAAAGATACTTGATATGATTTCAATTTTCTTAAGTTTACCAAGGCTTGATTTGTGACCCAAGATATGATCTATCCTGGAGAATCTTCCATGAACACTTGAGAAGAATGTGTATTCTGTTATTTTTGCATGGAATGCCCTATAAATATCAATTAAGTCCATCTTGTTTAACATATCATTTAAAGCTTGTGTTTCCTTATTTATTTTCATTTTGGATCATCTGTCTATTGATGAAAGTGGGGTGTTAGTCCCCTACTATGATTGTGTTACTGTCGATTTCCCCTTTTATGGCTGTTATGTATTGAGGTGCTCCTATGTTGGGTGCATAAATATTTACAATTGTTATATCTTCTTCTTGGATTGATCCTGTGATTTTTATGTAGTGTCCTTCTTTGTCTCTTGTAATAGTCTTTGTTTTAAAGTCTATTTTGTCTAATATGAGAATTGCTACTCCAGCTTTGTTTGATTTCCATTTGCATGGAATATCTTTTTCCATCCCATCACTTTCAGTCTGTATGTGTCCCTAGGTCTGAAGTGGGTCTCTGGAAGATAGCATATATGCAGGTCTTGTTTTTGTATCCATTCAGCCAGTCTGTGTCTTTTGGTGGGAGCATTTAATCCATTTAATTTAAGGTAGTTATCGATATGTATGTTCCTATTCGCATTTTCTTAATTGTTTTGGGTTTGTTATTGTAGGTCTTTTCCTTCTTTTGTGTTTCCTGCCTAGAGAAGTTCCTTTAGCATTTGTTGTAAAGCTGGTTTGGTGTTGCTGAACTCTCTTAGCTTTTGCTTGTCTATAAAGGTGTTAATTTCTCCATCAAATCTGAATGAGATCCTTGTTGGGTAGAGTAATCTTAGTTATGAGTTGTTGTCTGTCATCACTTTAAATATGTCCTGCGACTCCCTTCTAGCTTGCAGAGTTTCTGCTGAAAGATCAGCTGTTAACCTTATGGGGATTCCCTCATGTGTTACTTGCTGCTTTTCCCTTATTGCTTTTAATATTTTTTCTTGGTAGTTAATTTTTGGTAGTGTGATTAGTATGTGTCTTGGCATGTTGCTCCTTGGATTTATCCTGTTTGGGACTTTCTGTGCTTCCTGGACTTGATTAAGTATTTACTTTCCCATATTAGGGAAGATTTCAACTATAATCTCTTCAAATATTTTCTCAGTCCCTTTCTTTTTCTCTCCTTCTTCTGGGACCCCTATAATTCGAATGTTGGTGCATTTAATGTCCCAGAAGTCTCTGAGACTGTCCTCAATTCTTTTCCTTCTTTTTTCTTTGTTCTGCTCTTCTGCAGTAGTTATTTCCACTATTTTATCTTCCAGGTCACTTATCCGTTCTTCTACCTCAGTTATTCTGCTATTGATCCCTTCTAGAGAATTTTAAATTTCATTTATTGTGTTGTTCATCCCTTTTTCTTTTTGCTCTTTAGTTCTTCTAGGTCCTTGTTAAACGTTTCTTGTATTTTCTCTATTCTATTTCCAAGATTTTGGATCATCTTTACTATCATTATTCTGAATTCTTTTTCAGGTAGACTGCCTATTTCCTCTTCATTTGTTAGGTCTGGTGGGTTTTTGCCTTGCTCCTTTATCTGCTGTGTGTTTCCCTGTCTTCTCATTTTGCTTAACTTACTGTGTTTTGCGTCTCCTTTCCGCAGGCTGCAGGTTCATAGTTCCCGTTGTTTTTGGTGTCTGTCCCCAGTGGCTAAGGTTGGTTCAGTGGGTTGTGTAGGCTTCCTGGTGGAGGGGGCTAGTACTTATATTCTGGTGAATGAGGCTGGATCTTGTCTTTCTGGTGGGCAGATCCACTTCTGGTGGTATGTTTTGGGGTGTCTGGCTGTATTATGATTTTTGGCAGCCTCTGTGCTAATGGATGGGGTTGTGTTCCTGTCTTGCTAGTTGTTTGGCATAGGGTGTCCTGCCCTGTAGCTTGCTCATCATTTAGTTGAGCTCTGGCTCTTGGCGTTGTGATGGAGATCTCTGGGAGATTTTCACCGTTTGATATTATGTGGAGCTGGGAGGTCTCTTGTGGACCAGTGTCCTAAACTTGGCTCTCCCACCTCCGTGGCACAGCCCTGATGCCTGGCTGGAGCACCAAGAGCCTGTCCTCCACATGGCTCAGAATAAAAGGGAGAATAAAAAGAAAGAAGAAGATAAAATAAAATAAAGTAAAATAAAAGTTATTAAAATAAAAAATAATTATTAAGAAAAAAAGTTTTTTCAAGTAATTAAAAAAAATGGACAGACAGGACCCTAGGATGAGTGATAAAAGCAAAGCTATACAAACAAAATCACACACAGAAGCATACACATACACCCTCACAAAAAGAAAAAAAGGGAAAAAAAAAATATATATATATCATTGCTCCTGAAGTCCACCTCCTCAATTTGGGATGATTCCTTTTCTATGCAGGTATTCCACCGATGCAGGGTACATCAAGTTGATTGTGGAGATTTCATCTGCTGCTCCTGAGGCTGCTGGGAGAGATTTCCCTTTCGCTTCTTTGTTCGCACAGCTTCTGGTGTTCAGCTGTGTATTTGAACTCGCCTCTGCGTGTAGGTTGCTTGAGGGCATCTGTTTTTCGCTCAGACAGGATGGGGTTAAAGGAGCAGCTGATCTGGGGGCTCTGGCTCACTCAGGGTATGGGGGAGGGAGGGGCATGGATGCGGGGTGACCCTGTGGTGGCAGAGGCTGGCGTGATGTTACACCAGCCTGAGGCATGCTTTGTGTCCTCCCGGGGAAGTTGTCCCTGGATCACGGGATCCTGGCAGTGGCGGGCTGCACAGGCTCCCAGGAGGGGAGGTGTGGATAGTGACCTGTGCTCGCACACAGGCTTCTTGGTGGCGGCAGCAGCCTGAGCGTGTCATGCCCGTCTCTGGGTTCCGCGCTGATAGCCGCAGCTCGCGCCCGTCTCTGGAACTCCTTTAAGCAGCGCTATTAATCCCCTCTCCTCGTGCTCCAGGAAACAACAAGGCAAGAAAAAGTCTATTGTCTGTTTGGCAGCTCCAGACCTTTTCCCGGACTCCCTCCCAGCTAGCTGTGGTGCACTAGCCCCCTTCAGGCTGTGTTCACGCTGCCAACCGCAGTCCTCTCCCTGGGATCTGACCAGAGCCGGAGCCTCAGCTCCCAGCCCCCGCCCGTCCTGGCGGGTGAGCAGACAAGCCTCTCGGGCTGGTGAGTGCTGGTCGGCATTGATCCTCTGTGTTGGAATCGCTCCGCTTTGCCTTCTGCACTCCTGTGGCTGCGCTCTCTTCTGTGGCTCTGAAGCTCCCCTCTCCGCCACCCGCAGTATCCGCCCATGAAGGGGCTTCCTAGCGTGTGGAAACCTTTCCTCCTTCACAGCTCCCTCCGGAGGTTCAGGTCCTGTCCCTGTTCTTTTGTCTCTGTTTTTTCTTTTGCCCTACCTGGGAACGTGGGGAGTTTCTTGCCTTTTGGTAGGTCTGAGGTCTTCTGCCAGTGCTCAGTAGGTGTTCTGTAGGAGTTGTTCCACGTGTAGATGTATTTCTGATGTATTTGTGCAGAGGAAGGTGCTCTCCGCATCTTACTCTTCTGCCATCTTAAGCCTCCTCTCTGGATCTTCTTTTTTAATCCATTCATTTATTTTATGTCTTGTGATTGGATAATTAAATCCATTTACATTTAAAGTAATTATTGATAGGTAAAGACTTGCTATTGTCATTTTTAAATTGTTTTCTGGCTGTTATGTAGATCCATTGTTCCTGCTGTCTTTGTGTGTGTGTGTGTGTGTGTTTTGATGTCTTTTGGTATCTGTATGCTTTGAACTCTTTATCATGTTCTTTTGTGTAAGGTTTTTTCCTTGTGGTCACCATGAGGCTCACATGAAATAGCTTAAAATTATAACACCCTGTGTTACACTGATAACAACTTAACTTCAACTGAATTTCTAAGCTTTCCAATTTTATTTCTGTTTCCCCTCACATTTTTGGTTATTGATATTACAGTTTACATATTATTATATTGTATAACTAATAACAGATTATTATAGTTATGGTAATTTTTACATTTGTTTTTTAGCTTTTAAACTAGAGTTGTAAGTGAATTATGCACCACCATTATCATGTTAAAGAATCTAACTTTGACTATATATTTACCATGATCAGTGAGTTTTACTCTACCTTCTTATGTTTTTATGATGTTTATTATTGTCCTTTTACTTTCACTCAAAGAACTTCCTTTAGCATTTCTTGTAAGGCAGGTCTAGTGGTGATGAACTCCCTCAGCTTTTGTTTGTTTGAGAAAGTCTTTATCCCTCCTTCATTTCTGAAGGACAGCTTTGCTGGGTATAGGAATCTTGGTTAACAGGGTTGGTTTTTTTTTTTCCTTACAATGTTTTGAATATATTATGCTATTCTCTCCTGACCTGAAACGTTTCTGTTGAGAAATCCATTGATAGTGTTATGGGGGTTCCCTTGTACATAACTTCTTTTGCTGCTTTCAAAATTCCGCCTTTGTGTTTGACGTTTGACAATTTAATTATAATGTTTTTTGGAGTAGCTCTCTTTGAGTTCAACCTAGTTGGGATCCTTTAAAGACTCATGGATCTGGATGTCCATTTCTCTCCCCTGGTTTGGGAATTTTTTCAGTCAGTATTGCTTTATATATACTTTCTGGCTCTTTGTCTTTTTCTTCCCCTTCTGGAATTCCTATATTGTGGATATTGTTTCTTTTCATTGTGTCCCATATGTCCCGTCAACTTTCTTTACTCTTTTTATTCTTTTTTCTCCTCTGACTGGATAATTTCAATAGTCCTGTATTTTCAGTCACTGATTCCTTCTTTGGTATGGTTGATCTGCCTTTGAAGCTCCCTACTGAATTATTCAGTTTTTTCATTATATTTTTTATATTTTTTAGCTCTAGGATTTGTTTTTATTTTTTGTTTTTGATGGTTTTTATTTCTTTGAAGTTTTATTTTTGTTCATGCATTGTTTTACTGATTTCATTGAGTTGTCTGTGTGTTCTTGTAGTTCACTAAACTTCTTTAAAAGGATTATTCTGAACTCTTTGTCTGACAGTTTGTAATTTAAATTTCTTTAGGGTAAGTAATTGGAGTTTTTCTTAGTTTCCTTTGGTTTCATATTTACTTGTTTTTTTATGATCTTTGATTCCTTACATTGGTATCTGCACAGTTGAGTAAGTGGTTTCCTCTTCCAGACTTAACAGGTTTGCTTTGTCAGAGACAGTTCTTCACCAGTCAGCTGTTGGGTTCCTGTACACGTCTGCTGGTAACATCCTTGGGCCACTGGGGATTGCTGGGTCTATTTTGGGGGAGGCCACTACATGAGCTCCAAGGTTGGGGGTGTGTGTTGCTGGCTGAGAACTGTTGGATAGGACTGTTGGCTTTGTACCCTGCCCACATGAGGCTGTAGGATGGGCTCCACAGTTGTCTGAGTTTTCTTGTCAGGCTTCCTAGATGGTGGGGACTGGGTACTATACTGAGCAGTAAGGTGGAGCTATGAATTAATATTAAAGGTTAGCAACTCTGGAAATCAGATTCTTCCCCCTCCTCAGGGTTTGTTTTTGCTACTTGTTTTAGTTGTTGTTTGTTGTTTTAGTAACATTTTAAACTCATTTTGTAAAGTCTGTATTCTTTGTCATATGTGGTTGAAGTCATATGTGGCTGAAGTCTGTACTCTTTGTTGTGATAGAAGTCTCATTTCTGTTATTGTAGTGGTCAGCTAGTGACTTGACAGTTCCTTAAATGCCTAGAATGCCCCCCCCAAAAGTGTCCTAGTTTTGGCAGATGGGCTCTTTGTGTTGGAGGAAACCTTCAACTGTCAGCCAAATAATACACAACTCTATCATAACCTTCACTTCTTGCTTATGGAGAACCTGAAGATCAGACAAAGGTGAGAGTTTAAAGCCTCTCAGATTTTTAAAAGATAGATAGATTGATTGATTTTTGGCTGTGTTGGGTCTTTGTTGCTGTGTGTGGGCTTTCTTTAGTTGTGGTGAATAGGGGCTACTCTTTGTTGCAGTGCGTGGGCTTCTCATTGCGGTGGCTTCTCTTGTTGCGGAGTACGGGCTCTAGGTGCGCTGGGCTTCAGTAGTTGTGGCACGTGGGCTCAGTAGTTGTGGCACATGGGCTTAGTTGCTCCACGGCATGTGGAATCTTCCCGGACCAGGGCTTGAATCCGTGCCCCCTGCATTGGCAGGCGGATTCTTAACCACTGCGCCACCAGGGAAGCCCCAGCCTCTCAGATTTTTTAGAGCATGTACACAGCTTTGGATATGTGCTTGGCCATCTGTTAATAGATTCCTAAGACTATGTGGGAGGTTTTCAAAGTCCTTTTTCTCTTCATTCCCTAGCCTTTCCTCCCAAGTTTTTCAGTTTGTCTATTGTTTATCCCAACTGTTACTCCTTGTCCAGCAGGTAGCAGCTAATGCTTTTACCTTTTAAGTATTTTTGAATGTCCCCACCCCACCCTGGTAGCTGCCTCCATCTTGGGAAAGTTCCAAGTGAGGTGAAATAAACATAAGCCCTTTGAGCTGGTACTTCAGGAAGCCAAAATAAAGAGCTAAACAACCAACCTCAATGCTTTGAGAATAAGGTTCATTTTTCTCCTTCTGGTACTAGGAGCCTATACCTGGAATGTGAGCTGTTGTCTTCCAAGATGCCACTGAGAAGGGAAGCAGGGGATAAGGACAGGGTAAGTTAAAGTTTTTTTCTTGATTGGTTGCTATAAACTTTGTTTCCGGAGTTCTCATGAAGTTGATTCTGACAGTTTTGGGCAGTTTATTTGCTGCTTTTGTGGAAGAACAGGCTTTTGGAGTACCCTGTCCATACTATTTTCATTGAAATTACTCATGCTTATTTTAAAATATGGTCTGTGGATACAATCAAACTATCATTTCCACAAATGCAAAAGGACTGAGTATTGAAAATGTAGCCAAAATTATGGTGATGATGGAAATGATGTAACCAAAGAATCAGAACTATTAACATTACATGGTGCTCTCCTCTGACAAAATTTTGATAGTGTTTGTTGGTGGCCAGTGCAGTATGCTAGGAGCAGTTGGACCAGAAAGAACATTTTGAACCCTAAGCAGTGTGTTAGTGGAGGAGATTCTGTAGATTGCTTTTTTGTGTGTGTGGAAAAATGAGGGACTAAGAAATTGGACATCAATAGGAGACGTTATAGTGGTTTTCCCAGGAGATGTTATAGTGGGTTTCCAGTTATGTTCATCAAATTCTAATGTTTGCAGAGGGAACTTGGACTGACTTGAAGTAAGGGGGATTGACAAGGAAGGTCACAGATGGTGAGGTTCGAAACTTCCCACTTCTGTAGTCAACCACAATAGACTCATCTGTTTAATATATTAGGGCTCTATGAAAAAAACTTTCAAACTTAGTTTCCATTGTTAAAAACTTATAAAAATCACAACATAGCCTGATATAAAGGACTACATGATAAAGATGACTGATTATAAACACCATAGAACTTTGGGCAAAAAGAATCTCTGTGAGATGGGGTAGAATTAGGGTTGCACTAAATTAGATTAGGAAGTTATCCCAGTCTAATCACCAGGGAGAAGGGCTATAGGCACCATGGCTTGCTAATCCCATTAGTGTCTAACACAAGGTAGGTACTTTTGTAAATATCTATCATCTGAGCTATGGAAGGAAATAAGGTTGGAGAAGCCTTTGGGGCCAGATTATAGCAGGTTTTGATCTAAAGGAAAAAAAAGTAGTAGATAAAGTAAATAAAATTCCTGAGAACAAAATGTCATCATACAAAGTTTAAGGAAATGGCATGTGATAAGAACTTTAGGACGAAGACAAGCATTAAGGGGACCAGCCAGAAAGGTACTGATGGTTTGGTCAATTTATAGTATTAGAAGAGTCCTCACTTTTAGGTATTTGGTGTATTTGTGGAAGGGAGTTAAAAGCATTAAACATAATTTTGGCCCTCAAAGAGCTTCAGGTATGTAGAAAAGGCTTAGAATGAGTAGGTGATTTCAAGGAGGGCCAAGAGATGGAAGAGCAGCTCTGGAACTTCTAGCTTGAAGTTTTTGGAAATTCTTTAAAAAAGGAAAAGGGGCAAGTCCATATGGCCACAGATAAGTATGAAATTTTAAAAACTGATCTATTATGATCAAAGTGAGAATAGTGTTCTCTTTAAGGAGGGGGCAGAGTAAGAGGGAGCCTTCTGGCATGCTGGAAATGTCTTGATCCAGGTGTTGGGTTTCATGGATGTGTTAAGATGTAATTTTTAGAAATTGCTATATGTTTTTATTTTTACTTATTTATTTATTTATATTTTTTTGCGGTACGCGGGCCTCTCACTGTTGTGGCCTCTCCCTTTGCGGAGCACAGGCTCCGGACGCACAGGCTCAGCGGCCAGGGCTCACGGGCCCAGCCGCTCCGCGGCATGCAGGATCCTCCCGGACTGGGGCACGAACCCGTGTCCCCTGCATCGGCAGGCGGACTCTCAACCACTGTGCCACCAGGGAAGCCCTGCTATACCTTTCTATGACATTTTGGACAATTCTCTGAAAACTTATGCCTATAAAATGTATATTTAGACTTATAATTTATACTTAAAATTCTTCCTTGGATATAAGTATACAGTTTAAATTTTTTTATACCATAAAGCTCAAGTCATATTTACATTTGCTTGGTTAATGACATGGCACATCAGCTTTTAGTCTTTGAGGTAACTGCACTTAGGGAGACGCCCTGTGGTCACATATGTTTCTATCCTTTGCTTTCCTTTCTCATTTTCTCCTGTCAAATGCAAGCTATTCTGCTAAGGAGGAAAAACCCAGCTCCTTTGTATCTGCAGACAACATTATTCCCAGTAATTGACAAACTACACTATAGCAGGGAACTCAATGTATTCCTTTGGAGCAAGTGTTCCCATTTTGTATCATTCCAGCAACATTCACAACTAGTACAGATGGTTCTTTCTTATGCTGAGAACAGCCTGAAGTTTTCACCAGGTAATTTTTTTTTTTTTTTTTTTTTTTTTTTGCAGTACGCGGGCCTCTCACTGCTGTGGCCTCTCCCGTTGCGGAGCACAGGGTCCGGACGCGCAGGCCCAGCGGCCATGGCTCACGGGCTCAGTCGCTCCGCGGCATGTGGGATCCTCCCGGACCAGGGCACGAACCCGTGACCCCTGCATCGGCAGGCGGATTCTCAACCACTGCGCCACCAGGGAAGCCCTCACCAGGTAATTTTTAATTTCTTTACTGACCAATATTCCCTAAATTCATAAGAAAAAATGTAATAATTTTACCATGTTAAAAAGATCACAATTAATAAGAGCTTATACAGCATGTTTATCACCTAACCATAATATAGTTAACACATGGCAGAAGAAATTGCTTGGGTTTAAAAATAGCTTTATTTAGCATACCAAAAACACAGAAACATAAGAAAAACCTTACCTAGAATAAACATAAAAATAGTTAAATACCATAATTTAATGTAAACCAAGTGTTTAAAAATGTGTAATATTATAAAATACATGCTATTTACACAGAATCAAGTTAAAGCTACCTCCACAGTTATCCTATCAGATCATCAGTCTTGAAGTCATCAGTAACAATGAATCAAACACAGCATCTGTATTTGTACTGGTCAATAGGAAAACAAGAAATCATTTAATTTACTTTAAACAGATACATTTCATTGTAACATTCACAGCAGGGAGGCAGAAAAGTGCCAGTTCTAGGATTCCAGACACAAGCAGTGTGTGTGGAGGCCTGGAAACGGGTCCACTGGAAGACCCAGAAGCCCATTCTTTCATCTAAATGCACATTGGTTGATTCAATTTAGTTACTGCTTAAGGAAGGTACTAAATATATCTGTAAAAATAAACCTTTATTAAAAATAATCAAAGGTGAGTGTAATAGGTAAGAAAGGCCAAAGCATAAAAAATATATGTGATTCCAGATAAGCCCCTTTAATTATAACAAATGTTAAGAAACGCAGTATATAAAACCAGACTGGGGTAGCAAAAGGGTTTCTAAAAATGTCAAACCCAAACCAATATCAAACAAAACAAAGTAACCGAAGAGACTGTTTCTTCAAGAAAGTATTTATTTTGTTTATCTTAAAAATTTACTTATCCTGTCCTTATCACCTGAATGCTGCCAGGAGACCTGTGGCTGATGCCAATTATCACTGTGGAGCAGTGTGGTCTGTGACCAACAGTCTAAAAAGCTGTAGTCATTGATCAGTTTAATCATTCGGCTTTTCCTTCAACGATCAACATTCATTCTTATACTGAAATTCGGGTATCTCTAAGAGGCAGCATGAAGTCCAATACCAGGAGTTTAGAATGTAAAATAAAATTGCAAGAATACATACTTAGTAATAGAACATCCTGCTTCTTTGTCTAATCCTGTAATTCTCAAACTTTTGGTCTCCAGACCCTTTCATACTCAACATTTGTTGGGGATCTGGACACCAAAGAGCTTTTGTTTATGGAGTTTATATCTACCAGTATTTGCCATCTAAGAAAGTAAAACTGAAAAAATTTTTACGTATTTATTCATTTAAAAAGTAAAAAGTCCATTACATGCTAACATAAATAACACTAAAACAAACAAAAAAAATTCATGGGAAGATGGCTTTTACATTTTTAACTACTTTTTGAGAGAGAGAGTGGAAAGACAACTGATGTCTTGGTTATTATTATGAGAATACTTTTGATCCTACATATCCCCTCAAAGGGTCTCAAGGACACCCAGGGGTTCATTGGCCACACTTTGAAAACTGCTGGTTTAATCTAAGGAAGGCCTGTTATTAATGACAAAAAAGAAGTCCACACAAAAGGAGCCTTACTTTTGCTTTAGAAATAAACCAAAATACATACCTACACACATGCACACAAATCACTGGCTCAAACACTCCCACTCTCAGCTTTAAATAGAAGCTACAGATCACCATGTACTCATGATCAAATTCAAAATAATATTGTCATTTCTGCTGAGACCAGGTTCAAGATTTATTCATTTTTAGTCCATGAAAGCTATAAAACCTATTATCTAAACCTAGACTTCTTAGTTCCCTTTCCAACATTTGCTTAATCCTGTTTGTGCTGAGCTGGCAGTCGTCATTAAGTAGGCCCAGCATCCGTAGAGACCAGAGAATGACAGATGTTTAACTAAGAGCCCACACACTCAGATTAGGAACACGTTAGCCATTTGTAGAGCCGCCTACTCTACTTCCTCACTATGTGAAAACTCAGAGACATTTTAGGGAAATGGGGAAAAAATTCTCCCTTCATAGGAGCAATGAGAACAATGCTATGACCTTTCACCTAGAGAGCTCTTCGCGTTCATGCACACCATCTCATTAGATGCTTTTAAAGCCCCAGGAGAAAGGCAGGGCAAAAGATACTATTGCTGTTTCAGAGGGGAGGAATTTGAGGGTCAGATGTGGGTCTTTGCCAAGGTAGCCTGGCCAAGTGTATGGCAGAGCGGAATTTGAATTCAGGTCATCTGACTCCTTATTTTAGGGTCCTCCTGCCTTGGGTCTGGGGGAGTCTGGGTGGGCTGGAGATGGAGGCAGCAGGGTATGACACTTCCAAAACCTGCATTCCTTCTGCCTGCTCAACCATTTTATCCAACACTACGCAGTCATGGGAGGGGCACAGACATTTCCCTGACCGATATAGTGAATTTTCCATCAGTGCATGTATAACTTTTATTTTTCCTTTCTGAGCCAGTTTATGTTGGTAGTTCATTCACAGCCTGTTCCCCCGCTCCAAGGGAAAAGTAAAAATCCTGCAGTTAAAAAAAATCTGATGAAAATACAAAATGAAATAGCAATAATGAGGTCTGTGTGCAGGTATAACTAGATTTATTGTGCATCTGGCACAGCACAGACTTTGCAATCTTCTTCCACCAACTGGAGAACAATATAAAAATCACAGTTCTTAATTTAATGGAAAATTGCCTCCTAATCATCTTGAGACAAAGGCTTCACTGTATATAAAAACATTAAGAAGGGCTTCCCTGGTGGCGCAGTGGTTGAGAATCCGCCTGCCGATGCAGGGGACACGGGTTCGTGCCCCGGTACGGGAAGATCCCACATGCCGCGGAGCGGCTGGGCCTGTGAGCCATGGCCGCTGAGCCTGCGCGTCCAGAGCCTGTGCCCCGCAACGGGAGAGGCCACAACAGTGAGAGGCCCGCGTACCACAAAAAAAAAAAAAAAAAAAAAAAAAAAAAAAAAAAAAAAAAAAAAAAAAAAAAACATTAAGAAAATAATTTCAGGAATTTTAACTAAATTCTTAGGTGCTTGAAGATTCTGTGGTGGTAGGAGAAGGAGTAGAGTAAAGGGCAAAGAAACAACGAGAAAAAAATACTGTCGCCAATGGGCAAAGGGGAAATCTGCATGTGTTCCCTGTCATTAATACATGTATCTACTTGAGAAATTATTCTTTTGCCAGGAAATCCACTCCATCAAGATGTTAGCACAAATAGCATGAGACATGCAAAGATACTGAGCAAATACTGTTTAATTTTTGTGGGGGAGGCAGTCAATAACAGCAACAAAAATCCCTCCTAGGAAACCAGCCAAATGCCACTAAGGACCCATGATTTTCTTGCTGTCCACTGAAATAAGCAAGGTGTTGTTTATTGTGCCTTCCTTCTCTGTCACCTTCTGAGACGTTCCTAAAGTCAAGACTGACTGCATACATTTTTTTTTTTCCTTTTAAGGTAGTTGAAGAAGGTTAACAAAAGCCTGTAAGAATTAGAAAACATGCGAAGTTCATCTTATTTTCAAAATTCAACAGCATGTCGCTACCTGTTACACAACTCGTTGGTGCCTTCTCCCCCACCCCGGTTTTGGTGAGTAATGTTCTAACTTTACAGGTGATTTAGATAGATGTTAGTGACTTTTTAAGACAGTTGCCCATACACTGGGCTGATGTACAAACACATATATGTGCATGTACATATATACATAAACGTATATGCATACACACATGTACATCTCCTCACATGAAGACCTCCACTAGTATTTTTCCCTCTTAACATATTTCCATTAGCAAAAATGAGCATGGATAATGAATTTATAGTAGGAAACAAAACTAATGAAAATCAAATCAGAGGATGTGAAGTGGTATGCTGTCAGAATCCAATAAGTCAAATGCACATTTATGTAGTGGTAAAGTGCTAGAAAGTTCTTTCATTAGTATTTTAAAAATGATTATAATAAAAAGAAGTGTGCAGTTTCATTTGATGGTGGTGACCACAGGCACCATAGCAATGGCACTGGCTGAGTTGGAGTTGATGATGTCCTCATACTCTGGGGGTGGATCTAAATGAGGTTCTGTTTCACTCCTCCGCAGGTTCACCTGACCAGTGGCTTCCTCGTAGGTCGGTGGGGGATCGCAGTTGGACAGGCGAGTGGAGACGGAATCTGAGCGCCCAACTACATATTCCAAAAAGCCTGGCGACAGTCCGCTGCTATCAAAGACTTCATCTGGTGGTGGAGGCGGAGTGATAATATTGAGGTGCTGAGGGAAAGGAATATGGCCTTCAGTCACCGTCTGTCTGCGAGTTTTGTTTCTTAGGAAGCATCTCCAGATTAGGAAAATGACAAGGAGGATAATGAAGAGGCCAAAGATTAATGGAAAGGTAAGGTAAAATTGAAACCAGTCACTTCCTCTGTTACTCTCTCCTTGTTGTGCTTTTGTGTAAGTGTTCCAAAACTCCTTCTGAAAATACAAGACGAAATGAATTGAAAATCAGTGTAAGCAAAAGATAGGAGATAGCAAATGAACACATATCTGGGTTCTATTAACATGATGAAAGCAAAACCCAAAACCAGACTCGCCGGTTCAGATGACCTACAGCCTATATTTTCCCTGACAAGAAATTACAAATCATGGTGCTCACTCTGGACCCTCCCCTAAAATGGTCAGTCAGAACCAAAAGTCTTCAAGACTTGGTGTTATTTGTAGTTTCAGTTATGACATATTAGAAGGGGAAAAAAAGCATAAGGGATTTTCCTTTTTCCAAATATACCACAGAAGGGGAAAAAAAGCATAAGGGATTTTCCTTTTTCCAAATATACCACATAATCTTCCCTTTAAAATATAAGTTAAATACCATTTTCCAGGTCCAATTACGAGGTTCTCATTCACGGACCCCATCACCATTGTGCTATTTCTGGCTGTTGTAGGCTCTTACTGTTCAAATGCTTCACAGATGAATGCCTTGTTTTCTAATGGTTCTGTTTGGGATCCTCTTCTACCAGATATTCCTCCCCAGCCCCAAAGTACACAGCTCTAATGCATCTAAGTGAGTCCCTAGCATATAAACATTCAATAAGTAGTAGTGATTATAATGAATTCTTGTATATCATAATCAAGCCTCTGCTTCACATTGACTGATTCATCTATATCCCAAACCTTGGTACAACCACCACCCCCAGTGCTATTGACTTCGCACTACAGGTCACTGATACTATTTAAATATCTGGCAGAAAGTAAGACGGTGGTCACTATATAAAGCTGCTTGTTTTATAATACTATATTTTATTAGTCATAAAGACTTTTAAAATACTCTGGGTATAACAAATGACCCACAGTCATCAATGTTCCACTCCTGAACTCAATCTCCTGTAAGGTACATTATTATTCCAACGTTCTGTGATTCTAAGATAAAATTTCAGTATGCTATAAGAAATATGGTATTTACTAAAGGCTATGTATAGATGAAAATACACAAGGTGCAAAATTAAAACAAGCCAAGAGTAGAGAGTATAATCCCAAATCATACAGCATTTATTTTAGGACAATAACCCCAAACTGGAAATTATATTTTTATTAGTGAAACAATCACTTGATAAGCACAGGTTGAAAACTCATGAAACACAGATACGTGAAGCTTTTTTTAAACAATAAAACTGTACGCTATAACTTTTTGTATAACTGTTACTTTTAGGGTTGCCAACTGCATTACAGAAAATGTATATTACATAAACATTTACTAATGCAGAAACATCTAAAAAAGAAAACGAATCATCTGCAGTTAATTACATTGCAAAGTTATAATCACTATTAACATTTTTGGTTTACATCTACTCTTAGTTCCAACTCACATTCGAATCCTTACACACATACACATTCTTTAGAAATTTGGAATCAAACTGTACTAAACCACAATAAACTTTTTAATAATGTACTTACAGAGACCTACCAAGTATCTGATTTGTAGTCGATTTTCTTTACCTATATAGATGAGGATTTCTCCTCTCTTCCTAACCACAAAACACAAAAAGTATGTGATTTCAGATAATTATCTAATGCTAATCTTAGATAAACACAATAAAATGTGGCTTTTTAATCTTGTCCAGTCACGTTGGGATAATCAAGCATCAGTGATGCACATGAAAATGATTTTTTTTCATGCTTGGCTTGTGCGATTCAATTTCTGTGGTTTCAGAAATGAATCTACAGACTAGAAAGTTTTTTTTTCTTTGGGAGAAAAAAACTTTAAAACAAAGTCACACTTTTATTTTCCAGGGTTAAAAATAAAGCTTAGGCAAAAATGGAACTACAACACTGATTTTTACTTTACCTACAGCAACTCAATTCCTACGCCACAGCCAATAATGAAGGTATAAAATTATCATCCCTACTTGCAGATGAGGAAATGGAGGCTCAGAGATGTTACCGAATAATAAAACCAAGGTCAGTGAACGCACAAATGCTGGGGCTGGGATTTGAATGCCACAGGCCTGGTGTCAGAGCATACCAAAAAGCAGTCTGCCCTGATGTATAAGGTATTCTAAACCTGGACACACTTTCCTAGAAAATTCAGTCTTCTCATCATGTTAAATGTGGAGTTGAAAGCAAGTAACATTGATCTGAATAAAAGGTACTGACAGATGTATTTCTTGGGAAACTAGCCTTACTTTGTCTTTGAGGCAAGAGAACTGGAGAAATAGTCACATGAAATCAAGTAAAATACTATAACTGCCATTCAAACAAATAAACCCAGTTTACGTCTCTCTAAGCTCTTTAGATTATTCTCTGTCTTACGGAAAACAGCGAGAAGATATTTCAGAAAGAGCAAATAAATGATTTCAAGACTTGGTAAAAAACCTTAAACTTTACTGCAGAAGGTATTCATATGGATTAAGACTTGCCCCACCAGGTGAGTGGCAAGCAGCCTGCTTTATGAAGAAGGTATGATTGATCTCCAATGTGACGTAACACAGGTTTTGTTTTGTTCCTTCTTTCCATGATGGCTTTTACTTTTGTCATTTCTTAACCCTGGGTCTGGATCTTTCAGATTACATGTAAGGATCAAATTTAACTTGCATGGAAAATAATTAATAATTTATAACTAAATGTAATATAATAATAATGATATAATATATTACAATGTGATATTATAACTAATAAAAATATTATTTAAAAAGACTTGGTAAAACAGTGCTTTAGAGGGAATGAAAATTTGTTTAATGAAGAAAAAATTTTAATGAATAAGATTAAAGGGATTCAGTAGTTTTAGATAAGGCTAAAATTACACAGATAATAAATGTAATCTGAAGGGACAAGACAGGTCTCTCAATCATTTCAGATATGGAAAAACCCTTGCATCCCTGGGATAAATCCCACTTAATGGTGGTGTATGATCCTTTTAATGTATTGTTGGATTCAGTTTGCCAGTATTTTGTTGAGGATTTTTTGCATCTATGTTCATCAGTGACACTGGCGTGTAATTTTCTTTTTTTGTAGTATCTTTGCCTGGTTTTGGTATCAGGGTGATGGTGGCCTCATAGATATGAGTTTGGGAGTGTTCCTTCCTCTGCAATTTTTTGGAAGAGTTGGAGAAGGGTAGGTGTTAACTCTTCTCTAAATGTTTGATAGAATTTGACTGTGAAGCCATCTGGTCCTGGACTTCTGTTTCTTGGGAGTTTTAAAATCACAGTTTCAATTTCAGTGCTTGTGATTGGTCTGTTTGTATTTTCTACTTCTTCCTGGTTCAGTCATGGGAGATTGTGCCTTTCTAAGAATCTATCCACCTCATTGGCATAGAGTTGCTTGTAGTAATCTTTCATGATTGTATTTCTGTGGCATGTGCCGTAACTTCTCCTTTTTCATTTCTAATTTTATTGATTTGAGCCCTCTCCCTTTTTTTCTTGATGAATCTGGCTAAAGGTTTATCAGTTTTGTTTATCTTTTCAAAGAACCAGTTTTAGTTTCATTGATCTTTTATTGTTTTCTTCATCTCTATTTATTTTTACTCTGATATTTATGATTTCTTTCCCTCTACTAACTTTGGGGGTTTTTTGTTCTTCTTCCTCTATTTGCTTTGGGTGTAAGGTTAGGTTGTTTATTTGAGATTTTTCCTGAGGTAAGATTGTATTGCTATAAACTTCCCTCTTAGAACTGCTTTTGCTGCGTCCCATAGGTTTTAGATTGTCATGCTTTCCTTTTCATTTGTCTCTAGGTATTGATTTCTTCAGTGATCCACTGGTTATTTAGTAGCATATTTTTTAGCCTCCATGTGCTTGTGGTTTTTTACACATTTTTCCTTGTAGTTGATTTCTAATCTCATAGCATTGTGGTCGGAAAAGATACTTGATACGATTTCAATTTTTTAAAATTTACCAGTGCTTGTTTTGTGACCCAAGGTATGATCTAACCTGGAGAATGTTTCATGTGCACTTGAGAAGAAAGTGTATTCTGTTGTTTTTGGATGGAATGTCCTATAAATATCAATTAAGTCCATCTCGTGTAATGTATCATTTAAAGCTTGTGTTTCCTTATTTATTTTCATTTTGGATGATCTGTCCATTGGTGAAAGTGGGGTGTTAAAGTCCCCTACTATGATTGTGTTACTGTCGATTTCCCCTTTTACGGCTGTTAGTATTTGCCTTATATATTGAGGTGCTCCTACGTTGGGTGCATAAATATTTACAATTGTTATATCTTCTTCTCGGATCCATCCCTTGATCATTATGTAGTGTCCTTCTTTGTCTCTTGTAACAGTCTTTGTTTTAAAGTCTGTCTGATATGAGTATTGCTACTGCAGCTGTCTTTTGATTTCCATTTGCATGGAATATCTTTTTCCATCCCCTCACTTTCAGTCTGAATGTGTCCCTAGAGCTGAGGTGGGTCTCCCGTAGACGGCCTATATACGGGTCTTGTTTTTGGATCCATTCAGCTAGTCTTCTGGTTGGAGCATTTAGTTCTTTACATTTAAGGTAATTTTGATATGTATGTTCTTATTGCCATTTTGTCAGTTGTTTTGGATTTTGTGGTGAAGGTCTTTTTTCTTCCCTTCCTCTTTTGGTCTCTCCTCTTGTGATTTGATGACTATATCTATCTTCAGTGTTGTGTTAGGATTCCTTTTTCTTTGTGTGTATCTATCTATTGTACATTTTTGGTGTGTGGTTCCCATGAGGTTTTGATATAGCAGTCTATATGTAAACAAGGTTGTTTTAAAAGTTACTGGTGTTTAATTTCAAATGCATTTCCAATATCCTGCATCTGTACTCTCCTCTTCTCATGATTGCTGGTTGTGATATCATATTTGTGTAGTTTGAGATACAACCGAGAGCTAGGGCAGGGTTGAATGATAAGGTTCATCTCCTTCCTACACGAGGCTACTCCTTCAAGACTGAGAGAGGTGGTTGTTTCATCTACTATATAGAAACCAATACAAAGAGTCAAGGGAAATGAGGAATATGTTGCAAAAAGATAGAAAAAAATCCTTAATGAAACTGAGGTAAGTGACTTATCTGATGGAACTCACCCAGTGAAGGAATAATGGCTCAAACTTCCCTAACCTGGGGAAGGAAACAGACAGCTAGATTGGGAAGCCTAGGGAGTTCCAAACTAACAAGATGAACCCAAAGAGACGCACCCCAAGATACATTATAATTAAAAAGATTAAGGAGGGACTTTTAAAAGCAGCAAGAGGGCTTCCCTGGTGGCGCAGTGGTTGAGAATCCGCCTGCCGATGCAGGAGACAGGGGTTCATGCCCTGGTCCGGGAGGATCCCACATGCCGCAGAGCAACTAAGCCCGTGAGCCATGGGCCTGCGCGTCCGGAGCCTGTGCTCCGCAATGGGAGAGGCCACAGCGGGGAGAGGCCCGCGTACCGCAAAAAATAAATAAATAAAAAAATAAAAGCAGCAAGAGAAAAACAATTTTGTACCATACAAGGGAACCCCATAAGACTGTCAGTAGGTTTTTTTTTTTTAGCCGAAATGCTGCAGGCCAGAAGGGAGTGGCATGATATAGTCAGTCAAAATGCTGAAAGAAAAACTTCCAACCAAGAATACTCTCTCCATCTATGTATTGAGAGTTATTCAGAGTTGGAGACAGAAAGAGTTTTCTGGACAAGCAAAAGGTAAAGGAGTTCATCATCAGCCTTACAAGAAATGTGAAAGGTAAATCTCACTGGTAAATATATAGTAAAATGGTGGGTTAAAGCTAGTATGAATGTTAAAGGACAAAAATAACTAACTACAGACATTATAGTTGACCCTTGAACAACACAGGGGTTAAGTGTGCTGACCCTCCACCCACTTGAAAATTCGCATATACCAGTTCCACATCCGTGGAGTCAACCAACTGTACATTGTGTAGTACTATAGTACATATTTAGTGAAAAAAATCCATGTGTAAGTGGGCCTGGGCAGTTCAAACCCATGTTATTCAAGGGGCAACAGTATGTAAGGGATATACAAGATAAAGAGATGTAAAATGCGATATGAAAAACAATGTGAAGGGGGGAGGAGTAGAACGTAGAACTTCAGAATGTGTTCAAAGTTAAAACATAGACTGTTAAGTTGTTATAAGTTGCTATATGTAAGCCTCATGGTAGACACAAAGCAAAAACCTATAGTAGACACACAAAGCAAAAGAAATCTAAGCATACTACTAAAGAAAATCAAGTCACAAAGGAAAAGAACAACAGAAGAAATAAGAAATGAATAGAGAACTATAAAACAGTAAGAAAACAATGAACAAAACAGCAATAAGTATATACCTATAATTCATTACTTTAAATGTAAATGGACTAAAGTCTGTAATCAAAAGACAGAGTGGCTGCATGCATTAAAAAAAGAACCTATCCCTATGCTGCCTTCAAGAGACACACCTTGCATGTAAGGACACACAGACTGAAAGTGAAGGGATGGAAAAAGATACTCCATGCAAATAGGAACCAAAAGAAAGCTGGGGTCGCTATACTTACACCAGACAAAATAGACTTTAAAACGAAGACTGTAATAAGAGAGAAAGAAGGGCATGACATAAAGGGGTCAGTCCAACAGGAGTACATACCATTTGTAAATATTTATGCACCCAGCATAGGAGCACCTCAATATCTAAAGCAAAGATTAACAGCCCTAAAGAGAGAAATATTGATAGTAGGGGACTTTTATACCTCACTTTCATCAATGGATAGATCAACCAGACAGAGGAAACATCAGCCTTAAATGATACATTAGAACAGATGGACTTGATATATATATATATGTGTATATATATATATATATATATATGTATATATATATCATTCCATCCAAAAGCAACAGAATACACATTCTTATTAAGTGCACATATAATTTCTTCCAGAATAGTTCCTATGTTAGGCCACAAAACAAACCTTAATATATTAAGAAGATTGAAAGCTGCTATCAAGCATCTTTTCCAACCACAGTGGGATGAAACTAGAAGTCCGTTACAAGAAGAAAACTGGAAAATGCAGAAATATGTCGAGATTAAACAACATGTGAACAACCAATGGGTCAACGAAGAAATCAAAGAAAAAAAATTCCTGGGACAAATGAAACAGTACCAAAACGTATGGGATGCAGCAAAAGCAGTTCTAAAGGGAAGTTAATTGCAATAAATTCCTACATCAAGAAACAAAAATTGTAAACAACCTAATTTTATACCTCAGTGAACTAGAAAAACTAAGGCCAAAGTTAGTAGAAGGAAGGAAATAAAACAAAGATCAGAGTGGAAATATATGAAGTAGGGACTAAAAAGACAATAGAAAAATCAGTGAAACTGAGAGCTGGTTCTTTGAAAAGCTACACAAAGGTGACAAGCCTTTAGACTCACCAAGAAAAAGGGAGGACTAAAATAAAATCAGAGATGAAACAGGAGACATAACAACTGATACCACAGAAACACAAAGTATGTATAATTGTTCTCTACTATGTAGTAGTAGTCTCTACTATGAACAATCTGCCAACAAATCTGACAACCTCGAAGAAATGGTTAAATTCCTAGAAACGTACAAACAGCAAGACAGGATCATAAAAAAATAGAAAATCTGAACAGACCAATGACTAGTAATTAAATTAGAGATTATTAAACAAAAAACCTCCCAGCAAAAGACAAGGACCAAACAGTTTCACTGGTGAAGCATACAACACATTCAAAGAAGAGTTAGTGCCAATCCTTCTCAAAGGCTTCCAAACAAAGGAGAGGGAACACTTTCAAACTCATTTTACAAGGTGAGCATAACCCTGACTCCAAAACCAGACAAGGATGCTACAAGAATCCCTGATGAACACAGATGCAAAAATCCTCAACAAAATATGAGCAAACTGATTTCAACAATATATGAAAAGGATCACACACCATGATCTAAACAACTCAGATAGGTAACCCCATCTGAGAAAGGGCACTGCTTACCTGAGGTCTGTTGAGCTGCGATGTGCTTTCACATACTGCCTCTGTTGCATGTTGCTTGCGTATCATGGCTGCTATAAGAACTCAACAATATACCCAGAGCAGTGTGATCAAGAGCATATGGTCTAATGTGATTAGACCACTAACTGTAGAGGCTTTAATTGACCATGAATGTGTGTGAGGATACTCCATACCTCAACGGCAAGGAGAACTTAGGAAGGTGGACTGGATCACCAGGCTATTGTCACTGACCAAGGAGAGGCTCTGGGTTAAAGGCAGGATGCAAGGATTCCTATAGGTAAGGAAGATAGGAGAAGACTTCTTGTTAAAATTGAGTTGGTGGATCATGCTTGGACTGTGAGCTTTAACCCAGAACAGTGAAATAGCCTCCTGACAGGAAACTGATGGCACCACAAAAGGGAAAATACAACAGAGGCCTACAGTCTCTGTGTCACTGCTTCACTCACTACTATTGCTCTTCGCCTCCCAGACCTGATGAGATAATCATCCCTGCCATGACGTTGCTAAACAATTAATGGACAAATATTTATAAATGTCCTGTCCTGAACACCTGGTGCCAGCACCTCCTAACAACTCTAAGGAGGTGTACCAGCTCCTGGATAAAGGTAAAACCCCATGGAAGCTTCCAGGGCATTACTCAGTGCCAGCATACCAACACGCCAAGATTGTGGTATTATGCTCCAGAGTTTTACCAGAGACCTTGGGCATATCATTCTAGTGGAGGCACACCCTGGCAGGGAAAGCAGCTGCCCACAAAAAGGGCTCACAGTGATGTCACTCAGAATTTTCCAATAATAATACTTAAGACTGAGGCAATAGGAAAAAATCAAGAAGTACAATAGAAACAGATCAGAAGCTACACCTTAACTAAATTCAAACCTTTCTTAAAGATTTTATGCAGCAGGAAGAAGAAGGGGAAGCTAACTGGCCATTGCAGGTTTTCATGTCTTTTGGGGGGAACAAGCTCTGAACTGTGTTACTCATGGCTGCCAAAATGTGTTAACTGGTTGGTATCTCTGAAACTCCTAAAATCTATAACCTGCTCCTCTCCTCTATGATACCACAGATCCTGAGCCCCTCAGCTTTCCCCTGAATGAGGCAGAATGGAGAAACATGCCTCATGAGACATTCCTGCCACCAAAAGAAAAGCTGATGAGATTATCGGGGCCTCTATTGAGGAGGAGGAGGGAGAAGAGAAAGCAAAGGTTCCTAGAGCCACCAATACCTGTACCAGGGCCGTCCCTCTCCTTACTTGGATATTTATTGCCTAGCAGCATCCCCATCCTTCCACCACAGTGATCACTGCTAAGTATCACAGTGAATGGAAAACATTAAGACGAGAACCATCTCCTGCTGCACAAAATTGGCACAGTCCAATGGGTTGATGGTTTCCATGACCACAGTGACCCAAATGACCCCTTCTTCATTTCTAACCCTGAATGGGCCCCCTTTGACCCTGAGTCCAGAGAATTCTTTTTACAGGGTGCATCCCAATTATTGGGTGGGTGGGGTGCTACTACCTTTTATTGGGATTCCTGAAATGATCCAAAGGGCACTAAAACTCCTAGGAGAAAACTTAAAATCTTTCTCTGTCCCTTGAAGATGTAAATCTTAGCTCCTGGGGAGATTATATTTCAAAGACACAGTTACTGAAACACTGCTCATAATCACCGAAGACTGAAGAAAAAGAGGGTGGGGGGATGCTTTTAATAATGCAACTGCCTTAGAATCTCCATTGCACAAAATCTAGTCCATAGCCTCCATAATATTACTTGTCAAAGACAAATACAAATCTTTAAAGTCTTCTCCAAAAATATTAGTAAAAAGCTTTAGCCACCGGAGCAGGTAATCCAAACTTGTTCCATCTGCCAGACACAATTTGGATTCAATCATTATACAAAAGTGAGTTTTGTACTGTTGTGTCTTATTCATGGCTAAAATTTGGAATGGAAGCTATAAGGTCTCTGTGGGTGTCTATGGATGCATGTTATGTATATGTGACCTTTTTTCTACCTCTGGGTTATACTGCCAAAATTTATTTGTTTAAAAAAGCTCTATAACATCACCTCACACCAGTCAGAATGGCCATCAAAAATCATACAAACAGAACAGACGAACCAAGATGGTGGAGTAGAAGGACACGCACTCACTCCCTCTTGTAAGAACGCCAGAGTCACAGCTAGCTGCTGGACAATCATCAACAGGAGGACACAGGAGCCCACCAGAAAGGGTACCCCACATCCAAAGGCAAAGGAGAAGCCACAATGAGATGGTAGGAGGGGCACAATCACAGTAAAATCAAATCCCATGACTGCTGGGTGGGTGACTCACAGACTGGGGAACACTTTATATCACAAAAGTCCACCCACTGGAGTGAAGGTTCTGAGCCCCACATCAGGCTTCCCAACCTGGGGGTCCGGCAACAGGAGGAGGGATTCCTAGAGAATCAGACTTTGAAGCCTAGTGGGATTTGACTGCAGGACTTCAACAGGACTGGGGGAAACAGAGACTCCACTCTTGGAGGGCACACACAAAGTAGTGTGCTCATCAGGACCCAGGGGGAGGGAGCAGTGACCCCATAGGAGACTGAACCAGACCTACCTGCTAGTGTTGCAGGGTCTCGTGCAGAGGCACAGGGTGGCTGTGGCTCACCGTGGGGACAAGGACACTGGCAGCAGAAGTTCTGGGAAGTACTCCTTGGCCTGAGCCCTCCTGGGAGTCTGTCACTGGCCCCACCGAAGAGCCCAGGTAGGCTCCAGTGTTGGGTCACCTCAGGCCAAAGAACCAACAAGGAGGGAACCCAGCCCCACCCATCAGCAGTCAAGCAGATTAGAGTTTTACTGAGCTCTGCCCGAGCAACACTCAGCTCTACCCACCACCAGTCCCTCCCATCAGGAAACTTACACAAGCCTCTTAGATAGCCTCATCCACCAGAGGGCAGAGAGCAGAAGCAAGAAGAACTACAATCCTGCAGGCTCTGGAACAAAACCCACATTCACAGAAAGATAGACAAGATGAAAAGGCAGAGGGCCATGTACCAGATGAAGGAACAAAATAAAACCCCAGAAAAACCACTAAATGAAGTGGAGATAAGCAACCTTCCAGAGAAAGAATTCAGAATAATGATAGTGAAGATGATCCAGGACCTCAGAAAAAGAATGGAGGCAAAGATCGAGACGACACAAGAAATGTTTAACAAAGACCTACAAGAATTAAAGAACAAACAAACAGAGATGAACAGTACAATAACTGAAATGAAAACTACTCATCAAGAAAAAGAGGGAGAGGACTCAAATCAATAAAATTAGAAATGAAAAAGAAGTTACAACAGACACCACAAAAATACAAAGCATCCTAAGAGACTACTGCAAGCAACTCTATGCCAATAAAATGGACAACCTGGAAGAAATGGACACATTCCTGGAAAGGTATAACCTTCCAAGACTAAGCCAGGAAGAAATAGAAAATATGCACAGACCAAGCACAAGTAATGAAATTGAAACTGTGATTTAAAATCTTCCAACAAACAAAAGTCCAGGACCAGATGGCTTCACAGGTGAATACTATCAAACATTTAGAGAAGAGCTAACACCCATCCTACTCAAACTCTTCCAAAAAACTGCAGAGGAAGGAACACTCCCAAACTCATTCTATGAAGCCACCATCACCCTGATACCAAAACCAAAGATACTACAAAAAAAGAAAATTACAGACCAATATCACTGACGAATATAGATGCAAAAATCCTCAACAAAATAGTAGCAAACAAAATCCAACAACACATTAAAAGGATCATACACCATGATCAAGGGGGATTTATCCCAGGGATGCAAGGATTCTTCAATATATGCAAATCAATCAACGTGATACACCATATTAACAAATTGAAGAATAAAAACCATAGATCTCAATAGATGCAGAAAAAGCCTATGACAAAAAAAAACTCTCCAGAAACTGGGCATAGAGGGAAACTACCTCAACATAATAAAGGCCATATACAACAAACCCACAGCAAACATCATTCTCAGTGGTGAAAAACAAAGCATTTCCTCTAAGATCATGAACAAGACAAGGATGTCCACTGTCACCACTATTATTCAACATAGTTTTGGAAGTCTTAGCCACAGCAATCAGAGGAGAGAAAGAAATAAAAGGAATCCAAATCGGAAAAGAAGTAAAACTGTCACTGTTTACAGATGACATGATACTATACCTAGAGAATCCTAAAGATGCTACCAGAAAACTACTAGAGCTAATCAATGAATTTGGTAAAGTAGCAGGATACAAAACTAATGCACAGAAATCTCTTGCATTCCTATACATTAATGATGAAAATATGAAAGAGAAATTAAGGAAGCACTCCCATTTACCACTGCAACAAAAAGAATAAAATACCTAGGAATAAACCTACCTAAGGAGACAAAAGACCTGTATGCTGAAAACTATAAGACACTGATGAAAGAAATTAAAGATGATACAAACAGACGGAGAGATATTCCATGCTCTTGGATTGGAAGAATCAGTATTGTGAAAATGACTATACTACCCAAAGCAATCTACAGATTCAATGCAATCCCTATCAAATTACCAACGGCATTGTTTTACAGGACTAGAACAAAAAATCTTAAAATTTGTATGGAGACACAAAAGACCCCGAATAACCAAAGCAGTCTTGAGGGAAAGAAACGGAGCTGGAGGAATCTGACTCCCTGACTTCAGACTATACTACAAAGCTACAGTAATGAAGACAATATGGTATTGGCACAGAAACAGAAACATAGATCAATGGAAGAAGACTGAAAGCCCAGGGAGAAACCCACGCACCTATGGTCAACTAATTTATGACAAAGGAGGCAAGGATATACAATGGAGTAAAGACAGTCTCTTCAATAAGTTGTGCTGGGAAAACTGGACAGCTACATGTAAAAGAATGAAAGTAGAACACTCCCTAACACCAAACACAAAAATAAACTCAAAATGGATTAGAGACCTAAATGTAAGACAGGACACTATAAAACTCTTAGAGGACAACATGGGAAGAACACTCTCTGACATAAATCACAGCAAGGTCTTTTTTGATCCACCTCCTACAGTAATGGAAATAAAAACAACAATAAACAAATGAGACCTAATGAAACTTAAAAGCTTTTGCACAGCAAACGAAACCATAAACAAAAGGAAAAGACAGCCCTCAGAAAGGGAGAAAATACTTGCAAATGAAGCAACAAAGGATTAATCTCCATAATATATAAACAGCTCATGCAGCTCAACATTAAAGAAACAAACAACCCAATCCAAAAATGGGCAGAAGAACTAAATAGACATTTCTCCAAAGAAGACATACAGATGGCCAAGAAGCACATGACAAGCTGCTCAACAGCACTAATTATTGGAGAAATGCAAATCTAAACTACAATGAGGTATCACCTCACACCAGTTAGAATGGGCATCATCAGAAAATCTGCAACCAACAAATGCTGGAGAGGGTGTGGAGAAAAGGGAACCCTCTTGCACTGTTGGTGGGAATGTAAATTGATACAGCCACTATGGAGAACAGTATGGAGGTTCCTTAAAAAACTACAAATAGATTACCATATGACCCAGCAATCCCACTACTGGGCATATACCCAGAGAAAACCATAATTCAAAAAGACACATGCACCCCAATGTTCATTGCAGCACTATTTACAATAGCCAGGTCATGGAAGCAACCTAAATGCCCATCAAAAGATGAATGGATAAAGAAGATGTGGTACATATATACAATGGAATATTACTCAGCCATAAAAAGGAACGAAATTAGGTCATTTGTTGAGATGTGGACAGACCTAGAGTCTGTCATACAGAGTGAAGTATGTCAGAAAGAGAAAAACAAATATTGTACATTGACACATGTATGTGGAACCTAGAAAAATGGTACAGATGAACGGCTTTGCAGGGCAGAAGTTGAAACACAGATGTAGAGAACAAATGTATGGACACCAAGGGGGGAAAGCCGTGGGGGCGTGGGGGTGGTGTGATGAACTGGGCAATTGGGATCGACATGTATACACTGATGTGTATAAAACTGATGACTAATAGCCAACTGTATAAAAAAGTAAATATAATAAAATTTAAAAAAACAAAAAATCATACAAACAATAAATACAGGCGAGGCTGTGGAGAAAAGGGAGCCCTGTTACACTGTTGGTGGGAATGTAAATTGGTACAGCCACTATGGAGAACAGTATGGAGGTTCCTTAAAAATTACAAATAGAACTACCATGCGACCCCGCAATCCCACTCCTGGGCATATACCCTGAGAAAACTGTAATTCAAAAAGAGACATGCACCACAATGTTCATTGCAGCACTATTTACAATAGACAGGACATGGAAGCAACCTAGGTGTCCATGGGCCTAGGAACGGATAAAGAAGATGTGGTACATACATATAACAATATTATTCAGCCATTAAATAGAATGAAATAATGCCATTTGCAGCAACATGGGTGGACCTAGAGATTATCATACTAAGTGAAGTAAGTCAGACGGGGAAAGACAAATACCATATGATATCACTCATATGTGGAATCTAAAAAAAATGGTACAAATGAACTTATGTACAAAACAGAAACAGACTCACAGACTTTGAAAACAAAATTATGGTTACCAAAGGGGAAAGGTGGGGGGAGGGATAAATTAGGAGTCTGGGATAAATGTATACATACTGCTATATATAAAATAATTGACAACAACCTACTGTATAGCACAGGGAACGCTACTCAGTATTCTGTAATAACCTATATGGGCAAATAATCTGAAAAAGTATGGACATCTGTATATGTATAACTGATTCAGTTTGCTGTACACCTGAAAGTAAGACAACATTGTAAATCAACTCTACTCGAATATAAAAAAAAAATTTTTAAAGCTCACATTCTCTCTCTTAAAAATCTGTCATTATGGCTAGCTTTCTAAATGTTTCATGAGTAATCTGAATATGATTGTTAAGAAGAGGTAAATTAGGACTTCCCTGGTGGTGCTGTGGTTAGGAATCTGCCCGCCAATGCAGGGGACATGAGTTAGAGCCCTGGTCCAGGAAGATCCCACATGCCGTGGAGCAACTAAGCACATGCGCCACAACTACTGAGCCTGTGTTCTAGAGCCTGCTAGCCATAGAGCCTGCTAGCCACACTACTGAGCCTGCGCTCTAAAGCCTGTGAGCCACAACTACTGAAGCCCGTGTGCCTAGAGCCCGTGCTCCACAACAAGAGAAGCCACCGCAATGAGGAGCCCGTGCACCACAATGAAGAGTAGCCCCCGCTCGCTGCAACTAGAGAAAGCCTGCATGTAGCACCAAAGACCCAATGCAGCCAAAGCCAAATAAATAATTTATTTTTAAAAAAGAAAATGGAAAAATATAAAAATAAATTTTAAAAATAAATTAAATAGACATAAGTGGGATAAACATAAAGTGAACTTTTTCTACAGTAATTATGTTTTATGGTATGTCTACTTAAAAAGTTACTCAAATCCTTGACAAGACCAATGTCATGAAGTCTTTCCCCTATATTTTCTTCTACAAGTTTTATAGTTTCATGTCTTATGTTAAAGTCTTTAATCCATTTTGAGTTGATTTTTGCATTTCATGCAATATAAGGTCCCAGATTCATTCTTATGCATGTAGATATCTGCCTTTCCCAACACCATTTGGTGAACAGACTATCCATTTCCCAGTTTTGGCACCCTTGTTGAAGATTATTTGACCATATACATGTGGGCTTATTTCTATTCAGTCCTAATGGTCTATATGTCTGTCTTTATGCCAGTACCATACTCCTTTTATTACTGTAGATTTGTAATATTTTTCAAAATCAGGAAGTGTGAGGCCTCCAGCTCTGTTCTTTTTACTCAAGATTGTTTTGGCTATTGGAGTCCTTTGTGGTTCCATGTGAATTTAAGAAAAATTAATACTAATCCTTCTCAAACTCTTCCAAGAAACTGAAGAGGAGGAAACACTTCTAAACTCATTTTACGTGGCCAGTATTACACTACCTCCAAAGTCAGAAAAAGAAATTACAAGAAAAGGAAACTACAGGCCAGTATCTCTGATGAATATAGATGCAAAAAAACTCAACAAAATACAAGGCAAATGAAATATAACAGCACATTAAAGGGATCATATATCATGACCAAGTGGGATTTATCCCTGGGATACAAGGATAGTTGAATGTATGAAAATCAATGTGACCCAAAACATTGCTGAAAGAAATTTAAAAAGAAACAAATAAATGAAAAGACATACCATTTCATGGATTAGAAGACTTAATATTGCTAAAATATCCATACTACCCAAAGCAATCCACAGATTCAATGTAATCCCTATCAAAATCCCAAAGGCATTTTTTTTCACAGAAATAAACGTATCTATCTTAACAAAAAGAGAGCAAATCCAGATAATGTTAATGAGAATTCTACTAAACCTTCTAAGAACAAAAACCCTATGATACGGAAACTATTCCAGAGCATATAAAAATGGAGAAAATTTCCCAATTTGTTTTACAAGGGCAGAATAATCCTAACACCAAAGCAGGACACGGATGTTACTCACACATATTTTTTAAAAAATCTACATGTTACAGTATGAACACAGATGAAAAATCATAAGTAGAAATATTAGCAAGAGTAATGTCAACATCATGGTGAAATAAGAGATTTATTGTTTTCGTCCCCCTTCAACAACAATTTGGCATCCATTCATGGACAACAGTACCTTTGTGGGAGCTGTGGGATGATGCAGCTCCATATGCTAAATGTCCCAGAAGGAGTCTCAACCACCCACACACTGGGTAAAGGGCATATTGACTTGGTCCCAGGTATGGCTCCTGGGGTAGCCTGTGAACCAGTTCCAGCTTCTCTTGGCCACAGTCCAGGAGCTCCTGGAAAACACTGTCTTAGACAATCACCCACAGATGTGAGAACCTTTGTGGAAGTCCAGGTTTCCAGAGGAAAAGTTCCAACACTCCACTGGAAAAAATAATACAAATTTCAGACACATTGGAGAGGAATACTGAATTGTGAGCTTCATGACTGGGGGTCAAGAAGAAGCTGAGAGAGTGTTAGATAGGCCTCTTAGAGGGTATTAAAGGGACATGGATCCTAATATTTGTGTCTTGGACTCCATCAAGAAGCCTGCCCAGGGCTTCCCTAGTGACACAGTGGTTGAGAGTCCGCCTGCCGATGCAGGGGACATGGGTTTGTGCCCTGGTCTGGGAGGATCCCACATGCCGCGGAGCGGCTAGGTCCACGAGCCATGGCCGCTGAGCCTGTGCTCCGCAAAGGGAGAGGCCATGACAGTGAGAGGCCCGCGTACCACACACACACACACACAAAAAAGCCTGCCCACAAGCACTGGTTATGCCTTGCTCATGGATGACCCCAACTGACCCGTGGTTACCCTCAGTACTCAGCATGCCTCCTCTACACACCCCCCCCCACACACACACTTTGGTCAGCTCCCTGTGTGTGCTCCCAGTGGTGGTGGCAGGGTGAGCTTTGGAAAATGGCTAGTGAGCACGTGCAGAAAATCGCCCAAATCTGCAGGCTAGGGAAACACCACAAACTTGAGATTTAGTGCCACTTTTTGGAAAACAAAAGTGAGACCGTCAACACCTGGACTGGTGCAGTGCAGGAACAAGAGAAGGCATAAGAGAAAGCTTAAGACTTCTGCCACAAGAGGGAGGAAAAAGTGTGGAGCAGCTATACCCATAGAAGGTCTGAGAAAGCCTCAGAATCACTACCAGGGTTCAGAGCAGGTATTTCTCTCCTGAAGGCAATTAGTAAAGACTGTAGGAGGTGACTACTGCTTCAAATGAAAAGACAGCAATGCAAAACTTCAAGGAACATGAAAAACATCAAGGAGACATGACATGACCAAAGGATCACAATAGTCATCAGTAACCAACCCCAAAGACGCAAGGGAAAAACCTGTGTTAGATACAAAAAAAGACTATAATAGAGGAATCAAAGCATACCACTACAAAAAGTCATCAAATCACAAAGAAAGACAGCAAGAGAGGAAAAAAAGAACAAAGGATGTACAAAACAGAAAACAATGAACAAAATGGCAATAGTAAGTCCTTACCTATCAATAATTATTTTAAACATAAAAGGATTAAATTCTCCAATCAAAAGACATAGGATGGCTGAATGGATAAAAAAACAAGATCCAATGATAAGTTGCCTACAAGAGAATTACTTTAGCTTTAAGGACATACATATATAGAGAGAGTGTAGGGGTGGAAAAAGGTATTTCTAGCAAATATAACCAAAAGAAAGCAGAGGTAGCTATGCATCTATCACACAAAATAGACTTAAAGCTAAATATGGCAAAAGACACAAAGTCATTATGATAAAGGAGTCAATTCATCAAGAAGATATAACAAGTGTAAATATTTAGGCACCCAACACAGAATGCCTAAGTAATATAAAGCACATACTAAGAAGTAAAAGGAGAAATAAACAGCAATACATTAATAGTTGGGGGCCTTTAATACTCCACTCTCAACACAGATCATCCAGACAGAGAATCAATGAGGAAAGGTTGGACTTTACTGTACTTTAGGTCAAAGGGGTCAAATAGATATATACAGATCATCCCATCCAACAGCAGGAGAATACACACATTCTTCTCAAGCACATGAGAAACATTCTCCAGGATAGATCACATGATAAGTCTCAGAAAAAGTCTTAGCAAACTTAAGAAGACTGAAATCATACCAAGTAGCTTTCCTGAGCACAATGGTATGAAACTAGAAGTCAGTAATGGAAGGAAAGCTGGAAAAATCACCAATATGTGGAAATTAAAAAAACATACTCCTGAACAACCAAAGGGTCACAGAACAATTCAAAAGGGAAATAGAATATTATCTTGAGGCAAACAAAAATGGAAACACAGCATATGAAAACAAATGGGATGCACAAACAACCGTTCTAAGAGGGAAATGCATAGTGACAAATGCATACATCAAGAAAAAAAGTTAATGAAGTTGACAACCTTTGGCTAGACTAAGAAAAAAAAGACTCAAAATCAGAAATGAAAGAGGAGACATTACAACTGATATCGCAGAAATACAAAGGATCATAAGAGATCCTATAAACAACTATACACCAACAAACTGGAACCTAGAAGAAATGGATAAATTCTGAGAAACATGCAACTACCAAGATTTTATCAGGAAGAAAAAGAAAATCTGAACAGAACAATAATGAGTAGGGTAATTGAATCACTAATGAAAAAGATCTCCCAAAGAAAAGCCAGGACCAGATGGTTTCCCTGGTGAATTCTACCAAACATTTTAAAAAGAATTAACACTAATCCTTCTCAAACACTTCCAAAAAATTGGAGAGGAGGGAACACTCCAAAAATCATTTTTACAAGGCTAGCATTACCCTAATACCAAAGCCAGATAAGGACACTACAAGAAAAAAAACTACAGGTCAATATTCCTGTTCAGTATAGATGCAAATATCCTCAACATAACCTTTGCAAACTGAACTGAGCAGCACATTAAAAAGGTCATGTTCTATGATCAAGTGGGATTTATCAATCATTGGGATGGAAGGATAGTTTAACATATGCAAATCAAAAACTGATCCACTAATTAATAGAATGGAAGATAAAAATCATCACCTTGATGAAGAAAAATAATTCAATAAAATACAACATTCTTTCATGATAAAAATTCTGAAATTGGGTATAGAGAGAAGACACCTCAACATAACACAAGCCATATAGAGCAAGTCCACAGCTAACATCATCCACAATGATGAAAAGTTGAAAGCTTTTCTTCTAAGATCAGGAACAAGACAAGAATCCTGCTCTCACCACTCCTATTCAACATAGTACTGGAAGTCCCAGCCATAGCAATCAGGCAAGAAAGAGAAAAGGCATCCATATTGCAAAGGAAGAAGTCAGAATGTCTTTGCAGATGATATGATTTTATATACAGAAAGTCCTAAAGACTCCACCAAAAACCTGTTATAACTAATCAAGAAATTCAGGAAAGTTGCAGGATACAAAATTAACGTAAACAGTTGTATTTTCTATACACTAACAAGACATCTGAAAAATAAAGAAAACAATCTTATTCACAATAAAATCAAAAGCAATAAAATAAGAATAAACTGAACCAAGAAGGTGAAAGATATGTACACTGAAAATTTTAAGACTGATAAAAAAAATGGAAGACCCAATAAAATGAAAGATATACTGTGTTCACTGAGGAAAAGAATTGATATGGTTAAAAGGTCCATACTAGCCAAAGCCACCTATAGATGCAGTACAATTCCTATCAAAATTTCAATGGGATTTTTTACAGAAATAGAAAAACAATCCTAAAATTCCTAAGGAGGCACAAAACACCCCAAATAACCAAAGGAATCTTGAGAAATAAGAACAAAGCTGGAGGCATCATACTTCCTGATTTTGAACTATAATACAAAGCTTTAGTAATCAAAACAGTATGGTACTGGCATAAAAATCACACATAGTCTGATGGAACATAATCAAGAGCTCCGATATAAACCCATACATATAGGGCCAACTAATATTTGACAAGGGAGCCAAGAATATTCAATGAGGAAAGGACAATCTCTTTGTTAAATGGTGTTGGGAAAACTAGATAACCACATTCAGAAGAATAAAACTAGACTCCTATCTTACACCCCTCAAAAAATTAACTCAAAAAGGATTAAAGACTTAAACATGACATCTGAAGTCATACAACTCCTAGAAGATAACATAGGAGAAAACTTCTTTGCTTTTGGTCCTGGCAACAATTTTGTGGATATGACACTAAATGTACAAGCAGCAAAAGCAAAAATAAGTAAGTAGGACTACATCAAACTAAAAAAAGGTCTGTATGGCAAAAGAAACGATCAATAAAGCAAACAGGTAAAACATATATCTGATAAAAATATCCTAAATATATAAAGAACTCACAATTCACTAGCAAAAAAGACAACCTAATTAAAAAGTGGTCAAGGCACATGAATAGACATTTTTCCAAAAAAGACATACAAATGGGCAACAGGTACATACAAAGGTGTTCAGCATCACTAATTATCTGGGAAATGCTAATCAAAACCACGACGAGGTATCACCTCACACCTATTAGAATGGCTATCATTAAAAATAAAAGAGATAGGGGCTTCCCTGGTGGAGCAGTGGTTGAGAGTCTGCCTGCCGATGCAGGGGACACGGGTTCGTGTCCCGGTCCGGGAAGATCCCACATGCTGTGGAGTGGCTGGGCCCATGAGCCATGGCCGCTGAGCCTGTGTGTCCGGAGCCTATGCTCCGCAATGGGAGAGGCCACAACAGTGAGAGGCCCGCGTACCACCAAAAAAAAAAAAGAGAGATAAAAAGTGTTGGCAAGGATGTAGAGAAAACAGATCCCTTGTGTACTGTTGTTGGGAATGTAAATTGATACACCCAGTATGAAAAACAGTAGGGGCACTCCTCAAAAATTAAAAGTAGAACTACCATATGACCTTGCAATCCCTTCTCTGGGTATTTATCTAAAAGAAATGAAAACAGGATCTCAAAGAGATATCTGCATCTCCATGTTCAATGCAACATTATTCACAAGAGCCCACATATGAAAATAACCTAAGTGTCTATCAGTGGATGAATGGATAAAGATGTGTGAGATATATATATATATATATATATATATATATATATATATATATATATAAACACATACACAATGGAGTATTATTCAGCCATGGGAAAGAAGGAAATCCTGATGTTTTTAACAACTAGAATGAACCTTGAAGGTATTATGCTAAGTAAAATAAGTTAGACAAATATTGTATTCTATCACTTATATGTGGCATTTAAAAAAGCAAAACTCACAGAGTAAAATGGTGGTTACTGGAGGCTTGGGGTGGGGGAAAGGGGGAGATGTTAATCAAAGGGTACAAACTTTGGGGATCTAATGTACAGCATGGTCATTATAGTTAACAATATTGTATTATATACTTGGATGTCGCTAAGATTCTAAATCTTAAATATTCTGACTACCAAAAAGAAATGGTAATTATGTGAAGTGATGGAGGTTTCAGCTTAGGCTTTGGTGGCAATCACTTCACAATATATGTGTATCAAATCAACACACTGTACATCTTAATATTATACAATGTTATAGCTCAAAAAATTATACTAAAACAAATCAAGCAACCAAATATCATTCCAGGAATAATAATTCCACATAGGGAGATCTATTAATCTAATTTAGAGTGTTGGTATAATTAAAGGAGATAAATGTATGATAATAGTATTTGGATGTAGTTAGCATTTTAAAAATATTTCTTGCTTATTGTGTCCCCTTCTACAGAACCCTCTATTTTCTCCTTCTGAAATTTCTATTGGTGGCTATTAGTTATTGTACAAGTTTCTTCTATGACTCTTAATTATTTCTCTGACAGAGATTCAATCTACTATACTGTCATTATCAAAAATTTGAGGTTCAGCAACTATGTTAAATTTTCAACCCTTGTACTGAGTAGGAGTACTCAGTACTCCTACTTTTTGTAGGAGTACTACAAAAAGTAGGAGTACTGAGTACTCCTACTTTTTGTACTAAATTATTAGTAGAAATTGTACAAAAAAAAGAAAACAAAGGCAGAGGTTTTATAACCACAGCATGCATGCCTGGCACTGCTAACTATATGAAGTCATACCTGTGTCTATGGAGAAGCCAGCCTAAGGCACAGTTCTCATAATCACTGACAAGGGCAAGCCTGCCACATAGGTACTACACTATGCCAGTTTTCAAGGCCCCAGATTGTTACTGAGAAGTAATAAACATTAACACTTGCATAATTTAATAAGCTAATATACTTCAGATAAAGTTGAAGACTCCATGTATTTAATCCCTGCCCAATCCCGTTTTTCACTTCTTCCTGGGAGGCAACCGCTATGATGCATTACAGAACATGTTTTTATCCACATTTTTACCATACACATGCACCCACAGACACCAGAGCCCCAAACCGCCTCCTCACCTCACCGCACATAACCACACTGTTTATAAGGGGAAAGTAGAGGTTTACTAAGGACAACTGCATGTCCTGCATAGGGGACCAGAGGAAGTCACCCTCACATCTATGGGGAAGACAGGCTAAGGCTCAGTTTCCCTTAACACTGGAGCGCAGGGTGAGCTTTTCAAAGAGGGACTCTGCCGTGTTGGCTTCCAGGGCCCCCATCTTGCTAACCCAGAATTAACCATTAAATTTCAAATAAAGTGAAGACCCCCTTTATTTCAATCCCTGCCCAATCCCATTCCCTTCACTCTTGCCCCTGATCAACCCCAATCATGATTTTCAGGCCATGTTTTTATACTTTAACTATGTAGAGACATCACATTCACCAGGGCCGCAGGCCACACCCACATTGTTTATTAAGGGAAGACGGATTTTGTGTTTTCCAGGGTCCCATGGAATACCTTCTCCCTCCCTCTGTGGAGATCCTGAGCTACATGTGGACCAGGCATGGGTAGCTGGAGAGACACCTGGATACTTGTTTTAAAACTTAAAAGGTAAGAGAGTTGCACACATGAATCAACCAGGCAATTGTTCTTATTTGATCCCTTCCACCCTTGATCCTTTTTCCTTTCAGTGGACTCTGTAGTAGGGATAAAGAGAAAAATGTCATTTACTACCCTAGGAGAGCTATTTACTGTAAATACAGTGGAGGCTGGTAAAAGTGTGTTGATAAAAAGACTAGTATATTAGCTTAGGTTCTCTTGGTAACAAATAACAAAAACGAAATCAAAGTTGGATATAAGAAACCCAAGGGCAGAAATACAGCCAGGCTCAGGAAAGGTCTAGGAAGCAGCTACATCATTTCCAGTAATGTGATCGCTGAACTGCCTTTCAACAAAGGGCGTCTTCCTAAGTAAACATTTAGAATCTAGTCTGGAGATTCAAAATGAACTCTGCTGCTGGTTGGAATTTAAAAATGTATATATATATATATATATACACACACACACACACGCACACATATATACATATGATACAAAGGAAAGAAAACATATACAAGTGGATGTTTTATTATTACAACATGCATGCCAGGCATTGGTGACCATGGGAAGTCACCCCCGTGTTTCTGAGCAAGACAGCCTAACACTCATTTTTCCATTATCACTGTTGCCCAGAGTGAACTTGTCAAAGAGATACTCCACTATTCAGACTTCCAAACCCCTCCACCCCCCATCTTGCTACTCATACTTAACCATTAGTATCTGCAAAATTAATGAACATAAACATTTCAGGTGAAACTGAAGACTCCCTTTATTTTAACCCCTGCACAATCCCATTCCCTTCACTTCTTCCCCAGAGGCAACTGCAATCATGAGTTTCAGGCTATGGTGCTATATTTTTACTATGCACATGCACGCACATTCAGGGACCCCTACCTCACCCCACCCCACCCCAGTCTACCCCCATATACCCACATTATTTATAAGGGGAAGATTGATTTTGTGTTTTCCAGGGCCCCGTGGAACACCTTCTCCTTCCCACTGTGGAGATCCTGAGCTGCATATGGTTGGGGTATGGCTGTGTTCAGAGACTCCTGGATACCTGTTTTAAAACTTAAAAAATGAGATTTGCCCACATTAATCAACCAGAGACCTTTTTTTCTTTAGGAACCAATGACTTTATTGGAAGAAATGGGAAAACTGGAAGAAAACAACCTAAGTGAACTTCTTCTGCAAGGGCACTATTGCCATCTGCATGGCAGGCACGGTGACCAGGGCTCTGGTCACCCCGTGGCTCTGGGGAAGTCCAGTCCAGGCTCAGTTCTTCTTGTCGCTGTCGTCCAGGGTGAGCTTGTCAACGAGGCGCCCTACCAGGTCGACGTCCGGGGCCCCCATCATGCTCAGGGTGGTGACGTGAGCCTCCAGCTCTCTGATGAACGCCACCTGCTGGCTGAGGTAGTGAGTTGCCAGGAAGTGATGCGGGTGGGGGTCGCTCTTGTCGGTGGCCAGCTGGTGCAGGTGGAACAGGCTCCGGTTCCCGCGCTTCTCCAGGAACAAGGCGCACTTCATGGCCTTGAGGCCGCTCTTCCACTCGTCGCTGACTGGCTTCCTGATGTTGATGGAAGTTGAGGCGGCCCCGCGCTGGTTCTGCAGGCGCATCAGGCCCTGGGCCCGCCCGCTGTGCTCGTGGGAGCGGCGCAGGCAGAAACCGGTGAAGTGCTTCAAGGCCACGTCGTGGCGGTGGAGGTAAAAGGCCGCGTCCAGGCACTTGAAGGAGGCGTGGAGCTCCAGGGTGAAATGGCTGCTGACGGCGGCCTCGCAGTTGGGGTGGTAGTTCTGGCGCACCTGCGAGGGCGGCGTGGGCAGCATGGCAGGCGGCGTGGGCAGCGCGGGCAGCATGGCGGGCGTGAAGGCCAAGGTGAAGGTGAAGCCACGGGGCCCGCGGTAGCTGCCTCGGAGCATTGTTCCCATGTGGTCAAAGAGGGCGGCCGCTCTGGGATGGACCGGAAGGCAGGTCCATTACCCGGGTTTGGAAAGCGGGAAAGGAGGTTCCGGTTCCGTTATGGGGGGATGGGAGGGTGGATGTGCACGGAGGGCGGGGCACGAACGCTGTGTCCCAGGTTCCATCCAGGCCTCGGTGGAGGCAGGCTGACTGCGTTGAGCACCTGGCATCTATTAATCTTTAAATTTTGCAATAATATTTCTATCTTCCAAGGACTTTCTCTTGTTCTCTAATTGCTCCTTCTTATAGCACCCTGTTCTCATTTTATAAACCCACTGTCTTCCTTAAAATTCTGAGAATATGAATTTGGATTTATTCTGCTTCCTGCATTACATTTGCTTTTTCTCCAGAAATAGTTGTGTTTGTTCATCATGATCTTCTCTTTTACTTTCCTCAACGTCTGGCAAGCCTTTCTGTTCATTTAAACTTAGGAAGAAAGGACTTATTTGATTAGCCTCGGTAATTAGCATGGATCAGCTCTAGAGTTGTGACATCCATTTCACTTATAGTCTCCTCCTTGGAATGGGAGGGCAGAGCGTGTCAATTATTCAGTGGCCTCCTTTGTGGGAACATGGCATGGAGCTCTCAGGTAGGCTGGAGACCCTCACTGTTGCCAAAAGAAAGATATAATTTCTCACATCAGAAGACAAATGTTTTTCCCTTCGAGGTAGCTGTGTCCTGATGTTTCCCTTCTGTGCAGGTCTACAGGTATCTTAAGCTCATTCACTGTCTTTGGAGTGCAGTTTTGGGAGATTAAAGATGGTCAAATGGCACAGGTGCTTATGCCCAATGGAAGCAGGGGTGGGGGAGGCTCAGGGCAGGATGAAACGTACTGTTCACAGATCAGCTCTTTCATCTCACTGCTGACCTAGGACTCTGTACAATGCTTCAGTTTTGGTGACTGTTCCTGAAGTATGTCTGAATGGCCTCAGTTTTCTACTGCAGATGTTTCAAATTCTCTGAATTAACTAATTTTGACTGCATCTGCCGTTTCCTATCTTCCAAGAATTCCTCATATTTCTGGTGTGCTAATGGTACCCTTTAGGGGGTGTGTGTGTGTGTGTGTGTGTGTGTGTAGATGTTTTTGGTGTGTTTAACCACTACCATGATTCAATTATCATGTTTTAAAAATTTCTAAAACTGTAAATAATTTTATGAATAGGTAGTATAGTCACATGGTTCAAAGTCACACTGGTCTCCTTTCTGCAGGCAACCAGTACGGTATTACTTCTTATAAATCAGGAGGAGAAAAGGCAAAGAGGAAGAAATAATACTCATGAAACAGAAGAGAAGAAACTTTTAAATATATTCTTTAGAAGCACATTCTTCTCAAGTACACATAGAATATTTACCAAGATAATTCATATTCTGGGCCATAACCAAGTCTCAATAAATTTCAAAGGATAAAAATCACACAAGATTAGAAAAGAAAAAACATGTAAAATCAAAAATCTAACCATCTCCCTTAAGGAACAAGAAAAAGATGAGCAATAAATACCCAAATCAAGCAGAAGTCAGGAACAATCAAGAAAGGAAAATTCAGTGAAATAGAAAATAAACCAAAAATAGAGAAAATAAATAAAACCAAACACAGACTCTTTAGGATTAAAAAACAGATAAATTTCTAGACTGATCAGGAAAAAAAGAGAGAAGGCAAATTACCAATATCAAGAATGAGTGAGAAGACATTACTACAGATTATGAAAAGGGAACAGTATTGCTGTGATTAGTCATGGAAATGACTAGACTAGAACAGAATCATGATTAGACTAATTATGATTCACCTCTAGCACCTGGGTATGTTATTACTCCCCCAAATTGGGGTTCTCTTAACAAGGAAGAAGGGGGTAAAATGGTTCTTAGATCAACTATCTGCCACACAGATTGCAACTTAGAATACATTAATTCAGGCAATTACTTTCTTTTCTCACCAAGAATGTTGGTGGTAGGACAATTCAGACCAAACTGCAATGAGCACAGGATTTCCAGTATAATGGAAATGAGTAATACAAGAGGTGGTAGAGTGGAGAAGGCAAACAGAATGGCATACACTAGAACAAAGTATCTCTTTATAGTAAGTTGAAGAGATACTACAATTCCTAGTAAATAATTATTTATCTCTGTTTCGTCTAAAGCTTACCCTGGGTTTTTTTTTTTTCTTTTTCTTTTTTTGAAGTATAGTTGATTTACAGTGTTGTGTTAGTTTCTGGCTTTTAATACTTTAAAATACAAAACAGCAAAATGGAACAGTTTTAATGAAAAACTAATATAAATTCTAGATTTGTGGGGAATTATTGTTCTTACTACTTTATCTCATTTTAGTTATTAGTATGTACCTGGATCTTTATAATGTAATCTGTCTTTCAAAGTAATAAAAATGAATCTCTATAGAATTGAAAAGTTTCACTAACTTTAAATAGAATTCTTTATCATCTCTTATTACCTCTTCAGACATTACTCTAGAATTATAATGAAACCTCATTAGTTTATTTAGCTTAAAGACAGCTCCCTTGAAAATGATCTCACCATTAAACCAAACAAGTTCAAAACTGTCTAAGACTTCAGGTTGCCACTCCTCAGTAACAGGAAATTTCAGCCAACCTCTATATTCTTTCCCACTGGCCCTATTATATTGCAAGTTCTATTAGGTTTTCTTTTTCTTTTCTTCCTGCCTTGTGCTCCAACTGTGTCAGCTACATGGTATGATGTTCAGAAGTACCTGATTAGGAATCAAAAGCCACGAGTTCCAACTCCAGTCAGAAATCTGGCGCATCATTGGTCTTTTTGGCACTCACAATATTTGTCTACAGATGCAAAGAATGTCACCCACTTTGCCTGTTCTAACGCATTTTAAAACAGTAAAAATAAAAATACAGCTAAGAGTATGAACCAGCCACCAGTTTCTCCATTGCAATCGTATCTGGGCTTGAATAAGCATTTTGTGATGTGCCTTTACTAATGGCGTAATAAGAACTGGCATAAGAAGCCTAGAGGTAAATTGTTCCACTGTGAAGCCCCAGCATAACCATCACCCATTAAATTAGGACGGAATTGTGTTCAACGCAGAGGGAGGGGAGGGCAGGGCAGGGAGACCTGGGTCCTACTTGGGGCTGCACCAATCAATATCTTGCTGTGGGGAAATGAGCAAACTGACAACTTCTCTGAGGCTGTTATTTCCTTCTTTGTGAAATGCAGAGCTTGACCTATTTGGTTTTCTTGGACCCTATCAGTTATAACAATGATTGGTGCCTAGTCCATGAGTCTTTCTTCAATGACAGAATGGAAAGAAAAATCAGGCTTTAGTGTATTCATGATGAGCAGTGATTGGTATCAAATATTAGCTTTGGGAATGGGGTAATATTTTAACATTCAAATAGTAATGGCTATGTTAAGTTATGGCATTAGTGCAACCCTCTGAAGCATACAATTCAAGAAAAGGCGGAGCCCTCTTTGCTCTGCAGGTGGCTGTGTGTGCACTAGGGGAAGAGATGCCCTGTTTCAGCTTGATGGTACTTAAGACATATGGCTGACAATATAGGGCTACTGCAAAGTTCTAATTTCCTTTGCCACTGATTTTATTGTACCTTGGAAGTGGCTAAACTGAATCTTCTTTTTTAATCAATAGTCACTTTATTTATTTATTACATCTTTATTGGAGTATAATTGCTTTACAATGGTGTGTTAGTTTCTGCTGTATAACAAAGTGAATCAGCTATACGTATACATATACCCCCCCATATCGTCTCCCTCTTGTGTCTCCCTCCCACTCTCCCTATCCCACTAAACTGAATCTTATTTCTACAGTTGCTGATATTCCAACCATGAGAACCATGGTCAGAAGTCTTGCCCTGGGGGAGCTGCACCCTAACACTAGAGAAACTGTGCCCTAACACTGGGGGAAAGGACCAGTTACCACCCTCAATATTAAATCCGCAGCCACCCACTGTAACAGAAATTGATTTACAGTAGTGGCCCCATCCAGATGGGAATCTCTGAGGAGTACACAGGGGTGGCGATTGGCTGCTGTATTTTATCAAATATAGCATGAATTGAAAAGCACACTTTTTTCTGTATTAAAAAAGAAAAAAACATGCTTTCAACCACGTCATTGTAAGCTGCACCTCAATTTCACAGAAGTTAAAATGTGAATAAATGATTAGAGAATTGATGAAATATGATAAAACATATTGGGTTTTGTCATCCACTTGCCTTAGTATATCTATCAAAGTAGCTACTTTTTTAAACTATTCATAATTGTTTAAACTTTTTGGTAATTTATTTGTGGCCCTAACGGTCCACAGTATTATGCATAAAGATAGAAAACATTAATTGAAAAGAACCTGGCATTTTCTGTTGGATATTGTATCATTTTACAACACTTCAGCCTCATCCTAGAATGGGTGGTTTCTGACTTTTTTCTTCTTTTACTTCTTTGGAGAGAGAGGTTTAATGTATTAGGCTAAGAAATATAATTCCTTGGGTAACAGGTAAACCCCTGTTCTCTGAATTCATAGCTAACCTCCTCCTAGCATGCCACGGGAGGCATGTGACACCATCTTTCAGATGAAATAATAGGTGCGTTAAACATTTACCAAGCAAAGTTGCTGATTTAGGGTTCTACTCAAATCCCAATTTGAATGTGAAAGTTTCATTCTCATCAATTCCACTGACTGAATGCCACTCACTATTGGATAACGTGAGCCGTTCCTAACAGTGACAGTACTGCCTAGCAAGCAATCAGGCACTCCAAAGCAGTGGCTGACGGGGCCACTAGGATCACCACGGCACATGCTAGGTTGGTTGGTCACACTTTCATAAATTCAAAGTTACTGTTTAGACCCTAAGACCCTGAACTACTAAGCCACACGTAGGGTACCTGCAAGAGGAGAACACTAACAACCATTCCCCAAGTGGACATCTGCTTAAGTGGTAGAATGGCCGATGTGCCCCACTCCTGCCCCCTGTGCCCACAGGAAGGGCAGGGTGGATATGAGGAAAAGCAAGGTGGGGAACAGGGTCAGCAATAGAGCAGACTCCTTCCAGGGATTAAAATGAAGGTGTAAGTACTTCCCATAAGTTAGGTGGATACTGTGCAAAATGTTAGCTATGTTGCTGCTACTCTGACCTAGAGGGCTGTTTGCCAGGCAGAGGGCCTCAACAACGAGGAAGTGAGGTGTGCATACCAGGATAGGAGCCAGCTGGGGAAGGGGGCAAAAGAGGCCAGTGCAGAGTCCTATTCTTGGAACTGTGTTGTGGGGAGGCTTCTTCTAGGAGCCTTTGAAGAACACTGTGCATCTCCCACCCAACTTATAATTAGGCCCACCAAAGAATTAGTGACAGCCAAGAGGGGGTGACAGCAATACCAGTTAAGTTAAAGACATCTTTCCCCTTTCCGCTTCATTCTCCCAGGTCCTCAAAATACCAGAGGAGAGAGAAATGGGAAGGGGCAAGGGTTAAAGAGCAGATCATGACCCTTTCCTTACTCCACGATCTTCAGGTCAAGGTCTAGGAGAAGTTGAAGGAGCAGAGGAGGAAAAGGTGAGCGCCTAAAGCGAATCCAACACTCACGTTTCAAGTGGAAGAGAATGGATAGGAATTTTTATGCCCCAAAGTGCCTAGAAAGGTATGACATTTGCCTGTCTTCAAGGAACAAGAGTCTAGACTGTCAAACTAGAGTGGTCATGCAAGGCAGGGTCTTTTCAGACACCTGATTCATCACTATGTGACCTTGAACTCTGGTGGGATATTCCCATGGAACCCTTGAATTTCCACCAGCTCTATTAGGAGAACTCCTTCTGGCAAACTAATTCTAATGAGTACTGATCAGTTCTGAAATTCCACATGTGTCTTGAGGGTAATCATGGGTAAATAGCAGCATATTTGGAGGTTAAACAGGGCATCACCAACTGGATATTGCTGCCTAAGATACAGAGTTATATTAAATCTATGGTGCAGATAATTCTACAAATGACCAAAAAAATGGACCCCTCAGACCCACCAGTACCCAGTCTCTGAGGGGAGGTCTGAAAAAAAGATTAATTGGCATTAAGACAGGAAACGTGCTGAGGTAACTTCAGGTCAAGGTTAACAGACTGCTGGCATGGGCAGGAGAGACCCACACTGGAGCAAGTCCACTGCTTTGTTAATATGCAGGCTGAAACCCTCCAAATTAAGTTACTACCATAACCTGAAAAGAATAACTGAAACTACATAGGATTTATAATCTACAAAATGGCCCAACTGCCAGAGAATAAAGTTCACCACAAATTTAAAATCAACACCGACAATATAATCAATAAAAACTTACCTTAAATGATCATATAATGGACAAGGTGCTGTCAGACCTTCCTGATCTTTCTGGTAGCTCAGAATACCAATTCCACAAAATAACAGACTTTGGTCCTGTTTAACTTACTCTCAAGAGATCCAAAAGAAACACTGACAAAGCGCATGGGAGCCCCAGGAAATACCCCTTGTGGCTGAAAGGGAACTTCATATTTGGCTCCTCTAAGAGGGTCTGGGATGAGTCCAGGGAAGGTGTGGAAAGATTTGGATGGAAATGCATAGAGTATGACTGGGAGACAGCCACACTGATGCCCCCTGTTTGCCCCCTATATGTCTATGCCCAGACTCGACTCCCTACCTTCCTAAATTCCCTCAGCTCTCAAAGGGCAAAGCTCTGAATCAGTGGCTCAAGTGCCATCAGTGGATCATGAGAAGCTAAGTGAAATAGGAGTTCCCCTAACAATGTCAAAGAATCCAAGTTTCTGCCTGCAGGTGTGACCAGTAATCTCCAGGGAACTAGTGACCAACTGTTAAATACCTCAGACACTGAGCACTTCTTGTTGATCACCGTCTTCACCCACAAGTGTCTACATGCTATGTACATCCTGCCGTGGGCACTGAATTCAGAGATCCCCTATGTAGCTTTTGTAGAATATCCTAGTATGAAGGGGCACTGCATATCTCTTCCTTTAATTTCTCTTTTAATAATTTCCACACAAGACAAATTTAAGGCAACACTTTGGAATGAGAGGTATTATCCAAAAAGGAATAGCTGGACTTAGACTAAAATCCTTGGACTCAGTTTCTAAATTGCAGACACAGCTTGGGGGAGGAGTGGAGCATGGAGTGCACAGAGCATGGGATAGCCCGGGACAGGACAATCATCCACACCCCCAGAAATACTACCCACTGCAAAGCTTTTTGAGTATTCCAACTAAGCAGTTTTAGTTAAACCATTTGCTTTACAATTTAACAAAATGTAATCTGCTGATCACCTACATTAGAATCCCCAGGACTGCTCATTAAAGCAGATTCCCTGGCCCTATGGAGACCTGTGGACCCTGGACTGTGCATTCTTAAAATAATTTTTTTTAAATTTTGGAGTAATTTTAGATCTACAGCAAAATCGCAAAGATAGTACAGAGCATCCCTCTGTACCCCTCACCCAGTATCCCCTCATGTTAGCATCTTACATTAGGATGGCACATATGTTATAATTAATTAACTAATATTGGTCCATTACTATTAACAATGGATTTGGATTTCACTGGTTTTCCCACTAATGACCTTTTTGTTCCAGAATCCAATCCACATTGCACTTAATCGTCATATATCTTTAGTCTCATCTGTTCTGTGACAGTTTCTCAGTCTTTTCTTCTTTTTCATGACCTTGACAGTTTTGAGGGGTCATGTATTTTGTAGAATATATCTCAACTTGGATGTCTTGGGTAATTTTCTCATAATTCCATCGGGGTTATTGGTTTGGGGGGAAAATATCACAGAGATGAAGTCCCTTCTCATAACATGCTATATATGACTTATCACTGATGATGCTAACTTTGATCATCCTGTCAAGGTAGTGGTTTGCCAGGTTTCTCCACTGGCAAAGTAAGTAGAGAAGTAAGGTATTTCCCCCCACTTTCCATATTATAATCTTTGGAAGCAGATCATTAAGACCAAGCAACCCTCAAGAGAGACAGAGAATTAAGCTCTGCCTCCTGGAGGGGGGAGTATTTACATACACAGTTCGGAATTCTTGTGTACTGTAGATTTGCCTCTTCTCACCTGTTTATTCATTTATTTGTATCATTATGGACTCAAGCATTTATTATATACTTTAGGTCATAATCCAATACTACATCGCTTATTTTGTTATTCAAATTGTTCTGGCTTTGGCCACTGAGAGCTCCTTCAGGTGGGCTCCTGTGCCTCTTGGACATGCTCTCATTTGCTCTTTGAGTACTTCCTTACTTTCTGTTACTACAGTACACTTCAGCTCATCTTGTATTCTCCCTGCTCCAGCCCTCGAATCAGCCATTTCCCCCAAAGAGTCCTGATTTCTCTTGCTGTGGTATAGTATGAGAGACCCAGATCTGGGCATTGAGGGGGACTGTGCAGTTTTGAGAAGCAACCAAGCCGATTCTTAATGCACTCTCAAGTTTGAGGACAGCCATTTTGGAAAGTCAAGCACAAATAAACTAGAAATAATTTGCCAAGAAAAGTTCTGAAATAGTTGTTTTAAAGAATTACTACTATTTTCTTCATGTTAGTTCAAGATTAAAACTTCCAAAATGCAAAGTACCCTGGGGGACCTGTCGAGAGGAAAAGAGAAAACAATGGTAGAGATCGAATAATGATTCTGAAATAAAGTGATTATAATTCAGCACCTAAAAACTAGAATAAAATATATTTATCAAAGGCTTTCTCTGTGCCAGGCACTAAGCTAAGTGCACAGCTCCAAACCTAATGCTGAGGGTGTAATTTCTCCTTTTTAAAAGGTACAGAAATTGAGAAATTGAAGCCTAGAAAGGTGAAATGTTTGCACAAAGCAATACAGTCAGTAGGTGGCAGAGCTGAGACACCAAATCAGGTCCATGTGATCTTCCAAGCAGAGGATTTGCGCACGGCATTCCGTTAACTACAGCTTATGTGAGTATGCAGGCTGTTTCTCCCAGATCTCAAATGCCAGGAGGGAGGGTCAGCTTATTCACTGTTGTATGTCCTGTCTCTGTTATACAGTAGGTACTCAGCAGATAACATCTGAATAAATCTGACCAAATTTCTACATTGGTGAAGAGGAGGACCATGAAGTATAACACATTTTCTTCTACTGTACCTTATAATTAGACTTATGATCCAAATTAGGTAAGAAATTACCAAAAAAAAATTTTTACTGAAAGCATACTTCTAACTTCACACACTTCACATTTGGGGATGATGAAAATTAAGTATGAGTAAAACTGTCCTGAGTGATAAATTTTAGTAAACAAAAAGATAGTATGTAGTCTAAGACTAGAAAGCAAATGCCAAAAGTCAATAATTTTCTTCACTGTCTGGATTAATCAAGTGAACTTCAAAGATGATACTATGTTATTCAAATGCTTCTTAACACAGAACAGATCCTTCTTAACATATAACAAACAATATTCTGAAATAGATGTTCTGAAAAAGATCAAGGATCAGAATACCATTTCTATTATACTTACTAGACCACAATCCCCGGATTACACCTTTTTGTAAATGGTATGGTTTCAACGGCATAAGCAAACTCAGATGACAGGCCTTAAACCATAAAGAAGGAAAGGAACCTAACACCAACATAATAAAAAATACATTTTAAATTAAGTCCACATCTATCAGCTAACTTGTGAACAAGTTTCAGATCACTACTTCCTATGAATTAAATGTACTTCATAATATGCCAATCCATTCGTTCATTCCTTCATCAAATATTTAATTCCCATTATGTGCCAGCACTGTCTCATATGCTAAAGTCCATAGCTATGAACAAAACAGAAGAGAAACACTGCTGTCATAGAGCTAACAGTTCTGGGGGGAGAGCAACAATAAACAAATACAACAAACAGATGTCAAATGGTGGTAAGTGCTGGGAAGAAAAGTAATTCCCAGAAGGGGCAAGAGGTTGCCATTTAAAGTAGGATACTTCCTCACAGAGAAAGTGAACTTGACGGGGAGTAATGAGGGAGCTCAGAAACATCCATGTGGAGGAGGAAAGAGCAAGTGCCAAAGCCCTGAGGCAGGACACGTGCTATGTGTGTGTAAGGAGCCACAAGGAATCCACAGAAAAGTGATTAAGGGGTGATGTGTCATAGGAGATGAGATAAAGAAGTACCTGCAGCCATAGTGGAGGTGTGGAGTGGAGAGGGATGAGGACTGATCGTTTAGTGCCTTGTAGGTGATTCTGAGCACTTGGATGTGTACTGAGGAAGACAGGAAGCCGTTACAGAGAAGACACTTTACAGGATCACTCTAGCCTGCTCTTTTGAGAATGACCTATGAGGAGGGGGCCAAGAAATCATACGAATGAGAGTGACGGTGACTTGGATGTAAAGTGGTAACAAGTAGAGAGGTTGAGAGGAGGCTCTATTCTGAATATACTTTCATGTTAGAACCAACACTGTTGGCAGATGGAGTAGGGATATGGAAAAGAAGAGTCAGGGATGGCAACAAGGTTTGGGGCTTAGCAAAGAGATGGATGGATGTGTTACTACCGCATACTGGGATCAGAAAGGCTGTGGCAGAAGTAGATTTGGAGGGAAGGGACACAAATTTGTCTACGTTTAGTTTGAGAAATGTATCCAATTCCAAGAGGAAATGTTGAGTAGGCAGTTAGTCACCCAGGTCTGCAGTTCAAGGTAACACTCCAGGATATATATTTGGAAGTTATTAGCATTTCAAGCCACAAACTAGGAAAGCTCACCAGGGGAGTGAGTACAGACAGAGCAGAGTTTCAAGAAATGAGGTGATTGCTGAAGGGAGATATAGGGTGAGGAGAGTTTTTTTCCCCTAAGAGGTGTGTAGGCTAATGAGAATGATTCTATAGAGAGGAGAGGTGATGCTGGAAAGTGCAGAGAATTGCTTGAGCAATTGCTGAAAGAGTTTCTTCTTCTATCTGCTTCAAAGATTGCTGAAATGCAGCATCCTGTCTCTGAGGGCATGAAAGGATACAGAGAAGCACTGACACGCATAAGGGCCAGAGAGTGAAGCAATAAAAACATCATTCACCTTGAAAGCAATAAAAGAGGTTGGTAAGGTAGTAAGGTATACAGTTAACACATAAAAATCAGTAGCCTACAAAACACATATCTGACAACGGATTTGTATCTAGAATATACAGAAAACTCTCAAAACTCAAAAATACAAGAAAACAAACAATCCAATTAGAAAATAACCAAAAGACAGGAAAGGAGATTTCACAGAAGAGAATATATAAATGGAAAATAAGCATATGAAAAGATGTTCAACATTACTGGCCATTAAGGAAATGGAAATTAAAACCACAATGTGATATCACTACACATCTATGAGAATGACTAAAAAAGGAAACACAGTAACAGCACCAAGTGCTGGCAAGTATGAAGAGAAACTGGATCACTCCAACACTGCTGGTGGGAATTTAAAACGGTAATTTATGCAATGATAACTTAGTCTGTCAGTATCCTAAAGAACTATACATATACTTAGCATACAGCAATTATACCCCAGAGAAATAAAAACTTATGTTCACACAAAAACCTGTACACAAATATTCACAGCAGCTTTATTTAAAATAGCCCCAAACTGGAAACAACCCAGATGTCCCTCAATGAGCAAATGGTTCAACAAACTGTGATATATCCATACCATGGAATACTACTCAGCAATAAAAAAGAATGAACTATTGATATACACACAACTCGGATGAACTCAAGAGCATTATGTTTAGTGTAAACAGGCAATATTAAAAGGTTCCATATATATGATTCCATTTATATAACATTCTTGCAATGACAGAATTACAGAGGTGGGGAACAGATTAGTGATTACCACAGGTTAGGGATGGTGGTGTGGGGGGGTGCGACTATTAAGCAAGATTTTGTGCAAATGAAAGAATTCTGCATCTTAACTGTAGTGGTGGTTACAGGAGTCTACACAAGTGATAAAATGGCACAGAACTATACACACGGATTGTAACAATGCCAGTTTCCAGGTTTTGATACTGTACTACAATTATGTAAGATGTAATGACTGGGGGAAACTGGGTAAAGGCTACATGGAACCTCTCTGGTATTAATCTTTGCAATTTTCTGAGAATCTATAATTATCTCAAAAGTTTTAAAAAATCTAATGCATCCTTGCAAGTATAACTTGGACCACAGGATTTCTTAGAACTCAAGTCAAAATAAATATATGGTTTATTAATTTAAAAAAATCACTAACCTAGTACATGAGTGTTCACAGCAGCTTCATTTGTAATAACCCCACACTGGAAACAACCCAAATGTCCATATACATATAATGATATACTACTCAGCAATAAAAATGAATAACTATTGATATGTGCACTATGGACATCTGAACATAATCATGCAGAGTAAAAGAAGTCAGACAAAAGAGTGCATAATGTATGATTTCACTTATAGAAAACTCTAGAAAATATAAACTAATCTACAGTGACAGAAGTCAGATGAATCATTGCCTTGGGGTGCTCCTGATCATGGGGAGAGGTGGGAAGGAGGAATTACAATGGGGCAAGAAGGACCTTTTGGGAATGATGAATCTGTTCACTATCTTGACTGTGGTAATGGTTTCATAGGTGTATGCATATGTTAAAACTTACTAAGTTGTATACTTTATATATGTGTGGTTAATTGTATGTCAATTATAACTCAATAAGGTTTAAAAAAATCAGTAGCTTACATATTCACAAATAATAACCAGTTAGAATATATCATGGAAAAGAACCTATTTACAATAGCAACAAAGAAATAGTTAGGAACCAACCTAAGAACCGTGCAAAACTTATATGATGAAAACAATAAAACATTCTTGAAAGAGAGAAATACTGATTTCAACAAATAGAAATCTCTTCTTGTAGAGGGTGATTTAATATCTTAAAGATGTCAGTTCCCCCTAAATTAATTTAAAAACTGAAAGAAATCCCAATAAAAATACTGACAAATGAATTTTTTCTGTGCAAGACAAATTAATACTAAAATTTATATGGAAAAACAGGCATGTAAGAATAGCTCACAAAACACTGAAAAAGAAGAGCTTATAAGGAGAACTAGTTCTAATTTATACTAAGTATACTAAAAATCTTCTATAAATAAAACAGTGTGGCACTGGCATTTAAGCAGAAGGATGGACCAATGGACTAGAATATAAAATCCTGAAAGTGACTAGGTACATACTGAAATTAGGTATATGATAAAGGGTAATTAAATCACTGGGGCAAAGAGGGATTTCATAATAAATTGTGTTTGGACAACTGGATAGCTATGTGAAAAAAAATCAGATCCATAACTCACACCACACCCAAGAATAAACTGTAAGTGAATCAGAGATCTAAATGTAAAAACTCAAATATGTTAGAAGAAATTGGGTGAATTCCTCTATAACCAGGGCAGAAGAGGATGGTTTTCTACTATGATTAAAAATCTGGATTTAATAAAATATTTAATTTATGGCTACAATGAAAATGAAAAAAAATTGCATAAGAAAAATCCATAAGCAAAGTCAAAATATAAATGACAACTGTAAGCAAATATTTGAAATATATCACCAATAAAAGCTAGTATCTCTAATATACTTATGAAAAATTCACGGAAAAAAAGACCATAAATCTGATACAAAAATGGGCAAAAGGCAAAGACAATTCACAAGACAGATATAAAAATGGCCCATAAACACATGGCAAAATACACAACTTCACTCATAAGAGAAATGTAAATTGAAACAACACCAAGATACCACGTCACACCCAAAAGATTGAAAAGAATGTCAACACTTTAAAAATACACTCTGCTGGTCAGACTGTGAGGAAATAGGCACTCTCAAATATCTGGTGGGAATGTAAAATAGTAAAGCTTTACAGAGGGTACTCTGGCAATATCTAACAAAAGTACATATGCATCAATCCTTGACGAGCAATCCACTTCTAAGAATTTACCCTGAAGATATACTTCCAATAATGCAAAATTATTTACTACAGCATTATCTGTAATTGCAAAAATACTGGAAACTACTTAATGCCTAAATACAGTAGACTGGTTGAATAAACTGTGACACATCCTTACAAGGAAGGATTTTTTAAAATAGGATAATCTCTGTGAATACATATGGAGTGACTTCCAGAGGGGATAGATGGATGGATGAATATAAATGTTTTCCCCCTCCCTATTACGATATGGGTATTAAAATTCTGAAACCACTGTATGTGTGTTGTAGAACTGGGCAAACAGTTAATATATTGATGTTACTGAAAGTCAGGGCCCTCCTTGTGGAAGAATATCTACATCGCACCTACAAATACAGAATGGGGAAATCAAAGAACCCTGAGGGGTATTGGAATCAGAGATCAGCAGGATGAATACACAAGTCCATACACCACACACATACATTTATATGCATATATGTGTGTAATTATTTTCCTAGCTCTGTTGCTGGAAGGCCCAGAAGCAATGATACTCTGATAGCAATGAGAACACTCTAGCTCCCAGATCTTGGTTTCTAAATATTATTCCTAACTATAAGTAAGAAAGGCCCCTCAGAGAAACAGCCAATTCCAAGACTGGGGCAGAGAAAGTACAAGATTATCCTGGAACACCTTGTTGGAGTAAAAAAGTGCTAGAAAAATTGAAAGGGACATGTCAAAGAGACAGAGAAGCCAGTTTGAAGAAACTTCCATTAACCAAATTTGAGACATTTTGATCAAAACACTGACAGCAATGAATTATAACTCACTGAATAAAATGATCTATGAAAGATAGATAAAGTTCCTGCCCATAGTGGAATGCCAACTGACAAACGTACACAGGATGATGGAGTCCGAAATCCACCATTTAGCGTTATATTAAACTAGAATTTAATTGATTCAGTCAAGAACTATCAACAGCAGACATTAAAACTAGTGGGTAAGGTTGGAACTCATTTGAAAATACAAAATAAGGGAAACAACACATAAAAAAGCTGTGGACTGATTGCACTCAAGATCAACTCTAGGACTCAGTGGAAGGAGAAATTCTACTGAAAAGGAAAAATAAAGTTGATTTCTACTTGTATCTCACAAATCTTAGGACTTTTAATAAACCTGTTATACATATTTCTATGATAATCTAATAAACTGAACTTAAACTTAGCTGAGGGGGGAAATGTATGTGAGAGAAAAATGCCATGTAAGGTGGGCAGAAATCATGTCTGATTAATGTGTACGATCCACAGCCAGTGTATATTTACAAAGTTCATTTAAGTCCTGACATATTCCATAGTTCAATCTCAAAGTATTATACTTCATGTAGTACTAAGAATGCTGTTTGATGATTGTAAAAATACTAGTACCTGGAGAAAAGCCTAATGACATTTAAAGATGCTTGTTTTTAATGTTCTGGATTCAGAAGGGAAATTCAGGTTCAAAATTCTATATGCAATAAAAACATTGAACACTTAAAAAAAACCCCAAAACTAATAGGTAGAAGTTTGGTGGAGAACAGAATATTTACATAGTTTCAAAGTATCTTCCCACTAAAGTTCTTACCTTTAAAGGAGAATGATAAAGCAGGATGAAAAGTCATTAGCTTTATGAAAACCACAGTAGAATATCTAAAATTTGTATTTTTTGGAAAATCACAATATCAAAAACTAAGTTACATTTAAGTATATGAGCTAGTTTTTTATTAAAAACTGCATGCTACAAAGTACTATTTATAATATAATCTTATTGTTCTTATTAAAAATTATATACTAAAAATAGGATAGAATGATAAATACCAAAATTATAAAACTGACGGTGCTAAGAATTCAAGTGATTTTATTCATTTTATGTTTTACCACATTTTCAATTTCTCTACAATGAACATATATTAATAAGAAGAAAAAATGTGTAAAAAAACCCTGCAAGAAGTAAGCAGATACAGAAGAAAAAAGCTAGAAAGAAATTTAAAAGCCAACAGTGCTTTGTGATTGCATAATGGCATCATGGGTGATGTATTCTTTTCCCTGTTATTAACTGTGGGACTTAAGATTTAAAAACCATGATGCTAACAGCTTATCACTTTATAAACTGATTTTACTTTTGCTGTGCACACTGGAATCTAGCAATGCTGCCTCTCTGATCATCTCTTCTTGAACTCCTTCCCCTTACGCCCTGGATCCTTCTCTACCTAACAAGAGAACAAATCCTCTTTCTTTAAAACTTCTGCATCCACTGCTCCTGAGATTATCTGATGTCCCTTTATCACATCTGACATCACTTGTTTCGCATGTAGTGTTATTTTCATGGTTAGCATACAGGAATGGATCTTTATATAATGGCAACCACTGGTAATGTCATTTCCTACCATAAAGCAGTTCCAGAGAATGTATACCACTGCCTTGTGCTTTCTCATCCCTGTTCTCCTTGCATAGCACTTGGTCTAGACGAAGGAGAGGTGAAGAGGTATCTTGTCAGAGTGGGGAGGGAAGTTCTGATACGTCTCTTCTTTTGTAGAAGTAAAACGTTTTATTATTTTTTATAACATCTTTATTGGAGTATAATTGCTTTACAATGGTTAGTTTCTGCTTTATAACAAAGTGAATCAGCTGTAGGTATACATATATCTATTCCCATATCTCTTCGCTCTTGTGCCTCCCTCCCACCCCTCTAGGTGGTCACAAAGCACTGAGCTGATCTCCCTGTGCTATGTGGCTGCTTCCCACTAGCCATCTGTTTTACAACTGGTAGTGTATATATGTCAATGCCACTCTCTCACTTCGTCCCAGCTTACCCTTCCCCCGCCCTGAGTTCTCAAGTCCATTCTCTACATCTGCGTCTTTATTCCTGTCCTGCTCCTAGGTTCTTCAGAACCATTTTTTTTTTTTTAGATTCCATATATATATATATATATATATATATATATATATGTATGTTAGCATATGGTATTTGTTTTTCTCTTTCTGACTTACTTCACTCTGTATGACAGACTAGATCCATCCACCTCACTACAGATAACTCAATTTTGTTTCTTCCTATGGCTGAGTAATATTCCATTGTATATATGTGCCACATCTTCTTTATCCATTCATCTGTTGATGGACACTTAGGTTGCTTCCATGTCCTGGCTATTGTAAATAGAGCTGCAATGAACATTTTGGTACATGACTCTTTTTGAATTATGGTTTTCTCAGGGTACATGCCCAGTAGTGGGATTGAAGGGTCGTATGGTAGTTCTATTTGTAGTTTTTAAAGGAACCTCCATACTGTTCTCCATAGTGGCTGTATCAATTTACATTCCCACCAGCAGTGCAAGAGTATTCCCTTTTCTCCACACCCTCTCCAGCATTTATTGTTTCTAGAGTTTTTGATGATGGCCAATCTGACCGGTGTGAGATGATATCTCATTGTAGTTTTGATGGGCATTTCTCTAATGATGAGTGATGTTGAGCATTCTTTCATGTGTTTGTTGGCAATCTGTATATCTTCTTTGGAGAAATGTCTATTTAGGTCTTCTGCCCATTTTTGGATTGGGTTGTTTGTTTTTTTGATATTGAGCTGCATGAGCTGCTTGTAAATTTTGGAGATTAATCCTTTGTCAGTTGCTTCGTTTGCAAATATTTGCTCCCATTCTGAGGGTTGTCTTTTCGTCATTTATGGTTTCCTTTGCTGTGCAAAAGCTTTTAAGTTTCATTAGGTCCCATGTGTTTATTTTTGTTTTTATTTCCATTTCTCTAGTAGGTGGGTCAAAAAGGATCTTGCTGTGATTTATGTCATAGAGTGTTCTGCCTATGTTTTCCTCTAAGAGTTTGATAGTGTCTGGCCTTACATTTAGGTCTTTAATCCATTTTGAGTTTATTTTTGTGTATGGTGTTAGGGAGTGTTCTAATTTCTTTCCTTTACATGTAGCTGTCCAGTTTTCCCAGCACCACTTATTGAAGAGGCTGTCTTTTCTCCATTGTATATCCTTGCCTCCTTCATCATAGATTAGTTGACCATAGGTGCGTGGGTTTATCTCTGGGCTTTCTATCCTGTTCCATTGATCTATATTTCTGTTTTTGTGCTAGTACCATACTGTCTTGATTACTGTAGCTTTGTAGTACAGTGTGAAGTCCAGGAGCCTGATTCCTCCATCTCCATTTTTCTTTCTCAAGATTGCTTTGGATGTTCAGGGTCTTTTGTGTTTCCATACAAATTGTGAAATTTTTTGTTCTAGTTTTATGAAAAATGCCATTGGTAGTTTGATAGGGATTGCACTGAATCTGTAGATTGCTTGGGGTAGTATAGTCATTTTCACAATGTTGATTTTTCCAATCCAAGAACATGGTATGTCTCTCCATCTGTTTGTATCATTTTTAATTTCTTTCATCAATATCTTATAGTTTTCTGCATACAGGTCTTTTATTCAACATAGTTTTGGAAGTTTTATCCACAGCAATCAGAGAAGAAAAAGAAATAAAAGAAATCCAAATCGGAAAAGAAGTAAAGCTGTCACTGTTTGCAGATGACATGATACTATACATAGAGAATCCTAAAGATGCTACCAGAAAACTACTACAGCTAATCAATGAATGTGGTAAAGTAGCAGGATACAAAATTAATGCACAGAAATCTCTTGCATTCCTATACATTAATGATGAACAATCTGAAAGAAATTAAGGAAACACTCCCACTTACCATTGCAACAGAAATAATAAAATACCTAGGAATAAACCTACCTTAGGAGTAAAACATTTTAAAACAGCATCACTATCTGTTAGCTTCCTCTGCACTTTCTCCCTGATCAAGCACGGTATGGTCATAATGGTATCTATAACTTTCCCGAAGAAAGCCTTGTGTAAAACACGCTTCCCCCTTGCTCAGATGATCGATCTCAACTCAGCAGGGTCCTATGGCAATGGAGCCCTCAAAGACAGACCAGCACACAGGGAGGTGAAACTAGACCTCCGACCCGCAGAGTTAGGTGGCTTAGTTAGAGGCCCCGTTCAGAGTTAGTTCTTTGGGAGGGTAGTTTTTAAATGATAGCAATGCACACAATTTGGGAATGCAGGTTTCAAATATACATCACAAAGGTAGGCAAATCTGTGAACATTTTAAAAAGATTGCCAATATACTTACAGTTTTTTCATTATTTTCAAAAGCTTCTCTTGCTTCTTCAAATGTGCAGACTTCTTCTTTGCATTCACGTTCAATATTGCCCTGCCTTATCTCTTCAAAAAGTACATTAGCTCTTCGGTAGCGTTTTAATACTAAATTGGCTTTTTCTCCTGTGAGGAAAACTAAAAAGAGATATAATAATAAGCATAAAATTGTAATTTAAAAAATGTGGAAAGTCAATATACAAGATGAAATGTGCTAGATACTCTTTAGAAAACATAGCCAACACCCTAAACCTCTTTCTCTAGGTCAGCAAAGTGACATTCAGCTCTCAACCACCAATCTGCTGTCTTCCTCATCATGTGTGTCCTTTCAGTAGCAGTTGCCATGGGCAGGGACAGTGACATGATTAACGATGTTATATCCAGACTTTAGCACATTCCTGCCAACCATGGATGTTTAAATATAGCAATAATGATACCAGTACTTATAACTGTAAGAGGATGCCCCCAGGCGTTCTGCTGTTGGACAGCAGCAATGAAATCAAAATCCAGTCTGTGGACTATCAGTCTTTGTCCCCCTAACTAAAAAAAATAAAATTCCAATTGACCTAATATAAACCTAGAGAACACTTACTTGTATGAAAGGAACAGCTGACAAAATAATATCAAGAAATTAAGACAAATTTGGCCATAATTCATTCCAACGGATATTAGTAATAATTTTGTTCTAAATGCACTTAAATATATTTTGACACTTTAATATATTTAACCCCATTTCAATGTCCTTCAGAAAAAGAAAATTGTTCTGCATGACTTATAGGGACATTTCATATAAACATTCAAAATGCACATTTATGATACCCAGTAAAATAAGGCAATGGTTATATGTATACTCATGGGGAATTATTTTTTTTTACATACAGATTCATTTTAAACTATACTTCAATTACATTTTTCTAAAACTGTCCTGCTTGTTTGGAGAGATCAATTGAATGCTACCAGAATTTAATCTCTGCTAATGCAAAGAAATTAGAAAATTCCCTAATCTTAAAGACTTCTGACATGAGAGAAGGCACATTACAGATCCTTCAAGATGTATTTTTTTTAAAGTCTACAGTATTTTGCAAAAAACATTTTGAAGTAAAATGAAAAACGGTAAATGCTCTTTTAAAAATGACCACAATAGCAATGAATTTAAGGTTTACCTCATTTTAGAAATGTGTATTTCACTTCATAGAAGATACAGATTCATTACTTAGGATTCTTTAAAGTATCCAAATTGATACCAATTAGATGGCTACATTGAAAACTACAGCAGGCGTTCCACAAGTGTTTCCTTCCTTCTGTACTTCAGAAGGGTAACCATTAATAAAAATTAATCACACAGTCATAAAATATCATTAGAAGAAATCTTTACAAATAAAAAAATAAAAGGATGCTGTTGAATTGGAGAGTAATAGTAGAATTTTCTATCAGTGCTTTTCACAGTTTAGCAGCACCAGAATCCCATGCTGGACTTATTATCACACATATTGCTGGGCCTACCTCCCAGAGTCTCTGATTCCATAGGTCTGGGGTAGGGCCAAGAAGCTACATTTCTAGTAAGATCGCAGGTAACGCTGGTGCTGCTGGTCCCACTCCCACAGTTTGACACCACTACTCAAATGGGAGCTCCTTAGAAAACTAGTTCTGAGGAAGGTGTTTATGGAATGCTGGGATTAACAAATTTAAAAAAGATCTTTTACTGCATGACTTTTCAGGACCCTTAATATGCATTTAATATATATTTAAAATCTCCATAAAACGAACATGACACAGGCATGTGTCATATTTATTTGACTGTGGAGCCCTTTTTCAAGAAACATTTCACTGAATTAACAATTTCCTAGCCATTGGTTTTATTTATGCCATGACAAACAATTCTCTTCCATAAAATAGGCCAACTAATTCATGAAGACAGTAACTGATTTCTCTCGAGTCTTCTCTTTTCTAGGATAAACATATCTAGTTCCTTCATCTGTTGGTATAAAATAGACAGGAGTCTCTGTACCATCTTTACCTCATAAAATATTGTATTCTACACTCAGTGTGGTCTGACAAGTACAAAACTGATCAGGGCTATTGGCTTCCTTGTTTCTAAACACAATAGATATGTCAATAAAGTCTAACGCATCTTTGGCTTTTGGGACAGTTTTCTTGAAAATAAACCAATCAGTAATAGTGTATTTTAAACTTTTAAGAGGAAAAAAAAACCTAAATTCTCCTAAGAGAAAATGTTATATACACTATCTCCATAAAGGGGTCAAGGAAAGCAGCTAATTCTTGAAACCAGAAAGCAGGCTAATTCAGAAGGTTAAGCAACTATAAGGTAATGTACAGCAAGACACAGCTCTTCTTAATTTCAGCCTAATAAATTACCCAGAGCATTCCACAAACACCTTCTGTGTATTTTCTTGTACTGGGAGGCAACATGATATAATACTGAGAACTCTAGATGGAATAAGCTGGCAAGTAGATTTTATCTCACCTGCCAAATGTGCTCAATTAGAAGATACCACCTAGAGTTAAGAGTCCCACCAGTAGGAAAGAGATTGTTACAGATTAGTTAGTTCCATCTGCCATATATTAGGGAATAGGAAGTTGTAGCAGAGTATCTGCTGTTCCTCATCAAGGTAATTTGGAAATCTCACGGGTGATACCAGAATTGGGATTCTTTCTATATGGAAACAAAATAAAGGGAAAGGTGGCAGCTTGGACCTATAGGATAAGATCAGACTATTTCTTCTTAAAACACTGGGCAATTTCCACGATGCTAGGGCTTGTGTTTGGACTCAATGTTTGAAACTAAAGTTGATTACTTCCCTCTACCTCCTTCTCATCAAAATGTGTGAGTTATCCCACAGCTGTCTAGAGTCATGTGTATGCCTTCATCAGAGATTACATGATGCGGCAAGTATACAGACTGTAAATTTACTTTGAGAACACAACATTGAGGTATTAATCAAACATGTTCTTTTCTCATTAAAGGACATAAAGAAAAACCTAAGCGGTTTTCTTTAGATTCAGTTAGGAAACACCCTTACTAAAGAAAATATTTAAACTCTAAGACTGGTAAAGACATAAATGACTACAAAATAAGTATATTAATTCAAAAAACATAACTTCTTTTTCATAATTTCAAAATAAATAGCTCTTACCCGATTTCTCTTCAAAAGAAAATAAAAATAAATGAAATAAGATAGCTTCTCAAGTAACTGTCTAAATTACTGCCTTAAACCGAAATATGTAGTCATGTTATATATTTTTAATGCATTGCAGCATACTAAAACTGACATTTTAATGCCAAAAATCTTTATCTAGGCAAAATCATGTCCGTACATTTGCTGAAAAACAGCAGATGGTAAGGCCTGAAAATTAACAGCCCACATGGAAAATCTCTACTCCACTTATCTAATCAGTTCTCTAATCTAATCTTGGGTCTGGATTCATTGAAACAGCCGTTATTTAAAGTTGCAAATGTTTACATTTTTCTTTTAAGTGAACAAAATTCCTTCTTTAGGACATATTTACTGAACACAGACTATGTAAATGAGATCATGACATGTCACAAAGATGAGTAGGAGACTGCCTTTGACATCAAGGTTCTTCAGTGCAAGAGATAATGAAGATAAAAGAGATACAAAAACGGCTCTTTTATGCCTCCATAATTCTGTACCTAATATTTCCTCTGCCTAGCAAACTCCTATTCCATTCAGATGTAACATCCTCTAAAAACCTTCCCCAGATTCTACTCCCCACTTCGTTAGACAGAGCTGCTATAGACTCTCAGTATTTACGTATACTTCAATTATAGCAATTAACTAAACTATATTATAATTTTATTATAATTTTTGGTATGCCTATCTGGTTCCCCCTCAAGACTTGAGGGCAGGGCCCATGTATTATTAATATTTTGATCCAACATCTGTCTTTCATAATACCTAGTAAAGACCTAGGTACAGAACATGATTCAATAAGTGTGGAATAAAGGAAAAGGCAGAATGGGAGAAACTTGATATCTGAATGACTAGAAGCTGGGAAACCATGGACCATGCCTCTAATTATAAGGCAGCATCGCAAACTTAATATATGAGTATGAAATCAATACATTTATTGCAAAGTTTCTAGTGAAACAGCACTTGAATATCCTTTTGCAAGAGAAACTACCTTTTGAAATTTGTACAGTACTTCTGTTTGGGCTCCGCTTGGAGCACATTTTTTGTTGTTCTGAAAGAACAATTGGTTTGCCGTAATACTTATGTAGAGGGAGAGTAGCTGGACAACTACAGCTGTGGGAAGAGGGCACAGCCAGATGCTTTTTGGCTTGGCAAGGAACTAGCACCTTGGCTCCCCAGGGTGCTGCAGTGAATTCATGAAGAATGTGCAGGGTATTTTACATTTTTGGAGAAATGCATTGATACTAACATCTGTTGGACACCACACAAACTATGAGCTTAAGGTAATTTACAGTTTCATTATTAGATAGTTCTACATTCCTTTCCTTTGTGAAACTGGATTTTCAGCTATGATTTTTTTTTTAAAGTGCTGTGTTTGACAAGAAGTGAGAAGGTTTGAGAAGTTGTGCGGTGCCCAACAGGCACACACATCCCATTAGTAAGTAACTGCATGGCTATTTAAGATAGAAATATCGAAACAAAGCGAGTCACATGAGTTTTTTGGTTTCCTAGTACATTTATAAAAGTTATGTTTACACTATACTATAGACTATTAAGTATGCAATATCATTATGTCTTTAAAAAGCAACGTATATACCTTAATTAGAAAATACTTTATTGTTAAAAATGCTAACTATTACCTGACAACACAGGGTTGCCACAAACCTTCAATTTGTAAAAAAACCCACAATATTTGCAAAGTGCAATAAAAGGAGGTATGCCTGTGTTATTTTTTCAAATGGCTACCAAGCTGTCAAGATATAAATACCTATTAAGTTGTTTGGACCTAATTACTTAATAAATGGAACTATTAGGCATTTCTTTTGGCCTATGGCTGCTGTGAAAAAGTCATTGCAATAACTAAGGGCACCTTAAAGTCAGAAAGTTTGGGAACCTCTGACCTAGGGGTTCTAGAGGCTGATGGAGTCCTGCCACTGCTCTCCCAATTACATCTGGCACACCATGCTTGAATGGGCTGGGAAGTTCCTTCTCTGAGGAAGGCAACTGAGATCCCCTTTGAAAGTTTACAGTTACTGAAACCTGTCACATGGGTTACTGTAGCCCTGATAAGAGCCAGCCGAAAAAGAACATAGTATAGTCCCCCCCATCCAGTCACACCCCTCAATTGTAGGTTATCCTAAGATCTCCCTCAATTAGCCACTCTGGTTCTGTGAGCTTGCCTGGGAAAGAGGCCAGGGAGATGAAAATGAAACAACAGGGTCACTAGGTAGTCAGAACACCAGGCAATCAGGCCTCCTGTGTTATGGAGCGAGCCAGGTGAGTGAAATGCTGGGTAGAAAGGTGCCCTCCTCTTTTCCCAGCGCTGCTGGTAATTACTACCAGCCCAGAAAAGGCAACCTATGCCACAGTTCACAAAGTGACTCCTCTATTGTCCTTGGAATTGTCCTGGGTACCAGAAAGCCTGGTTTGAGTGCCCTGGTTTTAATGTAAGACTATACCCTGGCAACAACAGCAAGAGCATGAAGAGCAAGAGAGAATGGGGACTTCCTACAAATGCACCTAGCATTCCATTTTCTTTCTTCAGTGCAGGAGGCAGGGCATACTCCTTTATTTGTGGGAGAAGGTGAGCTTCATGTCCTACTACTCCGTCATCTTGATTGCTCCTCCCAGGGCGTACTCCTCTAGACCTAAGGTGCAAACCTAGAGTTCTTCAATTTCCCATGGGAATAGGGTTGGTCAGGGAAGGAAGACAGACGTTCTCATATTTCCAGGGGCTGTGGCTATTTAATCTGAGTAACGAATGTGATCTCATTGGTATTCCAAGCTTCTTAAAAGGTACACATCAGTTACGCATTTAGAAAGTAAGAAAAAGTTGTTAAAGCAAACAGCTATGTGAGGAAAGCAAAAACCCTATGCTTCCCTTCCTCATCCGTAAAATTGGAATAACAGCACCGACGTCATAGTTATAAATGAGGTAATGGACATAAAGTGCTTTGCTCAGAGCTTGGCAAAAAATGGAGCTCAATAAACAAGAGTGTGATTTGTTGTCACCATGACAGCTGTCATGGTGGCAGTTATTCCATTAAAGGAAAAACAAGAGATTTACCAAGATGATAAAAAAAAAATACATTTAGAAAATAAAGAATAAATGATCAAGGATAGGGTTAAGTTTCAGTGCGTCTGTATGTTTAACTCCAAGGATGCCTAGAAGTTTGCTCCCCTTGGTCAAGATTGGGATGAAATGTACTAGCTTTATAAAGTACTGTTTAAAGCCCTTGGAGGCACTCTGTACTAGCTTGTCTACACTGTTTATTGAAAATGTATAGATTGATGGTTTGCACTGATGGTATGCAGCCTAATTCCATCTGTATGACCACTGGGTATCAAAGATTCTCAGTAAACATGTGCCTTGGCTCCCCTGAGACCAAGGTTATCTTGCATGTATTTCGACTATTCACAATTAGAAGAAAAAGCATGCCCTGTGTGACTAAAAATGGCCTTAGGAGCCATCTTTCTCCTGCTGCACCATACCTTTAGCCATTATTAAAGCCTTATGAGAGTCTCATAGGTCCTTTCAATTAGCTAATGTTGAGTAGTGCCTACTTTGATGAGTCATAAATATTTTGAGGATATCATGAGATTTAAAAATTTCAGAAGTTCTTCAGAATGTAAATTAAGGACTATTTCTGGTCCTTATTTAGAAGGACTTGATTTTGTAAGAAACTCATAAGCAAGTATCCTTTATTATACCTTTTATGTTTACTTTTATTAACTTCAATTTTGATTAAATGTATGCTGATATTCTATCTTCATGAGAATTTTAATAACAGATCACAAAGAAGCTCTTAAGGACAGATTAAGAAATGAAAATCATACACATGACAGATATATATGTTCAGTGAATCATGAATGAGTAGCTACAACAAAATATACTAAATAATTTTCCATTGATACTTGGGTTATTTGATAGTTCAGGTAGCTATTCAATATTTGACATAATCACTGTGGATATTAAGGACAGTAAGACATTATTTATGCAGAAGTCACTCATAAATCCAGTCTCATAAACTTAGAAACAAAAGATGACCAAGATCATGCATTATAACTTATCTTATGTTTTACCTACAGGGGAGCCTCAGCTCCCTTAGACTGATCAAGGATCAATTTACTCAATCCTCATCCACGAGCCTGGCTATAAGACTTGAAAGCCTCATTGCCCATTAAAGCTGAGAAGTAGAAGGGACTAGGGATGGGTTGAACTAGATCAACACACTGACAGGAACAAGAAGTGAAAGCTCATAAATCTGAAGACAAGAGGAAAGATAGACAGAAGGCCCTTTGAGAGTTATTTAGAGTAGGTCCTAACCCTGCCCACACTAACAGCTCCCAAAGCTGTAGGCATCAATGATTATGTTTACGATGGTGAACCTGAGTCACCAAGAAAGGACCACATGATGTTCACGATATTGTTTAAGAAGGCAGTAAGGTATATGAACTATTTTAGAACTATTTCCATAAAAATAGTTTTTAAAAAGTTTTTTTAAACAATTTTAAAAGGTGAGCATGAGCCATCTGCAAAATGTATTTATTCAAATTGAAAGTTCATTCCTAGACAGTGTTGTGTAAATGGTGGTGTGCCACAGACTGAAACTGTAATGAGTCCACATGCTAACCAGGAAGCTGTTTCTTTTCTGAATACATCTCCAGTATCTTGTTTAGTTGTGAATTTCTCATAAAAGACTGCATAAGATGCTAAGCTGCCCACTTATCTGGGCCTTCCATTAGTCATATGAAAACTGCCTTTTGAGGCTATCTTGTTGAAGTCTGAGAAAACCAATATCCGTTCACCACTTTCACTAACCCTTTATTGAAACAAATGAAACTGCAGGCAAAGAGAAGAGTATGGTAGGGTGAAAAGGTCCCGAATTTGTAGTCAGGTATGCGGATTCCTGTCCACCTCTGGCACTAACCTGGCTGCATGATTCTGCATTTGTTGCTTAATTTATCTGGGCCTGTCTCCTAACATGTGAACCTAAGGTGTTGTATGTATATGATTTCTTAGGTCCCTTGAGTTGTAACTGTGAAGTTTTATACTCAGAAAGATTTTTGTTAAGTGGGAGTAGTGTATCACATCCAAATTCTTTGGGGATATGAACACACTATTTTTCAGCCAAGCAACCACCATCCCCCAAACCAACAAAAAAACCAAACAAACAAGAAGCAAAAATCAACAAGAAGCACACCAAATCCTGCGCTCAGATTTATATACTATAAAAGAAAATCTTATGAAGTGTCATACTCATAATTCTTTGTTTTCTTGCTTCTAAGCCATTTTGATACGATCATTTACTCAGTTGTGTGTGCATACGATGCCTTCAAGGTTTTTTTTCTGCTGAAATGGGTATTAAATAGGCATTTCTTATCACAGACTGATGGATATAACTTGCCCTAGAAAAACAAAGTCTCGCTAGAATTCTAAAGTGACACTTCACCTCCTAAAAACCAATATTTTGCAAAATACAAAGATCCTATTTGGATTATCTTCCTATTAGTTAGGGAGGTGGAAAAACCAGATTACTTCCCAATTGTATTCCACCACTGTAACCTATATGTGGAAATTAAAGGTTAATTTTTTCATAGCAGGTAGGTTTATAATTCAGAATTTGTTGTACAGTGGTGCTCATGTGCCCAAACAGGTTGTCACAAACTTACAGCTTAGTTAGGATGGCATGTAGTATATGTATTCACAGGAATTAGGAAGCTGAAACCCACTCAAGGACTGAGATATTTGAAAAATAATGTGAAGTTATAGGACTGCACTAGTGAGAGTGGGGAGTGTCTCAGGGTTTGAGAGAAGTAATTAATACCTTTAATATCCTGAACCTGCTTCTTAAGGACAATGTAGTGGTTATGATCACTACCTAAAAACTTTTTAAAAAGATATCTTTGTGCTACTGGAGGTATGCAATGAAATGCCAAATGATAACAGGCAAGTTTCCTGGAATAAGTGTGGAGAAAATGCCAGAAATACATTTCTATAAGAGAGAAAACAAAACAGGTAACATACATCTATAAAGTCAATATATTTGAAAAACAAAACAAATATGGTTCCCCCCTGCCGAATGAGTCTTGCTAACTCAATATGGTTTTCTTTTCTTTTTGTTTTTCATTTTTGTGTGTGTGCGGTACGCGGGCCTCCCACTGTTGTGGCCTCTCCCATTGCGGAGCACAGGCTCTGGACGTGCAGGCTCAGCGGCCATGGCTCACGGGCCCAGCTGCTCTGCGGCACATGTGGGATCTTCCCGGACCGGGGCACGAACCCGTGGTCCCCTGCATTGGCAGGCGGACTCTCAACCACTGCACCACCAGGGAAGTCCCTATATGGTTTTCTTAAAAGCCAAATTTTACATCAAATATTCAGATGTCTCTTGTCTAACAATTTTATGCTTTGTAAGGAATAATGAGATACAGAGAAAAGATCTAATAGATTCTCCCACAAAGTAAGGTAAAAGGCCAAATTTTCTTTGAAGGAGTTTTATAGTTCATAACACCTTATCAAAAAGAATTCTTCATGAAATAAGGATGACAGCAATCAAATTACTAGCAATTGCAATAACTGGTTTAAATGTATGGTACGGTACTCTAACACATGATATTTATAGACTAGGGGCTGTGACTTACCCACAGGAAACAAATATGGAATTAGAATGGTCTAATTTGCACAAAATTAAGCACACAATCAGGTGGAATCATGAAAACACGGGCATTCCAAAGATAGGTATTTCTCCTATCACTAGTGCCTCAACTATTATCAACAAGAATATCATTAGTCTTAGAGTTTATAGTTGTCACGACCATAAAACTTTGTTTTTAGCTTATGGATCTGATTTACACTGATTACAGTTCTGTCCCATATGAAAGAAAATGGAAACAACTATAACAATCACCATTTAATGGGGGGGAAAGGCATGTAGAGAGACTCAGCAAATATGAAATATAGTTTTAAATACATAACTCTATGTTATAATGAATGCTTCACAATCTGTCAACATAGACAGTATGGTATTATCTATGTGATAGTTAGCTGTAATCTAGATGTTAGGAGTGAATAATTGTCCTAATAGAACACATACTACATTTAATCAAAAAGCCACATTTCAGGGCTTCCCTGGTGGTGCAGTGGTTGAGAATCCGCCTGCCGATGCAGGAGACACGGGTTCGTGCCCTGGTCCGGGAAGATCCCACATGCCGCGGAGCAACTAAGCCCGTGAGCCATGGCCGCTAGGCCTGCGCGTCCGGAGCCTGTGCTCCGCAACGGGAGAGGCCACAGCAGTGAGAGGCCCGCATACCAAAAAAAAAAAAAAAAAAAGCCACATTTCAGAGGCGGTTGTTCAGATAGCATTCAAAGATAGTATTCAACTATCTTTCTCTTCTGTGCACAAACAGCAGAGCATGATGGATTTCAGAAATGGAGTCTCATTGACAAATTAGTTCCTTTGTTAATTAGCACATGGATTTCAGAAATGACTTTACGCTATAGTGAAATCAATGTTATTTATATGTGAATTTGCTCTAGAAATGATAGAATTCAAACTTTTGCTTGCTCTGTCTGAAGGGGAGGTACTACATAACCAGGATTGCTCTCTTTTCCTCCCCTTCTCTCATAGTGGCTCCTCAGAGACCCCTTTAGAAAACCTGGCGCTTCACTGAGCAACACTGGAAACCACTGAACCATCTCAATCCCTTCATTTTACTGACAAGAAAACTGAAATCCAGAGGTTAAGTGACTTATCCAAGGACACAGCTGCTTGATTGTAGGACCAGGACTACACCTTGGTTTCTAGAACCATAAGGGAAGAAAGTGTCACATACTGCGGTATGGGAAAGTCATTCTGGCTTATATATGATTTAACTCGGACTTTATGCTAACTAAAACAGCCTGTTTGTGGCCTATCAAACATGCATTGTACATCTGCCTTAATCCTTAAAGAAAAGGGTGCAGTGGCCAGAAGTAAAAAATGTCCATGTTAAAAATAAAGATGAAATGCCTCCCTTCCTGGGTCACCAATGCTGGTATGACTTCAATGATAAGACTCCCTTCCCAGGTGCCAAGGCCATACTGAGTCCCTGTGTATAGGCTGATTTGTTGTGGCTGTTATTTTGAAATCTTGAAGGAATGGATCCCTGACTTCTTTGATGTTCTTTGTTCTGACAAGATATAAAACTGTGCTGAAAACCATGCTTCTTCAGACTCATTCCTCAGAGTTATCTGAGCTGCTGTCTACTGGGCTACAGTTCTTAGTTTGGCTCAAGTAAAACTTCTTTCTATTCCTATCACAGATCAGTTTATTGATTATTTCTGTTGACAACCATATACATTTGTCCCTCGGTAGCCATGGGGGATTCATTCCAGAACCCCCTATGGATACCAAATTCTGCAGATGCTTAAGTCCCTTATGTGAAACGGCATAGTATTTGCATATAACCTATGCACATCCTCTCATATACTATAAATCATCTCTACATTACTTATAATAACTAATACAATGTAAGTGATACATAAATGGCTGGAAACACAATGTAAATTCTATGTAAATAGTTGCTGGCATGCAGCAAATTCAAGTTTCACTTTTTTGAACTTTCTGGAATTTTTACTTTTTTCCAATATTTTTGATCCATGGTTGGTTGAATCCATGGATGTGGAACCATGGATACCTGCAGACACAGAGGGCCAACTCTAGTGCTCTCCTTTAGACTTGAATTACTTCTATGAAAATCATAATATGTTAATTATGGTTTATCTCTAAAGATTTCCTTCCCTTTATTCTAAATCAGTAGTTTTCAATCTTGGGAGACATTGCACCCCAGGGAACATTTGGCAGTGTCTGGATACATTTTTGATTCTCACAACGTGGGGGGGTAGGTGCCACTGGTATGTAGCGGGGAGAGGCCCCATGACAAAGACTTACTTGGTCCCAAATGTCAATAGTCACTCCTACATGTATGCCCCAAAGAACTGAGAACAGATACTCAAACAAAAACTTGTACATCGAGCTTCACAGTAGCACTATTTAGAATAGCCAAAGGGTGGAAACAACACAAATGTCCACCAACTGATGAATGACTAATCAATCACACTGGAGTATATTCATACAATGGGATATTATTCAGCCATAAAAAGGAATAAGGTACTAATACAACATGGATAAACCTAAAAACCATTACGCTAAGTGAAAAAGCCAGACACAACAAAAGGGCACATATTTATCATTCCATTTAAATGAAATATCCAGGATAGGTAAATCCATAGAGCTAGAAATGAGATCACAGGTTGCCAGGGCCTGGGAAGGGAGAAATAGAGACTGACTGTTTAATGGGTAGAGGGTCTCCCTTGGAGGTGATGGAAATGTTTTGGTACAAGATAGTTGTACAATGTTGTGACTGTACAAATGCCACTAAACTGTACACTTTAAAATGGTCAATTCTATGTTATGTGAATTGTTTTGCCTACATTATGTGTTTTGCCTCAATTTTTTAAAAAAATGTCAATAGTGCTCAGGTTGAGAAGCCATTCTAAACTTACGTACCAAAGTTAATTTCTTCTTGAATAGGTAAAAGGCAAAGAGGATTGCATCAAAGACAAAAAGCATCAAGCACTATAATGAGTTTAAAAAAAAAAAAAAAGCAGCCTGACCCTTAAATAGTAAGCTCATTTTTTTTCTGATGGGAAAAACTTGCCAGGAAAAAATAATGGCTGTTGTCAGCCCCAAGCAGATTTGTTTCACTGTTATAAAATTATGAAGCTAGACAAGGGTTTACGATACATTGGTGACATCATCTGAACTGCAGGGGCATGAATATGCTACCATAATAGAGAGACTCTCAGATTTAATATAGGCCAGAAAATGAAATAATTGTCTTTAAATGTGTGCCTTCACTTGAACTGTAAACCTGGGAGCTGTCAAATAAAATTAGGTACTACATTACGAGACAGTCACTTTACAAGGCTTGTCAGTTTGTACACGCATTCCCTGTTTGAAAACATGGAGCTATATGCTCAGAATGAAAGTTTAGGATTTGCCTCAACTGAACAGTAGTTCAGCAGTGACTCAAAGAGCTTAGAAATTTACTGTGGTAGCTATAAACCATCTTTCCTTCCATTAAGTCTTAGTAAGCGGAGGGGACATGTTTGGATTCTTTGAACTAAAGGGGCCAAGTACATCCAGTGACCCAAAGGAATGATGCTGCTATGTTTTAATAATAATTAAAAAAAAGAGTGTAACTGGTAGCACTGTCTCTGTTTCTCTACAGCACAACAATATGTTCATGTATACTAGGACATCAAGGGCATGTTACCATTAAGCATGGAAAATGAAGATGGAAACTGGCTTTGCAGATTAAGAATTTATAGACCTAGGGTTACCTACTAGGCTAGGTAAAAGCTATCTCCAAAGATGAAATACTGAAAGAGGAGAAACAGAAAAAATGCTAAGGTATCTTTATATTTTTATGTTAATTATTCTTCACAAATAAGACCTGCCTGCCTGCTATCATTCAGCTATTCCAGATATTGTTTTCTACACAACAAAGCAAAATTAATCAGTTTGAAGATTCATGGCTAAATATTCCTATTTTGTAAAAGATGAGTAGGAACATCTTGTGGTTTGCTATTATTGAGGAAACACGATGAATTTCTTCCAGAAGCTTTGTTATTAAGGTAAAGACAGTGAAATTCGTCATCATAACTGCATATTAGAGTAATAAATACCATAAATTGCTGCTATAGCACTTAAAATATGCAGTAAGAGAAGTGTGTTCTGATAGAAAAATATCAGATGGAAAAGAGGTGTGATTTAAAGTCAAATTCTAATCAAACACTGTAACAAAAACAACAACCCCCAAATTTTTTAGCAAGACAACTCCCAAGAAATTGCTTTGTGGAATACTGAGACTTTTCTCATTTTATCGTGAAAGTACCAGTTATTGGGGGGGGGGGGGTAGGGGGAGGGGAGGGGATGAAAAGGTAGGATAAAGTTTTACTTTCCATCTGAAGATGATTACTGTACTCTCTAGTATTACGTACATAATATTTGGTAAGGCTATATATACATATTTGCAAAATCCTTATATTCTCTTCTCTGTGAAAATGTTAATTCTCTACTAAAATCTTACACATAATTTTATTTATACATGCTGTTGTTTTTTTTGTAACAGCATCTCCCCTTGTCGTCTACATGCTGTTCTGGTATTCCATGCTGTATCTTATTCTTTGTGTTATGAAGAACCACAAATATAAAAACCTATCAATCAAGAAGGGTGACTTTCACCACAGAAGTGGTGTCTTAGGCCCCTTACTTTGGGCACCTCCCACTGTGGGCTGTGTACAGCAAGCTTCTGAGTTGAACTATCTTGTTATCTAGCTTGGTGACTGCCAATTACTGCTGCTGCCTTTGAATTACTGCAGCCATGGACCACCGCTGCTCAGAGGATTTTGATATTTGAGGCACTTCACTATCTGACACATGTGTTTTAGCTGTTACCATAAATGTTGATGAACACTGAGCCATTTCTCTTTTCCTATCTGCCCACTCCCCCATGTTGTGAGAAACATATGAATATCATCGTAGTTCTAAGAAAATATTTTCTTCCATACCTTTCACAGCATCAGATAGCTCCTAAGTTTTTAATCAACTTTATACACTGCTGATGACTAGGGTGTTCAGAATACAATTTGTTGGAAGAAAAAAAAAACTGGATATGACATAAGGAGACCTAGGTTTGTCTTCTGATTCTTCATTTATAAACTGTGGACTTTATTTTATTTTTTTTGCGGTACACGGGCCTCTCACTGTTGTGGCCTCTCCCGTTGCGGAGCGCAGGCTCTGGACGCGCAGGCCCAGTGGCCATGGCTCATGGGCCCAGCCTCTCCGCGGCATGTGGGATCCTACTGGACCGGGGCATGAACCCGTGTCCCCTGCATCGGCAGGCAGACTCTCAACCACTGCACCACCAGGGAAGCCCTTAAACTGTGGACTTTAGATAAGACTTTCTCTCATGACCCTCAGTTTTATAATACATAAAATGAAGATAATAATCCCTATTTACATTATAGGGTTCTCTTACAACTCAAATAAGATAATGAAGGAGAAATATGTACAAGTTATGAAATGCTCTACAGATACTTGTTAATATCAAAATACTTATATATTCATAAAAGTCCTAAATAGTAAATTCTAGCTAAATACTAAATCCCTATATAGTAAATGGGATTTCAATGCCACATACAATGGACACAATTTGTAAGAATTTGTTTATGAATTTTTTCATATCACATAAATAAAAGAATGATTCCTCTAACATATATTTATAAATAATTTCTTCACCCAGTATCAAAGAACACTAAAAGAAATTCACCTCAATTTCACTTTAATTTTTCATCTATACTGTATGGTTTCCCAGCTGTGTTCTTTGTTTTCATGGCTCCTTAATTAATGAGGCTAGTGCCATGTCTTTGTGATATTTTCCTCTGCTGTCCCTTTGTATGACACAATGAGCTATGTTTGTGAGAATCTTTGCCAAATCCACTAAAAACTCCATTGTACACTACCAGAAAAGGAAAAAAAGAGCCCACAGAAGCACCTTTTTTTTCCACTAAGCATCCTTTTTTTCTGCAATTAACAAGTATAATCAGACAAACTAAGTAAAGCTTAGAGTATAAAGGATAGATTCTTTGAGATTCAGGATTTTAAGGATGTTTTTAAAGTGCTTAACACAGTCAAAATGCTATTACAGGCTTCCATGTGTTTGTAAGAGTAGTATTTCTTTTGAAGCACTTCTCTTATCTCATCTCCAGGTTGGAAACATGCCCATCTTTGCAGATTACAGTACCATGCTCTGTCCTTTAGCAAGAACTCTATTAATTATCTGACCATTTAAACAAATACTTGGTGGGGCGCCTTTTAAAGCAAGCACCGAATGATCTCCCTGCTAATAACCTGATGACCATTCTGAAAAGGAAGAATGAAAACAAGAAGGAATATGTTGCCCTGTCTCAGTGCAGCTTTCTTCGCCATATGGCCATGATGAAATCCAATCATCACAACATTCTCCAAATCCACTTGAAGCTTGGAGAAAGTGAGGATCAAACCATGATGAGTCACTCTGGAAGTTCTGTTGACAGCTGACTTGGAGTTAGGATGTGGTATGGATTAGTCCCAGAACTGTGACCAGTTTTTTTTATTAAGTCATTTTAAAAAAATTTCTAAACTATCAGAGATTGGTATCTTTTGTGAAGGTTGGGAAAGAACCAGAATACCCAGGGAAGCACTGGAGGAAACACACAAAAGCTGGCTCATCAAGGTTCAGGAAGATATTTTCTATCTATAATCCTTGGGGCTGCCTACCAGGGCCCATACTGACAAGCGGCGAGAAAGATGCCTAGAGCATAAAGATAAGGAAGCACTCTCTGTCACTTGCACAACCCTAGTCCCAGCCCTGCTGCCTACAGAGGCATCTGATCAAATAACTTCATTTTAACTACTGAAAGACATAACCAATGAAGATATACTTATTCAGTAAGGACAGCAATGAGCATACCACTGCACTCTTCCATAATACTTCAGAGTTCTCAACACACTTTCATATATATTATTACATTATGACAACCACAATCTCCTGAGGCTAATAGTGCAGAATGTTATTAATCCCACCTCAGAGATAAACAAACAAGTTTAGGGGAACGGTAGGATTTGATCAAGATAGTAGAGGTAGAACTTGAATTCAGGTCTTTGACCTATGTCCAGTACTCTTCTCATTATACTTACCCAACACCAAGTCTTCCTCTGAGGTCCTTTATAGCATCAGATTTTTATGGTCTGCATTGATTAGAATTATTTATGAAGTCACTGCAGTGACTGGTTATTAACAACTTAACAAAGAAATGACCTTAAATTTGTCTAATGTTCACTGCCCATATAATAGCCTTATGAGAAAGGAAAACTAAAAAGAATTCATCTAATGCTTCTTAATGCCAGGCTTAAACATTTTAGGGGCAACCAAAGCCATTTATAAGTCAACCTCACAGATGAATTTTTTACTACTATCACTGGTTGCATAGTACAATCATATTTTTGTTTATGTTATTATCAGCAAGGCTCAGAAACCATTAGCAGCATATGGATTACTTTGCTAAGAGTTGTAAAGAAGCTGGGATTAGGGCAGGTTTATATAATATCAAGTTTGAGCCTTCTCTCCCTGTACTGGAAGACGTCCAGAAAAGAGCAGGGGAAACAAAAGACCCTTTCCAGTCAGCAACATGTGATCTGTTGGTCTTTTTCTGCACAACCCTGCTTCAAATGAAACCTTTCTAACACTAACCAGAAATATGATTTAGGTGTCCACAAAAAAAACCCCCAAAACCAAAAAAAAACCAAATAAAAAACCAAATACAAGCTTTGAGTTGCAAATCTAATTTCCTGGATACAGTGGATTAATGTGGAGAGAATCTAAGTTATTTAAAAGTAAAGAGAAACTTACTTCTCCCCATGTTTTCTTGTGGTCTCTGGGAGGTCCTTGGATGATGATTCCCTGTAAAAAACACAGCACACACACACAGTCAGATTCAAGTTCCATTAAAACTTAGTTGTCAACATGAGCATTTCATTTCAGTACATTCCAATTTTGCCCCCTTACCTAAATAAAACAGATATCTAACCTGAGAGGACAGAAACACAGTATTCTGGAAGCATGGGCTCTACATCAGCTTACTATGACCTTGTTTATCTGGCATTAGTTTCTGCCCTTGCCAAATAAAAGTCATCAAATTGGTCACATAGGTTATCTCTTAGGAAGGCAGTGATATCAACAAAAAAAGGTGGACAAAGATGCCAAATGGCCCAATTTTAATAACAAGGCTAGCATGTTATTAGTTTGCCTATCCCTGGTTTCTCTTCACTGTCACTCTGTGACAAATCCAATACCATTTACAGTGTAACATTTTCCTGAATGGTGTCAAACAGCGGTACCTCTAATCAAATTATCCCTGCATCAAAGCAGCCCACAGAGTTAATACCAATAAACAGTATGAATCAAAAACTATGAGCTACTGACAACAGAAACTCTGGAGGAAAAAAATACATATTACAAATGCAGGTGTGCATGGAGGAGCAGCAATTCTGGTTCTTTATGAAAATACATACACCAAAGCTAATTTATACTATAATGCTTTATTTTCTCACAGGGTTTAATCACAGAACTACCACACATCTATTGTTCACCTGCCACATTCCCAGTATGGAGCTAAGCACCAGAGAGGCAAAATTATAAGACATAATTTATCACTACGTTAAGGAATATATAATCTACTTGAAGTCAAGCATATAGAGGAGAGTGATGTCATCAAGATGGTCACATAGATCATTCCCAACTTCAGTCCCCCTCACAAGATGACCACCTAGCAAGTATGCATAGAAAAGACTCCATTGTGAAGATGTTAGAACCTGAGGGTTAAGGCTGAAGTGCCCCGCTGGACAACAGAGACTGAGAAGGAGCACATTAGAAGGGTGAGAGGACTGGATATACCCTGACCACATCACCCTCCTCCCTGTGGGGAGAAGTGGGAATATGGATTCCATAATGGGAAAAGAGAGCCCAAGGTGGACATCCAGCTCCCCCAGCATATGGGACACTTCCCAGAAGGCCCACTCAGGTCTTGCCTCATGGAGATCACCAGAGGAATCTGCTGGGCTTGACTACTGGGGATCAGAGAGAGAAGGAGAAGCGGGGTGGGGCTTACAGCAAACAGTGCTCAGGCCCTAGCAAACAGCATTCCTGCTCATATCAGTGCCTGAGCAAAGATCCCAGCCAGCAACTCTGGCCATCTGCAGAGCTGAGCCAGTGGCCCCTTCTGGCTAGGGAGCTCAGTTGGTAGTTCTACCTGATTTGGACCCACAATCAATGGGCCAGACTGGAAATGGAGCCTGTTCTACCATCCAGCCCACGAAGGCAAGCAAATACTCAGCCTCGCCCAAGTGGTGAGCATAGCCTCCAGTCTCTCCTTCCAGGAAGCCTGGCCAGGGAACTAGAGCAGCCACAAGCTCATCATATAGCCCCACTTGGTCAGGCAGCCAAGCCAGCAGCCCTCCCCAACTGCTGAGCATAGCCACTGGCCCTGCAAAACCAGAGAGCTGGAACAGTGACCCTGGGTGACAAGGGAACCCAGCCAAGGGACTGCTAGAGAGGGAGAGCCCAGTCTACAATCCCACTCAGCCATGGATCCCAGCCTTACAACCCTGATAAGCAGAGGACCCCAGTCTACGGCCCTGCCCAATTGCTGAACACAGTCTGCAGCCTTGCCCAGGCAGGAAGCCCAGCTAGTAATCCTGTCCAACCAAGAAGCACAGCCTGCGATCCCACCCAACAAGGAAGCTCAGCCTAGCAGCAGAGCACAGTCTACTGATTAGGAACACCAGAATGCAGCCCTGCTCAACTTCAGGGCACAGTCTTCGGCCCCACCTAATCACAGAGCACAGCCTGACGCCACATCAAACCAATACATCCTGCCTGGGGCCCTACTTAAACATAAAATCCAGTCAACGGTACCACTTGGTGGTAGAGCACAGTCTGGGACTCCACACAACAAGGGGTGATTGCTAAACCCAACCCATAGCCCTGCTCAATCATGGAATCCAACCAGTGGCACCACCCTACCAGTGAACACAGCCTGGGACTTTACCCAACTGGATGTGACTGCAGAAGCCAGCTAGTGGCCCCATCTGACTGTTGAGCAAAACCAGTAGCCCCACACAAACAGGGAGATGGTCACCCAGTGGTCCTGCTTGAACATGAAGCCCAGCCAATAGGGTTACCCAACTGTGGAGCCCAGCCAGTGGCATCCCCCCAACCTCAGAGCACAAGCAATGGCCTCATCCAACTAGAGACCCCAACAGCAAGCCCTGCTGACTGTGAAGGCTACCAGCTGACCTGTCCAGTAGCCTCAAGCTATCATGACTGATGAAGGTCTTTCTCTACAGAAGTGAACCTGTAAAGTCTGGAGGAGGAGACTGTTTAAACAGTGCAAAGAATCAAGGATCATGAAGAAAAGATGTAAACATAACACCACCAAAAGAAACTAATAAAGCTCCAATAACTGACCCTAATGTAACAAAGGTCTATAAGCTGTCTGAGAAAGAATTCAGAATAATCCTCTTAAAGAATTTCAGTGAACTACAAGAACACAGACATCTAAAGAAAATTAGGAAACCAGTACACAAACAAAACAAAAAGTTCAAGAAAGAAATGGAAACTATATAAAAGAAAAAAAAACAGAAATCTTAGAGCTGAAGAATACAATGGCTGAAGAATTCAATAGAACAAAATAGCAATACCTATTAAAAATTACTTTAAACATAAATGGATTAAATTCTCCAATCAAAAGACAGAATGGCTGAATGGATAAAAAACAAGATCCCAATGATATTCTACCTACAAGAGACTCAACTTTAGTTTAAAGGACACATATAGGATGAAGTGATAGATATTCCAAGCAAGTGGTAACCGAAAGAAAGCAGGGATAGCTATATTAATATCAGACAAGGTAGACTTTATAAAGCTAAATATAGTCATGAAAAACAAAGGTCATTAAATAATGAAAATGGGGTCAATTCATCATGAAGATACAACAATTGTAAATGGTTTTGCACCCAACACTGGAGCACCTAAATATATAAAGCAAATACTAACACAAATAAAGTGAGAAAAAGCAATACAACAACACCTGTTGACTTTAATATCCCACTCTCAGCAATGGATAGATCATCCAGACAGAGAATCAATCAGGAAACAGTGGATTTAAAAAACACTACAGACTAAATGGATCAAACAGATATATACAGAACATTCCACCAACAGCAACAGAATACACATTCTTCTCAAGCACAGAGAAAATTTTTCTAGGATTGATCATATGGTAGGCCACAAAATAAGTCTCAACAAATTCAAGAAGACAGAAATTTTATCAAGCATCTTTTACAAACACTATGTAGTGAAGGCAGAAATCAATAAGTGGAAGAACACCAGTAAAATTTCAAATACATGGAAATTAAACAACACACTCCTGACCAACCAATGGACCAAAGAAGAAATCAAAAGGTAAAAAAACCAAATTCTGAGACATACAAAAATAGAGAAAAGCTTCAAGATAGCACAAGAGTAAGAAGTGGAGATCACCTTCTTCCCCACAGATACATCAGAAATACATCTACATGTGGAACAACTCCTACAGAACACCTACTGAATGCTGGCAGAAGAGCTCAGACCTCCCAAAAGGCAAGAAACTCCCCATGTACCTGGGTAGGGCAAAAGAAAATAGAAAAAACAGAGACAAAACAAGAGGGACAAGACCTGCACCAGTGGGAGGGAGCTGTGAAGGAGGAAGGGGTTCCACACACTAGGAAGCCCCTTCACTGGCGGAGACGGGAGATGGCGGGGAGGTGGGGAGGAGCTTCAGAGCCAGGAGGAGAGCACAGCAACAAGGGTGCAGAGGGCAAAGTGGAGAGGTTCCCGCACAGAGGATCGGTGCCGACCAGCACTCACCAGCCGGAGAGGGTTGTCTGCTCACCCACCGGGACAGGTGTGGGCTGGGACCTAAGGCTCTGGCTTTGGAGGTCGGGCCCCAGGGAGAACACTGGGGTTGGCTGCATAAACACAGCCTGAAGGGGGCTACTGCCCCAAAGCTAGCTGGGAGGGAGTCCGAGAAAAACGATGGACCTGCGAAGAAGCAAGGGACATTTTCTTGCCTATATATTTCATGGTGCGTGAGGAGAAAGGATTCAGAGAGCCGCTTAAAGGAGCTCCAGAGACAAGCGCGAGCTGCGGCTATCAGCGCAGACCCCAGAGATGGGCATGAAATGCTAAGGCTGCTGCTGCAGCCACCAGGAAGCCTGTGTGCAAGCACAGCTCACTCTCCACACCTCCCCTCCCGGGAGCCTGTGCAGCCCGCCACTACCAGGGTCCCGTGATCCAGGGACAACTTCCCTGGGAGAACGCATGGTGCATCTCAAGCTGGTGCAATGTCAATGCTGGTCTCTGCCGCCGCAGGCTCACCCAGCACTCCGTACCCCTCCCTCCCCCTGGCGGGAGTGAGACAGAGCCCGTGAATCAGCTGCCCCTTTAACCCCATCCTGTCTGAGTGAAGAACACAGATGCCCTTAGGCGACCTACACGCAGAGGCGGGGCCAAATCCAAAGTTTACCCCCAGGAGCTGTGTGAACAAAGAAGAGAAAGAGAAATCTCTCCCAGCAGCCTCAGGAGCAGCAGATTCAATCTCCACAATCAACTTGATGTACCCTGCATCTGTGGAATACCTGAAGAGACAACAAATCATCCCAAACTGAGACAGTGGACTTTGGGAGCAACGATATATATATATATTTCCTTTTTCTCTTTCTCTTTCTGTGAGTGTGTATGTGTATGCTTCTGTGTGTGATTTTGTCTGTATAGCTTTGCTCTTACCATTTGTCCTAGGGTACTATCTGTCTGTTTTTCTTTAATTTTCTTTTTAGCATAATTTTTAGCATGTGTTATCATTAGTGGATATGTTTTTTGGTTTGGTTGCTCTCCTCTTTCTTTCTTTCTTTCCTTCCTTCCTCCCTTCCTTTTTTTCTCTCTTTTATTCTGAGCCATGTGGATGACAGGGTCTTGGTGCTCTGGCTGGGTGCCAGGCCTGTGTCTCTGAGGTGGCAGAGCCGAGTTCAGGACATTGGTCCACCAGAAACTTCCCAGCTCCACGTAATATCAAACAGCGAAAATATCCCAGAGATCTCCATCTAAATGCCAAGACCCAGCTCCACTCAACGACCAGCAAGCTCCAGTGCTGGACACCCTATGCCAAACAACTGGCAAGACAGGAACACAACCCCACCCATTAGCAGAGAGGCTACCTAAAATCATAATAAGGTCACAGACACCCCAAAATACACCACCAGACGCAGTCCTGCCCACCAGAAAGACAAGATCCAGCCTCATCCACCAGAACACAGGCACTAGTCCCCTCCACCAGGAAGCTTAAATAACCCACTGAACCAACCTTACACACTGGGAGCATACATCAAAAACAACGGGAACTACGAACCTGCAGCCTGCAAAAAGGAGACCCCCAAAACACAGTAAGTTAAGCAAAATGAGAAGACAAAGAAACACACAGCAGATGAAGGAGCAAGGTAAAAACCCACCAGACCAAACAAATGAAGAGGAAATAGGCAGTCTATGTGAAAAAGAATTCAGAGTAATGATAGTAAAGATGATCCAAAATCTTGGGAATAGAATGGAGAAAATACAAGAAACATTTAACAAGGACCTAGAAGAACTAAAGAGCAAACAATGATGAACAACACAATAAATGAAATTAAAATTTCTTTAGAAGGAATCAATAGCAGGATAACAGAGGCAGAAGAACGGATAAGTGACCTGGAAGATAAAATAGGGGAAATAACTACTGCAGAGCAGCATAAAGGAAAAAGAATGAAGAGAACTGAGGACAGTCTCAGAGACCTCTAGAACAACATTAAATGCACCAACATTCGAATTATAGGGGTCCCAGAAGAAGAAGAGAAAAAGGGACTGAGAAAATATTTGAAGACATTATAGTTGAAAACTTCCCAAATACGGGAAAGGAAATAGTTAATCAAGTTCAGGAAATATAGAGAGTCCCAAACAGGAGAAACATGACAAAACATGTATTAATCAAACTATTGAAAATTAAATACCAAGAAAAAATATTAAAAGCAGCAAGGGAAAAACAACAAATGACGAACAAGGGAATCCCCATAAGGTTAACAGCTTATCTTTCACCAGAAACTCTGCAAGCCAGAAGGGAGTGGCAAGACATATGTAAAGGGATCAAAGGGAAAAACCTACAACCAAGATTACTCTACCCAGCAAGTATCTCATTCAGATTTGATGGAGAAACTAAAACCTTTACAGACAAGCAAAAGCTGAGAGAGTTCAGCAACACCAAACCAGCATTACAACAAATGCTAAAGGAACTTCTCTAGGCAGGAAATACAAGAGAGGGAAAAGACCTACAATAACAAACACAGAACAATTAAGAAAATGGGAAAAAGGAACATACATATCGATAACTACCTAAAATGTAAATGGATTAAATGCTCCCACCAAAAGACACAGACTGGCTGGCTGGATACAAAAACAAGACCTGTATATATGCTGTCTACAAGAGACCCACTTCAGACCTAGGGACACACAGAGACTGAAAGTGAGGGGATGGAAAAAGATATTCTATGCAAATGGAAATGAAAAGAAAGCTGGAGTAGCAATTCTCATATCAGACAAAATAGACTTTAAAATAAAGACTATTGTAAGAGACAAAGAAGGACACTACATAATGATAAAGGGGTTGATCCAAGAAGAAGACATAACAATTGTAAATATTTATGCACCCAGTATAGGAGCACCTCAATACATAAGGCAAATGCTAACAGCCATAAAAGGGGAAATCGACAGTAACACAATCATAGTAGGGGACTTTAAGACCCCACTTTCACCAATGGACAGATCATCCAAAAGAAAATAAATAAGTAACCACAAGCTTTAAATGATACATTAAACAAGATGGACTTAATTGCTATTTATAGCAATTACAACCAAAAACAACAGAATACACTTTCTTCTCAAGTGCTCATGGAACATCCTCCAGGACAGATCATATCTTGGGTCACAAATCAAGCCTTGATAAATTTAAGAAAATTGAAATCGTATCAAGTATGTTTTTCGACCACAGTGCTATGAAACTAAATATCAAGTACAGGAAAAAATCTGTAAAAAAATACAAACACATGGAGGCTAAACAATACACTACATAATAAGCAAGAGATCACTGAAGAAATCAAAGAGGAAATCAAAAAATACCTAGAAACAAATGACAATGAAAACACGATGACCCAAAACCTATGGGATGCAACAAAAGCAGTTCTAAGAGGGAAGTTCGCAGCAATACAATCCTACCTCAAGAAACAAGAAACATCTTGAATAAACAACCTAACCTTATACCTAAAGCAATTAGAGAAAGAAGAACAAACCCCCCCCCAAGTTAGCAGAAGAAAAAAAATCATAAAGATCAGATCAGAAATAAAAGAAAAAGAAATGAAGGAAACAATAGCAGAGATCAATAAAACTAAAAGTTGGTTCTTTGAGAAGATAAACAAAATTGATAAACCATTAGCCAGACTCATCAACAAAAAAAGGGAGAAGACTCAAATCAAGAGAAATAGAAATGAAAAAGAAGTAACAGCTGACATTGCAGAAATACAAAGGATCATGAGATTACTACAAGCAACTCTATGCCAATAAAATGGACAACCTCGAAGAAATGGACAAATTCTTAGAAAAAGACAGCCTTCTGAGACTGAACCAGGAAGAAAGAGAAAATATGAACAGACCAATCACAAGCACTGAAATTGAAACTGTGATTAAAAACCTTCCAAAAAACAAAAGCCCAGGGCAAGATGGCTTCACAGGCGAATTCTATCAAACATTTAGAGAAGAGCTAACACCTATCCTTCTGAAACTCTTCCAAAATATAGCAGAGGGAGGAACAGTCCCAAACTCATTCTATGAGGCCACCGTCACCCTGATACCGAAACCAGACAAAGATGTCACAAAGAAAGAAAAATACAGGCCAATATCACTGATGAACATAGATGCAAAAATCCTCAACAACATACTAGCAAACAGATTCCAACAGCACATTAAAAGGATGATACACCATGAACAAGTGGGGCTTATCCCAAGAATGCAAGGATTCTTGAATATATGCAAATCAATCAATGTGATACACCATATTAACAAGCTGAAGAATAAAAACCATATGATCATCTCAATAGATGCAGAAAAAGCTTTTGACAAAATTCAACACCCATTTATGATAAAAACCTCGCAGAAAGTAAGCAAGAGGGAACTTACCTCAACATAATAAAGGCCATATATGACAAACAAACAGCCAACATCATCCTCAATGGTGAGAATATGAAACCATTTCCACTAAGATCAGGAAGAAGACAAGGTTGCCCACTCTCACCACTCTTATTCAACATAGTTTTGGAACTTCTAGCCACGGCAATCAGAGAAGAAAAAGAAATTAAAGGAATCCGAATTGGAAAAGAAGTAAAACTGCCACTGTTTGCAGATGACATGATACTATACCTAGAGGATCCTAAAGATGCTACCAGACAACTACTAGAGCTAATCAGTGAATATGGTAAAGTAGCAGGATACAAAATTAATGCACAGAAATCTCTTGCATTCCTATACCCTAATGATGAAAAATCTGAAAGGGAAATTAAGGAAACACTCCCATTTACCACTGCAACAAAAAGAATAAAATACCAAGGAATAATCCTACCTAAGGAGACAAAAGACCTGTATGAAGAAAACTATAAGACACTGATGAAAGAAATTAAAGATGATACAAGCAGATGGAGAGATATACCATGTTCTTGGATTGGAAGAATCAACACTGTGAAAATGAGTATACTACCCAGAGCAATCTACAGATTCAATGCAATCCCTACAAACTACTAATGGCATTTTTCACAGAACTAGAACAAAATATTTCACAATTTGTAAGGAAACATAAAAGACCCTGAAAAGCCAAAGCAATCTTGAGAAAGAACAATGGAGCTGGAGGAATCAGGCTCCCCAACTTCAGGCTATACTACAAATCTACAGTAATCAAGACAGTATGGTACTGGCACAAAAACAGAAATATAGATCAATGGAACAGGATAGAAAGCCCAGAGAGAAACCCATGCACACATGGTCACCTTATTTTGATAAAGGAGGCAAGAATATACAATGGAGAAAAGACAGCCTCTTCAATAAGTGGTGCTGGGAAAACTGGACAGCTACATGTTAAAAAATTGAAATTAGAACACTCTCTAACACCACATATAAAAATAAACTCAAAATGGATTAAAGACCTAAGTGTAAGGCCAGACACTATTAAACTGTTAGAGGAAAACATAGGCAGAACACTCTATGACATAAACCACAGCAAGATCCTTTTTGATCCACCTCCTAGAGAAATGGAAATAAAAACAAAAATAAACAAATGGGACCTAATGAGACTTAAAAGCCTTTGCACAGCAAAGGAAACCATAAACAAGATGAAAAGACCACCCTCAGAATGGGAGAAAATATTTGCAAACGAAGCAACCGGCAAAGGATTAATCTCCAAAATTTACAGGTAGCTCATGCAGCTCAATATCAAGAAAACAAACAACCCAATCCAAAAATAGGCAGAAGACCTAAATAGACATTTCTCCATAGAATATACTGATTGCCAACAAACACGTGAAAGGATGCTCAACATCATTAATCATTAGAGAAATGCAAATCAAAACTGCAATGAGGTACCACCTCATACCTGTCAGGATGGCCATCATCAAGAAATCTACAAACAATAAATGCTGGAGAGGGTGTGGAGAAAAGGGAACCCTCTTGCACTCTTGTTGGGAATGTACACTGATACAGCCTCTATGGAGAACAGTATGGAGCTTCCTTAAAAAACTACAAATAGAACTACCATAGGACCCAGCAATCCCATTACTGGGCATAAACCCTGAGAAAACCATAATTCCAAAAGAGTCATGTACCACAGTGTTCATGGCAGCTCTATTTACAATAGCCAGGACATGGAAGCAACCTAAGTGTCCATTGACAGATGAATGGATAAAGAAGATGTGGCATATATATACAATGGAATATTACACAGCCATAAAAAGAAACGAAATTGAGTTATTTGTAGTGAGGTGGATGTACCTGGAGTCAGTCATACAGAGTGAAGTAAGTCAGAAGGAGAAAAACAAATACAGTATGCTAACACATATATATGGAATCTAAGAGAAAAAATGTTGTGAGGAGACTAGGGGTAGGATGGGAATAAAACATAGACCTACCAGAGCATGGACTTAAGGATATGGGGAGGGAGAAGGGTAAGCTGTGATAAAGTGAGAGAGTGGCATGGACATATATACACTACCATACATAGGGTGGATAGCTAGTGGGAAGCAGCCACATGGCACAGGGAGATCAGGTAGGTGGTTTCTGACCACCTAGAGGGGTGGGATAGGAAGGGTGGGAGGGAGGGAGATGCAAGATGGGAGAGATATGGGAACATGTGTATATGTAGAACTGATTCACTTTGTTGTAAAGTAGAAACTAACACACCATTGTGAAGCAATTATACTCTAGTAAAGATGTTAAAAAAAAAAAGATGTGGCACATATGTACAATGGAATATTACTCAGCCATAAAAAGAATCAAAATTGAGTTATTTGTAGTGAGGTGGATGGACCTAGAGTCTGTCATACAGAGTGAAGTAAGTCAGAAACAGAAAAACAAATACTGTATGCTAACATACATATATGGAATCTAAAAAAGAAAAAAAAATGGTCATGAAAAACCTAGGGAGGACGGGAATAAAGACGCAGACCTACTAGAGAATGGACTTGAGGACACGGGGAGGGGGAAGGGTAAGCTGGGACAAAGTGAGAGAGTGGCATGGACATATATACACTACCAAATATAAAACCGATAGCTAGTGGGAAGTAGCCCCATAGCACAGGGAGATCAGCTTGGTGCTTTGTGACTACCTAGAGGACTGGGATAGGGAGGGTGGGAGGGAGGGAGATGCAAGAGGGAAGAGATATGGGGATATATGTATATGTATAGCTGATTCACTTTGTTGTAAAGTAGAAACTAACACACCATTGTAAAGCAATTATACTCCAATAAAGATGTTTTTTAAAAGGTACTAAAAATAAATGAAACAAAAAAAACAAGAACAAAGAAAACAAAAATAGAAACACAACACAAGAAAACCAATGTGATGCAGCAAAGCATCTCATTGCTTTTGAGAGGAATGAGTTCTAAGAGGAAGTTTATAGCAGTAAACTTTTAAGAGAAAAGAAGGATCTCAAAAGAACAACCGAACTTTAACCCTCAAGGAATTAGTAAAAGAAGAACAAACTAAGCCCAAAGTTCGTAGAGGAAGGAAATACTAAATATCAGAGCAGAAATGAATGAAATAAAGAATAGGAAAACAATAGAAAAGATTAACGAAACTAAAAGTTGTTTCATTGAAAAGATGAACAAAATTTACAAATTTTTAGCTAGACCAAGAACGAAAAAGGACCCAAATAAATCAGATCAGAAACGAAAGAGGAGACATTACAACTAATACCACAAAAAAACAAAGGATCATGAGACTACTATGAACAATTATACACCAACAAATTAAACAACCTAGAAGTACTAGCATATGAAAAATACAAAACAAAACAGATAGACCAAAAGAACAAAATCCAGAATCCGGAAATAACCCCAAGCATATAAGATCAACTAATATTTGACAAGGGAGCCAAGGGAGCCACTCACTGGGGAAAAGACAGTCTGTTCAATAAACGATTCTGGGAACACTAGATATTCAGATGCAAATAAATGTAAGTGGACCACCTACCTTACGCCATAGACAAAAATAAACTTGAAATGAATTAAAGACTTAAATGTAAGACTTGAAATCATAAAAGTCCTAGAAGAAAACAAAGGGAAACAACACAGGCAAGAAAAAGCACAAATAAATGAGACTACACCAAACTAAAACGCTTCTGCATAGCAAAAGAAATGATCAACAAAATGAAGAGGTAACCAAAGGAATGGGAGAGTTTATTTGCAAACCACATATCCAATAAAGGGTTAATATCCAAAATATACAATGAACTTACACAACTTAACAGCCAAAAAACAACCAAATTTAAAAATGGGCAATAAATCTAAGTAGACATTTTTCAAAAGAAAACATACAAATAAATGGCCAACAGGTATATGAAAAGGTGCTCAACATCACTAATCTTGAGAGAAATGCAAATCAAAACCACAATGATACATCACACCTCACACCTGTTACTATGTCTATTATCAAAGACAAGAGATAATAAATGCAAGTGAGAACATGGAGAAAGGGGAACCCTTGGACACTGTTGGTGGGAATGCAACCTAGTACAGCCACCGTGGAAAGGAGTATGGAAGTTCCTCAAGAAAATAAAAAAAGAAATACCATGTGATCCAGCAATTCCTCTTTGAGGTATATAGCTGAAGGAAATGAAATCACTATCTGGAAGAGATTTCTGTACCACTGTGTTCACTGCAGCATCATTTACAATAGTCAAGACATGGAAACACCTAAATGCCTACCAACAGATGAATGGATAAACACACACACACACACACACACACACACACACACACACACACAATGGAATATTATTCAGCCATAAAACAGGAAATTCTGCCACTTGTGACAAGATGGATGAATCTTAATGCATTAGGCTAAGTGAAATAAGTCAGATACTGAAAGACAAATACTGTATAATCTCACTTATATGTGTAATCTGAAGAGAACCAAACTCATAAAAATATAGAGTAGCCTGGTGGTTGCCAGGAGTGGGGGCAGGGAGTGGTGGTGAGAATGGGTGAAGATGGTCAAAAGGTACAAACTTCTGATTTTAAGATAAGTTCTGGGGATGTAATATAGAGCATTATGATTATAGTTATCAATACTTACTGTATATTTGAAAGATGCTAAGCAAGTAGACCTTAAAAGTTCTCAACATCTCAACACACCACACAAAAAATTATAACTATGTGAGGTGATGGACCTGCTAACTAACCTTATTGTGGTGGTGGATATGTTAAGTAACATTATTGTGGCAATCATTTCACAATATATCTATGTATCAAATCATCACATTGTACACCTCAAACTTACACAATGTTATATATCAATTATAACTCAAATAAAGCTGGGAAAGAAAGAAATTAAGCATATATGAAATAGAGACAATCAATCAGGGAATAAATATGCGACTGAAACCTGAGAACTAGTTGTGTAACACTGGAAAATTTTCTATCTCAAGTTCTTTGCAAAAGGAGGGAGCAGAACTAGATGAGTGTTTCCCAAATTGTGTCCACAGGATGTTAAATGGTGCATTATTCAGAAATAGGGCTCTGATCAAATAAATGTAAGACATGCTGTCTTAAGGTTAAACAGGTTTCTTTATTATAAAACTTTTCAGAGCCTTAAACATGCTAATAAGCAATGTGACAAATATAGTCTCTCAATGTATTTGGCTATACAATCAATCCATTTTGTGAGCAATCAGTATTTCTCAGGAGTTCTGTTCTTGGGAGCTCAGTTTGGGAAACTGGACAAGATAACTGCTAAAACCTCTTGCAGCTCTGAAATTTCATTACTTTCTAACAAGGCATTAATTGTATGGAACAAAATTAACATAAGGTGAATAAAGAAAAAAGTCAAGGGGGCTTGATTCTCAGAGAATTTTGGAGCCAAAAGGAACTTGAGAAATCATCTAATGATTTCTCATCACCTCACCTTTTATTTAAAGCAGCAGACCCACTCTCAATAAATCTTACGCAGAACACTAATGTATAAAATGGGTTAGGGCCAAAGTTTTCAGGTTGAATTGAAGTGGAGGGCTGTAGTCCTACTCACTGGGATTTCCCCTTGAGGTGGCCTAGAAACACCTCGTTGGAAAGCAAGAGTTTAGAGAGCCCTGACCCTTCAGATGAAGCTATTCTGGGAAGGCTTTAGGAAAGAGCTGGAACTCTCATACATATTCACAGGAAGGTCCTTCACCCTTCCCAGTATCATCTCAATTTTCACTGTCACCCCTCCAAATCAGATAAGTAAAATAAGCATTATGTAAAGAGAATTATAAAACCTTTTTGACTCCAAGAAAAACCATAAGAAAGTTAATACACTAAAATGCAATCCCTACACAAACAAGATGCTATGAAAGAGTTAAGCCAGAGAGTGACATGGCTAAATTTGGGTTTTAAGAAGTTCTCTGTGGTGGCAGCAGGGAAAGGAGATTTGGCTGGCAAGGCTTCTTGTATTTTATTTCTTGTTTATTCCTTAATATTTAATAGTCTTTTTGAAAACAATCAAGCCATTCTCAGTTGTGTTAGGGGAACCACTAAGGAAAGGGTTGTCAGGCATAGGCCAGGATTTTCAAGAGGACTTGCCTCTCCAGAGGTCAACATGGTGGAAGGAACAGGCTTCAGAGGAAGCTCTCTTCAAGGTGAAGACAAAACCAAGGAGGTAAAGATTAATATTACCCGTCAGGTGACTCACCTAGTCTTCCAGTAGTAAACTTGCAAAGATCCGAATCTTGTTTTAAAGAAGACAGTTTCCTTACAGAGGTATGGAGCTTAAGGCCTACTGCCAATATTGCCCCCAAAACTCTGTATTCCCCCAGTCCCAGGTTACTACCCTGCTTCTTCTCCTGTTGCCAGGGTTTAGCTTTTTCTTTCTACTCTGATCCCCTCTTGCTTTACTCTCTTCTTTCGGCTGCTGCTGCGTGCGTGCGTGCGTGCGTGCGTGCGTGTGTGTGTGTGTGTGTGTGTGTGTATCTAAGTCTGTATACCTCTCTAAGCAGTATTCATGAATCTTGACTCTTAGTCAGATCCTCATCCCAAACTAAATATCACTTCTAAAGTAATGGCACCACACTTAAAAACAACAACAAAGCAGCTTTTAGCCAGACATTAGGAAATCTAAATATAAATCACTGTTCCATGGACTTACCTAGCCTGGCATTAAACATTCTCGACAAGCAGGTTCCACCTTCATCAGCAGTCACCCTACATTGCAGCCAAAGGGGCCTCTACTCATCCCTTAAGTATGCTTTAAACTGTTCCAGCTCTATTCCTCTGCGCTTTTTCTCTGCAATGTCCATACCTACTAAGATTCAATTCGTCCTTCACTATCAGTAGCGTGGCCTTTCCTCATCTCATGAACAGGAAGTAATCTTTGTTTCCTTTGAACTCTCATACAATATGGAACTTAGGTGCTATGTCTAGGAGATGTGCATACCTTACAGTATCCATCAGACTGTCCAGTTTTCAGAGGGTAAGCAATTTGTCTTCAACATTTGTGTCTAGGTTGTACAGGACACCAGATCATTCCCAATGAGGGCTCTAGGGGCCGGACTTAGAGGAGGCTCTCATACCTGGTATACTCAGGACACACTGTTTGCCTAAGTTTCCCTTAGTATACAGCAATGCATCAAACTCCAGTCATTTACATACCACCTTAATCAATTTTATGATTTTTGCTAAATGCATTTATTGTCTACACTTAATGTTTCCTTCAATTAAGCCATTTTTTTTCAACTTCAGTATCCACTGTAGCCTTGTCCTATAAAATACTATGTGAAATCATGGGTTCAAACGTTATCTTTTTCTAATGCATATAAAAATACATAACTATTAAAGTTATAGAACTTTTTCAAGGTTCCCTCTAGTTATCTTGCATATCACAAGCGGTATACTTTGTGGAACACCGTTCACTCCTGTCTTCAATCAATTAAAAAAATACTGGGGGTCTTTCACTTGCCAGGCACTGTTCTATTCTTTAAAAGGGCATTTGTTCTCAACTGGAGGCAATTTTCTCCCCAAAAGACGTGTAGCAATGTCTAGAGATATTTTTGCTTGTCACAACTGAGGAGGGGTGCTACTAACCTCTAGTGGGTTGAGGCCAGGGATACTGGTAAACATCCTACAGTTCACAGAACAGTCCCCCACAACAAAGAATTACCTGGTCCAAAATGTCAACAGTGTCAAAGTTAAGAAACCCTGCTTCAGAGAAACATGGCAAACAAAAGAGACAAATTCTCTGTTTTTTTGGAGCTTACAATCCAGTAACAACGTTACGGATGCTACTGTCTTCCAGTACATTCAAGTAACATTCATCAGTCTACAGTTTTTAGGATTTCTTCTCTGTGGTGTGAATTTCTTATATACGGAAGGCATGCTGGTACTGAGCAAATTTCCAGAACTGTGGCCTCTTAAATAATGGCAGGTTACGTACATCCCGACAAGAGTTCCCCCACCAGGTCAGAGTGTGGGCTTTGCCACCACATGTACCAGGGTTTGATGCCTGCCTTGCCAACCACTAGCTATGTGGCCTTGTGCAAGTTATTTAACTCTCTAAGTCTCAGTTTCTCCATCCATAATGGAGTTATTATTGGTAGCCCTGATTTCACAGACTTTAAGGGAAGATTAAATGAGAACAGCTAGAACAGTTCTTGATAACAATAAACCAACAGTGAGCAGGACCTGTGAGGATCATAACAAAGACTTCCTTTTCCCAAAATGTCTTGGTTCAATGTAGTTCTGGTGGTCAATCTGGTTCACTACATTAAGTGTAAATATTACTACTTAAGACAGAGGGTAGAATAATATATATTTTATGACCTGACTTTTTAAAAATAAAATTTGATTTTAAAGTTTTAGCTTCAGTTGCATGTCCTATTTAAGTTTGAAATGTGTGCCCTCAGTTCTTTAAGAGCCTCCTTTGCCGTTTTTGATGTCCTTACACACGCCTGCCTCTCTCTTCCCAGCCTTCCAGTGACAATCACAGCCTGTAAACTCCTAATCCCAGTAGTGATTCTTCTTCCAGTAATCCTCTGAGATTCAATTATATCTAGCTCTTTATTAGTTCTGAAACACTGCAGGGTACATTTTAATTTGTAGAGAAGCACTTCAATGATAGTTTTATTTTTTAGCTACATGGCTCTCTCATGGTTGATTAGGTAGGTCAACACTTCAATGTCCTCCACTGTGGAGGACACAGATATGCACTTGCATTAATTTCTGGCCACCTTACTAAAGGCTTTGCCAGTCCTAGTCTCCTGCTCTTCCCCAAGCCCCAAAGTCCTTCCAATTTTTAAGAGTAAGAGGGCCTAAGGGCCCTGTGGCATACTCCAGAGACAGATGAAGTCCATTGTCTCCTAACGGTGTCTCTTAAAGCCTCAGCTCTCTTCAGCTGCCAAAGGGCCCTTCTGTAAGAGATGGGTTTATTCTACTAGGTTTCTCAGAGCTTCCTCTCTGTACCTTCTCCACTTCCACATCCTTCAAATAATAAAGATTCAACTGGTATATGATGAATATCTACAACAGTAAGACCGTTTCACATACATCATCTTATCAGTGCTCACAACAACCTTATGAGATAGGTACAACAATATGTCTTGATAACTGATAAAACTAAATTTCAAAGAAACTGACTCACTCATGTTCACATCATCAGTAAGCAGGGGCATCCCAGGCTTGTTGTTTTTAACTCATCAAAACATCTGCATCACAACTGCTTCTAAGTGTACACAGCTCAATGACTTCACAAACACACCTGTCTAACTGGCATCCAGATTAAGACTCAGAACACATTCCACAGGATTTTAACCTAGGGGTTCTGACACCAAGTCTAGCACTCTTTAAATCATGTATGTAGTCATTCAACAAATATTTACTTACTGCTTACTAAACGTCAGACATTTGGTAAGCACTGCGGACTTGATGGTGAATAAGACAGACTTGATCCCTGCCTTAATAGAGCTTAGAGTCTATAAGGGGCCAAAATAATTAAAAAAACAAAACAAACAAAAAAACCCCATACATCAGGACTTCCCTGGTGGCTCAGTGGATAAGAGTTCGCATGCCACAACTAAGGAGCCCTCGAGCCACAACTAAGGAGCCCACCTGCTGCAACTAAGACCCAGCACAACCAAATAATAATAAAATAAATATTACAAAAAAAACTATACATAAAGGAACTTATGTTATTAAAGGAATTTAAAGAAGCTCAGTATGGCTTCAGCATGGCAAACGGGAGAGAAGAGAGGTTGGAGAAAGAGATAAACAGTCAAATCATACAAGGATTTACTGGTTGAAAAATAGTTTGGATTCTAAATGTAGTGGAAGACCGCTAAACAATACCCCTGCATTCATAAAACAAGAGCTTGCTTAATTCTTCAATTACTCTAATTGAAAAAATTACTCTAACCTTTGGGTACTTACTCCACGCCATTCACTTCACTAGGCCCATCAACCTCAATGTGTAAATATAATAACTGACATAAAGGCTTTGTTTCGGTCTGTTCTCCAGTTATCCTCAGATTTGGGTAGAGTAATATGTAGCCAATTCAGCACAATCATTTCTTCAATTCAGCAAATATATCCTATGTGACTACTCAAATACATATTGTGTTTCTACCACATGCCTGGGGAGACAGCAGTAAATAAAAAAGACAAAAATCCCTGCCCTCGTGAAAGTTACAACCTAGAAGCGATACTGTGCTTGTTTATTGAAACAAGCAAAACATATAGCATACTAAATCGTGACAAACAGTGGTGCATACTAAGGATAAAAAAATAAAGCAGGAAAGGAAGACGGGGATTATTAAAATGACTATCTGTGTAAACAAGCACTTCTTTTTGAATACTTGTCTTTTAGTAGTTTATCAATGACACAACTGTTGGTGGTGTATACCAGGGGTCAGCAAACTTTTTCCATAAAGGGCCAGAGAATAAATATTTCGAGCTTTGCGGGCCAACTGGTCTCTGCTACAACGATTCGACTTTGTTGTAGCACAAAAGCAAGCACAGAAATGCATTTGTGTGTGTCTGTGTTCTAGTAAAACTTTATTTATGGATACTGAAATTAGAACTCTATATCATTTTCATGTTTCACGAAATTTCCTTTTAAAATTTTTCAACTGTTTAAAAATGTAAAAATGATTCTCAGTTCACGGGCCACACAAAACAGGAAGCAAGCCATTATTTGCCAACCCCAGGAGTATACTGTGAAATGGCTTACTGAATTTCCATTAATCAACAAGTCAAAAGAAATACAAGTAGGCCCAGGATAAATATTATTGAAATAGAAAGATCTAGCACTATCAATAACAACAGTTAGAAAATTCTCTAATAACTTTTAAGTTAGAGATATTAATTTTATATGATAGTGGGACTAATATTTCAAGTACAGAATAAAATATTAAAGACAATGGTGTAACTATCTAAATAAATCATGCTAATGCTATAGAAGTACCTCAGTGAATAAAAAGAAGTCATCACAACGTACATCAAATAATCTAGATGCCCTATAAATCACTTGAAGTCATCGGTATTTCCTAACAGAAACCATTTATTTCATCCACAGTAATGTTTCAATTATCACTTCCACCCCAATAAAATACAAAGCCATATATCCAGCCTTGACCTTTCCCCTAACTTCCATAATTCCAAATGCCTCAGAGAAATCTACACCTGGATACTGTGCCACCACCTGAAACATCACGGATCTAAAACCAAGTATTTTCTCCACCACATATATAAAGTAGCTTCCCCTCTAAATCCCATAACTATATTATTGATATCGTTATTATCTCATTCAACCCAAGTGTTGTGGGATTGACATTTTAAGATATTTAAAGTTTTATTTCTCCCAAAAGTTCATTTTTTTCCTTTTCTTTCACCCTTACCTACTACTGCCTCCACAAGTAGCTAAGCCAATCTGTGCTCACTGCTTCAAATGAAAGATAAGCTTGGGTCAGAAAAAGAGAAAAAAAAATTCCTAACTTTGTCTTCCAAGGTACAGCAGAGACAATATGACTGAAGAATGTAACGAGAGCATGGGTTCCCCCTTCAATCCCATCCATTCATTCCCCCATCCCAGGCTAGAAAGGCTCCCTTAGGTTAAAGGGAGGAGAGAAGTCAGTGGGCCATAGGACAGAAGGGCCAGATCTGCAGGGACCAAACAGGTGAGTAATGCTGGGCCATTTCAGTGAGGGGCATTACTTGAATGCCCAAGAGTCCCTTAGGAGTGGTTTTAGCATCAAGAGACCACAAGTGCAAGCATATGGACAGAATCTTTCCTGGTGGTGCATGGTGAGGGCTTCTCTCGGATGGTGCTCATCCCCTTGCTGATGACCTCCCTGCTAGAAGGATGCCTACCTATGCCTAAGGCTTTATTCAGTCCCCATCTAATCTGCCATGTAGATAGCCCACTCTGCAACTCCCCTGGACCATAAATCCTGAAGAAGAACAGACCCCCGATCACTCCTTGGTGGTCATGGTGGTCATGGTGGTTACGGTGATCAGGGCAAGCCCTGTACTCTGAATTAGCAAGGTGAGGAAAGTGGGGGTGGAGGGGTAGGCACCTGTAACTGCTAAACTGATTTCTTACACCATAAATGAGTTTTGCGTGTGTTTTGATCTTCATTTAGATGAAATCATAGTGTATACTTTGGGAGTTAGCTTCTTCCACTCAACTTCATGTTTGTGAACATCTATACTGTTGCATGTGGTTGTAGTACATTAATCCTCACTACCCACCCCCGATTAGTTATACATTCCTATTTATTCATTCTATCACTGACGGAAATTTGGGTTGTTTCCAGTTTAGGGGAAGTAGTAAAACACACCCCTGTTACATGGTTTACAGCAGTGGCAGTATCCTTGGCTCAATCTAACATAAACAATCAGTAAGACCTACTCACTCTTCCTTTGCTGTATCTCTAATACCTGATCCCAGTCTTTCCACACTCACTACTTCAAAATGTAATCTTATTTCTTCAAGTTGATAGTAAGCTTTCCAAGGACAAAAAATATCTTAATTCTTTGGATCTTTCACAGGATATATACTTAGTATATATTCAAGGAATAATTATTGTACATGTATAACCACTACTATCAAAGTGACCACTAACAACTTTTAATGTAGAAATGCAAGTGGCATTCTGACATCTTGACTCATAAGGTCTTGGGATTTTTTTTTTTTTTTTTTTTTTGTGGTATGCAGGCCTCTCACTGCTGTGGCCTCTCCCGTTGTGGGGCACAGGCTCCGGACGCACAGGCCCAGCGGCCATGGCCCACGGGCCCAGCCGCTCCGCGGCACGTGGGATCCTCCCGGACCGGGGCACGAACCCGTATCCCCTGCATCGGCAGGCGGACTCTCAACCACTGCGCCACCAGGGAAGCCCTGGTCTTGGGATTTTTAAAGCACCCTATTTTGTGTATCTCTCAGCAAATTAAATGTCCCTAAGACATCACCTAAATACCAAAAGAGCCTGGCATTAAATACATACCTTTCCTCATCTTTAGTAAGGAGCTCAGAGGGAGGTGATAACAAAAGAAATCGGAGTGAAAGGAAGAAATAGGTGCCAGTAATATATTTGAAGGTAGGACACTATCAACTCACAGCTTCAGTATCATCAGGAGAAACTGAGAACCCAGGCTTTCAGCATAGCAACCCATGAGAACAATAACAACAGGAGACAATAACACAGTGCTTTGTCATCAGATCATTATGTATATTCCTTTAATCTTTGTAATCTTATGAGTTAGGTATAGTACTAGCATTAGCACAAGAGGTTCAGATAAGGAATCTGATGCAGAATAACTAAGCAATTTGTCCAGGGTCATAGAGTGTGCAAAGTGGCAGAGCTCAAACTCTAACCCAGGCAATCTGGCTTACATGTTCTTGACTGGGAGAGGGGGATTGATTCCTCCAAATGGGGTGAGAGTTCTACAATTTAAACAAAAAATCAGATTGAGCTACCTGTGAGTATACCTAAGTGTGGATTTTAAAGATGCTTTACATATGTAAATAAAACTTTTCAGCCATTAAAAAGAATGAGAGGAGGAATTATGATAAAGAGACAAGGAGGAAACTTCTTGGGGTGAGAAGTTATTCATTATCTTGATTGTGATGACAATTTCATGGGTGTATACACACACACAAAATTAACCAGTTGTACACTTTAATTATGTGCATGTACGTCAACTGTATGTCAATTATACCTCAGTAAAACTATATGCAAAAATGATGAAATAGATCTATAGATGAGCCAGTCATAAAAAAATGGATGCCCACTATATATTGAGTGGAGAAAAAAATTATGACAGTATTCATTATAATTCATTAAATACATTTAAACGTGTAAAAACATTATACACACATATATGTATATAAATAAATAAATGAGAAAATAAATGTTACCTGTGGGGTTTTTCTTTTTTCTAGTCTGTGGTAATATAAGGAGCTTTCAGTGAGGCCTCTGTCAACAGGTAGGTGACTGAGCCACCTTGAAGCAGATCCTCCAGCCCCATTCGAGCTGTCACATGATTGCAGGCCCCAGCTAACATGTTGTTACCAACCTGGTGAGAGACCCTGAGCTAAAACCACCCAGCTTTGTTACTGCTGGATCACTAACTCTCAGAAACTGTGGGAGATAATTATTATTTTAAACTGCTAAGTTTTGGGGTAATTTGTTATGTAGCAGTAGATAAATAATACAGTACTTATTCATTTATATAAAATATTATTAAAATAAAGCATAAATACATAAAAGTGTACAAATCATAAGTATATTCCTTGTTGAATTTTCATAAAGTGAGCACAACCCATGTAACCAGTACCCAGACAAGAACCCCGAACAGAATACTGGCACCCCAGAAGCCCCCCCCCAACCCCCACCTCCTGTCTAGTCACTACCTCACAACAAGGGTAGCTACCAGCCTGATTTCTTACATCACAGATGAAGTTTGAGTGTTTTTGAACTTCATATAAGTAGAATCACAGTGTATACTCTTCTGGATCTAGCTTCTTCTGCTCAACATAATGTTTATAAGATTCATCCATATTGTTCTATGTAGTTATGGTTCATTCGTTCTCACTACCAATTCCATGTTAGCTATATATCCCCGTTAATGTATTCATTTTACTACTGATGGACATTTGGGTTTTCTCAAGTTTAGGTCTACTACAAATAGTGCCATGAACATTCTTGTACATGTTTTTTTATGAATGTATGTAACTGTTTTTGCATCTATGTCTAAAAATGGAATTAATGGATTCATAGGCATGCCTATATTCAGCTCTACTCATTACTTGACCAACACTTTTCCAGTGTGGTTGGACCAATACACATTACCAGCAGCACTAGAGCAGAGTTCCAGTTGCTCCACATTTTCACAGACTCTTGGTATTGTCTTTTTCATCTTTCCTACTCTGGTGGGTGTTAATGGTATCATATCATATATTTTCCTGATGAGTGATGAAGCTGAACACCTTTTCGAACATTAATTGGCCATTTGGACATTTTATGTGAAGTGCCTGATTCAAATCTTTTGCCCATTTAAGCAAATATTACTTTTAAGATGAGCAAAATGCCATAATTTTCTAAACTAATAGATTCTCTGTGGTATTGTAAAAACAAGTACCTTTGAGCAGAAGAGAGTCATCAAAAATAAAAGGGAAGTTAGAACTAACAGCAGGAATATGGTTAGGTACCTCTTCTAAATCTAGAAATGTTCTGAAAAGAGAAACAAGAAAAGCAGTAAGTCAGAAAGAACCTTCAACGTGGAAATGAGACAAAAAGGGAGAGGCTATTATGAAGATGATGCATGTGGGTAGGATGGGAAGTGCAGCACACACAGGACATAACTCAAGAACCATGTTGGCCATAGTCACTGTCCAGAAAAGCTTTTCTGAGGAAAACAAGGGGCAGAGATGGGCGTTACCCCTATTATATAGTACTATATAATTCAGAGCAGTTCAATGCTAGTAGGGAAAACAGTAAATATCTGCAAGTGGAAAAGTGTATCACCTACAAGTGTGGTCCCATTACATCACACTTCTCAGAGAGAAAAAAATGGTAATTTATATATATCCTTGAATAGCCAATAAATACATATCACCTTCTTTTAACCTCACAAGCCCACATTAGGTTTTACTTTCTTTTTCTCTTTTATGTGTTACCAGAATGCACTATGGCATTAGTTGCTTATTTTTAGTTTACTGATTAAATTTTAATACGACTCTTCAGATAGCAGAACAATCACTTAAAGAAAGTTAATACTGCTGGACAAGATCAATGCATAATGGACACCATGTGTGAGTGAAAAAGTAGAAGAATAAACAATGTGGCTTTGGTTGTATTACCTTAGGCAAACCACAGCACAAAATCTTAGCCCTAAATGCAACAATACTGGTGCTTTAAATGTGATCATATAAGTAATTCAGGTTTATAATTTTTTAAAATAAATGAGGTCAAATATACTAAATAACTTAAAGAGCTCAACATTTACAATTCAATCAGAAAAAAATCCTTTCTCACATTTTTAACATTCCCACTATCCTACTGTGTATGCACATGACAAAAATGGCATTGAACTATCATAACAAATAGTATGTTGAACAAATCTGATATACCTCTAAGGCTTTAGAAGGAAGAGCTCTTTCTATGACATGTAATAAGTTGCATCACTATTTAACAAAGCATATCACTGTAGTGAATATGTTCAAGGATATTACAGTAAAGCAACTGGGAGAACCAAAATTTAATGGTTTGACACAGACCATTAAACATTAAATTAAAACATTAACCTCAATTCTAAAGAAGGTTTATTTTGCAGGATGACTTTCCTAATAAGATTTATAGCTTCTTCAGTAAAAACTATTTCTGAGTAAAGGTCCATTTCCTATAAGTATCATTCAAATTTTTTTAAAGGAAATTTGTCTCAAGAACAAAATTAAGTTCATAATGCTACCCAACAATAAGAATCACATGCTATAAAGGCTCGTGTCAGGAAAAACTAAAAAAATGGTTTTTTCCTTTGCAAACTAGTATCTTCTCCTGCAGAAGTAGCCCACACAAACTCACAAGGATAGATTTCTAGGAGAAGCTATTATACTGATGTCATTGGGCAACACTGACCACATAGGTTAAAAAAAATAAAAATCTCAAGATGATGGGGAATGTTAGGCTTGAATTGTCTGTTGCTATTATTTTTAAAATTCTACAACTCAATCTAATTGAACTGGAGAGCTATGAATTCCCAGACAAAAAGCAGAAGAGAAATGAAACCAAGGTCCTGGAGAATCCACAAACTAGAAAATGAGCTTAATCACATTTGACTACAAATCACCAATCCCCAAAGGGAGATTTAATTTCATAATCATGCCCTATTTTGTTTAATGCTGGCAGGGATCATGCATATCTTGTTTCTATATCCTCACACTCATCACTCTACTTGACACACACTAGACATGCAAAATTTATTGAATAAAAAATTTATTGAATAAATAAAATATTGTATTTTAACAAGTTGAGCTCATGATACTCCATTTTGTGTCCAACTTTTTTCATTCATACATAATAATCTTCCTATGAAATTAAGTATTTCATAAACATGATTCTTGATGGCTACATTATATTCATGTACCATAATTTAATCATTCCCTAAATGTTCTACCATTCAGAAATAAACTTTGTCCCAGAGATAAACCCACGCACATATGGTCACCTTATCTTTGATAAAGGAGGCAAGAATATACAGTGCAGAAAAGATAGCCTCTTCAATAAGTGGTGCTGGGAAAAGTGGACAGCTACATGTAAAAGTATGAGATTAGAACACTCCCTAACACCACACACAAAAATAAACTCAAAATGGATTAAAGACCTAAATGTAAAAGGCCAGACACTATCAAACTCTTAGAGGAAAACATAGGCAGAACGCTCTATGACATAAATCACAGCAAGATCCTTTTTGACCCACCTACTAGAGAAATGGAAATAAAAACAAAAATAAACAAATGGGACCTAATGAAACTTAAAAGTTTCTGCACAGCAAAGGAAACCATAAACAAGACGAAAAGACAACCCTCAGAATGGGAGAAAAAGTTGCAAATGAAGCAACTCACAATGGATTAATCTCCAAAATTTATAAGCAACTCATGCAGCTCAATAACAAAAAAACAAACAACCCAATCCAAAAATGGGCAGAAGACCTTAATAGACATTTCTCCAAAGAAGATATACAGATTGCCAACAAACACATGAAAGAATGCTCAACATCATTAATCATTAGAGAAATGCAAATGAAAACTACAATGAGATATCATCTCACACCAGTCAGAATGGCCATCATCAAAAAATTTAGAAACAATAAATGCTGGAGAGGGTGTGGAGAAAAGGGAACCCTCTTGCACTGTTGGTGGGAATGTACATTAATACAGCCACCATGGAGAACAGTATGGAGGTTCCTTAAAAAACTACAAATGGAACTACCATATGACCCAGCAATCCCACTACTGGGCATGTACCCTGAGAAAACCATAATTCCAAAAGAGTCATGTACCACAGTGTTCACTGCAGCTCTATTTACAATAGCCAGGACATGGAAGCAACCTAAGTGTCCATCGACAGATGAATGGATAAAGAAGATGTGGCACATATATACAATGGACTATTACTCAGCCATAAAAAGAAACGAAATTGAGTTATTTGTAGTGAGGTGGATGGACCTGGAGTCTGTCATACAGAGTGAAGTCAGAAGGAGAAAAACAAATACTGTATGCTAACACATATATATGGAATCTAAGGGAAAAAAAAGGTCATGAAGAACCTAGGGGTAAGATGGGAATAAAGACACAGACCTACTAGAGAATGGATTTGAGGATATGGGGAGGGGGAAGGGTAAGCTGTGATGAAGTGAGGGAGTGGCATGGACATATATACACTACCAAACATAAAATAGCTAGCTAGTGGGAAGCAGCCACATAGCACAGGGAGATCAGCTAGGTGCTTTGTGACCACCTAGAGGGGTGGGATAGGGAGGGAGGGAGACGCAAGAGGGAGGAGATATGGGGACACATGTATATGTATAACTGATTCACTTTGTTATAAAACAGAAACTAACACACCATTGTAAAGCAATTATACTCCAATAAAGATGTTAAAAAAAAAGACAAGAAATAACAAAGCAAAAACAAAAAAAGAAATAAACTTTGTTACATTCATACAATAAAAAATTATGCAGCCATTAAGAACTGAATCTATTTTTTGCTGTTATAAATAATGTAGCAGTGTATATTTTTAAATATAAACTGTTATTCTCATTTCTGATTATTGCCTTGGGACAGATAAATGGGAGAACCTGGATTTAGATATCTAGAGATAGAGCTATCTTATCCTTTGGGGCAAACCAGCATATATTACTAGGAAAATCAGAGGGAGTTATCAACTCTTCACACATTTGTAAATTAATTTAATCAGCTTGCCTCTTAATACCTAGCTGAAATAGACTACAAAAATTGAAGTTTTCCCATGGTAAAACAGAGGTAGATGGTATGGCAATGAAAGAGTTGGATCATATAGGGTGGGCATGGGAGAAGTGATACTGATCAAGGACCGTGCACTGTGCTAGTCCTTTGTTCTTGTTACTTAGTGAGTTGTGAAAAGTATCTGGGACTTGGTTTCCTCTTCTGTAAAAGGTTTCCTGGTGAAATGAACTGAGACTTGAGAAGCTTGACAGGAAAGGGCAGATATAACTTGTGCATACCTTGAGGTATTCACTGCAGGGGTTATTGTAGGCATATGATGATTTGTTGCTTTACCTGTCATGCTATCTTATCTAAAAGTTCAATTGTTATATACTTCAGTAGATCACCTACCTTGGCATCCTACATCACCACCAAGTCATAATAAATAACAAAAGCAAAACAGACACCATTTTCACACATTAAACTTAACATTTCAGTATCAAATTAATTTTATTTACTCATACCCTACCTAGTTCTGGAAAGAATTAAAGATGATCTATATAAAGTCAGATAATAAAAGAAGATAAAATAAAATTTAAAAACAAAAAGCATTTGAGGAAAATGTGACAAAGGGAAAAATCAAGAATAGAAGAGTTTCAGGATAATATAGCCTCAAGAGAGAGAACTGAGATCTGTATACAAAAAATTTGCTGAAAGGTCCTGTATCTTTGTTAAAGAAAGAGATAAACCTCTTAGTAGCCAATGCCAAGAGAAAAACACTATTAGTTACATAAGCCATGGCATCCCTATGATAAAAACAAACCAATTGCCTAGAAGCCTTATCACTTATGATTTTGAGATTAGAGAGAAAAATTATCCCTAGTGTCATACTGTAATGAACAATATCTTCAACATCCATATAGTAAATACCATAAGGTGCTTTTTTTTTAAAACTTTTTGGCTGCACCACATGGCATGTGGGATCTTAGTTTCCCAACCAGGGATTGAACCGGTGCCCCCTTGCAACAGAAGCACAGCATCTCAACTGCTGGAGCGCCAGGGAAGTCCCTACTATAAGGCATTTTACAACACAATTTCAATAGTTTCTTTGTTATAAGTAGGCCAATGGCAAGATAGCACAGAAGCAGTGTACTCTACATTTGGATAATATATTTAGAAATGGACCCACTCAAATGGCTTCCTAAAACTTCCTAGATACAATTAAAAACACACCAGGCCCAGAGGAATGCCCATGCCAAAGGAAACTCACTGCACCTGGCTGATTCTGACAAATATCCTGATGGCCACTCTATAAACAAATCCTAAATGATCTGACTCACTCTGCTGGCCCTTAGCCAAAAAAGAGTGGCAGCCCTGAAAAAAATGCCGTTAAGCAAACCCATGGGCCAAGAGAATTCAGAATATCATTCTACACTAAATAATTAAGGATGAGGGACTATAGTTCATCTGGGGGTAGCATTGGGTTCCTAAGAATTACTACACCTCGGAAATACATTGTGAATGCCTGTCAAGTGAGTTTACCAAATCAGTACAGCCCTGGGATCAACTGGCCAAAACAAAAGAGGATGTTTGTTACAATATAATCATGGCTAAAAAGCAACCCCCAAATCTATACTGGAGTCCAACTGCCTGGGGACAACACACCGAAGATTCTGGTATTGGGTGGGGGAACATTTTTCTGGACTATTGTCATGTCAGTACTCAATTTTCAAGTGGGTTCAAATTTCTCTATAAATCCTTTATTTCCCTTAGTTACATACCTTTTCATTAGAGTTGAGGTTGAGGGAGCAGAGGGTACAGAGGGGGGTCTGTTTGAAGATTTTTTTTGCCCCTCCAACACTGCGTCAAGAAGAATCTTTATATCATTTTACTTGATCTGCACATTAGAAACCCTATGAATTCAGTAAGGCGAATAATATCATACTTGTCTTACAGATGAGAAAACCAAAGCTTGGTTTGGTTGTAACCAAACTGTGCAGAGTTGCTGCTTGGTAGACTCTGTAGCACATCCTAGATCTGCTTCTCACTTTAATGCTGTCCCCACTATAGTAGTGAACCAAGAATGGAAAATTTTCAGCTCTCAGCTTAATTTCATATGTCCTACAGTGGATTTTCTAATACTAAAATGGACATTTTTGTGACTTGCAATTAAAAGCAACAAACACAACTACATGCAAAGCTGCATCAAAGGTCTGAAGACAAGGGTGACATTCTAGGCTGAGTACTGGTCCCTGTTAATTGTTTCTCCACTCCAACAAGAATCCTACAAATCAAGTCAAGCCAGCTCCCTACAAATGCTATATACTTTCCCACTTCCAAGCCTTTGTTCATACCATTCCTCTTCATTTAAATATGATGTCCCTTCCTTTTGGCATATTTGAATCCAAAAGCCATTATTAATGACAGTATAATTTCCTGCCTCCTTAGAAATGCATCTCTATCAGCCCAGCAGGACATAATCTCTCTGTCCTCCGAATTTCTATAGCATTCAAATCTGTAGTACTCATTTGTCAAATATTACTCTCTCTTGTTTGTTCACCAATTTTCAGTGTATTATCTCCCCCAGATCACAAGCTGCTTGAGGGATGAGGCCATCCCTTGGCCTTTCTGCACCCAGGTGACACAGAGAAAAAACACTCAATAACTGATGGCTAAGACACCAAGTCCCCTGAACAGCCTAAACAAACCAGCTGCTGACTTCACTTTCTTTCATTATAAACTCAACCAATCTTTTAATTTTCCATTTTCCCCTTTACCTTTCTTTTTCTACTTTAACTGTTCGTAACACAAAACCAAATTATATGTTTTACCATTGCACTGACTACCGATTTTTGCATGACATGTATGGGAAATATTTTCTACTCAATGATATATACATAGGGCAGACAACTTGGAACACACATAAATTTTCATCACTACTTCATAATCCATTATATGAATAGTTATCATTTATGTAACCAGTGCTTTAGTGGTGTTCATTTAGGATGGTTCTGTTTCTTCATTATAAATAATGTTGATATGTACCCACCTATATTTTTATGCACATCTTATTGTTTTCTGAGATTAAATTCCTAGGTTGGTTGATACATATTGCTAACTTGCCCTCCAGAAAGTTTGAAACAATTTCATTTTTACCACCAGTATACGAGGATGCTTGTTTACAGAAAGTGGTTGCCTCAGGTTGGCTTTAGGGACGTTGACAGTGAAGGAAGGAGGGAGGAAGAAAGGGAACTAGATTAGGGAGGATTAGGCCTTTAAAAAAAGATCCAAAATAAATAAAATAGTAGACATAGAAGTTTTCATCATACTGGCTTCTCTACTTTTCAGTATGCCTAACCTTTTATAATTAAAAAAAAAACTTTTCAAGACTATTTCTCACACCTGTCAACAATGAGTATGAGCATTTTGTTTTCCAGATTTGTGAATTCGATAGATTAAAAATGGTATCTCATTGCTTTAGTTTACAATTCCTTGATCACAATCAGGTTGAATAGATTATATATAATGTATATATGAGCTAGCTGTATTTCTTCTTTTATAAACCTATAGTTTTTGGTTAAAATTTTGTGCTCTCTGCTCTTTGGGGGCATTTACGCTGTTTTTAACTGCAAAAGCATGGATGAAGAACATTTTCTCTCAAAAATAAAACTTCTACCCAAAAGAACTACCTTCTAAGTAAGATCTTTACATGTGTGGCCCTTATTTGATCTCTTCCTCCTTATATATGTGGCCTTCGAAGGAAAAAAACTTGTCCACTACCAAAATGGATATAAATTTCCTAGAAGCAACTTAAAGACTGCTTCAGAAAACCTCCAGAAAACCTCCTGCCTTTCCTAGAACAACTAAAGGGAAGGACTGTGGAGGAAAGCTTGGTCTCTGAGGAAAGGGATTTGTCTAATAGATATGACTGTAGTGTTTCCCTGTTGCTGCCGTAAGGAAGGACAAGGGAATTTATGGCTGACAAAAACATGTATTTGGATAAAGAAAGAGACATTACAATTCACAACTATCTAGAGAACACAGTAAGGAATGCAAATAAAGTCACAAATCACAGGAAGGAGTGCCCTAAGAAGGCAGTAGAGAACAGGAGTGGGGGCAGCAGCAGCAAGGAGTAGAGGGTCCTAAGGGTTCCCAGATGCCCTCAGCTTCATTCCAACCAGTTTAAAGAAGAGGACACCCAGAAACTATTTGTTTATACAGAAATTAAATATACTCACACTACAAATAAGGGGACCCATTAAGTGCTGCAGCCCCTCCCTCTGTCAAATGCAATTCATAAAAGGAGAATAGAATTGAAGGGACATCTAGAAATCACAGAACCCTAGGAAGCAGACAGACTATTTATGGAGTCCATTGCTTACAGGGAAATGGTTTCGATACTACTGGGGCCAAGTTCATAGAACCACATTCTCTTGTACTACTGCTTATTTCCATCTCTGACCATAACCTTCATCTTGAAAATGGCCAAAGTAAGTTTAATTTGAAACCAAGAGCTAGACCACACTTTTAAAATAGATGCAAAGAATCTGAAGAAATAGCAAAGAAACAGATTTTGTTCTTGAGATTTAAGATGGTAAGCCTACTACTAAAATATGTTCAATATGTAACATAATTGGTTGGACATGTGCCAGGACATTTTTGAGGGAGACCCCAATCATCAACAGGAAATTGTAGACTACCTACACAAATGCCATCCACAATGCCTTTGTCCCCCAGCCTTTCTGTAGGAGGAGGGCTGGAAAAGTTCTCAGACTCCCTTGTAACTAAGGGTGTACATGTGACCTAGTTCTAGCCAATGTGATGTAAGGGGAGAGTCTTGTTTTCAAGAGGACATACCTCTGCAAACCCTTCTGCCATTTGCCGTCTTTCTTCCTGCATGGAATACGGATGTGAGGTGTGGAGTATAGCCATTGTACAATCATGCGAATGAGAACCACATGCTAAACTTAATGGGTTGGAAAAACAGAAAGGTATGTGTCCTTGAAGACATCCACCCTGAATAGCCTACCTCCAAACTAATTTTGTGAGATAACTACACTCTTATCTAAGCCTCTATTAATTGCATTTCTGCTAATTGCAGCCAAACTCATTCCTACTAATATACCAAGGGTAAACAAACAAACTGTAATTGAGCTCCCCACTGTGGTATAAAGAGGCAGATACACATCAAAAATGAAATTAAAATTATAGATGCTATAAAAGTAAAGGATACATTAATGGAAGAATGGTCAGGTTAGTGGTAACCGGAAAAGATATGAAGCCTTCACAGACCAGGCAACACTTGAGAGTCCTGAAAAATGACTTGTCTGCCAGGGGCAGGAGGGAAAGTCTACACATCAAGCAACCTAGGACATTGCAACACAACAGACTTCCCATTCTTCTAACAAAAATGTATCAGGATCTACCACAGACAAGCCTCGTGCCAGGAGTCTGATTACCAAAATAACATAAAACCTGCCTTCATGTTGCTTAGTCTAATTGACTTTTTTCAAGCTATCTCAATAAAACAAGTAGTCACAACTCAGTGGCTGCATAACTGTATCACAGATATACTGATGTGTTTGGCCTATAAGAAGTCTGGTTTTCCAAGTCTTCCAAACTAAAACCTACACTTTGTTCCTTATCACCGAGGAATCGCCTCCCTCCTAGAACAACGGGAAAGACATCGTGTTGTCACTTGTTTTCATTAAAAATCTCCGTGCAATTATGAAGCTGGCAAATACCCCCAGGAGATCAAATCAGTCTATTTTGTAACTCACAGCTTCAAAGACTCTGGAGACAATCAGGATCCAAGTACTTAAGAAAATTACCTCACCATCTATTCACCTCCTTGGAAACTGCTTCTGAAACATCTGCAATGTCTTGCTTTAGCTACCAAGGAACAGCAATCTTAAGGAAGGTTCCTCCTACATACCAATTTATTGATAGCTACTAATTTGAGGAGAAAATTCTCTTTGGAAAAGCATTTCACCAAACTTCATAATAAGCGTTATAGGATTCTAAAACCTCATGCAGTTTATTCTAAAACAGATTTTCTTCCTGTCCTTCTTATCACACAGACACTGTGAAACACAAGGAAAGTCCCGTGAAAATATAGCCCCTTACCACCCGTTGAACTGAAGCATTCATCTACCTCAGAGATGGGTAAGACAAAGGGACATAAAATGATGTGGTCTGGTACAGAACCAATAGGAATGTAACTGGGTGCTCAGAAGAATTAAATATAAATCCATTAAATTATAAGTGAATCTTTCAGAATCATCTGGAAAAAAATTGAATCCTGCTGGCAACATGCATGAATATCCATAAAAACATTCTTAGGCCTTACCTTGTTATTCTGGTCTATAATTGTTTTCACATTTTGAGTGCTCACTCATGCAATTCAGGCCTCAAAGCAGCTCTGGGGCACTGGATTTCAACCCCAGGAAAGGGGTGCATACAGGGGGATCCATAGCTACAGGTCACTAGAGCCAACAGCAAGATAGCTACCACAGCCCCTTCAAAGTCCTAAGCCTTCTCAGGATTCACCAATCTGCCTACAGCACTGAGTAAATGAAGACGTAGGTCAGAGAATTGAATGAGTTTCTGAGTTATGATGCTGAATACTTGGATTAATCTTAGGAAATAGCTCCATACTGTATCTCTTTTACAATAACCACACTGACAAGTCAATGCCAAATCTCTCATTTTAGTGACAGGCCAACATGGCTGCTTTGATCTCATTCCCATTCAATAGTGAGCCTGTGATTTACCATAATGCTATCAAGACCCCACATAATCTCTTACATGTGAATTTACAAGAGGGTAATGACCCAAAAGTATTGTGTGTTTTTTTTTTTTTTTTTTTTTTTTGTGGTACGCGGGCCTCTCACTGTTGTGGTCTCTCCCATTGCGGAGCACAGGCTCCGGACGCGCAGGCTCAGCGGCCATGGCTCACGGGCCCAGCCGCTCTGCGGCATGTGGGATCTTCCCAGACCGGGGCACGAACCCGTGTCCTCTGCATTGGCAGGCGAACTCGCAACCACTGCGCCACCAGGGAAGCCCCGTGAGTTATATTTTGATGAATTTTATACTTTGTATGTGTGCAGACATACATGCAGAACACTTTAACCCCATCATTAGAGAAACCTTAATTCTTTGCTCTTCTATCATTGTAAATTCCTTGATGATTTCTATAAGCCTCCTAATTACTGTATGCATTCTTAAGGTGTCCAAGTTAATAATCTCATTTACTCTGGCTGTCATATAAGGTAGAAACTACAAAACGAACTTTATTTAATTATCTACCTCACTATTCCCTACAGTCCTTCAGCAAATGAGTTAGAAGAAATAACCATTACAGGGACTTCCTCCCAAATGCTTCATTTATATAGCAATATATAACAAAGTATATCATGGACAAAGTAATCTTATTTAAAATGGCTTGAAATATATCAGCTGTGTATCTACATGAATACAAGAAGAAAAATATACAAATATATTTCTCTAATTTTCTTATTTCTGAGATAATCAAAATGTTCACTCTTAACTAATTTATTAATGGTGAGTAATTTATTATGGTGAAATAACATTTACTGAATACCTACTACAAGCATTATACTAAGCAGAGTAGAATCTAGCATTTGACTTAAAACAGCTCTAAATAGGTTTTTTAAAAAACTCCAGGCTTGGTGAAAAGTTATTCTATTTTCAATACAACTTAGTGAGGTGGGATCATATAGGTTGCTCATAGCCCTTAAAGGATTCTGCTTATCTCTAAAATGTCTCTGCCCCCTACTCCCTTTTGTATGGAAAACAAGAGGCTAGGACATCACAGGATTCTGTCTTGCCAACATTCACTAAAGGAACACATGGTCTTGGTTTCTAAGAGGTTATTCAGTAAAGCAAATTGGTATTTTGCCCTCATGGAAATATTCCTCAAAACTTTCCATTTCTGGGCTTCCCTGGTGGCGCAGTGGTTGAGAATCCGCCTGCCAATGCAGGAGACACGGGTTCGTGCCCTGGTCCGGGAAGATCCCACATGCCGCGGAGCGGCTAGGCCCGTGAGCCATGGCCGCCGAGCCTGCGCGTCCGGAGCCTGTGCTCCGCAACGGGAGAGGCCACAACAGTGAGAGGCCCGCATACCGCAAAAAAAAAAAAAAACAACTTTCCATTTCTGGATATGATAAACTCAGAACCTATAGGACTCTCTCCGTCCCCCACACACATACACACAAAAAACAACCACAAAACCTAGGTATTGTAGAAAGAGAAATGAACTTAAGGTACTGGACAGTGAGCAAAAGCATACAGACTCTCACAGGGAACTCAGAACTGCTGGGAGGAATAGAGACAGGGAACTATATAAATAAGTTTTAGTCACCACGGCTTTTAGCCTGGGGCTAAGTGCAGCATTTGTGATGAACAGCAGCTAGTGGAGGACAGGGCACACATAGAAAAAACCCGACATTATCCTGGCATAGGGAACCAGAAAAGGTGAGTTGGGAAAATGCTGAAGAAGTGAGGGAATCCTGGAAGGAAGACAGCCAGAGAGGGAACCCCCAAACTCTGTATTCAATTACATCTGTAATTGAATCCTAACTATGATGGTATGGAATAAATGCAAAGCAAAAGAACAAATTTTGAACTGAGACTGTAACTGCCACCCAGAAGGTGCTGATGAGTGGAGGGAAGCAGACAGACACTGGCAGACTGTGCACTCAGTTGAAGGAGAGGAGATAATGTGCCTTTTAGTCTGGATTTAGGTGAAGTCCAAGTGCTCACAGCAGAAGTATAAGCATGTGTGAAAAACCCAGTCAATTCAGACCCGAAAAACCAGATAAAAAGAATCCACGAAATCATGAGCATTGAAGAGAAAGATCCAAAGAGTAGATTCCTAATCCCCGATTACCCACATCTCTGACTAAACCCTGAACAACACTTGCACAGGCTAGACTATTAACAGCCCATCCAAAAACAGCAGATCTGAACAAAGACAAGAGCTACTACACAAGAGTTAGCTGTTCAAGCCCAGCCAAGAAAACTGGCTGCTAAAATAAAGAAATAGTACTTACTGGATAAAAATAACATAGTCCAGAATCTCCTCAACTTAACATTCATAACATCCAAGATATAATCCCAAAGTACCCAGCATACAAAGAATCAAGAAAATATCACACACACACACACACACACACACACACACACACACACACACACACACAAAATATAACACATTATCAGGAGAAAAGAAAATCATTCTAGTCCAACTCCAAGATGAACCAGAACTAACAGACAAGGATGTTAAAGTGGCTATCCTCAATGAAATACAAGAAGACATGTTTTCAATTCATAAAAACCTGACTTCCGACCTTGGTATAGAAGGACTTTGGAATTTATCACTCCCATTCTCACAGCAAGAAAAAAGGTGAACAAACTGAAAGTCAACAACTCTTTCTAGATCCAGCAGAGCACTGAGCTCACAGGGCAAAACACTGCCCCCAAAACTAGAGAGACAGACTGGAGCATACAGAAAATCCAACTTACCAAAGCAGAGGCCCAGGAACAGAAAACTCCAGAACCAGTACCACAGTAGAAAACCTAAACTGTAGTTGACTGCTAGAAGCTCAGTGTGGACAAGTTTGAGAGTTAAAAACTTCAGGGGGGCTTGATCTTGTGTGTGTGTGTGCGTGTGTGTGTGTATGTGTGTGTGAGAGAGTTAAAAAACTTCAGGGGGGCTTGATCTTGTGTGTGCGTGTGCGCGTGGTACGCAGGCCTCTCACTGTTGTGGCCTCTCCCGTTGCGGAGCACAGGTTCCGGACGCGCAGGCCCAGCAGCCATGGCTCACAGGGCCCACCCGCTCCGCGGCATGTGGGATCCTCCCGGACTGGGGCATGAACCCGTGTCCCCTGCATCGGCAGGCGGACTCTCAACCACTGCACCACCAGGGAAGCCCAGGGCTTGATGTTAGGGGGACCCTCATACTTTTGTGAGTTTTACCATCAGGAGCCCTGCCAAGTTCTCACAGTGAAGATCAGAGAAAAATTCCCTCAGGCTTCCAGAAGCAAAGTAGCCACTTTGTAATATGCCCAGAACATTGTCTACATCTTAACAAGGTCTGCCCTCAAGAGAAACTATTTAACAGAGACTAATCAACCTTGGGGAAGTGAAATACTCAAACTGGCTCAAAATACCCAAATATCCAGTTTGTTCTAACCCCCTTTAGCCTTCCACACGGGGGAAGGAAATCATCCAATTCCAGCCCCCATCTAGCCTTCCTATTTCACCTAAGGGTGGAAAACAAATGCTGAGAAGCAGTCATTAAGGTCACAGCCCAGGGGTACAGGCTCACTAAAAGACTGAGACCCAGTTTTAGGATTATAAAACACTTCCTCTCTGCCCACACCTTCCCACTACATCAGTAGAACTCTTGTATAATGACAGGGGAATAAAACTGAACGAATACCTCATCCCAGACCTTATTTAAGAACAAGTCCCTAGGAGACCCTGAAGACAACAGGGGAATGAAAAACAAAGACACCAGTGGAAGGTTTATCCTCTGTCACCTACAGCTACAGTACATACTACACACAGTCTAACTTCTAGCCAGATAAACATCAAACTTCACACTAAAGGCCTATTTACCTCAGTTCCTATTACTCAGTACATGATGTCCAGTTTTCAACAAAAAATTTCAAAGCATAATAAAACAAAACAACCTAGTTAGATAAGACAAAGAAAGCATGAGAACTAGACTCAATTATGGCAGAGATGTTGGAATGATCAACTGATGAAAACTTCAGCAGAGAAAACTGGAAGTCTCAGCAGAGAAACAGAAACAATAAAAATGAAATTTTAGAACAACAAAAATATATAATTTCTGAAAAAAATCACTAGATTGACTAACATCCAAATGGATATGACAGAGGAATGAGTAAGTGAACTTAAAGACAAATCAACAGAAATTACAGAAGGTGAAGAATAGAGAGAAAAAATTAAACAAAATGAACAGAAGCTAAGAGACCTGTTAAATGATATTATACAGTCATAAATAAATGTAAATAGAATACCTGATGAAGATGAGAGAGAAAAAATATTTGAAGAAATACTGGATAAAAATTTCCCAAAACTGACGAAAGAAATTCACAGACACAAAACACGTGAATCAAAGCAGGATAAACACAGAGAAACCCAGCCAAAGTACATAATAAACCATTGTAAGGCAAAGATAAAGAGCAAACCTTGAAAGCATCCAGAGAAAAATGACATATCACCATCAAGAGAACAATGATCTGATTAATGCTTAATTTCTCATCAGAAACCATGGAAGACAGAAAGACTGGAACATCTTTAAAGTCTTGCGGGGGCGGGGGGGGAAGAAATGTTAACCCAGAATTCTGTATCCAGCAAACATATTCCTGAAGAGTGAAAACAAACTAAAGATACTTTCAGATAAAAGAAAACTAAAAGCATTTGTCACTGGAACATCACTGTAAGAAGTGCATTTGCTGGCAGCAGACTTGCACTGTAAGAAATGCTAGAAGTTATTTAGATGTAAGGCAAATGATACTAGATGGAATTGGGACACTCAAAAATGAATAAAGAGCATCAGAAGTGATAAATGGAGGAATAAATACAGAGGACTATATTTTGCTTTTTTCCTCTGAATTTCTTTATAAATCAAATAACTGTCTAAAACTAAAATGGTAAGTGTCTTGTGGAGTGCGTGTGTGTGTGTGTATATGTGTGTGTTTACATGTAACAACTATAACAAAAAGAACAGAGGTGTGGACCTATAAGTTTGTAAGATTTCGATGTTTTACTTGAAGTAGTACATTATTAACTAATGTACTAAGTAGTACATTATTAACTAAGTAAGTGAACTGTGAAAAGTTATTTTTGTATATTATAATCCCTAGGGCAGCCGCTATAAAAATAGTATGAAAAAGAATAGCTAAAATATCAGAAGACAAAATAAAAGAGAATTCTGAAAACATATTCAAATCCTCTACAAACAAGGCAGGATGAAGAGAGGAAGGAAAAACAGAGAAGATGTACAGAAAATAAAGAAAAAAAATTAGGCCTAAGCCCAATCATGTCAATAATTACATTAAAGATCATTGAACTAAACACTCCAATTAAGAAGCAGAAATTGTCAGAAGGCAAAAATAAAACTAACTACACAAGTCTACACTGTTTACAAGACACTCATTTTAAATATAAATACACAGACAGGTTAAAAATGAGCAGATGAAAAACATACCTTGCAAAGAGTAATAAGCAAAAGGCTGGAATGGCCATTAACATCACAAGACAAATTTCAAAACCAAATGTATTACCAGAGATAAAGGAGAATGATAAAAGAGTCAATAATGATGAAAGAATCAATTCAACAGGAAGGGATCAACCCAAATATGTATGCATCCCATAACAGAGCTTCAAAATATATGAAACAAGAATTGACAGAATTAAAGGGAGAAACAGACAATTCTCCAATCACAGTTGATGACTTTAACACTCCTGTCTCAGTAATGGATTGAACTAGAAAAAAGAAGAACAATCAGCAAAGCCAAGAAGACATGCACAACATTAACAGCCACTTTGACCTAATATATATTTATAGAATGATATACCCCAAAATGGCAGAATACACATTCTTTTCAGATTTACATGGGATAGTTACCAGGAGAGATCATATTCTAGGTTATAAAACAAGCCTCAATAATTTTTGTCTTAAAAAACCAAACCTGAAATCATATGGAGTATGTTCTCTGACCACAAAAGAATCAAATTAGAATACCATTTTAGGGCACACAGGACCACCCTCAAGTTTGTGATTCACCACGAAAGAGTCAACAGTAGGTTATACTCATGGCTAAGATTTATCACAGTCTAGGGTACAGAGTAAAAGCAGGAGGAAAAAGATATGCATTGGGTAGAACCCAGAGAGGTCACAGACCTTTTTATACATACTCTCTCTAGAAGCAAAATATAGGGATATATGCAAAATACCTCTGCCCAGGGAAGAGCAGAAAGAGCAACTGAGTCTCAGCTTTCATGGCTTGTACGAAAGGCTGGTCATACAGGCATATCTTGCTACTTGACCGCCATGGTAATTGAAACTCAGGACCCCAACAATGAAACTAGGTACACTTCATCAATCTAGATGTTTGTACAAAGCAGTTCTGACAAACAGGTACAGCACGGTCTATTGCTCCTGGTGTTCAAAACTAAATCAACCATTAACATAAAAACATGCAGAGGGCCACATTCCCAGGGGTTAACCAAGAGTCAATCATGGTTCCAGGTTCCCTTAGAGACATGAAGGAGTCAGCAACCAGATCCCCTGTGTTAACATTTTCCTCACAAATACCAATATGTAAACCAGGAAAACACTACATATTTGGAAAGTAAACAATAAAACTCTAAATAATCACTGGATCAAAAAATAAATTACAGGGCTTCCCTGGTGGCACAGTGGTTGAGAGTCCACCTGCTGATGCAGGGGACACGGGTTCGTGCCCCGGTCTGGGAAGATCCCACATACCACGGAGCGGCTGGGCCCATGAGCCATGGCCGCTGAGCCTGCGCTCTGCAACGGGAGAGGCCACAACAGTGAGGGGCCCGCGTACCAAAAAAAAATAATAAATAATACAATAAATAAATAAATAAATCACATATATGCTAACTTCTCTTATGAAAGGGATCTGATAAATTGAAGGAGTATTACTGTATTAGAATAAAAATTATAGTAGTATGTAGTGAAATGTATGTGACTGCATTTGGACAAAAAGCTTTCAACAAAGGGAAACACACACAAAAAATAAATTACAAGAGAAATTAGACAATATTTTGAACTAAATGGTAATGAAAATACAACATAAAATCTGTGGAATGCAGTTAAAGTTGTGCTTATGAGGAAAGTTATAGCCTTAAATGTCTATATTAATAAAGATCATAATGCAAAATCAACAAGTACTATATAGAAAAATTTTCAAAAATATATAAATAGAAATTACCCTCCATGTTGTCTTCCATTTTTCCCAGATCTAATGCCAGAATAGAAATGTTTGTAGGTGCTTGTAGGGTGAAACATTTGGTTTCTTTGGAAACCAAAATATCACAAAATCTATGAGCAAGAGGGAACCACTTCCTAAGAATGTACCATTTAAAGTACACCCTAGGGCTTCCCTGGTGGCGCAGTGGTTGGGAGTTCACCTGCCGATGCAGGGGACACAGGTTCGTGCCCCAGTCTGGGAGGATCCCGCATGCCGCGGAGCGGCTAGGCCCGTGGGCCATGGCCACTGAGCCTGCGCATCCGGAGCCTGTGCTCTGCAGCGGGAGAGGCCACAGCAGTGAGAGGCCCGTGTACCGCAAAAAAAAAAAAAAAAAAAAAAGTACACCCTAACCCTAACCCTGGTGGTCCAGTGGTAAAGAATCCACCTTCCAAAGCAGGGGATGTTGGTTCAATCCCTCATCCGGGAACTAAGGTCCCACATGTCACGGGGCAACTAAGGCCACGCGCCACAACTACTGAGCTCACGCACCTCAACTAGAGCCTGTGTGCCGCAAACTACAGAGCCCATGTGCCCTGGAACCCGCATGCCACAACTAGAGAACCTGCACGCCACAACTAGAGAGAAGCCTGCATGCCGCAATGAAGAGCCTGCTCGCTGCAATGAAAAGATCCCATGTGCTGCAACAAAGATCCCACGTGCCGCAACTAAGACCCGACGCAGCCAAAAAAAAAAGTAAAAAAAATAAAAATAAAATAAATAAATAAAGTACACCATTCTGAGTAGGCCCAAACACTGTGATTATTCTTTGTTTCCTACTACACTTAGAGAGATGTAGAGGCTGGGGGCGGGGGGAAGGGAGGGGCAGGTGTTAGAGGTCAGCTTCAGTATTTGTGTGGTCCTTCCAGTTGTATAAAAAGACTTTCTGATGAGCAGATTTTAGTATTTTTGTTGGCCTGGCAATGTGAGAAAAGGGTAATTCCAATAGGGGCCTCACTCTGCCCAGAGACAAGTACAAAGGCTCAAAGGGTAACCCATGGTACATATAGGAGCCGAGTGTTTGGCCAGTGAGAGCCCCACTGCCCCACTGTGTCACACAGTCAAACATTCCCAAAGCAGCAACTCAATGGCTCACAGGGCCACCAGTATTACTAGTACAGCTATTAGGTTGGCTTGCCACACTTCCGCAGATTAGTCTGGTAAGGAGACAATGAGGTCAAATGGATTCAGACAATTTATTACTTAAACACACAGCACAAGAAAAATCAGCAGGGTGTCAGTGTACCAAGCCCTTAATCCCACATGCTGACATCAAACAGGAAGGGCCAGATGACAGATGTTCAAGCGATGTGTCACGCTGCTGTCAAGGAGCCACCTCTAAACTAAATCCAAGCAGTTTTACAGACTTACAGAGACACCTCAAGGGTACAAGGTGGAGACCCCTGCATTCAGCTGAATGAGGAGATGGATGAGAAATGGACTTATGCCAGTTTCCCACAAGGTACGTTAGGAGAAACCACCTAGTGACAGCTCCTCAACAAGCTGCTTATCTCCTCTTGCTCCAGGAGGAATCACAGGGCATTTCGCCAAGACTTGAGTCAGAATGTGGTGAAGCACTGCCCATGTGGCCTGAATGAAGACGTGCAAGGTGGGCAGGGTGCTGCACAGAAAAGCTTTTCTATAATATGCTGATTTTGTGTGCTTTTACTAGAGTGATATTCAATGCCAAGATTTCTGAAGCAGTCACTAAGAGGTGATACTGAGCATTTCAGCTGGGCCCTGAATTAACTGAAAGAAAGTCATGGAGGACAGTAAGTGTGAAGTTTTTAACAGAATATTCTCTGTCACCTACCCATATAGGCTAATGGAATTAACCACTCCAAATACAAACACCCTTGAAGCAGGGGGCCTATTTGTGGGAGATATGTGTAGTGCACAATGAAGGAAGCTGTGGACCAGCTATATGACTTCCCTAACCACTCACTCTTGGTCCTACAGAAGGATACTCTCAGGGTCTTGTAATACTCTGTGGAATTAATGCTGCTACTTCTGGTCAAACAGAATAAAGTCAGATCAAAGGCCAAACACTGATGCACAGTTTTGCTAAGAGAGCTCTCTCTCTAGTAAGTTTAGAAAATGAACACTATGGTTATATACCCTTAAAATAAACAGTGAACTTAATCATTACAGGTAGCTTAAAAATACTGATTGTGATCAGTGATCACATACTGTATGAAACAACTAACAAATTATTTAATATTCTCATTTTTTCAAGAAATGTAGAGAACAAAGGTATTTAATTATGTTTGTGTCCCAACTCCTTACAAACAAATTTTCATCGTACAGTGAAATAACATATACTATAAAAATGATAATAACATCAAACAACTTTCACCTTTCACCAGACAATCTAACACTACATTTACCTTTTTTTTTAAACATTTTTATTGGAGTATAATTGCTTTACAATGGTGTGTTAGTTTCTGCTTTATAACAAAGTGAATCAGTTATACATATACACATGTTCCCATATCTCTTCCCTCTTGCGTCTCCCTCCCTCCCACCCTCCCTATCCCACCCCTCTAGGTGGTCAGGTCACAAAGCACCGAGCTGATCTCCCTGTGCTATGTGGCTGCTTCCCACTAGCTATCTATCTTACATTTGGTAGTGTATATATGTCCATATATACACTACCACTCTCTTACTTCAAGAAAATTAGTTTGAATTACGTTTCTTCAAATACAGATATGGACAGACAGACAGTAGATGGGGTCACATAACAACTAAGATTTACCTATGCCAAAGTGGAGGCTAGATTTGCATTAACTTTTGGTCATCTTATAGTAAACATTTTGTAATAAAAAGAATAAAATACTCCTTATAAATTTCTCTTTAATATGACTAAATGTAGGAAGGAAATGCTTAAGATTCCTTTGCCAACATTATACACAGACAGCGTCTGACTTGATTAAGGCTGTTTGAAGACATTTCATATACAGTTTTAGACAAATGGGTCCCACACAAATGTGATGAAGGAAAAAAGAGAAGCAAAACCACATGCCATTGTAGTAATGTAACAGGAAAAAACATAACACTATCAGCTGAAGTCCAGTGACTCTAGCACAAGAAGGGGAAACCATGAATATAGGCCCAGAGAAATAGGTAAGAGTTAACCGCACTGTGTCACTGGGCAGGCCTCCTGTGAGGACTGCAAGTAACAGGAAAAATAATCCACAAAACAATTTATGGTCTATTATCCAGCCAGGAAAGAAACAGACAATGGGGGAAAAAATCTACACAAACCTTGAGAGAGTTCTGTGGATGTGATAATCAGAATACCTTCTCTCACACACATCATGCTTGAGAAAGCAATATAATGAGAAAGAGGCCTCACTCTCCTATCATCCCTGCTTGCATCAGCAAGGAGGAATAGAAGGTCAGTGGCACAGAAAAGCACCAAAAGACAAAACTTGTTTGGAGGGAGTGATGTAGACCACTGTTAGCCCCTTAGGTTAGGGGGTCTTAATTCTAGGTCAAGACTGATTTCTCCAAAGCAGTGGCTAAGGGAACCCCATGTGGTCACATTCGTGATTATACTGAGGCTGCTTCTTACCCAGAGGTCTCTGTCGTGAATAAAGAGCTTCCTCCCCTTCAACAATATGAGTCACAAAGGAGAAGTAGCAGATATATACATGGGATAGTGGGCAGGGCGGGAAAGTTCTAAGACATTTTAGTTTAAGGTAGACAGTCATTTACATGACCCTGGATCGTCAAGGAAAAATTCTGCCTAAAAAATTCTGATATAGCTGTGGGAATTGTCACTGTGCAGAATGTAGCTGGTTATGAAAATTAACGGCATTATCCAAGGGCAAGGGCCAAAGTCAAGGAAGGAGTTTCAAGGAAGGAGTTTTAAGGAGTGAATAAGTGAGAAGTCAAGTAAGATGAAGTAGGTAAATGAAGCCTTCTACTGGAAGTGGAGCTCATCATAGGATATCAACTACTCTTTGAGGGATACAAAAGAAAAAAACATCCATTAAAACCCATCTTTTCTTCACCAGAAGACTAGATCTAACACTCAAATACTTATATTTATCATCATGTTTTAATAGAAGGGTGCACTGGATAATCTCATTAATTCAACAATATTTGAATGAATAATCTCATTAATTCAAATATTTTTGAGCACCTACCACATGCCTGCCACTGTGTTAAGCACAAAGAGATTACCCTTTCTAACAAATTTACATAGTATCCTCTCATTCATTCGTTCATTCATCAATTCATTCAACAATCATTAGGCACCTAATGCTTTCTAGACCATAATGTTTGATGCTTGAAATGCATGCATAGTAAGTGTTCAATATATATTTTCTCTTCCTGAACACAAGAGTTTTACTGTATAAAGCTGAGAATGGAAAGAGGCAGCCCAAAAGCATGCTTCATGCACTGAGGCCTCCTGATAAAAGCTCCAAGATTTAGTGTCAGAGAGCTGGACTAGAATTCCAGCTCTACCACATACCCCAAAGTGACCTTGAGCTCTTAACCTCTCTGAACTGCAGTGTCCTCAGTATACAGTGGGGGTAAATGTCATATCCCCTCTACAAGGCAACAGAAATAATAAAAGTAAAATATCTGGTACAACACAGAAGGGTTGTCATTGCTGTTATTATAATTATTAAGGAAGATAATCTGTGCGGTCAGGAGTTGCTTGAGAGATGAGAAGAAAAAATAATGTGGGCAACCTTCTGAATAATGAACTCATTATAGTCCCGTGAAGGACAGGGTTGCTAAGAGTGTGTTTGGGTCCCAGAGGAAAAAACAAAATCCTATTTGGGAGGATTTACCCCAGGGCCCTTCCTGGTCTTCTGAAGACCCTGATTATCTTCTTCCTCTTACCAGCCCTGATGAAGTAAACTAGAGGCCACCCACTCTAGTGGCAAGGAGTCCCAGGGTGTTCAGAATCCTTCCTAACCCTAACCAGGCAGAGACCAAGTAGTCAAAGACAACAGAGATGTTCTGACCCCTGGCTAATGAGGCTGAGATTCTGGCAGAGAACTAGCACCAGTTCATTAGTTAAGAACTGAAATGCAAATGAGGAATTCAGACAGAAAAAGCAGAAGCCAACTCAGAAAGGTTAGGCATAAACAACCTTTTAAGAAAGTAAGGAGGTCAGACTTTAGGGGTGGGTGGGGCTTTCTAGAAGCACTGTGAAGGGTGGTACCTATAGGCTGGAGGCTTTCAGTATCTGTGGATGGGCAGATCTTCGTTAAGCACTGGTAAGAAATGACTCAGGAGACCAGTAAAAAGGATATGATTACAGTATTAGGAAAGAAGTAATGAACCCTGAACTAGGACAACAGAGTGGGGATGGACTATTGAAAACTTTGCAAAGGTCAATTCTGTAAACTAGGTGAACATTCAGAGTTAAGAGAATGAAATATAAAGAAGATGCTAATAATAAATATTAATGTCTACCATTTGCATTTTAAGTTAAAGGAACTTTAAAATACGAGGAACACTAAATTTTGTATAGTTCATATTAATGCAACAAAAACATTTGTATTTTCAGACTAACTGCTTATGAGCCTAAAGAATTTTATTTTTACTCCTCTATATAATAATATTTTCTTGATAAATCCTAGAGAAAATGTGAGTGAAATACTGAAGTATGATAAAATTACACAGGAAAGTAAATATACTCTTGCCAAAATCATTATTCTGGTCCCATGAGTAATACTAACACAGAGGAAAAAACGAGGACTATATTCCATTAACTTTTTTTCTGCAGTGACAGCAAATTTTAAACTAGGCATGTGTTTCTAACTTTGCCAGCTTTCTCCCTGAAGCAAACGTGTCAGAGAGGATTACTGTGGCAAGTTAGTCATATGGATTTTTTTTTTTTTTTTTTTTTTACAAAATGGTAATGCATAACATTAGAAACCAAACCACAAAGAACAGGCTCTCTAGAGCCAGTCTGGAGCACATATACAGAACATACAGTGCTTTGAGTAACAAGGTTTTGTCACTCAAAAAGGAGGAGTTTGGTTACCTAGGATTCCAGGAAATAACACATATCTTCTAAGACACAAAGAAGGGAAAAAACAGAATGCAAGGAACTTATTCCAAGGCAGGAATATAAAATGGAATACATTTTCCTAAAGAAATCCTAGATTCTAAATTCTGAGGCACTGAAAAAACATACCTAAGAAGCTCAAATTGTTATTTAAATTCTGGCCCATTTAACTGCCAAGACTTTCAAGAAGATAATGAATGCTATCAAAAATTCATCATGGGGCCTCCCTGGTGGCACAGTGGTTGAGAGTCCGCCTGCTGATGCAGGGGACATGGGTTCGCGCCCCGGTCCGGGAAGATGCCACATGCCGCAGAGCGGCTGGGGACGTGCCATGGCCGCTGAGCCTGCACGTCCAGAGCCTGTGCTCCACAACGGGAGAGGCCACAACAGTGAGAGGCCTGCTTACCACAAAAAAGAAAAAAAAAATCATCATAACTATGTGAATGAGCTTGTAAAGAAGTACACCAGCTATTTCTATGCAATAATAGAGAAAGCAAAGCAACCACTGAGCATTTTTAAGAGCTCTGATTATCTCTGCCTTGTGGAACTTAATTCGACTCTCACTTCATTATGCTCAATAACATTCTTGAGAAATATTTATGTTTCTGCTCTACAAAGGGTAAAGCATACACCTTTCACAGCAAAGGTGTTCAATAAATGCTAAATAAAAGTTTGACATGTTGTATAAAGCCATTTCTTTAAGAGACTAAAAGTCAACTTGCACTGACAATATCATTTCAAGGTTTTCAGGATAACCCAATCACTTTGCCATTGTAGGAAAGGTATGGCAATACCAAGAGGTTGTCTTCTAAACCCTGTGAAAAGGGAAAAAAATTTTAAAAAAAACACCAGAGTCTGATATGGCAGGAATGTTGGAATTATCAGACCAAGAAATTAAAAATACTAAGAATAACATGCTATAGGCTTTAATGGAAAAAGTAAACAACATGCAAGAAAAGATGGATAATGTAACCAGAGAGATGGACATTCTAAGAAAGTATCAAAAAGAAATGCTACCAATCAAAAACGCTGTAACTGAAATAAAGAATGCCTTTGATGGGCTCATTAGTAGAATGGACACAGCTGACTAAAGAATCTCTAAGCTTGAAAATATGACAATAAAAACTTACCAACACTGAAAAGAATATCCAAGAACTCTGAGAAAACTACAAAAGATGTAACATATGTGTTACAGAAAGAGGAAACAGAGTAAAGAAGAGAAGCAATATCTAAAGCAAAAGTGAGTGAGAATTTCCCCAAAAGTGTCAGATACCAAACCACAGATCCAGGAAACTCAGAAAACACCAAGCAGGATAAATGCTTAAAAACAAAACAAAACAAAGAAACAGGGCTTCCCTGGTGGCACAGTGGTTAACAATACGCCTGCCAATGCAGGGTACATGGGTTCGAGCCCTGGTCCAGGAAGATCCCACATGCCGCGGAGCAACTAAGCCTATGTGCCACAGCTACTGAGCCTGCAGGCCTCAACTACTGAGCCCATGAGCCTACAGCCCATGTTCTGCAACAAGAGGAGTCACTGCAATGAGAAGCCCGCGCAGAGCAACGAAGAGTAGCCCCCACTTGCTGCAACTAGAGAAACCCCATGTGCAGCAATGAAGACCCAATGCAGCCAAAAAAAACCCAACTTAATTAATTAACTAAAAAACACAAAACCAAAAAGTTAAAAAAAAACAAAAACAGGTCAGGGAAGATGGTGGAGGAGTAAGACGCAGAGTTCACCTTCCTCCCCACAGATACATCAGAAATACATCTACACGTGGAACTGCTCCTAAAGAACACCCACTGATTGCTGGCAGAAGACCTCAGGCCTCCCAAAAGGCAAGAAACTCCTCATGTACCTGGGGAGGGCAAAAGAAAAGAGAAAAAACAGAGACAAAAGAATAGGGACAGGACCTGTACCAGTGGGAGGGAGCTGTGAAGGAGGAAACTTTTCCACACACTAGAAGCCCCTTCACGGGCGGAGACTGTGGGTGGCGGAGGGGGAAGCTTCAGAGCCACGGAGGAGAGCGCAGCAACAGAGGTGTGGAGGGCAAAACAGAGAGATTCCCGCACAGAGGATTGGTGCCAACCGGCACTCACCAGCCTGAGAGGCTTGTCTGCTCACCCGCCGGGGAGGGCGGGGGCTGGGAGCTGAGCCTCCGGCTTCGGATGGAAGCCTGGAGAGGACTAGGGTTGGCTGTGTGAACACAGCCTGAAGGGGTTAGCGCACCATGGCTAGCCTGGAGAGAGTCCGGGAGAAGTCTTGAGCTGCCGAAGAGGCAAGAGACCTTTTCTTCTCTCTTTGTTTCCTGGTGCGAGAGGAGAGGGGATTAAGAGCGCTGCTTAAAGGAGCTCCAGAGAGCCACGGCTAACAGCACGGACACTAGAGATGGGCATGAGATGCTAAGGCTGCTGCTGCCACCACCAAGAAGCCTGTGTGCGAGCACAGGTCACTCTCCACACCTCCCCTCCTGGGAGCCTGTGCAGCCCGCCACTGCCAGGGTCCCGTGATCCAGGGACAGCTTCCCCAGGAGAATGCACGGCACGCCTCAGGCTGGTGCAATGTCATGCTGGCCAATGCCGCCGCAGGCTCGCCCCTCATTCTGTGCCCCTCCCTCCCCCAGGCCTGAGTGAGCCAGAGCCCCCGAATCAGCTGCTCCTTTAACCCTCTCCTGTCTGAGCGAAGAACAGACGCCCTCGCGATCTACACACAGAGGCAGGTACAAATCCAAGGCTGAACCACTGGAGTTGTGCAAACAACAACGAGAAAGGGAAATCTCTCCCAGCAGCCTCAGGAGCAGCGGATTAAATCTCCACAATCAACTTGATATGCCCTGCATCTGTGGAATACCTGAATAGACAATGAATCATCCCAAATTGAGGAGGTAGACTTTGGGGGCAAGATAGATTATTTCTTCCCCTTTTCCTCTTATTGTGAGTGTGTATGTGTATGCTTCTGTGTGAGATTTTGTCTGTATAGCTTTGCTTTTAGCATTTGTCCTAGGGTTCAGACAGTCTGGGTTTTTTTTTCATTTCTTTTTTTTTTTACTTAAAAAATTTTTTTCCTTAGTAATTATTTTTTATTTCAATGACTATTTTACATTATCGTACTTTATTTTATCCTCTTTCTTTCTTTCTTCTTTCTTCTCTTTCTATCTTCCTTTCATTTCTTTCTTTCTATTTTTCCTCCCTTTTATTCTGAGCCGGGTGGATGAAAGGCTCTTGGTGCTCCAGCCAGGAGTCAGTGCTGTGCCTCTGAGGTGGGAGAGTCAACTTCAGGACACTGGTCCACAAGAGACCTTCCAGCTCCATGTGATATAAAATGGCGAAAATCTCCCAAAGATCTCCATCTCAACACCAAGACCCAGCTCCACTCAACGACCAGCAAGCTCCAGTGCTGGACACCCTATGCCAAACAACTGGCAAGACAGAAACACAACCCCACCCATTAGCAGAGTGGCTACCTAAAATCATAATAAGGTCACAGACACCACAAAACACACCACCAGACGCAGTCCTGCCCACCAGAAAGACAAGATCCAGCCTCATCCACCAGAACACAGGCACCAGTCCGCTCCACCAGGAAGCCTACACAACCCACTGAACCAACCTTAGCCACTGGGGGCAGACACCAAAAACAACGGGAACTACGAACCTGCAGCCTGCAAAAAGGAGACCCCAAACACAGTAAGATAAGCAAAATGAAAAGACAGAAAAACACAGCAGATGAAGGAGCAAGGTAAAAACCCACCAGACCTAACAAATGAAGAGGAAATAGGCAGTCTACCTGAAAAAGAATTCAGAATAATGATAGTAAAGATGATCCAAAATCTTGGAAACAGAATAGAGAAAATGCAAGAAACATTTAACAAGGACCTAGAAGAATTAAAGAGCAAACAAGCAATGATGAACAACAGAATAAATGGAATTTAAAATACTCTGGAAGGGATCAATAGCAGAATAACTGAGGCAGAAGAATGGATAAGAGACCTGGAAGATAAAATAGCAGAAATAACTACTGCAGAGCAGAATAAAGAAAAAAGAATGAAAAGAACTGAGAAGACTTTCAGAGAACTCTGGGACAACATTAAATGCACCAACATTTGAATTATAGGGGTCCCAGAAGAAGATGAGAAAAAGAAAGGGACTAATACAATATTAGAAGAGATTATAGTTGAAAACTTCCCTAATATGGGAAAGGAAATAGTTAATCAAGTCAGGAAGCACAGAGCATCCCATACAGGATAAATCCAAGGAGAAACATGCCAAGACACATATTAAACAAACTATCAAAAATTAAATACAAAGAAAGTATATTAGACGCAGCAAGGGAAAAATGAAACACAAGGGAATCCCCATAAGGTTAACAGCTTATCTTTCAGGAGAAACTCTGCAAGCCAGAAGGGAGTGGCAGGACATATTTAAAGTGATGAAGGAAAAAAACCTACAACCAAGATTACTTTACCCAGCAAGGATATCATTCAGATTTGATGGAGAAATTAAAACCTTTACAGACAAGCAAAAGCTGAGAGAGTTCAGCACCACCAAACCAGCTTTATAACAAATGCTAAAGGAACTTCACTAGGCAAGAAACACAAGAGAAGGAAAAGACCTACAACAACAAACCCCAAATAATTAAGTAAATGGGAACAGGAACATACATATAGATAATTACCTTATATGTAAATGGATTAAATGCTCCCACCAAAAGACAAAGACTGACTGAATTAATTAAAAAACAAGACCCGTATATATGCTGTCTACAAGAGACCCACTTCAGACCTAGGGACACATACAGACTGAAAGTGAGGGGATGGAAAAAGATATTCCATGCAAATGGAAATCAGAAGAAAGCTGGAGTAACAATTCTCATATCAGACAAAATAGACTTTAAAATAAAGACTATTACAAGAGACAAGGACACTACATAATGATCAAGGGATCGATCCAAGAAGAAGATATAACAATTGTAAATATTTATGCACCCAACATAGGAGCACCTCAATACATAAGGCAAATACTAACAGCCATAAAAGGGGAAATTGACAGTAACACATTCATAGTAGGGGACTTTAACACCCCACTTTCACCAATAGACAGATCATCCAAAATGAAAATAAATAAGGAAACACAAGCTTTAAATGATACATTAAACAAGATGGACTTAATTGATATTGATAGGACATTCCATCCAAAAACAACAGAATACACATTTTTCTCAAGTGCTCATGGAACATTCTCCAGGATAGATCATATCTTGGGTCACCAATCTAGGCTTGGTAAATTTAAGAAAACTGAAATCGTATCAAGTATCTTTTCCAAACACAACGCGATGAGACTAGATATCAATTACAGGAAAAGATCTGTAAAAAATACAAACACATGGAGGCTAAACAATACACTACTTAATAATGAAGTGATCACTGAAGAAATCAAAGAGAAAATCAAAAACTACCTAGGGGCTTCCCTGGTGGCGCAGTGGTTGAGAATCCGCCTGCCGATGCAGGAGACACGGGTTCGTGCCCTGGTCCGGGAAGATCCCACATGCCGCGGAGCAACTAAGCCCGTGAGCCATGGCCGCTAGGCCTGCGCGTCCGGAGCCTGTGCTCCGCAACGGGAGAGGCCACAACAGTGAGAGGCCCGCATACCGCAAAAAAAAAAAAAAAAAAAAAAAAAAAAAAAAAAACAAAAAAAAACAAAAAAAACTACCTAGAAACAAATGACAATGAAAACACGATGACCCAAAACCTATGGGATGCAGCAAAAGCAGTTCTAAGAGGGAAGTCTGTAGCAATACAACCCTACCTTAAGAAACAGGGAACATCTCAAATAAACAACCTAACCTTGCACCTAAAGCAATTAGAGAAAGAAGAAGAAAAAAAAAAAAACCCAAAGTTAGCAGAAGGAAAGAAATCATAAAGATTAGATCAGAAATAAATGAAAAACAAATGAAGGAAACAATAGCAAAGATCAATAAAACTAAAAGCTGGTGCTTTGAGAAGATGAACAAAATTGATAAACCATGAGCCAGACTCAACAAAAGAAAAACGGAGAAGACTCAAATGAATAGAATTAGAAATGAAAAAGGAGAAGTAAAAACTAACACTGCAGAAATACAAAATATCATGAGAGATTACTACAAGGAACTCTATGCTAATAAAACGGACAACCTGGAAGAAATGGACAAATTCTTAGAAATGCACAACCTTCGGAGACTGAACCAGGAAGAAACAGAAAACACGAACAGACCAATCACAAGCAGTAAAATTGAAAATGTGATTACAAATCTTCCAACAAACAAAAGCCCAGGACCAGATGGCTGCAGATGCAAATTCTATCAAACATCTAGAGAAGAGATAACACCTATCCTTCTGAAACTCTTCCAAAATATAGCAGAGGGAGGAACACTCCCAAACTCATTCTACGAGGCCACCATCACCCTGATACCAAAACCAGACAAAGATGTCACAAAGAAAGAAAACTACAGGCCAATATCACTGATGAACATAGATGCAAAAATCCTCAACAAAATACTAGCAAACAGAATCCAACAGCACATTAAAAGAATCATACACCATGATCAAGTGGGGTTTATTCCAGGAAGGTAAGGATTCTTCAGTATATGCAAATCAATCAATGTGGTACACCATATTAACAAACTGAAGGAGAAAAACCATATGATCATCTCAATAGATGCAGAGAAAGCTTTCGACAAAATTCAACACCCATTTATGATAAAAACCTCGCAGAAAGTAGGCATAGAGGAAACATTCCTCAACATAGTAAAGGCCATATATGACAAAACCCACAGCCAACATCGTCATCAATGGTGAAAATTGAAACCATTTCCACTAAGATCAGGAACAATACAAGGTTGCCCACTCTCACCACTCTTATTCAACATAGTTTTGGAAGTTCTAGCCACAGCAATCAGAGAAGAAAAATAAATAAAGGGAATCCAAATAGTAAAAGAAGAAGTAAAAGCTGTCATTGTTTGGAGATGATATGATACTATACCTAGAGAATCCTAAAGATGCTACCAGAAAACTACTAGAGCTAATCAATGAATTTGGTAAAGTAGCAGGATACAAAATTAATGCACAGAAATCTCTGGCATTCTTAAACACTAATGATAAAAAATCTGAAAATGAAATTAAGAAAACACTCCCATTTACCACTGCAACAAAAAGAATAAAATATCTAGGAATAAACCTACCTAAGGAAACAAAAGACCTGTATGCAGAAAATTATAAGAAAATGATGAAAGAAATTAAAGATGATACAAATAGATGGAGAGATATACCATGCTCTTGGATTGGAAGAATCAACATTGTGAAAATGACTCTACTACCCAAAGCAATCTACAGATTCAGTGCAATCCCAATCAAACTACCAATGGCATTTTTTAAAGAACTAGAACAAAAAATTTCACAATTTGTATGGAAACACAAAAGGCCCCGAATAGCCAAAGCAATCTTGAGAACGAAAAATGGAGCTGGAGGAATCAGGCTCCCTGACTTCAGACTATACTACAAAGCTACAGTAATCAAGACAGTATGGTAATAGCACAAAAACAGAAATATAGATCAATGGAACAGGATAGAAAGCCCAGAGATAAACCCACACACATATGGTCACCTTATCTTTGATAAAGGAGGCAAGAATGTACAGTGCAGAAAAGACAGCCTCTTCAATAAGTGGTGCTGGGAAAACTGGACGGGTATATGTAAAAGTATGCAATTAGAACACTCCCTAACACCATACACAAAAATAAACTCAAAATGGATTAAAGACCTAAATGTAAGTCCAGATACTATAAAACTCTAGGCGGAAAACATAGGCAGAACACTCTATGACATACACCACAGAAAGATCCTTTTTGACCCACCTCCTAGAGAAATGGAAATAAAAACAAAAATAAACAAATGGCACCTAATGAAACCTAAAAGCTTTTGCACAGCAAAGGAAACCATAAACAAGATCAAAAGACAACCATCAGAATGGGAGAAAATATTTACAAATGAAGCAACTGACAAAGGATTAGTCTCCAAGATTTACAAGCAGCTCATGCAGCTCAATAACAAAAAAACAACCCAATCCAAAAATGGACAGAACACCTAAATAGACATTTCTCCAAAGAAGATATACAGATTGCCTACAAACATGTGAAAGAATGCTCAACATCATTAATTATTAGAGAAATGCAAATGAAAACTACAATGAGATATCATCTCACACCGGTCAGAATGGCCATCATCAAAAAATCTAGAAACAATAAATGCTGGAGAGGGTGTGGAGAAAAGGGAACACTCTTGCACTGCTGGTGGGAATGTAAATTGATACAGCCAGTATGGAGAACAGTATGGAGGTTCCTTAAAAAACTACAAATAGAACTATCATACGACCCTGCAATCCCACTCCTGGGCATATACCCTGAGAAAACCAAAATTCAAAAGGAGTCATATACCAAAATGTTCAATGCAGCTCTATTTACAATAGCCAGGACATGGAAGCAACCTAAGTGTCCATCAACAGATGAATGGATAAAGAAGATGTGGCATATATATACAATGGAATATTACTCAGCCATAAAAAGAAACGAAATTGAGTTATTTGTAGTGAGTTCGATGGACCTGGAGTCTGTCATACAGAGTGAAGTAAGCCAGAAGGAGGAAAACAAATACTGTATGCTAACACACATATATGGAATCTAAGAAAAAAAATGTCATGAAGAGCCTAGGGGTAGGACGGGAATAAAGACACAGACCTACTAGAGCATGGACTTGAGGATATGGGGAGGGGGAAAGGTAAGCTGTGACAAAGTGAGAGCAGCATGGACATATATACACTACCAAACGTAGGGGGGATAGTTAGTGGGAAGCAGCCGCATGTCACAGGGAGATCAGCTAGGTGGTTTGTGACCACCTTGAGGGGTGGGATAGGGAGGGTGGGAGGGAAGGAGATGCAAGAGGAAAGAGATATGGGAACATATGTATATGTATAACTGATTCACTTTGTTGTAAATCAAAAACTAACACACCATTGTAAAGCAATTATACTCCAATAAAAATGTTAAAAAATAATAAAAAAAATAAAATAAATAAAATAAAATTGTAAAAACAAAAACCAAGAAACAAACAAAAAGCTATGTCTAGGCATGTTATATTCAAATTGCGAAAAATCAAGACAAAAAAATCTGGAAAGAAGCCGAAGGGGGAGAAAAAGAACTTACCTATAGAGGAACAAAGGTAAGTTGATCCTTGAATAACCTGGGTTTGAACTGCCCAGGCTCACTTATATGCAGATATTTTTCAATAGTAAATACTGAAATACTACACTGCCCATGGTTGGTTGATTTTGCAGATGCAGAGGATGCAGATGCAGAGGCATGACTGTAAGTTATATTCACTTAGATTAACCCCCACATTGTGCAAGGCTTAACTGTACATCTGACTTTCCCTCAGAAACCAAGCAAGCAAGAAGGGAGTAAAGGGAAGTATTTACAGTGTTGAGATTTTAAAAATCCACCAATTCAGAATTTTGTACCCTGAGAAATTATCTTTCAAAAGGGAAGGAGAAATAAAGACTTTCTCAGACAAACAAAAACTGAGGAAACCTTTAGCCAGTAGATGTGCCTGACAAGATATGTTAAAAGAAGTTCTTCAGAGAGAAGGAAAATAATATAGGTCAGAAATAAAGATCTACATAAAGAAAGGAAGACCATCAATAAATGAATAACTACAGCTTCCCTGGTGGCGCAGTGGTTGAGAATCTGCCTGCCAATGCAGGGGACGCGGGTTCATGCCCCGGTCTTGGAGGATCTCACGTGCCGTGGAGCGGCTGGGCCCATGAGCCATGGCCGCTGGGCCTGCACTTCCGGAGCCTATGCTCCGCAACGGGAGAGGCCACAACAGTGAGAGGCCTATGTACCACACACACAAAAAAAGAATAACTAAAGGTAATATAAAAACTTTTATTTTTCTTATTCTTAAATGATCTAAAAGATAACAATTTGTTGAACATAATAGCAACAATATATTCAATTATGAATGCTTATATATGTAATATGTTTTTGTATAAGTGAAATGAATGATAATAATGATACAAGGAATAGGAGGGAGGAATTTGGAATATTTTGTTATTATATAGTACTTGTATTACCCATGAAGTGATACAGTATCATTTGAAAGTCGAATTGGATTAGTTGGAAATGTATATTTAGCAAATGCTAGGGCAACCATTAAAAAGTTTTTTTAAAAAGCATAATTGATAAACTAACAAATGAGAGAAAATGGACTCGTATAAAGTGCTCAATTAAAACCACAAAAAGGCAGAAAAAGTATGAAAGACAAAAACAGGAACAAAGAACAGGGCAACAAATAGAAAACAGTAACAAATATGGTAGTTATTAATCCAACTATATCAATAATCCCTTTAAAATGTCAATGATCTAAATATACCAATGAAAAGACAGATTGTCAAAGAGGATGAAAAGTACAAAACCCAAATATATGTTGTCTACAACAGGGGTCCCCAACTCCCAGGCCACAGACCAGTACTGGTCCGTGGCCTATTAGGAACCAGGCCACACAGCAGGAGGTGAGTGGTGGGCAAGTGAGCAAAGCTGCATCTGCTGCTCCTCGTCACTCGCATTACCACTTGAACCGTCATCCCCGTCCTACCCCTGTCCGTGGAAAAACTGTCTTCCACGAAACCAGTCCCTGATACCAAAAAGGTTGGGGACCGCTGGTCTACAAGAAACTCATTTTATTATTTTTTTAACTTTTTACTTTATATTGGAGTATTGCTGATTAACAATGTTGTGATAGTTTGAGGTGCACGGCAAAATGACTCAGCCATACATATGCATGTATCCATTCTCCCCCAAACTCCCCTCCCATCTAGGCTGCAACATTGAACAGAGTTCCCTGTGCTATACAGAAGGTCTTTGTTGGTTATCTACTTTAAAGATAGCAGTTTGTACCTGTCAATCCCAAACTCCCTAACTAACCCTTTCCCCCACTCTTCCCCCCACCCTGGGGAACTGTATATTCTTTCTCTAAGTCTGTTTCTGTTTTGTAAATAAGTTCATTTGTATCATTTCTTTTTAGATTCCACATATATGCGATATCATAGGGTGTTTCTCTTTCTCTGTCTGACTTACTTCACTCAGTATGACAGTCTCTAGCTCCATCCACGTTGCTGCAAATGGCATTATTCAGAAACCCATTTTAAATATAAAGACACATATAGATGAAAAGTAAAGGCATAGAGAAAGATATATCATGCTAGTAATTAATCAAAAGAAAGCAGAAGCAGCTGTATCAATTTCAGACAGAGCTACTTCAGGGCAAGGAAAGTTGTCAGCGATAAGAGGATAATACCATAACATAATGATAAAGGGGTAGATCCTCCAAGAAGACATAACAATCCTCAATGTGCATGCACATAAAAACAAAGTGTTAAAATATATTTGACAAAACCTGACAGAACTGCAAGGAAAAGTAGATGAATCCCCTATTATAGTCGCAGACTTTTACACTCCTCTAACGGAAATGGACAGATCCAGAAGGCAGAAATTCAGTAGGTACATAGTCAAACCCTATAGCACCATCAATCAATTGGATATAATTGATACCTAAAGACTACTTCATCCAACAACAGCAGAATTCACAATTTTCTCTAGCTTGATGGAATATGCACCAAAATAAACCACATTCTGGAACATAAAACACAACCTTAACAAATTTAAAAGAATAGAAATCATACAGTGTCTGCTCTCAGACCACAATGGAATTACACTAGAAATCAATTAACAGTAATAACTGCAAAATCCCAAAATATATTCTGATTAAACAACTCACTTCTAAACAACACATGGGTCAATGAAGAACTCTCAAAATAAATTTTAAAATATTTTGAACTAAATGAAAATGAAAATGCAACTTACCAGACACTATGGAATGCAGTGAAAGCAGTGCTTAAAGGGAAATTTATAGCATTGAATGCATATATTAAAAAAGAAGAAAGATCTAAAATTAACAATCTAAGGTTCCACCTTAGGAAGTGAGAAAAGAGCAAATTAAATTCAAAGTAAGCAAAAGAAGAGAAGTAATAAAAATTATAGCAGATATCAATGAAACTGAAAACAAGAAATCAACAGAGAAAGTAAAACCTAAACCTGATTCTTTGAAAAGATCTTTAAAATTGGTAAACTTATCGCCAAGCTAAGAAAAAAAAAAAGACGCATTACAATATGATAAATGAAATAAAAGACATCACAACAGATCGCATGGAGACATTAAAAGGTTAATAAAAAATTATTATAAACAAATCCATGCCCACAAATTTTATAACCTAGATTAAACAAAACAATTCCCTGAAAGAGTCCATCTGCCAAAACTTACACAAGAATAGACAGTATGAATAGGCCTATATATATTAAAGAAATTAAATCAAAAATTAATAACCTTCCAAAACAGAAAGCAACAGGCCCAGATGGGCTCACTTGAGAATTCTATCAAACCCCTAAGGAGAAATTATATCAATTTTCTACAATCTCTTCCAGAAGATAGAAACCAAACCAAGGGAATACTTCCTAACTCATGAGGCTAGAATTACCCTAATACCAAAACCAAAGACATTGTAGGAAAATAAAACTACAGACTAGTATCTCTCATGAACATACATGCAAAAATCCTCAAGAAAAGATTAGCAAATCAGATGCAACAATGTATAAAAAAGATTACACACCATAACCAAGAGAGATTTATCCCATGTATGCAAGGCTGATTCAACATTTGAAAATCAATTAATGTAATCCATCATATCAATAGGCTAAAGAAGAAAAATAACATGATCTTATCAGTAGATGCAGAAAAAGGACATGACAAAATCCAACACCTATTCATGATTAAGAACACTCAGAAAATTAAGAATAGAGGGGAACTTCCTCAATGTGTTAAGGATATCTACAAACAACCTACAGCTAACATCATACTTAATAAGAAGAAACTCCAAGCTTTCCAACTAAGATAAGGAACAAAGAAATAATGTCCCCTTTCACCACTCCTTTCCAAGTTATACAGACTGGTAAGTAAGAAATCAAATGTTCACAGATGGCATTATCATCAATGTAGAAAATCCAAAAGAATCAACAACAACAACAAAAAACCTCCTGGAACTAATAAGCAATGATAGAAATGTTGCAAGATACAATATTAATATGCAAAAGTTAATCAATTTCCTATATACCAGCAATAAATAAGTGGAATTTGAAATTAAAAATATATTACCATTTACATTAGCACTCCCCCCCCAAATGAATTACTTATGTATAAATCTAAAAAATTTGTACAAAATCTATATGAGGAAAATTCCTCATAATTGTGACAAAAGATATCAAAGAACTAAATAAATGGAGAATTATTCCATGTTCATGGAAAGACTCAATAGTGTCAAGATTTCAGTTTTTCCCAAGTTGATCAATAGATTCAACATAATCTCAGTCAAAAACAAGCAAGTTATTTTGTGGATATCAACAAACTTATTCCAAAATTTATATGGAGAGGCAAAAGACCTAAAGGAGTCAACTCAACACTGAAGGAGAACAATGTCAGAAGACTGACTAGACCCCATTTACAGAATTACAATAAAGGTACAGTAATCAAGAGACTGTGGTATTGAGAAAGAACACAAATAGATCAATGAAATAAAACAGACAGCCCAGAAAAAAGACCCAAATAAATATGGTCAAATGATTGTTAACAAAGGAACAAAGGCAACATAATGGGGCAAAGATAGTCTTTTCACCAAATGGTGCTATAACAACTGAACATCCACCTACAAAGAAAAAAAAATGAATCTAGACACAGACTTTACACGCTTCACAAAATTTAACTCAAAATGGATCAAAGACCAAATGTAAAATACAAAACTATAAAACTCCTGGAAGATAACATAGGAGAAAACCTAATTGGCCTTGGATATGGCAATGACTTTTAAATACAGCACTAAAAGCATGATCTGTGGAAGAAATAAATTGATAAGCTGGATTTCATTAAAATTAAAAACTTCTGCTCTGTGAAAGACAATGTTAAAAGGATGAGAAGACAAGCCACAGTCTGAGAGGAAATACTTGCAAAATAGACATCGGATAAAGGAGTGTTATCCAAAATATACCAAAAAACTCTTAAAACTCAGTAAGAAAATTAACAACCTGATTTTAAAAATGGGCAAAAGATCTGAACAGACACCTCAAGAAAGAATACAGATGGCAAGTAAGTATATGAAAAGATGTTTAATATCTTATACCATTGGTGAATTCCAAATTAAAGCAATGAGATATTACTATGCACCTATTAGAATGACCAAAATCCAAAACAATGAAAAAACCAAATGCCAGTGAAGATGTGGAGCAACAGGAATTCTCATCCATTGTAGGTGGAGATGCAAAATGGTACAGCCACTTTGGAATACAAACTGGCAGTTTCTTACAAAGTTAAACATACTCTTATCATATGATCCAGCAATTGTGTCCACAAAAAAACCTACACATAGATGTTTACAGCAGCTTTATTCACAATTGCCAAAACTTGGAAGCAACCAAGATGTCCTTCAGTAAGTTAATGGATAAATAAATTGTGATACATCCAGACAACTGAATATTATTCAGCACTGAAAAGAAATGGGCTATCAAGCCATGAAAAGACATGGAGGAAAGTAATGCATATTGCTACAAGAAAGAAGCCAATGTAAAAAGTTCACATACTGTGGAATTCCAATGATATGACATTCTAGAAAAGGTATGGAAACAGTACGAAGACCAGGGTTGCCAGGGATCAACAGGCAGAGCACAGAGGATTTTTAAGGCAGCAAAACTATTCTGTATGATGTTACAGTGGTAGATGCATGTCATTAAACATTTATCCAAACCCACACAATGTACAACACCAAGAGTGAACTCTAACGTAAACTATGGACTTTAGGTGATAATGATGTGTCAGTGCAGGTTCACTGCTTATAACAAAGGTACCACTATGTTGCAGGATATTCATAGTGGAAGAGTTCATGTGTGTTTGGGGGTATATGGGAACTCTGTATTTTCTGCTCAATTTTGCTGTGAATCTAAAATGCTCTAAAAAACCATTAATGTCTTTAAAGCAAAGGAGTAACCCCTTCTCTTTCCTTGTAATGATCTGCTCCATTCCCTGTCCACCCATGCCACTCTCCTGAATTCCACCTGGATATCAAACAGTCACCTCAGACTCAGCATGCCTAGTACTGAATTCTTGGTCTTCCTTCTCTCAAATTTTCTTTTCCAACAATCTTCCATATCTCACTAAATGGCTACTCCATCCTTCTAGTTGTTCAGATCAAAATCCTCGGTGTCATCCCTGACTCTCATGCTTTGTCACATTTCCCTTCCAATTCCACTTCCAATAAGTGAGCAGGAAATCTGATCACTTATCATACCTCCAGCATTATACTGTCTTGGTCCATGCCACCACAACCTCTCCTAGAATTGGTCTCTTCTGTTCTTGCTCCCTTTACAATCTATTCTCCACAAAGCACTCAGATTGATCCTTGCAAAAAAGAAATCAGATCACATCACTTCACTCTTCAAACGCTGCATGGCTTTCCTTCTCACTCAATAACCTTACAATGTCCTCTCACAATGAGCTGAATAGCCCTACATGCTCTTCCCACCCTCCAATACACCTTCTTACTTATCTGACCCTGTTTCTTATTATTCATCCCCACTCATTCATGCTACTCTAACCACAAGGACTGTTTTGTGATTCCTAGCAAAAAGGTCTCAAAAAGGTACCACCTCACGACCTCTATACTTGTGTTCTCTGTGCCCAGAAAGCTCTTCCTCCAAATAAATGGTTTTCTCATCTCTTAAAAGTCTTTGCTGACAGCGAAGTCTTCCCTGATCACCACCCTCCAACAGACTCTATTCACCTATTGGTGAATACCTATAGATACTCCACTATTCACTTTCCTTACTTTGTATTTCTCCAAAGAATGCAACACTTTATAACTTTACATACATACACACATATACGTATACATGTATGTGTGTATATATACACACACACACACACACACACACACAGAGCGCGTGCACATGCACACTTATATTTTATTTATTTATTTTATTATCTTCCTCCCTCAAATAGGATGTGAGCTCCTTGAGGACAGAAATTTCCAATAAAATACAAATATTTTATTCACTGCTGTATATTAGTTCTTAGAACAATGCCTGGCAATTGAGAGGCACACAAACATTTGTTAAATAATAATCATATAAATACTTATGATATGTCATCTTATGGCAAGGGCTGGGGCAACAGCATTACAGCACAGCATGTCTAGACTTAATTTCAAAAAATTCTTCTAAATGAGAAAAGTTGTGAAAAAACACAACTGTGTAACCATTAGAGGTAGCTGGAGTAGCTGAACTGACTAGTTTATTTACCAGCATTACTAACCTTGAAAAATCCATAGAGTTCATGGACTATTTAAGTTCCACTGAACAGTAGTATGCAAACAACCTCCCTTAAGGAGTGTTCCTTCAACTTCTCCCCTCTCTACCTTTAGATTTATTTTTCTTCACTCATTCTTTTCCCCTCTATTCTCTTGGTGCCTGATTCTATTCCCTCCTGCCCTCTGGATCCAGTTCTCTATTTCATCAATTATATCCCCTTAGCATTACACCTTCAAACACTCCAGCAGGCTTTTTACCTCTTTTTACACATTCCTATTTTCTTGATCCCTTACAATTCTCAAACTCCAGTTTTATTCTTCCCTTCTCACTTCATCAACAATTTACCAAAAACTTGGTTTATCTTCACTGCTTCTACTTCCTGACCATCATTGTTCAAAGAAGTGGTTCTTAACCAGGGTGTACATGAAAATCTCCTGGAATTTTTTCATGCCCAGGTTCCACACTCTGAAATTCTGACTTGAAGAGTTTGCATTGGGGGGAAGGGTACTAAACCTAAGTATGCTGGTGAAAACAACTCCCTAACAGAGTCTAATGCACACCCCAGATTAAGGACCATCACCTCAAATACCTGCCATATGTTTTTTCTGGTCATAATAATGATAATATTCCACCAACTGAGGAGTATAATTAAATCAACCCTCTGTATCTGACACACATGAAAAACAAAAAGGCTCCTGGTCACCAAATCCAACTGTGTGTGTTCTCTTAGTTTTATCCTTTCCAAACTTAACAAGCTATTTGATACCACCAGCTTTAAGCACACGCTCGTCTCTTCGATAACTTTTTGGCCTTTTATTTTTTTGGTCTCCTTTCCTCCCTGCCAATTTGTCTTAATCCATCTAGATCAGTGCCTCTCAATGTGATCCAAGGGTCAGCAGCATCACTATCATTTAGAAACTTGTAAGAAATGAAAACTCCTCAGGCCCCATCCCAGATATCAGAAACTCTAGGGATGGGGCCCAGAAATCTACGTATTCTTGTGATTATTATGTGTGCTGATGTTTGGGAACCACTGTGCTAAGCCACCTGTTTTAGAAATATGGGAGGAATCTACAATCACAGGACTGAAGGTCGAACAGAGTAGATGTCAATATATCCATATTTTGAAGTTAACTGCTAGTGAAATTATAGTACTTGTCATAAGAAATGGCAATTAGAAATAATGATAGCTACCATTAGGGCAATTAGTATGTGCTAGATATTGTGATAAGCTGTTAATACACTTGATTTCACTTATCAGGTGTTATAATTATCATTTTTACAGATGAGGAAACTGACGCTTAGAGAAAGATTTTTAACATCTTGCCTCCAAATTTCATGCCCTTGACCACCATATTATTGTCTCCTGCAAAGAGTGGGAAAGAAGGAGTCTTGGACAGAATCCTAAGAAGACTCAGTGGAAGTGACTGAGGTTGACTGGTCAAAGAATGAGAGGAAAAACCAGAAATAAGGGAGGAAGTCTAGGTGAGGAAAGTTTTAAGTAGGAAGCCTTAATCACAGTAGTTGGGATTTTTTTTTTCAGTGAATCTACAGACCACAGAGGATGTAGAACGTTTTTAGAAAATGTTTTATGGCGGCTACTCATTCTCTCTGATTCCCAAGTTTTACTGACAAAAAACAGACACTAACTTGGAGTGTTTTGGGGGGAACAGTGGTTAATATTATATATATTTTTAAAAAGTGACATGAAGAAAAAGAGCTTTCACATACAGGTGGAGAGGGGATAAATTAAGTGAGGGGAGAAACCTTACAAGTTTACTAAGAGCCAGAAAAGGTTTTCTGCTTTGCAGGCACAGAAGCCTGGAGTAACCAAGTAGTCAATCCTGACTCATTTTTAAAACTAAAGTATCAATTTTCTTCACTTATAAGTTCAGTAAACATTTGCTCATGGTATTGTCTCCAATGGGTAAATCCACCTACAAAAAGCTAGGTGTAGGGGTGATGAACTTGAGTGGTAAGGAGCAAGAAGAACGCGATCCCTGTTATAAGCTAGAGGTGACTACAAGGCCAGTGATGTTGGTGGAGTTAAGAGAACTGGCTGGCAGAAAAAGGACAAGCCTGTTGAGGGCACTCTAAAGTGAAGAGACTCATTAGCCAAATACTCAAATCACCTTAAGGTTTAGGAGGAGTATAATGCAATTGACTAGTCTCTCTAATTGGTCTAATAGGTTACAGCTTCTTTAGTTACATTAGCTTTCATAAGATACCATCTGGCCAGCTTAATCGGCTTACAAATTTCCTAAATTCCAGCAGCACCCTATCTGTGTCTTTCTACAAATGATTAATCTTCATTTCATGTTGACTTTTCACTTGTTTCAGTGTCAGAAGTTGAACTTTTAAAAGAATTGGCTTTTTCCTGATGTCTATTTTGTCTATATCCACAAAGCTTTTGCACCTCGTTTAGAAGGATAATCCACAGACTAATACATGGGAACATATTTCCATACTTGTTTCTTACTCATATTCCAAATAATGTTGTTCAAATACTAAATATAATTTCAGCATTCTGAATTTCTTCCATTACCCCATGAACTTTACGTGATACGAATTACTACCTTTCCAACAGCACTTATTAACATCTAACTGTATTCATTAGGCACTTAGTACCTACCCAGCAGCCCTAGGTACTGGGATAACACAGAAGACTGAGGTTCCAGTAGCAAGAGAGAAATAAGGCCAGTAGTACCAGTTTAGCAGAAAAGGGGGGTGACTAATTCATTCCGATGGATCTGGCAATTTTTCCAAGTGGTGAATTGGGCTGAGTCTGAAGGGATGAATAGGAGTTCATTAGCCACTGGAAAAGGGAAGTATCCCTAACACCTCCCTCCCCAAATCTGGTAATGTTAGTGGCATTTAACTTAAAATAACAGTAAAAGAAAGAATAAAATGACAATAACACAAGAAGAAACCGTGCTCACTTCATGATTTGGGAGTTGGAGGGGGGACTGAGCCTTTAAACACACTTTAGATCTGAAAGTAAATGTTTATAAAACAGGATTCACAATCGAGGGAAAGGGGTGGAGGAGGAAGAAGTTCAGTTTGTTTTACTGTATTAAGTTAAACAAATGAGTAAAAATATCAACATCTATGCTTGGGAACACATACTACTTTCCATAAAGATCCTAAGCTTGAAAATGAAAGCCTCAGAACCTTATCTAAAATTACAATATTTGCCCTGTTGTTTTATATCCCCAATATCATTTTTAAGGGTTCTAAAGTGAATCTGCTGAAGAACTTAGCAGCATCTACACACACACACACACACACACACACACACACAATAATCCACTCTTGATTGAAACAATCAACCACACCCTAACCAACTTCCACTTACTCTGACTTACACACCTCCACATCCTTTAAAGTTTGGCTTAATTTATACTATGACTATCTCAAAGCATTAATTTAGCTCTAAGTTTTGACACTCCACCTCTTCATCCTTCCGTTCAATTATTTCCTCTTAAATTCCATTAGTTTCGCCTTTCTCCTTAAGAGACACTTAGAAAATACATCAACAGCACAATTACAAAACCAATGGCTGCAGCCAGTCTGAACACACACACTAATTTCCACTCATATCCCTCTCAAGGCTGTTTCTACCACTGATCAAAATCAGCGGACCAGGAAGGAGGAAAAAGCTGAGCCAGGAGGGTTGTTCCTTTCCTTCCACTCCCCCCAAGCCTGCCCCCCCCGCTCCCCCTTCCCCCAGGGCCGCACCGCGACCTCGTGCGCCCCCCTCCACCGACCCGCCCCCGCTGTCACCAGCCACTGCCTAGAAAACAGTCATAGCCTTTGTTAAAACGTCCATGAGCATAATGTACCAGAAGACGGACACATTCCCGGGGGCGGGTGAAGAAAGTCACACGAATGCCACTCCCTCCTTGGCACAAGCTTGGGGCGACAGCCCACCTCCTCCAAATCCTCTCCCCCCGCGACGCGGAATGTTCCTGGCAACTCTGCACTCCGAGACGGCAGCGCGGGGGAAGGGACAGGCCCGGGACGCCCGCCGCTCAGGGGCACAAGCGGGGGTACTGAACTTGAAGCTGGGACACCCTCCAGCGCCCTTGGCGAGGCTCCCGGTTCTGCCAAGCCTGAGTCCGGACTTCCAGCCTCTGGAGCCCTTTCCTTCAATCTCTCCTCACACATACCTTCTCCCGCTCCCGCCACCACGCACTCAGCTCCCCACACGGCCGGGGCCGGACACTGTCCGGCAGCGCGGCCAGCCCCGCTGCCGCACGTCTGGCAGGTTTCTCCTTATGGGGCCGACGTCTCCCCGGGCCGCCACCCGCACACGCTCCGAACCCTCCCCGGACGCCCGCCCGAACCACGTTCCCGGGCTGCGAGCCCCGCGCCGCCACCGAACTCACCGCGCTACTACTCCGCGCTCTGCCGGCCGCCAACCGCGCCTGCGCCTTCCCGACGCCGCCGAGCCCAGGAGGAGCCAGGAGCCGACGGGAAGGGCGGTGGGAAGCGGCGGGGGCGGGGCCAGGGCGGAGTTAGGAAGGGAGGGGAGGGGCCAGGCAGGGTGGGCAACAGAGGGGCGGGGCCTCCACCGCCTAGGTTCGGCGGACTTAGCGCTCAGGGCACCGCGTTAGAGCTTTCCACTCTTGAGATCTGTTATAAATAACACTGGCAAGAGAAGTCGTCGAGGCCTCTGGGCGCACCCCACGCACATTCACACTCCAGAAAGCCCAGCTTGGCGCGGGGCCAAGCTAGCCAGCCCCCTGCGTCAGCACGCTTCTCCCTGGACCCACCCTAGATCCTCGCGAGCCTTTCACCCTTTTACATGCCTACCTCCCCACATACTATTCCGCCCACTGGCCTCTCTCCTCATCGCGTGCTGTCCTCAGCCCATGGTAAGCGGCATGGAAAATTCTCACCCACAAACCGCCTGTGCAGGGCACCCGAGTTAACATGTCTCTGCTGTGTGAGCCCAGACGTGGTTGGTGACATTCCAACCGTTGCCCACTGTTACAGTTCAGCCCTTTCCCTGAGAACAAACTCTTCTGCTGTTCTGGCCTTTTGCTGACAACATCTGCTTTTTCTTAAAAAAAAAAAAAAAAAAAAAAAAGTCTTGAACAAACCTACCCGAATATCTTGGGGAGAAGAACACATGTTGTCAAATAAGACCCATTATTGACCCTGCTTTTTACGGAGCTACCTCAGAATTTGAGCCTTCTTAAAAGCCCCTCTGAGAAACAGAATATTCAGCCTGTGCTGTCCTGTGAATTTTGCTCTATTGGTTTCAGGTTTTCTGGCAGTTAGCATTTTAAGAAGCCTAACTTGATTATTATTCCATGCTGCATGCGTGCTTAGTTTTAAGTTCTCTACTTTTCTGTTTAAAATCTGGTAAGCTGTGGTATCTCACATGCCTTCAGATCAGCTATTAAAATAAACACACCTGAGTGAATCCAAAGTGAATTGGCCTGTGGGCCTGAAGTGATTTATTCCAAATTACTTTTCCTTTCTTCTTTTTACCTTAGTTATGATGGAACTAAGAAACATTTGGCTTATTAAGAATAATAGAATTGCCACAGGGCCACACCAATAGTCCTTCCCAGCAAGTATTTTGACCGAAAAGGGAAGGGAACATTTTTGGGGAGAGACTGGCCCTTAGAGATCTGAATATCCTGAAATTCTTCCCATTAACGTTTGTGATTCTTTCGTTTGTGTTTTACAAACCAGACTTTCTGAACTCATTTCTGTTTTGCTTTTGTCAAATAAGCATAGGGGGACTGCAGTAAGAACAGACTGCAAAAGGGTATGTATACTGGTAAATGTAGACACAGACTCTGTAGGCTGAATAAATCTGTAAGTGCCTGGAAGTAGGACCTTGTCCTAGTTACTTCACTGGTAAAATGTTTTACATACAGAAGGTGCTAAAAGAAAAAACAACAATAACACTGTGTTAATAAAGATAATTTTTGCATCTTTAATAGATGCAGATATGTTTGTTCACTTTCATTTGATTACGGATTTATTTTCTTATTTTATGTCTGAATTTGTCTGAATATTTTGACTGAAGAGACGAAAACTAAAATGAAGTAGCTTAGGCAAAAAGAGAAAGTTATTGTGTAACCCAAGTTGCGAAAGGGTAAGTCTATGATTGGCCTTAAGAATAAATGGAACCAGTAACTGAATGCTTCAAGTTCCAGATTAGGCTCTCAATCCTGCCTTTCTTGGAAGGGGTCACTCTTCAGAACCTCCAAGTCATGTTCTGTACACTTGGAACCATGGCTTCGGACAAATTGTGGGCTCACATCTACCAAGCTGTCAGCAGACAGAAAGTACCTCTCTTCCCGAAGTTTCAATTTTTAGAACACCAGATAAAGAGCATGATTGGGTGAGGCTGAGTCATATAACCATTCTTGGAGAGAAAGTGCAGGTGGGACATAAGAATGGTACCCCCCAGTAGAACCTCAGAGTTGGAGGAAAAAAATGAAGAGAAAATTTCTAAATGAAAACAAAAGGTAGAAGGAGATGCTGTCTTCAGAAGAGAAGTGCTAGAGAGACCAAAAAAAAAAAAGTTCAATGTTCACCATGGAACAACTGTTTTTAAGGAATACAGCCTTGGAATTATCTTTGATCTCTCTCTCTTTTATTCAAGTACTAACCAGTCTTCTCTGTCTCTGTATTGGTTTTCTATGGCTGCTGTTAAAAAAAACACCACAAACTTCATAGCTTAAAACAACACAAATGTATTACAGCTGTAGAGGTCAGAAGTCTGAAAAGCGTCACACTGGGCTAAAATCAAGGTGCCAGATGGATTGAGTTCCTTTATGGAGGTTCTAAGGGAGAATGATTTTTATTGACTTTTCCACTTTCCAGACACTACCCACATGCCCTGGATCATGGCCCTTTCCTTTCCATTGCTGTAAGGCCAGCAATGACATTACTCTCTCACACTGACAATTCTGCTTACCTCTTCCACATTTAAGAACCCTTGTGATTATATCTGTCCCACTCAGATAATCCAAAACAATCTTCTTATTTTAAGGTCAGTTTTTTAGCAACCTCAATTCCATCTGAAACTTTAATTCCCCTTTGCCATTTAACATATTTCCACAGGTTCTGGCTAGTAGCACATGGACATGGTGGGGGCATTATTAACCCTACCATAGTCGTTATTTTCATAAAAAAAAACAGAGCCTAAGGCATTGGTTCCCAAACTGGGACACTTCTAACAGATGCTGATGTCTGGATACCACCCCCGGATATTATGATTTAATTGGCCTGGAGTCCATTGGCCCTTACACACACACACACACACACACACACACACACACACACACACACACACACGCGCGCGCGCGCGCGCGCGCGCGCGCGATTGAATCAGGATGGACCCTCTCACCCATGCTGGCCCAATCAGAGAACTTGCCTGAGGATTTAGAATGGGGAGGGGAAATTAGTAACACTGGGTGTCTGGAGCTACAATATCAATTTAGGACCTATGGCATCAGGAGAAAGATAAAAAATAAGTCAAAAAAGGGAAGAGACACAAGGAGAAAGGAGGTAAACAGAGTGGAAGCAAGCCTGGATTCTCAGTGGCTGTCCGCCTCCTGGTTACAGTGGCATTCTTACCCTTGGCTGCTATGAGGCACCCCTGCATTCTCATAAGAAAATCTTATTTTGCTGAAGCTAGCTCAAATTGGTTTCTCTTGCATAAACCCCCAAATGTTCTCATTAATACACGCTGTGAGCTTAATTTTCCCCCAATTGCTTACTTATGAGATGCCTCTTGTTTAAGAAATGAAGCAAATTTCAGAACCAAACTGTCAGAGTTGGTATTCCAGAGCTGTCTACTTCACTAGTACCCCACCTCCTGGTTACCCTCCTTCCATTTAATAGTTACTCAAAGGCCCAGAAGGGGACTCACAAGTTATCTCAGCCTTTTTCTCATTCAATCGTCCAGTCTCTGCAAGACACACCAGGTGGATGTAGTTCTAGTTCTCTGCTTGACTGCTGGCAAGTAAATATTAATGAGGTGCAAATCAAATCTCTGGCCTCCTCTTCTCCTAATCTTCAGTCCCATAGTTAAAACTGACTAATGGATCTTTCCTCCTCAATTGATGAGAAATGAAACTCAGTTTTTCTTCCAAATTCTGCTTTTGTCCTGCAATTTCTTTCCTTGTTAATGAAACCCCTATGCACCCCATCACACATTAGAAATGGGAAAGTCACTCATGACCCCTTCTTTTCCAGCCTCAGTTGTCTACTCATTCTACCTCCTGCATGTCTCACATATTAATGCCTCTTTCCTGCATCACTTCAGGTTAATCATCAATCACCTGACCTAAGATGCTCTACCAAATGTTTCCCTGTCTTTAGTTTCTCCCAAATCCAATCCACCCTGCTCAATTCTGCCAGATATGTTAATAAACACAAACAGGATCAAGCCACTGTACTTCTTAAAAACATTTTATGACTCCCAGGCACTTTAACAAAAAATACAAACTCCGTAAGCACAATCAAATTTTCTAATTACTGGCACTAGTGCTCCTTTGCAAACTCATTCCCTCTACCCTCTACCTAAGCTGCTCTCTGTATTTGTCTTATACTTTCAAGCTGCTAGGACTTCTCGATTCTCTCTGTATGGTAGACACATTCTTAAAGACCCAGCTCCAAAGACACCCACAGTGTAAAGTCTTTCTGGTGCCACTCCATGCAAAGTTATTGCTACTCCCCTTGCTCTCCTAGTACCAGCATCCCCCTCTTCTTTATGCCTGAATCTTTCTCTTCACCCAGACCTCTGAGGCAGGGGAACAATGTAGCTCTGGCATTAATTACAAAGCCTGACACATACAAAGTTAGAAAAAATTCTTGTGGGAAAAAAAGAAGGAACACAAGGAAATAAGATTCCGTGCTGTCTTCTGTTCATAACTTGCCAGATCCTTTTTTCATCCCTTAATCATTTCACTCATTAGTTCTCCAACTTCCAATGTAATAGCTTGCACCCAGCACTTGTTTCAAGAATTGGCTTAAACACTCATGTCCAGAATGAGTGGAGGGGTGCATAACATGTTGTGCCCCTACTCTGATAAATCCTTTCCTTTAGGACTTTTCATCACTTATGTGGTTAATCCCTACTGATGATATAATTTAGTTTTTCCTGACTTTGTTGTATTGTTCCATTTCTAACTCCCATGTGGTTGGGAAACTGCAAGAAAGCAGAGTTTAATTTTTGTATTTCTTTTGTATCATCTCAAACAATCTTGGAAAACATACAGGTAGCATGGAAGACCATATGATGGGCCATAGAACTAAGGTCAATAAACTTAAACAGAGTATGCACTCTGACTACAATGAGATTAAATTAGAAATAAGTACAATAGGGACTTCCCTGGTGGTCCAGTGACTAAGACTGGCACTCCCAATGCAGGGGGCACGGGTTCAATCCATGGTCAGGGAACTAGATCCCACATGCTGCAACTAAGAGTTCACATGCCGCAACTAAAGACCCTGCATGCCGCAACTAAAAGATCTCACATGCCACAATGAAGATTCCGCACAAGGCAACTAACCGCAACTAAGACCTGGCACAGCCAAATAAATAAGTAAATTAAAAATAATAAAATATAAAATTATCAAAACATTAAAAAAGAAATAAGTATAACAGATATTTAGACAAAATCCATATATTTGGAAATAAAAATAATATAAAAGTCAATCATGTTTTATATGCTAGCACACAATTAGAAAATAAAACTGGAATCAGTTTAATTTATAATAACATCAGAAACTATAAAGTGGTTAGAAATAAATTTCACAAAGGATATGCAAGACCTCTTAATTATTAACTACAAAAAACTGCTGATAGAAATTCAGACAGACCTAACTAAATGGAAAGATACACCATGTTCATGTATTGGAAAACTCAATGTTAAGATATATTTCTCCCAGTTTTGATTTTAGACTCATCACATTCCCAATCATAATCCCAGCAGACCTAAAAAATAATCACACTGATTATAAAAGGCATATAGGAAAATAAAGCCATATAGGAATGTAAAGGAAGAATCCAAATTATCCAAAGCAATTTTGAAAAAGAAAAACAAACTTAGAGGACCTAAAATAACTGACTTTTAAGACCTACTATAACATCATAGACAGCCTGGCATACAGACCAATAGAAATATCAGTAGATTAAATAGGGAGCCCAGAACTGTCCCACTTATATGGTCATTTGATTTCTGACAAAGTAGCCAAGGCAATCTGTTAGGGACAGAAGAGCATTTTCCATGAATAATGCTGGAAGAACAGGGTACCCATATGCAAAGAAAATGAAACTTGATTCCTACCTCACACAATAAAAACTTAATTTGAGATAGAACACAGATCTAAATGTACAAAGTAAAACTATAAATCTTTTATATGGGGGACTTCCCTGGTGGCACAGTGGTTAAGAATCCACCTGCCAATGCAGGGGACACGGGTTCGAGCCCTGGTCCAGGAAGATACCACATGCCGTGGAGCAACTAAGCCTGTGCGCCACAACTACTGAGACTGCACTCTAGAGCCCACGAGCCACAACTACTGAGCCTGCAAGCCACTACTACTGAAGCCCACGCACCTAGAGCCCGTGCCCTGCAACAAGAGAAGCCACCACAATGAGAAGCCCGCGCACCGCAATGAAGAGTAGCCCCACTTGCCGCAACTAGAGAAAGCCTGTGGGCAGCAATGAAGACCCAATGCAGCCAAAATTAAATTAATTAATTAATTTTTAAAAATAAAGTAAAATAAAATAAATCATTTATGTGGAAACAGAATATTTTTGTGACTTGGAGGTAGGCAAAGATTTCTAAGACAGAACAAAGAAAGCAATAACCGTAAACCAAAAACCATAAAATGAAAATTTAAAACTTTTGTTCATCAAATGATATCATTTAGAAAATTAATGAAAAACCTTCAGACTGGGAGAAAACTCTGCATAACATATATCTCACAAAATACTGGCATCAATATACAAACAGAATTTCTGAAACTCAATAATAAAAAGAAAAAAGCAATTTAAAAATGAACAAAAAAGTTGAGTAGAAGTCTCACAAAGGAAGAGATACGAATGGTCAATGAGCACATGACAATGTGTCCAACATCATCAGTCATCAGGGAAATGCAAAATAAAACCACAATTAGCTCACAAAATATACCCACCAGTTTGGCAAAAATTGAAAAGATCAACACCACCAAATGTTAGTGAAGATAAGGAGCCATCAGAACATTCATACATTGTTGGTGGGAGTGAAACACCATACAACTACTTTGGAGAAAGATCTGGCAGTTTCTTCTAAAATTAGACATATGCCCACTCTATAACCAAACAATTCCCCTCATCAGTATTTACTCAAGAGAAATGATAACAAATGTGTACAAAAAAGACTAGTATGAAAAGGTTTTGAACAGATTTATTTACAGTAGTCTGAAATTGGAAACAGAGTTGCCCATCAGTAAGACAATGAATAAACAAACTGAGATCTTCACACAATGAGGTATAACTCAACAACAAAAAAAATAAATATAAAGAAATGAACTACTGAAACAAGTAACAGTGTGGATGAATCTGAAAAACAAGTGCTGAGTGAAGAAAGCCTTACATGAAAGAGTATATAGGAACAAAATGAAAAGACAACCCACAGAATGGGAGAAAATATTTGCAAACGAAATGACCAACAAGGGATTAATCTCCAAAATATACAAACAGCTCATGCAGCTCATTATCTAAAACACAAAAACCCAATCATAAAAAGGGCAGAAGACCTAAATAGACATTTCTCCAAAGAAGATATACTGACTGCCAACAAACACATGAAAGCATGCTCAACATGACTAATCATTAGAGAAATGCTAATCAAAACTACAATGAGGTATCACCTCACACCGGTCAGAATGGCCATCATCAAAAAATCTACAAACAATAAATGCTGGAGAGGGTGTGGAGAAAAGGGAACCCTCTTGCACTGTTGGTGGGAAAGTAAATTGATACAGCCACTATGGAGAACAGCATGGAGGTTCCTTAAAAAACTAAAAATAGAACTACCATATGACCCAGCAATCCTACTACTGGGCATATACCCTGAGAAAACCATAATTCAAAAAGAGTCATGTACCACAATGTTCAATGCAGCACTATTTACAACAGCCAGGACATGGAAGCAACCTAAGTGTCCATCAACAGATGAATAGATAAAGAAGATGTGGCATATATATATACAATGGAATATTACTCAGCCATAAAAAGAAACGAAACTGAGTTATTTGTACTGAGGTGGATGGACCTAGAGACTGTCATATAGAGTAAAGTATGTCAAAAAGAGAAAAACAAATACTGTATGCTAAGACATATATATGGAATCTAAAAAAAAAAGAAAGAAAATGGTCAGAAGAACGTAGGGGCAAGATGGGAATAAAGAAGCAGACCTACTAGAGAATGGACTTGAGGATAAGGGGAGGGGGAAGGGGAAGCTGGGACAAAGTGAGAGAGTTGCATGGACATATACATACTACCAAACGTAAAATAGGTAGCTAGTGGGAAGCAGCCGCATAGCACAGGGAGATCAGCTCGGTGCTTTGTGACTACCTAGAGGGGTGGGATAAGGAGGGTGGGAGGGAGGGAAACGCAAGCGGGAAGAGATATGGGGATATATGTATATGTATAGCTGATTCACTTTGTTATAAAGCAGAAACTAACACACCATTGTAAAGCAATTATACTCCAATAAAGGTGTTAAAAAAAAAAAAAACTAAAAATAGAGCTACCATATGATCCAGTAATCTCACTCCTGGGCATATATCTAGAGAAAAACATGGTTTGAAAGGATACATGCACATCAATTTTCATTGCAGCACTGTTTACAATAGCCAAGACATGGAAGCAACTTAAATGTCCATCGACAGATGAATGCATAAAGAAGATGTGGCACATATATACAATGGAATATTACTCAGCCATTAAAAAGAATGAAATAATGCCATTTGCAGCAACATGGATGGACCTGGAGATTATCATACTGAGTGAAGCAAGCCAGACAGGGAAAAACAAATATCATATGGTATTGCTTACATGTGGAATCTAAAAACACGGTACAAACGTACCTATTTACAAAACAGAAATAGTCAAAGATGTAGAAAACAAACTTATGGTTACCAAGGGGGAAGGGGGGGGGTGGATCAATTGGGAGACTGGGATTGACATATATACACTACTATATATAAAATAGAAAGCTAGTAAGAACCTATTGTACAGCACAGGGAACTCTACTCAATACTCTGTAATGACCTATAGCGGAATAAAATCTAAAAAAAAGAGTGAATACATGTATATGTATAACTGATTGACTTTGCTGTACAGCAGAAACAAACACAATGCTGTAAATCAACTATACTCCAATAAAAATGAATTAAAAAAATACAAAACCAAAAACAAAACAAAACCAAAAAATAAGAAAAGAAAGGAAAAGAAAGAATGTGTATGATACCATTTACATGAATTTCTAGAGCAGGCAAAACTCATCTATGGTGGGAAAAAAAGACAATGGTATTTCCCTGTGGGGGTGTTGGGAGATTGACTGGGAAGTAGTACGCAGGCATGGGAAAACTTTACGGGATGATATTAACATTCTGTATTCTGGGTGCACAGATCTGTGCATCTGTGGAACCTCACTGAATGGCACACTCAAGACATTTGCATTATGTTGGATCGAAATTTTACCTCAAAAGAAAAAAAAAATACAACCAAATATTAAACTCTAATGAATTCTAATGTATTTTAGGGGGAATATACTGATATGTACGATCTACTTTCAAATGTGTTGAAAATCATTTGGACTGCTGCAAGGATGAAGTAATGGATAGATGGACAGATAAAAGCAAGTAAAGTTAAATGTTATTTGTAGAATCTCTTTGGTGAGTGTTCACTGTACAATCCTTCCCACTTTTCTGTATCATTGAAAATTTTTATAGTAAAATATTGGAAAATACTCAGCAAAATGTGATATAATTAGGAGATGATAAATAAATAAACATTTTTTTCTCTCCATATTTACAGAGTCTCATCAGAATACAGGAATTTCTTTTGGCTGCAGAATACCAAAGTTAGTTACATAATAACTATGACTGCCATGTATGTGCAGCAGGTTAACTTATTTAAATCTTTAGCTAATCCAGGGAGCCAATATTCACATTTTTAAAAAGGTCTTAAAGTACACTGGAAATTCTAACGTATATCTACAGAATTCAATCTGTCTGTCCATACATGTCTGTAAAAATATATATGAAAGCATATCCTCTGGTTTACTGTCATGATGGAGAGAGTACAGCTTTTCATTTCTAATGTCCATGGCTCATTTTGTTTACAACTTTCATTATATCACAGAGTGATCCAAAAGCATAGTCTATCATCCTCCTAAATTCACTAAAAGGTTAAGTAAAAACCATATTTCATTTTCAATGAATGTTTTATGTATCTCACTAATGTTAAAGGTCTATTTTAAATAATCCTTCATCACATTCAAGAAATGAGGTGATTCTCTGTTCATTATAATCGGGCTACAGAACCTCTTGGAAAATACTTGGCAATATGGATACAATGCCTAGCCTCAAAGAACCTGAAAACTAAAAGAGAATGCTGTTTTTGCATCTAACGTGTGCTTGCAATATCAAAAATGTGACTTCAAAAGTACGAATTTTAATTCAATACAAAATATAAATGAAATTTTATGGTTAGGTACCTCAGCGTTTTAAATGCCAACTTTATCGGTATACTTGGGAACACAGGAATGAATATTTACTTAGTTGCCTCTAAAAATAAAATAAATCAATTTTTAAATATATATTTTAAAGTCCTTTACTATAATTCGTAATTTGCTATTTCAATTTAACTACTCAAGAGTTGGGTCAAAAAATTTTCAAGAACAGATATAAAGATTTAAATTACAAAACATTAAATGATGTAAGGTATAAAAATAGAAAAATTTGTATTCTAATAAAATATATTGAGGGTGTGTATATTATGGGAACTCTCTTTGGCAGCCATTCAGGTATGCCTCTCAGATCTTCCTTCAAGAAAGAAAACTGGGGGCTTCCCTGGTGGCGCAGTGGTTGATAGTCCGCCTGCCAATGCAAGGGGACACGGGTTCGTGCCCCGGTCCGGGAAGATCCCACGTGCCGCGGAGCGGCTGGGCCCGTGAGCCATGGCCGCCGAGCCTGCGCGTCCGGAGCCTGTGCTCCGCAACGGGAGAGGCCACAACAGTGAGAGGCCCGCGTACCGCAAAAAAAAAAAAAGAAAGAAAACTGTTGCTCAGCTACAGACAGTAGGCTTAGCGGGCAGCCTCCAGCTATATCACCTTCAGGATGCACCTCAACTTTGGAGGTGGGGGCAGAGGCTACGCATGTGAATGAGCATGGTGGGTCACTGGTACCTGGCCCTTCCTGCCCAATGTGGGACTCCTCTAAGGAGCAATCTTTGCTCTGGAGCTCCCTCTTGGGTTGGCTGAAACTTGATGACATCTGCATTTCGGTCTGAAGCTCTTCACTTTCCTTTCAGAAGTGTCAAATCAGCATCTCAGGATCAAGGATTTCTCTGCCCAAGCCTTCCCCCTCAGCCCCACCCCCCACCCCCGCCATTTACCTTTCAGAGACGTTACTTCTCCGTCCTTCCCCCAAACCTCTTGTTATCCTGATTGTCTCAGAGTTGACTTCCTGGAGGTCCCAAACAGGCACTCTCTAAGCCCTAAGCGCATTACATTTGGATCATCTTTTTGGTGGCTAAACAGTTCTCAATTGTTGGAAAAGGATACTATTAATATGGCATTGTCGATACTGGAATAAAAGCTAAAACAATTACTATAAATATACATTGCACTTCTGCATACTCTTTTATTCCCCAGGCTAATTGTCTAGTTTCTGGTTAAACAGAATGAGTGCTACACAGAAGGCAGTCACAGACCCTGGATCTTCATGCAAAAGAACAAGATCTGTTAGGAGAGATTTGACTAGGGTGTGGTCACCCAGGACTATGCCTTAGGGTACCAGCATTTCTTTAGAGGCTGAAAAATTGTAAATAATTTTTAAAAAAGCTCCCTTTCAATGAGCTAACGCCACCGATTCTGACACACTCATTCCTTCCTGCCAGTCTCTCTAACCATCTCCCAAAACAAGTGAATAAGTAAATTCCAGCTAATATTTGTTGAGTACTTTTATGCTGGCCACAGTGCTATGCTCTTTACATATGTTTATTCCATGTAATCATCACTTCTACCTACTACAGTTTAGTTCTATTATTATCCCTGTTTTGCAAATAGCCAATCCAAGGCTAGGGAAGGTTAAGCACTGGGCCCAAGGTCATGGCTGCTAAGGGTCAAGGACTAGATTAGAACCCAAGAAGTGTCTGATCTTAATTCCCTCAGCTCTGAGAGGTTAAGCGTCTTCACCTCAATACAGAATGGAGTTGGGACTAGAATTCAGGTCTTCTGAAACCTCATGTTGTGCTCTTGCCTCTAAATCATGAGCATCCCTTTTAAGGCTAAGAGTTACGATTCTTAATCTAAGACGTTTGATTGAATTCTGAAATCCTATAGTCAAACATATATCCAGCTTTCAGACTCAAAAATCGATACAACATTCAGTGATTCTGTATTTGCTCTCTGTTTGGTCTGAGTGTTTGTTGGCCATTTTGTCTTCAGCTCTAATACGTCTTTTGTTTCATCACAATCTGAGTTGATTTTCTTAAATCTATTAGCACCGGGAGAAGAGGGGCCGAGTCTCTTTTTACCTTTGGGAAGAAGCCCAACAGAGCCCTACCTTAATAAATATTACTGGATGATATTTGTTTCCTTCTTATTTGTCTTCCCTTTGGATCAACAGCTGTAGACTTTGGGGTATCTTCTCCCAATCTGACCCCCAAAATAGGGAACATTTTCCCCCCAATAGTTACAAATTTTCCATACAAGACATTGGAGAAAAGCCCAATTGCTAATTACTAAAACATTGAGATGATTCTACCAGAAGCAACCTGGGATTCCATTGCCCTCTTCACTTGAGCCCTTTATAGTCTAACCAGAAGTAGTTATTAATATGATCCTGAATAAGAAAAAGGAAATTCTGTTTACTTTGTCGGGAGGTAGTGATTAATTTCCCTCATTTCTCGTGGGTAGACCCCTCTGGGTGACCCAGGGCAATACAATAGGCTCGGTCTCAGGATAGTTCTGACACCATTTACTTGAGTATGATTTTTTTTTAAGGTAAGATAACAAGAGAGATGCAACACTGAGATGTTTGAAAGCAAGGTGTAACGGGATCCTGCACCAGCTACAGAAGGCAACCTCAGCTTGAAATGACCTTGGCCCTTGTTTTGTAAGATGCATGTTGCACAGGGACAGAAGGGTGGAGCCGGACTGGTACAGGATGCCATGGGCCACAGGCACATGGCTTTACTGTGTTAAACTTTTAATCTTTAAACAACTATGGAAGGAAGGGTTGAGTGAACTGATACTTATCTGTCATGGGAGCTTTGTATTTTCATAGGATTGGGGCCTTATTCTTGTGTCTTTAAGCTAATAATTTGCAGAAAAAGAAACCAACTTGTAGGAGAATTCCCTCATCAAAAGCAATTAGGATCGGAATTGGTTTGGTAATTGGCAAAGCTGGCTAAAGTGGAGAATTGAAAACTTCATTTTAACATAAAGCTATATGTACATTTATTTATCAGTCTTTTGACTTAAAGCCCAGGGGTCTTCTTTGAGTATGGCTCCATCAATAGATGGTCCCCGTAGTCATTCTTGAATAAACCATACGCATAGTAGCAGTAACAGTATTAATAATAACATTTGAGCACTTACAATGTGTCATGTACTTTTAGTCCTCCCAGTGTCTTTCTGAGGCAGCGATTATCATCATCCTCATTTTACGTTTGAGGGTAAGAAACTTGCCTAAGATTACACAGTCAGTAAATGGTAGAGATAAGATTAAAACACACGTTGTCTGTCTTCCAAGTTTACACTCTTAACCAGCACAACATCATCTCTAATTTCCACTTCTGGGCGTCCTTAGAGAAGAGCTTGTAAGAAACTAAAGGCATTTGTGAAGCGGTCTAAGTACAGAATCCTAGATTTTATGATTTTTTTTTTCCCCAAAACTTTAAAGTTGTCTCCCCCATACCTATTTTAACAGCAATTTTACGAGCCCTTCATCTGCATTAAATCTTTCCCAAGTATTTTCATGAACACAACAATTGGAATTTCATGAATTCCAATTTATGTCATGCGTTTATGAAATGTCTAGTCAAATTATGGAATTTAAATTGTACATACAGAATTACAATATTTGTGATCAAGTTACGGATGTGTACTTGAAATAAATAGGTTTGGGAACAAACCCAACGAAGAGCAGACCACTTAACTGGTGGGACAGAAGGAGGCATGGGTATTATTGCCCAAGAGTATTCATTGTGCTGTGGACATGGGTTAGTACGTTTTCCAGTTAAAATGATCATCAATTCATCCACAACTCCTTCAGGAGGAGGTCGGTGAAGAAGAGCTTCTGCCACATTTAAACCTCATCTGTGTTTCACGACAGTCACAAGCAGGACAGGAATTGCTTCTCGGTTTTCTGGCTAAGAGGAAGTGTGGTAAAAGTGGTATAGTGATTATGCACATCACCTTCACGTGATTCCAGAGGAATGTGTTGTATTTTCCATTTTTATTAAAAGTCTACCATGTCAGATACTTGATTTCATACATATGTGTGTGTGTGTGTGTGTGTGTGTGTGTATATGCGAATAGCCTTTTTTTATATATGGATATATATCAATAGCTTTTTAATATACAAGTTTATATATTTATATATGAATATGAACATATATATGCATGTGTACATGCACACACACATTACATAGAGCCTTGTTTTGTTTTGTTTTGTTTTGACTTTCAGATCCATCCAAACCAACTTGCTGTATTCGTTTCCTATTGTTGCTCTAACAAATTACCACAATTTACTGACATAAAACAACATAGATTTATTTTCTTATAGTTCTGGAGGCCAGAAATGTCTAAAATCTGCAAAAGTCTAAAATCAAGGTGTTGGCAAGGGTGTGTTCTTTCTGGAGACTTCAGGGGAGAATTTGTCTCCTTGACTTCTCCAAGCTTCAGAAGTCTCCTATATCACTTGGCTAGTGGTCCCTTTCATCCCCTTCCTCACATCACTCCAACCTTTTGCTTCCATTCTTGCATCCCCTCTTCTGTTGCCAAATCTCCTGCCTCCTCTCTCCCCCGTAAGAACCCTTGCGATCACATTTAAGGCCCACTTGAATAACGCAGGCTCATCTCCCCTCCTCAAGATCCTGAGAGTAATCACATCTGCGCGAAGACCCTTTTACTATGTTAGGTAATATGTTCACGGGTTCCAGGGATTGCGATGTGAATATCTTTGGGGTTCATTATTCAGTCTACGACACGTGGCTTAATTACAGAATAAAGAACTAATTTCCAGAAGCAAACTGAAAAACTAATCAGGTCAGTGTTCTCAACAGGGATGCCTAGAATGCCTAAACTGTGAAGAATTAAACAGTTAATTTCACTTTTAAAAGCAATTTAAGAATTTTGGTAATGGAGAGTCTCAGATTGAACCTGAGAACTTGTGGCGTACGTGGCTCATTTCTTAAACAACAACAACAACAACAAAAATCTATTTAAAACTTAAGAAAAAAAATCCTCCATCTCTTCTGTCTTCCCTCTTTCCCTCCTTGCTCTTATCTCCATCTCACTCTTCTTCCCTTCCTTTTCTCAGTTACACGCCTCTGTAACTTATTTCATGAGTCTATTCTGTAAGTTCTTGAGCTTTCACAGTCATTTCTTGTTCGGTTGTGAGCTCAATAAGAAAGAAAACCCCAGCTTGATTTTCTCTGTTATCAATCCTAAACGGAAGGGCAGTTCTTATTTGAAAAAAGATGCTAGACTTACATATAAAATATATAACCAAAATAAATATAAAACAGAATATTTTTCTTGCATCCAGTGAGGAAGTTGCCAGATTGCTCTTGCCCAACGTGGGCCATAAATTAGATGAATTAGTTTGACCTCATCCTGTTTTTATTTCTGGAGCATTCTGGCTACTCTGAAGTCCCACAGGGCTTTTAGGGCTAATGTTATCAGTCTTTGGGCTGACATTAGTTTTTGCACATTGGGGGCTTATGAGCTATCTCTACCTTTTTTTTTCTATCAGGGAACTAGCACTAGGGCTTTCTCTTGATCTGAGAGATTTTGTTTGTGGCTTATCACTTCCTTTCTTTCCCTTAAAAATGTTAACAGTATACCTTTATAACACTTGTACTCTACAGGGGAACAAAATTCGCCACACCAGAATGTGTCTCTTTGACATGCGGATTATTTCAAGCTGAAAACCATCAAGGCCCCAAAGACTCAGGAAGAATCTTTGACCTTCCACCTCACTGCCTAAAAGAATTTCGACAGAAGTCCTGTTCCCAGAATAGAGCTATCACTAGAGATATCTAAAGAACACAGGCTAGATGTATTGGGGAAACTCAGCAGGGCCTAGAGATCACGGTCCACTCTGTTTCTGCATCACCTCTGCAAGGCCCAGCAAACATCTGTTTAGCAAACATTTGCTTTTCCATCTCTGTGTGAATCGCCTTCCTCCCCGTTTAAGTTCCAAGCCACTGCCCCCAGCGCCCTCCTTTGCCTTTAGCTGAAGATGGTATTTAAGGTGAGGGCTTCACACATTTTGGCAAGTTACTCAATTTTCCTGGGTCTCTCCCACGTCTACATGTTACTACATTTTTGTTTGATTTTTCTGCTGTTAATCTGTCTCATGTCAGATTAATTCTTAGACCAGCCAGGAGAACTCAGAAGGGTGGAGGAAGAATTTTTCCTCTCTGATGCCTCTTCATTCATTTAGTTGCTTCATGCTCTTCTAATATCACTGTCTCAGATCTTCCATTCTCTCCATTTCTACGGACTGCCTCCTCAGCTAACCCAGCTGTTCATGATTTTGTAACGGACTTGCCCTCTGTCTCCTCTCAAATATCATCAAGTTCTCAGTGCATACATTTTCTAAATTGGAAACAGTGACTGAATGATGGGACTGCGGGCAATTTTTTTCTTTCTGATTTTTTGGGGCATTTTCCATATACTTTATATTGTATAAATTCTAGAAAATATGATATATATACTTTATTAATATACAATAATACATTAATGTATTATAATTCTAGAAATATATTATCATATATATTATAAATTCCAGAAAATATTACATCACGTATTAAAATAGTACAATAATTTCTTCATCCAATGATTGTGACAGAGATATTGGCTCTTCCAGAAAATAGTTTTTGATCATTTCTGCACAAAAATCCTGTATCGTATACGGAAAGTGCCATCTATTCCTACACCTTTTGGTTTCTCGCTCCACTTCTCTCCCTCTCTGTATATAGGTATGAAAGGAGCTAAAAAAAAAAGTTTACTTAGTAAAACCGAGGAAAGAGGTTAAAGTTCGTTACAATAATACAAAGAACCCCACCAGAGAAGCTATGAAAGATCAGCTAAGAGAGTCTAAGTTAAAAAAAAAAAAAAAAAAGAATTAAAACCCAACTGTAACAATAAAACAAACCATGCACCAGAAGTCCCAAATCTGACGTAGGGAATACTTTTGAAGGGAGAATCAGTAATCCATGGAGAACTTTTCAAGCTTTGGGATTCCTGAATGGATTACACGGAGGCCACTCCCACATTGTCGGGGCAGAGAGCCCCAGGAGAGACAGGTCAAAGCCCAGCCCACCAGCCTCCCTGGGGTTGAAGGACAATCAGCATGAGGGTAGCCTCAGCTGCACCAAGCCTCAGTGGCAAGCTCTCAGTGCTCCTACCCTCCATATAGGCTGTAGATTTACCTTCTTGTGTATAAGAGCTACATATCCTATATCTCTTATGGTACAAGAACTACAGACTCCGTATTGCCCTTATACTATAGAGCAGGTTGCTAAAACTACCGAGAAAAGGGAGCAGAAAGAACATCTTATAAAACACCGCCCCCGCACGCAAATACCAGTCTGTCTATAACTAGAGATATTACTCTTTACTGTAAGTGGGCCCCTTTGCTCCTTTTGGATCAACTGCATAAATACTTTTCTGTGGTAATCTTGATCCTATGAATATTCTTGTAATATGCAAGAAGCAGCAACTTTCTCTCCCATTAAGAAGAGAAATATGGACTAAAGACCATATCTTTTTTTTTTTTTTCCCCCTCTTGTAGCCTCGATTAAAAGGAGAGCGTTGCACATACGGTGCCATGCGTTCACCGTACCGTTTCCTCTTCCTCGACACACAGAAAGACAACATTCCCAACCTCCCTTGCAGACGGACCGGGACCATTTCACTGAGTTCTTGCCAAATGGAATGTAGACAAAAATGGCACGCCGTTTCCAAGTCCGGCTATAAAAAGTCTGTGTGCAAGCAACTCTCTGGGCTGTTTCTCTCCCCAAAGCAGAGGTCATGCAAGCCACGTGTTTACGTGGCAACATCACAAGATGGTGGGAACCTGGATCCCGGAGTCACTAGATGGAAGAGAGCCCCTGCCAACCCACATCAGACTTTGAGGGAGAAAACCTATACTGAAGTCCAATGTCTTGATCTATAATGACTTAGACTCAAGGTCACAGCCTTTGTGTTTACTTCTCACCGTATGTCTTCTGTAATGCCACTTATTCTTCCTTCAAATATCCTTAACGTATAATATGAATTTCCAAGTAATTATTGTCCTATTTACTTCTTATTTTTATTTTACTTGCTTTTGAAAATTCTCTTTCTAAAATATTTAAATAGCTTATAGGGAAGTTGTATCTAGTAGGCTCACTTTTAATAGCTAGGTTGATTATTTTTATTATAATATCCCACTAGCGGAAACACCATAGAAACTTTTACAGTCACAGAGTTCATTTTATAGTTGTCATATCTGAAATCACATAGAGCCATCAGTTTTGCTATTAGTATAGCTGAGTAGCTCTACTGGATCCAACCCTGCCACAGGAAACAATTTAAGATGCTGGGGGAAAAAAACAAAAAAAAAAAAAAAAAAAAACAAAAAATAATATAAAACAAGCAGTGACTGGGAGGCATAGGAGAATAAACAAAAACAGTAGATCTTGGAGGGAATTCGAAACTCGGGAAGAAGGAACAGAGCACAGTACCGGTTTTCCATCCCTTAGGCTGAGGAGAAAACAAACATATCTCTACCTGGAGTGGCTAAAACTCAAGACAATCTGCAGAATTTCTGGCCTGAAGAGATAGAGGCTAGAATGCAGGGCAACCACAGCCACTGGAAAGCAAGGGGGTGACAATGGAAAGGAGACAAGAGGGGGAGTGCATCGATTTCTCTCTGCAAATTTTGCTCAATTCTGTGGCTGAGCCCTGAACTGCACAGGTGCTAGGGCAGGCTCAAATTAACACAGCTAAATCTAAGAGAGCTGAAATCTGAGATGTTGCCACCTCAGGAGATTCAGACCATGAAGTCTGAAACCAGCCAAATGATATTATACCCGATTTAAAAAGAAACAAACAAGCAAAATATCAAAATCAACTAACTCTTCAGGAGACTATAGCAGAATCCAGAGTCTCCATGGCACCACATTCACAATATCCAGGGTAAAATCCAAAATTATACAACAAAACAGGAGAACGTGGCCCAATTTTTAGGAGAAAAGTTAACCAACAGAGATCAACCCTAAGATGACTCAGTTGTCCAAATTATTAGGCAAGGATATTAAAGGAGCTATTTTAATTATGCTCGGGGAAGTAAATACAAATACCCTCACAATGAATAGACAGACAGGGACTCTCAGCAAAGAAGTACGAACTATAAATAGAACCCAGTGGAAATTCTAGAACTGAAATCAGATAGAGCTGCAGTCCACCTCTCAATTAGGAATTACAAAGTAAAATTAATTTTTTATAACATAGCTGTAAACAAAGAAGAACAAAGAGCATTGCTCAGCAGCCAGCTCTAAGTCGTTACTGACTGACAGTGTACCCCGAGAAGAATTCAGGATGAAAACCAGGATGAGGCACTCTGTGCTTTGGAAAAAAACAAGCCCCTTAGATAGTTAGACCCATACACAGAAAAGCACGAAAATCATTAACCTGAGATACCCGCTCTTTGTGAATAGCGGTCATCTTTTACCGAGATGCATGCTTGACTGCACAGATTCCCTAGCCAAAAATCATATATAAACTAGGCTTCTTCCTCTTCCTCTTCAGAGCAGTTCCCTCAGAACTACTGAGAGGCTGTCTCCTGGGCAACAGTCCCCAGGAAGGTCTTGACAGGTACACACTGCTATATTTAAGATGGATGACCGACAAGGACCTGCTGTTGTAGCACAGGGAACTCTGCTCAATATTTTGTAACAACCTAACTGGGAAGAAAAATTTGAAAAAGAAGAACAGGTCCATGTAATATGTATAACTGAATCACTGTTGTACACCCGAAACTAAGACAACATTGTTAATCAGCTATACCCCAGTATAAAATAAAAAGTTAAAAGCAAACACCAAACTCACAACTCTTCTACAGTGCATTTTTCTTCAAGTCGACCTAGCGACAAAAGGAGCAAACTGCCCCCATCACCCCCTCCACTTTTCTCCAAATTCCTTTTATGAAGTTAAGCATTGAGAAGAGCCTGAGGGTGTGGGGAGAAAAATATAAGTAAGGAATAATGGATTCACTTCCCTTCCTTAAAGGAGTTTACAGTCTTAGAAATAATTCTGTGAAGCCAAATCTACTCACCTTTATTATGAGGAATGGAACGGACATAAAAAATATCTTTGCTGCAAATGGTTTATATATTCTAACTGGACTGAGAGTATTGGAAAATAATCCTTTTCGAGACGATATTAAAGTTCTTTGATAGACACAGTTATTTGTCACATCACTTCTATTTTAACGACAGATCATTTCAATAGGCTTCACATTGCAATTAGAGTAACTCCATGCCATCTCTAGTCCTCAAACTATTCATTACTCTCACTATCTTTCTTCTTTCTAACCTCACCCTCTTGAAACTTCCTGGCAAAACCCATTGCCCCTTAAGGCCAGTCTTTTACCATTTCTTCCATTAAGAAATCTTCAGTTTGTGGAGAAAACAGTAAAGTTAATTACAAAGTAGTCAGTGGGTGGCGAGCGGAAAAACAAGGGAGGCCCGATGCCAAAGATGCATAAATGTTACGGGCATCGTAGAGGAAAGGAAGAGAGTTTCGAACCATACTCTCAGTAGATGAAATAGCTTTCTTAAATTATCACTCAAATTCTGGAAATACCCTGTGAAACTATATGAAACGTGTTAAATGCTGTCATAGCATTGTATTTTATGCATTCTGAAAAATCACATTGCTTTAAAGGATGAGGAAAAAAAAAAAACTACAGTGACGCTCCGAAGATGTACATCGCACCGCATTGTCGTTTTCTAACATTTCATACTGTGTTACGGGATCTCTTCATGACATATTTATTATGAAGTTGACATTTTAGTTTTACCTGATGCCAAGCATTGGCATTTTAATCCTGTCAGGCATCTTTTCTTTTCATGTGATGATCTCAGTGAATGCTCTGCTTTGTTCTTTTCTTTTGTTTTCAATTCCATTTCAAAACATACTGTGTGAATGTTTTTTCTTCCTTTGTTCACAAATACTTAACAGCCCTCCAGTATCTAAAAGGAAGAGTAGATAAAACACATACTGATATTGTAGTGAAGGTAATGTTATTGCAATTTTAAAAGACAACATTCACAAAGCGCAAAACATTTTTAGAAGAAGGAAAAAACATCACAAAATAACAAACAAACAAAAAGGACAACATTTGTTAAAAGCATGATCCCTCTATCTCTGCCCACTTTCTCCCTTGGCTGATATTTTTTAAAGTCCACAGGAGATCTTCATATGGCTTCTTGGGTTTTTTCTTTTTTTCACAATTCTCAGAACAAAGAATAATTGTGCCCCAAGGCTAAAGGAACAATGACATTTCTGCTTACTTTTCTTTAAAAGTGAACTATTGTTTCTGCTGTGTGCATTCACTGCCTTCCTGATTCTCTTCCAGAGCTTCTTACTGTGTAAAATGTTTGTTGCGGGCTGATGTATTGAAATCAAAGATTGCAAATATATTTGGAGTTTGTTTTATTTATCTGGTCAGAACAGGGGCGAGACATCCTCTTTCTACAACCTTCTGATGAAACACATGTACTTAGCACTGCTTTTCAAACTAAAGCCTGTGGACGTAAAATGCCTGTAGAAAGTAGCTGTGCTGAAGGGTTTCCAAGACCATCCCCACATTCAGATTCACTGGAAGGACTCACGGGACTCAGCATGTAGTGGCACACATGGCTTCAGATTTATTACGGTGATACAGTATGGATAGACAGCCAGATCACAAGGGGAAAAGACGCAAGCAGACTCTAGAGGAATCCACGGGCGGGCTTCCTTTTACTCCCTTCCTGTTACTAAACCAAATCTGGGTCCGCGTGCCCACTGCGCGGCACAGCCAGTCTACCGACACCAGGTGTGGTAAAGGAAAGTACAGCATTTATTTGCAGGACACCAAGCAAGGAGAATGGGCAGCTCATGCTCAAAAGATCAGAACTCCTTGGTGGCTCTCGGTGGGGTGGGGCCGGGCGGGGGTGGGGGGTGGGGGGTGGCGGGCGGTTTGAAGGCAACATTTGGGGCGAGGGCTGCAGGATGCAAGACTTTCTTCTGATTGGTTGGTGCTGAGGTAACAGGGTGATGTTTCGGTAAATCAAACTTCTGGTTCCAATCAGTCTGAGGTCTACTTGCCTGTGGTCAGCGTGTAGTCACCACCCTCCGCCTGGGTGGGGAGTCTTAGTTTTTGCAGAACAACTCAAAGGTATACGTCAGATTATTATGTGGGTCTCTTGAGGAAGAACTAAGACTCTGTTTTATTGCTGAACTACTGTTTAAGCTGTCATTATTTTTCTTGCTTGACTGCTTTTCCTTTGTTTCTGCATCCCCTCACTTCCCTAATTAGCAAATGTTTGAGTCTGCTCTTTGGAACTCACGAAAGGTCTAGGAGACTAAAGCCTTTGCCTACAGACAAGAAACGGGGGACACGGAGACGCTTTTCCACCAGGGAGGGCCCACAGGGTCCTACTTGGTTTCACTCCTCCCATGAGGGGTCACTCAGAGCGCACTCTTCCCCCAGCAACAAAAATGCAGCAACACGTGTGCGATGTTACTGCCCTGGGACGCCCATTAGAGACTCAGCATTTGGGCTTTTCATTGGGGGCTGGCCACGGAGGTACCCTCTGTCAGTCAGAACTCCCCCCAGAAGGAAAGCAGAGTTCAGCAGGAACTACACTGCACAAACCACTTGGACACAGTGAGTCACCCTTATCAGTTCTGGGACTGGTGGGAACCCTCCCAACATCCAAGTTCCCAGATGCCAGGCAAGGTCCAACCTCACTCACAGACCGTTCTTAGGAAAGCAGTCTCAGGCATGTTATCTTAACTCTCTTCTGCATAGCGGCTAACCAAGCTAGCCTTGCAAATAGAACATTTTTGAACACCAGCAAGCTACCTAAAAATAAATGCCCTTTATACTGTAGCCTACCTACCGCAGCAAAGTTACTGTAATAGCAATTTATTTTCTGGTCACAAATACAGATTTTTCCAATGTAATTTAGCAGCTTTCCTTTACGAAGGAAATGTAAACTGAAAAGCCACAGTAAAAAAACAAATGATCTTACGTTCTTCCGTCCACGGTCTCAGTAACCAGCTTGCCAAGGTATTCAATTAACAGGATGTTGGAATTAATTGGAGTTAAAATGTGATTTCTCCCTGATCCTGTTGAAAACTAAAAGCCTATCGTGACACGTTTGGCCACTCTAAGTCTCTTGGCAGGCCTGGAGGTTCATGGGTTAACAGGTGAGTTGAAGCTATTTGCACATTCCTTGCTGTTCATCTCTACTTTTACTAAAGAAGCCTTTGACATACCTCCCGGTTTAACCCAATTTTTTAAATAGCTGTTTTTCCTTTAATATTAAGAATTCAGCTGCTCATCTAGAAGCACAACTGTTTTTTCATCGGTTCAGCCTACAATAGCCCACTACTCCCTACTTACATACTTTAAACATAGATATCGTTGTATTGGACTCATTCTACTAGTGCGGGTAGGTGATCATTATGCTTTTGCGTAAATTATACCTACTCTTAACTCATTGGGATGTATTTTTATCTGGCCCTAAGTAATCCTGTTTGTGTTTTATATATTCAGGGATTCCATGTGGATAAGTTCAGTTGGATAATCAGAATGGTCTGATTTCACTTTGGGGGCGCGGGTGGGGGGCGGGGGGGGGGCTTGGTCAGTGCCTGAGCATAGAGTGGTATTAGGAGCACCGACTCCGGTGCCCAGGGAGACTAGGATTTGCATGCTCTCTCTGCCACTTACTGTGTCACCCTGGTTAAGTCTCTTAGCCTCTCCTCAATCTCTAAAATTGTAAAATGGGGGGTGGGGGGGGGAATAATAGCACCTCCTTCTGAGCAGTGAAAGGATCAAATAAGTATATAAAACTTAGTAATTTAAGACATTGTTTATTATTATTCTCATTTCATGGCTGTGGATAATTCAGAGTTGGCTTCAAATGCAGACACTGAATTATACAGCTGGAATTACCAACGGCTCTAGTCCATGCTTACAACCTAGTAAACTTGATAGACTTTCTCAAGAAGATATTTCCTTCGTTAAACTTTAAGTAGTTTCTTTGAATTAAAGCAATTGGAATACATATATGCATACACTGAACACCAGGAACAAAAGACATTACAGAAAAATACACTTTAGGAGTTATATATCTACAAATGTAGGATAATACAAATAAGTCAGGGAGAAAAATTCCACTTATCTCTCTATTGTCCTAAAATCGGAAGGAGACTGATCTTTTTATGCAGTTCTTTCTTAGACAACCGAAATGTCTGAAAATTGTATCATTCTGCTGATGGTGATGGTTGTTGTGTTGTTGTTGTTTTTTTTATGGTGATGGTTTTGAAAAAGTATACTAAGCATGTAAATATTACATGAAGGACTTCCCTGGTGGTCCAGTGGTTAAGACTCCACGCTCCCAATGCAGGGGCACGGGTTTGATCCCCGGTCGAAGAACTGAGAACCCGCATGCCGCACAGTGTGGCCAAAACAAAAGGGAGTTAAGACTGAAAAAAAGGACTTGATATAATTTGCACTTGCGGTTGAGATGATTCACTTCAGGTTCATTTGTGTCCTTACACTGTTAAATATGAAATATATTTCATTCTTTCTTTTGAAGCAATAGTTTACAATGTTTATGGTCTGTAGGATATTGCTTCAAAGATTAAACGTACCCTGTGGAAGTTAAGCATAGACAGCTGACTTGCTTTAGCCAAAGGAACGTGAGGAGAAGTGGCTGATTTCTGGGCTGCAGCTTTAAGAGCGAGCACATGATGTGCCTCGTGACCGTTTTCTTTTTTTGTTGTTGTTTATCCTATTTTTAAGCTTTACTTTTCTTTATTCTTTTTCTTTTTTTAAAAAAATATTTCTTTTATCTATTTATTTATTTGGCTGCGCCGGGTCTTAGCTCGGCACATGGGATATTCGTTGCGGCGGGCGGGATCGTTAGTGGCAGCATGTGTGCGGGCTCTTAGGTGCAGCATGTGGCATCAAACCCCGGACCCCTGCATTGGGAGCCCGGAGTCTTAACCACTGGACCCCCAGGGAAGTCCCTCGTGACCTTCTTCATGTGCCATAGTGACAATACAGCAACCCTCCAGGTGCTGGCCGCCCTCACAGCCCAAGTGGGCCAGAGAAGAGAGCTATGGAGGAGGGGCCCAGCTTCCCCAGGACAGACTGGTTATGTGAGCAAGGAATAAGCCCTTGTTGTCATACATTCTTACAATGCTGGGCTTCCCTGCCCAAGACCTTGCCTATTCTGACTGACACGGTCTGTACGTTTTGTTGGAATGATTTAAAATTTGTTTGTGCTAGTTTCTACTGTTTACATTTCTAGATGCTTTTTAAAAGGCCACATTTTCAGGTCATTAAAGTAATTCTTGGCTATTCTTTCACTCTCCTACCATTTCATCACGGAACTCAGGGTCAGTCAGAGAAGACAAGGAGGTACTATGAATGCAGGTGGGATGTGGCCTTTGGGGAACTATTTCACCTCCAATCCACGGCGTCTGTCCTTTCCCCTAGATATGGCCACCAGGCACGTGGTACATACCGGGTGAAGGACGGGAAGTGTGAGAAGTAAGAGATCCAGGGCAGGGCAAACAGCCACCACAACAGCAATAAGAATTTTCATATCTGCCCGTGCGCCTATTCTACGTGGGGGCGCGGTCGTAAGCACTTGCCATTTACGAGCTCATTCAGCCCTTAAAGTCACCCAGTGAGGTAAGAACCATTCTATCTGTATGTTGCAGAGGAGGCGCTGAGGTGCTAAGTGACTTGCCCAAGCTTACAGAGCTTGGAAATGGCAGAGCTGGGGGGCAGGCAGCTCTCAAGGAACAAGTTGCAGGAGCTGCTACTCGGGTATGTCAAAACTTGAAGGCAAAACATCAAGAAAAGCCATTTCTTTTGGTCATGGAGCTTCCAGGCCGACCAAAAAACCAAACGGAGGAAAACCAAAGCCAACGCGTACCGCGCCTCAGTGAAAAGGGAGTCGATCAGCATTTAGCAAAGAAAGAAAAAGAGGACAAAAGCCTCAATTCCTTTAACATGGCCCACGCCTCCTCTCTTTATGGAGCCAAGCCCGCGTCTGAGTTCAACCTTGTCCTTGACCTCTTCCACTCCCTCCGCCTCAAGCATTTATTCACAATAAATTCTTTCACTCTCTGATAGTCTGGGCAACTTGCCAGCCCCACATCCAAGTTCAACCAAAGGAGAAGCTCACTGTAGAGAGACAGGGCTCACTGTTGCCGTTTAGACCCTGACTTGTATTCGGCACCAGCCATTTAGCAGCCAAATAATCGGTAACGCGGCCCTCCACACCCTGGGTCGTGAGTGAGAAGCTGACAGGCACGAAGGGCCTCACTTGAACGACTCAGGAATACCTTCAGCTCAGGCTGGAACCCTGACGTGAACACTCTTTCCTCCGTGGCTTTCACCAGGGCCAGAGAAACGCTGAACTTGATCAGAATCGCCTGGGGAATGTTTTTCAAATTTTAAATATCCTGGCCCCTGGGCACTAAGTATAGCCCTAGATGACTGAGGCGGGAAAATGTTCCCAGAGGTTCCGGGCAACCAAAACTCCCGTTCTAGAGGAAATGTTGAAATACGACGTTAAGGAACTGCGTCTTGCATATAAATTCCTAGAGGAAAGGATTCTGTGCTCACGTCTTCTCAGAAAATCACTAACACGGTGTTATGCATGAAAGGTAACTGAGAATGTCCGTGATATTTTAACCTTACACCCTTACCCCCTGCAGATACTGCGTCTCTTTCCGTTTCTTGTGCAGCGTGATGGCTAAACAGAAGGGGACCCCAACCAGGGAGCAAGCCCGTTTCCTTTCTCTCCACTACCTTGAGAGCAGCCGCCTCATCTGCAGAAAGGGGAACCACTTGGAATCCCTTGGAAATCACTGTTGGACTCCTTCCAGCCTGCATCGGAATCACCTGGAGGGCATGTTAAAACACGGACACCTGGGCCCCACCCCTAGCGATTCTGATTCAACAGGTCGGGAATGGGGCCCAAGAACGGACGCCCCCAACAAGTTCCCAGGGGACGCTGATTGGTCTAGGACTCACACTTGGAGAACCACCGCCTTTGACCTATCCTAGCTCCAGAGAGGAGTTACGGCGGCAGTTTCAGAATCGTCACCCACGTGTCCCTTGTCACAACTCACATCTATCTATCTGGTGGGCCTCGGTTCGGTTCCGTGGGATCCTCCCACCGCCACTTCCCGGGTGCGCCGTTTTGATAATTATGCTCCCGTGCTGGAGTTTTCTAAGCCCTGTGCACACCCTCCTACCCATTTCCCCTGCCTTGGAAATCAGAGACTTGGAGACATACTGTCGGCATCGAATGTCGCTATTTACTAAACACTCTGCTGGTAGGAAGGAATGAAGCTACTGGGTACCCGCCAGAAGCCGGAGGAGGCCTCTCACAAATCAGCTCTCACCAAATGAGTTTACTTTTTGAGTCCAGCCCAAGATTCTGCCCACCCACCCATTTTACCGCCTTCGCAGGCATCGTTTGGGGAGCTGCAGGGCAGGGAGGCCCTCACACTCACAAGTAAAAACGCCTCAAGTGCCTGACAGTAAACATCTTGAGGAGAGATTCGAATATACATTTTCAAAATCGCGAGGAGTGTGACGGGCAGAATTCTTAAAGGTGACTCCCCCAAAGAGTCCCCTTTCCTGGTTATTCAACCCAATACTAATCTAGGTACTGCTGTGAAGGGGCTTTGCAGATGTAATTAATCTGTTTATTACAGTTATTACAGTCTATTACAAATTACCAGTTCATCGATAACTGATTAACAGCGATTAATCAGTTAACCTTATATAATAGGGAGGATATTCTGGGTTGTCATCTGTGTGGGCCCATTATAAACAAATGAATCCAGAGGAACAAAAGAGGATGGCTGAAGAGTCAGCCAGAGAGACGCAGCAGCGGAGGAGAATGGAGGAGAGATGCCAGGGAGGAACGGGTCAGGGAGATTCCAGTTGGGAGAGGAAGTCGACCCACTCTTGCTGGCTTTGAAGGTCAAAAGGGACCACAAACCAAGGGATGTGGGCAGCTTCCAGGAGCTCTAAACGACTCCCAGACAACAGCCGGCAAGGACATGGGGGCATCAGTCCTAAAGCAGCATGGAACCGACTCCCTCTACAAACCTGAATGTGCCTGGCAGGGGAACAGCTCTCAGAGCCTCCACATGTAAGTGCCCGGGCCAGCCAATGCCTTGATTTCAGCTCTGTGGGACCCAGAGTAGAAAAACCTGCCGATCCAACCCACACTTTTGACCTGCAGAACCGTGAGATGATACACTTGTGTTGTTTTGAGCTGCTAAGAGCTTGTGGCCAGCTGCCAGGTCAGCCACAGAAAACGAACACAGGGAATAAGAGAAATCAAAGTGAAAGATACATTTTAAAAGATATTCAAGAACATATTCTGAAACAAGGGAAAGTCACAGACTAACAAGGCAAACAGAAGGGGAGCCACAGTCTTCATTAAGAAAAGGAGGATTGTGAATATACGTAAAGGCTTCAAAGGGTCCATTCAAGAGAGTAAAGCATTAAGGATCCTTCTTTTCTTCTTTTTTATTTTATTTTATTTTTTTGATGTGGACCATTTTAAAAGTCTTTATTGAGGGCTTCCCCTGGTGGCACAGTGGTTAAGAATCCGCCCGCCAGTGCAGGAGACACAGGTTCCATCCCCCGTCCGGGAAGATCCCACGTGCCGCGGAGCAACCAAGCCCGTGCGCCACAACTACTGAGCCTGTGCCCTAGAGCCCACGAGCCACAACTACTGAGCCCACGAGCCACGGCCACCGAGCCCGTGTGCCACGGCTACCGAGCCCGCGTGCCACGGCTACTGAAGCCCACGGGCCTAGAGCCCGTGCTCCGCAACAAGACAAGCCGCCGCGACGAGAAGCCCGCGCACCGCGACAAAGAGTGGCCCCCGCTCGTCGCAACCAGAGGAGAGCCCACGTGCAGCAACGAAGACCCGATGCGGCCAAAAATAAATAAAATTAAATAAGTAAATAAATACTTTAAAAAAGTAAAATAAAAGTCCTTATTGAATTTCTTACAATACTGCTTCTGTTTTATGTTTTTTGACCACGAGGCACGTGGGATCTTAGCTCCCTGACCAGGGATCGAAGCCGCACCCCATGTGTGGGAAGACAAAGTCTTAACTGCTGGACCGCCAGGGAAGTCCCCAGGATCCTTTTCATTAGCTGCGTTTTCAACTGAGCGTGTGATTACCTGGCTGCTACCCCGGTTTCTAAAGCTAGATTTCTGTTTTGGATGCTATTCTACATTTCTGCTCTGGTCAACTTTCTAGTCCCCAAGGCTTCTTGCAGGAGCAGGGACTCCACTGTGCTCTTTGTAGGAAACTGGAACCCTGCTCCTGCATATCAGAGACTGATGGACTGTAGCCCAAAGACTGACCTTCCAGCTGCCAGCTGCTCTTCTGTACCACCATTTCTGAGCCTCAGCTGCTTTACCCTGGTGAGTGCTCTGATTTTTTTTTTTCCCCAGTCCTGACTATTTGCCTGAACCACAACTAGAAAAGGCTCTACCCCTGAGGCAGCAGCCTCTCAATTAAGATATAGTTACTGAGCCTCTCCTCTGTGTACAGTGACCATAAATCTAATCATCTAACACTTTGCACAGTGAAGGGAGTGCAGTTAATAATCACACCCGGACCACAGGCATAAATGGGACGGGTCCTGGCAAACCAGTAATGGATGCTCAACCTGGCTATATTCCAAGTGCTATTCCAGGGGCTTGGACTAGAGCAGTGAACATCATATCGAGGTAAAATTCAACGCCTTCTTGGAGCTTACGCCGTATACACGGTAGGAAAGACGGACGGACGATACGACAATCAAGAAAGATCATCTAGAATGGTAAATGATGACAGAGGGCTATGGGACAATGAAAGCAGAGAAGAGAAAAGTTAGGTATATATGTGTGAGGGCGGTGTCTGGAGGGTGCTAATTGAAATGTAGCGGCCAGGGTAAGTCTCCGTGAGAAGATGACTTCTAAGCAGAGATCTGTGGAAGATGAGGGAGGGTGCCTTGAGGAAATCTCGGGGAAGAGAATTCCAGGCAGAAGAGACAGCAAATGCAAGGGACCAGAGGAGGGTATGGGCTTGATGTGTCCTAGGCCCAGCAAGAAGACCAGTGTGGCCCAAGTGGATGGAGCGAGGGCGGTGGAGGATAACAGAAGAGGCTGGGGAGGTAAGAGGCGGGCATGGGTCCGATCGAGGAGGGCTTTGGGGGCCATCGTGAAGACTCTGTCTTTCCTCTGAGTGAAATGGGAACCCAAGGGAACGTGCGAAGCCGTGGAGTGACACGATCTGATTCTGGTTTCAACAGGGTCCCTCAGCCTGCTGTGTGGGCGCCAGGACGATGGCAGTAAGACTAGCGTCTTATTCACTTGGATAACAAAGTAACACACCTCATAAGCCCTCATAGGCCCTGGCACGTGTGGCCCCTCCCTCGGCCCCCACAAGCCATCCGCGCCCATTGGAGGCCCCCCTCCTGCCAGTCCATCACGCTGTGAACAGAAAGCGACAGCTCTCTGACAACTGGCAAGGCTCAGTATCAGACATGAACCAAAGCTACAAACAGCTCTGTAAACTAGAAGTGAAGAACAAACCACCCCGACAACTGATCCTCATAGGGGATGCCTGCTCTTGACATTAAAATTTCCCTAGAATCGCCGTGCAAAATATGTAAGCATGCCAGGGTATGTGCTAAGCCAAGCAGAAAACATTACGACTGAATCTTTCTTTCGTTTCAGCGAGAAGGAGAAGCGTGGTCTCTCGTCCAGCCTCTCACACAGTGACAGAAGTTGCTCGAAGCCGCCCACAGCCAGGGGAAGACACAAGAAACACAGCTATTAACTCTAACTTAATTTGCTGTTGACAAGGAGGAAGATTCTTCCTGAAACGTGAAGTTCTGAGGAGGAAGCGAAATTAACACCTGTCAGGATCCTGCCGCCATCCCCTCCTGCACTGCGATGGAAATGGAGCCCTGGATGCTACCCTATCATGCAGGTGTGGAAAAATGATCCTCACTTCTCAGGCGAGAAAAGAAGAAGAAGAAGAAGAATTTTTAAAAAAAAGCTAAACAAACTCAGGCAGAAAAGAAGTTAATAAACAATCATTTCCAATGTTTGGCTTGTATCCGATGCTCAGGGCATTCCATATTTTCCTCCGTACTCATTTTCCTCACTGTTCTAAATAATGACCACCATAGAATTCTCTGGTTTCCTGAACCGAGAGCCATGTGTCTGAGAAGCTTTATTTCAAAGGCAGCTTTTGTCTTTTGTCCTGCAGTCATTCAACTACAAAAATCATCCTCTCCTTTTTTCTGTAGTTAAGAACCTGCAACCTCTGGGCAGGGGGTATATGGGAAAAGACTGTACCTTTCTCAATTTTTCTGCGAACCTAAAACTGCTCTAAAAAAAAATCGTCTTAAAAGAAAAATCCTCACACAACCCAAAAAGAAGAATATGCGTCCACCAACTACAACTAAACCCTACAATATTTCCCTGGGCCTTTTCAATCAAAGAGTCGCATTTTCTCCACACTTTCACATTTTGGGGCACAGAGTATCATGCTGATATTAAATTTCTACAAGGCACAGTAAAGGGTGTCAACCAAAAATAATAATAATAATAACAATAATGCAGGAGGCTGCAGATAAGAAAAGTGTTTATCCGGGGGTCTTAAGAATTGCAATTCGGGAGACCCCCACATTTGGGTAACCCCTAAAGAACGCTCTGAGGAAGAGAAAGAGTCAGGGGCTTATAGAGACAAAAAGCCACACGATGGTTGGTTAAAGGTTGCCTGGAGAGAACGGTGACTGACTCTGACTTGAGTCAGAAAATATTTGCCCTTAAGGAACACAAGTTGTTTTAGGGTAGGGGTCCGATAATAGATAGACTGCCACGAGTTATTTTAGGGTCACGGTCGGATACGTATCTTGAGTTTCTGGCCGGTGTTCTGGGAGGCTTCATCAGGCCAAAAGATCAGATTCCATCCAGGCTGAGACATGCATAAGTCACACTTCCTTAATGGCCTCCTGGCTCCATTTTAGAGAGCTCTCTTAGCAACAGTGACTCCATCTTGATTTTCATTTCACTTAAGGTCCTAGAAGTTGTTATCCTTTTGGTTTAGAAGAGCATTTTGAGTGTGTGTGTGTGTGTGTCGTGTGTGTGTGTGTGCGTGTGTGTGCGTGTGAGACCTAAGTAAATGATTCACAGGTTTTGATATAAGAAGTGTTTTGTCCATTTAACAAATATTTATTGAGTACATTCTTGTGGAGGGGCAGGCAATTAGCTTGAAGCATAATAACCTGATTGTTGATCGTGTCTATCATCTATCTATTGCTTGATCAATCATTATCAATCGATCTAATTTAGAGTGTGAAAGATGCTACAGAAAGGAGACAACGGAAGTGGAATAAGAAGTTTCAGGAGTGTGTATAGACATGGACTTCATATTCAAAAGGAGAGGACAGGACAGGGAGGGCCTGACGGAGAAGGTGAATTATTTTTTTCTTTCTTCTTCACGGAAGTATAGTTGATTTACAATGTTTTCTTAGTTTCCGCTGTACAGCAAAGTGATTCAGTTATACATAGATATTTTAAAAATACACTCTTTTCCATTATAGTTTATCTCAGGATATTGAATATAGTCCCCTGTGAATGTGAATGTTGAGAAAAGACTTCTGAAAGGGGAAGAAGCAAGCAATGTGGGTGTTTGGCGGAAGAGGGCTCCAGGCAGGGGGACCAGTGCAGAGACCAGGGAACGACAGAATTGTCTGGGGAACGGTGAGGAGGCCAGCATGGCAGGAGCTCAGGGCAACGGTGTGGGGACTGGGGCCCAAGGGTGATGGTATAGATGTCAAAGCACGGACAGATCTAGGTTTCATGGGGCCTGAATCTTGCACAATTAAAAGAAATAATTAGGAGGGACCTTCAAAATGGTGGAGGAGTAGGGTGTGGGGATCACCTTCGTCTCCACAAATACATCAAAAAAAAAAAATACACCCATGTGTGGAACACTCCTACAGAACACCTACTGAATGTGGGCAGAAGACCTCAGACTTCCCAAAAGATGCCCTCAGCTGACCTACACGCAGAGGCAGGGCTAAGCCAAAGCTGAACCCCAGGAGCTGTGCGAACAAAGACGAGAAAGGGAAATCTCTCCCAGCAGCCGCAGCAGCAGCAGATTAAATCTCCACAATCACCTTGATGTACCCTGCATCTGTGGAATACCTGAATAGACAACAAATCATCCCCAAAATTGAGGTGGTAGACTTTGGGAGCAACTGTAGACTTGAGGTTTGCTTTCTGCATCTAATTTGTCTCAGGTTGTATGTTTATGTCAGTTTAGCATTTAGAGCTTATTAACATTGGTACATTTGTTTATTGCTTTGGTTGCTCTCTGTGTTTATATATATGTATATATACATTTTTTTTTCCTTCTTCTCTTTTTGTCAGTATGTAAGTGTACGCTTCTTTGTGTGATTTTTGTCTGTATAGCTTTGCTTTTACCGTTTGTCCTAGGGTTCTGTCTGTCCTTTATCCTCTCTTATTTTTTTTTTCCCTTAGTACACTTTTTAGCGCTTGTTATCATTGGAGGATTTCTTTTTCGGTTTGGTTGTTCACATCAAGTAGCTTTTCCGACCACAGTGCTATGAGACTAGATATCAATTCCAGGAAAAATACTGTAAAAATACAAACACATGGAGGCTAAACAAGACGCGACTAAATAACCAAGAGATCATGAAGAAATCAAAGAGGATATAAAAAAATACCAAGAAACAAATGACAATGAAAACACGACGACCCAAAACCTGTGGGATGCAGCAAAAGCAGTTCTAAGAGGGAAGTTTACAGCAATACAATCCTACCTCAAGAAACAAGAAACATCTCAAATAAACAACCTAACCTAACACCAAAAACAATTAGAGAAAGAAGAATTTTTTTAAAAAAACCCCAAAGCTAGCAGAAGGAAAGCAATCATAAAGAACAGATCAGAAATAAATGAAAAAGAAATGAAGGAAACGATAGCAAAAATCAGTAAAATGAAAAGCTGGTCCCTTGAGAAGATAAACGAAATTGATAAACCATTAGCCAGACTCAACAAGAGAAAAAGGGAGAAGACTCAAATCAAGAGAATTAGAAATGAAAAAGGAGAAGTAACAACTGACACTGCGGAAACACAAAGGATCGTGAGAGATTACTGCAAGCAACTCTATGCCAAAAAAGATGGACAACCTGGAAGAAATGGACAAATTCTTGGAAAAGCACAACCTTCCGAGACTGAACCAGGAAGAAACAGAAAACATCAACAGACCAAGCACAAGCACTCAAATTGAAACTGGGATTAAAAATCTTCCAACAGACAGAAGCCCAGGACCAGATGGCTTCACAGGCAAATTCTATCAAACATCTAGAGAAGAGATAACACCTGTCCTTCTGAAACTCTTCCAAACGATAGCAGAGGGAGGAACACTCCCAAACTCATTCTACGAGGCCACCGTCACCCTGATACCAAAACCAGACAAAGATGTCACAAAGAAAGAAAACTACAGGCCAATATCACTGATGAACATAGATGCAAAAATCCTCAACAAAATACTAGCAAACAGAATCCAACAGCACATTAAAAGGATCGTAACACTGCGATCAAGTGGGGTTTATCCCAGGAATGCAAGGATTCTTCAAATATACGCAAAACAATATCAATATCAATGTGATACACCATATTAACAAACTGAAGGAGAAAAACTGTATGATTATCTCAATAGATGCAGACAAAGCTTTCGACAAAATTCAACACCCATTTATGGAAAAAAAAAAAAAAAAAAAAAAAACCCTCCAGAAAGTAGGCACAGAGGGAACTTACCTCAACATACTAAAGGCCATATATGACAAACCCACAGCCAACATCGTCCTCAATGGTGAAAAACTGAAACCATTTCCACTAAGATCAGGAACAAGACAAGGTTGCCCACTCTCACCACTACTATTCAACACAGTTTTGGAAGTTTTTGCCACAGCAATCAGCCAAGAAAAAGAAATAAAAGGAATCCAAATCGGAAAGCAAGACGTAAAGCTGTCACTGTTTGCAGATGACATGATACTATACCTAGAGAAACCTAAAGATGGTACCAGAAAACTACTAGAGCTAAACCATGAATTTGGTAAAGTAGCAGGACACAAGATTAAGGCACAGAAATCTCCTGCATTCCTATACACGAATGCTGAAAAAATCTGAAAGAGAAATTAAGGAAACACTCCCATTTACCACTGCAACGGAAAGAATAAAATACCTAGGAATAACCCTACCCACGTAGACAAAAGACCTGTATGCAGAAAACTATAAGACACTGATGAAAGAAATTAAAGACGATACAAACAGATGGAGAGATACACTGTGTTGTTGGATTGGAAGAATCAACACTGTGAAAATGACTCTACTACCCAAAGCAATCTACAGATTCAATGCAGTCCCTACAAACTACTAATGGCATTTTTTTCACAGAACTAGAACAAAAAATTTCACAATTTGTATGGAAACACAAAAGACCCCGAATAGGCAAAGCAGTCTTGAAAGAGGAAAATGGAGCTGGAGGCCTCAGGCTCCCTGACTTCGGACTGTACTACAGAGCTACAGCAATCAAGACAGTATGGTAATGGCACAAAAACAGAAAATACAGATCAATGGAACAGGATAGAACGCCCAGCGATAAACCCATACACATGTATGGTCACCTTATCTTTGATAAAGGAGGCAAGAATATACAATGGAGAAAAGACAGCCTCTTCAAAACTGGAGCTGGGAAAACTAGACATCTGCATGTAAAAGAGTGAAATGAGAACACTCCCTAACATCATACACGAAAATAAACTCTAAACGGCTTAAAGACCTAAATGTAAGGCCAGACACTATCAAACTCTTAGAGGGAAAAAAACGTAGGCAGAACACTCTATGACATAAATCACGGCAAGATTCTTTCTGACCCGCCTCCTAGAGAAATGGAAATAAAAACACAAATAAACAAAGGGGACCTAATGAAACGTAAAAGCTTTTGCACAGCAAAAGGAAACCATAAACAAGACCAAAAGACAACCCTCAGAATGGGAGAAAAATATTTGCAAACGATGCAACTGACAAAGGATTAATCTCTAAAATATACAAGCAACTCATGCAGCTCAATATCAAAAAACAAACAACCCAATCCAAAAGTGGGTAGAAGACCTAAACAGACATTTCTCCAAAGGAGAGATACAGATGGCCGACAAACACATGACAAGATGCTCAACATCACTAATCATTAGAGCAATGCAAATCAAAACTACGAGGAGGTATCACCTCACACCAGCCAGAATGGCCATCATCAAAAAGTCTACAAACAATAAATGCTGGAGAGGGTGTGGAGAAAACGGAACCCCCTCTTGCACTGTTGGTGGGAATGTACGCTGGTACAGCCACTATGGAGACCAGTATGAAGGTTCCTTAAAAAACTACAAATAGAACTACCATAGGACCCAGCAATCCCACTACTGGGCATATACCCTGAGAAAACCGTAATTCATAAAGATTCATGTACCACAATCTTCATTGCAGCTCCATTTACAATAGCCAGGACATGGAAGCAACCTACGTGTCCACTGACAAGGGAGTGGATAAAGGAGATGTGGCACATATATACAATGGAATATTACTCTGTCATAAAAAGAAACGAAATCGAATTCTTTGTAGTGAGGTGGGTGGACCTAAAAGTCTGTCCTACAGAGTGAAGTAAGTCAGAAAGAGAAAAACAAATACCATATGCTAACACATATATATGGAATCTAAAAAAAAAAAAAAAAAAAAAAAAGGTTCTGAAGAACCTAGGAGTAGGACAGGAATAAAGACACAGACATAGAGAATGGACTTGAGGACTCGGGGAGGGGGAAGGGTGAGCTGGGACAAAGTGAGAGAGTGGCATGGACATATATACACTACCAAACATAGTGTGGATAGCTAGTGGAAAGCAGCCGCATAGCACAGGGAGATCAGCTCGGTGCTTTGTGACCACCTAGAGGGGTGGGATGATAGGGAGGGTGGGAGGGAGGGAGACGCAAGAGGGAGGAGATATGGGGATATATGTATACGTAGAGCTGATTCACTTTGTTATACCGGAGAAACTCACACACCATTGTAAAGCAATTATACTCCAATAAAGGTGTTAGGAAAAAAAAAAAAAAGAATTCCAAAGGCACAAATACAAAGTTAGGCACAAAATCAAAGATTTCTGTAGAATGACAAAGGAAACTGCAATATATTACCACCCTTAAAAAGCCGACAAACACCACACACACTGAGAATCCTGAAGTATGGGGCGGCGTTTATGGCTGCAGTTTCATGTATGTTCCTGATAGGAGAGAACTTCTGTTTCGACAAGCACTGATGTGAGTAAACCACCCTGCCTACAATTTTACACTGTAGTGATTAGAAAAGTTTCCCACGGTCTAGCTTCTGGCACCATCCATTTCGATAACTGTTTCTCTGCCAGTCCGTCCCTTCTTCCCGGTGCCAGGAGCCAGAGCACGTGGTTATGTTACCAAACAGCCTTTGGCCTTGCATCCTCATGTCCCAACACAGGTGAGTCAGCACAGCGGACATGAGGAGAATTTCTGGAAGCCACTCCGTACGTGGGAAAGCTAGCGGTAGCTTACCTCTAGTAGGTAGGACTGTGAACCACTGAAATACAGCTCTGAAATCCAAACTAAATATATCCTCAACTCAGTATCCTCGTGGCTAGATTCCAAACACCCACCTGGTTACTCTAATGACAAACCCCCTCTAGGGCAAAGACCCAGGTGCTTGTGGTGGGGGCCAGGGAGCTCACGCCTAACACTCTGTAGGGTACGGTACGGATGCTGGTAAGTGCAATGGACAGCCTTTGAGAGTTCTGAGTGTAGGAGGGGCATGATCTGATGTACTGAATTTTATCACCTTTTCCCTACATTTTATCACTGGGGTTATCGGGATTATCCCTGTAGAAACTGTACTCGAATACCTGTCTGGCAAGCGGCAGTTCAGGCATAGTTGTCATGGCCTGCACAGAGGGACTTGTTCAGGAAAGTTCTCATCTCCCTCCCCCTTTAGGCGAGTTCTGTGCATTGTCCGTCCTACCCATGTTGAGCCTAACTGCTTTTTCAAGTGCCTTCCAGAAGATTATATGATGATTTGGCACTGAAACAAAAAGTTAAGGTGCGGCAGAAAGTCAGGGAAACACAGCAGCGGCGTAAAAATTGGATACTAGTGAAATGAATGTTCATTGTTGGAGGAATGATTCAAAGTCCATAACTTCTTGCAGAGCAATTACCAAGCAAGTGCTTTAAAAATGTATCAGTGAGTAGATGGAGTTGGGTTTTCTTTTGTTCGTGATATACATCCGAAAGGGTCGCCTACCATTCCATCAAGCGATGAACGAACCTGGATGCAGTAAAAAGTGGCCCATATCCTGGAAATGTGAAGTATCTCCAAAGCAGACAGACGCTGGTGAGACCAAGTGATGTTTTGCACAAGATTATTATTGAGGCAAAGCGTCACAGTTTAGTGCGGGGCAATGTCCCTTACTTTACTTACTTATACATAAAATAAGGCTGCTTCCTACACTTGATGGCATCTTAGATTCAATAGCATATGGTAAGTTTAATAAGATCACTCTCACTGCTTAGTTTTCAATAGGCCCTAATGGGGCAAGGTTAGAAGCAGGGAGGCCATTTACCAGATGATTATGGTGATCCAGATATCCTGCAGGGGGTGGTGACAGTACAGGTAGCGAGAAGTGGTCAGACTATGGAGGCATTTTGAAGGTCAAGCAAACGGGACTGGACATAGGGTATGAAGGAAAGAAACACGAGAAAGGATTACTTCAAGGCTTTTGATTTCAGCAACTGGAGAAATGACAAGGACGTCAGCAGGGACGGGCACAAGGAACTTGGTAGAAGAGACAGTAGGGCCAACATCAGAAGTTCACTCCTGAGCAACGTATGTCTGAGATGTCTGTTAACAGACGGGAAGGCGGAATGTGTGGGTCCAGGTGCTGGCAGGTCAGTAGGTGAGAGGTGACGGAGCCTGTGATGCCCTCCTCCGATTCCTACCACTTGCTCGGTACGGTAAGAAGCAGGTCACTAGCTGGCTGAAGGGGTCGGGGAGCAAGTGTTAGAAGCCTGAAGAGAGACAATAAAGTATGAAATAGTCATCTAGGACTTTGCTACTCGAGGGTCACCAGTGTTGTACCTTAGCTGGAGGCCTGTTAGAAACACAGGCTCTCATACTCAGTGGCAAGACCAGAAAGTGTGTGTATCGAGACCCCCGGGTGGCTGACGGCACACTCAAGTCTGAGAGATACTTTCGGGAGAGTGGCCAGATTGGGGAAGAACAGTCTGATGGCCCAGCTGCATTAAGGGCCCACGTGAGGTTTTGCACTACGAATTCCAAGAGAGACCCGTCTGCATGGCGGTGAGTTTTTACTCCGGCCAAAGGCACTAGCAGGGTACAGCTGCGGGGCAGGCAGAGAGCTGGCTGTGACTAGGGTTCTGGTTGTTTCAAGGAAGTAAGTCTGAATGAGCCTTGAGTCCAGGGAGTCAAGTATATGAGGAAATAAAATAGATATAGGCATGGTGGGGACACAATTTTTTTTCTTTTTTTTTTTTACTGATACAACTGAATTTTTCCTGATAGAAATCAATGTTTTTTTTACATAATATGAAACATTTAGAGAACCCTGATTTACATGAGATTAGCTAAAGCGCTCCTTCGCCCAGGGGTATTTATTTTTAGTGGGTGTTTTGTGAAAGTTGACATATTAGTAAGATGCAGAAAAATCAATGTTTAATGGTAAAACGTGAGGAACTCTGGTCACTTGGGACTAAGGAACTTCCTGGTGTATGTTGAAATGGCATCTCAAATTTAACAGAGTCCTTCCCTGAGGTAGTGTCTTGATGTCTGTCACAGAATCCTTCAAAGATTAATTCTAGAGGCGAAATTTCAAGCATGAATCTTGCCAGTGAAAAGTTTTGTCTCCAAAACTTTTAGGGCCCGCCTGTATGAGGCAATGTTACGAAATGAGCCCCCAGGGCTTGGGAGCATCCCCGGGGTTCCCGCAGCAACACTCAAAATGAGACTGAGACACTGGGCAAAGGACATGACTCCTGTTCTTCCTTTGACTGTCCATTCAGCAGCCACCGAGCCACGGGCACAGTGGAAACGTCTAAAGTAATAGGACCACAGGGTCAAGCACTGTAGGGTAGAAAGAGACTCTAACAGATCTTCAGTGTCAGTGTCTCATCCAGTCTAGAGACACATGTTCATCCAGCTGTGTGTACATCTCCATTACTGGGGAAGACATGCTTGCCCGAGTCCGCGAATTCCATAGCTGGGCTGTTCTCATTCCTTCTGATATTGTCTCCCTATCTGTCTCCTAGAGCCGCCTCCACTGGTCTCAACTCTGCCAAATGCAGCAAAAGAGAATCTCCCAGACTCGTTTCAAAATTTTCAAAGCCTCATTTCAAAAATGATAAGGCTGCTCATACATGTGTCACTCCAGCAGCCCGCACTAACTCCTGCACATCTTTTATTTATTCATCCATGCATTAGAATAAAAGCCTTAGAAGCGCATGCCTGCTCCAGATGATGTTTGGCCGCTTCAGAATACCAGGGGAGTTCTCCATCCATTGACCTGGACAGGACACGCCCATTAACTCAGAATAAGTTTCCATTCGTTTTTCCAATGGCTCAGTTAACACTGTTAATTGATATTGAGCAGCAAAACCCCCTGGGGGTTTTTTCACATTCCTTGCTGTCAAGCTGGGTCTCCTCCAGCCAGTACTCGGAACTGACCTTTTGGACTTTTAAGGCAAAGCTCTTGTTTTCCCTTAATAGGCTTCACCTTGTTGGTTTCACCCCATCATTCTATCCCGTAGGGTTCCTTAATACTAGTGATGGTAGTATCTGAGATTTCCGCCAACTGTCCTCTGCAGACACAAGAACATAAGCAGTCCTGAGACTGGTACCCTCAGAAAGGCCTGTTTGCAAACTTGGCCCTCGGCTGGTGTCTGGGAGCTTCGATTTCGCGGGGCGGCAGGTGGGGGGGGGGGCGGTACTTAACACTCCCTAAACTGATACGGATTTTTTACTGGGCCTGGACCGTATACAAACCACGTCTTTTATTCTGACACCTACTTTCCTTCCGGAAGTCTGGACTTCTGCTACATGATGGGCCGAGGTGTGCCTATGTGACCAGCCTCCGGTAAAAAAACCAAAAACAACCCTAAACTGAGTCTCAAAGGGCTTCCCTGGGCAAAAGCATCGCCCACGTGATATGCTGCATTTTAATTTCTGGGGGGAAGAGGATGTCGTGTGTGGCCCCTCATGGGAGGCGCACACATGGATTCCTCCAGACTCCGCCTGTGTTTGTCCCCTTAGGATCTGGCTCTGTACCCTTACGGCATGGCTGTGATGAATCTCAGCCCCGACTGCAACTATATGCTGATTCCCAGGAATCCTTTTCCAAGAATCCTAGACAATCTCTGAACGTGGGTGCAACACTGAGGACCCGTGACCTACCTCCTGACTCTGAACTACCTGCAGATCTAAATCGCCTGATTCCTACTATCAAGCAGGGGTTGGAGCCCAAGCATGACTATGACAGTCCATCCTTCACAAGCTTAAGTCTGTGTCTTCGCTCATTGGGGGTGACGTATAATGACACCCAACGTTGGATGATGGTGTCCACCATTCAACAAAGCAGTGCTTCCCAAATGTGTTCTGACAGCTCTCATCCTACAAGGCTCTCCTCGAACAAAAGGGCCCCGTGTCAGGTATACATGAGAATTCTCAGTGCAATGAGAATTTTGGTTTTTTTTTTTTTTCGGTACGTGGGCCTCTCACCGCTGTGGCCTCTCCCGCGGCGGAGCGCAGGCCCAGCGGCCACGGCTCACGGGTCCAGCCGCTCCGCGGCACGTAGGATCCTCCCAGACCGGGGCACGAACCCGCGTCCCCTGCATCGGCAGGCGGACTCTCAACCACTGCGCCACCAGGGAAGTCCTAGAATTTTGGGTTTTTTTGTCTTTCCTCTTCTTCACTACCACACAGCAGGGCCCACAACCGACACACTCCCTGAGCATAGAAGACGTAGCTTCCCTTGCTATGACTTGCAAATACACCACAGAAATGCACATAATGATATAAAAATGACTCATCTAACTCCCACCTAGATGTATTCGATGTTAACATTTGCTCACACTTGCTCCCGTTCTTTTTTTAAAAGTAATTAAATATTCTTGCACCAGAAGTTTCTTTTGTATGCCGCTTCAATGGCACCCTCCAAGCCCCTTCCTAACAAGAGGTAAATATCACCTTGGGGGTGTAGGTTAGGTTTCCTGTCCAAGTTCTCACACTTTTGCCATCTACGTATGTGGAATTGTTTTCAATGTGTTTGATCCTTACAGAAGTAGTATTGTGCCAGAATGTGATTATTTCCTGTTGCCTTTTTGAGGGTTTATTTATTTCTCCCCGTAGATGCATGTAGCCTCGGCTTGTGTATTTTCACTGATCTATACCATGTACTGTTTGTTATAACTACACCAACCACTTCCTTAAAATGCCTCTTCCCAAGCTAACCCTATACTTAATACGTTTAGAGTCTCTGGGGATGGGTACCAGCCATCAGTATTTTTTCGAGCCTCCTTGGTGATTCTAGTGTGCTGTGGGGTTTCAAGATCAGTGCCGTACCCTAGAACTTAACATTTTACTCTAAAGATTTAAGGGGGTGTCATTCTGATATGAAAAAAACCAAACCGGGGATATGTCACAGAGTAGAATGCAAAACTCACAGAGCAGTCCAGTACCTAGGCCAAGGGCATACAATTGGTGAGTTGGTAGCAGGATTCACACGTGCAGCCCGTGGTTGCCTGCTCTCCTCTGCTATCAGGAGTAGTTAGTTTGAAAAGAGTAAAGCAGCACTGCACTGGTCCAATAGTTCTCAAAGGGTGGTCCCCACACACCTGCATCATCAGCATTACCTGGAAACTTGCTAAAAATGCAGATTACCAGGCCTCGCCCCAGACCTTCTGAATCAGAGACTTTCAGGGTGAGGACTTGTGATCTGTGTTTTAACAATCCCTCCAGGTGATAGAGATGCACACTGAAGTGGCAGGACCACTTTCAGTCTCCTAAGTTTAAAACTTTCTGTCCATTTTACATTTGCTTTCAACGTCAGTGAACAGGACGATAACTTCCCTGCCTCTCCCTTCCCTTCTTACCAATTGTAGACATGCTTTTCATCTTATTTTTTTCCTACTCTTTTCGTTTTCTTTCTCTCGCTAGAGGTGCTCCTAGCATTCATCTTAGTCGAGGTCTTTTACTACATGACAGCTATGGCCATACTTAACATGTTCACAGAGTCGCAGGAAAAAGATCTGGGTTGCCGACATAAGACACACCTCTTTTGAACGAGGAAGGCCCTGAGCCTGGTTAAATGCTGAAATCTTTCTATGAGACCCAAACCACCTTTACCTCTTAGGCAATCACCTCACTTTTCAAAAGGTGTCAAATAGTTTTTAGGGGTTAGAAAAGGTGACCTCATATAACAATCAAACTACGGTAACTAATGATTCTACAACATGGTGATGCTTGTGAATGTTGTTTCAGTGTTGTTGTTGTTTCTTAATATTGTGTCAAAGTGCTAGGAAGAAGGCTTGAATGATTACTTAAGCTTCTTTATGAACGTGTACGGAGTAAGTTCTACTTCTCGAGCAATTCGATATGACGGTTGGTCACGTGGTTCACAGTCTTTGTTTGCAGCATAGCTGACAAACTGAACAAGTGAGCATTCCGCAGGCTCAGCTGACACAGAAAACCCCTGGCTCCTGTGATAGCAGCAATCTGGAAGCATTCTGCATATTGTTAGCTGTACATAAACTGCTCAAGATGAGGAGAAAGGACACACTGGGGAACAAAGGCAGCCATGGGAAACGTGTGACACACTCGTTCATTTCAACCCTACCCTTTCATATTCTTCTCATGCAACTCTCTCTTGTCACGACTTTTTTCTTCCCCCGCCCCCCCCCACCAATTTTTAATAGCCACTTCAAGTTCCCATCTCATGAGCTGTTTGTTCACATACATTTCTTTTTTTTTTTAACGTCTTTACCGGAGTATAATTGCTTTACAGTGGTGTGTTAGTTTCTGCTTTATAACAAAGGGAATCAGCTAGATGTATACATATATCCCCATATCCCCTCCCTCTGGCGTCTCCCTCCAGGTCACCCCTCCCTATCCCACCCCTCTAGGTGGTCACAAAGCACCCAGCTGATCTCCCTGTGCTATGCCGGCCGCTTCCCACTAGCCATCTGTTTTACGTTTGGTAGTTGTATATATATGTCCATGCCACTCTCTCACTTCGTCCCAGCTTACCCTTCCCCCTCCCTGCTTCTTCAAGTCCATTCTCTAGTAGGTCTGCGTCTTTATTCCCGTCCTGCCCCTAGGTTCTTTCTTTTTTTTTTTTTCCTGCCCCTAGGTTCTTCATGACCATTTCTTCTCATGACTTTACGCATCCTCCTTCCTGAGGTTTCTCACATCGCCTTCTCCACCCTACTCACTCCCGGCACCCAGTCCCGAATCCCCCCGAATCTGGCCCCCTTCCCCTTCTGTGGCCTCTGATAAGTTATTTCGCCTCTCAGAAACTCCATTTCCTCTTCTTTCAAATTTAAATAAAGCATTTAACACACAGCTTCTGGCACATGGTAGACAGTCAATGAATGGTAATTCTCCACTTGTACCATTATTCTTTCTGTTATGAATGGCAGAATTTCAGGTGTTTTCTGGTAGACCTGTCTGAGGCTTTCCTACAGCCCTCCAATGATACCATGGGGGCAAACATCATGGAGGCTGGCCCCATGTGGCACTGCAAGGATGGGCCAGCGGGAGCAGTCTGCCCCTTGGTGTAGGCAATGAGTACAGCCGACAATACGGTTCACTGACTACAGACAATTTCAAGAATAATAAAAAAACCGGACTCCAATCTGTCTGCATTTTACCATCACTATGCACAGCAAAACAGCGCCAGTCATAAGCCTTCCCACGTGGCCAGACACTCCCACTGCCTGGTCATTGTACGCCACTGGGCTGGCTCTGAGGCATGATATTGCCTTCTTTCCAAAACAACTGGAAAGTATCCTGTGGGATTTTGATAGTAAATTGAACTCACTTCAGACTCCAGAAACTAGATTCATATCAACTTAATTTTGGCTGAGCATTAAAGGTTTGGGTAACTATTAATGGTTTTACCCATTTGTTTTTAAAAAAACTAGTACCCCAATGTTTTTCTTGGAAAATATCACAAAGTCCATAAGTAACTTTTACTGGAAGACAGTCCCACACATATATTGTCTGTGGCTACTTTTGTACTACCATGAGAGCATTTACTACTCGTGACAGAGATCACGTGGCCTGCAAGCCTAAAATATTTACTATCTGAACCTTTACAGAAAAATTTTGCTGGCCCCTGATCTAGAGCAAAATATATTATTGAATTATTGATGTCATTCTTAATTTAATTTTTAAAAATAATTGTTATTCTTGTGTTTGTTTTTGCTAACTGTTTTAATTATTTACTGTTTTAGCCTAAGTTTTGGGGTTTTTTTTTGTTTGTGTGTTTGTTTGTTTTTTGACCGCAGCATGTGGGATCTTAGCTCTCCGATCAGGGATCAAACGTGTACCACCCCCCCCTGCAGGGGGAGCATGGAGTCTTAACCACCAGACCGCCAGGGAAGTCCCATTCTTAATTTTAAAGAAAGATTATATATGTTCATATACAATATAAGTTTTAAAGTAAAAATGACTATTTACTTAGACCTTTTTGGAACCCTGATATTTTTCATCTGCCTATTGATTTTAAGATCCTAGGGGCCAGAAATTCCTGAGGCATCGCATCATGTCTTATCATGTCACCGCGTACTGTAAAATCTCCCCATATGATGATTCCACATCCAGAGATTCCACATGACTCCAAAACGAGAAAGTTACACGTGAGGTAAAGGCACCCTGAACGTGATAAAGACAGACTAGTTTTCTTCTCCATTGAAATGGCTAAGTAATTTAACTGGAGGTTGCACAAAGGTGGCTTGGCCAGGAGACATGGTTTGTAAGTCCTTCATAATATTTTTTTTTTTTTTTTTTTTTTTTTTTTTTTTTTTTTTTTTGCGGTACGCAGGCCTCTCACCCGGGCGGCCTCTCCCGTCGCGCAGGCTCAGCGGCCACGGCTCACGGGCCCAGCTGCTCCGCGGCACGTGGGATCTTCCCGGACCGGGGCACGAACCCGCGTCCCCTGCATTGGCAGGCAGACTCTCAACCGCTGCGCCACCAGGGAAGCCCCATAATATTTTTAAAATGTTTTAAATGGCACGCCTTTATATGCGGCGTGCGCTTGCTACTTTACCAGAGTCCTCAACATTCCTTGGTAAACCCTTGACCCATTTCACACATTTAAATGACCTCCCTGACGCAGGCGGGCGGTGGAGTTTGTAACCCTTGAACGAAAAGCAAAATGTTCCCTGATGTAACCACAGTCTACATGTTACTAAAATGCTTCTGCGAAAATTATGAGTTCTCATCAATGAGGCTATTATTTTATGAGCCAACGGAAATCCCTATATTTTGCTATTATCAATAGATGAGGGCTGTACACCTGAAACTAACACAGCCTTGTAAATCAACTACATTCCAAAAAAAATTTTTTTAAAATATATATATATATATATATATATATATATATATGTATACATATGAGGGGCAATGTTAGCATTGACATTAAATTAGGGAGTAAGAATGTTGGATTTGTTGCAGAGAAGGGGTATGAATTGGCAATGAAAGGGGTTCTCACTTGCTTCTTCCCACCTACTCCCCTCCTTGACCACAGTTCTTCATCCTCTAACAATCTTACGTTAATTCACCCAAGAAGTTCTCATGTCCAATACACTCTAGTTTGTATTTGCTTAAGTTTAGACTTCCCAGATTTCAGAATTCGAGACTATGACTCTCTGATATAATATTTCCCTTTGATGGAATTAAAAATAAAGTTTTAAATCTTTTACATAAGCATTTTTATGGGTATCAACCAAACATCAACATGCCTTCCTAAAGTAAACTAAGGATGAGATTTTTCAAAATGTAAAATCTCATTTCTTTCGTGGATTTTACACTTTAAGTTTCCCATTAACGAGTAAGAGAGATAAACAACAAGGTCCTGATGTATATATAGCACACAGAACTATATTCGGTATCCTGTGATAAACCATAATGGAAATGAATATGAAAAAGGATGTGTGTGTGTGTATATATATATATATATATATATATATATATATGTATAACTGAATCACTTTGCTGTACACCAGAAACTAACACAACATTGTAAGTCAACTGCACTTCAATGAAAGAAAACCAGGTAACAGAGCACAGCGACTTTAAAAATAGTACTATTCTGAACTCAGGTCACCAAAATTTGCCTGTCTTCCATATGGGGGATCAAAGGTATAAGAAACAGCTTCTATAATCGCATTCAAATACATAAGAAACTGCTTCTATAATCACATTCGAATACGTCCATAAGACAAAATGTGATAAACTGCTATACCACTAAGTACAAATAAAGTACAATGGGAAAACAGGAGACTGAGAGATTATGAACAGGAAGGAAGAGCAGAAAAAAGAATAATTATAATTTCCCCAAACCCCAATACATGCTGCCTACAAGAAATTCACTTCCAATATAATGAGAGAGGTAGGTTAAAAATAAAAGGATGCAAAATGATACATCATACCAACACCATTCCAAAGAAAGCAGAAGTGACCTACCAATATCAGATAAAGTAGACTTCAGAGGAAAAAAGAAAAAATCACCAGGGATAAAGTGGGACATTATATAATGATAAAAAGATCAGTCTACCAGGAGGATGTAGCAATCCTACATACATGTATACCCCCAAACAACACAGCTGCAAAATACACAAAACCAAGACTGACATGACTGAAAGAGAAGAGAAATAGGCAAATCCACATTATAGCTGAGAGTTTCAACACCTCTCTTTCAGTAACCGGTAGGTAGAACTGCTGGATAAAAAATATCAGCAAGTGTATAAAAGAACTGAACAACATCAACAAATGGGATCCACCTGACACCTACAGAGCATTCTACCCAACAACAGCAGAATACCCGTTCCTCTCAAGCACACAGGGAATCTTCGCTAAGACAGGCCACATCCTGGGTCATAACTAAAACATGAACAAATGTCAAAGAATTAAAATCCCTGATCGTAATGGAATTAAACTGGAAATCATTCACAGAAAGGAAAATATCCAATCATTTGGAAATTAAACACCACACTTCTAAACAATCCAGTGAAAGAGGAAGTCTCCAGAGAAATTTTAGAAAATGTACTTATGAAACGTATTTATGCAGAGGGAAGTGAAAAATGTAAGTGCATTCCATCTCTCCCAGGCTTGCCTCCTTCCTTGCTAACTCTTTCCAATGATTACATGGGCACAGTTTTGAATGTGTGCATGAAACCACCCGAACTGCTCTGTCCAAATCACGGAAGCAACAAATTCCTTACCATTTGCAAAATCGACCCAGGTAAAGATACCCACGTTATTCAGCCCTGGCCCTGGTGCACAGGATGGATGGGGATTCACAGAGAGAGCGCGAGGGATAGCAAGAAGAAAGCATGCTGTCCAGATCTCCAGGGGACTGTCACTCGTCATGGAATTACAGCCAGGAAAATATGGAGGCCAAGTGCAGAGACATTAAAGCATCCCTATTCACACCCCCTCGCAGATTCTGAGCATGTCTCAGTCATATTCGCCCAAACTTACCGAGGACTCAGAGGAAGTCAGGGAAGAGAAGGGACAGATTAGGTACTTCATCTGAGTAGTCAACCATCATTTACTAAGCTCCTACCAAATACTGTATCGAGTGCTGAAGAGGCCAAAGAAGAAACAGCAAACATATCCTTCACAAGCTTTATGGCCTGGCTGAATCAAACGGTAGGGGAGAGGAAAGAAAGGCAGTGGTAACCCACTACACAATCTACCAAAATTAATCACAATTCCTTCTGAGAAGACTATGGTTATAAAGTCATTAAGCTGGCAAGTCCCAAGCATGAAGCTAACAGCAGGGATTGAAGAATAAAGTTGACGGCTTCCCTGGTGGCGCAGTGGTTACGAATCCGCCCGCCAATGCAGGGGACACGGGTTCGAGCCCTGGCCCCGGAAGATCCCACATGCCGCGAAGCAACGAAGCCCGTGCGCCACAACGAGTGAGCCTGTGCCCTAGAGCCCGCGAGCCACAACGACTGCAGCCCACGCGCCGAGAGCCCGTGCTCCGCAACGAAGCCACCCACCGCAAAGTGAAGCCCGCGCACCGCAACGAAGAGTAGCCCCCGCTCGCCGCAACTAGAGAAAGCCTACATGCGGCAACAAAGACCCAACGCAGCCAAAAATAAATAAATAAAAGTGAAGTTCCATATATACACTACCAAATGTAAAATAGCTAGCAAGTGGGAAGCAGCCACATAGCACAGGGAGATCAGCTCGGTGCTTTGTGTCCACCTAGAAGGGTGGGATGATAGGGGAGGTGGGATGATGGGGGAGGTGGGATGATGGGGGAGGTGGGATTGGGGGGGGAGGTGGGATTGGGGGGTGAGGTGGGATTGGGGGGGGGAGGTGGGAGGGAGGCTTAAGAGGGAGGGGATATGGGGATATATGTATAGGTAGAGCTGATTCACTTTGGTATATAGCAGAAACTAACACACCACTGTAAAGCAACTGTGCTCCAGGAAAGACGTTTATAAATAAATAAATAAAGTTCCCTTAAAAAAAAAAGAAAAAAGAAAGAAAATGAAGTTGAGGACTTGAAAGGGAGTGAAAGAGTTGGTTTTATGACATATCAATAAAAGTTACAATTATTTGTTATATGTGGGATGATTAAGTGGAATAAGATGCAGGTCTTTTTCTTACTGTTCTTGTATCCCATGTATATTTCTGGCCATATGTAACTTTTACTAAGAGTCAACAATTAATGATGTGAAAAATGACTCCATATTTTTTGTTTTTCTTCCCTTTCCCAGTTTACAAGTACAGAAGCTACGTAAATCATGTACCGCTGTTTAGAATTATTCACATCTGTAGTAGTAACTAGGCCTCTTGGGAGAGAAATAAATGTGTTAAGATATTGCCACATATAGGACTTCTTCACTCGAGATTCTATTCCAAGACATCAAGAGTTAAAAGAAACTTGGAACCAGCTAATTGAAGCCATCTGGCCCTAATTTTAAGAGTGCTCATCTTGTAGACACTTGCATGCTCACCGTGATAAAAGAAATTGTTCAGATTCACACATATTTAAATTCTTTATAGCATGATCCTGTGGTTTTATTAAGGAAGAAATAAAGTTATCTCAGCTTTAAGTTAATTTTGAGCTATCATTTTACTACAGCTTCAAATGCTGAATACAGTTTATCACATGAGTATTACACACATGACTGTGCCAGGTGACCACTTGATCAAAGGTTATCTACCGGGATCCTTCAGTGCGGGCATTATACGTTAACTATTATTCTCCTGAGGAGGGTCCTGTTACACGTCTGACACCAGCCCACCTTCTTTGAGAGGCAGCTCCTGGCTTGATTGATATTGGGCACTGGTTGGCAGATAGAGAGAGAGAGAGAGACCTGCTGGCTAACTCCTATTAGGCTTCAGATCTTATCTCACATTTTCTTTCTCTGGTTAGTTCCAGATGGCCTCCCTCCTTCACGTGTCTGATTGTCGGCTCTGTGTCAGGTGAGGCAGGGGATGACTTGGCCATGTGTCCCTCATCATCTACGTGGAAATTATTCACGTGGAATCATGGTGGTGATTACAGGGTTCCCGAGAGCAGCAAAAGAGGGCAAGCACTTTTCAAGTCTCCGTTTATGTCACATTTGCTATGGTCCCCTTAACCAAAGTAAGTCACGCGGGCAAGCACGGAGCCGGCGCGGGAGGGACGTGCTCATGGGTATGGACAGTGGGAGGATATTACTGCAGTCTTTTTCACAAACACAGGCATACCTCGAAGATGCTGCAGGTTCAGTTCCAGACCTCTGCAATAAAGCCAATATTGCAATAAAGTCACTCACACACATTTTTCGGTTTCCTCATGCATGTGAAAGTTATGTTTACACTACGCTGGAGTCTATTCAGCAGGCAACAGCATTACGTCTAAGACACAGTGTACAGACCTTCATTAAAAATACGTGACTGCTAAAAAAAAAAAAAATGCCAACCATCAACTGAACCTTCAGCAGGTCACAGTAGCAACATCAGAGATCCCTGATCACAGATCAGTATCACAAAGATAATAACAATAATGAAAAAGTACGAAAGATGGTCAGAATTACCAAGAGATGACACAGAGACAGGAAGTGAGCAAACGCGGTTGGAAAAATGGCGCCGACAGACTTGCTCGTTGCAGGGTTGCCACATCACTTCAATCTGTGAAAAATGCAGTATCTGGGAAGCCCCGTAAAAAGAGAACACAATGAAATGAGGTATGCCTGTAATCATCTTCCATAACTATTATGGTACTCCTAATGACAGGAACTCATCTTCTTGAGTTGCTCAAGTTAAAAACCTCAAAGTTATTTTCTACCTCTCTTTTCTTCTCTTAGTATAACATGGGGAAATTATTTAATTGGTTAAATAAAAATTTTGTTTGGTGGGAAATCATTTTCTTTCAGCACTTGAGTGATTTTGCTGTTCATCAGAACAAGGATCACAAATCTATTATTGTTTTAAATAATCATATTTGAAAACTGAAGAGAAACAACCTAAGTGAGAAACTAAAATATCCAATTTATTTTGAAACCCTTATAACACAATCCCGTTTAATAGCTCAGTAACACATGTGATTGTGTGTTTTCTCACAGGCACGACAAAGAGGTCACCACCACTCGGTGCTGATATTTAAGCACCTGGAAAAAATGTTAAGCGGTCCTCCTGTCTTAGGTGATTGTGCACATGCTTCTTATCTGAAGTTAGCAGCAAGCGAAATGAGATGGCTTTCCAAATGACTGCATTGCCAAGGCACCTCCTTTCAGCTAACTGACCCACTCCCGTCACTGCTGCCTCCCAAGGGGTCACTCACAATGACAAGGAGTATGACAATCCCATACGTCACCAAGGCTTCCTACAACCGTGGGTTGGTGCAGTCCAACGAGGGGCCTCTTAGACGACGCTGAACAGGGATCCCTTGCTGCCAGGAGAGGCAGAATGTGATGTAAGCACAGCGCCGCAGAGACGCACGCTGTTGGTCTGCGCTCAAATCAGCTCTGTAACAGTTCTGGGCCTCAGTTTATTCACGTGGAAAACGGGAGATTTGCCTTTAAGGTCTTCTCTCAACCTGTGGCCCCGTGGGTCCACGTGAGCTCTGCCAGTACCACAGAATCCACACGTTACTGGCCGTAGAAACGGAGGAGGGACCCTGAACACCCCCCAGTTCTGGTTAAAACAGGAGGCAGGAGCAATCGTAACCAGCACCTAGTTAACACGTTTACCACCCTGCAGACACCAATCCCAAGTTCAAGGGACACAGGGAAAAGAGCAGGGTAGGAATCCAAAGCTTCACCTGCACCAAAAGGTTACAGTCGTCCGCGACTGGTGTTAGTTCCATAATTGAGCCTTGGCTGTGTATCTCTGGGCAGCACCCCCTTTGTGGCTGGAATGACCGCTCCCCTGCTTTCCGTAGTCCGTCGGGCTGACCAGACCAGGAGTCTGCACCACGCTTCGGGTCCCAGATCCCTGTGAAAAGCTGTGCGGTTCCAGGTGGAGCCAGTCCTCAGCGCGACGCGCACGTGCACGTGGACGCACCTCACGCGTACGAATGATGAAGCCGGCTTCCTGGGGCTCTCAGGCACCGAGGGACACCAGCTTGTCCGGCTCACCGGTGGCTCGCACTCCTTCCTGCTTCTGACCCGCACTGGGACATCACCCCTCACTGTCTCAACCCCGATGGCACCCACGCCAATCAAGCCACTCAGCCGGAGAGAAAATTCCGCGTCTCCAGGCCAACTCCACATCCTCTTGCATTTAACCGCCCTCACGTCTCTTCCTCTCCGTACTCCTCCGGGCTCTGTGTTGAGTCAACACTTGGTCAATCTAGCGCTGCACTGGAGATTTTGGAATACACCTGGGAGTTTTTAAGTCTCAGTCTTTAGAGAGGAGTCCTAAACTTTGATCTAGAATATCTCCATCCCTTCCTCCCTCCCTCCCTGCCTGCCTCCTGACCTCAAAAGCACATAGGGCAAGGAGCCCTCCAGTTCCCTGTCAGGTGAAACCATTTGGTCCTGACCACGTAGGAGCTGTATGGTTGGTTGTTCCAAGCCAGTGCTCCAGACTCGACCCCTCCCCTCCCCTCCCCTCCCCTCCCCTTCCCTCCCCTCCTCCCCTCCCCTCCTCTCCTCTCCTCTCCTCTCCATGTGAGCAGCTTAAACAAGAGCTGCGGCTCTCCTGGGGAAAGGCGAGTCCATCGGTATGTCAAGCTGCAAGCAGCATACAACCTGTCTTACAACGCCTTAAGCAAAGATGATGTTTATTTTTCTCCCATAACAGAGAGTCTGAAGGTAGGTACGCGGTTGGCCCTGATCCGGAAACTGGACAATTTCAGAACCAGCATCCTGTCCCCATTTGACTTTTCTTCTCCTGGTTGACTCCTGTGATGATGAGACGGCTGCCCCAGCTCCATTTATGTTGCGGACCCAAGGCGGTGTAGAGAGAGGATCCAAAAGTTAATGGTTCCCAAGACAAGGTTTCTCAAAGCTAAGTGACGTATGTAGGGGAGGAAATTAATTTCCCCTCCACCCTTTTAGGTTCGTGGCTGAGAACCCCCCACATCATACAAGACAGATTAACAGGAGACAAACAGACAGAAGTTTAATAACATGGAGACCTCCTGTATACACGGGAGAGACCCAGGAGAACTGAATAACTCCCCGACATGGCCCAAGCCACCACCTTAAAATACCATCTCCAGCTAGAGACAAAAGAAGTTACCGGAGGGCCAGGGGAGCCCGTTCGGGGAGGCTATCAGGAAAAGCACAGTAAGCAAGGGTAAGGCTGCTATGCAGACTTCAGTCCATGCCGTCGTCGTCGTCGTCTCCTTTCACGAGCGTTTCTAGAGACTTAGTTTATCCTCCTCTTCCTGGTACAGTGAGGGAGACACCCCTACAAATGGAGACTTCCCTTACAAAGGTAAATGTCTCTGACAAAAGGACAACTTCTACTCTGTTTTCTGAGATTCTCCCGCCCCTGCCGTCTCTTAAAAAATCATCGGCTCAAGACAACCCGTACGCCACAGAGGCACATTTTGGGGTGGCAAATTCTGGTCCACTTCAATGACGATGAGCACTTCACTTGATCCTCTGAGTCTCATCCACTCGATAAATATTTACTGCTATGCGCTGAGTGCGTAGATTAGCAAAACAGTAATAGCCGCTGTTCTCAACAAGCATCTATTGGCAATTCTTTTTCTTACAGTGTATTTTATTCTGAGGAAGAGACCGTGAACAACAACAAAAAAAAGAACAAAGAGTGTAGCTCATCATCCATTATACCAGGTTTAAGACACAACCCACTGCAGTCACCCACCGACAGTGCACCCTGAGGGGAGTTAAACAGGATGAAAAAAAAACAGGATGAGGCATTGTGTGCTTTGGGAAAATGGGCCCTAGATAGTTAAGACGCACATCCGGGAAGAACAGACCTAAACACAGACACTTCTCCCATAGAAGACATACAGATGGCCAAGAGGCACATGAAAAGATGATCAACATCCCCGATTATTGGAGAAACGCAAATCAAAACTACAAGCAGGTGCCACCTCACACCGGTCAGAATGGCCATCATTAAAGAGTCTACAAACTACAAATGCTGGAGAGGGTGTGCAGAAAAGGGAACCCTCTTGCACTGTGGGTGGGAACGTAAATTGCTGCAGCCACTATGGAAAAGAGTATGGAGGTTCCTCAAAAAAAAAAAAAAAACTGAAAATAGGGTTGCCATATGATCCGCCAATTCCACTCCCGGGCATATATCCAGACAAAACTCTAGTTTGAAAAGATACTTGCACCCCAATGTTCACAGCAGCCAAGACACAGAAGCAAACTACATGTTCATCGACAGAGGAATGGATAAAGAAGGTGTGGTATGCGTGTATGTCTATACACACACACACACACACACACACACACACACACACACACACACACACGATGGAACACTACCCAGCCACAAGAAAGAATGAAATAATGCCATTTGCAGCGACGTGGATGGACCTAGAGATTATCAAATTAAGTCAGACAAAGAAAGACAACTATCATATGATATCACTTATACGTGGAATCTACAAAAATGATACAAATGAACTTATTTACAAAACAGAAATAAACTCACAGACATAGAAGACAAACTTATGGTTACCAAAGGGGATGGGGGTGGGGGGTGGGATAAATTAGGAGGTTGGGATTAACAGACATACACTACTATGTATCAAATAGATAACAAACAAGGACCGACGGTACAGCACAGGGAACCATATACTCAATATCTTGTAATAAGCTATAAGGGAAAAGAATCTGAAAAAGAATATGTGTATATATATATATATATATATATATATGAGTAACTGAATCACTTTGCTGTACACTTGAAACTAACACAACATTGTAAATTAACTATACTTCAATTAAAAATGGTTTAAAAAGTTTAAAAAAGAACATTTAAAGACATTTTCGATGGCAAACAAGGCTTACTATTTCTGATGTAGACCCAAAGATGTAATGTGGTTCTATAACAAGTGTATATCCCAGCGGTAATCCATTTGGATTTATGGAATATTCATTTGGCACAGAATTTGATAATGAGAAAAACCTCCAGTGAATTTCAATGCACTCGCTTCAGTAAAATTACTGCCACCTCACGTAATGTCCCTATTACTGTTGGAAGCCTTTTACGCCCTGGTACATCGAAGACATAATGCAAAACATAGAAAGACTGAAAACGGGAGAGGATTATTTTCCCCGTTTGCCAGAACTCTACCGTAGCAGAAATCCAATCTGCTCACTGAACTGAATGCGCGGGAGGAAAGAAACGTCCCCGTCTGAAGGCGTTCGGCGTTCGGTGCTGTCAAACGATAAACTGAGGTATATTAAAAGTTTTAAGGGCCTTTCTGAGCAAAAACCGATTCCAATGGCACAGTGCCAAACCGGAAGTTGTTAGGGGCGCGCTGCTGAAAGATCATACAAGAGAAGCGTGGAAGCAGAGAAAAGGAAACGCTTCGATGGGTTAACCAGCTTAAAGCCTAGCTGGCTCGTTGTGTGTGGTCGGTTGCCCTTAGGTTTCCATTTAGTAGCCTCGAGGCATACGCAGGCTTAGACTTCAGTCGGCTTCCACAGTGGCCTTCGAGCCCCCTCGGCCCAGCGGCCTCCTTCTTTAACTTACCGTCCAGGCCAGGACTTCTCCGGCTGGGCTGCTACGCTGACAGGGCGGCACCACCACCGAGGCTGCTTGGAAACAAATGTCTAGGACTCATACTCTTTGGGCCTGACTCGTTTCCGCTGATGAGGTAGTGATGTTATGATTAAGGAGCTCCACTTCTAGTTTAACCTCGCCACTCAGAGAGAAGGCCAAGAGAATAATAAGGAAAACTCAGCAGCGCTTGGCAGACTTAAAATCACCAGTAGAATTGTCCCTGTGGCCTCTGCCATACTAGAAAACCTTTTCCCTTCGTTGTCATGAACGTCACGGTGAGCGCAGATTTGCTTGTCTAGGGTAACGAGGAAGTCACCTGAGCGAGGACTCTACACGCCTAACAGGGAACACTTCGTGAGCTGGCAGCCCTGTAAAGTCTCCACATCTACTCGCAGTCTGAAGAAGACTAAGATCCATCTCGCTGCCAAAACAAACACTGTGGCACAAGGAACCGCCCATGTTCAAACGAAGACCCATGATGGCAGCATTTTCCACAAGTTTCTGCTTTCCTTCTAAAGGCCTGAAGATGAACGCACCACAGATGAACTGCACAAGGTAGCAAGCACTAGCCACCCCGTAAGCGTGATTAGGTACGAGGAGCAAAGACCACAGATACTGAGAATAGAGGCCTTCTGATGTGGAGGGGCCAGGGGCGTGTGAGTTGGGGAACAAGAAACTCTGGCTTAGGGCACTGGGAGATACATGGAAAATGAGACAGGAGTCAAAGACAGATGGCTTTCCTGCGACTCCTCCAAGTTTGGCTCCTTAGCCAAGTCAGGAAGATGTCATCCTCTCCCTTTCTCTCCACTTCCAGTTTTCGTCCTACTCTTGGTGCCAGGGGCGGGGCGGGGGGCGGCCTTGTTGCATGTTAACATGCAAATAAGGCATGTTAACATCAGTGTTTTGGTGTATCTGGTGATAAGGTACTTTTTCAAGATAATAAAGGACACTGTAAGTGTCAAGTTACTAACAAACTTCTTTTGATTTGGGTCTAACTAGGAATGCATCTGTCTTTGGGATACGATGACGTGTGGTTCGAAGCTTAGACATGAGGAGAGAGAGGATTTCTATTCTGAAAACACGCGGAGAAAAGTGAGGACCCTTGTGTTTGAGAACGCCGGAAATATTAAAAACGAATATGAAAATGCAATGCTAGTTGAAAACTGTAAGTTAATTTCTTCTGGAAAAATAAAGGTGATTAACGAGGTGTATTTAAAGTTAGGAGGCAGTAACATTCTTTTCTTCTAATTATTTTTCTTTTTATTTTTCGGCCACGCCACACAGCATACAGGATCCTAGTTCCCCAACCGGGGAGCGAACCCGCGCCCCCCTGCACTGGAAGGGCGGAGTCTTGACCACTGGACCACCACGGAAGTCCCGAGAGGCAGTAGCATTAGAAACAGTATCCAGACGCCCGCTTTCCTGCTCCTAAGTGATCAATGGAACCCTAGAGAATGGCTGACAGGGAACCTTGGATTAGCCTCAACATTCATCGTGGAATGTTTCAGGCAGGGCTTTTCTCTTTTTTCACAACTGATAACCCACTCCTCACCGCCACAAATAATGATGTAAGTTAGATGAAAAGTTTTTCCTTTAAACTCCATATGTGTTTGAGACTTTATTAAAATTGAGTTTTTAAAAAATGGAGGTTTCTAAACAACCATTTTCTTTATAGTCTAGTGGGATAATAAAAATAAATAACACAAAGTACCATCGAATCTAATCTTCACCAAAGCCATCAAGGAGGTCCACGAGTGAAGACAAAAACCACAGCTCTGAAATAGAGAACGTAGGGGAATTTAAAGCTTCTTCCGTCTGGCACATCTTCCAGTACACCTGTTGTGCCTCAATATATATATTCTAAAAACAGTTAGCCGGAGTTTTACCAAGTCCTAGGACCCAAATGAAAAGCAGGTGTTTTCTTATGAAAGGGGAAGATCCTTTTCATCTCAACTGAAATAAAGTTAAGTTGGCTCTGGACACAAAAACAGTTAAAAAGGGGCTTCCCTGGTGGCGCAGTGGTCGAGAGTCCGCCTGCCGAATGCAGGGGGGTATACGGGTTCGTGCCCCAGTCCGGGAAGATCCCACGTGCCGCGGAGCGGCTGGGCCCGTGAGCCATGGCCGCCGAGCCTGCGCGTCCGGAGCCTGTGCTCTGCAACGGGAGAGGCCACAACAGTGAGAGGCTCGGGTGCCACAAAGAAAAACAAAAACAAAAAACAAAAACAAACAACAGGTAAAAAGAAGAACCCTCCTATGACGGCTCAATTCAGCCTTTGTATATTACCAACACGAAGGAAGGTATTTTACTTATCCTTCTTCTATAAATGAACACTTAGCTGTGCTAGGAGTTTTCCACACCTTCATGACTTTTACTGTGGTTTTCCTTAATTTACCTTCATTGGCATAAAGCTTGTGGACTCCCACACTACAACATGAATAAAAATAGTAGCTTTGACACTAAGACAAGCTCTTGTTTGACAAACTATGTTTGTGATCATCTTTTGGAAGATTTTTTTTTTTCTCTTAACCAAACTCTTCATATGTTAAAATTAATTTCAATGAGGCATTTCAAAATAAAAACCTGTAAGATGATCCTTAGAAGATGTAAAAGATAGCATTTCTGACATATACATATATGCCCTCCTAACAATGTAGATAGGTTTATATTGATGCAAATCTAACATAAAGATTATAAAATTAAAAAAGGAATTTTAGGAAAAAATTTTGGTTGCTCCCACACCACACATGCCATATGATGATTATTAAAATGGCAAGCATGGATTTTTTTTAAGATAGATATGTAGACAGATAGAGATAAATGGGTAGATTCTTATCTACAAAAGCACTGCCATACAAACTTGGAAATAAAATACAAAATAATAGGGCTTCCCTGGTGGCGCAGTGGTTGAGAGTCCGCCTGCCAATGCAGGGGACGCAGTGTTCGTGCCCCGGTCCGGGAAGATCCCACATGCCGCGGAGCGGCTGGGCCCGTGAGCCATGGCCACTGAGCCTGCGCGTCCGGAGCCTGTGCTCCTCAACGGAAGCGGCCACAACAGTGAGAGGCCCGCACCGGGAAAAAAAAAAAAAAAAAAAGTATTACAACGTTCTAAATGTTAAGCAAACGTAAACATGTCTCTCTTTAATGTCTAAATTGAAGTGCAATAAAAACCTCTCTGATTGTGTGACTGCATTGTTAGGAAATTTGGTTTGGAAACTTTTGGAGACTAATAAATTACTGGCCGAAATGCTCATTATCCATTATGTTGTCACCTGAAACAGAGTCAATCAACTTCTTCAGCAAAGGAACAATGGGTAAACTAATAAAAGTACAGGTTTAGTCACCCCGTATTACAGCCAAGTGTGATCTCGTGAAACAACAGGTCTTAGAGTACATCAAAGTCAGCTATGCTCTTCAGTTCTTGCTTTGAAGCCAGCCTACCTTGGGAATACTCTTATCAGTAAACACAGACAATGGGTGTCTTTGTTTTCTCAAAGTTTGTATCACCAGTTGTATTAGCTAGGGCTGCCAGGACACAACGTACCAGAAACCAGATGGCTTAGAGAAACTGAAATGCATCGTCTCACAATTCTGGAGGCTGGAAGTTCAAAATCGAGGTATGGGACGGGTTGGTTCCTTGTGAGAGCTGTGAGGGAAGGATCTACTATGGCTTCCCTCCTGGACTTGCAGACACATCACACTGCTCTCTGTCTTCACGTCCACAGGATATTCTCCCTTTGTGCACGTCTACCTGCACGACCTCATCTTAACTTCAGTACATCTGCAAGTAACCTATTTTCAAATAAGGTCACATTCTGAGGTACTGGGGGTTAGGACTGCAACATATGATGTTGCAGGGGGACGGGGGGGGATGCAATTCAATCTCTGACACAAGTCTAGGACAGATTAACAATAAGGTAACTCGAGCAGTACATGAAGCAAGAGGGTAACGGTGTGAAAGAAACCTGTCTTTCAAACTATCGAGGAATAAACCTACCTAAGGAGACAAAAGACCTGTATGCAGAAAAGTATAAGACACTGATGACAGAAATTAAAGATGATACAAATAGGTGGAGAAATATACCATGTTCTTGGATTGGAAGAATCAACACTGTGAAAATGACTCTACTATGCAAAGCAATCTACAGATGCAATGCAATCCCTATCAAACTACCACTGGCATTTTTTACAGAACGAGAACAAAACATTTCACAATTTGTATGGAAACACAAAAGACCCCGAACAGCCAAAGCAATCTTGAGAAAGAAAAACGGAGCTGGAGGAATCAGGCTCCCCGACTTCAGACTACACTACAAGGCTACAGTCCTCAAGACAGTATGGTATTGGCACAAAAACAGAAATACAGATCAATGGAACAGGATAGAGAGCCCAGAGATAAACCCACACACATATGGTCACCTTATTTTTTGATAAAGGAGGCAAGGATATACAGTGGAGAAAAGACAGCCTCTTCAATAAGTGGTGCTGGGAAAACTGGACAGCTACCTGTAAAAGTATGAAATGAGAACACTCCCTAACACCACACACAAAAAATAAACTCAAAATGGGTTAACGACCTAAATGTAAGGACAGACACTCTCAGACTCTTAGAGGAAAACATAGGCAGAACACTCTAGGACATACATCGCAGCAAGATCCTTTTTGACCCATCTCCTAGAGAAATGGAAATAAAAACAAAAATAAACAAATGGGACCTAATGGAACTTAAAAGCTTTTGCACAGCAGAGGACACCACAAACAAGACCAAAAGACAACCCTCAGAATGGGAGAAAATAGTTGCAAATGAAGCAACTGACAAAGGATTAATCTCCAAAATTTACAGGCAGCTCAGGCAGCTCAATAACAAAAAAACAAACAACCCAATCCAAAGATGGGCAGAAGACCTAAATAGACATTTCTCCAAAGAAGATATACAGATGGCCAACAAACACATGAAAGAATGCTCAACATCACTCATCATTAGAGAAATGCAAATCAAAAGTACAATGAGATATCATCTCACACCGGTCAGACTGGCCATCATCAAAAACTCTAGAAACAACAAATGCTGGAGAGGGTGTGGAGAAAAGGGAACCCTCTTGCACTGCTGGTGGGAATGTAAATTGATGCAGCCACTACAGAGAACAGTATGGGGGTTCCTTAAAAAACTACAAATAGAACGACCATACGACCCCGCAATCCCACTACTGGGCATATACCCTGAGAAAACCATAATTCAAAAAGAGCCAGGTACCACAATGTTCACTGCAGCTCTATTTACGATAGCCAGGACATGGACGTATCCAAAGTGTCCATCAACAGATGAATGGATAAAGACGATGTGGCACATATATACAATGGAATATGACTCAGCCACGAAAAGAAATGAAACTGAGTTATTTGTAGTGAGGTGGAAAGACCTGGAGTCTGTCAAACAGAGTGAAGTAAGTCAGAAGGAGAAAAACAAATACCGCATGCTACCACATACATATGGAATCTAAGAAAAAAAAAATGTCATGAAGAGATTAGTGGTAGGACGGGAATAAAACACAGACCTACTAGAGCATGGACCTGAGGATATGGGGAGGGGGAAGGGTAAGCTGTGACGAAGTGAGAGAGTGGCAGGGACACATATACACTACTGAACGTAAAACAGATAGCTAGTGGGAAGCAGCCGCATAGCACAGGGAGATCAGCTCGGTGCTCTGTGACCACCTAGAGGGGTGGGATAGGGAGGGTGGGAGGCAGGGAGACGCTAGAGGGAAGAGATATGGGAACATATGTGTATGTATAACTGATTCACTTTGTTGTAAAGGAGGAACTAACACACCATTGTAAAGCAGTTATACTCCAATAAAGATGTTAAAAAAAAAATCAGTCTTTCAATGCAAGCTGCTCAATGAATTGCTGAAGTGGTGCCAACTCTCATCTATCAATCAAATTGAACTCTTGAACCAATAAGATAAAATACTTAGAGGACACGTTACGGTGGGCCTTTTCTGGCAGCTGCATCACAGAATCACAGTGCCGGTAAGAAAGATGGGCAGTAAACTCTGAACGGCAGCTTTTTTTTTTTTTATCGGTCTTTACCACACGATATAAGACTTGGGGGAAATGCGACACCAGTCTGAGAAGGAAAAAGAGTTGCCCGGTCAAGTTCATCCTGAACTCAAATCATCAAAGGGTCAATCTATTTCGGAGCAGAACTTGTGCCTGGTGTCAAAATTAGCACCATCTTCTGAATGGCTTTCCGATCTTGGACCTGCAGCCGTGACTAGACAGCTTGTTTCAGCGCACAGTTCTGATCTGGCTGAAGAAACCCACAGTGTTAACTGTCATCCACTGACTGGGGTCCTCTTCCTGAGGACAACATGACAGTTCCCTTCATGTTCTCACTTCCTATGGTGCTTCTGCAGGTTTTAGGTGTTCGTACTGAGGAGCTCCTTCAGGGATGTTCTTCTTGGACTTGAACGTATGAGAAGAACGGCTGCTGAAGAGGAAGCTCTTCTTCTTGAGGGTGAGGGTGGAGGTGGGGGAGGGAGAGGCCACTAGACTGCAGTGCAGTGAGGATTCAGAGGCAGCACTTGGGAATCGGGAGGGGTAGACGGGTCCTCAGTCTGCGGGCAGCAAAACCCAGGCTAGCGCCGCTCTGAGCAGGGGGTGAAACTCGGTGACAACGCCTGTGTTGCTTCCCCCACCTCCCCAGCCAGGAAAATGGACCCAGCTACATGGCACAAGAAAAGGCTTCACCTACATTGCCATTGTAATGTTGGATGCCAATCAAGTACCCAAACAAATAAATATATCCTTGTGAACTGTGCTAAATTATATGTATGAAGGGAAAGAAAGAAATTCTCCAAAGAACCCCAGTATCCACAGCTGCCAAATATGAACACGTGCTACAGGTCCCAAGGAGCAAATAAATGAGATAACGCACGGAAAGCACGTGGCACAGCATCCCATTCGGTTAAGTGCTCAATAATATGAGCTCTTTTGATATTACTGTGACTCTGCCCTGTAATTCCAGCCTCTAAGGTCTTCTGCACTGAAATGCTTGCCGATTTATAGTGATGCATTCTCCTCAGGAATTCACAGTCCATCATCATTGTCTACTACAGTCAAATCACCAACTTGTTAGTCTACCCTTCCATAAAGGAGAACGAAGTATATGCGGGTTCTGTGTCACAATACAAGCATGTATAGTTTCTCCCTCTGCACACTAATCACAGCGTTCTATTACCGCTATTGCCATCAGACAGCACTGACAGATTATGTGACATTATTGGTATTGTTTTCTGCCAGGACACTAGAAGTTATAACGTTTATATCATGCAAAGATCAGACTGACATCTAAATCATCCCTGCCAGTTTCCACCATCAGTCATTTACTTAGGTCTCTTCGTTTTTCCAGTCATCCTGCAAAGTCTTACTCGTCTGATTTCCTTCGGCCCGATGCCCACCTTTCCTCCACTCGGAAAGCATGCTTTGGCGCGTGACGCTGGGAGGGGGGCTGCTGTCACGGGCATCCTCTGTGCCACTGCAGGAGCACCCCTGTGTGAAAGGGGAGGGACCGGAGTGCCCCTCTCTGAGGAGGAAAGAATGGAGTTTCCCTCCAGAGTGGAAGGCGGGGTCAACCACGGGCTTGTGCAGAGGTGTGTCTCTCGGTCTCCTCTGCTGCCTGTCTACCTCCGCGCATGAATTTGCAGGCAATAAGCAGGTCGGAGAGCCGTGCGATTTAAAATTTTAGGCCTGCAGGGGCTAAGAAGTCCATTTTGTCAACCCCCTCAAAGCCCACTTAGATCCCTTCTGTAGCACCTTCCTATCAAGAGGCCATTCAAGTACATCCTTCCCCTTAGAAGAAGGAGCATTCCATCTATTCGAGGAGCACTTTATGAGGAATTTTAGGCGCTGCCTTAAATTAATTAAGGGGGATCAACATGTACTTGAAGACCTGTATAAACTGTCAAGCAGAAGTTCCATTTAGGGAAAGATTCTCCCGGTCTGTCCTAAAACTGAAGATGGGACTGTATCTCCTAGAGAATACTACTACTAAAGCAGTAAAAGGATGCTCATAGCTAAATTTATTAAAACTTTCATGAGTGTCACTCCTGCACGGTGAAAGGTAAAGTAAGCCCTTCGCGTTCCGACTCGTGTAAGCTCGGCGACGCACACACGCGGGACGTACCGTTATTCCCAGACGGGCAAGCTGAAGCTTGGAGAGGTTGCAAAGGCTGCTCAAGAAACTATGACGGAGGCCACACGATCACTGAGTTTTCCCCCAAATAATGCTGTCTATGTATATCCTCCTCTGTAGTTCACACACTTGTTTGGTTTACGTTATTTCCATATGACTTTCTTCCTCCCGTGATCACGAGTCTGCTCCAAACCTGTCTTCCCTGCCATCTACTTCGGCACCTTTCACCAGAGAAACTGGAAAGCGCTCTCTTTAGAATACTGCCTACATCTCAGAAACAAGGAATTGGAGTCTGGGCCTAAATGCTGCCTCCATAAGCTGTTCTGGGCCAAAGCAAGTTTGTTATCCAGGTAAATGGGGGTTTGGATAAAGAAGCCAACAGTCTCCGGTATTGCCAAGAAGCCCTCCACGTGGTTAGTAGCTAAGACCCTTCGCATAAACCCCTGTCCACATCCCCCTCTCCTCGCTGAAGTCACAGTGAAGCCAGGCGGAGCCGGCAGCGGCGAGGTTCCTTCCTGGCCGCTAGAGGCCAGCAAGCCACTGCCCAGAACGTCCTCCGAGCTGGAGTGCCCTGCTTTCTGACATCATGAGGCCGCTTCATTCAAATGCAGGAGGATGTCGCTAGAATGTTTCTAGAAGGAAAACGTCCCATGTATTTTCAGTGCATACTACTGAGAGGCCTCTAGTTTACAAGGCTTCGCGAGACTTCCCAGAATGTTCAGTCTTAAGGAAATTAAACAAGCAGAGAAAGTGTGTCTCCGTGGCGTCTGTCCCTCCACCTCTTCCAAAAGCCCTATGCTTTCCGTTTTATCATAATGCTTTATTTCCCCCACCCCCCTTGGCTACCTGGAACAAAACACAACATGAACCGTTCTCTTTTTTTCCCCTCTAACAATTTATTTTCTTAAAAGCAATAACGTCCCTCTCTCCTATTCTTCACTCCTCCTCGGGTTCACACCCTCTCTCCCCCTTTTTCTTTCCGTCGTGCACTCCTCTCTTCCCCCTCTCTGCTGCATTTCTAGGAGGAAATAAGCACTCCCTGACTAGATAATCCACTCTCACTGTTTCAACTGCCACCTGTGAGCTGATGCCTTATAGCTCTGGTATCTCTGGCTGACACCTCTCCTGCAAGCCTCAGAGGTCTAGTTCTCACTGACTGTCAAGACATCGGCCCAAGGGTGGGTCCCCAGGACGGCGGCTCGACCAGAATGAACACTAGACGGCACTGTGTGAAATAATCCCAACAACCACAAACATATTTGCAAATATTTGCATATGTAGAGAATACCTGTGAAACGATACACAAGAGACCAATAAAGGGGGCAGGCAGCCCCCAGCGCTGGGAGCACTACAGCCAGGGGACAAGGCTGGAGAAAGACTCACTGTTCTCTACGTGCCTTTCAGACCCTTTGGGTTTCATATAATGCGCACGGATGATTACCTATTAAACGGTAAAGGGAATTATATAAACATTTCAATGTTTACACCTTCTGGAGTTTTACCGAGCCCATTGCTCTCCTTCTGCCACGTGCTCCCCGGGTAGATAAATGGACTCTCGGTTTCGGATACCAGCCGTGAGCTGGTGACGCCCAGACCTGTTATCTCTGGCCCACACCCCTCCTGCCAGCTTCAAAGTTCCGCTCCCCACCGTCAGACATTTGTCCGTGGGTGTGTCAGCAGAACCTCAAACCCAACGCCTCCTGCGCCCCGTTCACCGTCTTCCAGCTACCTGACCTCGAGGAAGCCCCTCTGTCAATCCTGCTGAATTGAAGGACGGCCCTGCCGCTGCCCCTCCTGAGCTGTCGGTCCCAGCTGCCAACAGCCGCGGTCCCGCCCTGCACCCACCAGAACTGGGGGTCGTTCCTTCCCTGCCCAGATCCACCCAACCAGCCAGCCAAACAGGCGCCGCCCCCCCGCCCGCCCCTCCACCCCCTCAAATATCCCTCAGATTCAGCCCATCCTCCCCATTTCTATTACCCTCCTGTAGTAGGCCCTTATCATCTCTTTCCTGGGCTTCCATGCTCCCTCCCCATCTGACTTTCTTCTTCCAGGTCTGTGCTTTTCAAAGTCCCCCCCCACACACACACACACAACTGCCTGAGTCACGCACGTAAGTGTAATTGTTTTTTCTTTTTTTGCTGCACCGCGCGGCTTGCAGGATCTTAGCTCCCCGACCAGGAACAGAACCCGGGCCCCCTGCAGTGGGAACATGGAGTCCTAACCACTGGACAAATTCCCTGGTGGTTTTTAAATTAATTTTTTTTTTTGTAAGTGTAAGTCTAACAGCATCGCTCCTGGCTCACCCCTGGGGGGCTCCTGTACCAGATGAGGAGGCCCCAACACAGCACTGCACTGTGACCTTGTCCCTCCCCGCTTGGCCCTGTCCTTCCCCACCTGGCCTTGCCGACCTGTCCGGCTTCATCTCCTCCCATTTCTGGACTTATTACAGAAGTCGCGCAACTGTTTGCAGTTTCCCAAGCATCCTGTGCTGTTCCTCCCTGACACCACTGTTTATGCTCCTCGCTCAGCTTGGAATGCCCCCTCCTGAGCCCCTACGGCTTCCCTTCATCTCGGCCATCTCCTCACCATCACGTGAGACTCACACAAAGACCTAAGGAAGGAACGTGGGATAAAGACGTCCTGAGATGGCGAACACCAAAAACCGTGAGCCTCGGGCCCAGTCGTGACATCACTGACAAGGGAAAGCAAAAGGATCGTGATCTCCAGCTAGCCTGATTCAGCGGTGTAAGTAACCGATCTAGAATTTCTTTGAAAACAACATTAACAATCTTGCATGACCACTGGAAGAAATGAAAAGGAGCAAGAGACAACTCAAGTGTAGGCTGCGTCATGTCTGACCACCCAACCACAAGACATATGAAAGGTACTGAGTAGGTACTAAGACTCCACGGAGTCCCCTGTTGTCATATAACATCTGCCAACGACTTTAATTAACTTTACACTTCACAGTGAGTCATCTACCTTCAGCATTTACCCTCCTTTTAGACGTGGGAACGCGCTAACGAATTTGCTGGGCAGGCAGCAGAATGAAGATGTGTTTTTGCCTCTCATAAAGGCTCCTTTTACATTTCTAGGGTCATATCTTGAGTTTCAGGGCAAGTCTGAGTTCACTTAGTGCAGAGAAAAACAGGTCAGCATCTGGATAATACAGATTTAAGTCATAAAACAAAAGCACCTTGAGTCTTGGTGTAAGCCTGCAGTGATAAAGATGCAGAGTGGGGAAATTCCCAACATCCCAGGGGTCTCCATTAAATAAAACCGGGGCTGAGTCATCAGTGCGGATGAGGGAGAGAGATGCAGATCAGAAGCATTTGAGATTTTTACATCTCACTAAGGTCACTAAGTAGCCCAACCTCACCAGAGACACTATCAGGAAAATTCAGAGTCTGGCTTAGCTTTTGCCTCACCTTTGCGGGCCGCGCATGCCAAGATCAGCGAATGGACAACAGAAGAATATTAACCACAAAGAGCACCTGTGTGCTGCAGTTAAAATAAACTCAGCTTCATTTCAATTCGTTCATTCATTCGTTCAACAATATTTAATTCGTCCGTTCATTCATTCAACAATAATATGTATTGAATGCTATGTGCAAGAATTTGGAGTGAGGTCACTCTAAAGAGAGTGATGACATATCCGTGAAACACGTCTACATTAGCCAGTCTCTATTTTCCAAGGGAATCTGTGGAGAGGTGTTGTGAATAAGAAGAAGTAACGGAATTAAATCGCATATCTAGTCAGGAGTGGGGGTATCCAAGTCCCTCTTCTCTGCTCTCATGTGAAGGTTAAGTTACAGCTACAGAATAAAGGAACACAAAACATACACAGATGGGTATGGTGCCATACATCCAAAGGATCTGGGACAATCTCAATTTTAATATCCTTTTCCCTTATCTCGAAGAGCATGCTTGTATTTGCCACATCACACAGCCCAATCTGGACTTGGGAAGTACAGCTAGGTTGGCAGACATAGAGAGAGGGCATCTCATGACCTGCTGGTCCCGTGAGGAGAAGGACAAAAAGAGAGCAAAGGAAAGCCTCCCTAAGAAATACTGAATTGGAGGATCATGAAGGCAAAGATATGGATGGCTCTGAACACGGGAGAAGGCGGAGCTAAGGACCTGGACAGGCTGCTCTCAAGAGTGGGGCTCCGCAGAAACATTTCTTTGGTGTTGAGAAAAAGGTGGTGAAAACGGAAAATAATAGAAAGAGAGAATGAAGGAAGCTCCTTCTGAACTTTTCTTGAAGGTCAAGATAATTTGATAATTTACACAAAGACTTGCATTAACTCCATCTTCCCCATTCTGGAGCTCTAATAAGCGCTGGTATAATTTTTTCCTTCTTCCAGAGAACAGACCCCACTAAATCTTGGAAAATGGTCACAGGTATTTTTTAGTGTAATACAGGTATTGCTGAAACACAAAGAGATAAGCTTGGTTATACAGGGAAACCTAGTCATTACAAGGATTTCTTTCGAGGTTAGATATATTCTGGGACTATCGGCCGGGTCTGGGGATGGACTGCAGATGATATTTCTACAGACCAACTCTTCCTCATTCCCTCGTCCAAGGTCGAGTAGTGGGCTATTCTGAGTCAGAAAATCTGGATTGGAACCTGGTTCTGCCATTTGCTGACTGCTAGAGCTGAGACGAGAAACGTTAAGCTCTTTGAGCCTGATATTCATCATTCACAGAAGGGAAACAAGTCCTTCCTTGAAGAGATTTTAGAAAGTTTAAACCACCTAAAAATACAGTAAAGTGCTCAGAACATGATAAAAAGATACCTAAGTGACAGTTACCAGTACTCTTTACTAACCCTCCCTCTGGCCTGTTTGCCATGGTACGGGAGGGAGAGGGTTCTAAAAACAAACAAGGAGGAACACCTGACCAATGAGCTAAAAAATATATTACACAATGGTAGGAGAACTGACTTTCAATAATCACATACTAGAAATCTTCGTTACACCTGGGGAACACCAAATTCTATTTAAAATGCCAATCTCAACTGTTTCTGCTATTTGACTTTGACCTTTCTAATAAAGACTTCGCATAAGTAGCTAGAATGACAATCTTCAGTAAAGGGGATAGAAGTGTTTTACCTACCAAGTTCTTTATTGCCTAAGTCTTACAGATGGGGCCAGAGATAAAGGTACCATTAAAACTAACAAACAGGATGTTCAGTATTACCTCCTGGATATTACTTGTGTGATATTCTTCCTGTAATCTCATCTTAGGTTGTCACCAAATGTTTCCTGAATCCCCATCAAATATCCATGCTGTGCTAGGTACTAACAGGGACACAATGATGCTTACAGCACAGGCTTTGCCCCGAAGGCGCTCATCATCTGGCGAGAGGGAGGCAGTGGTAGTTAACTGACGAAAAGGCCAGCTGTTGAAGAGCTTTCTGAAAAATGTGCGAGGCGTTCTGGGAATATAAGCCAAAGGTAGGTTGCTTCCAACTGCAGACATCTGGGCGGGTTCTCTAGGGAATTATGTGAACGAGGTCATGGAGGACGGGCAGGACTCCATGGTCAGAATGGCAGTAAGGGATGGGGTTAGCAGCAAGGCTGAGGAGCAAGCTTGAGCTTGACCCAGAAAGTGGATGAGAGCAGGATGCATTCAGAAACGGTAGCTACAACAGCATGGAGTTGTGTAAGAACGCAGGGAGTAAAGAAGACAGAGTAGAAAAGGCAGGTCAGGGGAAGACTGTGGGAGGTTTTCAATGGCCAGCTGAGAAGCTGGGTTTTTTTTTTTCTAGCTGCAGAAATCCAATGAAGGAAGAATGCCATGCTGGGTCTTGGTTCTGGAAAGCTGCACAATTAGAGTCAGCATGGAGGATTTACTGGAGGGGTGAGAAAGAGACTAAAGGGAAGTCAACCAGATGAGGAGCCCTGGCCACGGGTCGAAGGTATTAAGACCTAGAACGCGGGCAGTGGCACAGGAAGCGATGGATGCACGGCACTCTGCTTTTTTGTCTTGGGGTGACACACTCCTTGAGTGCACCAGTATCCGACATACTCTGCTGCTGCTGAGGTTAAAGAGCCTTGGGCTAAACCGAAGAAATCAAAGTCCTTGAATGTAACTAATTTGAGCAACTGCTCCTTTAGAGACTCGCCTGGGGGGGTCACTGTCTGAAGAAGGCACACTGAGAGAGAAGTGACCGCGTGCAAAGATTTTCTTAACCAAGGGACCTGTGATAAAATAAATGTAATACAAAAGTCCAGCGATCTGCATTGTCCCAACATCACACAATACCCCAGGTTTTTTACATCCTTGTCCCCTCCGCAGTCACTGTGTATTTTCTTTAGTCTTTTCCCCCTTCTACAATTTCTGCTTCCCCCCGCCCCCCCCCACCCCGGCCTTGCTGTGTGCCTTGCGGGATCTTAGTTCCCCGACCAGGGACTGAACTCACGCCCTCGGCAGTGAAAGCACTGAGTCCTAACCACTGGGGCGCCAGGGAATTCCCAATTTTTGCTACTTTTATGTGAACATCTTTTTCAGGGGATGGTTGACAACTGGCTATCCCTAATTCATTCCCCAATACGAATGAGCCAATGAATCTACTTTTTAAAATGCTCTGAGGGACTTCCCTGGTGGTCCAGTGGTTAAGACTCCGTGCCGCCAACGCAAGGGGCGTGGGTCTGATCCCTGGTCGGGGAGCCAAGACTGCAGGCACGTGCTGCGCGGCGCAGCGGCCAAGAAAATATATTTTAAAAAGCGCTTTATGATTCTTAATGTAGATGTCCAAACCCATGTAAAAAACAAATAACTATGAAATGAAATGACCAACCTTATTATTTAAACGCTATTCTCAGAAATAAGATCAAACACGCTCTAACACGTGCAACAAACCAAGTACCACCATCGGCCCTTCTTCTTTTCACACCTAACATGTGAGCTCTTAATTGCACTACTGCACTCATTTTCTACTTTCAGATAACAAAAGAGTGAATCTGTGAATGTAGCTACACAGATTCCTTTAGAAAGCAATCAGACACAGAATGACTCTAAGTGAAGACTCCGGGCACTCTTCTGTGTGTATAAATGCATGCACTCCGCATACTAGTGGCAAAACCAGAAGGAACATTCACTGGTTTTCTTCCTCAGGATCTGTTAGGATTCCTTCTAGCCCCCAACTCTACTCACTCTCTAAGGAAATCAAGATCTGGGCAGCAATGCCAGGCTAGGGGGTCAGCGGGGACCAGGAACCGAGGAGCGTATTTAAAAACAGAAACACTGGGACTTCCCCGGTGGCGCAGTGGTGAAGGATCTGCCCGCCAATGCAGGGGACACGGGTTCCCGCCCTGGTCCTGGAAGATCCCACATGCCGCGGAGCAACCAAGCCCGTGCGCCACAACGACTGAGCCTGCGCTCCAGAGCCCGCGAGCCACAACTACTGAAGCCCGAGCGCCTAGAGCCCGTGCTCCACAACAAGAGAAGCCACCGCCATGAGAAGCCCGCGCACCGCAACAAAGAGCAGCCCCCGCTCGCCACGACTGGAGAAAGCCCACGCACAGCAACGAAGACCAAACACAGCCAAACATAAATGAATAAATAAATGTAATTTTTTTAAAAACCAGAAACATTTATTAGTGCTTGACAATTAATTAGATCTTATTTTCTTGCTTCTAAAGACAGTTTCATAACGTTAAAATGTATGTAGTCTACCATTCTACTGGTGATAATTCAAATTCCTTCTTGCTCACACTCTCCGACAGAAATCACAGCAATATTTTTTGATCTGTCTCCTAAACCTAAGGAAATAAAATTTTTTTTAAAAGGGACCTAATTAAACTTAAAAGCTTTCGTATAGCAAAGGAAACCGTCGACAAAACAAAAAGACAACCTACTGAATGAGAAAATATTTGCCAAATCATATGACTGATAAGGGGTTAATATCTAAAATATATAAATAGCTCATACAACTCAACATTTAAAAAAAAACCCAACTAAAAAAACAGACAGAAGGGACTTCCCCGGCGGTCCAGCAGTTAAGACTCTACACTTCCAACGCAGGGGACACGGGTTCGATCCCTGGTCGGGGAACTAAGATCCCACGTGCCGCACAGGCAAAAAACTGAAAAACAGAAACAAAATAAACAAACCAAAAAAAAAAAAAAAAAACAGGCAGAAGACCTGAATAGGCATTTTTCCAAAGAGAAAATGCAGATGGCTGATAGGAAAAGGTGCTCAACAGCACTAATCATCCGGGAAATGAAAATCAAAACCACAATGAGGTATCACCTCACGCCTGTCAGAATGGCTATCATCAAAAAGAACACAAATAACAAATGTTGTCAAGGATATGGAGAAGAGGGAACTCTTGTACACTGTGGGAGGAAATGTAAATTGGTGCAGCTACTGTGGAAAACGGTATGGAGGTTTCTCAGAAAACTAAAAATAGAACTACCATATGACCCAGCAATTCCACTGGGAATTGCTGGGACATAGGGTAAAAAAAAAACAAAAACAAAACCCACTAATTCGAAAAGATACATGCATTCCAATGTTCATAGCAGAACTATTTACAATTGCCAAGATATGGAAGCAACCTAAGTGTCCACCAACAGATGAACAGATAAAGAAGATGTAGTGTGTGTGTGTGTGTGTGTGTGTGTGTGTGTGTGTGTGTGTGTCCCCGTGTGCATGTGCGTACGCATACATACATACACTCATACAATGGAATGTTACTCAGCCATAAAAAAGAATGAAAGTTTGCCATCTGGGGCAACATGGATAGACTCAGAGGGTATGCTACGTGAAATAAGTCAGACAAAGACACATACTGTATGATATTACTTATACAGAGAGTCTAAAAATTACAACAAATTAGTGAACATAACAAAACAGAAGCAGACTCACAGACAGAGAGGACACACTAGTGACACTAGTGTTTACCAGCAGGGACAGGGAAGTGGGGGAGGAGAAACATAGGGATAGAGGAGTAGGAGGTACAAACTATTATGTATAAAAGAAGCTACAAGGATATATTGTACAGAGGGAATACAGCCAATATTCTATAATAACTGTAGATGGAGTATAACCTTTAAAAGTTGTGAATCACTATATTGTACACCTGTAACTTAAATAATATTGTACATCAATTATATTTCAATAAAAAGTGCTTTTTGTTCAAATTTTCCATTGAATTTGGTTGGTCCATTTACATGGGTAAGTGAAAGAAACAGAGATACTGGGATACAACACTGACAAGCAATAGTTGATAAATATTAAAATATATATTAAGGGCTGTATAATACTTTTGCTCTCGAGCCTATCGAGGTGTTCACTGATCCACGCCATTCTTGGTGTTGACTAGGAAAAAAAACTCCAGCCAGTCCCTTAATACATAGAGTTAATATGTTCTGAGAGGGAGGGGGCAGTCAATGTAACCTTTTTCCCTAACAGAAAGTGCTGTTTCAGTAACCCATTTGAACATTTGAAACTCTTGGAGGCAAGATGGCAACGGACAATTAAACTGCAGATAAATGAGTGCCTCATTCAATTACTGTTTGGATTGGGGGTGGGGGTGGGGGTGGGGGGGTGAGGGGGGTGGAAGAAAGAAAGAAACAATAAGGTGACTGTTTAAAAGGAGAGCAAACAACTCTTTCCTTAGAGCACTAATCTTGGGTGACAATGGGGCAAAAGGCTTATACTTTGGGAGGCAGCTGCACCCCTGCCTGGAAACCAGGAACTCTTTAATACAGAGGAGTAAATTATTTTCTAAACGCATGGATCCAAGCTCCTAAAAAGTCTGCTTATCTCCAAGGTAGAAGAACTTCATGTTGTTCTGAACGAAAGGATAAAGCTCTTTGTTTCTGGTTAGAGATCATTAAGATGACACTTTAATATAGTCTCCTCACACCCAGATTTTTCAGATATTTATGAAAAAATCTTCCAGATTTAAATTATCTCGGTCCGTTAAAAACTGTGAATCACTACACTGTACATCTATAACATATGTAATACTGTACAGCAACCATACTTCAATTTAGAAAAAAACCCGAATGAACAAAAGAAATTATCTTGGTCCACAAAGCCAGATAATCTGCTCCAACCACTTCATTTTACACATGAGAAGAGGACCCCAAAGGTTAAGGCAACAGCTCTAGATTGTCGATTATTTTCTAAATGTATATATACGCTTTTAAAAAAGGGAGCGCACAAAGCATTTCTTATCATTATACACAAGCTGTTTTGAGAAATCTTTTGGATCATGAGCTTCTTTGGAGGGCTACAAGCTCTGAGAGCTACGTAAGGAGGGCCTACATAGGACAATGCCCAGATACCGAATCTTGAACTGAATTCTGAGCTGATCCACTGACAGCCACCCAAAAATACTGTGATAAATCCATACCCATATCTCCTCTGACAGCCTCGTTTGTTCCTCCTCCATTTTTAATTTTTTTTTGCATTGCACGTCCTTCCTCCTGTTAGATTCTGTGGCATACGTGAGCCGTATGGATTCACAGGTACAGGTCAACATATTAGTTGAGGGAAAAAAAAAAAAAAACCAGAAAAGCCTATTAGCCTCTCAAGCCTCCTTAGCATGAAACTCATGTATTAGCTTTTGCTCATGTCAACTTATTACTCCCACAAGAGCTGGTTGACATGGATATGTATTTATTGGACATATGTTTAGGTTGCTGTAGGAGAGAAAAAGAGAGGCAATTCTAGGCACTGGCTCTTTTTTTTTTTCTTTTTTTTCATGTGACGCTGGTGCCAGGTGGACTGTAGTAGGAGCATGGAGAGTGCCACGTTCCTGTCCTTGACCCTGGTGGAGCAGCACCATAGTTTTAAAAGGTGGGGTTACAGGCTGGGGCCCCCAAAGGGATGCTCTCATATTAGCCCTGTCCAGCTTGGCTCAGCCTCTCCAGCCTGGCAAGGGTAAACTACACTTATATCAGACAAAATCGACTTTGAGTCTAAAACTGTCTTTGGAGACAAAGAAGATCACTGCATAATGATAAAAGGGTCAATGCAACAGGGTGATATAACATTTATAAATATATACATGCCTAAATACATAAAGCAGATATTGATAGATCTTCATGTTGTATGTCTTAAATATACAAAATTTTTACTTGTCAATCATGCAACCATTAAGTTGGAAAAAATACTGACAGATCTAAAGGCAGAAACTGACAGCAGGACAGTAATAGTAGGAGACTTCAATCATAGGAGACTTCTACTTATGAAAGTAGATAGAACATCCAGACAGAAAATCAAGAAGGAAACAGCGGATGTGAGAACACTATAGACCAAACTGACATAACAGACATATACAGTAGTTAGCATCCAAGAGGAGAAGAACACACGTTCTTCTCGGGTGTATACAGAACCTTCTCCAGGATAGATCACGTTAGGTCGCAAAACAAATCTTAACAAGTTGAAGACCCCAAGTAGCCAAAGCAAGCCTGAGAAATGAGAATCACACTTCCTGATTTCAAAATATACGGCAAGGCTACAGTAATGAAAATAGCATGATACTGGCATTAAAAACAGACATAGAGACCAAAGGAACAGAACAGAGAGCCCAGAAATAAATCCATACATCTATGGTCAACTGATCTTTGACAAGGCTGCTATAAGAACACCCAACGGGGAAAAGATACTCTCTTCAATACATGGCGCTGGGAAAACTGGATGTCTACATGCAGAAGACTGAGATGATCTCACCCCATATTAAAAAAAAAAAAAAAAACACCTCAAGATGGATTAAGATTTAAACATTAAACCTGAAACTGTAAAACTACCAGAAGAAAACACGGGGAAAAAGCTTCCTGACGTTGATCTGGGCAGTTATTTTGTGGATAGGTCAGCAAAAGCACAGGCAACAAAAGCAAAAGCGGACAAGCGAAATTGTATCAAAAGCAAAAGCTTCTGCAAAGCCAAGGGAACAATCAACAGAGTGAAAAGGCGATCTGCAGAATGGGGGGAAGTATTTTCAAACCGTATATCTCATAAGGCTTCAATACCCAATATTTATAAGTAAGTCATACAACTCAACAGCCAAAGAAAAACAGCCCTCAATTAAAAAATGGGCAGAAGACCTAAATTTCTACAAAGAAGAGATACAAATGGCCAAAAGGTAGGAAAGGGCGCTTGACCTCACTAATCCATCAGGGAAACAAAGGCAAATCAAAACCGCAGTGAGATATCATCTCACACCTTTCAGAATAGCTATTATCAAAAAGCCAAAAGAGGAGGATGTTGTGGAGGATGTAGAGAAAATGGAACCCTTGTGCACTGTTGGTGGCAAAGTACATTGGGATAGCCATTCTTTTTTAATTTTTAACATCTTTATTGGAGTATAACTGCTTTACAATGGTGTGTTAGTTTCTCCTTTATAACAAAGTGAATCAGCTACACACATACATATATCCCCATATCTCTTCCCTCTTGCGTCTCCCTCCCTCCCACCCTCCCTAACCCACCCCTCTAGGTGGTCACAACCGCACACCGAGCTGATCTCCCTGTGCTATGCGGCTGCTTCCCACTAGCTACCTATTTTACATTTGGTAGCATATGTAAGTCCATGTCACTCTCTCGCTTTGTGCCAGTTTACCCTTCCCCCTCCCCGTGTCCTCAGGTCCATTCTCTACATCTGCGTCTTTACTCCTGTCCTGACCCTAGGTTCTTCAGGACCTTGTTTGGTTTTTTTGTAGATCCCATATATGTATATGTCTTAGCATACGGTATTTGTCTTTCTCTTTCTGACTTACTTCACTCTGTATGACAGACACTAGGTCCATCCACCTCACTACAAATAACTCAATTTCGTCTCTCTTTATGGCTGAGTAATAGTCCATTGTATATATGTGCCACATCTTCTTTATCCATTCATCTGTCGGCGGACACTTAGGATGCTTCCATGTCCTGGCTGTCGTAAACAGAGCTGCAATGAACACTGTGGTACATGACTCATTTGCAATTATGGTTTTCTCAGGGTATATGCCCTGTACTGGGATTGCTGGGTCATACGGTAGTTCTATTTTTAGTTTTTTAAGGAACCTCCATACTGTTCTCCTAGGGGCTGTATCAATTTACATTCCCACCAACAGGGCAAGAGGGTTCCCTTTTCTCCACACCCTCTCCAGCATTTGTTGTTTGTACATTTTCTGATGATGGCCATTCTGACAGGTGTGAGGTGATACCTCATTGTAGTTTTGATTGGCGTTTCTCTAATGATGAGTGATGTTGAGCATTCTTCTCATGTGTTTGTTGGCCATCTGTATATCTTCTTTGGAGAAATGTCTACTTAGGTCATCTGCCCATTTTTGGACTGGGTTCTTTATTTGAAATGGAGCTGCATGAGCTGCTTGTAAATTCTGGAGATTAACCCTTTGTCCGTTGCTTCATTTGCAAATATTTCCTCCCATTCTGAGGGTTGTCTTTTGGTCTCGTTGATGGTTTCCTTTCCTGTGCAAAAGCTTGTCAGTCTCATTAGGTCCCATTTGTGTATTTTTGTTTTGCTTTCCATTTCTCTAGGAGGTGGATCAAAAAGGATCTTGCTCTGATTTATGTCATAGAGTGTTCTGCCTATGTTTTCCTCTAACAGTTTAATAGTGTCTGGCCTTACATTTAGGCCTTTAATCCATTTTGAGTTTATTTTTGTGTATGGTGTTAGGGAGTGTTCTCATTTCCTTCTTTTACATGGAGCTGTCCAGTTTTCCCAGCACCACCGATTGGAGAGGCTGTCTTTCCTCCACGGTATATTCTTGCCTCCTTTATCAAAAAGTAAGGTGACCATATGTGTGTGGGTTTATCTCTGGGCTTTCTATCCTGTTCCATTGATCTATATATCTGTTTTTGTGCCAGTACCATACTGTCTCGATTACTGTAGCTTTGTAGAACAGTCCAAAGTCAGGGAGCCTGATTCCTCCAGCTCCGTTTTTCTTTCTCAAGATTGCTTTGGCTCTTCGGGGTCTTTTGTGTTTCCCTACAAATTGTGAAATTCTTTGTTTCAGTTCTGTGAAAAATGCCATTGGTAGTTTGATAGGGGTTGCATTGAATCCGTAGATTGCTTTGGATAATAGAGTCATTTTCACAATGTTGATTCTTCCGATCCAAGAACAGGGGATAGCCATTCTTTAAAACAGTATGGAGATTCCTCAAAATATTAAAAAATAGAACTACCTGATGATCCAGCAATCTCATTTTGGGGTACACATCCAAAGGAAATGAAATCAGGATATTGAGATATACTCACTCCAACGTTCACTGCAGCATTATTCACAATACCCAAGATACGGAAACAAATTAAATATCTGTTCGGAGACGAACAGATAAAGAAAATATGAGGTATACACACACACACACACACAGGCACACACGCACGAATATTACTCAGCCTTGAAACAGAAGAAAACCCTGCTTTTAATAACATGGATGAATCTGGAGGACATCATGCTATGTGAAATCATCCAGATGCAGAAAAACAAATACTGCATGATTTCACTTATATGTTGAATCTAAAAGAGTCAAACTCCTAGAAGCAGAGAATAGTAGTAGCAGAGTTGGTTGTCAGAGGCTGGGGGGAGGGGGAGATGGGAAGGTTGTTGGGTCAAGGGGTACAAATTTTCAGTCATTTAAGATGAATAAATTCTGGAGATCTAATGTACACCCCAGTGAATATAGTTAACAATACTGTATGTTTGAAATTTTCTGAGAGGGTAGATCTTAAGTGTTCTCAATACCCACAACAATAGATGGTAACTATCTGAGGCGATGAATATGTTAATTAGCTTGACCGTGGTGACTGTTTCACTATGTGTATGGTTATCAGATTACCAAGCTGTATACCTTAAAAATATGAAATTTTAAATTATCAATTTATACCTCACTAAAGCGGGGAAAAAAGATGAATACATTTCAAAAGACTGAATAGAAAAAAAAGCTCTGTACATGAGGTTCATAGCAACATTCTTCACAACAACAACAAAGTGGAAAAACCCAAATGTTCCTCAACGGATGAACGGATAAGTTAAATATGGTATATCTACATAATCGATTAGTATTTGGCAATAAAAAGAAATGAAGTACATATACATGCTTCACCATGGATGAAACCTGAAAACAGTATGCTAAAGGAAAGAAGCCAGTCAAAAATGACCACATATTCTACGATTCCATTCATATAAAATGTCCAGAAGAGGTAAATCTAAAGAGACAGAAGGTAGATTAGTGGCTGTCAAGGGCTGAGGTGGCTGGGGGATGGACGAGGTGACTGCTAATGGGTATGCCGTTCCTCTTGAGGTTCATGAGTATGTGTCAAAACTGTTTCGATGGTTGCACAATCCTGTTAATACACTAAAACCCATCAAATTGTACACTTTAAATGAGTGAATTGTTAATATGTAAATTATATCTCAATAAAGCTCTTAGTTTAAAAAGGAAGACTCTACATCCGTGTGGAGCAGAGGAGATGAGCTAGAAAGAACAGAGTCCATAAGAAGAATACGGTCGTCTGTCCTCCAGTAGCTGAAGGAGATTGGTTCCCGGACCCCCGCAGGTACCAAAATCCGTGGACGCTCAAGTCCTTTGTATAAAATGGCGTAGTACAGTCGGCCCTCCATATCTTTGGGTTCTGCATCCAGGGACTCAACCAACTGCAGATGGAAAATATTTGGAGAAAGAAAATTCCAAAAAATCCCCAAAGGCAAAACATGAATTTGCGGCACGCCGGCAAGTACTTACATAGCATTTACTTCGCAAGTGGTATTATAAGTAATCTAGAGATGATTTAAAGTATACAGGAATGTACATAGGTTATATGTAAATACTGCACCATTTTATATAAGGGACTTGAACATCTGTGCCTTTGGGTATCCGAGGGGAGTCCTGGAACTAATCCCAGGTGGATTCGTTAATGGTACCAAGGTACCATTGTGAAATGTTTCTCCTTCGTGAAATCGGGAATGATAGTTTATCCTTTGATATCGTTCCCCAGACCAAGTATTAGTGCATTTATTACAGGAAATAATTCGTGCCTCTCCTGAGAGTTTAAAGCTGAGTTTCAACGACATAATTCTTTAACTCCTAAAACTCATAAAACGTTTGGTTTGTCATTATTCTAGTACGCTTCCAATTATAAGTTATAGTGGCTGATTTGTTTCTTTTATTAAAGTCGTACGTGCTTTACACAACACATCAGCTTGGTTGTGGTGTCTTTTGCAAGTCTGGAAATGATATAAATTTTCACTGTCATGCTCTTTCCATTTAATTATTTAAGTAATAAAATAAGGGCGTTCTTGATAGTTCAGCAAGAACAAACTTTATATCTTCCCATAGTAGAAATTAAAGGCAAAAAGAGATGAAACAGAAGTTCAGAGAGGCCGAACAAAAAAAAAAGACGTGAAAGACCTATACCCTGACAACTACAAAATACTGCTCCGATAAATGAAATACATATGATAAATGAATACGTAACGTAAATGAAGAGATGTACCTTTGTCATGGGTCAGGAAACTCAATATTGTTACGCTGTCAATTATCTCAAAAGTTATTTGTAGATTCCATAAAATCCTAATCAAAATCCCCACAGGTTTGTTTTTTAAGACACTGACAAATTGATTCTAAAATTCCTACAGAAATTCAAAAGACCTACAAGAGTCAAGACAACTTTGTAAAAGAATAAAGAAGTTGGAGGACGAATACAGCCTAATTTTAAACTTCTTACTGTAAAATATAATCAACCCAGAGCAGAACTGGTGTAGACAGAAGATGCAATGAAACAGAAACGTGTGTCTAGAAATGGACCCACAAAAATAGGGACAACGTACACTCACAAAGCTACAAAAGTAATTCAGTGGAGAAATGCTCCTCTTTGCAAAAAAAGTTCTGGAACTACTGGATATCCACAGGCAAAAAATAAAACTAAAAATAATAACTTTGATCCATACCATTCATCATCTAAAAAGTTAAACTGAAATAGATGACAGATCTCAACGTAAAACCTAAGATCACACGAATTTCAGCAGAATGAAAAAAAGTCTTCATGACCTACAGGTAGGCAGTTTTCTTATATACAACACAAAAAGACAATCCATAAAAAGAACAAACTGATATACTGGACTTCATCAAATGTAACAACTGCCCTCTGAAAGACGGTGTTAAGACAATGGAAAGACAAACCACAGAGGGAGAAAAAGATTTACAAATCATATTGCATCCAGAATACACAAAGAATCCTCAAAACAAGAGACGTCAAGCAGAACAATTTTGAAAAGTGCAGAAGTTTGAACAGATTCTTCACCAAAGGAGAGACATGAATGGCAAATAAGCACGTGAACAGATGCTCAGCACCAGTAGTCCTTAGGGAAATGCAAATTAAAACCACAATGAGGTGCCACTACACACCTATTAGAGCAGCCACAATGAACATGACTAACCTTACCGAGTGTTAGGGAGTATGTAGACAAAGCGCCATTCTCACATACAACTAGAAGGAATATTAACTAGCACCACCACTTTGGAAAAGTTTGGGGGTGGTCTACAACCTAAACCATCACCTGCTCCGACCATGCCACTCACAGCTAAAGTTGACCCAAGAGAAATGAAAGTATGTACGTGGACATACAAAAACAGGAACACAGATATTTGTGGCAGCTTTATTTATAATAGCCTCAAACTGTAAACAACCCAGATGTCCATCAAAAGGTGAACGGACAAATAAATGGCACCATGTCCATACACCGGAACAGTAACTACAACAAAAAGGAATGTGCTTTCACCCACCGCCCATCCTGGGAGAAATGCAGGCTTCACAGGGCACCTGCATTGGCCCGCCTCACCTCCGGGAGGCACCTGGCTGCACCTGGCTCCACGGTCTCCTAGCAACCGGAGAGGCCGGAACAGCAAACTATTGAAGCGGTGGTGTCCCGTCCCCCCCACCCCCCGAGGCCAGGGGAACCATGGGGGACAAGAAGTGGCTGCTAGGACCGGGGCCACTGGAACCGATGCCCTTGGACATGAACTGCAAGCCCTGGCACAAAGACAAGTTCCCCTCCAAGGGTTTTACAAAGCACAAGAAGATGCTCCCGAAGTTCCCCACCTCCCTGGACAGCCGGCGGTGGATATTTGTGAAAGAGCTGCTGGACGACTTCCGGAAGGGCTGCCCACCTTGTGAAGATATGATCACTCGCAGCCCTAAGGAGGGCCTCCTCCCCGGGATTGCTCACAGAGTTCCCCAGCATGCCCCCGAAAAGAGTCAGAAAAAGCTGCCCGAGGAAGCAGACCTGTTTTCCACGCTCTCGCCAGCCCAGCTAGCACGGAAGGCATTCGTGGAGAACATCCAAGCCCACCTGACCAAGCATCCCTTGGCTCTCCACCCGAATCTGGAGGAAGGTCTACCTGCAGACCTCTTATTAAGGGTGCCAGAAGTGCTCGATCCTGACGGGAAGCTGGAGGACACATGGGCTTATCGTCAGGGCCCCAGGAAAAGAACGAAGTCCCCCACAGAGCTTCGCAACAAAACGTCCTGCCAAGGTCTACCCGGAACCTCCAAAGAAGGCTCCTGTGTCACATCCAGCCAGTCTGCCTCACGAAGACAAGAAGTCAAGCAGGAAGGATTCACTCACGGATCCTCCTGTTCACAGAGGAGTACCGAAAGCGATTCGTGAATCCTTCAAGTGGGTTGCTGCTTTTGGAAACCTGGGCATTGATGAAGAGCTCATCACGAAACTGTGTGAGGTTGGCTGTGAGTGGCCACCAGCCCAGGATACAGTCTACATGAAGAACGTAACCCAGCTCCCTTCAGAGGTAAAGTACAGCATCGGGCTAGAGAAAATGGAGAAGATAAAATTATCCAGAGAGGAAGGAAACTGGGAGAGGAAACCCCAGAAACCACAGAATCCTTTAGAATCCTTCTAAACCCACTTGGTGGAGATGAGGTATGGTGCATGGTACCTGAAGGCCAAGTTGTGGAAAAAAGCTAGTAAATGACGAACCTTCAACTGACCCCAACGTCTTACTTGAAGATGGGAGTTTTAGAAAGAAGCTTCCTGAACACGACACTCTTGAAGATCCTTAGGGAACAATAGCCTTGAAAGATCTCATTCTACGCAAGGGCTACAGGATACCAGACATCCTTGAGAGGCTGTTCCTCAGCAAGGGATGGAAATGTGATTCTGTTCAGACTCCTATACACAAAGTAATAAAAATCAGCCAAAATGGAGATGATGCACGGGAAGATGTTCAGACAGTTTTCTATTTACTACTTACTTGGCTATTTCTCGCTCTCACTTTAATATCAGTCAGAATTCATGGTGAGTGTCCACCCCACCGTGTATGTACAACTTTGATTCTACATCTGTCAATTTAACACCTAATGCTTATAAATATTTCTCAGTGACCTTCTGCTTGGGTTCATCCATATTATATAAATTTTATCAATTATGAAATCAATATTCACCTATACTCTTCTCACATTTTTTATAATGTTGTGAATACTACATTGTGTATCAATTATTTGTAAAAGTAAAACCATTAAAAAACAGAAGAATGACTTTTTAAAAGTATGATCTAGGGCCTTCCCTGGTGGCGCAGTGGTTGGGAGTCCGCCTGCCGATGCAGGGGACACGGGTTCGTGCCCCAGTCAGGGAAGATCCCACGTGCCGCCGAGCGGCTGGGCCCGTGAGCCATGGCTGCTGAGCCTGCGTGCCCGGAGCCTGTGCTCCACAACGGGAGAGGCTACAACAGTGAGAGGCCCGCGTACCACAAAAAAAAAAAAAAAAAAAAAAGTATGATCTAGTTAGGTCGGCTACCAAATGGGATAAATTTCCAAATAACTGTGCTGAGAAAAAGGAGTCAGAGAGCTCTACCTGTATTAAAATTATAATGAATCAATTATGACGATTACTTCCTTAAGCAAAACTTGAAATCGGTAGCCCAAATAATGTTAGCCCCATTTAATAATGAAATGGTTATCCCCCTCATGAGGACTGCATCAAGCCCCCAGAACAGACTGAAAACTACTTACCAAAATTACAGCTGAAACGTTAGCTATGCTCTTTTGTCATGCTTCCCAACTGAACATACTTAAAATTTTTTTACCATATTCATAAAAATGCACTGTGAAAGAGTGCTTCCATGTCATATAACACAGGCGCAGAATAGCAGGGAGCTTCAAGTTCTTGGCAAATCTAGTGGGCAAAATAGGTCTGTGCGAGCAAAACTACACAGCACCGTCAAATATCCACCCATTCAGGTAAGATTATTCACGTTAAGATTAATCTTTGCATTTCACGAACAGCGATTTGAAACTCACTCATAAATGTAAAATAAGAAATCAAGCAACTTCTTTACATTTCCAAAATAACAGGTAAAATTGTCTGGGACAGGAAATTTGTAGCCGGAAAGATCTGTAGCACAGATTTGCAGCACACTTCTGTTTCCAGTAATGAAGGAATTTATCTGTAAATCGAAGTATGTGTATATACTCCACCCCCGTGAGAAGGGAACACAGCCATCAGGGTGTAGCATTCACCAACATCCTCACTGTAATCAACTACTCCCTTTTCACCCACTTCCCCATTTTCACTGAGGTTACAGTACCTACCTATGGCGAGCTGCGTCTGACCAGCAGAATAACAGTCACCACACGCTAGATTCTTCTCGTATCACGGAGTACAGCTTGCTCATGGAAAGATGGAAGGAAGACCCCGCAGCCTTAACGGCAGCTGCCTATATAAGATTCGGGGTACTGTGCAAGTCTCTGACTGGTTCATATCGAAGGCAAGGCCACGCGTCACCTTCGGACTGGTTACTGCTTCAACACCTTGTTAGCATATTCTAACGCATGCGCACTGGCTACAGGATGGATGACTCAGCTTTTCCTATCCTGCTTTGCGGCAACGCTTTGCCGCGCCCCACACCTACCCTACGTAGTGTCTGAATTCCTGACTTGCCCCCTGGGACTACTCTCATCAACGTTCTCGATTTAAATATTCACAAAGACTATCCATTCAAACCCTGGCATTAGCGCCATTCGTCTTGTCCTCATCTCACTAGAGACACCAATCCCTACAGTCAGACCCTAGACTCTGTTTGGGGCAATAATTACACCAACCTCAAATCTCAATTTCAATTATTCCACCTTCCGATCCCTGCCTCTGACCTAGCTGATCACCCCTTTTCATATCCCCAAACCTCCGGTTCTTCAATTCCAGCACGTTTCCAAATCCAGGGACCCTTACCACTCTTTCGGCATTAACTGTGCCTTGCTTTCAGTTCCTTACTTTCCCAGCGTAGACTCCGCCGGCCTCTACTATCCCTTCTTTGAGTCTACTTTTAACTCCTTTGCCTCTCTCCCCCGCTCTTAGATTCTTCTGAGAAAACCCCAGTCCTGGTGAAATCTGAACCTCTGCCATTCTTGTACTTGCACCCAAACAGTTAAATATGGCTAGAGAAAAAACACATACCACACTGACTGGTTACATACGGCATGAATCTCAAGTGAGCCTTCAACACTAGCTGAAAGTTCTGCCCCATTTCCCTCGTCAATATATTTTCCCATTTTTCCAATGATCATCTTATTTCTGTCATCAATTGTCCAACACCCTGTTTCCATTTCTCCTTCTCAAAGCATTGCTTTGTACTTCACTGATAAAATTTAAAAATTTAGAAGAGAACCGGCTTTTCCTCCCATCGCCACATCTACCAGGCCAGTGACATCTGTACCCATATTCTCTATCCCCTCGGAGACAAAGGATGAACTCTTCATTCTACTGAGGCAAAGCCTTTCCTTTGTGCACTGGATCCCAACACTTTGCCAAAATAAATACTTGTCCCGTATTTGCCCCCTTATTTTCCTTACATTATTGCTCTGTCTTTCGGGGGATAATTCCTGTCATTAAAAAGCAAACAAACAAACCAAAACCAAAAAAGGCTCTCATAACTCACATCATCCGAAAGAACCAAAGAAAACAAAATAAAAATTCTCTTGACGTAATTCTTCTCTCCAGCTACCACTCTATATTTTCTGCTCCACTTTGTAGAACGATTACCAAAAAGAGTCGTTTATAAATCATTGCTTCCGGGCTTCCCTGGTGGCGCAGCAGTTGAGAATCCACCTGCCGATGCAGGGGACACGGGTTCGTGCCCCGGTCCGGGAAGATCCCACGTGCCGCGGAGCGGCTGGGCCCGTGAGCCACGGCCGCTGAGCCTGCGTGTCCGGAGCCTGTGCTCCGCAACGGGAGAGGCCACGACAGTGAGAGGCCCGCGTACTGCAAAAAAAAAAAAAAAAAAAAAAAAAAAAAAAGATTGCTTCCATGTCTTCATCTCTCAGGGGCTCTTGAATTCATTCCAATCAGAATTTTGTTCTACTTTGCTAGTGAAACTTTCTTGTCGAGGTCACCAATAAGGTGTCATGGCAAAATGCAATTAATATGTTCATCTTATTCAAGAGCACTGGACCTGATAAGTAACTCACTGCTTTCCGGATCCCCCATTTCTCTGTTCTTCTGACACCACAATTCCTGTTGTTCTGCTCCTTCTCAGTTTGAAACTTGAATTTCAAAAGTCTCCTGTTTCTGACCTCAGTGCTGGATTCACCCAGAGCTCAGTCTTGGGACTAACTCCCCTGGTAATTCAATAGAAGAGCATGATTTTGTCTACTATCCCTATATATCTACTGACCCCCCCTCCTCATTAAAAAAAATTTTTGTAGATACTTTTATTTTTTTTTAACATCTTTATTGGAGTATAACTGTTTTATAATGTTGTGTTAGTTTCTGCTGTATAACAGAGCAAATCAGCTACATGTATACATATATTCCCATATCCCCTCCCTCTTGCGTCTCTCTCCCACCCTCCCTATCCCACCCCTCTAGGTGTGACCCCCCTCCCCAATTTTTATCTTCAGTGGTGAACTCCAGATTGTTATAATCAGTTGCCCATATGACACCTCTACTAGCATGTATAATAGGAATTTAAAAGAAAGCATTATCTTCCACATATAAGCAATATCCTATGATATTTGTCTTTCTCTGTTTGACTTACTTCACTTAGTATGATCATCTCTAGTTCCATCCATGTTGCTGCAAATGGCATTATTTCGTTCTTTTTTATGGCAGAGTAATATTCCATTGTGTGTTTTTGTGTGTGTGTGTGTGTATTAATTCCACATCTTCTTTATCACTTATATGTGAAATCTAAAATACAACACAAATTAACTTATTCACAAAACAGAAGTAGATTCACAGACATAGAAAGCAAATTTATGGCTATCAAAGGGGAAAGGGGCAGGGAGGGATTAATCAGGAGTTAGGGAGTAACAGATATACACTACTAAAAATAAAAAATAAACAACAAGGACCTACCGTAGAGCACGGGGAACTACACCCAATATCTTGTACTAACCTATAATGGAAAAGAATCTGAAAAAGAGTATATGCATGTAGAGCTGAATCACTTTGCTGTACACCCGAAACTATAAATCAAGTATACTTCGATGAATGAAAGAAAGAAAGGGCATTATCCCAAGAACACATAAATTCCTACTTCTCAATTTGCTCTTCTTGCCATATTCCCCATTTTGGTAAATGGCACCACCGCTCAGCCAATTGCTCAGGCTAGCCTTGACTTCTCTAATTCCATGCTGAAGTTTGATATAACTTCACAATATATTCCCAAAGGGAGCGCCTCTCACCATCTCTACCCTTACTGCTCTTCTCTGAGCCACCACATCTTGCCACACAATAGCAAGGGCCTCTTACCTTGCTTTCCGACTGCAATTCTCTTCACACTGTAGGGTATTTTCCACACAGTAAACCAGAGTCATCTTTTAAACATCAAAATCAGGCCACACTCCTCCCCAATTACAATGCTCAGGAGGCTCCCCAGTACACTTGGAAGAAACATCTAAAGTCTCCATAGAGAATGAGAAATACCCCATTTCAGAGCTTTTTGAATTTGCTCTTCCTTCTGTCTGCAACGTTCTTTTCCTAGATGTTCATACGGTTCACTGTATTCAGGTATCGCTCAAATGTCACTTCTTTGGAGAGTCCTTCTCAGACTTACCACACCCCAATGAGCACCGTCTATCACTCTCTACCACCTTCCCCTGCTTTATCTTTAAATTTATCTCTACGAGATGTGGTATGTTCATCTATGTTTATGTCTGTATTTCCTCTCTTCTCTAGGCTTAACCCTCTCGCTGTGAAAACGGAGACGTTTTAAATTAGCCTCTAAGTTCCCACTACATAGAAAACGCAGAGCACAAAGTAGATGCTCAATAACCATTTGCTGAATGAATTAATAGAGGAGACGCTTTTTAAAATACTAGGATTTATTAAGGGTCTACAATTTTCCCCTCACGTTTTAACAATGAAAACCCGTTCTACCCTCATCTCCTTCTTTTCCCATAATGTGAAACAATCCCTACCAGAAGTGGTCTCTTCCTCTTCAAAAGATCTCACTCATTTTCCTTCTTTTTACTCATCAAATACAATTTATCAGAGTTTCTCGTGTTATAAGCCATGCCTTTCTCAGAGTTTCCACTGCAGTCACATCCAAAACGAGGGCTGCGTGTCATTTCCTTTGCCTATAAGGTTAATACTACATGTCCCAGTCAATGTGCTCATTATCTACTTCATCCCATTGTATTCTAACACAAATCACCCCCTTTTAAGTCACAGGCCCTCAAATACTCAACTGCACGAATGAATGAGTTTATCTTTGAAATAAATAAATCAGGTAAATCAAACTGTAGTGTGAAACGACTCCATGGGCAGTAGTTCATTAGAAGAGCTGTGATGTGCAAGACCGCTAAGAAAGGAGATTTAAGTCTCCCATTTAACCCAAAGTAGAATCAACTATCTACAATTTCCTCAATTTCAAAAGTGCATTAAAGGATATGCACGTGTCATAGAAACAGCAACACATTTAGAGTCAGAAGACACACACTGGAATATCTTCTTTTCCATATTTCGGTTATGGGACCTTGTACTTCAAGAAGCATGTCTCCTCATCTATGCAATGGAGGCTATATTAGCAAACTCAAACTCTGCTGAAAATTAAAGGATTACTTTATATAAGTGCCTAATACCACCAACATCACAGAACAGATACTCAGCATACATTTGGGAAAGAGGAGGGAGTAAGGAAGAAGGGTCCTAAAGAGGTACCTAGGAAAGAAGCCAAGAAAAAAACAAAACAAAACAAAACAAACACTTTTTGATGGTGTTTATCCAGGGTGATAGCCCTCAACTAAACCTCACTCAATCCTAGCTTTTGCTTAAGATGAAAATGTGCATTTGCAAAATAAGAGTCACTGATAAGGCCTCCTATCGCTTACTGGTGAAAATAAAATTGTCCTTGGAGAAATTATATGGGTCCCTTCACTGCAGCAGTTACCCACATTGGTATTAGTTGTCATACAGATATAAACAGACGCAAACAGAATTTAGACTTCTTAACACCAGGGAGACTTCAAAATCCATAGTTTTTAGAAGGAGGAGGAATTAGGCAGAGCCTGATGTATTACTGTGTTAGTGTAGCTACTTAAAAGTTTTCAAAATGCCCATTCACAATCTTTGGGGGGCTTTTTGTTTGTTGTGAGGTTTATAACGCAGAGAGACCCCAAAAGACTTATTCTCTCCATTTTATAACTGAGAAAAAACTCCAGGTAACTGAATTATCTAAGGTCAAGTGTGAGGTCAAAGTCTTCTAGCTGTGTGTATTATTTCCACACTGACACTCAGCAATACCACGGACAATGAAATATTCACCTTGAAACCTTGGACCCCCACCACTGAAACTAGAGGAAGGACATTCCCAGCACCAGGGCCTCTAGGAAAGGAAACATAAAGATGGACTTTCGTCTTCTGGAACCAGTTGTGTACCCTGCTCTTCCATCTCGCCTGTTGCAGCCACCACAGCTTTGTCAGTCGTGTGGCAGGACCAGGGATAAATTAAATTCAACTCTGGAAGGATGTAAAAACCACAAACCAAGTAGAATTGGATATCATGGCCAGCGATACCCAAGTCATGCTCTCCTGACCCCTTACCATTTAAGCAGAGGATAAGGACGTTGTCCTCTTTTCAACCTATCGTTTGAGCAACGAAAGAATCTTTAGTACGTATAACAAAGGCCAGGCCTTGAAGTAAGGAAAATATTTATAGCACCATTTTTAGTATTTATAGCATACCCAGCAAATCTCTGCAATTGTGAGGAAGGAACTGATAGCACATGGAAGAACTGAAAGATCAGGAAATAGCTACTCTTGTAGTTCGACAGCTTACACAACGGGAAATCTGCTCAGCCATCCAGGGGACTGGTATGCTGGGCTCCAAAGGCAGGCGAGTCTGTGCACGGGGTTCCAAGGTTTTGCAGAGTCACTGTCTGGGCTCCTGGATGGGCAAGCCTAGAGGCTGCACTCTGCAGTTGCATGGGGTTGCTGGCTTGCGACCCTGCCTTAGCAGGGACAGAGGACGAGTTCCATGGCTGGGCCAGACTGCTGGCTGGGGACCCGATCTGGCTAGGGCTGCCCACGTGTTCCCTGGCCAGATGAGATTAGTGGCTCCACACCACAGGTGGAAGGAACTGCTTGCTGGCTGTGCTGACTGGGCACCACCGCCTTCAGGTACACAGTCCATCACAATCTCCGTGCTGGAAGCCGGAAGCCCTGCCCCCACCCCCTGTATTTCAAGCTGATACCAGGTGGTTGAGCTCTCCCTCTTCTCCCAGTGTTCCTCCTGAAGGATGGATGTGGACCTCATGGGAAGCTTCCCAGAATGTTGTGGAACCCGGATGCTCACACTGGGGTCTCTTTTCCCCACTGGAGAAACCGCTTGGTGCGGCTGCGTGGCCTGCAGGAAGGGAGCTACGTGGTCAAAGTGAAGTTGCCTTGTGGTCCACAAGGGGGTGCTTCGGCCTCACTTCTGGCTCCTGGGATTTTTTTTTTTTTTTTTTTCCTCCACAGAGGCCTTCTTGTCTGTGGAGAGTTGCTAGTTTGTATTTCCTTGAGGAACACTAAAGCCGGAAACCTCTGATTCCACCATCTTGCTGATTTCACACCCCTCTTCCCCAATCAGACCTTCTTTCTAGCATGTGGGGAAACTAACTAACTTCTAAAAAAAAAAAAAAATCACTCAAGGGACTTCCCTGGTGGTCCAGCGGTTAAGACTCTGCGCTTCCACTGCAGGGGGTGAGGGTTCGATCACTGGTCAGGGAACTGAGATCCCACACGTGCCGTGTGGTGTGGCAAAAATAAATAATAATAATAAATAAAATTTAATAAAAACACTAAAATCTACGATATATTGCATATTCGCATTCTTTCCTTCATATCCTTAAATAAAAACATATTCAGCTTTGTGAGCTATCATATTTTTCACAATACAGTACAGAATACCAGTACCAGTATTTAATGGATCTGTATTCAATTGACTAAAGGTCTATACTCCTTTTTTCAGGGATCGAACCGGGGCCCCCTGCATTGGGAGCTCGGAGTCTTTTTTTTTTTTTTTTTTTTTTTGATGTTGGGGGTAGGACTTTATTTATTTTATTGTATTTATTTTTGCTGTGTTGGGTCTTCGTTTCAGTGCGAGAGCTTTCTCTAGTTGTGGCAAGCGGGGGCCACTCTTCATCGCGGTGCGCGGGGCCTCTCAGTATCGCGGCCTCTTTTGTTGCGGAGCACAGGCTCCGGATGTGCAGGCTCAGTAGTTGTGGCTCACGGGCCCAGTTGCTCCGCGGCCTGTGGGATCTTCCCGGACCGGGGCACGAACCCGTGTCCCTTGCATGAGCAGGCAGATTCTCAACCACTGCGCCACCAGGGAAGCCCTGAAGGTCTATACTCCTGAAGTAATTTTAAATAATATCTATTACTTCACTACTACACTAAAATAATTTAAAATAAAAGGATTAAAATTAAGATCTACCACTCTTTGCACCATTATTATTATTACGCCCCAAGTAGAGAAAGCTCTGCAAATAGAAATAAACAGACACGATCTAATATCCCTGACCTCAGGAAGTTTACAATTTCCTTAGAATGAAAAGACAGATAACGCTTGAAATTAAACAGCAGCCCAGGGCTATAATGTTACAAATGTCTAAAGGCTATATAAATTTGTATTTTTTATAAGCTACTTTTTGAAGATTAATTCCTCTTTCTCATACTAATCTTTGGGATTTACTGATTCCGAAAGCTATTCATGCCTTGAAACTGCATTACTTGCTAACCTTTCCACCAGAAATAACATAAAACAGATTTCAGTCACTAGCTAAAAAAGAAAAAGAACAAAATAAGAGGGAAGGAGAAAAGCATTATATTAGCCTTCCAGGATTTTAACAGAAGAGTCTAAAATTTAAAAATTAAGGTGAGCTTTTATATAGTGAGCAGACTACCTTCTCAGGGTCAGTCTAGTTCCTAAAATAATAGCTACTGTGTATTCTACTGCAATCAATGAGCTGTGTAGTATTAGCATCATCATAAATGCATCGTCTAATTTAACCTTCATAACCTCTCATATCGTTAGTACCATTTTGCTGATGAGTAGATCACTATAGGCAAGTTCACATAGCTTGGAAGGCATGGTGTCAGGCTTCCAACGGACGACCATCTGGCACAAAACCCCACACCTTTCACCTCCTTCTAATCCTTCTAAGAAGGGAGTAAAGAATGCATATTGCACTCATTTCTGCACCCATGTACCTTAAGCAATGCAGCAGTATACTGAGACTATATATATATATATATATATATATGATATATAGATCATGAATAATCTAAATTTCCAAGATTGAAGTGCTCACTACAATAGAACTTACTGAGAGATTACATTTAAATCTCTTAGCTTACTTTTTACTAGCCAGCAAAAAATTTCCTGAATCACTTCCTATTACAGATATGAAAAATGCAGAATAATCAATAACCTTAGCTTTCTACTAGTGCTGACTTGATCCACGTCATCTAGTACAACATTTATATTTTTTAAAAAAAATTAAAACTTCACAGAATGCACACACATACAAGCAGCTACGATGCATGTTCCCATTAATGTCTACGTTGCCTAGCTAATATATATCCATACCACAATCCACACGAAGGTACAAATTTTAGCAAAATTAACATTAGCAATCAAAGGCTAATATGCACATACAAATGTATGCGTTCCATACACGCATGCACATACTGCGGTTTTCTAACATGTTAATGAACCTATCACAAAACGGGAATTGGAGATGTTATTTTGTAAAAAGAGTTCTAATATTATATTATTGCCTGTTTTCTCTTGTTCACTTGACCCAACAGCACCCTTTTGCAAGAAGTGTCCCATAAAGACATTTACTGTAATGAACTGCTTTACTTCAAAATGTAACCTAACCAAACATGCTTAATAGCCTGGCTAGGAAAATCAATACCATGGTTTACAGAACAGTGTCTCTGGAAAGACAGGAAGTGGACTCTTGGTTCTACATAAAATCTTGTTAATCCTGTTTCCATGTCCCCCTCCTCCATTTGTAACAACTGAATAGACTGACTGTCTTCTCACCTTGTAGCTGCAGCCTCTGTAGACAAATGGATTAAAATACTTACACTGATGTGATCAATATATCTGTCAATCAATAATGACCCAGGAATTGATCTTCATAATTGGAGGAATTCTGCACCTTCATTCACGCACGGGCTATTGTCTTTTTTCAAAACTTAGGGATTGTTGATGTGGAAAATTAAAAGAGAATTAAGGGGGAAGGGCCACATCGGGAAAATTGCTGTTCTCTACAGCATAACTGAGGAATACACATGATTAAGGCAAAACGTGATGATTTGGGGGGAATAAAAGCATGGATAAGTGATAGAGAACTCGTGAAATAGGGAAGCAATTGTAAAGAGATTATTGTGGACATGGAACTGACATTTCCAGTTATTACCACTGCTGTTTTGTCCTTGGAAAGTTAAGATCTGAAGAATGTTAAGCAATGTTGCAATAGCTGCATGTATAAGAAAATAATATTCCTGCCACCAGAAGCTGCTCTAGTACAGCTTTCCCCTTCTACTCCAGGCCACGGACTCTACCACACAGACACTCAAAGGCAAGAGGGTTCCAGGCCACGGACTCTACCACACAGACACTCAAAGGCAAGAGTGTTAGCCCTTAAAATCCTGTCAGTAGTTCTCTTCACCACAATTCCCAGTTCCAACAGCCTCTTTTCCCTTTTTAATGGGCTGCCTTTGGCCTCACCTTCCTTCCCCCAATCCAGCAGTTACTCCACAACAGATCCGCATTTGCACGTCCTGTAAAGGAATGCGAGGTTTTGTCTTGGCGTTCAGTCTCTCTTCCAAGAGATATATATACACGTGGATATATTTACACGTACACGTGTACACACGTATATACATGCATGTACACATATATGTGTACATCTCACGTATATGATATATATATATACACACTCATATATTTATATGAGAGATATATGAGATATATATACACATACATTTATAAATTGTTTGCTTTATAGTTATAAAAGCATACTTTAAACCTACAGAGCTTTATACCTAGTTTTATGTTTGTGCATATTAAAGTACAATTCTAAGAACCATTTGTCACGATGGGGTGACTGATTTTTTTCCTTCTAAAGGAAATACAGTTTAAATACAAATTCAACATCCTCTCCCACTCACTATTTTAATTGGAACAAATAATGAAACTAAAACTTTAAAAGGCTACTCAGTCTTTAATTCATGTTTTTGAGCCCCCACTATGTGAAATCTAGGCTCAAACAAGTTAAAACAGTCTTTGTTCTAATCCTCAGGGTCCAGCCAGACTTTCCAAACTACCTAGAAAGGAATCCAGTTCAGAGTGTCACTCTCTGCTATTTATAAGATGTGTGCTCGAGCATGTTCTATACTCTGTAAGTCACAATTTTTCTTCATCTGAAAAATACGGGTAATAACAATAAAAATTAACTCAGAGAGTAACTGTAATAATAAGATAATGTAGAGTGAACAGCACAGGGACAGATAACATTCATTTTAGATGGATACATCACTTTAACTACCCCTCATTAAATGATTTGTTTATATATATGCATGCACATCAAGTATACATATTTGGAGAGGATGATAAGCCACCAACTGCTGCCGTAGGGTCCACTTTCTTATAAATGTATCATTGAGCCTACTGCATTATTAATTTCTTTTTCTTTTTTTTTTTTTTTTTGGCAGTACGCGGGCCTCTCACTGCTGTGGCCTCTCCCGTTGCAGAGTACAGACTCTGGACTCCAGACATGCAGGCCCAGCGGCCACGGCCCACGGGCCAAGCCGCTCCACGGCACGTGGGATCCTCCCAGACCGGGGCACGAACCCGCGTACCCTGCATCGGCACGGTGACTCCCAACCACTGTGCCACCAGGGAAGCCCTGCATTATTAATTTTTAAACAAGGAATTAACATGAAAGACTGAAGAGCACTTATCTCCAAAACAATGCAAATATGAAGAGATTATAGAACAGGTTTTGTGACAGTACCTATAAAAAATACCTGGCATAAAAGAGTATGCAACAGAAATATACTGAATGAATGAATAAGAGGTAATCACTGACACCGAGTAAGAACTTCCTAATATCAGTTGTGTAACTGTTAGTTCTTTTATGTTTTTAAATGAAGAAAGGAATTGAAAGTCAAAACAAAGACTTTTCACAGATTACGACACTCGAATTTTTATTTGCTGACTCTGCATTTAGTATGAATGATACCGTGATGGTTAATTTCACCTGTCAATTTGACTGGGTCATGGAGTGTCCTGATATTTGGTCAAACGTTACTCTGTGTGCATCCGTAAAGGTGTTTTCGGATGAGATTAACGTTTGATTTGGACAAGGATGACCACTTTCACCGCTTTCATTCAACAAAGTACTGGGAGTCCTAGCCAGAGCAATCAGTCAAAAAAAAAAAAAAAGATAAAAGGCAACCAAATCAGATTCCACCCTAAAACGGTTAGAACAAATAAACAAATTTAAAGTTGCAGGGTAAAAAATCAATACACAAAAATCAGTTGCATATCTATACACTAACAACAAACGATCAGAAAGAGAAATTAAGAAAACAATCCCATTTATAACTGCAACAAAAATAATAACTACATAGGAATAAATTTAGCCAAGGAGGTGAATGTTCTGTACATTGAAAACTATAAAACACAGATGAAAGCAACTGCAGAAGACACAAACAAATGGAAAGATAGTCTGTGCCCATGGACTGGAAAAGTTAATATTATTCAAATATTCATAATATCCAAAACACTCTACAGATTCAATGAAATCCCTATCCAAATTCCAATGGCATCTTTCCCAGATAGAGAAAAACAATCCAAAAATTTGTATGGAACCACAAAAGAACCCAACTCGCCAAAGAAATCTTGAGAAAGAAGAACAAAGCTGGAGACACCACACTTCCTGATTTCAAACTACATTACAAAGCTACAGTAATCAACACAATATGGTATTGACATAAAAACAGACAAATAGATCAATGGAACAGAAAACAGAAAGACCATGAAAGATCCCACACACATATGGTCAATTCACTGATGACAAAAGAGGCAAAAATATACAATAGGGAAAGGACAGTCACATCAATAAATGGTATTGGGAAAACTGGACAGCCACATGCAAAAGAATGAAACTGGATCCTTATCTTACACACATACACAAAAATCAACTCAAACTGGATTAAAAACTTGAACATAAGACCTGAAACCATGAAATTAGTAGAAGAAAACACAGGAGTTAAGCTCCCTGACATCACTCTTGGTGATGATTTTTCAGATTGGACACCAAAAGCAGAGTCAACAAAATATAAAATAAGCAAGTGGAACTACATCAAACTAAAAAGCTTCTACACAGCAAAGGAAACCATCAACAAAATGAAAAGGCAACCTACAGAATGGGATAAAATATTTGCAAGTCATATATCAGATAAGGAGTTAATACCTAAAATACATAAAGAAATCATACAACTCAACAGCAGAAACCCAAACAGCAATCTGATTTTAAAGTGGGTTGAGGAAGTGAATAGACATCTTTCCAAAGAAGCCATCCAAATGGCCAAGAGATACATGTAAAGATGTTCAACATCACTAATTATCAGGGAAATGTAAAGCAAAACCACAGAGACATCACCTCACACCTGTTAGAATGTCTATCACCAAAAAGACAAGAAATAACAAGTAATGGTGAGGATGTGGAGAAAAGGGAACCCTTGTGCACTGTTGGTTGGAATGTAATTTGGTTCAGCCACTACGAAAAACAGGATGGAGGCTCCTCAAAAAATTACAAATAAAACTACCATCTATTCATAGAAATACTACTGGGAACTACTAAGTACAGCATGAACTACTACTGACATAAACAGAAATAACAAATTGGAATCTAGCATTCCACTCCTGTGTATATATCCAAAGGAAATGAAATCACTATCTCGAAAAGATATCTGAACCTTCATGTTCACTGCAGATTATTTACAACAGCTAAGACATGGAAACAACCCAAGTGTCCATCGTTGGATGAATGGATAAAGAAGATGCTGTACGTATATATGACAGAATATTATTCAGTCATAAAAAAGAAGGAAATCCTGCAACTGCAACAACACGGATGCACCTTGAGGCCGTCACGCTTAGTGAAGTAAGTTAGAGGGAGACACGTACTGTACGCTATCACTTATAAATGGTATCCAAAAGAAAAAAAAAAATCACAGATACAGAGAAGAGATTGGCGGTTGCCAGAGGTGGGGCTGGGCAGTGGGGGAAATGGGCGAAGGTGGTCAAAAGGTAAAAATGTCCAATTATAAGTTCCAGGAATGTAATGTACAGCAATGGTGACTATATAGTTAACAATACTGTATCGCATAGTTGAAAGCTGCTGAGAGAGCAGATCTTAAAAATTCTCATCACAAGAGAAAAAATTTGATAACTATGTGAGGTAATTAATGTTAACTAAAGGTACTGTGGTGATCATTCTGTAACATACACAAATATCAAATTATACACCTTGGACTAATAGAATGTGATATGTTAATTATAACTCAATAAAACTTGAAAAAGAATCTTGCCTTAAAAAAACTTGAATTGGTAGACTGAGTAAAGCAGATCACCCTCCTTAGTGTGGATAAGCCTCGTCTAATCAGCTGAAGGCCTCAAAAGAACAAAAAGGCTGACCCTCCTTTGAGTAATAGGGAACGCCTCCTGTCTGCCTGCCTTCGATCTGGGACATCAGTTTTCTTCTTGCCTTCAGACTCAAACCGACACATCAGCTCCGCTTGGTTCTCTCCCTATTCAGGCCCTCCTGCGTCTCCAGCTTGCTGACTGCAGATCTTGGGTCTTGTCAGCCTCCATGATTGCGTGAGCCAATTCTTATAATCAATCAACCAATCCTACTGGTTCTGTTTCTCTGCAGAACCCTGGCTAATACAAACACTGACCACAAACATTGCATTTTATGGTCCTATAATCACATTTAAAAAAAAATACAATCTATCTGCTCTGAAGGTTTCTCACTCTGTGTGTGTACTTAGTTTGCGTTCTTCGTTAAGGAAACACTGGATGAAAGGCTTTTGTTTATACATACGCATATTTCCTTTGTGGAAATTTGAGGTCCCAGTCCATGCTTGTTTGTTGATTTTCCCTTAGGAAAGTTAGTTTTTAAGTTTTAGGTTTCTCTTAGCTATAACATATATTTTACTGTTACCTACTTACCTAGGAAGTAATGATGAGGTATAAAATATCTGAGACACACCATCCATTATCACCCCTTAGTACAAATATAACCATTCAAGAGTATTATTATTTTAAAAATCTGTGGAGTAAAGTTGTAGGGATAATACATATTCAATAAATATTTGCTGAATGAATGAATGAATGAATGAATGAAAGGTAATTTGAGATCAATGGTATTTCCTACCACTGTGGCTCATTCCATACAACATAATTGAGGGGTTAAAAAAAATGCTTGCTGAGTGGCAGTGAAAGGACAAATGAGGTTATAGAGGATGGATACATCCACATGGTTAAGAGCTTTCTCTAAGACTGCATGGAAGCCTTTTGTTTTCTGACAGAAAAAAAGAGAAGTCTGCACTTACCCCAGAGGAAGGAACTGGTAAATCAGGTGCAAGGGGCTGTGTTTCTAGGACTGTGCGGAAAGATTAAGAGATGAGAGACAACAAAGGGAGCGAAGACCAAGTTCAAAGCGAGTGAAAGCTGGAGAGGTGGAAAGAGTCACTGAGACTCTGGAGGTGGTGCTCTGCTGTCAGACAAGTGTGAACGTGACCAGAAACAGAAAGAGAAAAGTGGAGATCACTGGAGTTAATAAGGTCCAGGAACCCAGTGAAGAGGCTGTCAGAAGTGTCATTAGTATGGGTGTCGAAGTCACTGAGGAGAGCTAACTTCAAATAGAGCTCTGTGACAGTAAATATAACCACTGATACCACAAAAGAACTGTTTAATGAAAGAATCACATCAGGGCACTATCCAAATAAGAAATCACGCAAGTGATTAACTCAAAACGGTTGCGCTTATATTCGCGAATAACATTTTAAAAGATTAGGCCAGAAGCTCAGCGCAGTCTCCCCGCCTCACTTGTTGCAGGTGGGGGCTGGGTGCTGAAGCTGAGGCTTCAGAAGTCAGACCCAGAGAGGGGACCGGGGTTGGCTGTGCCGAGACAGCCTGAAGAGGCTGGACTGTGGCAACTGAGGGTGTACCCCCGAAGAAGCCAGGGCCTGCCAGAGAGGCAAGGTGCCTTTATTGGGGGGCACACGAGAAGAGGGGTGGGACCGCTATAAGAGCTTCTTTCCCTGCGAGCACTCCCAGGCAACGAGACACCAACCACAGGAGCTCCCAGGGCAGGTGCGAGTCACCAACGCCATTGTGGGCTCCAGAAGTGGGCACAGGATACCGCTACAAGACCCACACGCAGGTGCCAAGCGCTGCTCCTGCTTCAATGGGAGAGCGCAGAGAGCAGCTGCCCCTAGAAGACCCACAGGCAGGCGCCAAGCCCTACGCCTGATGTCCCGGGAGTGCGTGGACTGCAGCCGACCCTAGGAGACCTGTGAGCAGGTGCCAAGCCCTGCCCCCACCATCCTGGGAGCACGCAAGGGCCGCTGCACCTGCACACCCCATATCAAGGGGATAACGACCAGCACACACTGAGGCAAGAGGCAGCAAGTGTGCAAACTAAAAGCAGCCCCCCGATTCTGGAAAAGACGGCAGAACAGAAGGACGTGAGCTCGCCTCCTCTCATGAAAACACCGGAACCACAGCTCAGTGCTGACCAACCATTGACAAAAAGGACTGGAACCTATCAACAACGATATTTTACATTCACAGACAAAGAAGAAGCCACAACAAGACAGTAGGAGGGGCACTTTCGTGACATACTCAAATCCCATACCCATCGGGTGTGGGTGACCCACAAACAGGAAGATAATTATATCACAGACTTTTCTCCCGCAAGAGTGACAGTCCTGAGCCCCCCGTCAGGCTCCCCAGCCTGAGGGTCTGGCATCAGGAGGAGCCACTCCCAGAGCATTGGCCTTTGAAGGCCAGCTGAGCTTGAGTGCAGGACTGGGGGAAACAACAGAGATGCCACTCCAGAAGGGTGCACACGAGGTTTCACATGCACTAGGACCCAGCACAAAGCAGTAACTCCATAAAGAGCCTGGGCTGGACATACCGATGAGTCTTCGAGGATCACCCAGGGAGGTGGGGGTCAGCTGTGGCTCACTTGGTGGGGGGGCAAGGACACAGGTGGCAAAGGACCCAGAGGATATTGATTGGCATGTACTCTCACAGAGATCACCATTTGGACATCAAGACCTGGCCCTACCCAACAGCCTACAGGCTCCAGCGCTTGAACGCCTCAGGCCAAACAACCAGCAGCACAGGAACACAACCCTGCCCATCAGCAGACAGGCTGCCTAAAGTTGTCCTGAGCTCACAGCCACCTCAAAACACACCCCTTGACACGGCCCTGCCCACCAGAGGGACAAGCTCCACCTACCAATGGGGAGGCACCAGTCCCCCCCCCCGCCAACCAGGAAGCCTGCACAAGCCTCAGGACCAACCTGACCCACCAGGGGGCAGGCACCAGATGCAAGAGGAGCGATGATCCTGCAGCCAGCAGAAAGGAGACCACAAATACAGAAAGTCAGACAAAATGAGACAGCAGAGAAATATGTTGAAGATGAAGGAACAAGATAAAAGCCCACAGTAACAACTAAATGAAGTGGAGACAGGCAACCTACCTGAAAAAGAATTTAGAGTAATGACGGTAAAGACGAGGCGAGATCTCGGAAAAAGAATGGAGGCACAGATCGAGAAGATACAAGAGATGTTTAACGAAGGACTAGAAGATTTAAAGAACAAATCAACAGAGATGAAGAACACACTAACTAAACAGGAAACCACATTAGAAGAAATCGGTAGCAGAATAATTGAGGCAGAAGAACGAATAAGTGAGCTCCAAGGCAGAATGGTGGAAATCACTGCCATGGAACAGAAGAAAGAATAAAGAATGAAAAGAAATGAGGACACTCTCAGAGACCTCTGGGACAACACTAAACGCACCAACATTCCCATTACAGGGGTTCCAGAAGGAGGACAGAGAGACACAGGGGCTGAGAAAATATTTCAAGAGAACATAGCCCCAAACTTCCCTCACATGAGAAAGGAAACACTCACTCAGGCCCAGGAAGCGCAGGGAGTCCCATGCAAGATAAGCACAAGGAGGAGCGTGCTGAGACACATATGAATCAAACGGACAAAAAGTGAATACAAAGAAAAAAATATTAAAAGCAACAAGAGAAAGGCAACAGATAACATACAAGGGAATCCCCCATACAGTTATCTGCTGACTTTTCAGCAGAAACCCTGCAGGCCAGAAAGGAGTGGCACAATACAGTTAAAGTGATAAAAGGGGAAAACCTACAGCCGAGAATACTCTACCCAGCAAGGCTCTCGTTCATATTCGACAGAGAAATCAAAAGATTTACAGCCAAGCAAATGCCAAGAGGATGCAGCGCCACAAAACCAGCGTTACAAGAAATCCTAAAGGAACTTCTCTAGGAGGAGAAGTAAAGGCCACAACCAGAATCGAGAAAATTACGAATGGGAAAGCTCACCGGTAAAGGTAAACATAAAGTAAAGGTAGGAAATCATCCACACACAAACATGATATCAAAACCAGCAATCGTGAGAACAGGACAGTACAGAGGCAGGATATTGGAAATGCATTTGAAATTGAAAGACCGGCAACTTAAAACAACCTCATTCGTATATAGACTGCTATATCTAAACGTCATGGCAACCGCAAACTGAAAACCTGCAATAGATACAAACACAAAAAAGAATAAGGAACCCAAACACAACAGTAAAGTTCGTCATGGTTCAAAAGGATACATGCGCCCCAATGTTCACTGCGGCACTCTTTAAAATAGCCAAGACATGGAAACAACCTAAATGTACGTCAGCAGATGACTGGATAAAGAAGATGTGCTACATGTGTCTATGATGGAATACTACTCAGCCATTAAAAAGAATGAAATAATGCCACTTGCAGCAACATGGGTGAACCTGGGGATTATCATACTTCATGCTTACTTCATAAGTGAAGCAAGTCAGACAGAGAAAGACAAATATCATATGATATCGCTTATATGCAGAACCTAAAAGAAAGATACAAATGAACTTATGCATAAAGCAGAAACAGACTCACAGACCTAGAACACACACTTGTTGTTACCAAAGGGGAAAGGCGGGGCTCAGGGATAAACGGGGAGTTTGGCGGTCACATATATGCACACTACTATATTTTTAAAAGATAAGCAACAAGGACCTACTGTATAGCACAGGGAACTCTACTCAATATTCTTCAATAACCTAAATGGGAAAAGGAGAAGATTTGAAAAAGAATACATGTCTGTACATAGATAACTGAATCACTTTGCTGTACATCTGAAACTAACACAACATTGTAAATCAACTATACTCCAATAAAATTTTAAAAAATAAAAATTTAAAAATCAATGCCAATATTTCCCAAACTCTTCCAAAAAAAAAAAAAAAAAATCAAAGAGGAGGGAATACTCTCAAACTCATTTTACAAGGCCAACATTACCCTGGTACCAAAGCCAGAAAAGGATACCACCAATAAAGAAAATTACAGGCTAATATACCTGATAAATATAGATTCAAAATTCCCAATAAAATACTATCAAACTCAACTCAGCAGCACATTAAAAAGACCATTCACCACGATCAAGTGGGATTTATCTTGAGACGTAGGGGTGTTTCAACACATCCACATTAATCAGTGTGACACCTCACATTAATAGAATGAAAAATAAAAATCATATGATCAACTCAATAGATGCAGAAAAAGCATCTGATGAAATTCAACATCTGTCCATGAGTAAAAAAAAAAACAACTCTTGGGGCTTCCCTGGTGGTGCAGTGGTTGCGAGTCCGCCTGCTGATGCAGGGGACACGGGTTCGTGCCCCGGTCCGGGAAGATCCCACATGCCACGGAGCGGATAGGCCCGTGAGCCATGGTCGCTGAGCCTGTGCGTCCGGAGCCTGGGCTCCGCAACAGGAAAGGCCACCACAGTGAGAGGCCAGTGTACCACAAAAAACAAACAAACAAACAAACAAACAAACAAAAACCCAACTCTTAACACATTAGGTATTGAAAGAATTTACCTCAACCTAATAACAATACGTAACATGGTCATAATGTTGACAAGGCAACAGCTAATATAATAATAAACGTTGAAAGGTTGAAAGCTTTCCTCTAAGATTAGAAATAAGACAAGGGTATCCACTCTCACCACTTCTATTCAACATAGCACTGAATGGTTTAGCCAGGGCAATCAGGCAAGGAAAACAAATAAAATGCATCAGAATTTTAAAGGAAAAAGTAAAATTGTCTCCATTTGCAGATTACATGATTTTATATCTAAGAACATTCCTAAGGACTCCACCAAAAAACTTATCATCTAATCAATAAACTCCATAAAGTTGTAGGATTCAAATTTAACATGCAAAAATCAGTAGCGTTTCTATACACAAACAAAGAATTATCTGAAAATGAAGCAAAGAACATGATGCCACCGAGAATAGCCTCAAAAACAATAAAATACTTAGGAAAAAATACAGCCAAGCAGGAAAACATCGCTACGCTGAAAACTATAAGACACTGATGAACAAAATCAAAGATGACATAAATAAATGGAAAGAGACTCCTCATTCATAGATTGGAAGAATTAATAGTGTTCAAATTTCCACAATACCCAAAGCCATCCATAGATTTAATGCGATCAATACCAAGAGTCCAATGGCATTTTTTACAGAAACAGAAGCATCAATCCTAAAATTTAGATGGACCCAGAAAGGATCCTGAATAGTCAAAGCAATCCTGAAAAAGAACAAACCAGGAGGCGTCACTCTTCCTGAATTCAAGCTATGTTGTAAAGCTACTGTCATCAAAACGGTACGGTGCTGGCATAAAAAGAGACACCGCGACCACTGAAACAGAATCAAGAACCCAGAAATAAACCCAAGTATATATGGTCAAGTAATATTTGACAAGGGAGGGAACAATACTCGGTGGAGAAAAGACAATCTCGTCAATAAACGTGGCTGGGAAAAGTGGATCTTCACGCGTAAAAGAATGACATTAGACCCCTATCTTATACCACTCACAAAAATTAACTGGAACTAGATTAAAGACTTTAATGTAAACCCAGAAACCATAAAACTACTACTGAAGTAAACACAGGTAAAAAGCTCCTTAACATGGGTACTGGCAATGCATTTTTTGCACATGACACCTAAAGCACAAGCAAACAAAAGAAAAATAAATAAATAAATAAGTGGGATCACATCAAACTCAAAAGCTGCTTAGCAACAGAAACAGCCAACAAAATGAAAAGACAACCTACGGAATGGGAAAAAAAATACTCGCAAACCAAATATCTGATAAGGGGTTAATATCCAAAATATGTAAAGAACCCATGCAACTCAACAGCAAACAAACAAACAATCCAACTATAAAATGGGCAAGGGACTGGGATAGACATTTTTCCAAAGAAGATATATGAACGACCAACAGGTACGTGAAAAGATGTTCAACAGCATTAGGGCAATGCAAATCAAAACCACATGCGATATCACCTCACACCTGTTAGAACGGCCAGCATCAAAAAGACAAGAGATAACGAATGCCGCCATGCATGTGGAGAAAAAGGAACCCTTATGCACTGATGGTGAAATTACAAATTGGTACAGCCACTATGGAAAACAGTATGGAGATTCCTCAAAAAAAAAAAAATAACAACCACAGGACCCAGCAATTCCACTTCTGGGAATACATCAGAAGGAAGTGAAAACACTATGTTGAAGAGATTTCTGTCCCTACCCCACGCCCCATGTTCAGAGCAGCATTATTTGCAATAGCCAAGACATGGAAACAACCTAAATGTTATCCTTTCATCTGCAGGTGGACAAAGACATGGGATACATGTATACAAGAGAATATTATTCAGCCATAAAGAAGGAGGAAATCCTGCCATTTGTGACAACATGAATAGACCTTGAGGGCATTGTGCTAAGCGAAATCAGTCAGAGAAAGACAAATACTGTATAATCTTACTTAAATATGGAATCAAAACAAAATAACTCACAGAAAAGGAGATTAGATTTGTGGTTACCAGAGGTGGGGCATGTGGGGAGAGGAAATTGGATGAAGATGGTCAAAGAGGGAAACCTTCCAGCTTTAAGATAAATAAGTACTGGGGATGTAATATACAACATGATGAATATAATTGACACTGCTGTATAGTATACGTGAAAGCTGTTAAGAATAAATCCTAAGTGTTCTCATCATGAGGAAAAACTTTTTTTTTTCCCTTGTATCTATATGAGATGATTGATGCCAACTCACTGGTAATCACTCCATGATCTATGTAAGTCAAACCATTATTCTGTACATCTTAACCTTATCAGTGCTACATGTCAATTATATCTCAGTAAAACTGGAAGAAAAACCATATAGCAGACTTCCCCACGTGAAGGACACTCTTGCATGTGAAGGACACTCTTGTTCCCTCGGCCATTTTTGTAACCAATCCTTGCCCTAGAGGATGTACAATAAGATAGGGCATCTTTACGTAAATATAGTGTAAGCACCTGACAGTTGGGCTGGGTTTGGTTTGGTTTGGTTTGGTTTTTGTAATGCAAGTGCCTGACCTGAAGCTTCGGATTGCCTAGGCACCCACTTCAAAGACAGCTATCTTGAATAAACACACTGCCAGGCTACAGGACTAGAGGAAGAGCCAGGTGGTCCTGCCCCAGAAGTTTCCTTTGTTTCAGAGATCTCTGGTCGACTTAGATAACTCACCGTTTGAGCACTTGTTTTTCCCTTCCTGAGTTTTAATTCCCACCCTTAGGTTTTAAGTTCGCCAACAAAGAGCGAACCTGTGAAACCCCAGGCACCCCATCCTAGACTCCAATAAAGACGGAACGCCAGGCCCACTACCTTTCTGCCGCAACCTGGCTGAGTGGCCTCCAGGTGTACCATGTATCCTTCAGGATTTGTGAGTCATAATCCTTGGGTTTTTTTTTTGTTTGTTTTTTGTTTTCCAAAGTTCCCTGATGGTTGTTGCCATCCTAAGAACCACAAGGGCGGGTCCAATCACAACACTGGCTCTGAAAGGGGAAATGCCTGTGAGGGCTCACCTCAGGCCCAGGTGAGTGAGTGCCCCTAGGCATTTCTAGCCAATAGATCACTATTGATAGGTTGAGACCAGCACAAAACAATTGGCCTTGTTGGCAGGATTGCATGATTGCTTGTGGGGTTAATCAAGAGGAATACCCGTTAGCTGCGACTGGCTTCCTAGCTGACCAACCCAGGTGGGTAACACCATCTGGGAACGGAACGCCGCTTGCTGGACGTCTGCCATGCCGCTACGTGCTTTTGCATATTGCCTCTGTCGTGTGTTGCCTGCGGTATCCGTGCCAAAATGTCACTGCTGCCGTAATAATTCAGTGATCTCCCCAGAGCAGCCGTGATCAAGGCCATACGGTCTAATGAGACAGTCAGACCACTCATTAAAAAGGCCTTAATTGACCATTAATGTACATGAGGGTCCTCCATGCCTCCTGCTGTGCAAAATTGGCATGATCCAACGGCTCTGTCATTTCCATCACCACAGTGACCCAAATGACTCCCTGAATTTCCAACCCTGAATAGGCCCCATCTGACCCTAAGTCCAGAGACTTCTTTTTGCAAGGCGCCCCCACCCCCCCAATTACAGGGCAGCGCTACGACCTTTCGGGGGGATTCCTGGAACCATCCATCAGGCAACTGGAGGGCACTGACACGGCTGCTAGACACAGAGGAGACTGCTGCCCAGATGCCCCGATACGTCACACTCAAGGCCCTCCGTCACCACTGCTCCAGAAAGGTCTCCCTCGAACAAATTTCCCTCAATGGAAAGGGTTCCCCACTCCCTTCCTAATAAACCTCTGATTTGATTGTGTCCCTTACGGGAATACGCAGGCAAAACCTCTCCTGGGAGTTAGGAAAACTTGGGGTTCCCGGCAACTTAACCTCTGGACGGCCACTCTCTAAACTCCAGGCCCCGAAGCTCACATTCTCCCAGCTATGGCCCTCTTCTGCCGTCCACCCTCTAGCCCCAAGCCCGTCCCCGCTACCCCCTCTGCCCCCTTCCCGAACCTCCGGGACTGGCAGCCACTTAAAGCTCCTACCCTAGGAAATCAGCCGCTCCCAGGGGCTTGTCCCACCGCCTGGGGACAACTACCCCTGTGCCAGGCTGGCGGTCCATTAGGACAATACAAATGCACAGTCCTTTTTGGCCCTACTAGACGTGGGGACCCAAGTCACTGTCATTCTAGGCAGTCCCTCTGGATCCCCGAAAGGGAAGCCCTTCTACCTACAGGGCACTGCTGGTAAAACAATCAAAGCTTCACAAACCTATTCGGATATCACTATCGGGACCCTTCACCTCAAATGGCTTCCTCTGGTGGTGGCCCCCCAGCTCGTTCCTTCCTCTTATAGGCATGGAGGTACTGACACAACACCGTGCCACGTGGCATAAGCCCAAGTTCTTGGCCTTCCTGGTGGGACGCTCCAGATGGACGCCAGGGACTCTTCCTCCCCTGGCCAAGATGGTAAACATTCCCCAGTAGCGACTGAAACAGGCCCCTGAAGGCCTACGCCCTGTCATTGAAGATCCGCTTGAGACTGAAGTCATGAAGCCGCCATCTCCCCGTTCAGTAGCCCCATTCGGCCAGTCCTTAATCCGGCCACCAACCAAAGCCACCTCACCGTAGACTATCAAAACCTCAGGACTCAGGTTCCCCAGTAAGGCTCCAATTCCTAATTATATAGAACTGACTGAGGATGTCCAGTCGGCCCAAGGAGCGTCCTCTGCGTTCACCGACCTACGAACGTGTTCTGTTCTGTTCCCGTCTTGGAGGAATCCCAGGCTCCGTTTGCTTTCACTTCTGAAGGGGGCTGATTATACATTTACGTGCTTCCCAGTGGGGTATTTAAACGGTCCTGCAACCACACATAACCTCCGCCGCCAGGAAGGACTTAAGCACCTTACAGTTGGAAAGGTGCCGTTTGGGGCATTATACTGACGACATTATGCTCAGGGGTTCCTCTGAGAAAGCAGTACGAGCAGATCTGCATCCCTTCTTCGCACACCACCTGGACCTCCAGAGCCAAGGCCCGGCCTCATCTGTCTTGTTTCTGGGCATCACCTAGTCCTCTAAGGGCTGAGAAACTTCCCCAACAGCCAGACATCAACTACTCACCATTAAACCACCCACTGCACTCAGACAAGCACGACACACATCAGGCCTTTTCACGTCCCGGAGGCAACGCATCCCTCATCTCGCCCTGTCGTATACGCAATCACACGCAAGTCCCCCACCTTCCACTGGGGCGAAGCCCAACAAGTGTGCTTTGCAAGATGCCCAGCACGCAGCCCAGCAAGTCCTACCTTTAGTCGCCGCTGGCTCCGCATTCCATGTCCAGTGGCCTCCTGGCGTCTCGGGACCAAACAGGAGCCTACCTGGCTTCCTACGGGGTTGTGGACTGAGCGCCTACCCCAGCGGCAGGCCCGTATACTCCCCTTGGGCACCAGCTTTTGGCAGCCTCTTGGGCTCTTTGAGGAACTGAGCCCCTAGCCAGCCCCCACCTGGTAGTACTCTGAACACAAGTTCCCAAAGGGCCCTGGCTTAGAGATGCCTCTTAAGAGAAAAGCTCAGCACGGCCACTGATGCCTCCCCGGTAACAGGGAAATGGTACCTTCGGGGGAGGCCCAAACCTGATGTCAAAGGCCTTTCCAGATGACAGGAGGATGTGCTTTCCCCCATGCTCAGCCCCTTGCCGGAGAGCCTCGGGAAGTGACAGCCCCCTTCCCCACCCCACCCCACCCCGCTCTCTCCTCCTGTGGCTACTTGGGGAGCCCCTGGGGACCAGCTGTCTGAAATGCACAGGGAGTTAGTGCTCTTCACCAAGGGCAGTGCCGTCACTGCATGCCATGCAGCTCGCTGGAGGGCTGCGTCATCCACCCGGCCTCGGGCACCGTTCTAGTCCAGGAGGACGCTCCTGGCTCAGCCCAACGGCAGAACCTGTAGCTGTTCACCCAGCCCTCAAGGAGGCCACAGAAAGGGGCCTTTCACAGACTCCTGGGCTGCTGCTAACAGCCTTGCAGTTTGGTCTGGCCAACGGCTAAGGGACAACTTTCTCATCCAAGGCCAGGCCACCTGGGGCTCCAAGATACGCAGGGAACCAGGAGACTCCCCAATCCCTGTCATCAATTCTCGCGTCTCTGCTCAGCTAACCGCTCCACACCTGAAGCCATTTTTAAGAGTACTGCCTGCGGTCAGAGCCCCCTCACTCAGCCCTCCACTCTCTGCCCTCTACATGCCTCGGGGTACCGACCCTTCGCCCCAGCTTGCGAAATGGACCCGCACAACCTCAGCTCATCGGGGAATTCGTGCCTCAACAACTCGTGCTCACGCGAGGGGACGCGCCCCTCCTCGGCGGCAGCCAAGGTGGTGACAGATGAGCGCGTTCCCTGCACCCAAACCAAACAACGGGGACCCACTCCCCGGGGGAGACCGACCAGGCTCCCGCTCTGCTGGGGCTTCCAGATCACCCATCACCGTCACTGATGCTTAACACGAGGCTCCTCTAGGTGAACTCCACCCAAAATTCCTCCTCAAAACAGGTAATCTCTTTCCTTACTACCTTCACTGTTGCTCCCTTCAGATCGCCAAACGTTGCCGACGCTGGCCGACGCTGACCAGGGCACCCACTTTACCCCTCAGGAGGTTCCACAGTGGGCTCTCCCACCCACCATTCTTCCAAACTTCCACCCAGGTTCCCGCCCCCAGGCGGCGGGCCTCATCAAGCATCTTAATGACCTCCTTAGAGAGACACTACTTCAATTACTTTCAAGCAAGTGGTTCTCGAAATGGATGGAACTCTTGCCGCAGGCCCTCATCTTGCTTAATTCTCACCCCCTGAGCCTTTATACCCCTCATACCAGTTATTATACACAACTATCGTACACCCTCCAAAATGCCACTTCGGGTCAGTTCTGGCGGTTCTCAAGCTTTTACACTCTAGCACGATGCCCTTTAAATTCTGACCTCTGACTCCACTTCCCTATGCTGCTGTGATTTCCCTTTTAATCATCTGACCATCTGCTTCCCTCTGATATATAGGCTGATCGAGGGCAGACAGTCCAGTATGGTCCCCTCACCACTGAATGCCCCGCAGGCCACAAGCCCGCCAAGTCAGTGCGAGATCATCTCTTTGGAAATCCTGCCAAGGGTGACGACTCTCCAAAAGGAGCCACCTCCACACCGGCCGCTCTCACCAAATACAGTGGCTACAAGAGCCGGCTAGTGAAACTGTAACGCCCCAGCTAATTTAGAGGAAGCTGAAGTCATCGCCCCGGGACCAACCAGTGGCGCACTTTGGGTGTCTGAAAGAGGGAGAGGAACTCTGCTTGGTGGACGCAGGGCCACATTTGGGGGTGAGAACGTGCCGAGCAAGCCACAGGTCGGGGCCTGACCCCTCGCCAGACAAGGCGACCCAGTACTTTTCCCCACCAAGCAACCGCGCTCAGCCGTTGAGCAATACACAGATAGCTCATCCGGAAGGAACCTGACCCAAGCTCCTTCAAACGCCAGCGCTCCACCTGGTGATGGCTATTCTTGTTGCTTTGTACCACCTGGGTGATAGGGTTACTGATAGAGCCCTTGGGCCTAACCCTCACCCAGATATAATGCTGTAAAAACACTGCTCCGGCCCACAGGAGCACCACAGGGTGGAAAAGCAGGGAATGCTGGCGAGACCTGTTGGAAGGGCTCAGGCTAGTGCGCCACTGGGTCTGAGCGGCAAAGGGGTCTCATCCCTTTACAGGCAAGGGGCCCTCTGGAAGCAACGTCTAAATGACGCTTGCCCAATTTCAACATCAAATAGTGCTACAAGCTAACTGGCCCTATGGCTGCTCGTACATAAAACCCACCTGGGTGCAGGGACTGTGCTCCCAGCATTTGCCCACTGACTGCCCTTCACGGGTTGAGCCCAGGAATGCCTAAGTAGCATCCATAAGATCTCCCGTAGCCTGGGATACAAATGTGCCCAGAATCTTTATGTGCTTGGATGAGCTTCTCCGGGAGGGAAAGGACGGCAACCCGTTCTGTCGCTAAACGTGCCCCTGAGGACCCCAGAGAGCTCCTGACGATGTGTTCCACTAGCAGCAGGCATCAGATGTGCAGCTCGGTCCTCGGGGAAGCCTCTAAGTTATATCAGGCTAGCCTATGCCCAGCCCATGATCAGTACACCCCACCTGCATAGCCACATGGGAGGATGCACCCGCCCCTGGGTGGCCACCACTCCAGAGGACCTCACCCCTGAGTGAGACAGACTCACTGCTGGAGAGGATACCGTTCCAGACAATACCGCCCCAGCCCAAGAGTTCACCACCGGAGACGCCTATGCGTCCTATACCAGAGGTGACACCCCAGGGCCATGGCACCAGCTGGAGGCCCAGCTGCTCACCCAGAGGGCCCGACTTCCCAGTTTATACTGCGGAACGCTGCCATGGAGACTAAGACTTTCCAGAAAGAGTGGAGTAAACGCACTGCCCCGATGGCATCGGGGGATGACCTACCATGATATGATTTTGCAGAACTCACTAGGTGCTTGCCGGCTGACCCTACCCTCTGCCAAGAGGCTCCGTCAGACTGTGAGTTTGTCCCCTGCCGACAGCAGGACAGCACTCTATCATATTTTCCCACGGAGGCAGGCCAAAAGGTGCGCTCCAAACCAGACAGCTCCCCGCCTACAAATGACTGAAGGTTGTTCACGTCCCCACCACTATCTCAGATGCTTCAGCATCACAGGGGGGATTGTACTGTAAGCAGCTGAGTTAGTTTCATTTTTAGTTTTGTTTTGTTTTTTTATCGTAATGCAAGTGCCTGACCTTAAGCTTCCGATTGCCTAGGCACCCACATCAAAGACAGCTATCTCGAATAAACACACTGCCGGCTACAGGACTAGAGGAAGAGCCAGGCGGCCCCACCCCAGAAGTTGCCTTTGTTTCGGAGATCTCTGGTCGACTTAGGGAACTGACCATCTGACCACTTGTTTTTCCTTTCTGGCGTTTTAATTCCCGCTCATGTTTTAAATTCACCAATAAAAACTGAACCTGTGAAACCCTAGGCATCTCATGCTAGACCCCAGTAAAAGAACCCCAGGCCTGCACGCGTACTATCTTTCTACCCGTGCCCTCGCCGTGTGGCTCCACGCATGCCATGTATCCTCCAGGACCCGTGAGTAATAAACCATGTTGTTTTTTTCTTTTTTTCAAAGTTCCCTGATGGTTGTTACTGAAGTGCCTCTTGCAATCATAATAAGAACAGCAAGGTGGGGGTGGGGGTGGGGGTGAGTGGGGGGGAGGGCGGGTCCAATCACAGTACTGGCTCCCAAAGGGGAAATGGCTGCGAGGGCTGCCTCAAGCTGTATGGCCCAGGTGAGTGCCCCAGGCATTTCTGGACAACAGCATCACTACTGAGAGGCTGAGCCCACCCCCCAAGACTTCTGTTGTTTACCTTCCTCCTGTAGCGGTTCTTCCTCACCCCTCCTTGGGTCAAACGCACCATTTGATAAGCAGCCGGTAATCACGGGACCACATCGAGACCAGAACTCTACCCAAGACAGTCACAGTCTCTGGCCACACGTGACAGAGGAATCCTTTGAGCTCCTTCCGGATTAAGAAGTACAGCTGAGGTACCGGACTTTTGAACAACACGTGCTCAATCATAAAATAACGGTCAGGACAGCACTGAGGACCAGGGATGATCCCCACTGCTCTCTGCGCTCGTTTCTACAGGAAAGGGGCCTGAGTCCACTGCTGGCCACTAAATGCAGAACATGGGTGGTTCTCTGACGTATCAGCCCCACCCCTCCGCCCAGATTAAAAAAAGTCAGCTGTGAAGAATTACGGTCCACATTTGAGAAGTGTGGTTTAGTTACGCCAAAGAGGTACACAGAACCGGTAAGCAACTTGGGGGGATTTACGTGCATCAAACTGCTGAGAGGGGGAGACGGGTGGTGATCTTCATAAGACCTCACCAAGTACAGTCTGGTTGGAAAGAACCGTACACACATGTGTCGATGGTTACTTGGAGAATCGACCAAGGGACAGGAGTTTGGGGGAGAGGTGCTAAATAATTCTCTAGAAAACTGATTTTAGTCTACGTGGAAAGGCAACCCAAGTCTCTGTTCTGACCCTAGGATGAAATGTTGACTACCCGCATTGAAAGAGGATGAGAGATCACACACTTACGAGGAAACGTCACCTATCAATCAATTAGACCGGCAGAATGTAAATCAAGAACCACCCAGCTGGGGCTTCCCTGGTGGCGCAGTGGTTGAGAATCCGCCTGCCGATGCAGGAGACACGGGTTCGTGCCCTGGTCCGGGAAGATCCCACGTGCCGCGGAGCGGCTGGGCCCGTGAGCCATGGCCGCTAGGCCTGTGCGTCCGGAGCCTGTGCTCCGCAACGGGAGAGGCCACAACAGTGAGAGGCCCGCATACCGCAAAAAAAAAAAAAAAAAAAAAAAAAAAAAAAAAAAAAAAGAACCACCCAGCTGGAGGGGGTGGCCAGGAGGCACATGACAGGAGTGCTGCCCAACTTCAACGCCCTCGTCTCCTCACGTAAACCTGGGAGAGGCCTCAAGAAACCACGTGACACAGTGTCCTGTGTGTGCCCCATGTTATTGACTGAGGTCACTAGGGGTGTAGCGGAGAGTCAGATCTGACTGTACTGCAGTTTCCACATCATCTTGCACAAGAAGTTTATATCGCAGACTTCAGTTCCCTCGTGTGGGAGATGGTAAAAACAATCCTCCCTCGCAGAATTGCGAGGATTAGTGAGAAGGCAGGGAATCTCCGGGTCCGGTGACGACGCATCACATCTTTCACTGGGACTGGCGCCGCACCCCACCCCACCCCCGGTCCCCTCGGTTAACCGGTGCTCCCTGCGGCCAGGCTCCCGAAGCCTGGCCTTCATGGAGAGCACTGCCAGGCAACCCTGCCCCAGGGCCTCCCGAGGCTGCGTTTGGGGAACTGAAGCCATCGTCCACCCCCACAGATGTCTCGAACTGGTTGTTCCAGGCCTTTCTGAGCCCACTGTTGTTGCTCCTCTCTCCCTCTCTCTACTCTTTCCCAAAGGCGAAGAACTGCTCAGGGAAGGAGGTGCCAAGCGCCCGGCGTGCTGTGTGGTGGAGGAGACACACACAGCTCTGGGACTCCCTCCAGTCTACAGCCCTCACACTCCCAACAGGGAAGGCTAACTGGCACAAGCCCTGGACCATCTCCTTAGCTCCGCTGCCACTTCTGGACCAGTATCCTCCTCTTCTGGGGAGCTGCCCCCACACAGACACATCCTCCCGTTAGGTGGTTCCAGGGGTGCCCCCGTTCCTACATGACCCACATCTCCCTCACCACAGCTGACTGGTTCAGGGGGCAGCCAGTCCCAGCCCCACCCCTTATGCCTCCTGTTGTTAGCTTAAGGCCGGGCACCTGAGGACCAGCCTGGGTTTGTTCCCCAGCACTGAGGGAAATGCAAAAACTTACTCCTTGTGCTTCATGGGTCTTTGAGGGATTTTTCATCCCACTCTCCACGAGGGAAACAGGGAGCAGGACTGATATATATATTATTGATGAGTTTAGCAAAAGAAATAAGAGCACGGTGATTCGGCTCTATCTAGACTTTTTAACTTTGGGATCTGCGTCTCCACCAAGAGGAAATGCTATCAGCTTACAATGGCTTGTAACCTGTAGTCATCCAGAACTTCCTTGGCCTAACTAGTCAGGGTAGGCTAACTGCTGTAACAAGCATCCCAAGTCTTGCTGGCCTCAGACAGTACATTTTTACTTTTTGTTCTTACCAAGATCCAGTGCACAGTGGCGGTGCACGCGATGGGGTGATAGTCTCCTATGTCATTCAAAGGCTCAGGAAGGGAACCCATATGAGAGCAGGTTTGAGATAACCACAGATCCGCTCAGCAGAAGAGGAAGACACAAAGCAGAACAACACAACCTATTACAGAAGACATACACGAAAGTCTTCTAATGTCAGAAAATGCCAAGCTTTGGGAACTTGGGATGGTCCCTATCTTACCTACAAGCTCCACACCAGGTATCCCAAAGAGAAAAGACTCCCTAACTGACACACTGAGCCCCTGCATTCAGAGGAGAAGACTGTTAGTGAAATGGGCATCCCAACTGTAGATCAGATCTATGCTAGTTACCTCGGCTGATCACGTGACTCTTTTACTCCCGAATACGAATGGACAAATGTTTGCCAGCTATTTGAGGAAGGTGAAAGAGAAGATCATGATGAACAAACAGAACTATTTCTGGAGGAAAAAAAACAACTATAATGCAGGAAACGGAAGAGAACATGACCAAAAGTTACACATTCATATTCTCAGAATTTGAAGGAAGACAATGGGTTTAGAAAATGCGAACAGGGTGCTATAAGAGGGTGCAATCAGAGAACAAGAGAAAGTCCCTGGAAACGGAAATATTTTTGCAAAGTTAAAAACTTAATAGATACCAGGTGCTCAGGTCAAAGTCACCCTGCCTCACCCAGGCCGTGATTGAACGTGGGCGCAGCGCTCGTGCCCCGCCCACCGCACGCGACCTCTTCCGGTAACAGAACCGGAAGCCCACCGCCTAACTCCCACAACGGACGGACCCCATTTCGGGTCCATCCCAGAGCCGGCATCCAGCTATCTGCCACCAGGCTCGGAGCCCTGCGGCTCCGGCCACCCTCATCGCCCACCCTGGGGATACTCCGAGGCCACCACCGCCGCCTGCGGCTTCGCAGGGCCCGCTTCCGCACCGCCTTCACCTTGGCCCTCACGCCCGCCATGCTGCCCGCGCCGCCCGCCATGCTGCCCGCGCCACCCTTGCAGGTGCGCCACAACTACCACCCCGACTGCAAGGCCTCCGTCAGCACCCATTTCACCCTGGAGCTCCACGCCTCCTTCGAGTGCCTGGACGCGGCCTTTTACCTCCACCGCAACGACGTGGCCTTGAAGCACTTCACCGGCTTCTGCCTGCGCCTCTCCCACGAGCACAGTGGGCGGGCCCAGGGCCTGATGCACCTGCAGAACCAGCGCGGGGCCGCCTCAACTTCCATCAACATCAGGAAGCCAGTCAGCGACGAGTGGAAGAGCGGCCTCAAGGCCATGAAGTGCGCCTTGTTCCTGGAGAAGCGCGGGAACCAGAGCCTGCTCCACCTGCACCAGCTGGCCACCGACAAGAGCGACCCCCACCCGCATCACTTCCCGGCAACTCACTACCTCAGCCAGCAGGTGGCGTTCATCAGAGAGCTGGAGGCTCACGTCACCACCCTGAGCATGATGGGGGCCCCGGACGTCGACCTGGTAGGGCACCTCGTTGACAAGCTCACCCTGGGCGACAGCGACAAGAAGAACTGAGCCTGGGCTGGACTTCCCCAGAGCCACGGGGTGACCAGAGCCCTGGTCACCGTGTCTGCCATGCAGACGGCAATAGTGCCCTTGCAGAAGTAGTTCACTTAAGGTTTTTTTCTAAGAGTTTTGCCACTTCTTCTAATAAAGTTATTTGGTTCCTAAAGAAATAAAGGTCTCTCCTTGGTTCCTGTGTGAAAATCTCTCACTTTTGTTGTTGTTGTTGTTGTTTGTTTTTGTGGTACGCGGGCCTCTCACTGCCGTGGCCCCTCCCGCTGTGGAGCACAGGCTCCGGACGCACAGGCTCAGCGGCCACGGCTCACGGGCCCAGCCGCTCCGCGGCACGTGGGATCCTCCCGGACCGGGGCACGAACCCGCGCCCCGTGCATCGGCAGGTGGATTCTCAACCACTGCGCCACCAGGGAAGCCCAAATCTCTCACTTTTTAAAACAGGTATCCAGGAGGCTCTCCACCCACCCATGCCCCACCCACATGCAGCTCAGGATCTCCACAGAGGGAGGGAGAAGGCATTCCATGGGGCCCTGGAAAGTGCAAAATCCATCTTCCCCTTATCAACAGTGTGGGTATGTGGGGGGTGGTGAAGTGAGGCCCTGCTGAACACAGCGGGTGCCTGCGAACAGCAGGAGTAGAAAAACACGGTATAAAAATCACAGTAGTGTTGCTTCTGGAGGAAGAATGCAGGGAATGGGATGGGACAGGGATTAAAATAAAGGGTCCTTAAACTTTACCGGAAAACTCTGTTTACTAAAATATGTAAATGTTAGTGTTTGTGGATTCTGGGAAGCAAGATGGAGACCCCAGAAGCCAGCTTGGCAGGGTCCCTCTTTGACAAGCTCACCCTGAGCAACAGTGATAATGGTAACTGAGCCTCAGGCTGGCCTGCACACAAACATAGGGGTGACTCCCTCGTCACCATGCTGGACATGCATATTGCCCTTACAACACGTGCAAATTTAGGTTCTTTTTCCTGTACTCTTTCTTCCATGAAGGTAACATGGTGCCCCAAACCCCAAATTACCTCAATAGAAGGACTGAAAAATATAAGGTCCAGGCTGAAGGTCAATTTGTGATATTGAATATCAAGTAGAGTAAAGCTCTCTGAATGTTAAGCCAAGTTCCTCTGACTCTGGCTGCTTTGAAGAATGTAGAGGATGAGGAGAGTTGAAGCTGCAAGACCAGTTAAGAGGTAAATTGTAGCAGGCCCAGAGAGACAATGGTGGCTTGAACTGTGGTGTTGGTTGAGGAAATGAAGAGATGCAGACAAACTTCAGATGAACTGGATGAGTCTACAGGATCTGCTTTATGCACCAGAGGCGAGGAATGGGAAATGATGAAAATAATCTAGGCTCAAGTTTGGATTTGAACACCCTGGCTGATGGTCATGCTATTTATTAATCTGGGGGGTATTTGCAGGGGGGACTCGAGGAGCTGGGAAGGCATGTCATGTAAAATCTGAGATGCCTATTAGATACCCAAGTGGAACTGTCATGCAGGTAGCCAGAAAAAACTGAATCTGGAGCTCAGGGGGGATGTCAGGTTTGGAAAAAATACATACGGGACATATTAGCCTATATACACATAGAAGGGTTGAGGTCATGGAGTAGATAAGCTCACCAGAAAGGAAGTAGAGAGATTATGGCACAGGAGGCCCCAAACCCAGAGCAGCCAACACTCAGAGGATGGGATGAGACACTGGAACACCTAGAGAGCTGCTGGTCCCACTTGGACCGCTGCCTCATTCCAGACTGTGGCCACCTGTGTCTGCTCAGAGTTTATCTCAAAATCAGCCTGTTCTTCATCTCAGTGTGGTCTCTGGTTTCTCCTTTCCAGATGTGGAGAGGCGTTAGCCTATTATTACCTTGTCTTCTTGACTATAAGTAGAAAGACAATTATTTCCCAGTAAAAGGATTTCCCAAGGAAACGACAGACCTGCTTTTCTATGTTTGTTTGTTTGTTTTTCTGTTCCCCTTTTAAAACTCTTCCCCTCTCTCAGTCCATTGTCTATCTGAGCAGATGAAATCTGTTCCCATGTCAACCCTAAGGTTGTCTAGGTCTAAGAAAAAATACTCAAGACATATTGTTTCTTCTGTGCCGTGTATAGTTTACAAAGGTCAGAGTTAGAAATTTTCAGACTTCGTATCCTATATTCAAAGACACATGAGTAGCTTGAGTCATTTTAGAGTTACTAGATTGCTTTTAACATTTACTGAAATATGAACAAGTTTAGCTAAGGAGTAATTTCTTTCTACATTTCCCCATAACTGTGCTTCAATACTTTCTTAAAAATGAGGATTATGGTCCTTTGAGTTGAGTTTCCAGAAAATGGTGTTGAATGGTATATCCCCCTTTACTCTTTTAGTCAAACTTGTTTTTTTTCACTCTGTCTGCTTTGAGGTCCCTGCTCTCTCTCTGATACAGTCTCAATACATACATACATACATATATATACACACACGCACACACACACACACACACACACACATATATATAAACTGTTCTCCTCTAGATATGAGGAAACACAGGCTGAGCAGCTGTTTGTGAGTGTTTATAACTATAAATTGACTGAAGATCCTTCTTACTCTCCTGTTTTGGAGAAGCAGTTTGGTGTCTTGGATCCTTCACCACAGGCTGACTGGATTCAAATCCCAGTTTAGCCACTTACTAAACTGGGGGAACTTGGGCATGTCATTTCACTTCTCTGCGCCTCAGTTTCCTCATATGTAAAACAGGGATAATAAAAGTGTCAACCCCATTGGAGAAAATATTTGCAAATGATGCGACTGACAAGGGCTTAATATTCAAAATATACAAACAGCTCATACAAGTCAATAACAAAAACAAACCAAACAACCCTATCAAAAAATGGGCAGAAGACATTTCTCCAAAGAAGACATACAGATGGCCAAGAAGCACATGAAAAGATGCTCAACATCACTAATTCTTAGAGAAATGCAAATCAAAACTACAATGAGGTATCACCTCCCACCAGTTAGAATGGGCATCGTCAGAAAATCTACAAACAACAAATGCTGGAGACGGTGTGGAGAAAAGGGAACCCTCCTACACTGTTGGTGGGAATGTAAATTGATGCAGCCACTGTGGAGAACTGTGTGGAGGTTTCTTAAAAAACGAACAATAGAGCTACAGCATGATCTGGCAATCCCACTCCTGGGCATATATCTGTACAAAACTATAATTCGTAAAGATACATGCACCCCAGTGTTCACAGCAGCACTATTTACAACAGCCAAGACCTGGAAGAACCTAAGTGGCCATCGACAGATGTGTGGGTAAAGAAGACGTCGTATATACGTACAATGGACTATTACTCAGCCATAAAAAAGAGTGAAATAATGCCATTTGCAGCAACATGGATGGACCTAGAGATTATCATACTAAGAGAAGTTAAGTCAGACAGAGAAAGACAAATGTCATGTGATATCACTTACATGTGGAACCTAAAATATGATACAAATGAACTTATTTACAAAAGAAACACAGACTCCCAGACATAGAAAACAAACTTACGGTTACCCAAGGTGAAGGAGGGAGGCGGCATAAATTAGGAGTTTGGGATTAGCAGATACAAGCTACTCTATACAAAACAGATAAACAACAACGTCCTACTGTATAGCACAGGGAACTATATTCCATATCTTGTAATAAACAGTAAGAAAAAAGAATATGAAAAGGAATATATATGTATAGCTGAATCACTCTGCTCTACACCAGAAACATTGTAAATCAACTAAATTTTTTAAAAAGCACCTACCCCACTGGGTTGCTGAGATTAAATGAGTTAATATGTTCCAAATACTTACAACAGTGCCTGGCACATATAGTACATATATTATTTGTCAGCCATCATTTATCATCATTACCATCATTATCACTCACTCACTTCTAAGTTCATTTGTGGCGTTAATGATTCGTGGATGAAAGGATTTCACATTTATACTTTGCCACTAGGGGTCCCTCTTGCATTTCGACCAACTGTGTCACTCTGCATCTCAAGAGGGAGAAATCCTTCCCAGCTGCTTGGCTGCCACTTGCTGCCAGGCTTCAGGAGGGTAGATGGCTGTTTTCAGCGCCCCAAACTCGGGCCCAAGCCTGAAGGCGACTTTTGCTGTGACAACCCTCTGTGGTAATTCCCCATGTGTCTCAATCAGCCTCCCCTTTAAATCGGCCCCAGGAACAACTTTTTAGTTTATTCTTCCCCAACCCAGGTTGCCTGAGCCTCCCTCCTCTTTCCATCCTGAACTACTGTCCACTCCTCAGAGGTGGGAAAGACTGAAAGGATGAAACGCTAATCCTGATCCCACCCATCTGCTGGATGTTTGGACCCGAAAAGGAGAGGAATGGGTGGACTGGAAGGGGGGAATGGGCAACTGGGCTACTGATAACATAATAACGAAAGTTTATGTCACCACGCACTTGATTTAGCACACAGGTTCTCAAGCTTTGCTGCACCTTAGAGCCACCTGGGAGTTTTTAGAGCTCTCAATGCCCAGGCCACCTCCCAGACCAACTACATCAGTCTCAGGGGCAGGACCAAGACATCCCAGGCACTGAAAGCCAGTGCAAGCACCTTGCTACTCAAAATGTGGTCCCTGGACTGGCAGGTCGGTGTCATCTGACAGTTTGTTAGAAATGCAAAATCCCAAGCTCTACCTCAGACCTACTGAATCAGAATCTGCATTTTTAACAAGACCCCAGGTGACGAATAATATGCACATTGAGTTTTGCATAGCATTCTTCAGCATCCCATTTGTTAAACGTGGCTGCACCTTGGAATCGCCTGGGACGCTGGAAAATAAATAACACTGATGCCTCGATTTAACCGACTCACTCAGCCACACGCTCATGTAAGTGCCGGACCAAGCACAATAAAAACATACCGAGCACAATAAAAAAAAAAACAACCCGAACAACAATGATTGAACCAACAACTATTGATCACACACACATATTTACATACTAGCTTTTGCTTCATGTGCTGTTTTGTCACAAACTGGTGTTTTTAGAGTACGGGTGGGCAAACTACAGTCTGCAAGCCAAATCCGGCCCCCAAGCATTCTGATAAACAAAGTTTTACTGGAACACTGCCGCACCCAATCAATTACCTATTGTCTGTGGCTGCATAAGCACTAGCAGCACTACAACTGCAGAGTCAGTCATTGCAACAAAGACCCTGTGGCCTGCAAAGCCTAAAACGTTACAGGAAATCTTTGCCAAGCCATGCTTTACAGTAATTTGCCACAAGCCCTGAAGCCATCGTAAGCCATCAAATATTTTAAACTTTTCAGCTGTCTTTATGCAGCGCTTTGTCTTTTCCTGTTTCCTTCCATTTTTTGGTCACTTTCAATGAATATTCTAGAATGGCTTGGATGTTTAGAATATCTTATACACATCCCTAACCCTCACACTCCCCAGAATTGTAATGGTCACCTTCCAGACTGACATCTTTGCGGATCTCAGCAAGTCAGCCTGTCAACTTTCTTTGTGTCTTCCGTTTCCTCCGCTCCACATGTGGCTTTGCTAATTAAGGGCCACTAGTCATCTCTCTTCTGGGAGCGTCAGGGTGGGACTAGCCATTTGGATTCTCCATGATCACATATTCATCACAGAAGCTGTTTAAAGTGTACTCATTTTTAAGTTACCGCAATCTATCCCAATCATTTTTCTTACTGTGAGGCATTTAAGTTTCATTAATATGCAAAGCGACTGCCTTGCCTGAGGAGGAATAGACTCCTTCCCTTTAATCTGTATTTTAACGTTTATTTTTTGGTAACATTACTTTTGGTTTACAACACGTTATATCTGATATTAACTAGGCCGCATGCAACAAGGAGATTCATTCTCTTTCTTTTCTGTGTGCTAATTCCCTGGGCATGAGTTTTTTTCTCCCCAAAGTTTCATTCTTCTATAAAGTTGATGGAGAAGTAAAAGTTCCACCTTAAAATATTTTTTAGAACCATAATTCAAGAAATAAACCTAAAATAAAACATTCTAGGAGGGAGCATTCATGCAGCTTTTGAAATTTTTAGCCAAATAGCTCAATTCAAAGAGCCAAGAATTTTTAGCCAAATTCTTTCAACAAATTATCCTGGATTCTTTGAAGTTTTCTGCGCTATGCTTGGCACTAGGAATGTGACATGACTAGGGCACAGTTCCTGCTCACAAGCGTGGTGGAAAAGATGGACACACAGAGAGATACCACCAGTCTATCTGAGTAAGAGCTAAAAGAGGAGGCTTGCAAGGTGCCCTGTGAGTGCAGGAGACGAAAGGGGTCTAAGTCTTACCTGGGTCGTAGGCAACATCCGCTGTGGAGGTAACACTGAGTCTTCGAAGAGGAACTGGAGTTCTACAAGTGCAGAAGAGTAGAAAGGGTCTTTTAGCTACGTTCATTTACTGCAGAGGAGCCAAGAGAGTGGGAAAGGTTACAAATTCAGGAGTGGACTGGGATACAGTTAATGAAAGAAGACCCAGAGGAGACAGGGGAGAGGCAGTGGATTTACGTGACACTGGAGGAGGGAGAGTTTTTTCCCTTTAAGGAACTCTACCAAAACTCCTCTCTCAAAAGTAATCACTGGCTTACTAATTCACATTACCATTAGTCTCTTTTCAGCACTTGCTCTGCTTGATCATTCCGTACTTCTTAACAGTGTCCTTCTTTTCTTACCTCCCTTGTCCTCTCGTGGTTTACCTAAGGTTTATCTAGAGAGGACTATATAAAGCTCACCATCCTCCTGCATTCTGCTGTTGGCCTCTTCAACCCTTGTTCAATATATATTTCCCCGCCAATTGTCCAATATATATTTGCCCTCCACTTCAGCCACATCCATGGGCCAATCTTATTCTCTCTCTCTCTCTCTCTCTCCCCACTCCCAGACGCTGCCCTTGACTATGACATTTGCACAGCCATCTGTGAAACATCTCCTTCTGGATGGCACCAGAAAACCAAGATTCCACAAGTCCCCCGATGAACTCGTTGCCCCTTCACTAAACTCCCCCTAGATTTGACACACTTTCTGGTAGTCTCACAAGAAAAACATTTCAGAGTCGACCCTACTTCTGGCCTTACTCAGTCTGAACATCTCTTTCCTCTCTGTTAGCTCTTCTCTTACCTGACACCCACATCTTTTTCAGGCTCAAATCACCTATGTTCTAACAATTTCCATTATCTCTGTACTTCTCAGGGTTCTCGGTGGCAAACCACAAAACTGGACCCTGGCTAATCAAAACAGAAAAGGCATTTTTAGAAAGGATGTCTGGTAGCCGATGCGGAAGGCCTCAGAACTTTGCTCAGAAAATGAGAAGCATCATATGGAGTGGAGCCTCGGCTTCCATCTATCCTTTATTTTTTTAACATCTTTATTGGAGTATAATTGCTTGACATTGTTGTGTTAGTTGCTGCTGCATAACAAAGTGAAACATCTATACGTATACAAATATCCCCATATCCCCTCCCTTTTTTTTAACATCTTTATTGGAGTATAATTGGTTTACAATGCAGTGTTAGTTTCTGCTTTATAACAAAGTCAATCAGTTATACATATATATATATATATATATGTGTATATATATATATATATATATATATATATATATATATATATCCCCATATCTCTTCCCTCTTCTGTCTCCCTCTATCCCACCCGTCTAGGTGGTCACAAAGCACCAAGCTGATCTCCCTGTGCTATGCAGCTGCTTCCCACTAGCTATCTATTTTACTTTTGGTAGTATATATATGTCCATGACACTCTCTCACTTTGTCCCAGCTTACCCTTCCCCCTCCCCGTGTTCTCAAGTCCATTCTCTATGTCTGCATCTTTATTCCTGTCCTGCCCCTAGGTTCTTCAGAAACTTTTTTTTTAAGATTCCATATATATGTATTAGCATATGATATTTGTTTTTCTCTTTCTGACTTAACTTCACTCTGTATGACAGACTCTAGGTCCATCCACCTCACTACAAATAACTCAATTTCGTTTCTTTTTATGGCTGAGTAATATTCCATTGTATGTATGTGCCACATCTTCTTTATCCATTCATTTCTCGATGGACACTTAGGTTGCTTCCATGTCCTGGCTATTGTAAATAGAGCTGTGATAAACACTGTGCTACCTGACTCTTTTTGAATTATGGTTTTCTCAGGGTATATGCCAGTAGTGGGATTGCTGGGTCATATGGTAGTTCTATTTTGTAGTTTTTTAAGGAACCTCCATACTGTTCTCCATAGTGGCTGTATCCATGTACATTCCCACCAACAGTGCAAGAGGGGGTTCCCTTTTCTCCACACCGTCTCCAGCATTTACTGTTTCTAGATTTTTTGATGATGGCCATTCTGAGCAGTATGAGATGATATCTCACTGTAGTTTTGATTTGCATTTCTCTAATGATTAGTGATGTTGAGCATCCTTTCATGTGTTTGTTGGCAATCTGTATATCTTCTTGGAGAAATGTCTGTTTAGGTCTTCTGCCCAGCTTTGGATTGGGCTGTTTTTTTCAATATTGAGCTGCATGAGCTGCTTGTATACTTTGGATTAATCCATTGTCAGTTGCTTCATCTGCAAATATTTTCTCCAGGTATGAGGGTTGTCTTTTCGTCTTGTTTATGGTTTCCTTTGCTGTGCAAAAGCTTTTAAGCCTCATTAGGTCCCACTTGTTGATTTTTGTTTTTATTTCCATTTCTCTAGGAGGTGGGTCAAAAAGGATCTTGCTGTGATTTATGTCAAAGAGTGTTCTGCCTATGTTTTCCTCTAGGAGTTTTAGAGTGTCTGGCCTTACATTTAGGTCTTTAATCCATTCTGAGTTTATTTTTGTGTACGGTGTTAGGGAGTGTTCTAATTTCATTCTTTTACATGGAGCTGTCCAGTTTTCCCAGCACCACTTATTGAAGAGGCTGTCTTTCCTCCATTTTATATTCTTGCCTCCTTTGTCACAGATTAGTTGACCATAGGTGCATGGGTTTATCTCCGGGCTTTCTATCCTGTTCCATTGATCTGTATTTCTGTTTTGGGGCCAGTACCATATTGTCTTGATTACTGTAGCTTTGTAGTATAGTCTGAAGTCAGGGAGTCTGATTCCTTCAGCTCCGTTTTTTTCCCTCAAGACTGCTTTGCCTCTTTGGGGTATTTTGTGTCTCCATACAAATTTTAAGATTTTTTTTTGTCTAGTTCTGTAAAAAAAAATGCCACTGGTAATTTGATAGGGATTGCACTGAATCTGTAGATTGCTTTGGGTAGTATAGTCATTTTCACAATACTGATTCTTCCGATCCAAGAACATGGTATATCTCTCCATCTCTTTGTGTCGTCTTTGCTTTCTTTCATCAGTGTCTTATACTTTTGTGAGTACAGGTCTTTTACCTCCTCTAGGTAGGTTCATTCCTAGGTTTATTCTTTTTGTTGCAATGGTAAATGGGAGTGTTTCCTGTCCTGACACTTTTCCCCAAACAGGAAGGGTGCTCAGATGTTGCGCTGCCCAAAGTGATAAACATATCATCTAGTTTTTTCTAACCCTCTATTTGTAGATGCTATTGGTGCTCTGCCCAGATAAATTTGACCAGCCAGGACAGCCAAACCCCCAGCTGCTTGTGAGTGCTGCAGCTGACAGCTTACATCTGTGATCTTCTCAGGAGTGCCCTTGCCTAACTGGGACGGCCAATGATAGAGGCACAAGAGCCTAAACCCTTTGCCCTGTCTCTGCAATGAGATTTGTGCTCCAGAATCTGTCTTGTGTCAAGCCAAGGTTAGATTTTGCCTAAGATCACATCCTTGCTTGATTCCTTCTCCTGCCCTATTCAGCTTCCCTTACTTGTGTACAGTTTTCCCCTGAGTAAACTCCTTCCATAAACCCCTGTCTCAGGCTCTGTTTCCAGAAAACTCAACCTAAAATCCACCCTTAAACAGAGGCAATACAACTCCTACTTCATTTCTTTCAATCTCACTTACCATTTGGTATGACGATTTTTTTATACACATGCACATTATACACATTCCTTAATAGACCATAGAATCCCTGAGGGCAGGGAATATGTGGGGGTTTTTTCCCCTCTCCTTAATCACTAGCATACATGTAATAGGAACCTTAAAAAAAAAAATGGTAAGCTGAACCTAACTGAAAATAAAGGCCAGATCACACTGGATTAAAAAATGAATAGAAGCGAGAGAGTTGAGACAATAAACGTAGTAATAGGCTATTCTTTCCAATGTCTAAATGTCGTTATTGGCTTACCTATTTTACCCCCCTACTAGATTGTGGATGACAGAGCAAAAACAAGTCTTTAGTAATTAGTCTCTGGCCAAAAGGATTTCATAACAAGACAGAAAGTTTATGCAATCTGGTTAATTTCCCAAAGGGGTCAGTTTCATTCTTTCTTTTCTAGTTTCATTATTACCTACTCAGGAAGGGCTCAGGCTTAAAATTTTGTGACTTACCAATTTGTTCCATTCGAATGTCTGAAAATAAGCCTGGATGGCCAGGATGAAGGATTTGACCCACTGTGTTCGCATATTTCAAACCTATATTCCTCATCACTCACCCGTTATGCACAATTACTTCATATTTGGCATATGATTCCAGTTTTATTATCATGTTGGCTCAGGGTAGGAGTCTGTGTGTGTGATGGATATGAGACAAAGTTTACTGAGCATTTATTATATATAGAATACTGTTTTATCAATTGTTGGGGGTTAGATGGTTGACAAGAAAGAATAGAGGAAGTGTCTCTATGCAGAAGGAGCTCAAGTTAGCTAGAATCATGGCATCCACAGCGTAGGATCACACACAGAGGACCTCCATTAAACAGTTTCAAATTGATTAATAATTAGTGCTGAGCCCGTAAGATCCAAGAGGGTGTAGCCAACGGGATTATAAGCAAGCACCAGGTCAATCAAGAAAGAACGTTTTTTGGAGAGAAATTTTCAAGTGTGCGGGTGAACCACATTGTAAAAGACACTTTCTATATTTGCAAATGAAGCAACTGACAAAAGATGAATCTCCAAAGTACACAAGCAGCTCAATATCAAAAAAACAAACAACCCAATCCACATTTGGGTGGAAGACCTAAACAGACATTTCTCCAAAGAAGGCATAGAAATTGTCAACAGACACATGAAAAGATGCTCAACATCACTAATCAGTAGAGAAATGCAAATCAAAACCACAATGAGGAATCACCTCACACCAGTCAGAATGGCCATCACCAAAAAATCCAAGAAACAATAAATGCTGGAGAGGGTGTGGAGAAAGGGGAACCCTCCTGCACTCTTGGTGGGAATGTAAATGGATACAGCCACTATGGAGAACAGTATGGAGGTTCCTTAAAAAACTAAAAGTAGAACTACCGTATGACCCAGCAATCTCACTACTGGGCATATACCCTGAGAAAACCATAATTCAAACAGAGACATGGACCACAATGTTCACTGCAGCACTATTTACAATGGCCAGGACATGGAAGCAACCTAAATGTCCATCGACAGATGAATGGACAAAGAAGATGTGGCACATACATACAATGGAGTATTACTCATTCATAAAAAGGAACGAAACTGAGTTATTTGTAGTGAGGTGGATGGACAGACCTAGAGTCTTTCATACAGAGTGAAGTAAGTCAGAAAGAGAAAAACAAATACCATATGCTAAAGCATATATATGGAATCTAAAAACACAGTACTGATGAACCTAGTGGCAGGGCAGGAATAAAGATGCAGACCTAGAGAATGGACTTGAGGACACAGCGGAGGAAGGGGAAGCTGGGACGAAGTGAGAGAGTAGCACGGACATATATACACTACCAAATGTAAAATAGACGGCTAGTGGGAAGCAGCCGCATAGCACAGGGAGATCAGCTCGATGCTCTGTGACGACCTAGAGGGTGGGATAGGGAGGATGGGAGGGAGGCTCAAGAGGGAGGGGATATGGGGATATATGTATACATATAGCTGATTCACTTTGTTGTACAGCAGAAACTAACACAACATTGTAAAGCAATTATACTCCAATAAAGATGTGAAAAAATACATAAAATAAAAATGGTTTTATCTATGTCCAAAAAAAAAACAGTAAAATAAAATAAAAGACACTTCCTCAATATTCCTTTCTAGCCCATGCCCTCCTGCTCATTTTTACTCTAGAATTCTCAAGACATGATTCTGGACATGCTATAACCAAACACTGGGACAAACGGAGTGGGTGGTGATCAGTCTGGATTTCAGGCTGAGCTGCTGCCATTTGGTGAGATGCCACTGGTCCAAGTTCTGACCCTCGTTTTCACAAATACATGGCTTTCTTCTTCTCAGTGAACCCAAATGGGAACAGTTCTACCTGAGGGGTCAGCAGGCTTTTTCTGTAAGGCGTAAATATTTTAGGATTTACAGACCTATGGTCTTAGTCACAGCTATTCAACTCTGTTACTGTAGTGTGAAAGCCACAAAGAATATGTAAATGAATGGGTGTCGCTGCAGTCCCAACAGAACTTTATTTATAAAAGCAGCTGGCTGGTCAGATTTGACACACAGGTTGTAGTTTGCCAATCCCTGTTCTAGAAGATTGACTTACACCAACAGTATTTCCGAGAGTCACTAATCAGCCAGATAAGACTCACATGTAACCAGGACACATTACCTTCCAAGAACGTCCTACCAGAAACTGGCCATTAATGTAACTCCACTACAAATCAAAAGGTTGCTTAGTAAGCAGCGGGTCAGGCAAATTTTCTTGGTTTTTGTTCTTCCAGAAGTGGCCCTGAGGAAATGGTTTAAATGCCAAGCATTTACTTGGCAGCTAACCCCTGGAAATACCAGTAACAAGTAGAAAAGTAAAGCAAGGAAGGGAAGGAAGCCAGTAAAATTTGCATAGATGAGAAGGATCACGAAGGGCATCTTCCTGATAGAAATGGAACATGCCTCAGATTTATTCTACTCCTGAGGCAAGGGAGTGGGGATATTTATCCAGTAACTCCATCAGTCACTGGTTGAGGGTTGCTTCTGGGAGGGCAGAGGGCAGAGGGGGCTCCAGTGGCCAGAGAGAGGATTCAGGCAAAGAGCTGCAGGTGCTGGCAGCTGGAAGTTGGGCAGCATGGATGGACATGGGAAATGTCACGGGGACACGAGTGGGGCATCAACAGCACCTGCTACACCTTTTTTCTCCCAAGTGATATTCATAATAAGGTAATATGAATTAATGAGTAAATTTTCTACTACAGGAATTTTTCTGAATAAGTGGAACTGGTCCTGTAGAAACCAACCAACCTTCCTCTCCACGGTGTTGGATGGGTACTAATACATATTTTAAACAGCTAACCTCTTTTCTGACATACTCCTCATGAGGCAACCATACTTCATGTAATCCTAACATGGAACATGTTAGAAGTGTCATGATGATAGCTTACTTTTGTTGGCTAATATTTTGTCTAATGGTTTCCTTTTTGAGAATTAAGGAAACATGGATGGAGCTTCATACAACTCAACAACAACAAAACAAACAACCCAATCCAAAAATGGGCAGAAGACCTAAGTAGACATCTCTCCAAAGACATACAGATAGCCAACGGCCTCATGAAAAGATGCTCAACATCACTAATTATTAGAGAAATGCAAATCAAAACTACAATGAGGTACCACCTCACACTGGTCAGAATGGCCATCATTAAAAAGTCTACAAATAACAAATGCTGAAGAGGGTGTGGAGAAAAGGGAACCCTCCTACACTGTTGGTGGGAATGTAAGTTGGTGCAGCCACTGTGGAGAACAGCATGGAGTTTCCTCAGAAAACTAAAAGTAGAATTACCACATGATCCAGCAATCCCACTCCTGGGCATATATATCCAAAGCTATAGTTTAAAAAGGTACATGCGCCCCTATGTTCACAGCAACACTATTCACATTAGCCAAGACATGGAAACAACCTAAATGTCCATCGGCAGATGAATGGATAAAGAAGAGGTGGTACATATATACAATAGAATACTACTCAGCCATAAAAAAAGAATGAAATAATGCCATTTGCAGCAACATGGATGCAACTAGAGATTATCATGCTAAGTGAAATAAGTCAGGAAGAGAAAGACAAATACCATACGATATCACTTATATGTGGAATCTAAAGTAGGACACAAATGAACCCATCTATGAAACAGAAACAGAATCACGGATGTAGAAAACAGACTGGTGGTGGCCGAGGGGGAGGCGGTGGGGAAGGGATGGAGTGCGAGGCTGGGGTTAGCAGATGCAAGCTTTCATATATAGGATGGATAAACAACAAGGTCCTACTGCATAGCACAGAGAACTATATTCAACATCCTATAATAAATCATAATGGAAAAGCATGTAAAAAATATATATATATATATGTATAGCTGAATCACTTGGCTGTACAGCAGAAATTAACACAACACTGTAAATCAACTATAATTCAATTTTAAAAATATACATATATATATATATATATATATATATATATATATATATATATATATAAAATAAAAAGGAAACATGGGGCTTGCTAACCAGAGGTGAGGTCAATACTTGTCCCATTCTTGTTGGGCCTCTGTCTGTGGCAGTTCAGTACACTACGTGCTCTGTGCTGCCACGCTTTCTGTAAGAGGAGACCAAAGGCTGGCCTATGGAAGAGGAGAAAGTAGACTAGCAGCGGAAGAAGGAAAGTGGGCAATGAGGCCAGGGGATGAAGACCTGAGAGAATCAGAAGCAGCGGGGTTTGGACAGTAGTAGGGTGAGCAAGAATCACCGCAGCCTAGGGGAAAAGGAAGAGATAGAAACAGACCTTTTCTGACTCCTAAACTTGAGTTGTTATTAGTAACAACAATAACGGCGGTGATGGGAGGCTTTGAGGGTATTCATTTCATATATCCAGGATCTGTGCTTTTAGCTTCTCTCCGTTGCTCTTCACCAGAGACTGCATTTTCTTTCTTTTGGTTTAGCTGTTTGGGCTTGTACTTCCGCCCAGAGGGACTGCTTCTGATCACCTGTAACCTATTCCAGGGGGGACCCAGGATAAACTCCATGGTAACGGCTGAATGCAACGATAGGGAGGATCGCGGCTATCTTCTTTGTCAAGTCACGTGAACCCTGGTTGACTAACCAGGCAGAGTTACTCTGGAGCAACTATGGAAAACGAAGAGTGTGTCTCTGCTCTCTGGGTCCACACCCCGGGTTGTGGAACTCAAGCCCATTAACGAAGGAACTCCACAATTCTGGCATATTCAGGGCAAAATAATTTTTAAGCTGTTCCACTGACTTTGTGAAGCACTGCCACCCTCCTCGGAAGCCAACCAACGGCAGCAGTATAAGCTGAGCAGTTGAGAGCATAGGTTTTGGCATCACGCAGACCTAAGGTAGACTGTGTCTCAGCTACTAAGTTCCGTTGCGTGGTATATTCCTCCAGGCATACATGTCAATGCCTCATTGAGGATCCTGTGAAGAACACACTCTCACAAGAGCATCTGAGGGCAATGTAGACTTTCTTAAGATTCCACAGTGGAGATCAAGAAGGAATTTATATCATGCTACCCAAAGTAATCAACTTTAATAGCTCTGACATTTACCTTCTCCCAAATCCCTTCTTAGCCTTCCTTGATACAATGAGTTTCTCTCTGTCCTTCCTCCATACAACGCCCAGCGTCACTGGCTCCATTCTCGTCATCCTCACCCCTACTTATTTTCTCTTCCATCTTGCTACGCAGAGCCCCCTCCAGCTCTCTAGCTCGGCAACATGAAAAGTTCTCCAGTTAACAGGACCTTTTGAGAAGGCAAGTGGGATTACATGGTATTGGCTGCAAGAAGCAGAGGGAATTATTTCTTATGTCTCACGTTTGTGGAAAGGACCTTTCCTTAACTGGTATTTCTTTCTGTGTTTCCACTTCATTCCTGGAGAAAGAAACACATGGGAGCAACACAGCTAGCTTCTCTCTGCTCCCTTGTCCGTTCCTCTTCAGGGGTGAAAGAGTAACTTTTCTAATCAGAGACAGTAGGAAAAGGAACACAGTAGGTCTGTGTGGCAGCCCTGGAGGGGTGCCACTCAGATCCCCCTTCAAGAAAGAACCTGACAGTGAGTTGCAACAAGTGAAGTTAGTTGACAGCCTCCAGATTTTGAAAGCTGTGTTCTTCTTCTTGGGCACCCCAACCAACGACTGAACATAGCAAGAGTGCCAAGGCCTGGCATTCCAGGCCAAGGTGGTACCCCTTTAATAGACAGTGCTTGCTGTGGAGCTCCCCAATGGGTTGGCAGACGTTTTGTCAAATGTGCATCGAGATCCCAGGCTCTCCTGCCCAATTGTGCTTTCTCCTTCTTTTAGCTTTCACAACTTTACCTCTCAATAAAATTTTTGCACTCCTGTGTCCCAGAGTCTACCTCCCAACTAATACAGTGTGGCTCTATAGCTTTACCCCTTCTCTGTCCGTCTGTCTGTCTGTCTCTCTATCTCTCTCTCTCCCCCACCATCCCAAAGATTCACCCTCTCTCACAAACTCCCTCTGGTAAGTTCCCCAGGAATGATTTCCCCCTGCAAGAGGGAGGCTGCATTCTCAGACATGCTGTCAGGAAGCGAGGTTCTGGGGGACTCATTATGGCCATATGTTCCGTTTCATTGTACAATTCAATCTTAAGAGTGACAAAGCTGTTATTTTTCTCTCTTATCTATTTGATTCTTGTGTCTTATGTCTCAACTGGCTTTTGGCTCAAGAGGGAAACAAAGAGCTGATTTATTTATTCCCTTGACTCCAGCATGAATAGAAAAAAAATTTCTTACCTGTAATTTGGCATACTTGTCATTAACACAACATTGTAAATCAACTGTACTTCAATTAAAAATAATAATAATAGAAAAAAATGGCAATGGGCAATTGTGTGCCACATTTGAGGTGTTGGTTTAGTTAATCCAAGTAACTAGTAGTTAATCTACTAAACAATTATTTGAGACCTATTATGTGTTCCAAACTGTTGAGAGGTGAGGGGGGAATAAAATACTGTGCAGCCCTCACAAAAGTACACTCTCGTTGGAAATAAGCATATAGAAATAGTAATGGTTATTAGTTGAATTGACCAAGGAAAACTAGGTTGGGAGAAGGGGGTCAAACACCCTTCCCTAAAACTAGTTTTAGTCCAACAAGAAAAGGCAATCCAAATCTCCTCTTTACCTTGACAATGAGCTATTGATCTTTCCATTGAAAAAGGATGGAAAACCATCTCCATATACAGAAATGTCATCTATAAGTCAGAAGTACAGTATTGAAATCAAGGGTAACATAAAAGGCCATAAACAAAATGAAAAGACAACCTACAGGTAGGGAGAAAATATTTGCAAATGAAACAACCAACATGGGATTAATCTCCAAAATTTACAAACAGCCCATGCAGCTCCACCTCAAAAAAAACAAACAACCTAATCGAAAAATGGGCAGAAGACCTAAATAGACATTTCTTCAAAGAAACATACAGATGGCCAAAAAGCACATGAAAAGATGCTCAACATCTCTAATTCTTAGAGAAATGCAAATCAAAACTACAAGGAGGTATCACCTCACACCAGTCAGAATGGCCATCATCAAAAAGTGTACAAACAGGGCTTCCCTGGTGGCGCAGTGGTTGAGAATCTTCCGCCTGCCGATGCAGGGGACACAGGTTCGTGCCCCAGTCTGGGAAGATCCCACATGCTGCGGAGTGGCTGGGCCCGTGAGCCATGGCCGCTGGGCCTGCATGTCCGGAGCCTGTGCTTCGCAACGGGAGAGGCCACAACAGTGAGAGGCCCGCGTACTGAAAAAAAAAAAAAAAAAAAAAAAAAAAGCGTACAAACGATAAATGCTGGAGAGGGTATGGAGGAAAGGGAACCCTCCTACACTGCTGGTAGGAATGTAAATTGGTACAACCATTATGGAAAACAGTATGGAGGTTCCTTAAAAAACTAAATAGAGAACTACCATATGATCAAGCTATCCCACTCTGGGCATACATCCAGAGAAAACCATAATTTGAAAAGATATATGCATCCCCATGTTGACTGTAGCATTATTACAATAGCCAAGACATGGAGGAAAGCTAAATGTCCACTGACAGAGGAATGGATAAAGAAGATGTGGTACATATGTACAATGGAATATTACTCAGCCATAAAAAAGAATGAAATAATGCCATTTGCAGCAACATGGATGGACCTAGAGACTGTCATACTGAGTGAAGTAAGTCAGACAAAGACAAATATCATATGATACCGCTTATATGTGGAACCTAAAAAAATGGTACAAATAACTTATTTACAAAAGAGAAATAGAATCACAGATGTAGAAAACAAACCTATGGTTACCAGCAGGGAGGGATAAATTGAGAGACTGGGATTGACATATACACACTACTATATATAGAACAGATAACTGATAAGGGTCTACTGTAGAGCACAGGGAACTCTATTCAATACTCTGTAACGACCTATACAGGAAAAGAATCTTTAAAAAGAAGGATATATGTGCAACTGATTCACTTTGCTGTACACCTGAAACTAACACAAGATTGTAAATCAAATCAAATCAAATCAAATCAAGGAACATGTTCCATGGGAAAAAAACAAAACAACCAACACACATTTCTCTTATAGTTCCGTAGGTCAGAAGTCTAACACAGGTCTCACTGGGCTAAAATTAAGGTGTATTCAGGACTTAATTCCTTCCAGAAGTTCCAGGGTAAAATCTGTTTCTTTGTCTTTTCCACCTTCTAGAGGCTTCCAACATTCCTTGGCTTGTATCCGTCTTCCTCATTCTTCAAAGTCAGCAATGCCTATCTCTATCACTATTCTTCCATAGTTACATCTTCCTCTGACTATTAACTGGGAAAATCTCTCCTCTTTTACAAACCCATGTGAATAGATTTTGCCCACTCATGTAATTCATGACAATCTCCCCATTTCAAAGCTCTTAATTTAATCACACAGACAAATTCCCTTTTGTCGTGTAAAGTAATATATTCACAAATTCCAGGGATTAGGGTGTAAATATCTTTGGGGGGGCCATTATTCTGCCTACCACATGCTACTTTTTTTTTTCTTGTTTTAATAGAAATATAGTTGATGTACAATATTACCTAAGTTGCAGGTGTACAATGTAGTGATTCACAGTTTTTAAAGGTTATGCTCCATTTATAGTTGTTATAGAATATTGGCTATATTCCCTGTGTTTTACAATATATCCCTGTAGCTTATTTTATATATAAAAGATTGTGCCTCTTAATCCCCTACCCCTATATTGCCCCTCTTCCCTGCTCTCTCCCCAGTGGTAACCACTAATTTGTTCTCTATATGTGTGAGTCTGTTTCTTTTTTTGTTATGTTCACTAGTTTGCTGTATTTTTTAGATTCCACATATAAGTAATATCATACAGTATTTGTCTTTCTCTGTCTGACTTATTTCACTTAGCATAATGCCCTCCAAGTCCATCCATGCTGTTGTAAATGGCAAAATTTCATTCTTTTTATGTCTGAGTAGTATTCCATTGTATATACACATGCATATATATGAATGTGTGTGTGTGTGTGTATATATATATAATATATAGATATAATATATATTACATATATATTATATCTATATATTATATATATATATATTACTTTTTCTTTATCCACTCATCTGTTGATGGGCACTTGGGTTGCTTCCATATCTTGGCTAATGTAAATAATGTTGCTATGAACTTTGGGGTGCATGTACCTTTTTGAAGTAGTGTTTTTGGTTCTTTCCTATGTATACTCATAAGTGGAATTGCTAGGTCATATGGTAGCTCCATTTTTAGTTTTTTGAGGAACCTCCATACTGTTTTCCATAGTGCTTGCACCAATTTACATTCCCACCAGCAGTGCACAAGGGTTCCCTTTTCTCCACACCCGCTCCAACATATATTTCTGTGCTTTTTGACGACAGCCATTCTGACAGGTGTGAGGTGACAGCTCATTGTGGTTTTGATTTGCATTCCCTGATGATTAGTGACGTTGAGCATCTTTTCATGTGCCTGTCTACCATCTCCACCACAAGTTACTTTATTAAAAAAACAGACTGTACATACTCTATAAAGAAATAAAGCCAAATAACCTGCACCAAGGAGGTACTTTTTTCTTTGTGTGTATAATACAGTGTCATGTTGCTCCTTGAAGCTTACTGGTTTTCATGGTAACTGCGTCTTAGAAACTACATAAAGGTAAAGTTTTCCTCTTTGACAAATTTTTATTAAACCATTTGCTAACGTTAAGATGAAAATTGACTTTACCAGGCACCAATCTGCAATGGCTAATAGCCACTGTATGCATAATTGAGAGTAACCAAGTTCTTGCTGCTGTTAGTAAAATAACTAGGTATGAAACTTGCATTTTGGGGAGCTGCCTTAGGCAATTTTGCTGCAGTAAAGCTGTCTAGCCAGTAACCTCAAAATCTCATTCACAGGTCTACAGAATGACTTTTGCTGGAGTCAGCTGGTACCTGCTAGGTTTGGCTATGGGTTGAGTTTAGTTGGGCTGGATTCGTGTCTGTTCTACATGTCCCATTATTCTGCAGTGTGCCCAGGACATGTTCTTCAAATGGTGGATGCAAGAAACATAAGAGGCCAAGCCCAAACATGCAGGGACATTTACATCTTTTGGTCAAATTTGGCAAACCTTATGTCTTCTCACATACCATTGTCCAAAAAAATTGACTTGGGACACCCAAAATCAGGGAGCAAGGAAGTACTTACCACCACCAGTGAAGTCATGATTAGGACAGGGAGGGAAGAAAGAATTGTGAGTAAATCATACAACCTACCACAAGGAAAGAGTACAACAGAGTTCCTGGAGTGGCAGCGAGAAGGTGAATGGTAAGAGCCCAAACTCACTCTATCCTGGGTCTCCAAACAGGTGGCAGACCTAGACTGACTTATGGTTTGGATGACTGCAATGAGTGACAGCAACAATAAAGTACTCACACTGGGCAATTATGCAAAAAACACAGATGACAATTCAGACTTTAAAAGCCAACAACAGTTTTTTTTAAAAAAAGCCAATAACAGCTTTTGTTCATGCCTCAAATCTAGTTTGAACCAATCAAGTGATGGAAAAAAAAAAAAAAAAGCATTTGAAAATGTGGGTGTTGTTAGGCTTCCATCTACTGGCCACCAAGAGCCACTGTTCAAGATGGATGATGAATAAAGCATGTTAAAGGAAAAACAAAAGCGAAAACAAACCGTACATCTACTACGACTATGGCCGAAAAGTCAAATTTAACCTATGTTAAGGACAGAGTATTTATAGGCTAGGAATTTGTTTCTCAAGGATTTCTTTCTTCTATGGTATACCTAGAACAGAGCCTCACATACAGAAATTAACAAGTAATTACTGACGGACTAAATTTTACCAGGTTCCTTTTCCCTTAAGGAGTATTAAGCCCCTTTTTCTGAATGCTTTCTTCATCTTATTATACTGCTGGGTGGTAGAAAAGAAGCCATCATTAACATGAAAATTTGCTTCCTTCAATATTGCCAAATCATGAAACTAATATTATTTCATGACAAATGAGCTTCATAGTCACTACTCTGAATTTCATCTCCATTGCACAGCCTGATCTTTGGCTGACATATTGTTCCTTTTATTAAAAAAATAACAACCTGGGGTGACGGAGGGGGGAAGCTTCAGAGCTGCAGAGGAGAGTGCAGCAACAGGGTGTGGAGGGCAAAGCGAAGAGATTCCCTCAGAGGATCGGTGCCGACCGGCACTCATCAGCCTGGGTGGGCGGGGCTCGGAGCTGAGCCTCGGGCTTCAGTCGGATCCCAGGGAAGGGTCTGGAGTTGGCAGAGTGAAAACAACCTGAAGGGGTTAGTGCACCACGGCTAGCCGGGAGGGAGTACAGTTGAAGTCTGGAGCTGCTGAAGAGAAGAGGCAAGAGACCTTTTCTTCCCTCTTTGCTTCCTGGTGCGCGAGGAGAGGGGTTTAAGCGCGCTGCTTAAAGGAGCTCCAGAAACGGGCGCGAGCCGCGGCTGTCGGCACGGACAACAGAGACAGGTGTGGGACGCTAGGGTTGTTACTGCCGCCACCAAGAGCCCTGTGTGCGAGCACAGGTCACTCACCACACCTCCCCTCCCAGGAGCCTGTGCAGCCTGCCACTTCCGGGGTCCCGGGATCCAGGAACAGCTTCCCCTGGAAAACGCACGGTGCGCCTCGGGCTGGTACAGCGTCACGCCGGCCTCTGCCGTCGCAGGCTCGCCCCGCATACGTGCCCCTCCCTCCCCCCGGCCTGTGCCAGAGCCCCCAAATCAGCTGCTCCTTTAACCCCGTCCTGTCTGAGGGAAGGGCAGATGCCCTGGGACGACCTACACGCAGAGGCGGGGCCAAATCCAAAGCTGAACCACTGGAGCTGTGCAAACAACGAAGAGAAAGGGAAAACTCTCCCAGCAGCCTCAGAAAGAGCAGATTAAAGCTCCACAATCAACTTGATGTACCCTGCATCTGTGGAAAACCTGAATAGTCAACGAATCATCCCAAATTGAGGAGGTGGACTTTGGGAGCAAGACATATTATTTTTTTCCCCTTTTTCTCTTTTTGTTAGTGTGTATGTATATGCTTCTGTGTGAGATTTTGTCTGTATAGCTTTGCTTTCACCATCTGTCCTAGGGTTCTAACGTCCCATTTTTTTTGGGGGGGGGTTGTTTGTTTGTTTACTTTTAAAAATTTCTCTTCTTAATAATTATTTTTTATTTTAATAACTTTATTTTATTTTATCCTACTTTATTTTATCCTCCTTCCTTCCTCCCTCCATCCTTACCTCCTTCTCTCCCTCCCTCCCTCCCTCCCTCTCACTCTCTCTCTCTCTCTCTCTCTTTCTCTCTTTCTATTTTTTCACCCTTTTATTCTGAGCCTTGTGGATTAAAGGCTCTTGGTGCTCCAGCCAGGCATCAGGTCTGTGTCTTTGAGGTGGGAGAACCAACTTCAGGACACTGGTCCACAAGAGACCTCCGAACTCCACGTAATATCAAACAGCAAAAATCTCCCAGAGATCTCCATCTCAACACCAAGACCCAGCTTCACTCAATGACCAGCAAGCTACAGTGCTGGACACCCTATGCCAAACAACTAGCAAGACAGGAACACAACCCCATCCATCAGCAGAGAGGCTGCCTAAAATCATAATAAAGCTACAGACACCCCAAAACACACCACCAGACGTGGACCTACCCACCAGAAACACAAGATCCAGCCACATCCACCAGAACACAGGCACCAGTCGCCTCAATCAGGAAACCTACTCAACCCACTGAACCAACCTTAGCCACTGGGGACAGACACCAAAAACAACGGGAACTACGAACCTGCAGCCTGCGAAAAGGAGACCCCAAACACAGTAAGATAAGCAAAATGAAAAGACAGAAAAACACACAGCAGATGAAGGAGCAAGGCAAAAACCCACCAGGCCTAACAAATGAAGAGAAAATAGGAAGTCTACCTGAAAAAGAATTCAGAATAATGATAGTAAAGATGATCCAAAACCTTGGAAACAGAATAGACAAAATGCAAGAAACGTTTAACAAGCACCTAGAACTAAAGAGGAAGCAAGCAACAATGAACAACACAATAAATGAAATTAAAACTACTCTAGATGGGATGAATAGCAGAATAACTGAGGCAGAAGAACGGTTAAGTGACCTGGAAGATAAAATAGTGGAAATTACTGCAGAGCAGAAGAAAGAAAAAAGAATGAAAAGAACTGAGGACAGTCTCAGAGACCTCTGGGACAACATTAAATGCACCAACATTCGAATTACAGGGGTCCCAGAAGAAGGAGAGAAAAAGAAAGGGACTGAGAAAATATTTGAAGAGATTATAGTTGAAAACTTCCCTAATATGGGAAAGGAAAGAGTAATCAAGTCCAGGAAGCAAAGAGAGTCCCATACAGGAGAAATCCAAGGAGAAACACGCCAAGACACATATTAATCAAACTATCAAAAATTAAGTACAAACAAAACATATTAAAAGCAGCAAGGGAAAAACAACAAATAACACACAAGGGAATCCCCATAAGGTTAACAGCTGATCTTGCAGCAGAAACTTTGCAAGCCAGAAGGGAGTGGCAGGACATATTTAAAGTGATGAAGGAGAAAAACCTACAACCAACATTACTCGACCCAGCAAGGATCTCATTCAGATTTGATGGAGAAATTAAAACCTTTACAGACAAGCAAAAGCTGAGAGAGTTCAGCACCACCAAACCAGCTTTACAACAAATGCTAAAGGAACTTCTCTAGGCAAGAAACACAAGAGAAAGAAAAGACCTACAATAACAACCCACAACAATTAAGAAAATGAGAATAGGAACATACATATTGATAATTTATTACCTTAAATGTAAATGGATTAAATGCTCCCATCAAAAGACACAGACTGACTGAATGGATACAAAAACAAGACCCATATATATGCTGTCTACAAGAGACCCACTTCAGACCTAGGGACACTTACAGGCTGAAAGTGAGGGGATGGAAAAAGATATTCCATGCAAATGGAAATCAGAAGAAAGATGGAGGAGCAATTCTCCTATCAGACAAAATAGACTTTAAAATAAAAACTATTACAAGAGACAAAGAAGGACACTACATAATGATCAAGGGATCGATCCATGAAGAAGATATGACAATCGTAAATATTTATGCACCCAACATAGGAGCACCTCAATACATAAGGCAAATACTAACAACCATATAAGGGGAAATCGACAGTAACACAATCATAGTAGGGGACCTTAACATCCCACTTTCACTAATGGACAGATCATCCAAAATGAAAATAAATAAGGAAACACAAGCTCTAAATGATACATTAAACAAGATGGACTTAATTGATATTGATAGGACATTCCATCCAAAAACAACAGAATACACATTTTTCTCAAGTGCTCATGGAACATTCTCCAGGATAGATCATATCTTGGGTCACAAATCTAGCCTTGGTAAATTTAAGAAAATTGAAATAATATCAAGTATCTTTTCCGACCACAATGCTATGAGACTAGATATCAATTACAGGAAAAGATCTGTGAAAAATACAAACACATGAAGGCTAAACAATATACTACATAATAACAAAGTGATCACTGAAGAAATCAAAGAGGAAATCAAAAAGTACCTAGAAACAAATGACAATGGAGACATGACGACCCAAAACCTATGGGATGCAGCAAAAGCAGTTTTAAGAGGGAAGGAAGTTTATAGCAATACAATCCTACCTTAAGAAACAGGAAACAACTCGAATAAATAACCTAACCTTGCACCTAAAGCAATTAGAGAAAGAAAAAAAAAACCCCAACGTTAGCAGAAGGAAAGAAGTCATAAAGATCCGATCAGAAATAAATGAAAAAGAAATGAAGGAAACGATAGCAAAGATCAATAAAACTAAAAGTTGGTTCTTTGAGAAGATAAACAAAATTGATAAACCATTAGCAAGACTCATCAAGAAAAAAAGGGAGAAGACTCAAATCAATAGAATTAGAAATGAAAAAGAAGTAAGAACAGACACTGCAGAAACACAAAAGATCATGAGAGATTACTACAAGCAACTCTATGCCCATAAAATGGACAACCTGGAAGAAATGGACAAATTCTTAGAAATGCACAATCTGCTGAGACTGAACCGGGAAGAAACAGAAAATATGAACACACCAATCAGAAGCACTGAAATTGAAACTGTGATTAAAAATCTTCCAACAAACAAAAGCCCAGGACCAGATGGCTTCACAGGTGAATTCTATCAAACATTTAGAGAACAGTTAACACCTATCCTCAAAATCTTACAAAAGATAGCAGAGGGGCAACACTGCCAAACTCATTCTATGAGGCCACCATCACGCTGATACCATAACCAGACAAAGACATCACAAAGAAAGAAAACTACAGGCCAGTATCACTGATGAACATAGATGCAAAAATCCTCAACAAAATACTAGCAAACAGAATCCAACAGCACATTAAGAGGATCATACACCATGATCAAGTGGGGTTTATTCCAGGAATGCAAGGATTCTTCAATATACGCAAATCAATCAACGTGATACACCGTATCAACAAGCTGAAGGAGAAAAACCATATGATCATCTCAATAGATGCAGAGAAAGCTTTGACAAAATTCAACACCCATTTATGATAAAAACCCTGCAAAAAGGAGGCATAGATGGAACTTTCCTCAACATTCTAAAGGCCATATATGACAAATCCACAGCCAACATCGTCCTCAATGGTGAAAAACTGAATCCATTTCCACTAAGATCAGGAACAAGACAAGGTTGCCCACTCTCACCACTCTTACTCAACATAGTTTTGGAAGTTCTAGCAACAGCAATCAGAGCAGAAAAAGAAATAAAAGGAATCCAAATCGGAAAAAGAAGAAGTAAAGCAGTCACTGTTTGCAGATGACATGATACTATACATAGAGAATCCTAAAGATGCTACCAGAAAACTACTGGAGCTAATCAATGAATTTGAATTTGGTAAAGTAGCAGGATATAAAATTAATGCACAGAAATCTCTGGCATTCTTTTTTTTTTTTTTTTTTTTTTTTTTGTGGTACGCGGGTCTCTCACTGCTGTGGCCTCTCCCGTTGCGGAGCGCAGGCTCCAGACGCACAGGCTCAGCAGCCATGGCTCACAAGCCCAGCCGATTCGTGGCATGTGGGATCTTCCCGGACTGGGGCATGAACCCGCATCCCCTGCATCGGCAGGTGGACTCTCAACCACTGCGCCACCAGGGAAGCCCTCTGGCATTCTTATACACTAATGATGAAAAATCTGAGAGTGAAATTAAGAAAACACTCCCATTTACCATTGCAACAAAAAGAATAAAATATCTAGGAATAAACCTACCTTAGGAGACAAAAGACCTGTATGCAGAAAACTTTAAGACACTGATGAAAGAAATTAAAGGTGATACAAATAGGTGGAGAAATATACCATGTTCTTGGATTGGAAGAATCAACATTGTGAAAATGACTCTACTACCCAAAGCAATCTACAGATTCAATGCAATCCCTATCAAACTATCACTGGCATTTTTTACAGAACTAGAATAAAATATTTCACAATTTGTATGGAAACACAAAAGACCCGAATAGCCAAAGCAATGTTGAGAACGAAAAATGGAGTTGGAGGAATCAGGCTCCCTGACTTCAGACTATACTACACGGCTACAGTAATGAAGACAGTACGATACTGGCACAAAAACAGAAATATAGATAAGTGGAACAGGATAGAAAGCCCAGAGATAAACCCACACACATATGGTCACCTTATCTTTGATAAAGGAGGGAAGGATATACAGTGGAGAAAAGACAGCCTCTTCAATAAGTGGTGCTGGGAAAACCGGACAGGTATACGTAAAAGTATGAAATTAGAACACTCCCTAACACCATACACAAAAATGAACTCAAAATGGGTTAAAGACCTAAATGTAAGGCCAGACACTATGAGACTCTTAGAGGAAAACATAGGCAGAACACTCTATGACATATACCACAGAAAGATCCTTTTTGACCCACCTCCTAGAGAAATGGAAATAAAAACAAAAATAAACAAATGGGACCTAATGAAACTTAAAAGCTTTTGCACAGCAGAGGATACCACAAACAAGACCAAAAGACAACCCTCAGAATGGTAGAAAATATTTGCAAATGAAGCAACTGACAAAGGATTAATATCCAAAATTTATAAGCAACTCATGCAGCTCAATAACAAAAAAACAAACAACCCAATCCAAAAATGGGCAGAAGACCTAAATAGACATTTCTCCAAAGATATACAGATTGCCAACAAACACATGAAAGAATGCTCAACATCATTAATAATGAGAGAAGTGCAAATCAAAACTACAATGAGATATCATCTCACACCGGTCAGAATGGCCATCATCAAAAAAATCTACAAACAATAAATGCTGGAGAGGGTGTGGAGAAAAGGGAACACTCTTGCACTGATGGTGGGAATGTAAAATGATACAGCCACTATGGAGAACAGTATGGAGGTTCCTTAAAAAACTAACAATAGAGCTACCATATGACTCAGCAATCCCACTACTCGGCATATATCCTGAGAAAACCATAAATCAAAAAAAGTCATGTACCAAAATGTTCATTGCAGCTCTATTTACGATAGCCAGGACATGGAAGCAACCTAACTGTCCATCAACAGATGAATGGATAAAGAAGATGTGGCACATATATACAAAGGAATATTACTCAGGTATAAAAAGAAATGAAACTGAGTTATTTGTAATGAGGTGGATACACCTGGAGTCTGTCATACAGAGTGAAGTAAGTCAGAAGGAGAAAAACAAATACCATATGCTAACACATATATATGGAATCTAAGAAAAAAAAATGTCATGAAGAACCTAGGGGTAGGATGGGAATAAAACACAGACCTACTAGAGCATGGACTTGAGGATATGGGGAGGGGGAAGGGTAAGCTATGACGAAGTGAGAGAGTGGCATGGACACATATACACTACCAAATGTAGGGTGGATAGCTATTGGTAAGCAGCTTCATGGCACAGGGTGATCAGCTAGGTGGTATGTGACCACCTAGCAGGGTGGGACAGGGAGAGTGGGAGGGAGGGAGATGCAAGAGAGAAGAGATATGGGAACATATGTATAACTGATTCACTTTGTTGTAAAGCAGAAACTAACACACCATTGTAAAGCAATGATACTCCAATAAAGATGTTAAAAAAAATACCCATGACATTTTTCACAAAAGTAGAACAAATAATTGTAAAATTCATATGGAACCAACCAGAAAGACACTGAATAGCAAAAGCAGTCTTGAGAAAAAAAGAAGAAAGCTGGAACTGTCATGCTCCCTGACTTCACACTATACTACAAAGCTACAGTATCAAACCAGTAGCTAAAATAGGCACAAAAACAGACACATAGATCAATGGAACAGAATAGAGAGCCTAGAAATAAAGCTATGCACATTATAGTCAATTAATCTAGAACAAAGTCAGCAAGAATATACAGCAGAAAAAAGACAGTCTCTTCAATAAGTGGTGCCGGGAAAACTAGACAGCTACATGTAAAAGAATGAGATTAGAACATTTCCTCACTCCATATACAAGAAGAAACTCAAAATGGATTAAAGACCTAAATGTAGGACCAGAAACCACAGAACTCCTAGAAGAGAAAACACTACCTGACATAAATGGTAGCAATATTTTGGACCTGTCTCCTAAGGCAAAGGAAACAAAAGAAAAAATAAACAAATGGGACCTAATTAAACTTAAAACTTTCTGCACAGCAAAGGAAGCCATCAACAAAACAAAAAAGACAACCAAATGAATGGGAGAAAATATTTTCAAATGATATGAGTGATAAGGGGTTAATATGCAAAATATGTAAACAGCTCATACAAGTCAATATCCAAAAAAAAACAAAAAACAAAGAAAAACACCCAAACCACCCAATTGAAAAATGAGCAGAACAACTGAGTAGACATTTTCCCAGAGAGGACATACAGATGGCCAACAGGCACATGAAAAGATGCTCAACATAGCTAATCATCAGAGAAATGCAAATCAAAAATCCTTGAGAAATCACTTCATACCTGTCAGAATGACTACCATCAAGAAGACCACAAACAGGAAGTGTTGGCAAGGATGTGAAGAAAAGGGAACCCTAGTACACTGTTGGTGGGAATGTAAATTGGTGCAGCCACCATGGAGAACAGTATGGAGGTTTCTCAAAAAACTAAAAATAGACCTAGCATATGACCGAATAATTCCACTCCTGACCATATGTCTGAAGAAAACAAAAACACTAATTTGAAAAGATACATGTACCCCAATGTTTACAGCAGTATTATTTACAATAGCCAAGACATGGAAGCAACCTAATTGTCCATCAACAGATGAATGGATAAAGATGTGGTGTACGTAATACTACCGTGGAATACCACTCAGCTATAAAAAGATGAAATTTGCCATTTGCAACAACATGGATGGACCTGGAGTGTATTATGCTTCATGAAATAAGTCAGACAAAGACAAATACCACGTTATCACTTATATTTCGAACCTAAAAGATAAAACAAACGATAGAATGTAACAAAACAGAAACTGACTCACAGATTTAAAGAAGAAACTAGTGGTTAATAGGTTCCACTGGTAGGAAATGGGAGATGGAAAGGAAAAGGGAAGAAGGAGAAAGAAAAGAGTAGGGGCAAGATAGAGGGTAGGGGATTAAGAAGTACAAACTACTATGTATAAAATAAATAAGCTACAAGGATATATTGTATTAGCACAGGGAAGAGAGCCAATATTTTATAACAACTTTGAATGGAATATTATCTAAAAAATATTAAATCACTATGTTGTATACTGGAAACTAATATATTATTGTAAATCAACTATACTTCAATTTTTAAAAATAAAGGAAAATAAAACAATATACCTGTAGTAGAAAGCCAAGCACATTCAAAGAAGGTTCAAGAACAGAGTCAATGAAATCAAAGCAGTGCAGAAGGTACTGAGTGGACTGTTAGATTAAAGAACTATTCTCTGAACAACAGTTCTGTTTGCCGCTACCATGCTTTGACCCTACGCCAATCTTTCTTACGATGGACAAAGTCAAAGTGGCATTTGATCTGTGTTAATCTCCCAAAACTATACTCCAAAGACAGTGAATTACTTGTCCTGGAAGTGAACCCAAATTAGAGCAGATTTGAGACAACTGCAGACCTGCACAACAGAAGGGAAACAAAATAGAAGGACACATCTATCTGAAGAGAGATCCACTTAAGTCTTCCGATGTCAGAGAAATGCCATGCTTTGGGCATTTAGAAGGGTCCCTATACTACCTGAAAGTTTTATGCCATGTACTCCCAAAGGAGAAGACTGCTCCCTTATTGACATGCTCCACTCCCTCATACAGAGGAGATGCCTATTAATGAAATGGACATCCCAACTGTAGATCAGATCCATGCTAGTTACCGAGGCTAATCAAATGAGTCCTTTCTTCCTAAGTTTAAATGAACAAAAAGGCTTGCCAGACATTGAGGAAAGTAAAAGAGAAGACCGTGATGAACAAACACAACTATTTCTGGAGAAAAAGCAAATGTAATACAGGAAGCAGAATAAACCCAAATTCATATTCTCAGAATTTTAAGGAAGACAGTGGGTTTATAAAATGAGAACAGGGTGCTATAAGAAGAAGCAATTAGAGAACAAGAGAAAGTCCTTGGAAAATAGAAATATTATTGCAAAATTTAAAGATTAATAGATGCCAGGTGCTCAGCGCAGTCAGCCTGCCTCCACCGAGGCCTGGATGGAACCTAGGACACAGTGTTCGTGCCCCGCCCTCCGTGCACATCCACCCTCCCATCCCCCCATAACGGAACCGGAACCTCCTTTCCCGCCTTCCAAACCTGGGTAATAGACCCACCTTTCCGGTCCATCCCAGAGCGGCCGCCCTCTTCGACCACATAGGAACGATGCTCCGAGGCAGCTACCGCGGGCCCCGCGGCTTCACCTTCACCGTGGCCTTCACGCCCGCAACGCTGCCCGCGCCGCCCGCCATGCTGCCCGCGCCGCCCTCGCAGGTGCGCCACGACTACCACCCCGACTGCGAGGCCTCCGTCAGCAGCCATTTCACCCTGGAGCTCCACGCCTCCTTCGAGTGCCTGGACGCGGCCTTTTACCTCCACCGCGACGACGTGGCCTTGAAGCACTTCACCGGCTTCTGCCTGCGCCGCTCCCACGAGCACAGCGGGCGGGCCCAGGGCCTGATGCGCCTGCAGAACCAGCGCGGGGCCGCCTCAACTTCCATCAACATCAGGAAGCCAGTCAGCGACGAGTGGAAGAGCGGCCTCAAGGCCATGAAGTGCGCCTTGTTCCTGGAGAAGCGCGGGAACCGGAGCCTGCTCCACCTGCACCAGCTGGCCACCGACAAGAGCGACCCCCGCACCTGCGTCACTTCCTGGCAACTCACTACCTCAGCCAGCAGGTGGCGTTCATCAGAGAGCTGGAGGCTCACGTCACCACCCTGAGCATGATGGGGGCCCCGGACGTCGACCTGGTAGGGCACCTCGTTGACAAGCTCACCCTGGGCGACAGCGACAAGAAGAACTGAGCCTGGACTGGACTTCCCCAGAGCCACGGGGTGACCAGAGCCCTGGTCACCGTGCCTGCCATGCAGACGGCAATAGTGCCCTTGCAGAAGAAGTTCACTTAAGTTTTTTCTTCCAGTTTTTCAGTTTCTTCCAATAAAGTTATTGGTTCATAAATAAATAAAAGGTCTCTGGTTGATTCATGTGGGCAAATCTCTCACCTTTTCAATTTTAAAGAAGGTATCCAGGAGTCTCTGAACACACCCAGGCTTGGTCCACATGCAGCTCAGGATCACCGCAGAGGGAGGGAGATTGTCTTCCTTGGGGCCCTGGAAAACACAAAATCAATCTTCCCCTTATAAACAAAATCAGTGTAGAGGGGTGGGGTGGGGTGGGTCTTCTAAGCCCTAGTCTATGTGGGTACCTGTGCATGGTAAAATTATATATCAATATATAAAAAACCTTAGTATGGAGTACAAAATACTGGTTGCCTCTTAGGAAGAAGTAAAGAATGGGATTGGACTGGGAGTAAAATAAAGGGTGTCTTCAACTTTTCCTGAAAACTTTTAGCTCATTAAATCATGTGAATGTGAACATTTATTGCTTCTGGGTAGCAGCCTGGGCTCCTGAACAGGTATGGCAGGGTCCCTCTATGACAATGTCACCCCGGACAACAGTGATAATGGTAACTGAGCCAGAGGCTGACTTTCCCATAGGCATGGGAGTGACTTCCTAGGTCACATGCTAGTCATGCAAATTACCCTTAAAAAACATCCATATGTATATATACATACATATATATATATATATATATATTTTTTTTCCCCCTTCCATTGTACCCTTTCTTCCATTAAACTAACACAGTACCAAAAAAAGCTCAAATTACCTCATGAGGAGGGCTGAAAAATATGTGCTCACTGTGAAGGTCAAATTTTTGATACTGAATATAAAATAGAATAAACCTCCCTGAATGTTAAGCCAGTGATTCTGACTGCTTTGAGGAATGTAGGGGAGTGAGGGTGAGTTGAGGCTGGGAGACAAGTTAGGAGACATTGTAGCAGGTCCAGAGAGAGAGTGGTGGCTTGAAATATAGTGGTCACTGAGGAAATGAAGAGACCTGCACACATTCCAAATGGATTTTGGACAAGGAGACAAGATATGCTTATGGGCAAGAGGTGAGGAGTGGGAAATGAGGGAAAATAATCTATGTTCCAGTGTTTGGACTTGAACACCTGGGTTGAAGGTGTTGCTATAAATTAGTCTGGGAACATTAGCAGCAATACAAAAACGATGGGGGAAAGCCTGTCATGTAAGTCTGAGATGCCTATTAGATAGCAAGTGGAAATGTCTTGCACGTAGCCAGAAAACTGAATGTGAAGCTCAGGTTGAAATCAAGCACTACTCTGTGGGTCATTTCTGGGGATAGGACTCCATATGCCCCGCTCCCACCTCTTGTTTGTAGAAAAGCTTAGAAAAAATTGAATCAGAGAAGTGAGAATGTGCAGAAACAAATGAAAACAGTCAACCAAGACAAAATAAGAGCTTAGCCATAAAACAAAGTCAAGGACCTTCAGTTTCTTCTCCAGGGCTTTAGATAATATCCTGAGCCATATCCTTGAGTTGTTTTGCAGATACTAAAACCCAACCAGGTAGAAAAAGTTAACTACATGCTGACCGCAAGAATGTATAACCCAGACCTGCTGGAACAAGAAGGCTGATGACTGAGATTCCTGAAAACATCACCCTGTTACTCTTCTCCAATCTGGCTTACCTGATCCTTCTCTTTCCATCTTGAACTACTTCTCAACCGTCAGAGATGGACAAGAGCAGGATAAAGGGCTCACTCTGATTCCCACCACATATATGGATGTTTGTCATGAAGAGTGTACACTAGGGCAAGAAACGGGCAAAAGGGACCATATTAGGGCTCCCAATAATACAAAAATTAAAATTTATAAAACATCATGCACTTTAGCACAAAGGTTCTTAGCTTTCTCTGCCGTTAAAGTCACCTGTGGAGCTTTTAAAAATCTTGATACACAGGCCACTTCCCAGACCAAGTACATCAGAGTCCCCTGGGGCAGGATCCTGATATCCCAGGCAGTGGAAGCCAGTGTGAGCACCTTGCTAGTATAGTCTATGGATCAGAAGCCACTTGGTCACTTGTTAGAAAAGCAAAATCTGAAGCCCCACTCTCAACCTACTGAATCAGAATCTATATTTCAACAAGATCTCAGGTGACGAACATGCACTTTGAAGTGTTAAAAACATGGATTAACAACCTGGTACTCAAACATGGCTGTACTGTGGAATCACCTGGAGAGCTGGAAAATAATGATGATGCCTCGATTTACACAACTCACTCAGTCAGACCATCATGCAAGTCCTGGACCAATCACACTAAAAATTTACTTTAACTTCAACAATTATTGAGTCAACAGTTGCTGATTACACACACACACACACACAGGATTTTGTCCATTCTTCTATTTTACCACAAATTGGTTTGTTTTATAACATGAGTTGTCAAACTACAGCCCACAACCCAACTCCAGATTTTTGTATCTATATTCATAAGGGATATTGGTCGGTAGAATTGTTGGGATGACTTTTTCTGAATCTGCTGTAAGAATTACCTCAGGGAAATAGTTAGAAAATGTTCCCTGTCGTATTTTTCAGAAAAGTTTGCAAAGAATAGGTATTAATTCTTCTTTAAATACATCATAGAGTTCACCTGTGACATCATTTGGGCCTGGGTTTTTGATTGCGGGAAGTTTTAAAATTACTATTTTAATCACTTCACCTAGTATAGGTCTATTCACATATTGTAGTTCTTCTTGAGTCAGTTTCTGTAGTTTGTGTCTTCCTAGCAGTTTCTCCATTTCATCTAGGTGGCGTACCTAGTTCTGGGTCACAGTATTCCCTTACATGTAATTATCTAACGCGGATAAACTCCTGATTTTAATAATTTGTCTTCTCTTATTTCTCTTGTACAGTCTACCTAGAGGCTGCTGTTTGAGTTTATAAAGAACCTCCTTTGATTTTGTTGATTATTTCTATTGCTTCTCTGTCCTACATTGCTTCTATTTCTGCTCTAATCTTTAACATTTCCTTACTTCTGCTTCCTTTGAATGTAGTTGCCTGTCATATTTTTATTATTTTTTTAATTTGGAAAATGATGTAATGTGACATCTTCTTTCTTTTATATAAGCATTTACAGCTATACATTTTTCTTTAACCACTGTATTTACTACATCCCATACGTTTGGTATACTGTGTTTCTTTTTCATCCATCTCAAAGTATTCTGTAATTTCCCATGTAATCTCTTCCTTGACCCATTGGTTATTTACAAGTTTGTTGTTTAATTTCCACATATTTGTGAATTTCCTTATTGATACACATATCATATGATTTCATTTCCTTATTGATATACATATTTGTGTATTCTCTTATTGATTTCTAATTTTGCTCCATTTTGCTCAAAAAATATTATTTGCAAGAGTGTAATCCTCTTAAATTCATTGAGGCTTGTCCTAATATATTGTATCAACTGTATCTTGAAGAGTATCTCATAGGTGCTTGGGTAGAATGAGTATTCATCTGTTGTTGGGTGCAGTCTTCAATAGATATTCGTTAGGTCTAGTTGGTTTATAGTTTTAGTAAAGTCTTCTACTTCTTTGTTGTTGCTTTTCTTCCTAGTTATTCTATCTACTAGGGAAAGTGGGAATCGAAGACTCTAATCATTATTTCTGACTTAGCTATTTCATCCTTCTACTGTGTCAGTTTTTGTTTCATGCATCTGAGACTCTTTAGTTATGTGTATGTTTAGTTATGTGTATGTTTGTTTATAATGTTATCTCTTCCTGATTTGGGCCTTTTATCATTATAAATTGTTTCTTTTTGCACCTAGTAATAGTTTTTGTCTTAAAATATATTTTTTTTCCTGAAATGAGTATAGCTACTCCCACTCTGTTTTGTTCAGTCTTTGCAATGATATATGTTCTTTATTCATTACATTTTCACAATTTGTATCTTTCAATACAATGTGTATCTCATGTCGACAGTATGTAATTGGCTCTCCTTTTTTACCCCTTGTGACAATATCTGTCTTTCGACTAGAGTGCTTATTTACTTTTAATATTATTATTGATATGGTTGATTTATGTCTGCCATATTGCTATAGGTTTTCTGTACATCTCATGTGTTTTTTGTTTCCCTGATCTTCCTCTACTCTGTTTGTATGAAATAGATATTTCCCTATTTTACCTTTTTAATTCACTTGTTGATTTGCTTTCTTATGTTTTAGTTATTGTTTAGTGAGTGCTCTAGGGATTACAATGTGTATCCTACCACAACCTATGTTTCAACTTAATACTAATACCTTCCAGTAAAATCCGGAAACTTTCTTCCAGCTTCCTTCCACTCCTTACACCCTCTTTGTGCTGCTACTCTCATAGACATCTATATATGGTACAAATCCAACAACAAAATGCTTTAATTATTATAATTATGAATTCTCTTTAAAAACAACTAAAAAAAGGAGAAAAATATTTCTACATTGTTTTATATTAACTTTATCTGTGGTCTTTCTTTCTTTGTGTGTATTCTACTTACTGCCCGGTGTTATTTCCTTTCAAATGGGGTAACTCTTGTGAACTTTTTTAAAAGACAAGGTTCTAGATTTCCCTGGTGGCACAGTGGTTAAGAATCCGCCGGCCAATGCAGGGGACAGGGGTTCGAGCCCTGCTCCAGGAAGATCCCACATGCCGCAGAGCAACTAAGCCCTAGCATCACAACTACTGAAGCTCGCGTTCCTTGAGCCCGTGCTCTGCACCAAGAGAAGCCACCACAACGAGAAGCCCGGGCACCACAACGAAGAGTAGCCCCCGCTCGCCGCAACTAGAGAAAAGCCTGCGCGCAGCAACAAAGACCCAAAGCAGCCAAAAATAAATAAATAAATGTATTTAAAAACAAGAAAGACAAGGTTCTAAGCAATGATTTCTGTCAGTCTTCATTCATCTGGAATTGTTTTTATTTTGCCTTCACATTTAAATGATAATTTTGCTTACTAAAGTATTCTTGGTGGACAGGTTTTTCTTTCTTTTTTCCTTTCTGCAATTTGAATATCTCACAGCCTTCTGGCCTCCACTGTTTCTGTTGAGAAGACAGCTTAGGGTATATCGTGGTTCTCGTCTACGTCTCAAGTAATTTTTTCTTGCCGTTTTCAACATTTTCTCCTTGTCTCTCTGTTGGAGATTAAACTATGATGTATCCAGAGGTGGATCTCTGCATTTTTCCTAACTGGATTTGGTTGATCAGCTTGGATGAGTGATGTTTATAAGCAGATTTGGGAAACTTTCATCCATTATTTCTTCAAATACTTTTTCTGCCCCTTTCTCTCTCTCCTCTTATTCTGGGACTCCAATTATGCATATGTTCATGTGCTTGAGGATGTTCTACTGGTCTCTGAATCTATTTTTATTTTTCATTCTTTATTTCTTTTTCTGTTCCTAAGATTATATGATCTCTAGTGATTTAACTTCAACTTTATTGATTTTTTTTTCTTTGCCGGCTCAAATCTGCTGTGAAGACTCTGGTGAATGTTTTCATTTCAATTATTGTACTCTTGGAGCCCAAAATCTCAAGTTTGTTTCTTTTAAAATTACTGTACGACTAAATTTTTATCCTCTACTTGACAAATCATTTTATTCATACTGTCATTTTAATCTTTAAATACGTTTCCCTTTAATTTTTTGGCATGTTATTAATTAATAAAAGCTGCTTTGACATCTTTGTCTTCTAGGTCTACTATCTAAGCCCTTTCAGGGAGTTATTTACTGCTTTATTTCCTGTGTATTTGTCAAAATGTCTTATCTATTTGTATATCTCACAATTTTTTCTAAAATGTGAACATTTTAGATCCTGTATTGTAGCATCTACAACTTCTGCCTGGATTTCTTCTGTAGAGGCTGTTTCCCTTGTAGTGTGTGAATGCTGATGTATGCTCATTTCTTTATTCCTATCTTTATTTTCAAACCTGGCTACCTAGAGGTCACCCAAGTGTCAGTATACCTTAGTGGTCAGCTTTGATTGGTCAGATTTTGTGCTGAAACACCCTTAGTCAGCTGGTGCTGACATAAGAAAATACCGTTGATCAGGTGGCTAAACAAAGCCACCGTTCTGGAGTTCTCACAGTTCTGGACGCTGGTAGTTCCAAGATCAAGGTGCTGGCAAGGTAGGCCATTCTGAGGCTTTTCTCTTGGCTTGCAGATGGTGGCCTTCCTGCTATGTCCTCACATGGGGGAGAGGGAAAGTAAGGCTCTGGTGTTTATTCTTCTAAGGTCACTAAACCTATAGGATCAGGGCCCCACACTTATGATCTCATTTAACCTAACTGCCTTCATAAAGATCTTATCTCCAAATACAGTTACATTGTGAGTTCCACCTTCAACAAATGAATTTCGAGGGGACACAGACTTCTAGTCCATAATACAACCTGAGCCAAGAAGGAGTTCAGCCTTTCCTGATGGATGTATCTCATGAATTTGGGAAGGCACTCAAAGTTCAGGAAGTTTACCAGTCTGCCTTGGCTTTTACTTCCTGGGTATGCAAGGCCTCATGTTCAGCCAGCAACCTGTAGCTACCTGTGGCCTTGTCTGGTCCTTCCTGAGTGCACACAGCCTTCCAGAATGACTGTGATATGTGGGAGCTTCTTAAAGTGTAGGATAGTTGCCCTGTTGCCAGAAGTCTCTGTTCAATTTATGGCTGATTTTCCCATTTTTATTTCACACCAACCCAGACTGCACCCCCAGGGTAGCAGTGATGTAGCTCTTCCCAAAGGGTTTGGCACAGATATATGTACTGTTCTCAGTAACACTCCTCGGCATAGATTTTTCCACATGTAAATGAAATCAACCCTCTCCATCATCCAGGCCATTGTGCCTCAAGCCTCCTTTACCTTAGTGGAACTACTATACCAGTCCTGGGGCGGGGAGGCAGAATAGGAGCAGCTTAGGCTACGAACGCCACAAATTCTCACTGTTATTCTTGCATATACATTCTTCGTTTGTTGTATGCTTTTTATCAACTTCCAGAGTACTGAAATGGCTGTTATCTCCAGTTCGTCTTTACTTTTTTGGAAGAGAACTGGCCGACTACCACGCTCATTCATTTGAGCTCATTCAGCCATGTTCAAAGTCTGTTCTAGATGGCTACCATGATAAGGTTGGAAGGGTGGAAACAGTCATTGTGCGTTGACCATTGTTACCACATGCAAGTGCATCTAGGTGATTCCAATTTGGATACTTCCACTTTCTGTTCTTCATTTACATATTTCAACATGTCCTTTGGAAAACAAATACTTTAACAAAACTTGTTAGAAAGCACAGACTAAAAAATGATCAGGAAATGTCTGTAATGTGCCTTTCTCAGTCTTAGAGTTTATAAGATTAAGAAATCTTCTAAACCCTTTACATTAACAGGGATTAAATGCTGGTGGCATTATATTTATGCCTGCACACTAGAAATATTTGTTAGAGTTATGTAATTGAATTATAGCTTATATTTACTTGTACAGAAAAATAAAAAGAATTCCCTATAAGTGTGTGTGTATGGCCTTTTAATTGCGTAGGCTATCTTGGATGTGCATCTTGATTGTGTGCAATATCTCTATAGATCACGCAGAAGAATTTTCTTTTTCTGAAGGTGAATGGAATGGGGTTAGATATGTTAAAGCATCACACTATATACTACTCAAGTACTTTTAGAAAAAAATAATTAGTTCTTCCTTGATATAGATCTGGCCACATTTATCTTAACTCCTCAATGCTGTTTTGTTACCTCTTCTTTTCATACAGCTAAAGGTCTCGGGGTTTATATTAGGTCAACTGGAGTTTTATTTATTTTTAGTTAGGGAGACAAAGACTGATAGTCCATAGACTGGATTTTGATTTCACTGCTGCAGTCCAACAGCAGAACGCCTGGGGGCATCCTCTTACAGTTATAAGTACTGGTATCATTATTGCTATATTTAAACACCCATGGTTGGCAGGAATGTGCTAAAGTCTGGATATAACATCGTTAATCATGTCACTGTCCCTGCCCATGGCAACTGCTACTGAAAGGACACACTCACATGATGAGGAAGACAGCAGATGTGGTGGTTGAGAGCTGAAAGTCACTTCATTGCTGACCTAGAGAAAGAGGTTTAGGGTGTTGGCTATGTTTTCTAAAGAGCATTTAGCAGATTTCATCTTATAGATTAACTTTCCACATGGTTCTTTATTATATTTTTTATGCCTATAATAATAGCTCTTTTTAGTTTTCTTCACAGGAGAAAAAAACAACTCAGTATTAAAAGGTAACTCAAGAGCTAATGAACTTCTTGAAGACATAAGACAGGGAATTATTGAGTGTGAATGCAAAGAACAAGACTGCACATTCGAAGAATCAAGACAAGTTTGAAAATAATTTAAAAAACCATAAGTAAATTGTCAGTTTCTTTAAAATGTTCACAGATTTGCCTACCTTCATGGTGTATATTTGAAATCTGCATTACCAAATTGTGTGCATTGTTATCAGTTAAAAACTATCCTCTCAGAGGACTCTGAATGTGGCACCTAAGAATACTGTGTGGGTGACAGACCTAGGTTCACTTGCCCGTGTGCTGGTCTGTCTTTGAGGGCTCCATTGCCATAGGACCCTGCTAAGCTGAGATCGATCATCTCAGCAAGGTAGAAGCATGTTTTACACAAGGCTTTGTTCAGGAAAGTTATAGATACCATCATGACCATACCATGCTTGACCACAGACAAAGTGTAGAGGAAGCTAATACATAGTGACACTGTATTAAAATATTTTACTTCTCCTACAAAGGAAAAGGCATATCAGAACGCCCCTCCCCACTCCGGGAAGACACCTCTCCACCTCTCTTTACTCTAGACCAATTGCTGTTCAAGGTGAACGGGGATGGGAAAGCAGAAGGCACTGGTGCAAATTCTATGGAACTGCTCCACACTTGCAAATGACATTACCAGAGGCAGCCTTTATAGAAAGATCCATTCCTGTGCACCAACCATGAGAATAACGCTATATACGAAACAAGTGATGTCAGATGTGCTAAACTGATTCAAATACATCTTGATTCTCACTCTCACACTGCTTCAGATGATTGTGTGTGTGTGTGTAGATCAATGTGTGTGTGTGCATGTGTGTATTTTAACATAACTGGCTTTGTCTTAAAGTAGCCATATTCCTAGACCAATCACGAGCTATGAAATCCTCTAAACAGAATAAAGTGCTGTTCGTAATTGTGACCCACATGCTATTTAGAACATTCACTACCTATACCAAATATCACAAAATGTTTGGAGTACAATTTTGCTCATGTCTTTAAAACATAAACAAAATCTGGTTGTTCATATTGTGTTTTTTTCAAGGAAAATACATTGCAGATATTCTAGAGTTTTCACAAAGCTAATGACTTTTCATCCTACTTTATCATTTTCCTTTAAAGGAAAGGAAAATCCTCCTTTGAAATGCACTGGGCTGAAAGTACTCGATACCAGTGAACAATATTATTTTTAAGTTAAAAAACTTAAATGGTTTTAAACTTACATTAAACATGTAAGAATAGTACAAACAATGCCATTTACCAGTACCTACCAATTGCATTTTGCCACATTGGCTTTATTTTCTCTCTCCCTGTAGGCGTGCGTACACGTGCACACACACATACACACACACACACACACACACACACACACACACTGTTTCTATCATTTCAGAGAAAGTTGGATATATTGTGCCTCTCTACTCCTGAACACTTCACTGTGTATTTCCTAAAACGATAAAAAATAAAAAGTAAATAGTTTACTCACGCACTATCAATGATCAAAATCAGGAAATTTAACATTGATTAATATTATCTAATATCCCTATTTGAACTCAAGAATCATTCCAATAATATCCTTTAGAGCATTTTTATTTCACTCCAAGATCTAATTCTGACATCAACTGTCTGAGGAGCTCTCAAAGTGAAGATCCATTTGCAGCTTCCAGTGCTGGCTGAATAAGCTGCAACTTTTCAGGCTTCTGTGAGTAGCTCTTGGAGAAGAAAAAGAAAGTTCTGGAGGACAGAGGAAGCACTGGAGTGGGAGAGAAGGAGGGGCACCTTGCAACCAAGGACAGTGTCACCAAACAAGGAAAGGAAATTAAGCCTGTTCCTTACACCACTCGATACATCCCTCAGCAACTTAAGGATGTAAAATCCAAGCTTTAACTCACTGGGGAAAACTCTGGATAAAGTGGAGTAGAATAGGTAGAAACGGGGGCACTAGGAGGTAAACTCAGGCAAACTCTTTCTCGATAGAGAAGGGAGAAGTGAGTGGGGAAGGCAGAGAGAACCCACAGCATCCTGGTGGAGGTGGGGCGCTTCTGCTTGTCTCTTTTTTAACGCGGGTGTGGAAGGTGTTGTATTTTCAACATAGCTGCACGGTTCTCGCCTTAAATGATAACAATTACCCAAAATAGCATACGTGTTGCTCCAGAGCCCGAGGCATGGCCACGGGAGGAGAGGGCGTGGGACATTGCACTGGGTTTGGCGACTGGAACTGGGGAGAGGTGAGGGGTGGAGATCAGGGAGTTGGCTGGAGCCCGAGGATCCGCGAAGGGCCAGGATGGAGGGGGCGGACTAGGGTGGGGGACACAGGAGAGGCGGGTGCCAGATGTCCAAGCTGGCGGGTTTCCGGCAGGACTCCCACAGGGACAGGTAGTACTGGTGGTCGGCCGTGACCCAGGCCGGGCTCAGCACGGCCCCCAGGTCCAGACACAGTGCCAGGAAGATGCACACCAGCCCGACCAGCTTCAGCGGGGTCAGCACCGACACGCGCACCTCCTCCATGCCGCTGCCCGCCGAAGCCATGTCCCGGGCGCCGCAGCCGGCCCGCCCCGCCGGAGACGAGGACGCCAGGCGGGTCCGGAGAGCCGCGAGCCCGACCTCCCACGGAGGGAAGCAGCCGAGCCGCCGCGCGCGGGGACTCGCTCCCTCGGGGATCCGCGCGCTTTCAGCCGCGCCACGAAGGTGGATCTGCGGGGCAGCCGGCCGGGGACCGGGTCGTGGGCAGCCGCAGCGACGCCGATCCCGCCGTGGACATTCGCCGCCGGCCCCGCGCAGCGCTCTGCCCGCGCCCGCTCCGCCCCGGGCGCTGCTCCGCTCGCTCGCTCCGCCCCGGCCCCTCCCCGGCTGCGGGAGGCGTTGCCCACCGGGGAGGTTCTGCAGTTCTGCATCCTGACGGCTCAGGGTCCAGCTCTGGCTCCTGACTGGAGAGACTCATGCCTGCCCCTCCCCTACCCCTTGCTCCTGGAAGTGGTCCCCCTCTCGTGTATCTCAAATGAGTGGATCTGTAAAAATACTTTGGCTTAGTTCACTTGGCATAATGTTTTCAAGGCTCATCCAACTTGTAGCATGCACCACAATTTAATTTCTTTTTAAAGGCTGAGAAATATTCCATTGCGTGTGTGATACACATATGTCACCTTTTGCTAAACCATTCACCTGTCAGTGGACATTTGGTTTGTTTTCACCTTTTGGCTCTTGTGAATCTTGCTGCTTTGAACACTGGCTTACATGTATCTGATCAAATCCTGATTTTTACCTGTTTTGGGTATATACTCAGAAGTGTAAAGCTTCCATCATATGGAAAGTCCATTTCCAATGTTTTGAAATATTATACTGTTTTCCATAGCGACTACACCATTTTACGTTCACTCCAGCAAGGGCTCCTATTTTTCCAATCCTCACCTACACTTATTATCTTTTTTTTAACCTCCCTTCCTCCCTCCCTCCCTCCCTTCCTGCCTCCTTAATGCATGGAAAGTGGTATCTGGTCGTTTAACATCCATTTCCCTTATGATTAGTGCTGTTGAACATTTTTTCATGTGCTCATTGGCCCTTTGTTTACCTTCTTTGGTGAAACGTCTATTCAACTTCTTTTCCCGTTTTTAAATTGGGTATTTTTGTTGATTTCGTTATTGTTGTTGTCGAGTTTTAGGTGTTCTGTATATATTCTGGATATTCATCACTTATGAGATATGCAAAAATTTTCTCCCATTCTTTGGGTTGCCTTTTCACTGTCTTAATACTGTCCTTTGATGACGACAGCTTTTAATTTTGAGGAGCAATTTATCTACTTTTTCATTTGTTCCCAGAGCTTTTGGCATCTTATCCAAGAAATCACTGCCAAAGCCGCTGTCATGAAGCTTCCCCCTATATATTCTTCTGAGTTTTATAGTTTTAGCTCTTACATTTAGGTCTTTGAATCGTTTTGAGTTAATTTTTTATATGACGTAAGGTATAGGTTAAGCTTCATTCTTTTGCATGTGAGTATCCAGTTTTCTGAGCACTGTTGAAAAGATTGCTTTTCCCCAGAAAAATATAGTTTTGAATTACTAATCTTGACGACTTGCAAAGTCATGAGGAAGGGGTTCTACATAATCAAGAGGAAAGTCTTCACAGCTTGCTTGTCTCACCAGAATCTATATCTGTCCTCTCTTCTCTGTCAGTGCCGTCCCTTCCTCCACTCTCCACCTGCTCATTCAGTGGATTCCATCCCTAGGGCTCTAAATCCTTGCTACTCAAAGTAAGGTCCACAGACACCAGGAGTACTGGCATCCTTGGGGAGTTTGCTAGAAATGCAGAATCCCTGGCCGGATCCCAGACCAACTGAATCAGAATCTGTACTTTGATGGGATACGTAGTGATTCATGCACAAGGTAAAGTTTGAGAAGGAATGATCTAAAGAAACTTCTCAGGTCTCTCCAGCTTCAACTTCTACTAAAAGAAGCCAATTCAAAGCAGTTGCTAACAGAATAAAAATTCACCATTTTGTACCCTACTCTTCAACACATTACCTGGTGACCAGGAGCAAGGTGTTGATTTCATGTCAACTTATCAGCACGCTCCATTGCCACTGACTTGGTCCAGTTGGAAATGGTGAGTCAGCTTTGTTTGTTTTATCTGGCATCAGTGTATTCTAGACTCAGTGGTTCTCAGCCACCTTGCTTTGCTATGTTTCCACTTCTCAGAGCTGTTATTCTCATTGAAGCTCATGCATCTGGTGATGGGATAACTGATGGATAAAGATAAATAATGATGACTTTCCAAGGGTACTTCAAATACCCACCCTTAAGATTCTGAGCGAGGTTGGACTTCCAGAATGGTGGTGTACGGAATTTGGGGAAATCCTCTCCTTGGAGATATGTCTGTTAAGCTGGTGAAATTGGCATAGACATGCATTTAAAGTCTTTCATGGATAAAGATGCATCAAAGGGAATACAACAAAGAGAAAAGCATTTATTATTTAACAAACGTAAGAACAGTGGGAAGCCATGGCATTCAAACTAGAGATGGTACCCAGGCCTCAGCAGTTCTGCCTTGCATAAGAGCTATTCCAGTAGACTCAGCACCTGAGGGCAGCTCCCATCTCCCCAATTTATTGGGTGGAAGACCTATTCTGAATGGAATCTAGAGAATTGGACAAGGGAGACAGAATTAAGATGAAAGACAAAGTTTGCTTCTGATAAAATTTATAAAGGTTCAATTTATATGAATAGTTGGTAGATCATATAAAAAATAAAAGAGGAATGAGCATTATTGATTATCAGAGTTGACAGTTAAGATTGAAAGACAAGAGGATAGCCCTTGCAGGGAGCAGTTTTTCGTGTCTGGCATAGAATCACAGTGATGAAGAGCAGGGTCTTTTTTTTTTTTTTTTTTTTTTTTTAACTATTGCCTTGGAGTACAAAAAGGGAAGCTGGAGTTTCTTATACCTCAGTATCTTTACTTGACAAGCTGTCACAAATTTTAATAAAGCAAGAAGGATAAAGTGAATCATGATCACATTCAGATATTTTCTCCCCTCAATATATTCTTTTTGGTACCTACTGAAATACATTTTTTAATGGTTTGAATGTTTTTACCAATTCACTGTCACTTTTGTTTCCGTCTTGGAACACTCATTTGGTCATATGTTTTAAGATTTAGTATGTGCCTCCTAGGGGGCCACATCATCTTCCATAAACTGAATTGATGGGCACCCCTAATACTCATGATTGTCCTGGAATATGTTTTTTTATTTTTTATATCAGAGACAGGCTTCATCTGAAGAGAAAGAAGCAAAATGCACACACAGAAAAACCAAGTTTGGTTTTCATTTACTGTTCCAGTTTCTGAGTTCACTGTAAAATATTGTATGAGAAAAGAGATAAAAGTTTTCCTTTAAAACACTTTATAAAATACTTCTTAATTCTACATTCATTTATGATGTATTTTAAGTTCCTAGTCTTTTCTAATTTCATTTATTAAATGTTTATTCCTAAGCCATGCTTCTTAATTCTACATTCGTGATGTATTTTAAGTTCCTAGTCTTTTCTAATTTCATTTATTAAATGTTTATTCCTAAGCCCCCCTATGAAACGGAGAGGGAGGGAGAGGAAGAGGTAGAGGAAAACAACAAATTTTAAAAAGGCACTTTAAAATAAAGTATACATGATTACTTTTTCTTATTTAAAACTTGCTCTTTTTCTTGCTTTTTGTTTGTTTCTCTCATATATAGTCTCTCACCTGATCCACTTACAAACTGGTTTGGGAATAAGAAAGCAGTGACTCACATTTTCTGAAAACACACACACACACACACACACACACCTCATTCAACAAATCAGTGACTCACATTTTCTGAAAACACACACACACACACACACACACACACACCTCTCATTCAACCCATTTTTTCCCTGACGTCAGGAATTTCTTTCTCTCCACCATGAGACTTAACCTTTCAGACTCTGCCATCTTTACCAAAAAAACACATACTAGGTTCACATTTTGTAGAGCATGATCTCAATAATAAAACAAACAAAGCTGTATAATATGAGTACTATATTAACCAGGGTTGAGTGAAGACATCTGGCATGCAGGATTTTTTTAAACTTTAATTTGTTATAATCAGTTTAAAAATGTCAATTGTCTTGGCCAACTGCTGTGTGGTAAAAGTAGTCTTGTTTTACAGAAGGAGCCTTTTAATTTGCATTTATTAAAATAAGGACCTTAGACTTGTGTGGTCTAGAGAGAACCCTGTGTTCTATAATATATGCAGAGGTCGTGAAACGCACTATAAATGTGCATTTCCTCTCCCTTTTCTTCTACCACCCCCCAAGGAATCCCAAGAGATTCCCTCATCTAGGAGAGCCCTTCCATGGGTAACTCCATTCTCACTATTGTACAAGGAATTAACTGAAGTCCTGGGAGACTGAGAGATCATAAGTGTCAGGCCACCCGTGCTTTCTAGTTCAGATTTCTTTTGTACAGAAATACTTTATATGGTATTTAATGTCTCATGAGCTCAGTTAACAAACCTATGTCTATTCACCAAGTTCACCTAATGAACGAGTGCTCTCCACTGTCTCTGTACAGCAAGCCAGCTGATGCGATGGACATACTCAAGGCTCAGCACTAGTAGGCTGCTCTGTTGTAGGCCCTCTCCCACAGGGACATGAAAGTTTTCCAAGAATAACCTGTGTTTTTTATGATATTCCTTATACTACTTGACATGTTCTGATAACAGGATAATTTAATTAATAGTTAAAAGCAATACAAATGATATAAGAGAGAGTAGCTAGTATGAAAAATAAGTTGTGTACTTTGGTGTGATTCCATAAAGGTGAGAAGAAACATCGTCAAAATAAATGTGGGAAGAGCAATGTTAAAACTTATAAATAATCTGAAAGAAATCTAGGTGGAGTCTGAATCCAGGTTGACTTTCTTAGTATCTTGAGATTATTTTCTAATTAAAACTCATCAAACAGACAATCTGAATAGGCCTACATCTATTAAGGAAATAGAATCAATCGTTAATCACCTTCCAAGACAGAATGCCCCAGGTCCAAATGGGTTCACTGATGAATTCTACCAATTTATTTGAGGAACAAATTATATCAATTCTACCACAATCTCTCCCAGAAGTTAGAAGCTGAGGGGATACTTCCTAACTCATTCTATGAGGCCGGCATTATCCTAATGCCAGAATCAGACAAGGACATTACAAGAAAACAACAGATTGGGCTTCCCTGGTGGTGCAGTGGTTGAGAATCCGCCTGCCAATGCAGGGGACACAGGTTCGAGCCCTGGTCCGGGAAGGTCCCACATGCTGCGGAGCAACTAAGCCCATGCACCACAACTACTGAGCCTGAGCTCTAGAGCCCATGCACCACAACTACCGAAGCCTGCGCACCTAGAGCCAGTGCTCTGCAACAAAAGAAGCCACTGCAATAAGAAGCCCACACACCACAACAAAGAGTAGCCCCCGCTCGCTGCAGCTAGAGAAAGCCCGTGTGCAGCAACGAAGACCCAACGTAGCCAAAAAAAGCAAATTAAAAAAAAAACAACCAGAAAACAACAGACCAACATCTCTCATGAGCATACATGCAAAAATCCTCAACAAATATTAGCAGATTGAATTCAACAGTATATTAAAAAATTACACATCAAGACCGATTTGTTGTAGGTAGGCCCTTAAAGGGAGTTGTGTCCAAATCACTGTAAATATTGTAAATGATGTCCTCTATACTCTAGAGAAACAGCTCTGCACCAAAGTCCGCCTCTTAAGCAAACTGCCAACCCTAAAATCAATTTATTTCACAATCACATTTTTTATTATGAAAAATTGCACACTTATAAAAAGGCATAGGGCTTCCTGGTGGCGCAGTGGTTGAGAATCCGCCTGCCGATGCAGGGGACACGGGTTCGTGCCCCGGTCCGGGAAGATCCCACGTGCCGCGGAGCGGCTCGGCCCGTGAGCCATGGCCGCTGAGCCTGCGCGTCCGGAGCCTGTGCTCCGCAACGGGAGAGGCCACAACAGTGAGAGGCCCGCATATCACAAAAAAAAAAAAAAAAAAAAAAAAAAAGTCATATACCAGTTGAAACAATGACAATTAAAGGAGTGCGCATGTACCCGGCACCAAATTCAGAAGAAAGTATTATCAGTATCTCAAAGTCCCCTGTACGCTCCTCCCTGACCTCCCCTTCCTCTCTTCAGTCTAGAAGTACTCACGATCCAAATGCATATTATTTATTCTCTTGCTTTTATCTTATATGTTGAACACATAAACAATTCGTTTTTCAATTTTGCCTCATTTAGTGGTATATGAATATAATCCTAGAGCATGTCTTTTTCTGTCACTCTTTTTTGAACTGCATAGTGACGCATGCAGCTTCTGTGCATTAATTTTTTTTCTGTTGTATAATATCCCAGTGCATATTCCTCCAATGAATAAATTAGTCCATTCTCCCACATAAGGCCTTTTGGGCTGATTACATTTTTTTGCCTTTAGGAGCAATGCTGCTCAGGACATTCTGTAAGCATTGCTTAGTGCATATGTAAAAGCCTTACTTACTAAACAATGAACTGTGGGTCATCAACTATGCTCTTGTTTGTTTCAGTGGACATACCAAACTGTTCTCCAATTTAGACTTCTGTTGGCACTATGTGAAATGGAGTTTGGGTTGCTCCATCCCTTCGCTTTGGTATTTTCCAAATGTTTAATTTTTACAGTTTTTTTTTTGCATATTTAGCCTCTATCCTGGCATATTGGGACTAGCAGACTGTCAGAACAGTGATGTTGGAACATCATCCTATTTCTATTTACTAAGCAGAGCTGTTATTTTGGCCCCATTCCACTTTTAGAGCACTACTTTCAACCTAGAAAGTGACAGCGAGTAATTCTGTGTGGAAATAACAAACTATTTGATGCTAGTACAGCCTGTTAAATTGAACATTCCTAGCTGAAGGGACCACTGCCAGAAGATAGCATAAATATGCTACACAGGAGTGAGAATAACTAGTTAGAGACACTTTCCTGGTTAAGGATTATAGAGAGCAGAGCTCTTTAAAATTATAGTGCACAATCCAGTTTTAAAGTTTTTCTACCTCACTTATATTCTCACAGAGCACTTTTATATTCTAAAGGCTGGATGACTTATATAACATTCAAGTATGTTAGTTTCATCTACATTAATACCTATAAGTAGAATTTTTAAAAGGTGAAAATGTGTTTCACTCTAGTCTGGAAAAAATAACATCTTTATTTCAGTTGATTTTTTTCCATACGAAATAACTATTTTATTGCCACTTAAATGTGAAGAAACATTCATAAATATGCTACTAACAGTTAAGGGCTTTTCTATAATAATTTATTACAAAAAGTGTTTTTATCACATTCAAGAGCCATGCGAATAATCTTTGCAGTGCCTTCTTATACATGCTTTATAACAGGTCCACAGCACAGCATTAGAACCTGCTTCAAGCATGGAGAAGGTAAAAGAAATAAAAAATTAAATTAAGACTCCTATGATGGACTTAGAATCCGTGTTCTCATTACTCAAGTTTCTTAAATCATTCAGAAATGTCACCTCAGTTAAAAATGCAACGTCCATTTCTTATTCAGATTTGCCCTCGAGTAGGGATAGAACAAATCTACAGCACTCAACCTGGAGTGAGCAGCGGGCAGAGAACTGTTAGCTGCAGTGGTTAAGAACAGTGCTAGTGCATTACCTGTCACTGAAACCCAGAATGTTTCGGTACTAATTTTATTTATTTATTTATTTATTTTGCGGTACGCGGGCCTCTCACTGCTGTGGCCTCTCCCGTTGCGGAGCACGGGCTCCGGACGCACAGGCTCAGCGGCCATGGCTCACGGGCCCAGCCGCTCCGCGGCATGTGGGATCCTCCCGGACGGAGGCACGAACCTGCATTGGCAGGCGGATTTGTAACCACTGTGCCACCAGGGAAGTCCCTCGGTACTAATTTTAGACAGATTTTTAATTAAGAGATGTAGTACGAACGAGTTTATGACAGATTTTTTTCTGGTCAACGTTTCCATTTAATTTACTGATACTAAACCTTGCTTAGAAATGAATGTCACTTTTCATCAGAAAACTCGAAAATGCCGGCCACATGTGGCAATTTCCTCTTCTTCAGATGGAAATCTAATCTCAGTTCTGCCATTGCAGATCCATGGACCCTAAGGACCACTTCCAGAAACTGTGATGAGGAGAGAACTGCCCCCTGGCCTCTCCTGGAGGTAAGGAGTCAGGCAATCGTGGCTCATTTGGGTGGGGTGTGGGGATTCCTTAGAGGTTGGATCCTCCTTAGCCACTGGTCACAAATGAGATTTAAGGATTTTAAGAATGTATTTTTATTGTAGATCCTCTTCTGCCTCCTGCCTTTCATCTGCATTTTTTTAGGGATACTGGCTAAATTCGTGAACATGTACCACATTCAAATAAAACAGGAAAATACATTTGATACGCAGATCTTCCTCGATTATGGGGTTCCATCCCAGTAAACCTGTCATGAGTTGAATATATCATAAGTAAAAAATGTATGGAATACACCTAACTACCAAAATGAACATCATAGCTTAGTGTAGCCCTCCTTAAACACACCACAACACCCACATGAGCCTACGGGTGGGGAAAGTCTTCTAACACAAAGCCAGTTTATAAGAAAGTGTTAAATATCATGATATTTACTGAACCCTGAAATGAAGGTGAAAAACAGAATGGTTGTGTGGGTACAGCATGATTTAAGTGTATCGGTTGTTTGCCCTCGTGATGCCACGGCTGACCGGGAGCTGCTGGGGCCCAGTGTAACAAGAGAGGACCAGAGGGCAGATCTCTAGCCTGGGACAAGATCAAAATTCAAAATTTGAAGTACGGTTGGTTTCTACTGAATGCGTGTTGCTTTAGCACAATCTTAAAGTCCAAAAATCCTAAGTCAAACCATCATAAGTTGGACACCGCCTATATGTTCAGGGAAAACAAACCAAAAAGTAAGGAAACTCCTACAGTGTTGCAGTGAACACTGGTCCAAAATTTGACAAAAGCCATTTTGCATTAAAAGATGTTTTGAACTCTGTAGTTGTTGTGTTGTAAATAGGAGAGAACTGTCTAGCCAATGTCTCCAGCCCCTGTGCCTTCTCCCTTGGTTTTCTCCTTAACCTTCGTCTTTCTCTCTTCACCACCCTCCTCCCTGCTCAGGTCTGCCCTCCCTGCCTCTATCTCCTCTTCTCTCCCCTTTATCCTACTTGCTGCTGCAGGATCCCTTTCCTCAACATAAGTCTGTCCTTCCTTACATTAGCAAGTCTCATCCAGGACTCTCAGTACACATATGTCTGTGGACATGCTACATGGTGTTGGATGAAAAGAGGAATGTGTGATCAAATACACCTGAAAAATATAGAGATGAACCCAGTGAAGTGTTTCTCCACTTCCTATAAACTTTGGTATCCCCCAAACTCAGTGTGAATTTGCAAATTAGAAGTGCTTCCCAACTTATTTGTCCCATGACATTTTCTCAAGAGTTGCTTTCCTGTGTTTTGCATATGAGTTACTTTTCTTCGGGTGTGCAGCAATGTGATGGAACTATTGGCCATCCTTTACTCTTGATTTCCCTTGCAGAAGACTGACTAGCACAGTCACTGGAAAGCAATTTTTATCAACAAAAAACAGCTGCATTTTTCTCTTGATTAGCAACCCTGCTACAAGTTTTTCAGCAGAAATAGATCATCCATAAGCACGCAAATATCGTCTCTTCTGTGTTACTCTGTTAGAACATAGATAACATATGTCACTGATCATCACCGTTGTGCTAGACAAACATTCTGACATCCCAAGTGGACAAATGATCAGTGAAGCTATCCGTGCTGCCTCTTGTTCCTGTGATTTTCCTCTTTTATTTAGAGAACTGGGCCTTCAGTTTTCCTCATTTCTGCATGAATCTTTGTGTCTTAGAGCATACACATTTGCCTGTGATCTGTGCAAAGAACAGCATCATGCCTATTATGTATCAGTATCACAACAGATGACTCCTAATTTCTATATGTGTTCTGTGACCCACACGAAAAGCCATGTCTATCTGAAAAAATAAGTCAAAGGACATTAAACTGAATCACATAATTGTCTGTTTGCTGCTTTAAATTATGTACTTTTATGTGATAAAAACTGATACTCCAGTTTTTATTCCCAGCTTCACTGAGATATAGTTGACATATAACGTTGTACATGTTACCAAACGTCACCCGTTGCAGATGCAAAACCAGTCTATTGACATTGGGTTGTGGTGAAGGATAGTACAGGGTTTATTTGCAAGGCAGCAAACAAGCAGAATAGGCACCTAAATCTCAAAAGACCTGAACTCCCCAGTGGCTTTTAGGTAAGAGTTTTTAAAGGCAACTTAAGGGGTAAGAGTTGCCAGGGTACATGATCAGCTCATGGACGTTCTTCTGATTGTTTCAGCATTCACACACTATAAGGGAGACAGCCTCTACAGAAAAAATCCAGGCAGAAGTTGTAGATGCTACAATACAGGATCTAAAATGTTCACATTTTAGAAAAAATTGTGAGATATACAAATAGATAAGACATTTTGACAAATACACAGGAAATAAAGCAGTAAATAACTCCCTGAAAGGGCTTAGATAGTAGACCTAGAAGACAAAGATGTCAAAGCAGCTTTTATTAATACATGCCAAAAAATTAAAGGGAAACGTATTTAAAGATTAAAATGACAGTATGAATAAAATGATTTGTCAAGTAGAGGATAAAAATTTAGTCGTACAGTAATTTTAAAAGAAACAAACTTGAGATTTTGGGCTCCAAGAGTACAATAATTGAAATGAAAACATTCACCAGAGTCTTCACAGCAGATTTGAGCCGGCAAAGAAAAAAAATCAATAAAGTTGAAGTTAAATCACTAGAGATCATATAATCTTAGGAACAGAAAAAGAAATAAAGAATGAAAAATGAAAATAGATTCAGAGACCAGTAGAACATCCTCAAGCACATGAACATATGCATAATTGGAGTCCCAGAATAAGAGGAGAGAGAGAAAGGGGCAGAAAAAGTATTTGAAGAAATAATGGATGAAAGTTTCCCAAATCTGCTTATAAACATCACTCATCCAAGCTGATCAACCAAATCCAGTTAGGAAAAATGCAGAGATCCACCTCTGGATACATCATAGTTTAATCTCCAACAGAGAGACAAGGAGAAAATGTTGAAAACGGCAAGAAAAAATTACTTGAGACGTAGAAGAGAACCACGATATACCCTAAGCTGTCTTCTCAACAGAAACAGTGGAGGCCAGAAGGCTGTAAGATATTCAAATTGCAGAAAGGAAAAAAGAAAGAAAAACCTGTCCACCAAGAATACTTTAGTAAGCAAAATTATCATTTAAATGTGAAGGCAAAATAAAAACAATTCCAGATGAATGAAGACTTAGCAATGAAATCATTGCTAAGAACCTTGTCTTTTTTTTTTCCATCAAAGCCTGGGCAAGGCAGGATGACTTTGGCCTGAGCAGCTGGTATCTATTAAGTTTTTAATTTTGCATTAATAGTTTTAATTTGCAAGACCTTTATCTTGTCCTCTGCTTGTTTCCTTCCATAGTAGCTTTTTCTTATTTCATAAATCCATTTCTTCCCTTAAAATTTGAAGAATATGAATTTGAAAGTTTGATAATGTTCTCTTCTGTTTTCTGTATTATATCTGGGGTTTTTTTCCCCCCCAGAAATAGTTCATTTTTTTCATCATGATATTCTCTTTTACTTTCCTCAATATCTGGCAAGCCTTTGTTTATTTAAACTTAGGAATAAAGGACTCATTTGATTAGCCTCAGTAATTAGCATGGAATGGCTCTAGAGTTGTGACGTCCAATTCACTTATAGTCTCCTCCTCTGTATGGGAGGGCAGAGTGTGTCAGTTATTCAGTGGTCTCCTTTGGGGGATACATGGCATAGAGCTTTCAGATAGGCTAATGACCCTCACTGTTGCCAAAAGAAAGATGTAATTTCTCACATCAGAAGACAAATGTTTTTCCCTTCAAGGTAGCTGTGTCCAGATGTTTCCCTTCTGTGCAGGTCTACAGGTATCTTAAGCTCATTCACTGTCTTTGAAGTGCAGTTTTGGGAGATTAAAGGTGGTCAAATGGCACAGGTGTTTATGCCCAATGTAAGTAGGCGTGGAGGAGGCTCAGGGCAGGGCAGGATGAAGCATGTGCTGTTTACGGATTAGCTCTTTCATCTCACAGCTGACCTAGGATCCTCCATGGTGTTGCAATTTCACTTACTCTGATATCGAGTGTTTCTGAATGTGATGGGGTTTTCTGTTGCAGATGTTTCAAGTCCTTTGAATTAACCAATCTGAAAGCCTCTGCTTTTCCTGTCTTTCAAGAATTTCTGGTCTCGGGACTTCCCTGGTGGTCCCAGGGGTAAGACTCCATGCTCCCAATGCAGGTGGCCCAGGTTTGAACCCTGATTGGGAACTAGATTCCCACATGCATGTGCAACTAAGAGTTCACATGCCCCAACTCGGAATCCATGTGCCACAGCTAAGAAGCCCGTGTGACACAACTAAAGATCCTGCGTGCTGCAGTGAAGACCTGGCACAGCCAAAAAATAAATAATAAATTAATAAATAAAATATTTTAAAAAACACCAACCCATTAAAAAAAATGAATTTCTGGTCTCCTCACCGCCACCTTTTCTAGTGTGTGTCTCTGTAAATAATTTTTATTCACTACCAGGATTCAGTTTGTTTTTGTTTTTTACTATTTATAAATGAAAATAAGTAGTCTGATGGCGCAATACTTTTATGCAGTTTAAAAACCATGGAGTTCTCTCTGTAGGGAACTGTTAGGCAGCAGTATTTTTTTTTCAATTTTTAAAAAATATTTTCTTGGCCAAGCTGCATGGCATGTGGGATCCTAGTTCCCCATCCAGGGATCAAACCCACACCCCTTGCATTGGAAGCATAGAGTCTTAAACACTGGACTGCCAGGGAAGTCTGTAGGGAACTATTAGGTATTATTTGTTATAATTAGGTAGAAATAAAGGATAAAAAAGATGAAATCATACTAATCTTAAGAAAAATCATGACTTCAGAGTGTACTACAAAGCTATACTCATCAAAACAGCATGGTACTGGCACAAAAAAAGAAACAGAGGTCAATGGAACAGAATACAAAGTCCAGAGATAAACCCATGCACCAATGGTCACCTAATCTATGACAAAGGAGGAAAAAATACACAATGGAGAAAAGAGTGTCTTCAGTAAGTCATGCTGGGAAAACTGGACAGCTGCATGGAAAAGAATGAAATTAGAACACTCCTTAACACCATACACAAAAATAAACTCAAAATGGGTTAAAGACCTAAATGTAAGGCTGGACACTATAAAACTCTCAGAGGAAAACATAGGCAGAACACTCTTTGAAATAAATCACAGCTAAATCTTTTTTGATCCACCTCCTAGAGTAATGAAAATAAAAACAAAAATAAACAAATGGGATCTAATGAAACTTAAAAGCTTTTGCACAGCAAAGGAAACCATAAACAAGATGAAAAGACAACCCTCAGAATGGGAGAAAATATTTGCAAATGAAGCAACTGACAAGGGATTAATCTCCAAAACATACAAACAGCTTGTGCAGGACCATATGGTCCAGCAATCCCACTCCTAGGTATATATCCGGAGAAAACCATAATTCAAAAAGATACATGCACCCCAGTGTTCATTGCAGCACTATTTACAATAGCCAGGACATGGAAACAACCTAAATGTCCATCAAAGGGAATGGATAAAGATGTGGTACATATATACAATTGAATACTATTCAGCCATAAAAAAGAACAAAACAACGTCATTTGCAGCAATGTGGATGGACCTAGAGATTGTCATACTGAGTTAAGTAAATCAGACAGAGAAAGACAAATATATGACATTGCTTATATGTGGAATCTAAAAAAATGGTACAAATGAACTTATTTACAAAACAGAAGTAGAGTCACAGATGTAGAAAACAAACTTATGGTTACCAGGGCATAGGTGGGGAAGAATAAATTGAGAGATTGGGATTGACATATACACACTACTATATATAAAACAGATAACTAATAAGGACCTACTGTATAGTACAGGGAACTCTACTCAATACTCTGTAGTGTCATATATGGGAAAAGAATCTTAAAAAAGAGTGGATATATGTATATGTAGAACTGATTCACTTGGCTGTACACCTGAAACTAACACAACAGTGTAAATCAACTATACTCTGATAAAAATTTTTTTTTAAATGACGTCAAATAAAAAAGAAAGAAAAGAAAATCATAGCGTCAATGTGATGGACTTTTAGTAACATATTCCTTAATAGAACATTTTTTCAAGTGGACAAAGAACACTGATCAAGACAGACCATATTCCAGGCCACAACACATCTCCATAAATATAAAATTATTCATACAATGAAAGGTATTTTCTCTGATCACAATGAAATTGGATTAGAAATCATTAACATAAAAAATCTGAAAAACACTCAAATATTTGGAAGCTAATGATACATTTCTAAACAACCAAGGGTCAGAGAAGTGATCAAAGGGAAATTAGAAATTATTTGGAACTGAATGAAAACAAAAACATTATATCAACATTTGTAGGATATAGCTAAAGCAGTGCTTGCATGTTAATTTAAAGCATTAAATTTCTATATTAGAAAGGAAAAAGGTTTCAAACCCCTTATCTAACTTTCCACTTTAAAAAGTAGAAACAGACCAAAATACACCCAGTTAAGCAGAAGGAAGGATTTTCTAAACATATGATCAGAGAAGAGCATAAAAGAAAACATAACAAAAAAGAACCAATAGATGAAATCAATTAAATGAAATCTGACTTTTTCAGAGAATTAAACAAACAAAAAGATAAATCTGTATGTAGACTAATCAGGAAAAAAAGAGAGAAGAAACAAATTACCAGTTTCAGGAATGGGAGAGAAGACACCACTACAGATCATATACTCAGTCAAAGGATAATGAGGCAAAGTAATTGTGATAATTTTACATAATAAGAAATATATATTTTGTTTGTTTGTTTTTTAAGAAATATATATTTTGAATTTCATCCCCAGCTCCTAGCTACAGGTCCTGAACCTAGTAATTTTCTAAATGATAAGAGCCACAGAAGCATCTTTGTTATAATACTTGTCCCGTCTCCACCCCCCCAAAGTCCCTCCCCATTCCTGAAACAGGTCTGGAGTGATAAAGATGAAAGGAACATCTTTTGTTATTTATAACAAACCCCCTTAACTACACCTGAGTTTTGGGAAGGCTCAAATCATGGAATGTTGGTTGCCAGGGGTACCAGTCAAGTGATTAGAAGGGTGGAACATTCAGCCCTTCCTGTCAGAGTGGGGAGGGGCTAGAGGTTGAGTTAATCACTAATGACCAATGATTTAATCAATCATAATTAGGCCTCTGTAAAAAATCTAATGGAAGGGGTTCAGACATCTTCCTGGTTGGTGAACACATGGGGGTGCTAGGAGCATGATGTAACTGTGAGCAGATAGGTTTGGGAGTCCCCGGAAAGAGAGAACCAGAAGGATTTTGCCATAAGAGAAATTATTTTGGTCTAAGTCAGTTTGTGATCTAATCCTGACCTCAGTGCTTGCCCTTGAACAGGTCTCAGTAATTAATGCGCTTAAGGGAACGAAGGAAGGCAGGAACAGAGAAAAGGTGGTCAAACAATAGTGCAGTGATAAAGCAGAGTCCCAGTTCCTCCTCAAGGGATATACATAGTAATATATCTTTGAGTTCTGCAGGAACTAAGGCCCCCACCCAGGTGGAGGATGGAACGATGCGACTCTGTTGACCTTTGTCCCAATTCTATGCTGTATTCTCCTCTGGTCAAGCCCCTTCATGAATATGCATATACCCTTAGCTTAAAACTTCCCCAGTTTTGCTGTTCAGGGGGACACTGCTTTGGGAAAGATCCGTGGTGTTCTCCCTACTTGCTGCAAGTAATAATAAATCCTTCCTTCTCCCTAGCTTTGGCTTGGTTGTGTCTGTTGTTTCAACACCCACCAAGAGGCAAACCCGATTTTCAGGTAACACAGCTAGAGAGTGCATGGAAGCTCTGTGCCACTTCCCCCTATACCTTGCCCTATGCTACTCTTTCATCTGATTGATCCTGAGTTGTATCCTTTTATAACAAACGAGTAATCTAGTAAACAAACTAGTTTCCTGAGTTCTCTATGCAATTAGACAAAATTATCAAACCTGAGAAGGAGGTCACAGGAACTTCAGTTCCTACTGATCAGAGCACAGGTGACAGCCTAGACTTGCAACTGGTCCTTGAAGTATGTGTGTGGGGAGTGGGGTAGGGTGGAGGAGCCCGTTTTGTAGGATTGAAACCTTAATCTGTGGGATGTGTTCCAACTCCAGACAGTTTCGTGACTGAATTTTAGGACACCCAGGTGGTGTTTGGAAAGTCTGCGAATTAGTTGATGTGGGAAAAAAATCCCACACATTTGATGTTAGAAGTTGTAATATGAACAACCTTTATGCCAATAAATTCAAAACCGTAGGTGAAAATTAAACTGCAGGCTAATCTGATGTATAAACACAGATACAAATATCCTAAATAAAAATTTTACCAAAACAAATCCACAGTAAAAATGCTGTGTGTGTTTGTATATATATGTACCTATGGTCACTCAAGAAGAAATATATACCCTGAATAGCCCTTATCTATGAAATAAATTGAATTTTTAGTTATAATCTTCCAACAAAGAAAATCCAAGCCCACATAGCTTTGCTGATGAATTCTGCTAAACATTTAAATAAGAAATATGCAAATTATAAAAACTGTTCCAGGAAATTGAAGAGGAAAGAATATTTCCCGATATCTTATGCAGCAAGTATTAACTTGATACCAAAACCAGCCAAAAAATTGCAAGAAAACTACAGACCAGTATTCTTCATGAATATAGGCACAAATATTCCTAACAAGTTGAAAATGGAATCCAATAACGTACAAAAGAATAGTATATCATGGACAAGTGGAGTTCATCCCAGGAATGCTATACTAGTTCATCATTAGAAAACCGACTGGTATAATTCATATTCACAGACTAAAAGAAGAAGAATCATAAAAGCACTTCATTAGATGCATAAAAAGCATCTGGAAAATTCAGATAGCCATTCCTTATTTTTTAAAAATCGTAGCAAACTGGGAATTGGTGTGGGGAACTTTCTCAACCTGATATAGGGCTTCTATGGAAGATCTATACCTACCGTCATACTTAGTGGTGGAAGACTGAATGATTTCCACCCAACAATCAGGAACAAGGCAAGGATATCCACTTTCACAAGCCGGAATCAACACTGAGCTAGAGGAACTAGCTCATAAAATAAGAGAAGAAAAGAAAAGACACACAAATTGGAAATAAAGAAATAAAACTGTCTCTACTTGCAGAGAACATAATTGTCTACACAGAAAATCTTGAAGTGTGTACAAAGAAGCTACTGCAAGAAATAAATGAGTTTAGTAACATCTCAAGATATAAGGCCAATAAACAAAAATCCATCTTAATTCTATATATTACCAACATATAGTTGAAAAAGGAAAAAAATACCATTTAACGTAGCACTCAAAAAAGCTCTATGAAATACTTAGGTATAAATCTTATAAAATGTGTGAAGACCTGTACACTGAACACTACAAAACACTGATGAAAAAAATCAAAGACTACCTAAACAACAGGAGTGATAAAGCGTGTTCATGGATTGTAATACGCAGTATTGTTATGTCAATTTCCCCCCAAACTGATCTATATATTCAACACAATTCCAACAAAAATCCAAGCAGGACTTATTGTAGAACTAGACAAGATGACTACTAAACTAATATACAATGTCAACAAAATGAGAATATCTGAAAGAAATTTTTAAAAAATATCAACATTTGAAGACTCACACTGTCTGATTTCAAGCCTTACTATAGAACAAGTGTATTCAAAACAGTATGGTACTGAAAAAATTTTTTACATAGATGAATAGAACAGAAATATAGATGAAGAGTACAGAAATGAACCCATATCTTTATGGTCAATTAAACTCTGACAAAGGCAAAAGGCCATTCAATAAGGAAAGACATTATTTTCAGCAAATACTGTTGGAACAAGTCAACATTTATTTGCAAAAAATAAAAATAAAAAAACTTAATTTCTTTCAGGACATAAAAATTAACTCAGTGTGGATCATACAACTGCATGTAAAAATGAAACTATAAAAGTTCTCAGGAAAATATAGGAGGCAATCTTTGAGACCTAGGGTGAGATAAAAATTTCTTAAGACACTGCACCAAAACATGATCCATAAAAGAAAAAAAAGATAAATTGGATTTCATTAAAATTAATAACTTACGTTCTTAAAAAAAAATCACCATTTAGAGAATGAAAAGACAATGCACAGACTGGGAGAATATATTTACAAATCACATATCTGATAATGAACTTGTATTTAGAACACATAAAAAACTCTCAATAATAAGGAAAAAAGGGAGAAAAACTCGGTGAAAGCTTTGAACACACATTTTACCAAAACAGGAGATATATGGATGACAAATAAGGATAAGAAAAGATGCTCAAAATCATTAGTCAGTAGAGAATTTCACATTAAAACCACAATGAGCCATCACTATACAACTATTAGGATATCTAAAATTGAGACACTGACAAGGATGCAGACCACCTGGAGCCTTCATATAATGCCGAGGGGAGTGAAGAATGGGATGGCCACGTTGGCATATGGTTTGGCAGTTAGTTACCTATAAAGATCAACATACACTTACCATATGACTCAGCAATTTTAGTCCTAGGTATTTATTCAAGCAGAATGAAAATGTATAGTCATACTAAAACCTCTATGTGGGTGTTTATACCAGCTTGTACTTGTAAAAAGCAAATATCCTTCAACTGATGAATGGAAAAACAAACTATTATGTTATACCCATATCATGGAATTCTACTCAACAATAAAAAGGAATGAATTACTGACTCATGCAATAATGTGGATGAAGCTCTACTGCGTTATGTTAATGAAAGAAGTCACATTCAAAAGGCTCCATACTCTATGATTTCATTTAATGACATTCTGGAAAAGGCAAAACACTTATAGACACAGAAAACAGGTTAAGTTTTCTGGAGGTGGGGGGGAGTGATGAAACTATTCTATATCTTGATTGTGGTGGTAGTTAACACAACTGTATGTTTTTATCAAAACTCTCGAAACTGGATCTCAAAAAACTTGAATTTCATTCTATATAAATTATACCTTAATTTAAAAAATCAACTAGGGAATTCCCTGGCAGTCCAGTGGTTAGGAGTCAGAACTCTCACTGCCGAGGGCCTGGGCTCGATCCCTGGTCAGGGATCGACTAAAAATCCCACAAAGCCGCACGGTGCGGAATGAATGAAAGAATCAATCAGTCAACCAACCAACCAAGTAAATCATAGAGATAGAAGAAACTAGGATTTTAGTCAGAGAAATACAATAGACATCAACACAAACACACACATATACATACCTACACATACACACACACACACACACACACATAACCTAAGAGCATTTACAAAGAGTCAACTCAGTATCCATTCATGTACAGTAATATGAGTTACATCTACAGGTGCCCCAGGAAGATATTAAACCAATGACAAGTACTTCTTGTAACAAAAATCATATAACCGTGCTGAGAACTATTGATAGTCTGGCTTAATTCTTCCCCAGTTTCTGTGTAAAAGTGTCATGTGATATAGACTAAAAGGCCTAACATATTTCACATCAAAACATGGATAAAGAATACTTTCAGGATATATTTTTCCTTTTAAAGTAATACATGTTGACTCACTGAAAGTTAGTAACATATAAAAAGTATTAACTTCAGTTTTAGAAAAAAAGAAACAGTGACTAATGCATATTTTCTATTTTAATGACTTTTGTGTAGTCTTTCTGGCCTTATCCTCACTGTAGGTGGGGAATGATATGGGAATTTGATGACTGATTTTCCTTAGGGGAAGGAGATTATACTATTTGTATGCTTATGTTTTGCCCTCCCTGTATAGAGAAAATGAATTTATATTTCCTCTGGACTGGGGAAAAATCTGTAGCGTAAAATAAAACCTGAAACAATTAAATCAATGGTGCCTGTAGCATTTTGTAAAATTCTGGAGTGGCACATGGGCTAAAAACAAATTAACCTAAAGGAAAATTCTGTATCATGTAAATTATTTTCATTTGCATGAGACTCTTGAATATATAGTACTGTTTATTGGGAATCTTTTTTTTTTTATGGAGACTATGTAGAGCATTTTAGAGAACAGTCTTGTGCAAAGAACACATCAGAGACAAGGAGATGCACACGCCCTAAGGAGACTTAAGATTTGAAAAGTCCATTTGGTACCTCTAAAGAGCTTTAGGATGAGGAGAGCTACTAAGGACCTACCTACACTTGGCAGGCACTGAGGTGTACACAAACTTTATCTCTTTTAAACTTCAGAACAGCAAATCTATAAAATGGCATGTGTACAATAAAACTGATAGGTATTAATGGTCCCATTTCACAAATAAAGAAACCAAGACCCAACCAGATAACTAAATGGCCTCAAATCATATAGCCACTAGGAAATGAATCCAAGTCTACCTGATGCAAACTTACTGTGTCACTAAAAGATACAATTTCTAAAGGGGGTGTCTAGTTATTAGAACTAAGAGGGTCTAGAATAGCACTGTTCACTAGAAATATAATATTAGCCACAAGTGGAGGCCATATATATATAATTTTTAATTTTTTAATATCCACATTATAAAAGGTAAAGAGAAATAGGTGAAATTAACTTTAATTATATATTTTATGTAACACAATATAACCAAAAACATTAAAATTTCAACAAGTAGTTGATATAAAAAATTAACGAGATATTTTACATGCTCCTATTTGAACGAAGTCTTTGAAATCCACTGTATATTTTACACTTACAGCACATTGTAGTTGGACTTCTCACTTTTCAAGGGCTCAATTACCACATGTGACTAGTGCCTATCGTATTGGACAGAGCACTTCTAGCAGCCAGCATGGACCTGGGGGCACCTTCTAATTGGGTTGGAGGAGAAAAGCTGACATGGGCACTGGCAAAGAAGAAGCTTGTATCAATTCCAAGAGACTACTTCCTGGTATATAATGAAATTGCATCTAAAATTTAATAGTGTTGATCATTGAGGTAGTGTCTTGATCTCTGTCACATAATCCTTAAAGATTAATTCTACAGGTGGGAATTTCAGGCATGAATCTTGCCAGTGAAAAGTTTTGTCTCCAAATTTAGGGCCTGCCTGTATGAGGCAATGTTATGAAATGAGCCCCCAGGGCTTGGGAGCATCCCCGGGGTTCCTGTAGCAGTGTTTATAATGAGATTGAGACACCGGGCAAAGGTCATGACTCTCGTCCTTCCTTTGACCGTCCATTCAGCAGCCTCTGAGCCACGGGCACAGTGGAAACGACTAAATTAATAGAACCACAGGTTAAGCATTTTAGAATAGAAAGTGATTCTACAGATCTTCAGTTTCAATGCCTCATCCAGTTTAGAGACACATGTTCATCCAACTGTGTGAATACTTCCATTATTGGGGAAGACATTCTTGCCCAAGTCAGCTAATTCCATAGTTAGGCTGTTGTAATTCCTTTTTATATTGTCTCCGTGTCTGTCTCCTAAAGTTGCCTCCTTTGGTCTCAATTCTGCCAAATGGAGCAAAAGAGAATCTCCCAGACTCATTTCAAAATTTTCCAACCCTCATTTCAAAAATGATAAAAGCGCTCATATATCAGTGTCACTTTAGCAGCCCACACTATCTACTGCACTTCCCTTATTTATTCATATATGCATTAGAATAAGAACCTCAGAAGTACATACATTTTCCAAATGATGTTTGATCGTTTCAGAATACTATGGGAATTCTATGTCCATTGATCTGGATATGACACTTCCTTTAATTTATAGTAAGATTCCATTACTTTTGCCAGTGGCTCAGTTAGCACTGTTAATTCATATTAAGGAGCAAACCCTCCTGGGTGTTTTTCACATTAATTGCCATCATGCTGGGTCTCCTCCATCCAGTATAGTAATCCATCTTTTGTACTTGAATGCAAGGCTCTTGTTTTCCCTAGTAGGTTTCACCTTGTTGCCTTCACCTCATCATTCTCTCCCAGTAGGTTCCTTAAAACCTCTGTTTCTATTATTTGAGGTCTAAGTCAACTGTCCTCTGCAGAAAAGAGGTAACATAGCAGGCCTGAGACTAGTATCCTTAGAAAGGTAACCAATTTGCAAACTTGGCCCTTGGCTGGTATGTGGGAGTTTCAGTTTCAGGGGATTTTTTTTTTCTTATCTGATATTAAGATTTTTTTATAAGGTTATCATAGTTAAGACAGTGTGGTATTGGTGTTGGGACAGAGTAAGGGCGAAAAAGGAATGACTATTCCATAGGATAGTAAATAACCAATATGATAATTGGTTATTCATATGCAAACAAAGGAATTGCTCTATCTTGCTCTATATATAAACATAGATTCTATGTAGGTTAAAGACTGAATGTAAAAGGTAAAACTTTTAAACTTTTAGAAGAAAATATAGGAGGCTATCTTTAAGAATGTGTATAGGAAAATAATTATGAAACATGGTCCACAAAGCACATATCATAAAGAAAAAAATGGATAAATTCAACTATATTAAAATTAATAATGGTTGTTTATCAAAAGATACCTCAAAGATAGTGAACAGATAAGCTACAAATGAGAGAAAGTATTTTCCACACATATCACCTAGAAAGGATTGTTTTACAGAATAAAGAATCTCAAAAAGCTGTATGATAAAAACATAAACAACCTGATAGAAAATTAGGCAGAAGAAAGGAACTGTAAGTATTTCTTAGGGAGGTACTTTGAGACTTGAGTTCCTATAAGCTGGCTTCTCTGTCCTTTTGACATGGCTTCGAGTACTTATTAATGCTACAATTTGATGTTCCAAGCTCATTTGCACTTTCCCTTTCTTAGCCCTAGAATCAGCCAAGGAACCCTGATTCCTTTTAGGGGAGAATAGTATTTGGGAACCAAGATCTGCATTCTAGGTGTAATTATTACTATTGTGGTGTCACTGTTCCCAATCCCCCTCTGTGGACAGATGGGAATATTTGCACATACACACATATGCACATGTACACATTTACATTTATGTTCATTTCCATGCATTTCTACAATTCTGAAAACTGTTAAGTTCACACCAACAACTCCAATTATAATCCATCACCACGTAGTTCAATCTCATTTTCTCCTCTGATCTCATTATCCTTAAAACATTTACTTATCTGATCAAGTCCCTTAGGTGCACCAATCTCCCTCTGCAGCCACCACCACCTTGCTTACAGCAGTGACTTCCTTACCCCACTTGGACCCCAGGGCTTCTGCAGGTGGACACCACCACTTGGACTCCCTCTTCATCTGACCCAGTCCCAACACCCTGAGCCAGGCCACCTGTCATGCCTGGGCTCCCTGTTTACCCTACTCAGGCCCCAGCACCCACTCCAGGCCTTCCTCCTAGGCAGATGCTCATGTTACCTCACTCTGGGCCACCATGGCTTTCCCTATCCTGGTGCAAATGCCTGTCCTGCTTGTCTATACCTCACAGCTTTATGACTGAGTTATTCGGGAAAAGAAGGGAAGAGGAAGAGAAGAGCTACCTCTAGATCTTTACGGTTTCACTTTTTATAATTATCTCTTTAATCCATGGAAATATTTTATGATTTAAAGAGGGAAGAGAGGTTTGGGGGGCAGTGAAGGGGATTAGGAGGTACAAACCTCCAGCTATAAAATAAATAAGTCACAGGGATGTAATGTACACATAGGGAATATTATTGACACACAGTAACATTTCAGTAACTTCGTATGGTGAGTTATGGTAACTAGAATTACTGTGGTGATTATTTCATAACGTATAAAAATACCAAATTACTATGTTGTACACCTGAAACTTATATACTGTATGTCAAGCATAACTTAGTAAAAAAAGATAATTTTTTTTTTTTTTTTTTTTTTTTTTTTTTGCGGTATGCGGGCCTCTCACTGTTGTGGCCTCTCCTGTTGCGGAGCACAGGCTCCGGACGCGCAGGCTCAGCGGCCATGGCTCACGGGCTTAGTTACTCCGCGGCATGTGGGATCTTCCCGGACCAGGGCACGAACCCGTGTCTCCTGCATCGGCAGGCGGATTCTCAACCACTGCGCCACCAGGGAAGCCCAAAAAATATAATTTTATTTATTTAAAACCATCATTTACTAAATAATTCTTTATATTCTCATATAAATATCTTTTGATTAGTATAATATACAATGTTGAAATAAAGGACAACTTTTATTGTTGAAGAAAGTCATAGAAAGACAACCCTAGGAGCAAGAAAGCTAATTTGTTCACAATTTCACCTACAGCTGAAAGAAGAAAAATAAAGTTGAATTTCAACAAGGCTGAATTTCCCTTTTAGGAAGGCAGTATGTAATGTCCAATTTGGAAAGTTTTAAATTAAACAGAGAAAACTATTCACTAAAATGTGGAATTTCAGGATGAATAGATGTTATCATGTCTGGGCTCTGTGACTGCAATACATTAGTTCCTCATGAGGGGTTGTTCTCTACTATATTTTGGGGTGGCAAAATTCTGCCCCCCTTCACCATTAAATAATCAGCCCTTTCCATGTAGTTGCATATTATTTTGGGGATATTTTTGTATTCAAGGTGTTAAAATCCATTATACTTTTTGATGCCTGAATTGCCCCAAGTTTGTCCACTTGGAGCCCCTTCAAGCTGGTTCTTGGGTTTTAAATGTTTTTATTAAATTTTGAAACAATTTCTAAATAAATTTTAGACTTGCAGAAAAGTTATAAAAGTTAGCAGAGAGCTTCTGTATATCCTTCACCAAGCTTCTCCTAATGCTAACATCTTACATAACCATAATGCAAATTATTAAAACCAGAACATTAACAATGATACTATACAATTAACTAAACCACAGACCTTATTTGACTTTTGCTAATCTTCTCACTAATGTCATTTTTTTGGTCTACTAGCCAAAACAGGTTCCCACATTGCCTTCAGTTGTCACGTCTCCTTATTTTGTGACAGTTCCTCAGTCATTCCTTGTGCTTCACGATATAGACACTTTTTAAAAAATATATTTACTTATTTGCCTGCATTGGGTCTTATTTGCGGCATGCGGGATCTTCACTGCTGCATGCGGGATCTTTATTGCCACATGCGGGATCTTTACTTGCGGCATGTGGGATTTTTCAGTTGCAGCATGTGAACTCTTAGTTGCGGCATGTGGGATCTAGTTCCCTGACCAGGGATCGAACCCGGGCCCCCTGCATTGGGAGCACGGAATCTTAGCCATTGCACCACCAGGGAAGTCCCTATAAACACTTTATAAAGTACTGGTCCATTATCTTGTAGGATGTTCCTCAGTTTGGGTATGTCTGGTATTTTCTTACAATTAGAGTGAGCTTATACATCTTTGGCAAGAACACCAAAGAAATAATTTGCCCTCAGTGCATCATATCATGGATTCATGATGTTGAAGTGTCTTAGAGGTGTTGTTACACTTGATCACATGTTTAGGTGGTGAAGAGGTTCAGAACAGGCCTCCCTAAAATATTCCACTTGGCATGTGAATTATTTTGAGCTGCAGGCAATCTAGACCCTGTGAGCTCAAGATAAACTTTTACCTTTCCCTTAAAAAATTTAAATTGAGGGTCTTGCCATAATAACAGTTATTACTGGAAATAACTTCTTATGACCTATTTGTATGGCAGGACAAACATCTAATTACTAAAAATATACTCTTATTATCGTCCCCTGACTTACTTTCCTCCCCTCTGAAACTCCATACCCTTAATCCCATTCCTTAACTCAGGATGGCACATATACTTCATTATACCTTTCTGCCTCTGAACCTCTCATGTATGTGGGGATTCTAGACATACGAAATTAAATTAGATTTTCTCCTGTTAATCTGTCTCATGTCAATTTAACTCTTAGACAAGCCAGAAGAATCTAGTGGGTAGGAGAAAGCTTTCTTCCTCCCTGACAGTGGTGTCTGCTTGGATTTCTCCACTATAAAGTTACTGGTTTTCCTTTTGTAATTAACAAATGTCTTGTGGGCACAGCTTTTGAGACTACACTAATATCTTGTTTCTTTCCATACTTTCATCCACTAGTCTTAGCATCAACCAACAGTTCTTGCACACACTAGTTTTTTCTGTAATGTTTGCCCAAAGGTGATCTTCCCATTTCCTTCATTCCTTCTTCACTTATTAACTGGGATTATTCTGTAAAGAACAGGTGTACTTTCTCCCCAATTTATTTGTTAATTATTTAGTTGAATTATTTGACTACTATAATTATATTCATATGAACTCTTTTGATCTTGGAGAATCTTGTGAGTCTCGTTTTCTGGAACTCTCACTTTGTGAAAAAAACACTAAAAATATGTTGACATCCACCAGGAATGGGCTAGCAATGTAACTAGAGACTTAAATTCTAACTACTTTTACGCCTTTACTAAGCATCATTACTTTTTGACTCTCAATGTACATTGGCATAAATAAAAAATAGTCATTATTCTGCACCATCTACATGGCACTGCAACATAAATCACTAAAAATGCTGCTTAAAGGGAGTAATTCCAGTTCTTCTGTTTTGCACCACATATGCTACAGAAAACTACTTATAATTTTTTTAATAATTGGTATTTGATAGTATTCCTGATAAACAGGAAAACAGCATACTTTCTTAATATAATGCTTTTATGATGACAAAATGTTTTTCCCAGGTAATTTTTAGATGTTGGTATTTATAAATTCACTTAAATTGGTGTTTGAAGTGAAGATTATGTAGTCCAACTCGCCATGTAGCCATTGTTTCAAGCCATCCCTACTGAATTCCGCTATTAGCAGTCAATAATGTCTGAAATGCAAAGGGTCTGGGATAATAAAATGGTTTGATCAACACATAACTCTATTTTTCTATCATCTATCTATATATCTATCTACCTTTGAGAGTTTCTCTAATAATTGTGATTCATAGGAAAGTTTAAGAATCTCTCTATTTAAGAAATACAATAATACATGATTCTGTCTAATACTCCAGTACATGATTTTGCCTGCTTGTGTTCCAAATTTCTCATGTTCCCGAACTCTCTTACGTTTGTTTATTTATTGTATTTCTTCCATAAACCTAGGATGGTTTAAACTTTCCTTCTTTTCACGCTCCTTGGTTATAAGCCAGTGGTGATGAAATTTAGACATACAGCCTAAGATTAGATACTATATAAATTAATTACAGCTTCTGACCTGAAAAAGCTTTAGGTATACCAGTTACCATTGTAATAGGGAGCCTGTGAAAAATATCATCAAAAGGGTGCAGCTGAGGTATTATAGTTTAATGGAGAGAGAAGTGCTTTATGGAAACAGAGGCTTTTGACAGGATTAAAAGAGACAAGCTTTAGATATGTGGATATGGGGAGAAGCAGGGCATTCCAAGTAAGTGGATAATGTAAGCAATAGATTGGTGGGGTATGAATGGAGGTAACAGACCAATGCTGAGGTGGAATCAAGATCATATTTATATAGACACTGAGTAACAGAGAGATCCACACTAATATCTGAAGCAAAGAGAAACTGGTGACTGGACAATCACTTTTGGGTAAGAGATAATGATAACTTGAACTAGAAGCAATGGAAACTGAAAGAAAAAATGATTGGGCCAGCCTTGGAACTCCTAGAAACCTCATATCCTAATCACTGCTTGCAGCTGAGGGATGAGGAAAAGGAAAAGGTAGATGTAAAAAATGAATGATACTGGTGACCTGTGCAGCTGGGATAGGCATGGGAGACGGGCAGTATTATTCACAGGAAGAGGAAGTTAAGACAAAAAGCTCGCAGAGGGGCACGTGCTAGTGTGAACTACACCCGATATTAGCTCCTGACAGAAGCCTGGGACTTCACAACGCAACAGTCTACACCCAGATTTTAAGAAGATAAACTAAGGTGGAGGCTACAGAGAGGTTGGCAGCTGAGTAATGTGGGTAACATTTAATTAATTTGATTATACATAAAAACATCACACTATTATTGCATTATTAATAAAGGAAATGTATCTTGTTGACTCATGCATAGAAATACGTAAGTACATATTAGTTTTAACAATGCAAGTCTTTTAAATGTTCTTGTTTTATTTCTATTCACCGTCTTTATCATGTACAATCATGAAGAAAAAATGAAATAGAAACTGAATGCTTGTTAGAAAAATTTCCAGTGTAGGTCAAGAAACTGGTTAGTCCATGGATGGACCTAGAGAATATTATGCTCAGTGAAATAAATCAGAGAAAGACAAATACTGTATGATATCACTTACATGTGGAATCTAAAAAATAAAACAAATAAATGTATACAGCAAAACAGAAACAGACTCACTGATAGAGAAAACAAACTAGTGGTTACCAGTGGGGAGAGGGAAGGGGGAAGGGGCACTTTAGGGGTAGGGGATTAAGAGAAACAAACTACTAAGTATAAAATAAATGACAAGGGTGTATTGTACAGCACAGGGAATTATAGCCATTATTTCATAATAACTTTTAATGTAGTATCAATATAATATACATAAATATTGAATCACTATGCTGTACACCTTAAACTAATACAATAAAAAAAGAAACTGGCTATTCATGGATATAAATGTCTACTGAACATTAATTATATCTAACACCGAAACAATCATGGTGAAGATGTAAGTAAATATAAGTTCATCTCTCTCTCTCTCTCTCTCTCTCTAGTGACTTATAATCTTGGTGAGCTCAAATAGTATTCTCATCTGAATCCTGATTAGAGTATTATATTTTCATTTGTTACATCACTATAGATTATGTCTCATAATGGACCATAGGCTCCTTGAACTAAAATGTCTTCTACTTCATTTTAGCAGTAACAGACATTATTGACTATTTGTTTAAATTACTAATCACACACAGTGAGTCAGCACATTCCCGTCCTGAAAATCATAGTCTTCAGATAGAATTTAAAAATAATAGGAGCTTGAAAGATATTACAGAGACCCTTTATAAAAACAGGTAAAAATATTACCATGTAGGAACTAACATAAACAGTAAGTTAAACTTAGTTGTTAATAGTCTGTCTCTGCCCTTTTCGGAGGAACTTTGTCAGAAATGGATTGACTTTAGTTCAGTAGCTGATATCAACACAAACGGATCCTTTTGTTTCAGAACTTAACATATATTGACAGTTATTTTCTAGAATGAGGTAGAAAATAATACATAAACATCAGCCATTAATTATTAACTTCAGCACTTCAGCAATCCCATATAATGTGCTAAAATTCATTAATAGGACTATGTTTAAGAAGGGGAGGGATAGAGAAAACAACCCCCAAATCAAGTAGGCAGGTGCCATAGCTTTCTAACCAACAAAATTATCATGACTTTCTTGAGTGTCTACTATGTAAAATATACTATGTGAGGTGCCAGATAACAAGAAACATAAGATGTAACGTACCCTGACCTCAAACAACTTCCAACCAAACTGGAAGTAAACCACCAGCCCCTGCATATAAGAACACAACAAAACACACTCAGAGACTAAAAGAGAACCCTCTTATAACAGTATTTTAACAAGTTATATGAAGAGTAATGCAAAGTCCTTAAAGTGCAATTGCCTGAAATTAAGAAATGAAAATAACTACAGTTTATGTCTATTAAAGGCTAACAACCTGAAAGGTAGGAAGATGAGAAAACTGAGGCATAGAAAGATGAAGTAACTCACCCAAGGCCACACACCTGGAATCAATGGGACTCAAAACCAGGTCCAAGTCTTTCCATATGTCATGCTACTTTTCTTCTATGGACCGAACTGTGTCTGCACCAAATTTGTATGTTGAAGCCTTAACCCCCAATATGACTATATTTGGAGATAGGGCTTTTAATGAGATAAGTAAGGAAAAATAAGGTCACGAGGGTGGGGTCCTAATCCAATAGGACTGGATTACTTATGAGAAGAGGAAGAGACACCAGAGCTTGCTCTCTTTCTCTGCACACATACACAGGGGAAAACCACGTGAAGACGCAGTGAGAAGGCAGCTATCTGTAAGCCAGGAAGCTAGGCCTCACCAGAAACAAACCCTGATGGCACCTTGATCTTGGACTTTCAGCCTCTAGAACTGTGAGAAAATAAATTTATGTCTAAGCCACCCAGTTTGTGGTATTTTACTACAGCAGCCCTGGTAGACTAATACACTCCCTGTAAAAGAAAAGACATGAATCCTTCCTTGCATTAACAATGGGGAAACACTTAGTGTTTTTACTTAGTTTAGAACTCTTTTCTTTACCTTATTCCCAAGTTCTCCACCTGCATGCATGTGCACACGCACACACACCTTTCAACCAGTAGCTGACATTTAGTTAAGTATGCAAATGTATTCCAGTGGCTAATTGTGGATTATCTCACTAAACCCAGAGAAGCTTCATATTTACACAGTACAGGCTCATTTCTTTTAGGAAGAAAAGAGAAGGACAAGAAGAGTCTGGGATGTACTGAAGAGCTCCCATAAGCTATTTGAAAATACTTAACTGGGCTTCCCTGGTGGCTCAGTGGTTGGGAGTCCGCCTGCCGATGCAGGGGATGCGGGTTCGTGCCCCAGTCCGGGAAGATCCCACGTGCCGCGGAGCGGCTGGGCCCGTGAGCCATGGCCGCTGGGCCTGCGCGTCTGAAGCCTGTGCTCCGCAACGGGAGAGGCAACAGCAGTGAGAGGCCCGTGTACCGCAAAAAAACAAACAAACAAACAAAAACCTTAACTAATGTTCATTTAGAAATCTCTTACTTTAAGTTTCACACACATCATCAGTTTTTCAGCTAACTGCCTATGGCAACGTTAGTGCTTTAATAAACTAGGTAATGACTGATTTAATGTGTAGTATCATGTAGGTTATTGCCATTATAAACCATACTTAACAGTTCAGAAAATCAATAACATATTAAACTAAGGTTAGTGCTTCTGAGAGAGTTCCTTGGCAAACAGTTGTTCTCTGACAGATTGTGACTGAGTCTTCTGCTTCTTGGAAGGTAGCACATGTTCTGCTGTCTTAGTAACTGTTAAGGGTTTGTGCCTATGGAAGAATCACATACACACACAAACCCAGACACCAGTGAAGCATGGAAGCACGTCTCAAGTTCCATCAGTGGAGCTGCTCTTTGCTAGATCTGAAGATGGGGAGGAGACAGGGAAGGGGGGCGGCTAAAATTCAGACCTCATGCTTGTCTCCTTTGCCGTCTCCACACACAAACCCATTTACTGGCGTGGGATAATTAAAGGGAAAGCAGGGGGTGGGGTGACACATTTGGCAGTGTTCTTTAAATGTGACTTCGCTGTCCCCAGCTGTCAGGGGTCATGCTAACCTGGTGAAAGAACTCTCCACGCTGTAGCTATTTACTTAACATCGCTGCTTCTAAACATCGTCTTGAAGCTGCCAGATAGAGAGAGAAATGCAGGTTCACGGGAGGCTTAGTGGCAGTGGTTCCCAGGGCAAGACCGTCTGTGTTCTGTCAGAATATATTCCCCTACCTGAGCTTCTGGGGAGTCAGCTTAGACAATAACTGGGAATTATTTGTGAGGACAATAAATAGATGGCATCATGCTGACTAATCATTCTGGAAAGAATGAGTTCGTAGCCTGTATATAAATGTGTGCTATTTTCATTGGAATCCCCATCGCCACACTCCAAGGCCCTTCATTAAGCATACCTCTATAGGTTTTATGCTTTATGCATAAAATCTCATTTTATGTTTACTTTTCCCTCTTCCCTACTACGTGTTCTACAGCAAAAAGTTACTATTGGGTTGGCCAAAAAGTTCGTTTGGGTTTTCTGTAACATCTTAACGGAAAACCCTAACGAACTTTGGCCAACCCAATAACATGAATGCATATCTTATTGATGCAGCACAGGGGCAAAGCTCCAGTACATTTTTTGTAAAAGGATAAAGGAGATACAGTGTAATTTAAAATGAAAAGCATTCAACTGGGAGGCAGGAAACCTGTGTTCCTCTTCTGAGCTTGTGATTAAACTACTGGGTGACCACGAGGAAATGACAAAATCCCAGGACGTCAGGTTTCTCATATGTACCAGGGAACTGGCCGAGATCTCATCTAGATCCCTTCTAGTGCAACATTATTCCAGTGATTACTGCACAGTTTCTCTGTGCTAGTCACTACTCGGAGCATTTTCCCATCCCTTTGATCCTCACAACACCCTTGCGAGGTAGGTGTCATCATCCCATTTCATGACTGGAGATCCAGAGCCTGGAGAGAATAAGCAAAGTGCCAGAGACACAGCCTGCAAGTGGCTTGGCCAGAACTCTGTGTTGTAATGACTACACTGCACTCTTCACATGGACCAAAATGCTATGAATGGACAAAGCTACTTTTTGTCATCAAAGCTCTTCCTTATTTATTTTATTTTATTTTTGGCCACATGGCATGGAGGATCTTAGTTCCCTGACCAGGGATCGAACTCATGCCCCCTGCAGTGGAAGCACAGAGTCTTAACCACTGGACTGCCAGGGAAGTCCCTACCTTGTTTATTTTCTATCTGCATAGAAGGTAAGCTCTATTATGGTAGGATTTTGTTTTTTGGTTTTGCTCATGGATGTACCTCAAGCACTTGAAACAAGGTCTACCATAAGTAGGTCCTTGGAAAACATTTGTTAAATGAATGGGTGAATGAATGAATTCACCCGTGTCCTGCTGTCTTTAACAACTGAGTTACAAAAGTTATCTCCTCATAGTTTTAAAACGAACTAAAAAGAAATAAATCATTGCACCAAAGTAGACAATAATTTGGCAATAAATTTATGGCCTAGAATAGCCAGCATTGTGCTTGGTCAGAAGAGTGGTGGAGAACTGTTCTGTTTGGGTAGATAAATTGTGTGAGCTGAGTCAGAGCAGGAGCTAAAGGCCAGAGTAGCACTTGTCCTAATTACTCAGCCAGCAAACCTCACAGAATTGGCCTGTAAGTGACATACTCATCAGCTCCACAGACCTCTCTGCACAGATGGTTTCATTTGAGTTTGAGCTCTCATGCCCCTTTCTAGGAGGATTTTGGGCATGCCTGCCTGCTACGTGAAGCCCATTTACCTTCAGGAAGATGTTCACCACACAGGCAATGGCAGACAGAGTTCACGTTAATTCTGCCCACTGCCATGTCAGACGCTGATTGCTATGAAGACAGTTTCATAGAAACAATTTTACTTTGTATTTCTAGAATTGCCTTTGAATTATTATCAATGTATTGATGATCTTAAACTACAACAGAAATTCTCAAAGTAAATAGGCTTAAGTAAAACGCAGGTGTATACTACCAGCCAAACTCATCAAAACCAATAACATGCATTTACCATGATAATTTCTGATATAAAGAAACATTGGTACAATATTGTGAAAACCTGCATTTATAAATACTTTCTTTCCAGGATGCTGATCAATACCCATCAGCCCTGCCTCTCCTTCAGGAAACTGCTTCCCTCATAGCCTTTGCTTCTTTAATAGGCAGGTTTTATAACCTAAACGCATGTCCAGGCCATGGTGAGGCTGTCAGGAGAGGGCATCTGACTGAAGACTCATTAATCCATGGACAGCCCTGTAGCTGTGTGGTTTGATAGGACAGTTATGCCAACCTGATTTTCTTTCTCAAGAATTTGAACAGAGAATCAGAAAATAATTTATCAATCAGAACTGGAGGCAGAAACCGAAGGGATGAAGTTAGAATGTAAAAAGCTAACATTTACCGAGTCCCTACTATGTGCCTGAGACTATCTAGCACATTACATGGGCTACCTTTTAAATCCCCATAACAGCTCTATGAACCAGGCAGTAGTCTTAATTTGCAGGCCCAGGGAAGGTAAATTACTTGATCGTGCAATAACTCGTGGGGTCATGATTGAAGCTGAGGTCCATGTGATTCCAGAGCCGCTTCTCTTTTTTATTTTTTAAAATTTATTTTATTTATTTACTTTTTGGCTGCGTTGGGTCTTTGTTGCTGCGTGTGGGCTTCCTCTAGTTGCAGTGAGCAGGGGCTACTCTTCGTTGTGGTGCACGCGCTTTTCATTGTGGTGGCTTCTCTTGTTGTGGAGCACAGATTTTAGGCGCATGGGATTCAGTAGTTGTGGCTTGTGGGCTCTAGAGTGCAGGCTTAGTACTTGTGGTGCATGGGCTTAGTTGCTCTGTGGCATGCGGGATCTTCCCGGACCAGGGATCCAACCCGTGTCCCCTGCATTGGCAGGCGGATTCTTTTCTTTTTTTTTTTTTTACATCTTTATTGGAGTATAATTGCTTTACAATGGTGTGTTAGTTTCTGCTTTATAACAAAGTGAATCAGCTATACATATACATATATCCCCATATCTCTTCTCTCTTGTGTCTCCCTCCCACCCTCCCTATCCCACCCCTCTAGGTGGTCACAAAGCACCAAGCTGATCTCCCTGTGCTATGCGGCTGCTTCCCACTAGCTATCTATTTTACATTTGGTAGTATATATAAGTCCATGCCACTCTCTCACTTCATCACAGCTTACCCTTCCCCCCGTCCCCGTGTCCTCAAGTCCATTCGCTACGTCTGGCAGGCACATTCTTAACCACTGCGCCACCAGGGAAGTCTCCCAGAGCCTCTTCTCTTAATCACTGCCTGGCACTGACTACAGAGGAGAGTGAATTTTGTAAAGGTCATGTTAAAGTTAAGAGGGAAGAAAACCCATGAGCAAACAGAGAATACCAGTTGTTTGAGAAGAGAAAATAGAAATGGAATGGTCCGAAGAGAACCAAGAGTAGCTTGTGGAAAAACACATTTCCCAGGAGAAAAGAGAGAGAGAGGCTGGACTTAAGAATTACCTTGAGGGCTTCCCTGGTGGCGCAGTGGTTGAGAGCCCACCTGCCGATGCAGGGGACGCGGGTTCGCGCCCCGGTCTGGGAAGATCCCACGTGCCGCGGAGCGGCTGGGCCCGTGAGCCATGGCCACTGAGCCTGCGCGTCCGGAGCCTGTGCTCTGCAACGGGAGAGGCCACGTCAGTGAGAGGCCCACATACCGCAAAAAAAAAAAAAAAAGAATTACCTTGAGTTAGCACAGCATTCTGCTATACATTGCTTGAGAATTTCTCTGTCCTTTGCCAGAAAAAGAATGTCTTGAAAAGTTGTCTGTACTAATTAATACCATAAAAGTATATTTTGGAGGGAGAACAAGTATAATCGTAACACGTGTGCTGCAAGAGTCCACTTTCCTCCTGTGTCTATGCTCAGTTGCCAGCCTGTCTCTCTCAGGAAGACCAGCATGGAGGTGGACCCCAGGGAGCCAGGGCCAAGAGACCTGAAGCTCATTTCTTGTTGGGATGTCCCCTCACTGGATGCGTTCTTGACAATGAGCAATACTGTAGTTCCAATAAAGCCAGTTTCTCTTTCCTTTTATGCCCGACGACTTCCTTCAGAGCCTCATTCTGATGACCCAAGCACTTCCTAGAAAAACTAGTCTTTGAGGTAATCCTGAGGCTACAGAAAAGCACAGGACTGCACATAAGGAGGCCTGCATTCCCTGACCTAGCAAGGGAAATGAATCACTTAAGCACATATGCCATGCACTTCCCAGTGATCCTGGGGGTCACGGTACTGAGGATGTGTGCTTCCTCACAGTATAACACCCAGGCAGATCTCCTTTGTAATGACCACCGCTGGGCCCCAGGATCTGAGGAACCCAAGAACTTCTTAGCTGAACTCCTGGCACCCATGAACATGAGACCCTTCTGTACTCATGGAATAAGAGTCTCATCTCCTACTCTGGAGTTGTCCCTAGGAATTTGTTTTCTTCATCTTTGGATCCCTTCACTATGTTCTTTGCCTTCACTTTGTTCTTTTGACAAGCCTTGGTGAAGTTTTAAACCAATCATCTGGAGCACCTTAGAATCCTGTTCCTCTGAAAATTGTAAATGAAGAAATGTTCTATAAAGGAAAGACCAGAATGACCGGGTCAATCATTGAAAAGATCTTTTCCATTTTAAAGGTCCCAGTAACCTCACATCAATTAAATGGCAATGCACTTAATTTTCAGGATGTGCTATGATAAATTAGATATCTAAATGTCAGATGAAACCGGGGCTTTCTGGAATTTCCTAAGATGCAACCTGGGCATGTGTGTATCTGGGGAAGATATGCATGTTGGCTTTTTATAGAAAAGGACAAAACTGCAAAGTTTTCCTCCATTATTTAGATTATAAATGGGTTGATCAGCACAACTTCACTGTCCAATCCATCAGAAGGCATTATTTTTTTTTTTTTTTTTTTTTTTTTTTGCGGTATGCGGGCCTCTCACTGTTGTGGCCTCTCCCGTTGCGGAGCACAGGCTCCGGACGCACAGGCCTAGCGGCCATGGCTCACGGGCCCAGTCGCTCCGCGGCATGTGGGATCTTCCCGGACCAGGGCACGAACCCGTGTCTCCTGCATCGGCAGGCGGACTCTCAACCACTGCGCCACCAGGGAAGCCCAGAAGGCATTATTTTTAAGGTCATGAATACTTATGAGACTACAGGACACAGTTCAATTTTAAAATATATATAAGTAAAATCTATTTTGGTGAGTTTAAAGAGTAGCAAATTTGTATGCTGTATTCATTATCTATTATGAGTATATATTCCTTCTATTTCACTTTATTTATTTATTTATATTTAATTTTTGGCTGCATTGGGTCTTTGTTGCTGCACACAGGTTTTCTCTAGTTGCAGCCAGCGGGGGCTACTTTTCGTTGAGGTGCGCAGGCTTCTCATTGCGGTGGCTTCTCTTGTTGTGGAGCATGGGCTCTAAGCGCAGGCTTCAGTAGTTGCAGCATGTGGGCTCAGCAGTTGCGGCATGCAGGCCCTAGGGCACACAGGCTTCAGTCGTTGTGGCAAGTGGGCTCTGTAGTTGTGGCTTGCAGGCTCTAGAGTGCAAGCTCAGTAGTTGTGGCGCATGGGCTTAGTTGCTCCGCAGCATGTGGGATCTTCCCAGACCAGGGCTCCAACCCATGTTCCCTGCATTGGCAGGCGGATTCCTAACCACTGCACCACCAGGGAAGTCCCTTTCATTTTTTATTTTTTAACCCAGGTTTATTGAGGTATGATTTAAATATGGTAGAATTCATCATTTTCAAGTGTACAGTTTGATGAATTTTGACAAATGTAAACAGTCATGTACCACCACTGTAATCATAATATAGAACATTTCCCAAAAGTTCTTTCATGCCCCTTTGTAGCCAATCCCCTCCCTCATTCCTTAGCACTGATCTGATTTCTGTTCCTATAGTTTTGTCATTTCCAGGATGATGTTCCAAAATAGAAACATACAGTATGTTAGTCCCTTGTGCCTGGCTTTCTTCACTTAGCATGAGGCATCTGAGATTCTTTCATATTTTTGCCTGTACCAGTAGCTTGCTCCTTTTTGACGTTGAGTAGCAGTCCATTGTCTGATCTATCTTAATGAGTTTATTCGTTCACCAGTGGAAAGATAATTAAGTTATTTCCATTTGGGGCTGTTATGAACAAAGTGGCCACGAACATTCGTGTATAAGTCTTTGGGTGATGCTTGGGAAAATACATAAAAGTGGGTATTCATTTTATTTTCAAATGAATATACACACAAAATAATACATGGAAAACTGAAATTATATGTATGAAAGAAGCTACAATATTTACTACATAAATTTCATTCTTGCAAATGATACAAATCTCTTTGTTAGCTGGAAAACCCTAGTTAAAGAGTTCCTAACTGCTAGAACCAGGACTCTTCCTTTACTCTCCCACTAACTAGGTATGGGATCAGCTAAGATTCTCAAATTCTCTGGACTCTGGTATTTTCTGGGCTTGGTAGATAAGAACACAGGATTTGGAATTAGTCAAAACTGACTTCAGGGACTTCCCTGGTGGCCCAGTGGTTAAGAATCCACATGCTAATGCAGGGCACATGGGTTTGATCCCTGGTCTGGGAAGATCCCACAGGCCGGGAGCAGCTAAGCCCATGCACCACAACTACGGAGCTTGTGGCACCACAACTACCGAAGCGTGCACGTTCTAGGGCCAGTGTGACACAACTACTGCAGCATGAATGCTGCAACTAATGAAGCCCACGCGCCTAGAGCCCGTGCTCTGCAGCAAGAGAAACCACGGCAATAAGAAGCCCGCACACCGCAACAAAGAGTAGCCCCCACTCGCGGCAACTAGAGAAAGCTGGCGCCCAGCAACGAAGACCCAACTCAGCTTAAAAAAACAAACAAAAAAAAAACAAAAAAAACTGACTTCAGATGTAGATTTCACCAGTTTTCATTTCTGTGAGTTGAGGAAAGTTTAACTCTTGAGCTCAGTTTTCGCTACTGCAAAAGAGAGATAATAACAGAGTTTCCCTGAGACTTTCATGAGAAAGTATTTATAAAGCAAGTAAGATCATTCCTATTGTATAGTAAGGATTCAATAAATGGTGACAATTGTTATTACTAATAGTTCTGTAATTTTTCCCTCCCTCTTTTTCTTCCTTCCTTCCTTGCATATTTTGTTTTTCTATGTGCTACATCTGGTGTTACAGTTAAACACACATTCCTTCAAAGAACTGGAATTCTCACTGGGAAGACACATTCATAAACAGAATCACGGTGTCACCTTCCAGTGCAGTAACAGACTTGTGTATGGGAGGGCACTTACCACAAGGCAAGCTGAGGAGAGATGCAGCCAGAGTCCAAATAGTCCTTTTCAGAGTTTTATTGCCAGTGAAAAAGAGTAGAGGTGGCACACAGGGGGTGTAGGCAACAGCGTTTCCTGACTTGAAAGCCTGCAGGGCAAGCCCTTTAGGAAGTGCTTCTCCAGATCTGGTGATTTCAACTTAGACCCTGAGGTCAGATATATTCTAATGGTGTCAAGCTCCTGGGAAGAATTCGTCCAGGTGGGGGGCCGCTAAGGTCCCTGACCTAGCCCTCCTAAAAATGACAAAAGGTTACCATATGGTCAGCAGGCAAATGACCAAATGGTCTGGGATAGGCTTCCTCTAACAGCCTGTAAAATTCACTTGCTCTTTGTCACTCCAAAGGCAAATGTTTCCCTAACTTATAACCTTGGCCTTTATTCCAATGACTAGCGCCCCGGGCCCGACTTGAGAGAGCTCATTGACACATACCAGCAACACAGGTTAAACAAAGATTGACTTCCCTAAAAGCCCACCTCTGAACTAAACTGGTCCACTTCCTTATTCGAGTCAGAATCAGTGTTGCAATTTGGTGGCCTTTTAATAAAAGTAAATAGCTTTGGGGGGTCTTTTCTAAGTCAGAAGTATGTTGACAGCTTTCTTCCAAACATGCTGACATTGCTGCAGCTTTATGTAGCTGAAAACACACAGGCTGGTCTGCAGCTTTATGTAGATGAAAACACACAGGCTTGTCCCACGGGTCGCGGAGAGCGTCTGTCCAGTTGCTATAGCAGCTGAGCATATACGGTGCCCACCTCGGCCTGCAGGCAGGTTCTGCAGAGCCTGCTTTCTCTCTAGGAGCTGCCTGGCAGCGCTCTCTCTGCAGAGCGGTGCCCGGTGTTTCGGGGGCAGGTACTTGAGGGAGAGGACTTTGTCTTCCACGTAAAAATCTGTTTCCTGAGAGCACCTTGCAGATGAGTCTGCATCCACTCGCGCCCAGTGAACTGGCAGAACGTCCTCAGGCTGAATGGGGGATAATGAGTCGGCTGCCTCTGCAGAGCCTGTATTTCGTCTTGAGGCTCTAGAGGGGGAACTGAACTTCATTGGGTCTGGGGCTTCCTTCTCCACCGCACAGACTGTTTCTCTTAAGTTGCTTCAGGGTCCTCAGCTCAGATGGAAAGCCATGCCTGAGCGTGGGGGACTCTTACGCTGTTACTGGTTTCAGGGACCCGGCAGCCCCGTCAGGCTGTGGAAGCCACATGCTCCTCGTGAGGCAGAGTTTCCAAGTTCCTGCTGGCTGCTTTTGTATGAAGTCCAGCTCAGGGGAAGATCTCCTGTTTTCTTTCTCTTAGAGCTGACTCCGCCAGTTCTGAGCCAAGTGATTCCCTGAAATATGATTTAGTAACTCCTCATTTTTCTGTGGGGGCCCTTTTACTGGAGGGCTGTCAAAATTCTGCTGGAAATGATGTAATCCACCCAACGTTGATAACTCAGCCAAGGCTGTAGCCATGCTCTGGGATTCAACAGTCAGAAAGACTCTGTCCCTGCGCGTTATACAGGCCCTCTCTGAGTCTTCTGAGACAGCCTCATCCTCAGTCTGTGATATGAAGGAAAATTAAATACTACAGACCGTGGCCACGATGTATAAATCAAGCTGAAAACAGACACTGAAGCCAACGTTCTGATGAGAATCTAAGCCACTCTCAGTTTATTATTTACTTTTCATCAAGCCCCTTCATTCGAGCCCTAGGAGGAAAGTTGAGAAGTATTAATGACAGGTGAAGACGGCAGCATCTTTTTCACATTTCCTTTCATGTCAAAACAGACACCATATCTCAGAGGTAAGGATTCTCCTCTTTAACTGGTGGTTCTCATTAATGGTACCGTAAATCTATCACTTTCTACAAAGCACTCCAGTATGCATTATCTCACTTGATCTTCACAGCAACATTAGGAGCAATCCAGTCTGTGGGAATTTAATTTTGTACGGTGGTTTCAGTTCCAGGAAGTCTTCGAAAACAAGGTGGGCTTTGAGCTGACCTTTGTGGGAGGAGGCATGAAATCTGCATGAGCGCTTTTCCGTGGAGGATTGCATTTCTCTGCGTCTAAGGGGTGTAGCCTTCAGTACGGTGCCGTTGACCCCGATGCAGGTGCACAGACCATGCCTCGCTCTTCCTGTCCTTTCATCCTTTCTCATTATGGATGTTCCGTGGCTTTAGCTCTTACGACTATAACCCCTGCCCCCTGGCCTCTTCCCACATGGGAATATGGTAGAGGGTCGTGTGCGGTAATGCCCAGACTGGGGCTCCAGAGGCAAATTCTAACCCTAAGTTAACAACAGCTCTATGATGTTTGACTAATTTCATGTGTTAAGAAACAAGGAAAGTGGTCGACACGATGAACTCTTAGGTGGCTTTTTAAACTGTAGGGCTATTTACAGAAGTGTGGACAGGGTCAGGGAGCCCACGGGGGCTGCTGAGGCACCCAGGGACCTGCAGCAACAGAAGCCTTTACCACACCTGAAGGGGACAGGTGTTTTGACAGCAGGAGCCTTTCAGCAGGGTCCCCGGGGAAGGGGCTGCAGCTGTGGAGGAGTACTGTCACTGCCATGACCGCGCAAGCCAGGAAGAGGGTGAAAGAAAGAAACTCTGTGACCTTGCTCTCCTTCTGCCCTCCAGGGTTCTGCTGACGCCTCCCACTGGCCGAACCCAACAGGAGCCAGAGTGCAGGGGAGCCCAGGTGATGCACAGTGCGGGGCACGGCGTCCTGGGGCACGGAGAAGGGCAGAGAATGGCTTTCAGTAGATCTAGGGGCAGACGGCGCTTAACCCCCCGAGACCTCAAACCATGGCTTGGTTGTTCTTTGTGCAGAGTGATAGGTTCTAGCTGCCATTTATATGTTTAATTGTTTATTCATTTAAACAGCTGTTATTTCTATCTCTACTTGCAAAACGCTCTCTGGTACATCCACCGGTAGAGGAGTACCCATTTCGCAACCCGGCCGGTTTCTCTACGATAACTGAAAAACATTTAGTTTTATTTGGTGACTGGTTTAGACACTAGTACCATATTTTCTTGTAGAGAATAAAATTTTATCAGTGACATAGATTTGGTAGTCCTCTTAAAGTAGGTGATACCAGGCTAATTACAACTTGGGTAACACATGTTTAATGCTGATAAACTTAAAATGGGGATACACTGAAGCGTTTGGAACTTTATCACTAGCATTATTTTATACAAATGACAGCATGAGGAGTAGAAATCCCAGATTTTATTCTTTCTAGGAATCAATATATTTTTATACACTGGTGCGTGCTTGTGTGTGTGTGTGTGTGTGTGAGTGGAAAAGGAAGATCTTCTGGGTGATTCTAGGGCACATACCCCCGTCCCCAAATACCTTCAAACAGAAACTGCCCCCCACCACCACCACTCATCACCCCTCCCCGCTACCTCTATGAAGTCCCATATTATCGCCTCCCTTAGGGAAGAGCACCTGAAGGTCCCTATTCACAGGGAAAGGTGTTAGCCACATGGGGTCACAGATTAGCCACCGTGCAAATCTGGAGCGTAAATGATTTCATTTATCGTGAGACACTAACTGATGCGGCTCGGAGGGAAGAGGACAGAAGGCAGGGATGCCGCAGTCGGTTGGGGAAGCAGGGTATTTCGCCTCAGCCTCGGAGCAGCCGGGGGAATGAGGCACTTGACTCTCAAGGGAGGGTGGGATGTGGAGGTAAAGGGCTGGGAGGGGCTTTGACAGGATGAGTCCCCGAAACTCAACTGGGCGCAGCTCTCCCACGGAGCAGTAACCCCCAGGGAGACAGTCCAGCATCGGGGTCTCTCTGGAGCACAGCCAGGGCGAGGCACACATGCCAAGGTCCACCTCATCGCTGAGTCAGTCACCTGTCAGGGGTCCTGAGCCCTGCGCTCCTAATGTCCCTTGATTCCGCTTCACTCCTTCACTCGTGTGCTTTTGTGATGAGAGTCTTCCCTCTCCTCTCAGGAGACATTTGGCGGCAAACAAACAGCGGGTCTGTGAGGGTCCCCCAAGCTCACGTGCTTCAGTGTCATTGTCTATGGCTTGTGTCAAACGACCACGTGGGGCTTGAGCAACCCTCCCCTGAACTGGCCTGTGCTTCTCTAGGATTCGACTGTGAGGCAAAGTCAGGAGGCAAAGCAGAAGCAGAGAGAATTGTCCTTACCTGGGATCGTGCGCGTGCGCACGTGTGTGTGTGTGTGTGTGTGTGTGTGTGTGTGAGTGGAAAAGGAAGATCTTCGAACTTCATGTATATAACTAGGCAGCCTATTTCAGGTTAAGATTTGCCACATAACCGTTTGTGGGGTCCTTTTTCGGTAGCACAAAAAAGTATTGTAATTTCAATACTGTTTTTTAAAAAATTGTAACCTATTAAAATTAACAGATAATAATAAGGTAATTATTTCACTGAAGTCACTAAGTGTTGGAATTTTGCTCTATATTTCCCTGTCATGGTCTTATGAAATGCACAGCTGTAGAATTCACTGAGTTGGTATCGGTAATCTTTTTATTTACAACTTTGATTTCTAAACATTAACCTTCACCTGATTTTAAATGTAATTTCTTTTTCTGCTTATTTATATGTGTAATTCTTGAGGTAACTTACTATAAATCAAAAGCTACAAATTTCTAATTTAGTGTCTGGATTTACAGATCCCTGACTCTTCATTAACTTCTTGATTTATAAACAATGGATGGAAAGTCCCAGCTGTTAGATGCAAACACTTGTGCAGGATTTATGCACTCTAAGAGCCCTGCTATAAATCACTGTCACGTTTACAAATATTCCCATTAGTTAGTGCTTTGGCTGCCTGATTTGAAACACCTTCTCTTTTTACTATTTAATTCTGATTTATCTTTTTAATATACAGCTCCTTCTGATAATTTGTTACCATCAAGTGCTGATTTATAAGAGCACTGTAATAAATTTTATAACATAAATTTTAAAGGCTTTGAATTAGGTACACCAGACTTTTGAAAGCTTTATGGCTGAAAAACAATTCTCAGAAGCATAAAGTAAATTTTACATCCAACAAAACAAAACACGGAGTGCTGGCCATAGGAATGTTTGTCTTTTCTTTCCATACTGTCTCCCCACCCCCTGCATTAAGATCTTCTTTTTTTTTTTTTTTTTTTTTTTTGCGGTACGCGGGCCTCTCACTGTTGCGGCCTCTCCCATTGCGGAGCACAGGCTCCGGACGCGCAGGCCCAACTGCCATGGCTCACGGGCCCAGCCGCTCCGCGGCACGTGGGATCCTCCCGGACCAGGGCACGAACCCGTGTCTCCTGCATCGGCAGGCGGACTCTCAACCACTGCGCCACCAGGGAAGCCCAAGACCTTCTTTTTTAAACAAGTGCCTACAGTTGTTGGCTGGACCTTCTTCTTAGACTTCCAGGGGCAGAGAAGTATTAGTGTTTGACCTGAACAGACTGATGCGATTATTGCGTACTAAGCCTCTTGTTGAATTTGGGGGGCCCTTCATGGTTTTATCTTGGTTCTCTCTTTCATCTGTGCTTTTCATCTGCTGGGGACACACTGAAGCACAATGTGGCTTAAATCCCTGATTGGGGAGCTCAGGTTTCTTGCTGGGCAGCCTGTTAACGACATATTGGTTGAAGTTATTTATTGCTTCCCTGGCTAAGGGCCAAGAGACTCACGTTTATCAGTTTTATTCTCCTTGCCTACTGGTGAATGAACTACAGCCCAGTCTCAGAGAGACTTGCTCCTATAGGGGATTAGGGCAAGACGTGAGGGCATTGAGTAAGAATTAGCATTTTATAATGATCATATTCTGGAAGGTGTTATTCACAATAAAGGAAATGGGTAATTTTCCTCTTAATTCTCTCCAATCTAGCAGATCTGTGTGGTTGACTTTGTTCATTAGGTTCATGTGCTTTTACCTTTGCACTTTTTTCCCTGTCACGGTGGTATATTAAAGTCACATGGTGACTTTAACTATAAAGGTTTTATCTTACTGAATTGCCAAGAGCTGAAAGCTATTTAAATGGGCAATTAAAGGCACAGATGTTCTTTTGGATGAAGTGACAAATAATAGACAGAAACTGTTACCCTGTACTCTCTACATAGCCCTGAGATTTGTAGGAACCTGAGAAATCATAGGTGGCCAATTTGCTGTACAGCAATGGGGACTGACCAGAAAGCATTTTTTTCCCTGAAATATTTTTAACAACAAAATATTTAGAAAAAAGTAGCCCATATACTTAAAGACCTCTTTCAGGAGCATTCTTGAGCACTGGGGTTGGAGTTGGCCACAGAAAGAAACTAACACAATATTCTGGCAGTTCAATACATGGTCTGTGTCCTCAAGGGCAAGTCAAAGTAGCAAGGAAGGATTCAAATCCGAAGTAGTTAATAAATAACACGAGATTTTTATGGGAAACTCCAAGGTTTCAGCTAGGTTTCCTTGCTGAGTACTGTGTGAGCCACTGTAAGTCAAATCCGTTTTTCAGGGTCTTAGTTCCTCCATCTTAAATATAAAAGACTTAATTAACAAGTATTCATTGAGCACTTATTATGTGGCAGCCATGTCAAAACTACTGGGGAACGGGTGATCACTGAAGCCACAGTACAACTTTACAGAATTAAAATACAGGAGAAGGCAATATCTTTATAACTAAAAAGGCCAGATATATGCTAGATAAGTCTGAACAAACACTGTGTAAGAGGAAGAAAATTCCTCGTGGCCCCTTTCAGCTGTGCAGTACTCGTGAGGCAAGAGAGAGATGGGCCCCACGTTGAGCATATGGAATTTGTCCCTTGAGGACAGACACGTCAAGATAAAGATAATGGCAGAAGCAGAGAGGAGCTGAGCCCTGCCTGGGTTAAAAGGTAAGGAGTCTACATATTTCTCATTCTTGAGATCAAGGAGACCTCCCAAACTACACATGTGTGGAAAGGTTCCTCAGGGATCAGCAAAGGGAGAGGGTGCTAGTCCACAATATGTTCTGCCAATCGACCCACATGCTGGAATCCATCTTGGCTAAAAGATGCACATGCATATCTGGGAGGGCCTTGAGTCAGACCAAATATGGACACAGAGCCAGACAAAGCAAGGTGATTGGCCAGAGGCAACCTGGAAGAACAGCCCCCATATAAATGATTTAAACTACCCCAAAAGCACGCGACTTCCTCTGAGCTCGCCCATGTATCTTTCCGCATGTACTTTGCTCCTAACAAACATTCTATCTGCTTTACAAATTTCCATCTCTGCTGAAATTCTTTCTCCAAAGAAGACAAGGGCCAGGGCTCTGCTTCTAGCCATTAGAACCTGGTGGTCTAGTGGTTAGGATTTGGCACTCTTACCACTGCAGCCCGGGTTTGATACCCAGTCAGGGAGTTGAGATCCCATTTCGAGCTGCCACAAACTGCAGCCACCCCAGATCACTAGTGGTTCTAAGTGTTGCTTGCAGATGCTGGAGGGGGCCACACAAACTTTATTCTCAAAGAATTCAAGTTTTGTCCTGAATGAGGGCTCTCTGGAGGATCAGGTTAAGGGCTTGCTTTTGTTTTGCCCTCCATGGAATGTTCTCACAGCTAGACTGGCCTCCTAGTAGGCACTGATCAAAATCATTTAATATATAAATATACTAGCCCTGGCCACCTGAGGCAAGAGATATAACAGATTAGAAAATACTTTGAGATTAAAAATGAAACCCACCATACCAAAACTTATGGGATACACTGATAGTAAGGCCCAAGTGAAATGTATAGCTGTAAATGCCTACATTAAAAAAAGAATAAACGTCTCAAAACAATAAGAAACTAGAAAAATAAGAAAGACCAAACTAAACCCAAAGGAAGCATAAGGAGGGGTGACAAAAATTATGGTGGAGATAAATGAAATAGGGAATAGAATAGAGAAAATCAACAAAGCCAAAAGTTTGTTCTTTTGAATATATCAAAAAAAAAAAAAAAGGACAAACCTTAGCTAGACAAATAAAAAAAAGAGAGAAAACTTGTATTTCTAATATCAGGAATTAAAGTAGGATATTACTCCTGACCTTACAGGAATAAAAAGTATTATAAAAGAATATTATGAGCTATTATATGCCAACAAATTATATAACCTGAATGGAAAGGACAAATTCCTATAAATACAAACTACCAAGCCTGACTTATGAAGAAATAGAAAATCTGAACAGACCCATAACAAGTGAAGATATTTAACTTGAAGATTATAAGGTTTACAATGATAATAAAAACCTAGTACCATACAGCTTTACTGGTGAATTCTACTAGATATTTAAGATTTAAAAACACCTGTTCTCACACTCTTCCAAAACACAGAAAAGAAGGGAACACTTTCTAACTTATTCTATAAGGTCAGTATTATTTGATACCAAACAGATAAAGACATCACAAGAAAAGAAAACTACAGAAAAATATCCCTTATGTCTACAGATGTAAAAACACCCAACAAAATACTAGCAAACTGAATCCAGCAACATATTAAAATAGTTATACACCTTGTTCAAATGCGATTTATCCCAGAAGTGCAAGAGCATTTCTACCTATGAAAATCAATCAATATTATACATTGTATTAATAGAAGGAAGGAAAAACCCCCACGATTATCTCAATGAATGCAGAAAAGCATTTAACAAAATCCACCACTGTTTAATGAGAAAAACACTCCACAAACAAGGAATAGAAGGGAACTTCCTCAACTTGACAAACTGTTTGAAAAATCCACAGCTAACATCACACTTATGAAAGTCCCCCTAAAATCAGGAACAAGAAAAAGATGTCTTCTGTTGCCACTTCAATTTAACACTGTACTAGAAGCTCTATTCAAGGTGATTAGGAAAGAATAAGAAATAAAATGCATCCAGATTTGAAAGGAAGAAGTAAAACTTTATGTATTCACAGATGACATAACCCACAAAAACTATTACAGCTAATAAATAAGTTCAGCATAGTTGTAGGATTCAAGATCAATATACAAATATCAGCTGTATTTCTATATACTTGCAATGAACAACCCAAAAATGAAATTAAGAATACAATTCCATTTTTAAAGGAATCAAGTAAAATAAAATACAGAATTGCAGGAACGGTATACTGAAATTTACAAAGCATTGTTGAAAGAAATTAAAGAAGACCTAAATAAATGGAAAGGCATCCTGTGTTCATGTACTGGTAAATTTAATTTTCTTATGATGGCAGTACTCCCCCAATTGACCTACAGATTCAATACAATCACTATCATAATGCCAACTGTGTTTTTTTCAGAAATGGACAACCTGATCTGAAAATTCATATGGAAATGCTATGGGCATAGAATAGCCAAAACAATTGTGAAGAAGAAAAACAAAGCTGGAGGACTCATACTTTCAGTTCCAAAGCTTACTACAAAACGACTGTAATCAAAACAGTGTGGTACTGGCATAAGGCTAGACATATAGATTAATGGACCAGAAGTGGGAATCTAGAAAAAAAATCCTACATCTATGGTTAATTGGTTTTTGACAAAAGTGTCAAGACCATTCATTAAGGAAAGAATAGTCTTAAACAAATGGTTCTGGTACAACTGGATATCCACAAGCAAAATAATAAATTTGGACTCCTATCTCACATGGTATACAAAAATTATTGCAAAATGGGTCAAAGACTTAAATGTATATATTAGGTACATTTAGCTACAAGTATAAAACTCTTAGAAAGAAATACAGGTAGAAATCTTTGCAGTCTTAGATTAGACAACAGTTCCTTAAATATGATACCAAAAGCACAAATGAACAAAGAAAAAAGTCAAATTGAACTCAATCAAAATTAAATATTTTATTCATCAAAAGGCTAAAAAAAATGTCAAAAGACAGCCCACAGAATGAGTGAAAATATTTGCAAGTTATATATCTGATAAGAGCCTAGAATCTAGGATACATAAAGATCTCCCAACACGCAGTGACAAAAAGATAAACAGTCCAATTGAAAAAATAGGCAAAAGGCATGAATATATATTTATTCAAATAATATATACAAATGGCCAATAAACACAGGCAAAGATGCTTGGCATCATTAATCATTAGGGAAATGTAAATCAAAAACACAATGGGGTACTGCCTCACACCTATGACTATAATTTTAAAAAGACAGATAAGAAGTGTTGGTGAGGAGACTCTCGGGAGGGGAGGTGTGGAGAGTGATCTGTGCTCGCACACAGGCTTCTTGGTGGCGGCAGCAGCAGCCTTAGCATCTCATGCCCGTCTCTGGGGTCCGCGCTGATAGCCGCGGCTCGCGCCCGTCTCTGGAGCTCCTTTAAGCGGCGCTCTGAATCCCCTCTCCTCCCGCACCAGGAAACAAAGAAGAAAAAGTCTCTTGTCCCTTCGGCAGATCCAGGCATTTTCCCGGACTCCCTCCCGGCTAGCCGTGGTGCACTAACCCTTTCAGGCTGTGTTCACGCAGCCGACCCCAGTCCTCTCCCTGCGATCCGACTTCCGAAGCCCGAGCCTCAGCTCCCAACCCCCGCCCGTCCCGGCAGGTGAGCAGACAAGCCTCTCGGGCCGGTGAGTGCTGGTCGGCACCGATCCTCTGTGCGGGAATCTCTCCGCTTTGCCCTCCGCACCGCTGTTGCTGCGCTCTCCTCCGTGGCTCCGAAGCTTCCCCCCTCTGCCACCTGCAGTCTCCGCCCGCGAAGGGGCTCCTAGTGTGTGGAAACCTTTCCTCCTTCACGGCTCCCTCCCACTGGTGCAGGTCCCTTCCCTGTTCTTTTGTCTCTGTTTTTTCTTTTTCCTTTTGCCCTACCCAGGTACGTGGGGAGTTTCTTGTCTTTTGGGAGGTCTGAGGTCTTCTGCCAGCATTCAGTGGGGGTTCTGTAGGAGTTGTTCCACGTGTAGATGTATTTCTGATGTATCTGTGGGGAGGAAGGTGATCTCCGCATCGTACTCCTCCGCCATCTTGAAGGTTACCTCAAACTATTTTAAAAATAAATTAGTCTTAGCTGTTCTTGGTGAAAATGGGGGTAATTTTAGAAAAAATATATATTTCACTGAACATTAAATTCTAGTTTTGTTAATTAAGGTCTGTGTTTACTACGACTCATAGTTCCTTGTTGTTATGTTATACTGTTACAAAATTCAGTTACATTGTCAGAAGGACACTCTAAGTTTGTTTCTGAAGCTTAACTTCATAATCATTCTTTGGATGCTCCATGATCTACAACCAGGAGATTAACACCAGGCTATGGTCATTAAAATTTAAAGAAACAATCAGACTACACTAAGGATAACCAGCCTAGTAACGCTAGGAAACTGGGCTGGGTTCCTTGTGGACAATTCCAGTATATAAATTCCCCGAAAGATAAGGATTGGTACAGAACACACTAAGTCAGATGACCTGGGATATACTGGGCTGCACCTAACAGAAGTTCTTGACTTACATTCTTACTTATGACCTTAGTAATACTGCTAGCTATATTATTTTCTACAATGCCTGTTGTACAAGATTGTTGTTTCTTACATTACCAAATATGTGACTGAGCCTGTAATAAAATGATGGTATATGGTTCCATATGAGATCAATGATGGTAATAGTGTAACTCTAGATATGAGAAGAAGCAACAAGGGAATATTTTCCTGGACCATACGAGACTAGTAAGGCAGGTGATCCAAAGACTTTTGGCTACTGTTAACAAGGCCTAGCTCAGTAACAGCACATTGAGCGGCCTGTCAACAAAATCTTCGCCAGAACTGGGAATGAGCATTCCTAGCACCATTGGATGAAATGGTCATGAAATGCCTCCCCAAACCATGGTCAAATTTATGACCATGAAGGGGCCCTGCCGACTGGAGACTGACACTTGCCATCTACCTCTACAAGGTAGAGCTATCTCAGAGGCTGTCTTTCCGGGCTCTAGTCCTCAGTAATGCCCCAAATAAAACATAATTCTCAACTTATAGGTTGTGCATTTTTTTTCAGTTGACAGGATCTCTTTATTTCTGTACCTCTTATGTACCTTCCTTGGGAAGATGGGCTAGGTGAGAGTGAAGTAATTCTGGGTCTTTGGACCAGCACCAATGTAACACCACTCCCTAACAGGACCCCAATCATTTGTTTCCCAAGACCGTTGACCAAAACTGCCCGCCTTGGCCAGGCACGACAATAACCATTTGCCTGAGTTGTCTCAAAACAGGAGGTCGCAATAAAGAACGCCGAAAACTAACCAGGAGAAGTTTGGAGGGGCCAGAAGGAGGGAGGAGACAACAGCCCATAACTGACCCAGAAGAATTCAGGAGGGGCCAAAAGGAGGAGGGAGGAGACAGTATGTCCTGCCCTAACCTCCCAGAAACCCTCACACTGGCATCCATCTTGGCTGAGAGATGCACACGCCACCAGGAAGGACCCTGAGTCAGACCAGATATGGGTCAAGCAAGACCAGAGACCAGGTCGTCCAGAGACAACCCAGAAAGCTAACATCACCACCATAAAACCTGAGACTGTGAGCCATGTGGCAGAGCAGTTCTCCTGGGTTCCCTTACCCTGCTGTTCTCTGCCCAGGCACCCCTTCTCAATAAAGTGTTTTGATTTGTCAGTCCGTGTGTCTCCTTAGACAATTCATTTCCAAGTGTTAGACAAGAGCCCACTCTCGGGACCTGGAAGGGGTTCCCCTTCCTGCAATGGTATTGGCAACTAAAAACTGTCACTCACCATCTGGTTCTACAAGGATAAAGTCACTAGCCACTGTAGCTGTTGGCCTTCAACACCCCCTGAAAGGAGTTCAGGGCAGAGATCAGGAATGAGGCACTCTGTGCTCTGAAAAAACCTGGCAGAACAGGCCTTCAGAAAGTTAGATATTTTCAGGAGAAGATTTTATGAGCCCCATTTCTTGCATCGTCTCATATCTAGAAAAGCACTAAAATCATTAACGGAGACATCTGCTCCTTGTGACTAGCTGCAACCTTCTCATGACCAGCATCAACCTTCTGCCAAAATGTGTGCTTGATAGCACATACTCCCCCTTCACTAAAATCTTATATATACTGACCTCCCGCCCTACCTCTTCAGAGCAGTTCCTCAGAGCTATATGAGAAGCTGTCTCCCGAGCGATAGTCCTCATTAGGCCCCAAATAAAACTTAACTCACAGCTCTCACTTCATGCATTTGTCTTCAGTCGATAGTATTGACAGGAATATTGATGAGGAGTATCTTCTACTGGGCCAGAGAGGTTAGAGTAGAGGCCCTTATGAAGTCTCTATAAAGTATTCCATTTATATAAGCATTTTTTGTATTATCTTCACATATCACAGATATTAGTGATACTAAGAAAGTAAAACAGAGGGAGGAATAAAAATTTAAATGATTATCTGCAAAAGCAATGCATCTTAAAATGTATTTTATTATGTCTCAATACTTTACAAGCCAAATTAAAAATGAATTCTAGAAATCAGGGAAGTCTGAGAAGATAAATATCAGACAAATCTCAAGTGTGTTTCAAAATCATTGCATTGCAAGCATAACAGCCTGATGTCCAGAGCAGGAAACGATACATTAATTCATCTCCCTCCTGCAATTTTCCATTCTTCCCTTTTCACATGTCAAAGGCAGCCATAATGCCTGCATATTTCTTAAAGTATTTTTTTTTTTTTTTGCATTTTCTAACCTTCACCATTGCATCTTTATCTTCCTTTTGGACCTGTTTCCATTTCATAGAGACATCATGCTATCAAAATCTCCAGACAGGCAAGATGGGAGCTGGCCAGTTCTCCTCAAGCAATGCTAACAGAATATCCATCCCTTTTGTTAACCCTTTGGAAATGCCAAGCAGTGATTTACAACTCCTCACCCCTGCAGGGCCTTTGTAAAGAAATCACCCCGATGGTGTGAGACAGTCCTGAGCACTGCAGTGCAGAATGCAGGGCTCTGGCAGGACAAGGCGTGAACCATCCATGAAGAAATGGATAAAGGGAAAAATAATGGAGCTCAGACTTGAAGCCTGTATCCTAGATTCCTTGAGGGTGAAGCTGTGCAAAAGAATAGTATCCTGTATTTATGGGAAGTGATGTTTAATTGAAACTGAATAAATACTAAAACATATAAATGTATTACAGAAACTAGAAATAGGCGTATAGATATACACAGACATATGAATATATATATTGCACATACTAAATAGAATACATCCATGTGTTCTCTCTTTTTTGGGTTGTTTTTCAAAATCCAACATATTGTAGAGCAGGGTATCAGCAATAAAGGGCCACACAGTAAATATTTTAGGCTTTGTGTGCTACACATAGTTACAATTACTCAGCTCTTTTGTTGTGGCTTTAAAGCAACCACAGACAACGTGTAAACAAACAGGCATGGTTGTGTTCCCACGAAACTCTATTTATGGACACTGAAATTAGAATTTCATACAATTTTCACATGTCACAAAATATTATTCTTCCTTTTTTTTTTTTTTCCAACTAGGCAAACACGTAAAAACTACTGTTAACTCATACGCCGCTGTACAAAAATAGGTGGCAGGCTGAATTTGGCCCATAGGCCCTAGCTTACTGATCTTTGTTTTAGAGGATCAGGATGCATAGGATGAAATAAAACTTGATGCTATCTAAAAACTGGAAATATTTTAGATTTGTGGAACATCTAAACGCAATTCACCCCTCCTTCTGGAGATGACTATTTTGAAGTGCTAAAATAATCACTAGGTGGCTCTGTACTCTGTTTCCTCTGTATTTGCGACAGCGTTTCACCCATCCTCTGCCAGGCGTTCAGCACTAGATGGCACCAACAGCTGACAATGTGGGGTTTTTTAATCTTTCGAAGTTAATACTGCTAAACATAGAAATTATTTCTTATTTTCCCTGTACAGCAATAAATACATGATCAATCTCTGTTTTTATTCCCAGAATGCTAAGTATTTACTTTACTGTCAGCTTTCAAACTGGGACTTACCTATATACCCTACCAAAAGGAACATTTTTGAATAATGATAGATTAAAATAATGCATTTGGCTAGTAGAAGCTATACGGTTAGGAGCTACAGAAAATTAACCTGACACATTAAAGTAGTTCCCAAGTATCTACTTCTAAATTCTATTTTGTAAAACATGTATACATGAAATAATTTAGTAATGCAAAACTAAAGCTGACTTCGCTGCTTTTGTATTTTCGGTGAAATGAAGCTATAATTTCTGAGATCCAAGGAAATGATACATTAACGCACCCTCAGTGAAGTAGAATCAATCCTACAGGTCACTGCTTGACTTTGTGGGTTAAAACTGCTTTCAAAATATTATTATTAGCACTGTTGCACTGGAGGTTTCTAAATCGATTAAGGTAGAGGCAGGATTGCATTTTTTTTTTTTTTTTATAAGAGCTTGCTAGCTTTCAAAATGCAAAGTTAGAAGTACAGGCCACTTTGAGTAGACTTGATTTTCCTAAATTGAAAGAGATTAAGTTCATTGTCGGTAACGACACAAAGGCAAATTTTCAAAACTTTCAAGTTAAAAGTGCTGGAATAATATATAAATAAATAAATCACTGGCACATTTAAAATTGAAATGTTTTTGAAATAGCTGGCTTTATTTATGATTTGCTCATTTTACCTTCTTTACCACCTTCTTAATTTAGATCTGCCTCAAGCTGGAAAAGAATAAATGAGGGAATCCAATTATGTCATTTTATTTTACTGCCAAATCCATACTGTAATTTCTTTTCCACATGCTGTTTTCCAAATGTCATGAGATTAGAAGGTTGTTTGTTTTTATTCAACCTGAAGTGGTTTTGTATACGAGAAATGAATTGCATTATGTGTGTGCATAACCGGTGCATCTCCAAGAGAAAGAACAGCTCATCAATCAACAGATTTAAAATCTAATAAAAATATTTTCAGTGAGATGCAATTCATTGCAGCAGGGTTAAGCAAAGCATAAGTAGTTATCTCTGCTTCTTCATTCCTTTTCATTTCCATATGAAAAATGAGTTTTGCTTTGATCTCTTTTTATTCATGTGTACATTAAATCAAGAAACTACATGATACATTCTGGAACTGATAGAATGCTGTTACCAACTCAAAACAATGTCTACTTACTGTCATAACTATGTACCAACAGAGAAGTAAAGGTTACCCATTGTCAACTACAAATTGGCACTTGCCATGGGCACTTGCCATCTACCTCTACAATGATTAAATCAGGTGCCACTGTAGCTGCTGACCCTCAACACCCCCAAAAGGAATTCAAGTTGGAGATCAGGAATGAGGCACTCGGTGCTTTGAGCAAAACTGGCAGAACAGGTCTTCAGATAGTTACATATTCTCAGGAGGTGATTTGATGAGCCCAATTCTTGCATCTTCTCATATCTAGAAAAGCACTAAATTCCTTCATGGTGATGTCTGATTCTCGTCACCATGTGCTTGATTGCATGTATTCCCCTTTCATCAAAATCATATATATTGACCTCCCCCCAACTACCTCTTTGGAGCAGTTTTTCAGAGCTATGTGAAATGCTGTCTCCGGGCTGCAGCCCTCATTTTGCCCCAAATAAAACTTAACTCGCAACTCTCACATTGTGCATTTTTTTCAGTTGACACCACAGTTCTTGAAGTAGCATCTCTAATGATGCTAGCTTTGTTTGTTTTTTCGCCATGCCACTCAGCTTGCGGGATCTTAGTTCCCCAACCAGGGATTGAACCTGTGCCCCCTGTGGTGGAAGCTCAGAGTCTTAACAACTGGACTACCAGGGAAGTCCCAATGCTAGCTTTGTTTTGCATTGAACATAATTTCATTTCTCCTTATCATTCTTTAACTAAACTATATTCATCTGAATAAAAGATCTGAACACATTATTTTGATTAGTCAGAATATTTTGTTCCACTAAGGAAACTAACTTTGCTCTTTCTAAGAGATTTTCAACTGACTTTTTGGGAGGAGTATATTAAAAACAAATCAAGGAAAGATGTCTGTGCTTTAAATTTCACTTTCTTAGTGAAAATCACATGTAAACTACATCTACAAAGCATAAAGTTGGAAATGTAGTTGACAGTTATATAGACAATTGAGGTTTAAATGTTAAGCCTAAAAATAAAATTCAGATCTCAATGATTATCTAAACTATTTTCAAACAAGTTTCCTTAATATCATTAAACTTCTGTTTTTTAACCACATGCAACTGAGAAACCAATCCTATAAACCAATCCAACAGGCTTCTGTCTCCATCCTTACATGTGGTGTACTAAGCACAATGGTAGTAAAATAGCATAATCCTAAGGATAGCTGTCAGTATAAGTTTATGTTCCACTGTTGAACATTCCCTTTAGCTCTAATAGCTTTGTCGGTTATCCTGAATTGTTTCATAAATGATATTATCTGCAAATACAGATTCCCAACTTTTTCAAAGTTCGTTTTTATGCCATTTCACTTTTACGAAAGACCTACATTATTACCTGTTTTTGCTAACCAAAAGAAATCTGAAAAGGATTTTTGTTTTTACAAAAAAAGGCGAAAAGTGAAAATGGTGTTCACCATTTGTTTTACAGCCAGCTGTTAAAGAGGCAGCACGTACCCCAAGCAGAGAAAGTGGCCCCTCCAAGCTCCTTCCATGGGAACTACACTCAGCTTCTCAGCATCAAGCCACCCTGGCTTTGAAATTTGTCTGTGAACATCTCTGATTTATCTCAATTTATTTTGTGCGTCTGTCAGCAAGACGCATCCTAAGGTAATTGCTTCTTCACATTATGACATTTTGGTTTACGAAAGGTTTCATAGGAACACTCTACTTTCATATAGTGGGGGGAAATCTGTAATATTTTTTTCCTCTTCTTTAACTTGTACATCCATGCTCCGTATTTTTTCTCCTGTTTTATTGTAATGGGGAGGATTTTTAGCAAAATTTTTTTAATAAGAGATGATATTTTTATTCCTGCCTTTAAGGTAAAGTATTCGAGAACTTTGCATCTTAAATTGTATGCATATTTGTTATAGGTGGAGAGCTGGAATGTCCCAAGGAGGAAAGACATTACGAGGCCAAGGCAATAGTCCAAATAAGAATCTGAATGTCTTCAGCTAAAAACAAAGCTGCATTTAAAAACAGCATGTTGGGGACTTCCTTGGTGGTCCAGCGGTTGAGACTCTGTGCTCCCAATACAGGGGGCCTGGGTTTGATCCCTGGTCAGGGAACTAGATCCTGCGTGCCATAACTAAGAGCCTGCATGCTGCAACTAAAGATCTCGCATGTTGCAATGAAGATCCCTCATGTGGCAATAAAGACCCCGTGTGCCACAACTAAGACCTGGTACACCAAAATAAATAAATAAATAGATAGATAAATAAATAAATATTAAAACAAAACCAAAACAGCATGTTGGGTGATGTCAGCAAGATGGCAGAGTAGGAGCTCCCAGCCCTTGTCCCCCCTCACAAAAAAATTTAACAGTTACTGGGATTTCCCTGGCGGTCCAGTGGCTAAGACTCTGTGCTCCCAATGTAGGGGGCCCAGGTGCGATCTCTGGTCAGGGAACTAGATCCCACATGCCGCAACTAAGAGTTCGCATGCCGCAAATAAAAGGGTCCCACATGCCACAACTAAAAAGATCCTGCATGTCACAACTAAAGATCCCACATGCTGCAACTAAAAGATCCCACATGCAGCAACTAAGACCCAGTGTAGCCAAATAAATAAATAAATATATATTTTTTAAGTTAAAAATTACCCACCAATGAAATAACTTTGGGAGAGTTCCAGAGTACAATGAAGAAGCTGCAGCAACCCAGGGAGCACAAAAACTGAAGATGTCCATATAGGAAAGCATAGGAATCATTTTACCTATGTCATCTTATCCCACAGCCCAGCCCAGCTTGGGGCCAAGAAGTATCACGCCGGCCACGACCTCCCCTCATGGAGAATAAAGAGACCAGGAGTGTGCTAGCACCCTTTCCCACCTAGGACTCAGCAATGCTGTGGACACTTATAGTTTTTATCATACAAGACCCCCTCTCAGTCTTTGACGATGCTGACCCCAGCTGATGGAATTTGTCTGTAGTCCACGCCATGGTGTCCTCCTCTGGCTCGAGATGCCAATCCTCCACTCCTTTTCCTGGTGCTGCTGCTGCTACACTCATACTAACACAACAGGCATGCAATTTATAGCAATACAATAATAGTGGGGGACTTCTATATCCCACTTACAATAATGGATGGAACATCAAGACTGCAAATCAATAAAGAACCACCTGACTTGAACAAATTATAGACCAAACAAACGTGACAAACATATACAGAATTTTCCACCCAACAGGAGAAGAATACACATTTTTTTCAAGTGCACACTGAACATTCTCCAGGACAGATCACATGTTAGATCACAAATGAAGTCTTTACAAATTCAAGAAGATTAAAATCATTCCAAGGATATTTTCTGACCAAAACGGAATGAAATTAGAAAACAACAATAATAAAATGGAAAAAATTCACAAATATGTGGAAACTAAACAACTCACTCTTGAACAACCAATGGGTCAGAGAAGAAACCAAGAGAGAAATTAAAAAGTGAAAACACAACATACCAAAACTTATGGGATGCAGCAAAAGCAGTACTAAGAAGGAAGTTCATAACAATAAATGACTACATTAATAAAGAAGAAAGATTCCAAATAAGCAACCTAACTTTACAACCCAAGGAACTGGAAAAAAAGAACAAACTAAACCCAAAGTTAGCAGAAAGAAATAATCATAATAAATCAAATGGAGAGAGCAAAAATAAAACAAATAGAGAATAAAAATAGAAAAAAATCAACAAAACTAAGAGTTGACTTTTTTTGAAAAGTAAAATTGGAAAACCTTTAGCTAGAATAATTAAGAAAAAGAAGATTTGAATAAATAAAGTAAAAACATGAAAGAGGAGATGTTACCACAGATGTCTCAGAAATAAAAAGGATCATAAAGGATTATTATGAACAATTATATGCCAACAAATTGGATAACCTGGAAGAAATGCATAAATTCCTAGAGATATACAACCTACAAAAACTGAACAAAGAAGAAACGTAAAACCTGAATTGACCAATGGGCTTCCCTGGTGGCACAGTGGTTGAGAGTCTGCCTGCCAATGCAGGGGACGCAGGTTCGTGCCCCAGTCCGGGAGTATCCCACATGACGCGGAGCGGCTGGGCCTGTGAGCCATGGCTGCTGAGCCTGCGTGTCCGGAGCCTGTGCTCCGCAACGGGAGAGGCCACAACAGTGAGAGGCCCGCATACCGCAAAACAAAAACAAAAACCCTACAATAAAGAAAAGCAAAGGACCAAATAGCTTCATGGGTGAATTCTATCAAACACTCAAAGAAGAATTAATAATAATCCTTATTAAACTCTTTAAAGAAACAGAAGAAGAGTGAATACTAATAAACTCATTTGATGAAGTCAGCACCAACCCAATACCAAAACGAGACAAAGACACTGCAAGGAAAGAAAACTATAGACCAATATCTATGATAAACATAGATGCAAAAATCCCCAATAAAATACTAGCAAACTGGATTCAACAACACATTAGAGGATCATATACCATGATTTAGTGCGGTTTATCCCTGGGATGCAAGGAAGGTTGAATATCCACAAATCAATCAATGTGATACACCACATTAACAAAATGAAAAACAAAACAAAACAAAACACGTGATCATCTCAATAGATGCATAAGAAACATTTGACAAAAATCAACATCCATTCATGATTAAAACTTTCAACAAAGTAGGTATAGAAGGAACTTACCTCAAAAGAATAAAGGTCATGAAAAACCCATATCTAACATCATAATCAGTGGGGAAAAACTGAAAGATTCCCCCTATGATCTTGACAAGGCAAGAATGGACACTCTTACCATGTCTATTTGGCACAGTAGTGGAAGTCCTAGCCAGAACAATTAGACAAGGAAAAGAAATGTAAGGCAAGCAAACTGGAAAGGAAGAAGTAAAAGTATCTCTGTATGCAGATGGCATGATCATATATGCAGAAAACCCTAAAGACTCAACAAAAAACTGCTAGAACTAATAAACTAATTCAGTAAAATTGCATGTCACAAAATCATCAAACAAAAGTCACTTGTTTTTCTATACACTAACAGCAAAATATCCAAAAATGAAATAAAGAAAACAATACCATTCACAATAACATCAAAAACAGTAAAATACTTGTGAAAAAATTTAACCAAGGAGGTGAAAGATCTATACACTAAAAACCATAAGACAGTGATGAAAGAAATTGAAGAAGAAAGAAATAAATGGAGAAACATCTCATGCTCATGGATTGGAATAGTTGATATTGTTAAAATGTCCATACTACCTAAAGCCATCTATTAAATTCAATGTAATCCATATAGAAATTCCAAAGGCATTTTTCATAGAAATAGAAAAAACAATCCTAAAATTCATATGGAACCACAAAAGACACCGAATAGCCAGTGGTCCTGAGAAAGAACAAAAAGTTGGAGACATCACACTTCCTGATTTCAAACTATATTGCAAAGCCTTGCAGTCAAAACAGTATGGCACTGGCATAAAAACAGACATATAGACCAATGGAACAAAGAATAAAGAGAAAATCAATCAATCCATACATCTATGTTCAATCAATCTTCAACAGGAGTCAAGAACACAAAATGTTATGGGGGAAAACTAGATATCCACATGCAGAAGAAAGAATTCAGACTATTTTCTCACACCATGCACAACAATCAACTCAAAATGGACTGAAGACTTAACTGTAGACCTGCATCAGTAAAACTATTAGAGGAAAAGATGGGGAAAAGTTCTTGACATTGGCCTGAGACATGATTTTTTTGGATATGACACCAAAAGCATGGGCAACAAAACCAAAAAAGAGACAAATGGGATTGCATCAAACTAAAAATCTTCTGCACAGCAAAGGAACAGTTCCACAGAATGGAAAGGCAACCTATGGAATTAGAGAAAATATTTGTAAATCCTACATCTGATAAGAGATTAATATCCAAAGTATTTAAGGAATTCATGAAACTCAATAGCAAGAAAATAAATAACCTGATTTTAAAAAGTACAAAGGACCTGAATAGACATTTCTCTATTAATGACATACTAATGGCCAACAGGTATATGAAAAGGTGCTCAACTTAACAAATTATCAGGTAAATGTAAACCAAAACCACAATGATATATTACCTCACATCTCTTAGAATGACTATTATCAAAAAGACAAAAGATAACAAGTATTGATGAAGATGTAGAGAAAGGAGATCCCTTGTTGGCTAGAATGTAAACTGGTACAGCCATTATGGAAAACAGCATGGCGGTTCCTCAAATAATTTAAACATAGAACTACCATATGATCCAGCAATTCCACTTCTGGGTATATATTCAAAGGAATTGAAATCCATATCTTGATGACACCTCTGTCAGACCCCTGACCCCAGGAACTGTAAGATATTAACTTTGAGTTGTTTTAAGCCACTAAAATGATGGTAATTAGTTACAGCTGAAATGAAATAAGAAGATAATACATGTGCCATCGCTGGATCCTACATTTGACTCTTACCTGAGATCAAGGCATCTCTCCCCAACACCTGCTCCAAGTCAGAGTTTAATCACAAGAAAGGGATAGGGAGAGATATCTGTTGGACAGGCAGCAATAGTATTTGCTACAGAAACCTTCCTATAGCACTTAGCATATATTGTAAATTCATCTTTTCACATAACTGCCTCTTCCTTTAAACTATGAACTCCTCATAAACATGAACCAGGACATATTCATTTTGATATTCATATTGGCTATCGTGGGAAATGGCCTATTGTAGGTTTCAATAATTTTAAAATTAATGGATAGTAGAATGAATACATAATTATCAAAGTCACCATTTTGATAAACATTGGGCTAGAAAAATGGGTAAACACAGTGGTCCAAAGTAAAAAATAAGCTTCTGTCAGTTACAGGTTTTCACTACTGTAGAGATATCAGAGTGCTTTTTTGTGTGGGTCTGTCACTCCTGGGCCCAGTGCTTCCCATAGTCAATTGTATTCTTTTTTGATGATTTTAAAAAGTGGACTTCTGAAATGACCCTTTATTTTACAAAGTTTAGCTGTCTTTAAGGGGAACCACAATTCAGTTTTAGACAATAAAAACGTCATTCTTCACAGTATCATCAAAATTTCATGAATACTTTATAAAATTGAGTCATGAGCACTACAATTTTCTCTTCAGATACTGTGAGACTGAGACACTGGAAGTCGTAATAGACTATTAAAAGTTTTGGCTTCATGTTTGAAGATCACCTGAAAGTTTACACCTTCCAAAAACTCTCAAGCAATTAATTATTCATCAAAATGTAAAAAATGTTTTTGCATGCAAAAAAAGTTTATGAATGCAAAAAGTTTTCAAATAATATATTCTTTACTTATCCTCAAAGAAACTAAACATATTAAGAATAAATCTTGCCTTTCTTCTTTGTTTTAGTTATAACCAAGGTAAATGTATAGTGTAGGTGTTATTCTGTATACACAATAGCAAATTTACACTTTAGATGATCCATTTGTCAGAGAAAAAAATCTAAGATTGAGTAATGTAGTAACTTTCAATAGTTGATTCTCTTAAAATAATTACTCAGTGAAATAAAGAATGAAATTAGAAAAGTTAGTGACTATTTTAGCAGTATTTGATTTAAACTCATATTTCATTCTGCTATTGCAGGTATACCTCTCTGTTTTTGCTTTACAGCTAGTGAATATGTGGTCTTAGAACACTTTAAATAATTCATGATTATTAGACCAGGAACCAACTATTTCAATTAAACCCAATGGTTTAACAAATCTCTCGAGAACTTAGTATCGGGAATCACAGTGCAACTAGGGGACCTTTCTATTTTCCAATTAGATAGGGAATAGTGGGGCCATATGTTGAAATGAAAAATTATACCATCAGTATAGTTTAAGAAGTTTTAAGGTATTAGTGATAAAGGATCTTGGTAAAAGAAAACAGAAAAAAGAAAACAGAGTAAACTTTTCCCCAAATTTTGTCACCCAAAAGAGGTAAAAGACAACAAAGGCCAATATCAAGGGTAATGAATGCAAGTGTCAGAATCAAAATCTCTGTTAGAACTAAAGTCTGAACAGTGCTGAGGCGTTTGACTAGAATTCCATAGCCAGTGGGCATAGAGAAATCGTTGGATTGTCATCATTAGGAAGGATTAAAGTGTTCAGACACCAGATACTGGAACAAACAAAGGGGAAACAAACAGGTTTAACTGTGCCCATCAAAGTAGGCAGATATAGAGAAGGAAGCCATGTACCATGGGGTTGGCCTGGGAGTCCCAGTTTTCAACCCTGTCCAGTTTTGTGTCCCTCAGTGTAGAGAAATGATTGTGGTAGTACAGATGCCAGAGGTGGTATCCTGGCACTAATTCACACAGATCTGGTTTTCTAGCAGTATTTGAAGAATAACATTTTCAATGTGATTTTGAGAGCCAAAAGCAACCCCAAATCACCACAGTTATGTATCTATATCTATCTATCTATCTATCTATATATTTATATATTTGTTTCAAATGGCTTTTTCTCAAGTATAGAAAAATAAAATAATGTTAAGGAATGAGGCAGTTTTGTAGTATTCTGATGCCTTAAGCAAAAGTAGCCCTTTAGAATGATGGTTCTATTAAGCAGAATTACTCAAAAGTGATCATTGAGAGTTGGAAAGAGAAAAGTAAGAGCATTTGAGTGAACACAGGAAAAAGAATATTTTGAAGAGTGAAACTCTTCCTTAGTGGTAGAATCACTGGCTATGTAGAAACTACCATGGGATCACCACCACAGTTCTCTGCCACAGTTTAATTGGTAACTTAGAGTAATGAAATATATATCAAATCTACAAAAATTCTTGTGGCCTTCAGCAATCCCTTTATTACTTTTGTGTCTCAGTTTCCCCAAATGGAGACAAAGGGCTAGAATCCAGTGATCTGTAACATCCATCAATCTTTAACATTGTGAGCACCCTTTTTCATACTGCTCTCTCCCTTTCTGTCTTTTGTGCTCAAATCCATCTTTCTTATTCCCTCTACTCCAGTCTTGATAAATCTCCCTGCTGTTTCTTGTCACCCCTAACCTGAAGGAAACAGCTCTAGAGACTATTAGTCAGAATTACTACGTGGTTATCACCAATACCAGACAAGCAGCCTTCATCAGGGAGAGAAGGGCTGAACAAGCATGAAAGCAACAGTCACTGGACTGGAATGAATGAGCAAGAAACATTGGGTATTGCACTGGATTGCCTCCATATTCCTTTCTTTATATGCTTTTCTTTCCTGATTCTTTTTCTTTCCCATCTGAGAGTTACAGGAATGTTTTGCCCAAACTATACAGGAATGTCTAATCATAACAGCTTCCTGTTTTTCCACCTTACTTCCTAGCTTGGAGGGTGAACACTAATTAATTTCCAATACACTGATTAGCTGGCTACACAGCGTTCCAGTTACCCCCAACCTCTGTGTTGTCTATAGAGCCTACTGCTTAAATACATACTAAAATGTGTGTGTGTCCACAAATACATATATATATATATATATATATATATATATATATATATATATGCTTTTTTTTCTTTGTTTCAGCTTTAAGGAGAAGCTAAACTTTTCCTGCTAGTGTGAAAAAAAAATTAAATGATGGATCATGATATTTAATGGGTTTTTTGTTTGTTTTGTTTTGTTTTGTTTTTGGCCATGCTGCATGGCTTGCAGAATCTTAGTTCCCCTACCAGGGACTGAATCCCACCCTCAGCAGTGAAAGCACGGAGTCCTAACCACTGGACCGCCAGGGAATTCCCTAATGGTATTTAAATAGAGAAATAACTTATACTGGAGAGAACTAAATGTAGATGATTCTAAACTTAGTGTGAATATTGTTGTTGTTCTTCCTTTTATAAAAGAAAAAAAAAAATCCTCAATATGCTCTGTTGTCATTGAAATGAGCCCAAACATGAACTGTGGTCATTTTCAGGAGCTCCACATTAGTCATTCCATTTAATGCCAGATATTTAGTGCAGATTAGAGAAAGATGAGAAGAGGAAAAATATAGCTTTTTGTTAAATGAAAATGAGTTTGAAAGACAACCTATGAAATGGGAGAAAATATTTGCCAACAGGGCTTAATTTCCATAATATACAAACAGCTCATACAGTTTAATATGCATAAAAAAGCCACACAACCCAATCAAAAAATGGGCAGAAGATCTACATAGACATTTCTCCAAAGAGGCCATACAGATGGCCAAAAGGCACATGAAAAGATGCTCAACATAGCTAATTATTAGAGAAATGCAAATCAAAACTACAATGAGGTATCACCTCACACCTGTCAGAATGGCCATCATTAAAAAGTCTACAAATAATAAATGCTGGAGAGGGTGTGGAGAAGAGGAAACCCTCCTATACTGTTGGTGGGAATGTAAATTGATGCAGCCACTATGGAAAACAGTATGGCGGTTCCTCAGAAAACTAAAAGTAGAATTACCATATGATCCAGCGATCTCAATCCTGGACATATATCTTGAGAAAACTCTAATTCAAAAAGATGCATGCACCCCAATGTTTGTAGCAGCACTATTTACAACAGACAAAACATGGAAGCAACCTAAGTGTCTATCAACAGATGAATGGATAAAGAAGCTGTGGTATATAGAGACAATGGATTACTCAGCCATAAAAAAGAATGAAATAATGCCATTTGCGGCAACCATGGCCCTAGAGATTATCATACTAAGTGAAGTCACACAGAGAAGACATCATATGATATTGCTTATATTTGGAATCTAGAAAAATGATACAAATGAACTTATTTACAAAACAGAAGCAGACTCACAGACATAGAAAACAAACTTATGGTTACCAAAGGGGAAAGGGGGAGATAAATTAGGATTATGGGGTACATACTACTATAAATAAAATAGATAACCAACAAGGACCTACTCTATAGAACAGGGAACTATACTCAATACCTTGTGATAACCTATAATGGAAAAGAATCTAGAAAAGAAAAGAATATATGTGTGTGTGTGTGTGTGTGTGTGTGTGTGTGTGTGTGTGTGTGTCTAACTGAATCACTTTGCTGTACACCTGAAACTAACACAACATTGTTAATCAACTATATTGGTGCTGGGTTCTAAATGTCCTAACTACCTGTACCTTTTGCCACTCATGAGGTATCGAGGGCTCAGTTGTCTTGCTAAGGGTCTCCAATGAAACGCAACTTATGCATTAAGTAAGAAATTGTCAGGAAAATGGTCACTTAAGCCCATGGTCTTCCCTGTTAGTTCCACATTTTCAAATTACTGCATTCTGATACCCTATAGTACTTTACCATTTTAGAAATCATCTGTGACAAAAGCTACAGTTAACTCCCAGACTCTGCCACTATCAATAAATCTGTTTTCATGGATTAAAAAAAGGAAAATAAAAAGATTAGCAAAAAAAAAAAAAGTGGAAAATATGCGTTCACTCATTCATTGAGCAAACATTGCTAGATACTTCCATGTTCCATACAACTTCCTAGGGCCAGAGAGGAAATATGGTACATAGCTCCTATTCTGAAGGAACTTACAATATGTAAGTTGACAGACGACAAATGTGTGAAAATGGAAGAAAGAACCAGTCAAGGAAGAACAGAGTGCATTCATGTATTATGGGCACAACACTATATTTGTAGTGGCCCAGTCGGGATAGTTAACATTCATTCTTGTCACAAACTAATCTGAGGGGTTTAACACAATAATGGTTTAATTCTCATTCATACAAAGCCTGGTCATGTGGTTCTTCTGCAAAGGTGATGGAAGTCTGTGTAGCTACATCCTAAACAAATGGTGTCAAGACTGCCATTACACCATCCATTTGGCAGCAAGTGTGGAGAGTGAACATGAATCACACCCACTTTTTTTTTTTTTTTTTTTTTTTTTTGTGGTACGCGGGCCTCTCACTGTTGTGGCCTCTCCCATTGCGGAGCGCAGGCTCCGGACGCACAGGCTCAGCGGCCATGGCTCACGGGCCCAGCCGCTCTGCGGCATGTGGGATCTTCCCGGACCGGGGCACGAACCCGTGTCCCCTGCATCGGCAGGTGGATTCTCAACCACTGCGCCACCAGGGAAGCCCCCACACCCACTTTTAAATGCCTCGATCCAGAAAGAGCATACTACTGCCACCTGCTTTTCATTTTCAAGAACTTGTTATATGATTCCAAATAGATTCCAGGAGTCTGGGGAATACAGTTTTAGCAGCGTGCCTAAGAAGAGGGTATAGTTTTGGTGAGTATCTAGTCAGTTTCTACTAATCTACACTTCTGGTCATCATGTCTCTTTCACTTCTTCCCCACATAGAAAAGTCTCCCTTTCAGGGAGATACCTCAAGGTCCCTCTCATTGCTCCATTCATATGCACATGTTCTAAGCACTTTCTGCAGTTTTGAGTGAAATTAATCTTCCCTTTGATATCCTCATAAATTCTCCCCACTCTTCCAAACCCTTTATATCTCTTAAAGATAAGGAGGTTTTTTTAGTTTTCTTTTCTATTCGGATGAATCTATTCCTAATTTATGAACCCCTCGCCTCTCTAATCCAGTCTTTCTTTCTCCTGCTTTGAAAGGTGATTCTTTAAATACCTAAGAGTCTAGGATCTTATGAAAATTTTCAGTTGAGAAATGATCTTTCTTGTTGGTACGGTAAATTATTACAGCTTCATGCACTTCTATTTACTGCTTAAGGGTTTTGCACAATCTTTCTAATTACAAACTGGAACTAAGTATATTTGAAGCCTGTTGTGTTGGGGATTGATGTGGGAGCTTTATTGGCAGAGAATATTCCTGGGTGAAAAGAGAAGACAAATATCTCTAATCCCATGTTCCTTGGGCTTCACTTAATAGTACCAAGAAATTTCTCAATGATCTGCAAACCTTCCTTTTCTTAACCACTCTGTCATTTGGCCCTTTACTGCTCTTCTTATTTTTCTATATTAATTCCCTTTCTTCTTCCTTTTTTTTAACTTGATCTTATATTTGAGCCAGGGATCCCCATATCTTGTCCAAATTTCCTAGGAGAGAATCTAGATGTTCTGGAACATGAAGCTAATATAATCTGGCATGGGGGACTCTTTAGGAAAAAGCATATAACATTATCATAACCAGTCAGAGCCTCGGAAGCAGCCTGCTCAAGTTAAGGGCCCTGAAGATTTAGCTTCATTAGTTTAATGGTAAATCTGCTTATCACAGTCCATCCCAGGCCCATTTTTCTTTCACATTCATTTCGTATTATACGTTCACTAGAGGTCATATTAACAGAGTTTCTGCTACATTTATTCAGCATTGCATTTTTACTTATTACGAAACAGCTACTTCTACAAAGAAACAGCAGTGGACTTGTCAGAAACTCTCAGAGATTTAGTTCTTAATGTAAATCTGCCTATGAATAAAATTGGAGCTAGACAGGCATGCAAATTTTCCTTTGAAGGAGAGGGAGCTGAAGTTAGAGAAGCACAGATGGAGAGAGCTGACATATAGTTTTGTATTACTTATTGTGAAAAAGAATATTTAAATGCAAAGGGAATTTTGGAAGTAGTTGACAATAGTCAACTTTTTCTTTTGATCTTCCATTTCCTGTTCCTATTGCTAAAGAAACACCATGAATTGATAGAAAGGCTTCAGGCTTTAGAATTAAATAGACCTCAAAGCAAACCCTCGGTCTGACACTTACTAGCTATGAGATTATAACATCTCTGATGAATGTAGAGGAGAATATCCAGTTTGTTGTTAGGATTTCTTACAATATTTGTGGGTATGTGTGGTTACTAAGTGATACTAAATGAATCAAAGCCATCATGTAATTACTATCATTAAGCAATCAATATATGTGTATGTATATATACATATATATGATGCTAGGTATATAATGTATACATATAATTGATGATACAGTACGCATTTAAGAAACATTAGATAAAGGTTTACAGATATTCATATTTAAGGCAGAATAAGCCTGTAATTTAAATGATTTTTCTCTGTAATTGATTCTCTGAAGATTTTTTCATAAGAATTTTGCTTTATCATTGTAGTAATAACTTCATAAATTAACAAATGTGTCTTCCACTTCATAAATTAACAAATGTGTCTTCCACTTCTTGAATTTCACAGCTTGAATCAGACTGCCACACCCAATCACTTGCCCCTCTCTCAAAGCTGCATGCTAGCAAATTTAAACTTATGTCCTTATTACGCATTTGTTTTAGGAGAAATAGTCATCCAAGTGCCAACTGCATTTCCATGTCATAAGCATTATTCTATTTAAAGTTATGAATCATCTTGAGTTCTGAGTCATAAGCAGAAACTGAGTTAGGCTGAGATTGAAAGGTAATTTAGTGGAATCCTATGTAGAGCTCACAGAATTGACAGCACCAGTATTGGAAAAGAAACAAAAATCTAGTTAACTCCTGAGGAATTAACTGGAAAACCTGCATCAGAAATCCTGTATCGCTAGTAGTCTAGTCCAGTATTTTTCACACTTCAGGTAAAGGGCTTATAATGAAATAGGAAGTCAATCTGTGAGTCCTGACCAGAATTTTTAAATGGAATGGAATGGAATAGAAACAGGAACAGTACATTACATGAATAATTGTAATGAACAGTCCACATCATTGATGATTCACTAAAGATTCAACATACCAAGAGAGGGTCCAATTAGACAAACCTAAGTCATGACCTTGCTCTATAACACTTTCCAAAATTCATTTCATTCTACTGCAATAAACAATGAGCCCTGAAAAAAGTCCAATATTACATTAAGAGGGACCAAAAACATTGGGCTTCTGAAACAACATAACTTACCTATGCCTGGCACAAAACACACACACTGTTGGTCTGTATCCCTCACGATTCATTCTATTGGAAGTTTAAAAATTTCAGCATGTATATCTGGCTGGGAAAATAACAAAAGTTCTCACTCTCAACCTTTCTTTTATTCCTTTTGCCCTATGCACAAATACTTGGAAAGCCCAAATACTTAGAAAGCTCAGCTTGTTTTGATATAGGCGTTAACTAGGACTAAATGGTTTTCTTCTTCGGTCATTTTTAATCCTTGTGTTAGCACAGACTACTTGGCTAAAAGTTAAGCTGATGTGGGCCAGGGTGAGGTCAACATGAAGCTCTGTTGTCTATGCTTACTGAGGCTTGTCCCACCTGAGCCACTTAAAAACCCACAAAGATGTAAAAAAAAAAAAGAAAAAAGAGCAGATATATGTACATATATGTATAACTGATTCACTTTGCAGTAAAGCAGAAACTAACAAACATTGTAAATCAACTATACTCCAAAAAAATTAAAAAAAAAAAAACAACAACCCACCAAGGTGAAAAATCACATGACTTATGAAAGCCTTGAAACCTGATGCCCCCTGCCCAGGCTGTGTCAGAAGCATGGATCTTTTCTTCCCCAAAATATCAGTTCAACATTTCCAGCCAATGTGGCCAAGATGTTGGGGTATTAGGTTGCCGATGAATAGCACACTTATTCCTTTCACCCAAGTTAGAAACTAATTTAGTGACAGGCAGAGGAAACTAACGGAGAACAAAAATCAAAGTAATTGTTTTATTACTGATAAGGCTGAAGGAAAGTCAGAAGAGTTTAATAACTTGAATTATATATCATATTCTAGAAAAGACACCATATTGTGATATGTGATATCAACTATCCCTCAATTAATCTATAATTTTAAGACAGTTCCAGTAAAAATCCCATTGGTTTCTTTTTTCCATGAAACTTAACGAATATCATTTTAAACTTATTTGAAAAAGCAAGAGACTGATAATAACGAAGACAACTTTAGGGAAAAAAGAAAAATGACAGAGACTCGTGCTTTCAATTATTACAACATATCACAAAAATTCATTGTGGTTAAGAAAGTAACGTTTTGGCAAAAGGATAGAAAATCAGACAACAAAGAATACAGAGTACAGAAACATACACAGAAATAAACACGATGTGTGCATGTGACAGAGATAGAATAATTAATCAGTGGAACATGGGTTACTTATTTATCTGTATGAAATTAATTACCCAGATGAAGTAATAAAATTAAGTTAGAATCATTACACCTTACCCATAAAGCAGTTACAGGCAGATTAAAACATGAATTTAAAAAAAAGTCTAAAGAAGTACAGCACTGGACATGTATTTGAGACTTTAAGTTAGGGAAGGATTTCTTAATCAATGCAAAATACGTACAATGCATCAAGGAAATCAATTTAAAATTTGACTCCCATGATATTATACATGTCATAACAATAACCACAATAATCAAAAGGATAAAAGCTGGATCATTTTTCTTGGATCACTTTTCCCAAGTTGTGGCCCACATTTCCCTCTCTGAGCTACAAACAAATTTTGGAGAGATGCCAGTGGTAGACAGGAGCCACAGAAGGAATCCTTAGTGCAACTTAACTGCTTGAGAAGCACAATGGAATCGAATGCTATCCAAAACACTTCCTTCTCTGTCTCCAGAAGGATTATTCAATTACTTCTGGAAGATTCCCACATTTCCCCTGGCAAATCTACACACCTTGGATAATTTCTTATCACTAGTAACTACTGTACACTGATAATTTCTTATCAGTATTAACTACTGCTCTTCTTTCTCAATTCCATGGATCCAAAGTGAGTTTTATGAAAAACTGTCTTCTTCTAAAAATGACACATTAAGTTGGATATTCAAGTACAGTGAAAAGGTAGGGTTTCAAAAAACCAATAACCCCTATGTTTAATGCTCGTAGCAATGTTTTTGTCTTTTCTCTCAGACAGAATAGTCGCCTGTGTTGACCATTTCCCAGATGCTTTACCACTTGGCTATATCCTAGTTCAACTCCCATGCGTTTGGAAGATTCATTGGAGTCACCTAAAATTTCCCCCATGGTAGCCACTGACAAATTGGTCAGGAAGCATACACGGATGCTCTGATCATTGGGATAAAAAAATGCAATCAATTCTGTGCTAAATTCGAACTTTCAAGAAATACTCTTCTAATCACATTATAGTAGAAAGAAGAAACCAGACAACTCTTCTGTTAGGTTCTAGAAGATTTAGCTCATTTTAATACTAATAAAAGGAACTCCCTTCATAGACATACATTACAATATAATCAATCCTTTATGTCATTTAATCCAGGAGAGAGAGTGGTAGAAAATTGGACCCTAAGGCAGTTTTCTTTTAATGTTGATGGCTGGATGATAGAGCAAACTACCTTGCAACTCTCAAAAATGATGTATTAATTAACAGGTTACACACAACAACACAAAGACATGATGCTTTTCAAAGGAATGAAACAGGACATAAGAAAGCTGGAATATCCTCCCTCCCATGCACCCTCACACCTGCATTTAACAATCTCCATTTGGGTGGTATGTGCAGTTTTAATAAGTAATGAAAGGAATAATGAAGCTTTCAAAGATCCAGAGCATAAGAATAGCACCCACAGGGATTCAGCGGGGCCAAAGATAGCCCTGAGGCTGTGCATTACTCAATGGATCTGACTCTGTGATTACACACATGCAGTCACACTGCCTGTTACAATTATAAAGGCTGACACTCCTTAAGGCTAACCCACTCCATCCCCCAAACTTAGTCTCCTTTCCTCCTTGAGCACCCCCCGCCAGGTAAATATGTTTAAAAGTTTAGAGTTTCCAGTTGCCGCAAATGATTTGGCTTGTCTTTTTTCAAATTATTTTAACTTTGACACATTTAATGTAGCACAGCCGTGTGGTGAGAGAGACAGCTGGCCAAAGAGAGGGCTCCATGGTGAACACCGTGCTTCTTCCCAATGTCAGGTCCACAACCTTGAACTCAAGGCAGCCCCTCCATTCCCAGAGCGGAAGGAGAAGCAGCCAGGAATGGCGAACCTTTCTGCGCGTCATTCTGCTAATGTACTGCGGCTTGGCCTGCAGGGATGGCCTGCAGGTGTAAGAGGATAATTCAGTGTTCACAGCCCGTTGATTTCCTGGCCACAGCTGCAGAAATGTCAACAAAGTGCCGAGACCGTAGCAGGGGTTGCTGTGTGATCCATTCTCTTTTCTGCTGAAACTCAGTTTGTCAGGGCTGCCAGATAGTCCAGGACGATGTTTTGTCACCACGGCCTGGGCTGGATTTGGGTCATCGACTCGGTTCCCACATTAGTTACCTAATGTTCTAGAGTGCAACCACTGTGCATATTTATATCAGGGTATGTATCTTGGACTATTACCATGTTTGTTGGAAGATTTCAGGCCTCTGCTTTCAGAGTGTTCAATGATGTATATATTCCAAGATACATGACAGGCTCTGAACAGGGCGGCAGGAGAGCTGGTTTTCCAGGAACTATCTCAGTGGTGTCTGTCAGGTCCCATCACACGCTGGGAAGCAGATCGTCCATTGCGGATGAAATGCTTTATGACACTGTGACCGCAAATCACACCATCTGGGAGGCAAACGTGCGATTCCCCAGGGGGGCCTGCAGAGCAGCGCTACAGCCCTTACAGACTCGGGAGGGGACTGCACTGCCCGCATCAGTGTTGTCATCCCGGCTCCCCACCCCAGGGCTCCTGGGGCAGGACCCGGGCCAGTCAGAGCGGGTAGGTAGGCGCCTCCCAGGGACTCCACCGAGTGCATGGGGCGGGGCTCCTCCTGGCTGCCTGTTTCCATATCCAGCCCAGTCTCCCCGCTGTACTAATGCTGAGGGGCTCCTATTTGCCTCAGAAGTGTCCCCTGTTAGACCCCAGCAGCGATGCTTCAGGGCTCCTCCTCTTTGCACTGTCGCACCCCCTCCCAAGTTACACATGGCCCCGGTGGTCCGCGCTCCTCCTCTTCGCCTCGTTCACACCTTCCGTGGTTGCGCAGGTTCTACCTCCCGGGACAGGTCCACCATGGCCCTGAGGGGTCGCCCTCATCCTCTGGGACCGGGTCGCACCGGGTCTGGACCCATCACTGCGGCGAGTCTGGCTGCGCTCGTCCTTGGCCTGCTCTCCCCTCTGGCCAAGCACAGTGCCAGGGGGAGGCTCTTCCGCTTTGCCCGGCTGGCTCGCACTCCCTGTTCACGCGCACAGGCGCACTGAGGACGCGCGGCCGCCCCTCCTGGCAGCTCTCCTTTCCCTTTGCGTCAGGTTCTCCTCTAACCTGTCCACAGCCCGACCAGTTACGGAGGGCGGCGACTCTCCTCCTCCCGCTTTCACACGCCCCGTCGTCTGTGTGCTCCAAGGTGACGACGCCGCGAGGGCGGCCCTTTGCTGCTCAGCGTCCCGCCGCCCTGCACTTCCCCCGCTGCACCGACCATATCTTCCTCTACCCTGTTCACATCACCCGCCCAGGGACCACGCTGCAGGCTGCTGCGCACACACTGGTTACGTCCCGCTCGCATCCTGTGCAGCGTAACCACCGTGCTGCCGCTGCGGGGCTCCTCCTCGTGGCTCCGCCACGTTCCATGGTTTGCCCTGTTCACTGAGCCTGTCACCATCCACCTCGGCGTGAAGGGTGTGAGGAGTCTCCTGTTTCGTCTGTTCACGTCCCCATGGAGGAAGGGAGGAACTCCCCCTCTTTGCCCTTCTCACCTCCCATGTCAGTCCCATCTGTGCACGGACAGACTAGGGATCACCCTCTTTCCCCACTCGCTTTTCTCGTCCAGCTGTCCCACTGCACCGAGCGTGTGGGGCTCTTTCTGTTTGCCTTGTTCACATCCCTGCCCACGTACATCATGGTGCTCACGGGTGGCACCTCATCCTCTTTGTCCTGTTCACATCTTCTGGCCACTGAAGCTAGTATAGTTATGGTGCTGGGCTTCTCTTCTTTGCACAGAACACCCCGGTCAGTTATGCCAGTGGCACCAGCATATGGTTGAGGCAGGGCTCCATCTCGTTGCCCCGTCTGAATACTCTGCTCCGTGACATCACCGCACTGATGGTGCCGGAATGCATCACATCCCCTGATCGTATCCCCGGTCCAAATATCCTTCCACACAGATGGTGGGGGGATGCTCTACTGCCCCATTAATATTCTTGGCCAAGTCACACCACTGGTTACTGCTCAGGGCTCTTCCTCTATGCCTCGCTCACATCTCTGTGCCCTGGGCCCTGTTCCCCCTCTCCTCTAGTGAGAGATGGTGCTGGGTCCTTCTCTTTGCCGAGTTCACATCACCTGTACACTTGCAACACTCTCTGGTGCTGCAGGCCCTATTCACTTTGCCCCAATCACATACGCTGTCCATTTACAACACTGCACTGATGCAGTCATCCAGAGCTCTTCCTCGTGACCCCGGTAGCATGCCCTGCACTGTATTTTGTACTGATGAGAGAGGGAGGTTAATCCTCCTTGTGCCTTTTACATCCCTTGTCATTTATACCACCACACTGCTGATGCTGGGCTCCTTTTCTTTACCACGATCCTGTTCCCTGTTCAGAGTCACCATGGGTCTCACTTCCCGTACACCTCTTCCATCCGGGAGCGGACGGTGTGGGTGTCCCCCTTGCCGTATCCACAACGTTTGGGGCTTCTCATCTCTGCCCCTTTCAGAAAGCTCCTCAAGCTGCACCACCGCAATGATTGACTGGGGATCCTCCTCTATTCCCGATCCTCCACTGCTCTGACAGAGTAGGGTTCTTCCTCTTTGCCTGTCCACATCCCTTGGCCAGTTACTCCACTGCACTGATGGTGGCAGGGTCCTACTGACTGGCCTTGTCACTTCTCCTCCTGCCCAGCTGCACTAGTTCTCTAAAGGTTCAGGGAAGCACCTCTTTGCAGCTTCACATCACCTGTCCGGTTACATCACTGCATCGGGTTTAGGGCTTCTCCTCTTTACCCCACTCCCTTACATGCCTTGTCTAGAGACCCACTGCATTTATGGGACAGTACTCCTACTATTTGCCACATTCATATCCTCTGTCCAGCTGGTCTCATGACCTCGTGATGGAAGCCCCTTTTCCTTTCCCCTTTTTATATCTCCTGGCCAAGTACATCACTACAGTGATGGGGGGGCGGGCTCGTCTTCACTGCCTTGCTCATATCGACTGTTCAGTTTCTCTTTGCCTTATTCACAATCTGCCATTAATGCAGTGATGGTGCACGGGTCCTCCTTGTTAGCCTGGGTCAAGTAGCCTTCCTAGTTACTCCCTTGGGCTGAAAGGATGGGCCTTCTCTTTCCCCGTCCACATTGTTTGTCCATTTCTGGCCTTCTACTCCTGGGACAGGGCCCCTCCTCCTTGCCTTGTTCACTTTCCCTCTCCCTTACAACACTGTGCACATTGGACAGAGCTCCTTCCTTTGCTCTGTTCACATACTCTAATTACACCAGTGCACTGATTGTGTAAGATCCATTTTTTCCCAATCACATCTTCTACCAAGATGCCTCAGGGCACTGATAGCACATGACTCCTCCTCTTTGTAATGTTCATATGTATTCCCTTCTTTCTTACTCCACTGCACCCATATTGCAGGTATCCTCATTCATATTCACTGCCAGGATAAACCAATGTATTGATGGACGGCCAGTTGTCCTCCTGGCCCTGTGCACACCGTGTCATAACTCCACTACACTGAGGTGAAGGGTTCTTCTTTGCCCCCTTCACATTGCCCACCCAGTTCCTCCACTCCAGTGATACAATGGGCTTCCTCTCTGCCCTACAAAGAAATGACCAGGTGCACTCTGCCTGTCATTAATAACCTCATTAATGGTAATAAATAAATAAATAAATAAAGGGGGTGTTGCTTTGATGGACAGAACAACTGCACTGAGATGGATATCATCTAGAGTTAGGTGTAATCTACACCCTAATTTGACTGCCTTTAGCTATGGCCAGACAGGGCTATTAATAGGACAGATGGTAGGAACCAGGACGTCAGCTTTAAAAAGATCTGGAGTAATGGGCCTCTGTCCAGCCTTGTTGTAACTTATCCTGAGATGTACTGACAATCTTAATGGGAGGTGGGAAGTCCACAGGTTCCCACCAAGCAAGCCCCACAGCAAGTGCTACCGATTTTGGCTTGTTCCACTTTAAGAGATTTCCCAAAATGGTATCCATGACTATGACTAGATGGACCAGAGACGGGCAACTAGCAGCGGGAATTTAGTTAATTTGATAGATCTGATCATAACGTCGAGCAAGACCTATATGCCCTGAATGGGGCGACATAATACACCCTGGATTTTAACTGAGTTACCAGTTTTTGAAAAGGGAGGAGTTAACCAGAATAACTGTGACCTGTGCCCCAGTATCTAAAAGAGCCAGGAAAAGTTGGTTATTTTCTGGGATCCAATGGACCATGAGAGTAGTTTATGTGTGATTATCCCCAGGCAGTGGGACAAGCTCCAGGGAGTTGCCGTCATCCTAGGGGAGGTGGTTAGGTGACTGCTACCGTCGAAGGGCAGGGCAGGGCAGGGCATGGGCCATTAGGGCCCCTAGAACTAGGAACTGACACTGCCTCCCTATGGCTCCCATATCCAACAAAGGGAACTCCCTCCTGAATGAGTTCCAAAGATATCTAGCAGGTTTTTTAATTGTTGGATTTCATAGATGGATTAGCCCCAATTTTTTTCATGAGGGATGCCCCTGTCTCCAACTTGCCAACTGGTAGGTTTGTCGGGATGATAGTTGAGAGCCTCTAGGGGTCTCCACAGAAGCTGACGGTGGATTAGGAAAAGGTCCTAAATTAAGAGATGCCTCCTTTCTTAGAAAAGGGAACCCACCTACACTGTTGGTGGGCATGTACATTGGTGTAGCCACTGTGGAAAACAGTAGGGAGGTTCCTCAAGAAACTAAAAATAGAGTTGCCATAGGATCCAGCCATCCCACTCCTGGGCATATAACCAGACAAAACTATAATTTGAAAACACACATGCACTCCTATGTTCACATCAGTACTATTCACAATAGCCAAGACATGGAAGCAACCTAAATGTCCATCAACAGATGAATGGATAAAGCAGATGTGGTACATATATACAATGGAATATTACTCAGCCATAAAAAAGAACGAAAGAATGCCATTTGCAGCAACATGGATGGACCTAGAGATTATCACACTAAGTGAAGTAAGTCAGAAAGAAAAACAAATACCATATGATATCACTTATATGTGGAATCTGACATATAACACAAATGAACCTATCTATGAAACAAAACCAGACAGAGAACAGACTTGTGGTTGCCAAGGGGGGAAGAGGTGTGGGAGAGGGATGAGGTCGGAGTTTGGGATTAGCAGATGCAAACTATTATATACAGAATGGATATACAACAAGGTTCTACTGTGTAGCACAGGGAACTATATTCAATATCCTGTGATAAACCACAATGGAAAAGAAAAAAAAATGTCTATATGTGTATAACTGAGTCACTTTGCTGTACAGCAGAAATTGATACAACATTGTAAATCAACTATACTTCAGTTAAAAAACCATAATGGAAAAGGATGTATACATATGTATAACTGAATCACTTTGCTGTACAGCAGAAAGTAATACAATACTGGAAATCAGCTATACTTCAATAAAATAAATTTTAGATAAAGAAGAGAGCTTGAGTTTTTGAAATGGCTGCCCAGCTATGAGGTCTTGGTGAACTACCATTACCTACTGATACCCAAGGAGAGATTTATCTGGGGGTCCCTGGGGGAGACAGTCAGGAAGTAGAGGTTGCCGCCCAGAGGGAGAAAACACCTAGAGGGTCAAGCCAGCGCTGGCTCTGATAAACTAAAACCTGTTCATTATTGGGTGAGTTGTTCTCAAGTCAACTGGGATAGCTATTCCCTCTGGGTCTTCTGGACTGTGTGGGCTGAGCCATAAGAGAAACAAAGGCAGGTTTATATTTTGGTGGGAGGGGAGGGGCCTTGGAAAAGTTCCTTGGACTGTGGGTCAAGGAGGGCAGACTCTGGGTTTGAAATGGCTTTATGATCTGCAGGGTCAGGGTTTTCTACAAAATAATAAACTGGCCCAACCATGCCAATTTTGTGTAATAATGTTTTGGCCTCCTGTACTATTTGCCATTTATCACTGGCCTTAGCAGTGAGTGCGGCTATGCTAGGGTAAGCCCATTCCCAGGCCATAAAAATCCACTGTAATAATAGAAGGGGCTTGCTCCACATAGCAGTTCTCTAGGGGCTCTTCTGATCTGGCTGATCAGTGGCACTTTCATCTGTTTGACAGGTGTGCTGAGTACAGCCAGAGTGGACAGGGAGGAGTCCAACCCTACATAAAAACTCATCTCAGCGAACTTGAGGATCCCTGAGTACAGTATGTATTTAGGGGTCTCAGGCTATTCCCACTTCCTGCCTCATTTCTTAGACCATGAGCCCAAGTGTGGAGCCTAGAGTAAAGACTCTTACAAACCATTATGTGCCCTGTTCCTGAATGCTCTTTACAAAGTCCCTTAAGATGGTTTGTATTTCTGGTCTTATGAAACTTCAACTCTCCATCTCAATTTCTTGTTCACTCACAACAGTTTTTACCAGTTGGGTGTTTACCAGAAATACCTGCAGCAGTGGTTTGGTGTCGGCCTCCCGTTCTAAGGCATCCCAGTTGACCTCCACAGTGCTGGGGTCCACCTGCAAAAGGGTAATTGTGGCACTGCCTGATCTGTTCCTATGCTTTGTTTCTAAAATCAGTTCTCGGAGTGCTGATACACTGCGGCACTGAGAGCACTCCAGAGTGTTCTCGTGGTATTTCACAAGTATTAATCAAATCGAGCACATCAGCAGGAGTTTCTGGAGGTGCCAGGACAAGATGTTCCGTATGCTTCTGGCTTTTTTCATTCACTATTGTGCCAAAGGCCCCTAAGGATACAAACTCTTAGAATCCACAGGGTCCGGGGACAAAGTACAATAACAGCAAGGCAGAGAACAGCAGAGGAGTTTGGGAGCGACACAGCAATGTTTGCAGGGAGCCATGGTCTCAGGGGAAAGAGCAGACCACATCACTGGTCACCAGGTCCTTTCAGTGTAAGGATATCTAGTGATCTTCCTTGAGAGATTAATTAACTTGACCAAGGTCACTGAAATTTTTCCAAACTCAGGTTCAGCGGCCACTTGAAAGCAGGCAATCTGGGGAGAAGGCAGAATCAGGTCCCAGAACCAACTCTGAGGACTCTGCTTGGCCATAAAAGTTTTCAAAGGGAGAAAGAGGAAGCTAGTTTCAGTTAGTCATTGAAGTAGGGTGTCAGATTCTTTGCCAGCTTTCATTGTGTGGGGGCTTGTTGAAATCTTTTTGTTTTTTTAGCCCTTTTCTTTTTAACATCTTTATTAGAGTACAATTGCTTTACAATGGTGTGTTAGTTTCTACTTATAACAAAGTGAATCAGCTATACATATACATATATCCCCATATCTCCTCCCTCTTGCATCTCCCTCCCATCCTCCCTGTCCCACCCCTCTAGGTGATCTCAAACCACCGAGCTGATCTCCCTGTGCTATGCAGCTGCTTCCCACTAGCTATCTATTTTACATTTGATGGTGTATATATGTCCAAGCCACGCTCTCACTTCGTCCCAGCTTACCCTTTCCCCTCCCGTGTCCTCAAGTCCATTCTTGACGTCTGCATCTTTATTCCAGTCCTGCCCCTAGGTTCTGCAGAACCACTTTTTTTTTTTTTTAGATTCCACATGTATGTTTTAGCATATGGTACTTGTTTTTCTCTTTCTGACTGACTTCATTCTGTATGACAGACTCTAGGTCCATCCACCTCACTACAAATGACTCAATTTTGTTTCTTTTTATGGCTCAGTAATATACCATTGTATATATGTGCCACATCTTCTTTATCCATTCTTTTGTCAATGGACACTTAGGTTGCCTCCATGTCCTTGCTTTGTAAATAAAGCTGCAATGAACATTGTGGTACATGACTCCTTTTGAATTACTGTTTTCTCTGGGTTTGCCCAGTAGTGGGATTGTTGGGTTATATAGAAGTTCAATTTTTAGTTTTTTAAGGAACCTCCATACTATTCTCCATAGTGGCTGTATCAATTTACATTCCCACCAACAGAGCAAGAGGGTTCCCTTTTCTCCACACCCTCTCCAGAATTTATTGTTTCTAGATTTTTTGATGACGGCCATTCTGACTGGCGTGAGGTGATACCTCATTGTAGTTTTGATTTGCATTTCTCTAATGATTAGTGATGTTGAGCATCCTTTCATGTGTTTGTTGGAAATCTGTATATATTCTTTGGAGGAATGTCTATTTAAGTCTTCTGCCCATTTTTGGATTGGGTTGTTTCTTTTTTTGATATTGAGCCGCATGAGCTGCTTGTAAATTTTGGAGATTAATCCTTTGTCAGTTGCTTCATTTCCAAATATTTTCTCCCATTCTGAGGGTTGTCTTTTCATCTTATTTATGGTTTCCTTTGGTGTGCAAAACCTTTTAAGTTTCATTAGGTCCCATTTGTTTATTTTTGTTTTTATTTCCATTTCTTAGGAGGTGGGTCAAAAAGCAACTTGCTGTGGTTTATGTCATAGAGTGTTCTGCCTACGTTTTCCTCTGTGAGTTTCATACTGTCTGGCCTTGCATTTAGGTCTTTAATCCATTTTGACTTTATTTCTGTGTATGGTGTAAAGAACTGTTCTAATTTCATTCTTTTACATGTAGCTGTCCAGTTTCCCCAGCACCACTTATTGAAGAGGCTGTCTTTTCTCCATTGTATATTCTTGCCTCCTTTATCAAAGACAAGGTGACCATATGTGTGTGGGTTTATCTCTGGGTTTTCTATCCTGTTGCATCGATCTGTATTTCTGTTTTTGTGCCAGTACCATACTGTCCTGATTACTGTAGATTTGTAGTATAGTCTGAAGTCAAGGAGTGTGATTCCTCCAGCTCCCATTTTTCTTTCTCAAGATTGCTTTGGCTATTTGGGGTCTTTTGTGTTTCCATACAAATTGTGAAAATTTTTGTTCTAGTCTGTGAAAAATGCCATTTGTAGTTTTATAGGGATTACATTGAATCTGTAGATTGATTTGGGTAGTATACTCATTTTTACAATGTTGATTCTTCCAATCCAAGACCATGGTATATTTCTCCACCTGTTTATATCATCTTTAATTTATTTCATCCATGTCTTACAGTTTTCTGCATATAGGTCTTTTGTCTCCTTAGGTAGGTTTATTCCTAGGTATTTTATTCTTTTTGTTGCAGTGGTAAATCGGAGTGTTTCCTTAATTTCTCTTTCAGATTTTTTATCTTTAGTGTATAGGAATGCCAGAGATTTCTGTGCATTCATTTTGTATCCTGCTACTTTACCAAATTCATTGATTAGCTCTAGTAGTTTTCTGGTAGCATCCTTAGTATTCTCTATGTATAGTATCATGTCATCTGCAAACAGTGACAGCTTTACTTCTTGTTTTCTGATTTGGATTCCTTTTATTTCTTTTTCTGCTCTGATTGCTGTTGCTAGAACTTCCAAAACTATGTTGAATAAGAGTGGTGAGAGAGGGCAACCTTGTCTTGTTCCTGATCTTAGTGGAAATGGTTTCAGTTTTTCACCATTGAGAACAATGTTGGCTGTGTGTTTGTCATATATGGCCTTTATTATGTTGAGGTAAATTCTCTCTGTGCCTACTTTCTGGAGGGTTTTTATCATAAATGGGTGTTGAAATTTGTCAAAAGCTTTTTCTTCATCTATTGCGATGATCCTGTGGTTTTTATCCTTCAATTTGTTAATATGGTGTATCACATTGATTAATTTGTGTATATTGAAGAATCCTTGCATTCCTGGGATAAACCTCACTTGATCATGGTGTATGATCCTTTTAATGTGTTGTTGGATTCTGTTTGCTTGTATTTTGTTGAGGATTTTTGCATCTGTGTTCATCAGTGATATTGGCCTGTAGTTTTCTTCCTTTGTGACATCTTTTTCTTGTTTTGGTATCAGGGTATTGGTGGCCTCATTGAATGAGTTTGGGAGTGTTCCTCCCTCTGCTATATTTTGGAAGAGTTTGAGAAGGATAGGTGTTATCTCTTCTCTAGATGTTTGATAGAATTCACGTGTGAAGCCATCTGGTCCTGGGCTTTTGTTTGTTGGAAGATTTTTAATCACAGTTTCAATTTCAATGCTTGTGAATGGTCTGTTCATATTTTCTATTTCTTCATGTTTCAGTCTCGGAAGATTGTGCATTTCCAAGAATTTGTCCATTTCTTCCAGGTTGTCCATTTTATGGGCATATAGTTGCTTGTTGCTATCTCTCATGATCCTTTGTATTTCTTCAGTGTCAGCTGTTACCTCTCATTTTTCATTTCTAATTCTATTGATTTGAGTCTTCTCCCTTTTTTCTTGATGAGTCTGGCTAATGGTTTATCAATTTTGTTTATCTTCTCAAAGAACCAGCTTTTAGTTTTGCTGATCTTTGCTATTGTTTCCTTCATTTCTTTTTCACTGATTTCTGATCTGATCTTTATGACTTCTTTCCTTCTGCTAACTTTGGGGATTTTTTGTTCTTCTTTCTATAATGGCTTTAGGTGTAAGGTTAGGTTGTTTATTTGAGATGTTTCTTGTTTCTTGAAGTAGGATTGTATTGCTATAAACTTCCCTCTTAGAACTGCTTTTGCTGCATCCCATAGGCTTTGTTTTCATTGTCATTTGCTTCTATTTTTTAATTTTCTTTTTCGTTTCTTCAGTCATCTTTTGGTTATTAAGTAGTGTATTGTTTCGCCTCAATGTGTTTGTATTTTTTACAGATTTTTTTCCTATAATTGATACCTAGTCTCATGGTGTTGTGTTCAGAAAACATACTTGATACGATTTCAGTTTTCTTACATTTACCAAGACTTGATTTGTGACCCAAGATGTGATCTATCCTGGAGAATGTTCCATGAGCACTTGAGAAGAAAGTGTATTCTGTTGTTTTGGATGGAATGTCTTATAAATATCAATTAAGGCCATCTTGTTTAATGTATCATTTAAAGCTTGTGTTTCCTTATGTATTAGCATTTTGGATGATCTGTCCATTGGTGAAAGTGCGGTGTTTAAGTCCCCTACTATGATTGTTTTACTGTTGATTTCTCCTTTTGTGGCTGTTAGCATTTGCCTTATGTATTGAGGTTCTCCTCTGTTGTGTGCATAAATATTTATAATTGTTATATCTTCTTGGATTGACCCCTTGATCATTAAGTAGTATCCTTCTTTGTCTCTTCTAATAGTCTTTGTTTTAAAGTCTATTTTGTCTGATATGAGAATTGCTACTCCAGCTTTCTTTTGATTTCCATTTGCATGGAATATCTTTTTCCATTCCCTCACTTTCAGTCTGTTTGTGTCCCTAGGTCTGAAGTGGGTCTCTTGTAGACAGCATATGTTCGGGTCTTGTTTCTCTATCCCTTCAGCCAGTCTATGTCTTTTGGTTGGAGCATTTAATCCATTTACATTTAAGGTCATTATTGATGTGTGTATTCCTATTACCATTTTCTTAATTGTTTTGGGTTTGTTATTGTCGGTCTTTTCCTTCTCTTGGGTTTCCTGCCTAGAGAAGTTCCTTTAGCATTTGTTGTAAAGCTGGTTTGGTGGTGGTGAGTTCTCTTAACTTTTGCTTGTCTGTAAACGTTTCAATTTCTCCATCAAATCTGAATGAGATCCTTGCTGGGTAGAGTAATCATGGTTGTAGGTTTTTCCCCTTCATCACTTTAAATATGTCCTGCCACTCCCTTCTGGCTTGCAGTTTCTACTGAAAGATCAGCTGTTAACCTCATGGGGATTCATTTGTGTGTTATTTGTTGTTTTTCCCTTGCTGCTTTTAATATTTTTTTCTTTGCATTTCATTTTTGATAGTTTGATTAATATGTGTCGGCGTGTTTCTCCTTGGATTTATCCTGTATGGGACGTTCTGTGCTTCCTGGACTTGATTAACTATTTCCTTTCCCATATTAGGGAAGATTTCAACTATAATCTCTTCAAATATTTTCTCAATCCCTTTCTTTTACTCTTCTTCTTCTGGAAACACTATAATTTGAATGTTGGTGCATTTAATGTTGTGCCAGAGGTCTCTGAGACCGTCCTCAATTCTTTTCCTTCTTTTTTCTTTATTCTGCTCTGCAGTAGTTATTTCTACTATTTTATCTTCCAGTTCACTTATCCGTTCTTTTGCCTAAGTTATTGTGCTATTGATCCCTTCTAGAAGATTTTTTATTTCATTTATTGTGTTTTTCATCATTGTTTGTTTGTTCTTTAGTTCTTCTAGGTCCTTTTTAAACATTTCTTGTATTTTCTCCATTCTATTTGCAAGATTTTGGATCATCTTTACTATCATTATTCTGAATTCTTTTTCAGGTAGACTGCCTATTTCCTCTTCATTTGTTAGGTCTGGTAGGTTTTTACCTGTACAGGAGTGGGATTGCTGGATCATATGGCTACTTTATTTTTAGTGTTTTGAGGAAGCTCTATTCTGTTTTCTATAGTGGCTGCACCAACTTACATTCCCACCAACGGTGTAGGAGGGTTCCCTTAAGTCTTTATGATGCAGCTAATCTAGTGTGGTCCCTACGAGAGTCTAGGGTAATTAGCTATCATACTATGTGGAAGTCCTCCCAAAGGAATAAGAAGTCGTTACCACTCTCCTGGTACAAGTGAATCTGATCCACCAAACCTTCACTAGTGCAGAAGGCCGTAGAGCCTACTCAACTAAAACCAACTCCCTTCCTCATACATGTGAGCCCCACGGGCCTATCTCTGTGGGTAGCAGGGAACTGCCTATCTGCTTATTTGAAGGAGATGGATTAAATTATTTTGAGAATAACTCTAAAGTCTTATGAAACTATATCTTTTTCAAATAAATTTATTTATTAATTTTTAAATTTTTGGCTGTGTTGGGTCCTCATTACTGCACATGGGCTTTCTCTTGTTGCAGCAAGTGGGAGCTAATCTTTGTTGTGGTGTGCAGGCTTCTCATTGTGGTGGCTTATCTTGTTGCAAGGCATGGGCTCTAGGCATGTGGGCTTCAGTAGTTGTGGCACATGGGCTCAGTAGTTGTGGCTCCCAGGCTTTAGAGCGCAGGCTCAGTAGTTGTAGTGCACGGGCTTAGTTGCTCCACAGCATATTGGATCTTCCCAGACCAGGGCTCAAACCCATGTCCCCTGCATTGGCAGGCAGATTCTTAACCACAGAGCCACCAGGGAAGTCCCATACCTTTTTTATTGCTAAGTACAATCACCAATATATTGAGAATTCTTTAGAAACAGTATCTTAGATTAAATTCTGATATGCATAATCTTTCCATAGGTAATGGATATATAATGAAGAAGATAACATAAAGCAAAAGATTTTGACAAGTGACCATAAACTCAGCCATGATAAAGGATTTCCCTAGCTTCATCATGGATATTACTAATAGATTCTGATTTTTAGGTGGTTTCTTGTAGTGCCCCATTACCTCTAATAGGTGATGTAAGGTACTTCTTTGATGATGAGATACTTCCTTAAAGAGTAGAACACTATAAATCTTCTCTATCATTGATTAAAATAGGTGATAACTTTAAAAAGTCACATCAGAAGTTAAATAATTTTATAGATCAGTCTCATTTGGCTTCTTTAATGATTAATGAGAAATTATTCCAGAAAGAGTGAAGGCAGATCTGTGTAGGTTTTACTTCACTGTCTTTCTCTGGCACCAATCCTCTGTGATGCTCCAAACTCCCCTCCTATTTGGTCTGTACTGCAAGCCCAGCACTGTGTCCCCTAACAATGCCTCTTACTTTGGATGCATCTGTCCCTGTCCCTACAACTCAAAATGTATTACCTTCCCAATCGTTCTTTGTGTCCTAGATCACTGACAACCAAAATGATTGTTTGTGAGGCCGTGCTGATGGCCCCAAGTCATTGTTTCCTGTTATTCATGGTCAGCATTCATTTCCACTGCCTCTGTTCCGAGGGTTTCTATTTTCTGATAGGGGACTATCCCGTACTCCATTGTATGTAATCATGCTACCTTGCTTTTTTCCGGCCTCCCTCCCTCCCTCCCTCCCCCACTATTAAAAAGAACTGCCAATCTATAATCAATACGAAGTTAGAAAAGAAAAGAGTTTCTAAGGTCTGAACCCAAAATCAGTTAGTTTGTCGGTACAAGATCTGATAGAATCCAGTGCATTACAATTTTTATACATTTGAATTAATGTCTTTTGCTTTTATTATCATTTTAAAATATTTTAATATTATGTTAAAGTGTATAATTCAACAAAACTTTTACAGAATCCTGAACATAAAATGCAGAATCCAGGCAGCAAAGCACTGATATTACTCTTTCCCTATCCTAATGTGTTTCAGGATCAAAATGGTTCCTTCCTAAAACAATGCCTTGCAGCCAAGAAAGGGGCATACTGAAGTGGACAACTGCAAACGTAATTTTGCCAAAGAGGACTGCAGTCTGATTTGGGTGACATTTATAAATTAGAGTTTGTTGTTTAATTTTTTGTAGGGCAACTGTGTTTTGCTTAATGGTAAGGGTTAATAGAACCCAGATAATTTTGTAGTTGAGGTCAAGGGGCAAATGGATTAAAAACCATTGCAATGTAAAAAAAGCAAGTCTGTTGGAAAAATAATGATGTGTAAATTGGAAAACGTATATTAGCTTTATAAGAAATACTTAAAGGTGAAAACTAGCCTCTATGTGATAATTTCAGAGCAAACACTGAAAATGGCTATAATTGCTTTTTTCTTCTTTCATAAATAATTTTCCAAGTGGGAAAATTTTAGCTCAACAGTGAAATAGGAAGTGTGAATTCTAGTCTCATTTAATTACTAATTTACATATTACCTTGTAGGAGCTACTAATTTCTGCATTAAAAAACAAAATAGGGCTTCCCTGGTGGCGCAGTGGCTGAGAGTCCGCCTGCCGATGCAGGGGGCGTGGGTTTGTGCCCCGGTCCAGGAGGATCCCATGTGCCACAGAGTGGCTGGGCCCGTGAGCCATGGCCGCTGGGCCTGCGCGTCCGGAGCCTGTGCTCTGCGGCGGGAGAGGCCACAGCAGGGAGAGGCCCGCGTACCGCAAAAAAATCCCACAAAAAAACAAAATAAGGGGCTTCCCTGGTGGTGCAGTGGTTAAGAATCTGCCTGCCAATGCAGGGGACATGGGTTCGAGCCCTGGTCTGGGAAGATCCCACATGCTGCAGAGCAACTAAGCCTGTGTGCCACAACTACTGAAGTCCGTGCACCTAGAGCCTGTGCTCCACAACAAGAGAAGCCACTGCAATGAGAAGCCTGCGCATCGCAACGAAGAGTAGCCCCCACTCTCTGCAACTAGAGAAAAGCCCACATGTAGCAACGAAGATCCAACACAGCCTAAAATAAATTTTAAAAAATAAAATAAAAATGATAAAACAAAGTGAAATGAGACCAACATTTACAATGAACCTAGAAAGGGCTGAGTTTTAGATATGATCTCTCACTTAATTCTCAATAATCTCAATAGGAATATGTTGTATCTCCATTTTGCAGACAAGAAAACTGAGGTTGAACTATGTTAATTTGCATATGTTAATATAGCTGTTAAGATATCCATCTGGATCTCATACTGAGGATTTTCTAACTTTATGATAGATGCTTATTACTCTGCCACTGCTCTTGTATGTATACAGCTACTTAGGAAACGTGACAGACACATGAACTCTGAATTAATGCATATGTTATTATCATTGCTTGAAATATATTACAAACTTGGGAGGACTCTACCTCAAAGATTATATTGTTTAATAGTCATTAGAAGATAAGGAAAACATACTATTTCACAATTACTAAACAGACAGAATCTAGTTAAATAGAAAAAAATCATACAGTGGAGAATAAAAGGAATAAATAGTCTTTTGAAACATCTGATACAAATTAATAAGCACTAAGCATGTTTTGTTATGAAAAAAGGAGGTAAAATTACCAATATCAGAAATTTTAAAAAGACAACAATACAAACCTTGAAGGCATTAAAAACATGAGAAGATGTTGGTGGAAATGTAAATTGATTCAGCCACTGTGGAAAACAGCATGGAGGTTTCTTGAAGAACTAAAAATAGAACTACCATATAACCCAGCAATTCCACTACTGCATATATAACTGAAAAAAACCCAAAAACAGTACTTTGAAAAAATATGTACACCCCAATGTTCACAGCAGCATTATTTACAATAGACAAGGTATGGAAGCAACCTAAGTGTCCATCAACAGATAAATGGATAAAGAAGATGCGGTATATAAATACAATGGAATACTACTCAGCCATGAAAAAAGAATGAAATTTTGCCATTTGCAGCAACATGGATGGACTTGGAGGGCATTATGCTAAGTGAAGTAAGTCAGAGAAAGACCAATACTGTATGATATAATTTAAATGTGGAATCTAAAAAATACAACAAACTAGTGAATATAACAACAGAAAAAGAAGCAGACTCACAGATACAGAGAACAAACTAGTGGTTACCAGTGAAAAGAGGGAAGCAAGAAGGGGAAACATAGGGGTAGGGGGAAAAAAAGGGTTATTATAGGAGTATATAAAATCGTGTGTGAAACTTTAAAAATTGTAAAGCACTACAGAATTTAAAACAACTTTCATTCAATAAAAAAGTAAATTAAAAAATAAAGTAGGGCTTCCCTGGTGGCGCAGTGGTTGAGAATCTGCCTGCCGATGCAGGAGACACGGGTTCGTGCCCTGGTCCGGGAAGATCCCACATGCCGCGGAGCAACTAAGTCCGTGAGCCATGGCCGCTGAGCCTGCGCGTCTGGAGCCTGTGCTCCGCAACGGGAGAGGCCACAGCAGTGAGAGGCCCGCATACCGCATACCGCAAAAAAAAAAAAAAAAAGTAAAAAACAAGAGAATACATTAATAGCTTTTTAGCAATATATTTGAAGACTGATTATATAGAAAAAAATCATAAACTCAAATTACCAAAACTGATACAAGAAGGAATAGAAAACACAAATATTTCTATATCTTAAAAATATTAAATTTGTAATTTAAAATCACCTCACCCCCACCCCCACACTCACAAAGGTATTGTCTGGCCCCAGATGGTTTTACCTATAAACTCTACCAAATACTTATGGAAAAAAATAACAGCAATAATATCCAAAAGATAGAATACTTTGGTGCCAAAGATGAAAATGGTATTACCATAAAGAAAAATATGGGTCAGTCTCTTTCTAGACCACAGATGCAAAAATCCTACGTAAAATATTAGAAAATAGAAACTCTTAAACTATCGACATCTGGGTTAATACACCCCAAAATTCTTGAATCTCCAATTTTCCCTGAATTCTCTGAACCTACAGAAGTGGTCCACTCCTACCTCTTAATGACTAGCACTACAACCTTCTTTGACAAGGATTTGAAGATGGTACAGAAGTTTCTTCTTTATAGGGCAATATGCACCACGCTCCCCAGGAACTGTTCCTATCTTTTCTCTTGGATACTAATCCATAACTAGATTTAATTTACAATATTATTCATTAAGATATATTCTAGGTATAATAAAGGAGGAAATAAACTATATTATAAAAAATCTGAAGTACCTAGTCAACATATAACACAAAGAGCTATAATAGTCAATACAGGACTACAATCAGAGGGCACTAGATCAAGTGTGGGCAGAACATGAAGTTACAAAATGGAAAGTTTATTGATTTGTGAGCACTCTTCTGGGATACAGGATTTAACACCTTGACAAGGACCCATAGCTCTCATGTGAACATGCTGAAGCATGGGAAATGTGATAGCTTTTATAATTGAGATAAAGTAGATATAACACTGTAGACAGTGGAGGGAAGTATTAAAATGCTTCTAAAAGTGAGCATACTAAAATGGGTATATTATGTAATATCTGAAAACCCTCCAGATGAAGATGCTTCACATTAGGGCCCAGAGGTACACCTTACAACAAATGATAAGAAGTATGCTGGTGATGGAACAGTCACACCACTAAAAATTTTAGTGGTTGTTCTGTTCTGTAGGGAAAGGCTGAAGGTAAGAGATGCTAAATACTGGGCTCATGACAGCCAAGAAGGTGGTAGGGACTAAAAACAAAAAACAGGTAGCAGTGTGTAACTATCAGAAGTCATATAGATGAAATTACTGTTTTGAGCAGAAGAGACAAAGTGGCAGCCAGGGAAGTCTGAGCTGTAGAAGGTTATGGAGATGATTATCAGAATACAGCATCTCTGGAAGCCAAATAGATGGACAACTGATGAGGGTTCTGTTCAATCAGTACAATCAAAAGGATAGATTATGAAATTTATTGCCCAATATGTTACCAGCCCTTGCTCAGCTTCCAGAACAGAGCCAGTTTTATGACCCATAACTCTAGGATTGAAGGAGAGTCCTCATCTCCAGGAAGAAGGGCCCTTTAAAACAATGACAAGTGTGTGCAACGATAATTCCTCCAGTGCTTTCCCAATTAGAACTATGGCTATTTACCTAAGTAGCTATTCCCTAAGATAAATAGATACACAAACATCTCAAGAATCATTGGATATAAGTTTCAAGTTGATGTTGGAATCCAGAAATTCAAAGCATCACACAGACCCCTGTAAGAGTTAGGACATGTAATGGCCAGGTAATGAATGTAGTCCTAGCCCAGGTCCATCTCACAGTTAATCCATTAGGTAGATAGTATGAAATACACAATTAGAATAGATAATGTTGGTAATTGGCAGAGCCCCACATTGGTTCCTTGGCCTGTAAGGTAAGAGTTATGATAGTGTGGAAGGCCAAGTAAAAACTTTAGAAACTACCCCAATGCTCAACCAAGACTGTAAATAAAAACCAATCCTATGTTCCAAGGGTAGCACAATATAAAGAATGTAGGATTGGGAATTCCCTGGCAGTCCAGTGGTTAGGACTCTGTACTCTCACTGCCAACTGCCTGGGTTCAATCCCTGGTCAGGGAACTAAGATCCCACAAGCCATTAAAAAAAAAAAAAGAAAAAGAAGAAGAAGAAAAAGAAAGAAAAGAATGCAGGATTAGTGTTCCCTATTATGTCTCCATTTAGTTCATAAATCTCGAGCTTTGAAAACCCCAAACACACTCCAAATTATATTAGTGGACTACTGCAAACTCAAACATTTAAGATCCCCAGTTGCAGCTACTATTCTAGAAGAGGTGTCTCTCCTAGAGCAGATTAACACAACCAAAAGGACATGGTGAGAACTCATTGATCTGGCTAACATATTCTTTCCTGTTTCTATCACAAGGGAGGATCATAAATAGTTTGCATTTACTGGAACAGATAACAATATAAGTTTACAGTCTTGTTCTAGGTCTATTATTAAGTCTTCTATCCTCTGAAGACCCATGAACTGTCTAGACATTCTGTAGAACATCACAATTTTTCAACATACTGATTATATCTCACTAACTAGACCAGTAAGAAGTGTAAAGTACATTGAAAGTCCTGCTAAAGTGCATACACCCCAAAGAGAGGGGCCCTCCACATTCGTAAAAATCTTAAGGGCCCAGTGGTCTGGGATATGCCAGTACATGTCCTCCAAAGTAAAGGGCACATTATTGCATCTCAATCATTCCTCCACAAAGAAGAAAGTAATATTCCACAGAAGACCTTTAGGGATCTGAACAAAGCATAATCCACACCTGGTAATACTGTTCCACCCCACATATTTAGTGACATAAAATGGTCTCAGCTTTGAGTGGGGACCTGGACAGAACAGCGCTCTGCATCAGAAACAGGGTGCAATGCAAATGGTCCTACTGCTTGGCCCATATCATCTGGGAGACCCTATGCTATTATAGGTACCAGAGGTGACAAAAGACACCCCAATGGAAGACTCACAACACAGACTCCTAGGGATGTGGAGTAAGACTATGCCATCTGCAGTGGAGAACTGTACACATTTCAAAAAACTTTCTGACTTGCTTTAGGACATTGATATTTTTGGAGAATACAGTCCAGTTATTTTGTAGAATTTCTCTCACTCTGGGGTTTTCTGTCATTTCCTCATCATTAGATCATAATATGCATTTCTTTTTCCAGGAAGATTACAGTAGTGATGTGTATCTTTCCAGTACATCATATCAGGAGGCACATGACTAGTGATGTTACTTTTAACCTCTTGGTTAAAGTGATACCTGCCAGCGTTCTCCATTATAAACTTAGTACTTTTCGTTCCTTTTTGGAGGAGATTCTTTGAAACGATGCCAATATCTTATTGCTCTGTAGATGTTCACCCACTAGGTTTAGAACCTGGGGATGATTCTTGCATGAAAACCATGAATTTGGTTTTCTACTATAAAGCATAACATTTCATTCTCTCACATTTCTCCAATATATTATTTGGGTTCTGTTCACCCAATTACAATATGGGGGGGGGGGTTCCCCAGTACAAGAGATGGGTGTCCTACTCAATTCTGATACCATCTATCCCAGGTTAGGATCAGATTCCATAGGTTGAGGGCTGTCCTACAAGATTACTCGCCCCCACCTCCCCACTTCAGATGCCAATACGAAGCCCAGTTATCACCTGTGCTTCTGACCGACCAGCTATAGATCTGAGTTTCCAATGATCTCCTCTTTGGGTTCAATTAATTTGCTAGAATAGCTTACAGAACTCAGAGAAACATTTTACTTACTAGATTAACAGTTTGTTATAAAAGGATATAATTGAGTAACAGCCAGATGGAAGAGATGCATAGGGCAAAGTATGGGGAAATGACTCAGAGCTTCCATGCCTTCTACAAATGCACCACTCTCCCAAATCTCAACACGTTCACCAACACAGAAGCTCTCTGAATCCTATCCTTTTGGGTGTTTATGGAGACTTCATTATATAGGCATTGTTGATTAAATCATTGGCCATTGGCAATTGATTCAACGTCCAGCTCCTCTCCCCTCTCCTAGGGTTGGGGTGGGACTCAAAGTTCCCTCTAATTATGTGGTTGGTTCTCCTGGCAACAACCATCTCCCAGCCTTAGGTGTGGTCCAAAAAAAAAAAAAAAACACACCTCATGAACACAGCAACATACTCCTTTGTCGCTTCCAGTATTTAGGAAATTCCTAGGGTTTTAGGACTTCTATGCCAGAGATAGGGACCAAAGACTTTATATATGTGTGTCTGTGTGTGTGTATGTATTTCGTATTTTAAATCACTATCACAATATCATACATGTCTAAATGTTTGCAGATTTCTCTATCTCAATATCTTTTAATATAACTAAACCAACATATACTCTCCAGCTTTGTGTTATAGTTTGATATGATTTGTGTAAATTAAATTTTTTTTTAATTTAGTTTTTTAACATCTTTATTGGAGTACAGTTGCTTTACAATGTGTGAGTTTCTGCTGTATAACAAAGTGAATCAGCTATATGTATACAAATATCCCCATATCCCCTCCCTCTAGCATCTCCCTCCCACCCTCTCTATCCCACCCCTCTAGGAGGACACACAGCATCGAGCTGATCTCCCTGTGCCATGAGGCTGCTTCCCACTAGCTATCTATTTTATATTTGGTAGTGTATATATGTCAATGCTACTCTCTCACTTCATCACAGCTTCCCCTTCCCCCTCCCCGTGTCCTCAAGTCCATTCTCTACGTCCATGTTTTTAATCCTGTCTTGCTCCTAGGTTCATCAAAACCATTTTTTTAAATTTTAGATTCCATATATATGTGTTAGCATACGGTATTTGTTTTTCTCTTTCTGACTTACTTCACTCTGTATGACACACTCTAGGTCCATCCACCTCACTACAAATGACTCAATTTTGTTTCCTTTTATGGCTGAGTAATATTCCATTGTCTATATGTGCCACATCTTCTTTAACCAATCATCTGTTGAAGGACACTTAGGTTGCTTCCATGTCCTAGCTATTGTAAACAGCACTGCAATGAACATTGTAGTACATGACTCTTTTTGAATTATGGTTTTCTCAGGGTATACGTCCAGTAGTGGATTGCTGGATCATATGGTACTTCTATTTTTGGTTTTTTAAAAAACCTCCATACTGTTCTCCATAGTGGCTGTATCAATTCACATTCCCACCAACAGCGCAAGAGGGTTCCCTTTTCTCCACACCCTCTCCAGAATTTATTGTTTGTAGATTTTTTGATGATGGCCATTATGACCGGTGTGACGTGATACCTCACTGTAGTTTTGATTTTCATTTCTCTAATTATTAGTGATGTTGAGCATCCTTTCATGTGTTTGTTGGCAATCTATATTGCCAACAATATACATTTCTTTGGAGAAATGTCTATCTAGGCCTTCAACCCATTTCTGGATTGGGTTGCTTGTTTTTTTGATATTGAGATGCATGAGCTGCTTGTAAATTTTGGAGATTAATCCTTTGTCAGTTGCTTCATTTGCAAATATTTTCTCCCATTCTGAGGGTTGTCTTTTCATATTGTTTATGGTTTCCTTTGGTGTGCAAAAGCTTTTAAGTTTCACTGGATCCCATTTGTTTATTTTTGTTTTTATTTCCATTTCTCTAGGAGATGGGTCAAAAAGGATCTTATAGTGATTTATGTCCTATGTTTCCCTCTAAGAGTTTTATAGTATCTGGCTTTCCATTTAGGTCTTTAATCTATTTTGAGTTTATTTTTGTGTATGGTGCTAGGAAGTGTTTTAATTCATTCTTTTACATGTTGCTGTCCAGTTTTCCCAGCACCATTTATTGAAGGGACTACCTTTTCTCCATTGTAGACTCTTGCCTCCTTTATCAAAGATAAGGTGACCATATGTGCGTGGGTTTATCTCTGGGCTTTCTATCCTGTTCCATTGATCTATATTTCTGTTTTTGTGTCAGTACCATACTGTCTTGATTACTGTAGCTTTGTAGTATAGTCTGAAGTCAGGGGCCTGATTCCTCCAGCTCCATTTTTCTTTCTCAAGATTGCTTTGGCTATTGGGGGTCTTTTGTGTTTCCATACAAATTGTGAGATATTTTGTTCTAGTTCTGTGAAAAATGCCAGTGGTAGTTTGATAGGGATTGCATTGAATCTGTAAATTGCTTTGGGTAGTACAGTCATTTTCAAAATGTTGATCCTTCCAATCCAAGAACATGGTATATCTCTCCATCTATTTGTGTCATCTTTAATTTCTTTCATCAGTGTCTTATAGTTTTCTGCATACAGGTCTTTTGTGTCCTTAGGTAGCTTTATTCCTAGGTATTTTATTCTTTTTGTTGCAGTGGTAAATTGGAATGTTTCCTAAATTTCTCTTTTGGATTTTTCATCATTAGTGTATAGGAATGCAAGAGATTTCTGTGCATTAATTTTGTATCATGCTACTTTACCAAATTCACTGATTAGTTCTAGTAGTTTTCTGGTGGAGTCTTTAGGATTCTCTATGCATAGTATCATGTCATCTGCAAACAGTGACAGCTTTACTTCTTGTTTTCTGATTTGGATTCCTTTTATTTCTTTTTCTGCTCTGATTGCTGTTGCTAGAACTTCCAAAACTATGTTGAATAAGAGTGGTGAGAGTGGGCAACCTTGTCTTGTTCCTGATCTTAGTGGAAATGGTTTCAGTTTTTCACCATTGAGAACAATGCTAGCTGTGGGTTTGTCATATATGGCCTTCATTATGTTGAGGAAAGTTCCCTCTATGCCTACTTTCTGCAGGGTTTTTATCATAAATGAGTGTTGAATTTTGTCAAAAGCGTTCTCTGCATCTATTGAGATGATCATATGGTTTTTCTCCTTCAGTTTGTTGATATGGTGTATCACATTGACTGATTTGCATATATTGAAGAATCCTTGCATTCCTGGAATAAACCCCACTTGATCATGGTGTTTGATCCTTTCAATGTGCTGTTGGATTCTGTTTGCTAATATTTTGTTGAGGATTTTTGCATCTATGTTCATCAGTGATATTGGCCTATAGTTTTCTTTCTTTGTGACGTCTTTGTCTGGTTTTGGTATCAGGGTGATGGTGACCTCAAAGAATGATTTGGGGAGTTTTCCTCCCTCTGCTATATTTTGGAAGAGTTTGAGAAGGATAGGTGTTATCTCTTCTCTAAATGTTTGATATAATTCACCTGTGAAGCCATCTGGTCCTTGGCTTTTGTTTGTGGGAGACTGTTAATCACAGTTTCAATGTCAGTGCCTGTGATTGGTCTGTTTATATTTTCTATTTCTTCCTGGTTCAGTCATGGAAGGTTGTGCTTTTTTAAGAATTTGTCCATTTCTTCCAGGTTGTCCATTTTATTGGCATAGAGTTGCTTGTAGTAAACCCTCATTATCCTTTGTATTTTGGCAATGTTAGTTGTTACTTCCCCTTTTTTATTTCTAATTTTGTGGATGTGGGTCTTCTCTTTTTTTCTTGTTGAGTCTGGCTAATGGTTTATCAATTTTGTTTTTCTTCTCAAACAACCAGATTTTAGCTTTATTTATCTTTGCGATTGTTTCCTTCATTTCTTTTTCATTTATTTTTGATCGGATCTTTATGATTTATTTCCTTCTGCTAACTTTGGGTTTCTATTGTTCTTCTTTCTTTAATTGCTTTAGATGTAAGGTTAGGTTGTTTATTTGAGATGTTTGTTTCTTGAAGTAGGATTGTATTGCTATAATCTTCCCTCTTAGAACTGCTTCTGCTGCATCCCATAGGCTTTGTTTTCATTGTCATTTTCTTCTAGGTATTTTTTGATGTCCTTTTTCATTTCTTCAGTCATCTCTTGGTTATTAAGTAGTGTATTGTTTAGCCTCCATGTGTTTGTATTTTTTACAGATTTTTTTCCTCTAATTGATATCTAGTCTCATAGCGTTGTGTTCAGAAAACATACTTGATACGATTTCAACTTTCTTAAATTTACCAAGGCTTGATTTGTGACCCAAGATATGATCTATCCTGGAGAATGTTCCATGAGCACTTGAGAAGAAAGTGTATTCTGTTGTTTTTGCATGGAATGTCTTATAAATATCAATTAAGTCCATCTTGTTTAATGTATCATTTAAAGCTTGTGTTTCCTTATTTATTTTCATTTTGGATGATCTGTCCATTGGTGAAAGTGGGGTGTTAAAGTCCCCTACTACGATTGTGTTACTGTCGATTTCCCCTTTTGTGGCTGTTAGCATCTGCCTTATGTATTGAGGTTCTCCTCTGTTGCGTGCATAAATATTTACAATTGTTATATCTTCTTCTTGGATTGATCCCTTGATCATTATGTAGTGTCCTTCTTTGTCTCTTGTAATAGTCTTTGTTTTAAAGTCTATTTTGTCTGATATGAGAATTGCTACTCCACCTTTCTTTTCATTTCCATTTGCATGGAATATCTTTTATCCATCCCCTCACTTTCAGTCTGTATGTGTCCCTAGGTCTGAAGTGGGTCTCTTGTAGACAGCATATATTACAGGTCTTGTTTTTCTATCCATTCAGCTAGTCTATGTCCTTTGGTTGGAGCATTTAATCCACTTACATTTAAGGTAGTCATCGATATGTATGTTCCTATTACCATTTTCTTAATTGGTTTGGGTTTGTTATTGTCGGTCTTTTCCTTCTCTTGGTTTTCCTGTCTAGAGAATTTCCTTTAGCATTTGTTGTAAAGCTGGTTTGGTGGTGCTGAATTCTCCTAGCTTTTGCCTGTCTGTAATGGTTTTAATTTCTCCACTGAGTCTGAATGAGATCCTTGCTGGGTAGAGTAATCTTGGTTGTAGGTTTTTCCCTTTCATCACTTTAAATATATCCTGCCACTCCCTTCTGGCTTGCAGAGTTTCTGCTGAAAGATCAGCTGTTAACCTTATGGAGATTCCCTTGTATGTTAATTGTTGCTTTTCCCTTGTTGCTTTTAATGGGTTTTCTTTGTATTTAATTTTTTATAGTTTGATTAATATGTGTCTTGGCATGTTTCTCCTTGGATTTATCCTGTATGGTACTCTCTGTGCTTTTCAGACTTGACTATTTCCTTTCCTATATTAGGGAAGTTTTCAATGATAACCTCTTCAAATATTTTCTCAGTCCCTTTCTTTTTATCTTCTTCTGGGACCCCTATAATTTGAATATTGGTGCATCCAATGTTTTCCCAGAGGTCTCTGAGACTGTCCTTAATTCTTTTCACTCTTTTTGTTTATTCTGCTCTGGGGTAGTTATTTCCACTATTTTATCTTCAGGTCACTTATCTGTTCTTCTGCTTCTGCTCTTAATTCCTTCTAGAGAATTTTTAATTTCATTTATTGTGTTGTTCATCATTCTTTGTTTCCTCTTTAGTTCTTCTATGTCCTTGTTAAACGTTTCTTGTATTTTCTCCATCCTATTTCCAAGATTTTTGATCATCTTTACTATCATTATTCTGAATTCTTTTTCAGGTAGACTGCTTATTTCCTCTTCATTTGTTTGGTCTGGTGGATTTTTACCTTGCTCCTTCATCTGCTGCATATTTCTCTATCTTCTCATTTTGCTTAACTTACTGTGTTTGGGGTCTCCTTTCACAGGCTGCAGGTTCGTAGTTCCCGTTGTTTTTGGTGTCTTCCCCCAGTGGCTAAGGTTGGTTCAGTGGCTTGTGTAGGCTTCCTGTGGAGGGGACTGGCTCGTGTGTTTCGGTGGGTGGGGCTGGGTCTTTTCTTTCTGGTGGGCAGGGCTGTGCTCAGTGGTGTGTTTTGGCATGTCTGTGAACTTATGATTTTAGGCAGCCTCTCTCCTAATGGGTAGGGTTGTGTTCCTGTCTTGCTAGCTGTTTGGCATGGGGCATCCAGCACTGGAGCTTGCTGGTTGTTGGGTGGACCTGGGTCTTAGCATTGAGACAGAGATCTCTGGGAGAGCTCTCGCCAACTGATATTACATGGGGCCAGGAGGTCTCTGATGGTCCAATGTCCTGAACTTGGCTCTCCCACCTCAAAGGCTCAGGCATGACACCAGGCCAGAGCACCAAGACCCTGTTAGCTGCACGGCTCAGAAGAAAAGGGAGAAAAAAGGAAAGAAAGAGAAAGTAATACATAAAATAAGATTATTAAAATTAAAAAATAACAAATTATTAAAATTTAAAAAGTAATAATAAAAAAGAAGAGAGCAACCAAAGCAATAAACAAATCCACCAATGATAACAAGCACTCACAGTATACTAAGATACATATAAAAATCAGAAACAAGCCAGTCGCAGACAGCAAACCCCAAGTCTACAGTTGCTCCCAAAGTCCACTGCCTCAATTTTGTGTTGATTAGTTGTCTATTCAGGTATTCCACAGATGCAGGGTACATCAAATTGAATGTGGGGATTTAATCCACTGCTCCTGAGGCTGCTGGGATAAATTTCCCTTTTTCTTCTTTGTTGGCACAGCTCCTGGGGTTCAGCTTTGGTTTTGGCCCTGCCTCTCTGTGTAGGTCACCCTCAGGCATCTGTTCCCACCCAGACAGGACAGGGTTAAAGCAGTGGCTGATTAGGAGGCTCTGGCTCACTCATGTCAAGCAGAGGGAGGGGTACGGTAGTTACAATTGGAATACAGGATGAGGGTGCTGCGGCAGAGGCCGGCATGATGTTGCAGCAGCATGAGGTGTGTTCTGTGTTCTCCTGGGGAACTTGTTCCTGGATAGCAGGACCCTGGCAGTGGCGGGCTGCAGAGGCTCCCAGGGGCATGTGGGTAGTGATCTATGCTTGCACACAGGATTCTTGGCGACTGTAGCAGCAGCATTAGCATTTCATGCCTGTCTCTGGTGTCCAAGCTGATGGCTGTGGCTTGTGCCCTTTCTGGAGCTCTTTTAGATGGTGCTCTGCCTTCTGTGGGCAGACAGGGAAGGAATCCCCTCTCCTCATGCACCCCGAAACAATGGTCTCTTGCCTCTTAGGCAGTTACAGACTTTTTCCTGGACTCCCTCCTGGCTAGCTGTGGTGCACTAGCCCCCTTCAGGCTGTGTTCACGCAGCCAACTTGAGTCCTATCCCGGGGATCTGATCTCCGAAGCCTGAGTTTCAGCTCCCAGCTCCCGCCCCGGCGGGTGAGCAGACAAGCCTCTTGGGCTGGTGAGTGCTGATTGGCACCGATCCTCTGTGCGGGAATCTCTCCGCTTTGCCCTCTGCACCCCTGTGGCTGAACTCGCCTCTGTGGCTCTGAAGCTCCCCACCTCCACGACCCGCAGTCTCCGCCCGCGAAGGGGCTTCCTACTGTGTGGAAACCTTTCCTCCTTCACAGCTCCCTCCCACTGGTGCAGGTCCCGTCCCTATTCTTTTGCCTCTGTTTTTTCTTTCTTCTTTTGCCCTACTGAAGTACGTGGGAATTTTCTTGCCTTTTGGGAAGTCTGAGGTCTCCTGCCCCCATTCAATATGTGTTCTGTAGGAGTTGTTCCACATGTGGATGTATTTTTGATGTATTTGTGGGGAGGATGGTGATCTCCACATCCGCCATCTTGAAGGTCCCCCCGATATGATTTCAAATGAACTTGTTTATAACAAAAATGAAGTTGTTTTTAAGAGTGAAGATGTTTTGATCTAAGAATGAAGTTGTTTTTATAAGTTGTTTTGATATATATGTAAAATTGTTGTGTCAGGATGTCTTCACTGACATCTGTAGTTGCCAATAACCACTCAGTAGCTCAGCTTCTGAGGGACACTGCTGCGAGTTTATCAGGAAGAACATATGAAGTAGCAATTCTGGTGAGGGGACATTGAGACTATCAATACCCAGTGTTTGTGACGACTGCCAGAGTGCTTGGTCTGGTCAAGGCAACTCTTTGCTGATCTAAATAGCTCTCCAAAGAACTTGGGGCATTAGGTCCTGCTGTGGCAAGGCAGCCCTTTACCAGCAGTGGTGAAAACCTTGCAGCATCCACATGGAGATCATCTTGCCCAACACTGGTGCCTTCCTTCCCTAGCAACATGCTCTAGCCACAAGGAATGTTCACCTTAGCACTGGCAGCTGGACATGAGCTTGTGGTTGGCTAAACCCACTCTACCAAGAACCAACTAGAAAGGTCCACCTCAACTAAATTTGGACTTTATTCCTTTCATCTTCCCCTTGCCTGGAACAATATTGTGATTAATCTATCATTGATTTGGAGTATCTTATTTCTTTATTGGCTTATTAAGAGACATTATCCTGTATGCTGCTGGATTGTGAAGTTATTACAATTCCTGCAGTGAACCTATGTTAAATAAAATACTGGCAAAGACAATCTCAGTGTCTGAGTATAATTTTTTAAACAGAAAGAACAAAGTGTCACTCATCATCCCCTTAAAACAAAGGGTTAAGTCAAAAGCCACTGCAATTGCCTGGCCCTCCGACAATGTACCTTGAGGGGAATTCAGAATGGAAAAAACAGGATGAAGCATTCTGTGCTTTGGATATGGGCCTGAGGCAGTAAAGATGCACATCTAAGGAAGAATTTCAATGAACCAGATGCTTGCATCTTCCCTTACAGAGAAAAGCAGTAAAATCATTAACTCAAGATACCGTTTTTTGTGTGATTAGCAGGAATCATTTTATTCTTCACTATATGTATTTCCCAGCCAGAAACAATTCATATATATCCTGGCTCCTCCCCTACCTTTTCAGAGCAGTTCCTCAGAGCTACTGAGAGGCTGTTTTCCAGGCTATAGACCTCAGTATCGTCCCTGAATAAAACTGAAACTCACTGATCTTACATTTTGTGTGTTTGTTTGTGTGTCTTTTTTCTCAGTCAGCAATTTGCTGCCCCAAACAAAACACTTTGGCTTGCTCTCTCTTGCTCTTAGAAATATTCCATTAGCTGATGAAAAATCAAGTATCTTCCCTACCATAATATCAACTTTATTTTCATTCTACAATCTAAAGCAAATATCAGTATACCCTTTTCTAATTAAGTAGAAAAGGAAATCATAAATTCTTGTGAACTTTTTTGCTTAATAAATATGTTTTATCATATTTTGCTAGAAGGTATTTTATTTATTTCTGAAATTCCAATTCCTTTTCTATCCTCTTTTTTATCCACTGAATATTATTAAATTTGTAGAATTCAAATAGATGAAATAGTGACATAAGATACAGTTCTATGTTCTACATCCATCCTTTTCCTTCTGCTGGATGTTTGTTCACTTTCTTCAAATACATACCACACACTGTTTCAGACTTCTACTGGGCCTCAACCACAAACTTCCATAAACATGTGTTATCTTTATTTTCTTTTTACAAAGAGCAACACTATTTTTGTTCACAGTAAAATTTTAGAAATTAGATTTACTTATTCATTGAGCACATATTTCCATCTACAATCTCTCTGCAACTTATAATGGAAATTGAAAACAAAGGGGGACAGAATTTGTCACCCCAAATATGTCCCTTTGTCATAAGGATTATTTTATGCTGATTGTTTTTAAGTAACAGCGGGCATAGGAAAACCTCTGGAAAACTGAATAGAAGTTATCCTTTTATGAGAGACAAATTTTACATTTATAAGGGCACTCTCCATTTGTAAGTGTGTCTCCCTCTCTGTACCAAGAAGAGAAAGATAATTATAAATCTCTAGAAATGCTTATCAGTGGAGAAGGCAACAACTTAAATCTGCAAAACAACCTTACCCTTGTTTACTGTGCCTTTGCTACTAACCTCCCATAACTGGCCTTCTCCCCCTACCCCCAGCATCTTTTGTCTTTAGCTGGAGATGTTAGTGAAGGTGGCTTAGGCCATTTTGGAGAGTTACTCAGTTTTCTGGGGTATCTCCCATGTATACAGGAGGTATACATGTTATTAAACTTCTGTTTGTCCTTCTCCTGTTAATGTTTTATTGGAGAGGGGGGAGTCTCAGACAAGAACCTAGAAGAGTAAAGGGAAAATTATTTCTCTTCCCCCACAAAAATTATACAGTAAAATTCTGAAGCAGGATGCATATAAATCTAGCAAAACAAACCAAAGAAGAAGCAAACCAGAGACTATGCTATTTCTATGTTGCATTCTATGATAATTCTGGAGTCAAAGCATTCAAACAGATCCCTATAAAGATATTTAACATACAACTGTGAAATAAAACTCACATTTTATAGCAAGACAGGAAAAACTTAAACATAAAAAATTTTCTCTGCCCTTTGGACTACAACTTGGCACTTGCCATCTACCTCTATAAGGATTAAGTTGTGAGCCACTGTAGCTGCTGACCTTCAACACCCCTTGAAAGGAGTTCAGGGTGGAGAGCAGAGATGAGGCACTCTGTGCTCTGGGAAAAACTGGCAGAACAGTCTTCAGATAGTTAGATATTTTCAGGAGAAGATCTGATGAGCCCAATTCTTGTATCTCCTTGTATCTAGGAAAGCACTAAAATCCTTCAGGGTGACAGCTACTCCTTGTGACTAGCAGCAACCTTCTACAAAAAATATGTGCTTGGTTGCATGTACTCCCCCTTCACCAAGACCACATATATACTAACTTTCCTTCCCTATCTCTTTGGAGCAGTTTCTCAGAGCTATCTGAAATGTTGTCTCCCAGGGTATGTATGTCCTCTTTTTGCCCCCAATAAAACTTAACTCACAACTCTCATGTTGTACATTTATTTCAGTCAACAGTTATGGCGACCACAGATACGGAACCCAGAGTGGACTTCTCTCCTTTACCTGAACTGTACGAGGAACCAGAGCTTGTGCCCGTCTGCCTCCTCAGAGAGTCCAGATGAATTTGGGTAAGTCTCTCCTGGTTCTTGGATCTCCCATATTAGTTGATTATCCTGAGTTTTATTTGTTCGTGTAAAACAGGTACATGTCCCCCTCCCCCAGGTGAAAGGTACTGGGGGGGGGCAATTGAAAGATACCAGGGAATACCCACCCAGTTGACAGATACTGATGGGGGGAGGGGGTTGAAGGATACTCAGTTGTAGGAGACTGAGTGGTCTGGGCTGAGTGGTTAGGTAAGAGGCTAATCTGACACTTTTCCTCAGTTGGCTGCCTTAATAGAATTTGTTGGGATAAAAGTGAAGATATTACATGAGAGCCTTGCTCTGAAGAAAAGGGACAAGACTCCTCCCAGTTGGTTACAACTTTCTCAGGCGACTGAGACATTTACGGGAATGGTGCAAGCAGAGTCTTCATACCGTGCAGTGGTCCCATAGGGAAACCCACTCATTAATTAAAAGACTTGATAATACAGGGGTCACTATAAGAATTGCCCATTCAGTGACCCAAGCACCTGCGGTGGTCTTAGACCACCGAAGGGAAAAACTGAGACACGTAAGAGGGCTGAAACCACTCTAGGGTGACACCTAGAGGAATTAAGCTCACAAGCAGCACACTGGCCCACTACACAACTTTATTAGTAAATTTTATCCCCAAGTTTAACTTTAAAATAGGAAATAGAGCCTCTCAAACACAGAAAAAAGGGCATCAGAAAACCAGCCTCTGACCAACACCCCAGCCAGGTTTACGTACATACAAAACTCATACTTACAAATACCTACTTAATTTGGGAAATTATACTAAAGGAGATCTCATTTTACCCCCAATAAAACTTAACTGACAATTCTCACATTGTGCTTTTTTTATTTTTTTCAGTTGACAGCCTCCTCTCTCCCCCACACTGTGCACTGTGTTCTGCATTATGCATCCACCAAACCTCATCCAGGGGCAGAAATACCCACTCAACCATAAAGAGCAACATTCTCCTAGCATCAACAAGACAGCTCCTTAAGAGATAACGTTCCTTCTTGGTCTTGTAAGGGCCACAACGAGGCTTAGATCTGGATTGTATAAACTGTCATTTAATATACAGTCCTCTGTCTCAAAAAAAAAACCCAAAAACATATAACTGTGCCCGCAGTTCTGACAAGTGGAACAGTTCTTGGAGCTTTCTGAGATGCTGTTCTACGGTTATAATCCTCAATTTGGCTAGAAAAAAGATTTCCACTTTTTTCTTAGCTCGACTGATTAAGTTTTCACTGACGCAACTCACCTTCACATTTTTGTTAATTTTGTTCACATCATGTCAATAGTCCCTTATTAAGTTTCCCGAGGGTGCTTACTAAAGGGGTGAGAAACCCAGAAATGGAGATGAATGGGGAGCATCTAGCATGTAGCCTGCCTCTCAATTTTGCCCAGTCATGGCTCTTTCTCTCCACCTCACTGTCAAAATAATCTTCTAGCCACTTTTGTCCTCTTAACTTCAACTAAGGGTTTTAGATTTGAACCCAGACAGGAACTGTTAAAAAAAAAATATGACAGGTCCTAAAGGAGTCACTTGTGCTAAAACCAAGACTTAATACTTAACCTAACTAACATCAGTTACAAACTTCCCCAGGAATGTAATCCTAAGTGGTCAGTCAGGAATTTTCCAGTCAGCACCAATGAGGTAACCCAGCTAATAAGACCCTTTTATCCCCAAAGGAAGATAACCTAATCAGAAATCAGTTTGTGCTTATGACTTGCCTTTAAAAACCTCTCCCTTTCTGTAGCCCTTTGGAGCTCTCAACTTCTACTGGCTAGTGGGGATGCTGCACAATTCAGGAATTGTTTGATATAGTCAATTAGATCTTTTAAATGTACTCAGTTAAATTTTATTTTGTTTTAACATTTTTGGTGGCAGTATCAGGATGCAAAGTGAACTTCTGGTGGTATTCAGGAACAACGAGAAACACAGGCATGGTACCTGAGAACCCTTTTTGAGTTCCCTATTTTTCTCACTGTTTCTGAGGGCTGTTGGTAAGTTTCTCTTGGTTCTGAGCTCTGCTTTCTTTGCATCAAGCTCCCAATCTAAATTGGCTTTCCAGTCCAGGGCTTGGTGGGTCAGCTTGAGCCGACACAAGGTTCCACCTGGAACCCAAGTCCCTTGGCCTTCATTCAGTCTGTAATTCCCCGGTTGTTTGGAATCCCTTTCCCCACTTCCAGTCTGCAGTCCCTATTTACTAGAGCCTGCTGGTTTTGTCCAGGCTGGAATTGCTGGTACTGTGCACAGCCTTCTACTGTCCAGTGCGTAGTAACATTTCCTTCGTTACTGCTGGTGTGTAAGGTGCACATACTTGTTTGTCTTGTTTTGTGTCGATAAAGGCTACCTAAACGAGGTGGGATCTTTAATTTCTAAAGAGTCAAGTGCACTATCTTCTGGCACACCTGCTTATTTTATGTCTAAGAACTATAGTCCCAGAAGCTATAAATATCTACAAAAATAGCAAAGTATTACTGAAAACAACCTAGAATTACAATGGCCATTATGGGGAATGTTCCAATTTGACAAGTTCATTTCACAAGTGTACTTGGAAATAAGGGTTCCAAAATTAAACAAACAGGATGATATATCTATTTTAACTGGCCTGCAGGAGCCTCCAGAAGGCTTCAAAATTCCAAAATAGCTTCACTGAAAGTTTCATTGTAAAACACTAGTAAAAAATTAAAAAGATAAAGGTACCTAAAACAAAAGACTATGAGATAGACCCAACCCCTACTAGTCCCCCTCTCCTCCTTTATTTGAGTACTCATACTAGCCATCCTCTGTTTTAATCATCTTTCCATCCTGAAGAGACTACAAGAGTATAAACAAAAGTCTTCCTGGAATTGAACAGAACACTGCAGCACGCCCCATCACCCCAAGTACAAACCGAGCAGTTAATGCTTAGGACAGTAGAGTCACAGACTCAGTGTCTGACGATCATAGTTGTTTTACAGATGCTATAATTGCCACCAGAGGAAAAAATGTCAACTGCGTGATGACCAGACTATAGCCATGACATAAGCTGCTCCAACTTGAGCAGTACTGCATCTGTGACTGGCACGATTCCAAGAACTGGCTTCAAGAGAATGGGATTAACCTTATTGCTCATGATAATCTATATCTTTATGGACATCAAAATAATTGTAGTTTGCTCTGCCCATATATGTAAGTTGACAACTAAAATTGTTGTCACTGACAACTAAAAATTGTCAGCAAAGAGATGCTACAGACCCATGTCAACATCTTCCACTCTGAGAATACGGCGCCCTATATCAGTGCGAAGAAGTTACAGAGGATAGAGCTTCACCCCTCATCCCATTTTCTTGTCACTTTAGTGAACCTATATTTTAACTAATTTTTAAACCAGGCACCCCCATTCTCTACTCATCTCCAGCCCAAGCACACCTTTCAAATCTTTTAATCACACAATACCTAGCCTAACTTGTCAGTTCTTTCCATAGATCAAAGAAGTAGAAATGAAGAATAGGTAATTAACAGATGACCAGATCTCTTCCCTTGCTTCCCCTTCAGTAATCTCCTGAACTAACTGTGTGACCAAACTGTGTGAACAAGGTAGCATCTAAAGAAAAATCATTGCGGGGTCGACAAGTCTGCACACAGTGTGGGATGGTGACGACTCTGATCCCTGATCTCAATGATTAACTGAGATTACCTCCCTGCTTCCTTTTAGAAGTTTCATGGCCAAGCAGAATCTTCAGAGGTGGTTTTTGGGGGACGCTGAGTCCACCATCTCCCCAGATTGCCGGCATTCTGATAAAGGCACCTTTCCTTTCTACCATTTGTGAGTAGTAGAGATTCTGGAAGCTGTGGGAAGACGGACTCCCATTCAATAACATGGCAAGTTAATGGCCTTACAGATACCTCCTGTATCCACCTCTGAAAGAGGGCCCCTGTATGGCCCTTCCTAGAGGTGATGGGACGCTGAGGAATTTTCTGTTAAACTGCTAAGTTATTCTCTTTAATAGCCGAGAGAAGGTTAAATTATAATGAACGAAAACCCTAACTCTGCAGAGGGAATCCTGGGAAACTGTCAGAAACAGGAGAAAGGTGAGAATTCTTACCAGAGTCAGCTCTCCCTAATCTCTGTCTGTAGTGCCTAGTTCAGAGAAGGAAATAAAATTTCACAATGTCCCCTCCTTTCCAAATCCAGAACCATTGCTTATTGATCCTTTCTCTCCCAAGGACAGCTACTGCCTTCTTGCTTTACATCCTAAGTACCTGGATTGGCTCTCTGCCCGCCTGGGACATGCAGGCTGTGGTTCCTTTTTTGGGTTTTCTTTAGGAGTGACTCTAGATCTTGTGAAGATAATGTATCTTTTGCACCCACTTTAGGGACACCGCTGAAGTCCAAGAGGTTTTTTGAATATTGGCAGAAATAGTCACTGCTTATCCAGGCTGAAACCTGACAAGATATTTTAAAGGATTTAATGCCTTTATAACCAGAAATTTGGTCAAATTTGAAGCTGATATTCAGCGTCTGATAGAAAAAGAAAATGTTTATGCCAACTCCTCTAAGCTAAATGTAACCAGAGGGAAGCATTTCAACATAGGTGGATGGATGTGTCAGTCCTTCAACCTCCAGGTTACAGCCCGATTCTTTGAGGAATTGAAAGCAATTGCCCTTACCTTACAAATCTTTGCAAAACTAAAAATACAGCTCTAGAGCAGGGGTCCCAACCCCCGGGCCATGGACCTGTACCAGTCTGTGGCCTGTTAGGAACTGGGCTGCCACAGCAGGAGGTGAGTTTCAGGTGATCGAGCGAAGGTTCATTGGCTACTCCCCATCGCTCCCCATGGCTCTCATTACTGCCTGAACCGTCCCCCCGATCCCCCCACCTCCTCACCCCCCCGTCTGTGGAAAAATTGTCTTCCATGAAGTCGGTTCCTGGTACCAAAAAGGTTGGGGACCATTACTCTAGAGGACTGCAGGAAAAAGAAAAGTGTAGCGGGGAGAGGAACTTTAAAAATACTAATAACTGCTATAGAAGCACCCTTACCCAAAAATCTAGCTCTAGTTCAAGGAAAATTTTTAAATGAAAACTATAAGGTCTCTGTTGACGTCTGTCTATAAGTTCCTGTGTGTCCATATATATATGTGTCTGTGTGTGTGTGTTGTAAATGTATGATATTTTTCTACTTCTGGATAGTACTGGTAAAATTAGTTTGTAAAAGAGCTCTATTTAATTGGTTTAAACACAAGCGCTTTTATGGATTTATTATTCAAACTAACCCAAATGCTTTTCCTTTTTGTATTTTGTTTGTTTGTTTGTTTTCTGTACGTGGGCCTCTCACTGTTGTGGCCTCTCCCGTTGCGGAGCACAGGCTCCGGACGCACAGGCCCAGCGGCCATGGCTCACGGGCCCAGGCGCTCCGCGGCATGTGGGATCTTCCCGGACCGGGGCAGGAACCCGTGTCCCCCGCATCGGCAGGCGGACTCTCAACCACTGCGCCACCAGGGAAGCCCCAAATGCTTTTCAAGTTCATGTAATCTGGGATAATCTTCAGTAAATAAAAGCTAATTTAAGTTTGTTGGTTTAATTAAAATAGGTATGTCTTTAGAGTTATCAACACTGAATATAATGCAGACATAAAACTTTTTATTTCACCTGGGTTTATTAGTCAAACAAGTTCATGTTACCTCTTACAAAATTTGTTGGCCTGAAAAATAACCTAGGATGATGACTAACTTTGTTTAATGTCTCATCAAGTTTTTGTTAATGGTCTAAACATAATTGTTGAAAATAAGTAAATTAAATGGATGTGAGATAAAAGTTTCTAGGTGAAATTTTTAAATAGTTTCCTAAAATCTTTCTGGAAACCTGAATCTTAAAGTTTTGCTAAATTAAATTAAATGATGGATAGTCACTGAATATCTAGATCATTTCCAAATAAGATAAAATAGTGAAACATTAATCACAGAACATAGGTTTATCTACTTTTTGCTTCCTTTTACAGACTAATTAAAGGTATTTGGGTCCATTAGCAAACACACTTTGTGCCTCGCTAAGAAGCATGTTTCTAGAAATTATAAAAGTATTTATAAATCCGCCAATTCATAGAATGCTGATGTAAAACATAGTTGGTTTCTTCTTAGTTTTTATTAGAAATTAAAGGTTTCTAAGGGTTAAAAATTCTAATATGTAATTAAACTACTAGAAATAATTAGGAAAAGGAATTTTATGTGTGAATAAGATTAGAATAAATTTAATTAAATAAATGAGTTTTAATTCAAAAGTTAGGTGATGCAAAATTGAAATTTGCTTTTCTGCTTGTTAAAAAGGCAAGGTTTTATTGGACTACTGGTCTCTTCTTGACATGAACTTGTGAAAGATTTTCTTTACCTTTTAAAATAATTTGCCTAGAAAACAAAGATTCAGTATTTTGTCAAAATAATTTTTTTTTTCAGAAAACTGAATCTTCTGTTAAAAGAGTAAAGTTTTGTTTTTTGTTTTTTAACAACTATTTACCTTTCTGTATTTGCCTTTAACATCTCCTACTGTCACTTTGGTTAAATGAATAACTAAGCACTGTTTTACAGTGACCTATGATCCTATTTGACTAGGTGTTTTAAAACCTTGTTGATATTTTGGAAAAACTTACCAAAATAAAATTCTAAATGAAATCTTTTTTGACCTCCAACTAACTTTGAAGTTTTCCAGAGCCTCCCTGGAACATTTCAAAAGATTTGCTCTCTCTCTCTCCTTATAAAAAGGGAAGGTGTTAAACTAATTAGACTTATTTGATATGGTAAATTACATTCGAAGCACTGTCAAATAAGAAGTAATACAAAGCCTTTGAATGTTGTGCTTATATAGGTATATGTTATAAGTATTTCAGTAAATGTGTGAAATTCCTGGAAATCTATTTCCTGGTATAACGTTATCAGTCATAATTCCAGTTATTATCTTAAAATGTTGTGTGTCACAGAAATACTCAGATCTCCTTATCAATTCCATCATATCTTTAGTAACAGGCATTTTTAAGTCTTCTGTAATTTACAGAGTTACTGTTTTATTCTGATGCTCTGCAAAGGTGTTCCCACAAAAGTATTTCATCTTCAGAAAAATTCAAGAAAAGGACTTTTTGACAAGTGAAGGTTTCTGATAACTTTAAGATCATAAAACTGAACTGGTAAGAACAAAAACTGCCCTTGAGTCTTCTTGGAAAGGACTATACGAGGTCCTCCTCACTACCCAGATGGCAGCCAAAGTTCAGTAGTCAAGCCTTAGGTACACATTTCATAGCTAAAGAAGACTCTACTCCACATTGACTAGGAAGAGAAGTAGCTAAAATTAAAGGAGACTGCTTCCTCCTAAGATGCCAGATCAAGACTACATACTTTTATGAAACATGAAACTTTCTCTTTCTTTCCTCTACTTTGACATTGGCCTAGAAAGATACCACCATCATCTGTATCTCCCAAGCCACTGTTAAGAGGGGTGGCCTTTCAGACTGCTGCATTTGTCAACAAATCTCTTATCTGTCTACGATGGTAGAGACTCCCTGGTTTGCTTCCCTGCCTCTGGTTAACACCCCAAACTTTGCAGCCAGGCTGTATTCAAAGGAAGGGACACAAGGCAAAAGTAACCAAAATAAAACTGCCTATGTGGGCTACAGACCCTTAATACCAGATTGCATTCATAATTCAAAATTAGTTCCCTTTGACAGATCCCTACTTTCCTGGTTAAGAGGAAATGCAAATGAGGAATGTCTCCTTAACTCCTGAAGCTATTGCAGTTTCTGTTGCTAAGAGAACAGTTGACCAACAAAGATCCTTAGACTCTCTGGCCAAAGTTGTTCTTCATAATAGGACAGACCTTGATTATTTTTTAGCTGAGCAAAGAGGAGTCTGTGCTATGGCCGACACCACTGCTGCACCTGGATTAACACTTCTGGGGAAGTTGAATCTCAATTATATAAGGTCACTGAACAAGCCACTTGGTTTGTTGAGGAACAGGTGATTCCTTCATTAGGATCGCAAATGATCTCCCTAAGACTAGAAGGTCAGAAGAGGAACAAAGAGAATGACCAGCTTAAAGATTATGAACCTGAAGTGGTGACCTGTGAATATGACAAGGATTAAGCAAAAACACGACCTGTGAATACCACACAGAGGATCAACAAAAGCTCTGAGAACTACAGAGCGGTAGCTGAGACTGGTGCTAATGCCTTAACTTTTGATCACATCTCTCAGTTAATGTGGGAGTCTGATCAAAAGTGGGGAACTGTTCAAAAGGAGTCATGTGCTAAAACTAAGACTTAATACATAACCTAACTGCAGTTACAACCTTCCCCAGGAATAAGACCCTTTTGTCCCCAAAGGGAGATGACCTAGTCTGATAATTTTTTTCTGACTTCCTTGTCTTGCCTTTAAAACACTCTCCCTTTTTGTAGCCCTCTGAATCTCCCTTCTATTGATACTTGCTAGATGGGATGCTCCTGATTCATGATCATTGAACAAAAGCCAATTATATCTTTAAAATTTACTCAGTTGGATTTCCTTTTTTAAAGGGAACTAAAAGGAAGGAATAAATTACTTGGAAAAAAATCTCACTCTAAATTAGTTTGTAATTAGTCCTTAAATCACAGTCCAACATAGCATCACTTAACTATCAGCTACTGAAGATGAAGAAGCTATTTACTCCTGAAACTGAGATTTTTATTTGACCTTAACAACTGTCCTCTTTCTTTGAAGTGTCTTTGACTTTTCAACCTAAATTTTTCTTCTATGAAGAAAAGGATAAGTAACCCAATAGAAGATCTAAAGACATGAACAGGTATTTCACAGAAGAAGCAGCACATATGGGGGAAAATTGTGCAAAAGTGGTCAGCCATGAGAGTGAGCAAGGAATCACAAATCAATACAAGAATGAGGTACCATTTCATACCCATTTCATACCCATTTCATTGGTGAAAGTGAGAAATCGGATAATTCCAAGTGTTGGGGAAGATCTGGATTGCTGTGATTTTTGGACATTGCTGGAGGAAGTATTGATTACTACAACCACTATGGAAAACAGGTAGCAATATCTTGCAAAGATGAACATTCATATTCTCTACGGCCTAGCAATTTCCCTGCTAATCATATATCCCAAGGAAACCTTGCACACATACACCACTACCACCACCATCATGAGACATGAACAGGAATGTCCGTCAATGCTCTTATATAGTTGTAAAAACATGAAAAAAACTCTCAGCAGGAAAATAGATAAATAGTAATATAGAAATAATTGAACAGCAGCTGTATGCAATAAGGATGAATGTTAGCACTATAATTTTGAATTAAAAAACTAATCCCTGGAGTTGCTGTTGGTTCAGCCATGTAGCTGATCCCACTGGTGGCTGAGCCATGTAGCTGACAGGCACTTGGTGCTCTGGCCGGGTACCAGGCCTGTGCTTCTGCGGTGGGAGAGCCGAGTTCAGGACAATGGTCCACCAGAGACCTCCCAGCTCCATGTAATATCAAACAGCAAAAGCTCTCTCAGAGATCACCATCTCAACGCTAAGACCCAGCTCCACTCAACGACCAGCAAGCTACAGTGCTGGAAACCCTATGCCAAACAACTAGCAAGACAAGAACACAACCCCACCCATTAGCAGAGAGGCTGCCTAAAATCATAATAAGGTCACAGACATCCCAAAACAGACCACTGGACACGGTCCTGCCCATGAGAAAGACAAGACCCAGCCTCATCCACCAGAACACAAGGCACGAGTCCCATCCACCAGGAAGTCTACACAACCCACTGAACCAATCTTAGCCACTGGGGGCAGACACCAAAAACAATGGAAACTATGAACCTGCAGCCTGTGAAAAGGAGACCCTAAATACTAAGTTAAGCAAAATGAGAAGACAGAAACACACAACAGGTGAAGGAGCAAGGTAAAAACCCAGCAGACCAAATAAATGAAGAGGAAATAGGCAGTCTACCTGAAAGAGAATTCAGAGTAATGATAGTAAAGATGATCAAAAACCTTGGAAATAGGATGGAGAAAATACAAGAAACGTTTAACAAAGACCTAAAAGAACTAAAGAGTAAACAAACAATGATGAACAACACAATAAATGAAATAAAAAATTCTCTAGAAGGGATCAATAGCAGAATAACTGAGGTAGAAGAAAGGATAAGAGACCTGGAAGATAAAACAGTGGAAATAACTACTGCAGAGGAGAATAAAGAAAAAAGAATGAAAAGAATTGCGGATGGTCTCAGAGACCTCTGCGACAACATTAAACACACCAACATATGAATTATAGGGGTCCCAGAAGAAGAGAAAAAGCAAGGGACTGAGAAAATATTTGAAGAGATTATAGTTGGAAACTTCCCTAATATGGGAAAGGAAATAGTCAAGTCCAGGAAGTGCAAAGAGTCCCATACAGGATAAATCCAAGGAGAAACATGCCAAGACACATATTAATCAAACTATCAAAAACTAAATACAAAGAAAAAATATTAAAAGCAGCAAGGGAAAAGCAACAAATAACAGACAAGGGAATCTCCATAAGGTTAACAGCTGATCTTTCAGCAGAAACTCTGGAAACCAGAGGGAGTGGCAGGACATAATTAAAGTGATGAAGGGGAAAAACCTACAACCATGATTACTCTACCCAGCAAGGATCTCATTCAGATTTGATGGAGAAATTAAAACCTTTACAGACAAGCAAAAACTAAGAGAATTCACCACCACCAAACAAGCTTTACAACAAATGCTAAAGGAATTTCTCTAGGCAGGAAATACAAGAGAAGGAAAAGACCTACAATAACAAACCCAAACCAATTAAGAAAATGGTAATAGGAACATACATATCGATAACTACCTTAAATGTAAATGGATTAAATGATCCCACCAAAAGCCACAGACTGGCTGAAGGGACAGAGAAACAAGACCCGTATATATGCTGTCTACAAGAGACTCACTTCAGACCTAGGGACACATACAGACTGAAAGTGAGGGGATGAAAAAAGATATTCCATGCAAATGGAAATGAAAAGAAAGCTGGAGTAGCAATTCTCATATCAGACAAAATAGACTTTAAAACAAAGACTATTACAAGAGACAAAGAAGGACACTACATAATGATCAAGGGATCGATCCAAGAAGAAGATATAACAATTGTAAATATTTATGCACGCAACAGAGGAGAACCTCAATACATAAGGCAGATGCTAACAGCCACAAAAGGGGAAATCGACAGTAACACAATCATAGTAGGGGACTTTAACACCCCACTTTCACCAATGGACAGATCATCCAAAACGAAAATAAATAAGGAAACACAAGCTTTAAATGACACATTAAACAAGATGGATTTAATTGATATTTATAAGACATTCCATGCAAAAACAACAGAATACACTTTCTTCTCAAGTACTCACGGAATATTCTCCAGGATAGATCATATCTTGGGTCACAAATCAAGCCTTGGTAAATGTAGAAAATTGAAATCGTATCAAGAATGTTTTCTGAACACAACGCTATGAGACTACGTATCAATTACAGGAAAAACCTGTAAAAAATACAAACACATCGAGGCTAAACAATACACTACTAAATAATCAAGAGATGACTAAAGAAAGAGGAAATCAAAAAATATCTAGAAGCAAATGACAATGAAAACAAAACCTATGGGATGCAGCAAAAGCAGTTCTAAGAGGGAAGTTTATAGCAATATATTCCTACCTGAAGAAACAAGAAACATCTCAAATAAAAATCTAACCTTACACCTAAAGCAATTAGAGAAAGAAGAACAAAATGCCACAAAGTTAGCAGCAGGAAAGAAGTCATAAATATCAGATCAGAAATAAATGAAAAAGAAATGAAGGAAACGATAGGAAAGATCAATAAAACTAAAAGCTGGTTCTTTGAGAAGATAAACATAATTGATAAACTATTAGCCAGACTCATCAAGAAAAGAAGGCAGAAGACTCAAATCAATATAATTAGAAATGAAAAAGGAGATAACAACTGACACTGCAGAAATACAAAGGATCATGAGAGATTACTACAAGCAACTATATGCCAATAAAATGGACAACGTGGAAGATATGGCAAATTCTTAGAAATGCACAACCTTCCGAGACTGAACCAGGAAGAAAGAGAAAATATGAACAGACCAATCACAAGCACTGAAATTGAGACTGTGATTTAAAATCTTCCAACAAACAAAAGCCCAGGACCAGATGGCTTCACAGGTGAATTTTATCAAACATTTAGAGAAGAGCTAGCACGTATCCTTCTCAAACTCTTCCAAAATATAGCAGAGGGAGGAACACGCCCAAACTCATTCTAGGAGGCCACCATCACCCTGATACCAAAACCAGACAAAGATGTCACAAGGAAAGAAAACTACAGGCCAATATCACTGGTGAACAATCCTGATAGATGCAAAAATCCTCAACATAATACTAGCAAACACAATCCAACAGCACATTAAAAGGATCATACAACATGATCCAGTGGGGTTTATCCTGGGAAGGCAAGGATTCTTCAGTATATGAAAATCAATGTATGTGATTCACCATATTAACAAATTGAAGGAGAAAAACCATATGATCACCTCAAGAGAGGCAGAAAGAGCTTTGAACAAAAATCAACACCCATTTATAATAAAAAGCCTACCAAAAGTAGGCATACAGGGAACTTACCTCAACATAGTAAATGCCATATATGACAGAAACACAGCCAACATTGTTCTCAGTGATGAAAAACTGAAACCATTTCCACTAAGATCAGGAACAAGACAAGGTTGCCCACTCTCACCACTCTTATTCAACATAGTTTTGGAAGTTTTAGTCATGGCAATCTGGAGAAAAGACAGCCTTTTCAATAAGTAGGTCTGGAAAAACTGGACAGCTACATGTAAAAGAATGAAATTAGAACACACCCTAACACCATACACAAAAATAAACCCAAAATAGATTAGGTACCTAAATGGAAGGCCAGATACTATAAAACTCTTAGAGGAAAACATAGGCAGAACACTCTATGACATATATCACAGCAAGATTGTTTTTGACCTACCTTTTAGAGAAATGGAAATAAAAACAAAAATAAACAAATAGGACCTAATGAAACTTAAAAGCTTTTGCACAGCAAAGGAAACCATAAACAAGATGAAAAGACAACCCTCAAATGGGAGAAAATATTTGCAAATGAAGCAACTGACAAAGGATTAATCTCCAAAATTTACAAGCAGCTCATGAAGCTCAATATCAAAAGAAGAAACAACCCGATCCCAAAATGGGCAGAAGACCTAAACAGACATTTCTCCAAAGAAGATATACAGATTGCCAACAAATACATGAAAGGATGCTCAACATCACTAATCATTAGAGAAATGCAAATCAAAACTACAATGAGGTATCACCTCACACCAGTCAGAATGGCTATCACCAAAAAATCTACAAACAATAAATGCTGGAGTGGGTGTGGAGAAAAGGGAACCCTCTTGCACTGCTGGTGGGAATGTAAATTGATACAGCCACTATGGAGAACAGTATGGAGGTTTCTTAAAAAACCAAAAAGAGAACTACCATATGACCCAGCAATCCACTATTGGACATATACCCTGAGAAAACCATAATTCAAAAAGAGTCATGTACCACAATGTTCATTGCAACTCTATTTACAACAGCCAGGACATGGAAGCAACCTAAGTGTCCATCGACAGATGAATGGATAAAGAAGATGTGGCACATATATTACTCAGCCATAAAAAGAAGCAAAATTGAGTAATTTTTAGTGAGGTGAATGGACCTAGAGTCTGTCATACAGAGTAAAGTAAGTCAGAAAGAGAAAAACGAATACTGTATGCTAATACGTATGTATGGAATCTAAAAAAAAAAAAAATTGGTTCTGAAGAACCTAGCAGTAGGACATGAATAAAGACGCAGACATAGAGAATGGACTTGAGGACACAGGGAGGACTTGAGGACATAGGGAGGGGGAAGTGTAAGCTGGGACGAAGTGAGAGAGTGGCATGGACTTATATATACTACCACATATAAAATAGATAGCTAGAGGGAAACAGCCACATAGCACAGGGAGATCGGCTCGGTGCTTTGTGACCACCTAGAGGGGTGGGAGAGGGAGGGTGGGAGGGAGATGCAGAAGGGAGGAGACATGGGGATATATGCATATGTATAGCTAATTCACTTTGTTATTAAGCAGAAACTAACACACCATTGTAAAGCAATTATACTCCAATAAAGATGTTAAAAAATAAATAAATAAATAAAAGTCAACTCAACGGAAAAACAACATTTATTGCAGTAATCACAGGAAATAAAGGATTGATTTAATAAAAATAAAAGGTAGTAACATTTCATCAAGTAAATATTTTGGATTCTACAAAAAACATTTCAGCTACATTAATAGAGAAACTGAAAAGACCTTTGATTCAGAAAATTGGTTTGGAGAGGAACAGCATCTACCAGAACAGTTTCGGTCTTCCCTTATTTTTTTTTTTAAAGTTAAACAAAACATCTTATTCTAATTAACTAAAAAATAATGCCCCCAAGAGCGGGAGAGAGGGACAGAGAAGTTTGCATTCCTGCTTGCAACAAGAACCAATCCAAACTCTGTACACTACTGAAATGGAAGTAAAATGGACTACATTGGTTAAGAATAACTCAGTGAATATTTTTGTGAGTATGTAGTAGGGTTAAGGCACTTTCATAATTACTGGAGGAAATGCACATTTGACAAAACTCTCAAAATTGCAAATGCACATATCCTTGCAATCACCAATTCCACATTTAGGAATTTATTCTGAAGATACACTTGCGTACATTCATGGGAAATGTTACATGTAGAAGATTATTCCTACAGCATAGTTTGTAATAGCAATCTGGAAACAAATGTTCATAGATAAGGGACTGGCTCTGTAAATGACTGTGTATCCACAGAAGAAAATATTATTGAACAGAATGAACAAAGTCATGGTGTACGTGAAGGAAATAATTTCCAACTTGTTTTAAATGAAAAAGGAAATACACAGAAAATGGATGGGTAATATATGGATATAATATATATGAGTATGTAAAGATATACATGTGTGGTATCTTTATCTATCTATCTATCTATCTATCTATCTATCTATCTATCTATCTATCTATCCATCGATCCATTCCCTGGTATAACTCTAGAAGAAACTTATGGCATTTGCTGCCTTTGATGACTGAGGGTAATGTGACTGGGAACAGGTTAGAAGATAAACCTCGATTATAAAACTATTTTTTTTAATTATAAGCAACGTGTAAGCTATTACCTATCTAACAAAAGAGATTTAAAATATATAAATTAGTGAAAATCCTGAAATCTGATGTGATGAAACAGGTAACTACCTCTTCACAAACTGATTATGCACAACACTGCGTACTCCCCTGGAAGAGGTTAAATTCAGCATCTGCTTTCTGGGTGAGAACAATCCCTTTTGTTCTCTAATATGTACCACTTCCTTTCCACTGGATATTGGAATTGCTGCCCATTGTGGAACTTAAATCTCACAGACATCACCAATGTCAGCATTAACATCAGCAATAGCTGGCAACAAAGCCAACATCTGGGAGTTTGTTTGCAGAAAGGGAGCAGCCCACCTCAGGAAAGGAAGGCAGAGTAATTCGTTGTACAGGTCAAAATTAGCATCAAAGAAGGATGTCATATAATAAGAAACGAATGAAACCTGGGGCGACGTCATTAATCAGAGGAGTTATCAGATTGCTTCCCAAATCCTCACAATCAGCTCTGCCAGAAAAATACACATATCATACAGGAAACAGTGATAAAAATGATGCATGACCCGTCTCAATGTGTTTGGGATATAACATGAAGCCAGAAAATGTGAAGGTTAACCCAGAAGTCATTGCAAGAAGACTCCACTTAGGCTACTAAGTGGAATGGCAAAATGATCCATGTGACAATGACACAGAAAGGACTAACTTCATGTGGGAAGGGTGATGACAGGGTTACTTTGAAGTATCTCTGTCTCTTTTATAAAATTAACAGGTAGAACTTCATAAAAACGTTTTACTTGTCCTAAATACATACTTCATAAAACTATACTTTTCTTTCTTGTTTTTCTGACCTGTTATCGTAATAACATTTATCCCATACCCATCCCATGCTCCACTGAATGTATGGAATATTGAACTTCTCTGCAAAGGAATGCTCATTTAAAAAACTTTGACATAAAATTCTGAAATCAAGTCATGCCAAATGAAGTCCCTTTTTTTCTGTGAATGAGTGACTTAGTTTACTACCTTATCTAAAATCTTGTAATATGATTTTAGAGTGTTTAGTTAAAAAAATAAAACAAGAAATAAAGTTGAAGAATAGAAAGAAAAATGGAGAACTGGCCATCAGAAGATCTATGGTAAATTTAGAAATATACTGCCAAACAGAAAATCAGGACGAAAAAGTTTTAAGCATCTTGGATTGACAATTTGCAACTATATTCACGTAATATAAATTTATCTTTAGTGAAAACAATCTGTTCACTGCTGCAACAAGTTTACTATATCAGGGTTAGTGAGATGGCATGTGGCTATACCATGAAATCACATATGAGTGACACCAAATATAATGATTAAAAACTGACAATGGTTTCCTCTCTTCGTTCCTTTTCTCCTTCTTCCTTCCCTTCCTCCTTCCTTCCTTCCTTTTTTCCTTTTCTCCTTTCTTTTTTAATCTCTACTCTGAAGTACAGGCTAGTCTAGTTTATATACCATGATTTACCCAAGTAGTTTTTGGTAATCGTGAATTAACCATCAATCCAATTCCAATTCATTTTAGTGGTGTTTTATCAAGCCCTCATACCTTGACACCCTCCAGGAATGTGTCTTGATGGGCCAATCCTCAATCAAATTCTGAGCAGTGAGAAGCATATACAATGTTATGCAGCATATGAGTGCTCTAATGAAGCTATGTGTAATATGCTATGGGATGATAAGAAAGGAGGCAATTGATCGAACCTGGGGGAATTTGGAAGACTTCCTCTAAGGGGTGACATTTGATCTTGCATGGAACAGTAAATAGAAATTTGCCAGACAGACAAGATGGGGAGGCATACAGAAGGGAGTTAGGGGAAAATGCCGTTAATTCAGTCAATAACAACAGATTAGTTGATTTAGGAAATATTTTTTGATGTGAATTTCTAAAGCCAGAGTCTAATCCTATTGGTCCCTGCTGGAGTTAACTGAGTTCATGTTGAGACCACATTCAAATAATGCCAGACTTAGCCTGAAAGGACAAGGAAGTGCTGTTGACCATCTCATAATGTGGTTCACATGGGTCTGTCAATGCCAGGGTGACCTAGACCACCCTCAAGGTGATCAAGGAAGACTCTGGAAATTTTAGTGCACCGTGATGACAAGACATTGGGGAAACATCCTGAAAACAGGCATCCATAAACGTATGTGCTCTAATTTGGGAGATTTCTCGAAAATCTGAAACTGTTTGCTCTCAGTTAGAATATCCAATGGCTTGTGCAGGGTACTATTTGGAGGCATTCAAATATTTCTTTGCACATCCAATAATATTGATGAAAACTCTTAACCATTTATGGAGTTTTCTTTTAGGAGCAAGGAAGAGATATTCTTTGTATTCATATTAGACTTTTTATTTTCCCTAGACTATCGGCATCTTCATGTAAATATAATTCCCAGGTTGCATGTACTTGAGTTTATTTGTTGTATAAATCTATTTTTATATCTTTTGGGTTGTGTAAACTATATTTATCTATAAATATAGCCCAGAATTCTATTCACAGATGTGTAGGTATGTAAATTATAAAGAAAATGATTTCTATATTTTCTTTACATTATTGATCTGAAACTTGAAAACTGTAACTTTGAAGTAACTTGATCCCATATCATCTTTATGCAATGAGATTCAAATGCATTAAAGTTAGAGAATTTTATAGCCTGTAGTCATTTTAAAAATGATTTACTTCAGTCTCCTCATATTGAATAAAAGAGACTTAGGTCAGATGAGGTCATGGCTTGTTCCTGATTCCTCAGTTATTGTAAATATCCTAGAATTAGAATATCAGTTTCTGGATTCCCAGCACTATGTACCTTCCCTTGCTCTATTATGGATACTCTTATATGCCTACCTTTTCTTTAAATATAATCATAAAATTAGAGGTATTGAGGGACACTCAAAGATCACTTAGTGCCTCTGTTGTTTGAGTGGACAGAACTATTGTGTTCTACACAGACTTTAAGCTATTAATTTCTGAAACCCACATATAGTAAATTAGAGTATTATTCAAATGTCATCCCCAAATTATCATCTTTCCCTTTAAATAAATGAAAGTGAGTTTCATTGTTAAGGGGGATATTATTATGTCTTGGCACAAATATTCTTTTATATTATAGAAAAATTCAATGGAAAGTGGGATATAATTTGTCAGCAACATATCCATTCTAAAATTTTTTAAAATTCATTACTGTCTTTGAAAGAGCAGTATCATTAAAAGGTGCTTATGAATTGTCTCGGTTGCCAAGGATTCATTTAATCCTAATGAGTCATTATGTGGTAGAAGGTTTTTGTTTTTGTTTTTTTTCTCTCTCTGGGATTTTTGCTGTGAAAATCAGCCTATATATATTTCTTCAAAAGAGAAGCAGGCTACTCAACGATCTGGTGCCATCAGTTCCCAACAGTTTGTAAGCCAGCTAACAAAAGCACCAGGAACAATTTTGCTTATAAAACCAGTCATTCTCCAGGTACCACTGTACACAGGCGGTATTACTACATTATTGAAAGGATCTACCGAGACCATATTCCATATGGAGCACTGTACAACAAAAGCACTCTGACAAATTGGGCCTCAGACTCTACCATCATTATATCTTGGGCCACCCTCCCCTACATCTTTGAGGGGGCTTTGAAAGTAGAGGATCTGGGTTCCAATCCCTGCTCTGGCACATGCTAGCTGAGCAACTCCTCTCTAATCCTCAGTTTCCTTACCTGTAAAATGGAAACGAGAATCCCTAGTCCATGAAGTTTAAAGGAAGGTCAAATAAAATAATACTTGAAGAATACTTAAGAAAATTGTCTAGCGTATATAGTGTGGAATTGGAAATGTTTAAGCACCAAATATTGTGATTCACTTTGGTTAGAACAAAGCCATAAACTAAATATTTCAATAGTATTTAATAAGAAAATGTTAGAGGAAATAATTGATTTTGATACAAGTGCATTGGGGAATGCACCATACAGGGCCCTTTGTTAATCTTTATTGAAAAGATAATAGAGAAGGCTGGGAAATATTTGCAAAACAATTATCATTAAGGCACAAGGTATAAAACGCATTAGCCACATACTGATTTAGCTTAATCTATATATATTCTTTATCCCATCATTGTAAAATTGATTTTTGGCCAAGTTTGTTGCAAATGGAAGAAACTCTCTTGTAACATTCTGTTTTCTTTTACAGAGTTTTATTTGTATCCCTACTGTAATATAATCTTTAACCTCAAGACTATAATTACAAGGGGCTTCTTGTACCTGTTTTCTATAGAAAACTGTCATCTATTAGCATATGTATGACAGGAAATTGGATTTACTCAACAAAACTGTAAAGTACAGACTAGCCCTCTGATGTTTAACTCAGTATCTATGTGTGTCCTTGTTAAATGTGGTAACACGTCTTCTATATATGTGGTGTAAATTTACTTGTCCATGAGAAAGCTTTCTAAGGTTAAATTTCTCCTTTTGGGCCTGTCTGCAAAAAAAGAAATCTGTGACTCTATCACACTCATCTCAAAACAAAACACAGAGATTCTTTCTTCTACAATGAATGGTATGTACAAAGCCAATGTTGACTGTGGCTAGTTATACTTTCATTACTTGTTCTCCCTTCTACCATTTGACAACTGCTCTAAGCCTGATGGAATAATGAGGGCAGAGTCACCAGGACTCAGAATTGAGTTAACTGTCCTGCTGGAACCTGGGGTTTTGTCCTAATCCTTGTCCCTACCTTTCTATAGTAATCACCTACAAATATCAAGGCCCCCCCTTTAGAACTTGGGGCCGTATATACTCTCGCTATTTCCCTTACTAAGTACTGGTGTCCTGACCAAAAACCCAAGATTATGGCTGGTGTCTGGCACCTGCTGAGAGTTCTCTGAGTCCCAATGTCTGCTAGTCTGTCTGCATCTCTGAACAAGATCTTCCCCAAGGTGCCCTGAGCACTTGCTTGTCAAAGAAATAACAACCAGGGGCTTCCCTGGTGGCGCAGTGGTTGAGAGTCTGCCTGCCGATGCAGGGGACATGGGTTCGAGCCCCGGTCCAGGAAGATCCCACGTGCCGCAAAGCGGCTGGGCCCGTGAGCCATGGCCTCTGAGCCTGCGCGTCCGGAGCCTGTGCTCCGCAACGGGAAAGGCCACAGCAGTGAGAGGCCCGCGTACCACTAAAAAAAAAAAAAAAAAAAAAAAAAAACCAAACACCAGCTTTTGTTATATTGTGCCTCGATCACATCCCACAGTGAATAAAAGTAAACATAAAATTCTGCAGTTTGAATCATGGACCAGGTGCTGCTCATCCCTTTGAGCGTAAGGATCATCCTAGGTAATGGCATCAAGACTGAGGCTGTCAGTTTAGTAAATGGTTAGCCTTGGGAACAGAAAGGTAAAGAGAATCTCAATTGGTGAAGAAATTTCTACACTCTGGTTTTTGTTTTGTTTTTGGTTTTTTTTGGGTTTTTTTGCGGTACACGGGTGTACCGCAAGTGTAAATCTTTGCTAGGCTGACTTTCTGGGCAAAACTATTTCCTGTCAAAGCAGCAGGAGTCAGAGGAGATAAAAGGAAATGAATCTTGAAACAAGCTGATCAAGCAAATTTCAGCAAAGCTCAGAGGTGTACCTAAGGACTGTTTTTTTAAAATCCCAATGGCTCCTGGAGTTTATAGTTGTATTATTTTGAAATTTAGTTTTATCAGGTCCTTCTCACTTCCTGGGGAGAATATTATCTGAATAGACCATTTTCTATCGACACTATAATCACATTCTATTGTCATCATTCTTTTTACTCAATTTGCATTGTAAAGACTTAACGTTGACAGTGCACTTACTGTGCTCCAGGCACAACACATACAGTGTCCTATTCAGTCTTCACAGTAAATGAGGCATCAGTGAGGCATTATAATTTCCATTTTATAGATGAGGAAACTGAGACTCAGAAAAGTTAATTGCAGGAGATTCTAGAGCTAGCAGGCAATGGAGCAGAAATTTAAATCTTCCAATTATTTATATCTGACTCAAAACATCCTACTATTTCTATTATACCATAATGCTTTACTATGTACCTATACATATCCTCATCTTCAGTATACACAAAAGATCTCATGTGTTACTTACCCATTTTATGAAGACTATTCACATATTTTGTTTCATTAGTATTTCTCACCAGTTCTGTGAAATAGGCCAAATTATATTATTGTCTCCATTAGAGATGAATTATTTGAAATTCAAATTGAAAAAGGAACTTTTATAAAGTGAGAGACCTACTAAAATGGCAGCATCTAGACCTGAACCTAAAACTTTGATTCCAAATCCATGACCCTCAAAAATACAGCACATTTTCTTGATCAATTCTGTGTACCTCTTTGTATACTGTGGTGTCTAAGGAAAACATCATAATTTGTTAACAAACTATTTTTACTGTGAGGCAAAGTACATACCAGAAAGGAAAATACATATGTTATACTCAACCAACAATGGAACCAGAGTAAAACTAGTATATCTAAAGAACATTAGACATAAAATTTAAAGTTATTCTTTTAAAAATATTTAATTCTATTTTTGCATATAGAATTGTACAAAAAACATAAATGTAAAGTTTAAGAAATGATTAAAATGTAAACATCTAGTCGAAACTGGAACCTCACCAGAACTTGCAGGCTACAGGTATACTCTAAGAGAGAGGAAAAGATTCCAGGTGGAAGATCCAAGAGGCAAGGAGGAAGAACAAAAAATAGTAAATACAAGTGTGTTCACATTGACTGTGTTAAATTATTATTAATGTCTAATAGGTCTATAAATAGAATTAAATGCAGGGCAGCATTACATGTTAGGATGAGATTAATTCAAGTATATAAGCTTACTGTATTATCTAGGAAGATGGTAAAAATATTGCCCTTATTTTTAAATTAACTTTATTGTGAAATGTAGCAAACATATAGAAAATCCATAAAACATTAAAGCACAGTTTCATGGAATATTGGAAGTGAATACCTGCATAACCATCCCATTTGCCTACTGATCACAACCCCTCCCTCACCCTCCCAACTTCCCCTACCACAATAAAGCCTTCCCTGACTTTCATGGTAATCACTTCCTTTGTTTGCTACTATAAAAATTAAGTTTGTCCACTTTGTGGTCAATATTTATAAACATTCTATGTGTGAGTGAAAATAACATGTATCATGTTGTTGGTGCATACACACACACGCACATAACCGTTAAGCTGTTTTTTTAATGGAGTTCAAATCTTCTATATCCTAACTGATTTTTTGTGTGACAATTACCAAAAGAGGCATATGTTAAAATGTCCCACCATCAGCAGGAATGGATAAAGAAGATGTGGTACATATACACAATGGAATATTACTCAGCCAAAGAAAAGAATGAAATAATGCCATTTGCAGCTACCCGGATGGACCTAAAGATTATCATACTAAGTGAAGTAAGCCAGACAGAAAAAGACTAATATCACATGATATCTCTTATATGCAGTATCTTAAAAAGTGGTACAAATGAACTTATTTACAAAACAGAAATACAGTCACAGATATAGAAAACAGACTTATGTTTACCAGGGTGGAAATGTTGGGGAGGGATAAATTGGGAGATTGGGACTGACACATACACACTACTATATATAAAATAGATAACTAATAAGGACCTACTGTATAGCACAGGGAATTGTACTCAATACTCTGTAATGACCTATATGGGAAAATAATCTAAAAAAGAGTAGATATATGTATATGTATAACTGATTCACTTTGCTGTACACCAGACACTAACACAGCATTGTAAATCAACTATACTCCAATAAAAATTTTAAAAATCCAATAAAATACATCCCACCCTTAAAAAAAGTCCCACAGTGATTGCTGAGTTTACCCATTTCTCATTGGAATTTTGCATCTTTTAGACCTGTCTATATATTTAATTTATTTTATCTTCTTAATGAAATGAGTCATCTTTATGAACTGACTCTGTTTATTTCTCTTTATCTCTTGTAAATTTTTTTTTTTTTCCCTAGCTAATTTACAGTAGGGCTGACTCATGACAGTGTGTCCTGGATTTTTTTTTGCTTTCCTTTTTTTTCCCTTCCCTTTTTTCCCCACTCTTCTCAGCACCAAGATAACTTTTCTGCACCCGCTTGAGATGAAATTAACTCTGGTTTACTTTAACACTAAGGTCGAAACCCTTTGGGATCCTGGACTTTCCTGCTTGGGCAGGCCCTGGGCCCTTACTTCTGTACCCTTTCATCCTTCTTTCCCTTAAGGGGGGAATAGAATACATCATCCCAAAATGTGCCACTCTGGCATGGTGACTGTATGGAGCTGAAGACAATGGAGGCCCAGCAGACCCCATGAAAAGCTTTTTACGTCTCCCTTAACTGCCTACGAGAATTTAGATGGGGGTGCCTGTACCAAGAAGACAGCTATTACCAGAGGTAATTTTTACATCAGAAGGAATTACTGAAGGGCAGGGCAAACATTTGTTTGCCAAACATTTGCTCTTCCCACCTTTCTGTGAATCATCTTCCTCCCCTTTGAAGCCCCAGACCCCTACTCCCTTCTCCTTAGCTCAGGATGGCATATAGGCCTCAATGACCTGACTATCTTTGAGTCTTCATGTCTTTGTGGGGCTCCTGTGTCTACACAGTTAAGTTTGTTTTTCTCCTGTTTGTTTATCTGTCTTATGTCAATTAAATTATTAGACCAGCCAACAAAATGAGAAGAGAAGGAGGGAAAAAAAATTCTGCCTATAATCCGTCATCCCTGCTCAAGCCAGAGAATCTAACCCCAAATGAAGGAAGCTCAAAGTCTTTGGGTTTGAGGGAGGGGGAGGGGAATTGAGTGTTCTATGTTCTGCTAAACTCCCTGGGTTCTCATTTTAAAGTATAACTTTGGCCTGGAAATTCCTCTGTAGTCTTACTTGCTCTTTGATGCTTTTAAAGTGATGTTTTAAAATTTTTATCCAAAGTTTTCAGTTGTTTCCAGTGGGAGAATTCATCTAAATAATTTAGCCTACCGTTACCAGAAACCAAAATTCAACAGGTACAGCATTCTAGCATGGAACAAAAATACTTGTTTATCCATGGAATTTTAAAAACTCAGACAAAATATTCTTGATCTCCAAGGCTTCTGAGTATAAGAGCTGAGCTCTCTGTATTGAGGAAATAATTAGAAACAAAATTTCCTGCCAATCCAGAAAAACTCTCTACAAAAGTACAAAAGAAAACAGTTTTATTATTAAATAAGCAATAAATAAGACTGTGATGTGCATCATAGACATCAGCTCAAGTGATTAGAAAGACAGAAATCTTACCATTTTACATAGCCAAACAGATATTACCATTACACATATGTTCTTAAGATAAATGATAACTAATCCTTAAGAGGACATGATGGTGCCATTTGTTACAAATAATTTATCCTAAGTTTATTTGGTAATTGAGGTGGCCATCTGTGTCAGCTAATTGCTTTTATCCAAAGAAATAACACAACTCCTCATACGTATATAACAGGTAAGTAGTTACAATCTCATGTCAGATGCCTAGGTCAACCTCTCAGGGAGACTAGAAGATGGGGTGGTATGTTCTTAATGCTTACATTTCAAAGAGATGTCTTCAGGCCCTTAAGAAAAATATCTCTGGGTTGTAAAATTGGCAAGAGGATTATTTAGCCTTTTAAAAGCCATATATATTTACATTTTAAAGAGCAGAAAAAAATATATACATATGTTTTATACAGGAAATATTCTAAGAAAAGGGATGGGAAAGTTTCTTTCCTTTTTTATATCATGGAAAATTAATTTTTTCCTTATCTTGGGTTTGTGTTTACCCTAGCATTTCAAAACGGAAACTTTTCCCCTCACTTCCAAAATCTCTGCTTTGAACACTGAGAGGTAAGTCTCAAAGCACAGAACAACAGGCATGGAAGGACGCATATTGATGAAAGAGCTGGTCTTTCCTACCCTAGGAATATAACTCTTTGGAAGAGAAGATAGAACTGGGAAAGGAGCAGAAGAGTGTCACGGATGTAGGTCCAGAAGAGGATGCCACTAGGTGGAGCCAGAGCTCCCAATTTGAGATGAAATAGGCTCACAGACATGATTTATTTCCCACTTCCTACTTAGAACTCCAAGAGTGCAACATCAACATGCTTACATCTACAGCCTCACAGTAGAAATGGCCATAAGTCAAGTGTCATTGTGGAAAAATCCTGAGACTGTCCCTAGTTGCTTGCATTCCCAAGTTTTTTTCAGTCTATGATGGCTATCTGAGAATGTTTCAGGTTTTGAACCAGAGAAGATTTCTGGTGAACCTGAAAGGCATATGGAGAGAGTCTGAGGAAGACTCGGTGGATGTGAAGGGACTCAGTGTTTTAGATGAGGAAGATGACGTATGCCCTTTGTAGATCTGGTATCAGACAGCAGACATCAACATGTCTTCATGGGACTGATGACAAATTCAGAAGCATCTCAGCAGAGGCCATAGTGTGCAGGAAGTGACAGGGACAAAATACAAAGCCTAATATGACAATATAAAGTATTCCACTGTAGGGAGAAAAAATAATTTTCCTTCTACCCTTCTAGGTTCTTGGTTGAGACTCCCCTATAATAAAAGACAGATTGACAGGAAAAAAAAAAAACAAATAGAAGTTTAATGACATGTATACTTCCTTTATACATGGGAGATGCCCAGGAAAACCGGGTACCTCCCTCAAAAGGCCCAAGCCAGCACCTTAAATACCATCTCCAGCTAAAGACAAAAGAAGATGGTGTGGGGGAGGAGTGGGGAGTCAGTTATAGGAGGTTTGGTGGGGGGGAAGCACAGTAAACATGGTAAGATTGTTATGCAGATTTAAGTCACTGTCTTCTCCACTGATGAGAGTTTCAGAGATTTTAGTCATCCTTCTCTTCCTGGTACAGAGAGGGAGACACCCTTACAAATGGAGATTTCCCTTCTAAATGTCAATGTCTCTTACAAAAGGGTAACTTAGGTTTCACAACTTTTCCTATGTTTGCTATTTCTTGAAAATAACCAGCCTAAAATAATCCTTATGCCAAAGAAACATATTTGGGGGTGGCAAATTCTGCTCTCCTTTACCATCATCCACAGTGTAAGTATCCCAGAGAAAAAAAAGATGATGAAGGTTAAAATCCAGAATTTCCTCTCTAAATAATACTGATAGAAATCTAGAAGTGGCTGAGTTTGCCATAAATGTTCAGGTTTGTTTTCTCTTCTTCGCAAATTGGGAAATAGAAAATGAGGTGTGCTAAGATGTAACGCAAGTTGCATAAGTGTACACCAGATTTTATGATTTTAGTATTCATAGTACCCTAAATGAGGCCCGGTCTGAGTTTCCAAAGAATTTTTATGCAATATAACAATACATCTGCCTCAAGGACTAATACTAATGGATGGGAAGGAGTGTGATTAGCTTGAGGCCTAACTCCCACCTTGTGCGAGAAATGAGACTCTCAAGTATTTAATGATTTGCAAACAATGGGTTGTAATGAGCCTCAGTGTAAGAGTATTGCATAATCCATCACAACTCCAGGGCTGACACAGAAATGTCAGCATAAGGAAAAACACTATGGATGGCTATGGGAAAATATCATGAAGGCCTCTATGTGAACTCTGAGTTGCTCCTGCAAGTACTAAACTTCTTCTCAGAAAGGAAAAGACGTTTCAGCTCAGGGTATAAGTGTGTTACCTGACAATGTTGGTTTTCCAGGAAGAAGTAGGAGTCTACACCTGAGCTAAAAAGCACAGTCAGTCCCTGGGTTGGGAGTTAAAGGTCTGGTCACCAATTTCAACATGTGGGTGTATGTGTGTGGGGACGGGTGTTCCCACAACAAAAAGCAATTCTCCAACACCAGCTGGGTGTCCTACAACTGAACTCAATTCTGACACTATCTAAGTGCGGATAGTGTCATACACCACAGGTTAAGGGTTAAACCCTACAAAACTGCCCCCCCTCTGTAGATACTGTAAGCAGATACAGTACAGGGTCCCTAGAGAAAGAGAAGCAGGCATGGCTTTCTTGACATAAGAGAGGCCATTTTTGGTCTAAGTCATTTTGTGATCTAAGCCTGGCCACAATGCTGGCCCTTGAACAGACCTCAGTAATTCATGATCTTAAGGGAACAAAGGAATGTGGGAACAAAGTGAAAGCAGTCAAGAAACAATAGTTCAGTGATAAAACAGAGTCCTAGTTCCTCCTCAAGGGATATACATAACAATCTGATACATACCTTTGAGTTATGCAGGAACAAAGGTCCCCACCCAGGTGGAGGATAGTAACTACACATTGAGACCCCAGATTGGCCAAAACCTAAGGAATGATGATGTTGACCTTTACTGATCCTCGTGACTTCAGTCACCTAAAGCTTAGGCCCTGTCAACCTCTGCCCCAATTCTATGCTGAATTCTCATCTGCTCAAGCCCCTTCATGAATATGCATGTACCCTCAGCTTAAAACTTCCCCAATTTTGCTGTTCAGGGAGACACTGCTTTGGGAAAGATCCACAGTGCTCTCTTTACTGGCTGCAAGTATTAAATCCTTCCTTTTCCTGGTCTTTGACTTGGTTGTGTCTTCTGGCTTGACACCCACCAAGAGGGAAACCAGTTTTTAGGTAATAATCCCAGTGGCAAGTCTAGGTTATCACCTGTGCTTCTGACTGACCAGCTATAGACTGGAGGCTCCAATGACCCCTTCCTTGGGCTCAACTAATTTACTATAGCAGCTCAGAGAACTCAGAGAAACATTTACTGTATCACCAGTTTATTATAAAAGGATGTAACTCAGGACAGCTAGATGGAAGAGATGCACGAGACAAGGTATGGGGAAAGGGTGTGAAGCTTCCATGCCCTCTCCAGAAGTACCACTTTCCAGCACCTCCATAGGTTTATTAACCCAGAAGCCCTCTGAACCCCATCTTTTTAGGTGTTTATGGAGGCTTTATTACACAGGCATGATTAATTAAATCCTTAGCCATTGGTGACTGATTCAACCTCTAGTCCCTTTTCCCACGCCAGAGGTCAGGGTGGTGAGACTAAAAGTTCCAATGCTCTAATCACGATTGGTTCCCCTGGCAACCAGCCCCCATCATTAGGTGCAGTTCAAAGGTCACCTCATTGGTATAACAAAAGACACCTTTATCGCTATCATCACTTAGGAAATTCCAAGGATTTTAGGAGCTCTGCACCAGACAGGAGACAAAGACCACACATACATTTCTTATTATAAATCACAATATCACAGAAATGGTAGAGCATTTCCACAACAACTGAAGCTCTCATTATACCACAGCATCCTACTCTCTGTATTCCCTTAAAAAAAAAAGCAAAACAGAAATTTATGTAATAAGCTATAACTATTAAGATAACATGACCAGTAATATGGAAGGTGAGGCAGGATCATGAGGTCACTGAGGCCCAAGTGACTTCAGGAGTAGGGTCAACATATTACTGAGACAGCTTGAGAGCTGTGTTTACCTATGTTTCTTTGGAGCCGGACAGTTAGTTAATGCCAAGAGACAGACCACAACTCTCCTCTAGACAAGAGAGCATGGCCAGAGATTTGTGTTTTGAAATCAGGGTATTGTAACTGAACCTTCCAAACAAAGACAACACTCTATGCTGTTTTCTCAAGGCAACTTAAGACTGAACACGACTATTATTGATATTAAAAATTCTTTGTTGAGGTGAGAGGAAGATGAAGCAAGTGCTTAGAAATGCAGTCTTCTGGGAGAAACAAATATTGACTTCGAATGGAAGAAGCTGAGAACATTCCCTCCCAGTAGAAGGAGTTGTAAATGGCACCCAGGATCCAGGCGACCTATATGATGACAGTGGGCAGGGGTGTTATACTGTCTACAATTTTTTTTTTTCTTTTTTGCGGTACGCGGGCCTCTCACTGTTGTGGCCTCTCCTGTTGTGGAGCACAGGCTCCAGAGGCGCAGGCCCAGCGGCCATGGCTCACGGGCCCAGCCGCTCCGCGGCACGTGGGATCCTCCCAGACCGGGACACGAACCCGTGTCCCCTGCATTGGCAGGCGGACTCTCAACCACTGCGCCACCAGGGTAGCCCCTGTCTACAATTTATTTAAAATTTTACACACAAGAAACTGAAGAAGACACAAAAAAATGGAAAGATATTCGGTGCTCATGGATTGAAAGAATTAATATCATTAAAATGTCCATACTACCCAAAGCAACCTCGGATTTAGCACAATCCCTACCAAAATTCCAATGGCATTTTTCACAGAACTAGAACAAATAAATATAAAATTTGTATGGAATCACAAAAGATCCTGAATAGCCAAAGCAATCTTGAGAAAGAACAAAGCTAGAGGTATCACACTCCCTAATTTCAAACTTTGATGCAAAGTGATAGTAATTAAAAAGTATGGTATTGGCATAAAAACAGACACAAAGATCAGTGGAACAGAATAGAGCCCAGAAATAAACCTGCACGTATATGGACAATTAATTTATGACAAAGAAGCCAAGAACATATAATGGAGAAAGGACAGTCTTTTCAATAAATACTGTTAGAAAAACTGGACAGCTACATGCAAAAGAATGAAACTAGACCACTATCTTACACCATACACAAAAAAATAACTTGAATGTAAGATTTGAAACCACAAAATTTATAGAAGGAAACATAGGCAGGGAACTCCTTGACATTGGTCTTAGCAATGTTTTTGTGGATCTGACTCCAAAGGCAAAGGAAACAAAAGCAAAAATAAACAAGTGGGACTATAAGCAGTTAATATCCAAAATATATAAAGAATTCATACAGCTCAACAACAAAAAGACAAATAACCTGGTAAAAAAATGGGCAGAGGATCTGAATAGACAATTTTCCAAAAAAGACAACAAATGGCCAACAGACATATGAAAAGATGTTCAACATCACTACTAGGGAGATGCAAATCAAAACCACAGTGAGAAATCACCTCACACCTGTTAGACTGGTAATCATAAAGACAAGAAATAACAAGTGTTGGAAAGGATGTGGAAAAAGGAACCCCTGTACACTGTTGGTGGGAATGCAGATTGGTACCGCCATTGTGGAAAACAGTATGGAGATTCTTCAAAAAATTAAGACTAGAACTACCATATGATCCAGCTATTGCACTTCTGGGTATTTATATGAAGAACGAGAAAACACTAATTCAAAAAGATATATGAACCCCCGTGTTCATTGCAGCTTTACTTACAATAGCCAAGTTATGGAAACAATCTAAATGTCTGTCAAGGTATGAATGGATGAAGAAGATGTGGTATATAGAGAGAATGGAATACTACTCAACCATAAAAAAGAATGAAATCTTGCCATTTGTGACAACATGGATGGACCTTGAGGGTACTGTGTTAAATGAAATAAATCAGATGGATAAAGACAAATACCATATGATTCCATCATATGTTTAATGTAAAAAATACAAAAGAAATGAATAAATAAAACAAACTCATAGATACAGAGAACAGAGTGGTTACTAGTGGGGGAGGGAGCTGAGGAGTGGGCAAATGGGTGAAGGGAGTCAATTGCATTATGATGCATGGTAATTAGACCTTTGGTGAAGATCAAATTATAGAGTACACAGATGTCAAATTATAATGTTGTACACCTACAAACTACATAATGTTATATACTAATTTTACTTTAAAATATTATACACACACATGCAGATGCACACACACACACACACACACACACATGTATTTTACATGTACTATTTTAAAAGTTAGTTCAAATACTAACTCGGGTCCAGATATCAATGTACAGTCTAAGTGTGGTCAGCTGGTACTCAAGTAGGAAGTCCATACACAAGAGGCAGCTGCTGAGAGTGCCTTTGTTCCTTGTTTTTCAGCCAACAAACTACACTTTGCAAATTAACATATTAAATGCCAGAAATGAAATTTTATTGGTGAAATAGGCATGTTGTCTAGAATTATGGTTTTTTGTAAATGGACTCGCATAGGTGAAATAAAAAGAAATTAAGGTTTATGGACTGGCTGAATCTAGGGAGGAAGTTACTGCCCATCCCTGCACAAAGAGTTTTTAAGAATCTAATGAGGTTGATAGACTTTACCCTTTGGAATGCAGCCCAAGATCATTTCTCCTGCTATTTGTTTAGGAATGCAGTTCTTAAACTTGGCTGCACATTAGACGTACTTGGAATGCTTTAAAAAGCTGCAAATGCTCAAGCCACACCTCAGAACAATTAAATCAGAATCCTTGGGGGAGCAGTCCAGGCATTAGGGGTTTTTAGAGCTTCCTAGGTGATCCCCATGTGTACCCAAGTTTGAGAACCATGAGTCTGAGAGGATATATAGTGATAATTATATAATTATTATAGTGTTTGCAGATTCCAGCCTCTGCAATGGTTCTCAATTGGATCTGTCTAGGACCCTTTCATGCAAGGAGGTAGCTAAAGTACCTAGAGGGACAGAATTCTGGACTTCAAGGAACCCACAGAATAGGCTGTATGAACCGTTTTATGTCTGCTTGATAATCAATGTTTGATTATTCTATGTTTGTATTTATGGCAGCATTTGTTCTAAGACTTAAGATATGCTGACAGAAAAGTTAAGAGGAAGCAATTACCCTTACCCACACCTAACTTTTGGGCAGCACTGTCTGTCAAAAATAAACTAGGCATTGGGCAAAAACCAAATAGGCCTAAGTCAGATTGCAGTGGGTGCTGGGGATGTATTCTGTTACCCAGGCAACCCTGAGCTGTTTTGTCACTATTTATACAGATAGTCACTATTTTAGGACACTAAATTCTGGACAGAGACCTAATTACCATATTCATCAAAGGGTAGAGACATTAGATAATAAGTAAATAATTTGTCTCTAATGAGGAAAGCAATGCTGTCCTAGGGTAGAGAAATATTTATTAGATACAGTCACCAACCACAGGAGAGCAAACATGTCCCTATATTTTTGCCTCTATAACTAAACAAAATTTTGAACTTGAGCTTTCATTTCAACTCAGTGGTAGAAAATTTAATCTTTCAAATTCAAGGTACATTCAGTAAGTTCTGGTTTGAAACTCAGTCTCTCCTCAAGTAGAATTTCCTTTTTTCCCTTTCCTTCTATTTGTCCTGATCTATATTCCAGGGGAATTTATAAATAATCTGGCATTTGGGATGGATGAATGGATGGGTGGATGGATGGATGGATGGGTAGACAGATAGATAGATAATGTATAACTTAACATTAGAATTAAGGACCCATGCTGGCTTTGGCTGAGATGTATAAGCTTAATCAATTTTAATGATTGACATCTGTTAACTACCTCTGTGGCTCAAATGCCCATATTCCTTCTGCTCTGCCACGCCCAGTTTATTACAAGCCGATGTGTGCCTTCATTTTCCTGTCATTTTGAGGCTTCTAAGTCTCCAGGCCACTCTTATTCATTTTTATATCCCTCTGAAGGGAAGTTGCCATTTTAGATGCTCTCTGACCTACTACATTGAGGGACATGCACTTACAACTTGCTACTTTATAGATTTCACATGCCAAAGTGGCTTTGGGACTTCTCCAGGGGCCTTTCACTAACCCCTCTTTATGTTTGGGTCCCACTAACTCTGTCTAGATTTCTCACACACACTAAACCCTGTTACATAACCCTGGAATATTTAATCCACAATTTAACTCCCTTGATTACCTCTGCCAAATACATGGGTTCTTTACCTGCCCATAGGCAGGAAACTGTTCTTATATCCTCATACACTCTTTTGAGTTAAATACATATGGCATAAACTCTAGGTCTGCTTCCTTAAAGGCTGAGTTTCTTGGCATTCCACAATGCCAGGTTTTCACAACTTGTGTGTTCTATGAGTTTATAAAATCTACTCAGGAACTCACTTAACTTCTTTAATTCCCAGCTGAGTTAGCCCTTTCCTGACTCATGGAATACCGGCAACCCAACTGGGTGATGTGCCCAAGACTTAAAAATAACAGGAAAAAGAAAACCTTGCTTATTGTCAAAATATTGCCTCCTGCTATACCTGTAACAAAGACTTATGCCTTTGAATGACTGTGATAAAATGGATAACATTTTATCAGAATATCTGTATTAGCCTGTATTTAAAGTGACTTCTTGTAAGAAAATCGAAGCTCTGATATATTAAGTGACATGTCTGAGATTGCAATGCTAATTAATAGCAACTCTGGGAACAGAAATGTGCACTGTTTTTCTGTTGCTGGAAGCTCTAAACTTGGATTGGAGAAACAGAAAGTAGCTTCTAGCTGTACAAAATTAATAAACAGAAACCTCAATTAAATACTTGGAAGACCAAAAGGGGAGCTCTCATGTCCTATGATGACTGCAGAGTCCAGCAGGTAGACACAAGAAAGATTCCTATTCTTTCATGGCAAGGACTCAGCCAATGAAAAGCCATGGACTCTTTGTTTACTATGGGCCTCCCAAGTTCTTTCCCCCCCTCTATAAAAGCAGTTTCCTTCCCTTGCTGGGCAAGCACTTGCACAAGGCTTGCCATGGGTGCAGGCCCAGAATTGCAATTCTCTGCTGATCCTGAATAAACCCATATTCGCTGGAGAAAGACCTGGCAGTCTACTTGCTTTAGGTCAACACAGCTAGCTCCATATCAATGATTCACAAACACGGCTGTGCACTAGAATCAACAACAGATCTTTTGCAAAATACATGCGACTCTCCCACAGCATGCATGCAGGTTCACCAGGCGTGGGTCAGTTTCCATGCCTCTCTACTTAAAATCAACTTCCACTTATAATTTCTATGCTTTGTAAAATAAACAAAGCTGAAGAGCATGTGTAATACACATCCAACCGACTTCAAATATTACCTTCCCTCGACGGCCTTCCAGTAGCTTTTTCCCAATCTCTTCTAGCTCCTAAAGCTACATGTAAAAGAATGAAATTAGAACATTCTCTAATACCATATACAAAATAAACTTAAAATGGATTAAAGGCCTAAATGCAAAACCAGATACTATAAAACTCCTAAAGGAAAACATATGCAGAACACACTTTGACATAAGTCGCAGCAATATTTTTTTGGATTCGTCTCTTAGCATGATGGAAATAAAAACAAAAATGAACAAATGGAACTTAAAAGCTTTTGCACAGCAAAGGAAACCATCAACAAAACAAAAAGACAACCTACAGACTGGGAGAAAATATTTGTAAACGATGCTACTGACAAGGGATTGATTTCTAAAATATACAAACAGCTGAATATCAAAAAAAACAACCCAATCAAAAACTGGGCAGAAGACCCATATAGACATTTCTCCAAAGAAGACATACAGATGGCCAAGAGGCACATGAAAAGATGCTCAATATTGCTAATTATTGGAGAAATGCAAATCAAAACTACAATGAGATATCACTGCACACCAGTCAGAACGGCCATCATTAAAAAATCTACAAACAATAAATGCTGGAGAGGGTGTGGAGAAAGGGTACCCTCCTACACTGTTGGTGGGAGTGTAAATTGGTATGGCCACTATGGAGAACAGTATGGAGGTTCCTTAGATAACTAAAAATAGAGTTGCCATATGATCCTGCAATCCCACTCCTGGGCATATATCCAGATAAAACTCTAATTCGAAAAGATACATGTACCTCAATGTTCACAGCAGCACAATTTACAACAGCCAAGACATGGAACCAACCTAAATGTCCATTGACAGATGAATGGTTAAAGAAGATGTGGAACATATCTACAATGGACTATTACTCAGCCATAAAAAAGAATGAAATAATGTCATTTGCAGCAACATGGATGGACCTAGAGATTATTATACTAAGTGAAGCAAGCCAGACAAAGACAAATATCACATGATATTTGTATTTATGTATCTTAAGATTTATGTATCTTAAAAAATGATACAAATAAACTTATTTCCAAAGCAGAAAGAGACTCAAGGACATAGAAAACAAAATTATGGCTACCAAAGGGTATGTGGGGGAGATAAATTAGGAGTTTGGGATGAACATATACACACTGCCATATATAAAATAGGTAAACAAGGAACTACTGTACAGCACAGGGAAGTATATTCAATATCTTGTAATAGCCTATAATGGAAAAGAATCTGAAAAAGAATGTGTGTGTGTATGTGTGTGTGTGTGTGTATATATATATATATATATATATATATATGAATCACTTTGCTGTACACTCGAAATTAACACATCGTAAATTAACAATACTTCAATTAAAAAAAGAAAAAAAACCGACCGAAAAGGGAGGGACTAAGGTAGCCATTAGCTCTGAAGTGGGCACAGCTTGAGGCAGTGGTTTTGACACTATTGTGTGCTTCAGGATCACCTAAGATGCTTGTTAAAAACGCATTTATCAGGTGCCACTCCCAAGTTGCCTAAACTGCTTTATGGACACTTGATGATGGGTAATTAATAAATGGGTATATGCTAGAGTTTGAGTCAAAGCTGGCTTTTAGTATGAACTGGAAGTGAGGCTTTGGGGCTTCTTCAGCCGTTATCCACATCAGAACCATGGCTGCTCTTGTTGTGTATCTACCAAAAACAACTTAATAGCTGTGCATGAACAAATCGGTTTAGGTTGTAGGGTTTATTTATTCAATCATCTGTCTCTAATAGTTGAACCTTCCTTCCTTTGGAGGCTGCAAACAGTCTGTTTCCTGGTCTTGGCTTTGGAACATAGTCTGGCAGTGAGTAGGAAGTGAGCATTACTTGTCTGTTGGGGGATTTGGCAGGATGGCATGTAAAAGCATTTCCCAAACTATTTCTGAGCCTGGTCAGAGAAATACCAACATTTATAAATCTATAAAATGAGCTGTGATGTTTACTAAGTGGTGAGTTTGAAAGCACTGAATTTGCTGATTGATAATTGCCTGTTTGGAGAACAGAAAATACCTGCCACGCACAATCTGCCACTCAGTAATTCTCAGGGAACACAGATGGCAGGCATATTTGGACCGTAACAGCTCTGGTGACCTAGAGAATTTGTTTGTGGTTTAATTACTTCGCAGGTAAAACAGAGGAAAGATGTATCACACTAGGTCCAGCAGCAGGATGAGCCTAGGTACTGGCCCAAACCATTCCTCCTTGGCTCCTTGCATGAATCCCTGGGAATATGGAGATAAAGATTCCAAAAATCTGTGTGATGAGCTCTGCAGCCTGTGTTGCCAGACAAGGCAGGTGAGAACCGTTAGGAGAAATGCCCCTGTTGGGATAATTATTAGGGCAGCCTCCTCACCAATAGATTGACATCCAGTGGGAGGAAAACCTGAGAGAATGGATTGGGGGCAGGGTGGGGGGGGAAGAGTAAAAGAAATAAAACAGAAAAAGAACTGGAAGGTGAAACTTCAAAATTAAAGGTGATCCTGGCAAGACAGTAAGGAAATCCTATTTTGGCCAATCTTATTTTGGCCTACTGATTTGCTTTGCTGTCTGCTCCATATCCAGAGAAGCCTAAAGATAGCAGAGAAGTCAGAAAACATAAAAGAAGTGATACCTGAAGAGCATGGAAAGGAAACAAAACAAAAAGTACTTTCTTATGGAAAAAAAGTCATCCTTTGTGTGAGGGGTTTTATTCACAGAAGTGACAGCGATATAATTGTCGTTATATAAATTAATGTATATTACCCTCACTGCACTCTGAAAACTCTGAATGGAGGCAGGACATGGTATTTATTGTGGTATTCCTGGCACAAAGCATAATGTTTACAAATGGTAGGTGTTTTTTAAGTGAATGAACATACTGAAAATGTCTCTGTTCAAGTGGAAGGGTAGTGGGTGGCTGGAGATAAGATATGAATTCTATGGGCAGCACATGTTATAACACTCATATTTCAGAAATTGTGCCCCTTTGTTCCCTTGTTTCTTTCCTTTGTTCCTCTGCCATTTATTTCCTTCCCTTCCCTTCCCACATTTCTTTCTTTCCCCCCCATTTATTTCCTCCCTCCCTTCCTTCCTCCCTCCTTCTCTCTTGAAATTGAGGGAACTGAGGCTAAAAAGGACTAGCTGACATTTCCAACTTCCTCCATGAAGGTGATGATAGAGCTGGGACAAAGATAATTCCTTTGGTCACCCAAGCCAGGTCTCTTGTCTCCACATCACACACGCTCTCCCTAGTTTAGATTTATGTACAGTCAAAGAGAGCCAAGCTGTCACCATGACACTGAATGAAGCTCCTAATTACTCTCTCTACATGGCTCTGAAATTATGATATCAAAGGAAATTAGTGGCACTTCACACTCTGCTGTATTTCAGGCATAGGAAATACTTGGTTGTGATGGCCATTAAGAGGACAGACATGAGTGATAGGAAACAAATTTTGTTATTAAGTATGTGTCAAAAAGTACAATACGTGTAGATGATCAACACAGTAATTGTTTTCTAAAATTGACTGCTCTGAATTTCAATTACTATCATGGGCTTTGTCACACTTCAGCTGTATGCTCACAACACCCAAATTAAAATGAAAATATGAAAAATCTGTCAGTTCGTATTTGTTTGAGTATACAATTCCATAAATGTGCATGTTGTTTTTCTAGATAAATCCATCTGTTATTTTGGTATCGTGTAGACATATCCATAATTATAATTTTATTTTTGTATTGCCAAGTGAGTATTTCAGGAGGCAGAAGACTTGAATACTCTAAGCCTCTCAGTAACCTGGAAAAAAGTTACTTAGCCATAGTCCTACCCACTAATATTAAAACTAGTAATATACACCCTTACACTATTTCACGGAGGATTATGAGCCAAATTAAATGATATCCAATGCATAGAGGAAGTTTTCCAAAGGCCAGTAAAAAGCATTATTCATTTTATTTTTTAAGTGGAGTGAAATGGTAATATTTGCCGAGGGAATAGGAAGCACTATGAGGAATCAACCAACTTTATTTGCCCTCATGCATATTCTTAACTTTTCCCCAGAACTAATGAGCCCTGACTCTGCTCGGCAATAGTGAATAATCGCATCTGAAGTTCTACTGAGATTTTGCTCTAGTGTTGGTTTTTTTTTCTCTTGCATTTGTAACTTCCATTTATATTTACTTTCTCATCTATGCTTTGCTTATTAGAAATTGTGCTTTAGGGAAACTGTTTTAATTTTTTAGTCTTTTACCCTTAGCAATGATTATTACTTGATGCAATTTAATTTAAAGGATTGGAAGAAAAGAAGCCGTAGGCAGGGAGGGTAATTTGGAGGCTGCTAGCTTGTGAAATCAGGTAAGTCCTTGATGAGTGATAATCAAGAAAGCAGTGACTTATAAATAAGAAACATAATATACTGTTTTGTGTGTGCATGTGTGACCCAGATTTAGTTTTTATTGGATTTTAAAAAATATGATAAATGAGGTTAACATTTTTCTAAGTACTAGAACTTTAGAACAAGTATTTTACAAAGAAAATATCTGGCCAATACCCTTCAGCTTTCTCTCTCATCTTATACGAAGTGTTAAAACTGCAAAAACACAAAAAGAGAGAAAGCAAAATGAGTAATATAGAAAAAGTAGGTAGTTGAAGAAAATTTATTGACATAATCTGTCTTAGAAATTGTTCTTATTGTTCCATCTAGGGGAAGGGCAAGAGGGAGGGATAGATTGGGAGTTTGGGATTGACATGTACACACTGCTATATTTAAAATAGATAACTGGACTCCCCTGGTGGCTCAGTGGTTAGGAATCTGCCTGCCAGTGCAGGGGACATGGGTTCAAGCCCTGGTCCAGGAAGATACCTCATGCCGTGGAACTAAGCCTGTGAGCCACAACTACTGAGCCTGTGCTCTAGAGCCCACGAGCCACAACTACTGAGCCCATGTGCCACAACTACTGAAGTCCACATGCCTAGAGCCCATGCTCCGCAACAAGAGGAGCCACTGCAATGAGAAGCCCATGCACTGCAATGAAGAGTAGCTCCCGCTCACCGCAACTAGAGAAAAAGCCTTTGCGCAGCAACAAAGACCCAACACAGTCAAAATCAATCAATCAATGTTGAAAATGTATAAAATAGATAACCAACAAAAGGACCTACCATAAAAAAGTACAAATATAAAAAAATTTAAAATATAAAAAAAATAAAACTCATCCTGCCACTTTAAAACCAAAAAAAAAAAAGTAATTGTTCTTATTACTTGCAATAAAGAAAACATGGCAAAGTTGAATCTTGAGCACTGGAAGAGATAAAATTCCACAAATCACTGCGTATCATGGGAAAGTTGAATGATGTTAGTGAGGGGGTGATGGAACCAGCTTGTAGGGTTTTGCTGGGTTTTGGGGGGTTGAACATAAAGTTATCCTGGAGGGAGCTAATATGCCATAAATCCCTACATCTGACTGGGTTTGGAAAACTACCCCTGAGCATGTATGGAGGTTTCCATTGACTAAACAAATTTAGGGCTTGTTAATATGTTTCAGTCAAGGCTTTTCTAATGGGTATCTGGGATTACTTCAGAGACAGAACTATGATCCCATGCAGAAACTGGTGGAAATCAATCTCTCTTTGAATGGTGTATTTATCAAATTTAAATCAACTTTAGGTTAAACATTCTTCTTCCCCCAAAGTCTAAGAATTTCTGAAAATGTTTTGTATGTGTAGCTATGTTATTTAATGCTTTATTACCTGTGACTTTTTTGGTTTCCTATGATATTAAACAATAAAATTCATGTTAACTCACAAAACTAAATAACTTCCTGGTTTTTGTTTTGCTTTTTTGTTTGTTTTTATATAATCCTACAGTTTCAAATACTAAAGACTTTGAAGCAACTTGTTAAACCCATAGGCCATGGATTTAGATTGCCTTGGTGCAAACCCCATTCCTACTATTGACTAGAAAAGCACCCTTAGGCCACCCTCTTTTTTAGTTTTCTTATTGGGTAAATTGGGAGAGAGAAGTGGTATTTGGTATTTGGAATCCTTATTGATACAGTTGTGAGAATTTTATCACACAGGTCTTTCTTGACTCACGATGGGGTTATGCCCCTATAAACCTATTGTAAGTTGAAAATATCATAAGCTGAAAATGCACTGAATACACCTCATCTACCAAACATCATAGTTTAGCCTAGCCTACCTTAAACATGCTCAGAACACTTACATTAGCCTACAGTTAGGCAAAATCATCTAACAGAAAGCCTATTTTATAAGAAAGTGTTAATAACTCATGTAATCTATTGAATAATGTACTGGAAGTATAAAACAGAATAGATGTATGGGTACAGAACGATTATAAGTGCATTGGTTATTTACCTTCATGATGGTGTGGCTGACTGGGAGCTGTGGCTTGCTGTCACTGCCCAGCATCATAAGAAAGTATCGTAGGGCATATCTCTAGTCTGGGAAAAGACCAATATTCAAAATTCAAAGTACGGTTTCTACTGAATGCATATGGCTTTTGCACCAACATAGAGTCGAAAAATCGTAAGTTGAACCATCGTTAAGTTGGGACCATCTGTATACCATGTGTCACCCTCATAGTAAGCATTAAAGAAAAGTCAACGATTATAATATTCAGTATATAAAACTCATTTCTCTTCTCCCAGTGACTTGATCCTTATCATAAAACACGAATGAAGATTTAGGAGTGATGTCAGTGAGATGGCAGAATAGGAACCCTCAGACCTTGTTCACCACAGAGACGCTGACTTACCAACAACATATGGCCCAGAAAGCCTTTATGAGAACTCCAGAAACCATTGAAGATGACTCAGTACCCCAGGAAAGGGGAAAGCCAAGAACAGTCACATTGAAATGGGTAAGAAAAATTGTTACATTTCACCCATGATAGCCCTTCCCCAAAGCCAGCACAGCTTGGGGTGACTGGAAGAAAACACTCAACTCAGTGCTTGTCTTTGGAGGGTAAGAGAAAAGTAGAACATATACCCAATATTCCAGCCATTCAGGGGGCTGCCTGAGGGACTGGCTTCTGTCTCCCCTGAGTTGGAGTACTGATGGGGAACCAGCTTACTTTTGAACCCTAGGGGCTGCTGAGAACAAAGTAAAGCTTGGTGGCTTGTTGTAGCAACAAAGCACCTAGAGAACCATAACAGACACTGGAGGGAACAAGACATTACAAGATCCTGTAAAGCAAACTGGAAAATCTGTACAGTTGGGAAATTATATGCACAAGCACAGAGAAGACACATCGTCAGAGAATGTTTGAGAGGCCCCTAGAATCTATCCAGGTTGACTGGTGAAGGTCTTCTGTACAAAGCCAGTTTATAAAGACTGGAAGAGGTAGATTTTTTTTTTTTCAAATACCCAAATCCCAGCAAAAACCAACAAGGCATATGAAGACACAGGGAAACATGGCTCAATTAATAAAAATCTCCAGAAACTAACCCCAAAGAAACAGACATCTATGAATTAATTGACAAAGAATTCAAAATAATTGTCTTTTGGAAGCTTAATGAGCTTCTGTTAAAAAAAGAAAAACAAAACAAAAAAAAACAGAAAATGACTTGTTGGTGAGGATGTAGAGAAATCAGAACCCTTGTACACTGTTGGTGGGAATGTAAAATGGGGCAGCTGATGTGAAAAACAGTATGGAGGCTCCTCAATAAATTAGAAACAATTATCATATGACCTAGGAATCCCACTTCTAGGTATATATCCAAAAGAATTGAAAACAGGATTTCAAAGAGATAATCTGCACACCTATATTCATTGCAGCATTATTCTCAAGAGCCATGAGGTGGGTATCTATCACAGATAAATGGATAGAGAAAATGTGGCATATACATGCAATGAAATATTACTCTCCCTTAAAAAAGGTGAAAATCCCATCATATGCCACAATATGGATGAGCCTTGTGGATATTATGCTAAGTTACATAAGCCAAGAGGACAATTACTGCTTGATTCTACTTACATGTGATATCCAAATTAGTTAAATTCTTAGAAACAGAAAACAGAATGGTAGTTGCCAGGAGCTACAGGCATGGGGAAAAGGGGAGTTGTCTTTCATTAAAATCAAGACAACACACCCAAAATGGAGTCATTCATGCTAAGCCCCAAGTCACCAAACTGAGACTTAACTGAATTATAGTTTTGGCTCTCCCACAAAAGGAATCTTAAACCAGTCAATCAGGAATCACCTAATCAGCATTAGTTAATCTGCCTGAGAGACCTCAGACACTGCTTAAAGGAGAGAGACCTTGCAATAATCAACCCACTTTTTTTTTTCTTTTGGCCTAGTATAACTTCCTTGTTCCCACTCCCTTCTGCCTATAAAAGTCTTTCATTTTGTACAGTTCCTAAGAGCTCCTTTCTATCTGCTAGATTGGGTGCCGCCTGATGCATGAATCATTGAATACAGCCAATAGGATCTTTAAAATTTACTCAGTTGAATTTCATTTCTTAACACTTTCAATGGGTATAAAGTTTCAGTTTTATAAGACGAAAATTTTCTAAAGATCTGTTGCATAGCAATGTGCTTATGGTTAACACTACTGTACTGTACACTTAAAAATGGTTAAGATTTTAAATTTTGTTATGCGTTTGGTTTTTTTTTAACACAATAAAAACAGAAGATTTCATGCTAGGGTAAGCTCTAAAAATTTATACTTCATCTATTCCCTTCTATTCCTATGCCAGCATTTTGTCACATTTTCTCTGTTCTTCTCCTTGAACTTACCACTACTTCCATTTCCTTTGTCTTTTGAATTTTTCATTCAGTGCCAAATGTTTGAGAATAACAGAGTTCAAATTTCTTTAAGAGATGCTTACAAGAAAAGTACACAACTCTGAAGATGCAATCAACAGATGCTGGTCTAAACCACAATTGTTTCTCCATGCTACACCAACCTGTAGCTGTAATTAACTCTGAGTAATCTATTTTGGGGGAGGAAAAATAATTTTCTCTCTTCCTTTCTAGTTGCTTGGCTGTAATAAAAGACAGATTAATAGGAGAAAAACAAACAGAAGTTTAAAAACATGTATACCTGCTGTATACACGGGAAAGACCCAAGAAAACTGAGTAACTCCCTGAAATGGCCCAAGCCACCACCTTAAATACCACTTTCAGCTAAAACAAAACATACTGGGGGTGGGGTGAGACAGTTATGGGAGGTTATCAGGCAAAGCACAGTAAACAGGGTATGTTTGTTCTGCAGATTTAAGTCATTGCCTTCTCTATCATTAAGAGTTTATAGAGTTCTAGTCATTCTCCTCTTATTGGTACAGAAAGGGAGAAACTCTTAAAAATGGAGATTTCCTTTATAAATTTAAATTTACCTTACAAAAGGGTAAACTTCTACTAGGTTTTCAGAGCCTCTCTTGTGTCTATTTCTTAATATTAAACAGCTCAAAATAATCCTTATGCCAAAGAGACATATTTTGGGGTGTCATATTCTGGTCTCCTTCAGTATACACCAATTCTAAAACTAGGGAAGGTATAGTAAAATGTACCTCCAGTGTTAGTAACGGCAAAAGTATATCACACAAAACAAAAACCAGACCAAAACAGAACAAAACATGAACTGAGTGTCCTCATCCTAACATTAGTTTCCTATGTGGATGGTTTACCTATTTGCCAATTGCCTCCTCTGTCTCTTTGAAGCCCATTTTGTGGATTTCCCTTATCTTGTGTGAAAACTTGCTAAAAAAGTAAAGAATGTAACTCTGACCTTCCTTTGTAAAGTGGAATTTCCCATTTCCATTTACAAGTTATTGTTTTGCTGGGGTTATCAGTGTATTTAGCACATCACTTTACAATTCATTAAAGAAAGAAGAGGCAGGGGTCAGTATTTGAGGCCACTTTTCAATTTATTTTATTTTTTATGTTTTTATTTTTGAGTTTCTATTCCATGCCAAATGCTGTATTAGGAGAAGATTAAAACAAGACAAAACAAAAAATACAGTCCATAGTTTTATGTTAAAGATCCTAGTCAGGGACTGTCCTAGAAACTCAATGTGAACAAATTGAGGCACAAAGGGACCCGACCTGCTGCAGTGACCAAGGGAAGGTGGACAGTGGTGTGGCCAGGCCTCTGAGACAGTGGGAACAGTGGTGCTCTCTCTGCCAGGCTCTGTTCTCTGCGGTGGGCTCCTTTATTCTTCTGTAAGCCAGCGTCTTCCACAAGTTCTTCAGCCTGGCTCTCACAGCTCTTGTCCTCACAGCTTCACCATCAGAGAGGGGCTGAGCAGAGCCCAAATCCCAGAGAATCGCTCTGACTCTCTGGCACAGAGTCTGTACCCATCACTGTGTCTAGGAAGATGCATGCCTGTAACTGGCAGCCTCTGTCAGGATCCTCTGTTGCAGTGACAGCACAAATGACTGAGCTGTGTGTCTGTTTTGAATGTTAATAAGTATTTTGTTAGATCAAAAATAGATTTGGAAGAGAATCCCCTCCCCCAGGCCTAGGTTAGTTCAGCAAGACAAAAAGGTATGGATGGATTCAAATATTATCCCCTGAGGCATTTCTCAAAATTATTTTTCACCCATCTATTATTCTCTTTCAAAGAGAAAGTTTAAAGCAGCCTTGTTTGGAGTATATAACTACTTTTCCATCCAGACATAAGCATAATCATCTGTAAGTTCTTGGTTTAAAATTATTGCTGGTATCCTGCATTTTTCTCCTCTTCTTTTCCTCCACCCAATCCATGGTTGCATTTTGCTTGTGATGTTTTATGTCTAGGCATCTATTTGGGTCAATTCTGTTAACTTATTTCTTCTCAGGAAGAAGAAAACCATGTCCTGCCCTAGCATGTGGGAAGATTTTATCTCATTTTACAGAATGTTTTATATGGCATTCATTTAAATTTTCCTTCATATGATGGATTGCAGATCTCTCTCTTGTATAATGTCAGTTTGGTGTTAAAGTATGATGTGAAGATTTACTGGTAACTTTCCAAAAGAAATATTATCCATGAACTCTAGAGCAATTAAAAAAAAAATCACTGGAGGATGAAGCAGAATGAGGAAGAAATCTGGATGGTGGGAAGAAAAGAATCCCAGAAATAGCATTTTGGTTTGTTTGACCAAAGGGGGATAATCTGAAATGCTGAGCAGCACCGTGTGCTGAGGTATTTGCATGACGATAGGGCACAGGAAAAGGTGAAGCTCCGTATGATGGGTATTTGAACCAGGTCATAAAGGGCCAACTTGGATGTCACAGATTGATTTCTGCATCATAGAAACATCCTCAAGGAGCTTGTGCTGAGGAAACATGCCATATAGGCTGAATCTACAAATGCTTCACAGCTTTCACTTCTCCCCTCTCTAAGTATAATCTCTTGCAGCCAATGAATCCCTGTTTTTTCCCTGGTAATCCCAAGTGGTTTTACCAGTGATGTTCTGTTACTTTACTCTTGATTTGCTACAGACAGTTGTGAAAAGATGAATCACTTGTGAGTGCAGTGAGGAGATAAAACTCAAGACTTCAGTGCCTGGTTTACTGATGAACGCACACCAAGTACAGCAGCCCCTGATGGCAGCAAATGTCCATGAATCCTTACGGGGAAGCAGAGAAAGCCCACTTCCTTCTCGGTCTAGTAGATGTGAAGCTATCGTCAGATGCCAACTACCAGGCTCCTGGTGTCTGTTTAGGGTGGGAATTTCTTATTCATAAGAAGCAACTGATGAATAATAAGTTATAAGAACATCACTGCAAACACCTACCAATAAGTATGACTAGCAGATAAGGCTTCCTGTTGCTCTCCTTGCAAAGAAATTTAATACTCTATTCCTGGGGAATAAAACTGGTTCTGGGCCCATCAATTCTGGCAACTTATGCTTTCACTTGTGTCATCAAGCCATTTTTTTTCTGAAAAGGGTGTAGAAATTTAGTGGACTATCCCAAGCAAGTTTATTTGTTCCCTGTTGACATTTTTTCTTCTTGTGGACTTTCTGCTCCTTCATTCCAAGAGCACTTTGAAGGTTTTCCTTAACCTTCACCCATAGCCTCTCATTCCTGAGCATCACTGGCTCATGCACTCATTTCATACATATTAAAGGCGAGGCACCGAGCAGCCCTGACTTTCGAGGTGCTCAGCATAGAGAAGAGGACATGTGGAAGAACATCAGTCATTGTCATACTGTACGATGACATGAAAAGGGAGCATCTCCTGAGTCAGCCTGAGGACCGTGAAGATGCTTATGGGGACCCGTTAGCATCAAGTGAGGCGATTCTTGAGGGACAAGTAAGGATTAACCAGAAAAGTTAGCATACAGGCAGAAGAGGAGGAAAAGAAATTCCAGCAGGTAGAACAACATGACCAAAGACCTGGAGGTTTAAGGGACCTTATGACACTGAAAGAATTGAAGATAGACTAGCGAGTCTGAATCTGGGACCTTATAGGTCACCTGGCTCAGTACAATGTTCAAATGTTTTCAGGGGGTAGAAGATAATCCCATTGCAAACAAGGCACAGGAAAACATCTCTATTCTCCCATGAATGTGGGCATGAAATGGAAAGAAAAACCGAACCAAGCATGTGATTGCTTTTATTTTTTATTTTTATTTTTGCTGTACACGGGCCTCTCACCGCTGTGGGCTCTCCCGTTGCAGAGCACAGGCTCTGGACGCGCAGGCTCAGTGGCCATGGCTCACGGGCCTAGCCGCTCCGTGGCATGTGGGATCTTCCCGGACCAGGGCACGAACCTGTGTCCCCTGCATCATCAGGCGGACTCTCAACCACTGTGCCACCAGGGAAGCCCCGTGATTGCTTTTAAATAGGCACAAATCCAGAGAGAGATGGAAGAAGTTGAGGACTGAGGTAGAGGGGCAGTTTCTAAGTCCCTCTTGTGCTGAATCTTTTCAGGATGACTTTCTTCTTCCTCCTCCTCTTCTTCTTATCATTATTATTATAATTATTTTTGAATTCCTGCATGTTTGTACTGCTCTCAGTATCAACCCCAATATTCAACTAAAAATCCAACTAGAGACTAACTCCAATTTGTAAATACATTATGTCCCCAAATCCCATTTCTAAATCAGCTGTTTTACTCACAATGTATTTGCCCACAGAATTAGTGTTTCAAAAGGCAGCTTTTGAAAACACTGGTAGTTGGTGTATTTCAAGGAATTGGTCCACTTCATCCAAGTTATCAAACTTATGGGCATAGTGTTTTTTGTGGTGGTCTTTTATTATCCTTTTAATACAGGCATACCTCATTTTATTGTGCTTCACTTTATTGCACTTTGCAGATATTGCATTTTTTTATAAACTGAAGGTTTGTGGCGCCCCTGCATTGTTAGATGATGGTTAGCAATTTTCAACAATAAAGTATTTTTACATTAAGTCATGTGCGGTTTTTTTTTTGGCTGCATTGGGTCTTTGTTGCTGCGCTCGGGCTTTCTCTAGTTGTAGCGAGCGGGGGCTACTCTTTGTTGTGGTGCACCGGCTTCTCATTTTGATGGCTTCTCTTGTTGTGGAGCATGGGCTCTAGGCACGCGGGCTCGGTAGTTGTGGCACATGGGCTTAGTTGTTCCGTGGCATGTGGGATCTTCCTAGACCAGGATTCGAACCCGTGTCCCCTACATTGGGAAGCAGATTCTTAACCACTGCACCACCAGGGAAGCCTCCAAGTTATATACTTTTTAAAAGACATAATGCTATTGCACACTTAATGGACTACAGTATAGTGTAAACATAACTTTTATATGCATTGGGAATTAAAACAATTTTTTTTGTGCAACTCACTTTGTGATATTTGCTTTATTGCAGTGGTCTGGAACCAAACCTGCAATATCTCCAAGGTATGCCTGTATTCTTGGATCAGTAGTGATGACCTCTCTTCCTTTTCTTATATTGCTAATTTGTGTCTTCTTTTTTATTAACTTCTTCTCCAGGTAAACAGACCTTGGCTCTCTTTTTCTAGATGTGCTTGTCTCTTCAGATTTAGGGGTAGCAAGTTGCCCTGTGACCTTAGTTCTTTGGTGGGTCCAAGAAAAGTCATTAATTTCCAGTCTGTCCAGGTTCTTCTGATTGTAAGGATCAGTATGAGGACTTGCTCTTTACGTGTTTGTGCTAAAATTAGAAGTGCAAATGTTTCTATGTATAGATTAGGCTATTTGTATCCATGAAGTCAGATATAAAATGTATAATTTATTCTAGCTTATTCACAAAATTAAAATTCAAAGTTAAAATATTTTTAGGAAGAATGTTTTATGTCCAAAGAAAACATACATGGCAGAGCTGAGATAAAACTAAGCTTGCACCAAATTGATGCTAGTATAATTGCATCTGTGTGAATTTGGTTTCCAGCAAACACTTATATACCCCAGACTGTGTATGAAACATGATGCTGGGCTCCACCAATACAGGAAGCACAAGGATAAAACCACCAAACTCAGGGAGCTGACATTCAGTCGGAGATGGACCAGTGAATAAAGAATATGACATATGTTATAAAAAAAAAATATGAGCATGGTGTTATGGGAAGAATGAGGTGATCCTCAATATGAAAGTACAATTTCAGAAATAATTTTCCATATATTCACTTAGATTTCTGTCTTCAGCGCTCTGAAATGCACTGAGTGATGGGGTTTGTCCCCTGGAGACCATGAGACCTTGGAGGATGCCAGGGACATATGTTAAAAGGAGTTCTGCACACAAATTGCATTAGCATCAGTGTTAATCCCCATTTCCCTAATCGGCTTATGGAAAGCCATCTCCAATATTGATATTTCTCTATTTTATCTTCTTTTCTAAAAACCTTATGATCTGGTTTTGACAGGAATAGACATATTTCGTTCTCAAGAAAAATATATATGTTTGAGATTTCATAGTGTTAAATGGTTTTTTTAAAAAGGAGTATTATCGCATTCTTGGAGAACAAAATGCCATACATAGTCTCAGAAAGCAGAGAGAAACTCTACAAAGAATAATAGAATCACCTGACTGGCATCAGGACAGGCATTGCTTAGCAACCATCTGCGATTTGCGTTGATCAAGTCAGCAGGTTCCATGGTCCCAAGGAAGGAGATCTCTACTATTCTTTTTTTTTTTTTTTTTTTTTGGCCGTACGCGGGACTCTCACTGTTGGGGCCTCTCCTGTTGCGGAGCACAGGCTCCGGACGCGCAGGTTCAGCGGCCATGGCTCACGGGCCCAGCCGCTCCGCGGCATGTCGGATCTTCCCGGACCGGGGCACAAACCCGCGTCCCCTGCATCGGCAGGCGGACTCTCAACCACTGCGCCACCAGGGAAGCCCATCCACTATTCTTTAAAATATTTATTAATTTGGGGTCCAAAGTTTATACTCAATTATTTCCTTTTGCTTTTATATCATCCTCCAGATCTGGGCATGGAGTGATATGTGAGTCTCCTTTGCATTTTGACAACACATACAGACTACTTGTTTACAAAAAATGCTACAACTCTGAGATATCTCTCAGGCTACTTAATAAAACTGTCATTTTCCCTATGCCTCTATTATTATTTTTTAAATTTTCCTTTTCTCACACCCTCACCTCACAGACAATATGCCTCATTTACAAACCACAGCAAGGATACTGATTTTTCTTGATAAGTTAACAGTACTGCCTCTCGGTTTTTATACTCTCTACAAGGCTAAGGAAGACTAGAGCTTAAAAGACAATACTGAAGTGCTTCCATAATTTAAACTGGAGTCACAACATCTTAGTTTTCATCTTTTGAGGGCCACCACTTGTTCTCTTTTGCTAGACCAAAGAAATGGAACAGAGATATGAGCCCAAGTGGATGATTTACCAGAGTCCTTTTCAGAGAATAGCCGTGGGCTTTCGGACTCAGCGTTCATGCCAAAGCCTAGCGAGCAGTGTCCGTTTCCTGCCCTCCCTTCTTATGGCCCTCTCATGAAGGCTGTGGAAAATTTGAGAGGACCAAACTTCTTATAATTCTCAGCACACTGTATTCCCGTCCTGTATTCTTGCAATCTTAAATGGTCTTTAAAATGTCTCTGTACCTCTGATTTTCCCCTTTCTAAATGCTTCAACATGAAACCTGAATGGCTCCCAAGGCGAGCCCTTGGCTTTGCCTTGCAAGCCCTGGCTGGCCAGCCAGTGTAGTTACAGCAGGGCCTGATGCTGGCCTCTGTGATATGCCATATTCAAGGCTGTCACGTGTGAGCTCAGTATCTCCATCCATAAGCACACTGGACACAGTTAAAGATGAGAAAATAAATCTTTACCTGTCAAGTTGCAAAGAGACATATTTCTGCCCTCCTTTATTAAAGGGACTTGCTCAGTAATCCTGAAAATAAAACCCTGTAGTTCTAGTGCTTTATGCCTTGTCACATCACCGCATATAAAATGAGCTAACCATATGATCTGTTCTTCCACTGAGAAGTGAGGGCGGGTTCCCCAGTCAGAGCAGCAGAAGCCCTTCACTTTCCCTGGTGGGGTTAGGAATGGGCCAGACTCTGCAGTGAACTCACTCCTGTCCTGTGGGGATCAGAATCGCCAATATCTGCATCTACATAGTCTCCCTTGATCTACCAGGACATACTTGAAGTTGATTTGAAGGATGCTTAGGAACCAACATTAGCTTAAAGCCTTAGACTATGCTCTCTACCTGAGTAATTTTCTTATTAAAAAGTTTTTGGAAGAGAGAGCACATGAAAAAAGCAGAAGCTGAATCTACCAAATGTTCACTGGGTTGTTCTAATACCTTCCTGTGAGAATAAACTAATGAATTCATGGATCACTGATATATACACTGCTCAAAAAATCCCTTTAGTCTCTTGAAGGCCGCAAAAATGAGGAGGACCACAATGATCCACTTATTTCTTTCATTCAGCATTCACTGATCATCTGAAACACGATGCCCAATGCCCTAGACATGAGAAACACAAATACTACAAACAACTTCTTCTATAGTATATGCTTAAGAAATACATAGCCAACCAGAAACTGGCACATATTTGTCAAATCAAGTTGTAGATGTCAGTTTTCTATGCAAATTAATTCCCCGGGATGATTTAATTTCAAGTGTTTTTACTCATAAAATTACATATTTGGCTCTTCCCCACCCCATTCCACATTCTTAAGCTTATGTTATTTAAATCTGAAGAAACAAATTAAAATAAATAAAGACACTACTTTCAGTAAGAAACATACATATCAGGGGAACTTGAGGGCTTGATCTGTTCCCACAAGGGAGCTACAAAATGGAGCATTTGAGCTGTTTCACACATATCAAGCTCAAAGATTATTTATCTGAAACATCCAACAAATGGAGGCTATGGTGTTTTCTTGGCTTAATTAGTCAAAGGATTTCCTCCACTTTCCATCTTGTTTTGCATCAACAGACCCAACCGAAAATCAGAGAGAAACCTCTTTGTTGCAAAGCATATCCTCCATGGTCGCTGCTTCTATTGTGACTGTTGGAACTCATAAGGGCTAGTGAAGCAGGAGCTAGGTAGGCCCCAGGCTGAGCAGCTGGAATCTGTCCCCTGTGCACAGAGACTCCAAGATAAAGATAATGGCAGGAGCAAGGAGGAGCTGAGGCCTGCTTGGACAAAAGATAAAGAGACCATGTATTTCTTATTCTTGAGGTCAAGGAGACCTCCCCGACTACACATCTGCAGAAAGCCTCCTCAGGGGTTAAAAAGGGAGGGGGCACCACCCCATAAGAGGTGTGTCAACTTCCCCATAGTCCTCTGTGCTGGAATCCCTCTGGACAAAAAGATGCGCACACATGTTGGGAAGGGATCTAAGACAGGTCGGGTATGGAAAAAGAAGTGAGATAATTAGCCAAAGGTAAACAAACACCGGGAAGAACTGCCTATATGAGTGATTTGAGTCACCTCTCTGGTGCGCTCCTCCTCATTAGGGAGGACGCCCACATCCTTTCTCTCTGGGTGTGCATCTCTGCCTTGCTTCTGTCTTAACCAAACGAACTGTTTCTCTGTGTACTCTCCCACTTGTGCAGTGTCTCTAATTATAAACTTTGTATGTGTTTTCACAGTTTTTGCCTCCCTGAGAAATTCATTTTTCAACAGGGGCTAAGCCAGCAAAAGCCACCTTTGCTTCTCGCCTGCAGCCCCTGGTGGACTGGTGGCTAGGATTCCTGGTTTTCACCCAGGCTACCCAGGTTCATTTCCTGGGCAGGAACTAAGATCTCGCTTCAAGCCACCACACACTGCTGTCTCTTCAAGGTCACTAGGATTGTTGATCGGGGCCATATTGTTTAAGGCAGGTTTGCAAAGGGAGATGTAAATGGTGGAAGAGCCATTTTCCTGTAGGTGGTTTGAACTCGGACTTAATTGAGGGCTTCAGAAAGGAGGGATGATCCCCAGAGAACATGAAAGAGAACTGACCAGCCTGACTTTCAGTGAGATTAGAGGCATAAAAGATCATATTTTTAAAAATGGCACCATACTTATGTCTCCAGTCAAGATATATTAATAAGGATTAGATTTACATTTTCACATAAAACTTAAAAAAAAACTGGCCAAAATATATGAAGAACTAGTTCTCAAGTCATCATGCAATGAAGGACAGTGATTACTGAGATTTGAAAACAAACTAGTCAACCTAACTATTGATGAGATGTATGAGGTAAATATGATTAAAAAGTGGCAACAGATATCAAATGTTTGGAGATGGGACAGGTCATGAGGCATAAAAGTAAGGAAGGACTCAGACAAGCCAAGACCGTAAAGAAAGATGAAGGGTGATTCTTTAGTTTGGGTTTTTATTTTATTTTGATTTTTGCTTGTTTTGTTTCTGTTCTCTTCTAGACACATGCTCCAAGTTTAGAGGTAAGATGGAGAGGCCCTAAATACAATGCAATTTGTGGCCAAAGTTCAGTAACTCAGGACCAGGAAAAAATGAATTAAAAAGAATCATATCGATTGGTGGCAGCTGTATTTAAAGGGGATATGAGTTCTGTAAGGGATCTCAAACCAAAAGAATTGAACGATAAGACTGACCCATTTTCCCTACAGAGTTGTTGAGATGTATTTCATTTTATCTTATACTAGATCTTTAAAGCCCAAACTGGAATGGAGGAGTGGCGACTGTCCACTGAGTTGAGGTAGTAAATAATTCAGCTTGAATCCTCATATGGCTTCAATTTTTACATAACAGAGGTGAAAAGCAAATGTCTAAGAAATAGTTCTCAGGGACTTCCCTGGTGGTCCACTGGGTAAGACTCTGCGCTCCCAATGCAGGGGTTCCAGTTTCGATCCCTGGTCAGGGAACTAGATCCCACATGCATGCCTCAACTAAAGATCTCGCATGCCACAACTAAGATCTCACATGCCGCAACTAAGATCTCACATGCCCCAACTAAGACCCAGTGCAGCCAAAATAAACAAACAAATAAATAAATAATAAAAAAGAAGAAATAGTTCTCATTTGTCTGTATTTGGAAGATTTTCTTATTATTAGCAGTGACCTAAGTAAAAAGAAATTTCACAAGCTATTAAGACTATTTAAATATTCAAACAATAAAAAAGAAAACTCCCTCTCCGGAAGACCTGGATAGCACCTCCCAGCCATTCTGAACCGGCTCTGGGCTTTCCAGATGCCGGGTTCCCTCATTTTCCTCTGCTGGGTCAGCTATGGTGGCCGTGAAGACCCTGAACCCCAAGGCTGAGGTGGCCTGAGCCCACACGGCATAGGCCGTCAACATCAGTGTGGCCTGGGGGCTGCTGTATGTGCTGAGGACCAACTTGGGGCTTAAGGGCATCATGAAGATGCTTGTTTCTGGTGCTGGAGACATCAAGCTCACTAAAGATGGAAATGTGCTGCTTCATGAAATGCAAATTCAACACGCAACTGCCTCCTTAAATAGCCCAGGATGACATAACTGATGATGGTACTACTTCCAATGTCCTAATAATTGGAGAGCTCCTGAAGCAGGTGGATCTCTACATTTCTGAAGGTCTTCATCCCAGAATAATTACAGAAGGATTTGACGCTGCAAAGGAAAAGGAACTTCAGTTTTTGGAACAAGTCAAACTAAGCAAAGAGATGGACAGGGAAACACTTATAGATGTGGCCAGAACATCCCTACGTACTAAAGTTCATGCTGAACTTGCTGATGTCTTAACAGAGGCTGTAGTGAACTCCATTTTAGCCATTAAAAAACAAGATGAACCTATTGACCTCTTCGTGGTTGAGATCATGGAGATGAAACATAAATCTGAAACTGATGCAAGCTTAATCAGAAGTCTTGTTTTGGACCATGGGGCATGGCATCCTGATATGAAAACCAGAGTAAAAGATGCATACATCCTCACATGCAATGTGTGATTAGAATATGGAAAAACAGAAGTGAATTCTGGCTTTTTTTTTTTTTTACAAGAGTGCAGAGGAGAGAGAGAAACTAGTGAAAGCTGGAAGAAAATTCATTGAAGACAGAGTTAAAAAAATGATAGGCCTGAAAACGAAAGTCTGTGGTGATTCAGATAAAGGATTTGTTGTTATTAATCAAAAGGGAATTGACCCCTTTTCCTTAGATGCTCTTGCAAGAGAAGGCATAATAGCTCTGTGCAGAGCTAAAAGGAGAAATGTGGAAAGGCTGACTCTTGCTTGTGGTGGAGTAGCCCTAAATTCTCTTGATGACCTAAATCCTGATTGTTTGGGACATGCAGGACTTGTCTATGAATATACATTGGGAAAAGACAAGTTCACATCTATTGAGAAATGTAACAATCCTCGCTCGGTCACATTACTGATCAAAGGACCAAATAATCACACACTTACTCAAATCAAAGATGCAGTAAGAGATGGCTTGAGGGCTGTTTAAAATACTACTGATGATGGCTGTGTAGTTCCAGGTGCTGGTGCAGTGGAAGTGGCAACGGCAGAAGCCCTGATTAAATACAAGCCCAGTGTAAAGGGCAGGGCCCAACTTGGAGTTCAAGCATTTGCTGATGCATTGCTCATGACTCCCAAGGTTCTTGCTCACAAGTCTGTTTTTGACCTTCAGGAAACACTAGTTAAAGTTCAAGCAGAACATTCAGAATCAGGACAACTCATGGGTGTGGACTTGAATACAGGTGAGCCAATGGTAGCAGCAAAAGGAGGCATCAGGGATAACTACTGTGTAAAGAAACAGCTTCTTCATTCCTGCTCTGCAATTGCCACCAACATTCTCCTGGTTGATGAGATAATGAGAGCTGGAATGTCTTCTCTCAAAAGCTGAACTGAAGCTGCCCTTGTATCACCTGAATCAAAGACTCTACAGAGCGATCCTAAGAATATAGCTATGGAATTTTTGTCCAAGCTTCAAATGATTTTCAAAGGATTTTCTTTTCCCATATAAAAAAAGGAGAGAACACTGGCACCTATGCAGATTCTGAGGTTCTGATATTATAATTACAGTATTTAAAAAATTGCACTGTAGTGTACACATACAGGCCATACTTGCCAATAAACAGGATGTTTTGCTTTAGCTTCAGTGATATAAAAATACATGTTAGATAAGCATACGTTATCTACCTTGTTATTAAAATATTCCTTGAAAAACACCACCACCAAAAAAAAGAAAAGAAAAGAAAACTCCTTTAGTTTGAGCATAAACACACATGCACTCCTTCCAACTAAACGCTCTCTCATCTTTATGACATCCTTTTGCTAATTTATAGCTGGGATTTCTGCCATGCTTCTAGAGAAATAAGACATGTTTATGACTAAGGCTTTCACACTTTCAAAAAATTTTCAACCAGATACTTCAGAAACTTAACAATATCTTCCTCCCCTAAAGTCAGTATAATTCATAGAGATATCAATATTGAGCAATTTGAATTTCTTGTGGTTGTCAAACTTACAACCATATTTTACAGTTAGTGGATTAAGAACACCTTTAGTTCTCTCTTGAGTTTGTCAGAAGAGTAACTTGATTTCTTTGACCTGCTTTCATACTTTTCACCTTATGTTGTTAGACCATGGGATTTTATATTACTTCTCCCAATGGAAAATATAAGACTTCCACAAATGAGGGCTTGACATTTAAAATGTTTATTGCTTATTAGGTATATGATTTGCAAATATTTTCTCTTATTCTGTAGGTTGCTTTTTCATTTCGTTGATTGTTCCTTTTGCTGTGCAGAAGCTTTTGAGTTAAATGTAGTCTCACTTGTTTATTTTTGCTCTTGTTGTCTGTGCTTTTGATGTCATATCCAAAAATTCACTGCTAAGACCAATGTCAAGGAGCTTTTTCTGTACATTTTCTTCTAGGAATTTTATGGTTTCAAGTCTTAAATTTAAGTCTTTAATCCATTTTGAGTTGATTTTTGTGTATAGTGTATGATAAGGGTATAATTTCATTCTTTTGCATTTCTGTATACCATTTCCCAAACAACACTGACTGAAGAGACTATCCTTTCACCGTTGTGTATCCTTTTTTAAAATTGAGATATAACTGACATAAAACATTATATTCATTTCAGGTGCACATCAGAATGATTTGATATTTGTATATATTGTGAAATCACCCACCGCAATAAATCTAGTTGGCATCTGTCACTATACATAGCTACAACATTTTTTTCTTGTAATGAGAACTTTAAAGATTTACTCTCTTATCAACTTTCAAGTATGCAATATAGTATCATTAACTACAGTCACCATGCTGCACATTACTTCTCCATGATTTATTTATTTTATAACTGGGTGAAATGGGTGAAGGTGGAAATGGATGAAGGTGGTCAAAAGGTATAAACTTCCAGGTATAAACTTTCCATTGTGTATTCTTGGTGCACATGACAAAGCAAATACTATATAATCTCATTTATATATGGAATCTTAAAAAAAAGTCAAACTCACAGAAGGAGAGAGTAGAACAGTGGGTTACCAGGGGCTAGAGGGTGACAGAAATGGAGAGATATCAGTCAAAAGGTATAAACTTTCAGTTGTAAGGTAAATAAGTTCTGGGGATTTAACCTACAGCATGGTGACTATAGTTAATAACACTATATTGTATATTTGAAATTTGCTAAAAGAGTAGATTTTAAGTATTCTCACCACACACAAAAAATGGTAACTATGTGAGGTGATATATGTGTTAATTAGCTTCATTGTGGTAATCATTTCATACATATATACACACACACACACACACACACACACATATATATATATATCAAGTTGCAATGCTGTATACCTTAAATGTATACAACTTTAATTTGTCAATTATACCTTTAAAAAGCTGGAATAAAATAAAATAAAATACAGGTTCATTGCTTCATAATGTTTCCATTTGGCAGTGAGACCCAGGATTGCACTATCAGTAGATATGTAATGTATCTGAATATAAAAATTTTCCTCAGCATGCACTGTCAATAGACATAGATAATTTGGCTTTGTTTTTGAACATGTTACAAACAGGATATTAATTCTTAGATGACTTAGCTCAAAGGTCAATTCCAGAATAGACTCTGGCAACACCCACATACTCCTATAATAGGTTCTAATAAGAAACACAAACATATCACGCCTATAAACCCAAGTTTCAATCACTACTTTGGACCCAGAAATAAGGATGATGGTGAAACCAACACTATTGTGCTTCCATAGAGCTGCTCTACCAGGCCTACAAATGCATCTGACAGCCCTAAGATCAGCCAGTATATCTTACTTCCTGATATGTATCAGGTATTTTTAAAATATTTTTATTGTAAAATTAATGATCCATGTAGAAAATTCAGAAAATCCAGAATTGTAAAGAAGAAAATAAAATAACCTACAGTTCTATATTCTAAAGATAACTTCCATTATTTTGGTGTTTCCTAGAAATATTTTTTATCTTTTTGTTTTTGTTATATTATCATGAACACCTTTTCATATCCTTAGACATTCTGTAAAAGGAATTTTAATGGTTGTATAATGTTTTACTGTATTCAGGTAATACATAATTTATTTAACCACACTGCTATAGTGAAGAACCTGTTTGAAACATTTTTTAATATTGTAATGTGGTACATGTGCTGGAATATAATCCTCTAACTCACAGGAGATACACACTTCATGCATTTCTCTTCTAAATCATCTAGCATCCTTGTCTTGGCTCACCAACACTCTCTATCACACTGTCTTGGAAACAAGAATTAGTCACGGGGTGTTTTCGTGACCTAAGTGCAGGTCAATCCAAGACATTTTCTGTTTTGATAGAGAGATGCTATGAAAATAGGGGAAGAAATGCTCTTTTATCTCTGGAGTTGCTAAAGCAGACAGGGTGGAAACCTGCAGCTGCTGGGGTTCGTATTTTCTTCTTTGAGAGGAAACCTATCTGAAGAGTGAAGTCAAGTAAAACGAGCAGAGAGAAATGATAGATGAAGTGCAGGAATGTCCTGGCATATACTGGTCCTTGCTGCCTGACCCTGGGCCCTGGGGACTGCAACTCCTCCTTCAATTTTGTGAATTTCCTTTGTAGTTTTTCTAGCTTTAGGAACAGCCACATTTCCACTTTTCATTTAAATTATTTTGGGCTGGGTAACTGTCACAATTGAAAAAACTTTTGTTTATTTTGGCATCTATAATTTCTTTATGAAGACTACTTTTTAAAGTAGAACTTAGGGTTCAAAGAATAATATTTCAAAGCTCTTGATACATACTGCAAAATCAAATTACAGAGAATTAACATCAACTTGCACTCTGTCAGTAATGAATGTATGCCATAGACAGGTTTTCTGAAGAAACTCCAAATGATGATACAACTGTTGTTTTGAGGTTGCTTCTGATTCTGAATTTTTATTTTATTTATTCCACCAATATTTATAAAGCAGTGTGCCAGGAACTGTCCATGAATTAGAATGCAAAAAATGATGACACAGACACAGGCCTGACTTAAATGAGTTCACATCTGGTTGGGGAAGAGGAAGCCTTCCTATTCCAAATATATCATGGACTTCCCTGGTGGTGTGGTGGTTAAGAATCCGCTTGCCAATGCAGGTGACATGGGTTCAATCCCTGGTCCAGGAAGATCCCACATGCTGCAGAGCAACTAAGCCCATACACCACAACTACTGAGCCTGCGCTCTAGAGCCCACGAGCCACAACTACTGAGCCCACATGCCACAACTACTGAAGCCCGTGCATCTAGAGCCCATGCTCTGCAACAAGAGAAGTCAACGCAATGAGAAGCCCTTGCTCCACAACGAAGAGTAGCCCCTGCTCACCACAACTAGAGAAAGACTGAGAGCAGCAACGAAGACCCAATGCAGCCATAAATAAATAAATAAGTCCAAACATATCATGATGCAATAAGTAATATGACAATAACATGTTTGGAACTATCAGCACCTGGACTGGCTTCGTGGAATTGATAGAAGGTATACAAGTTTAAGAGTCTCCCCACAAGAGGGGATAAGAAGTGTGGAGCAGGCATACCCATAGAAAACATCTGAGAAAGCTGCACAATCCCTAATAGGGTTGAAGGAAGGTATTTTTCTCCTGAAATCAGTCAGTAGAGACTGCAGGAGGTGACTGCTTCTTCAAAGGCAAAGTCAGTAATGTAAGACTTAAAGGAACATGAAAAAATTGAGAAAGCATGATACTACCAAAGGAACACATTTTCCAGTAACTGACCCAAGAAATGGAGATATGCGATTTGCCTGATAAAGAATTTAAAATACTTGTTTTAAAATACCTAACCATTACATTGTATACCTGAAATATAATGTTAAATATCAATTATGCTTGTATGAAAAAATAAAGCAGAAGAGTTGTTTTCACAAAACTCAGTGAGCTACAAGAAAACAGAAAGACAATACAATGAAATCAGGAAAGCAATACGTGAACAAAATGAGAAGGTTAATATAAAGATAGAAATAATAAAAAAGAATGAAACAAACTTGGGAGCTTAATATTACAATGAAAAAATGAAAAATGCAATTGGGAACATCAATGTCAGAGTGGATTAAGCAGAAGAAAAAAATATGTGAAGTAGAATAAAAATCGTTTGAAACTATCCAGTCAGAAGAGAACAAACGAAAATGAAAGAGTTCAGAAAGCCTACATGAACTATGGGAAATTATTAAGAGAAGCAATCTCATGGTATCATTGAGAAATAATCTATACATATTGGCATCCCAGAAGGAGGAGAAAGGGAAAAAGGAGTAGAAAGGTTATTTAAAGAATTAATGGCTGAGAACTTCCCAAGTCTGGGGAGAGACCTGAACATCCAAGTTTATGAAATTCATAGGTTGCCCCAAAATTTCAACACAAGATAATCTTCTCCAAGGCACTTTATTAAAAACAAACAAACAAAAAAAACTGTCTAAAATCAAAGACAAAGAGAGGATTTTAAAAGTAGCAAGAGAAAAAAAATTACACACAAGGGAACTCCTGTAAGGCTATCTGCATATTTCTCAGCAGAAACTTTGCGGGCCAGGAGAGAACAGAATGACATAGCCAAAGTGCTGAAAGAAAAAAAGTGGTAACCAGAATATTTTACCAGGCAAGGTTGCCCTTCAGAAATGAAGGAGAGACAAAGACACTACCAAATAGACAAAAGCTGAGGGTGTTCATCACCACTACACCTGCCTTACAAGAAATGCTGAATGGAATTACTTCTGTCTGCAGATAATTTGATCTTATATATAGAAAATCCTAAAGACTCCATCAAAAAATTGTTAGAATTAATAAACAAGTTAAGTTGTAGGATATAAAATCAATTTAAAAAATTAGTTGCAAATGGGCTTCCCTGGTGGCGCAGTGTTTGGGAGTCCGCCTGCCGATGCAGAGGACACGGGTTCGTGCCCCGGTGCGGGAGGATCCCACATGCCGCGGAGCGGCTGGGCCCGTGAGCCATGGCCGCTGAGCCTGTGCGCCGGAGCCTGTGCTCCGCAACGGGAGAGGCCACAACAGCGAGAGGCCTGCGTACCGCAAAAAAAAAAAAAAAAAAAAAAAAAAAAATTAGTTGCATTTCTATACATCAACAATGAAATACCTGAAAGAGAACTAAAGAAAAGAATCTCAATTACAATAGCATCAAAAACAATAAAATATTTAGGCATAAATTTAACCAAGGATGCAAAAAATTCATACACTGAAAATTATAAAATGTTTAAGAAAGAAATGTAGAGACACAAATAAATGGCACAATATCCCCTGTTTGTGGATCAGAAGAATTAATATTGTTCAAATGCCCATAATACTCAAGGCCATCAGTAGATTTAATGCAATCCGTATCAAAATTCCAAAGACATTTTTCACAGAAATAGAACAATTCTAAAATTTGTATGAGACCATAAAAATCCCAAATATTCAAGGCAATCTTGAGAAAGAACAAAGCTGAAGACATCATACTTTCTGATTTCAAAATATATTACTAAACTATAGTAACCAAAACAGTATTACTGGCAAAAGTGGACACACAGACACAAGGAACAGAATTGTCAGCCCAGAAATAAATCCATGCATATATCACCAACTAATATTTGACAAGGGAACCAAAAATATTCAGCAGAGAAAGCATAGTCTCTTCAGTAAATGGTGCTGGGAAAATTGGACATTCACACACCAGAAGAACGAAATTGGACCCCTATCTTAAACCATTCACAAGAATTTACTTGAAATGGAATAAAGACTTGAATGTAAAACTTGAAACTATAAAACTACTAGAAGACAAAGGGAAAAACATCATTGACACTGGTCTTGACAATGACTTTTTGGATGTGGTGCCAAAAGCACAAGCCACAAAAGCAAAAACAAAAAAGTGGAAGTGCATCAAACCAGAAAGCTTCTGCATAGCGAAAGAAACAATCAACAAAATAAAAAGGCAACCTACAGAATGGAAGAAAATATATGCAAACCATATATTGGATAAAGGATTAATATCTAAAATACATAAGAAACTCATATAACTCAGTAGCAAAACAACAAAAAACAACCCAAGTAAAAAATGGGCAGAGGGCCTAAACAGACATTTTTCCAAAGACATACAGACAGCCAATAGGTACATGAAAAGATACTCAGCATCACTAATCATCAGGAAAATGCAAATCAAAACCATAAAGACATATCACCTCACACCTCTCAGAAAGACTATTATCAAAAAGACAAGTGATAACAAGTGTTGGCGAGGATGTAGACAGAAAGGAAGCCTCCTACATTGTTGGTGGGAATGTAAATTGGTGCAGCCACTATGGAAAAGAGTATGGAGATTCCTCAAAAAGCTAAAAATAGAGCTAACATATGATCCAACAATCTCATTTCTGGGCATATATCCTAAAAAATGAAATCACTATTTGAAGAGATAGCTGCACTTCCATGTTCAGTGCAGCATTATTCACAATAGCCAAGATAGGAAAATAACCTAAATGTCCACTAAATGTCCACTGATGGATGAATAGATAAATGGATAAAGAAAATTATATATATAATTATATTATTAGATATATTATTATAATTACATAATATAATGGAATATTATTCAGCCACGAAAATGAAGGAAACCCTGCCATTTGCAACAACCTGAATGGGCCTTGAGAGAGCATTATGCTGAGTGAAATAAGTCAGAACAAAAAAGACAAATACTTTATAATCTCACTTATATGTAGGGATCTAAAATAGCTGAACTCATAGAAACAGAGTAAAATACTAGTTGCCAGGAGGCTGAGGGGTGTAGGCAATGGGAATATTTTGGTCAAAGGTACAAACTTGCAGTTATAAGATGAATAAGTTCTGGAGATCTAATGTACAACATGGTTACTATAGTTAACAATACTGCAACATACACTTGAAACTGCTGAGAGAATAAATCTTAAACATTCTCACCACAAAAAGTGGTAATTATGTGAGATGATGGAGGTATTAAACAACCTTACTGTGGTAATCATTTCAAAATATATATATTTATTAGAGCAGCACACTGTACATCTTAAACTTACACACTGTTATATGCCATTGTGTCTCAATAAAGTTGATTTTTAAAAAATGCTAAAAAAGAAGTTGCATGACCCCTGCTGTTTTTCCTTGATATGCTCTGCTGGATAAAAAACGTGTCATTAAAGCTGTTGGCAAGTTCCTTTTGAACCCCATCTCTTGATATCAGAAATAACTAGCTTGTATACTGTTCTGACTCTAAAACTCATCTAGTGAGAAAATGAACAACATTGTCTGCTGGGATTTAAAAAAAACTTTTCTGGGAAGTTTTCCCCAGCTGAAAATTTCTTCACTGATTTAACTGACCTGGTTATTTCTTTTGTTATTCATTTTATTTACTCCTGTATTACATACATCACCATTACATTTTATTTAACAGTCTTTCTGGGAGTAGTAGGCCTCAGTCCTGAATTTCACTGGTCTATAATACCTTTCTTTATATTTAATGTTACTAAAGTTCATTGAATTTCCAAATGAATCTCCTTTGTAACATCTCTATGCCTTTTTCTATCAAATATAGTCATTTTCCAAAATGGTAGCATGAAGTATCATTTACATATAATATTATTCAACAATTCTGTGATGCTAAACATTTCATCAGCCTCCATAAATAGTGTATGATTTTTAAAAGTTAAAAAGAGGATGTCACCAGTAAAACAGCAACACTGACCTCTATCAACCAAGCTTCCTGGGCAAGAATCCAAAAAGTCTAGGGACATTCTACCTAATAATACTGGCCTAATCAAAGATATCTGCCCAAGAAAAGGAAATTCTATTTAGTGTCTGGTTAACAGCTAGTTCAATTCATGATATCAATTCTGTTTGTGAGAACAAAGAACAACTTGGAAAGGAGGTGAGTTAGGGAGGCACATGGGGGCTGTGGAGGGGTCACCTTCCAACAAGGCTGTCACTCCATCCTCCCTCTTATCTGTCTACACTGGAGAAAGATAGGAAAGTAGTGAAGAGCCTGATACAGGGCATTCACTATAAAGCTGTTGAGGCGTAGAGGAGTCTGTGAAATATCCAGCAGCAAAAACACAAGCTGAGAGAGAGAACGGGCTATTATTTCCTCATATTTCCACTCAGAGATTTTCAGACAAGAAACTATTTAAGCCAAGTTGACTGTATTATTTTTTACCAGATGAAGAAAAAAACCAAATATATATATAACTGGTTTTTATATCATTTTCAAAGATGGAGGCATAGCTCCCCCAAATGCAAACATTCCAAATGCAAACCATTTTTAGTCTTGAGGGTAACGGATGCAGAAGTATAATAGCTCCCATGGTCAGGGAATAACTGATAAAACTGAACGCTGCAGTTTATCCCTGGCCCTGGAAGCAGTCTGTCTGCTCCAAGTGCCAGCTTTAAGAAGATACATCATCTGGAGATTTTAACAGAAACAATAACAACACCAACTAAAAGTCTTTTACGTAAGCTGTCCATTATGTAGGATGGGCAATTCTAAATATGTGGGATAAAATATTCCTATCTGAAGAGATTCTGTGGGTTCGTCTAAGTTCTGTGGTCACTGTTGAAATATAATACTAGAGATGAAAGCTTTAAATTAAAACACTTTTCTTTCTTATCCTCTTATAAACATAGGGAGTTAATTGGGAAAATCCCCATTACACAGTCATCCCTCAACAAACAGGGACTCAACTACACGTGTTGTTTGAGAGAGTTCCTAATGTTCTGAGCTCTGTGAGCTTGCTTTATTCAGAGCTCACCTCACTCATCCCTGCGCTCTTGCCTTTTCTTGCACATGAACAGGAGATTAAAATTGAACTCTGCAGGCACAGTGAGCAACCAAGCAAAGAAATATAACTTGAGTTACTTCAATTCTGTCATTTTAAGCTACCAGTTGGAATTTTCACATGTATTTAATATTTTAAACAGTGAAACATACTGTGAACTGCGAAGTATAATGATTTTCTTCTGTTAAGTAAACATTTTGACTTCCACATGAACTATTTTTTATAAACTTAATTTTTTTTTTTTTTTTTTTTTTTTTTTTTTGTTGGTACATGGGCCTCTCACTGTTGTGGCCTCTCCCGTTGCGGAGCACAGGCTCCGGACGCGCAGGCTCAGTGGCCGTGGCTCACGGGCCCAGCCGCTCCGCGGCATGTGGGATCTTCCCGGACCGGGGCACGAACCCGTGTCCTCTGCATCGGCAGGCAGACTCTCAACCACTGCGCCACCAGGGAAGCCCCTGAACTTAAATCTTTATTATTGAGATTTAGTCTTCTAAAGTTGTTTGTTCTTTAGCTTTAAAGCAATTAACAAAAAATCAGTTCCCTAACTGAACTGATTTCATGATTCCGGATATGATTTGATACCAAAAAATTCCGATAGTAAATATTTCACTCTCTGTTTCTCTATTATATATTGATATTTTTTGTTTTACGATGATTACTGACAATATTTTTCTATGTAGATAAATGCAGTCTTAAAAAAGATCTTTTCCACGTATAAAATATATCAGGCATGCCACCATCTCATCCATACCATAGCTGCTTTACTCCCTTTTACCTCTGGATTTTTGCTCATTTCTTCCACTTGTACTCCTACCGGTTAATGTCTGCCATCTTCTCTACACTCTGATGAAATCCAATACTTTATACTATACTGACACTGACTGACACCAATTATCTGTGTGACACCTTTTTTTCCCCCTTTTAATTTGGAGAATTTATGTTTGAAGTCTTGTGGTTACTCTCTGATAAGTACAAACACTCTGATATGTTACAAACAAGTGAATAAAAACAGTTCCTGGGTATGCTTATTCATCCAAATATTTACCCAACTGTACTTTCAGTACTCCTCTTCTGCCACTTCATCACAAACTCCCACCCTGAGACACAATAAACAGGTACCAGACCTGGTTATGGGTTATCTCCTCTGCTCATCACCTAGATGACAGCACAGCTTGTTTCTTGCTTCACTCAGATTCTCAAATGACAGTTTATCAGAAAGAATTTGTCTTTACCACCGATAGAAATAACTCCCATCCCTTTTACTCTGTTCCCTTTTCTTTACTGTAGTTTCTACTATCTGTTCACTCATTTACTGTAATTTTCCAATATTCTGTGAGTCCTAAAGCATGAACATTGGCTGTCTTATCTCACCACAATATTTGGTAACATTGCCTAAAATAGTGCCTGGCACTAGGAAGCACTCAATATTTGTTGAACAAATGCTCTGATCTCCAGGAGACTCTGGAAAGGAAGACAACTTGTAAAATGCACTGTAGGAGACCCACCTTCACCCCATTTTTGAGTTTGATGAGTGGGAAACTGGAATGAATCTTTTTAATTTGGAGATACAAAGGTAGAAAGAGAGTATAGGCCTCTGTATTAGTTTGCTATGGCTGCTGTAACTAAGTACCATAAACTGAGTAGCTTAAACAACAGAAATGTATTGTCTCATAGTTCTGGAGGCTGGAAGTCCGAGATCAAGGTATCAGCAGTGTTGGTTCCTTCTGAGGGCTGTGAGGGACAATCTATTCCAAGCCTCTCCCCTAGCTTCTCCTGGTTTGTGGGCAATCTGGCAATTCTGGCTTCTGAGAAGCATCATCCTGATCTCTGCCTTCATCTTCACATGGCATTCTCCCCGTATGTATGTCTGTCTCCAAAATTCCCTTTTTATAAGGATGCCAGTCATATTGGATTAGAGCCCATCTTAATGACTTCATCTTAACTAATTATATCTGCAAAGACTCTATTTCTGAATAAGAACACTGAGGGTTAGGACTTCAACATATGAATTATGGGGGAACACAATTCAATGTGTAATAGCCTCCTTGGCAAATCTGAGGGAGATGGGAAGTCTTGTATAAGGTCTCCTGAAGAATCATGGAGATCCAGCACAAGATTAGGAATGGTAGGGTGGCATGTTCCAGGCATAAGAGGCAACAGCCTTCCATTTAACCTCCTAAGGGTCCTATGGTTTCAAACAAATAACAGAACATCCAAAAGCTGAAGTGATACCCCAAGAGAATATTAGTTTAGAGAGAAATTGCCGGCAGACCTGTAAATGTCTTAAAACTAGTTCAAGGGAATGCTGTTACAGAGGGTGCATTTTGCACTGGCTTTGGGATTCAGCCGGTTTTGTGAATTTCTGCTGATGGCAGGGTGAGCGGAGACAAACCCAAAGGCCAGACTGCATGAGTTATATCACTTTAGATGCCAGCAGGAGACCGACATAGAGCAAGATAGAGAAAAATGCTGACTTCCCACCGGTGACAGTGGCGTTTGTGTCAGCCAGTAGGATTTAACATCAATCCCAAAGAAAAAAAAGAGTCCAAGTACAGAATTTTTCTGAGTTAAAGCTGAAATGACTGAGAAAAATCACCAAAGTTACTAGGCTTATCTGGAAGTGGTAAGATCCTAATAATAATAATAATAATAATAATAATAATAATAATGTCGTTATTGTATCAGAGAGAACCAGGGACTGGTATAGAGTATGTTGTGATAGAAATTAATTTGTGGAAAAGAAAGAAAAGTTACATCTTGTCACATAAGGCCTAAATTTGTGGTCTATTAAGTCTGTACCCATCAAGTTTTCTTTAACCAAAGAGATTCTTTAACCAAGGAGAATATTGGAAGGATAACTTGCTATTGATGTACTATTATGAATAATACCTAGACAGTACTACATAAAAATTAAAGGTTTCATATACTTTACTGGCTGGAAAAATACATATTATGGGTAAAATCCACGGTTTTTGGTGTCAACACGATCAATATTCCCGCTAATCTGCATTAAATATCATATAATAAATGGATCACTTAAAATAATACAAGAATAAGACTTGTTCTTTTTTCTGTAATTTTAACTCCCTCTACAATATACCCTTCTAATGGTTACTTATGACCACTTGCTCACTCTTTAAGGCAGACTGGGTTCCTCTAGGAGACGTGAGCACAGCCACCCTTGCATCCCACCTGCTGGTTCTTGGTCTTTCTCATAGCGAGCTGACTCAGGACAGGGTCAATTCTGCCTTCCTTTCCCTAGATGCCCTTCCAGGTTATGCACAGCCATTGCACCCATTCCCAGCTTACTGGTCATTTTTTTTCCCTTGAACCAAGTGAAAATGCTTTCTCCTGGGAAAAAAACTGTGGAGGCCCTGGTTTTATAAGTTTGATGGCTCTTATAATAACATCATGTAAAACAAGCAAAAAAATGTCCTTCCTAAACCAGCTACATGTTTTACACTATTCATATGTTTAGGAGTATCGCTCTCTTTAATTTTTCACTTCTTTCATCCCTTCTGTAACAGGATCTTCTCTTCCTTTGGGAAGCCTTACCTGCCATTTGTGAGGATGAGGCACACGAGGGTTACAGGAATCTCTCTTGGGGCTCCAGGTATGCTTCCTTGCTTCAGTGCACCACAAATCAGGGTTCTGATTAATGTGCAAGTCACCCGACTGTTGAGTTGGACGCGCCACCTCACAGCCACCTGAGTAATAAGAACACTCTTGATGACTTGGTCCCTCACTGATGGTCCCTTCCCTCTTAGCCCGGGGGCCCATTTTGCTTCTTGTATTTTCCTAGGATATAACGACTAAATTGAGGAATGTTTCCTCTCTCTCCTTATTCTCACTACCTTCTTGTAGGAGTTTATGGGAATCTGCACACTGAATCATCCCACAAGGATGTAAGACCCTCTCTTTTTAGGGTCTTTCTGACATTTAAAAATAAAGATTGGAACTTGTGATAGTAGTTAGGACCACTATAAAGGAGCAGATAGCCTGTGTTTACTTGACTGATGGGGTCACTGAAGAAGGTTTTACACCAATTTGCAAGGGACAAAAGATGCCTTTATTTTGATTTGCTTTTGATTCTTGTTAAATAAAATGAGAAATAACTTGCAAAATATTAAGAAGAGGGTAGTTTGTTGGCAATATTTCAATGTATATATGAATAAGCAAAGGTGACTTATAAAGAAAAATGTGTACTATTCTAATCAATAATTGTTATCCTTCATACTGCCCTGCCACATAATTCTCAATTTAAGTATTTATGTACACACCCAGATAAAATTTAAACTCCTCCAAGAAACAGGAAAGTTTTATCATGTATTATAATTTTATCTAGGACACCCAACAAGGGCTTTTCACATAGTGGGGCTTTCATATATATGTTATTGTATATGCAGAGATGTATATATACTAAATGTATCACATATATAATATGAATATATCTTATATATATATCTTTAATATTTTCATATATTACACACACATACTAAATCTACCACATATATCTACTATATATTTACTCTATATCACATATATATACTTAATATATATTTACATATTTTGTAATATACACCTTAGATGTATGCATCTTGTGTAGCTTATAAGATATGCATGCATGTATTACAGTTCACATATATCTTATAATATTTTCATATTTGGTGCGATTCTTATTTTAACAGACAATTTTTTTCCCTAGGAAGCAAAAGTCAAGTAAAAAGATTTGGAATCTTTAAAAGACCCACGTTTAGACTTTTCAATGTTAACGATGCTGTGAATTCCTAAGCTGTGTGCTAACCAAACACATTATTAAAAGTGCTAATATTCAAATGTTGTGGAAATCACCGGGTGGGAGCAGGACAGAGGAGTCTGGTTTGCAGAGGAGCCCTCATCCTGGGGACACAGGGTGAAATAAGGACGCTGGAGCAGAGGTGATGTGATGTAATTGTGAAAATTCTCCCTGAGGCAGGACACAGATTCCTCCTTTCATTTAGTCTGATGCCGTAAACAGGGTTCATTTCACCCAAACCGGAGGGTCTCATTATCCCTTCACACCCGGCAGACACAGCCTCTGAAGCAGTTTTCTGTGGTGCTTGCCGGTCTAGACAGGTATGATTTGCTCGGATGTTGAGAGGTGAAGGCGCAGAGCCGGCGAGGCTCCCTCGTGAATTTCGCAGGCAGGTCTCTTTAATTCAGTCACTTGCTGGACCTGCCAACTGAAATGGGCATGTGAGAGAGAAAGTCGGCTGTCCAGCAAAGGGGCTGCAGTGCCGGCTTCATCTCAGCCTTTATCAAGTGCGACTGTGTTTTAGTGCAGTGGCAGTAATTCCAGAGGGAAAGATGGAGCTGTGGCAACTTGTTTGGATCTAACATGAGGCTTCAAGACATGCCTGGAGAGACTCGCGCTGGGAGGAGCCCGCGTCTCTGGCCACGGCCTGTGGAGACGCTGCGTTGGGTGCTGTCTGTGCATTTGCACATTCTCAGTTGTGCTTGTCAGCTTGTCATCCTCAGCTGTAATTGCGTCTTTTCTAGCTTATTCTCTGATCGGCATCACCTGCACTGCAAATCGGCTTCCCGCTGCACATCCTCTGTCGGCCTCTTGGTGATTTCAACACCCCAGGTGCCTTGATAAACACACTCAGAGCACCAGCGTCCAGTTTCAACGCTGGAGAAATGGGTTCTCCTCATCGCCTTTCCCTCCCCTCCTTCCTTCTCATTATGATGGCCTTCGTCCATACAAATATGGTCTACTTAAGGCTAAAACTACATTCCACAGCACACCTTCTGGCCCCTTCGGTATCAAAAGTGAATGATCTTTGCCTTAATTTTCCCCCTTTGGTAAGGGGTAGGAGGATTAGTATAGGGAAGCCAGGCAGGACAAAAAACCAAATTCTTCCACATTCCACATTTTCCTAAATGGATTACTAAATACATATTGCTAATCACACCATTTTGTTTAGGCAAAAGAGAGAGAGAGAATATAAAGCTGTTGTTATACACTACTAATTACAGATGAGAGAAAATTAAATTGGAAAGAATCTCACTGCAGGAAAATGGCAAAGGAAAAAAAAAAGCCTAATATTGTTATTATTCAACAGAGACAACACACAAAGAAAACAGAGTTTAAGCCTTTCTTCAAAGGAATTTTAGAGGTAATTTAACGGAGTTTTACAATGCAATTATTATTATTTTTAAGAATCAAAAGTACATTTTTAAACAAAATAACTCATGGAAGGGCAAAATCTCCCCAGCATGGACAGGAGAGAAAAGGGTCTCAAAAATTTACAGTAAGGGATACTTTACTATGAAATCCCTGATTTCTGTCCCATTTTGGCTACCTCCTGCCTAGTATCCTCTATTCCCTTCTAATATTGTAAGCTTTACACCCAAGCCATCTAATCAGGCATACTTCCCAGTATGATTTTAAAACTTTGTTGGTCAGGCTAAATGAATCTTAGCCTACAATGTAGAATACATGTTCTCATGCCTCAGAAATGCATTTGTTCATTTTCAGGTGTTTCAAGGAAAAAATTACTTTGCTGCTTGATGCAGCATAACAGTTCCGTGCCTCACTGTGTTCTTAATGCTGATTGAACTAGTCCGCTAAGTTAACAGCCTCAGACCTCCCAACGCAGTGAATTTATATTATCTATCCCACAAACATGTGTGACCTGAGGAACTGACAAGGAAAAAACTTGGGCCAATTGCCAGGTTTTCAATGGATTTTCAATTTCTGTAAGTCTCCATCATTAAGGAATAAAATGATCCCTCTTTTGATTTAAACTAACAGTTTTAAAGTGGGATAGTAGAAAATAAAATTTTCTTACAATTTTTGAAATTATTTTGAGACACATACCTGATGCTTTACTTGATTTGTGTCCTATAATGTGTAATGCAGCTAGACTAAGACTTCCATGATCCTGCAATAAATAGGGAAATATAACTAATTATGAATATTTACAAAAATGGAAATGTTTCTTTTTTTTTTTTTTTTTTTTGGGTGGTACACGGGCCTCTCACTGCTGTGGCCTCTCCCTTTGCGGAGCACAGGCTCCGGACGCGCAGGCTCAGCGGCCATGGCTCACGGGCCCAGCCGAAATGTTTCTTTAGAGAAGTTATGATGAGCTGAGTTTTGTGGGAAAACAAGCAGAGCAAGCTAAATACTAATGTGATGATTTCTGTCAGCTAATGCAGATCAATCTGCCCCTAATAAAAGCCAGAGGTTTACTGCAAAAAGCAGTTGCAGAGGAAAGTTGATTATGATTTTAGCTCAGAGGGGAAGCACGGGTAATAGAAATCTTTAGATCATTTTCACATTTTAATTTTAGATATTCATCTCTACTTTTCCCAAAATAAATACTGTACCATATCTATACTGTTGTAACTTTTCCATATAAATCTAATGGTAACAGAGCCACTTGGATTTAATTTTTTAGAACTGGTGATTCATTGGATCATTTATTTCAAATTAATTATTGAGCATCTACTACACACCATGAGTGCTAGGGGGTTACAACTGTGATGGGACATTCACAACCAAAGCCCCAACAGAGATCAACACTTAGCGGTTTTGAGTTTGCACTATTTCTCCTTCTTGCAAGGCCAACAGTCATCCCAACCTCCTTGGACTCTCAGCTGCCTCCACACTAGAGCCATAATCTGTGGCTGTGGCACAGATTTTTCTCTTTGAGAAGAGATCTTATTGGGGGTGAACAGGCCAAGGCTGCCAGCATCTCTACCCCAGAAACAAATGACACAGCAGATCCACCTGGGCAACTTAGAATACCAAAGTTTGGGCTTCAATTTCTCCTGAAGTTGGTTTGCAGGTCAGGAGGAGGTGCTAATATTCTAAGGAAAACCAAAATGCGTGTGCATCTTTCTCTTCACTCCACCTCCTTTCCTCCCAGCTAGGCTGTGACGTCTTCCCCCAGTGTTCTGCTGCAAGGCTTGCTGAGTAAGAACCTAGGTTTCAGAGGTGAGATGGCAGAAGTACTGTTCTGTTTATGCTGTCCTAGACAGGTAATGTAGCATTCTGTTTGTTTTTTTCCAGCTTCAGTGAGGTGTAGCTGACATAAAATAAACTGCAGGTGTTTAAAACATATAGTGTGATAAGTCTGGCCACATGTGTATATCCATAAGGCCATTATCACCATCCAGATAATAAACAAATCAATAACCTCAAAATTGTTTCCTCATGTCCGTTTGATACTTAGCATTCTAAGCCCCAGATTCTTCATCTGTAAAAACAGTATGAACATAGCAACCTCATAATGTCATGAAAAATTCACAAAACACAGGTAAAGCGAACACTATATACCAGGAGAGGGGTCTGTGTTAGATCCTTCCAGGAGAGGGATCTGTGTTAGATCCTTACGCCCACTTTGCATTAGTGAATATTCATGAATTGTCAAGTTGTTACTGATTCTACCATTTTATGCTTCTCATTCTTTTCCCCCAGTAAGTCAAATCTTTTCTCATGCTTATAACCAGAAATAAAAGATTCCTAGGTAAGCTCTATAGGAGGTCTGCTAAGCTAGTTAGGGAGAGGAGAAAGCCGGGCATTTTGAACTACCCAGGCAGTGGATGGTAACTATGGACACAAGCCCTACTGCTGGCTGACAGCTGAGCAAATGTGTGTGAGAGAATCTGGAAGGGAGAGGGCACATCAAGGGCATTGATGTCTCTACCTGAAGAGAGTCTGATCTTACATCAGGAGCTGGCACCAGGGATGGGGATTAACAAAAGTCTGTCAGCAAGGAAAGTGCTATCTGGTTGAACAAGATGGGGTAGAGAGACAGTTAGCTCCCAGGAGGAAGCTGTGCTTACCTGAGTCCACATGCAATCAGTTCCTGTTTATTTCCACAGACGTTCAAAGTAAAACGGCTGAGATGTGGCACTCATAGAAGAATAGATTGTTTTCCTGTACCTGTGTAGGAAAAGAAGGGAAGAAACTATCTTAAGGAATACAGTTGCATGTGAGAAAAGGAAAAGGAATAGATGAGAACTATGTCATATTTTACAGACGTAGAAAGGAATCCATGGCTGACTAACCATTGCCTAGGTTGAAAACTGCCATTTAGAGAGTTGTTTACAATTGATTCTTACTCCTTTTCTAACTATAAAAATGCACCTGTTTAAGTAATGTTTGAGCACCACATGACTCAAAGCAATAAAAGACTGTCTAAGTGGCATTTGGAAAATTTATTTTAAAAGCACCCTATGTTATTAAATGTTTCACACCCCCAACACACACAGGCCTACAAATTATTTTAATTCATTGTTTTCCAACTTGGGATCTCACACTTCTAGCATAGTCCATCTTGATACTTTTTAAAACAGTCAGTATTCTGAAGAATCTTGGAGACTAGTATAGTTGGTTTTTTTTTTTTTTTTTTTTTTTTTTTTTTTTGCGGTACGCGGGCCTCACTGTTGTGGCCTCTCCCGTTGCGGAGCACAGGCTCCGGACGCGCAGGCTCAGCAGCCATGGCTCACGGGCCCAGCCGCTCCGCGGCATGTGGGGTCTTCCCAGACCGGGGCACGAACCCCGTGTTCCCTGCATCGGTAGGCGGACTCTCAACCACTGCGCCACCAGGGAAGCCCTGGAAATATTTTAAAAGCTTCGAAGACAGATGAAAAGCTATTAGATTCAACCATAAGATATTGCCGGGGAGACCTCCAAGATGGCGGAGAAGTAAGACGTGGAGATCACCTTCCTCCCTACAAACACATCAGAAATACATCTACAGTGGAACAACTCCCACAGAACACCCACCGAACGCTGGCAGAAGACCGCAGACCTCCCAAAAGACAAGAAACTCCCCAGGTACCTGGGTACGGCAAAAGAAAAAAGAAAAAACAGAGACAAAAGAATAGGGATGGGACCTGCACCAGTGGGAGGGAGCCGTGAAGGAGGAAAGGTTTCCACACACTAGGAGCCCCTTCGCGGGCGGAGACTGCAGGTGGCGGAGGGGGGAAGCTTCGGAGCCACGGAGGAGAGCGCAGTAACAGGGTGCGGAGGGCAAAGCGGAGAGATTCCCTCACAGAGGATCGGTGCTGACCAGCACTCACCGGCCCGAGAGGCTTGTCTGCTCACCCGCCGGGGCGGGCGGGGGCTGGGAGCTGAGGCTTGGGCTTCTGAGGTCAGATCTCAGGGAGAGGACTGGCGGCGAACATAGCCTGAAGGGGCTATGCACCACGGCTAGCCGGGAGGGAGACCGGGAAAAAGTCTGGAGCTGCCGAAGAGGCAACAGACTTTTTCTTCCCTCTTTGTTTCCTAGTGCGCGAGGAGAGGGGACTCAGAGCGTCGCTTAAAGGAGCTCCAGAGACGGGTGCAAGCCGCGGCTAACAACACCGACCCCAGACACGGACATGAAACGCTAAGGCTGCTACTGCTGCCGCCACCGCCACCAAGAAGCCTGTGTGCGAGCACAGCTCACTCTCCACACCTCCCCTCCCCGGAGCCTGTGCAGCCGGCTACTGCCAGGGTCCCGTGACTCAGGGATAACTTACCTGGGAGAACACACAGTGCGCCTCAGCTGCTGCAGTGTCACGCTGGCCTCTGCCGCCGCAGGCTCGCCCCGCACTCCATGCCCCTCCCTCCCCCCGGCCTGAGTGAGCCAGAGCCCCCGAATCAGCTGCTCCTTGAACCCTGTCCTGTCTGAGCGAAGAACAGACGCCCTCTGGTGACCTATACGCAGAGGCGGGGCCAAATCCAAAGCTGAACCCCGGGAGCTGTGCGAACAAAGAAGAGAAAGGGAAATCTCTCCCAGCAGCCCCAGGAGCAGCTGATTAAATCTCCACAATCAACTCGATATACCCTGCATCTGTGGAATACCTGAATAGACAACCAATCATCCCAAATTGAAGTGGGGGACTTTGGGAGCAACTGTAGACTTGGGGTTGGCTGTATGTGACTGACAGGTTTCTGGTTTTATGTTTATCTTAGTTTAGTATTTAGAGTTTATTGTCATTGGTAGATTTGTTTATTGATTTGGTTGCTCTCTTCCTTTTGTCTTAATATATAGATATATATGTATATTTTTTCCTTTTTCTCTTTTTGTGAGTGTGTATGTGTATGCTTCTTTGTGTGATATTGTCTGTATTGCTTTGCTTTTACCATTTGTCCCAGGGTCTCTCTGTCCGTTTTTTTTTGTTTTTTTTTTTTTTTTTAGCATAGTTTTTAGCACTTGTTATCACTGATGGATTTGTTTTTTGGTTTGGTTGCTCTTTTCTTTCTTTTTCCTTTTTTAATTTTTAATAAATTTTTAAAATTTTTAATTTAAAAAATTATTTCTTTTATTTATCTTTTTCCTTTCTTTTTTTCTCCCTGTTCTTCTGAGCCGTGTGTCTGACAGGGTCTTGGTGCTCTGACTGGGTGTCAGGCCAGTGCCTCTGAGGTGGGACAGCTGAGTTCAGGACATTGGCCCACCACAGACCTCCCAGCTCCATGTAATATCAAACAGTGAAAGCTCTCCCAGAGATCTCCATCTCAACACTAAGACACAGCTCCACTCAACAACCAGCAAGCTACAGTGCTGGAAACCCTATGCCAAAAAACTGGCAAGATAGGAACACAACCCACCTATTAGCAGAGAGGATGCATAAAATCATAAAAAGGTCACAGCCACCACAAAACACACCACCATACGCAATCTTGCCCACCAGAAACGCAAGATCAAGCCTCATCCACCAGAACACAGGCACCAGTCCCCTCCACCAGGAAGCCTACACAACCCACTGAAGCAACCTTAGCCACTGGGGGAAGACACTAAATACAATGGGAACGAACCTGCAGCCTGTGAAAGGAGACCCCAAACACAGTAAGTTAAACAAAATGAGAAGACAGAGAAACACACAGCAGATGCAGGAGCAAGGTAAAAACCCACCAGACCTAATAAATGAAGAGGAAATAGGCAGTCGACCTGAGAAAGAATTCAGAGTAATGATACTACAGATGATCCAAAATCTTGGAAACAGAATGGAGAAAATACAAGAATCATTTAACAAGGACCTAGAAGAACTAAAGAGGAAACAAAGAATGATGAACAACACAATAAATGAAATTAAAAATTCTCTAGAAGAATCAATAGCAGAATAACTGAGGCAGAAAATGGATAAAATAGTGGAAATAACTGCTGCAGAGCAGAATAAAGAAAAAATGAAAAGAATTGAGGAGAGTCTCAGAGACCTCTGGGACAACATTAAATGCATCAACATTCCAATTATACAGGTACCAAAACAAGAGAAAAAGAAAGGGACTGAGAAAATATTTGAAGATTATAGTTGAAAACTTCCCTAATATGGGAAAGGAAATAGTCAGTCAAGTCCAGGAAGCACAGAGAGTCCCATACAGGATAAACCCAAGGAGAAACATGCCAAGATACATATTAATCACACTATCAAAAATTAAATACCAAGAAAAAATATTAAAAGCAGCAAGGGAAAAACAACACATAACATAAAAGGGACTCCCCATAAGGTTAACAGCTGATATTTCAGCAGAAATTCTGCAAGCCAGAAGGGAGTGGCAGGACATAAAGTGATGAAAGGAAAATATATATATACTGTATGCTAACACATATATATGGATCTTAAAAAAAAAGGTTCTGAAGAACCTAGGGGCAGGACAGGAATAAAGACATAGACATAGAGAATGCACTTGAGGACACGGGGAGGGGGAAGGGTAAGCTGGGACGAAGTGAGAGAGTGGCATGGACATATATACACTACCAAATGTAAAATGGATAGCTAGTGGGAAGTAGCCGCATAGCACAGGGAGATCAGCTTGGTGCTTTGTGACCACCTAGAGGGGTGGGATAGGGAGGGTGGGAGGGAGATGCAAGAGGGAGGAGATATGGGGATATATGTATATGTATAGCTGATTCACTTTGTTATAAAGCAGAAACTAACACCATTGTAAAGCAGTTATACTCCAATAAAGATGTTAAAAAAATTAAAGAAAAAAATTGCCATTTGCCAAGTGAAAATCATTCAAATATAGGTGATTTTACATGGCTCATCCTAAATAATTTGGATTCTTTAAGAGAATCTTAGCACAGAGTCTATTTCTAGAAAAGCACAATTTATACATTTTGGGCTTTTTTGTGAAGCTCCTATCAATTATGAAGAAAAGGCACATGAGCAAGTCCAGCAGTAGTCACACTAATTTAGACCTGTGCAACTGTTCTTATGTTTTTTCAAGCTACTGAAATAATATCTGCTCATTTGTTTTTTCTATAATTCCTATTTATGTTTATCTACATTGAGTGACATGTCCTAATTGTTATAAGACTAAAGTTTCCCAGGGATCTTGTTAAATGCTGATTTCTGGGCCATGTTCCATACATACTGAGGGTGGGGGTGTTTTAGTCAGCTATAACAACATACTGAAGTCTGGTTGGCTTAAACAACGGAAGATTATTTTTCATAGTTCTGGAAGCTGCCAAGTCCAGGGGATCAAGATCTTGGCCGAGTTGGTGTTTGGTGAGAACCCACTTTCTAGCTTTTAAGACAACTGCCTTCTCACACTATGTGCTCACATGGCCTTTCCTTGGCATGTAGAATAACTATGAATATCTCTCATCCTTTTCTTATAAGGGCACTAATTCCATGATGAGGATCCCACCCTCCTGATGTAATCTAAACCTAATTACCTCTCAAAGACCCCATCTTTGTGAATTTATGTGGATACAAACATTCAACCTAAAACAGGGTAAGAACATGGAATTGCAATTTTAAACAAATTTCCTGAGTGAATATTAAATGCATATTTTTTGAGACAATGTTATATACTTTTTATTTATCTTAATTTAAAATTTATAGCACTTAGATGTGGTGCATTTTACAACTGGAATTTTTAAAAAGAGGACTGAAAATTCAGCAAAGCTGAAGAATTTGCCAAGATCTGACAGCTGCAAAGTTCTGACTGATTTGAAATATGTGAATTCCCCTACATGTTTCAAGCCCTTTGTATGCCTATTAGTTTTCATCCTTCTGGAACCTTTTGCACATCAGTCTAAGTCAAATAACAGTAGCTTGACTGTATTAAGGCTGAAAAAAATATTGGCTACCTGAAAAGAACTGCTGTATTCTTGGAAAAATAGATGTGGTTGTAAGTATGGATCAAAAGTACAACAATAAGAAGTCACCAGAAACAACATAAATAGAGCCATCTGGACAATCTATTCTTCATCATGATACTTTGTCTGTTAGGCATTGGCTGTTGATAGGAAGATCAGGGTTCCTTCGTTTACAAAGGCTGCAGTAAACTGAACCTGGATTTAATGACATATAATTTAGTGAACTCACATTTTTAAGGGGGGGATAAATTGGGAGAGACTGGGACTGACATATACACACTACTATATATAAAATAGACAACTAATAAGAACCTGCTGTATAGCACAGGGAACTCTACTCAATACTCTGTAATGGCCTATATGGGAAAAGAATCTAAAAAAGAGTGGATACATGTATAACTGATTCATTTTGCTATACACCTGAAACTAACACAACATTGCAAATCAACTATACTCCAATAAAAATTTTTTTAAAAAATATGAACATACAAAAAAGAGAAGAACAATATTATGTGCCAATCTCAAGACTAAGGACTTCTAACACATGGTCATATTTAACTGACATAAAATATATGAAGAATTCCATCCCCTTTTGCACTGCCACAGATCAACTCCTATGCAAAGATTCTGGGGTAAACAATATAGGAAGAGAGAGCTCTTCCTATTAGCCTCTGCTGATGATATTTGAGCTGTTTAAGAATATAATTTTTGGTATAATAGAGCCAGCACCAGGTAAATATATGTAAGTTTATGCCCCGCACTGTTTGGCATCCAATAAGTCACCTCCCCTGACATATTTTCACTTTAAAACATGAAGGGATGGACCAGGTGATGTGTGGCATCATTTCCTGAAAAAAAAATTTTTTTAGCTAGATTAAGAAAGAAGACTCAAGTTAATGAAATTAGAAATGAAAGAAGAGATTACAACTGAAGTCACAGAAATAAAGAGGATCATGAGACTATTATGGATGATTATACAGCAACCAACTGGACAACACAGAAGAAATGCATAAGTTACAGAAATATACAAACTGCCAAGACTGAGTCATGAAGAAATAGAAAATCTGAATACACCTATAACTAGCATGGAGGTTGAATCAGTAATTAAAAACCTCCCAACAAAAAAAATCCCAGGACCAGATAGCTTCCCTAGCAAAACTTCCCTAACATTTAGATAGGCATTAATGACTACAGTTAATTAAACTGTATTGTACACTTGAAATTTGCTAAGAAAGTAGATCTTAAGTGTTCTCACTAAACCAAAAATAAAAGGTAACTATGTGAATCTATGGGTGTATTAATTAGCTTGATTGTGGTAACAATTTCACAATGTACATGTACAGCAAATTATTCTGTTGTACACCTTAAATATATATAATTTATATGATTTTTGTCAATTATACTTCAATAAAGCTGGAAAAAGAATTAATGCCAATCCTTCTCAAAATTTCCCCAAATTGAAGAGGGAACACTTCCAAACTCATTTTATGAAGCCAGAATCACCCCAATACCAAAACCAGACAAATAAACCATAAGACAATAATTATAGGCTAATATCCCTGATGAATATTGATGCAAAAGTTATGAACAAAATACTAGCAAACAAAATACTAGCAAAATACAGCACATTAAAAGCATCATACACCATAACCAAGGGGGATTTATCCCTGGCATGAAAATATGATTCAACATATCAAAATCAGTAAATGTGATATACCACATTAACAGAATGAACGATAAAATTCACATGATCATCAGTAGATGCAGAAAAAGCAAATAATAAAGTTCAACATTTTTTATGATAAAAATATCAACAAATTAGGTATAGAAGGATATTACCCCAACATAACAAAGGCCTTAAGTGAAAAGCCCACAGCTAACATCATACTCAATGATGAAAAACAGAAAGCTTTTCCTCTAAGATCTGAAACAAGTCAAGGATACCCACTCCATTTATTTCTATTCAACACAGTGCTTCAAGTCCTAGCCAGAGAAATTAGGCAAGGAGGGGAAATAAATGGCATCCAAATGACAAACAAAGAAGTAAAATTGTCCCCGTTTTCAGATGATATGATAATAAAGAAAACCCCAAAGACTGTAGAAAAGATTGTTAGAACTGAAAAATAAATTCAGAAAAGTTTTGGAATACAAAATCAACACACAAAAGGCAATTGTGTTTCAATACACTAATAAACTAACTGAAAAGGCAATTAGGAAAACAATCTAATTTATAACAGTATCAAAATAAAATACTTAATAATAAAATTAAGGAAGTGAAGGACTTGTACACTGAAAACTAAAAAAACACTGATGAAAGAAATTAAAAATGACACAAATGAAGATATCCTGTGTTCATGGATTTAAAGACTTACTCTTGTTAAAATATCCATATTACCCAATGTGATTTATAGATTCAATGCAATTCCTATCAATATCGCAATGGCACTTTTTTCCCAGAAGTAGAAAAACAATTCTAAAATTCATATGGAACCACAAAGACCTCAAATAGCAAAAACAAATCTTGAAAAATATGACTCAAGCTGGAGTCATTACGTTCCTGATTTCTATATGTTATAATGCTCTAGTAATCACACCAGTATGCTACTGGCATAAAGACATATAAATCAAAGGAACAGAATAGAGAGCCCAGAAATAAATCCATGCATATATGCTCAACTGATCTTTTACAAGTGTGCCAAAAATACACAGCAGGGAAAGAGTCTCTTCAACCAATGGTGATGGTAAAATTGGTTATCTACATGCAAATGAATAAAATAGAAACCTTCACTTACACCATATGCAAAAGTCAACTCAAAATAGATTAAAGATTTAAATGTAATATGTGCAACTATAGAACTCTTAGAGGAAAACATAGGGGAAAAGATTCCTGACATAGATCTAATGATTTCATAGCTCTAACAGTAAAAGCACAGGCAGCAAAAGCAGAAATAGACAAGACAGACTACATCAAACTGAAAAGCTTTTGTATAACAAAGGAATCAATCAATAGAATGAAAAGCCAACTTAAGGAATAGGAAAAAAATTTGTAAACCATGTACCTGATAAAGGGTTAATTTCCAAAAAACCATAAAGGACTCCTGTAACTTAGTTGCAAATAAACCCATTAATGTGATTTTTAAATGGGCTAAGAACCTGAATAGACATTTCTCCAAAGAAACATACAAGTGCCCAACACATACATGAAAAGATCCTTGACCTTGCTAATCAGGGAAACGCAAATCAAAACCACAATGGGACATCACCCCACACCTCTTAGGATGGCTATTATCAAAAGAACAAAATACAACAAATGTTGATGAGGTTGTGAATCAGCTGGAACCCTTTTACACAGATGATGGGAATGCAAAATGGTGCAGTGACTTTTGAAAACTATTTTTTGTTTTTTGAGGTTCCTCAAAAAGTTCAAATTAGAAAAATCATATTATCCAGCCATCCCACTTCTGAGTATTTATCCATAATAAATTGAAATCAAGGTCTTGAAGACATATTAGCACTCCCATGTTTATTCTAGCTTATTTATAATAGCCAAAATGTGGAAACAACCTAAATGTCCATAGATAGATTAATGAATAAAGAAAATATGGTATACACATACAATAGACTATCATTCAGCCTTTACAAAGAAGGAAATTCTGTAATACGTGACAACATGAATGAACCGGGAGGGCAATTTTGCTAAGTGAAATAAGCCAGTCACAGAAGGGCAAATACTGCACAATTCCACTTATATGAGATATGGAAAATAGCCAAACCCATAGAAGTAAACCATAGAATTGTGGTTTTCAGGGTGAGTGGAGAGGGGTAAATGGAGTGTTGATAATCAACAGTTATAAAATTTCAGTTATGCAAGATGGATAATTTGTAGAGATCTGCTGAACAATATTGTGCCTATGGATTATGATACTGTATTTTGCACTTAAAAATTTGTTGCGTTCTTAAGTCCTTACGTTAAATGTTAAGTGTTCTAACCACAATAGAATTAGTAATAAAAAGAAACAGTCTTGCTGGCACCTTGATCTTGCACTGCTAGCCTCCAAAATTCTGAGAAAATAAATGTGTTGTTTAAGCCACCCAGTCTGGTCCTCTGTTAGGGCAGCCTAGATAGACTAATACACCAGGGAAATCATTGCCATGTTGTTCCTCAAGTCCCAACGTTCCTAGTCATCTCACCAGCTTTCTGCCTTTCAAAGTCTTCCTATGGTTTTTTACAGTGTCAGGTTTAGGACTTTTCATTTTAAGACTGAAGACCTAGAAGAAAGGGGGCTTCTCCAACTTGTCTGGAACCAGAAGTCTCCTGCTAAGGGTCACCAGGCAGAAGTACAGGATGACTACATTATGTAAACCCTTTCCAATTTGTAAGGATCAAATGAAATTGGCATGTGTCAGCTATATGCCAGGATTAGCTGTTTCTTTTGTGACCCTCCTGTTCATATCACTATATGCTCAGCATGAATGGGAATAAAATAAGCATCAGATTCAGTCCCCACTTCACTGTTCTTCTCTTTTAATTTACTCTCTAAATAATACCCACCTAGAGACCCTGACCAGTTCAAACACCTAGACTTGTTTCTTCTTTGCTAGTTCGTGCATCCATGAGGATTTAACTTGCTTTACGGCACATCAATACTCATCTGTGCCTTTGTTATAAATCTCCATAGTGGCAGCATTGCAAGCCTTACATTTGCCCCTTGTGCAGCTTAATTCCAGCCTATTGCTGTCAGTATCTGCAAGGATTAAATACTGATTTTTTGTTTTTTAAAAGTTAAGTATCTCCTTTATCCACAAGAAACTTTAAATCTGTAAATAATAGACCACTATGGGATGCAAGGTGCTTCCTGTGGATTTTTAAGGAGGATGTTTCATCTTTTTCTCAGGCCTGGATACGGTATTCTCTGGTCTCCCATTAAATTTTTGTTTAATATTGACTGAAAGGGGTGAGCAGTAACACTAAGAGGTGCCCTGGTGGCTCAAGGACCCCAGAAATGTTACTATCATCCATGGAGCTACAGGATGTGATCACAAAGGAAGATCTGGCCTTCTTCCTTTTAGCTGAATCACATCTGAGAAAATGAGCTTCTGGCTTCTCCTGCTTCCCAACGTGGCACTCAGCAACATACTTTCAAGTCCAGTATGCCTTTTCTTTTTTTCCTCATTACTTTGCTGTTTTTAAATGCTTAGCCTCAAGAGTATCCTGGCAATTAATTGTGGCGCTTCATAGAAATTATTCTTAACACTTGACCCCCCCCTCCCAGTTCATGTAATCTCTGCCCTCCCTAAAGATAACTCGGAGTGGCCAAAGTTTCATGACTCTTGTAAATTTTAACATCTTTTTTTGAACCAAAGGAAGGTGATTGAATTGGGCAAATACCTGACAACGTTTGGTGCTAAAAAGTCCTTTAACAACACTTTTTAGATTCACAACAAACTCTTATCTATAGTTATAATTAAGAGCATACTGTTAGTTTCCTAAATGTGTTCTAGAAAGTCTAAAACCCTCCTCTGCAAATAGAACGCAAAGCTATAAAAACACAAGTAATTTACCCCGTCATCTATACTTAATAATATCTAAACACCAATGACTATTGTAATGAAAAACATGAAATACTTTCTATTTGTGAAACAATATTTACACTTCCAAACTGGATCTGGCGATGAAAATGAGCTCTCCCAGCTATACACAGAGAATCCATTAATTAAAGACAATTGTTTAATTATTAGCAGTTTGCATAGTTAACCAAGGCTCATAATTTTCCAAGTTCAGAGATCAGTTTCCCAGAAACCACATTTTCTCACTTAAGCTGTGTAAACCAGAGTCATCCTCAAAGGCCAAACTAGAAAGGGCTCAGGAGGCCATAAAACTCAGATTTCATTAAGAGATAAGGAAACTGATGCTCAAGGTAAGTGGCTTGTCCACGGTTATAAAGCCAGTTGATCTTAGACTCAAATTCCGACCTATTAACTCCCGGACTGTTGGTTTCAAACCTTGGGCGTTCCCTGGGTAAAATGTGAAACTGGCCCCAGTACAGGGAGAGCAAGGAGAAACCAGAGGGAGAAGAAGACCACTCTAGATTGGTAGGTGGCAGGTTTAAAAACAAAAAACAAGGGAACTTACATGTGAAGTTTCTCTCCCGCGGCCACAAGATGATCTCCTCACCCGCCTGCCAGAATCTTAAGAGTTTATATAGAGCACTTCTGAACGTTTGAGAGGAAGACTCCAGGAATCTGTCCGGTGAGAAAAGGAGAACAACACGGCGCGTCTCAGGCTGTTGCAAAGTCACACGGGCCTCTGCTGCCGCAGGCTCGCCCCCCACTCCGTGCCCCTCCCTCCCCCTGACATGAGTGAGCCAGAGCCCCCGAATCAGCCGCTCCCTTAACCCCCTCCTGTCTGGGCAAAGAACAGATGTCAGAGGGTAACCTACACGCAGAAGTGGGGCCAAATCCAAAGCTGAAGCCCAGGAGCTGTGTGAATGAAGAAGAGAAAGGACATATATACACTGCCAAACGTAAAATAGATAGCTAGTGGGAAGCAGCCGCATGGCACAGGGAGATCAGCTCGGTGCTTTGTGACCACCTAGGGGGGTGGGATAAGGAGGGTGGGAGGGAGATGCAAGAGGGAGGAGATATGGGGATATAAGTATACATATAGCTGGTTCACTTTGTTATACAGCAGAAACTCACACACCATTGTAAAGCAATTATACTCCAATAAAGATGTTAAAAAAGGAAAAGTTTATATAGAGGCTTTCACGAGGTTCCGTCACGTATATGCCGAGATGGTTTCAATAACATATTACGATCTGAGGCTGCGTCCTTGAAGTAGTTCCTCAGAGTGGGGGTGGGGTGTAAGGAGACTCTGATTGCCCAAGTCTAGCCTTCATTAGGGACCAACCTCCAACACAGGCTAATCCTATTTTCATTATATTAATGATTTTCACATTTTAGTGGTATATCAGAATCACCTGGAGGGCATGTTAAAACACAGACAGCCGGCTCCCACCCTCAGAGTTTCTGATGCAATTTACCTGAAGTGGGACCCAACAATACGCATTGGAAACAAGATTCCAGATAGCCGTTGATGCTGCTCGTCCCAGGGACCACTCTGAGAACCACAGTACTACAGTGGTTTCCTCTTCCGTTTATGTAGTATTTTACTTTTAAAAACGTTTTAGGGGCTTCCCTGGTGGCGCAGTGGTTGAGAATCTGCCTGCTAATGCAGGGGACAAGGGTTCGAGCCCTGGTCTGGGAAGATCCCACATGCCACGGAGCAACTAAAGCCCGTGAGCCACAATTACTGAGCCTGCGCTCCGTAACAAGAGAGGCCGCGATAGTGAGAGGCCCGCGCACCGCGATGAAGAGTGCCCCCCCACATGCCACAACTAGAGAAAGCCCTCGCAAAGAAACGAAGACCCAACACAGCAAAAATAAATAAATAAATAATTTAAAAAAAAAAAAAACTTTTTATTTTGGAGAATTTTGTAAATACACAGAAGTGGACAGATACGTATAAGGAACCCTCACAAATCTATTGAGTATGGACAACCATCCAACAATGGACCATCTAAAGGACTTCGTAACATGCCACTTTATTTTTTTCTGCACTTTCTCCTGGGAGACAGGCATTCTCATAATTTCCAAGATGCTAACAAAAACTGTTTCGTATTATTACTCTGCTAATGTTTAGTTTGCAGTGTTACTTAATGTACACTGTCTCCACAACTCTAAGTTGGAGGCAGTGGTTTCCCAGCTTCCATGTTACAATGAGGGAAATGGAGGCTCAGATGGTCATTAAGCAACCCAGGACTCATACTTTAGTCCAACTCCAGAACTTATCATGACAGACACTATATTCAATTGTTTCAGTTAAAGTCAAACTCACCTGATTTTAAGACAAAAGCACATTTCAGCTGCACTTACTTTCATATGTGTAGCCGGTAATGGTGATACAACCTAAGCACTTGTGGCCGAGTGTTAATGTGGTTAGTGGCCCAGGAAGATTCAGACCTCCTCGTGGAATGGTACTGGCTGCATCTTCAATCAAACCCCCAGTGTGGTTAATTGCTATTAGGATTTAGACACCATCACCTGACTCATTCTTCATGCCAGAGTTGAAGTTCTTCCTTCCTTTAGGACCTGAGTCTCCCTGGGACTTGTCGAGGAGAAAGACATTTTCCTCTGCCCTTCGAGGTTCTTCTGGCTGTTCTAATAATTAAATTGACATGAGACAGATTAATGTCAGAAAATCAAGCAGAAGTTTAATAACATGTCTAAACAGGAGAGACCCAGAAGAAATGAGTAACTCGCCAAAATGGCTGAAACCCTCACCTTAAGTACCAGCTTCAGCTAAAGACAAAAGAGGATGTTGAGGGAGGTGAGAGTCAGGAGAGATTACCAGAAAAAGAACAATAAACAATCTTTATGCAGATTTAAGTCATCATCTTCTCCACTGATAAGAAATTCTAGAGATTAGAGTCATCCTCTTCTTCCTGGTACAGTGAGGCAGACATACTTACTAATGGAGATTTCCCTTATAAATGTTCATGTTTCTTACAAAAAGGTAACTCCTGTTTGGTTTTCTGAGTTTTTGCCTTATCTTTTGCTTCTTAAAAAACAACCAGCTTAGGGCTTCCCTGCTGGCGCAGTGGTTGAGAGTCCGCCTGCCGATGCACGGGACGTGGGTTCGTGCCCCGGTCCGGGAAGATCCCACACGCCGCAGAGCGGCTGGGCCCGTGAGCCATGGCCGCTGAGCCTGCGCGTCCGGAGCCTGTGCTCCGCAACGGGAGAGGCCACAACAGTGAGAGGCCTGCGTACCGCAAAAAACAAAACAAAACCCAACCAGCTTAAAATAATTAATGTGCCAAAGAGATATATTTTGGGGTACCAAATTTTTCTCACCTACAGACTCTTGCCTCTTGTTTTAAGAAATATGCATAGTTTTTGTCATCTGTGTGTCTCAGATGACTTGTGAGGCTCAATGAATTATTAAGAACTGTTTAGATGAATGCTCATTTATAGTAGCATGGTCTTGAAATAATTCTACTACACATACATATTCATATGCATATACATTATGAGTTATACATCTGCATTTATGACTCAATGCTCACACAAAATTTTAAAACATCTATGTATGTCAAATAAAATGCCACTGATCATGGTTAATGAAGTCTTATCCTAAACTGCTAACCTTTGCAGTGTTCTAAAAGTTATTACCTTTGAGACATAACTGATTTAGTCAGTGTTGTTACATGCATCTCTCTTTGTGATAGACATGGTGCTCTGTACATTTTGTGATTAGAACAGAACAAACAGAAAAGGTAGAAGAAGCTCTGTCTGAGATAAAGCTTGGCAGTTACAATACTTCCTTAACACTGACCTGTGACTTTTTAAAATGTGATTACGGTTTCTTTTCTTCACGTTTATTACATTGGAATAATAAAGAATGATTTTAGGGAATTTGTGAAATGACATCTATTTTTATCTAAGATCTATGAAGAAAAATGAAAATATTTAATTTATGATACATTTTTATTGAGATATAATTTACATATAACATTGTGTAAGTTTGTGGTATATGTGTTTATATATTGCAATATGATTACTACAGTTGTATTATCGAACACCTTTATCATGTCACATAATTATCGTTTCTTTTTTAGTTGAGAACAATTAAGATCTAGTCTCTTAGCAACTTTGAAGTTTATAATACAGTATTGTTGACTACAGTCACTATGTTGTGCATTTGATCCCCAAGACTTATGTATCTACTAGTTGCAAGTTTGTGCCCTTAACCAACATCTCCTCAATTTCCTCCCCTACCCCCCAGACCCTGGTAACTACCATTCTACTCTCTGTTTTTTTTTTTGATTTTTTTTTTTTTGTGATATGCGGGCCTCTCACTGCTGTGGCCTCTCCCGCCGCGGAGCACAGGCTCCGGACGCGCAGGCCCAGCGGCCATGGCTCACGGGCCCAGGCTCTCCGCGGCACGTAGGATCCTCCCGGACCAGGGCACGAACCCGCGTTCCCTGCATCGGCAGGCGGACTCTCAACCACTGTGCCACCAGGGAAGCCCCTACTATCTGTTTTTATAAGTTCAGTTTTTTAGATTATTATTTTATAATAAACCAGTAATCCAGTAAGTAAAATGTTTCTCTGAGTTCTGTGAGATGTTCTAGCAAATTAATTGACCCCAAGGAGGGGGTCGTGGGAACCTCTGATTTAGAGCCAGTTGGTCAGAAGTGCAGGTGACAACCTGGACTTCTGATTGGCAGTCTGAGTTGGAGAGGGTTGTTGAGTCCTCCAGTTTTTAGATTGTCTGCCAGATGTACAGGTAACAAACTTGGGCTTGTGCTGGTGTCTGAAGTGGAGGGTGGTCTTCTGGGACTGAGCCCTTTACCTGTGGAATCTCATTCTATTTCTGGGTAGGTAGTGTCAGAAATGAGTTGAATTATTGGACACCTTGCTAGAGTACAAGAATTGCTTGTTGGTGTGGAAAGCATCCAAATACACACATTGGAATTGAGTCTGGGAAGCTTATTTAGCTGAATACATGACAGAAATGTCTACACATGTGCACCAAATGACAGACAGGAATGTTCTTGGCAGTTCTGTACATAAAGACCAAAACCTGGGAACAACACAAATGTCCAACCACAAGTGAAAGGAAAAATACATACGATACATTCATACAATGTAATAATGTGATATATATAATGTGATTCATATAACGGGATATAACTCACAATGAAAAGAATAAACTACTGATAGATGCAAAAGCATGGATGAATCTCACAGACAAAATATTATGTGAAAGAAAGCCAAACGGAAAAGAGGACAAACTATGTGATTCCATTTATATGAGGTTCAAAACAGCCACAATTTTTCCATAATGACAGTATTTGAAATCACAGTGACCTAGAGCAAGTGATGCTGAAACATAGATGTAGTATCATTTCTTTTCATTGTGAAATGTCACTCAGTCATATAACTCATTATTTTCTTTCTTTAAAAAAAAATTTAAAAATTTATTTATATTTGGCTGTGTTGGGTTTTCATTGCTGCACGAGGGCTTTTCTCTAGTTGCAGTGAGCGGGGGCTACTCTTCGTTGTGGTGTGTGGGCTTCTCATTGTGGTGGCTTCTTTTGTTGCAGAGCACAGGCTCTAGGTGCGTGGGCTTCAGTAGCTGTGGCACGTGGGCTCAGTAGTTGTGGCCCACGGGCTCTAGAGCACAGGCTCAGTAGTTGTGGTGCACAGGCTTAGTTGCTCCGAGGCATGTGGGATCTTCCTGGACCAGGGCTTGAACCTGTGTCCCCTGCATTGGTAGGCGGATTCTTAACCACAGCACCACCAGGGAAGCCCCGTCATTTTCTTTCTTAAACACAGAAGTAACAACTTGAAAACAATTTACAGCCGTGTACATCTATGTAGCCAGCACAATTTATACAACTCCTTGTAAGCTATTGTTTAAGTAACTGCAAAGGTGCATCTATTCTTGGAGGACTGAAGTATAAGTCTAAAAGAAGAGCTTTGCTTAAAAAAATATTTATCTTTTTTGAGATTTACAAAAATAAATGTCTAATAAATACCTTATTTCATAATTTTTAAATATATGCCTTATTTTCAGACACATTGTTGTTTCAAAGAATGATAAATAACATGCAGACCTGGAAGAAAGATGCAGCCCCTATTTCCAAACCATACTCTGGATGGGACTATTTTCTAGCCAAGCTGGACTATTCTACAAAGGCACACAAGGCAGGAAGGTGCTCTGGACACAGGAAGTTCAGGTCACAAAGACATCTGCTGAGGTGTTGAGTTTTGGTTTTGCTAAAGTTTTGCAAAATCCTCTGTCGTGGTTGTCCCAGATACAAAATTACACAGGGAATTAATTCTCAGGGATGAAGCTGAAGTCACAGGTTTTGTTTGTCTTTGGAAATCTCAGGATTCTTTTTCAGTACTGCCTTTCTGATCTTGGAAATGGAGCAAACCTTCATACTCTGGAGATGAGTTTTTACACCAGAGGACCAGCTTAAATATCATTTTTCTTTTGGGGAGTGACTGTTTTTTAAATGGTAACCTTTTGACATATTAGTAAATGTGTTACCTCTCCCAATTAAAATATCCTTTTACAAGCCAGGTGCCACTCTCAGCATTGCAATGGCTGAAATAAAGTGGAATATGGAGGAAGATTTTTCACATCAGTGGAAGTGGTAGTGCCAGAAAATGAATTGGATTCCTTTTAGATGAATCTTTTATGGATCAGCAGATTTATTCAGAGTTACTTAAAAAGCAGTTAACATTCCATTAGCAACAAACTGTGATCTGTGTCAGCAATAAGACTCTCTTCGGTCATTTATTTTCGCACAAGAAGTCACTTCAGAAAAAAATGCAATTATTGAATCTCTAAAAGGCAAATAAATACTGAGGCAAAACTACGTCATTTTTCTTATAGAATTATGAACATTATGCTTGATTCTTTGCTTCATTTAATCAAAGCATTTATTTTATTTTTGTAAATTTACGATCAGGAAAGATAAATGATTTTTTAAAAAATAAGAACAGTAATGTTAACATATTTTCACAAAGTTCATAGCAATGATTTCAGGAACAAATGGTTGGAGGTATTGCTTGAAGGGATGGGAGATGCTATTTGGAGTTTCCCAAGCCTGTGTTGTAGGACAGGGGTACTACCAGACACGAAGAGATGTCTGGCCTCAAGTGCTGGGGAAACTTGGAGAGGTTAGTGTTCAGAGGCTTATTAATGCAGAGTGTCCTTCACATTAACTGCGTTGGGCCTAACCTCAAGCCCCTACACTTTAGAATCTCTTTTGGCATCAACAAGATAGAAGCAGATAGCAGAAAAATCCCAAAGGGGTCTATGAGTCATGCTAAAAGTTGGCTTCTCATAGAGTAGAGAGGTAAAGAGCCCTGAACCCCTTTTGACTTTTGGAATAAGTGGATGGCAAAGATGCTGAAATAAACTGAAAGCATTCATGTTATTTTTTTCTCTGAGTTAATTAAATGAATATGAAGCTAGATCTCCTCTTCTGGGAAAATGGAGTAAATGTATCTGTCCATTTTCCTCCCAATAAGTACAACTAAAACACATATATACATATATATATATATGTAAGTATATATATGTATGTATGTATAAATATGTATATTACTCTAAAAGATGGAGAGAAGGCAGATGGACTAAGGATAACCTTGGAACTCAAGGAACAATATGGCTGTGAGTTCCCAAGAAAAGTCTGCTCTCTTTAGAGAAAGGACTCAGAAAAGGTCAGCCTATGGGCTTCCCTGGTGGCGCAGTGGTTGAGAGTCTGCCTGCCAATGCAGGGGACAAGGGTTCGAGCCCTGGTCTGGGAAGATCCCACATGCCGCCGAGCAACTAACCCCGTGCACCACAACTACTGAGCCTGCGCATCTGGAGCCTGTGCTCTGCAACGGGAGAGGCTGCGACGGTGAGAGGCCTGCGCACCGCGATGAAGAGAGGTCCCCGTTCGCCACAACTGGAGAAAGCCCTCGCACAAAAACAGAGACCCAACATAGCCCCACCAAAAAAAAGAAAAAGAAAAAGAAAAAGAAAACGTCAGCCTAGCAGAGAGAAAACTTAAACAATAGCTTCTCTACTCCAGCCAAATACTACAGAAAAAACTATTGCCTCACAGTCACCCTCACCAATAAAGGCCAAATGGGGACCTAGACTTTCAGACTCACATTTGCTAGGCTGTAAGGAAGTGCCATAATTCCCCACTGGAGTGGTGTCAAAGAAGGTTGAGTAGGGGCCAGGGCTTTCATAGTCAGCCCTGCTAGGTGGTAATAAGGCTCTGCCTTCAACACTGTCAGGGGAGACCGCTGCGTGGAAAGCCTGAACATCTACCCACACCCTGCAGCAACAAGATGCTCCTGCCCCTTCCAACTGGGGTGGTAGAGAGACAAGACTTCCACCACCTCTCTCTCGCTCATGATGAGGACACCAGCAGCACAATGGAGGGGGGCAGAAAAAAGGGTTAGTGAACTGAAAGATAGAACAATTCTGACTCTAATCTGAATAACAGAGAAGAATCTAAAAAATGAAGAGAGACTTGGGGATCTGTGAGATTATAACAAAAATCTAATATTCATGTCATCAGAATTCCAGAAAGAGAGGGAAAAAAGGATAAGGCTGAAAACGTACTTGGAGAAATAATGGAGGAAAACTTGCAAAATTTGGCAAAAGACATATACCTATAGTTTTTAAAAGCTGATAAAATTCCAAATAGGATAAATCCGAAGAAATAACAACACACAATAGAGTCACACTTCTGAAAAATGAAAACAGAGTAAAAATCTTGAAAGCAGCTCAGAGAAATGACACCTTACCTACAGGGGAAAAACAATTAGAATAACATGAATTCCTTATTAGAAACCATGGAGGTGACACCTTTTTTTTTTTTTCCATTGCTGAAAGTAAAGAACTGTCCACCTAGAATCCTATATACAGTGGAAATACTGTTCAGAAAGGAAGCCCAGATATTCTTAGACAAAGGAAAATTAGTGGAATTTGTCACCTAAAGACTGACTCTAAAGGTGAGAGAATTTCTCTAAAAAGAAAGAAAATTATAAAAGCAGGAATATTGGAACATAAGAAAGGAAGAAAGAACGCAGTGAGCAAACATGTGGGTAAATACCAGAGACTTTCCTTCTTCTCTTGAGTTTTCTAAATTATGATTGATGTTGGAAGAAAAAAAAATAACATTCTCTGATGTGGTTCTAAATACCTATAGAGGAAATATTTTTAAAATTATATAATAAGCAAGGGAGCGTAAAGGGAGGTAAGAATGCTGCACTTCAATCAAACTGACAGAATGACATCAGTAGACTGAGAAGTTATGAATATATAATACAATAAGTAAGCTATCATGAAAATTTTATGCAAAGAGTTATTCTTAAAAAACACTTTAGATGAATCAAAATGGGACTTAAAAAATCTACAAGTAAACCACAGAAAGACAAGGTCATAAACAGAGAAATGAAAAATAGAGTGAACAAAGACAAATTAAAGAAATAAAATGCTTAAAAATAGGGAGAAGATTGGCATTTTTCTATTAGGTAAGAAATGTGTTGTATCCTTACAGACCCTGTAGGCATCAGAAGGTTAATAAGGGAATAATACAGAAATGTCTACACACATACATTTACCTACACAATTGGCAAGGATGTGCAAAAAGTGGAACCTTTGTGAATTGCTGTTGCAATTGTAAAATGGTGCATGGAAAATAGTATGGCAGTTCCTCAAACAATTAATAGTAGGATCACCATATGCTACAGCAATTCCACTACCAGGTATATACCCATTAACTGAAAGCAAGGAATCATACACATATTTGTACACCCACTTTCTTTTTTTTTTTAAAATAAATTTATTTATTTATTTTTGGCTGTGTTGGGTCTTCATTTCTGTGCGAGTTGTGGCACAGAAAGAAAGTTGTTATTTCTTTAGTTGTGGTAAGTGGGGGCCACTCTTCATCGCGGTGCGCGGGCCTCTCACCGTTGTGGCCTCTCTCGTTGTGGAGCACAGGCTCCAGACGCGCAGGTTCAGTAGTTGTGGCTCATGGGCCTAGTTGCTCCGCAGCATGTGGGATCCTCCCAGACCAGGGCTCGAACCCGTGTCCCCTGCATTGGCAGGCAGATTCTCAACCACTGCGCCACCAGGGAAGCCCACACCCATTTTCTTTTTTCTTTTTAATTGAAGTATAGTTGATTTATTGGTGAACAGCACAATTATTCAGTACATATGTAACATGTTCTTTTCACATTCTTTTCCATTATGGTTGATTACAGGATATTGAATATAGTTCCCTGTGCTATACAGTAGGACCCTGGTGTTAATCTATTTTATATATAGTAGTTTGTATCTGCTAATCCCAAACTCCTAATTTATCCCTCCTCTGCCCCCTTTCCCCTTTGGTAACCATGTTTGTTTTCTATGTCTGTGAGTCTGTTTGTGTTTCATAAATGTTCATTTGTGCCATATTTCACATTCCACATATAAGTGACATCATATGGTATTTGTCTTTCTCTTTCTGACTTACTTCACTTAGTGTGACAATCTCTAGGTCCATCCATGTTGCTGCAAATGGCATTATTTCAGTCTTTTTTATGGCTGGGTAATATTCCATTGTATATATGTACCACATCTTCTTTATCCATTCCTCTGTTGATGTATATTTAGGTTGCTTCCATGTCTTAGCTATTGCAAATAGTGCTGCTATGAACATTGGGTGCATGTATCTTTTCAAATTATAGTTTTCTCTGGATATATGCCTAGGAGTGGGACTGGTAGATCATATGGAACTCTATTTTTAGTTTTTTAAGGAACCTCCATACTGTTTTCCCAAGTGGCTATACCAATTTACATTCCCACCAACAGCATAGGAGGGTACCCTTTTCTCTACACCCTCCTTAGCATTTGTTATTTGTAGATTTTTAAATGATGGTCATTCTGACCATGTACACCTGTTTTCATAACAGCATTACTCACAATAGTCAAAAGGTGGAAGCAACCCAAGTGTCCATCGATGGATGAAGGGATAAATGAGATGTGGTATATATGTATAGACACACAATGGAATATTATTCAGCTCTAAAAAGAAGGAAATTCTGTCATATGCTACAACAGGGATGAACCTTGAGGACATTAGGCTAAGTGAAATAAGCTAGTCATAAAAAGACAAATACTGTATGATTCCACTTATCTGAGGTGTCTGGAGTAGTCAAATTCATAGAGGCAGAAAGTATAATGGTGGTTGCCAGGGGCTGTAGTGAGGGGAGAATAGGGAGTTATTGTTTAATGGGTATGTAGTTTCAGTTTGGAAAGGTGAAAAGTGTTCTGGGATAGATAGTGTTAATAGCTGAACAATGTGAATGTACTTAATACCACTAAACTGTAAACTTAATGGTTAAAATGGTAAATTTTGTGTATTTTACCACATATAACACAAAAATGTTAAAATGAACAAAAGTACTTGACTCAGATATATAAATAAGGTACCACATAGTATTTATTTATCTCTATATCTGGTTATATACCTCATCTCCCTCACTGTAACTTGGTCTGACCTTGGTAAAGTGTGGAGGCCATCAACCTTCTACATCCCTTATTCCATATATCAGTGTTCTTGTGCTTTCTCTTTAAATAGGTCCAGAAGAAAATCCATCTGGCAAACACATTCAGAGAAAAGAATTAGTGCCTGAAGTTTAAGTGTAAAGGAGAAATCTGTCAGGATGCAGGTGTAACCCAGGGATAAGCAATATAGACAGACTTCCCCAGCAGTATGATCAAGCCACTCGAATGGTATTAGTAAGCAAGACACAGCATAGCAGCTCCAGTTTGTTTCTCTCTGTACGTTTACCTTATTTCTCTATCTGGAGTTCAGCCTTTTTGATGTTTTGTCTGCTGCATACACTGTCATACCTTGGCTCCCAAATTTTCCTAACTGAATAATTGAGACCGAAAGAGCTTCTCCTGTCCCAACGCCAAATTCCTAGAGAAAGAATCTGATGGCTTTTCCCAGGTGAGTTCCATGCTCTTTTTCCAATTGATTTGTGCGGTCATGTGGGAGGATGAATACGGATACTGAGGACTCAGATCTAGAATCCAGTGACATTTGTCTTTTGAAAGAAATGAAGCTATTGGTAAGAGAGAACCATAGGCATGAACGAAGCAGATAACTTTGGATGAACCCTTTCTTGGTGCCTCACAAACACCACTGCCTGGACAGCCTATGCATGTAGTGGGGATGCCCTCACCTCTGTGATACAGATGTCAACAGTTCCTACATAAATATTAGAGGATGGGAGTGATTCATCAGTTCCTGTTAGTACCTCTCCCATACTCATTCAACGCTCACTGGACAGTACATAAACAACCCTGATCCATTGCAAATTTCTGCTGAAGGGCTTTCTTTCAGATATTTGTGAATTAATGCCCTTAGAAAGTAAATGTTCCTATGGAGCAGCCCTTAGCAATGACAAGTGAGTACTGGAGGATGAATATGGACCCCACTTGGCTCTGAGAAAGAAGGGGTATTACTCTGAGGCATGTTCTCTCTTGGACTTCAGAGATCCTGAGTAGAAGTGATATCCATTTGGACATAGAACAAACCTGTTAATAACTCACCCTCTTTTGGGTTTCCTCCCCTCCCACATATCATCTCACTATCTTCTGCCCCTAATGGTGCTTTCTGTGATGAATGCCCAAATAAACTACCTCCTATCACATACCACATAAAGACTTCCCTCTTTGGGATGCAAAGATAAGGGCATAGGACATAAATTGCCAAATGCTCATCTTCACGGGTGGCATGATGGAGGAAAACAGGAGAGGTCAGTAGTTGGCAAAGGTAAGAGAGAGAAGCAGGAGCCGTGAGAAAGCTTCAGGTCTAACGTGGACCTGGCTGAGTCAGTGCACAGTGTGAATACAGCTTGAACACTGGAGGAAGATCTAATCTATGAAGAGAAGGAAAAAAGAAGCAGTGGAGAAGAGGGGCCAACGTCCTCAGCTAGATCATGGTGCAAGATCAGTAACAGACAAGCTAAGTAAGACTCATCCCCTTGAAATCTTAGCAGATGGGAACACAAAGGGAGCAGGGCCCTGCTGGCTGCCTGGAGACATGGGATTCATGCGGTCAGTAACCTGAGATGTATTAGGGAAACTTCTCAGCTGAGATCCAGAGGAGTGAATTAACAATCCACTAATATATTCTTAGTTTTCACTTGAGTAATTAATTGTTAACCAGTCAATATAAAGATACTGCCTTACAAATGAAACCATTGGCTAATGTTTCACTTCAGTAAAGTGCTTCTTGTAAGAGGAAAGAATCCTTTCCTTGAAGATATAATTTTTAAAAGATAAGGCCTTCATTTGAAAGCTGTATAAGACACCATATTTTAAGGCTTAAAGGCAGAGAGAACTTCAGAGTTTTACTCAGGAACATGTTAATTAATAAGCAAACATATAAAGATCCAACAATCTGATATGTATTCACTGAGACTACACTAACTCTGACAGAAAAAAAGCATAGAAATTACTTATCTAATCCTCAACTGTAGACACCAAGGTTCTTTTCAGTGATAGCTGATGAGAAAGAACCAGTTCCACTATCCTTCACTAGTTGACTGAATGGCAAAGTTTTACATAACTCTTTCAAAGCTAAGTATTTCCTGAAACAGAAAAAAAAAACCAAAAAATTTTAGTAACTGATTATAATCTATATAATTAAACCTCTAGAAACTCCATAGCTATTTCTACTTGAAAGTGATTGGATTTCCTTTATTAATTATATTTCCAACATTCTAATAAAATTTGTAGTTAAAAATTAACCCAGAGACACTAGGAAAAAGGCACTCTGTTGCTTCTTTGATGTATACCCTTTGGCTCTAAAAACTTAGCAATATAAAAATAAAGAATCAAAGAGACTTAGACAAAATAAGCATTTTCGTACACAAAAGACAATATAGAAAGCTGGAGTGGTTAATGGAGCCGATGGTCTATATTCCAAAGCAGGCAGTGGGAGATGAGAATTTACCTCTTTGGGAAAAGAAGGACTAGAGATCTTCCATGTGAAATGGAGAAAAGGAGTTGGCTTCACTGCTTAAATCCAGGGGCTATGATTTCTAAAAGTAGGGTGAAAAAATATTGGTAACTGCTGCCCAGAGCTGCAGGCAATGTAAGCTCGAGCTGCCTGAGGCTCACTAATCAGTCCTGTGTATCTTTCATATCCCTACCAGGGAGGAGGCCCAAGCCTTCATTATGAGAGCTACTTGTCAACTGAGGGCACCAAGACATTCCTGGAAGTAGCCTCATAACTCCTTGTCAGAGAGGAAAGAGCCCAGAAAGTGAAAGAAAAAGAAAACAATGCAAAGCAAAAAAAATACATATTCCCCTTAGATAAGCCTGTGATCCACCATTCTAAAATGCATGAAGAAACCTAATGCTAAGAAAGACAATCAACAAGATAAACATCAGAACAGGAATTATCTCCTCATGATATTAACTTTATGGAGTATTTTGCCAAATGCTTTATAGTAAACACTGCTATGATACTCAGAGATAAAATCTTATTAAGGAATGAACAAGAAAACATCAAACAAGAAGTTACATATATTTAAAAGGTGAATATAAAAAAACTAATCGAAATACAAGAAATAAAAAATATCATCAAAATAATAAAATCAATAGACAGGATAAACTCTAAACAGACCACCACTGAAAAGACTATTACTGACTTGGAAGATAGCACTGAACACTTCATCTACCACACAGCAAAGAGATAACAAAGGTAAAATATATGTACAAGCTGTTAATATTCCCACAAGATCGATTGAGATCCTTTACACTTAAGCTTCAGGCCCTAAGCTCTTGGGATCTCTTTCCAGAATACAGAGAATGCAGGCAAGGAACAGAAGGAATATTTGATAAGATATTAGCTGAGAATTTTCTGACATGGAAGAGAGATACAAGTATTCAAAATGATAGCACACTTTGAGTACCAAGCAGAATAATAACAAAAATAATAATAACAATAATAAAATAACATAATAGACCCATTGCTAGATACATAATAGAAAAATTTTCAGGAAATCAAGAATGAAAGAAAAAAACCTTAAAAGCTAAAAGAAAAGTCAGTTTACCTTTTAGGTAAACTTGACATATAACAGATTTCTCATCAACAAGAAAAGTCATAGAAGATGGGGTAATAACCTCAAAGTTCTGAGGGGAAAATAGTTATGAACCCAGAAATCTACGCCTAGAGAAAGTGTAAATTGAAAGTAAGGGCAAAATGAAGACATCTCTAGAAATAAGAAGACTAAAAGAAGTTGTCACAAACAAACCCTTACAATATTGATTTAGGTTAAAAGAAAAATCTTAAGTGAATGACAATTTTTTTTCTTCCTGCTTGTATGTTTCAACTATGTGTTTTGTTTACAAGGAGGCTGAATAGGACTCAAAACTTCCCCAGGCTCCTCACAATCCCAGCTTAACTCTTTCCTTCCCAGGGTAAACACCCCATGTTGCCCAGTCTGTTTTCCAGGAACTATCCTTGCTATGTGGTTGTTTGGCTCAGTGGGGACAAGACCCCGGACTGCTGTACCCAACAGCAGAAGCAGGATCTAGATATTCCTCTCTTTAACCAACTCCTTCTTAGTTTACACCATTGCCTCTTCTCTCCGCTTGCTACTTTTTAAATGTTTGTTTTTCAGAGTCATATCCATGGCCCTCTTCTATTACTGAATATTTTGTCTTAACGTGTGAACATTAGAAGCACCTAAACACAGGTTAAAATGTAGATTCTTGCATTTAGCCTCAAATAATGAATCAGAATGGAGGAGAGTGAACCTTGTAACTGCATTTTTAGCAATCTACTGAGACAATTCTAATGCATACTAGGATTTGAGAACCACTGCTTTTATAAGCTTATGATAAACATTATCATGCTTTGCTTTTGACTCATACCAATAAGTCACAAAATTATCAGAATCAAACCCATGTTATGAGTTCCATATGCATATATTCACCTGCTAACTGGCCATTTCAATATAAATGTCCTTTATTTACCCATCTTCCTACCCCTTTACTCTATGTAGTCCCTTAGCTGAGAATGTGTTCCCACCAACATTTGTTCCCACATTTTCTGTCAATCCCCAACCCATTAATCCTGAGCTCCAACCATTGCTTACTCCTGGACATGCTATGTACTGTCACATTTTTATGCTTTGGCACATGTCCCTTCTCCCAGTCTGAGAGGCCACACTCTCCTTCTATACCCAGAAGACAACAACTCCATTAATATCCTGGTCAAATGTAATGTCTTCTGTGAAACCTTTTCTTACTCCCCAGCCAGGTCCCCACCTCTGTCTTTCTACACCAAGGTCTCAATCACAGCATTTTCCATGTGGTCTGGAAACTACCTATTTACACCTGTCTTCCCCTCCAGTCAGGGAGCACTTGCAAGAAGGTCTGACCAGTGCTCATTTGTTTTTATATCTCAAGGTTCAGTACAGAACCTAACTTGGAGTAGTACTCAGCATGTGTTTATTAAGGGAATAAACACACAAGTGAATTGATAGATACTTGGCCAACATTCACAAATTCCAAATCAGCATATGTATTTTTAAAAATGTACAGTGTCAGCTTCATATAGAACTTTCAGAATCTCAGAAAACTCTTACATTCCATTCTTCAGAAAATTCACATACTAATGAGCAAATTGAGATCCTCAAATAAGAAACTCAAAGTAAAATCTTTTAATGCTTTTTCAGACTTCTTTTTAAATATGAAGCTACAAATATCAACAGCATGTTCTGTGTCCTCTAGAGATAAGGAAGAAGTTTGTGGACACTGTTAGCTCTTTATCTGGTTACTCTCCCTACTCCTCATGTAACTACTCTTGTCTCTGAATTGATTTGGTGCCCTTTGATATTTTTTATTTGAAGTATTGTTGATTTACAATACTATCTATGATACAAAACTATCACTATAGTGATAGTTTCAGGTATACAGCATACTGATTCAGCGATTGTTTTCTGAGTATATTCCATTATAGGTTATTATAAGATATTGAATATAATTTCCTGTGCTCTACAATAAATCCTTGTTGCTTCTGTTTTATGTATAGTAGTTTGTATCTGTCTGCTTCTGCTTTGTATGTAGATTCATTTGTACTATTTTTTAGATTTCACATATAAGTTATATCATATAGTATGTCTTTCTCTGACTTACTTCACAAAGTAAAATATTCTCTAGGAACATCTGTGTTGCTGTAAACTGCAATATTTCATTCTTTTTTATGGCTGAGTAATATTTCATCTCTCTCACACACACACACACACACACACACACACACACACACTCTTAAGCCAATCATCTGTAAATAGGCACTTGGCTTGTTTCCGTGTCTTGGCTATTGTAACTAGTGCTACTATGAACATTGGGGTGCATGTATCTTTTCAAATTAGAGTTTTCATCTTTTCCAGATATATGCCCAGGAGTGGGTTTACTGACTTATATGGAAACTCCTTTTTTAGTTTTTTAAGGAATCTCCCTATTGTTCTCCATAGTGGCTTCACCAATTTACATTTCCACCAATGGTGTATGAGGGTTTCCTTTCCTTCACAACCCCTCCAGCACTTAATATTTGCAGACATTTGATGATGGCCATTCTGAGTGGTTTGAGGTGATGCCTCACTGTGGTTTTGATTTACATTTCTCTAATAATTAGTGATATTGGGCATCTCTCTATGTGTCGTTGGCCATCTGTATGCCTTCTTTGGGAAAATGTCTATTTAGATCTTCTGCCTATTTTTTGATTGCATTGTTTGTTTTTACTGATACAGAGTTGTATGAGCTGTATGTATATTTTGGATATTAACCTCTTGTTGGTCACATAGTTTGAAAATATTTTCTCACATTCCATAGGTTGTCTTTTCCTTTTGTTGATGGCTTCCTTTGTTGTGCAAAAGCTTTTAAGTTTGAACAAGTCCCATTTGTTTATTTTTGCTTTTATTGCTTTTGCCTTGGGAGAGTGATCTAAGAAAATACTGCTATGATTTATGTCAGAGAATGTTTTGTCTATGTTCTCTCCTAGGAGTTTTATGGTGTCATGTCTTATATTTAGGCCTTTAAACCATTTTAAGATTATTTTTGTATATGGTGTGAGGGAGTGTTCTAATTTCATTGATTTACAAGTAGCTGTCCAGCTTTTCCAACATCACTTGCTAAGTAGACTGTCTTCAACACCACTTGCTGAAGATACTTTCTTTTCTCCATTGCATATTCTTGCCTCCTTTGTCATAGGTTAATATATCACAGCTGTGTGGGTTTGTTACTGGGCTCTCTGTTCTATTCCATTGATCTATATATTTGTGCCAATACCATGCTGTTTTGGTTACTGTAGCTTTGTACTATAGTCAGAAGTCTGGAAGGATTATGCCTCCAGCTTTTTGTTCTTTTTCCTCAGGATTGCTTTGGCAATTCTGGGTCTTTTGTAGTTCCATATAAATTTTAGGATTATTTGTTCTACTACTTCTGTGAAAAATGTCATGGGTATTTTGATAGGGATTGCATTAACTCTGTAGATTGCTTTGGGTAGTATGGCCACATTAATAATATTAATTCTTCCAATCCAAGAGCATGGGATATCTTTCCATTTGTTTGCATAATCTTCAAGTTCCTTTATCAATGTTTTATAGTTTTCAGCACACAGGTCTTTAAATTTCTTGGTTAAGTTTATTCTTAGATATTTTATTTTATTTTGATGTAATTTCAAACAGGATTGTTTTTAAATTTCTCTTTCTGATATTTCATTATTATTTTAAAGAAATATAACAGATTTCTGTATATTAATCTTGTATCCTACTGCAGTAATAAAAAAAATAAGGGAATACTATAAACAATTATATGCCAACAAATTTGACAACCTAGAACAAATGGACAAGTTCCTAGAAACATACAGCCACAAAATTGAATCAAGAAGAAATAGACAAAAAAAGAAGAAATAGATAATTTAAACAGACCAATCATTAGAAGTGAAATAGAATCTATAATTTTAAAACTCCCTAAAAACAAAAGTCCAGGACAAGATGGCTTCACAGGTGAATTCTATCAAACATATAAAGAAGAACTTATACCAATCCTTCTCATACTCTTCCAAAAAATTGAAGAGGAGGGAACACTCCCAAAGAAATTCTATGAAGCCACCACCACCCTGATATCAAAACCAGACAAAGTCACCACCAAAAAGAAGATTAAAGGCCAATATCTTTGAAGAATATAGATGTGAAGTTTATCAACAAAATATAAGCAAACAAAATCCAACAGGACATAAAAAGGATCATACACCACAACCAAGGGGGATTCATCCCAAGTTCACAAGGATGGTTCAGCATATGCAAATCAATTAATGTGATACACCACATCAACAAAAGAAAAGACAAAAAACACATGATCCTCTCAATAGGTGTGGAAAAAGCATTTGACAAAATTCAACATCCATTAACAATAAAAACCCCTACCAAAGTGGGTATAGAAGGAACATATCTCAATATAATAAAAGCTATCTATGACAAACCCACAGCCAATATAATACTAAATGGTGAAAAGTTGAAAGCCTTCTCACTAAAATCTGGAACAAGACAAGGATGCCTACTCTCACCTCTTGCATTCAACATATTATTGGAAGTCCTAGCCACAGCAATCAGACAAGAAAAAAGAAATACAGTTATCAAAATTGGAAAGGAAGAGCTAAAACTGTCATTGTATGCAGATGATATGATGCTAGATATAGAAAACCCTAAGGACTCCACACAAAAACTACTAGAATTGATAAATGAATTCAGCAAGGCAGTAGGTTACAAAATTAATGTACAGAAATTGGTTGCATTTCTTTATACCAACAATGAATGGGAATGTAAAGAAAACAATACCTTTTAAAATCACACCCCACAAAATAAAATACTTATGAATAAACCTGACCAAGGAGGTGAAAGATTTATATGCTGAGAACTATAAAACATTAATAAAGGAAATTAAAGATGAATCAAAGAAATGGAAAGATATCCCATGCTCTTGGATTGGAAGAATTAATATTGTTAAAAACGCCCATACTACCCAAAGCAATCTACAGGTTTAATGCAATCCCTATCAAATTACCCATGACAGTTTTCACAGAACTAGAACAAATAATCCTAAAATTCATATGGAACCATAAAAGGCCCAGAATTGCCAAAGCAATCCTGAAGAAAAAGAACAAAGCAGGAGGCATAGACCTCCCAGACTTCAGACAATACTACAAAGCTACAGTAATCAAAACAGCATGGTACTGGCACAAAAACAGACATATGGATCAATGGAACAGAATAGAGAGCCCAGAAATAAACCCACGCACCTACAGTCAATCTTCGACAAAGAAGGCAAGAATATACAGCGGGAAAAAGACAGTCTCTTCAGCAAGTGGTGTTGGGAAAGTTGGGCAACCACATGTTAATCAATGAAGTTACAACATGCCATCTCATCATACACAAAAATAAACTCAAAATGGTTCAAAAAGTTAAATATAAGACACAATACCATAAAACTCCTAGAAGAGATCACAGGCAAAACATTCTCTGACATAAATTGTACCAATGTTTTCTTAGGTCAGTTTCCCAAGGCAATAGAAATAAAGACAAAACTAAACAAATGGGACCTAACCAAACTTATAAGATTTTGCACAGCAAAGGAAACCATAAACAAAATGAAAAGACAACCTACAAAATGGGAGAAAATATTTGCAAATGATGTGACCAACAAGGGCTTAATTTCCAAAATATATAAGCAGCTCATAAAACTCAACAACAAAAAAAACAAACAACACAATGAAAAATGGGCAGAAGACCTAAATAGACACTTTTCCAAGGAAGATATACAGATGCCCAATAGGCACATGAAAAGTTGCTCAACATTGCTAATTATTAGAGAAATGCAAATCAAAACTACAATGAGGTACTACTTCACACCAGTCAGAATGGCCATCATTAAAAAGTTTACAAATAACAAATGCTGGAGAGGGTGTGGAGAAAAGGGAACTCTCCTATACTGTTCATGGGAATGTAAGTTGGTGCAGCCACTGTGGAGAACAGCATGGAGTTTCCTCAGAAAACTAAAAGTAGAATTACCACATGATCCAGCAATCCCACTCCTGGGCATATATCCAGATAAAACTCTAATTCAAAAAGATACATGCACCCATATGTTCAAAGCAGCACTAATCACAATAGGCAAGACATGAAAACAACCTAAATATCCACCAACAGATGAATGGATAAAGAAGATGTGGTACATATATACAATGGAATACTAACTACTCAGCCAAAAAAAAAAAAAAAGAATGAAATCATGCCATCTGCAGCAAGATGGATGAAACCAGAGATTATCATACTAAGTGAAATAAGTCAAAAAGAAAAAGGCAAATACCATATAATATCACTTATATGTGGAATCTAAAATATGACACAAATGAACGTATCTATGAAACAGAAACAGAATCACAAACATAGAGAACAGACTGGTGGTTGCCAGGGGGGAGAGTGTGGAGGGAGGGATGGAGTGGGAGACTGGGGTTAGCAGATGTAAGCTTTTATATATAGAATGGATAAACAACAAGGTCCTACTGTATAGCACAGAGAACTATATTCAATATCTTATGATAAACCATAATTAAAAAGAATATATAAAAGAAAGAATATATAGATACATATAACTGAATCACTTTGCTGTACAGCATAAATTAACACAACATTGTAAATCAAATATACTTCAATAAAAAATATTGATTAAGAAATTTATAAAAACAATAAACTAGAGAGGTGGATGGTTAATCTTGTATCCTGCTACCTTTCTGAATTCATTTATTAGTTCTAATAGTTTTTGTGTGTAGACTTTAGGGTTCTCTACAGAGAGTACCATGTCATTTGCAAACGGGAACAGTTTTACCTCTTCCCTTCCAATTTGGATACTTATTGTTTCTTTTCTCGTCTGATTGCATGGCAAGGACTTCCAACACAATGTTGAATAGAAGTGAGAGTGGATGATGCACTTTGATTTTAAGAGCCATTGATATTCACAAGTGCTGGACTAAGAGATGATCTAAAATATACAAAGCAACAGTTTCCTCTCCCTGAATCCTTTCCAAACACCTTTAGATTCTTAGAATTTTATTCACTATTCAGTTTTATCTACTTGTGTTGCTCTTGCCCCATTTTCACTTGGACAAATAATAGTTTGCACTGCCATTTCCAATTATACATACCTCTTCTAAAGAAGGTAACATCCAGGATAAGATCTGAAACATGAAAATCTAGCATCACAATTTTAAGCATTTTTTAAATGTTCACACATGACATAGTTAATAGCATGTCTCCCAGGTTCTCATTCACACTCCTTTCTCTGACTGAGAAAAGTCAAATCCAAATGGACTCTATTCTGGGTGCCTAATTTCAATTACTGGAGCATTTCAGATAGGAGAGCAATTGTGACTCTCAAAAGGCTCAATATAAAGAGGTTTAAGATTATTTAAATATTACGCATTACCATAAACAACAAAATATAAAAGCAATTAGATCTCTAAGTACATTCACAGCTAATGCGATTCTACTTTCTTAAGGATTTGGAGAGGTTTTATGAAGACTTTGTCAGAAATATACTCAGAGACTGACACCACCCCTCCTCCCAACAGCACAGCAGAGGAAAGGACAGACAAATGATCTATTACTCTATACTCAAAGAAACATCTTCACAAGGCCAGAGAACAAGAAGAGCTTTTAGAAATTTACAGAATTTTAATTCTACTCCTTTCCAGGATGGCAAATCTGTGGTACGTGAGCCTCCACTCTCCTCTACTTCAATAACCGCAGACAAGATTAATTGATCCTATATATGTGTCCCCCAAATTCTACTTAACACCATGTGAAGAAATTATGATCAGTCCATTGACAGCAGTTCCTAGAGGTCATTCTTGGCCTAGTACAGGGGTTGCCAAATTTTTTCTATAAGGTACCAGAGAGTAAATATTTTAAGCTTTTCAGCTATAGAGTTTCTGTCCACTTAACTTCACTTTTATAGCACAAATGCAGCTACAAACAATATATTAAAAAAATGAATGTGGCTGTGTTCCCATAAAACTTTACTTGTAGACAATGAAATTTAAATTTGATATAATTTTCTGATGTTACTCAATATTCCTCTATTGATTTTTTTCAACCATTTAAAAATATAAAAATCATTATTTGCTAGTAGGCTGCATAAAGACAGGTGGTAAACTAGACTTAGCTATAGTTTGCCAACTCTTGCTCCTAGTACAATTGTTTTAATTTGCACACAAGGAAATAGGGCAGAAAAAGGTAAGTGACTTGTTTAAAATCACATGAATGACTTGTGGCAGAGCTAGTCATTTTATGTCAAACTGTCTTAAAGATGGTCTAAATTGGGTCTTTATTATTATATTTCCCCTCAATGGTAAGAACCAAGCGACATACTCTCCTTTAAGAAAATAAGCTTTCTCCTGGATCATTTTGAAATATATCTTATTATTTAAAGAGTCAGTATAGGATCATATGGAGTATATATGCTTATGTGCATGGATTTGTAAGTTGAAATCATTTTTCAGTTTTACTACAAATGTACTCCTGTTCTTTAAAAGTGAACTAATCCGGGGCTTCCCTGGTGGCGCAGTGGTTGAGAATCCGCCTGCCGATGCAGGGGACACGGGTTCGTGCCCCGGTCCGGGAGGATCCCACATGCCGCGGAGCGGCTGGGCCCGTGAGCCATGGCCACTGAGCCTGTGCTCCGCAACGGGAGAGGCCACAACAGTGAGAGGCCCGCGTACCACACACACACACAAAAAAAAAAAAAAAAAAAAAAAAAAGTGAACTAATCCCAGTATTTGCAACCAGTCCATTTTATAACACATACATAACTCAAAAATTAAGTATAACATACTCAGAGAATAGATTTAGTCAGTTTCACAAAAAGAAAATATAGAAGGCCTATTATACTTGAAATAGTTTTCTGAAGAAATATTCCAAAAATGAAATAATCATCATGAAAATATATTCAACTCTACTTAAGACCAAGAAATATTTTGGGAAAAACAATTTTTTATTTATTCCTCAACATCAAAGGAGCACCCTTGATGGTAGAGGATACCCCTGTCCTTGTGATTTGAGCATTTTCACAGATAAAATTGTGCCGATGAGCTGGCTTTTTGTCAAACATCTTGTTAGTAGTGTCAACTTTGGCTTTTACATTCACTGGTGGTATGGTAACTTGAGGTAACCCATTAATATCATATAACCAGTACATATCTGCTGTCTGGAAACAGAGAGGAAGAGATTTTATGTACAATATCCAGGGACTGAGAAAAATGTAAGAAAAGGTTTACCAAATTAACACCTTCTCTCTTCTCCGTGAAAGGTACAGGAAGGGCACAAAACTGAAACTGCACTGATAATAAATAATTAACGTGGAAAATAAATTCAGGAAAGTATTTGGCTTTATGAATTAAAAACCATTCACTAAAAAGTCTCTCATACTTAGAGGTCTGCCCTCTGGATGAACTAAGCATCCATCTGATTTAAAGGGAAGCCATCTACTTGGTTTTCATGAGACCACTGCCCAGCATGAACTATATGTAATGGAAATAATACGTCACAAGATTTATCTGTGGGAATTTCAGTGTGGCTATAGAACTGACTGGTAAATATGCCAAGCTTCTGCTTTTTAGATTATGAAAGCACATCACTAATATAACTATTTGTAATTACTGAGCATGGTGCAAACTCATTAATGACAATCATAATCTAAAACCAGGTCAGTACAACTTATACAGGGATTTACTTTAAAATCCTTCATTTCTTCTTCATTTTTGTACAGAATAGCAATATTTGATGAGGCAGTCTAGCATTTTCCGCACATTTATGTTCATACTTAAATCCCATCACTCTTACAGAGTTTCCTAATGCTACCTGTGTTTATCTAGGCCATCTTCTTCACATAAGAGTTGTACCATGTATGTTCATTCAAGAGAAGTTCAGGCCAAGAGAATACTGCAGTAACATCAGGGTTTAATGTGTAATGTGATATCTATCACTGAATGTTAAGTGCAGGAATTTCTTGCACCACTGGAATGGCCCTGTTTTAATCATAACTGGCTCTTTTATCCAGTGCTCATAGTAGTTAAGTATTCAGAATCAACGGCACAAACAGATGGAGAGATATACCACATTCTTGGATTGGAAGAATCAATATTATCAAAATGACTCTACTACCCAAAGCAATCTACAGATTCAATGCAATCCCTATCAAATTACCAAATGGCATTTTTCACAGAATTAGAACAAAAAAATTTTACAATTTGTATGGAGACACAAAAGACCCTGAATAGCCAAAGAAATCTTGAGAAAGAAAAATGGAGCTGGAGGAATCAGGCTCCCTGACTTCAGACTATAATACAAAGCTACAGTAATCAGGACAATATGGTACGGGCACAAAAACAGAAATATAGATAAATGGAACAGGATAGAGAGCCCAGAGACAAACCCATGCACCTATGGTCAACTAATCTATGATGAAGGAGGCAAGGATATACAATGGAGAAAAGACAGCCTCTTCAATAAGTGGTGCTGGGAAAATTGGACAGCTACATGTAAATGAAAGAAATTAGAACACTCCCTAATACCATACACAAAAATAAACTCAATGGATAAAAGACCTAAATGTAAGGCCGGATACTATAAAACTCTTAGAGGAAAACATAGGAAGAACACTCTTTCACATAAATTGTAGCAATATCTTTTTTGATCCACTCCATGGAGGAATGAAAATAAAAACAAAAATAAACAAATGGGACCTAATCAAATTTATAAGGTTTTGCACCACAAAGGAAACCATAAACAAAATGAAATGACAATCTACAGAATGGGAGAAAGTATTTGCAAATGATGCTACCAACAAGGGATTAATCTCCAAAATATACAAACAGCTCATGCAGCTCAATAACAGAAAAACAAACAACCCAATCAAAAAATGGGTGGAAGATCTAAACAGACATTTCTCCAAAGAAGACATACAGATAGCCAAAAAGCACATGAAAAGATGCTCAATATCACTAATTATTAGAGAAATGCAAATCAAAACTACAATGAGGTATTACCTCACACTGGTCAGAATGGTCATCATCAAAAAGTCTACAAACAATAAATGCTGGAGAGGGTGTGGAGAAAAGTGCAACCCTCTTGCACTGTTGGTGGGAATGTTAATTGGTACAGTCACTATGGAGAACAGTATGGAGGTTCCTTAAAAAACTAAAAATAGAGCTACCCTATGATCTAGCAATCCCACTCCTGGGCATATACCCAGAGAAAACCATAATTCGAAAAGATACGTGCATCACAATGTTCATTGCAGTGCTATTTACAATAGCCAGGACATGGAAGCAACCTAAATGTCCATTGACAGATGAATGGATAAAGAAGATGTGGTACATATATACAATGGAATATGACTCAGCCATAAAAAAGAATGAAATAATGCCATTTGTAGCAACACGGATGCAACTATAGATTATCATACTAAGTGAAGTAAGTCAGAAAGATAAAGACAAATATAGTATGATATCGCTTATATGTGGAATCTAAAAAAATGGTACAAAGGAACTTATTTACAAAACAGAAATAGAGTCACAAATGTACAAAACAAACTTATGGTTACCGGGGGGAAAGTGGGGAGGGAAGGATAAATTGGGAGATTGGGATTGACATATACATGCTACTTTATATAAAATAGATAACTAATAAAGACCTACTATATAGCACAGGGAACTTTACTCAATACTCTGTAATGACCTATATGGGAAAAGAATCTCTAAAAGAGTAGAAATATGTATATGTATAACTGATCCACTTTGCTGTACAGCAGAAATTAACACAACATTGTAAATCAACTGTACTCTAATTTTAAAAAAAGTCTTTCTCTGTGCTATACAATAGGTTCTCATTAGTTATCTATTTTATACATAGAATCAATAGTGTATATATGTCAATCCCAATCTCCCAAAAATAAATAAAATAAAATAAAATTGATTAACCTACAAAAAATTTCAAATAATTTTGCAATAAGTGATTCTGTGTGTGTTTGTATACATATAATATATATATATATAATCCAAATATAAATATATTCCTAAGAAGTTGTTCATGTCCTTTATTTCAATACTTTATATAGTAATAAATATTTATTTTATAAAGATTAAACATTACAGTTCTTATATCTATAGTTAACTTTCTTCCAATTGTGAAAAGGACTCATGTTTTTGAAAACATTTTAAAGATATAGCTCTATATCTTCTATACTCAATCTCCCTTTGAAAATACAAATTAAAAAGCAGAAGTGAAAATAATATAAGAATAAACCAATACCTCCATGTAGCTAATGTGTCAAAGAATCACTGTGCTGATTCTTACAAAAGAATGCCAAACTGACAATTATACTCAACTATTTATTTAAAGGAATTTTTAAAAACAAGTATTTTTTAAACAGATGTAATTTCCATATTTAAATAATATCTCTCTAGTTTGAAAAGGAATCAACCAAAGCCAATGAACTCCTGGAATAAATTCCCAAAGCTATGTTTTAAAGGGCACATTCTTATGAATGGAAACATTAGCTGATGTGGCCTGTACCCAGGTACATCCCTCAGATGCTTCGATTTCATTGCTGCCCAATTTCCAATCTCCAGTACCTGCACCTCTGACTTGAAGTTTTTCAGAAATTCCAGAAGGCTTCTGTGCTGCCAGGGAATTAACAATTCCTGGGAACATTCCTCAATCAATGATTGAACAGTAGTAGTTGGTATATAAACCCTCCAACTCCCTGGCCCCCTCAGGTGTAAATATTCTGAGGTGTGAGTTCCACATGATTTCCCAGAGAACTCCCATGGCTTTAAATTCCAATAGCCCACTCCGGTAATTGCCTTGATAAAAGCACACTTTATTGTTTTCTATTCCTTCTGTGTCTCATATCCTGGCTTCTCTACATCTATTTCCTGTGATCACATGGTAAATATGCTACATGGACTTGAATCCATATTTCAGGATCTGCTTATGAGAAAATACAAACCAAGATATATATATATATATATATATATATATATGTCCCACAGTTTCATGGCAATGGCCAATTCTTTAAAAACCAATACAATTATATACATATTACTTATGCCTATGCCTAGCTATGTCTCTAGTTATACCAGGTCCCTCTACATATAAATATTTCTTTTGTACAAGCCTTATATGTTTTATCCTGGGTAATTCTGATAGCCCTCAGAAGTTTATATAAATTATTTAAGATTCATCATGTCCACCATGGAAGTTGAGCGGACTGTCGACTCTCTTTGAGTCACACTGCTTTTTGTAATACTCTGACCAAGTTAACTTAAGTCTCGCAAAGCTATGTGCCTTGTATAACAGTGGGGAAGAGACACTTTTTAATCATTCTAAATATGGTTTAATTGAAAGGGAACTTACGAAGCTTGCTAACATGGTTGTTGAAGTTTGTATAGGGTAATATTTAACTAAACTGTTCTTAAGAATCCTACTTTTTATTTCCAAGTAAAGCACAATGAAGACCATAGTTTTCATATATGTTACAAGTATTAATTGACTTAATGCTTAAAATCAACAGTTTACAAAAGATGATAATAATGTAAACAATGATTTTTATTTAGATAATGAATTAACTTTTAAAATTCTTCACATTTATCATGTGAGACATCATGGTGTTATCATTAATAGCAGGGTTTGGAGTCACATAGACAATGTTTGAACCATGATTTTAAAATCACTGATTTGATATATATAATAATCTTTATGAACCCCAAGGGTATGATACTTAGCATAAAAAGCCAATCTCAAAAGGTTACATATAATTCCATTTATATAATATTTTAGAAATTATGAAACCAAAGTGATGGAGAAAAGATTACTAGTTGCCAGGGGTAGAGATGGAGTTACAGTATTGGACATGACTAGAAAGGGTTAGCAAGACATAGTTCCTTTGCTGTGATGGAAGAGTTCTCCATCTCACGTTTGACTGTAGTTATACACATCTATACATGGGTTCAAACTGTCTAGAACCAGACACACACACACACACACACACACACACACACACACACACACACAAATGCATGTGAAAAATGTAAAAAATGGAATAAAGTCTCTAGCCTAATTAACACTATTTTGTTAATATCTTTGTATTGATATTTTACTACAGCTATATAAGATGTCACCATTGGGAGAGCTGGGATAAGGATTCATAGGACTCTGTGTACTATTTTTATGTCTTTACGTATTTATTTAAATTAAAAAATATGAGATTTATGAGTCAATTGAAAATTTGAACACTAAATGGATATTTGGTATGTACTGATGTTAAGGAATTATTGTTAAATTTTAGATGTGATAATGGTATTACGGTTAAGATTTTTGTCTTTTAGAGCTTAGTAGAAAATATTTGCAGATAATAGGATGTCTGGCATTTTCTTCAAAATAATATGGGAAGTCAGGAAGGGGATGGGAATATATTTGAAGCAGGAGTGGCCTTGAGTTGATAAGTGTTCCTATGGGATGATGAGCACGTGTGGATTAATTATTCTCTCCATTTCTACACGTATTTGGAATTTTCCATAATAAAAATAGGATCAACAAAATAGTGGCTTCTTAAATCCAAATAGTGATTTCTCAATTTTCCCGCATATACTTTATCAAACTATACTACTTCAGACTAAATGAAAATGTTATATTCTCAGCTGATCCCATATCAACTTATTCTTTCACAGAAACCCTTCAATTCTGCTGCCACTGACTTAATTGTCAATTCTGCATAGGGAAATCAGAAACAGAATTTTGTTGGTAAAACCTCCTAAGTAGTTAATTTTAGAAATGTCCACCATATGCTATAAACTGAATATAATTTTATTCACAAATCTATTTTTAAAATATCATTTTAAGAAGGAAATACATCAACATGATCATTTAAAATCAAATATTAACACAGGAGTGAGTTATGTGCAGCAAGTCTCCAGAGGCTTTATATTTTTATTACCTGGGTTGTAAGGACTCTAAGATGAAAAAAAAAATTTTTCTCAAGCAATATTCAACATTTTTCTCTATTCATTAAAACAGTAACAACACATTTTTCTGCCAGTGGTGCTGCTTAATTAGTGTCTGATTCAGAAGTCTAGTAGACACTTTGGCATCAGTAGTTGTGTCTCAAAACAAGACTACAAGTCCCTTGTGCCTGTGCTACTGAAAACAGACAGTGGCAACAGTCATCTTTTCAGAAATAACTTGAAAGTTATCTTTAGCTAAAAAGTTCCTAGTGGCATATATGTGGGAAATTTTATGGAGAAGTGTTGCTTACTGGATAAGTTTTCAGAATTGTATTTACCTTAACTTTTAATAAAATGATCACTTTAACATTATTTTACATTAATGGCCCATTTCACATCATTTTTTTTTAAATTCAAGATAAATTTCATCTTCTATTTAATCTTCTTCATTTTAGACTTTAACATTTTGACAACATCTTCTCCCTTAATCAAAGGTTTTAAAATCTCTATCGCAAATCACCTTAAGTCTTTGAATAGGTTAACAGATAATAATATGACTATACAAATCACTTTACAGCCATTATTTATCTCTTCCACAATTCCTTAATATGGAAGATAAATAATTTCCTATTTTCACTGGTGATAACAATATTTTTGGTTATACTTTACATTTAAAATTTCTTTATTGACCAAAAGGAAATTAAAACAAGACAGAGAAGTTGAAATATGTTGACTTTTGCAAGATAATGTTGCTATTCTTGATCTGTGATCATTGGGTGAAACCTTTTCTCCCAAAGTCATTTAATGACTTTTGTGACATCAAACATTCTTTGTAGAACTCACCTGTATTGCTAATGTTGCTTTGTATTTCCTGCTGTACGTTTTGGGTTTAAAACCCACAACGATTAGAGTTCCTTCAGTGTCAAAAGGAAGAAGTTCTCCAACCTGAGCTTTCACAAAAAACTCAGGATCGCTGCCAGGTAGGAAGTATGCCGTGAATGGCTCAGGATTTCTGGAACAAAAATATAATATCAACCTTTAAAATTGTATCATTACCCTATTCTCTTTATGAGAACTTGATGGGTAGGGCTTGGTTTATATCCTGTTGCATAGGACTACAGTTAAACATTAATGCTGTTATGCAGCTGTGAGTCTGATACTTGTTACTTTATGGAATGCTTACAGAATAATAGTGAGGAGGCATTTTAAAAATTACTAAAAAGTGTCATTCTTTGCAGGGTGACAAAAAATGGAATCTTAAAGATATTTTCACTTTTTTTAATCACATTTTATTTTTATAGTGTACAAAGAATACAGTGCTGTCCCTATAATAACTGGAAAAACTCAATGTCCCAAATGAAAATTCAATTATTTTTAAATAAATTAATATCTAAAATGCCTGACCACAGCAGCTATCATAAAGCCTTTGTTTTTACTGTTATTCCAATGTGATATTTGCTCACTCTCCTTCAGTTTTCCACTTGCTAAGTAAGACATAAGTACTTTACAGGTTCATTAAAGAATCTTGGGCCTGAAGATGAGCTGCTATGATCTGAAGTGAACTGAGTGACATTTAAGATTCAAGTGACCATCTTAAAGTCAAGGTAGATTACATTTGAGATGAAGACTGTGAAAGAATTTGAGAAACTTCTTGGTAGAAGAAAGCAGGAGAGAGGCACAGCACATGGGAGGTTGTGAGGAATTTAAAATCCAAACTGACAGGGGAGATACAGGCAGAAGGTAAAGAACAGTTTCCTAGAAAAGATCCAACAGTGAAACATAGAAGAGCAGATGGGAGATTCAGGTTGGGACTCATTGATCCTTTCAGTAAATGTGTATTGAGTATCATAGCAGGTGGTCCAAGAAAGTGGACTAAGGATACAGATGGCTTAGACTGGAATCTTAGCTCTATCTGGGAGCATGACTTCAGGCAACTTGCCTAGTCTTTTGGAACCTCAGTTTTCATTCTGTTATATTAATAATACCCATAAAGATTATTATCTTTCCTGGCACATGGAAAGTACCTGACAAGGACTAATTAATATTAATATAGTCATTATGATTGTTATTGTTTTAAAACATTTTACTACCAGTGCTAGGCAATGATGCATGATCCAATAAATCAGAGATGTATAAAACAGAAAATCCAGAGGGGTGATGTCAGGAACATGGCAGAATAGGAAGCCCCAGATCAGTTCCATGGAGACAATGATTCAAAAATATGCAGGCTAATTTCCATTGTGAAAAATTCTGAAACCAGTTAAGAGGCTTCTGCCCTCCAAGTGAGTGCAAAATCAGCTGCTTTGAAGCTATTAGGAAAATTTGTGGATGCTGTCACCACAAGCTCTCCCTCCTGAGCACAGTATCACAGGATTAGGAGGAAATTCTCAGGTCTCCCAGGTGAAGAAAAGAGATATTGGAGGTGTGAGGCTGCTGGGGGACTGGCTTCTGTCTTGCCTATCTTGAAGTATTGATGAGACCTGACATACTCTAGAAGCATGTTAGTTTCTGAGAACAAAAAAGAGCTGGGCAGGGTACTGGTTTTACAGAGGTCTCATGGTATGGCAGACAGAAAGTGATACAGCTCAGAAGGTTCTCCATAAGTGCAGAAAAAGAAGAGTGGAACATGCATCCAAATTTCTGGCTTTTCAGTGGGCTGCTTAAGGTTCTGTTTTCTGTCTTGCTTGTCTTATGGAACTGAGAAAAAAACATGACAAACTCTAGATGCCTAGAGGCTACTGAAAAGAGATCTGGGCAGTGTGCTATTTCAGAGTACCCACACTACAGAAGACAGACACCAGAGGGAGCAAGAGATTACAAACTCCTGAGAAAACAGAAGCTGGCAAGCCCCTCTAATTAGTAATCTTCATACACAAGATCAGAAAGACATATTCACAGAAAAGATCTGAGAGGCTCCCAGAGTTCCTAGTTGCACTGCTTGGTGAAGATCTTTCCCTGAATAAAGCCAGTCTGTAAAGAATGGGAGAGATAGCTACTTTTTCAAATGTGTAGATACCAACACAAAATTAAAAAGAATATGAAGAAACAGAAAAAACTTACCCTGTTAAAGAAACAATATAAGTCTCCAGAAACACATCATAAAGAAATGGAGTTATAGGAATTACTTGACAAATTATTCAAAATAACTGTCATGAAGATGTTCAACAATATCAGGAAAACAATGCATGAACAAAATGAGAATTTCAACAAAGAGATAGAAAATATAAAAAAAGACCAAACAAATTTTGGAGCTGAGGAATGTAGCTGAAAAATTCACTGAAATGAAAAGTTCACTAGAGGTTCAACAGATTTGATCAAGCAAAAGTAATCAGAGAATTTGAAGAAAAGTCATATGAAAGTATCCAGTCAGAGGAGCAAAAAGAAAAATAAATAAAATAGAGTGAACAAAATCTAAGGGACTTACACAACAATATCAAGAGGACCAATATACACATTATGAGTCTCAGAAGGAAAAGAGAAAAATAGAGGCAGAAAGCTTAGTTAAAGAAATAATGGCCGAAAACTCCCCAAATGTGTGGAAGGAAATGGACATCAGACTCATGAAGTCCAAAATGCTCTAAATAGGATGAAACCAAATAACTCCACAATGAGATGCATAATCAAAATGTCAACAAAGCCAAAAAGATAATTTGGAAATAGCAAGAGAAAAATAACTTATCACATACAAGGGAATCCTTGTAAGACTCTCAGCAGATTTCTCAGCAGAAACCTTGTAAGCCTGAAATGAGAGGGATGATATATTTAAAGTGATAAAAAACAAACTGCTAAACAAAAATACTATAACCAGCAAAACCATCCTTCAAAAATGAAGTAGAGGGCTTCCCTGGTGGCGCAGTGGTTGAGAGTCTGCCTACCCATGCAAGGGACGCAGGTTCATGTCCTGGTCCGGGAAGATCCCACATGCCGCGGAGCGGCTAGGCCCGTGAGCCATGGTTGCTGAGCCTGCGCATCTGGAGCCCGTGCTCTGCAACGGGAGAGGCCACAACAGTGAGAGGCCTGCAAAAAAATAATAATAATAAATAAAAATATAAAAAATAAAAAATGAAGTAGATACTTTCCCTGGCAAAGAAAAGCTGAGAGAGCTAATCACCATTAGACCTGCCTTACAAGGCATGCTAAAGGGAGTCCTTCAAGTTGAAATGAAAAGGTGCCAAACAGCCACACAAAAGCATTTGAAAGTATAAAGCTCACTGGTAAAGGTAAATATATAGAAAAATACACAAAACTGAATAGTGTAACACTGGCACATAAATCACTTTTAATTGTGGCATAAAAGTTTAAAAACAAAAGTAAAAAGATAACTATAATTATAAAATATATTAATGGATACACAATAAAAAATATGTAATTTGTACATCACTAACTAAGTGTACAGATTTTGTATGCAATTGAAGTCAAGTTATCAGCTTAAAATGGATTGTTAAACTTATGAGATGTTTTATGTAAGCCCTATGGTAACCACAAAGAAAACACCTACAGAAGATACCCAAAAGAAAATGAGAAAGGAATCAAAGCATGTTACTAGAAAATAAATCAATACAACATAAAGGAAGACAGCAAGAGAAGAAAAGATGGACAAAAGAGCTATAAGACATACAGAAAACAACAAAATGACAATACTAAGTCATTCCCTATCAATAATTACTTTAAATGTAAATCACTCTCCCCACTCGGAAGAGACAGTAGCTGATAGGATAAAAAACAAGATCCAAGTATACACTGTCTATAAGAGACTAACTTTGGGTTTAAAAATACACATAAACTGAAAGTTTTAAAGGGAAGAAAGATGGCAAATGGTAAACAAAAGAGCATGGATGGCCTTACTTATATTAGGCAAAGTAGATTTAATAAAAAACTGTCAGAGAAGACAAGGAAGAACCTTATATCAGATCATCTTGCCAGAATGATATAACAATTATATTATAGCTACACAGATGAGTATCTAAATATATGTACCAAAGATTAACAGAAATGAAAGGAGAAATAGAAAGCAATAGAATAATAGGAGATTTCAAAATCCCATTTCCAATAATGGATAGAAAACCAAGAAAGAAGATCAATAAGAAAAGAGAAGACAGGAACAACGCTATAGACAAATGGTTCTAACAAATATACGCAGAGCATTCCACTCAACAGCAACAGCATTTACATTCCTCTCAGGGGCACATGGAACATTCTCAAGGACAGACTGCATGTTAGGTCACAAATCAAGTCTAAACAAATTTAAGAAGACTGAAATCCTACCAGTTGTCTTTTACCACCACAGTGGAATGGAAATAGATATCAATAGTAGAAGGAAAATTGGAAATACACAAATATGTGGAAATTAAACAATCAAATTTTAATTTTAAAAAAACCAATGAAATCTTGAACTACCAATGAACCAAAGAAGAAGTCAAAAAGATGTTAGAAAATATCTTGAGACAAACGAAAATGAAAACACAACATTGCTTGTGGAATGCAACAAAAGTAGTACTAAGAGGGAAATTTATAGTGATAAATGCCTACATTAAAAAAAAAAAAAGAAGAACTCAAGTAAACAACCTAACTCTATACGTCAAGAAACTAGAAAAAGAAGAAAAACTGAAACCAAAGTTAGCAGAAAGAAGGAAATAATAAAGAGTAAAGCAGAAATAAATCAAAGAGACAATAGAAAAAAATCAACTAAGAGTAAAACTAAGAGTTTGTTTTTTGAAAAGAACAAAATCAATAAAATTACCTAGACTAATTAAGAAAAAAAGAGAAGACAAATATCTAAAATCATAAATGAAAAAGGACACATTACAATTGCTGCCCCAGAAATAAAAATGATCATTAGAGACTGCTGTGAACAATTACATATCAAAAAATTGTATAACCTAGAAGAAATGAATAAATTCCCCCCAAAATGTAATCTACCAAGACAGAATCATGAATAAACAGAAAATTTGAACAGATCTATAAATATTAAGCACATTGAATCAGTAATCAAAATCCTCCCAACAAAGAAAAGCCCAGGAACAGATGTTGAATTCTACCAAATATTTAAAGAAGAATTAACATTAATCCATCTTAAACTCTTCAAAAATATTGAAAAGGAGGGAATACTTCCAAATACTTCCAAGCATAACTTATCCTGATGCCAAAGCCAGAAAAAGACACTACAAAAAAAGAAAACTACCAGCCAATATCCTTGATGAATATAGATGTAAAAATCTTCAACAAATGCTATCAAATTGAATTCAATGGCACATTAATAGGATCATACACCATGTCCAAATAGGATTTAACCATAGGATGCAAGGAAGGTTCTACATAAGAAAATCAATTAACATGATAAACCACTTTAACAGAATGAAGGATAAAAAACACATGATCATCTCAAGACACGCAGAAAAAAATCTGACAAAATTCAACAACCTTTTATGATTAAAAAAACCCATCAACAATCTAGGAATAGAAGAAAATTAGTTCAACATAATAGAGGCCACATATGCAAAGTCCACAGCTAATATCATCCTCAATGTTGAAAAACCAAAAGCTTTTCCTCTGAGATCATTATCTCTGTTAGCAGATGACATGACTTTATTTGTAGAATGTATTCCAGGAAAAGCTGTTATAACTAATAAATGAATTCAGTAAAGTTGCAGGATACAAAATCAACATACAAAAATGAGTTGCATTACTATATACTAACAATGAACTATTTGAAAAAAGAAATGAAAAAAATCCGATTTAAAATAGCATGAAAAAGAATACAGTTGACCCTTCAACAACACAAGTTTGAACTGCATAGGTCCACTTATACATGGATTTTTTTTTTTTTTTTTTTTTTGCAGTATGCAGGCCTTTCACTGTTGTGGCCTTTCCCATTGCAGAGCACAGGCTCCAGACACGCAGGGTCAGCAGCCATGGCTCACGGGCCCAGCCGCTCTGCAGCATGTGGGATCTTCCCGGACTGGGGCACAAAACCATGTCCCCTGCATCAGCAGGCGGACTCTCAACCATTGCGCCACCAGGGAAGCCCTGGATTTTTAAAAATACATAAACTACAGTAGTACATGATCTGTGATTGGTTCAATCTGTCGGTGTGGAGTCACATATAGGGAGGGCTGACTGTTGACTGCTGGAAGGTCAGCACCCCTAACTCCCATATTGTTCAAGGGTCAACTGTACTTAGACATAGATTTAACCAAGAATGTTAAGATCTGTACATTGAAAACTAACAATGATGAAAGAAATTAGAGAAGACACAAATAACTGGAAAGATATCTCCATATTCATGGACAGGAAAAATCAATATTGTTAAAACATCCATACTATCCAAAGCAATCTACAGATTCAATGCAATCCCCACCAAAATCCCAATGGCATTTTTTGAAGAAATAATAAAAAAAATTGTAAAATGCATATGCAATCTTAAAGGATTCTGAATGGCCAAAACAATCTTGAGAAATAAAAACAAAGCTAGAGGCCTCATACTTAGGAACTTCAAAATTTATTACAAAGCTGCAGTAATCAATATGGAATGATACAGGAATACAGACATATAGACCAATGGAACAGAACAGGCCTGGGGATAAATGCACACATATACAGTCAACTAATCTTTGACAAAGTTGCTGAAAATACACAATGGGGAAAGGATAGTCTCTTTAATAAATGGTGCTAGGAAAGTTGTATAACCATATACAAAAAAATAAAATTGGACCCCTATCTTATACCACTAACAAAAATCAACTCTAAATGTATTAAAGATATAAACATAAGACCTAAACCCTGTATAAATCAAAAGTAAAAATTTCAGAAGAAAACAAGGCAAAAGCTCCTTCACCTTAGTCTTAGAAATGACTTTTTGGATATAACGTCAAAAGCACTGGCAACAAAAGCAAAAATAAACAAGTAGGACTACATCACACTAAAATTTTTCTGCACAGCAAAGGATGGGAATAAAACACAGACTTACTAGAGCATGGACTTGAGGATATGGGGAGGGGGAAAGGTAAGCTGTGACGAAGTGAGAGAGTGGCAGGGACATATATACACTACCAAATGTAAATTAGATAGCTAGTGGGAAGCTGCCGCATAGCACAGGGAGATCACCTCTATGCTTTGTGACCACCTAGAGGGGTGGGATAGGGAGGGTGGGAGAGAGGGTGATGCAAGAGGGAAGAGATAGGGGAACATATGTATATGTATAACTGATTCACTTTGTTGTAAAAGAAAAACTAACACACTATTGTAAAACAGTTATACTCCAATAAAGATGTTAAAAAAAAAAAATCAACCAATGAAAAGCAACCTCTGGACTGGGAGAAAATATTTGCATACCATATATCTGACAGGGGGGTAATATCTAAAATATATAAGGAACTCATACAACTCAATAGCAAGAAAACCCACAAATAACCCTATTAAAAAATGGGCACGGGCTTCCCTGGTGGTGCAGTGGTTGAGCGTCCGCCTGCCGATGCAGTGGACACGGGTTCGTGTCCCAGTCTGGGAAGATCCCACATGCTGCAGAGTGGCTGGGCCTGTGAGCCATGGCCGCTGAGCCTGTGCATCCGGAGCCTGTGCTCCGAGATGGGAGAGGTCACAACAGTGAGAAGCCCACGTACCGCAAAAAAAAAAAAAAAAAAAAAAAAAAAAAAAAAAAAAATGGGCACAGGACCTCAATAGATATTTTTCTAAAGAAGACAGACAAATGGCCAACAAGTATATGAAAAGGTGCTCAACATCACTGATCATCAGGGATATGCAAATTGAAACCACAGTGGGACATCACCTCACACCTGTTCAAAAAGTCAAAAAATAAGTGCTGGCATGAATGTGGGAAAAAAAGAAAACCACTGAACACTGTTGGTGGGATTTAAAATTGGTATAGCCATTGTGGAAAACTGTATGAAGTTTCCTCAAAAAGCTAAAATTGAATTACCATATGATCCAGCAATCCTACTTCTGGAATGTATATCTAAAGGAAATGAAATCAGTATCTCAAAGATACATCTGCATTCTCATGTTATTGTAGCATTAGTCACAAAAGCTAAGATATGGAAATAATCTAAGTGTCTGTCTACAGTTGAATGGATAAATAAATCTGGTATATACACAGAATGGAATATTATTTAGCCATAAAAAAGAAGAAAGTCTTGGCACACTAGGGACAACATGGATGAACCTAGAGGGCATTATGCTAAGTGAAATAAGCCAGATGAGAAAAACAAATTCTGCATGATTTCACTTAAATGTAGAATCTAAAAATGCTGAACTCATAGAAGCAGAAAGTAAAACAATGATTGTCAGGGGCTGGAGGTTACAGGAAATAGAGGAATACTGGTCAAAGGGTACAAACTTTCAGTTATAAGATAAATAAATTCTGGAGATCTAATGTATAGCATGGAGCCTATAGTTATAATAATATATTGTACACTTGAAGTTTGCTAAGATAAATCTTTAGTGTTCTCATCACACACACCAAAAAGGTAACTATGTGAGGTGTTGAACAGGTTACCTTGATTGGGAGAATCATTTCACAATATATATTGTATCTAATCATCACATTGTTTACCTTAAATATATACAACGTTTATTTGTCAATCAAACCTCAGTAGAGCTGGAAAAATAAAATAAAATAATTAAAATAACTTAATATAAAAGGATAAGCCTCTGACTGGAGAATTTCAAATCTCATTGATGACAGATAATTACAGAAATTTTTCCTTTCTTTATGTGGCATTTCTTACATTATACTGTCCAGTAGGGTACCTGTACTGCATACATCTGCCAAAGTTAATGCTGTATTTAACCTTCTAAAGGAAGAGAAATTTTTATCAGCTTTCCCAGGGCTATTAAAATTGAAAATATAGCTTGAGGGTCTGACATATAGTTTACCCTACCACAGTTCAGAATGGCCTGAATTGGAGGTTCACAGGATCCCAAGCTAAGATAGGGATGTGAACAAAGGTTTCTCTGTTGAGATGGATTTGGAGGAGAGGAGACAGGAGCTGAGGCATCTTACCTAAACGGACACCCTGCCCACTACATACTACCAAATCTGGGAATTTACTTTTCTTTGCTGTGACTGTGCTAAGATGTGTGTGTGTGTGTGTGTGTGTGTGTGTGTGTGTGTGTGTGTGTGTGTGTGTGTGTGTGTGTGTGTGTGTGTATAGGTGGATGTGTGTTATGTGTGGGTCTTAGGTAAACTGGAGACAGCGATATTTATTTAGTATTTAAAAAATTAAATAATGCTATATATGCAAAATATTTAGTAGGAATGAAACACATATTTACTATTGTGTTTGTTGTCTTATTCTCAGGTAGGCCAGAAAAGAGGATAAGAAAAATGTGATGATCATGAATAATCACCCAAGTAGGCTCATTACTATCCTAGATTTAACACAGCTCTGGATCTTTACTAGAAACACATTATTTTCAGTATTTTTAAAACAACAATATCATTAAGAATAACAGTTGAGCTGTTTTGATACTTTAAACTCTATCAGGTGTTTATCCTAACTCTTCAGAGTACTTCTCATCACTGAATCTTCACACCTAAAATTAACCATTGACAAACTCTGGTCCTTTTAAATAATGAAAATACAAAGTGAAATGTACTCCTTAAAATAGCTTTCCTTTGGTCCATCTCTCTTTCACTGAAGTTTTGATTTGCATTTCTCTAATGATTAGTGATGTTGAGCATCCTTTCATGTATTTGTTGGCAATCTGTATATCTTCTTTGGAGAAATGTCTATTTAGGTCTTCTGCCCATTTTTGGATTGGGTTGTTTGTTTTTTAATATTGAGCTGCATGAGCTGCTTGTAAATTTTGGAGATTAACCCTTTCTAAGTTGCTTCATTAGCAAATATTTTCTCCCATTCGGAGGGTTGTCTTTTCATCTTGTTTATGGTTTCCTTTGCTGTGCAAAATCTTTTAAGTTTCATCAGGTCCAATTTGTTTATTTTTGTTTTCATTTCCATTTCTCTAGGAGGTGGGTCAAAAAGGATCTTGCTGTGATTTATGTCATTGAGTGTTCTGCTTATGTTTTCCTCTAAGAGTTTGATGGTGTCTGGCCTTACATTTAGGTCTTCAATCCATTTTGAGTTTATTTTTATGTATGGTGTTAGGGACTGCTCTAATTTCATTCTTTTACATGTAGCTGTCCAGTTTTCCCAGCACCACTTACTGAAGAGGCTGTATTTTCTCCATTGTATATTCTTGCTTCCTTTATCAAAGATAAGGTGACCATATGTGCATTGGTTTATCTCTGGACTTTCTATCCTGTTCCATTGATCTACATTTCTATTTCTGTGCCAGTAGCATACTGTCTTGATTACCGTAGCTTTGTAATATACACTGAAGTCAGGAAGCCTGATTCCTCCAGCTCCATTTTTCTTTCTCAAGATTGCTTTGGCTATTCGGGGTCTTTTGTATTTCCATACAAATTGTGAAATTTTTGGTTCTAGTTCTGGGAAAAATGCAAGTGGTAGTTTGATAGGGATTGTTTTGAATCTGTAGCAAGCTTTGGGTAGTAGAGTCATTTTCACAATGTTGATTCTTCCAATCCAAGAACATGGTATATCTCTCCATCTATCTGTATCATCTTCAATTTGTTTAATGAGTGTCTTATTTTCTGCATACAGGTCTTTTGTCTCCTTAGGTAGGTATATTCCTAGATATTTTATTCTTTTTGTTGCAGTGGTAGATGGGAGTGTTTTCTTAATTTCACTTTAGATTTTTCATCATTTGTATATAGGAATGCAAGAGATTTCTGTGCATTAATTTTGTATCCTTCTACTTTACCAAATTCATTGATTAGCTCTAGTAGTTTTCTGGTAGCATCTTTAGGACTCTCTATGTATAGTACCATGTCATCTGAAAACAGTGACAATTTTACTTCTTTTCCAATTTGGATTCCTTTTATTTCTTTTTCTTCTCTGATTGCGGTGGCTAAAACTTCCAAAACTATGTTGAATAAGAGTGATAAGAGTGGGCAACCTTGTCTTGTTTCTGATCTTAGTGGAAATGATTTCAGTTTTTCACCATTGAGGATAATGTTGGCTGTGTGTTTGTCATATATCCCTTTATTATGTTGAGGAAAGTTCCCTCTATGCCTACTTTCTGGAGAGTTTTTATCATAAATGGGTGTTGAAATTTGTCGAAAGCTTTCTCTGCATCTATTGAGATGATCATATGGTTTTTCTCCTTCAATTTGTTAATATGGTGTATCATGTTGATTCATTTGCATATATTGAAGAAACCTTGCATTCCTGGGATAAACCTCACTTGATCAAAGTGTATGATCCTTTTAATGTGCTGTTGGATCTGCTTACTAGTATTTTGCTGAGGATTTTTTGTGTCTATACTCAAAACTGATATTGGCCTGTCGTTTTCTTTCTTTGTGACATCTTTGTCTGGTTTTGGTATCACTGTGATGGTGGCCTCATAGAATGAGTTAGGGAGTGTTTCTCCCTCTGCTATATTTTGGAAGAGTTTGAGAAGGATAGGTATTAGCTCTTTTCTAAATGTTTGATAGAATTTGCCTGTTAAGCCATCTGGTCCTGGGCTTTTGTTTGTTCGAAGATTATTAATCGCAGTTTCAATTTCAGTGCTTGTGTTTGGTCTGTTCATATTTTCTATTTCTTGCTGGTTCAGTCTCAGAAGGTTGTGCATTTCTAAGAATTTGCCCATTTCTTCCAGGTTGTCCATTTGATTGGCATATAGTTGCTTGTAGTAATCTCTCATGATCCTTTGTATTTCTACAGTGTCAGTTGTTACTTCTCCGTTTTCACTTCTAATTCTATTGATTTGAGTCTTCTCCCTTTTTATCTTCATGAGTCTGGTTAATGGTTTATCACTTGTGTTTATCTTCTCCAAAAACCAGCTTTTAGTTTTATTGATCTTTGCTATCATTTCCTTCATTTCTTTTTCATTTATTTCTGATCTGATCTTTATGATTTCTTTCCTTCTGCTAACTTTGGCGTGTTTTTGTTCTTCTTTCTCTAATGGCTTTAGGTGTAAGGTTAGGTTGTTTATTTGAGATGTTTCTTGTTTCTTAAGGTAGGATTGTATTGCTGTAAACTTCCCTCTTAGAACTGCTTTTGCTGCATCCCATAGAATTTGTGTCATCGTGTTTTCATTGTCATTTGCTTCTAGGTATTTTTTGGTTTCCTCTTTGATTTCTTCAGTGATCTCTTGGTCATTAAGTAGTGTGTTACTTAGCCTCCATATGTTTGTATTTCTTACAGATTTTTTCATGTAATTGATATCTAGTCTCATAGTATTGTGGTTGGAAAAGATACTTGATACGATTTCAATTTTCTTAAATTTACCAAGGCTTGATTTGTGACCCAAGATATGATCTATCCTGGAGAATGTTCCATGAGCACTTGAGAAAAATGTGTATTCTGTTGTTTTTGGATGGAATGTCCTATATATATCAATTAAGTCCATCTTGTTTAATGTATCATTTAAAGCTTGTGTTTCCTTATCGATTTTCACTCTGGATGATCGGTCCATTGGTGAAAGTGGGTTGTTAAAGTCCCCTACTATGATTGTTACTGTCGATTTCCCCTTTTATGGCTGTTAGTATTTGTCTTATTTATTGAGGTGCTCCTATGTTGGGTGCATAAATATTTACAATTGTTATATCTTCTTTATGGATGGATCCCTTGATCATTATGTAGTGTCCTTGTCTCTTGTAATAGTCTTTGTTTTAAAGTCTATTTTGTCTGATATGAGAATTGCTACTCAAGCTTTCTTTTTATTTCCATTTGCATGGAATATCTTTCTCCATCCCCTCACTTTCAGTCTTATGTGTCCCTAGGTCTGAAGTGGGTCATTTGTAGACAGCATATATATGGGTCTTGTTTTTGTATCCATTCAGCCAATCTATGTCTTTTGGTTGGAGCATATAATCCATTTATATTTAAGGTAATTATCGATATGTATATTCCTATTCTCATTTTCTTAATTGCTTTGGTTTTATTATTGTAGGTCTTTTCCTTCTCTTGTGTTTCCAGCCTAGAGAATTTCCTTTAGCATTTGTTGTAAAACTGGTTTGGTGGTGCTGAATTCTCTTAGCTTTTGCTTGTCTGTAAAGGCTTTAATTTCTCCATCAAATCTGAATGAGATCCTTGCTGGGTAGAGTAATCTTGGTTGTAGGTTTTTCCCCTTCAGCACTTTAAATATGTCCTGCCACTCCCTTCTGGCTTCCAGAGTTTCTGCTGCAAGATCAGTGGTTAACCTTTTGGGGATTCCCTTGTGTGTTATTTGTTTTTTTTTTTCCCTTGCTGCGTTTAATATTTATTCTTTGTATTTAATTTTTGATAAGTTTGTTTAATATGTCTCTTGGGGTGTTTCTCCTTGGATTTATCCTGTATGGGATGTTCTGTGCTTCCTGAACTTGATTAACTATTTCCTTTCCCATATTAGAGAAGTCTTCGACTATAATCTCTTTAAATATTTTCTCAGTCCCTTTCTTCTTCTCTTCTTCTCATGGGACCCCTATAATTCAAATGTTGGTGCGTTTAATGTTGTCCCAGAAGTCTCCTATACTGTCCTCAATTCTTTTCTTTCTTTTTTCTTTATTCTGCTCTGCAGTAGTTATTTCCACTATTTTATCTTCCAGGTCACTTATCCGTTCTTCTACCTCAGTTATTCTGCTATTGTTCCCATCTAGAGAATTTTTAATTTAATTTATTGTGTTGTTCATCACTGTTTTTTGCTCTATAGTTCTTCTAGGTCCTTGTTAAACGTTTCTTGTATTTTTTCAATTCTATTTCCCAGATTTTGGATCATCTTTACTATCATTATTCTGAATTCTTTTTCAGGTAGACTGCCTAGTTCCTCTTCATTTGTTAGGTCTGGTGGGTTTTTGCCTTGCTCCTTCATCTGCTGTGTGTTTCTCTGTCTTCTCATTTCGCTTAACTTACTGTGTTTGGGGTCTCCTTTTTGCAGGCTGCAGGTTCGTAGTTTCCGTTGTTTTTGTTGTCTCTCACCAGTGGCTAAGGTTGGTTCAGTGGGTTGTGTAGGCTTCCTGGTGGAGGGGACTGGTGCCTGTGTTCTGGTCTATGAGGCTGGATCTTGTCTTTCTGGGGGGCAGGTCCACATCTGGTGGTGCATTTTGGGGTGTCTGTGGCCTTATTATGATTTTAGGCAGCCTCTCTGCTAATGGATGGGGTTGTGTTCCTGTCTTGCTAGTTGTTTGGCATAGGGTGTCCTGCACTGTAGCTTGGTGGTCACTGAGTGGAGCTGGGTCTTGGTGTTGAGATGGAGGTCTCTGGGACATTTTCACCATTTGATATTACATGGAGCTGGGAGGTCTCCTGTGGAGCAGTTTCCTGAACTTGGCTCTCCCACCTCTGTGGTACAGCCCTGACACCTGGCTGGAACACCAAGAGCCTGTCCTCCACAGAGCTCAGAATAAAATTGAGGAAAAGAAGAAAGAAAGGAAGGAAGGAAGGAAGAAAGAAAAGAAAGAAAGAAGATAAAATAAAATAAAATAGTTATTAAAATGAAAAATAAAGTATAATTATTAAGAAAAAAATTTTAAGTAATAAAATAAACAATAAAAACCCAGACAGACAGAACCCTAGGACAAATGGTAAAAGCAAGCCGATACAGAGAAAATCACACACAGAAGCATACACATACACACTCACAAAAAGAAGAAAAGGGAAAAAAATACATATATCATTGTTCCCAAAGTCCACCTCCATAATTTGGGATGATCCATTGTCTATTCAGGTATTCCACAGATGCAGGGTACATCAAGTTGACTGTGGAGATTTAATCCGTTGCTCCTGAGGCTGCTGGGAGACATTTCCCTTTCTCTTCTTTTTTGCACAGCTCCTGGGGTTCAGCTTTGGATTTGGATCCGCCTCTGAGTGTAGGTTGCCTGAGGGCATCTGTTCTTTGCTCAGACAGGATGGGGTTAAAGAAGCAGCTGATTCGGGAGCTCTGGCTTACTCAGGCTGGGGGGAGGGAGGGGCACGGAGTGCGGGGTGAGCCTGCGGCGGCAGAGGCCGGCGTGACGTTGCACCAGCCTGAGGCATGTTGTGCGTTCTCCCGGTGTCGTTGTCCCTGGATCACGGCACTCTGTCAGTGGCAGGCTGCACAGGCTCCCAGGAGGGGAGGTGTGGATGGTGACCTGTGCTCGCACACAGGCTTCTTGGTGGCTGTAGCAGCAGTCTTAGCGTCTCATGCCCGTCTCTGGGGTCCGCACTGATAGCCGCGGCTCGCGCTCGTCTCTGGAGCTCCTTTAAACGGTGCTGTTAATCCCCTCTTCTCGTGCACCAGGAAACAAAGAGGCAAGAAAAAGTGTCCTGTCTCTATGGCAGCTCCAGACTTTTTCCCGGACTCCCTCTGGACTAGCTGTGGCACACTAGCCCCCTTCAGGCTGTGTTCATGCAGCCAACCCCAGTCCTCTCCCTGGGATCTTACCTCCGAAGCCTGAGCCTCAGCTCCCAGCCCCCACCTGCCCCGGAAGGTGAGCAGACAAGCTTCTCGGGCTGCTGAGTGCTGGTCGGCACTGATCCTCTGTGCGGGAGTCTCTCCGCTTTGCCCTCACCCACAGTCTCCGCCTGTGAAGGGGCTTCCTAGTTTATGGAAAGCTTTCCTCCTTCACAGCTCCCTCCCACCGGTGCAGGTCCCATCCCTATTCCTTTGTCTCTGTTTTTTCTTTTTTCTTTTGCCCTACCCAGGTACGTGGGGGAGCTTCTTGCCTTTTTGGGAGGTCTGAGGTCTTCTGCCAGCGTTCAGTAGGTGTTCTGTAGGAGGTGTTCCACATGTAGATATATTTCTGATGCATTTGTGGGGATGAAGGTGATCTTTGTGTCTTACTCTTCCGCCATCTTGAAGCTCCTCCCGAGATCATTTAATTTAGAAGACAGAATAGCCACTACCTCATGGCTTGTCATGCATTTTTTTCTTCTCTTTTCCCCTCCCCACATGCCCAGCAAACAAGAAGAATGTGTACTCACCAGGGCATAGTCATTTCTCTTGAGAACTTATTGATATTTCACTCTTGGTCAGAGAGAAAAACGAGATGTTGAGTGTTGAGTTTGTTAGTGGGGAAGCTGGTCAAACACTAAATATGATTAGCTCAGCCTATCTGACATGTCCTCCACTAGTTTCATAGGTCTTTTGAATGACTTGAGATTTCTAATACCTACCTAGGTATAGCTTCCCCAGGGATGGAAAGTAAACTGGATATATTCAGGAGCTTATTTACACCACTGAGTCATCTAAAATAAATTTAAGACAGACTTTGCATGGGTTAGTTTTGAATTGCTCCCCAAAATTGATCCATGAAGAGAAAATAAATTCATCCCCTTTGGCAGCTTAGGATGTCACCCACAATGATCTGAGCCTTGCCCCTCAAAGAATTCCAGCTGAAGATAATAACTAGGGGGACTCTGAAGAGAGTTTATTGACTTAGAGGAGGCTCAACATTCTCAAGTAAACAGATTCCACCATGGCAGGCCTGCACATTTTTTGACACTTTTCCCATCAAAAGGTGGGGCTTATATTCCCTTTCATATATCCAAGTCAACATAGTGACTCTCTTGTAACCACCAGAATGTAGCTAAAGTGAAGCTGCATAAATTCTAGGTCTGTATCAGAAAAATGTCCTGCAGTTTTTTGGAATACACACTGTGGGAAACTAGTCACTGTGTACAAAATCCAACTACTTGAGACACACATTATACAGAGACTGCATGTAGGCACCATTAGCCAATAATAGCTGCACTATTAGACAACTAGCATTAACTGCCAGTTAAGTTAGCCATTTTGATCAGCTAGCTCAATCAAGCCTTAAATTGGCTGTGGACATTGCCAACATGTAACTACAGCCTCATGAGGGAGCCTCAGTCATTAAGACGTACCACATATGCACCCCAAACTTGCACTATTTTCTGTTAAATCTTAAAAAAACCATCCTGTGCCCATAGTATAAGGCATGCATTATTATATCCTCAGAACCAAAACTGAACAAAATCAAAATCTATACTTTAGAAAATATTCTGTTGGCATTTTTAGATTTCTCAGTAATTTTAAGTCATTTACTAAATATAAGAGGGTTATCAGACTTCAGGACGTAAGAATCAAATTTTATTTCATATTGTGAGCACATTTGACAAATATAAGTGTATATCCTAGAACTTCTGATAAATGCATTCACCTACTAGGAAAATGTTTACTGAAATCTAAAGAAGGAGGTATATTTCATATTTCTGTTGAGACTCGTTAGAACTTAATGTTTGCAGAAATATATTAGAATAAAAGATACTAGCTGCTTCTAATTTTCAATAAAATATCTAAGAGAATATTTGCAATATTCATTAAAAATGAACTCAGATAATTGTGATTGTAATGAAGCAGGTTGTTTCTCTTTTGCTTCTTCTACACAAACATACTGCCATAAACGTCTTTTTTTCTTTTCTTTTAACATTAATAGAAAAATACAAGGGCATATATCATATATTAATGCATATATGTGGAATCTAGAAAAATGGTACAGATGAACCTGTTTGCAAGGCAGAAGTAGAGACACAGATGTAGAGAACAAATGTATGGACACCAAAGGGGGGAAATGGGGTGGGTGGGATGAATTGGGAGATTGGGATTGACATATATACACTAACATGTATAAAATAGATAACTAATGAGAACTTGCTGTATAGCACAGGGAACTCTACTTAATGCTCTGTGGTGACCTAAATGGGAAGGAAATTCAAAAAAGAGGGGATATATGTATACATATAGCTGATTCACTTCACTGTACAGTAGAAACTAACAAAATTGTAAAGCAACTATATCCCCCCCAAAAAATTTAAAAAATAGTTCAACAGAAAAAAAATAAATTAAATCACTGGTTTTTAAAAGTTATTAAAATCTTGGAAAAAAAAGGAAAATACAAGGGCATAAGGAAACAGACTTTATTGTGTTAGAGGCTGAATTGTATGTCATATATTTTCTGGTTGTACTCATAAAAACTTACCTCAATGACATTTAGAAATCCAGATACCCAGTAAAGATACAAAAATAAACTTGAAGGTAGTTTGAAGAAACTGACTTTATAATTATCTTATATTTTTCCAAAGGCCAGGCCAAAGTATAAAGGTATGACGCAAATCTATTGCAAATGGATTAAGAAGAAATTAATAAATGTAGGGGAATGAAAAAAGTGAGAACTAAGCTCCTAATTTATTTCTTTGAAAAGGCTGAGTAAGACATAGATGTAATCTTGACCTTTTATCATTTTATCAAAAATATCAGGTTCAGCATATCTGTAAAATATTAACATTAGTATTATTATGGTCAGAGTCTACACAACCTAGGATGACATTACCCAAGACATTGGGAGAATGAATCATATTGGTTTCTGAATTAAAGTGTTTATTCACCAGGATGTAACATGTTCCTGTTCTTCCTTCTTTCTGACAGTAAACATGGGCCTTGGTCTACGTCTCAAACTATCTAAATGAAGGCAGACTTTCCAATGAGATTAAGAGATAAAGTAGACTAATGAAAATGATTTATTTTTCAATTTAGACAGAAATAATCATGATATTCTTTCAGAAAACTCATATATTTCATTTTATGTTTTTATTGAGAGTTTTCCTTTATGAATATTATCCAAAATTTTCATATTTGTTTATTATAATCTCTTATAACTGATGATTACATTATATAATTGTATCTGTCAAAAGCAATCACAAGTGAGGCAATGAAGGGTGGAATTTGTATTATCTTGAATTCAAATGCTTTAGTTCCTAAGTTTCTATTAAATTAAATGCAGGATAATATAACAAAGTAATTAATTAACAAGTACAGAATATAATGGTTCAGATACTCTGAACTCTATGGATTATTTATTTTCTATAACCAAGAAAGAAGAAAGATAATTTTACTCATTAAAGGCCCATACAGATTATGAAATCTGTTCACTTTCTCATATTTTAGGTAGCATCTACCTTGCCTCTCTTTAGTTAGTTTTCACCTATTTGGGAAATGTGTTGTAGATTATGTAAAACAGATCTGTAGTAGCAAAGCCCAAGTGTGTAGGCCAAATGCACATATAAAACTGGATGAAGTTATTCAGATTTTTAACCTAAAACTCTATGAATGAATCGCAGACAGGTACCCCAAATAAATGCCAAGCAAATATCCAAAAAACAACAACAAAAACCTGGACGAAGGAAAATTGATTTCCAGCCCAAGAGGCAGCTTTCTCAGAGTAAACAAGTATGATATTAAAATTTCCTGCCTGCCAATAAATAGAAATTCATTTTTGCACTCCTGATTGCAAAGGGAATATTTTAAAACTGACCAACTGAGAGGGCTGTACAGGCCAATCAGTTAAGAATACTTAATAAGTTACTAAAAGAGCAGAGCTCTAATCATGCTCATAACTGCGTTTATTTGGAGCTAATTAACCTATTAAAAATTTTGGTTACAATGAACAAGTTACTTTGAAAAGACTCCAAATATATTGATGTAATAGGTCTATGCAGTACCTAAGGATACGAATAACTTTAAAGAACTATGAATGAACTTAAAAAATGTTTTTAAAGAGTTTTAAATGGTATCTCAACAGAAACAGCAAATAATTCTATGTGCCATTAAATCCCAGAAACCTAAGAAATACACCAAGCTTCTGTTTCGTCCCTAAGAGCACGTCAAGGCAAATTTATATCCAATAGTAACTGTTACTTATTGTCATGGAAACCAAAGTTCCTGGGGATTTTCATTCTTTCAGGGCATACTTATCAAGCATCCCTTATATATCTGGCACTGACCAAGACAGTCCTTGTCCCTGTCTTCATTGAACTCAGACTAATAGTGACAGCAGATATTATATGACAAGACTCATCATAATCAAACTTTTGAAAACTAAAATCAAACCAAACATCCTGAAAGAAACTAGAGAGAAATGAAATGTTACCTATAGGGGAACAACAGTTCAAATGACAGCACATTTCTGCTCAGAAACCATGTAAGCCAGAAGGAAGTGGCACATTTTTCAAGAGATGAAGGAAAAGAACTCTGAATCATGAGTTCTATATCGAGCAAAAATATTATTCTGTAATGAAGGAGTAATCTCAGATTAAGGAAAGCTAAAGAATGTGTCACTAGCAGAGCTAATCTTTAAAAAGAGCTAAAGGAAGTTCCCTGAACAAAAAAGAAATTAAAATAGGAGGAGGCTTGGACTTCAGGAGGAAAGAAAAACAATGGAATGGGTAAAAACAGGGGTAGGTATAATGAACTATCCTCTTCATGAGTTTTTATATTTTACAACTAAAGCAAAGATTATAACATCGTCAGACATGGTGTTCAACGTATGTTGTGACTTTATATTTAGAAAGTGGGGGGAGTAAAGGAACCAATGGAAATGAAGTTTCCACACTTATCTTGAGGTAGCAAAATGTCTATAGCAGTAGACCGCGATATGTTGCATATGAATATGTTGCATACAGCAACTATTAAAAACAAACTATACAGTGATATATACTTTAAAAAATACTATAGATAAATAACAATAGATTCTAAAATCAGTTCAGGTTACCAATACAAGGCAAGAAAAGGAAAACAGATGAAAGAAACAAAATGAACTAACAAAATGAAAAATAAAATTGCATAAATAAACTTAATATATCAATCATTACTTTAGATGTTAGTGATGTAAATGCACACCAATGGGAGTTAAGAGACTGGCAAAGGGAATTAAAAAGGATGATCAAATTATATGCTGTCTACAAGAAATATACTTCAAATTTAGTGATATAGGTAGATTGAAAATAAAAGCATGAAAAACATTATACCATGCAAATATTCATTTTTTAAAAGCAGGAGTACATGCTCCACAACAAGAGAAGCCACTGCAATGAGAAGCCCATGCGCCGTGACAAAGAGTAGCCCCTGCTCATGCAGCAATGAAGACCCAACACAGCCACAAATAAATTAATTTTTTTTAAAGTAATAAAAAGCAGGCGTAAAGCAGGAGTGATTATATAAATATCAGATTAAGTAGACTTCAAAGCAAATACATTTACCAGACAAAAAGAGATATTATATAATGACAAAGAGTAAGTATGCCAAAAATGACACAAGAGTCTTGTATTTTCATGTACCAAATGTCAGAACTTCAAAGTATGTGTAGCAAAAACAGAATTTAAAAGAGAAATAAATAAATGCATAATTATGTCCTGGGATTTGAACACTCCTCTCTCATCAATTTAGAGAACTATGGGACAGAAAATCAGCAAGGAAACAAAGGAATTGAAAAATATGATCAACCAACAGGCTCTAATAGATATGTATAGAACACTCCATCCAACAAAAGAAAAATATCCATTCTTTTCAACAAATATAAAATGATTGAATTCATAGAGTATGTTCTCTGACCAGAAGAGAACCAAACTAGAAATCAATAATAGAAAGATAACAGAAATCCTCCAAAATATTTGTAAATTAAACAATACTAAATAACCCATGGGTCAATGGGAACTCTCAAAGGAATTTAAAAAATACATTTATAACTGAATGAATATGAAAATACAATATATCAAAATTTGTGAAACGCAGCTAATGCAGTACCCAGAGGGAAATTTATCACAAAAAATACAATAGAAAAAAAGGAAAGATCTCCAATCAATAATCTAGGCTCCCACTTCAAGAAACCACATAATAAAGATCAAAATAAAAGTAATATCAGCAAGATGACTGAATAAGATGTCCGTTACTCATATCCTCAACAACAACAATAATTCGGTATCCATCCATGGACAAAAGTACCTTTGTGGGAGCTTTGGGATCTAGGTAGGAGATTGTGAAATTCTGGTGCAGTCTGAGAATGAGGGGAGCCATTTTGATAACACAGGCCCACAACCAGGTGGCTGACTTGCTGACCGTGGCTATGGCCACAGGCAAGGAAACAGCTTCATGCCCCTGAGGACTTAGCTACACCCCGATATGGCTTTGGTTCTATCACCAGCACCATGTGCCAAAGAACCCAGGAGGAGGCACACATCCATGTGTAGGTTAATAGGCATACAGCCCTCAGTCCTGGCTGTAGACCCTGAAGTGGCCTGTGAACCAGCTCCAGCCCCTCTTGGCCACAGTCCTGGAATCACCCCTGGAGAGCACTGATTTAGACAATTACACATGGACAGACAAGAGAGACTTTGTGGAATTCCAGGAGTTGAGGAGAGAGGCCCCAGCATACCACTGGAGCAAAAAAAAAAAATCAAACTGGACACACTGGCTAGATAGGGTAAGAAAAACAATTTCACTTTACCAGTGTGAGCGCTCCCCCAGGGTGCAACAGCCCAATGCCCAGAGAGAACTTCTCAGCCAGTGATTTCTCCCACTTAGGAAAGTGAGAATATGTGAGTACCCAGCCAGGGAGTGGCTGGAAGAGCAAAGGATAGGGCTCTTAGAGGGCATTAAAGGGACATGGATCTTACCAACTGTATCACAGACTCTATCAAGAAGGCCCACCCACTAGACAATGGGAACTTCTTGCCTGCAGTTCCCCCAGCTGGCTTACAGGCACCCTCAGCACTCTGGGTGCCCTACCCGCACACACCCTATCCCTCTGGCTGGTTTCTGGTGTGTGCTCCCAAGAGCAGCAAGACAGAGGCTTTGCAGATGGCTACTGAGCATCTGTAGAAACAGAGCCCAACTCTGAGGGCTTGCAAGAAACACAAAGTTGAACATTCAGCACTTCCCTAGGAAAAGCAAAAGGGAGGCTGTCAGCACTAAGACTGGCTTGACAGGATCAAGAGAAGGCATACAAGCTTTAGTATTCTGCCATGAGATGGAGTAAGAAGTGTGGAGCAGGCATACACAGAGAAAAGGACCGAGAAATCCTTGAAACCCCAAGTAGGACTGAAAGAAGGTATTTATCTCCTGAAGACAGTCAGCAAAGATTGGAGGAGGTCACTACTACTTCAAATGAGAAGACAGCAACACAATGAGTAAGGAGAATGGATCAGTAATCAAAAACCTCCCATTAAAAAAACCCCAGGGCCAGATGGTTTCATTGGCGAATTCTACCAAGTATTTTACAAAGAATGAATGCCAATCCTTAAACTTTCCCCAAAAAGTGAAGAGGTGGAAACACTCCTAAACTCATTTTATGAGGTCAGCAATACCCTCATGTCAAAGGCAGATAAGGACACTACAAGAAAAGAAAACTGCCAGCCAATATCCCTGATGAATATAAGTGCAAAAATTCTCAATAAAATACTAGGAAACTCAATTCAATAGTACATTAAAAGTCTCATACACCACAATGAAGTGGGATTTATCCCTGGGATACAAAGATTGTTCAGCATATGCAAATCAGTAAATGTGATACACCACATTAATAGAGTGAAAGATAAAAATCATATGATAATTTCAATAGATGTAGAAAAAACATTTGACAACATTCAACATCTGTTCATGATAAAAACTCTTAACAAACTGGATTTTGAAGGAATGTGACTCAACACAATAAAGGCCATATATGGCAAGCCCACAACTAATAGTAAACTCAATGTTGAAAGGTTGAAAGCTTTTCCTCTAAGATCAGGAACAAGACAAGTGTGCCCACTCTCTCTGCTCGTATTCAACATAGTACTGGAAGTCTGAGCCAGAGTAATTAAGCAAGAAAAATAAATAAAAGGTACCCAAATCATAAAGGAAGAAGTAAAATCTGTCTGTTTGCAGATGACAGAATCGTATATATAGAAAATCCTAAAGACTCCACCAAAAAACTACTAGAACTAATAACTGAATTCAGTAAAATTGCAGGATAAAATATCCACATACAAAAATCAGTTGGCTTTCTATACAATAAGAAAACAATGAACTATCTGAAAAAGAAATAAAGAAAACAATCATTATAACAGCATAAAACACAATAAAGTACTTAGGAATAGATTTAGCCAAGGAGGTGAAAGACCTATACGCTGAAAAATATAAGACACTGATGAAAGAAATAGAAAAAGGTACAAATAAGTGAAAAGATAACCTGTGTTCACAGATCAGAACTGATATTGTCAAAATGTCCATACTACCCAGAGTCATCTAGATTCCACACAATCCCAATCAAAATTCCAAGAGCATTTCCCCCCCCCAAAAAGAAAAACATAAAATTCATATGGAACCACAAAAGACCCCAAATAGCTAAAGAAATCCTGAGTAGAATGACAAAGCTGGAGGGATAACACTTCCTGATTTGAAACTATATTACAAAGCTATAATAATTAAAACAGTATGGTACTGGCATAAAAATAGATACATAGGGTAATGGAACAAAATTGAGAACCCAGAAATAAGTTCTCACATATATGATCAACTAATATTTGACAAGGGAGCCAAGAATACTCAATGGGGAAAGGACAGTCTCTTTAATAAGTGGTGCTGGGAAAACTGGATAATTACATGCAAAATAATTAAACTGGAGCCCTATCTCACAATGTCCACAAAAAATAACTCAAAAGGGAAGAAAGACTTAAATTTAAGAAAATATCATAGAGAAAAAGCTCCTTGACATTGGTCTTGGTAATGATTTCTTTTGCATATGACACTAAAAGCACAGACAACAAAAGAAAAAATAAACAAGTGGGACTACATAAAACTCAAAAGCTTCTGCATAGCAAAAGAAACAATCAACAAAATGAATAGGCAACCTATGGAATGGGTGGAAATATATACCATTGTCAGGAGCATGAAAAGACAAGCCACAGACTGGGAGAATATAGTTTCAAAACAAATATCTGATAAAATATTTACAAATAATGCTTAAAACTCAGCAAAAAGAAAACCAACAATACAATTAAAATATAGGTAAAAGATCTTAACAAACTCCTCATCAAAGAAGATAAACAAGTGGCAAGTGAGGACATATGTGCTCAGTATCATTTGACATTAGGAAACTGCATATTAAAACAATGACATACCACTATTAGAATGGCTACAATGACAACAAAACAAAACAAACCTGACAATGCTAAATGCAGGTGAAAATTCAGAGCAACAAAATTCTCATTCATTGGTTGTAGGGATGCAAAATGGTATAGCCACTTTGGAAGATAATTTGGCAGTTTCTTATATACCTAAGCATAGGCTTTCTATACAATCCAGCATTTATAATCCTAGGTATCTATCTAAATGATTTGAAAATGTATGTCTACACACAAATGTTTACAGCAACTTTTTTCATACTTGTCAAAAATTGGAATCTACCAAGATGTCCATTATTCAGCTATAAAAATAAATGAGCTATGAAGCCATAAAATAAAGACTTGGAGGAACCTTAAATGCACATTGTTAAGTGAAAGAAACCAGTCTTAAAAGGCTACATACTGTGTAATTCCAACCACATGACATTCTGGAAAAGACAAAACCACAGAGTCAGTAAAAAGATCAGTGGTTGCCAAGGGTTTGAGAGGAGGGTGAGTGGGGGTGGAGGTGAGTGGAGAGGAATGAATAGGTGGAAGACAGGGGAGTTTTAGGGCAGTTGCAACTATTTCGTATCATACTGTGGATACGTGTCATTATGCATTTGTTGAAATCCACAAAACTGTACAACACAAAGAGTGAACCCTACATGTAAGCTATGGTCTTTAGTTAATAATATATTAATATGGGTTCGTCAATAGTAACAAGTGTAACATATCAATGCAAGGTGTTACTAATAGGAGAAACTGTGTTGGGGATTGGGGAAAGGGGGTATAAGGGAACTCTCTGTACTTCATGTGCAATTTTTTTTTTTTTTTTTTTTTTTTTTTGTGGTACGCGGGCCTCTCACTGTCGTGGCCTCTCCCGTTGCGGAGCACAGGCTCCGGACGCACAGGCTCAGCGGCCATGGCTCACGGGCCCAGCCGCTCCGCGGCATGTGGGATCTTCCCGGACCAGGGCACGAACCCGTGTCCCCTGCATCGGCAGGCGGATTCTCAACCACTGCGCCACCAGGGAAGCCCCATGTGCAATTTTTTATGTATACCTGAAGAATGGCTCTAAAAATAAAGTCTATGAGAAATGAATGCTTCAATATTATCTACTTATACCAAATCTAAATGGTGTTATGCAATAGATTTGCCTTCTTATGGGAAAAATAACACTTTGCTTGTTCTCCGTATGTTCTACATGGTTATACTAAGCAGATGAAGACATAAATATTGTTCTAATAATTTTCTTTCTTAATCCACCTTATTCCTTCAATTAATGTTTATGGGGTACCTGTTTATGAGCCAGTCACTACACAACTTCCATGAATTTCCTGGCACAGGCTATAATCTGTTACCCTTTCTTGTATTACAGGGCCTGCTCTTAACAATGTCCATTTAAGATCCTCAGCAATCCTTTATGGTATGCTGTGCAGGAATAAATCTTTAATACTAAAAACTAAGTTACCTAATCTGATAATTTTATAGAATAATGGCAAAAATATAATTTTTACTCATTTCCGGACCCAAACAAATTTAGTCCTATGACCACAAAAATAATTAATAGTGTCATTGATATATTAAATATTCTCTAAATATTATTCATTCTTTGAAAGTAAAATCTTGTGGTTTAAGGTCTTGTTTGAAACATGCATGATAAACATACTCAAGGTATTTTTTTCATTTTTAATGTTTGTAATATAAGCAAAAAGAAGGAAATCCTAGGAAAGTACCAAAAAGAAGTGCTTGAGATAAAAACACTAACAAAAATGAAGACTGCCCTTGATGGGCTTATTAGTAGACTAGACATGGTTAAGGAAATAATCTGAACCAGATGATATATTAATAGGATCCTTGAAAACTGAAAAGCAAAGAGAACAAAGACTGAAAAAAGGAACAGAATATCCAAGGTCTATGGGGCAACTACAAAAGGTGTAACATACATGTAATGGGAATAGCAGAAAGAGAAGGAAGAGAGAAAAGAACAGAAGAAATATTCAAAACAATAATGATTGAGAATTTCCCCAAATCAATGACAGACACCAAACCACAGATGCAGGAAGCTGAGAGAACACAAAGCAGGACAAATGCCAAAAAACAAACTATATCTAAGCATGTCACTTTCAAATTACAGAAAATCAAAGATACAGAAAAAACGTTGAAAGAATCCAGAGGGAAAAAAACTCCTTACTTACATAAAGAGGAACAAAGATAAAAATTACATCAAACTTCTCAGAAACCATGCAAGCAAGATAGTAGAGTGAAATATTTAAAGTTTTCAGAAAAAAAAAAAACAAAATAAATAAACGTCAACCTAGAATTTTGAACCCTGTGGAAATATCATGCAAAAATGAAGGAGAAATAGACTTTCTCAGACAGGCAAAAATTGAGAGAATTTGTTGCCAGTAGACCTACCATGCAAGAAATGTTAAAAGTTCTGTAGAGAGAAGAGAAATAATATAGTTCAGAAACTTGAATCTACAAGAAGAAAGGAAAAACATGCAAAAAGAAATAAGTGAAGATAAAATAAAAACTTTATTTTTCTTATTCTTAATATCAGGTAACAGTTTGTTCAAATAATAATAGCAACAACATATTCAATTATACATGCTTATGTATATATCTTGTGTATGTGCATGTGCGTATGTATACATATATATGTATACATATAGATGTGTGTGTATATATGTGTGTGTGTGTGTGTGTGTGTGTGTGAGAGAGAGAGAGAGAGAGAGAGAGAAATGTCAGCAATGAAACAAGTGACAGGGGTAGAAATAGGATTATTTTGTTATTATAAGATACTCACACTACCCGTGAAACATACAGCGTTATTTAAAAGTGGACTTGGATTACTTGTAAATATATATCACAAACTCTAGGGCAAACACTAAAAACAGTTTAAAAAAAAAGAAATATAACGTAATAAAGGAGAGAAATTGAATCATATAAAATGTTTAATTAAAACCACATAAGGCAGAAAAAGAATGACAGAGCAGACTTCAAAGCAAGGAAAGTTATCAGGGATAAAGAAGCACATGCCATAATGATAAAGGGGTCAATTATCCCAGAAGATATGACAAATCTTAACATGTATGCACCTAACAACAGAGCATCAAACTTTTGAAGCAAAAGCTGATAAAACTGCAAGGAGGTATCAATAAATCCACTGTCACAGTTGGAGACCTCAGCACCCCTCTCCCAGTAAAGGACAGATCCAGTGGGCAGAAAATTAGTAAGGACATAGTTGCACTCAACAACACCATCAATCAACTGGATATAATTCACATCTATGGACTACTTCATCCAAAAACAGTAGAATTCACATTTTTCTCAAGCTCAAATGGAATATTCACCAAGACAGAATACATTATGGGCTATAAAGCACACCTTAACAAATTTAAAAGAATAGAAATCATACAATGTCTGCTCTCAGACTACAATGGAATTTAACTAGAAAGATAAGTTGAAAAACTCAAAATGTGTGGAAAATAAACAACATAGTTCTAAATAACACATGGGTCAAGGAAGAAATCTCAAGAGAAATTAAGGAATATTTTTATCAAAATGAAAATGAAAACAACAAAATTTGTGGGATACAGTGAAAACAATGCTTAGAGGGAAATTTATATCATTAAATGCATATATTAGAAAAGAAGAAAAATTTTAAAGGAATAATCTAAGTTTCCACCTTAGGAAATTTAAGGAAAAAAGAGAAAATTAAACCCAAAATAAAAAGAAGAAAATGAATAAGAATTAGAGCAGCAATAAATGAAATTGAAAACAGGAAATCAACAGAGAAAAATCAATGAAACAACGTGCTAGTTCTCTGAAAACTCAATAAAATTGATAAGCTTGTAGCCAGGCAAACTGTAAAAATAAATGAGAGAGAGAACACAAATTACTAATATCAGAAATGAAAGAGGGGACATCACTACAGATCCTTTTGTAATTACAAAGATAATATAGGAATACAATGAACAAGTCTATGCTAACAAATATGATATCTTTGATGAAATGGACTAAGTCACGGAAAGATACAACCCCCCAAAACTCACACAAAAAGAAACAGATGTCCTGAATAGGCCTACATCTATTGAAGAAATTGAATCAATAATTAATAACTTTCCCAAACAAGAAGCAGTAGGTCCAAATGGGTTCACTGGTAAATTCTACCAAAGATTTAAGAAAGAAATTATACTAATTCTTTACAATATTTTTCAGAGGATAGAAGCAAGGGGATTACTTCCTAACTCATTTTTTGAGTCTAGTATTACTCTAATACTAAAAAACAGACAAAGACACTACAAGAAAACTACATACCAATATCTCTCATGTTCATACATAAACACAGATGCAAATATACTCAACAAAATATTAGCAAAATGAATCCAAAAAAGTATAAAAAGAATTATACATCATGATCAAATATGATTTATCCCAGGTATGCAGGGCTGGTTCAACATTTGAAAATCAGTTAATGAAATCCATCATATCAACAGATTTAAAAAGAAAAAATTACATGGTCATATCAATAGATACAGAAAAAGCATTTGATAAAATCCAACACTCATTAATGATAAAAACTCTCAGTTAATTAGGAATAGAGGGGAACTTGCTCAACTTAATAAAAACTATCTACAAAAATCCTACTTCTAACATCATATTTAATGGTGAGAAATGTCTAGCTTTGCCACTACGATCTCATAAAAGCAAGAATGTCCCCCCTCACCACTCCTTTTCAGCATCGTATGGAAATCCTTGTTAATGCAGTAAGGCAAGAATAGGAAATGAAAGTTACATAGATTGGGAAGGAAGACATAATTGTGTCTTCATTTGCAGTTGACAGATCATCTGTGTAGAAACTACCAAAGAATCGACAATAAAACTACTGGAACTAATAGGCTATTATAGCAAGGCTGCAGGATACAAGATAAACATACAAAATTCAATTGCTTTCTGTATACCAACAATGATGAAGTGAAATTTGGAATTAAAAACCAAGATCATTTACACTAGCATCCCTCAAAATAAAATAATTAGGTATAAATCTAGCACTATGTACAAGATCTATGTGACAAAAACTACAAAACTCTGATGAATGAAAGTAAATAATAAATAAATATATGGGGAACTATGCTATGCTCATGGACAGGAAGGTTCAATATTGTCAACATGGCAGTTCTATAGATTCTATGCAATCCCAGTCAAAATCCCAGGAAGTTATTTTATGAATATCAACAAATGGATTATACAGAGAGGCAAAAGATTCAGAATAGCCAGCTCAGTATTGAAGAAAAAAAACAAAGTTGGAGTACTAATACTACCTGACCTGAAGACTTACTATAAAGCTACTGTAATTAAGATAGGATGGTATTTGTTAAAGAATAGATCAATTAAACATAATAGAAAGCCCAGAAATAGACCCATATAAATACAGTTAACTGATCTTTGATGAAGGAGCAAAGGCAATACAATGGAGCAAAGATAGTCTCTTTAACAAATGGTGCTGGAATAACTGGACATCCACATGCAAAAAAAAAAAAATAGAATCTAGACACATACCTTACAGGCCTCACCAAAATTACCTTAAAATGGACCATAAACCTAAGTGTAAAGCACAAAAGTATAAAACTCCTAGAAGATAACATGATAACATAAGAGAAAACTTAGATGACTCTGGGTATGGTGATGTCTTATTGGATACAGGAGCAAGGATGCACAGCATGAACAAATAACTGATAACCTGGACTTTATTAAAAGAAGGACAGTATCAAGAGAATTAGAAGACAAGCCACAGACTGGGAGAATGTACCTGCAAAAGACATAACTCATAAAGGACTGTTATCCAAAACAGACAAAGAACTCTTAAAACTCAAAACAAGAAAACAACCCAATTAAAAATGGGCAAAATATCGTATTGGACACCTTACCAAGGAAGACATACACATGGCAAGCAAGCATTTGAAAAGATGCATCATACCATATGTCAACGGGGAAATGCAAACTAAAACTACAATGAGATACCACTATACTTCTATTAGAATGGCCAAAAGCAAGAACACCAATACCATCCAGTGCCAGCAAGGATGTGGAGCAATAGGAACTCTCATTTATTATTGGTGGGAGGGCAAAACAGTACAGCTACTTTGGAAGACCGTTTGGCAATTTCTGACAAAACCAAATATACTCTTATTGTAGGATCCAGCAATTGTGCTCCTTGGTATTTACTCAAAAGACTTGAAAACTTATATCTACAATAAAACCTGCACTCAGATGTTTATATCATCTTTAATCATTAATTGCCAAAACTTAAGAGCAAGCAAGATGTCCTTCAGTAGGTGAATGGACAAATAAATTGATACATCCAGATAGCGGAATATTATTCAATGCTAAAAAGAAATGAGCTATCAAGCCATGAAAAGACATGGGTAAACCTTGATTGCATATTGCTAAGTAAAAGAAGCCAATCTGAAAAGGCTACATACTGTATGATTCCAATTATATGACATTCTGTAAAAGACAAAACTATGGAGACACTAGAAAGATGAGTGGTTTCCAAGGGTGGAGTAAGAGAGATGAATAGGGAGAGCACAGAGAACCCTTAGTGCAGTGAAAATACTCTGTGTGATACTATGATGATGCATATATGACATCATACTTTTGTCCAAACCCATAGAATGTACAACACCAATAGTGAGCCTTATTGCAAACTACAGACTTTGGATGATTATGATGTGTCAACAAAGGTCTATCCTTATTAAAAAATGTACCATTCTTGTGAGTGATGTTGATAATGGGGGAGGCTACACATGTATTGGGGCAGGAGGTAAATGAGAAATCTCTATGCCTTCCTCTCAATTTTGTTGGACACCTGAACTGCTTAAAAACAGTTTAAAAAAGACACTACATACTGGGTGATTTTATTTATACAACATATCCAGAAAAGGCAAGGTTGTAGAGACAGAAAGCAAATCACTGGTTGCCTGAGACTGGGGGTGGGAGTGGGGGTTGACTGCAAAGGGGCTTCAGGGAAATTTGGGGGCAGATGGAAGAGTTATAAACCTAGAATGTGGCTATGATTGCAATTCTATTCATTTTCAAAAAATATTGAAATGTACACTTACAATAGGTGAATTTTATAGAAAGTACGTTATACCTCAAAAGAAGGTGTAAAAATATATTTTACATGTGAGATAGGTAAAAGTATTGTCATGCTGCCTACGTTATCACAAGCATAACAAAGATAGCTATGGTTGAGAAAAATAATACAGAAAATTGAATCAATATAGGTTGCCTAATAATCTCTACTTAATTAAACCACTTAATAACCCCAAACTGTTAAAATTTACTAGAAACATCCCATCTATCTTTGAAAAAATACATTAAACCATCCTTTGAAAAACAAATAGAAGTATTATTCTAAATTTCAGTGTCTATTTACTTTTTCTTATTGTTTTTTGGTCTTCACTTTGTAGATTCTATTTTCCAATTTTTAAATAAATAATACGAAATATATAAAGCTTTGATTCATAGAAGCAATAATGCTCTGGCTTAACCAGAAAAAGATGACATACTAGAATTTTCCATCTTAAATTTTGTTTCCCAGTTCAGCATAAATAACATTCACAAAACCAGTTACATACTTTTGTTTGATATATTACCTTGCCTGACTTGTCAGACTGAAGTCAACAGTAGATCCTTTAAATAAACCAACCCCTTCAATGTCAATGACACCATCCACGTCAGGCTCAGTAGCAACCAACATCATGGGAAATTTCCAGACTCCATCTGTTATGCACTCTATTTTCAGTGTAATTTGAGACCTTCAATAGAAAAAGAGAATTGTAAAGGATACTACAGGAAAACAAGCAAAGAGAATACAGTATAGCAGATCAACATCTAAGGTGAAAATGTAAGTAAACCTATGGTTTCAGTAAAATACTGAGACTTAATTCTTTAAAAAAATGTAGACGACTGTTAATTACATTTTAGGAATAATTTTGTAGCTCACAGTCCATATTATCATCTTCCTTTTGAGGTAATGATTTTGTAGGGCATCTTATTTACTCTCTAATTATTTTCTAAGAACCAGTAACATATGCAGAATTGACTCTGCAAATTTTCTGTAACCAGCATAGAATATCATATTATTTGAGAATCTGAGGAGAGGTTGGCAAATGGACCCAAGTATTATACTAAAAGGTACTCCATATGGGGATTTTCTGTAAAAAAAATGAAACACCGTGAGAAAGTTTTTTGAACTCTTGCTTCATATAGAAAAATTACATTTTCTGTGAACACTTATAAAGCCACCAAAATTAACTTAAACTGAAGCTTTAAAAAATTAAATTGCAAATGATAAACACAACGGACACTTTACACAATAACATAATTGAGTGGCAGTTGAATGAATGGAGACAGTAAAGATAGCCTTTCTAAACACTTGGCTCTAAAGAAAAGCAGAGATAAGGTCAGTAGCTGAAGTTGAGGAATGGCTACCAATGTGTTTGCTTGCTTAGGGTGGAAATGACTCAAACGTATAATGGTGTGGTTGCAATATCATATCACATGTCAGACTGGACCAAGAAATCACAATACTCTTACATAAAACTGTCAGAACCGTTCTGGGAACTCTTACCCTCTTTAAATTGGACCGTAAAATTACTCAACCATTGGGGGAACAGTTAGATAAATTTGAAAAGTTGCACACACTAACCCAGCTAATTCACTCTTAGTAATTTCCCTCAGAGATATACCTCAAAGATTTCAAGAAGCAATGTATATAAGGATGTCCACTGCTGCATTATTTATACTATCAAAAACTGGTACCAAAATTTAAAAAAATATTCCTTCAATAGAGTGCTAGTAACAATAAAGTGTACTGCATTGAAACAGTGAAATATTATTCAGTGTAATGAAGTCCATGATGACTGACATATCATCTTAAACTTATATCCAAAATATAAACCCTAAAGCTACACTTCTCTCACACTGTCCTGTCTTAGTGAATGAAACCATATTCCTCTATTAGCACTATTTCAAGAGCACTATTTCAATAACTGGTCTACCCGGTCCTACTCTTGCCATTTCACAAGAAGGAGAGGAATTCCACAATTTTGAGCTATTGTTGTTTTTTAGTTTTTCTTATTAGCTTTATGTCTACATTTGAACTACCTCAAATTCACGTGGAGCAAGGAATCACAGAAGTAAATGAATATGTACACATATGCACAAAAGAGAGTTGTTAAGCTACACCAGGTTATCAAACAGCACTTACAGAATTTTATGAATCACATACACAAGTTGTCCAAAAACAGTCTCTCAAATATTTATCCTTCAGTCATTTCCAACTGTTTCTAGCATAAAAGACAAATTCATAGCCTCATGACCTTATGTGATCAGATCCTGACCAAATTCTTCTCCACTTGGTTACTTTCTCCTTTGCTCACTGCATTAGAGAAAGATTTGCCTGCTTATTATTCATTGTTCATGCCAAATGTTTTCCTGTGCTACGGCTTTGGCTTCGGCATTTATTACCTCCTCTGTCTCAAATACCCTTCCAAGCTCTTCTCATCTGTAAGGTCCTTCTTCAGACATCACCTCTTCATGGAAGCCTGTCTACCTTATCTGGTGTACATCCTTCATAACTCTCTATTTCCCCTTATTTATTTCCTTCTCAGACAATCTGAAATGTTCTTGTTTACTTATGTATTTAATTCTCTCATCTATCACTCTCACTAGACTGAATATTCCAAAAGTGCAGGGATTATGTCTCTTTTGTAGATGCTAAATGATTTTTGAATAAATGAATAAACATGATCAAATGAACAATGTTGAATAATTTCATTCAGCAGCCAATTCTTTGAGTTTGTGGGAGGCCACTGAGTCAATCTTTTTGGCCCACAGTGACGAAGACCACTCAATTTCAGGGAAGACACAGTGAACCATTTTATAGTTGATACTGTGGATTCCTAACAATGTACATATATGATATTCCCTATGCCAGGTTGCCTTTCCCAAATGCTGTGAAAAACAACTTTGGGTTCTCATTCTGTTCATCTCTTGAGCAGATAAAAAGTTCCAGGAAAATGTTAGGCTAAGATAATTATTATTTCTAAACATTCCTTAAGACAAATGACATCTATAATTTCCCTACTAAAAAAAAAAGTTCAGACCTGTGTTAAATTAGAATCATCAGACTGATTCATGACAATATTAGCTATTGATCTATAAGTTTTGGTATTAGACCCTTTTTTATCTAAAAAAGAGTGGATATGTGTATATGTATAACTGATTCACTTTGCTGTACAGAAGAAAGTAACACAACACTGTAAATCAACTATACTCCAATAAAAATTTTTTAAAAAGAAAAGGTCAAGATATTTAGGAATAATATTCTTGTTTTTAATTATATTTTATTTTTTGTAAAAACACCATTCAGGGCCCTAACCATTACTTTTATTATGTCAGCACTATTCTGTGAAAGGATGAAATGTGAAAAATTACCTTGTTTTTACTGTTGTGAAACAATGTTACATTTTCTTTAACCAAAACATGAAAATTTTGTTATCTTTTTTACCTTGTCAATCAGGAAGAGAAGAATTAAATTTAATACTTATTTAAATTATCTAGGTAAAGTATGATTTGGGTATAATTATTTTCTTGGTCTTTTTCAAAATTTAGAGCCTACTGGTTTTATTTTGTTTTTTCTAATTTAATGGTGTGTATTGCAGTGAACCATCCCAAATACATATGGAAGAAGGAATGACAAAAGCAAATGAATATGTATATATACGTGTGCACAAAATAGAATTATTGAACTACATCAGAACACCACAAAACACTCACAAAAATTTATAAATCATGAATATAAGTTGTCCTAAATCAGTTTCTCAAATATTCACTAAAAAGCTCTAAATCCACAAAATGTGGAACGAATATAAATTCACATTGGTTCTGCTCATATTCACTAATGATACCATTTTCCCCTTCTGGTTTTTGCTGGTAATTTTCATGTCACTAAATCAATATAATACTAACTTAATGTGAAAAAATACTAACAAATAAACATAGAATACTATGAAAATGAAAGAGAAGATAAAATAGGGTCAATGTTTATAGTACACTTGCTTCTTACACTCTGATTTTTTTTTTTTTTTTTTTTTTTTGTCCAGAGTCACCGCCGCCGCCGGCCCCCCGGGTGCCCGGGCCCCCGCGGGGGACCTCCCCCGCCACCGGGGGCCCCGGCCGCTCCCGCCCCTCCCACCGTCCCGCCGCCCCCCCACCCGCCCCCCGCGGAGGGGGGAGGCGGGGGGCGGGAGGAGAGCGGAGGAGGAGGGGTGGAAGGCGCCGCGCGGGGTCGGGGCGGAGGAGGGCCGCGGGGGGCGCCCCGGGCGTGGGGGGGGCGGCGGCGCCTCACACTCTGATTTTGTTACTGCTTCCTCAAGATGACCATGGTATCTTTTAGTTACTAGACTACATACTCAAAGCCACTGTAAATACATGCATGGCTACATCCAATACATAGTTAAATTACAGAAATGGTTAAAAGCACAAGTAATACTTTCAATTGTTTTTTCATTGCCAGGCTATATTTTGTACTTATATGTGCTACTGATCAGTATCTCTGCATTAAGACATAAAAAAAGTCCTGTTTTGGATGTGACCTATCATACAGTATTTGTAGGTGCTAAATATCAGTTGCCTGAAAAGTAAATATAAAGATGCTGGATGAGGTTTCTCAGAGGACAGACATTCAAAGCTTACTATTCTCACAGATTCCAGTGTGACCCTCTTAAACTTTACTAAAGGATGTGCAATGCTATGGTTTTGGGTGGTAAAATGGTAATGACAGCAATTGCAAAGGAGAACATAGTTTAGGCATTTTCATCATTTGAACTGTTTGTGAGAAGTAGCATCAAAAACATCATGTTGCCAATATACAGCACCAAGTAGGTAATTAAATTTTTTTTTTCAAAGTAGACAGACCGATTTTGCTAATAGCATATCCTAATGACCTTGGGGAGGTCACAATTCCTGAAGGATATCTCAGATTTCTAATAATTTAGAATATTTTATTCATCGGAATACTTTTCACAGCTTGATAGCTAGAAATAATCTATTCGGCAGAGACCTACAAGATGGCAGAGGAGTAAGACGTGGAGATCACCTTCCTCCCCACAAATACATAAGAAATATATCTACATATGGAACAGCTCCTAAAGAACACCTACTGAATGCTGGCAGAAGACCTCAGATTTTCCCAAAGGCAAGAAACTCCCCATGTACCTGGGTAGAGCAAAAGAAAAAACATCGACAAAAGAACAGGGACAGGACCTGCACCTTGGGGAGGGAGCTGTGAAGGAGGAAAAGTTTCCACACACTAGGAAGCCCCTTCACTGGTGGAGAGGGGAGGTGTTGGGGGGAAAGCTTCAGAGCCACGGAGGAGAGCTCAGCAACAGGGGTGCGGAGGGCAAAGTGGAGAGATTCCCGCACAGAGGATCGATGCCAACCAGCACTCACCAGCCCGAGAGGCTTGTCTGCTCACCCGTCAGATGGGTGGGGGCTAGGAGCTGAGGCTCAAGCTTCGGAGCTCAGATCCCAGGGAGAGGACTGGGGTTGGCGGCGTGAACACAGCCTGAAGGGGCTAGTGCACCACAGCTAGCCGGGAGGGAGTCCGGGAAAAATTCTGGACCTGCCTAAGAGGCAAGAGACCATTGTTTTGGGGTGTGTGAGGAGAGGAGATTCAGAGCACCGCCTAAACGAGCCCCAGAGCCAGGTGTGAGCCGCAGCTATCATTCCGGACCCAAGACAGGCATGAAATGCTCACGCTGCTGCTGCAGCCACCAAGAAGCCTGTGGGTGAGCACAGGTCACTCTCCACACCTCCCCTCCTGGAAGCCTGTGTAGCACGCCACTGCCAGGGTCCCATGATCCAGGGAGAACTTCCCCAGGAGAACACATAGCATGGCTCAGGCTGTTGCAATGTCACGTAGGCCTCTGCCACCACAGACTCGCCCTGCATTCCATACCCCGACCTCCCCCTGGTCTGAGTGAGCCAGAGCACCCTAATCAGCTGCTACTGTAACCCCGTTCTGTCTGGGGAGGGAAAAGACGCCCTCAGGTGATCTCCATGCAGAAGAGGGGCCAAATCCAAAGCTGAACCCCAGGAGCTGAGCAAACAAGAAGAGAAAGGGAAATTTCTACCAGCAGCCTCAGGAACAGCGGATTAAATCTCCAAAATCAAATCAACTTCATGTACTCTGCATCTGTGGAATACCTGAATAGACAACGAATCATCCCAAAATTGAGGTGGTGGACTTTGGGAGCCACTGTAGACTTGGTGTTTGCTTTCTGCATCTAATTTGTGTCTAGTCTTATGTTTATCTTAGTTTAGTACTTACAGTTGATTATCATTGGTAGATTTGTTTATTGATTTGGTTGTTCTCTTCCTTTTTTTGTGTGTACAGATATATAGGTTTTTTTTTTCCTTTTTCTCTTTTTGTGAGTGTGTATGTGTAGGCTTCCTTGTGTCATTTTGTCTGCATAGCTTTGCTTTTACCATTTGTCCAATGGTTCTGTCGTTTATTGTTTGTTTTTTTTTTTGTATAGTTTTTAGTGCTTGTTTTCACTGGTGGATTTGTTTTTTGGTTTGATTGCTCTCTCCTTTCTTTCTCTTCCTTTTTTAAATTACTTTGTAATTTTTAAATTTTTAATAATTAAAAAATTTATTTTAATAACTTTACCTTTTACTTTCTTTCTTTCTGTCTCTTTTTCTCCCTTTTCTTCTGCGCAATGTGGCTGACAGAGTGTTAGTGCTCCAGCCGAGTGTCAGGCCTGTGCCTCTGAGGTGGGAGACCTGAGTTCAGAACATTGGTCCATGAGAGATGTCCTGGCTCCATGTGATATCAAATGGTGAACGCTCTCCCACAGATCTCCATCTCAACGCTAAGACCCAGCTTCCCTCAATGACCAGCAAGCTACAGTGCTGGACACCCTATGCCAAACAACTAGCAAGACAGGAACACAACCCCATCCATTAACAGAGAGAGGCTGCCTAAAATCATAATATGGTCACAGACACCCCAAAACACACCACCAGATGTGGTCCTGCCCACCAGAGAGACAAGATCCAGCCTCATAGACCAGAACACAGGCACCAGTCCCCTCCACCAGGAAGCCTACACAACCCACTGAACCATTCTTACCCACCGGGAGCAGACACCAAAAGCAATGGGAACTATGAACCTGCAGCCCATGAAAAGGAGACCCCAAACACAGTAAGTTAATCAAAATGAGAAGACAGAGAAACATACAGGAGATAAAGGAGCAAGGTAAAAACTCACCAGACCAAACAAATGAAGAGGAAATAGGCAGTCTACCTGAAAAAGAATTTAGAGTAATGAGAGTAAAGATGATCCAAAATCTTGGAAATAGAATGGAAAAAATACAAGAAACGTTTAACAAGGACCTATAAGAACTAAAGAGCAAACAATGATGAACAACACAATAAATGAAATTAAAAATTCTTTAGAAGAAATCAATAGCAGGATAACAGAGGCAGAAGAACGGATAAGTGACTTGGAAGATAAAATAGTGGAAATAACTACTGCAGAGCAGCATAAAGAAAAAAGAATGAAAAGAATTGAGGATAGTCTCAGAGACCTCTGGGACAACATTAAACGCACCAACATTCCAATTATACGGGTCTCAAAACAAGAGAAAAAGAAAGGGGCTGAGAAAATATTTGAAGAGATTATAGTTGAAAACTTCCCTAATATGGGAAAGGAAATAGTCAATCAAGTCCAGGAAGTGCAGAGTCCCATACAGGATAAATCCAAGGAGAAACATGCCAAGACACATATTAATCAAAGTATCAAAAATTAAACACAGAGAAAAAATATTAAAAGCAGCAAGGGAAAAACAACAAAAAATATACAAGGGAATCCCCATATGGTTAACAGCTGATCTTTCAGCAGTAATTCTGCAAACCAGAAGGGAGTGGCAAACATATTTAAAATGATGAAGGGAAAAACCTACAACCAAGGTTACTCTACCCAGCATGGATATCATTCAGATTCGATGGAAAAATTAAAACCTTCACAGACAAGCAAAAGCTAAGAGAATTCAGCACCACCTAACCAGCTTTACGACATATGCTAAAGGAACTTCTCTAGGCAATAAACACAAGAGAAGGAAAAGACCTACAGTAACAAATGCAAAACAATTAAGAAAATGGTAATAGTAACATACATATTGATAACTACCTTAAATGTAAATGGATTAAATGCTCCCACCAAAAGACACAGACTGGCTGAGTGGATACAAAAACAAGACTGTATATATATGCTGTCTACAGCAGACTCACTTTAGACCTAGTGACACATAAAGACTGAAAATGAGGGGATGGAAAAAGACATTCCTTGCAAATGGAAATGAAAAGAAAGCTAGAGTAGCAATTCTCATATCAGACAAAATTGACTTTAAAATAAACACTATTACAAGAGACAAAGAAGAACACTGCATAATGATCAAGGGATCCATCCAAGAAGAAGATATAACAATTGTAAGTATTTATGCACCCAACATAGGAGCACCTCAATATATAAGGCAAATGCTAACAGCCATAAAAGGGGAAATCGACAGTAACACAATCATAATAGGGGACTTTAACACCCCACTTTCTCCAATGGACAGATCATCCAAAATGAAAATAAGGAAACACAAGCTTTAAATGAGACATTAAACAAGATGGACTTAATCAATATTTAAAGGACATTCCATCCAAAAACAACAGAATACACTTTCTTCTCAAGTGCCCATGGAACATTCTCCAGGATAGATCATATCTTGGGTCACAAATCAATCCTTAGTAAGTTTAAGAAAATTGAAATCACACTAAGTATCTTTTTGGACCACAATGCTATGAGACTAGATATCGTGGAGCCTAAACAATACACTACTAAATTATCAAGAGATCACTGAAGAAATCAAAGAGTAAATAAAAAAGTACACAGAAACAAATGACAATGACAACATGATGACCCAACCCTATGGAATGCAGCAAAAGCACTTCTAAGAGGCAAGTTTATAGCAATACAATCCTACCTCAAGAAACAAGAAACATCTCAAATAAACAATCGAACCTTACAACTAAAGAAATTAGAGAAAGAAGAACAAAAAAACACAGTTAGTAGAAGGAAAGAAATCATAAAGATCAGATCAGAAATGAATGAAACAATAGTAAAGATCAATAGAACTAAAAGCTGGTTCTTTGAGAAGATAAACAAAATTGATAAACCATTAGCCAGACTCATTAGGAAAAAAAGGGAGAAGACTCAAATCAATAGAATTAGAAATGAAAAGGGAGAAGTAACAACTGACACTGCAGAGATACAAAGGACCATGAGAGATTACTACAAGCAACTATATGCCAATAAAATGGACAACCTGGAAGAAATGGACACATTCTTAGAAAAGCACAACCTTCCAAGACTGAACAAGAAAGAAACAGAAAACATAAACAGATCAATCACAAGAACTGAAATTGAGACTGTGATTATAAACTTTCCAATTAACAAAAGCCCAGGACCAGATGGCTTCACAGGTGAATTCTGTCAAACATTTAGAGAAGAGCTAACACCTATCCTTCTCAAACTCTTCCAAAATATAGCAGAGAGAGGAACACTCCCCATCTCATTCTATGATATCACCATCACCCTGATACCAAAATCAGACAAGGATGTCACAAAGAAAGAAAACTACAGGCCAGTATCACTGATGAACACAGACACAAAAATCCTCAACAAAATACTAGCAAACAGAATCCGAGAGCACATTAAAATGATCATACACCATGATCAAGTGAGGTTTATCCCAGGAATACAAGGATCCTTCAATATATGCAAATCAATCAATGTGATACACCATATTAACAAATTGAAGGATAAAAGCCATATGATAATCTCAAAAGATGCATAAAAAGTTTCCAACAAAATTCAACACCCATTCATGATAAAAACCCTCCAGAAAGTAGGCATAGAGGGAACTTACCTCAATATAATAAAGACCATATATGACAAACCCACAGCCAACATCATTCTCAATGGTGAAAAAATGAAATTATTTCCTCTAAGATCAGGAACAAGACAAGGTTGCCCACTCTCACCACTATTATTCAACAAAGTTTTGGAAGTTCTAGCAACAGCAATCAGAGAAGAAAAAGAAATAAAAGGAATCTAAATCGGAAAAGAAGAAGTAAAGCTGTCACTGTTTGTAGATGACATGATACTATACATACAGAATCCTAAAGATGTTACCAGAAAACTACTAGAGCTAATCAATGAATTTGGTACGGTAGAAGGATACAAAATTAATGCACAGAAATCTCTTGCATTCCTATATACTAATGATGAACAATCTGAAAGAGAAAGTAAGGAAACACTCCCATTGACCATTGCAGCAAAAAGAATGAAATACCTAGGAACAAACCTACCTAAGGAGACAGAAGACCTGTATGCAGAAAACTATACAACACTGATGAAAGAAATTAAAGATGGTACAAACAGATGGAAAGATATACCATGTTCTTGGATTGGAAGAATCAACACTGTGGAAATGACTATACTACAGATTCAATGCAATCCCTATCAAACTACCAATGGAATTTTTCACGGAACTAGAAGAAAACATTTCGCAATTTGTATGGAAACACAAAAGACCCTGAATAGCCAAAGAAATCTTGAGAAAGAAAAATGGAGCAGGAGGAATCAGGCTTCTTGACTTCAGACTATACTACAAAGCTACAGTAATCAAGACAATATTGTAGTGGCACCAAACCAGAAATACAGATAAATGGAACAGGATAGAAAGCCCAGAGATAAACTCATGCACATATGGTCACCTTATTTTTGATAAAGGAGGCAAGAATACACAACGGAGAAAAGACAGCCTCTTTGATAAGTGGTGCTATGAAAAGCTGGACAGCTACATGTAAAAGAATGAAATTAGAACACTCCCTAACACCATACACAAAAATAAACTCAAAATGGATTGAAGACCTAAATGTAAGGCCAGACACTATAAAACTCTTAGAGGAAAACATAGGCAGAACACTCTATGACATAAATCACAGCAAGATCCTTTTTGACCCATCTCCTAGAGAAATGGAAATTAAAACAAAAATAAACAAATGGAACCTAATGAAACTTCAAAGCTTTTGCATAGCAAAGGAAATGATAAACAAGATGAAAAGACAACCCTCAGAATGGGAGAAATTATTTGCCAATATTTACAAGCAGCTCATGCAGCTCAATATCAAAAACACAAACAACCCAATCAAAAAATGGGCAGAAGACCTAAATAGACATTTCTCCAAAGAGGATATCCAGATTGCCAGCAAACACATGAAAGGATGCTCAACATCACTAGTCATTAGAGAAATGCAAATCAAAACTATAACGAGGTATCACTTCACACCAGTCAGAATGGCCATCATCAAAAAATCTACAAACAATAAATGTTGGAGAGGGTGTGGAGAAAAGGGAAGGCTATTTCACTGTTGATGGGAATGTAAATTGATACAGCCACTAATGGAGAACAGTATGGAGGCTCCTTAGAAAACTAAAAATAGAACTACCTTATGACCCAGCAATCCCACTATTGGGCATATACTCTGAGAAAACCATAATTGAAAAAGAGTCATGTACCATGTTCCTTGCAGCTGTATTTACAATAGCCAGGACATGGAAGCAACCTAAGTGTCCATCAACAGATGAATGGATAAAGAAGATGTGGCACATATATACAATGGAATATTACTCAGCCATAAAAGAAATGAAATTGAGTTATTTGTAATGAGGTGGATGGAGCTAGAATCTGTCCTATAGAGTGAAGTAAGTCAGAAGGAGAAAAACAAATACCATACGCTAACACATATATATGGAATCTAAAAAAAAAAATGTTTCTGAAGAACCTAGGGGCAGGACAGGAATAAAGATGCAGATGTACAGAATGGACTTGAGGACATGGGGAGGCAGAAGGGTAAGCTGGGACGAAGTAAGAGAGTTGCATGGACATATATACACTACCAAATATAAAATAGATAGCTAGTGGGAAGCAGCTACAAAGCACAGGGAGATCAGCTCAGTGCTTTGTGACCACCTAGAAGGTTGGGATAGGGAGGGTGGGAGGGAGACGCAAGAGGGAGGAGATATGGGGTTATATGTATACGTATAGCTGATTCACTGTTATGAAGCAGAAACTAACACACCGCTGTAAAGCAATTATACCCCAATAAAGATGTTTAAAAAAAAAAGAAATAATCTATTCACCTCAACAGCATCAAAGAGCTAATGTAACTGAAATATAGAAATATGTAAAGAAAATATCACATTATTTAGTTTAAAAGAGTAATAATATTGTTTAAAGAAAATAGGGGTAAAAGCAGGTTTACCTCAATGGTTTCTTCGGTGCAAATATCAGACTGAAGACCAATGTAACCGTTTCAGCCTTGATATTATACGATTTTTTTATGTAATATAAAGCCATGCAGGAATCCAAATTAGCCTTCGCAACTTCAGATTCAAATTGAATTTCATATTCAAATTCACATTTTACAGGTATATCTAAGAAAATTAAGATTAAAATGCATTTTAATTCGATTAAATATGTATAGGTTGAAAATCAGTTTTCTCAGCATTAATCATGCACAAGTATTTAGAGGGAGGAAGATGGTATATGTTATTTAGCTTTGTGTTCATAATACCTAGTGCATTACCAGATATATAATAGTACTCAGTATGCTTTTGTTAAAAGGTAAATAAATGAATGAACATAAAGAAAAATACATGCACCCATCATCCTTAAATCCCACCATCTTAAATCCTTAAAATTCAGCCTTATAAAACAAATAGACAAGTGGAAACTAAAAATCAATATTTACTATAAAATAAAAATAATGACGTGCTCTCTATAAAAAATATATTAAAAGCCTATAGACTTTTAATTTATAAAGAACTATTTGAATTAAGTTCAAACAATATTAAAACTGCATCCCAGTCTATTAGGGCAGGATTTTCAAACACTGGTATATTTTATTTTTTGGCCGCGTTGCGCGGCTTGCAGGATCTTAATTCCCAGACCAGGGATTGAACCTGTGCCCTCAGCAGTGAAAATGTGGAGTCCTAACTACGGGACCACCAGGGAATTCCCTGGTAAAGTTTAATACAAGAGAGAGTTCTTCATTAGTCTTGGGTTATTATAGACAATATGGTTAACTGTATTTTCTTAACCAGTAGTTTACCAGAGGAAAGTTAATTATAGCAGGGTTTTGTTAGGTACATGTGAAAAATATCTTAAATTCAAGACTGGCATGTAGAAGAGAAGCACAATCATTTATTATATTTATGCTCCATGTCCATGTAAGGAACCCAACTTGCAAATCAAGAAGTTTGTTGCATACAGATCATGGAAGAGAGCTCCAGAGAACCATGACTTGACCTGGTCCACAGCTGAGCTAATTTCTAAAGTCTGTCTCTAGTGTGTAAAGGTAAATGGTAAATGATCCTTTGATTCACAGAACTGACGGCCACCTCTAAGCAATCCTAAGAGAAATCAGACCACCTTTCAGAAGTAGCTGATTATAATTTCTGCCACAGAACTCTGAGAAATAGCTTGGCTGTAACAAGCCCAAGTCCCATTTAATGATTATTCAACAAACCTTATTAATGTAAAATAACTGACTGACCCACACCCTCAAAAGATCTTTTTTTCCTCCACGTGTAAAAATAAATCTCTGACCTCCTGAATTGCTAGTTCTCATTCTTGTTGACAAAATCGGCAACTGTTGTTCCTATCAATAACTATGCTTTGTTGTAGCAAAATCAACATGTCTACTTTAATGTGTCTATTTGTTTTGGGGACAGGATATGGAAATGTATAGGAAGCAGCATTCCATACAGAGAAGCAGTATTTAAGAATTTTAGAGTGTTTAGTGGGAGATGAAATTTCCACTGCATTTAAATGACATTATATTTTTCAAAGTAAATACTGTATGTAGTTGAGATTTGCATCTGTTTCTGCTTAATTACTGAAGCCTTTATGGGAATGGCTGTGTCAGAATGAAGATAGGAAATGAGAAGCTAAATTTAGTTTCAGAAGCATTGAACCCCTTGTGGGGAATCGTCTCTATGGATGTCGTAATTCCAATCATAAGAAAACCCACTGGTACAAAATACAGAGATGATTATCCACAAGGGATAGGGGGTGAGGCAACTAGGAACCACATTAGTATTTTTACAAACTACACACATCCCCCTTACCTGTAACTCGAATATGTTGATACTAGCACCTAAGGGAAAGGGACAGAATTGGGTTGTACAAAATCATAAACTGACATTCTGTATCGTGTCTTAAAGCTATCATATTAGAGTCTCTGCATTTTACTTGAAAAGTCACATTATCAAGTTAAAAACATGCCTTTTGCTAAGTGGAAGAGAATCTGTGTAGTATAGGACATGGTTGATAAGAGCTAAATCAGTGAGGCCAGTGTACATTAATTATCATCTGATTGTTGTATAAAATTAATCACTCATGAAAAACATAGCTCATAACTTTAAGAGAGTAACTGCACATTTCTAAAAAAATATCTAAATAAATGTAGTTGCTCTTAATACAGTTTGTAATTTCAAAGTTACAGGTCAACAGTTCTTGGGACTACTGTAACAAATACAGGAGGAAAATTCTGTCCTTTTTTTTAGCAATCCCTTAAAATGTCACTTGAACTCGTGAAATTAATAGGATAAATATATATTTAATTTCAATTGTGTTTTAACAGGTACTGAAATACTAACCTCTTTTTTTTTGTATTTTACAATATATAATGGTTATCACAGGCTTGTCTAAAAGCACTTCCCATTTTCAATGGTATCCCATTCTCTGAAGATTTTCATAAACTGCTCACTAAGACCTGTAGAATTTGCCCCAGTAAAACTTCCTAGCTACGGCTAAATTCATGAATATGAGTCAGATAATTTTGTTTCCACAGCCAACATCTAAACAGACTTTTAAAATGCTATTCTTATCATTTATATTCTCATTTCTTTATTCATTCAATGAATAATAATTGAAAGCTTTCCTTGAAATGACAAATAAGGTTCTTGTCCTCATGGGGCTTTATGACTGGGAGGGAAAAACTGCCAATAAACTACCAATTACATCACTAGTTTTTAAATGGCTACTGTGATAATGGCTACTATGGAGAAGCAGAAGAGGCTATGAGAGCAAAGGTCCTGGGAACTCGGACTTCTAAGGTCCTGAGGAGGAGACCAGTACACCAAAGCTGAAAGGTGGTAAAGGGTTTCCTGGATGTAGAGAGAAAGTAAATGCCTCCTAGGCATCAGAGCAGCATGGGGAATTTTTCCATGGTGGAAACCACCTCGGCCCATTTGAGAAAGAACTTAAGCAGGTGGAGCAAAAGGGAGTGGGAAGAACTTGTCAAGAGATGAAATGGGCAAAATAGGCAAGACCATGCAGGGTACAGTGACGATTTGGGACTTCTAAGAATAACAAGAGCCTACTGAATGTTTTAAGTATGGAAGTGATGTGATCGTTGAATGGTAAATTGAGCAAAAGGGGATTAGGAGAGAAGGTAATGAAGTTTCTGCAGTAGTTCAGGCCATGTGGTGACTTTCACAAGGGTGAGAGGAAGATGTAGATTAAGCTCAAGCAATGCCCTGTGATGTGTGAAGTGGCAGCTACATGAGCAGTCCTGACTGGTAACTAGAATCATGAGCTTATCACTTCAGTACTGTATTCATACCCTTAACATATTGATACATACAAAATATTTAATCAAACAGGTTTCAGAGAATTGTAGAGTATGAGATATCTCTATCTCTACCTATCTATTGATCATCTACTGTCTCATAAAATAATGAGGGTAATCATTTGCGTATGACAGCAAGGTCATTATATTGAATAAGAGGGGTATGTCTCCATCCCGATATTATGCCTGCATAATTATCATTCAACCTAATGCTTGTATCATCATGCCCATAAATCATGCAACGGGCACTATGTTGGCCAAGGGTACCTATTACTTGGGTGAATTTTCTCAGGGCAATGACTGCATTTTATTCAATGTGGAAGAATATCAGTAATTTTTAAAAAGAGAACCCTTGATTAAATATGATAAATAATCAAACAGTACTGAATCTTAACCAATTTATTTGTAAAATGTACTTTGGAATTGTGGGTTTTTTTTTTTTTTTTTTTTTGGTGGTACGTGGGCCTCTCACTGTTGTGGCCTCTCCCGTTGTGGAGCACAGGCTCCGGACGCACAGGCTGAGGGGCCATGGCTCACGGGCCCAGCCGCTCCGCGGCACGTGGGATCCTCCCGGACCGAGGCACGAACCCGCGTCCCTTGCATCGGCAGGCGGATTCTCAACCACTGCGCCACAAGGGAAGTCCTGGAATTGTGTTTTATACCATATATATTTTAATCTGTAAGAAATACATTTCATAGCAAACTGAACCAAAATGTCTCAATTATAGAGAAATGAATATCAAAGCATAAAGAACAATATTATTCATGTTCTTTCCCTAAATTTCTATAGTTGTCTCTTCATTAATAATAGGCATCTACATTTGTTTGAAAGAACATGGTAATCATACAAGGAATGAATGGAGTACTGAAGACAAATCTGAAATAGGATGAGGACAACAAGGTATTCAAAGAAAAGAGAGGATACTGGATAAACTACCTAAAGCTATTTTCTTTGAACAGATAATGAAGAATGTGCCATCTGCACATTCTTACAATTTTTTACAAAATTATGTACCTTTTTGAAGGGGTATTTCATTTACATGCTTTACTTCACTTTCATAAGGTCATTTAATAGACCAAACATTTTGATTAACTTAAAATAACTACATGTTCCTTTGATACAACTGCAAGTACAGTAAACTACAAAATGAAAATTAAAGGAAGAAAGTGGCCACATAGCCGATGCTCTTCTTACATGTTTCATTTTAAACAAGAAACCAGAAATAAAAGATAAAGGAACTTCTTGTAACATAAATATTTTATCTAAACTTTTAGCAATTAGCACCCAATTTCAGACTCTAAGGTTTAGGTACCATATTTTTGTACTTTCTTTTTTGATAGAATATTCTTTTGTGTATTAATGAGAAAACCCACTGAATGACACTGAAAGAATCATGTTTCCACCTCAACATGTCACTGGTCAGTGACTGAAGATGGGCCCTCTAGTTACATCACTGTCAGAGAATGCCCAACCAGAGCTTTAAATGATAATAATGGTAATATCTAACACTTCTGAGACACTTACTGAGAATCAGGCACTTTTAAAGATTCTATGCATTTGCACTTAATCTTAAAAAAATATCCTATGAAATAGATACCATTACTATCTCCATACTACAATTGAAGAAACAACGTTTATAGAGAACTAAAGTAACTTTGTCAAGGCCCTACACAGACTAAATGGAAGAACCCAAGCTGTCTGTGTTCAGATGTCACAACCTAGGATATCAGGCCTGTCAAGTGGCACAACTGCTGAGAAGATGCCATCAGCAGCTGCATCTGGAAATGTGCAGGCCATCACCTGCGCAAGGGGGTGTGATGGCCCCCAGGGCAGAGGCCTGGGTCACTCAAACATTTAGATCCTGATCGGAGGAAGAGGAGTCAATAACAGAGATGGAGAAAGGAGAGATAAATAAAGCTAGTCATGAAAGCCAAGAGCAGAAAGTTCTTTAACTGGGTCAACTGGTAAATGCTGCCGACGAGTAAACTCAGAACACAAATATGACCACTGGATTAGGTGTGCTGGATAAGGTTGACAATCTTGTCAGGAGTACTCTCATTAGAGTAGTTAGGACAGAAGGCTTAATGGAGTGAGTTGAGTAGAGAAAGCAAAATGAAGAGAAGCAGAGGAAAGGATCAAGTCTAGAGGCCAATGTGGGGTGATGGGAGGACCAATGACGAGCTTCTCAGGAGTTGTTTGTGATCACAGACCAAACCCAACATGGGTGTTTACACTCAACATGTAAACAACATGCAACAAGATGACTGGCCTGGGGGGTGAACTGCGACTGGTGTGACACATAAATCAGCAAATCAGGCACAAAAAAAGACAACAGATTAATCAAAGAAAAACAGCCTCAAGCTACTGAACACTGGGAGATAACAGGAAGAGGCATGAATCTGTTATGCAGTTACGGCAAAACTACTGGGAACAGAAAAAGTCCCATAGAGAGAGAGTCACCAAACTAATCTCCAGAGAGGCACAAAGAAGGCACGGACTAGGAGTTACTTAGGAAGAATAAACACAACTATAGGGGAAATTCTGCCCACACGGTATAATCTGTAGTCTTAAAGAAGTGACATTTGAAAATATAGTCTAAAAATACAAGTATTATAATATCCCAGTAGGGCAACACCAATTGATTTAAATAGTACAGGTGCATAAATCCAACATATTGGATAGATGTTTTTTGAATTCCTTCACAACAGTTTGTGTCTTGTTAATTTTGGCATCTCTGGGACTCAGCATAATACCTGGCAGCAAAGATGCTCCCTAGATTGTTGTTGAATAAAAAAGATATGAAAGTGATCAATCTTCATTAACTCAATGGTGTGTGTTGAGGAGTCAGGGTGGAAAGAGAACAGAGAGGTCCTGGTATTTTCAGTTAATGAGGTTTGATAGTTTTATTGGACTCTCATGGAAAGAAGATGATGAAGATAAAGGGAAATAATGGGAAGGCAGTGGTGGGGATCCTTATTTCCTACTGATCATGTTTACATAGAGAGGCTTATTCACCCACTAGAAGGGAAAGGTATAGGAGGAAAAAAAAATCTCAGCATCAATCTGCTTCCTCCATCATGATTTGCCATCCGAGGAAAAGCAACATATCTGATCAGTGAATTTGGGTGAAGAAATGAAGCATGAGCAGATGAGCAGACCCTTTTTCTTCTTTCCCGACGTCCTGAATCCAGGATGTACACTTTCTCTTCAATCTTCATGTGTTGGTTGTTTATTCCTGTAGGGAGTCTACAACTGGCTAGGTTGGGGTTAATGCACTTGATTTTGCTGGAAGGTATTAATAAGCCCAAACGAATCCAAAGTCATTTTCCAGTTCACCTTTACATAAAAGGTACCTTTTGATCTCCATCTGCTTTATTTCTACAGCTATTTCTCAGATGCTTATAAATTTGGATGAGGGAATACAGGGTGTAATTAATGATCACACCTAAAAAAGCCCCATCAAAGTTCAAGCTACAGAGTGAAGGGCTCTAATTTCCACCAAAAGTGATTTAAGAGACTACAGGAAGTACAAAATGGCATAAACGACATGATTCTGTTGAATTCTATTTAATGTGTTGAGTAAACTATAATTAAATGACACACATAGGTGAAAGCAGCTGGTTTGCCTTTGCATAAAGTCTAAAATAGTATTCAGACTTGTGACCAGACTCGTCCCTCCATAAAGAAATAGGTGAGAAGGAAAGGGTGAGCAGGGAGAATTACAGAGAGTGCATGTAAGTTGGTTACATCTTTGGAATAACAGCAGTGAAAGGAATCCAGTTATTACCAGACGCTTTTTTTTTTTTTTTTTTTTTTTTTGCAGTACGCGGGCCTTTCACTGTTGTGGCCTCTCCCGTTGCGGAGCACAGGCTCCGGACGCGCAGGCTCAGCGGCCATGGCTCACGGGCCCAGCCGCTCCGCGGCACGTGGGATCTTCCCAGACCGGGGCACGAACCCCTGTCCCCTGCATTCAGCAGGCGGAGTCTCAACCACTGCGCCACCAGGAAGGCCCTATCAGATGCTTTTAAGGAACTCAGAAAAGAGAGAGGTCAACTGATTTATTAAATATTCAGAGAAAATACACTAAGACAGAGAAAAACATTAAAGTTGAGAGGGGACTGAACAAACCTACTTCTGTATAGCAAGACATGCTTCAGAACAGAAATAACCGTTCACAAATTAAAATGTCTTTTGCCAAAAAATAGATAGCTTCTTGTGTTTGGTGGTACTGAGCAGAGAAAAAGCTATTTTAGAGAGAAGGATGGGAAGAGATAAGCCTGCAAGCCTTCCAAATAGTTATTTTCAATAGTAAGCATTATTTTTCATCATGAAAAGTAATGAAGCAGTAAAATATGAACCATATCAAAAGGTGTATTTTCAAGAGCTATTTGAGAGAGACTGTTTTCCTAACATGCCTTTCAAACCTCTCAAAATGATGTTGGCAGCTTCCTTATAGACCCTGCTTATCTAGGAGGAAGTGGATTTTTTTCAGGTAATAAGATTTAATCAATTTCTATTATCAGAATTATAATTTCTTTAGCTTGCAACCTGACAACAGTACAATTTAAGCAATTTAAAGTAGCAAGAACATTGTAAGATGAGTCCTGGATACAAGCATTTTCTTTACCTTCCTTTCCACTTCATGTCATAGAAGCATGAACATTTTGCCTTCAACAGGATAGATTTCAAATAAAAACCAAGGCTAGAACACTAAACTATTAAAATTCACTGAAGCAGACTTCCCTGGTAGTGCAGTGGTTAAGAATCCACCTGCCAATGCAGGAGACATGGGTTCGAGTCCTGGTCCGGGAAGATCCCACATGCCACAGAACACCGAACCCCGTGAGCCCCAACTACTGAGTGTGCGCTCTAGAGCCCATGAGCCACAACTAGAGAGCCAGCGAGCCACAACTACTGAAGTCCATGCACCTAGAGCTCATGCTCTGCAACAAGCGAAGCCACCGCAGTGAGAAGCCTGTGCACCACAATGAAGAGTTGCCCCCGCTCGCCACAACTAGAGGAAGCCCGCGTACAGCAACAAAGACCCCACGCAGCCATAAATAAATAAATAAATTTTTAAAAAAGAATAAAGAACCCCCCCTTAAAAAATTCACTGAAGCATAGCAGGATGACACACAAAACAATGGTTTCACTTCAGAAAGAAACTGGACATTCACTGGGATACAATTATTATAGGTTGGCTGCTTATTAAAATTATTTTCTATTTTAATAAGAAAGTACTTACATTTATTTATCACTGGAAATTGGAAGTTATATTACATATCTGAATTCTGAGGTTAATCTACAGTAATATTCTTATCCCTGATATGCATAAACAATCAGGATTTTCTTTTGAGTATTGGCTATTGGCTGAAGAAAAGAAAGCCAACAGAATTTCGTTTACTTAAAGATTACATTTCCTACATTTGTCTAATGTCACTACATGATTCACTAAGGCAAAATCTATATCCAATTTATAATAACTTTTTTGAGATAAATGGAAATGCTTTCTATCAGTCTGATTCCATTATTAATGGATAGTTCTTTGAAATAGAGAGTAACTGAACAGGCACTGAAATGGAAAATTCCCCTCTCCTCATATAAATTTATTTCATTTTTTATAAATTTAAGCAGTTTGTGATTACACTGGCATTTTGCAATGACAAAACTAAAATTCAACCAAAGGGAAAAAATAAGTAACAAGTTAAAATAATTAAGAATTAAATATCTCATTGTGCAACCTAGTAACTGCATTACTATCTCCTACTCTCACATACTTCATACTATCAATAACTAGCCAGTAAATAAAAAGAGCACAGTTAGGGTGAACTAATATTTTTGGAATTCCAACGATCTTTTGAAATACATTGGATACATATAACATAGATATTCATTTCATAATTCCATCTCCAGCTTTTCAAATATTGCCTTGCAAATTTTATAGTGAAAGTGTATAGGGGTGATTATTCTGACATTTTTGTAATTCATTTAAGAAATATTTATTATTTCTAGATTCTCTTCTACATTTACTCTCAGAATGTTTATTTGCAAATAATAGAACCCCAGTTTGAATAATCTTTTTTGGAAGACACCAAGGGTTTCATGAAGCAAATGGAAGTGTTGATTAAGCGTGATGGAGCCATGTGTATAAGTTGATGAGCAGGCAGAGAAAGGAGACCTGCAAAGAGAGGAGAAAGCAGGCCTGCATAGAAAAGCAGAGAAATGAATATTCCCTAGCTCTACATATTACAGCTTCAGCAAATAAAGATAAGCAGGCTGGAATGACAGTAGGGAAACAAATGGTGAATGTAATTCAGGATTACTTTATATAGATTGAATCACATCAAAAACATTTTAGTAGGTAAAAGTGATCAATTATCATTTCATATGGAATAGATATTTTTATAGGTGAAAAATTGATGGGTATTGGTACTTTTATATGTTGCAAAGTCATTTTTTATTCAGCAAGCAATGTGTAAACACTACCACTGAAAAAAAGAGCAACAGGATAAAACAGGGTACAAAGTAAAATAAAAGAGAGTGTGACAATAAAGGGAAAGCTGAAACAACTCTTTGTTTATTGATTGGCCACTTTGTACCAGACATTATACGTTATGCTAGGGAACCTCTTAGAAAGCTTTTCCCTTGTAAAAGTTTTTGATTTCTACAGGGCTTTAAAAGAAAAAGCAATTAGGTTAGGCCTGATGCCAATATGAACAGCTCAGAACCTACTATTTCATCTTTAGGTTTTAAATCTAAAGTTTTTTTTTTTCTTTTGCTGTACGCGAGCCTCTCACTGTTGTGGCCTCTCCTGTCGCAGAGCACAGGCTCTGGACGCGCAGGCTCAGCAGCCACGGCCCACGGGCCCAGCCGCTCTGCGGCATGTGGGATCCTCCCGGACCGGGGCACGAACCCGTATCCCCTGCATTGGCAGGTGGACTCTCAACCACTGCGCCACCAGGGAAGCCCTGAAGTATTTTTTAAGACGGTTTTAAAAAATAGTCAGGCCTGGATTCATGCATTATCCCTTCCACTGCTGCATTGTAGGACCCTGGACAAGTCACTAAACTTCTTTTACTTGAATTTCCTCACTTGTAAAATAAAAATACAGGGCTACTATGTGCTTCATAGGGTTTCTTTGATGATAAGTCCTATAATAATATAATAAATACAAAATACAAAACACTGGGCTTCCCTGGTGGCACAGTGGTTGAGAGTCCACCTGCCGATGCAGGGGACGCGGGTTCGTGCCCCGGTCCGGGAAGATCCCACATGCCGCGGAGCGGCTGGGCCCGTGAGCCATGGCCGCTGAGCCTGCGCGTCTGGAGCCTGTGCTCTGCAACGGGAGAGGCCACGGCAGTGAGAGGCCCGCACACCACAAAAAAACAAAACAAACAAACAAACAAAAAACACTTAGCACTGTTCTTGGAAGACTAAGTGCTTAATAAATAAACTGGCATGGATATCAGAAAGGTTCTAATCCGGGTTTGGGGTATGGTAGAAGGCACAGACAGAGTGATAATACTTTATATCAGATAGGTGGCGGAGAGAACTGGAGAATGGAGGGTGGTACTCGGTTCACGGCAACAGCGGCTGTGCAGAGCCAGCCAGTTAAACCTGGATCCTCATCTCAGTAGGCGATTTGAGATGTTGACCAGAAACTGACTGGAACTCTATCCTACAGAGTGGGGATACCAGTCTGATGGTAGGAGAGGGATAGGGGTATGTGTGAATTTCCATGCCCAGGAAAACACTTGATGTATAATAGGTCCTCATTAAGTACTTTTGGATGGACTGATGATAGATTTTAACAGTTCACAGCAAATAAAATATGGCAGAGACTGCTGTCTCCCCAATATTTACTTTCTCTCTTTTCCTCTTTTTTCATAATAGAATGCCCCCCAATTTTATTTGGGTCTGTCAAGAGGCATTTCCCAGCCTCAAGTGCAGCTAGGTGTGCCCATATGACCGAGGTCTCACCAGTGGTATACAAGAAGAAATCACATATGCATCTTCAGGTCATGGCTTTAAAGGGAACCAGCTTGCTCTTCACTGTGGACGTGACTGTAGAATTGATCATGCAGATGAGGACAACTTAGTGGATGGTGGAGCAACAAGAGAAAAGGAACCTGAATCCCTGATAATCTCAAGGAGCAGAGGCACTACACTGCCTAAAAACCATGCACAAGTCCAGGCTTACATGTGAAAGAGAAATATGCCTGTCTTGTTTGTCACTGTTAATTGGTCTTAGTTAAAATAACTGGTTAAATTCCTAACATGTTTCCATCACTCAAGTATGGCTGGAAGTATGAGAGGGTATATATCAAGTTTATTATATTCTAACACCATCTGAGTGGGGCTGAATTGAGTTGAGGGGCTGCTATCCATATTACTTCAGGAATTTCTTGAACCATTTAAAATGAGCATTTATAACTTAGTAGAAATAGCTGCTATTATAAAAAATTAAAAACTATCTTACTATCTCTTGTATATCCTCTCTATACTCTTGGATACTCTCTCTCTTCAGTTATACCTCATTTACATTCTCTTATCACTGAAATAATTAGATTAGACACAGATGATAATAGTGAGATTAAAGTAAAAAACTATAGATATGAATGAGAAAACTAGAGAAGATATTTTGTTTCTGCAAGGAATTTCATACTTAATTTTGTGGTTAATTTGCTTTTTAAATAATACATAAACATAGATTTCTCCCCTTGATTCTAATAAAACACTGCTATGGGAATTTCCCTTTCAGTGTCAATAGGAGCATTCTACTTTAGCTCATCTGGGAGACAGCTGAAAAATAAAGTTTGCATCACTGAGATTTGATTTTGCCGGACCATAATATTAACTTTTTGAAAAGTCTTATTTAAGCCTCTAAATGTCAGAGGGGTAGTTGTACAAAATATATGTGGGTATTACATCTAATTTATGTCAATTTTTCTATTTCCTTAAATAAGAAACATTTTATTCAAGGTTCTGCTTCCAAGTTTAAAGCTAAAGCCATGGCTTCAATCTTATTCCTTAAATCAGAAAAAGAGAGTAAAGGAAGAAATTAAAGTTGAAGAGAAATGAAAATTACAGTTACTGTAACTTTTTCTTTCCTCACTGATGACAAAATCACAACCTATTTTTATAAATCCACTGATAACCATAATTATTGTCGTTTTGGAGAAAACTACTATGTGAAGAGAACAAACATAAGCAAACACTCGTTGGGCACTATTTTAATGATATTGTATGTGAAAAATAAATGGGAATGGATTTTCATGCAATTGAGTAACCAGCAACCTGAAATTTAAGGAAAACTGAGTTTTTATTTATTATAATTTTTTATACCCATGACTGTGGTTCTCTTACCTTTGATATATTCATAAGAATCATATGATTTTCTTTTTGGAATCACTACAAAGTCTGTCAGATCTAAGATAGGATTCTGTCCCCCAAAATCTCCATCCAATGTGACTTCCACATCCTCTTCTACCCGCTTCCTGGACTGACATTTTATGACAACTACAGGAGAGAAATACTTTCAGTTAATTTGACTATTAGGTTATATGAGTGTTCTTGAGATAGAAAAAATGAATTATGTTATGAAAAATAAAAGTTCCTTTGGCACACTTTGACATATCATTGCATCTGGTATTAACACACATACACTCATTCGGTATCAACATACATTGACATTTTGGAAGCAACATGAATATTAAATAATATGTAAAAATAGCATGACAAGAGGTAAATCTAGAAGATACACACCGAAGTATAGAAGATTACCTTAGGATGCAGAAATGTGATTCAGGGACTGGATTTTTCAGCTAGCTGTATACTCATTGTGGTAAATACCGAACTTTACTTATATAAAAATACTACAGCAAATACCTTCAAATAATTTAAAAAATAAGTTCTGTAATATTTATTTTGTAATAACACTTAAAAAATATATTTTATTAAAATATCTCCTAAACCAAAAATATTAGTTTATTTACATGCACCTTAAAATTCACTTAAATTATTTAAGTAAAATATTTTGATTTCCATTTGTGAATTGCTTTTAAATTTACAAAATACACTATTCAGTAGTTAAAAATTATAATGAATTATTTAAAGTTAATATTACAATGTTATTACATATTAATTTAGCATACAGCACTAAAACATTAAATTAATATGTAACTTTACATATTTCTATATATATATAATACCAATATTTTCCTATATAAAGTGCAGAAGCTGTTAATGATCTTGTGAGCAACCAAAATATTATGTCTATATCAACTACTAATTATATAAAGGACTATTAATATATTGGCATTAGCTGTATAATATTATGGGGCCATGTATGCTAGAGTCCATATTTAAGAATATTACTTTCCCAAAATATATTAACTGTTATATTTTTATCAGTTCAGATGCACACAGGACATAAATTGAATATGAGGTAAGAAGGGAGTCATAATACTAAAAAAGCTTTGAAATGGATTACACTATGCTTTCGTGGCATCAATAATATTGATAATATGTTCATCTGAACAGCGAGATTGGATAATGTCCTCGGATTTATGTGTTTTCGCAGTATAGACCACATTTATAGTAAAGAAATGTTTAAAATAAATTTATTTTTAATTCTTAAATTTACAGGTTAATACTGAACATTTTGGACTTAGAATTAATATGTGAAATGTCCACCAAGGGTACAAAGTTAGATGTAAATTAAGTGGGTTGAAATGGCTGAGGAAAATGTACAAGCTTTTCTGGTTATAATTAGCTTCAGTCTTAAAGCATTAAACTGGAAATTAGTGTGATCAAAGTTACAATTAGTATCATGTCATTGGTCTTGTCCTGTAAGTCCTGAGGAAATGACTGCCCTAGCAATGCCAGGGTTACTAAACCACAATGGATTCACATTCCATTGTCTTTACACTGTGATAGGAAGTACAGCCCTTTTCCAATTATCTACCCCAAAGGACAGGAGAAAAGGTGGTTCACAGAGCAACAAAAGTACCCTGGGCTTGAGAATAACCTGGGTTATAGATACATAGAAAAAAAAAAGAAACAACAAACATTGATGGTGACACAGTTGAGCAGGGAAAGCAATGGGTTATTTCTGATGTGTTCTTAAGAATGAAGAATGGACTGTACCAAAAGTAAGTAATATTTACTTATAAAATCATACCCATTTGTTTCTCAAGGGCACTTGTAGAGAAAAAGAATTACTAGAATAGGTTTTAGGCTTTTGGTAAAATGATTTAATAACTAGTACACAGTCTGTTCAGAACACAGATGTTACTACTTGGTTATGCTAATGTAACACAGGCTATTTACAGAACTCACATTTACTTTAAAAATCTAATAATTATCAAAAGAAGTAACTTGATAGAAAATTTCTATGTTTCTGGAGCATATTTAACCTTCTTTGAAGAAAACTGTGCAAGAAATTTGTTTGTATTTTCTCATAGGCTTTATTTTAGACTTTAAAAAATCTGCTTTAAGTCTTTAATCTGGGGAAAAAAACAAGCAGTGTCTGGGGTAGACACGAGCAACACTGCTGTTAGAATTCCACCAGAGTAATGTCTAGGCTATATTACATCACTTTGATCAGAAGACTATTATAAATTTTAAACTGTTCAGAGCTCTTTGGAAAGTATACAAACAACTATGTTTTGAAGGAAATTTTTAAAAAACCATTTTGACATGTTTTTGAAGCATTCTGAAGATAATTTAGTATATTTGAAATATTTATGTATTGATAATTTTTTAACTCAAGAGTAAAAATATTTCAAGTAAAACAAATGACATTTATTGTCAAAGGTATTGTTAGTTATGTGGATTTTCACTCCAGTTAAAATTAAACTACATAAGGAAATATATAATCTTGGCCTTCCTTTATAACCAGTGTCTCTGGGGAAATGCTGCTATTCACAAGCAAAACTGACTATTTTCTCTTCTAAGTGTGGTGACATAATTTGTATCAGTAAAGACTAGCTCTTTTTCACTAGCAAAGATTGGTATTGGAGGGAGAAGAAAAATTCAAAATTTCAAGACTTCTTTTAGCTTATCTGTGTTGCTCAAGGTGGAGATCAAAAATAGATATCCCTTTGCTGTGCAATTCAGTGATTCTTAGTTATGAAGAACTATGCCTAGAGCCTGGTAAGAGGCTGGGATACTAAATTTCACCTTATGGTTATCTAACAGGAGTTGTGATTCTTACGCTGACCCTGGGAACAAAATGGGAAAATGAAAGTATGCAGAAGTGAGAAGAGTGTTGAGGAAAGAGAACATACAGAAACTTGAGAGAAGCCTGGAGTATGTGGAGAAAAAAAAGGGGTCATTGAGTAAAAAAAATGGCATTTTAAGAGTAGGGATTTTACGTTGCATGTGTGGTGGCCAAGCCCACCTCCCTAAAATCTGTAGTACATTCTGACTGGTTTTTGGAGAACATCATAAAAGTTTTGTATCTGGGACAACTAATAGAGGAATCATTGCCCCCATGAGTTACACAGAAGCTGGAATATGGTGATTAAATGTGATCCAAGAACCCAAGTACCCAGGAATCTTACAGATCTAGCACAGGGCTCTGAGCACATCAAAGAATATAAAATAAAGGGGTCTGAATTTAATGTTATTTCAATCTTAGTTGATTTGTAGGTTTCACCAACAAGGAAAACAACAGGAAATGGTATGGTTTTGTGGAAAGATCATTGGACTTATTGTTAAGAGACCAGATTCAGTCCTAGCATTTCCACCAATAGGGCTGAGTCACTTTACAACCTACTTTCTCTGGACCTAGATTTTCTTACTTGTACAAAGAAGAGATGGGATTAGAAGGCCTCTAAGATACCTAAAACCCTGGTGTTCTCTGACTCTAAGATATACCTACCTTGGGGGCATTTAGGATGTGGTGCCTGTGGGAATCCAAGAAGAGGGTATATCCAGCATATTCCTGGGATTTCTTCACTATCTATCCCCAAAGCTCTAATTAGAAATTAAATTATTATGAGTGAACAAAAGCATAAACACTTTCAATATTAGCATGAAATGACATATTTTTTAGTAACCTAATGGTATTTTAGCAAAGCTTGTGAATTTAAACTTTGGCAAAGAAAAACTAAGTATGAAATACAAAACATTTTCTGCAAATGTTGATTTTATAACCATTTCAAACCAAACCCTGGTAAACTGTCACAAAGAAAAATGTAATACAACCATTGTGAGATGCAAGTTAAAACTGAAGAACTTTTTTCTCTACATTCAAAGGTTGGTACATCAGTTGGCCCTCCATATCTGTGGGTTCCGAATCCACAGATTCAACCTACAGTGAACTGAAAATATTAAAAAAAAAAAAAAAAAAAAATTCCAGAAAGTTCCAAAAAGCAAAACTTGTATTTACATAGCATTTACATTATATTAGGAATGATAAGTAATGTAGAGGTGATTTAAAGTATATGGGAGGATGTGCATAGGTTATACGCAAATACTATGCCATTTTATATAACGGACTTGAGCAACCATGGATATTGGTATCTGCAGGAGTCCTGGAATCGATACCCCATGGATTCTGAGGGACGACTGTATTGGTATTTACTGATGTGACTAAACTGTGATTAATCAGAGGTAATACAGTTTCCATGGGTTATGTTCTAAACTGGATGGGCAAAGCACAAAACACAAAAAATGCCATTAAGTACAGGACTTCAGAAAGTTATCAGGAATTTACTTTTGGAGGCTACCAGTCAAAAGAAAAGGGGCATTTGTAAAATTATTCTACGTCCATCGTACACCAGCAGGAGAACAGCAATACTAGAAAATGATTCTGGTCGTTGTTGAAAACAGGCTTTTCTTAAGAAAAAGGGAACATAAAACACGACAGGCAGGACCAGCTTCATGGGCATGTGACATATGCGAGATCTCCACACTTGGAATTGCTCATGTTTGTTTAATGTCTTGAAATTCTTAACACTTTTTGAACAAGGGCCTCCTCATTTTCATTTTACCCAGATCATGTCGGCAGTCTTGATTGCAGGAGTGGCGAAAAGCATGGAAGAATGGACTCTGAGCCCCCAGGAAAGAATTTGTTGAACGTGAAGAAGAAATATGCACATATAGGACAAAGTAAGAATTTCTTTTTAATTAATAAGGTTTCTAGACAATTATTTAATGAAAATTATAAAAGCAGATAAAACATTTAAATTTTGCATCATCACTGGAGTCTGCTTCAATTTCAGCTAAGCAAAGAGGGGACAAGTAACCTGCATTCTGGCAACGACAGCACACCCTAGTCATGGCAGTATTTCATCAGGACGTCATATACCTGGCACAGTGCCATCACTTGGTGAACGCGAGCATCAGAAGTCCTATGCTTTGCCCAGACAAGCTGTTCCAGGTTGTTCTCTAGACACAGACTCAAAAAGGAGTCCCTTTGCATGTACCTGACTATGATTCACTGATACGATACTTAGATTGACTTGTTCCTCACTCTGAGCTTCAAATCAGCAATGATATATACAATCCCCATATATCAAATATATTTTCCCCCTCTGACCATGTAAATTTCAACACTTCATGAACTTTACATTGCATAACATATAAAAGAAACCGATCACATCAACGCCAGCAAAAATGAAATCATGTTCCTTCAATGTGCTATGTAAATGTTACCTTTTCACCTCTGTGTGCAATTCTTTAAAATTGTCAATAGGCCACCTTTCTCCACTTGCCTTCTTCATTTGAACAATGACCATTGTTTTTTGTAATTTCATAACCTGGGGCATAAATAACACCTGGATATCTACAGTCCCTTTAGGAGGCAATGCAATTCCTGTAAAAAAAAAAAAAAAAAAAACCACAAAAAAATAAGTTGTAATGTGGTAAACGTTTTTAGAATATAATAATTTTAACCACAGAAAGTAACCTCTCCTTACTGATCACCTAAATTTTTCAAAATCACTCCTGAACAAAAAAACATATTATGCTAAATTATAAGTGCACTTTACTGGCTTCACTAATTTTCCTCAAATGTCACCAAAATTCTTTAAAAAACACATTTTATCCTGAGCTAAGAAGGTTCTCCTGAAGAGGCTGGAAGAACTGAAGAAATGTTGATAGTGATGGCTTGAGTTTCCCAGAGTGATAAAAAAACCATAAAACCCATGGATCTTTTCAAGTCTTACCACATTTTGCATAAGGCAAAGTACAGCAATTTCTGACCCTTTCATTTCTTTGCATATTTTTGTTCTAGACCATAACAGCTCCATGTTTCTGCTTGAAGCCCCAGAATTGCTACCAGTAAACTGTTCATTTCTTTAACTGATTCACGAAGGAAGCCAAAGCTTATTTGTGAAAGAAAGGGGCATCCACTTCAGGTTGTAAAAATCAGAAGACAGAAAAAACAGACAGCAATTTCTTGTGTTCTAGTGTATTAGAATTTTTCAACCTTTGCTTTGAATAAGTACCACCTGCGAAAAACCTGTTAGACGTGGAGTTTGCTAAGGCCCAACTACAGAGATTCTGATTTGTTCAGTCTGGGCTGGGATCTCAAAGCTGCGTATTTAAGTAGCAGCTCCTGAGATCCAGAAGCAGGTGATCATGAGACCATACTTAGAAAAAAACCCCTCTATTGGACAAGTATTGAGAGGTTGGAAGAGTAGTGAGCTTCTAGCCATTTATAACAGTGAAGATTTCCAAGTGATCAGTGTCTTCCTTTATTTTGAAGAGTAACGCTCTTTACAAGAAAATGAGAGATTATTGACTATATTGGTTTTTTTAAATTCTTTGTTATAAGATTGATGATATTCAAAGTCATTTTGTCTCAGATGAGAATACTGTACTAAACTATTAAGAACATCAAGAAAGAAAATAGAAAATTGCTCCTCTGCAAAATATCCCAACTCAAAATTCTTATAAATTTTCCAATTTTAAAGTTTATTCCTTCAGGAAATGAAAATTTTCTAAGGTGTACTGTCATACTTAACAATAACTAGTAATTAATATGATTACTAGTTAATATTTATTTACTACTGACTCTATGCCAGGCTCTGTGCTAAGTATTTTTCACACAATTATCTCATTTCATTCTCAGAAAATCACCATAAACAAGTGTTATTATGTTTCTCATTTTAGAGATGGAGATATTGAGACAATTTGGTTAAACAACTTGCCCAAAGTCCCAATGAAAGATCATGGTGTTTACTAAGATATCTGAAAAATTTCTATCTTCAACTTTGCCTTTATGAGTTCTGTATTTTCAACGAATCGCTGCATTCAAATAAGTAAAAACAGCAAGAGCCAGAATACAATAGGATAAAGAGCTGGAATATGATTAAAAAAAGCAGAGCTGAGTCAAACAAACCATACATTGCATCTCCAAGGAAAAGTTTAGAAATGATCATTTACCCTTACAAAAGTATATTACCACTAAAAATAGATTATATTATAACTAAAAATAAACCCAGACATTTAGATGGTGTAAGGAGTCAAGACAAAGATACAAAAGGGTACTTCATTGCTAACATCATGCTTTCTTATAATATTTGAAATGAAAGATAATGCTATAACCAATAAGCCCATTTAATTAAAAATCTAGTAGGCTATTTGTGGCTGTAACTTTTTACCAGTCTACAAATAGAACTATTGTTCCCTACTGAATTCACCATACATTTATTTGACTATTATTACATGCTTGAATAGTAAGTCACTGCAATGTTAATAAACTTCCAAGAAATCACTGAAACTTAGCAATGAAAAGAACTTTGAGAATTTATCAAATTCGTGTCTCACAAATAATTTATATTTCCTGTGGTTTTCCCATTGTCCTTTGCAACACTTTGAGTAGAGACAGAAAAGCCATCCACACTTCTATCTTATAAAGAATCTAACCTATGTTTTCTTCTAATATCTATATATTTTCATCCTTACAGTTAAATACTCAATCCACTTGCAATTTATCCATATGTAAGGAATGAAGAATGTATCCAACGTTGTTGATTTTCTATATGAGACTAATTATCCAAAAACCACTTATTTAAAAGTTCAATGATTTGAAATTCCACCTACATGGTATTTCCTTATATATTTTGGTCTTTTTCTGGAGCCCCTAGATTTCTATTCATGTGTAAGTACCACACTGTTTTAATTATAGATGCTTTATTTTCTACTAGAACTGTCCCCTCCTCCAGCTCATTTTTTTAAAAGAATTTTTCTAAATTTGGAATGAACAGTTAGCTCCAAGAAGGGGATGGCCTGGCAAACAGTTCTTTTAATGGGACTGCCCCACATTTACGCTTTAGGGATCACTGACACTTTTGTCCATTCACTATCTATTCAAGAGCAAGGATATGGCCTTTATTTTTCTCATTTGAGCATTATATTAGGTGCTTCTAGGTTCTTGGAATAGGCTTTCAGCCAGTGTTAGTTTTCTGTGATGCTGGAGGCTCATTTCAGCATCTTCATATGTGTTTAGCAGGAAGCTGGGAGAAACCACATCAGTTGTTTCTATCTTCTGACTGGGAAATCTAGCTAGTGTGATGATTATTACATCTATTAGGTTAAACAATCTAATAAAACATATTCTAAACTCAAGCTTATCTTTTTCTGTTTTACTCCATTTCCATATAGTAACTACACAAAGTAACTACAGATGTATTTACTTTTTTCTGTTACAGTTACCATTTGGGGATTCAAAATCCTAATAAGCTTCTAGGGGGAAATATGCACATTTTATTTTACATAATTGATTTTAGGTACTTATATATTTTATGAGAGCAGTATACATTATTTATATAATTTTGAGACCCTGATAATATGTCATGTTTAGCATCTGAGAAATATTTAAAAGAGTGGCATTCATTGTATTATTATTATTGTTATTTTGCTTTTGAAATCTGCTATGGCCTAGCTGCACTTAACATTCAAATTTTATTCAGTGTGTGTATGTGTGTGTGTGTGTATATATATATATATATATATATATATATTTTTTTTTTTTTTTTTCCCAGTACGCGGGCCTCTCACTGTTGTGGCCTCTCCCATTGCAGAGCACAGGCTCCGGATGCACAGGCTCAGCGGCCATGGCCCACAGGCCTAGCCGCTCTGCGGCATGTGGGATCCTCCCAGACCGGGGCAGAAACCCGTGTCCCCTGCATCGGCAGGCGGACTCTCAACCACTGCTCCACCAAGGAAGCCCATTCAGTGTATTCTAATACTGCTATTTTGACTTCTCTTTTGATTAAACGTAATAGAAATATTTATGCACTGATCTCCAATTTGAAATACAGAAATTGTACAATACTTTAATGGTACGAGGTTACTTGCCTTCTTAGAAGAAAATCTTCTCAAGAGCGTAAAGTGAGCATAATACTCATTTTAGTAATGAAAATATTTCATTTGGGGAGATTAATTTTTAATCACTTTAGTGGTATTATACTACTGCTCCCCACAGCATAATTTCTAATATTTAGCATGGAATTAGAAACAGCCCATGTCAGGAAATCAAAGAGATACTTAAACAATCTAGCTCCCTAAGTGATGCTATTATTTTTGTTATAGTGGTTTCTTTAATTTATTTATACTTTTGTCAAATGTCTATTTGGTTTTTTTAGTTGAAGTACAGTTGATTTACAATATTGTGTTTCAGGTGTATAGCAAAGTGATTCAGTTATACATATATATGTGTATATATCTATATTCTTTTCTTTGATTCTATCCCATTAGTTTATTACAACATATTGATTATAGTTCCCTGTGCTATACAGTAGGACCTTGTTGTTTATCTATTTAATATATGGTAGTGTGCATCTGTTAATCCCCTACTCCCAATGTATCCCTCCCCCATCTTCCCCTTGGTAACCATAAGTTTGTTTTCTGTCTGTGAGTCTCTTTCTGTTTTGTTCATTTGTACTATTTTTTTAGATTCCACATATAAGTGATATCATATAATATTTGTCCTTCTCTGTCTGACTTACTTCACTTAGTATGAGAATCTTTAGGTCCATCCATGTTGCTGCTATAGTGGTTTATTTTAAATAAGAAAGCAAGCTTTTATTTTTAAAACATCAAGTCATCAAGAATGTGACTTTTCATCAACCACTTTCACACATGAAATGTGTGCACTTTCTACTTGAATACTTTATATTTTCAATAACTGATTTAATAATCTTTAAATTATCACTAAAAAATAGAACAGAAATGTTAATGTGGTAGTTTGGAGAAGAGCCCTTTCACTGGTTCTTCAGAGATATTATAGGCTGAATTATTCCCCCCTCCCCAACTCATATGTTGAAGTTCTAATTGCCAGTGTCTCAAATGTGACTGTATTTGAAGTTGGGGGCCTTTAAAGAAGTGGTTAAGTTAAAATAAGACGGTTAAGGTGGGCTCTAATCCAGTCTGACTGGGGTGTCCTTATAAAAAAAGGAAATTTTGACACACAGACAGACACCAAGGATGCCCACATACAAAGGAAAGACCACGTGAGGGCACAGTGAGAAGGCAGCTAGCTACAAGCCCAGTAGAGACACCTCAGAAGAAATCAAATATCCCGGTCCCTTGATTTTGAACTTCCAGCCCCCAGAACTGTGAAAAAAATAAATTTATTTTGTTTAATCCACCCAGACTGGTATTATATTATTACAGACCTAGCAAACTGATTCATGAAATTATCTTTCCTTCTATGTTATTTCAGAGGTTGAGGCATGGGATGCCACTGAACTTGCTTAGAGACTTTCTAATTCCAGGCTCTCAAAACAGGACAGATAGAGAAATTTGACTCTGACTGCCATTTGGCTGCTATGATCATGGAAAAGCTAGGGATGAAGCAGTCTTCCCTTCCAACCTGTATCTTGCTGACTGAGGTGCATGTATTGAATGGAAGCATCTATTGAAGAGCAAGATGGGCATTTCAGGGATGGAATTTTCTTCAGGAAGGATCAGAGACTGCTGCTGCTTTACTCCTCCATCTTTTACAGAGCTAGCTAATGTCTGAGATTTAATAAAGAACTTGTCCAAAGAAGACACCATTAAAAGGACTAGTGTAGGGCTTCTCTGGTGGCGCAGTGGTTGAGAGTCCGCCTGCCAATGCAGGGGACACAGGTTCGTGCCTCGGTCCGGGAAGATCCCACGTGCCGCAGAGCGGCTGGGCCCGTGAGCCATGGCCGCTGAGCCTGCACGTCCGGAGCCTGTGCTCCGCAACGGGAGAGGCCACAGCAGTGAGGCCTGCGTACCGCAAAAAAAAAAAAAAAAAAAAAAAAAAAAAGGACTAGTGTACAAAAAGTGAGCACTAAGTAGAAGGTCACATTTTTACTCATATAGGTCATTGGGGAATAGATACAAATCCATGCTTCTTAGAAAAAAATGTTCAGTTTGAAACATATAATGCTTTTAAAGTAATTTTTGGGATTATTCAACACAAATATGATTGCTAAGGTAAGTTTTACATCATGAACTAAGCACCTGTAAGTTAAAGTTTTATGTTTGCTTTTGTAAAAACCTAAGAATACATTATCAAAAAAATAAACAAATAAAACTTAAAGGAAATACTGATTCCAATGTAAGCATTCCATTGCTGGGTCAAAAATGAGCAAAAAATCCACTATCAGAGCCTCCTGATCAGAGACACAGTAAAGGACAGAGTTTTCTATTATTGAAGGCCTTCAAGCACATGCTAATAACCACTAACAGTGATGACCAAGAGAAGGGTTTTGAGCTTTACTTGAATATTATTTAGAATATCTTAATGTGCCTTCCAGTCTTAATATTCTATGATAACATTTTTCCTTATAAATAGAAAAGATAACTAAGGTTTTAAAAATTAATGTCAGGAAATTGAATATTTTCTTGGAAAGTAACTAATTTTAATTTCAATTAAAATACTATCCCTTATTGATCAATTACCATGTCTTCCTTGTTCTCTGTGCTGCTAAGTTGTGTGTGTGTGTGTATGTAAAATCTCTCTCTTCACCTGTAGGAATACTCTATGATATAATGTAAAGCATTTGAGATTTACAAGTTTAAATCTATGTTCTGATATTCATTAGTTCTGGGAAACTGGGAAAGTTATTTAAATTTCTAAGTGAGATTTTCCTCATATGAAAAAGGAAGTATATATATATATATATATATATATGAATATAATATATATATCGATTTTGCTATGGCAAAGGTACTACTTCAGTTCCATCCAGATAATCCCATTTTGTACAGTATACATTGATTGTACACTATTTATTCTTTCACTTATTCATTCAGAAAATACTCTGTGCCATGCATTGTAATAACGGATAAAATAGTGAAGAAAATAAATCCCTTGCTTTTCTGGATCATGCATTCCAGAATGTGTTGGGGGTGAGAAGTCAAACAATAAATAAAATGTATTATATGTATGGTGTTGTTAAGTAAAACAATAAAGAGTTAGAGAGTGATGTGGATGTTAATATAGGGTGGTCCAGGAAGGCCTCTCTGATAGGTGTCATTTGAGCAAAGCACCTAAGGAAGTCTGAGAAGCCTTGTAGACATCCGTGGGGGAAATACTAAGATAGCAGGTGGCTATACGAGTCTGAATTTAAGGGGAAATTGAGGCTGGGGCTATTAATTTACAAGTTGTTTGAATTCACTTGTGACTGAAGGAGAGCTCATCAGGAACAAGTATGGATAGAAATGAAAAGAGAAGACAGGGCCTTGGGCCTCTGGGAATTCAGGGGATAGGAACAGGGGAGAAACATGCAAAAAAGACTGAGGAGGCCTTACTAGAGAGATAGAAGGAGAATCAAGGGAGAATTGAATCCTGGAGGCCAATTGTTTCCAAAATGGTGAGAGATCAACTGTATCAAATAGAGCTCATGAGCAAGATGAGGATGTGCAAAGATGATTAGATCTGGCAGTGTTATGTTACTGATGAACTTCAAAAGAGCAGAATCATCTGTAGACTGATGGGGAATAAAGTAAGATTAGCTTTTGCAATAACTTATAAGGGAAAATAATCTGAAAAAGAATCTATCTATCCATATCTATATCTATATCTATATTTATATCTGTATCTATATATCTGAATCACTTTGCTGTACACCTGAAACTAACACAACATTGTAAATCAACTGTACCTCAATTTTAAAAAAATGAAAAAAAAAAGATAATGTATAAGGAATGAGAACCATAAGTATAGACAACCTTTCAAGTTGTTTTGCCATAAAGAGGGATCAGAGAAATGGGATAGTACCTGGCAGGGACGAGGGGTAAAGAGAGGCATGTCTTTTAACATTACGAGGTATTATTGCATGCTTGCTATGTTGACAGGCATAATCCCACAAGAATTATTACACAGAAGACAGAAGAAAGAGCTGGAGAGCTCCACATAGTTGAGTAGGCGTGGGATTCAGTGAACAGGTAGAGGGCTGGCCATAAGAACACAAAGAGCTTTTCCAATGTAATGGGAGGAGAGGCAAGTCACATGGATGAAAATAAAATTAGGCTGGTCGATGTAATGGAAGAACCAGACAATTAGATTCTGATTTGACTCTATATTCTTAATGAAATAGGAAGAAAGAATATCAGATGAGAGAAGGGAAGGAAATGCTGAATGTCAGTAGTAGTCATCAGATTTCAATTCACTGTAGGAAATTTTACTAAAGGAAAAGAATGTGTCATCAAAAGTTCATCATTCACTCACAGTTTACTTATTTCTCTATCTCCCTTTCTATCTATCCGTCTCTACATCCATCAACCACTCTACGTATTGTAAAAGCCCCCAATTCTCTAAATCCTAAGAAGATATTAGTCCTCTCTCTGTTAGAATATTTATCTGCATTTCTGAAGCTAAGAAAATTGTATAAAATGACAGAAAAGAGAAATGGTACTGTAAGCCATGGGTTCCATTTTACAAGCCCAGACCATATAAAATATTTTAATTAGTTCGATTTTCATTCTCTTCATAGAAATATTCTAGTGGTAGAAGTAGGTCTACATTTTAGGTTATAGAGATTTTTCTGAAGGGCACGCATCCAGTCATCTTTGCAGTAACAAAAGCTATAGCTTTGTGTTTTACAATAAAATCAGCAGGTTCACTGACTAGCTTAGAAATCTGCTTGCTTTATGCTAAAAATCATAATTACAAATCTGTCTGATTGGAACCTGAGCTCATTTGTGTGGCAAATTGGTCATCTGACATAAGAGGAAGGGAAATTTTACAAAAAACATGAAATTATGCTCAGCTGCCAACATAATTTAATAAACATTCATGACAATTATCTGGAGACCTGGGTATGCTTTACGTCAGGCAGCAGCACACATTAAATGCCACTAAACACTGAGTTCTTGAAGACATTTTCCAATTCACAAGTAGCAACTTTTAATTTGAAAAAACATTTTTTTCTGCATACAGTATTTTTATTATTCATTGCCAAACTGCATGATATATGTTAACTAAAATCAACATGAGACATAGCAATTATCTCTCATAAGGAAAAAAAGTAAGCCTCTTTTCTAAATGCTTATTTAGCTCTAATTATTAACAATTACATAAATTATGTATATTTTCTTTTAAAAAGTAGATATTATAGATATCAAACACAATGTATATCATTATCCTTCTGATTATTCTCTCTTATTATAATATGATATAATCCTTATCCATTATAAAAACATTTGAGATAATTATAAACATGCAGTTGTAAGAAACGAAAATACCCTTTACCCAGTTATCTCCCATGGTAACATCTTGTAAAGCTATAATGCAATACAAGATCCAAAATATTTACATTGAAATAGTGAAGATATAGAAGTTTCATCACCACAAGTATCCCTCTGGTTGACCTTTTACAGACATCCCTACCTCTCCCACTACTCTAACCCTGAATACTACTATTCTCCATTTCTCTAATTTTGTCACATCAAGAATACTCTATGGGGCTTCCTTGGTGGTGCAGTGGTTGAGAGTCCGCCTGCCGATGCAGGGGACGTGGGTTCGTGCCCCGGTCCGGGAAGATCCCACATGCCGCAGAGCGGCTGGGCCCGTGAGCCACGGCCGCTGAGCCTGTGCGTCTGGAGCCACGGCCGCTGAGCCTGTGCGTCTGGAGCCTGTGCTCCGCAACGGGAGAGACCACAACAGTGAGAGGCCCGCATACCACAAAAAACACAAAAAAACCAAAAAACAAAACAAAAGAATACTCTATGAATGGAATCATATAGTATATATATCTGGGGGATTGGCTTTTTCACTCAGAATAATACGCTGGGTATTCAATCAAGCTGTTGTACTTATCAATGCTTTGTTCCTTTCTATTGCTGAATACTACACAGTGGTATAGATATAACACCATTTGTTTAACCATTCACACTTGGAAGGGCATCTAGGTTGTTTTCAGATTTTGGCTATTACAAATAAATTTGCTATGAACATTCATGCACATATATATATATATATATATATATATATATATATTTTTTTTTTTTTTTTTTTTTTTTTTTTTTCAGTACACTGGCCTCTCACTGTTGTGGCCTCTCCCACCACGGAGCACAGGCTCCTGACACGCAAGCTCAGTGGCCATGGCTCATGGGCCTAGCCGCTCCGCGGCACGTGGGATCTTCCCAGACCAGGGCACAAACCCGTGTCCCCTGTGTCGGCAGGCAGACTCTCAACCACTGCGCCACCAGGGAAGCCCCAAATTGTATTTTTATTAGTGAGTATTCAGTATGCTTTATATAGTCTAGATACTAACCCTTTGTCACATATGTGGTTTGCAAACATTTCCTCCCAGTTTATAGCTTTCCACTTTATCATCTTCTCATGGGCTTTTATGGAGAAAAATATTTTAGTTTGATGTCCAATTTATGAATTTTTCTTCTTATGGAATTTTTTATTGGTTAAAAGCAAGAACTATTTGCTTAGCATTGTGTCAATTTTTGCATAAGGTCTGAGCATCCTGGCTGGAATTGCATTAAACCTATAAATCAAGTGGGATAGAACTGACATCTTTACTGTATTGAGTCTTCCAATTCATGAAGATAGTGTATCTCTCTATTTATTTAAATGTCATTTGATTTTGTCATTTTCAGCATACAAGTCCTGAACATGCTGTTAGATTTACTTCTAAGTAATTTATTTATTTGGAGAGATTATAGACAATATTAGATTTTAACTTTCAGTTTCCACATTTTCGTTCGTAATATATATAAATATGATTGATTCTTTTTTTTTTCTTGCGGTACACGGGCCTCGCACTGCTGTGGCCTCTCCTGTTGCGGAGCACGGGCTCCGAACGCGCAGGCCCAGCAGCCATGGCTCACGGGCCCAGCCGCTCCGTGGCATGCGGGATCCTCCCGGACCGGGGCACGAACCCATGTCCCCTGAACCAGCAGGCAGGCTCTCAACCACTGTGCCAGGAGGGAAGCCCTACAATTGATTCTTTGTGTGTCATTCTTATTTACTATGACTTTGCTGAATTCACTTAATACTTCTACAAGCTTTTTTTTTTTTTTCTTTTAAGATTCCTTGTGATTTTCTGGCAGACAATCATGTGATATGAAGATAAGGACAGTTCATTTCTTTCATTCTATTTGCCTTTCATTTTCTTTACTTGCCTTATTGCACTGGCTGGGACTTCCAACAGTATGATAAATGCTGAGAGTGACATCCTTGTGTTGCTCCCTATTTTAGAGAGAAAGTATTCAATGTTTCATAACTGAAGGTGACATTATATTTTCTATACTGAATGACCTGTGATTTTTTTCCTTTATTCTTTTTAAGAGAGTATATTACATTAATGAAATTTCAAATACTCAACCAGCCTTTACATTTGGAATAAATGCCATCTGCTCATGGGTATATTTTTTTGTTATATATTTTGATGGGTTTATTTTATTAATATTTGTTGAAGATTTTTGTGTCTAATTTCAGGAACAGTATTAGTCTGAAGCTTTCTTTAACTGTGATGTGTTTCTAGTTTTTGTATCAGGGTAATGCTGTCCTCATAGAATAAGTTGGAAGGTGTTTTTTCCTCTTCTCCATCTTGGAATAATTTGAGAAAGATTGGTGTTAATTCTTTTTTACATGTTTGGTAGAATTTGCCAGTGAGGCCATTTGGGCCTAAAGATTTTGCCTTGGAACTTTCCCAATTATTAATTTAATTTCTTTAATAGACGACTACTCATATGATCTATTTCATCTTTGGTGGATTTTGGTAGTTTGGAATTTATGAGATATGGATCAATTTCTCCTAAGTTGTTGAATTTATGTGTTTATAGCTGTTCATAATACTGCCTTATTGTTCTAATGTCTTAGGTTATCTGTAGTGATGTTGCCATGGGTTACTTGAACATATTTTAGGAATTTAACTGATTTATAGTGTTTTTGAGTCTATCACTTCATATAATTTTCTTAGTTGTTTAAAATGGTAATTCAGTATACATATGCAACTTATTGCTTTCCATAGGTATCAATATTTAATTTGAATGAAATGTATCAATATGTACCTTATGTTTTAAAATGTAGTCAGGATTTTTTTAAATCAGGTATGGTGAGACATACAGACACAGAAATGACTGTCATGAAGAAAGAAGTTTTATACTCACATGTCCCTAGGAATGGGAGGCATAGCATGCAATGCAGGGACACATGGGGAATCATCAAAACTAGTCATGGGGTGACGGAATGGCCAAGAGCCTTTACTGTGGTTTTCATGGGAAGGCTAAGCAGGTTTAGGATAGAGGGTATTTTCCTTACGATAGATCACAAATTCTAGAAGATGGTGTGGTAAAGTTTTAGGATTTAGAAAGGATTGAAAGTTGTGGTTAAAAAAAAAAATAACAGTGGATGTACACTGCCACTGGGGACATGAATGTTGAGAATGAGGGATGACCTGGAAGAACAGGTGCTCATATGGTAACAGATACAAAGAAGCATAAATACATACTTATATACTTCCTGATGAAAGAAAGATAGATGGTGGTGGTAAGATCTCACACTCACACTATGGGGATGAGACTTTAGAGGTGGAAAAGAACGGATAACTTAGCAAATATACATTACATATAAGGATTTGCTAATGGCTTGAAAATAATCCATCAATTATTCAACATTCTCTAACTACCTAAACAAAGGCATATACTTTGCTATATATAAGTTTAGCATTCTTAAAACTCAGGTCTCATAAATAACAAACTAATGCCAAATGCTGAGTTTGCTAACGTACTTATGAATTGAGTGCTTGTCTGCAAGACAAATGTGTCAGCATCTGCATTTTCCTCCTATCAGTTTCTTCCTGATAAGAAGTTTTGATAAAGATTACAGCACCATTTATATTTGATAATAAGATAAATAACACTCAAAGTTGGCATCTTCTACTGTTATCGAGGGGTTAGGGATTTCAGAACATGCCCACTTGCTACAGGAAAAGAAATCAATTAGAGCTACAAGAATTCAGGAAGAATACAAGTGGCAAAAGGTAATGAATGGTTGTGCCTAGTCAAAATGGGGAAATCCTAGAATGGATGTTTTCCTAAAATGCATTCACCATATTCCTTTTATGAGATAACTGAAAAAACAGAAATCTAATCCTTATGTAAAATTAAATTTTGACTTGTCCACAGAGCTGGTGGCAGTAGAGTTTCGACTGTGTACTCATTTCCTACACATAGACCATGACGATTTATATCCATCTGATTTTCCTTCTAGACTTAAATATAAATAGGGGTGTCAGCTAAAAGAAGAAGAAAAAATAACAATTTCAGTTCAGGTGTAATTGGATTTTTGACATATCAGAGCTCTGATTACATTTGACAGATGCATATTGATTTTCATTTTAAGCTCTTCTTATCCAACATACTTGGTTATTTCTGGAATTTTTTGCTTTAAATTAAATAAAGGTTTGAAGTGATAGAAGATTTTAATTAACTTCACTGACAATGTAATACCTACCCTGGAATTGGAGTCTGATGTCATATTTTTTCATACAAAATAAACCTGAGAAATATCATATTTATATAGCATAAAGCAGGAATTTTGTTTTTTAGAATGCACCAAACAGGTCATAAGGTATGGCTTAAAACATGTTCTCACTCATCAGAGTCTAAGAATTAAAACAAAAATGTGGAGTCTACAAAACTGCATTGTTTCTCAAAAGTGACCCAAATGTGCTAAAGCTGTCACCACTGTTACTCTCTCTCCACACTTTATTTACAGCTTCCATCTCTTGAGGCTCTTGCATAGAAGCTAATGCATTGTATGTTTTTCCATACCCATGGATTCTGTGCCAGTGATCTTCAATAGTCTTATCCTGATTTCTTCTCTATCTCATACATGTGGATAATGCCCAATGTTAAGCATGTTTTATGTTTTCCCCAAGACAGGCACTTGATACTTGATCAGAACATAATAAAAACATCATTAGACCAATAAAATGTGAAAGAGTATATTCCATTTACAAAACAAAATTTCACTCTCTTACTAACATCCTGTTGTATTCTAAAACTAGTAGAAAAGTATATAATTGACTTTTCATTTTACTTCTGAGAACTTTTATTCTAAATTTTTCTTTTTTATGCCTTATCTAGCACCTAAAGAAAAAAGGGTTCCATTTTTTTTTAAGAAAATATTTTAAACTTAACATTGAAATTAGCATAATTGTTCCAAAACAATTATCCTGATCCTATATAGATCAGTTTTTATTAATGTTACCAACATAGAATGATAGAATCTTTGAGTTCTAACTTAATGGTCCTCATTTATAACCTCCCAATGAGTGTAGCAACATATTGTAAGAAGTCTATGCAAGACGGCCCCTCAGCAACCATTTGGACCCATCATCTGATGAGGAGTTCCTATTTCTTATGGTACTCAGTTCCTTCATGAAACAAAATTAGAAGGTTTTTCCTTGTTTGAGCCCCTAGTTACACTGCTTAGAACTAACCAGTCTCTGGTTGAAGTTCTGCCCTCAGCAGGGATACAGAAAATTAAATTCTTGTCTTACACACTTGGAGAAACTATTTTTCCAAGCTCACTATAATTTATCCCCTGAAGCATTAGACCCAGTTCTATATGTTTGCCAGTATCTTGCTAGTTAATCAGATTTTCAAGGACTTAACATCCTAACTATCTTGTCTCTGCTAGGTCCTTTACTAGGCGGTCCAAAACCGGTAAGCTCAGCTACATGTTATATTTCACCTATGATGAATGATTTCCTGGATCTCTAAATACTGTCCTTGAATTTCTAACTCCATGGACTACCTGCCCATTAGGACATCACCACTTATACCTAGATTATAACATGCTGTCTGTTGCTTTATCCTTAATGCAAGATTTTCCAAATTTCCAATTTCACTCTTTTCTAACGGGTATAATTATGTCTGGTTTCTGCAGCATTGGTGTAAATTCAATCAAGAGGGCTAGTTGGAGGTTTTGGCTACAAGTAGAATTGTCTAGCTATTTATCAGGTATATACTAGCCATTTCCTAAGAAATGACAAAGGATCCTTCATCAGGCAATATCCATGCAAAGAAGCAATCTATTTTCTAATATCCTAATAGATAGCATGTTTAATAGACCCAAATTATCTAGGTATGGTCTAATTAGTTCATAGCAATTACCAATATTCTCATACCTGAGAAAAGCAACTTTACTATCATGACTGAAATTTACTTTACATTTGTAGATAATCTTACTACAAAGTATGTTATCAGGAATGAAGGGACTTCTCTGGTGGTTAAGAATCCGCCTGCCAATGCAGGGGACACTGGTTTGAGCCCTGGTCCAGGAAGATCCCACATGCCGCGGAGCAACTAAGCCCACAAGCCACAACTACTGAGCCCGCGTGCCACAACTACTGAAGCCCGTGCACCTAGAGGCTGTGCTCCGTAACAAGAGAAGCCACCGCAATGAGAAGCCTGCGCACCACAACGAAGAGTAGCCCCCGCTCGCCGCAACCAGAGAAAGCCCGCACACAGCAATGAAGACCCAACGCGGCAATCAATCAATCAATCAATAAACAGAGAAAAAAGAAAGAAGTAAGCCAAACCCAGCTAAACAGAAAAAAAAGAAAGAAGTAAGCCAAACCCAGCAATGTGCTCCCAAGCCACACACCACGTATTCAATTTATGCTACTGGTGCTTTGAACCCACACGTGAGACATTCTGATCTCCAAAATACTATGTCTTGAAGACCACAGTCAAACATTGTAGAATATTGAGATTAATTACACATTTGGCATTCTAGCATACTGACTTTCTCCTCCTGTTTTCTGTAATACATAAAGTTGCTTAATAGTCTATGGTTTTACATAAGACATAGATGACATGGACTCCAACAAGAATCTGTCAGCAATTTATTATAGCCATCAGTGCAGGTTAATTCATGCATTCACTTTTTCCCTTCGGTAAGGACTTTTCTAGCCACCCTATTCAAAATTGCACCTCCAACACTATGACTGTCTTTAACCTCTTCCCCTGCCTATTTTCTCCCGCCATCCTATTTGATCATTGTCTGTCTCTTTCCATGAGCATGTAAATCCCAAGAAGGCAGAGATTTTTTGTCTATTTGGCTCCCTGTGTATCTACAGAACTTAGAACAGGATCTTAGCATATGGTAGTTCTTAATAAATATTAGTACTTAAATGGATTCAGCAAGGAACTGTTCTAGTTGCTGGGGATACTGTAGGAAATGAGACAGAACATATCTCTCGCATCATGGAACTTAACTTCTAGTGGAGAAAAAGAAGAGAATAAATAGATAACTGCATAATAGATTTCAAGTTAATTATTTAGGGAGAATTAGTGGAGGGTGCTTTCAGAGAAAATTTCTCTAAAGAAGTGACGTTTAGTGGAGGCTTCAAGGATTTGGAGAAAGTTAAACAAGAAGTTGGGTAAGAGTGTTGCAACCAGAAATGTGAGCAATGTAAAAGCTTAAATAGGAATTGGCTCAGAATGTAGATGCAGTCAGTAGCTCAGTGAAGGGTGGGAAAGAGTAGAGAAGGTAAGGTCAGAAAGAAAAGCATGGACCAGATCATGGGGGGCCTTTCTGACCTCACCTCCTAATGTTGAACTGGAAAACATGGGAAGGTTTTAAACAACATAGTGATATGACCCAATTTTTGTTTTACAAGAAATCGCTCTGTCTTCTGTGTGGGGATAAGAGTATGGGGTATAAGACTGAACTACAGGAAGCAGTTGCAGTAGTTCAGGTGGTATAGTCTAGGGTGGAGGTGCTAAAAAGTGATCAGAAATGGGATATATTTTTATGGCTTTGCTATCAGTATTTGCTCATGGGCTGGAAATTTGCAATGAGAAAATAAAAGAAATCAAGTATGACTCCTAGGTTTTTGGAAAGATAAACTGAATAAATAATGGTGCCACTGACTAAGATGAAGAATTATTTGGGGAATAAACAAGCATGGGTGAGAGGACAGGTATATCAAGCATAATATTTAGTAAGAGATACCTGTAAGATATCCATGTGAAGATGAAAACATGCAGCTGAAACTCAGATGGAAGTTTAGAGTTGGAGATATAAATTAAGAGGCCATGTATAGATGGTATACACAAGGCTGAAAAAAAATGTCCAGGAAGATATTATAACTGGGGAAGAGACTGGGATAAGCCCTAAATCAAGCCAACATCTAGAACTCTGATAGCAGGTAAGAGACAGAAAAGAAGATTTAGAGGAACTGAACAATGACATTGGAGGAAAACTAAAGCCAAATGAATATAACATTTTAAGGAGAAAAAAAGACAACTATGCCAAAGGCTACTGAGAAATAAAGTAAGATAAGGACATAGCACTGACCTACAGATAATGAAACATAAAAGTCGTGATTTCCTAGACAAAGGCAATTTCAGTCAAACTGTCAAGATTAAATCCTCACTGAAGTGAGTTTGAGAATTGGAGAAAAAGAAGTCAAGACATTCTGTACAGCAAAGGAAACCATCAATAAAATGAAATGGCAACCTACTGAATGGGAGAAAATATTTGCAAATCATATATCTGATAAGGGATTAATATCTAAAATATATAAAGAATCCATACACTCAATGGCAAAAAAAAAAAAAAAACCAAACCCCCCCAAACCCCAAAACAATCTGATCACAAATGGGCAGAATATCTGAATGGATATTTTTCCAAAGAAGACATATAGATGGCTAATAGGTACATGGAAAGGTGTTCAACATTACTAATGCAAATCAAAACCACAATGAGATAGATATAGCCACATGCCTGTTAGAATGGCTATCATCAAAATGATATGAGATAACAAGTGTTGTTGAAAATGTGGACAAAAGGGAACCAGCACAATGCCCTAAGTGCCCACTGATGAATGAATAAAGAAAACATGGTATATACAATGGAATAGTATTAAGCCATAAAAAGGAATGAAATCTTGCCATTTGCAACAACATGGATGGATCTCAAGGGCATTACACTAGGTGAAATAAGTTAGACAGAGAAAGATAATACAATATTATCTCACTTATATGTGAAGTCTAAAACAAAAACAGAAACAAGCTCATAGATACAGAGAACAGATTGGTGGCTGCCAGAGGGGGGTAGCGGGGGGAAATGGGTGAAGGGGGTCAAAAGGTACAAACTTCCAGTTATATAATAAATAAGTCATGGGGCTGTAATGTACATCATGGTGGCTATAGTTAATAGTACTTTACAGTATATTTGAAAGTTGCTAAGAAAGTAGATCTTAAAAGTTCTCATCACAAGAAAAAAATTTATTTGTAACTACTGTGCGGTGACAGATGTTAACTAGATTTATTGTGGTAATTACTTTGCAGTGTATACAAATAGCAAATCATTGTTATAGACCTGCAACTAATATAATTTTATATGTCAATTATATCTCAATTTAAACAAAGAAGTAGAGACAATGAGTATAAACAACTCTTTCTAGGAATTTTATTTCAAATAAGAAGACAAAAATGGATTTGTAGCTGCAGAGGCCAACAGATCAAGGTGTTCATTTAATATAAATTGATATTATAACATGCTGGTAAGTACTGTGAGAATCTCTAGTCAATGGAAACACTGTAGATATAGGTGAGATGAAAGATAATTGAGAGGTAAGGTTGTTGTATAAATTAGGAGAGGTGGGATCTGGGGATCACGTGGAGGGGCTGGCTTGTGACAGGAGCACAAACCATTTGGCCCTAGTAATGGGAGTAAAGTCAGAGTTTTTTTGGTTTTGTTTTTTCTTTTTCTTTGTCCTTCAGCCATAATCAGCTATATGTGTGCAAATGTAGAAAGGGCAGAGAGTCAGTGTCTGATGTAGCAGACTAGATCATTTTTCCTGATAACTCTTTATTATAATTATATAATTATAATTATAATTTTACTCCTCTTTATTATAATTATATAATCATGGCCATACTTTTATGTTTCCCATGTTAAGGTAGGGAAATATATCTCCCACTTCCACTGATATTAAACATACATTAATTTGAACAATGGAGTGTGGGTGTAGGTGAAATATGCAAATGAGATCTTAGGAAGTATTTTGTGTTTCCACTTGCCCTCTTGTGCCTCTTCCAGCCACAATAAGAACATATTCTAGGTATGTCCCAGAACGAGTAAACCTATTGAGCAGTCCTGAACCTGATGCACAATCTAAAGAAGAGCTGCCCAGCTGATCAGCAGATCCATGGGCAAGAAAAAGAAATGTTTCAGGTTATAAGATATTGACATCATGGGGTTGTTTGTTATACAGTTTTAATGCAGCAATCACTGACTAATTCACAATGGCTGTGGTTTTTGCCTAGTGAACAGAAGGAGGAAGATGGACAAAGGAGTTGAAAGCATAAAGAAGGAAGTGACTATAATGACAGACAGAAGGTTCTGACCCTTCACAGAAGTTTTGGCTATAAGTGTTCAATATACGAAAATGCACGTACTTGTATCAAAAGATCTTATAATGGAATTTGTCCAATGCCTTGTGGAAAATGAAGAACATAATTATTACATATTTCTAAGATGTAAGAGTTTAGTAAAATAAAATTAGGTTAATGTGTTAGAACTTGCTCTTAATCTATCCATGCTGTTATTACTCTTCATGTTTGTTTTTATTGTAAATATTCTACATGATTTTAATGATATGTCAATAATTTTTTTAGGAATTAAAATAGCTGTCTAGCCTTAGAATTCTCCTTGTTCTACTTTTTGTATGGTAGCAACCAAACTCAATTTATCATCACAATATCATCCTAAATTTACTTAACACAAAAGAAAGACTCACATAATCTTACAGAAATAAAACATGCCATAGATTTCTAATAATAAAATTCAAAAATCTTTGGTGTTTGGAATAATTCCAGAGATGATATTATCCAACAGACTTTAAAAAAATTTTACTCAGAAATGCACAACTACAAAAACTAAGACAGTAACATTGGTACAATATGATTAACTAACCTACATACTTAATTCAGATAACCTCAATTATGTCACTAATGTTATTTTATATCACAGGATCCAGTCCTAGATTCTACATTACATTTAGATCCCATGTCCCCTGAGTCTCCTTCAATTTGTGAGTCAGCCTTTCCTTGTCTTTTATGACTCTAAGACTTTTGAAGAATACTGATAAGTTGTTTTATAGAATACCCCTCAGTTTGAGTTTCTCTGATGTTTTCTCATGATAAGATTGAGGATATATATTTGCAGGAAAATACCAGAGAGAGTATTTTCCCTTCTCAGTGTCCAATAATCAGGGGATACATGGTGTTGATATATTTTATTACTGGTCATATTAATCTTTATTATTTGGTTAAGGTGGTATCTGCCAGGTTCAACAATGTAGACTTAGTATTTCCCCTTTGTTTTTAATAAATACTTTGTGGAACTACTTTGAGATGGTGCAAATATTCCCTTTTTCTTTGAATGTTCACCTTTTAATTTGTTCATCCATCAGTGGACCTTGCTTGTACCAATTATGCATTTAGTACTTCTTCAGACCCTAAAACATTCATTTGACTATATTTGTTTGAATCTAAATCTGAGTTTTCTCTTCTGTTCATTTGACCTCTATGCCTGTTTAGCCAATACAAATTAATGTAGTTTTTAGGTCCACAAAGGATAATTATTCAAAAGTTTCTCCAGTCTTATCTGGAGTGCTAGTGAGTTTTTAGGGGGTTAAGCTTCTAAGAGGGTAACACTGTCCCTCTATCTTAAGCCCTTGGGATCTTTCTACTCCTTTATCAGTGCACATTCAGTATCTCAGTTCTCCAAACTTCTTGGCTGAACTCTTCTTACAAGTGTGCCACTGTAGCTTTACCCACAGATAAAACTACTTTGCCTCTAGTATCTCTCTGCAGGTACCCAGTCCTTGTTCAGATTTTGAGCCGACTGATTTCTCTGTGACTTTAATTCTGATTTTTTTAAAAAAATTATAACTTTTCCATTTTCCCGTCTTTTCATTGTTGCTATGAGTGTGAACACTGCTTTTTTCCAATGCTAAACATTTAAACATTGCTGAGCGGAACATGAAAATGCCAAGTGACAGATTTTTTAAATGAGAAAACTTAAAAGGTCTAGAAGACGTCTCTTGTCTAAGGTTATATTAATTGGTGGCAGAGTAGAGTTCACAGTAACCATATCAGCAAAACACTATTTATATGAACCTTTTACTGGGTCATTAAAATATTTTATTACAAAGAAACTTTCTCTGAAACATATTTCTCTTAAATGGTATTTATGATAATGGAATTTTGTTTATACAGTGATACCTAAATATGTACTAATTTTTATCCATTTTGGTCTGTTTCTCTTCTGGAGATACTTATTTTATTTTCTGAAGTCATATGAGTAAAAATCTGTTTTAAATGTAGCAGCTTTTATTTCTGGATGAAATGGATTTTAACTGGCAAGAAATTATTTATATATTCTTTTAAGATACTGGTGTTTTATACTTCACTAAATATCCAGTTTATAATAACTGAGAAAACATGGTTGTTGTCATTAAAACTATTAAATTCTAAAATACAAATCCTTTGAGGATGTAACTTCTACTGATTATAGCAAAAATTCCAAAATTAGAATAACCTCCATATTAATAATGAAAGCAGTAGCAACAACAATAAAAGCAAAATTATCATCCTATAAATTTGTATATCCTTCTACATGTATAAAATGCTTTGAGACAGAGTTTTGGCTTCACATTTATTATCTAGATTAATGCTGAATTAGAATATTGTCTTAAATCATCACTAGTATAACTCATATTGCTTAAAGATATACTTTCTCATTTTGAGGATTATACATAATACTTTATATAAAAATATAACAACATAAAAGGAAGAAAAATTGTACATTTTTATTCTGGAGAAGGATTTTGGCTTTCATTCACTGGCAATAATATAACTGAGTTATAACTATGAAATCCTCTCTTGAGAATTCTGTGAAGCCATTATATGAAAATAAGCATTTAAGGTGAATGATAAGTGTCACCATTTAAATATTATAGACTGGTAATATAACAAGAAAAATTAAATGACTTACCAAAAGGCACATATAAAACTGTAAGAATTACTGTTTTAAGATGAATTAATATAGTCAATGATAGAACTGTGTTCGTACTTCCCAAATACCCTATGCTGATGATGGGCTATATTTTATGCAACATCAAAATTAATAATTTATATTGCTGGTTTCTATTGTGTCATGTTGAGAATAGAGAAAGGGACTAGCCATATTAGATATAAATACAATGCCACAAAAATCACAATTTTTAAAAAGGTACTGGCTAGTTATAACCAAATTAACTAATGAAACAACATACAGAATGACCATAAAGAGATCTGGAAGTATGTATTTATGAATATATTATCTTATTAACATATGCATCAATTAATTAATATACTAAAATACTGACTATATTAAAGAGTTAATATACTCAAATATGCATCACTATATTATAATCATGATAATATATCTTCAAATAAATTAACTTATAAATTATTATTTATATAAATTTTAATAATTAATATATAAAATATAAGTTATATATTAATGGTGTTCCATTCATTGGGAAAGGGCTGGTTTATTTCACAAATGATACAATCACAGCTTGATATCTAGCTAAAGGAAAAAACAAATGGGAAATTTTGCACACCAAATAAAACACAAAGATAAATTCCAGATGAATTACATATTTAAATATATTTTTTAAACTCTACAAGTCTTGGAAAAAAATTTACTAGTCTATTTTCACAATGCTTGAAGGAGAAAATCTTTCTAACCAAGACAGGTGACCCAGGGAATATAAAAGACAGGACTATTTAATAATAAAATTCCAAAAAAACTTATGGGAAAAATGCTACAACCAAACATAATAAACAAATAATAGATTAAAAGAAATATCTCTCAGTGACATATCAAAAATGTTTTTTTTAAATTGAATAGGAGGGAACACTCTCAAATTCATTCTATGAAGCCACCATCACCCTGATACCAAAACCAAAGAAACCAGAAAAAAAGAAAATTATACACCAATATTTTTGAAGACTATAGATGTAAAAATCCTCAACAAAATATTAGCAAAATGAATCCAACAATACATAAAACGGATCATACACCATGATCAAGCTGGATTCATTAGGGGTTGCAAGGACAGTCTGACATATGCAAATCAATCAACGTGACACACCATATCAGCAAAAGAAAAAACAAACACTACATGCTCATCTCAATAGATGAAGAAAAAGCATTTGACAAAATTCATATTTTTTATACTGTTAAAATGGCCATATTACCCAAAGCAATCTATAGATTTAATGTGATCCCTATCAAAATACCCATGACATTTTTAATAGAACTAGTAGAACAAATAATCCTAAAATTTATATGGAACAACAAAAGACCCAGAATTGCCAAGGCAATCCTGAGGAAAAAGAACAAAGTTGGAGGCATAACCATTCAGACTTCAGACTATACTACAATGCTACAGTAATTAAAATAACGTGGGCTTCCCTGGTGGCACAGTGGTTGAGAGTCCGCCTGCCATGCAGGGGACACAGATTTGTGCCCCAGTCCGGGAAGATCCCACATGCCGTGGAGCAGCTGGGCCAGTGAGCCATGGCTGCTGAGCCTGTGCGTCCAGAGCCTGTGCTCCACAATGGGAGAGGCCACAACAGTGAGAGGCCCGTGTACCGCAAAAACAACAACAACAACAACAAAAACCAATGTGGTATTGGCACAAAAACAGACATAGATCAATGTAATATCAATAGAACAGAGAGCCCAGAAATAATCCCAACCCACACAACTATGATCAATTAATTTATGACAAAGGAGGCAAGGACATAAAAGAGGAAAGACAGCCTATTCAACAACTGGTGTTGGGAAAACTGGAAAGCTACATGTAAATCAATGAAATTAGAACACCCCCTTACATCATATACAAAAATAAACTCAAAATGGTTTAAAGACCTAAATATAAGACATGACACCATAAAACTCCTAGAAGAGAACATAGGCAAAACATTCTCTGACACAAATCATAGAAATATTTTCTTAGATCAGTCTCCCTTGGGAGAAATAAAAGTAAACTAATGGGGCCTAATCAAACTTAAAAGCATTTGCAATGCAAAGGAACCAATCAACAAAATAAAAAGACAACCTATGAAATGGGAGAAAATATTTCCAAATGATGTGACTGACAAGGGATTAATCCCTAAAATATACAGTTCATACAACTCAATGTTGAAAAAATAAACAACCCAACCAAAAATTGGGCAGAAGCCTAAACAGACATTTCTCCAAAGAAGACATACAGATGGCCAACAGGCACATGAAAAGATGCTCAACATCGCTAATTATTAAGAAATGCAAATCAAAACCACAACGAGTTATCACCTCACACCGGTCAGAATGGCCATCAACAAAAAGCCTACAAATAATAAAAGCTGGAGAGGATGTGGAGAAAAGGGAACCCTCCTACACTGTTGGTGGCAATGTAAATTGGTATAGCCACTATAGAAACAGTATAGAGGTTCCTTAAAAAAATAACAATAGAGTTTCCATATGATCTAGCAATCCCACTGCTGGGCATGCATCTGGAAAAGATAGAAACTCTAATTCTAAAAGATACATGCACCCCAATGTTCACAGCAACACTATTTACAATAACCAAGACATGGAAACAACCCAAGTGTCCATCAAGTGACGTCTGGCTTAAGAAGATGTGGTTTAGGGGGCCTCCCTGGTGGCACAGTGGTTAAGAATCTGCCTGCCAATGCAGGGGACACGGGTTCGAGCCCTGGTCTGGGAAAATCCCACATGCTGCGGAGCAACTAAGCCCATGAACCACAACTACTGAGCCTGAGCATCTGGAGCCTGTGCTCTGCAACAGGAGAGGCTGCAACAGTGAGAGGCCTGTGCACTGCGATGAAGAGTGGGCCCCACTCACCGCAACTAGAGAAAGCCCTCACACAGAAACGAAGACCCAACACAGCCAATAAATAAATAAATAAATAAATAAATTTTTAAAAAAGAAAAACAAGGTGGTTTATACACAGACACACACACACACACACACACACACACACACACACATGAATATTACTCAGCCATAAAAAAGAAAGAAATATTGCCATTTGAAGCAACAAAGATGGATGTAGAGAATATTATACTTAGTGTAAGTCAGACAGAGAGAAACAAATATATGGTGTCACTTATATGTGGAATCTAAAAAATAATACAGGGCTTCCCTGGTGGCACAGTGGTTGAGAATCCACCTGCCGATGCAGGGGTCACGGGTTCGTGCCCTGGTCCGGGAAGATCCCACATGCCGCGGAGCAACTAAACCCATGAGCCATGGCCGCTAGGCCTGCGCGTCCGGAGCCTGTGCTCCGCAACGGGAGAGGTCACAGCAGTGAGAGGCCCGCATACCGCAAAAAAATAAATAAATAAATAAAAATAATAATAATACAAATGAATCTATATAGAAAACAGAAACAGACTCACAAACATAGAAAAAAAAAAAAATTATGGTTACCAAAGAAGAAAGGGAGGAGGGGAGGGATAAATTAGGAGTACGCGATTAATGGATACAAACTATTATACATAAAATAGATAAGCAACAAGGATTTACTATATAGCACAAGGAACTATATTCAGTATCTTATGATAACCTATAAAGGAAAAAATATATATATATAACTGAATCACGTTGCTGGTACAACTGTAACTAATACAATATTGTAAATCAACTGTGCTTCAATTGAAGTTTTTAAGTTAATGATATGGAAAAGTTTTACAAATTAATGGCAGATGTAAAACAACATAGTATCATTAAAAATTGGCAACAGTTATGAAAATACAATTTACAAAAAGTCAAATGTAAACATTAATGTTAGATCTGAAAGTTCTGCTTCCGGGAACCCAATGGACTTCTTACATTAGCCAACTTAATGGCTTCATGTTGACAACAGAGGCACTAATTTTCAAAGAAGGATCTGTTACCCAACATTTATCTATCTGTCTACCTACATATCTATACTTAAATAAAGCTAAAATAGAACACTGACATTTTTAAAAGTCACATAAAAATGACACAAATTATATCTGAATAGTTTCAATTAGATATAGAAAATTATGTGGAAAAACAAAGGCCTGATGTTTTAAAGAAAAATATAAATAGAGCAATACAGTTAAATGTATCTTCCCTATGTGCTTTTCTGCCAGGAATCTTTATCTAACCGGAAGTAGGATTCCCTAACATTGCAATTACTCTGTGGACAACAATCTAAATTAAGGCTCTAAATATTTTCTTTTAAATTGAAGATAAAATTTAATAAGCCCTTACAGAAATTATTTACACTGTGCAAAATGTTTTGAATACTGTGCTAATCCTTTTACCACTGCATCATGGAATATCAAGAGTACTAAAGCAATATGATAGTCATTATGTGAGTACTTTTAATTATATTACCCTTTCTCATTAAAATGACTAAAGGTTTTCTATTCTTGAGTAAAGTGTTATTTTAAGCAAAGCCTTTTTTGTTATCTGGGAAGCAATAAGAGAAAATATAATAGTGAGCCGTTACACTTAAAATCAGTAATAAAATATTAAGTATAAATGATCATAAAGGTAGCTTATACTATGTGACAACAAATTGTATATTTTCTGTTGCTCTAATATCACAAAAAGAATGAGATATATTGTTAATACTGTCACTTTTTTAAAAAGGTGATCTAAAGTGGTTTTAAGCATGATTTGTCCATTAGAACACACGCAAAAAACATTTAAAAAATAAAATTTAAACGTTTTTGAAGGCACAAAGCTGCTGAAATAGTGACAATACATAAAATGACATTGATACAAAGATTCAATATCACAGAAATGTCATTTCTTCTTACATGTATAGAATTATAATTTAAATTATAAATTTAATATAATTCCAGTAAATATTCTATCAGGTTTTCTCTGGAGGTAGTAGTCAAGTTTATTATAAGGTTCCTACTGATAAATAAATAGGGAAGAACAGCCAATAAAATCTTAGAAAGGAAAAGCAATATGAGAGAGCCATCTTCACCACGTATTAAAGCACATTATAAAGACTCTCTAATAAAAACAGTGTAGTTTTGGCTCTAAAAGACAGATGAGTAGAATAGTAGAGATAACCCAGAAAGAACCCAAGTACATATGGCAGTGTAGTCTATGATAATGTTGGCATATCAAATCAGTAGGGATAAGATGAGCTTTTAAATAAATCTTGAAGAAATAGATAGCCATTGGGGTAAATCAGGTGGAGAGAAACACCATGTTCTTAGATTGAAAGACTCAATAACTCAGTATTTCTAAGATGCCAGTTGCCCCCAAATCAAAGTATAGTTTCAATACAATTCAAAGTCCTCACGGGGGTATGTGTGTATATCTGTGCTCCTCTGTGTGTTTGGAAATTAACTAGCTGATTCTGAAATTATTATGAAAGTACAAAGGATCTAGAATAACTATGAAAATCTTGAAGAGGAAAAAATGGAAGGATTTACGTTACTACGTGTTAAGACTTGCCATATAGCTATAGTAGTTAAGACATATGGTATTGTTGCAAAAATATATGAAGAGACAACTAGAAATGAATAGAGTACAGAAAGAGACTCATACACTTTCTGCCAAAGGATTTAGGAGAAAAGTGTCACTGCAATTTAAGGAAGGAAAGGATGGCTTTTTCTTTAAGTGGTGCTAGGACAATTAGGTATACATAATGAATAAAATGAACCTTGACTCTGATATCATATTTAAAATTATTGATATAAGCATCAGGGAAAGTGAATAATGCTTCTAGTAAAAAGAGGAATATATCTTCATGACTTTATGTCCCAAGCTATCAAGATTATTGCCAGTAAACAGTACCTAGATATCAGCTTTCTGGGAGAATTGCCTTCAGCTGAAGACAGTCACCTGACCAAGGTTAAACTCCTTTCCAGGATTAGACTACATTTCAAGATGGATTGATGGGATCGGGGCTGGGAGGGTTGTGGGTGAGGAGATGAGATATAAAATTCTGGCTTCCTCACCCCAAACTGGGGAAACTCTGAAGAACTATCCTGGTTTCGGTGCTTGCCAGGGTGTGAAATGACACCTTTGTCCCCACCTCCCTCTGTTCAGTTTTGCTTCATCTTCTTCTTCTCCCAGTGCTGTTGATCCTCATACACTTCTCCCTAATACAATCCCTGCATGCTCACCTCCGTGTCAGAGACTGCTTCCCAGGAAAACCTTTTTTGCAACAGTAACATATAAGATACTTCTGAGTGAAAGTTGGACAGATATTTAAAAATTTTATTTTATTATTTACTGATTGACGTTTTAAAGCTATCCTCTATTTATAACAGTATTTTGTAGTTGAGTAAGAGCCCAAGCCCTACATTCAAACACAAGCTCCAGCACAGAGTGTGGGTGTGATCTTGGATATAACTCCTGCACGTCTCAGTATACTCATCCCTAACATAGCGGTATTAATAGAATCTATCTCATAGGGTTGTTGTGAAGACTAAATGAATTAATATTTGTAAAGTGCTTAAAATAGTTCCTGGAACAGAGTACATTGCTACTGCTCATGACAAGTGACACTGCTTTCTATTAAAATACAATTAAGTAAATTATTATATAGGTGATACCAGGGAATGCCAAAATTTGTGAAAGTGGTATATGAATTTGCTGATTTTTAAAAATTAAAATGTTGAATGAATAGAATACGTAAAGGATTAGGGATATCGAAAGGAAGAACAAGTTTGAATTATTTTTTAAATATAGTTATAGATATCTACAAAGTTAGATACTCTTCAAATATAGATATAAATACAGAAATAGATACCTACTTTCCTGTAAGATAGCCTTTTCTAGAATAGGTATTCACCAACGTAACAAGACTGTTTCATCAATGAGTAGTTGATGAAAATTAAAATCATTTGTCTCATAACTGTTTCACGTAAAAAAACAAATGGATTGGGGGAGCGAGAAGATGGCGGAAGAGTAAGACGCGGGGATCACCTTCCTCCTCACAGATACATCGGAAATACATGTACACGTGGAACTTCTCCTATAGAACACCCACCGAACGCTGGCAGAAGACCTCAGACCTCCCAAAAGGCAAGAAACTCCCCACGTACCTGGGTAGGGCAAAAAGAAAAAAAGAATAAACAGAGACAAAAGAATAGGGACGGGACCTGCACCAGTGGGAGGGAGCCGTGAAGGAGGAAAGGTTTCCACACACTAGGAGCCCCTTCGCGGGCGGAGACTGTGGGTGGCGGAGGGGGGAAGCTTCGGAGCCGCAGAGGAGAGCACAGCCACAGGGTACAGAGGGCAAAGCGGAGAGATTCCCGCAGAGGATCGGTGGCGACCAGCACTCACCAGCCCGAGAGGCTTGTCTGCTCCCCCGCCGGAGCGGGCAGGGGCCTGGAGCTGAGGCTCGGGCTTCAGTCGGATCCCAGGGAAAGGTCTGGAGTTGGCAGAGTGAAAACAGCCTAAAGGGGTTAGTGCACCATGTTTAGCCGGGAGGGAGTCCGGGAGAAGTCTGGAGCTGCTGAAGAGGCAAGAGGCCTTTTCTTCCCTCTTTGCCTCCTGGTGTGCGAGGAGAGGGGTTTAAGCGCGCCGCTTAAAGGAGCCCCAGAAACGGGCGCGGAGCTACCGAAGAGACAAGAGACTTTTTCTTGCCTCTTCGCTTCCTGGGGCATGAGGAGAGGGGATTAAGGGCCCCGCGTAAAGGAGCTCCAGAAACGGGCGCGAGCCGCGGCTGTTGGCACGGACAACAGAGACGGGTGTGGGACGCTAGGGTTGCCATTGCCGCCACCAAGAGTCCTGTGTGTGAGCACAGGTCACTCTCTACACCGCCCCTCCCGGGAGCCTGTGCAGCCCTCCAACGCCGGGGTCCCGGGATCCAGGGACAGCTTTCCCGGGAAAACGCACGGTGCGCCTCGGGCCGGTGCAGCATCACGCCGCCCTCTGCCGCTGCCGACTCGCCCCGCCCCCATGCCACTCCCTCCCCCCACCTCGGCCTGTGCCAGAGCCCCCGAATCAGCTGCTCCTTTAACCCCGTCCTGGCTGAGCGAAGGGCAGATGCCCTCGGACGACCTACACGCAGAGGCGGGGCCAAGTCCAAAGCTGAACCCCAGGAGCTGTGCAAACAAAGAGGAGAGGGGGAGGTCTCTCCCAGCAGCCTCAGAAGCAGCGGATTAAAGCTCCACACTCAACTTGAACTTGAAGTGCCCTGCATCTGTGGAAAACCTGAACAGACCGCGAAATATCCCAAGTTGAGGAGGTGGACTTTGGGAGCAAGATATACTATTATTTTTTCTTTTTGTGAGTGTGTATGTGTGTGCTGCTGTGTGACATTTTGTCTGTATAGCTTTGTTTTCACCATTTGTCCTAGGGTTAGACCGACCCGGTTTTTTTTGTTTTGTTTTGTTTTGTTTTCTTTAATAGAAATTTTTCTTAATAATTATTTTTTATTTTAATAACTATATTTTATCATACTTTATTTTGTCTTCTCCCTTTCTTTCTTCCTTTCTTCCCTCCTTTCTTTCCTACTTCCCTCCTTCCTTCCTCCCTTCCTTCCTTTCTTCCTTCCTCCCTTCTTTCCTTCCTTTCTTCCTTCCTTCCCTCCCTCCCTTCCTCCTTCCTTCCTTCCTTCCTCTCTTTCCTTTCTATTTTTTTTCTCCCTTTTATTTTGAGCTGTGTGGATTAAAGGGTCTTAAAACTCCAGCCAGGTGTCAAGGCTGTGTCTCTGAGTTGGGAGAACCAACCTCAGGACACTGGTCCACAAGAGACCTCCCAGCTCCATGTAATATCAAATGGCGAAAATCTCCCAGAGATCTCCATCTCAACACCAAGACCCAGCTTCACTCAAGGACCAGCAACGAACAGTGCTGGACACCCTGTGCCCAACAAAGAGCAAGATAGGTCTACAGCCCCATCCATTAGCAGAGAGGCTGCCTAAAATCATAATAAGGCTACCAACATCCCCAAACACACCACCAGACGTGGACCTGCCCACCAGAAAGACAAGATCCAGCCTCATCCATCAGAACAGAGGCACTAGTCCCCACAACCAGGAAACCTCCTCAACCCACTGAACCAACCTCAGCCACTGGGGACAGCCACCAAAACCAGAGAGAACTACGAACCTGCAGCCTGCAAAAAGGAGACCCCAAACACAGTAAGATAAGCAAAATGAGAAGACAGAAAAACACACAGCAGATGAAGGAGCAAGATAAAAACACACCAGACCTAACAAATGAAGAGGTAAAAGCCAGTCTACCTGAAAGAGAATTCAGAATAATGATAGTAAAGATGATTCAAAATCTTGGAAATAGAATAGACAAATTGCAAGAAACAGTTAACAAGGACCTAGAAGAAATAAAGAGGAAGCAAGTAATGATGAGCAACACAATAAATGAAATGAAAAATACTCTAGATGGGATCAATAGCAGAATAACTGAGGCAGAAGGACGGATAAGTGACCTGGAAGATAAAATAGTGGAAATAACTACTGCAGAGCAGAAAAAAGAAAAAAGAATGAAAAGAACTGAGGACAGTCTCAGAGACCTCTGGGACAACATTAAACGCACCAACATTCGAATTATAGGGGTCCCAGAAGAAGAAGAGAAAAAGAAAGGGACTGAGGAAATATTTGAAGAGCTTATAGTTGAAAATTTCCCTAATATAGGAAAGGAAATAGTCAATCAAGTCCAGGAAGCACAGAGAGTCCCATACAGGATAAACCCAAGGATAAACACGCCAAGACACATAATAATCAAACTGTCAAGAATTAAATACAAAGAAAACATATTAAAAGCAGCAAGGGAAAAACAACAAATAACACACAAGGGAATCCCCATAAGGTTAACATCTGATCGTTCAGCAGAAACTCTACAAGCCAGAAGAGAGTGGCAGGACATATTTAAAGTGATGAAGGAAAAAAACCTACAACCAAGATGACTCTACCCAGCAAGGATCTCATTCAGATTTGATGGAGAAATTAAAACCTTTACAGACAAGCAAAAGCTGAGAGAGTTCAGCACCACCAAACCAGCTTTACAACAAATGCTAAAAGAACTTCTCTAAGTAAGAAACACAAGAGAAGGAAAAGACCTACAAGAACAACCTGAAACAATTAAGTAAATGGTAATAGGAACACACATATCAATAATTACCTTAAATGTAAATGGATTCAATGCTCCCACCAAAAGACACAGACTGGCTGAATGGATACAAAAACAGGACCCATATATATGCTGTCTACAAGTGACCCACTTCAGACCTAGCGACACTTACAGACTGAAAGTGAGGGGATGGAAAAAGATATTCCATGCAAATGGAAATCAGAAGAAAGCTGGAGTAGCAATTCCCATATCAGACAAAATAGACTTTAAAATAAAAACTATTATAAGAGACAAAGAAGGACACTACATAATGATCAAGGGATCTATCCATGAAGAAGATATAACAATTGTAAATATTTATGCACCCAACATAGGAGCACCTCAATACATAAGGCAAATACTAACATCCATAAAAGGGGAAATCGACAGTAACACAATCATAGTAGGGGACTTTAACACCCCACTGTCACCAATGGACAGATCATCCAAAATGAAAATAAATAAGGAAACACAAGCTTTAAATGATACATTACACAAGATGGATTTACTTGATATTTATAGGACACTCCATCCAAAAACAACAGAATACACATTTTTCTCAAGTGCTCATGGAACATTCTCCAGGATAGATCATAACTTGGGTCACAAATCTAGCCTTGGCAAATTTAAGAAAATTGAAATCGTATCAAGTATCTTTTCTGACCACAACGCTATAAGACTAGATATCAATTATAGGAAAAGATCTGTAAAAAATACAAACACATGGAGGCTAAACAATACACTATTAAATAACGAAGTGATCACTGAAGAAATCAAAGAGGAAACCAAAAGTACTTAGAAACAAATGACAATGGAGACACGGCAACCCAAAACCTATGGGATACAGAAAAGCAGTTCTAAGAGGGAAGTTTATAGCAATACAATCATACCTTAAGAAACAGGAGACATCTCGAATAAACAACCTAACTTTGCACCTAAAGCAATTAGAGAAAGAAGAACAAAAACCCCCCAAATTTAGCAGAAGGAAAGAAATCAGAAAGATCAGATCAGAAATAAATGAAAAAGAAATGAAGGAAACAATAGCAAAGATCAATAAAAGTAAAAGCTGGTTCTTTGAGAAGATAAACAAAATTGATAAACCATTAGCCAGACTCATCAAGAAAAAAAGGGAGAAGACTCAAATCAATAGAATTAGAAATGAAAAAGGAGATGTAACAACTGACACTGCAGAAATACAAAAGATTATTAGAGATTACTACAAGCAACTCTATGCCAATAAAATGGACAATCTGGAAGAAACGGACAAATTCTTAGAAATGCACAAGCTGCTGAGACTGAACCAGGAAGAAATAGAAAATATGAACAGACCAATCACAAGCACTGAAGTTGAAACTGTGATTAAAAATCTTCCAACAAAGAAAAGCCCAGGACCAGATGGCTTCACAGGAGAATTCAATCAAACATTTAGAGAAGAGCTAACACCTATCCTTCTCAAACTCTTCCAAAAGATAGCAGAGGGAGGAACACTCCCAAACTCATTCTATGAGGCCACCATCACCCTGATACCCAAACCAGACAAAGAAAGAAAACTACAGGCCAATATCACTGATGAACATAGATGCAAAAATCCTCAACAAAATACTAGCAAATAGAATCCAACAGCACATTAAGATCATACACCATTATCAAGTGGGGTTTATTCCACAAATGCAAGGATTCTTCAATATATGCAAATCAATCAACGTGATACACCATGTCAACAAACTGAAGGAAAAAAACCATATGATCATCTGAATAGATGCAGAGAAAGCTTTTGACAAAATTCAGCAGCCATTTATGATAAAAACCCTGCAAAAAGTAGGCACAGAGGGAACTTTCCTCAACATAATAAAGGCCATATATGACAAACCCACAGCCAGCATTGTTCTCAATGGTGAAAAACTGAAACCATTTCCACTAAGATCAGGAACAAGACAAGATTGCCCACTCTCACCACTCTTATTCAACATAGTTTTGGAAGTTCTAGCCACCACAATCAGAAAAGAAAAAGAAATAAAAGGAATCCAAATCAGAAAAGAAGAAGTAAAGCTGTCACTGTTTGCAGATGACATGATACTATACATAGAGAATCCTAAGGATGCTACCAGAAAACTACTAGAGCTAATCAATGAATCTGGTAAAGTAGCAGGATACAAAATTAATGCACAGAAATCTCTGGCATTCTTATACACTAATGATGAAAAATCTGAGAGTGAAATGAAGAAAACACTCCCATTTACCATTGCAACAAAAAGAATAAAATATCTAGGAATAAACCTACCTAAGGAGACAAAAGACTTGTATGCAGAAAACTATAAGACACTGATGAAAGAAATTAAAGATGATACAAATAGGTGGAGAAATATACCATGTTCTTGGATTGGAAGAATCAACATTGTGAAAATGACTCTATTACCCAAAGCAATCTACAGATTCAATGCAATCCCTATCAAATTACCAGTGGCATTTTTTTACAGAACTAGAACAAAAAATTTCACAATTTGTATGGAACCAAAAGACCCCAAATAGCCAAAGCAATCTTGAGAACGAAAAATGGAGCTGGAGGAATCAGGCTCCCTGACTTCAGACTATACTACCAGCCTACAGTAATCAAGACAGTATGGTACTGGCACAAAAACAGAAATACAGATCAATGAAACAGGATAGAAAGCCCAGAGATAAACCCACACACATATGGTCACCTTATCTTTGATAAAGGAGGGAAGGATATACAGTGGAGAAAAGACAGCCTCTTCAATAAGTGGTGCTGGGAAAACTGGACAGGTATACATAAAAGTATGAAATTAGAACACTCCCTAACACCATACACAAAAATGAACTCAAAATGGGTTAAAGACCTAAATGTAAGGCCAGACACTATGAGACTCTTAGAGGAAAACATAGGCAGAACACTCTATGACATAAATCACAGCAAGATCCTTTTTGACCCATCTCCTAGAGAAATGGAAATAAAAACAAAAATAAACAAATGGGATCTAATGAAACTTCAAAGCTTTTGCACAGCAAAGGATACCATAAACAAGACCAAAAGACAACCCTCAGAATGGTAGAAAATATTTGCAAATGAAGCAACTGACAAAGGTTTAATATCCAAAATTTATAAGCAACTCATGCAGCTCAATAACAAAAAACAAACAACCCAATCCAAAAATGGGCAGAAGAACTAAATAGACATTTCTCCAAAGAAGATATACAGATTGCCAACAAACACATGAAAGAATGCTCAACCTCATTAATCATTAGAGAAATGCAAATCAAAACTACAATGAGATATCATCTCACACCAGTCAGATTGGCCATCATCAAAAACTCTAGAAACAATAAATGCTGGAGAGGGTGTGGAGAAAAGAGAACCCTCTTGCACTGCTGGTGGGAATGTAAATTGATACAGCCACTATGGAGAACAGTATGGAGGTTCCTTAAAAAACTACAAATAGAACTACCATATGACCCCACAATCCCACTACTAGGCATATACCCTGAGAAAACCATAATTCAAAAAGAGTCATGTACCAAAATGTTTATTGCAGCTCAATTTACGATAGCCAGGACATGGAAGCAAACTAAGTGTCCATCAACAGATGAATGGATAAAGAAGATGTGGCACATATATACAATGGAATATTACTCAGCCATAAAAAGACATGAAACTGAGTTATTTGTAATGAGGTGGATAGACCTGGAGTCTGTCATACAGAGTGAAGTAAGTCAGAAGGAGAAAAACAAATACCATACGCTAACAAATATATATGGAATCTAAGAAAAAAAATGTCATGAAGAGATTAGTGGTAGGACGGGAATAAAACACAGACCTACTAGAGCATGGACTTGAGGATATGGGGAGGGGGAAAGGTAAGTGGTGACGATGTGAGAAAGTGGCAGGGACATATACATACTACCAAATGTAAATTAGATAGCTAGTGGGAAGCTGCCGTATAGCACAGGGAGTTCACCTCTGTGCTTTGTGACCACCTAGAGGGGTGGGGTAGGGAGGGTGGGAGGGAGGGTGACGGAAGAGGGAAGAGATATGGGAACATACGTATATGTATAACTGATTCACTTTGCTGTAAAGGAGAAACTAACACACTATTGTAAAACAGTTATACTCAAATAAAGATGTTAAAAACAAAACAAAACAAAAGATATATATATATATATATATATATATATATATATATATATATATATATATAAAAACAAAACAAAACAAATGGATTTCAGAAGAAAACAACCTGCTCTTTATTTCTTTGTTCATTTTTCAGAAATATATTTCCTGGCATGTACTTGCAGTATACTAGGTCTTGTTTCATCTAAAACTGAAGAAAATCAGGAATCCATCTTTGGGTTTACCTATTTTCACCTATACAAGTAATACTAATAAACAATACTTGTATATACCTTTAGTGTTTAGACATTTCTTCACATGCACAACTGTGTTCGTTCTTCAAAAAATATCCTATTAAGTAAAACTGATTTTTGTTTTTTCTGATGTCCAAAACAGGGTCTAGAGAGTACAGAAACCAGCTCAAGCTAACACAGCTTTTCCACATTACAGTCAAAACCAGAACACAGATTCTCACACTGCAAGTCTAATGCCCTATCCCTGCAGCTTGACTCCTTTACTAAAGTCCTACGTCTAATTTTATACATATATAGATTTGTAAACTAGTACCTTACTCCCTAGTGCTATACTATGATATATAATAATGCTAATCCACCCACCCCCATTTTTTTTTTTTAACTATCACAGTCAGAGGACCCAGGAAAATGTTTCACCTAAGATTTTTTTTCTCAAGAGTTTAATCTTGATTTTGCTTCGTTGACATTTGATTACTTCCTAGTAAAAGAGAAAAGGAACACTCCAACTCTTATACATGTACCACCATTGTAGAAGGATGGCTTCTGAGATCACAATTCACCTATACTCTTGTCTTATTTTTGGTTACTCGACCTAATTAGATGTGTACACAAGAATGAGCTTCAAACTGAAAACCTGGCAGGTTAAGATTCTTTGCTGACAGGAAGACCTGTTTTTTTTTTTTTTTTTTTTTTTAACTCCTGTCTAGTTTCTGTCACCAGTTTTGAAAGAAAGATAATGAAAAGAACAGTGAAACCACTAAAAGCAAAATGAAGTATTTAGCTATCTATAGCCTAGTACGGAACTCATTCTAAGGAAGAAAAATTCTAGGAAAACAAAAATGTTTCCTTGGAGGAATGAAATGGATGTGAACATCTTTTTCCAATGTAAAAAAATAGTGTCAATAGCTAGAGTTCTTGTCTTGATATGTATGTATGTATGTATTTATGTATTTATCTATCCATCCATCCATCTATCCATCTATTGATCCATCAACCCACCCACCCACCCATCCAATTTTATTAAGGGATTTCAGAAATGCAAAGGAAGTTAAAACTTCAGAAAGAAGTTAATATGAGGAGTATTTGCAGAAATTATTTTTATCCATGTCCTTTTGTCATATATAGAACAAAATGTTGGTAAAGTCAGGCTGTGACTGGGATGATGCATAGACTAGCTTACCACGGACCGAAGCAGCAGCATTCACATTTGAGGAATGTACACTAGTCTTACCAGCTATCACTTGGTTTCCCTTTAATGCCTAGCACTTAACATAATTGAACTGAATGCACTGTCACATTACTTGGCAAACTGGACGAAACAAGCTTAGAACATCTCCACTCAATCAATTCATCTGAGATCATGTAGATGTAGAAAGACTTAGTTTTACGGATACAAATGCTTTATATGGTATATGAGATTTTCCCTAGAAGCAATTTTTACAATATGGTCAATGAATCCCAAAGTCTCTAAAACTGCCAATAGGAGTGTAAGAAACAGAGATCCCATTTCTGTTGTACCCTGTTTATGCTCCCCAAATCATCAGGGATATCCATAACACTAATATTATACCATGTAAGAATACCAGAGCAAATAACAAATTTCTTGAAAATAAACAAACCCCTTTGGAGATTTTATTATATAGAGCAGCAGAGAATATATTTGGAACTGTCAACCCACTGCACAGTCAGGGTTGTCCATTGCTAGTTGAAAAATGCAGCAAAGACAGCATTAAATTCGAAAACCATTTGAAGACAGCAAGAACAATATAAATTATAATTAAGAAAGTATGCTTAGGGACTTCCCTGATGGTCCAGTAGCTAAGACTCTGCTCTCCCTATGCAGGGGGACTGGGTTCGATCCCTGGTCAGGGAACTAGATCCCACATGCTGCAACTAAGAGTTCTCATGCCTCAACTAAAGATCCTGTGTGCTGCAACTAATGATCCCACATGCTGCAACTAAAGACCCTGCATGCTGCAACTAAAGATCCCGCATGCCACGACGAAGACCCCACACACGGCAATGAAGATCCCACATGCTGAACTAAGACCTGGCACAGCCAAATAAATAAATAAATATTTTAAAATAAATAAATATCTATGTACCAAACAGCATTGCCTTAAAATATAGAAAGCAAAATTTTAAAAAAAGAAAGTACATTTATAATTTTTCAAATTTGAAGATTTTAAAATGGAACACAAAATGTTGGTCTCTGTGTTGCACAGAATTACATTATATATAATTGCTAACTGGATTAGTTAGTTTTTAATTTGAAAATATCTTAAAAATTACTTGCTGCAGGATAAAGAACCAGGAATTTAAAAAGAAAGAAACAAACAAAAACTAAGCAGTCATTTCAATATATAAGTAGTCCAAAATTAGTAAACAAAGAAGAACATTTTGTAACTAATGCAATAAGATTGTTGACTTTGGTAAAAGAAACAATAATTTCCATAATTCCCATACTCTATGTTTAGAGTGGATGATTCCTTGCCATTTTATTAATTTATTTACCTTTTGACCACCTTTACCCATGATTTGTATTATTTAAATATAAGTACTGCCACTGGAAACTTTGTTTTTTTCATGGAAAAATGAACTTCATTAATATTTATAAATACTGTGCTCAAAAATATTGAGGAAATAAGTGGTCATGGATAAGAAGATTAAATATTGTAAAGATGTAGTTCTTCCCAAATTTGTCTATAGGTTTAATGTAATTTCAATCAAATGTTTACTGGGACTTTTCAGAACTTGTTAAAAAGTTGTTTTAAATTTTTTTCCAGAAGGATAAATAGATGATAAAAGGAAAGACATAATTTAAATGATAATGAGAAAATAGAAATAAAATAAGAAAACATAAACCTGTAGGATTTAAACCGTATGGCACTGGAACAAGACCGGAAATACAGATCTATGTAACAGAGTACAGATGATTGAATATAGGATGTCACATTGCAAAAATAAATAACAACAGAATAATAATTATTATTCAATTAAAAGATGGAAATCTTGCCAATTAAGGGGGAATCAAATTAGATTGTAATTAGAGCAAAAAAGCAAAATCTGGATGAATTAAAGGAGCAAATGAAAAATATACCTACCTACCTATAACTCTTTCCCCATCATAAACAAAGGAGAAGAAGAAAAGAAAATAGAGGTGAAGTTTCAATTGATTCAAATGTAGAAAGGCTTTGAAAGTGAAGAATCAATGGAAAAAATGAAAAAAAAAAGAAAATGTCTCATATATTTAATGGATAAGTAAAATTAAAATATAAGCAGACATATAAATAGTTACTACAAATACAACAAAGTTGTTATTTAGCATTGAGGTGATTTCCAAGTTTTTGCTGTTATAAATAATTCAATATCAAACATCTCTGTGGATAAATAATCCATCTTTTGATTATTTCTTGAAAAGATCTCACCGGAATTAGAATTACTGGGTCAAAAAGGTGATAATGTCTAAGTTTCTTTATATACATTACACAAAGTGCTTTTCAGAAATTATGTAGTGATTTATACTCCACTAATCAGTGTTTGTTCCAATTTCATCACAGTTTAATTGAAATAGAAAAATTTTTTTAAAAAGGAAAAAGAAAACTTAGCTGGCTATCATTTAAATCAAGATATATTTGAATATTAGTGACTTTGAACATATTTTCAGTCATTCTTTGGCCATTGGTACTTCCTCTTTTGTGAACTGCAGTTCATACTCCTTTTAATACATTGCAAAGAAAGAGAAAACAGAGATGTTGATATCAGACATATGGTAGTTCGGTTTTGCCAGTAAGCAACTGTTTTGATTTTGTGTAAGTTAATTTTTCTGAATTGCAATCTCCTTGATTCAATAATAATAATAATAATAATAATAATAAACACCTGTACAATGGAGTTGTTGTGAGTATCAAATGAAATAAATTAATGAGATTCAGGTGCTAATAAAAATGACTATAGTAAATATAAAAGAAAGTCATGAACCCACTTATATTGGAATGTTAGTAGTAGTTACTGATTTTAGTTATTATTTTTGTAATAATTATGTTAAGATAATTTGTATTTTATCATATGTACAATAATTATGATTAGTGTTTTGTAATGAAAAGTATTTTAAACAAATTCATATTCTATGAGCAAATTCATTTTTTCTTATGCCTTAGATTTTTTTTCCTATTCATCAATATGCAGTTGGGATTACTAATACATGTACACCCTATACTACATTTTCAGGGAATTGTCAGCTTTGCAAAGATGGAATTATTTTCATAAGTGTGAGCAGCTTTAGCACACTAGGTATTTTTAATTTTCCAAAATCTTCTTTGACTCACACAGTTATGTATTAAGTGGTATGACATTCAACCATTCACAATCTCAAAGATAAGATTTTTTGCAAGTGGTATTCATGCGATAAGGAATGAAAAAAAAAAAGAAGATATAATGCCTATATGTAAAGGTTATACTTATCCATGTTTTTCTATCAACTTACTAAAATTTGTGTCAAAATTTTTAACTTGTACATTTAATTTTCATTAAATATTTATTAAGGCAACAAGACATATATTTCATCATATCTGAAATGCGATAGCGTATAGAATGACAGAATATAAGGCAGAAATCCTGTACCTTTTGTGTGACTCAGACCACTAAGCTTGAAGGTAGAAGTCTCTTTGAGGAAGCTGTCCCAGTATGGAGCCAGGACGAGACGCTTGTGCTTCTCCTGACCTAATCAAAATATAAAGAGATATTACACTTCAATGTCACATTCAAGAGGAAAAACATCAGTGGAGATTGAAATAGAAGCAAAACTTCCTTCTAATGGGAAATTTCTTTCTTTTTTTTTTTTTTTTTTTTTTTTTTTTTTGCGGTACACGGGCCTCTCACTGTTGTGGCCTCTCCCGTTGCGGAGCACAGGCTCTGGACACGCAGGCTCAGCGGCCATGGCTCACGGGCCCAGCAGCTCTGCGGCATATGGGATCTTCTCAGACCGGGGCACGAACCCACGTCCCCTGCATCGGCAGGCAGATTCTCAACCACTGCGCCACCAGGGAAGCCCCAAAGTACATTTTAAGATGAGATTTAAATGGCATTTCTGAAGAACATATTCAACACTATTAATGATTTTCTCTCTAATACTCAAAAAATATTATAAAATCAACTCAAAAATTCTTGGAATTTTAATTTAAACCATTCAAATAAAAGATATTACTGAGAGCCTGTTTGAACCTACCACATAAAAATGGATTGTAGTAGTTAATATTTACACATGCACAAATATACACTTTTGCAATGTTAATCATTTAAACTATTATATGAAAAATCAATCAATTTTTCAAAACGTGCTTATGGGCTACATAACATGCACTTGCTTTTAGTGCTACCATGTATAAAAAGTAAAAAACTCTGTCAGCACAGAAATTTATAATTTTAAGTATATTGAACTAGATATCAGCTGATGCCTTGGACAGGAATGGGAGTGTTACAACTTCTAAGAAGGGGATTTTTGTAACATACAGTAAAATTGTGTATGTATTAACCATTTTGCCCATCAATACTACTTGTAGAAATACACCTTAAATATACAAAGGCAGTATTTGCATAGCAATATTTGTATACCAAATTATTAGCAATAATGAAAAGATCTATGCACTGGAGACTACTGTATAAACAATAGTGCAGGAAAAAAACTGAGGTACTAAAAATTCATAAAAATCTATGAGAAAGATGTACATTAACTATTTTACTGGGATTCCAGACATATTATTAGGCAAAGTTAGCAAGGTGCAAAAGAAATTATACAGTATCCTACCTTTGTGTAAGATAGAGGATGAAACAGAACCATGTGTGTACATAAGCATTTATTCATATATACTCATTTTTGCAAAACTAAACACAGTATGGATAAATCAGAATCAAATGATGATGGTCATCTATATGATTGTTTGAGAAAGTGGTGGATGGTTGAGTTATGGGAATGAGATTTCTTTAAGTAGAACATTTTACATAGCTTTGAGTTTTGAACAATACGTGTTTTACAAATTCAAAAATAAATTTAGAAAGTGTGAAAAAGCAAAGCTAAAACTGAATTCAAATTAAAAATTAAAGAATCCATCTTTATATAAATTGACAACAAAACTATACAGAATAAAGAATTAATTAAAGAATATTTTGGCCATAGTTCTCTGACTGTTCTATTGTAGTACAATATATTCCAAGAGGAAAAATCAACTGCAAAGATAGCTTTAGATTTAGTAGTTTTCAGTTCCTTTTTCTTTTCTTCTCTCTCTCTCTTTTTCTTGGTAGTTAAGAATATAGTAATTTAGAAAATATAAGGGGTATATAGGAATGATAGAGCAAATGGGTACTGAATTGATGTGTTGGGAGTGAGGTTTTTCACATGGGAGAAGAAAAAGTGAGGTGAATTGAAGAAGAACCCTATGGTGTAGGATCGGAATAGGAGGTATCAGTATGAGATAATTGTTTTTAATAATTATTTTAATAATTATACGTCTTTGTTCTGTCCCCTGAAAGGAACATCCTAGCAGGAATGAGCACATCTAGTGCCCATATCTTGGACACTAAATACCTTGTCTCTGTATAGCAAACCATTGAAAAATGCCAAATTCTAGTTTTACAGCAAGTTGAGTGCTAGGTGAAACTAGAACATCTTATATTGCCAGAAAGTAACCAAATATTCAAAAACTAATGAAGACGATAAAAAGGATTGAGGTATCGTCTTGTAAAGCGTCCCATTGGCCAAATTTGGGAGTGTCCAAAAGAATAATAATAAAAATCCACAAAAATGAAGCAGCCCCATTCTTCCTAGGCTCCCCCTCTTACAATAAAAATTGCCAGACATAACACACAACAGACAAGGATAGCGAGACTCTGAAATATGAAAGAAGAAGGCAGCCTGCTTAGGGACCTTGGGACTTGAGGAAAGACATGGTGGATTTCCAGGTTCCCATACTGCCTCTCATATATAGTGGACAAGGCACTGAACAAGTCTCCAACCCAGATCAACTAAGAGGGGCAGAAAAATAAAGGGGAAGGGAGCTGACCTTCTATCTCTTGCTTGGTGGAAACAGGCGGCAGTCCAATTCTCTTGCTGGGGTAGCAGGCTGAGGGAAAGCCTAGCTAGCCAGGGTAGAGTTGAAATATTTATATATAACATGGTCCGACAATGTTCTGTCTAAAATAGACTTCTCCAAATTTAATGACATAGGTAGTTTGAAAGAAAAAGGATGATAAAAGATGTACCATGAACATGTTAATTTTAAAAAACAAAAATGGTTACATTACTATCATATAAAGCAAACTTCAGAGAAAAGAAAATTACTAGAGACAGAGGGGCAATACATAATTATAAAGTATGGATACACCAGGAAGACATATAATACTAATGTGTCTATAACAAATAACAAAGCCTCAACTTAACATGAAGCAAAATTCAACAGAGGGGAAAGAAGAAATAAATATACCACCACTATAGTTGTGTGATTTTTTAAAAATATCCTCCTCTCACCACGTGATAGGTAAAACTACTAGTCAGAAAATCAGCAAGGATACAGAAGACCCAAATAACAAAATTAACTGAGAATTTGAATGACATATGTAAAACACTCCAAAAAACAACAGCAGAATACTTATTTGTTTCAAGTCCTATGGGACATTCACCGAGAGACCATATATTGGGTCATAAAACAAACCTCAACGAATTTAAAATACTCTAAATCATACAGATTGTGTTCTTTCGACATAAGGGAATCAGTAACAGAAAGAAATAAAAAAGAAAAAGGTCTAGAACTGTCTTTTCCCAGTCTGCTCTGGCACTACTCTTTTTTTTTTTCCTTTTTGGCCGCACAGTAGGTCATGTGGAACTTCCCCCACCAGGGATAGAACCCATGCCCCCTGCAGTGGAAGCACAGAGTCTTAACCACTGAACCACCAGGGAAGTCCCTCTGGCACTACTCTTTGAATGAATGTCTTTTCAAAAACCATAAAAATTTGCTATAATTCAAAAATGTGGCAAACAAGTTCAATAGTCTTCAATGCAAGAAGAAAAAGGAAAAGGAGTGAGAGATTATTCTTTTCTATTGATATAATAGCTATGGATTTGTACAAATATTAGCTCTAGTATTTTTATTTATTTATTTTTGTTGTTGTTGATTTTTGTGGTACGTGGGCCTCTCACTGCTGTGGCCTCTCCCGCTGCAGAGCATAGGCTCCGGACATGGAGGCCCAGTGGCCATGGCCCACGGGCCCAGCCGCTCCGCGGCATGCGGGATCCTCCCGGACCGGGGCACGAACACGCGCCCCCTGCATCGGCAGGCGGACTCTCAACCACTGCGCCACCAGGGAAGCCCTACTCTAGTATTTTTGAATTGCTTGTAAGAGCCACAAGTTCCTCCTAGAAATCTGGATACAGAGAAATCCAGAGAAGGAAGAGGTAGGTGTCAAAGTCATTTCTGTTAACATCTGGCTTTGTTTTTGTTTTTCCAAACTCAGGGACATTACTCAGAAATATGATGATAATGATAGAAATCAAGGAGCCTCCCCTGAATAAAGAGTGGGCCATCAAATAGTACACATGCAGTGGTCAAAGAATCATAGAATCACCAGCTAGAAGCAAGCTCAGAGATTACCTGGTACCTCCCCCAGTGTTAGGAGATACAAAAGCCAAAAAAAATAAAAGTTCCTTACCCAAGGTCACACAGCTTGTGTCTTCTGAATTTAGATCCCCTCACATTTTTATAAATTAAATGTTCAGTGATTAAATATGATAACGTGATGGGGATTTGAGAACAATAAATACTGAAATATAAAAGATTTTAAAAATCTACGAATCTGTACTTGTACTTAAAAATAAAGAGTTGGGGGGGAGGAGAGAAGCAGAGAAAAAGCTTTTTTCTTTAATTTAAAAATCTCAGCTAATAAAAAAATAGCAAGGATAATGGACATAATAATTGATACTGGTAGCATATCTGAAAGGATACTAAAACCATCAAATGAAGGGTTGTAAGGGAAGAGGTTATTCACATTGTCTCAAATTATCACCCTCCCCCAAATTATTTATTAGTTATAAAGGGAAAAGATAATCTTTACAATATAAAGATCTGGCAGACACAACCTTAAGCAAGTGATTAACTTAGTATCCCCACTAATGGGACTTTGTGTCTCTGGATGTGTTGCAATGAGAAGTACACAATATGTGATATTCTTACCAAAATGTTCAATCTGAATTGGATAATGAAGAAACAAAGATAAGATAAATCAAAGTACATCAATGCAGTGTAACATTATGGAGCTATAAATATATTTAGGTAGTTTTTTATGTCTTAACATCATATGACTTCCAAGATATGCAATATGAAATAAAGACCAAGAAATTTTTGTACAGAAAAAAAAAAAGAAATCCATAACATGCAATATTCTACAAGACAACTGGCCTGGACTCTCCAAAATACCAATATCATAAAAGACAAAATAAGGTAGAAGGGAATTTTTATTTATTTTTTATTTTTTTATTTTTATTTTTTTGCGGTATGCGGGCCTCTCACTGTTGTGGCCTCTCCCGTTGCGGAGCACAGGCTCCGGACGCGCAGGCCTAGCGGCCATGGCTCACGGGCTTAGTTGCTCCGTGGCATGTGGGATCTTCCCGGACCAGGGCACGAACCCGTGTCTCCTGCATCGGCAGGCGGATTCTCAACCACTGCGCCACCAGGGAAGCCCCTCCTAGGTTTTTTTTTTTTGAAGGGAATTTTTAGATTAAATGAGATGTAAGAGATTGGAAACCAAATGTAATGAATAATCCTTGATTGAATCCCAGACTGGAAAAAAGATAACATTTTTAAAAAGTTATAAGGAACATTTTTGGGACAATTGGAGAAGTTTTACTGTGGATATTTAATATTTTAAAAATATTAATGTATCTAGGTTAAATCTTAGTGTATGATAATGGCATTTCAATTATGTTGGAGAAAGTCCTTTTTCTAAGGCCATACATACTTTAGAGACGAAATTATATGTCTACAGATAGAGACAGAATATAAAGCAAGTTCCCCAAAAGTTAACAATTGATGAAATAGGGCTTCCCTGGTGGCACAGTGGTTGAGAATCCGCCTGCCGATGCAGGGGACACGGGTTCGTGCCCCGGTCTGGGAAGATCCCACATACCACAGAGTGGCTGGGCCCGTGAGCCATGGCCGCTGAGCCTGTGCATCTGGAGCCTGTGCTCCGCAATGGGAGAGGCCACAACAGTGAGAGGCCCGCGTACCACACACACACACAAAAAAAAACCAAACAAAACAAAAAAAACCAAACAATTGATGAAATAGATGAATCCGTATGAAAAATATAGGACTATTCATTGTACTATGCTCTTCTGTAGGTGTGACATTTTTCAAAATAAAAAGTTGTGTTTTGTGGGGAGGGGACAAAAGACTAAATGCAAAAAAAAATTCCTATAGCTTTAATTAAATGGAAGCACATTTTGTTATCTTTAAAATGGGATTTGTGTAAGTTGAACTACTGGGTCATGGGGGAAACATTATAAATTATAGTTAATTCTCTATGGAAAGGAGATAAGCTTTACTGACATTAAATATATGCGGGGATGATGCTACATGTAAATATTTCACAAGTAAATATGCATACATTGAAGTGAATTTTGAAAAAAATATTTGCTAATTGAGGTGTATGATATTAAAATATATTTCAAGACCATTGTGTAAAGAGCAATATTTCTGAAAGTGCTGTCTTCTGACAACCTCCACTGGAATAACTTGTGATGGTAGGGTCTTACCCCAGACATAATGAATCAGAATAACTGTGAACCTGAGAATCTGAATTTTGATAAGTTTCCAATTACTGCTTACTGAATTTTGAAAGCTACTAAATGAGAAAAAAGGAATTCCAAATATTAAGGCTCCCAAACAGTATCTAAAAATAATTAAAGTAATTATAAGCAAGCTGAGTCTCAGATTACTTGTCTGAAAAGTGGCTATAACAATAATTTCACCTCTACTTTTCCATAGTATGAGTGTTAGCTATTTGTTATGAGCAAAGCAAACTAAGACAAATAATCCAATTAAACTAAGGTATAACTAGATTGTTATATATTTGATACTCCAACTTTCCTGCCCACCAATCTCAAATCTCCCAGTGATGTTTATTAATTCAAATATTTAAATAGTTGACTATCTGAATTTGGGAGAGATTTTGAGAGCGTGGGACTTTTTCTTACACCTATTTATCTCTCTTATGTATTAAGATATGCACACCTTGACTGGAAATGTACAATGATCACTACATATTTACCATAAATATTTATTCAACTCTGGAGGGACTTCAGATAAGATTCAGAGGCCTCCAAGGGCAAGACTTTCATAAACTAATTCAAACATGTGAAATCAAATGCACTGGGTATTGTCTCTCCAAATCCCTAAGTGTGATTAACTTATAACTGTGTTATATTGTTTGATTTATTACTATATTACTAGTGAACACCATGGTCATAATCAACCTGAGTCAACAACAATTCAACAGAGTACCTTGTTTATATTTTATCAACCCTCAAAATGGAAGTTGATATTTGTAAAACTAATATGTTAACTGGTATGCACACCTTTATCCCTGCTGTTATTCTGTTTTGCTCTTCAATAAAACTACTAATGTCTGGAAAAGAATCCATTTATACTTAAACATTTGAATCAAATCACTAATATTGCATTTAAATTTGTATTAAGTAAAAGATCAAATAATCTCAAGACTACAGCTACTTTAACAGAAATAATCAAAACAACTACTCTGCATACAACTATTACTGCTTCATTCATTTATGCAACTTTTAGGTATATAACCCATAGTGATATTTCACAAGTACAATACCACACAAAATCAAAATACAATGTGTATATATTTTTGTGTGTACGTATATCTCACACATGAGGTAGCTGTGAAATGTGCATATGACAGTTTTCAGCACACAACAGATGCTCAGTAAACAGTGACTGAATATTCAACTCCTGCTTTATCAACATACATGCCAACACTGAAATACTCATTTAGTTAGGAGCAAATCTATGAGTTAATATAACCCCTGCCATTAGCAAGCATATAAAGTAGCAGGTGTGGAATACGGTTATATGAACAAGGGCACACACATACATATAATGGAGATGGGTCCTTAAATTCTTAATGTATACACTGGGCCCTAATTTCTAATGTTTCAACTCAGATGCTTGCTTTCCACTCACAGCTACCTTCTCTGTTTCCACTTTTACTTCCAGCTAAGTAGGAAGGAAACTTAAGAGTAGGGGGCTGGGGTGGAGGGCATAATTAGTGATGAGAGAGGATTGTGGGAATTGAGTCCATGGATACCAGTCGCTGAGGAAGGGAACATGTCCTGGCTGAATAAGGCGGCCAAGATGGGATATCTAAGCATATGTGAGCTAGGGTCTGATGGCAATGTTAAAAAGAGAAAGGAGAGTCCCGAAGAGCTGAGAAAATGTGAAAGGAGTGGTAGTCAGGGGCATTTCTTGAGGTCCTTTGATAGGACGCAGGGAGGCCTCTTTCCCTGAGATCTGGGGGGAGGAAGCAAAAAGAAGGGCAAGTGCCTTTCTTTAGAGCCTTATCAGTATGGGGCTTTTATTTTTTAATTTAGTTTTTTAAAATTTATTTTATTGAACTATAGTTGATTTACAATGTTGTGTTAATTTCTGCTGTACAGCACAGTGATTCAGTTATATGTATATATACATTCTTTTTCATATTCTTTTCCATTATGGCTTATCACAGGATATTGAATATACTTCCCTGTGCTATATGGTAGGACCTTGTTGTTTATTCATTCTATATATAATAGTTTGCATCTGCTAATCCAGTATGGGGCTTTTAAAGCACCATCTGTAAGCAGACAACTTAGAAAGACAGTGAGGTGGTCTTGGAGAAGATGAGTTCAAGAACCTGTTCCGTCACTTACCCACTGCATGGCTTTAGGAAATTTCTAAGCCCCAGGTTCCACATTGAAAAAACCTCTAAGTCTTTTTGTAAAGATTGGGTATAGTCACATTTATAGAGCTTAAGTGTGGTACATAGTGGATGCATAACAAATCCTAGTTTTCTACGCTATTTGAAAGCTTTTCTGTAGCATTCTGGTCCTCATGGGACTCATTAATGGTGTGCATTGGACACATCTCTAGTATTCTCCAGGTGTTTAGGCCATCTCCTCTCTAGCCTCCCTATCTCATTACTTTTTTAAGTTGGCATAGATTCAGATATGAATAGATCCCTCAAATATAATCTTTTTGATACCTTGCCTTGCATAATGGTCAACTGAACGAATGTATAGACAACACACAGTAGAATTAAAAGATTAAATAGAATTTAATTAAAGATAATAAATAGATAATTTGAATATCAAAGGGCAATATATCTGAGAGAAGTAATTAAAATGAAAACAGCCAAGATAGCAGAAGAAAAGACATTAGAGAATTGGGCAATATAAAAGTTTTGATGATGAGTTTACAATTCTAAAAATGTTGCCTTCTTGGAAAAACAGTGACTTTTGAAAGATATCTTCATCTATATATCTTAAATATCTATAAAGTCTGTCTGTCTATCTATCTATCTGAAAGAGAGATGAGGAATGCAGGATCTGAAATACTGTGGGATCTCTCAGACGCATCAACTACTCTCTTGGGGCTATATTGAGTCTTCCTATCAACCTCCCTAAGGGGATTCTGTGAATTATGTAGCATCTGCAGGAACATTTACATCTTCTTTTGAAAGACAGCAAGGTATTCCATCGTCCTATCATGAAATAATTTTAAGACATTTACAAATATTTAAATGAGAAGGTATTAATATAGTACTTTCTCTAATGAGCATATTTGGCATATGTGTTAAATATTTTTATTCTTCTTGTCAGTCATATTTCCTTGTAGCCCTTCAACAATGCAGGCCAAATTATGAGGCCAGGTTGCCAAGAAATATGATTACAAGAAGACATGTACATGGTGGCTAGAAAAAAAAAGTCCACAAAAGAAAGAAGGAGAAGGTTATGACAGAGTGACAGAGACTCCATCACCAAGAAAAGGAAAGGAGGAATCTTTTCATAAACTAACGGAGAAAGTGGAAGAGAGAAAGATAGCAGAGGTCAGTGTCTTTCTTATTCCCCAGACTCCACGGGTTGAAGGAAGAAGGGGGAGAACCTAAGAGTCTAAACATTCACCAGAGAGAGTGAGTTTACTTAAAAAAGACTGTTTTAAACTACAAAAGACTAATACATTTTTAATTATCAAGCTTACTGTTTTTTCCTGTTACATAGCAGAAAAAATTTTTGACCAATTGAATAAAATTAAGAAGCCACAAATTATTTCACAATTTATTTTAATGTTAAAATATTGACCTAATATGCTTTTTATAACACTCTTATAGCTATGCAGCTGCCTTGAAAATTCCATTCCCTGGGAAGTTCCATTAATCAGCCTTGTGTGTTCCCACATCAGGAATTCTAAGCCCTACAACTGGTACAAAGTTTACAAACACATATTTTCTTGGCGCCTACCTAAATTTGTGTTTTCCAATTCCAGCCAAATACAATACCTTTTCTATTTGAATTTTGTCAGTTCCATCTTCCTTTCCCTCCAGCAGTTATTTCAACCCACTGTGCCACTCTTCAAATCTTACTATATCTTTTCTCAGCAGATGAAAATATAAATGCAACTGCTCTTAATTCCAAAGCCCCTCTACTACCTACAATTTATCTACATTCACATTTGTTTTAGCTTACCTCCACCTGTTCAAAAGTAGAAATGCCCCTCCTGTTCATAGCTCTTCCTTCTACCTCAACTCTGATACCAGTCCTCCAGAGCCTTGGCCCATCGGTTAAACCCTATGTCCTTTATAGCTTTAACTCTTTCTCAACCCTGGCTTCTTCCTTCTGCTTATATATATGCTCAAGTCTCTTCCACATTAAAATACTGACTTCCTTGAGCCTGCAGTCAAGTTTTACTAAACAGCATGTCTCTCCTCATCATAGCCAAAGTATTCATAAGGGAATTTTACATGAGGTGACATTATGTTCTTAATTTTTCTTATTTCATACCACAAGCATGAAGAGATGATCAGAAAAGATGAGAACTCTAACAGGTAAATGATAGTGTTCAGCTTCAGCATTAATAAAAAATAGAAATTTTGCAATGATGATAAGATACAATTTTCCCACAATGAGACTGCTGGAAATTAAGGAGAATGCTGATACTCAGGGCTTACAAGGTTCAAGAAAATAAGTAGTTATGTCTGTAATATACTCCTGATGGCAGCATGAAGTGCAATAGGATAACCATTCAGGAGAGTAAATTGGTTATTTATATCAAAAACCTTAACATATGTGTTCCTTTTAGCCCTGAAATTGAACTTTCTAAAATGGATCATCATTGTAGTAGCAGTAGTTGCAATTTTAGTAGAAGTAGTAAAAATAGTTGAAAAGTTAAAATTATTAATGTTCAACATTACATTTAAAATGTGTTTCAGAAAACTTATAATTAGTCGATTTTTATTTCAGACCCACATTATTTGGTCATTTAATACAAAGTGATCAAACATTTCACACAATTGAATTTAAAAACATGCATCTTCAATATGACATGAAAAAAGGAACAAGCTTGGTTGGGGCAAAAATTTAATCCAAATAAGCTGTCTACTTACATAGAAAAGGGGCAAAGAAAACAAAATTAGAACACTGGAATTTTTATAAACTTTGAGGAATAAACATTGGCATATTTGAGTAATAGCATAAGAATTGTACAAATTTACTGATTTACATATTCAGGCTTCCAGATAAAATTAGAAGAACTTGACTTGGTACACAGATTCCTAATTTCTGATTCTGGAGTTTAGAGCTGTGATTTTGGCCATGATACTTCATATCTTACATGTTATGCTTTTAGAGTTGGATTTAGAGTTGTGATTTAGAGTTGTGATTTTGGCCATGATACTTCATCTCTTACACGTATGCTTTCTCTTTAATAAAATGATGTTGTTGAACTAACAGATCCCTGAAGTGTCCACTACCTCTAAAATGCTTGGACTCTATAATAGAATAAGTGTGATTAATAATTACAAAATGGGCTTCCCTGGTGGCGCAGTGGTTAGGAATCCGCCTGCCAATGCAAGGGACACGGGTTCGAGCCCTGGCCCAGGCAGATCCCACATGCTGTGGAGCAGCTAAGCCCGTGCGCCACAACTACTGAAGCCCGCGTGCTGTGCTCCGCAATAAGAGAAGCCACTGCAATGAGAAGCCCGCGCACTGCAAAGAAGACCCAACGCAGCCAAAAATAAAAATAAATAAAATAAATTTTTTTAAAAATTACAAAATAACATACGTAAAGTAAAAGAAAAACAACTTACCTGTTAGTATGATATCGATTAAAACATCTTCTTTGGTGGGATTTTGTAAAGGTATAAGAACAGATGATTGAAGACAAAGGTATGTGGTCATTCTTTCTATTTCTAGAGGCTGGGGGAATAGTCCTATTCCAGAGATGTAGAATATCCATTCTTTAAACTATATAAAGAAAAACATCCATAAGATATATGTACTAATTACATACTTTTTATTTGTACCACTTAATAAATATAGTACACATAAAATTTTTGGCAGATAAGTATTTTGTTAATATTTAACATGCACTGTTTTTATCTTTCCTTCCTTTTCCAAATTCCTTTTGATTTTATTGAAAAAATCAATGTGTTTTTACACTGAAAAAAAGGCAAAAGGCCAATGTTCAAATATTAAACATATTCAATACATACAAGCTTACTGATAGCAACATGAAAGAGAAAATTTAATGAAAGCCATGCATTTCTGCTCAAGATTTTTTAAAAAATCAATTTGTCTAACAAACTGGGTACTAAATGCTCTATGACGTTTCCAAAATATTTATCACAGGAAGGCAAAGAAGGTGAGACAAAGATTGCAGTCCCATTAACAAGAAGTTTATACAACTTATTGCCATATTATTTACGCCCATCATCTAGTACAGTGCATGTTTTATCACATGATATGAAAAAATGGCTCAAAAATTATGTGAAGAAGATTGAATGTGGCCATTGTTCTTATCTGTGTTTCATAAGCCTGCAAAGCTCTGTTTGAAAATGTTCCCTTTGTATTCATTTAGAATAAAAGTCCCTTGAGACTCTGTTCTACACAGAACACTTTGCTAATGTTACCCATGAATGACAAGGTCATTAACCAAAAACCAGCGAACAACGTCCTGGTTTATCACCTCTCAAACTACATAGATGTTTCCAAGCTTAAGTTCCAATAAAAGGAGGGAAATTTGCTCTGTTTCCAAAGTAGGATGGGTGGTGACAGGAAATTCATAAAATGCTGTCTCAGTAAGTGAGGATGAAAAGGCAAGTTTTATCTGCATATATCTTCAAATGACTGTATTACTTTTAGTTAGAGAGTCTACAAGCATAAATTCACTATATTTTCACTTATGATGTCTAAATTTGATCACACGTAATTGACTGCCTGGAATCAAGTGTCAGGGTTCAATTATAGTAACAACTGTTTTATGTAAACTACTTACTTTTTGGCTATTTTATAAAATAAATCATGGATGACAGAAATTAGGTTAATTTAAACCACTGGAAATAAGCCAAACTACAAAAACAAGAAGGTCATGTTTTCATGTTTTGCCAAGTGGCCTGAAATACTGGAGGTTCTAAGTTAAACCATTTCCTACCATTCCTGGACACTAGTATCCAACAATTACCCTAGCATTGCTTAAATCATCCACCTGGGTTCACAGAGGGAAATTAAAAAGTACCCCAGGGAACATATGCATTTTAAAAAAAGGTAACATTAAAAAAAAAAAAAAAGAATAGTAGAATACTAGAGAATGAAAAAAAAAAAAGGTAACATTTTTAGTCCATCTTTAGCACAGACTTCTTTGAAAGGAGAAACAGTAAAACAATTAAAGATCCAATTCCAATGTTTCTGAAAGAAGAAATAAGTGGAGGTAAAAGATAGTAGATCTGGCTTGCACACTGAGTAGAGCTCAAGGGCATTTGAGCTTGCTAAGAATCAAGAGAGTCTGCCATAGACACAGGCTGCAAGGACCATAGACACATGCTGGGTAATAAAATCACTCTGATTTTATCTCTTTTTCCTTTATTTTCACTGTTCTGACCTTTAGATGCAGTGAGTCCCACATCAAGTATAAATGAAATAAATAATGGCAACTATTTGAAAATAAAAATGAAACGACTGAAAACCAAGAGAACATCTCAGAACATAATGTTTGATATCAGAGAAGTCCTGTTTATCACATTTGCTGCTTACTATTGTTTCTCTTATCCTGTTATACAGTAACAATCTCATTGATAGATTCTGGTAGCATATTATGAGTTTATGATATCGGTGGTTGTGATGCCCTAACCAAATTAATCTCAGGATTCAAAATGTATACAAACAACTTTAGCCTAAAGTTAGATTTTTTACAATGCAGAGTTCTTCACATGGATACAAACTGGAAACAAATGAAACAAGTAATAAACCATAGCCATTTCCTTAAGTTCAGCAAAGAGTCATATTCAGAAATAGTTAAAACTTATCCTACAAGCACTACTATGCTAGATTTTTGATTAATCAGCTACTCAGTTGTGTGTGTTAGTTCAGATATATTTATCAGTGAAATCAAGAGAGGGACAGAAATCTATGTGAGTTTTTCCCTAGTGGTTAACCTAATTGCAAACTCTCAGACTTAGAAAAGTAAGCCCTAAAATTTTCCTCTTAAAAATATCTTCTTGGGGACCTGAATTATTCAGGGATAGAAAGGAAAAAATATATATAGAGAGAGGCAAAAAAATAAAAAGAAAAGGCAAGAAAAATCACAAAGGTTAGGGCAATACATTGAAAAGGTTGAAGCGGTCTGGACTCAGTAGCTAAAAGAATGAATTATTGATTCAAGTCTAACCAGAGATAAAGCCTTGGATATTTGCTACAACTTGGAAGGAGAGGCTTAGAGTGACTGAAATCAAGCCCCAGTGTTAAAGTGATTGACAAAAAGGTTTGAGTGGATTACTTACTTGTTTGAGTTATTTTGTATTTGATAAAGAATTTTGAGTTCAGCCTCTAGGCTAGGATTTTCTAAATCTATTAAGATGGAGAACTGATCATTATCCTGCTGATGTGCCAGACCACCTTGAGTAGATGTAATTTCCACCAGAAATGCAAGCAACTAAGTTATCTCCAAGAATTAAGATGAAAGGCCTGACCCTGCTATGAAGCAATGATTAAAAAGATCAGCTGTGTTAAAATTACTTTTGTGAAAGAAAATATCTCTACTATACCTGCCCTTCTTTATGAGAAGGATTACTGGTTGTCTGTTTTCTTTAATATCTTTGAAAGTCAAGCATACTTCCACAGTATTGCTTCAGGTCATGTATAAGTCAGTAATCATGTAAAAAATTTATTAGCCTCAAAAACTTTTCTCTAAATTACACATTTTTTGGGAAAAAGAGGGTACTTCAGTTACATACAGGCCTTGCATTGACATGGGGACCTCTGTATTATATTTGATTTCACTCCCTCCCAGATGGCAGGATTTTGTAAGCTCCTTGGTGTCCCATACGATATAAAGTATATAACTCCATTTACTTTACTCCCGCATCAACACTTGAAGAAGTAAAAAATAATAATAACTGTAAAATTTATGAAAAATTTTCATTGGCAGTAAGAGAGTTATATGTAGGCAATCTGTCAGTAGCTGTAAGAATAGTCATGAAGATGGGTTGAAGCCAGATGTCCTGGGTTCAGGTCGGGGTTCGACCTCCTACTAGTTGCCTGGTCTTAATTTCTGTGTGTCTCATATTCCTGATTCATAAAATGGGGTTGGCCATACTTCCTCCATAGGACTCTGGACAATGAATTGAAATAATTCTTAGAATGGCATGTAGCGAGTTTAGAGATACTTAAAAAATAAAGTATTTTTTAAAATTCTTATTATTCAGATGAAAACAGAGTGAAAAAAATAACACAATACTTGCACGATTACATTTTATACAGTTTTATATTTAAGTTCATGAAAATTTGAGTAATAAAATCCAAGTCAGAAAATTAACATAAATGCTAGCAATTTAGCATTTACATTAAAGTCCCTACATTTTAAATCTGGGTGTATATTCTCTTTCAGTCAAGTGATCTAAGGATTTAAAAATGCCTTCTTAAATGCCTGTACATACATAATGCATACTGTATTTTCAAAAGTTCATTTAAATAATAATTTACAATAAATTTGTTTTGCTTGCAAAGATGTCAAGTGGACAAATTAGATTTACTTGTGTATTGACTTTAAAATTTAATTAACTTGTCTTGGTCCAAGAATACTCTATTGTACCTGAGCACAGTGGAAGGTGATAGAAGGATGAAAGTGAACAGATATGTCTTTGGTGGAGTGAGGTGGTATGATCAGCTGTGTAAATTAAGAAACAAGAAAGAAAAACAAAAATCAATACTTTTGTTTGAGTCAGCATCTTTGTGTGCTAGGTGTATACCAGGTTGATGTTCATCTGATTAATGTGTTGCCTTATACACATTAACCATTCTCAGTATGCCTGCTTGGGGAATATTGGTGAAACAGCCCATAGTAAACAGTGTTTATTAGTGCTCACACAATGTTCTTCCCCCAGACAATGACCACATCGATTGATAAAAGGAAATCAGGATGAATTTTTTAATCTGAGTTGGAATCCCCAATAATAGAAATGTACATTTTATTTAAAGAACCCATAGCTTATCATGCATCCCAAAATACATGTCAAACCACTGGGAACCTAATTTGTAGTGTTGGCAAGGTCAAAAGAAATGAACTGAGTCTAAGTGCAGATGTAAGACATGCTTCTTTACTGTACAATGAAGTTTTTTCTTTGTCCTATTACATAGACCCTCAAGGTGTGACCTGCTAGAATAACTTGAGTCTGAAATGTGTTAATCTGAGTTACCTCTTTAGAAACTGTGAAAGAAGCTAGAAACTCCATCATAATATAATGAAGGCTTGAAGATCTTAAGTAATCAAAAAGCTACACTGTGAATAATGTAATATTTATTATCAACACTTATAGTATGACAGAATGAGTGGCACATTTGAGAAGTTAATTATTTTTTCATTAATGTATTTTACCAGATAACTTTTGAAAAAGGACACTTGCAATTTGGCAAAGTCATTCAATCTTTGTAGAATACAGTACTTGCTCTTCAAAAAACTCTGAAAACGACCATGAAAAAAAAATTAAAAAAATACAAACTTAATTTGAGAACAGAGTTACCTCCTTATTATACATGTGGTTTATCTACAGCAAATATTTTTAATCTCAGGCTGGGTGTCCCTCTGATACTTCATTATCTGATAAGTTAATAATAAGTTTTGACATTATCAGTTAATGCACACTTAAGGAGTTCAAATTAATATCAGAATTAACTTTAGCAAAGGAAAAAAAGACAGAAAAGTTGCAGTTCATATGTTCTTTCAATTTAGCAAATGTGACAAAAATATTTCTCTCCCTCCCCCCATATATATAAAATAAATCATCCATTTCATCAGAAAAATGTATAATACTATATTAACTTAGATTTTTAACTCTAGTTCTACCACTGACTAATCATGTGGTTTAAATATTTTAGCCCCTCTGGCCTCAAATTCCTTTTCTATAAATACATGTCAGAGGCATGTGGTGAAAACTGAGGTAGTGTATACAACCAAGAAATAACTCAATTCCTTTATTTCCACCTAAAATTTACTGAAAAATGCATCTGCCCTTGTTTCAAGGAAAAAAAAGATAAACACGGTTGGATGGAATTTAACTGTAGCAAACCTACTGGTTTAGTGTAATGGGATATATAAATAATATGTTAAACACATCAGCTTTTGAAACTTAAAAACATTTTATTATAAGCAAGTGTCATCAGGAGTACCAATTCCCATGTTTGAGCTTACACTAGATCCTAGTTCAAGAGGGAAAGATATTCTTGTGACAGTTAGGTAAACTGAAATTTGGACAGGATATTAGATGATGGAGGAGACTAATATGCTCTTAAGAAATATAATCTAAAGTATTTACTGTTAAAACAGCATCTACAATTTACCTTTAAATTGAATAGTAAGAAATGTAAGAGAGAAAAGAGAGGAAAAAATGTAACAAATTGTTACTATAAGAACAAAGATAGACGGTATAAGTTTGTGCATTATATTATTCTTTCCACTTCTGTATCTTTTTGAAATTTCTCATAATATATAGATGGAGGACAGTAAATTTTTAATATCATTATTTGCCTTGATAATCAATCTATGCTTACTTATTGAAGCATTTACAGGTAATCATCACTATTTAAAAATCCTTACCTATATAAACATGAATATTACACAACAAAACCAGGAATAAAGTTATATATACATATCTATTTAAAGTATATACATATATATAATATACTTTCCATTTATTATCATTACCATTAATGTATGTTCCTATTTGTTCTATAACATATAATAGTATTTTTCTCACCTGTAAATTTATTTTTGAGTTGTTTCCAAATATTAAATTAATTGCATATTCTGTGGTCAATAATATTTGATAACTGTACGAAAGAATGAATGGACTAGAAAACCGTGGTTGGAAATGTTAAAGCCGAGACCATCTTTCTCATTATGCAACATTAAGATGGCATCTGTAATACAATGCATTTGTTTTCCCTTGGACCACAGTTTACATTCTCTGTAAAAGTAGTGATACGAAGCATATGAAAACACCACTAATGAGTAATTTCTGTTAAATGTAAACTATAGCCTGAACATCATATTCTGTTTAATTTATGGAAAATATGGTGTTAAGTAATACAAACATACATGTATATTTAAAAATAATTTTTCTAAGATTACACTATATACACCAATTTTAGCAATGTAATACTTAGCGATATCTGATTTGACACATCATGGCAGTTAAGAACTAATTTCATATCATATTAGTTGGCAACCAGTGAGTGACAAGAGACAGGTATTAAAATATAAATAAAGAAATCACATTGTAGATTTCGGTAAACAATCATCAAACAGCAAATCATAAAAGCCTTTTTCTAAATACCATGATTTACTGTGAGGTCCTCTGAGGAAAATAATCTATTGCAATTATCATTTTGAAGTTTACTTGAAAGCAGGGTTTTGGCATTCACTATACATATTTGGTATCGTATGCTTTGGAAATACAGACAGGGATGTTGAACCTTCAGATCTTGTTTTGCTACTTGGGGGAAGATAAAGTGATTGAGGCCCATTGACTGGCTCTAGTCTCTGCCAGGAATGAAGGAATGAGAAAACGAGGTAGAGAAAAAGAGAAAGGGGCAGAGCTGTCAGCAATGTCTGTGGGGAGGGGGTTATGGGCAGAAACTAAGGAAAAGCTAAAAAGAACTGGCGTCCTGGGACCTGGACACATGGAATAACCATTGAGTCAAATCATATTCCTGAAATGCACCACTTTGGTGGGGACATTGACAGTTGGGGAGACGCAAGAGCGAGGGTGGGTCTCCTCTGTGGACTCTTCTCACCGCTCTACACTCAAGGGTCAGTGAGGTTTGGGGTTTTCTACTTTTCTGTATACACAGACCGCCCCCCATATACTCCCCAAATTTCAGTGATCATTTTGGTGCAGATGATCCCCCAAGTCTTCATTTCTAGCTTAATATTCTACCCTGAATTTCAGAGCCACAGAGCCAATTGCCCAAGAATATTCCCTGAATTTATGTTCCTTTGAGATACTCTCCAAACCGTACGTATCTTAATCAGTGTTCTTAAAGTGTGCTCCTTCTCCAGCAGCAGCAGCAAGAGAACTTTTTAGAAAAGCAAATTCTCTGTGCCCCATACACACTACCAAATGTAAAACAGATAGCTAGTGGGAAGCAGGTGCATAGAGCAGGGATATCAGCTCGGTGCTTTGTGACCACCTAGAGGGGTGGGATAGGGAGGGTGGGAGGCAGACTGAGGCAGGATGTATATAGGAAATCTCTGTACCTTCGGCTTAATTTTGCTATGAACCTAAACTGCTCTAAACAATTGTCTCTTTAAAAAAAAAAAAGACCACTCCAATTAAAATCAGACAAAAAAATCATATTATTGGGAAACTATTGCAAAAACTGGTTACCAAAGCGGTCAGAAATAAAGCACAACCAATTTATTTAGGGTTCAGTGAAAATGAGCATGAATCTAGCATATATAATTTCAAAAATTTACATGAATATGATACTGATTTTCTTGATAAATTAAACTTGGAAATGTATATATTATATTTTAAAATTTTAGCATTTGAAACTTTATTAATAATTCAATTGCTAATACTCCATGGTGTCCAAAAATCAGAATTGGAAAATGTTCTAGTAGTGGTAGATTACTCGGCTTTCTGATTATACTTACTGGTGATCTGTTAATCTCCTGGACAAAATTATCAGGATTACTGTTTGTTGCTTGCAATTCTAAGGTTTCGTGTGTAGGATTATCTAAAGGAATTACCTGAGTGACAAACCTGGAAGGAAGAACAAAGCTAGTAAAGTTGTTCAATGATAATTTCACAAACTTGATGACTATTATGGGTTGCACTGCATCCCCCCAAAAGTTATAGTAAAGTTCTAACGCCCAGTACCTCAGAATGTGACCTTATTTGGAAACAGGGTCATTGCAGATGTAATTAGTTAGGTTGTGGTCACACTGGAGTAGGGTGGCCCTTAATCCAACATGACTGGTGTCCTTATGAGAAGATGATGTGAAGACACATGAGAAGGCCATACGAGAAAGGAGGTAGAGATTAGAATGATACATCTACAACTCAAGGAACACCAAAGATTGCTGGCAAGCACCAGAAGCCAGAAGAGCCAAGGAACGATTCTCCCTTTTGGGTTTCAGAGGGAGCATGGTCCAGCTGAAACCCTGATTTCAAACTTATAGCCATTCTAACAAGTGTGAAACAATATCTCAGTGTTTCCATATTGAAAGAGACCCCAACTACACAGAAAAATGTACGAAAATGGAGCCACACCAATGTATACCATTAAGAATTTTAAGGACATTAGGTACAATTAAAGACCATGCAAACTTCAGAAGAGGAAAAAGATCCAAAAGACTGGTTAGAAATACAGTAACTATCAAACATCTTTTAATATTATGCAACTTTAAATTATACACAGTATGATTTAGATAAAAAGTAGTTGTTTTAGAAAACCGTAAAGAACAACAAGAACTTAAAAGAAGGGCTTCCCTGGTGGCGCAGTGGTTGAGAGTCTGTCTGCCGATGCAGGGGACACGGGTTCGTGCCCCGGTCCGGGAAGATCCCACATGCAGCGGAGCGGCTGGGCCCGTGAGCCATGGCCGCTGAGCCTGCACGTCCGGAGCCTGCGCTCCACGACGGGAGAGCCCACAATGGTGAGAGGCCCGTGTACCGCAAAATAAAAAAAAAAAAAGACTAGCACTTTTAGGTAGAATGAAAAAAACATGACTGTAAAATTGGTTGAGCCAAATATTTTCACAACACTGACATATTTATTAACAATTGTATATATTTATAGTTTTATATATATATATATAGTTTTCATATATGGTATATATTTAAAACAAGAAAAGCTTAAATCTAGAAATAAATTTGTAAATAACTTGTAGCAGACACTGTCAGTGCTCCACCTAGTTTCCTGCCCCCATCCCCCAACTTCCGCATGCTTGCTGTTCATCTTCCATCTCAGACTTTCAGATGATTGCCTTGGGATCCTGAAGTCCTCAGCCCTAGAGCAGAAGTGCCTGGGAGTTTATAGCTCATCCAGAGGAAGCTTATACTGACTAGTATGGGAGTTCAAAAGCCCAGAATCTTGGCATCGAGACAAGACAAACTCTGAGATGTGATTTATGCTCCAAAGCTCTCCACAGGAACAGATAAAGTCTGGGACTGAACCTGCAATCACATCCTTGCTTAGCTTCTTCCCTTTGCTTATTCTGCTTCCCTCGTTCTCTTACTAATTTTTCCTACTGGGATCACACCTTCTTAATAAATTGCTTGCAGTGATGTTTTGGCTCAAGATCTGGCACTAGGAGACCTGAACATTCTTTTGGTGCGCTGAGGGAGAGACATTAATGAGAAGGCACTGATCTGCCAACCGGTACACGTACTCTTTAGAAGCAGGAAATGTGACTTGATTATCCCTATGCGACAGCGCCAAACTTGACGCCAGACATGTACTAGGAACTCAATCACCTAAATATAAAGGTCATATTTCAAGGGCATATGGTATTAACCAAATGAGCAGGTATTCTCAATTGCCCAATGCTTACCCTCTGCTTTGCCTTGACCAAACTTTAGTCAGCTTTCTATCTTTCCCATAGGCCCCTGAATTCTGCTTGTCCCCAAGCCTGAGCAAGCACCAAAAAAGTAGAATGTGCCTCCCTTCTGGGCTTCTCTTGGGAATCAACTGACCACGGCAAAACCCTTATTCCTATCAGTCCCCACCGGTCATTTTCCCTTCCTTGTCCAGCTTTCCCTCCAAAGATTCTGCTTATTTCTGCTTGCCCCTCCTTTAGCCTATAAAAGAAAAAGCTTGCTCGGTTTGATATTGAGTAGCTTGTGGATTTCTGAGAGGGGAATGTCCTCCGAATTGCAATAGTACCCCGCCAACTATTTCAATAGTCCCTTTTCCTCCCTTGCAATAATCATTTTGAATAAAAGCCTCTCCTTACTAAGTCCTGACTTGTTTTTCTTTTCACAAAAGTTTTCCACAAGGTCGTTTAAATATCAAACCTCGCTGGAGAAGAAAATCAATTACTAAAAACATATTTATGTCTTATTTTAAAATACTAAACGCATTATAACAATATTCTTTTAGATAAACTTTTTTTTCTTCCACGAAATAATTTTATCTATTAAATAGAACTTACTTTCCAAGATCACAATGTATTTCTGGCATAATGGTTGGTTTTGGTATGTCAGTAGTTACTTTCAGTAAATACCAGAACTCTAGAGCTGTATCAGGCTGAAAAATAATGCTGGTGGAGAGAAATATACAAAATCTTGTCAGCAATTTAGTTTGTATGTAAAATACATTTGGCAGGAAAAATATCCCAGATAGGTGGCTCCAAATACAACATTTGACAATTGTTCTGTGATAGTCTACTCTTGTAGATATATTTAATATTTTTTCATTTTTGCTGAGAAAATCACTTTGTATTCAAGAAGAAGTATTATCATTAATATCTGTTTAATAAATGCCTGTTGAATCAATGAAAAATGCTTAAACATAGGTGATTCAAATATCTTGCAGGAGTTAGAACAAGTAAAGTCCTGCATTTGAACTGTGGTTAAACCAAATGTAGTTTGTTGAATCGAACACGCATGCATTTTCATGTGAAGGCTATCAAGTGACATGCAGCTCTGGAGAGCTTCCTTTATCACCAGGACGTGCTCATCTTTGGGGAGACAGAGAGTGTGTGACACTCTAAAAGTAAAACTAGGCTGGTATCCCAGCTCTGTCATCTTTCATTTGTACAGCCTTGAACAAGTCACTTAACTTTTTGAATTTCAATTTCATCATTTATAAAATGGGAACACTTATGGTTACTGTGAGAATTTTAGGTGTGTATGTATGTAAAATACATGCTCCAGTGATGATAACAGAGAAAGCAGTCAGTAAGTATCAGCCCAAAGTGTGTCTTTTAATGTATGCTGACAAAGAAAATCCAAGATTCAGTCTGCGTTCACAAAGCCTCTATAGTCACAATGCAGAGAGGAGACAAGCCCGCGTTTCTAATGGTAATCTAGCAAAATAGTGTCTTTTATATATATTATGGTCTTAATTTTCATGCTTCACATTATAGAAATGTTTAGCCTTTAAAATTTCACAAATATATTTATTCATCATTCATTAAAATAAGAATTATTCTAACTCTGAAAGAGCATATAAACTAGCAAAAGACATTTTCATGGAGTAATGGAATGCATTGTACACACCAATACTAACTACAGTCTTTAAAACTATAACAGATAAATTGGATATTACTGTTAAAACAAAGAAAGTTGATTATTTTACTATAAACTGAGTTAATCGTGAGCATAGAGGCTATATGTTTGTGTGTGTGAGAGTACATAGTGCAAAGTTTTTCATAATTATGCCATAAGAACACTCGTCATTGCACTGTTAATATATGTGTGTGTATGGGTGTATGTGATTTGCATTTAATTGAGAATATAAGATATAAATGAATTTTTATCATGAAAATTGAAAGTTTAACCCCTAGTCCTTACAGAATAATTTTCATTTGGTGCAACCCAGAAAAATATGGTTAACAAAAAGCGAAGTGAAAGAGAGTATATAAGGGGCAATTTAGGAATTATTTAACTTGATATTCTAATAAATAGTATCTTTGCATTAAAGAAAACAATGGTAATTCTAAATTAGTACATTTTACCAATGAATGGTATTAAACAAAGCTAAAACTATGAGCGAGTGTAATCTCAATGATTATACCATGCAAAGAAATAATTTTAAAGGTTAATTTCAAAGGATCAGCAATAAGTATAATGCCACACTCAAACCATACCTTTCGTCTCTATAGCCTGTAGTCACTGGAGAATACCGTACAACACAGTTGAGAGAATCTAGTGGAAACAGTACAAGTTCCTTGAGTCCACTAACGGCAGCACTCGATAACTGCACATCTAAGTGAATAATTTTCTCTTTTGGATTAAAGAGACGTATTTCAATACAAACACTCTCCTAGAATTACATAAGAAATATAAAATTAGCTCTTAGCGTCAGCATAGAGTCATTGTCCTATGGAAGCCGCTAAAACAATGGCCAAATGTATAAAAGTATATTTTTCTCCTTGACCCACTACTGAATGTACCTCACTCTCTTTTAATCTTATATATTTGCTTCATTTAGCCTTGCTAAATGGTGACAATATTTTTTTCAACAACAAACAGTCCAAGAGATCCACCTACCTAAATGCTAAGGAAACTGCAAAATTACATTTAAAATATATTTGTCTTCAGTACCATTATTATTATGAGGTCTGTTTGTCAATGTTTCTTCTTGCTGTGGTACTCAGACTTATCATCCGTAGAGGTTGCTAAAATATAGATTACTGGCCCTATTCCTCAAAGATTCTGATTCAGTACATCTGGGATGGGGCCCGAAAATGTATCTTTCTAAAAAGTTGTGGCTGCTGCTGCTGATTCCGAGGACACACTTTAAAGCAGTTCTGTACATTAGTAGCAAGTTCTAGAGACAATCTGAACTAAGAGGTCAAATTATGCTGATGACATGACTAGCTTCCTGTTTAGATTCCTCCCTTCTGTAAGGTTTCTCCTGTCCTGCCTCCCGGGCTACATCCACTCAGCCATGGAAGGCACACTTCACGTGCCAAGACATTTCCTGATTCTCATTCTGATCCATTCTGGCTAATGACATATCTTTTTCTAAAAATTTTATTGAAGTATAGTTGATTTACAATGTTGTGTTAATTTCTGCTGTAAAGTAATTCAGTTATACATATATTCTTTTTCATATTCTTTTCCATTATGGTTTATCACAGGATATTGAATATAGTTCCCTGTGCTCTACAGTAGGACCTTGTTCATCCATCCTGTATATAATAGTTTGCATCTGCTAACCCCAAACTCCCCATCGTTCCCTCTCCCATCCTCCTCCCCCTGGCAACCACAAGTCTGTTCTCTATGTAGTGACTTAAATCTTATCCCATTACAGCCATGATCTCCAATACAGTAAAAGCCATTAATTGAAACAAATGTGTCAAAGGTGATAAAATAGACAGGACATATCTCAATCTTAACAAAGACCAATTGTCTATAATGCCTTAACCTAATTAAATGGAGAATGTTGGACATTTTAGTCATAATTTAAAGTTTGGTAATGGATGTACTTTGGGACATGGAGCTATTTTGAAATTTATCAAATCACATTACAGGTGCTGGTGGGGACAGGTGGTGACGGGGAGAGAGTTATTCACACAACGTATCTTCAAGATAGACATTACAGGGCTTCCCTGGTGGCGCAGTGGTTGGGAGTCCGCCTGCCGATGCGGGGCACGCGGGTTCGTGTCCCGGTCCGGGAGGATCCCGCGTGCCGCGGAGCGGCTGGGCCCGTGAGCCGTGGCCGCTGGGCCTGCGCGTCCGGAGCCTGTGCTCCGCGACGGGAGAGACCACAGCAGTGAGAGGCCCTCGTACCGCTAAAAAATAAATAAATAAATAAATAAATAAATACAAAAAGATAGACATTACAGCTTTGTCCATGAACAAGCATTTGCTTGATTACCTCTGTATAAATAAATGAGTGGATAAATATTATATTTTAGGGGGATGGAAAAAGCATTTAGTGTGGTGAACATCATCTGGCAAGGAAAGATGGAAATCAAGGATATATACAAGTTTACAATTACTAGATGCGAGAAGATATCATTTACTACAAATCAGATTTAACTATGAATGCAATTGAAAATGGCCATCTACAATAGTTTCAGGAGATATTAGAATCATGGATTCCTAAAATAAATGGATATTAAATTCCTACAGTAAAATATCCATGCTCATAATTATAAAGAAGGAAAAATAAGATATAACATGCAAAAAACTCAACAGTGGCATTACATCACAAAATTTACTATTTCTTAGGCAACCTGACATATTTTATAAGACTGTTACAGAACAGAGCCTCCTAGGAAGTTTCTGAGGGTCAAGCAAATCAACAACTAACCCAAAGGAATATGCCATGATAACAAATACCAACCACCATATATTAGCCTAGAAACTTTGTCCAGGTCTTTGGACAGAAAATTGAAATGAGACATTTCGGACTAGATATGTGTCCTGGTCTATTACTCAGATATTCTTCAGAGGAAGTGTCAGTTTAAGACACTGCTATAGCTTCCCCCCTTTTTTCTCCTGTTAATTTTTGGCTGCACTGGGCCTTCGTTGCTGCGCACGGGCTTCCTCTAGTTGCGGTAAGCGGGGGCTACTCTTTGTTGCGGTGCATGGGCTTCTCATTGTGGTGGTTCTCTTGTTGCGGAACATGGGCTCTAGGCGCACGGGCTTCAGTAGTTGTGGCACGTGAGCTCAGTAGTTGTGGCTCGTGGGCTCTAGAGTGCAGGCTCAGTCATTGTGATGCATGTGCTTTGTTGCTCCGTGGCATGTGGGATCTTCCCGGACCAGGGCTCAAACCCGTGTCCCCTGCATTGGCAGGCAGATTCTTAACCACTGTGCCACCAAGGAAGTACTACAGCTTCTTCAAAATAGTAAAATGCTAAGATCTAAACCACTGATTATCACAGTAATTCATTTTTACATTACCATCAGCTCATGTACACATACTACTGAAAAGGAAGTTTCACAAAACAGTCCCTACTCTTACCACATGTGATTTCTATGATCTATTCTATTCTACTCTACTCTATTCTAGTCATCTCTTTAAAAAATAATGCTCATGTGTGTATGTATAACTGATTTAGTTTGTTGTAGAGGGAAAACTAACACACTATTGTAAAACAATTATACTCCAATAAAGATGTTAAAAAAAAAATAATAATGCTCATTTTGTCCCAGTCACATTTTGAGACCTGTACATTGAAAAACTCTGGTCTAAAAAGGAAAAAAGTACTGGAATATGGAATTGCTTTATGTCTTATCACATGTAAACTATGAACACAAAATAAAACAAAACCACTTTAAAGCTACTGTTTCCTCTGTGAACTACAAGCCATATAACAGAAGCATGCTTTGTGTTACAAATGTGTGACGACATTCTACGCAGTTGGCCAAATCTCTTGGGAAATGTGGATGGCAGCTAAGGGGCACCTCTGTCACAGCTCCTCCTTGACACATCCCTTGCAAGTATCACTACCTGATCATTTCAATCTTATCCAGTAGGACTGGATGCCCCCTCAAAATTCTTCACAGAGCAGCCTTCCAGAGAGTAATCATCAACTGCTTACCAGCACTAAGTTACCACCGCAGTCTCTGGAGAATCCCTGCAACCAAATTCTCTGGAGTCTTGAAAATAGCAACAGACTCAATAGAAATGAATACTTCATTATACTAAAATGACTGAAGTTTCCAATTAATTGTTCTGTACTCCTACCATGGTAAAATATATGTCAAATTTAACTACAATATTATAAAAAATAATTTCTAACTTTCATTATGGTTTGAATATTATTTTCTTCAAAGTTTAAACAGAAAAAAATCCCTAAATGATACCTTTCATATATGGTATTATATAAATAATTTCTATTAAATATCCATCTGCCAAAATAATGTCAAAATTAATTTGGACAAGATTAATTTTCCAACTAGATTTCTTAAGGCCATAAAAATTAGATAGTTCTTTAAATATCTGATGCATTCAGTAAATTAAAGAAAAGAAATTTTTGTCATTCACCATTTTACGAGATGATCAAAATTTGTAAATTTATTCTTGGAACACCTCCTCTTGTTATCTACATAATCCAGAAATACGTAACTATTTTGAGTAAATAACATACAAAACAAAATGTATACAAAATTACTCTGCAAAAATGGTTAATAGTCTTATTGCCTAAGGTATCCTACCACCCCCATTCCATTTTTTGATAAGTTATTCAATAGGAAGTACAAAGTCAGTTAAATTTCTGTGAACACTTGATATATTAAAAGAGTTTCAAATAATGGGCTACTATATATCTTGCCAATGGCATTTTGCTCCACTTTGATGTGTGGATTTTTTTCAGTTTATGTTTAGAATTAAATATAAATCAGTTTTGACTGATTTTTTTTGAAAAATAGTGAAATAGTAATGACTGTACATGGTGACTTCAAAAGTTGTCTTTCATCTTCACATGGCCTCTTTTAGGTTCAATGATAGAGAATATTCCTTCATAAGTTGTCTAGTATTTTTCTCTTGATTGTACTTAAGGAATATTTTAGCTAACATAATGACTGTTTAAAGAAACTGCTTCCATTTCTCACAATCTTTTGTAGAGAGACCAAAGTGGGTATATTTAATCCTGTGGAATATAGGTAAAGATTTTAAAGCATGAGAACATTCATAAGATGCTGAAATTTAGACTACTGAAAAAGTTCAAATACTCAGAGAAGTCTGGAATACTATTTTAAAATATGTACAAATAATTGTACTGAATTTTGTTAAGTTATAAACCTTTTCAGAGGGAATTTGACTATCTGTGTTCATCTTAAAACAAATATAAAATATTTTCGGCATCTAAATACATGTTATATGTTTATTATTTTCTTAAAATAGAAGAATCATTTTGAGAGATTTAAAAACATAAATTAGATCAGGTCATTCCCGTCTTCACACCCCCTAGTGGCTTCTAATTGCACAAGGAATACAAACTCTCATCTTGCCTTTTGAGGTCCTACAAGATGATGTCCTATAGACACCTCTGATCGCAAATCATACCTTTACCATTTCTGTCCAAGCTCCAGCCTCACAAGCCTCTTTTCTGTTTCTGGAGTGCCTGGGCTCCTTCCTGGTAGGTCCCTTCCCACCAAGCTGATTTTGTCCTGAGGGCTTATACATTGGTTAGTCCCTCTACCTGGTTGTACTGCTTCAGTCTTTGTGTCATCCGCAATGAAACCCTGGACTATTTTCATTTGTAGAATTATCACTGTCTAAATTCATCTTGTCCATTTATTGTCACAGTAACGGGTTCACCTGGTGAACTAAACTTAGTGGAGTGTAATCTGAAAACGGTTTCTCTCCTCCACTGCTGCTCTCCAAACCAGGCAGGATCTCCCTTCCCCCACTCCTGCTGTTATCTTAGGATGGTTCGCAATGCGAGAGCAGTCTCACTGTCAGATATGTAAAGAAATACAAAATCAACCAACACTTTTCATCTCACATCCAACGAATACTTTTCCTGATTTCTCTCCCTGGCACACCGTCCCCACTTCCAGGACTATCTAGTGATTTTTCAGACTGCCTGTGAAGAAGAAGGTAGACATGATCTGTTCTTTTCAATTCCCTGCTCTGGCTTCCTCTCCTCCTGCAATCACTGTGCTAATATGGATCCTTCAGGTTATAGGATATAGATGGGATGAGAGGTAAAAGAACAAAGGCCATTTATTTAATTGATGCTGGGTGATCTTCTCCAGCTGACTTGCTAGGTCCCTCTTTCTTACTCTTTCTAGCATTACCCCCATGTAGACTCCTCTGGGTTCTTCTCCCTCTAGTAGAATGTACTTTGAGGCAGATTCTTTTAAAACAGTCCAAGCCCAGTCTCCTTCCACAGAGTAAAATCCATTTTGATCCAGAAGGTCTTATCATGTGTCAGTAGAAGTGTAGCTGCTTTCACTCTAGCCATTTTCCCTTTACATATGATCCAATCTATGGGCAGGAACTCACTAAAATCTAATGGGCATTAAACTGTCAGTTTCCACTCCTTAAAGAAAACAGCACCACTCTCTTTGTGTTCTGACCGTGGCATACACAGGCTAGAAAGTGGATGATAGGCTAAAGATTTCTCATCTCCCTAGACACAGCAGAAATATAATTTCTCCAGCAAAATTCTGTGCTCCCCTTCATAATATAAAGATATCATTGGGTAGCAGCTATCCAATCAGAGGTTACATGTCTCAGACCCTCCTGCACCCAGGCATAGCTGTGTGACTAGTTCACTCCAATAGTATGTGAGTGGAAGTGATGTGTGCCACTTCCACGCAACTAGCGGGAATTCTCTCCTCTCTTTTCCCTTTCTCCACCCATGTGCAAGAACCTTTGAGTCCCTAAAGGATGATGGATTCACCATATGGGAGGAGTCTGAATACTGGGATCTCAACATGGAGGACACCAGCCACTAACCAGGAACAAATGAACCAGACTGTTACAATTATTAAAAACTTTGATTGTGTTAAACCATTGAAATTCTGGAGTTTGTTATATCAACTAGAGATGCCCTAACTTACACATTTAGTGAGTCCTAATTAAGTGGCATAGCAAAACCTTTCACAGCATGGAGAAAGAACTATCTATAGTACTCAGGTTTGTATTTTACTTGAAAATCTAAGACAACAGAAAAACTTCACATAGAGCATTCCATTTCAATTTTATTTTTGTTTCCTCTCTAATTCAACTAAAATATTAGCTCCATGCAAACACGAGCCTTGTTTGTATTGTTTATCACTTTCCTTAGCATCTAGAATAGTGCCAGGGATACCAGAGACAGTAAATATTCATTAAATAAGAAAATGTGCAATTTGTAAGAGGCTTTAATGTTTGTATATAAATCTAGTTGTTGATATGTCTAATATTCTGGATAATCACAACACTGAACTAAATAATACAGCAAAAACACTGATAAAATCTGACTCAGAAGGAGTTTAAGAATATCAAGTTAACTCAGGCTGACCTCTTTCATGAAAGATATTGGGAAAGAACAGGTGCCTCAGATGGGCGAAAGACACTGGGTTAACTTTATCATTTGGTTGCCGGTTCACACCTTCTCTGAACAGGAAAAATTTAATTCACTGAGTATTTGTACCGAAAACTTCATCAATTCCTATTCTTAATGGGTCAGAGAAAATGAAGATTATTATTATTTTTGCCCATAAAAGCCTAACTGAGTCAATGACAATTCAATATGCACTAGCACAAAGTATTTTTTACCAAATCCTCTCCTAGAAGATAATCATGAGTTCATTATAAAAGGATTATTTCTGAGGTCCCAAACCACAATAATATTAATTTAAATAAGGCATATTATTGAGGAATTTTAATTTTATTCAACTTGAAAACATTATCAAGTCAATAAATAAATTGTACCAAAGGGGATTTTGAAGTGTACCATGTAATTCAGAAGAAGTGATAACTATAGTCTTGTCCTAGTAATTTTTCTAAATTGAAAAGTCAGTACTAGCAGTTCAGGACTCAGAGGAATCAGGTAGACAGCTGTAAACTACAAGCACCATTGTCATTCCTCTGCTACTGCCATCTACATGTCACTGTGTCTATGGAAGTCATGCCTCACATCCCCCCTCACCAACTCCAGTCCTTCACCATCCAATCTGAGTCATACAGATTGCAGAAGTGCAACCAAAGTGGGAGATAATTCCAGACTGGGAGTGATGTGGGGTGAGGATGCATTGATAGGCACTGAGAAGTTGTGAAAAGGCCAGAAACTCCTGCAGAGTCTATAGGTTTGTTCACGTGTATTCAAGACACTTCCCACAACCTTGAAGGGGGAAAAACTATGAAAAGCAGTGATAAATAGAAACATGTCTAATTACAGGGACAAATACCTAGGAAGTACCCTCCTGCTTAGCCTGTTTAATATAGGCTCTCTCTCTCTCAAGATATAGATATAGAGGGGACCTTCAAGATGGCAGAGGAGTAAGACATGGAGATCACCTTCCTCCCCACAAATACATCAGAAATACATCTACATGTGGAACAACTCCTACAGAACACCTACTGAATGCTGGCAGAAGACCTCAGATGTCCCAAAAGGCAAGAAACTCCCCCACTTATCTGGGTAGGGCAAAAGAAAAAAGAAAAAACAGAGACAAAAGAATAGGGATGGGACCTGCACCAGTGGGAGGGAGCTGTGAAGGAGGAAAAGTTTCCACACACTAGGAAGCCCCTTCCCTGGTGAGGATGGGGAGTTGTGGGGGGGAAGTTTTGGAGCCACAGAGGAGAGCGCAGCCACAGCGGTGCGGAGGGCAAAGTGGAGAGATTCCTGCACAGAGGACCAGTGCCGACCAGCACTCACCAGCCTGAGAGGCTTGTCTGCTCACCCGCTGGGACGGGCGAGGGCTGGGAGCTGAGGCTCGGGCTTCGGAGGTTGGATCCCAGGGAGAGGACTAGGGTTTGCTGCATGAACACAACCTGAAGGGGGCTAGTGCACCACAGCTAGCTGGGAGGGAGTCCGGGAAAAGGTCTGGAGCTGCCAAAGAGGCAGAGACCACAGTTTTGGCATGCGCGAGGAGAGTGGATTCCTTCCTCGTGTGCCCACAGAAGGCAGAGCACCACCTAAACAAGCTCCAGAGATGGGCACAAGCTGCGGCTATCAGCTCAGACCCTAGGGACTGGCATGAACCTCTAAGGCTGCTACCGCTGCCACCAAGAATCCAGTCTGCAAGCAAGGTCACAACCCACACCCTTCCCAGGAGCCTGTGCAGCCCGCCACTGCCAGGGTCCCGTGATCCAGTGACAACTTCCCCGGAAGAACACACGGCACTCCTCAGGCTGTGGCAACATCACACTGCCTTCTGATGATGCAGGCTTGCACTGCACTCCAATTATGACTACTGTAGCCCTCCCTCTCCCCAGCCTCTGAGCAACAAAGCACTAATCAGCTGCTGCTTTAACTGCCTCCTGTCTGGGTGGGGAGCAGATGCCCTCAGGCGACCTACATGCAGAGGCGGGGCCAAATCCAAAGCTGCACCCCGGGAGCTGTGCCAACAAAGAAGAGAAAGGGAAATCTCTCCCAGCAGCCTCAGGAGCAGAGGATTAAATCTCCACAATCAACGTGATGAACCCTGAGGAATACCTGAATAGACAATGAATGTTCTGAATAGACAACGGAATGTTCCCAAAATTGTGGAATACCTGAATAGACCACAAATGTTCCCAAAATTGAGGTGGTGGACTTGGGGGCAACTGTAGACTTGGGGTTTGCTGCCTGTGACTTACTTGTTTCTGATATTAATCTTTATCTTAGTTTAGTTTTTAGTGCTTGTTATCACTGGTGGATTTGTTTATTGGTTTGGTTGCTCTCTTTTTTTTTACTTTGTTATTTTTTAATTTCATTATTATTTTTGAAATTTTATCATTAAAAATTTTTTTTTGATTTGATTTGATTATTTTTCTTCCTTTTCTTCTGAGCCATGTGGCTGACAGGGTCTTGGTGCTCCAGCCAGGTGTCAAGCCTGAGCCTCTGAGGTGGGAGAGCCGAGTCCAGGACACTAACCACCAGAGACCTCCTGGCCCCACATAATATCAGTCAGCGAGAGCTCTCCCAGAGATCTCCATCTCAACACTAAGACCCAGCTCCACCCAACAGCCAGAAAGCTCAAGTGCTGGAAGCTCATTGCCAAACAACTAGCAAGACAGGAACAAAACCCCACCCATTAGCAGAGAGACTGCCTAAAATCGTACTAAGCTCACAGACACCCCAAAACACACCACTGGAAGTGGCCCTGCCCACCAGAAAGACAAGATCCACTCCCACCCACCAGAACACAGGCAACAGTCACTTGCACCAGGAAGCCTATACAAGCCACTGAACCAACCTTACCCACAGACACACAGACCAAAGGAACAGAATTGAGAGCCCAGAAATAAACCCATGCATATATGGTCAATTATTTGATAAGAGAGCCCTCAGTGGGGGAAAATTCTGCATTATAAATGGTGTTCATCACTCCCAAACTCATACTACAAGGCCATCATCACCCTGATACCAAAACCAGACAAAATGTCACAAAAAAAGAAAACTACAGGCCAATATCACTGATGAACAGAGATGCAAAACTCCTCAACAAAATACTAGCAAGCAGAATCCAACAGCACATTAAGAGGATCATACACCATGATCAAGTGGGGTTTATACCAGGAATGCAAGGATCCTTCAATATAAGCAAATCAATCAATGTGATACACCATATTAACAAACTGAAGGATAAAAATCATATGATCATCTCAACAGATGCAGAAGAAGCTTTTGACAAAATTCAGCACCCACTTATGATAAAAACCCTCCAGAAAGTAGGCACAGATAAAACTTACTTCAACATAATAAAGGCCATATATGACAAACCCACAGCCAACATTGTTCTCAATGGTGAAAAAGTGGAACAATTTCGTATAAGATCAGGAACAAGACAAGGTTGTCAACCCTTACCACTGTTATTCAATATAGTTTTGGAAGTTTTAGCCAAAGCAATCAGAGAAGAAAAATAAATAAAAGGAATCCAAATCTGAAAAGAAGAAGTAAAGCTGTCATGGTTTGCAGATGACATGATACTCTAAATAAATAATCTAAAAGATGCCACCAGAAAGCTACTAGAGCTAATCAATGAATTTGGTAAAGTAGCAAAATTAATGCACAGAAATCTCTTGCACTCCTATACACTAGTGATGAAAAATCTGAAAGAGAAATGAGGGAAACATTCCCATTTAGCATTGCAACAAAAAGAATAAAATACCTAGGAACAAACCTACCAAAGGAGACAAAAGACGTGTATGCAGAAAACTATAAGACACTGATGAAAGAAATTAAAGATGATACAAACAGATGAAGAGATATACCGTGTTCTTGGATTGGAAGAATCAACATTGTGAAAATGACTATACTACCCAAAGCAATCTACAGATTCAATGCAATCTCTATCAAACTACCAATGGCATTTTTCACAGAACTAGAACAAAAAATTTCACAATTTGTATGGAAACACAAAAGACCCCCAATAGCCAAAGCAATCTTGAGCAAGAAAAATGGAGCTGGAGGAACCTGGCTCCCCGACTTCAGACTACACTACAAAGCTACAGTAATCAAGACAATATGGTACTGGCACAAAAACAGAAATATAGACCAATGGAACAGGATTGAAAGCCCAGAGATAAACCCATGCACATATGGTCACCTTATTTTTGATAAAGGAGGCAAGACTACAAAATGGAGAAAAGACAGCCTCTTCAATAAGTTGTTCTGGGAAAACTGGACAGCTACATGTAAAAGAATAAAATTAGAACACTCCCTAACACCACACACAAAAATAAACTCAAAATGCATTAAAGACCTAAATGTAAGGCCAGACACTATAAAACTCCTAGAGGAAATCCTAGGCAGAACACTCTATGACATACATCACAGCAAGATCCTTTTTAACCCATCTCCTAGAGAAATGGAAATAAAAACAAAAATAAACAAATGGGATGTAATGAAACTTAAAACCTTTTGCACAGCAAAGGAAAACATAAAGAAGACAAAAAGACAGCCCTCCGAATGGGAGAAAATATTTGCAAATGAACCAACTGACAAAGGATTAATCTCCAAAATTTACAAGCAGCTCATGCAGCTCGATATCAAAAAAACAAACAACCCAATCAAAAAATGGGCAAAGACCTAAACAGACATTTCTCCAAAGAAAATATACAGATTGCCAACAAACACATGAAAGGATGCTCAACATCACTGATCATTAGAGAAATGCAAATCAAAACTACAATGAGGTATCACCTCACACCGGTCAGAATGGCCATCATCAAAGATCTAGAAATAATAAATGCTGGAGAGGGTGTGGAGAAAAGGGAACACTCTTGCACTGTTGGTGGGAATGTAAATTGATACAGCCACTATGGAGAACAGTATGGAGGTTCCTTAAAAAACTATAAATAGAACTACCATACGACCCAGCAATCCTACTACTGGGCATATACCCTGAGAAAACCATAACTCAAATAGAGTCATGTACCACAATGTTCATTGCAGCTCTATTTACAATAGCCAGGACATGGAAGCAACCTAAGTGTCCATCGACAGATGAATGGATAAAGAAGATGTGCCACATATATACAATGGAGTATTACTCAGCCATAAAAAGAAACAAAATTGAGCTATTTGTAGTGAGTTGGATGGACCTAGAGTCTGTCATACAGAGTGAAGTAAGTCAGAAAGAGAAAAACAAGTAACGTATGCTAACATATATATATATGGAGTCTAAAGAAAAATGGTTCTGAAGAACCTAGGAGCAGGATAGAAATAAAGACACAGACGTAGAGAACGGACTCGAGTACTCGGGGAGGGGGAAGGGTAAGCTGGGACGAAGTGAGAGAGTGGCATGGACATATATACACTACCAAATGTAAAATAGATAGCTAGTGGGAACCAGCTGCATAGCACAGGGAGATCAGCTCAGTGATTCGTGACCACCTAGAGGGGTGGGATAGGGAGGGTGGGAGGGAGACACAAGAGGGAGGGGATATGGGGATATATGTATATGCATAGCTGATTCACTTTGTTATACAGCAGTAACTAACACACCATTGTAAAGAAATTATACTCCAATAAAGATGTTAAAAAAAAGATTTAGATATAATGATATATTCATATCTACCTGCATATATGTATCTACCTATATATGGAGAGACAGTATCTATTTTTCTATCTATCTATGGCAGAGCTATATATATATATATTTGATTTAACATAAATAGGCCATGAGATTTTTTTTAAATCCTATTTAAGAATTTTTCACAACTTGTCAAGGTAAATTCAAAGCAGAATGCTATTTTTTGATACTTCAACATTTCATGAGGATCAAAAATTTCAATAACATGTACAAATACTCATGATATATTATCTTTAACACAGAAAAAATTAAGAATATAAAAATCTGAAGGAAAGAAGAAAATACATAAAATGTAAACCTCAAAATACAGTTTTCATATGATAGAGGCTAAAATTTTAAACTAAAAACTTATTGGAAATGTTTGGCAACTGGTACATGTTGTTATATTTGATACCAAGTGGATTAATAGTGTTTTTAACACTGCTTCTCTCTTACTAACTTGTGGAGAGGTTTCTGGGCCTCACCATTAACAATATAATGAATTTAATTGAAGGTTGATTATAGAATGAAAAAATATGTAAAGAAATGGTCATGCAATTTTCACTGACAAGAGAACAAATATTATGAAGGCTATGACTGACCTAAAATTTAAAGCCTATAAGGTTTTATTCACAAACTTAAGATTTGTTTTTAGCTCTTTGCTATATATTGAAATTATTGACTGCCAATGGGAAGACAGTAGATTACGTTCATCATTCTTCCACACCCAAACTATATGATACACAAGAGATTTTTGCGTTCAAAGAAAATGGAATAGCAGCTATTACCCATTAAAATTTCCAAGACAGTAGTGGTCATTTCATAATGTATAAAAATATTGAATCCCTATGTTGTACACCAAACAAACAAACTCATAGAAAAAGAGATCAGATTTGTGTTTATGAGAGTCAGAGGGTGGCGGGGGGAGGGGTGGCAAAAGGATGTAAGTGGTAAAAAGGTACAAAATTCCAGTTATAAGGTAAATAAGCACTAGGGATGTAATGTACTACCTGACAAAGATAATTAACACTACTGTATGTTTTATAGAAAAGTTGTTAAGAAAGTAAATCCTAAGAGTTCTCATCACAATGAAAAAATTTTTCTTCTTTTCCTTTTTTTTTTTTTTTTTTAAGGAATATGAATATTTATTAAATCTCCAGATTGGCAAGGGTCTCCATGTTTAACGGGAAAAGAGAGGGGGAAAAATCACGTAGGAAAAGAGCAATTTGTTTGACTACTTATAAAAGCGAAACCTAAAATTTAAAGGCAAATTCACACAACTAGAAATATAAGTGCCCAGCAATCGTACAGAGTGTACAATGATCAAGGTCATTAATAAGCAAAGAATTAAAAGCTCATATAGGATTCCACTTTCACACATACTCTGCATGTTTGTTTGCTTTATTTTCAGTTATACAAATATTTTTCTTTTATTTTGCATCTATATGAGATGATGTTCACTAAACTTTCATAATATATGTAAGTCAAACCATTATCCAGTACACCTTAAACTTATACAGTGCTGTATGTCAATTATATCTCAATAAAACTGGAAGAAAAAAGATTCAAAAAGACATCCTAAATACTTTACACAAAAGAGAATGGACTATTATCAACCAGTTGTTGTTTATTATAAATATAACCTGATTTTTGGAACCTGCTGTAAGAAGTAACCAAATTTATGTGCCTCGAGGATGTAAATATTTCTTACAAAAACCCTATTTAAAGAGATTCTAACCATTCATTCATCTCTAGGGAAGGTGTGGAAATTGAGTTGAATGTAACAAAAGCTGAGATACAGATGGAAAATCAGAGAAGACTTAGTGTCTTGAAACCTTCATTGCCACATCTGATGATCTAAGGATTAAGTATAGTATTTCTCAAAAGTTTAGCAAACACAGCAAATGCAGTCAAAACTACTAGGAAACTACATATAGGTGTGGACAGCCATTTTAGTGTACTTCTGAAAGTATTCAAAAAGCATGTTCTTCAAGAGGTGCACAAAGGTTTATTTGATGGGATTATTTAAAACAACCCATACCATCTCCAACGACTAAATCTTCATGTCCGAAAGTTATAGAGCTAACAAGTTTTTACCTTAGGTAATTACTATTAGAAAGGTGGGAAAACTTAGTAATTTGGTAACATCACTGTCATTGGTAGCCTATTTGGGCAGAGTTACTTGAAAATGACTCCCTTTCTCCACCAACTTCTGTTGAAAGTGAACATTTAATTAGTACAGCACATCTGCCTGTATTCACAAAGAGAGCAATCTAGCATCTGATGGTGCTAAGTCTTGCTCCTTATTAGTAAGGAAGCCAATGTCTCCCTTTTTGAGGTGCCACCTCATGGTCCCAATTTCTCCTGGACCCGTTAAAAATTTTTTTTTCTCCTGTGTCCCGATAAAGAGATAACTATTGTACTCAAGCAAAATTTGCCGCCTCAAAATGTCTCTTTGGCATGTGGATTATTTCAAACTGAAACCAATCAAAGCCCAAAAGACTCAGGAAGGAACTCTGACCTTCCTCCTAACTGCCTAAAAGAATGCAGAAAGAAAACCTATTCCAGAAAGGGATCTATCACCATAGACTAGCGTGAACTAGGTGGGTAGACAGGAGGAACCTAGCAAAGTCTGTTTGTTAAAATTTCTCTCTGTGCCCCATTGTCTCTGCATGGCCCAGCAAATACTTATTTATCAAACATTTGGTTTTCTATTTTCATGTGAATGTCCTTCCTCCTCTGAGAAGTCCCCAAACACTACCCCTAACATCCTCTTTTGGCTATAGCTAAAGATGTAAGTGGTCTCATAATTAAAGTTATGTCATTTAAAAATAATCTTTAATAAAGATTTTATTCTGCAGTGATTAACAGGGTCATGGAAATAGGACATTTTCACTGAGTGAAATGATCCTATCGTCATCCCATTAAATAATTTTCTAGGTAGAAGAGAAAGCTTTTGCAAGTGGCGCTTGAGTGCATTTCAATAGTTTAACCATTCATTTTCTATGCCTCAATGGAGATTTACCCAGAGATTAGGTGAGCAAATAATTGATTTACAGACAGAAATAATTTATTTTCTGTTGGAGCAAAAGTTGAAGATTCTATAAAGAAATTCATCTGCATATTTTAAAATGAAAATAACCATTATTTATCATAAATGTAAATATTTGATTTAAATGAGTACTAACAATAATTGAAATGAATTAAATTAAAATGCGATAAATAACAATATTGTCCTCATATTTTATTTAAATGAAGACTCAGTATTTGACTTTATCAAATAATTCTGAACATGGATTTAGTAATACTTTAATAATTCACATAAGACAATCATATTCTTTGTCAGTACTATTTAAAACCCCAAATCTATGCCAGTTGCTCGAAATATATTTCAGAGTGAAAGGCCTGCTACAGAAACCAGGAAGAATCAATACTAAAAGAGTCCAGAGAGCACAATCCTGCTTTTATCAGATGTGTGAGGAAAGCATGTAGGCTAAGGTTAATTTTGCTCTAGTAATTCTTGAGATATGCAGGTAAAATGCTTATCAGGGCAGCCACTATGATACCATTGCACTAAAAGATGTTTTCTATAAGCATTTAAGGTGCATTTTACTGGATTTAAAATAAAATTGCTGTAATTTGAATAATTTATCCCAAAATGCTCATTTAATATAGATATTTTTTAGGAATAGCAATTTAGGTTTATAACAAATGCCCCAACTGTTTGTGAAAAGGAGTCTATGAACAATTAATGAGGCTCTTACCAGAGCAATACATTTCACTTCAATAGTGTTTAAGGGTGGTACAGGAGAACTATGGATTTCAAGATAATACCAGATTTGTAAATTGCTAATAGCATCATCTGAAAAAAAGAAAAAAACATAGGACATCTTAATTTAGGTTTCAGAAAACCATATTTAACATAAAAATTTGAGAAACATGAATTAGATATCATTTTCAAACTCTTTCTGATGGACTCATTTGTCAAGAGAGCTGTGAGGAAGGTGAAAAGCTGATTTCATCACAGTTTGTGAGCAATTAGAGAAGCCCGAGCCTGCATGGCCATGAGAATGGGCTGTGAAAGCTCCCTGCCTCATGCCTGCTCCGTAACTCACTAAGTTCCCCACAAAAATAAGAGTGTTTTACTTTTAAGGATTAATATTTCAAAAGGAATAACTAATTTTTCCCCCTTAATTCCCAAAGTATTCACATATTATACGTAGAAATACCTAACTATGGTATTACAATAGACAAGGCTACATTTCTAGTACCATAAAAATTTAGCCTAAGGAAAAAATCAGAAATAGTTTATGAAATTTCTCATTTTTTGGGAGTGTGAAAGAGGATCCTAGCAATTTAGCCCCCAAAAAGCTGAAATGGAGTATGGACTGTTAAAAAAAAGGAGGAGGAAAAAAAGGAGAAGGTGGGGAGGGGGGAAAGACAAATAAGAAGAAAGAAAGAACAGGCCCAAGGTGGAGCCACTTGCCTCTGTGACCGTAAACCAAGACTTAATTGCAGTTTCAACCTCTCCCAGGAAGGGACTTTTTGCAATTTCCTGGTCAGCTCTAGTGAGGTAACCTTGCCTGAAGCAATCCTTTCTTTTGTTATGCTAATAACATCCTTGTCCATACCCCACCCCCTCCGCCAGCATTTCTATAAAACCTGGGAGTAGCTTTCTATCCGCTAGATGGGATGCCGCCTGATTAATGAATTGATGAATCAGGCCAACTAGATCTTACTCAGCTGAATTTTGTTTTTTAACAGGACTAAGCCGTGAGAAAGTAATGTTTACATCTGAGTTTTCCAACATTTTTTTTTTTTTTTTAATAGGCCTTTCTGCTGCCTGTGATGTCCAAAATCGCACCTTTAAATCCTGAAACCAGAACCCTGGTCAACCATAAAAGCCCTGTGTAGCAGGGTTTGTACTGGCCTCAAACCCACATGTTTTCTATTTGTTCTCATCTGCTCAGCTTCTCACTTTGATATTCTTTATTCTCCAATGTTGAGCTAGATTACAGTTTAAGATGACCTTCAGTTTCAGTTAATTGTTTGCATATCATATCAGTATTGTCAAGTTTTAAATATTCCAAGAACTGCAATGTTTGATTAACTTACTTAGGTAAATCACTAAGCCTCTCTGGGCCTTAATTTCCTTATCTGTGAAATAAGGGGCCCAGACCAGTGCAGTTCTCAGACTCTCTCTTCTGAAAAAGTATTTTGTTTTGCACTGCATTGCAATGCATTGCAGTGTATTATGTTGAATTGTTGAATTACATTGACTATATTGAATTGTCTTGCATGGCTCAAATAATTGGCTCAGTAAGTCCAAAATCTGCAGGTTAGTCCAGCAGGTTGGAGACCCAGGGAAGAGTTGGAGTTCAAGTCCAAAGGCAGTCTAAGGGTAGAATTCAGTTTTGTTCTGCAGAGGTCAGTCTTTGTTCTATTAAGACCTTCAACTGGTTAGGTAAGACCCACACATATTATGGAGGGCAACCTTCTTTGAAAGTCTAAAGATTTAAATGTTATTCTCATACAAAATCACCTTCACAAAAACATCAGAATAATGTTTAACCTAATATCTGGGCACTATGACCCAGCCAAGGTGACACATAAAATTAACTAACACTGGGACAAGAACACCCCCTATTTGTAATTGCTGTGTCTATCACATAAGGTAGTATTGTGATGAAGCTAATTTAACACCTACAGAGCTAAAAACATACAATGAATATGAATTTATTGGTGAGAGTGGGATTAGTGATAATTTATTAATGAGATGAACAACAAAAATAATAATTATTAAACTTTGTTTAACTACAAGCTTTAAACATATTAAAACTTTTTTCTAATTATAAAATTAGGCACTATAGCAATTTAAGAAATTACTGAAAAACTTTAAAAACTAAAAATCATTCACCATCTCATGACCAAGAGTACTTATTTTTTTGTATAAAATTTCAAGAGTAATATATCAATAAAGACATAAATATATAGACATATACATATATAAATACACTGGGATATACACATATATAATTAATAGATCCATATATATGTGTGCATTTGTATATATACATTTCTATCATTCAGAGAATATTCACTATTAAATTTAAGTTTATTACTAGTCATTAGGGAAATGCAAATTAAAACCACAATGAGATATCACACTTGTTAGAATGGCCATGATCAAAGAGACAAGAGATAACAAACGCTGGCGTGGATGTGGAGAAAAGGGAACCCTTGTGCACTGCTGGTGGGATTGTAAATTCATGAGGCCACTATACAAAACAGTCTGGAGGATCCTCATAAAATTAAAAACAGAATTACCATACGATCCAGCAATCTCACTTCTGGGAATATATCCAAAGGAAATAAAAACACTAACTCGAAAAGATATCTGTACCTTCCTGTTCAAAGCAGCATTATTTACAATAGCCAAAACATGGGAACAACCTAAGTGTCATCAACGAATGAATGGATAAAGACGTTATAGTATATTCAGTGGAATCTTATTCAGCCATTAAAAAACAAGGAAATCCTACCATGTGTGACAACACGGATGGACTATGAAGGCATTATGCTAAGTGAAATAAGTCAGATAGAGAAGAAAAAATACTGTATGATCTCACTTATACGTGTAGTCTAAAATAAACAAACAAAACAATAACAAAAAACCCAAGCTCATAGAAAAAGAGATCAGACTTGTGGTTACCAGAGGCAGAGGGTGGGGGTAGGGGGAAATGAAGGAAGTTGGTCAAAAGGTATAAACTTGCAGTTATAAGATAAATAAGTACTAGGGATGTAATGTACAGCATGATGACTATAGTTAACACTGCTGTATGATACATAGGAAAGTTAAGAGTAAATTCTAAGAGTTCTCCTCATAAGGAGATAATTGTTTTTTCTTTTTTCTTTCTTTTCTTTTTATTGTATCTATATGAGAAGATGGATGTTAGCAGAACCCATTATGGTAAGCATTTCACAATATGTGTAAATCAAACCATCAAGCTGTATACCTTAAACTTAAACAGTGATATAGGACAATTATTTTTCAATAAAAATGGAAAAAAATTTATGGGCAGGTAATACCTATTCAAAAACATTTTAAATCGAGACTTCCCTGGTGTCGCAGTGGTTTAGAATTCTCCTGCCAATGCAGGGGACACAGGTTGAGCTCTGGCCTGGAAAGATCCTACATGCCGCAGAGCAACTAAGCCTGTGCGCCACAACTACTGAGCCTGCGCTCTAGAACCCGCGAGTCACAACTACTGAGCCCATGTGCCACAGCTACTGAAGCCCGTGTGCCTAGAGCCCATGCTCCGCAACAAGAGAAGCCACCACAATGAGAAGCCCGCGCACCGCAACAAAGAGTAGCCTCCGCTCGCCACAACTAGAGAAAGCCTGCATGCAGCAACGAAGACCCAATGCAGCCAAAAATTAAATAAATGATAAATAAATACAATTTTTTTAAAAATCCAATGACTCGCCAAATCATATTTTCATTTTACTATAAATAACTCCTTACAAAATACACAAATTCTTTTGACTAGTAAAGCAGGATACACACACACACACACCACACACATACAACATACACACACACAGGAGGGGGGATAAGAGAGAAAGGTGGTGAATGAGGGAGAAAGTTTTATTTTCTTAATAACAATGATATATATGTGTGTATGTATATATATACATATATATATATATGTATATATCACTAGTTTAAAATTCAAATATGAAGCTTTTAACCAGAATATCATGGGTGGATTGGGAAGCCACTAGAGCCTTCTTCTGAAAGCAACCTAAATTCATATTCAATAGAGCATCTACGGCCTACCTTGCACTCCCAGGGAGAACTATGTCTCTGACACATGACCCCACGGCAAACACTTCCTTCAGTTTGACAGAATATATGCAGTTTTCAAATTTATGGTTTTCTTCAAGTTTGTAAATCTTCCTTGTTCTCATATTTTACTGCACTCCTGTAACTGAACTACTAAGCAATTTAAAAACTATTTTAGAAATAATTTTATTTTTGAAATGTATTGCTTCTTCCATTTGACACTGACGGGATACCTGCTGCTGTATGCCAGGTGTTGGTCTGCAGGCCAATGCTAGTCTGGCGTTCAAAGGACAGATCATCCCGTGTAAAGGCAGAAAATGCAGAATTTGTTGTCACTCATTGATCTATTAACGTGCATGAATTTACCTCTAGCCAATCACCTGAGTAGACCTTGAGTTAATACTGATTTTGATTTTGGGGTCAGGGGCAGGAAAAACAAATCTAGTGTTCATAAGCCCCCAGGGTAATACCATGCAGGTGGCTAGAGCTTTTATGAAACATCAGAGCAGAGGCTGTCTGGGAAAGCAGAGATGGTGAAAGCAAAGAGGAAATCCCAGAAGACCATGAGAGGATACAAACAAACCCAATTCATTCTCTGTGCAGTGCCTCAAGGCCCTGTTTCTTTTTGTAAACCGTATTTTTCACCTAAAAGAGCATGAAAATGCTTTATGGCATTTAAAGCAGCCAACATTTATTTTGAAAGACCAGTGGCATCTAATTGGTTTTTATGCTCCTATAACTGTGCACATTCTACAACACTGGTGGGAACAGGCCAGCAAGATCCAAATTCAGTTTTAGCCAAGCTTTTGATAGCACTTTCTCTGGCATTTTCATTGAGACAAACTAGGAGAGAGTGGAGCCAAAAGAAGCCCTAAATCCTCCCATATATCCATATCGTGTTAGGGAATTTTTAAAAATGGGAGTTAGCATATTAAGTAAGAGTGATAAACATTAGTTGAGCACCTACTAGATGAGTACTTTTCATATATTCCCATTTTATGCCTATAACGACGCTGGGTTAAGGTTAAGGAAAGGTTAAGTATTATCTATATTTTACAGGTAAGAAACCTGACAATCAGTGATGTTAAGTACACTACCAAGGTCGCCCAACCAGAGAATGATATAATTGGAGGTTGAAGTCACACAATAGCAGTACGATAAGAGATAGCAAAGGAAAAGATGTTCAATTTTGCCATTGTGATGTGCTGGTTAGCATGAATATACTGCCCAAACTTTAAATGAAAAAAATGCAAATTTAAATAGCACTACTTTTGCTCAGCATCACATTCTGAAAATACACATGACAAGCAGGCTTCTCATCATACACAATATTAGAAATTAAATTTTGAACTGAATTTCTATTTCAAAGATGGCAACTGGTAATACATATCTGTCTAGATAGTGGAGAGTAGCAGGGCGCCAGCTATAAACACTATTCCTATCTTGTTTAAACATAGGCCTAACATAAGAACTTTGTTATGCTCACATTAAACATTTCGTTTTGACATTAAGCAGAAGTTCATCAAAAAGAAATTTTTAAAAATCTTTAGCAAAGCTGACTAAAAGCTTGTTTGCAATCATTTAGAGTAGGCTTTCTTGTGCCAATGTCATAATAGATCTCATTCCAGCATAAGGACTTCTGAATTGCAAATTTGCAGAAATAAATCTTAGCTCCAATTTACAGTTGTGTTGAACGGAATGAATGCAATCACTTTTCACCAAGTGAAAAAGCACTTTCAGCTGCTGCTGAAAAAATACAAGGTAATTGTGGGCTACATCAAAATCACCATTGTTACCAACTTTCTAGAGCTATCAGCTTGTCAAGGGGCACGGATATAAGAGAGAATTTAAGACTACTTTATCATGAATGTTCAGGGTAGAGACTAAACTTACTAACATGACTGGAAACCATCTTAAAACGTGGATTCTCAGCATTTAGCTTTCTACTGTAGAATAAACAGTTGAAGCACAGTATTGAACTGTGTCCATGTAGTATCCTGAACAATTAAATACTTGACACTGTAAGTGAATGGTTTATGAAAATATCCTTTAAAATTTTAAAATATTTATTCTTTTTTTTTTTTTTCGGTACGCGGGCCTCTCACTGTTGTGGCCTCTCCCGTTGCAGAGCACAGGCTCCAGACGCGCAGGCTCAGCGGCCATGGCTCATGGGCCTAGCTACTCTGCGGCATGTGGGATCTTCCCGGACCAGGTCACAGAACCCGCGTCCCCTGCATTGGCAGGCAGACTCTCAACCACTGCGCCACCAGGGAAGCCCAATATTTATTCTTAATTGAGATAAAATTGACATATAACATTATATTAGTTTTAGGTGTAAAAATACTCTTGTTTAATGTTTAGAGATCATTTTAGGCTACCATGCCATGATCAACATATTAAATTATTTCAGTCTGATTTTAGTTCATAAATTTAAATGACTCATAGTTCAATAAATAGTCCTTGTGGACTTCCACGTCTCTGCAGACAAAGATAAGATATTCAACTACCCAAGTTTCCCCCCCCTCTTTTTAAAAATCACAAATAAATGTCATTAACAATTGGAAGGATTTCTAAAGACTTCTTCCCTGGAGATGAAAGTATGTTCCTCACAACTAGGGGATCATAAGGGATAATTATGAAGTCTTATGCTTAGGTTAGATAAAGCAACTACATTGGTTAACAGTAAGATGAAAGCTGTTTAAAGATATCTAGGGATCGCCATTTCCATAATATGTTGGAAGAGATGTGCAGAGAATCCTCTCTCAACTGACAATTTTAAGTTAAACACACAAACAAGCTAAGAAAGCAGGAATCCACTGCACTGAGCCATCACTGGAGATATCTGTTCTGGAATATGAACTACTCTGTGGTATCCTGGAGTCTTGCCTTTTGGGGTCATAATTGGGAATCAGAAAACAAACCTGTCAAACAGCCTAGGCTTGCATGAGGTCCCGATTTCACATTATATTTTGGGACTACCAAACCCCAAATTAATTATTTAGCTTCATAACTCTTCATTTCTCTTCACAGAAAGGGGGCCCTAGTGGTATGCCCACAAGTTTAGACAGTCACCTGTTTGTTTTTATTAAAATCTGCTTTTTAAAGTTATATTATCACCCTGATATTCACAAGCTGGAGGGCACTGAGCTGATTACTGTGATTTCCTCATAAGAAACTCAGAACAGTTACGCCAGAGACATATGTGTTCCACGTAGATTATTGAAGAGCAAATGGAGCAAACTATTAGAAAAAAATGATATGTAGGTTATATCAAATTGTATAACCTTAATTCTTTACTTTCTTTTTTTTTTTTGTGGTACGCGGGACCCTCACCGCTGCGGCCTCTCCCGTTGCGGAGCACAGGCTCTAGATGCGCAGGCTCAGCGGCCATGGCTCACGGGCCCAGCCGCTCCGCGGCATGTGGGATCTTCCCGGACCCGGGCACGAACCCGCGTTCCCCGTATTGGCAGGCGGACTCTCAACTACTGCGCCACCAGGGAAGCCCAATAACCTTAATTCTTACAAGTTCATTTTCTTAGTGCTATATTAGGAGTGAGTTGCTCTATGTTGTGAACATGCATGTTTATAGCCATCTCTAAATCATATTTGTGAATCATGTTATTGCAATCAAAATAAATTTAAGGATTATTGTTAGGAAAGTATATACTAACTGTTAATGCCTAATCATCTTCACTAAATATTGGCCTTGTACAAAAATCAAGTTTCTACCTGAGACTAATGGAAATTTAGTTGCATATTTCACTACTACAAATAAGCCACAGGCCATTACTACATTTCTATATCTTGTTACATACTAATCCTGTAATAATGGACAGTAATATTAGCTTTTTGCATTCTAATGACCAGAGAGGTCATTTTCTGGTTGTTAAGGAGAGAATCAGGCCATTACGTTTTAATGCATTTAGTCATTAAACATTTCTGCCTTTACACACGGTGTTTTTGTTTGCTTGGTTTTGTGTGTATGTTTCCCTTTAAGGTTCTATGCTTTCATATCTAGGTTGACTGATTCAATATTTTTCCATTTTTCTGAAATTTATTGACACAAAAAAGATAATCTTCAAATCAAGATAGAACTGGGCTTTCCCTCCCTAACCAGTAAATCTATCCTGCTGATCTCTCTCTCGCAGTTAATGGTATCACCTTCCTTAGAGTTGCTTACTATCAGAAGTACACCTGACTTGCCTTTCTCCCTTCTCTCTCCTTATTCAATCTTCATCAAATGCAGCTGTGACAGACATAATGCTACATCAACCATTTTCCTTTTCAGGAATGAAGGACTTATATTTCTGTTGCTACTAGGAATAATGCTGGAAAATGACTATTTGGTCAAGCCCTCTTTAGGCATGGCGCCTTGAGTGGAAAAAAAAAAAAAAAAAGCCTCACCCAAGGTCAAACCTCCTTCTACATGTAGTCCACTTTCTTTCCTTTTTTTTTTTTTTTTTTCAGTACGTGGGCCTCTCACTGCTGTGGCCTCTCCCGTTGCGGAGCACAGGCTCTGGACGCGCAGGCCCAGCGGCCATGGCCCACGGGCCCAGCTGCTCCGTGGCATGTGGGATCTTCCCGGACCGGGGCACGAACCCGCGTCCCCCGCACCGGCAGGCAGACCCTCAACCACTGCGCCACCAGGGAAGCCCTGTAGTCCACTTTCAATGTCTGATCAGCACAGCAGCATAAAGGCCCAGTCCCCTTCTCCTAACTTGGGACAAGTCCAGAGGACCATCCCAGCTTCAGAGGCCCCAGTGAGTTGACTAAAAGCCTTCACTCCGCCTGTCCGGAAACTCAACTTTTCCCTCCGGTCAGTATGTTTCCTTACCTTTTCCTTTCACAAGTGTTGATCACAATACATTCCCTAATAAATGTCCTATAAACTAATCTCCCATCTCAGAGTCTGATTCCCTGGAAACCCAAGCTGCTACAGCATCATTTTCCATTGTTACTTTTCTTGAAACTTCACTTCTATTTTTTTTAACCCACTATCACTGGCCTAGTTTGGTCTGCCCATAATGTTCATTTAAGTGGTCAACCTTAACTTTTTGTTCCATGGCCAAAGAGGCATTCAAATTTAAACCTCCACATAGGTACGCTTGAAACATGATTGTAGTTCACTTCAGGCTCCTGTGATAATTCCAGTTCCATCCATTTCTCAAAATTTCTACCTAACAATCAATATGCCATGACACCTACTTTAGTATATGCCACATATGACTCAGTGCTCCATGAAAATCCCCTCTGCAGACAAGTCTGCATTCACACCAGTGGTTTGCTATGACTCTCTTCCAGTGGGAATTCACTGCCATGGGAATCTGCCCTAAGAACAAACTTTAATCATTGAGGGAAAGGAGGTAGAGGATGTTTACCCCAATTTCTTTACCCTTCAGCTTGACAATTCTCTCAGCAAGTTCCCAGTGAGGTTCCCCAGGTCTCAGCAGTAACCTGATATCTAGCTCATTTTCTGACTTTTTCCCTTCAGCATCGTACTTCCCCATTTGGTCAGCGTGCTTCCTGTGATCACCTCTCAAAAAAACTACTTGCAGTTAAACTCTTTTCTCAGGGTCTGCTTTTGGGAGAAGAGGCACAAACTAATACTGAGAACTAATCAACCAGAATATTGCTAAAGGCCCCTAAATGATCTCTTAGATCTATCCACCCTCTCTTGTACCTCCTATCCATTTTATGTTACCTCCAGACTTTTCTTTCTAAAACTCAGCTGACTCATGCCCCTCAGAAATCTTCAATGGCTCCAACTGCAATAAGAAGTAAAACACAATTCTGTCCAGCAAAGTCTGCCTGTTTTTCTAACTGTATGTCACTCTGCATTGGCTACCATAAACACACACTCCAGACACACCTCTCTATTCATTATTTACAGAAAGTAACTTCTCTTTATTTTCAATAATGTTGTTTCCTCTGCTAGAATGCGTTCCCCACCATATCGACTGATAAATCCCAGTTCATCCTTTAAGGTCCAGGTCAAACCCATTATCCTCTAAGATGCCCTCTTGGACTCCCACTGTTAGGGTTAACGTTTCCCAATATCATGCTCTGCAGTGCCATGTTTAAACTCGTGGTATATCAGTGTGTACCTTGTACTGAGGTGACTTATGGATATCTATTTCTACCACCAGATATGAATTCCTAGGAAGCAAGAGCCATATGACATCTATCTTTGTATCTAGTGGTAATATTTGAAATAATTAACAAACCTATATTCCAGCTCTGACCAGTCAGGAAGGACACTGGATCCAAGCCCTGAGGCATGTGTTAACACTATTTGTTGCTGATTTGTTGGGGGGGCAAAGGGAGGGTCTGTGGTGGCTAGAGATCAAAAGTTACACCTAAGTGGAGCTCAAACAATTGAGTATTTGCCAACATACCAGGAAAAGCATCTGTGAAAATATTTTAACAAACAGAGCGTAATTGGTTAAAGATCAGCTTTGTTTATAACTACTATACTTATCAAGACTTTCCAAATTATAGGCCTTTTGTAAATAATTGTTTATATAATTAAGGACAGAACTGAAAAGGTACACAAAGTTTGTTCTTTTTAAGATGGATGATATACACATGCACATTGACATACTTCTTTAACCAGCACAAATAGGAACGTTCTTATATATTTATGAAAATTTTAGTCTAGTTTTCTTTATATTACAAGATTAACAACTGTTCAGAAGCAATTACATTTACATTGCTTAAAATATTGTAGCATCCTTCCAACAGTAATATCAATAAAAACGGAGTTTGCCTTCTTTACAGGCTTAGCTTGTCCAAATCATAATGGCAACATTAATTCAAATTTAAGGGACCGCCCTGGGAAGTACAATCATGAACATGTCTTGCAAATATTTTTCAAAATTATGAAGCCTGCAAAAGCTCTTGTGTAGCCAGCAATATTTACCAATTCATCCTCAACGATGTATCCTGAGTTGCCTTTAAGTTCCCCAAATTTCTTCTAAAGTCCTTCAAATCAGCATGCTAAGAGTCCTTATCTGATCAGTGAAAATACGTTTTGAAGTTTTATGGTCTCAGAAATGCTTCCAAAATCAACAAAAATGACTATACAAAGGAAAGATACATTAAATCTGATTAATTCTTCTTAGCTCCCTTTCTATAACTTTAAGAGTCTGATTCATGGATCAGCAGCTCCGTTTTGTTTAAAGGAGTCATAAACACTCCTAATTCAACAATGTTCTACCGTTTGAAGTTTCTCTTACGTTCCTTCTCACACATAGCAGATCTCATTGCCTTTTATAGAACAGGAAACTCAGATTTATTACTTATATAAAAAATAATAATGGAAATTATGAATCACTTGCTACCCTTTACAAAAGACTAGTTAAAATTCCAGAACTAAGGAACATTAGGATTGTCATTTGATGATTAAAATGAAAACTGAAATTTACATTTCTATCCTGTGAATTACATTAAAAATGGCAAAAAACATGCTACTTTATTGAGATGCCTGGAAGAGGCTCACTCTAGTTCAAAATCTACCTATTACATGGAGAATTGTTAATGGGCTTTGTAAAGCCAAATGTCTGAAAAGTGATGAAAAGATTTCACAAGATGCTAACAGCTATGACTATGGTGACATTTGAGGTCAAGCCAACTAGAAGTAGAGAGTGGGGATGGGCGGGTTGGCTCTTCACCCACAGCATATTCTATTACAGTGGTAGTAACTGGATCACTGTGGTTGCCATTCTGAAATTTCCCTTCTGCTTGTTAACAGCGCTGGCATTCAGCCTACTCTCTGTGTACTTTCTTATTTGGAGCAGCTCTCTACACCTCCTATGCTAGGTACAGACCCTTTCCTAAAACATGCTTTGTTGAAGCAAGCAAAGATGAGGGGCTAGTACTTCCAGGCAGTACAAGATTGCTTCTGGCTGTATGCGTTCTACATTTTTAAACTGTATCCATTTACCAACATTTTAGTAATTTCCTCAGCAGGATCTAACCACCATGGGACACTGAATTCTCTCCCGAATAGAACAATTATTCCTTTGATGAAATACAGTCCCTCAGTTCTTCCCTGTTAGTCTTCTACACCTCTCACCTCCTCTCTCATCAAAAGCTTTGCAGGAATAACCCTCACTCCCATTCCCAAGCAAGCAATTCTTTTCAGGGACCATCAGGCAATTTGCATAAATGAATGTTTTACTAGAGAGAAACAAAGAAAACTTCACATATACCAAAGCCTTTAACCTATTTTTCATGTTCAATTAAGTATATGTACATGTTTTTATAATACCTAGTCCTATAAAGAGATATTCTCATAGGATGCTGTCTGGCTCATAAATTGATATAACTATTTGAAAGTGTTTACCACAATTTTAAATGTAAATGCCTTAACTAAATATTTCTACTTCCAGGAATTTGCCCCACAAATAAATTTTTAAAAATGGACAAGAAAGTATAGCACTATAGACATAAAATGTATGCCCCAAAGCTCTGATTATTTAGAAAGGTAATGACTGAAATGGAAAACTAAATTTCCCTCTGGGTTATTTATTAGAAAGGGGAAATTTAAATTACTTTTTAATTTATTCTCATCACTCATCTTTCCCAGTATGGTAGTTAATAATATTTCATTAATTTTGTTACCTTTGAATACACCACATTTCCAAGGGCATACGTGTAGAATATAGGGAATTGCATTATCAGGGTCTATGGTGATGTCTCGGTTTCCCCACACCATCGGAAGGTCTGAGGACACCTAAAAAAGAGAATTCAAAAACAGGAATTATATAATGTCAACATTTCCATGAAATTAGTATAATAAGCTAAAGCACAGGAAAAGCTGAAATTTAACTTAAATACTTCCATTAAAACTGTTCACTTTTAAATGAAAAGCAAACCAGAAAAATGACACATACAAGTAGAAGAAAAATCTAAGACATATGAAAAAATAGAACAAAAGAACAATGTTTATTTTCTGTTGCTACTTGTAGCAAGATCACTGATGCTTAGACAATCAGACTAGCTTTTATAGGCCATGCAGAATTTTCTTTATGCAATTTGATGTACAAAAGATAAACCATTTCAATGAATTTCTATATCAATATTACTGCAGCATATAAATAATATTTAAGCAGCATTTGACCACAACTCTTGTTAGCTAGATTCAACTTTCACCTTAGTGAGTACTTTCATCTTGCCACCTCCCACTCCCCCACCACTGCCCAGGCAAACACTAATCTACTTTGTCCCTCTATAGATGTGCCTATCTTGAACAATTAATAAAAAAGAAGTCATACAGTATGTGGTCTTTCGTGACTAGCTTTTTTTCACTTAGCATAATGTTTTCAAGGTTCATCTATGTTGTGGTGTTTATCAGGACATCATTTCTTTTTATTGATGAATGGTATTAAATTGTATAACAACCACATTTTGTGTATCCATTCATAAGTTGATGGAAATTTGGGGAGTTTCCATTTTTGTTTATTATGAATAATGCAGCTATGAAAACATGTACAAGTTTTTGAGTAGACACAGATTTTCTTTTCTTATGGACATACATCTTGGTGTGGAATTGCTGGGACATATGATAACCAGATGTTTAAACTTTTAAATGACAGCTTTCCAAAACTCTTTTCCAAAATGGCTGCACCATTTTTCTTTCCCACCAGCAATGAATGATGGTTCCTGTTTCTCTACAGCTTTTCTCAAAGTTTTTGTCTGTCATTTCTATGATAGCCATCCTAATGAGTGTGAAGTGGTATCTCACTGTGATTTTTTTTGCGGTACGCGGGCCTCTCACTGTTGTGGCCTCTCCCTTTGCGGAGCACAGGCTCCGGACACGCAGGCTCAGCGGCCATGGCTCACGGGCCCAGCCGCTCCGCGGCATGTGGGATCTTCCCGGACCGGGGCACGAACCCGTGTCCCCTGCATCGGCAGGCGGATTCTCAACCACTGCGCCACCAGGGAAGCCCCTCACTGTGATTTTGATTTGCATTTCCCTAAGGATTAACAATGTTGAGTATCTTTTCATGTGCTTATTGTTCATTTGCATATCCTTTTGGGGGCCTCTGTTCAAATTCTTCACACATTTAAAAAACTGTGTTACTTGTCATTTTGTTATTAAATTGTAAGAGATGTTTATATATTCTAGAAACAAGGCCCTTATCAGATATTGGCCATGTGGATATTTTCTCTCATTCTGTGGGCTGTTTTTGCACTTTCTTCAAGGTATCATTTGAAGCACAAACATTTCAACTTTGAGTTTATTTATTGTTTTGTCACACCAATGTCATATCTAAAAAAAATCAGTGCCAAACCCATGGTCATGAAGATTTTACTTGTATGTCTATGATCCTTTTTGAGTTTACTTTTGCACATGGTATGAGTTAAGGGGTCCAAATTCATTTTTTTGTATGTGACTATAAAATTGTCTCAGCATGATTTTTTTAAAAGACTATTTTGTCTCACTGAATTCTCTTAGTAACCTTGTCAAAAATCGATTAACCATTATTATAAAGGTTTGTTTCTGCACATTCTATTCTATTCCATTCATCTACATGTCTACCTTATGCCAGTACATTTTCTTTAATATTATAGCTTTGTATTTAAGGGTTTGTAGTAAGTTTTAAAATGAGAAAGTGTGAGTCATCTACTTTCTTTCTTATTGCACAGGATTGCTTTGGCTCTTCTGTGTCCCTTGCATTTCTATAAGAATTTCAGGATTACCTTGTAAGATTATGCAAAAAAGTCAGGATTTTGATATTGTGTTCGATTTGTATATCAATTTTTTTAATATTGCCATCATAACAATATTAAGTCTTCTGACCTATGAGCATGTGATGTCTTTCTATTTATTTAGAATTTCTTTAATTTCCTTCAATAATGTTTTGTAGTTTTCAGTGTATAAATCTTGACCTACTTTTGTCAAACTTGTTCCTAAGCATTTTATTCTTTTTGATACTATTATAAATGATTATTAATTTCATTTTGTATCACTCATCACTAGTGTATAGAAATGATTAATTTTTGTATATTGATCTCATATCCAGCAAATCTTCTAAACTCATTTATTAGTTTTGATAGTATATTTAGTGGATTCTGTATAATTTTCTATTTATAAGATCATGATATCTATACATACAGATTGTATGATTTCTCCCTTTTCACTGTGCATGCCTTTATTTCTTGTTCTTAACTAACTGCACTAGCTAGTACCCTCTAGTACAATGTTGAATAGAAGTGGCAAGAGTGGAAAATCCTTGTCTTGCTCCTGACCACAGGGAAAGTTATTCAATGTTTTACCATTAAGTATGATGTTAGTTGTGGGATTTTCATGGATGCCTTTTAGCATGTTTCAAGTACACATGGAATATTTTCCAGGGTAGACCATGTCTTAGGACATAAAAGAAGCCTCAATAAATTTAAAAGGGGTAGAATCATACAGAGTATGTTTCTGACAACAACAGAATTAAATTAGCAATGAAAAATGGAAAGAAATTTGGGAAATCCTTAAATAGGTGGAATTTAAAATAACATAGTCCTAAATAACCAATATGCCAAAGAAGAAATCCCAAGGGAAATTAGAAAATATTTTGAGCCCATATAGTGAATGTTTCCCTTTTTTATTGTACTTTTCAACTGTAGAATTTATCTTTCTATAATTTCTATATATTAATACTTACTGATACTATCTCTTTATTGAAACTTTTCATTAATTCTTCAGATACCATTTCTTTTAGTTCATTGAACATATTTACAAAGGTTTTATTATAAAGTCTCTGTCCAGTAATCCTACATGTGGGCCCCTTCAGAGACACCTTCTAGTGACTGCTTATTTTCTTGTATATGGGCCATACTCTCCTGTTTCTTTGTTTCCTTTTTCTTTGTCTCATAATTTTTGTTGTTGAAAAATATACATTTTATATAAGGTAATGTAGCCATTTTTGAAATCAGATCACTACCTCCCCATAGTTTATGTTGTTCTTGTTTTTGTTGCTTTATTCTTTGTTGATTTAGTGATTTTTCTGGATGAACTGTAAATTCTGCATTCACTGTAGTGTTCGTCTAGTAAATAGCTTAGTGGTCAGTAATACAGGCATACTAGTATTGTGCTTTGCTTTATTGCATTTTCTTTTTGTTTCTTTTTACAAATTGAAGGTTTGTGGCAACTCTGCATCATGCAAGTCATAAGTGCCATTTTTCCAATAGCATTTGTTCACTTTGTCACACTTTGATAATTTTTGGACTATTTCAAACTTTTTCATTATTTTTATATTTATTATGGTGATCAGTGATCTTTGATATTATTGTAATTGTTTTGGCGTTTTTTAGCAATAAAGTATTTTTTAATGAAGGTATGTACATTGTTCTTTTTAGACATAATGCTATTGTATACTTAAACTACAGTATAGTGTAAACATAGACATAACTTTTATATGCACTGGGAAACAAAAATTCGTGTGACTTGCTTTACTGTGATATTTGCTTTATTGTGGTGGTGGTCTGGAACCCAAACCAAATATCTCCAAGGTATGCCTGTAGTTTGTCACAGTTTTCTTTACATGTCTGAAACAATAAATCTTTTACCCTTTGTCAAGGAGCACTGCATACATATTGTGACATACCTTCATCACTCAGGTAGTTTACAACTCTACCTTAGCCTTAACTTCCAGCTCACACAGTACCTCTCCATCAGCCAGAGATGAAAAAACTGGCACCCTTATTGCCTTTCCTGGGCAAGCGCACCACTCTGCACATGCACGTGGCTGGCTTGTTCCCCAGGGATATGTCAGAGTTGTAAAATCCCCTATGGACATCTTATTCCCCAGATCTTCCTTTCAAGTTTTTAGCCAAACTCTAGTTGGCCACAACTGTTACTGCAGCCTCAGGCAACTGCAATGTAAAACTACTGAATATTTTTGGCAAATGTCCTGAGGATAGGGCCTTTCCATCTGAGCAAGATATGAAACAAGTCAAAAGATGACAACACCTTGCTCGTGGGGTGGGGTGTTGCTAGAGAGCTACGAGAAAGGTCAAGTTGTGACAATGTACTGGGGATGGGAATTGTGAGGAGAGCCATACTCAGTCTGCCTCTTCCTTTGTTTGCAAGGTTACAGTTTTCATAGCTACTGTGACTGCAAGATTGCAGAGCTGAGGAGAGGGGGATAGAAATGGGTCAAGTCAAAATGCCACAAATCACCCTGCTCTTACCAGGATTCAGAGTTTTTCTTGAGTAAATACTCCTCAGATTGTTTGAAATCTTTGTTTAATTTCAAGATTTTAAAATTTTTATTTTGACCATTTTTGTCAGTGTTTTTATTGCTTTTAAGGAGGAACAGATTTATGAAACCCCTTGCTCCACCATTTTGGAAGTTCCAGGTCTCCTGTTTTCTTTATTGCATAACTATTTCCTACTCCTTAGTCACTTTGATAAAATGCCATAGCATTTCACCTGTTCTCAATTATATTCTCTGATTTTTTTATATTCTCTTTCCTGTTAGGGAAGTCTAAACCTTCTATTGCAAACTATTCTTGTAGCAATGAGATTAAATATATGTTAAAAGGCTTTTAAAAAAATACAAAGTATCATAAAAATCAATACTAACAGCAATGAAAAATAGAACAAGGAAAAGACATGAAAAGAATATAGTGAGTCTGAGTTGTTAGCAGACTGTCAAAGTGGAGGTGTACAGCAAGCAGTCAAAAATGAGGGGCTGAAGCTAATACATAGTGAGTAAAAGTATGAATTTGGCATTTGTACCTAGTTGATAGTTTGAAGCCAAAAAACTACCAAGTGGGATGCTGTACAGACATAATAATGCTTTAGAAGGTGGAAACTTGAAAAGAAATGAGAAGACTAGAGGAATAAAAGGACCAGATAAGTAACAATGCAGAAATGGCATGGAAATGAGGAATATAGAATGATGTAAAATAAAGGGTGAAGAGTGTTAAGAAGGCAGACAGACAGTGACAAACATTATAGGAGTTTGAGGCAGATAACTTGGGAAAAGAACTGTTTTTTCTTGACCAAAAGTTATGGGTGATCTTTGTGGCAGAAGTTTCAACAGAGTAGAGGAAATTCAAATGGACCACTATGAAATAAGAAGTGATCATGTAAATATTGCTTTTTCAAGAAATTTAGCAATCACGGAAAATATAGAGGGTAATATTTGAAGGGATATTGTTAGAGACAAGTTTTATCTTATAATGGAAAATCTTTGAGAATATTTATAGATTAAGAAAAATAATCCAACGATGAGGAAGGTATTGAAAGAGAGAGAAAGAGAGAAAGAGAGGGGGGAAAAGAATGAGAATCAGCCTTGAGTGCACAGAGGCCAACTTCATTTTACACATTGAAGAATGAAGATGGAGAATCAAAAGCATTTCAGTAGTCTCAAAGGAAGTGCAAGATGAATCCTGACACTATAAAGCAAAGTTTCTCAGTCTAGCCTTTCTCCTTAGCAGCACCTCAGTTGTTTCTCAATAGAATTTCCATTGAAATACCAGCAATAAGCTAAATATTATGAATGAAAAGAAAGGGCAAATTGGTAATGCTCATTAGTACATGCTGATTAAAAATAATGGTGATTTTCAAATTAAGAAAGGTGATACTTTATTCATAATATCTCTAGGGACAAATGTTTCTTCGGTCTTAAACATGTTTCTGTTCTTTTATAATTGTTGGTGCTATTTAAATATAGAAATATAGAAGAACTGGAACACATGAACAGTATTATTAATATCTTAATGAAATGACATTTAATTAATTTAATATGTAGTATCTTAATTACAGAAAGGCCTCACTGAAAACTTACACTCTAAAGGTAAAATTAACCAGATTCTTCAGTTTTATTTGTGTATTGAAACCACAGAAATATAGACTTTGATTATTATTTCCTATAAGTATAATTCTGCTATGAATAGAAATCCACTTCTAAATTTAATTAGAAAAATATAGTTAATATAGCATAATTATTATTTTTAAAGGCCTACATTTTTTTAATAACAACAAAATGAAATAACCAATGTTAAGAAATTAAGCAATTTTTTCTTTAACCTGTTTTCATCAAACTCATAAGACAGGATTTCTTGTTCACCAGAAAATTCTGGAAGGGGAAAGGGAGTGGTGGAAAAATGATTTTTTTCCTTAGTTATAGCAAGTGCAAGTAGTCATGCTTTTTTCTTTTCTTTTCTTTCCTTCCTTCTTTCCCTCCTTCCTTCTTTCCTTCCATTTGAAAAGCCATCCATTATGTTTGTATCCGTTCATTAAACAAATCTTCCTTGAAAAACTATTATGTGCTTGATACTATGATTTATGCTAAGTACAAAAGTATGGATACGAGGGGCATGCCCCTTTTCTCACAGTTCATAATCTGGTGAACAAGAATAATCTGGTGGAGAACAGGTAATAGCAATAGGATGTAATGTACATGATGGTGGGAAAAGTAAAAAAAAAAAAAAAAAATGCTGTGGAAGCACATGAAAGGCATCTAATCCAGGTTTATGGGGATGGAGAAGGAGTCTTGGAAAAGTGGCATCTAAGCTTTGCCATAAGGAATGAAAAGGAGTTAGACATACACAGAGAAGTGGAAGATAGGGAATTGGATAGAGATTTCCAGGCAATAGTAAAAGGAAATACTATATACAATGGCCTAAGTGTGGCTGGAGCCAGGAGTGCTAAGAGAGAAAGCTGAGCAGATAGGCTTTTGAAACACGTGAAAGCCACTTCAGGGAGCCTGGACTCAATCCTGAAGGCAAGAGTTGACAGTGAAGAGTTTTAGCCGGGGAGTGAGAAGATGAGATTTTCATTCATAATATTCACTCTATTTGCAATGCAGTAAGGAAAGAAGAAGAAAATCAAAGTACATATTTTTCAAGATTACCAAAAAAAGCAGAGGACAAACCCAGAGAATTTCTAAACTTCTGATGTACCCTCTAAAACTAGATTCAGGCATCTATGATGGATAGATATTTGAAGCTTCTTTGAGGATTCTATTGGGCACATAATTTGTAGATAAATATGGGAGTGAGGAGTAGAAAAATTTCTTTTCAGATCTGCTAAACAAATCAAGTGAGGAGGGCCAAGTACAAAACCTCATAAAAAATAAAGATGTAAATAATTATTCATTTCTTCACATTCCCACTATTATTCACACTGGTAAATGATAGGATGCACTTTTGAAATTTCATGCCTACAGATATCACATTACAATTTTAAAAGCTGTTTAAAAGTTTTTTTAAAAATATCTTTCATTGTCATATATAATTTCTTCAAGTGAAAATACACATGACTCAAATAAGTAACTTTTAATGTGTTTTATGATTATATACTAATATTTATATATAAAACTTGTTTGGTGTGAATTCAACTTTATAATCAAAATGGCATTTTAAAAGCTGTTGGACTAATAGAAAGAAGAATTCTAACCATCTCCTTATGTCACACTGCTTCACCTAGTTAAGTAAAATTAAATGTTTTTAAATATCATATAATTCAATATACTCCTTCTGAAAATACTTTCATACCAAAAAAAAAAATAAAACCAAAATCTTACTTTAAATGTTAGGATGCTTGTTGTATAATTGGGCACCATTATGGGTTTATCTGTTATCTCCCCCTCTTGACAGTCTATGGTGATGTGTTCCAAGGCCAGCGGTCTTTTTCCAATCCCTTTTATGTCAAAGATATGCTTCATACCATCTACTTCATTTTGTAGAGTAAGTTTGCCCTGTGACAAATCAGCCAAATTTCAGCTCTATAGGAGTGACAGCTGGATACCAACAATCTCTTCTATTTTAGTAATCTTGAATGTGATCAATGAAATGAGCTTTCAAGGAGGTGCTAGTCATTAGCTTTTCCAGTTTATATATAAATGCTTCTACTGAACGAAAAAAGATGAATTTCCTGTGAAAAGCTCTTCATTTCTTTTCACTTTCTCTAAGTGACAGTTTAATAGGCATTCTCATACATAGCAATTATATGCCTGTTTACATCCTCATCAAAGAAATATGACTTAAGAAAATATTTTCTGAAGTACAAACTTCCTTACTGAATACAACCAAAGCAATGATTTTACTTTGTTAAACATATTATGTAAAAATAATATAGACATAAATATTGACAGCCTATGACATTGTGACTTTCAGAATATTTATCCCTCAAGTTACAACATTTATTAAAATTTCAAGCAGAGTGAACACTAATGATCAAATTCATGGAAAATATAACTTTTCTTTTTTTAAAAAAAATTTTATAGTTTAATTTTATTTATTTTTTTTATACAGCAGGTTCTTATTCATTTCCCATTTCATACATATTAGTGTATATATGTCAATCCCAACCAATCTCCCAATTCATCACACCACCACCCCACCACCCCCCAGAAAATATAACTTTTCTGCAAGAAAATTTATCATAAATTATATATGTTAACATCACACATTGGTTTATTGACATATTAAAGCTAGGGAAAAAAAATCAATGAGTTCATACCATAATCTCACATTCCAAAATAGGTTTGAATGTCAGAGGATAATTCACAGTCTCACCTGGTCCAACATGTAAAACAGGAGGTCCATAAAACCATTCTCCTTCTATAGTAACTTGACATTTCCATTCATTCTTTGTGTTATTATTCTAAAGCATGAAAATAAAGACAGAAAAATATCAGAGAGAGAGAAAAATATCAGTGTAAAAAATTCAAAATTCCTTACAATTAGATTACCTTCCTTGATGCTATTATCACCCACTAATAGCCAAACTACAGCCAATCACTGTTCTTAGTGCCTATAAGCCCATCTTAATCAAATGTTAAGATCACAACGGAATCTGGAGCAGAGTGATGTGAGAGACCATGACTCTGCTTGGTTTGATGATAGGTTAAGGAAGTTAGAATTAATTTTTTAAGCAAAGAGATCCAGAAGAAGTGATTAATCAGGTGAGTAATATGATAACATTTATATTCTGGAATAAAACTGTGACATCAATATGGAGAAACAAATGGCCACACAATGCAATTAGGAATCGGTAAGAGTTCAGATGAAAGGTTTGAAGGACTTTAATTGAGACAGTGGCAGTGGGAATGAAGAAAAGTACAAAAAAAAAAAAAAAGTCTGTGCTTACTATTGGAATATTCTGGGTAAGGGCTTCAAATGCTGGTGTTTCAAAATCAAATCTGGCCTCTGGACGTTCTTCATTTACCACACCTTCAATGCAATAGACACGCACATCATACCTTGATGTCAACAAGATTTTACAAGGGTAGCGTCCAGGACTGAGAGGAACAAATCATAAAGGAACTGGAACAGATCCATCTGTAACTATCAAAACAATTAAAAAATGGTTTAATCATTTTTGATGGTATAAATCCTAAGATTCATTTTCAGGTAAAGCAAATATTTTATTTTTTTGTATTTAATTGTATAATATAATCCAGAAGAGACTAGGTTAATAGCAAGGTAACACATTACCCCTCAGTCTCCTGGGCATTACAAGCAAGTTTATTTTTTATTAATGACAGAATATATCCTGCATAGGTCAGAGGAAGATCTGCTCCATAAAGCCACTGAGGGACCCAGGCACACCACTCCTCCTTCGTTTACAGGTCAGGGAAGAGTAACTGAAAGTTTGCTCAAGGGCTTTTTAGTGCTCATCCCAAAGTTAACAAACACACAGCACAGTTAATTGGTCAGACCCAACCACGCGGTTCTATCTCAGCTGACAGGGGCTGAGAACTGAGAGGTATATAGAATATTTGGCAAGCATTATTATCTGTCACATTTCTATGACATAGAAATGCTCTGTCCCATAGCAATCAAAATAAGTTGCAACTTGATCAGCAGATAGAAATAGTTTTTCATAGTTAATAACCAAGGGAAGCCAAAAGAGGCATGTCCAATGAATACTTCTCATGTCACCTTGTTATACCATATACCTTAAGTTAATAGCTAATATCATTTCTTATGGTGGGCAGGCTGTCTATGCTGGTCCTTTCCTTCCAAGCAATACTACTTTTTCTCTGAAGGTCACCATTTTCTTACTCTCCAGGAAATGAGAAAATAGTTATAAAAATCTCTCAACCCTAAAGTAGGATGCAGTATAATACTATAATAAAAATTTCACTGCTAAAGCCAAAGTATTTAAGTTATAGATGAAAAACAAGTGCTAAAAAATGTTTAGAAGCCTAACTCTGTGCAAGGAAGTTCTCCGAAACCAAGAAGACAAATCAAGCTTATCAACCAATGGACAAATATTATATTAATTGGCTATAATTTTAATTCACTCACATTTAACACCTCAAATGTTAAAAATGGCAAACTTGTTTTCATATACACTGAAGTCTATATGCCAAGAAGACCAGTCATTCTTGCAAGAACATTAACTATTTTAAATCATTTTTAAAACATATTGAAGATGTGTACGTATGTGTTATATGTTCTGTTACATATTTAAAAAATATATTCATCATATATTATATAGAATGTATTATGTGTTGTATATGTCATATATTATATATAATGTCATAGTTATATGTTAAAAAACAATGACAGTGGATCACACTTGAAATCTATATTACATCTAACCAAAGTCCAAGATTCTCAGCTGGTCTAAGAAGGAAACAAAGGCTGTCAGAATGTTGTAATTTTTATTCCGTCCTTTTCAAGTACGAATCTAATTTTAGAATAAAATTTTTTTTCCTGTCAAAAAGGACTCCAGGCACATCTGTTGTTCACTGATTACTTTCATTCTGAGAAAAGTATTTGAATTGTGGCAACATCATTAGAACAAAACAGGTGAGATAATTATTTGATTAAAATTTGGTGCTTTATTACCAGAAAGGAAGAAACCACATTTCTCTCTTGCATGAACAGATTGAAATGAAAATACTTAGATTAGGTAATTTAAATAAAATTAAACTGCTTAGAATATGAAATTTAATAAACTTAACAGTAATTTTTTTAACATCTTTATTGGAGTATAATTGCTTTACAACAGTAATTATTATTTTCATCGATAAAAAATAACTAGCCATTTCATGGTAAACAATTGAAATGCACAAGCTCAAGTATAAAGCTTCTATCAAAAGCTTTATGTCACACACTATTTCCTTTTCCCTAAAAATATGCACTTCCTATTGATACTGAGTCTGAAAGTGAAAGCCAAGGACATTCTTCAGTGTACATTTTCCAACTCATGAAATGTTCATGAGCAAAGACCCTAAGAAATAAGCCATGCAAGCCCCTCTCCCTTACTAGTCCAAAAAGAAATTCATCGTAATAGTGGAATTCATGGAAATGATGGTTTTGTTGAAGATATATTGATAAAACAATATTTCTTTTTCTTAAACATCTGAAATAATTTAATTAATTCGTGCTAGAAAAAAAGAGTAGGAATATTATCATATACCAACATGAAGCTACTTGTGGATTAAGGTATTTATCACACAGTATCCATATCACCTTTGACGTAAAATAGCAGAGGTAGAGACTTTTCATATTTAGAAACTTGGAAATTTTCCTGGCCACACTGTGCCACCTTAACATCATTCTCCTTTAAGGACATGTCTTCTCAAAGTCTTTTCCAATTCTGCTCTGTAGCAGATGTCATCCATGCCCTGCCATGTCCCTTTGGCATTTAACCCTCCCTGCAGGCCAGTGGTTTTATGGAAAACAGCCCCTTTCTCCTTGAGGGCTTCCTCTAGTCCTAGGAAGGTGCTTAACCCTCGCATGGATCAGGCCAGAAGTGACAGTTAATGCCTGCAGTTGCAGTCCTCAACAAATAATGTATCAAACTGGTGGGAAAATAACCCAGTTTCTTTATCCTTGGGTTGGAATAAATCTGAGGTGAATTCTATACCAACTCCCAGAGATTCCCCAGCGCAACTGAGCCCAAATTGCTCACAGTGGCAATTGCTCATGAACACTCCCTGAATTGGCTTCCTCTCTTTGCTGTCTCTCACTCTCTCACACTTCTACCTACGGTTCCTGAGATCACTTCTCAAACTACTTGCTCTCAAGACCTGGTCTCAGGGTCTGCTGCTGGGGATCCCCAACCCAACACATACCCTTAGACCAAGGAAAGAAAGCTTGCTGTCCTGGGCCTCATGCTTTCTAGAGTCTTACTCTGAATCTCCTGTCATTGTCTCTCTGCATATGCAAGGAAGACATGGGCCCACTGGGACAGGCCTATGTTGAGCCCAGCCCCATCCTTGTTCCAAGTGCATGGGATGTCACAATTCACAATCCAAAGTGCTTTGATTCCATTTCCAGTGCCTGCACAGAACTCTTCCCTATGTCAGTCCTCCTGTTGGAAGACTCTTAGAATTGAAGAATTCTAAGTTAGAATAGTCACCTCTAACTAAGAGGTGGCTATTAAGGGGAAGATGTCAACCAAGATCAATTATGTGGGCTGAGGTACCTACAAATTTGTACACAAGCCCTCTTACAATACCTGTTAGATGTGAAGGAAAAAAGAGAATGGGGGTGGGCACATGCCCAGGGCCCAGCTATCCTGTGTTTTCATGTTCTAGTGCAAAACTCTGAGGAGGCCAAGAATTCCAAATTCAAATTTGGTCTTCTAGGTTGGTACAAAGCTTTATTTCTCAAGGTGGAATAATAGACTATATTCTATTTAAAAATTTGTTACTTTGATTTACCACTTTTAAAAGTTAGATATATGGTATATGGGCTTCCCTTTGTACTTTTGACCTGGGCATTACAAATGTCAGGGACAATCTGGACCTGTCCCTTCCATCCTTACTCTACTAGATGTAGCTCACCTGGGGCCTTTTCTTTACAGGTGATCCTAGTAACTATGGGAGTTGCTAGGGTTCTGTAATTAAAGATAACCAAAGATATGTAAACTTGCCAGATTATAGTTGCTAAAGAAAATAAAGGAACATAAACAGAGAATCTCTCTAATGAAAAAATACTTAATTTTATATAACATAAGCTACTGGAAGAAGTCAGTGTGACCTACTGTTTTTAAAATAACCCATAAAAATGGGCATCCAGCACATATGATCTAACAATCCCACTCCTAGGTATATATCTGGAGAAAACTCTAATTCGATACATGCACCCCAATGTTCATAGCAGCACTACTTACAATAGCCAAGACATGGAAGCAACCTAACTGTCCATCGACAGATGAATGGATAAAGAAGATGTAGTATATGTATACAGTGGAATACTACTCAGCCATAAAAAGAATGAAATAATGCCATTTGCAGCAACATGGATGGACCTAGAGATTATCACACTTAGTGAAGTAAGTGAGAGAAAGACAAATATCATATGATATCACTTATATGTGGAATCTAAAAAAAATGATACAAGTGAACTTATTTATAAAACATAAAGAGACTCACAGACATAGAAAACAAACTTCTGGTTACCAAAAGGGAAATGTGGGGGAGGGATAAATTAGGGGTTTGGGATTAGAAGATACAAACTACTATACATAAAATAGATAAGCAACAAGGTCCTACTGTATAGCACAGGGAATTATATTCAGTATCTTGTAATAAACTATAATGGAAAAGAATATGAAAAAGAATATATATATTTAAAAATATATATATATATATATATATAACTAATCACTTTGTTGTACACCTGAAACTAACACAACATTGTAAATCAACTATACTTCAATATAAAAAAAAATTCAGTGAGAGAAAAAGCTTGGATTGGGGTGTCCATGGGTCACAGGATTTCCAGGCATTCTCTCTACATAGAACATGCCCTTGTATTTCATGATTTTTTCATGAAGCATGTACTGACTTTGTCAGTACATGCTGACTTTGTCAGCATGTCAGCATGTCAGTACATCCTGACTTTGTCAGGATGCCCTAAATGTCCTATATTCAGTCTTTTCCAACAAATTGCAAAATTTTGCTGTTAGAAAAAATGTGCAATTTCAGATCCTAGAATAGGTCATGGTTGGGACAATAAATCAATACCGCTGTTTTAGTCAGCTAAAACAGCATAACAAGCTCTCCAAAACTTAGTGGTTTTAAAAAAAAAAAAAAACCACTGTTTATTTGTTCATGATTCTGTGGCTTAACCTCCTTTGGGAAAGCTTACCTGCTTCATGTGGTATTGGCTGGGCTCACTCATGCATTAGGACCTCAACTGGGAATTCTGTCCATGAGCTCTCTAATCTTCTATGAGATGAGCCCAATATTTTTTTTTTTTTTTTTTTTTTTGGTGGTATGCGGACCTCTCACCGCCGTGGCCTCTCCCCTTGTGGAGCACAGGCTCAGGCTCTGGACGCGCAGGCCCAGCGGCCATGGCTCACGGGCCCAGCCGCTCCGCGGCATGTGGGATCCTCCCAGACCGGGGCACGAACCCGTGTCCCCTGCATCTGCAGGCGGACTCTCAACCACTGCGCCACCAGGGAAGCCCCTGAGCCCAATATTTTTCATACAGTACAGAAGAATTACCAGTAGCAAAAGAATGAGAGCCCTGTGCACAAATGGTTATCATATATCTGCTTCTTTCGAATTCCTTAACAATCCATTGGCCAAAACAAGTCACATGGCCAAGACCAGGGAGCTGAGACCACATGTAACATGTGTACAGGCAGAGAGGAACCACCTGGGCTTTTATTGAAACAATCTACCATGTCTTAACTCCAAAGCAAGACACATGCATTAAACTGGTGAGGTGAAAGATTCAATCAACTAACAGTTAAAAGCTCTGTTTTCTAGTTTCAGTTCCTCTTCTACATTGTGTGATCTTGGGCAAACAACTTAGAGGTCTTTTTCAGAATTCAAGTTCTTAATCTGTTTAAATTAAGGAGTGAGATTTGATCAGTAGCTTTCAAACATTTTATTTTTCCACTTGGTGGAGCGGGGTGGGGTGGGGAATGTGTCCGAACAATACCTGAGACAGAATCTCAGTATGTAAAACAAATTAACCTAGAGTCAATCTGGTTGAAGTAAGACACTAGAAGCTCCTATTCACTTCCACAGCCTCCCTATAGACAAACTAAAGCACTTCAGAAGCATGTTACAGCTCTAAAGAATATAATTTGATTAACTGATATCTTTGGTTTCTTTCTGCTTTAACATTCCATGATTATATGAAAGTACATCAGAAAAGTGGAAGAGACTAAGTAATATAGTAAATTGGTCATTATCTTCTATAGTTAATTATATAAGGATATCACTAGCAAACAATAGTCAGGGCTTCCCTGGTGGTGCAGTGGTTGAGAGTCCTCCTGCCGAGGCAGGGGACATGGGTTCATGCCCCGGTCCGGGAGGATCCCATGTGCTGCGGAGCGGCTGGGCCTGTGAGCCATGGCCTCTGAACCTGTGTGTCCGGAGCCTGTGCTCCGCAACGGGAGAGGCCACAACAGTGAGAGGCCTGCGTACAGCAAAAACCAAAAAAAACCAAAAACAATAGTCAGAAATCCTTAAATCAGAAAATGAGGTATCGAGAGAATGAATAAATTTATGATATGAATTCATTTATAAAATGAACTTATAATAAATGGATATTTGTTATAAATTAATGTATGAGTAATTATATTTTCAAATAATGTTTTGGCCTATTTGCTAATCCCACTTCCATCTACTACTGGAAAGATTTAGGGTAGAGGGCTAAATCTTCATGATCTCAAATTTGGCAGTGGATTCTTAGATATGACATCAAAAGCAAGAACAATAGGAACAACTAAACAAGATAAACTGGACTTCATCAAAATTAAAAACTTTGTGCTTCAGAGAATACCATCAAGAGAATGAAAAGACAACCAAAAGAATGGGATAAAATATTTGAAAGTCATATATCTGATAAGGTATTGTATTTAGAATACATGGAACATTTGCAACTCAATAATAAAACAGCAACTCAACTTAAAAGATAGGCAAAGGATCTGACTAGACATTTATACAAATAAAATACATAAGTGGCTAATAAGCACATGGAAAGATGGTCAACATCATTAGACACGAAGGAAATGCAAATCAAAATCACATGAGATATCATTTCCACCCACAAGGATTGCAACAATAAAAAAGTCAGACAATAGCAAGTGTTACTGTTGATGTAGAGATATTTGAACCCTCATACACAACTGGTGTAATGTAAAATGGAACTGCCACTTTGGGAAACAGTCTGGCAGTTCCCCAGATGTTTAAACATAGAGTTACCATATGATTCAACAATTCTATTCCCAGCTATGGATGTGTGCATGTGTGTGTGTGTGTGTGTGTATATGTCTGTGTGTATATGTATTACACCCAAGAGAAATGAAAACATTTGCACACAAAAACGTGTACATTAATGTTTATGGCAACATTATTCATGGTAGATAAAAGGTAGAAACAACTCAAATGTCCATCAAATGACGAATGGATAACCAAAATATGGTATAGTCATACAATGAAATATTGTTTGGCCATTAAAAGGAATGAAGTTCTGATATGTGATAAAACATGGATGAACTATAGAAACATTATGCTAAGTAAAAGAAGCCAGTCACAAAAATACCTCATATTATATGATGCCATTTATATGAAATCTCCAGAATACCAAATCTATATATAGATAAAGTAAATTAACGATTGCTTAGGGCTAGAGGGAGGGATGAATGATAAGAGGTTGATAGCTAAAGGTTACTGCGTTTCTTTTTGAGGTCATATAAATGTTCTAAAATTGAATGTGGTAATGGTAACATGTATCTATGAATATACTAAAAACCACTGAATTATATACTTTAAGTTGGTAAATTGCACGGTATGTGAATGGTATCTCAATAAAGCTGTTAGAAATGGAATACCTAAATAAATAGTAGAATAAAGTTTTAAGAATGAATATAGGTGAAAATCCTTTTAGTTTTCACTTGACGTAAATTCAAGTGACAGGTATTAACTTATATGACTATACTTGCAAGTATTCTCAGAAGCTAGACTATAACAGAACCTATTATATTCGTAATTAAATATAAATTTAAAGACCAATAACAGAGCTGTGTGTCCCTTGCCTTACTTGAGAGATTTCGGTGTAGTATATGGATTACAAATTTCCTTCCAAAATCTATTCCCATTCTTTTATACACTGTAACCGAACTTGATGGCTTCAAATTCTGGTGATCCTCTGTGGAAAATGCAGAGGATTTGAATTATATTTCTAAGTGAATTAAAGTAATTTTATTTCAAAAAGCCTTTGCAAATTTGAAAACAGTTTCTGCCAAAACCAAATGTAATATAATAATAATACAAGTTTAACTCAAGATACGTTGATGAAAATTAATTAAAGCACACTTTTGAAATTAGGTGACCACTGGTAATGCTGACAATATAGTAGATTGTTTCAATTAAGTTTAATCACTAAAACTAACATTTTAAATGATACTCTGTTAAATGAAATTTATTTTTTATTCTATTTGAAATACATTTGCAGTTATTTGATATAATGCAGATGTAGGGTTTATTTTTCAAAGAATATTTAATAAATTTTAAGGAGGAATTTAGGTTCATTTTATTGCAACAATTTTACAGTCTTTTTCATACTGAAGGATAATTTAGGCATTACAATAATGCATTTAATCTTTGTAAAATGGGTAGAACTACCTATAGTGTTAGTTATTACTAGCAAATGTTTACTACATGTTTATGATCACTTTACATGATCATTGTCATGGAAGGATTTAGTGGATATTTGTCACCTATTTGACTGCTAATTATTAGTAAATATTAGAAAATTAGGAAAACTGGAATTAGATGGGAGGAAGGAAAGAAGGAAAACACTTCCTACAATATGCATTTCCAATATGTCTGCCATGTACCCCTTGGGAGAGAAGAAGAAACTGGGTCAATAGCACAAAGTGCTAGAAACTGAAGTGATAACCTTTAGGAATGAGGGTTTGAGCTCTGTTTAAGTTGATCAGCAAAATCAGCCCAGAGCATTTTGTTTGAGTGCCCTTGAACAGAGTTTTCATGGGTGGCACAGAACACACAGGACCTTTGACATTGGGGAGGTGACTTAGATAAGTGCTCCTGGATCCACTGGAGTTTTCTTGCTTACCTATATCTATTTAAGGTCCACAGAACTCTTCCTGTTCATAAATTTCAACACCCCCAGAACCACAAGTAGATGAGATTTTAAGTCAATATCTACAACCAAGGAAAAGTCCAGATTTTCTGAAGCCTGAGGCTTTCACAATTTAGGGGGCCTTCTTCAAGAGAAAGAATGTAAAATTACAAATATAAAAGTAGGCATAGCGTCTAGAAAGGGGGGTTGAAAAAGTGAAGACTCATAAATTTTATGCTCCTTTAGAATCAGAGTAAGTCTGTACCTAAAATCACTAAATGTTTCAGTAATATTTCACAGTCAGATTTAATAATTCTTATGCCTAGAGGTGAGGTATAAAAACGGTGATGGGATTAGAATATTATTAATAGCCAACATTTATTAGGTATACCATAAGGCATTTAAATCCTTGACATAATGTTATCTCCTTAAATTTACACCAAAGAGAGAAGAGAGAGATGTGATTATTTTATCATTTTGTGAAGTGATGATGAACACCTGAATCATAACAGTGGGAGTAGAGAAAAAGAAAAGGAAATAAACTACAGAAAAGTTAGGACTACAAGATGAATTTCAGGTATGGGCTCAGAAGAAAAAAGCTTCAAGTAGCGTGCCCAGATTTCTAATATAAGAGACAGGTCAAGTCCCACCATCTGAAACTATAAAGATTATGCAGTGAGGATCAAATAAATGGAGAATAATAATGCATTCATTTTGAGTTAGAGGGATATATCTCTATATCTTTCTGTCTATCTATCTATATACTTGTATATCTATTTGCATATATATCTAGGTAGGCATGACTCGTCTGCCTCTGTATATATAAGTTGGAAACCGAAGGAAAAGGTTAGCAATAGAAATAAATACTGGTGATGTAAATGTTAGTTGTAACTATGGGAGTGTACAAAATCCCCTAGGGGATGGGTAAAAAGTAATAATAGCCCCATTAGGGCAAGAAGAACCTTGAAGATTCCCGTATTGATGGGATAAACGGAAGAACTCACAAAGAGACTAAGAAGAAATCTTGTCAAGGGGATGGAGAAGAAATGCAGGAAACAAGGATAATGCCTTGATCTCAAATGCCTAGAATTCTAAGAGTAGATGCTTAATCATCCAGGTTAAATGCTAGAGAGATCCAGTAAGATGTAGATGGAGAATGGTCCACTGAAAGCAACTAGCTGTTTTGCCACAGGGGTAGCACAAGCCAGATTTGAGAAGTTGAGAAAGTCATCATGAATAGAAACTGCAAATGCATATCCCTCTACTGAGAAATATGTTTGCCAAGGGAAAGGTAGGAGTTTCTTTAGTTTTTGAAGTTTGACAATTGGGAGCCAAAAGTGAAGAAGAGCCCAAGAACAGGTTCTGAGATAAGATAAAAGATACACATTGGAAGGCTGATAGAGTAGATTCCTATTATTCAGAGACTGAGGTGAAAGCAATAAGGGGGTTAAGGAAGAGTGTATGTTCATGAAGTCCCTATTCCTCCATGAAAGAGTAGATGCAGTCATTGTCCAGTGGAGGTTGGAGATGGGGAAAAGACTGGAGTAAAGAGGAGGTTTGAAAAGACTAATAACACTTTGGAAAGATTGCTGTGAGAAATGCAAGAGTACACAAATTAGCAAATAGAAGTTAATGCCTAAATAGGGTCTGAGACAGAAATATCTATCAGGAGAATTAAATGAATAAATGTACACAGGACTTCCCTGGTGGTGCAGTGGTTAGGAATCCACCTGCCACTGCAGGGGACATGGGTTCGAGCCCTGGTCCAGGAAGATCCCATGTGCTGCAGAGCAACTAAGTCCATGCACCACAACTACTGAGCCTATGCTCTAGAGCCTGCGAGCCACAAGTATTGAGCCCACGTGCCACAACTACTGAAGCCCGCACACCCAGAGTCCATGCTCCTCAACAAGAGAAGCCACTGCAGTGAGAAGCCCACACACCGCAAACGAAGAATAGCCCCCACTGCTCGCCACAACTAGAGAAAGCCCGTGCACAGCAACGAAGACCCAATGAAGACAAAAATAAATAAATATATTTTTAAAAATAAATAAATTGGAGGGAAAAAAAAAGAAAGAAAATGTACACAAACCAACCCTTGCAGTGCTTTGTGTATTGTCGGTGTTCAACAAACTTTAGACCTACCCCAGTCCACTATCATAAAGGAGTCACAGGATCTCTGAGATCTGTGAAGCGGGACAAGCGATGTCTCCTTTCTATGGGAAACTGTTGTCATATATGTGTATCTGTCGCATCTACAGAGACTGATGCACCTACTATGTGCACATGCACTTTCTTTACAGCTTCATTTCCTTCTGATGAAAGCATTATAATGTTAAATGGTAGAGTGGAAAAAAATATTTTTCTAAATGATGGGGCTGAAATAAATACAGATTTAAGTAGATTATTTTTAATAATTTTGGTAATAGCTATGTAATCAGAAATGTGGAATTTTATTTATACGAATTTCAAAAAGGTAAAGACTGATAGGCAACATTAATATGAGAGGGCCGAAGACAGCCATTTTTTAATACATCAAAATTAGTTCTTTTTAATGAGTTGAGAACTTCAAGAGATTATATGACTCTACTTCCACCCCTTTCCTGAAATTAGCAGGAAGACTGGGCTACCTCCACTCCTCCACGTAAACACTTGTCATTTCTTTCTTTCTCTAAGCAACCCATAAAAAATATTTTGCTTTTACATTACTATATTTACTGCTAGGAATTTGCTGGTTTGTTCTCTTCAAATTAGTTTATACCATAAAAATAAGTTTTTTAAACGCTTAAATCTAATATTCCTTGCTTCAAATTCTAATAGAAGGTTATTTATTAAAGTAAAAATGCTTACATTCTTTTCCTTTTCATTAATCAAGTCCACTGCTTCACAATAGAATGTACTTTGCTAAGGGTATGTATTTCATTTGACCTGAGTTAGAATATTCTGTTTATGCAAACTTACTTCATTTAAATGTATGATGAAGGAAATGAAAACAGAAACTTGGGCTTAAAGCTTCCTCTATAAACTCAACTGCACAGACAATTAAGTTAGACATGAACCATGATTGGCTAATTACATTGTAAAAGTTTTATGATAATCCTTTAAAATTGTTTGCAGTTCTATTTTTTTCTTAATTTTCACAATAATTTTCTTACTAAAGTGGATAGTTAACAGTTGAAAGACACATATTAGTCTTAGAAAAATATCTGAGTGAAAGACTTTCAAATATAAGTCAAATTAGTTAACATAATCTCTTCTTTGTATTTTAATACTGCAGGTACCTGAGACAGTGCTAGATATTGCAGTCTACACGTTATTGGTTACCTGTTTTTTCTGCAGATTTAGTTCCCCGATAATGAGTCAATTTAGCTTGAGTTTCTGGAATCCGAGGAATGTAGATTGTCTTGGGGATATCAAAATGTTCTGGAAGGCTCAGCTCTGTTTTGTATAAAATGGACTTTGGCTTCTTCAACTTCGAGATATTACAGAGCATACAAATCTGCAAATAAATAGAAACTAAAATTGGAATGTAATCCTCTTACCCATTGCCTCCAAAACAAAAAAAAGGTAGCATTATGTACTTAGACTCCATATTTGGGTGAAAAGAATCCCTCAAGGGATTGAATTTGTTCATTTCTTTAGACATACTATTGTTTAATTGGTAGAAAACAACACTAACATGTTTCATAGACTCAAAAGACTCATCCTTTATTGAGAGATGCTCAATGTCACCTGCTCTAATCCTTTCAGTGTTGAGGAATTCATTGTCTCAGGAAGAAGTCTTTCCACTAGTGAACAGAACTGAGAAAGCAATTCCCTCTGTGAGTCGAACCTGGTGTTCCTTAACATTTTCCCATCAGCTCTAGTTCTTATCAGCAGTACAGTTAGTCCCCTCTCTTTTGCTAATGTCAATTTTGGGGAAAAAAATATGCATCTATAAAACTAGGTCCTACCCCTCCACAAACCTCCAAACATTCCTTTCAAATAGGTCTGATATTTTTAGTCCATTCAACCTTTACTTATACAATGTGGGTTACAACTTACCCCCATGCATATGCTCCTCTAGATACAATCTAGTTCAATACTGTCATTCCTAAAATGGAACCCTGAAGATAAACCCAGCTCCCTAAGGAAGAACCAAGCAATGCAGAGCACAGAAGTAGGCAATCGTTTAGTTTTATCTGGACCTTCTACTGCTAAACCCGTAGTAGAGCCTAAGGGTTAGACCAAGTCTTCTTGAAGCCAGACTGCCTGAATTTGTACCCCAATTCTAAACAAGCCTGGCCAGGTTATTGACCAAAGCCACAAAGTCTTCATTTGTGAAACATGGGCAATAATAGTACACATTGCCTATCCCTGGTATATTTAAAGTATAAACAAATGCCAAGTCCTTGGAGCATATTTTAAGAATTCAATAAATGTTGGCTGTCATTATCCTCACCATTGTTGTCCTTGTCATCAACATGATTGTGACCATGATATCATTACTCAGCAAAAATAAGCTTTAGTTCCTCTGGCAATTATCTCATTCGATAGTTCATTATCTATAAAATCCACAAGTTTTTTTTTTTCCCTCACAAAGCCACATTTTCCACCTGCTTTATTTCGGCAATTAAAATCATGTAAACGCAGAAAGGTAAATTAGTTCATTTACATTTACTACTGCTTTGGCTTGGTTTATGTTTCTACTTATCATGAACAAATTATCTATTCATATCAGCAACTAGTTCTTTACCCCAAAGTGGATCATCTGCCTTCTATATCTGCAAGTCATTCAAAATAATATGTACGGATACACACTTCTTGATCAAACTCTAGTCGGGCTCCTCCAAGCCATCTTCTCAACTAGGCCTCAACTTTAGCCTATAAAAAATGCAGATTCTCAGCACAAATGATTTTGTCCACCCCTTTCCCTCATACACACACACTAAGAGACTTGAACAAGCAGTAATAACGTTTCTAACAGCTCAAGGCCATATCCCTAGGATGACTCCAGTCCCCCTGAAGGTCCCTATCTGGGAAAGTTCAATGCTGCTAGGATAATTTACTGTTTGTTCCAGTCAAAATCTGGTGATAGGTAGATAGGCTCCTGAACGCATCCCAGAGCAGTTACTTTAGAAAGCTTGCAATTATAACTCCCTCCTCTCGCCTTCTGAGATGTAAATCTACCACCCAGAACTGTCTTCTGAAGGACCTCAGCGCCCTCCCTTTGAAATGCAAACATTCAAGGTGATAATGCTCCCAGCCAGGTGGGTACTTAGTTCTAACTTGCATCACTACCTCCCTCCTGTCATAAAGATTCCAGAAGTTTGTTTCTCTTTATAAGCATCAATTAACGAGTCCAGATTGCTGTGATCAACTCCCTCTTGCTTCTTGTAAACTTCACTTCCCTGACACTTCTCAGGCCCCAGCTCATTCTCTCTCCTGAGTTCAGCTTATGCTGGATCCTCCTGCCTGATGCAACAGTTACTGAATAAAGTCTATGCTTGTTTTAACTAGTGTCTGGCTTTATCTTTGACAGTATCGACAGGTACTTACTTCATGATTTGAAGTGCACTTAAATTATACAAATACAAAAACCTTTTCTCTACCCTACCGAATCCTCACCAAGGGGATCTTTTAGATTTCCTTTTTAAAAATGCCAAATATCAAAATTTCAATGAGTTTCCTCACCATTTATCCCGGAGTACAAAGCATGGCTTTTAAAACATAAAATTGAGGAAGTTAATAGAAAACATAAGGAAACTCCCTTGCAAGCTCTGAATCTTCCTACTACCAATGAGTATATCACGAGAGTTAGTTTATTAATGGCCAGGAGAATATGAATTCAATACATGAGTGCTAAGTGTAAAGTGCCAGATATTCATGCTCCTGACAAAAGATCCTGTATCTCACAGTATATAAAGTAGATACATCATAATGCTATTACCTTATAAATATTTCAACAATTCAAACTGCTCATGGCTGTATAATAAAAAAATTAGACATGTCACTTTTCTTTGGTAGAAAAGTAATTACATTTATTCAATTAGATTTTGTTCTAAACAGATTTATTTCAAGGATAATTTTAGATTTTATTTGTTATAGAGTTATTTTATGCTATAACAGAGAATTCTAGACTTTCATTTATTCCATTATACAATTTCATGGCAGTAAACTAAGAAATAAACATATGATCTGGAGGCTATGCAGGGCAAGGAAAAGAGTAATGGACTCTGGGAGGTAAAAACCTAGGCCCATTTCTAATCTGTCACAAATCAGTGGCGTCACCTTGGGCTACTATCTTACTATTTTGGTGTCTTGGTTTACAGGTCTGTAAAAGTAAGAGGTTGTACTATGTGTCTCTGAGTGTTCAGCGTTATTTATTTTCCAGCTTTAAAATACAATAATGTCTCTACCCTGATCTAGGCTGTAATCTCTGCCCTGTCAGTGAGGGCAACTTAGGTCTTTTTATGCCTCAGTCATTCCACTTGTTTTGTATTACAAGGGTAATCCTATCTTCTCTCCACTTCTCCATGGGGTCATGGAAATAATTTGAAAAGTGCACATAAAAGTATTTGGGGGAAAAAAGGTGTCAAATACCATACAAGGAGAGAGTACTTTTAAAATCAATCCTGTTTACTGTTCTGCTGTATTAGCATTATTATATATCAACAGTGCAGTGATAACTGCACTTGAAAAGAAAACTCTATGACTACATGTATATCAGCAGAATAAGATGTGCCTATACGTTCTGATTTGGTGTAGCTGATTTTCTTAAACTGGCATATTCAACCTTTCTGTAGTTATTTTTTGCATTTAGAGAGTTTTTGCTGAAATTTAAAAAAATTCATGATATTTGTAGGCTTCAAAGAAAACTGTAATCTTCAAGTGAAAATAAACTTTTCATTTTAAATTTACAGACTACTTAAAACATTTAAATTTTAAAGAAGTCAAGATTTAATCATAAATAATAATAATTATTACTATTTCCGCCAACAATTTTGGAGAAGTGGAGACATACATATACCCATCCTGCAAAGGTGGGAGGGAAATAAGGATAAGTAAACAGCAAGATGACTGTGAAAAATCAGGCTATGAGGCAACCTGGATTGACATCAGCCTATACAACGAAGACTACAGGTTTAAAGTACCATTTGTTTGTCAGGTACATGTTCAATCCAACTAAACAATGACAGCACTTCTCATGCACAAGACACTGAGGGATAGACAAAAAAACACATGACAAAAGTTTTTAGGTTTCTAGGAATTCACAATCTGATGGGGAAAATAGGTAAATTTTTAAAAATCATATACAAAACGTAATTTGGTAAGTGCAATAAGAAACAAAAAGTGTGCTGGGTTCCAGGGAGAAAGTTAAAGAAGAGGGAGAAAGATAGAAATTATATACATGCATAAATAATAGAAAAGGGATCCACCGACAAACTCCATCTCCCTCAAGCATTTTTTCATTTAAATAACATTTTGGACAAGAGATGAAAATGAAGACAACTTAAAAGAAAAGAGAGAGAGAAAGAGAGAGAGAGAGCACTATAATAGGCATAAATTTTGAAAAAAGCCACCTATTGAACATTTTTATTGTAACAGTGCACTGAAAGTTGAACATAAACCTTCCCAAATGCACTCACTGCTCTATAGTAAAAGTAAGCATTTTGGTATGAGCTGAAGAGAGAGCCACTGGCTTCTTAGATACGCAGTGTGTACAGGTCAGTCTGGAGGATATCTGAGCCTTGGGCCTTGATATTTTTGACCTTATCAGAACTTAAAAATCCAGGTCATCCATAAAATATCACCACAAATTGTTAGAAATTGGTGGTTAGACTATATTCATTCTAGCATTCTGACAAATAAAAAAAGAAATCACCCCTACAATGCCAAGGGTTTTGTTGTAACCTATGTAAATCAAGACTAACATTAAATGAGCAGGATTCTAAAAATTACTATTTATTCCTTCCATGAACAAAGATTTAGTGACTACCTTTGGTACAGTGCACACTTTTCTAGGCACTGGTGATATGAGAGTTAACTACACAAATATCTTCTCACAAATTCCCTTGCTGGAGATAAAGAGTAAACACATAAATATACTACTCTCAGATGGTAAATGCTACCTCCAGAGAAAACTGAAAGAAGTTTAGGGTTTGGAGAGTGGCTGGTGGAAGTAAGGGATTCTTTTAAAAATGCAAGCTGGTAAAGGAGAAGCTCAGCGGTAGCATTCCAGCAGACCTGAAGTGACTGAGGGACGCAGCCTCTCACATCCAGGGAAAAGCAACAAAGGACAGACGTGCACAGGCCACAGGGAGCAGGCCCTCCTCAGGTGCTGGAAGAACAGCAAGGAGGCCTGTGCACACGGAGGGACAGGAGTAAATGGCCTCCAGTGGAGATGCTGAGGTCAGGGAAGGGGATGGGCCTGACCAGGAGGGTCATGAAGACCACCGTAAAAATGTTGGTTTTCATTCTGACACAAGCTGGAAAAGCCAGGGGAGCAAAGGATCAAAGTGCGCAGGTTTCCATTTTAGAAGAATCGCTTTCGTGGCTCTGTGGAGACTCGACTGTACCTTATTTTAATTATAAGATAGAATTCAACCTGTAATAATAGCATCTACAGTAACAATAGCAACAATGCCTGCCATACATGTAGAGAGCACTTATTATATACTAGGTACTGTGCTAAATGTATATAATTATCTCACTTAGTTTTTCATTAATGACCATTATCTCCTTATTACAAATGTAAAAATCAAGGCTGGAGGAGTTTTAAGTTACCAGCTCACAGTCACACAGCCGGACAGTGTTAGAGTCTGCATTCTCAGCCCGGTATCTGACCCCAGAAATGATCCTCTCTGGATGAACAACAGAATACCCTGGACAACTTTTAGAATATGTCCCCACTCCTGCCCTTCCAGAGACTGATACTGAATTGTTCTGGTGGGGCCTGAGCCCTGGCATCAGTTCCCCAGGGCATCCCAATGTAGAGCCAGAAGTGAGAACTACTGTGCAGTAGCAACCATGCTGTAATGCCTAAAATTACCTAGCAGAGCAATCTGTTTCAAATATATTATTTAATGAGGGAAAAAAGAAAAAAGCTACTGAGCTGTCTTTCTGAGGAAAAGCAGCTTTCATCGTGTTTATATGTAAAAACACTGTTATGATCTCTGTACATTTTTAAAGAGAGACTAATTTCAGCACATCCTCTGTCCTCCATTCCCACCTCGGTCTTGGTCAGCCCAGGAGGGTGATGGCCAGGCGGATGCTACTGCTTTCCAGAATGCCCGTGATCAACCTTCTCTCATACTCGATCTTCGACATCTGTTGCTGTGCCGCAAAAGCCAAGGCCTTCTCCTTGGCTTCATTAGTCAGTGGCAATTTAAGGTCCACATCCAGGATTTGACGGAGCTTACATTTCAAATACAGAACTGGATCTTCCTTATTAAGCAAGCACTAGGGGAAGCAAAAACATTCATGATTGCAATGATCAGATACGCCCTTGACGTTGTTATCCAGGATGGACTTGGGAGGTCTGAAATATAACACTGCAGTTATGGCCATTATTAACCAGAGTAGAAAGAAATAGGCAACACATTTCTAGTAGTCCTAATTCAGTAATTCAAGAGTAAGTCTTCAGGCATTAAAGATATTTTTCTCTACAAAGAGTTCTAGTCAAGTGGTTCTTTTGTAGAAACATCATCAACTTGCTAAAAAATTCCGTGGCCATTGTGCTCCTATCAGTGATTAGAAGGTAGGAGGAACAGAAAGAAATGTAAAGAAAGACATCTCTCAAGGAAGGGCAAGAACTGCCATTTTCTTTCAGTAATAACCTTACACTTTAAACTGGAACACTGGGTAGAAGTACAGGTTATATTATAGTATATAGAATTTGACGCTGTAGTTATTTCCAAGTTACTTGGAAAATGGAATATTTTGCTGAGTAAATATTTTGAATGCCAAATTATAGTATTTACCTAAAGACTAAAATAAATAAAGATTTAAAAAAGAATCACCATCGACATTTTCTTAATTGTTAAAATGGTACTCTATTCCATGTATGCTGACATAATAAAGTGAAAAGGGAGGCTTCAGAAATGTAATTATATATTGGAAAAATGTGCTGTGAGGGTGCTTAGGTGACTATATGAGGAATGGTACCATCCTTCAACATTAGAAATGAAATAAAATGCACGGATACTCTATCTTCTTCTGGAGAGCTGCTGTGGTCAAGCGGAGTTGAAGAATCCATTGGAAAGAATCTGGAAGGCAAGGAGATCATACCTTTTCCTCCCAAAACATACATTAATTCTCCAATCTAAAACACAACCACACAATAATATTAAATTTTAAAAGCTCAGAAAAATTTAGGATAAATCTTTCACCTATGAGAAAAATCTTTGTACTATAAAAACATGTATCGTGCATTACTAAGCAACATAGGTCCTAAACGGGTGGAGGAAGGTAAGGATTAAATACAGCCCTACCATAGTATGAGGGAAACTTTGCATGCAACCAGAACAGAGACGGACTGAGAAGGTCTCAGGGCGGCACTGACAGCAGTTCATCGTTATAGGTACAAATATCCTTGGAAGACTGTTAGCTTAAAACAAATGAATTCAAGCAAATGAGAAAAGTTTTTCCTTCATTCTGTGATTTATTGTTGGAAGGGAGTGACATCATTTTTGCAGGGTGTCTGAGTCCCTAAGAGTCTATATTTTAAGGTGGGGGGTTTCAAAATGTGCATGTGAGGGTCTGAAGATCTTTTAGAATAAGTGATTAGGCAAGAAGTACAAAAGACTAAACAGAGAGCATGAAAATAAAAGTGGGAACAATGCAAGGGCAACATGATATAGGGAAAGACCAACAGAGGTGGACAAGCCTGGTTTTAATTCTGGCACTGGCACTTACTACCTACTAATAAGCCTCAGGCAAGTTTACTGGATCTCTGAGTTCCAGTTTCTTCCTCTATAAAATGGGATGAACAACGCTTTTATGTTAGGAACCCAGAGATTACATGAAAAAGGAGAGGGAGAAAGTCTCAAAAGACATATCATACAATCACAATGGATAAATATCATCTAGATCTTGATTCTTCAGTGCAGCAGACTATGCTACCCCAAAACATGACTGTAGGAGTTCAGGATGTGCCACAACAAAATATGCTGCTTTGGTATATTGATTCTTTTGAGCTGTAAGCACCTGAAAAAAAGGGAGAGCTTTCTCTGAACTTCCCTTATCTGCCTAAGACAGATCCTCCAAAAGGAACTCGATCCCTGAGAGTTTCATTAACTAGGGAAGATTGACTCTTGTCACACGAAGAGACTAGAAGTTGACACCACAAGCAAACGTTGTTTTCACAAACTATCATACCTTTTATCTACTCTTCTAAGGGCCTATTCGTTTTTCCTAAAAATCATTTACTCTCCTCTAAGTGGCTGACATTCCCCCTTCCCCTTTTCTTATTAAGATGGTATTTAAGCCTGAATTCTAAGCCACCTCAAGGAATTAAGTCCTTTTTCCTTGGGTATCTCCCATGTATATATGAGGTATACATGTTAATACACTTCTGTTTTTCTCTTGTTAATCTGTCTTTTATTACAGGGGTCTTAGTCAAGAAGAATTCAGAGGAGTAGAGGGAAGATTATTTTTCCTCTCTGTATTTCAAACAAAGAAACTTAAAATGAAATGATAAAAACAAACAAACAAACATAAAAACAATAATGAGACAATCAGGGAAATACGAAGAATGCCTTGATTTTTGATGCTATTAAAAAAATGCGATATTTTTAGTAGTAATGGTATGGTTATGTCAAAAAACAAAACAGGGCTTCCCTGGTGGCGCAGTGGTTGAGAATCTGCCTGCCGATGCAGGGGACGTGGGTTCGTGCCCCGGTCCGGGAAGATCCCACATGCCGCGGAGCGGCTGGGCCCGTGAGCCATGGCCACTGAGCCTGTGCGTCCAGAGCCTGTGCTCTGCAACGGGAGAGCCCACAATAGTGAGAGGCCCACGTACTGCAAAAAACAAAACAAAGCAAAACAAAAAACAAACCCAGAGTCTTTTTGTTGTAGAGACACTTCCTGAATTACTTGTGGATAAAATGATATGATGACTGGGATTTGCCTCATGAAACTTGCTTGGCAATGCACTGTTGAAACTGAGCAAAGGATACAGGGGGTGATTTACTACAGTTTTATTTCTACAATTCTGTGTATTTTATATTTTCCATAATACAGTCTTTACTTTGTTTCTTTTTCTTTTTTTAAATTGAGGTATATGTGATTTACAATATTAATGTTTCAGGTGTACAACACAGTGATTCACAATTTTTAAAGGTTATACTCCATTTATAATTATTATAAAATATTGCCTCTATTCCTTGTGTAGTACAATATATCCTTGTAGCTTATTTATTTTATACATAGTAGTTTGTGCCTCTTAATTGCCTACCCCTATATTGCCCCTCCCCCTTCCCTCTCCCCACTGGTACCACTAGTTTGTTCTTTGTATCTGTGAGTCTGTTTCTTTTTGTTATATTCATTCATTTGTTGTATTTTTTAGATTCCACATATAAGTGATATCATACAGTATTTGTCTTTCTCTGTCTGAAAGCCTTTTTTTTTTTTTTTTTTTTTTTTGCGGTACGCGGGCCTCACTGCTGTGGCCTCTCCCGTTGCGGAGCACAGGCTCCGGACGCGCAGGCTCAGCTACCATGGCTCACGGGCCCAGCCGCTCCGCAGCATGTGGGATCCTCCCAGATCAGGGCACGAACCCGTGTCCCCTGCATCGGCAGGCGGATTCTCAACCACTGCGCCACCAGGGAAGCCCTGAAAGCCTTTTTTAAATGCTGATATTTTAAGAAGTAGAATGATAGTAAAGATGTGGTGAGGACTACAAGAGGTCATGCAACAATTGTTGCCATTTCACTTGTTATCTAAGATACTACAATTTTTTTGGTCTATTTTTGTTATGTGATTCGTTTACTTTTATATCATTTACGTATACGTTGCTTGTTCAAACACATCTTTAGAATAATCTCTAACCCTTTGCCTGGCACGTACCAGGAACTTAAGAGATCCATTTAAATGGAGTGAGAGTAGGCTTCCCAAATTTCACGTGCGTATCAATCACCTGAGGGTTTAAAATAAAAATTAAATTAAAAAAAAAAACAAAAAAAAGCTCTACGGTGGAGCCAAGACTTGAGAGGATGAGTGAAAACATGGACTGACAAATTTAGGTTTAAGCCACACAAAGGATAATCTTGTACCAGAATGGGCTTGTGACAGGCATGCAACTAACTACCAGGCAAGCAAAAGGAAACCTAACATCGAAGCTGGGATTGTAACTAGAGTGAACTGTTCCACAGTCTTAAAATAACCTCAACTGTATGTTTGAGAGACTATTCCAAAGATATCTCTGAACAAGCAATACACATATAAATGATATAAAAGTAAACTGATCACATAATAAAAATATACCAAAATGTTATAAATATCTTTGATAACAAGTGAAGTAAAAATCTGGAAACAATATAATAATGAACAATTTCTGATTGTGAGGACAATTTATTTACAGCTTCATTATCCCTCCCCAAATGAGATTTGTTTATAATAAAATTAATTTTGTCTTCTACTTTCACGATAATGTTTAATACAATTTTATTAATTATAATCCACAATTATCTTTAGTTCCTGCTGAAAAATGGAATATGGAAAACTTTGAATGTTTTAAATTGCTTAGCATTTAAATCTGTGCACTCCTGGTAATAAATAGTATATTATATATAATTTTCATAGAGTAATTTTTACTAAGCAGCCATGTACTTTTCAAACATAAATGCAAGCTAGCAATCTGAAATGTGTTTACTGTGTATGTGTGTGTTTTACTACATACAACCGAATGATCGATACTAACATTATAAAATTTTCAGATCCTGCAAGCCGCACAGTGTGGCCCCCCAAATTTTTTTTCAATAATTGGAGTGCAAATGTATCAGTTCATCAGAGACTGGAGAAAACAATATGTTAATATTTTACTTTAAATTTTTTTCTCAAGTTTATTTTTATCTAAAAATCAGTTGTTTTACCCAAAGCGTAGTTGACAGAAGAAATTTTCGCATGTTGAGGTATGGGGAAATCATTCTGGCTTATATATGATTTGGCTCAAACTTTATGCTAACTAGAATAGCCTGTCTTACGGCCTGTGAAACACAAAATTTACATCTGCCTTAAGCATTGAAGAAAAGAATAAAAATCATTGGAGTAATTGTGGTTCAGGCATTCAAAATGGATGCGGGTGGCTATTGCGGATGTATTTTCAGACACATTCCTGCATCACTGAGAACCTGACCCTTCTGAACTGTTTCAAACTTAAGGACACCACTAGCCATTCTCAAAACAATACCTGCTAGCAGCTGTCAGCTGCAACCTTAAGGTCTCAAGGTCTCCTCTTGTAACTGTGAAAACACTTCAAACTCCAAACCAATCCTTGCTTAACAAGATCTGTACTTCTTTCTAGCTCCAATCCTAATTCTTGACAAACAACTTATGTAACTTACTGATTTTTGCCTGTATTAGCCTCCCACATTTTGTAGTATGGGAGAACACAATTCAAGTGCCTCTTGAATCTGTGTCCCAGGTTACAGTCCTCAGTTTAGCTCAAATAAAACTCTTTTCTATTCCTATTATAGATTGTTAATTGATGATTTGTGTCGACATAGTCTTCATAAGAAATTAGACTTGGTGAGTACAGAGTTATAATAATTACATTTTTAAATGTGTACCTGAATGAAACCAGATCTATATAGCTTGTCTACTCCATAAAAATGAATACCAACTCACAGGATTTAATACAAAAGGAGTAAACTGTTATTTTCCAGAATATTTTTCTAAAATGTAAATTATAAACAGCTTCCTAGGCATTGATTAGCCACTTGAAATTTCAGTTACTAAGACTCCATTCAATTCAACTCTACATCTTAAACAGACAATATGTTATCATTTCTCCAAAAAGTATTTTGTCTAACTTGTTCACTTTTAAAGTTCTTTTTTATTAACAAGAAACAATTTAATTGAAAATAATGCCTGTTCCAGCAAATTATTTAGGGAAGTCATTTGTAGTATCATTTAATTATTTCGCTCCACTTTTCTTGAAATAAAATCAGACCAGGAGAATACAAATGCAATAAAGAACTCTTTTAAAGTGGAGATGCACTTTTCATTTCAAGTCTAGAGGCAGTGACAAGGATACTGACAGTATGCGTCAGTACCTATTATCTGATGCATAATAGGTACTTGTCAATGTGAGCTATTCTAATAGTCACCTATTAAATTTCCTTTCTGCTCGTAATTTCATATTTTCCAGTCGGCATGTTTACTTGAATTTATATTTTCCAGAAAGATGCCAATGCCCATTGTCAACTGTAAGAAACCCTCACAAAAGATATTTTGTTCTTCCTGTGTATCTAGTTAAATGCAGTCCTCAAACAATACAGTTCATGCAACTTTACAAGAAGACCAGCTGTTAATGACCCAGAAAGGAAGAACACAAACACTAAATTGGCAGGAAGGTTTTAATCCCAGCTCTGTCACTAATTAGCTGGGTAACCTTGGCCAAGTTATGGATGCCCTCCAGATACAAATAGCCTCAATCTTAAAAAAAAAAAAAAAAAAGCATTTCTAGACAGAAAAGTGAGTCCCCATGTTGTTTCATAGGTCTTAAATTTTACTTATATTGGAACTAGATCTTGCTAGGTGTTACAATTTGTGTATTTGAATTGGCTGAACAATATTATATTATTTTGATGACTAAACAGGCAAGTGAGACCTAAGCTAAAATTCTAAAATGTTATATTTCATACACTAGAGAGAGATCATTAATCACTGTACGTGACTATTTACTTGACTCTGTAATAATTATAAAATGAAACTGATCAGTAAGAATAATTGCTGTTCTTTTAAAATACTACTTTTCATAGAATGATGGATGGAGCTAGGAGATTCAGTGAGGGTGAGAAGAATGCGTAAAGATTTATATGCCTGCACTAAAAAGTTCAACTTTTTAAACACAGTTTTAACACATTGTTAATTGCATGCCTGAGTGATTATTCCACAGACATTTTGAGAAGGCAACATATATTTAAATGGCATAAAATACGAACTGATTGATAAAAACACATGGTATATTGTAGGAAAACATCTCTCAAATAAACAGGAAGCTGGGCCTAGACTCTAGAAGCTACTGTGGCAATGAGATTGACAATCTCTCTTTGCCTTTATCACCACATTTTTCAGAAGTTTCTATTCAAATTTTTTTGCCACCAATTTGCTCTGCAAGTATTGATAAATGAAAATTTGCTTTCCCTTCAAGTGTGAACATCACTGAAACTGTCATTAAGATTGATCTTTGTAACAATATTCTTCACAGTTCTCTCTTATCCCTTTCTTCTTTCCCCCAAATCCGACATCATCACCTCTTCTTTCCCCATTGCTTCTCACATCCTTCTCTCTATTTGACTGCTAGTAAGTGAAAAGCAGAGGGAAGTAGAAAATGGAGGTGTGTGGAGTAGTGTAATAGACTGCAAGAGTCTCCTAGCCAGTCTCTCTGTCTCCAATTTCTGTCTCCAACTCTTAATTTACTCTGTTTTGGCTCCAGAAATGCTTTCTAAAACAAAATGAAATCAGATCACACCTATGCTCAACATCTTCTATTGGGTTCCCGCTTTCAATAATAATAATATTAATAAGTTAAGTTATTCAACTTAAAACTCACTGCCCTCCTCATTATCAGTCTGACTTACCCATCCAACCCATTTTCTGTCATTTCCAACATTCCATGCTCAGAATTGGCAATTCAAGTATTCATGAAATTTCATGCTTAGTTCTTTTACCTAATGTTCTTAGAATCATCTCCTGAGCACACTTCTCTCCCCAAACTCTGTTTCTTGGCTAATTTCTACTCACCCTTCTTAACCAAACACCTCTATTAATCAATTATCCCTGCCTCTGCTATGCATTCTTCCCTCTATTCTAGAAATGGTCACAATCTATGTTATAGAAATGAGTGGACATGTTCCAGGACACCATGCACACAAGAAAAAAGTATATCTTGCAAGGGGCATCTTGTTGAGTGCAAGGTCATCCCAGCATAAGGTTGCATCCATCGAAGGAAGGAATGCATTTTTCTAATTCTCATGAATGTGCCATATGTTCATCAAGCATTTTTGTAAACCTGGAAGGAGCGCTTACTTCAAATTAATACAAAGTTTCTGTGTGAGCTGGGCCAGCCTTGTGCAAGTTTGTTTTCTCCACTGGAATGTAAGTCCCTTGAGTTCAGTGTTCCTGCCTTTTCTGTGTGTTCACTCTCTCCACACTTAGAAAATTGGCTTTATACAGCTGGTGAATTAAACTGTGTTGGGAGGAGTGAACTGAATGATTAAACGACATTACTGAGAATATAGCTTGAGGGTGTCAAATTTTAAAACTTACAATAAGCCATACTCCATATTCTACAGTTTCCTTCAAGAAGGAGAGGGTTCCAAACTTGCAACTATCAGATAAATAAGTTCGGGAGATCTAAGGCATAGCACAGTAATTATAGTCAAAAATAGTATTTTATAAACTTCAAAGTTGCTAAGACACTAGGTCTTAATTGTTCTCAACACAGAAAAAGAAACAATAATTGTGTGATGTGATAAAGGCATTAGCTAACGTGACTGTGGTAATCATACTGCCATATAGAAATGTATCAAACCAACATGGTGTACACCTCAAAATTATACAGTGTTATCTGTCAATTATATCTCAATAAAAACAAAAGGATGAGAGGGTCCATAAGGTTAACATGGATTTGGGAAAATAGGAATTACTGTTTCCTCATATTTTAGAAGTCATTTGAAGTGCAGTCCCCTGGAGCTAACATACTGGTACCCCAGAGGTATGCGGAATCTTTACAGACTAATTGGTTGTATCATTGATAAGCAGCCCAGAGGAGACCCCCGAAAATAAATAACTATCATTGGGCACAAAATTCTCATTTTCAGATTTTCTTCTCATATTTTTCTTGAAAAAGGCTGCAGTGCTTATTGTATGCTGATGGTTTCACAGTAACAGGGGTAAGGAAGGTAAGTGAAGCAGGAGAAGGCCTTGCAGTGTGGAGGGGCTCAAGCTATGCATATCTTTGAGAACATTTACCACATTGGTGAAAACTTCAAAGTTCACCTAACCTGCCTCCATATTGCCAGCAGGCATCCTGTGGTTAATAAATGTTTCAAAGTGTTTATGAGCCAGATGGGATTTCATCTTCTCTATGTTTCCCAGGGAACAAATCAGGGGTATGACCTGTGGGAAGGAGTGTAGTTACCAACAGAAAAAAAAAATGCAGTTGTAACAAATCGAAAGAAAAATCAAAGGGCGAATGAAATGTGGTTTGCTGTTAAAAATCATAGAAAATAAAAGAAACCACCCGCAAATAATACTTGGTCCCTCCAGCTATACAAATAACTTTCATAAAACTGAAATTAGTTTGCCTAAATGTTAAATTATACAAAGATTTTAGCATAATATGATTTAAGGTTTTTACCTTGACAGTCTGTAAAATTACACAAAAATCAGTATTATTTAAGTCTGCACCTTAAATTATGATTGAAAAAGTTGCACACTGATTGCAGGATAGTTACAAATATACATAACAGAGACTGCCAGCTTAATCTCTGCATCAGCAGAGATAGAGAGACTGAGGGAGAATGAGACGAGTGACAGTGCAAAAAGTCATGCGAGGGGTTCCACTTATTTATGCAAATCTAAGGGAGATGGACAGAGTGACATACAATATATTTAACAACTGGTATGGCACGGCCTTAGACTAAATGGTTGTAAACCATAAATCAACAAGAAGAACTTGTGGGGTCTTCTACCAGGCAGTGGGCACCCTTGCACTCTCAACCCTTGATTTGACCTGGCAAGGCTGGAGCTCTCTTTGGTGTGGAACAGGATCAATCTGCATTTCATAAGTTGCTCAGGGATACTGACTCCCACTTGCTCAAGTCAGCAAGATATGGACTTTGGTTTTTATTTGTTTTGACCAAATTCTGTAGACAGAAAAAGGACAATGTAGGACTAGAATATAAATCTGCTGGGGGGGAGAAGGAGTCTGGTGTGGTTCAATAAAAAGCCTCATGTGTTGGTGGAAAAGGGCTGGTCAGGCCACAGTAAGTAGCTACAGATGGAGTCCACTCTTAACCCAGTCCCCCCCTGCCTGATACCCCTGCCTCTCTCATAAGGATGATCCCAGCAATGCTGGGTGGTTTCCGACTTTGGAACCTAGGACTACACAGAGCAGATGTTCACACAGGCGCCACTGTGAAGACAGAGTCCCAGGGTTGTGTCAGTACACGGCTTTGTGCTGTGCAGTGTCTGTGTGCTCTGTGTGGGGGTCTGTCAACCCCTCCTCCCGGAAAGTGCATTTCCTCAGGGACTGGGTCATGATTCTGTTCCAGGTTCCTCCATTCAATCTGCCCCTGTCTACGCATGAGCAGAAATCTCTTTGGATTTCTACATTTAAGAGCATGAATTTTTAGGGCTTCTGTAGATTTTCCCCTAATTGAGGAATTTCTATGAACACTGATGGAAGTTTTGTAAAACTGTTTCTACTTTCAAACAGCTATTACATAAGTCATTTCGTTTATTTGAAAGTTCAAAAGGAACAACCAAAATGAAACAAATGGCTGGCCCTTGATGATAGCAGTTTTAGTAGAAACGTTTCTGTTTTACACCTGGACAGCTATCAAATTGGGGCCTAATTACTTTACAGTTTTCAACAGGTGGTTCTTAATGACAAGGCAGTTATCACACATTCAATAAGAAAAGGAGCTAACTAGGTGGACTTGGATGTTTGATTATCTATTCAAGCATGTAATTGCATTTTTCAACATAATTAGCAATAAAATTGAATGTGTAAATTAATAGATGTGTTTCCTAACTTAAGTAATTGTAATTCAATGCAATACTTTAGATTAGGGGCATTATTTCTCAATTGATGGAAATATAATTTCATGATCATTGTTTTTCTTAATATTTTTTCTGATACGAACGAAATATATGTAATCAAAATACTGTTTTAATCAACTGAGATGCCACGTTAAGTGTAATTATATTTTGAATTAATTTAGATAAAACTTAGGGAAGTAAATACTAATATTCAAATAGTCTAATTAAAAGAATAGTGGGAGTTCACTGGAGGTCCAGTGGTTAGGACTTGGTGCTTTCACTGCTGAGGGCCTGGGTTCAATCCCTGTTTGGGGAACTAAGATCCCACAAGCCATGAGGCATGGGCAAAAAAAATATATATATATATATTCGAAGAATAAAATCAAACTCCTTACCATGCTATTGAGAATTAACCCTAGCATTTTTCTAGGGCTATATAATAAACTGATATAAAAAAAGGGATTGTGAAACATTTTATTTAACTATTGGTCACACTACAGTTATTATTTTTCACAAATTTTGATATAGATGAATTCAGTTAAATCCTAAACTTTTTTAAAAGAAATGAAGAACAAGATTTAGCATTACTATAAAATAGCATTTTTTTCTTCCTAAATGGTAATTTTCAGTTTAAAATTAAACTGTTTTTTACATGTTTAAGAAGCTATACTATTTTTCAGGTGTAAATAATCCTATAGAAAACAGGACAATTTTTCTTTCCAATTACCATTATTTCATTGAACATGCATTCAACATAGTACATAATTGATACATAACTTGTACATTTGGGACTATCTCTTGGGGGTTATAAATTCCTTCCTCAAATCAACACATGGCAGTGTCTTTCTGGAAGGGAATAATGCCGTAAAATGTTTCCTCTAAGCCTGTCTACTTTCTTTCTCTCTCTCTCTCTGTCTCTGTCTCTCTCTCTCTCTCCTTCCTCCCCTGCTTCCTCTCCTCTCTCTGTCTCTCTCCTTCCCTGGCTTTAGAGAAGTAAGATGCATGGATCCCAGAGCCAGGAAATTAATTGTGTCAACAACTTGAGAGAGCTTAGAAGCAGCTCCTTCCTCAATTGAGCCTCTGAGGAGAACCCAGCACTGGCCAAGCCCTTGATTGAAGACTTCATAGAACTAAAACAGAGGACCTATCTAGGTCATGTCTGGATCTATGATCCGTGGAAAATGTGACATAATAAACACGGATTGTTTTAAGCCCCACGTTTGGTAACTTGTTACACACCCATAGATAACTGATACAGATAGGGCCCAGCAGGTCAGGCTTGCCTCCACTCGGCTCCCATGGGACTTCCTTATCCAACCATTATATTGAGCTGGCCAAAGAGTTCATTTGTATTTTTCTGTAAGATGGCTCTAGTAGTGCTTAGTTGTCTTTAACTTCATTAGAAACAATTCTGTTAGATTGTATTGTGACACCTGTCATATCAGAGTGCATTTAAAAAAAAACTTATCAAAATTGGTGAATTTTTGTGTAGCCAATTTGATATTGAAGATGGAAGAAAAAAGCAACATTTTTGGCATATTACAGTTTATTATTTTAAGAAAGGTAAAAACGCAAATGGAACGCAAAAAAAATGATTTGTGCAGTGTATGGAGAAGGTGCTGTGACTGATCGAACATTTCAAAAGTGGTTTGCAAAGTTTCTTGCTGGAGATTTCTGGCTGGACGATGCTCCAAGGTTGGGTAGAGCAGTTGAAGTTGATAGTGATCAAATCAAGACATTAACTGAGGACAGTCAACGTTATACCACACGGGATATAGCCAACATACTCAAAATATCCAAATCAAGTGTTGAAAATCATTTGCACCAGCTTGGTTATGTTAATTGCTTTGATGTTTGGGTTCCATGTAAGTTTAGTGAAAAAAACCTTCTTGACCATATTTCCGCATGCAATTCTTTACTTAAACGTAACGAAAATGTTCCATTTTTAAAACAAATTGTGACAGGTGATGAAAAGTGGATACTGTACAACAGTGTGGAACGGAAGAGATCATGGGGCAAGCAAAATGAACCACCACCAACCACACCAATGGCCGTTCTTCATCCAAAGAAGGTGATGTTGTGTACATGGTGGAATTGGAAGGGAGTCCTCTATTATGAGCTCCTTCTGGAAAACCAAACAATTAATTCCAACAAGTACTGCTCCCAGTCAGACCAACTGAAAGCGGCACTCGATGAAAAGCATCCAGAATTAGTCAACAGAAAATGCATAATCTTCCATCAGGATAACACAAGACTACATGTTTCTCTGATGACCAGGCAAAAACCGTTACAGCATGGCTGGGAAGTTCTGATTCATCTGCCATATTCACCAGACATTGCACCTTTGGATTTCCATTTATTTCGGTCTTTACAAAATTTTCTTAATGGAAAAAATTTCAGCTCCCTGGAAGACGGTAAAAGGCACCTGGAACAGTTCTTTGCTCAAAAAGATAAAAAGTTTTGGGAAGATGAAATTACGAAGTTGCCTGAAAAACGGCAGAAGGTAGTGGAACAAAACGGTGAATACGTTGTTCAATAAAGTTCTTGGTGAAAATGAAAAATGTGCCTTTTATTTTTACTTTAAAACCGAAGGAACTTTTTGGCCAACCCAATAAAATTTACAACTAGTGTAACTCTTTGCTTATTCTTGAGGATAAGCTTTGTTTAGCAACTAGAGGGCTGACATTGTTATCTACATTCCTATAGTCTTCAGCTGCCTTCAAGTTGCCTGCATTGGTTATTCCATTAAAGTGCCAGCCCTTGATGAAAGCACACACCACAGTTCCATTCTCACCTTTTTGTTGCTGAGGAGGATGCCACAGTAGCGGGTGTGCATGCCAAAGGGGAGAAAGAAGACCTCCAGGCTTGAAGTCCCTTTCGCTCCCAGGTGAAGAGGATGTGTAGAGTGGAAGAACTCTGATGAAATTGGACTTAATTGCTGCCAAAACATGAAGTAGGGCTTGTTTACATATCATTTCATAAGTGCTGCTCAAATAAAGCAGCTGTTTGAATTAGTGATTAGAGTTTGGGGATGAATTTTTAAAATGTTCAAAGCATTAGCACACAAAATTAGATGATACATTTGTTAATGAAAGTATGGGGGACCCCAGCCCAAGCTTGACATAATAAAAATGTGTAATTATGACTCTCTGTTAAAGCTTCGTTAAAAAACAAAAGGAACTTCACTAGTGTTTAAAATTAGCCTGGATATACATATAAAAATAAATAGCAAAGAGATCATTCCAGAATCTTCAGCTTTTTTGTGGACTATGCAATGATTCAAATTACAGGGTGTAACAGACAATTTAAACTGGAAATAAAGGACTGTTTATAGTTTTATCTTTTTGTTAGTTTTTAAAACATATCCACAAACTCCTCAATACTGTCTTGAATGTGGAGATACGATGGGCCAGTCTTAGTGACCTGATCCTAACGGAGAGCATGCTAGAATGCAGCAAAATCAAGCAGTATGACGTCTGACACTAGATCAGAAAATGTAATACAACTTCTTCCTAATCATCTCTCTTTCCCGGTTCACTTGCTTTTAGAACCAAGTTGCCATCCTGTGAAGAAGCCAAGGCCACATAGACAGACTGCATGTAAGCGTCCAAGACAACAGCCCCACCCTCGATCTAACTGCAACTGCCTGAGAGACCCTGAGCAAGAGTCACCTAGCTGCGGCCAGTCACCCCCGAAGTGTGAGAGATAATAATATAAGGCATTTTTGTTATTTAATACCACTACATTTGGGGTGGTTTGTTCTGTAGCTAGAGATCACCAGAACATCCCCATATCCATTTTCCTATCCATCATTCTATCCACATTTTCTAAATCTATAGTTATTTCATACAACAGAGTAAATCTGTCTTCTGCTTAACATTTTAAACATGGTGAGACCTGTCACCTGAAGAGGTTTAAACAGTTCAGAATAAGCCAAAGGAAACATAAAGGTCCCTTATTGAAATACATTCATTGTACAGGCGAGGAAACTAAGACTCAGCAGTGAAAGGCAAGATGTGGACAGAGTTTTCCAAAGGGTCATGGTGCAGAAAAGGCTGAGGACCAACACCTCGGGCTCCCATGTGGCTAGCAATCCCCAGGGCTTACTGTTCTGTCTACAGTCGGATTTATTGACTATTTCATTTCATATTATGCTCTCTCTATAAAAATAAGATACACAAAAAAATAAAAGCTTTTATTTGCAGCACTCACACGTTTTTAAGGCATCTGGGGCCTGGGAACAGCCCTCAGCAACATCATGTTCACTGCTACTCACAGCACCGCTGTCATAAGGGAACAGGAAGACAACATCAACAGCACAAACAAGACTCAAAAACAATATTCTATCTTAATTCAATCTTACACATCCTTAAAAATTATGGCTACCTACAATACGCTATGCAAAGACCACAGATGTATTTCTAAGATCATTTTTACGTTTATATCGTTTTAGGAATTTTAAAAATAAGAAAAATCATTTATATTTTCACCATTGCTTTTTTAAAAATTTGGTAAAAATTCCTTTTTACTTGCAAATACTGTAGAGAAGTAAACAGTTGATAATAATAAAAAAAAACCCAAATCCTCAGAGTCCAAAGGAGGGTGTCTCAACTTAGGACTACCTAGGTAGTCTCTCCAAAAATGGTTCTAGAACCTGATTTCTTGAAAAATTCTCTTCTCTAAGTTAACTGTTCCCACATTTGTTTCTTTCTCATAAAGGGAGAAGGAGACTTGGGCAGCTGTTTAATCTCCTGTTGTACTCCTGAAAATTAGCCAATCACAGCCTGAAGCAAGGGCCTCCCTTGAGAGGTTCCATGTCTTCCAGAACCCATCAATTTTCTCCAAATTGCTCCTCTTGGTATTCATGATTATTTTGCTGTCAATTAGTACCTTGGCTCTAAGATATTGTTTGCCTGATTTTTTTCTGAGAATATAAAAATCCCGTATTTTCTCACCTTGCCAGCTGATTTGTCTGAGTTTGATGCTATAAAAATATACTATTTCTAAGTAATGTTCTTCCAACCATATCCATTCCTTTTCTCCAAACACTGTCTTTTCTTTACACCATATTCTTAATAAGGTTATTTACCACATCTTGTCATTATTCTGTGCTTTACTTCTACTCACAGGCATTCTATCGGTTTCAGTAATCCCCTTTTTTAAAAAAGAACATTTAATACTTTTATGTCATTTGAGCATTTGATAGATACCTGAAGGCTATGATAGACATAGTAGATGGATATTTTAGCATTTATAAGAGAGACTATACAAAGAGTGGAAAGAACAACAAATAATGCTTATTTCTCAATGTACCGCTCTGATGCCATCTCTTTGATAATGGAGCTCTGGGTAGAATGCCTGATTAAAATGCTCAGATAATCTCCAGACCTCATTTTGTTCAATACTTGCAATCACTAACCCTTCAGTCATTTTTGTTTTTTCATAGTGAATAGAAAAGCAGAGCAATTTGGGCTTCGTCTCCTTTTTCTTTTCTTTACCTATTTTGTTGGAGAACAGCTAATGAAAGTGCCTTTTTGAAAAAATCAGAGTTGCCTTAACCTCAAAGGAAAGTCTCAAACCCAGAAAAATTGAGTTATCTGTACTATTTATGGTAAAGACAAATAAAAACAACTTACAGACCTAAGAATTTGACTGACTTGCTCATAAAGCTAATGATTGTCATGATTAATTCAGAGACATCAGAAAATAATTTAATAAAATAATCTGGCTCAGGAAAATTCTATTTTACCTGATCAATGTTCTTGACCCTAGAAATTTGATAACAAATCCAATTTGATTACAAAACCAGTATCTTGCATGTTTCAAAGACAGAAAAGAAAACAATTCATTTACCTTTTTGTTAATCCCCATACCTCAATCCATGCTATCATCTTCCTAAATGCTCACTGATTGTTGTTGAAGCTAAAGCAGAGGGAGCATTTCAAAGCCTTGGTCTTAAGGAAGAATAGCATCAAAAGAGGCTAAAATTATACAAAGCACTGTAGATCAAGCAATGGAATATTTTCTGCTAATTTAGTAGTAGGCCAAAGTCAGGGAGTAGAACTTACTTATGAGGTGGGAAGGGATGGCATTACTTTTTCCTCTGCAATAGTGGTATACAGCTCTTTTCAAGCTAAAATAATCAAAACGATATTGAACTGGTTCTAGTCAGGGCATGAATAAATCAGCTCCAAGAATGGCTTCCTTCTCCAGCTTCTCCAACAGGGAAGGAAGATCTTTATTATAAGCTTTCATATTTCTGGATTAGCATTCAGGGCTGCGTCCAAACCAAACAGCAAATGATCTGGTTCAAGTCTAGTTTTTATGCATCACAGGAAGAAATATAAGAGGATCATTGTTTAGATTCATTCCATCTTCCATGTTTCCATGAGTTTGTCAAAATAGGGCCCCATGGCCATCTGGAGGGCTGTTAAAATGGAATGTTTGCTGCTTTTTGTACCACTTTGGCTCCTGAACAGTTGAGAAGTCTCTAAAGCAAGGGGTGCTAACCTGTGGTACAAGGACAGAGTGAATCTGTGAATTTAAATGGGAAAAATTCATCTTTATGTCCACTAACTCTTAATAGTAATTTAAACCAAACCACAGTAGTAGTGGTTAACTGTACTATGACTTGATCACCAAACAATCACAAATATGTATACATCACATTTCAGTTCTTGCACATATCTTGAGCTGTCATTTATTTCATTGCTACTTTTAAAGTATGGTAGTTAATCTCTACCAGTAGATCTTACTATGTATTGTGTTAATAAAGAAGTATATGTTTTAACATATTACAATCTTTAAATATTTTGATAATCTACTAGACTTTTACTTTCTTCTATGCTATGGACTGAACTGTGTCACCCTTAAATTCATATGTTGAAGCCTTAACTCCCAAAATGACTGCATTTGGAGAGAGGGCACATTGGAAGGTAACCAAGGTTAAATAACGTCATAAGCGTGGGGTGCTAATAAGACAGAATTAGCATCCTTATAGAAAGAGATACCAGTGAGCTCAACCTCTCTCTCCATGTGTGCACAAAGAAGTGGTCATGTGAGCACACAGTGAGATGGCCACCACCCATAAGTCAAAAGAAGAGGTCTCAGAATGAAACCTAACTTGCTGGCACCTTGGACTTTCCAGTCTCCAGAACTTGTGAGAAATAAATTTCTGTTGTTTAAGCCACCCAGTCTATGGTGTCTTGTTATGGCATCCCAAGTAGATTAAGACACTCTGTAATCCTTGCATCTTATTTTATGTATTTATAAAACACTATTCTGTGAAGTAGAATAGGTTTCATAAGACTACCAAAGAGCCTGACAACATTAAAACCACATATGAAACCCTAATCGAGAGCAAGAGAATCATGGCAGACTGTTACTCTTAGTATATACATCCGGTTTTTCATTCAATCTACTTTCCTTACAGACTTGCCTAATTCTGTTACTAATTATTCAGTGTAGCAGAATGAAATATTTTAAAATCACGGCTCTCCAGAAACCAGCTTTTTTTTTTTTTTTTTAAACAAGAATCAGGACTCAGAAACATCTCTCTACCAGGGTCTTCTTTCATTTGGGTGGCTATTCTGGGAAAGCTATACTGAGAACAATGACGAATGATGAAACTCTTCAGTTCATAGAGTATCCAGTCTGCCATGCAAAGTAGCTCTACAAGAAATAAGTACAAAGCAGAATGATAAACACTTCAATACCTCTTCAACTTGAGTTCACACTTTCCTATGCTGACCCTACAGTCCATATTTATAAGCGTATGCCTTGTACTTCCCCTTGCCTGCCTGTCCCCCACTCCCCCCAATGCTTCTGCGATTCCCTCTTCCTATGATATTTCTGTATTTGTAGGATATTTGTAGGAAAGTTCTGCCCCTGCTTTAGATTCTGGCCGTCAAGATCATATTCATATTTCAGATCCCAATTTGTATATGATAAAGGAGAACATCGTGTATGCATGGAAAAAAGGTTACTAGGATCTCATTTTTCTCCTTCAATGTTTTATCTGTCATGAAGATCTCAATAATATCTACATAGTGATATTCCTTGCCAATCAGCTCACAGAGCATATACATATATATATATTATTTTTTGGTATAACACATACTACTGAATGCATTCTGCCCTGTACAATTGTTTCCATTTGTGTAGATTTTTTCTTCTTCTCTGCTTGATGGTTGGCAACTTTAGGGCCAGATCTGTGACTTATTTATCCCAATATTTCTCCAATACTAAGAACAGTACTTAAGGTGTCACTTAGTAAAAATTTACTGAGTGATAAATAATTCAAAATTGCTGGAAAAAAAATGCAAGTCCTATCAATGTAGGAAATTATTTACAAATTGCCCATTTCTGAGCACTGCTGATCCATCACTCAATTTTAAAGTGTAGCTAAAATCAGTCTCCTGTCCTGATCCTTTCTTATAATCCTTGGGATTTAATTCTAATAAAAACTTCTTAACTGCTCTTGCTTACGCTCAGGGATCATGTTCACATAAAGTAAAATATGTGATGAACATAAAGTTTCCTCACCCATGTGGTTTCAGCTGTGTTGTTTTATATGTATCTATTGCTTAAGAAGACCAGTTTACAGAGACATTTTACATTTTTAAATAGGAGATCCTTTTTTAGGCCATCTGAAAGATAATTTCAGCACTTTACAGCTCATTTGAGAAGAGGTTATTTATCATGTGGGGAGATATTAACAGAAGTGACTCTGAAGAGGAGTATCAGTTAGTATATACTAGGTCATGCTACAGTAACAACTCCACATCTCAGTGGATTAACACAATAGTTTACTTCTTGCTCACACATGTAGTGATCCTTGGTGAAGGAGGCCTCCATTTCTAAATGTGCCTCTCTAGTAACTGTGACAGGGAAAGGGGACAAGAAAAATTGCTCACTGGGTCTTAAAGCTACCACCTGGAAAAAATAGTCAGCGGTTCTCACAGGCCATTGGCCGATCGAGTTATGTGTTCATGGATAACTTCAACATTAGTGGGGAAGTGCAATATTACCATGTGCCTAAAAGAGTAAAACAAGGATATGTGTAAAAAAGCTCTAAAAATAATCCAGTTAGCTTATGGAGATTTTAAAAAACATTTTCTTGTTCTCTTATGTTACCTTGATGATTAAACCTAGAGACCAGACCAGGGCTTTATTGAGATAATGTAATACTTATTATATGGTGTATTACATAGGAAAGTTAATCATAGAGGTGTGCACCAGACTTCCATTCTGGTCATGATTAAAAGTGCATGTTCTTAAATTTTATTTGTGTCTGGAAATCTATTCAAGACAAACATTAAGGAGAGCTTCAATAAAAACAGGATGTGTCACATTATTAAGTACTGTTTTATTAAGATTATATTTAAAGATCAAAAGGCCTCATTATGCTGATGAAGACTGATTAAATATTAGATAACGTGGTGCTATTTGGAGGAAAAACACTCTTTTGTGTTCCCCTCACGGTGGAACTTGTTGGTTGCCTATCCCAATAACCCCTGGCCCTTCCCTCCTCCCTGACAAAACCCTCATTTTCTTTTGATGTGTATGAGGAGAAGGGCAGTTTCTCAGTCTTCCTTCCAGCTAGGGTTGGTCATCTGATTAAGAATGGATCCATGGGCTACAAGCAGAAGTGCTATGTGGTATTTCTGGGAAGCTTCCCTAACAGAAAAAGGGCACACTCTTATCCCTTCTGCTGCCTATAAAGTGGACTTGATTACTGGAGTTCTGGATACTTCAGCTGATCCTTGAGAAAATGAATAAAGGCTTGCCTGTTACATGAACCGGAGGCTGGAGGTGTTACACAGAAAGCAGTCAGGACCCTAGAAGAAGGAGCCACAGTAATGCTTCTAATAAATCTGTTCAGAATAGTCAGAAAAGCAAGCTTTTTGGTGAACTTAAGACTATTCTATCACAACTCAACATATGGATTTGGGGCTCAGTATTCAATCCATGTCAGTGCTGAAATGACATACCAAGGACCAGCCCTTTTCCTTGAGGAACTGTGTGGCTTTTGCCTTTGTCTCACCCTTGCCTTTGATCTGGGAGACAGTCTTTACAGAGGTGCACAGGAGTAAATCTGCGATCCTTTAAATTAAGGGCCCTGAATTTTTCTTTGAGAGCTAATCTGCCGAAGCATGACTACTTTATGTTCTCCCTGACCCAACACTCAATGTCACTGCATCTTTATGTTTCTTTCCTCACAGGAAGACTTGAGAGAACTAAGACAGTACAGTATTATAAATACAAATGGAAGAGACTATATGAGAAATAATGATCAATAAAGTTTGAGACTGTGGTAGACACACTTCTTAAGGGATACTTCACGCTGAATTGGGAATTATTTTGCATGAGTATTTCCAAAGTTTCTTTCCTTTCCTAAATTAAATTACAAATGCTTTCATACTTGTTGACTCTATTTTGTTTTTGATTTGAAAGGCATAACTTAAAAAGATATCTTTACCTGTAATTTGAGATTCTATGGCTTCAATAATTCTGGAACTTTGGGTCTAACTAAAACCATTTCAGAACATTGCATGAAGAAAAATCATATTAAAATCTGGATATAGAATTTCCATATTGTGTTCCAAATTATGAAGGTAGACTCATTATTCTTGCTCTTCATTAAACAGATCCACTTTGAGTCACTTCTGCTCACAGGTACCTACAGCATTTCTTTGAGATTTGACTCTAGTTTAATTATGTGATACTATAAATTATTTGCAATTAATGTGAAGAAATTGTTTCCAAGCCATTCAGGCAAAATCTGTGACCACAAAGCAACTTACTGATCAAGAAGCAAGGGACTGAAAAAAAAAAAAATCCAGGAGAACTGTTTACTGAAGTTTTTTTTGGCAATACTAGCATTTCATACTACAAAGAAATTAACACAAATGCCTACAATACTCCATTCCTATGATATCTATAATGTTGCCTTATAGCTCAATGTATCAACACTGCCAAATCCTTACCTCTTGGAATGTTATTGCAGCTAAAAGGATGACACTGATGCTGTCAAGCATTACACAGAGACAATGGTATAAAATAAACTAACAACACAGTAGTAACGGTCAAGTGCACTTCTATAATAGAAACCTGCATTATTTTGTTTCTGCCTGACTTTCTTCAACCTTTATAACATTGTTTTATTCTACTTCACTTTAAATAGCTATTTTATAGTTTAAAACAGATGAGACATATAAGGCAATCTAACTTTAAAAAATTCTACTTCTCTATTGAGAAGTCAAAGTTCCTTTCTAAACTAAATACAGACTTCATAACATGGGTCAAATAAGCTTAAATACAGTCAATCCTCATTATCCACCAATTCCGTATTTGCAAATTCACCTCCTCACTAAAATTGATTTGTAACCCACAAATCAATACTCATGGCACTTTCACAATTGTTTGCAGGCATATGCAGAATGGTGGAAAGTTCCAGGAGCTGGTCACACAAGTTCCCAGCTGAGGTCAAATAAGGTGACACTGGGCTTTTCTATTTCAGTTTTCCAGCATAGATAAGCAGAGGATGGAGACAGTAGGGGGTAGTACACAAGTACAGAAGTGCAAGCCAAGGGACTTCCCTACCATCACAGTGGTTAAGAATCCACGTGACAATGCAGGGGACACGGGTTCAATCCCTGGTCCAGGAAGATCTCACATGCCGCAGAGCAACTAAGCCCGTGCGCTACAACTACTGAGACTGTGCTCTAGAGTCTGAGAGCCATGACTACTGAAGCCCATGCGCTAGAGCCCATGCTCTGCAGCAAGAGAAGCCACTGAAATAAGAAAGCCCACGCAACGCAACGAAGAATAGCCCCCTCTGGCTGCAACTAAAGAAAAAGCCCGCACGCAGCAATTAAGACCCAACGCAGCCAAAAATAAAACAAATAAATAATAAATAAATTAAAAAAAAAAAAAAAGCAGCACAAGCCGCTCTAGCTCTGAGGTCAGGAGGACAGGGTTTAAAACCCTTCTCTCGTACCTGTTAGTGGGACTGCCTCAGGCAAGTCATCTTACACTTCTGAACTTCATTTTCTCTGTGTAAAGTAAAAAAAGTTGAATCTACCAGGATAGGTTGTTTTTAGGATTTACAATTATAATCTATGTGGTTATATATACTTCTCCTCGAAGTAATGGTGCAATATTCACTAATTGAGTGTTTATGGCAACTTCATAGAACATAACTACCATGAATAATGAGAATCCACTGCATTTAATAAAGTGCATATGTATTCAATGCTCTTGCACATAAACCTAGAAATATATAAAGAGAATAACAGTGTGAATAATATAAATTATATGTATAATATAAATTAAATATTTCAAATAAATGAAAACTACTGTGTAATTAAATAACAAGTTTACTTGAATGCTAATTTCTCAGAAATCTGCCTCAGATAATTATGAGCATAAAATATATAGACATTTACCCATCGTGCATGTGGTCAACAAATTCTCCAACTTCAGTTAATTGGGATGGCAAAGAGATAAATGTTGAGGATTCCACAAAAATGACACTAAAATAAATGAAAAAAGGATTATTTTGAATTCTACTGTAACAAATTTCAGATGACCACAAAACATTCTTCTTTTAAATTATTTTCCATCATTCATAAACTATTATTAGAATCAGAAACAATTCAAAAAGTCCATGTGCTCTCATTCTGCAACTCAAAACGTATGCTAGAAAGAAAAGATCTGGAATGGAAATAGGTAAAAAATGCTATTTTTATATGGAAAGTCAACACTGAATTCTCGTAACAAGGAAATTTAGAGCAAAAATGACCACCCAAATTATATTCCAGAAAGAAAGAGGATATTACACACTGGTCTTAATACACTGTCAGAGCTATACACATTTAATAATTTCTAATCCTATTTCCAGAAAAGAGAAACGTTTCTTTCAGGAGTGGACATGAGATTTGGGTACCTAGTTAAATCAGTGCATTAATAATTATGCCATCATCTGGAATCACACAGAAATTCCATCCTTCCTATATAATAATGCTCATTCCTTAAAGAAACAGTTTTGGCGACTCCATTATGTGTTAGGTGTGGGAGTAGGTACTGGAAAGTACAAACATGAATATGTTATCCTCTCAGCCTCCCACAATGTAGAGAAATGATACTCTAGCGGAAGGTGAAAGATATGAAGAGTCATGTCAGGAATGCCTAATCCCTCCTGCGGAGTTGAACAGAATCTGTATAATATTGTTAAGAACAGATTTATCCAAACTTGATTTGTTAAAGGAAACCTTTTTTATTATGTAACAGTTATTAATATCTCACAATACTAGCTTTACAATGAAAAACAGATCAGTAATAAAATTAATCAAATGTTTTAGTCTTAAAACACACACACATTCACAAACACACATATATGAACTAAACTGCAACACATTTATATATCCTAACATTTGAATGCTGACATCAGTTTTTGTCCTTTTGTTTTAACTTGATATTTCTGGTGCCTTCATATAAGGGTTGTAAGGAATTTTATAAATATTAAATAATAAAAAGTTTTAAATGGACAAAATTAACTGTAATAAAATGTAAACTATGAACAATGCAAGCTATGTATCAAACTAGCAGATTTGCTTATATCACTGTAAAGTTACAGTTAAGCAAATGTAGGAATAATTCCTCTCCAGAGAGCAATTGAAACGTAAAGTCATACACTAAGTTCTCATTTAAATATCATAAAATTATGAGGCACAAAACATAATGTTTCTTTTTATTCCTATAAATCCACGGTAAGTCATTGGGCAATTTATTTTGGTGATAATTTGTTCTCGCTAAAAAACAATCACACGGATAATATTACTTGACACACAAATAAAAAACTAAACCACTATAACAAATATTAGATTTTTCATATACTATACATGTACCACTTTGAGATAAAATAGCATTCTGTATGCTTCTGTTTGAAAAGTCCCTGTTTAATTACAATGAACATGCTTTCCTCAAAATAGACATATTAAATGTAAAATGAAATATAAACTGTCATTAAAATGGAAAAAGATCCTGTTTCATTACTGCAGTTTCTAAATCAGTGATTCTCACACTTCAATGTGCCTTACTATTAACTGGAGTGCTTGTTCAAAATGCAGATTCCAAAGCTTCTATTTGCATGAATTCTGACTTAGTCTGGCATGGGTTTCATTTAAAACAAGTTCTCCAGGTGTTTTTAAAATAGCCTGTCTATGGATTAAACTCTGAGTAATCTTGACTTAGACCAGCACTGCTCTAACATTAATGTACAAACACTCTGGAGATGTTGTTAAATGCAGATTCTAGCTCAATTGGATTGGAGTGGGCCTGAGAGTCTGTTTTTCTAATAAGCCCCCAGGTGATGTTGATTTTGCTGACTCAAGGATGACATTTTAAGAAGCAAGAGTCTAATCTAAAACAAACAAACAAAAAAACCCACAAATATTTTAAATAATAAAACCAGGCCACCAGAAAAAGAAAAGCAGGGAATGGTTTAGAAGGACCATATATTCACTACTGTATAAAAGCAACAAAAACACTGGAAAAAATTGTCCAAATGAACTTTTTCAGAATTCTAGTTCACTAAAGTAAGGCTTGCAGCAATCTAAGTAGTGTTTATTCATGAAAAGCTGCCAAACCTTGGCAAAAACAATAGAGTTTGTGGCCTTGTAACTTTTATGTTGTAACTCTCCCTCCTCCTTTCCATAGCTCTACAGTAGCCTTGAAGACTAACAGCCTTGCAACCAAGGTAGTTGTAAAAAATGCTCAGGCTTGCAGCCACAGGAGGGAACAGACTGAGACTGGAGCGCTTCAAAAAAAGTCCCATCCCTGATCATTGTTCCTGTGTAACCCATCTCACAGTTCCCTAGAAGAGCTCAATATGCAAGGTGTTGTCTTTAATCAAACTGACTCAAAGGAAAACACCTATCCCCAGAATGTTAGTTGAAAGCAATCAGTAGCAATTACGCCTGAGGCTGCAACAGCAATTGGATCAAATAAGAGCCTGACAAAACATAAAAGGAAGATCTGGGGACAAGATGCCCATAGGCAGAGTCGCCATAGCTTACTTAGTAGAGACCCAAAATATGTCAAAGACCTTCAACCCACTTATGGAGACAATTAATAAAGAATATCAATAAAGAGATATTATACAAAAGAACTAATTATAAATTCTGGACTTAAAAAATACAATACCTGAAATAAAAAAGCACTAGAAGGACTCAACTGCAGGTTTGAGGTGACAAAAGGACCAGTACACTTGAAGATAGGTCAAGTAAAATGATTAATTCTAAAGAATGGAAAGAGAAAAGAATGAAGAAAAATTAACAGAGCCTCAGAGAACTGTGGGAAACCTTCAAACAGACAAACATAAGCCTAATCAAAATCCTGAAAAGGGAAAAAGAGGCAGACAGAAAATGTGAAGAAATAAAGTATGAAAACTTCCCAAATTTGATAAAAAAATATTAATTTACACATCTAAGAAGTACAAAAAATTCTATGCAAGATAAACCCAAGATGATCCATAGCTAGATAATAAGAGTCAAGTCATTTAAAGGCCCAGACACAGTAAGAAGCAGAACAAAATTGACTCAACACCTATGTTGCTCCTCAGTAAGATTAACAATAGAATTCCCATTTAAACCCTAAAGAACAGAATGCAATGGGATGATGTATATACAGTATGCTGAAAGAAGACTATCAATAAGGAATGCTGTTGGAAGCCAACCTGGAGCCTCTGTGCCATGACAGGGTCATGGAACAACAATCCAAGACGGTGCTGCAGGGCAGTGCTGCGCCCAGGAAGCTGACTACATCTCTTCTGATCTGTTTTGTAATTTTGTGCTTCTGCCTTGAAAAAGTACATGGGGGATTTGACCCCCATCCCAAACTTAACTGTGTAAAACATCCTCTTCCCCCTCCCAAACCAAAACCTACGAATTGGGACTTTTTAACAACAGCCCCGGCTGGTGGGAGAAAAAACAAACAACCTGGAAATGTAGGGTTGTTTCTATGAAAAACACCAATAATAAAAAAACAATGGCCCTATATGGGAGTAATAGATGATTATGGGTATTGCTGGTTCTGGTATAAGGATAAATTAATCATACAGAGTCAACTGCCAACATTGGAATTGTTGACTCGTCCATTCAAACAAGGCATCATGCCCAGAGAAACACAGTGATAGATTAAACTGTGAAAAATATTGTAGATGATTTAGGGGATACATTGTTAAAAACCTGTTCATGCGGACCTCTAGGACACATAGGAAAGGTCAGGAAACTTCCTCCTCCATAGTTTCTTTTAATTGCTTGTTACATATTAGCTTGGCTTTGTTATTAGTACAGTTGAACCTACTCTAAGAAAAAACAATGATGTTTTGAGAACCTTTAGAATTACTTTAAAAGTACATCTAGAAATATTAGGTACAATCTATTGTGAATATCTTCTGAGGTTTTAGTTAAACACCTGATGATGTAATCACTTAGGGTATATAATTCTGACCGTGAGAAAATAAAGCAGAGAGAGAGACCATGCTTGTACATACACAGTGCTGTTGATTTATTTAACTTCCCCTCGCTGACGCTGTCCATCCCTCAGGTATTCCTGGACCTGTAGGAGCTGGACTCCCGCAGAATACTGTATACAGCAAAACTATCCTTCAAAAATTAGGGAAAAATTAAGATATTACCAAACAAACAAAAAAATGAAAGAATTCATTGCTAACAGACCTACCCTACAAGAAATACTAGCAGAATTTCCTCGGGCTAGAGTAAAAGAACACTAGAAGTTAACTCTAAACCACATGATGAAATAAAAAGCATAGGTAAAGGAAACTACATAGGTAAATACATAAAACAAATAGGCTACAAGTGTACTTTATTTGCAATCCTTTTTGTTCTCCTTTCTGATTTAAAATAAAACAGTGTGAGATAATAAATGTAAAACTGTTTTATGGGCTTATAACTTATAAAGATGTAATGGGTATAACAATAATAGAACTAACAAGAGGCTAGGAAAAGGAGATACACTGCAGCAAAGTTTCTGAATTATACTGAAATTAACTTGGTATCAATCTGAGCTAGATTATTTTAAATTAGGGTGCTAATTATAATCTTCAGGATAACTACTGAGAAAAAAACTACGAAAACATACAGTAAAAGAAACAAAAATTTTAAAAGGCACACTAAAAGTAAATATCTAAAACAAAATCAAGCAGTAATAAATAAACAGATGAACAAAGACACAGGACTTATAGAAAACAAGTATCAAAATGGCAGATATAAACCCAACTGTATCAGAGATTACATTAATTGTAAAGGGACTAACACTCTAATCAAAAGGCAGAGATTGACAAAATGGAAAAAATAGCTTAGAAAAAAGACAAACATTGGTTCAAAGACACAAACAGACTGGGAACAAAAGAATTAAAAAACAAACAAACAAAAAATACCATGCAAACAGTAATAAAAAAGAGAATTGGAGTGGCTATACTAATAACAGACAAAATAGAACTTAAAGCAAACATTGTTCCAGCATGACAGCATGAGAGCTCCATGGACTACTTACCAGGGAAATGAGTTAAAATATAAAAATCAACTATATAAACTCTCTGGAAATGATCTTGAGGGCATATAGGAAAAAACCCCCCCAAAAACAAAAAACACACACCTCTTCAGTAATATTTACTAAATTCAATAAGAAAAGATGCAGTCTGTGGCATTTGAACCAAGACCTTCCCCCTCCTTTCTCACCCAATTAAGACATAAACTCTACTCCAGACTAGTACAGCTAAGAATATAGGGCTCATTCCTACCCTAGCTCCCAGAAAAAGAACTATCTTTCTGAGAGATGTGTGACACCAACATTTCTCATCCTGTCCCAAGTACATGTTGCTGAGGCTAAGTTCTGGGCAAATGCAGCTGAGAGGAGCCAAGGGGCTCCTTTCTTCTGCCCAGCACCAAATCATGGACCACAGGCTCTACATGGATGTGAAATTGCCATTGCCCTACCTTATAAAGTGGTGGATCTATGCTGGGAGAAGCAAGCCAGGAAGACCTGAAGCTACTGTCCCCCATCCCACCTAGCACTCAGCTCCTAATGTGGGACTGATTCTCCAAGAAAAGTGTACCACCGTCCCCACTTCCACCAAGAGAGCCATGGCTCAGAGATTTTGCCTAGAGGGAGAAGCTGACCTTAAAGCATACAGTTCTTAATCTCTTCACAAAGGAACTGATTCCATTTTCAAAAACGTGAAGATCAAGGATGCCCTTAAAAATAGTGCAGTTGGAGCTTCCCTGGTGGCACAGTGGTTAAGAGTCTGCCTGCCAATGCAGGTGACACGGGTTTGAGCCCTGGTCCGGGAAGATCCCACATGCTGCAGAGCAACTAAGCCCATGTGCCACAACTACTGAGCCTGTGCTCTAGAACCCATGCTCCACAACAAGAGAAGATACCACAATGAGAAGCCCACGCACCACAATGAAGAGGAGCCCCTGCTCATCGCAACTAGAGAATGCCTGTGTGCAGCAATGAAGACCCAACACAGCCAAAAAAAAAAAAAAAAAAAAAAAGTGCAGTTGTAGTGAAAGGCAATTGAGAGGATCCCTGCTAGTTTGTTAGTTTGTTAGAGAAACCTGGGGCAAGAGACCACTGGTAGGAGCCCCCCTGGGGACAGAATAAATCTCAAACAGTGACATAATGAATTATTATTTCAAAGGAGCTGGATTTGATTGAATCGGCCTGAGGAGCAATTTATGCCTTCCAGAGAATTGGAATTAGGGGAATTTAATAGCTAGGTGTGGACAGAAACACAGATAGTCAAAGAAAGCCCTGCCCAAACCACTGTTAACCCAGAGTGACTGTGAGCATATCCAAGGCTGTATCCCCTAGAAGCAACATTAGAAGGTTCACACTAAGTATGTGGGGTTTTTTTTGGGGGGGTGGTGGTGGATGAGGAGTAGACATCACTAAAATAAGCCGGCTACTCACTAAAAAAACGACCAAACAACATTAACAATCCTGTGGGAAGTGGGACCAGAACTCAATATATTTTCAAAAACGTCCAGTTTCCAACATAACAATTATGAAACAAGCAAAGAAACAATAAAAGAGGCACGCAAGAAAAACTGCCTGTTAGAGTGATCAGCTACCATATTTAACTGAACACTAATTCAAAATAGCCATTGCAAATGTCTTCAAAAATGAAGGAAACTATGACTAAAAAAGTAAAGGAAGGCATGATGACAATGTAACATCAAATAGAGAATATCAAAACAGAATGAAATTAATAAAGAACCAAATGGAAATTGTGGATTTGGAAACAACAATAACAGATATTAAAAAATCACTAGAGGGGCTCAAGAGATTTGAATTGGCAGGAAAAAAAGAATTAACAAACTTCAAGATTGATAGAGATTATGCAGTCTGAAAACAGAGAGAAAAAGAAAAATAAACAGTCACATATATATGGTACACACTTAAATGGACTTAAGTGGACATACTTAAATGGACACTTAGATTAAATACATGTTTAATGAAATTAACAGAAAGAGAGGAGAAAGAGAATGGAAAAGAAAAACCATTTGAAAAATGAGATGGGTGAACATAGCTGTGTCACACTCCCCAATTTCAAACAATACAAAGCTAGAGTAATTGAAACAGTATGGTATTTGCATAAAGACAGACACATAGATCAATGGAAAAGAATGGAGAGCCCAGAAATGAATCCACACTTATATGGTCAATTATTTACAACAAAGGAGCCAAGAATATACAATGCGGTACTGACAGTCTCTTCAGTAAGTGGTTCTGGGAAAACTGGTCAGTCACATGCAAAAGAATGAAATTAGATCACTATTTTACACCATACACAAAAATTAACTCAAAATAGATTAAAGACTTGAACGTAAGACCTAAAACCATAAAACTCCTAGAAGAAAACACAGGCTTATGTAAACTCCTTGATCTAGATCTTAGTGATATTTTGAATCTGACACCAAAAGGAAAAGCAACAAAAGCAAAAATAAACAAATGGGACTAACTACATCAAACTAAAATAAAGCTTCTGCACAGTAAAGGAAATCATCAACAAAATATAAAAGCAACCTAATGAATTGGAGAAAATATTTTCAAATCAAATATCTGATAAGGGGCTAGTATCCAAAATATAAAAAAAAACATATCTAAATCACAAAAATTCAAACAATCTGATTAAAAACTGGGCAGAAGATCTGAATACACATTTTTCTAAAGAAGGCATACAGATGGCCAACTGGCACATGAAAAAATCCTCAACATCATTAATCATGAGGGAAATGCAAACCAAAACCACAATGAGATATATCTTATACCTGTTAAAATGGTTATCATCAAAAAGACAAGAAATAATAAGTGTTGGTGAGGTTTCCACTGTTGGTGGGAATGTAAATGGGTGCAGCCACTACGGAAAATAGTTTGAAGGGTCCTCAAACAATTAAAAATAGAACTAGCATATGATCCAGCAATTCCACTTCTAGGTATTTATTTAAAGAAAACAAAAACACTAACTCTAAAAGATACATGCACCTCCATGTTCACTACAGCATTATTTACAATTGTTAAGATATGGAAACAACCTAAGTGTCCATTGACAGATGAATGGATAAAGAAATTGTGGTGTATATATACGATGAAATATTACTCAGCCATAACAAACAATGAAATATTGCCATTTGCAAAACCATGATGGATCTCAAGGTCATTAAGTAAAATAAGTCAGACAGAAGAAGACAATACAATATAATCACTCTCATATGTAGAATCTTGAAAAAAACAGGCTCATAGATATGGAGAACAGACTGGTGGCTGCCAGACTTGGGGGATGGGGTGCATGGGATAAATGGGTGAAGGGGGTCAAAAGGTAAAAAGAAGAAAAATAAAGGGAAAAAATTAAACATTTATTTTACTTTTCTTATATGAACTGTACCACTGGATAAACAAAGAGATGAGAAGATGTTCTCTTTGTAAAAATATTCTAACTAATACATTTCATAAATGATAGATATGGAATATCACCATTTTGTAACCACCCACGAATAATGGAGGTACCCACTGAGTATCAATAGCTACTAACATTCCAAAAAGAGACAAGATATTATATGCTTCCTAAAGAAAGAATATGTAATTTCCTTTAATCTTGCCAAAGCAACTGAACCTGAGTCTAATCATTCCTCTGTATCCAGCTGTGAATTTACAAAATATACAACTGAAAAAAGAACATGTTAACCTATACTATAAACATGAAATCAGCAAAATCCAGACATGGGAAACTGCAGCTCAATCAGCTCATGTTCTTCAACTGATGATTGTAAGGAAAAAAAAGAAATGGAGGAGTAACCTGTAAATCATTTAAAAGGCACATGATTTTTTTTAATCAGCAAGAATAAACTCCAGTACCCAGAAATTCACACTTGTGTGTGTCACTTCCTTGATTACCATGAAAGTCAAGATAGCAGTTTATTCAAGAAAGAAAGAGGAGATTTGGGGATGGTTGACAAAGTCCTATTTCTTGACTCAAATACAAGAGTGTTTACCTTATAATAGTTTATTAAATGATACATTTGTTTTTCTGTGAAAGAGAGGAAGGAAAGAAGGGAGGGAGGAAAGGAGGGAAGGAAGGAAGGAAAGAAGGAAGGAGGGAAGGAGGAAAGGAAGGAAGGAAAGAAGGGAGGAAGGAAGGAAGGAAGGAAGGAAGGAAGGAAGGAGGTGGGTGAGAGCAAAGCTGGATTGGGCTATGGAAATCATTCCAGAAGGTAACGTGAATCTATAAGAACAATTAAAGAAAAACAAAAATGATAAATAAGAAGACTAACATAATGAAGGCTATAAATATGTACTTTCTGTTATGAATTGAACTGTGCCACCCCCCACTACCTCAAACTTCATATGTTGGAGCCTTAACCCCTAGTACCTCACAATGTGACTATAGTTGGAGATAGGGTCTTTAAAGGTGATTAAGTTAAAATGAGTCCATTAGGGTGGGCCCTAATTCATCCTGATTGGTGTGCTCGTAAGAGGAAACATGGACATACAAAGAGACACCAGGCATGCACACGTAGAGAGAAAAGACCATGTGAAGACACAGAAAGAAGGTGGCCATCTGTGAGCCAAAGAGAGAGGCCTCAGAAGAAACCTAATCTGCCAGCACCTTGATCTTGGATTTCTAGCCTCCAGAACTGTGAGAAATAAATTTCTGTTGTTTAAGCCACCCAGTCTTATGGTATTTTGTGCTGGCAGCCCTAGCAAATTGATATACTGTCCTTTTTTCTCTCAGTTTTCTTAAAATCATAAAAAATACACAAAATAAATAAAAAGAAATATTCATAAATATTATGCAATATTACTGATTATTGTAACATTATTGATATAATACATATGACCAAAAGAAACACAAAATAGGGGGAAGGGAATAGAGCTATATAAGAGTAACACTTTGTGAATCTCAGTGGAATTAAGTTACTATTTACATGAGGTATCTAAAATAGTCAAACTCATAAAGCAGAGAATAGAGTGGTGGTTGCTAGGGGCTGGGAAGAGGATGAAATGGGAGTTGTTGTATAAAGTTTCAGTTATGCAAGATGAGTAAGTACTATAGATGTTCTATGCAAAATAGTGCCTATAAATAACAATATGGTATTGTGCACTAAAACATTTGTTACGAGGGCAAATAGCACGTTAAGAATTCTTACCACAAAAAAGGAAAAAAAAAAGAGAAAAGGAACACAAGGAAACTTGGAAGTGATGGATATGTTTACTGCCTTCATTGTCGTGATAGTATCATGGTACATGCATATGTCCAAGCTCATCAAATTGTATACTTTAAATGTATAGTTTTTTTGCATATCAACTATACCTCAAAATAAGATTTTTTTGAAAAAGATAAACAATAGAAAATATCAAGGAAACTACAAGAAGCGTCTTTCAAAAGATCAATAAAATTAACAAATCTTTACCTAGACTGATCAAGAATAAAGGAGAGGAAAATCAAAGTAAGGGATGGAAGAAGGGCCATCACTACTGCCTTTGCAGGGGGATAAAAAGGATTATAAGGGAATACTGTGAAAACTTCCATGCCAACAACTTAGATAATTTAGAGGAAATGTATAAATTCCTACAATGGCACAAACTACCAAACTGATTCAAGAAGAAATGGAAAATCTGAGTATGCTGTAACAACAGATGAAATTAGTAATAAAGTTTCCACAAAGCAAAGCTCAGACCCAGATGGCTTCAATTCTACCAAACATTAGAAGAATTAATACCAATCCTTCACAAACTCTCCCCAAAAATAGAATGGAAAGGACCATTTTCCAAATCTTTCTCTGAGGGTAGTACTGATGATACAAAAGACAGATAAAGACATCACAAGAAAAGAGAATTACACTAGTAAATCCTTTGGTTATAAATGCAAAAATTTCAACCAAATACTAGTAAACCAAATCTTACAACACGTAAAAAAGAATTATACAGCATGAAATATTTGCATCCTGCTAAAGAGGAATTTGAGAACTACTGATCTGGTACACAGAGGTGTGGGAGCTAATCCTGTTTCTGTTAAATTTAGACTGGATAGGGGATTAAGAAGTGCAAACTACCATGCATAAAATAAATAAGCTACAAGGATATATTGTACAGCAAAGAGAATAGAACCAATATTTTATAATAACTATAAATGGAGCATTACCTTTAAAAATTGTGAATCACTGTACTGTATACCAGAATATATAATATTGTATGTATATCAACCACAGCTCAATAAAAATTTCTTTTAAAATCTAGACTGGGTCACCTTATTTGTTAAAAAGAATATTAAATTTTGACAAAGGAGAATCTGATCACTGTGCTGCATATAAATTTTTGGAAAATATATGAAACTTAAAATTTTACTTTAAAGTACATTTAATATGAGATTATTAATAATAAGCAAATCCTGATCATTTTTGTAAGTGTAATATGAAAAACTAGGTCACCTATTGTTATATTGTTTATAACAGTAAAATAGTCTCTATATGAATTATTTGGCTTTAAATTTCCTTTCTTATTCATTCTTTTTTATTATATTTTATCTTTAAAAGTAATATACATTTACAGTAAAATATTGATTTTACAAATTTTGTGATTGGCCTTAAATTCTTGAGTTCATATGCCCATTGCCTAAGTTTGAGGGCCACATTCAAATAAGAGAGGAAGGAGTCAAAAGTCCCCAATTAACAATCTTGTCCTCTACCAAACAATGCATTCCTCACAAGAAGTAACAATTTTAATTCAATCTGAGATAAACCATAAAATGACAATAAAATATTATAATTTTTTGAGAAACATACAATTATAATATTCTACCAATTCCAGGAACTTTGAGATTTACTTTCAGTTCTACCACTAGAATAAGTCTAAACATGTTCGATCCTGATTTCCTCTGAAGAACTGCAGTCATTTGGTTTATTTAAGGGCATATTTTAATACTGGATTAATGCCATATATTCTGGTATTTTTTATTCCTTACATTCTGATATAACACTTTAATAAAATTAGGGTAAATAAAATTCTCCCTCACTGAACCTGGGAACCATAAATTCACCAGTAACTGTTTAAAAAAAAGAATTTTTGTTTTGTCAACAATAAATGACATTGTTAATAAGAAATTATCAAAAGCCTAGACATATAGTGATTTAAAAACTGGAAATTATCAACTGCTAAAATAGTAAGCATACATACAACTTCTAGTCTCAACACAAGTATTGCTGTAAGGATCTGATTTTTAAAGCTGGTGGAAACAGAGTTCATAATGTAAGTGATACGTAAGGTAAATTTATATGTAAATGTATAGAAAGATATTTTTCTACTTGCAACCTTAAATAATACTTAAGCAATTTATTGTCTTTTAATTTCAAATATATGCTGTTGTTGTTGTTGCTAAATCTCAAGATGCACAAATGCATGTTTAATGTGCAGTTTTAATTAATCATGATGCTTTAGGTAAAAATAAATTTTCCACTTGAATCAACATTTCACTTTTGGAAATTAACAGATAGGATAAAATTAGAAGTTAAGTCTTAATTAAAAATTTTAAAAAATGAAAGAACTGTAAATCTCAATAAACAGAAAGCTTATAGACAAAATTCATAAATTTGATATGATCATCCTTAGCTTTGTAGAGATCAAATAGCATTTCAAGGAAAACTGATTTACCTTCATTATTTATTCTATTTTACCTGCTGATGCTTATAAATTTATAGCAATGTAAATATATAAAATTTCTCCTCAAAACAGTTCATGTTGAAGAAAATTACATACTTCTCTTAAGATTCAATATGGTTAATTGCAATGAATTTATGTCAAAACAATAACTTACCTGAAGTCCCCAGCAGCGTGGAAGGGATTTTTAACATTCACAGTGATTTCTTTCCATTTATAACACGGAGATTTGTATTTTATAGTTGCCTAAGGTAAGGTAACAAAAATAAATAAAACATACAATATGATAATAACAAAAAATAGTATCCTCAATTATAAAAAACAAACTTAAAGTACCTAAAAAACTGTCCATTTAAATACCATAGTGATATTAATTTAGATAAACATTATACTGTTAAAATCTGGGTGGGGAAAAAATAAAAATAGATTATACCTCATCACTGATCCACAGTACTATGCTAACAAATGAATGATCTGTCACAATAGTGTCTCCCAAATTGATTTCCTTAAAATTCATTTTGTTAATTACTAAGTATGATTTTCCATTTGCAAATTACCATTTGTAAATTAATCAATCTTATATATACCTAATACATATGACATAAGGAAGGGGCAGATGTGTATGCATGTGTGTACATGTACACACTGGTGTGTGAGTGCAAGAACATCTGTGTTGGAATGTGTGTGACTGTGGCATGCCTGTGTTTATAATATGGTGGCTGCACTGACATATTTTAACTATAATAAAAGTACAAATATATAAAACTAAAACTCAAATTACCCCAAAGACTTCCATGAAAGAAAAGATTCTAGGAATTCCAAATTTTTAGACTAATCATATTCTTACCTTATTTCTCCATTATTAGCCAAACTATTTCCTGGTGTCTAAGACCATGAGAAGCCAGATGGAGAAGTAAACAGAGATCACACAAGCTCCAAGTGTCAGCTTTTCTGCCCCAGAGCCATGATAATGACACGCTAACACCATCCAGGGGTCTCTTAGACACATGTGGCAAAGCGATGTTTTGTTTCAGAGAATTTGTGTGAGAGGGTTGGGAAGTGTAAGAGTTCATTATTCAGGAGGAAATCAGAAGATCACAATACACATCTCGGTGACAATCAAATGCCTGCTCCCTGTCCTGGGTGTCCTTATCGAATAAGCCATTCTGTCCAGGTGAGCATCTTAATGCTCTCCTCATACAGGTGGCCTTTACTAGAGTCATTCTCTTTTCTTCCCACTCAAGCCACTGCACACCTACGATTCTTTGTAATCCATATGGAAATCTGGCAACATAAATTTACTTCTTTACCATACATCCATGGTAGAAAATAATATTTAGACAAACTAATGGCTACACGAAGTCAATCAAAGCAATATCACAACCATTTTACAGAGGTTTAAAAATCCTTCTGCTCCATCCTTTGAGATATTAACACTTAGAACTCTTCCTGGAACACCATCAAATCTCACTAAATGCCAGTCTTAGTAATCTTGCTAATGGATTTGCTCCATAGGACACTCAAGATAAACTGATGAATGTTCCTATAAGAAAAGAGAAACATTTTCTATGCTGTGTAAACCAGCAAAGCTTAATTCAAACAAAAACAGACATAGGCCCGGGGACTGCTTTAACTTAGTTCAAACAAAAACAGACATAGGCCCGGGGACTGCTTTAACTTAAATCACAAGTCTCCATGGCAGAAGGGCATGTAAATTGCTACGTGTACAGTGAATGGCTCCTTGATAAAAAGCACAGATATAATCCTAAAAAGCTGAACTTAAAATAGCACTCAATACAAGTCCTTTCAAAATGCAGATGGTCAACAGACACATGAAAACAAGCTCCACCTTGCTAGTCATCAGGGAAAATGCAAATCAAAACCACAATGAGATACCACCTCACACCTGTCAGAATGGCCATCATCAAAAAGAATACAAATAACAAATGTCAGTGAGGATGTAAAGAAAGGGGAAGCCTTGTACACTCTTGGTGGGAATGTAAGTTGGTGCAGTCACTGTGGAAAACAGTATGGAGGTTTCTCAAAAAACTAAAAATAGAACTACCATGTGATGCAGCAATTCCACTCCTGGGTACATATCTGAAGAAAATGAAGACACTAATTTGAAAAGATACATGCACCCCAATGTTCATAGCAGCATTATTTACAATTGCCAAGATATGGAAGCAACCTAAGTGTCCAGCATATATATATACACACATACACACACACACACACACACACACACACACACACGCACACACGCAATGGAATACTACTCAGCCATAAAAAAGAATGAAATTTTGCCATCTGCAGCAACATGGATGGACTTGGAGGGATTATGTTAAGTGAAATAAGTCAGACAGAGAAAGACAAATACTGTATGATATGATTTATAGGTGGAATCTAAAAAATATAACAAGCTGGTGAAAACACAAAAAGAAACAGACTCACAGTTACAGAGAACAAACTAATGGTTACTAGAGATGGGGGGGAGTGGAAGGTACAAACTATTGGGTGTAAGATAGGCATAGCCAATATTTTGTAATAACTATAAATGGAAAGTAACCTTTAAAAATTGTATAAAACATTTAAAAAAACACAAGTCCTTTCAACTTCTATTATAAAATTGAGACTTATTTCCAAAGAAAGAGTATCAAAGTAAAAATATCAGAGATACAGAAGCCAAAAACTGTGCAAATGTAAGTACACATCTGTGTCTGTATACACACATGATCTGAAAGAACAAGAGCTGCCAGGAGATGAAACTTAGAAGGACAGTTGTGCTTGGGATACTCTTTGGCCTGAGAAAAGCAGAAACATATAAAATAGGTAACATTGACTTACGATGGTTTTAAAATTGAGGACTTCACCCTTGAAAGCAAAAGTCATCATAGTACCTCCTGTTCCATTCTTAGCTTTTGAAATTAATAGTAGTGAAGCTTCAGCAGGATGGAGGAAGCGACCGGTAAATTTCAGAGTGACAGTAATTTGGTTTCTATTTAACAAAAGATAAAAACGAAAATATTGTAGTGAAAAAAGACAACAAGCATGTATTCAGTGCATGTGCTTAGTAACCACACCCTGCAAAATACTCACTTCTACAATAAAATTAAAGATTCTTGCAGATCTTAGAAAGCCTACAATCTAGTTATTGCTGTCAGTCAAAACATCTTGATCCAGTATGTAAAACCTGAAGTTAATTTCCAAATGTATGTATAATCTACTGAATACTGGATTTTCTAAGAGCTAGTGACAGGAAATCATATATGGATTTTTGTGTGAATTTCATAGGACATTCTGTGCTACTGTTTAGGTACCTTCTTAGTTATACCAATGACTTTTGATTACATGCAGGAAAAAATGAAAAAGACAAAGAATTCAAAAAATACTTAAAACTGTGGTTGAAAATAAAATTCGAACCTCAAATCAAAATAACAATATATAAGTAGCATGACTTTTATTTGAAAGATAGACTTAATTGAAAGAAAGAATAAAGAAAACATGTCCATCTCATTTAATCTTCAACTTTCTAGTCTAAACCATAGTAAAATGGTTAAAGAATCAATGGATTCGGAAATTTTACTTCCCAGTTTCTAGGGGAATGAGTCAACCATGGCACCCTGGCAGCCCTGCAGAACAACACAGGCCACACACATGCAAGGCTTAACTGCAGTGGATATAAGTCTTGGCAGAAAGTTCTGTGATCCTCCCACAACATAAGAGCACGGAGCTTCAGGAAGCACTGCTACAAGAACATTTTTCACTTGCCTCCCTATCTTCCCTGAGAGGCTGTCACCAGTTTCTCACTGCCTCCTAGATTCTGATGAGGTCTGAGGCTTGCTGCCTATCCTCCTACAGGGTAGAGTTACAGGCTAAAAACTGCTTAGTTGCAGCATGAAATTGACTGTCAGCAACAGGTGTCCTACCATGCATGATGCAGTCATCTGGTCCCTGTGGTTTTGGTGTCGCTCTGCATAAGGGACATGGAGATCTGGCCCCTTTGGTAACTCTTGCTTTCACTGTTTATATAAGTAATGAGGTCTCTGAATAAAAAATGGGCTCAATGTTTCTTTAATGGCTGAGTCTTTCTGCCTTGCCTTGCTGCCACAGCTCTGGGTGATAAACCGTGGGGACCTTTTACCTTTGCTTTTTCGCTGGCTTTTAGCACAGTTAGCATTATACATCATATCACAGTTACTCTTTGTACAAACTATCACCTATCACCTTCCCTTAGGATAGACACAGTTGGGAATGGAGATGGGAATAGATTCTCTCGGCATTATACTTTGGCTTAACTTCCCCAGAACCTTTGAGGAATCCCTGGGTGAGTTTAGGGAGCAGCATAGAGTAAAATGAATGGAGGACTTTCAAAATCAATTGAAATACTCTCAAAATTGTTTCTTAGGGAAAATTACAACTCACAACCAGCAGGAATGGGGATGATTTTATTCAGATATAATATCACTAATCTCCTCAACCTCTACAAAAGGACACTTTCTTGGCTATTACGAAAAGCTCATGGGCTTAAACTTAATTGAAAACAAAGAATATTTGACCTTGAGATCTTTTTTGGGGTGTATAGGCTCAAACTCTGTATTAGGATACCTGTGAGTGACTTGGTATTTTTCTAGATATTCTAAAATTCATTAATAGATAAAGCCATTCATTCAATTAATATTTATGATTTATAATGTTCCAGACATTGTTTTAGGTTGTGGAGATATAGTAATTGGAAAAAAATACACTATTCCTGATCTCCTGGATCTTTCATTTTATAGGATATGGCAGACGTTAATTATGTCATCATAAAATAAATGTGAAAATTACAAATTATGTACATGCTATGAAGTGATAGAAGGGCACATAATAGAGAGTGTGATATAGTCTGAAGGATCAGAGGAAGTGATATGTTAGGTAGGATATGGAGGACGAGAAAGAGTTAGGTAGAATTTGTAGGGGATGAAAGAAGGCATCCAAGGCCTCTAAAATGAGGAATTATGATGTGTTTGAAGAAATTACCAAAGGCCAGTGGTGCTGAAGCTTAGAGAGGAAGGGTGTTAGTGATGCAAGATGTAGCTAAGAGCCAGCCATGAAAGGCCATATGGGCCACGTTGAGATATTCATTCTATATCCTAATGGTGATGAAAAGCTATTGGAATATTTTAAGCAGAAGAGTAACATGACCAAATTTACATCAAAAAAATTATTGCCATTCTAATATAAAGAATGGATTGCAGAGAAGCCTTTTAAGAATCTATTGTAGTAGCCCAGTTTAAAGATGATAGTACATTAAATTAGCAAAGAAGAGGTAGATAAGGGGAAATATGTCAAATTTAAGATATATTGGGTAAAATCAATAGGATGAGGTAATGGATGGGCTCTCCATGGAAGGTGATGAAAAATTGAGTTCAAGAATGACCATAAGCTAAATAACATGCACTTAGTAAATAAATTTATGGAACTATACTTAAGTTTTATGAAACATTTTAAAATAGAGTATCCTTTTTATCAAGCCAACAGATGGTTTTAGGACCATCAGGATTTGAGCTTCTCCTGAGTATAGATATTCCTTTTATTTATTTATTTATTTATTTATTTTTGCGGTACGTGGGCCTCTCACTGCTGCGGCCTCTCCTGCCGTGGAGCACAGGCTCCGGACACGCAGGCCCAGCGGCCGTGGCTCACGGGCCCAGCCGCTCCGCGGCATGCGGGATCTTCCTGGACCGGGGCACAAACCCGTATCCCCTGCATCGGCAGGCAGACTCTCAACCACTGCGCCACCAGGGAAGCCCTAGATATTCCTTTTATAAATTTTGTAGTCATATTTAAGCATGGAAATGACCAGGATTCCTTTCTGAGAGTATTAGAAATTTCACAATCAAGTGGGTTGCTCTTTTCGGGTAAGTGTCTTATGTCTCCAGATGTGTATCATAATTATGGACTTTATCTTAATTTTCTTATCTTTTATTTTCTTTTTGTTCCAATTGCCTCCCCCTCATTTAAAAAAAGTCTCCTTGATATTACATGTACCTCATAAACTACTTCAACATGGCTTTTGGAAGGGATGGAAAATAAATATATGACACATCAATGTCAGTGCCCAGATGGCTCAATGAGAATAATGAGGATAAAAAGAAACAGAATGGTTTTCTAAAAGTATACTTTCACTTCTATAACAGTCACTCTATGATTAGGGCTAAATTTAGTCATCAAGTCAGATGTAGAAATGTTTGTTTATATGCTGGTATAGCTGTTTAATCTTTTCTATATAAATGATATCTCACGGAATTTAAATCCACAACTGGCAGAAAGAGCCATTATTAATCATGATTCAGACAGAATCTAAGACAGGATATGGTGCACATAGATAATTATATAATATCTGATAATGATAAACGTACAGTTTTTTAAAGAAAATAAAATATTTTCTGAACCCTATGTGTAAAAACCAAAGTCTTTTAAATTATTTAGTCTAAAAAGATATTTTTATATCACTGAGACCAAGATAAACAAACATACCGACTGATCTCAAAGAAAATAAAAATAATATAGGTCATAGATGAGAACGTAAAAGTCAGAATATAAAAATCAGAGATGCTTATTAAGATATTATAACTCCAGGTTAAGAACAGGATGCTATGAAATAGATACTCAATGCAAAAGAAAGTATTCTTACAAATATATATAGGGGGTCACCTATCTATTTATCTATCTATCTATCTATCTATCTATCTATCTATCTATCTATCTATCCATCCGTCTCCTAAAGTAAACAGTTGGAAAAGAAGGCTTGTTGATAAAAAGAGAAAAAAGCAATGAGCTGAAAAATATGAGTGATAAGATAGGATATACAGAGGATCCAATTAACAGGTAGTATCCAACAACTAACTGGAAAATGAGAACAATGAAAATGGAGGGGAGAGAATGATGAAAGAATTTATTTAAGAGAATTTTCCAGAGCTTATGAAAAACAAGTTCATAATTAAAGGACTCACTGTGCACCCAGATAGTGAATTTAAAAGTCCCTCCTTGATGCATTCTGGAACAATATCACAACACAATGGAAGATCCTAAAAATGTCCAGAGGTGTGGGAAAAAAAAAATTATAGTAGACTTTCCCATCACAAATACTGAATACCATGAGGCAAGTGGAACGATTATTTCAAGAGTTATGAGGAAAAACCTTTTCATCTTGGAAAAATATACCAAGCAAAATATAAATCAAGTGTAAGGACAGTCAAAAGACATGCTTAAAAATAAAAATTTTAGGAAATTTACCTCTCCCATACTTTTTATTAGAAGGTTTCATAAAGGAAGTCTTTTAGTAAATAAGTGAGTACACTAAGAAAGAGAAGGATATTAGTTTCTATCCAAAGAGAAATATAAAGTGCCCAATACTAAGCTCTTCAGTAGGTCTGGAAAGCACTCAGTCCAAATAAGAATGAAACGTAAAGTGCTCTAGACTGTGGTATACCCGAAGGAAGGATTTTACGCACTTCTTTAGAATTAATTTTCTCAGCTTAAAAAAAGAATCAAAACATGCTTTGTACACTGATTGCATAAGAAATATTTACATAACACATTTTTACTCTTGGAACAGTAATGAACAGAGGATAAAACTAGTGATGTTTGGTGGGAGGGTGATCCATCTAGAGGAATAAGTTAAGCAAGACCATCAAATATTATAGCTATATGCCATGACATTATTTCTGAAGTTGATATAATAAAAATACTGGCAAAGATATATAGATTATTTATATTTATGGAGGTAACCAATGAAAGAACTAAAATTAGACATAACTGAAAGAGTTAAAAGTAGGCACTCTGGGCTTCCCTGGTGGCGCAGCGGTTGAGAATCCGCCTGCCGATGCAGGGGACGCGGGTTCGTGCCCCGGTCCGGGAGGATCCCACATGCCGCGGAGCGGCTGGGCCCTTGAGCCATGGCCGCTGAGCCTGCGCGTCCGGAGCCTGTGCTCCGCAACGGGAGGGGCCACAACAGTGAGAGGCCCGCGTACCGCAAGGAAAAAAAAAAAAAAAAAAGTACGCACTCAAGAAGTAGATCTCTGGAGATGGGAATATGAGGAGAGAAAGATTTCCTTTGCATATTAAACTCTTCTATATCTGAGTTGTTAAAGCAGATGCAGATTAAATTTTGATTTAAAAAAAGACAAAGAAGTTGAAAACAAGAATATATGTACATGTACAATATGGTCAAAAAATGAATACATATATTCATGATTACATGTATAAGTGTACATGGATATGTGTGGTCAGTTAACGTTCACTTGGCATGTGTTAAAAACCTCAAGAAGCTAATAATATTCATAAATATGTCTATATTGATGCAGACCATTAAAGGTACAATGGTGAATAAAAAGAAAAAAGCACTGCTGAGAAATTAATGGGAATTACGTTCCCCCAAGTGAAATATTCTCACAAACCAGCTCCTGGAGAAACCAAAATGATATAATTATATGTCATGGATCTTCAGGATTTCTTACAAATAGTCAAAGTCACATTTCACTGAATGCCAAGGCCTTCTTTGTATGAATATGATATACACAAACACACACACACACACACACACAGTATTGCAGGTGTTAGTTTAATAAGAGTACTAACTCCGGATTTACATTGGCTGGTTTTGAATCTCTATTTCACCATTTAATTGCAGGGAAAATTGGGCAAATAATTTAATGTCTCTGTGCCCAATGTCTTCTTTTGTAAAACGAGGACACTAGTCTGGTTGCAGGAATGATTAACTATGAAAAGGTACATAAAAGTGTATGCTATATAGATTTCACACATAACAAATGTTTAACATATATTGTTTTAATATTTACATATATAATGCATTTACTTTGTAAATATCTAATTATGCATATGCTATAATAAACACATACTTGTTCATATAAAAAGACTAGAAAGAAATGAATAAATTAAATGTGTTTATCTGATGGAATTCTAGACAATTTTTGTTTTTCTCTTTATACTTTTCTGTTAAGTGCAAATTTTCAAAAATGCAGGTATACAGGTTTTACAGTTATAATAGAAACTATAAATTTAATTGTTAATTTAACTAACAAGAAAAATGGTCTTAAGCTAAGACATCAGAGGTTTAGTGTGGTTGTTAGGAAGAATTTCCACATCGTGAGAACTTTGAAATACTGGAAGAGGCTATCAGGTTTATGAGTGAACAAAGGGTCGGGGGGGGGGGACTTTAATCCTTTTCACTTGTATCATCCTATTTGAAGGGCAGAGAAGAGATCATTTATCAAAGTCCTGAGGGAAGACAAATGGTGCTGTGACAATGTCCAAATGAATTTGTATTACCAAAGTTGTGTTTTATAACAGACATATAAGAACTATAACTTGGAAAACGAATGGGCTGTTTTTACAAAGAGTTTTATTCTGGGATTTGATTTATAATATAGATAGAGGTGAGTAGAGAATTGTTTTCTCATATTTAATTCAATCTGGATATAGTCTCAACCATGAATATTCAGATTTTATAAATTATATAGTCCTTTAGCATGGAGCAGCAACTGAAGAAGATGAACAGAGGCTAATGATACAAGTCAAATATACTACTGCAACTGGGTTTCTTCGTATTTTAAATACAATTAAAGCTGGCTCCCAATTTCCAATTATTTGTGTTTGATATATTAGAAGTAATAAAGACTACATGTGAAAAGTAATTCAGGTTAAGGTATATAGTTCAAAAACCAAAAAGATAATTAGCAGTTATAGTCTGTTGCTTTGCACAAGGAAAAAATAATTGAATACAAAGACAATGACTAAAATTTAAGACTGGTTAAAGTCCATTACTGGTTATCAAATCTGTCAACTCCTGTGGTACTGACACAGCTATTCTCATATCATCGTTGTAATATGTAATAAGAGTATTTGCCATCATGAACACATTAATATATGAAGTAGGATTTGTTGATCTAGGAAGAATTATATATTATGCTCATATTTAATTTCTCAAGACTATTCTCTGAGGGTTTCATTTGTTCCTTAGTTTTGAGAATGGGCTAGTAATTGAAACATTAAACAAGTATCATGTGAACAGAATCAAATATAAATGAGACTATATAGAATATCATCACAATTTGGGAGTGTACATGTATGTATACATCCATACATAAATATACAATGATTATGAAGCGATAAAGGAAAATGGAAACATTGGGGGTATCTTTGAGGTAAGACTTTTAGCCTTTACTTTTATTTTTCTTCATTCTTTCATAGTTTCTAAATTTTTACAATGAGCATGAAGTGTATTTATAATCAGAAACAACTAAATATTATATATATATTTAGCACACACCGGTTCCAGTTTCTTGGACTGGGACTGTAGTACACAAAGAACTTAGAGGCTATTCTCTACGGACCATATGCATGCAAAATAAACTAAAATTAAATGCATACATAAAAAGCAAATGCCTTATATTGTTAGAACTGTTTTAACAAAATTGGTGAGAAATCTCAGTAACATATGAATAACTTATCTATATCAGCAGTGGCGATCTTTTCATTGCACATATATATCTGCTAAAAACAAATCCAGGGACTACCCTGGTGGCAGAGTGGTTAACAATCCACCTGCCAATGCAGGGGACACCGGTTCGAGCCCTGGTCTGGGAAGATTCCACATGCCGGGGAACAACTAAGCCCGTGTGCCACAACTACTGAGCCTGCACTCTAGAGCCTGCGAGCCACAACTATTGAGCACGGGAGCCACAACTACTGAAGCCCACGTGCCTAGAGCCCACGATCCACAACAAGAGAAGCCACCGCAATAAGAAGCCTGTGCACCGCAATGAAGAGTAGCCACCGCTCTCTGCAACTAGAGAAAGCTCTCGCCCAGCAATGAAGACCCAACTCAGCCAAAAATAAATAAATAAATAAATAAATAAATTTTAAAAACACAAATCCAGCTCACTCTTTTGTAATTATAACACACATTAAATCTCTAGGGTTGATATGTTCAATGAAGCAAAATTGAAAGAAAAAAAAACACTTACTTGGGAGAAACTGTCACAACCTTCCCTTGGGAGAGGGAGAAGTCAGTGGCATCTCTTCCGATAATTGTAGCATTATACACTAAGTTTTTCAAGCTTGAATTTTTCAGTAGAATCTATGTTGAAAAAGAGTATAAATGAAATCATGAATTTTAAAAATATACAACTTAACATTTCTTATTTTTATCAAAGAGTTATATATTTTAATCATGAAAATACTTACGCCTAGTGTAGTAACTGGAAGAAAGCAGAATTTGTGTTCAAAGATAGTGTGTGTGTATATTATTGCTTTTTTTCTAGAAGTGGGCAGGGAGAAAGAGCTATCAGTCAAGGAAATGACAGATGTAAGAACACCTAATCATCGAAGATTTGAAATCCAAAGTTAGCAACTTGGATTTCAATTGTACTGCAAAGGGAAATCTTTAAAGAATTTGAAACAGAGAACTTACATAATCCAATTTACAAAAAGGTTACTCTGGCTGCTCAGTGTAGAAATCATTATAAGGAGTGTAGGTTTAATATCAGAGGTCCAGGCTGAAAACGATGGTAGCCTCATCTATAAGTGGTAGTAGAGGTAAGGGTTGGCTGTCCCTTCCTTCCTGATGCCAAGATATGGAGAATATTCGAGAATGAGTTACTTCATTTTTAGAGAGCATTTCATGAAAAATGTGAGTATATAAGTGTTTATGCAGAATATAATGGGGTTTAAAAAATATACACATTAGAATAACACAGAGTTATCATGGAAAGTACTGACCCAGAGGATGGAGAAGACCTGAGGGAAGTAAATGGTTGGCCAAATTAGAGTAAGAAAAAGGTGACGGAACTTAGGCAGTCCAGAAACTATAGTCATAGATAGAATATGGTAGACATCTGTTGAAAGATAAATTAACTACTTTTATATTTCAATAAGAACTTTGGTAACCACCAAGACAAGTATGTTGTTGCCAAAGAGTTTCTACCCTTTGTTTACCCTCACATTTAGGGCTCTCATGTCGCTTACCTCTTTACAGATCTCAGTAACAATTGAGGCAAGACTCCTCTAGTGTCTTATTTTTTATGTATGTATGTGTGCATTTAAAGTATTAATTAACAGATCTAATGATTTTAAGTCACAGAGAACTAATTTCCATTTTCTGGAAGGAAATGTTGAAAATAATAGTAGATGTACTATGAACTGTTACTGGTTTATAGTCTTGGAACTTCCATAACCAGCCCTGAGATTTGAAGAAAGCTACTCATTCTCATTATGTCATACACACACACACACACACAAATTTATGTAAAAATAAATAAATAAATAAATGATGCAAAGGCATGGGGCCCATCTGTGGTCAGATTATTCCACCCAACTCCAGGATTTCATGTAGGGGTCATGTGAGTGGTAGATGGGGAGAAGGGAAAGCTGTTCAAGGAAAGAAAGCAAGTTTTGGAACCTCAATTCTCCTCTTGCAATGACAGCCATTCTTTAACTATTGTGCTCCTGTGTAAATTTTGTTTCAAAAAGTAAAAAAAAAAAAGATAGCTCAATTGCTTTTAAAAGTATCTCAGAAAATCACTGCACTCTACACTTTTTCACTGATCATTATATTGTTTAATGGTCCCAGTATTCTATTTGTGACACATAGCTACAAAAATACTTTTTCAATTATAGTAGCCGTTTCTTGAGATTTTTGTTTATACTGGAAGGTTGAAAGGGTTGATAAGAATGACATTCTACTACTTAGGCACTGCCATTTATGGTGTTGATGCATACGGGCAAACTATGCCACAGATTCTCAGCAATTTCCCAATCAGTGATTTTCTTGAATGAAATTTAAAATCAAAGCATGTTGTAATTGATATTTTATTTTGCATTTCTATTTAATTTTTACTGTTTCCTTCAAAAGATCTTTATTATATTTGTGAAAAATAAAAGCTCTATGTAGAATCGCATCTATAATCTTAAAGTGTGAACATTATTCTTAGTAAAAAGTGTGGAAAGAAATTATGTTTCCATTTTAATATGCTTTAATCTGATTTTTAACATCACAAATAAAATTTATGTTTAAAAATTAGCTTGTGTTATTAACTTTTTCAAAATAATAATCAAATGGCATAAAGAAATTCAAACATGTGTACAGAATTAGAAAACTAGTAATAATACTTAAGTGAAATAAATCACTGCTTAAATCTAATTCAGATCTCTCCTATCTTCTGCAGGCTTAAGCAAAGCATTTCTAACTCTTCAGAAATTTGATTCTGAAGTCAAAAGTCCTCTTCACTGTAATTACAGCTCTAGGCCAGTTAGTACCCAAGGCCCTTAATTATCATTGCATGTAGTGAATTACCGTACAAAATACTGTTGAAAAAGTTCTCTGAAGAGTTCTGTATCTCTTTTTCCAACCAAAAAAGGGATAGGAATACAATTTTTAAAAAGGGATCATATCTCAATGTTTGCTAACAGAAAATCAGGAGGAGTGGCTTTCCTTTCCCTAAATTGAGCCCTTTACACTTTGAGACAAGGACCTGAGTTTTTCCCGATTTTTAACTGAATCCTTATTAACCATCACTCATACAGTCACAGAGCCTGCACAGTTATTTTCTCAAAAAGGTTACATCTACAAAACACCAGGATGTATCTTTTGAAGACCAAATATGGACATGTTTTGTATCAACAGTATCAAATTACCAACCCCCAGCTTAACATGAGGAGGAATACATAAAACAGCCTGAGGACAAGGAATAAAAATGATCTGACCAAAGAGGTAAATTAACTTCTGTACATGGTAAGATTCTTTTCCAATTTTTTTTTTTTTTTTTTTTTTTTGCGGTATGCGGGCCTCTCACTGTTGTGGCCTCTCCCGTTGCGGAGCACAGGCTCCGGACGCGCAGGCCTAGCAGCCATGGCTCACGGGCCTAGTCGCTCCGCGGCATGTGGGATCCTCCCGGACCAGGGCACGAACCCGTGTCTCCTGCATCGGCAGGCGGATTCTCAACCACTGCGCCACCAGGGAAGCCCGATGGTAAGATTCTAACAGCCCAGACTGTCCTGAGAAAGAAGCAGAGAACTATAAATCTGGTTGAAGATTTTATGAAAACTAGTAGAAGGAACAGTCTTAAACAAATATAAGAAATAAAACTGTATGCTCAACATATTTCACAAGTATTCATATGAAACATATTGTTTGAAAACCAAAGTGATGTTGATGATCCCTGACAAGATATTTCTCAATCAAAGAAAACACCTGCAAAACATGGACATACTTATGTAGTTCTGTCATGGTCACAGGACTGAAAATTTCATTTTTAATTTTTCCTGCATATTAAAAAAAATCACTGTTACACATTTAGCAGCTCCAGCATATATATAATCCCTTAGTGGGAATTAATAGTGGCCCTGGTCAGGAGGGCTTTCAATGTTACTTCCCTTTCCATATCCTCATTTGAACAAAATCCGTCTGGATGTGTAAAGTTCCCTAAAGGAAAGCCAAGCATACTCCGATCACATGTTTCTACTTACTGCATCAGTCTTCTTGCACATGAAATGGATCTCAAGTTTCCTGAATGATTTGCCCTTCAAAGTGCTTCACTTTCATTTTCCATCTCCTCACCCCATTCCTCAAATGAAAGAGTCATCATTTCACTGCAGGTAGTGATTACTATTAAGGAAAAATTCTCCCTTTCACTCTGCTATACCTTTAGTTTAGAAGGAAAAACATTTAAGGCTTATTTTATCATACTGATACTTTTGTTAATTTTGGGTAGAGAAAGAAATATCTAAAACCCCCTTAAATGTTTAACTCCACGTATATTTTGGCCCCAAAGATATCCTTACCTCTCTCAACACAGTGTCATGTAGAGTACAATGAAAGGGCACCACCTTCTTGGGGAGATATGCAGGAAGTCTTTCATACACGTAGACACAAAACATGAGCATCAAGATTGGATTGGGATCACAGATGTCAGTAGCCTAGTTTCAAAGAAGAGAATTATAAATTACAGGAAATACAGATAAAATATATAGAAAGGGCTAAAGCACAGTACATCAATTGTTGAATTACTTAAAACATCTTAAAATGTTATTGACAATGACACTGAAATGTTGCTATGAGCAAACAAAATATTGCTGTGAATCAGAACAGCTTCACCTATGTGTTAAAAGATAAATTAGATGTATTCTAAATATAACAATGACCTCACAGCCTCAAAGATGTCATAAAAGCTAGTCAGAAGTCAGGAAAAATACTGTGCACTAGAAATACTGACTAATGTGATTAAGATACCATCCCTGACTTAAAGTATATAATACAGTAAAACGTAATAGTAGACAAACTACTAAGGTAAAAGATGGCAAGAGGTTTTCAAGCAAAAACCGAAAGGAGGAGGTGGCAGATGGGATGGCCTTGAAGAATGCTTGGATTTTAAATAAGTTGGTGTTTGGAGGGAGAAAAAGGTATATTCTATCAGAAAGGTAAAGAACTCTAGGACAAGGATATAGGAAGTATAGTGTTCACTCGGGAAAGAGAAAGGACAATCCGAATCACGCATAATAAGATCAGAAGGGGCCAGCTGTGGAAGAAAAGACTAAGGATTGCCACTGTCACATAGAGGAGGGTGTGGATGCCAGGGTGAGGGACTTGATTTCAGAACAAGGAATAACACAAGAGCAACAATTTGGGCAGATCAGGGAGGGGCAGGGGGAGGTGGCTGGGGAAGTACTTTGCCTAGAACAAACCACAGTAAGGCAGAAAATGTAATTATACTGATAAACAAGATAAATTAGTGCTGGTTGTTGGAAGAGATTTGAGAGAAAATCCAGAATTAGAGAGGAATAACAGAGGAAGTAGTGGGGAAGAATTATTCATAGCAATGAAGTATTGCGATTGGTCTGAGGCAAAGACTCAAAGACATATAAACACCACTGATAAACAAGCAGCTCTGTCGTTGCTGGTCAACAGGGAGCTCCCAACATTTCCAAAAAAATGAAGATCTACGATGACTTAATGGCACACATTCACACAGCAACTGAAAATGATCTGGGCCTGGCTTGGAAACACAAAGAGTGCCAGAGCTAAGGATATCTAAAGTGTTATGTGGAACTAAAGCACTTGATTCTGAAATCTGGCGGCAGTTACCACAGAATAATGACAGCCCCTTTGATCATCTGCTAGTTCACATTCCCGAATACATTCTTCTCCTTCTTTGAAAGAACACAAAGGTTTATTCTTTCTTGTTCTGTCAATCAGCAGTAAGGCTAACCAATAAAGGTACCTGGGGAGGAAATTATTAGGGGGAAAAGGAGGAGCCTTGGCAGGGTAGAAAACCGTTAGTGAGTATGATGTGAGGAAAACTGAGAAATATATCAGGACCTCAAAGTTTCTCATCAGTATTCTGTCATCTCACATTTCTTCACTAGAGACAATGTTAGTCAACATATATAGGAAAATTATTCAACATAAGGACAAACTGAAAAATGGAATACAGAGTTCAATTCCCACGAAATGAAGAATATGGGCCAGCCTCTGGGTGTGATCCAAAGAGAGCTATCTACAGTGATGGGAAATGTGTTCATTGGGGAAAGGGTAGAACTAGTGGCAGGATACTCTGGTTCCCAAGTCTGAGGCCAGTAAAAGTCTTCTGAACAGTTATAGTGACTACAGCATAAAATATATAGGCAGCAATACAAAATTATTCCAAAAACTCACCTTTGAAAAATATGTAATAGGATGAAGAGGCAATATTTTGGAAATGAAAAAAAAATGTTTATCTTAATTGAAAAATACATTTGATAATCAGGGTATTAGAGTGAAAAACCACAGAAAAGCACAGTCTTACCTTTATGATAAATTTCAATGAAAATAAACTAAAGAAATTTCATTTTAGTCAATCCTAGGCTTAAAAAGCCAAATGTCAAAATAAGTTATGTTTGTTTAAAACAAGATTTTCATGTGAGATGTATTTCAAAGATAATCATCATTTTCTCTACACAGTTCTAACCTAGAAGAACTTCACTTGTATTGATCCATTTTTCCCCTGATGATATTTTCAAACTGTACTAACAAAAGACAGAGAATTTTTTTTAAATGCCATAATAGAGGAAAATGGTGGAGTAAAAATCTAGTAAACTAAAATCAAGTCCTGCTACCACAAAGTGCCATAATCTTTACTAAATCAATTGGTTTCTCTAGGTCTCAGTGTCCTCATCTGGGTTTAATTTGCTATGACTTTAAGATATCCCAGCTTTCAAACTAGATACCAGTCAAAACTAGTAGTACCCAATGACATACCATAATCCTACAGAAAACACTACTGTTGCCTTGCCAACAGCAATTTTCTCCTTTCTTCTTTACTAAGACTCCCAATTTTTGTGGCTGTTCCATTACGTTTCTCAAACACTGGTTTAACCACAAACATGGGATGCAATTATGGTCAATGATATACGATGGGAAGTATGCTGTGGGACCACTGGGAAAGTTTACTTTATAGAAAATGAGAAGCACAAGAAGCAGTCCTATTCAATCAGACCAAGAACAGCTGTATAATGGTGTTATGTAAGATTTTCAATAGGAACTTTGTGGTTATTAGCACACATGCTTAAAACCAAGCCAGCAGGCTGAGAAGGGCTGAGCAAAAATGAATCTTTAATAACGTTGTTGAGGAAATGAATAACTATCCCTACAATCTTCTACTGCCTGAATTCATCTTATATAAAACACTGACCTTCTTTACTTTTAAAACTTTTATTCATGAATTCTGTTATTAAGGCTGAAAGCATCCAAGTTGATATAAAGTAACAAAATTTTTAAGAGGAAAGTTAGATTATCTACTCACCCTTATCTTCCATCACTACTCAGTGAATTATATGTAGGAGAATCTCTCTCTATCTCTACATGAGGGAACAAAAATACATTCTATGCTGAGTCCAAATAATTTGCACAATATCTTTGCTTTAAAAGGAAGGATATGTAATAATTGTTACATTCCAGCTGGCAGGATTCCACAACAGGGCATAACACTAGCACAGAAACTTATCCAACTGATTCAATAGTTGCAAAGAAGGACATGATGAATAAGGAACTTAAACATTAATAAATAAGTCCAGCGGTGAATTTCACAAGATTCAAATGTGGACCAGTGCTAAGCATCAGCATTAATTCACTATGGTTAAGTTAATTTAAGGGTGATATTTTTAAAACTTTGACATTTAATGCAGTGGGTAAATTCAGGCTGATAAAAAAGCAGGGAATTGGAAATGGCTGGTTAAAGCTTGGTAATTATCAGCTAAGTTAATTGTCAATTTTTCCATTCATCAAATCTTAGACATCTTCTCTACAATTTTTATGTAGTAGATACTCAAATTTTAAAATCTTTTTTTTTTTGGCTACAGAATAAAATAGACATTTTGAATCAATTTACCTGAGGAAGTCAAAAAGCAAAGGAGAGACTCACAATGTATGATGAATTATATTTTCTAAACAAAGATATTTTAAGTTTCTTGTAAACCCTTACCAAATTCTCAAAGGTTACCTTAAACACCAAATGTCCTATGCAACTCTTCCTGGTTCCTTTTTCAGAATTATTACTCTCCCCCTCTGATTCCCAAAGCATACTGTTTCTATGTCTTCTTGGCATGCACTGGCTGCTTTGTACCAGATATATGTGCAACTGTTAGTCAGTAACATATCTGAAGGCATGAGTATGGTTTCACCATAACTGTATCCCTTGCAGGGTCTATCCAGCATATTTCATGGAGGATATTCAATCCGTCAAATTGATGGGAACTATAATATCTTTTTTCTTCCACACTACAGTATTTAATTAGAGTTTATCTTTAAAAACAAACAACCCAATCCAAAAATGGGCAGAAGAACTAAATAGACATTTCTCCAAAGAAGATATCCAGATTGCCAACAAACACATGAAACAATGCTCAACATCATTAATCAGTAGAGAAATGTAAATCAAAACTACAATGAGATATCATGTCACACCGGTCAGATTGGCCATCATCAAAAACTCTAGAAACAATAAATGCTGGAGAGGGTGTGGAGAAAGGGGAACACTCTTGCACTGCTGGTGGGAATGTAAATTGATACAGCCACTATGGAGAACAGTATGGAGGTTCCTTAAAAAACTACAAATAGAACTACCATATGACCCCACAATCCCACTACTAGGCATATACCCTGAGAAAACCATAATTCAAAAAGAGTCATGTAACAAAATGTTCATTGAAGCTCTATTTACAACAGCCAGGACATGGAAGCAACCTAAGTGTCCATCAACAGATTAATGGATAAAGAAGATGTGGCACATATATACAATGGAATATTACTCAGCCATAAAAAGAAATGAAACTGAGTTATTTGTAATGAGGTGGATAGACCTGGAGTCTGTCATACAGAGTGAAGTAAGTCAGAAGGAGAAAAACAAATACCGTATGTTAACACATATATATGGAATCTAAGAAAAAAATGTCATGAAGAGATTAGTGGTAGGACGGGAATAAAACACAGACCTACTAGAGCATGGACTTGAGGATATGGGGAGGGGGAAGGGTAAGCTGTGACGATGTGAGAAAGTGGCAGGGACATATACACACTACCAAATGTAAATTAGATAGCTAGTGGGAAGCTGCCGCATAGCACAGGGAGTTCACCTCTGTGCTTTGTGACCACCTAGAGGGGTGGGATAGGAAGGGTGGGAGGGAGGGTGATGCAAGAGGGAAGAGATATGGGAACATATGTATATGTATAACTGATTCACTTTGTTGTAAAGGAGAAACTAACACACTATTGTAAAACAGTTATACTCAAATAAAGACGTTAAAAAAAAAAAAACCTCTTATATAAGAACTCTCTGGCCAAAACCCTTGATTACAGTATCTCTTTATAGCTCTACCAATGTAAAAGATAAATGTCAGACCTGGTACAAACTGACTTTAACATATAAGTGACTTTAATACAAGGAAAAAGCAAGCCATTATGAAACATCATTTCTCCCGTAAGTGTAAGGAAGCACTTTGTACCAAGCCACGCGTGGGCACTGGCATCATCAATCTCCCTGAATCATAGAATGGAAATCTGAGAGTTTGCTGTAATGGTCCTCTTGTGTCCTTTTGTGTCTGGTCACCAGGTCTCACAAGCCTCACAATATCTCCCCTATCAGTTTACTATTTTAAGTCCCCATTAAAATGATATGAGTAGAGAAACTACTTTTCTCCTTGACCAACTGTAATGGCATTTTTATTGTACTGTGTTCCCTGCTTCCAGTGCCTTTCGTCTAGGTCCATCCTCACCACTGCTGTAAGAGTAAACACCTTTATTCCCACAACACCCACATAGTAAACTCCTGACTTTTTATGCTGATACCCAAGATCCCAGTATATGCCCTATGTCTATTTTTCCAATCCCAAACTCCAACAAAGGCAAACTATTCACACAATTTCCTTAATGTATGTCATTTGTCCACATTCTACATTCTGCTTATGCCTGAATAAACACCCTCTCTTACCACTACCAATCCAAATCCAATCCACCATTCAAGACCCCAAGTAAGTCCTGCCTTCTCCACAAAGTCTTTGGTGGAGCAATCTAGATCACACTGATTCCTTCTTTTATCTGAATTCTGCGCTTTATTCTTTTCCTACATTGACAATTAAATCAGTAGAACATTATCATTTAACTTGCATATATCTTGATAATTCAATGAGTTTGCATATTCTTTGAAGTCAGGAATAATTTATTATACTACTTCATTACTCTGAAGTAACAAACTAAAGGCTCAGAAAATGGTAAGCATATAATATGTTTTTGATTGTTGCTATAGAGGACGATGTGAAAGGCCAGATGGAATTATAACTTGGAGGTCTAAACATAATAAAACTCTGTATTGACACTGTGACCTCTACATCAATATTTATTTTAAAACCAAGGTGAAAATTCTTCTTTTTCGCTACCAAATAGGAAAACAATAATAGAACATCTATATTCAAACAATCTGCCCCTTTAGTTCATTCTTAGAGCTCAGATAATATTAATAAAGCACTTAAACTTCATTGTTGGGTTTTAAGAAAACTGGACCTATCACTAGAACTGCTTGCTTATTACGCAGTCAGATGTACATAATTACACACATTTAAAAATAGCCAGTAGATTTCTATGAAGTCATACTTTAATTTCCACATTTTAGTAATATCCCATGAAAAGACTGTTTCAATTTAGATTTAAAATATACGAACAAAGGAATATTATAAAGGAGTCAATCAACATTTTTCCAAAGAAGACATAAAAATGGCTATCAGGTACATAAAAAGATGTTTAACATCACTAACCATTAGGGAAATGTAAATCAAAATCACAGGAGAGATCATCTTATACCTGTTAGAATGGCTATTATCGAAAAGACAAGAGATGACAAGAGTTTGTGAGAATGTGGAGAAAAGGGAACACATGCACACTCTTGGTAGGAATGTGAACTAGTGCAGCCACTATGGAAAACAGTACTGTGTTTCCTCAAAAAATTAAAAATAGAACTACTACATCATCCAGCAATTCCACTTCTGGGTATATATCCAAAGGAAATAAAATCAGTTACATCACAGATATCTGCACTTCCATGTTCAGCTGCAGCATTAGTCACAAAAGCCAAAATATAGGAACAACATAAGTATCTCTTCACAGATGAATGGATAAAGAAATATGGTATATATGCTTGCAATGGAATATTATTTAATCATTAAAAAGAAGGAAATCCTGCCATTTGTGACAATATGGATGAACCTGGAGGACATTATAGTAAGTGAAATAAGCCAGACACAGAAAGACAAGTACTGTATGACTTCAATTATACGTGGAATCTAAAAAAGTCAAACTCAAAGAACCAGAGAGTTAAATGGTAGTAGCCAGGGGATGGAGATAGGGGAAATGGGGAGATGTTGGTCAAAGGGTACAAATCTTCAATTATAAGATGACTGAGTTCTGGGGAAATAATGTAAAGTATGGTCATTATAGTTAATAATATACTGGACTGTACACTTGAAATTTGCTAAGAGAGTAGATCCTAAGTATTCTCACCACAAAAAAACAAAGTAACTATGTGAGGTGATGGATGCTGTTAATTAACTTGATCATGGTAATCATTTCACATTGTATATGTATGTTAAATCATCACATTGTACACACAAAAAAATCACATTGTACAAGCCAAGTATACACAATTTTTATTTGCCAGTCATAACTTAAAAAGCTGTAAAAAGTTAGAGAAGAAATTCATAAAATATTTATAGAATGTGTGATTTTAAGGCACTCACCTGTATGTCCATATCAAAGCCCATTTCATGAAGAACATTCACAATAATCAGGCAGTTGTGCAGATACTGTTCAGAACTTTTCGGTTGTGTGTACATATTTACAAAATGAGACTCAATCTGGAAAAGACAACAATCAAATCTTTTAGTAACGGAATAAAAATTATTGCTTTTTAACTGTTCTCTGTAGTTCAGCAAAGAATCATTTAAATACTAACATTTGTCAGTAGGAGATTATTATAATCAAAATAAAAGAATAAATAAAAAGGGAATGCTAGCCATTCAGATGTAGGTATGACTTAAAGTTAAAACTTCAAAAGAATCAGTTTGCAGAAAGTATTTCAAATTTTAATTACTAAGTTCTTTCAAATAAGAGAAGATCACTCTGCATAAAAAGGACTCTTACCAAAAATGGGCAATAGGCTCCTAACAGTGTTGCAAAAACAAGGCCATCTAAAAGGTCTCTGTCAAAATTTACTAACCATCTCTCAAAGGGAATAACATCTGCTCCAACAAAGAGAGAGAGAGAGTAAATATCATAATAGTTTTACTTTTCTAACAATATCTCTTATGGAAATTTGAGCAATAGTCAAAGAGAAATTTGCCTTAGCTTGGAAAAGAAAAAACATATTATTTTGGAAATAAAAAAATAAGTAAATAAACCTCAGAAGCTTAGTAACATGAAATATATCTGTAAGGTATTACAGGCAACTGCAAGCTGTCTCCTTTATTTCTACTGGAACCACTTTGAAGAATATACGACCATGTAGTAATAGAAAAAAAATATGATATTTCAAAATTACTCATTCTATTGAGTACCGTGAAGTTAAAATGTTTGATCAATGATCATCAACATGGGTAAGGAGGGCTTCCCTGGTGGTGCAGTGGTTAAGAATTTGCCTGCCAATGCATGGGACACAGGTTTGCGCCCTGGTCCGGGAAGATCCCACATGCCGCGGGGCAACCAACCCCGCGAGCCACAACTACTGAAGCCTGTGGCCCGTGCTCCACAACAAAGGACAAAAAAGCAGCCAAAATAAATAGACTAAATAAATTAAAAAAAAAAAAAAAACTCACTAAAACATGGGTAAGGAAGCTCGGAAGGCATGAGGTTTCCTGTAACTCTAAAGTTTTAGTGTGCCAGTTTCACTATTTGTTGCAGAAATTCATCCACATGTAGGGTAAGTATGTGAAAGGGGTTGGAGATTCATGGCTTAAGGAAACCAGAAATGACCTACAAAAGATAATACAAGGGCTTCTCTGGCGGCGCAGTGGTTGAGAATCTGCCTGCCAATGCAGGAGACACCGGTTCGAGCCCTGGTCTGGGAAGACCCCACGTGCCGCGGATCAACTGGGTCCATGAGCCACAATTACTGAGCCTGAGCATCTGGAGCCTGTGCTCCGCAACAAGAAAGGCCGCGATAGTGAGTGGCCCCTGCTTGCCACACTAGAGAAAGCCCTCGCACAGAAACGAAGACCCAACACAGCCATAAATAAATAATAAATAAATAAATTAAAATTGCAACCTCCCTTAAAAAAAAAAAAAAAACAAGATGGAGGAATAATAAAGAAGTTTTCAGTTACAGAGACGACTACTATGCTGAGACTAGGAAAAAAAAAAGTGAAAGTGGGGTTTCCCTGGTGGCGCAGTGGTTAAGAGCCCGCCTGCCGATGCAGGGGACGCGGGTTCGTGCCCCGGTCCGGGAAGATCCCACATGCCGTGCAGCGGCTGGGCCCGTGAGCCACGGCTGCTGAGCCTGCGCGTCCGGAGCCTGTGCTCCGCAACGGGAGAGGCCACAACAGTGAGAGGCCCGTGTACCGCAAAAAAAAAAAAAAAAAAAAAAAAAAAAAAAGTTTCCAAAAGGGCCTAGATTTTTAATGGTTTGAGATAATTTCTTGTCTGAAAAGACGGGGAAAAATGGGTGATCTTCATAACCCCCCTCTAATCCCTTGATTCTCATTTTCCGCGAAGAAGAAACCACGATGGGATATGTTCATGACATGTATATGACTTCACAAAGTAGGAGTGTTTTACGTCTGGAACTGGAAGACTTAATTTTCTCTGGAACCACAGATGTCCCGGATATTTCACAGAAACAGTGCCCAGTACTTTTTCATCTGAGATGCTGCAACACTGAACATTTCTAGAGGATTTCTATAGTATATTATTGCAAAATTAGTCTAGCAAACAAAGATCACTAGGAATTTTCAACTAACACATAGCAAACAACATTCTGCACTATATTTTTGGAAGTATTTTTTTTTTCCTGGCAGATATCTATAAATAATTGTATGTCTGATATAAGATGTGATACAACCAAAGTAATTATTGTAAAATGTACATTTCTAGTTGTCTGAATAATTATAGTCTAAATGTACTTCTTGATGTCTATTTGCCACTCGTAGCTTTTAATAAAAAGGGTCTCAATTTGTAGCCAAAATTCATTTTTCTACGAACTAGAAACGACAATTCTAACTTAAATCTGAAAAAGGCAATTTACTAGCCTTTTAAGTTTATAGTGAAACAGTCAGTTGGCAGTGGATATAGACTGTGACCTCTAAGTATCTCATCCTTATATTGTACCGACATAGACAAGGGATAGAAATTCCCCTGAAAGAGTTTAACATCTTATTGAGGAAAGATTAAAACCACAAGAGGAAAACTAATGAAACATTTCCTAACTAGAAGTTAATGAATAGATAACAATACAGCAAAACCTAAGTGTTATACTGTTACTTCCAATTCCACCAACTGCAATCCAGCATCACAGGATTCATTATGACCTTCCCCCTTTGCCTATTTCTAACTTGTTTCTTTCAACAGTGAAAAACATGGCTCTCATTATCGAAAACAGATTTACTTATTTGTCGAGCCACAGTATACATATAAAGTACTTTCAGAATTGCAAACCCATCCCCCTGTAAGAAACTAGAGTAACATGTATATGTACAGTTCTATTTGTCTTTAGTTCTACATTATGCAGTCATGGTACTATATTCAAGAGAGAATTTAGTCAGCTCCTTTCTCCTCCATTACATTCAGTGAGGTTGTCAAACATCTGTAATGCAATTAGATTCATTTGTCACAGTCTGCATTCCATACTGGATTACTACTTCTATGTCTTGGTTGATTAAAAAGTATACATACACTAACATTCACTCTTTCTGGATTTTGAGAGATACACTTTTAGGATTTTGAGAGATACATTATCATGTATTCACCATCACATTTACATACAGAAAAGTTTCATCACTTCCAAAATTCCCACGTGCATTTTAGAGTCAGTTTCTTGATATCTACAAAAAAACGTGTGGTAGGATGTTCACTGGAGTTACATTAAATCTACAGATCATTTTGACATCTTAATGATATTGAGTCTTCCAATACCACGTGCATGGTGTATTTCTCTATCTAGTTATCTTTGATTTCTTTCATCAGTGTTTCATAACATTCAGCACATATATTCTACACATATTTTGTTAGGTTTACACTTAAGAATTTAATGGTGCTATGATAAATTATATATATGTGTAAATATAGATAGATAATTTCAAATTCCAATTGTTTACTGCCATTACATAGAATTTATTTTTGTATACTGATCATATAGCCATCCTACAACCTTGATAAACACTTATACTAGTTTAGGAGATTTTCTGTAGATTCTTTGGGATCTTCTACTTGATTGTCATGTCAAATTCCAGCCTCTTTCCCAGGGGGAGAGGTAGGGTTTTTTGTTTTTAAGGGTTTTTTGAAGTTGCAGTGAGTTTTTACCAGGGTCCTAAGGATGACAGTATGTGTTGCTCTTCTCCCCACAGATGAACTTTTGTTCTACAGGGAATATAGGAGTCTGGGCAAATTGCCTACCCCTCCCCCCAGGTCTGTGCTACAGGGAGCACATTCTCCTGACTCACTCCAGTCCTTTCTGTGAGCAACCAGGGAGGTTTGTGGAGTAAAAACCTTCAAGAGGATGCAGACTCTCCCTTTAACTCTGGACCCCAGAGACTTCACGCTCTCTCATCAGAGTACACTAGGTTTCTACCAATTCACCAACCACCTTAACTCTTCTTCTCGGCATCTAGCTGTCTCTACCACAAGAAGAAAATTGCTATCATCCCACTTCTTCCTATAAGCAACTACTCCTCCTTGGACTTTGGGCCACTTTATTGCCCTCCAGCTTCAGCTTTCTAGGGGAGCTTTAAAAAACTGAGAATTTGTTTTGTATGGCTTTTGCTGTCACTGTTATTTTAGGAGTGGGAGCAAAGCTCTTTCCAGTCTTCTACCTCCCTGAGTAGAAACCAGCAGCACCTATTTTTGGTCATCCCATCATAACCCTGGAACTGCTTTGATATTACTTGTCAAACAATTGTTGGCATGGACTGTTGCTGCTCAAAGTATGAATAGGTTGGCCATAATTCCCCAGGACAATATTGGGAAAAGGTAAGAACCAAACTTCAAAACTCTTCTCCTGTCTCTGATCCCATGCCTGTATCCTGTCATTCATACACAAGGCTGCTGACAAGCCCCCATTACACTCTACCACAGTCTTAGGAATGCCAAGGATTTTCTCTGCTTTTATGTTCGTTCCTTTGATCTAAGCTACTCTCTCTTCTCTACTCCCACAAAGATGTTGCTCTCTAAAGCGTGCTCTGTGAATCAGCAGCACTTTCATCAACTGAAAGTCTGTTGGAAATGAGGACTTTCAGGCCCCACTCAACACCTACTGAAACATAAAAACAGTTTAACAAAAGCTCTGAGCAATTTATATTCACATTACTGTCTGAGAAGTGTTGGTCTAGGGTTATTTTTTAGCGAGAGAACCAGCGGTCTAATCTGGTCCTCATTTGTCAGGAACCAGACAAGTCAAGTGATGTTTCACAGATGTTTCAAACTTCTAATTTGGAAGTTACATTTTTATCTGTTTTTCAATTATATCACTCCAAATATTGAGAAATATTAAAATATCAATAAAAATGCTGGTCCTAATATTATTATGAATTAGAGATATGTCTGTTACACATAAAACTGAATCATTTTATGTGATGAATAAGTACATTCACTTATTTTTATGAATATAATTCTTATATAAATATTTTAGGTATGATAATAGTACATTTTTATAATGGCTTTATTAATATATAATTCGCATATCGTGAATTTCACCCAATTCAACTGTCCAGTCCATTGTTGTTTATTATTTTTACAGAGTTGTACGATCATCACCACTGTATAATTTTAGAATATTTTTATGAACACATAAAGAAATCCCAAACATACTGGCTGTCACTTCCCATTTCCTTCTTCCCTCATCCCGTGGAAAAAATTAATCTACCTTCTGTCACTATGATTTGTCTATTCTGGACATGTCATAGAAATGGAATCATAAAATATGTATCCTCTTCTGTTCTGGCTTCTTTCATTTAGCACAATGTATTCAAGGTTAAAGGCTATAGCATGTATCAGTGCTTCATTCCTTTTTATGGCTGGATAATATTTCACTTTATGAACATACATATTTTGTTTACCCATTCATGAGTTTATGGGTATTTGGGAGGTTTCTACTTTTTGACTATTATAAATAACACTGCTGGGCTTCCCTGGTGGCGAAGTGGTTGAGATTTTTAAATTTATTTTTAAAATAAATTTAAATTAAATTACTTAAATAATTATTATTTAAAAATTTTAAATTTAAATAATTTATTTTTAAAATAAATTTTAAAAATTAAAAAATAACACTGCTATAGACATTTACATAGGCGTTTCTGTGTGAACACAGATTTCAATTATCTTGAGTATAAACCAATGAGTGAAACAGCTAGAAGATATTGTTAATCTACTTTTAATATTTCGAAAAAATTACTAAACTGTTTTCCAAAGTGGTTGCACTGTTTTCCAATCTAGCAATGTATAAGGTTCTCATTTCTATAAATCCTTACCAATACTTGTTATAATATGACTTCCTTTTTTTTTCTTTTAAAATAGTTTTAGTCATAGTAGTTGGTGACAAGTGCTATCTCACTATGGTTTTGCTTTGCATTTCCCTAATGACTAATTACATAGAGCATCTTTTCATGTGCTCATTCGCCATTTACTTACCTTCTAATTTTTAAAATGTCTATTCAAATCCTTTGCCCCTTTTTTTTTTTTTTTTTTTTTGTGGTACACGGGCCTCTCACTGTTGTGGCCTCTCCCATTGCGGAGCACAGGCTCCGGACGCGCACGCTCAGTGGCCGTGGCTCACGGGCCTAGCCGCTCCTCGGCATGTGGGATCTTCCCGGACCAGGGCACGAACCTGTGTCCCCTGCATCCGCAGGCAGACTCTCAACCACTGCGCCAACCAGGGAAGCCCTAGAGCATTTTGAAAAAAGCTAAATATTAGAAGAATTCTTATCAGATACCTAATGTCTGGGACTGTCTGAAGGTCACTTTAATGTTACAGCCAAAATTATGAAATACAGACAAAAAAGATAAGAACTTTCCCCAAATGAATTATCTATACAATAACTCTGAGCATTACGGAAAAGGATGGTTGGCTGTCTGCCTCATTCCTTAACTTCCTGTTACAGTGATATCACAAGCACTGATCATTCTTGGACCATGAGAAATGGTAACTGACAGTTTGTCCTGATCATGGGGCTAGGAACAGAAGATGACTGAATGGGAAATCACTGGAGTGGAAACACTGGTAAAACAGTTGGTGAATTGATGTATATCTACTTATGTACTTGTTCTGTATTTTAAAAATGCTAAATTACTTGTGTATATATATTATATATGTATAAACACACATATATATATACACATATATACATATAAATGTATATATACTGTTTATGATTCTATTTCTTAAACTATTTTTTCAGTTCAGTGAGCAACTAAGGACTCCAATCACAAAGATAACAGGGTTTTAATTAATCAACTTGTGAAGATGTTGAGAGTGACAAAAAAATTCTCACCTGCCACCTAAGAGACTAGATTTATTTCCAAGGCCCAGGCAGCTAACTTCTTTCTACTAGAATATAACTGCAATGTTAGAAGGGATTTCGGCTTTTTTGTTCTGTGCTGCATCTTTAATCTGCAGAACTGTGCTGGGCATATAAATTGGTGTTTAATAAATATCTGCTAAACAAATAATATTTTTAGTTGCTTCTGTTCTTGTTAGAGTTAAAAAATGAATTATCATAGTAAACTCACATAAAGATTAACTTATTTTTTTAAGTTATTTTATAGTCTGTTTTTATACTTAATACTTTTTCATACATTTAGAATTCATTTATAGTATATAGTGTATAGTACAGAGTTAACTTTACCTTAATTACAAAATGTCAGCCAACTGATCTAGCGCTATTTACCAAATGAACTAATATATTTATTATGGATTTTGAAATGTCACATCCATATTAAATTCTATAATATGCTTTCATTGTTCTGAGTCCCCTATTATGCTGACTACAATTATGAATATTCCTATGAGTCTTTTTTAATATTTTTAATATTAGTCATTGAATATTTTTTGTCATATGTTTCCTTTAACGTTTTCTCTGTATTATTTTTTTCCAAATTTTGTTATTACAATGCCAACCTTGGAAACCTAGCAGGTGAATAAACCATCTAATTTTAGAAAAACATAGTTGTGGACAGGGGTAAGAGGATCTTATATTATCACATACTAAAGTATAATAAAAAGAAAAAATATTACAAATTGAAAATACTGAATTCACAACACCATTAGTCACTAAGGAATGCAATTGACACCCAAATAAAACACTACTTCACACACACCTAATGACTATAGTTAAAAAAACAGTCACAAGTGTTGTTGAGGATGTGTACAAACTGGAACCTTTACACATTGATGGTGGGAAAGTAAAACTGTACTGGCACTTTAGAAAACTGTTTAGAAATTTATCAAAATGTTAAACATTCAGTTATCATATGGTCCAGAGATTCCACTCCTATGTCATTCTCAAGTAAAATGAAAACATATGTCCACAGAAACCTTTACATGAATGTTCATGGCAGCATTATTTACAACAGCCAAAAAGTAGAGACAATCCAACCATTCATCAAATGATAAATGGATAAACACAATGAGGTACAGGCGTATAATGGAATATTATTTGTAAATGTCTGAACCTGGAATAAGTGAAAAAAATCAGCCTCAAAGATATTTATTATATGCTTCCATTTACATGAAATATCCAGGATAGGTAAATCCATAGAGATGAGGCAGACTGGTGTTTTCCTGGTGCTGAGGGAGTGAGAAGTGACTGCTAATAAAAACATCCCGTATCCACTGGGGGACAATGAAAATGTTCTAAAATTAGATTGTGATAATGGTTGCACAAATCTATCAAAATACTGAAAACTATTAAGTCATATACTGTAAATGGATGAATTTTATGGTATTGGAATTATATCTCGATAAATTATTAAAAATACATTTACCATATGATTCAGAAACTCCAATCCTAGATACTTACCTCAGAGAAATAGAAACATATGTCTATAAAACACTAGTATATAAATGTTTGTAGAGGCTTTCTTCATAATAGCCACGAAGTGGAAACAATATATATGTCTATCATTCAGCTAAGGAATAAAGAAATAATAAAATATATATAATAAATTAAGGAACACTCACTGAAGTCAACAAATTCAAGACCAACAACTCTCCTCGCCCCAAAAAGGAAAAAAAAAAGTTCTCTCTCTGTGCTGTGATTTATCAACCCTTTTACATTTTTAAGGGACTTGACGCTAATTTCATGGCTCTTGACATTTAAGACCTCGGTCAATACTGAGTCAGTCAATACTGATTCAACACTGAGTCAGACAAATCAGTACTCAGTTACAGGATTACAGCTTCTACTGCCACAATGGAGAAAGAGTTAAGCTGTAAACTATTAGCAGATATATTTTAATATTGATTATTTAAACAAAGTAAATGTTAGGGGATAATGGTTGTTAACCTCTGCTCTTAAAAAGATATGCTCTCATCTATTTACAAATGTAAAATGGTTCTGAGACCAATTCCAACATGAATGTGTGTGCATGTTGGGGAGGAGGGGTCCCACACCACTAAGCAATGCTCAGGACACCAGCTGGGTGTCCTATAATTCAACTCAATTCTGACACTATCAGAATTGAGATAGAATCATATTCCACAGGTAAAATGCTCAGACCCACAGGACTGCCCTCTACTTCCCAGGCCAATCGCAAGTCCAGGTTAACACTGATTCTTCTGACAAACAGATTGAAGATTCCAAGGAATCCCTCCGTGCACTTCAGATGCCAGTCACATGTCCAGATTGTTACCTGTACTTCTGACCAACTGGCTATAAATGGGAGGTTCCCATGACTTCCTTCCCCTTTGGATTCAGTTTATTAGCTAGAGCAATCACAGATCTCAGGGAAAATTTACTTATGTTTATCAGTTTATTATAAAAGGACATGATAAAGAATACAAATGAACAGCCAGATGGAAGAGGGGCACAGGGCAAGGTATATGGGAAGGGGGGCAGAGCTTCCATGCCCTCTCCAAGTGCACTACTCTCTCCATATCTCAACATATGTATTCACCAACCCAGAAGTTCTCTGAACCCTGTCCTTCCGAATATTTATGGAGGTTTCATTACATAGGCATGAATAATTAAATCACTGGGCTTATATTCAAAATATATTAAAAAACTCATACAACTCAGTGGCAAAACCCCCCCTAAACAATCCCACTTAAAAATTGGCAGAAGATGTAAACAGACATTTTTCCAAAGAAGGCATACAGGTGGCTAACAAGTACATGAAAAGATACTCAACATCTCCAATCATCAGTGAAATACAAATTGAAATGACAATGAGATATGGCCTCACACCTGTCAGAATGGCTATTATCAAAAAGACAAGAAATAACAAGTGTTGGCGAGGATGTGGAGAAAAGGGAACCCTTGCGCACTGTTGGTGGGAATGTAAATTGGTGCAACGACTATGTAAAACAGTATGGAGCTTCCTCAAAAAACTAAAAAGAGAACGCAAGTCCAATTCTGAGTATTTATCTGAAGAAAATGAAAACACTAATTTGAAAAGATATACGAGTCCCCATGTTCACTGCAGCATTATTTATAATATCCAAAACATGGGAACAACCTAGATGTCCATTAATGGATAAATGGATAAATCAATAGATAAATACTAAAGAAACTGTGGTATACATACACACACACACACACACACACACACAATGGAATGTTATTCAGCCATAAAAAAAGTGAAATCTTTCTATTTGTCACAACATGGATGGACCCTGAGGACATTATGCTAAGTAAAATAAGTCAGACAGAGAAAGACAAATACCATATGATCTCTCTTCTATGTAGAATCTAAAGCAACAACAAAAGAACCAAGCTCATGGACACATAAAACAGACTGGTGATTACAAGAGGTAGAGGGTATGGAGGTAAAAGAAATGGCTGAACAGTGTTTTGTTTTGCTTTGTTTAAATAAAGTGAATAAAATTTTTAAAAAAATTCTAATGACAGAAATGTATCAGTTATAAATCAATGTTACCTCAATAAACTAAAAAAGTTTTTTTAATAAATAAATTAAAGGAAAAAAATAAAAAATAATAATAAAAAAAAGGAATGTATCAGCCCTGTCCTAAGTGAGGTGGAGGTGCTGATAGCAAGACCTCAGCAGATACGCAATATGCAAACAACCTGTCATGTTGGTTCCAATGCTAAACTTGCAAGAGTTTCTGAGAAATCTGTTATCAACGAAAAATTCTTTATTTGTTGCCCCATCAGGTTGATCAAGGACACACTGTCCTTAAGGTTGACTCTACAAGCTGCCATCTAATCAGTTTACCCAAAAAGTGTGTAATCGAGGCCCACTATCTATTCTCTGCAATGTTTCTCCTTCCCTATTGAAGGATAATTTCAGAGTACAGAATTATAGGTTAGTTTTCCCTCAACACTTTGAATATTTAACTCCACTCTCTTCCTGAATGCATGATTTCTGAGGAGAAGTTGGATGTAATTCTTATCTTTGTCTGTCTACAGGTAAGGTGTTTTTTTTCCTTTGGCTTCTTTCAAGATTCTTTCTTTATCTTTGATTTTCTGCAGTTTGAATATAATATGCCTCGGTATAAAGGTTTTGGGGCATTTATCCTGATTGGTATTCTCTGAGCTTCCTGGATCTGTGGTGTAATGTCTGGCATTAATTTGGAGAAGTTCTCAGTCATTAATACTTCAAAGGAATTGTTGTTTAAAGGGACTTCTTTTTAAATATAACTGGTAAATAAATACCATTCTGTGAACAATTTAAAAGTACTAATTGCTTTTTGTGATACTATGGGCTAATTGCTTCATACTTTAGAGTGCATCAGAAAGAGAAGGACTGAAGGCTGTACTAATTTAGAGAGGGTACTGGGAAAGCTTCTCAGATAATGTGATATTTGAACAGGGTCTTGAGTGAAGTGGGAAAAAGAATTGTGAAGATATCCAAGAAAATGAAGCTCCAAGCAGAGGGAACAGGAAGTGCAAGGGCTTTGCAAAGGCATGAGACACAGTGTTTTAAAAAGCAGAAAATAGGCCAGTGCCCATAATGCATTATTCTAAAAAATGCAGCAAACTCTGTGAAAACAACTTGTGTACATCATTTTGTTGGTAAAAAATAGAACCATAATAATTTTACAACAAAAGGACATATTCATTTCTAACATATGTACATATTGTATAACGCTGGTTAACGTGTTACTCCTCAGTAATCAAACTGCTTATTAACACCTTGTTTTACATTTCTGAATGGGCCAAATACATGTTTATAAGATTTGAATCTTATTAAATTGCAGTTTCAAGGCAAATTTCTTGATATTATCAGCATGTCAATTAGAAGGTAATAAAATATTCCATGTTTACTGTTCTCTAATACCAATATATCAATATATCTCTTTCAATCTTGATGTCACTATGTTTGCTAAACTAATGCCTTTAAGTTAGGAGCAACTGTAATTCAAAGTCTCATTTTAAATCATACTTTTAATCTTCCCCTTACTTCTAAAGTTTAGATTAAACTCTGAGGGTTCTGTATAAAAAATAAAACATAACCCACTCTGAACATGACAGGTTTGTATGTACTTGGAAGAGGGTAGCTGAATGGAAGCCAAAGAAACAAACAACATGAACATGTCTTCTTCTCAATACAAGCAATGCTTATGATGAAGAAAAAAATGCACAGCTATACTAGCCAATTGGAACTATTTCAAAGAATGTAAGGCTCTCGGGGTAGAAATTTATAAAGCCTCATTCCTCAAGGACAGAACCAGGGAGTGCCCACCTGAACACTGGAGCAGGTCTATCTATGATCACCCACTTGTCTTGGTCTTGGTATATGGACTTAATACGACCTACTCCCTCAAAATTCACACTTAGTGATTACCAACATGACTGTCACAATGACATGTAAGGTGTTTTCTAGTCAATTTTCACTTGGTTTCAACTAATTATGTACAAGCAGTGTCACCTAAATTTAATACTTTATAGAGCTGAAAATGCCAGCAGGGTTAAGGCAATCTTTCATTTGTAGAGCATCTCTACATAATTTTTACCATTCATTCTTCAAAATAAATTGAAGAAGCATCTTTTATTATTTCCATTTTACATGTGTTGGGGCCCAGGGCAGGCTGCCCCAAAATGTGCCTCAATGGCATTTTGATTATTTTGAATTCAAGTTACTTAAGAAACAGCCAATGCAAGAGGGACACGCTGACCCTCCTCTTTGTGTCCCTGAAAGCAGGAGATGAATCTCTCACGTGAAAGGTACACTCCCTGCATCTGAAGGCAGAAGGACACCCTTATCACCAGAGACAGGGAAGTTGGGCAGAGATACCTGTATAAACAAAACATTACTTATTTAACTGACTACCCCAAGCCCAAACTCTGCTTAGATTCTTCACTAATTAAGCACCCAAAGCCTAAGTTTCTTTGTCCTGCCAATTCATCACCAATTTCTCTGTTTAAAAAGTATAAAAGCTGCCTGTTTTGGCCACTTCTTAGGTCCAATTTTTATGGGACCTCCATACGCATGAATTAAAATGTGTTTCTTTTTCTCCTGTTAATCTGTCTTGTGTTAAGTTTATTATTAGTCCAGCCACAAGAATTCAAGACAGGTAGAGGGGGAAATTTCCCCCTCCCTGACACATGTAAGGAAACTGATCTTGAAAATGTTATAGGACATCCTATTAAATGCTGTAGTCAGGTCTAGAATCTATGGATTCTGTGTTTGGTTCTGTGGTTCCTTCTATACTGTCAGACTACAATTTGTGATAATTTATTTAAAGAAAAAAATTTCTCACCTTTGGGACAGTTTTTCCAAATAACAGGTCAGCTGTTCTCATAATTTGTGTTCATCCAACTAAGCAGAATCCTTTCAGGATTAGAATATATGTTGCTGGATGCAAAACAAGGATTGACTTTTGGTGAATTTTGCAGCACATGTACAGGGGGCAGATTACTGATGCTATGTGGTACAACTCTGTATAGTACCAGAACCTAAAATTTGGGTAAGAGAGAGAGAAAGAAATTTTACTAGACCTGAATAGCAAAATAAAAACTAGTATTTAAAGAGTAAATACTACCAAGCAAAGAGTAAATAAACACCACCAAGCAATTCTCTGGCACCAGCTAGATGTCCTACATTCAACACAATTCTGATACTATCTACACAGAGGTTGTATCAGAGTCCACAGGTTAAGAGCTCTGTCCCACAAGACTGTCCTCCACTTCTGATGTCAATCACAAGCCCAGGTTGCTACCTGTGATTCTGACCAATGGGCTATCTGTTGGAGGTTCCAATGACCCCTTCCTTGGGTTCAATTAATTTGTTAGAACAGCTCACAGAACTCAGGAAATCCTTTTACTCATTACGTTACTGGTTTATTACAAAGGAAATTAGTAGATAGGAATTAATAGCCAGATGAAGAGAAACAAAGGGTGAGGTCCTGAACAAATGAGCTTCTCTCCTCGTGGAGTTTAGGACCCAGCATGGTGGCTTGTGGAAGCATTCTGGTTGGGTGGTTTCTGAACCCCCCTCCTTTGGGGTTTTATGGGGGGCTTCATTATACAGGCATGATTAATTAAATAATTAGACACTGGAGACTGATTCAACCTCCAGCTCCTATTCCCTCCCTGGAAATCAGGATATGGGAGTGAAAGTTCCCAATGCTCTACTCTTGGTTGGTTCCCCTGGCAACTAGCTCCCATCCTTAGGTGCTCTCTAAAAGTTACCTCATTAACGTAAACCTAGCTGTGGTGGAAAGGGGCTTCTTATAAATAACAAGATATCCATTTCAACTTTATGTCTCTGAAGGGATTTCAGGAACTGAGGACAAAACACCAAATATTATAACAAAAGATGCTTCCATTGCTCTTATCACTCAGGAAATCCCAAGGGTTTTGGGAGCTATAAGCCAGGAACCGCGGATGAAGACCAAATATATATGAGAAATATACATATTTGGACCAAATATATATGAGAAACATATATATTTGGTCACACCAAATATATTTCTTATAAATCATAATATTGCATTACCTAATTAAAAAATTAACTGATTTGAGGACAGTTATTTTCAAGTGCCATTTCATTAAAAACACAAAGATTTGAAATTCCTTTCTCATTTCTTTGCCAGCTTATGTAACTTATAAAAGTAACATTTAGAAAATCAAAGAATAAGTTACCAAGTCACAACTGATTGTGATAATGATATTTAAGAGGTATGTTTTTAAGACAACAAAAATGTATACAATTTTGTAATTTGGCATGTTTGTATCCTATATCATAAAATGTGGTATTTTTACATCATAGCACCATTCACTACATATACACCACATGTTTGATCATGAAGCTACACATCTGAGTTTAAAAATAATTAAGCAATATTAAGATTAAGTAAAGAAACCACTGTCTGATCAGTAGTGTACTATAGCAATGAGCTACTCAAAAGTGCTGCTCTACTAGTGAGGTAGTAGATCACAAGCTGTTCATCCCACCCAGAACCTACATATATACAGCAAGACTTTCTCAATGAAGGAGTCAGAGCATTTGGTTTACATTATTGTACAAACTCAGCTCCTTGGTTCATCCCAAACCTCTGATAGACAGGCATGGGTGTGAAGACCACAATCTGAGCGATATGCTTTAGTGATACTGTCGGTAGCCTGACCATATCTCTCCAGCACTCACCTCTCATTCGGAAAGCTACTCACCTACTTACTTTGTAGGGAAAGACGTACAAATCTCTCCTGGAGGGCTTCTTCTCTGGCACATGGGAGCACACTCAGCCAGGAGTGCCATAAGATTAATGACCCTTGAAGCAGTCCCCTACCAAGAATCGTCAGGGAACTGGTAGATAAATGTTCCAGCTTCCTCATCACTCAGTTGGGATGACTCTGAGATTTATTATTCAGGGCTCCTACAGATCCCCTGTGGAACTGAGCCTCAGTTGCCCATGGTGGAACCTGTTTGAAACCACATCTGTTATCAGCCTTCCTCACATTCTCTGATTCAACTCCCTACTCTAATACCCATGCTTCTTAGGATCACCTCTGAAATAAACTACTTGGACTCAGACCTTGTCTCCGAGTCTGCTTCTAGGAGAATGCAGTCTAAGACAAGTATTGGTACTTTCCTAGTCAAGTATACGTTCATTCTAACTTTCGAAAAAAGTGCTCATTTCTTTACATATAACATATCTACACTATGTAGTGTCTTAAATGGCTACAGTTTAAAAAGTATTAAAATATCTACAAGAGTGCCAGAACTATTCTTAACTCTGCCACAATGAGAACTATTTTAAAATTCCATCCAAAAATCCATGTCTGAATTCTGAATAATTATCTGGCATACGTCTAGTAAGAATAGTCATTCAAAAATGTGATTTGCATCATTTAAGCATTTTTGACAGAAGTGTAACAAAACTTCTTTCCTCCTTCTTTCTGGTAGTTATGCGACTTAGGGTTCCTAGGCTTCAAATGACATTCTGTATCAATGCAATTAAAAGCCTTTGAAAATAACCTTTTCCCCTTCTCAGGGATTACCAAATGATGAAACACCTGAGAACAGCTGAGATAAATGTTTGAGGCTAATAGCCTGAACTGGCTCAGGATTCATCGGTCATCTCTTACCTCCACTCTGCAAATGAGACAAGATCTACAAGTGACCCCTGACTACAAATATGGATTTAATGATGGACCCACACAGAGGATGAGTGTGATCTTTAGCACAAGAAGAGCCACCACCCTGAATACTTAGTTCCACAGCAGTGCTTCTCAAACTATCTGCAGTGAAAGACCCATTAGTTTTTACTCTGCCACAAAATGCTAATTTTGTCAAATACTCTAAAAATAAATTCCTAGACAAATGAAATGAAGAATAAAACATACAAAATATAAGTCCCCATCACAAGCAAACCCAAACCCACTATGTGTACGAAGTGTTACTATTTTTTGCTTAACATTCAATCCACACAAAGTATTTGAAAGACTCAAAACAACAATGACAAAACTGCTAATAGTATATCTTTTGGGTCAACACCCAATTTCAGCATGTGGAGGGGGCAGAGCTTCCCCACAGAAATGAGCAATTCTCAGACACCAGCAGGGCATCCTACAATTTAACATAAAACTGACACTATCTACCAAAAGACAGCATCAGATTCTACAGGTTAAGAACTCAGTCCTGTAAGACTACTCCTCCCTCAATTCAAATACCAACTGCAAGCCCAGGCTATTACTTATGTTTCTGACCTTCCAGCTACCCATTGGAGGTTTCAATGACACCCTCCTTGGTAACTCAATTCATATGCCGGCTGAAAGTCCAGGTTGCTATAATTCTTACAAACTAGCTATAAATCAGAGGTTCCCACGACCCCCTCCTTGAGTTCAATTAATTTGCTAGAGAGCCTCACAGAACTCAGAGAAACATTTTACTTAGTAGATCATGAGTTTATTATAAAAGGATATGATGTAGGAACAGCCAGGTGGAAGAGATGCTTAGGGCAAGATATGTGGGAAAGGGTGAGGAACTTCTATGCCCCTCTGAGCTCTCCACTCTCCCCACATCTCCACGTGTTCACCAACCCGGAAGCTCTCTGAACCCTGTTTGTTTGGGCTGTTTATGGAGGCTTCATTACATAGTCATGATTGATTAAATCACTGGCCATTGAGACGAATCAATGGACAAAGGCTTAATCTCCAAAATATATAAACAGCTCATGCAGCTCAATATTTAAAAAAACAAACAACCCAATCCAAAAATGGGCAGAACTAAATAGACATTTCTCCAAAGAAGATATCCAGATTGCCAACAAACACATGAAAGAATGCTCAACATCATTAATCATTAGAGAAATGCAAATCAAAACTACAATGAGATATCATCTCTCACCGGTCAGATTGGCCATCTCATCAAAAACTCTAGAAACAATAAATGCTGGAGAGGGTGTGGAGAAAAGGGAACCCTCTTGCACTGCTGGTGGGAATGTCAATTGATACAGCCACTATGGAGAACAGTACGGAGGTTCCTTTAAAAACTAAAAATAGAACTACCATATGACCCAGCAATCACATTGGGCATATACCCTGAGAAAACCATCAATCAAAAAGACACAAGCCCATGGGCTTCCCTGGTGGCGCAGTGGTTGAGAATCCGCCTGCCGATGCAGGGGATGCGGGTTCGTGCCCCGGCCCGGGAGGGTCCCACATGCCACGGAGCGGCTGGGCCCGTGAGCCATGGCTGCTGGGCCTGCGCGTCCGGAGCCTGTGCTCCGCAAGTTACCCGGGTCCAGAGCAGTGCTCTAAATAGTAATAATTATTCTCCACTACTGAGGCAAGAACTTCCTGAGTACTCTGCCTCAATGTCCCATGAATTATGAGGTTTCAGTACTGGTTGAGGCAAGCAATACAGACGTGAGCCAGAAATATTAAGACAGAGATACAAGAACAAGACAGACAAAGTGGGTCTAATAAGATCCTATTTATACCTAGAATAAGCAAAGCAATCCTGAAAAAGAAGAGCAAATTTGGAGGACTTGCACTTACTGATTTCAAAACTTACCATAAAGCCACTTATTGACAATACAGAATTGTCATTGGGATAGACATACAGATCAATGGAACAGAATTAAGAATCCAGAAACAAACCTTGACACATTTGGTCATTTGATTTTTGACAAAGGTGTCAAGGCAACTCAATGAGAAATGATAGTATTTTCAACAAATGGTGCTGGGACCATTGAATATCCATATATAACAATATGAATTTAGACTCAACTCATACCATAAACAAAAATTTTTAAAACATAAAAAGGAATTGTAGTCCTAAACATAAGATCTAAAAATATAAAATGTTTAAAAGAAAATAGGAGAAAATATTTGTGACCTTGAGCTAGCTAAAGATTGTTGGGCATGATATCAAAAGCATGACCTATAAAAGTAAAAAAATTAGTAAATTCAATTTCATTTAAATTAAAATTTTCTGTGCTTTAAACAACATTATTAAGGAAATGAAAAGAAAATTAAAAAAACAAAACACCAAGCCACAGACTTAGGGAAAATATTTGTAAATCATATATCTGATAAAAAACTTGTATTCAGAATACATAAACAATTCCTACAACTCTATAATGAGAAGGTAAATATTCAAATTGAAAACTGGGCAAAAACATTTCTCCAAAGAAGATATACAATTTAAATAGTTGTACCTCTAAGTAAATGCATGAAAATATATTCAACATCTTAGTCGAAAAGGAAATGCAAATCAAAATCACAATGAGAGAACATTTTGCACCCACTAGGATGGCTGTAATCAAAAAGACAGAAAATAACAATTGCTAGTGAAAATGTGGAGAAACTGTAACCCTCACACACTGCTGGAGGGATTGTAACTTGGTGCAGTCACTGTGGAAAATTTTTGTTAATTTCTTTAAAAGTTAGACACAAACTTACCATATGACTCAGCAATTCTACTCCAAGGAATCTAACCAAAAGAAATAAAAACATATGTTCACCCCAAGAATTATATGTGTTTATAGCAGCAATATTCACAATAGCCTCAAACTGGAAATAGCTCAATGTCCATCAACTGGTAAATGGATAAACAAAATGTGGTATTCCTAATAAAATGAGATACTATTTAGATACAAAAAGGAACAAAATATTTATACCTACTACCACATGGATGAACCTTACCAACATTATGCTAAGCTAAAGAAACAATATAAGGGAAACCACATATTATATGATTCCTTTTACATGAAATGTTCAGAATAGGCAAATCTATAGAGATAGAAAGCTAATTAATGGTTGCCTGGGGCTAGGGCTGGGAATTGGGAGTAACTTGAATATAGACATGAGGGTGATGGCAGCACTGTAAAACTGAATTGTGATGACGGTTGCATAAACCTGTAAATTCCCTGAAATTCACTGATTTTCATGCTTTGACCTGGTGAATTTTATGTACTATAAATTATACTTCAATAAATCTGTTAAAAAAATTGTTCAGTAGGTTTTTATAGATTCTTACCAACAATTACTTGATGAATTTGCTTTGGTGTCAAGATTAAGCTGCAGTCATGTTTTTCATGGGGTGAGGATGGGTCTGATTTAAGTCCTTTGAGAACCTGTGAGAAATCACATTATTCCAAAATTAATTGCTCAATATTAGCAAAAGATATTTTAAGAATTCTCATGGTATAATAAAATGTAAAATATTGCACATGCCTTTCTTCTCAAAGACTTTGCCTCTGTGGATGCTATATTTCTGGCACTTAGCAATTGGTTACGTTTGATCCGACACTGTGCTGAAGATAACTCTTCTATTTCCACTTCTCAAGAGTGTGGGTGACTTTAGACCCGATGCTGGCTGTAATCCTATGTCTGTATCATTATATGAGTACATGTGTTTCCTAGTGAAATCATAATAATAATTAACTGAGGCTAAGTCTTTTAGAAAATACATCAGTAAATCCAAATAGTCCCATAGTACATGCTGTTACTGACCCACTCAGACCCACTGAAGCAGACAGAAGCACTAATTTGCATAAAATTGCCCTCTGTTGAGGGGACCCCATTCTCAAACACCTCCTCAAGGAAGCTGTGCCCACCCTACCATACCCAAGGACAGCTCACAGTCAATGACTAAAGGCAGGAACAACAACATGGTATAATTTATGCTCAAAAGACCCTAGGTATCAGGCTGAGAGTAAACTTTCTTTGAAACACATTATTTCTGAGTTCTCTCTTCTGCCCTCTCCTGCTTTCCTCATATTGTGCAGGTTTCTCCCAAAAGAGCATTCTCCCAAAATCACATGTGCTGGAATTCCTGTCTCAGAATCTGCTTCTGGGGAAGCCCACCCAAGATATTCCCAAATCAAAAGTAAAATAGAAAATAAATGCAGTTAAAGTAGTTCAATGTTTTGCTATTTTCATACATGAAAAGTCATTTAAATCACTAAAAAGAACCTAAAGAGTAAAAAAAAAAAATTCTGGCTCTACAGGCACCATGCTCTGTTTCACACTGTTTGAGGAAGTGAACTTTACCTCTGTTCTTCTTTCTGCAGGTGCACATTTCTTAAATATTTAATGTATCCTGTATAATGCTTTTCATGTGCTTTCTTTTCTATTTTTTCAAATTTAGTATATGCAAAATCAGGATCCACATAGTTATATCTTGGAATCTTTGTGAAAATCGTCCTACAATACGAGCAAGACATGTTAATATTTAGGTGTATATATATGCATTTATTCAATCAGTATTTACTGAGTGCCTCCTATGCCAGGAGTTGGGCACAGAATGGTGAACAGGACGGATTCTAGTCCTTTTATATACCAAGACATTATTACATGTAGAAATAGAATGATATCTAATTTTCTTCTTAACCTAATCACAGGAAATCCCTAAGGTCATTGGGAAGAAGTAGCACCTACCCTAAACCCACTCTTGGAGTATTAGTCAAGTAGGCAATTTGGGTAGTTATATATTACAGATGGAACTAGATCTGAATCTGATTAGTGTTTCCTAATAGTTAATTACTTTTAGATCACTGTGATCAAAATCATAAAAGAATATATAGAATAATGAATCCTTTTGTTAAATCATGCTTTAATATCTCAGAGCTTATGAAATAACCATCAGCAATAAAGCTATACAGAGAAAAAAAATCCAAAAAAGAACTGCAAACTACTCTACATCTCACATTCACTCAACTGGGTGCATGCACATCCTTTCACCTACCACGTATTTCCATAAAAACAAAAAGTACAATTATTCACACCTTTTGGCCTTAGGCTACCTCAGTCTTCAGCAAATTTTATTAATTATTGAGATTCTCACCCTTAATAATTAACTCCTAAGTATAAACCTAGTAGTCATATACAAATGAAATTTAATTTAATATCTAATATTTCTTCCTGTTTTTGATAATTCCTCAGTGGTAACAGTAATACAGCTTGAACTGAGTTAAAGTCTTTAAAAGAGTGAGGCAATAAGAGAGAAACAAATGCTCTGTTACTCAGATAGTTGTTGATATATTTAAATCTCCCTTCAGGCTCTGGGATCCTTAACCACCTTTAGAACCTAGAAATAATTCCTATACCTGAAGTCCCTATCTATTTAACAAGGAGAAAAGGAGGGACTTAAAAAGAAGTAGTACAGGAGGTGCCTGAAGTGACCAAGAGCTGGTTACTAACATATTTAAATGCTTATCAGCTCCTTAAAGAATAAACTTTAAGAAATACCTCTGCAACTTGGAGTAGGTGATTTTTTTTAAATGTGCAAAGTACAGACAACAAAAATTACTATGTTCCTTAAGCCCTATCTTTCTACTTGTTTTAATTTTGCTGTGAACTTATAAATAGTGAAGACCAAAGAAATAGAAGAAACATTTGAGAGCTTTATACGAAGAAATTTGCCTTGAGAGCTGTTATTCTTCGGAGGGAAAAGCATATCAAGTTCCTGTCTGATTTTTTTTTTTTAAACAGGTTTCTTATGTCCTTAGATTTTGAAGGATAAGTCATATATAAATATATACGTGCACACTATTTTTAGCAGCTGTGTAAGAATAATGAGATTTGTAAATTAAGGGCTTTGTAATGTGGATATTTTGCTACTAGAGTTGACAACTCAGAAGATAGCTCTTCAGTGTTTTATTTATTTTTTTATTTTTTATTTTTTGCGGTACGCGGGCCTCTCACCGTTGTGGCCTCTCCCGTTGCAGAGCACAGGCTCCGGACACACAGGCTCCGGACGCGCAGGCTCAGTGGCCATGGCTCACGGGCCCAGCCGCTCCACGGCATGTGGGATCTTCCCGGACCGGGGCACGAACCCGCGTCCCCTGCATCGGCAGGCGGACTCTCAACCACTGCGCCACCAGGGAAGCCCCAGTGTCTTGTTTTTGATCTATCACTTCAATGACATTATTTGCCCAAACAAAAGTCCATCTGTCTTTCTAAGCTATGACCTTTTTGTGAACAGTGTTTGAATTCAATGTGCAAATGTCCATGTATTATCTATTTAAGCAACATCATAGGGCCATCACTCAAGGACGTTGAATGAGGTGAACATTGATATAGCTCTTTCCCCTTCCCCCATTTTTTAAATGTAACAAATACTTTTTATGTTCCCCTCCCCCTTCCCGAAACGTGTCAGGATCTAGGTAGTTTAAGATGAGCAATTGAGGGGACTGAGAAATTGATCCACACAGAGCCTGGCTTCTTTGTGCTTCATCATAAGGTGTGCTGCCAGCCAGCCTAATTTTAAGTACCCTTTTAACAAGAGAACCTTGTGGAAATCCAGCCGGCAGACTCAAGGAGTTCAGGCAACAGGACCACAGATGTTACGCTCTGGGATCCTGGCCATGAGGCTAGATGCCTCACCTTGTTGAAAAGAGACACTGGATCTAAATGGCGCAGCATGATTTTGTTCCTGCTTGGCTAAATTTCTCAACACCACAGTCAGCTAAGTCACCTACAGCCACCTTTGAAAAACACGGAGAGCATCTACCCCGAGGAGATAGATTTGGAGTAAGCTGTAGTCGACATAATTCCTCTGATGTCTTTTTTTTAACAATGGACCTCTATGAACGACAGGAGATTCCTGGCACCAGTCTTCCCAGTTCCGGCATGATTCCGTGGACTCTGGTGTCTCTAAAGGAGCATATTCTGGAATCACAGGGAACCTATCTGGTTGGCACAGCTCTTCCCGAGGTCACAATGGCATGAGCCAGCGTAGTGGGGCTGGCACAGGGAACCATGGCCACTGGAATGGCAGCTTCAACTCCTGGAAAGGCTGTGCCTTTCAGGAAGAGCCACCTACAGAGATTAGGGAAGAGAAAAAAGATGATAAGGTAGAAAAGTTGCAGTTTGAAGAAGACGACTTTCCTTCTTTGAATCCAGAAGGTGGCAAACAGAATCAGCCATGCAGACCTGTTGGGACCCCTTCTGGAGTGTGGGAAACCCACCTAGTGCCAAGCAGCCCTCCAAAATGCTAGTCATCAAAAAAGTTCCCAAAGAAGATCCTGCTGCTGCCTTCTCTGCTGCATTCACCTCACCAGGATCTCACCATGCAAACAGAAACAAATTGTCAGCCATGGTTCCAAGTGTCTATGAGAACCTGGTTCCTAAGCCTGTACCACCTCCATCCAAGCCCAGTGCATGGGAAGCTAACAGAATGGAACACAAATCAGGATCCCTTTCCTCTAGCCGGGAGTCTACTTTTACCAGTTCAATCTCTGTTACCAAACCAGTAGTACTGGCTGGTGGTATAGTTTTAAGCTCACCCAAAGAGAGCCCCGCCAGCACCACTCCTCCAATTGAGATCAGCTCCTCTCGTCTGACCAAGTTGACCTGCCGAACTACTGACAGGAAGAGCAAGTTCCAGAAAACTCTGAAGGATGACCAGAATGGAGACTTCTCACAGAGCAGAGACTGTGAGAAGCTGGAGGATTCAGAGGACAACAGCACACGTGAACCAAAAGAAAATGGAGAGGAAGGCTGTCATCAGAATGGTCTTGCTTTCCCCGTAGAAGATGAAGGGGAGGTCCTCTCTCACTCTTTGGAAGCAGAGCACAGGTTATTGAAAGCAATGGGATGGCAGAAGTATCCTGAAAATGATGAGAATTGCCTTCCCCTCACAGAGGATGAGCTCAAAGAGTTCCACATGAACACAGAGGAGCTGAGAAGAAATGGCTTTGGGAAGAATGGCTTCTTGCAGAGCCGAAGTTCTAGCCTATCCTCCCGTTGGAGAAACACTTGTAAAGCAGAGTTTGAGGACTCAGAAACGGCAACAAGTAGCAGTGAAACATCTGATGACTATGAATGGAAGGAGGCATATAAATGCTTACCATTAAATCTGACCCAGTAAACTCACAGCTTGTGTGTTTAGGGGTTATACAGAAGAAATCATTCTTTTCCTTTTCTTATGTTGTTGTTGAATACTTCATGCACAAGGAAAATAATCATATCCCAAAGAGAGAGTGAGCAACTGGCTTGTTTAGCTTTTGTTGTTGTTCTTCCCTGTTATCTGCTTAATAGAACTTTGTGTGGTGGGAAAGATTTTTAAAATACACACAGTACATATGGGGCGATGCACAGGTGGGAGCTGGCAGGGCAGAGAGGAGGAGACACTGGTCTGCAGCAGCAGCTTCTACTACCAGCCCTTGGGGCACTCACCCCTGTGCTCAAGCAATCACTGTCAATGACAAAGTGACTACTGAAGTTATAACTGTATTAAATTAATGCTAATAATTTGGATATTTTATTTTATTTCTGGCTGCTCGGGTTAACATTAGCCCTTAACCCAGCATATATGGTTTATTCACTATTTTTTTTTCTTTCTGGGTACACCTGTAAAATATTTGGATATAGGAAATGTGTTATTCTTGCAGCCTTGATATTCGGGGTGGATTGTAAAATACACATTTTTGTGAGATTTCAAAGATTAAGATTATTTTGATAACATTATTTACAGATTTAAAAGATGTGGTTATCACAAGTCTTTTGAGGGGGAAAACTACTACATAAAATAACTAACTTGGAATAAATATTTTGCATCAGAAAAAAAATGTTCAAAGTACAGACAACAAAAATTACTATGTAAATAAAGCATTTCTCCTCACTTATTTATTAAAAAAATTTTTACTGAATGTCTACTATATAACACACTATTCTGAACACAAGACATATACTGCGTTAAATAAAACTAGACAAAAATTCTTACCTTATTTTCTTCTCAAAAATTGAAAAGGTAAAAAGCATTAAAAAATAAAACAGCAATTATAATTACCAACAATTTAATACTCTATAAAATTTCATTACTTAAATTTTCATTACTATTTGCTAGCCAGAAAATAACTGGACTAAATTTTGTATTTCTGTTAGCATGGAAAAGAGTAAATTGAGAAAAATAATTATGGCCATGGGATGCTTATGTTAGTCTTCTTCAAACAAATCCTGGTATTTTGAAATCATCTGATTAATACTTAGGAACAAAATGTTAATGTTAAATTAACACATTATATCTCTATAGAGATAATTTGTATAAGCACAGGAAAGAACTGAAAATGATACATTTAAAAATTATTTCCAGCAGCTACCTCTGCAGGGTGGGATGAGTTTTCCTTTTTTTATACTGTATAATTATTTTAAATGGAGTCTGCATAATTTTTATGCTTGTGTGTTTTCTGGTACTTGTCAAGTAAAAAAAGAGAGCTAAAGACTGCTGTGGATGGAATTTGTAAAATAAAATCATAAAATAGACTATATAAAAACCCAGAATTTTCCAATTGTGGATAATAAAACAATTATGGACTAAAAAATCAAATGGTATTTTAAGAAAATGACTATAAAAGTAAGTGAACTTGAAGACTCACCAAAGGTAAAGAGACAAGGAGAGAAAGCCCAGGGACATGGTCAAGTTTAGACAGTTAAATGAGCAGGCAGAAAAGAAACCCAGTTCATCCTCAAATGTATAAAAACCATTCCTGAGCTAATGGCCCGAATAAAGATGTCAGGTTGATTGGGTTTATTCTCACTAAGTATTGACACGGTAGTAATTTCTTTGAAAATGGGGTAATTTTTAAATTGAGGCTTACTATCACTCATAGTCCTTATAATTGGGGAGGCTTTAGTTCACTTTGGTAAAGGTTATTGGAAATGTGACTTTGAGGGGATTGAACAAAGATGATACCATAGGGATGAAGATAATGACAATGAAGATGAGAACAACTTGTTTATCACAGTTTAAAATTTTCAATCTTAGATAAATTCAGGCTCTCAGCCATAATTAATGAACATGACAACTCTGAGAACTGTATACATTTCCAAAAGTGATTATTTCTATCATTCTTCTCTACTTGTTAACAGCATATTTTAAGAATCATCTGGTAAACCATTCACAAGTCCTGGCAAGTACACAACAGAGATGAGAGGTTAGATGATAGCATTCAGCAACCACTCCTCTGATGTAAAAGAAAAAAAAAAGAGAAAATTGAATTTTACTACTATTATTATTACCATCATTAATTTGTTACAGCAGGATCTGATAAGATCTCTGCATATCAAGCCGGTTACTGCATCTTACAAAATTTCAGGTTTTAAATATAGCACATTACTTGAAATGTTTATGCTCTTCTCCAGACCAGATACTTGCAGCTCAGTCATTGGGAAAGGCTATCAGAGAATCCTTTATTAAATTCTTACTTGTGTTATGATTGTGAATGTGTGTCGTGGTTGATTGAAGCACTGCAACAGGTGCATGGTCCTTGTATTTTGCCAAGTCTTTCACCACAAACTGCCCCATAGGATTACTGATCAAAGGGGATATACCTTTTAGAGAACTGAATATTAAGTGTAAATATATATTTTTTGAATTTCCATGAATTAATTACTACACTAGACCACTGGTTCCAACTTAAAGCTAAATCCCTAAGCAAATTCAGAAAATATGAATAATTCATTTAATAAATGGATCTACATAAAACAATTTAGCAAAATAATGCATGCATAAGGAATAAAAATGCATGCAAAAAAACTTAAAAAATGGTAACTTGAAGGACTGGGTTGGCACACATGAAACTGAAATTTTTACACATTAAAGAGAGTTGAATATCAGCAATTTCATATGGTTCAATGTATAAGAGATAACTGAGAATTAGTTTAAACAGCAGCAACCAGAAAATCCACGGAATGGTCAAAACCAGTTTACATTATAGACTCAAACAAAGAGGTAAAAGAATAAAATATAAAAACTATTAACATATTTAATAAATTTTATAGATCACTAAAGCAGTGCTAGTCAAAGTGAGATCCTCAAAATGGCAGCACCAGCATCTACTGGAAACATGTTAGAAATACAAATCTTTGGGTTCCAACAAAGACCTATTTAATAATCAACGCTGGGACATAGGACAGTGTTATGTTTTAACAGGCCAAGATGCACGCAAAAGTTGAGAACCATTAGATTAGACCACATTTGATATATACAGCTAAGCATTAGTATGTTAAGATAATCCTGTATTAACCAAAAATAGATAAATAAATGGTAAGCACCCCCAATAGCATACCAGGATTAATTTTCATCACAACTTTCTTGGTGGAAGGTTTGCAGACACTACTGAAATATAAACATATCTGATGGAAAGGCTTCAGGGACGAAGACTGCAAATTTTCACCTGTCACTGAGCCAATAATCTCTATAAATTGCTTCACTTTAAAGACTCCAACGTGATGTGGAATGAATAAACATGTCACATTCTGAAAAAAGAAGAAAAGTGACCAACTGCTATAGGCTGAGTGTTTGTGAACACCTAAAACTCATATTTTCTTTTTTGTTTTTTGCCTTTTCTTGGCCACACCGTGCAGCACACAGGATCTTAGCTCCCCAACAAGGGATTGAACCCGCACCCCATGAAGTGGAACTGTGGAGTCTCAACCACTGGACTGCCAGGGAAGTCCCTGAAACTCATATGTTAAATAAATTCTCATATATTAATAACTCATACATTAATGCCCTCTGGCAGGGGTCCCCAACCCCTGGGCCACAGACCAGTACTGGTCCCAGTCCAGTCCACAGCCTGTTAGGAACCGGGCCGCACAGCAGGAAGTGAGCGGTGGGCAAGCAAGCAAAGCTTCATCTGTATTTACAGCTGCTCCTCATCACTCGCATTATCGCCTGAGCTCCGCCTCCTGTCAGATCAGTGGCGGCATTAGATTCTCACAGGAGCGCAAACGCTACTGGGAATTGTGCACGCGAGGGATCTAGGTTGTGTGCTCCTTATGAGAATCTGATGCCTGATGATCTGAGGGGGAGCTGAGGCGGTGATGCTAGCGCTGGGGAGCAGCTGCAAACACAGATCATTAGCAGAGAGGTTTGACTGCACAGAGACCATAATATATCAATTGCTTGCAGACTCATATCAAATCCCTATCAGTGAGTGGCAAGTGAAAACAAGCTCAGGGGTCCCACTGATTCTGCATTATGGTGAGTTGTATAATTATTTCAGTATATATTACAACGTAATAATAATAGAAATAAAGTGCACAATGAGTGTAATGCACTTGAATCATCCCCAAACCATCCCCCCACCCTGATCCGTGGAAAAATTATCTTCCATGAAACCGGTCCCTGGTGCCAAAAAGGTTGGGGACCGCTGCCCTATAGGATAGAATTAGGAGAGCAGAACCCTTGTTAAAGAGGGTCCACAGAGCTCCCTAGCCCCTTCCACCATTTGAGGACACCACAAGAAGTCTGTGACCAGGAAGAGGGCCCACACCTGACCATGCTGACACCTCCATCTGGGACATCCAGCCTCCAGAACTGTTAGAAATAAATTACTGTTGTTTATAAATTGTGCAGTCTATGGTATTTTCTTACAGCAGCCCAAATGGATTAAGAAAAACTATTGTACTGTTAGGACAAAATAAAAAGCAAATCAAAAAATATTGCTTATAAAAGTTTAAGGAGGGCTTCCCTGGTGGCGCAGTGGTTGAGAGCCCGCCTGCCGATGCAGGGGATACGGGTTCGTGCCCCGGTCCGGGAAGATCCCACATGCCGTGGAGCGGCTGGGCCAGTGAGCCGTGGCCGCTGAGCCTGCACATCCGGAGCCTGTGCTCCGCAATGGGAGAGGCCACAACAGTGAGAGGCCCGCGTACCGCAAAAAAAAAAAAAAAAAAAAAAAAAGTTTAAGGAAAGCTAGTTTATCATGGTGATATGAAAGTCTTTAGAAATATCATATACAGCATTGACAAACCTTCAAGATACACATTATTGGAAAATTATCTAAGAAAAAATTAATATTAATGGTACTAAAGCACTTCCAGAACGGCAGATTAAAGACCTCCAAATAGTTACCCATCCACAAACAGAAAGAGAACACTAGGAAAATTGTCAAAATCAACTTATCGGATATTTGAAAATTACCTAAAATATTCCAAAAGTCCAAAGAGTATTTTTTTTAAATGGCTGAATTCTAAACAAGTAACAGGCTTTGAGACATTTTTACCTACTATAATCACATCCTCTTATTCCAGCTTCGTGCTCTCCTTGAAAAAGAACAGCCTTGCAACTATGGTAACTGTGAAAATGATTAGCCTAGCAGCCATCGAGGGAGAATGGTTTTAAAACTCTCCAAAAACCCCATCCCCAGAGAAGTGTTCATATGTGTTCTGTCTGAAAGCTAGCTGAAAAGCCTAGTTTGAGAGCATGGCTTTAACTGACCTGATTCAGAGCTCACTCTGTGTGAACAACTCTCTCCCTAGGGTTTTGCCACCCTCCCCTTGAAAAAGAATAAGCTGCAATTGTTGAACATCACAGCAACCTGAGATAGCATGAGCATTTAAGGCTAATAAGAAATAAGAGGATAAACAAACAAAGCCAAAAATGTTCAGAGGGTATTAGAAAAGCTCTGACATATTCCTGGCAATCTAGACTGCCACACACATGTGCAAAAGAGTGTATATCCCCAGGAAAGATTTGAGAAAAATCTAATCTGTCACCTCTGGCTGACTTTGGGACTCCATACAAGGAGGACTTGAAGCCAGAAAGAGTTGTAAACTACCTGGTAGAACACTGAAGTCATGGCCCACCCAACACATTTATACAGAGGTACTCAGGAAAGGCTGTGAGACATATGGAGTCAAGGAACTTAAGGGAGATCAGAGCCCCTGTTAAACAGGGTCCACAGAGCTCCCTAGCTCCCTGCCTAGCTCCACTGGCACTTCTGCCCAATTATTAGCTGACCACTAAATTAACTGAGCAACACTTGATTGTCTGCACACAGCAAAGAAAACAACTTTTATAGAATTAGTCCAGAAAGTCACTAAACAAAACAACAAAGAGCAAAAATCCTGTGGGAGATCTGATTTCCAGAGTTGTGAAATTATATTATTTAAAATGCCCAGTTTTCAACAAAAACTTACTGGACACTCAGAGAAGTAGGAAGTTACGGCCAATACACAAGAGAGGCAGTAAACAGAAACTGTCCCTGAGGAAAAACAACTGTTGGACCTATTAAACAAAGACAGTAAGTACACTACTATAAATATGTTCAAAGGACTGAAGAAAAACATGTCTAAAGACTTAAAGGAAATATGAGAACAACATCTCACAAAATAGAGCATAGCAATAAAGTACAGAAATTGTTAAAAAGAACAAATAAAGACAAGGGAATGTAGGAAACTCACAAATATGTGGAAATTAAACAATATACTCCTACGCAACTAATGGATCAAAGAAGAAATCTCAAAAGAAATTAGAAAATACTTTGAGATGAAGAAAAACTAAAACTCAACATACCAAAACTTATGGAATGCAGCAAAAGCAGTAATTAGAAGTAAATTTATAGCAGTAAGCACCTATATTAAAAAAGACAAAGGCCTTTGTCATGTAATACATGAAATAGAAAATAGAAAACAACAGAGAAAATCAACAAACCTGAAACTATATCTTTGAAATGATTAATGATACTGAAAATATACTTGAGCTAGACACACCAAGCCAACAACAACAACAATAAAAACTCAATTTCTTAAAATCAGGAATAAAAGAGAGGACATCTTTACCAACTCTACTTCAATAAAAAGGAGTATAGGGGCTTCCCTGGTGGCGCAGTGGTTGAGAGTCTGCCTGCTGATGCAGGGGACGTGGGTTCGTGCCCCGATCCGGGAAGATCCCACGTGCCGCAGAGCGGCTGGGCCTGTGAGCCTTGGCCGCTGAGCTTGTGCGTCCACAGCTTGTGCTCCGCAACGGGAGAGGCCACAACAGTGAGAGGCCCGCGTACCGCAAAAAAAACAAAACAAAAGGAGTATAAAGGCATACAATGAACAATCATATGCCAACAAATTAGATAACCTATATGACATGGACAAATCCTCAGAAAGACACAAACTTCTGAAAATGGTTCTAGAAGAAACAGAAAATCTGAACAGCGTAGGATAACAATAGATTAAAGTGGGAATTTTTAAACTTCTGACAAAGAGAAGTCCAGAACCAGATGGCTTTGATGGTGAATTTTACTGAACACTTGAAGAATTAGCACCAATTCTACAAAAATTATTCCAAAAATTAAAGGGAACACTTTCCAAATCCTTCCATACCAGTTTTAGTCTAATGTAAAAAGTAAAGACATTCAAGAAAAGAAAACTACAGACTAATGTCCTTTATGAATATATATGCAAAACTCTACAAAATATTATCAAATTGAATCCAGCAACACATACAAAGGATAATTCACACTATGTACAACTATGTAAAACTCCTTTGCCATGTAACATCACCTATTCGGTCCTGGGAACAATCTTTTGGATTAGACTTCAAAAGCACATACAACAAAAGTAAAAAATAGACAAGACTGCGTCAAACTAATAACCTTCTGTTCAGCAAAAGAAACAGTCAACAGAGTGAAGAGACATCCTACAGAATGGGAAAAATACTTGTGAACCATCTAACTGATATAGGGTTAAAATGCAAAATATATAAGGGACTCACACAAATCAAAAGCAAACTAATAACCAGATTAAAAAAATAGGCAGGTACAGTGGAAACATGGTGGTGGGCAGGGGGTGAGCCGCTCTGCATCGTCGCTGCACCTGCAATGTGCCTTGGTAGTGGTGAGTCCTGGTACAAGACCACAGTTTGATAAGCCATCTCCTACTGCATAAGGATGATCAACCTCAGCATGAGATAGACCTCTGGACATTGATGGCTTGAGGTCTTTCTATAAAAATCTACTACTGAACAGACCTTCAAGATGGCAGAAGAGTAAGACGTGGAGATCACCTTCCTCCCCACAAATACATCAGAAAAACATCTACATGTGGAACAACTCCTACAGAACACCTACTGAATGCTGGCAGAAGACCTCAGACCTCCCAAAAGGCAAGAAACTCCCCATGTATCTGGGTAGGGCCAAAGAAAAACCAAACACAGAGACAAAAGAATAGGGACGGGACCTGCATCAGTGGGAGGGAGCTGTGAAGGAGGAAAGGTTTCCACACACTAGAAGCCCCTTCGCGGGTGGAGACTGCGGGTGGCGGAGGGGGAAGCTTCAGAGCCGCGAAGGAGAGTACAGCAACAGAGGTGCGGAGGGCAAAGTGGAGAGATTCCCACAGAGGATCGGTGCCGACCAGCACTCACCAGCCCGAGAGGTTTGCCTGCTCACCCGCCGGGGAGGGCGGGGGCTGGGAGCGGAGGCTCGGGCTTCTGTCAGATCGCAGGGAGAGGACTGGGGGTGCGAACACACCCTGAAGGGGTTAGTGCACCACGGCTAGCCAGGAGGGAGTACGGGAAAAAGTCTGGACCTGCCGAAGAGGCAAGAGACTTTTTCTTCCCTCTTTGTTTCCTGATACGCGAGGAGAGGGGATTCAGAACGCTGCTTAAAGGAGCTCCAGAGACAGGCGCGAGCCGCGGCTATCAGCGCGGACCCCAGAGACTGGCATGAGACGCTAAGGCCACTGCTGCCGCCACCAAGAAGCCTGTGTGCGAGCACAGGTCACTCTCCACACCTCCCCTCCCAGGAGCCTGTGCAGCCCGCCACTGCCAGGGTCCACTTCTCCAGGGCGAAAGCACAGCGCGCCTCAGTCTGGTGCAACGTCATGCAGGCCGCTGCCACAGCAGGCTTGCCCCACACTTCGTACCCCTACCTCCCACCGGCCTGAGTGAGCCACAGCCCCCCAATCAGCTGCTCCTTTAACCCTGTCCTGTCTGAGCGAAGAACAGACACCCTCAGGCGACATACACGCAGAGGCAGGGCCAAATCCAAAGCTGAACCCGGGAGCTGTGCGAACAAAGAAGAGAAAGGGAAATCTCTCCCAGCAGCCTCAGGAGCAGTGGATTAAATCTCCACAACCAACTTGATGTACCCTGCACCTGTGGAATATGTGAATAGACAATGAATCACCCCAAATTGAGGCGGGGGATTTGGGGAACAACAATATATTTTTTCCTTTTTATCTTTTTGTGAGCATGTATGTGTATGCTTCTGTGAGTAATTGTGTCTGTATAACTTTGCTTTTACCATTTGTCCTAGGGTTCTGTCTGCCCGTTTTTGTCTTTTTTAGTATAGCTTTTTTTTTTTTTTTTTTTTTTTTTTAGAGGTACGTGGGCCTCTCACTGTTGTGGCCCCTCCCCTTGCGGAGCACAGGCTCCGGACGCGCAGGCTCAGCAGCCATGGCTCACGGGCCCAGCCGCTCCGCAGCACGTGGGATCCTCCCGGACCGGGGCACGAACCCGCGTCCCCTGCATCGGCAGGCGGACTCTCAACCACTGCGCCACCAGGGAAGCCCTTTAGTATAGCTTTGAGCACTTCTTACCATTGGTGGATTTGTTTTTTGGTTTGGTTGCTCTCTTCTTTCTTTCTATTACTTTTTAATTTTTTTATTTTTAATAATTACTTTTTTAATTTTAATAACTTTATTTAATTTTATGTTTTTAAATATTTTGTTCTTTCTTTTTTTCTCCCCTTTATTCTGAGCCATGTGGCTGAAAGGATCTTGGTGCTGTGGCCAGGTGTCAGGCCTGTGCCTCTGAGGTAGGAGAGCCAAGTTCAGGACATTGGTCCACCAGAGCAATGGTAATAGCAAACACCAGCTCCACCAGCTGGATATGGTCCACCAGCTCCACCAGCTGGACATGGTCCACCAGCTCCACGTAATATCAAACGGAAAAAATCTCCCAGAGATCTCCATCTCAACGCCAAGACACAGCTCCACTCAATGACCAACAAACTACAGTGCGGGACACCCTATGCCAAACAACTAGCAAGACAGGAACACAATCCCACCCACTAGCAGAGAGGCTGCCTAAAATCATAAGGTGACAGACACCCCAAAACACACCACCAGACACAGACCTACCCAACAGGAAGACAAGATCCAGCCTCATCTACCAGAACATAGGTATTAGTCCCCTCCACTGGGAAGCCTACACAACCCACCGAACCAACCTTAGCCACTGGGGACAGGCACCAAATACAACGGGAACTACGAAACTGCAGCCTGTGAAAAGGAGACCCCAAACACAGTAAGTTAAGCAAAATGAGAAGACAGAGAAGGACACAGCAGATGATGGAGCAAGGTAAAAACCCACCAGACCAAACAAATGAAGAGGAAACAGTCTGTCTGAAAGAGAATTCAGAGTAATGAGAGTAAAGATGATCCAAAATCTTGGAGGTAGAATGGAGAAAATACAAGAAACATTTAACAAGGACCTAGAAGAACTAAAGAGCAAACAAACAATGATGGACAATACAATAAATGAAATTAAAAATTCTCTAGAAGGAACCAACAGCAGAATAACTGAGGCAGAAGAATGGATAAGTGACCTGGAAGATAAAACAGTGAAAATAACTACCGCAGAGCAGAATAAACAAAAAAGAATGAAAAGAAATGGGGAGAGTCACAGAGACCTGTGGGACAACATTAAATGCACCAACAATCAAATTATACGGGTCCCAGAAGAAGAAGAGAAAAAGAAAGGGAGTGAGAAAATATTTGAAGAGATTATAGTTGAAAACTTCCCTAATATGGGAAAGGAAATAGTTAATCAAGGCAAGGAAGTGCAGAGTCCAATACAGGATATATCCAAGGAGAAACACTCCAGGACACATATTAATAAAACAATCAAAAATTAAATACAAAGAAAACATATTAAAAGTAGCAAGGGAAAAACAACAAATAACATACAAGGGAATCCCCATAAGGTTAACAGCTTATCTTTCAGCAGAAACTCTGCAAAGCCAGAAGGGAGTGGCAGGACATATTTAAAGTGATGAAAGGGAAAAAACCTACAACCAAGATTACTCTACCCAGCAAGGATCTCATTCAGATTCGACACAGAAATTAAAAATTTACAGACAACCAAAAGCTAAGAGAATTCAGCACCACAAAACCAGCTTTACAACAAATGCTAAAGGAACTTCTCTAGGCAGGAAACACAAGAGAAGAAAAAGACCTGCAATAACAAACTCCAAACAGTTAAGAAAATGGTAACTGGAACATACATATCGATAATTACCTTAAATGTAAATGGATTAAATGCTCCAACCAAAAGACATAGACTGGCTGAAGGGATACAAAAAAAAGACTTGTACATATGCTGTCTACAAGAGATCCACTTCAGACCTAGGAACACAAACAGAATGAAAGTGAGGGGATGGAAAAAGATATTCCATGCAAATGGAAATCAGAAGAAAGCTGCAGTAGAAATTCTCATATCAGACAAAATAGACTTTAAAATAAAAACTATTACAAGAGACCAAGAAGGACACATCATAATGATAAAGGGATCAATCCAAGAAGATATAACGACTGTAAATATTTATGCACCCAACATTGGAGAACCACAATACATAAGGCAAATGCTAACAGCCATAAAAGGGGATATCGACAGTAACACAATCATAGTAGGGGACTTTAACACAACAGACCAATCACAAGCACTGAAATTGAAACTGTGATTAAAAATCTTTCAACAAACAAAAGCCCAGAACCAGAATGCTTCACAGGCAAATTCTATCAAACATTTAGAGAAGACCTAACAGCTATCCTTCTCAAACTCTTCCAAAATACAGCAGAGGGAGGAACACTCCCAAACTCATTCTACAAGGCCACCATCACCCTGATACCAAAACCAGACAAAGATGTCACAAAGAAAGTAAACTACAGGCCAATATCACTGATGAACATAAATGCAAAAATCCTCAAGAAAATACTAGCTAACAGAATACAAGAGCACATTAAAAAGATCATACACCATGATCAAGTGGGGCTTATCCCAGGAATGCACAGATTCTTCAATATATGCAAATCAATCAATGTGACACACCATATTAACAAATTGAGGAATAAAAACCATACGATCATCTCAATAGATGCAGAGAAAACTTTTGACAAAATTCAACACCCATTTATGACAAAAACCCTCCAGAAAGTAGGCACAGAGGGAACTTATCTCAACATAATAAAGGCCATATATGACAAACCCACAGCCAACATCGTCCTCAATGGTGAAAACCTGAAAACATTTCCACTAAGATAAGGAAGAAGACAAGGTTGCCCACTCTCACCACTATTATTCAACACTGTTTTGGAAGTTTTAGCCACAGAAATCAGAGAAGAAAAAGAAATAAAAAGAATCCAAATCAGAAAAAAAGAAGTAAAGCTGTCACTGTTTGCAGATGACATGATACTATACATACAGAATCCTAAAGATGCTACCAGAAAACTACTAGAGCTAATCAATGAAGTTGGTAAAGTAGCAGGATACAAAATTAATGCACAGAAATCTCTTGCATTCCTATACAATAATGATGAAAAATCTGAAAGAAAAATTAGGGAAACACTCCCATTTACCATTAAAACAAAAAGTCTAAAATACCTAGGAATAAACCTACCTCAGGAGAAAAAAGACCTTTATGCAGAAAACTATAAGACACTGATGAAAGAAATTAAATATGATACGAATAGATGGAGTGCTATACCATGTTCTTGGATTGGAAGAATCAACATTGTGAAAATGACTCTACTACCCAAAGCAATCTACAGATTCAATGCAATCCCTAAGAAACTACCACTGGCATTTTTCACAGAACTAGAACAAAAAATTTCACAATTTGTATGGAAACACAAAAGACCCCGAATAGCCAAAGCAATCCTGATAAAGAAAAACAGCTGGAGGAATCAGGCTGCCTGACTTCAGACTATACTACTAAGATACAGTAATCAAGACAGTATGGTACTGGCACAAAAACAGAAATATAGATCAATGGAACAGGATAGAAAGCCCAGAGATAAACCCACGCACATATGCTCACCTTATCTTTAATAAAGGAGGCAAGAATACACAGTGGACAGAAGACAGCCTCTTCAATAAGTGGTGGTGAGAAAACTGGACAGCTACATGTAAAAGAATGAAATTAGAACACTCCCTAACACCATACACAAAAATAAACTCAAAATGGATTAAAGATGTAAATGTAAGTTCAGACACTATCAAACTCTTAGAGGAAAACATAGGCAGAACACTCTATGACATAAATCACAGCAAGATCCTTTTTGACCCACCTCCTAGAGAAATGGAAATAAAGACAAAAATAAACAAATGGGACCTAGTGAAACTTAAAAGCTTTTGCACAGCAAAGGAAAACATAAATAAGACGAAAGGGTGACCCTCAGAATGGGAGAAAATATTTGCAAACGAAGCAACTGACAAAGGATTAATATCCAAAATTTACAAGCAGCTCATGCAGTTCAATATCAAAAAACCAACCCAATCAAAAAATGGGCAGAAGAACTAAATAGACATTTTTCCAAAGAAGATATACAGATTGCCAACAAACACATGAAAGGATGCTCAACATCACTAATCATTAGAGAAATGCAAATCAAAACTACAATGAGGTACCACCTCACACCAGTCAGAATGGCCATCATCAAAAAATCTACAAACAATAAATGCTGGAGAGGGTGTGGAGAAAAGGGAACCCTCCTGCACTGTTGGTGGGAATGTAAATTGATACAGCCACTATGGAGAACAGTATGGAGGATCCTTAAAAAACGACAAATAGAACTACCATACGACCCAGCAATCCCACTACTGGGCATATACCCTGAGAAAACCATAATTCAAAAAGAGCCTGGGCTTCCCTGGTGGCGCAGTGGTTGAGAATCCACCTGCCAATGCAGGGGACGCGGGTTCGTGCCCCAGTCCGGGAAGATACCACATGCCGCGGAGTGGCTAGGCCCTTGAGCCATGGCCACTGAGCCTGCGCGTCCAGAGCCTGTGCTCCACAACGGGAGAGGCCACAAGAGTGAGAGGCCCGCGTACCACCAAAAAAAAAAAAAAAAAAAAAAAAAAAACCAGGGACCACAATGTTCATTGCAGCTCTGTTTACAATAGCCAGGACATGGAAGCAACCTAAGTGTCTATCGACACATGAATGGATAAAGAAGATGTGGCACGTATATACAATGGAATACTACTCAATCATAAAAATAAATGAAGTTGAGTTATTTGTAGTGAGGTGGACGGACCTAGAGACTGTCATACGGAGTGAAGTAAGTCAGAAAGAGGAAATGAAATACTGTATGCTAACACATATATACGGAATCTTAAAAAAAATGGTTATGAAGAACCTAGGGTCAGGATGGGAATAAAGATACAGACCTACTACAGAATGGACTTGAGGACATGGGGAGGGGGCAGGTTAAGCTGGGACAATGTAAGAGAGTGGCATGGACATATATACACTATGAAATATAAAATCGATAGCTAGTGGGAAGCAGCCGCATAGCACAGGGAGATCAGCTCGGTGCTTTGTGACCACCTAGAGGTGTGGAATAGGGAGGGTGGGAGGGAGGGAGATGCAAGAGCGAAGAGATGTGGGGATATATGTACATGTATAGCTGATTCACTTTGTTATAAAGCGGAAACTAACACACCATTGTAAAGCAATTATAGTCCAATAAAGATGTTTTTAAAAAATCTACTAAAAAAAAGTGGGCAGAGGACCTGAATAGATATTTCTCTGAAGAAGACATATGAATGACAAACAGGTATATGAAAAGGTGCTCAACATCACTAAGCATCAGGGAAATGCAAATCAAAACCTCAGTGAGCTATTACTTCCCACCTGTTAAAATGGTCATTTATCGAAAAAATAAGATAACAAAGGTTGGTGAGGTTATGGAGAGAAGGGAACCTCTTATTTGCTGTTGTTGGGAATGTAAACTGATATAGCAATTAGGGAAAGTAGTATGAAGGCTCCTCAAAAAATTAGAAATAGAACTACCATATGATCCAGTAATCCCCCTTCTGAGTATATAACCAAAGGAAATGAAATCAGTATCTCCAAGATATATCTGCATTCCCATGTTCATTGCAGCATTATTTGCCATAGCCAAGAGTCAAAAACAATCTCAATGTTCACCAATGAATGAATACAGATAATATAGTACACACACAATGGAATATTGTTCTGCCTTAAAAAAGAAGGAAATCCTGCCATGTGTGACAACATGGATGAACCTGGAGGACATTATGCTGAGTGAAACAAGCCAGACACAGAAAGACAAATAATACATGAATCTTATATGTGGCATATACGTGGAATCTAAAATAGTCAAACTCATAGAAGGAGACAGTAGAATGGTGACTGCCGGGGCAGGGAGGGGGAGGAAACTGGGAGATGTTGGTCAAAAAAGTACAAAGTTTCAGTTACTCAAGACGAGTAAATTTTGGAGATCTAATGTACAGCATGATGACTATAGTTAACAATACTATATTGTATACCTGCAATTTGGTAAGAGGGTAAAAACAAACTGTAACAATGTGAGGTGATGAATATGTTAGTTAGCTTGATTGTGGTGATCATTACACAATGTACACATATATCCAAACAGCTGTACACCTTAAATAGATACAATTCGTATTTGTCAATTATACCTCAATAAAGTTGAGGACAAAAAAGAAAAAAAGAATGTTGAGGGTAAGATTGGGGAAGTGTGGGGCAATTATAATCTATATATTTACTGCCACATCCCTTCAGAGCACCCTGATCTGTATTAAAAGTTCTAAAGTTTCCTTTTGTTTTATTACATACTTTTTCTATAGTAAAAACTACATACATAAGAAAATTTACCCATACAAAAACTTCTACATGAATGTATATAGCAGCATTCTTCACAAAAGCCAAAAGGTGGAACAAACGCAAATGGCCATCAACTGATGAACGGATAAACAAAAGGTAGTATAGCCATACCATGAAATATAATTTGGCCATAAAAAGGAATGAGGTAGGGCTCCCCTGGTGGCGCAGTGGTTGAGAATCCGCCTGCCGATGCAGGGGACATGGGTTCGTGCCCCGGTCCGGGAAGATCCCACATGCCGCGGAGTGGCTGGGCCCGTGAGCCATGGCCACTGAGCCTGTGCTCCGCAACAGAAGAGGCCACAACAGTGAGAGGCCTGCATACCACCAAAAAAAAAAAAAAGGAATGAGGTAATGATACCTATTTCAACATTGACGAATATTGAAGATATTATGCTAAATCAAAGAAATCAAAGTCCACATATTATATGATTATATTTATATGCCATGTCAAGAACAGGGGAATTTAGAGGGATAGAAAATAGATTAGTGGTTACCAGGGCTGAGAAATGGGGAGTAAGGGGAGTGACCACTAATGGACATTGTGTTTCTTTTTGGGGTGATGAGAATGTTGCGGAATTCGTGCTGATAGCCACACAATTCTGTGAACATACTAATTACCACTGAATTGTATACTTTAAATGTGTAAATTTTATGGTGTGTGAATTATGCTCCAATAAAGCTAGTATTAAAAGAAAAGAATAATCTTACCACACTTCCAAATACTCAAAGGCTATCTGACCAGCCTGTGGAAGTCATAGTTCTCCAGTGTCCCCCATATTTCCTACATTCACTTTTTAGTAATTTGAAACTTAAAAGTGCTCGAGAAATTCAGAAATGTAGAGGGCTAAAAATTATGTTAAGAAATTAACTATCAGCTATGGGGGGTTTTTTTGGTATTTTGGGTTTTTTGGGGCCAAGCCACGCAGCATACAGGATATCTTAGTTCCCCGACCAGGGACTGAACCCATGTCCCCTGCAGTGGAAGCACAGACTCTTAAGCACTGGACCACCAGGGAAGTCCCTTATGGGGTTCTTTTCTGCGTTTGAAAATTTTATATAGCATAGGGTGTTCCCAGGAGGCCCTCTCCATGTGAAATTCCCAAATTGGTTTCAGAGATGCACAAAAGTATATATTTCTTTTTATGCCCAGAAGATTATATGCTGACATAAATTTAAGTGGCAAATATACTTCAGGTCTGTCTTGCATTATAGAAATTAAAAACCTTTGTGAACAGAACAATTTTCATTTAATAAAGAAAGGAAAGACCCTTTATTATACCCTCTTTAAATGTTCCTTTCTCAACAGTGATTCATTATCTGCTCAGCCACATATTTATCAGCTGTCACCCATATATCTTCTCTAAACACTCAGACTCCCCCTCTACACTCAAACTGAATTAACCTTTTCATATCATGTCCACTTAAATTGTTGGCCATTCTACACATTTTCTCAACATAACCACCAGGAACAGCCCATCCCTAATCTACTGTTACTAATTTTATGCCTACCATATATTAAGAAACATCCTATTGCTATCATTTTCCACTGTATATTTCATGCTGTAAATTTTCTCTTGTTTCCTGGGTACTTAGCCCTTTCTTAAGATAATGCTAATCAAATTGAGGTTGGATGCCACAATAGGTTCTGAAACATTTTAGCTAGCAAAAGTAAAGCATCACAAAGGATGTAGGACATATCCTTCCACATTATAAATTCACCTTAGCCTTTATTTCCTTTGTGCTATTATTTCCCATCTTTTCTGTAGCACTGCTATTTTCAGTCTTTCACTCATTTTGCTCCTCTCACCACTTTCTTTCTCAACTTCCACCTCCACTCTCTTATCCTGGTGTGGAGAGCTTCTGTAGGAAATTGGTAATCGTGTCTTTCAAAGTCTTTAACACTTGGAGCTGACTGCTAAGAGAAATTGACCAGATTCCTGTGATCTTTATCAGTTTCCTTGATCAGAGAAAATCAGCTATGTTTTGAAGGATATGCAGGTTACTGGAGAAAATGAATTATGCTGGTAGGATTAAGAGACTTAAAAAGTCTAAGAAACCATTAAAAAGAAAGCGTTTTGCATAATGTAGTTAACACTCGTTATTCTGTGAAGACTAATTAGCTCTATTAAAACTGTGGGAGGAGTGTCATTCTAATGAAGCAGGAAGAGTTATACATATGAACTGCATGCATTTAAACATGTATACAACAGTTCTTGACTGCAACTGGGAGAAAGCTTCCATCAGTAACTTTATGAACCATATCACTATGCACTGGAGGAAAGATGATAACATAAGAACCTGAGGTGAAACTGAGGGCACTCGTGTTTACTACTGTTTAGAGCAAGGCTCAGCAAACTTTTTCTGTTAACTACCAGAGAGTAAATATTTTAGGCTTTATGAAACCATACAACTCTCACAACTATTCAACTCTGCCCTTGTAGCATTAAAGCATCTATAGACAATAGGCAACAGATAAGAGGAGCTACGTTCCAACAGCAGTATACTTAAAACAAACAAACAAACAAACAACGACAACAGAAACAGGGGGCAGGCCGCCTGTGGACCAGTCAGCCAACCCCTAGTTTAGAGGATCTGGGAAAGAGCTGAGTAGTGAGAAAGAGCAAAGCGGACTCTGACATCCATAAGCTGTCCTGGTGCTCACAGGTGTGCTTCGTCATTCAACTTTTCTGCTCTGCACCAGCAGTACAAGGCCTCGGTCAATTAAGTATCATCTGTTTCCAATTAGAAAATTCTACTGAACCTTCAAGGTCTGACTCATATGTTACTATGATGGAAGACCTTTCTACCTGGCTGGAGTTTCTATATCACCTTGTTACAGATCTGTTTTAAGATACCTTGCATTCTTCTTGAACCCTACCTGTTTGTATGTCTTACACTTCCTTAATGCATTAAAAAATTCTTGGGCTTCCCTGGTGGTGCAGTGGTTGAGAGTCCGCCTGCCGATGCAGGGGATACGGGTTCATGCCCCGGTCCGGGAGGATCCCACATGCCGCGGAGCGGCTGGGCCCGTGAGCCATGGCCGCTGAGCCTGCGGGTCCAGAGCCTGTGCTCCGCAATGGGAGAGGCCACAACAGTGAGAGGCCCGCGTACCAAAAAAAAAAAAAAAAAAGAAAAAAAAAAATTCTTACCTGGCGGAGCGTTGGAGGGAAGGAGGCGGCACAGAAGTTCATCTGCCGGGCCATGAACCCACTGCTCCTAGCCGAGGCGCCGGTCAGCGCGGGCTGCGTCCGGGCCAGGCTACCGCCGCTACCGCACAGCCTCATAGGTTCACTCACCACGCGGGGCTTGTGACCGGAGCTGGGGCGCATCCACAGCCCACACAGCCGCAGCCGCAACCAGCGGGCCCAAGCCTCCGGCGTCCGGAACCAGACCCTGTATGCCGCCCACCTTGACTCCGCCCTGCCGCGCTGCCCTAGGCGGCGGTGGGCGGACGCGTCCCTGCTGTGCCAGCTGGGGGCGATGTACGAGTCAATCCTGAACTATTGCAAGCACCTGTGACAAGACTGGTCCTCCCTGCACTCAGCTCCTACCCACCCGACACTGGCCTATCTGATGACGACGAGCCTCCTGATATTAGCCTGCCCCTCAACCCGCCACCCTTCGCTGTCCTCCAGACGCACTATGCCCATGACCAGTGGTTGCAGGGCGCCTTCCACACCAGCCTCTGAAGAGCTGGCCTTGGGGGATGCATCCCTCAGCAAGTACTCAGACTATAGTGCCCGCTTTCCCCCCTACCACCTCACCTTACAGGAGTGTAAGACCTGGGCTTCTTGGTGGCAAAACTGCCACCACCCCCTCTCTCCTGTCTTGAGTTAGCTGGCACTGGGGCAGACACCTGGGCTCCAGCCTCTGCACATGGCACTGGACCTCCACTTCTACACGTGTGCACCCAAGCTTGACCAACCTTCGGCAGCTCTGCGGTTGGGATGAGTTCCTGGTTCCCACCTCCTTTTCACCTTTTGCTGCTATCAGCAGCCGCTGGCTCAGGTGCATCCCATCTCTGGTCCCTGGGTTCTACTGCCTTAGATAAGGGCCCCAGGACCCATTCCTGCATCCACCCTCGTGTGGGAGAGCCAAAGCTCCAGGCTGGATATTTAAGTTTAGGGGCCAACCTCCTGGGCACATAGGTAAATAAATATTCTCTCAGAAAAAAAAAAAATTCCTTAGAAGCAATAACTATGTTTTGTACTTTACATTCCCTACAGTGTCAAGTGCTTTTCCTGGCATATGAAAGGCACTTAACAAATAATTATGGGTATTGTATAGGTACCAGTACAAAAGTATTCATAACTAGGTCACAAAAGAGATAAAATTTATAAACACTGGTACAACAAAAGTAGCTTTTAATCCTCTGCATGGCTTTTTAGCCAACCTTAAAATATTTAAAGCATGTGAAAGCACAGAATGATTATCTTACCTGCATACATCCTTCATCTATCTTGCCCTTTTGAGGATCAATTTTTAAATGTGCAGTTTTTTTAAAGCGGTACATCACAGGAAGTGATTTGGATCGATTTTGTATAATACACTGAATCTCTGAACATCCACCCATGAAACAAGGTGAAAAATTAAGGACTCTTCCCGGATCAAACTGTAATAAGACAGGAAGTCCTGAGCCTGTCAGGGCTAATTCCACTTTCTGAAATCAATCACCTGTAAAAGCAATAATAGCTTTTTAACATTAAAAGTGTTTGGGGACTACAGAATATATTTGCTCAGTCTAAATAGTGTCATCTGAAAGACTTGATGAGACATGGGTAGCTCATTCAATCTTTCATTCAACAAACTTATTGAGTGCCAGGGCCTTCTTTGTGCCAGGGACTTTTCTAGGCCTTGGGGGTACAGCAGTGAATAAAATAGACAATGTCCTTGCTCTCGTGGGTTTTACATTCTAGTGAGGTGACACTGACAATAAAATAAATAGATAAGGTGGAGTAAGACAGCATACAATGTCTTGGGGCTGCTCATTTATATGGGGAAGTCCCAAAAGACCTCTCTGATAGGGAGACATGTGAGCAAAGATATAAGGGACTCTGGAAGAAAGTCACGTGAAAAATCCAGAAAAAAAAGTGTATTCTAAACAGAGAAAACAACAAGTACAGAGACTCCAAGGTAGGAATGGCTTGGCATGCTCAAAAAAAAAAACCCCAGGAACGAAGTACGGCTGTGGAAGAGCAGTAGAAGAATGGTGAGAAATGATCAGACTTAAGATATACTTTTGAGGGTACAGTTAACAAAATTTGCTGATGGATTGCATGTAGAATAGGAGTTTGAACACGATAAATGATAATGCTAAGGTTTTTGGCATAAGCAACTGAAGTGATGGAATTTTCATTTCTTGAGACAGGAAAGACTTCAGGAGGGATAGGTTATAGGGAAACCAATAGTTCTTTTTTTGGACATGTTAAGTTTGAGATGTCTAGTAGACATCCAAGTGGAAATGTCTTATTAGGTCACTTAATATATTTGTAACCTTAGAGTGAAGATGAAGGAGGAAGGATTGGAGTTTTGAGGGGAGAAGAGAAGCTATGTGATACTAATCTCAAATCGAGAGAAAGTGAATGCATGCAGGAACACAGCAGGAATGGCAAACACCAGGACTCAGTTGGGATTAGTGGTTACAGATATAAAGTGAAACCTCACAGCCTGGTTTTGTGTTTTTCGCCAGCTTCCCAGGTGCAGCGCTACAGTAGGCTAAGAGTTGAATTTAATCAGATTAGAGGTTTTCCACTCAGCCAAAATGGGAGTTGAGCCAAGAGATTTACATATACTTGGGAAAAGGTGATTAAAATAATAGATGGAGGAATACAAGCTGAGCAATAACATAAATATGAAGTTTTGGAGATACTACAAAGAAGCTAGTACCTATGAATTGTGAGCTCTAATTGAGTGAAAGAACTATTTTGCAGAGAAAGCAATGTAACTAGAATCCCATAAACAGAGTTTATATTTCTTCACTCTTGGTCTTACTAGCCAATCCTAGACTCTAAGGAAAACCGAGCATCTGTATCTCTACCCATTGAAAACTAGATTAACTTGCAAGCCTAGAATAAACGTTCTATGATCGGCAGACAGAGCTCCATATCACCAACCATGGCATAAATAGTAACAGAGCAATCAATTTCTGCCCTAGGAACACAGTTCAACTCTGCTCAATGACATCACTTGTACCAACATGTAAATCTTCTAGACTCTTGACTTGCCATGGCTCATCTTTCTGGATTTCATCTCTCATCTGCCTATATTTTTCTTTTTGATCCTTCTTGCTAAACTGAAGTCCAATTCCATTTTCCTCACTGCAACGCATCCAACATTACCCAAAAATGTAAAAATAAAAAGTGCCTTGCATCTTTACGTGTGGCCTGCAAAGCACGTGCACTTATCAATATCCTATAGCAGGATATTATACTCTTTACTAGAGCTCTAGTAAATAGGGTGACTAGTAAATAAAATGACTGTCACTTTATATAGATTCTAAGAGAGCAAAAGGTTTGGTAAAGATGAAATAGGTCATTTGTTCCCATATTAATCTCTAAGAGAAAACCTAGGCTTACAAAGAAAAGAAGGCAGGTTGTTTTTCTGTTTTTTTCTTTTATTATTCCCTTAACTCTACATCATCATGTTTATCTAATGTTATTTTAAAATAATAAAATCGGGACTTCCCTGGTGGTGCAGTGGTTAAGAATCTGCCTGCCAATGCAGGGGACACAGGTTCGAGCCCTGATCCAGGAAGATCCCATATGTCGCAGAGCAACTAAGCCCATGCGCCACAACTACTGAGCCTGCACTCTAGAGCATGCAAGCCACAACTATTGAGCCCGTGTGCCACAGCTACTGAAGCCTGTGTGTCTAGAGCCCATGCTCCGCAACAAGAGAAGCCACCACAATGAGAAGTCCATGCACAGCAACAAAGAGTAGCCCCCTGCTTGCTGCAACTAGAGAAAGTCCGTGTGCAGCAACAAAGACCCAATGCAGCCAAAAATAAATAAATTAATTTAAAAAAATAATAAAATAAAATAATAAAGTCATCTAAATTCTAACTTGGAAAATTATCATGTAAATGCTGCTGAGGCTGACTTTTCTCAACGTGCCACAGAAGACATGTTAAGGTCTCTCGAATGTTTGCATTTTTACTCTAGTCCAGAATTATATATTTTTATTAAACTGCCTCTATAAATATTGCTGTCCAAACTTTTAAACAATTTAAACAGCTATACATTTGATGATAATGTTCATTTTGTACTTACTTTTGATGGTTTTGTTATCATCTCTCAAAAATCCATCTTTACTTCCTACAGATTCAAACCTCAAAAAGAGAGCACAGTCTTGCCTGTGTGAAGGATCATCCTTTTGACCATTAATGATTAGCCTGTAAAAAATCACAATCAGTTATCTCTAAAGCAAAGATGATAACTTTATTATCTCTCAAAAGGGAATTTCAACGCAATACTTAAATCTATGCAAACAGATGCAATTCAGGAATAAAAAGGTAACTGTGATCCATTTTCCAAAGCTACTGCACAAGACACTGAGACTTGCCAAAAAGAAGGCCATACTCATATTATGTGAAGATCCAAAAAATGACTTCATAATGATATTTGTAAGATAAGAGGAATTTAAATGTACTAAGTTGTCAAGGTATTGCCTCCAACGCCACTTTCTATGTAAAAGATTTTCTTTCCAGGCAAACTTCATTGCTAGCTAAGGTCTCTGTTCAATTCTCTACAATAGTCCTTCTTACACCAGGGTGAAACTGCAAACCTCTCGTACGTACCTGTCTCCTCCCATGGACTAAGCACATATTGCTAGCCACATTCTTGTTAGAGGAGAACAGGTAATTTGGAGAATAAGATTTGGTAACAGCCAAATCTTGGCAGAGGAGAAAAGCAAAGGAAAGATGAGAAGGGAGTAGGACCAAGGACAGAGATGGGTTACATCACAGGCTTGTGCACTGGCAATCTTTACTTGCCTTACCTAGAGCTCAGCTTTTTGGCAGCGGATACTCAAACATACACACAAAAGGCTGATGTGAAATATTACATAGGAAACAAAATAGCATAGTGAGAACATCTTTAACTAAGACTACAAATCATATTTATTCCTATGTGTTCATGCTAGACTCTCAAATAAAATGAACATGTTACCATGAAAAGAGTATTTAGAATTTCAAAGATGGTGTATTAAACAGAATCTTACAGATTCACCAAAGAAGTTCCCTGCATGAAGAGATGATTACTAAGGCAATTATAGGTTGTACAAATAGAACAATTAGTTGATTTACTACCCTCCTTAAATTAAACCACAACTCAGTCCTCATCGGACAGATGGTATCACCAAGTGACCCTGTTGCCACAGCCAGAAGTACAATAAACATTGCCTTCTTACAAACAAGGGTAAACATACTGACAACTGGATCGGTTATTGTCACACACTGCAACCTCTCAAGTGTAGCTGAAATTGCTACTATATATTTAAAACAGCATTGCCAAATATATTTTCAAACTAAATAATCAAACCAAGTACAGGGAAAAATATACATTGGCAAAAGTCTAACATCTGTATGAGTTTCAGCAAGCAAGTGTGGTTGATCCCAGCAGCTGCTATAGGCTTAATATTCCCGATACTCAGTAAGCATTTGGCCCTGGCAGGAGCAATGCATCCTCTTTGGAGGCATCTAGAACATACTGCATGCCCCTGGCCATCACCTGACTATTTCTGCAGGGACAACAAGGTCTTGGTTGAACAGTTTGGTTTGTGGCCAAAATCCAAAGCAACCCAAAACTTCCATCACCTCATTTCCACAAGATCTGGAGAGATTTTTAATTTAAAATGAAGTATTTAGGGGCTTCCCTGGTGGCGCAGTGGTTGAGAATCCGCCTGCCGATGCAGGGGACACAGGTTCATGCCCCGGTCCGGGAAGATCCCACATGCCGCGGAGCGGCTGGGGCCGTGAGCCATGGCCGCTGAGCCTGCGCATCCGGAGCCTGTGCTCCGCAACGGCGGAGGCCACAACAGTGAGAGGCCCGCGTACCACAAATAAATAAATAAATAAATAAATAAATAAATAAATAAATAAATAAAATGAAGTATTTAGAAATATTTTTAAATATTGGAAATAATATTAACCATGTTAGAAATATTTAGAACCATAATGAGAAAAACCCAATTTGTGTCTTCTGCCAATTTTTTTTAAAATAAATTTATTTATTTTATATATTTATTTTTGGCTGTGTTGGGTCTTCATTGCTGTGCTCAGGCTTTCTCTAGTTGCGGTGAGCAGGGGCTACACTTTGTTGCAGTGTGTGGGCTTCTCATTGCAGTGGCTTCGCTTGTTGCAGAGCACAGGCTCTAGGCACGTGGGCTCAGTAGTTGTGGCTCGTGGGCTCTAGAGCACAGGCTCAGTAGTTGTGGCACACAGGCTTAGTTGCTCCATGGCATGTGGGCTCTTCCCAGACCAGGGATCGAACCTGTGTCCCCTGCATTGGTGGGTAGATTCTTAACCACTGCACCACCAGGGTAGTCCAAGATCTAAATTATTTTAAATACATGCAATAATTAAAGGAACTGAGAAAATATTTAAAGAGATTACAGTTGAAAACTTCCCAAATTGGTTTCAGAGATGCACAAAAGTATATATTTCTTTTTATGCCCAGAAGATTATATGCTGACATAAATTTAACTTCCCTAATATGGGAAAGGAAATAGTCAATCACATCCAGGAAGCACAGAGAGTCCCATACAGGATAAATTCAAAGAGAAACACGTCAAGCCACATATTAATCAAAGTATAAAAAATTAAATACAAAGAAAAAATCTTAAACACTGCAGGGAGAGCAACAAATAAAATACAAGAGAATCCCCATAAGGTTAACAGCTGATCGTTCAGCAGAAATGCTACAAGCCAGAAGGGAGTGGCAGGATATATTTAAAGTGGTGAAAGGGGAAAGCCCACAATGAAGATTACTCTACCCAGCAAGGATCTCATTCAGGTTCCACAGAGAAATTAAAACCTTTACAGACAAGCAAAAGTTAAGAGAATTCAGCACCACCAAACCAGCTTTACAACAAATGCTAAAGGAACTACTCTAGGCAGAAAACACAGGAGAAGGAAAAGACCTACAATAACAAACCAAAAACAATTAATAAAATGGTAATAGGAACACACATATTGATAATTACCTTAAAGGTAAATGGATTAAAGGCTCCAAACAAAAGACATAGACTGGCTGAATGGATACAAAAACAAGAAACAAGACCCATATATATGTTGTCTAGAAGAAACCCATTTCAGAACTAGAGACACATACAGACTGAAAGTGAGGGGATGGAAAAAGATATTCCATGCAAATGGAAATCAAAACAAAGCTGGAGAGGCAATTCTCATATCAGACAAAATAGACTTTGAAATAAAGACTATCACAAGAGACAAAGAAGGACACTACATGATCAAGGGATCAATCCAAGAAGAAGATATAACAATTGTAAACTTTTATGCACCCAACATAGGAGCACCTCAAAACATAAGGCAATGGGCTTCCCTGGTTCCGCAGTGGTTGAGAGACCGCCTGCCGATGCAGGGGACACGGGTTCGTGGCCCGGTCAGGAAGATCCCACATGCCGCGGAGTAGGTGGGCCCGTGAGCCGTGGCCGCTGAGTGTGCACATCCAGAGCCTGCACTCCGCAACGCGAGAGGCCACAACAGTGACAGGCCTGCGTACCACAAAAAGAAAAAAAAAAAAAAAACCATAAGGCAAATGTTTACAGACATAAAAGGGGAAATCTACAGGAACACAATCATAGTAGGGGACTTTAACACCTCACTTTCACCAATGGAGAAATGATGCAAAATGAAAATAAATTAGTAAACACAAGCTTTAAATGATACATTGAAAAAGATGGATTTAATTGATATTTATAGGACATTCCATCCAAAAACAACAGAATACACATATTTCTCAAGTGCTCATGGAACATCCTCCAGGATAGATCATATCTTGGGTCACAAAACAACCCTTGGTAAATTTAAGAAAATTGAAATCATATCAAGTATCTTTTCCAACCACAAAGCTATGAGACTAGATATCAATTACAGGAAAAAAAACTGTAAAAAATTAAAACACGTGAAGGCTAAACAATACATTACTAAATAACCAAGAGATCACTGAAGAAATCAAAGAGGAAATCAGAAAATACCTAGAAACAAATGCCAATGAAAACACGATAGCCCAATATCTATGGGATGCAGCAAAAGCAGTTCAAAGAAGGAAGCTTACAGCAATACAGTCCTACCTTAAGAAATAAGAAACATCTCAAATAAACAACCTAACCTTACACCTAAAGCAATTCGAGAAAGAAGAAGAACAACAACAACAAAAAAACCCCAAAGTTAGCAGAAGGAAAGAAACCATAAAGATCAGGTCAGAAATAAATAAAAAAGAAATTAAGGAAATGATAGCAAAGATCAATAAAACTAAAAGCTGGTTCTTTGAGAAGATAAATAAAATTGATAAACCATTAGCCAGATTCATCAAGAAAAAAAGGGAGGAGATTCAAATCAATAGAATTAGAAATGAAAAAGGGGAAGTAACAACTGACACTGAAGAAATACAAAGGATCGTGAGAGATTAGTACAAGCAACTATATGCCAACAGAACGGACAAGCTGGAAGAAATTGACAAATTCTTAGAAAAGCATGACCTTCCGAGATTGAACCAGGAAGAAACAGAAAATAGAAACAGACCAATCACAAGCACTGAAATTGAGACTGTGATTAAAAATCTTCCAACAAACAAAAGCCCAGGACCAGATGGCTTCACAGGTGAATTCTATCAAACATTTAGAGAAAAGCTAACACCTATCCTTCTCAAACTCTTCCAAAATATAGCAGAAAGAGGAACACTCCCAAACTCATTCTACAAGGCCACCATTACCTTGACACCAAAACCAGACACAGATGTCAAAAAAAACACAGAAAACTACAGGACAATATCACTGATGAACATAGATGCAAAAATCCTCAACAAAATACTAGTAAACAGAATCCAGCAGCACATTAAAACTATCATACACCAAGATTAAGTGGGGTTTATCCCAGGAATGCAAGGATTCTTCAATATATGCAAATCAATCGATGTGATATACCATATTAACAAATTGAAGGATAAAAACCATACAACATTCTCAATACATGCAGAAAACCTTTCAACAAAATTCAACAGCCATTTATGATTAAAAACTCTCCAGACAGTAGGCATAGAGAGAACTTACCTCAACAAAGGCCATATATGACAAACCCACAGCCCACATCGTTCTCAATGGTGAAAAACTGAAACCATTTCCACTAAGATCAGCAACAAGACAAGGTTTCCCACTCTCACCACTATTATTCAACATAGCTCTGGAAGTTTTAGCCACAGCAATCAGAGAAGATAAAGAAATAAAAGGAAACCAAATTGGAAAAGAAGAAGTAAAACTGTCACTGTTTGCAGATGACATGATACTATACATAGAGAATACTAAAAATGCCACCAGAAAACTACTAGAGCTAATCAATGAATTTGGTAAAGTTGCAGGATACAAAATTAATGCACAGAAATCTCTTGCATTCCTATACACTAATGATGAAAAACCTGAAATAGAAATTATGGAAACACTCCCATTTACCATTGCAACAAAAAGAATATAATACCTAGGAATAAACCTACCTAAGGAGACAAAAGACCTGTATGCAGAAAATGATAAGACACTGATGAAAGAAATTAAAGATGATACAAACAGATGGAGAGATACACTATGTTCTTTCATTGGAAGAATCAACATTGTGAAAATGACTCTACAACCTAAAGCAATCTACAGATTCAATGCAATCTCTATCAAACTACCTATGGCATTTTCCACAGAACTAGAACAAAAAATTTCACAATGTGTTTTGAAACACAAAAGACCCCGAATACGCAAAGCAATCTTGAGAAAGAAAAATGGAGCTGGAGGAATCAGGCTCCCTGTCTTCAGACTATACTACAAAGCTACAGTTATCAAGACAGTATGGTACTGGCACAAAAACAGAAATACAGATCAATGGAACAGGATCAAAAGCCCAGCGATAAACCCATACACATATGGTCACCTTATTTTTGATAAAGGAGGCAAGACTATACAATGGAGAAAAGACAGCCTCTTCAATAAGTGGTGCTGAGAAAACTGGACAGCTACATGTAAAAGAATGAAATTAGAACACTCCCTAACACCATATGCAAAAATAACTCAGAATCGATTCGAGACCTAAATGTAAGACCAGACACTATAAAACTCTTAGAGGAAAACATAGGAAGAACACTCTTTGACATAAATCACAGTAAGGTCTTTTTTGATCCACCTCCTAGAGTAATGGAAATAAAAACAAAAAAATAACAAATGGGACCTAATGAAACTTCAAAGCGTTTGCACAGCAAAGGAAACCATAAACAAGAAGAAAAGACAACCCTCAGAATGGGAGAAAATATTTGCAAATGAATCAACGGACAAAGGATTAATCTCCAAAATATATAAACAGCTCATACAGCTCACCATTAAAGAAACAAACAACCCAATCCAAAAATGGGCAGAAGACCTAAATAGACATTTCTCCAAAGAAGACATACAGATGGCCAAGAAGCACATGAAAAGCCACTCAACATCACTAATTATTAGAGAAACGCAAATCAAAACTACACTGAGGTATCACCTCACACCAGTTAGAATGTGCATCATCAGAAAATGTACAAACAACGAATGCTGGAGAGGGTGTGGAGAAAAGGGAACCCTCTTGCACTGTTGGTGGGAATGTAAACTGATACAGCCGCTATGGAATACAGTATGGAGGTTCCTTAAAAAACTAAAAGTAGAATTACCATATGATCCAGCAATCCCACTACTGGGCATATAGCCAGAGAAAACCATAATTCAAAAAGACACATGCACTGCAATGTTCACTGCAGCACTATTTACAATAGCCAGGTCATGGAAGCAACCTAAATGCCCATCGACAGATGAATGGATAAAGAAGTTGTGGTACATACATAAAATGGAATATTACTCAGCCATAAAAAGGAACGAATTTGAGTCATTTGTTGAGAGGTGGATGGATCTAGAGACTGTCATACAGAGTGAAGTCAGAAAGAGAAAAACAAATATCGTATATTAACGCATGTATGTGGAACCTAGAAAAATGGTACAGATGAACCAGTTTGCAGGGCAAAAGTTGAGACACAGAGGTAGAGAACAAACGTATGGACACCATGGGGGGAAAACCGCAGTGGGGTGGGGATGGTGGAGTGCTGAATTGGGCGATTGGGATTGACATGTATACAGTGATGTGTATAAAATGGATGACTAATAAGAACTTGCAGTATAGAAAATCAAACAAACAAAAAAACAACTAATACTAAACTTTCTTTGGGTTATTTGTATGGAAATATGTTAATATAAATCTTTCAGACATTACATGAAATTTCTAAAAATCTTGTATGTTCTGGTACAATAAGTCATAATTCTAGTTATTACTTTAAAATGTATATCTCAGAAAGAACTAAATTTCCTTGTCAATTGTGTTATTTTGAACTTTCATCAAATCTTTAACCACGGTCATTTTTAAGTCTTTTGTCATTTACAGACAGTTCTGGGTATACTCTGATGCTTTTGCAAACATGTTCCTATAAAAGGGTTTCATCTTCAAGGAATTAATGGAAAAGACTCTGACAAGTACAGGTTTTTGGTAACTGAATATACTGCTGAACTGAATGAATAAGCATTTTCAGAACTCTAATGGAAAACTGATGAATTCATAAATGTGCTAACAAAAGATCAAGATTAAAAAAAATTAATTACATGGGACTGAGTGAACTGATGAGGATGATTATAATTTTTGTGACTTTCTGTTTGAATAAAAAAATCCCACAAGGACTCAGAGGCAAAAAATACACAAATCAATTTTCACTGCAAAGTAAAGGAGCTGTTACAGGGGAGGATTACTGGACTGAATGTCAATATTATGACAAAGTATGAGTGTGTTTCGTCTTTGGTAACTGCAATCATTGTTGCTTTTGTTGTGGTCATCCATTTACAATGCTTGGTGTCAGTTTATTTATCTCTTGTAAAAATAAAATACAGTGTGTGTGTGTGTGTGTGTGTGTGTGTGTGTGTGTGAAAAAATTAAAAAATAAATTTTAAAAAAAAGGAAAGAAGAAAAGTCTGAAGCCAATAATCTAATCTTCCACCTCAAACTACGAAAAGAAGAGCAAATTAAACCCAAAGCAAGAAAAAGGAAACGATAAAAATTAAATATCAATAAAACTGAAAACAGAAAAACAGAGAAAACAAATGAAAGCAAAACCTGGTTCTTTGCAAATATCAAAAAAAAATTATAAACTCCTAGCAAGACTGATAAACAAAAAGAGAGAAGACACACATTACCAAATATCAAGAATGAAAGACAGCATAATCAGGAAATGCTATGAACATAAATACAACAACTTAAATGAAAGGGCCAATTCTTTGAAAACCACAAACTTCCAAATGTCATCTGACATGAATAGATAACTTGAATCATCTCATAACTATTAAAGAAATTATATTCTTTGATAAAATTCTTCAGAGAAAAGAAAAAACTTCAGGCCCAGATGGTTTCACTTGTGAATTCTACCAAACATTTAAAGAATAAATACCATAAATTCTACACATCTCTTCCAGAAAAGAGAAGGGAATACTTCCCAAATTATTTTATATTTTTAACATGTCTATTGGAGTATAATTGCTTTACAATGGTGTTAGTTTCTGCTTGTTAACAATGTGAATCAGCTATATGTACAGATATATCCCCATATTCCCCTCCCTCTTACATCTCCCTCCCACTCTCCCTATCCCACCCATCTAGGTGGTCACAAAGCACCAAGTTGATCTCCCTCTGGAATGCAGCTGCTTCCCACTAGCTATCTATTTTACATTTGGTAGTGTATATATATCAATGTTATTCTCTTACTGCATCCCAGCTTACCCTTCCCACTCCCTGTGTCCTCAAGTCCATCCTCTACGTCTGCATCTTTATTCCTATCCTGCCCTTAGGTTCTTCAGAACTTTTTTTTTTTAGATTCCATATATATGTTTTAGCATATAGTATTTTTCTCTTTCTGACTTACTTCACTCTGTATGACAGACTCTAGGTCCATCCATCTCATTACAAACAACTCAATTTCATTTCTTTTCATGGCTGAGTAATATTCCACTGTATATAAGTGCCACAACTTCTTTATCCATTCATCTGTCAATGGACACTTAGGTTGCTTCCATGTCCTGGCTATTGTAAATAGAGCTGCAATGAACACTGTGGTACATGAACCTTTTTGAATTATGATTTTCTCAGGGTATATGCCCAGTAGTGGGATTGCTGGGACATATGGAGTTCTATTTTTAGGTTTTTAAGGAACCTGCATACTGTTCTCCATAGTGGCTGTATCAACTTACATTCCCACCAACAGTGCAAGAGTGTTCCCTTTTCTCCACACTCTCTCCAGCATTTACTGTTTGTAGATTTTTTGATGATGGCCATTCTCACCGGTGTGAGGTGATACCTCATTGTAGTTTTGATTTGTATTTGTCTAATGATTAGTTATGTTCAGCATCCTTTCACGTGTTTGTTCACAATCTGTATATCTCCTTTGGAGAAATGTCTATTTAGGTCTTCTGCACATTTTTTTATTGGGTTGTATGTTTTTTTGATATTGAGCTGCATGAGCTGCTTGTATATTTTGGAAATTAATCCTCTGTCAGTTGCTTCCTTTGCAAATATTTTCTCCCATTCTGAGGGTCATCTTTTCATCTTCTTTACGATTATTTTGCTATTCAAAAGCTTTTAAGTTTCATTAGGTCCCATTTGTTTATTTTTATTTCCATTTCTCTAGGGGGTGGGTCAAAAAGGATCTTGCTGTGATTTATGTCATAGAGTGTTCTGCCTATGTTTTCCATTAAGAGTTTTACAGTGTCTGGCCTTACATTTAGGTCTTTAATACCTTTTGATTTTATTTTTGTATACAGTGTTAGGGAGTGTTCTAATTTCATTCTTTTACATGTAGCTGTCCAGTTTTCCCAGCACCATTTGTTGAAGAGACTGTCTTTCCACCATTTGTATAGTTTGGATATATCCTGGATAATGTTCCATGAGCACCTGAGAAGAAAGAGTATTCTGTTGTTTTTGGATGGAATGTCCTATAAATATCAATTAAGTCCATCTTCTTTAATGTATCATTTAAAGCTTGTGTTTCCTTATTTATTTTCATTTTGGATGATCTGTCCATTGGTGAAAGTGGGGTGTTAAAGTCCTCTGCTATGATTGTGTTACTGTCAATTTCCCTTTTTATGGCTGTTAACATTTGCCTTATGTACTGAGGTGCTCCTATGCTGGGTGCATAAATATTTACAATTGTTATATCTTCTTCTTGGATTGATCCCTTGATCATCATGTAGTGTCCTTCTTTGTCTCTTGTAATAGTCTTTGTTTTAAAGTCTATTTTGTCTGATATGAGAATTGCTACTCCAGCTTTCTTTTGATTTCCATTTGCATGGAATATCTTTTTCCATCCCCTCACTTTCAGTGTGTATCTATCCCTAGGTCTGAAATGGGTCTCTTGTAGACAGAATATATATGGGTCTTGTTTTTGTATCCATTCAGCCAGTCTATGTCTTTTGGTTGGAGCATTTAATCCATTTACCTTTAAGGTAGTTATCAATATGTATGTTCCTATTACTGTTTTCTTAATTGTTTCAGGTTTGTTCTTGTAGGTCTTTTCCTTCTCTTGTGTTTTCTGCCTAGAGAAGTTCCTTTAGTATTTGTTGTAAAGCTGGTTTGGTGGTGCTGAATCCTCTTAGCTTTTGCTTGTCTGTAAAGGTTTTAATTTCTCTGTCAAATCTGAATGAAATCCTTGCTGGGTAGAGTAATATTGGTTGTAGGTTCTTCCCTTTCATCACTTTAAATATGTCCTCCCACTCCCTTTTGGCTTGCAGAGTTTCTGCCGAAGGATCAGCTTTTAACCTTATGGGGATTCCCTTGTATATTATTTTTTTGCTTTTCCCTTGCTGCTTTTAATATTTTTATTTTGTATTTAATTTTTGATAGTTTTATTAATATGTGTCCTGGCATGTCTCTGCTTGGATTTATCCTGTATGGGACTCTCTGTGCTTCCTAGACATGATTGACTATTTCTTTTCCTATGTTAGTTTTCTTCATTCTGATCTGCTGTAGTTATTTCCTCTATTTTATCTTCCAGGTCACTTATCCATTCTTCTTCCTCAGTTATTCTACTATTGATTCCTTCTAGAGAATTTTTAATTTCATTTATTTCGTTGTACATCATTGTTTGCTCTTTAGTTCTTCTAGTTCACTGTTAAACGTTTCTTGCATTTTCTCCATTCTATTTCCAAGTGTGTGGATCATCTTTACTATCATTACTCTGAATTCTTTTTCAGGTAGACTGCCTATTTCCTCTTCATTTGTTTGGTCTGGTGGGTTTTTACCTTGCTCCTTCATCTGCTGCATATTTCTCTGTCTTCTCATTTTGTTTAACTTACTGTGTTTCTGGTCTCCTTTTTGCAGGCTGCAGGTTCGTAGTTCCCATTGTTTTTGGTGTCTGCCCCCAGTGGCCAAGGTTGGTTCAGTGGGTTGTGTAGGCTTCCTGGTGGAGGGGACTGGTGCCTATGTTCTGGTGGATGAGGCTGGATCTTGTCTTTCTGGCGGGCTGGCCATGTCTAGTGGTGTGTTTTGGGGTGTCTGTGAACTTAGTATGATTTTAAGCAGCCTCTCTGCTAATGGGTGGGGTTGTGTTCCTGTCTTGCTAGTTGTTTGGCATGGGGGGTCCAGTTCTGGAGCTTTCTGGCCATTGGGTGGAGCAAGCTTTGAGACAGAGATCTCTGGGAGAGCTCTTGCCGACTGATATTACATGGGGCCCGGATGTTTCTGGTGGTACAGTGTCCTGAACTCGGCTCTCCCACCTCAGAGGCTCAGCCCTGACACCAGGCCAGAGTACCAAGACCCTGTCAGCCACACAGCTAGTTCACAGAACCAGCTGGTGAAATGGAGGGGACAGTTGCACTGGAAGGAGAAGGCGCCCCCCCCGGGAGGAGGACAGTGCAGCAGGTTCCCCTGTTTTCCCAAATTATTTTTAAAAGCCACTATCATTCTCATACCAAAACCAGAAAAAGAAAGTAAAAAATATTTTTAAAAAGCACACTAAAGACCAACATCCATCATAAACATAGACGCAAAAATCCTCAACAAAATATTAGCATATAAGATTTGCAATATATAAGAATAATACACCAGAACCAAGTGGAGTTTATCCCAGGAATATGAGCCTGCTTCAATATTTAAAAATCAATGTAATACACCACATCAATAGGCTAAAGCCAAAAAAAAAATCTTATCAATAGATGCAGGAAAAAAGCATTTGACAAATTTAACACTGTCATGATAAATATATACCACCAAACTAAGAATGGAAAGTAAATTTCTCAACCTGATCAAAGGTAGCAACAAAAACTCTACAGTTAAGATCATACTAATGGTGAAAGATTAACTGCTTCACTCCGAAGATCAGGGACAAGGCAAGGCTGTCCACTCTTACCAATCCTATCAACATCATAATGAAGTCCTGCACAGTGCAATAAAACACAAAAATGAAGTTAAAAGTATACAGACTGGAAAGGGATCAAACTGTCTCTATCTGCAAATGACATAATTGTCTATGTAGATAACTTCAAGAAATCTACCAAAAAAAAGAACTCCTAAGTTTTAATAAGTGAGTTTTAGCAAGATCATAGAATATAAGCTCAACACACAAATATGAATATTTCATATTGGCACTGTACAAATGGAAACCAAAAAAAATTTTAAATACCATTTACAATAGCTACAAAAGAAGAAAATATTTGGGTATAAATCTGATAAAACATGTACAGGATCTGTATGTTTCTTTTAAAAAAAAGTCAAAGAAAACCTAAATACATGAGAGACATACTACAGTCATGGTTCATGGGTTGAAAGAGTTAACATAGAAAAAAATGTTGACTCTAGTCAAATTCACCTATAGATGTTTACTGGGGGTCCCCAAGACCACCCCCAGGTACAATGATTCCTAGGATGACTCACAGGACTCAGCACATAGTCACACTCATGGCTATGATTTATTACAGCAAAAGATACAAAGCAAAGAGAAAATGAGCATAGGCAAAAATTTGTGAAAACCAGAAGCAAGCTTCCAAGAGTCCTATTCCCTCAGAGTCTCTCAGGATGCAGTTAATTCCTCCAGCAATAAGATGGAACAATACGTGTAAAGTGTTGTGTAACAGGGAAGCTCATTAATGACTCAGTGCCTAACATTTTACTGGGAGCTGGTCACATAAACACTCTGCCTAACATGGACCAAAATTCCAGACTCGCAGAAGGAAAGCACGTGTTCAGAATAAACCATATTGTTTGCACAAAGAGTTTAGGCACAGTTATCATTAAGGGAGAATTTTACAGCAGTGTAGGGAACTGCTTACCAATCAAGTTCCCAGATGCTAGCCAAAGGGCAACCTTGCAAACAGGCCTTTCTAAGGCTAGCAGCATCATGCCTGTTATGTTAACTCTTTTCTGCACAAGATGTAATTCAATTCCAATCAACCCTCAGCAGGATTTTTTAGTAGATATAGACAAACTGATCCTAACATTTGTTTAGAAAGGCTAAGAAACTAGAAGAGCTAAAACAATTTTGAAAAAAAAGACAGAGTTGGAAGAATCATGTTACCTCGTTGTAAGACTTATTATAAAACTATAGAAATAAAGGCTGCGATATTGGCAAAAGGATAGACACAGGTCAAAGAAACAGAATATAAAAATAAGTATAGAAATAGACCCACACAAATAAGGCAAACAGATTTTTGGCAAAGGTGCAAAAGCAATTTAGTGGAGAAAGCATATTTTTCTACAAATGGTATTAGAACAATTAGACATCCATACGCAAAACAATGAAACTTGACTTCAAAACCTGCATATTTTATACAAAAATTAACTCAAAATGGATTATAGATTTAATGTTAAAGCTATAAAACTTTTAGTTAAAATATGGGAGAAAATATTCCTGACCTAGGTTTAAGCAGAGTTCTTAGACATGCCACAAAAATTGCAATCCATAAAGAAAACACTGAAAAACTGGACTATCAAAGTTAGAAATTCTTGCTCTGTGAAAGACACAGATAAGAGAATCAAAAGACTACAGACTGGTAGGATATGTTTGTAAATCACACATCCAACAAAGGATTTGTATCCAGAACATGTAAAGAACTCTCATAACTTGACACAAAGAAAATAGCTACCCAATTTAAAACTGGGCAAAAGACACAGACACTTCATCAAAGAGGATATACAAAAAACAAATACCATATGCTAACACATATATATGGAATCTAAGAAAAACAGTGTCATGAAGAGACTAGGGGTAGGATGGGAATAAAGACACAGACCTACTAGAGCATGGACTTGAGGATACGGGGAGGGGGAAGGGTAAGCTGTGACAAAGTGAGAGAGTGGCATGGACATATACACACTACCAAATGTAGGGTGGATAGCTAGTGGGAAGCAGCCGCATGGCACAGGGAGATCAGCTAGGTGGTTTGTGATCACCTAGAGGGGTGGGATAGGGAGGGTGGGAGGGAGGGACATGCAAGAGGGAAGAGATATGGGAACATACGTATAGGTATAACTGATTCACTTCGTTGTAAAGCAGAAACTAACACACCATTGTAAAGCAATTATACTCCAATAAAGATGTTAAAACAAAGAGGATATACAGATGACAAGTATGATGTTCAACATCATTGGCAAATGCAAATTAGAACTATGGTGAGATTCCTCTACACATCTATATGGCTAAAGTTTAAAAAAAATTAAAAAAAAAAACAATACCCAGTGCTGACCAGGAATGCAGAGCAGCTAGTACTCTTATACATTGCAGATGAGAGTGCAAGATGATACAGTCACGCTGTAGCACTTTCTCATTAAGTTAAACATACATTTATCATATGACACAGCAATCCCACTCCTGGGTATTGATGTTAGGAATGAAAACTTATATTCACATAAAACCCTGTAAATTAATGTTTATACAATGTTCTTTTCAGTCTCAGAAACTGGAAACCCAAATGTCCTTCAATGGGTGAAGGGTGTAAACAAACCTTGGTATATCCATACCATGGGATACTACTCAGCAATAAAAAGGAATGAACTATTGATACACACAACTTGGACAGATCTCAAGGGAATTATGGTGAGTGATAAAAGTCAATCCCAAAATGTTACAAAGGTCAAAAAGAGAAAAACAAATACCGCATGCTAACACATATATATGGAATCTTAAAAAAAAATGGTTCTGAAGAACCTAGGGGAAGGACAGGAATAAAGATGCAGACGTAGAGAATGGACTTGAGGACACGGGGAGGGGGAAGGGTAAGCTGAGACGAAGTGAGAGAGTGGCACTGACATATATACACTACCAAATGTAAAACAGATAACTAGTGGGAAGCAGCTGCATTGCACAGGGAAATCAGCTCAATGCTTTGTGACCACCTAGAGGGGTGGGAGAGAGAGGGTGGGAGAGAGACGCAAGAGGGAGGGGATATGGGGATATATGTATACATATAGCTGATTCACTTTGTTATACAGCAGCAATTAACACAACAATGTAAAGCAATTATACTCCAATAAAGATGTTAAAAAAAAAAAGCGGGGGATAATAAACGCACACAAATGTTAACACTGTAGGTTGTGGGATCATAAGTAATTATAATTTCTTACTTTGCTATAATAATTGTAAATTTTGTGCAATAAAAATAATAACAAGTTTTTTAAAAAGATTCAGTTCATCATTCCAGCTGCTAGAGATATTTTATGTTATCCATTTATTTCCTATCCCTACTCCCAGTTTCATGCCATCTGTGAATTTGATGAGATGAACTTTTCTGTTCTCATCTATATCACTTATTAAAATGTTGATCAGAACAAAGTCCATTGGCAGTCTACTAGAAATCTCTTTCTTGCTTGGTAATGATCAGCAATCTTTGTGATCATTTTTACTTATTTAAGATTTACTCAAATTCTACTCTTATCTAATTTACTATTTTGCATCATTTCCATAAGATGACATTTTCATGCTTTGCTGATGTTCAAATATACCATGTCTACCACATTTCCCTGGTCTGTCACTCCAAAGTTAGCCTGAACCATTACTCTGGTACTTAAAGGATATTAAACTAAATTACATTTCCTTACCAATTATATAGTAAGACTCTGCTGGGCTGATACTACGCCTTATATTTCCTTGCAAACTCCACAGCAATCCTTTCAATTCCATTCATTCAACAAATATTTATCGACACCTACTACGTCCAGGTACTATTCTGGGCTATCTTTTGTTAGTATAAAGTGATAATTAAGTATTCATAACAATTTTCCCTCAACATCCAACCCTCAACAAACAGCTATCTGCCCTGTTTGGCGCTACAATGTCCTTCCTATTACCTATCCCATCCAAACCTTGAGAGACTTTGCCACTAACCCCTATCCAAATCACAAGATATACTTTTACAGGATTTTGAGAATGATTAAACTGTCATACCATCATTGCCTTTTCTAGAAATATCTCTCCTTCCAATGGGTTCTCTGAGTGTCTTAGTAATAGTAATTCTTATAGTAATTAGTATATTCTACTTTGTATTATTCTTACCTGTCTGCTTGTCTTATCTTGTCCCCTAGGTCATAAGCTCCCTGAGGGCAGGAATCATGGCTTATTCAGCTCTGTAGACCCAGTAAACCTTTACTATGTTTGGGACCCGGCAATGCTGAATGAATAATTGATAAAGAGAATAGCAGCCCCTTAAGGCAGCAGTTGTCAGGCTTACCTGCACCTCCACCAACCAGTCCAAGAGAATGGCCCTCATGTCACTGTTGATATCAGTCTGCCTGGTCATATATTTTTTAAGTATGAACTTCTCCTGGCAGCAAGAAGAAAGAAGTGTTAACAAATAAACTCTTCTTATAGCTCAAAAATTGTAACTTGGGAAAAAATATTTGCAACTAATATCTCAGAAAAAAACTGTAACCTAACGTAAGTAATTTCCTCAGGGTTCTAAATCATTATTTTCAGCTGGTATCAGATAGGGGCAGATCAAAGTATCCTTTTCCAGACAAGTTTCAGTTACCCTTAGGAAATGGACACACATGATATTTAAGTGTCAGGGTAGATATAGAGGAGTCCAGGAGAATATGGAATATGGGCAGGAATACACCTATGACTACAGATGAATACCAAAGAGATTCTGCCCCTTCTTTGCAATTCAGTCTAAAGCACAATACCAGGCTGTGCAGAGGAGTCCTTCTCAAACTTTAACATGCATATGTGAAAGATACTTGGGGATCTTTAAAATTCACATTTTAATTTAGAAGGTCTGGGGTGAGGCTAGGTTTCTGCATTTCTTTTTTTTTTTTTTTTTGAATTTTATTTTTTTTTATACAGCACGTTCTTATTAGTTATTGATTTTATACATATTCGGGTATATATGTCAATCCCAATCTCCCATAAGATCCCCAACCCAAGCGAAACCAATACTGCTGAGGTAAGGCCCACACTTTTAGTATAGTAAAATTATCTCTTGCGTCCTCCAAGGTATACTAGAAAAAGCACAGGCTCTGGAGTCAGTTAATCTATTGCTGTGTCTCTAGAGAGAAGATGAGATATTCATCCTTCCTCTTATGCATGGCCTGCTAAAATTCTAGTTAGTAGATAACCTTGGTCCCATCCGTTCCCCTGAGAGACAGAAGAAAATTTGGAATTGATGAATATTAGTGGTAAAAGAGACTGGCAGATTTCAAAGGAGAAAGAAGATTTCACCAGGTTGGAGAGCTGGAATAAAAGGCCTGGTTTTACATATGATGCCAGAAACTTGCATAGAGAAGGGAAAAGACCCCTAAGAGCAGACACTCAGAAAAAGCCCGCTTGACAATTTTTGTGTCTGAGATTACCTCCTCAGCAATTAGAGGTGTAGGCTTATGGTCTCCAAGGGAATTAGACTTTAGTTCATATCCCAGATCTACCACATACTATTTGTGTTGACTAAGCAGTTTCCCCCAACTATGAAAAGCAGATAATACCTATCATCATGAAGTTATTGGGAAAATTAAACAAGATAATGTTTATAAATCCCTTAGCACAATGTGTAACTCATAGTATGCTACCAGTAGATGACAGTTGCTGCTATTATTGTTTTCATCATCATTATTACCCCCCCTTTAAACTTGCATTTGAAGGATGCATGATGAGAAAATAAGAACTGGAAATCATTGTCCCTCACCCTCACCACCTACAAACCTCTCTCTCCTTCATGTAACTGAAGATATCCTTAGCATATATTGAGTTGAAAAATGGATCACTGTGGTCCTTGTCAATATCCTCCAGTGGGGTCATCTGCTTGGAAATCACCAGAAAGACATATTAAGAGAAAGATTCCAAGAAAAGTTTAGCACACATACATAGAAAATGACTCCTTCCTTCCCACTGTCATCTTCTCCTAAGGTTCCTCAAGCCTTATATGTCCTGGGCCATAACAGAGCACCCCTTGGCCCTGTAATCCTCATACTGTTGAGTAACCAAGAAATGCTTAGTCCTCCTGTACACACCTGCTCTGCACTAAGAACCAGACACTATTTTTACAGGTAAGCTCAAGATTCTCCAAGAAAGACATCCTTGTCTTACTCTTTCAAATTATGTCACCTGTCTTCTTAGGTCCCTTGTTATGTCTCAGTGCTTTGATCTGGCCCAGTTCATCTTCTTGTTAGCCTTTTCCTCCCTTCTACACCTTTAACCAGGCTGTTCTGCCTACAAGAGGGGGCTTTCTTCTCCTGCTTGCCAAATCTCATCCCTTAGTCCTTCCAATTTACAACTTAAAAACCCACCTTTCTTGAAAGATGCATCTGTGAACTTAATCCGCAATTACTAAGAAAGGCAATTTCCTGAAAGAAATTGTCTAACCGCTACTGAAAAGTGTATATATACATATATATATATATATGTATATATACACACAAACACACAGTATTCCAGACCCTTGGGGGTATTCCTGGAGTAAATACTTTCTAATTGCTCAGGTACATCACTACGCCAATCACAAAGTCAAGTGATTCTACAAGGCCAACTTAATTTAATACCAATTGCTTAGGAAGGCAAAAAAAATCTTTGCTAGCAGCCACCTCCAGGACAACAAAGAACACTTCATCTAATTTAAGAAGAAAGAAAGCAGAATACCTCCTTCTCTGATCTCTTGTCCTGAGATGAGAAAGATTTACTGAAACTGGATTCACAAATACTGGACTGGCTGTGGTACTGAACTTGCCCACACTGGGCATGGTGACAGTGCTGGACAAGCCTGTTTTAGAGTCAGGGGCAGTGGTGGACACATGTGGGCTGGTTTCAACTTGGAGGATGATGAAATCTTTGAGAAAGGTGTCTTCTTTGTGAGTGAGATTCTTCTGCAAGGCCAATGGCTCCTTGAAAAACAAGTCTTCTTCAGGATAGCCTCCTCCTCAATTGTGAGATTCTCCTGCAAGGTCAAGGACTCCCTCAGGATGGTCTCCTTTTCAATCCTGGGCTTCTCCTACAAGGCCTGTGGCTGCTTAATAAGGGATTCCTCTTCACTGGTGATGTTTTCTTGCAAGGCCAACTGCTTTTTCAAGAGGAACACCTCCCCCTGAGCAGTGGGCTTCTTCTTTAAAGATAATTGCCCCTCTATGCTCACTGCCACCTCAGTGGAGCGCTCTTCCTTCAGAACCAATGGTTTCTTGAAAAGGAATTCCTCTTCAGTGGTGCTTTTGCCCTGCAAAGCCAACAGTGCCTTCAAGGAGTCCCCTTTGTTATCAGTCTTCTTCTGCAAGGCAAAAGACTTCCTGAAGAGGGACTCATCTTTGTTGGTAGGTTTAACATGCAATGAAAATGGCTCCTAAAAGGGGAGCCATCTCCTCAGTGGTAGACCTCTCCTCCAAGGTCAGTGGCTCCTTAATATATGATTCTTCTTCAGTGGTGATATTTTCCTGCAAGGCCAATGGCTTCTTTGAGAGAAGAAGCCACTCTTTCAGAGTGGTGTGTCTCTCTTTCAGTACAGATGGATCCTGGAAGAGGAACTCCTCTTCAGTTGTAGACTTTTTTTTTAAACGGCAACAGCTCCTTAAAGAGTGACTCCTCTTCAAAGGTAGTCTTCTCTATGACCAGTGGCTTCTTTAAAAGGAACGTCTTCCCCTGAGTGATCTGCCTCTTTTTTAAAGATACCGGTGTCTTGGTAAGAATTGCCTCATCAGTTGAAGACTTCTTCCTAAATGACATTGGCTCCATAAAGGAGGAGTCCTTACCTTCACCAATCATATTCTACAAGTCCAACTGTTCTTGGAAGATAGGCATCATCATTTGAGTGGTACACTTTTTCTTCTTTAAAGATAATGACTCCTTGGTAGAGACTGCCACATCTGTGGTATGTTTCTTCCTAAATGACACGGCTCCATAAGAAATTCATCTTGGGCTTCCCTGGTGGCGCAGTGGTTGAGAGTCTGCCTGCCGATGCAGGGGACACGGGTTCGTGCCCCAGTCCGGGAAAATCCCACATGCCACGAAGCAACTAAGCCCGTGAGTCATGGCCGCTGAGCCTGCGCGTCCGGAGCCTGTGCTCCGCAACGGGAGAGGCCACAGCCTTGAGAGGCCTGCGTACCGAAAAAAAAAAAAAAAAAAAAAGAAATTCATCTTTACTGTCTATATTCTCCTGCAATGCCCACAGCTTCTTCAAGAGGGCCACATCCCCCTGAATGGTGTGCTTCTCTTGCAGTGCAGATGGTTTCTTCAAGGGGGACTCCTCCTCAGTGGTAGGCTTTATTTTAAAGGATAATGGCTCCTTAATGAGTGACTTCTCTTCAGAAATGGTCTGCAATACTAGTGGCTTGGTCAAACAGGACATCTTACCCTGACTGGTACACTTCTTCTTTAAAGATAACAGCTTATTAGAGGAGGTTGCCTCCTCAATGGTACACTTCCTGTTAAAAGCCAAAGCCTCCTTTAAAAGGGACTCCTCCTCAGTTGGAGTCTTTTGCAAGACCAATGGCTTCTCCAAGATGGACACCTCCTCCTGAGTGGTGTGCTTCTCCTGCAATGCTGATGGCTCTTGGAAAAGGGACTCCTTAGTGGTAGGCTTCTTCTTAAGGGATAACGGCTCCTTAATGAGTGACTTCTCTTCAGAGGTGGTCTTCTGTAATACTAGTGGCTTCTTCAAGTGGTACCTCTTCCCCCGAGTGGTACACTTCTTCTTTAAAGGTAATGGCTTCTTGGAAAGGGTTGCATCCTTAGTAGTATGCTTCTTCCTCAAGGAAATTGGCTCCATAAGAAATTCATCTTCACCATCCTTTTTCTCCTGCAATGCCCCTGGCTTCTTCAAAAGGGTAACCTCCCCATCAGTGGTGTGCTTCTCTTGCGACACAGATATCTCCTGGAAGAGGGACTCCTCCTTAGTGGTAGGCTTGTTTTTAAAGGACAATGACTCCTTAATGGGTGCCTTCTCTCAAGAGATGGTCTTCTGCAATACTAATGGCTTCTTCAAGTGGGCTATCTTCCCCTGAGTAGTGCACTTCTTCTTTAAAGATAATGGCCTTGTGGTGAGGGTTGTCTCTGCTGTGGTAGGTTGTTTCTTAAAAGCCAATGGTTCCTTAAAGACGGAATCCTCTTTAGTGTCGATCTTCTCCTGCAAGGCCAATGATTTCTTCAAGATGGACACCTCTTGTTCAGTGGTGTGCTTCTTTGGCAATGCAGATGGCTCCTGGAAAAGGCACTCCTTTTCAGTGGTAGGCTTTCTTTCAAAAGACAACAGCTCCTTAGCGAGTGACTTCTCTTCAGAGGTGACCTTCTGCAATACTAGTGGCTTCTTCATATAGGACATTTTCCCCTGAGTGGTACACTTTTTCTTTAAAGATAACAGCTTCTTGGTGGGGGTCACCTCCTCAGTTTTAGGCTTCTTCCTAAAGTTCATGGGCTCCATAAAGAAAGAATCCTCTTCAACACTGATGTCCTGCAAGGCCAACTCCTCCCTCGTGCAGGACTGCTTCCCCTGATGTGTGCACATATTCTTTAAAGATAATGTACTCTTGTTGATGGCTGCCTTCTCAGTTTTATGCTTCTTCGCAAAAGTCATTGGCTCTACAACATCACTGTCAGTCTCCTCCTGCAAGGATAGTGGCTTATCTAAGAGGGACACCTCCCCCTGATTTGTGCTCTTTTTTAATGACCTCTTGATGAGGATTGTATCCTCAATAGTGGGTTCCTCCTTTAAAATGAATGGCTTTTTGAAAAGAGATGCCTCCTCAGCAGTGGGTGTCTTGGAGCTGGTAGATATCTCCAGAATGAGCGGTTTGTCTATAATATTTGGTACCATGGTGGTTGAGACTACTACTGGTGAGAGTTCCAGTTTATACCTATAAAGGAAACGAAGTCTGGGTAAGAAGAATGTAGTTCCTAGAATCCTCACCTACCATCTCATTTTGTCACTCTACTTACTAAATGTATGGAAGTGGAAAGGGCTTCAACCCCAAGAGACAGACTAGAGGGTAAAAATCAATGGGTACCATAGTAAATCAACTAAGTAGCACATGGTATAGTTTCTATGACCTAGGTCCCCAAACTCTTCTAAAAAATTTCCCCTGAAATCCATGTTATTTATGCTTTCTCATATATGATTTATTAACTTTATTTATATACAAAGGCTTTTATTATAATACTTACCACATTGTATGAGTGATTGGCTTATATATGTTTCCCTCACTGGCTGCATTTGTCTTTGTCTATCAGCACCAGGCATCTGATAAAATTCAGGTTGAAATTAATATTGTTTGAAGGCTTATGAGAGAGAATTATAAGAGAGAGGCTTATGAAAGGCTTATAAGAGAAAGTTGGGCTGGTACTTAATGTTCATGGTATCTAACCATATTCCTTTCACTCTAGGCTATTCACAAGATGCTTTCCTAGTGGAGATAATAACAAAGACCAAAATAAACATTTGTTCACATGTGTCAGATGCAAAGCTTTGTTTTGAATAGGACTGCATATCCAATCAGAGTGACTAACCTGGTGTGACCAAATCTCTGGATGACTAGAAATCAGAATAAGAAAAGGGAGAGAATTAAAGGTAAATATGATCAGTCTGAACAAGAGTAAGTACCTTCAAAAGACTAGATATTATATGATTCCTTTTATATGAAACATCCAGAGAAGACATATCCATAGAGGTATATCCATAACAGAAAATAGGTTGGTGGTTGCCTGCAGCTGGGAAGGGGTAGGGAAGAGGGAAGAAAGGGACTGGGAAAGAGAAGGGACTATAGGTATGAGTTTCTTTGGGGGGTGCTGAAAAAGTTCTAAAATTAGATGGTGATGATGGCTATACAACTCTATAAATATATATATTTTTAAATTACTGAATTGTTAAAAAAAGAAAAGGAAGTTCCTCAAAAGGTTCCATCTGACCAGATAGGTTCCAGGTTCCTCCTGATGAGAACTTTTAGAAGTAGTCTTCAGATAGTCTAGTTATGATAGAGCATGCATTCTGAATCTAGACTGCCTGGATCCAAACCCTGGCTCCTCCATTTACTGGCTGGGTGACCTTGGGCAAGTTAATGCTCTATGCTTCACTTTTTTCACCTGTAAAATGAGGGTCATAATATTACCTCCTCTATAGAATTATTGTAAAGATTTGAGTAATTGATATGCATCAAAACACTTAAAACAAATCATTGTTAGAACAATTACATGCCAATAAATCAGATAATTTAGACAAAATGGACAAATTCTTAGGGAGATACAAACTACCAAAACAGACTCAAAAACAGAAAATCTGAACAGAGCTATAACAAGTAAAGACACTGAATTAATAATCAAAAACTACCCACAAAGAAAAATCTAAGCCCAGTTGGCTTCACTGATGAATTCTACCAAACATTTAAAGAAGAACTAATACCAACATTTCATGAACTCAGGAAGAGGTAAGAATAGTTCCCAAGTCATTCTTTGAGGCCAATATTAGTCTGATACCAAAAACAAAGACATCAGAAGAAAACTCAAGTCTGATATATCTTATGAACACAGATGCAAAAATCCTCCACAAAATACTAGCAAACCAAATCCAGCAGTATATAAAAGGATTATACACTGTGACATTCCTCCAAAGAAGATATGCAAGTGGCCAATAAAGCACATGAAAGATTTCCAAATCATTAGTCATCAGAGAACTGCAAATCTAAACCACAATGAGTTACCATCCCACACTCACTAGAATGGCCATTAAAAAAACAAAAAACAAACAAACAAAAAACCCAGAAAATGGCAAGGTTGTAGAAAATGCAAAACCCTCATCCACTGCTGGTAGGAATATAAGATAGTGCAACCACTATGGAATACAGTTTGGCAGTTCCTCAATGAGTTCAACATAGAATTACCATATGACACAGCAATTACATTTCTAGTTACATATGCAAAAGAATTAAAAACAGGTGTTCAAACAAAAACTTGTACACAGGTGTTCACAGCAGCACTATTCACAATAACCAAAAGGCGGACACAATTCAAACGTTCATCAACTGATGAATGGATAGACAAAACATGGTACATCCATACAATGGAATATTATTTGGCAATAAAAGAGGATGAAGTACTGATACCTGCTACAACATGGATGAACCCTTAAACATCATGCTGAGTGAAAGAAGCCAGATACAAAAGACACATTGTACAATGGAATTGTACAATTCCATTTCTGGGAAATGTCTAGTATGGTTAAATCTATAGAGACAGAAAGTAGACTAGTAGTTGCCTACAGATGGGGAGGACTGAGAGGTGGTAGCTAAAGGTAGAGTTCCTTTTGGGGTTGATGAAAACATCCTAAAATTCACTGTGGTGATGGCTGCATAACTCTGTGAATATACTAAAAAACACTGAATTGTACATTTTAAGAAGGTGAATTGTGTATGTGAATTATATCTTAATAAAGCTGTTACCAAAAAAAACCACTTAGAATAATGTGTGAGTACAGTGAACTCTCAATAGATGTTAGCTATTAGCTCTAGCACTATTATTAGGGTCCACTTCACTGAACTCTGAATGAGGACAAGAATGTGTATGGCATTTTGTGAGGATTTCCCTGCTAAAGTCAGAATGGTGAAAGAAATTCAAAAGAAAACACAGGGAATTAAGGTCAAAATACACATGCAAATCCCAGGAATTTCATTTCAGCAAGAAACTGAGTAGGGCTAAATGCTAATCTTCTGGTATGATTTCTTTCTGCTGGGTAATTAGCAAAGTGTCCTGTGGACCTGGCATGTTAATTTTTGGAGTTCCCCAAACTTTTCCCCTTACCATTTGGAACCCATGCTTAGCCAGGTTATAGCTATCTAGCTGATCTATTCTATTCTTCCAGAAAGAAGTAATTCCCACTGGAATGAGGAGAGTATATAAACAGGTCTCACTCCACTTTCTAACTCTTCTTCTAATAGAAGTTTTCCTAGGAGTAAATCCTTTTCCCTATCCTAGATGAGAATACTCCTATCTACTTGCAGAACCTATGATCAGTTCCCTATAACAGCTGGAAAACACACATTTTTGGTCTAAGGAGATAGTAATTTCTCTACAGTAACAAGGAACAAACCTCCCCCTAAGGGTTCTAATGGGATAAGCAGACTGGCAAGCTATCAGCCAGCTGCTGAGAATCCCCCTGAAAAGTTAAGTTGCCTTCACACTCTCAACCACAGAGTAGCTCAGTCAAGGACTGAAGTACTAAAATAGAGAAAAGATGAGCACAAGAACTTTTCGCAAATTCCTCAATGACAACAGCTCTTTCAATATGCACACATCATGTGGGTGGGTGACAGAGGGGGAGAGGGAGAGGGAGGGAGGGAGGGAGAGGGGCAGAGAGAGAGAGAGAGAGAGAGAGAGAGAGAGAGAGAGAGAGAGAAAGGTTGGGGGTGGTGGTGAGATGAGGCCTATAATTCTTCAGCAATTTAGTCCATCTAAGCACCCAGAGTTAATGTAGTACTCACCACTGTAGCTCACTAAAAATGTTCTCAATGGGGACAAAAGGCAGTCAAAAGGATGTCACACCCTCTCCTTTACCATATAAAACAATGCCATCTGAGTGCCTTCAGTACTCACCCACGAGCAGGTGTGTTCCTGTTTATCTCCTTGGAAACATCTTTAACAAACTCATTACTGGCTTCCTTCTTGGGCTTGGCAGGTTGACTTTGAGAAGCCTGCAAAAAAAAAGGGGGGGGGGGCTGGTCTGGAGGAGGAAGCAAGGAAATGGAGAGAGAGAAAAAAAAAAAAAACACCTCAAATTACCCAATAGGTGGTTCTCATAGGAAGGTCCTGACACACATCCACACCCTGGACACCTTGTTTGGGTGTTCCCAGGAACACTGATCAAAACGTCTTACAACCAGTATGGTACTGGTGCCAACTAGTCATGATGGAAGCTAGCAGTACAGTAGTCCTGGTGCATATTAGCTAAATAGCAGCCCGAAGTGATTTCAAGATACATATGATGTAGTTCTGATCTCCAATGTCAGGCATACTGGCTGGCAAATTCTCAAAAAGATGTTTTGTAAACATCACATTCCATTTTGCCCCCATAAGATGTTCAGAGCGGGGAAAAGGCAATATAACTGGCTTTGCTGCCTGAGTATACCAAGATCAACTAGCTTTTCAGGATAGACCTCTAATACAACACTACCTGTGATACATCTATCCCATCTCACTGAGGAGATATTTATTTAACATGGGGCTCTGGAGAGCTCCATCAGAAACTCTAATCATGACTAATTCTATTAAACAGTAGAAAAGATCATGGGACTGTGAATAATGTCAGTAAAAATAATCTTAAAGGTTATGCCTTTAAAATGAAACAAATTAAATCTAATTATATTCCAAATAAATACCATAACCACACTGAAGGACAAAAGAAAGAAAACAGAAGGAAATACAAGATAATAAACAACTAATCCAAGTAAACACAGACTATATACCCTCACCATATACATCCTCACTCAGGATGCGTTTGTGGGATGGTGGAGAATATTGCAAATAAATCTGGAACTCTTTTTAATAGGTGTGTTTATTATGGTGGTGTGGAATAAGTAATTCTGAAACTCTTTTAGATGTATTATAGTATTGAGTAAATGTGTTGATGATCTTGGGAACCATGGTTCTCATTGTAGAGAAGGAACATATAAACATGGATTGAGAAATAAAAGAATGAACCCTGTACGTTTTGGAATGGGAGCTGTGTGGACTCATGATTTCTTAAATAGGTATATGTGTATATACATCTGAGTATACAGGAGTGTGTATTTGTATATATAGATATATGTGTGTATATATATATATATATATATGTTTAAGTACAGATATGTGTGTATCTATATGTATATATACATGCAGACATTTCCTAACTCTGTTTGCAGAAAGGGCAGAAAAAGCAGACACCCCAGTAGCACACCTAGCACTGAGATCTTGGTCTCTAATACCATTCCCCACTAAAAGGAACAGGAATTCTTCACAGAAATGGTTGACTCCATGGCAATAAAATAGGTACAGGAACATCCTGGAACATCCTGTTATGCTGGAAAGAAAATCCTCAAAAAAATGATTGTAGTATGTCACAAAGACACAGTAGTCAGATTAAAGGGGACCCTAGTGACCAAATCTGGGACAATTTGAGCACCAAAATAATAAAAAAACAATACTGAACAACAAACCACTGAAAAAATAGGAATTCATAAGTCTATACCAATAATAAATAAACAGGGGAGAAGGGAGGCCTCTGTTTGTAGACTGGTAAATGGGGAACAAGTTCTAGGGTTGGAAAAATCATCATAAAGATTGTGTTAGGCAAAAATCATCAATGAATGCTAAATCTAGGGGACATTTTGATGAAGAGTGGCTATTTGGAGGCTCTTAAGAGTGTGTCCCACAGATTATTAGTTGCAAGAGGGAAAAAAAATAAACAGTAAGTAATTATACAGCAGAGAAACCAGACAACATCTTGACTGGGTGATCAAAATTAACCTCACAGGTTAATGAGGGACAGATGGATGTTGTGTGCCTCCAGATGTGATACTCTAAGGACAAAACCTCACCTATACAGTACTCCAGCCAAGCATATATAACATCAGTCTAATCACATGGAAACATCAGACAAACACAAAATTAGGAATGTTCTGTTTTTAAAAGCGGGGTTGGGTGGGACTGTGTTCTTCAAAAATATCATAAAAAACAAAGAAAGGCTATGGAAGTGTTCCAAATTAAAAGAAGCTAGAGACATGACAAGTAAACGACCCTAGACTGGATCCTTTACTGGAGGGGAAAAAATGCTTATAACATTGACTTTACAAAGTCAATGGAAAAAAATGGAATATGGACAATAGATTACATAAAAACACTATATCAATGTAAATTTATAAAGTTGTTGACTGCACTGTGTTTATATAAGACTATTTCTCTAAGGATAAATAGTATATAGAGACTCTTTCTCTATATACACTGAAATACCCTAAGTACTTCATGGTAAAGGACCATGATGTATGTAAGCAGATAAGATAAAATGTTAGTAATACGTGAATCTAAGTAAACAGCATATGTGTGTTCTTTGTACTGTTTTTTTATTTTTGCAACTTTTTATAAATTTGAAATTATTTCCAAATGAAGTATAAAAAAATTATGCCTTTGTATCATCGTATCATAATATGCAACTACAACCCAACAGGGAATTCTTTCTTAGGCCCTCAAGTTGTTGTCCACTTCTGCTCTTCAAAGAGCTTGAAACAGTTTGCATTTTAATTTCACCTAAAGTTTTACAAACTCCTTATGTGTCCAGCTGAGATCCAGAATTGGAAAAGATGTGTGTTCTTGGCAGGAGAGAGGTGGAGACCCTAATCCCCAGGGTGAAACTTTCAACTTGCCATATGTGAAGGTTCAAAGCACTAATATTTTCAGATCTAAGCTCAAAGGGACCTTTACCAGTATTTCCCCATAATTCTTTCACCAAAAAATAGGAAAATAGAGATGAATATCCTACTGACAAAAAATAATTTAGGAAATAGACTTTATCTCCTCATCCACTGGCTTTGGACCAGCTCCAACAAATCAAAAGTTCTTCCCATGCTGAAAGGATAAAGGAGAGGGAAAAAAAACACTCACAGCAGACTAACTAATTAAAACAGATCAGCTCTTTCGGCAAGCCAGGACCTCACTGTGGTGAATGTTGAGGAGAAGACAGATACGGGGACATGGAAACGAAGTAATACTGACAGGAAGAAGCAAATCATCATAAAGGGAATCCCCAAAATTCAGAGAGAAAGGAGTCTTCAACCCTCAAAGAAATGAGCTCAGACTTCTTCAGAAATGCCCAACCGTGGAATGGCTTAGGTACACTGTAATGATGGAACTTTGTCTGGAAAGCACCAAAGACCATTCAAGGTGACCAGGACTTGAACGCAAAAGGGAAATGGGCTTTTTGAGCTTCTAAAAAGCTAGAGGCAGAGATTTGCTCAGGGATGTCTTGGGTCCCCAACCCTGGACAAGTATGTGGCCTAACAGATGTTGAATTCAGTTGGAGAATCAGGAGGCTCCTAGCATGTTTCCTATTAATTTATTTGTGTTTGTTCTTTATGAATGATGATATAAGCTTCACAACAAAAAAAGGACTGAGACATGGCAGGGAAGTTTTTCATATGCGGTTAGACTTTGCTTTGCACGGTGTCACTGGACTCCCATCAGGGACTCTGGAGGCCAAGAGAAGCTAGATTAAGACGGGCTGCATCTGCTCCTGATTTGTGTGCCTACCTTATTCAACCAAGTTTCTAGAGCCATGGTTAAATAAGTCAGGAAATGAATCTAACCTTACTGGTCTGTGTGGGAGGTTAGCTCTTTCAACCAATCTAGAGTAAATCTGATTACGCAGGAAGCTGTAACACAATCATACATGTTGTAATCTGCATGGGGAAAAGACTGTTTTGGCACAAAGGTGGTCACATAGCATCTAAAGAGCAGAGATACAAAGGGGAGAACTTTGCCAATGCTTATCCAATCCTGCCCAAGGGGGTAAAATATTATTTAGCAGATGTAAGAATTCTGGTAGCCACAGAAGGACACTATTATAGAGGGCACGATAGGGTTCACTAGGGTTCTCTGTATCCTAGATGAAACAGACTTCAAATCCAACATTGGGCAAGTCTTTATCTGTGAAGTGGAGATAATTATAGTATCTGCCTCAAAGGATTTTATGAGGATTAAGTGAGTGGATACGGGGCAAAATGCTTAGAATAGTGCCTGACACGTGGTAAACACTCAGGAGACATCAGTTATTATTATTTTCTAAGACCAAAGATTACCTCTGACTCAATTCTATATTCAGTGAGTAACTTTCTAACTAGTAAATTTGATTTTTTTTGCTGGCGCCTTAATAACACCAGAAGGGAGGTAACTTGGAAGTGAACTCAAGAATTCTAGCTAAAATTGAGTTTCTAGATCTCCATAATTGAAAACCAGATCATGGAACTGTGGTCATCAATGGTTCTGTACATCAGATGACATTTTTGATTGTCACTATGACTGGGATGCTGCTGGAACTTAATGCTAGGGACCAGGAATGCTGGCTGAAGTCAGTCGTACACAATAGAAAAACTTTCCTGTTCAAAATGCCCATAGTGCTTGAACTGATAAACACTGCCCTAGACTACAACGAATCTACCAAAGTACTTGCCTCCAAGGCCTACACAACCAGCTGAGCCACCTCTGGACTTTATCTAAATGCAAAACCTCAAAGTTCTCATATTTGTCTACAATTTCATACCTGATAATCACTCTTACTGCTTCCAGAGAGCTCCATCAATTAATCCAGATTGTATGTGCCAGCAGAAGAGCCACTGCAGTTTCTGAAATTGGGTCATTGATTCCAAATAAAATTGGCTCTCAACATTCTAGAGAGGGTCAGAGTTTGGTAAACTGGAAAGGTCCCTCAAGGAAGAGGTTGTCTAAACCTTATGCGACACCACGGCAGAGGATGGGACTAGCATACTCAACGTTGATGAGATCTTCAAAAGCTGACCTCTTTTTGAGTGGTCGCTGAGGTGAAGATGGAGATATCTTTGCTTGGTAATTCTCCTCTCTCTAAAAAAGTAAAAGAGGTAAATGCGTATATCCAATTGTGAACAGTCTTTTCAGGGACTTCAGGTCATCTTTGGGGCTCGGGGCGGGGGGAATGGCTGAAACTCCAAGCAACTGCAGACACCTGCAATAAACCCCAATAAAATACCACAAAAGGAAATTTTGGCACCCACTGCTTAGAGAGTCCCTGAAGGAGGTAATCATTGATGATAGGGACAAGGCTGGGAGGAGAAAAGATGACTGTCAGTGTAACTCTCAGAATGAACAAACTAGCTTGGTGAAGCTAATTTTCTCTCTTACTCCTCATGTTTATGGCTATACTAGCCAAGATTAACCATCACCACCCCCACAACCCTGCAACTCCCAGTCATTCCTTTAACATGGATGTTCCTAGGTAAATTAGTTCAACAATTTAACAAAATTTAAGTGTCTCTTATGTTAAGTAGTTGATTTAAGACATTCTCGGGGGCTTCCCTGGTGGCGCAGTGGTTGAGAATCCGCCTGCCAATGCAGGAGACACGGGTTCGTGCCCTGGTCTGGGAAGATCCCACATGCCGCGGAGCAACTAAGCCCGTGAGCCATGGCCGCTAGGCCTGCGCGTCTGGAGCCTGTGCTCCGCAACGGGAGAGGCCACAACAGTGAGAGGCCCGCATACCGCAAAAAAAAAAAAAAAAAAAAAAAAAAAAGACATTCTCAATAAGGACAATAACACACATACCTAGATACTGATCCAGGATCAGCTCTTTATTAGCTATTGACCTCGCACGAGTCACTTAGTTTCTGAGACTCAATTTCCTCATCAGTAAAATTGGAATAATAACCTACCTCATTTGAGGATCAAATAAGAGAAAACATGTTTTTAAAAAATCTATATAAACTGTAAACGGGCAGAAATAGTATTTTAAAAGTATATAGTCCAATATGTTTTTAAACCTCATAGGGAAAATTCTTTTAAGAAAGGAGTTTGGTAATTCATATTAATCCCTTTTAGTGTATACAAGGGAGAGATGGGGGAAAGGAGGAAGGGTGAATATTTTGGATCAAAGGGAGCTTCCTTTCTAGGTAGTGTTTATCTACACATGCCTTACCCCACTCCCAAATGAGCAAGACTCTCTCTGTGGGGTGAGAGGTTAAGGTAAATCACACTGTAGGGCTTTTCTGTTCCCTAACAGTTTTTATTTGGTGAAAGTCTCCTAAGTATCAGATTTCCTTTATGAATTGAGAACCCTGCCCTACCTATGTCAGAGAGTTGTTATAATATGAAGCAGAACATTGAGGTCAGACCAGTTATTTTCCCGGTTCTCCATTTACACCATGGACAGTTAGTACATGACACAGTAAGTGATCAGAAATTTAGAGAACTGGATTCATATTACAATAGAACAATCTAGCACAGTGGAGCAATCCTGAAAGAGCTGAGAAGAATTACCTCTGTTTTTTAATTGATTAAGCTAAGAAATAAGTAAACTATTAAGTCTCTTATCTAGTTCATGATAAATAATCCTAGTGGAAATAATTAGCAAAAAATAAATTAGTATTTTCTCTCAAACTGGCTAAGAAATTAACTGTTGGTCTGTTCTCCAATTCCTACTTAATATTACTGGTAGAAATAACCAGCCCCAAATAAAATCAATGGGTGAAACTGAACTCAATAAAATTTATATTTACAAAATGTGCCCTGAGAGAGTTGGATTTGGAAAAATAACTGCCACAAAAGAAAACTTACAGTGGCAGAACTCTAATCAGAAAATTTGATATGGACAAAAATCTGATCAATGTATCAAATCTTTCTTGCCAAATTTACATAGGAAAAACACATTTGGCCCCTCCAAGAAAATCATTTCAGTGAGACAAAAATGAAAATGGTTAGAAAGTGTTTATCTGTGCGGAGAGAAAACCAATCAAGGAAAATAAATTGGCCTAATGATGTTTGCTCCAGGAAACACTCTCTTAATGACAATTCATCAGGTTAGTAAAATTCTGATTAAAATATGAACGATGAGGAACATAGAACATCGCAGGGTCGGAATGACAAACTATCCACAAGGTCAAAACAGCAGGCTCAAAATGGGCCCATTCTTCAAATTTAATAGCTGTAAAAAGCATTATAATACATTTGTTGACCTAATCTTCATACTCTCCCCAGGATGTACCAAACAGCCACTTGGCAAGGTGCCTTGAGCATCTCAGAGAAAGTAAGAGTATAGATGTGATCACTAATGAGAACTGAGTATTGTTTGCTTTGGAAGGTTATGGAGGACGGCCTTCATCTTAGCCATGCATTTACGAGAAAGAAGAGTTGACACTTTCTCCCTAAGTCCTAATTTGCTCGTCTTCTCCAACTACAAGGTCTGCCACCCTTTCCCATTTTCTCAGATTAAACCACACATATTTCAAAAGATGTAGGGGTGAGGATAGGGACTGAACCAACACAGGAAGAGCTTATTTGAAACACTGTTGGGAGGGACAGCTTGCTCTAACCTTTTCAGATGCGCCATGATCACTGGGCACAATTTTGCTGGACTGAGATTTCTTAGTCTCACATCTGGAGCATTGGGGTGGCAGTGGCAGTGGCACTTCTTATGGATTCAGCAGCATCTATCCAAGGCAGGGCTGCAATCAGAAAAGGATTGTTTAAAACACCATTCACCAGAAATATCAGAATTCTCTGGAGATCCTTGAGAAAACCCAGTCTCTCTATAGCATCCCTAGGAGAAAACATACTTTGATTTAAGCAGATCTGGGCTCAAATCTTGGTTCTACCACACTTAACCATGGGCAAGTGACTTAAACTCCCTAGGCTTCAGTTATCTCATCTGTAAAATGGAGATAAGTATATGTACCTCTGCAGGGCACTGTTCAAATTAAATGAGATACTCTATGTAAAAAGCTCAGTACAGTGCCTGCCACCCCCTGTGGGCACTGGGACTGTGGCCTAGCCCCTACTTTAGCCTAGGAACACTGGGGACAAATTAATAGTTTTGCATTGAAAATAATCAAGAACATGACGGATCATATAGTACGGAGGCTCGCTGGTAGGGTTAATGTTCTTTAAAAGGCATGGGGTCCTGGCCACAGCAATTATAATGATGCTACAGAGAAGGCAAAAGAATACATTGCACACACACACACGCACACACACACACGTATGCACAACAGGCCAGAGGGTATTCAAAGGCTGCATTCAATCAAGAAACTGTAATCCAGTTCCAGACACCCAGTAAGAAAAAAATAAAGTAAAATCAAAAGATAACAGCAGAAGGAATTAACTTGTTGAAAATCACTTGACATAAAAATTTAACAGTCATTACAGACCTTGGGAGAGTCCTACCTTCACCCCACCTCAGTGTGGGATCCCATTCTACATTCCTTAAATTTCCTTTAGTTTGTGAGTTCCCAATAGTTATGATATACTTATGTATCTTACAAGCAAATACATAATTAGGAGGAATCAGTTCTTGGGTATCGAAGAGAGCCTTCCCACTCAAATACAACTGCCCTTCCAACACCACCCATATTCAGTGTCCAAATTCAACTGCATTTGACAAAGAACAGGCTTCCATAAGACAGACCCTAAAGGCAATGCACCAGATACTTCAGGCAATGGAGATACAAACACAAATAAATCATGTATCTTACCCTAGAAGTATTCACAGGCACAGCTCTAACAGTAACATAAAAATATGACAAATGATTTTAAAATGGTAGATAAAAAGTACTTTAGAAACATAATGGAAAGTCAGTAATCTTGTGGGAGATTCCATCTGGACTTAAACGACAAAAAGGTTCTCAAGTAGACAGGGGAGCTTTCCAGGCAAAGAAAGCCTGAGTCTAGGCGGAGGCTTGAACATGCAGAGCACAGCAAGTCTGGGAACATCCAAGTTGCCTGGAGTGTGGAGTATAAAGAATGTGCTGGGGAGGAGTTAGAAAGAGGCTGCAAGCTAGGCTGGGGCCACGCTGGTAAGACTGCAGAGGAGACTGCAGTTTGAGGGGAAGGTTTAAGAAAGAAGAGAGGCTAACTTGGGCTTTGCTTTGGATGGAGAATATTAAACATTTTGTTGGCAAGGAAAAGTCAGTACAAGTATGTGCCTTCACATTTACTATGTCAGTTAATCCTCCCAACAAAACTGTGAGGGTAAGCAGGGCAAGTACAATTCTTTCCATTTTATAGTCCCAGATGAGTTAAGTGACTTACTACACAGGACACATTATTAAGCAGCATAGAACACCCAGCTCTTTCCAGGGCTCTTTTCTAAAATACCATGAAGTCTCTCTGATCGTATGCAAAAAAGATTCCAAGATAGCCTATAGTCCAAAGTGAAAGGCCATAGTGTGGTAGTATGAGGAGTAATGAGGAGTTAGAATGAACACAGACTTTTAAGAAGCAATTGGGCTCCTAAATCAGCCAACTTAGCATCTTAGAGCCTCAGTTTCCTCATTTGCAAAAGAGCTATACCACCTCTTACTTGCAGAGGTATTGTGTGGCTCAAATGTAAATTTGTATGTGCAAAGCTTAACCTGGTAAGTACTCAGAATAAATGGTGTATCTTATTCTCCTTCTCTTCCTCCAAATCCAAACCTATTTTCCATCTCATCCCTCAAAACTCAGCCAAGCAGCAATAAAGCTAAATTGAGTGATCCCACCCTTAACTGCACTGTATGAAAACCACTCACTCCACTATTATTATTCACACCTCATACAATTTTTTATGGGTGACCAAAGACTCATGTTCTGAAATCTTTATCTTTCAAGCGGAAAGAAAAAATCAAACTGGAGTCAACAGGCCAGAAATCTTTCAGCTGATGGCATCACAGGTTGACTAAATCTCAGAGAAAGTAAGGTTTTTCAGATGATGGTCATGTATCACCTTCATTATCCTGAACAATAATCACTTGCTTTGGGGGACACAGACACTGACTTAAGTAACTAATTTCCCTGCCACTAGGTGGGGGGAGGCGATTGACACCACCAAAAACATGCTTTCATAAAAGAATACTCTGCAGAACACTCTCAACTTCTACCACCTACAGAACCCTTAGCCTTACTTGGACAAAAAAATTAAAATCCTTTCTACTTTCCAGACTTTCCATCTCCCCTACATACACACTGATGAGTGTTGAAGGCTCCATTGGGCATCCCAGGGCTGGTGCTGAAACCCACACAGGGGCAAGTTGGCTTGTTTAGAAGCCCAATTGCTCAGAGTCCAAAACTGTAGATCAAGACAATCTCAGGAAACAGTAGTGACTTCTTTTTATATATAAAGGCAGGTTACAGACAGCAAGACACTAGGGAGAGAAAGCAGCATGGTGTCAATGAAAGCAGCACTGAGCTGGGAAGGATGCCTAGGGTCTAGTTCTAATCCTGCCCTAGCTGGCTGAGTGACACTGGACAGGTCCCTTTCCCCTCTCCAGGTCTCCTTCCCCCACCTAATAAAAAGAGATAGTGGGACCAGAGTCTCCTCACATTTAAACCATGGTCAACGGACCAGCAAAATTAGCATCACCTGGGAGCTTGTTAGCAATTTAAAATCTCAGGCCCCGCGGTAGGCCTTACCGAATCAGGAAGTGCAAGTTAATAACCCCAGGTGATCTGTATGCACTTTGAAGTTTAAGAAGCACTGTTCTAGGATCGCTTCAACTTCTGACATTCTAGGATTCCAAGAGGACCATAGCAGAGAGCAGTGGAAAGCCAGAGTTGGAGGGGTTGGAGGTGGTGATGGAAGAGAGCCAGTAGAGACAACAAGGGAGGAAGGACACTTATTTCCATCTTCCTTCATATCCTTCAACCTGTAGTTCAAAAGATATCCCTCAAGTAGCATTCTCTAGCTTAAATATGTCTTGTGGATGAAACTGATCCTGCACAGTTTCCCTTGTGAAAAGACGTTATGTAAATGTACTCTGATTCAGGCATGTGTACTGGTAGCTCCATTTAAAAGCTGGGACCCAGTTTTGTTTTTTTTGTTTGGTTGTTTTGGTTTGTTTGTTTTTTTGCTTTGCCATTTCACCCACTAATACACACTCCCTGCCCAACCTCGTACAGGGCTCTCTCCACAGACTGCTGACTGACAGGAAAAAGCAAAGGTTTCGTGTCAGGGATCCCACGCATCCCAGCAAAAGAAGACAGTGAGTTACAAGGGACTGGAGTGAGGCTCAAGGACCCACCCGCGTGCGACACAACCGGACATTCAAGCGGGCAGTACAAGTTCAAAGGCGCCTACCTCATATTGAAATTGAGGGCAGAAGAGGAAAGACCACGGACGCAGTCCTAGCCCAGGAGAGGCCCGGGAAATGACCGGAGCTCCGCGTTGCAGCAACCGGCGTCAGTCTCAACGTACCCCGTACTCTCTCCAATCAGCCCAGGAGGCAGAGCAGTGGTGATTGGCCAGCAAGGGCAAATCAGCGTGCAGTTGAGACTTGAGCTCGCCTACCAAGGAGGGGCGGGGCTGGGTATTTTTAAACTGAACTCTGCAGCTAATTGACTTCACAACGGGGCGTGGTTTCCTGTACCCCTGGTTGGACTGGGCTGGGCTGACAAGCGGGAGGACTGGGTCTCTTTAAAGACTCGTTTTCATTTAAATAATCCTGCAGGAGGATGGCGAGAGCCGCTGCATTATGTAGTGAAGTTCAGAGCAATTAACATTAATATTAATAAGCTTTGGGGAATTTTCTGGCGGTCCAGTGGTTAGGACTCGCCGCTTTCACTGTTGTGGCCCAGGTTCAATCTCTGGTCAGGGAACTAAGACCCGCAAGCCCGCGCGGCGCGGCCAAAACGTGACTTTGTGAGGGAAGCAGAGCAGAAATTATTGCCCTTATTTTATGGATAGCCCCCAAAGTGCAGAGACCTAATAGTAGCTAACATTAATTGAGCGCTAGCTCTGTGCTAATTGCTATAAATTTTTTAATTGTTTTCAACACTGTCCAAAAAGGTAGGTACTTTTATTATTGCCGTTTTACAGACAACGAAACTGTAGCTTGCTAATTGCCCAATGTCACAATGCTACATTGTGGCAAAGCAGGTAATACAACCGATATGCTCATTCATTTCATTCCTACATTAATTCATTCATTCAACAAATAATTATTGAGCACCTGCTTTGTTCCAGGAGCTAAAATATATATATATATGAGTAACTGACGAAAGACTTGAAGAGTGTATAGCCCTGCCGTGTCTTCTGAGGAGGGAAAGAGAGAATGGAGATGCCAGGAATAAAATCTAGGAATTCCTGCATATACAACAGATACTCTACCACTAAACTACATCTTTACCCTTATTATTAGTCCATTCTCCTTTTAGTATCTCATAGCTTCTACATTAAATGGAAAATAGTCACATGATCCCAGGCCCTCTTCTCTTTTTAATATCCCTAGGTTATCACATCCAGATCCATGACTTTAAGTAGCATCTAAAAGCTGGCCCTGAACTCCAGACTCATAAATCCAACTGACTACTCCACATCTCCACTTGGATGTCTAACAGACACCTCAAACTTAACGTATTCACAACATTCACCAAACCTGATCCTTCCTCCAATGTCCCCCATTTCAGAAACTGGTACCACATCAAGCCTGTTAATCAAGCCAGAAACCTGGGTATCATCCTTGATTCAAACTCTTTTCCACCACCTTAACCTACCAAATCCAATCCTTCAGCAAGTCCTGTTGATTCTACCTCAAAAATATATTTTATATCCATCCACTTCCCTCCATCTCCACTACAACCATAGTCTCTCGATTGGACCACAGTCAAAAGCCTCCAAGCTGCTCTCCCCTTTTCCAATGTGACTCTTCTCGAATGCAAATACAATAAAATATGATCAGTCTTTTTTAAAAAAAAATATGTATCATGTCCCTCTCCTGCTTTTGTGGTTTCCCACAGAACTTAAAATAAAATCCAGACTCCTTACCCTGGCCTACAAGTCCCGCCTATCTCACTAACCTTGTCTCATACCACTCTCTTTCTCATTTACTCCATTCCAGCCATAATGATCTTCTTCCCAAACTTTGAATATACAGAAAATCCCTCTTCTCGGGAACTTTGCACATGACGTTCCCACTGTCAGAAACATTCTTCCCTCTCTTCTTTAAATTACTTTTTTTTTTCTCATGCTATAAGTCTCACCTTAAATATCCACTCTTCAGAGGGGCCTTCCTTGACCATGTTATCTAGAGTAGGATTCTTCTCCCACTCCCTAATATTTTGCCTCAGCCCCTTGCATTTCTATTTTCTTTTAATTTTTATTGGAGTATAGTTGCTTTATAATATTGTGTTAGTTTCTTGCTGTAAAGCAAAGTCAATCAGTCAAATGTATACATATATCCACTCTTTTTTAGATTTCCTTCCCATTTAGGTCCTTACGTTTCTTTTAGAGTAATTATTGCTATTTGTAATTTTTTTTGAGGCTGCCAATCATTTGGCATTTATTCTTTTTTAAAACATCTTTATTGGAGTATAATTGCTTTACAATGGTGTGTTAGTTTCTGCTTTATAACAAAGTGGATCAGTTATACACATACATATGTTCCCATATCTCCTATTTGTAATTTTTTAACCTACCTCCTCACTCAAGAATGGAAAAAAAAAAGAGTCATGTACCAAAATGTTCAATGCAGCTCTATTTACAATAGCCAGGACATGGAAGCAACCTAAGTGTCCATCAACAGATCAATGGATAGAGAAGATGTGGCACATATATACAATGGAATATTACTCAGCCATAAAAAGAAACGAAATTGTGTTATACGTAGTGAGGTAGATGGACCTAGAGTCTGTCATACAGAGTGAAGTAAGTCAGAAAGAGAAAAACAAATATCGTATGCTAACACATATATATGGAATCTTAAAAAAATGGTCATGAAGAACCTAGGGGCAGGACGGGAATAAAGACACAGACCTACTAGAGAATGGACTTGAGGATATGGGGAGGGGGAAGGGTAGGCTGGGACGAAGTGAGAGAGTAGCATTGACATATATACACTACCAAATGTAAAATCGATAGCTAGTGGGAAGCAGCCACATAGCACAGGGAGATCAGCTCCGTGCTTTGTGACCACCTAGAGGGGTAGGATAGGGAGGGTGGGAGGGAGGGAGATGCAAGAGGGAAGAGATATGGGAACATATGTATATGTATAACTGATTCACTTTGTTATCAAGCAGAACCTAACACACCATTGTAAAGCAGTTATACTCCAATAAAGATGTTAAAAAATAAAAGACTTGCATACTGAAAACCACAAAACATCACTCAGAGAAATTAAAGACCTAAAAAAATGTAAAGACATCCCATGTTCATTGGTTGAAATACTTAATATTGTTAAGATGGCAATTCTCCTCAAATTGATCTACAGAATCAATGCAATCCCTATCAAAATCTGTATACCGAAGAGTTAACATAGCAGGCCTGAGGATACTATCAATTGAAAATCCTGCTGGCAAGTTTGGCCCTTGGATAGGATCTGGGAAGTTGAATTTGGGGAGGGTTCCCTCCACCCTAACTGATAAGAATAGCTCACTGTACTTTAACTGTTTGTGCAAACAACATGGTTTCTGATGAACACCAGCTTTCCTCCTGGGACTCTGGACTTTTGGTATGTGCTATAGGCAGAGGGTGCCTGCATGACTGAGTCTCTGATGAGCTTCCTTCACAAAACAACATTTCACACATGTTGTCACAACTCTTTACTGGGAAAAGTTATGCTAAGTGAAGGAAATCGGTTACAAAAGACCACATATTGTACGATTCCACATATTAAATGTTCAAAATAGGCAAATCTATAGAGACGGAAAGTAGAATAGTGGCTGCCTAAGGCTGAAGAGGTATAGGGTTGGGGGAGCTGAGGTGTGATAGCTAAACGGTATGAGGTTTCTTTTCTTTTTTGGTGATGAAAATGTTCTAAAATTTATTATGATGATGGTTGCACAACTCTATGAGTATACTAAAAACCACTGAATTGTACACGTTAGGTGAATTACATGGTATTTGAATTACATTTCAATAAAGCTGTCATAAAAAATAACAGTAGCTAATAAAATATATTGTTCTTCTAAAAATATTCTGTTGAAGAGCGGCAAGGGAAAAACTCAGTGGAACCAGTTAGGAAGGTATTGAAATAAGCCAGGCAGTTTGGACCAACATGATCCAGTATTCTTGGCCGTGGCCAGGCACTTCTGTATGGTTCTGGGCATAGCAATTCTTGAACCACCATTACCAATGATTGTCTTTCGTTTCTTACTGAGATAGAATTGACATATAACATTATATTAGTTTCAGGTGTACACACTAATTTTCAGTTATGTAAATATCCTTAAGCACTCACTAATATAGACCAACCTAGTACTATTTCTTGCAGGGTAAATGAAAATGAGTAAAACAGCCATTCTCCTCAAGCATTTCTGTATTTGGAAAGATAAAGCTCCTAATGAAATAACTATAACACAAGGCAGAGTGTGATGAGTCCCAAAGCAATGTGAATATAAAACTGAGAAGGACTTCAGAGGACACATGCTGAGTGATTATTGTAACACCGTCGCTATTGTCATAATCACTCTGCCATCACCAAAAGTGATTACTGATTACTGAGTGGCTAAGTACATGAGGCCCTGTTAGGTTCTCTACAGAGCTGGACAGTCACTGTTTTCCTTGAACCTATACACATCTTTATGATAGGGCCATTAAGGAAATATATCAATAAATATAACATACACAAACGTGCAGTTTTTAGGATGGGGACTGATTCTAGCAGGAAGGACTCACCAATTTCCCTTTGAATTTGAGGAACGCCTTGGCAAAGTGGGCTTGTGTACGGGGGTGATATTTGGACTGTGTGCAAACACGTTTTCCAAGCAGCTGCGATCTCCTAGTGGCCATAGGAACTCATTACCCCCATTGCCATCTTGATTTGAAAGCAACAGGCTCAGAAGGTCTAACCCTGATAGCCCCACGGGGCCACACTACACTGCAAAGCTGAAGACTAGGGCAGTCTTTATCCTATTTTAGGGTGGTCTTCATCCTATTTTAACGATCCTTAAGTGTGCTTGTTGGGGGAGGTGGGGACCTGCTACAAGGACTGTGAAAGAACCTGAGAGGCTTCGCGCTCCCAGATCCCCTTCCTCTCCTCCACGGTCTTTGTTTAAAACATTCACTCGCTGATAATGATACGATCTTGAGGGAAGGGTAAAAACTCTGCCACCAGCTAATAATTTAAGTATTTAAATATTTAAGTATTTATTTTTTTGTCAGATGTTCGAGACAAGTTTGTGGGTTTCACAGGAAAAAAAAAAAATCCGATTAACAGCCGAGTTCCCTCAGCAACATCTCCAGCTCTGACACGGGATATAATTATATATTTATATATTTATATATATATAAAGCAAAAGGCTCTTTTAATACCTAGAAAATATGTTGTACCTTTAACAAGCCACAGAGGGATTGGAATAAATGCTATACATTGGATAGGAGCTCCCCACCAATCAGAAACGGAAAAAAAAAAAAAAACAAGGAAAACAAACACACACGGAAGAGGGGCTGGGGGTTGGGGGGGGTACTAACCGCCTCAGAATAATCTCCTCAGTATAACCGCCTTCAGAAAAAAACGCCTCAGGATAATCTCCTCAGTATAACCGCCTTCAGAAAAAGCCACCTCAGGAAAAGCGATCTCCCAGGCCGGCGGTTGGACCCCACAATTCTCACCAGCAGGAGGAGATAACGGAGCAGCACTTGGTTCAGTCAGACCTGAAGCCACCAGATGGGGCCAAAAGATCAGAGTAGATACCCTCGATACTTTTCTTCTCAGGGAATTTCTCTTCTGCATCTTCGGACCCGAGAAGAAAGTACTAATCTCTGCTCGCTTACACACACACACACACACACACACACACACACACACACACACACACACACACACACACACACACACACACACACCCCTCCAAGATGATGGTAGTGGCCAGTACCAGACCACCAATCAAATGGCCTCTCTGCTCCACCAATCAAATGGCCTCTCTGCTCCACCAATCAAATGGCCTCTCTGCTCCAGCTACCCATTCATAAAATCGGAATCGAAACAGTACCCATTTCAGAAGATTGTGTGAGAATTAAATGAAATAATGCATACGAAACACAGTACCAAACAAATTTTCAGGCCCCATTCCAGACCTGCAGAATTAGAAACTCTGGGTTGGGGCCCAACTATCTGTTTTTAGTTTTGGGGGTTTTTTAACACTTTACTTACATTTACTGGTTTATAACTCCGGAACAGCCAAAAGGAAGGGATGTACAGGGCAAAGTATGGGGTGGGGATAGGTGTGTGCAGAACTTTCATGCCCCTTTCAGGTACATTACCCTCTTGATCCTCGGAGCTCCCCAACTGTTTTAACAAGCCCTTCAGGTGATTCTGATGCACACTGAAATATAAGAATTATTGCTTGAAGAAGAAGAAGGCTGCCCCCTCAAATAGCTAACCAAGGGTTTTGTCATTATTACAAATTCCATGATTATGTGGCTTCTGACTTGTTTCCTGCCTGAAATTCCAAAGCCATCACTTGTTTCTTGAGCCCAGCTGTGTGCCCAGTAGTGTGGCAGATACAAGGAAAGAGACAGAAAACCTGCCCTCCAGGCTTTCAATGTAGGTGATCCAGGAATAGGGAAAGTTAATTAACTCTAGGAGGCCAGATCTAGTCAATGTTAGATGAATTATACAGATGATAAAGAAGTGTTCTAGGAAATCACAGGAGGGAAATTTAACAATTATAAGAGGGAGGGGCCTGACTAGAAATGGCCACTGCCAAGCCAAGCCCACCCCTCAAAAATAGCTGTAAGTCATTTTCTACAAGGCAATAGAACAGACCTTAGCTGCCTAATTTAGTCCCTACCTAAAAGGAAATCCCAACATATCTGAGTCTGCTTTCCTTTAACAGCTGCCCTCGGAAATTTAAAAAATGAGAATGTTTATAGCTTTTAAAGAGTCTTTTATTTTCTCCCTCCTCTGCTTCAATCACTCATAGGAAAGGACAGACAGATATGCACAGTACAGACATAACATAAATACCTGACAGAAGTAATTATGCAGCACCATTGCCGAGATGTTCAGAATAGCTATCTAATTTTTCACTTTAGTGTGGTTGCATGAAGCTACTCTAAATGACACTGTGTTGTTCTCATGGCTGGAAAACAATTCAGGAGAAAAAGAAGTGGAGTTCCCATTTGTATTGGTCCACAATAAATAATGTCTGATAATCATTAGCATCACGGCCCATTTTCCAAATGGTCACTGTGTCATCACATAAACTAAATTAGGTAGGCTAAATCTGAGTCTGGAAGGTCCTTAGTGGGACTAACAGGCAGAAAGTGATTTTATGTAGGCTGATCATTCAACTCATTTAAATTTCATTTTGCCATTATTCAAAATAATTACATTACAGACACAGGTCCCATTTTTATTATCTTAATAGCTCTTTCAAACCAAATGCAAACTGAAAGCATATTTAAAGTGTTGACTTGTATAATTATTCACAAGTTTGTGTGGAAGAGATGTTTGTGTAGAATAAACAAGGTTAGAAGACAGATGATGATTAAGGGAAAAAATGATAACCAAAGCTTCTGTGTTTAACATCTCTGTGTTTGGCTCTTAAAGGTTAACCTAAGTGCATACTACTTCACACATACACGCACACTAACATAGCATATTCCTTCTTTTTATTTATTTATTTATCTGTTTGTTTGTTTGTTTTTGGCTGCTTTGGGTCTTCGTTGCGGTACACGGGCTTTCTCTGGTTGCAGCAAGCAGGGGCTACTCTTCATTGCGGTGCATGGACTTCTCATTACAGTGGCTTCTCTTGTTGCAGAGCACAGGCTCCAGGTGCGCGGGCTTCAGTAGTCGTGGCATGTGGACTCAGTAGTTGTGGCTCACAGGATCTAGAGCACAAGCTCATTAGTTGTGGCGCCCGGGCTTACTTGCTCCATGGCATGTGGGATCTTCCCATACCAGGGCTCGAACCCATGTCCCCTGCATTGGCAGGTGGATTTTTGACCACTGCACCACCAGGGAAGCCCCCATATTCCTTCTTTTAACTCTTTGGATATCCCTTCTCCCCCATCTATCCCCATCTCTAGTCAGTACAGGCCAGTCTGAGAGCTTCAGCAGCGAGAAAGAAGAGGTAGTGGATGACTAAACCTCCTTACATTTCATTATTGGTTTCCCATCCAATTCAAAAGCTGCTCTTGTTTGCTCCTGGTTAGCTTCCAAGATGACAGGATTGGAGTGCCAAAGGACAGGCCTCTAATCATCCATAATAGTTCTCTCTTTGTCAGTTAGGGGATATGGTAAGACATTTTCCAGGCCAGGATCACAGTTGTCCCCTTCTGGGCTGGGAGACAGAGGTTTTTTGGTTTTTTGGTGGTTGTTGTCTATTCGTTTTTATCTTAGGGGTATACATTCTTGTGATTGAAGAATAAATAAACATTTTCTTTCTTTGCTTCTTATTCCACAGACATGAACCAGACAGAGGAGCTCCAACTGTTTCTTTAATCATCAAAAGTTCCCCTTGACAAATGGGTGGTATAGGAAGAGCAGGTCCTGTATTATGTATTCTAACTCATCACCACGGACAAAGCCATCCTCCTTGACGCAAACTTATTTTTAAATAAAAATTGTATATAGTTATGGTGTACAACATGATGATTTGATATAGTCAGGCTTCTCTGAGCTGCCTTCTCAACTAGGCCTCAACCTTGGCCTTATATGAACTACAACTTTCAGCACAATTCCATCCACTCCCTACATTAAGAGGTCAAGAGACTTGAACAAACACCAGCACGGTTTCTGTCACCTCAAGGCCATGTCCCTAGGATGATGACCCCAGCCTCTTTAAAATGCCTGCCTGGGCTTCCCTGGTGGCGCAGTGGTTGAGACTCCGCCTGCCTATGCAGGGGACACGGGTTCGTGCCCCGGTCCGGGAAGATCCCACATGCCGTGGAGCGGCTGGGCCCGTGAGCCATGGCCGCTGAGCCTGCGTGTCCAGAGCCAAAAGCCTGCCTGAGAAGTTCAAAAGTGCCAAAAGAATTTACTGTTTATTCCAGCCAAAACTTGACTATAGCCCCCTGACCTCCCTTTTCTCAGAACTTTTACTTTAGAAAACTTGTGATTGTAAATCCTTTCTCTGTCCTTTTGAGATGTATCTTCTACAACCCAGGAAAATCTTTCTCAGAGACCTGGGAGTCATCCCTTTCAAATGTAATCATCAAGAAAGATAGGGCCCCTATCTCTCAGTCTCTATGAAAGGGTAGGAACCTAACTTTGTTAAGTACCAGTTAGCAAACGCAGATGCCCTGATCACATTGATCAACCTCCCACCCCCAAAATTTCCCTCAGCACTTTTCCTTTAGCACTCCCCAGCATTTAACAAGCCTTTTCTTTCAGTGGAGTTGAGCTCTGTTCACCTGAAGTCTCTCCCTTACTTCAGAAGCCTGAATAAAATAGGTCTTGCCACCTTTAACAAAGGTCCAGCTTTGTTTGTCTCTGATGCCATGAACTGACAAGGTCAAAATTGTACAGGACGGTTAAGACATGTAATTTTAGGGTAACAGATAAAAGGAGAAATGGAAGTAGAACCAAGGATATGAAACTCTATGATTTAGGTGGTCATCTCAGCTGATTTTTAATTCAGATACAGTTATTCACATGAGGTTAATGTGAAGGCAGGTGAAGGAAGGACAAGGAGAAAACTAGATGAGACTTGGGCACAATGAGAGCATTTGGTTATGGGCTAATGTTTCCAAACTGGGGCTAAACTGAAGGCATCTCAAAGTGTAATGGATAATGCTTTAAGGAATACTCTAACCAGCCATCTAGCACTGACCATAATGTAAAAGAATAAGTGGGGCTCAGGTCTTTTCATGGCTTGAGGAGTCTGTGAAAGGCTGTCCCTGACCTAAGTGGATTGGCTTTTGGTGGGGGGGCTAATTATGTCTCATGATAAAGGTTAAAGCTTGCTGGACCACTTAGACACCTGGAATCCTAAGGATAGAGCCCCTGTCTTTGTGCTGTCACTGTTCTTTATAGAAAGAATGATGTCATGAAGTAGAAGTTCTGGTACCAACTGGCAGTCAAGTCTTTAGGATAGTATGGAGGGTTGAGGAAAGCAGCAACATCTTGAGTCAGACTGAAAGGGTCATCACAGCATCCAAATGTACAAGAAAAAATCATTCCAAGTTCCTACGAAATAGCCTACTCTGATACTACAAAGGTAGGGCCATCTTCTGACTTCTTTTTGACTATCCAAGGGGGTGTCTTGATGATGAGGTGAAACTACAAAAGCTGCTAAGGCAGCCTCAAACTTTCTGCTTTCATTCAGGATACCCAGAAAGGACTTTAACATTTCTCTGTTTCTACATAAATCCAAAGATCTCTTGCCACATAACTCTAAATATCTAGAGGGAAACCCAAAGAGAAATAAGTTAAGATGTGAAAATTAATACTGTTTTATTCAGAGGCTGGTGGTCATTCTGTATATGAAAAATACAGACCTCCACTGGTAACTAACATGACTAGATTGTTCTGGAAGTCTAGCCTGAAGAGTAATGAGAAGGAAGGTCTTAAGGAGTTGTGAGCTGGACAAAATGTAAACGAAATATGTGTACCCTTCTAGACAGAACAGAAAAAAAGTACAGCAGACAGCCTGATATGTTTTTTTGTTTGTTTGTTTGTTTGTTTTTTGTGGTAAACGGGCCTCTCACTGCTGTGGCCTCTCGCGTTGCGGAGCACAGGCTCCGGACGCGCAGGCTCAGCGGCCATGGCTCACGGGCCCAGCCGCTCCGTGGCATATGGGATCTTCCCAGACCGGGGCACGAACCCACGTCCCCTGCATCGGCAGGCGGACTCTCAACCACTGCGCCACCAGGGAAGGCCCCCTGATGTGCTTTTGATGAGAAGGGCTACTGAGTTTGCCAGCCTACCCACCCTTTGCTAAAGTTGCTACAGTTTCAGGCATTATGACCCAACAAACCCTGTTATCATGTGCCAGGGTCAGAAGCAGCGAGGAGAGCCTGGCTCCTTCAGTCTCATCCAACAGGTGATGGGGTGGCAGCCAGCAGCAGGTGCCCAAGAACTTGGTATTGCCCACTTCCATCTCAAGGGGCACATCTCCCTTCTAGGTGGCACATGTTCATCCAAAGTCTAAAATAACTTCATTATCAACGTAATAAGTTCATTTTTTATTTTTTACGTTTTTTTTTAGGATTTGGACTGAGGCTATATCCAACTCACATGAGGGACCTCTATGCCTCCTCCTCTTTTTCTCTAGGCTAGTGAGCTCTAGCTCTTGAAGAAAAGAAACTTTCTCTTCTGAGGATGTGGAAAACCTCTTCCTAAAACTTTTTCAGGGATTTCTAGAGATTTTTGAAGGACGAGTCCAAGAAGATCTGGGGGAATGAGATGGAGCAGGGTAGGGGGAATGGTAAAGTGTCAAAATGTAGTAGTATCCTGTGAAAGGCTAGCCACCAGAGGATAGCTGTTACTAAAATGTTGAGAGTGAGAGAGGACGAGAGAGGCAGAGGAAGGGAGGGAGAGAGAGGGAAGGAGGGAGAATGGAGGGAGGGAGGGAGGGAGGGAGGGAGCTAGAGGTTAAAGGGGTCTAAATTTTGAAGGAAGTGAAGGGAAAGGAATTCAACTGCCCTATAATACTTAGCCCAAAAGGTTTCTCTTGTTAAATTTTAAAGATAAATCAAATTCAACCCCAGGTAACAAAACAATTCTACTGAGCTCTTAACTGAATCTTCCCAAATGTGTCTTACATAGGGAAAATCAGTCAGTGGCTTCTGCCGTTTCCTTTTTACTTTTACTTCCAGGTTGGGGTGGGAGGTGACAGGGGGGTTGAAGAAAGTTGGCAGAGATTATTCTCTCTTTCAAATAAACTTTGTCCTATGGGATCAGGGTCTGGCCTTCCCACAGACATCTGTCTCTTATTTATACTTATGGCTATTAGAGTGAGTGTTCCCACTATTCAGAAACTTTTTCTATAGGTTGTTTTAATAAAAAGAATTAATCACTTTACTGGTATACACCTTAGTCTTTTCTAGTGGCCCTGTGTGGTAAGTAATTTCACTTTCTTTAATGTAATGAGAAAGACTCGGCTTACACTAGGTTTAGCTAAAATTCAGTTAAAGGGGATGAGGTGAGCTTGACTCTTTGAAGGTACCCAAGAGTGGATAAAGAAAAGAAGATACAGGTGAGATTTAGTGAATGGGGTTGGGGAGAAGTAAATCACTAAAATTAACCCGAGCCTCTAGACCTCCTTTTAAATTTACTTCCCAGCCTGTCGTTTTTCCTGACTGGCATTTTCCCAAGTCAATATGATACTCCCATGGCTCCAAATACCTGGTGTGGGGAATCTAAATTAAAGAAGACTATGGGTTCATGCCCCGGTCCAGGAAGATCCCACATGCCGTGGAGCTGATAGGCCCCCGTGAGCAATGGCCACTGAGCCTGTGTGTCCGGAGCCTGTGCTCCGCAATGGGAGAGGCCACAACAGTGAGAGGCCCACATACCGCCAAAAAAACCCAAAAGACAAAAAACAAAAACCCCCCACTTTTTCTGCATCTATTGAGGTGATCATATGGTTTTTATTTGTGAATACGGTATATCATATTGAATGATTTGCGTACGTTGAAGAATCCTTGCATCCCTGGGATAAATCTCACTTGATCATGGTGTATGATCCTTTAATGTGCTGTTGGATTCTGTTTGCTAGTATTTTGTTGAGGATTTTTGCATCTACGTTCATCAGTGATATTGGTCTGTAATTTTCTTTTTTTTGTAGTATTGTTTTCTGGTTTTGGTATCAGGGTGATGGTGGCCTCATAAAATGAGTTTGGGAGTGTTCCTTCCTCTGCAATTTTTTGAAAGAGTTTGAGAAGGATGGATGTTAGCTCTTCTCTAAATGTTTGAAAGAATTCACCTGTGAAGCCATCTGGTCCTGGACTTTTGTTTGTTGGAAGATTTTCAATCACAGTTTGAATTTCATTACTTGTTATTGGTCTGTTCATATTTTCTATTTATTCGTGGTTCAGTCTTTGAAGGTTATAACTTTCCAATAATTTGTCCATTTCTTCCAGGTTGTCCATTTTATTGGCATAGAGTTGCTTGTAGTGGTCTCTCAGGATGCTTTGTATTTCTGCAGTGTGTTGTAACTTCTACTTTTTCATTTCTAATTTCATTGATTTGAGTCCTCTCCCTCTTTTTCTTGATGAGTCTGGCTAATGGTTTATGAATTTTGTTTATCTTCTGAAAGAACCAGCTTTTAGTTTTATTGATCTTTGCTATTGTTTTCTTTGTTTCTATTTCATTAATTTCTGCTCTGATCTTTATGATTTCTTTCCTTCTGCTAACCTTGGGTTTTGTTGTTTGCTCTTCTTTCTCTAATTCCTTTAGGTGTAAGGTTAGATTGTTTATTTGAGATTTTTCTTATCTCTTGAGGTAGGCTTGTATAGCTATAAATTTCCCTCTTAGAACTGCTTTTGCTGCATCCCATAGGTTTTGGATCATCGTGTTTTCATTGTCATTTGTCTCTAGGTATTTTTTTATTTCCTCTTTGATTTCTTCAGTGATCTCTTGGTTATTTAGTAACATATTGTTTAGCCTCCATGTGTTTGTGTTTTTTATGGTTTTTTTCCCTGTAATTCATTTCTAATCTCATAGCGTTGTGGTCACAAAAGGTGCCTGACATGAGTTCAATTTTCTTAAATTTATTGTGGCTTGATTTGCGACCCAAGATGTGATCTATCCTGGAGAATGTTCCGTGTGCACTTGAGAAGAAAGCGTAATCTGCTTTTGGATGGAATATCCTATAAGTATCAATTAAATCTATCTGGTCTACTGTGTCATTTAAAGCTTCTGTTTCCTTATTAATTTTCTGTTTGGAAGATCTGTGTATTGGTGTAAGTGAGGTGTTAAAAGTCCCCCACTACTATTGTGTTACTGTTGATTTCCTCTTTTATAGCTGCTAGCAGTTGCCTCATGTATTGAGGTGCTCCTATGTTGGGTGCATAAATATTTATAATTGGTATATCTTCTTCTTGGATTGATCCATTGATCATTATGTAGTCTCCTTCCTTGTCTCTTGTAACATTATTTTAAAGTCTGTTTTATCTGATATGAGTATTGCTACTCCAGCTTTCTTTTGATGTCCATTTGCATGGAATATCTTTTCCCATCCCCTCACTTTCAGTCCGTATGTGTCCCTAGGTCTGAAGTGGGTCTCTTGTAGATAGCACAAATATGTGTCTTGTTTTTGTATCCATTCAGCAAGCCTGTGTCTTTTGGTTGGAGCATTTAATCCATTCACGTTTAAGGTAATTATCGATGTTTGTTCCAATTGCCATTTTTTAAATTGTTTTGGGTTTGTTTTTGTAGGTCCTTTTCTTCTCTTGAGTTCCCCACTTAGAGCAGTTCCTTTAGCATTTGTTGTAAAGCTGGTTTGGTGGTGCTGAATTCTCTTAGCTTTTGCTTGTCTGTAAAGCTTTTGATTTCTCCATCGAATCTGAATGAGATCCTTGCAGGGTAGAGTAATGTTGCTCGTAGGTTCTTCCCTTTCATCACTTTCAGTATATCATGCCACTCCCTTCTGGCTTGTAGAGTTTCTACTGAGAAATCAGCTGTTAACCTTATGGGAGTTCTCGTGTATGTTGTTGTTTTTCCCTCGCTGCTTTCAACAATTTTTCTTTGTCTTTAATTTTTGCTAATTTGATTACTATGTGTTTCAGTATGTTTCTCCTTGGGTTTATCCTGTATGGGATGCTCTGCACTTCCTGGACTTGGGTGGCTATTTCCTTTCCCATGTTAGGGAAGTTTTTGACTATAATCTCCTCAAATATTTCCTCAGTTCCTTTCTCTCTCTCTCCTCCTTCTGGGACCCCTATAATGTGAATGTTGTTGCATTTAATGTTGTCCCAGAGGTCTCTTAGGCTGTCTTCATTTCTTTTCATTCTTTTTTCTTTATTCTGTTCCTCAGCAGTGAATTCCACCATTCTGTCTTCCAGGTCACTTATCCGTTCTTTTGCTTCAGTTATTCTGCTATTGATTCCTTCTAGTGTATTTTTCATTTCACTTATTGTATTGTTCACCTCTGTTTGTTTGTTCTTTAATTCTTCTAGGTTTGTAAGACATTTGTCGCATCTTCTCGGTCTTTGCCTCCATTCTTTTTCCGAGGTCCTGGATATCATCTTCACTATCATCATTCTGAATTCTTTTTCTGGAATGTTTTCTATCTGCACTTCATTTAGTTGTTTTTCTGGGGTTTTATCTTGTTCCTTCATTTGGTACATAGCCCTCTGCCTTTTCATCTTGTCTCTCTTTCTGTGAATGTGGTTTTTGTTCCACTGGCTGCAGGATTGTAGTTCTTCTTGCTTCTACTGTCTGCCCTCTGGTGGATGAGGCTATCTAAGAGGCTCGTGCAAGTTTCCTGATGGGAGGGACTGGTGGTGGGGAGAGCCGGCTGTTGCTCTGGTGGGCAGAGCTCAGTAAAACTCTAATCTGCTTGAATGCTGATGGGTGGGGCTGGGTTCCCTCCCTGTTGGTTGTTTGGCCTGAGGTGACCAAACACTGGAGCCTACCCGGGCTCTTTGGTGGGGCTAATGGTGGACTCTGGGATGGTTCATGCCAAGGAGTACTTCCCAGAACTTTTTCTGCCAGTGTCCTTGTCCTCACAGTGAGACAGAGCCACCCCCTGCCTCTGCAGGAGACCCTCCAACACTAGCAGGTAGGTCTGGTTTAGTCTCTCATGGGGTCACTGCTCCTTCCCCTGGGTCCCGATGCGCACACTACTTTGTGTGTGCCCTCCAAGAGTGGAGCCTCTGTTTCCCCCAGTCCTGTCAAAGTCCTGCAATCAAATCTCACTAGCCTTCAAAGTCTGATTCTCTAGGAATTCCTTCTCCTGTTGTGGACCCGCAGGTTTGGAAGGCTGACATAGGGCTCAGAACCTTCACTCCAGTGGGTGGACTTCTGTGGTATGTGTTCTCCAGTTTGTGAGTCACCCACCCGGCAGCTATGGGAATGGATTTTATTGTTATTGTGCCCCTCCTACCATCTCATTGTGGCTTCTCCTTTGTCTTTGGATGTGGGGTATCATTTTTGGTGAGTTCCAGTGTCTTCCTGTCGATGATTGTTCAGCAGTTAGTTGTGATTCTGGTGTTCTCACAAGAGAGATTGAGAGCATGTCCTACTCTGCCATCTGGAACCATTCTCTGGTGTTTGTTTTTAAAAGAGGAGCCCATATTTACTACACACAATGCAGGTCTCCTTGATTGTAACTGAAGCCCACTTGCAAAAAGTGGACCTTATTATGACCTCACATTTCCAGGAATTCATGGTGATGAAGCAATGAATGGAGCAAAGAGGGCAATGGTACTTAGTGCTGAGTAGATGTGTACACAATATGTATACACATATCCAAACATGGGCATACACAGTCACAAGTATAGATATACACATATATGTTTATACAAAGTGACACACACATAGATATATACATGTATGTACATTAACAAAAAATAATTTATAAAAATTTGTAGCCAGGCCACACACATGCCTGGCTACATGTGACACTGACAAACACACACAAGCACTGAAATAACAAACTTATGTATAGTGATCTAGTCACAACAATGACTTACACACATATGCAAAGATATACAGTTATACAGAGTCAGACACACTAATGTGCCCACATGTGATACACATAAACATTTATATATACATCCAAGCATACTATGCATAAACACACACTCACATTGATACACACAAGCCTTGATCAAAACAGACCATGCAGACTCAGGTACAGGCATACTCACTTATAAATATACCTCATGTTGATACACACACATACAAACTTAAACAAAGTGACACATTAACTAACTCACGTTTGTGTACACTGATATACATATTGACACAAATGCAGTGACATCCCCACTCATGTACTCACAGACACACTCAAATGCCAGTGTGCATGCAACACTGACATACATCAATCATTGACATAGTATATAAATATAACATAAACTGATACCTAATATATCAATTTACACAGTCATTATACGATCACCTATTTATACATATTCTTTTTTTTTTTTTTTTTTTTTTTTTTTTTGCGGTACGCGGGCCTCTCACTGTTGTGGCCTCTCCCGTTGCGGAGCACAGGCTCCAGACACGCAGGCTCAGCGGTCATAGCTCATGGGCCCAGCCGCTCCGCGGCACGTGGGATCTTCCCGGACAGGGGCACAAACGCGTGTCCCCTGCATTGGCAGGCGGACTCTCAACCACTGTGCCACCAGGGAAGCCCCATATTCATTTTAAACACACATATTTATTAATATATTATACATTAATTATATATTAATATATTGATGAGTATGTATGCTAATACCTGAATGTATGCTTCAACATATATAAATAAATTTATAGCTGCGTGATACACGCTATTGGATTTATATCATAAACACATATGCAGCTCTCTCAACTCGACACTTGCTTATATTCAAATTCAGAGACACACTGATATACACACTCATATTTTTACATTCACATACATGTACAAAATATACATACTAACATGCACATGCTGGCCTATACAGTTGACATATACAATGGGTATGATGTCAGCACATTATGACACATGCTTACACATGGTGACATCACACATTGTGCATTGACATACACATATGCACACACATACACACAGGCACATTTTCACACACTAAGAGTACAGACTGACACATGTTCACACTCATGAATTGATATACTGATGTGCATATACACACACGACAGGCACTGACATATTTTTGACATGTATTGAAATAAGCACACATACGCAGATGAAATTGACAAACATTGATAACACTTGTGTATAGTTAAGTGTACAAGTGTATCTACTCTGAGCTTTTGTTGCTGCCACTTGTGCTTAAACGTGTATTAATGGATATAATTGTGTGTTATGCACCCATGCAAATACTAAAAGCCAAATCCCTAATCTGTGCAACTTAGAAGATATACCTTCTAAATACAATAGGGGAAAGAAGTAGCCTACCCAAAGCCTTATGGACAGGTCTTCTTATTTTAGATGGAGAGGTCAGTGTGCCTTTTCAAACAAGCTCCTTCTAATTCTACAAGTGTCCTTGATCGTCTACTCAGTGATCTTCAGAAGTACGTCTTGTGTTTGCAACATGCACTTAGCTCCTCATCCTCTAGCTGTAGACATAAAGTAGGAGACATAGAGGGCAAATGTCACAAACTGCCCTCTGGAAACTGCTACAGAGTCTATGCTGATCAACTGAAAATGAATTACGTGGCCAAAGGACCTCAAGGCCAACATGTGGAAATGACAGGGGCCAAAGAAACCAACAATAACCAGAGTCCTTCCACCCCACCAGCCAAATCTCGTAGCAATCAGAGGGCAGTTATCTCCCCTGATGGAGAATGTTCTATGGATGACCCTTCCTTCTATGTCAACCGACTATCTCCTCTGGTGATCCAGATGGCCCATAAGAAAATCAAGGAGAAGTTGGAAGGTGGAAGCAAATGTCTTCATCATTCATTCTATCCACCCAGTGGGGACAAAGGGAAAAACAGCCCTCATACTGCTGTGAGCAAGATCACTTCTGAAATGGCCCATGATGCTGTGGAAGTGACCTCTGCAGAAAGGCAGGGCACTGGGGAGGAGTGTAGGAAAGGTGGCCAAAAAACCTTTCTGTATAGTGAATTATCCAACAAGAGCAAAAGTGGAGACAAACAGACGTGCCAAAGAGACAACAAAGAATTTTCAGATTCGATTAGCAAAATGTTCATGGCTTATGCAAATCAAGTGGCATCTGACATGATGGTCTCTGTTAAGCAGAACTTGGAAGTTCATAGCTCTGGGAAGCCAATTCAAGCTTGTGTGGGCCTGAGGGTGCTGTTAAAACACACCAAAGAAAACTGTGTCCTATTTGATTGACTCCTGCGTGAAGTACCTACATAATATCACCAGGGGCCTGATGGCCAACTTTGTCTCAACTGTCAAGAGGAATCTGTTCAACCATGGGAAACAAAACACTGCTGGTATTATGGAGGCCATGCTGAAGCGTCTTGTCTGTGCTCTTCTTGGGGAAAAAAAGGAAACTAAGTCTCAGAGTTCATCATATGCATCCTTGAAGGCTGGGTGCCATGATCCCAAATGCAAGAACCAAAGTCTCGAATTCTCAGCTATGAAGGCCGAGATGAAGGGAAAGGGCAAAGGCAAAATGAAACCAGAGGAGTGCAAGTCATTGACCAGTGCTGAGGAAGTCAGTGAACATACCCTCAAGGAGAGCCTGACAATGTGGAACCAACATCAAGGCAATCAAGGCAAGATGGCTGGCAAAGCATGCGCCAATAAGGAGGAAAAGAGAGGGAAGATCAGCCTTTCCATGGAGTCACTGTCAAAGGACTTGACTGCCTCTGCCCTTAGGATGATCCAATACTATCTGACCCAGCAGGCTAAGGGCAAAGATGCATTTAAAGACTGTCCCGGTTCTACCACCGGCTATATGACTCAGAGTGCCCAATACAAAAGGTGCAGAGGTAGCCAAAGTGCCAAGGCACTTTCAATGAAACATCTAGAATCTCGTGGAGCACCTGGATCATCCACCTCTCTAAAGGAGAATCAACACCTGGACTCCCAGAGGCTGGATATGTCAAACATCGTTCTGTCAATGATTCAAAAACTGCTTAGTGAGAGCTCCTTCAACTGTGGAGATCTATGTGAAGGTGAGAACCAAGGTTCTGAGCCCAGGACAGACAAAGGAGCCTCCATGTCCAAGAGGCCTGACAAAGGGGAAGAACAATGTCAGGACAATCAAGAGCTTGACTTTATCAGTGGGATGAAGCAAGTGAACTGACAATTTATAGACCAACTGGTAGAATCTGTGATGAAGCTGTGCCTTATCATGGCTAAGTAGAGCAACAATGGGGCAGCCCTTGCTGAGTTGGAAGGACAAGCAGCCTTGGCCAACAACCCCAACTACCAGGCCAGTGGCCCCAGATGCAGTCACGATGCTGCAATGTCACAGAACTATCAAGACTCTCCTCGACCCCAAGTCACTGTCTATAATCAGTGCTCAACAAGTAGCTTGTGAAAGCAGCTCCAGGATGTCCTGCAGTGGACTGCAGCCTCACAATTTAACATACCCATGCTCTACTTCATGGGAGATGATGCTGGACAACTGAAGAAGGTAAGCAATGCAACAAGGAGCAAGAGGAAAGAGGGTTGGAATGCATAAGGGCAGGGAGGTGGTATTGTACTTAGAGTCCAAGAAGCAGTCCGTTTTTTTGAGTCTGTTCTTTATCATGTGACTCATGAATTACTCTCACCTCATAAAGACACAAAAGTGATGAACTGTTAATTATGTGGGGCTCTGGACACCTTAAGGCCTGTGTACTTCCAAGAGGAGGAGAGTGAGATTAGCTCATTTTATCAGTGATCCTTTCAACAAACTATTTGGTAAAACATCAGGGAGCAATTTCTAAGTCTTATGTTTTGCACATGTGTGCAGCACACATGCGCACATGCACACACACACACACACACACCCCACAGCTGTTTCCTACATTAGATGGATTCCAGAGAAATAAAATACTAAACCAAATTATCCTGCCTATTTCCAATGTCATATACTTTTTTTTAGGGAGGGAGGGGAATGGCAACCCCTAACCTTGACCTAGAAATCAGTACAGATTAACTGATGGATCCCAGTACCTGATGAGAAGTATTAGTGAACACAATTGATTCCAGAGTTTGTTTTTTGAAGCTCAAAAAGAAAGGACCTTTGGCATCTTAATCTATGCCATTAAAGGAGGGTCCAGAAAAAAAGGAAAGCCATGTCAGCAGCCTCCAGTCCTGGACCTGTGGCAGCCTTTAATCCTAGAATCATAGGCAGGAAGGTGGGTGGGGTGTAGCTGATTTTCTCCGTCTGGGCCCTGGCTCCAAAAGCATCACGTGACTCTATCTATCTCTGCTCTCTCCACAGCTTGCTGAAGGGTTAGCTAAAGCAGCAGAGAAGGGGTACAGTGTAGGAGATCTTCTTCAAGAGGTCATGAAGTTCTTCAAGGAACGACTACTGGATGAAGCCATGGGAAACGTGCCTAGAAAACAACTGCTAGACTGGCTGCTCACTAACCTGTGAGCCAACAATTCCTTCTCCTCTCCGTTTACTCCCCACCCCCAGCAGCATTCTGTCCCAGCTGGAGCACCCTCTACCATCAGGCCAGTGAACTGCACGCTGCACGACTGTATTTTCTAATACATCTGAGCAGTTGGACTGTGCAAATACAGGGTGTCCAACAAACTGGGCAAGAACGTGAAAAAAAAAAACTTCTTTGAATTGTGTCATTGTTTTCGTGGTCAGATATATCGGAGGCAAGGGAGGGGAATGCGTCCAATTTCAAGGACTGGTGATAGTGTTGGACTTGTGTCCGGATCTCACCCTGGGTTATTTTCTAAGTACCCAAAACACAGGGATATAACCCATGTCCAAGTTCCTAAGTCATCCGGTTTATCCAAATCTCAGTTCACAAGCTATTTAGAGTTTTGCCACCTGTGGTCTCCCTGTTTCTCCCAGAATTGCACAGTTAACTTGATAATCCCCCTTCTAATCCCAAGGATGCAGCTTTCTTGATCACTTTTAAGAGTTTGTAGATGGGCTAGCTTAGATGAAAAACAAACCGAAGAAAGTATATTACCCATGGCCACACATACACTCCCAGTGTTCACTGCACATGGCTAAACACTATCCAGAACTACAATGGGATCGGATCCTCCCCCACACATAATAAAGCTTCCTTATAAGTCATTTCCTTCAACTGATGAAATTTCCTTGTTTTCCGGCAGTCTGAGAGAAAAATTTGCAGAGAACAAAGCTACAGAATGGTAAATTCTTCACAGCCACCTTATGTGAATCCCAATGTCTCCTTTGAGACTAGCATTAAATTCCTAGATTTGTTCTATGCTTCTCAGAAGTCTGTCACAATGCTATAATCCATTACAAATCAGATCAAGACAGTGGTTTCAGCACTGTGGTCCTCTGTTAGCTAGTCTGCTGTGGCATACCTTGGCACCTTTGAGGTGCTTGTGGCTTAGTAGAACAAGCACAGGATGTGGCTTCCTCCTCGACTCAAAAGTTAAAGCTTTGGCCTCTTACTAGTTGCATGGCCTTAGAGTCCCCTAGGTAGACTCTGAGCCTTTTCCTTTATCTGTAAAATGTAGACAAAAATTACCCTCCCTGTTTAGAGGTTAAACTAGAGGAATAGATGTAATGATGCTTTGCAAGGAGAATCTTCTTACAAATTAGATATGGGATTGAAGTTGTACCTCTCCAAGCCCATCCTAACACAGTTGCAAGTGCCCTTGATATAATTCCAAACTGAAAGCAAGATTCTCTGAGTGTGGGACCCAGAAAGGCACATTTTGGGGGAGGTAAGAAGCATAGAGACAAACTTTGACAACTTCTCCACAATGACTGGACCAGTCAGATAGAAGTAAAGGTAGGCTCCTTAAAAGCCAGGATTTTAAAACTCCCCAGCCCTGATAAAGCTAATCAAACCTCTTCTACTCACACCCCGACCCCATGAAAAGCTTTGGAGGTAAGCTACCACAGAACCTTCTCTTTGTCCTTGAAGAAAATCCTTAATAAACAAATCCCGGGACCAGGTCTGCATTTCTGATGACTCAGTCCTCCCTGAGCACAGCTGGGTCCCATAGTAGTTTACTTCCTTGATTAACTCAGCTCTTGACTTACTCCTGATCTTTATTATGAGGCGGCCTTGGGGATTCTTTGGAACGTGGAAATAGAGCAAAGGAAGTTACATGTTCTGTTAAATGAGGGCCATTGGGGCAAAATGGTCTCTAAGGGCCCTTCCAGCTCTGACATTTGAGGATTCTAAGAGTTTCTCTTCCATAATTTCTCAGGGAAACTTGCGTGGATGAGGTAAGATCAAGGTGAGGAAACTTGATTTTTGCCAGAGCTGACTGACAGACTCCAGCAGAGAAAGGAATGCTTTGGGCCAGACAGGGTCCTGACAAGGGTCTGGAGGAGCTCAACAGTCCTTGGGGTTTATTCCAGGAGGGTGAGACCCTGACCTTTCACCCCTCTAAATGGGGAAGTGATCCCAGGCATCTTATTAGCAATGTGGCCACGCTCACTGCCAGCAGCCAGGAATGGACAAGGGCTTCTGCTGAGCTGAAAGCCCCACATACAGTAGGAAAGGGATGACAGGAGCAGAAGGAGAAGGAAAACAGGATTATCTCCTGGCAGGCAGTGTCACTGGTTTGATATTGCTGACTATTTTAGTCTTTCTGAACATCAGGCCTCCATTTCACAAGAAAGTTGTGAGCAGAACTCATCTGGGAGGTTACCACAGGGCCAGGCCTAGGCTGAGGTGAGGCAAGAGAGACATTTTCCTCAGGGGCAAAATTTAAGGGGGCAGAAGAAAAAACTTGGTAATCAAAATCAATAGTTTTTTTTTTAATTGAAGTATAGTTGATGTACAGTGTTGTGTTAATTTTTGCTGTACAGCAAAGTGACTCTGTTATACATATATCCTTTTTCATATTCTTTTCCTTTATGGTTTATCACAGGATAATGAATATAGTTCCCTGTGCTATACAGTAGGACCTTGTTGTTTATTCATCCTATATCTATAATAGTTTGCATCTGCTAATCCCAAACTCCCAAAATCAATAGCTTTAATGTACCATTTAAGAAATCAAAATTAATGCAGAGTATCCAAATGTCAAATATTGTAATACAGAGGATTAGTAACAGTGCCAGGCCAAACCATAACGGAGCATGAGGTAAAAGGAAAAATTGGTAAGACATTTTATGGGAGGACCACTTTATGGAAGATTGCCAAGGCAGTACTTAGAGAATGTATAGCCCTGAAAGCCTTCATCAGTACAAAAAAGCAACAATGAATTAAATCCCTGCCTAGAGAACTTCGGGAGGGAACAAATAACAAATCAAACAAGTTTAGGAAAGGGGAAATAAAATTTGGAGCAAGGAAACAAAAGACAGAGAAAGCAAAGTTTCACTTAAACCTTACAAAACAATCAGGGGTTAGGAGAGGAGTATTGCAGTGTTCTCTCTCTTGCTTAACTTAAAAGTATATCTTTCCAAAGAAAGCTCAGGTTAATTCTGGTTAAAAACAGGAACCACACAAGATTGCCCCGGTTAAAATTCTACTTTACAATAGTTCTAATAATGGAAGAAGAAAAGTAAAAAGTAGAAATATAGGAGTAATTAAAATAAAAATGGAACCTTTGCAAATGATATATTTGTACGCCCATGAAAAGCAAATCCCCAAATATGAGAGGTAGTGAATGAGCTTTGCAGAGGTATAGGATAGAATTTACTTGTGAGCTGTAAGAATTTGCCATCAACTATAAAACAATTGCAGCTGCTTTCTCCTCACTGACTCAGAGACATGTTAAAAGTCCAGCAGTTCCACTGCACTAAGGTCTCTGTGGTGTCAGAACATGAAAAAAATCTGGAAGAATTGATTGAATTTCTGTATCCTAGAGCCACCCAGCCAGAAATAGGAGAGTCTAATTACCATAGTGACAATAATATTAAACACCTAGGTATTAAGGAAGGCAAGAAATGACATTTACAGAGAACTTATTGAGTGCCAGACACTACCAGGTGCTTTAGTTCTTTTAAAAACCTTGTGAGATGGTTTGTTATTAGCTGCTTTTTACAGCTGTGAAATTAGAGGGTCAGGTTTAAAGGCCTTTTTTCAAAGTTACACGTCAGTAAGTGGGAGAGTTGGGATTCAAATCCAGGTTTGCCTCATGCCAAACACTATGCTTTTTCCATTCTGTCACACTGTCTTCCCATTAATTCAGAATCCATGTTTATTAAACAACTATAATACATGAATGAGAAAAAGAAAAACAGGTAAATAGAAAAATAGACCATGCTCCTAACTAGTAAAACTAAGTAAAACAAAACACTTTCTAATTCAACATATAGGCTTCATATAAAGCCAATTTAAATCTTTATGGGGTAGTCTCAAAGTATCTCCCCCAAGATAGTTATTACTTACCAAGGGGAAAGAGTAACTTTACAATGGATGAGCCCACCAGTAACACCTTAATTATGTGATCAAGGTTAACACCATAAGTAAAGACACACTGGTATCATGTACCTCCTGATATAATGTCAACAGAAGGGCATTCTTGCCAAAAACCCATAATCCCAGTCTAATCATGAGAAACTACCAGATAAACCTAAATTGAGGGACATTCTACAAAACAGCTGACCAGAACTGATTCCAAAGGGTCATGAAGGGAACATTTTAGAGTTGTGGAAATGTTAACTATGTATCTTGATAGGGGATATGTATACATTTAACATAGGGGTACACATTTCTCAAGGCTGATCAAACTGCACACTTAAAGTTAGTTAACATTATTCTATCTAAATTAGATCAATAAAGTTTATTTTTAAATATATTTAAACTTAATACCTGTAGGAAAAATAAAATCCCCTTCCACTGTTCACAGGTTTCTTTGCTCCTCTGCCTCTTTCCAGGAAGTCTCCAATTCAGAAAGTCTTTCTGACTTCAGGCTCTCAGCCACCTTTAACTTGCAGCCCTCCCTCCTGCCCCTTCCACTTGTTTGTGGTGGCCCAGAGCAGGACCTTGGGAGCTCCCCCTTTATGAGAACTTCCCTCCCAGATCCCAGCTACGTATCCAAGGGGAAAAGGTTTTCAGCTCACCCCGCTTCTTGTCATAAAAGTTTCCTTCTCAGAAAAAACTTCCTTCATCACCCTATCTGCCACAGTTACTCTTTATTACATGACCCTGCTTTATTTTCATCACACTAACTGATACATCCTCTTTATCATAATTTACTTGCCTATTGACCATCTCTTCCCTCTAGAATGGTAACTCCAGGAGCACAGGGACCTGCCTGTCTTGTTCACTACTGTACCCTCAGTGCCCAGCACTGTGCCTGATACATGGTACCCATTCAATAAATATTTATTGAATGAATAACTATCCACCTATTTCAGTGTTCCCTGACGGGGACAAATAACATTAAATCGGGAATCAGAAAATCTGTCTTTAACCATGGCCACTTAATATCACTTCATAACTTGATATAGTAGCCAAGTATGTTTCCTCACCTCAAAACTCAGGATGCTAATCAATATCTTTCAGTATCTACCTCTCTGGAGGTGTTGTGCAAAGAGGCAACAAGCAAGGTGAAAATGTTTTAAAATAGACCTAAATGTGCCCATTAAAGCTTCAATGGAAATAATAATAATACATCTCTAACATTTACTGAACTTTTACTATATGCCAGACATTCATCTAAGTGCTTTCCATTATTTTCTCCTTTAATCCTCCCAACAACTCTATGAGGTAGGTACTCTTATTGTCCCACTTTGCAGATGAGGCAAATGAGGCCCAGAGAAGCTGAGAAACTTGCACAGTTAGAAGTGGTAGAGTTGGTATTCAAACCCAGATAATCCTGGCTCCAAAGTTCCCACTCTGTACTGCTTCATAGAATACCAGGGCCTTGTCCATAAAGTCACTTGTCAGGATAAGTCCTGGTGTAGTGCAGAATGGAGTAGACACATCTAGGAGGTGACAGGAACCTCTGGAGTGGGATGGATGGTTGGCTGGGAGGAATCCAGGCTGGTGGCAAAGCAGAGATTTCCAAAGGGTACTTCAGGCATAAGCCAGGGCCCAGAAGAAGGCCAAAAGCTACCCTCAAAGCAGCAGTCATCTCAACAAACAAGCAGACACAACTCCTGGGACTCACGGAACAGGGAGTATCCCCAAGTTCAAGTAGAGGTGACGCTCAAAATGCATCCTCAGGGGACAGACTGGCAATTCACATTTGCTCACAGTCCCCAGGGCCACGACTGATGGAGGGTGGGTCCTGGGGGTTAGGGGGGAGGGGAACCAGAGTGAAAAAAAAACCTCCAGACAAGCTGGCAGGCATGTGCCCTGGGGGGAATAAGGGTGGTCCCTGATGGTGTCCATTCAGTGTTCCCCAGAGCCAGGCTGCACGAGGCAGAGGGGAAGGAGGCATTATGGAACACTTGGGGTGCTTAGGGCCTTTGTCAATGAGTATGAAAGTTATTTCAATATTTTAACAGCCAGTAGCGTTGTACTGGTGCCTAAAGTCTGAATGCTAGCCCTAGGTTGGAAATTCTTTACTTTCTCCTATCTTTCTCAAGCCTCAGGGCCTGGCTAAAAACTGAATTTGAGGTATCATCTGAGGTGAATCCAGCTGAGGAAAGGGTGGGAGGGAGGGACCCCACAAGTTGCTCCTTCTGGCTCACACAGCTCCATCCTCACTTTGATCACGCTGTATTATAACGTACTGTTTACATGTCTGCCTTTCCCCTAGATTGGAAGTAGCATGTAATAAATGGATGCGACATGTATATGGAATCTAAAGAAAAAAATGGTTCTGATGAACCTAGGGGCAAGACAGGAATAAAGACACAGATGTAGAGAATGGACTTGAGGACACGGGGAGGGGGAAGTATAAGCTGGGACAAAGTGAGAGAGTGGCATGGACATATATACACTACCAAATGTAAAATCAATAGCTAGTGGGAAGCAGCCACATAGCACAGGGAGATCAGCTGGGTGCTTTGTGGCCACCTAGAGGGGTGGGATAGGGAGGGTGGGAGGGAGGGAGATGCAAGAGGGAAGAGATATGGGAACATATGTATATGCATAACTGATTCACTTTGCTGTAAAGCAGAAACTAACACACCATTGTAAAACAGTTATACTCCAATAAAGATGTTTTAAAAAAAGTAACATACATAAATTTGATCAAACCACCTCATAAAATTACAAGAACTATTGAAAAATTGATAAGAACAGATATAGATTACTATCAATGTCAGCTGAATTTACTGAACTTTTTTAGGTCACCCTTGGAGACACATGAAATGAAATCATATCTATCTTTATGTTAAAACATATTTAGAAAAATTAAACAGCTTGTTGGTTATTAGTAAGTTGCACTACTTACTTACCAATTCTTCTCCAACAGAATCATCTTGAATTATGGCTACCCAATTTATAGGCTCTGGGCTATTACTGTATAGAAGTGCATGTTCAATCTTTGACATTCCAAAGAAAACAGAACCAAAGCTTATGCATTCCAACTTTTTATCATTACTCATGTTTAACAATTCAATAATCTGCTCAACAACATGAGCTTTGATATTCAAGAATATGACTGGACGATCTTGCAAACTCACTCTACAAGATAATGAATTATACATACATATTTTAATTAGAATTCTATATATTTTCTTTTTCTCCTAAATGTTTATATAAACAGAAATTTTACAAAATCACATAATAATTAAAATTCAAAGGCCTAAGAGCAGTTCCTTTCACGTATGTGCCAGAGACTGTCATGTCCTTCTGTCTGTCTAAATCTGCAAGGTAGAATAGCATATGTGCAACCTAATTCATTGTCTCCAGGAAACAACAAAGATGGAAAACGACTGCATGAATTGACCCCCAAAATCACTTACTGATATTTCCATATCACCAATGATTTACATGGTCACCTCTAGTTCTAGAATTCTGAGATTCTTTTCTAACTCATCCCATTCCAAGTCCAACAGACAACTTCATCCCCATCCTAATAACCCAATTCCCTACAAAGTAAAGTATCTCAGCAAAACTCCACTTCTTTGCTGAAATGAATATCCTCCCTCATAAAACTTCACTTTCCAGACTAATTTGAATTCACTGTTGCAACTTCCCTCCATCCCGCTTTTATCCCTCTCTGGCATAAATGCAATCCTTTTGAATCTCACCCTGTCAGATACCACAGATCACTGACCAATTCACAGCCATCACCAAAGTCCTTAACTTTGTATCTCTGTGTATCTCTGTCACACTGGGCACGGGTGATGCCATCTCTTTCCACATCTCCCCTCCCTTAGCTTTCTTGACACCATACTTTAATGGCTTTCCTTCTAGTTTATTTAGACTCTGCCTTCTCATTCTTCTAAGACTTGGATATTTTGTAAATTCCATGAATAATGCTGTTTCTCTCCTTTTTTTATACTCTACCCTCCTTCTCAAAGTTATTTTCAACATTTCATGCTTCATCTACAACTTATGAACTGACGACTCTCAAACCAATATACCTAGACCAAATTTTTTTCTGGGACTCAAGATAAGTAAATTTAATCGGCTCCACGAGATTCTGCAAAGCAAATCAATTCCAGCATTCCAAAACAGAACTCAAGATCTTCTCCCACAGACCTGAACCTCCTCTTACCTTCCCTTTCTATAACCAGTCACTAAATGTACTCAAATCTACCTCCATAACATATCTCCAATCTGCACACTTCTCTCCCTCCATACTCCCAATTTGTACCTTAACTGAGGTCTTCATTACTTCTCTTCTGCTTTACTTATTAGAGTTTCTAGTCAGGCTATCCACTCCACATCTGTACTCCTCGATTTTGTACACTGCTATCAACATGACCTTTCTAAAATGCAAACTAATCAAGACACTCCCATCTTAGAACCTTCCTGAGATTCTACAGCCTTTACAATAGAACCTAAGCTCCTATCGGGGCTCACAACTGTTTCTCAAACATTTTTTAAATTGTGACCTTCAGTTAGAAATGCATTTTACATTACAATGCAGGACAAACACACACACACACACACACCCCAAATTTCACAAAATGCCACTTGCCCTTACCATATGAGATGCATTCTGATGTTTTCTATTTCATTGTTATAATACTGGTGGTGACCCATTATAGTGATTGCACATTCTGCTAATGAACTGAGACATATAGCATTAAAAAATGCTGTCCTATGAGGTCCTTAACTGGACCCTGCACCATTCTGTTTTTCTGGTCTCATCTCTCATCACTCCTCACCTCCATCTCTTTGCCTCAGATCTCTTGATGTGTAACACTGTCTATTAACCTGCAGGAATTCAAGTCTTCTACTTGCACTGCCTAAAATCATTCCTTTAACCCACTCTCCTCACCAATACCCACCTCCCCTGCACACACACAAACATACATACACACACACACACACACACTCAGCCCAAATCACACCACTGCTCTTTGCCTGGCTAATTTCTACTCAACAACAGGTGTTTGGTTCAACTATCACCTCCTTAGTGGAGCTCTTTCTTGATCCACTCCCTCACCCCAACAAAATCCAAACTAGGAGCTCCTGTTACGTGTACCCATATGCCATTCTTTGGTTCTTCCCATTTTTCAGTCCCTAGTGCTTGGCAAATAGTAGATACTCAATAAATGAATGCTGACTGAAAGAAGAAGCTAACATACGTTCAAAGACAACAGGCATATATGAAAAGTGAAACAGGAAAGTATTAAGCACTACACTAGAATTAAGAACCATAGTATATACTCACTTTGCCACTTCATTTACAATTATGGGCCAGTCTGCAAAGAAATCCACTTTAATAACCACTGATGACTTGGGCTGCACAATACCACTGGTTGGGAAAATGACAATGGGTAACTGGCCCTGGTGTTCTGTTTTAAACATACCTAAGGAGAACAAGAGCAGATGGTTTACATTTGGATCCTTATAATGTTAACGTTCACACTCTTAGTAGAGGACAAAGACACATTACAGAGTATATCGTCTACTGTGGACCAAGAATCACAGCTTTGATTTTAAGTCCTGTCTCTAGGGTCATCCAATAAATGTGAGCCTCGTGTTAGGACTCAACCCTCATCCATAGCTAAAATTTACTGTCTGCTTACTGTGTTCAGACACTTATGCTAAGAGCTGTGCATATGTTATTCTATTTAGTCCTCATAATGAAATCTATGATACAGGCTTAATCATTACCTCTATTTTATAAATAAGGAAACAGACACTTAGAAAGGTTGAGTAACTTGTCCAAAAATACACAACTGTTATGATAGATCATTAACTCCAATTCTTTAACCTTCTCTGCATCCTTACTGTTACCCTCCCGTGGACTAAGTATGTTTTCCTACCCCTTGACGGGGCCTGATCATGTGATTCACTCTGGCAAATAGCATGGAGCTAGAAGTGACAACATGTCAGTTCCATCCCCAGATGTTCTCTTGCTCTTCTACCATGGAAAGTGTTTCTTCTAAGAAACTGCTGTCCCATTGGCCTGTGCCCCAGCATTGGCAAATGTGAAGCAGAGCCACCCAGCTGACTCAGAGACCTGCAGTGAGTAACAGATCAGCCCCAGCTGCCTCAGCTTGAAGCAGAGTCACGCAGCTTAGATTAGTCAAATTCCAGCTAATCTGCATAAACATAAGAAACTAAAAAAATAATTACTTTTTTAAGATATAGAATTATGGAGTGGTTTGTTACATATCAATAGTTGACTACTACAGCTAGTAACTAACTAATAGAGCTGGGATTTTCACTGGGATGTTTCTGACCACAGGGCTCACACTTCTAGCCACTACCACTACTCTATAAACGAATTAATGCAGTTCACATAGGGAAAGGGTGAAAGAAATGGGTTTCTAGACTCAAATAGCATATGAGGAGGCCACAAAAATTTCTTGTTCTGAAAGCAGAAATGGTCCATAATTTATGGTAATGTTTGGTGCCTATCTTAGAGCATGCAGGTGAGATCAGATACTATCTCTTTTTCATCGTTGTGGTCCTGGCACCCCACACAGTGCCTAGCACCAAGCAGTGTTCAAAATGTCCAATAAATGGGAGGTAACCAGTCATGAGTTTCTTTGATATCATTATACAATATTAACACAAATGAGCATGCTGCCAACATAAACAACTTTGAAAATTCCTAATTTACCAGTTTTAAATCACATTTGATGACATTTTCCAAAATGATTCATTTAACTTAGGAGAATGTAATATTAGCATAATAAAAGTACTGAAAATATAAAAGATAATAAAACTTTAGGTCCAGAGATGACCAGATGAAAAAGGCAAACAGTAACAAAATTTGTTAATCCAATCATTTTTAGAGACTTGCTTATGACATAATATTTAAGGCTTATTTTTTTCTGTTATAATAAAAAAAAAACTCTGTAAAATTATATCCATTATGCATAAATATTATTGACTCAATTCTCCAGGAAAAGAAAACTATATGAGTTCAGTTAAGTCTAAGTCAGTGAAATAGTTTCTATACTGTAACCACTTTTCTGTAATTTGACAAAAGAGTTTTTAGTGAATGGTTCAAAAGCTTATTCAGGAAAAACCCCTAACAAAAGAACATTGTTCAATCTTTTAAATATATTAAAACAGTGAGCTCACAAACATTACTGTGTCTTATGTAACTTTAGTATCATTAGTAATAATGAAATATTTGACTGGTTTTTTAATTGCTAACAACAGGAGCAAGAACATCATCCTAGGAGAAAGGTATCATTGAAGAATTTTTGTCATCAAATTTTCATTTCTTTTTAGATAGGAAACTGGCTGATGTGTGGAGAATGAACTAGAAGGAGATAAGAGGTGACTCCAGACAAATAATTTAGGTTGATGTAATTATAAAGCAAGAGAAGATTATGGACTGTTGTAAAAAAGTGACAATGGGACAGAGAAAAGTAGGATTACTCACACTATAAGGAAGTGAACAGACAGGATTTAATAGTTGACTGAGTAAGGGGGTAGAGGGTGAAAAGGAGGGAGGTGTTAAGGATTTGCCAAATTTCTGACTTGGCCATATACATGGTGGTGACATTCAATGAAAAACAGAAAAGGAGAAGTTTGGGGGAGACATTGAGGAGTTTAGTTTTAGACGTGTTAACTTTGAAAAACCTGAAGGAAATGCAAAGTCTTGTACAGACTTCAGTGAAGTAACAGGAATGGAAGTGACTGCCTAGGGAGAGCAGGGTGACTGAGGAAACATGAGGGTCTATGACAAATCCTAAGGAACACTCACTTCTAATGTACTGAAAAAAGAGACAGCAGTCCACAAAAGAGAATTATGGAGGAGGGAGAAGAATAATAATTCTAACATCAATAATGAATATTTACTGAATACTTAATATATGTCAGAGAGTGTGCTAAGCATTTTATTAATCATCACCACAATTATAGGAGGAAGGCACTATGTTTATCTTTAATGTATGAGGAAGGCAATGAATGTTCAGGAAGTGTAAATTCCTTGCCTGGGGCCTCCCAGCCAGTTAATATTGTAACCAAGATTTGGGACCTGGAACACCTCATTCTAGGTCAAATCAATTAAATGAAGGCTTATTGAATGCCTGGTATATGCCTAACATTGTGTTATGTGTGAAAAGTATGCTGAGATTTCATGACATCAGTTTCCATGAAAACAAAACAAAAAAATGCATTGACAATAAGTAGTGGGTGCTTCTCTGGGTAGTTAAAGAGGATTCTGAGGACCACTCCTGGGTCTGGTCCAATTTAGCAAATTTTCTGGTTTACAGACGATGCCAGGCTTTTCTAGACAGTGATGTAGAGAGATGATGTTGATGATCAGGGGAAGGGGGACAGCAGACATTAAGAGCAAGAGAAAGGTCACATATTTGGGGCAAAATAACCCCCAAAACCTGAAGGAGTCCTAAGGTAGCTGTTCAAACCCAGAAATGGTGTGTAAAGATCACACTAGAAACTTTAAAGACTATTCTACATCATAACACAGTAGTAGAAAAAGTACCCAAAGATTCAAGAGGGGAAGAGGGAAATGTGTGCAATTCAAGGCATGCTAAAATAATGTTTTTTCAATCTTCAATGATAAAAACTGAGAAACAATAAAGACATAAAAGAGAATATGGAGTTCCCCAGCTCACAAAACACTAATATTAGAAACATCTTAAAGATTAAACCATGTCTTTTCAAGATGAAAAGACAAGCACTACTTTGTAAATTTCGGAAACATTCTTAAGGGGCAAGACAACAAAATGTATTCAACAACTTTCAGCTAAATCTAGGGATGGTTACTCCATAATAGACTATTAAAATAAAACATCATGAAGTTGTTACATAAACTCTGGCTTCTATAAAACTGAAGATAATAACCTCAGTGACACTACCAGAGAGAGAAAACAAAGCTATACAGATCATGAATCTGCTGAATGTGGCTTTTTAATGTCCTCTTAAATACACATATACGTTTGTAAACACTTGATCTTTGACTCTAAAACTATAAAATATTTGTCACATAAAATCCTTTTTGAAAAATTTATTAAAACCATCTTTGGTTGCTGAATCTATTTTCTGCCTAAGTGTTCTTCTTCATGAAAATACATTATAATTCTCATGAGTATTTATATATTGTGCTTGTGGGTAATGAGGACTTTATGACACTTTATGGGCACTTGCTACTGTGAATATAAAACATACTATCAATTTCAGTAAGGGTGGAAAAAAATAATATCATTCAACTCCAGAAATGAGGGACAAAGTCAGCACTAAGAAAATGTGTTTCATTGATAACAATTTGTTTCAGTTAGTAAGAGTAATTAACATTTCATAATACTCAATTATAATTTACCAATATAGTATTAACTACAAATACTATGCACACACAAAATATTAATACAATACAAAAAGTCAATGTGGATTACTTTTCCTATAATGTAGGGACTCAGGTCCACACATATACTTTTATTAAGTAAAATAATATTAAATATTCAATTAAAATTAAAATTACATATTTTTTACTTATAGAGAGTTTTTATAAGTAATAAAACTGTACAATTTGGTGAGATTTTAGAATAAAGAGAGGATATGACCAAAACTTTAAAGGTTTTGGAATGGACAACAGTTAAGAGAGATTTTGGAAAGTAAAAGAATACAGATAAAATTCTCTCAATTACATATCACTGCTCTATAACCAGACAATCTAAAGGACCATACAGCCCATAGTCAATCACCATAAGAGAGTTCATCCTTAACACTGGAGTCAGACCACAAATGAGCCTAATATTCCACAGTCTGACAGGCATCAGAAATTCAGCCATCTAAAAACCAAAGCATGGAAAGTGAAATGAATAACATTCAGTGAGGAACAACTATCAGTTTTATTTGTTCATTTCCCAGAAGAAATCTGTAAAGTGACAGAATGCCTTTGTCTTAATAATTCCCACTGTTCATTCAAGCAACCCCAAAGAATGTCCTCACTTACTGTAAAACGGGTTTGGATTTAAGACCTGTTTTATGTATCCAACAAGCAGTCTCAGAGAGAAATGCCCTCCCTGTCTGGAGCTAGTCCTCATCTCAGCTTGGGCAAAATGTTAGTCTTATCATCCCAGATGCTGACCATCCAATCAAGTGAATGAAAGGATAAGTGATTTTATGCCTACAGTATATCATCAATGAAGAGTGTGCATACACACATGCGTGTGCACACACACACATAGACACAGGCACACCTATGCCTTTATGGAAACTCTTAGGTCACAGTAAGAATGTCTAGAAATAATCCAGTATGGAGAAGAGAGAAGCACTCTTCCTTTCAACAAAATGTTAGTAAGAGCCTTCTAGGGGATCATCATGCAAATTCAAAGTTGAATATGATCGAGAAAAAGAACAAATATTTACTGAGTGCTTGTGATAAGTCAAGTACCACATTACAACCTTAAGTACATACATAATTAACCACAGTATTTTTTATTAGCTAGTTTATAAATGAGGACTCTGAAGTTCAATGTCCTTAAAGATACTTGCCCCAGATCACACAGCTAGTAAGGCACTGTGTCCTGATTCTATCTCTGGAAAGCTCTAAGGACTACGTCACTTCCACGGCACCACCTTGCCTTCTATCCTCAGGGAGATCATCAGTCACCTGAGAGTCAGGTTGGATTAATAAGAATCATAAGGATGTAGATTCATCTTTCCTGATATTACCTATCCGTCTCTTACAGTGATCCTACTTAAGGACCTTCAGTTTTGAGCTTTTTCAAATGACATAATTTTTTGGAGGGGTAGAGTGAATCAGAGAATCCATTAATTGCAGAAGGTATATATTTCAAACAGTACCAATTTTCTTCCAAAAGTGTAAGTTAATTTATATGACAGAAAGTATTTACCTGGTACTCTGCCATGGTTAATGATATTAATCTCTTTACAATATACTTTACTATTGACAACCAATGTCCCCCAAATTAACTTCTGACTCAATTTCCAGTTGATAGTATAGAATCAACCTAGAAGAGGAGAAAAGAGGACCATATGATGAATTTTAACAACTACAACCTCATGGTTAAATCCACAGGGGGACATATATAGATATTTTTATCTTAACTCCTTAAAAGATATTTCAGTTTCCTTATAGGTTTGCTGGTGGCACATATGTCAGTAAAACAAACTATAAAGTAAAGACACGAAAAAAAGATAATGAGACACATTTTAAATAAAGAAGTCAGACTTTATGCATAAGTACATGGTATGCCTTCCCAAGTACTCACCTTGAGAGGTTACCCACACATCTCAATATTTTTGTAGCTCAAAATATATTTGGAACTCTGTTTTGGAATCTCCAACTAAGCCTATAATACATTATTTTGCCCCCCCGACCCCAAAAGGGTACAAGTTATCTGAACAAAGTAAACTAGTTTGGATGATGCCAAATCTGATGAAATAAAAGAAGCTATGATACTATAAAATATCACTTGGGGACTAAAACAAGGTCTAAGAACAAAAGGATACAATTGATTTTCCATGTGTGTCTCTAATTTAAAGGACTCACCATAGCGTATCTGTAGCATATGTTTTCATAAGTGTTTTAAAAATCCATTCTAATCCTAAATACACATCTCATAATGATATATATATATACATATATATTATATCTGGATAATAATTTATAGTTTATAAAGCTCCATTAAGTATATTATCCTGTTTTATATTAACAAATTTCCTTAAAGGTAGGTAAATATTACAGCTCCTAGGTTACAGACGAAAAGCCAAAGACTTAAAAAGCTTAAATGATTTATCTAAGGAATTATCTGGATGTAACATTGGGGAACTTAACCTTGAATCCATTTTGTTAGACTTCAAGTACATTACCTTAGAAACCTAACAATGATAACAACAGCATCAGTGATAAATATAGTAATAACTAATCTTTATTGAGTCCTAAGGTTATGTGCCAGACACATGAATTAAGTAATTTACTCCAATTAGGATACAACCTCCAAAGCATAAATGCATACATACATACAATCATATATACATACAAACACACCAAAGTTCATAAATAAAATAAAAATACCTGAACAAACCATTACTCCACGTACTATAGGGGACCTTCTGGAGTGCTGGAAATATTCTATGATTTGATCCAAGTGGTGGCTATGTGGAGATATATGTATATAAAAGTTCATCAAGGTTTACTTTCAAGATTTGTGCACTTTAGTGTAGGTAAATAGTACATCAATTTTATAAGTGTAAAAAGTAGAACATAAAAGTCCTTTTTCTCATTGCCCTCCTAATCACTACCATACATTTATCTATATATATACAAACAAATATGTGTGATTTTAATTAAATCATAGATAACTTTCCATTTCTGCATACAGAAGTCCAGCTGCATTCAATATCATTATCATTAGAACTATCCCACAAAAAAATGCAGTTATTCATCACATACATATCAAAAATTCATTTCACCTCTCCTATATCAACTTTCCCTAAGAAAAGATGATCACAGTAAACTAATATCCGTCCATTTACACAGATAATCTAAAATAACAGTGAGATAGAGATGAAGTTCTGTCAACTTTTAAATCAGAAGATAGGGATAGCCTCTCAGAACATTACTTTTGCTGATCATTAGTACTAACTCCCTCATTCGTTTCTAAGTCTTAAGAGGGCAGGACTCTCTCCATTTTACATCCCTAACACTTACTGCCAATTTTGTAGCAGGTTCTCAACAAATGTTTGTTAGAATACGAAATAATAAACCTTTCCACTATCCTACAGTATCTGGAGTAACAGGGACTTTATGATCCAAAGGGTAGTTAATAGAGAATCTGTTGCCATAATTCTACAGTATCATGAAGCATAGATTCTGGGCTGTTAAGAGGAGACAGACGTGAAATCCTCTTCCCTTCTTTCCAAACTGCCAATGAAGAAATTGGGAGGTTCCAGATCGACTTTTCTCCACCCTGTCTCCCAGCCCCAAGCAGAAAGGGAAAAACATCAAAACAAAACAAAAAGGCCAGCACACTAAAACGCCACCCCCCAGGAAGCTCAATCCTGCCCGCACCCCCGGCAGGAGCCAGGCGCCTACTCCCCAGGACAAAGCAGGTGCCCAGGTGGGTAGGCATTCTCGGACAGCAGCCCTCCTGAGGTCCTGCTCTGAACACCCCTGGGTGTATTACCTGTGGCTTGACAGGCTCCTGAAACCGGATCTTCTGGCTGTATCAGCCGAGATTGTGCATGGTAATTGGGAGGCGGTAGACCTTCCCTGCCATCGCGTCCACGAACTTCACTTCCGACGGGGTCACCCGCAGCTGCATATCCTTCTTTGGGGTCTCCAAGTCCCAGGCCATGAGTGAGCTCCTCTCGGACTCCATAGCCGTGCTCTAGGTATCCCGCAAACCTTTGCAGATTTGACCGAGGACTAGCGTGGACGCCAGACGCTAATGGCTAGCCTCCAGCCCAAGCTGCGCGAGTTGGCAACCTCAACCGAAGCTGCAGGCGTCTGGCATAAGAACCCCAGGATCGCAGGTGTCATCAGAGTAACTGGAAAACTTGCTTTGGTTGCCGAAATCCCAGAGGGATCTCACTTTGCCATTGGCTGGAAGGATTTTAAGATGTCACTGACGGGTTGGGCACTTTCCTAGACCTCTCTTAAGATTAAGCTTAAAGAGCAGTGGAAGTAATGTGCGCATGGGGTCTATCAAAGCAGCAAGATATAACAGTAACGGAGGAATTCAATGGAAGCAGAGTCAGAGCCCCCTAGGTGTACGGCTCAGTTACCTTTAGGCTAGCATTTCTAAAAATCTAATAGCAATCCTCTGGGTCTTTTGTTAAAATGCAGAGTCGGTTTTCAGTAGATCTGGGGCAGGGCCTAAGAATCTGAAACATAGTCCCAGGTGATTCCAGTGCTGCAGGTCCAGGGACCACACACTAAATAGAGAGGCTATAGGAACTTTAACTACTCTAGGTGTAGAGGCTATAGGAACTTTAACTACTCTAGGTGTAAGTTCCTTCATTCGTGAAACAAGGTGCTGCTCAGAAGACTGAGATCAAACATCTTCATAGCTAGATGAGCACCTTTCCAACAGGTCCAAATTCACACTGCCCAATCCTTACTATCATCCTTCATCTGCTGTGATGGTCCTTGGTTTCTAAGCATATTAGATGAGTGGTATTTCCCTGCCTTAAATTTGCCTCTTATCATAACTTTACAACAGCTTCTTCCACTGATCTTTATTATCTGGAGCCAAGCACTGCAGAAATGGCTCCCCCCCCCCTTGTTTTAAAAACTATATAGAATTCCCCACTCACATTAAAATGTGTATATCATTCAGTGCTTTCATTTCCTCCTTACCATGGCACATGACTTTCACTCTGAGGGCACTAGCTTTTCCATCTGTTGGCCAAACAGTTACTCATCCTTCAAGATCTAAATATCCTTATAGAAAACTTTCCCACAATCATTTTACAAGATTCTCACAGTACCAAGATGATCAATAAATTATTACTTCACTACAAAGTAACTATAAAGAGAAGCTTTAAAATTTCTTGGAATTGTTGTCGTCAATAGTTGAGAACAGTGGAAGTAGTGGTGATGGACATTATTATTTGCAAATTCTTATGAAATGATTGATTAAAAGCATCTGCATCATTTTTCAAAATTCTATATATTTTGACTTAAGAAGTGGGAGATGTGAGTCACACTGGATTTTTATGCTAATTGCTACTATGATATCACAGTACAAACCCAGTGCATATCTTTGAGCCCCTATGCAGGACAATTTTACAGCACTGAAAGGACAACAGTGGCCCAAAGAACTTGACTGCCCATTCTGGGCAGTAGGCAATTTTGGGGGTCCAGTCTAGACTTCTGTGTAGATCCTAAAGATATAGTGATGCAAATTCAATGGAGAACAATTTTGTTTCCCTGTCCTGTTCATACTCTCATCAATTGTGTCACATAGCTCTCTCCAAGTTCCCCAAGCCTAGAGCTGAATCCACTGCCCTTAGTAACTATAATTAAGCCTTCTTGATTTTTTTACCTACTTTATCTACCTTAAATGTAAACTTTAGATGAAGTAGTCTAACATTTGCATTACTTGTTTAACTCCAAAATGTCTTGTCCAATTTCCATTATCAAACAATGGCCATATAAAGGCATATTTTGGTGAACTGTAAGCTGTTTTTAGCCAAAATTTTCAACTATGCATGATTATGTAGTTACTTTAAGGCTGGACAAACAACATAACAAGAGCTTTTTACATAACAGTAATTCGAAAGATAATAGTACCTTATATATATCATTTTCTAATATAATTTTCTTATATAGATCATTTTCTAATATAGCTTCATGGAGAATAATGCTCATTATGTATCATGGATGAAATGTCTGTGTTCATCTTTGTTCAGATTTCCAAGGCAGCATGGTTGGCAGGGCTTCTGTATAAAAATCAAAGTAGGCATTCTGACTGGAATACTTTATATATTATAAACAAGGTTAAATTTTATTCTTCATTATAATAAATGGTGAACTATACTATAATGGGGACTTGAAGGTTAAGCAGAGACACGCTAAACGTCCACTGCAGACTTGCCATTCTTCTACCCTGAATTAATTTAAGAGAAAAAACGTAACTCCTATCAATTAACTATAAATTTTGCCATGTGAAATAGACATCAGAAGTCCTACTTCATACTTAACTAGTGGAAACTCTAATGGTGGGTAGAGTTTCTGAACACTAAGGAAGGGGTAACAATGAGGAAGCAAGCAAAATGATCCCTAGTACAATTTTTGGATGTTTACTTCTAGACATGTTTAAGGGACTGAAAAAGTTGATGATAAAGGGAAAAAGGGAAAACAGTGGATATTACTTTCACGATTTAAAATCTTCAAAAGTTCAAATTATTTTTTGAAAAGAGTCTGAATGAAGTCCAGGAAAATCTATTACAGTGGTTAGAGTACTGACTTAGAAACAGGAGTTATTGAAAGAGGGTAAAAAGAACTTCTTTGAGCAGAAGAGTATTAAAAGTGTGGTAACCATCGTGTTTATAAAATAATTTAAAAGTGGAAAGTATAAAATGAAATTCACTAAGATTACATAGGATTAAAAGTTCTTCCAGATAATGAAGAGCCATGCCAATAAGAATAGATTGATGAGACTAATGTCTGGATATAGTAGAATAGCATGAGCTGGATGGCAGTAACATAAACTAACAGAAAAATTATCCATTATTTTCACAAGGCATTTAGTGAATGACAGAAAGCCACCAACTGACCCAGGTCAAAGGACACAAGTTTCTCTATCATTAATAACAAGTGTGTCTTACTACACACAGACATCATTGCAGAGATTGCTAATTGTGCCTGGTATCCATTTTCCTTTTCTTTAGTGGTAGAACTTTTCAATATACATACGGCTGTACACATTAAGACTACATTTTCTACATTTTACAGCCTCCTTTCCTGCTGAATATGGCCATGCAAATAAGTTCTGAGTATGAGTAGAACTGATGTGTGCTGCCTCTAAATTATTCCCTTAAAGTAGCGCCTTAAAATCAGGGGAGATGCTTTCTCCTTCCTCTTATCCTGCTTTTCTGCCTCAGTGTAAATATGACAGCGGTTCATCTGATCACTTTAAGGTAAATAAATATAGTAAGAAGATAGAAGAAGCCTGGGCCCTGAAATTGGATAGCAAAGCCACCAACCCAGCTGGGATTTTTATTTGGGAGACAGTTAAAACTAAATCTTGTTTAATCCACTACTGGTTTGAGTCCCTTTAGAATAGCTGAACTTAATCAATACAGACAACAACACAGGGCAGGAACTCAGAAGGACACGTTCCCATGAAGAGGACCAGTTTCAATAACACTATGCTAGTAGACAGAGCTTTGTAACTTTTGCAAAACCTTGTTTTAGCCATCTAAAACTTCTACCAACCCTTCTCACCCCCAACCTGCTGTGGTGACTCTGCCTTTGCCCCTCATGCTTACTGGGCACAAATACCTGGTGTCAAATAATACTTTTGCTTTCTGAGTAATTACAGGTTACTGAGTGAAACAATGAATGAAAAGTCAATTACCCAGTATAATACATCTCAGCAGAACAGGCCTCACTTGCCGGTAACAGGATAGTCACTACTGCATTATCTCACCCTCCTTCAGGACCATCCCCCATCCTACCTGAAGTGATGCTGATCAATCTCAAGAAAGATTCAGCAGAGTTGGATAAGGACATGTAAAGGAATCAAGGAGAAGACAAACAATCTAAAATAAAACAATCTAAAATCATGAATTTCCAGTATGAAAGTATGAATGGTTAGGAAAGAACTCAGCTGAATTTATAATATATTTTTGCATTTTAATACTTTTTAATGCTTTCTGCTTTACGGCTTCAGGATTTTAAAAAGTATTCTTATTTGCTCTTAGAAAGGCCTTCCTTATACACAAGTTCTTCCATGGTTTCTTCTGGCATTTTATTGTTTTGTTTACAACATTTACATCTTATAGCCATATGAAATTTATCCTGGTATAAAAGTTAGATATCAAGCCAGAAAACCCCAACATCATTTATTGAATAATTTCCAATAAGAATTTCAAAATATGGTCCCTCAAAAGTTTTATTTAGTGCTGGGTTAGCTGCAGTTAACAACTAAACATAAATTCTCTCGATAGCACTTTCCCTTGTTTTTATCCTGGGAATTTCTTGTTGAGATTCAGTACTTCTGTCAAATACATTACCATTTTCGTACACTGATTTATCTATTTTTTTCTCTTCCATTTGTATTCATAATTGCATTTCTCTGTTATCATTTAGTATACCTAGGAAACTGCTTGAAAATTTTTATTAATAATAATGACTATTATTTTAATTATTTTCCACTCTTTTTTTTTCACAGTTTCAACATACTCTGCATTTCTGCCCATTCCCTTTGTCCTACATTTTCAATTCCATTTTCATCATTTCTCCCTTTAAGTTTATGCTTTTGCTGAAGTAAAAACTGCCATTTCTTTCTGTTCTTTTATTTGAGTTCAGTATTTGATTGGTGAACCACATAACAGCAGGGCTTTAGACAGGGCTAGTCTCATAGTATAGGCTTTGTATCAAATTTTATTGGGCTATAAGACATTGATGTTTATTGAAGTATAAAAAGTAACCACCATCAAATCAGGACCTGATAAATGTGACTAGTTGATGGCTGAAAACAATGTGAAAAAAAGTCCCAAAGGGGTGAATATGAAAGGTATTGTTCATGAAATGATTTAAGATTCTTTCATTCCTCAACTCATTTATATCTCTATATGTGCTTTATTTTCCTGTTTGACCCCAGTGAATCCCAAAACCCCTTTAGTATTATTTGAAATAGAATTTTTTAAAATCTGTTTCTAAAGGACTTATGAGACTGGCAAAATGAATGAGAACATTTAAAAAACCCATTCTGTAACCAAAGGGGAGGAAAAACCTGTAAAACAGGTTATGAAAAAATCTTTTCAATTACTGGTTCTAAAAGAAATATGTATCTATGTATCTATGATTTGATATATTCATTTTCAGTATGCTTTCCTTATCTATAAATTTATAAATGGCTGATTTTTCATAATAAAGAGCAAGTCTCTAAAAGGGCACTTTTGAGGGACTTGCTTGGTGGCCCAGTGGCTAAGACTCCGTGCTCCCAGTGCAGGGGGCCTGGGTTCGATCCCTGATCAGGGAACTAGATCCCACGTGCCGCAACTAAGAGTTCACATGCTGCAACTAAAGGATCCCACATGCCACAACAAAGATCCCGCAGGCCACAACTAAGACCCAGCCCAGCCAAATAAATAAATATTAAAAATACGTATAAATAAAAGGACACTTTTGAGACTAAAGTCTGCCAGGAATTCCAGAAATTACAACTTTGAGGCAGGCATGGGGAGGTGAGGGTGAGAAAAGGAAGTTCTGTTCTTGTTAAATAGTTGGAGAAAATATAACTTGTAGTGTATCCAATTCCATCATATAAGTCAATGTTGTATAAACTACCTTTTTCAACCCTGTAAGCATATAGCAGAAACTCTCTCCTCTGTCCTCCCACCCCCATGAAGGAGCTTTTGAAAGTTTTCTTATTTTGTCTCTCCTTCCTCATCTCCCCAACCCTCCCACTCCCCCTTCTCCTCCTTATTACCCTTTCTTTTTTAAGCTTAACCTTCAATAATCTCTCTTGCAACCAGATGTACATGCAGTTTTCACAAATGACAGACATTTCTTTTATATTAATACAATAAAAAAAGAAATTATGATACCAAGACTTTCTTGATGTAATGTGAAGGGATCCTATGATACATGCTAAGTAAAATAATTTTAAAATTTCTGATAAGAGAAAAGCTGCTGGAAAAAGAGAAAAAGAGAAAGAGAAATGTTTCTGGGTTCAGAAGCTTTAAAATTTAGTTCTCACTCAATCTCTAGTGTTCCACAGAAACATATGTGTGTGTGTATGTGTTGCATGTACATATGTACACACACAAAGAGAATAGGGAGGAAGAGAGGGAGTCAAATTACCCACTGACAAGAATGTTTTTATTCAGGGTATCACATCTCAAAGTAACTTACAGATAGTACTTTCTATGTGTGCAACAATACGAAAATAGATTGGAAAGCCTCTTTGCAGGGAATTTCTGAACCAGTGAAATAATCCTTCTTCAAACTGAGATGTTAATTTCTTTATTTAGTGATGGGAATTAGGTGGATCTGCCCCTCCTAAAATTGAATTCTTCCCCTATAATCAGTCCTTTACCTGAAAAATTTTGTTCATTATTGGGAAATTTGTATGTGTGTGTGTGTGCTCTTATTCAAGTATTTGATTAGAGATAAAGATATTTGAGTAGTGCATTTCAAAGTATGGTCCATGGAAGGGCCTCAGTCCATGAACATTTTGTTCCTGGTCCATGATAAGTACAGAAATTGAAAGGAAGAGTTTAGACACATTAATAGCAATTTGGTATTATCAGACCTCATGTTCTCTCTCCTCATGATGAAGGGAATCTTCTGACAAGTTATTTCACTTCATTTGCCACAGGACATCATGTTCTGAACTGCTGATGTTCCACACATGGTTTCATTTAAAGCTGAATTAGCCAGATTTTTGGAAATGCATTGTTGATCATTGTGACTGACCTGGTCAACCCATGAATGGGCCAAGCCACATCCCATTGAAGAGTGAGATGCACTTAAACACTTATAATCCTAGTATAGAGGAGGAGGTAAGTTCTGACAGCAGAAAGGGAAGAATTTACATCTTTCTGTAGGGCCAAAGAACAGATAGACCTGGCCCTCCCACATGGGTGAGGCTGCCTGGAGAATCCCATGTGTGAGAACGGAGCCAGCACCCTGTGTGAAGACCTGATGGAATGAGGCTGAAGCTTAAGAACAAGACGGGTTCTTGGGGCCCTAAAAGTGGATTCTTTAGGAAAACAGGAAAGCAATCTCCCCTAACAATAAGGCTTCAGTAGAGTCTAGTTAAAAACACAGCCTGGATCTCCTTTGTGCTGCTGGGAATTAATTTATGTGGAACTTCAGTCTTCATGTACCCATAGGGGGTTCATTCCAACTGGCATCCATTCTGATTGCTCGGTAACCTTTCTGTACCACAGTTAAATATTCCAAATATCACCTATGGCAATATTCCTCCTTAAGGTCTTCCGAGTAGGTACAGCACACACCAGCTGTTCTCTCTTGAAGAGTTATACTCAACCTTGACAAGAAGAATGGAAGCAAGACCTTAGGAAAAGAAACTAAGAGACTGTTTGGGAGCATAGGAGACAATATACTTGTCAATTCTGAAAAAAAGCTGGAGAAGAGATACTTTTATGGGAAATTGTCTTAGCTTAGGTTCTTACTCCACATTCAACAAGTGGCTATGTTCTGGGAACTGGGTTCTTTTTGGGGGGTGTGTGCATATGCATGCACATGCACTAAGATAATTTTGATATAAATTTTCATTGGTTTCATTGGTTTCATTATTCTTTAAAAAGAGTATATATGTCATGTCATATGTCTTTGGCTAATGATTCTCCTGAGATTCCCAGATCACCCTCCCTTCACCTCCTCTGTCCCCTTATGGAATTTTTCAGCCATAGACATAAACTTAAAGGCCTATAGAACCGGGGTCTTCTCAGACCCTAAATTCACATGTAGGGAATAAGTAAGGTGATTACCCACAACATTTGAATAAGTCTGATTTCAGTGGACTGAAAGAGTTATTCCACTTAAATGTCCGTTGTATTGGGAGGACATGGAAGAGAGTTCACTACATTCTTTTAATTCTTATTTCATGAGATGTTGCAGATGAACGCAATCAGTTGAGGAAATTAATGTTCTTGGCAATTCACTGATAAATATAGTCTAAATGCAATCTACATAAATGAGAAATAAATACTGTCTCTTTCTAAGGCTAGCACCCTATGAAAGCCAACTTTTTCAATTGGAATTTGACCCCAGTTTGTAGGTGGGTAATGGGATAAGCACTCAACCAGGAGGTCCCAATAACTGACTGTATACCTTAATAATTGCCACCAATTATTTAATGAAATTTTAAATTTTATTTCATTTAACAAATATTTATATGGTACCTACTGTGCATCAGACATTTATTTAAGTGCTTTATGAAAAAATAATTATTTTATTCTTCCATAAAACCCCATAGAAGTACTGTTATTATCCCTATATTACAGAAGAGGAAACTGAGGCACAAAGAGGTTAAACACATTGCTCCAGGTCACACTGCTAGTAAGTAGCAAAGCCAGGATTTGTAGCTGGATGGTATGGCTCTAGACTTTGTTCTCCATAATCACTACATTATGCTGCCTATCACAGGACAACCACTATGTCAGAGCAGAGAAGGAGCATCCTATTAAAATCTCATAAATCATGTTATGTAGGTAGCTAGCCACTTAGCCTATGAATAAGACCAGTTGGAGAGATCAATATATTCTTATACGTTATAAATATATACACTATAATATGCATTCATAATATGTTCTTAAGTATATTCTCAATACATATATCAATACATAGTCTTAATACATATTCTTATGCATCAAAATATATATTATACTACTCTTGATCACTTAACATGATTATAACAGCCTTTGTTCCTACTTAGATATTTTAAGGTTTTAATATATTAAAGCTCAAGCCCACCAAACTACGGTCAGAAATAGTGCTCAAATCTTACTGACCTTTTTTACATTTTCCTGCCTTGAATTACGTTATGTATGTCATGTCTTATTGTGTTGGAACAGAGGTCATAAAATGTAATACATGCAATTTTTGACCACTATTTATGATATACAATAGGCTTACTTGATGCTTGTTAAGATAACATATTGTAGTAATATGTTATTATTACTTATTATGTTTTATACTTATTAACATGAGTAACCTAAGCCATTGATTTTATACACACAAATCCAGGTAAAGAATTTATCTTCCCTTCTCTAACCACTTTAAAATAAAATATTTGTCTGCGCTTACCATGACCCAACCAGGTGAAAGTTATGAAAGCCCTTGGAATTTAGCCCTACTCAGTACCTGAGCAAAAGTAGCCAACATTGTTATTTGCTTACCCAATAGTTATTAATTGATAACAAACTTCTTCATTGTTAAATTTTTATTTGCTTAAAAAAAAAAGAATTAGATGAAGAGTTGCTTGGGGATAAAGTTCCCAAGCCCTAGTAAATGACTGATGATTGGTCATAGCCTGTGCAACTATGACAAACATATTCTTTAGATCATCAATTCTCCAGTCTACCTTGCATCTAGGCTTGACCTATGAGACCAGTTTGAGTTAATACCATTTAAGAGTAAATCTGGAAGAAATATAGAGGCCTCTGGGAAAGTTTTGCTTATGAAAGGGTCAAATTTGACTGGCGCCACCCTTCCTCATCCTTCCTGACTTAAGATAGGGTACAGTGGCTGAAGATGCAATAGCCATCTTTCAGCCATGAGTCAACAAGCATAAAGAAAAAAGATGAATACACTAAGTATGGGAGAGCAGAAAGATAGAAATTGCATCAATCTTTGATGGAATCGTTTAGCAGATGAATCAATGCCAGCATGGCCTACTCCAGAGTTCATGCTCCTTGAGAAAACCCACACTTGTTTAAGACCCTGTTAGTATGGATTTCTGTTACTTATATCAGAAAACATATGCAATCAATACCACCAAAGAGATCCCTGGCACTCAATATATTGAATTTAATTACCCAACTAATAAAATGGTAACCAACTAGCTATGTCCCTAGCTCATTCACTACCTTCATCCCATTCTACACACATCCCAAGATCATCACTATGTATAATAGATGGCAATAGCATCTCATCAACAACTTGTCATTCATTAATTCAAAAATATATATTTAATGTTACTGAACACTTTCTATGTGCCTGATACTCTGCTAAACAGTTGTGAAAAAAAATGCTCAGAAGCAGGCTATGAACATTCTCACCCTAACAAAACTTTACAGTCTAGTGTGGGAGAAAGATTCTAATTACATATTATCATAAAATAAATACATTTGATATAAGTCTAATGAAGAAGAGGTATGTGTTGCTACAAGACCATAAATTAAGGAGATTTAACCAGTCAAAGAAATCACAAAGGCTGCCCTAAAGAGGTGATTAATGTTTTCCTGAAAGCTAAAGAACGAATAAATAAGTTCATAAGAGATATAGGCCTATAATTTTTCTTTCTTATGGTGTCTTTCTCTAGTTTTTGGTATCAGATTAATGCTGACCTCATAGAATGAGTTGAGAAGAATTCCCTCCTCTTCAATTTGTGGAAAGAGTTCTTGCATACTTGGTATTATTGATATTGGTTTTATTTCTTCTTTAAATGTTTGAGAATTCACCAGGCAAGTGATGTTAACCTGGGGTTTTCATTGTGGGAAGCTTTTTAACCACAAATTCCATTAATTTACTAGATATAGGGTTATTTAGGTTATAATTTTCTTGTGTGAGCTTTGATAGTTTCTGTCTTTCAGGAACTTATAGAATCATATAAGTTATTGAGTTTATTAGCATAAAGTTGTTTATAATAACTCATCATTTTAATATCTGTAGAGTTTGTAGTGATGCCACCTTTCTCATTCTTGACATTGGAAATTTGTGTCTTTTCTATTTTTCTGATCAGCCTGGATACAAATTTATCATTTTTGTTAAGCATCTCAAATAACCAGCTTTTAGTTTCACTGGTTTTCTCTATTTTCTTTTCTGTTTTAAATTTCATTGACTTCTGTTCTGATATTATTTCCTTTCTTCTGCTTACTTTATGATTCATTAGCTTTTATTTTTCTAGTTTCTTAAAGTGGAAGCTGAAGACATTGATTTGAGACATTTCTTTTTCTTTTCTAATATAGAAGTTTAATAAGTTTCCCACTAAATATGGCTTTAGCTGCATCACCCAAGTATAACACATTCTTTTTTTCATTTTCATAAAAGTCAAAATACTTTCTAATTTCTCTTGATTTCTTCTTTGATACATGGATTATGTATATTACTTAGTTTTCAAATATTTGGAGATTTTCAAGACTTTTTGTTTTTGATTTCTAACTTAATTTTATGGTGGTCAGAGGACATACTTTGTATGAATGGAATCCTTTAAATTGAATAAAACTTGTTTTATGACCCATAATATGGCCTATCTTGGTAAATATTTCATGTGCACATGAAGAAAAATGAGCAATCTGCTGTTGGGTAGATTGTTCTATAAATGTCAATTAGCACAAAGCTGGCTGATAGCACTCCTCAGGGCTTCTATATCCTTACCAATTTTCTGCCTACATGGTCTATCAATTATTGGCCAAGAGGTATTAAAATGTTCACCTATAATTGTTGATTTAGAGAAAGATGGGGAGTAAAGTGAATATTGTCATTACTCCCCAAAATACATTTCCCTCTACCCCACTGTGCCACGGTATAAAAATCACATGGTTTGGAAGGGATTGAACCTATCCAAGGCTTTAAGAGCAGAAAGTGATTGGTGAAAACCAATCAGGATTATTCTGCTTCCTTGCCAAGTGACTGATTCAGATATCCCAAGGAAAGTCAATTAATCTGTGATATTCTCCTAGTTGACAAGATTGGTTCAGCACTCTATTTGGGTCATTAAGTTTCAATTAGTGGTTTGCTGAGGGCCTCTTGGAATACAATGTCTATGCTATTTGAAAGAATTACCAGAAGGGATTATTGCTCTTCCCTCTTGGATGTTGTGGTGGGTGGATGTGATGACTGGAACTGCTCTAGACATTTTGTCACCAAGGAGAAAGGCATTCTAAAGATGCAATTGACATCATGAAGCTGGGGCTAAAATAAGTTACACATATTTATTGTAATCTTTGATCTACTGAATCAAATAAAAAAAATAGGTCTATATTATAGCTGGTCAGCAATGCCCTTTGTTTAATTTTGCTTGCATTGAATTTTCTGATACTTGGAATTGAATGTGTCCTGGTTTAGGAGGGTAGTGGTAGCATCATTCAGGTTTAACATACTATAAGTTTAAAACCTGGATAAAATACTTTGAAAAATGTTAATATTGGAGAAAAAATATTTAACAAAAATTTTGGTAAAATAAAACAGGCCAACAAAATATGATCTATTGATTTGTCTAAATCTAGGGATTGACAAGATTTAGATCTCCTGACCCTGACCCGTATTCAGGCATAAGATTGAATATTTATTTCCAGAGGAGTATAAAACAAAGACTTCCCAACTGAGGGGCACCAGGCATTGTTGAGGGCAGAGTACTGTACTAAAAAGAGTGTTAAAAGCTCTCAGTCCTCATACCTCATTTGGATATCATGGCAGCAAGCTTATAAAAGCTGGAAGGAATCTGAGTACTCCAAGGGAAAATACTGCCATTGGGCATTGCCTTTGAGTACAGCATTTCCCTAAGAAAACACTCTTACTAGACTGCCATTCTGCAAAGCTCACAATTTACAAAATTCATCTATGTGTACAGAAATTTCAGCATTTTAGTGCCTCACTCTTAAATATGAGCAAGTAGTCAAGGCTCTCCTATAATCATTTTTAAAGTGCTAACATTACAGAGACCAAAGACATAAGGCATAAACAACTTAAAGGAAAGAGAGACCATACTGGATGATAAAATCTTAAGAACAGAGAAAAGATTATTTATATCTTCAGAAAGATAACAGAGAATATTGTAGCCATGACTTAAGAACAGAATGCTATAAATAGAATTAATGGAAGTTGAAAATATGAACATAGATATGAGAAATTCGATAGAAAATCTGGGAAGACAAAATTGGAAAAAAAAACCTCTTAGAAGAGATGTCAATAAACTTTATATTAAATGACCCGATTTTACATATTTTAGACCTGCAAGGCATATTGTCTCTGTTGCAGCTCAACTCTGCAGTTACAAGAGAATGGATGTGGCTGGGTTCCCCTAACACTTTACTTAGAAAAATGGGTGGCTAACCCATGGACCGCAGTTTGCTAATCTTTAACCTAGAAGATACTTTCAAAAGCCTAAGGGATGGAAAAAAAGGGCTGGAAAACACAATAAGATTAGAAGACATCCATATGTCCAATGGCCACATAGTAGGTGTTCCAAGAAGGGAAAAACAAAACAAAAAAGGCCATAATCAAAGGCATATTCAAGACAATTTTATGGAATTTAGGGATATGATTTTCCTGATTGAAAGGTTTCATTATTTCTCAACACCATGGATCCAAACACATCTATGACTAGGTAAAAATGTGGAAATTTCAAAGAAAAGAAGTAAAGGGAAAATCCCAAGAGTTTCCAAAGGAGGTGGTGGTGGGGAAAGTACACATGCAAAGAACAAGAAATCAGGGCTTCCCTGGTGGCGCAGTGGTTGAGAATCCGCCTGCCGATGCAGGAGACACGGGTTCGTGCCCTGGTCCGGGAAGATCCCACATGCCGCAGAGCAACTAAGCCCGTGAGCCATGGCCGCTAGGCCTGCGCGTCCAGAGCCTGTGCTCCGCAACGGGAGAGGCCACAACAGTGAGAGGCCCGCATACCACAAAAAAAAAAAAAAAAAAAAGAACAAGAAATCAAAATGGCTTTGGTCTTCTTCAGCAGAATATTGAATACTAGAAAATGCTGCAGCAACGGCTTCACGATTTAAGAGATAATTATATATGAAATTAAACTACTGATTAAATGTGTGGGTAAACTGATAGTATTTTCTGTCAATCAAGGCCTTAACTTTACCTCACAGGCCCTTTTCCCAGGAAACCAACTAAGGGATTATGTTCTACTCAAATGAGGCCAAGGAAAACAAAAATAGTATTCAGGAAAAAAAAAAAAAAAAATAGTATTCAGGAAATAAGGCGTCCAACTTAAGAGAGTGGTGATAGAAAACCTCAGGGAGACGACAGATATGCAACAAACCTAGTAAGCATCCAGTGAAGATTGAAGGTCAGAGGGCAACAGAACAGATGTCTCCAAGAAGAGTGAAGGAACAGAATGCTTGATGAGTTTTAATGTGTTGAGAAATTATTTAAACAACTAGGGGAGGTTTGGGAGGAATACATTAGTGAAAAACACATAGAAGCAAAATAAAAACATAAAAATAACATTAATTACTTGGAAAAATGAAAAGCTTAGTATGAAAATGAAAATATTATTTTAAAGTGATTATTTATTGAGATATAATAATATAAAAGAAGAATACTGATACAAACAAAGTTACAATATAACTATCAGGAAAATGGCGTATGTATGTGCTGGTGAGCTGGTTGATGAGATTACTAAATCATCACCTTCTAAAATAAAAAATAATGACAACACAAAATGCTGGTGAGAATAGAGCAACTGAATCATTCATAAATTTCTGGCGGGAATATAAAATAGTACAGCTACTCTGGAGAATAGTTTGGCATTTTCTTATTAAACTAAACATGTAACTACCATATGACCAACAAATTGCATTCATAGGCATTCATCCTAGAGAAATGAAAACTTAGGCTCACACAATAACTGAATGTTCATACTAGCATTATCCATAATAGTTAGAAACAGTCCAGATGCCTTCAACAGGCAAATAAACTCTGATATATTCATACTGTGGAATACTACTCAACAGTGAAAAGAAACAAACTATTGATACACACAACAACTTGGGAAAAATCTTCAGAGGATTATGGTAAGTGAAATATATCCATTCCAAAAGGTTACATAGTATACGTAACCTTTATATAACATGTTTAAAGTGATAACAGAAATAGAGGGCATATCAGTGGTTAGGTATGGGATAAGGCAGAAGAGAGCTGGGTGTGGTTCTAAAAGGGCAAGAGGAGGGATCCTTGTGGTGTTGGAACTGTTCAATATCTTGATTGTAGCGGTAGATACGTGAACCTACACAGGTGATAGAATTATATACAATTGAATACACACACACACACACACACACACACACACACACACACACACAAATGAATATGGGTAAAACTGGCAATCCGAAAAATATTAATGCCTTGTATCAATGTGAACATGCTGGTTATGATATTATAGTTTTGCAAAATGTTACCATTGAGGAAAACTAGGAAAATATTACACAGACAGCTCTGTATTATTTCTTACAATTGCATGTGACTCTACAAATCTCTTAACACAAAATTTAAATTTTAAAGAAAATTTAAACAAAATAGAATTTTAAATAAATGCAAATAAGTAAAAGTTTTATGGAATTCCCTACCCCACCCCAAAATGTTACCATTGGGATATCTGGATAAAGTGTACATGAGATCTAAAAACAAAATAAAGAAACTCAATGCGTTTGTTTACAATACTTTGTATGGCGAGTGTCACACTTTTACTCAAAATTCTAAATTATTCCATTTTTTGTTGTGTATTTAGAGGGAGATTTACTTCATGTATAAGAGTGTAATTCAGCCAGACAGTGAGAAGAACATATAAAATCCTGCAGAGACAGCACACCCTGTGAGAATTTGCTCACTAAATTTGTGCCAGTGAGGCAAATTGATTATCTGGTTTCTAGTCGTTTCAGATGTCCTTCACTATATTTATAGCTAGCTATAAGTTGTCTGTTGTTTTCTTGTGGAAATGTAAATAGCCAGTGGGTGCTCTCTTGGTTGACCTGTGTAGCAGGAAAATGACACATCAGCAATAAAGGACTTGATTTATTTCTCGTTGTAACCTTTCGTTTCCTACGCCGCATCAGGTTTGGGTGCAATCAAAAGGACTGTTGGACAACTGCAGTTGTATTTGGTATTGTGCCTGGACTGGCTTGTTTACTCTAAGTTACTCAAGCCCTTCCTTTCCTTGTGGGCCACTTGCATGTCTCCTGGGTCAGGGTATAGAGTTGTGCGTCCTTACCTGGTAGCCACTGGCCATGTGTGACAATTTAAATGAAAGCTTAGATTAATTACAATTACATGAAATAAAAAATGCAGTTCCTCCATCGCAACAGCCATATTTTAAGAACTATATAACTAGTAATAAGTGCTCTGATATTTTATGTTTCTATAACTCTGTTATGAGAACAAACTATTTCCAAAAAATTCTATGACAAGAGAAGGAATTGACCAGTTCATGTTAAATAAAAACAAAAATGAAAACTCAACTGTTTTGCCCAGTAGGCAATATGCTTGACTGGAGCTGAAAGTATTTCCTTTATATTATTTAGCTCTTCATTTTATTAAAAAAATTTTCAGGATGTTAGCAAGGAATTTATGAGTATAACACAACACTAGTTATATGTATCTCTGAACCCATCAAAGCTTATTATGATCTTGAAGGCTTAGGTGTGTCAGCTGTATTATTATTCTTCCTTTTCCCACTCTTGAAATATGTGTCATTCTTTCTCATTTTCCTCCTCCTACTTTTAGACTCTGACCAAGGAACCATGAAGAAACACTTACAGAGTTGATTTTTTTTAACTTAATTTTAACATAACCTAAACGTGTTAGGTTTAAATAAAACTAGCACATGCGTAAGAAAATTAAGTCAGTCACTAGAATAGTGGGTCTGGTAAATGGTATTAACTTTCAAAAGTTGAGATTTGGGGATAGAATTCCTCTCTAGTCCTCACACAGAGAAAGAGAAAGAATATTCACCTTCATCTTTCCCCCAGTGTCAAGGCAGACTAATAGGCTTTTGTTACTCTGACTGCCTACTTCCTCAATTATTAATTCTTCTCTAAGGAGCTTGGAGTGAGGGAGGGAATTTCCAGTCAGAATTTGGGGATTGAGACCAACTCATATTTTAAAGAGCTATTAGAGATGAATCCTTAAATTTTGTAGAAGCATACTCAATATTGGTTTTTTCATATGTATCACTGGGTTATGTTTGCTCTTTGATGCTTGTAAGATTTTCTTGTAAATCAGATGCCACTGATTTTTAGTATTTTGTATTTTAAAATATTTTAACATATTTTTGAATTACTAATCCATTATTTCAACTATAGAGTAACAGAATTAATATTTAATGACTTAAACTCTAGTATAATACTTACTAATTTTCTTTGTTTTAAATACATGTCTTACTAAAAAATAGTAATGCAACATTAAAAAAAAGTAGAAAAGAAAAATTTTTATCTACCCATAATCCTACCCTCAAATATAACCATTTGAATTTCTTCATTTTACCTCAATCTTTGTCTGCTGATCACTTGAAATAGTAGGTAATAGCCTATATATTAATATTTATTTATATGTACATTTATTTACCTACTATTAATTTAAAAATATTTTCTCTATAATTATCACTTTTAATAATTTCAGTTGATGCAAAAGGTTCATCAGTTTGCTATGCTGGTACAACATAAATATTCTATTGCTTACGATTTTTAGAAATTTCTTTAATTTTTATTTTTCTTTATATAATTATGTTAGTCAGCTTTCAAGATGGCTCCCAATGATCCTCACCTCCCAATATGTATGCCTTTATGTAGTCCCCTCCGGTATTGACTAGGGCAAACCTGTGACCCAGGGGGTACTTTGGATACAACACTGTGACTTCCAAGCTAGGTCATAAAAGGCGCTGCAGCTTCTTCCTTGTGCTATTGGATTGCTCACTGTGGGAGAAGCTGGCAGGTATATACTGAGGACACATAAGCAGCCCTGTGGAAAATCCCATGAGGAAAGGAACTAAGGTCTTTTTCCAGTAGCTGGCACCCTCTTCCCAGCCATGTGAGTGAGTCACCTTGGAATCTGGTCTTTCAGTCCAGGTCAAGCCTTCACTTGACTGAAGCTCTGCAATCTGAGTCCTGACTGAGACAACATAGGAGACCCAAATGCAGAAGTGACCATCTAGGCCACTCCCAAATTTCTGATCCATAGTAACTATGATAGATAGTAATTGATTATTTTGGGATAATTTGTTATGCAGCAATATCTAACTAATACAAATATTTTCTTTACAGATAACCTGAAATGCAGCTTTTGTTAATGGACAAAAATGGTTTCTATATAATGTATTACTGTCATTTATAAAACAAATTTGTTACTTCATATAAATGAAAAGTTATGTCAAAAAATATAAGGGAGGGCTTCCCTGGTGGCGCAGTGGTTGAGAATCCGCCTGCCGATGCAGGAGACACGGGTTCGTGCCCTGGTCCGGGAAGATCCCACATGCCGCGGAGCAACTAAGCCCGTGAGCCATGGCCGCTAGGCCTGCGCGTCCGGAGCCTGTGCTCCGCAACGGGAGAGGCCACAACAGTGAGAGGCCCGCATACCGCAAAAAAAAAAAAAAAAAAAAAAAAAAAAAAAAAAATATAAGGGAGAAATTGCACAAATATCACAGGCATTGTATCACTATCAGCATTCTGAATTATAATCACTATCAGCATTCTAATTTTTTCTAAACATACTTTAATATATACATTTTTATAAAAATGTGTATACATACATATCTAAATAATCATTTTGATGGCTCTGTATTATTCAGTTTTATAGATATACCCTAATATATTTTACCAATTCTCTTTTTGGACATTTAGGTTGTCTCCATCTATTTAGTGTTATACTAGAACAACAATCAGTAGCTTTTTACTGATGTTTGTTTTCATAATTCTCTATGTTTTTCTTATGACTAATTTCTTAGAATTTAGAGGAAACTCATACACATACACATTTATAATAGAAATACTGAAATCTATTCTTATGGAGGCTGTGGGGTGGGGATCTAGCGATATTTGTTCCTTAAATTTTCTCTGATATTCCAGCACTATTTATTGAATAATAATAATTCAGTGTCTACAGTGATTTAAAATGATTCCATTATGATACACTAAATTCTCTTATGTACTTAGGTCTGTTTATAAAATCTGAATTAATTATATCTTTTGATCTATCAGTCCATTGAAATCCTGGCATTTCAATTTTTCGTTTTGAATTACTGCAATTTTAGACTTTTCTTCGCTAATTGGTATAAAAATTCTTACCTCAAAGACATCCATTACACAGATTTCTTGACTCTTCTCACCCATTTACTTGTCTAGATGAAAGAGATAAACAATAGAATATTTTTTTTCCTGTTTCAAGAAAAAAGGCTCTTTATGATATTGAATTGGGATGACCTTGTGTATGTATAAGTTTGGGAAAACTGATATATTTAAAATACTGAGTTTTCCCATTCAAGAAAGCACGTTTTTCCATTTAAGTTTATCTTTATATGCATAAGTGTTGAGAGAATATTTTTCCATTATTCTTTTTAATTAGTTATTCCTAGCCCAAAAGACAGCTTAATTTATTTCCATTTCATCGTGCATCTGATTCTCTTACTGAACTTCTCTGATTAGTTCTGGCATATTTTCAGTTATTCTTCAAGATTTTCTAAGTAAACAGTTTATCAGTCTCATAAAATGGTAACTGACTAATGTTTCTTCTTCTCCTCCTTATTCTGCCTCTTCTTTCCCTTCTTCGTCTTTATGGTTAGAATATCTAGAATTATGTTGAATCCTTGTGTTAATGTTAGGCATCCTGACCTTGTTCCTTCCTGGAACGAAATGCTTACAGTGTTTCAGAATTACTATGCCAGTTGAAGAAACATGTTGTAGGGCCTCAACTATACTTACACCCCTACTTCCCTATCGATACTTTTGAGCTTTAAGCTTTTTCGCTGGCAATAAGATAATGGAATGTCCCCGCCCTGGGCAGAAACCGCTCCGAGCAAACAAGTATGGCGGGGGATGAAACCTCAGCAAACCAGTATGGCGGGTGATAAGAATGATTAAGCCAGAGTTTAAAGGTCGCCCTAGCCAACCATAACTCATGTGACTCAACCCCCACTCCGGTAAATGTAAAGTAGGCATCCAACAGCTAACCAATCAAGGAACTAGAGCCAAGACCCCCACTCCGGTAAATGTAAAGCAGGCATCCAACAGCTAACCAATCAAGGAACTAGAGCCAAGTCCCCACTCCGGTCCAGGAACAAACAAACCAATGAGGAAAAAACCCTTGATATATCCACACTTTGCATAATGAAAACTATAAAATGTATGTAATTCCGCTTGGGGGGGTTCCTCTTCGGCCTCCTGCGTGAGGACCAAGGAACCCCGGTGCACCGGCTCCTAATAAACCTCTTGCGTGTTGCAGCGACTCTCGACTCTTGGCGGTTCTTGGGCGAGCTGGGACCCCTCAGAGACCGTTCAGGTCTAACAGATTGGGGGCTCGTCCGGGATCCCCACTCGCCCCGGGTCGCCGGAACCTCGGGAGTTGGAGGTATCAGGTAGGCCTAATTGTCTGTCTGTTCGTCTTCTGTCCTCTGTAAGCCGCCATCAGAAAGAAGCCGCGCGAACCGGTTCTCTGTGAAATCTGTATTGGACTCCTGGCTAGGCAGACGTGCCAATAGCTGGTGTCCACGGACCCTGGGGGACGCCCTGGTGGTCCATCTGGAAGGAGAGACAAATTTTGTCTCCCCTTCATCGGTCCTGGCAGGATATACAAACTGCCATCTGAATCTGAGTTAGTTGCAGTTTTAAAACGAGCTCGCGGCGGCAATATTAATGTGTGTCTTCTGAAATTTTATTGTTCTCCTGTGCTCTATCTTTCTCCTGACGGACGATAATGGGACAAACTATGACGACGTCTCTCTCTCTCACTCTAAGTCACTGGACCGAAGTTAAGTCTAGGGCCCAGCCCGTGGACGGTATGAGGCCGGTAGCGGCCCCCGGCGTGCCGGGCCCGGGTCTTCCCGGAGTCGGGTTGCTTGGGAATGCAGCCCAAAGCGGGTGGTAAACTCCATCTAAGGCTAAATACCGGCACGAGACCGATAGTCAACAAGTACCGTAAGGGAAAGTTGAAAAGAACTTTGAAGAAAGAATTCAAGAGGTAAACGGGTGGGGTCCGCGCAGTCCGCCCGGAGGATTCAACCCGGCGGCGGGTCCGGCCGTGCCGGCGGCCCGGCGGATCTTTCCCGCTCCCCGTTCCTCCCAACCCCTCCCCCCTCGCCTCTCCCCCCGCGTCTCCGCGGGCGGATGGGGTCGCGGGGGTAGGCGGGTGGGGCCGGGGGTGGGGCCGGCGGGGGACCGCCCCCCGGCCGGCGACCGGCAGCCGCCGGGCGCATTTCCACCGCGGCGGTGCGCCGCGACCGGCTCCGGGACGGCTGGGAAGGCCGGTGGGGAAGGTGGCTCGGGGGGGCGTCGTCGCGGTCGTCGCGGTCGTCATCGTCTCGGCGGCTGGCCAGCGGCGCCGGCGTCGGCGGCGTCGGCGTCGGCGGCATCGGCGTCGGCGGCGGCGGGCCCACCCCTCCCCGAGTGTTACAGCCCCCCGGCAGCAGGGCTCGCCGAATCCCGGGGCCGAGGGAACCAGACCCGTCGCCGCGCTCTAACACGTGCGCTCATGCTCCACCTCCCCCGGCGCCGCTCGTGGGGGGGCCCAAGTCCTTCTGATCGAGGCCCCTCCAATACTGGCCCTTTTCCTCTGCAGATCTTTATAACTGGGAGATGCATAACCCTACTTTCTCTGAAAATCCACAGGCTCTCACTGCTTTAATAGAGTCTCTTGTTTTCTCCCATCAGCCTACCTGGGATGATTGCCAGCAGCTTCTGCAGACTCTCCTCACCACTGAGGAAAGACAAAGAGTCCTCTTAGAAGCTAGGAAAAATGTTTTAGGCACAAACGGGCAGCCCACCCAGCTGCCTAATGAGATTGACGCTGGCTTCCCTCTTGTCAGACCGAACTGGGATTTTAACACTCCTGAAGGTAAGGAGCACCTGAAAATGTATCGCCAGGCTCTAGTGGCGGGTCTCCATGGAGCGGCCAGACGGCCCACGAATTTGGCAAAGGTAAGAGAGGTAACTCAGGGGCCCCAGGAATTACCAACTGTGTTCCTAGAGCGGCTAATGGAAGCCTTCCGGCGGTTTACTCCCTATGACCCCACTTCTGAGGAACACAAGGCCACCATAGCTATGGCTTTTATTGACCAGGCGGCCCCTGATATCAGAAAGAAGTTACAAAGGCTGGATGGCCTACAAGGTTTCTCAATTCAGGACTTAGTAAAAGAGGCAGATAAAGTATGTAATAAGAGGGAAACAGAAGAGGAAAGGGAAGAAAGGAAGCAGAGGGAGCAAGAGGCCCGTGAATTAAGGCGGGACAAGCGGCAAGAGAGGAATTTGAGTAAGATACTGGCCACTGTAGTCAGAGGAGGAAATATTAGAGACAGGAATAGACAGGAAGGGCGGACAGGAAGGCGACCATTAGACAAGGATCAATGTGCTTACTGTAAAGAAAAAGGTCACTGGGTAAGAGAATGCCCTAAAAAGAAGAATGGGGGAAAACCAACCAGAGACAAAATTTTACCCCTGGAAGAGGAAGATTAGGGAAGTCAGGGCTCGGACCCTCTCCCCGAGCCCAGAGTAACCCTGAAAGTTGAGGGGGAACCAGTTCAGTTTTTGGTGGATACTGGAGCTCAGCACTCAGTCCTCCTGCAACCAAGAGGGCCTCTCTCAGACAAGCGGTCATGGGTCCAAGGGGCTACAGGAAATAAACAATATTCTTGGACCACCCGCCGGACTGTAGATCTTGGAATGGGGCAAGTGACCCACTCATTTCTGGTCATTCCAGAATGCCCCTATCCGCTGTTGGGGAGAGACCTACTCTCCAAAGTCGGGGCACAGATTCACTTCCAGCCCGAGGGACCCACCATAACGGACAGCCAGGGAAGGCTCCTCCAGATTTTAACTATGAAATTAGACGATGAACACAGGATCTATGAGAAACCCTCACCTCCACAAACTGATATGCAGGACTGGATGACTAGGTTCCCTCAGGCCTGGGCTGAGACTGCTGGGATGGGGATGGCAAAATACCGCCCCCCGGTGGTAGTGGAACTTAAGGCTACTGCCACACCAGTAACAATCCGCCAATACCCTATGAGCAAAGAGGCTCGGGACGGCATCCGTCCGCATATACAGAGACTGCTGGAATTAGGAATCCTGGTGAGATGCCAATCAGCATGGAACACGCCTCTCCTGCCTGTTAAGAAGCCAGGGACTAATGACTACAGGCCAGTACAGGATCTACGAGAGGTAAACAAGCAGGTAACAGACTTGCACCCCACTGTGCCAAATCCTTATAACCTCTTGAGTACTCTCCCACCTCAACATACTTGGTACACTGTCTTGGATCTTAAGGATGCTTTCTTTTGTTTGAGACTTTCCTCCCTCAGCCAGCCCTACTTTGCTTTCGAGTGGAAGGACCCTGCCTCGGGAATGGCAGGCCAGCTGACTTGGACACGCCTGCCTCAAGGATTTAAAAATTCTCCTACCATCTTCGATGAAGCGCTGCATCAGGACCTGGCATCGTACAGAGAATCTAACCCCCAGGTAACTCTGCTTCAATATGTTGATGATATTCTTTTATCGGCAGAGACCCAAGAAGACTGCGTCAGGGGGAACTGAAAGGCTATTAACGGAACTTGAGACACTGGGATATCGGGCTTCAGCAAAGAAAGCACAAATCTGTCAGCGACAGGTCAGTTACCTGGGGTATTTACTAAAAGAAGGACAGAGATGGCTCTCAGAAAGCAGAAAAGACACTGTGGCCCGAATACCTGCCCCTAAGAGTCCCAAACAGGTCAGAGAATTCTTGGGGACGGCTGGATTCTGCAGACTATGGATTCCGGGGTTTGCTGAACTGGCAGCCCCTCTGTACCCCCTAACCAAGAGCGGCACCCCATTCACATGGGGTGACAAGGAACAACGGGCTTTTGACCAAATTAAGAGAGCCTTGCTATCAGCCCCGGCCCTAGGGCTACCCGATGTAACTAAACCTTTTCATCTATATGTGGCAGAAAACAAAGGTATTGCAAAGGGAGTACTGACTCAAAAGCTGGGCCCTTGGAATCGCCCTGTTGCATACCTATCAAAGAAATTAGACCCTGTGGCAGCTGGCTGGCCTGCCTGTCTGAAAATAATTGCTGCCGTGGTCACACTGGTAAAAGATGCAGATAAACTGACTTTGGGACAAAATCTGACAATAACTGCACCTCATGCACTAGAAAGTGTAATTCGCCAACCGCCTGATAGATGGCTCACCAACGCCAGAATGACACATTATCAGACTCTGCTCCTGAATTCGGACCGCATTAAATTTACTTCAGCCACGGGGCTGAACCCAGCTACTTTGCTGCCTGACCCTGACCTAGAAGGCACCACAATTATCCATGATTGTCAGGAGGTACTAGCGGCAGCCCATGGAACAAGGCCCGACCTGATGGACCAGCCCCTCTCTGACGCCGCCTTCACTTGGTTCACGGATGGAAGCAGTTTTCTGGATGAAGGTAAGCGGCGGGCGGGAGCTGCGGTGGTAGACGGAAAAGAAGTCATATGGGCGGCTGCATTGCCACAAGGAACATCCGCTCAACGGGCTGAACTGATAGCCATAACAAAGGCCTTAGAGTTAGCAGAGAATAAAAAGGTTAACATTTATACGGACAGCAGGTATGCTTTTGCCACTGCACATGTCCACGGTGCCATTTACCAGCAGAGGGGCTTATTGACCTCGGCAGGAAAAGAAATCAAAAATAAGGAAGAAATTGTAGCCCTGCTGGCAGCCCTGATGCTCCCTACAAAAGTTAGCATCATCCATTGTCCCGGACACCAAAGAGGGAATTCACCAATAATAACTGGCAATAATATGGCTGATCGAGTGGCACGAGAAGTAGCTCTGGGGGAAATCATCCTAGAATTAACAGGCTCAGAAACACCAAAGGGTAAAGAGGTAACACCCCCAGCCATAACTAAAGAAACTTTGTCCCCCCAGCAAGCCAAATCTATGCTACAGCAAATTCATAGATGGACTCATTTGGGAACTAAGAAAATGGTATCTCTGATGCAGAAAACAGGATATGATGTCCCGGGACTAACCAAATTAGCCGAGCACATTGCTCGGGAATGTATTCCATGCCAGCAGGTGAACACAAACAAAGGAAATGTGGCCAGCGGTAAGAGGCTCCGAGGAGACCGACCTGGAGCTTACTGGGAAGTCGACTTCACTGAAATCCGTCCAGGAAGATACGGTAACAGATATCTCTTAGTTTTCATAGACACTTTTTCAGGATGGATAGAAGCTTTCCCAACGAAAAAGGAGACAGCTACTATGGTGACCAAGAAGATCTTAGAAGAAATTTTCCCGCGGTTCGGGGCACCAAAGGTAATAGGATCCGATAATGGTCCCGCCTTCGTTGCCCAGGTAAGTCAGGGTGTGGCCAAATACCTGGGGACTGATTGGAAATTACATTGTGCCTATAGACCCCAGAGTTCAGGACAGGTAGAAAGAATGAATAGAACTCTAAAAGAGACCCTAACTAAATTGTCCATAGAGACTGGCGGTACTGATTGGACGGTGCTCCTTCCCCTGGCCCTGTTTCGGGCCAGAAACACTCCTTCTCGCTATCACCTCACTCCTTTCGAAATTCTGTACGGGGCACCTCCCCCTCTGCTCACACTGGGGGAAGGTATCAGCCCCGACTGTCAAAATAACACTGATCTGTATGCCAGGCTGTTGGGGCTCCAGCTGGTTCAGAAGGAAGTGTGGTCTCAGTTGGCAGAGGCATACCGGCCGGGGACCCCTGCAGAAGCCCATCCCTTCCAAGTCGGAGACTCTGTGTACGTCCGCCGGCATCGGACCCAGACGCTGGAACCCCGCTGGAAGGGCCCCTACATCGTACTGCTCACCACTCCAACTGCAGTCAAGGTAGACGGCATAGCTGCCTGGATCCACGCCTCGCACGTTAAGGCGGCCCCAACATCCACCGGAGGCTTGACCCCATTCCCAACTTCAGCAACACCAGAATGGAAAGTCCAGAAAACCAGCAACCCGCTCAAGCTCAAGCTCCTGCGATCATCCGGCTCATAATCCTGACTCTGCTGCCTCAGCTAATCGTGAGTGACTTTAGCCCTCACATGCCCCAGCGGCTGACCTGGCAAGTCATCTCCCAGACTGGAGATGTGATCTAGTCGGTTAGTCACACCGCACCCCCTTGGACTTGGTGGCCTGATCTGTTTCCTGATGTATGTAAGTTGGCAATTGGGATGTCAGCATGGGGCATGTCTGATCATTATGACCTAGCTAACACCCCACATGATAACTCGGATAAAATTTTCCTCAAATTTGGGCCGGAACCTGTGACTCTTACCCTGGCTGTGCTTTTAGGGTTGGGAATGGCGGCTGGAATAGGGACAGGCGCAACAGCCCTTATCCAGCAACCTCACTATTATGATAGCCTGAGACAGGCTGTGGATGTTGAACTCCGGGCATTAGAAAGCTCTATAACTCAGTTAAAGGAGTCACTTACTTCACTCTCTGAGGTAGTGATGCAAAACCGGAGGGGATTAGATCTACTATTTCTTAAAGAAGGAGGACTCTGTGCCGCATTAAAAGAAGAATGTTGTTTTTATATTGATCATTCTGGGGCTATCACCGAAACTATGGACAGGCTTAGGGAGCGCCTGGACAAAAGGCAACAAGAAAGGGAAAATCAAAAAGGATGGTTCCAATCATGGTTTGACAAATCACCCTGGCTTACTACTTTAATTTCCACCTTGTTAGGACCCCTCATTATTTTGTTGCTGCTCTTAACTTTTGGACCATGCATTTTAAATCGCTTGATAGCCTTTATCAGACAACGTGTCAGTGCAGTACAAGTGTTAATGCTAAGACAACAATATCAAAGCTTGCAGAGAGAGACTGAAATTTCATGATTGAAATTAGTTGCAAAAAGAAAAGGGGGGAATGTAGGGCCTCAACTATACTTACACCCCTACTTCCCTATCGATACTTTTGAGCTTTAAGCTTTTTCGCTGGCAATAAGATAATGGAATGTCCCCGCCCTGGGCAGAAACCGCTCCGAGCAAACAAGTATGGCGGGGGATGAAACCTCAGCAAACCAGTATGGCGGGTGATAAGAATGATTAAGCCAGAGTTTAAAGGTCGCCCTAGCCAACCATAACTCATGTGACTCAACCCCCACTCCGGTAAATGTAAAGTAGGCATCCAACAGCTAACCAATCAAGGAACTAGAGCCAAGACCCCCACTCCGGTAAATGTAAAGTAGGCATCCAACAGCTAACCAATCAAGGAACTAGAGCCAAGACCCCCACTCCGGTAAATGTAAAGCAGGCATCCAACAGCTAACCAATCAAGGAACTAGAGCCAAGTCCCCACTCCGGTCCAGGAACAAACAAACCAATGAGGAAAAAACCCTTGATATATCCACACTTTGCATAATGAAAACTATAAAATGTATGTAATTCCGCTTGGGGGGGTTCCTCTTCGGCCTCCTGCGTGAGGACCAAGGAACCCCGGTGCACCGGCTCCTAATAAACCTCTTGCGTGTTGCAGCGACTCTCGACTCTTGGCGGTTCTTGGGCGAGCTGGGACCCCTCAGAGACCGTTCAGGTCTAACAATGTGGCAAACTCAAAGGGAGTATTTTTCACAGCTGGGTTAATTTACTATAGTCTGGATCCCTATCTCCTCATCTCTCATTCCACCCTCTACTCCACTCTCCTCAAACTACTCTTGCAAAAGTCACCAAGGGCAAATCCAGGGGATACTTTTCAGTCTTTTCGCTAATGGAATTTACTGCGGTATTTGATACCATTGACCCCTTCTATGATTTGTAAACACCCTCCTACCTTGTCTTCCACAAGACCCCTTTCTCCTACTTCATCTTATTTCTCTGCCCTCCTCAGGGTTCTTCCTCCACTTATCCTACAGAGGACAGGTCTCTTTTCTCTTCACGAGAGATGCGCTCTCTCAGAGTTTTCTTATCCACTGACAAGTTTCTGGAACTGATCCTATAAGGTGATACCTTCCACCTCTGAAAATGCTGAAAGAGCACTACAGGTAAAGTCTGTAGCCTATGGTCCCTTTCATCACATGCACCTCCAAGCCTGGCTTGTTGGCTCTTGCCCACAGGTTTTGTGATGGATGCTTTAGAAAGCCCAAGGCTGGGGTTTGAGATGGTCAGTTTCATATGGATCCAGCCTATTGTTTTCACTCCAAGTTTCAGGACCCCATTCTTTGTCAATCAGTGCCCAGACCTTCACATGAGAAACTTAGTAAGCCTCTGACTAACTGCCAGTGTAATTCAGTAACCCACACAATGAAATTTTGCATTTGATTTTCAGCAGCATCAGCCCAGTGACCACAGAAGTAAAAGCTTCTTTTAGGAATGACAAGGAAACTCTCATTATTTTCTCTTTGTGAGCATGCAAGTGAACTCAAAAGAATCTATCCCATATCATAATCCCTTCAGTAGTCATTATTGCCGTAATAATCAAGTGCAGCAGCCACTTGGGCCCCCAAACACAAGTTTCATTTGGCATTTCATTACAATCAACCACAAGCGAAAGCTCAATTAATTGTGAAGCCACTGCATGCTGTTTTACTAGCATCCTGTTTCCCACTGTCAAAGAACTCAGCACTGTGCCCAAGCCCAAAGGCATGACCAAACCAAAATCCTATCTTTGAGTATCTGTCTCCTGGGATCACTACCAAGTACCAAGTATGTATCAGTCTGTATTCAACCAAGAGAAGGAAACAAGACAGTAATTTGAACAGGGAAAGATTAATCTAAAGAATCATTAACTATAATGGGATTGGTGTGATGATAGATTAGCTAGTAAAGAGGAAAGATAACTAAAAAATATAGAAATTTATATATAAATTTCAGCCACTATGTTAAAAAAATCAGCCACTCTAAGGCTAAGAGAGAGCACACCAGGAAGTTGCCCCTCCCCCAGGGCTGAGATCCAGACCTTCTTGGAGAGAGTGCAGGCATGGGTCACTAAATGACATAGAATCTGCTGTTGCAGGACACTGGCAGAAACACTTGCTGGAAATCTTCCCTCTAGGGTGAGGAGAGAAGTGGTTCATGGCTTAGCGTCTCTTCAGACACTCTGCTACACAACTGCTTGAGGGAGGGTGCAGGGAAGTACTTACTGCTGCCCACCACATACTGCAAGAGCTGGGCGCTGGAGAAACAGCCTGTGCTGTCGTTCCAGGAGCCAGAGGACCCAGCACACTGGAACCCGGAAGCAAAACGGTTCTTCCTGCAGTGTATCTCTAGCGCCCTCTGTTGAGAAAGATTCTGTGTCAGCCGGCAAAAGAAAAATTACCCACATTCATTTTCCCAGAGCAGTCTAAAATGGTGCATCTGGAACTGAGAGGTAATAAATTGATAATTGGCACCAGAACATATAACATGGAAAGGATTAGATTTAATCCCATCAAGCTACTGAAACTCTTGGAGTTTCAATTTTCTCCTCTTCAATAGGGAGATGATAATACCTAATAGGGCTGTTATGAGGATTAGATATATTTTATATAAAGCACTTATTAGGGTACTTGGCACATATTAGGAGGCCTAATATAAAGTGTTGATTATGGGTTTTTAGCAATAGTTAACATTACTATTAGTATTGAGTTTATAACATACATATAAAATTTTGCATCTTATATTTTTAACTGAAAATCATGTTATTATTTAAAATATTTCCTAAATGTAATTGTTTAAAATTAATTTTTTAAAAATACTGAATTTCATAGATTATATAAGACACTAACTAATTTTGATAAAAAGATAGCTAAGACAATATTATTGATTACAAAGAAAATTTTATAGGCATTTTTCACAATATAATTTTCCTGTTTTTAAAAACTCTTAAAACCATAAGATAATATGTTATCCCAGAATTCAATTTCTGCCTCATCTTGTACACACACAATGATTAAATAACTTTCTTCATTTTCAACTAACATTTTCAACATGATCTATTCTCTGATACAATTTCGATACTTGGCTTTGAAATATTTGAAATAAAATATTTGTTAGCAGCAAATTTTGTATTAGATTATTCAGTGTATTGTCTTTTGGATCTGTCAACTTGGCTAGGCTAATGTCCCCATTTATCTAAACATTAATCTAGACGTTGTTATAAAGGTAGTTTGTAGATGTGATTTAAGTCCATAAATAGATGATTTTTAAATAATGTAGATTAGCAAAGATAATTGGGATGGGCCTGGTTTAATCAGCTGAAAGGCCTTAAAAGCAGAGCTTGGCCTTCCTTGAAGAAGAACAAATTCTGCCTGCATACAGCAGCTTCAGGTCATGTTCCAGAGTTTCAGTCTGCCTTTCCTAATGGTCAGCCCTTTTGATTTCAAACTTGCCTAGCCAACTCCCACAACTGTGTAAGCCAACTCCTTGCAATAAATCTCTTAATATTAATTCCTATTGGTCCTGCTTCTCTGGTTGGACCTTGACTGACACACCAGAAAAGATGGAGTATTTTACTTCTTTAAATATATCAACGTTCTCAAAAGAAAAATCAGCTGTGAGCTGCTAAATAGAGAAGTTGGCACCGATGGTAGGAAAGTAAGCAAAGCTGAGTCTAGCTAAAGAGTATTTAGATGAATAAAAACCATAAAACACACTTTGGAAGCACCTTATAAATATGTCCAAACTCATCAAACTATATACACTAAAATATGTGCAGTTTTCTATACATCAATTATACTTCAATAAAGTGGTTTTTTTAAAAAGAAATTTAATTTTGTCTTCTTTGAAGTAATGTAACTGCCATGTAAAATATTGGTAAAAGAGAAGAATATTCTTGCCACTCTAACACAACCACTGTTAACAGCTCTCCTTACATGCGTCTGTGTGTGTGTGAGCTGTCATCAAAGGGCAAATATAATTTTGTTTCTAAGAGCAAGTTTGGACTTCCAATTCTGGAAAAGGTAAAATGGACTTACTTCTCTCTGTTCTTCCTACAGCTAAAACCCCTATATATAATACATAAAACAAACATTAAAAGGCCTTCCAAAATGTTGGGGAGATGAGGCAAATTTGCTAGGGTCCTTGGGACTTGAAGAACAGCATGGCACAGAGCTCCCTGGGTTTTCGTTTTCATTTTGCCTCCTGTGTGCCCCAGACAGGGTGCCAAAGAAGTTCACAGCCCAGAAAAGCCAACAGGTACAGACAAAAAGTTAAATACTGTGTGATTACAGTTATATAACATTCTTGAAATGGCAAAATTTTACAGATGAAGAACTGATTAATGGTTGCCAGGGGTTAGGGATGTAGGCAAGAATATGATTATAATGGGGTAGTAAAAGGGAATTTCTTTGTCATGATGGGATTTTCTGAATCTTGATTGTTATTGTAGTTATATGAATCTATATATTTGAAAAAATGCATAGAATTGCATACACACACATACCACAAATCTATGTATGTAAAAATAGGTGAAATCTGAATAAACCTGTAGGGTCCTTAATTGCATGGTACCAATGTCAATTTTGTGGTTTTGATATTGCATTATAATCATGTGAGATATAGTCACTGTGGGAATCTGGAGGGAGGAAAGGTACACAGACCTCTGTATTATTCTTGCAATTTCTTGTGTGTCTATAATTATTTCCAAATAAAAATTTAAAAAATAAAAGCATATTGCTTGTTCATGTATTCAGGCTATAGCAACTGTCACTTAAACATCATTATATGTTCAAAACTAAACACTATCATCTATCTTAAGGTACTCTAACAAATGCCCAAATCACAGAGATATTACAAATAACCTAATGATATATATGGAGATGCAATGAAGAGACTTTAAGTCCGAAAAGTCAAATATAAAATATACATTCTCAGCCTTAGGAAATGAGATGTCATGGTAGCTTTATACCCGAATAATTTTGGAACCTATTAGCAACTCAATTTGTTAGATTCTAATACAGAATTCTGTCAGATATAAACATAGAATAAAATTGATCTGTGATTATTGTGAATGATAAATTATCCAAGATCTTAGTCACTTATACCATATAGTGTCCAGTGATTTGTTTAGTTTGTTGTGTGCATGTGTATGAGTGTCTAAGTATGGGGTCTGTATGTGGAGAGAGAGAGAGAGAGAGGGAATTTTATTTTGGCTTTATTAATGTTCATAATTCAATTCTATTGCTAGGCAGAGTAAGTGCAATTCAAGCTAAGTGTCTGTCAATGAGTGAATTAATAAAGAAATGTGATATATAATGGAATATTATTCAGCCATAAAAAAGGAGGAAATACTACCATTGTGACAATATGGATGAATCTGGAGGACGTTATGGTAAGTGAAATAAGCCAGACACAGAAGGACAAATATTGCATGATTTCACTTATATGTAAACTCTAATGAAGTCAAACTCATAGAACTGGAGACTAGAATGGTGGTAGTCAGCGACTGGGGGGTGGGGGAAATGGGGAGATGTTGGGCAAAGGGTACAAACTTTCAGTAATAAAGTGAGTAAGTTCTGGGGATCTACGATGACTATAGCTAACAATACTGTATTGTATACCTGAAATCTGTTGAGAGTAAATCTTTTATATATATATATATATATATATAAATTTATTTATTTATTTATTTATTATTTTTGGCTGTGCTGGGTCTTCACTGCTGCACGCAGGCTTTTCATTGCAGTGGTTTCTCTTGTTGCGGAGCACAGGCTCTAGGTGCAAGGGCTTCAGTAGTTGTGGCACGCGGGCTCAGTAGTTGTGGCTCGCGGACTCTAGAGCGCAGGCTCAGTAGTTGTGCTGCACAAGCTTAGTTGCTCTGTGGCATGTGGGATCTTCCCGGACCAAGGATCAAACCCATGTCCCCTGCATTGGCAGGCAGATTCTTAACCACTTTGCCACCAGGGAAGTCCCAAGAGAGTAAATCTTAGGTATTCTTACTAAATGCGCACACAGACACAAATGTTAACTATGTAAGGTGATGGATGTGTTAAATAACCTGATTGTGGTAGTTACTTCACAGTACAGTATATATATTTTAAATTATCATGCTGTACACCTTAAATATATACAAATTTTAATTATCAATTATACCTCAAGAAAGCTAAGGAAAAAAAGTGCAACTTAAATCTCAAATTTGCAGATGCTGGAGAGCTTGGCAGGCTACCTAATAAAATAGATGGATGAGAGAATCAAGATTCAAATCTTCTAGGGCTTCCCTGGTGGCGCAGTGGTTGCGAGTCCGCCTGCCAATGCAGAGGACATGGGTTCGTGCCCCGGTCCGGGAAGATCCCACATGCCGCGGAGCAGCTGGGCCCGTGAGCCATGGCCGCTGAGCCTGCAAAAAGATTCAAATCTTCTTGATGGACTGGAATAATGGACTGAAACTAACAAGGCAAAATTGAATTAAAAAGAAAAAAGACAAAATCCTGGCAAGATAATTTTTTGTCTTGTGTGTCAGAGTACAGGTGTAGTGATCAGTCTGACAGGGTTTGAATACTGGTGCTAACACTATCTGACAATGAGCCCTTATCTATGACACATCTCTTTATGCATCAGTTTCTTCATCTGTTGAGTGTGAATGATGGTGATAACAATGATGCATGGTGATGCCTACATTGAAGGTTGACTGTGAAGATTAAACAAAAGAACACAGAAAAAGTACCTGTAATTGTAACAGAGCAGAACTCTATGCCATGGCCTTCCCAGGATAGACGCCTCCCCCATATCCTCTGCTTTAGCTCCTCTCTGAAGTATCTAGATGATAATATCTGATGCACATTTCCTAAGTTGTTTAACAGATGTTAATACCCCACCAAATGGAAGATGTTAACTACTTCATGACCATGAGCACATAGCCCCCAGGCCTACTGGAGCCTAAGGATTGATGGATTGATAATGTTAACCTCTGTGACACCACCCTGTTACCTCACCATCAACCAATCAGAAAACTGTGCACAAGCTGGTCACATACCCTGCACTCCCCTCTCTCACCTTGCCTTTAGATATGCTTTGCTGAAACACATAAGGAAGTTTGGGCTTTTTGAGCACTAGGTCTCCTGGACTCCTTATATGGTACCTTACAATAAATGCTGCACTTTCCTTCACCGCAACCTGGTGTCAGTAGATTGGTTTTACTTTGTGCGGTTGAGTGGATCCAAGTTTGGTTCATAACATTATCATTTCTGGCACACAGTAAGTCTCAATAAATGTTTGTTATTGTTATTGCTGCTTGAAAAACTTGCATCAACGTAAAGCCTTTAAAGTCACATATAGATAAAGATGAGAAAAATGAAGAAACCATGAGCGGTGGGGCATCACAATTTCCATTTGAGCCAATCATCTGATACAACTTGGCATAACTACAGTTTAATGCACAGGCTTTGGAGTAGGACTGACCCAGAATCAAGTCCTGCCTCTAATATCTACCAGCTATGTGACTTCAGGAAAATTACTAAACCTCTGTAAACCAGGCTTTGTTTCTTCATTTGTAATAGGGACTAATAGTAGTGACTGCATCTTAGAGGTGTTGTGAGGATTCAGAGACATTGCACAGATCTGGAACAGAGTGATAGCTCAGCAATGAAATATAATTTTATTACTATTATGTGACTGCTGTAAACACTGTCCTTTATTTCTAGAATATAGTCCAAGACTTAAGTGTCATAATACTCTGGGAAACTTCTCCAATTTTCTAATCAAGAGAAGAAATATTTCCCTTAGCTTAATGTTAATCTCTTAGCTGTACTAAGCAGTACTTCTGGAACAGCAAGTCCTGTCCTTTCTTCCTTTGTTGACTTTCTTGGTTCCATTCCTTATGTCTATTCCTAATGTTGTAGGGCCTCAACTATACTTACACCCCTACTTCCCTATCGATACTTTTGAGCTTTAAGCTTTTTCGCTGGCAATAAGATAATGGAATGTCCCCGCCCTGGGCAGAAACCGCTCCGAGCAAACAAGTATGGCGGGGGATGAAACCTCAGCAAACCAGTATGGCGGGTGATAAGAATGATTAAGCCAGAGTTTAAAGGTCGCCCTAGCCAACCATAACTCATGTGACTCAACCCCCACTCCGGTAAATGTAAAGTAGGCATCCAACAGCTAACCAATCAAGGAACTAGAGCCAAGACCCCCACTCCGGTAAATGTAAAGCAGGCATCCAACAGCTAACCAATCAAGGAACTAGAGCCAAGTCCCCACTCCGGTCCAGGAACAAACAAACCAATGAGGAAAAAAACCTTGATATATCCACACTTTGCATAATGAAAACTATAAAATGTATGTAATTCCGCTTGGGGGGGTTCCTCTTCGGCCTCCTGCGTGAGGACCAAGGAACCCCGGTGCACCGGCTCCTAATAAACCTCTTGCGTGTTGCAGCGACTCTCGACTCTTGGCGGTTCTTGGGCGAGCTGGGACCCCTCAGAGACCGTTCAGGTCTAACAGATTGGGGGCTCGTCCGGGATCCCCACTCGCCCCGGGTCGCCGGAACCTCGGGAGTTGGAGGTATCAGGTAGGCCTAATTGTCTGTCTGTTCGTCTTCTGTCCTCTGTAAGCCGCCATCAGAAAGAAGCCGCGCGAACCGGTTCTCTGTGAAATCTGTATTGGACTCCTGGCTAGGCAGACGTGCCAATAGCTGGTGTCCACGGACCCTGGGGGACGCCCTGGTGGTCCATCTGGAAGGAGAGACAAATTTTGTCTCCCCTTCATCGGTCCTGGCAGGATATACAAACTGCCATCTGAATCTGAGTTGGTTGCGGTTTTAAAACGAGCTCGCGGCGGCAATATTAATGTGTGTCTTCTGAAATTTTATTGTTCTCCTGTGCTCTATCTTTCTCCTGACGGACGATAATGGGACAAACTATGACGACGTCTCTCTCTCTCACTCTAAGTCACTGGGCCGAAGTTAAGTCTAGGGCCCAGCCCGTGGACGGTATGAGGCCGGTAGCGGCCCCCGGCGCGCCGGGCCCGGGTCTTCCCGGAGTCGGGTTGCTTGGGAATGCAGCCCAAAGCGGGTGGTAAACTCCATCTAAGGCTAAATACCGGCACGAGACCGATAGTCAACAAGTACCGTAAGGGAAAGTTGAAAAGAACTTTGAAGAAAGAGTTCAAGAGGTAAACGGGTGGGGTCCGCGCAGTCCGCCCGGAGGATTCAACCCGGCGGCGGGTCCGGCCGTGCCGGCGGCCCGGCGGATCTTTCCCGCTCCCCGTTCCTCCCAACCCCTCCCCCCTCGCCTCTCCCCCCGCGTCTCCGCGGGCGGATGGGGACGGGGGGGTCGCGGGGGTAGGCGGGCGGGGCCGGGGGTGGGGCCGGCGGGGGACCGCCCCCCGGCCGGCGACCGGCAGCCGCCGGGCGCATTTCCACCGCGGCGGTGCGCCGCGACCGGCTCCGGGACGGCTGGGAAGGCCGGTGGGGAAGGTGGCTCGGGGGGGCGTCGTCGCGGTCGTCGCGGTCGTCATCGTCTCGGCGGCTGGCCAGCGGCGGCGGCGTCGGCGTCGGCGGCATCGGCGTCGGCGGCGGCGGGCCCACCCCTCCCCGAGTGTTACAGCCCCCCGGCAGCAGGGCTCGCCGAATCCCGGGGCCGAGGGAACCAGACCCGTCGCCGCGCTCTAACACGTGTGCTCATGCTCCACCTCCCCCGGCGCCGCTCGTGGGGGGGCCCAAGTCCTTCTGATCGAGGCCCCTCCAATACTGGCCCTTTTCCTCTGCAGATCTTTATAACTGGGAGATGCATAACCCTACTTTCTCTGAAAATCCACAGGCTCTCACTGCTTTAATAGAGTCTCTTGTTTTCTCCCATCAGCCTACCTGGGATGATTGCCAGCAGCTTCTGCAGACTCTCCTCACCACTGAGGAAAGACAAAGAGTCCTCTTAGAAGCTAGGAAAAATGTTTTAGGCACAAACGGGCAGCCCACCCAGCTGCCTAATGAGATTGACGCTGGCTTCCCTCTTGTCAGACCGAACTGGGATTTTAACACTTCTGAAGGTAAGGAGCACCTGAAAATGTATCGCCAGGCTCTAGTGGCGGGTCTCCATGGAGCGGCCAGACGGCCCACGAATTTGGCAAAGGTAAGAGAGGTAACTCAGGGGCCCCAGGAATTACCAACTGTGTTCCTAGAGCGGCTAATGGAAGCCTTCCGGCGGTTTACTCCCTATGACCCCACTTCTGAGGAACACAAGGCCATCATAGCTATGGCTTTTATTGACCAGGCGGCCCCTGATATCAGAAAGAAGTTACAGAGACTAGATGGTCTCCAGGGTTTCTCTCTCCAGGATCTAGTTAAGGAGACAGAAGGAACAGGACGAGAGAGAGGAAAGGAGACAGAAAGAACAGGAAGCCCATGAATTAAGGCGGGACAAGCGGCAAGAGAGGAATTTGAGTAAGATACTGGCCACTGTAGTCAGAGGAGGAAATATTAGAGACAGGAATAGACAGGAAGGGCGGACAGGAAGGCGACCATTAGACAAGGATCAATGTGCTTACTGTAAAGAAAAAGGTCACTGGGTAAGAGAATGCCCTAAAAAGAAGAATGGGGGAAAACCAACCAGAGACAAAATTTTACCCCTGGAAGAGGAAAATTAGGGAAGTCAGGGCTCGGACCCTCTCCCCGAGCCCAGGGTAACCCTGAAAGTTGAGGGGGAACCAGTTCAGTTTTTGGTGGATACTGGAGCTCAGCACTCAGTCCTCCTGCAACCAAGAGGGCCTCTCTCAGACAAGCGGTCATGGGTCCAAGGGGCTACAGGAAATAAACAATATTCTTGGACCACCCGCCGGACTGTAGATCTTGGAATGGGGCAAGTGACCCACTCATTTCTGGTCATTCCAGAATGCCCCTATCCGCTGTTGGGGAGAGACCTACTCTCCAAAGTCGGGGCACAGATTCACTTCCAGCCCGAGGGACCCACCATAACGGATAGCCAGGGAAGGCTCCTCCAGATTTTAACTATGAAATTAGAAGATGAACACAGGATCTATGAGAAACCCTCACCTCCTCAACTGATATGCAGGACTGGATGACCAGGTTCCCTCAGGCCTGGGCTGAGACTGCTGGGATGGGGATGGCAAAATACCGCCCCCCGGTGGTAGTGGAACTTAAGGCTACCGCCACACCAGTAACAATCCGCCAATACCCTATGAGCAAAGAGGCTCGGGACGGCATCCGTCCGCATATACAGAGACTGCTGGAATTAGGAATCCTGGTGAGATGCCAATCAGCATGGAACACACCTCTCCTGCCTGTTAAGAAGCCAGGGACTAATGATTACAGGCCAGTACAGGATCTACGAGAGGTAAACAAGCAGGTAACAGACTTACACCCCACTGTGCCAAATCCTTATAACCTCTTGAGTACTCTCCCACCTCAACATACTTGGTACACTGTCTTGGATCTTAAGGATGCTTTCTTTTGTTTGAGACTTTCCTCCCTCAGCCAGCCCTACTTTGCTTTCGAGTGGAAGGACCCTGCCTCAGGAATAGCAGGCCAGCTGACTTGGACACGCCTGCCTCAAGGATTTAAAAATTCTCCTACCATCTTCGATGAAGCGCTGCATCAGGACCTGGCATCGTACAGAGAATCTAACCCCCAGGTAACTCTGCTTCAATATGTTGATGATATTCTTTTAGCTGCGGAAACCCGAGAAGTGGCATTAGGAGAAATTATCCTGGAACTGACTAACACAGACCCTGAGACACCAGTGCCCACCCCAACCAAGGGGTCCTTGTCCCCCCAGCAAACAAAGTCTATGTTACAGCAAATCCATAGATGGACACATCTGGGCACTAAGAAAATGGTGTCTCTGTTGCAAAAGGCGGGCTATGATACCCCTGGATTAACCAAATTGGCCGAGCAAATTGCTCGGGAATGTATTCCATGCCAGCAGGTGAACACAAACAAAGGAAATGTGGCCAGCGGTAAGAGGCTCCGAGGAGACCGACCTGGAGCTTACTGGGAAGTCGACTTCACTGAAATCCGTCCAGGAAGATACGGTAACAGATATCTCTTAGTTTTCATAGACACTTTTTCAGGATGGATAGAAGCTTTCCCAACGAAAAAGGAGACAGCTACTATGGTGACCAAGAAGATCTTAGAAGAAATTTTCCCGCGGTTCGGGGCACCAAAGGTAATAGGATCCGATAATGGTCCCGCCTTCGTTGCCCAGGTAAGTCAGGGTGTGGCCAAATACCTGGGGACTGATTGGAAATTACATTGTGCCTATAGACCCCAGAGTTCAGGACAGGTAGAAAGAATGAATAGAACTCTAAAAGAGACCCTAACTAAATTGTCCATAGAGACTGGCGGTACTGATTGGACGGTGCTCCTTCCCCTGGCCCTGTTTCGGGCCAGAAACACTCCTTCTCGCTATCACCTCACTCCTTTCGAAATTCTGTACGGGGCACCTCCCCCTCTGCTCACACTGGGGGAAGGTATCAGCCCCGACTGTCAAAATAACACTGATCTGTATGCCAGGCTGTTGGGGCTCCAGCTGGTTCAGAAGGAAGTGTGGTCTCAGTTGGCAGAGGCATACCGGCCGGGGACCCCTGCAGAAGCCCATCCCTTCCAAGTCGGAGACTCTGTGTACGTCCGCCGGCATCGGACCCAGACGCTGGAACCCCGCTGGAAGGGCCCCTACATCGTACTGCTCACCACTCCAACTGCAGTCAAGGTAGACGGCATAGCTGCCTGGATCCACGCCTCGCACGTTAAGGCGGCCCCAACATCCACCGGAGGCTTGACCCCATTCCCAACTTCAGCAACACCAGAATGGAAAGTCCAGAAAACCAGCAACCCGCTCAAGCTCAAGCTCCTGCGATCATCCGGCTCATAATCCTGACTCTGCTGCCTCAGCTAATCGTGAGTGACTTTAGCCCTCACATGCCCCAGCGGCTGACCTGGCAAGTCATCTCCCAGACTGGAGATGTGATCTGGTCGGTTAGTCACACCGCACCCCCTTGGACTTGGTGGCCTGATCTGTTTCCTGATGTATGTAAGTTGGCAATTGGGATGTCAGCATGGGGCATGTCTGATCATTATGACCTAGCTAACACCCCACATGATAACTCGGATAAAATTTTCCTCAAATTTGGGCCGGAACCTGTGACTCTTACCCTGGCTGTGCTTTTAGGGTTGGGAATGGCGGCTGGAATAGGGACAGGCGCAACAGCCCTTATCCAGCAACCTCACTATTATGATAGCCTGAGACAGGCTGTGGATGTTGAACTCCGGGCATTAGAAAGCTCTATAACTCAGTTAAAGGAGTCACTTACTTCACTCTCTGAGGTAGTGATGCAAAACCGGAGGGGATTAGATCTACTATTTCTTAAAGAAGGAGGACTCTGTGCCGCATTAAAAGAAGAATGTTGTTTTTATATTGATCATTCTGGGGCTATCACCGAAACTATGGACAGGCTTAGGGAGCGCCTGGACAAAAGGCAACAAGAAAGGGAAAATCAAAAAGGATGGTTCCAATCATGGTTTGACAAATCACCCTGGCTTACTACTTTAATTTCCACCTTGTTAGGACCCCTCATTATTTTGTTGCTGCTCTTAACTTTTGGACCATGCATTTTAAATCGCTTGATAGCCTTTATCAGACAACGTGTCAGTGCAGTACAAGTGTTAATGCTAAGACAACAATATCAAAGCTTGCAGAGAGAGACTGAAATTTCATGATTGAAATTAGTTGCAAAAAGAAAAGGGGGGAATGTAGGGCCTCAACTATACTTACACCCCTACTTCCCTATCGATACTTTTGAGCTTTAAGCTTTTTCGCTGGCAATAAGATAATGGAATGTCCCCGCCCTGGGCAGAAACCGCTCCGAGCAAACAAGTATGGCGGGGGATGAAACCTCAGCAAACCAGTATGGCGGGTGATAAGAATGATTAAGCCAGAGTTTAAAGGTCGCCCTAGCCAACCATAACTCATGTGACTCAACCCCCACTCCGGTAAATGTAAAGTAGGCATCCAACAGCTAACCAATCAAGGAACTAGAGCCAAGACCCCCACTCCGGTAAATGTAAAGCAGGCATCCAACAGCTAACCAATCAAGGAACTAGAGCCAAGTCCCCACTCCGGTCCAGGAACAAACAAACCAATGAGGAAAAAAACCTTGATATATCCACACTTTGCATAATGAAAACTATAAAATGTATGTAATTCCGCTTGGGGGGGTTCCTCTTCGGCCTCCTGCGTGAGGACCAAGGAACCCCGGTGCACCGGCTCCTAATAAACCTCTTGCGTGTTGCAGCGACTCTCGACTCTTGGCGGTTCTTGGGCGAGCTGGGACCCCTCAGAGACCGTTCAGGTCTAACAATGTTATCTCCTGTGTTCCAGTTCTTGACAACTTTGACCAGGAGTTGCAAATAAATGCCTTCTAAATATTTCCCCCAATGTGGAGGGCAGGCTGGAGTTGCTTTTGAGCATCATAATTTTTCAGTGGAGAAGGTTTACTGATATCAGATTACATATATCCATATAACCACCTCCATTCTTCTCACACCTGTCAGATTCTGTGCCCAGAGGATCTTTGAGCAAAGCAGTAGTTATGTATTACCTGTTGAGAATGTGGTAAAAGTCTCTTTTCACCTGCAACTGGACCAGGCTTTTAAAAACAATGCTTTCAATTGTGTCTTTATAGGCTACTAAGAGCACATTTATTGACCATTCATTATTTGTCAGGCATACAGTGTTACATTATATCCTCAGATGAGAACAGGTCTTATGCCCACTTTAATTATGAGGAAGCAATAACTTGGAGACATAACACCACTAAAAGGGAAGAAGCTAAAAAGTCAATTGCCAGTTCTGTAAGGAACGAAAGCCCAGAAAAATGATTATTTCCTATGTGCATCTTATACTGGAGGAAAAAATAATTATCCCTTTACCCTTCTAGGTTCTTGGCTGAGAGCCCCTTGTAATAAAAGACGGATTAACAGAAGGAAAACAAACAAGTTGAATAACATGTATATCTGCTGTATACATGGGAGAAACTCAACCTTAAGTATCTTCTCTAGCTAACTGACAAGAGTAGATTTTGGGAGAAGGGAAGGCCAGTTTTGTGAGGTGACCAGGAAAGCTACAGTAAACAAAGGTATGGTTGTCATGCAGATTTAAATCCCTTGCCTTCTCCATTGATAAAGCTTTTCCAGAGATTTAGTCACCCTCCTTTTCCTTACAAATGGAGATTTCCCTTCTAAATGTGAATGTCTCCTTCAGAATGGCAACTTCTACTCAGTTTCCAGCATTTCCTGTGTCTGCTATTTCTCAAAAATAAACAGCTCAAGATAATCCTATGGTCAAAAGGCATATTTGGTGGTGACATATTCTGCTCCCCTTCAATACAGTGGGTCTTGCACTGTGTTGGGTTTCATATAGATTGTGACAAACGTGTAAGATATAGTCTTTGTCCTTGTCCTCCAATTGTTTTTAAAGAAATTGGTGCTCACGTTCGTAACCAAGTAAACTTGAAACACTCAGACTACTTACTTGCTATTGTGTGTGGTATTTCCTCATAACCACAGAGGAAGTACAGGGAAGTGTCAGGGAGGAAGAAATTTCCCTCTACCCTTCTAAGTTCTTCTGGCTGGTCTAAGAATTAAGTTGACATGAGACAGACTAACAGGAGAAAATCAAACAAAGGTTTAATAACATATATATGCGAGAGACCCAGGAGAACTGACTAAATCACCAAAATGGCTGAAATCCTCACCTTTAATACCATCTTCACCTAAGAGGATGTTGGGATTAGTGGTTTGGGGATTCAAAGGGGAGAAAGGCAATTCACATGGAGATGAAAAAGCAAATGTTTGGTAAACAAATGTTTGCTGGGCCATGCAGAGACAATGGGACACAGGGTGGACTCTCATCTCTAGGCCTTGCTGAGTTTTCTCCAGGATACCTAGCCCATGTACTTTGCATATTTCTCTGGTGATAGCTCTATTCTGGGAAATTCTTTTAGGCAGTTAGGGGGATGGTCAAAGTTTCTTCCTGCTTCTTTTGGGCCTTGATTTTTTTCAGCTCAAAATAATCTGCAGGCCAAAGAGACACATTTTGAGGTAGCAAATTTTGTTCCCCTACAGTATAAAGAGCCCAGCTTGTCAGAGATGACCTACTGAAAAAGGGGGGGTTTGGACAAGACTTAGAAGGTGGAGGGAAAAGGTTGGGCAAGTTTTTGAACAGTCCTAAAAGTGCAATAGGTGGAAGCAACTTTGCAATGGACTTGGTGGAAATGAATATAAGGGGCTAGGAAATGGGAAATACATTTTATTAGGAATTATCAAGCCATTTATTTGCCATAATTGATTAGTAAGCACGCAGGGGCCATTTCAAGTTCTTGAGCAAGAGACCGAAAGATTCATGGTATGCTTTCAAAAAGTAGTCTGGTAGTTGAAGTGTTGGAGAAATAGGGCAGAGAACAGGATGGCACGGTCACTGGCGGAAGCAGTCATAATAAACTACCTTGGTTACCATGGTGATGGCAAGGCAAGGATACATCCTAGATTCAGGATGGAGTGACCTGGGTGTTGCCCTTTCTCACCAAACTCTGTACTACTGCCATAGATGAACAACCTGAACATTAATTTTTTATTTAACATGTAATTATAACTCACTTTAGGATTTTGAAAGATGCATCCTTATCTTTCATGTTACAAATTGCAGCTGTCATTCCCTTCTAAAAAGCATAGAAACCAGAAATATTTCTGTGCATTTGCACACCTCAGATGAATCAAAATTTTTCCAATTGTTTGTTTTGGGAAATAGAACCAAAGCTCTTAGACTAGACCAATTCTCTACTTAACAACCTTCAACAGCACCATTTTACTTCTTAAAATTAAAATTCAGTTTTCCAGTTCCCCTAAATCCTATCCCTCCCCAGCCCCTTTACATGACATCCCACTTGTGTTCAAACCATGACTCCAATAATATTATGAATATAACTTTGCCTTTTCACTCCCAGGTCACAAGAGCCTGGGAGTAAAAACAGTGTCATAAATAGCAAAGAAAAGAGCTTGTGTATTTGCTCCCTTCCCCTTGTGACTGAGAACTGTGGGTCTCTAATTGACTTAAAAACTCCTTCCACTTACACGTGGTGGAGTCTTACCCTCGTTCTTTGAGCTATCACATATCATCTGCCATTTCCCTCTGGCATGTATTGATCAGTGATTACGCTTCTGTTTTGCCATTATCTCCTCTCCTAATCTAGCTGTGAGGTGAACCTCCTGTCCCATGCCATGATCAAGGCCTTGATATCCCCTTAAATGAAAATGTTCCATTTCCTTTGCCTTGTAGACACAACCTTTGCTATGTAGATGCAACCTTTGCCATTAATATTATCCTTAAGGGGGCCAGATACACTTTATCTCTACTTTGACTAGACTGTTAGACTGGCCACCAAGCAGGGCTGCCTTATACTCTCAGGGCTTTCAGGAGTTTAACTGTGGTAGGTTTTATTTTTCACTCCTTCTTTCTTGCCCCTTCATTGGATTTCCACAGGGGCCAGAATGCTGGGACAGGGATATACATGTGACTGTCGGGAAGGAAAAAACTTTCCTCTACCCTTCTGGGTTCTTCTGGCTGGTCTAATAATTAAGTTGACATGAGACAGAGTAGTAAGAGAAAATCAAATTTAATTTTGTAGTATGGGAATCCCACGTATACAAGAGGTTCAGAGACAAAAAGCTAAAATGAGGTATATAGAGTAACCTTAGCTAAGGAAAGGGATAGGGGACTGGAGCTTCCAAGGACAGCCGTGTCACTCACAGGATGATAAGAATAAGAGCATATGTTTGGTAATTAGATATTTGCCCTGCCATATAGCTGGGGAACTTAGATAAAATTTATCTCTGGTAATAACTCTCTTCTGGAAAATATTCCCAATTTAAATTCTAGGTACCTAAGGGAGGGGCAGTAGTTTCTCTTGAACCCACAAGGTCTCAATTGCCTTTAGCTCAAAATAATCCTCATGTAAAAGTGGCACATTTGGGGGAGGCTTCTTATGAATCCCTATATGACCCACCTTGAGCTGTATCCAAATCTCCAGCCTCTTCCATTTCTGAGCTATTGTTCTTGAATCACATTTGTGTGGCTAGACTTTCACACACCTTGGAAAGCTTGTTCTCAGAGCTTCTTAGTTCTCTTGTAAATAGCCCCAATGTTTCACAAGCCAAACACCTAGGGTGCATATAGCTTAGAAAATTCTCAAGCTGAGAAATCCTGCTACATAAAGATACAGAATTTCCCCTGTAATAAACCTCAGACAGTGACAGCATTGACAACTAGCTACTTTAAGCAAACCAAAGCAAAAGAGCAGCAGGAAGTAGCTGGGAAAAAGCATCTAGGAGAGTTTTTTTCCTCTTTTTTGATGAAGACCGTACTGGTATGTATCTTTTATTTAAAGCATCTTCCTCAATCCTTTAAAAGTTTATAACCCATACCAGAATAAGCATGTTAAATGCCATTTTCAGACTATTTTTTATATATAAAGGAGTGGTATAACAACTTGTTATTCTTCATAGTTAGGCTTACTTTTGAAGTGATATTTGGAACACCACCTCCTGCATATGCTCTTTGAACCTGTCATATTTCCATTATTGGTCTTCTAAAATCTGAAGGATGATAGACTATGCCACCCCACAATATGCCTCTTTGGCATAGGATTATTTTGAGCTGAGTATTTTGAGAAACAACATATACAGGAGGAGCTCTGAAAACAAAGTAGAAGTCACACTTTTGTAAGGGACATTTATATTTACGAGGGAAATTTCCATTTGTAAGGGTGTCTCCCTCTCTATACCAGGAAGAGGATAACTAAATCTCTAGAAAGTCTTATCAATGGAGGAAGTACCAACTTAGATCTAAGCAACAACCTTACCCTAATTTACTGTGTATTGTTTGGTAACCTTCCATAACTGGTCTCCCTGTCTCCCCCTCATTTTCCTTTGTCTTTAGCCAGAGATGGTATTTAAGGTGGTGACTTGGGCCATTCAGGGAGTTACTCAGTTTTTCTGGGTATTTCCCATGTACACAGGAGGTATACGTGTTATTAAAATTCTGTTTGTTTTTCTCCTATTAATCTGTCTTTTATTACGGGGGGGGTCTCAGCCAAGAACCTAGAAGGGTAAAGGAAAAATTATTTCCCCCCCCTAAAGTTTTACGTTTATTAAGAGTGTTATAGGGAATACTCCCTCACACTATATCCAAAAATAAACTCAAAATGGTTTAAAGACTTAAATATAAGACATAACATCATAAAACTAGAAGAGAACATAGGCAAAACATTCTCGGACTTACATCACAGAAATCTTTTCTTAGATAGTCTCCCAAGGAAAAAGAAATAAAAGCAAAAATAAACAAGCATGACCTAATCAAACTTATAAGCTTTTGCAAGGCAAAGGAAACCACAAACAAAACGACAACCTATGGACTGGGAGAAAATATTTGCAAATAATGCAACCAACCAGGGATTAATTTCCAAAATACACAAACAGCTCATACAGTTCAATATCAAAAAAACAAAACAACCCAATCAAAAAAATAGGCAGAAGAGCTAAATAGACATTTCTCCAGAGAAGAGATATAGATGGCCAACAGGCACATGAAAATATGCTCAACATTGCTAATTATTAGAGAAATACAAATGAAAACTACAATGAGGTATCACCTCACACCAGTCAGAATGGCCATCATCAAAAAGTCCACAAGTAATAAATGCCGGAGTGGGTATATATAAAAGGGAATCTTCCTGCACTGTTAATGGGAATGTAAATTGGAGCAGCTACTATGAAAAGGAATATGGAGGTTCCTTCAAAAACTAAAAATAGAGCTACCATATGATCCAGCACTCCCACTCCTGAGCATATATTCAGAAAATACAAAAATATTAATTCAAAAAGATATATGCACCCCAATTGTCATAGCAGCACTACTTACAAAAGCCAAGACATGGAAGCAACCTAAATGTCCATCAACAGATGAATGGATAAAGAAGATGTGACATATATGTGTATACACACACACACACACAAAAAAAATAGAACTTCACTCGGCCATAAAGAAAATGAAGTGCTACCATTTGTGGCAACATGGATGGACCTATAGATTATCATACTGGGTGAAATGAAACAGAGAAAGACAAATATATGATATCACTTATATGTGGAATCTAAAAAATAACACAAATGAGTTTATTTACAAAACAGAAACAGACTCACAGACATAGAAAACAAACTTACGGTTACCAAAGGGTGAAAGAGGGGGGATAAATTGGGAGGTTGGGATTAACATATACACACCACTCTATATAAAACAGATAACCAACAAGGACCTACTGTATAGCACAGGGAACTATATTCAATATTTTGCAATAACCTATAATGGACAATAATCTGAAAAAATATATATGCATGTATAACTGAAGCACTTTGCTGTACACCTGAAACTAAGACAATATTGTAAATCAACTATACTTTGATTTTTAGAAAAAGAGTGTTATAGGAAATCAATTTTTTTTTTACTTCTCTCAGGTTAAAAATAAAGATAGAATATAATACAACTGAAAGAAATATTTGGCTCTATTTATAAGTATCTATTCAATATAAAAACAATGTATTTCTTTCACTTTTTATTTATTACTTTTATTAAGGATATTGAACTATCTTATTTTAAAACCATTAATTTTATTTAATAACAGTGTTTAATTTTGTTTGACCTTTACCTATAGCCTGAACAGTTTCAGCATTCCAACTGAAAGAAATCAATACAAAAAATGCTTTAATAAAAGAGTTTCAGAATTTCAGCAGACTACTTAAAATTCATTATTTAAATCCTTGGATTTTACTCAACGATGAATGTCAATTTAAAGAACCTCAGAGGACTTATTCATGCCCTTACTTTCAGAATAAAAGTACTCTCTATTTGCATTAAGTTTTTTCCCACTTTATAAAACCGTCAGTTTAAAATACCATACTGGACCACTTCAGTAATTAAGTATCCAAATAATACTGTAGTAGTTGAGTGATATGTGACATATACAGTGGGGCTGACTTATGTGGGGGAGGAAAAATAATATAGTAGATGATCATCTCATGGGTTAGATTTTTCTGATTTGGAAATCAAGATTAAAATGGGTTTATTAGTATGGAAGACATGGAGCTGTACCTTCTAGAGCTCCTTCAAGGTAGGACTTGCTGCCATGTGGGGTGTGATCAGATGACTGCCTCCATTTGTCAACAGTGGGTGTCTCAGCCACCTGGCCCTAGGTTACACCCCACCATGCAAGCCTGCATCCTCTGCCTGATGGTCAGGGTTTAGAAGTTCAGACTGGTGCCAAATATTTTGAAGGGCAATCCAGAGCTCCCTGTCATGTTGGCCAAGTCCTCATGGGGTCTGTGTAGCTGTTTTATTTCTTAATCTGCCCAAATCTGCCTCCTCTCTACTCCTTACACAGAAATTGATCCCTAATAAACCTCTTACACCTTAAACTCTCTCTGCTTGCAAATTGTCAATATGTGACAATTAGGGATTAGATGTGATACTTCTGGGGTTCCCTACTGATAGTTACAAAGCAGTCTTTTCTGCTAGTTCAAATTTATCTTGAATGACGATGTCAGACTCCAACCATCCATCCATCCATCCATCTATCCACCTTTGATACATTTTGCAAATATCTTTATCTTGTGCTGGTCTTTCACGTTAAGGAGCTTTCAGCCAGATGGAAGAGATATTTATGTGCAAGTTGACTAAGAAAGGACAAAGGGCAGTAGTAGAGATATCTGTAAATAAATGAACAAGATTGATAGCAAATAAACCATATTGATGCTAGAAAGAGGGACCAAACTACAGTGGTGGTAGTTAACCTCAGAGTTTATTATATTTTAAGGGTTTTATTCTCCAGTATTCAAGTTCAGCAAAAGTTAGCTCCCTGATGTTAAAAAACATATCTCGTATAACTGTGGGTATTAGTCTCCAACTGCATTTTGTAGCCAGCACATAATTGTTTGTAGATATCGGAATCTGACTTTTCCCAATAACTTGCTAGACATAGTACTGCTTTCCTGTTACTACTAGATATGTCAGAAAGAAACCTCAATGGAAAGAAGTTGAATTCATCTCTCCCCTACTAAAATACAAAAGGTAGTTCACAATTGCTTGTGATGCCACTTATCTTCATTCTATTCTAAATGATCTTTATCTCAGATTTCCTTAAACTAGTGGGATCCTATAGTGTTTTATTTTAGACTAGATTCACACTGAAGAGCAGTGGTTCCATGTTTTTCAAATTCTATAAGCACTTTTAGCCTCAAATCACTTACTGGACCCTCTACATTAGAATGCTTCCATTTTACTCTGTTGTTTGAAAAAAACATAGGCCAAAAGTTACTCTAAATTTATCAGCACTTAAAATTTTCATTTTACTAACTAATAGAGCAGGCACTGACATTTTGTAACATCATGTTTAAAAACATGTATTTGATAAACTATTTTTTTGACTATTTGTTGTGCCTAACTAAGGACATACAGATCCTCAACTGGTTATATTTCTATTGCCCCTCGTTTGTATGCAGCCTAGAGTTAGGGCTCCATATTCATAGCTGATGGAAACCTGTTGGTAATTTTACCATTACAAGTCTGTTATTGATATTGAGTAGAGATATTTTGGATGGATTTCACTGACACCTTATTAGAAATGTACAGCCGCAAAGCACAGGGAGTTCACCTCTGTGCTTTGTGACCACCTAGAGGGGTGGGATAGGGAGGGTGGGAGGGAGAGTGACGCAAGAGGGAAGAGATATGGGAACATACGTATATGTATAACTGATTCACTCTGTTGTAAAGGAGAAACTAACACACTATTGTAAAACAGTTATACTCAAATAAAGATGTTAAAAAAAATAAAAAATAAAATAAAATAAAATAAAATACCACTCTCACCATAGGGGGGAAAAAAAAAAAAGAAATGTACAAAACAATGCAATACAAATGAATTTGTCTAGTGTCCTAACATTGGACTTACATACAATGGGAGTATTCTGAAACAGATCATGTAACTTGAAATATTATTGATAAACAAGCTAAGGATGTCTTATGCTTGTGTCTTATGCCAATGTCTTGGTACATCATAGTTTGTGCTTAATTTACTTTTTCCCTTTCCTTGTCAGCCACTCCTCTATTATGAGGGGTCCCCAGCTGCCCTCATCCTTTGCAACCATACTCCTTATGAAAGTGATGCCAGTCTTCTGGTTTCCCAAGGCCCTGTGCTCATTTAATCATGGCCCAGTTGTTCCCTTGCTTAGGCATTCACATTTTAACCTTCAAGATAGTAATTTACAGTCAACTACAAATTCATCTTTAGCATTGCTCTAACTAATGAGAACACACAGTTTATGGTGATATTTCAGATATTTGCCCAGATGATCAAGGAAATACATTTTAACAAGGGATTCCATCAGAAGGAACTCCATCTTTACACCTTGTTGCTGGTCTCCTTTAAGTCCAGCTCTGACATTAGTCTGTGTTACTACTTGTTTCTAAAAATCTCTGCATCAGAATAAATTGATTCCAGATATATTTCAAAACATAACTATCCCTTCTTCTGTGCTTATCGAAGACATCCTGAAACCTAAGAGGTAAGATGAAAATAACCTATGAAAAGTACCTAGTCTATGTTTTAGCTAGTTCATGGCTGTCTTCTAAAATGAAAGTACATTACATACTTCTAAAGATAGCTTAATGAAAATGAGCTTGCTGTGTTTATGTGTGTTCATGCCATCACAGTAGAAGTTTCAGCTTTTTGTTATCAGCAGGGTGAGGATGTTGCTTCTGCTCAGAATTCTTTGGAATTAACCATTAAAGATGTAAACAGCAAAACAGCTAATGGTTCATATGGTTTGCAAATAACTTTTCGACTCAGCTTTATTGGATGTTATAAGGTTGACTGCATTACGAGAGCAATCTACCATATATAGAAGTTCTACTCTTTGAGAGCTAAGGCAATGATATTTACTGTTTTGCAGTGATCTGTATGTCTTTCTGAATATTTATGTTTTGCCCTTGCATATTTTTGTAATCATATCTATTTATATATCTCCATTACATTAAGCTAAAAAGTTTATAAATTTAGACTATACATACAAGTACATACATATACATACACACATGTACAGGATTTGACCCAAACTTAAGTATGTTTAAGAAATGGTAATTCTTCAGTTTTGCCACAATTCATTCCTGGAAACTATTTTAAACTGTGTTAACAATAGATTACAAATTTTTCCCATAGGTATACTCTCTTGGAAAGAAAATATGCACTGATAGACGTTAATCAAATGTAATAATTTAAAACAGTGAAAGTAGGGACTTCCCTGGTGGTGCAGTGGTTAAGAATCTGCCTGCCAATGCAGGGGACATAGGTTTGATCCCTGGTCCGGGAAGATCCCACATGCCATGAAGCAACTAAAAGCCTGTGCGCCACAGCTACTGAGCCTGTGCTCTAGAGCCTGCGAGCCACAACTACTGAGCCCACATGCTGTAACTACTGAAGCCTGCGCACCTAGAGTTGGTGCTCCGCAACAAGAGAAGCCACTGCAATGAGAAGCCCGCACACCGCAATGAAAAGTAGCCCCCACTCACTGCAACTAGAGAAAGCCCACGCACAGCAACGAAGACCCAACGCAGCCAAAAAAATAATTTTTTTAAAAAAAAGAGTGAAAGTAGGCCCTAACAGACACTTTCCAATTTCTCAAATGTTTTATATAAATTGTAGTCTTTTCTCACTTATCAGGTTATTGGGTATCCAACACAAGAGATGATTTGTGTGAAAATAATTTATAGTTTTGATAAGTGGACATATATTACTATACATGGTGAATATTTATGGAACTTGTAGATGGTTTAAAGACATGTTCTAAGATCTTTTTCTGCTGTAATGAAGTCACTGGAAGATTTTCACTTGCAGGGACTTAGGCACACTTAGATCAAACTTAAAAACAATTTTTTTTTTTTTTTTTTTTTTTTTTTTTTTTTTTTTGCGGTATGCGGGCCTCTCACTGTTGTGGCCTCTCCCGTTGCGGAGCACAGGCTCCGGACGCGCAGGCCCAGCGGCCATGGCTCACGGGCTTAGTTGCTCCGCGGCATGTGGGATCTTCCCGGACCAGGGCACGAACCCGTGTCTCCTGCATCGGCAGGCGGATTCTCAACCACTGCGCCACCAGGGAAGCCCTAAAAACAATTTTAGGGCACTAACTTAGTACATTAACACTTAAGAAGTGTTCATGTTCATAAACAACAGTGATTTTTTAGGCTCCACATAACATATAGTCTGGGTTATTGTAATGCCTAGAAGAGTAGCTGTAACTCTACTCTTATCTCCCTCATGCAAGGATACTGAAACACAAATGAGTAACGTTACATTATGACAGGGAATCTTATGAGTGTCTTTAATGCATTAAAAAGAAATAAACACACTGAAACTCTGAAAGATTATCACTGACTAATAAAACAAGTTTTGATGTCCTTACACATGATAGGTATACTCTTGCATGTTACAACATCATGGATGAGCTGTACAGTTATAAATATAAAAAGTACATCACCAGCATTAAAATTAATTTGTCCCATAGATTGACCTAACCAACAAAAATATACTAGCTACATTAAACATTTAAAGAAACATGAGCTCTTTTATGTAAATAAAATTAGATGCAAATAATATTGTCACCAGTTATTAAAGTAAGAAATTTGGATAGGTATAGATATAAAAGAAGCTTTAGAAAGCTTGCTAAAAGAAGTGTTTTCTGTAATTACACTCCCTTAGTAAGTACAGCCATTCAGAATCATTCCATTGATTGTAAGTCTTTACTTAAAACTATATGGATAGTAAAAAGCAACTTGTTTTTTAGATGGTTTTGTTTGTAGTAGTGGGTTTCACAGTGAATAGCAATTTCAAAGGGCTGACCCACCATTTTTTCTTTCTATTTTCCTATTTTTCACTTTTTTCAATTCTATAAATAGAGTTGTAAATTATTAATCCAAAGAAAGCAGTGTTAGCAGTAAACTCTTTCATTAATCCTTCACAGCCACGGTCAATTCTGTCAACATGTAATTTTTGATTTAGCAGCCTTGAGGAAAAAGGTTTATACAGGCAATCATATTAAGACCAGAGAGACGTGTTTCTAGAAGCTGCACCATGAAACCCTGTTCCTTTCTCTTCCTGTTTTTACAAATTAAAACCATTTTCAGTAGCACTATTTTTTGAACACCACAAGATCTGTTTTCTAACAGTATATGTAGGAGAATAAACTTAGTTAAGATCAGAAAGATAAACATACCAAAACAATCTTATGGTACTTGGCATATTGTGGGCAGTACATCACAAGACTTCATATGATATTGTAAGCGCCATTTATCGCAGAAATTCAATATAAAACTTCATCCCTAAAATAATTTGCAAAGACAAAGTCTCCTATCTTTACTAATCATGAAGAAAGGATGGGAGATTTGAGATTAGAGAGTAATGAGTGAAGTGATGAATAGAGAGACTTTATGAGATTTCTGTAATGTTTTATACATAGGAGAGAAAAAATAATTTTCCCTCTATCCTTCTAGGTTCTTGTCTGAGACCTGCCTGTAATAAAAAGACAGATTGACAGGAGAAAACAGAAATTTAATAACATGTATACACACCATATAAATGGGAGAGATCCAGTAAAACTGAGTAACTCCCTGAGATGGCCTAAGCCACCACCACAAATAGCATCTCCAGCTAAAGACTAAGGAAGATGGAGGAAGAAGGGGAGTCCAGTTATAGGAGGTTTCCAGGCAAAGCACAGTAAACATGGTTGTTATGCAGATTTAAGTCCCTGTCTTTTCCATTGATAAGGATTTCTAGAGATTTAATCATCTTCCTCTTCCTCGAACAGAGAGGGAGACACCCTTACAAATGGAGATTTCCCCTATAAATGTAAATATTCCTCACAAAAGAGAACTTTTACTATGTTCTCAGAGCTTCTCCAGTATTTGCTATTTCTTAAAAATAATTAGTTCCCCCAAATCCTCATGCCAACAGGCATATTTAGGGGTGGCATATTCTGTTCCCCCTCATTTCCATCTCTGAAACTCCCAAGAAGTTTCACAATGCAGAAGCTGAATTGGTAAATCACCCCATATTTTCATTAAACCATTCTCACAGTCTTGAGAAAATAGGTCAGTTCAGTTAAACAGTTGTGTCTCATTTCAGAAGGCAGTATTACAGGTGGGTTCCCAAAGTTAGGCCTATATGGTGCTAGCAGTGAGGTATTTAATGAGAGATATTTCTATGGAAACAAAAGGAAAACAAAGATTAAGGTTTGGAGCAAAGTATAAACCCAGTCTGAATGTCTCTGGTGATGTCATCCAGTGTTCCAGTGAACATTCTGAGTGGCCCACACAGCAATGGGCATGAAGGTTGTCTATACATGAGCTGCTGTGGTGTTTTCTCTATGCTCTAATTGGCTTTATTCAATGATTCATGAATTGAGTAGCATCTAATCCAGCAGATAAAAAGGAGCTCCAAGGAGTTGTACAGAATGAAAGACTTTTATAGGTAGAAGGGAGCAGGAATAAGGAAGTTATACTAGGCAAAAAGCAAATTGATTATTGCAAGGTTATTTTCATTTAGGGGATAGCAGGGGTCCATCAGGCAGATTACCTAACTAGTACTGATCAAGTGATTCATGATTGCCTGGTTTAAGATTCCATTTCTGGGACTTCCCTGGTGGTGCAGTGCTTAAGAATCCGCCTGCCAATGCAGAGGACACAGGTTCAATCCCTGGTCTTGGAAGATCCCACATGCCGCGGAGCAACTAAGCCCATGCACCACACACAACTACTGAGGCTGTGCTCTAGAGCCCGTGAGCCACAACCACTGAAGCACGTGTGCCTATATGCCTATATGCCTACATATATGCCTATATGCCTACATATAGATATATGTAGGCATATACATCAATATGCCTATAGAACATACAGCTTTTATGTACCATTGCTGGGGATTCAAACCCAAGTTTGTCCACACTCAAATGTTAGCTCTTTTCAATAAAGGGCATTAAAAGAATAATGAAAGAAAAGTTGAATGAAAGTCCACTAATGTATGAATTTTTCTGTCCTATGCCACTGTGAGTCTCTGTCTCTAGTTTGGACATCAAAGTTTGAAGATTTTAAATCAGTATAATGGAAAAATTTATAACAGAAACACGTCTAATGGACTGTGTAGAGACTCCTTGAAAGAGGTAAACTTTGTGGTTAAACAGAAGTGAGTGGCTCTCTATCAAAAAACAAAAACAAACAACAAAAAAACTGTCTGGGACTCTGGTGGGTTTCCTGTAACTGCTCCAGTGCGTGCCCCAGCCCATGCTAAGTGCCTGCTACAGCCCCTCTAGCTCTAGTGCAGCTACACACGAGGGCAAAGACTGATGTTGCTGAGAGTTCGTAGCTGTGGGGCACAGAGCTGGCTTGAATGCAGCACAGCATCCAAATGGGGTGAGGGCAGCCATTACTGGAGTTCACAGAGGTGACAATTGGGAGTGGTATGGAACGTACCAGGATCGTCCCAGCACATGACCTGGCCCATGCTGAGTGCCCACTCCAGGCCTTCTTGCTCCACTGCAGGTCCCTAACATGGTAAAGGCTGCTATTGCTGAAGAGAGTGCACAGTTGTAGGGGACAGAGCCGGCTATGACCTGGTATGGCATCCGAACAGAGTGAGAGCAGCCATTACACTTGTATGTACAGAGGTGGTGAATTGGGAGCTGTCTCAAGCTCTAACTGGTGTGACCTGGCCCACACTGAGTCTGTCTTGCTCCAGCCCTGCTCCCCTCAGGGGCACAGGTGCTGTTGTAGGGAGAGGGAATTGTTAAATCAACTAAAACTACAACAAATAGTTAATGGATAAAGATGAAGATATAAAATATGACAAAAAAAACACAAAATGTGGGGGAGGGCAGTAAAAAATGTAGATGTTTTAGAAAGTGTTTGAACTTAAATGACTACCAGTTGAAAACAAGTAGATATGGTAATAGGTCAACATATATGAACCCAATGGTAACCACAAATCAAAAACCTACAATAGATATATAAGAATACAAGGGAAAGGAACATTAGCATACCACTAAAGGAAATCATCAAACCACAAGGGAAGAAACTAAAAGAAGAATAGAAGAAGGACTAAAACAACCAGAAAACAAGTAACAAAATGGCAATAACTGCATATCAATCAATAATCACTTTAAACATCAATGAACTAAATGCTCCAATTAAAAGACAGAGGGTGGCTGATTGGATTAAAAAAAGAAAAGACCCATCTATATGTTGCTTATAAGAAGCTCAGTTCAAAGCTAAAGACATACCACACAGACTGAAAGTGAGTGAATGGAAAAATATATTTCATGCAAATGGTAAAAACAAGAAAGCTGGGGTAGCAATACTCATATGAGACCAAATAAACTTTAAAACAAAGTCTACAATAAAAGACAAAGAAGGGCAGTATATAATGATAAAGAAGATATAACATACATTATCATATATGCACCAAATATAGGAGCACCAAATATAGGAGCACCTAAATATATAAAACAAATATTAACAGACATAACAGAGAAACTGATATCAATGGACAGATCATCCAGACAGAAAATCAATAAGGAAACAGTGGTCTCAAATGACACATTAGACTAGTTGGATTTAATAGATCTAAGAGGATAGAAATTATATCAAGCATCTTTTCTGACCATAGCAGTATGAAACTAGAAATCAACTGCAGGAAGAAAAATGGGAGAAAAACACAAACACGTGGAGACTAAACAACATGCTACCAAAAAAACCAATGGGTCAATGAAAAAATGAAAGAGTAAATCAGAAAATGCCTTGACACAAATGAAAATAAAAATATAACTTTCCAAAATCTATGTGATGCAGCAAAAGCAGTTCTAAGAGCAAAGTTTATAGGAATACAGGCTTAAGGAACAAGAAAAATCTCTACCTAACCTTCCATCTAAAGGAATTAGAAGAACAAAGAAACCCAAAAGTCAGCAGAAGGAAGGCAATAATAAGATCAGGGAGGAAATGAATAAACAGGGACTAAAAAAATAGAAAACATTAATGATAAAAAGAGCTGTTTTTTTTTGCTTTTAAGATAAACTAAATTGATAAACCTTTACTCAGGCTCATCAAGAAGAAAAAGAGAGAGGACCCAAATAGGCAAAATAAGAAATGAAAGAGGGAAAATTACAACCGATATCACAGAGATACAAAAAAATCATGAGAGTACTATGAAGAGTTATTTGCCAAGACACTGGACAACCTAGAAGAAATGGATAAATTTCTAGAAGTACAATCTTCCAAGACTGGGTCAGGAAGAAATACACCATATAAACAGACTGATCACTAGTAGTAAAATTGAATTTGTAATTTCAAAACTCCCAGCAAACAAAAATCAAGGACCTCTTGGCTTCATAGGAGAATTTTACCTAACACATAAACAAAAGCTAACACCTATCCTTCTAAAACTATTCCAAAAAAATTGAAGAGGCAGGGATACTCCCAAATTATCTCTATGAGGCCACAATTATCAAAACCAGACAAAGACACTACACAAAAAGAAAATTACAGGCCAATATCTCCAGTGAATATAGATGCAGAAGTCCTCAAAGAAATATTAGCAAACTGAATCCAACAATACATAAAAAGGATCATACACCTTGAATGAGTTGGATTCATTCCAGGGTCACAAGGATGATTCAACATATGCAAATCAATCAATGTGATACAACACATTAAAAAAAGAAAAGACAAAAACCACATGATCATCTCAATAGATGCAGAAAAAGCATTTGACAAAATTCAACATCCATTCATGATAAAAACTCTCATCAAAGTGGGTATAGAGGGAACATATCTTAATATAATAAAGGCCATTTACACAAATCCACAGCCGACATAATACTCAACGGTGAAAAGTTGAAAGCCTTCCTACTAAATTCAGGAACAAGACAAGGATGCCCACTCTCACTGCTTCTATTCAACATAGTATTGAAAGTCTTAGCCGCAGAAATCAAATAAGAAAAAGAAATAAAAGGTATCCAAATTGGAAGAGAAGAGGTAAAACTTTCATTATTTGCAGATGACATGATACTCTATTATAGATAAACCTACAGACTCCACACAAAAACTATTAGAACTAATAAGTGAATTCCATAAGGAAGTATGATACAAGATTAATATAAAGAAATCTGTTGCATTTCTTGATACAAATAATGAAATATTAGGAAGAGAAAGTAAAAAAATCTCGTTTAAAAACACACAACACCCCCCCTCAAAATAAATGCCTAGAAATAAACTTAACCAAGGAGGTAAAAGACCTATCCACTGAAAAACATAAAACAGTGATAAAGGAAACTGAAGATGATACAAAGAAATGGAAAGATATCCCATGCTCTTGGATTGGAAGAATTAATATTGCTAAATGACCATACTACCCAAAGCAGTCTATAGATTTATTGCAATTCCTATCAAAATACCCATGACATTTTCCACAGAACTAGAGCAAATAATCCTAAAATTTATATGGAACCACAAAAGATCCAGAATTGTCAAAGTGTTCTTGAGAAATAAAAACAAAGCTGGAGTTATCACCCTCCCAGACTTCAGACTATACTACAAACCTATAGTAATCAAAACAGTATTGTACTGGCACAAAAACAGACACATAGATCAATGGAATAGGATAGAGAGCCCAGAAATAAACCCATGCACTTATGGTCAATTAATCTACAACAAAGGAGGCAAGAATATACAATGGAGAAAAGACAGTCTCCTCAATAAGTGGTGCTGGGAAAACTGGACAACTACATGTAAAAGAATGAAATTAGAACATTCTCTCACACTACATACAAAAATAAACTCAAAATGGATTAAAGGCCTAAATGTAAGACTGGAAACCCCAAAACTCCTGGAAGGAAACAAAAGCAGAAAACTCTTGGACATAGAAACTGTAGCAATTTTTTTGAATCTGTCTCCTAGAGTAATGGAAACAAAAGCAAAAATAAACACATGGGACCTAATTAAACTTAAAACCTTTTGCAAAGCAAAGGAAACCACTGACAAAATGAAAAGACAACCTCCTGAATGGGAGAAAATATTTGCAACTGCTAAGAACAATACCTGGTTAATATCCAAAATATATAAACAGCTCATACAACTCAATATCAAAGATACAAAAAACCCAATTAAAAAATGGGCAGAAAATATGAATGGGCATTTTTCCAAAGAAGACATACAATAGGCACATGAAAAGATGCTTCACATCACTAATCAGCAAAGAAATGCAAATCAAAACCAAATGAAATATCACCTCATACCTGTCAGAATGGCTATCACCAAAAACACCACAAATAACAAATGCTGGGGAGGATGTGGAGAAAAAGGAACCTTAGTACACTGAGAATGTAAACTGGCACAGCCACTATGGAAATCAGTGTGTAACTTCATCAGAAAACTAAAAATCGAGCTCCCATATGATCTAGCCATTCCACTCGTGGGTATATATCTGAAGAAAATGAAAACACTAATTTGAAAAGATACATGTACCCCAAAGTTCATAGCATTATTATTTACAAAAGGCCAGATATAGAAGCAACCTAAACATCTATCAACAGATTAATGGATAAAGAAGAAATGGCATACACACACACACACACACACACACACACACACACACACACACACACACACAAATGGAATATTACTCAGCATAAAAAAGAATGAAATTTTGCCATTTGCAACAACTTTGATGGACCCGGAGGGTATTATGCTTAGTGAAATAAATCAGACAGAGGAAGGGCTTCCCTGGTGGCGCAGTGGTTGAGAATCCGCCTGCCGATGCAGGGGACACGGGTTTGTGCCCCGGTCCGGGAAGATCCCACGTGCCGCGGAGCAACTAAGTCCGTGAGCCATGGCTGCTAGGCCTGCGCGTCCGGAGCCTGTGCTCCGCAAAGGGAGAGGCCACAACAGTGAGAGGCCCGCATACCGCAAAAAAAAAAAAAAAATCAGACAGAGGAAGACAAATACTGTATATCACTTTTATGTGGAATCTAAAAAATCAAAAAATGAATGAATATAACAAAAGAGATATAGAAAACAAACTACTGGTCACCAGTGGGGAAAGGGAAGGTGGGAGGGACAAGATAGTGGTAGGGGATTAAGAGGAGCTATAAGGATATATTGTACAGCACAGGGAGTATAGCTAATATTTTATAATAGCTTTAAATGGAATATAATCTATAAAAATACTGATACTAATATTTGAAACTTGAAACTAATATAATATTGTAAATCAACTGTACTTCAATTAAAAAGGAAATAAACTTTAAAAATGTACAGTTTTTGGTTAAGATTTTCATAGACATTAGAATATGTTAAAATAATAAGTTCTATAGATAAAAATGAAGCAAAGAAATCAGATTTTCATAATAGCAGTATACAATGACCTTCTGATTTATATAGCTCTTAAATTTCATTCAGAAACCATGTGTTACTGATGCTATTTGAAATATATTTGTATTTTCATATTTTAATTTCTTCTTGTGTTATCTATGTAAAAAAAATAACTACTTTAAGGCATGAGAGTTCTAAAAGCAGTGTTCATTAATTCTAGCTTTCTGAGTTTCACAGGAGATTGAGAGCATCCATGCTGTGAAAAAGTAAGAAATATAAAAGTACATTTTTAGAACTGTGATATTAGAACTATCATCCCAACTGTGAGTCAATGGCATTTATTGTGTACTGATTTATACTGGAAACCAACAGATTCTTATCATTGAATTCTTAGCAGAACTTAGCCAAATGATTTGGTTGGATGAACTAACTCTGATCCTATAAAATAAGAACCAGAAAAAGATTAACACAATATATTTGGAAGTGAAGTTATACAGAAAGGATGTATCATAGTAAACGTGTTAACATAAGAATAATTGATTTGCATAGATACAGATCAGTTATCACTATAATTCTTAGCTTTATATGGTTCTAAAATATTACTATTTTTAGACAATCTGTTGGAGGAAAGTAGAGAAATTGCAGAGGTCTACATTCAGGGCCTGAAGTTCATAAAAAGATTAATAATAATTTCTGGCTGTTTTACTTATAAGATGTACTGATTCTGTAAATTTTATTTTTTTAAGGGAACGCTATTTATTTATTTAGCCTGCATTGGGTCTTCATTTCTGTGTGAGGGCTTTCTCTAGTTGCGGCGAGCGGGGGCCACTCTTCATCGTGGTGTGCGGGCCTCCCACTGTCACGGTCTCTCTTGTTGCGGAGCACAAGCTCCAGACGCGCAGGCTCAGTAGTTGTGGCTCACGAGCCTAGTTGCTCCACGGCATGTGGGATCTTCCCAGACCAGGGCTCGAACCTGTGTCCCCTGCATTGGCAGGCAGATTCTCAAGCACTGCGCCACCAGGGAAGCCCGATTCTGTAAATTTATAATGCATAAAACAAATTTACACACTCACTTCCTCACATTGCTATAAAAAGCATCTGGTTTCTTTTTTAAAAAAATTAATTTATTATTTTTGTTGGCTGCACTGTGGGGCTTGTGGGATCTTAGTTCCCTGAGCAGGGATCAAATCCAGGGACCCTGCAATGGAAGCACAGATTCCTAACCACTGGACCGCCAGGGAATTCCCAAAAAGCACCTGGTTTCTTTCCCATATTCTGATGCTGCTGTCCTGTACTGCACTTTTCAGTTTTGGAGTCTGATTGGGTAGTTTTCAGCCTGGAGAATCACTGACCTAGCTGCTTGGAGGAGCCCTTCCAGAAGGCTTTAAACCACCCAGACACAGAATGTATACTTTATATGCAGGACCATTGAGGCAAAAGTTGATAAGGAAGTGGATGTTCACACAGTCTCAAAGTCTCATCCACACATTAGTTATTAATTACCAAGGGGAAAGATAGCTTTAATATGAAGATACCTGTTATCTTATACCATAACCAGATAACTGTGGGGGAGGAAAGATAATTTTTCCTCTACCTTTCTAGGTTCTTGGCTGAGACACCCTTGTAATAAAGGACAAGTTAACAGGTGTCAACCTAAACAAAGAGGTAAACTGAGGGAAGCTCAAATGACCTGAAATCAAGTTTATCTGGGAATAGCAGAGGAATTGCAATTTGGGAAAAGCATGCTGTAGCAAGTAACAGGCAAGTCTGTTGAGGGTTTGGAGTCAGCTGTATGTATGGGCAAGGAGTAAAAAGAAGGAGAAGTCCAGCCAAAGTGTAAGCAGTAAGTTCATTGGCTTCAGGATGGGGAGAGATTCTTGGTGGATGTTCATTGGTCAAGAGATAAGGCTTAGTCTTCTGTAAATCAGGCGTTAATGGGAAATCAGTCTCTCAGCTTTTAAACTCTATTCTTCTGAGGTTGCATGCATGACATTCTCCATATCAAATCCTGTGTTTCCATTTTAGATAGAAATCCTTTCATAGAGGAGAAAAACAGAAGTTTAATAACATGTATACCTCCTGTATACATGGGAGAGACCCAGGAAAACTAAGTAACTCCCTGAAATGGTCTGAGCCACCACTTTAAATACCATCTCCAGCTAAAAACAAAAGAAGATGCTGGGGGGGTGGGGTGGATGCCAGTTATAAGAAGTCGCTGGGAAAAGCACATTAAACAAGGGTAAGGTTGTTATACAGATTTAAGCCCCAGCCTTCTCCACAGATAAGAGATTCTAGAGATTTAGAGCCATCCTTCTCTTTCTGGTACAGTGAGGGAGACACCCTTACAAAATAGAGATTTCCTTTATAAATACATTATAAAAGTCTCTTACAAAAGGGAAACTTCTAGTCTGTTTTCAGAGCTTCTCCTGTGTCTGCTGTTTATTAAAAATAATCAGCCTAAAATAATCCTTATTCCAAAGAGGAATATTTTGGGGTGGCAAATTCTTCTCCCCTCATGACAAAACTCAGCATCACTAATAATGTGGCACTCTGACCTGCAGTACTTCCTGATGAGATGCTATGTGAATTTTACCATAGCCCATAGGGAATTTTCTTGCCATGAAAGTTTAAACTCATCCAGCCATGAGAGGAAAATCAGAGCACTGGCTTTATCTCTTCAAGAATGCCAATGCCATGAAAGATCAAACAATTGACTGTACTGGATTAAAGGAAACTAAATTCAAAGATATGGAAGCAACCTAAGTGCCCATTGATAGGTGAATGGATAAAGATGTGGTACATATATACAATGGAACTTTGCTCATCCATAAAAGAGAATGAAATCCTGCCACTTTTGACAACATGGATGGATCTTAGAGGGTATTATGCTAAGTGAAATAAGTCAGACAGAGAAAGACAAATACCATATGATTTCACTTATACGTGGAATTGAAAAAATAAATGAACAAACATTACAAAACAGAAATAGAGTCATAGGTACAGAGAATAAACAAGTGGGGGGGTGAGTGAAATAGGTGAGGGAAATTAAGAGGTACAAACTTCCAATTATAAAATAAATGAGTCCCAAGATGAAACATACAGTGAGAAATATAGTCAGTAAATGGGTATAGCCACTATGGAAAACAGTGTGGGGGGTGCTCAAAAAATTAAAAATAGACCTACCATATGACCCAGCAATCCCATTCCTGAGTATATATCCGAAAAAAACAAAAACACTAATTTGAAAAGATACATCCACCCCACTGTTCACAGCAACATTATTTACAATTGCCAAGATATGGAAGCAACCTAAGTGTCCATCAACAGATGAATGGATAAAGAAGATATGGTATAGGGGGCAGAGTCAAGATGGCAGAGTAGGAGGACATGGAGATTGCATCTCCTCACAACTAGGGCAGCTACTAGGGGCTGGTGGGGGACATTGAACACTTAAGGGGATGGGAGGAACCCCTGAGCGACCAGGTAGGATGTGGAGGGAGTGAAGGGGGAGGAGATGTGGAGGCAGGATGGGATTGGCACCCCTGAGGGGTGGCTAGGGGAACGGAGGGGTTCCCATGCTCAGAGGGACCCACAAGAGTGAACCGATCAACAGGGACAGGGAGAGACCCTTGGGGGATCAGAGGATCAGAAGGGAGCATGGCCAGTGTTTCCCCTGCCCACTCAGGCCCTGAGGAGCCTGCTGAGGTCTCAGGCCTTATCCTCCACCCTCTGAGGGCCCCTCCAGCTGCAAGGGTACTGCGGGAGTGGGAGGCAAAGTAGAGGCAAGATCAGATCTGTGACCCTGAGGGGCATCTTGGGGAGAGGAGGGGCCACGCTCAGGAAGGGCCCACTCAGGGTGAGGGGAATCAGCAGTGACTGGAAGGGAATGCTCACTCGGGCCCCAGTGAGCCTGCTGGGGTCCTGGGCCTAAACATCCACAGTCTGAGGCCCCCTCCGGCCACACTGTGTCTAAGCCCCACCCCTGAGGGCCTTTTCCAGCTGTGTGGGTCCTGACATAGGCCCCACCCCTACATAAATGCCACCCCTGCCTAAGCCACGCCCCCGCCTAAGCCCCACCCCCTCACAGACAAGGCCTTTTCTGGCTTTTTTTTTTTCTTCCTATCGTGGCTCTGTTTTATCTTGTTGCTGTTGTTTCACCTATATTTTTATTTTTTCTAAATATTTTAATTTTTCTATTTGTATTTTATTTTTCATTCTTTGTTATCATTCTGCTCTTTTTTTTTCTTTTTCTCTTTTTTTTGCCATGCCATGCAGTTTGCAGGATCTTGCTTCACAGGCTGGGAGTTGGGCCCGGGCTCCTGTGGTGGGAGTGCTGAGTCCAAACCACTGGACTAACAGAGTACCTCAGACCCCAGGGAATATTAATCAGAGTGAGGTCTCTTGGAGGTCCTTATCTCAGCACCAAGACCTGGCTTTACCCAACTGCCTACAAATTCCAGTACTGGAAGCCTTAGGCCAAACAACCAGTAAGACAGGAACACAGACCCATCCATCAAAAAAACACAAAATGATAAAAAAAATATGTTACAGATGAAGGAACAAGGCAAAAACTTACATGACCAAATAAATGAAGAGGAAATAGGCAACCTACCTGAAAAAGAATTCAGACAAATGATAGTGAAGATGATCCAAAATCTCAGAAATAGAATGGAAGCATGGATTGAGAAAATATAAGAAATGTTTAACAAAGACCTAGAATAATTAAAGAACAAAAAAACTGATGAACAACGCTATAACTGAAATGAAAAATACACAAGAAGGAATCAATAGCAGAATAACTGAGGCAGAAGAAAGAATAAGTGAGCTGGAAGGAAGAAAGGTGGAAATAACTGCTGAGGAGAAGAATAAAGAAAAAAGAATGAAAAGAATTGAGGACAGTCTCAGAGACCTCTGGGACAACATTAAACACAACAACATTCGAATTATAGGGCTCCCAGAAGAAGAAGAGAAAGAGAAAGTGTGTGAGAAAATATTTGAAGAGATTATAGTCGAAAATGTCTCTAACATAGGAAAGGAAATAGCCACCCAACTCCAGGAAGTGCACAGAGTTCCATACAGGATAAACCATGGAGAAACACACCTAGACACATAGTAATCAAATTGGCAAAACTTAAACACAAAGAAGAATTACTGAAAGCAGCAAGGGAAAAACGACAAAGAACATACAGGGAACTCCCATAAGGTTAACAGCTGATTTCTCAGCAGAAACTCTGGAGACCAGAGGGGAATGGCAGGATATATTTAAAGTGATGAAAGGAAAAAACTTACAACAAAGATTACTCTACCCAGCAAGGATCTCATTCAGATTAGACGGAGAAATCAAAAACTGTACAGACAAGCAAAAGCTAAGACAATTCAGCACCACCATACCAGCTTTACAACAAATGGTAAAGGAACTTCTCTAGGTGGGAAACACAAGAGAAGAAAAAGACCTACAAAAACAAACCCAAAACAATTAAGAACATGGTAATAGGAACATACATATCGATAATAACCTTGAATGTAAATGGATTAAATGCTCCAACCAAAAGACACAGACTGGCTGAATGGATACAAAAACAAGACCCACATATATGCTGTCTACAGGAGACCCACTTCAGACCTAGGGACACATACAGACTTAAAGTGAGGGGATGGACAAAGATACTCCATGCAAATGGAAATCAAAAGAAAGCTGGAGCAGCAATACTCATATCAGATAAAATAGACTTTAAAATAAAGACTGTTACAAGAGACAAAGAAGGACACTACATAAAGATCAAGGGATCAATCCAAGAAGAAGATATAACGATTTTAAATATTTATGCACCTGACATAGGAGCACCTCAGTACATAAGGCAAATGCAAACAGCCATACAAGGGGAAATCAACAGTAACACAATCATAGTAGGAGACTTTAACACCTCACTTTCACCGATGGACAGATCATCCAGACAGAAATTTAATACGGAAACACAAGCTTTAAGTGACACAAGAGACCAGATAGATTTAATTGATATTTTTCATACATTCCACCCGAAAGCAGAAGAATACACTTTCTTCTCAAGTGCACACGGAACATTCTACAGAATAGATCATACCTTGGGTCACAAATCAAGCCCTGGAAAATTTAAGAAAACTGGAATTGTATTAAGCATCTTTTCCAACCACAACTCTATGAGATTAGAAATTAATTACAGGAAAAAAAAAACATGTAAAAAAACACAAACTCTTAGAGGCTAAACAATGCTCTGCTAAATAACCAAGATGTCACTGAAGAAATCAAAGAGGATATAAAAAATACACAGAAACAAATGACAATGAAAACACAATGACCCAAAACCTATGGACACAGAAAACCATTTCGAAGAGGGAAGTTTATAGCAATTCAGTTTCATCTCAAGAAACAAGAAAGATCTCAAATAAACAATCTAACCTTACACTTAAAGCAATTAGAGAAAGAAAAACAAAGAAAACCCGAAGTTAGTAGAAGGAAAGAAATAATAAAGATCAGAACAGAAATAAATGAAATAGAAACAAAGAAAACAATAGCAAAGGTTAATAAAACCAAAGTTGGTTCTTTGAGAAGATAAAGAAATTGATAAACCTTTAGCCAGACTCACCAAGAAAAAAAGGGAGAGGACTCTAATCAATAAAATTAGAAATGAAAAAGGAGAAATTATGACTGACACCACAGAAATACAAAAGATCATAAGAAACTACTTCAAGCAACTATATGCCCATAAAATGGACAACCTGGAAGAAACAGACAAATAACTAGGAAGAATTAGAAAATATAAACAGACCAATAACAAGTAATGAAATTGAAACTGTAATAAAATATCTGCCAACAAACAAAAGCCCAGGACCAGATGGCTTCACAGGTGAATTCTATCAAACATTTAGAGAAGAGCTAACACCTATCCTTCTCAAACTCTTCCAAAAAACTGCAGAGGGAGGAACACTCCCAAACTCATTCTACGAGGCCACCATCACCCTGACACCAAAACCAGACAAAGATATCACACAAAAAAGAAAATTACAGACCAATATCACTGATGAACACAGATGCAAAATCCTCAACAAAATACTAGCAAACAGAATCCAACAACACATTAAAAGGATCATATACCATGATCAAGTGGGATTTATCCCAGGGATGCAAGGATTCTTCAATATACAAAAATCAATCAATGTGATACACCCTATTAACAGGCTGAAGAATAAAAACCATATGATCATCTCAATAGATGCAGAAAAAGCTTTCAATAAAATTCAACACCCACTTATGATAAAAAATCTCCAGAAAGTGGGCATAGAGGGAACCTGCCTCAACATAATAAAGGCCATATACAACAAACCCACAGCAAACATCATTCTCAATGTTGAAAACCTGAAAGCATTTCCTCTAAGATCAGGAACAAGACAAGGATGTCCACTCTCACCAGTCTTATTCAACATAGTTTTGGAAGTCCTAGCCACGGCAATCAGAGAAGAAAAAGAAATAAAAGGAATCCAAATGGGAAAATAAGAAGGAAACTGTCACTGTTTGCAGATGACATGATACTATCCATTGAAAATCCTAAAGATGCCACCAGAAAACTACTAGAGCTAATCAATGAATGTGGTAAAGTTGCAGGATACAAAATTAATGCACAGAAATCTCTTGCATTCCTATACATTAACAACAAAAGATCAGAAAGAGAAATTTAGGAAACAATCTCACTTACCATCACACACACACACAAAAAGAATAAAATACCTAGGAATAAACCTACCTAAGGAGGCCAAAGACCTGTACTCAGAAAACTATAAAACACTGATGAAAGAAATCAAAGATGATACAAAGAGATGGAGAAATATACCATGCTCTTGGATTGGAAGAATCAATAATGTGAAAATGACTCTACTACCCAAAGCAATCTACAGATTCAATGCAATCCCTATCAAATTACCAATGGCATTCTCTACAGAATTAGAACAAAAAATTTTTACAATTTGTAAACAAACACAAAAGACCCCAAACAGCCAAAGTAATCTTGAGAAAGAAAAACGGAGCTGGAGGAATCAGGCTCCCTGACTTCAGACTATACTACAAAGCTACAGTAATCAAGACAGTATGGTACTGGCACCAAAAACAGAAATATAGATCAATGGTACAGGATAGAAAGCCCAGAGTTAAAACCATGCACCTATGGTCACCTAATCAATGACAACGGAGGCAAGAATATAAAATGGAAAATAGACAGCCTGTTCAATAAGTGGTGCTGGGAAAAATGGACAGCTACATGTAAAAGAATCAAATTAGAACACTACCTAACACCATACAAAGAAATAAACTCAAAATGGATTAAAGACCTAAATGTAAGGCTGGACACTATAAAACTCTTAGAGGAAAACATAGGCAGAACTCTCTTTGACATAAATCACATCAAGATCTTTTTTGACCCACCTCCTAAAGTCATAAACAAGATGAAAAGACAACCGTCAGAATGGGAGAAAATATTTGCAAGTGAAGCAACAGACAAAGGATTAATCTCCAAAATATACAAATAGCTCATGCAGTTCAATATCAAAACAACCAAACAGCCCAATCAAAAAATGGGTGGAAGATCTAAATAGACATTTCTCCAAAGAAGACATACAGATGGCCAAGAGGCACATGAAAAGATGCTCAACATCACTATTAGAGAAATGCAAATCAAAACTTCAGTGAGGTATCACCTCATACCAGTCAGATTGGCCATCATCAAAAACTCTAGAAACAATAAATGCTGGAGAAGGTGTGGAGAAAAGCAAACCCTCCTACACTCTTGGTGGCAATGTAAATTGATACGGCCACTGTGGAGAACAGTATGGAGGTTCCTTAAAAAACTAAAAATAGAACTAGCATATGACCCAGTAATCCCACTTCTGGGCATATACCCTGAGAAAACCATAATTCAGAAAGACTCATGGACCACAATGTTCATTGCAGCACTATTTACAATAGCCAGGACATGGAAGCAACCTAAATGCCCATCAACAGACGAATGGATAAAGAAGATGTGGCACATATACACAATGGAATAATACTCAGCCATAAAAAGGAATAAAATTGGGTCATTTGTAGAGACATGGATGGACCTAGAGTTTTTCATGCAGAGTGAAGTAAGTCAGAAAGAGAAAAACAAATATCATATATTAACACATATATGTGGAATGTAGAAAATGGTACAGATGAACCTATTTCCAGGGCAGGAGTAGAGACGCAGATGTAAAGAGTGGTCATGTGGCCATGGGGGGTGGGGCAGGGAAGGGGAGTGTGGGAGATTAAGATTAAGATTGAAATATATACATTACCATGTGTAAAACAGATAGCTAGTGGGAACCTGCTGTATGGCACAGGGAGCTCTGCTCAGTGTTTTGTGATGACCTAGATTGTTGAGATGGGGTGGGGGTGGGAGGGAAGTCCACGAGGGAGGGGATATATGTATGCATATAGCTGATTCACTTTGTTGTATAGCAGAAACTAACACAACATTGTAAAGCAATTATACTCCACTAAAAAAAAAAGATATGGTATATATATATATATATATACACAATGAAATACTACATCCATAAAAAAAGAATGAAATTTTGCCATTGGCAGCAACATGGATGGGCTTGGAGGGCCATATTTTGTAATAACTTTAAAGTAATCTTTAAAAAAAATTTTAAAATTTTAAAATAAATTTTAAAAATAATGTAATATCTTTGTATGGTGATGAAGGTGGTCAAAAGATACAAACTTCCAGTTATAAGAGAAAAAAGTACTAGGGATGAAATATACAACATGATTAATATAATTAACACAGCTGTATATTGCATATGAAATTTGTTAATAGAGTAAATTCTGAGTTCTCAACACAAGAAAAAATAATTTTCTTTCTTTTATTTTGTGTCTGGAAGAGATTATAGATAACCACTAAACTTACTGTGGCAATCATTTCATGATGTATGTAAGTGAAATCATTATGCTGTACACTTTAAACTTGTTCAGTGATGTATGTCAATAATATCTCAATAAAATTGAAAGAAAAAAAGAAAGCATATTATACATATAACTAAAAAAAAAGGAGACTAAATTTATAGGGTGATTCTAATTTGGACCCTGACATAATTGGGTCTCTTGAATATGGACTATAAAATAGACAATGTTGTCATTATTAAATTTCTTGGTTGTGATGATGGGATTATTATTATATAGGAAAATGTTCTCATTCTTAGTAGATACATGCTGAATATTTGGGTGTGAATCTGTGTGTGTGCATGTGCACATATGCGTATATATTAAGAAAGTAAACTGCAAATAAAAGAAGAGAGAGAACAGATGTGGCAAAATTGTAATTGGTGTACTAGTGAAGGATATATGTGTGTTTATTATACTACCCTTTCAATTTTTCTTTAAGTTTGGAGTATTTTAAACTACATAGTTGGGATGGGGGAATATTAATAACAAGTGTTGTGTATGCTTAAATGGTAAAGGATAAAAAATAAATAGTGCACTTGATATATGTCTATTTTTTTACAGTATTTGTTCTTTGAATTTTATGCTGAAATATCAGTAACTGGCTCATGAGAATTGTATCTGAAGCAGTGTGACATGGGGATTGGCCATGATTTCCTCTGTATTTATTTAACAGTGTTCTGTATGGTTACGGGAGTACCTCTTTTTCTGTATAAAACTACAAAAACATTCCACCTCTGTAAGAATTTATCATGTGCTCCATATAAATATTTGGCCAAGTCGGTTTTGTATTTGCCACTTACTGTTTACCATGGGGAGCATCTGAAATCAAATGTTTCTTCCTGAGCACCTAGAACAATATTTATAGCTTCCAAAAATGAAGCTTTAATTTAAACTACTTTCTAATATGAATAAAAAAGGTTGTACATTATTAGAACAGGGATAAATTATTAAAATGTATTTTGTTTAATGACAAATTGATAAGTTAGTAAAAAGTTTTAAGTGCTTAATTCATCATCTATATGGCTTTGTACAGACTTCCTAAATTTGAGGAGATGCACAAGACAGATCACCAGATCTACCATTCCCATGTAGTAGTTAAGAATATAAACTTATTTCAAACAGGCTGATATTGAACCTGGCTCCTTTATTTTCTAATTGTGTGACTTTTTCTTTCCTCCCTTCCTCCCTTCCTCCCTTCCTTCTTTTCTATTGTGTGACTGACTTTTTCAGGACCTTGGTATCATAACTAAAGGCTGAGAAAGATAATAATACATAATTTCTAAGATTGTTGAGAGGATTTATGGAAATGAACTAATATATGTTCAGTGCTCAGCACAGTACCTGGCATGAGTCATACAAGCACATTTCCATCACTTTCATTAACATCTTGCCAAATCATCAACTCTCTTGTCACCCAAAATGTCCAACTTGATTTATGCACAGTGGGACCATTCTAAATCATTAATGGTTGAAAGTTGATACTTAAATTCCAGAATGGTATTGAAACCCACAGTGTCAGAGTATCCTCTTATTTCACTGTCACTCCAAATTGAGTATTCTTACAGTAAAGACCATACTGCTAGTGTTCTTGTTTGGAAAGGCAAAGGGAAGCCATTAATATTATCACTGTTTCCTGAATGAGGTATCACATATTTTCCAGGAAATATTTTTATTTAAATATAGAATATTAGTATTACCAACTACAGGTCACTTTTCTGTTTTAATATATTATTAATACTAATGACATCAATGTATAAAGTGGCCATATAGCCATGCTGTATAACTTGTTCAATTTCTGTATCATGTGCTACATGGAAGAATAGGGCCAAGTCAATTTTGTATATGTCATTTTTTTTTTACTCTGAGGGGGCATCTGAAATCAAATACAATCATCTTCAAGAAAGTAGTTTTCTACAAAAACCAAAACAACATATTAGTATATTACTCCCCATTTGATACTCCGAATAAATTCTTATTTTCAACATTATTTTCATTAATCCCTTACTTTTTTATAAATGATTGAATTTCCAATGCTTCTTTTGTTTGCTCATTTTGTATTTTTCTTGGACAGGATTGTCCTCAAGCTGATCTGTAGATGAGGATTCAATGATATGTGATTTATTAAGGAAATGATTCCAGGAAAAACAAGTAAGTGGGGATGGAAGCAGAAGAGCAAATCAGATATTCCAAAGAAATGTGGGATATAAGGCAATGTATCAGCCCTAGCCTGATTCCATGGTGTTCTCTGGAGCTGAAACGACACCAGTGGCTTTTTTTTTTTTTTTTTTTTTTCTTCTTCTTCTTTTCTGTTAGAGGCAAGGGAGCTGGGCTTTCAAACTCCCACCCCACATAGCCTTTGGTCCTAGGCCTGCCCCAGGAGACATCAACTACCAGCTACTTCTGGTTTTAAGCAACCTCAGCAATGCAATGATAGTCCTCTAAAGAAAGTTATAGGTAGTCCACTTAAGGGGAGCAGAATTTCTCACCCCAAAATATGCCTCTTTGGCATAAGAATTATTTTAGGCTGATTATTTTTAATAAACAGCGGGCACAGGAGAAGCTCTGAAAACAAGAGTAGAAGTTTACCTTTTGTGAGAGACATTTGCAAAGGAAATCCCCAGTTGTAAGGGTGTTTTCTTCTCTGTACCAGGGAGAGGAGGATGACTCTAAATCTCTAGATATTCTTATCAACAGAGAAGGCAATGATTTAAATCTGCAGAACAAACATACCCTTGTTTATTGTGCTTTTCCTGATAATCTCCATAATTGGCCTCCTCACTTCCCCCAGTCTTTAGCTAGAAATGGTACAGGTGACCCTCTGTATGTGTAGGTTCTGCATCTGTGAATTCAATCAACCATGGATCAAAAATATTTTTAAAAAAATTCCAAAAAGCAAAACTTGAATTTGCCTTGTTCTGGTAACTATTTATATAGTAATCTAGAGATGATTTAAAGTATACAGGAGGATGTGCATATGTTATATGCAAATACTATGCTATTTTATATAAGGAACTTGAGCATTCAAGGATTTTGGTATCCAAGGGGGTCCTGAAAACAAACTCCTGCAGGTACTGGGGGACAAATGTATTTAAGTTGATGATGTGGGCCATTTTAGAGAGTTACTCAGTACCTGCACAGTGGAACCATTGAAGCCCCAGGCCCCTGTCCCATTCCTTAGCTTGGGATGACATATATATCTCATTTTACCCTTCTGTCTCTGACCCTCTCATGCATGTGGGATTACTGTACATATAAAATTAAATTTATTTTTCTTCTGTTTATCTGTCTCATGTTGGTTTGATTATTAGACCTGCCAAAAGAACCTTTGAACGGTAGAGGAAAATTCTTTCTCCACAATAAAAGGACAGCACAAGTAAACTGGATGCCAGGGGATAAGCGTATAAGAGCAGAGTATCCAAAGCATTTACTAAAATTGTCCTTCTTGTTTTCCCCCCCTTCTTCTGGAATCATTGTTAAAACCAAAATAACACTTTTGAGTCTACGATATCAATGAAGATGAATGTCTGTGAATAAAAAACTGTATATAATCGAGGTAATTACTGGTTAAACACAGCTGGTCAGTTAATAGAATTTTTGATCTATCAGTGTTTAGCATAAACACACAACTTATTTAAGCAATAATTCCTGCTATCGAGGAATTTCAAGTTTCATTTTTAAATAGGAGCACACATAAAATAATTACGCATGTGTATTATTTTTCTTTTGCTTCCATACCAAATTAGCACAAATTCAATGGCTTAAAGCAATGCCCACTTACTATCTCACAGTTCTGTAGGTCAGGAGTCCAGTGTGGCATGGCTGCATTCTCTACTCAGGTTCCACAGGCTGAAGTCAAGTTATCAACCAGGCTACAATGCTCATCTGAGGCTTGGATCTTTTTCCAAACACTGTGGGTGTTGCCAGAATTTTTTCTTTGTGTTGGTAGAACTGAGGTCCCATTTTCTTGTTGGCTGTCAAGCTGGGGTGGCTGTCAGCTATTAAAGGCCTCCTACTCACAAGTCATGTTACAACATGGCATTTTATTCCTTCCTCCTTTAGGTCAGCAGAAGCACATCTCTCTCTGACTTCTGTACATCCAGAGAAACTCTACTGTTTAGCCTCTCATCTGATTGAGTCAGGCCCACCCAGATAATCTCCATATTTTAAGCTAAAATGATTTGGGGCTTTAATTATACCTATAAAATCTCTTTCCAGCAGGATATACATCACTAATTGAATAGCCAGGGGGCTAGAATCTTGGGGGACCATCTTTAGAATTCTGCCTGTTACAGTACACAAATGCAAATTAGCACTCAACAACGAAATCTGATGTATGTGCTTAGGCTGCAGTGAATAGAATGATTGGTTTGGATAAATGGTTTAAAAGGAAAACTTTAAGTATGTGGATTTTGCAAAGACTTTTGAAGAGTTTTAAATGTTAAAAATAAATGAATAATGTATTCTACAAGGAAGAAATATTTTCCAGACCAAGGGGGAAATACCAATTCAGTTATATGGAATACATGCATAGTTTTAATATCCTTGAGAACTATTTATATTTGAGCTAAGATATTTTTCTTGGTTCTGTGATAGGTGGGCTTAAAATAGTGCTAGGAAATTAGATTAATTTAGTTTTTAAATTATTAGATAGAATAAGCTTAAATCACTTTCCTTCTGTATTATGTGTACTAATCTCTCTCCTCCTCTCCTTCTCACAGACATACACCAGTTGTGTGTGTGTGTACACATATATGTGGATAGATGCATACACGTGCATGCACATGCACACACATACACTACACTAACTGGAACACAAAGGAAGTTTCTTAGCCCACCAATTATACAACTACAGTAAGACATCCAGTTGCAAAATCACTCAGTGAACATTTTAATAAATACATTATTTCTGTGTGCAGTTACAAAATCCATCAACTAGTGCCCGACATACTCCAGTACTGGCAAAACAGACGTTGCTCACATAAGGAGAAAGAGGAAATAGAGGTATCAAAGGCATGCTCTAGAGGGACAGTGTGAACAGAAGCTGACATTTTTCATCATGACAGCATCAATATCTCTTAAAATATTTGGAAGTTGAATGATTCTTTATTCAACAAAGAGGAACTTACTAGCTATCATCCAAAGGAGTGTGAGGAATGGAATAGAACCTGTCTCCAAATTGAGGACAAGCAAATGGCAGGGAAATAAAGGAGAGCAATGAAATCACTAAAAGCTCAGTGTGAACTGCTTCTTTCAAATAATTATGATGGTATGAAATCTGGCTAATGTGTAAGCCTATGTCTTAATGTAAACTAGTTAATAAAACAATTCTTCTAAAATTCAATGGACTAGTAGTAATCGGAGGGGATTTGAAGACAATATTGAATCAGGGCTACAAGATGAACTGTTAGAATTAAGAATTCGGTTGTTAAAGGAAGGGGAGGCCCTACAAAATAACTGACTACTTTGATCTGCTGTGGTAAGTCTAATTTCTGTGAACCATCTATTTAATTTTGTTTTTCTAACCAAGGCATATTATTACCATAAAATATAAATTTAAATTCTCATGCATTTTTTTCTTTCTTAAGAACAAATCTTTAATGGAAAGGTAAAGCCAGGGTGATTTAATTCAGTTGACAGAAAAAAAAAATAGATGTCATACGTGAAAAAGAGAACAGGAAATTTGGTGATATAATAGCAAAATGCTAGGATCCAGATGCTATAATAGCAAAGGTCAAGAATAACAGGTTTTCAATTTCTGGGTTAATTTTGTAATAAGCTATGTTCATTAGTACTCAATACTCTACAGACACAATTACAACATCTAGATTGAGTTTAAATGAATGGTTTTCATTAATTAGAGAGCATCCCCATCTTCATCCTAGTGATCATAAAAAATGAAAAATATTTTTATAAAGCACCTGAAGTGTACTGGTCATGTTTATGTCTGAAGGATGGCTAAGCATATTTAAGTCATTAAGGGCTTTGGAGACCAGAAGTATGCAAAGAAGAAGACTAGGTTAACCAAAAAATGCAAATGATTAATTTTGTTATTATAAATACTAAATGTAATATATTCCCTGCGTGATTTACAAGTACGTGTAGAGTTGTACTGTTTGGATGGCATTTATCATACATCCTCTTGTAAACCACATCCAAATCAAGTACTTTTGATTTAGTTAGAACAAATTTAAAGTAACCGATCTTGTTCATGATATTGCTATGGAAACTCATAAATATAAACTGAAAAAAAACCCTGGCATTACTTTTCTGGTTGTAAAAGTAGTTTACATTCATTGTAAACAATTTGGAAGTTGTAGAAAAGTATAGAGGAAAAGTTCACTGTAACACCACCTTTCTAAGATACCCACTGTTAATATTTTAGTATTTTGGATTATCTCTGCCTATCTGTATATAGTTATCTACATATACCGTGTCTATGGGCACACAAAGCTATTGAATTTTAAAATATACATGTGTGTGCGAACCAACCCGGTCCTCAGTTTTTATGGAAAGCTCCTTCCACGCCCCTCCCCTAGCTCCTCTACAAAGTCACACGCCATCTTTTCATGAGGTGAGCATTTTGTTTCCCAAACTTCAGATATCTTAAGTCACGAAATGGGATCAGCTTCCCATTTAAACTCCATTGCTACTTCCACACACAGTCACACCTCTAATGTTATCTAAATTCTCCTGTTGCATTTTGTCTCAAGCCCTCTGACTCTACTGCCCTCTACAAATCTCATTCCTGCATTCAACCAACTCAATCTCTTCACTCCATTCATTGAATGACTAGCTGTACATTTGCTCTTTGTGTCTTTATGCTGATTCCTGCCACACTCCAGACGACAGCAACTTTTAGGACTCTAAACACAGTTCCTCAATTTATTAACTGTCAATGTTCTACTTCACCACCAATTCCATGGCTGTATCATAGATCACACATCTCCCCAGAACTGCTCTACTTCTGACATCATACATTCATACTTTATTTTTTTAACATCTTTATTGGAATATAATTGCTTTACAATGGTGTGTTAGTTTCTGCTTTATAACAAAGTGAATCAGCTCTACATATACATATATCCTGATATCTCCTCCCTCCCACCCTCCCTATCCCACCCCTCTAGGTGGTCACAAAGCACCGAGCTGATCTCCCTGTGCTACGCGGTTGCTTCCCACTAGCTATCCACCATACGTTTGGTAGTGTATATATGTCCATGCCACTCTCTCACTGCGTCCCAGCTTACCCTTCCTCCTCCCCATATTCTCAAGTCCATTCTCTACGTCTGTGTCTTTATTCCTGTCCTGCCCCTACGTTCTTCATAACCTTTTTTTTTTTTTTTTTTTTTTAGATTCCATATATATGTGTTAGCACACGGTATTTGTTTTTCTCTTTCTGACTTACTTCACTCTGTATGACAGACTACATTCATACTTTATACCTTCATACTTATGACTCCAAACCCTTGTCCTCTCACTCTCATTGGGCAATTCCCATTTTTCCAGTTCTCTTACCTATGAATCCCTCACTTCTAACCCCATTTCTTGCCAAGTTAGATTCCATCACCTATCACATTACCGTCTCTCTTTACAGTACATGAGTCTCCTTTCTCCACAGTTTTTACTCACAGTTGTCCGGTAAAACTCCACCCATGGATCTTTGAAAATTTAGACCTTCTCCCAGCTGCTGAGTATGTAGCTTGTCAAGGCCTTAATGTTCAGTGTTGATTGGAAGGTGTCTGTATTCTTATCCAGTTTTCTCTGATTGCCCATACTTTCTTCAACTCTTTACCACTCTTATGAAATTTCTTTCATCCTTCTTCCTCAAGCTCAGGGGATGCCCTTTTCTCTAAATTTTAGAACAAATAAGGACCACTAGGCAGGAATACTCTGAATTTTCAACTATCAAATACTAATTGAAACCTATGATCTGTCCTTTGGCTCTTGTCACAAAGCAGGGAGCTGAACTGTCTGTTGCCTTAGGCCATTCCTTCCCCTAATGGAATGAACCGCTTTACCCAAAGGCCTCATTTCAAATCACTGCTTACTCTTAACTTTCAACTTCTGCTTCCATCTAGGCTACTTTGGGACAGTGTCCACATATAGCAGCAGGAAGGACAGAAGTGACTTTTTTCTCTCAGTGGACAGGCTAATTCCCAGACAGGAAAGGGGGCTGATTCAGGCCATACATGCCCAATTTACTCTTTCCAAATTTACCAATCAAATAAATCACTGTATTTCCCAGGAAGAAAGAGGAAGCTAGCAGAGGAACGAAGCAGTTAGAGTACATATGTTAGCTCCCCTTTAACTGGAAGGAAATGTTAGAGGTAAGGATAACACATCCCTCCATCATAACTTGAATTCTGAGCAGCATTTGATACTGTGACTATTCTTTCTTCAAAATCTCTCTGGGCTTCCACATATCATACTGCCTTGGGGTTCCTCTCAGCTCTCTGACTATTCCTTCTGAGTATCCATCATGGCATCCACTTTCTCTACCTGCCGTTTTAAATTCTTTATGTCAGTGTGAATTCTCTCCTAGCTCCTTTTCTCTTCTCCCTTCCATGACCTCAGTTATAATTCCTGGGCTATATCTCCAACCTAGATCCCAATCCAGAGATTCAGAAATCTATAGGCAACTGCCTTCTGGATATCTTTCCTCGGATTCCCATAGGCATTTCAACAACATGGCACAAAATGAATTTCCCTTTCTGAAACCATCTTCTTCCAAACACCCCCAACCCTGTGTTTGTACCTACTATCCCTCCTGGTATCCAATCCAGAAAGCTGAGTGCCATCCTAAACAATGTCTTCTCTCTCCCACTCCACTTCCAGTCCACAATTCCCATCCCTTTTGTCTCCTAAATATCTATGTAATGCATTCACTTCCCTCCCTCTCCACTGCAACTCCCCACATTCAGGCAGGCCAGGATCATTGTAAAGGTCTCCAAACTGTTCTTCTGCCATCTATGATGTTCCGCACACTTCCCACACCAACCTTCACACTCTGGACACAGCTGTCTTTCTAAATTGAAATCCAGTCTTGTCATTACCAGGCCAAAAATCTGTCCACAGAAGCTCACTACTAATAGGATGAAGTCTACAAGGCCCTAATGGCATGGCCCCAGCCAAAGACTTCATTCTCACTTCTGGTTATCTTCCTCTATGTCGAAGCCACATTATACTTCACTGAGTTCCTCCACCATCTATATTTTTGCTGATGGTCTTTCTTATAACTGGGGCATTTTCCCGTACCACAACCTATACATATACAGGAGAACCATACCTCTGCATGTAGGGGTCTTATGTTTCCCTGGTGCACCCTCACAGCTCTGTAATTCTCCTGTCATGGCCCTTAACCACATTGTGACTTAACCGTCCTATAATCCATATCCATTCTAAATAATGATATCTGTAAGTTCAGTGATAGCAGGAACCGTATCTCCCCTTTTCACCCTTGTATCCATAGTGCTTAGCACCATGCCCAGCATATAAAACGTATTCAATCAATGGTATAGAATGGATAGTCTGAATTATGGACTACCAGGAAGGAATATCTTAGCAATGCAGTTTCATAAGGGAGTGGATTTTATGTGGAATAGTGTGCTCTGAATGACAGGACATTGATTTTAAAGTAATTTATTGAATAATCCTGCTGGCAGGAGGGGACTTTTATATCGATATATCTATTCCTATCACAATTTTACAAACATTGTCAAAATAAAAAGGATTTTCTGACTAATCCTAATGTTGTATTCTAATATACTAGAAGGAAGATTTCAGATAACAGTGATAAGAGCAATAGATGAAGAGTTACAGAATCTGGATGGAAATTCTATTTTGTGTGCTCACCTCACCAATTTGCCATATAATTTTATCATTATCCCTCAAATTTATCAACTGTTATTAAAACAAAATGTGCACATTGGTAGGTAGGGTAAAAGGATATTTATAATGTTTGTTTTATTTATTTGAAGGCTTTTGTGAGGACTCACAGACTGTAAAAAGTTGGAAGGTGTTATTACTATAATTTTATTATTATTGCTGCTATAACTGTTATTATTATTGCTTTTTCACTGTTACATTTTTTCATGAGATGCTTCCACAAAAACAAATGAGGAGTTGCACTACAATAAATAATATTCTTATATGAATAAAATCTGTTTTTCTTTGATTATTGGGAAAGAAGTCTAGGGGTTAAAAATAATGCATCCATTTGGAGAAATACTTCTAAAGATGGACATCATGATTCTTAAATATTTTAAAATAACTTTAGAAACCCATGTAATAATAATCACTAATATATATTTAGTGTTTTCCTGGTATGAGGTGCTCTGCTATGTGCCTAACATTTATTGGTTCGCTTAGGCCTCCCAACAGCTCTGAATTAGATGACCTTATTGATCCCACTTTACAGACTAAGAAACTACATCCTAGAGAGGTTGAGAAGCTTACGCTTAGAGCTACTATGAATTAGCTAGATAGGAGATTGCTTGTCTTGTGAAGAGATGGACATACATGTGTGTGTGTGCATGTACATTGTGATTAAATCATATTTTGGTCTAGAAAATATTGTTAACTCAGAAAATGTTCCAACTATATCCAACTATTTTATTTGGATATAAACTTATTTTGAATCTGAAGCTGCTTTTACCTCTGTCATGTCTGCAGCTAAAGTCTTATTCAGGCTAATTAAGAATGCTAGGAAGTTTCAAGATATTTTGAAAGTGGTTGAATGTAAAAGAATATTTTGGAGGGGATGTTTCTACATACTATTATGATGATAAGAAAAATTAAATGGTTTTGTTTGTTAAAATTGACCTGTTTTGTGGACATTTCTGTTAGATCTTTGAAAAGAGATATATTCCTTTTAAGATACACCTGACTTAGAATTTCTTCTTAAAGAACATTGAGTAAGTATAATGGGATCTATTTGTCACATACAAGTAGTAATAACAGAATATTTTATAACATTCAAGGAACCTTATTTGACCAATACTTATGAGTACTTAGTTGTTTATATATTAAATGAAAAAATTTGAATTTGGAGGAAAATAAATCATCAAAGAAAGAAGGTGACAGGGCTTCCCTGGTGGCGCAGTGGTTGAGAATCCACCTGCCAATGCAGGGGACACGGGTTCGTGCCCCGGTCCGGGAAGATCCCACATGCCGTGCAGTGGCTGGGCCCGTGAGCCATGGCAACTGAGCCTGCGCTCCTCAACGGGAGAGGCCACAACAGTGAGAGGCCCGAATACCACAAAAAAAAAAAAAAAAGAAAGAAGGTGACAGATCTATGGAAGAGGTGGAGAAAAAAGACAAAAAAAGGCATATAATTTCTTTCAGAATCTTGTAGATGCAGCTCAGTCCTGATTTAGTCACTTAAGCTGGCCCCAAAGACTCCATTCCCTTTCTATTCCAGAGCCAATAAGAAGGTGACTATTACACCTTTCTCCAAATCTTTTGCTTTGTGTCATATAATAAAATATAGTGTATCCTTTGGAATTATCTTAAACATATATTAATTGTTTTCTTTTCTTTTTATTATTCTATTCTATATTTATTCTGTGCTAAACTATAAATTATGAGAGAGTTAAGAAGACCAAAAATTTGCAAATATAAATTGTTTAATATCCACATACTTTTCATTTTTTCTAAACATCTTGTGACTTAGGCAAGCAATGAAAAATTGAGTTTCAGTTTCCTCACTTGTAAAATGAGAAAGCTGAACTAGAACTAAGAAGAGTCCATTTAAACATGCAAATTTAGAAGCTATACACTTCTATAGAAGTAAATTATCCACCTTAAATCTAGCATATAGTCAAGTAGACACGTAATAGTATTAATGAACAGGGAGCAGTCACTTTTTTTGACATTATCTTCATTTTGACATTATCTTCTTTTTGACAATATGTTTGCCTCAATTAATTAATTAATTGTGTTGTTTTATTACTTAGCATGTCAAAAATAATTACACTGTATTGGTTACATCAAGCCATGTATATTTGTTGTTAATTTAAATAGGAATTTGGGTCCCATTGATAGTTACAAGATGGCAGGTGTGGTGGGTGGTCAGAGATTCTCTACCATAATTTTAACCACCAAGGTGTGATCTGCTGACACATGAGATGTGAGTCTTGATCACTATAAATAGAATGGCTATATTTAGAATTTCTGCATCTATAGTCAAGAGCAAGCTAAACTGAGCTAGTTCTATATGTTTCTTATATATTATTCTTTTCCATTTTTGAATAATAAGACAAACCCAGCTCCATGGATTTAATGAACTAATATTTCAAGTTTCTAAACAGTGGGAAATTTAACCAGGAAATACCTTGAAGATTTAAAGACTTGATAATACAATTACCTTAATCTGGGAATGTTTTCCCCAGGAATTAATTCTAACTTCAATTTTCTGTTTGATTTATTGAAATTTTCACATATTTTAAGTAGCTTTTAATAATGTACTTTCATTTTGGGGGAAATAATTTCATTGGGCATTCAGAATTCATTACCCAACAGTTTTGACTTAAAGACTCTTTTTAAAAAATCACTTTATATATATATATACCTAATACAGGGGATGAGAGGGAAGAATTAGAAACATTTTATTATTATAATGTACCTGCAATACCTGTAAAGTGGTATAGTGCTATTTGAAAGTGGACTTGGATTAATTATAAATGTGTATTGCAAACTCAAGGCAAACACGAAAAAAGTTAAAAAATAAAAGAAGTACAGCTGCTATGCTAAGAAAGGAAAAAAAGTAAATCATATAAAATGCACAATTAGAACCATGAGAGATCACTTCACACCTGTTAGAAAGGGTATTATCAAAAAGACAAGAGATAATACGTGTTGGTGAGGATATGGAGAAAAAGGAACTCTTAGGCACTGTTGGTGGGAAAGTGAAGTGGTACATCCACTACGGAAAATAGTATGTTGGCTCCTCAAAAAACTAAAAATTAAAAGCTAAATTAAAAAAATTAAAAATTAAAAACTAAAAACTACCATATGATCAGCAATCTCACTTATGGGTATTTATCCAAAGGAAATGAAATCACTAATTTGAAAAGATATCTGTACCCCATGTTCATTGCAGCATTATTTACAACAGCCAAGACACAGAAACAACCTAAGTGTCCATCAACAGACAAATGGGTAAAGAAGATGTGATACATATATACACACATATATGTATACACACACACACACACACACGAATATTATTCAGTCATAAAAAAGGATATCCTGACATTTGTGACAACATGGATGAATCCTGAAGACCTTATACTAAGCAAAATAAGCCAGATAGAGGAGGACAAAAAAACACTACATGAGGAACTTATATGAGGAATCTAAAATAGTCAAACTCATGGAAACAGAGAGTGGAATGGTGGTTGCCAGGGCTTGGGAGAGGGAAAAATGGGGAGGTATTAGTCAAAGAGTACAAAGTTTGCTACACTAGATGAGTAAGTCCTATGGAACTTATTCTGTGTACAGCATAGTGCCTGTAATTAACAATATTGTACTGTACACTTAAAAATTTGCTAGAGGGTAGAACTTACGTTTTCTTATCACACACAAAAATAATTACAAATAAAGAGGGCAGGAGAAAACTTTTAGAGGTGTTGGATATGTTTATGGCATAGACTGTGATGATGACTGCATGGATCAAGTTGTATACATCAAATGTCCAAGTTTTTGCATATCACACTTCAATAAGTGATTGTAAGAAAAAGACATGGAATGTTGTGATTTTGACACAAATCCTTTTAAGTTCTAACTGTCTCTTTCCTAGTGATCATGCATGCCTTCCAGGGCTGTCTTCGCAGTTCTCCTTGACTAATAGTTTAGATAACAGGATATAGCTTGTCTCACCCAATTTGATTTTGTGTCATTTGGTTATTTTTGCTTGTTCAATTTGCTTGTTCAATTACAGCCTTTGTCTTGCATTATATTCCAGAATTCATCAAAAAACACATTGATAACTGAAAAATTGTTCATGAAGCACAAGTGAGATGAAAAAAGGATAAAAGAAACACATGAATTCAGAATGTAAATGTAAATAGAGCTACCACATGAATACAAAGGATAAATCTGCATGTGATTAAAGAAGAGCATCTGTGCCTATGATGATGTTACAGAAGGAGCTAGAAAAGAAAAATTTGATAGGGAATATAGCAATAAATATCTGAAAGGCAGGTTTAATTAGATTGACTAATTTCTTCCATGTATTTTGTTATAAAGTTTTGTCAAATAGTGGCATAATTCCATCGTAAGGTTAGATATTTTCAAACAAAGAATAGGGATCCTTCTGGTAAATCAATGAAATTTCCTCAGAACCAGTATTAAATTATGCTGTATAGAATTAAATTGATGCATTTTGTTGCTGAACATAGGGAGATGAGACAAAAACTCCAACAGGGAAGAGCTAAATCGGACTCCACGCTGGATCTCTTTCTTTGACTTTAACATTTGCTTTTCATTGCTTTGGCTATTTTAATCATACATAACGGCCTGCCTCAGGGGACCCTGCCCCTCTGCTGCTCAGCTCACAGGGAGACAATCTGATCCCGCCCACCTGTGGATGGCTCCAAGAAAGAAGAAACTAACACATCCCCTCACAGAGGCTGGCCATTCCAGGCGATATTTGCAAAACTTATGGCCTTTTTACTTTACTTCCTCATCTCCTCCCCATCTCTGTGCCATAAAAGAAACTAGCATCCAGACCCCGATAACATGGTTTCTCAGAAACACTAGTCTACCATCTTCTCTGTCGGCTTTCCGAATAAAGTCATATTCCCTGCATCAACACCTTGTCTTCGATTCATTGGCCTGTCATGAGGCAAGCAGAGCGGGCTTGGACTCATAACAAAACTACAGAGGCATACTGAGGGTTATAAAAATGCAGCAAAAATGAAATGAAACAAAATAAAATAAAAATAACACATGGGTCTCATATTGCAACATCAATTCCAAAATATAATTCTGGAGAAGATGAAATTGGCAAAAGCATTTTTTTAAATGTCTCTGTAAGATGTTTCACAATACTATTGACATACAACGTGGAAAAACAACTACTCACAAATGATACCAGTCATTTCTGTCATGAAGCTAAACATGAACGCACGATACAGAGAAGAGACTTCAGGATAAGTATGATAGAGCATGAACCATGAGGCTAGAAAGGAAGAGAGTGTTTATGTGAATAAGGGAGGTTGCAATTGAAATCTTATTCACAGGAAAACGTTGGCAATTAGTTTTCTCTATTTGGTGTTAATGAAATGGTGAAACTGAGAATACTGAGTTACATATTTTCATCTGCTCTTTGAAGATATAGGTTACAAATTCCAAATACTTAATGGACATAACTGTTATTTATCAGTATGTCATTCATTCACAAATGAGGTTATAAATATTGATAACTAGCCTACATACTACTTGCTAAGTCAATAAACATATTTAAAGCTGTGCCTGACTGGAGGAACAGATGAATCGTTCTTTGCACAAAGATACCATCAGGTTAAACCAGGTACAACAGACCCTTGAGCAACACTGAACCTCTGCACAATGGAAAATCTGCATGTTACTTTACAGTCAGCCCTTTATATCTATGGTCCCACATCTGCAGATTCAATCAACTGTGGATCCTGCAGTACTGCAGTATGTATTCATTGAAAAAAATCCGCATATAAATGGACGCATCAGTTCAAACTTGTGTTGTTCAAGGGTCAACTGTAAATGCAGGATTATGTCAATTCTGAGAGGACTGAGGCACATTTAAAAAAAATTATAGGAGACACGATGACCCAAAACCTATGGGATACAGCAAAAGCAGTTCTAAGAGGGAAGTTTATAGCAATACAATCATACCTTAAGAAACAGAAAACACCTCGAATAAACAACCTAACTTTGCACCTAAAGCAATTAGAGAAAGAAAAACAAAAAAAAACCCTAATTTAGCAGAAGGAAAGAAATAATAAAGATCAGATCAGAAATAAATGAAAAAGAAATGAAGGACACAACAGCAGAGATCAATAAAAGTAAAAGCTGGTTCTTTGAGAAGATAAATAACATTGATAAACCATTAGCCAGACTCATCAAGAAAAAAAAAGGAGAAGACTCAAATCAATAGAATTAGAAATGAAAAAGGAGATGTAACAACTGACACTGTAGAAATACAAAAGATTATTAGAGATAACTACAAGCAACTTTAGGCCAATAAAATGGAAAACCTGGAAGAAATGGACAAATTCTTAGAAATGTACAAGCTGCTGAGACTGAACCAGGAAGAAATAGAAAATATGAACAGACCAATCACAAGCACTGAAATTGAAACTGTGATTAAAAATCTTCCAACAAACAAAAGCCCAGGACCAGATGGCTTCACAGGTGAATTCTATCAAACATTTAGAGAAGAGCTAACACCTATCCTTCTCAAACTCTTCCAAAAGACAGCAGAGGGAGGAACACTCCCAAACTCATTCTATGAGGCCACCATCACCCTGATACCCAAACCAGACAAAGATGTCACAAAGAAAGAAAACTACAGGCCAATATCACTGATGAACATAGATGCAAAAATCCTCAACAAAATACTAGCAAACAGAATCCAACAGCACATTAAAAGGATCATACACCATGATCAAGTGGGGTTTATCCCAGGAATGCAAGGATTCTTCAATATACGCAAATCAATCAACGTGATACACCATGTCAACAAACTGAAGGAGAAAAACCATATGATCATCTCAATAGATGCAGAGAAAGCTTTTGACAAAATTCAACACCCATTTATGATAAAAACCCTGCAGAAAGTAGGCACAAAGGGAACTTTCCTCAACATAATAAAGGCCATATATGACAAACCCACAGTCAGCATTGTTCTCAATGGTGAAAAACTGAAACCATTTCCATTAAGATCAGGAACAAGACAAGGTTGCCCACTCTCACCACTCTTATTCAACCTAGTTTTGGAAGTTCTAGCCACAGCAATCAGAGGATAAAAAGAAATAAAAGGAATCCAAATAGGAAAAGAAGAAGTAAAGCTGTCACTGTTTGCAGATGACATGATACTATACATAGAGAATCCTAAGGATGCTACCAGTAAACTACTAGAGCTAATCAATGAATTTGGTAAAGTAGCAGGATACAAAATTAATGCACAGAAATCTCTGGCATTCTTATACACTAATGATGAAAAATCTGAGAGTGAAATTAAGAAAACACTCCCATTTACCATTGCAACAAAAACAATAAAATATCTAGGAATAAACTTACCTAAGGGGACAACAGACTTGTATGCAGAAAACTATAAGACACTGATGAAAGAAATTCAAGATGATACAAATAGGTGGAGAAATATACCATGTTCTTGGATTGGAAGAATCAACATTGTGAAAATGACTCTACTACCCAAAGCAATCTACCGATTCAATGTGATCCCTATCAAATTACCACTGGCATTTTTTACAGAACTAGAACAAAAAAATTCACAATTTGTATGGAAACACAAAAGACCCCGAATAGCCAAAGCAATCTTGAGAAAGAAAAATGGAGCTGGAGGAATCAGGCTCCCTGACTTCAGACTATACTACAAGGCTACAGTAATCAAGAAAGTACGGTACTGGCACAAAAACAGAAGTATAGATCAATGGAACAGGATAGAAAGCCCAGAGATAAACCCCCACACATATGGTCACCTTATCTTTGATAAAGGAGGGAAGGAAACACAGTGGAGAAAAGACAGCCTCTTCAATAAGTGGTGCTGGGAAAACTGGACAGCTACCTGTAAAAGTATGAAATGAGAACACTCCCTAACACCACACACAAAAATAAACTCAAAATGGGTTAAAGACCTAAATGTAAGGCCAGGCACTATCAGACCCTTAGAGGAAAACATAGGCAGAACACTCTATGACATAAATCACAGCAAGATCCTTTTTGACCCACCTCCTACAGAAATGGAAATAAAAACAAAAATAAACAAATGGGATCTAATGAAACTTAAAAGCTTTTGCACAGCAAAGGATACCATAAATAAGACCAAAAGACAACTCTCAGAATGGGAGAAAATATTTGCAAATGAAGCAACTGACAAAGGATTAATATCCAAAATTTATAAGCAACTCAGGCAGCTCAATAACAAAAAAACAAACAACCCAATCCAAAAATGGGCAGAAGAACTAAATAGACATTTCTCCAAAGAAGATATACAGATTGGCAACAAACACATGAAAGAATGCTCAACATCATTAATCATTAGAAAAATGCAAATCAAAACTACAATGAGATATCATCTCACACCGGTCAGAATGGCCATCATCAAAAACTCTAGAAACAATAAATGCTGGAGAGGGTGTGGAGAAAAGGGAACACTCTTGCACTGCTGGTGGGAATGTAAATTGATACAGCCACTATGGAGAACAGTATGGAGGTTCTTTAAAAAACTACAAATAGAACTACCATATGACCCCGCAATTCCACTACTAGGCATATACCCTGAGAAAACCATAATTCAAAAAGAGTCATGTGGGCTTCCCTGGTGGCGCAGCGGTTGAGAGTCCGCCTGCCGATGCAGGGGACATGGGTTCGCGCCCCGGTCCGGGAAGATCCCACGTGCCGCGGAGCGGCCGGGCCCGTGAGCCGTGGCCGCTGAGCCTGCGCGTCCGGAGCCTGTGCTCCGCAACGGGAGAGGCCACGACAGTGAGAGGCCTGCGTACCACAAAAAAAAAAAAAAAAAAAAAAAAAAGAGTCATGTACCAAAATGTTCATTGCAGCTTTATTTACAATAGCCAGGACATGAAAGCAACCTAAGTGTCCATCAACAGATGAATGGATAAAGAAGATGTGGCACATATATACAATGGAATATTACTCAGCCATAAAAAGAAATGAAACTGAGTTATTTGTAATGAGGTAGACAGACCTGGAGTCTGTCATACAGAGTGAAGTAAGTCAGAAAGAGAAAAACAAATACTGTATGCTAACACATATATATGGAATCTAAGAAAAAAAAATGTCATGAAGAGATTAGTGGTAGGACAGGAATAAAACACAGACCTACTAGAGCATGGACTTGAGGATATGGGGAGGGGGAAGGCTGGGCTGTGACGAAGTGAGAGAGTGGCAGGGACATATACACATTACCAAATGTAAATCAGATAGCTAGTGGGAAGCTGCCGCATAGCACAGGGAGATCACCTCTGTGCTTTGTGACCACCTAGAGGGGTGGGATAGGGAGGGTGGGAGGGAGGGTGACACAAGAGGGAAGAGATATGGAAACATATGTATATATATATATAACTGATTCACTTTGTTGTAAAGGAGAAACTAACACACTATTGTAAAACAGTTATACTCAGATAAAGATGTTAAAAAAATTTATATAAGGGTTTTGTACAGGTTAATAAAGTTCTGGTAACAGAATCTGAAGAAACTTTGAATAACACTGAAAATTATTCTTATCTTTGCCACTCTATCCCTATTTTTTCTATCCCCCTCTATTTTACCTTCTGCTATTGAGCCTGTCATCACAGCTTAGCATCTGATGGAATGTGGATAGTAAATTTCCATGAGAAACCTCCACAGAATGCTTCACTTCATGCTTCATTTGAATATCCAGAACTAACTTCCAGAACCACCAATTCTGTTAACCCATAATTGTAACAGAGTATTTTCTCATGTCTAGTAGAAATAGAGTATGGAAACATAAACATTTAATGTGTAGAGTGATCTACAAGCTCAATGTGTTCACCACCTAGGTAAATAAATATGTTCTGGGTTTTTTATGTTTTTGGGTTTTTTTGTTTTCTTTTGTTTTGTTTTTTGTGTGGTACGCGGGCCTCTCACTGTTGTTGCCTCTCCTGTTGGGGAGCACAAGCTCCAGACGCACAAGCTCAGCAGCCATGGCTCACTGGCCCAGCCGCTTAGCGGCATGTGGGATCTTCCTGGACCGGGGCACGAACCCGTGTCCCCTGCATTGGCAGGCGGATTCTCAACCACTGCGCCACCAGGGAAGCCCAATATGTTCTGTTTTGAGACTCTAACAATATCATTCCTCCCACTAATATGAAGCCATTATTATTATTATCACTATTTTTATAATAAGGCTTTTCCCTCATATTTAAAATTATATTGAATCTTATTTTAACTACCAAAATTGACAACCTTTGTGGTTGTTGAATGCATATTAAGTGACCTATGGTTATACAATTTGGTAACCACACAGAATGCACAACAATTGAAAAGTGGAGTGTGCTTGACTCAAGGCATAGCTTTCAGTGTCTTATTCACTCCAATCTCAAGTCACAAATGATCATAAAAGATGGGGGCATGGATCATTTCAACTCAGGAATGCCTGCAAGTCTGACATCCTTTCAGTTTTTATTTTTAGATAGTCAAGCAACACCCTTGGGGTAATGAGTAATTATCCATTACTCAATAAACAATCTTGAAAATGAGGTATGGTTGCTTGGCCCAGTATACAATCCTCAACTGGGTTCTCAACTTAGATCTGGCATACTCCTATTACGTTCCTGGAGTTAAAGGTGTAAAGAGATTACAACTAAATGCCAAACTCTCAGGTATTCCCAAGTCTAAAAGAAAGGTCACAAACTGGCAATTAATCATTTCTTTCTGGCCAGAATAAGACTATTCAAGATAACACTGTAAAATCAAGCCAACTACTTAAATAGTCTAAGTAAAGGTAGAGATTTTTTTGACAATGCAAAGATTGAAATCATCATCTTTTTTCTTTGTCTAGGGGAGGAAAACTTTTCCCTTCTTTCCTCTAGGCTCTTTGGCTGGCCTGATAGTTGAATTGACATAAAACACATTGAAAGGAGAAAGACAAATTAAATTTCGTATGTACGGGAGCACCCAAAATATAAAGTTCCCTGACAGTCAGGCACTTGAGGCTTATATGCCACCCTGAGCTAAGGAGAAGAGGGCAGGCAAGGATCTGGAACTTCAAAGGGAGGAAAGCAATCCACAGGAAGATGGGAACAGCAAATGTTTGCCCTGTCATGAGGATAAATCTTTCTAAAGTAAAAAGTTACATCTGGTAATAGCTCTCTTTCTGGTATAAGCTCCTTTTCTAAAGTCTACTTAGGCAGTTAAGGGAGAGGTAAAAAGCTCTTCCTAAGTCTGTTGGGCCTTGACTGCCTTCAGCTCAAAATAATCCACATGCCAAAGTGGCACATTCTAGGGCAGCATGCCCTGAACCCCATCAGTTGCCTATACACAAAACAGATCTGAATTAACTGAACATAAACAAACCTATAATAAGCAAAGAGATTAACTCAGTATTCAAACAATTTCAAACAAAGAAAAACCCAGGACCAGATAGATGGCTTTTCTAGTCAAACATTTAAAGAAGAACTAACATCAATCCTTCTCAAATGCTCCCTAAAAATAGTGGAGTGATTACTTCTAACTCATTTTATGAGACTAGTACTACTCTGGTACAAAAGCTAGACAAAGACATAATTAAAAACAAACAAAAAACTACAAACCAATGTCCCCTAAGAATATGATGCAAAAATCCTCAACCTAATACTGGCAAACTGAATCTAGCAGCATATTTAAAGGATTATACACCATGACCAAGCAGGATTTATCCCTGGAATACAAGGGTGAGTTAACATATGAAAATAAATTTTATACACCATATTAATAAAATGAAAGAAAAAAGATCATTTCAATTGCTGCAGAAGAAACATTTGACAAAGTGCAACACCCTTTATTGATAAGAAAACACTCAATAAAATAGGAATAGGAGGCAACATCCTTAATCAGTAAAAGGCATCTCAGAAAAACCCACAGCTAACAACATATTAAATTGAGAAAGATGGAAAGTTCCCTCCCTAGTATCAGGATCAAAATAAAGATGTCCATTTTGTTATTTCTATTCAACATTGCACTGGAAGTTTTAGGCAGGCAAATGAAGTAATCAAAAGAAAGTCATTAGCAAATTGGAAAGTAAAAAGTGAAACAATTTATATATGCAAATGACATGATATCATATAGAGGAAATCCTAAAGTCCATTAAGAAACTGTCCGAGATAATAGATAAATTCAGCATAGTTGCAGTACATAAGATCAACATACAAAAATAAGTTTTATTTCTATAGTAGTTAACAATCTGAAAGGAAATGAAGAAAACTATTTCATTTACAATAACACCACGGAATACTTAGGAATACATTTACAATGAATGTGCATGACTGGTACACTGAAAACTACCAAACACTGCTGAAATAAATGAAAGAACTAAATGAACAGAAAGACATGCCACATTCATCGATTAATATTGTTAAAATGGTAATACACTCCAAAACTGATCTGTAGCTTCTATGCAATCTGTACCAAAAATCCAACTGCCTTTTTGTCAGAAGTGGACAAGCTGATCTTAAAATTTATGTGGAATTAACAGGGACTCCAAATAACTAAAATAATCTTTAAAAGAAGAATGCTGTTAGATGACATATACTTCTCAATTTTAAAACTTACTACAAAGCTACAATAATCAAAACAGCGTGGTATTGACACAAGGTAAACATATAGATCAAAAGAATTGGAGTCCCCTAATAAAGCCATACATCTATGGTTGACTGATTTTCCACAAGTAACAAGACAATTTAATGGGGAAAGAATAGTCTTTTTAATGCAATGTTGTTGAGACAACCAATATTCACATGGAAAAGAATGAAGTTGGACCCTTACCTCATACCATATACAAAAATTAACTCAAGATAGATAAAGGTAATAGCTAAAACTATAAAACTCTTAGAAAAAATAGGAGTTAACATTCAAGACAATGAATGTGACAATGGATTCTTAGATATGACACTAAAAGCACAAGTGACTAAAGAAAACTAGGTAAAAATGGATCTGCTGATTTCATCAAAATCATATATTGTTGTACATTAAGGGATACTATCAAGAGAGTGAAAAAACAATCCACGGAATGTGAGAAAATATTTGCAAATCATATATTTGATAATGATCTAGTATCCAGAATATATTAAAAATTCTTCCAATTCAACAACAAAAGCCAGTCACAGAAAGACAAATATTGCTTGGCTCCACTTATATGAGGTACGTAAAATTGTCAAATTCATAAAAGCAGAGATTAGAACCATGATTACCAGGGACGGGGGGATGAGGGGGAAATGGGGAGTTGTTTTTTCAATTTGTATGAAATTTCAGTTATGCAAGATAAAGCTGTTCTCGAAATCTGCTCTATGGCATAGTGCAGTAGTCAACAGTACTGTATAGTGCACTTAAAAATTTGTTAAGAGGGTAGATTTCATGTTAAGTATTCTTATGATAAAAAAATTCGAAGGGACACAAGGAAACTTTTGGTGGTGATATATATGTCTATTACCTTGATTGTGGTGATAGTTTCACAGGTGTATGCATACATCCAAACTCATAAAATTGTATACATTACATATGTGCAGTTTTTTGTATGTTATATCTCAATTTTTTAAATGACAAAAATGCCAATTAAATTTTATTTTAAAAAAAGACAAATAGAGTCACAGATGTAGAGAACAAACTTATGGTTACCAGGGGGAAGGCAGGGGGTGGGGGGAGGGACAAATTGGGAGACTGGGATTGACATATACACACTACTATATATAAAATAGATAACTAATAAGGACCTACTGTATAGCACAGGGAACTTTTCTCAATACTCTGTAATGACCTATATGGGAAAAGAATCTAAAAAGGAGTGGATATGTGTATATGTATAACTGATTCACTTTGCTGTACAGCAGAAACTAACACAACATTGTAAATCAACTATACTCCAATAAAAATTTCCAAAAACAAAGACAAAAATGCTAATTAAACATGGGCAAAGGACTTAAATAAACATTTCTCCAAAGAAGATACATAAATTGCCCAAGAACACATAAAAAGATGCTCAACAATATTTGCCATTGAGGAAAAGCAAGTAATCAAAACCACAATGAGATCCCACTCCACACCCATTAGGGTGGCTACAATAATTAAAAACACAAAATGAAAATAACAGGTGCTGGTGAGGATGTAGAGAAACTGGAACACTAATGCATTACTGGTGGGAATGTAAAATGGTGAAGAGCTCTGCAAATTTTGCAATTTCCTCAAAAGGTTAACCAGAGAATTACCATATAACTCAGAAACTCTACTTCTAGGTATATACCCCAAAACAGGAGCTCAAACAAAAATGTTCACAGCAGCATTATGAATAATAACCAAAAAGTAGAAACAACTCAACTGATAAATGAATAAACAAAATGTGGTATATTCCCACAGTGGAATATTATTCAACCATAACAAGGAATGAAGTACTGATATATGCTAGAACATGGATCAATCTTAGAAATGCTGTTCTAAGTGACAGAATCCAGAAGACCAAAGGACACACAATTTATGATTCTGTTTATATGGAATGTCCATAAGGGGCAAATTCACAGATGCAGAATACAGAATAGTGGTCACAAGTAGCTGAGGGGAGGGGAGGAATAGTGAGTGACTGTTTAATGAGTATGGGTTGTCTTTCTGGGGTGATGAAAATATTCTTGAATTGGATGGTGATGATGGTTACACAACATTTTGAATGTACTAAAAGCCACTGAATTGTGTACTTTAAAATTGTTAAAATAGTGAATTGTAGGTGAGATAAATTTTAGCTCAGTTAAAGTAAATTATCAAAAATGTCAAAGAACAATTTTACATCTCCTGGGTGTCCCTCCTTTAAAAAAATACGATGAGGATAACAAACATTAAACAAGTCAATATTATTTGGCAAGGTATTGCACCAGCACAGTATCTTTGACGAGAAGGTAATGGAGTAAAATTTGATGTGTTATGTGCAGACAGGCAAATTTGGAAGGTGGCATTGCCATGGTGAAATTATGGTTTATCTTTGTTGAGAATATCTACAAATGGCAGGAAATAAAGAATAATATTATAAACAAGTTTAGCTGTAAAAAAAAAAGTTGACAGTTAAAACGTGGATTTATATATAAAGGGGTTAACAGATACAAAATTGATAATTATTATCTTTACTGAAGCCATTGATAGCATTCTTGTGAACTTAAAATGTGACTGTCCTTACAAAAATTCATTCATCACAGATTTTGCAGAAAAATAAGTACATGTAATAAGAGATAAATCTGTAGTTTCCCATCTGGAGATCAGATCAAATAACTCTCTGACCTTTTCTTTAGAGTCAGAACAAATCTCAGTCAATCTCTCTCTTTCTTCTCTCTTTTTTCCTCTCCCTTGTCAAATACTTTATTTTGACATAGGCCATGTAGTATATATTAGGTAAAATTTGTTCACAGCCAGAACTGTTGCAGTTACATTTTATAATAACAGTTTCAATAGACATGTCATTAAAATATATTTAACTATGTACTTCATAAAGAGCCCTGGGTGCGTTGGCTAGATGCCAGTGGAGGCACCATGGACTGCATTACAAAATAAAATGATTAGGTAGCTCAGAATTCTTGTTCAGTGGACATTTTAAAATGTTATGGAATGACATTAAAATTGGTTCTTTCTGAACATTTCTCCATGGCCAAAAACCAAATATAGTTCCAATGACATAAAGTAAAAGGCCCAAAATCAGGTCTGTGGCCAACACTAGCTGTACCTCTTGCTCATTTTAGAGTAAGATTACTGAAGGTGATTTAGAGCACACAAATGGAGAGATTTTTAATAAATTCATCAGAATATTCAGTGGAGTACAGGTTAAAAAATTAAACCTATGATATATCTTCATGTAAATGGAATGGTTTCTGTTATTGAACTATGCCTCTAGGACTTAGGAGGTGCTGATGTGGGAATTAGTGCAAGGCCAGAACCTAAAGTAATTTTAATTCAAAATATGCACCACAGACTTCAGGCATAGAATCACTTGAGAATGCTTGTTAAAATGCAATTCTGAGGCTTTACCCAGGACGGTCTAAATTAGACATTCTGGGTTTATCACGTGGTAACCTCCTTTTTAACAAACTTACCATTGTGTTACTAATGTACGTTAAAACTTGAGAACCATTTTCTCCCCAGATGTGACAGTATTCTCATTCATTCTCATTCTTTCTTTCTTTCTCTCTCATGTGCTCTCTCTCTACCCCTCCCCCATTCTCTCTCTCTCTCTCTCCCTCTCTCTCTCTCTCTCAGCACTCCTTCCTTATCTTCAGTCAGTCACTAATGTTACCACTGGTTTCACTGCTGATAATCTCCCTTAACCTGTGGTCATGTTCCAGATTTCATGGCAGAACAGGAAATTATTATCTTTTCTTTTATAATAATTGTAGGAGAAAGGGTTTTGATGTTCTTTTAAAATAAGGTGTACATTGGTACTCTTATTAAATGAACTGAGACCACATAATACTGGAGAAGAAAAGTGGGTGCATATTCAATGTCAAATAACCTCAAAACATCAGGGGCTTTCAAAATCATTCATCTCAGTCTCTCCTTGTAGAAAATTAATTTTTAGAAAGGAATTTATGAACAGGCTAAGTCTGACTGGTGAAGAGAAGGAATAAATCACTGTGATTTTTTTTGTTTTTTTCGGACTAGAATATATTTTTGCTTAGAAACAGCCAGGATTAAAACCGTGTGCCAATATGATTGCTTAGGACAGATTTTAATGATTGAAAACTCAGGAACTCTTGATCACATGTGCATTCTAAGGAAGAAAGCACTACCTTCATTTAACAAACCTACTTTTGCTACATGATTCTCTCACTGTCTCTCAGTGACAGGGCCTCAGGCCTCAGGCCTCAGGCCCTTCATCTATTAAGTGAGTTTTATAAGCCTTGTCTTCTAGGACTGTTGGAATATATGTAATATATATATAAAGCACATATCACAATGACTGGCATATCTTAGATGATTAATAGTTTATGAATACATGTCTATAGGATGAAGTGCTATGGGATGTGGAATAGCAAATCAACCAAAATGCTGATTTGCAAGTAAAACTTCATCAACTTCCCCCATTTGAAGACATATTATAATAGGGAAGAACAAATCTGACTCCATATTAGATCTGTTCCTTTCACTTTAACCTTACTTTAACCTTTGTGCTCTGCTGCCTGTGCTTAGTCATGCTGGCTCTGCACCTTTTGTAAAAGAATGTTGCCTATAGCCTGAAATATACGGGATAGCCTGACCATGACCTGACCTGAACAGAGAATAACTTAGTCTTGTTGGAGGTCTACAGGAACATCATGTGACCTGACCAACCATGAATTCTGGCTTTTTAGAGCATGAACCACCCATTTCCTTGCATGGCTCTGCAATAAACCTTTCTCTGCTCCAAACTCCAATGTTTCGATATAGTTTGGCCTCAGTGTGCATCAGGCACGTGGACTTGCATTCAGTAACAATATTATTTAATTTGAGTGCTGGGGAGTCTTCTCCAATTGGATGCAACTCAAATCTCCTAAAATTTGTGTGAAGGGCCATCTTCTTCTAGCCCTCCCAGCTGCCTTTCAATCCAAACCACCCCTATTTTCATTCATTCCACCACAAGCAGAAATCTAGCCCTCATTTGTAGATTTACAAAATTACATTCAAGATAACAATTCAAATGCCCTTTTTAATGGAGCAGGCTCGGACTCTCTTATCACAAAGACAAAGAGTGACAGCTCAGTGTCTTCCTCACATCTTACTGCGATCTTGTAACAAACTTTTTTCACAGAAACTCTCTGGACACAATATACATAAAACATCTAGTTTTTGTACCGGGTTCATCTGAACTGGGACAAAGCGCAGGACCCCTTCCATTACTGCCACAGGTGGAGGTTCTCTCTAGTTTACCTAAAATACCAAAGTAACTGCTATGAACAGTTTTTCATTCCAGGCTTAGTCTCTCAACTGTAAGATACAACAGTTGAGTATCTGGCTTCTGCTCACAACACTGACAGCCTCGTCTAGCCCACAAACCAACTTAACTTAAAAGTACCTCCCACTGGAGAAACTGCAGGGTCCAAAACCTCAAACTTCCTTGCTTTATGACATTTACATTTGACTGTTCTCATCTGGAGCCCATCCTGCTTAACTCTTTTTTATTTGTTATATTTTATTTGTGCAGAGTATTTCACCATCTTCATAATGCGAAAGCGGTTCCTAGACTCTAAAATTCCAAAGGCAAGGGCTGGATCTTCTTTATTTTAGCATTCTCAGTACTAATAAGGAGTCTTCCAAAGAGCAGATGCCCAATAATGTCTGAAGGATGAAAGGGCCTATGGCCTAAGGGTTAATTAACAATGGTTTTATTTCTCCTACATCCTTGAATAAGCTAAGCAAACCTATGTCTTTAATTTTACTAAAAGACTACAATATAAAAAAACAATAATTAACCATTTTATTTTTGCCTCTACTTTGTGATCCTAATTACTGGTATTTCACTATGTGATTCTTTCGTATTTCCAAGAAAATACCAAAACTCTTACTCTTAAACCTGATCAACAGCAAAAAATGTGTGATCCATGTCATTCATAAACTTAGATTCTGATGCTAAATAAGCCTTTCATAAAAATGACATTTGAAAAATACAAAAAAAAAAAAAGAGGTAAAAGTTCTCCATACAGAAAAGGAACAGAAAGATCTTATCCACTGTGTTCCCTCCAGCCCACTTTGGCCCTCCATTACTAAGAACGTTCACTCTTCATCCTCAACATGAAGAATCTGCCTCAGACTTCACTAGAGACAGGAAAAGCTACTGGACATAGCCCTGGAATTTGCACTGACCATTTCAGTAGGGCCAGCCCTGGCTGCAACTCTCACTCAGGCTCTCTCTTTCTCATCTCTCCAAGCCTCTTCATACCAGGACTGGAAGGCACTGGGACAGTTTTGTTGACTTTGGCCAAACCTTCCAGGATTTTCACCTTGCAGGTTTCAACCTGGGCTCTTGGACCCCACAGATCACATCTGGAGGATCACGGCTGGGCACCTGCCCCTACTCCAGGTACTTTCCCTGCATCAAATCTCTGGTGGTGAGTTTCTTCGGTTCCCCCCAAGTTAAATGCCTTCTCCTTGCATATACCCCTACACTGTTCAGGAATCCTAAGATCTCTTCCTCAGTGGCATAAGTGCCATTCATGAAAATCAAACCCAGGAGAGGGATCAGGAGCCCTGTCTTATGCACTTCCCTGCCACCAATCAAACTCTCTTTGCTGGTGATGTCCAACTTGCTGACAAGGGCATAAGAGTAACTTCTGGAGTTAGTTTCTTTTACATTAATGCCAAAGATCAGCTTCGTGTACTTAGAGGTTCTGCTAAAGATTTCAGGCAAGTAGTGCTTGCATTGTACTTTGTGTTGACAATCTTTACCATGTCTGCTTTTGTAGTGGGTCTCTTATCTTATACTTGTGCAGCAGGTACTGCACTGTCAACTGCACTATTCTTCCTCATTAGAAGGCCTCTGGGTCAGCTCTGAAATGAGAGTGGGGCCTCAGAGGTGCGTGTGCTTTCCTCACCTTGGCTCTTGGCACCTTCATCTAATCTCATGCATGAAACACCTGCAGAAGCAATGGTAGTGGATGTGACTCTCTGAGTTTCCTAAGAATGCCAGCAGCAGGGGGGGTGGCTCTGGGCAATATCCCCCAAAGTAGGAGGGCAAGTGTCTGACTTTGGGATTTGTAGTGTTCCTCACCACATTTCTTACTGCTCTGCTCCCAAGGCATGGTGACACTGGCCAGGGTCATGAGGCATAAGTGTGGGCAGGAGAGCAGGTAATTCCAGTCCACTGGAGGAAGGAGGATAGAGGGTGTCCTCATCTTCAACAGGGAGACAATTCTGTAGCTATGATAAAGACCATCTTTGCAGGTTTCTTTGAGGGCATTACTCTAGGATCCCACTCCTGTTCTTCTTCCCATCCCTAAGATCTCTGGTGTAGTGGATTGAACTGTGTGTCCCAAAAGACATGTTCAAGCCTTATTCTCCAGTACCTGTGAATGTGACCGTACCTGGAAATAGGAACTTTGCGAATGTAATCAAATTAAGACGAGGTCATCCTGGAATAAGGTGGGCCCTAAATGAAATGACTGATACCTTTGTAAGAGAAGAAGAGAGGGAGATTTGGATACAGAGACACAGAGGGAGGAAGGCCATGTGATGGCAGAGGCAGAGATTGAAGTGATGCCTCTACAAGCCAAAGAAATACCAAATATTGCTGGCAATCCACCAGAAGCGAGGTTAAAAGCATGTAATAGGTTCTGCCTCAGAGCCTCCAGAAGGAAGTAACACTGCCAGCAACTTGATTTCAAACCTCTGGCCTCCAGAATTGTGACTGCATAAATTTCTGGTTATTTTAGCCACCAAATGTGTGGTACTTGTCTTGGCAGTCCTAGAAGCTAATACACCTAGGGAGGAAGTTACACGGAGTCTTAGGATGAGGCCTTCCAGCCCTGCCTGAGGTATACTGGGGTGAGAGCAGGGGCTGGCATCCAGGGCCCCTCTGTTCTACAGTGAGTCATGGTGTTGAGGAAGATAGCGGAAGAGTAAGACGCAAAGATCACCTTCCTCCCCACAGATACATCAGAAATACATCTACACAATGCACTGCTCCTACAGAACACCCACTGAACGCTGGCAGAAGACCTCAGACCTCCCAAAAGGCAAGAAACTCCCCACCTACCTGGGTAGGACCAAAGAAAAGAGAAAAAACAGAGACAAAAGAATAGGGACGGGACCTGCACCAGTGGGAGGGAGCTGTGAAAACGGAAAGGTTTCCACACACTAGGAAGCCCCTTCACGGGAGGAGACTGCGGGTGGCGGAGGGGGGAAGCTTCGAAGCCGCGGAGGAGAGCGCAGCCACAGGGGTGCGGAGGGCAAAGCGGAGAGATTCCCTCACAGAGGATCGGTGCCGACCGACACTCACCAGCCCGAGAGGCTTGTCTGCTCACCGGCCTGGACGGGCGGGGGCTGGGAGCTGATGCTCGGGCTTCAGAGGTCAGATCCGATGCAGGGAGAGGATTGGGGTTGACAGCGTGAACACAGCCTGAAGGGGTTAGTGCACCACGACTAGCTGGGAGGGAGTCCGGGAAAAAGTCTGGACCTGCTGAAGAGGCAAGAGACTTTTTCTTCCCTCTTTGTTTCCTGGTGCTCGAGGAGAGGGGATTAAGAGCGCTGCTTAAAAGAGCTCCAGAGACAGGCACGAGCCGCGGCTATCAGCGCGGACCCCAGACATGGGCATGAGACGCTAAGGCTGCTGCTGCCGCCACCAAGAAGCCTGTGTGCGAGCACAGGTCACTCCCCACACGGCCCCTCCCAGGAGCCTGTGCAGCCCGCCACTGCCAGGGTCCCGGGATCCAGGGACAACCTCCCCGGGAGAACACATGGTGCACCTCAGGCTGGTGCAACATCACGCCAGCCTCTACCGCCCCAGGCTCGTCCCACACTCGGTGCTCCTCCCTCCCCCCCGGCCTGAGTGAGCCAGAGCCCCAGAATCAGCTGCTCCTTTAACCCCGTCCTGTCTGAGTGAAGAACAGACGCCCTCAGGCGACCTACACGCAGAGGCAGGGCCAAATCCAAAGCTGAACCCCTGGAGCTGTGCGAACAAAGAAGAGAAAGGGAAATGTCTCCCAGCAGCCTCAGGAGCAGCGGATTAAATCTCCACAATCAACTTGATGTGCCTTGCATCGGTGGAAAACCTGAATAGAGAACGAATCATCCTAAATTGAGGAGGTGGACTTTGGGAACAATGATATATATATATATTTCTTTCCCTTTTTCTCTTTTTGTGAGTGTGTATGTATATGCTTCTGTGTGAGATTTTGTCTGTATAGCTTTGCTTTCACCGTCCGTTTTTTTTTTTAACTTAAAATTTTTTTTCTTAATATTTTTTATTTTAATAACTTTTATTTTATTTTATCTTACTTTATTTTATTTTAGCCACTTCCTTCCTTCCTTCCTTCCTTCCTTCCTTCCTTCCTTCCTTCCTTCCTCCCTCTCTTTCTCTCTTTCTCTCTTTCTACTTTTCCTCCCTTTTATTCTGAGCCATGTGGATGAAAGGCTCTTGGTACTCCAGGCAGGAGTCAGTGCTGTGCCTCTGAGGTGGGAGAACTAACTTCAGGACACTGGTCCACAAGAGACCTCCCAGCTCCACGTAATATCAAACGGCGAAAATCTCCCAGAGATCTCCATCTCAACACCAACACCCAGCTTCACTCAACGACCAGCAAGCTACAGTGCTGGACACCCTATGCCAAACAACTAACAAAACAGGAACACAACCCCACCCATTAGCAGAGAGGCTGCCTAAAATCATAATAAGGCCACAGACACCCCAAAACACACCACCAGACGTGGACCTGCCCACCAGAAAGACAAGATCCAGCCTCATCCACCAGAACACAGGCACCAGTCCCCTCCACCAGGAAGCCTACACAACCCACTGAACCAACCTTAGCCACTGGGGTCAGACACCAAAAACAACGGGAACTATGAACCTGCAGCCTGTGGAAAGGAGACCCCAAACACAGTAAGATAAGCAAAATGAGAAGACAGAGAGACACACGGCAGATGAAGGAGAAAGATAAAAACCCACCAGACCTAACAAATGAAGAGGAAATAGGCAGTCTACCTGAAAAAGAATTCAGAATAATGATAGTAAAGATGATCCAAAATCTTGGAAACAGAATAGAGAAAATGCAAGAAACATTTAACAAGGACCTAGAAGAACTATAGAGTGAGTTATACTCTTAGTTCACATTCAAGATCATCATATTAACTATTAACTAGGCTTGCTTGTGTCCCTTCCTTTCTGCTGCTGTGAAGTTGACACTTCAAACCAAAGCAGTTAACTTCCATGGGGCTCCAGGAAAAGAAAGTGAAGGGATGTGTCAGGCACCACCCCTACCATGGGATACCTAGTACTGACTATTCTGCTGGTCCCTCTCTGTCCTGGGATACTTGGTTCCTAATTATTGAAGAAGCATCCTCACCTTGGCTCCTGGGACTACTCCTTTTGGTGACCAATGGCTACACCATCATCCCCTTAGACCTGATATAAAGAAGTGAATAGGACACTTAGCCTGACAGTCTGGCCCAGGGTCTTCAAGGACTGACCACAGAAATTATAAAGACACAACAATCCTAATATGTAGGCCCTCAAAGAAGAGCTTAAAAAACTACAACAAAAACTGAGGGAATTGAACAGACTTGTAGACAAATCCACACTTATAGCCAGGTATTTAAACACCCTTCCCTAAGGGATCAACAGTAACAGTAGAAAAGAACTCATCAAGGATTTAGAGGATATAAATATAGTATAAAGGATATAGAACTGAACAGCATCATCATCTAACAGGATATAATTAGTATTTATAGAACACGACCCAACACAACAGAACACGACCCAACACAACAGAACACACATTGTTTTCAAGCACACATACACATAGAATATTCACAAGCTAGACCCTGTGTAATGAAAAAAACCTTAACAAAGGTAAAAGAATGAAATCACACAGAGTGTGATTGGACTCTGAATGTAATGGACTGTAACTAGAAATCAATAACAGAAACTCAATAGGGAACTCTTCAAATTATCAGAAATTAACTAACATACCCCTAAAGAATATATGGGTCAAAGAGGATTTCTCAAGGTAAATTTAAAAAATATGTTCAGGGGCTTCCCTGGTGGCGCAGTGGTTGAGAGTCCGCCTGCCGATGCAGGGGACACACGTTCGTGCCCTGGTCCACGAGGATCCCATGTGCCGCGGAGCGGCTGGGCCCAGGAGCCATGGCCGCTGAGCCTGCGTGTCCGGAGCCTGTGCTCCGCGGCGGGAGAGGCCACAACAGTGAGAGGCCCGCCTACCGCAAAAAATAAAAATTAAAATTAAAAAAAATTAAAAAATAAAAAATATGTTCAAATGAATCAATAAAAATTAAAATGCAATATATCAAAATCTATGGGATGCAAGTAAGGCAGTGATTAGAAGAATTTATAGAACTAATTGCTCATACTAGCATATTAGTTTTCCTTTCCTGCTTTATCAAATACCACTGATTTAGCAGTTTAAAATAACACAAATTATTATTTTATGGTTCTGTAGTTCCAAAGTCTGACGTAAGTCTTGTGAGGCAAAAATCAATGTGTTGACAGGACATTACTTTCTGCAAGTTTTAGGGTCAATCTACCAAGATGATACTGCAGTGTTCATTGTGGATTCACTAAACTATAGAGCTGAAAAATATGTGAAACAAAACCGGACAGAATTGAAAAAAAAAATAGATAAATCTATAATTATGTTTAGAGTTATTAAAGATTAGCTAAGCTATTCCATTGTATTATTGCCTTGGCATCCATTTTGTTTGGCCAAGCAGCCTGCAGAGATCTTAAACTGACACTAACCCCTCATGCACATGCATGTTCTAGATAGCATCCCACAGAGTCACAAGCAAATTATGATGATATGACTTCTGCAATAGACCTTGTGATCAACAGTCTCCTCTGCCTCCCGGGGCCACCATATGTCCCTTAGATGAGATCCCATGTTACTTACCAAAACTCTACTCTTTTGTTTTGAATTGTCCAATCTGGCCTTAGCCTGGGAATCCCAAAGCACTCCACCCACAGACCCTAATAAAGGCATGTGTCCCAGGTTCTGCCTCTGTCTGCACTCTGCCTTGATCTCCCCATGGGGCCCCTGAAGGCTTGGATGTACTTCCCCCAAGACCTGTGAGTAATGAACTTCTCTATTTCAATTTCTCTTGTGGTCTGTTGTTGGACCACCACTCACCATTCAGCATCCTTAACTTGTGTTCCTTTTAACATATGTTAATTTAGCAAAAGACGTACCAGGAGTGTTGAACACTCTTCTCTCTCAACAAATAATACAACAACCAGGTACAAAATCAGCAAGGATATAGAAGAACCATCAATCAATAGAATCTAACAAACATTTATAGAACATTCTACACAAAAAAAGGAGAATGCACATTCTTTTCAAGACATCATGTAACATACATCAAGACAGACCATATCCTAGTTAATGAAACAAACCATAACAAATTGAAAATAATTACAATCATATAGAGTGCACTCTCTAATGATCATGGAGCCAATACTGAAATCAATAACAAAAGGACAACAGGAAAACTCTAAATATTTGGAAACTAAAAAACACTTTAAAATCACCCATGGGTCAGGGAAGTCTCAAAAGAAATGTAAAAATATGCTGAACTGAACTAAAATGAAAATACAATATTTCAAACTTTGTTGGGCACAGCTAAAGCAGTGCTAAAACTGAACTTTACAGCACTAAGATAGTAAATTAAATAAGCAGAAAAGTCTCAGATTAGTAATTTAAACTCACACCACAAGAACCTAGATAAAGAAGAGCAAAATAAACCAAAAGCAAGAGAAGAAAGAAAAATGATAAAGAGCAGAACTTAATGAAATTGTAAACAAAAAAACAAAAAAAAATGGAGATAATCAATGAAACTGAAAGTGTGTGTTTTTTTGGTATGGGTCTTTTTTTTTTTTTTTGGAAGTACCAACAAAATTGACACACCTCTAGTAAGACTGACAGAGAAAAAAAGAGAGAAGACAGAAATTACCAAAGTCTTAAATGAATAGCACAATGTCGTACAAACAGAAAATAATGATGATGATTATTATTACTGACAAAATTCAGCACCTTTGTATAACAAAACTCTTAGGATATAATAGAGGCAAATTCCGTCAACTTGATAATGAACATCTAAAAATACCTAAATTTGACATTATGCTTAATGGTGAAAGACTGAATGACTTTCCCCTAAGATCAGGAACAAGGCAAGAATGTTCACTCTTACCACTGCTATTTAACATAGTACTAGAATGTCTAGCCAGCACAATAAGGTAATAAAAGAAATAAGACTTAAGAATCATTTATGAAAAGATAATACTCTCTCTCTTTGAAGAAGTCATGACTGTGTATATTTAAAAACCCAAGAAATCTACAAAACAACTCCTAGATCTAGTAAGTGAACACAGCAAGGTTGCAGACTTTAAGATCAATATGCAAAAATCAGTTGTATTTCTATATAGTAGTAATGAACACACAGAAACTATAAATGCAATATCACTGACACTCACTCAAAAAACAACAAAACTCTGAAATACCTAAGTATAAATCTAAAAACATATGTACAGGCATTGTATGCAGAAAAGTAAAAAACACTAATGAATGAGATAAAAGAATATCTAAATAAATGGAGAGATATAATATGTTCATGGATTATAAGACTCAGTATAGTAATAATCTCAATTTTTGTCAAATTGATAAACACGTTTAACATAATATCTATAAAAATTTCAGCAAGATTTTTTCCATGTCTAGTTAATCTCATCTAAAAATTTATATGGAAAGGCAAAGGAACTAGAACGGCTAAAACAATGTTTTAAAAAGAAGAGTAAAAATGGGAGGAATCTCTTTATCAGATTTTAAGACATTGATTAGCTATTGTAATCGAGACTGTGATATTGGTGGCTGGGTGGACATATAGACGGATAGATCAGAAAAGAGACCATAGAAATACCCCCATATAAGTATGGAAATGGATTTTCAACAAAGTTGCAAAAGCAATTAAATGCAGGAAGGATAGACTTTACAAAAACTGGTGCTGGAGCAATTGAACATCCACTGGGAAAAAATGTATTTTGACCTAAATCTCAGATCTTATAAAAAAATAAATTCAATGTTACATAAGAGTTAAATATAAAATGTAAAGTTATAAAACTTTTAGAAGAAAATGTAGGAGTAAGCTTCGGGAATCTACTGAAGATTTTAGACATTATACCAAAAACACCATCCATAAAAGAAAAGATTGATAAATTAGACTTCATCAAAATAAAAAAAAATTATTCATGAAAAATCTTTTCAAGAGTATGAAAATACAAGCCAAAGAAAATATTTGCCAAACCAAATATGTACAAAGCATTCATATGTAGAATATCTAAAGACATCTGAAAACATTTAAAAAAGGAAACAATTAATTAGGAAATGGACAAAAGACATTATGAAGTAATAAATAAACTATATATGTGTGTGTGTGTGTGTGTGTGTGTGTGTGTGTGTGTGTGTGTGTGTATTGGTCTCTGCCCCCAGTTCCTGGCACAGAGTTCCTAAAACCCTTATAATTTCCTAAGTGGTAAGAACACCAGGAACACCTCTTGTTCTAATATTTGTCTTTGACTCCATCCCTGACACAGGGCTCCTAAAACTCTTGTAAATTCCCAAGTAATAAGAGCACTTAGGAGCATCGTTTGTGCTACTGAGGTGAGTCTGGGTGGGCTCCTGGGTGGAGGCTGGTCACCAGAAAGACCAAGCCATGATTAGAAGCTTGGAAGTTTCAGCCCCATCCCTTATCCTTCAGAGAGGGAAGAGGGACTGTAAATGGAGTTAAGAATTGATCCTGCTGACATGAGGAAGACTTCATAAAATCCCAGTAGTACAGGGTTTGGGGACCTTCCAGCCTGGAGAACACATCTGCACTGGGAGGATGATGCACCCCAACTCCATGGGGACAGAAGCACCTATGCTCAGGACCCTCCCAGGCCTTGCCCTATGTACTGATATTTTTTCATCTGGCTGTTCATCTAGATCTTTTATCAAATCCTTTAATACACCAGTAAGTGTAAGTAAGTGGTTCCTTGAGTTCTGTGAGTCATTCTAGCAAATTAATCAAATCCAAGGAAGGGGTCTTTGGAACTTCTGATCTATAGCCGGTTAGTCAGAAGCACAAGTGATAGCCTGGGCTTGCAACTGGCATCTGGAGTTGCGGGGATGGGCATTCTTGTGGGACTGAGCCCTTAACCTGTGGGATCTGATGCTCTCTCCAGGTAGATAGTGTCCTAGTTAAACTGTAGGATACCCAGCTGGTGTCATAGAGAATTGCTTTTTGAGGGGGAAAAAACTTCCAAACATTCGGTGACCAGAAATGTCAGAAGTATGAGTGTTCTATGTGAGTAGCAAAGGAGACACACAGGAAAGAAACACAGTAGGGACAAACAGGGTTTTTCCTCACACAAGAAGGTGGAAAACTAAGTTTTTTCTTATAGAGACAGGAAGAAAGATTTCACTGAAAAGGACATACAGATAGCAAAGAAGCACATTAAAAGAAGTTCAACTTCACTAGATTTCAGGGAAATGTGAATTAAGGATGACAATGAGATACCACTACATACTTATCAGAACAGCTTAAAAAAAAAGTAAAGTATAAAATGTTGGCAATGATGCAGAGAAACTGGATCATTCATACATTGCTGGTGGAAATTGATGGAAGAAATTTACACATGTTGAGGTATGAGTAAGTTGTTCAGGTTTATACATAGCTTAACTTAAACTTATGATAATTAGAACAGCCTGCTTTGTGGCCTATCAAACATACACTGTACATCCTTTTTAACCACTAAAGAAAAGAATGCATTTAAAAATCAAAATGGAGAAACTGTGGTTCGGGTATCCAAAATGGAGCTGAGTGGCCACTGTGGATGTGGTTTCAGACACGTTCCTGCATCACTGAGAACTTGAATTTTCTGGACTGTATCAGACTCAAGGACACCACCAGCCATTCTCAAAACTATATCTGCTGGCAGCTGCCAGCTGCAACTATGTGGTCTCAGGGCATCCCCGTGTAACTATGCAACCATTTCAGACCCCAATCCTTGCTTAACAAGCACCGTTACTTCTTGCCAGCTCCAATTATAATTCATGACAAACAACTTATGTAATTTTGTGGGTTTTTTGCCTTTATAAGCCTCCCCCATTTGTAGTCCAGTGGAACACAATTTAAGTGCTTCTTGAATCATGTCTCCTGGGCTATAGGCGTCAGTTTAGCTCAAATAAAACTCTTTTCTATTCCTACTATATATTGGTTTATGGATTATTTCTGTCAACACAATGTAAAATGGCACAGTGACTCTAAAAGTTGGAAAGTTAAAAATAAAACCTAAACATACACTCACCATATGAACTAGAAATGGCACAACTGGATGCTTATCCTAAAAAATGAAATCTTATGTCCACAAAGAAACCTGCACACAATTGTTCATAGCAGCTTTGTTTTTAACAGTTGAAAACGAGAAACAACAAAATGTCCTGTAGTAGGTGAATGTTTAAAAAAAACTGGGGCATTTATGCAATGGAATGAAAAGGGGAAAAAGAACCCTATTGATACATGCAACAATTTGGATGGATCTAAAGGCCATACTTGCTGACTGAAAAAAAAAAAATCAGTCTCAAAAGGTCACATACTATATGATCCATTTTCATAGCATTCCCCAAATGATAAAATGATAGCAATGGAGAAAAAATTAGTTGTTGCTATGTATTAGGCATGGTTGGGCGAAGGGGGTTGGCACCACTATTAAGGGGTAACACTAGGTAACCGTACTGAATTTTGACTGCAGTGATAGTCACATAAATGTACACATGTGATAAAAGGACATAGGTCTAAACCAATACATTATACTGAAGTAATACAGTTATATAAGATAACACCATTGGGGGTAAAATTTACCTGAGAACTCTGTACAATCTTTGCAATTTCTTTTGCAATAATATGTAATTATTTCAAAATAAATGGTTAAAGTCAGTATGATTCTATTTATATAACATGCTTGTGATGACAAAATACAGAGATGGGTAACAGATCAGTTGTTGCCATGAGTTAGTAAAGTAGGAAGGAGTGTGTGACTATAAAGTGATAATATGAGGGAGCTTCTTTGTACCAGTGGATCAGCTCTGTATTTCAAATGTGGTGAGAGTTATATGAATTAACACATATATAGATATACATACGAACCTAGACATACATTGTAGAATTATACAAAAAGAGTTGCAAGCAAAAACTGGCAAACTGTGTGTATCACTTCTAGTGTAGTTAATTTCTAGTGTAGTTAATATCAATTTCCTGGTTTGGATAATGTACTATAGTTACATAAGATGTCACTACTGGGGAAACTGGGTGATTGTACACCACTGAGAGGAGCTGAGAGATGGATTAAGCTTAGTGATTGTAATACTCTGTACTGTTTTTGCAACATCTCTTGAGTCGGTTTTTTAATGAATTTTTAAAAAGCTATGAATAATGTGAAAAGATAAGTCACAGTCCAAAAAACTATTTTTAATGAATATAACTAAAAATGGCTTGATGGCCAAAGTATACAAAGATCTAAAACTCAATTCAGAAAAAGATAAACAATCCCATAGCAAAAAATAGGCTAAAGACATGAACAGTCAGTTACCAAAGAAGAAACCCGAATGGCAAGTCTGATAATAAGAGGTATTGGTAAAGAATATTGTTGATGGTGAGTAAATTGATACAAACATTTGCCAATAACATGTTCATTTGAATATACAAATTCCTATGACATATTAAATTCACTTTGGGGTATGTATACCAATTATGGCATATGTGCACATAGAGAAATATATCAGAATGTTCCTAGCAGCAGTCTTTGTGCTACTAAAACACTTGGAAACAAAGTAAGCATCTTTTATATGGAGAATGTGCTACAATTATATAATGGGATATTAAATACAGAGAAAATTACCTAATCGGAGCACCCATAGTCAACATGGATGATGGCTGTAACATAATATCAATGGAGAAGTCAAACCCCAGAAAAATAGAGTATAGAAATGTTCAAATATTATGTATAAGTTATGGATATTTTCACATATAGTAAAAGTATAAAAATACAATGGGAATGTTTAACACAAAATCCAAGAAAATACTTTCCTTTGACAAGGTGGCCAGGGGACAGGGTATTACTGGGGAGAGGTACAGTGGGTGCTTAAATAATATTGGCAATGTTTTATTTCTTAATTTTAGTGTTGGTTACACAGGTGCTTATTAAATTATTCTGTATATGTATTTGTGTCTTAAATATTTCATAAGTTGCAACAAAAGAGCAAATTCATAAAAATGCAAAATGTATACAATTAAACTAATAAAAATCAAATAAATTAAAAAATAAAGTATGCATAAGAATCCCAGAGAATAGTCATATTTACATAAATATGAGCAATATATATATTGCTTCCAGGATCAATAAATCCCAAATGATGTACCAATGGATGCTAAACATGACAAATACTCTTCTTAAATAATACAAGCAGTGTCAGTACCAGAAGAGTTGACAAATTTCATAAGCACTTATGACTTTTAACCAGTTGTAATTTTTAGAATTTTTTGCATTCAATTATTTTTACCAGTTCAGAAGGACAGAATGGGAAAAAAAAGAACTTTTCCTAGTTGTCTCTTTGTTCTTTATATATTAGGCTGTATTTATTTCTAAACTGTAATCTTTATTACTTAGAGTAGATCAAATGCAGAAGTTATTGGATTGGGTCAAGCTTAAATTATATTTGAAATACCCAGGATCCAACTGAAATGATCTTCTTGGTTTGTGTCTTTAAACCGTGGTTGTTTTCTTCAGTAAATGCTCCCTGCTAAAGAGTATATATATGATCAAATCTGAATATTCATGGTTGGAAGTATATCCATTCTGAGTTAAATATGAGGGGAAAAAAATGTTCACCTGCTTCCTTATTATCAATCAATTCTGAAGAAAACTCCTTGGAAAAAAGAAAAAGAACATCAATTTCCCAGGTACTTTAGTAGTTCTGCTTCCTTATGTGTTGATTGATTAAACATAACTTTTTTTATTTTTGGCCAGACCACGTGGCATGCGGGATCTTGGTTCCCTGACCAGGGATCGAACCCATGACCACTGCAGTAGAAGAGTGGAGTCTTAACCACTGGACAGCCAGGGAAGTCTCCAAACATACCTTTTGTAATAGAAGTTAACTTGTTTGTAACCACAGAACTATTTGTCATGCTGTCAAGGCTTTGAAAACCTGAGATGTACTCTTCCTCCTTCAATTAGGATTAAAAAGGAGAAGAGTGTTAAGGTTTCCAAAAAGCAAAACTCCATAAACCTAGTAGTCTATTCCAGTATTTAAAAGGTCTCATTATGAAGAAATTATTCTTGATAACCACACCAGCTCTCTGATGTGTCAGACCATTTTTTTCCAAGTGAATCAATATTGATCGTTTTTCTCTGATTATAAATGTAATAAATGCACACTACTGAAAATTTGAAATTTGCAGCAAAGTATAAAGAAGAATGAAAACTCCCATCAGATAAACACAGTTGCACTAACATGTTGGTTAATTTCTTTCTGGCCCTTTTATATGTACATTTGTGTTTATTACACATGTATATGCATATATACACATGACAAACATGTTATATAAACACATTAATATCTATTATTTAACATTTACTGCATACTGAACATTAAGAATATGCACTTTATGTACATTTGCATATTTAACCCTCACTATAAGCATATTTGCATCCACATGTTTAAAAGAAAACTGAAGCACAGAAACATTTAAAAAATTGCCTGGTGTGACACAGCTCTTAAGTTACTAAGTGCTGGAGTAGAGGTTCAGACTGGCACTCTTATTAGCCTGCTTGCCATACAGCAGACATATAACTACCATATAAATACACACATTTACAGACACACACGTGAATATATCACAAAAGCCTTGGCATTAATTAACAAACTGTTGATTGGACTATCTGTAGGAAGTCCTAAAGGTCCATGGTCCTTGACAAGTAATTTATGGAAACAAAACTTACTCATATTCTTTGCAGAGCTGTTTTCTGAGAATAGATCACTTACATGAAACCTAACAGACTAACTCCCACCAAATGTGTCATGGATGTAGAGGGAAAGTTATTCAGAGCTGAGAATGAAGCCATGAGCCGGGGACATGCAATGGGGGCTTGTAATAAAGGGAAGCCATGAACATAACAAACGTTAGCCATGTAGAGATATATGATAAATGCCATCCAAGTGGAAAACATCTATATGAGCTTTTAAATTATACAAGGAATGGATATTTTGTATTTATAATTACAAAATAAATCATAAATTATCTGCATCTTTTGGTTAACCTAATTGATTTTTCTTTGCATACTTCCAGTTTCCAAAGACCCTGATGATTTAAACATTCCAAGTCATCCATCAGCTAATAAACATGACCAGTCAACTCAGGTACTTTATAAAAACATTTTTCTTTCTTAATGATCATTGGGATGGATATGGGGACAGTCTAATCATTGAAAGCTACTCATTTAAACTCAATCTTGGTGTTTTAATCATCTTCACGATATTGAGTGCTTGTCAACATTACTTATTACAGAATTAGCCCAGATATTGAAAACGTGTTATTCCTGACCTTTGCTGTCATAACCTCTGGATGCAATTGCATCACACAGTGTCTATTTGCTTTTCTATGTTTAACATCTATTTTTTTTTTGTTTTTAGTCAACTAAATTTATTTTCCCTTGCTTTACCTTTACTTCAGATTTCTTAAGGAAGCTATAATGTATGAGAACTTTATACTTTATGAAATAAAAGGATTTGGTTATAAAAATGTAATTAATATGATGGATCACGGAAACAGAGACTTATCATAACAGATAAAATCAGTCATTTCTTTTCTAGGGCCTCCTCTTTTAACAACCCAACTCTAAGTCTATTCTATGGCTTTACTGCCTTCTAATAGTAGGACCCTGTGAGGCTCTTCTGGGTACAGAAGCCTTTCTGTGTCCCCCATTTGCTGTTTGTAGAAAAAGGCTTTAGTCTCTTAGACTTTCCCTGACTTCCAAAGAGCAGACTCAAGCAGTTACTAATTAGGGAAGTGAGGGAATGCAGAAACAAAGGAAAAGCAATAAAGAAACAACAGTTCAGTGATAAAAACAGTCTTAGTTCCTTCTCAAAGGATATACATAACAATCTGATGTATATCTTTGAGTTCTGTAAGAACTAAGGCCCCCACCCAGGTGGAGAATGTTAACTACATGCTGAGACCCCAGAACCAGAAGATTGAGATTCCTGGAGTGCCACCCTGTTACCTCACCATCAACCAATCAGAAGAAAGTCATACACCCTGCAGCAGTCACCCTGTAAGGGAGCAGGACTCTATAAGGTCTTCCCTGGACAGACCTCTCCCTATATCTTCTGCTGTAAGCTCCTCTCTGAAGTACCCAGCATCTTCTGCATATTTCCTGAGTTTTTCAGATGCTAAAAATCACCATCAAATGGAAGAAATTAACTACTTGATCACGAGCACATAGCCCCCAGACCTTCTGGTGCCTAAGGATTGATAATGTTAACCCTTGTGACACAGCCCTGTTACCTCACCATCAACCAATCAGAGAACTGTGCATGAATTGATCACATACCCTGGGATGCCCCTCTCTCATCTTGCCTTTAAAAATGCTTTGCTGAAACACTTGGGGGTGTCTGGGGCTTGGGGGGGCATGAGCCACCCGTTCTCCTTGCATGGCCCTGCAATGAATCTTTTTCTCTGCTCCAAACTCTGAGGTTTTGGTTTGTCTGGCTTCACTGTGCATCCGGCACACAAACTTGCATTTGGTAACAACTCTAAATGTTGATTTTAAAAACTCTTCCCTGGGGCTTCCCTGGTGGTGCAGTGGTTGAGAATCTGCCTGCCGGTGCAGGGGACATAGGTACGAGCACTGGTCTGGGAAGATCCCACATGCCGCAGAACAACTGGGCCCGTGAGCCACAACTGCTGAGCTTGCGCGTCTGGAGCTTGTGCTTTGCAACAAGAGAGGCCACGACAGTGAGAGGCCCGCGCACCATGATGAAGAGCGGCCTCCACTTGCCGCAACTACAGAAAGCCCTCACACAGAAACAAAGACCCAACACAGCCATAAATAAATAAATAAATAAATAAATAAAATTTAAAAACCAAAAAAAAATCTCTTCCCTGAAAACCATCAGGGAATTTGGATCTTTTAAGAACAAGCTGTCCATTCTCCTTACTTGGCCCATGCAATAAACCTTTTCCTGCTCCAAACTCAGACACTGACACTGAGCAGGGCCCTGTGGGGCTCCTGGGCACAAAGCCTTTCTGTATTCCCCATTCCTTTGCAGGAAATAGGCTTCATTCAGCCTCCATGACCTTCCCTGAGTTCCAACGGGCAGGTTCAAGCAGATGTTAATTAGGGGAGGGAAGGGATGCAAGACAAGGGAGAAACAAACAGTCAAGAGAAACAATAGTGCAGCCTTGGGGCAAGATTCTGGTTCCCCATCAAAGGATACACACAATAGCTTTGAGCTGTTTTGCAGATAATGAAACCACCTCCAGGTGGGAGAAGTTAACAGTACTGCCCAGAAGCACAGACACCAGACCAGATGGAACCAGAAGGTTGATGATGCTGACTCCTACTTACCTCACCACCAATCCATCAGAAGAATGTCCATGAACTGATTATGCCTCTCTATGAACCTACTATAAAACTTCTGACTATCCTCTCCAAGTTGGGATACATAGTTTTGTGAGGCAGGAGCCCACTGTCTCCCCCTTTGCTTGGCAAAGTAATAAAGCTACCCTTTTTACTTCACCCAAAACTCTGTCTCTGAGATTTGATTTGACACTGGTGTACAGAGAAACTGAGCTTTTGGCATCAACATTTAGGTCTATTTGACCTCACTGTGTGTCAGGCACAGGGACTTGGACTCGAAAACAATTATTGATTCACCATTGTCCTCCAATATCTTCCAATCAGTCCAATGAATTTTACAGTAATTGGTCTATAAACTAATTTACATTAAGACATAAGATACATTAGCCAGACTGAAACAATTCACTGACATTTTAGTAATTTCATTGCCCTCCTCCAATTAACTGATGGTTGCTTCCCCTGCCATTATCTTGTCCTTAATTTTGAGCCAGATTTTATTCCAGTCCTCATACCCATTGGATGATAAAAAATTCTTTGCTGAATGAAGTATTTACTGAATAATTTTCTCCCTACTCTTCTGAATTCTTGGCTAAGATTCCCTGTAATAAAGAGGGATTAACAAGAGAAAAACAGTTTATTAACATGTATACCTCCAGCATACATAGGAGATATCCAGGAAAACAGAATAAATACCTCAAATTCCCCAAGTCACCACCTTAAATTCCATCTTCAGCTAAAGATAAAAGAAATATGTTGTTGGGGGTTGGGGGTAGGCAATTCATGGAAAGGTGAAAGGAGAAAATGTGTGGTAAAGAAAGGTTGCCCTGCCCTGCAGGTAAGTCTCTCAGGTGAAAAATTTATCTCTGATAATAACTCTTTCCAGTAATTCTCCCCTTTGAATGCAAATTTCCTTTATAAATGTAGATTTCCCTTACAACAGGGTAAATTCTACTCTGTTTTCAGAGCTTCTCCTGTGTCTGCAATTTCTCAAAGCAATCAGCTCAAAATGATCCTTATGCCAAAGAAGCATATTTTGTGGTGGCATATTCTGATACCCTTCAGAAACGTCATTCAACTTTCAAATATTTAACAATGTTGTTGCTGCCATGATGAAAAATTTCAAATTCTGTTTACGTTGCTCCCCTAGAACTTTCCTTTGATTCCTATCATTCCTCTTTTTCCTTACATGAGAACAATCTATTTTTTCAGTTGTGGATTATGCCATCCACTGGTTGACAAATTTTGTAACTGAGCAGAGAAACAATCTATTTATTGAAGTAGTTCACTGAATGACTTTCCAACTGGATGCCTTGTGATAGATGTGTAATCAATGGACTAAGAAACTACTTTTGTGTTACAGTTAGTGAATGTGTATGTGTGTACAGATGTATGCAAGGGTCCACATTTGTGTGCACATGCACATATAATTGGTATATGTGAGAAAGAAAAGAGGAAGTCAGTACACATACTGCAGAAGCAAAGTGATGTAAACTTATTTTATCAATTAATTTTAAAACTAAATTAATCCCACCAACCTCCTACCACTATGTGAAGTCACCCATCACAGAACCAAAAAAAAAATTTTAGCTTAAATATAAGGAGTTCTCAGGGATATTCAGCCTATACATCTGCTTCATATAACTAAATTGTTATTTCTTTCATGTTCCTACATATGCTATTTCTTCCTTACAAAGTGCATTATCCATTTATCTTTTTTTTTTAAAAAGGATGTACTCTTTTTAATTTTTTTTATTTTCTTAATTTATTTATTTATTTTTGGCTGTGTTGGGTCTTTGTTTCTGTGTGTGGGCTTTCTCTAGTTGTGGCAAGCGGGGGCCACTCTTCATTGCAGTGCGTGGTCCTCTCACTGTCATGGTCTCTCTTGTTGCGGAGCACAAGCTCCAGACACGCAGCCTCAGTAGTTGTGGCGCATGGGCCTAGTTGCTCCACGGCATGTGGGATCTTCCTGCACCAGGGCTCGAATCCATGTCCCCTGCATTGGCAGATAGATTCTCAACCACTGCGCCACCAGGGAAGCCCATATTTTATATTTTTTAAAAGATTTAATTTTATTTATTTTTGGCTGCATTGGGCCTTCGTTGCTGTGCATTGGCTTTCTCTAGTCAAGCAGGGGCTTCTCTTGTGGAGCACGGGCTCTAGGTGAGTGGGCTCAGTAGTTGTGGCATGCAGACTCTAGAGCGCAGGCTCAGTAGTTGTGGTGCATGGTCTTAATTTGTCCGTGGCATGTGGGATCTTCCCGGACCAGGGATCAAACCTGTGTCCCCTGCATTGGCAGGCGGATTCTTATCCACTGTGCCACCATGGAAGTCCCTATCTATTTATCTTTAACATTTAAAATTCTTCAAAATTTTGTGCAAAATCCACAACACTCAGAATTTTTTTTAAAACCCTTTAGCCGAACCATTCATTCTATTCTCTGCATCCTAAGCACATACATCAAACTTCCTTGTTGTGTTAATCTGCATTTGTATACTGTGACAGGGAGAATTCTAAAGATGGTCCCCCAAGATTCCAGTCCACTAGTTGTGCAGTCAAACACTAATTTATGTGCTCCTGGGGAAAGATTTTACAGAGATAAAGTCTCAAGTCAGTTTATATTAAGATATGGAGATTATCTGGGTGGGCCCGACTCAATCAGGTGAGAAGCTAAACAGTAGACTTTCTCTGGATGTGCAGAAGTCAGAGAGAGATGTGCTCCTGCTGGCTTAAAGGAAGAAGAAATAAAGTACCATGTTGTGGGATGACTTGTGAGTATGAGACCTTTAAGAGAGGAGAGCCACCTCTACCTGAGAGCCAGCAAGAAAATGGGGCCTCAGTCCTACAAACACAAGAAAACAAATTCTAGCAACAGCCACTGTGTTTAGTAAAGGACCTACCCAAGCCTCAGATAAGCATTGTAGTTTTAGCTAATCCCTTGATTTCAGCTTGTGGGACCTGAGCAGAGAAGCCAGCCATGCTCTATTGGACATTTGACATATAGAACTATGAGATAGTAAGTGGGCATTGTTTTAAGCCATTGAGTTTATGCTTATTTGGTATGGCAGCAATAGAAAACTAACAAATATGTGTAATTATTTCACGTGTTGTTCTCTTTACAAATAAAGCTTAAAATTCCTTGACATCAGGAATTACTACTTTTGTTTACTGTATATTTATGCTAAACCTAATGATTAAACATTCTACTACCTGAGCATCTGTTTTGAACCATAATTATCTAAATCAAATAAAATATTTTATTCATGGCATCATCATCATTGCTATCATAGAATCAAAAAATTTTGTTTTACCAATTTCAGGAAAAAAAAGCACTCTAGCAAATGCTATCAATATTCAGCCCAGATCACCTGTGATATGCTCCTATCTTCCAGCTTCCACAAGCTTAGCCCTATGAAATAAAATTAATATTTTATGGCAGAAGAAGAAATAAAATTTAAACATAAAAAATTTTCCTCTGCCCTTTGGCCTCCTCTTTCCCCTCATCTGCATTATGCATCGACCAAACCTCCCCCATCGGCAGGAATACCTGCTCAACCATAAAAAACCAACATTCTCCAAGCACCAGTAAGACTGGTGCTCCTTACGACTCCTTAAAAGATAACATTCCTTCTGAATCTTGAAAGGGGCCATGATGACGCATGACCCACTACTCCCTAGATTGTGTAAACTGTCAATAGTAAGTCATTTAATGTACAGCTCTCTGTCTCAAAAACTTATATAAATGTGCTTTGACTTTTAAAGGGCAGAACAGTTCTCGGAGCTTTCTGAGAGGCTTGTTCTTGGGTTATAATCCTTAATATGGCTTGAAAAAAAATTTCATTTCTTTCTTAGATTGACTGATTTAATTTTTTGTCGACAGTCTTAAGTGGGTACCTCTAACCTTCTTCAGAGAACTTCTCTTGGGCTACTGTAGCTGTTCAAAGCCTGAAGTGCCTGGGAGTTTATGTGCCCTATAGCAAGTCCAAGCCAATGCCCATGTAGTATGGGAGTTTAAAAGTCCAGCTCCATTGCCTCAAATAGTCCAAAAACTCAGTGGTGCAATTTCAGTTCTTGAGAACCCCAAGTATGAGGGTGAGGCTTGAGCTTTGACTGAAATGTCACTTTTATTTAGGGTGACTGATTCTCTGTCCTGTTTCCCCTACTCCATTACTTCTTTTTTGCCCTGGGATCATTTCCTTAACAAACCACATACCCATGAATCCTCCAACGCTTAGGAACAATTCACAAGCAGCTACCCATGACAATTATCAAATGAATGAATGGAAGAAGCACTATTGAATGGATGCAAAACGGTGAAGGACTAATGGAAAAAAGTTGAAAATTTTATTGTGAGAATAAAATTTCACAAAATCAGTTTATTAATTAAGATAGCATTTGATTTCAGATGCTCCTCAGAGTTAGAATAACTGATGCCAAAAACTCAGCCTCTGTGCACTGGTGCCAAATTGAATCTTGGAGACAGAGTTTTGGGTGAAGTAAAAAAGAATAGTTTTATTGCTTTGCCAGGCAAAGGGGGACACAGAGGGCTTGTGCCCTGAAAAACTGTGTGTCCCAACCTGGAGGGATTTGGTGAGAAGTTTTATACTAATGGTTCAAGGGCAGGGCTGCTGATAAGGATCAGGGTGTGTGCAGAACCTGCATGCCTTTAACCTGGCCTCAGGTGGTCTCCTCCCTGTCTCTGCATCCCCTCCTTTCCCTGATTAGCAATTGTTCGAGTCTGCCTTTTGGAATTTAGGGAAGGTCATGGAGGCTGGCTGGAAATGGGGGACACGGAAAGGCTTCCGTGCCCAGGAGTCCCACAGGGTCCTGCTCAGTTTCATAACACATACATAATCGACTTGACCACATTCTTCCATGAAGCACATGAAACAGAAATTTAACAAGTTATACTGCCTGGCTACATGGGCATTTTATACATTGGCATCATTATTAAAAATATGTTAAAAAAGAAAAGGAACATGCAGATGGTAATACTAATACTCCATGTTTTAATATTATATTTTAATTTTATATGAATAATTTAATTTATATTAAATAAAAATAAATTTATATTTTACATATTATGCCATAATAGTATATCATTATAAATTATAATAAATATTGTTAAATTAAAAAAACTTGAAGTTAAGTAAAATATTTTATTTTAATAAAAATATTTCCTGGAATATAGGATAATTTATGGTACCTCATCAACAAGGGTAACATTTATGGATTTCCTATGCCAATCTGTACAAAAAGGAACAATTAGTGGTAAGGAATTTATTCTAAAAATACTCAATATTAGAGTGACAGTAAAATGAAAAGGCACATGACACCATGGTTTTCAACTCCATTCTGGGATTTAAAAAACACACTTCTGGCATAAATGATTTAGAGTGTTTCTACTTGGCATACATCAGGATGGACATTCCTGAGGACAACAAGGAGGATGATCTGGTGTGGATGCAGATAAAAGTGGTGGTAATGGGCTTGTACTATTTGTGTCAGATACTGGTTTGAATACATAATGTGCACTATCTCATTTCTATAAATCCTCTTAAAAGTCTCAGAGAGCAGATGGTAATATCTTCCTCGGACTTTATTTATAACAAGGCCCTGAAAAGTCATTAATTGTTTAAAGTCCCACAAGTAGAAAATTGTGGGGCTAGGTTCAAGTTCAACCTGCCTGAAACAAAGCTATGTTCTTAGTCACTGCATGAAAATGGTTAGTTTCCAGACCTGTGGCTACACAGATGCTTAAATTTAGGAGGTCTGAATAAAACCATACAGACAATGATGAATGTCAACACATAACCTTTTTGCACTAACTTACTTTCTCAACTTTACCATTAACTAACATGCATTTTAATAATTTCTACCTGTTCTAAAAATATGCAACTGTATATGTTCATAGTAAAAAGTAGTTTAAACAGTAGCATTTTTTGGAAGCTATAAATATTCCCCTGGTTCCCAGGAAGAAACACATTTGATTTAAATGCTCCCCAGAGGAAAGAATAACCAATACTTACAAAACTGACTTGACCAAATACTTCTACGGAGCACATGATAAATTCTTACAAAGATAGAAAGTTTGAAGAAAAAAAGGTACTCTACTTCTCGAGGTACTAAGAAATGCTATAAAATGTGACTATGAGAAAATATTCTGGCCAATTTCTGTCTAATGCTGATTCACATATGATTCTCATGTACAAACTCTTGACAGTGCAGTGTAATAAATCAAATAATACCATAATACATAGGAAGACATATCCAGAATGCACTATTTAGTTTTTATCCTTTTCATGTTCAGACCCAGCCAATACTTATTAATGATTTCTTCTTCCCACCCCAACTCTGTACTTTAAAATATTCCAAATTTACGTAAGAGTTGAAGACTAGAACAGGAAACACATATAATCCTCCGTTAGTTCACCAGTTGACACTTTGCCATATCTACTTTCTCCCTTCCTCTCTTTTGTCTTCGTTCATTTGTGATTTATTTTCTTAAGGTATTTTCATGTGTGCATGTGCACACGTGCACACACACACAGGCACATACACCCCTAAATATTCAGCATGCATCTTCTAAGAAAAAAGGTCTCCTATATAACAGCAATTCCATCATTACAACCAACACATTTAACAATTACATAACAGCATTATCTAAATTACAGTCCATGTTCAAGAGTCCCAATAATGTCAGGATTACCCATTGAATTTAGGCTCCTTTAATCCAGGACAGTCCCCCAACCTTGTATGGGTCCTTCATGGCACTGACATTTTTTAAGAGTTGAGGCCAGTTATCTGAAATCTCTGGTTGTCCCTTCATGACTAGAGGAGTTTAAACTTTTCTGCAAGAAAACTGTATATGTACTGTGGTATAGTTGTGTGTCCCAGAAGCACAGCAGGTCAGAGTGCCAAGTTATTTGGGATACTAAGTTTGGTCATCTGGTTATGGTGGTGTCCACCAGATGTCTTCATGTTAAAGCTAGCTTTCTCCCTCAGTAGTTAATAACTAACCTCTACATGAAACTTTGAGACTGTGTGAACATTCATTTCCTTATCAGCCTTTTCCTTAATGGTCTGCATATAAAGTATACACTGTGTGCTTGGGTTGTATAAAACCCTTTGGAAGGGCTCCTCCAAGCAGCTAGGTCAGGGGTTCTCAGGGCTAAAAACTACTGAGCCAGATCCCCAAACTGAAAAGTGCAGTGCAGGACAGCAGCATCAGAAGATGGAAAAGAAAACAGGTGCTTTTTATAGCAGTATGAGCAAGTGAGTATATAAACTGGCTCTATGTCCTATAAATACAAATTTACAGAACGAGTATATGTACTTTTAAGTAACACAGTCAGAAATTACTGCCTTTTTCTACATACTTCAGGCCATGCACATAGTCCTCTAGTTGAGAACTATAGGAAATCACCTCCTTTACACTCCTCCAAGGGATTAAGAATAGCAGTCTTTCAGAACCACATGAAACTAAGAATTATGAAGATAACTCATCTTATTCACTACAAATCAATTATTCTTATGTTAATATTTTTAATATGCATCCTTTTTGTATAACTTCATTTCTAAAAATGTTGTATTAATCTTTTGTCAGTTCCCATTTTATAGGATTTAACTTAGTTATCCAACAAAATCATGTGGCTACTTCTGCTAAAGATTCTATGACAAAAATCACGGTATAAATCAGTACTCAATAGATGTCACTGATTTACAGTTGGGATGATAGTTCTAATATCATGATTCTAAAAATATACACTTCTAATGACTACATTTTCACAGCATGGATGCTTTCAATCTCCTATTAAACACAGAAAATTAGGATTATGAGACACTGCCTTTATAATTCCCATGTCTTAGAGTGTTTTGTTATTTCTTTTATATAAATAAAGGAAGTAATTAAAGGATGATAATTCAGATCCATTTCAGATTAGAACACTTTATCAGCACAGTTTCTGAATGAAATTTAAGAGCTATATAAATTAGTAAATCATTTAAAATACTATGAAAATGAAAATGCATTTACTTCAATTTTATTTGTAAAGATTTCAGTTATTTAATATATTGTTCTAATGTTTGTGTAATTTTTAACCAAAACTAATATATATAGATACTAATATTTTCTTCCAGTTTATCAGTTTAATCCTAGGTAAGTATTAATAGTTTTTGATTGTTGCAATATTCAAACACATCTCAAAATCTTGATGGTACCACAATTCATTTTTTTAGTCAGTAATAAAGTATCAGAGTTTTTGAAGTATGCATTTATTCTTATTGAATTGAAGTCGACTCAAAAGTTTCCTGATAACAGTGCAACTCTCATTCGTTTGTATTTTAATACCCTCATGATATTATTTTGGGCTTCTATTTCCTCTTATTAAAAAATGATACTTCTGGGGCTTTCCTGGTGGTGCAGTGGTTGAGAGTCCGCCTGCCGATGCAGGGGACACGGGTTCGTGCCCGGGTCCAGGAGGATCCCACATGCCGCGGGGCGGCTGGTCCCGTGAGCCGTGGCCGCTGAGCCTGCGCTCCGCAACGGGAGAGGCCACAACAGTGAGAGGCCCGCGTACCACGCACACACACACAAAAAAGATACTTCTGAATACTACAATTATGAAATATCCCTGAAGCTGCAGTGGCACTTATTACATCAGTGCTAAGGCTGTTTGCATCAAATGAATGTTTAAATATTGAGTTGAACCATATGAAATTGCCAACTATGTAAATGGCAATTTAATTTGATTCATCTAATACATTTGTCTCCCCAATATAACGCACACACACACAGACTTGATGCACACATAAATACCACATCCCTCTCCCCAGGCCCAGGCACACAATGCTGTCTTAATTCTATTTTCCATTTCTCCTCATTGACAGATTGTAGGAAAGAAGTCACTATCTGTCCTATGAGGAGAAAGCAAACAAACAAAAACATCACTTAATGGCAAAAACAAACATCACTCAAAAATTTTAATTTACAGTAGAGAATAACCGATACAATGCAAATGATGATTTTAAGCACCATGATTTTGAAGTTGAATGACATGATGAGTATTATGTAACACATTAGAGAAGGTATGTGAAGTCTCACCATTTATCATTCAGTCATTAACTGGGTAATAATAACACTCAAATTTTATATGTCTTTCCCCATCATTAGTGAAGATAATGACCCTTATCCTTGTCTTTCCAAATTATGTTAGGGTTGAAATTTTGAAGCTTTATAGTAAATATTTGTGATAAAGGGCTAAGTAACTGCAGTATTTTATTGCTTTCCAATAGCATATAAAGTACTGTGATGGCCTACTGAAAATGTTATGTATCATAAGATTGTGATATTCTTTATATCTTTCTGCTCTTAACTACAGTTCTGTTCCTATACGTATTAATGAAAGACAGACCTTGTGTTCAAAAAGAAGTTCAATTGAACATGGCTTTAATTCATAGAAATAAGGTCAGAGCAAGAGGAAGGGGCAAGGCTCCATGATGTGGTTTCTAGGAGCAAACCTCTAGTCTTAATATGATTGTGTGTCTAAACTTTCTCCACAAGGCAACTCAACCAAAAATTAAGGGTGACAAAACCAGCAGTGGCAATGAATGGTTAATGCAGAGTTCACTGCTAACACTGCTGCACTGATACACCAAGTCTTTCTATAGGGCTAAATAAACTCATAAATAGGAGAAGGAAAAGAAAAAATTCTGGGTCAACCCTTTGAAAACGCTTTATATTATGAAATTTACTACCACCAACATCACCATCCAAAACAAATGCTTATTACTATCCATCTACTATCTAAGTAAAAATGTAAAATTAATGGAATGATTTTGAATGACTGTCCTTGCTTCAGAGAAAGTTATTACAAAAAACAAATTTTGTTCAGGAAGCTTTCTAAATAAGACTGTACTACCCACATTTATTTAAAATATTTCTCAGTTTAATAACTAGTAGCAAATATGCACATACAAAATTACTTTCACACAAAAGTGTTAATGTTTATTTAAATATGTAATGCTTACTATAGATAGTATATTTAAGTTAGATCAACTGATGAGACAAGTAAATTGTAATTTGGGTGCAGTAATGTATATTTATAATGATAGAGCTCATCCATGGTGTTGTAAAACATTAGAATGTCTCTACCACAATTCATTTTGTTAATGAGGAATGAAGTCCCACGGTTTTAATTTTTTTCATTTATTTTCAAGAATCAAAGCAGGCTCAAATATTCCTGATGATAATGTGACTCTCACTTATTTATCTTTCAATATCCCTTCTTTAGTGGGAGGAAAAAACGGAGTAGAGTTATAGCTACTCTTCTAGGTACTGCAATAACTCAGAATATATGTTATCTGCAGGCCATAAAGTCACTGTTATTTATGAAAATTACTAATTCTAGCTAATATACATTAACTAATTTAGTGCCTCAATATAGATTTTTGGTTTAATCTAAAACTTCCTAAATCCACTGAAGTATGTTGCATATGTGAAAGTCTTCCATTGATTTGTATCACAGCAGAATAAGGGCAGAGAATTATTGTTTTAGATCACATAAGAGATCTGTAGATATTCATCAAGTATAGAAATATATACCCATTTAGCAATAACTTAAATTTATATGTTATTTCCACATGAATCATCTCAGTTGCTGGATACACAATAATCTGGTAAAATAAGCATAAACTGCAATTTCTATAAAACATTTGAGAAACCTGGATATCTTAGAGCCTATTTTAAGTATTTTAAAACATTACCTTTGATTAATATCTACCAATATATATTTTCTTTTCAAGAAAGTGTTCCTGGAGAAAAATACTATAATCTATTGTTAACAAAGTTCAAAATGTGGCTTCTAGGAATGAAATGTCACAAAAAGGAGAAATTGCCGATCCCTAAACATATTTATGTTTGGGCAAAACCCCATATGTATGTGTATGTATTTTATGTAGGTGTATGTGTACACTCTAAATTTACAAATTTTTTCTTTGTCTGTAAATAACTATCATTACAAAGAGATACACAGGCAAAATTTAAACTTTAAGTATTTGGAAAGCTATACAGAATACTTTAAGACAATACTAAATAGTACTCCTTCATGCCCAAAGAGTAGAAATGTGATCTATGGTAGACTGCTCTGGTAACATGATCAGCCTTATGACACCTAATAAAGCTGAATCTGAAAATTATTTGTAAACTGTATGATCCAATAGCTTTTCTTCTGTTTGCATCCTTACATCTTTAATGGTTAATCCCAAAGAATTCTGAGCAGAGGCAAAAGCCAGTAAATATATTATGTGAATCAATATCAGTATCCTGATGGTAACCAAAAACAAGACTCCCTCTGTGCTGACAAAAACTCATATGAACACAGTACGCTCATTTTCATTAAACTATTCCTTCATATGTATAATGCATTTTATTTTAAGGCAGGCATGATCTAGCTAAAACACAGGCTAGGTAATATTTATAGAATATCCCCCTTTTATCTCTTAGAAGATTTTTGGATTTTTTTTTAATGAACATCACAAAAAGAAGTCATAGTTACACTTGAAATACCTGGAATCAAGCTATTCTGTTGAAGAAGCTTTTAGAAACAAACAGTAGCACAGGCTAAGGTCAGAGCTGGCCTTACAAGTTATTAAAGGAAGTCATCATTGACTTCTGTGTCATAATAGAGCTCCCTCTGATAGAAACCCCTATTAAAATAAATTTCCAAACCATTCAGTCAAATGTCTCTGAAATCCCACCATGTGTGTGTTCTCACTGATTAGAGCGATGCTAAAGATGTATTGATTATAAATTTGTAGCTTGAAGGTTGAATGTTGATGCCTAAGCAAGGGAATGAGATCAATTAGGCTGTAACAAATGACTCCAGCAGCTTGGGCAGCTTGGGAAGCCAGGAGATGATCTGGCATCAGTTTCAGAGGGACTACAATTGCAGATGGTGGGATTACCCAGGGACTCCTGACCATATAGAAGTGGCTTAGAAGGGAGATTAAAAAATAAAATTAACTGGGAACTACGATGTGCCAAGTATAGCATAAGGCAGCCTATCTCACTTAATTTTTAAAAGATAAATGATCTTTTCCAGACTACTCCCATTGGATGTAAGGCCAATGATAAGAAAATAGACAAATTATGTTTGTATTGCATTGTTTTGTTGCTTTCCAATAAGAGGTCAGTGAAATGTATCCAAAATATCTCTGCTCAATGTCAATTATAGACTTGCAAACGTAAAATTATCAGCAGATTTCCATCATCTTTGAAAATAGTTCCTGATCCCTGGGCTGTGGATACCTGAGGGGCAGTGGAAACATAGCAAACAGTTTTGGTTCTGTATTGCCTTATGAACATCAAACAGTCTGACAAACAATTTGCTTAAAACTTTTTTTAAAAAAATAAATTTATTTATTTATTTTTGGCTGTACTGGGTCTTCGTTGCTGCGCATGGACTTTTCTCTAGCTGTGGCAAGTGAAGGCTACACTTCGTTGCAGTGCACAGGCTTCTCATTGCAGTGGCTTCTCTTGTTGTGGAGCACAGGCTCTAGGCATGCGGGCTTCAGTAGTTGTGGCACATGGGCTCAGTAGTTGTGGATCACGGGCTCTAGAGCACAGGCTCAGTAGTTGCGGTGCATGGGCTTAGTTGCTCCATGGCATGTGGGATCTTCCCGGACCAGGGCTCAAACCCATATCCCTTGCCTTGGTAGGCGGATTCTTAACCACTGCGCCACCAGGGAAGTTCCCCTAACACATGTTTTTAAACGTGATCTTACAGATGTCAATGTATGCTCTAATAGTTAATAAAATGAAATTTTTACTTTAAAGAGTTGCTGAATTTAAAGTAACTTTTGGTCATATGTTTTCTCATGTAGAGGATCTGGTAAATGGTTTGAGGTTAAAAGAGTCTGAAGTACTTGAAAAGTATGAAACCACTGCTCTTCAGCTGGAATGAAGGCTAGGATAGAGCACAGGAGGATCCCATTAGTTTATGTAAGACTGAGATAAGGATCATTTAAAGTGCATGGAAGACCACTGTACCTTCAAGCCCAAAATTAGAATTCAGAACTACATTTTGCATTTCAACAGGGGTGAAATGAATTTAACTTCCGGCGATTGATGCTTTTTTTTGGTAGACCTTTCTGATCATTACAAGAAAGCACTAAGTCTAGCAAGTCACTGAAAAAGGTCAGATGTGAATGTTTACAAACACCCAAGTGACCAACGGTTACAAAATCCAGTTGGAGACTGACTCTCATGGTTACAGGGAATAGGTTATTAAAATCATGGAGCTTTACTCCATGATTTACTGCTGAACTGAGAAATTGGAAAATAATCACTTAAACACTGAAGTTAACAGTTATCAAGAGAATAACAGAGAGTATAGGTGGGAGAAAGAGAGGCATCAAAAAGAATATAAAACCAAATCAATTTGTACACCCATTTCAAACAATTGAAAGATAAGGTTTGAAGTTTTACCACTCACTACAAGGGTTTTATTTAGGAATTTAGTAAGATATATGGTATGTTATTAACCAAAAAAATAAGAAATACTCCAATAATCACAATAAACAAATCAACAAGAAAAAAGTCCTACCATTTTTGAAATCATGTACTTGATTAGAAACAGAACATGACTTGTGTTATCAAAACTTGAAGTTCTTTTTTTTAAATACTAAATTTTTCAGATGTTTAAAGCCAGCTACAGAGATTGGTCTATGAATGCATAGGGCCCTACTCAAATGCATATATGATGCTTTTTAGTTCTTTCAAAGGATTTTAGACGTCCTACATTGCCATCAATCCTATTGTTTATTCTATCAAAAATGACTCTTTTTTTCCATCCATCCCATTTTTATTCGTTCTAACTCCCACTTCTGTAGATCTGTACCTCTTCACAGCATCAATCTGGTAGAGTTTATTCACTGCTCTGACTTCTGCATTTTCTCCCTTCATAGTCACTTTGTTCTTCAATATCTTATCATTTCCATCTGGTTGGAAATTCCTTGAAGGCAGAGACCAGCACACAGCACATAAAAGTTACTTGGAAGTTTTGAATGCAATATGGAATTAGACAGATGGATGGAAGGATGCATGGAAGGATGGACCGACAGATGAAGACAGCGTGACACCCTCATTTAAGAAAAATTTGAAATACCAGAAAAGATTGTTTGTAGTCATCAGCAAGGACCCCCCAAAGTGTAACCTTCAACCCCTAAATCTCACAGGAGGCTGCATGAGTAGGACGTAACTTCAAGCTAGGTGGCTGAGACAGACTTTGTAGGAGGTGAAAAATAGAGGCAGTCAGCTGACAACACTCCACATAGTTGGACAACATGCCTACCTTGAAGAGGCACTGGGAGGTGCAGCTCATGTCTTCCACACTAATCAACTTCTTTTTAATTGTGAAAGAAAGCACATAACACTGATTTACCCTCAACAATATTCAAGCATACAGTATAGTATTGTTAACTCTGTGCACAGTACTGTACAACAGATCTCTAGAACTTTTTCATCTTGCATGACCGAAACTCTATACTCATTGAATAACTCTGTTTCCCTCTCCCCCATACCCTAGCAATCAGCATTCTACTTTGTTTCAATGAGTTTATTTTAGATATCTTACAGAAGTGCAATCATGCATTATTTGTCTTTCTGTGATTGACTTTTTTTACTTAGTATAATGTTTGCAAGTTTCGTCCATCATGTAGCATATGCCAGGAATTATGTTTTCAGGCTGAATAACATTCTATTGTATTTATATACCACATTTTCTTTATACATTCATCCATCAATGCACTTTTGGGTTGTTTCCACATCTTGGCTATTATGGATAATGCTGCATGAATATGGGTGTACACATATCCTTTCAGAATTCTGTTTTTAATCCTTTTGGATATATGCCAAGAAGTGGAATCATATGGTAGTTTTATTTTTTGAGGAAACTCCATACTCTTTTCCATACTGGTTACACCATTTTACAATCCCTCCAACAGTGCACAATTCCAATTTCTCCACGTCCTCACTGAAACTTTTTTTTTAAAACCAGTGGCAATACTGATAGGTGTAAGGTGATATTTCATTGTGGTTTTGATTTGCATTTCCCTAGTGATTAGTATGTTCAACATTTTTTCATATTTTTTTGGCCATTTGTTTATCCTTTTTGGAGAAACGTCTATTAAAATTTTTTGGCAATTTTGAAATCAGGTTATTTGGTTTTCTGTTGTTGATTTGCGGAAGTTTTCAAAATATATTCTGGATATTAACACCTTATCTGGTAGATGGTCTGTGAATACTTTCTCCCATTTTTTAGGTTGACTTTTCACTCTGTTGATTACTTCATTTGCTGTGCAAAAATTATTAATTTTGATGTAGTCCCATTTGTCTATTTTTGCTTTTGCTGTCTGTACTTTTTGGAGTCATATCTCAGAAACCATTGCACACTCCAATGTCATGAAGGTTTTCTCCTATTTTTCTTCAAGGTGTTTTATAGTTTCAATTCTTACATTCAATTCTTACGGTCTTCAGTTGATTTAGAGTTCATTTTTTTATACAGTGTAAGATAAAAGCCCTTCTTCATTTTTTTGCACGTTTATCCAGTTTTCCCAAGACCATTTGTTGAAAAGACTATCTTTTCCCAATTGTTTAGTCAATGCCAGCATTTTCAAAGGTTGCTTGATATAAGGGTTGCTTTCTGAGCTGTCTCTTCTGTTCCTTTGGTCTATTTATCTATCTACATGCCAGTATTATACTGGTTTGATTACTGTAGCTTTGTACAATATGTTTTGGAATCAGAAAGTAGGAGGCCTCCAGCTTTGTTCTTTCTCAAGATTCTTTTGGCTATTTGGGATCCTTTGAGATTTCATATAAGTTTTAGGATTTTTCTTTCTATTTCTGCAAAAAATGTCAATGAATTTTGTTTTTATTGACAATTTTTTTAGAGCAGTTTTAGCTTCACAGCAAAGTTAAGAGGATAATACAGAGGTCTCCCATATATCCCCCGCCTCTAAACATGTATACCCTCCCCTATTATCAACATCTCTTACCAAATGGTACATTTGTCATAATTGATAGACCTATGATGATACACCATAATCACCCAAAGTCCATAGTTTATCTTATCTACTTGGTGTTATACATTCTGTGAGCTTGGACAAATATATGACATGTATCCATCAAATCCTGACTAATACATTACCTCTCTAATGTGAAATGCCCCAACTTATAGAAAAAATAATTATAGATAATCAATGACTACAGAATTTAAAGCATGTTTGATGAGGAAGCGATACACAGTAGAGATATGGGGTGCCAGTAATGTTCTATTTCCTGACAAGAGTTGTGGATACGGGAGGGTTTATTTGACAATGTGATTTGTTAAAATGTTTTAAGTCATTTTCTCTATGTTGTTTCAAGGAAAAAAACTTTTAAAAATAAGCAAAAAAAATTTAATAGATGGACAGTAAACCAAGATGTCCTTAATTCATACTCCTCTGTAGTAGAAAATTAAAATTAGTATGGTTTCCACTAAGTATAAATTTGGAAGGGATTGGAAATTTCTTTGCCAATGTGCAATTATTTCTGCAAGTTTAGAATTTGGGATTTTAGCATAAATATATCCCTACATTATTCCTAAACCAAGATTATAATCAAAAGCCATAGACTTTTCACACAGACATTAGGTTTATAGCTAATCTCAGTGGTCCATGGAGGAAGAACCCAATAGGCCCTACCTGATGTATCTGAACAAAGCTGTCTCTTTTTTACTAATAATGGATCAACGAAACCAAGTAACATAACTGGAGGAATTTGAAATGCAGAATGAACAAAGCTAGAAGCCAGGATATGTTTAAAAGCAAATATAAATATTCAATACATTCTGGGTTTGCACTATGAATGAATGGAGTTTCCAAAAGATGAAAACATCCCAGAGTATTGCTCTTCTTAATCCTTAAGGCAGCTTTGAGTAACTCAAAAGTTGCTTATAGCTATGGGGTAGTGTTCCTTAAATGTACTTAACTCACTTTACATATTTAAAAAATATATTTTTAATCCACATATCATAGAATGGCACATAAGAACCAGGTATGGTTTTATTTTTTGTCCTCTAATATTTTAAGCACTGAAATATAGTTGACTTCCAATACTGTGTTAGTTTTACGTGTACAACAAAGTAATTCAGTTATACATACATTTTTTTCAGATTCTTTTCCATTATAGGTTATTACAAGATATTGAATATAGTTCCCTGTGCTATACAGTAAATCCTTTTGCTTATCTATTTTAGATATATAGTAGTATGTATCTGTTGATCCCCAACTCCTAATTTATATATTTCCCTCCCCATTCCCCTTTGGTAACCATAAGATTGTTTCCTATGTCTGTGAGTCTGTTTATGATTTGTAAACAAGTTCATTTGTATTTATTTTTTAGATTCCACATGTAAGTGATATCATATTTGTCTTCCTCTGTCTGAATTATTTCTCTCTTTATGATAACCTCTAGGTTCATCCATATTGCTGCAAATGGCAATATTTCATTCTTTTTTATGGCTGAGTAATATTGCATTACACACACACACACACACACACACACACACACACACACGTATATGCCACATTTTCTTTACCCATTCATGTGTCGATAGATACTTAGGTTGCTTCCATATCTTGGCTATTGTAAACAGTGCTGCTATGAACATTGGGGTGCATATATCTTTTTGAATTAGAGTTTTCATCTTTTCTGGATATATGCCCAGGAGTGGGATTGCTGGATCATATGGTAACTCTACTTTTAGCTTTTTAAGGAACATTCATACTGGTTTCCATAATGGCTGTACCAATTTACATTCCCACCAACAGTGTAGGAGGATTCCCTTTTCTCCACACTTTCCCCAGCATTTATTATTTGTAGCCTTTTTGATGATAGCCATTCTGACCCGTGTGAGGTGACACCTCACTATAGTTTTGATTTGCATTTCTCTAATAATGAGCAATTTTGAGCATCTTTTCATGTGCCTGTTGGCCATTTGTATGCCTTCTTTGGAGAAATGTCTTTTTAGGTCTTCTGCCCATTTTTGACTGGGTTGTTTTTTGTTATTGAGCTGTATGAGCTGTTTGTATATTTTGGAAATAAACCCCTTGCTGGTTACATCGTTTAAAAATATTTTCTCCCATGGTCTTCCCTGGTGGCGCAGTGGTTGAGAGTCCGCCTGCTGATGCAGGGGACACGCATTCGTGCCCCGGTCCGGGAAGATCCCACATGCTGCGGAGCGGCTGGGCCCATGAGCCATGGCCGCTGAGCCTGCGCGTCCAGAGCCTGTGCTCCGCAACGGGAGAGGCCACAACAGTGAGAGGCCCGCATACTGAAAAAAAAAAAAAAAAAAAAAAAAAATTTTCTCCCAGTCCATAGGTTGTTTTTTCATTTGGTTGATGGTTTCCTTTGCTGTGCAAAAGCTTGTAAGTTTGATTAGGTCCCATTTGTTTATTTTTGCTTTTATTTCTTTATCTTGGGAGACTGACCTAAGAAAATAATACTGTGATTTATGTCCTAGAATGTTTTACCTAAGTTTTCTTCTGGGAGTTTTATGGCATATTGTCTTATACTTAAGTTTTTAAACCATTTTAAGTTTATTTCTGTGTATGATGTGAGGGAGTGTTCTAACTTCATTGATTTACATGAGGCTGTCCAGCTTTCCCAATATCACTTGCTGAAGAGACTGTCTTTTCTCCATTGTATATTCTTGCCACCTTTGTTGAAGATAAACTGACTGTAGGTGTGTAGGTTTATTGCTGGGCGCTCCATTCTGTTCCACTGATCTATATGTCTGTTTTTGGGTGAATACCACAGTGTTTTGATTACTGTGTAGTATCCTCTGAAGTCTTGGGACGTTATGCCTCCAGCTTTGTTCTTTTTCCTCAGGATTGTTTTGGCAATTCTGGGTCTTTTATGGTTCCATATGAATTTTAGGATTATTTGTTCTAGTTCTATGAAAAATGTCATGGGCAATTTGATAAAATCACACTAAATCTGTAGATCGCTTTTGGTATTATGGCCATTGTAACAATATTAATTCTTCCAATCCAAGAGCATGGGATATCTTCCCATTTCTTTGAGTCATCTTCAATTTCCTTTATCAATGTTTTATAGTTCTCAGTGTATAAGTCTTTCACTTCCTTGGTTAGGTTTATTCCTATCCTAAGTTGTTTTGTCAATCTTAAACAGATTACTCTACTTTCTCTTTTTGATATTTCACTGTTATTGTAAAGAAATGCTACAGATTTCTGTATATTAATCTTGTATTCTGCTATGTTGCTGAATTCATTTATTAGTTCTAATAGTTTTTGTGTGGAGTCTTTAGGGTTTTCTATATAAAGTACCCTGTCATCTGCATGTAATGACAATTTTACCTCTTCCCTTCCAATTTGGATGCCTTTTATTTCTTTTTCTTGTCTGACTTCTATGGCTAGGACATGTAATACTATGTTGAATAGAAGTGTTGAAAGTGAGCATCCTTGTCTGTTCCATAATTTAGTCAGAAGATTTTCAGCTTTTCAACTTTGAGTATTATATTAGCTGTGAGTTTGTCATAAATGGCTTTTATCCTGTTGAGATATACTCCTTATATACCCACTTTGGTAAGTTTTTATCATGAATTGATGTTGACTTTTATCAAATAGTTTGTCTGCATCTAGTGAGATGATCATGTGGTTTCTGTCTTTTCTTTTGTTGATGTGGTATATCACATTGATTGATTTGCATATGTTGAACCATCCTTGTGACTCTGGGATGAAGCCAACTTGATCATGCTTTATGGTCCTTCTTATGTGTTATTGGATTTGGTTTGCTAATATTTTGTTGAGGATTTTTGCATCTATATTTATCAAAGATATTGCCCTCTAACTTCCTTTTTTGTAATGTCTTTGGTTTGGTATTAGGGTGATGGTGGCTTCATAGAATGATTATGGGAATGTTTCCTTCTCTTCAATCTTTTGAAATAGTTTGAGAAGGATAGGTGTAAGTTTTTCTTTGTATGTTTGGTAGATTTCCCTAGTGCAGCCATTGAGTCCTGGACTTTTGTTTGTAGGGAGTTTTTAAAATCACAGACTCTATTTCACTTCTAGTGATCAGTCTGTTCAAATTACGTTTCTTCTTGACTCAGTTTTGGCAGACTGTATGTTTCTAGAAACTTGTGCAATTCTTCTAGGTTGTCCATTTTGTCCATTTATTGGATTTCTGTGGTATCAGTTATGATTTCTTTTTAATTTCTTATTCTGTTTATTTGGTTCCTCTTTTCTTCTTGGTGAGCCTGGGTAGAGATTTGTCAATTTTGTTTATTCCTTCAAAAAATCAACTCTTGGGGCTTCCCTGGTGGCGCAGTGGTTGGGAGTCCGCCTGCCGATGCGGGGGACGCGGGTTCATGCCCCCGTCTGGGAGGATCCCGCATGCCGCGGAGCAGCTGGGCCCATGGGCCATGGCCACTGGGCCTGCGCATCCGGAGTCTGTGCTCCGTGGCGGGAGAGACCACAGCAGTGAGGGGCCCACGTACCGCCAAAAAAAAAAAAAAAAAAAAAAAATCAACTCTTGGATTTATTGATTTTTCTATTGTTTTTATCTCTTATTTATTTCTTCTCTGATCTTTGTTATTTCCTTCCTTCTGCTGAATTTGGGTTTTGTTTGTTCTTCTTTTCCTAATTATTTTAGGTGGCAGTTTAGGTTATTTATTTGAGATTTTTCTTATTTTTTGAGGAAGGCCTGTATTCTATGGACTTCCCTCTTAGAACTGGTTTTGCTGTGTTCCAGAGATTTTGTGAGGTTGTGTTTTCAATGTCATTTGTGTCAAGATATTTTCTGATTTCCTCATTGACCCATTTATTTTATAGTAGCACGTTGTTTAGTCTCCCATAATCTTTTTCTCGTTTTTCTTTCTGTGGTTGATTTCTAGTTTCATACCACTGTGGTCAGAAAAGATGCTTGAAATAATTTCTATCCTCTTAAATTTGTTAAGGCTTGTTCTGTGTCCTACTATGTGGTCTATCCTAAAGAATATTCCATGCATGTTTGAAAAGAATGTGTATTCTGTGGTTTTTGGAATATAGTGTCCTGTAGATATCAATTAAGACCAACTGTGTATTGTGTCATTTAGGATCTCTGCTGCCTTATTGATCTTCTGTCTGGAAGATCTGTCCATTGATGTCAGTGGGGTGTTAAAGTCTCCTACTATTATTTTCTTCTTGCCAATTTCTCTCTTTATGTCTGTTGGCATTTGTTTTATGTATTTAGGTGCTCCTATATTGGGTACATATATGTTAACAAGTATAATATTATCTTCTTGTATTGATCCCTTTATCATTATATAGTATCCTTCTTTGTCTTTCTTTATGGATCTCTTCCTTTGTGGACTTTGTTTTAAAGTCTATTTTGTCTGATATGAGTACTGCTGCCCCTGCTTTCTTGTCATTTCCATTTGCATGAAATACCTTTTTCTATTCACTCACTTTCGATCTGTGTGTCACTTTTGCCCTACACTGGGTCTCTTGTAGACAGCATATTGTAGGTTCTTATTGTTTATCCAATCTGCCACTCTGTCTTTTTATCAGAACATTTAGTCCATTGACATTTAAAGTAATTATTGATAAGTATGTATTTACTGCCATTTTAAATCTTGTTTTCCAGTTGATTTTGTAGTTCTTTGTTCCTTTCTTCTTTTGTTTTTCTTTTGTGGTTTGATGGTTTTCTTTTGTATCAATATTATGCTTGTATTTCTTTCTTTTTGGTTTTTGTGAATCTATTTTATGTTTCTGATTTGTGATTACCCTGGTTTTCAAGTATGTTAACCCATAACTATATCTACTTGCTTTAAACTGGTAATCATATAAGTTCCAACACATTCTAAAACATCTACATTTTTTACACTCACCCCTGACATTTTGTGATTTTGCTGTCCTATTTCACATCTTTATGTTTATCCTTTTGCTGTTCATTGTAGTTATAATTGCTTTTACAAAATTTTTTTGATTTTTTTTTAATCCACGCACTGGCTTATTAAAGTGATCTTCAATTTTTTATATACTTGCCTTTACTACTGTGTCTTTCCCTTTCCTATAGATGTTTGCTTCCTTACTATTTAAAGAAGACCTTTCAATACTTCTTTTAGGATAGGTTTAGTATTGCTGCATCCTTTTAGTTTCTGCTTATGTGAGAAATTTGTATTCTCTCTTACTATTCTTAATGATCATATTTCTTGGCAGAGTATCCTACGTGGCAGTTTCTTCTCTTTCAGGACTTTGAATATATCCTGCCACTCCTTTCTGACCTACAAAGTTTCTGTAGAGAAACCAGCTGATAGCCTTATGGGGGTTCCCTTGTAACTGACTCTTCTCTTGCCATCTTCAGAATCCTCTCTTTATCTCTAACTTTTGCCATTTTAATTTTGATATGTCTTGGTGTGGGTGTGTTTGAGTTCATTTTGTTTGGGACCCTCTGTGCTTTCTGTACCTGGATATCTGTTTCCTTCCTTAGGTTTAGGAAGGTTTCTGCCATAATTTCTTCAAATACATTTTCAATCCCCCTTCTTGTTCTTCTGGGATCCCTATTGTGCATGGGTTGGCACACTTAATACTATCCCATAGATCTCATATGTTATTTTCATTTTTAAAAAATTTGTCTTTCTGTCTGTTCTGATTGGGTGATTTCCATTATTCTATCTTCCAGATGAGTTATTCATTCTTATTCATTATTTAATTTCCTATTCATTGCCTTTAACTTGGTTTTTAATCTCTGCAATTGACTTGACTAATTTTGATTGGCTCCTCTTTATAGTTTCTAGTTCCTTGTTCCAGTGATCTGCATTTCTTTTTTTTGGCCATGCTGCATGGCTTGTGGGATCTTAGTTCCCCGACTGGGGATTTAACATGGGGCCCGGCAGTGAGAGCACTGAGTACAAGTCCCAACCACTGGACTGCCAGGGAATTCCCTGATCTGCAATGCTATTAAGAGTTTTTCTTAATCCCTTTAGCATTTTTATTGCCTCCTTTTTGAACTCAGGGTATAGTACACTGGAGAGGCCTGTTTCATTGTTTGTTCTTTCAGGGTACTTCTCTTGTTCTTTTAATTGGGAGTAGTTCCTGTGCTTTTTCATTTTATTGAACTTTCTCTGACTCTATGAATTGAGGAGAAACAATGATCTACTATGGTCTTGAAGGGATGTTTTTATGTGGGAGCATCCCTGTGTAGACTGTGTGAGTCCAATACTTTTGGTGAGAGGGCTGTTTTTGGTATGGATGCCTGCCATGTCTTTCCTCAGAGTGTGCTGGCCATTGTCCCCTTGATAGGGGGTGTGTTTGACTTTTGTGGTATCTGCACTGGATGTTGGGCAGGGCATCCTCTTTGGTCTGTGGCTGTCAGAGCCTTATTGGGGGCAGGGTTTGCTTCCCAGTTTTTGAAGTAGAAGCCCCCAGATCCACTTCTAAGCTGTGGTGTGAGGTAGGCAGGACCAGAGTGCTCCTGTTGGGAAAGGAGCCACTGTGTATTGCTTCCCAGGAGCTGTCCACTGGGGACATGTGATTCTGTGATACCATCCACCACCCAGTGTGTGTGTCCACAAGGTCTGCTGCTGCTGGCACCACCCCTGGACCTGCCCACACTGTGGGAGCCCTGATAATCAGCTTGGCTGTCAGTTCCACTTCCAGTGTATATGGGCACCCAAAGCCCACCACTGCCAGAGCTACACCTCATTGGGAGCATGCTGAGAATGGCACTTCTGTGGCAGACCCGCACTCTATCTGGTGTGCACCAGCAATGGTGACCCAGACCACACACTAGGCCGTTCAGGTTGTCTCCATGCAGCCAAACCAAGTCCTCTCCACAGACCTGTCCTCTGAAGCCTGAGGTTCAGCACCCAGCTGCTGCATGCACCAGCAGGCACATGTCTTGGCCTGGGAAGAGTGACAACGATGTGGCAGCCATCAGTGCTGATCCCTCTCTATCCCACCTGCCAGCAAGCTAGCACCTGCACATTCCTCTTGAGCAAAGTCCAAGCCACTCCATTTCCCTATCTGTTCCAGCAGACCTCCTAGCCAGCAAAGGGGGTCCCAGGGCGATGGAACCTTTCCTCTTTTGGAGCTCCCTCCAGGGGCACAGGTCCCATCCTGATACCTTTTTTTTTCTTCTTTTTCCTTTTGTCCTACCCAGTTATGTGGGCATCTTTCTTGCAGCTTTGGTTGTATAAGAGATCGTCTGCCAGCTTTCAGTTGGTATTCTGTGAGAATTGTTCCACATGTAGATGTATTTTTGATGTGTTCGTGGGGGGAGGTGAACTCCACCTCCTTATACTCTGCCATCGTGACCTCCTCCCCAGGAACTAGATATTACTTTACCTACATTACAGTTACTAATGCTGTTGCCAACCTGAGTGCATTCCAAGTGGTTTAAATCTGTGTCTGATTCATTTTCTGTTGGTCTGCTCTATGTGATGCAGGCTCCTCCTCTTTCAAAAACAGTAAAGTATCTAGAAGAGGAATGCTTAAAACACTTTAATAAATACTAGAATCCAACCCAATATACCCATATGCACCCTTCACAAATACCATGGTATGTACTGACATTTTTTTTAATAGCATAATTTCCATTTGAGTGGCAATGCCTTATCATATTAATGAGACAAGCATAAGAAGGTTTATTATGCATCCAAAAGTTTTATGATTCTACAACAAGGTTGACAAAACGTCTGCCATATAAGAAAACAGTTAATATAATTAAGAGCTTTACATTCTCAGTTTTAACATCAGATTTACATATTTTAAAATATATTTCTCATCAACATAATATTTTACACTTTTACGATAAGGACTTTTAAGCACTGCTTTAACTTTAAAGCCAGAACAGAATACTTAATTATCATATCAACAAATGAAGTCTAAATTATAATTTGTTTATCATTTAAACTCTCTATTAACTAACATTAAAATATATGTGCAAAGTTCCATTTACATGTGTTTTAAAGTCAGAAAAAATTTATATAATCCAGTACCTTAACACCAGCAACTCCAAAATGAACAAGATTGTGTCATATTTTTTTAAGAAAAAGTCCAAGAATTCTGCTAAAATATATCTCACCCATGAATAGGGAAAGCACTAATTGATATTAGTTTAGAGTGGGTAACTAAATTAGGCAAAACCCAAGAGTTGTGTGCCAAGAAACTGTCAGACAAAAGTCAGACAAAGTCTGGTAGGGCAACTGCATTTTTACATTTTTCAAGTTTAAAAACAAAAATCAAACCAAACCAAACAAATGAAAACCAACTGATGAGGGATGCCAAACTGGCAGCTGGTGAGCTAAATATGACCCCATCACTGTTTGGCTGGCCCAAGCTTTCAGTTTTGCTTTTAATTTGAACATTCAGTCAGGGCATCTACTTTCCAATTTGCCATTTGCCCTAGGCTACATCACCCCTATTGCTTATACTAGACCTAATATTAATATCTTTGTTATCTACTTGGCCACTTAGCATTTGAATCTAGGAACCCACTTCTCTGGGAAGTTCAAGTGAACAGAATACCCTGTAGCTTATAATATGTAGCCTTCACTCTTTCAGACTTAGAAACTATATTATATTTAACATAAATCATCCTAGAATAACAAATGAAAATTTAACAAGACCAAATTTAGCAAAAACATAACTTAGAATCCATAACACTGGATATACTGTACAGTCTAGGAGTAGCCCAAGAGAATAAATTATGTTTCTGTTATTATGCAGCAGTCTGGAAGGAAGTGTAAGAAAAAAGAAAGGGAATTTTGAATTGTTAAAAATATTTGGCCACATTGTTTATGTATTATCACTTGTATTTAATAATATATCAACATTTATATTAAATCTGGCTTATTTCTTCCAGACTACAAAAAACAGAATAAAGGGGCACCAGGAGACCATAAGTAAGTAATCAATAAATAAAAGTTCTAGTCCAGATCAAAGATAAATTACTCAAAAATAATCCATCACTCTCCTCTGATGTACTCTTGCCATCAATATCCCTCCTATCCTTTAGAGTCAGCCTAAGCCTGAACTCCAACGCAACTTCTGTAACCAAGTTCACTGTCAGATCAAGAACTCACTTCTCTTAAAATGTACTCAAGGTCTTTATCAGATAACTATTATTTAAGAAAGACAAATCTTTAAATTTTAATACCAGTATTTAGCACTCAAATTTAGTATATAATTTAGGTTACTGTGATGTAATGTGTTGCTTATTTGTAATATAAACTATCATTCAATAATTGGCATTCAGGTAGCTGAATCTCTCCTCAATTATATTACGAACTACTGTTAGTGAAGATAATCTCTCCTTTTTTAGTACTTTGCAGTACTAGGGACAGTACTAGATACTGCATTATGCATGTTACTAATAACCTGTTTTCTTTGAAGTTTAACTTCTTGGTATTGAGTCAAGGTAGCTTGAATTTCCAGAATCTGAGGGCTGTAGCTTTTCTTGGGGATACTGAAATATCCTAGAAGGCTCAGTTCTATCATGTATAAAATGAACCTAGGCTTCCTCAACTTTGAGATATTAAAGAGGATAAAGGACTGCAAATAAACAGAGTAAAATCAGAATGGAATTCTCTTAACTTTTACTTATAAAACAAAAAAGAGCATTATGTATTTAGACTTCATATTTCGAGAAAAGATCCATCAAGAGGTTGAACTGGTTAATTTCTTTAGCCAAAATTTTATTTAATTATTGGAAAATAACACCAACACATTTCACAGAACTAATGGAGTCACACTTTATCAAGAGGTGCTTAATGTTCCTGCTCTAATGTTTTCAGTGTTGAGGAATTCATTGACTTGGGAGGAAACCGTTCTACTGATGAATGGTACTGTGAAAGTGCTTTCTTGCTCGAGGTGAAACTTGTGCTCCTTGACATCTACCCAACAGACATATTCTTACTAGCAGTACACAGTGAGTCCCCCTCTTTTACTAATGACAATTTTATAAATATGTAAAAGCAACTAGTTCCCACCCCTCCATAGCTGTCCAAAATTCTTCTTATCTAGGTTAGACATTTTTACTTCTGTCCACCATTCCGCCCACCATTTTTACTTCCGTCCACATAATGCCCCCATGCATAATGCTTCTTTAGACATAATCTAGTTCAAAACAGTTCCATCTAAAATGGGACACTGCAGATAAATCCAGCCCAAAGAGTGTGAGTCAAGTAGGTTAAAAGAGCCATTTTTTGTTCAGGCATATGTTCAATTCAATTAAACAATGACAGAGCAGATATCATGCACAAAACATTGAGAGAGAGACAAAAAAATACGTAAGAAAAGCTCTTTAGATTTCTAGGAATTCAAAACCTGGTGGGCAGCACAGGTAAATGTAAAAGTAAATCAACAGAAAACATAATTTGATCAATGCAATGACACAGTAATTAACACAATAAGTGTACGGGGTTCCAGGGACAGAGCCAAAGACAGAGTGAGAAAATTCAGAGTGTAAGTACATTCACCATAGAAGGTTGGTCCTTGAACCAAATTATCTCCATCAACTATTTTCCATTTCAGTAAAATCTCTTGAAAAGAGATAAGAATGAAGAAAATGAATTTAAAAGGAGAGTGAGAAAGCACTCTAAGATAGGCTTAAAGTTTAAAATGGCCACTCATTGAACATTTTTATTATAACAATGCGCTGAAAGTTGAACATAAACCTTCCCAAATGCACTATTCTATAGTAGAAGTAGGCTTTTACATATGAGCTGAAGAGAGCCATCAGCTTCTCAGAAGCACAGAATGGATAGATCAATCAAGAGGGCATCAGAACCTGAGGCCTTGATGTTTTGGGACATTTTTTAAAAGCCATCATTAATAGTTGGTAAACTTTTTCTCCCCCTGTACTGATTCTGGCATTCTCACAAATACAAAAGAAACTATGCCTACAATGCCAAGGGTTTTGTTGTAACCTATGTAGATTAAGTCTAACATTAAACTAGTAGGATTTTTTAAATTACTATTTATTTCTTCAGTGAACAAAGATTTAGTGACTACCTTTGGCACAGTGCACACTTTTCTAGGCACTAGTCATATAAGAATTAACTAAACAAATACCTTCTCACAAATTCCCTTCCTGGAGATAAAGAGTAAACACATAAATATACTACTCTCAGATAGTAAATGCTAACTATAGAGAAAACTGAAAGAAGTTTAGGTTTTGGGGAGTGGCTGGTGGAAGTAGGGATTTTTGAAGAAATGTAAGTTGGTACTGAAATTGAAATGTGATTTAAAAACTCCCAACAAACAAATTCCAGGACCAGATGGCTTCACAGGTGAATTCTATCAAACATTTAGAGAAGAGCTAATGCCTATCCTTCTGCAAATATTCAAAAAAACTGCAGAGGAAGGAACACTCCCAAACTCATTCTATGAGGCCAGCATCACCCTGATACCAAATTCATACAAAGATGTCACAAAGAAAGAAAACTACAGGCCAATATCACTGATGAACATAGATGCAAAAATCCTCAACAAAATACTAGCAAACAGAATCCAACAGCACATTAAAAGGATCATATACCATGATCAAGTGGGATTTATCCCAGGGATGCAAAGATTCTTCAACATCTGCAAATCAATCAGTGTGATGCACCACATTAACAAACTGAAGAATAAAAACCATATGATCATCTCAACAGATACAGAAAAAGCTTTTGACAAAATCCAACACCAATTTATGATAAAAACTCTCCAGAAAGTGGGCATAGAGAGAACCTACCTCAACATAATAAAGGCCATATATGACAAACCTACAGCTAACATTATACTCAACAGTGAAAAGCTGAAAGCATTTCCCTTAAGATCAACACAAGGATGTCCACTCTCACCACTTTTATTCAATATAGTTTTGAAGTCCTAGCCATGGAAATCAGAGAAGAAAAAGAAATAAAAAATCCAAATAAGAAAAGAAGAAGTAAAACTGTCACTGTTTACAGATGACATGACACTATACATAGAAATCCTAAAGATGCTACCAGAAAACTGTTAGAGCTCATCAATGAATTTGGTAAAGTTGCAGGATACAAAATTAATACACAGAAATATCTTGCATTTCTATTTGCTAACAATGAAAGATCAGAATGAGAAATTAAAGAAAGAATCCCATTTATCATAGCATTGAAAAGAACAAAATACCTAGGAATAAACCCACCTAAGCAGGCAAAAGACCTGTACTCTGAAAACTATAAGACACTGTGATGAGAGAAATCAAAGACACCACAAAGAGATGGAAGGTATACCGTGTTCTTGGACTGGAAGAATCAGTATTGTTAAAATGACCATACTACCCAAGGCAATCTACAGATTCAATGCAATTCCTATTAAATTACCAATGGCATTTTTCACAGAACTGGAACAAAAAATTTTTTAATTTATATGGATACACAAAAGACCCTGAATAGCCAAAGCAATACTGAGAAAGAAAAACAAAGCTAGAGGAATCAGGCTCCCTGTCTTCAGACTATACTACAAAGCTATAGTCATCAAAACAGTATGGTGCTGGCACAGAAACAGAAAAACAGATCAATGGAACAGGATAGAAAGCCCAGAAATAAACGCATGCTCCTATGGTCAGTTAATCTACAACAGACATAAACAGAACACTTTGACATAAATTGCAGCAATATCATTTTGGATCCATCTCCTAGAGTAATGAAAATAAAAACAAAAATAAACAAATGGGACCTAATTAAAGTACGAGCTTTTGCACAGCAAAGGAAACCACAAAAAAAAACGAAAAGACAACCCACAGAATGGGAGAAAATATTTGCAAATGATGTGACTGACAAGGGATTAATCTCCAAAATACACAAACAGCTGATGTAGCTCAATATCAAAAAGAAACAACCCAATCAAAAAATGGGCAGAAGATCTAAATAAACATTTCTCCAAAAACATACAGATGGCTAAAAAGCCCATGAAAAGATACTCAACATCACTAATTATTAGAGAAATGCAAATCAAAACTACAATTAGGTATCACCTCACACCAGTCCGAGTGGTCATCAAAATGTCTACAAACAATAAATGCTGGAGAGGGTGTGGAGAAAAGGGAACCCTCCTACCTTGTTGGTGGGAATGTAAATTGGTACAGCCACTATGGAGAACAGTATGGAGCTTCCTTTAAAAAACTAAGAAAAGGGCTTCCCTAGTGTCACAGTGGTTAAGAATCTGCCTGCCGATGCTGGGGACACAGGATTGAACCCTGGTCTTGGCAGATCCCACATGTCACAGAGCAACTAAGCCCGTGTGCCACAACTACTGAGCCTGCGCTCTACAGCCCGCAAGCCACAACTACTAAAGCCCACATGCCTAGAGCCCATTCTCTGCAATAAGAGAAGCCACCGCAGCAAGAAGCCCGCACTCTGCAACGAAGAGCAGTCCCCGCTCGCCGCAACTAGAGAAAGCCCATGCACAGCAACGAAGACCCAATGCAGCCAAAAATAAATAAATAAATAAGTTTATTTATTAAAAAAAAAAAAAAAAACTAAAAAAAGAACTCCTATATGATCTAGCACTTCCACTCTTGAGCATATATCTGGAGAAAACCATAATTCAAAAAGATGCATGCAGGGCTTCCCTGGTGGCGCAGTGGTTCAGAGTCCACCTGCCGATGCAGGGGACGTGGGTTCGTGTCCCGGTCCGGGAAGATCCCACATGCCACTGAGCGGCTGGGCCCGTAAGCCATGGCCACTGAGCCTGGGCGTCCAGAGCCTGTGCTCTGCAACGGGAGAGGCCACAACAGTGAGAGGCCCGCGTACCGCAAAAAAAAAAAAAAAAAAAAAAAAAAGATGCATGCACCCCAATGTTCATTGCAGCACTATTTACAAGAACCAAGACATGGAAAAAACTTAAGTGCCCATCAACAGAGGAATGGATGAAGAAGATGTGGTACATATATGCAATGGAATATTACTCAGCCACAAAAAAGAATGAAATAATGCCATTTGCAGCAACATGGATGGACCTAGAGATTATCATACTGAGTGAAGTAAGCCAGACAGAGAAAGACAAATATCATATGATATCACTTACATGTGGAATCTAAAAAGAGGGTACAAATGAACTTATTTACAAAACAGAAGTAGAGTCATAGGTGTAGAAAACAAACTTATGGTTACCAGGGGGTGTAAGCGGGGGAGGGATAAATTGGGAGATTGGGATTGACATATAAACACAACTATACATAAAACAGATAACTAATAAGGACCTACTGTATAGCACAGTGAACTGTACTCAACAGAAAAGAATCTTAAAAAAGAGGGGATATATGTATATGTATAACTGAACCACTTTGCCGTACACCTGAAAAGTAACACAACATTGTAAATCAACTATACTCCAATATAAAATAAAAATTAAATGAAAAACTAAAAATGCAAGTTGGTAAATCAGAACCTCAGCGGTAGCATTCCAATAGACCTGAAGTAACTGAGGGACGCAGCCTCTCACGTCCAGGGAAAAGCAACAAAGGACAGATGTACACAGGCCACAGGGAGCAGGCCTTCTGCGGGCACTGGAAGAACAGCAAGGAGGCCTGTGCACATGGACGGACAGGAGTAAATGGGCTCTAGTGAAGATGCTGAGGTCAGGGAAGGGGATGGGCCTGACCAGGAGGGTCATGAAGACCACCGTAAAAATGTTGGTTTTCATTCTGACACAAGCTGGAAAAGCCAGGGGAGCAAAGGAGAAAAGTGCGTAGGTTTCCATTTTAGAAGAATCACTTTGTTGGTTCTGTGGAGGTCGAATGTACTTTATTTCAATTATAAGGTAGAGTTCAAACTGTAATAATAGCGTCTACAGCAACAACAGCAACAATGCCATACATGTAGAGAGCACTTATTATGTACTAGGTACTGTGCTAAATTTATATAATTATCTCACTTAGTTTTCATTAATGACCATTATCTCCTTATACAAATGTAAAAATCAAGGCTGGAGGAGTTTTCAGTTACCAGCTCACAGTCACATAGCTGCACAGTGTTAGAGTCTGCATTCTCAGCCCGGTATCTGACCCCAGAAATGATCCTCTCTGGATGAACAACAGAATACCCTGGACAACTTTTAGAATATGTCCCCACTCCTGCCCTTCCAGAGACTGATACTGAACTGTTCTGGTGGGGCCTGAGCACTGGCATCAGTTCCCCAGGGCATCCCAATGTAGAGCCAGAAGTGAGAACTACTGTGCAATAGCAACCATGCTGTAATGCCTAAAATTACCTAGCAGAGAAATCTGTTTCAAATATATTATTAGTGATGTTTAAAAAAAAAAAATAACTGAGCTTTCTGGGGGAAAAAAGTCTTCAGTGTAAACCCCAAGTTTTCTATCAAAAATATCGGTACTGATTAAGTGGTGACAGTTGTGTACACATTTTTCATGAGTGAGTAATTTAAGTGCATCACTTATTTTCCAGTCCCACCATGACCTTGGTCAGCCTCAGAAGGGCAATGACCATTTGGTTACTACTGCTCTCCACAGTGCCTGGCATCAACCTTTGCTCAAACTTCATGTGTGACATGTATTGCTATGCTTCAAAAGCCAAAGTCTTTCCCTTGGCTTCGTTAGCAGCAATTTGAGCTCCACATCCAGTATTTGAAGGAGCTCTCATTCCAAATACACAACTAGGTCTTCCTTAGTGAACACTAGGGGAAGCAAAAACATTGGTGACTGGAGTGAATATTTATGTCCTTGTCATTGTTATCCAGGATGGACTTGGGAGATATGAAACATAGAAGTGCAGTAATAAACTTCATTAAACAGTAATATAAATGGATAACCCATTTCTAGTACTTCTAATTTAGTGATTCAAGAAGAATTAGAGAAGAGGCATTTTATTGACAATATCAAATATGTGTTCTAGTCAAACAGTTCTCTCAAAGAAACATCATCAACATGCTCAAAAAATTTAGTGACTATCATGCTTTTTATTTGGCATTAGAAGGCACGGAGAGTAGAAATAAATGTAAAGAAATAAAGTATAACAAGTTGGAGATGCTAACAAATGTCAAATAAAAACAAATCTGGACTTGGATAAGTAGAGACTTTACTCAAAAACAGTTTTGCAATAGGGAGGATGCTCCAACCTTAGGATCTGAACATTTCTCAAAATCAAACTTAAAAATGCTTTTCTCGGGCTTCCCTGGTGGCGCAGTGGTTGAGAATCCGCCTGCCGATGCAGGGGACACGGGTTCGTGCCCTGGTCCGGGAAGATCCCACATGCCGCGGAGCAACTAAGCCCGTGAGCCATGGCCGCTGAGCCTGTGCGTCCGGAGCCTGTGCTCCGCAACGGGAGAGGCCACAACAGTGAGAGGCCCGCATACCGCAAAAAAAAAAAAAAAAAAAAAAAAAAAAAAATGCTTTTCTCTTATAGAGAGGGGTAAGCAGGGCTAGCAGGAATTTTTGAAGGGAAAATGGGGGAATGAATGGGAATGACCAGACAGCATGATCAGGGCTGTCTTTTTCAATGCGGTCAGCTAGTTCTCAGGATGAGATGTTAAGGGGGGATGTTCTGCATTTTAATGATTAAACTCTAGGGCAAGCCAAAGTTCAGGGGCCTGTAGGGTGGAGAAAACCCTGACTAAAAGTTGGTTAAGGTAAGGTAGAGGGTATGTAATGGGCATTAGTGAACATTTGGTCACAACTTTATCATTTAATATTTAATTCTTTAGTGGTTAATAATCAAGAAAATAAAAGATGGGATAGAATTCTAGATCATACCATAATACACAGATTTTGAGAACACAGTGGTTTCCTAATCATTTGAGAAATGGAAAGTTTTGCTGAGTAAGTAATTTACATACCAAATTTTGATATCAATCTTAAGATCAAAAATTCAAGTTTTACAAGAGCACCATAATTAATACGTTTTAAAATTGGTGAAATGTTGCTCTATTATATGCATGTTGGTATAATAAAGTTAAAAGGATGCCTTCCAAAATCCAATCACATACTGGAAAATTTTGCTATGAAGATGGTTAGTTGACTATATAAACACCAGTTCCATCCCTTAGCATTATAAACAAATATAATGTATATGTACTCTAATGTATTCTGGAATACTGAGGTAGTGAAGTAAACTTTAAAAATTTCTTGGAAGGAAGGTGCAAGGCAGAGGAATCATACTTGTTCCTTGCAGAATGTGTATTAATTCTGCAATATATAACAACTTGACATTATTTTTTAAAGTTCAGAAAAATTATGATAAATCATAAAACAAAACTATGTTTCCATACTAAAGGCAGAACTAAACAGTTCCTGAGAATGAGTCAGCATGCAACAGTAAGATCCATACATTATGCAATATAGATCCTAAATGGGTAGAGAAAAGGTCAGGCATAAATATAGCCCTACAATAGTGTGGAGGAAATTTTTTGCATGCAACCAGAACATGGTGGGTGGATTTAAAAGGTCCCAGGATGGAACCAACAATAATTGAATCTTTACAGATACATATAACCTTTGAAAGAATGCAAGCTTAAAATTAATGAACAATTTATTGTTGGAGGGTAGTGACATCATTTCAGGGTGTGTCTGATTTCCCAGGAAACTAGACTTTAAAATGTGGACTTCCTAAATGGACATGTGTGGATATAAAAAAATCTTTAAGAATGAAAAGACAAGAAGTCAGTGAGCTAATTGAGAGTGAAGAAATAAAACTGGGACAATGTAATGGCAGTAACATGATGTAGAGAAGAATTAACGGAAGCAGACAGGCCTGGTTTCAATTCTGGCACTGCCATTTACTAGCTACTTAATCTCAGGCAATGTACTTAATTTGAGTTCCAGTTTTGTCCTCTGTAAACTGGAATAAAAAATACCTTCCTCTGGGGCTTCCCTGGTGGCGCAGTGGTTGAGAATCCGCCTGCCGATGCAGGGGACACGGGTTCGTGCCCCGGTCCGGGAAGATCCCACATGCCGCAGAGCGGCTGGGCCCGTGAGCCATGGCCGCTGAGCCTGCGCGTCCGGAGCCTGCGCTCCGCAATGGGAGAGGCCACAGCGGTGAGAGGCCCGCGTACCACCAAAAAAAAAAAAAAAAAAAAAAAACCTTCCTCTGTAGTAACCCAGAAATTAAATGAGATTTAGGGAGAGTATTTAGATTCTACATGCCCAATTCTAATGTATGGAGTGGGGTTTTTCCCCCATAACACCAAGCAAATACTTGGGACACCAGCTGGGTATCCTAAAATTTAACTCAATTCTGACACTATCTACTGGGAGACAGCAACAGGTTCCACAGGTTAAGGGCTCAATCCTACAAGACTGTGCCCACCCCCAAACACACACATACTGCAGACACCAGTGGAAAGCCCAGTTTGTCACCTGTCCCGGGTAACCATAGATGGGGGGTTCCAACAACCGCCTCCTAGGGTTTGATTAATTTAGAGTGGCTCACAGAACCCAGAGAAACATTTTACTTACTAGATTACCAGTTTATTATAAAAAGATACAACTCAGGAACAGCCAGATGAAACAGATGCCTAGGGCAAAGTATAGGGAAATTGCTTGGAGCTTCCATGCTCTCTCTAGGTGCTCCCCTGTCCCCACATCTCCATGTGTTCACCAACCCAGAAGCTCTCCAAACTCTGTCCTTTGGGGGTTTTATGGAGGCTTCATTACATAGGCATGACTAAGTAAGTCACGGCCACTGGCAATTGATTCAACCTGCAGCCTCTCTCCCCATCCAGGAGGTCAGGGGGTGAGACTGAAAGTTTCACCCCTCTATTCATGATTGGTTCTCCTGGGAACCAGCCCCCATCCTTAGGTGCTTTCCAAAAGTCACCTCATTAACATAAACCTGGCTGTGGTGAAATGGGCTTGTTATTGATCAGGTTCAGGACAGGCCATCCCCAAATACACCACTTTGGTATATTGATTATTTTGAATTAAAGTTACTCAAGAAACAGCCAGTGCAAGAAGGGCACTCTGATCCTCCTTTGTCTCCCTGAAAGCAGGAAATAAATCTCCAATGTGAAAGGTATCCTTCCTGGACCAGGAGGGTAGAAGACATCCATATCAACAGAGGCAGAGAATTTAGAGCCAAGAAGACTGTATAAACGAACCTTGTTAATTCTTGGCCATTTACTACCCCTAGTCCAAACGCCTTTGTCAATTCTTCACAAAAAAATTGTTTATTTGATTAAAAGGTATAAAAGCGGCCTGCTTTAGTCACTCCTTTGAGCTCCTATTTCTATGAGCTCCTGTACATACAAAATTAAACTTGGTTTTTCCTGTTAACCTGTCTTATGTCAATTTAATTATTAGACCAGCCAAAGAACCTAGAAGGGGAAAAGGGAAAAGTTTTCCTCCCCTACATTATGAATATTAAGATAGCCATTTCATCCTTATGACTCTGAAGCATTTTGAGGAGCTGAGGACAAGAGACCAAATATTTTAACAAAAGATGTTCCCATTCCTCTTATCATTCAGGAAATTCCAAGGGTTTGGGGAGCTCTGAGCCAGGAACCGTGGATGAAGACCAAATATATATGAGAAATAGATTTTGATCACCTGAACGTTAGGCAGGAAGTTAGCCATGAGCAACAACAGGCGGCCCCATTGGCTGAACGTCCAGTAGCCGCCTAATCCTGCCAAGCTATTTGCCAACCCCGCCCCAAACACACCCCCATCACTACTCCAAAATGGTCAGGGGACCAGAAAAATCCCCCAGTGGCTGACTGGAGGGACTTTTCCCACTCTGGCACATACTCGCACCTCACACTATCAAGTCCATAGATAACCTTTGGTGGCCTTTAGGTTCATTAAATGTTCATAAATATTCTATGAATACATACATCTGATTATAACAGACAATTATGGGAAGGACATGCAGAGCAGAGCCTCTTGTTATATAACCTGCAGCTGTCAGTCAAGACTGTCAATCAAAGACCTTGCCTTAAAAACGCTACATCCCAGCCTCCAGGGCCATTGCCTTCCTTGGCCTGGCCCACCTCTCCCTTGAGGTGTTCTCTCTGTTCTCTCCTTATCTTCAATAAACTCTCTTGCAACAGGTAAGACCTCAGATTCTTCTTTGAGTCCTTACCAAGAACAGAGGCCCTGGCAGGAGGGGTCCCCAGACTCTTCTGCTAACATGAATGACAAAATGTATATTTCTTATAAATCACCATATTGCAGAGAGAGACAGAGACAGTCAAAAGACAAAACATACAATCACAATAGATGAACTTTATTTAGATGCTAATTGAAACAGTTACTTAAAAAGAAGCATCAGCAACAAGACAAACACAATATGAGACAATTAGGGAGGTATGAACACTGCCTGGATGTTTGAGGATACTAAGGAATAACTTAAGAAATATTTTTAGTACTAATGGCAGCATGGTTGTGTCAAAAATAGAGAGACTGTTTTAGAAACACAGCACTATTTAAGGATAAAATGGTGTGATGGTTAGGATTTGCTTCAAAATAATGATGAAAAATGTGTGGCCATGCAATGGAATCTGGTGGGTAGAGGATACAAGAGAGGTTTGTTATTTTATCTCTACAATTATATATATTTTATATTTTCAATAATTAACTTTAAAAAGCCTTAAATCTTAAGAAGTAGAATGATAGTAAGGATGTGGTAAGGACTACATGAAGTAACATATATTAGAAACCTAACCCTTTTCCAGGCATGTATGAGGTATTTAGGAATCCATTTAAATAGACTGGGACCATTCTTTGAGAGCAGGGCTTCATAAACTTTCATGAGCACACACATTACTTAGGGATCTTGTGAAATGCAGATTCTGACACAAAATGTCTAGAAGGACAAGGACTAGAAAGAATCAATGAAAATAAAGGCTGGAAGATTTAGGTTTGGGCCTACAGTGTAGAATCTTGCAACTACATGGGCTTGTGACAGGCATACAAATAACTATTATATAAGGGAACCAACAGGGTATCAAATCCAACTCTAAGGAGGGCTTTTAACTCATTTGAAGTGCCCTGAGGCTATCTTAAAACACTATTAACTGCATGCCTGAGAGAGTATTCCATGGATATCTTTAAGTATGCAATCTATTTTTAAATATTCCAAAATAGTATAAATATCTTAGATAAGAAGTAAAACGCTGGAAACTAAAAATTAAATAGGAAGACAATGTAGAAATAAATACTTTGTTTGTAAGGTCACATTCCTAGCTTCCTTACCTTCTTCCCAAACTGATACTTGTTTATATTATAATTCATTTAGTGGTCTACTTACGTAGGATAAAGTTTCCTAGAATTTCATTAATTAAGATACACAATTTGTCTTCAGTTCAGCTACTCCAGGAAATACATAGTATTTTTATATAATTTGAATATAGCATATTTCCTAAGCAGCCATGTATTTTGCAGGTTGCAAAAAACCTTTGTTTAAAGTACAAATATAGCTGACTGATCAATGCTAATGATGGAAAATTTTCAATAGTAATTAGAATAGAGGACAGAAGTATCAGCTCAACAAAGCAGAGTCTTGAGAAAACAAGAGATAGTTTTTACTTTTATTTGAATTGTCATGGCATCCCTATTCTAATTTAAAATTCAGTTGTTTTTCTCCAAAATATACTATTCATAAGCAATTAGACTCAGTGATTAAAATATTATCCTAATTTTCAGTGTTTCTGTGTGTGGCTGAATGAAACCTGAAGTCTGTCTACCTCATGCAAATGAGTATCAAACCATGACTGTCTATATAAAAGGAGTAAACTGTTATTTCCAAAATCTAATACAAATGATAAACCGTTTCCCAGCCACTGATTAGCCAATTTTTACGAAGATATCAATAAATTAGTCTCCATTCAATTCAATTTCTTACACAGATGGTATATTACCATTTCTCTAAAAATTATTTTACCTAACTTGTTCATTTTGAATATGTTCTCCTTATTATATAGCAACACTTAAAATAAATGAAAATAATTCTTGTTTGGCTTATGTTAGAGAAGTTATTCAGGCAACTTTAATCTGTAGTCTGATGTAATTATTTTTCTCTACTACTCTTGAAATAAGATCAGACTAAGAAGGGAATGAAAATGTAATAAAGGACAGTTGGAAGTTATGAGATTAATAAGTTCTGGGGATGTAGGACTTCCCTGGTGGTGCAGTGGTTAAGAATCCACCTGCCAATGCAGGGGACACGGACGGGTTCAAGCCCTGATCTGGGAAGATCACACATGCCGCCGAGCAACTAAGCCCATGCGCCACAACTACTGAGCCTGTGCTCTAGAGCCTGAGAGGCACAACTACTGAGCCTGTGTGCCACAACTACTGAAGCCCGTGCTCCTAGAGCCCGTGCTCTGCAACAAGAGAAGCCACTGCAATGAGAAGCCTGCACACTGCAATGAAGAGTAGCCCCCGCTTGCCACAACTAGAGAAGGCCCGTGCGCAGCAGCAGAGACACAATGCAGCCAAAATTAAAATAAATTAATTAATTGATTAAAAAAAAAGTTCTGGGGATGTAATGTACAGTATGGTGGCTATAGTTTAAAATACTGTATTGTATCAAAAAATGGGCAGAAGACCAAAACAGACATTTCTCCAAAGAAGACATACAGATGGTCAACAGGCACATGAAAAGATGCTCAACACTGCTAATTATTAGAAGAATGAAAATCAAAACTACAATGAGATATCACCTCACACCAGTCAGAATGGCCATCATCAAAAAGTCTACAAATAATAAATGCTGGAGAGGGTGTGGAGAAAAGGAAACTCTCCTACACTGTTGGTGTAAAGGTAAATTGGTACAGCTACTATGGAGAACAGTATGGAGGTTCCTTAAAAAACTAACAATAGAGCTACCATATGAGCCAGCAATCCCACTCCTGGGCATATATCTGGAAAAAACAAAAACTCTAATTTGCAAAGATACATGCAGCCAATGTTCAGAGCAGCACTATTCACAACAGTCAAGACATGGAAGCAACCTAAGTGTCCATCAACAGATGAATGGATAAAGAAGGTGTGGTATACCATGGAATATTACTCAGCCATCAAAAGAATGAAATGATGCCATTTGCAGCAACAAAGATGGATTTAGAGATTATGATACTAAGTGAAGTAAGTCAGACAGAGGAAGACAAATATATCACTTACATGCAGAATCTTAAAAACTAATACAAATTAATTTATTTACAAAACAGAAACAGACTCACAGACATAGAAAACAAACTTATGGTTACCAAAGGGGGAAGAGGAGAGGGAGACATAAATTAGGAGTTTGAGATTAACAGGTATACACCACTATATATAAAATAAACAACAAAGATTTACTGTATAGCACAGAGAACTACATTCAATATTTTGCAATAACTTATAATAGAAAATAATCTGAAGCTATAAACCTGAAACTAACACAATATTGTAAATCAAATATAGTTCAATAAAAAAATTTTTTTAAATACTGTATTGTATATTTGAAAGTTGCTAACAGTAAATCTTAAAAGTTCTCAACACATACACACATTGTAACTATGTGAGGTGATAGATGTGTAAACTAATCTTACTGTAACAATTATTTTGCAATATATAAATTTATCACATCACCACACTGTAAACCTTAAACATACTCAATGCTGCATGTCAATTATATCTCAGTAATGCTGGGAAAAAAGTTCCTTAATTTATAAGTCTAGAGATCATGGCCAGAGAAATGAAATTCTCTTAAATATAGCAGACACTTGCCATTGTAAGCTGTCCTTAGAGTCACCGGTACAAATTCCTTCCTGCTCTTAATTTCATATTTTTATTGTACTTGATTACTGTAATTATATTATCCTGGGAGAAACTAAGAAACACTCAGAAAATATTTTGTTCATTCTGAGTATCTAGGTAATTGCATTCCTCAAATAGCACAGCTGCATGCAACTTTGCAAGAAGATCAACTATTAATGACCCAGAAAGGAAGGACACAAAATTTAATGGGCAGAAAAGGTCTAATCCTAGCTCTGCAACTAATTATCTGGGTAACCTTGGACATGTTGTGAATGCCCTCTAGATACAAATAACGTCAATCTTATAAAAAGATACTGTCCTAGACAGATATCCATATTGTCTTACAGATCTGAAATTCTACTTATTCTCTTACCTTGAGCCTAGATCCTGTAGGCAAATTACATGAGTTTGAAGGCTAGATAGGCAAATGAAAGCTAAACTGAAATTATAAAATTTTAAATATTTATTTATTTATTTTTGGCTGTGTTGGGTCTGTTTCTGTGCGTGGGCTTTCTCTAGCTGCAGCGAGCGGGGGCCACTCTTCATCGCGGTGCGCAGGCCTCTCACTGTCGTGGCCTCTCTTGTGGAGCACAAGCTCCAGACGCACAGGCTCAGTAGTTGTGGCTCACGGGCCCAGTTGCTCCGCGGCATGTGGGATCTTCCCAGACCCGGGCTCGAACCCGTGTCCCCTGCATTGGCAGGCAGATTCTCAACCACTGTGCCACCAGGGAAGCCCCGAAATTATAAAATTTTAAATTGCATACTCTAGAAAAAGGCCATTAATCATTCAAGATGACTACTTGACTTTAAAAAATTATACATAAAATGACCAGGGCAGAATAATTGCCGTTATTTTGAAAATAATAATTTTAGGTGAATTATTAATAATAATTAACTCAGGGGAATGTGTTGGAAAACTCAGTGCAGGTGAAAGATTCAAAAAAAATTCGTAAGCCTGCAGTGAAAAATTCAGTCATTAGAACACACTCTTAACCCAACTTAATTGCATGTGTCAGAGATGATTCCACAGACATTTTGAGAAGGTAATGTATACTTAAATGGAAAAACATACAAATGGGTTTCCTAATAAAAATGTAGTGTGCTGTATGACATTATCTCAGCAAATACCAGGAAACTGTGTCTAGACTGCATAAGTCATTGTGGTGATAAAATTAATACTTTTCCTCCTCACTGTTGCCACATTTCTTGGAAAAAAAACAGTTTCTATTTTTAAAAATGCCACCAACTTGCTCTGCAAGTAAATTAAAATTTGCTTTCTTTCAACAGTGAATATCAACCAAACTGATATTAATCTTTTTAAAAATTAATTTTTATTGGAGTATAGCTGCTTTACAATGTTGTGTTAGTTTCTACTGTACAGCAAAGTGAATCAGCCATATGTATACATATAATCCCCCCTTTTTTTTAACATCTTTATTGGAGTATAATTGCTTTACAATGGTGTGTTAGTTTCTGCTTTATAACAAAGTGAACCAGCTATATGTATACATATATCCCCATATCCCCTCCCTCTTGCGTCTCCCTCCCTCCCACCCTCCCTATCCCAGCCCTCTAGGTGGACACAAAGCACTGAGCTGATCTCCCTGTGCTATGGGGCTGCCTCCCACTAGCTATCTATTTTACATTTGGTAGTGTATATATGTCCATGCCACTCTCTCACTTCGTCCCAGCTATCCCCTCTTTTTTGGATTTCCTTCCCATTTAGGTTACCACAGAGCATTGAGTAGAGTTCCCTGTTCAACACAGTCGGTTCTCAATAGTTATCTATTTTATATGTAGTATCAATAGTGTATATATGTCAGTCCCAATCTCCCAATTCATCCCACCCTCCCTTTCTCCCTTGGTATCCACACATTTGTTCCCTGCATCTGTGTCTCTACTTCTGCTTTGCACATAAGATCATCTATGCCATTTTTCTTGATTCCATATATATACGTAAACATACGATATTCGTTTTTCTCTTTTTGACTTACTTCACTGTATGACAGACTCTAGGTCCAGCCATGTCTCTACAAATGAGCCAATTTCATTCCCTTTTTTTTTTTTTTTTTGCGGTATGTGGGCCTCTCACTGTTGTGGCCTCTCCCATTGTGGAACACAGGCTCTGGACGCACAGGCTCAGCGGCCATGGCTCACGGGCCCAACCACTCCGCAGCATGTGGGATCTTCCCAGACCAGGGCACGAACTCATGTGCCCTGCATCAGCAGGTGGACTCTCAACCACTGCGCCACCAGGGAAGCCCTTGCTCCTTTTTATGGCTGAGTAATATTCCACTGTATATATGTACCACATCTTCTTTATCCATTCGTCTGTCAGTGGGTATTTAGGTTGCTTCCATGTCCTGGCTATTGTAAATAGTGCTGCAATGAACACTGGGGTGCATGTGTCTTTTTGAATTATGGTTCTCTCTGTGTATATGCCCAGGAGTGGGAATGCTGGGTCTTATGGAAGATTAATCTTTATATCCATATTCATCTTTACAGCTGTCCCTTGTTCTTCTGTCCTTCTTCCTATTCCTTTCTCCAACTGCAATACTGTCACTGTTTTTTTCACTATTGCTCCTCACATCCTTCTTTGTTTTTACTGCTAGTAATCAAATTGTGGCCCTTGCCAGAATCACAGAAGGAAAACCAAAAGGCAGTAGAAATAGAATTCCTGAGCTTCTTAGCCAGTATGCCTGACTCTGATTTCTTTCTCCAAACTTTTAATGTACTCTCAACATGGGCTCCAGAGACCCTTTCTAAAACACAGAGTTTGCCTGTGATCAATACCTTCCACTGAGTTCCTGCTTTCAGTAAAACAAAACCTGTTATTCAATTTAAAATTTACTGGTCTCCTCAATTCCATTTTGTCCTACCCATGCAACCAATTTATTGACACTTCTTGTAAACCGTTCTCAGAATTATCCATTCAAGTGTCCATGGAATTTCATGCTCAGCTGCTCTTTTTACAGTCTTCACCCAAGCACATCTGCCCCTTGCCATCTCATTATTTTATTGGCAAATTTCTACTCATCTTCCTTGATCAAACTCTTCTGTTAATCAACTATCCCCATCTCTACCATCATACAGAAATGCATTCTTCTCTCTATTCCAGAAATTGTCTCTCCGGTTGACTGTATTACAGAAATTAGTAACCATGTTCTGGGATGCCATGTACACTAGTAAAGATTATGCCTAACAAGGGGCATCTTGTTGAGGGCAAGGTTTTCCCAGCACAAGGCTCCATCCACCAAAACAACAGATGCGTTTTTCTTATTCTTATAAATTTGATATATGCTCAGCATGCTTTTCTCATCCACCTGGAGGAGGCAACTACTCCATGGGGAAGCACTATGTAAGTATGCCCTCTTCACTTGATTGTGACAAACTTAAGCGCAGGGTTCATGCTCCTTCTCATTCATTAACATTGACTATTTAATTAATTAAATTTTGTTGGGAGGAGTGAACACAATAATAAGTTCATTGAGAATTCAACTTGAAATGGCAAACTTAAAAATTTGCAACAGTCTTTCCCCATATTCTATGGTTTCCTTCAAGAGTACACGGGTCCATAAAATTAACATCAATGTGGGAAAATAGGAACTAATGTTCTTTAATCTAGTATAAGGTATTTGAGGTACTGCCATTATGGAAAGCAGTATGGAGGTTCCTTAAAAAATTAAAAATAGAACTACCACTGATCCCACAATCCCACTTCTGGGTATATATCTAAAAGAATTGAAATCAAGATCTCAAAGAGATATCTGCACTCCTATGTTTACTGGAGCATTATTCACAATGGCCAAGATGTGAAAACAAGCTTAATGTCCATTGATGGATAAATGGATAAAGAAAATGTTGTATATTCATACAACGGAATATTATTGCTTAAATAAGAAGGAAACCTTAAAAATAAGAATTAAACCTTAAAAAAGAAGGAAATGCTAGAATCGGAGACAACATGGAAATGCTGTTATATGAGACAACATGGATAAACCTTGAGGGCATTATGCTAAATGAAAGAAGCCAGTCACAAAAAGACAAATATTGTATGGTTCCATTTATATGAAATATCTAAAATAGTCAAATTCATGGAAGCAAAGAACATAATGGAATTGTTTCTGACAACCATTTGTAGACAGAAAAGGCATGGAAGAGAAATCTACTAGGGGGAAAGGCGAGTCTAGTGATACCTCAAAGATAGGCCCAAGATTTGGTGGGAAAGGGCTGGTTAGGCCACAGCAAATGGCTCAAACTGGAACCCTCTCTTAACCCAGCCCAAACTCAAGAATCTCTTGCCTACCCTGCATACAGATAATAATTGATGCCCATACTTGATCCCTCTACCTTCCCCATAGAGGTAAGCCCAGCAATGTGGGTGGTTTCCAACTTTGGAACCCAGGACTACACAGAGCAGATGTTCTCATGGGCACCAAAAGTGAGGACAGAGTCCCAGAGTTGTATCAGTACATGGCTTTGCGCTGTGCAGTGTCTGTGTGCTCTGTGTGGGGGTCTGTCAACCCCTCCTCCCAGAAAGTGCATTTCCTCAGGGACTGGGTCATGATTCTGCTCCAGCTTCCTCTGTTCAATCTGCCCCTGTCTGACACTCATGAGCAGAAATTTGTTTGGATTTGTAGCATTTGAGAGCATGAATTTTCAGGGCTTTTGTAGGTTTTCCCTTAATTTTAGAATTTCTATGAATCTCAGTGGGAGTTCTGCAGAACCATTTCTATTTTCAAAGAGCTTTTAAATAAATTATTGCAATATTATTTGAAAGTTCAAATAGAAGAGCTAAAATGAAACAAATGGACTTTCCTTAGAGCAGTGTAAAGTAGAAATGTTTCTGTTATACATATGTAAAGTCATCAAAAAGAGGCCTAATTACTTTACAGGTTTCAACATGTGGTTCTCAATAGCAAAGAAGTTATTGCACATTTAATTAGAATAAGAGCCAACCAGGTGGACTTAGATGTTGATTTGATTATAGATTTAAGTGTATTATTGCATTTTTTGATATGCTTACCAATATAATTGAGTACATAAATTAGTAGATACACTTCCCACATAAGTATTTGTAATTCAATATAATCCATTAGATTGAGAGCAGTATTTCTTATTTGACAGCAATATAATTTTATGATTGTCACTTTTTCCTAATATTTTTTCTACCAAGACAAAGTATATGTGATCAAGACATATTTTAATACATTTAGATGCCAAAATAAGTGCAATTATATTTTGACTGATATAAAGTTAGGGAGTAAAATATTAATATTCCAATCGCCTAACTGAAAGAATAAAATTGACTTCATTACTATGCCACTGAGCATTAGCTAAGCTATTAGCATTTTTCTAAGGCCATATTATGAATAAACACAACAAGGGGATTCAGAAGCGTCTGATTAAACTACTGATCACATTGTAGTTTATTTTTTTCACAAAGTTTTATATAGGAGAATTCAGTTAAGTCAAATGTTACTTTAAAGGAGAGGATAAACAAGATTTACTATTACCATACAACATCATTATATGTGTAGTTTTATGTGTAAAATTAAAGTTTATTTTACTTATCTAATATGTTGTATTATTTTTCATGTATAAATGATCCTCTATATACTAGGTAAGTCTGGCTGATGCTTTGATTGAAAATGTGTGAGATCTTAAGCAGATGACTCAGCCAAGTCTTGTTTGGACTCTTAATCCAAGGAAACTGTGAGATAATAAATTTCATTGTTTTAAAATGCTAAATTTGTGTTAACTTGTTACACAGCTATAAATAACTAACACAGATAAGATCAAGGTAAGATGAGGCATGGTGCCACTCTGCTCCCACGGGACTTTGTATGTAGTTAGTCATTTAGAATTTACACACAACTAGTGTAACTCTTTGCTTACCTGCCTTTCTCACTAGTCTATCTGCAACCTGATGACAGAGATTGTTATCTATAATTCTAGAGCCTCAAAGAGTGCCTGATACATAGTAAGCACTCAAAAAATGTTTGTTTTCAGATTAAATTAGGATTCTTAAGGAGGCCATCATGACAGTGAAGTGATGTCAAAGTGCTTGAAAAACTGTTTACAAAAAGGATAGGATTTGGTTTTTCCAAGAATGGTTAAGTTATTGTATATCTTTGAATTTTGAGCTCCTCAGGCTGAAAAAGAAAATCATTAATACCCTATATGTGACTTCAAAACAATAAGAATCATATAACCACAACTGAAAATTAGCTTCACTGATTTATAGTAAAGTTTCCAATATTCCTCTACGATGAGAACAGTGGAGGCAAATATATATATACACACACACACATATATATACATTCACACACACAAATATACACACACACACACATACATACACACATATACACAGACATACACACATATACATACATTTACACACACAAATATACATACACACACATACACATATATCCCAATAAACTCTGAGGCATGTACAAATACATGGGACTATAAAATACTTTTTCAAAAGCGATTGAAAGATACAGGTAACAGAGAGCGAGAAGAAAAGAGAGGATAAATTGCTTAATACCTACAAACCTACATTTCATCTTAACAGAACTGGGTTCAATATTATTTATGTTCACACAATGATGACAGCAAGCAGGGATGGTATATTTTGAGGATACAGTCTATACCTACTGATAACATTCACTATCACCTTCCTGAAAAAGTGTCATATATAAATGCCTTAAAAAGCTAGTAAATTGCTCTTTTCAAATCAAAAGGCATTTTTGTTTTCAGTACACAGAAAATGAATGTTGGCTACACAGTGAAACTCAATTGTTATTGAAAGCCATGGATGTTGATTACACATTAAAAGAAACATGTAGTTCATAGATATTAGGCCAAAAAGACATAAGAATGTTAAAATCATTTCCTTTGAGATGCATTATATCTTAGACATAAAAATATTAATAGGTTTCTAGCAGGAAATAATTATAAACAGAAAGTATAGAATTTCAACGAATTTTGTATATTAGCTGAAGACTTCTAGTGATTTTTTTTTTTATTTTTACTTTACATTGGGGTATAGCTGATTACCAATGTTGTGTTAGTTTCAGGTGTACAGCAAAGTGATTCAGTTATACATATACATGTATCTATTCTTTTTCAAATTCCTTTCCCATTTAGGTTATTACAGAATATTGAGCAGAGTTCCCTATTGTGTAGGTCCTGTTGGTTATCGATTTTAACTTCTATTTGAGTAGACTGATTTTGAAATGATATGTTATAAAAATTCTCAAGGGTGTGGCACCTCAGATGAAAAAGTAACCAGTACTGTTTCTGGAAGCATCCAAGACATTTGGGGTTCTAGAGAAAACTAAGTCTTCAAATTTCAGGGGTAAAGCAATCCTGGTTTGTGAAATTAATACACATGTAAGGGTTCTGGTCACCCAGATTCCAATGTGTGGGGAAATACCAACAATTCTCTGATAGTAGCTGGGTATCTTAGAATTTAATTTCTGACACTATCTACCCAGAGACAGCATTAGATCCCACAGGTTAAGGGCTCAGTCCCACAAGACTGCCCTCCACCTCAGATGCCAATTGCAAAGCCAAGTTGTTACCTGTGCTTCTGATCCAACAGCTACGGACTGGAGGTTCCCATGACCTCCTCCTTGAGTTTAATTAATTTGCTAGAGCGGCTCACAGAACTCAGGAAAACTGTTTACTCACTGGATTACTGATTTAGTACAAAGGATATTAAAGGATAGGAATCAACAGCCAGATGAAGAGATACATAGGGCAAAGTCCTGAGCAAAGGAGCTTCTGTCCTCATGGAGTGTGAGACCTGGCATGGTGGCACATGGAGGCATTCTGGTTCCCCAATGTGGAAGCTCTCTGAACTCCCTCCCTTTGGGTTTTTGTGGAGCTTCATTACATGGGCATGAATGATTAAATTATTGGCCATTGATGATGGATTCAGTCTTCAACCCTTCTCCCCTCAGGGAGTAGGATTGAAAGTTCCAACCTTCTAATCGCATGGTTGATTCCTCTGGCAACAAACCCTCCCCCCGGACCCCCCTGCCCCATCCTTGGGTGCTTTCTGAAAGTCATCTCATTGACAGAAACCAGTTTTGGTGGAAAGAGGCTTGTTATGAATAACAGGATACCCATTTCACCTTCATGGCTCTGAAGCATTTTCAGGAACTGAGGACAAGAGACGAAATATTTTAACAAAAGATGTTCCCACTCCTCTTATCATTCAGGAAATTCCAAGGGTTTTAGGAGCTGTGAGCCTGGAACTCCAATGAAGACCAAATATGTATTTCTTATAAATCACAATATCACAACATGGAATGAGTATATTCTATCGTTCTTCCCTCACAGCAAGTAGGGTTCATGGGATTTGTGTGGATATATGAAGATCACCCACTTGTCTCCTTCACATTCATATAAGAAATCATCTCATCCCATTGAGAAACTAGGCTAATTTGGAAACTCTTTAACTACTGAGATGCCCCTGCTCAACTCGACAGTAATTTCCACTATTTAAGTTACCTTCCCTCCACTCAGATATTTATTTAATATTCAGAAGGTTTCATTTTTTGTTCCAATCTCTATGTAGTGATACTTTCTGTAATTGAGAATTCCTTTTATTTTCCTTAATTTTGCCTTGTCTTTTGTAAGTCAAATAATTCTGCCTTCCTTAAGGCATAAAATTTCTCTTATTTATGCCAAGCCTTCCATATACTTGCTCTACATGTATGAAAATTTGCTCAACAAAGAGGGAAATCGACAATAAAACTTTAGAGTTACAAGTAACTCATCCTTTCTGAGACTCCATACACATTTTTTCTTCCAGTTTTATTGAGTTATGATTGACATACAGCACTGTATAAGTTTAAGGTATGCAGCAAAATGATTTGACTTACATACACCATGAAATGATTATCACAATAAGCTTAGTGAATATTCATCATCTCATATAGATACAAAATTAAAGAAACAGAAAAAAATATTTTTCCTTGTCAAGAGAACTCTTAGGATTTACTCTCTTAACTTTCATATATAACATAGAGCCGTGTTAATGATATTTATCATGTTGTACATTATATCCAAAGTACTTATTTATAACTGGAAATTTGGAGGGTAAACAGTACACGACTAAAGAAGCAATGAATCACCGAAGAAATCAAAGAAATCAAAACATATCTGGAGACAAATGAAAATGAAAACACAATGATCCAAAATCTACAGTATGCAATGAAAGCAGTTCTAAAAGGGAAGTTTATAGCAATACAAGCCTACCTCAGGAAACAAGAAAAATTTCAAATAAACAACCTAACCTTACACTTAAAAAAATCAGAAAAAGAACAAACAAAACCCAAAGTTAGTAGAACGAGAAAAATAATAAAGATCAGAACAGAAATAAATGAAACACAGACTAAAAAAAAATAGAAAACATCAATGACTCAACATAATAAAAGTTATTTATGACAAACTCACAGCCAATTTAATAGTCAATGGTGAAAAGCTACAAGACTTCCTGCTAAAATCTGAAACAAGACAAGGATGCCCACTCTCACCACTTCTCTTCAACATAGTATTGGAAGTCTTAGCCACAGAAATCAGACAAGAAAAAGCAATAAAAGGTATCCAAATTGGAAGGGAAGGGGTAAAACTGTAATTTTATGCAAATAACAGAATATTATATATAGAAAACCCTAAAGACTCCACACAAAAACTACTATAACTGACAAAAGAATTCAGGAAGGTAGCAGGATACAAGATTCACATACAGAAATTGGTTGCATTTCTTTACACTAACAATGAAATATCAGAAAGGAAATGTTAAAAAAAAATCCCTTTTAAAATCACATCAAAAAAATAGCAGCAATATTCACAATAGCCAAGACACGAAAAGAACCTAAATGTCCATCAACAGATGAATGGATAAAAAAGATATGATACATATACACAATGGAATAATACTCAGCCATAAAAAAAATATGAAATGCCATTTGCAGCAACATGGATGGACCTGGAGATTATCGTACTAAGTGAAGTAAGTCAGAAAGAGAAAGACAAATACCATATGATATCATTTACATATGGAATCTAAAATACGACACAAATTAACTTATCTATGAAACAGAAACAGACTCACAGACATACAGAACAGACATGTGGTTGCCAAGGGTAACGGGGGTAGGGGAGGGAAGAATTGGGAGTTTGGGATTAGCAGAGGCAAACTATTATACATACAATGGATAAACAACAAAGTCCTACTGTATAGCACAGGGAACTATATTCAATATCCTGTGATAAACCATAATGAAAAAAATATGAAAAATAATGTGCATATATATATATGTATAACTGAATCAGTTTGCCATACAGCATAAATTAACATAATACTGTAAATCAACTTTACTTGAATAAATTTAAAAAATAAAAAAAAAATTGCAACAAATAAAGATTAAGGAAACTAAGAGCTGATTCTTTGAAAAGATTAAAAGAAATTGAGATCCGGCCTAAATCAATAAAATCAGAAATGTAAAAGGAGAAGTTACAACCAACACCACAAAAATATGAAAGATCATAAGAGATTACTATGAACAATTATATGCCAATGAAATAGACAACCTAGAAGAAATGGACCAATTCCTAGAAATGCAAGTCTCCTAAGACTGAACCAAAACGAAATGGAAAATATAAACAGACCAATTATCAGTAATGAAATTGAATCAGTAATTTTAAAAAACCGACAAACAAAAGTCCAGGACTAGATGGCTTCACAGGTGATTTCTACCAAACACACAGTTCTTCTCAAACTATGCTATCAATGCTTTTTAATTTATTCTTGTATTTTGCATTTAATGTATCAATAAATGGCCTAAGTGTTAATCTTCAAATACCTTTTCATTGAACTACAAAGAAAGCTAATGAAGCAGCAATTTGCTTCTATTACTAAAAGATTGAATATTGTGTTTCCCAGACTCTCATTTGGTAGATATATGCAAAAGGCTGAACTATCCTAAACATTATCTGCACAACTGCCTGATCATTGTACGGATAGCAGAATTTATCCCAAAATACGCCTCTCTGACGTGAGAATGATTTTAAGCTGATCATTTTTTTAAAAAGCAGACATGAGAGAGGCTCTGAGAACCACGCAGAAGTTACCCTTTAGTAAGAGATATTTACAGGGGAAATCTCCATTTGTAAGGGTATCGCCCTTGCTGTACAGGAAGAGGGAGATAACTCAATCTTTACAAACCTATTTACCTATGCAGGAGGTGTGGGCCTAAATCTGCATAACAATCTTATCCTTGTTTACTGTGTTTTCCTGGTAACCTTTTACAATTGACCTTCTGCCCGACCCCCAACATCATTTGTTTTAACCTGGAGGTAATATTTAAGGACGTGGCTTGGGCCATTTCGGAGAGTTACTCAATTTTCCTGTGTATCTCCCATGTATACAGCGGGTATACATATTATTAAACTTCTGTTTTTCTCCTTTTAATCTTTTTATTACTGGGTTGTCTCAGCCAAGAACCCTAGAAGGGAAAATTATTTTCCTCCCCCACAGTGTGAACACTCTATGTGAAATTGACTTTGACATAGACATACAGGTATATATTCTTTATATCATGCAATCTATAAACATTTTATGAATATCCTCTGTTGCTTTATTTCTTTACAATAATACTTTGCTCATAAATTGTAAAAGTCTGAATTGAAACATACTTCATAATCAAATAGTTAGCTTAGAAACCCCATTAGGGGATTGTAGATAGAGAGGGAACTTTAGGGGGCTTTGGGAGACCACAATAAGATTAATGATCACTCAAGAAAGTAATGGGAAAATCCTGAAACAACGTGGGCTTGCTTGACTCATAAAGCAGAACAAATTGGTTAGCACCAAAGCCAGATTGGCTTGCTTAACAACAAAATCAAGCTAACTTGATTAGCAACAAAACCATGTAACAGAAGCATGAGACATGCCCCCAAACAATAAAACAATGGTGGCATGAGACCTATATCCTGCCCAGTGAGCTCAGTAAGTTAATGACCCCCAAAACATGCTCTCTGACCCCTAGAACATGCTCTTTGCACAATGCCCCCAAAACAATAAAACAATAGTGGAGAATAAGGTCTACAACCTGCCGGTGGTGTTATCAAGTTAATGACCCCCAGGACATGCTCTGTGTACACACACAAAAAAACAGCCATTTATGGAAAGGTGACATTTCAAAGTGAAAGACCCTCCTTGTACTGAGACCTGAAATAATTTTTCCAAAGTGCCATGACAGTCCTGGCCTGACCATGTAGGGACAAGAAAACTCCCCTGTCCACCCTGGAGGAGGAGCTGATGATGGAAATGTAACTCTACTCAAGAAAGACAAAGAAGGTCTTCTTCACCTCCCCTCTCTTCCTTTGATTATAAAAACGTGACCCACTAAGTACTCAGGGCAGTGCAACGCTTGCCTGCCCGTTTGTAAGCCTCACAAGCATCCTACTGTAATAAATCACTTTGCCTCTCACTGAATTCTTTCTGCCCTGAGACATAAAGGACCAGGCTCCTTGGAGACCCCAAAACCACACCTATTGGTTTCAATAGGATATTACTATAGTATAGATACTGAAAAATGATTCCACAGAAATTGACTGCATTACAAAATATGTGTGTGTGTATGTATGTGTGTGTATTTACCCAACTGTAAATAATAAGGAAGCCATTCTGTTGAAAGGTCCAGGTATCATATAACACATAAATGAAGTGTGAGTGTTTTATTAACATTAACACAACTCTATGAATGAATTTACGGAGCACAGCTGTACACATATAGATTTTAAAATTATTTCCTAATTCAGTAGAAAAAAATTAAAATATCAGTTTTCTCATTTATATTTTTAAGTTAAAATGTGTGGAGATCTCCACAGTAATAGTATGTTTCATTTTATTTCAGCCTCTGAGTTATAATTCTGTTTGGGCTTTCACATCCAGTACACAATTGCAATGATCTAAAATATTTTGTATACTTACTGTATTTTGAACCATCTACTTTTTTACTTTCCCTTAATGCAATGATATATAATAAGCTGTTCCCTTAAGGAAGAGAAAACTCATTGCAAGTATCTTGCATTGTGATTCACTCCCTTGCTTTTTTTTTTTTTTCACCTATAGGTGTCAGTTTGAGACCTAAGTGTCTTACTAGTTTTTTGATTCTTTTTATTTATTTATTAAACATCTTTATTGGAGTATAATTGCTTTACAATGGTGTACTCCTTTGCTTTTTAATAAAATTTCTGCAAATATGTTGACTCAAGATATGTTTATTTTATAGTGTAGCCAACATTTTAAATTTAAAAATTTGAGTATATTTTGTTGAATTTTAGGAGTTATTTAAATATTTTGGATAACACTCTTTTATCAGATAAGTCTTGAGGATATATTTTCTCCCAGTCTGTGGCTTATCTTCTAATTCTCTTGACAATGTTTTTTACCAAGCAAAAATTTTTAAGTTTAATGAAGTCCAGCTTATCATCTCCTTCATGTATCAATCCTTTGCTGTTGTATCTTAATTTTACTGCCACACTAAAGATCATCTTGCTTTCCTCTTATATTATCATCTAGGAGTTTTACAGCTTTTTGTTTTACATCTACCCATTTTTAATAAATTTTTGTGACAGGTATAAGGCTTAGGTCACCTAGATTTTTTTTTCTTTTTTTTTGGTGGATGTCCAGTTTTTCCAGAAACATTTGTTGCAAAGACTATCTCTGCTCCATTGTATTGCCTTTGCTTCTTTTCTAAAGGTCAACTGACTATATTACATGTGACTATTTCTGGGCTTTCTAATCTGTTCCTTTGATCTATTTGACTATTCTTTCATCAATATTGCACTGACTTGCACTGACTTGATTATTGTAGCTTCACAGTAATCGAAGTCAGTTAGTGTCAGTTCTCTATCTTTGTTCTTCTCCTTCAATATTTTGCTGGTTATCTTTTGCCTCTCCATATAAACTTTAGAATCAGTTTGTCAATATCTGCAAAATAACTTACTGGAATTCTTACTGGGATTGCATTGAGGCTATAGATCAAGTTAGGAAGAACTGACATCATGACATTATTGAGTCTTCCTATCCATGAACATGGAATATCTCTCCTCTTATTTAGTTCTCTTTTGATTTCTTTCACCACAGTTTTGTAGTTTTCCTCATACAAATCTTGTACTTATTTTGTTAGACTTATACCTAAGTATTTCATTTTGGGGGTGCTCCTGTAAATGATACTGAATTTTTAATTTCAAATTCCACTTATTCATTGCTAATTCATGCTTTCTTTAAGAGAAACAATTCATCAAAATATTCTAATTCACCATACAAGGTATGGATGCACAAAATGCATGCAGAAAGATATAAAAATAAATAAACATTTACACAGATTTTAGTACACAGTACATGCTGATCACTGGGTACTGTTAAAGGTAAACAGATACTTAGATACTCTAACTCTGCCCTTAAAGATTTGTCTATTTTTGTTTTTGTCACTTAGGATTTTTCATCCAAAATAGCAGAACTCATGATTACAAGTGGTTTAAAAATAAGGACAATTCCATATTTTGCAGTACATTAAATCAGGTGGTAGAAGTAATCAGGTGAGTAGTTATTCAATTTATCATTAAAATAAGGGATTTATTTTTGTCCAGCTATTCCCAGCCTGCTGGCTTTGCTCTAAATACATACACTAATAAATCAAAAATAAAATCTACCAAACTTCTTACATAACACCTTCATTCAGCTATTCCTAGTGAAAGACAAATGGCATCTCTCCTTGTGCTTCTCTTTTTCCAGAAGGCAAACCTTTCCCAGTAGTCATGCAGCAGAGTTCCCCTTGCATCTCATTGCTCAGAATTATGTACCATGTCTGTGGAAAAACCAGCCTTTGACAAAGGAAATGGTACACCTACAAAAAGTGGGATTATTAGTGAAGAAGAAAGGAGAAATGGCTGTTAAAAAGGCAATCAGGGCTTCCCTGGTGGCACAGTGGTTGAGAGTCCACCTGCCGATGCAGGGGACACAGGTTCGTGCCCCGGTCCGGGAAGTTCCCACATGCCGCATAGCAGCTGGGCCTGTGAGCCATGACCGCTGAGCCTGCACATCCAGAGCCTGTGCTCCACAACGGGAGAGGCCACAACTGTGACAGGCCCGCATACCGCCAAAAAAAAAAAAAAAAAAAAAAGGCAATCAACAGAGTCCTCTCTAGGATTACAGTATATCAATGGGTACTGGTAGTTATAATTCAGGTAAAGTGTGGAAGCTGGTGATATCATGAAATCATAGCAAATTAAATCCACCATGAAGCTCATGATCATCTTTCCTTTCCTAGTTACTGACGAGGAAATCAAGGCCTAGGAAACCCAATTCAATACCATCCAATCCAAGGTCATGGTACTGTGTAGTAGTACGACTTGCTTCAAGTTTACCAGACTTGACTCCAGCATCTTTTCTATTATGAAGATTTTTTTCCCCTCATTTGTTGGTTTAATTTTCTGTCTTTCACTAATCCAGCAGCAAAACACTATCTTCAAGAAGAAAAATAATCAAAGATCTAAACAACTTAGTTCTTTTTGGATAAAGAGAGATAGGGAATTTTATGCTTTGAAAGATAATTCACATGCGAATTGTGTTTAGGAGAAACTTGGGTTTAATATTTTTTTTAATGTAGGAGTGAGAAAAATGTAATTTCTTTGCTTCTTTCATTGAAATGTATCATAAGGAAAGATGAATGTTCTTTCATTTAAAGAGTTTTATCTGGTTACTCACTGTATAGCCTTAATTATCAAGTATATTTTTCCTTTAAAATAAACTTATTTTTTTCATTTACCAAATTACTGCATGCTCACAATATATATCTTTTCAAAGATTCGTTTTTGAAATAAGTTTTATATTGTTATCTATTTTAAGTCATATATACTAAGACAAGTTTCAAAAGAATTTTATTAGCCCCAGGCTTCAGCCCAGAGTTTTCTGCTACTGGTTTTCCCCATTTCCCCAATAAACACATTTCCCATCATCCCAAACAGACCTCTTTGGATCAAACCTATAGGCTGGTCCATCACACTGCAAGGCCAAGCAGGGACATATTTTTCATTTTGAAATTTACATTCTTAGGCTACAAAAGTGAACTTCAGAATCAAATTCTCTTGTTTTTGATTTTGTTCATCTCTGCAATCATTTCCCTATGTCTGTTGCCTAATATTGTCTCTATTGGAAAAATGTGGAATCCCAGAATACTGATGAGAAACTTGGGGTCCTGGTATATATGTTAGTTTTTCTCAAACCATAATCACAAGCAGGTTTCTACTCTGCTGAGGCAGGCCAGCTACCTTATTTATTTTACTAACAATCCTTTCCCCAGGCACTTTTATTGGTAAACTTTACTGACCAAAAAAAAAGTGAAAGAACAAACCCTTTCCTTCTTCACAAAAAGAAGCGGAGTTTACAAGAATGTGTGAAATACTGGATTATCAGGGAGAATAGTGTTATTCTCTAATAACTGCTACCAAACATCATCATCAAGTGCATTCCTTCCACATGGCACTTTAGGTCTCCTCTAACATTTTACCATTTGCATTTCCAGGCTAGGCCCAGATCATTTTCAGTTGCTAATTTGAATGTATGCTTTTAAGTCATAGCAAATCTTCATTTCATGGAAGTACAGAGAGATGATGGTTCACTTAGTGTCCATGCGTGTCTTAATCCTTAGCTCACAGCAACCTCAGTACTTCTTCGCTATGAATAATCCTCCCTCAGTACCTCTACCCTTTTCTAGATCTTAGACACTACATCAATTGATAGAAAGAACCCATCCTTTTTCTGACCCTCTATATTTTTGGCTCCAACTTACATTTGGCTATATTTATTGGCCCTGCTGTTTGTTATTCCTCTATATTGGTTTTTATCTCAAAGTTATTCATACTCCATCTTTATTTATTTATTTATTTATGGCTGCATTGGGTCTTTGTTGCTGCGCACAGGCTTTCTCTAGTTGCAGTGAGTGGGGGCTACTCTTCCTTGCGGTGCGCGGGCTTCTCATTGTGGTGGCTTCTCTTGTTGCAGAGCATGGGCTCTAGGCGCACGGGCTTCAGTAGTTGTGGCAGGAAGGTTCAATAATTGTGGCTCGCGGGCTCTAGAGAGCAGGCTCAGTAGTTGTGGCACATGGGCTTGGTTGCTCCACGGCATGTGGGATCTTCCCTGACCAGGGCTCGAACCTGTATCCCCTGCATTGGCGTGCAGATTCTTAACCACTGCACCACCAGGGAAGTCCCCCCATCTTTAGTTTATCTGTCTTTTAATATAATTATCATGTCTACCTTGTTACAGTGTGTCTTTCCTGAGAAAAGTACTTTCCCCAACCACTTCTGTTTGATCTTCCTGAACTGTTACTCTTGTTGTTATTCCTTGTTCACATACCAAGTCCCTCACTCTCACATCCAGCCCTCCACAATAAGGCCCTAATACTCCTTTGTTTTTTCACCCACTACTTGTCCCCTCTTACCTTTTGCATGATTCAAGTTCTACTTTCTTTTGTTTCCTGAACAAACATTGTGCTTACCTATCTCCTTGCCTTAAAGTGCTTTATACCGCTTATACAGTTTTATATCTCTTTATATATTATCCTACACAGCTTTTCCTTTCTGTTAGAATTCGCAATTTTCCTTGCCCCAAACACAACCTATGCAGTAACCTAGCATTCTTCAAGGCACATCTCAAATGCAGCCTCCTCTAATGGGCTTTTCCTTGAAAATCTCTTGCCATCCTTTCCTCATTGCACAACAGTTTGTCTACTTGCCATTTGTATTTTACTCTACTACATGATTCTCTAAGATAGGGATAGTGTCTTAGTCACTTTATAGTTGTTTCTAAAGTCTAGCATTCTTCTGCCCTCTGACTAGCTATTATAGTCTTTGAGGCTGTAAGGTCAGTGTTCTACTTAGAACACAACTAATTGATCATTTACTAATTCTAATTAATCTTTCAACACAGAAAGCAATATCTTCTGATTTACTTCAATTTGCAGTTTGCTGTTTTACAGGTCAGCACTGTTGACTATTAGTAACTTTAAAAAAGTGATTGCTGTACTATGTTTTAACTCATTTTTATACATTTAAATTAATCTGTATATCCTCTAAATTTATATTTTTTTTATGAAAGTGGGTCGCTGACATTTGTGACCCAAATCCAATCCCAATGCTCATGCTTTCTGTCTACATGTGTGAATTATTACTAATACATCTCCTGAAGAAGGTGACATTCTTTCATTGTACTCTACATGACACTGTGATGAGAATGGCATGGGTACCTTTGGGACCAAAATACATGTGACTCAAGCACTTAAGCTGGGTTTTAGATTGTTCCTTCCTATGCCCAAATTAACAATTATTAATATAAGTTTTATTAAAATTGAATGACTTAGCAAATATGCTTCTTCTAGATGCAGGATTTATAAGAGTAAAAGAAACATTTACATTTAATTATAATAACCACTAACAATGAATCATAGTCCTTTGTAATTCATGAAATTAATGGAATTTGGTGACATGGGAAATGAGAGTTAAGTACTTTCGAAGGTCCAATGCTTCCAGGCTTCTTGAGATCTATTTCATGTTTGAAAGGACTGACACTGTAAGGGGAATCTAGTGGTCTGAGTGAGTTCAGCTTTTCTTTAGACATTTACACTCTAGATGAATTTGTTTTTCAAATGAGGATGTAAAAAGGGATGTAATAAAAATAATTCTCCTGACCAGGACCACCTGATTTCCACTAAAGGTTTTTGTATACGCTGGAACGACTAAAAGTGTAACTATATATTTATCAACTTGCAGAAGAAACTGAAAATGAAATTTCTGAGCCTGGTGTGCTGATAACATTTCTAAATAATTATGTCAAGTCTTCCAAGTATCATCTTGGATGGGAAAATAACTTGCCAGGGTACACTGAACTCATTGTTTTCCAAATTATTTGTTCCATATTAGGACTTAAGAAATATTTTCTAGCACATGATTTTAAATTGCTTATATTTATCTAAGACTATCCCTTCTACTAGTTTTTATAAAATCTTCAACCAGATTTTTTTTCTCAGCACATTATGGGATGATATAATCTTATTTTGTATAATAAATATTTTGCCACTTTAATCTGATTCATCTTAATTTCTTCAGGCTGTTCTATGTACTCTTATTCACATTTTTATTAGGATAAAATAATTTTATTCTTATGTTGAAAACTTGTTCATACTGGTCTTTAGAAGTACGTTCTGGTAAACTTTAAGTTGTAACCGTAATCTCCTTGAGAAAAAAAAAAACTGTGTAGGCTGCAAGAGGGTTTGAGTAATGCTTGATAAGGATTCAGTTATAAATTGTAAAAAAAACTAAATTCTTGTCTCAAAGGGTAAAGGGCTCAGATTAGAGAAAGAAAAGCATCTCCTTCCCCATTTTCTGCTAAGAAGTATTGAGATGTGTTCTCTTGTACTTGATTTTATTTTTCTGTTTTTCTCAGAAGAGATATAAAGGTTACATGAAAATTTCTTCAGCAGTATTTACTAAGATAATTCCCTAACTGCAATGACATTCAAGGACTGAGGATGCTAACAGGCTTAGAGCTGTAATTACATTGCAGTGACTTTTGACTTCAAGATAAGTTTCATAAGTACAAGAATTTATGCTAGCTAATATTTAAACACAAATTTTAATTATGATGTAAAAATCAAATTAAAGCATATTTGACTGGAAACATGCTTTCTTAATTTATTTAGCCCTTTACTAGAAATAATGTTTAGACTTAAAGAATATAGACAAGATTATAGAGACAATACTTTTCACAAATGTAAGGTAAGATTCTTTAAAGGAAGGAAACTAGAAATAAATGCAATAGAAAATATGAATTACTCTGTTATTAAGTTTGTTATTAAATTCCACTTACGAAAATCACTAATATGGAATCGCTGAGATTCTTTGGCACAGTTTACCTCTGTGAACCAATATCATGAGATGGTAGTGTCTAAATCACAGAACGTCATTCTTACCAACACTTTCAAACCCCTTAAACAGATTAGAAAGAAACCTCAAGTAATAGCTATTAAAACTGATGGAACACTTTGAAGAGAGGTAAGCACAATACCTTTGTGTCAGAGACACAATCAGACAGTGTCTTCCCTAAGGTCTTAGAGGAGTGGTTATGGACTATCAAACAGCAGTAGTTCATGTTGGGTTTAGTATGATTACCAAAACTTCCTGAAAATAGAAATTAGCAACCTAAATAATGTTGCAAATAAATGTCTGAGGCTTAAAATTACCTGGTCTCTTAATGAACACCAGAGAAAAATAACTAGTTAATTAACTGAAAGAAAAAAAAACCTGCTGGGGTAGCCTTGTCTCCTTTTTAACTGATATGTACAAGTGAGCAGCCTAAGATGCCCAAATCCTCAAGAAAATGAAGGTAGAAATTTTGATAACATGCTTTTTTTTCGGAAGTTGCCAGCGTTCTTGTGAAACTGTGAAAGTAGTTAAGTTCCTTTTTCTACACCTGCTGATCACATTGTCTATGTTTCACTCTCAGCATATAATCAGTGTTTGCTGAATGAATCAATCAATCAGTCAATCAAAGTACTAAAGGGTCACATTCCCTGATTCAAAATGTAGAGCCTTACCTCTGCCTCCACTGAAAAAACTCAAAGTGCTACCGCTGAGATAGGAGGGAAGGGGGCAGGACACAAATATTAGGTAAATGAAGAATGGGCGCAGTTGTTGGGATGAGATAAAAACCTGGAACCAACTGGCTGGAACCAGCTGAAACCAGGGTGACTTTGAGAAGAGTCCCGCCATTGAGATTTAGCTCATTATACCTTCATTGTAATATTCAAAATTACTCCCCCGTATGCCATGACAGTTGCGAAACGAACCATAAAAGGCCAAAAAGTTGGCAGTGGCCCAATTCCTGGGAAATCCCCACCCTTCCCTGAAATAGCAAGACTATCCCTCCCACTCATGAGCATATTAAATTACTCAGCCCATAAAAACCAATGATCCCATATCCCAGGGCTGCTCTCACTTTCTGAGATGACCCTTCCCTCCCCCCCCCCCCCCCAGGGCTGCTCTCACCTTCTAAGAAGGCCTGCATTCTGCCTATGGAGTGTGTATCCCTCTATTTTATCAAATAAACTTGCTTTCGCTTTTCTTTAGCTTGCTCTTGAATTCTTTCCGGCACGAAGCCAAGGAGCCTCACTTGGCAATGTGTCCTAAGGACTCCCGCGGGTCCCAGGATGTGACATTTCCCTCTCCTGCAACACAGTTGCTCATCTAACTTGAGAATTCCCATGTGAAACTATCACTCTGAATGTCATAATGGACATCTCATTCCCAGGCCCTAAACTCTTCATCTTAGAGGTGAGAGTGTGCACAACAGGATGATATATCATGCTTTCTGCATTGCACTACACACATCCTTGTTACCCCAGTCAATTTAAGAAGAACATGTGCCATCTTCATGGGTTCTGCATCCAACCTGCAAAGTCTATACCTTGAGCCAACTTCCTACTCCAGGGAGTAACTGGTGCCAATGTAGGCCAGCAATCAAAGCCACAGAACACCTATTCTGTAGTGTGCCAAGCTCTCAGAAACTATGGAAAGGAGTCTGAGCTGAAGACGCCATCTGGATTGATTCAGAAGACATGTCTTCCACATCCAGCCTTTCATCTGTTGAGTTACTGAAGTAATTAGCACCCATGTATCCCCCCCTCTAATTTTCAAGTAGAAAAACAAGACATACTTGAACTTGCACACCCACTTCCACTACTCATGGGACTCCTGGCCTGTCTTCCCTGTCATCGCTCACCAATATCAACCATTACATAGCCCCAGCATCAGGGGAGGAGGGCCACTGTCCACATGAGAAGAAATACCCATCTCCAGCAGGCAATAAGACAATCCCCAGCAACAAATGAAACATCCATGGATGGATGAATGGATAAATATGTGTCACCAGCAATGCCCACTAGGGTCCCTGAGAAAAATAAGATGGAATCTAGGTGATAAGATAAAGTTTAACTTCTTTTGTGCTTAGTCTAGTTTCACTTGCCAGTAGAGGGCCATGTGCAGAGGCCTCGCTCCTAACATGTCGGATTAGAGCTCCTAGTACAGAACCTCTGTGCCTCATACCCCAATTGGCATGCTGTGTGCAAAAGTACTGAGCAGGACACGTCAATTCAAGATGGCAATAGCATACTGTGTGCAGAGATGCTGCACCCAGTGCTTCAGTCTGAAGTGCCATGAGGAGAACAGCTGCACCTGACACTCAAGGACTCTGCCTCTCCCTCCACAGATGAGAACCCTATTAAGCAGCCCTGATGGCCTTTTGGGGAGAGTGTGCAATCTGGAGTGAGAGTGCACCTCTCCATTCTTTAATCAAAGAATAAAGCTTTCATTTGCTTCTGAACCAAACTTGTTCTCCTTTTACTGGAGCAAGTGACATCAGGCAGGAGGACCCTTATTGGGGCCTGACTCGAAAGGGTCAGTAACAAATTTTGGTGACCCAGATGGGATGGACCGTGGCCTTTTTGCCTGCACCTATCCACTAGGCTCTGGGCTCATCCCAGCTCCAGTGGGAGGAAGGCAGAGGCTTTGGGAGGTTCACATGAGGATGACTGACTGTGATCTTTGGCTACACTCTGATGGGGTAAAATGGCGGCAGTCTTTGGCCGAATTCAGAGCAACTCTGCCCAGCAACCCAATAGCCGGGTGTGGTGTGCAAACAGCGTAGCTCCCAGAGTAATCTGGACTGTGACCCCTTGAGGGGATCTTACTCTGGCATCCTTGGGGATCAGAGCCTGAAACTCAGTGCCTATCTGCCCGCTGCGTCTGGCTGGCCTTCCCTTGGTACCGGACGCCTGGGGACGGTGAGGATCTGTGGACTAGAGGGAACCACGGCAGTCTTGCCCACTGTCTCACCAGTAGTTCTGACCTCTTGACCCCTGTACAAGGCAGTAGCAGTAACACCAGGGCTTTTTGCCCCCCTCCCCAACCTCCACGGGTCAACAGTAGCATTATCCACAGTCACATTCAGTTTGGTAAGGGAAACTGGGCAGCTCCGTGAGCCAAGAGGTGAGACCAGAACAAGGCCCAGGTAATAAGGACCACCTGACAAAACAGAATGAGGACGCTCGATCGGAGTTCAGGAAAAGTCACTGAAGATGCCCAAATGCAAACGGGTCCCAAGGTAGGTATGCGACTGGGGTCTTGACCTCTTCTGGTCAGTGCTAGTTTGTCTGAACTGGGCTGGGGAGCCCTGCGAGCCACTCACAAGATCATTACTGGGAAGCCCTGTGAGCTGCTGGCAAGAATAGGAAACACCCACTGCCCGACCTCTCCTCCCCACTCTGCTTGGGAGGAGAACCTCGGGTGATTCTTTACCGACTGAGGCTCCACGGGCTCTCTTCCCAGTATCAGCACAGAATACCAGCTGCCCCAGTGATCTGGTGAGTACTCCGTGGGAATCCCTCGTGCTTTTAGCTCTCACCTGGCAAGAAGCCTGAAAACTCCTCCTCTTCAGCCAAAAGGAGGAAAGAGAAGAGCCCCGTCTCAAACAGCTGTGCCACTCCCTAAGGGACTAAGGTGGTCAGGAACTAACATGGCTACGCTGTTCTGGCCTGGAGGCACTCCTGTCCAACCTCCTGTGGGACATTCTGACTGAGGAAAGACTGACTATTTCAAGCACAGGCCATTATGAACTCAAAGGGAACCCCCAACTGTATCAGATCCCATGCCTATTTGGGTCTCTTAAGGAATCCATTAATGGTTTGGTTGCTGGTTCCAAATTTCCCAAACCAGAAATCTTATCTGGGTCAAATCTTGGGGTATTTGTGTGCCAACAAATCACTCCAACTGCCCCCTCGGTAACCGGTAACAAATCCAAAACAGAACACCTAAGGTATGGGGAACCAAACATCTGCCATATCGAAGGGTAGCCCATTAGGGTGTATCCTGCAGAACTGGAAGTTTTTCAGGTATTACTCCTAACTGAAAACATTTAATCTTCCTATGTAATACAGCCTGCCTCCAATACCGGCTGAGAGATGGGTAAAGTTGGCCTGTCTATGGGTCTACTAATTACCAGCCAAGGTCCAACAACCCACCAAGAAAAGTACTCTCTTTGAGTCAGGTCCCTGATGGAGAAGAAGAACTCATCCCGGTATATGTCCCATTTACCACTTCTGATCTGTATAACTGGAAAAGTCACAGTAAGGGGGTTGATGGAAGATCAAGAGGAGTTCTTGCATCTGATTAGGGGAATCTTTCAGACCCATGACCCCACCTGCGCTGACCTGTAGAGCCCCCTCAATGTACTCTTAATGGGAGAAGAAAAGGCCAAGGTCTTTTTAAAAGCCAGAGAGGAAGCAAACAAAGAGAACAGAAACAATGTAGTTTGTGTTATTTTCAGACCAGGGAATTAAGTGGTCCCAGATAACGAACCTACCTGGGACCACGGAGACAATGGAAAAGAAGTTGAAGACAGAGACGGACTCATTATAAAAATATGATCCTAAAGGGAATCCAGGTAGTAGGAAAGAAACCCGTCAATTGGAATAGATAAAAGAATTCAATCATGAGCCAACAGAAAACGCTTTAGCATTCCTAAAGCCTTACGGAATACCTTGGAATCTATACTACCACTGGCCCTGAGTCATTGAAAGGGGATGTAATCCTGAGGTCATATTTCATTTCCCAAAGTGTCCCTAGCAAGCATAAACTTCAGAAACTGGAAATAGAACCAGATACCGCTACCTCTTGCCTCGTTAAGGTTGCCCACTGGCTGTTTAAAAACTGAGATACAGAGGAGAAAACGTCAGGATAAAAAGGCCTGGACGCAAGCCCATTTACTGGCTATTGCCCTCCAATGTCAACTGGTTGGCAAGGGAATCTGGACTAACAGCCCATGGAGACTCGCAACTCTGTTGCAGGGGATTACTCTGAGGGTACATCACCTGCAAGTAAACAACCCAAGACAATGGACCCTTCTGACTCCTCTTCTGAACCTTTCTCCAACCTAAAACTCCTTTTCCAAAAAACGGCAAACGATAAGTAACCCTATATGCCTTGGTGAGCAGTAGAGATTTTAAGATCTCTTAGCTGACCAGGGAAGGCTCTGTGTGCTGGCCGCTACGTCATGTTGCTTTTACTTCAGTGCAAGTGGCCTGACTGAAGAAAGCGCAGACAGGCTACCGGAAACAGCAACTTGCCAAACATAAGGCAGCCAGCCTCATCCGGCCGAACAAATGTGGAGCCGGGTAAAACAAGGCCTCCCCTGGGTCGCCGGTTTCTACTTTTCCTGGGCCCCTTAATAACCACTGTTCTCTTGCTGACACTTGGGCCATGTATCAAATTGTCTTGCGTCTTTTGTCTCCAAAAGGTTAGAATCTATAAAATTTCCAAGGGTGGTCGCTCAGGAACGCAAACAGGGCTAAGGCCTGGGGAAAATCAAAAATAACTAAAGGCAGCTGTGGGAAGCTCTGCTCCTCTCCCTGGGGTTATGACGACCCCCCAAATCAGCAGGAAACAGTCACAGAAGACAGTCCGTCGCCCCTCAGCACCCCCTCGAGAATGAGAAGCCGGCCAAAAGGCAGAGGAGGGAATTGTCACCAGCAAAGCTATTAACAATTCCTGGGAAACTGAAATCGAATCTGGGTAATACAATAAAGTCTAACCTTTATTTTTTTTCTTTTCCTCTGTGCTTCGTCTTCTTTCTCTTCCTCATATGGTGCTACGTGGGGAGGCCTTGTCCCCAGTACTTCAGACCAGATTCTTAGCGCAAGACGGCTGCACCCGACACCTCAGCTCGGCGGGTTGTGCGCAGAAACGCCGCGCCCACACTGGGATCTGGAGCAAGAGCAACGCGTCTGCGCCTCCCGTGAGAACTCCGCCCCCTCCCCGCTGATCCCAATAAAGCAGCCCCGCCCCCGGCCTACCCTGGCCGGGAGAGCACGTGCTCTAGAGCACAGGCACACACCTCTCCACTCTTTGATCAAAGAATAAAGCTTTTCTTTGCTTCTGAACCGAACTGTGCCTCCTATTGGCTTGAAGGACACTAGGGAGAAGGACCCTTGTTGGGGCCCGACTCTACAGGGTCAGTAACATATGTGGTATATACATACAATACAATACTATTCAACCTTAAAAAAAGAAGAAAATTCTGCCGAATGCAACAATATGGATGAGCATCATGGATATTATGCTAAGTGAAGTAAACTAGTTACAGAAAGAAATATTACATGATTCCACTTGTATGAGTTATTTAAAATAGTCAAATTCACATTAAAGACTGGAATGGTGGCTGCCAGGGGCTGAGGAGAAGGGAAAATGAGGAGTTACCAATCAATAGACATAAAGTTTCAGTTAAGCAAGATGATAAGATCTAGGATCTGCTGTACAACATTGTACCTACAATCAAAAAATAATGTACACTTTAAAATGTTCTAAGACAGATTTCACGTTAAGTGCTATTATTACACACACACACACACACACACACACACACATACACATGACAGCCACAAGCCCTGGAACACCAAGAGGGGTGCACTGGACTCCCAGTATGTAGGGGGTATTCTAAGGTAAGGTGGCTGTCTTTCATGTCTCTATTCCTTTCATCCAGTAGACTCACCACACTGAGATGTCCCTACTGCTCAGCTGGCAATGGTGATATTTCCCAAACCTATTCATGTAATTTGTCCTGGACCCTCCCCACCCCCCTGCCCCCAAATTCCCCATCTTCTCTACTTCCTGTGCTTTCTCTACATAATGCTGAGCTCTGGGTTCAGAATCCTGACAGCTATCGTACACTGGGGTCCCTGGACTTGCTTTGTATGTGACTTTCACGGACCCTGGATAATGCTGTCCTCTTGGATCCTCACTAGCTAAGATTTTCCTGTCTGGCCCTATTCCTTGACATTTGGTCATTCTGATCGAATCCTTGCTTCTCACATGAAGAAGAAATACCATGTTGAATTTTAAAGCATTTTAAAGCATTCCAAGAAATATCCTGTTACTCAGGAAATCACTGTATAAATTCAGCTTAATATGAGTGAGGTTGTAATATAATTTTCGGCTAAACTTAATTAGAAAACAGGGAAATACAAAATATTAGTGAGACAATATTTTCTCACTCTTAAGTTTGACTATAATTTAAAGGATTGGTAAATTAAAGTGTGTAGGGTATTAAAATACATTAATTTGTGAGACAGAACTAGAAGAAAAATTTTGGAAATAAATTTGGGCTGTATTTATAAAAATATACAATCTTCTCCACTTTAACCCAATTTACATTTTGCATTATCTTTCCTTTGAGAAAGCATGCACATGGGCCCTATAATGCATTTCCAAAATGTTGACTTCAGTTCTATAAATCATATTAACAAATGGGAAACAACTTAGTTTCTAATTAGTAGGAGAATGGTTAAACTCATTATGACACATACTTGCTTTGGGTATAGTTACGTAAGTGAGGTTATCTATACGTGTTTTCATGGAAAGATCCACATTCATTTTATTAAGTGGCAAGGGCAAGTAGAAAAACATTTTACTTTTATACATTAAATTAAAAGTAGAATGTATTTTTATATTACATCTCTACTGGAAATCCTAGAGTCATCTTTTTGTGTGTGTGTGTGGTACGCGGGCCTCTCACTGTTGTGGCCTCTCCCGTTGCGGAGCACAGGCTCCAGATGTGCAGGCTCAGCGGCCATGGCTCACGGGCCCAGCCACTCCACGGCATGTGGGATCTTGCAGGACCGGGGCACGAACGCGTGTCCCCTGCATCAGCAGGCGGACTTTCAACCACTGTGCCACCAGGGAAGCCCCCCCTAGAGTCATCTTTTAAATGATACACACTAGACTCTCATTTGTGGTAACCTCTCAGTGAGGGCATGAATTTTGGAGAAATAACTGTAAAGCAGAGAACTTTGATTTATGTATATTGTTAAAACTCTTTTGCCACAAAAAGATATGCACCAGTAGCTTTCTTATTAAGATATTAAAATAGGCTAAACAAAGAAAGTAGCTCATAAGAGTGTGTTAATAAGATAGAATGACTGCTGCATGATACAACACACAAAACCTGAATTTTGAATGGCTTAACACAAAGATATTTATTTTTGTGAAGATGAAATCTGATGTACATTGTCCTGGCCACACTACTATCAGGTGACCCATGGATCCAGGCTGTCCCACCTTCTAGTTCCACCACTACAACACAAACTCTCCGGGATGTTGCTGAATGAAAGAGAAAGCATAGAGGTGGCATACGGACTCTCATATTCTTTGGCCTGAAAGTGGCAAACTGCTTTTTCTCATATGTCAGCAGCAAGGGCTAGTCCAATGACACGTGATGGGGACAAAAACTACACATACCATTAAATTATACTTTATTCTCATTTTCATCTTCCTACTTTAAGCCTGCATAAAGTACTTTGGTGACAGAGTCCTTTTTATCATCTGGGACACATTATGGAATAGTGGGAAGAGAAATGAATTATTGATAAAAGACAGAAGGTTTACCTCTGGCTGGCAGGATTGGAACAGTGTGGGCTCTAGACCAGTTCAGATCAGGGGTTTAGTCCCAGTATAGTCACAAACTATTCTGTTAATTCAGGCACATCCCAAGCTCTATGAACCTCAGTTTCTTCATCTCTGCAGTTGGTCTAATAAACACTATATCAAAAGTCTGTTGGAATGCATGTAATGTATTGTAAAACGCCTGGCACAGTGCTTGGTATATCTTAAATCTTTATGAATAGAATTATTACTCTGGTTATTCTGACCATAAACAGAACCACCTTTACCTATTTTTTTAATTAAAAAAGTAATCAAGGATGTATCAGAGTACATGAATCACTATAGGACATGAAATATCAAATCAGATAAAAATTGTTACTTGCCAAGTAAAAATCCAATAAAAATTTCCCCTCAAATAGTCTATTATATAATTTAGGTGTGGAGGTGTCATCCCAACTGGATGAAACTCAATGATCCTAGAATTTGTGTCAAGGACTAACTCCTTCCCTGCATGCCATGCAAACCACCGTTTTCATTCATTTTACCCTTACCAAAAATCTAGCCCCAGATTAGATTTGCCAACATACATTTAAGATAACCCGATTAAAATGTTCTATAAATGTAGTGGACTCTGGCCCTCCAAGCCCTACATATACAGTGCCAGCCCAGTGTGTTCTGCACATATCATCTCAAGGGACTATCATATTTATTTCTCAAACACTCCTTGGAGATAATGTGCATAAAACATTTAGGTTGCAATGTGTTCAACTGTGCTGGGACAAAAGCACAGGACACCTTTCATTATTGCCTTTATTCATGTTCTCAAAGTAACGGCTAGAAATTCTCACTCCAGGTTTTTATCTCTGAACACTGAGTAACACCATCTGAGAATATGGCTCCTGCTCACCGCTCTCATAGCTGTGTCTTCTCCACCACCAGGCTTAACAACAAATCACCTCATACAACTCAATAGCAAATGAACAAACATTCCAATTAAAAAATGAGCAGAGGACCTGAATAGGCCTGAAGACATACACATGGCCAACAGGTACATGAAAAGATGCTGAACATCACTAATTATCAGGGAAATACAAATCAAAGTCACAATCAAGTATCACCTCACACCTGTTAGAATGGCTAACATCAAAAAGACAAGGCATAACAAGTGTTGGCAAAGATGTGGAGAAAAAGGAACCCTTGTGTACTGTTGGTGGAAATATACTTTGCTGCAGCCACTATGGAAAACAGTATGAAGAGTCCTGAGAAAAAAATAATAGTAGAACTAACATATGATCCAGCAATTCAACTTCTGGGTACATATGCAAAGAAATGGAATCACTATCTTGAAGAGATGTCTGCATTCCCTTGTTCATCACATCATTATTCACAACAGGCAAATATGGAAGTGACCTAAGTGTGTGTCTGCAGATGAATGGATAAAGATGTGATGTGTGTGTGTGTGTGTGTGTGTGTGTACAGACACATAGATGAGCACATACTTACATGTGCACAATTCTTGGCTTTTGCGTCTCTGATATTTACTCTGCTACTCTTCCTGTGGAAGTAAGTCTCCAGTTTTATAAAAGAAGTTGAAAGAACTTGCACTGAGGGACTTACCTTGTGGTCCAGTGGTTAAGACTCTGTGCTCCCAGTGCAGGGGGCCTGGGTTCGATCCCTGGTCAGGGAACTAGATCCCGTGTGCCACAGCTAAGAGAGTCCACATGCCACAACTAAGACCTGGTGCAGCCAAATAAATAAATAAATAAATATTAAAAAAAGAACTACAGTCAGCTTTTTAGGATTACATTTGTGCTTTTCATGAAGGAGTCTTTCACTATACACATAGCAACTTATATTTCCTTTTATCATGGAGACTTGTAATTTAAGTTAAAGCAGTCCCTGAGCCTGTCTGTGTTTTTGTTTGGATTAAGAGTTGGAGGTTTACGCAGAAAAGAAGACTTTTATCTTCTTTGACAGGAGCATTCATCAATTTATCTTGAGTGTCCTGTAGAGCAAATCCATTAAAATGATAATGCTAATGCTGGCATTTAGGCAGAAGCGATGATGTTCCAGGCAGAGTTCTAAGTGTTTATAGCTCAAGGAGGGGTGGATTTTAAAATCTTAACAAAATTACTGTGACATTATCATGATTTTTTGTAGCCATTATCTTGTCTAAATATTATTTTCTACCATGGATGTGTATGGTAAAAAACAAGTAAATTCATTATGTTACTGGATTCTCATATAGATTTATAAAGAATTTTAGGTAGGCAGGTGCAAAAATGGGAAAGAGAGAGGATGACACTGGGAGGGTTGAGTAGTGGCCAGATGTGTGAGGAAAGTGTCAAAATGCTCATGTGAGCAGACTGTCTGATTAGATAATGACAGAACCGGAAGTGGGCATTTGATTGTTACTGAGATATGTGTTGTGATCTTCTGATTTCCTCCTGAATAATGAACACTTATACTTCTCAACCCTCTCTAAGAAATTCTCTGAAACAAGACGTTGCTTTGCAACATGTGGCTAAGAGACATAGCTGATTTTAGCCTGTCATTAACATGGTTCTTGGGCAGAAAAGCTGACAATGATCAGTCTAAAAATAGAGAATTCCTCAAAGGTTTCCCTCCATGGAAGTCATTTGGGTAATCTGAAGTTTTAATTTTATATCTGTGCTTTTATTACAGTACAAATATGCCAATGTAGCCACATTATAAGCACGGGCATGCCACACTCACACACAGAGGTATTCATACACATACACACACACATCAGCTTCTTTCTTATGTCATACATATTAGGGATATATAGATATAGATGCTTGATTAATTACAAATTCAAAATCATGTTCATTCATTAACAAAGTCAGTTTTAAAAGACATCAATTTGGGAGAAATCATTTTGACCAAGAGTTTAGTTGTTAGCACAGTACTATGTATCAGCAATGAGATAAAGTATACTTTTATCCGTCCCCAACTACATTTTAGCAGCATGCTATTTGTGGAAAAAGGGGAATTATATAAATTAATATCAGTGTAATATGTACAATGAAAAGCTTTGCATATTTTTTAAGTTTATAGTTCCTAATTTAAGACACTCCTTTTTGTTATTATCAGATATTTTATTTGTTTGTTATTTGGGAAGTTATAAAATGTAAAACACCACAATGGAAAGAAATCACTGTGAATGTCACAACCCCTTCCAAACTGCTGAGGACTTAACTTGTCTTCGTATAAACTCACTGAAATTAGCATTCTTCACTCTTAAGAGAAATATGTAATTTTCTTCATCTCTTTGAAAAGAAATTATATTTACAGCTCTATAAACTTATAAGCATCATCAGATAAAAATGAATAAATAATCATGGCAAATCAATTTTCCTTGAAATGTTGTTTGATCTGTACAAAGCAGACTACTTCAGATTTATATATCTTGTCTTTCTGCTAATTGAGATTCAGCGTTCTGTCAATATTTAAAATTTTATAACTAATAGCCTTTTTTTTTTCTTTTGCGGTACGCAGGCCTCTCACTGTTGTGGCCTCTCCCGTTGCAGAGCACAGGCTCCGGACGCGCAGGCTCAGCGGCCATGGCTCATGGACCCAGACGCTCCGCGGCATGTGGGATCCTCCCGGACCGGGGTACGAACCCGTGTCCCCTGCATCGGCAGGTGGACTCTCAACCACTGCGCCACCAGGGAAGCCCAATAGCCTTTTTTCTTCTAATTTTACTTCATCTGTTAAACATGAAAACTGAAATATTGATTTAAACAGGAAATGAACTTTTACTTAGGGCATCATGATTAATTAGTACGGTACATTCAATGTACATGTGCCTATCTTGAGATTAACAACAATAAAAAAATAGATTTGAGATGAAAAACAATAAAATGCTTGAATATTATTTATGGACACAATGTAAAAAATAACTTATCTGTTCTTAATGAATTTGTCAAAATTCCTACAGTTTTACATGCTGAGGGAGAAGGTAGATTATAAGTGAAAATATCAAATGTTAATACTATGAACTCTGTTTCACTCAGCTTCAGAAATCAGATCCTCAGATCAATACTTTTGTTGAGACCTGGAAGTTACACACATATCTAATACTTAGTACTTGACATTTTCCATCCCTTCATTTGTATGCCCCACATACCTGCCTTGCCAAAGAAACCCAGGGCAGCTACTCACTTGTCTGCCCACTCTCCTTCTGAGAGCGTATTCTTGCTTAAATAAATCCTCACTTTACTTTCTTGACCTCCCTGTCTCATTTCTGAATTCTTTCTGTGATGGGACAAGAACCTTACATTCACCAGGAGCATTTGTGCCTAGACATCTCAGGGGACAGACAAAGAACACAACTTAATATGATTTTCCAACCTTTCTTCTCATGGCCTCCTCCTTCCCACCTGCAGTCTCTCACCTGACCATCCATCCCCAAACAGTCCCAAACAACCTTCCCTCTCTCCAGGTTTACTGTGATGGTTAAGTTCCTGGAATACATGTTTCCACTCTTTATAGTTTTTCCAGGATTGATATTGGCTAAAAGAGTCAGCAGAACACTTTGCTGAAAAACTCTCACTACTCAACAAAACTTATGTTTACTAACATTTGCTAAAGTCCTTGGTATTGCATAAAATTATGTACTTGGTTAAACTAAGCATCTGTATTTCATGGATTTCCAAAAGAACCATGGATTTCACACACTCTGGCAAACTGAACATGTTTAAAAGACTTAAGTGTCTTTTAAACATGTCTGCTTGGTGCAACTTAAGGAAATAAACGGTAAGCTGAGAATTCCTTCTCTACCGTACACATAATACTCAGCATTAAGTCTGTTTATTGTTTGAATCCAGGGACTGACATTGAATTCTAGCAACTGTTGAATCTATTACTTAATGTAAGATGAAAACAGAATTAATGTTGGAAAAAAGGCACTTGAGAAAATAAATCTGCTAACCAAACTTTTACGACTTCATAATCATCTATTTGCCCTGCTTTGCTGGGCAAATTCTCCACTAGTAGTGTTAAAAGGAAAAGTCCCCAACTGTAGCAGCATTTGTCTAGGTGTTATAAAACTGAACATTGTGCTTCATCAAAAATGTTCTAACCAGCTGAAGCTGAAAAAAATACCATTATCTTTTAATGACTCTTACTGGACCTAATTGAAGGGGCTTTTCTGTCCAACAAATAGCAGGATTAATTTTTACCCAAAATACATACAGACTATGGACAATTCAAGTCCTCTCTAAAGTGTCAGTTTTCAATCCTTAATTAGCATAATCACTAAGTTATCCCCTTTCTAGCTAAAACCCTCTAAATCACCTCCACCACCACCACCAGTACTTCGTTAATTTACTTACTGGTAAGTATTATAGCTGTCATACCTCATATCTCTGAGTCTTGGTTTATGTTTAACAAAGGTTTAGGTTTTAAAACCTTGCTTCTCAAAGTGTGGTCCATGGACCATAAGCGTTGATCTCACCTGGGAACATTTTAGAATCCTCAGATGCTTCCCCCAAGAACTACCGAATCAGAACTTGCACATTAACAACATCCCCAGGGGATTTATATGCAGAATTAAGTTAGAGAGGGGTAGGTCCAGGGCAGAATTTATCAGGGGTGAATCCGTGGACAAGTAACATCAAAAGCACCTGAAGAGTACTGGCACAAAAACAGAAATATAGATCAATGGAACAGGATAGAAAGCTCAGAGATAAACCCATGCACATATGGTCACCTTATCTTTGACAAAGGAGGCAAGAATATACAATGAAGAAAAGACAGCCTCTTCAATAAGTGGTGCTGGGAAAACTGGACAGCTACATGTAAAAGAGTGAAATTAGAACACTCCCTAACACCATACACAAAAATAAACTCAAAATGGGTTAAAGACCTAAATGTAATGCCAGACAGTATAAAACTATTAGAGGAAATCATAGGCAAAACACTCTATGCCATACATCACAGCAAGATCCTTTTTGACCCACCTCCTACAGAAATGGAAATGAAAACAAAAATCAATAAATGGGACCTAATGAAACTTAAAAGCTTCTGCACAGCAAATGAAACCATAAACAACACGAAAAGACAACACTCAGAATGGGAGAAAATATTTGCAAATGAAGCAACTGACAAAGGATTAATCTCCAAAATTTACAAGCAGCTCATGCAACTCAATATCAAAAAAACAAACACCCCAATCCAAAAATGGGCTGAAGACCTAAATAGACATTTCTCCAAAGAGGATATACACACTGCCAACAAACACATGAAAGCATGCTCAACATCACTAATTATTAGAGAAATGCAAATCAAAACCACAATGAGGTATCACCTCACACCAGTCAGAAAGGCCATCACCAAAAAATCTACAAACAATAAATGCTGGAGAAGGTGTGGAGAAAAGGGAACCCTCTTGCACTGTTGGCAGGAATGTAAACAGATACAGCCACTATGGAGGACAGTATAGAAGTTCCTTAAAAAACTAAAAATAGAACTACCATATGACACAGCAATCCCACTACTGGGCATGTACCCTGAGAAAACCATAATTTAAAAAGAGACATGGACCACAACATTCATTACAGCACTATTTACGAAAGCCAGGACATAGAAGCAACCTAAGTGTCCATCCACAGACGAATGGATAAAGAAGATGTGGCACATATATACAATGGAATATTACTCGGCCATAAAAAGAAATGAAATTGAGTTTTTTGTAGTGAGATGGATGGACCTAGCGTCTGTCATACAGAGTGAAGTAAGTCAGAAAGAGAAAAACAAATACCATATGCTAACACACATATATGGAATCTAAAAAAAAAAAAAGTTTCTGATGAACCTAGGGGCAGGACAGGAATAGAGACGCAGACATAGAGAATGGACTTGACGACACGGGGAGGAGGAAGGGTAAGCTGGGACAAAGTGAAAGAGTAGCATTGACATATATACACTACCAAATGTAAAACAGATAGCTAATGGGAAGCAGCTGCATAGCACAGGGAGATCAGCTTGGTGCTTTGTGACCACTTAGAGGGGTGCCATGGGGGGGGGAGGGAGACGCAAGAGGGAGGAGATATGGGTATATATTTATACATATTGCTGATTCACTTTGTTATAAAGCAGAAACTAACACACCATTGTAAAGCAATTATAGTCCAATAAAGATGTTAAAAAAGAAAAAAAAAAAAAGCACCTAGAGAGCTTGTTTTAAATGCAGGGTCCTGGGACCCATGTCAGATTTATCTGATCAGAATCCTGTCAGGTAAAACTTTGGGAATCTGAACTTTAAACAAGTAGCCCAGGCGATTATTATGTACATTGAAATGTGAAAACCGCTGCCTTAGAAATTGCAGTCATCGAGTACGTTTGTTTTTTTTTTGTTTTCTTTTGTTTTATTAATTTATTTATTTTTGGTTGTGTTGGGTCTTCGTTTCTGTGCGAGGGCTTTCTCTAGCTGTGGGCAAACGGGGGCCACTCTTCATCACGGTGCGCGGGCCTCTCTCTATCGTGGCCTCTCTTGTTGCAGAGCACAAGCTCCAGACGCGCAGGCTCAGTAGTTGTGGCTCACGGGCCCAATTGCTCCGCGGCATGTGGGATCTTCCCAGACCAGGGCTCAAACCTGTGTCCCCTGCATTGGCAGGCATATTCTCAACCACTGCGCCACCAGGGAAGCCCAAGTAGGTTTTTTTTTTTAAATCAAGAGAAGCATTGGAGATTTTGCCTCGTAATTTTATGAAATTTAAATGAGAATTCAGTGCCTGTTTTTAAATTTAAATTACTCTCTGGAGAGGAACACTTCCTTATATATTTGCCTAACTGTAACTTTACAGTGATATAGGTACCTCTGAAATTCTGTCATGTGTCTTGCATCATTCATAGATTGCCTTTTACTATGATTAATTTTATATACTGGACATTTTCTGGTATACACTATTGGTACATCTTACAAGTCAAATAGGAAAGCATTAGAAATATCAAGTTAAAACAAAAGGAGAGAATCTGATGTTAGTTTTCAAGTGTCAGGATATACAAAAATATTGCAGCTGTGCAGGTGTGGGTGTGCATGCACATGTGAGTGTTAAGAAGGGTAAAAAAATCTTTAATCTTATTACTGGCTTGGTTTTTGATTCAATTTTTCTACATTCAGAAGTCATCATATTACTTATTCTAAATGTTTGCTAGTACAGCTATTAAAGAATACACAATATAAACTGGTGATATGAGTAATTCAACATTTAAGTGTCTTGGTATAGCATAGCATAATGTGTATATATGTTACTGCTTCTCCTTCCCCATTTTCTTTTTTTTTTTTTTCTTTTCCTTTGAATACTGGCTTGAGGAATAGTGAAATGACTATGAGAAACTTGGCTGGAAAAAGCAACTTTCTCCACTTACCCTGAGATCTTTCTTCTGGCAGGAGTGAACAAGATGAGGAATGATTATCTGAGGCACAGAGGTGGCTTTTGGCATCCTAAGCACAGGGGCAGCTTGTCTTTTGGAATCCTGGGTCGGGTAGATTATGGGTTTTCCCAGAACCTCCTCTTGAGGCTAGCTCGTTTTCCTTAACTTTCTCTGATAAGGCTATTTTACGATATATCTTTTTTTTTTTACTTCTTTTTTTTTTTAAAGAAGCTGATATGGTTTTTTAAAAAAATAAATAATTAATTAATTTTTGGCTGCATAGGGTCTTCACTACTGCAAGCGGGGCCTACTCTTCGTCTCGGTGAGTTGGCTTCTCATTGCGGTGACTTCACTTGTTGAGGAGCACGGGCCCTAGGCACATGGGCTTCAGTAGTTGTGGCACGCAGGCTCAGTAGCTGTGGCTCACAGGCTCTGGAGTGCAGGCTCAGTAGTTGTGCTGCACGGGCTTAGTTGCTGCACGGCATGTGGGATCTTCCCAGACCAGGGCTCGAACCCATGTCCCCCGCATTGGCAGGAGGATTCTTAACCACTGCGCCACCAGGGAAGTCCTGATGTCTATTTCTGAAAAAATTTCTAGGTCCCGTTCTCCACCAATTGAATCAGACTTCCCAGAACAGGGGCCTGGGAATCTGTGCTTTCTCTTCTTCTAACATAAGTTTTGAGTGGTAGAATGAGAAGACTTAGACTCCTTAAATTATAATTTATTCTGACTATAATTAATCTTCATGAATGGTGGAAAAAGAGGGAAGAATTTTTTGTGGTTGTCTGGATTTCTGTGAAGAAGAATTCTAAATAATTCTTTTTAAAAAAATTTTTTTTAACATCTTTATTGGAGTATAATTGCTTTCCAATGGTGTGTTAGTTTCTGCTTTATAACAAAGTGAGTAAGTTATACATATACATATTGTTCCCATATCTCTTCCCTCTTGCATCTAAATAATTCTTGTTTCGTTTATTTCTTTGTCATTTTGGTGGAATCCTCAACATTTGTATCTTTACTACAACAATTAACTAAACCTGGCCAATTAGTTAACTGCATGAACCACTGTAAATATTTGTATTTTATAAATTCTTAATTATCAGAGGGAATTCACTATAATTTTCACTGAATAAATTTACTATAAATTTGCATATTGGTTTTAATTTATTCAAAATGGTTAATTTATATTAGTCACGTTTTTATTCAAATATATCTCTTTATGTGTTACTAGGTTCATTGGCATGGTAACTGAATAAATATGCACTTGACAGCATTAATATTTAAATTTCTTCCATCTAATTTGTGAAGTCAGTGTTTATATATTTTTTTAAAGAGTCTGAATTCAGGATATAGAAGCAAAGTTTTTAAAACTTAGATTGCTTTATAATTCTAGTATCTTTTAAACTACAGAAATCTATTGACAGTAAAGCAATTAAAAGTAGTGCTATGCAGCAAAGGATACCATAAACAAGACCAAAAGACAACCCTCAGAATGGGAGAAAATATTTGCAAATGAAGCAACTGACAAAGGATTAATCTCCAAAATTTATAAGCAGCTCATGCAGCTCAATAACAAAAAAACAAACAACCCAATCCAAAAATGGGCAGAAGAACTAAATAGACATTTCTCCAAAGAAGATATACAGATTGCTAACAAACACATGAAAGAATGCTCAACATTATTAATCATTAGAGAAATGCAAATCAAAACTACAATGAGATATCATCTCACTCCGGTCAGATTGGCCAGCATCAAAAACTCTAGAAACAATAAATGCTGGAGAGGGTGTGGAGAAAAGGGAACACTCTTGCACTGCTGGTGGGAATGTAAATTGATACAGCCGCTATGGAGAACAGTATAGAAGTTCCTTAAAAAACTAAAAATAGAACTACCATACGACCCAGCAATCCCACTACTAGGCATATACCCTGAGAAAACCATAATTCAAAAAGAGTCATGTACCAAAATGTTCATTGCAGCTCTATTTACGATAGCCAGGACATGGAAGCAACCTAAGTGTCCATCAACAGATGAATGGATAAAGAAGATGTGGCCCATATATACAATGGAATATTACTCAGCCATAAAAAGAAATGAAACTGAGTTATCTGTAATGAGGTGGATAGACCTGGAGTCTGTCATACAGAGTCAAGTAAGTCAGAAGGAGAAAAACAAATACCGTATGCTAACACACATATATGGACTCTAAGAAAAAAAAAATGTCATGAAGAGATTAGTGGTAGGACAGGAATAAAACACAGACTTACTAGAGCATGGACTTGAGGATATGGGGAGGGGGAAGGGTAAGCTGTGACGAAGTGACAGACTGGTAGGGACATATACACACTACCAAATGTAAATTAGATAGCTAGTGGGAAGCTGCCGCATAGCATAGGGAGATCAGCTCTGTGCTTTGTGAGCACCTAGAGGGGTGGGATAGGGAGGGTGGGAGAGAGGTTGATGCAAGACGGAAGAGATATGGGAACATATGTATATGTATAACTGATTCACTTTGTTGTAAAGGAAAAACTAACACACTATTGTAAAACAGTTATACTCCAATAAAGATGTTTAAAAAAAAAAAAAGTAGTGTTATGACAGTTAAGGAATATCAGGGCAAAAGAAAATAATGCAGATTTATATTAATGAAATGGATTTATATATTAACCTTTACTGCTATACTGTTAGTTTATATTATACTTTTGTTTGCCTCTGTCTGTGTGATCCTTTTAGGTGTAAAAAAGACTCAGCGGGTAAAAACTGAGGCAATTTTGACAACATGGGTTGTGAAAGTTATCTGAAATCATTACAATGCTTGGGCCAAACTTGCTAAGATTGAAATAAATGTATTTTAATTTCCAAAACTGAAGTGGACTCAAGCCAATATTTTTAAGAAAGTATAAAAATTATATATATTATGTTTGATTTCCTTATTTGTTCTGTGAGAAAAGTTGTGAAAGAAGATGCCATTTGGTCTCAGTGTATTTGTTTTATTAATGGTCATGTTATGCTTAACCTGGGCATTCAAAGCTTTGTTTTCTCACTCGGCTTTAATAATCAGTACGACATGAATTGATAAGCTGAGCTTTAATACTATACCACATTGCTGGGGAGGAGGAAATTTCCCCCTCTACCCCTCTTGAGCCCTGTGACTGGACTAACTAATAATAAAATTAACACAAGACAGATTAACAGGAGAAAAAAGAAACAAATTTTCATTTGTGCATATGGAGGTCTCATAGAAACAGGACCTAAGAAGTGGCCAAAGTAGGCAACTTTTATACTTTTTAGACAAGGCAACGATAAAGTTGTGAGGAATTTACAGGACAAAGAAACCCAAAGGACAAAGAAACTTAGGCTTTGGGTGCTTAATTAGTGAAGGATCTAAATAGAGTTTGGGCTTTCAGTAGTCAATTAAAGAAGTTACAAAGTTTGTTTATACAGGATTCTTGGCCTGAATTCCCTGTCTCTGGTGATAAGGGTGTTCTTCTACCTCCAAATGCAGGGAGAGCACCTTTCACATGATAGATTCATCTCCTGCTTTTAAGGAGACAAAGAGGAGGGTCAAAGTGTCCCTCTCGCATTGGCCATTTCTTAAGTAACTTTAATTCAAAATGATTAATATGCCACTGAGGCAACATGTGGGGCAGCCTGCCTTCCACCCCTATAATACCATACCACACCATACCATACCATACCATATCATACCAGGCAATTCTAGGCATCTTATGTTAACTTATTTGTAGATATCAAATATTATTTTTGCCAAACACTAGTAAACAGTTCTTCTAGAAATCTAACTTTTTAGTTCCTTGCATCTTCTTGATTAAACAGTTGCTTTGTCATGTAGATTTTGCCTGAATTGTCTCAAAAGATATTCTTTACTTTTTATTTTGAATAATTTATGATATCGCTTATTAAACTAGAGGTGAACTTCAAAGCAACACTGTAGGTATCTGTGAGCACAAGTAACAAAAAAGTTGACTCAGTTTAATGAACAGCAAAATTGAGTCTACTTTCAAAATTTGGAATGCAATATAAGAATTCTGTCTCACAGACTGTAACATTTTTTTTCTTTATATAATGTTCTGGAATGTGTTTGACTAGATCCAAAGCCCAAAGTTATTGAAATCATAGACAGTAAAGTTACAGGTAAAGGTATATTTCTTTTAATGGCATATGTGCCAAGTCAAAACCAAAATGGAGTATAAAAACACTTATAATGTAATTTTGGCAGGAAAGGAAACCTTAGAAGTATTTATCTAAAATAATTACAAACTCAGTTTAAAGTACAGGTTAAGAAGTGCATCTACTATGGTTTCAAGATTTATTGATTCTTCTTTCTCATATAGTCTCTTCCATTTACAGTGATAAAACTGAATATCTCAGCTCTTCTCTCAACCCTCCTTGTGACAAAAGAAACATGAAGTTGATGAAACAGAGTGAGGGAGTCATGATCTAACAGAAGTCAGAAAGAACATGATCCAACACAGAGGAGTCACTATTCTGCAGAATAACCCCCAAAGAATAAGTCAGAGCTATTAGTTTAAAGGATTGAGGATTTATTCCATATACTTTTGTGAAGACTGTCCCCCAGATCAAAGGCAAGGGTGGGACTTACAAAGGCAAAAGCCACAGGAGGATTTCTCAAGGAAAAGGCATTGGTCAATTTATACAAATCCTTGATTGTCATTTGGCAACTGGCATAGATGGCTGAGCCCGAAATCCATATGATGAATTAAGATAGAGTAGTCACAAGTTCACTAAAAAGGATGGCTAAAGAGTCTCTTCTTTTTTTTTTTTTTTTTTTTGCGGTACGTGGGCCTCTCACCGTTGCGGCCTCTCCCACTGCGGAGCACAGGCTCAGCGGCCACGGCTCACGGGCCCAGCCGCTCCGCGGCACGTGGGATCCTGCCGGACCGGGTCACGAACCCGCGTCCCCTGCATCGGCAGGCGGACTCTCAACCACTGCGCCACCAGGGAAGCCCAAGAGTCTCTTCTTTATTCTGGGATCCTGACTATTTTTTTATGGCACCTCCAGGCTCTGGGTCATGTAACAGGAAAAATCCTATGCACCTACTCAAGGCTCAGTGAAAATTTCCAGAACTCCAACAATAATACCCACCTTTTAGACAGCAGAAAAATAGGAAGGGCAGTGAAAAGAGTGTGCCTTCTCTCCAGAAACACAACACAGCACTTCTGCTTGTAGCCCATGGGCTAAATCTTAATCAGATGACTGAACCTAAGCTCACATGCCTAAATAAAGTCAAAGTTTTGTCAGTGAGGAGGAAAGGTAAAATGGTTAGTGGGGTATCTGGTTATGTAGGCATAATGAGACCTTCTGATATTTAAATACTTCTTAATAAAATAACAGTAATGTTACAAGATCACATTTTTCTCAAAGCTCTCATTATTATTTTTGAAGAGAATTCCAAGCACAAATAAAATATAAGAACTCACATTTAAAATCATAATTAGAATGGAAGTCCTGCATAGTACCTCTATAGTTAACTTTCTTATGTAATCTAAAATAATAACATGACGTCGTCTCATTAATAACCCCAGGTCTGGTCTCTAGGTTTAACCAGCAGGGTTATGCTGGGAGACAAGAAAAGGTTAAAAAAAAATTCCCAATAAACTGACTGGATTGCTTCTGGTGCTTTTAAAAAATATTCATGTTCTTCTCTTTTTAGGCACATGGTAATATTGCATTTCCTCACCAATGCTCAAGTTATGTGTGAACATAAAATGTATTTGGCCAAAAACATGTGAGAAGTGCTGTACATTATTTTCCACGTTTAAGTGCCACTGGGCAATTTTTCAGATTCCTTTCCCCAGCTGTAATGAGTTTTGAAGCACATGCAGAAACTGAGTCTCCCTCAGCATAGGTCTCTGATTGTACGTTCTCCATCTATAGTGGGCATGTAGTATGAGGAAGAAATCAACTATTATGCAAATCCACTGATTTGGGATGTTGTTTGTTACTGCAACATAATGTGTCTCAAAAGAATAAATTTTCTCTTCCCAAATGAGCCTTATGGTATTGAAATTATCTTTCAGATGCTGTTAAAAATATAACAGAAGCCATTATTAAGAAAAATTTTAAAGTCTCTATCTGTAACCTGTTCTTTATTAAATGGTGTGGGAGGTAAACTTTATAGTCATCACACATTTTACTTTATGAGAATATGAAGCATTAGCATAAGCAAGAACAGTTAGCAAATTCTTATTCTAATTAATCCCAAAAGAATTGGCTGGCAAGGATCAGTATAAAAGACTGGTTAGCCACAATTTAAAATTGATCGATGGGTGAGCTGTTCGCAGAAGTGAATCCTTTGAAAATTATTTCCTACACTGATACGATCTGCTGTTCTTACCAGCAATATTGAGTTATGTACTCATTCAACAGATACATACTAGATGGCACCTCAAGCACTCTTTTTAGTACTGGAAACATATAGTGTGATGAATAAGTCAGATCTGGTTCTCAAATAGCCCACCATCAAGTAGAAAAACAATTACACAATGTTTGCATTTGTACAAGGCAGTATGCATTTGGTATCATACGTTATATAAAAAATGCTCTATGAGTTGACAGGAGAAGAATATCACTATTTAGATCTGATAGAGAACTTCATGGAAGAGGAGAGGACATTTAAGGAGAATTAAGAGGTACTAAGCCTTTTTCTCACATATACACTGTACTCTGTTGCTTTTATTTATCATATACAAATCGGGCTCCGAAAAATGAATAAGCTCTTGATGGTCAGAGTCTAGAGAAGGGGAATAAGTTCCATACAAGAAAAGGGAACATGGAAAGAGGGGATGACAGAAGCATTGGAGGTAGCCAAAGGGAAGCACAAGCCATATATGTGTGCATATGGACCACAGGGTCAACATAGGAGAGTGTGAATGAAGGTTGAAAAGATATTAAAGTATTTATCATTCTGCATTGTAATTATTTCTTGCAGGCCTGCATTTTATGGCAGACAGTATGGTACATGAACTTAGGGGCTTCATCATTCAGGCTTGTATCCCAGAGTAGGATGATCCAGAATACTCAGCCAAGTGAAAAAAGGCCCTCATGGAGATATTTCTGTTGGTCCTGATTCTCACTAAAAGCTCACCAAAAGCTGGATTCTGGAGAGTCACAAATTTAAAATATTTCGTTCTATTGCACTGAGTTAGCTATTTGAATTAGGCAAGTCTCTAAGTTAATCAGAGCAAATCACAGGCAAGTGTATATACTAAGTGGTAAGCTGCCTTGATCCTAGCACTCCAGATCAGAGTTACTTAATTATTTTTTATGCCATCAGCCTCTTTGGTAGTTTGATGAAGCCTATGCTTCTTCACAGTATAGGGTGTTTAAAATACATCAAATAAGATGCAAGAATTATGGAAGAAGCTAATATTCCAAGGCTATCAAAAAGTAAAAAATATTATATAAAATGTAGACTTCTTTATTAACATAATGCATAAGATCTAATGGTGGATCTAATGACTGTCATACTTTCAAAGTAGTGATGAATATAAACAATATTTCAAACAACAGAAATGTGATATAAACATTTGTGATTCTTCGGTGGCCAAGTTATAGGTACAACTAATAATACTGTGGTTTGGGAATGCTATAATGCAATTAAAAGTCAGTAAAAAAAAAAGTTGGAATTTCACATATCCACTTTGTTCTTAGACTACAGGTTAGGGCTCCTTGCTTAAGATACTCCTCAATTTCCTAGAGGTAAAGCAGTACAAAATGCAGCAAACAACCCATTTTTACTGTCCTCTAGATGGCCACTTGTCTCTTTTTTGAACTCTTGGACACATAAAAGATGGGATGAATCTAAAACTTCATCTCATATCACTATTCATGAAGGTGTTTTCTGTTCCATCTTCAAGGTACATATGATACTGGTTTTATAAACAAGATATGTTCATTACTGACATTCTAGACCCAGGAACATTAATCAAGTAATAACAGAATTTTCCCAAGACAAAATGTTTCATCAAATTTTATTCGGGCATCTCTAAAGTAACACTAATGATAATAATTAGCTTTGTAAACAGGTAAATACAAATTCTTAGGTTCTCAAAGATTTTCTAACCTGTTTTTGCTATAGTACACTTAATTCTGTTTCCTGGATTTGAGAGGCTCCTTTGGGGATGAAGCAATTTTTTTGATTTATTCAAAAATCCACTTTCATTAGCTGCTTGCCAACAAAATAGGTAAAGAAAAGTAATGGAGATAAAGCTTAAGTTAGTCTGTTTTTCTACTCACTATGATAAAAAAGATTGAAGTAATGGAGATTGCAAGTGTTGAACAAACTGAGGTTTGGAGATTTTATCAGTCTCCTATGGCTACTTAGCAAATTATCTCAAGCAGGGATTGTTTGCCTGGATACTTACAGATGGCCTCTTTATGTAGCCTGGGCTATTTCACAGGATGGCAGTTTGGTTCTAAAGTCAAGTAAGCCAAAAAGATAGAAGACTAGGCAGAAATTTTGTAAAATTTCCTGACCTAGTATGAGAAATCACATTGTTTCACTTCTGCTGCATTCTGGCATACTATTTGTTAGGATGTTCTAGCATACTATTTGTCACTAAAGCTGGCCCAGCATATCACCACATTCAAGGCAGTATTAAAGAAATTGTGGATATATTTTCAAACCACTCCAAAGATGTGTATGTATATATTAAGACATAAAACAGTCCTTTATTTCCAGTTCAAATTTTCCATTATACCTTGTACTATGAACTATTATAGTACATTAAAAAATTGAAGATTCATTGGTGACTCCTTTGCTATGTATTTAACTGGCTAATTTTTAACCACAGTCAAGCTCTCTTTGTAATGAAATTCTTTAATAGAGGTAGCCATTATGCATTTTTTTAAAGGTTGAGCTAGGGTCACCGATACTTCTGTTAACAAATGTACGTATCATCTTTTAATATTGTGTGCTAATGCTTTGAGCAATTTTATTGATCCCCAAATGTTCATCACTAATTGAAACAGCTGCTTTATTTAAACAGTACTTATGAAATGATATTCAGACAAGCTCTGCTTCATGTTTTGTCCAGAAGTTAAGTCCAATTTGATCAGAGAGCTCATCTGTTCCATACATACTCTTTACCTGGGAGTGAAAGGGACTGCAAGGCTAGAGCTCCACTTTCTTCCCTTTGACATCCACATGTGCCCCTGTGGTGAGAGCAACAAAGAGTTGAGAACAGAATTGTGGTCTGTACTTTCAGCATGGGCTGCCACCTTAGTGGAGTAACCAGTACAGGTGACTTGAAGGCAGCAGGAAGTCTTAGGAAGTGTGGGATTATACCTTGTGACCAACAGTATCCTCAAATAGAAGTTGCTCTGGAAGCCCGCAGGTGAAAGCCATAATTCAGACAATACGTCTGTATTTCTGTTTCCAGGACTCACAAGACTCAAAAAGTCAGTAGCCTTGATTGTCCCTACTTGGTTCAGTTATATTTAAGACAGCTAACAACAGAGATGAGGGTGACACTGAGATAGCACTGATTGAAAAGCTCAATCGTTCCCATGCCTCATCCCAACTTCTATTTCTGACCGATCCTGCCTCCTTTTATATTCTTTATTTTTTCCAGGTTATTGAGATATTGATAACATATGTAAGTTAAAGGTGTACAATGTGATGATTAGTTACATGTACGTATTGCAAAACGATTACTAAAATAATGGGCTAACACCTCCATCCCATCACATAACTGCCAGTTTTCTTGTGTGTGTGGTGATAACATTTAAGATCTACCCTCTTAACAACATTCAAGTAAATAACACAGCACCATTAACTATAGTGACCATGCTGTACATTAGAGCCCCAGATCTTATTCATCTTATAGCTGGGAGTTTGTACCCTTTGACCAACATCTCCCCATTTCCTCCACACCCCCAGCTCCTGGCAACCACTATTCTACTCTTTATTTCACTAAGCATAGTGTATTCAAGGTCCATCCATGTTGTCACAAAAGGCAGGATTTCCTTCTTTCTTGAGGCTGAATAATATTCCACTGTGTGTGTATATATGTGTGTGTGTGTGTATACACACCACATCTTTATCCACTCATGCACTGATGGACACTTAGGTAGTTCCCACATTTTGACTTGTAAATAATGCTGCAGATATTGGGGTACAGATATTTCTCTTCGAGATAAGTGTTTTCATTTCCTTCAGGTATATACCGAGAAGTGGGATTGCTCAATCATATAGTAGCTCTATTTTTAATTTTTGAGGAATTTGCATACTTTTTTCCATAGTGACTATACTAATTTACGTTCTTACGAACATTGCACAAGGGTTGCGTTTTCTCCACATCCTCACCAATACTTGCTACCTATTGTCTTTATGATAATAACTATTCGAACAGGGGTAAGGTAATATCTCATTGTGGTTTTTATTTGTATTTCCCTGATGATTAGGGACATTAAGCACCTTTTCCTATACTTCTTGGCCATAGGTATGTCTCTGGAAAAATGTCTTCTAAGCATTTGTGCATTTTCCCTCTGTGCATTTTCCCTCTGTGCATTTTTAAATCAAATTGTTTTTTTGCTATTGATTGTATGAATTCCTTAAATATTGTGGATACTGACCCGTTACAGATGTATGTTTTGGAAATACTTTCTCCCATTCCATAGATTGCCTTTTCATTTTGCTGACTGTTTCATTTGCTTTGCAGAACCTTTTCAGTTTGAACACAATCTTTACCAGAGAGGACATACAGACACCAGAAAAGCAGATGAAAATACACTAAACATCATTATCCTTTAAGGAAATGTAAATTTAAACCCTATGACACACAACTAAACATCTATTAGAATGGTAAAAAAGTACTAAAAATACCATGCCCTGGTAAGGATGTGAAGCAACTGGATTTCTCCTACATTGATTGTGGGAATGGAAAATGAGCCAAGCTCCCTGGAAAACCATTCAGGAGTTTCTAATACAGTTAACTTACAATTATGTTTGAACAGGTCCCTGCTGCATATTTTCACAGAGAAACAAAAACTTATCTCACACAGAGAAAACTGCATCTGAATGTATATAGAAGCTTTGTTTGTAATAGCCAAAAACTAGAAGCAAACCATATGTCTTTCAGTGAGGAATGGCTAAAAGCTGTGATCCATATGATGGAATACTACAGTGCAATAAAAAAAGAACATGTACATGTGACAACCCGGATCAATCTCAAGGTCATAATGCTGAGTGAAAAAGAGCCAATGTTAAAGTTCAAACTTATCTACTCTATAATTCCATTTATACAAAGTTCTTAAAAGGAAAAATTATAGAGTTATATATGTTAGTGTGTTTGCCAGTGTCTTTCGATCTTAATTTTTAATTCTAATGTGCTTGAAAAGTTGATTTGTTCTTTTGAGACATTAGCATGCTGCAATTATTTAGATTTTACTTATTTCTACAACTTCTAATTCTGGTGAAGATGGAGTAACTGGGACCAGATTCATCCACTTGCCTGAAACAGTTAAAAAACAAGTAGGGCCTCCCTGGTGGTGCAGTGGTTGAGAATCCGCCTGCCGATGCAGGGGACACGGGTTCATGCCCTGGTCCGGGAAGATCCCACATGCCGCGGAGCAACTAAGCCCGTGAGCCATGGCCGCTAGGCCTGCGCATCCGGAGCCTGTGCTCCACAACGGGAGAGGCCACAACAGTGAGAGGCCCGCATACCGCAAAAAAAAAAAAAAAAAAAAAAAAAAACAATTATACAACAACAATATTCAACATATTGGACATCAGACCATAAAAGACAGTGATGGGAGATGGGTAACAAAGGATATGAACCTATAATTTTTCCAGCTTGCTGCCTGGAGCCCAGGTGAAGCCTGGGGTTTCTGTTAATTGATGAGATAAAGCTGAGAGTCTGGTAAGGACAAGTCAGAGAGAGTTCTTAAGAGAAAGTACTGGAGAGGAGAGAATTGTACAGAAAAGGAGCCCACACAGGGCAGGGAGTACTTCCTGTCAGAGTGATAAACCATATGATTCATGGAGCATCAGGGAGAGTACTCAGAAGTGCTTTGTCTCACTAGTGAGCTGATAGTAAGCCATAGTTCATGCTGCTCTGGTCCTAACTAACAAAGCTTGAAAGCAAGAATGGAAAGGATTATTTTGTTTCTAAGTAACTTCATAACACTACAGAAGAGAGCTTGAGATCTTGATGTATTGAAAATTTTTTAAAATGTGGGTCTTCCAGAATAGCCAAAGCAATCTTGAGAAAGAAGAACAAAGCTGGAGGTATCATGTGCCCTGATTTCAAACTATACCACAAAGCTACAGTAATCACAACAGTATGGCACTGCACAAAAACAGAAATATAGATCAATGCAACAGGACAGAAAGCCCAGAAATGAACGCATGCACATATGGTCAATTAATCTGTAACAAAGGAGGCAAGAATATACAATGGGGGAAAGACAGCATCTTCAATAAATGGTGTTGGGAAAACTGGATAGCTACATGCAAAAGGATGAAACTGACCACTTTCTCACACTATAGACAAATATAAGCTCAAAATGGATCAAAGACGTAAATGTAAGACCTGAAACCACAAAACTCCCAGAAGAAAACACAGGTAGTACACTCTTTGACATTGGTCTTAGCAATATATATATATTTTGATCTGACTCCTCAAGCAAGGGAAACAAAAGCAAAATTAAAGAAAAAGGACTACATCAAACTAAAAAGCTTTTTCACACTGAAGGAAAACTATCAACAAAATGAAAAGGCAGCCTACTGAATGGGAGGAGACATTTGTCCATAATCTATTTGATAAGGGGTTAATATCCAAAATACACAAAGAACTCATACAACTCAACATTAAAAAAAAACAAAAACAAAAAAAAACAATTCAAAGATGGGCAGAGGACCTGAACAGACATTGTTCTTAAGAAGACATACAGATGGCAAACAGACACAAGAAAAGATGCTCAATATCACTATTCATCTGGGGAATGCAATGCAAACCTACAATGATACACCAACTGACACCTGTCAGAATGGCTATCATCAAAAAGACAAGTTGTAACAAGTGCTGCCGAAGATGTGGAGAAAAGGGCACCCTTGCACACTGTTGGTGGGATTGTAAATTAGCATGGCCATTATGGAAAACTGAATGGAAGTTCCTCAAAAAATTAAAACTAGAACTACCATATGATCCAGGAATTTCTCTTCTGGGTATTACTCAAAGAAAACCAAAACACAAACTCAGAAGGGTATACGCACTCCAGTGTTCACTGAAGCATTATTTACAATAGGCAAGATATGGAAGCAACCTAAGTGTCCATCAGTAGATGGAGGGATAAAGAAGATGTGGTAATATGTACAATGGAATAATAGTCATTAAAAAAATGATCTCTTGCCATTTGCAAAAACATGGATGGAGCCAAAGGGTATCATGCTAAGTGAAATAAGTCAGAGAAAGACAAATACCATATGATATCACTTATATGTGGAATCCAAAACCAAAACAAACAAAACAAAATGAAAACAGACTCACAGATACAGATAACTAGTGGTTCCCAAGGTCGAGGAGTAAGGGGTTGGGTGAAATAGGTGAAGGGGATTAAGAGGTACAAACTTCCAATTATAAAATAAATAAGCCATGGGGATGTGATATACAGCATAAGGAACATGTTCAACAATATTGTAATAGCTTTCTATGGGGATGGGTGGTTACTAGATTTATTGTGGTGATTATTTTGTAATGTATATAAATGTTGAATCACCATGTAGTTCACCTGAAACTAACATACTATTGTACGTCAACTATATTTCAAGTAAAAAAAAAAATTAAATTCGTATTTTTTCTGGACAAGTGTAAAAATGTAAAATCAAAATTTCACAATATTGGGCACCTGATCGAAATTACTAGACATGGAAAGAAGAAGAAATATATAACCCAAAATTAGGAGAAAATTAACCAATCAAAACTGACCTGGAAATAACACAGTTAACAGAATGAGTAAATAAGGACATCACAACAGTTGTTATAACTATATTTCACATGTTCAAAAAATAAGAAGAAGGATTAACTGGTTAGAGACACAGAAGACATAAAAAGACTCGAAATGAACCTCAAGAGGTGAAAACTACAATGTCTGAGATAAAAATATGCATTGGATTGGAATACTGAAAGAATAAAAAAGATTAGTGAATCCATGCATGTGAAAAAATATCACAACATATTTTTACAGTATACCTATGTATGATAAAAACTAGAATCAGCTTTAAAATAACATATACTACATGTTAAATTGTTCACCTTTGAGGAAGGGGCAGAATTTCTGAGTTATAAAGAGGGACAACTGTGATTTCTCAGTACTGTTAGAATTTCTTCCAATAACACATATGCAGTTATTGTAGTAATTAAAATATTTGAATAAGTCTAATGCCAGAAAGAGTAGCTGTGCTTTAGCCACAAAAAGTGACTGATAAATTATGTAACAGACCAAAACTGAAATAGGAAAGCTTAATATAATAAAAGTTTATTTCTCCCTGTGAATTGGTAGACATCCTGTGCTAACAGGTAACAAAGGGGTTCAGTCTGCTTCCTTCTTGTGGGTCCATGAACAAACACACCATTTCCATGTTACTGAGGAGCGCAAGAAAAAACATGGAAGGTGGTAAACCAGACAGCAAATGCTTTGGTCTGGAAATGACAAATATTGCTTCTGCTTACAGGTCAATGGCAAGGGCTAGTCAAATGCTCTTTCTAACTTCAAGTGCACTTGGGAACATAGTGTCCCCATGAGCCCAGGAAGGAAAGGAAGACAAGATGTGGATGAACACTTGTAGTTTTCCCCATAAACTGTTACAGAGTTAGTGCTCAATACACCATGACTAGTAGAATTTTCATGACAATCATCCTCTCTATTTCCTGTTAGAGTTTCTGAGGAGGCAAGATTTCCTTGAAATTCTCCCACTTTCCTGAGGTCCTACTATGTGACAGTTGCTCCCAAACACAGGCACACATCAGATTTTCTAAAGGACCCCATAAAAAGCAGCAAGAAGAGTTTTGTCTTCTTCACTCAGTACTACTTTTCTGCACTGACCTAAACCATAAAACCTAAAATCTTAATGGGATGAGAATTTTCTTCTTTCTGTTGGTTTCTGGTCAAAAAATCTATGAATTTCTGCCACCTTCAAGATTACTGAACATGACTGAACACTTTTACAGGTATGATTAGGCACAAAGAAAACCCAGGATTTTCTTTTGGGTCACATAGTGAGACAAGAGGCAGTAAAACTGCATTGAACCATTTTTATTTCTCTTAACCAAAGATAGTGTGTCTGTCAATAAACAATTTTTCACCTCCTGGAAGGACTCCAGGGAATTTAAGAAATTAATCCTCAGTAGATGTTTGCTGTGCAGTGATTTCCAAGGTCTTTCACCTCTCCTCAACTATCACTAATGAGGGAAATTTTGGTTATTAACCACATAGGTAAGCTCATAAGTGTATATGCTCAGTGGGCAATCTAAAAAAGAAAACCTCATCAAAATTATATTGCAAGTATCAATGTGATTTCAAAATCCTCTCTCCAACCTCAGGGTTTTATCCCTCAAATTAGCAGATTCTATGCTAAATCAGACCATACTTACCACCTCTTTGGGAAAACATTTTGACAATGAGGCAGAGATGATCACCGCTTGGTGGCCAGGTCTAACTTTCAACACCAGGTTACCTTTTATGTGGAGCAGGATGCTGCTATCACAGGGGTACAGGTGAGGGAGAGGACCACCAGGGAGCTACAATGCTCCAAGTCATGGGGAGGGAAAGTGAATTTTGCCCTGTTTGCTCCACTGGGAGCAGATGCAGTTTTCAGAGGAGGATTGAAGACCCGGCCAACAGGTCAGGTTCCAGTTTGGACAAGAGGGTGCACTGGAGAAGACCCAAAGGAAGGACACTCTATTGCAGAGACAGCAGGAGCTGATAAAAATGCCAGCTCCTAGGCGGAGTCAGCTCTCAAGATGTTGGTAAAAGAAGCTCACAGACAATCCCCAAATTGTGTGTCTTATTTCAACCTTATTTCTTTAAACCCACAATAAGTTCCTGGCTCCAATATCCTTCTTTCTATATCCTGAGAGGCATTAAGGAGTAGTGAGAAGAGAAGTAACTTAAGGGACAGAAGGTCTGATTCAGGCTGGGAAGAATGGAAGAGTAAACTCTAAATGAATTCACAGGTCTAGTGGCAGCTCTGTCACAGACTAGATATGTGAAATGATGTACAATCACAAGCTCTTTGAGCCTGAGGACCTTCTTTTATGTGAATTTGGTTGGATAAGTTCTGTGCTTTGGAACTGTAGGAATGTGTATGAAGAATATTAAGCACATGGCACAGTGCGTGGAATATTGCAGGGCTTTAGAGAATGAGAGTTATTACTGTGATTATATTGGTCCCAAAACCTATCCCCCTCACCTGTGTCTCTTTATGAGTGTGTTTTCTAAATCTGGGCTTTTTTTTTAAGAACACATCAAGTGCTATAGGCCATGGTATACCAAATCAGACAAAAATGTTTCTCAGCAAGTAAAACTTTGTAAAAATTTCCCCCAAACAAACTGATAGAAAGAGATCAGATTTGTGGTTACCAGAGGGTGAAGGTAGAGGGAATTGGATGAAGGTGGTCAAAAGGTACACACTTCCAGTTAAAAGATAAATAAGTACTGTGTATGTAATGTACAATATGATAAATATAATTAACACTGCTATATGTTAGATATGAAAGTTAAGAGAGTAAATCCTAAGCATTCTCATCACAAGGAAACAATTTCTATTTCTTAAATTCTGTATCTATATGAGATGATGGATGTTCACTAAAATTACTGTAATAATCATTTCATGATGCATGTAAGTCAAATCATTATGCCGAACACCTTAAACTTGTACAGTGCTGTATGTCAATGATATCTTAATGAGATGGCAAGAAAATAAAAGAAACAAACAAGCAAAAAAAATTTCACCTCAGAGTTTATGTTTTTTAACTCGGGTGTGGGAATGTCATCCCCAATTGGATGTAATTCAGATTTCCTATAATTTGTGACAAGGACCAACTCCTTGCCTCTCTCCCAACTGCACTTTGTAGGGGTTCTAATACAGTAGCCCCCCCCCCCCCCCATGCCCAAGGTGATATGTTCCAAGAACAGCAGTGGACGTCTAGAACCACTGACAGTATTGAACCCTGCATATACTATGCTTATTCCTTCCTACATATATATACCTATGACATAGTTTAATTTATAAATTATGTATAGTAAAAGAATATCCAAAATGGCAGCATCACTACACTTGTGTTTTGGGCCATTATTAAGTAAAATAAGAGTTACTTGAACACAAGCACTGTGAAACCATGACTGTTGATCTGATAACCAAGAAGGCTACTAAAGGGAATGAGTCAGGATATGCTGGACAAAGGGATGATTCATGTTCCAGAGAGGATGAAGCGGGATAGCAAAGCACCCAGAACGGAGTGCAATTTAAAACTAATGAATTATTCATAAATGACCTACCATTGAATAAATAGCCCCCAAAAATCTATTGCTTCCTTTGTCTGCCTCTAAGTGTACAGTCAGATCAATGTCCCATTGAACTGTGCACTGGTGTGAAATCATCTGATGTATTTGGTCAATTTTGGGTGTAACATTTTAAAAATAAGTAGTCGATCATGTCTAATTTATCAGTTTGTGTATCCCCAGCACTTCTTATATGTTCATGATATATAATAGTTGTTTAATAAATATTTAATACCTGAAAAAAACCACTAATGAATTACTTACTTCAGGAATTTTCTATTTAACCTTTTTGGACCGTGGTTCCACAGGTAACTGAAACCATGAATAAGGACGGATTACTGTCTGTCATCGCAAAAATGCCACTTTGCATATGGGTTATTTTGAATTGAAGGTACTTGAGAAATGGAAGAAGGACACTCTGACCCTCATTGTCCCCCTGAAAGCAGGAGATAAATCTCCCTATGAAAGACACCCTCCCTGTACCAAGAGAGTAGAAGGCATTCTTACCATGAGAGACATTTAGGGCCAAAAAGCCTGTATAAATAAACCCTGCTGTTTCTTCAGCACTTACTACTCCTAGTCCAAACCCCTTTGTCATGTCAATTCAACTATAAACACAAATTTATAGTTTCGTTGTCTGAAAGGTATAAAAAGCTTCCTGCCCTAGGCATTTCTTTGAGTCTCATATATATGTGATGCTACAATACTTACAAGCATAATTAAATTTATTTTTCTGCTGTTAATCTATCTTTTTCCTACAAGGGTATCTCAGGGAAGAACCAAGATGAATAGGGCGAAAATTATTTTTCCTCCCCTACTCCTTCCATGCAACCTTGTTACACATTTTCATTCATTTTATCCCCACCAAAAATTTAACTCTTCCTTCTTATTTTCCAAATTACACTGAACACGGCTTAATTGAAGCTTCCTTTGAATGAAGTGAACACTGGCTTTTCTAGGTGATGGCCAATTGTCAGCCCAGTGGCTGCCGGGTGGCCCACTACCCAGTTTCATGTAAAATTAGCTCCCACTGAAGGACGTGATGTTCCCAAAGTCCCAAAGTGCTATGCCTAACTGCAGTAACACTTTGACAATCTCACAGGACTGTCCACCTCTACCCACTCACTCCTTCATTTTACTTGTCATTTAGGACACAGAAGATCCCACAATTGTCCTCAAAAGATGATTGCTTTTATATATTAAAATCTATGGGCAGGTTCTGAATCCTTAATCTTAGCATTCCCAGTACTAGTGCCATGCTTTACAAAGAACAGGTGTTCACTGTAGGTTCAGGGAATAACTGATCCAGTGAGTATGAGGCCTAATTTATTAACATTTATTTCTTATACATTGTTGAAAGAACTAGCAAATCCATGTACAGTTCATTTAATTTTACAAAACAAGAACTAAAAGGGATAAGAATGCCTTTATCTTTAGACTTCCTTCTCTATTTTTCTTTATTGATCCAAACTATCTTAAAACTGATCCATCACATTTCTAAGAAAATGTCTATAGCAATGCCATGTTCTTATTACAGGTGGCAAAATAAGGTGGTTTCACAATTTGTTTTACAAAACAACAAAACTCTTACTTTAAACCTCATTATAACATTAAATGTGCGACCAACACCATTCACACACTTGAAGATTTTGAAGGAAGTTAAATCTATATTAAAAGAAACCATATTTGAATAGTACATACATTAAAAAAATAAATTTTAAAGTTGAACATACAAAATAGGAAGACATAGACATAAATACTGTCTTCCTTTCAGCCTCACTTCAGACCTAAATTCTGCAAACACTAACTACCTCTTCCATCAATGCATAAAGAAAGTATCCCTGACTCCCCTAGGTGTGGGAGAAGCTCCTAGCCTTGGCACTAGAATGGTGGTAGCAGGCAAGAGTATGGCCAAGAAGGAGGGCAAAGGGGAATCACTGCCTAAGAGAAAGAAGGCAGATGTGAGTGGCCTCACCTGGTAATGTCAACTGCGGTGGCTCAGATAAAAGCTGCCTCCAATGGACTTCTGACAACAGTCCTAAAGGGCTTCACAGGTCTCTTGACCTGGTGTTGGATGTGTCCCCAAAAACATGAAGGAGGAAGTGTGAATTCTCCTCAGGGTGCAGTCAGCCAACCCGAGTGGAGGATTCTCAGGGATCACAGGAGGAAACTGTGAGTGGGCTCTGTAGAGCCATTTCTGTTCTGAAGAGTGTGGTTCTTTCAGTCCTCACTCAGGTCATCACTTTGGCATTTGATAGGGCCTTGGTCATCTCCTCCATACTAATATAAGGCTGTCCCCTTAAGACAAAAATCACATCCCCTAAGACAATTGAGAAGGAAGTGTGGAGTTACCTCCTTGAGAAACCCAACCTGGGTTTTTCCAGAGCAGACAGCAGAGCTAGATTCTGTGCACACTATCTGTATGGGTTCAGTGTTCTCTGAGTTCTCAGTTGTCTTACCATAAATCCAGGCAATTCCTGGAATGTCTTTTTTTGCCAGCATAAGACTGCCCCTCAAAACAAAGCCTCTACCTACTGTGATCTGGAGAAGGTAATTAGTGGTCATGTCCACCTGACAGCCTTGACTGTAGCCTCTCAGCAGTGACAATGGATCAGGATTGAACTCTTTGTGATCCTGACTCTACTGGGGTCCACTGTCCTTCAGCTATCATTAAGGGTCCTTGCCTTGACTACTGGTGGGGCCTCAGGCCTGACCATTCTGCAAACTGATGCCAATCCCTCTGCATATAAGAATGTCTTATCGGGCTTCCCTGGTGGTGCAGTGGTTGAGTCCGCCTGCCGATGCAGGGGACACGGGTTCGTGCCCTGGTCCGGGAAGATCCCACATGCCGTGGAGCAGCTGGGCCCGTAAGCCATGGCCGCTGAGTCTGCGCGTCCGGAGCCTGTGCTCCGCAACAGAAGAGGCCACGACAGTGAGAGGCTCGTGTACCGCAAAAAAAAAAAAAAAAAATTAAAAAAGAATGCCTTATCTTTCTGAGTCACTCCAGGAAAAAATGAGGAAAGACACTGTCCATCCACCTCTACTAGGGCTTCCCTGGGGCAATAGCAAGAGCTAGACACTGTGGAGCTCCCTCTTTTCTGGCGTGGGTGGCCTCCTCTGACCTCACTCAGGGTCCTTACCATGACTACTGACAGGCCCTGGACTCATTTTCCTTTGCTGACTTCATGTGACATAAGCACATAGATCAAGGGCCTTACCTGACTGAAATCCCCAGGAAGGAAGCAAGGAGACAACCTGACATGGGATCCTTGCCCAGGTTCCCTGAGCTGATAAAGTTACTGAGGCTCTTTGATGACCCTATGTTCTGGGGTGGATCCCAATCAGTCCTTACTCTGTGATCCATACAGACTCTTGCACTGCCTGGTCATACTATCCATTGCTAACCTGAACTTACCTCCTTCAGACCAAGACTACCCTACCACCTGCCTAGGATCCCAGTGTATACAGTGATCTGTTAAGACTTCTGACTAACTTGTCTGAGACCTCCCAGGGAATGACCATAGGGGCGTAACAGGTATCATGGGGTCCCTTCTATACTCTAATGGATGGTCAGCTCTTTGCTCTGTCAAGGTCTATATCTTGGAAGTAGACTGGAATGAGACTCCTCCCCTCTGCTGACCCAATGTTACTCCTCACATTAAAAAGTCACTTCTCTGATCCCTCGAAGATGAAAGGAGAGTGGGAGAATTCTGACCACTCCTTCCTCAGGGTTCCAAGGGCTAAATGCAGAGGCAGAGTGAAGCCATGGAGATCCCAGCTGTACTGGAATGGGTGTCCCCTTAGTCACCACTCAATGTCTGCACCTGAGTTCCTGGCAATGTATGAGAGTCCTCTCCTTTGATGACCTGTTGTTCACTACTTATATTAAAGACTCACCTCCCGGTGACCTCCAGGGAAGAAGTAAGGGTGCATTTCATCAGGATATCCCTGCCCATGGGCTACCGGTGTTCTTGGGTGTGTGGTCACCTCAGTCTTTACTCAGGGTTCTTACTGTGAATCCTTTAAACTCCTGGGAACCTTACTTCAGATGACCAGACTCCATTCCCTCAGACTAAGGCTCACACCTCTCTGAAACCAAAAATGATGAAATGCAGTTGTCTGACCTACATGGTCATGCCTTCCAAGGACCTGCCATGTTTCAGCCAAGAAGCAGTAAAGGGCATCATGGTGGCTCTGTGTTCCACAGCGTGTGGTCCAAATGATCTTGTCTTGGGTTTCTCACCTTGTACAGCCTGGGACTTAACGATTCTGACCTGAGTTTGCCCACTCATAGCAAGGCCTCACATCCCAGTGAACACTATGGAGAAGTGACTGAGAGTCTTACCTGGCTATCACAGCTCAGGATCTCCCATGGGGTGCTTCTGATTTGTGGGATCCACTTCTATGTAGTGAATTTGCCCTTCAGACATAACTCAGTGACACCAGCCAGGGCCTGGGACTCCTTTTGACTTAACATAATGTACTCAGAACAGAACATTTACTTTTCTGAGACCCAGAGGAGGAAGGGAGGGGTGACCTCTGCCAGCTTCACTCCCTGGACCTCTCAGGGCTGTGAAGTCCCCTCTGCCATGGGTTGGTTAGCCCCACAATCCTCACATATGCTTCTCAAATTAGATCCTGGTTGGTAAGGTGCCTGCCGCCATCTATTGCCTGAGCCCCCCCTCCAATTAAGGCCGCATCTCCGTGAGACACCCCAAATGGAAGTGAGGAGAACCTCATGACAGGACATCCACAGCTGACAACAGGGATGAACGCTGTGCACACCCTCCGTTCTGGGGTCTGAGGATCCCTAAGGCTTCACTCGGGGTCCTCACCAGGACTCCTGCAGGGCCTGAGATGCCTTCCTTTGGTGACATGACCCCGCCTGTCCCAGACCAAGGCCTCCCCTCCCTCAGACTCCAGTGGCCGAGGTCATTGGCACCACTTCCGGCCGCTCCCGCCCGGGGCCTCCCAAGGCCGACCTCCCGGCCGAGGCTCAGCGAGTCGCTACTACTGTGGGGGAGGGTCCCCTCAGGTCTCACTCAGGGGCCTTTGCTTGAAGACTCGTAGGTCGGGGACCCTGAGCCCCACGCACAAAGGCCACCACCTCAATCAGATGGCCCAACAGGGAGTGTGTCGTAGGTCAGCCCGAACCTGCCCTCGCCTCCCGGGGTTGGGGTGGGGCTCTGATCAGGTGGGCGTCCTCCTTTCTGGGGCCGGCAGTCCCCTCAGTCCTCATTTAGAGTCTCACCTGACACCGAGCGGCACCTGGTGCTCCTCACGCTGCTGACTGGAGTCTGCGCCTCAGATTGACGCCCTCGCAGCCCTGCGCTCTGGAGGCGGAAGTCAGGGGGCGTGACATCCGGTGAGGCCTGTCTAGGGCCTCCGGGGGTCATCAGCAAGGGCGGGCGCTGCGCACGCAGCGCTCAGTTTCAGAGGGGGTGGTGCCTGCTGGTCCGGCTCCCAGCCCTCACTTTGGCTGCCACGCTCTAGCTGCCTCCCTCTGTTGAGCTGAGGTCTTGACCCTTATGCCAGGGTCCTCTTGCCACTGAGAACCCTGAAGAGTAACTGAGGGCGTATCTCAACCAGACAGACCTCCCTGGTCTTTAGGGTGAAAAGCAGCCGCTAGCCCGTCTTCGTGTGTCCCCCGCGCCTTTATTCTTTAGTGTTGCCCTTCCTCTGTTTTCATACAAAGGGTTCTCTTTTTTGGCTCCTTTTTCATGACTTCAGGCTTCCTGGGAAATGCCTGATCCCAGCAAAGCCTTGATGAGTTCACTTACTACAATCCTTGCAGTGCTTGGAATGGGTCATGTTCCAGGCTCAATGGAAAATGGGGAAGTTGGAGCACAAGGCAGGAATGGGGCAGGAAGGGGTCAGGAAGGGGGTGGGCTGTCAGAGAAAAATCGCAGTCATCTATCCCTTCCCTTCACCAGGCCGACTTAGCCTCCCATATACATTCTGTTCTACAAAGTTTGCTTTCTTAGGGAGGAACTGAGATGAATGATTTTGAAAGTCCCTGATTTTTTGAGATTATTGGAAATTGCATATCCAGAAATCATATGCAGATGATGAATATTATCTTTTTGCATTTTTCATACTTCTCATTTATTTTGCTATTCTTATTGCTCTGCCTATGTTTTCCAGTCCAGTTCAGAACAGTGAAGTGGGCTTGGCTCAAACAAACTTTTCTTGACTCTCCATACCTATGTGAAGTTTTTATTCAGGAGAGCCTGCTTGTTAAAACGTATGGAATAATTTCTTTTTTTTTTTTTTTTTTGCCTGTGATTTGGAAAAGTATACATAGGATGGTGATTAGTTTTCCCCTGATCATATGGTGCAACTGACCACCAAACCTAATCTAATCTGGGTGGCTTGGCTTAGAGTTTCAATTCTTAACTGCCCATTACAATTTCCTATTTCAAATAGGCCTCCGCAATTTATATGTTGCTAAATACCTTTTCACTTGGCTATTCAAAGTTACAAGTATGATGTTTACAATAAATCATTTTTCATAAAAATTCTCAGACATGTACTATACAGAACAATGAACCCTGTTTACCTGGCATGCAGCAAAACAATTATCTGTAGTTAAAAGTAGAAGCCCAATCAGTTTAGTACTTTTTTGGTCAATATGTTTGTTCTTTGGCAAAATCACTCCAGAGGCGATGCTTTATACTTCCATTAGGAGATATACAATGTCTGTGTTCCTTTTTGGTGATCTTCATACTCTGATAATTATGATCATTATCCAATCTCCATTATGGGCTGTAGAATGAAAATTCTCTTATTCTCTCACTTATTTTTAATTTATTACCAGAAATCTGTAAGCTGAAATATTTCCTTTTGTGCCATTTGTTTATGCTGAAGTATTGTCATAACATATTTCTAGGGTTCTATGATAATATTTAAATCTCCTCTGTAGCTACATTTTTATACAATATTATTTTACTAATATCACTTATTTCTGTTTCTTTCTTTGTAATTGATAATACTTATAAAATTATCTGTTCTATAGATACTACATAATAGAAGAAATAACATAAATAATCTCTATATATTCTATCAACTAGAGAGGTAGCAGAATTGGTCACTGAGGGCATCAATGCATCTGAATGACATAGACTTTAAAATCTGGGAATATCTATCAGGTAAGTAACAGAAGGAGCTAGGGAGAAGAGATGGCAGCTCTTTTTCCTCCTGTTCCACACACAGTTTTCCATCTTGGGCCTTCACTTTCAACAGTGGGAACTGGGACTTTGTTCTGGATGGGAGAATTCTATCTGTGCCAATAAGCTGCTCATTTTATCTCCTGCTCCATTACCCTCCATGATGACCTGAGTTGGTCTGCCCCTCCAAGAATTGTAACCTGGACTGTGCTGTTCCAGATAAAAGTCATCAGGCAATATGGTGTTGATTACAGACACACTCAGAACCAAGAGGGCATTATTGACTTAGGTTCAGTGCCTTGCCGGGGTGTCCAGATGTGATGGGAATAGAGTCCCACTTATTCTTCCACCAGGACAGGTTTTCTTATGGGGAGCAGTGAGGAAGTTGGAACGTGGGCCTCTCTTTGTTTGCCCAAGTGACAGTGTCCTGTGGATTCTGCTGTTTAGCACAGAGACAGTCTTACAGAGGCTCCTGGCTGGGGTTTGGAGTGTTTAATGAGAAAGGCGCAGGTCTCTCTAGTTGCTTAAGTTAAGGAGAGTCTGAGTGGGGACAGGGCAGGACTCAGGAATCCTGAGCTAATTCCACAGTGGGCAGGCAGCTTTTAGTGAACCCAGAGGGAGAGTCTCCTCGTCCAGAAAGCAAATTATTACCATATTTGACAAGATTTGTCCTCGAAGTGCCTAAATGAGGACCTTCCACCATCTAAATGTTTTGTTTTTGTTTTGGGAGTTCCTGGTGTGAATGACTTTAGCGTGTCCTTTTCACTCTTTTTTCTTTTTCCTATTCAGCAGCAGTGATTTCCACTACACTGTCTTCTACATCACTGAGAACAATTTAAGAGACCTCTGGGACAACATCAAGCACACCAATATTCACAGTACAGAGCTCCTAGAAAAAGACGAGAGAGAGAAAATATTTGTAGAGATAATAGCTGAGAACTTCCCTAACCCGGGAAAGGAAACAGTCACCCAAGTCGAGGAAGCACAGAGAGTCCCATATAGGATTGACACAAAGAGGAACACACTGAGAAACACTATAATCAAAATGACAAAAATTAAAGATAAAGGGAGAATATTAAAAGCAGCAAGGGAAAAGCAACAAATAACACACAAAGGAATTCCCATAAGGTTACTGGCTGATTTTGCAGCAGAAATTCTGCAGGCCAGAAGGCAGTGATACAATATATTTAAAGGGATAAAAGAGAAAAACCTACAGCTAAGAATACTCTAGTCAGCAGGCTCTCATTCAGATTTGATGGAGAAGTCAAAAGCTTAACAGACAAAAAAAATAATAAAAAAAAAAGAAAAAAAAGCTTAACAGACAAGCAAAAGCTAAAAGAATTCAGCACCACCAAATCAGCTTTACAACAAATGTTAAAGGAACTTCTCTAGGCAAGAAAGAAAAGGCCACAACTAGAAACAGGAAAACTACGAAATTGGAAAGCTCACCAGTAAAAGCAAACACACCGTAAAGGTACTAGTGAGGTTAAAAGACAAAAGTATCAACAATAAGTAGTTAAGGGATACACAAAACAGATGTAAAATATGATATAAAAAAATGTAATTGTGAGAGGAGTACAGTACAAATGCAGGGTTTTCAAAATGCATTTGAAATTAAGGTTTCAGCAATGTAAAACAAATATATATATGTGTGTATATATATATATATATATATATATATATATATATAGACTGCTATATAATAACCTCAAGGTAACTGCAAACATAAATGTCTATCTCATATATACACACAGAAAAGAAATCCAAACTTAACACTAAAGATAATCATCAAATCACAAGAGAGGAGAACAAAAGAAGAAAGGGGGAAAAAGAGACCTACAAAAAAGAAATCCAAAACAACTAACAAAATGGCATTAAGAACATACATATAGATAACTACCTTAAATGTAAAAGGACTAAATGCTCCAACCAAAAGACACAGAGTGGCTGAATGGATACAAAAATAAGACTCACATATATGCTGCCTACAAGAGACTCATTTCAGATCTAGAGACACATACACACTGTTGTTAGGGAATAAAAGAAGGTATTCCATGCAAATGGAAATCAAAAGAAAGCCAGAGTAGCAATACTTATATCAGAAAAAATAGGCTTAAAAATAAAGACTGTTGCAAGAGACAAAGAAAGACAGTACATAATGATCAAGGGATCAATCCAAGAAGAAGATATAACAATTGTAAATATATATGTACCCAATATAAGAACACCTCAATATATAAGGCAAATATTAAAAGGCAAAAAGGAAAAATCAACAGTAGCACAATAACAGTGGGGGACTTTAACACCCCACTTACATCAACGGACAGATCTTCAGACAAAAAATCAATAAAGTAACACAGGCCTTAAATAACACATTAAACCAAATGTACTTAAATGATATACATAGAGCATTCCATCCAAAAGAAGCAGAATATATATTTGTTTCAAGTGCACATGGAACATTCTCCAGGATATATCACATGCTGGGCCAAAAAACAAGCCTCAGTAAATTTAAGAAAACTGAAATCATATCAAGCATCTTTTCCTACCACAGTGCTATGAGATTAGAAATTAACTATAAGAAAAAAACTGCAAAAAACACAAACATGGAGGCTAAAAAAAATGCTACTAAACAACCAATGGATCACTGAATAAATCAAAGAGGAAATCAAAAATACGTAGAGACAAATAAAAACAAAAACACAATAATCCAAAACCTATGTGACACAGCAAAAGCAGTTCTAAAAGGGAAGTTTATAGCAATACAAACTTACCTCAGGAAGCAAGAAAAATATTAGATAAACAACTTAACCTTATAGCTAAAGCAACTAGAGAAAGAAGAACAAACAACACCCAATGTTAGTAGAAGGAAAGAAATCATAAAGACCAGAGGAGAAATAAATGAAATAGAGATGAAGAAAACAACAGAAAAGACCAATAAAACTAAAAGCTGGTTCTTTGAAAAGATAAATAAAATCGATAAACCTGTAGCCAGACTCATCAAGAAAAAAAGAGATAGGGCCCGAAACAAGAAAATTAGAAATGAAAAAGGAGAAATTACAACTGACACCATAGAAATACAAAGGATCATAAAAGACTACTATGATCAACTATATGCCAATAAAATGGACAACCTAGAAAAAATGGACAAATTCTTAGAAAGGTACAATCTCCCAAGACTGAACCAGGAAGAAATAGAAAATATGAACAGACCAACTACCAGTACTGAAACTGAATCAATAATTTAAAAACTACACAAAACTCCAGGACCAGATGGCTTCACAGGTGTATTCTACAAAACATTAAGAGAAGAGTTAACCCCTATCCTTCTAAATCTCTTCCAAAAATTGCAGAGTAAGGAACACTTCTGAACTCATTCTATGAGGCCACCATTATCCTGATACCAAAACCAGACAAGATATCACAAAAAAAGAAAATTACAGGCCAATATCATTGATGCACATAGATGCAAAAATCCTCAATAAAATACTAGCAAACTGAATCCAACAACACACCATGGAACATACACCATGATCAAGTGGGATTTATCCCAGGGATGCAAGGGATTTTCAATGTCTGCAAATCAATCAGTGTGATACAGCACATTAACAAAACTGAAGAATAACCACCACATGATTATCCCAATAGATGCAGAAAAAGCTTTTGATAATATTCAATATCCATTTATGATAAAAAGTCTTCAAAAAGTGGGCATAGAGGGAATGTACCTCATCATAATAAAGGCCATATATGACAAAGCCACAGCTAACATCATACTCAATGGTGAAAAGCTAAAAGCATTCCCTCTAAGTAAGGAACAAGAAAATAATGCCCACTCTTGCCACTCTTATTCAATGTAGTTTTGGAAGTTCTAGCAACAACAATCAGAGAAGAAAGAGAAAAAAAAGGAATCCATATTGGAAAGGAAGAGGTAAAACTGTCATTGTTTGCAGATGACATGATACTATATGCAGAAAATCCTAAAAACGCCACCTGATAACTACTAGAGCTCATCAATGAATTTGGTAAAGTTGCAGGAAACAAAATTAATATATAGAAATCTATTACATTTCTATACACTAACAACAAAAGGTCAGAAAGAGAAATTAAGGAAACAATCTCATTTACCATCTCATCAAAACAAATAAATCACCTAGGAATAAGCCCACCTAAGGATGCAAAAGAACTGTACTCCAAAAACTATAAGACACTGATGAAAGAAATCAAAGATGACACAAACAGATGGAGAGATATACCATGTTCTTGGATGGGAAGAATCAGTATTATTAAAATGACCATACTATGCAAGGCAATCTACATCTTCAATGCAATCCCTATCAAATTACCAATGGCATTTTTCACAGAACTAAAACAAATAGTTTTAAAATTTGTATGGAAACACAAAAGACCCCAAATAGCCAAAACAATCTTGAGAAAGAAGAAAGAGCTGGAGGAATCATTCTCCCTGACTTCAGACTATACTAAAACGTTATAAAAATAAAACAGTATGGTACTGGCACAAAAACAAATATATAGATCAATGGAACAGGATAGAATGTCCATAAATAAATCTGCATGCTTATGGTGAATTAATCTATGACAAAGGAGGCAAGAATATACAATGGAGAATAGACAGACTCTTCATTAAGTGGTGCTAGGAAAACTGGACAGCTACATGTAAAAGAATGAAATTAGATCATTCTCTAACATCATATAAAAAAATAAACTCAAAATGGATTACAGACCTAAATGTAAGACCAAATACTATAAAGCTCCTAGAGGAAAATATTGGCAGAACACAGTTTGACATAAATCAGAGCAATTTTTTTTTTGGATCTGTCTCCTAGAGTAATGTAAATAAAAGCAAAAATAAACAAATGGGATTTAATTAAACTTAAAAGATTTTGCACAACAAAGGAAACCATCAACAAAACAAAAAGACAATTTTCGGAATGGGAGAAAATATTTGCAAATGATGCAACTGACAAGTGATTAACTTCCAAATATACCAACAAGTCATACAGCTCAATATCAAAAAAAGCCCAACTCGATTTAAAAATGAGTAGAAGACCTAAATAGACATTTCTCCAAAGAAGACATACAGATAGATGGCCAACAGGCACATGAAAAGATGTTCAACATCGCTAATTATTAGAGAAATACAATCAAAACTGCAATGAGGTATCACCTTAAACTGGTCAGAATGGCCATCATCAAAATGTCTAATAATAATAAGTGCTGGAGAGGGTGTGGAGGAAAGGGAACCCTCCTACACTGTTGGTGGGAATGTAAATTGGTGCAGCCACTAAGGAGAACAGTATGGAGGTTCATTAAAAAACTAAAAATAGAGTTACTGTATGGGCCAGCAATCCCACTCCTGGGCATATATCCTGAGAAGATGAAAACTTCAATTCAAAAAGATACATGCAACCCAATGCTCATAGCAGCATTATTTACAAAAGCCAAGACATGGAAGCAACCTAAATGTCCATCGACAGATGAATGGATAAAGAAGATGTAGCATATGTGTGCAATGGAATATTACTCAGCCATAAAAAAGAATGAAATAATGCCATTTGCAGCATCATGGATGGACCTAGAGATTTTTATACTAAGTGAAGTAAGTCAGATAGAGAAAGACAAATATCATATGATATCACTTATATGTGGAATCTAAAAAAAAATGATACAAATGAACATATTTACAAAACAGAAATAGCCTCATAGAGATAGAAAATAAACTTAAGGCTATCAAAGGGGAAAGGGGGTGAAGGATAAATTAGGAGTTTGGGATTAACACATACACACTACTATATATAAAACAGATAAATAACAAGGAACTACTGTATAGCGCATGGAGCTATACCCAATATCTTGTAATATCCTATAATGGAAAACAATATGAAAAAACAATCTGATCTGACTGAATCACTTTGCTGTCCACCTGAAACTAACACAACATTGTAAATTAACTATATATCATTTTAAAAACCCCGCAAATTTATTATCTCATAGTTTTTTTTGTATCAGAAGTCCAAGCATATTTCAACTCCCTTCTCTGCTTCATAGTCTCTCCTGATTGAAAGTTTTTCACGCCAAAAAGAAACCCTGTTCCCATTAGCTGTCACTCCCTATTTCCCCCTACTTTCACCTTAAGCAATCACTAATTTACTTTCTATCTCTATAAATTTGCCTAATTTGGGTATTTCACATAAATGGAAGCACACAATACATGGTCTTTTGTGAGTGGCTTCTTCCACTTAGGATAATGTTGTCAAGATTTATCCACAACGTATCAGTACTTCATTCCTTTTTGAAGGGTAAATAATATTCTACTGTTGGGATATACATCTGGGTTATCCTTGTATCAGATGTTGGATGTTTGGGTTATTTGTGCTTTCGGGCTATTATGAATGATGCTGTTATGAACATGCATATACAAGATTTTGTGTGAACACTCATTTTCATTTCTCTTGAGACATATGTAGGAGTGAAACTGCTGGGCAACATGGTAACTATGTGTTTTGTTTTGTTTTTGAGGAACTGGCAGACTATAATCTATGCATTTCCTTTGTGTGTGTTTATGTTTGTATTTGTTTGTATGTGTGCGAGTGTAAAAAGACAAAGAGGTGCTGGCTTCTGCTATTATGGTTGTCATTTTAAACCAGCCAGTAGCTCATTATTTAAGGGACGACACTCAAAATATTAGAAAGTAGGTAAGGTTCTGAATAATCTGCAACTGTATGGGAATGAATTGTCCAATGCTTCATACTTCCTGTATCACAAAAGTATTTAACAATGAACAGTTGTGCAATAAAAACTTACAGAAATTTTACCTCTTTAAAGCCATGATACACCTCTGATATATACATATATATTTAAAATAAGTCATTAAGAAAATATTTCATAAACCTAGTGTTTTAAGATGCCTGCAATGAATGCAGCTATAAAGCCTGAGATGCTTCTAATGTAAACATCATATTGTTGATTTTAGTTTGATTTAGAGTGATGCCTCAGCTGATGCCCCAGATAGAAATCTTAGATGTTGATTAATGCAAAGAGGCATACTGCCTGACCTGCTCATAGCTAGTAGATACAGAGTTGTTAAAAGATCACTTGAAGAAATGGGCTCCTTTTATTTTTATTATTTTTTTCTTCCAGTTTTACTGAGATGTAACTGACATGAAAGAAATGTGCAGATGAGGCTATTAGAGAGTATGTAGTTAAGTACAGCAACTGGGGCACAGTACTTCTCTCTTCGTGGACTCATGAAATAAAAGAAACAAATTATCTGGCTCCAGCACACCAAATATATAATAGTGGGACAGGCACAGGACAACAAGTACAGACATTCCGGCTCAATAACAGGAAAAATGAAAGGTATAAAACAGTCCGGCGCATAGCATTGTGAAACCCTCTCGGGCAAATGTTGTGAATTCGTTGATTATATTGTAACGTCTTCAAATAATTGTACAAAGGCCACTCTATGGGTTCTTGGTTCCTCCATGGAATCATCTTTTCTTTATTATGGAAGATAGCATGTGTCTACAACTGAGTGTGCAAAATAATTATTTTGCAAACTGTGATCAAATGCATTTAGATAGGGTCCAAAATGCCTGCCTAACTTTTGTCAGTCAAATGTTCCTCTCTAGTTTATCCAGGATTCAGGAGTAAATGCTGAAACCCATTTTGCACTCCAGGCTCTAGTTTGTCAACTGTGAGACATCATCTGAGGGATCTGTTCTCTGTTAAAAACTTCCACACATTTGATTTTCTCACTCCAAAGCTAAATTTAAACTTGATTCTCACTGAAGAACATGCAGCTTATTGAATGCACAAAAGACCACGGCTGGGGACATTTAAAGGTGACTGTTCTCACTTGTCGCTCTGGTTTACCACGCTATCTCAATCACGCCCAACTTCTAGACACAAAAATCTGAGCAACCCAAGCAATAGCACAGTGTCTTCCAAAGAGTAGATGCTCAATGTTTTAGAAATAAATGAGCCAATGAGCCCATGAGCTTGAAATCTAATTATTAAAATTTAATTTCTTCTACATTCTTTATAAGCTAAGCAAGTACAAGTAGATACATATTTGATTTTACAAAAGGACACAGTAAAAAGTATTAGGAAAGACAAGAATTGACCATCTTTTAATTATTTATATCAATTTCTTAAGCCAAACAGCTTTACTACTGAGTTTTTTCAAATTTCCAAAGAAACATGTATTGCAATACCAGGTTACCTTGTTCTGGATTACAAACACTATTTTACAGAATGGCATAGCTCCTATCTTAAACTTGATACAAAGCAGTAAATGTATAATCAAAATTATTCACAAATGTAGATTCTAAAGCTATTTAAACCTTCTGATAAAATAAATAGCATTTGAAAAATAATGAAAGAAGAAAGAAGGAAGGAAGGGAGGGAGGACAGGAAAAAGAAAGGGTAAGGGAGGCAGAGAGTGAGGAAGGAATCAGGAATAGGAGAAGGTGAGAATAGAGGAAAGGAAGGAGGAAGGAGGAGGAAGGAAGGAAGGGAGGGAGGGAGGGAGGGAGGGAGGAAGGGAGGGAAAAATTAAAGTTACTAAATAAACTATGAATATAGAGATTATACATACTTTTTTCCTCCAGTTCTGCCCTGGACCTCAACTACTTCGAACACTGTCATCTTCAAAACAGTGTAAGAAATCTTTGTTAAGAGAAGCTGTTGAATTTGGCCCTGTAATGTGCACTGGCTATGGCAGTAGAGCTACCCCTGGCTGTAATTCTGGCTTGAGATTACTCGTCTTCATCTCTTAGAGCCTTTTCATAACAGGAAGGGAGGGGACTATAACATGGACCCTCGTGAAAAATTCCAGGACTTTCATCTTGTTGGTTTTAGCATGGGCTGTTGAACTCAATCTCCTTCAAGTCAATGACAAAACCCAGCTTTATCTACTCAGAAGCTTTCCTGATTTCAGGGAAGTAGTCCTTTTTGTTGACATTCATCAACATCAAGCCTGTGTGCTTTTGTAATGGGCTCTCTCAGTTTATACTTGAGCTACAGGGCTATATATATATATGTGTGTGTGTGTGTGTGTAAATATATATATATATGTGTGTATATATACATATATATCACTATAACCCGAGTTTCATGAAAATACCTAGCCTAACTATGTGTGATTCACTCTGATATTCTCTATCCTATTTCTAGTCCATTTTTATATTCTATTAAAATTGTAATAATAAAAGGCCAGTTCTCACCCACTATAGAAGTTTCAGATCATTATCATGGAATCTGGAGTCATACTGCCTCAGGCAACTCAAACTTTTATGCTTTATTGAAATGACCCCAATGATAGTCAATGGCAGCTGTGGTTTCAGGTGCCACCTCAGATTTCTTCAGGAAAGCAATAGAAATCTGTTGTACCAAGGCACACTTGGAATAACTAAGGGAGAAGTTTAAAACGTTCCCTCTAATATATATATCTTGTCTTCTCTCTTCTATTGTAGACTACAGACTCATCGCAACTGCATGGAATGCCCCTCTCCTCCAGTGTGAAAAGTTCTTATATCTGACTTCAATCCATAAAATCAAACACTTCTATATTAGACTCAATCAAAGTTAAAACATTTTTGCTCTATTTTGAAAAGCACTGATAAGAAAAGGAAATTACATACAGAGACTGGGATATAAATTTGCAAGTCACATATCTGAAAAAAGACTTGTTCTCTAAATAAAAAAAGAACTATCTAAACTCAAAAGCAATAAACAGAGTCCAATTAGAAAATGGGCATAAGTCTTGAACACATATTTTACTAAAGAGGATGTATGGGTACCAGATAAGCAGGTAAAAACCTGAAAACCCATTAAACATCATTATCCTTTAAGGAATGTAAATTTAACCATGATGAGATGCCACTACATACCTACTACAATGGTTTAGAAAAAAGCACTAAAATTACCCTGTCCTGGTGAGGATCTGGAGCAACTGGATCTCTCATACATTTATTATGGGAATGGGAAATTGTTCAGGCTCTCTGGAGAACCAGTTAGAATTTCCTAATAAAGTTAACTTACACTTATGTTTGAACAGGCCCCTACTGCATATTTTAATGGAGAAATGAAAACTTACACTCACACAAAAAACAACTGCATTTGAAAGTTTATAAATGCTTTATTTGTAATAACCCAAAATTAAAAGGAAACCAAATGCCTTTCAATGAGGAGTCGATAAAAGACTGTGATCCATACAATGGAATGATGGACTACTACAGTGTAATAAAAAAGAAGGAACAAGTGTACCTGCTACAACTGTGATCAAATCTTAAGGTCATAATGCTAAGTGAAAAAAAGTCTATCTTAAAGGTCAGCATTATCTACTCTATAATTGCCTTCACATAAAGTTCTCAAAAGGACAAAGTTATATAGGTGTGTGTATGTGTGTTTGCTAGTTCTTTGGTTCTAACTTTAATGCATTTGAAGTGTTAGATTTTCTTTTGAGACATTTGCATGTTTCAGTTATTTAGATTTTACATATGACTTAGATAACTTCCACTTCTGGTGAAGATGGAGTAACTGGGACCAGATTTACCTACTTGCCTGAAACAACTAAAAAACAGATAAAATATATGACACAAAAAATCAACATATTGAACACCAGATCATAAAAGAAGACCATAAAAAACTGATCACTGAGATGTGGAAAACAAAGGATGTGAGCCTATAATTGCAGCAGCTTGCTGCCTGGAACCCAGGTGGAGCCTAGGGTATCTCTGAGTTGATAGAGATGAAGCTTGGAGTACGGGGAGGCCTCGTCAGCTAGAGTTCATAACAGAGAGTACTGGGCAGGAGAGCACTGCACAGAGAAAGAACTGTGGAGCCCACACAGAGCTGGGAGTACTGCCTGTCAGAGTGATAAACCAAATCATTCATGGGCTATCAGAATGATTACTCAGAATTGTTTTATATCACTAGTGTGATGAGTTAAGCCATAGTTAATAGTGCTCTGGTCCCAACTAACAAAGCCTGAAAGCAAGAACCAAAAGGATTATTTTGTTTCTAAGTTGTTTCATAGCATGACAGAACAGATCTTGAGTATACTGATCTATTTAAATTAAAAGAAAATGTGTATTTCCCCAGAGAGCCAAAGCCATCTTGAGAAAGAAGAGCAAAGCTGGAGGTATCATGTACCCTGACTTCAAACTATACTATGAAGCTACAGTAATCAAAACATTATGGCACTACACAAGAATGGACACATAGATCAATGGAATAGACTAGAGAGCCCAGAAATAAACCCAACCTTAGATGGTCAATTAATCTACAACAAAGGAGGCAAGAATATACAAGGAGGGAAAGACAGCTTCTTCAATAAGTGGTGCTGGGAAAGCTGGACCACTTTCTCACACTGTATACAAAAATAAAACAAAATGGATCAAACACTTAAATGTAAGACCTGAAACCATAAGACTCTTAGAAGTGAACATAGGCAGTATGCTCTTTGATACTGGTCTTAGCAATATTTTTTTGGATCTGTCTCTCTAGGCTAGGGAAACAAAAGCAAAAATAAACAAATGGGACTACATCAAACTAAAAAGCTTTTTCACAGCAAAGGAGACTATCAACAAAACGAAAGGCAGCCAACTGAATGGGAGAAGATATTTGCAAATGATACATCTGTAAAGGAGTTAAGATCCAAAATATACAAATAAGTCATACAACTCAATGTCCCCTCAAAAAACCCGATTAAAAACTGGGCAGAGGACCCGAACAGACATTTTTCCAAAGAAGACATACAGATGGACAACAAATACAGGAAAAGATGCTCAATATTACTATTCACCAGGGAACTGCAGTTCAAAACGATGATGAGATACCACTTTACACCTGTCAGAATGGCTAACCCCAAATAGACAGCAAATAACAAGCATCGGCAAGGATGCAGAGAAAAGAGAACACTTGTGCACTGTTGGTGGGTTTGTAAATTGGTGGTCACTATGGAAAACAGGTTCCACAGAAAATTATATATAGAACTATATGATCCTGTAATTTCACTTTTGGGTATTTATGAGAAGAATACTAAAACATGAAATAAAAAGTATATATATATACTCTCCTAAGTTCATTGCAGCATTATATATAATAGCCAAGACACTGAATCAACCTAAGTGTCCAGTGATAGATAAAAGGATAAAGAAGATGTGGTATATTTTATACATATATATAAAATGGAACATTAGCCATACAAAATGAAATATTGCCATTTGTGACAACATGGATGTTTCTAGAGGATATCATGTAAATGAAGTAAGTCAGAAAGAGAAATACAAATATCGTATGATCTCACTTATAAGTGGAATCCAAAAAACAAAGCAAACAAACATATAAAACAGATTCAGAGATGCAAAGAACAAACAGGTGACTGCCAGACAGGAAGAGTGGTTGGGAGAAATATAGGTGATGGGGATTCAGAGGAAAGAACTTCCAATTACAAAATAAGTAAGCCTCAGATGGCCACCATCACCCTGATACCGAAACCAGACAAAGATGTCACAAAGAAAGAAAAATACAGGCCAATATCACTGATGAACATAGATGCAGAACTCCTCAACAAAATACTAGCAAACAGAATCCAACAGTACGTTAAAAGGATCATACACCATGATCAAGTGGGGTTTACCCCAGGAATGCAAGGATTCTTCAATATACACGAATCAATCAATGTGATACACCATATTAACAAACTGAAGAATAAAAACCATAGGATCAATTCAATAGATACAGAAAAAGCTTTTGAAAAATTCAACATCCATTTATGATAAAAACCCTCCAGAAAGTAGACACAGAGGGAACTTTTATCAAAATAATAAAGGCCATATATGACAAACCCACAGCGAACATCATCTTCAATGGTGAAAAACTGAAACCATTCCACTAAGATTAGGAACAAGACAAGGTTGCCCACTCTCACCACTATTATTCAACATTGTTTTGGAAGGTTTAGCCACAGCAATCAGAGAAGAAAAAGAAATAAAAGGAAACCAAATCGGAAAAGAAGAAAAGCTGTCACTGTTTGCAGATGATGTGATAGTATACATACAGAATCCTGAGGATGCTACCAGAAAACTACTAGAGCTAATCAATGAATTTGGTAAAGTAGAAGGATACAAAATTAATGCACAAAAATCTCTTGCATTCCTATACACTAATGATGAAAAATCTGAAAGAGAAATTAGGGAAACACTTCCATTTACCATTGCAACAAAAATAATAAAATACCTAGGAATAAACCTGCCTAAGGAGACAAAAGACCTGTATGCAGAAAATTATAAGACACTGACAAAAGAAATTAAAGATGATACAAACAGATGGAGAGATACACCATGTTCTTGGATTGGAAGAATCAACATTGTGAAAATGACTATACTACCCAAAGTGATCTACAGATTCAATGCAATGCCTATCAAACTACCACTGGCATTTTTTACAGAACTAGAACAAAAAATTTTACAATTTGTATGGAAACACAAAAGACCTTGAATAGCCAAAGCAACCTTGAGAAAGAAAAACAGAGCTGGAGGAATCAGGCTCCCTGACTTCTGACTATACTACAAAGCTGCAGTAATGGTACTGGCACGAAAACAGAAATACAGATCAGTGGAACACGATAGATACAAAGCCCAGAGATAAACCTATGCACATATGGTCACCTTACTTTTGATAAAGGAGGCAAGAATATACAATGGACAAAAGATAGCCTCTTCAATAAGTGGTGCTGGGAAAACTGGACAGCTACATGTAAAAGAATGAAATTAGAACACTCCCTAACACCATACACAAAAATAAACTCAAAATGGATTCAAGACCTAAATGTAAGGCCAGACACTATCAAACTGTTAGAGGAAAACATAGGCAGAACACTGTATGACATAAATCACAGCAAGAACCTTTTGACCCACCTCCTAGAGAAATGGAAATTAAAAACACAAGTAAACAAATGGGACCTAATTTAACTTAAATGCTTTTGTACAGCAAAGGAAACCATACAAGATGAAAAGACAACCCTCAGAATGGGAGAAAATATTTGCAGATGAATCAACTGACAAAGGATTAATCTCCAAAATTTACAAGCAGCTCATGCAGCTCAATATGAAAAAAACAAACAACCAAATCCAAAAATGGGCAGAAGACCTAAATAGACATTTCTCCAAAGAAGATATACAGATTGCCAAGAAACACATGAAAGGATGCTCAACATCACTAATCATTAGAGAAATGCAAATCAAAACTACAATGAGGTATATCACCTCACACCAGTCAGAATGGGCATCATCAAAAAATCTACAAACAATAAATGCTGGAGAGGGTATACAGAAAAGGGAACCCTGTTGCACTGTTGGTGGGAATGTAAATTGATACAACCATTATGGAGAACAATATGGAGATTCCTTAAAAAACTAAAAATAGAACTACCATACGACCCAGCAATCCCACTACTGGGCATATACCCTGAGAAAACCATAATTCAAAAAGAGTCATGGACCACAATGTTCATTGAGGCACTATTTACAATAGCCAGGACATGGAAGCAACCTACATGTCCATTGACAGATGAATGGATACAGAAGATGTGGCACATATATGCAATGGAATATTACTCAGCCATAAAAGGTAACGAAATTGAGTTATTTGTAGTGAGGTGCGTAGACCTAGAGTCTGTCATACAGCGTGAAGTAAGTCAGAAAGAGAAAAACAAATACCATATGCTAACACATATATACGGAATCTAAAAAAAAAGGTTATGAAGAATCTAGGGGCAAGACGGGAATAAAGATGTAGACCTACTAGAGAATGGACTTGAGGACACGAAGAGGGGGAAGGGTAAGATGGGACAAAGTGAGAGAGTGGCATGGACATATATACACTCCCAAATGTAAAATCAGTAGCTAGTGGGAAGCGGCCACATAGCACAGGGAGATCAACTCGGTGCTTTGTGACTACCTAGAGGGCTGGGATAGGGAGGGTGGGAGGGAGGGAGACGCAAGAGGGAAGAGATATGGGGATATATGTATATGTATAGCTGATTCACTTTGTTGTAAAGCAGAAGCTAACACACCATTGTAAAGCTATTATACTCCAATAAAGATGTTAAAAGAAAAAAATAAGTAAGGACATGATAAATGTTAACATAAAGCATAGTTAATTATTCTGATAAGACACAGTATCTTTGATTCTTAGGGGGATTAGTTAAAAGGTAAAGAAAAACCTTTTATAATCTCTTATTAAGAGCAGACCAAAAATAAAAACAAAAACAAAAAAAAAAGTTGTTATTTCAACAGAGAGAAAACCAAATTCTAGTTATGCATCAGTGTACTTTTGATATTAAAGTTCATTTTGTTTTTTGAAGAAAACCCTATAAATAAATCTACCTAGTCTTAACCCAAAAAAATAACAACAACAACAAAAAACAAATACAAAATAAGTAAGCCTCAGAGATGTAATCTATAGCATAAGGAGTATGGTCAACAATACTGTAATAATTTTCTATCAGGACACAAGGTTACTAGACTTTTCACAGTGATCATCTCCTAACATATGTAAATGTCAACTCACTATGTAGTTCACCTGAAACTAACATAATATTGTATGTAAACTATATTTCAGATGAAAAAAATGTTTAATATGTATTAGTTCTTGACAAATGTGAACAGGGTGAATCACAATTTCACAGTCTCTCACATCCAATCAAATATTACCAGGCATGCAAAGAAGCAGCAGTATGTAACCAAAAATTAGGAGAAAATTAATCTCTCATAATTGACCTGGAAATAACACAGTTGAGAGAATGAGTAAATAAGGACATCAAAACAGTTACTATAACTGTACTTTATATGTTCAAAAAACAAGAAGACTTCAACTGGTTAGAGACATAGAAGATATAAAAAGACTCAAAGTGAACCTAAAGAGGTGAAATCAATGTCTCAGATATGTTTTTATGTCAGATATTGAAACAATAAAAGATTAGTAAAGACATATATGTGAAAATACTCAACATATTTTTATAGTACACATATGTATGGAATAAAAACTAGGATCAGCTTTAAAATAATATATACCAGATGTTGTATTTACCTTTGAGGAAGGGGCAGAATTTCTGAGTTATAAAGGGGGACAACTGTGATTTCTCAGTATTGTTAGAATTTCTTGCAATAACAACATATGCAGTTATTGTAGTAATTAAAATATTTGAATAAGCCCAACGCCAGAAAGAGTAGCTGTGTCTTAGCCAGGAAAAGTGACTGATAAATAACAGAGCCTGAAATATGAACTTAATACAATAAACATTTCTCTCTCCATGTAGACTAGCAGACGTTCTGCACTAACAGGTGATGCAGGGGTCCAGGCTATGTCCTTCTTGTAGGTTCACCCCATAAACCCATGATTTCCATGTTTACTGATGAATGCAAGTAAAAACATGGAAAGTGGTAGAGTGGATAACAAATGTTTGGCCTGAAAATGACAGATACTGCTTCTGCTCACAGATCAATGGCAAGAGCCAGGGCACATGATCCTTTGTAATTACAAGTGCACTTGGTAATATAATCTCCCCATGAGCCCAGGAAGGAGAGGAAGGCAAGATATGGATAAGCACCTGTAGTCTCCTCCATTAAGTGTTACAAAGTAAGTGCTCAATAGAAGAAATGCAACTAGTAAAATTTATGCATCGGCCCTCTTCATTTCCTGTTACAGTTTCTGAGGAGGCCCAATTTCCTTGAAATTCTTCAACTTTTTTGAGGTCCTACTATATGACAGTTGCTTCCACACACAAACTCCCATCAAATTTTCAAAAAGGATCCCGTAAAATAACAGAAGAAAGATTTTGCCTTCTTCACTCAGTAGTACCTTCCTGCACTGACCTAAACCTTAACTTTTAAAATCTTAATGGGATGAGAGTTTTCTTCTTCCTATTGGTGCCTGGTCAAAATCTATGAATTTCTGCCACCTTCAAGATGACTGAATATAGCTCAACACTGTACAAGTGTCATTAGGTGCAAGGAAAAACCATAATTTTCTCACGGATCATGCAGTTAGACAAGAGGCAGTAGAAGGATGTTGAATTATTTTTATCTCTGCCACTCAAAGTTAGCATGTCTGTCAGTAAACAATTTTTCACCTCCTGGAAGGACTGCAGGGCTTTAAGGAAGTTAATCCAGGGCTTCCCTGGTGGCGCAGTGGTTGAGAGTCCGCCTGCTGATGCAGGGGACACGGGTTCATGCCCCGGTCTGGGAGGATCCCGCATCCCACGTGCCGCGGAGCAGTTGGGCCTGTGAGCCGTGGCCGCTAAGCCTGCGCATCCGGAGCCTGTGCTCCGCAATGGGAGAGGCCACAACAGTGAGAGGCCCGCGTACCACAAAAAAAAAAAAAAAAAGGAGTTAATCCTCTGTAGATACTTGCTTTGCAGTGATTTCCATGGTCTTTAATTCTCTTGCACTTCTCACTTGTGAAGAGAACTTTCTTTTTTTGATATGGACCATTTTTAAAGTCTTTATTCAATTCGTTACAATATTGCTTCTGTTTTATGTTTTGGGTTTTTGGCCGCGAGGCATGTGGCTTCTTAGCTCCCTGACCAGGGATCAAATATGCACCGCCTACATTGGAAGGCAAAGTCTTAACCACTGGACCACCAAGTAAGTCCCAAGAAAGCTTTGTTTATTAACCACATAGGTAACTACATATGTGTATGTGTTCAATGGCCAGTCTCAAAAATATATATACTCATCAAAATTCTTTTGCAATATCAAGGTAGTTTCAAAATCCCTTCTCCAACTTCAGGGTTCTATCCCCCAAATTAGTAGATTTTATGACAAATTGGACTAAATTCACCAGCACTTTGGAAAACGCTTTGAGACTGAGGCAGAGATGCTCAAAACTGGTGGCCAGGTCTAACTTTCAACATTAGGTTACCTTTTATGTGGAACAGGATGTTGCTATCACAGGGGTACAGGTGAGGGAGGGGACCACCAGGGAACTGGAATGCTCCAAGTCAGGGGGAGGCAGGTGAATTTTGCCCTATTTGTTCCAATGGGAGCAGGTACAGCTTTCAGAGGAGGACTGCAGAGCTCGCCAGCAGGTCAGGTTCCAGTGTGAACAAGAAGGCTCACTGGAGAAGACCCAGGGGAAAGGCACTATGTTGCAGAGAGAGCAGAAACTGATAGAAATGCCAGCCCCTAAGCAGAATCAGCTCTCAAGACATTGGTAAATGAAGCTCAGAGACAATCCCCAAATTGTGTTTATTTCAAACTTCCTTCTTTATACCTGCTTTAAGTTCCTGGCTACTACATTTTTCTTTCTGTATCCTGAGAGGTATTAAGGAGTAGTGAGAAGACAGATAAAGGGTCAGAAGGCCTGACTCAGGCTGGGAAGAGTGGAACCTAGTGAGTTACAGATGAATTCAGATAAGAGGTCTAGTGGCAGCTCTGTCACAGTCTAATCATGTGAAATCAGGTATGATCACAAGGTCTTTGAGCCTGAGGATCTTCTTTTATGTGAATTTGGTTTGATAAGTCCTGTCTTCTGGGACTATTGCAATGTGTATTAAGTATACAAAACACATGGCACAGTGTCTGGCATATCACAGGGCTTTAATGAATGAGTTATTGCTGTGACTGTTGATTCCAAATCCTATCCCCTCACCTGCGTATGTATGTGTATGAGTATTTCTCTAAATCTAGACTTTCTCAGAAAACATAAAGTACTATGGTATACTAAATCAGACAAAAATATTCCTCAGCAAAAAAAAAAAAAACAAAAAATTTGTAAAAATGTACCCTCAGAGTTTATGTTCTTGAATTTAGGTGTTGGAATGTCTTCCCCATCTGGATGTAATTCAAATGTCCTAGATACCGTGTCAAGGACAAACTCCTTGCCTCCCTCCCAGCTGCTGTTTGTAGGGGTTCGTAATACAGCAGTCCCCCCTTCTCAGTGTGGGATATGTTCCAAGACCTCGGTGGATGACTGAAACTGTGGATAGAACTGAACCCTATATATACTATGTTTCTTCCTATGCATTCATACCTATGATAAAGTTTAATTTATGAATTAGGCACAGTAAGAGACTATCCAAATTGCCAGCATCACTTCTCTTGTACTTTGGGGCTGTTATTAAATAAAATAAGGGTTACTTGAACACAAGTGCTGAAAAACCTTGATAATCAATCTCATAAAAGAGAAAGCTACTAAGTGACTAACAGATGGTATACGCTGGACAAAGGGATGATTCACATCTCAGGCTGGATGGAGCAGGACCACATGAGACTTAATCGCAGCACTTAGAACAGCATAAAATTTAAAATGTGTGAATTGTTATTTCTGGAATTTTCCATTTAATATTTTCAAACCATGGTGGACTGCAGTAAGTAAAACTTTGGACAGCAAAACTGGGGTAAGGAAGGGCTACTGTATGTCACCCTCAAATATGCCACTTTGGCATACAGGTTGTTTTGAATTAAAGGTACTTGAGAAAGTTAGTGAAAGGAGGACACTCTGACCCTCCTTTGTTCCCCTGAAGGCAGGAGATAAATCTCCCATGTGAAAGGTACCCTCCCTGCACCAGGAGGCTAGAAGGCATTCTTACCACCAGAAACAGAGAATTTAGGGCCAATAGGGCTATATAAACAAACCCTCCGAACTGCTTCACTCTTGACTTGCCCTAGTTTAAACCCCTTTGTCAGTTCTTTTCAATTCATTGTTTCTTTGTCTAAAAGGTATAAAAGCTTCCTGCTCTGGTACTTCTTTGAGTCTCATATATTTGTGGGGCTCCCATACAGACATAGAAAATTAAATTTGTTTTTCCCGTTACTCTTTTTATTACAAGAGGGTTTCAGCCAAGAACAAGGATAGAGGGAAAATTACTTTTCCTCCCTTACACCTGCCCCACATTTTCATTCATTTCATCCCCACCAAAAATTAAGCTTTAGCTTATTTTTTTCCAAAATAGACTGAAGACAGCTTAATTAAATTTTCTTTTAAATGAAGTAAGCGTTGGCTCTCCTAGGCGATGGCCAACTGTCAGCCCAGTAGCTCCTGGGTGACAATCTCAAAGAAGTATTTATATTTCTCAGAAACTCCTTAGAGGTGACATATACAAAAAACTTTGTGCATGTGTTCAGTTGCACAGGAATAAGATTCAGGTAACCTTCCATTCCTGTTCCAGGTGAGAATTTCTCTCTGGTTTACTTGTGATCCAAAAGTAACAGCCAACAGCAGTTTACCACTCCAGACATTTGGGTTTCAACTCAGACAATTAGAGGGTCTGGTCCCTCTCATAATGCCCTCAGCCTCATGTTGCTCACCACCCAGTTTCATGTAAAATTAACTCCCACTGAAAGACTTGAAGTTTCCCAAAGCCCCAAATGGCCATGCCTAACTGCACTACCTCACTGACAGTCTCATAGGACTGTCTACCTCTACCTACTCACGTCTTCATTTTACTTGTCCCTTAAGAATTAGAAGATCTCATTATTGTCCACGAAGGATTCTTTCTCCTGTACGTTAAAACGCTATGAGCAGGTCCTGAGTCATTAATCTTAGCATTCCCAATACTATCTACAGTTCTTTTCAACAGCTGTTCAATAAAGGTTTGTGGAATAAATGATCCAGTGAACATGAGGTCTAATTTATTAACATTTGTTATACATTCTTTAAAGAGCTTAAGCAAATCCACGCATATATCGTTTAGTTTTACAGAACAAGAACTAAAACGAATACGAAAGGCAAATTTTGAGTATCTTTTAGAGATTCTTCTCTATTTATTCTATTGATCCCAGCTATCTTAAAGCTGACCTTTCACATGTGCAAGGAAATAAATGCCTATAGCAATGCCATCTTCTTATTCCAGAAGATAAAATAAGATGGATAGTTTCACAATTTGTTTCACAAAACAACAAAGTTCTTGCTTTAAACATCACGATAGTAGTAAATGTATGACCAGTATTCATAAACCTCGATATTTTGAAACCAGTTAAATTCTTATTTTAAAATATAAGTAATACATACATCAAAAAAGAGAATAAATTTTCAAGTTATACATACAAAACAGGAACACATAGGCAAATATATTGTCTTCCTTTCTGCCCTTGCCTCAGAACTAAATTCTACCAGCACTAACTGCCTCTTCCAACAATGCATGAAGAAAGTATCCCTGACTCCCCTAGGTGTGGGAGAAGCTGCTAGCCTTGGCACTAGAACTTGCAGTGGCTACAGAAGGAAACAGCCCTGCCTGAAATTCTGACTCTACTTCATCTTGCAGAGCCTCCTCATACTGAGATGGGAAAGAACTTGGGTCAGTCCCATCAACTTTGGCCAGAAACTCCAGGACCTTCATCTTGGTGGTTTCAGCGTGGGCTCTGGGGCCCCACAGGAACTCAAATTGCGCAGGATCAGTGTTGGCCACCTGCCGGTACTCCAGGTATTTTTCCTTCACGAATTCTTTGGTGATGAGCTCCCTGGGCTCCTCACAGATGAAGTGCTTCATCCCAGAATATATCCCGGTCACATTCAGAACTTCCCAGACTTCGTCTTCAGTAGCACGGTTGCCCTTTATGAAGATCACACCCAGGATAACTATCAGGATGCCAGTCTTGGGCATGCCTCTTTCAACATGCAGCATCCCATCATAGGTGAGGCCCAATTTGATGAAGAGGCCATAGTGGTGATTGGTGTGATCCACTTCCATCAAATCAAGGCCAAAGATTAACTCCATGTGCTCAGAGGCTCTAAGGAAGATCTCAGAAAAGTGGACTTCGTACTCTTTGCTGACAATCTTCATCATATCTGCCTTTGTTATTGGCTCTTTCATTTGATACTTGAAGAGTAAGAAATCTACCAACATAGCTACTTCCTTATCTAGAGCATCTACGGGCACATTCTTAGGGTCTCGCACAGCCTGTGAGGTGCTCAGAGTATGCTCTCTTTCTTGGCTATTGGACCCCTCATCCGATTTGGTGGGTGAGGTGGCTTTGATAGCAATGGAAGAGGAGCAGAAACTCTGAGGACCCTCAGGAGTGCTGGATATACCAGCCCCAGAAGCTTCCTTCAAATCGCCAGGCAATAGAGGATGGGAGGAGAGTTGGTTCTCCTCCAGAGCCCTGGAGACCTGTGCAACCTCCAGGTCCTGGGACTTACTGAAGGTCTGATAGCATTGATCATATGAGTATCGAGGACGCTTCTGATGCTGATCCATGATGACTCTTGTGGGTAGCAGTACATGGACGGAGGGTGGGGCAATAAGATTCACCACCTAAGATAAACAGGGCATATGTGAGTGGCTTCAGCTGGTAAACTTAACTGTGGCGGCTCTTCCTGAGACCCAGAGGAGGAAGGGAGGGGTGGCCTCTGCCAGCTTCACTCCCTGGACCTCTCAGGGCTGTGGAGTCCCCTCTGCCATGGGTTGGTTAGCCCCACAATCCTCACATATGCTTCTCAAATTAGATCCTGGTTGGTAAGGTGCCTGCCGCCATCTATTGCTTGAGCCCTCCCCCCCACTCCAATCAAGGTCGCATCTCCGTGAGACCCCCCAAATGGAAGTGAGGAGAACCTCATGACAGGACATCCACAGCTGACAACAGGGATGAACGCTGTGCACACCCTCCGTTCTGGGGTCTGAGGATCCCTAAGGCTTCACTCGGGGTCCTCACCAGGACTCCTGCAGGGCCTGAGATGCCTTCCTTTGGTGACATGACCCCGCCTGTCCCAGACCAAGGCCTCCCCTCCCTCAGACTCCAGTGGCCGAGGTCATTGGCACCACTTCCGGCCGCTCCCGCCCGGGGCCTCCCAAGGCCGACCTCCCGGCCGAGGCTCAGCGAGTCGCTACTACTGTGGGGGAGGGTCCCCTCAGGTCTCTCAGGGGCCTTTGCTTGAAGACTCATAGGTCGAGGACCCTGAGCCCCACGCACAAAGGCCACCACCTCAATCAGATGGCCCAACAGGAAGTGTGTCGTAGGTCAGCCCGAACCTGCCCGCGCCTCCCGGGGTTGGGGTGGGGCTCTGATCAGGTGGGCGTCCTCCTTTCTGCGGCCGGCGGTCCCCTCAGTCCTCATTTAGAGTCTCACCTGACACCGAGCGGCACCTGGGGCTCCTCACGCTGTTGACCGGAGTCTGCGCCTCAGATTGACGCCCTCGCAGCCCTGCGCTCTGGAGGCGGAAGTCAGGGGGCGTGACATCCGGTGAGGCCTGTCTAGGGCCTCCCGGGGTCATCAGCAAGGGCGGGCGCTGCGCACGCAGCACTCAGTTTCAGAGGGGGTGGTGCCTGCTGGTCCGGCTCCCAGCCCTCACTTTGGCTGTAACGCTCTAGCTGCCTCCCTCTGTTGAGCTGAGGTCTCGACCTTTATGCCAGGGTCCTCTTGCCACTGAGAACCCTGAAGAGTAACTGTGGGCGTATCTCAACCAGACAGACCTCCCTGGCCTTTAGGGTGAAAAGCAGCCGCTAGCCCGTCTACGTGTGACCCCCCACCCCTTTATTCTTTGTTGTTGTTCTCCTCTGTCCTCATTCATGGGGTTCTCTTTTTGGCTCCTTTTTCATGACTTCAGGCTTTCAGGGAAATGCCTGATCCCAGCAAAGCCTTGATGAGTTCACTTACTGCAATCCTTGCAGTGCTTGGAATGGGTCATGTTCCAGCCTCAGTGGAAAATGGGGATGTTGGAGCACAAGGCAGGCAGGAAGGGGGCAGGACAGGGGGGTGGGCTGTCAGAGAAAAGTCACAGCCATCTATTCCTGCTTTCACCAGGCTGACTTAGCCATTTTCATAGGTTATCCAATAAAAAGTTTACTTTGTACATGGAGGAACTGAGACGAATGATTTTGAAAGCCCGTTTTATGAGGTTGTTCCACACCTGTAATATGCAGTAATCATATGCAGATGATGAATGTTATCTATTTGCATTTTTATACTTCCGGTTTATTTTTCTATTCTTATCTCTGTGGCTTTGTTTTCTAGTCCAGTTTAAAACAGTGGCTTAAATATTCTTTTCTTGAGTCTCCTCATCTATTTGGTTTTTGTATTAAGGGGAGCCTGCTTGTTAAAATGTGTCGAGTAATTTCAAATATTTTTGTGTGATTTGGAAAAGTTTACAGAATATGCTGATTAGTTTTCCCTGATTATATGGTACAAGTAGCCTCTAAGCCTGATGTGATCTGTGTGGCTTTGGCCTACTGTTTCAGTTTGTGATTGCTGATTTCAATTTTCTGTTATTAATGGGCCTCCTTTGCAATATATGTTTTGCTGAAAAACCGCATTTCTCTTCATTCCTCTTGGGTATTCAAAGTTAAAGGCATGATATTTATAATAAATAATTTTGTATAGAAATTCTGACATTTAGTGTAGTACACAAAACAGTACTATGAACCCTGTTTCCCTGACACTCATCATAACCATCATCAATAGTTATAAGTAGAAGTCTGATCATATCAGTATTTTTTTGGCAAGAGCACTCCACAGGTGATACTTTATACTTTCATTAGGAGATATATAATGTCTATGTGTCTTCCTTTCTTGTGATCTTCACACTCTGATAATTATGACCATTCTCCATTCTCCACTATGGGCTAGCATGGTAATTTTCTCATTCTACCATATCTTTAAATTATTAACAGAAATTTTCTATAGGCAGAAACCTTTCCTTGTTGCCACTTTTTGCTGAGGTATTGTTTTAAAATACTGTTAGTGTTCTCTTAAAATACTTAACTCTCTGCACCTATATTTCATACACAATTTTAAACTATTATTACTTATTTCTGTTTCTTTTGTAATTGTTAATATTTATAAATTATCAGTCATATAGATCTTACATAACAGAAGAAACAACATACAAAATCTTCACATGTTCTATCAAGTAAAGAGCCGGCAACATTGGTCATCGAGCACATCAATAAATCTGGAGGAGAAAGAATGAAAAGTCTGGGGACATCTATCAGGTCAGTAACATAAGCACGTCAGATGACATGAGTTGGACAGAAGAAGAAATGCCAGCTCTTCTTCCCCATGTTCCACACGTAGTTTTTCTTCTTGGGCCTTTACTTTCAAAATGTGACAACTGGGACTTGGGAGAATGCTGCATTGGGAGAATGCTATCTGAGCCAATGATATGTTCATTTCACCTCCCACTACATCATCCCCCATGCTGACTTGTGTTGCTCTGCACCTCCAAGAATTATATGCTCTGTACTGTACTGTTCCAGAGAAGAGACACCAGGGAATAGCCTGTTGATTACAGACACACTGAGAACCAAGAGGTCATTACTGATCTAGATGCAGTGCCACACCAGGGTGTCCAGATATGATGGGAATAGAATCCGACCTGTTGTTCCACCAGGATGAGTGTTCCTTCTGGAAGTTAGGAATTTGGGGGACTGGGCCTCTCTCCTTTATTTTCCAAGTGAAGGTGTCCTGCAGATTCTGCTGTTTAGCACAGAGACCCCCTTATAGAGGCCCCTGACTGGGCTATGGAGTATTTTAATGTGAAAGGCACAGGTCTCTCTACTTGCTGACGTTAAGGAGAGTCTGATTTAAGAGAGGGCAGGACTTAGGAACCCTGAGCTAATTCCAAAATGGGCAGGCAGCTCTTAGTGAACCCAGAGGGAGGGACTCTTCATCCATAAAGTAAATTATCACCACTCCTGACAGGCCAGGTCCTGAAAGTGCCTAAATGAGAAACTTGCACCATCTAAATGGTATTCTGGGTTCCTGGTTTGAGAGTTCAGTCTGACAGTCAATGCTGAAATGTCAAATGGGACTCCAAGAAATAATTCCACAGAGTCCTAAGCTGAGGGGAACTTGAAGAGGAGGGACACCATCTAGATCATCGTCAGTCATGATAATTACTAGCCCAAAGCAAGGCACACACCCATCTCTACTCCACACACAGTTCATTCCAGCTCCCTTCACCCTTGAGATCAAGGAACAATCCTACTTCCTCAAACATTATATGAATCTATTTCTGCTCATCACGAGATAACCACTTTAGGTTTGAAACATGAAATATAGGAATGAAGAAGGAGAACAAAGAAGAGTTTATATCCAGAAGAATATCATACACTATTCTTCATGCATTGGTTCTGTTTTACTGTGTAACAAATTACCACAAACATACCAGTTAAAAAAACACACACAATTTTAATTCTCTCGAGGTTTTTGTGTATCAGGAGTCCAAGCATAGCTCAACTGCCTTCTCTGATTCAGGGTTTCTCCTAGTTGACATTAAGGTTATTTACTGAGCTCTGCTCTAATCTGAAGGCTTGACTAGAGAAAAATCCAGTATCAAGCTCACTCAGTTTGTTGGCAGAATTCATTTCCTCTTGTCTGAAGAATTAAGAGCTTAATTAAAAAAAAAAAACTCTTGCAAAATTAGTTTAAATGGTTAAAAGTAGCCTGTAGTTCCAGGCCAGTGACCTTCTCCATAGGAAGTTCTCAACATAGCAGATTTCTTCTTCAATGCCAGCAGGAAAGTGAGAGCAAGTCTTTAGCAAAACAGTCATATATGGTATCTGTAATCAAATGAATAATGTCCCATCTTTTTTGGCATCAAATGTAATGTAATCATGGGTGTGACATATCACTTTTCCATATTCTGTTGGTTACAATCAAGTCCCAAGCCTTGCCCATACTCAAGAGGAGTAGTATACAGAAGCGTGAATACCAAAAGGTCAAGATCATGGTAACTACTTTAGACTCTGTCTACCACAATTTATCTCTGAACTCCATGAACCAAGTCTCTTCCTCATCCAAAATACATTAATATTCTCCCAAGATCCCCCCAAATCTGAATCTACTACAACAGCAATTTAAAATCCAAATCTCATCACCTAAAATAGGCTCCTATGCAGATGAGGCTCTTGGGGAACATACAGTTAAGTACACTAAATGGGGCACAATACCTCTCTCTCTGTGGACCTGTGAAATAAAAGAAACAAATTATCAGGCCCCAACACACCCTATATGTAATAGTGGGACAGGGAAAGGACAGCAACTATAGACATTCTTATTCAAAACAGGAAAAGTGGAAGGTATAAACATTCCCTGGTCCATAGCATTGTGAAAGCCCATTGGGCATATATTGTGAATTCCTTGATTAGATTTTAAGGCCTGCAGATAAATTTCTAAATGCCACTCTCTGGGTTCTAGGTTTCTCCTTGAAGTCATCCTTCATTTGTTATGGAAGGGAATACGTGTTTATAACTGATTATCCAATGCAATTACTTTGCAAACTGTCCTCAAATGTATTGAGACGGGGCCAAACTCCTACCTCTCTAGTGTATCCAGGATTCAAGACTAAATGCTGAGACCCATTTTGCATGCCAGGCTTTAGTCTCTCAACTGTGAGATAGCATCTGAGGGACCTGTTATCTGTTGAACAATCCAACACCTTTGATTTGCCCACTCCAAAGCTAAATTTAAACTTCACTCTCACAAAGAACATGCAGCTTACTGAATCTGCAAAGGCCATGCAATGGGACATTTATAGATGACTATTCTAACTTGAACTCATGCCTCCTAACTCCTTTTTAAAAATTGTCCCTCTGGTTTACTGTGCTACCTCACTTCTTCCAACTTCTACACACAAAAATCTGAGCAACTCAAGCAATGGTACAGTGTCTCCCAAAGAGCAAATGTTCAATGTTTAGGAGATAAATGAATGAATGAGCTTGGTATCTAATTATTAAGATTTAATTTCTCCAATATTCTTTATACCTAAATACAAATAGATACCTTTGGTTTCACAAAAGACAGTAAAAAGCATTAGGAAAGACAAGAATTGACCAACATCTAATTTATTTGCATCAATTTTTTGGGGTAAATGATTTTACTACTGACTTCTTTCAGACTTCCTAAGAAACATGGACTGCAATACCAGGTTACCCTGTTCTGGATTGCAAACATTGTTTTACAGTCACAAAACTCCTACTCAATCTTGATACAAAGCAGTAAATATTCAACCAAAATTATACATAAACATAGGTTCTAAAGCTATTTAAACATGTATAAAAAGAACAGCACTTGAAAAATAAATGAAAGAAGAAAGCAAGGCTATATGGGAAGTAGGGATGGAGAGAGAGAGGAGAAAGGGAAGAAAGAGAGGAAGTGTGAAAAGAAAGGAAGGAAGGAAGGAAGGAAAAACTCCAAGTTACCACATAAATCAGGAATACAAAAATGATATAAAATTTTCCCTCCAGCCCTATACTGGACCTCAGCTACTTAGAATATTGACCTTAGTATTTAAACACTAAGTGAAAAGTCTGCCTCAGGAGAAGCTGTTGAACTTGGCCCTGTAATGTACACTGACTATGGCAGTAGAGCCAACCCTGGCTGCAATTTTCCTTGGGATTCCCCCTCATCTCTTACAGCCTCTTCATATCAGGAAGGGAGTGCAGTGGGGACTATAATATGGGCCGTGGTGGAAAATACCAAGACTTTCATTGTGTTGGTTTCAGCATGGACTGTTGGAATCCACATGTATTCACAGCATGCAGATCACTGTTGAGAATCTTCCAGCACATCAGGTATTTTCTTCCATCCATGAATCAGATGAGATTCATGGGCTCTTAGTAGAGAAGTGATTCCTCTCAACATATACCTTCATTACATTAATCTCTTCCCAGATTTCCTCCTCAGTGGCTCAGTTGTCCTTAGTAATCTAGTGGCCGGCCTTGGGCACGTCCTTGTCATTACTCAGTTTCCTATCAAAGGTGAGGTCCATTTTGCTAATAAGGGCATGGAAGCGCTCCATGGAGACAACTTTCTTCAAATCAGTGATAAAACTCAGTTCCATCTACTCAGAAGCTATCCTGATTTCAGGGAAGTGGTCCTGTTGTTGACGTTCCTTAACGTATGTGTCTTTGTGATGGGTGCTTTCATTTTATTAATGAGCAACAGAAACGACACTAAAAAAGTCACCTTGTTAGATACAGGGTCTGCACACAAGCACCTATTGTCAGGCAGGGCCTATGAGGTGCTAGAATTTTCCTTTTCTTGACTCTGTTAGCTCCTTTATTGCTTCTTGTGCATGATACAGCGACAGCAGTAGTGATGGTGGATGGGGGCTCTCGGAGGGTCCTGGAGAATCACAGGTATCCCCCAAACAGGTAAGTCTGGGGAATACCCTTGAAAAGATAAGAGCCAGAAGAGTGGGACTCTTCTTCAGCTACAGTGGTAGTCTGAAACCCACCCCCACCCCCCAAACTCTACATCTCACCTCAGCTATATCTAGGAAGCCTACAGCCTCTCCAGACTGAAAGCAGGAACAGATCTCTGCTCCTTGCTACCCAAGTTCTGGAGCACGTGGTCCTTTCATATCTTTCTCATGGTGGTCTAAATATGTATTTGGAATTCTGGCTCCTTAATTAGTTTATTCTGTTGATAATATTACCTCCCTGCCTGCTCTGAGACTTTTGCCCAAGTCTTACACAAAATGGATCAGGATCTAAGCAAAATGGAGGAGCTGCAGCACAAGGTAGGAGCCTTAGAATGGAGGATGGGCTGTCAGAGAAAAAACAGGCTGATCTATTCCTTCCATTTACCCTGTAGAATTAGCCTCTTGAGGATCTTCAGTTCTTAAAGATGTACTTACTATACGGAAGAATCTGATAGGATTTTGTGAGCCCCTAAATTTTGGGCATTATCTTACATTGCATTGTCTAGTGTAGTGACTTTTTTTTTTTTTAACCGTCCTTCATAATGAGAACATATGTAAACTATTAAGCAATGTCTAACAAGAGTTTGTGTGTGTGTGTATGTATACATATATTATCTGAGTTTCATAAAAAAAAAAAAACCTAGCCTTATTGTGTGCAATTTACTCTGATATCCTCAATTCTATTCCTAGTCTATTCTTTACATTTTATTAAAATAAAAATAATGGCCAGTTCTCACCCATTAAAGAGGCTTTAGGTGGTTATTGTACACTCCAGAGTCATACCACCTCAAGCAACTCAAACTTTTATGCTTTACTGAAATGACCTTACTGATGGTTGATGGCAGCTGTGGTTTCAGGTGCCACCTCAGATTCCTGCAGTGAAGCAACAGAAATCCATTGAACCAAGTCACACTTGGAATAACTAAGGGGGGACTTTAAAATGTTCCCTCTAATCTATCTTGCCTTCTCTCTTCTATTGTAGATTACAGACTCACCACAATTGCATAGCATGCCCAGTCCGTCCATTGTGAAAAGTTCTCACACCTGACTTTAATCCATAAAATCAAACCTATCTATATTAGACTTACTTTTTTTGAACTTTTGAATTTTATTTTATTTTTTTATACAGCAGGTTCTTATTAGTTATCTATTTTATACATATTAGTGTATATATGTCGATCCCAATCTCCCAATTCATCCCACTATATTAGACTTAATCAAATTTAAAACATTTTTGCTCTGTGAAGGGCAATGATAAGAAAAAGAAATTACCATACAAAGACTGCGAGAAATATGTGCAAATCACATATCTGAAAAAGGGCTTGTTCCCTAAATAGAAAGAACTCTCTAAACTCAACAGTAATAGACAGAGTTCGGTTAGAAAATTGGCATAAAACTTGAATACATGCTTACCAAAGAGGATTTATGGCTGCCAAATAAGGAGATGAGAATACATTAAACATCAGTACACTTAAAGAAAATGTAAATTTAAACTGCTATGAGATGCCACTACGTATCTATTAGAATGGCTAAAAAAGACAATACTAAAAATACCAAGTCCTGGTGAGGTTGTGGAGCTATCAGATCTCTTATACATTGATTTGGGAATGTAAAATGAGCTAGGCTCTGTGGAAAACTATTTGGATGTTTCTGATAAAACTAACTTATTACTTAAGTTTGAAAAGGCCCCTTCTGGATATTTTCATGGAGAAATGAAAACTTACACTCACACACAAAAAAAACACAGCATCTGAATTTTTATAGAAGCTTTGTTTGTAATAGCCAAAAAGCGGAAGCAAGCCAAACAACCTACGATGAGGAATTGATAAAAGACTGTGATTCATATTATACCGCAATAAAAAAGAAGGGGACAAGCATACATATTACAATGGGAATCAATCTTCAGAAATAATGCTGAATGAAAAAAGCCAATCTTAAAGGTCAACCTTATCTACTCTATAATTTCATTTACATAAAACTCTCAAAAGGCTAAAATTATATAGGTATATGTGTTTGTGTGTTTGCCACAATCTTTCATATTCCAATTTTAATTTTAATGTGTTTGGAATGCTGGTTTACTCTTTTGTGACGTTTGTGTGCTGCAATAATTTAGATCTTATGACTTTTACAACTTCTAGTATGCTGAAGATGGAGTAACTGGGACTGGATTTTCCCACTTGTCTGAAACAATTTTAAAAAATAGATAAGGGGGCTTCCCTGGTGGCGCAGTGGTTGAGAGTCCTCCTGCCGATGCAGGGGACGCGGGTTCGTGCCCCGGTCCGGGAAGATCCCACATGCCACGGAGCGGCTGGGCCCGTGAGCCATGGCCGCTGAGCCTGTGCGTCCGGAGCCTGTGCTCCCGCAACGGGAGAGACCACAACAGTGAGAGGCCCGCGTACAGAATAAAAAAAAAAAAAAAAAAAGATAAAATACATGACAACATTATTCAGTATATTGGACATCAGACCATGAAAACAGTGATCCCTGAGACATGGGAAAGAATGGATCTGAGCCTATAATTTCCCCAGCTTGCTGCCTGGAGCTCAGGTGGAGCCTGTAGTATCTCTGAGTTGATAAGATGAAGCTGAGAGTGGTGAGAGGACGATGCAGCTAGAGTTCCTAAGAAAGAGTACCAGAGAGGAGAGAGCTGCACAGAGAAAGAACTGTGGAGCCCACACATGGCAGGGAGTACTTCCTGTCAAAGTGATAAACCCTTATCATTCATGGGGCATCAGGGAGAGTACTCAGAAGTGAAGTGAGGTAAGCCATGGTTCATGCTATTCTAGTCCCAGCTAAACAAAGCTGGAAAGCAAGAACTGACAAGATTATTTTGTTTCTAAGTAACTTAATATTCATTACAAAACAGAGCTTAAGAATATTGATATATTGAAATTAAAAAAAAAACTGTGCATTTGTTCTGGACAAGTGTAAACAAGGCAAAAATCACAATTTCACAAGGTCTGGCATCCAATTACATATCACCAGGCATGCAAAGAAGCAGGAATATATAACCAATAATTAGGAAAAAATTAAGCAATCAAAACTGACCTGGAAATGATACGCATGATAAAATGCATAGACAAGGAAATTGAAACAGTTATTGTAACTATATTTCATATGACCAATAAACAACATAAAAATTAAGTGGGTTGGAGACATAGAAGATACGGGAAGATTCAGAATGAATGTGAAGAGGTAAAGCTACTATGTCTGAGATAAAAGTATACATTGGTTTGGATACTGAAACAAGAAAAAGGATCAGTGAACCCATGTATGTGAAAAACAGCACAACATACTTTTATGGTATATCTATGTATGAAAAACCAAATAACTAGAATGAGCTTTAAATTAATATATTTCAGATGTTAAATGTGTTTACCTTTGAGGAAGGAACAGAATTTTTGAGTTGTAAAGGGAGACAACTGTTAGAATTTCTTGCAACAAGAATGTATTTAATAAGTCAGCCAGAGAAAGATAAATACTGTATGATATCACCTATATGTGGAATCTAAAAATGTTGAACTCACAGAAACAGAGAGCAGAATGGTGTTGGCAGGGGCTGGGGATCAGAGAAATGGGGAGATGTTGGTGAAAAGGTACAAATTTTCAGTTATAAGATAAATAAGTTCTGAGGAGCTGATGTACAGCATGGTGATTATAGTTAACAATACTGTATTACATACTTTAAAATTGCTAAGAGAATAGATTTCAATGTTCTCATCACAAAAAGGAAATGAAGTGATAGAGGTGCTAACTAATGCTAGTGTTGTAATCATTTTGCAACATAAAAGTATTTTAAATAAACATGCTGTATATGTTAAACTCATAAAATGTTACAGTCAAATATATCTCAATAAAGCTGGAAAAAAATGACAAGTAAAATTAAAAAAAAAAAGAATGTATTTACAGTTACCTTAGTAATTAAAATATTAAATAAGCCTAACACCAGAAAGAGTAGCTGTGTTTTAGCCAGAAAAAGTGACTGCTAAATGATATAACAAACAAAATTTGAAATATAAAGAGCTTAATACAATAAATGTTTATTCCGCCATGTGAATTGGTAGACATTCTGTACTAAGAGTGAAGAGAAGAGACTAATTCAATGGGTGTTAATGAGCAGGTTACCACCGTGGGCAGTTGGGGCTTATTCCCATTGTGGACCTCTGGAATAATTCACCTCAGAGTTATTCCAACCAAAGAGCAAGGAAGATGGGTTATTTTTCCACCAATTTCCATCCGTCATTGGTTGAGAACTGCTCCTTCGGGCTTTAACTGCAACTTCTGGCCTGAGGCCTGTGAGGACTGAGCACCCTCCTGAGAACAGAGAAAGCCCTCAAGGAGAAAGGAGCGCTTTTTCATGAAGCCACTGACCTACAGGGAAGATTTAAATGTGAAGAGACATGGCAGGGCATGGATGACATCTGCTACAGATCAGAATTGGAAAGAACTTTGAGAAAACATGTCCCTAAAAGAGATGATGGTATGGTGGCACAATGTGGCCAGGAAAAATTTCCAACCTTCTAAGGATCAAAATAGTTTCTACCTTTGCTATTTTACATCTGAGGGGATGTGGATACTGGCTGATAAATCTCTTCACCCAGAAGTGGCTTCTGATTTATAACATATGAAAATCTTCCTATTTATGTTTTATATATGAATCAAATTATTTTGGATTTTAAGAAAAGAAATATTGTTTTATCAATAAATCTTCAAAAATAGAACCATCTTTTCCATGAATTCCACTATTATGATGGATTTCTTTATAAACTTGTAAGGGAGGGTGCTGGCATTGTGCATTCCTTTGGGTCTTTGCTCACGAACATTTCATGAGTTGGAAAATGTACACTTAAGAAGGTCGTTGGCTTTCACTTTCAGATTCCATATCATTAGGAAATGAATATTTTCAGGGAAAAGGAAATAGTGTATAACATAAAGCTTTTGACAGAAACTTTATACCTGAACTTGTACATTTCTATTTTTGTATACTATGAAAAAGCTAGTGATTCTTTGTCTTTGATAACATTAATAATTACTGTTGTTTAAATTTCCTATACTAAACATTTCATTTTATTTAAATTTCCTATTCTGAAGGTTTTTGTTTCAATCTGTTCAAGCACGAGAAAAATCAGGCATTTTTTCCCTAGATTTCTACTAATAAAACAACACATTTTGATCAAACAATTCTTTCTCCTGATTTGCTCTAATGAGATTGCCACAACCCAAATACTTCTCTGAGAATGAAAGTAATCAGTGAACAAAGATGACAAAATGTACCTGGAGTCCTTTTTGGCCAAGAGAAAATTATGTTCTAAAATTATATTTATACTTGAGTAGGATGGAATAAAAATAGCAATATTCTGGCAGTCTTTGAGAGTAACTCTTTCTTTGCCCCATAGCCAGCTGAGAGTCTTGGGGTTTTGATTAGACACAGTATGAATTTCAACTATGATCCACTGCCAATGTGTTTTAGTATATAAAATTATAATATGGAATATGTATACAGCAGCACATCATATATAATATGTGCTATATAATGTATAATTAATGTGTATAATGTAATTAATTTGTGATAAAATATAGTACATATGTAAAACATATTATAAACACACATAAACCCTCAATTTGTCTTACAAAGGATTTAACATAATATTCTTGCAGGAGTGACTGATTTTCTTGACATATAGACTTCAGTGCACTTGAAAACAAAGTTGTCATCTTTAAAATTTGATTTGTTAAATGCTTCTCACAGTAGTGAATTAAAATCATATCCATTTAGTTTCATTGTCATGATACTTGTCTGGTTGATATGCTTGACTTTTTTTTCTAGTTTTCTGGAGAATTTCCTTACATGGAATTAAGCCTTGGGACACTTTTTTCTCATTTCTTGTTATGTATTGATTACTATGTGTATTGGCAATAAATGGAAAGATAAGTGCAATAGTGAAATTTGTATTATGCTTTTATACTGTATCCTACCTTAGGGTTGAGAAGGTTTTTATAACTATGCTCTGATTTCATTAAGATTAGAAAAATGGAAACCTTCAGAGAAAAGTGACATTGCTTGAAAGGAAAAGACCAGCATAGATAAGTGAAACAAAGGATAGCCTGCCTAACCAGCTCCAGGGCCTTAAAGAAACAGGAAAGCTCTCCATGGATAAACAGCAGGGTAACAAAAAAAGTCTTCAGTAGAGCAAGATAATTTTTTATAGTTATGTTGTCCAGCTGTTACATACACCTTCTACCCTTTTTAGAAACATGCTCCGCTCCCTCTGGCAAATTCCATGTTCGTTAAAGGAAAGGGATCATTATTCAGTCATCTGAGACATTCAGATAGTCCGTTGTAGACTTAGACTTGACGAAAACTGGAAAGTGAACAAAGCACTTTTTATGACCAAATTTATATGCTTCATTCTCTATTATCCAAGATTTAACATATTTCAGCTCAGCAGCTTAGCTGGGCTTAACAAATATGCATGTTTCTGAGTGCTTCAGGATGGTGAATAACAGTTACTTAAATGGAGGAGGCTTACTGGCGTCTTGCCATAAATTCTTTGACAGTTTCCTTGCTTAGTATGGAATTAGATAATACAAAATATAAAAAACTATCAAGGAGGATGAACTCCATTTGAGTATCTCTGGATACATACTGGATATAAATTATGTATTAGTTAAGATATATTTGCAGTAAAGAATACATACACTCAAGTCTGCAGATACTGGACATCCTGTGAGTGGTCTAGAAGTGAGACTTGGAGACAGAGTTTCTCCTTAAAAAAAATAATAGCACACTTTAATAAAAATAGATCATTAAATTGTTCTCGTCTCCTGCTCTCAGTTGGATTAAACCAGCATTTTAAATTATTTATGTGCTATCCTCAAAAATATAGTTTGCATAGATAGAAGAGGGAAAACAAGGATCTGGAGTGGAGGAAAAGTAAAATCTCCTAAGATATTATGGTGAAGATAAAGTAGGACAGTGGCAGGGTGGGGGAGATCAATGCCAAAGTCACTGGGAAATTGTAGAAAGGGTTTATCTTATAGGTGCTGGAGGATCCTTTGGGGCCACAGTCCAATTAGAAAATTGCATAACAAAGATCAGACCAGGGGGCAGAAATTTCTGCATGCAGTGCTAAAATGCTGAAAATCAACTATTCATCCATTTATTTATTCTTTCATTCAATTAATGTTGGTGAGTCCTTATATGTGCCGGAGTCTGTGTTTGGCACTAGACATGCCAAAATGTACAATGAGGACAAATGGTGGGAGTCAGAAATTGTGTCTGAGAAAACAGCAATTGCCAAGATTTTGCTGCACAGATGGGAGATTTAAAAAAAAGTCAGACATATTGAACTTTAAGCACTTTCAAGAAACTAAACTATATAATTATGATAGATTAATGCAGGGGCAATAAAGGTAGGCAATAATTCTCCATATTCTCTCTAGGGAAAGAAGGAACTAAGAACTGAAGATGGCAAACTGAGTGACGTACATCCTGCAATTAGGAAGAAGAATACGAAGAAACTCAAGAGTGTGACTATGAAAAAAGATCATATTTGGTGAGGAAGGAAATGTTGTTTGGAGTTTTCAAAAACCCCTTTTAGTGTACCTATTTAATAACATTTTCTATTTTTCCTTTTCGAGACAAACATGTTTTCTTTATCTTATCTGACTACATTTAACTATATGCTTAATTTTAAATACAGGGCAATATCATTGCATGGTGAATTTCAAAACACCGTACATTTTTTCTTTAAAATGAAACGCACACACTGAAGCATAATTTGAGTATGGTGCTCATGTTCAGTGCTTCCTGTACTACTCTAGTTGGATGAAACTGCATACAGGCAAATATACTCATGAATTTTGGTTAAAGGTAAATTGTTTAATTAAGAGTAATTATGGGGCGTCCCTGGTGGCACAGTGGTTGAGAGTCCGCCTGCCGATGCAGGAGACACGGGTTCGTGCCCGGGTCCGGGAAGATCCCACGTGCCGCGGAGCAACTAAGCCCGTGAGCCATGGCCGCTGGGCCTGCGCGTCCGGAGCCTGTGCTCCGCAACGGGAGAGGCCACAACAGTGAGAGGCCCGCATACCACACACACACAAAAAAAGAGTAATTATGTGCAAAAAACGACATACTTAAAATATTCCACAGTACATATAACATTTCGCTCAACAAAAGCAGATAAAATAATAAGTTTCAAATTAACAGATCATTAATCTTGACCTTATGAGAGAACAAAGCAATTTATTTTGAAGATAGTTAAACCTAATATGTGAAACCTAATAAAGTTGAAATATTAGTAATGTAACTGTTCTCCTTTTAAATTTGGGTCAAGTTTATAACGTAATGAGAGAGCAAACAAGGAGAATATTAACTTCATAAAAGCTAACAGCAGGATGTTTCCTTTTGCTTGGCAGAGAGTAAAGCAGAACAGAAGCAGGAAAAGGTTCAAACCTGAGCACCAGCACTTACTATCCCTGGGACACATCAGTTTTCTCATATGGGGACAGGGACTGTTCAGTGAAGAACATGTGATGATATACTTAATGCACTTAAGCCAGTGTCTGGCTTAATGCTAATTCAATGTTATTATTGTTGTTGCTGCTGTTATTATTACTAATTCATCAGAGTAAAAAGAAAACACTTAAGCATATAAGAAAGGATACTATGCTGTATTTGATTTATCACCAAGATTTCAAAGCACTGACCTTGGAGTCAAATACTAGTTATATAATTTGAAACAATTTACTTGCCCTCCTTCAGCCTCAGTTTCACAGGTTACTTTTCCCCCAGGCATCAACGGTTGAGCTGACTTAGAATATTCCAATAGTAATGCAACTTTTTAATCTTAAATGTTAACTGAAGAAATATAACAAATGCTTCTCAGGGATGCTCATGCTCCAGTAAACTATATTACTGTATTTCTAAATAGAGAGTTGAAGTGCCAAACTCTACCAAGTTTCTTCCGGCCAGCCAATATTACAGCTGGTCTTAAGTAGGTATATCAGTGTTACCAAAACATCTTTGTATAAATCTACTTTTCCAACAAGCTTCAAGAGATCTTAAAATGTCCATGTTTCCTTTGGATTAATGCACTGATGGCTTGAGAGGAAAGCAAGTTGGTTAGGTGAGTAATGCAATAAACAAACATATAATCTTGAAAGAGCCTTAGGGACTGAGATCAAAGGCTGGTCAAAGTTAATAGAGGCAAACTTGTAATGTGAGAAACACACATCTAGCAGCAATTCCGGGTTAAGTGCTGTCTCTTCATCCCCACTTGCCTGAATATTTGTTAAAGTCCAAATATTGTTTTTATGGACCAGAATAAGTGGCCAAGAGTCCTTTAGAGTACTGTTCTGTTGAAGCTCCCTAGAGAAAGGCAAGTGCCATAGAAGTGATAAATGTTAAGAATCCGTAAGATGATGAATCTCTTTTAGTTAGACTATCAGGGAAAGACTATCTAAAAAAGCTACCATCGTAACTGAGACTTAGAGAATGAGTAGTACAATTAATATGTAAACTTGGATGTGGTTATAAATTCAGGGAAGGTGGACGACAAAGCAAATTCTCAGAATATGGAGTTTTCCAAATTAACCGGGACACTGAGCCTTTGGGAAACTTGGGGAGTTGGGGCTGTAAAGGTAGGCTTGTGTCAGTGATTTTTTGCATCATTCAACAAGTAGTGAGGAGTCATGGGAAATTTTTATGTGGAAGTATAACATAAAAATAGTTTTCCAAAAGTTAATATAGCAGTCTAACATTAGAGAGAAACTATTTTGAGTTTATGGAGTTGATGTGGTCTAGCCATGAAGTCACAAAGTCATGGCCAAGAGTGGTGAGCATAGATACGGACAAATAGGGGCAGAGGCAAATAAATAAATAAATAAATAAATAAATAAATAAATAAATAAATAAATTGAAGTATATTTGGTAGGAGTTGTATGCCAGGCCAGCCTACAAACACTAATCCAGTTATAAAGACTCTCAAAATGATTACTTAAACCAAGTTTGTTTTACTTTCACATAAGTTAAATAATTCAAAGGACATAAACTGGATTGAGGATACAAATATGAGTATAAATATTTCCTCAAGGTTTTCAGAGTTTCTCATAGGTCCACCAGCTTGGGGGTTAATGCAACCCATGCTGAGAGAGATCAGGTCTAGTCTGTGGAAACGTGTGCATGTATGAAGGGAACTTATTATTCTTTAAACCAACTGTCCAGAGTTGAGGCCAGGTAAACACTCACATACAAAATCTTGCATATCTGTAATTACTACAGAAAATAGGTAGCAAAACCATTTCTTCAACATGATGAGAAGAGATGAGACTTGGGAACTAAAGGGCTTAGGGAAAGATGTGAAGAGCCCTTTGGAAAATGCCATGTTAGGGCAATATGAGATTGATAAAATATGGCTAAGCAGGAGAAAAAAGGGCAGTTAGAGCACCCCAAATTTTAGGGATAACCCCTATTTGTGACTTCCTTACCATTTTGTAGGAATTATGAAAAAATCAATGGGAGGGTAAGGTCAGCCTAGACTAGATAAGTTCCATGGCATCAATGAAACAGATCAAATAGGTAGGAGATTTAAGGGCAGTTTTAGAATAGCTGGCCACGAGATCCATGTTAATTATCAAGGCGGCTGTCAGAAATTTTTATTACTACATTATCCTGAATTTCCAAGGATGATGGCAAGAGACAAGTCAAGGAAAACCTTGATTCTGGGCTTGGATTTTGTGTTTAAAAAAAAAAATGAGTGGTAGAGAAGTAAACACATGATAAAGAAAGGGATAATCTCAGGTTATGAATTTCTAAAGTTTTTGATGAATGACAGTGGAAGAATAATGGTCTGAAATTATCTATGAAGGTCCATCCATATCCTGTTTGCCTTCTTTTGAGTCTGGAAGGGTAGAAAACAGATTAGATTTTGGAGATGACTGAGGAAATGTTTGAGGAAATAGCAGTTCAAGCTTAAGTGGGAAGATATGGGTGACTCAGAACAAAGTTACATGGCGTATTGAGCAGGATGAGCAGGAAGATACCAGAGAACTGAGGAACTGAACTAGGTAAGAATGGGAGAATCAACGATTGTTTGAGGGCACAGTCCACATCTGGTATAAAAGGTGTAGAGCACCAGAGCAAAGAAAGAAGTACAAAGATAGCAGACTGAATCTAAATACTATTAGCATGTAGAAAGGAAATTCTTAAAAGGGATAAACTTGGCATAAAGTTGGAGCTCTGCTTGACTCCATGATTCACTGCCACTGCAACAAAACACACTGTGATGGAAGAGTCCACTGGCTAATTCCTCAGCTTCTAGTGTGCTTGACATCAAACGTCACCACAACAATAGTCATTAGCATCTTCTGAAATCTTCCCATCACTTTTAAGAATTTTGCTTTACAAAGTCCATTAAGAATTCATCATAGATTATTATAGTAAACCTATTCCAAATATTTCAATGAAGTAGTATATTTCACCCTTTTGCATATAATCTGGGATACAAAATTAATTAAATTAACCCATGTTTTGGGAGGAGATCAAGATGGTGAAGTAGAAGGGCATGAATCTCACCTCCTCCCACAAATATATCAAAAATATATCTACGCGTTGAACAATTCTTACAGAATACTTACTGAAAGCTGGCAGAGGATTTCATACAACCAAAGCTGCAAGAAAGATCCCCATGTAACTGGGTAGGACAAAAGAAATAAAGAAAAAATTGGGATGGGACCTGTGCCCCTGGGAAGGAGCTGTGAAAGAGGAAAGGTCTCCTCACCCTGGGAACCTCCTTCACTGGCTGGGAGGTCTTCAGGGATAGATAGGGAGCTTCAGAGGCTTGAGAGGACAGTGTGAGAGGTGGCTTCTGGCCAGGCAGTGTACAAAGAGGCCAGTACAGACAGTCCTTGCCACATTGCCACACTTCCCAGACCAAAACACATGCCTGGGTGCTGAAACTCAGCCTTCACTGGAAGCCTGTTCATGTTCAAAACAGCTGGGTGCTGAAACTCAGGCTTCACTGGACAAACCTGGGGAGAGGACTCAGTTTGGCTGCGTGGAGACAGACTGAAGGGCTGGGAGTGTGGTCTGGGCTGAAGCTGAGGTTGCAAGAGGACACAGCATGGGTCTGTCACAGAAGCCCATTTATCAATGTGTGAAGGGAGGGGCATGGATCCACCACAGCAGTCTCACTGTCAGCATTCTCACACCAGGGCATGGCTCTGACAGCAATGGGTTTTGGGAGTGCACGTGTGGAAGTGGAGCTGAAATATGCACTGACTACCAGAGCTCCCCTGGTGGGTTCAGGGGCATGGTTTCAGTGGGTTTTCCCGCCAGCAGACTTTGGGACTGTACACATACCTGAGCCAATTACCAGCACTCCCACAACAACAGTGGACTTTGTGGGTGCACACACCAGGTGGCAGGTGATATCACAGAGTCACACATCCCTGTGGACAGCTCCTGTGGAGGAAAATGCAGCAGCTCCTTTCTCAGTGGGAGTGCTCCAGTCCTGCTTATCTCAACTGTAGCTTAGAACTGGATCTGGGGCTTCTACTTCAAGAACTGGGGAGCAGATCCTGTCCCCACAGAGCTGTGACAACCACAGAGCAAAGAGGAGGCTCCACCAAATATCCAGTGCAGGTTCTGATAACCACAACAATAAACACCCCACCCCCCATCAAGGGGACAATGGCCAGCACATGATAAGGAAAGACATGGGAGGCATCCAAACCAAAAACCGTCCTCACATCAAATATTTCAGACTCACAAAGTCTACATAGGGATGCTCCCACATAAAAACAGCCCTTCAAGACCACAGTAAGGAGTTCCCTGGTGGTCTAGTGGTTAGGATTCAACACTTTCACTGCTGTGGCCCGGGTTCAATCCCTGGTAGGAGAACTGAGATCCCATAAGCTGTGTGTGGTGTGGCCAAAAAAAAAAAAAAAGACCACAGTAGATAAATGTTTCTCCTTAATTCATAGAGTCAAAGAAATATAAGTTAAATTAAAAAGCAGAGTAACTATTCCCAATTAAAAGACTAAGAGAAATGCCCTGAAAGAACAAACAATCAAATAGACCTCTCCAGTCTACCACATGCTGAGTTCAAAACAGAGGTAATAAAAATACTAAGGAATGAGAAAAGATTATCAATGGAAATGCAGATCACTGGAACAAGGAACTAGAAGTTATAAAGAGGAGCCAATCAAAATTAGACAACTCAATTGCTGAGATAAAAACCTAGCTAAAGGCACTGAATAGCAAACTAAATAATGAAGAAGAATGGATAACTCATCTGGAAGATAGAATAATGAAAATCACCCAATCAGAAGAGCAGACAGAAAGACTTAAAAAAAAAAAAGCAATATACAACACCTACGGAATAATATTAAGTGTGCCAATCTACACATAATAGGGATCCCAGAAGGAGTAGAAAGAGAAAAGGGGATCAAAAACGTACTTGAAGAAATATGGCTGAAAACTTTCCAAACCTAAAAAGGAAACAGATATCCAAGTATGAGAAGCACAGAGGGTCCCAAACAGTATGAACCCAAACAGACCCACACCAAGACATATCATAATTAAAATGGCAAAAGTTAAACAGAGGATTCTGAAGATGGCAAGAGAAAAACAAAGACTCAGTTACGAGGGAACCCCTTACAGCTATCAGCTGATTTCTCTACAGAAACTCTGCAGGCCGGAAGGGAGTGGCAGGACATATTCAAATTCTGAAAGACAAAAAACTGCAACCCAGAATATTCTACCCAGCAAGATTATCATTTAGAATAGAAGGAGAAACTAAGAATTTCTCAGATAAGCAAAAACTAAAAGAATACAGCAATACTAAACCTATCCTAAAAGAATATTGAAAGGTTTTCTCTAAATGGAAAAGAAGCAATAATCTATAAGAAAGGGAAAATCACAACAGTAAAGGCAAATATATAAAAGGATTGAAGATCACTTAAATAAACCAGCACATATATTAAGAAAACAATAAAAACAATTCAGTGAAAGTGATTATACCTACAATGAACAGCAAAAAGATAAACATGAAGATGTAAAATAGGACATCAAACCCACAAAATGCAGGGGAGGAGAGTAAGAAAATGTAGACCTTTTAGAATGTGCTTGAGGTTATATGACTACCAGTCTAAAACAAGTAGACATAGTAATGGGTCAACATACTTGAAAACCAGGGTAACCTCAAATCAAAAACATACAACAAAGAGGGAAAAATCAAAAAGAAAGGAACTCAAGAATAGTACAAAAGAAAACCATCAAACCACAAAAGCAAAAACAAAAAGAAAGGAACAAAGAAGAAACACAAAATCAACTGGAAAACGAAGTTTAAAATGGCAGTAAATACATACTTATCGATAATTACTTTAAATGTCAATGAACTAAATGTTCCAATCAAAAGACACAGAATGGCAGATTGGATAATAAAACAAGAACCTACAATAGGCTGCCTACAAAAGATCCACTTTACTGTGAAAGACACACATAGATTGAAAGTGAGAGGATGAAGAAAGATATTTAATGCAAATGGAAATGACAAGAAAGCAGGGGTAGCAATACTAATATCTGATAAAACAGACTTCAAAATAAAGGCCATAAAGAAAGACAAAGAAGAACACTATATAATGATAAAACTATCAATACAAGCAGAGGATATTACACTGATTAACATATATGCATCCAATATAGGAGCACCTAAATATATAAAACAAATACTAACAGACATAAAGGGAGAAATTTATGGGAATACAGTAATAGTAGGAGACTTTAAGACCCCAGTGACATCAATGGACAGACCTTCAATGAGGCAACAGAGATCCTAAATGACACAACAGAACAGGTAGACTTAATTGATATCTACAGGACACTATATCCCCCCCAAAACAGAATACACATTCTTTTCAAGTGCATATGGAGCATTCTCTGGGAGACACCACATACCAGGACACAAAACAAGCCTCAACAAATTTAAGAGGATAGAAATTATTTCAGGCAACTTTTCTGACCACAGCAGTATTAAACTAGAAATTGACCACAGAAAGAGACACAAGAAGAAAACAATTACATGGAGACTAAACAACATGCTACCAAAAAAACCCAACTAGTCAAAGAGGAAATCAAAAAACACCTCAATGACAATGAAAACACAACAAAACAAAATCTATGGGATGCAGCATAAGCAGTCCTAAGATGGAAGTTCATAGCAATACAGACCTTCCTCAAAAAACAAGAAAAATCTCAAGTAAGCAACCTAACCTACCACCTAAAAGAATTAGAAAAAGAAGAACAAACTAAACCTAAAATCAGCAGAAGGAAGAAAATAATAAAGATCAAAGAGGATATAAATAAAATAGAGATTAAAAAATAGAAAAAAAAATCAATAAAACTAAGAGCTGGTTTTTTGAAAGAGTAAACAAAATCAACACACCTCTAGCCAGGCTCACCAAAAAGAAGAGAGGACCCAAATAAACAAAGTAAAGAAATGAAAAAAGGAGAAAGAACAACCGATACCACAGAAATACAAAAAATCATAAGAGAATACTATGAACAACTATATGCCAACAAAATGGACAACCTACAGGAAATGAATGAGTTTCTAGGAACATACAACCTGCCAAAACTTAGTCAAGAAGAAACAGATAATTTGAACAGACAAGTCACTAAAAGTGAAATAAAATCTGTGGCAGGGGGGGAACCTCCCTGCAAACAAAAGTCCAGGACTAGATGGCTTCACTGTGGAATCCTACCACACATACAAAGAACTTATACCTATCCTTCTCAAAATCCTCCAAAAGACTGAAGAGTAGGGAACACTCCCAAAGTCATTCCATGAAGCCACCATCACCCTGATACCAAAATCAGACAAAGACACTACCAAAAGAGAAGATTACAGGCCAATATCTTTGATGAATATAGATGCAATTACTACAATATCTGGTAATAACCTATAATGGAAAAGAATCTAAAAAACAATATAGGGGACTTCCCTGGCAGTCCAGTTGTTAAGACTCTTTGCTTCCAATGCAGGTAACATGGGTTCAATCCCTGGTTGGGGAACTAAGATCCCACATGCCGCAAGGTATGGCCAAAATAAATAAATAAAAATTAAAAACAATATATATATATATATGTGTGTGTGTGTAAAACTGAATTGCTTTGCGGTACACCTGAAACTAACACAGTATTGTAAATCAACTATACTTCAATAAAAAAGAAGTTTTTAAAAAGCAAAACTGAAAACTCAGGGTACATCAGGTGACTCCAGGGAAACTGCTCTCTCTTTCACTTGGTTTTCTGCCTCAGAAGATATTTGACTTAGTAAATAGTACAATGTATTTTTTTAATTACAAAGAAATATTTTATGCAATGTTTTAATTAAAAATAAAATAAAATGAAGGAATATTTTATAAGAAGAAACAAAAATATTAACCTATATTTCAATTTTAATCTTGATCATCAAATGACAGCTGTGCAATTTAACTATTCTTTTGTAATAAACAACATGTCCCTCAGAATTGGCATGATTATTTTTAGACAAAACATAGTGAATGAACTTCAGTATCCTACTGTATATAAGGCAGCAAGGTCTGCTACTTAGGAGAAGAAACATAAGAGGCATCATGAACTGTGGAACATTATTCAATTAGGAATGTTTATGACAACCTTGAAAGAAACTACTGGGCTAGGAGTTATTGAAATAAATAGAGGAATTAAATAAGTGGATTTGATATGCTTTTCCTTTGTATAACCTTGTTTGTATTGGTCTTACCAGCAATTGTGAGGCTATACATTTCAAGACATATTTACAGTAAGCAAATATATGCTCTTTTAACATAATTGTATGAAAGATTTTAGAAGGAATTTAGGGAACTAAAGGCGAATCAGGGCCCAACACAAAGTGAGGGTGGATTAGGATAAATGCTGGTGGTTACGTAAGAGGTTTTACAGGCTTCATCATTTTGGAAAACATTTGCGGGCTTCCCTGGTGGCGCAGTGGTTGAGAATCCACCTGCCAATGCAGGGGATACGGGTTCGTGCCCCGGTCCAGGAAGATCCCACATGCCGCGGAGCGGCTGGGCCCGTGAGCCATGGCCGCTGAGCCTGTGCGTCCGGAGCCTGTACTCCGCAATGGGAGAGGCCACAACAGCGAGAGGCCCCCGCAAACCACACACACACACAAAAAAAAAAGAAAAACATTTGCAAAACATGTTTATGATAGATGTGCCCAGAGTTTTCCCTCAGAGTTGAATTAATGTTGCCATTATGCTCTGGAAAAAGAGAGCTAGTCAAGGAAGGGCTAATTCCATTTTTTATTGATGTTACTATTGGAAGATTTGTACACGTTTTTAAACACCGTAAGTGTAATTATTTTTGAACAGCTGTTAACTAATCTGAAATAATATAAGGAAAATTACACCATAAATTTTTCACACGTATGTGAAATTTTCCCTATTCATGCTGGTCAAAGATATGCATCAGCCTCTGTGTGTGTGTGTGTGTGTGTGTGTGTGTGTGTGTGTGTGTGTGTGAGCAGTCTTTAAAAAAAAAGTGCTCATTTTCAGTTCTGTTCTTAAGTATACAACAGTTATTTACTGAGGGCCTATAATTAGGAAATCCTTGATAAGCATAGCAGTTATAAACAAGGCTGGCATTCAAGCATTATGCTCTGCTTGTTAAAATATCATAACAGTGGCTTTTACTACAGTATAACCCTTGGCCCTCTTAACTCCTTTGTCCCCTCCCCCAAAGCCCCCTGCATCTCCCAATAATTCAGTGACAGCTAAGGAGTTAACGCACAGTATCAGGCATCCTTTCAGATTGGTAAGAACTCTAATCTATGTTTGTTAATTATTTCAAATATTAGCAATGGATACAAAGATAGATATGATACGGCTCCTGCCTCCCAGGAATTCATATCTGGTGGTGGAAACAGACATCCATAAATCTTCTCAATACAAAGTACACCCTGATAGACTGAAAATTTCAACATGATGCTGTGGAACATGGTGGAAAGAGATTAATCACAACAGTGGGGGTCTGAGAGGGCTTCTTAGGAGATACTGGGTTTTATCCGGTCCTTGAATGATGAGCCAATATGGGTGGAGGAGGGCATTTTAGCAGATGAAACAACCTTGTTGTAGAATAAGACAATTTCTACTACAATTACAGAGAAGACAATTTCTGTAAATAATGACTAGAAGGGTGCATCTGGAGTGTGTGTGTGGTAGCGAATGCAGAGTGACATACAGTTAGGAATATAGGCAGAATTTGTAGGGCAGTTTTGTTTTACTTCTTATTGCACTGGGAACCACTGAAGATTTTGGAGGAGGCAAAAGACATGCATCAATAGTTTCTGAAAGAGAAATCTATAGGTAATATATAAAACAAATGGGCTGGGAGAAGTAAGGCAGCTAGATCTGGGTGATTATTTAGGGGCCTTTGGCAGCAATAATTCAGATCAGGCAACAATTTTTTTTTTTTTTCTGTTAAAGGCCCAGATAGTAAATATTTTATGCTTGTGGGTCATCTGGTCTCTAATGCAACTACTGAACTCTGCTGTTATAGTGTGAAAGGAGCCACAGAGAGTACCTAAATGAATGTGAGTGGCTGTGTTCCAATACTTACAAAAATAGGTGGCAGGTCAGATTTGGCACATAGGCCTGTTGACTCCTGTCCTAGGTCATCATTTATCAACATAAGTAACTTATTTTGGTTTCCCCAGAAAGCAAACTCTGAAACAAGGAACTGTTTATCTGGAAGGTAATCTTAGGAAACCCTCTGAAGTGGGAAATTAAGACAGTGAAGAGTGAAAGACAATAAAGGATAGACTTACAAACAGATTGCTACTGAAACCTGGGGTACCTCACTGAGGATCTTGTTAAAGACTATGTAGAATATCCCTATGTAGAACTGTCACATCGTAGGGTAAGGAAGATGGGTATGTATTCACTATATCCATGCCTCATTATTTGAGAAACACTCTTGAGATATTATCTCCCAGATGTTTCTGACATAAACAGACTAAGTATGTTCCCATGACAAACAATACCTTCAAGCAGAGATGCAGGAAGACATGAGTGTGTATGGGAACCATTATGGAGGATATATGGGCTAAGAACAGTACAGTTGCCCCTCGGTATCTGCAAGGGATTGGTTCCAGGACCCCCATGGAAATCAAAATCCTTGGATGCTCAAGTGCCTTATATAAAATGGCATAGTACTTGCATCTAACCTACGCACATCTTCCCATATACTTTAAATCACCTCCAGATTACTTATAATACCTAATACAACGTAAATGCTATGTAAATAGTTGTGGCCTGTGGCAAAAAGTTTTGGTTTTTGGAACTTTCTGGATTAAAAAAATTTTTTTTTGATTTATGGTCAGTTGAATCCGCAGATGCAGAACCCACAGATATAGAACCCATGGATAGAGAGAGCCAACTGTATATGCTTCAGTGGGTGTAATGCCATATAGGTGAGTAGGGAAATGTTTTAAGAAAAGGGTGAAGTTGAAATGTATGCCTTCAGTGAGCTCCAGTCAAAATCCATGTGTCTGTGGGAGCAATATTTATTTTAAAGCCACTTGGCAAGGAATAAAATTAAAGAGTGACCATTCAAAATGAAAGTTAATGGTAGATTGAACTAGATCAGTGAGAAAAAGGAAGAGAATTTCAAGAGAAATAAAAAGGTAAAATGTTTCTGTCACAGGTTGGGTTCCATGGGAATTTAGCACTCAGGATGTTTATTAGGAAGTGCTACTTGTATCAAGTATGTGTGTTGGGGGAAGAGGGTGTAACATAGAACTGGAGAAAGTAAATGTTGAGCTGTGATGCAGCCCGAACAAAGGGCTCAGTCAACCTCATGGGGAATGCTATAGCTGAGCTGACCCTTCAGGATTATCCTGAGCTGGGGCAAGGAGGTAAGGTCTTTATATCCCTCTGTTGTTTGGTCATTGGAAGTTGGTTAGCTTTGGAAGGAAGCCTGATTTTGGGTGAAGCAGTTTTCTTCAGCTAAGGAAACCCTGAGAGAAGACTGACAGCCAAAAGCTATCTTTCCACAGGTCCCCACCAGCTGAGGAGATATTTCCTGGTTGATGGCTGAGAGTATCCACCACAGGTATATTTGGTGATAAGTGGATATAGGGAGATGAGGAAGAAAAAAGAGGTAAATATGATAATGATATTGAGAAACCCTAAGGAAGGTGACACAATATAAAGAGGGAAAAAGGGATTAAAAACCCAGTTAAATGTTGAGATCAAAATTACCGTTTTTTGCCAACACATTTCAGAAAAAAAATTACGTAAGCTGATCTAGACATGAGAATATGGAAACTAATTTTATAAACCTAACATTATCTCAATGAGAAAAAGAAGCAAAAGCAAGCAAGCAAATATACTATGTGTGAAGTCTATTTTTCTTAAGGTCATGATAGAAATAATGTTAATGATATCATGCTTTGAGACATGATGAAAATTAAGGTTCCTTCCTGCATAACCACACAGATAGCTCTCTGGTCTGGATAAAAATTATAATTTGAAAAGCTCATTTTACCATCCATTATTACAGGATTGATATGTAACAAACTGTAGAAATGCAATGCTGTGGCCAGTTGTTTAGATGAAGTAGTGAAATATGCAAGTACATTTCTACATTTCTTCAGAAAGAAGTTTGTTTTGCACAAGACTGAAATTTAGATGAAGATAATTTGTCCTAAGTGGTTAAGTTATACTTTAGTAACAGCAATTCTTAAATTTATTTTGATTGCGATAATACGATTCATAAATAAAATTTAGAGATAGCTATAAAACATGCATGTTCATAAGATAGAGACAACTCACTGCTAATGCAGTATTATGAAACTTAACTTGTAACAATTAAAGGTTGTATAATGTGGTATAACTTGCACATCATTTTTCTAATAATTTTTTCCAGTTGCTCTTTAATAATCTATATAAAAGCCGTATGTCTGAGGTGTATCTCTGGCATGACAGTTCTAAATTTCTTAGGAGGATGTCACTCCAATCTGCTCAAGGCCCTCCAGCTTGTGAATATCAGGGCCATAATATATCCTTAAAAATATATATATATATATTTTTTTCTTGCGCTACGCGGGCCTCTCACTGTTGTGGCCTCTCCCGTTGCGGAGCACAGGCTCCGGACGTGCAGGCTCAGCGGCCATGGCTCACAGGCCTAGCCACTCAGCGGCATGTGGGATCTTCCCGGACTGGGGCACGAACCCATATCCCCTGCATCAGCAGGCGGACTCTCAACCACTGCGCCACCAGGGAAGCCCTAAAAATAAAATTTTAATAACAACAATCAGATAAATGTAATGGGTTTAAATTTATAGGCCCACCTCCAGATCCACTCTTGTGTGTTATCAGCTACCTACTTCTGGACCATGACGTATAGAGTGTAGCAGTTTTGAACCTATTTTCTGACAGACACCTTTGGCAGTCTAAAAAAATATACTCAGAATACTGTTTGTATATAAATAATAACATATAAGATAGCAAAAAAAAAAAAATCTAAAAAAGACCCCTAAAAATAGAGCTATCATATGATCCAGCAATCCCACTCCTGGGCATATATCCAGAGAAAACCATACTTCAGAAAGATACATGTGGCCTTCCCTGGTGGCACAGTGGTTAAGAATCCACCTGCCAATGCAGGGGACATGGGTTCGAGCCCTGGTCCGGAGAGATCCCACATGCCATGGAGCAGCTAAGCCCGTGCGCCACAACTACTGAGCCTGCGCTCTAGAGCCCGTGAGCTGCAACTACAGAGCCCATGTGCTACAACTACTGAAGCCTGCACGCCTAGAGCCTGTGCTCCGCAACAAGAGAAGCCACCACAATGAGAAAGCCTGTGCACCACAACGAAGAGTAGCCCCCACTCACCGCAACTAGAGAAAGCCTGTGTGTAGCAACGAAGACCCAATGCAGGCAAAAATAAATAAATAAATAAATAAAAATTTATAAAAAAAAAAAAGATACATGCACCCCAATGTTCATTGTAGCACTATTTACAATATCCAAGACATGGAAACAACCTAAACGTCCATCAGTGGATGAATGGATAAAGAAGATACGGTACATATATACAATGGAATATTACTCAGTCATAAAAATGAATGAAATAATGCCATTTGCAGCAATATGGATTGATCTAGAGATTATCATACTAAGTGAAGTAAGTCAGAGAAAAACAAATATTATATGATATCAGTTGTATGTTGAATCTAAAAAAATGATACCAATGAACTTATTTACAAAACAGGAACAGACTCACAGACTTAAAAAACAAACTTATGGTTATCAAAGAGGAAAGGTGGTAGGGGAGGGGTAAATTAGGAGGCTGGGATTAACATATACACACTACTATATATAAGGTAGATGATCAATACGGACCTACTGTATAGCACAGGGAACTCTACTCAGTGTTCTATAAAAACTTATATGGGAAAAGAATCTGAAAAAGAATTAATATATATATATGTATAACTGATTCACTTTGCTGTACACCTGAAACTAACACAAGTTTGTAAATCAACTATACTCCAATATAATATAAAAATTTTAAAAAGATAGCAAAGAAAACCAGTAATTTTAAAATAGTGCTGTCAAAATAATTATGAAATGCATCTGTGATGTAGGACCATATATGCTCCTTAATGCACTGAGCAACAAGATATAGTGGGTGATTTCATAATTTGCATAATCTCAATATGTGTAATATGATTATTGCATGGTTTAAAAATACCTGGGATGTTTACTGGTGACCTGGTCATAGGTACTTCTTACCTGTTAGGTTGGTTGCCCATATTCATACTTGAAGGGAATGACACATTTCAATAAGGCATTCATGAAAACATAAAAGTCATTTTTTTCCATCCAGTTCTTCATCCTCCCCATCCCCTGAATTTTATACATGGGAACCTCTGGGGGACCATGGCTGCTAGGTGAGAAACCCATGGCACACCCTGCTCTATTGCCGTCTGCCAGAGCCACGTGTGGTGAGTTTGGTGTTGGCAAGTCAGTCCCATGGTTCTTCTGCACAGTCCACTTCGATGAAATCCTTCCCCTGAGGGCATTTCTTTGATGTAAGTGAGGCCAGATGGTGAAGGAATGTAAATTCGAGAACAAGAAGCTTAGACTTCAATCCATAGACGTTTTCCAGCCTTTGATACTTTTCTGAAAGCATGCTAGTATGATCCGAGCAGTGGTTTAGCTTTTTAACCCTGTTAGTGGTGAACAAGATGGCTTGAAACTGAGGCAGGGGTTGAGTAAAGCATGGGAAGGAAGTATGGGTTGAGTTGAGACATCACTGTCACTGTCCCCCCTTAAGAAGGAGGGATAAATTACCAGGTAGTGTGATGTATTACCAACACTTGATGAATGTGGAATTTGGATAAAGAATCAAAGTTCTCATTAATAATGTTTTCTAGTCAGGCAATATGAAAATTATTTCAATGTAAACAGAAGCAGAGAAGTAAGTCAAAATATATTTGGGGAGGATACATTATGTCTTTTTATTTTAAATGTTCACTATTTGCTATCATGGCTGAGGAAATGTCCAACAGGTATTTGTTAGTCTTGAACTGAAGTTCTGGGTGGGAGACTGGGAATTATATGGAACAAGATGATATTTGGATTTGTGAGTGAGTGTGGTAAGACGTCTGAAGGACAATGTGCAGAGTGAGAGAAGAGCAGAGAGGTAAAAACAAAACTTTGGGGGAGTGCTACATGGAGAAGGAGCAGAGAAGTAGTGAAAGAAAATCCCAAAACACAGGAGACAAAGTAATACTATAGTTTCACATAAGGTAAGCAGTTATGAGTAAATTCTAGGGTCTAATGTATAATATGGTGACTGTAATTAATAGTGCTGTATTGTATACATGAAAGTTACCAGAGAGTAAATCTTAAAAGTTCTCACCGTGAAAATAAATAATGGTAACTACGTGAGGTGATGGATGTGTTAACTAACCTTATTGTGGCAATAATTTTGCAATATATACGTATATCAAATCATCACACTGTATATCTTACATTGACACAATGTTATATGTCAATTATATCTCAATAAAGCTGGGAAAAAAGACAAAGAATTTGTCAAATTGTCTTCCAAAGTGACCATACCATTTTGCATTCCCACCAGCAATGAATGAGAGTTCCTGTTGCTCCACAATCTTGCCAGTATTTTGGTGTTGTCAGGGTTCTGAATTTTGGCCATTCTAGTAGGTGCATAGTGATATCTCATTGTTTTGTTTTTTTTTTGTGTGTGTGTGGTACGCAGGCCTCTCACTGTTGTGGCCTCTCCCATTGCGGAGCACAGGCTCCGGACGCGCAGGCTCAGCGGCCGTGGCTCACGGGCCCAGCCGCTCCACGGCATGTGGGCTCTTCCCGGACCGGGGCACGAACTCGTGTCCCCTGCATCGGCAGGCGGACTCTCAACCACTGCACCACCAGGGAAGCCCTCATTGTTTTAATATGCATTCCCAGAGGACATTTGATGTGGAGTATCTTTTTGTATGCTTATTTGCCACCTGTATTTCTGTTTTGGTGGGGTGTCTATTATGATCGTTGGTCCATTTTTCAATTCAGTTGTTTTCTTATTGTAAAGTTTTAAGAGTTCTTTTTATATTTTTGGTAACAGTCCTTCATCTAATGTGACTTTTGCAAATATTTTCTCCCAGTCGGTGGCTTGTCTTATTCTCTTGACTTGCTTTCACAGAGCAGAAGTTTTTAATTTTAATGAAGTCCAGTTTATCATACATTTGGTGTTTACCTAAAAAGTCATTGCCATACCTAAGGTCATTTAGGCTTTTGTCAATGTTATTTTCTAGATTTACCGTTTTGTGTTTTACATTTTGGTCTGTGTTTTGAGTTCATTTTTTTGAAGGGTGTATGGTCTGTGTCTAGATTCTTTTTTGTGTGTGTGACTGTCTAGTGGTTCCCATACCATTTTTTGAAAAGACTGTCTTTGCTCCATTGCATTACCTTTACTCCTTCATAAGAGATCAGTTAACAATATTCACATGAGTCTATTTCTAGGCTCCGTTTTCTGTTCCATCAAACTATTTGTTTTTCTTTCGCCAATATCATACTGTCTTAATTACTGTAGTTTTATAGTAAGTCTTGAGGTTACACAGTGTCAGTCTTTCAACTTTGTTCTGCTTCAGTATTGTGTTGGCTATTCTGGATTTTTGCCTCTCCATATAAATTTTAGAATCAGTTTGTCGATACCCAAAAAATAATTTGCTTAGGTTTGATTGGGATTATATTGAATCTGTAGATTATTTTGGAAAAGAACGGACTCTAAGAATTTAATATGTTGATCTTGGCTGGTGGCCTAAAATAATTTCCAAACATTGAACAACAAGAATATTTTTATATAGCATTTACTTACAGGGGCAAATCTTTAGATGTTACAGAACATTACACGGACATAGTTCAATGCAGTCACCAAGGTGCTTTAACTCTGTTTACTCCTCACTAGAAAACTAAATACTGAGAATTTACAATTAAGGTGGTTTTTAGTCGTATTAGTAAATTTAATCTCTACCCCGAACATTCTTAATATACTAATATGAAGTTCAATCCTATTATTCATGACCTCTGATAGTAACAAATAGTCAATTAAGCTTGTAGCTCCAGAAAATAAGTAACAATGATGTTTTAACATCATCAACAAATACCCTGTATTGAAGCTCAATAGCAGCTATAAGTGCTTTTTTACTTGCTGGAAAGTGATTGTATTCATTTACTTCTTACAAGTGTGAATTATAGCTAAGACACATTTCTAAAAATTTGCAATTCAGAAATTAGCACACTGGAAAGAAATCTTTACGACAATAGCACAAGAAAGCCTCATCCAAACAACTGCAAACAAGCTTTTATTGAGCTTTGGTAAAGGCTCGGCATCAGAAAACTTCTGTTTAATGTCTAAATAAAATGTTTAATGTGAGCACAAAAAAGTTGTTCTTATGTTAGGCCTATATTAAAGCACTCTCTGAAATAATACACTTTCCAGAAACACATTTATTACCAGTTGCCATCTTTAAAATGACAAATTCAGTTCAGAATTTGATTTCTAGTATTATGTGTGATATGAAGTACTACTTGCCCTGTACCTTTTTAGAAAGCAATGCCAACAAAAGTATTACCATTTAATTTTGCATTTTCATTTAGCATTGGGAAGGAATATTTATTCTATCCACCACATTGTAATAGGAAAATTGCATATCTCGTATTTCACAATTTCCTATTTAACTGTTATTGCAAAAAGAACTTATTCAGAAGTCAAATAATTCATTTTCAATGCCTTAAAATATCCCTTTGAAAACATTTCAAGGTAAAGCCAAGGTTATATATTTCAATCGATTTTTAGCCTTATTCTGTTTCTTAAGACAATATTCTATAACTAAAATAGTTGGCCTGAGAAAGGCTTTTTTAAAAAACATAAAGCATATATAATAGGCTTATTCCATTTTTACTTTTATTAAATATATTTTAAATATTATTTTCTAAAATATCAATAAATCAGTAAACTTTCTTTTTAATGAGAGATTTCTCTCTTGAATATAAGCCACACTAATTTTTATATCTTGAGCAAGCCATCCTTTGATTTCTGTCATTTAAACTGACATATAGCTATTTCAAGGTTTCCAACACTATTGTAAAAACAAAGAATCACTTTACATAAAATCTAGTTTTAGTTTGTTTTATTTATCATAAGAAGATGTGATATTGTCTCAAAGATGTAGCTTTTGAAAAATCAAAAGGTATCATCAAAATATCACTTTTTATAATTCCATGTTATGTGAAGAACAGACTCTGAACCTCCTACCTACTACTTCCTGTCTCTGAGACCTGGGCCAGGTTATTCAACCCCTCTAAACCTCAATTTCCTCATCCATGGAATGATAACATTAATACTCCCTACGTCATCGGCTGTTATACCATCAATGGATGATAGTGCTATGAAGACCCTAACACAGAACATGCAGAAGGTACTAAATAAATGCTAGGTCTCCTCATTATTTTACACCATCAAATAAACATGACTTCAGCTCCCAATTATGTCATTCCCTGGTTGTGTGACCTTGGGTTACTAATTAACCTCACTAAATGTCAGGTTTCTTATTTGTCAAATACAGATAATATTTAACCTTTCAGGATGGGTATAGGCAGTAAATGAGAATAAGTGAAATGCACACAACTACTAGGGCTCAATTAATGTTTATCACTCTTATTTAACATGCTAACTCCCATCTCTACCCCATCTCTGGCCCTCACATTTGGTAATAGTCTTTTTCAACATGGAAAAAAAATCATGTAGGGGGCATTCTTTGCATGCTAACACTGGGTTAACTGAAATTTACTATTTAATTTTTAAATAAAGTAAGCCCTAGAGAAAATCTATTTGGAAACTGGCTTAGAAGATGCATGGTACAAATGTAAATCTACCACTTACTTGTACCGCTGAAAAAAACTTTGTGTATCATTTGAAGCTCATGAGAAATCTGCTTATGATGATCAGTTTCACTTTTTCATGTGTTCTAATACCTAACTATTAGAACAACACATGGCTCCTTTATTAACAATAACTACTAACACTATATCTGTATCTTACCTACCTTACTAATCCCCACAAACATTTGATATAGGTAAGATTATTTCCACTGTTTTAAAGAGGAGGAAACTGAGGCACAAAAGAGCTTAAGTGAGTTGTTGACATTCACATAACTCATCAGTGGCAGAAATAAGATTTGAACCATGGCAGTTTGTCTCCACAGTCTTTGCTCTGTATCTATATGCCATATTGTCTCTTTAATGTTGAAAGAAAGCTAGTGACCACAGACCACAGAAAATGATAAGGTATTATCTAATGTAAACTTCTGCTTTTTCTATCTTCTTCTTCTCCTCACTATTCTCTTCTTAGTTTGGCAAACAAACACCTAAAAGGTATGGCCAGATGGCTATACATCCCTTTTATGAAAATTCTCTAACATAATATAAGTATATGGTAGATTTTGGACCCCATTTGTCTTCCACCCTCTCCTAGCTTGTCTCAATAAGAAAGCCAGGAAGCGTAATGTCAAGAGTTTGGCTGAAATTAAATTTGTATTTTGCTGTATTGCTCGTATTACCAGTGTGGTCTGTCACATAGATGTAGGAGCATAAAAACCAATCAGGTGCCACTAGTCTTTGAAGTATCGGTTGGTACAAACCATTTCATGCTTTTTTAGAGGACAAGAATGGTTTGCAAAAGCAGGACCTTGAAGAACTTCAGAGAGAGTAGAATAGGTATGTTTGGATCCTGCCATGGTCCTCTGGACCCTCCCCTTTGCTTTTACCATCTCTGCTTTCTCAGGTGGCTCTGATGTCTTATGATAGCTCTAGCCACCTTCATTATGGTGTTATCCTCCAGAGCTTGTGAGCACTAGAACTTTTCCTCCTGCCCTTGTCCATCAAATCAAGATGTATACCAACTGTAACCCAACTTCAACTCAGATGACCAGCTAGAGATAAATTCATTCATGTTAAGAAATGGTACCAAAACCAGACAAAGACACTACTAAAACAGAAAATTAAAAGCCAATATCTTTGATGAATGTAGATGTGAAAATCCTCCACAAAATATTAGCAAACGAAATCCAACAATATGTAAAAAGAGTCATACACCATGATCAAGTTGGACTCATCCCAGGGTTGCAAGCATGGTTCAACATATGCAAATTAATCAATGTGATACACCACATTAATAAAAGAAAAGACAAAAACTACATGATCATCTCAATAGATACAGAAAAAGCATTTGATAAAAGTCAACATCCATTCATGATAAGAACTCTCATCAAAGTGAGTATAGAGTGAACATATCTCAACATAATAAAGCCATTTATGACAAATCTACAGCCAACATAATACTCAATGGTGAAAAGCTATAAGCCTTCCTGCTAAACTCTGGAACAAGATAAGGATGCCCACTCTCATCACTTCTATTCAACATAGTATTGGAAATTTAGCAACATCAATCAGACAAGAAAAAGAAATAAAAGGTATCCAAAATGGAAGGTAAAAGGTAAAATTGTCACTATTTGCAGATGGCATGACACTCTATATAGAAGACCCAAAAAATTCCACAAAAAAACTATTAGAACTAATAAATGAATTCAGCAACGTAGCAGTATACAAGATTAATATACAAAACTCGGTTTCATTTCTTAAACTAACAATGAAACAACAAAAAGAGAAAGTAGGGCTTCCCTGGTGGCACAGTGGTTGAGGATCCACCTGCCGATGCAGGGGACGCGGGTTCGTGCCCCAGTCCGGGAGGATCCCACATGCCTCGGAGCAGCTGGGCCCGTGAGCCATGGCCGCTGAGCCTGTGCGTCTGGAGCCTGTGCTCCACAACGGGAGAGACCACAACAGTGAGAGGCCCGCGTACCGCAAAAAAAAAAAAAAGAGAGAGAGAAAGTAAAAAAAATCCCATTTAAAATCATGTCAAAAAAAATTAAAATACCTAGGAATAAACTTAACCAAGGAGATAAAGACCTATACACTGAAAACTATAAAACATTGATAAAGGAAACTGAAGATGATTCAAAGAAATGAAAAGATATCCATGTCCTTGGATCAGAAGAATTAATATTGTTAAAATGACCATACTACCTAAAGCAATCTACAAATTTAATACAATCCTTATCAAAACACCCATGACATTCTTCACAGAACTAAAAAAAATAATACTAAAATTTATATGGAACCACAAAAGACACAGAATTGCCAAAGCAATCTCAAAGCAAAAGAACAAAGGTGGAGACACAACCCTCTCAGACTTCAGACGATGCTACAAAGCTACAGTAATCAAAACAGCATGACGTACAGAGTGAAGTCAGAAAGAGAAAAACAAATACCGTATACTAACACATATATATGGAATCTAAAAAAAAAAGGTTCTGAGGAACCTATGGGCAGGACAGGAATAAAGACACAGACGTAGAGAATGGACTTGAGGACATGGGGAGGGGGAAGGGTAAGCTGGGATGAAGTGAGAGAGTGGCATGGATGTATATACACTACCAAATGTAAAATAGATAGCTAGTGGGAAGCAGCATCATAGCACAGGGAGATCAGCTCTGTGCTTTGTGACCACCTAGAGGGGTGGGATGGGGGTGGGTGGGAGGGAGATGCAAGAGAGAGGAGATATGGGGATATATGTATATGTAGAGCTGATTCACTTTGTTATAAAGCAGAAACAAACACACCATTGTAAAGCAACTATACTCCAATAAAGATGTTAAAATAAAAATTAAAAAAAAAAAACAGCATGACATTGGCACAAAGCAGACATACAGATCAATGGAACAGAATAGAGGGCCCAGAAATAAACCCATACACCTACAGTCAATCAATCTACAAAAATAGAGGCAAGAATATACAATGGAGAAAAGGCAGTCTCTTCAGCAAGTGGTGTTAGGAAAGCTGGACAGCCTCATAGAAACAAATGAAGTTAGAACACTCCCTCATACCACATACAAAAATAAACTCAAAATGGTTTAAAAACTTAAATATAAGACAATATGCCATAAAACTCCTAGAAAAGAACATAGGCCAAACATTTTCTGACGTAAATCATAGCAACGTTTTCTTAGGGCAGTCTCCAAGGCAATGGAAATAAAAGCAAAAAATAAACAAATGGGACCTAATTAAACTTACAAGCTTTTGCACAGCAAAGGAAACCATCAACAAAACAAAAAGACAACCTACGTACTGGGAGAAAATATCTGCAAATGATACAACCAACTAGGTGTTAATTTCCAAAATATATAATCAGCTCATACAACTCAATATCAAAAAAAAACAAACAACCCAATCAAAAAATGGGCAGAGGACCTACATAGACATTTCTCTAAATAAGGCATACAGATGGCCAACAGGCTCATGAAAAGATGCTCAGTATCACTAATTATTAGAGAAATGCAAATCAAAACTGCAATGAAGTATCACCTCACACTGGTCAGAATGGCCATCATCAGAAACTTTACAAATAATAAATGCTGGAGAGGGTGTGGAGAAAAGGAAACCCTCTGTTACATTTCTATACTGTTGGTAGCAATGTAAATTGGTGCAGTCACTATGTAAAACAGTATGGAGGTTCCTTAAAAAACTAAACATAGAGATACCATATGATCCAGCAATCCCACTCCTGGGTATGTACCCAGAAAAAACAAAACCTCTAATTTGAAAAGATACATGCATCCCCAATGTTCATAGCAGCACTGTTTACAATAGCCAAGACATGAAAACAACCCTAGTGCCAATCAACAGGTGATTGGTTTACGGAGAATATATATATATATATAAATATACACACACACACACACACACACACACACACACACAATGGAATATTATTCAGCCATAAAAATATGAAATATCATTTGTAGCAATATGGCTACATTTAGATATTATACTAAGTGAAGGAAGTCAGAGAAAGACAAATATTATATGAAAGCAGTTATGTGTGGACTCCAATAAATAATACAAATGAATCTCTAGACAAAACAGAAACAGACTCACAGACATAGAAAACAAACTTTTGGTTATCAACGAGGAAGGGGGTAGGAAAATTTTGGAGTATGGGATTAACAGATACAAACTACTGTACATAAAATAGATAAGCATCAAGGATTTACTGTGTAGTCCAAGGAACTATATTCAATATCTTGTAATAACCTATAAAAGAAAACAATCTGAAAAAAAAAAGAATTTTTATATATTGTGACCAGTTATTTACAATTAAATGAAAATGTGATTTGATAAACTTTTCTGATGTAAAGCATTTACTTAAGAATCTCAGATATAGGGGTTTATTATAAACTATTTTATTCATACATCATCCTTTTTTTAGATACTCTTTTAAATTCAAAGCACTCTTCGAAAATGTTTTCCTAATACATGAGAAATTAAACATAGCCTACTGGAATCAGTAGGGTTGGAAGATTCTTCAACAATTTTGAAACTTTAAAACTTTACGTGGAAGCTTAGGAAGCCATCACCACAGTGCAGTGGGGCTCCAAACAGATGAGCACAATTGCATTCAATACTCATGAAATATACCTGACTAAAACATATTTGACAAGTTAGTCATGCTAGTGGAATGACTGGTGTATTAGACAGGATCCTCTAGAGAAACAGAACAAATAGGATATACATAGATAGATAGATAGATAGATAGATAGATAGATAGACAGAAAGACATTTATTATGAGGGCTTGGCTCATGCAGTTATGAAGGCTGAGAAGTCCCACAATCTGCCATTTGCAAAATGGAGACTCAGGAAGGCTGGCAGTGTAGTTCCAGTCCAAACCCGAAGACCTGAGAACCAGAGGAGCAAGTGGTGTATGCCTCAGTTCCAGGAATGCCAGAGAACAAGGAGCACCGATTTCTGAGGGCAGGAAAGATGGGTGTTCCAGCTCAAGCAGAGAGCAAAGTCACCCTTTCTCCAAATTTTAGTTCTTTTCAGGCCCTCAGTTGATTGGATGATGCCCACATAGAAAGGTGAAGGCAATCTCTTTCACTCAGCCTACCAATTCAAATGCTAATCTCTTCTAGAAACACCCTCACAGACAGCTATCTGGCTATCTCTTAGTCCATTCAAGTTAACATATAAAATTAACCAGCACAAGTGGAATATGTTTAGAAAATGATACCACAAAACCATTGCCATGGGATTCAGAAGTACATAGACAAGAAATAACAAATATAAAAGCATTTCACAGGTATCTCAAGTAGTTGATCAAGTTATATTATTTTTCTGAACTTTGTGGTGCTTGCAGTATTTATTACCTTTCAAAATTTATAATCCGTTGTGATTTCTTTTCCCATTTTCATAGTCCTTTTAATACCTGATTTTTTAGTTTCAATTTTATATTGTCTTCTCTTAAAGAAGCTGTGCAAATCATACAAGTTTCAAGTGCCACAACACCTGAATTTCTCCCCGATTGTGCCTGATTACAAGTGTGAGAACAGCCTTACTTACCTTTGTTATAACATCCGCAGCAAAGTTAAGCTCCTAAACAGAACTGCCAATTTTCCAGATACATACTGTGCTTTTCATCTCGTAGCCATTTCATTGCCACTGCTGGGACAAGGATGGAACTAGGCTGAAAGCAAAGAGAGATGGTGTAGTTAAGTCTGTAATTTAAGTAAGTGACTTGAGAGTAGCGTAAATACACCATAGTAAATCTTGTAAAAATGTTGATCTTTAATTTACTTTTTCTTTTAGTCCATTTTGTAATATGTTTATAACAGCACTGAATGACAATCTGTGCATTTTAAGCTGTGTATAAGGTATTTTTTATAACCAACAAGGAGAATCTATTATGTTCTCATCAGTACAGTGACAAACATTGAGTAGTTTAATATAGGGGATAGAATATTAGCTTTGAATCAGGCAGATCTTGTTCAGAACTGGGTTATACCTCTTACTCATTTTGCTTTGAGCAAGTTGTTTTATTCCCAAGCCTTTGTTTTATCCTCTATAAAATGTGAACTAAAAAATAGCTATCTTAAAGAATGGTTGAGAATGTTAAAAGAGATTTTATAAATGATTCCATTGCTTGGTTGTGACCCATGATAGGCACTGATGTAATACATTCTGGATGTTACTATTATCAAAGATTCTTTCCATCATGGAATTAGTGAGTCATTTTGTTATTACCCTGTATCTGCAGGGGATGTCCCTACTTTACAGGCAGAAGCAAAGGTTTGCTTACTGTAGGCTACCAAATAATTCTTTTATCTTTGTCCTGGAAAATAGTTTTAGGTTAAGTTACCAGTGAAGAAGACATTGTGAGAGGATCATCTAACTAGAATAACTTGTAACATGATAAGCAATTAAAGTTGCACCACTGTTTTGATGCCTAGCTTCTATACTAAAAGATTTATGGTATGTACTACTGTCCTATTCTTGGCAGGCCAGTGCTTGGTGCTATTCACAATAGCTTAGCATCAATTCACATAATTAAGGTTCAATGAATTAGCTGTAGCTGAGTAACACAATACACATTGTACCTATAAAAATATACTCACCATGTAAATATGCTTAAAAAATATCTGTAGGTCAAACTTATACCACTGGCTCAACTGTCATCCCTTCTTACAAAAGATTCTGTCTTAGCCATATTTGGGGTAAATGATTCTATCTCTGTGCCTATAGCTGATTGGATCAAGAGTGGACACTTGACAACCGGAATACCTCTCTGGTGAATTTGGAATAAGAACATTTTAGGCTGTGTCTGCAGATATCAGACCTGCCATAATGAATCAAGACTAGATTTGGCAGTACAGAAGTTTAAAGCTCTATACAAACCAAAGTAATGGGGTAGCAAATCCTAAGTATTTTCAGGGCAAGTCAGTGTTCAGAAAGGAGGCTGGGGTAGGCTTGTAGAATAAAAACAAAGGTATGGCACACTGTGGATGAGAGAGAGGGAAGACGATAAGGGAGTGTGAGCAAGAAAAAGAGCCAGAGACTGAAGGAGTAAGTGTAAGACTATATGCTCGATGATTTTTTAGTTTCTGTAAAATTCAGCTACACTTCCAAATATTGGGCCCTGTAAGATTCTCCTCCTACTAGATAGAGAGTAAAATTAATTCCCTATTTATTTTAAGTAGTTTGAGTGAGTGTTTTTTATAAGCATGTGATTGCTAATTAGAATTCTAACAATTATATATTTTGTATCTGTACAGGGTCTGAATCAAGCTAAGCAAGATATCTTTAGAAATATAAAAAACTGCTACTGTAATATGGAAGGTTTAATTCCTCTATCTATAGTAGTTTGCTATTGCTGCTGTAACAAATTATCACAAATTTTGTTACTTAAAATGACAGAAATTTATTATCTTACAATTCAGGAGGTCAGAAATCAGAACAGTTCTCATAGCACTAAGATTAAGGTGTCGGCAGGGCTGCATTCCTTCTGGAGAATCCATCCCTTGCCTCCCCCAGTTTCAAGAGTCTGCCTGCATTCCTTGGCCTGGGCAGCATCATTTCAATCTCTACTTCCATCATCACATCTCCTTCCCTAAATCTGATTCTTCTGCTTCTCTCTTAAAAGGAAACTTGTGAACACATTGGGTCCAGTCAGATAATTCAGGATAATCTTCCCATCTTAGAATCCTCTACTTAATCATATCTGAAAAATATGCCACATAAAGGAACATATTCACAGGTTTGGGAGATTAAGTCATAGGCATCTTTGGGGGAATATTACTCCACTTGCCACACCATCCAGGATAATAGTATTTGAATGGTTTTGTAATCCATCTTTTCACTCATGTTTATATGCTTAAAATTATCAGAGTTTATGGTAAGGTAAGAGTAATAAATCTAAACTTTATAGTGTTTATAAACTTTGCATAACTGTTGGAGGGTAATATAGCATACAAAAAGACAGATGCTCTACCTTTAAATATATTTTAATGATGAAATATTCGGTAATCTTTCAAAGGAAAAATTATTGACTGGATGCAGCTAACATTGTGATCTTAATCATTACCATATGTCTTGAAGATACTTTTAAAATATGACATTTGTTATTTTTTTAAAATTAATATTTGATTTCCAGGTAAGTATTTACAATTTTGACCCCAAAGTGTTTCACTTCCCTGGAATACTTTGAAATGTACAACATGAATATTGAAATTAGACAAAGACGACACTGGTCATCTATAACTCACCTTCAATTTATTTAGTCAACAGCCAGACATCTCTTGTTTTTTATGAAACACGAAATAGCATCCCAACTTTTATGTAGATGTCCACTAATAATTTCAACTAATGACTGTATTTTATTTAGTAATTTTCCAAATTTTAATTCTTTCTACACTTATGAGTTTTATAACTTCAAATTATTTGTTTGAATATTTATCATGCCTTTTTAACAGAATATTGTGCTATAAAAATATTAAAAGAAGAAAAATATTCTCCATCTTCCTGCTAAAAGTCCCAGAGGTGTTTGTTTATTTAAATAAATGAAGTTGTTGGCTGGGAATTTTAGCCAATATATAAGAGCAGCTCTAACACTCCATTTATTTTGAATGGGCTATTTTGAGGGTAAAAAAAGAACATAAAATCAAAGAGTATTTAGGAGATATATATATTTTTTCTTTTGGTATAAAGCAGAATTACTTAGAGTCCCATAGGTATTTTTCACAAAATAAAACTAGGACCATAGAAGATTATAGGTCAGTGAGGAACTTATTCAATCTTATTGGAAATTAAAGTAGACTGCATGTGTCAGGGTTCTCCAGAGGAACAGTACCTATAGAATGTGTGTGGGTGTATATATATATTTTTTAAAGCAACTGGCTAACTTGATTATGGAAGCAGAGAAGTCCAGACCCAGGAGAGCTGATAGGGCAAATTCCAAGCTGAGTTCAAGACTGAGTCCCAAGGCAAGAGAAGATTGATATTACAGCTCAAAAACAGTCAGGCAGAGGGAGAGAATTCTTCCTTACGTAGCCTTTTATTCTATTCAGGCCTTAAACTGATTGGATGAGTCCCACCCACATTGGGGAGGGCAGTCTGCTTTGCTCAGCCTACTGATTTAAATGTTAATCCCATCCAGAAACCCCCTCACAGACACACACAGAAATAATGTTTAATCTATCTGGGCACCTTGTGGCTCAGTTAAGTTGACAGCTAAAATTAACCATGACATAGATTTTTAAAATATTCTGAAGACTGTAGAAAATTTAGTTGTTTGCATTTAAAATTAATTGATACTGCTTTCTAATAGTTCACAGTCTAATATGGATCGACGTTGGGAAAGAAAAAGTAGAAATTCATATATCTTTCTACAGTAGAATATGATAAATATCATGAAAACAGAGGAAAGCTAGGTAAATACATAATGCCAAATCCCAGTTTTAATAATGGTGGCCAAGGCAAGGCAGATACTAGCGGACGTGGACTTGTTAAATTCGGCGTCCTGCATGTTAGGGGGGAAGAATCTGTCTTGAGAAGTTAGAGGAATTAAAGGATCATAGAACTGATGAGAGAAGCCTGGCCTTGCTCTGAAGAATAGAGTGGGTAAGCACTTTGTTGCAAAACAACCCAGCAAACAAAAAGGCACTGATGGACCAGAGTGAATTATTGCCCCCTATGCCATACCTCAAATTTAATTCTACTCACAAGGGCATAGTAATACACACTGTGGCGGATACTGTTACTGTCTGGACCACATCTCCTCCGCTCACCTCTCACCTCATCTAAAGCTATAGTGGACTACACTTTACAAACTCCCAGGATGCCAATTTAAGGGCACCATTGTCTCTCTGCTATTCTGCTTCAAGGCTTCCTCCTGACTGATGGTAAGTCCAATCACGGTTTTAGTGCTCTCAAGGAAACACATCAACTAGTGTAGGATGGGAGTCTGTACTGAAATGCTCCAGCCTCCTCTCCTATGCGGGAAGCCAATTCCATAGGGAATTCTATATAATTCCTCATAAGTACACAGGGAGACAGCATATTTGTTCATGGGGAAAACCAGCTCCTTATTGGTTTTCCAGTCTGACATTACATTCCCTGCTCTCTCCTTTATTCTTCCATGGATAAGCTGTCAAATAAATATCCTATTCCCGCAAATTGCTGCATGCTCTGCTGTTAGGAAGATCCAAACTAAGATACACACTCAATTTAATGCATATAGTTCTACTGTATACAAAACTGTTTTATGCTCCTAATTGCCCTCTGAGACGTAGGATGTGGTGGGGATTGAGGGACAAGCTTTGGAGTTGTTGTCAACTCCATTTTACTGTTGAAGAAAAGACTTTAGATAATCTGAGTAATTCTCCCAAAGTCTAATAATTGGCAAGGTCTTCTTTGATGTGCTAAATAGAACCTTGGCAACACACAAAAAAGAATGAATCATTTCCCAAAGGAGTTCTGAGTGCTTTAATTTTATGTATAATTTCAATTTAATGTGTCAGATCTTGCTAGCTTAAAATATTTCAGCTAAACCTCATTAATTTGGACTCCATTAATTTATGCTTTGTGATAACTTGTAAATGTAGGAGTGAAATTTATGTTCTCTGTAAAAATATTATTATCTAATCGAAGATATAAATTTTTAATAAGACCAAATCATTTCCTCAATCCCCACCTTGCCATCATCATTTAATGTTCTATGATATCCAATCAGAAAACAACGGACGTTAGAAACACTGAATTTTAGGATGCTTTATTGTTTGCATAAGGCTCTCCAGGACCATGAAATCAAGCTCTGCCCCATTTCAAGTTATAGTCAGAGAAGGAATATAACTTTGTATATTTTTTCCAATTTTTAGTTTGGTATATTTTTTCCAATTTATTTTGTACATTTGTATATTTTTTCCAATTTTTAGTTTTTATCAATATTTAATATGTATTTATACAGCACTAACTATATGCCAAACACTATTCTAAATGTTTTATAAATAGTAACTCATTTAATTCTTACAATAACCCTTTGAGGTAATACCGTTATCCTCATTTTACAGATGAGAAAACTGGGGCACAGGGAAATTAAGTGATTTGATCAGTGTCACACAACTAGTAAATGGCTAAGCCTGGATTCAAACTCAGGGAACTTGGCTCTGAAGTCAGAAGTCAGTGCTCTTAGCTACTAACAATGCCTTGAAAATCTTTAAATACTACCTCATTCGGTCACCATGACAACCCACATTCAAGTAGTCCCTTGTAAGGAAAAGCTGAAGAGGAGGGTTTTAAAGTACACTTTTCAGGGATGCTCTTGAGTCCTAATTCCACAGAAGTGATTAAGTTATTTAGGTACCAGTTGCTTCTAGATGCCTTCATGTGCTTTTTAAGACTTTTTAAGTCCATGTCACAGCCCTTTGATGAGGAAACATTGTGACCAAGTAAGGCTTTTGTGACAACAAAGAGAATGGATAAGAACTACTAAGGGGTTTTGGAGTGTTCTTCATCTGAAAAATGAATGACAAAGAAGGGAAAGCCAGCAGATTCAACAGTCATTTGCCCATTCAAATCCTGTGTAAATATTAGGCCTTCATAGGTTAGTCAGAATTTCCACCAGTATAAGGATTTGGTAGAGCCAGTCAGAGAGAGAATTTTGCAGTTGTTTCTAGAGCTGAGCTAGGAGAACTGTGAAACTGAAAGGAGTTATTTTCCAGACTAACTCCCCTTTCCCCAAAATGCTTTTGTGGATTTTATAACATGTGTTGGGGAGGAAATATTTTCCCTTCTTTCCTTCTAGGTTCATTGGCTGGTCTAATGATGAAATTGACATAAGAAAGGTTAACAGGAGAAAAATAAATTTAATTATATGTACCTATGGGAGCCCCACAAAGATATAAGACCCCCAGGCAGTCTGGTAATTGAAGCCTACATACCATCCTCAGCTAAGGAGAAGGGGGGTAGGGTTTTAGAACTTCAAAGGAGAGGAAGACAATTCACAAGAAGATGAGAGGAGTAAATGTTTGGTATACAAATGTTTGCCATGCCATGCAGGTAAGTATTTCTAAAAAAAGAAAAAAAAATCTCTGGTAATAGTTCTCTTTCTGGTACAGGCCACCTATTTAAATGCTTTTAGGATGTTAAAGGAGAGCTACAAACCTCTTCCTGAACCTGCAGTGTCCTGATTGCTTTCAGCTCAAAATAATCCCCATGCCCAAGTGGCACATTTTGCGGGTGGTGTATTCTGTTTCCCTTCACATGTCAGTGTTCTTATTTGCAAAAGTTCTTATTAAAAGGCTTAGATTTTCTAAAATAAATTAACCAGCTATTTTATTGTTTTATCAACAGTTTTTCTATACATTATTTTAAGAAAAAAAAACTGCTTTCCTCCTTAAATATTCTTGCTGACTGTTTTCATAAGCCTCAATGACATTTCTCCACACTTAAAGAAATGTGATTGTACAAATTAAGGCCACTAGAATACCATTTACCCTCCTAGAACATTATTTTCCTGAATATATGATTCCCTGGAGTTCTGAAAGAAGATTAACACACTGAACAGAACACCTTAGCTCACAAGGGAGTCTGATTATTTTACTCACTAGGATTTACTTAGAAGATACTACAAAGACTAAAAATCCTCAAAATGGAACAGAATTATGTGATGGTACAATAACACTCATTTTATTGATTTGACTTTGATTTACTAACCCTGTGTCTTGTGATTGTCTCATTTTCTTATTAAGGTTATAACATCATAATGTTAGAAGCTGTGACAAGAATAATAAAGCCCGGCTTCCTCATTTTACATCTAATGAAACAAAAGCGCTTGCTTCCAATCCAGTGCTCTGTCCAGTAAACAACTCTCATTAATCATGACATGTTTATCTTCAAACATAAACTCCTTGGTGAGAGGAAGTGTGTGTTTCAAAAATATATGCACATATAAAATATTCACAAATGTTAATTATGGTGTTGATGGAATAAACATCAGTAAAGTAGTTTTATATTTGACTTATTAAGAAACACAGACTGTTGATCTTAGTTGAAACACCAGCTCTCAAGGAAATTTTTCAGAAGTGTCTATTTTATAATTTGATACTGATTTTATAGATACATCCCTCTTTTGGGCAGCATTGACACTTTTTTTTTTTTGTGGTACGTGGGCCTCTCACTGTTGTGGCCTCTCCCGTTGCGGAGCACAGGCTCCGGACGCACAGGCTCAGCGGCCATGGCTCACGGGTCCAGCCGCTCCGCGGCATGTGGGATCTTCCCGGACCGGGGCACGAACCCGCGTCCCCTGCATCGGCAGGCGGACTCTCAACCACTGCGCCACCAGGGAAGCCCAGCATTGACACTTTTATTATACTTTCCACTGGAGAAGTTATTTGGATATATGTGTATGCAGAGAAGTGGAGGAGTTTTATAAGCAACTACGCATTTGTTCTGAGAGGTAGCATAAAGGCAACATAAAACAAATTAGGGATAGAAAAAGTTCTACGAAAGAGAAAATGTGTTTGTGGTGAAAACCAAAATAACAAAGTTGCTTGCACAGAGAAAGACTATTCCATTCAAAAGGCAGAGAATTCCGACAAGAATTCTGACAAGAATCAGATGGTCACAGTGTCTATCAAAGCACATGGTGAGGCCCCTCCCCCCGACCCCCTCCAGCAAGTGGATACAGAATCCCAACTGGCCTGGCTAAAGATGTGAATATTAATCTATCAGATTGATGTCATCAAATGTCTGTATCAAGCCACTATCTCCTCTTGAACTTGATCTTATATTGATCAAGCAAACTTCAGACAATTTGCCTTCCACCTAAAGAAAGGGGATGTGCTAATCTTATCATTCAGTGCAAATCTCTGTTTCACTGGACAATTTTTTTTTCCTCATAATATGTTGCTGGGGAGGAAAATTTTTCTTTTTACCTTTCCAGGTTCTGTGGCAGGTCAAACAATTAAAATGTTATTAACAGGAAAAAACAAATGTAATTTCATACATATGGGATTCCCATAAAAATAAGAGACCCAAAAGGCAGCCAGGTGATTGAAGCTTATATAACATCCTGAGCTAATAAGGAAAGGAATGGGGTCTGGGGATACAAAGAAAAGAAGGCCATTCACAGGAAGGAAGAGGAAATGTCTGGAAAACAAAGGTTGCCCTGTTATGCAGATAAGTTTCTTAAGTAAAAAGGTATTTCTGAAAATTCTCTTCCTGGTATAGGCCCCCTTTCCAATGCAAATTTTGGCAGATGAGGATGGGGAGGTAAAGGATTTTTCCTGAATCTGCTGGGTTTTCATTGTCTTTAGCTCAAAATAATCTGTAACTGAGTAGGACCCTATGGGGCCTTCCCTGGACAGGCCTTCCGCCATATCCTCTGCTTTAGCTCCTCTCTGAAGTACCTAGATAATAGTATTTGATACACATTTCCTGAGTTGTTTTGCAGATGTGAAAACCCCACCACCAAATGGAAGATATTAACTACTTGATGACCATGAGTACATAGCCCCAGGCCTCCTGGAGCCTAAGGACTGGTAATGTTAACCCCTGTGACACAACCCTGCTGCCTCACCATCAGCCAATCAGAGAATTGTGCACAGGCTGATCACATACCCTGCGACCCTCCTTCTCCTGGCCTTTAAAAATGTTTTGCTGAAACGCTTAGGGGAGCTTGAGGCTTTTCAGGGCATAAGCCATCCACCTCCTTGCATGGCCCTGAAATAAACCTTTCTCTGCTCCAAACTCTGACGTTTCAGTTTTTTTGGACTCACTGTGCATCCAGCATATGAACTTGCGTTAACAAATCTCATGCCGATGTGGGATGTGGCATATTTTGGAGTGGAAAAATTCTGTTCCCCTTCATTGCCATCAGAGCCTTGTGAGTTGACCTAGCAAATTTAGTCTCTGTGATTTTAAATATTTCTATAGTGAGTCTAAATATTCATATGTTGTAAAACCAAGGGGCATAGGTAATACTGTAGTTAATTCACCAAGATAAAGATATATAATGAGGCATTTTGGAAACTGGACATCTACCTTTCTTCATGGGCAAAGAAAGCTTTTCAACTATTTTACTTTCAGGTTTCCAGAACAGATACTTATTCTATTTTTAAGTATGCTTTTGTTTTTCAGATCTATATCACTAATTCATAAGTATACCACCACTATATTTATCACTATGGTTTTATGCCTACAATTGTGTAAAATCATCCAAATTAATGTTTGACACTATGTTACTTATAGCTGAAAGCATTGGACTGTTGGCAAACTTCCAAGTTTGAGATTTACTAGTATCTTGAAGGTTCTGGTTACCTGAGATGTTGTCCTTGGTAGGTACACACAGGACCTAAAAATGGATATAATACCTTTTTTTTTTTTTTTTTTTTTTGATGGATCACAACTAGTTTCTTAAACTTCCTTTGGAGGAAAGAATCAATGTATTTATAAGAGTGAATATATTTTGTCAAGACTCTCATATTATTTATAGTAAAATCTGATGTCCAATTAAGAGCTTGTATAAAACTTTACCTGTAAAATTAAATTATGTTCCCAAGTAATGGAAATTTGTGTATTCTATACTCTGCAACTGTAATATTGTGACTTAAAAGAAATATATATTTGGTCATTCAGATGACCAAATTCTATTTCTCATATATATTTGGTCTTCATCCACAGTTCCTGCCTCACAGCTCTCAAAATTCTTGGAATTTCCTGAGAAAATAGCAATGGAATATCTTTTGTTATAATATTTGGTCTCTTGCCCTCAGTTCCTAAAATCCCTTCAGAGCCATAAAAGTGAAATAGGTGTGTTATCATTCATAACAAATCCCTTTCTACCCCAACTGGGTTTATGTTAGCAAAATGACTTTTGGAAAGCACCTATGGATGGATGGAGGCTGGTTGCCAGGGCAACCAACCACAAATAGAGGGGTGGAACTTTCAGTCCCACCCCCTGATTTCTGGGGAGGGGAGAGGGGCTGGAGGTTGAATCAATTACCAATAGCCAATGATTTAATCATTCATGCCTATATAATGAAGCCTCCACAAAAACCCAAAAGGACTGAGCCCAGAGCTTCCAGTTAGTGAACATGTGCAGATTTGAGGAGAGTGGCACTCAGAGAGAACATGGAAGCTTCGTGCTCCTTCCCTTACTTTGCTATACTCCTCTCTTCACCCTGGCTGTTTCTGAGTTATATCTTTTTATAATAAACCATAATATATCAGTGATTTAGTGAGTACAAGGTTTCTCTGAGTTCTGTGAGCCACTCTAGCAAATTAATCAAACCCAAGGAGGGGGCTGTGGGAACCTCAGCTTTATAGCCAGTCAGAAGTACAGATAACAACCTGGATTTGCAAGTGGTGTCTGAAGTGTGTGTGTGTGTGTGTATGCACGCAAATGCACAGGGGTTGTGGGGGGCAGTCTGCTGGGACTGAGCACTTAACCTGTGGAATCTGATGCTATCTCTGGGTAAATAATGTCAGAAGTGAGTTGTTTGGTGGTGTGAGGGCATCCCCCACACACATCAGAATTGAGTACTGATCCAAACAGCAATACATCAGAAAAATCTTACACTGTTATTAATAACTATAAACATGCATTAAAACATATTGTTCATATGCCTAGATTATCACTAAATCAACTCTATAGCATCACTTTCTAACAGAAGTTTCTGTGATGATGAAAATGTTCACATAAAACATTGTATCACCTAAGGATTCTACCAGCGAACTACTAGGGCTCTTTAATGAATTCAGTATAGTCCCAGGATACAAAATTAATATACAGAAATCTGTTGCATTTCTATCACCACCAACAAAGTATTATAAGGAGAAATTAAGGAAACAATCCCATTTGCCTTCACATCAAAAAGAATAAAATACCTAGGAATAAACCCACCTACAGAGGCAAAAGACCTATACTCCAAAAAGTATAAGATGCTGATGAAAGAAATCAAAGATGACATAAACAGATGGAAAGATATATGGTGTTCTTGGATTGGAGGAATCAATACTGTTAAAATCACCATACTATCTAAGGCAATCAACAGATTCAATGCAATTCCTATCAGAATGCCAATGGCATTTTTCAAAGAACTGGAAGAAATAATTTTAAAATTTATATGGAAACACAAAAGACCCTGAATAACAAAAACAGTCTTGAGAAAGAAGAAAGGAGCTGGAGGAATCAGGCTCCCTGATGTCAGACTATACTATAAAACTATAGTCATCAAAACAGTATGGTACTGGCACAAAAACAGACACACAGATCAATGGAACAGGACAGAGAGCCCAGATATAAGCCCACACACATATGGTCACCTTATCTTTGACAAAGGAGGCAAAAATATACAATGGAGAAAAGACAGCCTCTTTGTTAAATGGTGCTGGGAAAACTGGACAGCTATACATGTAAAAGAATGAAATCACAACATTCTTTAACACCATATACACAAATAAACTCAAAATTGATTAAAGACCTAAATGTAAGACCAAATACTATATAACTGCTAAAGGAAAACATATGCAGAATGCTCTCTGGCATAAATCACAGCAATAACTTTTTGGATTCAACTCCTAAAGTAAAGGAAATGAAAGTAGAAATAAACAAATGGGACTTAAACTTAAAAGCTTCTGCACAGGAAAGGAAACCATTGTCAAAATGAAAAGACAACCCACAGAATGGGAGGAAATATTTGAAAATAATATGACAGATAAAGGATTAATATCCGAAATATATAAACAGCTCATACAACTCAACATCAAAAAACCAAACAACCCGATTAAAAAATGGGCAGAAGAACTGAAGAGACGTTTTTCCAAAGAGGAAATGCAAATGACCAACAGGCACATGAAAAGATACTCAACATCACTAATCATCAGGGAAATGCAAATCAAAACCACAATGAGATATCACCTCACACCTGTCAGAATGGCTATCATCAAAAAGAACACAAATAGCAAATGCTGGTGAGGATGTGGAGAAAAGGAAACCCCTTGTATACTGTTGGTGGGAATATAAACTGGTATAGCCACTGTGGAAAACAGTATGGAGGTTTCTCAAAAAACGAAAAATAGAACTGTTATGTGACCCAGCAATTCCACTCCTGGGCATACATCCGAAAAAACCCAAAAACAACTGATTTGAAAAGATACATGCACCACGATGTTCATAGCAGCATTATTTACAATTGCCAAGATATGGAAGCAAACTTAAGTGTCCATCGACAGATGAATGGATAAAAAAGTGGTATATATACACAATGGAATATTACTCAGTCATAAAAAAGAACAAAATTTTGCCATCTGCAGCACCATGGATGGACTTGGAGGGCATTATGCTAAGTGAAATAAGTCAGACAGAGAAAGACAAATACTGTGTGATCTCACTTATATGTGGAATCTAAAAAGTACAACAAACTAGTGAATATAACAAAAAATAAGCAGACTCACAGATATAGAGAACAAACTAGTGGTTATCAGTGGGGAGGGGAGGGAGGTGCAAGATAGGGTGGGGGAATGGGAGGCACAAACTCTTGGGTGTAAGATGGGCTACAAGGATGCATTATACAACATGGGGAGTATAGCCAATATTTTGTAATAACTGTAAATGGAAAGTAACCTTTAAAATTGTATAAAAAATATAAAACAACAACAAGAATACAGTATTACCAAAATGGTTGCCCTAGCTACTTATCACTATTGAGCACCTGAAATGTGGCTAAGGCAACAGAATTTTAAATTTTACTTATTTTTATTCATTTAAATGTATATTGTTATATGTGGCTAGGGGCTCCAGTATTAGACAGCACAGCTCTATAGTACATATAGGGAGACTAGAATTTTGTCTTATAAATGTACTGATTAATTTTAAGGAAAAAAAGTGAGCAAGTTAGAACTAACATGTGTTTGTAAACAACTGAGTGAAATCCTTACAGATATCAAACTATATGTTTCATTAATTGAAACTGTCTTAAGGTTAAGTACTATAAATGTCTAGTTTTGGTACTCCTTGATTTTGAAAAGATAGCATTCATTACTTCTTATATTACTTTTCAAATCATTTATTATATTAATCATGGGGATCTCTGTCAACTAAAATTATGTTTTAAAACTTAAATTATATTTCCTAATCTCTTCATGGTGTATAGAATTTTTGTTAGGAATCTAGAAAACGTTGTTGATGATTACCAACTATATTAAGTGAAAGGGCTTCCCATTACCCAACGTAACATAATATCGAATAATATCTCCTTCTCTCTCTCTCTCTCTCTCTCTCTCTGTCTCTCTCTCTCTATATATATATATGTTATAATCCTGATGATTTTTTAAAAAAACTATCTTCTACATGCTAAATATCAATGTGTGTATTTATATATGGTAAATCCTAGCCATTTTTGCAAATGTTTTGATCCCACAGGCTTCTAAATAAAAATGTTATCAAAATAAATAGCATAAGTGAGGAGACAGTAGGAAATTAGAAAATATATGTTTATTTCCCTTGCTTGTTTTTTCTTCCTAGTTAGATGAGCCAGGTATTAGAGGAGAGAAAAAAATTGGCTAAACTTGAAAGGTTGGACTGAACTGGTATATACTAGATTGAGAGAACTGAGTTGCATAATATTGAAGCTTTCCAGAATATCACCGATTACTTAACTCTGGAATCTACAGAGCAACTGCTATAGTACCAATTATAAAAATGCAAACCATGAGATGCAATGCCTAGATAGTACTGTAGTAGCTTCACTCAACCTTGAAATCCGTTTTTCCTATTTTTGCAGGAGTACCCAGGAGGAGGGTAGGAAATTGTCAGTAAGAATACTGCATTACCTGTTCCCAGAGGAAAATTTTTGTGATAAATAAAATCCAGCTTCTGAAGGTTTATATTAAAAAATGCATAGCTAAAATTGTCACCCTATAAAGCAATTTATGATGCAATTTATGACAGGCTTGAAAAGAATGAGAAGGGTAAGTGAAACAGGTTGCCCATCTAATTGGTACCATTCACTGGAGAGTATCTTAGGGCCCAAATAATCCTTCCTAAATCAGAAAGACAGTTCAAATTATACTTTTTTTTCCCAGTGTTACTGAAAAATAATTGGCACACCTCTCTCTATAAGTTTAAGGAATGATAGTTTGATCTACACATTGTGAAATGATTTCCACAAGAGGTGCAGTTAACATTCATTTTCTCACATAGATACAATAAAAAGAAAAGAAAAAAGAAGAGAAAAAAGGGAAAAAAATTCCTTCTGTTGAGAACTCAAGATTTACTCTCAGCAACTTTCCTGTATATTGTATAGCAGTGGTAGCTACAGTCATCATATTGTACATTGCATCCCTAGTACTTATTTATCTTACAACTGGAAGTTTGTATCTTTTGATCATCTTTCTCCAATTCCCCTTCCCCCCACCGTCCACCTCTAGTAACCACAAGTCTGGTCTTTTTTCTATGAGTTTGTTTGTTTTTTTTAAGATTCCACATATTAGTGAGATCATACAATATTTGTTCTTTCTCTGTCTGACTGATTTCACTTAGCACAATACCTTAAAGGTCCATCCATGTTGTCACAAATGGTACTATTTTCTCAATTTTTTACGGCTGAATTATATATATTGATATCAATTTCTTGAAGGATTTATGCATCTATAGACACATCTATAGACACTTAGGTTTTTTGCACACCTTGGCTATTGTTTTGTTGTTGCTGTTTTCTCTTAATTCATTCAACGTTTATTGGAAATGACTCTGTGCAAGGCTTGGTCCCTGCCCTCACTCAAGGAACTCACAGTCTAGGGAAACAGACACACGACCATCACAGTGCCTTGTGTAAATGCTGCAGTAGGAGAGCAGACACAGGGTTAGAGAGGCAGCCGGAATGGCAGTCTCTGCTTAGCTACCTAGGCTGTCTTGTGGTGTAATGGAGTTCACCAGGCAGCCAAAGAGGCCCGATGCATAGTGTACCCGGAGGCATCAGGACCTGAACGAGCATAACGTGTTCAGGAAATGGTATCAATACAAAGTAGGTTCTGTCCTGGGGATGATGGGAGGGAGGCTAGGGCAAGATGATGAAAGAATCTGCATGGCACACAAGGGGCTTTGGTGAGAGAAGCCATGGAGGTCTTTAAGGAGTGACCTCATTAAAGATGTATTTTAGAGAGAAAATGCTGCCAGAAACGGGAAGAATTTTCAGGAAGAGACCCAAAGTTTAGGAAAGAGATTATGAGGGCAGGGAAGTGAGATGGAGAACAGAGGATGAATTCCAGATGAAGAAGTGGGTCACCACAGGTTGGGGGAAGGGGGATGCAGAACCAAGTTGAGCAGCAGGAGAGAGGAGACGGAATCCGTGCCAAACACCAGGCCGGGTGTTTTACAAACACTCTCCATCCTTCACAAGAATTGTCCCCATCGTACAGATGATGCTTAGAGAAGTTAAATGACTTTTTTGGTCACAAAACTAGATTACAGAGTTAAGCTTCAAATCCAGGTCAACACCTTTAACTGTCATACAAATCTAGACAAAGATATATAGTGAGCTGTTTCGGAGAATGATCTGGAGCTTGGGGGGAAACTCACGACTAAAGGTAAGACATCTGGGAGTCCTCAAGGTAGATCAGCAGGTGGTTGAAGCCACAGATGAGGCTAAAACTGTGCAGCAAGAAAAAAGCCAAGGATGAAACTGGAAGAGCACTCACAGTTAGGAGAACAGGAGGAGCCAGTGGCAGAGGAGACAGCTGGAAAAGGAAACAGAGGTGGTGGTGAAGTCAAGACAGAATTCAGTGAAGAGTGCCAGACACTGCAAAGCATCAGTACAACTGGGAATGGATACCACATTTGCAATCACAAAGGCTTTTAGCCAAACTGGCTTCACCACTTTAGTGGTGGAAGCCGAGAGCAAGCAGCAAGGGCTAAGAGGAGTGCAGGGATGGGGCTGAAGGCTTGACAAGCTTGGTTGAAAAAAGAAATCAGGGACTTCCCTAGTGGTCCAGTGGTTAAGACTCCATGCTCCCAAAGCAGGAGGCACGGGTTTGATCCCTGGTCGGGGAACTAAGATCCTGCATGCCATGCGGCATGGCCAAAAAAGACAAATAAGAAATCACCTTGAAGGTTGCATCTGAACCCATATATGGAGAGTGTCAGGCCACATGGTTATGCAAAATTCTCTAGCTGCACTGGGCAGTTCAGGTCCAGAAGCAAACAAATGGACAGTGGACCCAGGGTTGGAAGTGAAGGAAAAGGGGCAGTAGAGAGGGGAATAAGGGTACAAGGGACTTTGGACTCTTCTAGAGAGAAGAGCTGCCCTTTCTGGGACACCAGTAAAGATGTTTAAAATCTCAGAAAGATTTGGAGGACCCATTTGGAATTTTTAAACAAAAAAAAACAAAGCCAAGGTTCATCTCTTCGTTGTGTAAAAGGGATTTGATAAACAGATAACTGATGTTAACAAATTTAACTTAAAAAGAATAGACTGTTTTTAAGTACATCAAGGTACCACTGGAACAGGATGCAAAACGATACACACTAATTACTAATTACTCCTCTTTACTCTTAAAGCTGATTCCCCAAAGACTTCTACTTAGCAAATACTTTAAGAAACTGCTCAGAAAAAGAATAAAGGAGCATTTAGGTCTATTCCATTATTCAGACTGGCTGCCGTCCTGATTTGATAAAAGGGAGATTTTACTGGGATAGAACAGCATTTGCACGTTTTCAAAGCTCTAAGCTGGCTTCTCACTCTTTTTACAGTACATCAGGAAGGACATCAGTACCCCTATTCTTCCAAGGCCAGAAGAGGTGAAGGGGCATGTCCCAGGCCACCCCAGTCTCTTGCCTCCAAGTCCAAGGCTCTCACTTCCACCCATCCTGACGCATGCTACTCTCAGGCGTTCCCCCACACCTCGCTCTGCCTGTCTTGTCTCTGACCTTGAGACGGCACCGATGCGGCTACTACTTAGCAACACAGGTTGAAGCCTGCACCCCCGTGGCCAGCCTGGTTCTTGGACAAGGCAGCCTTTCCTGTAAAATACTCCTAAGAAGCCCTCAACCACCAGGCCTGAGAGGGTCCCTGTGAGGGTGGGTCCCTGTGATCACCCTCCCAACCAAGGCTGCTCTCCCTTCCGGATCCCTAGCTCACTAGGATCACAAGGCTACACAGAACTGCTTTTCCTGCAATAAAACTACAGCAGCCAACATTTATTGAGCACCTACTTGTTGCCTTGGACTCTGCTAAGACCTTTACATGTGTTACCTAAACTTTGCAACAACCCAGCAAAAATAGGTACTCTTATCCCTGTTTTACAGATGAGGATAACTGATACCTGAGGCTCAGAAAGGCTACGTGACTCGCCCAAGGTCATTCAGCTAGTGGTTGAGGCAGTACTCATAAGTCTGTCAGACTCGGGAATCCACTTTATTTTCACTGTACCACACTGCCCTGGCTCATCGCTCTACAAATGCCTAGAGACCCACACCAGAGTGGAAAAGGAAAAGTGAGGCAAGGCACGAGCCTTTTCATTTTCACTGCCTGGTCCATGCCTCGGTTGGTCCCAGCAAGCCTGGCCCACCTTTGCCCCATGCACAGAAACCCTGCTGCCTGACGACACCTGAGCAGAGGCACGAAAGCACGCACCATCTCAGAGCCCTGCGGTAGCAGCGGAGCTCAGCCAGCCCTTGGAAAGAGTGAGCCAGCTGAGAATACTAACAGACTTCCTGGAGGCAAAAATTCAGCGAGGGCAAGCCCGAGGAAATAAAATTATTTAAAAGGGGCACAGAGTGAGACTAGAAAAAGGGAGCAACTTGGACTTCCAAAGATAGTGCTTCTTCCATCAGGCACCGGGAGGACGTACATCAGTGGTGGCAGGGTTATTCTAAAATATCTGAAAACCCAAAAATGTCTTAGTCTGTGGGAAAACTTTTTGTGTATTATTTCTGTAGGTTTTCTGTCCTGTAATGTTTTGCTTAAGCTGATATTAAACTACATATGTGCAGGATGCCCAAAAGTGTTTCGAGGGAAACCAATCCTGGGATCTAATGTTTGCCACAGTTGTTAGATTGCTTAAAAACAAAGCATATCGCTCAGATTTCATTAGAAGGCAAGGGACAGCTTGACAGGTGGCATATTGGCCGCCACTGGGTCAAATTAACCCTATGGGTATGTTAGTCTGCTTAGAATTTTTTAAAAAATAAATTGTCAACATTTAAAAATCAGAAGTTCAATCTGGTATCTTTGGGCAAGCAGCACAAATTGGAAGAAGCTGCACAGCCACTGCCCCCTTTAGGCAGGCCTGTGCTTTTCTAGCACCTGGCCTGGCCGCTCATTTAAGCCACCTGACTGACCCCTGTAGGCAAGAGTTTGCTATTGGTGGTTTAGCCCAGTGAAGGGATCCCAGGCTTGGTCGTCCTCAGGACCGCCACAGGGGGGCAGCACTGGTCTACCCATGAGGCCTGCGTCAGCCTGAGCCTGCTGTAACCAAGCTGAGCTTATGAGCACATCCTTTCAGAACCAGAAACGTCATCCTCACTTCACTAGCAGACCCTGCTTCCCCACGCTCCCCATCGGATTTATGCCCTGAGAAGCAACAGCAGCTCATCTCAACATTCCCACCAGGCCTCGGCGACTGAGGGGAAGCCACCGACTCGACTTGCCCCTCCTTCTCTGACTACCACTTTCCACATCCCGCCACTCCTCCCACTCCACAGCCGGCATCTCTATCTGTTCAGGAATTCTACCTTCACCCACCTGTTAACACCACTGGGCCTCAGATCCTGAAGGAAGAGGCAGGGCAAACACCCTCCCCCTTTTAAGGCAGGTTCATTCTTCATCAAATGCTCATTACTTGCCTTTGCTCACTCAGGTTAAAGGTCAGTTGACCTCGTGAGGCAACAGGTCTGCTCTCTGCTCTCACCCCTTCCAACCTCACCGACAACATCTTTAGTGGCAGCATTTAGTATACGCTGCTACCTCCCTTCAGGAAGGACATTTAGTATCACGCACTGAGGCCCTTAAAACCGTTCGTCCCATGTCGTCCAAAATGCCATTTACTGTTCCTACTATTTAGTCCAAAAACGCAGGAAAATCCTTATATAAGATAGTCTTTGCAGTATTTCTCCTAGTGAACAACCAGAAACAACCCAAATGTCCAGCAACAGGGAAACTGTTAAAAACAAACTATGCTATATTCCCACTTGATGGGCAATTATACAGCTAATGAAAATAATTAGGATTATGAAGACCATGTGATAAGATAGGAAAGTGATTATGATATGAAACACTATGTAAAAAAAGAATATAAAATTAAATGTACAGTAATAAATATCTAAAAAAACTAGTCCAAGAATTACTGAAAGATACCAAAATGTTAACATTTTATCTGTACTAGAGCCCTCAGAGTGTGGGTAACCTTTCTTAAACCCCTACCAAATTTAACATACATATACTACTTTTATAGGGAAAAGTATGTGTGCATGTGTGTATGACGTTGGAAAATTTGATAGCAATTGTTAAGCTCCCTGGTCTACTCTTAATGTAGACTTTGAAAGTATACAAGCCTCATGTTATCATGATAAAAAGGCCCTTGGGAACCTGCGCCTCCAGGACTCACCGCCTCCAGAATCCAATGCAGCCACGCTAGTAAAACAAAGCTTCCAGGGCCCCAAAGTCCTTAGTTAAAGGCCAATTTTATCCTACCTGGAGATGACTGCTTTGCATAACTCCTAGGAGACCGCAGCACCACCTGGAAGATAGGATTAGATCAAAATGGTTCTCAGGCGCCACTTTAATCAAGTTTTGCACTACACAGTAACGGGGTGGGGGTGAAAGACGGTGATTGTTTTCAATCAAATTCACCTGCCCCAAGGTGAACAGCCTGGGCTCCCAAGAACAGAAAACTGCTTTCCTTCCCAGGGGAATCCCCTTCCTGAGCTGACAGGACAGGATTTCAGCGAAAATGAGCACAAAGGACAAAGCAAGCTAGTTAAGGAGGCCAGACAGATTTCTGAACTCTTCCCAGTGCAAACGAGAGCTAGGCATGTAGGTACCCCTCCTAAAGGCATCACCCCAATCCCAGCCACTCCCACCTGAGGCCAAACTGCCTCCCCACAGGGACTGACAGCCAATGTTCATTTCATCACTCTCCTCCCAGCGGTGCACCTAGCAGCACAGAAGCCTGAGCAGTTGTGGCTACCATCTGGCAGAGGCAGCCTTCAGGCCAGAATCCTCACGGGCCTTCACTGGCCCCTCCTCAGCTACTAGTGTGTCTGCCTGGCCATAGCAGAGCAGCCAGTACGTGTGTGGCTGGGTGGGGCGGGAGGGGCCAGAAGAAGCAATAAAGCAAATCAGATGTGGGTTCTGGTTGCTGGGTCGACATGTTGGCAGGACCAGTCTTGGCCCCCAGAAGGACCCATAGGGCCCTGTGTCCTCCATTAATTCTTCTCCGGGCGGTTTCTGTTCAGGACAGCTTTAGGGGCAAATTCCAGCTTGTCCTTAAGGCTCACGACCTGGGTGTGGTCCTTGCCTAGCAGCTCGTCCAGCTTGCAGTCCTCCCGGCGCTCCGAGATGCTCTTCTCCTCCACAAGCTGGGGATCCTTCCCCCGGATGAACCATTCCAGGTGGTAGCCCACAGCCCCAACCATGAAGGCCACGGGAAAGGTGACATAGGGAGCATAGGTACACACCACAGTCCAAAGCACAGGCCACATGACATCTGCACCGCAGCTCACACCCCGCTGTCTGGCCCCCACCCTCCACCTGCGCTCCCACTCCTGGAGCACCGAAGCCGCCAGGCCCCAGACCCCGCCCACTGGTGCCCACGATCTTGGCTACTGTAAATAATGCTGCTGTGAACATGGAGGTACAGATATCTTTTCCAGTTAGTGTTTTTGTTTCTTTTGGATATACTCCCAGAGGTGGAATTGCCGGATCACATGATAGTGCTCTTTTTAATTTACATTTTTCTCTCTCTCAAAATGAATTAGTGTTTTGGAAATATCAGATAACATGATGAGGGATTATCACTTTTTCTTCTTCAGTTCATTCAACAAGTATTTCCTGATCACATACTAAGAGCCGAGCATTGTGCTAGATGCTGGTCTGGAACGTCAAAAAAAAAAAAAAAAAAAAAAAGCGAAACATACCTTACCTTCATGGAAGTTAAGGTTTAGTTGGAGAGAAATTCAATAAGGAAAGAAATACAAAATAAATACAGAATCATTAATTGCAATAAGTGTTTTGAAAGAATATACAAAGATGCAATGGAAGAGGATATCAGGAAAAAAATGGTTATATTTGGGGGCTAAGAAAAATGCCAATTTGAGAAAGTGACAACAGGTTGAGATCAGAAAGATGAGAAGGAGTTAAATGTGGGGAAGAGTGAAACATATAGAACCTTCCAGAAAGAAAAAAAAAGCAATTTGATAATAAGAGCAATTCAGAGGTATTATCCAAATATTTTGCATTACAGGGCATTAGATTTGTTTTAAATAATGGAAATCAGTAGTTTTTTCAAGAATCTGTCAACATTTTAAAATTATTAAACCATCATACTAATTATTTAAAGTATTCTTTATAAAATCAAGAATCAGGCCTTTTTTTTTGTAATGAATTGATTGCATCATTTGCTCAATTTTGAGTTAGCATTTAATACTGAAATCTTTTTTTAATATTTATTTATTATTTTAGTCTGTGTTGGGTCTTCGTTGCTGCGCGCGGGCTTTCTCTAGTTGCCGCGAGCAGGGGCTACTCTTCATTGTGGTGTGCGGGCTTCTCATTGCAGTGGCTTCTCTTGTTGCAGAGCATGGGCTCTAGAGCAGGTGGGCTTCAGTAGATGCAGCATGTGGGCGCAGTAGTTGTGGCTCATGGGCTCTAGAGCGCAGGCTCACTAGTTGTGGCGCACGGGCTTAGTTCCTCCGCAGCATGTGGGTCTTCCCAGACCAGGGTTCAAACCCATGTCTCCTGCATTGGCAGGTGGATTCTTAACCACTGTGCCACCAGGGAAGCCCTTGAAATCTTCTCTTCTAATTATTTCCTTGTCATTAGATTAGTAGAATGTTTTCCTAGCTACTCATTCAAAAAATTTTACAGACTTTTATAGTGTTAAGTGACCACTTATTTAAACTGATTTACAGTAGAGAGTCCATCTCTTAGAAATTTTAAAATTCTATCAGATTACCTAGAAAAAAAGAAAATAGGCATTCCAGGCTGGAACCAAGCTGTTCTTTGTAGAGAATCCTTTTGTTTTTTTCAAAGAGTTTTTCCTTAGCTAAAATTTTCTTAAAATTATTTTTTTCTAGTATCAGGAAACTAAAGCCAAGTCTACTTTTGATGTAGGGTGGAGGAGGTGGCATTTGGCCTTGCACAGCACTTTGTTAACCAGTTTTCTTCAAGCGGCATTTTCTTTTGTTCTGAGGTGGCAGATTTGTAGCAGAGTGGCATCCAGAAATCATTGTAATTGCAGCAGTATTTCATGCAGTTGTTGAAGAGTACTCTCTGTTCAAGGATTTCAAAACACTTTTCTAATGGTAAATTACCTTCACAGTATTCTTTTTTGTAAACGGCAAAAAACCTGAAGCACAGAGAGCCATAGTTTATCAAGGTCTAGTGCTGATTTTCTTAGGCAACATATTTGTTAGACATCTTCTGAATGCTGAACGCTTTGCTGGATGCAGTGAAGAGTTTCAAGGGAAATAAAAGATAAGTTTCCTGAAGTCAGTTGTTTGGCTTAATGAGAGAGACACAAGAACCAAAGAAAATTATGCATATGTAGAAAACATTTATAGAGCCAATTATACATGTTCCCATTAAGTGCTTAAGTGTTTAGACTGGTGAAAAGGCTGGATAAACAGGTTTCATTGTATAATTAGGATCATTGGCCTTGAGAAAATTTTTAAGGAGTGAGGCAGATGATTTGACACTGCAAAAAGGGGACGACATTCTAGGCAAATCAAGTGGCATAGTCAGTGATATAGAGGCCAAAGAGAGGACAGTTTATATGGGGGTTGGCTTGCAGTACTGACAAATACAGTAAGAGCTGGATGGTCCCAAATCACCTAGAATAAGAGGCCCTTTGGTTACGGGAAGAGTTTCTGGCAACAGGAATACCTGGAGTAATTTTAAGTGAAAAGCTCAGAATGACATCAAGGTAAAGTCCTCACTAAATAGAAGGGCAAGGAGAAATACAGAGGAAAGGCCATCAGCAAGAATTCTCTGGAGGCACTTCATGCATTGGGTAGCAATGGGAATGGAGAATCAAATCTTTAGAGAAAAATCTTAGAATCATAGTCATTAAAGAAATCTTGGAGATCATTCAATTCACTCTTTATCAAATTCTAACTGGAAATGAAATACAGGTTTAGGTACTGTTGTATTAATTCGGAGATATTTCTAAGAAACAGATGGAAACAGAAACATAAAATGTTACTGTGTAGGTTCAACTGATTATATTTTAATAGAACTAGAAATTTTACTATGACATAATTCCCTCTGTCTCTGTTCAGCTCACCAAGTCCCTCTCTCTTGTCTCATTATATACTCATGGATCACCTGACTGACATTAAAAGCACTGGTCTGAAGCAAAAATCCTAAAAATTCAAACCAAAAAACAAGAATTCTCATGACAAACTATTTTTATACTTGTCATTACTACAGTTTGATCTTATGTACAAACTATTCACACATTTACTAACTCAAACAATTCTCACACATACCCTATCAGAGTACCTCATAGCGTGTTAGCAATAGCCTTGGGTAGTAGATTGAGTAAAACAGAACTACAGGCTATGGATTTTCTTAAAAAAACTTCCTTGGCAACAACATTATTTTATGTTTAACAACTCTAGCAATAAATATTATTATCAGCAGTATTGGTGTATGCTATTATCAATGAATGATAATAATTCCTATACTTTTTTCATAAAATATATGCAGTTGAGAACTAGTGCTTTATATAAAGCTAAGTTTTACTTTCCTGTATCAAACTTTTGATGGGGGCTGAATAGCAGAGAATTTGAGATTGTACTTCTTGATGGGGGCTTCTATTGAAGAATTTTATGCCAGGTGTAGGATTGACATTCTATTATGAAAATTGAGATCCCCAGATAACGTTACTACCTGCATGAAAAACTCCCTTACTTCTTCTGCATAGGAGTGCGCCATATATACTCAAAGGTAGAGAAGTTACCAAGCTTAATGTATCCACATGTATCAGATGGTGAGATGAGTTGACCAAGGTCATTTTACTAATATGTGGTAAGATCATACATCTGTCAAAGGAGTTCTGATGTCAGGATCAGACTGTCTTCTCTACCATCACAGCAACATAGAGACAGCTATGTTACGAGAGATAATTTCTACTGTCACATTCTTTGTTAGAGTATTTACCCAACAGTCAGAATGAAAAGTACACAAAGTCTTCACCATTGGAAAAGCTATGACAAAGTTTCCTAATTAAAATATCTGTGTGAACAATTTATTAACTAAAATATGCATTTTATTCTGTTTGCACACATATTCTTCTCACCTCGAATCAAGGAGATATTTGAAGATGAGATGGTAAACTCTTGGGATTATTATCAGAATTAAAATATACATAATTTTGAAGAGGACATTTTCATGAAAAATATCTCTAGGTATTAACATAATTCATGTAGATGTATTTATTATGCTTCATGGATGTATATAAACATTGTAAGAGCATTAGTGTAAACCAACAGTTGGGCATGATGGTGTACAAGGCACAGCTTGAAGAAAAGTAGGGGCCTCTTTTTTTATCCTTTGTGACTTCTAGAACAGTATTACCCAATAAAAATATAATTTAATATGTAATTTTAAATTTTCTAGTAGCTACAATTAAAAAGTAAAAATTAACAAGTAAAATTAATTTCAAAACACACTTTACCCCAACATAACCAAAATATTATCATTTCAATATAACATTGCTATAATTTCACTATAATATTAATATATATTAATAATATAATCCAATATGATGTTGATTACATTAAAATTATTCAGCAGATGGTTTACATTCCTATTTCATACTAAGTCTTTGAAATTCAGTGTGTATTTGGACTTATGATACATCTCAATTTTGTCATATTTCAAATGCTAAGAATTAAAAGATAAACTGAGGCATATTAAAAATTTTAAGAGTTTATTTGAGCAAAAATCAATCCAAATTGGGCAGCAGCTAGTACAGCAGAAAGGAGCTCAGAGGAGCTATACCAAATGAAAAACTTTTATAGACAGAAGGGAGCAAAAATAGGGGAGCTACACTAGGAAAAATGCAGGTCAGTTATTGCAAGGTTACTTTCCTTTAGTGGATGGCAGGTGTCTATGAGGCAGATTACCTAACTAGTGCTGATCAGGCTATTCCTGATTGACTGGTTTAAGATTCCTTTTCTGGGAAAGCTGAAATTGTAATTAAATTGTCTGGGTTTGGTTATATGGGGCTTAGCATAAGTGACTCCATTTGGGGCCTGTTGTCTCAATTTTAACAGAGCATATGGCTACAGTATTGGATAGCACATCCTCAGAATTTATTATCTTTACCAACAATTTAAAAAAGGTAAAACAATCCCTGAATGTGTGTGTTTGTTTATTTTTTGAGGAGTCACAGTTTATTTGCTCTACGTTCTCTACCAATGTCCACATACAAAAAATCAAAGTGATTTTTCTACTGTTCCAACTTGAACATGTAACTACCTTTTTTGAGGGCTATACAAGTTTCTGGGTAACAATTTGGAGTGGGAACAATGGTTCTTTGAGAGCTTAGTACTAACACCAGTAAATATAATTCCTTTCAATCATCTGGATGGATAACAAAAATTAATATTCTGTAAAGATCTGTACAGCTTAATATCCCTTAAATGTAGGTATTGTGTTCAAATCAGGAAACTGTAGTTCACATATACTGTGCAACTACTGTTACACCCAGGCTTTCTGACTGTGATTTCTATGCTTTGAGTTCTATGTTGTTTTTATTAGAGGGAGAAAAAATAGTGTAAAAAAATTTGCTTCATTTATTTGTTTATCAAATGTTTATAGAGTACCAAATTGGCTATTTTAGGGATAACATGAATTTATCTGAACATACAATAGAATTTTTAAGGAAAACAAATGTTTAGAAAGGGAGAGAAAACTTCATGGGACTATAAGTGATATAATATTGGGATATTAATTTTTTAAAGCAAAGTATTTTGAAAATTTACTTTAACTTTTCTTTGGATCCTATGCTGTAATTTTTAAACTTGTAATTTTTAATTAGAACTGATTTCTCCAGTGACCTCTAAAGTCACTGTTAAACTCAGTGTTAATATGGCTTCATATAGCTTTGTTGAATTTTATAACAATAATAGACATAATATTTTTAGTGCAAAAATGATTAAGTTCTTTTTTAGGAAAAATATCCCCTCTCAAGAGGCTTAATTAGTTGAAGTGAATATTAAGCAAGCAGAAATTTTCAGAAGAAGCTTCTCCTTTTAAAAACAAGATTATTATGGAATATGGTTTATTCAGCCTTTCAGTGTCCTCCTTGATTGGAATTTTCATAGCAGAATGAATAAAGGGAAATCAGTTATACCTTTACTTTGTCTCTTTAACTTGCTTTTAAAATAGTCATTATTCTAAGCCTTTACCTGTTTCCTCAAAATTATTCCCACGATTCCCATCTCGGCAAGAGATACAGCTATGCACTGAAGTTCACCAGCCTGGTCTTATATCCAGGAGGTTCACACTTATGCTGCCATGATTACTGTTTATTGGTGATATCTGTTCTGATTGGTAGCACCCATGGACCAATCATTAGATATTTTGAATTGGACCCTTGTCCTGACCATCTACATCCAATCAAATCAGTCTTGCCTCCTTCCAACTCATCTTCCATGTAGCATTCATTATATTGCTTCAAAATAATCCATTTAATGATGAGGGTCTCCTCCTTAAAACACTGCAATGACTTTGCATTGTTCTTGGGATAAACATCAAACTCTTTAATATATCCTAAAAGTCCCTGCCCATCTCACCAACATAAAATCTTGTGATCATTCCCCCTAGTCTCCAGCTCTAGCCACAGCACCTTTATGGAGCTTTTCCTAGAAATGAATGTTCTTAACTCTGCTCTAATTTTCCCTGCTCCCTACTACTTTTTTGTCTACTATTCATCCTTTAGGGGTCGGTTCCTCAAAGAGGCCGTTCCTAACTCTCCAGCTTATTCAGCATCCCCTGTTGTATGCTCTCATACCAGCCTGCACTTTTCCTTTGTAATTTATCACTGCTCTAGTTAAATAATTCCAATTATAATTAAACTAATCATTATATTTAATGTTTCCCTTGCTAGTACGTAAGTGCCACTAACACAGGGTCATTACTGTCCAGTTGATTTGCTCTATCCTGAGTGTCTATCACAATACCTTGCACAGAGCAGAATTCAATAAATATTTACCGACTAAACAAATGAATAAATGAAATATGATAATATATTTAAAATAACACAATTATAATTTATATGTCCACATAACCATGGTGATGTAACAATATTTATCATCATGCATCAAAGGGCAATTACATGTAATTAGCAAAGTGATAAAATGGCAGAAAATAACTGAAATACCAAAAGCAGTTTTGCCACAGATGAAAATTCCAATCTGCTCTTCTAACAGCTTAGAATTCTTTGTTAAAACTTTTAAACAATGTGGAGTAGCAGGAAGATCCTTGGCCTGGGAATATAGGAACCTGGGTTTTAATCTGGCTGTGGTACAAAAAACCTGCATGATCAAGAAGTCACATTCACTTCTATTAAAATGAACTCAACTTAAAAAAAAAAAAAAAAATCCTAGCACGGGATTTCCTTAACTGTGTTCCCTGGAATTGTAGCTGGGTAATGTAATTCAATATGTGTCTAGAGTCTACTACCTCTCAAATGTTTCTTGTCTTTAAGAAAATAAGAACAAAAATTATACTATTTTAATTGCTGCAAATACCTTACATCTATTTAAAAATGTATAAGGTATTAAAATTTCTACTGAAAAGGTTTATAACTTGCAAAGTTTGATACATGTCTGTTCATATTTTAAAATAGTATCCCAATCTTTTCTAATTACTTGAATTTTTTTCAATTTTCTGAATTTCAACATCTTTTGAATGTCTTTGTTTTAAAATCTGCCCTTCTATGCCACAAGATTGAATAGACATGGTATAGTCCTTTAATTAAAGATTATGAGAAATGGAGGCAATTTCTTTGAACAAGCAATTCTTTCACATAGAATGTTAAGTTATTATGCCGGTTAATCTATTCTTTAAGTACATGTAAGAGAAAAACGCTTTATAAAGGAATGTTCATGATGAGGAGCGGGAAATTTCCCCCTCTGCCCCTCTTGAGTTCTCGTAGCTGGACTGATAATGAAATTGATACAAGACAGATTGATAGGAGAAAAAAAAAACAAATTTTAATTCAAACTCATGGAGGTCTCATAGAAATAGGATCTAAGAAGTGGCCAAAGTAGACAGCTTTTATACTTATCAAACAAAGAAACAAAAAATTTATGAGGAATTGACAGGACAAAGAAACTTAGGTTTTGGGTGTTCAATTAGTGAAGAATCTAAACAGAGTGTGAGCTTGGGGTAGTCAATTAAACAAGCAGCAAGGTTTGTTTATACAGGCTTCTCTGCCTGAATTCCCCATCTCTGGCAATAAGGGTGTCCTTCTACCTCCAGATGCAGGGAGTACACCTTTCACACGGGAGATTTACTTCCTGCTTTCAGGGAGACAAAGGAGAATCAGCGTGCCCCTTCTGCACTGGCCGTTTCTTAAGTAACTTTAATTCAAAATAAGCAATATGTCATTGCAGCATATTTTGGGGCAGTCCACCCTGAGCCCCAACATTCTCTATCATTGAACCTAAAAGAGTCCATATGAAGATGAAATACACTTTCTGAAGTCATCACAGTCATTATTACTCTACCTGTATTAAAAAAAATTGGTCTAACAGTCATAAACATAAATTAACAATAAAAGCCCACTCATCAAAGTGGAAGAATAAAAGCCCACTCATCAAAGTGAGCCAAGATACTAGTCAAATATTCAAACATATTAAACTTTTCACAGAAATTCAAAAGACTGAACTTGGTATACTTCCTGTGTGCAACCCATTTCCCTGAAATGGGATGGGGGCAGGATACCTTAGACAACAAGATAAACTGCTTTTGCATATGGAATTTTCTTTATAAATTTTATTTTGCATGGTGTTTGCTCAAGATACTTCTGCATTTCTGGAATGATATAGTTAACATAAGGGAGACGTTCCAAGAATGAATTTATATGTATTTTGGCCATCTCATAAAATGACAAATAACAAAATGTCACTCTCATTTACTTACTGAGTCTAATAAATACATTAAACTAAAGGGTCTATTTTTTTAGAATTAAAAATATTGTTGGCTAGGAAACTAACATTGCCTAAATAAGTTTTGATGTGAAAACGTTCTGGCAGATGGATATTTATTATAAAAGTTATTAGTATAATAACAGTTTAAAAGTGTGATTTAGATATGTTTAAATATTCAAACTTGGAAGAAAATAATATTCAAAACCATAATTAAATTTAGAAATTATTTTTATAATATTATAGTTAAGTTTGACTTTTTTTTTAGTCTCATAGAGATTCGTTATGGTTAATTAGAAGGTATAAACTTTTTTTTCTAATTGTAGAAAACACATTACATATTTACCATCGTGAAGAGTTTAGCTAAGCTACGCCATGGTATTGCTGCTTCAGCATCCATTTTGTTTGGTCAAGTGGCCTACGATGGCCTTAAGCTGGCACTAGCCCCTCATGCAAGCACATGCCCTATGCAGCAGCCAGAAGAGCCATAAGTAAACATAAGTTTCTGATATGACTTCCCCAACAACCACTGTGATCGACAGTCTCCCCAGCCTTCTGGTACCTATATGCCTTATGCACCCCTAAGATAAGAGCCCTGTGGGTCTTACCAAAACCCTGCTCTTTTGGTTTGAATTGACTAGTCCAGCCTTAGCCAAGAAACCTCAGAGCACTCCACCCATGGACCTTAATAAAAGCATTTGCTCCAGGTCCTGCCTCTCTCTGTCTGCACTCTGTCTTGACTTCCCTGTGTGGGCCCTAAAGGTTGCCAGGTATTGTGAATAGTGTATTTCTCTATTTTAATTCCTCTTGTGGTCTATTACTGAACTACAGCTCACCATCTGGTACCCTATGCTCCACATAATAATAAGTGCTAATTTGATAAAATCACAACAACCATCTTAAACATTTTCAAGTGTACAGTTCAGTAGTGTTAAGTATATTCACAGTGTTGTGCAACAGATCTCTAGAATTTTTCATCTTATAAAACTGAAGCTCTATACCCATTAAACACTAATTCTCCTTTTCTCCCAGCCCTTGGCACCCACCCATCTACCTTCTGTTTCTATGATTTTGACTTTTAGATACTTCACATGAGTGGAATCATATAGTCTATGTCCTTTCATGACTGGCTTATTACTGCACTTAGCATAATGTCCTCATGCTTCACTCATGTCGTAGCATGTAACATTATTTTCATCTTTTTAAAATGCTGCATAATATGTCTTTGTATGTTTATACCACATTTTCTTTATCCATTTGTTCCTTGATGGACACTTGGGTTACTTTCACCTCTTGGCCATTGTGAATAATGCTGCAGAAAACATGGGTGTGTAAACATCTTTTCGAGATGCTCCTTCAAATTCTTTTGGATATGTAGCCAGAAGTAGGATTGCTGGATCATATGGTAATTCTAGTTTTAATTTTTTGAGGAAACTCCTTAATTTTTTCCATAATGGCTGCACCATTTTACATTCCCAGGAACAGTGCACACGGGTTCCAATTTCTCCACATCCTTGCCAATACTTGTTATTGTCTCTTCCTTTGATAGTGGCTATCCTAATGGGTATGAGGTGATATTCACTGCAGTTTTGATTTGCTTTTCTCATACGATTAGTCATGTTGAGCATCTTTTTATATGCTCTTTAGTCATTTATATATCATCTTTGGCGAAATGTCTATTAAAGTCATTTGTCAATTTTTTAATTGGGTTATTTAAATTTCTGTTGAGTTGTAGGAGTTCCTTACATACTCTGGTTATTAACCCCTTAGCAGATTATGATTTGCAAATATGTTCTCCCATTCCACAGGGAGCCTTTTCATTTTATCAATTGTTCCTTTGATGCAATTCATTTTTAAGTTCAATGTAGTCTTATTTATCTATTTTTACTTTGGTTGCCTATGCTTTTGATGTCATATCCAAGAAATCCTTGCCAAATCCAATATTGTGAAGCTTCTTCCTTATGCTTTTTTTTCTACGAATTTAACAGTTTGGGGTCTAATGTTTAGGTTTTTAATTCATTTTGAGTTAATTTTTGCATATGATGTAAAATTTGGAGTTAATTTTTGCATATGGTGTAAGATAAGGGTCTATCTTCATTCTTTTGCATGTGGATATCCATTTTTCCTAACACCATTTGTCCTTCCCCATTGTGTAGCACCCCTGTTGAAGATCATTTAACCACATGGCACAAGGGTTTATTTCGGAACTGTTTTGTTCCATTGGCCTATCTGTGCCGGTAGCACACCATCTTGATTACTGTTATTTTGTAGTACGTTTTCAAAACAGGAAGTGTGAGGGCTCCGACTGTCATCTTTTTCAAACTTGTTTTGGGTAGTGTGTGTCTGTGGTACTGCAGGATCTCTGGTGCTAGTCTAAGGTGCAATGATCTTATTTCTCAGAAGGCCCCAACCTGTTGCATGTACCTGTCAGCACTTAGGTTCAGGCAAGACTGAAACTAGTCCCTTAGGCAGACACTGAAAAAGTTAAGAATGTTGAATGTTGGATATATGTTCCACTCTCCTCTTTCCTTCTCCGGTGAGAAGCTGGGAGTTGGGAATTTCTTCCCAATCATGTAGTGCTGTGCTGTGGTGAGGCACTATAGAGAGTAAATGCCACAACTTTTCCTACTAGACTCAATATGGTTCTTCTTGTCTATGTGTCACCTGAGGTGCAGGAACTTCTTAACTGGTTACTGGATTTCTCCTAAAGGCGATTAGCATTGTTGTTAAATTGTTTCCATGGGGAGAGAGCTTCCTATTCTACCAAATGCTGACGTCACTGTAATTAGAAGCTTAAACTTTTAATTATAATGAATAATTTTCTTTCTAGTGAGTCTCTTTCTTATTTAGAAACCCTAGAGAATTAGATTCCAGGGATTCCCAAGAGATAGCTGTGCTGGCAGCTCTAATCGATCAACACTGGCTATCTGAAAGGCTGCTGTGTGAAGGATTTTGAAGGGGTAACCAGACCTACTGATTAGAGTGATCAGTTAGTGATGTTTGCCATGGATGTGGCAAGGATGCCAAGGAACAGCTGTGATATAAGTGCCCCATAGCTGGTATCCCCATTTCCTACTCTTAAGATTCAGCCAACCATAGAATGTTATAACACCTTTGTAACATGAGGGCATGCTCCTATTAAATAGGTTGCAGCTCAAAGAGAAAAGAGTAGGTTTTAGTGGTTTTATTTTGTGTTCAAGGCTTATAAAAGTGATGATAAGACCTAAGTCAATTCTATATTCCAGTATTGTATTCCTCTTTCGACGAGGATTTTACAATATGCAGGTGTCAATCCATGAGTGGATCAAAAGTAGCATTCTTTTTGAAGAAATAGACTACAGTAAAAGATAATAGAAAATATCAGAGAACATCACATGTGGTAAGGGTAGGAATTATTTTGTGATACTTTTGGGGTGAAAACATTTTGAAAATCATTGGCATTTTCATTTCCGTGAAGAAGCTGTAGCATTCTCTTGAACTGACACTGTTCTTCTCTAATAAATATCTGAACATTAGACCAGAACAAATGCCTAGGCACAAATATATCATTTTAATTTTCTCATTTTCTCTCTTAAACCCTAGGCAAAGTTTCTAGGGCAATATATGGTTGATGGTGTCTGTTATTCTGGCATATTCCTTTGCTTTAGTTGTTGATTTGCTTGACCATTGAAATATTCCTTGGAGGCCTAATCCTATACCAGTTTTATAAAATATGCCATGTTGATGAGGAAATTAGTCATTGTCCAGTGTTTTGCCTTTTATAGTTTTATTTTTGCTTCTTTATAATTATAAGCGTTGAATATTTTACTGTTGTTCTTTGAGTGCCCATTTATCTTATGAACCCATGATTCTAACATCACCTATAACTATTATAGAAAGTACTTTTCCATTGTTTTTACAATTAAAACTTATTTAAAATAAATTATAATTGCTCAAGTTGAATTGTAAACTTGTATATATTCTTGATTTCCATCTTTCCTCACCAGATGTTATTCACTGCCCTAAATTTTGTCTCTAATCTCCTAAAATGTATTATTCACCCACTTATTTATTTGCAGAGGTAACCGAACATATTTTCTGGGAGTTAGGCCTTCTGAAATACCTACGGACCAAGCTGTAATGGTCATTTTGAAGATGTGCTTTGTGAATATCTCTTCTGTCACCACCTTATTATCAAAGTTGTCTTGTCACCTCTGTAATGTTATTTGATAAATGACACAATATCTCTTTGTTCTAAATTATATCCATTACCACTTCTGATTTATATCCAAAATGCCACTCTTCTTTATTTCTTAGGTTAAAATGTTATTTATGTACAACTGGTCTTTCTTAAAATTAAAATGATTTCTGCCTAATAATAGCCTTATGGAATGTTGAATTAAATAATTCCTAAATTTCTATTTATGCCCTCCACCTTTTTTCCATTTCACTTTCTGAGGACAAAAAATAGAACCAAACAAAAATTATTATATGAGAAGGATGAGACTATTCAATTCCCTTAATGAAAATTAATTTCCATTTAAATTCTCCAGTAATCAGACAGTGACCGTTTAGAGAACAAGAAAAAATTTAAATAAAAAATGTTAGCAGGTGATCTTTTAGCATTTAATTTGTTTGTGAAAAATTTACTTGTGAAAAGACACACACACACACACATATGTGTGTATGTGTGTATATACACGTGAGTAATTCAATTACTTTAATAAAATCAACTTTATGATATGTGTTTCAAAATTAATCTCTAAATTATTTACTGCTATTTTAAAGTCCACAAGTAACTTAGGTATGATTTGTATATTGAATTTAATTTTATTCCACGAAAACACCCTTTGTTAGTTTATAAGCTCTTTCAGAGTAATAATAATTCATATCAATTCCCCTAGCACTGATCTGTCATATTATCAGAACCAAGCAATTACCACTTAAATGCACGAATAAATGACTTAATTTGCCAAGTTTTAAAGGCTAAAACTATCTTGTAATTTGAAGCAAAAAAACCACAAAGGATATAACTTATTATAATGGGCACTCTTTGATAAATTGCGACTAGAAATACAGCCTTGTCTCAACTCCCATATTAGTTTCCTAGAGCTGCCACAAACTGGGTGGCTCAAAAGAACTGAAATTTATTGTCTCCCAATGAGGGGTCCTCATGGTGATGGAATGTGGAATGATGAAATGGTCTATATTTTGACTGTATCGGTGTCAGTTTCCTGGTTGTGATATTATACTAAAGTTCTGCAACATTTGGGAGAGACTGGGTGAAGGGTACATAGAATCTTTCTGTATTATTTCTTACAACTGCATGGAAATCAACAATTATCTCAAAATAAAAATTTTAACTAAAACACTGATTTTCTCCCAGTTCTGGAGGCCAACAGTCTGAAATCAAGGTGTCAGCAGGGTCACACTCCCTCAGAAGGCACTAAGGGAGAGTCTACTGCTTCTGGCTTCTGTTGGCTGCAGGCATTACTTGGCTTGCATCTCCAGCACTCCAGTCTGTCTCATGGTCACACTGCCTCAATCTCTTTTCTCTGTTTTCCCTCCTATCTCAAATATCCCTCTGCCCTTCTCTTATAAGGACTCTTATAGTATTAAAGGCCTAGAGGGATAATTCAAGGAGATCTCCTTATCTTAAGACCTTAAGTTAATTACATCTGTAAATATCCTTTTTCCAAATAAGGTAACATTCACAGGTTCCAGGAATTTGACACAGATATATCATTTGGTGGTGGTGGTGGGGTGGCTTTCAACTGCATCTCCCCAATGTGATTGTATGAACTTTGTGAGCAAAGACCAAATCTTGTATTTTCTTTATCAGCCTACATTAAGATACAGTTTTACCTAATACTTATCAACTGTCTACTCTGTTATCTTCATTGTGGCACGTATTTTACACATACACACACAGAAAATTCCCACAGCACTCATAAGAGGTATGAATGCATCATCCCATTTTATAGATGATGGAACTGAGGCTCATAGATCTTAATTTACTTGTCCAAATTTGTACAAATAAATAGCGATGGAGCTAGGATACCAGCACAGTTAAGATTTTAGTGTGTCACAGACTCTCTCCATTGGAGCTGAACACATGTTGATTATAAACAGAGCCCTCCAGAAATATATGTCACTTGATAACATTCACATAAAAATATACATGCATTCAATTCAAGAAACCAAATTTGATTTAATTACATTTCCTGTGTTAGTTCAGACAATACATTAAAATTCCTTAAGTTTAACAAGTAATGCCAAGTTCACGATTTTTCTGAAATAAGAAACGATGAAGTAATCTCCTCACCGTAAAATAAATGTTAAAAAAATACATCACAATGAGCACCATGCCACAGTGCATTTACCAACAGGGCCCCTTAAACCATATACTTCTAACAATTTTACATTTTTATATCAAAATTATTATGAAAACTAAATGTAATGAGAAGATTATATACATGTACCTCCTCTAGTTTTGTTTTCAGCCTGATAAAGGTTTAGAGTTGAGATAGTTACTGAGATTGACTCCTGAAATACCACAAGCAACCACAATACCAGAAGTAACTTGTGACCTTGGAGAACAGTTTCTTTTCATGCCATAAAAAAAATAATAATAATAATGCAACAGAGCAATCAGCTAAGAGAGGTGAGCCAGCAGTCCAAATCACATAAATCCAATCGGGAATTGAGATGCTTTGAAGTTTATACTGTTAATCTCAGAGGGGATTATTTCATGGTTCCAGTGGAAAGTCTGAAGTCTCTTCTAGGACTCATCCTCCATGACTGACCCTGCAATCATGCCTTCCCCTACGCCACAGACTTATGAGTTAGCTGAAAGTTCCACTGAACTTTAGTCTTCCAGTCGCTACTTTCAGGATCAATAAAAACATGAAAAGGAAAAATGGCTTAAAATGTTGCTTTCATTTCTTTAATCATGTTTCTCGCAGAAATGTGAATAAAGGATTTTTCTTTATTTATTAGCCAATGAGACAAGCAGTCTTCTCTGAGCAAGTGACTTTTTACTTTCATTTTTTTTTTTTTTATTGTGGTGATAACACTTAAAATAAGGTCTACTCTGTTAACAAATTTTGAAGGGTACAATTCACTATTGTTAACTATAGGCACAATGTGCTACAGCAGATTTCTAGAATTTACTCATCTTGTATAACTGAAACTGTATACACTTTGAACAACAACTTCCCATTTTCCCTTTCCCTCAGCCCCTGGCAACCAGCATTCTACTCTGCATCTATGAATCTGACTATTTTAAATAACTCATATAAATGGAGTCAGGCAGTATTTGTCCTTCTGTCACTGGCTTATTTCGTTTAGCATAATGATTCAGCAATTCCACTTCTGGGTATATATCCACAAAAGCTGGGGCACCAGAGGCATGTATAAGCTCCTTACAGGGAGAAACTGGTGACTTGGACCAGGCTAGATAGAGAGGGCAGGGGAGGTGTGCATAGGCTTCCCCAGTCTCTGGGGAGTATCACAGTGAGCCAGTAGATGTATGCTAAATTAGAAGCCAAACCCTCAGGTAGCAGTTTTGATAGGGATAGAGTGGTATAATTAAACAGTCAGTTTAGAAATCACACTAGGGGATTAAAGACAGAAATGGAATTTTAAGGGAGTTTGGGAGACTCTTGTAAGCTAATGACCACTCAATAAAAGAATCCAGTAACCTAGCAACAATCTATGCTACCTTGAAGGAAGACCAGGTGCATCCAAGTGCCAGACACATTCAAGCCACAAACCCTGACAGTTAAAACACAAGACAATAGATATGGGGTTTGATTCTTGTTACATGAAGTCAGGGAGTTAATAGCCCTTGAAGAGTAGCATTTCTGCATGTAGCCAAGACAAAAATATACGTGAAAAGGGAAAAAAATCAGGTGAAAGGGGACATTATACCAAATCCTGAGATGAATTACCATATTTTAATATATGCTACCACCCTTCTGCTAATATATGTATGATTTAAATAGTGACAAGACAGTCCTGGCTAAACCATATAGGGTCAAAGGAGGAACTAATGATATAAGCCTTGACATTTACTGAACAAGGAAGAAGGTGGTCTTCTCCCCCTCCCCATTTTTCTTTTGTTTATAAAGTCCTCTCTCTACACAATGGAGGAAAGACAGTCTCTTCAATAAATGGTGCTGGGAAAACTGGTCAGCTACATGTAAGAAAATGAAATTAGAACACTCTTTAACACCATACACAAAAATAAACTCAAAATGGATTAAAGACCTAAATGTAAGACCAGACACTATAAAACTCTTAGAGGAAAATACAGGAAGAACACTTTGACATAAATTGCAGCAATATCTTTTTCAAGCCGCCTCCTAGAGCAATGGAAATAAAAACAAAAATAAACAAATGGGACCTAATGAAACTCAAAAGGCTTTGCACAGCAAAGGAAACCATAGACAAAATGAAAAGACAACCCACAGAATGGGAGAAAATATTTGCAAACAATGCGACTGACAAGGGATTTAGTCTCCAACACTTACAAATAGTTCATGCAGCTCAATATCAAAAAAACAAACAATGCAATCAAAAAATAGGCAGAAGACCTAAATAGATATTTCTCCAAAGAAGACATACAGATGGCCAAGAAGCACATGAAAAGATGCTCAACATCACTAATTATCAGAGAAATGCAAATCAAAACTACAGTGAGCTATCACCTCATACCAGTCAGAATGTCCATCAACAAAATGTCTACAAACAATAAATGTTGGAGAGGGTGTAGAGAAATGGGAACCCACCTGCACTGTTGGTGGGAATGTAAATTGGTACAGCCACTATGAAGAACAGTATGGATGTTCCTTAAGAAACTAAAAATACAGCTATCATATGATCCAGCAATCCTATTCCTGGGCATATATCCAGAGAAAAACATGGTTCGAAAGGATACATGCACCCCAATGTTCACTGCAGTGCTGTTTACAATAGCTAAGATATGGAAGCAACCTAAATGTCCACTGACAGAGGAATGGATAAAAAAGATGTGATACATATATACAATGGAATATTAGTCATTAAAAAGAATGAAATAATGCCATTTGCAGCGACATGGATGAAACTGGAGATTATCATACTAAGTGAAGTAAGTCAGACAATGAAAGACAAATATCATGATATCCTTTTATGTGGAAACTAAAAAGAAATGATACAAATTAACAAACGAACTTATTTACAAAACAGAAACAGACTCACAGACTTAGACAATGAACTTATGGTTACCAGAGGGGAAGGGTGGGGGGAAGGGATAGTCAGGGAGTTTGGGATTGACATGTACACACTGCTATATTTAAAATGGATAACCAACAAGGACCTACTACTGTATAGCACAGGGAACTCTGCTCAATGTTATGTGGCAGCCTGGATGGGAGGGGAATTTGGGGGAGAATGGATACATGTATATGTACGGCTGACTCGCTTGCTGTGCACCTGAAACCATCATAACATTGTTAAGCAGCTATACTCCAATATAAAATAAAAAGTTAAAAAAAAAAGAATGAAATAATGCCATTTGCAGCAACATGGATGAACTTGGAGATTATCATACTAAGCAAAGTAAGTCAGAGAAAGACAAATATATGATATCACTTATATGCGGAATCTAAAAAGAAAAGATACAAAAAATAAAGTCCTCTCAGTCTTCAGTACAGAGCTGTCCGTTTGTATCTCTCACTAGTGTCCTATGCTAATAAACTCACTCTTTGCCTGCCACTTTGCCTCCTGCTGATTTTTTCCTGCAATTAGACAAAAAGTACCTGAGCTTCAGTAAGCCCTGACACCAGATGAGCAGTTTCCATTAAAAGACAGTGGGTTTCAAATGCCGCAGAGCAACTAAGCCCATGTGCCACAACTACTGAGTCTGTGCTCTAGAGCCCACGAGCCACAACTACTGAAGTACGTGCACCTAGAGCTTGTGCTCCACAACAAGAGAAGCCACCACACTGAGAAGCCCGAGCACCACAACAAAGAGTAGCCCCTGCTTGCCGCAACTAGAGAAAGCCCAGGCACAGCAACAAAGACCGAACGCAGCCATAACTAACTAACTAAATAAATATTAAAAAAGACAGTGGGTTTGAGTCCCCTCCTAAGTCAGGATCCTGGGTTCAAGTCCCAATCTGAGGTGTGGGTAGGTTCAAGTCCCAGCCCCAAACTGAGTTTTGGCTGGGTTGAGTCCCACCTTAGGAGTGAAGTTTCAGTTTAAGGTATGCAAATAGGCCTCTTTCAGGGAAAGACTGTTCCCTCTCCCGAGCCCTGTGAGGATAGCTGATTAAGGGGTAGAACGGGAATAAAACACAGACCTACTAGAGCATGGCCTTGAGGATATGGGGAGGGGGAAGGGTAAGCTGTGATGAAGTGAGAGAGTGACATGGACATATATATACTACCAAATGTAAAATAGATAGCTAGTGGGAAGCAGCTGCATAGCACAGGGAGATCAGCTCAGTGCTTTGTGACCACCTAGAGGGGTGGGATAGGGAGGGTGGGAGGGAGGGAGACGAAAGAGAGAGGAGATATGGGGATGTGTGTATATGTATAGCTGATTCACTGTGTTGTAAAGCAGAAACTAACACACCATTGTAAAACAGTTATACTCCAATAAAGATGTTAAAAAAAATGCAAAAAAAAAAAAAAAAGAACTGTTTCTTTGTTTGCCATAGTCCTATGGGACCGATGAATGCAAGCCCCATTGGCTATCAGAGCCAGGTGATCTAGGGGTCCATCCTTTGGACAGCAGGTACAAAAGCTGGGCTGCCGGACGTGTGCAAGCTCCTTCCAGAAAGATATTGGAGACTTGGGGCAGGTTCAAGGGAGAAGGCAGAGGTGGAGTTCACTGTCTTCCCCGGTTTCTTGGGAGAATCACACTTAGTCCCTAGATGCATATTAAATTAGAAGTCTAACTCTCAGGCAGTAGCTTTTAAGGTATGTAAGTAGGCCTCTTTCAGGGAGACTGCTCCGAGCCTTGAGGTTATAGCCCCAGCAAGTCCTCATGAGCCCTTTTAAGAACTGTTTCTTTGTTTGCTATAACCTTGTGGGCCTCATGGACACAAGCCCTATGGGCTTTCAGAGCTAAGTGTTTTGGGGTCCTGTCCCTAAGATGGGAGTTTTAAAAGTTGGGCCTCTCTAGATGTGGTGCCCAAAATTCTTCACTCCTCGGGGAGACACTTGGAGATGGGAGTCTTCTGTCAATCGTATGGCACTATACTTAGCAAGCGTTTTATGGTGAGTGTCTTAGGCTTTTTTCTCCATTTTGATGTGGGTGATGTGGGTATTTTCTCATTTACCAGATGTATAAGAGTGAGTGAGTGAGTGAGTGTGAGTGTAAGTGAGTGTGTGTGTGTGGTCACCTTGGAGCTTACATAAAATATTTTAGAGTTATAACAATCTACTTTAAGTTGAAAAAAACAAGTTCAAGTTCAATCTTGTACACAAATTCTGCATTTAACTTCTCCCCCATCTATATTTTATCTTATTGTTGGCACCATTTACACTATTCCTATTATCTTTTAATATATTTTTTTAGTTATAGTAATGTTTAATACTTTTGTGTTTTAACTTTAAATTCAAATTAAAACTCATTTACTGATTACAATGACAGTAGTACAGTATTATGTATGTCTATATACTTACTTTTATCAGTGAGTTTTACACTCATTTATGCTATCATGCTGTTGTTTAGCGCCCTTTCCTTTTCAACCTGAAGAACCTTTAGCATTTCATGTAAGGTAGGTCCACCGATCTAGTCTGCTGCTCAACCCCTGTAGCAAATTTTTCAGTTCAATTATCGTGTTCAGCTCCATGATTTCTGTTTGGTACCTTTTAATATTTTCTATATCTTTGCTGACATTTTTACAATGTTCATGCATTATTCTCTTGGCCTCAGTGAGCATCTTTATGACAGTTATTTTGAATTCTCTGCCAGGTACATCATAACTTTCATTGGATTGGTTTCTGGAGATTTATCTTGTTCCTTTGTTTGGAACATTTTTGCCTGATTCTTCTATTTCCTTGACTTTCTGTATTGATGTCTGCAAATGAGACAAAACAGGCACCTCTCCCAGCTGTCCTGGCCTCATACAGGGGAAGATCTTCACCAATCAGGCAAGCCAGAGATTCTGCCCACCCCCTCCAAACTCCTTCCCTCTCCAGGAGGAAGCAGGTAGCTGTGGTCATGTCTATTCACTCTGTGCTGATCCAGTGGTTGGGGACCTATGGCATCTACCTGTCCAAACCATAATCTATGTTCTCCCCAGGTGTCTACATTTTGCCATATTTATCAGAGTTCCAAGATGCCAGTTCAGATGCAAGCCAGCAGACAATTCTTTGGGCAGCTCTGGAGAAACTGGGACACAGGACATCTAGATCAACCCTTTCCCTCCCAATGGAAAAGCTGAGAGCTGGGAGTTTTCATCTTTTCTTTCTTTGCTAAGCAGAGAAAGGGGTGATCTATGACATCTACCAGCCCCAGGCACCACCTATATTCAACCCTCAGTGGCTAGACTGTGCTGCACTCATCAGAGCTCCAAGACTGACTGGCAAAATATAAGCCAGTCCTCTAGGGAGCCCTCTGGGAGAAATTGGGGTACTGAACATGTGAACCAACCCCCGTCCTCCACTGGTGAATCTGGGAGATAGGGAGTCTCTTCCTGATTATATGGTACTATGCCAGGGGAAAGGACTCCAGTGAGTGGGTGTCCTGAATCTCTCTACTGGCTTTGAAGACTGGTTTTGCATTCACTTGGGATGCAGGATCCTTTCAATTAGCTTCTGGATTTTTCCAGAAGGGAAAAAGTTCCAAAGGGAACTGCCCATGAATTGGTATGTTTGTGGGAGGAAGGAGGGTCCAGGTCTTCTTACTCTACCATCTTTTGATGTCACTTCTTGACACTTATTTTTAATAAAATATTTTTAAAGGTTTGAAAATTTCCTACATTTAGCATCTTAAATATAGCCCATTTCAATAATCCAGTAGTTTGCTGCCAAAGGTATTTATCTTTCTTTCCTTGAAACCATGGAAGATATATTTTCAGTGAATTTCAATGATTTTTTAGCAAAAACAAATGATTTTGATTGAACTACTGATTGGTTATATACACTACTTCAGTTAATCTACACCATAGGCCTCTCACATACAGTTATAGAGGAGGCACTTGAGGCCATAGAGGGGAAAGTACTTAAACTGCATGGTTGACAAGTGGCAGAACTAGAATAAAATACAGGTTCATGTAGTAATTTATCTTCTTTGCAATGAAACAGATGGCTCCCTATAAGTAAATATAGATAGATATGGACAGAAAAACAAAGAGACAGAGAAAGACACCTACACACACAACTTTCTTTTTCATATTAGCTAAGCTGCAAGAATATATGGAGTGCAATTATTTTCTTATTTACTTTTTTTTTTTTTTTTTTTTTTTTTTTGTGGTACGCGGGCCTCTCACTGCTGTGGCCTCTCCCTTTGCGGAGCGCAGGCTCCGGACGCGCAGGCCCACCGGCCACGGGTCACGGGCCCAGCCGCTCCGCGGCACGTGGGATCCTCCCGGACCGGGGCACGAACCCGTGTCCCCTGCATCGGCAGGCGGACTCTCAACCACTGCGCCACCAGGGAAGCCCTCTTATTTACTTTTATGGGCTGAGACTGATATGAAAATTAATTTGTATTCTGAAGTGGATACTAACTGATAACCCTGTAATATATGAGGCGTCAGAGGGAGGCCAGCATGAGGTAAAAATACTTGCTGTAGATAAACCACTCATATACATAATGATACCACTATAAATAAAAAATTTAGTCTTTGTATTTCATGATAATTATCAAAGTTTCTTGAGTACCAAGTGCTATATTTTACAAAGATTGAATTATACTGCTAAATTCTAATTTTATTTTTTGAAATGTTATCTGCCAAAACACATTAATGAAAAATAATTGGCTTACTTTTCAAACATGTATCACTCATTCTGTAAATGTTCATATTAAATATATTATGCCCACTGTAGCATTTTGATGACAGAAGATACTCTTGCTCTCATTATGTTGTGATGGAGTTGCTGGCTTCTTTCACAACTTCTAAAGTGGTAACTTAATTTAACACCATACAGTCTCAATTTATTCCAGCTGATCACATTTGCACCCTGAATGTGTATATGATAGGAGAATAAGGAAAACTTCATTGCATGGTAAAAAAGAAAGTCATATCTATGCTTAGAATCTTTTGACTTCATCAAGCCTTTGGTTCCCAGTGCTGTGATATGTACCATTGGATGAATGATGCAGTCATCCTTTGGTATCCACAGGGGATTGGTTCCAGGACCCCCAAGAATACCAAAATCTGCAGATACTCAAGTCCCTTATATAATATGCTGTAGCATTTGCATATAGCCTATGCTTTTCTTTCTATATACTTTAAATAATCTCTAGATAACTTAGAATACCTAATAAAATGTAAATGCTATGTAAATAGCTGTGAATACAATGTAAATGCTATATAAATAGCTGTAAACTCAAGTTTTGCTTTTTTGGAACTTTCTGGAATTTTTTTTTTCTTCATAGTTTCAACCCATTGTTGATTGAATCCGCAGACATAGAACCCATGGATATGAAGAACCAGCTGTGCACTATGGGCTTCAAAATAAAAGGTACATTTCTACTGGGGCCTCTGAATCAGCTTAAAAAATTAATCCTGACTTCCTTTTATACATCCAGTAATTCTGGGTGGTCAGTGTGCTTCGAACACCACAAAACACTGTTTACCAAGGGCTGCTTTACCAATATCCTGAGCAGGCCTGCTGAGAATGAAGAATGTGTGCAAGGCAAGACATTAATCACATGAACATCAACCTTGCCTATACCTAGTACACAAAGATGCTGACTCAAACCAAAGTACTGATTTTTGTTCTCTTTTGCTTCTCTCCATATTTGCACAGTTGCTCATACCTCTTCACTTCACTGTAGAGGTATCTGTTGAGTTTCATCCTTCTGTACTCAGGAAGGTTATTTATCAGGCTCCAATCAACTTCCACTATGCTAAGATATGATAATGTATTCTTAGACCAAGTCAATTAATTAAATTTTAAAATCAAAAAATATTTGTATCACTAGATTGCTTGAATCAACCAGAATCTATACTCAGATTTAAAAGATAGGTATTATAATATAAATGCAAAATTGCTGGCATTTATGTTAATTTTCTGGCTTGGGTTTTTACTATTCAACTTTTTATGAACATAAATATAAAAGTGTAGAGAGTGTGATTTTGCATATGTGTTATTTTTCACTCCATTTCATCTGCACAGTATGCATGAATAATACTTTTTAAAAACAACAATAGTTAATCAGTTTTTGAGCATCTCTAAAGGTGCTACATACCAGCCGAAGAATTTTCTCAGTGCATTCTCACTATAATCCTATACTGGAAGTATTGTTTTCAACCCCATTTTATGGATCAGGAAACTGAGACACAGAGAAATTAAGATCAGGCAGCAAGTAAGAGGCTGAGCCAAGACCTGAACCCAGGATATCTGACTTAAGTTTGTCTTCACGACTACTTTTCACAGGTACCTACAGTCTGCCAAGCGATTGTAACTCTCTCACTGCCAATGAAAAATGTAGACAGTACTTAAAGGTATTATTATTCATTTTTTTTCCTCTAAATCTTGATGGGGAGGAAAGTCAGTGGAGGAATGCACTTTATATCTTGGAGAACACCAAAGAACTCTAATAACTCTGCCATCTGAGAGGCAGTGCAATCAAATATAATACAGGAGTCCTAAAATCAGTACACAGCTTGTGGGTAATTGAAATGTTGCCTTTTCCAAATGTAATTATGTTTTAGAAGAATTGTTTTGAGACTAACAGATAACTGATTTATACATGACCGCAACCAAATATTTTAGAAATATTCTTGATTGTCCAAAAAATAAAATAAATAAATAAATATAACAGTAATCCTCATACAGAAGGGAACAAATAGAAGAGATTACTTTTTTATACAAATAGATAGATCAGCAGGGTGATTATCAGTTCTGAATATTAATAGCATTAGGAGATCCTAGTCTGGAAGCTGAAATTCTCTACCAAACACAAAAGAAATCAAACAAGTAAATAATCAACTCAAATCTTTCGTGGACCAGTTGAGTACTGGTACTTGATTTCATTCTGAGTATCTTCTCATGAGTTGTAACAAATCTCCAACAATTCATCTGAAGCTGGACTTGAATCAATAACTCATCCTTTCAGCTGCTGGATCCAAACTCCTTCAACCTTTTCAATGTATTGCTCTAACCTTTGCAATCTGTCTTGCCCTTTTCATCCCTGAATCATTCTGGTCTTCTTCTTTTATTTAATTCATTTAGTTGGCATTCTTTTCAAACAAAAAGCAGTTCATTGCAAAGTGTTAACTGAATGAACTTTTGAAAATATAGTATATATCATGTAAGTGCAGACACCTAATGGAGCTTTTTTAAATAAAATTTCAGGGTTTATTTTTCTAGATCTAAGAGTCTGAAATAACTTTTAGCTGTTATATAAAAAAAAAACCTCATTCAGATTGTATTTCTTCTTTTGATTTCACTGATTAAACGTATCTGAACTGACACATACATCTGAATCGCTGACTAATCTAAAATCAACAAATGGCAGTGCTTATAGGATAAGCTTTAACTATTTCTGATCATGCCTCTTGCCTGAACTAGGGAAAATGGCTATGGATTACTATTCACTTCATTTGTTTCTGGCTTGGATTCATGTAAGGATGTCTGCATTGCAAAATTTTTAGGCTAGAGTTGTTTTGTGTAGATTTTGAATCTTGAAATTAATTTGGTTAAGATATCACAAGTGCAAATATCATGAACTCCTATTATGCTATCAGAGTCTCTAAATGAGACTGCATTACTGCATAACAGGATAAAAGGAACAGTAATAAACAACAAATGTGGGAATTGGGGGCTCTCTTTGGTCTGAAACACTATATTCTGATATATTCTTTCTTAGTCTTCAGTTGTTCCATTTTTAATTTTCAAAGAATTGGCATTATTTATTTGATTCTTACTTGATTGTTTGACTCTCTTCACCTAAAGGTCAGAATAGCAAAAATGAGGGAAGAAAATATACAATCAAAGTGTTTTGATAACGCAGCTTGAGTCTATGTATGGTCCTCACAGCCTGTGTCTATGCAAAGCTCTGCTGATTTTCAGCATGTTTTGACATCCTGGAGCTCTGCTCAATGTCTAAGCCAGATTTGCTCTCTCTGCCTCTACCTGTTTTATCTTTTAGAAACAATGGAATTGAAGCTTTAAAGATTTTACTGCATCTCCTTTAGAAGACTGCAATTAAGATGGGCTAAAAATGTTACCTTTTTTTAAAATGCACATGCTCACAGGGCTACTTTTTAATTTTCTTCTCTACACACAAGTGGATAATTTAAGCAATGGCTAGGGCATTAGTGGATATTAGTGTTCCACTGCTTATTGTGTTCAATTGCAGAATATGTCTTAGCAGAGAAGCACAGAAAAACTCCATTATACCAGGACACTTGGGGAAACAAGAAAACATGACTTTCTTCTTTTTGTAGCTTGTCATCGTGATGGTTTCAAGTTATGTGATTTCTCTTATACAGGATTTATTTCATAAAATACCCAAAAAGTAAGCAACCATTTGTTATCTAATTATACCTAAGCCTTTACATAATTATGCAGATACTCCGTGTGCTTCTAAAAATATCTTAACATATTTGTGAGTTAATAAGCTCCTTAACAAATAGAAGCTGCAGAGACAGACTGTTGGTATTGCATTAAAATAAAAATATGTCAAATATCTGCAATGACTGATTCCTCAGGCCAGGGCTCAACAAATTTTATCTGTAAAGGGACAGATAGTAAATATTTTTGGCTTTGCAGCCCACACGGTCTCTGTTGCAACCACTCTGCTGTTTTAGTGCAAAAGCAGACATAGACAATATTTAAACAGATGATCATGGCTACATTCCAATAAAACTTTATTTATAAAAACCAGCAGTGGGCTGGATTTGACCCCTGGGCCCTAGTGTGCCAGCTCCTTCCTTATTCTCTTGATGGTGGACATCTCACTTATACATGTTACTTTATTTTTATTTTTATTTTTTTGTGGTATGCGGGCCTCTTACTATTGTGGCCTCTCCCGTTGCGGAGCACAGGCTCCGGATGCGCAGGCTCAGAGGCCATGGCTCACGGGCCCAGCCGCTCCGCGGCATGTGGGATCCTCCCGGACCGGGGGCACGAACCCGTGTCCCCTGCATCGGCAGGCGGACTCTCAACCACTGTGCCACCAGGGGAGCCCTATACATGTTACTTTATAAATGCACACTTAGCATCATATACACAAATAATTTAAGCTATCTGATAGTAACCAAATATGATTTACTACCTTAAATGTTTTAGATGTTTTGTGGGGAAACTTTTAACAAAGAGATCAAATACTTAAAGCATTATATGGATATGAAATTTACGAAAATACAGTTGGATCGGTATGTTAACATTAAAAATAAATTGGGAAATAGTTTATCTTTTTAATTTCTCACAATTGGTTTAAACTGCTTTCTACTCCATAGCTAGAAAAAACAGTAAACTTGCTAATCAAAAGAATACCAATGTTTTTCAAGTTCAAAAGTTTCTTTCCAGTAAACTCACTATCTCTAGAGTAAATGCTCAGACTCTCAGAGCTTCTCCTCCCTTTTTCTTCATATAGTGGTGTGGGTAGGAATGAACAGTGTACTGCTAGAGTGTTTTTCTGGTGATGGGAGAGGTAGCTCTAGATTCATAGCTGAATCCTCTTACTATTCTTGTGGCCCTTGGTGGTCTTCTCTCTTTAAATCCAAGGCTGGTGAAAGGTTTGAGTTATTCCCTTGTTATAGACAAGTTCTAAGGGCTGAGCAGGCTTTATCTCAGCATGAGAAATCCCATGAAGTTGACTATATAATGCCCACCGGAACCACTGAACAGGCATGCACTGGCCCAGTAGTTTTCAAACAGATGGGCTCTTTGACGCACTCTGTTGATCTCCTTGCACCTCCAGCCTACACCATCAGCTATTTTATATGACCTCAATATGGCAATCAGGAACTCATGGATCCCCTTCGGTTCTATTTCATCTTCTTTCTGCCTGCAATTCTACTTTCCACACTTTACTTTCACTCTGATGCGGGTACCATGTGTTCACAGGGTGCTCACCATGAGGTGCTCCTCACCTAGATTCGCAAACTCAGTGTGGCACAAAATTGCCTCTGAGGTCTGTTTTTCTGCAACAATTATCTTGATTTTCTAATCTTTTCATTTGCCTTCCCCCTCTGAAATTCACTATAAGGAATGGGAGCAAAGAAAGACACCAACCTCCGATATCTTCTCTCTCTCTTCTATATGAAAAGGATCTTCCTTACCTTTCCTTGGTAAGACATCTTACCTTGGTAAGATACCTCCCTCTCTCTAATAACTTACTTTCTGTCTTTTGTTTTTTCTTTAGGCACCAACTACATGTCTTGTTGTATTCATATTCCTTGGTGACAAAGCCTCATAGTGTGGCCTGCGTTGTCAAAGGGCTATAGGGAAACATGATGCCCGGAAGAGTAAACATGTTTAACATATATGCCAAATGTACTCATTACAAAAGGCACTAAATTAATCACTTCTCATTTAAATACTTGTAAATGTCTTAACATTATTGCAAGAGAGGACTATGTTCTCTCTTGCTGTCTTTCAACAGACAATATGAATGTGCCTTTAGATGGTACAGAAATCGCAGAATCTCTGTTAGTGGCAGGTTGATAGTAAGGTTCATGATATATCAGCAAATGGGAAATTTGTGGATGTGAGTGATCTCACAGTATTTCAGATCCTGCATCTTGCCTGGCTGGCCCCCTTCTATACACACACACACACACACACACACCACTATTTTTCCAAGAAAACAATTTTTGGAGTTGCAAACTCATTATCAAACTTTTTTTTTTTTTTTTTTTTTTTGCGGTATGCGGGCCTCTCACTGTTGTGGCCTCTCCCGTTGCGGAGCGCAGGCTCCGGATGCACAGGCCCAGCGGCCATGGCTCACGGGCTTAGTTGCTCCGCGGCATGTGGGATCTTCCCGGACCAGGGCACGAACCCGTGTCTCCTGCATCGGCAGGCGGATTCTCAACCACTGCGCCACCAGGGAAGCCCTATCAAACTTTTAGATTCCTTATTTCTCTAACATCTTTTTTCCTCCTGACATCTTGGCTATTTCCACTTTTATGACCTGTCCCAGAAATATTGCCCTTTGAAAATCAAGTAATCTTTTTCACTTTATTTCTATTTTGTTAACTTTAAGTTCTAGATATTTATAACACTTTATTCATGTTCCAGTCATCCAGCAGAGAAGCACTGAAGGACTGCTGTCTCCCATTTGCCATACAAGTGCCTAATACACAAACCCTGTCTTCAAAAGATCTCACAATATGGTGGGAAAGACAAACATTAACTATAATAACAGTGACAAATATTGCAATAAAGGTGTGTATCAGCTGCCACATGATTCCAATAAGGGAAGTAATCATTCCAGGCTTAGCAGATGCAGAGAAGATCTGGAGAGAGATGTCATGTACCTTAAGACAGGATGGTACCTGAAGACAGGATGGTACCTGAAGACAGGGTGACTAAAGTTAGGCAGATGAAAATGTGGGGAAAAGAACTGAAGGCAGAAGAAGAGCATGAGTAGGTATATGAGAAAGATGCACAAGTCATTTGGGGAAAAGAGAGAGAGAAAGAGAGAATTTACCATTCAATGGGGAAGAGGTAGTCTTTTCAACAAATGGTGCTGAGAAAAAAGGATCCACATGCAATAGAATGAATTTGGAACTCTACCTTACAGTACTCTATATACAAAAAAATAACTCAAAATGGACCAGTAACCTAAGTATTAGGGCTAAAAATATAAAAAAATATTAGAATAAATCCTAGTGATGGATTATTAGATAAGACCTTAAAACATGAGCAAAAAAAGAAAGTAGATAAATTGGACCTTAACAAAAATTTTTAAAAATTGTGTATCACGAGATATTATCAAGAAGGTGAAAAGGCAACCTAAAGAACAGAAGAAAATATCTGCAAATCATGTATGTGATAAGATATACAAATGGCCAACAAGCACATGAAAAGATGATTGATGTCAACTGCCATTAGGGAAATGCAAATCAAAAACACAGTGATATGCCACTTCATGTAATTTTAAAAGAATAGAATATAACAAGTATTGGTGAGGATGTGGAGAGATTGGAACCCTTGTAAATAGAGGGTGGAAATGTAAAATGGAGCAGCCACTCTGGAAAACAGTTTAGCTGCTCTTATAAACCTAAACATAGAATGCCATATAACCCAAGAATTCCACTTCCAGGTTTAAATACAAAAGAATTGAAAAAGGATACACAAACAAATACTTGATACACATGTTCACATAGCACTATTCACAATAGTCAAAAGGTGGAAACGGCCCAAATGCCCATCAATGGATAAACAAACAAACTGTGGCATTACTTTGCAGTCATAGAAGGAAAAGAAGTACTGATAAACGCGACAACATAAATGTGCCTTGAAAACATTAAGTGAAGGAAGCCAGATATAAAAGATCAGCTATTGTATGATTCCATTTATGTGAAATGTCCAGCAGAGGTAAATCCATAGTACAGAAAGCATATTGGTGCTTGCCAGAAGCTGGAGGAGAGGACCTTAGGGAATAATTGCTTAATGGGTACAAGATCTCCTTTTGTAGAAGTGACAGTTTGGGAGTTAGATAGAGATGGTGGCTGTACTACATTGTGAATGTGCTGAATACAAACCAGAGGTACACATTAAAAAGTGTTAATTTTATGTTATGTCAATTTCACCACAATTTAAAAAAATATCCCAAGTTAAAAATTTTCCTGGCTATGCTTTTGGAGCAGAAATTGGAGACCTTGGTCACACACTGGTCTGTGCATTAAAGCAGGCTCACAATTATGTCCTAAGGAGAAGTTTGACCCCATTCACAAGAACTTCCTGAGTGGTGTGGGTTGCCTTCCACTTACGCATAAATCCTTATTATGCTCCTCAATTTCCACAGGAGGATGTGAACTCAACCTCTAACTCAACTGTTAGTTACAGTATATATTGTTTACGTGTAACTGAACGGCTGTAATTTAGGTGATATACAATAGCTGGTATTTAAGATGGGAATTATGACAGGCACTCTACAGAGCCCTTCATTTTTATCCCAGGACATTTTTGGTTTCCTGCATGGAATTTATCTGGGTCACCTTCCAACTGCCAAGAACCACAACTCATTTCCTAGGAGCTTTTCTCAGAATGTCAAAGCCTGCTCAGCCTACCCAGGGCACGAACCCTTTCAAAGAGGCAATATCTCTGTTTTTACAGAAAAGAAAACTGAGGCATAGCGAGGCTTAACAACTCGCTTAAGATCACAGAGGTATTAAGTGATGTTGCTGGCATAAAACCCCAAGACTGCAAAGCTGGGTCTCTGAATCACTTTGCACATGGCCTCTCAGTGAACAGACAGAAAACACTATCTCACTAACTGCTCACCTAAGTATACACAAAACCTAAATTCTCTACTGAAAAAGTAATACTAGTAAATTATTAGAGGAAAGTCTTGCAATCTATCTATTCCTCTAGGTGCTCTAAAATCTACTCAATGATTAAATCAACTGAGCCAAAAGTACGGTACCTAAAATCTACTATGTCTTCTCCCAACCACACTAAGATTTCATTCAGTGAATACTGTGTCGTGATGTCATCTACCCACAACTTCAGATGACACAGAAATATTCTAAGGGATTCATCTTGATGTTTAGGTAAGGATGTTATCAAAGGCTTTCCAGTCTTTTCAATGAAAACTTAGGGAGAGATGGCTTTCAGATGTTAGTGTCAGGAAGAGTAGTTGATTCTTTGAAGCAATTAGTTGGTTTTTATCCCATGGAGCGTGACTGTGCCACTCTTCATTTTTCCTCCATACACTGGCTGCTAGAAAAACATTTTGGCTTCTCCAGAGCAAGTGACATGACCATACTATATCTCATCCCTGACTGCACGTGATGTCTCTCATCTTGCTTCAACTTCCTAAACAATTACTTGTAATTCATTTTTTCTTGTGTTTTACAACTTTGTGATACCTTTCAAAGTTTTTGTAACAGATGAAGCATAAGTAAAAGGATATATGAGCCAAGAAGCACCACAGTTTATTTCAAAACTTTTGATTGCTGCGGAAATATCCTACCCATGACATGATAAACCAATAGGAGTGGACTGCAGCTCTCAACTTCTTTTGGATTTTTCCTGTCTTATTCACTTTAGGAACAGAAGACTCCAGGCAAGGACATGTACAAACTAAAGCAAAAGAAACATAGCAAGCTCTTGAAAGACATTTCAGTTGAGCATTATGCAAGGCAATGCATAGAAAAGATTATGTTTCAGGGGTCCACACGTCTTAATGCCTACCAACTACAACACATGAATGGGATGGGGTGCCTGGATGGGGATTCAAGGACGCATCAATAGGCCATAATCAAATATTTATCTTCTGGACTCTCCATTTGGGGAATTTCGCTTCCAAGCTGGTTGTGGTGCTGAAGCATGACGGAATGCACGCAAAGCTTCTTGCTCTTGGATGACCACTAGGTGCAATCATCTAAGTGCATAAACCTTATTTTATCTTACGTTATTCAAGTATGTTCTTAGTGCGGGGTGTGTGTGTGCATGTGCATTTGTGTGTATACATCAAGTTATAAAGGTGTGCCCACTTACAGGCCCGAAAATAGGCTGGGTAGACAGCATAGAACTTTGTTTATAATAGCTATATAATAATTTTTTATAATCTAGCTAGCTATAAGTACTCAAAATACATTCTTATATTATTTATGGTAATCACTGATATGCTTTTTTTTTTTTTTTTTTTGCGGTATGCGGGCCTCTCACTGCTGTGGCCTCTCCCGTTGCGGAGCACAGGCTCCGGACGCGCAGGCCTAGCGGCCATGGCTCACAGGCTTAGTTGCTCCGCGGCATGTGGGATCTTCCCGGACCAGGGCACGAACTCGTGTCCCCTGCATCGGCAGGCGGATTCTCAACCACTGCGCCACCAGGGAAGCCCTGATGTGCTTTATTAATCTCAGCAATTATCAAAATGCCAGGAAGTTACACATTGAGTCATCTGTGTAATCGGTGAGCATTTGGCTATGCTGTCAAACCTATTTTCTTAAATTCTGACTGCCAGTCTGATCCTAACAGATGTAATGTACAGGGTGCCAATCAGAGTACAAGATATTGCTTTTAAACTAGCTAATACTTCCATCACAACTTTATCACTTTATGTTTCTCTGTAATTGCCTTCCTGGGTTTTTAATTGTATCCCCATTTATAAAGTCAGCAGTATGCAGAAAAATATTTTGGTAAAAATGAATGACAGTTATTTGTCATATTTTGTGCTTAATTATGGCATGCCAAGCATGCTGATTCACAGTGGCATAGGCCCTTAGGGCCCATAGAAATGATCTGGCACTGGAAAAGTCATGATTTAAACATCAATTAAAAGCATAAGATAGCATTATTAGTCCTGTGCAACTTCAGAATGCCAACAATATTGCTAACTAAAGTTCTGCCATTGAATCTGCTGAACTATTTTTGAAATCTGCATGAAGCACAAGATGAAAAAAGTGATAACTGGACTTCATTAAAAGCTTTTGTCCCTCGAAACACATTATTAAGGAAGTGAAAATCCCCACAAAATGAGAGAAAATGCTTATAAATCATGTATTGGATAAAGTTTTAACATCTAGAACATATATGTTTGTGTGTGTATATATATATGGCTTTATAATATATATATATACACAAACAATATTACAACTCAACAAAAAGACAAACAACTCAACTAAAAAAAAGTGCAAAGGACTTGAATACTTAAAACGTAAACATAGTATTATTATACTACCCATAAATTCCACTTTTAGTTATATACACAAAATCACTAAAAACACTCATACACTGTGTACCATTGTTCATTGTACCATCATTCATAATAGGCAAAGGTAGAAAAACCCTAAATGTTCATCCACAGATGAAAGGATAAACAAATGTGGGATGTACATACAATGGAATATTATTCAGCCCTTAATAATAAAAAATGAAGTTCTGATACATGCTATAACATGGACAAATATTGAAAATATTATGCTAAGTGAAGCCAAACACAAAGGTATAAATATTATATGATTCATTTATATGAAATATCCGGAAAAGAAAAAAAATCATATAATCAGAATGTAGATTAGAGGTTACCGGGAGCTGGGTGGAGGGGGAATCAGAATTATTGATTAATGGTTACATAATTTATGTCTGAGGTGAAAATAGTGATAATAAATATGCAACACTGTGAATGTAATTAATGCCACTGAACTGTACATTAAAAATGGTTACTTAGAAGAGTATCTAACATATAAGCTCAATATAAATGTTTACTAAAACAAAAAATAAGTTAGCCAGTAATATATGTACAAAATTATCAGATAAAAAAAGGTAACATTTTCTAACTCACATACTTATATAATGGACATGAATAATATTTAACTAAGGAACATTGTAGCTGGGGTACAATTCAAGGGCATTATTTATATTAGAGATGTGATTCCTGGAATCACAATTGGTGTTAGTTAAATGTGGAAGCTAAGTTTTAATTTTTTAATTGTTCATTCATTTAGTCATCAGGCCTCTACAGAAGAGCACTGTGTGTGGAGTACTGTAGGTATCTCAATAGTAAGATCATGTCCCCCCAGTGGCTCCATCAGTTATTGCTACAAATGTGCTACAAAAAATTTTAAAAACACCTTAAAACTGTGACTTAGAATGACAAGACTTTACACTAACCCATAAGTGTGGGTTAGCTGGGGTTTAGATAATAGAGGTTTGGCTTTTTGTGTCATATCTAAGAATTCACACAAATTAAAAATTCTACCATCACCAGCTCTGTGAGCAAGTCAATTTAATCTTACAGAATGGATTAGTTTCACATTTTTTTTAGCCATCTCATAAAAGGGAAATTTTATTTTTAAAAAATCTATTCCCAGATTTCCCTCCTTTGGGCACAACGACTCATGACTTTTTGTTCCTGTTTATTCTTCCTTAATCATGGTAGCTAAAATAGATGTCCTTTCCTATAGAAACCGGGCAGGTACTGGGGACCCCTGCCTCCTTGTTAGAAGTAGACAGAGTAATCATTGAGTTATATTTATCTTTTTACCACATGTAAATGATGTGCTGATATTTACCACAAATTATATCACAAGGAAAATTGATAGGAGGAAAAGGGCAAATGGTGAGACATTCATCTTGTGCCAAGTACTCAATTCCTGGGTACGTTAACAAACTCTCCACATACATATATGTATATATAATATAGAACCATTAATAATTACATAATATATAATTATATATACACATATTTCTCTATATGTATATATATACTTTTTATATAGACTTTTATATACATAATACATAGAATTCTATAAAGTATGTAATATATATTTGTATATATTATGTATCAGGTCCCAAATGACACCTTACAATCATATCACATTTCCTGAGCTTTCTCCCTCTGACCATTTCACACCTTTTCCTCTCTCCTCATGCAGCTAAAACCTCTTCCCACATCCTCAGTCTCAACAGTTGATAGTTCTAACTTACTGAGAATACAGAGGCAATCAAATGAGAACATCTAAAAACCCTCACCATCTCAGTAACTCAGATACATGTACCTGTGACCATATGGTCTTTCTCCTTTTATGGTGGAGAAACTGTCAGAACTTCTGTTTAGGTCACTCTCTCGACCTGTCCACTAGACACCATCCTTACTGGCTCTAGTGATTCTCCTTTAACACGAGCTTCATCAATTTCCCCCCCTTCTAAATCATTCTTATTTGCATATAAAATGCTATAATTTCTCCTGTCTTTAAAAAGAACTCATACCCACTGCATCTCCTTCAAGATACCTCCTAATTTCCTAACTCCTCATTTATAGCAAAGTTCCTCAAAAAAGTTGAAGAGACCTCAAGAGCTGAGAGCTCTAATTTCTCATCTCTCATTTCCTGTTGAGCCTGGATTCAGTCAAGATTTGTTACATTTCATCAAACCAACTATTGTTAAAGTCACTAAGATTCCCATGTTGGCAAATTCAATTATTAAATCATACTTATCTTACTTCACAGATGATCATCTCTTTTACTCTGGAGCTACATTAGTGAAACGAAGGGGAAAAAAATAAGCCATGATGTTCGAGATTGATGCAGAAAGCGTATCTGACTAACTCCAACCCTCTTTCTTGATAAAAACAGTCCACAAACTAGGAATAGAAGGGAACTTCCTCAAAATGATAAAGTGCATTTATGAAAAACGTACAGCTAACATCATACTTAATGGTGAAAGCTTCTCCTCTAAGATCAAGATGAGGAAATTCACCTCATCACTTCTATTCAGTACTATACTGGAAGTTCAAGACAGAGAAATAAGGAAAGAAAAAGTAGTCAAAGGCATCCAAGTTGGAAAGGAAGTAGGAAAACTATTTCTATTCACAGATGATATGACCGTATATATAGAAAATCCTAAAGAATGCACACACACACAAAAAAAAACCCCGTTAGAGCTAATAAATAAATTCAGTAAAGTTGCAGGATATAAGAGTAGCTCGTAAAAACTCAGTTGTATTTCTGTATACCGTCAATGAACTATCTGAAAAGGAAGGTAACAAAAAAGTTCTGTTTATAACAGCATCCAAAAAAATACAGTACTTGGAAATAGCCAAGTAGATGTAAGACTTATATACTGAAAACTACAAAAAATTGGGAAAGAAATTAAAGAAGACCTAAATAAACTGAAAGGCACCCTGGGTTCATGGACTGAAAACTTATTATTGTTAAGATAGCAATACTCCTCACAGTTATCTTCAGATTCTTTGCAATTCCCATAAAATCCTAATGATCTTTTTTCAGAAACGGAAAATGATCCTAAAATTCACATGGAATTCATAAGGAATCCTAAATATCCAAAACTGTCTTGAAAAAGAAAAAATTTGGAGGGCTCACTCTCCTGGACTTCTAAACTTACTACAAAGCTACAGTAACAAAAACAGCTTCATACTGTCATGAGGATAGACCTATTGACCAACAGAATAGAATTGAGTCCAGAAATAAATCCATACATACAATTATTTTTGACAATACTGCCAAGACCATTCAATGGGGGAAAAATAGTCTTTTCAACAAATGGCACTGGAACAACAGGATATCCACATGAAAAAGAGTAAAGTGGGACCTCTAGCTCACACTATGTACAAACATTAATTCAAAATGGATCAAAGACCCAAATGAAGTAGCTAAAGCTGCAAATGTCTTATAAGAAAATATAGGGGTAAGTTTTCAAGACCTTAGATTTGGTAATAGATTTTTTTTTTAAACATCTTTACTGGAGTATAATTGCTTCACAATGGTGTGTTAGTTTCTGCTTTATAACAAAGTGAATCAGCTGTACATATACATATATCCCCATATCTCCTCCCTCTTGCATCTCCTTCCTACCCTTCCTATCCCACCCCTCTAGGTGGACACAAAGCACCAAGCTGATCTCCCTGTACTGTGCAGGTGCTTCCCACTAGCCATCTAATTTACCTTTGGTAGTGTATATATGTCCATGCCACTCTCTCACTTCATCCCAGCTTACCCTTCCCCCTCCCTGTGTCCTCAAGTCCATTCTCTCTGTCTGCATCTTTATTCCTGTCCTGTGGCAATAGATCTTTAAAAAAATATGCAGCCTTCCTTTTCTCACATAAAATTAATAGTCTTTAATTTATGATTTAGTTTTATCCCACAATTTTTTTATTGTGGTAAAAAATACAATATAAAAGTTGTCATCTTAACCATTTTAAAGTTTTTTAACAGTTGAGTATATTCACAGTGTTATGAAACAGATCCTCAGAACTTTTTCATCTGGCAAATCTGAAACTCTATACCCAACTAAAAACAATTTCTCTTTTCACTCTCCCTCTAGCCCCTGATAATCACCATTTGGAGATTTTTGCCTCTATTTTTGTTATTGATTTTTACTGCAATTGCACTGCAATCAGACAATTACTCGGAGTTTTATCTCTTGAAATTGTTTGAGACTTGATATATGGAGACATATATGACAGATTTTTGTTAATACTGCCTATGTGATTATAAAGCATGAATTCAGGAATTGTTGTGTATGGTATTCCATACAGATCTATTAGGTTATATTTCTTAATACCATTGTTTATATCTTCTAAACACTTAGTAATTTAAAAAAATTTTTTATTTTAATATTTATTTTGGTTGTGCTGGTGGTCTTAGTTGCAGCAGGTGGGCTCCTTACTTGTGGCTCAACGGCTCTTTCAGTTGCGGCTCACCGGATCCTTTAGTTGCGGCTCACCGGCTCCTTTACTTGTGACATATGTGCTTCTTAGTTGCAGCTGGCGGGCTCCTTAGTTGCAGCTCATGGGTTCCTTAGCTGTGGCATGCGAACTCTTAGTTGCAGCATGCATGTGGGATCTAGTTCCCTGACTAGGGATCAAAGGCATGTCCTCTGCGTTGGAAGGCAGATTCTTAACCACTGTGCCATCAGGGAAGTCCCAACCCTTAGTAATTTTTAACTTGCTGGTTGTATGTGCTACTGAGAGGGTTTTTTTTTTATTTTATAAACTGATTGATTGATTTAATTTATTTTTGGCTGCATTGGGTCTTCGTTGCTTCACGTGGACTTTTCTCTAGTTGTGGTGAGAGGGGGCTACTCTTTGTTGTGGTGCATGGGCATATTGCTGTGGCTTCTCTTGTTGTGGAGCACAGGCTCTAGGTGCACGGGCTTCAGTAGTTGTGGCACGCGAGCTCAGCAGTTGTGACTTGCGGGCTCTAGAGCGTAGCCTCAGTAGTTGTGGCCCACAGGCTTAGTTGCTCCGGGGCATGTGGGATCTTCCCGGACCAGGACTTGAACCCGTGTCTCCTGCATTGGCAGGTGGATTCTTATCCACTGTGCCACCAGGGAAGCCTGCTGAGATAGTTTTGTTAATATATTCCAACCTCATTATGTATGTATCTATGTATCCTGATGGTTTTGTTAAGTTTTTTATAGATATTGATTTTTTAATAAATTAGAATTATATCTTCCTCATCAATCTTTAATAAGTATAAAATAGTCCCATTTATTTCCAGTAATCATTTTTCCTTAAAGTCTACTTTGCCGTCTATAAATTTAACTTTACAAACTCTTTTTGGTTCATATTTATAGAGAATTTTTTAACCTATACATTGACTTTCAACTTTTCTGTATCCATATATGTTAGATGTATCTCTTGTAAACAGTATATAGGTCATGTTTTTTAAAATCCAATCTGACAATCTTCATTTTGATTTGTTCATTTCATCTCTTTCCATTTAATTTCTTCATTCCGATTTCCACAGTTTGCATGCAGCATGCAGACTATTTTCCTATCCAATAGTACTTCCTCAATTCCCTGAAGTCTCCTTCCCAAGCCTGGAATTATAAAGGCAGGCATACAGTATTACTGTAGGTAGATTAATGTTTATTATCCAAAATGTAGGTGAGCCTCTCTTACTTCTGGTTGCTGTCTTCTCCACCCAAGGATTCTTTTTTTTTCTTCCAGTTTTATTGAGATTCTTAAGGTGAAACAACTTAAATACATGCATATTTAAAGTAAAAGTTAGAGGAAGAGACACTTTTCAGGATCTTCATTCACTCCTGTAATTCTCATTGTGACCCTGGTTTTCTGGAGATAATAACCATGCTCAACAGTGAGTTTATTTATTTTAGTGTGACTTTCAAGCCAGGTAGAATGTAAACATCACTTATTATGAGAATTTTGCCTGTGTAATTACTGTGTGGTGATCTACATCCTCCATTCCCACATTACATTAATACATACATATATTTATAATTTAGGAAGTTTATTTGCTATTTTACCAGGTCTTAATTAGTTTTTATGCATCTGTCTTCTTAGGAGTACAATCTAAATGATGTTCATAATAATGAAGATGAGATAATGAAAGGTCTCAAAAGCATTCTGAAATTTCCAAATACTATTCTAATTTCTTTCTCCAAACTCTGCCAGTATCAGGTTGATCTCACATAGGCAGAGCTCTCATAAATTCATTCATCCATTTATTCTTTTAGGGCATACTATGTGCCACGCTCTGAACTGAAAGACTTTAAAACAGCTAAGAAGACATGCTTTCCCTTGGAAAAGCATATTTTACTTTGAAAAAAAAATCATAACACTTCTCAGATTAATTCTTTCAACTCTTTTTTAGTTTGCAATCTCTTTGATTTACAATTTTCAATGTCTTTCAAATAGCATTTCAGGGTCTCCATGTTGTCCCGTTGCTTTTTTATTCACTGTTAGAACACACGCATGCCTACTGACTTCTTCCATTTATATTACATCAATATTATCCCCATCTCCACTTTCCTGTTCAGAATGTTGCCAAGAAGAACAGAAAATACACAGATGTTATGGAATATTTATTATTAGTGAGATATTAAATGAATTTGATAAAATCTCAGTTATCTTCAATTTTAAGACTTTATTATTTCTCAGAAGTTTTGAACATTGAACTACAGTTTCACAGGTTAGCAAGAACACTGACTCTTACCCTTTAAGAGTATAATGAAAACTAAAGAAGTCTTATGGTAAATTCAGGGGAAAACTATGATTCTCCTTTTAGATGTGGCAAATAGATATAGGCACAAACATGTTACTGGATTTTTACTTAAATGAGCTTATTTGTCTTAACATCATCATATCCTGCTTTTTAATTAAAATATTACAAGCAAGCATGGTATAAAGAATGGATAACCTTCTTATCTATGCTTTGTCTCCTTAGATTACATAAATGTCAAAGTATGTTTTTAGTGAAAATAGCTCTTGTCAGTTTAAATGATATTTTCTAAACTTGATTATTTTGAGATGCATGGTTTACTTGAATCAGCTCTTGCTGTTTTGTGTTCCAAAAATATTTTTAAAAGAACCGATCTATAATTGTAGAATAATGAAAAAAGAAGAGGTGGATTTTTTCACAAACTATATACTTTATCAGATTTGTACTTGTGACCTTTGAAATATGAAGTCAACTACATTATTCTTTCATAACTCTGCAAGTGAATTTATAGACTTTAAATTATTAACAAAAGGTCTTTCTTATTTTGCTATGAATGATCAATAATCATAAGTAAAATATTGATTAAAATGGAAAAAAAAGGTTTAAGAGTCAAATCGGTCTTACAGATCTATACCAAGATTTTAGTGCATGTATAATTTAATGACAAACATAATATTTTATACTATGTTTCTTTTTCAGAAAAAATGTTCTCTTTTTATTAACTGTATGGTATCTCACAAAACAATGATTCATGAAAAATATAGAGCTTATAAAGACAAATTGGAAGATAAAAAGCCTTATATAGATATGCTAGTTAACCTCATACTCTTTTATTGATATCTCTGAAAAAATATATAATCACTGTATCTTACAAGATTTGTGACATGCAAATGTTTTAATCTTACTATCTCAATTTCCTATTTATAAAATGGGAATAATTATAGCACTTAACTCATACGAAGTTTTCTGATGATTAAATGAGATGATATAAGCCAAATACCTAGAACAGAGACCAGCACATATTAAGGACTTAATAATTAGTTACTATTAATTACTATCTGTAGTATATTTAGTAATAGTGAACTTCATAAATTCGCATTTATTAAAGAATAAAGTTAACATTTAGGGGGATCATAAGAATGTTAAGTTGGGGAAAATTTCTCTTTCTTTTTTTGACTTTATTAATGGTTTAGTAAAAAGTATCATCTTTGGTGAAATGTCTCTGAATACCGTATGTCTTATTATAAAGAATAAGAGAAGAATACAGCCAACAGTACTTTAGTAGCATGAAGGAAGATGTCATTCTTTTTTAATTTCCCACTGTTACTGACAGTAAAAAAAAAAACTCCTAATTTCTGCAACCTCTAAATACCTGTCACAAACATGTTGTTTTTCAAAGTACACCCCCATGATCATTTGATTCTGAATCTCTTAGCGTGTAATTAAAGCTGCACCTTAAAATGGCAACTTTGGGACTTCCCTGGTGGCGCAGTGGTTAACAATCCGCCTGGCAATGCAGGGGACACAGGTTAGAGCCTTGGTCCGGGAAGATCCCCCATGCCACGGAGCTACTAAGTCCGTGTACCACAACTACTGAGCCTGTGCTCTAGAGCCCACAAGCCACAACTACTGAGCCTGTGTGTCACAACTACTGAAACCTGCACGCCTAGAGACCATGTTCTTCAACAAGAGAAGCCACCGCAATGAGAAGCCCACACACCACAACGAAGAGTAGCTCCTGCTCTCCGCAACTAGAGAAAGTCCGCGTGCAGCAAAACAAGACCCAACACAGCCAAAAACAAATAAGTAAATAATTTTTTTTTTAAATGGCAGCTTCCTGGACACCAGCCAGATTGAATGAATCAGAATCTCAGGAGGTGGGACTCATCAGGCTTTCTTTGTAGCAAACTCCATAGGTGATTTTTATACATAGTAAAGTTTAAGAAACCTTAATTTAGCATGACATAAGAAACTGCTATCAATCATTCTGCCTTCTGGCTTTCACAAGAGTGAGAAATTTTCCTCTTTCTTTTACAAATAACCTTTGATCTCCACCTTGGATCACTCAAGGAAATGAATGGTGATTACTGGCAGCAATTTTGAGGCTTCAAATGGAGACCCAGACCTGTTTTATGGAAATACATACACCAGAAACGAAAGTTTTTGTTTGTTTTTGTTTTTTGTTTTGTTTTGTTTATGTTACGCGGGCCTCTCACTGTTGTGGCCTCTCCCGTTGCGGAGCACAGGCTCTGGACGCGAAGGCTCAGAGGCCATGGCTCACGGGCCTAGCTGCTCGGCGGCATGTGGGAATGTGGGATCTTCCCAGACCGGGGCACAAACCCGTGTCCCCTGCATCGGCAGGCGGACTCTCAACCACTGTGCCACCAGGGAAGCCCGAAAGTTTTTTCTTTAACTAATGCATTTGGATGAAATTTCTCTTTCTGTGAAGTGAGACAGACTCATGAGTTTTACAGTTCCTTATCACAGAAACCCCAGCTGTCCCTTATGACATTTCCCAGAGAAATAAGGGTTGACTGTTTTCTAATAGGTCTGATTGATATCTTTTGAGATAAAATGGTAACAGAACACGTGCAATTTATCATACTGTAATTTTTGTTTAAAACCAATTTCTTAAAAAATATTATTATGGTAAGGATACTTAATATGAGATCTACCTTCTTAACCAATTTTTAAGTGCACAACACATTATTATTGTTGACTATAGTTGCATTATTGTATGGAAAATCTCTAGAGCTTATTCATCTTGCTTAAGTGAAATTTTATGCCCATGGATTAGTAACTCCCTATTTCCCCCTTCTCCCAGCCCCTGGCAACCATTTCACACTTTGGTTCTATGAATCTATTTTAGATACTTTATGTAAGTGGCATCGTGCAGTATTTGTCTTTCTGTGACTGTCTCATTTTACTTAGCATAATGTCCTCAACATTCCTCCATGTTGGTGCACATGGCATAATTTCCTACTTTTTTAAGGCTGAATATTATTCCATTGTTGTATGTAGCCCGATTTCTCCATCCAATCATCATCCATCAATGGACATTTAGATTGTTTCTATACCTTGGCTACAGTGAATAGTGCCGCAATGAACATAGTCATGCTAGTATCTCTCCAAGATCCCGATTTCTATTCTTTTGGATAAATACCCAGATGAATCTAAAAGTGATTTTGATATATTGATAATCTCTAAAGGAAGTAGATTACTTACTACTGCTGCCAGATTTGTGTTCCACAAATATTTATCACATTAAAATTAATTTTTAATGCTTTACAGATGTAAATGTAGTACCTCCAAGAATACAGATACTCTGGAATTATTTAGCTCCAACTTTATGAAATTATACAAAACACTGGTAGTTATTCAGATGATGAGTGCAAATGGTAAATTTACGATTGTGATGAACTAGATATAGAGATATAACCTTTAAATAAGAATAGCGAGGTGAAATTATTTTAACTAACACTGATCTGATTGGTTTCTTTTACATGCTATGCATATACAATGTAAAATTCATGACTTTGTGGTGATGAATTTATTTCATGATGTCTTAAATGATATTTATAGTCTCAGAAGGGGAAAATACTCAAAAAAAATTGAGTATAGTATATTCCATTGCTGATTTTAAGTTTGAAGTGATGAACAAGTTCAACTGTCAGTATCATTCCCAATAAATCATAATCAGAGACACGCAAGAAGATTCCTTTTAAATTGGGATATTAGTGTCTACTATGACAATAGATAATCAGTATCCAGAGAACAACCTCAAACAGGTATGTCTGGGAAAAGTATAAGACTTCTGATGCTGGCATTCACCAAGGGATGGAAATCCAAATGAAACACTGCCACGACTAGGGGATACTGTGTCACTTTGTGACTCAGAGAAAGTTTCTTTGCACACTTATTCCTCTCCTGTCCTATTCCAGCTATAGTCCGCTGTCACTTGTTACTTAAAATGTCTTACCGTGGCAATGGGGGTGGTGCTATTGGAACTAAGGGGCAGAGGCATATACAATTTACTCTAGTGCCAGGGATGTGATTTCTTGGTTATCCTGCCTGTCTCCAAATTGCAGCCATAAGTTGAATGTGTAATCATTCCTCTTCTCCATGAGTAGGGTTTTTACACCTACTCGATTATCCCACATGTCATGACCGTCGTCCGCCAGTTCTTTAAGATCAACAGTGCTTGTTGTCCTTCTCCTCACAGAGGCAGGTTATTGTTCCGTATAGGAGCTCCAGGAAAAGAACACTGGTAGAGTTTCTTCCCCCTCCCATATGACTGTTGCTTCCCTCTAGGGCCTGCACTGCGGTGGATATTCCTCAGGGCTCTTTCCAGTCTTTTCTGCAAGCACGTGTTGGGGTTTGCTGAGAAAGGACATGCAAGGGGACATGGACTCCTCCAATTTCCAATGCTCTCAGGGGTTTCACACTGTCTCAACAGGCCACACTTGGTCTTCACCAATTGCCCTTGCTTGTAGCTGAACTCTTCTTACTGGGATCCGATTATGTCTACTCCAGGTGAGTGCATGTTCATCTCTTATCTTTCCCTGCAGTCATGGTCTTTTCTTGGATTTGTGACCAGTGACCTCAGCTTTCTGGTAGCTCAAGAAATGTCATGTAATTTGAAGTTGTTCTGGCTCTTTTTTTACTGTAAGGGTGGAAGCAGCAGCACTCCTTTCAACTTCTCTAAAAGCCAGCGTGGATGGAAGCCAAAACCATTGCTTATATAGTTTTAACAGATGGAGTGAAAATCCACATTTCTAGCAGTACTTTTGACAATAATATCACTTTTTTTAACTTGTAGTACTCTTACTTTTGGGCTAAAAAAACATATAGCATATATAAATATTTCATAACTACTAGATTATTTTCAAGATGTTTCAGAAACAGGTCAAAATGTGTTTTTTTCTCTAGAAGATAACTGATTGTATAGTTTCCACAGAGAAGAAGTTTTAAATTTATAATACTGAGTCATCTAATCAAAGTGATATAATAGACCCTAGCTATTGTTCTACTGGAATTTTAACAGTAATGTTGCTTGTGTCTTCTGCAGACACTGTTTTTCCCATATTAAAAATGAAAAGAGAAAATTTCCATCTAAAACAAGGCCAATGAGACCGCAAAAGTATAAATTTCTTGCACATCATTTTACATGAAAGTTTCAGCACAAGGTCCAGAAAGTTGTAGGTGATGTAGACATATTCCCTTTACTCACGTGGCTTGGTAATTACTTGATTATAAAATTAAATGTGAGGTCTTTATCAAGGCTATGCTGGATTATAGTAGCAAAAACAAGAATTAATGGCAGTGTTGTGAAATAGATTGTGTACTAGATATTAAATCATTTTATCAAAGAACTGAAAGATATATTAGTAATTTTTAATCTACAAATGTCCTTAAGAAGCACATTGATGTAACTGTACAGATATGTATCACAGATATTCTGTAGAGCACAGCCCGCAGTATTTACTTAGTAGATCACTGGAGATTAGCTGTGTACTTTTCCTTTTCAACTGGATCATCTGTTGATATTTTACTTTTATTTATTTATTTATTTCTATGTATCTATCACCTATGTTATCTGTAAACATGGGGTCCAAGGTTCTTTTTTGGTTTTATTTCATTTTGTTTTGTGAGCCACCTTTTCTCTTTGTGCATTCTTATCTTCTGCCCACTGGGAGAGATTATTGGAAAAGGACTTATTCCCTGTCACAGTGGAAATACAATGAAACATGAATTCATTATGACTCAGTGGATGCTTCCATTGTCAGGGCACTTACTTAAGGACTTACAGGAAAAGATCAGTGACATGATACTAACTGTAACTTTCATCACACTAATTTTCAATTTAATGCTTTAAGCCAGTGAAGCTAATTATAATCAGAAAAGCTTATACATATTCTCAGCCATTCCAGTCCTCCCAAATGACATCTAACTGTATCTTTATTATTTCACATATTTAATCTAGGTCTAGAGTGTTCTACATTAACCTGTAAATTTTAGAATAAATAGAAATTTTAGATATTATATTACAAATGTGCTACATATTGCAAATATACATAAATTTGAGCACACTTAGCAATTTTGCAGTTTAGATGGATATATGATTATTTATGCCACAAAACATAGTATAATAAGTTCAAAATCTCTTATCTGTATTATAATTCCCCCTTTCCCACAGAATGAATTTATATTTTCTGTGCATCTGACTTAATAAAAGTATAATAACTGACATATTGGTGAGGAACCATATTCGTATTTATTTGAACTCTAAGATGGCTCCAGAACACTTGAGCTAAGGCACAAGGAAAATATTAATACCATGTCTTTGCATAATTACAGTCTTTCCAGATAAATTATGTTTTTATTTCTCACAAGATCACTGACAATTTCTCCTCCATCTACACAGAAATATATATATGTATTCCATGAAAATGTAATCTTGTGGATATCCCTGGTGGTCCAGTGGTTAAGACTCTGTGCCTCCACTGCAGGGGAATCCCTGGTCAGGGAAGATCCCGCAAGCCGCAAGGTACAGTCAGAAAACAAGACAAATCAAAAAACAGAAAATGTAATCTTGTATGTAAGCTTATTTTTGAGATAATTAATTACAACTATATTTGTTTCTGCACAATTAAAAACATAATTAAGTCTGTTAATTTTATAAGTGGAAGAGCAATTCAAAAAATAAAAATTTAAAATATTTTACAAAATTAGTTTAAATAAACATTAATAAGGTACATTTGAATAAGTAGTTTGAGTAAGGAATTATTTGAATAAGAAAATATTTAAAGCATAAAAACATAAAGCACATTTGTTATAGTGTCACACTAAGTAATGCAAAGTTATTATAAAAATAGAGGTTATTACTGTCACAATGACAAAATTCATATGTTCACAGTGACCAGTTGAATTAGTCATATAATTATATTTTTGGAGCAGACTTCCTATGTACTAATCTGGTCTTCTTTAATCTAGTCCATATCTTTCATACATATTTTTTGTAGTAGCATCTTTTTTATATATTATTTAGTATTCATCTCCGTAATCCTGTAAATTCTTTACCAGTTATCAGTTATCCCTTTTTTGCAGGCAGAATGTGTGTGTTCATATATTTATATATAAATTTATATTTATATATATATATATATTTGGTGGGCCAAAAAGTGCCTTCGGTTTTTAAGTAAAAATAAAAGACACATTTTTCATTTTCACCAAGAACTTTATTGTACAACACATTCACCCTTTTGTTCTACTACCTTCTGCCATTTTTCAGGCCACTTCATAATTCCATCTTCCCAAAACTTTTTATCTTTTTGAGCAAACAACTGTTCCAGGTGCTAAACAGTCTTCCAGGGAATTGAAATTTTCTCCATTAAGAGAATTTTGTTAAGACCAAAATAAATGGAAATCTGAAGGTGAAATATCTGATGAATACGGCAGATGAATCAGAACTTCACAGCCAAGCTGTAACAGTTTTTGCCTGGTCATCAAAAAAACATGCGGTCTTGCGTTATCCTGATGGAAGATTATGCGTTTTCTGCGGATTAATTCTGGACGCTTTTTGTCGAGTGCTGCTTTCAGTTGGTCTAATTGGGAGCAGTCCTTGTTGGATTTAATTGTCTGGTTTTCTGGAAGGAGCTCATAGTAGAGGACTCTCTTCCAATCCCACCATATACACAACATCACCTTCTTTGGATGAAGACGGGCCTTTGGTGTGGTTGGTGATGGTTCATTTCGCTTGCCCCACCATATCTTCCATTCCACATGTTTGTACTGTATCCACTTTTCATCACCCGTCACAATTTGTTTTAAAAACGGAACGTTTTCATTATGTTTAAGTAGAGAATCGCGTGCGGAAATACGAAGGTTTTTTTCGCTTAATTTACATGGAACCCAAACAACAAAGCGACTGACATAACCAAGCTTGTGCAAATGATTTTCAGCACTTGATTTGGATATTTTGAGTATGTCAGCTATCTCCCGCGTGGTATAAGGTTGATTGTTGTCAATTAATGTCTTGATTTGATCACTATCAACTTCAACTGGTCTACCCCACCGTGAAGCATCATCCAGCAATAAATCTCCAGCACAAAACTTCGCAAACCACTTTTGACAGGTTCGATCAGTCACAGCACCTTCTCCATACAGTGCACAAATCTTTTTTTTGCATTTCGGTTGCATTTTCACCTCTCTTGAAATAATAAAGCGTAATATGCCAAAAATGTTTCTTTTTCTCTTCCAACTTCAATATTAAAATGGCTACACAAAGATTCACCAATTTTGATAAGTCTTTTTTTAAATGCATTTTGATATGACAGCTGTCACACACAATCTAACAAAATTGTTTTGACTGAAGTTAAAGACAACTAAGTACTACTGAAGCCATCTTACAGAAAACACTGAACGAACCTTTTGGCGCACTATTATACTTGTATAATAGTTATTTGTGTATTTATGTATAAATACCACAGAAATGACCAGATAACACATACCAAGCAAGTTTTATATTTCATGACATAGTTTATTTTCTGATATCTCAAGTATGATCATATAAACTAAGAGTCAAAGTAACTGGAAAAATTTCTCTCTAGGAGTCAGATGGAGAATACTGTAGAAGTCACACTGGTGAATTTTGTTTTGAACAATTTTATCTCAGAACTGACAGACTGTGCAGTGTTTTTTAAAGGAGTTCAGATAATTGTAATGAAGATGTCAAGGGTAAGAGAATCACAATCATGAATCTTCTTTTAAGCCATTAAAAACACAGTTTGCTTGAGTTGCAGAGTGCTGTCCGTTTACTTTTTTTATATAATACATCATTTGAGTAGTGCTTAATGAGTGCTCAGTTCTTACATTTGCTGTCTTCACTTCATGGTCACACCCCCAAATGACAGCAATTAAAATTATTAACAGGTTTATAAGACACAGACTGTGATTCTGTCAGCAGTGAAAAGAGGAAAATCTAATAACTGCAATTTCTACTTCCAGCCTACTTTAATTTCTTCCTTTCTCTTTGTGATTTCCTTTTGATTTTAGGAACATGATTGAGGCCATATGTCGCAGCCTTAATTTTAGAAATACAAGCTTGGATAAAATGCCTCTTATTTAATGAAATAGAAAAATGGACACAAATTAGATATAATGCCCAAACATTTTTTATAATTAAGTATAAGGCATACATTACATTTAAATTACAGCTTTTTACTCATAAAGTTGATATCTAATTTTGACTCTAAATAATTTGAAATACTTTACCTAATTTTCCAATTATGAGATTTTTCACTTGAAATAAAAAAAATATAGCACCAACGACATGGAAGACACAGCATTTTGAACAAGCTATTGATTGCTCTTATAATTTTTGTACTTCTGAATATATATCAAGATATTGATTTGGGGTACTTCATCTTTTCAGGTAAGCATTTTGGTAATGAAATGTTTTGACCCTGGTAGTAGTGGAGTGATTTATGTTTGTGGAAGTCATTATTGCTAGATGTGCCTGATGCCTGCTAGGAAGTCAAGCTTAATACCATAATGTTTGTGTTTAGTATAATACCAGTAAAAAGGTAAATAAAAGGGGCTTCCCTGGTGGCGCAGTGGTTGAGAATCTGCCTGCCGATGCAGGGGACACGGGTTCGAGCCCTGGTCTGGGAAGATCCCACATGCCGCGGAGCAACTGGGCCCGTGAGCCACAACCGCTGAGCCTGCGCGTCTGGAGCTTGTGCTCCGTAATAAGAGAGGCCGCGACAGTGAGAGGCCCGCGCACCGCGATGAAGAGTGGCCCCCGCTCGCCGCAACTAGAGAAAGCCCACACACAGAAACAAAGACCCAACACAGCCAAAATAAATAAATAAAAAATTTTTTTAAAAAAAGGTAAATAAAAGTCAAAGTGCTAAGATACCAGCAAGGCAATCACTTTCTCCCTCTGGTATCTAAAGTGATCATTCTTCTGAGGTCTGTATAGTGCTCAGCAAGCAGCATTTGTTTTTAAGCTACAGATAGAAGCTACTAATTAGTGAAAGGTCTGTTTTAAACAAGTTCAGCTTTAGGATTCAGGTTTTTTGGCCAAACTTGACTAAAAGTGAATTTAGTAACGACAGAAACCACACACGAGTACAGAAGGACAAAACCATCTTGATTTGCATTTCAGACAGTGAACTTGGTCCCCCATAATCCCTCTGACATTTAGTCTTAAGACTTCTCAAAAAGTTAATATAATCATCTGGCAAAATCAAATCCCAATGATGCAAACTTTATTTTTCAATTGATTTCCAGATGAACAACATTGGAATGAGCCTAATCCACATCAAAAGGGATATTCCTATAGCAGTATTTCACTAAATTCAAGGGGAAAACAATCTATGGTTATATATTATGTAAAAAGTAAGCTGACCATAAAATTGAACATACAATTCCTTGCAAGAACACAAATATCTTCCCTACTTTGTTTCACTTATATCTATTTTCTTTTACTTTGACCTTAGTTTTATTAACACTGTCTCTAAGAATTTCAATGATAAAAGAAAATAAATGAGACATAACTGAAGGAGTTATGAGAGAGAGAGACAATAGTTTTAATATTTTATAATAATGGCGACTTCTATTACTTTACTAAACTTTTCATTTTTAACAATTCAAGAAGTTGCTGAAGTAATATGGATAGCTTCCTCCTCCCACAACTCAATCCAATCCAACTCAGATAATGTTATACCATAAACAATTAGGCACATGATCTTCCATGCTTCCATGAATACTTGAGAGGCAGGAACATTTTTTAAACAGAGAACAAATAAGTCACGGTACATGTTGGTTAGGAATGTACTTCAGCTATTTTAAGTGACCAAAAACCAGTGACAAATAAGACAGGCTTATTTCTTTTTCACACGAAAGCCTGGACTTGTGCATGGCTTAGGGAATGTAGTGCCTATGCCCTTTGAGATTTTCAGGGATTCTAGTTCCTTTTCTCTTATTGCTCCACCACCTGGTCTAAGTTGTCCTCATCCACATGATCAATTGTACAGTCACATCTGCAGTGAAGAGCAAGCTGGTTCCCTTTAAACTATGACCTGAAAAAGCATACATCATTTCTACCTGCATTCCATTGGTCTGAACTCAGTCATATGGATGCTCCTAGCTGCAACTGAGGCTAGGAAATGTTGTCTCTTGGCATGCCCTCATAGAATTGAGGGACCCTCTATATTTAAAAAGGGGAAGGAAGGAAATAAATATTGGGGAAACATTTAGCAGAATCTGTCATACTTTATTTACTGTGGATTTATAAAATCTACGTATTTATGCAAAAGTACTTATTAAGAAGCTATTATAATGAAGTATTTTTCTGTGCCTGGTGACATGATGGTGAGGGAAGCTTTTGCCTTCACAAACTCCCACCTGGTTCCAATCATCAAAGATGGTGTCCCCACTCTTTAGGATAGAGCCCCAGTCAGTTTCTGGTCAGTATGTCAAATCCCCTACTGAGATGAGAAATCTTTTCTAAGCTCCAGTGTACTGCAATAGGAATAGGGTGACTAGTAATCCCAGTTTCCTCGTGACTAAAACGTTTCCCAGGACACAGAACTTTCAGTGGGTGCTGTCTCTTGCAAACTATACTCTTGACAATACATATGGTAGAGTTTAGGAACTACTAAATTTCATTAAGTAAATAAAAGAAAAAAGTTGTCAGAATAATTCTCCTCCCATCTTAACTGAAACAGATAATTCTTTTTTCTTAAAAGTGGAGAAAGAATTATGAAATGAAAATCTCCTATTATATGCACCTAATTATAACCCATAGGTTCTTAGAAATTTCACAAAAAGTTTGATAACTCACACAAATTACATTCTTTTTATTTACCAACTAGATAATAGTAATACACATTTTGCAAAAGGAAACAGTATTGTTAGGTTGTACAATTAAATTTTGATAGTTACTTCTTTTAATCTGTTTGAGTAAATAGGGCCAAATTAATCACATAGGGCTTAAATTTATAAATAAAATTGGACTATATCCAGATGGAAAGTACAGACTATTCTATTGCCAACTTTCTCACTTACTCTTTAATGTATGGAATTATTTCCTCAAATTAAAATTGGACAGATAGAAACCAATCTCTCCTATCTTGGAAATATTATAACCTGGATCCAGAACTGGCTTTAGTAAAATAATTAGAGAAATTTTAGAAATACAATATTTAATAAATGGAACCCTGTAAGCCTTCCTTTCTTCAACTAACAGCAAAAACGGATTAACAGGCAAATCAGGGAAGCAGATATTAGAGGGGACTGCCTCCGAGTTCAAATGTGTAACACCTGACTGCCAATTTTACGGGCTAAAACAAATTTAAGTATTTCATGATTAAAATGTAACAAATTTTAATAAGCAGACAAACGACATTTAAAGTACCCCAGGAATGACCAGTCTCATTCAGATGTGAAAAGATTGTTTTGTGTCATACTGCTACACCTAAGTGAAGTTTAATGGTTGATTAAATTTCATTGTAGAAACTTAACTGGGGTTAAGTGTTCAAGGCTTTATTTCTATTGGAAACCTATCCTGATGAAGGAAAACAGTTCTATATATAAAGGAAGGTAGAATGAATGTTTGTATGTAGGAACCATTGTAACTCACTACTGCCTCGTACGCTCTCAGGTTGTAAACTAAAGAAATATTAAATCTGATAAATTGATTAAAAGTTACTACCTATTTGAAAGTTGCTAACAGAGTAGTAGGATCCTGAAAGTTCTCATCAAAAGGAAAAAAAAATTGTAACTATATAAGATGATAGATGTTAACTAAACTTACTGTGGTAATCATTTTGCAAATATATTTAACTCAAGTCATTATGCTGTGCACCTTAAACTTACACAGTACTGTATGTCAATTATATTCTTCTGGGGCCCACGGTAGGCCACCCCCGAATGTACCTCATTGGCATATCTACTATTTTGAATTACAGTTACCGAAGAAATGGCCAATGCAAGTGGGACACTCTGACACTTCTGTCTCCCTGAAAGCAGGAAACAAAATCTCTCATGTGAAAGATGCACTCCCTGCATCTACAGGTAAAAGAACATCTTTATCACCAGAGATGGGGAATTCCGGCTGAGAAGCCTATATATACAAACCTTGTTACTTCTTTAATTGACTACCCCAAACCCAAACTGTTTAGATTCTTCACTAATTAAGCACCCAAAACCTAAGTTTCTTTGTCTGGTCAATTCATCACAAACTCTTTTGTCTAAAAAGTATAAAAGCTGTCTGCTTTGGTCACTTCTTTGATCCAATTTTTATCGACCTCCATGCGCAGGTATTAAAATTTGTTTCTTTTTCTCCTGTTAATCTGTTTTGTGTCAATTTTATTATTAGTCCAACCACAAGAACTCAAGAGGGGAAATGGGGAAATTTTCCCCTCCCCAGCAATCTCAAAAAAACTTAAAATTTTTTTTTTTATGTTACTACCTAAAAAACACTGTACTTTCTCCTAGATAACAGGATCTATAAGGAAAATTCCAATATCATTTTTGAAAATTTGAAAGGCAAAACAGAAAAATAATCTCTCAAATAGCTCTTGAAAATACATTTTGTGATATGGTCCTAATTTTACTGCTTCATTGCTTTTCATAATGAAAAATAATACTAAATGCTAAAAGTAACTATATGGAAAGAGTACAGGCATATCTTCACACATAATTTCCTCTGAAATACTTCTTTCTCTGCTTGGTGCTACCAAATTCAACAAGCTCATTATTTTATGGCTAAAGACACTTTAATTTGTGAATGTTTTTGTTCTTCTGAATTATGTCTTGCCATATGGAAGTAGATTTGATCAGTCCCCACCTGATTTTAATATTTTTCTCTGTCTTTATGGTACCTGAATATTTGATAAATCAGCTGACCTCTGCCTCGTCTGGGTTCCTTAAAGGCACTTGGCAATAATGTGATTCCTTTCCCCACCCTTATTCTAAGGGTGTGATCAACTTGCCTGCACTCTTAGTAAGTCCCCCTGCTACCCTTCCCTTATGATCCCCCCCACCCACCAACTGGTTTACTTTTTCTTTCTTTTTTTTAAAATAAATTTATTTATTTATTTACTTCTGGCTGCATTGGGTCTTCATTGCTGTGCGTGGGCTTTCTTGAGCAGGGGCTACTCTTTCTTGTGGTGCACAGGCTTCTCATTGTGGTGGCTTCTCTTGTTGTGGAGCACGGGCTCTAGGCACACGGGCTTCAGTAGCTGTGGCTCCTGGGCTCTAGAGCACAGGCTCAGTAGTTGTGGTGCACAGGCTGAGTTGCACCACGGTATGAGGGATCTTCCTGGCCTAGGGCTTAAACACATGTCCCCTGCATTAGCAGGCGGATTCTTAACTACTGCGCCACCAGGGAAGCCCTATTTTTTCTTTCAATTAAAGTATAGTTGACCTACTATGTTATATTAGTTTCAGGTATACAACAGAGTAATTTGATATTTTTATGGATTACACTCCATACAAAGTTACTATAAAATACTGACCATATTCCCTGTGCTGTGCGTTACATCTTGCAAATTATTTATTTTGTAACTCGTAGTCTGTACCTCTTAATAATCCCCTTCACCTATTTTTCCCTTCCCCCCACCGCTCTACCCTCTGGTAACCACTCTTTTGTTCTCTGTATCTGTGAGTCTATTTCTATTTTGTCAATTTTGTTGTTTTTTAGATTCCACATATAAGTGGAAACATACAGTATTTATCTTTCTCTGTCTGCCTTATGACACTAAGTATAATACCCTCCAGGTCCATTCATGTTGTCAGGGAAATGCCTATCAAAATATCAATCATATTTTTCACAGAACTAGAAAAAATAATTTAAAAATTTGTATGGAAACACAAAAGACCCCGAATAGCCAAAACAATCTTGAGAAGGAAGAACAGAGCTGGAGGAATCATGCTCCCTGACTCCAGACTATTCTACAAAGCTACACTAATCAGAACAGTATGGTACTGGCACAAAAACAGAGACATAGATCAATGGAACAGGATAGAGCCTAGAAATAAACCCACACACTTATGGTCAATTAATCTACAACAAAGGAGGCAAGAATATACAATGGAGAAAATACAGTCTCTTCAACAAGTGGTGCTGGGAAAACTGGACAGTTACATGTAAAAGAATGAAATTAGAACACTCCTTAACACCATACACAAAAATAAACTCAAAATGGGTTAAAGACCTAAATGTAAGGCCAGACACTATAAAACTTCTAGAGGAAAACATAGGCAGAACACTCTTTGACATAAATCGCAGCAATATGTTTTTGGATCTGTCTCCTAGAGTAATGGAAATAAGAGCAAAAATAAACAAATGGGACCTAATTAAACTTAGAAGCTTTTACACAGCAAAGGAAACCATCAAAAAAATGAAAAGACAACCTACAGAATGGGAGCAAATATCGGTAGATGATATGACTGATAAGGGGTTCACATTCAAAATATATAAATAGCTCATACAACTCAACATCAAAAAACCAAACAACCTGATTTAAAAATGGGTAGAAGAACTGAATAATTATTTTTCCAAAGAGGAAATGCAGATGGCCAACAGGCACATGAAAAGATGCTCAATATCACTAATCATCAGGGATATGCAAATCAAAACCACAGTGAGATATGACCTCACACCTGTCAGAATGGCTATTGCCAAAAAGAACACAAATAAGAAACACTGCGAGGATGTGGAGAAAAGAGAACTCTCCTACACTATTGGTGGGAATGTAAATTGGTGCAGCCACTGTGGAAAACACTATGGAGTTTCCTCAAAAAAACTAAAAATAGAACTATCATATGACCCAGCAATTCCACTCCTGGGTATATATCAACCCCCCCCCCCCAAAACCATAAACACTAATTAGAAAAGATGTATGCACTCCAATGTTCATAGTGGCATTATTTAATATAGCTAAGGTATAGAAGCAATCTCAGTGTGCATCAAGAGATGAATGGAGCAAAGGAGATATGGTGTGTGTGTGTGTGTATATATATATATACACAATGGAATAAACCCATGCACCATAAAAGAATGAAAGTTTGCCATTTGCAACAACACGGATGGACCTGGAGGGTATTACACTAAGTGAAATAAGTCAGACAGAGAAAGACAAATACTGTATATTTTTGCTTAGATGTGGAAACTAAAATACCTATTTTTTGTATGAATGGACAAGTTTGGTCACAACTCTGAATATGATTTTATTCTTTAGTATATGCAGAGGCAAACCAGCTAAACTCCCCCTTGAGTATAACTTAATTACAGTTTACTCAGCACATTAAATAGTGTCCAAAGGGGTAATGTTGTCTATGTAATTTTGTACTTTTTATAGTCTCTTAAATGCCGTATGGTAGAAATTAAAATACTTCACTCTGTGGCTTGGACTGTGATTAGGTGTTAGGACTAACTAATGACACTCTTACCTCACCTGAGTGTAAAACCAACTGAGAAGTAGATGTAGAAATAAGGCAGAGGAAGATTAAAATGTCAGCTAATTATTTATGAAGATGAATTGGATGGTGGTTTGGCACTTTGGACACAACTGGCTTCTTAATACTTTCCACCAAAATTGAAAGTATTCACACCAAACTGGCCAGTTGTAGACTTCTTGCAGGAAAAAACAAAAAAAAAAACACAAAAAAACCTGCACATGAAGGAGGAGGAGGAGAAAAGATGGATTCCTGGATTCAAGCTACTGGGAAAGAAATAGAAGGCTCCGATCATCCGCTCATGTTTCATTCCTTCACCCAAATTCACTGGACTGATATGTTACTTTTTCTCCCATAGGGAATCATGAGGGAGGAGGCAGGTTGAAGCTGGGATTTTTTTTTTCCCCTATAGTTTTCCCCCTCCTGAGCGAACAGGCTCTTATATGTAAACGTGATAAGTAGGAGATAAGAATCCTCACCACTCCTTTTCCATCAGCCTCCCTTTATCTTCATCATCTTTGTTCCATCTGTCCAGTAAAACTATCAAGCCTCATTTAAGGGAAATGCCAGGACCCCTCTTCTCTCTCTCCATCCCCACTCCTCACACACATGTGTTCGCACTAACCAGGATAGATCATTTTAACACTGTTATCATTCAACAACAGTTGAGTGTGCATCTTTGCTGTCAGATACTATGCTCAGTCCCAGATGCTACAATGAACAAAACACGGACTCTGTTGTCAAGAGGTTTGATGAACATCTTTCCAACATGTTTTATTTATGCTTCCGTTCTATTTAAATCAGTTGGTATTCCTTGCCAGGATATTATTCTTGGTAGACATTTAGACTTTGTTTCGCCATGTCACTTCTTTAAGATTACAAATCATTCTCTGAAGGCAAAATTTCCCCTATACTTGTATTTCTTCTTCCTAAGTAACTCTTGGTCCAGGTGTTCATCGTGCCTCCCTGGGGATTAGTTCAGTTACTTTTCTCTGTGGGATGTTCTCTGTGGGAGTGGTTTTACTGTTTAACTGTATGTCAGATTCATGACTCTTCTTTCATTTCCCAGGTGTTCTGTAGCTCGAGGACATTGTTCTTTGACTAATTTGTTGTCTTTTTTTGCATCTGATTTGCTGATTTATGAGTCATGCTGGTCTCATTTCACTCAAGGCCAGTCATCTTCTCGTGCTTTGTTTGCAAGCCGAATGTAATCTCCAACATCGGGTTTGGTCTGTAACCACAAACAGCTCCTGAGAAACCTGTCATTGGTCTTCCCATGACCCCACATTGGCCTCCAGACTGTGACCCTTTGCTCCACTCCCCCTCACGTTGTTTCCTCTCATCAATTCACTTTAAGGCTCCTGTCCTCCTCATTTTAGTAGGACTGTCCTTGACAAGACTGCCAACTTTGTCTATTATGCCTCTAATCCAACGGTCAGATTTGTGTTCTGAGCTCACTCAACCCATCAGCAGTATTTACTGTTTGACCAGCTGAAGTTCTTTCTGTTCTTGGCTTTCATGACTAGCTTTATTAATTATCACCCTGGCTGTCCTTCTCCATTTCTATTCCTCTGATTTCTGACCCTGAGGGCCACCATACTCCATTGCACAGCTTACAGGTTACATCCTGCACATTTAATGATGATGCTGATGGCATCTTCTTAGCACTTGTGCCATATGACAGGCCTGGTATCCTAGGTTGTGACATCTGAAGTCAGATGCCTTGGGTTCTTCCATTTCGTCTCTGTAGGACCTTGAGAAAATTTCTTCACTATAAACTCAGTTTCTTCAACTGTAATGGGGAGATGATGATAGAATCTGTTACAAAGATTATTTTTGGATATTCAAGGTGCAAAGGAATATGGAATCCTTAGAAAGTCCTGGTTCCCAGTGAGTGTTCCATAAGTGTTCCATAATACCATTATTATCATTTAAGCTCTAGTTTGGTATTCTGTGACAGTGATGTACTAGAGTGCCCACCTTCCAATTTCGGTAAGTTTTCTCAGAATTACACAAAAGAATACTCTATGAAAATAAAGTACAAAACATGAAGCCTAAGTCGTGGATAGAGTCTGAAATTGGATGCTAATCTCTAAAAGCTCAGATAAAATATTTATGTTTCAGAAGTCCCCAGATCTTTCATTTTTAGTACCATTTTTTAGAAGAAAACAGGTAAGAAGAGCATTAGATGTGTAGCAACTTTTCTCTCTCAATTTTTATTTTGTTGTTTACTGTCCTTGCAGCCATAGCAGAGGAAAATGTAGTTATTTTAAGTTAATCAGAATGTTTGGTCTTTCAAATGACCTTATGAAAGTGAAATAAAAACATGTAAATGAAACACTTCTTGAAAAAGATACACAACTTTGTAAAGATAATAAGAGTATATAGGTGGCATTACTTAATTATATATTCAAAGAAAATAACTTCTTGTAGTTCATCCATCATCCTCTATTTTCTCTGAATACCTGGCAATCTTTATCTTATTTCAAATGTGCCTTCAGTGATTCCATTCTTTTCTTATATGCCTATTAAGTTTTCCTGTTAAACAAATGTATATGCTTTATATTACAGCATAGAAAACAACAGAAATTCAGGGAAATTACATGGATAACAATTTCCATTATACCTTGACATTTATTTCTCCATCACTGAGATATTTTTATTGTTTGCCATAAAAAATATTTCTTACAGATTAAAATGTTTTGTGATTCTGTAAATATATATATTTTTAATTCAGTAGAATTTTAAATTATTTATCACAGGGACTTCCCTGGTGACACAGTGGTTAAGAATCCGCCTGCCAATGCAGGGACATGGGTTTGATCCCTGGTCTGGGAAGATCCCACATGTTGAGGAGCAACTAAGCCTGTGCACCACAACTACTGAGCCCAAGTGCCACAACTACTGAAGCCCACACACCTAGAGCCCATACTCCACAAGAAGAGAAGCCACAGCAATGAGAAGCCCTTGCACCACAACGAAGAGTAGCCCCCGTTCGCCACAACTAGAGAAAGCCCGTGCGTAGCAATGAAGACCCAAAGCAGCCAAAAATAAATTAAAAATAAATAAATAAAGTTAACAAAATTATTTATCACGTTTAATCAAGTACTGACTTTTAAAATTACTAATATTTTACTGTATTGATTAATATTCAATCACACTTCCTGATTCACCCAAATAACAGGCACTCTTGGCCAATATAGCTCCTACTGCATGATATATTGGCACTATGATATACACATTAGGTTGAATACTAATTATGCAGGGACAATATCTGGATGGGAGACTTACCCCTTTTGTGCAGTATAATGAGCCTGCTGGCACATCCAAATGATTATTACCATTATTGTTTTATGACACTATTTTGTTAGATAGATAGGTAGATACATAACTCTACAATTCTCTGAAACCTGTTTGATTTATATATATATATATATAAAGGGTGTGAATTCAGTACTGAAGTGATAAGTTCATGATGACTGATGATTCTAGTTACTGGTCATGACTGCTCACGTAGCACCTGCTTCATACACAGCAGGGCATTACTTGATCTTAATTAACATGTTCCTCTCACCCTTGTGCAAGCCACTACCTGGCCTGAACTGCTGTGGAAACCTCATTACCTTTTCTCCTTGAATCTCCTTTATTCAATTTACCATTAAAAGAACCTATTATTTTCGGGCTTCCCTGGTGGTGCAGTGGTTGAGAGCCTGCCTGCCGATGCAGGGGTCACGGGTTCATGCCCTGGTCCGGGAAGATCCCACATGCCGCGGAGCGGCTGGGCCCGTGAGCCATGGCCGCTGAGCCTGCGCGTCTGGAGCCTGTGCTCCGCAACGGGAAAGGCCAAGGCCCGCATACCGCAAAAAAAAAAAAAAAAAAAAAGAACCTATTGTTTTCATATTTAAAACATTCTGTGGCCCCCACTGTTAATAGAAGTCCCAAATCTTCACCATACCCTGCATGGTCTTTCCAACTTTGCCTACTTTATCTTTCTCTTTTTTTAAAAAAATAAATCTATTTATTTATGGCTGGATTGGGTCTTCGTTGCTGTGCACCGGCTTTCTCTCTAGTTGCAGCGAGTGGGGGCTACTCTTCGTTGTGGTGCACGGGCTTCTCATTGCGGTGGCTTCTCTTTGTTGTTGAGCATAGGCTCTAGGCGCATGGGCTTCAGTAGTTGTGGTGCACAGGCTCAATAGTTGTGGCACACGGGCTTAGTTGCTCCGTGGAATGTGGGGTCTTCCCAGACCAGAGCTTGAACCCGTGTCCGCTGCATTGGCAGACGGATTCTTAACCACTGCACCACCAGGGAATCCCCTGCCTTTATCTCTACTTTATCTCTTGACAAGTTCTTTCTATTCCCTCTGCTCCACCCACATAAGTTCTTGCTCAAATGGGCCAAGCTGGTTTCCACTGTGAAAAATTCCCGCATGCTTCTCTGATGCCTAGAAGGCGATTTTTTCTGTCTCTATGTCCAGCTACTCTGACTCACCCTTCAGGTTTGGTGTACTGGTCTTCTCATGGTGGATCTTTAGTAGTCAGGGTCCCAGGACCTATGCTCTCATAGCCTCCTTGACTTGTTCATGGTAATAGTTATCACAGTAATTTTATTTATTTATTTATTTATTTATTTCCACAGTAATCATTCTAAAACAAGTTGTGTTACTGGCAGCTTATTGTCACTTCTTTTCTAGTGATCATAAGCTCCATGAGGACAAGAATGATACTTCTCATTTCAATGAAAGCCCTCAATTACTATTTGCTGAATGAATAAAGGAATGAACATATAAATCATAAGAAATATGTTTTTAAAGTATGTTTAGATATTGGCTGTAGAAACAAAATTATCTATCCCATATTTATGAATTTAGCCACAATAAGAAAGTTTAACTGTGGTGGAATCTATAGGTCTTAGTCAGTGGTTCCTGAAGCTCTTCAGAGAATGGGAGACAACTGACAATGGGAGGTGCTTTGAGGATAGAAGCCAGTGCTAATCATTCTATATTGTAAGATAGAAAAACAAAGAAGTTATTAAATATTTACACCCCTGTTCAAACACAACTGAGGTTAAATATATACTTATTCTGAGTACATATTTCACAAAGTGTCTTTCTAAGGATTTGCTAAAGATGGGCAGAAATTTTCTCCAATATTAAAAGGTTTGTTAACAGTAGTACTAAGGACTGTTGACTTGTAACTGAATTTTAAAAGTACTATTTTAGAAACCTACATTTATTCTCTTAAAGTTGTCAGCTATGTTTATCATAAAAGATTGATTTTATCTAACAACCAGATGATAATTCAATGACAGCTGTTATCAACCCAATCCACACACTATATAGATTCTGCCAAATTAGAAATACAGTGAATGGCATACTTCTTAATTAAGAATATGACTTTTCAAATAAAATACTGAAATTCTAACGATCAATTTTAAAACATAACGTGAAATGTCAGTTTATCATAATTTTTTCAATTGTGATGCTGTCCTTCTTCCTTAGGGGCTTATATCCAATATATTTGAGTTATAGACTAGGGGGATGTATGTATCATGAAAATATACCCACTTGGTTATTACTTGCCTCACCCTTTGCCCGCAGCTGACAATCACATCTCTACTTTTGCCAGTGGATATTCTTAAAATCAGAATTATTACAGCCAGAGAGACAGATCCCCACAGGAGATTCAATACTTCTGAAACTAAAATTAGCTTCTCATTTCTTAGCTTCATTTTGACACTGCCCATAAAGGCTTCAACAATTAAACAGAAATACATGCAGATATCAACTATGTACAGTACTTATGTCTCTGGAAGTAGATTAGTATATCCATTAGAAATATTAGGCTGAAGGGAAATGGAAAGATCCAGAAGTAAGAGAGAGGAAGAAAATGAGGGAGTGGTTGATTTTTTTGTGGAGGTTTTCTCAATTTCAAAGTATTTTTCTATAGAGAGTGAGAGAGAAAGTTATCTCCTAAAAACAGGATTTGGGGGGCTCCCCTGGTGGTGCAGTGGTTGAGAGTCCACCTGCCGATGCAGGGGACACAGGTTTGTGCCCCGGTCCGGGAAGATCCTACATGCTGCGGAGCGGCTGGGCCTGTGAGCCATGGCCGCTGTGCTCCACAGCAAGAGAGGCCACAGCAGTGAGAGGTCTGCGTACCGCAAAAAAAAAAAAAAAAAAGTATATATATACGCGCACACACATTCTTTGAGAAGCCGAGATGTAAACTTTATGCGTTAGTTATCATAGCACAGTAGTTTCACAAAACAGTTTATTTTTTTCTGATGTTTTATGTGTTAGCTGTTTTTCATAAACATTTGAAAAGATTTTGGGCTCCAAGTACAGTGATCACATGTGCAAATCATACAGCTCACAATTTTCAGTGAGGGTACATGATCTCTTTGCCTCAAGCTGCTGTCACTTTGTTTAGGCAGCATTTGTATCAAGGAACCCTCCAAAATTTTTTAAATATTCACAGAAAGGAAACTCTGATATAGTAACACAGTACCCTTTAGACTTTGTGTATCTGATGAAAATCTAATTGTATTTTGCTGATTTCAAAGCTCTAAATTAGATTTTCAGTGCAGGGATACAAAAAGCTAAGTAAGAGGCAGCAAGTAAATGCTTACAATTGCTTTTGTTTTGGCACATAGACTTTTTTCCCCCTTGAGATGCTGTAATTATTAAAACATTTTAACATACTAGATATTTCTTCTGCTTTATGTTTTTGTTTTTTTGGCCCTGAGGCATGTGGGATCTTAGCTCCCTGAGCAGGGATTGAACCTGCATCCCCTGCATTGGAAGTTGAAGTCTTAACCACTGGACCACCAGGGAAGTCCCTTACTAGATATTTCTAATCTAAGTTCATTGTTATCACAGAAGAATCAAAGCAAAACAAACCTAAACCATAAATGCTGACTAGAACCATAAAAGCTGTCCCTAAAATCTGAAAGCAAAACAGAAGATATGAATTATAGAAAGTAGCATAGTTTATCATATAAATGAAAGAATAGATCTATATCAGGATTTCTCAACTTTGGCATTACTGATATCTGGGACAGATAATTCTTTGCTCGGAGGGCTAGCTTATGCATTGTATGATGTTTAGCAGCAGCCCTGGCCTCTGCCCACTAGATACGAATAGCACCCCCTCCCCTATTTGTAGCAGCCAAAAAAGTCTTCTCCACTCTTCACCAAATATCCCCCAGGGGAAGGCAAAAATCACCTCCCCCTCCTTTCAGAATTATTGATCTAGCTAAAAGCCTGTCAATTGGTGCATATGCAGGTGTATCTGTAGGGTAGATTTTTAGAAGTAGGACTGCTGGATCAAATGGTAGTTTTGATAAATATTGACAGATTTTCTTCCATAGGGATGTACCATTTTGCACTGACACTAGCAATGTACGACAATGCCTAGTACTTCATAATGTCACAGGTGAATGGTCAAACTTTGATTTTTTTTTTTTATGCCAATCTGATAGGTGAGGGAAAGTGTCTCAGTGTTGTTTTCATTTGTATTTTCAAGCTTGTTTTAGCAGGACAATTTTTTATTATTCTGTTGTCAAGGGGACCATCTTAATAGCATTTGTTACTTTTTGAAAGCCATGCTTCTCAAACTTGGTCACTGTTCAGACAATTTAAGGAAAAGAAAAAAGTAATTTTCGTCTCCCTCTGTGGGCTTCAACTATTTTTACTAACCAATTACTAAATTTGTTCAAACAAATATATTAAAAAAGCATATCTTTAGCTTACAGCTTTTATGTGGCTATAAAAATAATCAGTTTATGAATTCAATAAAAAGAAAACCACCAAACCAAAACATTCAAATTAAGAATGCTAATTTAATATGGCCAGATACACTGTGAATACTTAATCACCACAGACAACATGAATGTGGGACTGTTAAGGAAGATACTTGTGTGATTTCCTTTGCCTTTCCTACAGAGTATCACAGGATATGGCAAGCTGCCCTCCATTACTGAGCCATTCTATCACTTTAGGTCTCATGAAAAGATACATGGACGCATCTGGCCTTCTTTGGGGGCAAAATTATCATTTATGTCTAAGTCCTTTCTTCTCAGAACCCTCCTCCTCCAAGAGCAGAAGAATTTCTGGTAGCTTTGTCCCCCAGGCTCAGGGATATGTGACCTGTCCTGACCTGTTCAATGGAAGGAACTCATTCTCACCTGAACTTTTTATTTTTCCTCTAATTTAAGTACAGTTGACTTACAATATAAAATTAGTTTCAGGTGTACAAAATAATTCGATATTTTTATAGATTATACATTATACAAAGTTATTATAAAATATTAACTATATTCTCTGTGTTGTACATTATATTTTTATAACTCAGCTATTTTATAACTAGTAGTTTGTACCTGCTAATCCCATTCACCTAGTTTGTCTCTACCCCTACCCCTCTCTCCTCTGGTAACCCCTAATTTGTTCTCTTTATCTGTGATCTGTTTCTGTTTTGTTATATTTGTTCATTTGCTTCATTTTTTAGATTCCCCATATAAGTTAAAACATGCAGTATTTGTCTCTCTCTGTCTGACTTATCTCACTAAGCATAATGCCCTCATATACTTTGTGATGTGGTATTTGATCTTTCCTGAAAAGTAAGTAGTAGGATTGGTGGGCAAGAACTTTCCTATCCCCTAAAACATCAAAAGTATCTATTGTGTTTTTCAATTATGACTATAAAGTATCTATTAATGTGGTCATGAATGTACTTAAAATGGCCTTGAATATATACGCCTAATTACTAAATGATACCAGAATAATATTTAGAAAGCAGCAATAAAATCAAGTTTCAAGAAGAATATAAGTTGTATGAAAAGAAAAGCAAAAATAAACAAATGGGGCTAAACTTAAAAGCTTTTTATGGCAAAGGAAACCATAAACAAAATGAAAAGACAACCTATGGACTGGAAGAAAATATCTGCAAAGGATGCAACTGACAAGGGATTAATTTCCAAAATATATAAACAACTCTTACAGCTCAATATCAAAAAAACAAACAACCCAATCAAAAAATGAACAGAGGACCTACACATACATTACTCCAAAAAGGACATACAGATGGCCAACAGGCACATGAAAAGATGTTCAACATCGCTAATTATTAGAGAAATGCAAATCAAAAACCACAATGAGGGGACTTACCTGCTGGTCCAGTGGCTGAGACTCCCACTGCCACTGGACCTGCGCTCCCAATGCAGGGGGCCTGGGTTCAATCCCTGGTCAGGGAACTAGATCCCACGTGCCGCAACTAAAAGTTTGCATGCCACAACTAAAGATCCTGCATGCTGCAACTAAGACCTGACACAGCGAAATAAATAAATAAGTAAATATTTAAAAAAAACAACAACACAATGAGGTATCACCTCACACCAGTCAGAATGACCATCATTAAAAAGTCTACAAATAATAAATGCTGGAGAGGGTGTGGAGAAAAGGGAACCCTCCTACACTGTTGGTGGGAATGTAAGCTGGTGCAGCAACTATGGAAAACAGTATGGAGGTTCATTAAAAAACTAAAAATAGAGTTACTATATGAGCCAGCAATCCCACTCCTGGATATATTTCTGGAAAAGATGAAAATTCCAATTCGAAAAGGTACATGTACCCCAATGTTCATAGCAGCACTATTTACAATAGCCAAGACATGGAAGCAACCTAAGTGTCCATCCACAGATGAATGGATAAAGAAGATGTGGTATATATATGTATGTATATACAATGGAATACTACTTATCCATAAAAAGAATGAAATAATGCCATTTGCAGCAACATGGATGAATGTAGATTTTATCATACTAAGTGAAGTAAGTCAGACAGAAAAAGACAAATATCATATGATATCACCTATATGTGTATCTAAAAAAATGATACAAATGAACTTATTTACAAAACAAAAATAGACTCACAGACATAGAAAACCAACTTGTAGTTACCAAAGGGGAAAAGACAGAGGAGGGACAAATTGGAAATTTGGAAGTAACACATATACACTAGTATATATAAAACAGATAACCAACAAGGACCTACTGTATAGCATAGGGAACTATATTCAATATCTTGTAGTAACCTGTAATGGAAAAGAATCTGAAAAAGAATGTTACACATATATATGTATAACAATCACTTTGTTGTACATCTGAAACACTGTAACTCAACTATACTTCAAGAAGGAAGGAAGAGAGGGAAGGAGGGAGAAAGGAAGGAAGGGTAAGGTAACAAGGTATGATAATAAACTATTACAGTACAAACTGGCTCTAATTCTGCCCCTGGTGTTCCCACTGACTTTGGTGCACCAGGGAACATCTGCTGGGCTTTGTCTTCTTCATCTATTAGAATGAGGGGATTAACTGCAGAATTTCTAACATGTCTTTCTGTTCTAACACTCTGTGAATCACACTCTTTCAGAAAATAGGTAATTCAAACACACACACACAAAGAACTTAAGTTATAAATATCAATATTACCCCCATTTTAAAATTTTTATCTTTATTTAATTAATTTATTTTTAAGTTTGAAATATATTTTTTTAATTGGGGTACAGTTGATTTACAATGTTGTGTGGGATAGAGAGGGTGAGAGGGAGACGCATGAGGGAGGAGATATGGCGATATATGTATGTAGAGCTGATTCACTTTGTTATAAAGCAGAAACTGACACACCACTGTAAAGCAATTATACTCCAATAAAGATGTAAAAAAAAAAACCCCAAAACTGAATCACTTTGCTCTACACCTGAAATATTACCCCCATTTTATCTTTGATTTTCATAGTCTTCTGTGCTTAACTTTTAGTATTTGTTCACACTTAAAAAAATTGTGTTAATTTAGTGATATGAAAAAATACCAGCAAATACTAGAAGAGAAGGAGATAATATTGGTAAATATGGGCAGAGTCAATGCCCATATTTATACTCAGTCAAATTTTTTTGGATTTACAGCTTCTTGGTAAGAATTTGGAAACCAAGTTAGGACAATTTGTGTGCATGAGATTCATAATTTTCTATGAGTGTTGTGTGACGGTTTGATATATTTTAATAATTCTACTTTATGCATATATTTACATATTAATTGATTTCTGTCATTCCTTGTTGCAAATGTATTTGATTTGTTTCACTGGAAGAGATACACATAATAACACCAGTAAATATAAAAGGATAGTTCAAAATTATGAAAAAATCAGAATAAATAATTATAATAAAACCTCAGCATTAAGTATTAAATTTAACTCTTCGTGAATGGCAAGGTACAAAATACTATGCATTACATATTTTCATGGTTTGGTAAAGGAAAATGTACCATTGCTTCAGAACAATGTAACTCTTTGATAAATTCTAGGTAACTTTTAGTTTGAATATTTTAAGATACATTGTACTACATAATAATGGTCAATGACCTAAAATTATGTTTTGTAATTAAAGATGGAGGAATATTATTTCCATGGCCTTTGGTCATTTTATATTGATTTTAAATAAAAATCAAAGATGTAATATTATAACTTAAGTCAGTGAAAACATTTTGATTAGGTACAGATGCATGTAGCATTAATCAGTCTGATAATCATTCTAGAACAGGGATCAGCAAACTTTTTCTGTAAAGAGTCAAATAGAAATACTTTAGACTTTGTGGATGCTTCCACGGTAGCATGGAAGCAGGTATAAATAATATATAAGTGAATAAGCATAGCTGTGTTCCAATAAAACTTTATTTATAAAAACAGGTGGTGTGCCAGATTTGACCCATACTTATCATCTATCTTGGAATATATTCTGAAATACTAGTTATCTTAACAATCCCTGTAACTTTTTACCTACTCAAATGATCAACTGTACTTTCCAAACTGAAACACTAACAAAGAAATAAGTGCAAAAATGGAGGGGAATGGATAAACAATTCTGATATATTTATGCAATTGAATACCACTCTCCAATAAAAAGCAATAACTTAGTGTTATGTGGATCAACATGGATGAATCTCAAACATTTCATGCTGTGTGAAAAAATAGAGGAGTATGGTTCCATTCATATGAGGCTGTAAAACAGGCAAAACTAACTCATGATAATTGAAATCAGAAGAGAGGTTGCCTGTGGATGGAGTGATTGACTGGGAAGGGGCATGAAGAAACTTATTTCAGTGGATGCAAAATGTACCTCAGTTTTTAAAAGTAAAGAAGAAAGAAAGAAAGTGAACGGTAGCTAGGGAAGGCATCCGTTTGCCAAAGCCATTCTAATTATATCAGGAATGTCAATAACCTGGGATTGAGATCAAATTCATAATTTGATTCACAGATACACAGATGGTACTCATTTACATATTCAGAAATTAAGTTTCACATTTACTTACAATTTGATGTATTTTGGTTTTTGTCACTAGAAAAGATATGAGAAAGAGAAGAAAGCTAACATATCTAGAGAATTCATGATATGCCAAATATTGTGTGTTACATATACCACTTAATTGCATACAAATCTCCGATATAAATATGAGTAAACCGAGACTGCATGGAATTATGTAACTTTTCTAAGGGTGCATACAGTAGGTCACAAAACTATAGAATCCATCTTTGTCTAATTTCAAATTCTAGTTCCTCCCAACCTTGACATGACTAGCAGCAGTTCACCCACAGAAGACACAGAGAAGTTACAAGGACGATCATAAAATGTCACTATAAAAGGGATTCTCTTTTAAGTGTGGCTTAAAAGATGTGATTGGAGATTGGCAAACCTTAAATACCTGGCTAGGCTAAGCCAGCACTTGAAGCACTTACTTTACACAAAACCCAACCTGCCACGCTGATGAGAGTTCTTGGGGCAATTTTTCACAGCAGACAGATCAGTAGGGAAAGTACTGTTTGCAACTGAGGCCAAACATGTTATTTGCGGCTTCCCCTCATGCCCTTAGGTTTTGACATCATAGATCACTGTCCATGTTTGGGGATCTGTGTCTCAGTAGTATGTGTATGAAAGTACACAAAGGAATGTGAACTTAGGAAAAGAACGTTGTCCCTAAAAAGATGTTGCAGAAAGCCACCAGTTGAATAGCTGGTAACAGTCAACAAACAAATTTCTTCTTCTCCCTTTTCCATAACCGCCAAATTTAACTAAACAATGTTTTGCCCTACTGTACAGTGGGCTCTACTCTCAGTTCCCTTAACACATTGAAGTGATATTAACAAAAGGGTGTTATGCTGGTATGTGTCTGTGGTCATCAGCTATTGTAATTTAATTTAAAAAATAGAAATCTTTCTTAGGTAATGTCACCAGGCTTTGCAAGTATTCACAGATAATATGCATTTTCTATGTGAAGAGATGAAAGAGTTAAAATGACTATTTTACAATTAGCCTTTTTTTTTTTTTTTTTTTTGGTACGCGGGCCTCTCACTGTTGTGGCCTCTCCCGTTGCGGAGCACAGGCTCCGGACGTGCAGGCTCAGTAGCCATGGCTCACAGGCCCAGCCACTCCACGGCATGTGGGATCTTCCCGGACCGGGGCACGAACCCGTGTCCCCTGCATCGGCAGGCGGACTCCCAACCACTGCGCCACCAGGGAAACCCACAATCAGCCATTTTAAACAAAAAACCCTCTTGTATCCTGCCTATTATCCAAATACTTGGGCTTATTTTCCAAATCTTTCCTTGTATTCTTTATAAAAGTTTCTGCTGGTTATATTTGTGGCACCCATTAGATACAAGCTACCAGCTCTTAGTAAACAAATGGAGCCTAGATAAGATGCCCTACAAAATGATTACCCTGAAGGGAACATAACAATTTAAACTGTAGCATAAAAATTATTTCTGAAATCAAGTTTATAGCCACCTGCATTTTTTAAAGAAAACCCACAATGGCTTTGCCAAAATCTCAAGGTTTATATTTTCACCGTGGATATTGATTTAACATGCTATGGTTTTCTTTGTTTTCCTCACAAGCATTGTTTACACATCTCTTATTTTATTCAGTGTCTCAAGTCACACTGATAATGGAGTGCATGACAGGTTCTGGAAGTTTCCCATAATGTTGCTCATCACTGGACTTGAAGTGTATGGTGTCATTGACACTGAAAGCCTGGCTTCTTTAAGTTATCTATTACTGGCTCTAGGCTGACAAGTCAGAGAAGGTAATATATCAAGAAAAAGTATGTGGCTCATTTTTGCTAATGCAATTTACACTCAACTGTGAAACAAAATTTAAGATGGAAAATCCTATTATGTCTTCTTTTCCTGCTTAAGCCAGAGCAGCATGCTTCTATGCTCAAACTTTATACATTTAGTATATTTGTTAAAATATAGTGTCTGCAAAGTAAATACCAAAGAAAGTTGGAGGCAAAAGGAAATAACTAGATATTGATTCTTTAGGAAAATTTTTCTATTGGTTTTCAATGGGCAACCCGATGCGTTTTATTTTTTAACATATGTGGGTTTTTTTCCAGTAAGATTTAAAAGTGCTATCTTGTGAAATGCTTTAACTAAGTGGAGATGATTGGGTGACACGTTAATTTCATTTTCTATCTTATTTTCCTGTTTTACTATAACTGTCCTTATTGCACTTGTAATATCATATGCTGTGTGACAACATTTCAGCCTGTCTCACATGCACATGTACAGTATATTTTAAGTTCACTGTGGTTGACTATAAATGCTCCCTGTTATTTTATATTTGAAATGCTGACTAGGAACTGGTATTAATTATTTTAAGTTTCTTCGCCACATGCTAGAGAAATGGTATTTTGTTTGAATAAGGCAGATTTTTCCCTAATGAGGTTTAATTGTGTCCACTCAACACAGACTGCTAAACTTTAGTGGGTGGAGAAATAAGAGGTTCATGTCCCCAAGTCATAATGAATACTTCCTTCATTGGTACCAGACAAGGTGGGAGATGTATGAATTTGGGAGGGCAGTACCTAATTTATTGATTTTCTTCATTTTACAATTGCCAGAAGAATGGTTTTGGCATGACTTGCCTGTCTGTGCTTTGTGGTATCTCAGGATGGTCTCTATCTACCATAGAAATGAACTTTAGAAAGGCACTGGGTAGGTATGAATGCATTCTATGGACTTAGGTCAAAAAAACGAGCAGTGAAATGTCCGATCGCCTATCAATATTATAACTGGAGTTCTCATCTTTGATAGCAAAGGCTCTCAGTTAGCCATTTTGAATATGTTACAGTATTGTCATTAAACCATCTTCTTTCAATTAACTACAAATATTGCAATTTATTAGTTTTTTTAATCCAAATATATTTACTACCTTCAAAAGAGTTTTTCAGGCTTAGGGAAATATTTTTAACTGGTTTGACCAATAATCATTGTAATCCTCAGAACAAATGTTAGAAACATTTTGCAGTATCAATATTAACAAAGAACAGTTGAAACAGGTCACAAGAAATTATATTTTTAAAATTATATCCGATGTTGAAACTATTTGTCACTCTAATATAAAAAATATTCAATCACAATAGTATCATTTTAGCTTGGATGCTTTTCTCTTCATGTTTGAGCTAATACAATTAGTCTCTTTCACCTCTAATCCACCTTACAGAGTGTCATAAAACTAATCTCCCTTATAGGTACATTGTTATAACATGTCACTTCCCTTATCAAAATCATTCAGAGTTTCCCTGTCACTTACGCAGAGTAGTGTTCCACTTATAAATGCTGTCTATAGTATCAGGCTACTCAGACTTTCCAGGTTTCCTCTCCAATGTTTAAGACAGATCCTCTGCTTCAGTCTTTGCAGAGGGTCACTATTTCCAAAGCCTCTTTCATGCATCACTACCTCTCAGCTGCCTTCATTTCTTTAGGCTCCTAAAATTCCCTTCTTACCTCCTTTCCATCTATTGATACTTAAATTCTATTTTTCAAGTTTCACACTTCACTTTATGATGCCAATGTAGTGTTAACTTGTTTTATGTATGTATGTATGTACTTACTGAATAGCTCATTTATTTACCATTGGTTGCTTTGTTCTGAGTTTCACAAAGGTATATATTCCTGTAACTGCCACCAGAATAAAGATACAGAAAAATCCCATCACTGCTAAAAACTCCTTCCTGTTGCACATTTGTAAACACTCTTCCTATCCTTAATATCTGGTAGCCACTAATCTGTTCTCAATCCCTATAGTTTTGCTTTGCTTAGAAGGTCATATAAATGATATTATATAGCACGTAGTCTTTTCAGAATGTCTTCTTTCACTCATCAGAATGCCTTTAAGATTCATCTAAATTGTCACGTGTATTAATGGCTTGCTTCTTTTTATTTGTGAGAGTATTCCAGTACATGGATTTACCATGGTTTATTTATCCATTCACTCTTTAAGGGACTTCTGTATTGTCTCCAGGTTTTGGCAATTATGACTAGAGTTTCTATAAACATTTGTATACAGGTTTATGTGTAAACATATTTTCATTTTTCTGGGATAATTACCTGGTTGTGAGACTGCTGGGCAGGGCTATGTTGAGACACACTGGAGCCAGAGGTCTAAGGGATAATCAGTAACACTGATCCTTTCTCTAATTCAAATTTTGATGTTTTGCTCTTTATGTATTTTGGCATTAATTTTGATATATTAAAATAATATTTATTGCAATTACTGCGTTTTTTGACATGCCCTTAAATTTTGTTCTTCAGATGAATGCCTCACTTGTTTCACTCTAGTTTTGACCCTATTTCTGGGTATGTTTACATTTAATTTTATAAAAAAACTGTTATCCAGAGTGGCTTTATCATTTTGCATTCTCACCATTAAGTGTGGGAATTCCAGTTGCTCCACATCATTCCCAGTACTTGGTATTGTCAGTTATTTAGATGATGATGGTGGTGGTGATTTTAGGCAGTCTAATAGGTATCTAGGGGTTATTCCTTGTGGTTTTACTTTGTATCTTCCCTAACTGTTAATGACAGTGAACTTCATTTGATGTGATTATTTGCCATTCATATATTTTCATTGGTAATATATTTTTGATGATTTTTGTATCAACGTTCATGAATGATAATGGTATTTATTTTAGTTTTCTTATACTGTCTTTGGTTTTAGTATCAGGATAATTATGGCCTCATAAAATGAGTTGGAAAGTTTTCCCTTCTCTTCTTTTTTTCTGGAACAGATTTTGTAGAATCTGTGTTATTTCTTCTTCGAGTCTGATGAGTTCACTAGTGAAACTGTCTAGCCTTAAGTATTCTGGGGGTGGGGAAGGACGTTTTTATTACTAGAAATTAAATGGCTGTAATAGATAAAGGGTTCAACTTCATTCTTTTACCTGTGGATATCTAGTTTTCTCAGTACCACTTGCTAAAGAGACCGATTCTTTCCCAGTTGTGTGTTCTTGGCACCATCGTTGAAGATCAATTGACTGCAAATGAGCGTATTTATTCCAGGGCTTTCTATTCTGCTCCACTGGATCATCCTTTTGAAAATCAATTCTATCTGCCTTTTAATCGGTGTGTTTAAATCCTTTTAATTTAATTACTGATAAGTTAGAGTTTATATGTGTCATTTTGCTATTTGTTTTTTGTATGATTAGTATCTCTTTACCCTCCATTCTTCCATACTGTTCTGTTTTGTGTTAAATAGATATTTTCTACAGTACCATTTAAATGTTCTTGTTTCTCCTACTATGTATTTTTGAGCTATTTTCTTAGTGGTTGCCCTAGGGATTACTATCAACATCTTAACCTTTATCAATGTAGTTTGGATTAATACCAATTTAATTTCAATATTGTACAAAAAAATTGCTTTTGTGTACGTCCATTTCCCCTCCTTTCTGCTGTTATTGTAATAAAAATTTATAGATTATGCGCCCATTAGCAAAGATTTATAATTGCTTTATGTGGTGTCTTTTAAATGAGATAGGAGAAAAAATTAAAATACAAATACATTTATACAGCATCTTATATTTGACTGTGTATGTACCTTTACCAGTGTTCTTTATTTCTTCATGTGGACTCAAGGTACTGTTCAATGTCCTTTCATTTCAGCCTGCATGGAACCCCACCCCACCCCCCCAGGCCATTAGTATTTCTTATAGGACATGCCTGCTAGTGACGGGTCTCTGTTTTTGTATATCTGGGGATATCTTAAATTCTTCATTTTTGCAAGGTAAATTTTATGGAAATAGAATTCATGGTTTACAATCTTTTTTTTTTTTTTTTATCACTTTGAATACATCATCCCATTGCATTTTGGCCTCTACTATTTCTGGTGAAACATTAGCTATTCATCTTATGTTAAAACCCTTGTATCTGATGAGTCAATTCTCTTTTGCTGCTTTCAAGATTCTGCTTTGTCTTCTCACAATTTGATTGTGATATGTCTAGGTGTAGATTTCTTTGTGTTTTTTCTAGTTGGAGTTTGTTGATAACAGGATATGTTTCCATTTTACTATGTCTTTTTAAATTCTTTCACGGATGTTTTGTAGTTTTCTATGTACAAGTCTTTTACCTCCTTGCTAAATTTGTTGTTAGTATTTTATTATTTTTGATGCTATTGTTAAGGAACTTTTTTCTCATTTCCTTTTAGGATGATTCATTGTTAGTGTTTGATCATCTTTTTTAGTTCAAATATATCCTTGTTGATTTTCTGTTTACTATGTTGATTACTGAGAGGGTGTTGATATATTCTGCAAATATAATGTGAATTTGTCCAAGTCTCCTTTCCATTTTATCAATTTTTGTTCCATGTATTTTAAAGCTCTATTTTTAGATGTATACACATTTTATATTATTATGTCCTTGGTGAATTAACCCTTTGTTGTTATGTAATGCCTTTGGCTACTTTGTCTGATTTTAATATAGCTATTCCAACCAAGTTTAATTTAATTAGTTTTTAGCTTTTGCATGGTACACTCTCCTTCTATAGTTTTACTCTGATCCTACATATAGCATTATGTTTAAAGTGGATTTCTTATAGATAACATGTTTTAGAATTAATTCCAACAATTTCTGTCTTTTAATTGGTCTGTTTAGACATTTTACACTTATATAATCACAGTATTTGAACTCAGGCCTAGCATCTTAATATTTGTTTGATCCCTCAGGTGCTACTGGTTGTGGTGGTCATGGAAGTGGTGGTCTTCTTCTCCTTCCCTTCCCCTCCTCCTCCTCCTTCTTCTCCTATTCTTTCTTCTTCTTCTCCTCTCTCTTCCTCCTCCCCCTCCTCCTTCTACTCCTCTTCTTTCTTCTTTTCTTTCTGTGTTTCCCATTTCTTGCCTTCTTTTAGATTAGTTGAATATTTTAGTATATCCTCTTATATTATATATAAAAATATATAATCCTTTTCACTATGTATTTTTGAAAAAACACTACTAGTCTCTCTAGAGATTACTTTATGCATTTTACTTTTCATACTCTCCATAGAATATTTTACCACTTCAACTGAAATATAGATCCCTTACCACAATATACATCCCTTCACTCTTCCTCTTTATATTGTAGCTGTCATATAAATTACATCTACAGACATTTAACACTACATCAAGCACAGTGGTAACTTCTGCTTTTAACAATAATACATGTTTTAAAGAACTCAGAAGGAGAAGAATTGTCTATTACTTTTACCCAGATATATATACCATTTCTGTCACTTTTCCTTCATTCATAATGTTCCAATTTTCTCTCCTGTATCTTTTTCCTTCTCTTTTGAAAAATTTCTTATAGGATTCCCTTAGTTTCCTTCATCTGAGAATATCTTTAATTGAGCCTACTTCCTGGCATTTATATTTTATGGATACAGAATTATGAGTTAACATTTATTTTCACTCAGCACTTCATAAATATATCTGCACTGCCTTTTGACCTCCATGGTTTCTGGTGAAAAGTTTATAGTCCTTCAAATTGTTATTCCCCTCCATGCAATGCATCAGTTTTCTATGGCTACATTTAAGACCTTTTATTTTCATTTAGTTTTCAGCCGTTTGATTATGAATTTTCCTGGGCATAGGTTTCTGTGGGTTAATTCTGCTTAAGATTTGTTGAGTTTTGGAGCCTGTAAGTTTTTGTATTCCTCCCAATTTGTAAAATTTTCAGGCATTACTACTTCAAATATGTTTTATGAAGCAAACTCTTTTTTCCTTTCCTCCTAGGACTTCAATGACACAAATGTTAGACGTCTTTATGTTGCCCTGCATGTTTTGGAAGCTCTGGTTTTCGTCAATTTATTTCTCCTTGTTATTCAGACTGGACAATTATTACTGATGTTATCTTCAAGTTCACTGGTTCTTTACTCTGTCATTTCCATCCTGTTCTTGAAGACTTCAAGTGAATTTTTGTTACTGTTCTCTTGCTTTACACCTACTTGCATGTTGAGATATCTTGCCTTTAAATTCATTTCAAAAGTATCTTCTCTTACTTATAGTACAGTTATAATGGTTGCTTTAAACTCTTTATTAATTTCAACATTTGTTTCATGTCAGTATTGGCTTCTGTTAACTGTCTTTCCCCTTGAAAGTTTTTGAAATTTTCCTGTTTCTTTTATGTTAAGTCATTTTAGTTTTTATCCTGGACATTTTGAATACTATGTTATCAGTCTATAGGTCTAGTTTAATTTCTGCAGAAATTGTTTGTTGTTATTGTTGCCATTTTAGTAGGATGTTTTATTTCAGTATAGACTGCAACTTCCAAACTGTATTCTATGGACTGATAGTCTTAGGTCAGTTCATTTTTCAAAGTGTCTACAGTGATCTTCAGTTCTATATACCACCCAATGGACAGTCTGGACCTGGCTGGTCATCTATCCCATAGTACAATCTAAAAGCCTTTGATATACTGTTTATAATCATACAGAAATGATAGCATTTCTGTAGTGAGTCCTTGAGTTTATACCAAACTTTGTGTCACTGCTTTGTTGAACTCCTTCCTCACTATTATTTCCCAGCTCGAAGTGGCCATCTTCTGTGGCTGTCTAGTTAGAAACTGGGGCTCTTTCATACACTTCTATGGTTGTGTCTACCTCTGTTTCCAAGGAATGGGAGGGGAGAGTGAGGGAAAAGCAATGGGGATTTTCCCCATAGTCTTGGTATCACATTTCCTCTGGTCACAGAAAAAGGTTCCCTTCCTTCTGAGTTGTAAGGCCTGTCTTGTGCCAATGATCTCACCATTGCCACCTCCTTTGCTGCCCTGGGATTGCATGGGTGATCGAAAAGAGTGGTAAAAAAAACTAAATAAAACTTCACATCTTCTCCACTTTTTCTAACCCTCAGTGGCACTCTTGCTTATTTCTTGGACAAGAAAAAGAGAAGATTTCTTGGAGCTATTTCTGTTCAGAAGTGTTACTTAATTCTGGGTTTTTGGTTGTCTTTGGCTCCAGGGTTAAGCCTAATGGAGTCACAAAACAAATAGCAAACTCTATTACTTTGAGTTTGGGTTTCCTACCCCAATTTACCTGCTATGATTACTTTTCAGATTATTTCAATAACTTCTTAATGAACTCAGGGTTTTCAGTTGCATTCAGTTGGAGTACAGGTTTGAATCTACTTATTTCATTACAACTGAAATGAAAACTTCTTTCTTTTCTTTTAATGACTATGACCTATATCCTCAGCCAGTTAGAAACATTCCTTAGGCAACAGATACAATTTCTCTTTGTAATTTAATCACTATCTTTTGTAATCTTAGATCATCTAGTATTTGAAATCAATACATGAAAAATAATTTAGAAATAATTCATTCTTTGATTTACTCAACAAAATTTCAAGATAAAAGTTCTACTTAGTCAAATAGGATATAATTTTAATATTAGAAAAATTTACTATATTTATGTATAAGAAACACAAGATGTCACTCTCCTTTAATATCAGAAAATAAACCAAAATCAAAACTATGATATGGCCATTAATTTAAAGAACTATGCAATTTCTTGTTTTAAAAAATGTCTGTAAGTTATTGACTTATAGTGGGTAATCAACAGATGTTAATTTAGTTGAGGTACTATGCTAGTTACTAAAGACAAATACAAAGAAGATGAAGCTTTGTGAAAATCAGACAACAAGAAGGAAGAATAGTAATTATATGTATTACTCTGTGTTACCACTATTGCTGTATAACAGACCACTAAAAACTTTGTGCCTGAAAAAGAATTGTTCTATTATGTTTATTTATTCTGTCAGGAGTTTGAACAGAGAGTGCAGATGGCTCATTCCCATCCACCATGTCTGGGGTTTCAACTGGGAAGACTGAAAGGCTGGCAATGACTTGATGATTGGGGCTGAAGTCATCTGGATGTTTGTTTACTCACATATCTGGTGGCTGATTCTAGCTGTCAGCTGGGATTTTAGCATCTACCAAATAATCACCTGTGGCCTCCCCATGTGACCCAGGCTTCCTCAAAGTATGGAAGCCTTGAGGTAGCCAGACTTCTTACATAGTGTATCAGAGTTCTATGAACATTTCAGGATTGAATTTCCTTTTACTACTCAGCCTCAGAAATCACACAGCATCATTTTACCATACTTTGTCAAAATAGTCACAAGTTTGCCCAAATTCAAGGGATGTAGTCTTAGACTCTTCTTCTCAAAGGACGAGGTGCCCAAATCGTACTGTGCAAGAGCATGTTGAAAGATTATTACAGCCAGCTTTGGCAAAAATAATCTGCCACAGCTGCACAGAATATGAGCTCCACTGGATTTATGTATTATTCATATTTGCAAACTCACCACCTACTTTCTCAATATATTCTTGCAGTCAACAGACATTTAAAGCTCAGGTCTGAAGATTAAGTAGTTGTTTGCAAGGCATATAAAGGAGGATGATGAAGGAATTTCAGGATGAGAGAACAGTGTGTACATATGACATAAGATACATGAAACAATATGTTCTATTTGAAGAACCACAAAGAGTTCTAATTATTGGAATTTATTTACCACAATGAAACTGGGAGCAGATGAGCCTGGGTAAGTTTTCATTTAGAAGTCCTTAACAACATGAGTATATATGGGCCCCCAAAGTCTATGATTAGTTCACTTTTCAGGCCTGGTAAGAAGGCAACTGATTTTGGCAATATTCTTCATTTATTCAATAAAGAACTATTACACACACTCCTGTTCTAGTCCTCTGTGCCCATAAGATCTCTGTTACAGCTACAGCAAATATTACCTGTTATCATATTTATTTCTCTCACTGACAAGAATATGAGTTCCTAGAGCACAAGACCTAACACCTAGTAGAATAAATGACTCATATTAAGATTTGGGAAGTATTGATTAGTCAGTTCACAAATAAAATTATGAAATTAGAATGAAGAGATCATTCTTGAGGATCAATCTAATCAGGTATTTAAAAATCACAAAAGGAAGAAAACATACATATATCCTATATTTATACACAGTTTATAACTTTTTTCATATATTTCAATTCTTTCTGCTTTATAGATTGGGTATGTATCTGGGTACTTGTTGATTTTTTAAAAACCATTTTATAAATTAAAAATGGCTATTTGGAACTGTGAGAAGGCTGTAAGTGGGTAAGATTTCTCTGCACCTTGAAAATCTTCACAGCAAAATGAACATGTGATCAACTTTCTGTGTGCTTTTAGAGGAGAGCAACAAAAATGAGGCAATTTCACTGGTGGGATGTAATTTGCTGGTAGACATTTGACAGCTGTGTGGAACCTTAATATTGCCCCAAAAAGTATAATTAAGTCTGAATCATTGTGGTTACCTGAGAAAGTGGAAGAATGTCATTTCTTAGGTTAAAAAAATCATTCATCTATTTGAGAAGTATTTAAAGTTATTAGTCTTTGTCATTATTAAAGAACAGGATATAAATATTAATTTACATTATAGTAGGAATTATGTTATTTTTTTTCAAAAAAATACTTTGGATCAATTTATACCACATGCGACAAACAGAACCTCAAACCATAATATTTTTCTCAAAAATAATGGGTAATATTTAGAACAGTCAAATATATATGAATAGATAATAAGGCATAACTTTTTTTGTGTGTGGTAACAGGTCTCAACTTGTTTGGGTTAAGAAATGAGAAAAGCAATTACATTATAGGTCACTTGGCAGGTCATAAGCCATGGGAGGTAACTCTCTTGTGCTGATAATAAAAAATGGCAGGAAGCAAGACAGAGCATTAGCTATATTGCTTAAATTAACTGTCTCGCTGATGGGTTTATACTCAGAATGGTTACTACCCTCTGCAGTTAGTTCTATTCCATAAGGAAGAACTTAATTATGTAGAAATCACAAGTATTTGGAAAAAATGGCCGTAACAATAAGGAAGAAAAATCTGGATATTTTGAAGCATGTAGCTTCAACACTGCTGCTCAGAGATATATCAATAATTGATTCATTCTGAATTGTGCATTGTAAGAAGGTCACTGAAAAGTTCTACGGCATCTAGAAACACATCAAAAGCAGAATAAGGAGATTTAAAATCATCTCACCCAGGTTGGCAGAAGAAAAAATTTTAAAAAATTGTCCTGTGTGAGCCATTAATTATTTTATCTCATTAATTTAGTCGATCAATGTATTAACTACATATCATACAAAAAATGTGAAAGTTTAACTGTGATAACTAAGACAAGAAGTGAATGGTGCTCTGAATACATATAATAAGGAAATTTGGTTCCTCCGTGTAGGTCAGGTAAACTCTACCAGGAAGAGAGATTTGAGGGTTGTAGAGAGGTAAGAAGGCGAAGAAAGAGGAGAAGACTGCAGGCAGAAAAAGCCACACGGGCAAAGGTCCTTTGGTGGGGAGACAGCAGGACATGGACATGGGACCAATGAAGGCCAGTGTGACTGAGAGAACAAAGCTAAGGAAATGTCAAAGGCAGCAAGTTGCTGGAGAGGCCAGTCAGAGCCAGATGGTGCAAACAGTGTTCTCGGGAATCAACACACGTTGGCGAAAGAAAAAAATGCACGACTTAGCAGAGGGAGAAATTGCTCTGTGATGCAAACCCAACAAAGATTCAAACCCAACAAAGATTCATCCAAGCTCTTAACTCTAATTTATCCCAGTTTGGAGTAAGAAGGCCTCATTTTTCTCCTTCTCCCTTGGCTAGTCACTAGCAGGTAGTTCCCCAAGGAAGGAGGGGTGTCTTTGGATAAAGTAGCTCTCTTCAGATGAGGGTACTTCCTGGAGAGGCCTGACAGCTTTGTGCTACATCTCACCAGCTGGGGGAGTAAGTCCTTCATTCATGAAAGGTAACGCGGGAAGAACATCAGTGTCCCCGGCACCCACTGATTTCTACTCATTTCTCAGGTCTCAACCTAAATGTTGTTTCTTTCTGGAAGCATACTGGAGAGTTAGAAGTATGTTCCTATAACACCACCACACCATCATTCTCTTTCATAATGATCCATGTTGTTGTCCTTACTTGTGCAATGTCTGCTATCATCATGAGCCTGGGTTCGATGAGGGTAGGAACCATGGTCACCCTGTTCAACCACTGTATCCCCAACAACCAACACAGTGCAAAGCATGTAAGAGACGCTTAATAAGTATACCTAGAAAGAAAGAAAATCCCCAAGCACTTTGGTTTCCACAATAAGTAACAAACGGCTTCCCTGGTGGCACAGTGGTTGAGAGTCCGCCTGCCGATGCAGGGGACACGGGTTCGCGCCCCGGTCCGGGAGGATCCCACATGCCGCGGAGCGGCTGGGCCCGTGAGCCATGGCCGCTGAGCCTGCGTGTCCGGAGCCTGTGCTCCACAACCGGAGAGGCCACAACAGTGAGAGGCCCGCGTACCACCAAAAAAAAAAAAAAAAAAAAAAAAAAAAAATAGTAACAAACAAGTTGGTGATGCTAGTCGTTGTTGAATATAAATCTGACTTGAGTATAAATCTGCCTTGAAGTACTCTTGGGAAAAAAGAGAGCCTTGGTATATTTCTTGGGTTTCTGGGAATTTACTGACATATATAATTAATGACTTTTTCTAATCAGAAATTTTGAAAAACTTGAAGTATTTTTTATTTATTTATTTACTTTTTTTGCGGTATGCGGGCCTTTCACTATTGTGGTGTCTCCTGTTGCGGAGCACAGGCTCCGGACGCGCAGGCCTAGCGGCCATGGCTCACGGGCTTAGTTGCTCCGCGGCATGTGGGATCTTCCCGGACCAGGGCACGAACCCGTGTCTCCTGCATCGGCAGGCGGATTCTCAACCACTGCGCCACCAGGGAAGCCCCAAGTATTTTTTAAAAGGCAGTTGTATGTTTGTTTTGTTTTATGTTGTGGCAACCCCTTATCCTTATTTACTGGATAAAGCCAGTACATCTATATATATGAAGTCTTTTCAAAGTATATTGTTTATCATAAACAACAGGATTTTTTAATAGGTTAATCAGCTCCAAAGAAACACAGCAATGGGCATGAATGAGAGCTCTGCTCCTTCACTAATTGATGAAATGTTCTGCATAACTTTCCCAGTTTGTTCAGATTGAAAATATTCCCTTTGCAATCAGGAGTGCAAAGAGGAATTTCTACTTATTTGGCAGTCAGAAGATTGTACTATACTTGTTTACTCTGAGAAATTTGTCTCTTGGGTAGGAAATCGATTTTCCTTCATTCAGTTCTGTATGTTCATCTGGCCTACATAACACTTGGGATTTTGTTCAGATTGTTTGCTAGTAGGAGTTTATTTTAGATGTTCTATATCACAAGTTTCTAGTGTACGTGAAAGTTAACTAAACATATACCAGATGTATTTGACCTAAAATATAATAAAATAAACTGATTTTATAACTTTTATGGGTCTTTAACAAGTAAAATTTTCTTTATTCTTTCCTGGTTGTAGAAAATAATCCATAGAGTTCAGAGTAACTGAGGTATTACATTGTGTCCTTGTTAATTAATCATCCTGTAATAGTATACTGCATGTAATTTGATGAAAACAGAGCAACCAAATAATTTCTATTAAAATAACACAAGTTCCATCCTCTATTGCCTCCTTGTGATTGCTTTTGACAGATAAAACTAAGTAACTCAATCATCAGTGATAAGAGATTACAATCAACACAAGTCTCAAAATTCTGGTTGACACAAAGGAAAACTCTCAATAAAGATTTGAAATGAAATGTTTTTTTCTGCAAGAATGCCATCGTGATTATTTTTAAGTTGAAAAAAATTCATTAGTCTAATTTGTCTTTAAATGTGACTGGGAACTCTGCCTGGAGTTAGTTAACTGGAGACATAGAACACAGGCCCATATTTAGGTTCAGAAAGAAGACGAGGAAGAACGGGGGCATATCACATCCTACTGAATATATAATTTAATTCAGATTCCAGTAAGACTTGCTTTCAATTTGGGGGGTATCATCCTAATTTTGATAGACTCTACTGTAGTAGTAATAATACTGATGTTAATATTTTACAGATATGCTGAACATATTATTTTCTATGATAAAAGTGATAATTTTGAATCCATGTCTTGATCAGTTTTTTCAGAGTAATAAATTAGAAGCTCAACTTTTGCTTTCTTTATTCTCCTACATTTATTCATTTCTTCTCAATCCAATTCCAAGTTGACTTTTGGATTACCTTTCTACATTTCCTAAGCCTTTAAGAGAACACTAAGACAATTACAAATTAATTTCTTCAGATTGGCATTTGGTTTAATTTTATATTTGCACTGAATACCTTCATGTTTTTAATGTCCTTGTGGTAGCTTAGTTATGGGTACCACTGGAAAATATATGACACAAGATTCAGTTTCTGATGTAATGATGACTGCTTCCTTATGCCCTTGGTATCTTTTAAGAGAATAAAAGAAGTAAGTATGACAAAATATTTGTATGGAAGAAACAAAAAGAAAGCAATAATTTTGTTTCATACTTAATGGCTGAGTTCATTTTTAATTAATATCCCTAATATACTGTGAGATGTTTGTTTCAAATTAGAAGCAACTTTTATCTTTTATTCTGGGGTATTTATGCAAGTGCTAATTTTAAAAACACTCTCAAAAGAAATATGAAATATACCTACTTCATTAATTTTCAATAAACATTTTCCTAGGGAAAGAATGCATTTATCAGGAATTCTATGATATCAAATCATATATGTCAAAGGAATTCAAAATATGAAAGAAAATTGTTTCTTCTGCCCTGAACTCTGATAATCCTTTTATACTGAGTGAATTACTTAGAATTACCAAGTCATCCAGAGTGCCAGCAGAATATTTTATAAAGACTTTAATTTTGTATAACTTTGGCTCTGAGAATGTAATAATGCAAGCCTTATACATACTGATACTGGTAGACTAAAAAATATTCAGTAGCAAATGGGATTTTCCTCATTAACTACATTCAATGTGTAGGCTTGGGGTGCATTTTTGGTGCATTTTAATTACTGAGGTTCTTTCATAATTAGGGTTGCAATCCCTTGTTGGTCATGTCCACAGTTATGTTAAGGTTTGACTGGCTAACTCTCATGAATGGCAGTTTATGCTGGTCGTTGGATGCCAGCTCAGCTGAGACTGTCCACAAAAATGCCTACATATAGTCTAAGATGTATTCATCCTTCAGGTAGATGCATTTTCTACATGATGACTGGTTTCCCATGGAGTATATATCCCAAGAGAACCAGGTAGAAGACACAGGACATTGTCTGACCTAGACACACAAGTTAGGCAGCATCACTTCAGCCACATTCTATTAGTTACAATGAAGAGAAGGAACATAGGGCCCACCTTTCAATGAGAAAAGAGTTAAGGATATGCAGGCCTGCTACAATGGAGTACGCTCACTTTAATGAAGTTTGGCCCAGGGTTGCCAAAGGTTCTGTGGATGAAAAAGTCTTACTGAGAGGTAGGAAAAGGCGAAGGAATGGAGGGAGGAGCAGAAAATCTTAAACTTAGGGGCAGAAAAATGAAGTTTAAGGTGAGGAAAGGTCATGTTGAAGGTAGAAAGTTACTGTGGGTAGAAACACATCTTGATAAAAGACTTGGAAAGAGCAGGAGAGTCTCTAGGCAAATGACAAGGAAAAAGAAGCAGGGGATAAGAAAGGGGAATCCAGGTGAGTCTTGTTCTGTGTCCTTGGGCAGAAGCTGACTACCTTAGGATATCAGTCTACTTATTCGGAGGTTCTTGGGATGACTGTCTGCTTCTGGCTGTTGTCTGCTTCTGGAACTCCTGATATAGCCTCAGTTTCAGGTCTCTGGTTAGAATACTTCTCCAGTCTGAATAGCTCTTGTATTTCTTTAACTGTGAAATATGAATGCAAGGTTGAACAATTGATAATTTGACAGGAGTTTTAGCAGAGCAAACTGGAATAAGATCCCTTCCATCTGGGCTCAAGGTGGGTTTTCCAGTGGTGGCATTTCAAGATTACCAGATCACCTATTTGTAAGTCATGTAAAGGATAATCAGGAAATTCTAAGGGGAAGGCAGCCTTCATTTGCTGATATAGGATTGAGTATATTTTATTAACCCTTGAGAGTATCTAAGGATGACAGACTGTGTCAAGATAGAATCTTCTGCAGGCCAAAATGAATAAGGCATCCTCATGGGCATTCCCATGATAATTTTGAAAGGAGACAGTTTACGCATAGATAGGGGTGAAATTCTGAGAGTCATAAGAGCAAGAGGAAGCTCTCATGGCCATAGTAAGTTCCATTCTTCAGATATTTTAGCTAGTTTGGTCTCAAGGTACTGTTGGCTCTTTCTGTGGTGCCTGATTACTGAGAATGGTAAGAGCAGTGGAGACTTTGACTAATGCATGTTGCCTTTTCAATTTCCTGTATAATTCTGTCAATGAAATGTGATCTTCTGTCACTAGATATAGTAGAGGGGAAGACTCATTCTACAAAAACTTTGGCAACTGATGTTGCTGATGTATTGTGGCAGGGGACAGCCTCTAACTATTTAGAAAACATGCAGATTAGAGTAGTATACATGGGTATCCTTGTGCTTTTTGTAATTTGATGTAATCTATTTGCAAATGAAGGAAGGTCTGGTGGGGTAAGATCTACTTCCCTTCCTTGCTCCACAAAGGACACACAGTTTTTCCAGGATTATGCTTCTGACATACGAAGCAAGTGGCAACTACTTGGTTCAAATAAAACCTAAATGGCCCAAACTATTGTTTGTCTAATATATCCAGCATTTTGTCCTGTCTGTGGTGAGTCATATCATGTAAACTATACACAATGACTTGGGCAGTAGACTTAAGAGCCATCCAGTGGCCATCTTGGTGTTTCCAAAGCCTATCCAAGTAGACTGAACATCCCACTTTTCCTATCCAGTTCTTTTTGAGGCTGAAGCTGTTATATGAGTCATGCAGATATCTGTTATTATTTCCTTGGGAGTCACTCTAAAGAATTTGTTTCCCTCAAGGAAAGGTGAATCATTCCACCAGGCAGGGCCTTGAAACAGACTCCAGGGGCATAGTCCCAAGTCAGAAGCCACTTGAATATGTTAGGTGGTCTGGGAAGAGGCTGCTAGTTTAGCATATTTATCAGACAATTTGTTCTCCTGGGCCTTGTCTCAGTTTTTTATACTATGCCCCTCACTTTTAACCATAGCAATATGCTGGGGTAATAACAAGGCTTCTAAAAGTTCTATTACTTCGGGTCTATTTTTGACTGGGATACCAGCTGTTGTCATGAATCCTTTGTTTCCATAACATACCAAAATCATAAACTACCCTAAAAGCATAACGGCTGTCAGTATAAATGTTAACCTTCTTTCCCTCTGCTTTTATGCAAGTCTGAGTGATATCAATTAATTCAGCCATCCGAGCTGATTTAACATGTAGCAGGGCTTTATACTCAAGAGATTTGTGTTGATCATTGAGGGCATACCCAACCTGGAAGGTCCCATATTCCTTCTGGAGGGAGGTACCATGAACATAAATAATGAGATCAACTTGGAGGAAGTTTTCTGATAAATCTAGCCTACGATAAGATAAAATTATCTGGTATTAGTGAAGCAGTCATGGAGGTTCTGTCAGTGGGTAAAGCAAACAGGGTGGCAAGGTTAAGTTTCTAACAGGGATGTATGGTGATGAGAGAGACGAAGAAATAGTAAGTCAAGATGTAGAATAGTACTGTGTATATTCATTAAGAAATTGGGTTTATATACCATGAGGAGCACTTACATCAAGCAGATGACCTAATACTAAATCAGAGGTAGCATGGACAATTTTGGCAGTTGTGGCCACAGCTCACAGGCAAGAGTGCTGCCTCAGCTACTGGGTCTAAGGCCAAGCTATAATACCCCGTGGGTCTCTGGTATCCATTAGGCCTCTGGGGTAATACTACAATGGCATGACACTCTCATTCATCAACAAACAAGGGAAAAAGCAGAGAGCAATTGGGAAGTCCAAGGGTGGGAGGTGAAAGCAGAGATCCCATAAGGTTCTCACAAGCATCTTCAGAGAGGAGATTCGAGATTATTGGGTCTGGGGATGACTCCCTCGTCACAGCATAGATAGGTGAAGCAATCATAGGAAAATTAGGTATCTACACCTTATAATATCCCACAAGACCCCCCAAATCTCTCAGACTTCATTTTGTTTCAGGGAGAAAAAAAATGTTGGCTGGTAAATTCTTGGTCTGCGGAGATAGTTTTTCCTGTGGCTGAGATGTCATGACCAAGATATCAGACATACAGAGAGCATAACTGAATTTTGTCTCTAGACGTCTTGTGACCCATTCTTGCTAATGTCTTAAGAAGGTATTCAGTGTCCAGAAGGGACCTGTCATAACTGTCAGAACATATAAGGGAGTCATTTATGTACTGGATTACTGTGGAGTCTCCTGGGATTTCTTTTTAAGTCTTTCAAATTGACATTTAGGGCATGCAAGAGAAGGTAGAGGCCTCAGTAAATTCTTGAGGCAGAACAGGCCATGTATATTGTTGGTTTCCCCAGTGAAGGCAAGCAAGTGTTAGGATTCCCTGTGAAAGGGAATACAAAAAATGCTGAACATAATCAACGACTGTGAAATATTGGGTGCTGTAAGGGATAGCAGAGAGGATAGTGTTAGGATTAGGCAACAAGGAAAATTTAAATTTGACAATTTTATTGACAGATGTTAGACCTTGAACTAACTGATATCCTTTCCCATTAGTTTTCTTAATAGACAAAATGGAAGTATTGCATGGACCAAAAGTGAAGACAAAGTTTCTTGTCTAATAAAGTCTGGAATATTGGGCAAAGCCTCTCAAGTCCTTCTGGTTTTAGATGATATTGAGGAATCCTGGGGAAGAATGTGAAAGAATATATTTCCACTTTGAGGGATTCTGCATCCTGCATGTGTCCAATATTAGTGTAATTTGTTGCCCATAAATAAGAAGGAATTTTATCTAACAGTTGATTTAAATCTTCACTCAAATAAGTGTTAGGTTGAAGGGGGCAAAGAAACTCAGGCAAGTTGGACAAAGCCCTTAGGGGACATACACATGAAGGGGAGGAGTTGAGGACCTGTAGGAAGGAGTCTTTTAGAGGCACAATAAATTTTGATACCATAATTCATGAGACGATCCCTCCCTAACAGATTTACTTGGGTGGTTGATAGAACTGAGAAGGAAGTTGTTTTCAGCTTTAAAAGGTCCTGTAGAAATATTGCAACAGAAGAAATCATGAGGTAACTTATCAAACCCATCACTGTTAAAACTTTTGGACTCTGAGGAAGGGGGACAGGAAATAAGGTGATGTTAAAGTGGAACATGCTGCTCCTATATCAATGAGAAACTTGGCGTGGCGCCCTTGAACTTGCAGGGTTATTTTTCTCTTGCAAGTTTAGTTATAGTTGAGGGCAGTGGGCACTTAGTTCCTCTGAGGAGTCAATAATGCTCTGATGAGAAAAAGACTCCAGCTTCCCCCTCCTCTTGAGGTCTAGACAATCCCAGACCCAGTGTCTTTTTTCCTTAAAATTTTGGAAAGTGTCTTGATCAGTGACAAACTGTGATTTTGCAGCTTGCCATAGATTAAATTTTTCAGGTTTTTCTGACTGCTTTAATTGCAAGGCTATAAGGTTGCATTGTGTATATTCTCTGTTTTCAGAAACACTGTTTTCGTAATGCTGGGCTAATGTTTGGACCTCAGATGTGTTTGCATTTTGCCAGTTAATATTTTCCTATAATGTGTCATGGAGCTCTGATCTGACACCATTTATGAAGTTTGTGGTCAGAAGCTGTTTGGGAAGTCATTTCTAGCTCCGAATGCCTTTCCATGTTCTCTTCAATCAATGGTGATAGCCATAGTTTTATCTCTTTGTTGTGGAATGCCCCCTAGTAATTTTTCTTTTACTTCCCTCAGTTTCCAATGGGAATCGAGTAGTCTGAGACCTCTGAAGATCTTTAAAGGTGGGCCTTTTGGCTTTTTAAACCAAAGAGAGGCATCTCCAGGTCCAACCAATAGGTGTATAAGTTGATATAAATTGGGGAATCCAGGAGAACATGTTCCTAGAACAATTCTAAATTGTTCAGTAAATCTTTCCCTTTCCTTTCAGAAGTCAGAGAAGCCCTTGGTGATGGCATATAATTCAAAGTGAAACCAAGGTCCCTAGGCTTCATGTGTAAAAGATGGGGGCCTTGTGAACTTCATGGTTACAGGGAGTTGAAGGGCTGGGGTGTGAATGATGGAGGATATTCTGGGGAAAAGAAGGATTCAGAGGAGAACTAGGACGGAAATATTTGGGTGCCAAGGGAAAGGGAGTCTAGACAGCTTACTGGGTCAGAAAAGCTTTTTCTGTAGATATTTCAATAGTCTGAGGGAGGCTTGAATTATTTAGCCATTTTTCAGCTTCTTCATACCAAGAGAAATAAGCAAACTACTTTGGGTCCAAGATTTTTGTACCTGTTACTCTAGGGCTCCTTTCAGGTGGATTAATTTGGGGATATCCCAGAAACCCCAGAGGGGCCACTGCAGCTCAAATGAGTGTGTAGTAAACTTTGCCAGGGAGAAAGAAAGTGGATAGTATTAGTGTAGTGGTTAAGCATATAGTGAGCAAGAGTTTGGGGGGGGGTGGTTTTTAATAATTAAAGAATATTCTGGGGTTCCCTGGTGGCGCAATTGTTGAGAGTCCACCTGCCGATGCAGGGGACACGGGTTCGTGCCCCAGTCTGGGAGGATCCCACATGCCGCGGAGCAGCTGGGCCCGTGAGCCATGGCCGCTGAGCCTGCGCGTCCGGAGCCTGTGCTCCGCAATGGGAGAGGCCACAACAGTGAGAGGCCCACGTAACGCAAAAAAAAAAAAAAAAAAAAAAAAAAAGAATATTCCATGTTCTTGACTAATGATATCTTTATGCTTATGGACAGAGCGGCCTAGCACTAGCTTTTATTTGCCTGAGACTCTAATGCAACTTCTAGAGTATATCTGATTCTTAAAATCAATCTGTTTTCACCATGCTTGGATGGATATTTATCTGGAGAACTGGGATTTTGAATCAGATTCACCACTGGATACCAAAATAAGCAAGCAGACTGGAGACAAAAGGCCTTGGTGCATGCTGAGAGGTCTGGTTGTCATGTCTGAGGATCTGATGGTGGTTCCAATCCAGATCGGAGTCACAACATCAAGAAATTGTTAAAGAGAACCAGAGCTAGATACTAGTTAAAGTGGTAAAGACCAATTTTATTCAGAAACTATTGCAATAGGGAAAAAGATAATTTGGTATAGAAATGAGCTCAATTACAAATACAAGTGGGAATTTATAGACAGAGCAAGGTGACGGGGTCAGTGATTGAAGCATTACTAAGAGGAGACATCAAGGGTAGGGGCATTTTTGCTAAATTGACTTAACAGGATTCTTACTGAAGGCAGGCCAAGGTGATGAGATAGCAAGGGTGGAACATTCTCTCTAAACCAACTTAGCAGGATTCTTTCTAGGATTGGACTCAGCAAGGATGGATGTGGAAGCCCAAGGTAAAGTCTTAGCTGAGAAGAGGGCACAGAGGAACCTGTCTAAAGTTTGGTCAAGGATTATCTTTGTCACCTCCCTCCAGCTCCATTTCAATAGAAACACCCTTATTCACATCCTACTCTAGCTTAGTGTTCTGTGAATTTCAGACCATTCTGATCTGTAGTAGACTAAAGAACACAGGAGATCTGCCAGCTATCTTTTCAATACCAAAATCACCGAGAAAGCTATTAAGCATCCCTATTCCATTAGAGGTATCTCCAGCATCAGCTTTGGCAGATGTTGGCAGAATAAGTATCCTGCTGAGCAGTATAATTTAAGGAATATCACATAGAGGAAGGGATAATTTCTATAAATATCTGTCATCACATACTGGGTCTGCAATTCTTCTTTCGGAGTGTAATCTTTTGTATTAAGGTTGTTATTTTAAACAACTGCTACCCTATTCTCTCCCCCAACCAACCCCCTCCCCCGCAACCAAAACACACACAAACCATTAGTATTTAAAAATCAAAGCTCTATTTCATTTGTTTTATTCGTCTTCTATATAACTTGTTTGAACAAAGGAGTCCACGGCTAAAAATATAAATCAATAAAACAGAAGTCTTGCAGAACACCAGGTGAAAAAAGGAGAATCTCCCGGAAACCATGCCAACCCCAATTAAAACAGACTGCTGCTGCTATGTAAAAATAATCTTGGTGTAGACGTGCACAGAACTTTACAAGTTTGAAAAGGTCACAGAGCTGAGGCAGTGCCAACAAAAAGCAAACAAATGAGCTTTGGAACTAGGTCCAGTGGTTTTCAACCAGGGGTCATAATACCCCTCTTAGAGGGTACTTAAAAATTCATGGGGGAGTGTTTGGTTGGGTATTACAGACATTTAAAGCCTTGGAGGAGGAGTACTAAACCTCCCATCCCCATAACTCCAAGATCACTGGGCCTGGAGTTGGGCAGGTAATTTCACTCTACATTGTCTCCCACCTCTACTCTTTCTTGATACTGTCATTATTTTATTTTATTTTATTTTATTTATTTTTTTGCAGTACACGGGCCTCTCACTGTTGTGGCCTCTCCCATCGTGGAGCACAGGTTCCGGACGCGCAGGCCCAGCGGCCATGGCTCACAGGCCCAGCCGCTCGGTGGCATGTGAGATCTTCCCGGACCGGGGCACGAACCCGTGTCCCCTGCATCGGCAGGCGGATTCTCAACCACTGTGCCACCAGGGAAGCCCGATACTGTCATTTTAAAGACACTGTAATAACTCCCTCTTAGCACCTAGTTCAATGTCACTCCCCTGAACCATCCCTGGCATGGTTCTCCATGACTTCAACATCCCCTGAGATGAGGCATCCAAGTACCATTTGCCTCTTGGGCTGTTGTACTCTCTCCACACTTTCAGTAAAAGATCAGTTCTTACTCCTCATCTCACTTAACTTGTGTCCATCATCTGGTACCGTTCACCACTCCTTCTTTCTTGAACCACTGTGCTATCACCCTCAAAGCATCACACTTTCTTGGATTTCCTCCTCTGTTACTGTCACTCTTTCTCAGATTCCATCAGCTATCCTTTCTTGTTTCCCTAATTTTGTAACATTGTAATGCCCCATACCTTAATTTCAGACTTCTGTTTTATCCACATTCCCTCTCTAGGTGATTTCCCCAGTCTAATGACTTTAACATCTGTACTCTGGAGAAACCAAAAATCCTACTTGCAGTCTAGGCCTCTTCCCTGAACTTCAGGCTCATAATAACCAATTACCTATTCAACATCACTATTTGTATGCTAATATTCATCTTTATCAATAACATGCCCAAAAACAGATTCTTGAATTTTTCCCCAAAGTGATTTTTTTAAAAAGTCCTCCCATCTCAGTAAATGGCAATTTTATTATTGCATTCTAAGAAACTTTGAGCAAACTTTGATACTCCTCATCTGATCCATTAGCAAATTTGTCAACGTAAGCTACAAAATAGAAACGAAATCCAAGTACTTTTCACCACTACTACTACTGCCATCTTGATCTAACAACCAACATCTTCAGCCTGTATTACTGCAAAGTTTCTTCACTGTTCTTTTTCTACCTAGTCTATTCTTGGAATAGCCAGAGTGATTCTTTTAAAGCATAAGTTTCTACTATTTCTTTGACCAGTCCACCTCATAGATTCCTTTCTCCTGTGAGTTCCTAAAATCCTTATTTTCTATAGCATGTATTTAGTTGTTGATATATGGTATCTTTTCAAATTTTAATTGGTTTTTTTTTTTTTTTACAAGTATTTGTCTACATGGCTCATTTTCCCAAGTAGAGTCCAAGCTATTTGAATACAGGAACTATTTGTTACACTTCTATTTGTTACTATCCCCCATCAGGGATATGTAACAAACGTAGGGACTCAGTATATTCGGCAATAAATGAAATAACTAGAGGTAATACATGCCCTTAATATTCTAGATGGGGATGTCTTAAGTTCTTGCATTTCCAATATTGTGACCATAACTCCAGCATATCATTTCCCCCATAAATTATGGTAACATGTAAGCAAAACAACAAAAAAAAATCAATCTCTGAAAACTCTCAATGATTCTATAAATATAGGATACATTTTCTGTAAATCGATTGAAACGAATTTTGCCACTTTCATACCCAATCTTATAGCATATTATAACTCTAGTGAGATTAAAGATGAACTTAGCTGATTGTAATGAAGTGGAAGTAATGATGATACAGGAATACCTGCTGAGTGTCTCTGGAATTGTACTTCTCTTGAAAAGTTATACATTTCCCGAACTTCAATTAAAATGACTCTCCAATTTTCTTTAATGCTTTTTTTAATTGGATGAGCATATTTTGCATAGACCAGAGCATCCACCAAAGTCATTTCAGAAACCCCCCTATTTTTTTGTTTCCTCACTATAATTGCAGGAGGCCCATTCACATCATATATAACAAGTTGAAGCTACTGCTTCAACACTGCATTATCTAATGCAACCAGCATTTCTGTATTTCTTCTAAAAGTCAAATTTGACTAATTGCTTCGATTTTTATCCTCTCCTATCATCGGCAATAGATGACATCTTTAATTTTTGACGTACTTTCAAAATAAAACCCTGATTTATTATCGCATATGGGACGACTAAGACAGAACATTATTTTGCTAGGGTTGCTCAAGGATAGGGCAGGCTCAGTGACTTGTTACTTTTCCCTCAGTCTGTATAATTCAAATGTTTGTCTCTATTCAAATCACTCTGCTAGTACAATGTCAGTGCTGCTCATGAATCCCTGAGACAACACAAACCATATCTGTCAGTACTAGGGAACAAACGTGTAAACTGGGAAGTCAGTTTAAAAGCAGGTATTTAAAAAGATTTGTCTCACTAAGGAAATCTAGATAATTCTATCATTAAGCAATTAGGTTTGAACATCATAATGGCAAAACTATAATAATAACTAATACTCTGGTCGCTGTCTGTGTGACAGGGATCTGTGTAAAACCTGAATTTAAGATTATAGGCTGGATATATATTTATAACACATCTATTTTCGTGAGTCTGGGCTCCTCCTGTTTCTTCTCTCTAGCTCTAAAAGGGAGGGGATTTTTGAGGTGTCTCATATTTGCCATCCTCTTCCCCTTCCCATGCTGCCTTTGGGGGACCGACATGGCTCTGAAGCCCTGTGAGCTTCCTGAAGAGTCCTTTGTCTGTTCATACTTCTGCCGTCCTCAAGGCCAATGCCACCCCTGCTAAGACTTTCTCCTCATTTGACAGGGGCCAAGGATTCCAGTGGAGCCTGGAGAAGCTTGCACCACAGAGGAGATGAAACCAAGCATGACCCTATGGGGCCCTCCCATGTACAAATCCTTTCCATGTCCCCTGTTTCTTGTTTGTAGGAAATAGGCTTCATTCAGCCTCCTTGACCTTCCCTGAGTTCCAAAGGGCAGATTCAAACAGTTGCTAATCAAGGAAGGGAGGGAAAGCAGAAACAAGAGAAGAGCAGTCGAGAAACAATAGTGAAGTAATTAAAGCAGGATCCTGGTTCCTCCTCAAGGAATATAAATAACAATATCTTTGAGCTCTTCTGCAGCAGCTAAGCCCCCTACCCAGGTGGAGGAAGATAACTTCAGACTGAGAACAAGATTCCTAGAGCACCGCCCTGTTACCTCACCACCAACCAATCAGAAGAAAGTCTGCACACAGTGTAAGATAACAAAGATTCTGATCCCCTCTCCAAATGATTAACTGCAATTAACTTCCCCTTTCTCCCTCTTAAAAACTTCCACAGTCAAGCAGAATCTTCAGAGTTGGTTTTTCGACATAAGTCCACCTTCTCCCTGGTTGCTGACCTCCTAAACAAAGCAAACATTCTTTTCCAAGCAACACTTGTCTCTTGAGTATTGGCTTTCCAGCAGTAAGCAGCCGAACCTCAGTTCAATAATGGAGAGAGTAATGGAACACTGGGCTACCACTGTTAGGTAATGACTTCTCCCCAAGTGGTGATGACTGCTTTCACAACCAGCAGGTGCTACTGCGTGACAAGGGCAGACAACCACATCTGGCCTGGGACTAAATCTCCCAATCCATCAGCCCATCTCACTCATTATCAAGAGAGTATACTTGTAGTTTCTTCTATTCCCCTAGGAAATATAGTTCTAGACCCCAGGCTTCTGTCTGCCCTTCTCCCTCCTGAAAACCAGTCTAAATCATCCCCATTTCTGGTTAAAGCTTTCTTCTAAGTTCATTTAAGAGATGTGATTGAAATCTGGTGTGACAGAAGTTTAATAAATGATGGCTATTACTTTTATTATCCATGCATAGAGCCATTCATCAATGATGTTTTTTTTCTCAGTTCCAGGCATAGCCTTAATGTTCTGCTTGGATTTTGTTTAAAAAACAAAATAGCGCAATGTATTAAAGAAGAACAAACTGCATAGCTCACTGACGTCCATTGTTTAAAAAAAGAAACCACAGGGCCCAAATGGAGTCACTTGTGCTAAGCCCCATGTCAGCAAACTACAACTGAATACCTAACATAATTGCAGTTTTAGTCTTTACACAAGTGAAATTTTAAACCAATCAGACTGGAATTTCCTGATCAACACTAGTGAGGTAATCTGCATGACAGACTCCCACCCTTCCCCCAAAGGAAGGTGACCTTGCCTGAAATAGTCCTTTCTTTTGTTTTTACTTTCTTGCCCCATTCCCTTTCTGCCTTTAAAAATCTTCATTTTGTACAGCTCCTTGGAGCACCTATCTACTTGTTAGATGTAATGCTTCCTGATTCACATATTGTTGAATAAAGCAAATTAGATCTTCAGATTTACTCAGCTGAATTTCGTTTTTTAGCAACATAAACATTTTTTTCCTGAAGATCCCGGACTTGGTTTCTGTGCCTCAACTTTAAGAAATACAGAAGAATGGGTCACAGTTTTCTAAAAACAGGTGCTTTTTAGAATTATACTGAATTTTAAGTTTCTGCTATAAATAACACAAAGATTCCTTATTAATGAAGGGGAAGAAAATATATCACTCCAAAATATGCCTTTTTGTCATGAGGATTACTTTAGGTAATTTGATTACTTTTTAAAAACAAAAATAGCAGATACAGGATAAGATCTGAAAACTGAGTACAAGTTCCTATTTTGTAAGAGACATTTACATTTATAAGAGAAATGTCCATTTGTAAGGGTGTCTCCCCCTCTGTACCAGGAAGAAAAGGATGACTCTTACTCTTGTTTACTGTGCTTTTCCTGGTTACCTCCCCAAACTGGTTCCCGACCCCCCAATCCCCACCCTCCGCCACCATCTTCTTTGTCTTTAGCTAAAGATGGTATTTAATGTGGTGGCCTGGGCCATTTCAGAGTTACCCAGTTTTCCTAGGGCTCTCCCATGTATACAGGAATTAAACTTCGTTTTTCTCTTTTTAATCTTTTATTACAGGGTGTCTCAGCCAATAACCTAGAAGGGTAGAGGGAAAATTACTTTTCCTCCTGCACGTTAACATGTTAATTTTTAAAACTGTTAATAAAGAAGCCTTATTATTCATGAACCCATAGAGATGTGCTATAGAGCCCATGGGTATCTGAATACCCTCAAAACCATCTTCTACTTCTCCCTCAAAACCATCCTGGAAATTTTTTGGTCATTTGCTTTTAAATCAATGATTTAAAATACTGCACTAGATTGAGCTTCTCGAGAATGGACACTCTGTCTTAGTCATCTCTCATGTATTAGATCATACATCATTGCCTAGCACTGGTAATGAAATGTTAAAACAATAACAACAATAGTGACCATAGTAATATTGGTTAATCCTCAATACTTTTCACATCAAGCACTAATGTGATGGCTCTACATGGGTTGTTAAGTTCATTTAACAGGTGAGAAAACTGAGGTACATGTTAAGTAAATGACCTGAAGTCATGCCTCTTGATAGAACTAGGGTTCCAATGCAGGCCATCCATATCCACAGTCCACTATCAAAACCTCTGCCATAAAACTCAACATACATTTGCTCAAAGGATCAGAGAGTCCCAACATAAATGTCCCCTTTCTCTTTTTCTATGTTGCACTGCTGCACCCATTCTTGGAAGGCTGCACTTTATCTTCTACCTACATCTCCCATTAGTTTGAATTTTAAGTTCCTTTGTGTACAACCTCCCACACAGCATGCTCCTCCCCTGCTTTATTCCACAAAGAAGTTCCTCAACTTCTTTCACAGTCTTCATCCCAAATGTAATTAACCTTGGCATGAAGATGGTCACTTGAGTCTTAAATGTCACTCACTTCACTTCAGATCATTTTAACCCATCTTCAGGCCCAAGAATTCTCAAGTAGCCTGTAAAGTGCTTCCATCTCAGTTAGCAAATGGAAAGCTAAAGGAAAGTGAGTAAATATCACAATGGAATAGTAGTAAAAACAAAAACCTTATTGAAACTGAGCAAGACCCTGCGGGGCCTTCCTGGGTACCAACCCTTTCCATGGTCCCATTTCTTGTTTGTAGGAAACAGGCTTCATTCAGTCTCCTTGACCTTCCCTGAATTCCAAAGGGCAGATTCAAACAGTTGCTAATCAGGGAAGGGAGGGAATGCAGAAACAAAGGAGGAGCAGTCAAGAAACAATAGTGCAGTCATTAAAGCATGATCCTGGTTCCTCCTCAAGGAATATACACGACAGATATATCTTTGAGTTCTTCTACAGAAACTAAGGCCCTCACCCAGGTGGAAGAAGGTAACTTCAGGCTGAGCACAAGAGTCCTAGAGTACTGCCCTGTTACCGCACCACCCACATATCAGAAGAAAGTCACACACCCTGCAGCCCTGTCCCCAGATTTTTACTATAAAAACTTCTCCCTTGGGGCTTCCCTGGTGGCGCAGTGGTTGAGAGTCCGCCTGCCGATGCAGAGGACACAGGTTCGTGCCCCGGTCTGGGAGGATCCCATATGCCGCGGAGCGGCTGGGCCCATGGGCCATGGCTGCTGAGCCTGCGCGTCTGGAGCCTGTGCTCCGCAACAGGAGAGGCCACAGCAGTGAGAGGCCTGTGTACCACAAAAACAAAACAAAACAAAACAATAAAAACACTTCTCCCTCAAAACCATCCTGGAGATCAGGATTTTGGAGCATGAGCCACCCATTCTCCTTGCTCAGCCCTGCCATAAATCTTTCTCTGCTCCAAACTTGAATGTTTCCATTTGTTTGGCCTCACTGTGCATCAGGCACAGGAACTTGTGTTTGGCAACACTACAATAGCTGTTGTGGTCAGTCATTTTATATATGAATTCACAAATGACTGAATTTTCATATAGGACATTGAGTTCTTCCCACTTTTACAGGGACATTTTTTCTCTGTATACTATAAATATATGAAAAAATCTTTAGGATTCCATTGTTACTCTGGGAAGAATAACACCTTTCAGTAATTAAAAAAATGCCTCTTGACTGTTATTCTGTAAGTATCCCATAAAGTAATGAAACCAAGCAGGACCCTGTAGGGCTCCTGGGCATGGAAGACTTTCTTTGTCCCCTATTTCTTGTGTGTAGGGAATAGACTCCAGCCTCCATGACCTTCTCTGAGTTCCAAAGGGCATGTTTGAACAGTTGCTAATCAGGAATGGAGGGGATGCAGAGACAAGGGAAGAACAGTCAAGAAACTATAGTGCAGCCTTGGGACACGATCCTGGTTCCACCTCAAGGGATACACATAACAGTACTTTGAGCTCTTCTACAGAACTATAACCCCCAACAAATGGAAGATGTTAACTACTTGATGAAGCATTGTTCATTCCAGAGAGAAGGTCACAGTTGGATAACCTTGAGAACCACAGAAGCTCATCAGGAGACCACCTGAGGCCAGATTAAAGGAATGCAGGCCCTGTACACACCCTGATCTTTATCAGTAACCCTGCCCTTGAACCAATGCTATAAAACTCCTCACCAAATCCTCCTGGGTTGTGACACACAGTTTTGAGGGCACAAGCCTGCTGGGGTCCCCTTTGCCTGGCAAAGCAATACAGCTATTCTTTTCTACTTCACCCAAAACTCTGTATCCGATATTCAACTTGGCACTGATGCACAGAGGCTGAATTTTCGGCATCAGTAACAAGTATCAGGCTCACAGCTGCTAAGTGCTACTGCAGCAGGACACAGTCTCCAGTCATCAGGTCTCACAAAGAGAATGGGGTAATGATCAAATCTAACAGGTCAATATTCACACTTTTTTTCTAGACTTGCTGAGTAATTCACCACAAACTTCCTACCTGGTAGTGATCTGAAGTTTGGGTAAAGCCTCAGGTTGGAGAACTTCTTCCATTTGACACCGAAGGAATTCTCATCAATGTGGGTTTTAAACCTTGAATGTACAATAGAAAATACAAAGCAACATTAGTAATACAGGGGACTTCTATAAAGGCAATAGTCAAGGATGTTTGATGTCACTAAAAGCATTAAACAAACTAGGGGGGAAAGGTTTAATAATAAAATATTATCTTTCTATAACATATATTTTCAAGGACTTTATTAAGTATAGGTGATTTGAGATATAAATTTTGGAATCTTTTTTTAAGGCATAGGGTATTGTAAGCAAAAAATTGAGGCTGAAATGTTGAGGAAAATTAAATACAAGATTAAATTTTTTTGAATTGAAATAATAAGTATAAAATGAGCCATTAATATAAAAGTCTGCTAAACTATCATTTCATTAATAGCAAAGGAAAATACAGTTTTGCAGATTCCACAAGTGGGCAAAATTTCTGTATAAAATTTCCCACATATATTCTACTAAGAACTTTTAGGTTAAAGATAACTTTCAAAATAATTCTGAAAAGATGCCTATTGCCTATGTCTACTTTCAGTAGCATAGGCACAAAAGACATGTTTCAAGATATAACTCTTGGTGCCAAAGTGATTACCAAACTGTTAGACACTAATTAGGCAGTGCCATGGGCATAAAAATATGTTGTTACTGTTTTCATGAACAGAGAAAAGAAAAATGTTGAATATAGCTTGAGAAAATTATTGCTGTTTTTCATCTTTCTAAGAGTTCTTACAAACCAGGTAATAAAAATATAAAACTTCTGGAGCCTTGTTGCAAATAGCCCTTTGCCTGAACTGATACTTGATTTAAAGTGATGATGTTGTACTTGCTGGTTAAGAAAAGAGGATATACTTTCCTTCTAAGGAGCTTAAATAATCTCTTAAAGATAGATTTGCAAACTAAAATGATGTTTATTTTATCTAACACATAATGGACATTTCTAAAATTAACTATTTATGAGGACTTATTAATAAAATATGTTCCTGGCTTCTCTGTATTGATATGACAATTAAATCACTGGCAGCAGAACTGAAGGTTTCCTGTGAAACAATAAGTTGGTATATGGTATTGACTGAGAACATGACGTTTGCAGTTAGTCTGAAGTTGAACAATTTGAAAAAAGCTTATATGGGGAAAACTGAGACTGAAACATGCTTAAGGAATTACTATTTTGTTGATTCTATGTTTTTCTGGAAAACCAAATATGTGCAGAAATAGAATAATTAATCTCCAAACACTCATCATCCAGTATGAATACTTATGAACTCATGGCCAATCCTGCTTCAGATACTCACTCCCTTCCCTACCTTCCATATTATTTTGAAGAATATCCCAGACATCCTATCACCTGCAAATATTTCCTAATCTCTAAAAGTCAAAAATCACAACCATAACCAATATCACATCTAAAAATTAACAATTGGGCTTCCCTGGTGGCACAGTGGTTGAGAGTCCGCCTGCTGATGCAGGGGACACGGGTTCGTGCCCCAGTCCAGGAAGATCCCACGTGCCACGGAGCGGCTGGGCCCGTGAGCCATGGCCGCTGAGCCTGCGCGTCCGGAGCCTGTACTCCGCAACGGGAGAGGCCACAACAGTGAGAGGCCCGCGTACCGCAAAAAATAAATAAATAAATAAATAAAAATTTTAAAAAATAAAAATAAAAATTAACAATAATTACTTAATATTAACACATTTAGTGTTCAAATTTTCAATTGTTTTATAATTCTCACATTTTTTAAGCTTCATTTTAGAATAAGTATAGACTCATAGGAAGTTGCAAAAACAGTAGAGTCCTGTGAACTCTTACCCTAATGTTGTCCCCAATGGTGACATGTTGTATAACTGTAGTACAATACCGAAACAAGGACATTTACATTGGTAAAATACCATTAACTGGACTACAGACTTCATCCCATTTTCATCATTTTTTTACACGCATTTGTTTCTGAGTGTGTACGTGTGTCTCTAGTCAATTTGAACTCACATATGGATCTGTTTAATGACAACCACAACAGAGATACAGAACTGTAACAGAGCAGGACCCTATGGGACCTTCCCGCCCCTCCATGTCCTCTGCTTTAGTTCCTCTCTGAAGTACTTAGATAATAGTATCTGATGCACATTTCCTGAGTTGTTTTACAGATGCTAAAACATCCACAAAATGGAAGAAGTTAACTATTTGATGACCATGAGGACCTAGCCCCCAAACCCCTATGACACCACCCTGGTACTTTACCATCAACCAATCAGAGAATTGTGTATGAGGTGATCTCCCTCCCTCACCTCGCCTTTAAAAAGACCTCCCTAAAACTCACTGGGGAGTTTGGGCTTTTTGAGCATTAGCTGTCCTGGACTCCTTGTATGATGCCTTACAATAAACACTGCAGCACTTTCCTTCACCACAACCCGGTGTCAGCAGATTAGCTTTACTGCACAAGGGCAAGCAGACCCAAGTTTTTGGTTCAGTAACTGAACTATTTTATTATCACAGAGGAATTCTCTCATGCTAACTCTTTACAGTCCAATCCAACCCAGTAACTGCCTCCCTATCCCTAGAAACCACTCATCTATTCTCTATCTCTACACCCTTGTCTTTTTGAGAAGGTCACATAAATAGAATCATATACTATGTAACATTTTAAGATTAGCTTTTTACAACTAAACATACCACCCTTGAGATTCATTCAAGTTATTATGTATATCAAAACCAAGAATCATAAAAATCAGGGTTCAAAGTTTGTCTCTCTGACCCTAAACCCTGCTCTTAACAACAATACCATGCTGTCTCAGAAGACAAATAAGGACATACATTTAAAAACTAGATCACTATCTAATGAATATTACTGTATATATTATAATACTTATTTTTCTTCTAATTTTATTGAGATATATTTGACATACAGCACTGTATAAGTTTAAGGTGTACAGCATAACGATTTGTTGTAGATACATCATGAAATGATTATCACAATAAGTTTAGTGAATATCCATGATCTCATATAGATACATAATAGAGGAAAAAAAAATTTTCATTGTGATAAGAACTTTTAGTATTTATCCTTATTTCCACACATAACATACAGCAGTGTTAACTATATGTATCATGTTGTACATGACATCCCTGGCATTATTTATCTTACAACTGGAAGTTTGTACCTTTTGATCACCTTCTTCCAAATCCCCCTCCTCCACCCTGCCTCTGGTAACCACAAATCTTATCTCTTTTTCTATGAGTTTGTTTGTTTGTTTGTGAAGTATAATTGACCTATAACACTATGTTAGTTCCTGGTGCACAACACAGTGATTCAATATTTCAATACATTACAAAATGATCACCACAATCTTTCATTTTAATCTTGCTGTCTTGTGCAGTTTTGAAACTAAGCAAGACCCTGTGGGGCCCCCCTAGGTACAAAAGCTTTCCTGTGTCCCCATTTTTTTGGGGGTTTGCCGGAAAAAGGCTTCAGCCTCCTAGACCTGCCCTATGCAGATTCAAACCGTTGCTAATTAGGGAAGGGAGGGGACACAGAAACAAAGGAGGGGCAGAGAAGAAACAAGAGTGCAGAGATGGGGCAGGGTCCTGGTTCCTCCTCAAGGGATACACATAACAATATCTTTGAGTTCTTCTGCAGGAACTAAGGACCCCACCCAGGTAGAGGATGGTAACTTCAGGCTGAGCATGAGATTCCTGGAGCACCGCCCTGTTACCTCACCACCAACCAATCGGAAGAAAGTCACACACCCTGCAGCCCTCACCCCAAATTTTGCCTATAAAAACTTCTCCCTGAAAACCATCTGGTAGCTCAGGTCTTTTGAGCACGAACCATCTGTTCTCCTTGCTTGGCCTGCAATAAACCTTTCTCTGCTCCAAACTCCGACATTTCTGTTTGTTTGGCCTCACTGTGCATAGAGCCCATGAACTTGCGTTCAGCAACATTTTGTCAGTAATTATTTGATTCTAATTTTTCCTCCCACTCTCCTGACTTGGTGTCACTAAAAACTGAAATCTAACTGCCCAGATCCTTACTGAGTCATTTGAAGTTTATATCAAGTAATGTAGCTTCAGTTTGTAGGCCTTCAGGCAAAGGGCAGCTACAAGGCAATCTAGACTTCAAATGACTTACCAGCACAACAGTTCAAGCCACTTAAAAAGTCCACCAGATCATCCACATCTTCCATGTTCTGCTCTGGGAAATAACCATGACTGTGACACTGATGCCTCACTCCACCATTTAAAGATGTTTCAAGCTCAACATCTAGATATCTTCTCAACTGGCTTCTCTATGTGAGACAGGAAGGAGGCAGGGCACAATCTCTAAACGAATGACATCGTTTTTGAGGACACAACATACACAGGTCAGAAATAACCAGGTCTAAGATGGAGGAACATTCAACTTCCAGCAGAGCTTGAGTCTCATTATGTGCTCATTGGAATACATCAGCATATGCTAAATGACACACCCACAGACGCCATGACAGTTCCCAGGCTAACCATAAAAGGCCAAAAAGGGGGTGCTGACCCAATTCCTGGAAATCTCCTTCCATTCCCCCTAACAGTTGGAATAATCCTCCCACTCATTAGCCGATGAAATTACACAGCCCATAAAAACTAACCGCCCCATATTCTGGGGCTTCTTGCCTTTTGAGTTGGCCCATACTCTGTCTGTGGAGTGTGTTTATCCCAGGGCTGTTCTCACTTTCTGAGATGGAAAGCATTCTGTCTATGAAATGTGCATCTCTCTAAATAAACCTGCTTTCACTTTACTATGGCTAGCTGTTGAATTCTTTCCTGCATGAAGCCAAGAACCCACACCTGTTGGCCTGTCCCAGAGACTTACCTGAGACCTGGGATGTGACCATTCTCTCATGCCCCACTCTTTCCTGCAATATATGGACTCAGAAACTTGTTTTACAGTCGATTCCAATCATTAATCTTTGTTTTTCTTCCTATTTCCTTGTTCTAATTTCTATTCGTCTTGCCCTTTACAGATCTCTTATCTCCTAACTTCCAACACAAGTCTTCTCTCCACAGCAATCCATCCAGCAACTTGTTTTGAGACTTTTAGAGAAATTTCAGATGGGGGAAATATTGGGATTCATAGTGCACCAAAGTGGTACGAAAATTACTTTAAACTGAAAATATCTAAATCATCATTAGCCACTAAAGAAGCATCATCTAAACTTAAGGAGAGTCTCCCCAAAATGCAGCTGCTATTGCCATATCCCTCCCCCTGACCCCAAGGCAGTTTCCTGATTGGGCAAAGACTGACTTTTAGCACTGGGAAGCACAAATCAAGCTGTGCATTAGTATCAAAAAGCCCAACAGAAGCTTTTACATTTTCCACTGAAGCCCTACCTCAGAGTTTTGTTAAACTGGCATATGGAACTTTATCTCTCATTGTTCATCAAAATTGCTCATTACTGAGCAACCCCCATGTGCACATGTAAATGAACCTTATGAACCTTGTCTTTTCTCCTGTTAATCTCTCTATGGTCAGTTTATTCTCAGGCTCCCAACTATTTGAGCCAAACATGGTAGAGGAAAATATTTCCTTTCCCAAAATGCATGCATGGGAGTGACTGTTTCTTATTTATAATTTGATTAAAGAATGTTAAATACCAGTATAAGAACTATGATTTGGAGGGGTTAATAAAACTAGGGAGTGGCTGACATCATCCCCGTTGTGTGTGTGTGTGCGTGCGTGCGTGTGTGTGTGTGTGTGTGTGTGAGATTCACAGTGACTGGCTAGGCCCCAGAGCATTGGACGGGCCAGAGGACCTGAAGCTATGCTGGAAGCCCTGCCTGCTGCCATGGACATGTCTGAAAATCCCTAGTGATATGTCTTTATCTTCTGTCCCCTACCCCCTTCCAAAAGCACAGACTAAAAAAGGGCATAATAGAGGTCAAGTAAGTATACATATTTATTTACCACCCTTCTATATCACACAAGTTATTTATATATTCCCTATCTCTTTTCCTCTCCCATAGTCATTTTGCTCCAGGACCAGGGCTAAGGCAAAAGGGAAATTACACAGTGATACTGCTCCAAGGGCACCTCGCCAGGAACCCCTAGAACAGGAGTATCATTGTTCTTCTCTGGCAATGGGCTGCCTGGTTATCAATGCCCACAGCTGTCTGTCCAACTGACATCGCAGAGGGCTTGGAGAAGTGTTTATGAGTAATAGGATTACATTTAAAACCCTATAGGTGAAGTGGTGGGAAAGGTGAATCTCTCTGATAACTAGCTGAAAGGCATATAAGACATTTTATTTCATTTTTTAATGTTATTTTTATAAAGTAAACCTTGTATTGCTTATTAGCACATAGTGTATTGGATTAATGACATGGTTGACTTTCTACTAACTGATTTTGTGACTCCACCACTGTAAGTCATTCCTTCTAATAATATGAGAAAATGAAATACCCCTGGTCTATTTTGAACTAAATTTTATGCTTAGCGTCATCTACTACCATATCTAGCATACCATATCATATAAATAGAAAGATAAATATATATAGATAGATGTAAAATATAGTTCTCTTAATGTAAAATCAGTTGAAACTTAATTGAAATGCACACACTTCAGGCTTTAAAATTAGAATATTTATAGGTTATTATTTCCAATGGGCCCTTGCAGATAGTTTCATATATTAATCCCCAAAAGTATATTATTCAAATTTATCAGGAAATACTCTATGCAGCAACATATTTTATGTTAAGATACTAATGTATTAAACATTTTGGCATCTGCAACTCCATATACATAATGTTCTCACTTTTATTTTTTATTTATTTTTTAAAATGTTATTTATTTTTTTATACAGAAGGTTCTTATTAGATAACTATTTTATACATATTAGTGTGTATATGTCAATCCCAATCTCCCAATTCATCCCACCACCACTACACCCCCACCAATTTCACCCTTTGGTGTCCATACTTTTTGTTCTCTACATCTGTGTCTCTATTTCTGCCCTGCAAACTGGTTCATCTGCATCATTTTTCTAGGTTCCACATATATGCGTTAATATATGATATTTGTTTTTCTGACTTACTTCACTGCGTATGACAGTCTCTAGATCCATCCACGTCTCAACAAATGACCCAGTTTCATTCCTTTTTACAGCTGAGTAATATTCCGTTGTATATATGTACCACATCTTCTTTATCCATTTGTCTCTCAATGGGCATTTAGGTTGCTTCCGTGACCTGGCTATTGTAAATAGTGCTGCTGTGAACATTGGGGTGCATGTGTCTCTTTGAATTACGGTTTTCTCTGGGTATAAGCCCAGTAGTGGGATTGCTGGTTCATATGGTAATTCTATTTTTAGTTTCTTTTTTTTTTTTTTTTTTTTTTTTTTTTGCGGAACGCGGGGCCTCTCACTGTTGTGGCCTCTCCCGTTGCGGAGCACAGGCTCCGGACGCGCAGGCTCAGCGGCCATGGCTCACGGGCCCAGCCGCTCCGCGGCACGTGGGATCCTCCCGGACTGGGGCACGAACCCGCGTCCCCTGCATCGGCAGGCGGACCCTCAACCACTGCGCCACCAGGGAAGCCCTATTTTTAGTTTCTTAAGGAACCTCCATACTGTTCTCCAGAGTGGCTGTATCAATTTATATTCCCACCAACAGTGCAAGAGGGTTCCCTTCTCTCCACACCCTCTCCAGCATTTGTTGTTAGTAGATTTCCTGATGATGCCCATTCTAACTGGTGTGAGGTGATACCTCATTGTAGTTTTGATTTGCATTTCTCTAATAACTAGTGATGTTGAGCAGCTTTTCACATGCCTCTTGGCCATCTGTAGGTCTTCTATGGAGAAATGTATATTTAGGTCTTCTGCCCATTTTTTTTTTTTTTTTTTTTGCATTATGCAGGCCTCTCACTGTTGTGGCCTCTCCTGCTGCGGAGCAGAGGCTCCGGACGCGCAGGCTCAGCGGCCATGGCTCATGGGCCCAGCCGCTCCGCGGCATGTGGGATCCTCCTGGACCAGGGCACGAACCCGTGTCCCCTGCATCGGCAGGCGGACTCTCAACCACTGCGCCACCAGGGAAGCCCCTTCTGCGCATTTTTTGACTGGGTTATTTTTCTTTAATATTGAGCTGCATGAGCTGTTTATACATTTTGGAGATTAATCCTTTGTCCGTTGATTCGTTTGCAAATATTTTCTCCCATTCTGTGGGTTGTCTTTTCATCTTGTTTGTAGTTTCCTTTGCTTTGCAAAAACTATTAAGTTTCATTAGGTCCCATTTTTTTACTTTTGTTTTTATTTCCATTACTCTAGGAGGTGGATCAAAAAAGATCTTGCTGTGATTTATGTCAAAGAGCATTATTCCTATGTTTTCCTCTAAGACTTCTATAGTGTCCAGTCTTACATTTAAGTCCCTAGTCCATTTTGAGTTTATTTTTGTGTATGGTGTTAGGGAGTGTTGTAATTTCATTCTTTTACATGTAGCTGTGCAGTCTTCCCAGCACCACTTACTGAAGAGACTGTTTTTTCTCCACTGTATATATCCTTGCCTCCTTTATCATAGGTTAGTTGACCATAGGTGCGTGGGTTTATCTCTAGGCTTTCTACCCTGTTCCATTGATCTATATTTCTGTTTTTGTGCCAGTACCACATTGTCTTGATTACTGTAGCTTTTTTTTTTTTTTTTTTTTTGGTACGCGGGCCTCTCACTGTTGTGGCCTCTCCAGGCTCCGGACGTGCAGGCTCAGTAGCCATGGCTCACAGGCCCAGCCACTCCACGGCATGTGGGATCTTCCCAGACCGGGGCACAAACCTGTGTCCCCTACATCGGCAGGCGGACTCTCAACCACTGCACCACCAGGGAAGCCCAATTACTGTAGCTTTGAAGTGTAGTTTGAAGTCAGGGAGCCTGATTCCTCCTGCTCCTTTTTTTTCCTTCAAGACTGCTTTGGCTATTCGGGGTCTTTTGTGTCTCCATACAAATTTGAAGATCTTCTCTTCCAGTTCTGTAAAAACTGTCACTGTTAATTTGATAGGGATTGCACTGAATCTGTAGATTGCTTTGGGTAGGACAGTCATTTTCACAATAGTGATCTTCCAATCCAAGAACATGGTATATCTCTCCGTTTGTGTCACCTTTGATTTCTTTCATCAGTGTCTTATAGTTTTCTGCATTCAGGTCTTTTGTCTTTCTAGGTAGGTTTATTCCTAGCTATTTTATTCTTTTTGTTGCAATGGCAAATGGGGAGTGTTTCCTTAATTTCTCTTTCAGATTTTTCATCATTAGTGTATAGGAATGCAAGAGATTTCTATGCATTAATTTTGTACCCTGCAACTTTACCAGATTCATTAATTACCTCTAGTAGTTTTCTGGTGGCATCTTTAGGATTCTCTATGTATAGTATCATGTCATCTGCAAACAGTGACAGTTTTACTTCTTCTTTTCCAATTTGTATTCCTTTTAGTTCTTTTTCATCTCTGACTGCCATGGCTAGGACTTCCAAAACTATGTTGAATAATAGAGGTGAAAGTGGACATCCTTGTCTTGTCCTTTATCTTAGAGGAAATGCTTTCAGTTTTTCACCATTGAGAATGATGTTTGCTGTGGGTTTGTGATATATGCCCTTTATTATGTTGAGGTAGGTTCCCTCTATACCCACTTTCTGGAGAGTTTTTATCATAAATGGGTGCTGAATTTTGTCAAAAGCTTTTTCTGCATATATTGAGATGATCATATGGTTTTTACTCTTCAATTTGTTAATATGGTGTATCACATTGATTGATTTGCATATATTGAAGAATTGTCACATCCCGGGGATAAATCCCACTTGGTCATGGTGTATGATCCTTTTAATGTGTTGTTGGATTCTCTTTGCTAATATTTTGTTGAGGATTTTTGCATCTATATTCATCAACGATATTGGTCTGTAATATTTTTTGTATTATCTTTGTCTGGTTTTGGTATCAGGGTGATGGTGGCCTCACAGAATGAGTTCGAGAGAGTTCCTTCCTCTGTAATTATTTGGATGAGTTTGAGAAGGATGGGTGTTAGCTCTTCTCTACATGTTTGATGGAATTCACCTGTGAAGTCATCTGGTCCTGGACTTTTGTTTGTTGGAAGATTTTTAATCACAGTTTTAATTTCATTCCTTGTGATTGGTCTGTTCATATTTTCTATTTCTTCCTGGTTCAGTCTTGGAAAATTATACCTTTCTAAGAATTTTCCCATTTCTTCCAGGCTGTCCATTTTACGGGCAAAGAGTTGCTTGTAGTAGTCTCTTATGATGCTTTGTATTTCTGCGGTATCCTTTGTAACTTTTCATTTTTCATTTCTAATTTTATTGATTCGAGTCCTCTCCCTCTTTTTCTAGATGAGTCTGGCTAATGATTTATCATATTTGTTTATCTTCTCAAAGAACCAGCTTTTAGTTTTGTTGATCTTTGCTACTGTTCTCTTTGTTTCTATTTCATTTATTTCTGCTCTGATCTTTATTTCTTTCTTTCTTTCTATTAACTTTGGGTTTTGTTTGTTCTTCTTTCTCTAGTTCCTTTAGGTGTAAAGTTAAATTGTTTATTTGAGATTTTTCTTGTTTCTCGAGGTAGGCTTGTATTGCTATAAACTTCCCTCTTAGAACTGCTTTTGCTGCATGCCACAGGTTTTGGATCACTGTGTTTTTGTTGTAATTTCTCTCTAGGTATTTTTTGATCTCCTCTTTTATTTCTTCAGTGATCTCTTGGTTATTTAGTAACGTATTGTTTAGCCTATATGTATTTGTGTTTTTTCCCCTATAATTCATTTCTAATCTCATAGTGTTGTGGCCGGAAAAGGTGTTGGATATGATATCAATTTTCTTAACTTTACGGAGGCTTGGTTTGTGACCCAAGATGAGATCTATCCTGGAGAATGTTCCGTGTGCACTTGAGTAAACAGTGTAATCCTGCTGTTTTTGGATGGAACGTCTTATAAATATCAATTAAATTTATCTGGTCTATTGTGTCACTTAAAGCTTGTGTTTCCTTATTAATTTTCTGTCTGGATGATCTGTCCATTGCTGTGAGGTGTTACAGTTACCCATTATTTTTGTGTTATGGTCAATTTCCTCTTTTTTAGCTGTTAGAAAATGCCTTATGTATTGAGGTGCTCCTATGTTGGGTGCATATATATTTATAATACTTATATCTTCTTCTTGGATTGATCCCTTGATCATTTTGTCCTTCCTTGTCTCTTGTACCATTCTTTATTTTAAAGTCTATTTAATATGATATAAGTTTTGGTACTCCAGCTTTCTTTTGATTTCCATTTGCATGGAATATCTATTTCCATCCCCTCACTTCCAGTCTGTATGTGTCCCTAGGTCCAAAGTGGGTCTCTTGTAGACAGCATATATATGGGTCTTGTTTTTGTATCCATTCACTGAGCCTATGTCTTTTGGTTGGAGCATTTAATCCATTTACATTTAAGGTAATTATCAATATGTATATTCCTATTACTTTTTACTTTACTTCCTCACCGCCTCTCCCTCTCTGAGTCTGTAAAAGAAACTGGCATCCAAACCCCGATAAGATGGTTTTTTCAGAGACACTAGTCTGCCATCTCCTAGGTCTGCCAGCTTTCTGAATAAAGTCACGTTCTTTGCCTCAAAACCTCATCTCCGATTCACTGGACTGTCGTGCTGCAAGTAGAGTGAGCTTGGACTTGGTAACAACAGTTCATATTTTCTCAATTATGAAGAATTATCAGCACAAAAGGAAACTTTCTGCTCCACTTCCTCAAAACATATTCCTCCTTCCTCCTATTCCCACCTCAAGTTAATAATGCCACATGCCCCCTCCACTGTACAAGAAACTTATTTATTCTAAAGTCCACCTATGACTGCATTTAATTGGCTTTATCTGCTACTTTATCTCTTATATTCCCATCCTCAACTTTCTCTTATCTGATTCTACTATAATATTTAAATTTGGGTTCACACAATGTTTACCTTTTTTTTTTTTTCTTTTTTGGCCACACCACAGGGCATGCAGGATCCTAGCTCCCCATCCAGGGATCGAACCCATGCCTCCTGCAGTGGAAGTATGTCATCTTAACCACTGGACCATCAAGGAAGTCCTCACACCATGTTTACTGACTTAATGCAAAAGCCTCCAAACCAATATACCAGATTGTGGTTTCTCCCCATCACCCATCCCCATCCAACCTCTACACCACCACCAGATTTAACTTACTGAAACAGCCATGATTACGTTATTCCTCTGGTTAAAAATGTTACAGAATCGAAGCTCGCGCTGCTTGCTGCATGACAGGCCAATAAACTGGAGATGAGGTGTTGAGGTAAGGAACACGACTTTATTCAGAAAGCTGGCAGACTGAGAAGATGGCAGACTAGTGTCTCTGAAAAACCATCTTATGAGGTGTGGATGCCAGTTTCTTTTACAGACTCAGAGAGGGAGAGGCAGTGAGGAAGTAAAGTAAAAAGGGCCATCAGTCTTGCAAATATCCCCTGGAATGGCCAGCCTCCATGAGGGGATGTGTTAGTTTCTTCTTTCTTGAAGCCATTCGCAGGTGATTAGGGTCAGATTGTCTCCCTGTGAGCTGAGCAGCAGAGGGGCAGGGTTCCCTGAGGCAGGTCATTATGTATGATTAGAATAACAAAAGCAAGAAAAGCAAAGGTTAAAGTCAAAGAAACAGATCCAATGTGGAGTACGATTTAGCTCTTAACTGTTACAAAAACTTCCAACAGTATGTCTCTTGTCAATAGCATTTTCACACTTAACATGCTCCCCAAGTAGATTTTAAGCTCCTCTGAATAAATAACTGTATTTCATTCATAGTGGTACTTTCAAAAATAAAAATTGGACTACTGTTCTAAATTATTATAGATTGAATTAAAAGAATAAATGAGTGGACAAATAAAGACTGCAAATCAACTTGAACAGTGTTTTTCAATCTGTTAGTGGGTGGAAAATCAATCTAGATATTGCCAACTACTACAGTTTTTAATTAAGCAAAATAGAATAGAAAAATATTTACAAGAATCACACTTGGTAAGGAAAAGTATTGTTCTGTAAAATCCGATTTTGTGTGTGTATGTGTATATGTGTGTGTGTGTGTGTGTGTGTGTTTACTGGATTATGACATAAAATACATTATTAAATTAGGTCGTGATAAAAAAAGAACTGAGGTTCCACATCTGCCATGGCAGTGTGAGGAGCTCCACAGACTCACCTGCTATTGAAACTGGAAAAAATTGCTTAAAAAGACAACCATTTAATATCTCAGAAAATGGCCCTAAGGGTGAACTACAAATAAAGAACACTTATTCAAGAAAATCTACTACAGCATGGTAAAAATTATGAAAGTCTTTGGTATCTGAACCAAGATCCATGTCTTCTCTCCCCTGGTCAAGGTCAATAAGATGGACACTCCACTTTAGACTGGAATAAGGAAGAAAACAAAGTTTCCTCACACCCCAGTGCTTCCTAGTCGTAGGAGAGGCAGCTTTTATACATTTTTGGCAAAGAAACAATAAATTTGAGAAGAATTGACAGGACAAAGAAATTTAGGTTTGGATACTTAATTGGTAAAGAATTTAAGCAAAGTTTGGGCTTGGGAAGTCACCAGTAAAGAAGTAACAAAGTTTGTTTATACAGGCTTCTTGGCCCTGAATTCCCTGTCTTTGGCAAAACAGGTATCCTTCTACCTCCCAATACAGGGAGAGCACCTTTTACATGACAGATTTAGCTCCTGCTTTCAGGGAGACAGAGAAGAGGGTCAGAGTATTCCTCTTGTATTGGTTGTTTCTTAAGCAAATTTAATTCAAAATAATCAATACACTTCTTCGGCACATTTTGGGGCAGCCCTGCCTTGACCCCCAAAACAAAGAAACTGGAAAGTATAACTCATCTACTGAGGAAAAAAAAAAAAAGTATGCAACAGAAACTACCTGTGAGAGCAACCAGATGTTATATTTAACAAAAAATTTAAAGTAGCCATTATACATTCAAAGAACTAAGGAAAACCATCATTAAAAAAGTAAAGAATGGTATGATAACCATGTTTTATCAAATAGAGAAAATTAATAAAGAGGTGAACATTATAAGAAAGAAGCAAACAGAAATTCTTGAGTTGAAAAATACAGTAACTAAAATGAAAATTTCACTACAGGCGTTCAACAGCAAATATGAAACTTCAGACAAAAGAATTAGCAGACACATAGACCAATGGGACAGAATTGAGAGCCACAAAATAACCCAAGCATATTCAGTCACCTAACATATGACAAAGGAGCAAAGAATACTCAATGGTGGTTGTTAAACTGGATAATCACATGCAAAAGAATGACGTTGCACCCCTATCTTACACAACTCACAAAAATTAACTCTGAATAGATTAAAGACTTAAACTTAAGACCTGAAACCACAAAACCCCTAAAAGAAATTACAGGGAAAAACACCTTGACACTGATCTTGGTAATGATTTTTTTTGGATATGACACCCAAAGCACAAGTGAAAAAAAACAAAAATCCACAAGGGGGACTACATCAAACTAAAATGCTTCTGCATGGCAAAAGAAACAATCAACAAAATGAAAAGGCAACCTACAGAACTGGAGAAATTATTTGCAAACCATATGTCTGATAAGAGATTAATATCCAAAATACATAAGGTGCATTCACACAATGCAGTAGCAACAACAACAACAACAGAATAATAAGCCAATTTTAAAAGTAGGCCAAGGACTTAAATGGGGATTTTTCCAAGGAAGATATTCAAATGACCAACAGGTACATGAGAAGATGCTCAACATCACTAATAACGAGGGAATTTCAAGTCAAAATCACAGTAAGATATCATCTTACACCTCTTAGTATACATATTATCAAAAAGAGAAGAGATAACAAGTGTTGGTGAAGGTTGAGAAAAGAGAACCTTTGTATACTGTTGGTGGTAATACAAATTGGTACAGCTATTATGGAAAACTGTATGGAGGTTCCTCAAAAAATTAAAAATACAACTAATATATGATCCAGCACTCCCACTTTTGCATATATATCTAAAGGAATTGAAATCACTATCTTGGACAGATACCTGCACTCCCATTTTCATTGCAGCATTATTCACAATAGCCAAGACATGGAAACAACTGTTCATCAATATATGAATGAATAAAGAAAATATAGTAGATATAGAATAATATAATAATAAAATGCAATTTTATTCAGCCATAAAAAAGATTTTGCCATTTGTAACAACATGAATGGACCTTGAGTATATTAATGCTAAGTAAAATACATTAGACAAAGAAAGACAAATAGTGTATGATCTCACCTATAATGAGGAATCTATAAAAGCCAACTCATTGAAATAGAGAGCAGTATGGTGGTTGTCAGAGGCTAGGGGGTAGGGTTAATGGGGACATGTTGATCAAAGGGTACAAACTTCCACTTATAAGATGAATACATTCTAGGGATCTAATGTACAGCATGGATGACTACAGTTAACAACTGTATTATATACTTGAAATTTGCTAAGGGAATAGATCTTAAATGTTCTCACTCCCTCAAATAACAACAAAAAAGATAATTATGTGAGTTTATAGAGGTGTTTACTAATCTTACTGTGGTAATCATTTCACTAAGTATATATATATATATATATATACATACATACATATATATAGGTATCAAATCATGTTGTACATTTTAAACTTATACATGTTATATTTCTATTATATCTCAATAAAGCTGGGGAAAAATAAAGCAACAATGAGATATAAGTATACACCAATTAGAATGGCCAAAATTCAGAACACTGACAACACCAAATGCTGGCCAGGGACGTGGGGCAAAGAGAATTCTCATTCACTGCTGGTGGGAATGCAAAATGGTATGCCACTTTGGAATACAGTTGGCAGTTTCTCACAAAACTAAACATACTCTTAACATATGATCCACCAATTGTGCTCCTTGGTATTTACCCAAAGGAGGTGAAAACTTACGTCCACAAACAAAACCTGCATATGGATGTTTAAAGTAGCTTTATTCATAATTGCCAAAGCTTAGAAGCAACAAAGCTGTCTTTCAGTAGGTGAATGGATAAATAAACTGTGGTACATCAAGAGAATGGATAATTTATTTAAAATAATTGTGTATACTCTTTTTAAAAAAAATAATTTATTTTTGGCTGTGTTGGGTCTTTGTTGCTGCACACGGGCTTTCTCTAGTTGCAGTAAGTGGGGGCTATTCTTCGTTGTGGTACACGGGCTTCTCATTGTGGTGGCTTTTCTTGTTGCAGAACACAGGCTCTAGGTACATGGGCTTCAGTAGTTGTGGCACATGGGCTCAGTAGTTGTGGCTTGCAGGCTCTAGAGCACTGGCCCAGTAGTTGTGGCACATGGGTTTAGCTGCTCCATGGCATGTGGGATCTTCCCAGACCAGGGATTGAACCCATGTTCCCCTGCATTGGCAGGTGGATTCTTAACCACTGTGCCACCAGGCAGTGGTTAAGAAGTCCAAGAATGGATTATTAAGCACTAAAAAGAAATGAGCTATCAAGCCAAGAAAAAACATGCAGGGAACGTTAATGCCTAATACTAAGTAAAAGAAGCCAATCTGAAATAATTGGTTCCATCTGTATGGCATTCAGAAAATAAGCAAAAATAAAGATACAGTGAAAAGGTCAGCATTTTCCAGGGGTTCGGAGGGAGGGAGGGATGACTAGGTAAAGCACAGATATTTTTTAGGGCAGTGAAACTATCCTGTTTGATACTATAATGGTGGCTATATGTCATTATATTTTTTCCCATGCCCACAGAATGTATAACACCAAGAGCAAATGCTAATGTATAAACTATGGACTTTGAGTGACAATGATGTGTCAATGTTGATTCACTGATTGTAACAAAGGTACCACCTTGATACAGAATGTTAATGGTGGGGAGGCCATGCATGTGTAATGGGCAGGGGATATGTGGGAAGTTTCTGTATCTTCCATTCAACTTTGCTCTGAACTCTAAAAACTAAAGTCTATATGAAAAATAAGAGAGATTTTAATTCAATATGGCAGAGTAGAAGGACGTGCTCTCACTCCCTCTTGCAAAGAGCACTGGAATCACAACTAACTGTTGAACAATCATCGACAGGAATACACTGGAACTCACCAAAAAAAGATACCCCACATGGAAAGACAAAGGAGAAGCCACAATGAGACAGTAGGAGGGGCGCAATCACAATAAAATAAAATCCCATAACTGCTGGGTGGGCGACTCACAAATGGGAGAACAATTTACCACAGAAGTCCACCCACTGGAGTGAAGGTTCTGAGCCCCACATCAGGCTGCCCAACCTGGGGGGTCCAGCAACAGGAGGAGGAATACCTAGAGAATCAGAATTTGAAGGCTAGCGGGATTTGATTACAAGACTTCGACAAGACTGGGGGAAACAGAGACCCCACTCTTAGAGGGCACACACAAAGTAGTGTGCTCATCAGGACCCAGGGGAAGGAGCAGTGACCCCATAGGAGACTGAACCACACTTACCTGTTAGTGTTGGAGGGTCTCCTGCAGAGGCACAGGGTGGCTGTGTCTCACCGTGAGGACATGGACACTGACAGCAGAAGTTGTGGGAAGTGTGTGTTGGCATGAGCGCTCCCAGAGTATGCCATTAGCCCCACCAAAGAGCCCAGTAGGTTCCAGAGTTGGGTCACCTCAGGCCAAACAACCAGCAGGGAGGGAACCCAGCCCCACCCATCAGCAGACAAGTGGATTAAAGATTTACTGAGCTCTGCCAACCAGAGCAACAGCCAGCTCTACCCACCACCAGTCCTTCCCATCAAGAAACTTACACAAGCCTCTTAGATAGCCTCATCCACCAAAGGGCAGACAGCAGAAGCAAGAAGAACTATAATCCTGCAGCCTGTGTAACAAAAACCACATTCAGAGAAAGACAGACAAGATGAAAAGGCACACGGCTATGTACCAGATGAAGGAACAAAATAAAATCCCAGAAAAACAACTAAATGAAGTGGAGATAGGCAAGCTTCCAGAAAAAGAATTAAGAATAATGATAGTGAAGATGATCCAGGACCTCGGAAAAAGAATGGAGGCAAAGATCGAGAAGATCCAAGAAATGTTTAACAAAGATCAAGAAGAATTAAAGAACAAACAAACAGAGATGAACAATACAATAACTGAAATGAAAAACACACTAGGAGGAATCAATAGCTGAATAACTGAGGCAGAAGAACGGATAAGTGACCAGGAAGACAGAATGGTGGAATTCACTGTTGCAGAACAGAATAAAGAAAAAAGAATGAAAAGAAATGAAGACAGCCTAAGAGACCTCTGGGACAACATTAAACACAACAACATTTGCATTATAGGGGTCCCAGAAGGAGAAGAGAGAGAGAAAGGACCCAAGAAAATATCTGAAGAGATTATAGTCAAAAACTTCCCTAACATGGGAAAGGAAATAGCCACCCAAGTCCAGGAAGTGCAGAGACCCATACAGGATAAACCCAAGGAGAAACACGCGGAGACACACAGTAATCAAACTGGCAAAACTTAAAGACAAAGAAAAATTATTGGAAGCAGCAAGGGAAAAATGACAAATAACATACAAGGGAACTCCCATAAGGTTAACAGCTGATTTCTCACCAGAAACTCTACAAGCCAGAAGGGAATGGAAAATACATTTAAAGTGATAAAAGGGAAGAACCTATAACCAATATTACTCTACCCGGCGAGGATCTCATTCTGATTCGATGGAGAAATCAAAAGCTTTACAGAAAAGCAAAAGCTAAGAAAATTAAGCACCATGAAACCAGCTCTACAACAAATGCTAAAGGAACTTCTCTAAGTGGGAAACACAAGAGAAGAAAAGGACCTAAAAAACAAACCTGAAATAATTAAGAAAATGGTAATAGGAACACACATATAGTTACCTTAAATGTGAATGGATGAAATGCTCCAACCAAAAGACACAGGCTTGCTGAATGGATACAAAACCAAGATGCATATATATGCTGTCTACAAGAGACCCACTTCAGAGCTAAGGACACATACAGACTGAAAGTGAGAGGATGGAAAAAGATATTCCATGCTAATGGAAATCAAAAGAAAGCTGGAGTACCAATACTCATATCAGATTAAACAGAGTTTAAAATAAACAATGTTGTAAGAGACAAGGAAGGACACTACATAATGATCAAGGAATCAATCCAAGAAGAAAACATAAAAATTATAAATATATATGCACCCAACATAGGAGCATCTCAATACATAAGGCAACTGCTAATAGCATAAAAGAGGAAATCGACTGTAACAAAATAATAGTGGGGAACTTTAACACCTCACTTACAGCAATGGACAGATCATCCAGACAGAAAATTAATAAGGAAACACAAGCTTTAAATGACACAATAGACCAGATAAATTTAATTGATATTTATAGGACATTCCATCCAAAAACAGCAGGATTACACTTTCTTCTCAAGTGTACATGGAACATTCTCCAGGATAGATCAGATCTTGGGGCACATATCAAGCCTCAGTAAATTTAAGAAAATGAAAATCATATCAAGCATCTTTTTTGACCACAAGGCTATGGGATTAGAAATCAATTATAAGGAAAAAAACGGAAAAGACACAAACACATGGAGGCTAAACAATACGCTACTAAATAACCAAGAAATCACTGAAGGAATCAAAGAGGAAATTTTAAAAAACCTAGAGATAAATGACAATGAAAACACAATGGTCCAAAACCTATGGGATGCAGCAAAAACAGTTCTAAGAAGGACGTTTATAGCAGTACAAGCCTACCTCAAGAAACAAGAAAAATCTCAAATAAACAATCTAACATTGCACCTAAAGGAACTAGAGAAAAAAGAACAAACAAAACCCAAAGTTAGAAGAAGGAAAGAAATCATAAGATCGGAGCAGAAATAAATGAAATAAAAACAAAGGAAACAATAGCAAAGATCAGTAAAACTAAAAGCTGGTTCTTTGAGAAGATAAACAAAATTGATAAACCATTAGCCAGACTCATCAAGAGGGAGAGGACTCAAATCAATACAATTAGAAATGAAAAATGAAAAGTTACAAAGGACACCGCAGAAATACAAAGCATCATAAGAGACTACTACAAGCAATTCTTTTCCAATAAAATGGACAGCCTGGAAGAAATGGGAAAATTCTTAGGAAGGTATAGTCTTCCAAGACTGAACTAGGAAGAAATAGAAAATATGAACAGACCAATCACAAGGAATGAAATTAAAACTGTGACTAAAAATCTTCCAACAAACAAAAGTCCAGGACCAGATGTCTTCACAGGTGAATTCTATCAATCATTTAGAGAAGAGGTAATACCCATCCTTCTCAAACTCTTCCAAAAAATTGCAGAGGAAGGATCACTCCCAAACTCATTCTATGAGACCACCATCACCCTGATACCAAAGTCATACAAAGATGTCACAAAGAAAGAAAACTACAGGCCAATATCACTGATGAACATAGATGCAAAAATCCTCAACAAAATGCTAGCAAACAGAATCCAACAGCACATTAAAGGGGTAATACACCATGATCAAGTGGACTTTATCCCAGGAATGCAAGGATTCTTCAGTATACACAAATCAATCAATGTGATACACCATATTAACAAACTGAAGAATAAAAACCATATGATCATCTCAATAGATGCAGAAAAAACTTTTGACAAAATTCAATACCCATTTATGATAAAAAAAAAAAAAAAAAGCTTCAGAAAGTAGGGATAGAGGGAACTTACCTCAACGTAATAAAGACCATATATGACAAACCCACAGGAAACATCATTCTCAATGGTGAAAAACTGAAAGCACTTCCTCTAAGATCAGGAAAAAGACAAGGATGTCCACTTTCACCACTATTATTCAACATAGTTTTGGAAGTCCTAGCCATGGCAATCAGAGAAGAAAAAGAAATAAAAGGAATACAAATTGGAAAAGAAGAAATAAAAATGTCACTGTTTGCAGATGACATGATACTATACATAGACAATCCTAAAGATGCCACCAGAAAACTAGTAGAGCTAATCAATGAATTTGGTAAAGGTGCAGGATACAAAATTAATGCACAGAAATCTCTTGCATTCCTATACACTAATGATGAAAGATCTGAAAGAGAAATTAGGAAACACTCCCATTTACCATTGCAACAAAAAGAATAAAATATCTAGGAATAGGGCATCCCTGGTGGCGCAGTGGTTGAGAGTCCACCTGCCAATGCAGGGGACACGGGTTTGTGCCCCGGTCTGGGAAGATCCCACATGCCGCGGAGCGGCTGGGCCCGTGAGCCACAGCCACTGAGCCTGCATGTTCAGAGCCTGTGCTCCACAACGGGAGAGGCCACAACAGTGAGAGGCCCGTGTACCACCAAAAAAAAAAAAAAAAAAATCTAGGAATAAACCTACTTAAGGAGACAAAAGAACCTTATGCAGAAAACTATAAGACACTGATGAAAGGAATTAAAGATGATACAAACAGATGGAGAGATATACCATGTTCTTGGACTAGAAGCATCAATACTGTGAAAATGAGTATACTACCCAAAGCAATCTACAGATTCAGTGCAATCCCTATCAAATTACCAATGGCATTTTTTTACAGAACTAGAACAAAAAATCTTAAAATTTGTATGGAGACCCAAAATACCCCGAATAGCCAAAGCAGTCTCAAGGGTAAAAAATGGAGCTGGAGGAATCAGACTCCCTGACTTCAGACTATATACTACAAAGCTACGGTAATCAAGACAATATGGTACTGGCACAAAAACAAAAATAAAGATCAATGGAACAGGATAGAAAGCGCAGAGATAAACCAACGCACCTATGGTCAACTAATCTATGACAAAGGAGGCAAGAATATAGAATGGAGAAAAGACAGTCTCTTCAATAAGTGGTGCTGGGAAAACTGGACTGCTACGTGTAAAAGAATGAAATTAGGACACTTCCTAACACCATACAGAAAAATAAACTCAAAATGGATTAGAGACCTAAACGTAAGACTGGACACTATAAAACTCTTAGAGGTAAACCTAGGAAGAACACTCTTTGACATAAATCACAGCAAGATCTGTTTTGATCCACCTCCTAGAGTAATGGAAATAAAAACAAAAATAAACAAATGCAACCTAATTAAACTTAAAAGCTTCTGCATAGAAAACTACAAACAAGATGAAAAGATCACCCTCAGAATGGGAAAAAAATATTTGCAAACGAATCAACAGACAAAGGATTAATCTCCAAAATATATAAACAGCTCATGCAGCTCAATATTAAGGAAACAAACAACCCAATCCAAAAATGGGCAGAAGACCTAAATAGACATTTCTCCAAAGAAGACATACTGAAGGCCAAGAAGCACATGAAAAGCTGCCCAACATCACTAATTATTAGAGAAATGCAAATCAAAACTACAACGAGGTATCACCTCACACCAGTTAGAATGGGCGTCATCAGAAAATCTACCAACAACAAATGCTGGAGAGAGTGTGGAGAAAAGGGAACCCTCTTGCACTGTTGGTGGGAATGTAAATTGATACAGCCACTATGGAGAACAGTATGGAGGTTCCTTAAAAAACTAGAAATAGAATTCCCATATGACCCAGCAATCCCACTACTGGGCATATACCCAGAGAAAACCATAATTCAAAAAGACACACGCACTCCAATGTTCATTGCAGCACTATTTACAATAGCTAGGTCATAGAAGCAACCTAAATGCCCATCGACCGATGAATGGATAAAGAAGATGTGGTACATATATACAGTGGAATATTACTCAGCCATAAAAAGGAATGAAATTGGGTCATTTGTAGAGACTGTCATACAGAGTGAAGTAAGTCAGAAAGAGAAAAACAAATATCGTATATTAACACACATATGTGGAACCTAGAAAAATGGTATCGATGAACCAGTTTGCAGGGCAGAAATTGAGACACAGACGTAGAGAACAAACATATGGACACCAAGGGGGGAAAGCGGCGGGGGTGGAAGTGATGGTGTGATGAATTGGGAGATTAGGATTGACATATATATACTAATATGTATAAAATGGATAACTAATAAGAACCTGCTGTATAAAAAATTAATAAAATAAAATTCAAAAATCAAAAAAAAGAAAAATAATTTTAAAAATGAATTAAAATCCCCTAATGCTTATATTGGTTCTAGTCTCCTAAGATTCACATACAAAGCCATATCAATCTAGGTTTAGTCTTTATTTTCTTACATATTCCCTTTAATATAGTAAACTTGACCCACAAGGCACTACTTGCCATTTTTGGAGTACAATCTTTCCCCACCTCCCTTTTTTTTTTTTTTTTTTTTTACTTTGCTCACAGTGTTTTCTCCATTCCTCTCCCTCTCTGTCAAGAAATTCTTATTAACCATTTTTAAAAATTGAAGTATAGCTGATTTACAATGTTGTGTTAATTTCTGCTGTACAGCAAAGGGATTCAGTTATACATATATATACATGCTTTTTTATATTCTTTTATATTCTTTTCCATTATGGTTTTTCACAGGGTACTGAATATAGTTCCCTGTGCTATACAGTAGGACCTTGTTGTTTATTTATTCTATATATAATTGTTTGCATCTTATTTACCATTTTTGATTCAGCTTATTTCCTTCCATGTGAAGCTGACTATATCATGACAAAGTCTTCACTCTTCCATATTTTAGTTTCAATTTATATGCATCTATAATAATGCAAACAAAATAACTGCATTGTAACTGCTAGTTTATATGCCTATTTTTCCCACCTGACCATTTATTTTTTTCTTAACAAGCTTTGTTTACCAATGCTTAACACTTTATCACATATTAAAATGTTTTGAATGCACACCTGAATAATATGAATACACTGAAATATCCCTGTTGAATATTTACTAACATGTATTGAACAACTAATTGTGTGCTTTCATAATCTCTTTCTTTCTTCATAAAAACACTAATCTCAGATATTCTATTATCCTCATTTTACAAGTGAGGAAACAATGACACAGATAGTAAAAGTAGCTTTCCCAAGGCCACACAGTTAGTGTTTGACACAGCCAGGATTTTACACTGAGTCCCAATACTTACTATCTTATAGAACACTATCAGTGTGATGTCAATAATGATAACTGACACACATTATACCTTTTATTTTCAGCAAAACTGAACATCCTGTTTATCTTCTCTGAGCTTTGCTCATGCATTATTTATAATAAAAATAAATATAATTCCACATCACCAGCTTTCAACTGGGTGACTTCTATGCCATATCTTAAAATCTAGCTACGTTCAACTAATTGTACTTCTTGAAATTTTATTTCTGCTGTTTAAAATTTTTCTAACTTTTGTGCTTACGGCTTATTTTTTCATTTGTTTATAATTTTTGTTTGTGATCTGGTGTTTAGCAGGACTCTAACTGTGGGAATACTGCATGACCTTGGTTGAAGATGTGTCCCATTAGAAAGAATTTGCTTTTGATATTGTTAACCTAAGTCAAATCTATGGTACTACCTTAGTTTGGGCACTTCTCAAATCCTAGTGATATTGTACATTCAAGCAACAGTACAACATGAGGATTTGCATGTGGTTATAAATTCTCAGTTTTCCTAATCATGCTTTTCTGGCATATAGACTGTATCTAGTCTACCCTTTCACTGTGGGTATAGCCCTCCAAGGCCCTTGGCTTTAAATTAGAGGCTCATCTTTATCTCCCTGCCGTGGGGAGACTTGCTTCTCTATTGACACAGCTGTTAAAATCTGGTTACTAAGATCAGCAAAAAGCCCCCAACACAGATTTAGCATCTGCCCTAGCTTATCTCTCTGATTTTTCTAATCTTCATTTTTATGTTTCTGACATTTCCTATGAGGTTCTTTTATCTCTTTATTTAACGTGTTCATCTCTGCATTTGTTACATTTTTTTAACCAAGTATTGATAGATGTTTAGCTAATAATTTTTATTTTCTTTCTTTTTCCATGGCATCTACTCTGCCATATTGATGGAAAAAATTAAATGTGTTTTAAACCTAATTCTGATGAAGCAGGCATAAGGAAAAGAACTACCATTTAATAAGTATTTGAATTGTTCTATGACAGACATATTTTCTTATTATTCACTCTGAAAAAGAGATGTGATTTACCCTGAGGAAAAGAGCCAACTCAAAGACATAAAGTAGTTTTTCTACGAACACATAGCTTGTGAGTGGCAGAGCAGGAATTTTAACTGAGGTTTATGTAACTGTTAAGTCAGAGTTTATTACAATATACAGGGTATTCCTCAATCTAAGATCAAGTGTTAGAACGTCTGGTAGACCCAACTAGTGTTGCTTCACAAACACCATGCAAGTAACATGGATGTGTATTTTCAAAGGCTGTTTCAGAACTCTCCTTGCCTTCTTATTCTAACATCTATTTATTCTGGTGAATTACTAAATCAGAGAATTGACCTTAACAGGAAATATTATAGCTCTATTTAAATAAAAGAAAACATAAAAATTTTAAAGTAACTAAAAAAACAGAAACTTTATTATCTGTATCATGCTCAGTGTGTTTAAGAGCCCACTTAACTAGGGGGCTATTTTAAATAAATCATACAAATTCTATTGTGGTTGTACCAATATTCAAGTGTCTTATGTTATCACTTCCAATTTCTCTCAATCAGGTGACAAAATTCAGGAAGGCAGAGTCTTTTCCTTAAAGATTTTTTGCATGCCTTACAACTGCATAGTTCTGGGCCTACAGTAGGATCTGTACAATCTCTTTTAGATTTTTTGCTTATTGGTTATTTATAAGCTTTGGTCTGACATTGTTATTAAGCATACTTTTCCAAGTGTACTTGAACTACTTTTGCATAATAAATTTTTTTTTGCATTATAAAATAATATTTATTATTCATAGTAAAGTGGCTAAGTAACGATTCAGAGAAGAATAACTAACAGTGAAAATATGATTTTTTTTAACATGCATTACTGAGCTATACTAAGTTTTGTTCAAATGCAACTCTTGCCCCCATTAACTCAATGGTTAAAAAGTGGCCTGATTCCATCCTTACTTTGCTAATTTTTATTTCCTTGAACTACTGTGGCTGAGCATTACCTCAGCTGATTTGCACTGTTCTTCCTCTTTTATTTGCTATCTTGCCATTCAAACAAAAAAAAAAAAGAAGGCTGAAAATCGTGAGCTATTAATTCAAATATGAGGTGTTGACTACCTAAGCATCTAATGAAAAATGAAGATGCTTTTGGCTTGATATTAGTAGTGCTAAAATATACAGAAATTTTGAGAAGCATAGCTATTCTTTTTTTAAAAATAAATTTATTTATTTATTTATATTTTTAGCTGCATTGGGTCTTTGTTGCTGCACACGGGCTTTGTCTGGTTGCGGAGGCTACTTTTCATTGCGGTGCATGCGCTTCTCATTGCAGTGGCTTCTCTTGCTGCAGAGCACGGGCTCTAGGTGCATGAGCTTCAGTAGTTGTGGCTTGCAGGCTCTAGAGCGCAGGCTCAGTAGTTGTGGCACACAGGCTTTTTTGCTCTGAGGAATGTGTAATCATCCCAGACCAGGGCTCGAACCCGTGACCCCTGCATTGGCAGGTGGACTCTTCACCACTGAGCCACCAGGGAAGCCCGAAAATATTGCTTTTTACGCTGCACGTTTTTGATGTGTCATAAGACCATTCCAGTAAAGTAATTTTAGTAAGGAATAGGTGTTATTTTTGTGGAAAAACTTACATATTATAATAAATTTGAATTTGGGTCCGTATTAAAATTTTTTCTGCATTATATTTTCAAGGAAGTAGAAAAACTGAAATAATTATACAGGGAATATACATATACCTATCACTTAACCTATAATTAACATTGACCATTGCTTATCACAGTCATCTATCCATCAATGCGTCTTATTTTGAAATCATTCCTCATTCTAGGAAGGACTTTCTGGCAACTTAAAATTAAAAGGAAGCATGGGGAAATAAATCCCCATTACTGATGTTGTTCAAACTCAGGTTGACTTTGGCAGCAAGAGTGTAAAAAATATCCAAGTCTCAGGTGAATAGCTGGATTATATAAATAGTTCTTGTAATTGTGATAACCTTCATGTAAATATATGAGGTCAAACTTTTATTTAAGTAGTTTATGAATGAGGGGACCAATACAATTTTGAGACTCATTTAAAAGAGAAATTGAGGAATTATATAGAAATAATTTAATAAAGGAATATAAAAATTGTTAGATTACATACACAATTGGTTATTGACTCAAATGGTTATAAACTATAACTTCTGGGTTATCTTTTCTACCAATTATTTGAACCTATAATAAAAGAAAATCTATAATTTAACATGGATCATCATCATGTCTGGAACCTTAATCAACAGTAAACAGTGAGGGCTTCCCTGGTGGTGCAGTGGTTGAGAGTCCGCCTGCCGATGCAGGGGACACGGGTTCGTGCCCTGGTCCGGGAAGATCCCACATGCCGCCGAGCGGCTGGGCGCATGAGCCATGGCCGCTGAGCCTGTGCGTCCGGAGCCTGTGCTCCGCAACGGGAGAGGCCACAACAGTGAGAGGCCCGCGTACCGCAAAACAATAAAAAATAAAAAAATAAAGAGAGGAATTCAGAGCAAGAAAGATTCAAAATAAGGGAGATTCTTCTGCTGGTTTTAAATAAGCAAATACCATGTTGTGAGCAAACCCTGGAGATGCCAGACTGCAAAGACCTGAAGGCAATCTATAGCAGCTGAGAGTGGTACCCAGCCAAGGATCAGCAATAAAATGGGGACTCTGTTTTCCAACCACATGACAGTGATTTTGCTAACAGCCTGAATAAGTTTGGAAATGGATTCCTCGCTAGTCACATTTCCAGATAATACTGCATTCCCGACAACAGCTTAATTTCAGTCCTGTGAAACCCTGAGCAGAGGACCCAATTAAAATATGCTTGGATGTCTAACCTACATAAACTAAGAGACAATATATGTATTTGGTTTTAAGCTGGTACAATTGTGGTAATTTGTTACATAGCAATAGAAAACTAATACCCGAGAGATGTTAAGGGCTATGATTCCTCGATAAAGCCAGTTACTCTCATAACTCTAACAGGGTAGTATTTCTCAATATATAACAAAATAAATACACTCCAGCAAGTGTTTGCTCAGCATTTTCAAATGATTGCTAAAATTATGAACTGACCACAGGGCCAGATTATTCTTTCATCTCAATACTCTCAAATTAACACAGGGTTTAGACTTTTTTTTTTTAAACATCTTTACTGGAGTGTAATTGTTTACAATGTTGTGTTAGTTTCTGCTACATAACAACGTGAATCAGCTATATGTATACATATATCCCCATATCCCCTCCCTCTTGTACCTCCCTCCCACCCTCCCTATCCCACCACTCTAGGTGGTCACAAAGCACCAAGCTGAACTCCCTGTGCTGTGTGACTTCCCACTAGCTATCTATTTCACATTTGGTAGTGTATATATGTCAATGCCACTGTCTTACTTCTTCCCAGCTTATCCTTCCCTCTCTGTGTCAAGCCCATTTTCTACATCTGCATCTTTATTCCTGTCCTGCCCCTAGGTTCTTCAGAACAATTTCTTTTTTGGACTCCATATATATGTGTTAGCATACAGTATTTGTTTTTCTCTTTCTGACTTACTTATCTTTATATGACAGAGTCTAGGTCCATTCACCTCACTACAAATAACTCAGTTTCGTTCCTTTTTATGGCTGAGTAATATTCCATTATATATATGTGCCACATCTTCTTTTTCCATTCATCTGCCAATGGACACTTAGGTTGCTTCCATGTCCTGGCTATTGTAAATAGTGCTGCAATGAACATTGTGGTACATGACTCTTTTTGAATTATGGTTTTCTCATGGTATGTGTCCCGTAGTGGGATTGCTGGGTTATATGATCGTTCAATTTTTAATTTTTTAAGGAACCTCCATACTGGTCTCCATAGTGGCTGTATCAATTTACATGCCCACCAACAGTGCAAGAGTGTTCACTTTTCTGCACACCCTCTCCAGCATTTACTGTTTGTAGATTTTTTTGATGATGGCCATTCTAACCAGTGTGGGGTGATACCTCATCGTAGTTTTGATTTGCTTTACTCTAATGATTAGTGATGTTGAGAATTTTTTCACATGTTTGCTGGGAATCTGTATATCTTCTTCGGAGAAATATCTATTTAGGTCTTCTGCCAATTTTTGGATTGGGTTGTTTGTTTTTATGATATTGAGCTGCATGAGCTGCTTGCAAATTTTGGAGATTAATCCTTTGTCAGTTGCTTCATTTGCAAATACTTTCTCCCATTCTGAGGGTTGTCTTTTCTTTTCATCTTCTTTATGGTTTCTTTTGCTGTGTGACTTTATTATTGCTGTCACTTTTGATAATAGCCACAGAAAGTTTCAGCTACTGGTATTTTATGCGAGTCCCATCTTTTAAATAAGAAATTAGAAAATAAAATTATTGATCTGAAAACAACACACAGTGCACCCCTATTGTTATGTTCTTTCTTCCTTAAAAATTGGCTTGTAATAGTAACTTTGAATTCTGTATTCCCTATAATCATTTTAATACTCATTTATTTTATTCTCTAGACATGTATTTTCATTTTTAAAAGTTTTTAAAAACTAACAAGTAAAAAACAAAGAAAACAAAGTTACCAAACAAGCCCACTCATTGATTCTAGAGGCACTAAAATATCTTTTTATCTTGTTTACTTTTATTTATTTAATCCATTTTATTGCTATAACTCTCTGATAGGGACTGTCAATATCAGGCTTCCATTTCAGTCCTCTGACACATTCTGCTTATTGTCACTGGTAGCAATGTTAATGCTGTGGAAAAGTTGACTCATCTATGCTCCCCAGAGCACCCTGTCTCCCTTTTGCCTTCTCCTCATATTTCAACTGCTCACTACCTGCATTTGATTCAGTGTTTGATGGAAGAATTCATTTGTCTTTTCCAATATAGAGGAACACATTTTACCCCAGCAAAAGTCTCATAAACTTTCAGGAATACTTTCTTTTTTCTATCAATGCTACACCAAAGCCACACTGACATATGACTTACAGATTTTATGGAATGCCTTCTTCCTCTCCTAAGTGCCGATATCTGTTTTCTTAACAGGATAGGGTTTATCTTTTTGATATTAATCACTATTCTAGAAAGGAAACGTAGTTACACATTCTGACTGTGATATGCAGAGGAATGTTGCTTTGCTATCACCACTGAAGTAGCCACCACAAGAAACTGTTTCTTGTTTCCAAATGATACCCCCCACGAAAATCTCATTCATCAACTTCTACCTTCTTTGTAGTCACTCTCCTGCCCCATTAACCTCTACTTTGTTTTAGACATAGAAAATATCTTTAGCTTCTATACTGTAAACTGGATATTTCCAATAGAGTTACCTCCAATATAGAGAGAACACACTTCCTAAAATACCAGTTATTTCTATCTGTTGCCTAAAAATGCAGAAGATAACATGGTGCAGACAGAAAAATAACACTGAGTTTGTAAGTCAGGTGTCCTGCATTTTATTAGCTGCATGATTTTCAGCAGATTCTTAACTGCTCTGGTTCTAGTTCCTCATCTATAATACAGCATGCCTGTCACAAATTAAAGTTTAAATGAAAAAATCTATTGTGCATTGTAAACTATAAGTCATTTTACAAGCATAACCAATTATTATCACATCAAGTCCAAATCTCTCTACTATTTTTCAAAGCCCTCTAAAACGTGACCTTATGCTATTCATCCAGCATTATTTACCACGCCTCCTCCTTCACATTTACTCTCTGTTGTCAGCAGACAAGGCTCCTCCTATTCCTTTTCAAAATCACCATCGTCATTTATTTTCATTTCTGCACTTTTGCTCATGCCTTTCCTTTTTCCCCTGACTTTTTCTCCAATTTCCACTCTACCTATCCAAAGCCTACTGATTTTTCAAGGCTCACCTCAGCAATGAAGCCTTGTTTGAGTATTCTAATTTTGAAACTTTGATGCAAATCATTTTATCTTCTTTGACATTGCATTTGCTATACACTCAGAAATAATACATACAGTAATATTTCAATTGTTCAAAACACTATATGTAGCTTCACTTTTTGAACTGACATTCAGAATCAGTTTATGACACACATATGCATATAAACACACACACACACTCACACATTAAACTGAGTACACTATAGTCCTAACTTATTTTTGAAATTGTCAAGAGCCTACATTATTTAAATATGCCTATAAAATATTATGGAAACAACTCGTTAAAATTCTAAAGCATTAACTTGGAGTTGGGAAGCGTATTTAAAGACATAGCTCCTATAGTTCTTATCCTATAGGTACTTATAGTTTGTGGGAGTAAAATAAAAAATAACATTAATTACAAATCAGAATGTGACAACCAACATTGGGAGAGGTACAAATTGCCATTAATAGTTGAGAAAGAGGGACTTTCCCGGTTGCACAGTGGTTAAGAATCCGCCTGCCAATGCAGTGGACATGGGTTCGAGCCCTGGTCCTGGAAGATCCCACACGCCGCGGAGCAACTAAGCCTGTGTGCCACAACTACTGAGCCTGCGCTCTACAGCCCACAAGCCACAACTACTGAGCCTGTGTGCCTAGAGCCTGTGCTCCACAACAAAGAGAAGCCACTGCAATGAGAAACACCGCAAGGAAGAGTAGCCCCTGCTCGCCGCAACTAGAGAAAGCCCATGCACTGCAACGAAGACCCAATGCAGCCAAAAAATAAATTAATTAATTAAAAGAAAAAATAAATCAATGCTGTTCCCCTCTCAGATTCTTAAAAAAAAAAAAGTTGAGACAGAAATGGAACAGGGTTCCTAGTGGAGATAAAACATGAATTAGACATTGAAGTATAAAAGACTGATGAAAGGGGACACATTTGAGACAGAAGGAACAGTGTACACAAAAGCAGGAAAAGTCTGGGGTGATTCTGTCAAACCATGAATAGTTCTCTTCGGGTGTATGCATGGAAGAGTAGTAGGAGACGATTCAGTTCAAATACGGTCATATTATGCAAAAGCTCAACTGGCAGACTACAATGTACATATTTGATTTTTTGGTGTTATTGGCTGTGGGGAGATATTAAAAGATGTTTGAACAGGAGAGCAATTAAAGCAATTGTGCATTAGGTAATTTTAATATGGCTACGACATGAGGATATTATCAATGTAAGAAAAAGACACCAAATAAAGATAGAGATTTCATCTTATAGGTCATTAGATCAGTCAAACCTGTCTCTACACTTCTGAGCCAGGTTAGTTGTAAAGTGCTGGTACCATTAATAAAGACTGGAAACAGAAGTAGATAATGATTTTGTTTCTGTTCATCTAGAGTTTGTTCACATCATTTTTGGAGAGATATATCCAGGAGAATATATCTGGCAGGCTTGGGCTCAAACAACAAGTGAGAACTAAAGTTTTACACTGAGATATATATGTATGTATATATTTATAGCTTGAATGTTCACCGTACATTCCACGTGAAACTGATTAAAAAAAAAAAAAACCTATGCAACAATTTCCAAGGTGTATCCTGAATTTTTACTTCCAAACCCCAGATGCTGCAGCCTCACTGGCATGGTTTTAGTGCCAAACAAAACAGGTAACATGTTAACCTACTGTCTTACTATTATTTTTAAAAAGTACCAAATACCAAAGCAAAATATCAGTTCCTAATGGCTTCCACCTAACTTCTGCTTAGCTAATTGAATAATGTAGGATCCATCACATTCAGCACTCCCTCAGGTGGGTTTGTTTGTGGTGCAATTGGCAACAGACCCAACTCAGACTAGATTAAATAACAAAGTGAATTTTTAGCTCATATTACTGAAAACTCAAGAAGCAGCTTCAACCATGGTTAGATTTAGAATAAAAACAAAGTCATTAAGACTGAATCTCTTTTCATCTCTTGCTCCGTGTAAGCTCCATTTCAAGGTTACACTCGATTGCCTAGCAGTTCCAGTTTCTTCCTTCATGGGGCATTTTAGTACACCTGTTCCATCCTTTCAGCTTCAAGTAGATGGGTAAAGCATTCTAAGAATGTAAATGTTGGATATGGTACGGAAAAGTCAGTGTGGCCACAGGAGAAAATGAGAACCAGGCTTGAAAGGAAAAAGTTTATAATACTCACAGATTCCAGAGGGGAGCCACTGCATGCCGTGCAGGGCCAAAGAGGAAGCTCCAGGTTTTGGTCGGGTGGCAAAGACAGGAGCAAGAGGAAACTCTAGGCAAGAGCCTTTAATACGGTTTCTGAAGGAAAAGTGAGAGAAAGCAGAGAAAGTTGTTTAGAATTGGCCAGTTTGAATAATTATGGCAGCATCTGGGCTATAGGGTGGTCTCTAGCTATCTGCACCTGGCCCTAGGATGAGGCAGAGGAAATACTGGCTTGTCAGTGGGGGGTCAGATAAGGAGGTGTTTCGGGCTACAGACTCAGGGCTGGTTGGTTTGTATATAAAAGATATTCTCCTGGCTAGAGCGCTTTGCTATCTCTAAGAAAGGGCTAACCCTGGGAGGGGGAGTCACTCTCCAGCCAGCAAGATTTTTAAGATATCGAAACATCATAAAATACAGAAAATAAAATCATGATTAATGCCTAAAAGGAACATTCCTTTTTTTCCTAGCCTTTCCTACAAAAATCCGGAGATCTGCTTTTACTTTTGTCACATGACCATAACTTAAAAATTAACTTGTTTAAGGGAAAATAAGGTACTGTTAACCTAAATAAAGAGGTAAACTGAAGCAAGCTCCAATTACCTGAACTTGAGTTTACTCGGGAATAGCAAAGGAACCGCAACTCCAAAAGGAACAATGTTGAAAGTTACAGGCCAGTCGGAAGAGTTCAGGATGAGCTGTATTTATCGCGAAGGAGCACAAAGAGCAGGAAGTCCAGCCAGTAAGCTGTAAGTTCATTGGCTTGAGGATGGCGAGAGATTCACGGCGGATGTTCATTGGTCAGGAGATAAGTCTCGGTCTTGGGTAAATCAGTCATTTGCAGGAAGCCAGTCTCATTTAAGTTCCATTCTTCTGAGGGTGCGTGCGTGGGGTGTCCAGTTCCGTCCATTTTAGATCGAAATCTTTTCACAATACTTACTGAGTTCAAAGAAAGGTCAAGCCCCAATAAAAAATTTAAAACAGGAACTGTGCAGTGACGTCAACAGCGATGGTGGTGTAAAACGTCCAGCTTTTTGCCCCCCAACCCCCTTTAGCAACTAAAACGACATCCATCTATGAACAAAAGTGCCTCTGTGGGAGCTGTGAGATGCAGACCATATGGCCATAGATTCGGCGGGGGCGGTGGGGGGGGGGGTAATCGGGTAACAGGCAGACAGACCTTGACAGAGGCCATGGAACCAGCAGGAGCCTGTGAACCCGCTTCAGCCCCTCTTCGCTGTGGTCCCGGAATACCTGGAGGGCACTGACTTATGGACGCTATGACTTCTACAAAGCATCTCTTGATGCTTTGCAGAAGTCCTGGTTTCCTGAAGAGAGATTCCAGCACTTCGTTGCAGCAAAAAAAAAAAGTAACGAGTTTGGACGCATTACACAATGTAAGTGGAATTTTGACAGCGCCGCCCCTCCCCCAAGGTGGCACAGCGTGATTGAACTTGCCCACCCTGACTTCTCCTGGGAGGGAGGAAAGGGAAGTTGGTGAGGGGGTGAGAGGGTGCCCTGCTTCCCCAGCTGTGTGCCATGCTGCTGGAGAAACCCATTTCACTCCTGCAGCACCCAAGGTATTGAGGCGGGACCTCCATGGCTCAGGGGAGGGTGAAATCTGGAAAGAGGCAGATAACAATATCTGAGAGCATTAAAGGGACCCACTACCTGCTAACTGCATTCTGCACTCCAGCAGGAAGCCCGCCCCCAGCTTCTTCTTCAAGCCAACCTGATTCATGAGACTAGAGATGGAACCTAGCCCTCCACAGGTGATTTAAAAACCACAGATTTAATAACTGGTCCAAAAAGTTCCTTTTTCTCTTTTCTGATTTTTGTTTTTCTTTTCCAGATCCTGTTGATTCATCCTTTTCAGCATCATGAGTAACGATCCCTTTCTTCCAAGGTTCACTGCACCTGTCTTGGTCAGACACCATGGCGTGTCTGAATTGCTATAGCTTGTCACTTTCCAATGCATTCACAGTTTTTGTTTTAATATCTGTCATATTCACAAACTTGTGAAGGTTTTCTCATCACTTACAGTGTAGATCATCTTCCTAAGCTTGAAATCCAAATCATTCAACAGTCTTCCCCCATTCCGTGCACTGTCTTATCTCCACAATGTTGTGCCCTCTTCTGCCTCAAAGCCAGAGCTTAGGTCACAGTGAATCTCTTGCCCAGTAACTTAGCTTGTGCAGTTTCTTTTGCTTAAAGTACACTTCTGTCTCATACCTGCCCAGCAACATACGTTCCATCTTTCAAAACTCTGCTCAAATTCTTCTTCCAGCAGAAAGTTTTTTTGTTTTTTGTTTTGTTTTGTTTTGCGATATGCGGGCCTCTCACTGCTGTGGCCTCTCCCGTTGCGGAGCACAGGCTCCGGATGCGCAGGCTCAGTGGCCATGGCTCACGGGCCCAGCCGCTCGGCGGCATGTGGGATCTTCCCGGACCAGGGCACGAACCCGTGTCCCCTGTATCGGCAGGCGGACTCTCAACCACTGCACCACCAGGGAAGCCCAGCAGAAAGTTTTTTAGATGTCAGATGTTTTCCATCTGAATTAACTTGTTTTCTATCTGAGTTCTTTCTCTCTGTGCTTTATACCATTGCAGTTCTTGTCACACTATGCCTCATTATAACTTGGGGATAAATGTTTCCCTCACTTTATTTCTGAGCCCTTAGAAGACAGGAACTTAATCATCTTTGTATCCACCACATTACCTACTGCTACTCCTTATGCATAGCGTTCATTAATTGTCTTGTTATTTGAAGTGAATTTAACATTTGCATCAAAAGCCCTAAGTGAGTAGGAGAGGCAGTCCTGGAATCTGTCTCCCGATTAGTAGTCCAGAGCTTTTTCTACCTACCATACATTTGGGACCAGTAAAAGCAGTTTCCAAGACATTACCGTGGATTCAAATATGTTTATCAAAAGCACCACTCGTAATACAGCTCGGGACAATGCCCTCCATAGTTTGGTTCTTTGTCCACCCTCACTTTTCCTTGGTTGGGCTACAATCACAATATGAGATGAGTCCACAGCTCTGCCTCAGGGGTTCAGGCAGTTCTCTGAGAATGACCGCCTTTATCCAACTTCCAGCGGCTCCCACGCTCACCCGTGCAAGGAATTCAAGTAGCTGCTCTTGTCTGGATTCTCTTGATGCTTTTGTTGCTGTCAGGCCTCACCTGTTCTGCCCTCTGAATAGCCTCTTCCAACTGACACCTTGATATTCCACCTGGCTCTTGATTTTCTTTCTCCTTCTGACATCATCCCCCAGTTTTCACTGTTCCTTTATGCCACACTGGTTTCCTCACCACACACCCATGCTTCTTTAGGAGGAGAGATGACACATTAAAAAGAGGGAGGAATCTTAACTTCTTATCATATGCAGGGACGATATGATTATTAGAGACCTAGATAAGAATTATTGATGTATCAGAAGTTCTTATTAAGCCAAAGAGCATCAGTCAGACCTGTACTTAGCCCTGCACCCTTAAAGTATTTATTGGATTGCTTAAGCAGCTCTTCGATAGACAAACTGCTGAGAGAAAAGGATTAATAGTGGGTATTTAATTTAGTTTGCTATACGAACACGTGAGAGAAAGATGAAGAAGCCTTAACATCCTTGACTAAAAACAGAAACAAGATGGGAATTGAGACAAAGAGATAAAAACAGAGTGAAATTCTAGCCTTAATCCAGTGGACTAGAAGGTACATCCTCAGGGGACACTCTCTCAGTGTTTGACATCATTTTCATTTAAAAGGCCTTTTTGTACTGTATTTATACATGGGTCCAGAGAGAAAACAGTGTGAAAATAGAGTGAAGACAAAGAATCAGTTATAAACCATGCAAATACCCATAACAAAGTAGAAAATCTGGAGATAAAGCGTTGACATGGAAAAGCGTAGCACTGTGCTCAACTTGGAAATAATCATTCATGGAGGCAAATATTTCTGAGGATGATACAAAGTTGTGGCATCTGCATAACCTATGTGCATGCATTCATTTACTCAAAAATTATTTTTCACAGTCATTACGCGCCCAGCATGACACAAGGGGTGTGGTGTTGAACCAATTGAAACCAAGTTCTGGCCCATGAATTTGTAGTCTGCCATGCAAGTGGAAAATGATTATCTCTGCTAATGTAAATGTATGATCTCTGGACCCACACTTTTGTGATGTAAACCAGTGCCATGACCAAACCCAGAGAGACTTTACCATCCTCTCCTTATTCATTCAAATCATGACCTTCAGAACCTTAGTTTGTGAAAATCTTTCTCTTTTTACGCTGTATCCAGCCTTGCTTTTAACTTGGTGAGACCCTGTGAACCTGTCTCTTGAGTGATATTCCTGGCTCTCAAGGCACTGGCCTGGAGGGCAGTTAATTCTGCTTGTTTTTATCAGCACTGGTGGTCTTTGAATTTTGATCTGACACTAATGAACCCTTCTGTGTATACACTAGGGAGTGATTATTATATAGACACAAGATGATCAATCTATTTTTAGTCACGTTGCATTGAGAAGAACATAGGATGTTAGGGTAGTTTAATTGGTTGTGATGTATATCTTGTAAAAGTGATTTTGGTACATGTGTACATGGGATTTTCAAGGTATTCATCAAGAAGATGAATAAACAGTCACACACTGTTGCTACATATTCAATATACTATATATGTGTGTGTGTGTATATATATATATATATATATATATATATATATATATATACACACACACAAACACATATATATAATTTTTACTTATTTGCTGTTTTCTAAAAGGTAACATGTAAGAGTTGTTCTTGAATCCCAGAACAGTCCATTGAGATGACTGGTGTGGGGAGATTTGGCCTATGTCAATGTAAATAGCATCTAGCAGTAAGGGAGAGAAGTAAATCAATACTATAATTTTTATTTTATTTTATTTTATTGTTTTTTATTTTTATTGTATTTTTTAAACATCTTTATTGGAGTATAATTGCTTTACAATGCGTGTTAGTTTCTGCTTTATAACAAAGTGAATCAGTTATACATATACATATGTTCCCATATCTCTTCCCTCTTGCATCTCCCTCCCACCCTCCCTATCCTGCCCCTCTAGGAGGTCACAAAGCACCGGGCTGATCTCCCTGTGCTATGTGGCTGCTTCCCACTAGCTATCTAGTTTACATTTGGTAGTGTATGTATGTCCATGCCACTCTCTCACTTTGTCCCAGCTTACCCTTCCCCCTCCCCATATCCTCAAGTCCATTCTCTACATCTGTGTCTTTATTCCTGTCCTACCCCTAGGTTCTTCAGAACCATTTTTTTTAAGATTCTATATATACATGTGTTAGCATACAGTATTTGATTTTCTCTTTCTGACTTACTTCACTCTGTAGAACAGACACTAGGTCCACCCACCTCACTACAAATAACTCAATTTCGTTTCTTTTTATGGCTGAGTAATATTCCATTGTATATATGTGCCACATCTTCTTTATCCATTCATCCAATGATGGACACTTAGCTTGGTTCCATGTCCTGGCTATTGTAAATAGAGCTGCAGTGAACATTTTGGTACATGACTCTTTTTGAATTATGGTTTTCTCAGGGTATATGGTCTCTGGGTAGTATGGTAGTTCTATTTGTAGTTTTTTAAGGAAGCTCCATACTGTTTTCCATAGTGGCTGTATCAATTTACATTCCCACCAACAGTGCAACATAATTTTTAAAATGTGGGAACTTCTCTTGGACTTGGAGGATGATTCTGGATTTCTCTCTCCACTGGCAGTCATCTGAAGTACAAGCTATTCTAGTTAATATTTATTGTCAAGTGATCTCCCAAAGTCCTATTCACTGTCAGAACCATATAGCAAATAACTCTCAATCTTTATTTGTTTTATGATATTTGGGTTTCATATTTTGCCTAGTTTATAAATTTGATATTTTTCTGAATATCTGAAATGGTCCCCAGTGTAGCCAGACAGCAAGAAATATCTGAATCCTCAAGACTTATGGATCTATGTCACAAGGCACCAAAAATGTCATGAAGACATAAGAGGCAAGGTCATTGTGTCAAATGCTCTCTGCTCACGCATCATTTGTGGATTATTTTAATATTGTAAGGGATTTGAAATTAGATAAGAAGTTTAAAATGTTCCTTTGGCAGTTTTACTTTTTTCAATTTCCTATAGAAATGTTGTTTAGAATGTCTGTCTTTATATAGCTATGGTCCTAGATCTTATGACCTATGGAGCAACATGAGATCAGTAAAACTTTAATGAGTCTTCAAGCACGACCAATCCTTGTTTTATTTTATTTTACTTTAAGAATCCAGCAGTGTTGGGAAATGATTCAGGGAGAAGAAAGCTTTGCATTGTATGTTGTCACTATTTCTTTGTCCAATACTTGTGAATATCAATGGCTCTTAAAAATCAAAGGGCATCAAATCAATTCAGAGACTACAGCAGTTACACGGGGAGTAGGGGGAGTAACCAGGAAGAGGTCTACCCATGTCCACAAACTTCTTCTTATCTCAAGAGGACAAGGAGAACACTACATTGTGTTGATGTTCGTTGCTTCATGTTGAAAAAGGAATTTGAAAAAGCAATAAAAGGTTTTACTTGGAGTTTCTTATTTGAGGGTCACTAATTTGTTCATTACTATGTGAATTTCCTGCAGAATGGAAGATATGAGTTTTCTGGGAATCTTATCCACATGAAACGTACACTGTCCTTTAAGAAAACACATATGCTGATTTGGAATTTGTAGATTCAATGAACCTTGGTCATGTATCTATCAATTTGCTCATGTGTTTATACCCTTACTTAAAAAACTGGTGTTAAGTACTACTCCAAGCTAGTTTCTATACTCAACCTTAAGATATAAAAACAAGTGACGGGCTTCCCTGGTGGCGCAGTGGTTGAGAATCCGCCTGCCGATGCAGGAGACACGGGTTCGTGCCCTGGTCCGGGAAGATCCCACATGCCGCGGAGCAACTAAGCCCGTGAGCCATGGCTGCTGGGCCTGTGCATCCGGAGCCTGTGCTCCGCAACGGGAGAGGCCACAACAGTGAGAGGCCCGCATACCGCAAAAAAACAAAAAAACAAAAAAACAAGTGAGCCCTGATCAAACCTTTCCTGCAAGTGCTCCCTGACTGGTGGGTAAAACAGGTGTAAGCAGGTAGTTTCCAGATCATATGGAAAGTGCTGTGGTTGAGACCTTGGTGTGGAAACATGGAGGTAGGGGCTTGACTGGGGAATGAGAAAAGACTTCAAGGAAAAGATTACTTTCAAAAAGAATATTCCTGGATCTGAAGTCTTCCATGTGTAGAAGGGATTGTGAACTCTCAGACTGGCATGTCCGGGAACCAGTAAAGCAAAGGTTGGACCTCAGGATAAATGGGTTGGGAATTGACAGAAAACATGGGAACAAATGTAGGTGGGAACAGAGGAGCTTAAGGTAATTCAATTCTTAGCTCAGGAAATAAAGGGGTTAGAAGATGGGTAAATATAGGACATTTATATTGAAATGGCCAGTTAGCAGGTGGAACTTAGAACATGGCTTTGATTCTGACATAAATTTTGTGACTTACTGGTGAATTGTTATGAGTCAAAAGCAAAGCTATACATGATAATGCTTACAGAAAGTTTATAAAAGTGGTGGTTCTTAAACTTTAGTACGCATTAGAATTATCTGAGTTGATTGCTAAAAATGCAGGTATAAGGTTCACTCTCTTTCATTGCAATTCATTGTATGTGGGGCTAGATTAAAGAATCTATATTTTAACAAGTTCTCCAGGTGATTCTAAAGTTCACATGTTGGGACAAAATATTCAATAAGAGAAATAGGGCACGAATACAACCCTGAAAAACAGACATTGAAAGAGCAGTGAACAGACAGAAAAAGAGGCAGTGGTGTAAACTGAGAAGAAACTGGTTAGAATGAGAAATATCTAGATTCTGCTTCTGGGGTGAGGGTACATCAGTCAGGGGTCCTGTCCCCACTAAGCCAACCACAGCAAGGCATAGATCCTGAACAGACGGGACAACATGGAGTATTCCCTGCCCCCCCAACCCTCCCCCCACCTCGGGAAGGAAAAGGTTAAGAGGGGATTATAAAGAGTCTGGGGAAAGTTTTGAGACTTATCTAATCTCCCTGTAAATATCTTACTGAAATTTACTTGCAGTAAGAAAAAAATGGCATTTATTTAGGGTCTTCCTTCTAACCAAAGTCAATATTATAAGGTTTGTTTGTGGCAACATCATTTAGTCTTTTTATTTCTAAAAAGGTCTTCATTTTGCCCTTACTTTTGAATTACAATTTGCTGTGTATAGAACTCTGGGTTCATATAGTAATTGTTTTTCCTCTCAGAACTTTGAGGCTATTATTCCATTTTCTCTGTCCTTTCTTGTTGATAATGAGAAATACAGTTTGTCAAATTGCCATTACCATTTAGATAAACTGATTTTTCTTTATTCTAGCTTTTAAATTTTTTTCTTTTATCCTTGATTTCTTGAAATTTCTCTATTATGTATCTACCTGTGGATCTATTATTATTTTTAAAAACATTTATTCATTTATTTATTTTTAATTAATTTATTTTTGGCTGCATTGGGTCTTCGTTGCTGCATGTGGGCTTTCTCTAGTTGCGGAGAGCCGGGGCTACTCTTCATTGCAGTGCCTGGGCTTCTCATTACGGTGGCTTCTCTTCTTGCAGAGCACAGCCTCTAGGTGCACGGGCTTCAGTAATTGTGGCACGTGGGCTCAGTAGTTGTGGCTTGCGGGCTCTAGAGCGCAGAAGCTCAGTAGTTGTGGCACACGGGCTTAGTTGCTCTGCGGCATGTGGGATCTTCCCGGACCAGGGCTCAAACCCGCGTCCCCTGCATTGGCAGGCGGATTCTCAACCACTGCGCCACCAGGGAAGTGCCTGTTATTATTATTTTATTGTTACTCTTCTGCTTGGTACTCACAGTGCATTATTGATTGGAACACTTTTGTCTCCCTTCAATGTCAGAAAATTCTCAGCTAATATCAAATATTCTTTTCATGCCATTGTCTGTATTGTCTGTATGCTAGGACATGTTTTCAAAGAGATTAGTGAAGTTTAAGTGTCAAAGAACTCAATAGATCTTGTGGGAATATTAACTGCTCTTGCATGTATCTGTTGTATCTTTTTACTATGTGGTAGGTGAAGTGTTCAGTGCTATCAGTCAGGATTAATCTTTTCAATGGTGTTCTGTTTAGAGTTTATCCTGTCTATTAATTTTATTTTTATTACATTTTTGTTTCCCATATTTCAATTTAATTCTTTTTTACACCCACCCTCTTTTATGTATGTAACGTTTTGTGTAATATTTTCTTGTTCTTTTTATGGATGTTAGGTCCTTACACCTTTGAGTATCCCAACCATGCTTATTTTAAAACATTTGTCTATTTCATAACATTTACATCATTAGAAAATAACTCCTGTTCTAAGGTTTATTTTTTTTTGGCTCTTCCATTAGATTTCTTTATGCATTTTAGAGTTCCAGATCACAGGATTATCTAAGGGAAATTTTCTTTTTTTTTTTTTGCTTTGCATTGTTTTCTCTTTCTCTCTCTAGGTTCCTTCCTCTCTGACCAGAAGTTGTGAGGCTACTTCCATGAATGTCCTGGGGCCATTAGTTGAGAAACAGCTCTCATAATGAAGGCTTGGGCCTCCTCCTTGGTAGGGGTATGAAGAATATACAGAAACGGTTACACAGGCAGCTCTGTCCTGAGGCTATGTCCATATCCTCAGGGTTACATTACCTGGCAGTTCCATGTAAGTTGTAGCCCCAGGCAGCAGTTGTCAGTATTTTTGTCACCTTACTTTTATGACTTATAGCCCCTGGATTTATGCAGTGAAGCTGACTCTGTTTTTCCATTTCACATGGAAGACCTCTAGTCCTTCTTTTCCCAAAGGAGGTGAATTTATACCTCCCACTGCCTGCTTTGGAATACGGATCTTCAGCTTCACTTTATTTTTTATTTATTTATTTTTTTGAGGTACGCGGGCCTCTCACCCTTGTGGCCTCTCCCGTCGCGGAGCACAGGCTCCGGACGCACAGGCTCAGCAGCCATGGTTCACGGGCCTAGCCGCTCAGCGGCATGTGGGATCTTCCCGGACCGGGGCACGAACCCGTGTCCCCTGCATCGGCAGGCGGACTCTCAACCACTGCGCCACCAGGGAAGCCCCAGCTTCACTTCATAATTCCAGCTTTCTGTTTCGTCTCTGGTCTATGAGGATGTTTATCTTATCTAAGGTTCTTTGATTCTTTTTTTAATTTTTATAATTTATCTTTCATTGACAAGTTCATAGAATAAAAGGGGATACATCAATGACAGAATGTGTGCCATTTTTCCTGGTGTTTCTGGAATAATTTTAAACTACACATTCTATTCGAGTTTTGCCAAATTAATTGATGAAGGAAATCCAACCACTTTCAAGTGAAAATGGCTATGGAGTTTCCAGAATTTTACACATATAGATGATAATCAGTTACTAAAATTATTTTTGCTCTGTTTTAGGAGATGCTTAACATTTAAAGAGCTATGTAAAATTTTCCAATTCAATCAACTAGTTAAGGATATTGGAACTGTTTCCTCCTCATCAACTATCACTAAGAAGAGACTTGGTCTCCACATTTTAGGATTAGCTAAGTAATTTGCTATGCCCTTTTCTGCCAGGGTTAGCATATCCTCACTGAATATCAAATTGTTGGATCTTTATATCTTTGCTTATAAATTAACATGTTCCTGAGTAAAACTCTGTTGTGAAGACTTAAAATATTGTGTTTTATAGAGCTTTTAAACTGAGGGCCTTATTTAAAATTATATCTACAGGGAGACAGTTCTTCTCTATTATAAAAAGCTCATTAATCTAAAGCAAAACATTAGCCAGTAATCTTATGTGTTTGTGGGTAAGGCTGCATTTTAATGCTTAGAGAGGTTAGCAATTAGTCAAATGAACTAAGACTACAGTCAGCTCTCTGGGCATTCTGTACCCACAGGTTCTACTACGTTTATGACTCATGGCTGGTTGAATCTGTGGATGCAGAACCTGCAGATATGGAGGGCTGGCTGGAGGGCCATCTCTGGGACTTGAGCATCCCTGGATTTTCGTGTCTGGAATAGGTCCTAGAACCAATCCCCTATGGATACTGAGGGGAGGGATGACTTTATGATTGATGGATTAATTCACACCCCTGGACCTCAAAGGTTCCCCTGACCTCAGGTCACTGACCACATGAATCCAGTGTCTCCAGAAAGCCAACAAGGCCCTGCTCCCTTTGTGTTTCCATCTGCTAAGATTTCAAGGGGATGAGTCTTATTTAGCTTGTCTGTTACTGATCTTGCACCTTGATCTGGCTGAGGACGTTACCCCCTCTTCTCCAATGCTTCTTTTTTCCTTCTCTGCAAAGATCAGATCTTCCTCCAGGGTTCAAGCTGTATTCACACTGTGCACCCTTACTCAACTCAGCCAGGTCCACGTTAGACCTGAAGCTTTCTCACGGCTCCTGCTTCTCTCTCTTACCTTTGCCAACTACTGGCCTCTCCTGTTTCCCTCCATCATGCCAGCCCTGAAGATGAGCATTTGGCAATTTATGTCCTATGCCCTTATCTATGTTGCATCCCAAAGAGGGAAGTCTTTATGTGGTATGTGATAGGAGGTAGTTTATTTGGTAATTGATGACAGGAAGCACCATTGGGGGAATGAGACAGGAGACAGGAAGGGAAGGAAGCCAAAGGAAATATATGCTATTAGATGTTAGTAATATGTACAACTGTGGCTCACTTTTGCTGGGGGTAGGGGGTGTGTCTGGAAGCCAGAATAGAACACATCTCAGAGTTACCCCCCTCCCTTGAGTTAGGTCTGGTATTTATCCTCCGCTTCTCATTTGTCATGGCTTAGGGCTGTTCCCTAGTAGCATTATCTTTCTAGGGGCATTAACTTACACTTGTGTGAAAGAAAGTCTTTAGGCAGAAGTTTGCAGTGAGGCATGGTTGTCAGGTGCTTGACATTGACTGTTGAGGGAGTACAGGGGAGATACTAACAGAGGCTGATGAATGACTTTCATCCCCTACTACTGATACAAAAACTTGTGCCATCTATACAACACATAGATGAGGGCATCCCCACTCCATGTATAAGCTATCCAGGAAGTGGTATTTTTCAGACTCCAAGAAAGGGTTCACCTATGGTTATGTGCCTCATTCATGCCTGTGATTCTCTTCTTACCAATTTGTTTGTGTAGTGTATCATAGCTTTCAAAAGCTAAATGTCACTGGACTCTAGATCTAAGTCCTCAATATCCATGTTCATCCTCCTGCATGACCCCATAGTTAACTAGATAAAGGGCAGGGAACTGACCTTGGAAAAAACCATCAGATTCTTTTGTAGGAATTTGGCATTATGATGGGAGAATCTATTTTGGTACCAAATATTCAGTTAGGTAAATTTGGGAGTTGTGAGACGGCAATGTATGCATCAATAAATGATGAAGACCATCAATAAGGCCCGACTTCAGACAGAGGAATAAGGTAACTGTACAGAGAGAGACAAATTGCAGCTGCTATGATGTGTGTTGCTTACTAATACCATTCCAGTGGCTTGTTCGTATCACTGGGGATGTCTGTCTGTATTGCATATCTTTGGGTTTAATGTATTATACCTGGATCCTTCTGACGGATTTCTTCTTTACATTCAGGCACTAACTCTTTACTCTGAATGAGCTTACCAGATGGATTTCCTTCTGAATCTGTTTAAAGAAGAAGCACAAGAGTACTAGCATATGGATAAGGGATACAGAAGGTTCATGGCCTCCACTTTTACCACACCAGGGTCAGACAATCTGGGGTGAGGTGGTGAAGTATATAACCAGACATAGAACAAATAAATACCTATGTAATGCCCTTTTTCTATATCTGAGAGAAATGCTTTTTTTTTTTTTTTTTTTTTTTTTTTTTTTTGCGGTATGCGGGCCTCTCACTGCTGTGGCCTCTCCCGTCGCGGAGCACAGGCTCCGGACGCGCAGGCTCAGCGGCCATGGCTCACGGGTCCAGCCGCTCCGCGGCACGTGGGATCCTCCCGGACCGGGGCACGAACCCACGTCCCCTGCATCGGCAGGCGGACTCTCAACCACTGCGCCACCAGGGAAGCCCAGAAATGCTTTTTAGTGGGGATTTATGGTATCTTCGTCCAAGAGAATCTCAGTATTACTCATTCATAATATTTCTGAATGCAATTTCTGACACAATTTACAAACACATTGTGAATGTGATTTTCTTAAACTTTTAAAAATATTTTAGGGCTTCCCTGGTGGCGCAGTGGTTGGGAGTCTGCCTGCCAATGCAGGGGACACAGGTTCGTGCCCCAGTCCGGGAAGATCCCACATGCGGCAGAGTGGCTGGGCCCGTGAGCCATGGCCGCTGAGCCTGCGCGTCCGGAGCCTGTGCTCCTCAACGGGGGAGACCACAACAGTGAGAGGCCCGCGTACTGCAAAAATAAATAAATAAATAAATAAGAACTCAAAGTGCAGTTGTAAAGACTACAGGGCTTCCCTGGTGGTGCAGTGGTTGAGAGTCCACCTGCTGATGCAGGGGACACGGGTTCGTGCCCCGGTCCGGGAAGATCCCACATGCCGCGGAGCGGCTGGGCCCGTGAGCCATGGCCACTGAGCCTGCGTGTTCGGAGCCTGTGCTCCACAACGGGAGAGGCCACAATGGTGAGAGGCCCGCGTACCACAAAAAAAAAAAAACAGATTTTAAGGAAATGGTAGATTTGCATGCAGTGGTAAAAATGAAAAGATTACATATACATTTTGCTTAATTTCCCCAACAGTAACATCTTACAAAATTATAGTATGATATCATAACCAGGATATTGACATTGATACAGACTAATCCCATCACTACAAAGATGTCTCATGCTGCTCTTCAATGGCCAAGCTTACCTCATTCTCATTCTTACCATCTCTTTCAAACTCGACAACCACTATTCTATTCTCCATTTATTTCTACAATTACATCTTTTCAAGATTATTATATAAATGGAATCATACAGTATGTGACCTTTGGGTATTGGCTTTTTTCACTCAGAACAAATCTCTGGAGATTCATCCAGGCTACTGTATCAACAGTTTGTTACTTTTTATTGTTGAGTAGCAGTCCATGGTAGGGATGTGCCATAGTTTGTGTAACCATTCTCCTGTTGAAGAACATCTGAGTTGTTTCCAGTTTTGACTTACAAATAAAGCTACGATCAACTTTCATGTATAGGTTTTTGTGTGCACAAAAATGTTCACTTCTCTAGGATGAATAGCCAATGGTGCAAATGCTGAGCTGTGTCGCAGTTGTATGTTTAGTTTTATAGGAAACTGCCAAATTGATTCCAGAAAGGCTGTGCCGTTTTACATTTCCTCCAGCAACATCTGTATGAGCAGGTTTCTCCATAGCCTCTCGAGAAATATCGTTGCCCATATTTTTAATTGTAACTATTCTGATCGAGGCATGGTGGTATCTCATTGTGGTTTTAATTTGCATTGTTGTAACATCTCATTATGAACATCTTTTCATATGCTTGTTTTTCCTCTATATATCCTCTTCATGAAGTTCCTCTTCATATCTTTTTAACATTTTCTAGTCAGATTTTTTTTTTCTGGTTGTTTTACTGTTGAGTTTTTTTTAAATATAAATTTATTTATTTACTTTTGACTGCATTGGGTCTTTGTTGCTGTGCACGGGCTTTCTCTAGTTGCGGTGAGCGGGGGCTACTCTTCATTGCAGTGCACGGGCTTCTCATTGTGGTGGCTTCTCTTGTTGCAGAGCACGGGCTCTAGGCACACGGGCTTCAGTGGTTGTGGCATGCAGGCTCAGTAGTTGTGGCTCATGGGCTCTAGAGCTCAGGCTCAGTAGTTGTGGCACATGGGCTTAGCTGCTCTGTGGCATGTGGGATCTTCCCAGACCAGGGCTTGAACCCGTGTCCCCTGCATCGGCGGGCGGACTCTCAACCACTGCACCACCAGGGAAGCCCTGGCAGGCGGATTCTTAACCAATGGGCCACCAGGGAAGCCCTACTGTTGAGTTTTGAGAGTTTTAATATATTGTAGATAGTAATCCTGTGGGCAGATATGTGGTTTGGTTACAACTATTTTCCTTCAGTCTGTAGCTTGTGTTTTCATCCACTTAACATAGTGTTTTTATTTTAAAAAAATTCTAAATTTGATGAAATCTGTTATTAGTATTTTCTTTAATGAATTTCTTTAATGGATTGTCCTTGAGCATGTCAAGTCTAGGAACTCTGCTTAGCCTTAGATCCCAAAGGCTTTCTCCTTTGTTTTTTCTAAAAGTTTTATAGTTTTAAATTTTATATTTAAATTTGTAATCCATTTTGAGTTAATTTTTGTATATGGTATGAGATTTAGGCTGAAGTTCATTTTATATATTTGCCTGTAGATGTCCAATTGCTCCAGCATCATTTGTTGAAAAGGTAACTTTTTCTCCATGTAATTGCTTTTGCATCTTTGTCAAAAATCAGCTGAGCAACCAGCATTTCCCATACTCTTTATATAATAGCTCTAAGCATTGTACTTAAATCATTGCTAAAAACTTTGCAAAACTGTGTTAGCTTTAGTGTTCTTTAAAAACTAATTATTTCATCTTTCCTGATCATAAACTTACTCACCAAAGTATAATAGCCAAATGCTTTGATTAAATGAAGCTTAAAATCAAGTGTAATATTCATAATTCTGTAAAAAAAAGGCTTAGTTTTGCCTCAATATTTATTTCCATCTTAGTCAATCATCACATTTCTTCTGCAGTGACTTCTTATACTAAAATAAATGACCTAAGGATGCCTTATTGCTGACATAGATCAGTGTTAATTGCTAATGAAATAACTCCTTTTTAAGTAACTCCAAATAAATCTGCTGATCCATAAAAGATTCATCTTAAAGGAATCCAATTCATTTTCTGCCTCTACCACTTCCATGGACATGAAACATCTTTTATATTCTACCTTGTTTCAGCCATTCAGCTACTCTCTCTATCCTAAGAGTAGCACCTGGCTTGTAACAGTCTGTTCTAACTGGGAGAGATGATACATTTAGTAAGATGTCATGACCATAATATGAAGGACAGACCCCTCTCAAAAGAAAACTGATATTCAAGAATGTCCTCTGGTGTAAAAATTAATTCCAGGAAACAAGGGTTTGCTCCATTTCAAAGATCAGAAAGGCAGTGCTGAAAAAGAATTCCAAAGAGAAACAAAAGCCATGACTTAAGCTTCATTCCTGGGAATTAATTCCCTGTGTCATTTTGTATCTGGGGCAACAGAGGATGGTATAGTACTTTAGCAAAAGCAAAATGCAACACCTCAGCAGATGTCTTCATAGCCGGAATCTCTTCAGGTCAAGAGCACCATCCTATCTTGTGTACCTTTGTAGGACAGTCCTTTCCAGGTAGATAATAGTAAGCTTGATGAATTTTTACACCCATGAAACCAGCACCTGACATCAAGATATAGAACATATCTAGCACTCCAGGAAGCTCCCTTGTGCCCTCTCCTAGCTAATACTCCCAATCAGAGTATGGCTTGGAAATGGAGGCCATGCCTTTTTTCTGGGTCTGCATACAATGATAGAATATGTGTAGGAAAAAAAAAAAGACATCTGTCTGGAAAAAATTATGAAATAAGGTATATATAGACATATTTCCCTAAATCTCAGGAAAAAATGATGCCTATTTTGTTCAGCAAAATGTTTCCAGCATTGGATAAATCTAATAGTTATTTAAATGGTTGTTTTTAAGGAGTTGTGTAAGTTGTGATGGCTATTGATTGTTTTTAAGTTGTTAACTTGTATACTTATGAGTAGAAAATTATGAGTTATATGACTGAGTATTCAACTCAAAATGTGGGTCATGAGATGTTGCTGCTTCCATGTGGCACTGTACAATAAAAAGAGATGATACTAAATCTACCTTTAAGCATCACTTGTTCCTGAGCAGAGCACTGAAAATATATTGCCCATGTAGAAGCTCCAGAAATATGACCTGATGACTCAGAAAAGCTTTCATTCTCTGGGACCAAGTTTGCGCACTTTGAAATGAGCCTCCCTGGAAATGTTGATTCAACAGGGCATTTTGAAAATTTTGCATAATCTTTTTTTTTTTTTTTTTTTTTTTTTTTCTGTATGCGGGCCTCTCACTGTTGTGGCCTCTCCCATTGCGGAGCACAGGCTCCGGACGCGCAGGCTCAGCAGCCATGGCCCACGGGCCCAGCCACTCCGCGGCATGTGGGATCTTCCCGGACCGGGGCACGAACCCGTATCCCCTGCATCGGCAGGCGGACTCTCAACCACTGCGCCACCAGGGAAGCCCTTTATTTCTATTTTTAAAAAATATTTTAGTAAGCAAACAAATCTTAAGGGTAAAGCTTGATGGATTTTTACGTGCTGAAACCAGCGCCTGACATCAAGATATAGAACATATCCAGCACTCCAGGAAGCTCCCTTGTGCCCTCTCCTAGCTAATACTCCCAAAAGTTTTGGCTGTTTTTGAACTTGATATGAAAGGAATTATACAATTTGTCCTCTTTTGTGTTTGACTTTCTTTTGCTCAATACTATGTATGTGAGTTTCATCCAAGAACTTGCATATATCGGTAGTATATTCTTTTTATTGCTGAGTTATATCCCATTGTATAAATATATCATATGTATTTATCCATTCATCCATGGTTGCACATTTGTGTCGTTCTCAGGTTTTGGCTGGGAAGATCATTTTTTGTCCATGCATTTTGGTACATGTATACACATTTATGTTTGTGTATGTGGCCAAGAGTGGAATTACTGGATCCTAGGGTATTTGTATTTTAGCCTTGCCAATTGCTGTTAAACATTTTTCCACAGTGGTTTTACCAATTTATTTCCAACCAGCAGTGTGAAAGAATTCCAGTTACTCTACATCCTTGCCAACACTTGGCATTATCAGTCCTTTTAATTTTAACTATTCTGGTGATATCTCATTGAGGTTTGCAGTTGCAATTCTGATGACTAGTAATATTGAGCAACTTTTCATAAGCTAATAAATCTGTGTTGGATGTAAATATTTTAATATAAAAAGTACCATAAAGTAGATGTTTTTATTTTTCTTCTAGATCTTAGATGAAAACAGCTGTCAACTCACAAAATTTCCTAAAACTATTCATTATTATCCCAAATTAATAAACTTGAAGAAAAGAAACCAGAATCACATTTTAAAAAGCCACAGGTCAGTGATAAGAAAGTACTATAATTGCCAACTTTCATCTCAGGTAGCTTTTCTCTTTTTGTTTTTTATTCTGTGCTAATCGTAGAAAGTCCAGGGTATAATGTCTGTCACAAATAATCAGAGAGGTACATTATCACACTACGTATATCAGTTATATCTCAAAAGGTGATAACTGTTAGAGCAGTGTAAGGGTTTGGAGTTTAGGATAAAATTTCATAAGATGACAATGTGAAGTGGCATTTTACTTGACACGTGGGTATTTTATACTTTTATGTTTCTGAGTACTGGATCATAACTGCATGTGAATTACTCATAAATGTATAATATAGAGAACTATTTAGAGACACATGGTACTATATATGAATATTCATCTAAAAAGCTCTTGATAGTTCATTAAACTTCACAGTTTGTTGGAGGCACATAAATGGCAAAGACTACCCACATTTCTGAAAACAAGAGACAGTCTCAGTGAGACTTAGGTCATAAATGAAGGAAGAACTCCATACTGTAGCATAACATTGAATCAGTTGGTGATGTTGAAATCCTTATGGCAATAAATGTCACTGGAAGTTTGACTGAAAATACAGCCACCTCCACCCCACCAGAAGGTCTGAATCTTATTGGGCCACTAACCACTTAACATTTGCCCACAAGTACTAACATTGTGTCACTGTTACTGGCTACATATATAGAAATAAGTGCAGCCAGTTTTGTGCTTGCTAAAGACTGAATGTTTGCATCCTCCCCAAATTTGTAGGTTGAAATCCTAATCCCCAGTATGATGGTATTTGGAAGTAGGGCCTTTGGGAGGTGATTAGGTCGTGAGGGTAGAACCCTCATGAATGGGATTAGTACCCTTATAAAACAGATTCTAGAGGGATCCCTCATCCTTCTACCATTTGAGACAGCAAAATGGCTGCCTATGAGCCAAGAAATAGGCTCTCACAAGACAACGAATCTGCCAGAGCCTTGATCTGGGACTTTCCAGTCTCCAGAACTGTGAGAATAAATGTTGTTTAAACCACCCAGTGTATGGCATTCTGTTACAGCAGCCTGAATGGACTAAGAGAGTGCTTTTGCCTTAAATCAGATGAGTTTGGCTTTAATTAATGCAACTGAATGATGATGATCAACAAGGTAAATTCTGGAGTCAGACTTCCGTATGAGTCCTGGGTGAATCACTCAAGAACCATGTGAGCCTCCTTTTCCTTCACTGTAATAAAGAAGCTGGTAAACAACTGTCTCTACCTTTTCGTAAAGTTGTAAAGATAATCTACATTAAATAAAACCACAAAATAAAAAATACTAGAGTAACAATACAAGACCTTGTTCTCATTAGACATTTTGGACATCTAAGAATACCTGTCCCCAAGAGAAAAATGCATAAAAAAATAAAGTGGTATGTTAAGAAGTTCTTTAGATTAGCTATTGTTGGATGGTTGTTGGTGTTCAATGGATTTATGAGTTCCTTATACATAGTCTTGGGCCCACTTTTGTGTATTTTCAAAATTATCCAAAATATAAAGTTAAAGATGTTCATTAAAGTAAAATAGAATAGAAATAGAGGAAAATGCTGCAATTCAGTGGTTCTCAAAAGTGGTCCCTGAGACCAGCAGCATGAGCAGCTTTATGGGATCTGGTATGAAATGCAAATCTTCAGGTCCCACCCTGAAAACTCAATCAGAAACTCTGAGGGTGGGACCCAGCAGTCTGTTTTTAAACATGCCCTCTAGGTGATTCTAATGAACCCTAAAATGTAAGAACCACTGATGTAATGAAAATAATATTGGTCCAAGAGTTAAGAGATATGAATTGTAATTCACAATTAATTGGGTTTGTGATCTTGGACAAGCCACTTACCTTCTCTGAGCCTGCTTCCTCATCTCCAAATGAAGTCTGGATTGTGTGACCTTTTGGGCCCTCATCTCCAAGTGCAGTTAGAAAATATAATATCATTTCATAAACAGAAAATATTTCAGATTTCCCATTATAAACGGCATTGGTGTTTGGATTTTACTATTAAGTCTAGATGACTTGGATTGATTTACTTGTGTTTTTAATGATTCTGCATTATATTTGATACAGAGTGAGAACTTATACTGCCTACAACTAAAATACATTTGAGAAATTTACACGTAAGCTCTGAGTTATAACTATTTATTAATAAAGTCTTAGTATGAATCTTGAAAGTGTTTTTAAAGGTGTTTTAAACACCAAAGCTTGTCAGATATTTCTGCAAGTCTGCCACATTCCTCTATTTCATAAAAAGATGTTAAAAATGCACAGTGTCATGAAACTTGGGGCACTCTGAGTTATCCTTAGGGTGGGCAGAGAGGACATGAACTGAGGGGCAGAGGTTAGGAATAAATTCTATGAAGTCCCACCATCAATTGCCAGGACCCTTCTGGAGCTAAGCATTTGAAAATATAAGCTAAGTAATTAGGAACATGAGGCATGTTATAGAGTTGGAAGGGTATAAGCGAAGACCACATTCAGAAGCAGAGAGAGAAGCCAGGACGTCTATTTTTTTCCAGATGTGATCAAGCTACAAGGAGGAAGGCCAGAGCTTCCTTTGCTGTCATCCCATGTAACCCCCCAGATGCCGATAGCACTTCTTGAGACTTGAAGCCACCAGGGTAGCTCTCAGAATTGAAGGCTTGCTCCTTTCAATCATTATTAAAGAGCAAGTTAATGGGAAACCAAGAAAGGGGTCATGTGACTGGGCCCTCAGAGTTCAGAGAACGTAATATCCAGGGCTGAGAAAAGGGGTCAGTCCTCAGTAACAATCCAGAGGAAGGCAATTCCTTCCCAGAGCAGTCTATTATTTGTAGGTTTAGATTGCAGGGGGCTTGAGAAACAACATGGCAGTGAGTTTCCTGTTTTTTGGGGGTTTTTTTTTGCGGTACGCGGGCCTCTCACTGTTGCAGCCTCTCCCGTTGCGGAGCACAGGCTCCGGACGCGCAGGCTCAGCGGCCACGGCTCACGGGCCCAGCCGCTCCGCGGCACGTGGGATCTTCCCGGACCGGGGCACGAACCCGCGTCCCCTGCATCGGCAGGCAGACCCCCAACCACTGTGCCACCAGGGAAGCCCCCTGGGTTTTTTTCTTTTTATCACTTCCATACATCTTTGTGACAGGATGCTACAAAAGCTTCCAACCCACAACTGCCAACAAGCACAGATGAAAACAAATCAAAACAAAACAAAACCCTGCTTTCCCTAGCTAAAGGCCCAGAAAATGGGTACCTTAACAACAGAATCCTTTTTGGTAATAGCTACCCTATTCCAGCGCAAAATAAATGGAACATTGGAAAAACTGTACCCCTTCCCCAAAGTTCCACTGAAGCCAAGCACAAGCAGATCTTCCACTCTGCCACTCCCCCCTGCACCACAGAGAGGTGGCAGCCCTCTGATTCCCCTGCCCAGTGGAGTTGGCAGGGCTGAGGGGCGTGCTAGTCATCTATCCTCTGCCCAGCATAGGCAGGCTGTGCACCAATTTCCTTACAGGAAGAGTACTGGCGAAGCTGAGTGGAGATCTGATCTTCCGTTCCCCCACCGGCCAGAAGCAGGCGTTATTACCATTCTCCCTCCCCCGCAGGATGGTGTCAGTGGGGTCCAGCAATGAACAGACTCTCCACATCTTCCTGGAAGAAATAAGACTAAATGAGGTGGTATGAGGCAGAGCTAGTCTCCGCTAGGCTTTGCAGTCCTTGCCCTGTGTCCGTGGAACACAACGGGGAGCAGATTCTCAACTCCCCCCACCACCAGCAATGAGGTAGATGAGGTGATGAGAGGTGGAGCCGGCAGACACTCTATTTCCCTCTCCTCATGGAGTGTCAGTGGGGTCCAGCGGGGAGCTGAGCTTCCACATTCACTCAGCATCAACAAGGCAGTGACAGTCAGTGTCACACATTTGCTGGGAAGATGCCAGCAGAGGGAAGGGCTGGCTGAACTTCCACCTCAACTGTCTGCAGTGAGGTGTAAGTGCTCTGTTCCTCTTTTGTAAGGGTGATGCTGGTCGGGTCCAGTGGGAAACTGAACATAACCCCCACCTGGACCTCATGCTATACCTCAACAGGTGTAATAAACTCTGATCTAAATCTCACAGCTTATACCAAAAAAAAAAAAAAAAAAAAAAAAATTCAAAATGTTCATGCATTTAAAGGTAAAACTTAAAACTATAAAACCTTTATGAGAAAAGAAATACTAGGAGAAAATCTTTGGGATGAGGTCTAGGTGAACAGTTGTTAAACATGATACCCAAAGCATAATCCATAAAAGGCAAAAATGATAAATTGGACCTCACTAAAAATATAAACTTTTGCTCTGCAAAAGACCCTGTGAAGAAGATGAAATACAAGCTTAAGACTTGGAGAAAATATTTCTAAAGAAGAATATGACAAAGTAGTAGTATCCAGAACATATGAAGAACTCTTAAAACTCAATGGAAACAACAAAGGAAAAATCCAATTAGAAACTGGGATAAAACATAAACAGACACTTAACCAAAGATAATATTCAGATGACAAAGAAGCGTAAGAAAGATGTCTGACATCATTAGCCATTAGGGAAATGCAAATTAAAACCACTCTGAGATATCACTACATGTCTATTAGAATTCCTAAAATTTAAAAAGAAAGATAGTGAAGGAGAGACAGCAACACAAGGTGGCAGCCACCGCAGGCTCGCGACTAAAAGTCCCTCGCAATTTCCAACTGTTGGAAGAACTCAACGAAGGCCAGAAAGGAGCAGGAGATGGTACAATTATCTGGGGTCTAGAAGATGATGAAGACATGACAGTTACAAGATGGACAGGGATGATAATTGAGCCACCAAGAACAATTTATGAAAACCAAATATACAGCCTTAAAATAGAATGTGGAGCTAAATACCTAGAAGCACCCCCCCCTTTGTAAGATTTGTAACAAAAATTAATATGAATGCAGTTAATAGTTCTAATGGAGTGGTGGACCCAAGAGCCAAATCAGTGCTAGCAGAATGGCAGAATTCATATAGCATCAAAGTTGTCCTGCAAGAGCTTCAGCGCCTAATGATGTCTAAAGATAATATGAAACTCCCTCAGCTGCCTGAAGGACAGTGTTACAGCAGTGAATCAAAAAGAAAAACCACCAGCCCTCCCTTACCCCCCATTTGATTTAAACAGTCTTCATTTTCCACAGTAGTAAATTTTCTCGATGTGTCTTGTAGACCTCAAAGTACTGGAAAGGAAACTCCCATTCAAAGGCAGTTTATCTTAAGATACTGTAAATGTGATACTAATTTTTTTGTCCATTTGAAATATAGAAGTTGTGCCACAACAAATCATCCTGTCGAGTGTAACCACTGTCCACATATGAACTTCTGGGATCAAGAAAGTGTATTTAAATCGATTCCCATCATAACCAGCGGGGCACATCTAACTCAACTGTCAAAAGACACATCACGTAATCACCTTGCTGCTGATTACATGGCCTGGGGTCTCTGCCTCTCCCCTTCCCCTCCCCCTGCCTCCTCCCTCCCTGCAACAGCCCTCCAGCTGGGGGTGGCTTCTTAGAGTAGATGTGAGGGTTTCAAGTCACAGCCTGTGGGACTCCTGCTGGGTGTGTGTGTGGGTGCTTCCTCTGCACGCCTGGGTTTCTTTCTTTAAGTCTTTTTTTTTTTTAACATCTTTATTGGAGTATAACTGCTTTACAATGGCGTGTTAGTTTCTGCTTTACAACAAAGTGCATCAGTTATACATATACATATGTTCCCATATCCCTTCCCTCTTGCGTCTCCCTGCCTCCCACCCTCCCTGTCCCACCCCTCTAGGTGGTCACAAAGCACAGAGCTGATCTCCCTGTGCTATGCGGCTGCTTCCCACTAGCTAGCTATTTTACATTTGTTTCTTTAAGTCTTAAATGATGCCCCCCTTCCAAGCCACCATTCTCTTCCCACTCTCTACTACCACCCTTGGCGAAGCACAGATTGTAACCCCCTCGGCTCCCCTCTGAAATTGGCCTTCGGTGAGGAATGCAGGGCTTTCCCCGTATCTTCTCCCTCCACCTTAACCGAGCGTGCTGCTTTGTCCTTCCTCCTCCTCAAGTCACCATCACCACCCAGCACTTTCCATGACACTTCCTTGCTTTAGCCAGAAGCCATCAGGTAAGGTTGGAGAGCGTCTCTGACCTCCCTCATTTAGTTTTGGAGCCACACTTTTTACTCTCTACCAGCCTGGGAAATGAATGTTGGGTGCTCAGCCCTGGCACCTTCTGCTGTCGTCATCAGCTGATACATTTTTTTAGCTCAGGTTTTGATAAGGTGAAAAGAACAGTCACCAGGGTTGCTGAGACCTGACAGCTCTCAAAGTCCTTGGTGGTTAAACTTGGAGAAAGGCCACAGAAGACACTTGTAGGCACACACAATCCCTCTGAATGAATTGTTTTCTTTTCCTGTAATTGCTTTTGCTTGAAAATTTGAAGAAGTTTTAAACAGGGCTCTCATTGGGTCATCCTTGCAATCCATTTGGGTCTAGTTTGGAATCTGACAACTGGAACAAAAAGAACCTTAGATTCAGTGCATACTTTGGTTTCAGTGCTGCTGCTTCTCTTCGTCCTCAGCAGGGATAAGAAAGAACTTGTTTGTACCCCAAGTGGATCTCCAAAATTGGTGGGCGTGACTTCCTGGCAAATTGCTGCGTTTTTCCACTTTTCTGTTCAGGACCACTAAATGCTGAGATGTGGATGCATACCAAAATAAAAGCAATTCATTGTATTCTAAGGGTCTTTCTTTTTTTTTTTTTTTAGTGTTTGTGTAAAACCACCTTTTGAAGCAGCAACCATCAAGTCTGAAAAGCAGCTGATGTTACCATTAATCTTTTCCTGGGGAAAACCTTAGTTCTAAGGATTTAACATCCTGTAAGTAAAGTTTAACATAACAGTATGTTTATGTTAAACATACTGTTTAACATAAACATACTGTTTAACATAACCTTTTCATTTTTCAGACAATTGCCTGATTTTAATATAATAAAAATAAGTGTGTATTAATATTTTTTAAAAAATAGTGACAGCACCAAATGCTGACAACGCTGAAAAGAAACTGGAACACTCAAACTTTGCTAGTGGGAATATAAAATTTTACAGCCCCTCTGGGCAACAACTTGGCACTTTCTTATAAATCTAAACATGAAACTGCCATATTGACCTGCAATTGCAATCTTGGTTATTCATCCCAAAGAAATGAAAACTTATGTTCACACAAAAATCTGTACACAAAGGTTCAGAGCAGTTTTACTTGTAATAATTGAAAGTGGACACAACCCAGATATCCTTCAACTGGTGACGGGTTAAACTAACTGTGCTACTTTCATCCCATGGAACACTTCTCTCAAATAGAAAGGAATGATCTATCGATACAGGCAAAAAGAAAAGTACACAGAGTGAAAGCACCAATCTCAAAAGGTTATGTGCTGTATGATTCTATTTATATAACATTTTCGAAATGACAAAATTGTAGAGATAGATGACAGATTAGTGGTTGCCAGAGCTGAACAATGTTGTGGGATGGGATGTTGGCAGTGATACGACTGTTCTGTATGTTTACTGTGATGGTGAATCTACAAACCTACATATGTGACAAAATTGCATAGAACTAAACACACACACATGAACAAGTAATACTGGGGAAATCTTGCAGGGGAAGTAATACAGGACAGTATTTCAAGAGAATAAAATTTTATAACATTGGTCCTTGCTACTCAAGAGGTGAGCCTGGGGCCAGCATAATCAGCATCAACTGGAAGTTTGTGGGCAATGTAGACTCTTGGGCCCACCCCAGACCTACTGAATCAGAATGCCAGATCCCTGGGCAATTCGTACACACATTCAAGCTTGGGAATCACTGGTCCATACTTTATAACAAGAGTTAAAGGCTCAGCTCCAAGTCTCCAAGTCTCTGAATGCTCTTATGAGTATAGGCACCATGTCTCTCTTCTGCAGTACTATGCCTTTTGCCTAACACAGTGCCTGGCACATAGTAGATGCTCAGTAAGTAGTTTCTTTTTAAATGAATGAACTCAGTTCCCACTAACCTGGTAACATTTTCCAGGTAAGCAGAGATGGGTCTCTGCTCTTAGTGACCAGACACGATGTAACTGAGAGAGTATGACATTTGTACTCATTAAGCCTTTCTAAATTCAATCTTTCTAGTACTGACTACATTCTAGATACTGTGCAAGGTATGGGGGAACACAGATTTAATGTATTGTCTTTAAGAAGAATTACCATCTAATAGGAAAGGTAGATATGGAAATAAGTATTATTTGCTGTAGTAGAGTTTATCATCTTCACCTCCTTTAGCAAGAACTTCCAGAAACCTCTTCCCTCCAGAACTCTATTGTAGACTTGCAAATGAAGGCACCGGGGTATGGAGGAAGGCATATTAGACCAAGAACAACAAGACTGTGTGTGCTACAGACTGGGTATTTGGTCTTAGGCAAGTTATTTCACTTCGTAACTTTCATTATCTTCAACTGCAAAACAAAGATGAAATCATCTCCATGAGACTACTGAAACTATATATTTGGAAATACTGTGTCAACTGAAAAGTAGAAGACCTCTAAAACTTAAATGATTTTTGTTATAAGAATATTCTGGAAATAAGTTCACAATGCTCGGAGGTGGAAATGGCATTGCTGTTTCTATGAGTCTGATATAATATGATAGAACACTCTTCAGTCTATTTTAAGCAATTATTTCTTCAAAGATAGTATGACTATCCATGCTACTTTGAGGTTTATAATTTGTAAATATATATTTGATGCAATAGAATTAGCATCATCATTTTCTCTAGCAAGAGCTTTCAGTTACTTCTCTCCTCCAGAACTCTACTCTGTATTCCCAAATGAAGACACTGGGATGTGTGACATATAAATAATATTTCAAACATTTAACTTCCTTAAAGGGACCTTTGAAACATTTGGGATGCAAACACATTCTGGGCATGAACAGCCTTTAATGGTCTGGTACAGGCCACATGCAGTTTAGGCAGCTTCCTTCCCAGACATGCCTGTTACTGGTTGAGTTGATAATGAGTTAAATTGTTTCTGGTATTTCAACTCAACCTCTAAGTTCTCTTGAGATACTCTGGACAAAGCCCAAGATTCTACACGTGGGTCATTTTCAGCTAGGTGTAAGCTTTCAACTCACAGGGAACTTGACTACATAAATCAGTTACAGAAGAAGAAGAAGGAAATATGAGCTGTAAAATATTGACTCACAAGGTTTTTGCAAATGCCCTTGGATTTAATGTTATTTGGGGCCTACTTGTCTCTGATGGCCTCAACAATTGGGCAAAACTATTCAAATAGTTCAGTCCTTCCTGGCTTTGGTGATATGACCAGAGATTAATGGTTCAAAAATCATAATCATATTCACGAACACAAGCCTGTGTATTGATCATAAAGTTAGGAAAACATCACTGCTTACCTTAAGTATGGCAGGGTAGGCCTGGGATAAAATTACAGACACCATTGGAATAAATGAAAAGTTCCAGGCAAAATGCATCTGATTTGTATGTGGGAAAAGTCACATATACTCTCTGGTCAGGGGTTATCCTGAGAAACTTAGAGCAAGCTTTCCCTGTGTTCTTTTAGAGGGCAAAATAGGAGTCAGTTTTTCAGGATAGCAGGGAGGCAAATTCTTAATCAGTGTAAAAGTGGAACTTAGTAAATATTAACACCTTTAACAAATTTATTAAGCACCTGCTAAGTAACCCAGCCCATTATAGATGCTTGTCATTTATTAGTGAACCGAATAGACAAAATCTGCATTTCATGCGGCTTCATTTTGGGTTTCCAGACACGAACAATAAACGATAAAGATAATAACTAAACTATGTAGCATGCTAGGGAGTGCTAAGTACAATTAAACAATGATAAAAGGAATGCAGAGAATAAAGAAGGCATATAACTCAGCCACAGAAAAACAAACAACCTGATTAAAAAATGGGCAGAGGAGCTGAATAGGCATTTTTCCCAAGAAGACATACAGGCAACATATACTACATACATGCTGTAGTATAAACAGGAGAAATATAATGTTGTACATGTGAAACTTATATGATGTTATAAACCAATGTTACTTCAGTAAAAAATAATTTTTAAAAATGAGGGCAGAGAGAATCAATGGGAGTACCACATGGGAAAAGTGAGTTGCAACTCAAAAAGGGGTGGTCAATGTAAAAGTAACCTTTGTACAAAGATATGAAGGAGGTGAGGAAGCAAGTTGTGTGGATGTCTGGGATGAGGAATGTTCCAAGCAGAAGAAACCACTGAGCGAAATCCCAAGGCAGGAGTGTGCTTGGTGTGTTCCAAGAACAAGGCAGAAGCCAGGGCAACAAGAGTGGAGTAAGAGAGGTTGAGGAGAAGATGAAGTTGGAGCAGTCACAGAGGGCCAGACCCTGTAAGAACTTTGGTTTTGACTCAGAATGGACTAGGGAGGCATTGGAGGGGTTGAGCAGAGTGATGTAATCTATAATTTTTAATGGATATCTCCAGCTGTTTTGTTGAAAATCATCTATTGGGGCCTGAGATGGGAAGCAGAGACGCCAATTAGGAGGTTGTTACTATAATCCAGGCAAGAGATAATAACCGTGGCTCCAACCAGGATAGCAGTAAAGCTGGAGAAAAGTGGGCATATAGCAGATGTATTTTGATGTCAGAGTTAACAGAATTTCTTGGCAGTTTTGATGAGGCTTGGGAAGGAAAAAGAAGAGCCAAGAGCAACTCTAAGGTTTTTGGCTTGAACAAGTGAAATAACAGAATTGCCCTCAACTGAGATTGTAAGTAAAGTATGTTTGGGGAGTGAAATTTTTAACAAGGAATGAGAGATGGTAACTGGTCTTGTTGCAGTGATCATTTCATAATGTATAAAAAATACGCAATCACTGTGTGGCACACTTGAAACTAATATAATGTTGTATGTTAATCATAACTCAATAACAAAATTAAAATTAAAAAAGAACACACTCAATCTGAAATGTATGTTAAACAAGTAGAACTGTTGGATGTACAAGTTGTAAATATAACTATGAAGTCCAGGATGGAGTTCAAAGCTAGGATATACATTTCAGTGTAGTCAGCAGTTAGATACTATTTAAAGCCATGGGAGTTAAGTTCACCAGGGGCAGGGACAGGGAAGGAGTTGAGTATAATATTGAATATAAAGTTGGGACCAAGGACCAAACGCTGGGGCACTCCAAGGCTAAGGGGCAGAAAGAAGAGAAAGAAACAGAAAAGGACTATATAGCATGAACCCTGTCATGGTTGCATGGTACTTTCTAAACCTGTTCAGTGTGTCAGCATGCTCTGTGGGTCTGTGCCATTAGTTACAATATGGGATGCTTAAACTCCCAACATTTGGTTACACTGCAGAATAAGAAATCTTAAGTCCCTTTGCATACAGTGTCTGCCATGCCTGTGGGGGCCAGGGAGAGGTGAGGAGCAGAGGTGGATGTCATATAAAGCTGCAAACTGGTCACCTCTCAGGATTATCACCTTGTGTAAGTTATGTTGTGCTAGCATCTGGTCTCAGCTTTTCGGGCATAGAAACGAATGCAGTTAATATACCCAAAGACTAGCCACTGCAATGGATTCACACTAAATCACACACAACTATTATGTGAAAGAGAAGCCAATTTGTTAATGTTAATGGGCAATAGTTTCCCTAGAGACCATCATGTCTAATAAAGCCAAAGAGGGATGCATTCAACAACAATCCATAGATTCAGGACTTCCCTGGCGGTCCAGTGGTTAAGACTCTGTGCTTCCACTGCAGGTGGCACGGGTTCAATCCCCGGCCTGGGAACTAAGATCCCACATGCCGTGTGGCGCAGCCAAAGGAAAAAACCACACACACACACAACAACAACACTGTCCAATCCACAGATTCCTTTTTTACTCTCCAGACATCCTGGAAGACAAAGTATACATGAATTTGCTTTGTGAGGATAAACCTAGAACAATGTGAGTAAAACAGTTTAGGGGGATTTATGCCTAGTAAATGGAAGGACCCAAGAAATATCTCTATCCTACAACAGAGTCTCACTCATTCAACACAAGTTGACTGAGCATCTGTGATATGCCAGTGTTGTCACAGGCAAGATATCTACTTATTTGGAGTTAACATTCTTCGAGCAGTGGGAGGCATGGTAGACATAAAACAAACACTAAATAGAATAAGTAAATTTATGGTGACAAACATTATGGAAAATAGTAAAACTTCAAGTGAGGTAAAGAACAGAGTGCTGGCCATTTATTCTTAATGTGATCAAAAGAATTTTCAGCACCCTGGGAGATAAAATATGCAGTACCCATGAATCTGCTGCCACAACTGCATACAAGAGGAATCCCACTATTTATAATACTTCATGTAATTCTGGGGCTAACAATATAAAATTTGCTCTAAAAATAGCCCATTGTTCACTAAAACTTTTCCCCAGTTATGGAAAATCTAGTGCTTGTCATCGCCACGGTACATCTTAACTTATGTTTTTAAAAATTTGGGAATCGAGTTGTTTTAAAAAGGAAATCATGTTCCTATAGAAAGAAAGTTAAATAAGATATTGAACAGATTTATTCTGATTTTTCATGAAGTTCAGTATGGACCTTCCTCCCTTCTAAACTGCAGAGGTAACTTGAGCAAGTGCCCTAGGCCCGGGCTTTCCAAAGTGCCATATGCAAAGAAATCCCCTGGGTATCTTGTTCACATGCAGATTCTAATTCAGTGGGTCTGTGGTGGGGTCCAAGATTCTGCATTTCTATCAAACTCCCAGGTGATGCTGGACCATGCACCATAGTTTGAGTAGCAAGTGGCTAGATACGCTGAAGGGACAAATATTGTGCCCAGAGCCCTGGTAGGAACCAGCTACCTTAACCCTTCTCCTGTTCCATTTTCTGTTTCAGCTTGGCATGGGCAAAAGTGACCCATTTGGGAATGAAATTGTGCAGTTCAACTATAGCTTTAGGTGCTCTGAGGCAGAACCAACTATAATCTTTTGTGTGTTTGTGTGAACTTTGCAGAGAGTTTGGCCACATTTAGCTTTTTGCACTTAGCTTGCTTTGAACTGGTCCACGCTAATGCACTCTGCCTCCTCCCTGTCTTGCTCCTAGAACTGTAAGAACTCAAACAGCTGCACCCAGCACAGCAGCCATACATTCTTCTGAAAATCCAACAGAACACACTCAAAATGAGAAGCAACTTGTGAAATGTGTTTGAGGCCCATTATCTCCTCCCTCTCATCACTGTTTATTTTCTTTGGACACTTGCGCAGGGGAGCCCAGGCTTCTCTGATCGCTATAGTCCCAAAGATATGCCACTGGAGAAGTTGGTAACTGCCTCTACAAATGGTCCTTCACTCTGACTGGGGTCTTTCTACGGCTCATTGCAGTTTGCGGTAATTTGCAGTGGTGAGCATGACAGTATTTTGATTTAGTTGTACCAAAGAAAACAAAACAAAATGAAAAAGAAAAGAAAAACTGGAGCAGTTCCTATAGAAAGAAAGCTGCTAAGACATTTTCCCCCCTCACTACCAGAAGAAAGGACATTTCATACAAACCAAGTTGATTGGCCTTATAAAGCTTTCTCATTACAGGCTTAGCTGGTAGCTAACAGAATTCAGTTTCTCCGATACAGTGTGTCTCCTAAAGGGACAGGCAGCACATGCAATTTTAGGAAGAGATGAGGAAGGAGAAGAGAAGACAGAGATATTGTTTACAAAGACGCCTACAAGAAAGACCATAATTAATTAAGGAATACTATCTGATGGGCCTCCTCTGTGTACACTGCAAGGGATGCCATGAGGAATGGTGCTTTGAGGTGACATAATTGGCAGGACATACACTGCCCACAGCACTCGACTGCTGTTAGGAAATCACACTCCTAAACAAAATTAACAGAAAATGCTGGAGCCTTTTCATTTCCTGGGCATTATTCGTGTGTGCCTGATAATTACTGATAGCTAGTCAGGACATTGTTTGTGTTCTTTTCTCTCTGGGCATTTCCCAATTATGAATAATAATCCCATTCATCATGCACTTGAAACAAGTAAATTATCCCACAGAATATCATAATCAGTTGCATCAAAGAGCCTTCCAGGAAGCCCCTATGTGGCTCTGTTTCAGCTTCCCCATTTGCAGCTCTCCACTGCTCCCCTCAGGAAGTCAGGAATCAGCGGCTCTCTCCTAGCACAGAAGGGCATCCATCAGTGGACACCTTTGAAGATGAAGCCACATCCTCTGAAACAACTGTCTCTGTTCACTTATTTAGGTTTAATGGCAGCCTCGTGACTCGCCAGATTTGAAAAGGACAGGTTCTTCCTTGGTGGCTACTAAAGGTTCTGACATTCATGTTTCATCCTAGCTACCACCTGGACCTCCCTGTTGTGGTCAGATGTCCTCATCATGGAAGTAAGCTTCCCCCAATCATAAAACTATCCTTGGGCTTCCCTGGTGGCGCAGGGGTTGAGAGTCCGCCTGCCGATGAAGGGGACACGGGTTCATGCCCCGGTCCGAGAAGATCCCACATGCCGCGGAGCAGCTAGGCCCGTGAGCCATGGCCACTGAGCCTGCGCGTCAGGAGCCTGTGCTCCGCAACAAGAGAGGCCACAACAGTGAGAGGCCCACGTACCGCAAAAAAAAAAAAACAAAAAACAAAAAAACTATCCTCAGTCCACTGATAAAATGAAAGTTGTTATTAAATTTACACAAATCTTGAGAATGAAAAATGGAGCTGGAGGAATCAGGCTCCCTGACTTCAGACTATACTACAAGGCTACAGTAATCAAGACAGTATGGTACTGGCACAAAAACAGAAATATAGATCAATGGAACAGGATAGAAAGCCCAGAGATAAACCCACACACATATGGTCACCTTATCTTTGATAAAGGAGGGAAGGATATACAGTGGAGAAAAGACAGCCTCTTCAATAAGTGGTGCTGGGAAAACTGGACAGCTACATGTAAAAGAAAGAGATTAGAACACTCCCTAACGCCATACACAAAAATAAACTCAAAATGGGTTAAAGACCTAAATGTAAGGCCAGACACTGTCAAACTCTTAGAGGAAAACATAGGCAGAACACTCTATGACATCAATCACAGCAAGATCCTTTTTGACCCATCTCCTAGAGAAATGGAAATAAAAACAAAAATAAACAAATGGGATCTAATGAAACTTAAAAGCTTTTGCACAGCAAAGGAAACCATAAACAAGACCAAAAGACAACCCTTAGAATGGGAGAAAATATTTGCAAATGAAGCAACTCACAAAGGATTAATCTCCAAAATTTACAAGCAGCTCATGCAGCTAAATATCAAAAAAACAAACAACCCAATCCAAAAATGGGAAGAAGACCTAAATAGACATTTCTCCAAAGAAGATATACAGATTGCCAACAAACACATGAAAGAATGCTCAACATCATTAATCATTAGAGAAAAGCAAATCAAAACTACAATGTGATATCATCTCACACCAGTCAGATTGGCCATCATCAAAAACTCTAGAAACAATAAATGGTGGAGAGGGTGTGGAGAAAAGGGAACACTCTTGCACTGCTGGTGGGAATGTAAATTGATACAGCCACTATGGAGAACAGTATGGAGGTTCCTTAGAAGACTAAAAATAGAACTACCATATGACACAGCAATCCCACTACTGGGCATATACCCTGAGAAAACCATAATTCAAAAAGAGTCATGTACCAAAATGTTTATTGCAGCTCTATTTACAATAGCCAGGACATGGAAGCAACCTAAGTGTCCATCAACAGATGAATGGATAAAGAAGATGTGGCACATATATACAATGGAATACTACTCAGCCATAAAAAAATGAAACTGAGTTATTTGTAATGAGGTAGATAGACCTGGAGTCTGTCATACAGAGTGAAATAAGTCAGCAGGAGAAAAACAAATACCGTATGCTAACACATATATATGGAATCTAAGAAAAAAAATGTCATGAAGAGATTAGTGGTAGGACAGGAATAAAACACAGACCTACTAGAGCATGGACTTGAGGATATGGGGAGGGGGAAGGGTAAGCTGTGACGAAGTGAGAGAGTGGCAGGGACATAAACACACTACCAAATGTAAATTAGATAGCTAGTGGGAAGCTGCTGCATAGCACAGGGAGTTCACCTCTGTGCTTTGTGACCACCTAGAGGGGTGGGATAGGGAGGGTGGGAGGGAGGGTGACGCAAGAGGGAAGAGATATGGGAACATATGTATATGTATAACTGATTCATTTTGTTGTAAAGGAGAAACTAACAAACTATTGTAAAACAGTTATACTCAAATAAAGATGTTAAAAATAAATAAATAAATTTACACAAAGGAGCTTTCCAACCTTCATATTTTTGTAAATAATTATTTTCTATAACCGTCCTCCTTTTCTTCCTTCTTTCTTCCCTTCCTTCTTTTCTGAATTTGTGTTGACATATGAGTGCTTGGCTTCCTCAATCTGTAACATATCTTGCTTCCAGCCTTGCTCTCTAGTGTGGTGGGAGGAAGGTTACCTTGCTGGAGATGTCACTGGAGTGGCAGGTCCCAGAAAATGGCTCTTCAGTCTTTTTTATATACAGCATTTCTTCTTCTTTTCTTCTTCTTAGCATTTATTAATAAAACACTTAGGTTTTATTTGAATTATCTCTTACCATTGGGGATTTTTATTCCTTCTTTCATAAAGAAGAAGACAGACAAAATATATTGATTTCAAAACCAGATTCAGAACAACCAGCAATAGCAAGTCACACAAAGACTGTTTATATGGACATGGAGTAAAGGAAAGAAGGGAAAACATTCTGCAATCAGTCATTCTATTTCATATAACATTTACTGTCATCCTCCTGGGCAACAGATGCCCTGTCAGGCCCTGTATTTTTTTTCTGTAGGGGGTGAGAAGATATAAATATGAATAAAAGATACTCCTTTGTTGTCAGAGAATCAGCACTTTATTTGATCAAAAAGAAGCTGAAATGTGACACAGAATTGAGCCAAGTCACACAGTGCCTCCAGTTCCATGTTTACTAAATTGACTCTTAACAGTTGAACATGCTGGGTGTCCAAATGGTACTTGGCTGTATAGAAGTGGTGGATGAATATCTAATGAGGCATCACAAAGCACTTATTACACTTGTAAAATTAACAGAAAAGCTGGAGATGCAGATATTTAACTTGAGATCAGGTGTGGCAGCCAGGGATATGCACTACTTAGATCTCTCAAGAGAGAAGTGCTGTTCAGCTGCAAGGGGTGCATTTGGCTGACAGCCTCTAGCTGCACTGCCTTCAGGATCCGCCTCAGCTTTCCAGAAAATGCCATGGTCTTCCAGGGTAGCCCCCAGTCAATGGCTCGGCAGTAGTATTACTAGAACCTGGCCATTTCTGTCCAATGCAGAGGACTAACAAGTAATCCTTGTTCCCAGCTCCCCACTGGGTTGGCTGAGACTGTCAGATCTGCATTGTAAACTAAGGCTCTCTCTGCCCAGTCCTGCCCCCTCCTTATCTTTCTCAGGCATTATTCCACAGTAATCGTCTGTGCTCACAACTCTGCCTCCATGGTTGCTTCCCAAAGAACCCCAATGATCCACTGTATCTGCCTTAACCTGTAACTAATTTAAAGAAAAATACAAATGATTTTAAATCAAAGCCAGAAATTATAAAATGTCTACAAAATTCTCCAGCTTTAATAAATTTTCTTTTGCTAGGAAAAGAAGTTTTATTTCTTTGGGCAGGTCACAGTGCAAATGAATTTTCAACTGGCTGTCCTGTATCAAGGGAGGTGTGGTAGGGACTGCTCCAAGACCAAGCAGTCAAGGAGTGCATTGTCCCTGGAGGAGAAAAAAAAAAAAACAACAATAACTAAGTCAATGAAAAGTAGGTATGCTTTTTATTATCAGCCTGGGCCCAGTAATTTTAAATGTCAGTAATAAAATTGCTTGCCCTGTCTAGGCAGATTGCACCCCTATCGCCCATTCCCCACCTTGATATTCTGATATGAACTGTTTAAATTGTAAATGTGAAATGATCTTTATTTTAACTACTCTCAACCATGAAATCTCAAATTCTCCTTTATAATATAATAGTGAGCAAATCCTTTATTTTTGAATAGTAAAATTTTTCTCTAGTCCTCTTTCAAACTCTAATATCACAGTTGTTATTCTAAAGATATAGTTAATGCTGGGTTTGTATCTAAAAGGGACTGGAGCTGCAGAGGTTGTGATCTGTTCCCCTTCTCGTACTTCTTTCCCTCAATGTGACACCATGTGTGTGTGTGTGTGCATGTGTATATGTTGGTGGGATAGTCTCTCTACTTCCCTCCTAAGCATATAGCTCCTCCAGGTTTGGAAACAGGGAGGAGAGTCAGGAATGTAGTGATGTTTGTATGTAACTGCTGCCTTTTGGAGCCCCATTTCTCACTTTGATTTGGTCTAATTCTTTCTGTGGTTACTGGTATGTAGGTGGAATGGTGATACTCAGGTTATCAGTGATCCTTACCCAGGATTACTCCATCACTGAGGACCCCTAGAGAGCAGTAGTCCCTTATCTCCCCCTGGCCTCCTGCCATACTCCATACTCCCAATCCCTTCTCTGGGCTGAATATCCCAATGCTTGGCCTATCAGTGCCTTGAGAAACCCTGGAGCTCCTCTTGGAACCACAGGAACTGTGTTACCTCCTTCTCCAAGGACTGTGGAAACTGGGGTGAGGTGAAGATGCCTCCAAACTTTTTCCAAGCCCTCCTACACCATGATCTCTTAAAGTCTTGCTGGTCTTGACCCTGCAATGGGACTCTCATCTTCAGAAATCTCTAGATCAGAAAGTGGAATCAATCTTTCTCTTCCATATGCCACCAACCTCCAAAGAACACTTATCAGACTATTCCCCAAATTTGTTACTAACACCCCTTAGGGTATGGTACCAGGACATCCAGATAAGAAAGGAGGAAAAGAGATCTCACTCTCTCCTTCTCGCAGACTCAGCTAAAATGTGTGATTTATTCTCTTAATACAAAGCCATCACTGTCAACATTTGGATTTAGGAGGAAAAACTTGTAAAAGGAAGGAAAGAGCCTTTCTTTGGGCACCTGCACGCTCCAAAAACTGTCCACCGTGACTCTTTTTCCTTCCGTCTCTAAGTCTCTGCTAATTCTGGGATGGGAGGGTGCACAGTAGTAGTAGAGCTAATTCTGTTGCCCCTAAATTCCTTCAAGAAGATGGTGTTCATAGAAAGGCCCTCTTCAGATGAAGTGGATTCGTAGGGTCTTTTGTTACCAGATGTTTTTCCTAATAGCCAAGCCTGGACTAACAGGAAAAATCCCATTCAATATCTTACTACTCCAGTTTCTTACCTATAAGATGAAGGATTAGACAAAAATAATCCCTAAAACTTTACTTCAATTCTAATAGAGTATGGGTCAGGTATCTCTTACCAAGATTAGAATTACATCACTCCATCCCCACTAAAGCTGATTTATTTACTCATCACGTTTACTGAAACTTAACAATGTCTCTGTAACACATCACTAAATTATTTGTTTACATTTTATCTTCCTATTATACCATAAGGCCCTCAATGGCAGCAGAACTGTATTTCATTCTTATTGCATCCTTATCACATATGGGCCCTCCATAAATCTTGTTTGAAGGAATGTGTGGTTCACATGATGTTTTAAATGCAAATTACAGATAACTGAGTTTTACCACTGGCTTGTCGTTAGAAAAATATCAGTAAATAAGTCAGTGTTTATCATTACCTTCCTATGAATCTCGTACCATGCCCTAATTCTGGGAGATTCAGAGAAAATAGAAAATATGGTTCTTGACCTCATGAAGCACAAACTCTAATTGGGAAAGCAAAATGAGACTAAAGAAGACAGAGTTGAGTCTTAGTACACAAGCTAAGGAAGATTTCCTAGAAAATAGATGAGCAAGAGTTCAAAAAGCAAATACACGTCAGCCACATGTTCTGCTACTAACAGCAAAGGATGTAAAATAATTGGTCTTCTACTGGGGCAGTGAAAGAAAAACCATTTATAATTGAGGACCCCCACATCACAAATAAATACAACATACTCACTAGTAGTTGGTGCAGCCTGGTGAAGTAGTAAAATGTTACAGTTGGGCTCATAGTCTCCGGAGCCAGCACACACCTTATTACATTTGTTATCTTGGGAAAGATAATAATCCTCTTTGTGCCTCAGCTTTCTCTTATGGGAAATGGGAATAACAGAATTTTCCCCATAGAGTTGCTGTGAGAATCAAGTAAGTAAATACAAGAATATGGCTTGACACTCGATTACCACGATATCAATGTTTTCTGTTCTTCTTCTTATTGAATATATCACATTACTGAGTTTGTGAAAACACTAATGCAGAATTTCTGATTGATTGATTGATTGATTTATGGCTGCGTTGGGTCTTTGTTGCTGTGCATGGGCTTTCTCTAGTTGCAGTGAGTGGAGGCTACTCTTCGTTGCGGTGCGTGGGCTTCTCATTGTCGTGGCTTCTCTTGTTGCAGAGCATGGGCTCTAGGCATGCAGGCTTCAGTAGTTGTGGCATGTGGACTCAGTAGTTGTGGCACATGGGCTTAGTTGCTCCATGGCATGTGGGATCTTCCCGGACCAGGGCTTGAACCTGTGTCCCCTGCACTGGCAGGCGGATTCTTAACCACTGTGCCACCAGGAAAGCCCTCTGATATTTTTAAGGAACTAAAAATCAGAGTGCTTGGTAGGGGTTACATATACACACACACACATTCACATACATACACGCAGCTTTTAAAGACACTGAAAAAGTTTTACAGACAATATTGAGGTGTATAATTCTGGAGATTATACTATGGATGAGTCTGAGTGGTCAGCAAATCCTTCTGGAATTTCCAATAATCAAGCTTCCTTGGCAAGAATTTTCATGATAAATTGGTTTAATAAATCATGCTTTTTATTCCCTGGCATTATAATAAGGCTATAGATTATGTTCCTTCCTTTCAAGCAAAAATCAAATACAGATGCGATACAGGTATTTCAAGTTTTAGTCCTAGAGCAACTGTACAAAATGATACAGTGTAACTATTCCCAGTCTTACTTATCAGGACCAACATGTGAGGAAATAATATCTAATCAGGCATTCTACTATCAGCTGGTAGACTCCCCAGGAAGCAAATGATGCTTCAGCATTATCAAAGCCCCTCAATTCTATGGACTTCTGATAATGCTCAGAGTTTCTGGGAGTTGTAGAGTATTGTCGATGGGGAGAGGAAACCAGCCTGAAATCAGGAAACCTGTTTAAAAAATCATTGCTGGTGGATTTCCTAAATTTTCTCAGAGAAAAGAACCTGAATTTCTAAGACTACAAACATTTGTTATTTATTTTCTCATTTTAAATAAATATTCAATTTCCTGTTTAACTTTGTATTCATAATTTTGGGGTTTTTTTCCTTAAAGGTGCACCCCAAAATTGTATAAACTTCAGATCCTACAAAATCCAGAGCTTCCATCCCTACTGACCTCTTAGCTTTTGTTCCAAATTCTACTATTTATTTTTAGACCCTTTCTCCATCCCATCCATCCTACTTAATTTCTGTTGGTCTCCCAACTTGTAATTAGTGGAAGGAAGGTAAATGTTCCCAAGTTATTTTCTTTTTCATGAATCAATTAGTGTTAATGTAAACTGGGACTGTACATTTGATCTTCAGTGAAAATAGATATTGGTCGATGTTAAAAATTGCATTGTAGTCTGTTTTTGCTACTTCTATTTAAAATAGCATTTGGAGTTCTAGCCAGAGCGATGATGGAAGAAAAAGAAAAAAAAGACACTGAAATTGGGTAGGAGGAAGTAAAATTATCGCTGTTCATAGATGACATGATCTTATATGTTGAAAACCATAATGATCACACACACACAAGCAAACTTTTAGAACTATTAAATTAATTCAGCAAAGTTTTAGGACACAAAATCAACACAAAAAATTAGTTTTATTTCTCTACACAAATAATAAACAACCCGATAAGGAAATTAAGGGAAAAAATTCCATTTATAATAGCATCAAAAAGAAGAAAATGCCTAGGAATAATTTAACCAAAGAGGCAAAAGAGTTATACACTGAAAACTAAAAAACATTGATAAGAGAAATAAGACATAAATGTATGGAAATATACCCTGTATTCATGAATTAGAAGACTTTATATTGTTAAGATATTAATACTACTGAAGTGATCTATAGATTCAATATAATCCCTATCAAAATTATAATGATGTATTTTGAAGAAACAGAAAAATCCATTCTAAAGTTCATATGGAATCTCAAAAGACAAAGAATAGCCAAAATAATTTTTAAAAAGAACAAAGATGGAGCACTCAGACTCACTGTTTTCAAAGCTTATACAAAGCTATACTAGTCAAAACAGTGTGGTACTGCCATAAAGACAAACATATAGACCAATGGGGTAGAATAGAGAATCTAGAAATAAACCCTTACATGTATGCTCAAATTATTTTCTTCAAGGGTCTTAGACCATTCAACAGGAAAAGGAGAGTCTTCAACAAATAGTGTTGGGAAAACTGGACATTCACATGCAAAACATTGAAGTTTGGAACTTTATCTCACATCATAAACAAAAATTAACACAAAATGGATAAAAGACTTAAACATAAGAGCTAAAAATATAATATTTTTATAAGAAAAACAGAAAAATCCTCAGGACAATTGATTTGGCGATGATTTCTCTGATTTGACACCAAAAGCACAAGCCACAAAAGAAAAAAAATTATAAACTGGACTTCATCAAAAATTTTTTAAATGTATGCATCAAAGGACATTATCAACAGAGTGAAAAGAAAATCCACAGAATGGGAGAAAATATTTACAAACCATATATCTGATAATGGATTAACATCTAAAATATATCTCTTACAACTCAACAATAACAACAACAACAAAACCAATTAAAAATAGACGAAGGGTTTGAAAAGCCATGTCTCCAAAAAAGACATACAGATATTCATGGCCAATAAGTACATGAAAAAATGCCCAACATCACTAATCATTAGGGAAATGCAAATCAACTCCACAATGAGGTGCCAGTTACCATCCATTAAGATTGCATATGAAAAAGAGAAAGATTGCATTATAAGAAAAAAAGGAAAGAAAGAAAGAACATGAGAAATAAAGAAAAAGAAACAAGTATTGGTAAGGGTGTAGAGAAATTGGAATCCTTATGCATTGCTGGTGGGCGTGCAAAATTGTGTAGTCACTGTGGAAAACAGCACGGTAGTCCTCAAAAACTTCAGCATAGGATTATCATATGATCTAGTAGTTCCACTTCTGGGTATTTATGCAAAAAAGTTGAAAGCAGGGACTCAGACAGATATTTGTACACCTATGTTCATATAAGCATTACTCACAAAAGGCAAAAGGTGGAAAGAGTCAAAATGTGCATCAGTGGATGAATAGATAAACAAAATGTGAATATATACATACAATGGAATATTATTCAACCTCAAAAAGAAATGAAATTCTGACACATGCTAGAGCATAGATGAATGAACGAACCATGGAAACATTATGCTAAGTGAATAAGCTAGTCACAAAAGGGTGAATCTTGTACGATTCCACTTATATGAGATACCTAGAGCAATGAACTTCATAGAAACAGAAAGAAGAATTGTGGTTGCCAAAGTCTGTGATGAAGAGTGAATGGGAAGTTATTGTTTAATGATACAGAGTTACACTTTGGAAAGATGAAAAAGTTCTAGAGAGAGTGGTAATCCTTGTACAACAATGAGTGTACTTTAATGCCTTTGAACCATACATTTAAAATGGTGAAAATGGTAAATTTTGTTAGGTATATTATATAATTAAAAAAATAAAGTATAAAAACTGATTTCTATTCAAATTGATGCTTAATTTTTAAAAAATCACAAGTGATCTAAATTAAATAGACTTTAAATAAAAGAATGTTACAAGAGACAAGGAAGAACACTACATAATGATCAAGGAATCAATCCAAGAAGAATATTTAACTATTATAAATATATATGCACCCAACATAGGAGCATCTCAATACATAAGGAAACTGGTAACAGCTATAAAAGAGGAAATCGACCATAACACAATAATAGTGGGGAAACTTTAACACCTCACTTACAGCAATGGACAGATCATTCAGACAGAAAATTAATAAGGAAGCACAAGCTTTAAATGACACAACAGACCAGATAGATTTAATTGATATTTATGGGACATTCCATCCAAAAAACAGCAGATTACACTTTCTTCTCAACTGTGCACAGAACATTGTCCAGGAAAGATCACATTTTGGGCCACAAATCAAGCCTCAGTAAATTTAAGAAAACTGAAATCATATCAAGCATGTTTTCTGACCACAACACTATGAGATTACAAATGAATTGCAGGGAAAAAAAAAAACGTAAAAAACACAAACACATGGAGGCTAAACAGTTGGTTACTAAATAACCAAGAGATCACTGAAGAAATAAAAGAGGAGATCAAAAAATACCTAGAGACAAATTACAACAAAAACACAATTATCCAAAACCTATGGGATGCAGCAAAAGCAGTTCTAAGAGGGAAGTTTATAGCTATACAAGCCTACCTCAAGAAACAAGAAAAATCTCAAATAAACAATCTAACCTTACACCTAAGGACCTAGAGAAAGAAGAACAAACAAAACCCAAAGTTAGCAGAAGGAAAGAAATCATAAAGATCAGAGCAGATATAAATGAAATAGAAATAAAGAAAACAGTAGCAAAGGTCAATAAAACTAAAACCTGATTCTTTGAGAAGGTAAATAAAATTGATAAACCATTAACCAGACTCATCAAGAAAAAGAGGGGGAGGACTCAAATCAATAAAATAAGAAATGAAAAAGGAAAAGTTACAACAGACACCGCACAAATACAAAGCATCCTAAGAGACTACTACAAGTAACTCTATGCCAATAAAATGAACAACCTGGAAGAAATGGACAAATTCTAAGAAAGGTATAACCTTCCAAGACTGAACCAGGAAGAAATAGAAAATATGAACAGACCAATCACAAGCACTGAAATGGAAACTGTGATTAAAAATCTTCCAACAAACAAAAGCCCAGGACCAGAAGACTTCACAGGTGAATTCTATAAAACATATAGAGAAGAGCTACACCCATCCTTCTCAAACTCTTCCAAAAAATTGCAGAGGAAGAAACACTCCCAAACTCATTCTATGAGGCCACCATCACCCTGATACCAAAACCAGACAAAGATACTACAAAAAAAGAAAATTACAGACCAATATCACTGATGACTATAGATGAAAAATCCTCAACAAAATACTAGCAAACAGAATCCAACAACACATTAAAAGAATCATACACCATGATCAAGTGGGATTTATCCCAGGGATGCAAGGATTCTTCAATATACGCAAATCAATCAATGTGATATACCATATTAATAAATTGAAGAATAAAAACCATATGATCATCTCAATAGAGGCAGAAAAGCTTTTGACAAAATGCAACACACATTTATGATAAAAACCCTCCAGAAAGTGGGCATAGAGGGAACCTACCTCAACATAATAAAGGCAATATATGACAAACCCACAGCAAACATCATTCTCAATGGTGAAAAACTGAAAGCATTTCCTCTAAGATTAGGGACAAGACAAGGATGTCCACTCTCACCACTATTATTCAACATAGTTTTGGAAGTCCTAGCCACGGCAGTCAGAGAAGAAAAAAAAAAAAAGGAATACAAATTGGAAAGAAGAAGTAAAACTGTCACTGTTTGCAGATGACATGATACTATACATAGAGAATCCTAAAGATGCCACCAGAAAACTACTAGAGCTAATAAATGAATTTGGTAAAGCTGCATGATACAAAATTAATGCTCAGAAATCTCTTGCATTTCTATACACTAATGATGAAAAATCTGAAGGAGAAATTAAGGAAACACTCCCATTTACCACTGCAACGAAAAGAATAAAATACCTCGGAATAAATTTATCTAGGGAGACAAAAGACTTGTATGCAGAAAACTGTAAGACACTGATGAAAGAAATTAAAGATGATACAAATAGATGGAGAGATATACCATGTTCTGGGATTGGAAGAATCAATATTGTGAAAATTACTATACTACCCAAAGCAATCTACAGATTCAATGCAATCCCTATCAAATTACCAATGGCATTTTTAACAGAACTAGAAATCTTAAAATTTGTATGGAGACACAAAAGACCCCAAATAGCCAAAGCAGTCTTGAGGGAAAAGAAAGGAGCTGGAGGAATCAGACTCCCTGAGTTCAGACTATACTACAAACCTATAGTAATCAAGACAATATGGTACTGGCACAAAAACAGAAACATAGATCAATGGACAAGATAGAAAGCCCAGAGATAAACCCACACACCTATGGTCAACTAATCTATGACAAAGAGGCAAGGATATACAATGGAGAAAAGACAGTCTCTTCAATAAGTGGTGCTGGGACAACTGGACAGCTACAGGTAAAAGAATGAAATTAGAACACTCCGTAACACCATACACAAAAATAAACTCAAAATGGATTAGAGACCTACATGTAAGACTGGACACTATAAAACTCTTAGAGGAAAACATAGGAAGAACACTCTCTGACATAACTCACAGTAAGATCATTTTTGATCCACTTCCTAGAGTAATGGAAATAAAAACAAAAATAAACAAATGTGACCTAATGAAACCTCAAAGCTTTTGCACAGCAAAGGAAACCATAAACAAGATGAAAAGACAACACTCAGAACTGGAGAAAATATTTGCAAACAGATCAACGGACAAAGGATTAATCTCCAAAATATATAAACAGCTCATGCAGCTCAATATTTAAAAAAACAAACAACCCAATCCAAAAATGGGCAGAAGACCTAAATTGACATTTCTCCAAAGAAGACATACAGATGGCCAAGAAGCACATGAAAAGCTACTCAACATCACTGATTATTAGAGAAATGCAAATCGAAACTACAATAAGGTATCACCTCACACCAGTTAGAATGGGCACCATCAGAAAATCTACAAACAACAAATGCTGGACAGGGTGTGGAGAAAAGGGAACCCTCTTGCACTGTTGGTGGGAATGTAAATTGATACAGCCACTCTGTATGGAGATTCCTTAAAAGACTAAAAATAAAATTACCACATGATCCAGCAATCTCATTAGTGGGCATATACCCAGAGAAAACCATAATTCAAAAAGACACATGCACCCCAATGTTCATTGCAGCACTATTTACAATGGCCAGGTCATGGAAGCAACCTAAATGCCCATCGACAGACAAATGGATAAAGAAGAAGTGGTATATATATACAATGGAATATTACACAGCCATAAAAAGGAAAGAAATTGGGTCCTTTGTAGAGACGTGGATGGATCTAGAGACGGTCATACAGAGTGAAGTAAGTCAGAAAGAGAAAAACAAATATTGTTTATTAATGCATATATGTGGAACCTAGAAAAATAGTACAGATGTATCGGTTTACAGGGCAGAAATTGAGACACACATGTAGAGAACAGACATACAGTCACCAAGGGGGGAAAGCAGCAGGCGGATGGGGGTGGTGGTGTGATGAATTGGGGGATTGGGATTGACATGTATACACTGATGTGTATAAAATTGATGACTAATAAGAACCTGCTGTACAGAAAAATAAATAAAATAAAATTCAAAAATTAAAAAGAGTAAACATGCATATAAAGAAACAAAAGTATTAAAGTTTAAAAAGTGGGAAATATATAGCAGATATTTTGAAACCAAAAGAAAGCCCTTGCATTAATGTTAACATCAAAATAAATCATAAGATAAAAAGCATTATTAGGAATAAATAAATTCACTACATGAGGGGCAAGTATACAACTCATCAGAAATAGGCAATATTGAGGAGACCTTCAAGATGGAGGAGGAGTAAGATGTGGAGATCACCTTCCTCCCCACAAATACATCAGAAATACATCTACACGTGGAACCACTCCTACAGAACACCTACTGAAAGCTGGCAGAAGACCTCAGACTTCCCCAAAGGCAAGAAACTCCCCATGTACCTGGGTAGGGCAAAAGAAAAAAGAAAAAAGAAAAAACAGAGACAAAAGAATAGGGACGGGACCTGCACCACTAGGAGGGAGCTGTGAAGGAGGAAAAGTTTCCACACACTAGGAAGCCCCTTCCCTGGTGAGGATGGGGAGTTGTGGGGAGTAAGTTTTGGAGCCACAGAGGAGAGCGCAGCCACAGCGGTGCGGAGGGCAAAGTGGAGAGATTCCTGCACAGAGGATCGGTGCGGACCAGCACTCACCAGCTCGAGAGGCTTGTCTGCTCAGTCGCCGGGAAGGGCGGGGGCTGGGAGCTGAGGCTCGGGCTTCGGAGGTCGGATCCCAGGGAGAGGACTGGGGTTGGCTGCCTGAACACAGCCTGAAGGGGGCTAGCGCACAAAGGCTAGCCGGGAGGGAGTCCAGGAAAAAGTCTGGATCTGCCGAAGAAGCAAGAGACCATTGTTTCAGGGTGCACGAGGAGAGGGGATTCAGAGCACCAACTAAGTGAGCTCCAGAGACGGGCGCGAGCCGTGGCTATCAGCATGGACCCCAGAGACGGGCATCAGACGCTAAGGCTGCTGCTGCCGCCACCAAGAAGCCTGTGTGCGAGCACAGGTCACTCTCCTCGCCTCCCCTCCCGGAAGCCTGTGCAGCCCTCCACTGCCAGGGTCCCGGGATCCAGGGACAACTTCCCTAGGAGAACACATGGTGCGCCTCAGGCTGGTACAACATCATGTTGGCCTCTGCTGCCGCAGGCTCACCCTGCATTCCGTACCCCTCCCTCCTCCTGGCCTGAGTGAGCCAGAGCCCCCTAATCAGCTGCTAATTTAACCCCGTCCTGTCTGAGCGAAGAACACATGCCCTCAGGCGACCTACACGCAGAGGCGGGTCCAAATCCAAAGCTGAACCCCAGGAGCTGTGCGAACAAAGAAGAGAAAGGAAATCTCTCCCAGCAGCCTCAGGAGCAGCTGATTAAATCTCCACAGTCAACTTGATGTACCCTGCATCTGAGGAATACCTGAATAGAGAACAAATCATCCCAAAATTAAGGCGGTGCAACTGTAGACTTGGGGGTTTGCTTTCTGCATCTAATTTGTTTCTGCTTTTATGTTTATCTTAGTTTAGTGTGTAGACTTTATTATCATTGGTAGATTTGTTTATTGATTTGGTTGCTCTCTTCCTTTTTAAAAAAAATATATACAATGGTGAAAATGGTAAATTTTGTTAGGTATTTTATAATAAAAAATTAAATTATAAAAACTGAATTATATTCAAATTGATGCTTAATTTTTAAAAATTCACAAGTTATCTAGGTCCAAGGTCATACCATGTATGCATCAATTATAACCTTTCCTACTGATTTCAAGATTATCCTACAAACTAATTTTAATCACACAATTCTCATTAAGTTTTGTTCTTGAAGAGTTACATTTCACTTTGCAGTTTGTACCTCTGATTATACAAACCCACCAACAGTCACAAAGCTAACTTCTGTGTACACTCAGAAGACAGATGATGCTAAGGAAGCATGTTGATGCCAAGGGTAGAGGTAAATACATGGCATTATGCACTGTATGGTCAGATACTGTAGAATAAATACAGTTTGTCACTTGTTTCCTAGATTTTCAAAATCAGTCTTAAAACCATGACTGTCTCTATATCAAGTTAAGAAAATCAGTTTTTAAGTAGAGAAAGATAAACTTTTCTAATTTGGAGTCAGAGCACTGGTATGAGAAGAAATGAGGAACAGCCATCCAAAGGCCTCCAGTGTGAACTGTGCAGTGCAATTAGGGTTTGACAGACTTGCACTTTCAGGGGAAAGTCACTACCCAGCAATGCTGTGTGGGCAAAAATCGGGTCATCAAATTTCCTTCGTTTCCTGACAGTGTTCCAGAAGAATATTTATTTTCAGACTGTAACACTGATCCGTCAGTTTCTAAATGACTCAGCTGAAACTGTTTAAGGGGGAACCAGTAAACATTGTCAGCCATATTCCAGTAGCCTAGCTCAGAGAAAATAAAGGTCCACATATGTATTCACATACACATAGGAACACATCCATTCTATTTATTTATTTATTTTTAAAATAATTTTTAAATTTTTATTTATTTATTTTTGGCTGTGTTGGGTCTTTGTTTCTGCGCGTAGGCTTTCTCTAGTTGCGGCGAGCGGGGGCCACTCTTCATCGCAGTGCACAGGCCTCTCACTGTGGCAGCCTCTCTTGTTGTGGAGCACAGGCTCTAGACGCACAGGCTCAGTAGTTGTGGCTCATGGGCCCAGTTGCCCTGTGGCATGTGGGAGCTTCCCAGACCAGGGCTCGAACCCGTGTCCCCTCCATTGGCAGGCAGATTCTCAACCACTGCACCACCAGGGAAGCCCCATTCTAGTTATTTTAAGCAAGCATTGGAAATATACTTATTTTTCATTCTTGGAACACTGATCCAGGAGTACCACAGATACCTTTATGTAAATTCTTTTGGAAATGTACACTCTAAAATCACAACTATCTAAAACAGTCTCACCAAATGGATAGATGATTTTCCCTGCTAAACTCAGAGCTGTGCTGACATAATCATAGTCACTTTCATCCTTTCCTTGGTGGTGACTAATACACAGAGTATTCCTCTCTATTCCTTTTGATAAAATAGCTGTTGACACAGATTGACTGATTTCTCCACTTAGCCTAAAATTCCTCAAATTCTACGCATTGATGAAAGAATATGGACTCAACAGCTATTGAAATATATAAGATGTCTGCTTTTATTACCATCATCATCACCGTTACTATCACACATTATATATAAAATCATCAAATATATTCAAAGAATAATGATGTGAACAATACAATTGCTAGCCAATACAATGCCTTTGTGTGATTAGAAAAAGCTCTGCTCCAGGCTGTGTGTCAAACTGAGGTCTTCCCCTGTGTATCATTTTTGGACCCAGGTTGAAGGGGCAATGGCTACCTAGTTCATATTCTTCTCATGGAAGAAATCTAAATTTTCCCAAAGGTCGGGTGGAAACGTACAATGCCTCTTAAGATCTAGGTCTGGAACTGGCAACTTGTTACTTCACACATTTCTTTTGGCCAAAGCAAACCATGTGACCAAGTCCAGCCTTAGTGGGATGGAGATACGGAAGTACTCTCTTCTCAAGGAGGAACCAGTAAAAATTCTCAGTCACGTTTCAGTAGCCTAGCCCAGAGCCAACAAACATCCTCATATACACTCACATATAGGGGTGGGAGATATATATTTGCCGAACAATATAGAATTTGTCATAGTCATAATCATGATAATTTATTTCTTTAATCATATTAAACACGAGTCTGATAATTCTAATATCTGTAATCTTTGTGGATCTGATACTGAAGTTTAATGTTTTTATCAACATTCATTTATGGTATTTTCTGTGTATGTGTGTGTGTGTGTATTACTGTGATCTTATATGTCACACAAATTTAACTGGAGTAATTTTTGGACTTCAAAGTACAGTCTTCCAGAGAGAATTGGATTTACTTCAGCTAAGTAACTGATGAAGTATTCAGCCACAGAAATTGTGGTTCCCATATTTTTGGAGGAAGAAGCAGTTTTCAGGAAAGACACAGACAAATTAGTAAAGGAGCCAAATATTCTTCAGAGGAAACACATACTGTGTTGGCCAAAAAGTTTGTTTGGTATATCTACATCTATCTATCTATCTACCTATCTATCTATCTATCTATCAAAGATATGACTGCTCATTTGGTATCCCACTTTCTTAGAAATCTTTTTATAAATGAACTGGGCAGAGAGCAGTAGAAAGGAATTTGGAGTGGTAACTAAGGCTTAATCTGGCCTTAAAGTACCAGGATGTATTAGACCAGGAAGGTTACGACTGCAATGACCAATGACCAGCTCCAAAATCTCAGTGGCTTAATATGATACTGATCGAGTGCTGGCTTATGCAATAGTTTAACATGGGTGTTTGATAGGTGGCCTTTGATGGAATGATTGCAAATCCAGGTTCCTCCTTCTTATAGCACTGCTGCCACAGAGGACTTCAGGTTCTTCTGCTGGTTTTTTTTTTTTTTTTTTTTTTTTTTTCCTTCTTCTGTCTGCCATAGGAAAGTGGAGGATCAAGAGATATTTTGTTGTGTTGGAGCTGGAAGTGGTTGGTGTTCATCACTTTCATCCACATGGCCTCACCTGTTGCAAGGGAGGTCAGAAAAGGTGACTGTGAAGAAATGGAAATGGGTTTGGTAAACAACCAGCCAGTGTCTGTGATGCATGGACTTCCAAGCAAAATAGGTTGAATCTAAACATTTCCTGTGACTAAATAACTCAAACACCACATGGGATGGCTCTGAGATTAATGGCTGCATATTAATAGTAAAATAACAGGTTATAACATAGGTATAACATAGTTTATATGTGGTAGCCACAGCTGATCGTGACAGTGGGAGGAGAGAGAGCATTTTATCTCCACACTCTCATACCCCCCTCACTTCCAACTAACAATAGGAATCCAAAGAAAAAACAAACCAACGAAAGTATTACTATATCAGTAAACAGGAATGACATGGGACTGTTCAAAGCACCTGATTTTTAACAGTGACACTGTGAGGTGGAGATAGTGTGGAGTCAAATCTGGCCCTCTGTGTTCTGCTTATAGTGAGTCACTTTGGCATAACAATCGAGGTTTGGGAATGGTCTGTCTCCCCAGATTTCCGTGCATGGGCATTAGTCTCTGGCTTTACTGTGAGCTGACTAGCATCTGCTTCCAGTAGTGGATGCAGAATTCCTCAGTTTATATTTGGGTTTCAACTCCAAACATGAGGTAGTTCCCACAGAATACAATATTCCAGTATGTGGTCTCTGATCCATATGCTAGAAGTGGGATGATGCTGGTGATGAGCCCACAGGGGGAGGGATGGATAACCTTGCAGTGCTGATATGAGAACTTACAGAAATATTGAGTGGATTATTAAAAACCACTGTGACCTTATTTGTACCCCTAGCATGTGAAGAGGGCTGTTTCTGGTACAGTTACAACCAGAAAAAATTACTGCTGCCTGTTACATGGAGAAGGAAATGGATCATCACACATATGCTCCAATTTTATCTCCAGAATGATGTAGCTGTGCACTTCCACAGTTTGCGTGTTTGCTTGGCAGAGTTGTGATTCCCTCATAACTTCTGAGTCCTCTGAAGTGATACATAGATGTCTGCAGGGGCTGGCTTTCTTTTACTAGTGAGAAACTGACCTTGAACATTGTCATCAGCTGGCAAAGTAATGATCCCATTTCTTGTTGAAACAAGCTATCCATTTGCTTCAAAAATGTCTTTTGAAGAAGAGGGGGAAAAAAGTTAAAAAAAAAAAAAGCCCTGAATCAAGAAGGCTTGAGTTCACAAATAGCATAGTTTGTACCCTGCATGTTAGAGGTACTGTCTCATGCCAGTACTTCTACCTTTGATTGTTTCAAAGGCTGCCAAGGACATGTGGTAGAAGGAAGATGAGCCAACGGATCTCCTAGAATAAATCTGGCTGAAGTCAGTTTTTATTTGTATATCCTGCTTACCCTTTCCCCAGTATTTCACAGTTGTATTTTTCCATAGCAATTACGGGATAAGGATCTCTATTTCTATAGAACCAGCGTCTCATAACTCACCAAACTACTCACAACTCGATGGATGCTCAAAAGACTGCCCTGATTTATTATAATGAACCTCCTTGTCTCTGTCCTCTGAGACTTGTTGACATGAGTAGACATTGTAGATCACGTACAACTAGAAATTGGGCTCTAGAATTTGAGTTCTAGGCATCCTGAATTGAATTTTGAAAGTATTCCTAAGGCAGAGAGAAGAACTAGATGGGTTCTTAACCAAGCAAGAGAGATCCAGATCTCAAATTTTCAGAATGAGATGTCAGTGGGTACTGCATAAAATAAGAGGATTGCTTCCTGGGAATGCAAAAACACCAGGATGTTTGGGGCTCCCCCTTATGCAAAAAGCCACCAAGATTTACTATGTAAACAATTCTAGTTGACTGTAAAACAGAAAAGCACTAACTGTATTCCAAGTTCTCTGTTCTCCATGCCACAGAGATGAAGCTCAGTGGTTGAATCAGCCCCAAGTGAGGGCCAAGTGAAAGGGAATCCTATGCAGGATTTATAAGAGAAAAGCGATTGAATAGGCCAGCATGTGTGCACTCAAGGAATTAGTCCCCAGAGAAGACCATATGAAAGGGAATCTTACACTGGATTCCTAAGAAGAGCATACGGGAAGTGGCTACCTTATGTGCACTCAAGGAATCACAGATGAGAAAAGGCATGGTGAAAGGGCATCTGATGCAGGATTCCTAAGATTTAGGGGTAGGAAGATGTCTGCATGTGTATTCTTTGGGAGAAAGTTTAAGAAAAGGCCAATTGAATGGGATCCTAACCTAGATTCCTAAGAAGTAAGCATTCCTAAGAAGTATCCTGTATGTTGTCACTCAGGGAACCAGCCCCAAGAGAGGGTCAAGTAAAAGATCTACGTTGGGTTTCTAAAAGGAAAGGGTGGGGAAAAAGAGAGAATATGAGGGTAGGAGCTCTCTTTATCTGTTATCAATTAATGAAAAGAATTTGTCCAAATGATATATGGAGAATTGAGGTCCAAAATAAATTTCTTATTTTTTTAAGCATAGTTGATATACAGTATTATATGTTACAGGCCTACAATATAGTGATTCACAATTTTTAAAGGTTATACTCCATTTATAGTTATTATAAAATATTGGCTATATTCCCCTTGTTGTATAATATATCCTTGTAGCTTAGTTTATACCTAATAGTTTGTACCTCTTACTCCCCTACCCCTATATTGCCCCTCCTTCCTTCCCTCACCCCACTGGTATCCACTAGTTTGTTCTCTGTGAATTTGCTTCTCTTTTGTTATGTTCACTAGTTGTAGTTTTTAGATTCCACACATAAGGGATTTCGTACAGTATTTGTCTTTCTCTGTCTGACTTATTTCACTTAGCATAAAGCCCTCCAAGTCCATCCATGTTGCTGCAAATGGCAACATTTCATTCTTTTTTATGACTGAGTAGTATTCCATTGTCTCTATATACCACATCTTCTTTATCCCTTCATCTGTTGGTGGACACTTAGGTTGCTTCCATATCTTGGCAATTGTAAATAATGCTGCTATGACCATACTACCCAAGGCAATCTAAAGATTCAGTGCAATCCCTATCAAAATACCAATGGTATTTTTCACAGAACTAGAACAAATAATTTAAAATTTTATATGGAAACACAAAAGACCCCGAATAGCCAAACAATCTTGAGAAAGAAGAACAGAGCTGGAGGAATTATGCTCCCTGACTTAAGACTATATTACAAAGCTACATTAATCAAAACAGTATGGTACTGGCACAAAAACAGATCAATGGAACAGAATAGAGAGCCAAGATATAAACCCATGCATTTATGGTCAATTAATCTACAATAAAGAAGGCAAGAATAGGGCTTCCCTGGCGGCGCAGTGGTTGAGAGTTCACCTGCCGATGCAGGGGACATGTGTTCATGCCCCGGTCTGGGAAGATCCAACATGCTACAGAGTGGCTAGGCCCATGAGCCATGGCTGCTGAGCCTGCACATCAGGAGCCTGTGCTCTGCAACAGGAGAGGCCACAACAGTAAGAGGCCCGTGTACCACAAAAAAAAAAAAAAAAAAAAAGAAGGCAAGAATATAGAATGGAGAAACAAGTGATGCTGGGAAAACTGGACAGCTACATGTAAATGAATGAAATTAGAACATTCTCTAACATGATATACAAAAATACACTAGAAATGGATTAAAGATGTAAATGTAAGACCAGAAACCATAAAACTCCTAGAGGAAAACATAGGCAGAATACTCTCTGACATAAATTATAGCAATATTTTTTTGGATCTGACTCCTAAAGGAAATGCGATAAAAGCTAAAATAAACAAATGGGACCTAATTAAACTCAAAAGCTTTTGCACAGCAAAGGAAACCATCAGCAACACCAAAAGATAACCTACAGAATGGGAGAAAATATTTGCAAATGATACGACTTATAATGGGTTCATATACAACATATATAAATAGCTCATACAACTCAACATCAGAAAACCAAACAACCTGATTTAAAAATGGGCAGAAGAACTGAATAGAGATTTTTCCAAAGAGGAAGTGTGAGTGGCCAACAGGCATATGAAAAGATGCTCAACATCACTAATCATCAGGGAAATGCAAATCAAAACCACAATGAGATATGACCTCACACCTGTTAGAATGGCTATCATCAAAAAAAAAAAAACACAAATAAGGAATGTTGGTGAGAATGTGGAGAAAAGGGAACCCTCGTACACTATTGGTGGAAATGTAAATTGGTGCAGCCACTGTGGAAAACAGTATGGAGGTTTCTCAAAAAACTAGAAGTAGAACTACCATATGATACAGCAATTGCACTCCTGGGTACAAAGCCAAAAACACGAATTTGAAAAGATACATGCACTCCAATAAATTTCTTATTTCAAAAGCTAGTTTGCTGGTCAGAAACCAATGGGATGCCTAGAATTTTAACTGGAACTACATACACCACAAAACAACTTTTTGGTACCACAGTGCCTGACAATAAGCTCTTTCTTTGTCCATATTCCTTCCATCTTTGTGCAAGATTATTCTATATCAGAATATCCTGATTTATACATCTTTGTTTTTAATTTTTAAGGTTAATTTTCTATGACACTCCTTAGTTCCTGTTGCTTTAAAAATTGGCTAGAGGGGGACTTCCCTGGTCCAGTGGTTAAGAATCTGCCTTCCAGTGCAGGGGATGTGGGTTCAATCCCTGGTTGCGGAACTAAGATCCCACATGCTGTGGGGCAACTAAGCCCGTGTGCCACAACTACTGAGGGCGCATGCGCTTAAGCCCGTGTGCCACAACTAGAGAGCCTGCAGGCTGCAACTACTGAGTCCATGTGCTCTGGAGCCTGCATGCCACAAGTAGGGAGAAGCCCACATGCCGCAACAAAGAGCCCATGCGTGCGCCGCAACTAACACCCAATTCAGCCAAATAAATAAAATAAAATAGAAAATTGGCTAGATATATAAATGTATTATAAAGATCATCCTTGTGTTTTCAATGCATTTCCAATGAGACCTCTAGGTTTCGAAGCTGACTGACATGGTATAGGTCCCAGCTCCACCACACACTGTGCTGTTTTGGGGAAGGTTTTTAATGTCACTAAGCCCCTATTGGTAAACTAAGAACAATAATATAGCCCACTTTATAGCATTGTTATGATGAATAAGGACATTATGTAAAGGAGTCTGGTGCATAATAAATGCTGAGTAACTGTTAGAAATGATGATGATGATGATAATGACAATTACTGTGTCATTGTCGTAGTAATGGAGAGGGGAGGGGAGGCTGATGTTACACCATGAAGGGCCTGGGAGTTCAGACTAAAAGGTTTTATTTAGATATAATGTGCAGTTAGATACTACAGATGGAAACATATAAAGTCACTGTGATATTTCGAGTCCAGGAGAGGATAACACCATGGGCAACAATGAGTAATCAGAAAGATGAATCATGGCCTAGCCAGTGAGTGCCATGGGTGTTGTCCATTCACTGGGATGATGACATAATATAGATAATACTTAAGCAACAAAGGGCCTGGTGCTTTCATAATCAACCAAGTGTCACTGGATCTCACTCCTTGTAATTTCCACTGAAGTTCATCACAGGGAACTGCTTAAAATGTATAATTCATAACAGCAAAGAACACTAGGAAGTTTGCAGTTCACAGAATGGGTAAATGACTGTAGCTGTCTCATATTATTCAGATAACTAATTTAAGAGAATACCCTGTGTTTCCAGGCTCTTTCATCTGAAGGGGTAGCACCCAGCCAGTAATCTAGTCCTTTAACAATAATTGTCTTGTCTTGATAATTACCAGCCAGTTCAGTACAGTGATGTTCTTCAGCCTTTGTAGCCACTGGAAAATAAAGGTCCTTTTTGTGGGATGCAAGCATTTGATTCTGGCTTTTGCTTAAAAGGATTCTGTACACTAAACTCAACCTGTAGACCTCTGAACTGCCCTCTTCTCTGGCCTGGGTGTGTGAGTCCCCAGCTGACTTCTGCCTCTGTGCTCAAATATCCCTCTGACTAACCTCATTACTCCACCTCTAATCCACTGGTTATAGATTCCATAAGAACCCATCTTGGCCCCTACTCCAGTTCTTTGTCATCTCCTATTCTAAGCCTCAACTCTAGCCTTCCTTCCAGTCTTCCATCCAGAGATTCCCAGCATCTCATTTAGGACATCAGCTTGATTGCTATCTCTCCTTCAATACTTCTAATACAAAGCTTCTTCTCTGACATAAACATAAGACAGTAAATAGGGTTTACATGTATATTCCAGAATATGTAACTCCACAGTGCATTCCATAGTGAAGGGGAGAGAGGCTGGTACACGAGTAAGGGGAGATGGAAGTTGCTGCAGCTTATATGGAATCCAGCCACCAAACAGCACGCCTAGTTACTGTTCCATGCAGCTGAGACTGGGTGTTAACCAAGAGTAACTCAGAAGAGGTTGTGAAGTATACTCTATTGAAAAATTACAAAAGTGCATGTAGTATGTATGTAACTTATTATAGAACGGCATTCAGAGATTTGGGAGTCCAATATGAGTAGGAAAGGAAGGAAATGAAAGGAAAATGAGAATGATTCACCACTGCTTTGGAATTTGATATACAGCATTCAGGATTAATTCCTACCACGTGTATTTTGTATATGGAGTTTTACTTCTGAAGATGGGAAAAAAGGGCTTTTAATGAAGTCATTAGGAATTTCAACATTACCTTCTCTCTCTCTCTCTCTGCCTCTCTCCTCAGCTGGATCAGCAAGTGAATAAATTCTCTTACCATTTATCTTTCGTTAAACAAGGCAACAACTTTGAAACGTGATATTCATAGCCTTCCTTAACAAAAAGGAAGTGACAAAGTGTTGAGCAAAAACACTTTTGAAGGGAGAGATGCAAAATGGCTTTCACTAATAAGTTGTGTTTTTTCTTAATTATGCTGACTTAAGCAAAGCCACACTTGAAATGTTTGTCTGAAGCTGGGAAAAGAACGAGGCAAGATTATCTGCCAAGATATTTGTGTAGTAACTGCCACTGAGCTCTTTGCTGTTGACATTTATTGTAAGACTGAGATAAAACGGTTTCACAATGGGAATAAATGGAGTCAAGTTGCTTTAGGTCCACTTGGCCACATGACCCCATGCATGTGGTGTTTAATGATTTCTGTACCCCCACTACCAAAAATTCTCCCTGGCTAGCAGTTGTCATGGTGACCATCTAAATTCTCTCCAAGCACACTTCAACACATGACACATGATATGTATAGTTTCTTCCTCCCCATGTGTAGCTCCTTGGAGGTGTCTAGACTTCGGGTCACGCCGTGTGCTAAAGACTAAGAAATGACCTCCCCTCCCAGATTTGTCATGCTTGGGTCTGAGACTGTAACTGCTGGGGAAAATGTAGTTTTTCTCACTTATTAAAAGGAGCAAGTCTTGAGACCTGATTTTAGATTGCACCCCTGGCTGATGGGGTGATACCTTTCTGTTGTGATTTAATTTCCTCTTTGGATGGAATATAAAGTATGATTTTTTAAAAAATTCATTCCAATTCACAACACCATTCATCCTTGTTTTGGAAGGAACAAAGGAAGATTTCTTGTGCTGAGGCTGAGCAGGGCGAGCAAGTTCTTCCACGACACTGCTTTGTCCACCAGCAGTGCTCTCTATTGCCCTTAAAAATAAGCATTTGACAGGGCATTCCAATCCTGTGTCTATTACCATGAAAGCTGAACAAAACACTTGAGAGACTAAGTCATACCATACTCCCTTTATAAAACCAGTCAGTCAAAAATGGAAACTGTGCTTGGGGCCCAGAACTAATGAAAGAGAGTAGAGTGAGAGTCAGAAAGTTCAGCAGGAGAGCCATCTCTTTTCTTGCTTCATCTTCCCTAGTTAATTTTAGTTCATTTTATTTTATTTATTACTTGGGTTTCTACTAATCTCTTGACTCTATCCCATCAGTGACCATCAGCCCTTCTTTATTCGTTGGTACGTTTGTCTTTTGACACCAGAGTGAATGGGTTTGGTCTTTGACTCACTGTTTGCCTTGTTCTTTGACACCACATGCACACCTACTACCTAACTGTCCACCAGACTTCTGGCTTCTTCTTTCATCCTCTCTTTGGTTCACATGTGTATCTGGACCACAAAAATTCTAGCTTTCCTTCCTAACTACCCCACACTGAGTCACATCCTAACTTCTCAGCCCAGGCCATTCTCAGTAAATAAATCTCAGGACAAAATCAATTGCTCTTAGTATCCTCATCTTTTCTAAACCTTTTCTCCCTCATTCTACCCTGGTCCTCTCCATCTCCAGCCACATATTTGTACGTAAAGGTTTAAAAAAGAGTCAAAGAAATCATAGAATAAAAACCTACATCTCTGCAATAGCATGGACTCCTGTAAATGGGGAGAGGCTTCCCTTCCCTGAAATTAGGGCAAGAGGATTAAGGACTGATTAAATGTATATACCTTAAAATTATCTTAGATGGAATTTACCACTAATAATATGCTAAATAAACAAATTGAGAAGTTCCTCAAAAGTAGGCAAACTTCCTTTCATCAGGGATATTATTATTTGAATTCTAGAAGAGCAATAAGAAATTGAGCTGAATTCAGTTGTATAAATCATGAGATATTGAATAGTTTAGTGAAATGTTACAGATATATTATCTAATTTTCTTTCAGTTTCACTCCCTTGCTTTTTCTTTGGAGAATGTTGGCTTAAAAGGCAAAATGTAATTATTGCTTAGAATTTAAAATAATTTCTTTGAGAACAATCTATAGGATGGACAATCAATATGATAGTTTCTAAATATATATAACATTTATGCCCTGAAGTTATGCATATGAAAGATATACATAGATTGAGGAATGGTTTAGATATACTGCAAATCACATATATAATGGGGAAATTGAGGATGCTAACATATCATTTATTTTTGAGAATAATATTATGGACAGGACTATCATGCTCCTAAAATCTGTTCCTGGCAGAAAACCATTGGGGCCAGATGGACTACAGACAAATTTAATGTAGCATTTTCTTGTCTGTTTTCATTATCTGTTGGTGTGTAACTAACTGGTCCAACTTAGTGGCTTATAAAACAATGTTTTACTATTTCTCACTGTTTTGTGGATGACCAGGACTCAGCCGGACAATTCTTTTTTTTTTTTTTTTTTTAAGTTTTCCTTATTTATTGCAATTCACCCACACAATAGAACCCTTTTATTCAATATGAATGCCTCCAAAAGTTGGTCAGTTAATTGAAAAATTTGTTAAAATGGGTAAACATCTTGTATATATATTTTTAACATCTTTATTGGAGTATAATTGCTTTACAATGGTGTGTTAGTTTCTGCTTTATAACAAAGTGAATCAGTTATACATATACATATGTTCCCATTTCCCTCTTGCGTCTCCCTCCCTCCCATCCTCCCTATCCCACCCCTCTAGGTGGTCACAAACCAATGAGCTGATCTCCCTGTGCTATACGGCTGCTTCCCAATAGCTATCTATTTTACGTTTGGTAGTATATATATGTCCATGCCACTCTCTCACTTTGTCACAGCTTACCCTTCCCCCTCCCCATATCCTCAAGTCCATTCTCTAGTAGGTCTGTGTCTTTATTCCCGTCTTACCCCTAGGTTCTTCATGACCTTTTTTTTTTTCTTAGAGTCTATATATATGTGTTAGCATACGGTATTTGTTTTTCTCTTTCTGACTTACTTCACTCTGTATGACAGACTCTAGGTCCATTCACCTCACTACAAATAACTCAATTTCATTTCTTTTTATGGCTGAGTAATATTCCATTGTATATATGTGCCACATCTTCTTTATCCATTCATCTGTTGATGGACACTAAGGTTGATTCCATGACCTGGCTATTGTAAATAGAGCTGCAATGAATATTGTGGTACATGACTCTTTTTGAATTATGGTTTTCTCAGGGTATATGCCCAGTAGTGGGATTGCTGGGTCATATGGTAGCTCTATTTGTAGTTTTTTAAGGAACCTCCATACTGTTCTCCATAGTGGCTGTATCAATTTACATTCCCACAAACAGTGCAAGACTGTTCCCTTTTCTCCACACCCTCTCCAGCATTTACTGTTTCTAGATTTTTTGATGATGGCCATTCTGACCGGTATGAGATGATATTTCATTGTAGTTTTGATTTGCATTTCTCTAATGATTAGTGATGTTGAGCATTCTTTCATGTGTTTGTTGGCAATCTGTATATCTTCTTTGGAGAAATGTCTACTTAGGTCTTCTGCCCATTTTTGGATTGGGTTGTTTGTTCTTTTGTTATTGAGCTGCTTGTAAATTTTGGAGATTAATCCTTTGTCAGTTGCTTCATTTGCAAATATTTACTCCCATTCTGAGGGTTGTCTTTTGGTCTTGTTTATGGTTTCCTTTGCTGTGCAAAAGCTTTTAAGTTTCATTAGGAATCCAAATCAGAAAGGAAGAAGTAAAGCTGTCACTGTTTGCAGATGACATGATACTATACACAGAGAATACTAAAGATGCTACCAGAAAACTACTAGAGCTAATCAATGAATTTGGTAAAGTAGCAGGATACAAAATTAATGCACAGAAATCTCTGGCATTCCTATACACTAATGACGAAAAATCTGAAAGTGAAATTAAGAAAACACTCCCATTTACCACTGCAACAAAAGGAATAAAATATCTAGGAATAAACCTACCTAAGGAGACAAAAGACCTGTATGCAGAAAATTATAAGACACTGATGAAAGAAATTAAAGATGATAGAAACAGATGGAGAGATATACCATGTTCTTGTATTGGAAGAATCAACATTGTGAAAATGACTCTACTACCCAAAGCAATCTACAGATTCAATGCAATCCCTATCAAACTACCACTGGCATTTTTCACAGAACTAGAACAAAAAATTTCACAATTTGTATGGAAACACAAAAGACACCGAATAGCCAAAGCAATCTTGAGAACAAAAAATGGAGCTGGAGGAATCAGGCTCCCTGACTTCGGACTATACTACAAAGCTATAGTAATCAAGACAGTATGGTACCAGCACAAAAACAGAAATATAGATCAACGGAACAGGATAGAAAGCCCAGAGATAAACCCACACACATATGGTCATCTTATCTTTGATAAAGGAGGCAAGAATATACACTGGAGAAAAGAGAGCCTCTTCAATAAGTGGTGCTGGGAAAACTGGACAGGTACATGTAAAAGTATGAGATTAGAACACTCCCTAACACCATACACAAAAATAAGCTCAAAATGGATTGAAGACCTAAATGTAAGGCCAGAAACTATCAAACTCTTTGGCAGTTTGATAGTTTTGAAACTATCAAAAACATAGGCGGAACACTCTATGACATAAATCACAGCAAGATCCTTTTTGACCCACCTCCTAGAGCAACGGACAATTGTTTTGCTGGTCTCACTTGAAATCTCTTGTGCTGCTTCAGCCAGATTGTGGCTTGGAACATCCACAATGTTTCCCTCACAGGTCCAGCTCCTGGAAGGCTGGGGTCTGCTGAGATACCAAGATGACTGGGTTTCTCTCTCTCTCTTTCCCTCTCTCTGCAGTCACAGGGCCTCTACCTCTCTACATGGTTTTTCTACACATTATTTCCATATGGAACCTCCCGCAGGACTCCTTCCCAGGGTTCCATGATCGCAAAAGCAGAAGCTTCTAGTAGCTTTCAAGTCTTACACCCCAAACTGGAATAGTATCACTTCTGTCACATTCTGTTGACTGAAACAAGAAACTGACCCAGCCCTGATTCAAAAGGAGAAGACGACCAAGGGTGTGAATTCATTGGGGACAGCCAATATCACAGACTACATCAATGTCCTTGTTTAATCTCTGGGGACTGGCAATGCTGACTCATCTATATTCTCTTCTTTGGAGGGCTCATCCACTTCCACAAGTTCTTTAACCAGACTTCTCCAGTAATATATTACCAACTCCCTGTAATTAGCAGCTAACGCTGATTGAATACCAAGTGTGGGCTAGGTTTTTCATATAACTATTTCTAATTTATTGAATGCACTGTATTTAAAAATTAAGAAAACTGAGGCTCACAGAACCTCAGTTTATAAAAGGCATATGGCTAGTAAGGGGCAGAACTATGACTGCAACCCAGGTATATCTTTGTATAAAGCTCTGGCATGTTCTTCCAAGGTTCCACACTGTTGTCTCTCTTTGCTCTCTTTTTGTCTCTGTCTCTCTGTCTCTGTTTCTCTGTGTCTGTCTCTGTTTTTCTCTTTCTCAGTTCCAGGACAAAATAAGAATCTACCTCTTTTAATTAATTTCCAAAAAAATATAGGAGTAGGGTAGTCTCTCTTCCGAACCCATCTTTTTTTGACCAAGAAACAGAGGTTTGCCCTGAGGTTAGACTGGTGTGGATTATATAACTTGTTTTTTGGAAGAAAAAATAACCCTGGTTCCAGGAGAAGGGCAATTTGTGTATCTGGTTATTTTTGAATAGGATTTTTTTCTCTCAGGATAAAGTGAATTTTGGCTAAGTTCTTGTTTTCTCCATTTGTGTGTGTGTGTGTGTATGTGTGTGTATTCAGGAAGTGAAGATCAGAGCTATTGGTCCTTTGTTGACTTTATTTCTGTGAGTTCACAGTATTTAAAATTATGGGGCATGTTTTCTTCTAGTCCTTTGATTAAACATAAAGACTTCAAGTCAAAAATATTTCAGGAGACAGTACATTGATAATTCATTTCCCAGGCAGAGGGGAGCAAGTCACAATGAAGAGATTAGCCTTACACTGCAAAGTCAGCCTGTTGAGAGACAATTTTCCCTGGGACTCTCATGTGTCTGGATATCTTGTGAGCAAAGGGACTGCATTTCTTCAAGGATGCTTGTGTAGTGACCAGCCTTGCAAGACAGATGTAGTGTCTTCCACTGGATCAAAGGAGAGGTTAACTTACTTTCCACTATAATAATGACAAGGTCTTTATCTAGACCAAAGGGAGGGCATGCTTACTGCCTATTATAAAAAGATTCAGGTTCACTAAGCTTATGGTAGGGACTAATCTGTGCTGCCCTTGTGGAACTTTAGGCAAGGAAAACTGACACAAATATGGTGATGATTATGCTGTTTATCGTGCTGTGAGTAATAAAGTTATTTATCCCTAACCCAGGAATCTTATGCTTTATGCCAGTATCTATGAAATAAAAATAGGCTAGCTTATTAGCTTATAAACAGTGTAAATTTGAGATCCTTTGCAGTTATTGACACAGCTGCAATGGAAACTACAGTCCAAAGCTCAAATATAAGCATATTTGTGATTCTAAATCACTTTCACTTTAGGGTATTCCCCCTGTGGTTCAAAGTAATTTTTATTGCTAACCAAGAGCTTATATGTCTTATATGTTATTCTCTTAAGTATTTACATATGACAGTGTTGAACTGTTACCTCATTCAAATTGTTAAACTGAAAATAAAGGATAAGGTATAATCTGAGTGACAAATTTCCTGAAAAAATTTAAATTATTCTATGTCTAGGCTATAATATGTTTATATTGATATCTAGGAATGAATGATTCAAGGGCATAGACAGAAGGGCAATTAACAAAAGGGAAGTCAATGGACATAAAGTATTTATACATTTAACTTAGATAAATTCCATTTTATCTTTTTAGGAGAGAGAGGAAAGGATTAATAGTAAGATAGATAGTGAGGATGAGTTGAGAGGGGGAAAGAGAGAGAGAATAAGAGACAGTGAGAGAATAAAAGTTCAAATAATGTGGGCAATTCAGTCTACCATTCCAATCAGTGAACATACAGCCTACAGAGAATATAAAGTGAGAAATCTGAATTGGCTCTTGCTGTTACTTTGGCTGGTCCCAGTTACGGCATGCCTCCCATAAAGTGAATAGTTATCTGTATTGAATGTGATTCTAGTGTTTAAAGATATGTATTTTTCATATAATATGTCTTTTGAAAGCAAGCCATGCCCTTTATCTGGTGCTAAACTAAAGAAGCAGCAACCCGTTCCCATGTTTTGGAAAAATCATATGTTGAACTTTTAGGTAACACTTTGGCCCCTAATGTGTTACCTTATGAAGGATTTTTCAAGCATCATTTTGACTTAAAACAATGACTTTCCTTCCTAACTCTTCAAATCCTTCCTCCTCAGCATAAGATATGGATCCGTGACTATATCCATCAGAAATCAGTCAATAGAAGAGATGCCCCCCTACCCATCTCAAGTGGAAAGTGGTTTAATATAGAGAATTAGAGTAATAATCATCAACAGAGCTGGAGAACTAAAATTCAAAGAAATAACACTCCTGGCTTTCAGGAAATCTGGAAATATAAGAATCAAGTGGAAGCCACTGATGATCATCTAAGCTGCCAGTAGGACTAAAGCAAGGGACTAACAGGACCTCACTCTAAGTCTAATGCAAACTCATGTTTACAATTTCCCAAGAGTCTCTTTTTAATGTGCTGGGCAATAATGGCTTCTACTTCACTTCTGCCTTTCAAATAGCATGCAGATTCTTCTTATGGGCAAAATTTAACCCTGAACTCTGTTGTCAGTGAAGTCTCAGAAATATAGTTTTGAAGTTTCCCCCTGTGATGTAGAATCAAGCATAAATCAGGGTATGGATTATGCTGATCTGACACAGATTATCTGATACAGTCTACTCCTTTGACAATTCAATATGCACACACCCCTTTTGCCCATATTTAACTTTCAAATGACAAAAATAGCAACAGATCCTGCTTTCCCATAATATGATGTGACTATATCTGATGTAAAGAAAATGCTTTCCCCTTCTATCCCCAAAATGAAACACTAACTCCCAATAAACTTTGTCCATTACTGGGCGATATTTTTTCCTCTTCTACCTCAGTCACAAACTCCCTTTGATATTTTAAAATTTTAAGCTAAAATGATGTTTACCTACAATGAATTATAGAAAATAGTAGGCAAAGAGAAGAAACATAAATTGGTATATATATTTAAAAAGCAAGCAGAATAAAACTTGCTTACATTCTAAAGTCTTGATTACTGTAACTGGTCACAGTGTCATAGTTGGCATTTATAACGTTATTCTTCCTTAGTCAATATTTCCTTTGCTCTCACACTGGTCATATTTGTTTAACTGGAGATGTGACTCAGAACCTTTATTCCTAAAGGGTTAGAATCCTTAGAGTTCTGCCTGCATTGGGTTGGTATATCTTCCATTAACTTTTACCACTAGATTCAGAATTGCAAAGAAGAATCATTTGAATTCCACACTTAATACATATCCACCTTGATCCAACTGTGTAGCAGCCACCCTGTTTCCTCTTAATAATCAGGATCAACTAACAGAACCAAGAGAGAAATCTTTCTGTCTTTCCATTAACTGGAATGCTGAATCCTAAATAGGACAGTGGCAATTTCAGCTTTCACTTTACTGGAAGAATTCTTTTGACCCTAGTGGAAGTACTCCTTTTAGGAGGGGGAACTAACACTCTAAACCAAAGAAGTGCAAAGTTACTGTGGCAGGAAGCCATATTTTTATGCATGTCTTATCACTTGTAATAGTGAGAGAGGGCACCTCCATTTCTACCTCTTGGTACATCACCTTGGGAATTCTGGCTATGAAACAATTGGCATCCTATACTGGTCATTGGTTCAGAGCACATACTGAGCCTTTAAATGCAGATACCCAACTCACAATGTGTTGTCATGCAAGGGCACCATACTGAGCCTTCAATAGGCTCTTCACAGTTTAGCTTATTTCTGTGTGTTGTGAAACATGGTAAAATCAATGAATGAACAGGACAAAATTCCATTACTTCCTCTGCTGTGAAATAGATTTTACAATGTGTCTGAGGATACCATGTTGATGAATGAGGGATTCTGTACATCCATTGATGGTGGTAATCGTAGAAGGACAAATTACTGCTACCTAAATGATGTAAGGAATTAATTATAATCAACTTGCCACCAGGTAGGTCATTGTCTTCTCCCTCAAAATGGTGCTATGTTGGATTCTGGGCATTTGTCTTTGCTGTTAGCAGGTTGCACATTCAGATGTGGAAGTAAATAATTAATAGAAAAACTGAGAATTTATGACTTATTTAAAGTACATGGAGAGTCAGGCAGCAAAATCCTTTTTCTCATACTTGGGTCTCCTCAAGCCTATATTATTATCATTATTATTAATTTATTTATTTATGGCTGCATTGGGTCTTCATTGCTGTGCGCGGGCTTTTCTCTAGTTGTGGCGAGGGGGGGGCTACTCTTCATTGCGGTGCGTGGGCTTCTCACTGCGGTGGCTTCTCTTGCTGTAGAGCACGGGCTCTAGGCGTGCGGGCTTCAGTAGTTATGGCTCGTGGGCTCTAGAGTGCAGGCTTAGTAGTTGTGGCGCACGGGCTTAGTTGCTCTGCGGCATGTGGGATCTTCCCGGACCAGGGCTTGAACATGTGTCCCCTGCATTGGCAGGTAGATTCTCAACCACTGCACCACCAGGGAAGCCCAAACCTATATTATTTCTCATATTTATATAAAGCTATGTCTCCATCAAATATGAAAAGCTGTGAAAAATATATTTGCATCTTCTTTCCCATTCACACCTCACTGGTTCCCCAGGAAACTGGCAGACAAAAATCCCCTTTACAATTGTACAGGCAAATCATTCTGTGCAAGTTCAAATGGCTGGATCACATACCATCTTCTGGATTTCTCAAATTGAAGGTCAGAAACTTGTCTCAAAATAGAAAATTTGGGGCTTCCCTGGTGGCGCAGTGGTTGAGAGTCCGCCTGCCGATGCAGGGGACGCAGGTTCGCGCCCCAGTCCAGGAAGATCCCACATGCCGCGGAGCGGCTGGGCCCGTGAGCCATGGCCGCTGAGCCTGCGCATCCGGAGCCTGTGCTCTGCAACGGGGGAGGCCACAGCAGTGAGAGGCCCGTATACCACAAAAAAAAAAAAAAAAAAAGAAAATTTGAAACATGTCTCAAAATAGCTTTTTTTATTATATAAGTTTCAAGTGTACAGCATTATAGCTCAACAACTGTAAAAATAGACAAATTTCCATGACTACAATATTGGTATTGCCAAAATAATTTTAAGAAGAGTAATATCAAACAACTCCATGGTGCTTAAACTGCTGTAAATTCTTTACGCACAATGACTAAGACTAATTTAATTCTCATGACACCTTGAGCGAGGTAGGTACTAAGTCACTCTCATTTTACAGACAGAGAAACTAAACTACAGTGGTTAAGTCACTTGTCAAAGGTCACACAGTTCCAATCTGGTGGAGTCAGATTCACACTCAGGCATTTTGGTTTCAGAGTGTATGCTTCTATCCTGTTAGTTATATGTCTCACGCTCAGCCCACACTGGCACTTTTTGGTAAACTCATTTTGAACTTTCATAATTAATCTGCCTCCTAGTTTGCTGTCGAATCTGTCAAAAAGAAAAATCAGTACACAGACTGAAAACTGGCATTTTTAGAAGAGGTTTAATAAATCCATATTTTGTATTTTATCCTAATTTAAATCTTGAAGCTTTTTTTTTTAACTTTAGACATTGCTGTCTTATTGTTTGGATCATCACTGCAGCTGCCAATAAAACCTCTGATTTTATTTTAGCAGTACTCAAGTTCCTTGTAACTCAATTCATAAGATATAGTCTCAAGTAGAATTGTTATTTATATGCTCAAAGCCCTGATTTATCTAAAGATTTATTCCTTCACTTAAAAAATTAAGCATTGTGCTATTTTAATGGCACAGTGAAGATTCCCTACACAGTCTTCACCAATCTCTGAGCCTGGGTATCTAAAAAGGTTTGTGATAATTAAACTGATGAAAATAAAAGCATTTCAATATCACTGATTTCGTAAATGAGCCCTGATTTGTTAGAGTTTTGGTGTTGAGAATTGTTTGAACTTGAAATATTAAATCAGTGGAAAAACTGATAGAGTGGAAACCAAATGGATGTTTACCAAACATATAGTTTGTCTTCTTCATTGCTATTTTGGAGTAGTCTTTCAAATGAGAGAAGTAAGAAACTCACAAGAAATATATTGACACATTTAACCGGTACATTCTATCCCTGCCTAAGGCCATTTGTAAACAATGTAAAGACCATGCCAGAAACATTAATTGAGACTGTTAGTCTCAAATTGCCTAGAGCATACTGCATCAGTGGATGGCCTGAAGGAAAACAGTATTGCCAATGTAGCTGCATCTATATTTGAAGAGCAAAATCTAAATGATAATTCTACAATGCATGGAATTGAATTACCCTCGGGTCCTTTGGCAAGCCCATAACCACAGATCAAGACTCCTTTTCCTTCCTAAGGCAAGCAACAAGCTGTACCCCTTTTTTGGATTAAAAGCTGTACTAGCTCTTTGAATACTAATAAAACAGTCACACTCAACAAGCCATCTGCAAACATTATTTTCAAAGGAAGAATATGGTCATTTAATCTTGGAGTCAGTCATACTTAACAACATTAAAAATTCTTATCATTGCTGTAAAAGAGGGAACTATGGCTGATGTGTAAAAGGAACAAAGAATACCATCCCTGCAGTCAAAGAGAATTCTTACAGCATAAATGGCATCGGTGTGAAAGCCTGATGAAGAGCCCAGTATTAAATATTCACTGAGTTATTTGTTTGACCTAGATTGCATCTTTGACCTATATAAATGAAATACAACAAACACAACTTCCTCTTTTCTCATTTTGCCTATTTCCTTTCTCAACTCTTTCTGCTCTCTTAATCTACCCAACTTTACCCCATTTTTTTACATCTGTAAAATTATTCTCCTCATTTTGTTTTTTAAATCTTCTGGTGTCAGACCACAATAATAATCATAGACACTCATTTCATCCCTTTCAGTATGATCACCACCCAAGAATTCCTCATTGTCTAGAATTTCTGCTGATAATTTTCTAACTCTAGCTCACCTCCATAATATATTTTATCTACTATTGCTTCAAGCCACCATTCATTCACGAAGAAAGTGACAAAAGGGAATTAGTTCCAAATCAAAGGCATGCTCTCTAACCTCAACTAGACCATTATTGCTACTCATTTTTTTTTAAATATGTGCACTGACTGTTCTTGTGATATCATGTCCATTCCATTGGTTATCCAAGACTTCTAACTTCACTTCTCAAACCCCTAAATTGACTGGTAAAAATTCTTCTAATTGCCTTAGTGGTAAGCCAACTCTATAGGGAGTACTACAAAACATTGTTGAAAAAATTTAAGAAATCAAAACAAATGGAGAGTTATATTTTCATGAGTGGAAGATTCAATAAATTGAATAAGTCTATTCTTCCCAATCTGATCTATTGATTCAATGTAATACCAATCAACATCTCCAGGAAGGAGCCTTTTATGGGGATAGAAATTGACAAGCTGATTTTAAAATTTATATGAAATTTGTAAAGGACGTATAGAATAGCTAAGATATTTTGAAAAAGAGAACAAAGTTGGAGTACTTATATTACTTGATTCAAAATTTACTATAAAGCTACAATATTCAAGACAGTGTGTTACTGGTGTAAAGATCTTGATAGATACACAGATAAACTGAACATGATTGAACACCTAGAGATAAACCCACACATAGATGATCAATTGATTTTCCAGTGTTGCCAATGTAGTTCAATAGGGGGAAAAGTCCTTTATATAAATGGTACTAGAATAACTGGTTATCTCCATGGGAAGAACAATGAAACTTAGGCCTAACTTCACACCTAACACAAAAATCAATGAATAGAGGCTTATAGACAAACACAGAAAGGTAAAAGCCAAATTTTTAAAACCTGTAGGACAAAAGAGAAAAAAAATACTCATGATTTTGGGGTAGGAAAATATTTTTTAGAAAATACAGAAAGCACAAGCTACAAAAAAAATGGTAAATCAGTCTTTAACAAAATTAAATTATTAGGCAAACTATAGACTGGGAGATAATATATGTGATACATATATTTGACAAAGAATTGATCTTTGGAATATAGTAAAAATCTTACAACTCAATAATAGGACAACAAAAAATCTAACAAAAAATGGGCAAAAGATTTGAAAAGACACTCAAAACAGAATGGACAGAAAGCATATTAAAATGTCCTTGACATCATGAGCTGTCAGAGAAATACAAAATAAAATCAAAATGAACTTCTGCCCTCTAGAACTGCTGAAATTAAAGCAAGCAAACAAACAGAACCTAACAATACCAAGTTTTATCCAGAAAGTAGGGCAACTGGAACTTTCATACACTGCTGGTTTTAGGGCAAATTGATAAAGTCACCATAATAATCACTTTAGAAGATTCTTATCAAGTTAAATTTATATCTATTATATGAACAAGCAATTTCGCTTATAGGTATTTACCCAAGATAAATGACCATATATGTCCACAAAAATCCTTGTCCATTATTATTCTTGGTATTTGTATTCATAAAAGCTAATGAGAGTAGACAATCCAAATATTCATCAACATGGCAGTGACTGAACCACCTCTGGTATATTTATCCAATGGAATACTATACAGCCACAAAAAGAATAAACTACTAATAAAGGAACAAAATAGATAAATCTCAAATCTATTATGTTGAGTGAAAGAAGCAAGACACAATAGACTATATTCTATATTTAGTTTTAGAATGGATAAAAATAATTTATAAAGTTAGAAATTAGATGAGTATTTGCTTACAGAGGAGTACTGATAGCAAACGGGACAAAAGATAATTTTCTGGAGTGACAGAAATGCTCAATATCTTGATTGGAATCATGGCTATATAAGTACAAATATTTGACAGAACTCATCAAACTGTACACTTAAAATGGATGTATTTTATGTCAATTATACCTCAATAAAGATGAATCAAAACTCACTGAACTGATTGAACTGTAAAATTTTAATGGGTGCATTTTATTCTGTGTAAATTATACCTCAATAAAGTTAACTTAAAGAATGTTGCTGTATTTAAAGAATGTAATGGAAGAAAATAACAAATATTTATGTTCAAGAATATTCACCTCATATCACTTTCAATAACAAAAGCATTGGGAAAAAATGAAACATTTAAACTCATGGTGGATCCATAAAATGGAATATTATTCTGGAATATTAAATTGGAATCATATTATCAATTATAGTTGAGGATACTAGATTCATAGATACTGTATGATTTTCCTTAAGTATAATTCTATACATTGGATAGATACAAGAATATAACAATGATAAAAATAGTCATATTTTAAGCTTTGTGGACCATATGGTCTCTCTTGCAAATACTCATCCCTACTTTAGTAGTGTGCAAACAGCCATAGACAATATGCAAACAAATGGGCATAGGTGTGTGCCAATAAAACTTTACTGACAAAAGTAGACAGTGGGGACTTCCTGGTGACGCAGTGGTTAAGAATCCTCCTGCCAGTGCAGGAGACACAGGTTCAAGCCCTGGTCCGGGAAGATCGCACATGCTGCTGAGCAAATAAGACCGTGCGCCACAACTACTGAGCCTGCATTCTAGAGCCCATGAGCCACAACTACTGAGCCTGTGTGCCACAACTACTGAAGCCTGTGCTCTTAGAGCCTGTGCTCTGCAACAAGAGAAGCCACTGCAGTGAGAAGCCCACACACCACAATGAAGAGTATCTCCTGCTCTCTGCAACTAGAGAAAGCCTGCATGCAGCAATGAAGACCCAACGCAGCCAGAAAAAAAAAAAAAAGAGTGTGCTGGATTTGGCCATAGACTGCTGAAACTGCCTTATTTACTTATTTATTTTTATTTAGTGATTTTTTTTTTTACAGCAGATCCTTATTAGTTACCTATTTTATACATATTAGTGTACATATGTCAATCCCAATCTCCCAATTCATCCCAAACACTCACCCCCCTTTCCCCCCTTGGTGTCCATACATTTGTTCTCTACATCTATGTATTTGTTTCTGCCTTGCAAACTGGTTCATCTGTACCATTTTTCTAGATTCCACGTATATATGTTAATATACGATGTTTGTTTTTCTCTTTCTGACTAATTTCACTCTGTATGACACTCTCTAGGTCCATCCACATCTCTACAAATGACCCAATTTCATTCCTTTTTATGGCTGAGTAATATTCCATTGTGTACACATACCACATCTTCTTTATCCATTCCTCTGACGATGGGCATTTAGGTTGCCTCCATGACCTGGCTATTGTAAATAGTGCTGCAATGAACATTGGGGTGCATGTGTCTTTTTGAATTATGGTTCTCTCTGGGTATATGCCAAGTAGTGGTATGGCTGGGTCATATGGTAATTCTATTTTTAGTTTTTTAAGGAACCTCCATACTGTTTTCCAGAGTGGCTGTATCAATTTACATTCCCACCAACAGTTCAAGAGGGTTGCCTTTACTCCACACCCTCTCCAGCATTTGCTGTTTGTAGATTCACTAATTATGCCCATTCTAATCAGTGTGAGGTGATACCTCATTGTAGTTTTGATTTGCATTTCTCTAATAACTAGTGATGTTGAGCAGCTTTTCATATGCCTCTTGGCCATCTATATGTCTTCTTTGGAGAAATGTTGATTTAGGTCTTCTGCTCATTTTTTGATATGGTTGTTTGTTTTTTTAATACTGAGATGCATGTGCTGTTTATATATTTTGGAGAGTAATCCACTGCCCATTGATTCATTTGCAAATATTTTGTCCCATTCTGAGGTTGTCTTTCGTCTTGTTTGTAGTTCCCTTTGCTGTGCAAAAGCTTTTAAGTTTCATTAGGTCCCATTTGTTTATTTTTGTTTTTATTTCCATTTCTCTAGGAGGTGGGTCAAAAAAGATCTTGCTGTGATTTATGTCAAAGAGTGTGCTTCCTATGTTTTCCTCTAAGAGTTTTATAGTGTCTGGTCTTACATTCAGGTCTTTAATCCATTTTGAGTTTACTTTTGTGTATGGTGTTAGGGAGTGTTCTAATTTCATTTTTTTACATGTAGCTGTCCAGTTTTCCCAGTACCACTTATTGAAGAGACTGTCTTTTCTCCACTGTATATCCTTGCCTTCTTTGTCATAGATTAGTTGACCATAGGTGTGTGGGTTTATCTCTGGGCTTTCTATCCTGTTCCATTGATCTATATTTCTGTTTTTGTGCCAGTACCATATTGTCTTGATTACAGTAGCTTTGTAGTATAGTCTGAAGTCACGGAGTCTGATTCCTCCAGCTCTGTATTTCTTCCCTCAAGACTGCTTTGATATTTTGGGGTCTTTTGTGTCTCCATACAAATTTTAAGATTTTTGTTCTAGTTCTGTAAAAAATGCCATTGGTAATTTGATAGGGATTGCATTGAATCTGTAGATTGCTTTGTGTAGTATAGTCATTTTCAGAATATTGATTCTTCCAATCCAAGAACATGGTATATCTCTCTATCTGTTTGTCATCTTTGATATCTTTCATCAGTGTCTTATAGTTTTCTGCATACAGGTATTTTACCTCCTTAGGTAGTTTTACTCCTAGGTACTTTATTCTTTTTGTTGCAATGGTAAATGAGAGTGTTTCCTTAATTTCTCCTTCAGAGTTTTCATTATTAGTGTATAGGAATGGAAGAGATTTCTGTGCATTAATTTTGTATCCTGCAACTTTACCAAATTCATTTATTAGCTCTAGTAGTTTTCTGGTGACATCTTTAGGATTCTCTATGTATAGTATCATGTTATGTGCAAACAGTGACAGTTTTACTTTTTTTTAAACATCTTTATTGGAGTATAATTGCTTTACAATGGTGTGTTAGTTTCTGCTATATAACAAAGTGAATCAGCTATACATATACATATATCCCCATATCTCCTCCCTCTTGTGTCTCCCTCCCACCCCTCTAGGTGGTCACAAAGCACTGAGCTGATCTCCCTATACTATGCGGCTGCTTCCCACTAGCTATCTATTTTATATTTGGTAGTGTATATATGTCCATGCCACTCTCTCACTTCATCTCCGCTTACCCTTCCCCCTCCTTGTGTCCTCAAGTCCATTCTCTACGTCTGCATCTTTATTCCTGTCCTGCCCCTAGATTCTTCAGAACCATTTTTTTTTTATGGGGATTCCATATGTATGTGTTAGCATACAGCATTGGTTTCTTCCTTCCTCTGGTACATAGTCCTCTGCCTTTTCATTTTGCCTATCTTGCTGTGAATGTGGTTTTTGTTCCACAGGCTGCAGGACTGTAGTTCTTCTTGCTTCTGCTGTCTCCCCTCTGGTGGATGAGGCTATCTAAGAGGCTTGTGCAAGCTTCCTGATGGGAGGGACTGGTGGTGGGTAGAGCTGGCTGTTGCTCTGGTGGGCAGAGCTTAGTAAAACTTTAATCTGCTTGTCTGCTGATCCATGGGGCTGAGTTCCCTCCCTGTTGGTTGTTTGGTCTGGCATGACCCAACACTGGAGCCTACAGGCTGTTTGCTGGGGGTAATTGTGGACTCTGGGAGGGCTCATGCCAAGGAGTACTTCCAAGAACTTCTCCTGCCAGTGTCCTTGCGGTGAGCCACAGCTGTCCCCCACCTCTGCAGGAGACCCTCCAACACTAGCAGGTAGGTCTGGTTCAGTCTCCTATGGGGTCACTGCTCCTACCCCCTGGGTCCCGATGCGCACACTACTTTGTGTGTGCCCTCCAAGAGTGGAGTCTCTGTTTCCCCCAGTCCTGTCAAAGTCCTGCAATCAAATCCTGCTAACCTTCAAACTCTGATTCTCTGGGAATTCTTCCTCCTGTTGCCAGACCCCCAGGTTGGGATGCCTGACGTGGGGCTCAGAGCCTTCACTCCAGTGGGTGGACTTCTGTGGTATAAGTGTTCTCCAGTTTGTGAGTCACCCACCCAGAAGTTATGGGATTTGATTTTATTGTGATTGCACACTTCCTACCATCTCACTGTGGCTTCTCCTTTGTCTTTGGATGTGGGGTATCTTTTTTGGTGAGTTCCAGTGTCTTCCTGTTGATGATGGTTCAGCAGTTAGTTGTGATTCTGGTGCTCTCACAAGAGGGAGTGAGCACACGTCCTTCTACTCCACCATCTTCTGAAACTGCTTTAGATGACAGATCTTTTATCATGTGAAAATAGCCTTTATTATTAGGTCTTTTACCCATTGTTTAAAAAGAGATATGGGAACATGTGTATGTGTATAACTGATTCACTTTGTTGTAAAGCAGAAACTAACACACCATTGTAAAGCAATTATACTCCAATAAAGACGTTAAAAAAATATCAGCCATTACAAAAAAAAAAGAAGAAGGTCCTACAATTTTCTCAATGTGTTAGGGGCATAATAGACACATTTGATTTCAAATAGAATATATCAACTGACGAAAGTTTGCATGATTGATTTGCTGAATTTAAAAGTGCATAACCTGTAAACAATGAGTCATCAAATTCCTTTAAAAATCTATTTATAGCAACTATATTTTATTCATAGTATTTTTTTCTGCACAGAACAAAGGGATTATAGTTGTTTGTCAGGAAAGCAGAAACCAGGACAGAAAACCTTAATAAACATGAAAACTCACTGAGCAAAATAACACCCATTTTTCATACTACATATATTTCAGACATTTCCATTTGTATTTTGAACTATGAAAAATAAAAGGCTAAGGAAAAGAAAAGACAAAGTAACAGTGATTTGCAACAGAAAAGAAAGTATATCTTTTAATATTCAGAAAACCTTTAAGTAGTCTAATAGGGTCAAATAAGCTCTTTCAGTTTCCCCAGCAAAACTGAGAATGAATAAGGATAAGAGCATCAAAGATTCCTGAAAGTGTAAGAGTTGCTTTAGGCGCCTTCAGAGCTGGCAGAAGGCACACACCATGTATACTATGTTCACCAAACAGTGAACATACAGCTCCCAGCTCCTGCACCCACCTCAGTATTAAATTTACCATGAATTACTCAGACTTGGTAATTGCTGATGGTTTTCTTATTTTAACTTACATCATAGTTACAAAATTATGTCAGTGTCAATAATTTCTATGAAATATAGCATATATATATATATATACACACACACACACACACACACACACACACACACACACATATATGTTTGCCTTGGGTTTGATTGCACAGGGACTAAGAGATTATGTGTGAGCCCTTAGGAGTTTCTTAGTCAAAGTCCAAGACTCTTTCTTATATCACTTATAAAGTCACAAGTTTAGCTTCTGTGTTAGTTATGGACCCATAATGTAGCTCCATTGGTATGACATCTTAAGCAACGTCAGACAGTTGACCATTTCACTAAGGTTATTTGCAGACTCTATCTGCACCAGCCAAAATCTCAGGTATGGAGAGTTGAGTAGTTCATTAAACTCCTCAGCTTAAAATACATTAACCTCCCCCATCAGTGGAGTTTAATTGTAATCTTCCCTTTTCCCCAATTTTCAATCCCATTATCTTCTATTCTGTAACATATCTGCTAATGTGTTTGACATATGTCTTTACATATGTGTAAGTCCTTACAAAATATACTGTGGCATGTGTGTGTGCATTCACATGCTTATAAATTTAATTTTACACATGAGGAGTATGAAGTTCCTGTGCATGCACTTGGATGGAGGTGACACTAAACAAGTAGATATACAGGCTTTTAACTCAGAAAGGTGATTTTAGAGAGAACACTGGGGAGTCATCAGCTTTCAGATGAAAGTAGGAAATGAGGGGCTAGTGTAGAAAATGCATGCAGTATGCATGAAACAATGCAGTGGGTTGAAAATGGTCTCGTAAATGTCTGGGCTGAGGCGGATTCTGTATCTGGAGAATATGGTGAATTAAACCAGAGGAGAAAGAAGATCTAAGAGTGAATCTGAGTCACAGAGGAGGAAGGATGCCAGGAATTAGGGCTGATTAGTTGATATTAAGAATCAGATTTGGGCTTCCCTGGTGGCGCAGTGGTTGAGAGTCCGCCTGCCGATACAGGGGACACGGGTTCGTGCCCTGGTCCGGGAAGATCCCACACGCCGCGGAGCGGCTGGGCCCGTGAGCCATGGCCGCTGAGCCTGCGCATCCAGAGCCTGTGCTCCGCAACGGGAGAGGCCACAACAGTGAGAGGCCCGCGTAATAGGAAAAAAAAAAAAAAAAAAAAAGAATCAGATAAACGGGAGTATGGCAAGGTCTCAAAAAGAAGATGGTAAGAAAGAGGACAGATCGTTCATGCAAGAAATTTGAGTATGAAGTGATGGAAATTTTCTTTTTTAAAACACAGGGAAATAACTGCATAGAACATGAGGCTTAAGAAGCTTGTTGCATTTGTTTTTCTTTTGTTTTTTACTGTGTAAAAGATAAATAGCAAACTGATTGAGGGCATAGAAAAGTAATGATCTGAGATACCTGAAGAGACAAGAGAAGTGAATCGAAAGCACTGGTGCGGGACTAATCTTGAACAGGATATAAGGTTCATGCCCTGGAGGAAAAAACTAAACTAGATTCATTATATCAGCAAATGGCCTCATCATTTCCCCAGTGCCTAAACCAGAAATCAGGGAGTGGAACCTGTCTCCTCTTTGGTCTTCTCTCTTTTTCCTGCATCCAAGCAGACACCACATCTAGATTACTCTAGACTACATCTAGACTACCATGTAATTGCTCTTAGACTTGAAATGAAATGTGTTTCTTTTATTTTCCTTTTTTGTCTTCTGTTATTTTCTTGGTACTGGCTCTCATCAATTTTGATCTCAATTTCTACACATGCTGACACTCATTCCTCATCCCTTCATTATCATTCCCTTCACTGTTCAAGAGAGAGCCTTATAAAATGCAAATCTGGTCATGTGACTTCATGCTTAACAAAATCCTTCCATGGCCCCCATGACCTTGGGAATAAATTCATCTCTTGAGTATCACTTAATATGGTCTTTCATGAGTTGTCCCCTGCTAATCTCAGACTCATTTTTTATGTCCCAGAATCCCATTGTTCCCTCTGCTCCAGCCCTACTCAGCACCTTAAGTTTCCCTGCACACTCCAGATTCTCTAACCATCCATGATTGCACCTGCTGCTGCCCCTGCTTGGATGCCTAAAATCACAGAGAAACTCAAAGAACAGACTCATTTATTATGTGAGCAAAAGGAATGATCCTTGGTCTAGACCCCTAAGGGGATTGGAAACACAGGGACACAGAAGGCATGAATAGTTTACCCAGGGAGACAGATGAATGAATGTCTTCCTGCTTTCTTACCTAGGAACTTAAAACACATGTTTTGTTCTGAACTTAGATATAGCTTCTTCTCAGAAGTCGTCACTGATTTCCTGTACACTTAGTTATGACTTGGGGCCCCTCTAAGGGCTTTGCCTGACTCTTTGCCATTGTCCTGATGAGTGGGTGTAGAGCAATCTATTTTTATCTGTCTCTCCAGCAGCGCTATTCATTCCTTATATGTCCTTGTGATTCGAATCCCCATAGAAGTATGGACTAAGTATTATTCATTTTGCTCAAAAATTAAATGAGTCCATCCTTTGAGTTTCTCTGTAGTTTTAGCACAACTTGTATGTTTGGATAATAACATTTCTTTTTTTTGCAAGAAGCAATACCAGACGTCACCTGGTTCATTTCTTCATATTTTGCAGTGGAAACATACACAGAAAGGTTAAATGACTTACTCACTGCCAAAAACCACAGGGACATAAACTCTGGCATCTTCACCTGCAGTTGGCTCTAATACACCAGAACTCATATGCTTAAACAGCTCCCTCAGCAGAAGCAGCAACAGCAGCCAACAGGCAGAGCTCTGCATTTCCAGTGTTTCTCCCAGAACCTTTGTGTGGGACTTGACCCGCGGCAACGGGCAGTGTAGATGAGAATGGAATGTGCTAAATATTCTGTTAGGTGAATTTAAGATGATTATATGTTTAAACTCCTTAGCCTTGAGATTGGCACATACTGGGCACTTCAAATACATTGGTCCCCTTTTTCATGTACTTTCAGGTTTCTGCCACTGAAATCTCAGCTTACTGTCATGGATAATTATTGTTCATACCGATGATGATTGACAAAGGTGAATGTTTTTAATATGCATTCAAGATATTGTGATTTGTCCCTTCTTCTCTTGTCTCAGCTCCCTCACACGCCCTTGTGTATCTTTTGCTCTGTAAGCTCCATTCTACTTTTAGTTCTTTCAAACCTCCATGCCTTCATACAATACCATGATTTTGTAAATGCTATTCCCTCTGCCAGAAATATCTTCTGTCCTTGTCTTCCTAATAATCTGGGACTGCTACACTTAGCTCAAACCTCACCTTCTCTGAGAAAAGTTATCTAAATGTTCTTCCCCCAAGGGGTTAGCCTCCCTCCTCTGTGCTTCTGTCTCCCTCATATAGTCCCATCTTTCTCAGTATGTTCTAGGATCGTTGAGCTGAGACATTAACATCTTACTTGTCCATCCTTATCTCCAGTGCCTAGAATTGTTCTCAATATTTAATAGATATGTTTTTAAAGAATTTCCATTGACTAAACTAATCTCTGTCACTGAATGTCAACTATATCTGATTAGAAAACTGAAAAAAATCATGATACAAATACTTATGATATAGAAATTATATAATGTGTGACGAATACACAGAATTCACTAGTAAATGAAGGGCTAAAGTCAGGAAATGTAGAATAATTTGAATATTTTGTGTTGAGTATTCTGTATGCAGTGCAGTTCAATGAGGGGAAGTGATGAATATATCAATCAGAGTTAAAATAATATCAGTTTATAGCCACCATTTAATGCTCAGAAGAAGCTTATGAGGGAGGTACTATTTTTACTGCCATATTGTAGATAAAGGAACTGAGACCCAAAGTCACACTGTTCATAAATGATAGAACCAAAATTAAAACAGAGGTTTTTTTTGACTCTAGAATAATATGCTAATATATTATGCTAGTTCCTAAAGGAACTGTCTCCAAAAATATCAAAGCAGCATTACATGAAATGAACAGATAAGCCAAGTTCAGTTCATTTTTTTTGGTAAGTTGAGAAGAGTTAATCTGATGGATCATCTCACTTAGCTAAACATCCCATTCTACTTAAGGATACATGTTTAAAAATAACATAATGAATCTTTCATAATTTGTTCATTTGTATCATTCAAACTTTTGCTAAAACAAATGTAAACAATGTTCTGTCCACCATGTTCTCACCACACTGTTTAGTTCTAAATGTTTTATCTCCTAATATGAGTTTCTGTGTCAGGACTTGGACTGGACTTTAACCACTGGCCTCTCTCTGGGCAGCGCTCCTGTCATGCCTGCAAACACTGTGTCACATGAAATGAGATCAAATGCAGTAAGGGTATCTTGTTCTTGTCAGCAGTGATGAATATAATACCAGTTGCCTAAACCTCTACACCTGAAAATAGAAACTGGATTGAAGATCCTCTTAAAATCCCAATTCTTAGTTACATATATTGCCAGGAACTTGTGAAAGTATTTTTCTGTTTGTTTTCTCTAGGTTCTGTACAGCTTTACACTATTCACCTAATGTGTTCAGTGATACAGTTAAAACTAGGAAATGTAATAACCAACATATGAGCCCAGCACTACTCCCATCTGTTTGAAGTCATACTCTTCAAAGTGTGAGCTTTGACAGAATGTTCTCCACAGGATTCTCGTGAACCTCAGCAGCTAGTGCATTGATGAAGGATGTTGAGTAAATCCCACTTACTGAACAGGAAATCCCAACAGGTTCCTAATGTCCATTAACCATATGGCTTTGATATAACTTTGATTTTCTGTGCTCTTAGCCAGAGAGCCCAAACTACCAAGGAACATCATTTCTTTTAACTCTAGAAATGCACAGCATAAGATTATACCACTTTCCAGCTTTGGATGGATATTAGTGAAAAATTAAAACAAAGAGTGGCGATGGCCCCAGACTTTCCAGTTCTGCTCTTGCCATTAGGCAATGATATTGGGTCACTTTTGTTTGGTCATGTTATGTAGTTGGTTTCCCATGAAATCTGTTCACTAAACCAACATTAGAGAGAAGGAACAGTAGGACTGCAAACCCTTGGGGCAATAATATAACCAACTAAGCAAATAGATCATGCTACAATTCCTGGGAAGGGAATACTCAGGAAGCAATGTGGATGCCATCATAACATTGAGTTAAAGAGACAGAGCTGGAAGACCAAGGAGGCCAAAACAGCTGGAGTTCATAGGACAGAGTACTAGAGAGAGAATTCTGGAGATCTGCAGAGTCCCAGGTGAATACTGATCAGCAAACACATGTGAAGTAACTCCTTAAGACCAGAGAGAGAATTGCCTAAAGTTATTAGAGTCAGCAATCCCTGGGGCTCACACAGGACTAGGAAGGATTCCCATTCCCACTGGCCAGAGTAGAAAACCTCATAATTATTGGGGCACAGAGTATTCAAAAGTGTCTTGTCCCAGTTGTGGTTAACAATTAGCCATAGACTAAACACTCATCTGGGCCTTCTCCACAAATCTAAAAATTAATGGCTAAGAAAACTGGTTTTCAAGTAACTTAATTGTATTCAGGATAAAAGATCAAAAATAGTTCAGGAAAAAAAAATAGTTCAGGAATACAAATATACAAATACATCTAATACCTAACCAGCCTGTGCTCTGCAACGGGAGAGGCCACAACAGTGAGAGGCCCGCATACCTCAAAAAAAAAAAAAAGTTTCATTTTTGTAAATTTGATGAAAATTATAAACACACACATCCAAGAAGCTAAAGCAGAACTTAGAGGAAAGTTTATAACATTAAATGACTAACTTTTGAAAGAAAAAAGGTCTCAAATCAATCTCATCTTCCAACTTAAAAACTACAAGATAAAGAGCAAATAAACTCAAAGTAATTAGAAGACAGGAAATCACTCAGACTACAGTAAAAATAAATGAAACATATAACAGCAAATATAAAGAGAAAATCAATGAAAGTAAAAGCTTATTCTTTGAGAAAATGAATAAAATTATTGTTTTTTAACCAGTGTGACCAGAAATAAAATTGAAGGCATACATTACTAACATCGGGAATTGATAGTTAACATCACTGTACATTCAACAGTCATTAAAAATGATAATAAACGAATATTAAGAACAACTTTATGCCAGTAAATTTGGCAACTTAGTTGATGATGGGCAAATTCCCTGAAAGACACAAACTATCAAAGGCAGCTCAAGAAATACAGAACCTGACTTTTACTCTATTAAATAAATAGAATTTGTAGTTAAAATTATTTCTGCAAATTGAATTGCAGGAGCAGATGGCTTCAATGGTAAATTTCAGCAAATGTTTCAGGGAGAAACTATATTAAGTCTACATGAATGCTTCCAGAAAATAGAAGATAAGTGAATACATAACAAGTCATTCTATGAGCCCAGCATTACTCATATCAAATCAGACAAATACATTACAGATAAAGAAAACCATAAGCCAATATCCCTCAAAATTAAAAAAAAAATCAATTTCACCAATATCTAAAAATGATAATACAACAATTTGGTGTTCATCCCAGGACTTCAAGACAGATTAAAAATTCAAGAATTAGTCAATATAGTTGATCATATTCACAGACTAAAAATAAAAATAAAAATTTCAATAGATGAGGAAAAAGCATTTGAAAAAATTCAACATCTATTCCCAATGAAAACTTAGAGTACTAGGAATGGAAGGTGGAATGGACTAAATATGTGTGTTCCCCCCAAATTCATGTGTTGAAATTCTAACCCCCAATGTGATGGTATTAGAAGGTGGGGCCTTTGGAAGTTAATTAGGTCATGAAGATGGAATGCTTATGAATGGGATTAGTGCCCTTATAAAGAGGAACACAGAGAGCTCTCTTGCCTTCTTTCTCCTATGTGAAGATACATCAGGAAGTCAACAGTCTGCAACCTGGAAGAGGGAATGTCTCCCTTCAAATGTCTCTCTAAATAATGCATATATGATTTACTCTGGACCTGATAGTCTAGAGATATGTTCTTTCTCATTTATGGGGTTTAAAAAAATACTCAATGGAATCCTGTGTTGCTTTGGATTCACCAAGGGAGCAGAACTTGAGAAAAGTATTTTATTTGGAAGTTGATCTGAGGAAACATAATAGGGCCTGAGATAAGGAAGGGAAGAAATCATAAGTAGTCTGTTAATATGGTAGTAACTACTGCTCACAAGCAATGAAAGCTCAGGCCATAGACGTGATGGACCTCTGGCCTTCCCATCATTGGTTGAGAGCTGCTTGTTGGGTGTACTAACTCTCTTGAGCACTTTGGTCTGCCCACTAAAGAGACTCAACTAGCTTCAAAGAAAGCCCTCATTAAGAGAGTAGCAAATGTTTGCAGTAAGCAGCTTTTCTCATGTTGAGGTGGATGCTAACAGTAGAGAAATAGGACACCAACAGCATCAACTAAAGGGCCCAAACCAAAGATGAGTTGAGAGCACAAAAACTTCCATTTCCCACCCAGAACAATCTAAATGCTATGAAATGTTTGAACGCTTGTCTTCTGTGAGGTCATTAAATGTGCCAGTTGTGTTTCCAATTGTCAAATATGACACAGGAGGGAGACGAAGGCCAGTTATAACCTTGTGCAAAATGTATTGCCATTTGTAGAGTGTACTACAGACACATACCCGTTTAGGAAATTTGCTGCTTGTAAAGTTTTCCCCTGACATCTCATAGACTCACGGGGAATTTCCAGTGTGTGCCAATTCCTGAGCCACACTCTTAGTGCACAGTTAAAGGTGATTATTCTGTACCATGGTCCACTGCTTAACCCCATCTGCCAATAGCCAGAAGGATGTTTTTCTCCCCCACTGGCTCTGCCAGATGAGAAAATTTCCCAACATTATTGTTATTGTCTTTGTAAGTTGATTTTCCATCAGGGTTAGACCTTTGGGGAAAATAGGTTTCAATTTTTTTCCCAAGAAAGAAAGCTATTAGAAAGTTCAGCTCATAGAAAACATTGTGTTCTTACTGATAAAATTAGGTATCCAATAAATGTGTAAATGTAATTTCTCTGCAATTTGAAGACTCTTTTAAAAATTCACACACATTTTTATACCAGGTTCACTAATATTTTGGCTACTAAAATATGAATTTTATTCTAGCATTGTTTTATAAACAGAAAACAGTTAAATGTGTAATGACAAGTGCAGTGACTCATCGCCTGTAAATCTTATGGAAGGTGATCCTGGAAAACATTTTTAAGGGACTGAGAAGTGACAATGGAGACAATTTTGTTGATTATATTAATTTTGAAATTTTTGAATTATATCCATCAGTATAGCCCATGAAAATAAATCAGATTTAATAATCTCACAAGAGTCCCTTTCCCATAAAAAATTCTATATTTTCTAGAACCACAGTTCTAAGGTATACATTTTCAACCTGTTCATGAATTGTCCTGTTTACTTACTGCCCTAAGTGAAATCAATAGGTATGTTAGCTGTAATTTATTTTGTAGATACTCTTTACCAAGTTGATGAAACTCCCCTCTATTCCTAGTTTTCTAAGAGTTTTTAACCTGAATGGGTGTTGAATTTTAATCACATTTTTTCTGTATTACATACATCATGGGATTTTTGTTTTTCCTATTAATATGGAGTATTATATTGATTGTTTTTTTTGAATACCTACAAAGCCTCGGATCCCTGGAATAAACACAAATTTGTCACCCTGTAAAATCCTTTTTTATATACTGCCAAATTCTATTTTCTAATATTTTGTTAATAATTTTTTCCATTTATATTCATGATGGATACTGGTCTATATTTTTCCTTTTTTGTACTTTATCTGTTTTTGCTATTAAGGTAATACTAGCTTAAAAACTGAGTTTAAAGTGTTACCATTTTTTTTCTGGCAGAGATGGGGTACAATTGTTGTTAAATCTTCTTTAAACATTTGGTCAAGTTCTCCAGTGAAACTATCTGGATCTGGAGATATTTTTTGAGGGAGTTTTTTAAATTAAAAATTGATTTCCCTTAATAGTTATACAGCTATTAAAATTATCTATTTCAGATTCAGTGTGGTATGCTAGTTTATACATTTTGAGTAATCGGTCTCTTTCATGCAAATTATCAAATTTATTTTTGTAGAACTGTTCAAAGAATTCTACTATTATCTTTTTGGTGTTTGTAGGATCTGCAGTGTACCTCCTTTTTCATTCTTGATTTTAGTAGTATGCATCTTCTCTCTGTTTTTCTTTTTTCTTTTATTGTGGTAGGAACATTTAACATGAGAGCTATCCTCTGCACAAACTGTAAGGGTAAATACATTATTGTTGACTATAGGTACAATGTTGTACAGCAGATCTCAAGCTAACTCATCTTACTTAACTTAAACTTTAGGCTTTTGATTAATACCTCCCCATTTCCTCCTCTCCCCAACCTCTGGTAACCACCATGCTTGTCTCTGATTTTATGAATTTGACGATTTTACATAACTCATATTAGGCCACAAAACAAGCCTCTGTAAATTTAAGAAAATCAAAATCATATCAAGCATCGTTTCTGATCACAGCACTATGAGACTAGAAATCAACTACAAGAAAAAAAAAAACACAAACACTTGGAGGCTAAACAGTATGCTACTAAACAACCAATGGATCACTAAAGAAATCAAAGAGGAAATGCAAACCAAATCCAACAATACATTAAGTGGATCATACGCCATGATCAAGTGGGATTTATCCCAGGAATGCAAAGGTTTTTCAGTATATGCAAATCAATCAATGTTATACATCACATTAACAAACTGAAGAAGAAAAACCATATGATTATTTCAATAGATGCTGAAAAAGCTTTTGACAAAATTCAACATCCATTTATGGTGAAAACTCTCCAGAAAGTGGGCATGGAGGGAACCTACCTCAACATAATAAAGGCCATATATGACAGACCCACAGCTAACATCATAATCAATGGTGAAAAGTTGAAAGCATTTCCTCTAAGATCAGGAACAAGGATGCCCGCTCTAGCCACTTTTACTCAACGAAGTACTGGAAGTCCTAGCCTCAGCCATCAGAGAAATAAAAGAAATAAAAGGATCAAAATTGGAAAGGAATAAAAAAAACTGTCACTGTTTGCAGAGGACATGATACTATACATAGAAAATCCTAAAGACACCACCAGAAAACTACTAGAACACATCAATGAATTTGGTAAAGTTGTAGGATACAAAACTAATATATAGAAATCTGTTGCCTTTCTATGCACTAACAACAAATTATCAGAAAGAGAAATTAAGGAAACAGTTCCATTTACCATAGGTTTATTCCTACCTATTTCCTTTTATTGCTAAGGAAATAAAAAACCTGTACTCAGAAAACTATGACACCAATGAAAAAAACTGAAGGTGACACAAACAGATGGAAAGATACATCGTGTTCTTGGACTGGAAGAATTAATACTGTTAAAATGACCATACTACCCAAGGCAATATACAGATTCAATGCAATCCCTATCAAATTACCAATGGCATTTTTTTCACAGAAGTAGAACAAATAATTTTAAAATTTGTATGAAAATACAAAAGACCCTGAATAGCCAAAACAATCTTGAGACAGACGAACAGAGCTGGAGGAATCATGCTCCCTGACTTCAGATTATACTGCAAAGTTACAGTAATAAAAACAGTACAGTAGGGGCTTCCCTGGTGGTGCAGTGGTTGAGAGTCCGCCTGCCGATGCAGGGGATACAGGTTCGTGCCCCGGTCTGGGAGGATCCCACGTGCCGCAGAGCGGCTGGGCCCGTGAGCCATGGCCATTGAGCCTGCGCGTCTGGAGCCTGTGCTCCGCAACGAGAGAGACCACAAAAGTGAGAGGCCCGCGTACCACAAAAAAAAAAAAAAAAAAAAAAACAGTACAGTACTGGCACAAAAACAGACACATACATCAGTGGAACAGAATAGAGAGCCAAGGAATAAACCCATGCAATTATGGTCAATCCACGAAAAAGGAGGCTAGAATATACAACGGAGAAAAGACAGCCTCTTCAATAAGTGGTACTGGGAAAACTGGACAGCTATATGGAAAAGAATGAAATTAGAACACTCCCTAACACCATACACAAAAATAAACTCAAAATGGATTAAAGACCTAAATGTAAGGCCAGACACTAAAAAACACTTAGAGGAAAACATAGGTAGAATACTCTATGACATAAATCACAGCAAGATCCTTTTTGACCCAGCTCCTAGAGAAATGGAAATAAAAACAAAAATAAACAAATGGGCACTAATTAATCTTAAAAGCTTTTGCACAGCAAAGAAAACCATAAACAAAACAAAAAGGCAACTTACAGAATGGGAGAAAATATTTGCAAATGATGCCACCAACAAGGGATTAATCTCCAAAAGATGCAAACAGCTCATACAGCTCAATATCAAAAAAAAAAAAAAACACATCAAAAAATGGGCAGAAGATCTAAATAGACACTTCTCCAAATAGACACATCTCCATACAGATGGCCAAAAGGCACATGAAAAGATGCTCAACATCGCTAATTATTAGAGATATGCAAATCTAAATTACAATGAGGTGTCATCTCACACCAGTCAGAATGGCCATCATTAAAAAATTTACAAATAATAAATGCTGTAGAGGGTGTGGAGAAAAAGGAACCCTCCTACACTGTTGGTGGCAATGTAAATTGGTGCAGCCACTATGGAGAACTGTATGGAGGTTCCTTAAAAAACTAAAAATAGAATTACCATATGATCCAGCAATCCCACTACTGGGCATATTTCCAGAGAAAACTCTAATTCGAAAAGATACATGCACCCCAATGTTCATTGCAGGACTCTTTATAGTATCCAAGACATAGAAGCAACCTAAATGCCTATTGACAGCTGAATGGGTAAGGAAGATGTGGTACATATATACAATGGAATATTACTCAGCCATAACAAAGAATGAAATAATGCCATTTGCAGTGACATGGATGGACCTATAGATTGTCATACTAAGTGAAATAATCCAGACAGAGAAAGACAAATATCATATGATATCACTTACATGTGGAATCTAAGAAAAAAATGATACAAATGAACTTATTTACAGAACAGAAACAGACTCACAGATGTAGAAAACAAACTTATGGTTACCAAACAGGAGGGAGCAGGGATAAATTAGGAGATTGAGATTGACATATACACACTACTTTATATAAAATAGATAACCAGGCTTCCCTGGTGGCACAGTGGTTGAGAGTTCACCTGCCGATGCAGGGGACACAGGTTCATGCCCCGGTCTGGGAGGATCCCACATGTCGCAGAGTGGCTAGGCCTGTGAGCCATGGCAGCTGAGCCTGCACGTCTGGAGCCTGTGCTCCACCACAGGAGAGGCCACAACAGTGAGAGGCCTGCGTACCGCAAAAAAAAAAAAAAAAAAAAAATGGATAACCAACAAGGACCTACTGTATAGCACAAAGAACTATACTCAATATACTATGTACAACTAAATCACTGTGCTGTACATCTGAAACTAACACAATATTGTAAATTAATTATACTTTGATTTTTAAAAATTAAAAAAATTAAAACAAAACAAACAAAAAAAGACAACCTACTGAATGAGAGAAAATACTTCCAAATGATATGACCCATAGGGGTTAATATCCAACATATATACACAGCTCATACAACTCCACATCAAAAAAAAAAAAAGCTATTTAAAAAATGGGCAGAAGAACAGAATAGACATTTTTCCAAAGAGGATACACAGATGGCCAACAGGCACATGAAAAGATATTCAACATTGCTAATCATGAGGGAATGCAAAACAAAACCACAGTGAGATGGCACCTCACACCTGTCAGAATGGCAATTATCAAAAAGTCCAAAAATGACAAGTGTTGGTGATGATGTGGAGAAAATGGAACCCTTGTATGCTGTTGGTGGGAATGTAAATTGGTACAGCCACTATGGAAAACAGTATGGAGGTTTCTCAAAAAACTAAAAACAGAACTACCATATGACTCAGCAACCACTACTGGGCATATATCCAGAAGAAACAAAAACACTAATTTGAAAAGATACACGCACCCCAATATTCATAGCAGCATTATTTACAATTGCCAACATATGGAAGCAATCTAAGTGTCCATCAACAGATGAATGGATAAAGAAGTGGTGTTTTTATATATATATATATATATATATATATATATATATATATATATATATATATATATACACAACAGAATACTACTCAACCAGAAAAAAGAATGAAATGTTGCCATTTGCAGCAACATGGATGGACTTGGAGGGCATCATGCTAAGTGAAATAAGTCAGGCAGTGAAATCCAAATACCGTATGATATCACTTATATGTGGAGTCTAAAAAATACAACAAACTAGTGAATATAACAAAAAAAGCAGACTCACAGATATAGAGAACAAACTAGTGGTTACCAGCGGTGAGAGGGAAGGCAGAGGGGCAACATAGAGGTAGGGAATTAAGAGGTTCAAACTATTAGATATAAAATAAGCTACAGGGATATATTGTACAACACAGGGAATATAGCTAATATTTTATAATAACTATAAATGGAGTATAACCTTTAAAAATTGTGAATCACTAATGTTGTACACCTGTAACTTATATAAGATTGTATATCAAATATACTTCATTAAAAAAAAGAAGAAAAAATTTAAAAGGACAGTCTAAAAGTATTAATCTTGTTTATGGAATGAATAGAAATAGAAAAAAATCACACAGCAAAAAATATAGCAAGAAACAGAAAATTCAAAGCAAGGCTTTTCCACTAACAATAATCCCTGCCCCCCAAAATTGAAACTCATGAAATTAAAGAAAACTGTAGCCCAGCCCTCTAAATTGAATTAAATATCCTCATGCAAACATTAGGAGATCTTGAATCGGAAATACAAAATCAGTTACACAAGAATAAAATAAAAGAAGCATAAAACAAGAGTTGTTTAAACTAAGGAAAGAAATAGAAGTAAAAGATAAATTTATGTTAGATAGGAAGATTAAGTTACAAGTTACCTAAGGAATAATAAATTTAAATGAAAATTTAATAAAAGTATTGAAATAAACCTGGAAAAAATCCAATAAAATAAATTAGAACTTAGAAAGAAGTAAAGAGTGTCAGAGAGAAAGTGATAGAAATGGAACACAGAAAGCAGAGCTCCAAAATATTATAACTGGGTCTCTGTAGAAGAAATTCAATACAGTGCAATGGAACTAGTTTTTAAGATAACAATCCCAATCTCTCCCTCCCCCTGCAAAACAAACAAATAAACAAACAAATTTTAAAAACCCTGAATACAATGTTAAAATGTAGTGGGTAAAACTGAACTGGAATGATCAAGACAGAGAAATATCCTAATACAACAATTCAAGTTTAAAGATGAAGAAAAAAAACATCCCTTGGTCCTCCAGGCCCCCCCACCCCCCAAAAAAAGACAACAAAAGAAAAGAAGTAAGTTTCAAAGAAAAGACAATTAACTTGTCAGAATTCTCAAAACAACATACAAATGAAGGTGATAGTGAAATGGCACTTTCAAAAACTTAAGAAAGTACAAATCATGAATTTTACATAGAGTCAAACTTTCTGTTATGTGAAAAGCCTGTAAAAAATAATTTTGATTATACTGGAATTTTGTACTCAGAACCCCTTCTTGCATACTGTACTCGAGGATAAGATTCATCCAACTAAGAGATGACTGAGAAAACTTTTGAAAAAGGACATATGGTGAGAATTCCATATATTTAATTATATATCTAAGACTAAGACAAAGGTTAGTACTTGGATAGAAGGATAATATTTAAACTATGTGTTCTTAGAGAAGAAACTCAAGTGAAACATAGGAGAAAAGGAAAACAGAGAAAGACCATTGACTGTTATACAGGTTAAAGGCAGGAGTCAAAAGATTCAAAACTGAAATATTGGTTAGTAAACATTTTATAAGAAAGAAAAGGTGGATTAAGGGCCCTTTAAAATATATTAATATAGTGGTATCTACTTTTTAATTAATAAAAATTTTTCCTTAATGCAAAAATGAATAGAAATATTTTTAAAAACCAAAAGCAATGTTGTTTGAAATGAGCCAAGAAGAAGCACCAAATAGAGAGAGAAACAGTATATAACATAAAACACACAGTAATTAAAGCAAAAAATATGACAGAATTGAGACCAACCATATCCATTATATCAATAAAATTCAACGAACTTAAACTGCCTAAAAATTTTTTTTAATTAGTTTCTAAAGAAAAATCCAAGAGACAAAATAAGACACACATCTAAAATGTAGTGATCCAAAAAAGTTAAAATTAAAGAGATGGGCCAAGATTTACTAGGTAAATGGAGATGATATAAAAGCTGAAGTTGTTACTTTGGTAACAGACACAACAGATTTCAGGAAAAAGATCATTAAATGAACTAGAGACACTTTTTTATGCTAAAAGTTTTATTTCACAACAAAGATATAACAGTTATGGACATCTATGCATTAAATAACACAGTAAACACGTATAAAAGAGAGGTATAGGAGATTCAAGGAAATGCATAGAAATACAAATTAATACAGAAGATTTTAATATACTACTCTTCATACAAGAAAGATCAAGTAGGAGAAAAAGTAAGCATATAAAGATACAAACAACATAATTAATAAGGTAGATATTTTGGTTATATATTGAACTCCCTACCCTAATAATTGACATTATACTTTCTCAAGTACACATGGCACATTCACAAAAATGGAATGCCTATTAGAGTATTAAAAAGCATCGGTCAATTCCATAAAGTAAAACTCTTAAAACAACATTCTCTAATTATAATGCCAACAAACAGAAATCAAAACGGAAACCATAAAGCATAATTACATGAAACATAAAAGAAAACAAGAAAAGTTTACCTCCCTTGGGAAGAAAAAAAGCACTATTAAACATCTCCTGGATTACAGGAAAAATACAAACAGAAACTACAGAATTTCTTTAAAAAAAGATAAAAATCTCAGTAAAGATAGTTTCATATAAAAAACATGGAGTAGTCCTACTTATTAATTTTTGCCTCTGTTTCTTGTGCACTTAGTGTCATATACAAAAATTCATACTAAAAATCTTACGCATAGCAAAAGAAACACTCAACAAAATTAAAAGGCAACCTATAGAATGGGAGGAAATATTTACCAATCACATATTTGATAAGGGGTTAATATCCAAAATATATAAAAAACTCATATAACTCAATAGCCAAAACAAATAATCAGACCAATCTAAAAATGGGCAGAGGAACTGAATAGATATTTTTTCAAAGAAGATATTCCAACAGGCACATGAAAAGATGCTCAACATCACTAATCATCAAGGAAATGCAAATCAAAACCATAATGAGCTATCACCTCCCACCTGTGAGAATGGCTAGCATCAAAAAGATGAGAAATAACAAGTGTTGAGGAATATACAGAGAAAAGGGAACCCCCATGCACCTTTGGTGGCAATGCAAATTAGTACAGCCACTATGGAAAACAGCAGGAAGCTCCTAAAAATATAAATAATAAAACTATCACATAATCAAGCAATCCCACTTTAGGCTATATATCTGAAGGAATTGAAATCACTATCTTGAAGAAATATCTGCACTCCTGTTTTCATTGCAGCACTATTCAGAATAGCCAAGACATGTAAACAACTTACGTTTCCATTCACGCATGAATGAATAAAGAAAAGGTGATATACACACACACACACAATGGAATATTATTTAGCTATGAGAAAGAAGGAAATCTTGCTGTTTGTGACAACATGGATAGACCTTGAGGGCATTATGCTAAATGAAATAAGTCATATAGAGAAAGATAAATACTGTATATCACTTATATATAGAATCTTTAAAAAAAATTGTTTGAAGAAACAGAGTAGAAATGGTGGTTACAGGGCTGGGGGGAGTGGGGGAAATGGGAAGATGTTAATAAAAGGGTGCAAACTTACAGTTTAAGATGAATAAATTTGGGGTATCTAATGTATAGCATGGTGATTATAGTTAACAACATTATATATTTGAAAGTTGCTAAGAAAGCAGATCTTAAATATTCTCACTACAATGAAGAAATGCTAATTTTGTGAGTTGATGGAAGTGTTAGCTAAAGAACATGTGGTATACCTTAAACTTACACAATATTATATCTTGATTACATCTCAATTAAAAATATGGGGCAGGGGACTTCCCTGGTGGTCCAGTGGTTAGGACTTTGCCTTCCAATGCAGGGCGTGTGGGTTTGATCCTTGGTCAGGGAGCTAAGATCCCACATGCCTCTCAGCCAAAACACCAAAACATAAAAAAAAAAAAGAAAGAAAGAAAGAAAAGGCAATATTGTAACAAATTCAATAAAGACTTTAAAAATGGTCCACATCAAAAAAATCTTTAAAAAAAATATGGGGCAAATTTAAAGCACTGATCAGAGAAAGTTTCAAAGCCCTAAATACATCAGTAAAAATAAAAGAATAAACATTAACTAAATCTCCAAATTAAAAGGCTAGATAAGGTATAAAAAAATTAAATCACAAGAAAGCAAAAGTAAGGAACTAATATAAAAGCAAAGACTAATAAGGACAGAGAAATAGGAGATGAAATGAATAAATCAGAAATGGTTCTGTGTAAAAATTCAGTGGTACAGAAAAAAAAACCCATTAATTTAATTAAGAAAAGAGGAAGAAAGCACAAACTACATGTGAATTAGAAATAACTATTGATACAGAGAAAGTAAAAATAATTGTAAGAGACTACTATGCACAGTTCCATGAAAATAAATTTGAAAACATTTTGATATGAATTGTATGCTTTGTAACCTCATTAGAAACTTTCTTGGTAGCATTCTTGGAGGGACTGGAGGGTATGTTAAATGGAATCGTGAATACTGCCCTTCTCTCAGTAGCCAGTTTTGTGAAGTGGAGCTTTCTAGATTCTTTAAACGCAGCCAGGTACCTTAATGGACAGAGGGTTAGGGGATGACACTGAGTTAGTCTCATTCACATATTAGCTAGCTTTGGGACATCAGGGATTTTCTTTCTCTCATAATTTTTGTAGACTTTGAAGAGCTCTGCAAGTTACCTATAAAATTAGCCAATGAGTTCTCAAAGTTCCTTTCTATTACTAATATTCCATATTTTCCTATCAGTAAGCTTTTTGTTTGTTACATGATTTTTTTTCTGGACCTATCTTATAAGCTTCCCACTGTTTTTACCCGGTGCCAATTTATAATTCAGTGGATTTGATAACACCCAGTTCATGATGAACAGCTCTCATCACAAGGTAACTTGATGTCCATGATCAGTTGTTCAGTCTTTATTAGGATCCAGTAGCATACAACTAGCATCATTCTTAAAGGAGAATAGTTTTTTACTGTGTAAAGCAGGGCTGGTCAATAGAACTTTCTATAATGATGGAAATATTCTACATCTACACCACTTAATATGGTAGCCACTGGTCATATGTGGCTATCGAGTATTTGAAATTTGGGTAATGAGACTGAGGAATTGAATTTTTAATTTTATTTAATTCTAATTTATTTAAATGTAAGTAGCCACAGGTGACTTGTGGTTACCGCATTAGGTCGAACAGGTGTAGAGCGTAGCTTTCCCCCAGAATTAGGAGTCCACTCTGTGACTCTCCTATCAAGGACTGTCAGAGACTCTACAAAGCATCCTGGGCATGCTGGAACCTCCAGCGCAAATGAACATGCTAAGTCATATTTCCAAAATGGCAGGATAGGGCTTCCCTGGTGGCGCAGTGGTTGAGTGTCCGCCTGCTGATGCAGGGGACGCGGGTTCATGCCCCGGTTTGGGAGGATCCCACATGCCGCGGAGCGGCTGGGCCCGTGAGCCGTGGCCGCTGAGCCTGCGCATCCGGAGCCTGTGCTCCGCAGCGGGAGAGGCCACAACAGTGAGAGGCCCGCGTACCGCAAAAAAATAAAAAATAAAAAAAAATACCTGGCAGGCTTCTGTGTTACCAGATAGATGGATAGTGGTTCCATGAAGGGCAGTATATGCCCTGAACATACATGTGATTATATGGTGGTGGACCCTTAATAGTTAGAAAACACTGGTTTGGAAATAGAAGTGGGATATAGGATAGGCCCATCTCACCACCTCTCATACTGATCCAGTTGTGCAACTTATGATTTCTGATCCACAACTTTAGCCTCTGATTGGTTAGAGGCCATGATTTCCAGAAGGGAAACACTCTATGAAGTTAACAATGAAAAGTAAGGATGCTACTGCACAATGGGAACAGAGAAAAGTATATCTCACACCTAGAAATTTCCCTGTGGCATCTTTTAATGTTTCCAGATTAGTATAGGTCAGGAATTTTAGCAACACCAGATCAGCAAGGGTTTAGCCCTTGGGGATGAATTTCTGGTTCACCCTACCAGGCAAGCAACCCAAATGAGACTAAATGCTTGCAAAGGGTGATAGTAATCTAGAATGGCGGTGAAGATGAATGTCTATTATAGCCTCAGGACCAGGTACAGCAACAGTCCTAAAAGTCTTTGTAACTTTTTACGAGATTACAACTGACAAAGATTGGATCTTTACCTCTACTTTCAGGATGCATACTGGGGGATTCCATTGGTTTACCTAGTTTATGCACCTCCTTAGATTCTCTTGGCACTATATGCCACCCTCTCATCCCCACCACCTAAGGACTTAACCACCTACTAGTGGAGAACCTCACCCATCACTGTCATGGACACATCTCACACTGCCATCTGTCTCAGCCTCCCAGTGTGATAAAAAGCTTCTACATGTATCAGAGCAGGAGCCACCACAGCTCATTCAACCCTGTCCTACAACCCATAGAAGCTACTGCTACTTCCATCCCTCTGGGTTTAGATGATCTCTTGAAGTCATGAATAGGGGAATTTGACTGTCCCAGTAGTTTCCTAGAGAAGCTCAGTAACACAACCTGGAGGGTTAGGGAGTTAATGCTCTATGTGGCAAGCTTGAGCCAGTGTATGGTAAACAAGAAGATTTTGTTAGATAAATCCCATCCTTTTCTTCTTCCCATGTATTTTCTGAGGTGCAATGGCTCCATATCGTCTCTCAGGGAATGGTCCATGTGATTGATCAAATAAATATGTTTTCTTATAAAGCTATGGCCAATCTAATAATTTTATATATTGTATTTTCTTTTTTCTTGCCTCAGTTCCCTTTTATGAATTATTCCTCCCTGGAATTTCACATGATCTTCCAACCCCCCACCAGTAAAATGTTACTATTAATGTTTGCTATTGGCTCTGTTTTCTAAGAAACTTGGGCTGAGATAGGAATGTTTAATGATTCTGCATATGCATTCAATGGACTGTCTATATGAGGGAATCCTGGGAAGATGAGGGAGACTTCTTGTCATGAAAAGTAACCAGGAGGTCAATTGTAAAGAAAATCACAAAGAGAAATGAAGTGACGCGACATGCATGAAACAGAAGAAGAAGAAAACCAGAAATATGAGTAGCATGAAGATGGGAAATTGCTCACCAGATTTAAGCATTAAGCGTCCCTTGGATTTTCTTTCAGGGACAAGGAAGTGTAACAAATTGGGGATATTAAATTAAGAATGTTACTGTTGACAGAAAGAGAACAAATGAACTCCCAGAAGAGAGCAGGCTGTCAGGAAACTGCCTTCTTTCTTACCTTTGTAGACCTCTTTAGAATTCCATGAAGATACTCATATCAAGGCCAACATTATTATAACTTGAGATAAAGAAAAAACATGGTGTGTGACCTTGGCTATTTATTTGTAAAACGAACAAGAAGCAAAGAAAATAATGGAACTCAAAGAATATTAAAAGCATCATGCTGTGGCGTTGTAGTCCTGGCACTTTTAGGGGTTTTCTGTTTGAATCCTGATTTAGGGACAACAATAGATAGACTAATTTCCAAAACTTTATTTATAGCCTAATCAAGGCAAAAATTTCTCTGGGGGCAAAATATATGTCAATGTCTTTGTGTTATTTTTTCTCAAGCTTTTACATGCATCAGAATCACCTGGAGGCTTGTCATAACACACTGTGGCTTCTCCCTCCCCAGAGTTTCTGATTTGGTAGGTCTAGGCTAGAGCTACAGATTTTGCCTTTCTAACAGGTTCCTAGGTGATGCTGACATTGCTGATCCCCAGAAGAAACTTTCAGAATCACTGTTCCATGTTATTTGGAGGAGTGATGTTATAGCCTAGTCAGAGATGTAACTTTAAGAACTATGATGGTCATAGAATAGTAGGACATTCTCCATGGGGACTGTCAGCAGAATGTATTTGAAATTTATGGTCAATCATGTCCTATAGAGCTTTACATTTTAATGCAAAAAATATATTCCCACTTAGTTCATTTGAATGTTGGAAAGAAATTTTTAAAAAGGTGCTTCATAAGCAGCTAGCATTGATGTTGCCATTCTGTGTAGTCCTATGAATTTTTTCCTACTCTATAGGCATGAAGATTTTTTCTTAAAATGACTCTGATACCCCCAAGTATCACCCTATCTGTCAGAAATCTAACAGACATTGAAAAGTTGCTGTTTGGGATGATTAACTACAGTGATAGCAACTGTATCATAAGGTAGAGTTTACTTAAAAATTCAAGTTGCATAAAGAAAAACAACTCTTCTCCTCCATGATTCAAGAGGAAGCATGTAAAAAAAAGTCTAGGCCAGTGATCTTGACCTTGGCTGCATATTACAACAACATGGGAACTTTTAATAAACATGATTCCCATGCACCATTCCATACTAATTAAATCAGCCTGGGAGTGTGCGTTGGTTTTATATTGCTGCATAACGAATAACCACAAACTCAGAGTCTGCAAACAACATAAATATGTTACATCACAGTTTTCCATGGATCAGGTTAACTGGGTTCTCTAATCAGGGTCTAACCAGGCTGAAATCAATGTCTCACCCAGAACTATGATCTCATCTGAGGCTTTGAGTCCTCTTTCAAGCTCCCTGGTTGCTGGCAAAATCAGTTCTGTGTTGTTGTTGGATAATATTCTCAGCTCTTAGTGGTTAGCCACCATTCCCTGCCATGTGCCTCTTTCCGTAACATGGCAGTTTTCTTCTTCAAGGCTAATGGGACAGCATGTATGCTACTTTTAATCTCTCTCACTTCTCCTATATCTGATCTATGGACCCTATTTAAAAGGGCTCACCTGATTAAGTCAGGTCAACCTAGGGTAATCTCATTATTTATTAATTATTAATTTAAAATCAATTTATTAGGGACTTGACTACATCTACAAATACCTTCGCTCTTTTCATATAACGTAACCTACAGGAGTAATATCCCATTATATTCACAGGTCTCACCCACACTCAAGGGGATTGAATATATATACACTCAACATTGGAGTACCTAAATACGTTAAGCAAATACTAACTGACCTGAAGGGAGAAATAGACAAAATGCAATAATAGTAGGGGACTCCCATACCCCTTTCATCAATGGATAGATTATCCAGGCAGAAAATCAACACAGTAATGTTGTACTCAAACCATACATTAGACCAAATGGACCTAACAGACATTTCTAGAACACTCCCTTTAATGGCAGCAGAATACAAGCTCCTCTTAAGTGCACATAGAACATTCTCCAGAATAGATCACATGATAGGCCCAAAAACAAGTCTTAGCAAATTCAAGAAGATAGAAATCATACCAAGGAGGCAATAATCAAGGTAAAATGGAAGAATTAAAAAATACTTGATTAATCCAAAAGAAGACAGGGTGTGTGGGTAAGGTTGAATACGAAAGAGTTTGAGAGAATTTTGGGATTGATGGAACTGCTCTATACCTTACTCTGCTTTTAGTAACACAACTGTGTACATTTATCAAAACTTATGGAACTATGTACTAAAAAAGGTAAATTTGACTTTATGTAAATATATATGTTATATTTCTGTAAAAGTTGGAAAAAGTTGATTTCCTATTACTCTAACGCAAGAATATTTCATTAAAATAAAACTTGAGCTCTAATCACTAGGACCCAGTGTGTGTTTACTAAATAAATTGACTACTGAACAAAATGAAGAATACATAATATATCTGGTTTTCTGGAAACTATTAGAAAGTCCTATTATTCTCCTAGGGGAAAAGAGAGAATAGAAAAACCATTGGCTAAATTTAGGTGATTTTGTAACAGGTTGATTTAGTGTGACTAAATTGATGCTAACAAAATGAGTCAGCATTGCTGTGATAGGAATCTATCATGGGGCCATTTCCATAGATCTCTGTCCTCGTCACTTCCTTTTTTTTTTTAACATCTTTATTGGAGTATAATTGCTTTACAATGGTGTGTTAGTTTCTGCTTTACAAAGTGAATCAGTTATACATATATCCCCATATCTCCTCCCTCTTGGGGAGATCACTTCCCTTTTTATTTGTATCAGTTCTTTTGATGAAGCCTTACAGGTTTCTGCTATGTGTAGATCACAGTAATTGGTGTGATATACAATATATTAAATATCAAAATAGAAATAAAAATTTTTTAAAACCCTGAAAGGGCTTCCCTGGTGGCGCAGTGGTTGAGGGTCCACCTGTCGATGCAGGGGATACGGGTTCGTTCCCCAGTCCAGGAGGATTCCACATGCCACGGAGCAGCTGGGCCCGTGAGCCATGGCCACTGAGCCTGAGTGTCCAGAGCCTGTGCTGCGCAGCAGGAGAGGCCACAACAGTGAGAGGCCCGCGTACCACACACACACAAAAACACCTTGAAAGTTGGAAAGGTGAAATGGACCTAAATATAGTCCTATTTGTATTTATTTTTTAATGCTACAGAGACACAGGTTACATACACACTAAGAACTATTTTAAGGGTAGAATCGATTGCTCTGAGAGGCAGTGCTTTCCTCTGGCATTTGTTGGGGTATTATTGGGTTAAAGCCAGCTAGTGGTTGATGATGAGAAAAATCAAGAACTAACAACATGGCTTAACTAGAAGGCTTTAAGGAATCTTCCAATTCTGATAATATTCAATATTTCTGAAATGCCTACCACGAGTAGTTCATTATTTCCAGGCCTGTAGTGGATTCAGACGAGCACAGAGCCTTGGCCTTTATCTCACGCTCATGCTGTTCCATGAGGATGTCCTGTCAGCTCTGCCTTCACAAGACACCCAGCATCTGACCACTGCTCAGCATCTCCCCTGTCACCAACCTGGTCTGAGCTCACCTCTGGTCTGAACTCCCGAGTTCTTGTCCCTGAACAGAGTCCCCCACCTCTTCCACACCCCCTTCCATCTGATCTCAACAAGGCAGCTTCCTCACTGTTCTTCAAACATTCCAGGCAAGCTCCCAACTTAGGACCTTGGCTTTTGCTTTACCTGAAATGCTCTTCTGCCAGATGCCTGCCCGGCTTCTTGATCCCTTCCCTCATGTCTCTACTCCAAAATCCCATCTCTCTAGTTCGACTTACCTGGCCACCCGAACTTGAAAGTCAACTCTCCACACTGACATGTCACAGCTCCCTCTTTGATTGTTTTTCTCTTTAATACATCACTACCTAATATACTACTTATTTTATTGACATTTAAAAATCTTGTTTGTGTGTATCCCCATCAGCACATAAGCGCCATGATTTTTATGTTCTGTTTTCTGCTGTATTCCCATTGTTCAGAATGGTGCCCCGCACAGAGTTGGCAATCAGTACACGATCGTCAAAGGAACGGAAGAAATGATAAAAGTCCATAGTGGAAACAGCCGCATTCATTAAGCACTGGTTCAGGGTCTGGCACAGTGCTAAGCACTTTGCATGCTAATGTGTTCCTGAGTCCTTGTGACAACTGAGCCCCAGGTAACAGGTGAAGAAACCAAGGTTCAGAGAAGTCAGATAAGTTGTCCTATGTCCCACAGCTGGTCAGTGCTGGGCCTAGATAATGTTCAAGGGTTCAGAGCGCCACCGTTGCCCAACTCACTAAACCAAAAGTGTATCCCATCTCAGTCTTCTCATCGTCCTCAGCTTGATCAGAGGCGTGAGGCATGTGTCACCCAGGGAGAGCAGACCTATCAACTGTGATTCTGTTACAAGGGCATTTGAGGGATTGAAGACATTTTCCCAGCATGGATTTGGTAGATTGTATTTGGTGCTGCATCTCAGAGAAGTCAGGACCCGCGGGTTGCCATGGTAACGGAGAGCAGCTGCTCACAAACTCATTTCCTGTGGTGTGATAATCCCTTCTCCATAGTTTGAACTGGGAACAAATCTGGTAACTTGTTACGATGTGGCTGTTGCCAGTGCTGACGGTTCTATTTAGACCTACATCTAATATTTTACTTTCTCCTTTTCACTTTTAAAGTTAGTTAACCACATTATAGAAAATTTAGAAAAGAAAACAAAAAGAAAATTCACTATCACCTGACCCAACACAAACTCATTGTTATTTATTCTCATATTTATTTTTCAGAAGGCAATTCTGGTTCTGCCATCTACGAGTCATTTGACCTTGGGGAAATGTCCTAACCTTTGTAAAACAAAATAAATATCAACTCTCAATGATGCTAATAATCATTATTTTATTAATTTTTAGTTTTATCTTTCTTTTTAGTTTTTATCTTTGAGGATTAGATGAAATAAAGTATGCAATGGTCTGGTGCTAGGGGCTTCCTAGGAATGTTTGTGTCTCTCTTCAGATTTCCTTCTTTTTCTTCATATTATTCCCTAACCTGCCATGCTACAGATACCACCACCCCGCAATGAGCACTTTTAGAGGTATATTTGAAATGTTTAATTATTGGAAAATAATATATAACCAATAGGAAGACAGTGCTCATATGTGAAAGCTAAAACTCTCCTTGTGAACCTGACTTCTCTAAATGACAATGTTTTCAAAGCCCTTTGCCTCTCTGCATTGTTAGTGCTAAGTACATAGGGTCTGCCTATGCCTCAGAGCCAAAATATCACCTGAAGCTCAAGGTTCTCTCTTGCATACCTGCACTGCACTCACAATCACCATCTTCAGAACTTATTTAGACACACAAGTATCTCTTGTCCTCTGTTCTGTGTTCAACATCCTCAAACCTCTGAAAGTAGCATCCCAGTTCTGTCCCGTATTAGCTGTGTGACTTCAATGCCTTGGTCTTCTCATCTCTAAAATGCAGATGATAATAGGTGTAAGTTCATAAGTGTTGCCAGGATTGCGAGAATGCATGAAAGTTCTTCACCCAATAGCTGGAAAATACTGCTTACACACAGGATGAACATCTGAGCCTTCAGGAGAGAGTAGGGGAAAATCTTGCTTGCCTTCTCTCACTATTCACCATTTCTTTTATTTTTCACTTACAGACTGTTTGGCCCATTTCAATCTTTGCTAGGTTTTCTTTACAGAAATAACTTTATTTCCTGCTGAGTCTTTGGCCCATTTTCTAGTTCTCTGTCTCTGCAATCGTTACATGTAATCCACCACCAGGACCACCACACACACGGGTGCAAATTTTGATGTGAAGGAATTTTATCTTCTGTTATACCAAAAATATATATTAAACACCTTGTAGATTGTCACACACTGTTTCTGGCACTTTAAGGAGATGTTAAGCTAAGTTTCTTCCATTTGTGAAGCTTAATTTTTGTAGGCGTTCGCAGCCCTCAGTGCTCATATGCTTTCTGTTCCATATCCTGCCTCAGTTTACCGACATCTCTCTGCCTTGGCTCCCATCCCCATTGGAAATTTTTGTATGATCTTGAACTCAGGACCTAACCCAAACTAACGTGCTTAAGAGTCATGCCATTTAATGAACATTTCATTCAGCAACTGTTTATTAGGCCCCTGCTGTATGCAAAGCTCCATGTTATTCCCTCTATGTAATATAAATTCATTCTTACAAAGCCTTCTAGAAAAAATAGTACTTTAACCCAAAGGATATCAGTTGAAAAACTCAGGCAGGTTGGGAAAATAACTATTCAGGAGGTAAACTTTTAAAAATCATTTTTATGTCTCACTAATAGGCATTACTGTATTTCACACTGGATTTGTCAACCCCTGATGCCATGTTTTGAACAGATATATGTGATGACGGTGATCAATGACATCCAGAGGAAGAAAAGAAAATGAACGTTTATAAAGTCAAAGAAGGTCATGGCATTCCAAAGCAAACAAGAGATCTGAAACTTTCAAATGGCATTTTCTTCAACTAAAATTTGTGTCGAGTGTACAACAAAGGGGAGTCGTTGCCAGTGGGGTTATCAATTCTGCTTGAGGTACTAACTTAAGATATCAACTTGTTACCAGTCAAGTATCCATCTTGGAAATGTCTCCTCTGCAGAGTAATGGTTGCATATAACACTACAGGCTAAACTAATCCTGTTGCCATTTGGGGTTCTAAAATCCACCACACATAAAGATTCTATTTGAGCTTCCAGCTCATACAAGAGCTGATGAACTAGGAGTTTTTCTAATAACAGTGAACTCCACATAAATGGAATGTTCATTCCATAAGCTCCATGGTTAATCGGATAAAACCACTTTGAGTAAATAAAACTAGTAGCACTTTCTTCTAATTGATGCTCAAGAGCCACCTACTTCTTCTGTGCAGTAAGACAACAGTAAATTAGTGTTGTTTTCAACTTGCGTGGGATGCTTTCCTGAGACTAAGAGATTTGTTCAGACTTTCAGAGTTTTCCTTGTCAGTTAATCTCTGTTAACTTTCTATCTACCTACTTCCTCAGGAGCCTTAACCCAGGGATGTGCAGGGATTTGTGGTATGCAAATATCAGACTCCATTTCCCTTAAAGCTAAAGAAGGGCTGCTAACTGGCCATGCATAGGTACCCACCTTCACTATGATGGGTCACAATCTCAACATTTTAAAATAGCACCTTGGCATTTCCTTTTTGCCATGAGGGATGACAGTGGATTTAGTTCACATGCCCTCAAATGAGAAGCTCCAAGATTTGTCCGTGGACAAGTAAGCCTGTAAAATGATGAATTTATCTACCTGTGATTGATATGTCATGTTCACAGTTTCCTCAGAGATGACCGAAGCAAGAGACATTTTTGTCACAGTTGGTCCATTATTCATCTGCCTAAAACATCCCCCTCATCTGTAAATTAGAGATGATAACCAGAGTCCTTTCTAGAGATACAGTGAAGAGAATAAGAAGCAAAGCATGCAGAGTACTCTGCCAGAGGCTGGTCTGCAATAAGCTCTCACAATGACCATTTACATTATAGCAATTCTAGATTTAAAACAATTACCAGATTTTTCTCAATGCAGATTGTTTTGATGCCTCCAACATTGTTTCAAGGCAGGCAAAATGGTACAGAAAACAGCACAAAATCCTGCAGGATGCAGCCCTCAGTTCTAGTTCTAGTTCTGTGGTGATTAACCATGGGGATGCTGGTAAATCACAATACGTTTTAGAACTTGAATTCCCTCCTCTGTGAAACCAGGCTGACCAATGCCTACATTACACAGATGCTGGAAAAATCAAACAGGATAATTTATGTAACGCTATTTTGAAAAATACATAGAGCCACATGTAAAGCATTATTGGGATTTTAGGGTTTAACTTCTGTTGAATGAAAAATCAATAATCTCTTAGAAATATCTCTCAGAGGATTGAAAACTCATTAACTTTATTTTTATCTATAACATTATTTTGTCTGGTAGAGGTTTTAAAATGTTTAGCTTACAAATTGCAAAACCATCAAATCAGAGCAAGACTACCAAGGGTGCAACACAGAGAGTTAACATATGTCCATGGCCTCGCCTTATCTTCTCTCTGCAACTCATTCAGATTGCATTCTGCCTTTCTTATTAGCGAGTAGAGATGTGTTTCTCACCACTAATGTCTTTCACTTTCTCGCACGTGACACGTATAAAGGATGCCCAGGGCCTTGAAAAGGCCTTAAAGAAAAGTAGAGAAATGTTTTACTTTTTAATTGACCAATGCAGAATTTAACTTGGAAATGCTCATTTAGTTTGAAACATCCAAAAGTGAGAACTACAAAAAATGGTGTATAATTTATTGTTTTAAATATATGCCTTCAATATATTTTTCAATGTCCCATAATACAAAATATTGTCATAACTATCTTCTTGCAGAAATGAAATCCTATTAAATAAAAACGACATTTAAGAGCTTTAAGGAAACTCATTTTTCAAATTATCTTCTTTAAACCAATTGGCAGTGCTTTTTTGATTTAAATAGTAGGAAGTACTGATAACATAGTCAACTGATTCTGAGACTATTTTGATATAATATTTTTAACAGTAGTTTAAAGATGCACACTCAGCACTTGTTATGCTAACTGATGATGCTAAAAATACTTTCAAATCAGAGGCCGTTTACTTGTGTGAGTCCTCTGAGCCTTAGAATCCTTTTAGAAGTGAAGTAAGAGGGTAGAAGGAAGAAGTGTGTTTCACACCATGGTTTTGTCTGGTGACTGCTGCAATGCTTCTTTCTATATGTGATGTCTTTTTCCTCCCTCATCTTGTCGCAGAGAAAGGGCTGTGGGGAATGTGCATGCACTAACATGGCCCAGAGAGTTATTTGGCCAGGACCAACTATGGTCTGCCATGGACATGTCTTTTTTTGTTTCTCAGTCCTTGACTCTCAGTTCCTACCCTGTGGTTGGCTTCTACTCCTTCCTCTCCTTTTTCTTATTCCAATGCTACGATCAGTTGACCTGTGCTTTCTCCAATGGGCTGCCTTTAGTCCATCTGTGCACACTGTTCTTCATCTAAAATATGGAAATAACATCTCTTATGTTGCAGAAGCATTGGCAAGATTAAATGAGATGATGCTTAGCACCACATTTGGTATATAAGCTCAATAAGTTACAGGTATTGTGACCTGGATTATCTACTCATATTGCTACCAAGTCTGCTAACAGTGATTAAAATGCAAATATCTTCTCACTGCAACTCACCCAGATTGGATTCTGCCATATAAGTCAGAGAGTATGTTTCTCACCACTAATGTCTTTTACTTTCCCACATATGACAACTATAAAGGGTGCAGAGGGCCTCGAATTTTATATTGAAAGAGGTTATCTCCTATTTTATTTTTACTTTCCTTCTACTAAGTCTCCTTGACTTTGGGTCTCACTGCGTTGTATTTTCAAGGTTTCTCACTGTACCAAACAATTTATTTACATTATCTTGGTATCTGATTCCCAAATTCCCATTTGTTTTATCATGTGACCCTTTATTCAGTCAGAGTTTGAACACCTATAACCAATTTTGTTTTGTGATCTGATATGGAACTTTTTTTTGGTAAAATGAGTTTGCCTTTAAACTTGGTGCTTTGTGAGCACCTAGAAGGGTGGGATAGGGAAGGTGGGAGAGGGAGGGTGGGAGGAAGACACAAAAGGGAGGAGATATGGGGATATATGTATATGTATAGCTGATTCACTTTGTTATAAAGCAGAAACTAACACCCCATTGTAAAGAAATTATACTCCAATAAAGATGTTAAAAAAAATAAAAGGAGTTTGCCATTAAATAAATCCATGCAACGAATTAATTTACAAGTTGTTAAGATACATCATCATAAATTGCTAAGTCTGACACCTCAGTTGATAAAAATAAAAATTTCTTCTCTCTTTCCTCTCTTTGAACTTTTTCCAAATATAGCTTTTTAAAATTTGAAACTTTCTATTGGACTATGAAATACATACCAAAAAATTTCATAAATTGTAAATGCACTGTGCAAAGAATTTCACAATCTTAACATACCCATGTGGCTTCCCCACCCGTCTAACTCTTGAATGCAGGAGCACAAGTCCTTGCATCCAGTAGTTCTCTTTCTCCTCTGCAACCACATTCAGAATCGGAGAACACTTCCTATGAAAACTTAGAATATCCACAGGGTGGTGCATTAGTGGGACAAAGATGAAGACTCGAAGTAAATGGCTGTCCTATTTTTCCATCAAGCTTGAGTACAGAATCTCACTTTCTAAACAAGAATAGCAACAATACATTGTAGGCTTTGTTATGTGTGTAAGAATAAAATGCATGCAAAGAGGAGAAATGGAAGTACACCAATATTAGGTTTTCATACCACTTGTGAAATGGTTGTAATCGATACAGAATAATGACATCAAGCAATGGAATAAGTGGAAAAAAAGGGGGTCCTCTTTAGGATGCTTCTATTTTAAATCTTGAAGTGTCTATCCAAAATGATTGCTTTGGGCAATCAGCTGTTCTTGCAAATTTGGAGGGAAAGACTCAAGGTAAGAATCTGAGTAATGTCTACCCACAGAGCTAAAGATAATATTTAGCTCTGCCTCCTTTTCTTCTTTTGGATCCTATCACTCATCTTTCCCAAGAATTTCACTAGTTAAACAACACTTTTATTGGATATCATTAAAAAATTAAGTGGAAATTGGGATGAATTTTGCTGTGGGCCCAGAAGAGTAAATGTCCTTCTATTGTCAGGGCAGACCTAACATGCAAATGTCATTAGAAATGCTATACTTTAGCTACCTACAGGAAAGACCCTACAACTAGTTGAGCTTCCTTTGTTCTTATATGTTAAATGCCTGGCATCCTAACTTAAACGAAAAGCACAGGAGGATCCTGATCTAGGCACTAATAATGAGGTCAAGGTTGTGAGTAGGTTTTACAGAAGAGGCATGGTATCATATAGATCAGCACTAAGATAGGATGCAGTTAAAAATGCACATGGACCAGAGCCCACTGGCAGAATTGGAAGAGCTCAATAGTAGTGAAAAATAAACTCAAAGGATACCGGAAGACCATGGCTAATAGTGTGCCTGTAGAGGTTTATCAACAAAATGGCGTGTATTTTCAAATTATCTTCGTGTACTTTCTATGATAGGTAACATGTCCATATCATTCTGAACCCAATTAACCTAAAATGCAAGGAGTGATATGGGTACCTTTTTAAAAATGGTAATTCAACATAATATTGTACCTCAACTCTATTTCAAAAAAATTTTTAAGGAATTTTTAAAAATTATAATTCTACATTTGGAAAATATTTGTTCTTTTTTCATTGTAACTATTATTTTTAATCTACTCAGACCTTGAACTATATCAGGCACTTGAAATGACAGAAAATGACTGCCTGACTGTTCAAACATCTCATCAAATTATAGTCTGAAAAAGACCTCCCTTTGCGTAGTTTAAGAATAAATGATTACAGTAGGTCTTCAAGGTATAGCCATTATAAAAAGCCAAATCCTGAATCCCTTAGATATTTTCTAATGCTCTCCATTATCTTATGTGATACTATAAGTAAACATGCATTAAAATAAGAAAAAAATATTCAGATTAAAAAATTAATGCAAAGAGGAAGACTAGTTTTCATCATGTAAGATGTCAAGTCCTGGCTTGTGTTGCTATAAACTGTTTCCCCTACCCCCAAGCCATTTAAATACTGTGTATCTTGGGCCCAAATTGAGCTTGCTCAACCATCCACCATCACCATCACAGATTTCCCCAGAATGTATGGACAACTAGTGACTAATGCCGTAAGATGAACTTCTTGGGTAAACTTCTGATTCAGGTTTCTGTATGTGGAAAGGGTTCATTTTAGAGAGAGGAAAGAATGAGGCCAACTCAGAAACAAAATTAAATTATGGACAAAAACCGAAGAGGGATCCTGAGCTTTTCAAGAACTTGTATTCTAGTCGTTTCTGAGGCCTTATGTGCCCTAGCACCTCTGACACAGCCAGAGAAGCAAAGAAACAAGAGAAGACTATTCATTTAGGATGTATCTTGGGAGAGATGTAATTTTACATAAAATTATAAAATGTTTGGTTGTTTTAGTGAAAAAATGTTAGCAAAACTGAAATTAACCTAAGTTCTTTCTCTTGAAAAGAAATTATCCAATAAAAAAATGTATGAGTGTTTTTTCATGTTCAATCTCTGTATGTGCTAGATTGGGTATTACTGACTACCTATGCTTGCAAAAATGTTTCTCTAGTAAATATCTTTCCTAATCAGATTCATTTGTCAGTGCTAAACATGAAAATATATTATGCGCATGTGAATGTCTGTGTGCGTATATATGTGTGTGTGTACTAAATATACATATGTGTATATATGCATTGTATAGATATACATATATATATTGATAATTATGCAGAAATTACTGTTTTAAACTGATGACAAGCTCTTCCAAGGGGCTAAGGTTTCTATAGGACTAAGTAAAAAATGGTTTTTGGAATTGGAAATTGTTTCAAAGAGGGTAGCTATAATACCTGCAGGCCTTGAGTTATAAGGCAGGAAAAAGAGAACTATCTTTACATATGAGAGAAGCACATTACAATTTAGGAAGTTTTCCCATACAGAAACATATTTGACTTCCTTAACATTATATGAAGGTTGGCCTAGTTACAATTCCATCTAGTTATAGAAATGCACAACAAATACTAAAGTATTGTGCTATAAAAGAACCATTTTATTATGCAAATAGATTCTGTGGGTCAGAACTTTGGAAAAGGGACAATAGGGAATGCTTGTTTCTTTTCCATAGTGTCTGGGAAACTTAAAGGCTGAGGATGAACTGATGGCAGGGGCTGTTATTAGGAGACGCTCATTCATTTGGGCTGGCAGGACTTGAAGACTAAGGCTGCCAACAGAAAAAACATCTATACATGGTCTCCCTCGTCACTTGGCATCCTTACAGCATGACAATTTCAGGGTAATTTGACTTCTTACATAGTGATCAAGGATCCAAGAGCTCGTGTTCTAGTGAAAAAAGGTGGAAGGAGCTTTGCTTTCTATGGCTGAGCCTTAAAAATCAAGCAGCATCACTTCCATCCCATTCTATTTGTTACAGGCGAGTCACAAACCCATCCAGATTAAATAGGAGTGGTAATATTCTAGAATGGCATGAGGGATATGGGGATATTGCTGCAGCCATCTTTTGCAAATACAATATGCCACAGAAGCTAAGGTTCAAAGAGGCTGAATGACTTGCTGAAGCCGAACAATTGGTAAACCCAATACTTGGTGTTTGAGTAGAAGACAGCATTTGTGATCTGCAAATCATTGCTCAAAGTCTGCAGCAAAACAAGTGAGATGAAATTGTATCACAGCTACAAAATGGAGGTGTGGACCTCGGTATAGTAATAATATTTTAAACTTTCAAAATTCAAAACTTTATCTCTGATACCTATTTTTCTCTTGAGGACCCTACTTTCTCCTCTCTCTACATTAAAGTCCTATATCCTGGTTGTTCTGAGCTGTATTCAGCATTCAGGAAATATCTTAATCTAATGCAATGTTAGAGCAGATTTTCCATTGCCAAACTCATAATAGGAGACTTGTGTTGTACAATTTAATGATATCTGGGGGGACTACTTCACAGCAGACATACATTTTCCCTGAGGGTTTTCATCAGTGCCGAGTCCAATTTTGTCTGATGTGCTGCTTATTTCTTAGAATGCTGTATCTTGGGAGTTCTTCCCCTGTAGCAACTGAGTGCCATCAATGAGGACATACGTCTTAAATAAGAGCTCTCTCCCATGATGGTATTCAAGATCCTAAGGGGGAAAAATGACCCGTCACTGGAGGTGCAATTCTAGAAGGACCACAAGGATTTTCCAACTCAGGAGCTGAAGTGGAAAGCTTCTAGTTCTCACAGCAACAGCTGGCATCACTGGAGAAGCCCCAGCATGATGTTTCCCAGGTGAATAGATGATGGGCTTAGTGCCCTGGCATGTGAGGAAAGGAGGGATTCAATGGCACAAGGCCATATCATGGCTCTCTGACTTACAGAAGCAAATGTGTTTCATGTCTTCCTTATAAAATGAGAGTCCATTCAATCATAGATCATTAAACCCATATTCAGGTTACTTCAGCCATCAAAAACAGAGGACCTACAGTCTTCCTGCCATCAGTGGATGCCTAAAAAGTACCAAAATGAAGAAAAGATTGTTCATACGGCTCTCTTTATGTTCTTTTATATGACTTCTTTCTACCGTCCTTTTACCCCACACATAGGATTACCAACCACATCTGTTTTTCCCAGGATATGGCCATTCTTATCAGACAGCCAATAAGTTTCTCAGCCTCAATAAATACAGAAGAGCTACTGCTATTTGACCTAGACGGATGTGTTATAGCTTCCAGAAGGATAAAAACTAACAGGCATACCAAAGGCTTAACCTTTTACAAAATTCAGATGCACTGAAACATAGTGGATAAATCACAAATTTGGGGGTAAGTCTGTACTTTGGTAAGTTCCTCAGTCTTGCTGAATTGTAGTTCCTCCTTTTTAATATCAGTTTTAAATGTAATACATAGAATTGCTATACACTGTAACTTAGGAAAATATTTCAAAAGAATGTTACATGGCCTAAAAATGTCTGTGTGTACTATTTACTCAGTAAGTTTGTTAAAACTGGTGATTCATTGTTCCCACTCTCAGTATGTCTGGGACAGGGCCCAGGAAGCTTCATTTAACAAGCTCCCTGGGCAACTCTCATCTTAGAATAAAACCGTAAGTAGGACGTATCACTCAAAAGAGATAGAAATAAAGAACAAAAATAATATCTTTTTTTTTTTTTTTTTTTTTTTTTTTTTGCGGTACGCTGGCCTCTCACTGTTGTGGCCTCTCCCGTTGCAGAGCACAGGCTCCGGAAGCGCAGGCTCAGCGGCCACGGCTCACGGGCCCAGCCGCTCCGCGGCATGTGGGATCTTCCCGGACCGGGGCATGAACCCGCGTCCCCTGCATCGGCAGGCGGACTCTCAACCACTGTGCCACTAGGGAAGCCCCAAAAATAATATCTTTTAAAAGTATAGAAAAACCAAACATGAGAAGATATTTTTTCAGGAGCTTTAAAAAGTAATGCAAGAGTCACACAGCTGTGAATGAGCATGATTGCCACTGGACATACTCACATGCCTTTTCTTTATAATCAAAAGAGATGCTTCACAAGAAAGCAAAATTTATAAACTGCTTTTCTATAAGTTGACCCTGGATTCAAGTAAATGTAGCTTCCTTCTGGGCATTAAGGGTTTCACTACACTTTGTGTTCAATCAGGTTTTGGTTTCTTTGATGACAGAATTTTGTGAATCCCCAATGCCAGCTATTGATGAAAGATCAGACTGTCTTCAGGTAGTGACATCAATGCCCTTGATGTGTCCCCTCCCTTCCACACTCTCACTCTCTCTCTGTCTCTGTCTCTGTCTCTCTCTCTCTCACACACACACACACACACACACACACACACACACACACACACACACACGCTCAGCTGTCAGCCAGCACTAGGGCCTGTGTCTGTAGTTACCACTGCCTCCCTGGACAGTTCAAAATGCCCAGCTGTCTCCTCTCCCCCAACAAGTTCAGCAAACTTATGTTGAACACAGATCATGGTCTTTTATTTCTGGCTTCTAATGGTGAGAGGAGATTTGACTCACTGGAGGAAAAGGAAGAGAAACATTAAATGGTGGATCCAGTCAGAACCTGACGATCATGAATATTCACTAAATGCAAAGTGGAGTTAAGGATCTAACACAGACCCCCTCTCCTGCTACATAGTGTGCACTTTACCTGTATTTTGTAAATTTTTCCTACGACATTATGAGGATGCTATGTTCATACTGGTTTTACAGATGAAGAATCTGGGGCTTGGAATGCTAATTACCAAATGGAGGTGAGGAAAGATTTTTGAGGTCATTGACTTGTGCATTATCTGGACTGTGATAATGGCTTTATGGATATACTCAGGTACCCAAACTTATCAAACTGTGTTTTAAACACATGCAGTTTATTTTATGTCTATTACACCTCATTAAAGCTGGAAAAAAAGATAAACAGAATGCTACATAACGTGTCCAGGACAGCACAAACAGAACAGTACTACCATCTCACCTCTGAAACCTAGGTTCTTACTCAGCAAGCCTTGCAGCAGAACACTGGGGGAAGACGTCACAGCCTAGCTGGGAGGAAAGGAGGTGGAGTGAAGAGAAAGATGCACACGCATTTTGGTTTTCCTTAGAATATTAGCACCTCATCCTGACCTGCAAACCAACTTCAGGAGAAACTGAAGCCCAAACTTTGGTATTCTAAGTTGCCCAGGTGGATCTGCTGTGTCATTTGTTTCTGGGGTAGAGATGCTGGCAGCCTTGGTCTGTTCACCCCCAATAAGATCTCTTCTCAAAGAGAAAAATCTGTGCCACAGCCACAGATCACAGCTCTAGTATGGAGGCAGCTGAGAGTCCAAGGAGGTTGGGATGACTGTTGGCCTTGGAAGAAGGAGAAATAGTGCAAACTCAAAACCGCTAAGCGGTGATCTCTGTTGGGGCTCAGGTTGCGAATGTCCCATCACAGTTGTAACCCCCTAGCACTCATGGTGTGTAGTAGATGCTCAATAATTAAACTGAAATAAATGACCCAATGAATCTCCAACTCTAAAAAATTAAATCCAAGTGGCTCTTTTGCCGTTAGATTTATATGGAAAAGTTATAACACTATGGATATGGTGCAACAGTTATTTTGGGAAAGGTAGAGATAAATATCTAAAATTAAAGTGTGAAAATGATCTAAAGATTTCTATTACCTATGCTTCCCGTCTGAGCTAAAATCATATCATTTACATCATAATTAACTTTCCTCTGCAACTGCTTTTTGCAGTAAACCTCTGGCTTTTATTAGGGGCAGACTGATCTGCATTAGCAGAAAAAATAACATCACATTAGCGTTTAGCTTGCTCGCTTATTTTCCCACAAAACTCAGCTCATCATAACTTCTCTAAAGAAATAACACTTCCATTTTTGTCAATATTCTTAATTAGTTGTATTTACATATTCATTGATGGATAATGGACATTTTAGACAGTCTAGCTACGTTATACATTATAGGACATGAATCAAGTAAATCACAAGGTGTGTGTGCCAATGTAATTTCAAAAAATGTAAGAAAATTTTACCTTCTACTACCCCGCTATAAAATTGTTAGTTCAATTAAAAGGGGTCATTTTATTCCTTAATGATGGAGACTTACAGAACTTGAAAGGCTGTTGAAAACCTGGCAACTGGCCCAAGTTTTTTCCTTGTCAGTTCCACAGGTCACACATATTTGTGTGATAGATAATATAAATTCACTGCGTTGGGAGGTCTGAGGCTGTTAACTTAGAAGGCAAGTTCAATCAGCATAAAGAACACAGTGAGGCATGGAACTGTTATGCTGCATCAAGCAGCAAAGTAATTTATTCCTCGAAACACCTGAAAATGAACAAATGCATTTCTAAGGCATAAGAACATGTATTCTACATTGTACGCTAAGATTCATTTAGCCTGACCAACAAAGTTTTAAAATCATACTGGGAAGTATGCCTGATTAGATGGCTTGGGTGTAAAGCTTACAATATTAGAAGGGAATAGAGGATAGTAGGCAGAAGGTAGCCAAAACGGGACAGAAATAAGGGATTTCATAGTAAAGAACCCATTACTTTGAAATTATTAAGATCCTTTTCTCTCCTGTCCATACTGGGGAGATTCTGCCATTCCATAAGTTTCTCTGTTTAAAAATGTACTCATGGTGGAATTTGAACTTTTGATTAAAAAAACAAATTGGATTGTAAAAATCCATCAAATTGGCTCTATAATTCCTCTGAAGGAAGAGTTAAACCGTTTTTTGTTTGTTTGTTGTCTCTTTTGAATAATAACAATGTTAGGCTTCTTTATTTTTTTCCTTTGCCATTTTCCTGCAGCGAGATCCTTTCCAATTTAATACTCGTTCATCCGTAATTAGTAGTGGATAACAACAGCTTGATATTCTCTCTCCTTTTCTCTCCCTCTGTTTTGCCTAAACAAAATGGTATGATTGGCAATATGCATTTAGTAATCCATTTAGGAAAATGTGGAATGTGGAAGAATTTGGTTTTTTGTCCTGCCTGGCTTCCCTAAACTAATCCTCCTACCCCTTACCAAAGGGGGAAAATTAAGGCAAAGATAATTCACTTTTGATACCGAAGGGGCCAGAAGGTGTGCTGTGGAATGTAGTTTTAGCCTTAAGTAGACCATATTTGTATGGACGAAGGCCATCATAATGAAAAGGAAGGAGGGGAGGGAAAGGCGATGAGGAGAACCCATTTCTCCAGCGTTGAAACTGGATGCTGGTGCTCTGAGTGTGTTTATCAAGGCACCTGGGGTGTTGAAATCACCAAGAGGCCGACAGAGGATGTGCAGCGGGAAGCCGATTTGCAGTGCAGGTGATGCCGATCAGAGAATAAGCTAGAAAAGACGCAATTACAGCTGAGGATGACAAGCTGACAAGCACAACTGAGAATGTGCAAATGCACAGACAGCAGCCAACGCAGCGTCTCCACAGGCCGTGGCCAGAGACGCGGGCTCCTCCCAGCGCGAGTCTCTCCAGGCACGTCTTGAAGCCTCATGTTAGATCCAAACAAGTTGCCACAGCTCCATCTTTCCCTCTGGAATTACTGCCACTGCACTAAAACACAGTCGCACTTGATAAAGGCCGAGATGAAGCCAGCACTGCAGCCCCTTTGCTGGACAGCCGACTTTCTCTCTCACATGCCCATTTCAGTTGGCAGGTCCAGCAAGTGACTGAATTAAAGAGACCTGCCTGCGAAATTCACGAGGGAGCCTCGCGGGCTCTGCCCCTTCACCTCTCAACATCCGAGCAAATCATGCCTGTCTAGACCGGCAAGCACCACAGAAAACTGCTTCAGAGGCTGTGTCTGCTGGGTGTGAAGGGATAATGAGACCTCCGGTTTGGGTGAAACGAACCCTGTTTACGGCATCAGACTAAGTGAAATGAGGAATCTGTGTCCTGCCTCAGGGAGAATTTTCACAATTACATCACATCACCTTCTATTCCAGCGTCCTTATTTCACCCTGTGTCCCCAGGATGAGGGCTCCTCTGCAAACCAGACTCCTCTGTCGTGCTCCCACCTGGTGATTTCCACATTTGAATACTAGCACTTTCTTTTATTAACATCTTTATTGCAGTATAATTGCTTTACAATGGGGTGTTAGTTTCTGCTTTATAACAAAGTGAGTCAGCTATACATATACGTATATCCCAATATCTCTTCCCTCTTGCATCTCCCTCCCACCCTCCCTATCCCACTCCTCTAGGTTGTCACAAAGCACCGAGCTGATCTCCCTGTCCTATGTGGCTGTTTCCCACTAGCTATGCTCTACATTTCATAGTATATATAAGTCCATGCCACTCTCACTTCATCCCAACTTACACTTCCCCCTCCCCATGTCCTCATGTCCATTCTCTACATCTGCATCCTGATTCCTATCCTGCCCCTAGGTTCTTCAGAACCTTTTTTTTTTTTTAGATTCCATATATATGTGTTAGCATACAGTATTTGCTTTTGTCTTTCTGACTTCACTCTGTATGACAGACTCTGGGTCCATCCACCTCACTACAAATAACTCAATTTCGTTTCTTTTTATGGCTGTGTAGTATTCCATTGTATATATGTGCCACATCTTCTTTATCCATTCATCTGTCGATGGACACTTAGGTTGCTTCCATGTCTGGCTATTGTAAATAGAGCTGCAATGAACATTGTGGTATATGACTCTTTTGGAGTTATGGTTTTCTCAGGGTATATGCCCAGTAGTGGGATTGCTGGGTCATAGGGTACTTCTATTTGTAGTTTTTTAAGGAACCTCCATACTGTTCTCCATAGTGGCTGTATCAATTTACATTCCCACCAACAGTGCAAGAGGGTTCCCTTTTATGCACACCCTCTCCAGCATTTATTGTCTGTAGATTTTTTGATGATGGCCATTCTGAATAGTGTGAGGTGATACCTCATTGTAGTTTTGATTTGCATTTCTCTAATGATTAGTGATGTTGAGCATCGTTTCATGTGTTTGTTGGTAATCTGTATATCTTCTTTGGAGAAATGTCTATTTAGTTCTTCTGCCCATTTTTGGATTGGATTGTTTGTTTTTTTGATATTGAGCTGCATGAGCTGCTTGTAAATTTTGGAGATTAATCCTTTCTCAGTTACTTCATTTGCAAATATTTTCTCCCATTCTGAGGGTTGTCTTTTCGTCTTGTTTATGGTTTCCTTTGCTGTGCAAAAGCTTTTAAGTTTCATTAGGTCCCATTTAAAAAATTTTTGTTTTTATTTCCATTTCTCTAGGGGGTGGGTCAAAAAGGATCTTGCTGTGATTTATATCATAGAGTGTTCTGCCTATGTTTTCCTCTAACAGTTTGATAGTATCTGGCCTTACATTTAGGTCTTTAACCCATTTTTAGTTTATTTTTGTGTATGGTGTTAGGGAGTGTTCTAATTTCATTCTTTTACAAGAAGCTGTCCAGTTTTCCCAGCACCACTTATTGAAGAGGCTGTCTTTTCTCCATTGTATATTCTTGCCTCCTTTATCAAAAATAAGGTGACGATATGTGCATGGGTTTATCTCTGGGCTTTCTATCCTGTTCCATTGATCTACATTTTTGGTTTTGTGCCAGAACCATACTGTCTTCATTACTGTAGCTTTGTACTATAGTCTGAAGTCTGGGAGCCTGATTCCTCCAGCTCCATTCTTCTTTCTCAAGATTTCTTTGGCTATTTGCGGTCTTTTGTGTTTCCATACAAATTGTGAAATTTTTTATTCTAGTTCTCTGAAAAATGCCATTAGTAGTTTGACAGGGAGTACACTGAATCTGTAGATTGCTTTGGGTAGTAGAGTCATTTTCACAATGTTGATACTTCCAATCCAAGAACATGGTATATCTCTCCATCTGTTTTTATTGTCTTTAATTTCTTTCATTAGTGTCTATAGTTGTGTGCATACAGGTCTTTTGTCTCCTTAGGCAGGTTTATTCCTAGGTATTTTATTCTTTTTGTTGCAGTGGTAAATGGGAGTGTTTCCTTAATTCCTCTTTCAGATTTTTCATCATTAGTGCATAGGAATGCCAGAGATTTCTGTGCATTAATTTTGTATCCTGCTACTTTACCAAATTCATTGATTAGCTCTAGTAGTTTTCTAGTAGCGTCTTTAGGATTCTCCTTGTATTGTATCATGTCATCTGCCAATAGTGACAGTTTTACTTCTTCTTTTCCGATTTGGATTCCTTTTATTTCTTCTTCTTCTCTAAAACTTCCAAAACTATGTTGAATAATAGTGGTGAGAGTGGGCAACCTTTTCTTGTTTTGATCTTAGTGGAAATGGTTTCAGTTTTTCACCATTGAAAACGATGTTGGCTGTGGGTTTGTCATATATGGCCTTTATTATGTTGAGGTAAGTTCTCTCTATGCCTACTTTCTGGAGGGTTTTTAACATAAATGGGTGTTGAATTTTGTCAAAAGCTTTTTCTGCATCTACTGAGATGATCATATGGTTTTTCTCCATCAATTTGTTAATATGGTGTACCACATTGATTGATTTGCGTATACTGAAGAATCCTTATATTCCTGGGATGAACCCCACTTGATCATCCTTTTAATGTGCTGTTGGATTCTTTTTGCTAGTATTTTGTTGAGGATTTTTGCATCTATGTTCATCAGTGATATTGGCCTGTAGTTTTCTTTCTTTGGGACATCTTTGTCTGGTTTTGGTATCAGGGTGATGGTGGCCTTGTAGAATGAATTTGGGAGTTTTCCTCCATCTGCTATGTTTTGGAAGAGTCTGAGAAGGATAGGTGTTAGCTCTTCTCTAAATCTGTGATAGAATTCGCCTGTGAAGCAGTCTGGTCCTGGGCTTTTGTTTGTTGGAAGATTTTTAATCACAGTCTCAATTTCAGTGCTTATGATTGGTCTGTTTATATTTTCTATTTCTTCCTGGTTCAGTCTTGGAAGGTTGTGCTTTTTGAAGAAATTGTCCATTTCTTCCAGGTTGTCCATTTTATTGGTATATAGTTGCTTGTGGTAATCTCTCATGATCCTTTGTATTTCTGCAGTGTCAGTTGTTACTTCTTTTTCATTTCTAATTCTATATATTTGAGTATTCTCCCTTCTTTTCTTGATGATTACGGCTAATGGTTTATCAATTTTGTTTATCTTCTCAAAGAACCGGCTTTTAGTTTTATTGATCTTTACTACTGTTTACTTCATTTCTTTTTCATTTATTTCTGATATGATCTTTATGATTTCTTTCCTTCTGCTAACTTTGGGGATTTTTTGTTCTTCTTTCTCTATTTGCTTTTGGTATAAGGTTAGGTTGTTTATTTGAGATGTTTCTTATTTCTTGAGGTAGGACTGTATAGCTATAAAAACTTCCCTCTTAGAACTGCTTTTGCTGCATCCCATAGGTTTTGGGTTGTCGTGTTTTCATTGTCATTTGTTTCTAGGTATTTTTTGATTTCCTCTTTAATTTCTTCAGTGATATCTTGGATATTAAGTAGTGTATTATTTAGCCTCCATGTGTTTGTATTTTTTACGGATTTTTTCCTGTAATTGATATCTAGTCTCATAGCATTGTGGTTGGAAAAGATACTTGATACAGTTTCAATTTTCTTAAATATACCAAGGCTTGATTTGTGACCCAAGATATGATCTATCCTGGAGAATGTTCCATGAGCACTTGAGAAGAAAGTGTATTCTGTTGTTTTTGGATGGAATGTCCTATACGTATCAATTAATTCCACCTTGTTTAATGTATCATTTAAAGCTTGCGTTTCCTTATTTATTTTCATTTTGGATGATCTGTCCATTGGTGAAAGTGGGGTGTTAAAGTCCCCTAGTATGACTGTGTTATCGTTGATTTCCCCTGTTATGACTGTTAGCATATGCCTTATATATTGAGGTGCTCCTATGTTGAGTGCATAACTATTTACAATTGTTATATCTTCTTCTTGGGTTGATGCCTTGATCATTATGTAGTGTCATTCTTTGTCTATTGTAATAGTCTTTATTTAAACTCTATTTTGCCTGATATGATAATTGCTATTCCAGCTTTCTTTTGATTTCCATTGGTATGGAATATCATTTCCATCACCTCTCTTTCAGTCTATATGTGTTGCTAGGTCTGAAGTGGGTCTGCTGTAGACAGCATATATACAGGTCTTATTTTTGTATCCATTCAGACAGTCTGTGTCTTTTGGTTGGAGCATTTAATCCATTTACATTTAAGGTAATTATCAATATGTATGTTCCTATTACCATTTTCTTAATTGTTTTGGGTTTGTTATTGTAGGTCTTTTCCTTCTTTTTTGTTTGCTGCCTAGAGAAGTTCCTTTAGCATTTGTTGTAAAGCTGGTTTGGTGGTGCTGAATTCCCTTAGCTTTTCCTTGTGTGTAAAGGTTTTAATTTCTCTGCCGAATTTGAATGAGATCCTTGCTGGGTAGAGTAATCTTGGTTGTAGGTTTTTCCCTTTCATCACTTTAAATATGTCCTGCCACTCCCTTCTGGCTTGCAGAGTTTCTGCTGAAGAATCAGCTGTTAACCTTATGGTGATTCCCTTGTATGTTGTTTTTGTTTTTCCCTTGCTGCTTTTAATATTTTTTCTTTGTATCTAATTTTTGATAGTTTGAATAATATGTGTCTCGGCATGTTTCTCCTTGGATTTATCCTGTATGGGACTCTCTGCGCTTCCTGGATATGATTGACTATTTTCTTTCCCCTATTAGGGAAGTTTTCAACTGTAATCTCTTCAGATATTTTCTCAGTCCCTTTCTTTTTCTCTTCTTCTTCTGGGACCCCTATAATTCAAATGTTTGTGCATTTAATGTTGTCCCAGAGGTCTCTGAGACTGTCCTGAATTCTTATTTTTCTTTATTCTGTTCTTGGTAGTTATTTCCACTATTTTATCTTCTAGCTCACTTATCCATTCTTCTGCCTCAGTTATTCTGCTATAGATTCCTTCTAGAGAATTTTAAATTTCATTTATTGTGTTGTTTATCATTATTTGTTTGCTCTTTAGTTCTTCTAGGTCCTTGTTAAATGTTTCTTGTGTTTTCTCCATTCCATTTCTAAGATTTTGGATCATCTTTACTATCATTACTCTGAATTCTTTTTCAGGTAGACTGCCTATTTCCTCTTTAGTTGTTTGGTCTGGTGGGTTTTTTCGTTGCTCCTTCATCTGCTGCATATTTCTCTGTCTTCTCATTTTGTTTAACTTACTGTGTTTGGGTTCTCCATTTTCGCAGGTTGCAGGTTTGTATACCTGATAAATATCAGGAAATAGAAACATGATAGTCTTAGGGCTATCAGATGAGAATTTGTAGTCCTGGTAGAGAAACTGTATAGAACCAAAGTATTACTTTCTCCACTACCATCCTTCTTTTAGGTCTAGTATAGTTTTGGAATTTGGGGAATATAGGAGCTATATATTTGAGTTTCTTACTATAATACGTTTTAGGAAAATGGGGATATTGCCCAAGGCTCTTCTGGAATTGATCTCTGAGCTCAACTGTCCAAGAGTTAATATTCTGCAGGCAGCATCTTTAAAAGCAAAGCCAAATTACCTATTTTTATTGACAATGTGAGTTGAGGTAAAATTGAAAATTCATATATTGTAAAGCTAGTAACAGTGTAATCCTGGACCTCATTGTCAAATGGGAAACTTATGAAACAATGAACTTTGTAAAGAGAAACCTCTTGTTTATTAACATTTTCTATTTTCTCCACTGGGAGAGATAGTGTCAAACCCCATGAAATGACAGTGTAAAGAGAAAGATGTGAGAACACATCAAAGAAATCTAGTTACTCTTCTGGCAAATCCAAGACAGAGCTAAAGAGATGCAGAAAGAAGGGTGATATCCAAAGAACATTAAAAAAGAACTGGTGAGGTCAATCTTACTATTGATTAGATGGTTAAAGGATACAATCAAAAATGGCAACAGACTTCCACCTCTATTCAAGATCTATTAATGGGCTGAATTTACCCTCCTACATGAATGAACTGAAAACACTGGTCAAAATATATGAAGCAAAATTCTTAAGGTATTGAATATCAGGCAATGAAGGACTGTGATTTCTAAGACTTAGGAAACAAACTGGTTAACCTGACTACTGATAAAATGGGCAGGGTAAAGGATAATGCTTTTTAAAAGTTGCACGAGATTTCAGAGGTAGAAATATGGAACAAGTCACATACTATCAAAAATGATGGAGGGGGCTTCCCTGGTGGCACAGTGGTTGACAGTCCACTTGCTGATACAGGGGACACAGGTTCATGCCCCAGTCTGGGAGGATCCCACATGCCACGGAGCGGCTGGGCCCGTGAGCCATGGCCGCTGAGCCTGTGCATCTGGAGCCTGTGCTCCACAATGGGAGAGGCCACAACAGTGAGAGGCCCGTGTACCGAAAAAAAAAAAAAAAATGATGGAGGCACATCGGCAAGCACGATCGGGAAAATGGATGAAGGGGGGTGATTCTTCGGCTTGAGGTTTTGGGGTTTGTTGGTTGGCTGGTTGATTTTTTTTTTGTTTGATTTCTTTCTGTACTCTCCTGTCACATTCTTCTGAGTTTGGAATTAGATGAAGAGGCCCTAAAAACAATGTAGTTTGTGGTCAAAGATCAGTGACTCAAGGGCCAGGAAAGATGAATTTAAAAAATGATACATAGACTGCTGATAGCTATACTTTTAAAAGAGATATGAGTTCTGCAAGGGAGTTCAAACCAAAGCAGTTGAACGTAAAGACAAGTCCATTTTCATTAGAGGGTTGGCAAGACGTATTCTACCTTATGCTAAATCTTTATAGCTCAAACTACAGTGAAAGAATGGCAATTGTCCACTGAGTTGAGGTGGTAAATAACTCAGCTTGCATCCCATTATGCCTTCAATTTTCTAAATAACAGAAGTGAAAAGAAGATGTGTAAGAAATATTCCTCATTTGTCCTTGTTTGAGGTATTTTCTTTTTATCATTATCAGTAACCTAGGAAGAAATTTAACAAGCTATTAAAATTTAAATATTCATAAAAAATAAGACAATTTCAGCATAAACATACAGGCACCCCTTTCCACTAAATACGCTCTTGTCTTTATGGCTTTCATTTGCTCACTTATAGCTGGAATTTCTGCCAAGTTTCTAGTGAAATAAGATGTGTTTATGACTAAGACTGAATTTCACAGCTTCAAAAAACTTCAACTAGATACTTAAGAAACTTTGTATCTGAAACTAGATACCTGAGAAATATGTCTCTATGGAATTTGACAAGTGAAGGTTTACTTTCTAACCTTGCAGTGTGTCCAGAATGGGTATGGATGAAAAGAATGAGCTCAGACTTAACAGCCTTGAACATGACATATCACAAAGGCCAGCATCAAACCCTGCTGTAACTACACTGGCTGGCTGGCCAGTACTGTCACTATGGAATCCCAATGGCTTTCATGCTGTGGGATTTATAATTTAAAGGCCATTTAAGAGAAGGAACATCTGGAGAGAGTAGCACAGAGTGTGCCAAGAATTCTAAGAACCTTTTTACCTTTTAACTTTTCCAGAGACTCCATGAGACAGTATGAAAAGAGGGCAAGAAAGGGACACTGCTAAGTTGGCCACAGGCTGTGGCATGCGGGCTGAGGCAGGGACACAATTGCTCTTCTCTGAAGAGAACTTTGATAAGTCATCCACTTATCCTATTTTTTTTTCCACACACCAAAGAAGAACAAAAAGTGTCCTACTAAAAAGGAAGTAAGAAGATGTAAGTGCCCTTTAAAAGATGGAAGCACTTGAGTGTTTAATTTTTCACTATGGTGTTCCTTAGCAAACGATCTGTAGATGAACTCTTAGAGAGTACAAAAATCAAGAGGCACCAGTGTTAAATTATCAAGAAAAATCAATACCCCTGGTATGGTTTCTAAGTGAAGCAAATATGGTTTGGGAAGATGAGGCTGTGAGAAACAGAAAGTTGAAATAGAGGCATGCGGATAATGGTACTTTTAAGTGTCCTCAGAGACAGCTCAGATTTGTGGTATTTGTTGAAAACAAATGATATGTATGTTTTGTCAAAATGGCATACCAGTCTGGGCAAGATCAGGAAGACAATATGAAGGTTAAAAAAAAAGAACGGAGTACAAGCTTTGAAAGCCAAACAAATGAATAAATGACTTAAAGAATAGTACAGACATTTGTTTGTGCTGGTACCATAGACCATGCTGAACTTAATGCAAATAACAGAAGGTTGTAGGCAATGCATGCCATGGTGCCAATCAGGATACTCTAATTCTGATAGAGTGCCATTCTTTGTTTTCTGAGACTGTGTGTTGAATTTTATTATTTAAGGATGCATTCATAATGCATTCCTGCATTTTTCTTTTTCTTTCTTTTTTTTCCCATTTAAGGCTATAGTATCTTAAATCTATGTACTTTTCTTTTGAATTAAATATGCCATCATAACTGTACTATAAAATCCCTTGAAAAGATAAGATAGATGTAGATATCAGAGATGATTTTCAGTAAGCCAGTTAGGTAAATGGAGATTAACATTGATGCTAATGCAGTTTATGTGCACATCTTGTAACATATGTTCTTGTAATCCTCCAAGGTCATATAGTCTCCAGAGGACAAACCCCCATATTGAGGAATTGGTCATTTGCACTTATGTGGTCAAAATTAAGTGTGCAAAATTGTTCACATATCCTCTTATTATCTTTTAGATGCCTGCAGGGTCTTTAGTAATAGCCCCTGTTTACTCCTGATATGGGTAATTTGTGTCTCTTTTTTTTGTCATTCTTACTAGAGGTTTATCCATTGTATTAATCTTTTCAAAGAAGTAGCACTTTATTTCATTGATGTTCTCTATCATTTTTCTGCTTTCAATTTCATTGATTTCTTTTCAATTATTTCATTCCTCTGCTTGCTTTGGGTTTATTTTGTTCTTTCTTTCTTATATTCTTTAAGTGGGAGCTTAGATTACTGATCTGAAACTTTCCCTTTTCCCAAATGTATGCATTTTGTGCTATCACTTTCTGTCTTATCCATGCTTTAGCTGTGTCTCACACACTTTGATATGCTGTATTTTCATTCATTTTTAGTTCATTATTTTTTAAAATTTTGCTTGGAATTTTCTCCTTGACCCATTGGTTGTTTAGGAGCATGCTATTTAGTTTCCAGGTGTTTGGAGATGTTATTGGGTTGGCCAAAAAGTTCCTTCGGGTTTTTCTGTTACATCTTACAAAAAACCCAAATGAACTTTTCGGCCAACCCAATATATTCATTTGTTTTATTTTTTAGATTCCACATATAAGTGAAAACATAACAGTATTTGTTCTTCTCTGTCTGACATTTCACTACACATCATAACCTCCAAGTCCATTTATGTTGTTGCAAATGGCAAATTCATATTCTTTCTTATGGCTGAGTAATATTCCATTGTACATAAATACCAATTATTCTTTATCCATTCATCTGTTGATGCACACTTAGATTTTTTGTATAACTTGGCTATTGTAAATAATGCTGCTGTGAACACTGGGGTGCATATATCTTTTCGAATTTGTGTTTTTGTTTTCTTCAAATAAATACCCAGGAGTCGAATTACTGAATTGTATAGTAGTTATATTTTTAATTTTTTGAAGAACCTCCATACTGTTCTCCATAGTGGCTGTACCAATTTACATTCCCACCAACAGTGTAGGAGGGTTCCCTTTTCTCCACATCCTCACCAACACGTTATTTGTTGTCTTTTTGACAAGAGCCATTCTGACAGGTATGAGGTGATATCTCACTGTGGTTTTGATTCACATTTCCCTGATAATTAGTGATATTGAGCATTTTCATGTGCCTGTTGGCCATCTGTATGTCTTCAGAAAAATGCCTATTCAGGTCCTCTGACCATTTTCTAATCAGGTTGTTTGTAGTTTTGATATTGAGTTGTATGAGTTCTTTTTATATTTTGGATATTAACCCCTTATCAGACATAACTTGAAAATATCTTCTCCCATTCAGTAGGTTGCTTTTTGTTTTGTTGATGGTTTTCTTCACTGTGCAAAAGATTTTAAGTTTGATTAGGTGCCATTTATTTATTTTTGCTTTTCTTTCCCTTGCCTGAGGAGACAGATCCAAAAAAAATTGCTAAGTCTATGTCAGAGTGAACTGCATATGTTTTCTTCTAGGAGTTTTATGGTTTCCAGTGGTACATTTATGTCTTTAATCCATTATGAGTTTATTTTTGTATGTGGTGTGAGAAAATGTTCCAATTTTATTCTTTTACATGTAGCTGTCCAGTTTTCCCAGCACCACTTATTGAAGAGACTGTCTTTTCCCCCACTGTATATTCTTGCCTCCTTTGTCCTAGATTGACTATACATGCATGGGTTCTTTTCTGGGCTCTCTATTCTGTTCCACTGATCTATATGTCTGTTTATATGCCAGTATCATACTGTTTTGATTAATGTAGCTTTGTAGTATAGTCTGAAGTCAAGGAGCATGATACCCCTGACTTTGTTCTTTTTTTTCCCTCAAGATTGCTATGGCTATTCAGGGTCTCTTGTGGTTCTATAAATTTTCGAGGATTATTTGTTCTAGTTCTGTGAAAAATGCCATTGGTATTTTGATAGGGATTGCATTACATCTGGAGATTGTTTTGGGTAGCATGATCATTTAATTATTAATTCTTCCAATCCATGAACATGGGATTTCCTTCCATTTATTTGTATCATCTTCAATTTCCTTCTTAAATGTCTTAGAGTTTTCAGCATATAGGTCTATCACCTCCTTGTTTAAAGTTATTCCTGGGTATTTTATTCTTTTTGATGCAATCGTAAATGGGATTGTTTTCTTGCTTTCTTTTTCTGATAGCTCATTATTAGTGTAGAGAAAAGCAACATATTTCTGTACATTAGTCTTGTATCGTGCAACTTTACTGAATTCATTTACTAGTTTTAATAGTTTATTTGGTGGAGACTTTAGTTTTCTATTTATAGTATCACATCATCTACAAATAGTGACAGTTTTACTTCTTGCCTTCCATTTTGGATGCCTTTTTATTTCTTTTTCTTGTCTGACTGCAGTGGCAAGGACTTCCAATACTATGTTAAATAGAAATGGTGAGAGTGGGCATTCTTGTCTTGTTTCTGATCTTAGACGAAAAGCTGTCAGCTTTTCACCACTGAGTATGATGTTAGCTGAGTTTTTCATAAATGGCCTTTATTATGTTGAGATATTTTCTCTCTATACCAACTTTGTTGAGAGTTTTTATCATGAATGGATGTTGAATTTTGTCAAATGCTTTCTCTGTGTCTATTAAGAGGATCGAGGGATTTTTATCCTTCCTTTTGTTAATGTGGTGCATCATACTGATTGATTTGTGGATACTGAACAATCCTTGCATCCCTGGAATAAATTCCACTTAAACATGCTGTATGATCCTTTCTATGTGCTGTCAAATTTGGCTTGCTAATATTTTGTTGAGGATTTTTGCATTTATATTTGAGATATTGGCCTGTAATTTCTTTTTTTTTGTAGTGTCTTTGACTGGTTTTAGTATCAGGATAATGGTAGCCTCATAGAATGAGTTTGGGAGTGTCCCCCTTCCTTAATTTTTAATGATGGTTTTGAGTGTTTGTCTCTGTATAGTTTCTTTAATAATTGCTCTTAGTATCATATTACGTATGTATAACTTATCACAGTCTTCTGGTGTTATTGTTTAACCAGTTTGAGTAAAGAAATCTTACCCCCCTTTACATCTTTTATCCTCTCCCATTTATAACATGATTATCAAATATTTCCTCTACATGCATTCAGAACCACATCAAATAGTATTATAGCTTATGATTCCACTGTCACACATAATTTAGAAAACTCGAGAAGGAAGATTTATTGTATTTACTCATATTTTTGCTTATCATGCATTTTCAACCTTCCTGATGCTCCAAGGTTTCTTCTTTCATCATTTTTTTTTCTTTTTAGAAAACTTATTTTAGGCACTCACGATAAGTATGCTGGTGAAAATGTTTTGGTTTTATCATATTGTGGATTGGGAATGCTATTTGTATACTGTTTGTAATTATATAAATGAGGTGTGTGTGCGTGTGTGTGTGTGTGTGTGTGTGTGTGTGTGTGTGTATGTGTGGCCTAAATAAATCACAGCCAATTTTCATGAATTTTCCATGTGCAATTGGAAATAATATGAATTCTTGATTCTCAGAATTTGATATTCATATCAATAAGATCTACCTGATTTATTATGTTGTTAAATTCTCCTACAGACATAACATTTTTTGGTTTACTTGATCTATTTTTGTGAAAAGTAAATCTCTTGGTGATACTCAGTTTCCCTTTATTTCTCTTTATATATTTTCAGGTTTTTTTCTTATGAATTTGGTTCTGCTGAGTTATTAGGTGCATAAATATTAACTCCTGTTTTATATTCATTGAGAATGTCACCTTAGCATTATAAAGTATTCTTATCTGTCTCTTTTTATGTTTTGTTTGATGTCTACCTTCTCAGATAACAGGTTTAAGACCTTTACTTTCTTTTTATTTGCATTTACATGTTTCTTCATCGTGCATTTGAAATTTTTTATTAGCTGTATTTTCTTTATACATCACAGTGCTGTTTTACTTTGTAAGTGAATCTTATTTTTTCTCTTTAAAGTAGGCATGTTAAGCCTAGTTGAATATTTTTACATTGTTTAAAGTACCTACACGTATATATATATAGTTTTGCAGTATGCCATTTTGCTCTCTTTCTCTCTCTGTCTCTGTCTCCCTCTCACATGCATACATTTTAGATTCTTTTGGTATAAATTTTATTTTTGCTCTAATTGATATCATTGAAATACTTCTTAATAATATTTTTATTCCATCCAATTTTTAGCTATTGTCTTTTAGTTCTGTATTATGAGCAGTATTGAAATTAGCTAAAATTATCTGCTCCCTACCATCTAATATGAAGTAACATATTTTTATTCAGTTAATAGCTATAAGGCAATAAGTGAACTTATTCTATTTTATTTACACTTTCTTCATTTCCCTACCACTTTTAATATTTATACTCTATCTATAGTGTCAGGAAGTATCAATATAATTATTACATAACATCCTTTCTTCCTTATAGCCACAATTTTGGTTTATGTTTTTAGGTAAAAATGAACAATATGCTTGTGTTGACATTGCTCCTGTCATTTTGATTGCCTGAACTTATTTCCTTACTTGCTTATTCAGGAAGGACTTGTGAAAATAATATTCTCTGAGCCTTTATTTTTGAAGATAAGTTTGGGTGGTGTATTAGTTTCGTAGGACTGTGATAACAAATTACCAGAAACTGGGTGGCTTAAAACAACAGACATATATTTCCTCATAGTTCTGGAAGCCAGAAGTTTGAAATCAAGATGTCAGCAGCTCCTTCTGAAGACTCTAGGAGAGAATCCTTCTTTGCCCCTCCCAGCTTCTGGTGGCTCCTGGTGTTCCTTGTCTTGTGGCAGCATAATGACCATCTCTGCTTCTGTCTTCATATGGCTTTCTTTCCTTTATGTCTTTGTGTCTTCTTGTTTGTATGACAGATGTCATAGCCAGATTGCCCTCACATACTTGTTTGTTTCTTGTAAGGAAACATCATTGGATTTAGGGTCCATTCTAAATTAAGTTAAAGATTTTGAGATTCTTAATACATCTGCAAAGACTCTCTTTCCAAATAAGGTCACATTCCCAAGTACTAGAGTTTAGGACTTAGACATATTTTTGAAGGCTGTTATTCAATCACTACAATTCACCTTCTGGCCCCCAAAACTTTATTTCTATCCCATGTGCAAAATACATTCACACCATCTCAACATCCCCAAAAGTCTCAACCTATTACAGCATCAAGTCTAGGTCTAAAATCTCATCTAAATATCATCAGCTCAAAAGGAGCCAAATCTCATCTTCTAAATCAGGTATGGGTGAGACTCTGGGTATGATCATTCTGGGCCAAACTCCCCTCCATTTGTGTACCTGTGAAACTACAAAACAAGTTATCTTCTTCCAAAAAAAAAAATGTGGGGCACTCATTGGTTAGACATTCCAGTTCCCATACAGAGAAAGTGGAGGTAATAAAGGAGTCATTGGTTCCAAACAAAACAAGTTAGTAACCAACCAGGGAAAATTCCATTACATTTGAAGACTTGAAAATAATCCTGTATGCCTTGAAGTTCTACCTCTTGGGCCCATGGAAGCTCTCTGGGCCCACCTCTCTGGCTTCTTTCTCTGTATCCACAGTTCTTCGCTTAGAGACATGGTTCATTTCTCTTGAAGGATATCACATGTTTGTAGCTGATTAACTCTATCAGCCTGACTCCTCTGGCCTATAGAATTTTTGAAGTCGATTGCCCTCTTTCACTTTGTCCTATCTCTGTCCCCTTCAGTCCGAGCTGTCACTGTTTTTGCTGATACAACATACTCAAAAACTACTGTGGTTCTCAGTATGGAGGTTCCTTAAAAAACTAAAATTAGAACTACCATTCGACCCAGCAATCCCACTACTGGGCATATACCCAGAGAAAACCATAATTCAAAAAGACACATGCACCCCAATGTTCATTGCAGCACTATTTACAATGGCCAGGTCATGGAAGCAAACTAAACGCCCATTGACAAACTAATGGATAAGGAAGATGTGGTACATATATACAATGGAATACTACTCAGGCATAAAAAGGAACAAAATTGGGTCCTTTGTAGAGACGTGGATGGACCTAGAGACTGTCATACAGAGTGAAGTAAGTCAGAAAGAGAAAAACAAATATCACATATTAATGCATATATGTGGAATCTAGAAAAATGGTACAGATGAACCGATTTGCAAGGCAGAAAGAGAGACACAGATATAGAGAACAAACGTATGGACACAAGGAGGGAAAGCAGGGGTGGGGCGGGGGGAAAGTCTTTTGAAGTCATAATTTCCATTTTGGAGTTCACCCATTTCATTAAAAGTTATCTGCTTTATCTGTAAAAAAAAAAAAAAAAAACAAAAATACTGTGGTTCTCCCATGCTTTTCATGGAGATCTATGCAATTAGACAAGAAGATCCTCCACAAATCTTTCCTAGGTAACTCCATATCTTGCCCTGGCTTCTGTGGAGATGGTTGAGTATATCCATTAGTCACCTACATAATCTCTCAGAAAAGGCTGTGCAGGAAACTCCATGACCCTCTCTTCAGGGCAGGCTTTTCCAGCAGTGAGTTTGTTAAATTTTAGCTTCATTTGCAATCTGGATAGGTCAAAAACCTCCCAAATCATTGAATACTGGTTTCTTTTTGCTTAATAGTTCCTTTCTCAATTTAGTTATTTCCTCTCACATTTTACTACTTTGCTTGGAAATCTCCTCAACTAATTTGTTTTTTGTTTTGCTTTGTAAACAACAGAACACAATTCAGCCAAGTTTTATGACACTTTATAACAAGGATCACCTTTCCTCTAGTTTCCAATAACATGTTGACCTTGTAAGAAGCACTTTTAATGTCCATATTTCCCTAAATCTCTTCAAGGCAATCTATGCTTTTTCATTCATGTACCTCAAAATTCTGGAAGGTTCTACCCATTACCTAATATAAAAGCCACTTCTACATTTTTAGTATTTGTCACAACAGCACCCTATTTCCAGGTACCAAAATCTATATTAGTTTCCTAGACCTGCCTTAAACAAATTACCACACACTTAGGTAGATTAAAATAACAGAAATGTATTCTGTCACAGTTCTGGAGGCAAGAAGTCCAACATCAAGATACAGGAAGGGCCACACTCCTTCCAGAGCTCTACAAGAAAATTCTTCTTTGCCTCTTCCAACTTTTGGTAGCTCTTGGAGTTCCCCGGCATGTTGTAGCATAAAAACAATCTCTGCCTCCACCTTCACAAAACCTTCTTTTTAATGTGTCTCTTTGTCTTCTTTTATTTCTCTTAAAGGATACTTGTTATTGGAGTTAGGGCCTGATCTAAATCCAGGATTGTGTCATCTTGAGATCTTTTACTTAATTACATTGGCAAAGACCCTATTTCCAAACAAGTTCACATTCACAGGTACTGGGCGTTAGGACTTGGACCTATCTTTTTGGGGCCACTATTCAACACACTACAGATGAATATACAAAATCCTTTGTAATTTTTTACTTTCTTTTGAGTTTCTTAACTCCATCGTTTCCTGACATAAAGAGGAACTGTTTAAAAACTTGATGACAATTTCATTGTCTTCTCTTTGCGAGTTGATCTTTTTGCCTAGATGCCTAAATGACTTGTTTTCCTTAAAAATATAAATATTTTAGTAAAATATATCTCAGTGTTGAATGTTTTGTGTCAGTTTCCCCATATATGTAGAATGCCCTTTCAATATGTAGTTTCAAAACTTTAATTAAAGCAGTTATTCTTGAATTAAAAATTGTATTAATTTTTGTTTTTCTATTCCAGTGCTTTTTCTTTTTCTTCCTATTATATTTTGGATTTTTTTCTTATCTTCTGTATCTACCATTTTCTCTAAACTCACTATATCTTTCTTAATTTCTTTTTAACTAAAAAAATTCCTCCTTTTAATCTTCTACTTATTTTAAGGCAATTTGCATGGTGCTTATTTGCTAAGGTTTCTCTTGGTTTACTCTTCACTTTATATTTTAAAATATTATTTCCTTTCTATCAGCTCACTTTCCCACATCATCTGGTTGAATTTTCTAATTCAGACTTAAGTTTTTGTTTTATATTTTCTATATAATTTTAAATAAAAAGTTAAAAGATTAAAACATTAAATGTAAATTTTAAATTTTATTGTATTTTTTAAATATTATAGTTTCCATCTGTTTTGTACCCAAAAATCTCTAAAGTTCCTTAATTTAAGGCAAGAATGTAATTTTGCTTCTAAAACTCCCCCCACCAAGAATTGAACAATAGAGTTTTAAACAATGTGGAAATAATCAGGTCAAAAACTAATTATTATTCTATTTTATTTAACGACTCAATTTCACAGGATCTTTAAAAATAAATAGTCACAACGTGTCACAATATGTACACATTTATTTGTATAGAGGAGGACTGAAAATCCAAACATGTTTCATGTAGTAATGCATTAGAATGACTTATGTCATCTATCATTTATGGGCCAAAACATATGATTCTCTCAGCAAGACTGCAAAGTTATTACTTTATCCATTTTATAGAAGACACATTTAGATCTGGAAATACTAATTCACTTACCCAAGATAACTCAGCAAGCAAGGGGCAAAGCTCAGATTTGGTTTAAAAATCCAATCTTCCTCTTTTTGTTGCAATGGTAAATGGGAGTGTTTCCTGAATTTCTCTTTCTGATACTTTGTTGTTAGTGTATCGGAATGCAAGATTTCTATGTATTAATTTTGTATCCTGCTACTTTACGAAATTCATTGATTAGCTCTAGTAGTTTTCTGGTGGCATCTTTAGGATTTTCTATTTATAGTATCAGGTCATCTGCAAACAGTGATAGTTTTAATTCTTCTTTTCCAATTTGGATTATTTTTATTTCTTTTTCTTCTCTGACTGCCATGGCTAAAACTTCCAAAACTATGTAAAATAATACTGGTGAGAACGGGCAACCTTGTCTTGTTCCTGATCTTAGAGGAAATGTGTTTAGTTTTTCACCATTGAGAATGATGTTGGCTGTGGGTTTGTCACATATGGCCTTTATTATGTTGAGGTAGGTTCCCTCTATGCTCACTTTCTGGAGAGTTTTTATGATAAATGGGTGTTGAAATTTGTCAAAGGCTTTTTCTGCATCTATTGAGATTATCGTATGGTTTTTCTCCTTTGATTTGTTAATATGGTGTATCACGCTGATAGATATGTGTATATTGAAGAATCCTTACATTCCTGGGATAAACCCCACTTGATCATGGTGTATGATCCTTTTAATGTGCTGTTGGATTCTGTTTGCTAGCATTTTGTTGAGGATTTTTGCATCTATGTTCATCAGTGATATTGGCCTGTAATTTTCTTTTTTGTGACATATTTGTCTGGTTTTGGTATCAGGGTGATTGTGGCCATGTAGAATGAGTTCAGTAGTGTTCCTCCCTCTGTTATATTTTGGAAGAGTTTGAAAAAGAAAGGTGTTAGCTCTTCTCTAAATGTTTGATAAAATTTGCCTATGAAGCCATCTGGCCCAGGTCTTTTGTTTGTTGGATGATTCTTAATCACAGTTTCAATTTCAGTGCTTGTGACTGGTCTGTTCATATTTTCTGTTTCTTCCTGGTTCAGTCTTGGAAGGTTGTACTTTTCTAAGAATTTGTCCATTTCTTCCAGGTTGTCCATTTTATTGGTGTATAGTTGCTTGTAGAAATGCCTAGGAATAAACCTACCTAAGGATGCAAAAGAACTGTATGCAGAAAACTATAAGACACCGATGAAAGAAATTAAAGATGATACAAACAGATGGAGAGATATACCACGTTCTTGGACTGGAACAATCAACACTGTGAAAATCAGTATACTCCTCAAAGCAATCTACAGATTCAATGCAATCCCTATCAAATTACCAATGGCATTTTTCACAGAACTAGAAAAAAAAACTTTACAATTTGTATGGAAACAAAAAAGACCCTGACTATCCAAAGCAATCTTTTTTTTTTTTTTTTTTTTTTTTTTTTGTGGTACGTGGGCCTCTCACCGTTGTGGCTTCTCCCATTGCGGAGCGCAGGCTCCGGACACGCAGGCTCAGCGGCCATGGCCCACAGGCCCAGCCGCTCCGCGGCACATGGGATCCTCCCAGACCGGGGCATGAACCCGCGTCCCCTGCATCGGCAGGCAGACTCTCAACCACTGTGCCACCAGGGAAGCCCCCAAAGCAATCTTGAGAAAGAAAAACGGAGCTGGAGAAATCAGACTCCCTGACTTTAAACTATACTACAAAGCTACAATAATCAGGACAGTATGGTACTGGCACAAAAACAGAAATATAGATCAATGGAACAGGATAGAAAGCTGAGAAATAAACCCACGCACATATGGTGACCTTATCTTTGACAAAGGAGGCAAGAACACAAAATGAAGAAAAGATAGGCTCCTTAGTAAGTGGTGCTGGGAAAACTGGACAGCTACATGTAAAAGAATTAAATTAGAATACTTCCTAACACCATACACAAAAATAAACTCAAAATGGATTAAAGACCTGAATGTAAGACTGGACGCTAGAAAACTCTTAGAGAAAAATATAGGAAGAACACTCTTGGACATAAATCAAAGCAAGATCTTTTTTGACCCACCTACTAAAGTAATGGAAATAAAAACAAAATTAAACAAGTGGGACGGAATGAAACTTAAAAGCTTTTGCACAGCAAAGGAACCCATAAACAAGACCAAAAGACAACCCTCAGAATGGGAGAAAATATTTGCAAATGAAGCAACTGACAAAGGATTAATCTCCAAAATTTATAAGCAACTCATGCAGCTCAATATCAAAAAACCAACCCAATCCAAAAATGGGCAGAAGACCTAAATAGACATTTCTCCAAAGAAGACATACTGATGGCCAACACATGAAAAGATGCTGAACATCATTAATCATTAGAGAAAGGCAAATCAAAACCACAAGGAGGTATCACTCACACCAGTCAGAATGGCCATCATCAAAAACACTACAAACAATAAACGCTGGAGATAGTTTGGAGAAAAGGGAACCCTCCTGCACTGTTGGTGGGAATGTAAATTGATACAGCCACTATGGAGAACAGTCTGGAGATTCCTTAAAAAACTAAAAATAGAACTACCGTATGAGCCAGCAATCCAACTACTGGGCATATACCCTGAGAAACCATATTTCAAAATGATACATGTAGCACCATGTTACTGGCAGCAGTATGTACAGTAGCCAGAACATGGAAAAACCTAAATGTCCATTGACAGATGAATGGATAAAGAAGATGTGGCACATATATACAATGGAATATTACTCAGCCTTAAAAAGGAATGAAATTGAGTTATTTGCAGTGAGGTAGATGGAGCTAGAGTATGTCATACAGAATGAAGTAAGTCAGAAAAACAAGTACTGTATGCTAGTGCATATATACAGAATCTAGAAAAATGGTACTGATGGTGGTAGGGCAGGAATAAAGATGCAGATGTTGAGAACGGATTTGAGGACACAGGTGGGGAAGTGGAGGCTGGGACATAATGAGGGAGTAGCACTGACATATATACACCACCAAATGTAAAACAGATAGTTAGTGGGAAGCTGCTGCATAGCACAGGGAGATCAGCTCAGTGCTTTGCAACAACCTAGAGGGGTGGGATAGGGAGGGTGGGAGGGAGGCTCAAGAGGGAGGAGATATGGGGATATATGTATGCATACAGATGATTCACTTTGTTGTACAGCAGAAACCAACACAACATTGTAAAGCAATTATACTCCAATAAAAATGTACAAAAAAAAAAATCCAATCTTCTGAGACACTGTTAGAAAGCCAGTTGCCTAGGCAATCCTCAATTCTATTACAAGGATACAAGGTGCTATTTTAGGAATAGTTTCTCCTTCTTTGGAGCACTCTATCCAGCATGCTGGGGCATTAGCAATTATTCTATATGAGTAATATCCTAGCTTTACTTAACAAGGTCTGGCAAGATAGGATTATACAAGAGATTTCATAAAAGCACACATGTACATACACACACACACACAGACACACACACACACACACACACACACACACACACTGAAAAATCGTCATTATGTAGGTGACTAACACCAAGAAATTTACCAGGCAAATTCTAATCTTAACTGTCCAGCAGCATGTCAGTTTTACATTCAAACGCATCTTCAATCTGACCACTTCCCAGTCCCTCCACAGCTATCACGTTTAGTCCAAGATACTTCCATCTCCCCTTAGTTTTTTGCAATAGCCCCTTAAATGGCCTCACTACTTTCACTTTTGCTGTACAGTTAGCTTTCCATATTGCAGCCAAGGTGATCTTTAAGAACATAAAGCAGATCCTATCAATCATCTTTCAAAATTTTCTAATAGCTGTTCCAGTAGACAATAGAAGATGAGTCCTTGTACTAATCTAACAGCATTATTTAATTTTAATTGTTGATTTCTAAGAGTTATTTATAAATTATGGATATAAGTACTATATCAGAATTATGAATTGCAAATATTTTTCCTAATTCTTGGGTTGTCTTTTCATTTTCTTTATTGTGTCCTTTGAAATACAGAAGGTTTTAATTTTGATTAAGTCCAACTTATTTTTTTCTTTTGCTGCTTGTACTTTTAGTGTCATATCTAAAAAGGATTTTTTTTAACTCAAGGTCATAAAGATTTATTTTCCTTCTAAGATAATTATAATTTTAGCTCTTACATGTAGGTCCATGACCCATTTTGAGTTATTTTTTGTGTATGGTATAAGAAAGGAGGTGCAACTTCATTGCGTTGCATGTAGATATCCAGTTCACCCAGCGCCATTTTTTGAAAAGACTTCAATTGTCTTGGCATAATTTTCAAAAACCAATTCACCATAAATGTAAAAGTTTAGTTCTGGATTATCAGTTCACTTCCATTGACCTGTATGTCTAACCTTGTCAGGACCTGACTGTCTATATTACTGTAGCTTTATAGTAAGTTTTGTAGGTGGAAAGTGCGAATCCTCCAAATTTCTTTTTTCATTCTCAAGATCTTTTTGGCCATTTTATATCCCTTGAATTCCCATATGAATTTTATGATGATCTTGTCAGTTTCTGCAAAAACGTCAACTGGGATTTTGCCGGGGATTTGGTTGACTCTATAGATCAGATGATGGAAAACTGACATTTCATTTTTTAACATCTTTACTGGAGTATAATTGCTTTACAATTTTGTGTGAGCTTCTGCAGTATAACAAAGTGAATCAGCTATATGTATACATATATCTCCATATCCCCTTCCTCTTGCATCTCCCTCCCTCCCACCCTCCCTATCCCACCCCTCTAGGTGGACACAAAGCACCGAATTGATCTCGCTGTGCTTTGTGGCTGCTTCCCACTAGCTATCTATTTTACATTTGGTAGTGTATACATGTACATGCCATTCTCTAACTTCGTACCAGCTTACTCATCCCACTCCCTGTGTCCTCAAGTTTGTTCTACATCTGCAACTTTATTCCTGTCCTGCCCCTAGGTTCTTCAGAAACATTTTGGTTTTTTTCAGATTCCATATATATGTGTTAGCATACGGTATTTGTTTTTGCCTTTCTGACTTACTTCATTCTGTATGACAGACTCTAGGTCCATCCACCTCACCACAAATAATTCAATTTCGTTTCCTTTTATGGCTGAGTAGTATTCCATTGTATATATGTGCCACATCTTCTTTATCCATTCATCTGTTGATGGACACTTAGGTTGATTCCATGACCTGGCTATTGTAAATAGAGCTGCAATGAATACTGTGGTACATGACTCTTTTTGAATTATGGTTTTCTCAGGGTATACACCCAGTAGTGGGATCACTGGGTCATAGGGTACTTCTATTTGTAGTTTTTTAAGGAACCTCCATACTGTTCTCAAAAGTGGCTGTATCAATTTACATTCCTACAAACAGTGCAAGACTGTTCCCTTTTCTCCACACCCTCTCCAGCATTTATTGTTTCTAGATTTTTTGATGATGGCCATTCTGACCGGTATGAGATGATATTTCATTGTAGTTTTGATTTGCATTTCTCTAATGATTAGTGATGTTGAGCATTCTTTCATGTGTTTGTTGGCAATCTGTATATCTTCTTTGGAGAAATGTCCATTTAGGTCTTCTGCCCAGTTTTGGATTGGGTTGTTTGTTTTATTGATATTGAGCTGTATGAGCTGCTTGTAAATTTTGGTGATTAATCCTTTGTCAGTTGCTTCATTTGCAAATATTTTCTCCCATTCTGAGGGTTGTCTTTTCGTCTTGTTTATGGTTTCCTTTCCGGTGCAAAAGTTGTGAAGTTTCATTAGGTCCCATTTGTTTATTTTTGTTTTTATTTCCATTTCTCTAGGGGGTGGGCCAAAAAGGATCTTGCTGTGATTTATGTCATAGTGTGTTCTGCCTATGTTTTCCTCTAAGAGTTGGATAGTGTCTGGCCTTACATTTAGGTCTTTAATCCAGTTTGAGTTTATTTTTGTGTATGGTGTTAGGGAGTGTTCTAATTTCATTCTTTTACATGTAGCTGTCCAGTTTTCCCAGCACCACTTATTGAAGAGACTGTCTTCTGTCTACTGTATATTCTTGCCTCTTTTATCAAAGATAAGGTGAGCATATGTGTGTGGGTTTATCCCTGAGCTTTCTATCCTGTTCCATTGATCTTTATTTCTGTTTTTGTGCCAGTACTATACTGTCTTGATTACTGTAGCTTTGTAGTATAGTCTGAAGTCAGGGAGCCTGATTCCTCCAGCTCCATTTTTCTTTCTCAAGATTGCTTTGGCTATTCGTGGTCTTTTGTGTTTCCATACAAATTGTGAAATTTTTTGTTCTACTTCTGTGAAAAATGCCAGTGGTAGTTTGACAGGCATTGCACTGAATCTGTAGATTGCTTTGGGTAGTAGAGTCATTTTCACAATGTTGATTCTTCGAATCCAAGAACATGGTATATTGATCCATCTGTTGGTATCATGTATAATGTCTTTCATCAGTGTCTTATAATTTTCTGCATACAGGTCTCCTTATGTAGATTTATTCCTAGGTATTTTATTATTTTTCTTGCAATGGTAAGTGGGAGTGTTTCCTTAATTCCTCTTTCAGATTTTTCATCATTAGTATATAGGAATGCAAGAGATTTCTGTGCATTAATTTTGTATCCTGCCACTTTACCAAATTCATTGTTTAGCTCTAGTCATTTTCTGGTAGCATCTTTAGGATTCTCTATGTATAGTATCATGTCATCTGCAAACAGTGACAGCTTTACTTCTTTTCTGATTTGGATTCCTTTTATTTTTCTTCTCTGATTGCTGTGGCTAAAACTTCCAAAACTATATTGAATAATAGTGGTGAGAGTGGGCAACCTTATCTTGTTCCTGATCTTAGTGGAAATGGTTTCAGTTTTTCACCAGTGAGAACGATGTTGGCTGTGGGTTTGTCATATATTGCCTTTATTATGTTGAGGTAAGTTCCCTCTGTGCCTACTTTCTGGAGGGTTTTTATAATATATGGGTGTTGAATTTTGTCAAAAGCTTTCTCTGCATCTATTGAGATGATCATATGTTTTTTCTCCTTCAGTTTGTTAATATGGTTTATCACATTGATTGATTTGCGTATATTGAAGAATCCTTACATTCTTCGGATAAACCCCACTTGATCATGGTGTATGATCCTTTTAATGTGCTGTTGGATTCTGTTTGCTAGTATTTTGTTGAGGATTTTTGCATCTATGTTCATTAGTGATATTGGCCTGTAATTTTCTTTCTTTGGGACATCTTTGGTTTTGGTATCAGGGTGAAGGTGGCCTAGTAGAATGAGTTTGGGAGTTTTCCTCCATCTGCTATATTTTGGAAGAGTTTGAGTAGGATAGGTGTTAGCTCTTCTCTAAACCTTCGATAGAAATCGCCGGTGAAGCCATCTGGTCCTGGTCTTTTGTTTGTTGGAAAATTTTAAATCACAGTCTGAATTTCATGGCTTGTGATTGGTCTGTTTATATTTTCTATTTCTTCCTGGTTCCGTTTCAGAACGTTGGGCTTTTCTAATAATCTGTCCATTTCTTTCAGGTTGTCCATTTTATTGGCATATAGTTACTTGTAGTAATCTCTCATGATCGTTTTTTATTTCTGCAGTGTCAGTTGTTACTTCTCCTTTTTCATTTCTAATTCTATATACTTGAGTCTTCTTTTTCTTGATGAGTGTGGCTAATGGTTTATCAATTTTGTTTATCTTCTCAAAGAACAAGCTTTTCAGTTTATTGATCTTTGCTATTGTTTCCTTCATTTCTTTTTCATTTATTTCTGATCTGATCTTTATGATTTCTTTCCTTCTACTAACTTTGGGGTTTTTTTGTTCTTCTTTCTCTAATTGCTTTAGGTGTAAGGTTACACTGTTTATTTGAGATGTTTCTTGTTTCTTGAGATAGGATTGTATTGCTGTAAACTTCCCTTAGAACTGCTTTTGCTGCATCCCCTAGGTTTTGGGTCAGGATGATTTCATTGTCATTTGTTTCTAGGTATTTTTTAATTTCCTCTTTGATTTCTTCAGTGATCTCTTGGTTATTAAGTAGTGTATTGTTTAGCCTCCATGTGTTTGTATTTTTTACAGATTTTTTTCTTTAATTGACATCTAGTCTCATAGCGTTGTGGTCAGAAAAGATACTTGATACAATTTCAATTTTCTTATATTTACCAAGGCTTGATTTGTGACCCAAGATATGATCTATCCTGGAGAATATCCCATGAGCACTTGTGAAGAAAGTACATTCTGTTGTTTTTGGATGTAATGTCCTATAAATATCATTTAAGTCCATCTTGTTTAGTATGTCATTTAAAGCTTGTGTTTCCTTATTTATTTTCATTTTGGATGATCTGTCCATTGGTGAAAGTGGGGTGTTAAAGTCCCCTACTATGATTTTGTTACTGTCGATTTCCCGTTTTATGGCTGTTAGCATTTGCCTTATGAATTGAGGTGCTCCTATGTTGGGTGCATAAATATTTACAATTGTTATATCTTCTTCTTGGATGGATTCCTTGATCATTATGTAGTGTCCATCTTTATCTCTTCTAGTAGTCTTTATTTTAAAGTCTATTTCATCTGTTATGAGAGTTGCTACTCCAGCTTTCTTTTGATTTCCATTTGCATGGAATATCTTTTTCCATCTCCCCACTTTCAGTCTGTATGTGTCCCTAGGCCTGAAGTGGGTCTGCTGTAGACAGCATATATATGGGTCTTGTTTTTGTATCCATTCAGCCAGTCTATGTCTTTTGGTTGGAGGATTTAATCCATTTACATTAAGGTAATTATCAAGATGTATGTTCCTATTACCATTTTCTTAATTGTTTTGGGTTTGTTTTTGTAGTTCTTCTCCTTCTCTTGTGTTTGCTGCCTAGAGAAGTTCCTTTAGCATTTGTGGTAAAGCTGGTTTGGTGGTGCTGAACTCTCTCAGCTTTTGCTTGTCTGTAAAGGTTTTAATTTCTCTGGAGAATCTGAATGAGGTCCTTGCTGGGTAGAGTAAACTTGGCTGTAGGTTTTTCCCTTTTATCATTTTAAATATGTCCTGCCCCTCCCTTCTGGCTTGCAGAGTTTCTGCTGAAAGATCAGCTACTAACCTTATGGGGATTCCCTTGTATGTTGTTTGTTGCTTTTCCCTTGCTGCTTTTAATATTTTTTCTTTGTATTTTATTTTTGATAGTTTAATTAATATGTGCCTTGGCGTGTTTCTCCTTGGATTTATCCTGTATGGGACTCTCTGCACTTCGTGGACTTGACTATTTCCTTTCCCATGTTAGGGAATTTTTCAACTATAATATCTTCAAATATTTTCTCAGTCCCTTTCTTTTTCTCTTCTTCTGGGACCCCTATAATTCGAATGTTGGTGCAAGTAATGTCCCAAAGATCTCTGAGACTGTCTTCAATTCTTTTTATTCTGTTTTCTAAATCTGCTCTGTGGTAGTTATTTCCACTATTTTATCTTCCAGGTCACTTATCCATTCTTCTGCCTCAGTTATTCTGCTATTGATTGCTTTTATAAATTTTTTTTTTTTTTTCGGTATGCGGGCCTCTCACTGTTGTGGCCTTTCCCATTGCAGAGCACAGGCTGCAGACACGCAGGTTCAGCGGCCATGGCTCACGGACCCAGCCGCTCCGCGGCATGTGGGATCTTCCCGGACCAGGGCATGAACCCGTGTCTCCTGCATTGGCAGGCGGATTCTCAACCACTGCGCCACCAGGCAAGCCCCTTTTATAGAATTTTTTATTTCATTTATTGTGTTGTTCACCATTGTTTGTCTGCTCTTTAGTTCTCTAGGTCCTTTGTAAACATTTCTTGTATTTTCTCCATTCTATTTCCAAGATTGTCAATCATGTTTACTATCATTACTCTGAATTTTCTTTCAGGTAGACTGCCTATTTTCTCTTCATTTATTTGGTCTGGTGGGTTTTTTCCTTGCTCCTTCATCTACAGCCAATTTCTCTTTCTTCTCATTTTGCTTATTTTACTGTGTTTGGGGTCTCCTTTTCGCAGGCTGCAGTTTCATAGTTCCCGTTGTTTTTGGTGTCTGCCCCAGTGGCTAAAGTTGGTTCAGTGGTTTGTGTACGCTTCCTGGTGGAGAGGACTGGTGCCTGTGTTCTGGTGTGTGGGGCTTCATCTTGTCTTTCTGGTGGGGAGGGCTGCATCTGGTGGTGTGTTTTGGGGTGTCTGTAACCTTAGTATGATTTCAGGCAGCCTCTCTGCTAATGGGTGGGGTTGTGTTCCTGTCTTGCTAGTTGTTTGGCATGGGGCATCCAGTACTGGAACTTGCTGGCCATTGGGTGGAGTTGCCTCTTAGCACTGAGATGGATATCTCTGGGAGAGCTTTCGATATTACATGGGGCAGGGAGGTCTCTGGTGGTCCAATGTCCTGAACTTGGCTCTCCTACCTCAGAAGCTCAGGCCTGACACCCGGCCAGAGCACCAACACCCTGTCAGCCACATGGCTCAGAAGAAAAGGGAGTATGAAAGAAATGAAGAAAAAAAAAATTAATAAAATAATTAAAATTAAAAAATTAAAATTAAAAAACAGAAGAGAGCAACCAAACCAATAAACAAATCCACCAATGATAACATGCTCTAAATACTAAACTAAGATAAACATAAAAATCAGAAACAAGTCAGTCACAGACAACAAACCCCAAGCCTACAGTTGCTTCCAAAGTCCACTGCCTCAATTTGGGGTTGATTTGTTGTCTATTCAGGTATTCCACAGGTGCAGCGTACCTCATGTTGATTGTGGGGTTTTATCCGCTGCTCCTGAGGCTACACGGAGAAATTACCCTTTCTCTTCTTTGTTCACACAGCTCTGGGGGTTCACCTTTGGTTTTGGCCCCACCTCTGCATGTAGGTCACCCTCAGGCCTCTGTTCCACCCAGACAGGACTGGGTTAAAGTAGAGGCTGATTAGGGGGCTCTGGCTTACTCATGCCAGGCGGGAGGGAGGGGTACGGTAGTTGTAATTGGAATGTAGGTTGAGCCTTTGGTGGCAGAGGCCAGCATGACGTTGCAACAGCCTGAGGCATGCTGTGTGTTCTCCTGTGGAAGTTGTCCCTGGACCATGGGACCCTGGCAGTGGTGGGCTACACAGGCTACTGCGGGGGTATGGATAGCGACCTGTGGTTGCACACAGGATTCTTGGTAGCTGCAGCAACAGCGTTAGAGTTTCATGCCTGTCTCTGGTGTCCAGGCTGATAGCCACAGCTCACGCCCATCTCTGGAGATGGTTTAAATGGTGCTCTGCCTTCTGTGGGCAGACAGGGAAGGAATCCCCTCTCCTCGTGCACCCCGAAACAATGGTCTCTTGACTCTTCAGCAGTTCCGGACTTTTTCCTGCACTCCCTCCTGGCTAGCTGTGGCATACCAGCCTCCTTCAGGCTGTGTTCATGCAGCAAACCCCAGTCCTCTCCCTGGGATCTGACCTCCAAAGCCTGAGCCTCAGCTCGTAGCCCCCGCCCTCCCCAGCACGTGAGCAGACAAGCTTCTCAGGCTGGTGAGTGCTGGTTGGCACTGATCCTCTGTGCGGGAATCTCTCCGCTTTGCCCCCTGCACCCCTGTTGCTGCGCTCTCCTTCGTGGCTCTGAAGCTTCCCCTCCTGCCCACCCGCCGACTCCGCCAGTGAAGGAGCTTCCTAGTGTGTGGAAACTTCTTCTTCACAGGTCCCTCCCAGAGGTGCAGGTCCCATCCCTATTCTTTCATCTCTGTTTTTTCTTTTCTTCTTTTGCTCTACTGAGGTATGTGTGGAGTTTCTTGCCTTTTGGGAAGTCTGAGGTCTTCTGCCAGCGTTCAGTAGGTGTTCTGCAGGAGTTGTTCCACATGTAGATGTATTTTTGATGTATTTGTGGGGAGGAAGGTGATCTCCGTGTCTTACTCCTCTGCCATCTTGTAGGTCCCCCTTCGAAAACTGACATCTTAACAATATTAAATCTTTTGCTCCATGAACATGGAATGTCCTTCCATTCATTCAGGTCTTCTTTAATTTCTTTTAAAGACAGTATTTGGAGTTTTCAAAGTATCAGTTTTATACTTCTTTTGTTGTCTATTCTAAGTATTATATTTTTCAACATTCTATTATAAATGAAATTGTTTTCCTAATTTTCAAAATTTTTATTGCTAGTCTATAGAAATAAAATAGATTTGGTGTATTGATCTTGCAACCTAGATGATATCAGTCATTTGTGAATTCTAGTAGTTTTGATTTTGTTTTTGTTTTTTGTTTTAGTGGATTCTTTATAAGTTTCTATGTACAAGATCATGTTATCTGCAAAGAAATGTAGTTTTACTTCTTCCTTTCTGGTTTGGATTTCTTTTTTAAAATTTTCTTGACTAATTGCCCCAGGCAGAGGCAATACAATGTTAAGTAGAAGTGGTCAGAGTGAACATCCTTGTCTTGTTTCTGATCTTAACGTAAAGACATGCAGTCATTTAACACTAAGTACAGTATTTAATGTGGACGTTTAATGTATGGGTCCCATTTTCTTGTTTCATTTCTTGGATACTTAACATTTTAGATAATGTATTGTAGTAGCTCGGGATACTAATACCCCCTCTTGGGTTCACTGGTATTGTTTGCTTGCTTATTGGTTTAGTGGCTTGGCCGGACTGTTTTAGTGAAGTCTACTTTCCTAGCAGGATACACCCTGTGATGTAGCTCTTCATAGGGCATAGCCCTGGACATGCACATATTTGCCCTGGGGTAACAATGGCTTCAGCTTGCTCTCTTTGTTTCTTTCTCTGATCTCTCTACAGTTGGATTCACATGCAGCTGTTAGACTGATGTTGCTATTGGTTTCAGTACTGCCCCGAGGCATAAATTTCCTCACAGTCTGATCCCATTAACAGTCTTCTCTTTGTAGAGATAATCTTTGAGGCCAGTATTTGAGGTCTGTTCCTCCCTTAGGAGGAGGACTCTTCTTAGCTATCTCCTTCCCTGATTCTCTATGATATACATCTAGTTGGTTTAGAGTTTGACTTACTGTTCTCATTGAGCAACCAGCTTTTTTGTAATTGTACCACTAAAAACCTCCATTGGTTTGGGGAGCACCATTAGCCTTGAACTACCCATGTTTTTTTCCAAATGAAGTAATTTCCCTTGGAAAGAGCTTTAGGGCTCTCTGTTCTTACAGCCTGTCTCTTCTCCTGAACAAAACCATGCTGATCCAGAGTTGGGGGCATGAAATGTGGCCTGATTCTCTCAGGGACACCTCTGCTTCATGAGCAGGGTACTGGGCTGAGGTACCATCCTCTGGTCTTCTTGTTTTGCTTCTTCCAGCCCAGAACCTTCACCCAGTGAGTGAGCCAGCGTGATGGTGACTGGAGCCCCAGTACTGTTGGCCTGCCAAAGCTGGAGTAACGTTCTGTCCAAGAAGTGGGAGCTGGGTGAAGAAGAGATCTCCCAGGTCTCTCAGCCTAGTCTTTCCTGGAATAGAGCCTCTGCAACTCCAAGATGCAGAGACTGAGAAATGCTGGTGGCCTGTCCCTCTGGGGGAGATACCACTGTCCTGAACTGGGACCTGGAGGGAGAGAAAGCCCTGTGCTCTTGTCCATATTCTGTCATAAGTGGAGCTCCCATCACTCTGAGTTGGGACGAGGATATAGGGAGGAAGTTGTGGTTCAAATGCCACAGACTCTTACTGCACTTATTGAGATTTGGTAGTTATTCTTGAATTTTTTTTTTTAAATTTGATACATGTCCTTAGAACAATTTCCAGAGATGTTAAATGATTGCTTTAAGACAATATATAATTTTCACCAATTCTGGTTGTTTCACTGGAGAAAGGATCCACAAAGCTACCCATCTCCTCATGTCATCATTCCAGAAGTCATTTTGAAATTCTTAAAAAGCTTATCTTTGAATTCGTGTTTTTAAGTGGAGCCCCATGGGTCAGTGGAGGATGTAACAGTGGTTGAAGCCTCCACTCATATTGCCTCACCTCTTTTCACCTCCTGGCCTCTCTGGTAGAGCCTAATCCCCATCCCCAGTGCTCTGGGCTCTACAAAGCCTCTCCTTCCTCCCACCCATGTGGCAACCACTGCTGCCTTCTACCCTGTGGGGCACAGATCTGGACAGAGGCACAGAGAGGGTTGGAGTCAGGTCACTGTGCTCCATGGCATTCTGGGACAGGGCATGGCAATGGCTATCCATGACCCAGGCTAACAGTGCCACAGCCCATTTAGAATCGATCTGAAGGGGCCAAGACCTTCAGCCTTGCTTGATTCAAGCAATAACCAAGTGTGTCCTAGCATGGAGGCTGAAATCCCTTTGGGGCTGCTCATCTGTGACCCATGGGAAGCTAGATGCCTGGCTCAATTTCCCCACTTTCAAAAGACTCATTGCTTTGGCTGCTGGTGGGAGATGGAACAGAAAGCCAACGGGCCACATGTGCTCCCAAACTCTGGCCAGGCTCCCCGGTACCTATGAAGGTCTACAGGTTTGTGCTTGCCCTGTCCATGTTCCCTTACAAGAGGAAAGGTGACATGAACTAACAGAAAATGAAAAACAAACAAACAAAAAACACCATGACAGGTATCATGAGAAAGAGACCATGGAAGGGTATTTTGTATTTTAATAACATTAAGAGAACATTTTTCCTGCTTTTTTTTGACCTAGAGGTCTTACATTTTCATTTTGCACTGGGTCCTGCAAATTATGTTGCTGCACCCATCTTTAGACCTTGGCATAGGCTGTCTTCCCTGCCTACAGTACCCCTTTCCCTCATTCTCCCTTCCCCATTCACCTGGTGGTCACTCCTACTTATTCTTCATGGTCTTGGCTTAGAAGTCACTTCCTCTCAGAATCTTTCTCTCCAGTTGGATTAAATACTGCCACATGCTCTGATACAGTCTCTCCTTCCCTGATCTAACTATCTATATTCAAGTGTCTATTTGCTCAATTATATCCCATCAAAACTCTTGAGGGCAGAGATTATTTTCTTGGTCATCATTGTATCTCTTGATTCTCACACAGTGCCTGGCATCACGTGTTTAATACATCACCCTTTAATGATGACTAAATAGAAAAAGAAGCCTCTCAGATGTGACGTCTTGGCTGATTTCTGAAAGAGGACAAGGAGATGATAGGAGGTAATGTGAGAGGAACTTGCAAAGGCATAGAGGAGGTGTGGCATAGCCAGTGCATCCAGGGGGCAGCCAGCTGTTCCATGGGACTAGAATGCAGGGCACAAGTTGATGTGCACAGAGATACATTGTGCATGGTATTAATGAGATTGGCCTCCATCTGGAAGGTAATACAGAGCCATTGGAATGATTTAAGATGTAAAGTTAGCACATCTTAGTAAGATCACCCTGGATCTAATGCGAGAAAGCCTGGCTATTGCAGTCACAAACATGGGAGGAAAAAGAGGGCCTGGGTTAGGGCGGTGGGGGTAGTGAGCAAGGAATGGATTAGAGTGGCCCTTAAATAGGACTCAGTGACTGTTGGAACATGGAATATGAAAGAGGAATGGCTACAAGTGTTCTAACTCAGGTGTCTGGGTGATGGAGATGCAGCGAGTCAGGGTAGAAGCACAGAGGGAAGAGCGGGTGTGAGATCAGGAGCATAAGGGAAGATGGGGATTTTGTTGTATACGTGTTGGCTAAAGTGACTTTGGGACATGTGGGAGATAAGCTGACTTAGTGTCAGCCAGATATATGTGGCAGTGGGGACCCAGAAACACTGTTCCTCAAGCACACAATGGGCGCATGGGCTTAGGGCATGGGTTTGGGATGCCATTGCTGCCTTCTGTAACACTGCTTCTAGGGTGAACACCTTGTGAGTCCGAAGAGCTAACTTAGAAATGAGTTTGGGGACATAATGTATTTATAACCTGGAATCAGTCTATATTGGGATTTATAGTTGAACATTGGGGTTGACACTGAGAGCAGTATAAACATGCAATACTTCAAAAAATAATAAGGAAGTCACACTGTAAAGATCTAGCAGAAGATGGGCTTAGAAACTGCCCCTCTACCTCAGTCCTCAACTTCTTCCATCTCTCTGTGGATTTATGCCTATATGCTTGGTTCTTTATTTTTCTTTTCCTGTTTGATGTCCTTATTCATGGGGGAATACAAATGTTTCATGGGCCTTGTCTGCAGTGGGATTATCCCCTATGCCCTGAAAACATGTGAACATCGTATTGATCCAAGTGACCTACAAGGTCACAGACGTATCTTCCATTATATCATCACTGCTGCATGTGTGCAAGTGTGCATACACACCTGTACACACACACATAACTTGCTTCAGACCCTCTAGTCTATCTTCAATTCTTTCAATGTACTAAGGTCCCTTAAACCTCCAAATCTTTGGTCATGCTGTTACATCTGCTGGAATTTCTTTTCGCCCTCTTCTGTCTGTATGCTGATCTTTCTGGCTAATCCTTACTTGTCCCTCAAGAATCGCCTCACTTGATGCTAACGGGTCCCCATAAGCATCTTCACAGTCCTCAGGCTGACTCAGGAGATGCTCCCTTTTCATGTCATCGTACAGTATGACAATGACTGATGTTCTTCCACATGTCCTCTTCTCTATGCTGAGCACCTCGAAAGTCAGGGCTGCTCAGTGCCTGGCCTTTAATATGTATGAAATGAGTGCATGAGCCAGTGATGCTCAGGAATGAGAGGCTATGGGTGAAGGTTAAGGAAAACCTTCAAAGTGCTCTTGGAATGAAGGAACAGAAAGTCCACAAGAAGAAAAAAGTCAACAGGGAATGAATAAACTTGCTTGGGATAGTCCACTAAATTTCTACACCCTTTTCAGAAAAAAAGGCTTGATGACACAAGTAAAAGCATAAGTTTCCAGAATTGATAGGCCCAGATCCAGTTTTATTATTCCCCAGGAATAGAGTATTAAATTTCTTTGTAAGGAGAGCAACAGGAAGCCTTATCTGCTGTTCATACTTATTGGTAGGTATTTGCAGGGATGTTCTTATGACTTATTATTCATCAATTGCTTCTTATGAACAAGCAATTCCCACCCTAACCAGACACCAGGAGCCTGTTAAGTTGGCATCTGATGATAGCTTCACATCTACTAGATCGAGAAGGAAGTGGGCTTTCTCTGCTTCCCTGTAAAGGACCCACGGACATTCACTGCCATCGGGGGCTGCTGTACTTGGTGTGCATTCATCAGTAAACCAGGCACTGAAGTCTTAACTTTTATATCCTCACTGCGCTCACAAATGATTCATCTTTTCACAACCATCTGTAGCAAATCAAGAATAAAGTAACAGAACCTCACTGTTAAAACCACTTGGGATTACCATGGAGAAAACAGGGATTCATTGGCTGCAAGAGATTATACTTAGAGAGGGGAGAAGTGAAAGCTGTGAAGCATTTGCAGATTCAGCCTATATGGCATGTTTCCTCAGCACCAGCTCCTTGAGGATGTCTCTATGATGCAGAAATCAATCTGTGGCATCCAAGTTGGCCCTTTATGACCTGGTTCAAACACCCATCATACGGAGCTTCACCTTTTCCTGTGCCCTATCGTCATGCAAATATCTCAGCACACGGTGCTGCTCAGCATTTCAGATTATCCCCCTTTGGTCAAACAAACCAAAATGCTATTTCTGGGATTCTTTTCTTCCCGCCATCAAGATTCTTCCCTCATTCTGTTACATCCTCCAGTGAATTTTTTCTTTTATTGCTTTAGAGTTCATGGATAATATTTCTTTAGGAAAGAGAACTGTAAATCTTCACGTTTCATTTTAGCACTAAACTGATGCTACATAAGAAGAGAAAAATCTGTAATCCATCATATAAATGGAAATGAGAATGAATGCAGCATACACCATCCTATAAAATGGTTTTATCCTGCCAGTGGGGAATAAGTTAACCAAACTGACCTGAATAGATGCCTTAAATAGAAAACATCACAAGCAAGATTCAGCTGTGTATTGGGTGGAAGCGAGGAGGGGGAGAAAACTGCAGGGCCCAAGCAGTCATTTTATTTTATTTTATTTTATTTATTTATTTATTTTTTTAACATCTTTATTGGAGTATAATTGTTTTACAATAGTGTGTTAGTTTTCCTTTTACAACAAACTAAATCAGTTATACATACACACATGCTCCCACATCTCCTCCCTCTTGCATCACCCTCTCTCCCACCCTCCCTATCCCACCCCCCCAGGCGGTCACAAAGCACAGAGGTGATCTCCCTGTGCTATGCAGCAGCTTCCCACCAGCCAAGCAGTCATTTTAAACCAAGGACTTCCAGGTGAATGATCTTTCAAAGAAAAATGATCATGCCCAGATAGAAAACTATGTATTTAACTCCAAACAAGGGTGTTTTAAACTTTCTCCTTGAAGTGGAATAATATCAGGGTGAAAAATGATTTTGAGAAATGCTTCATGGGATATCAGAATCCAGCCACACCTTTCTGTCTCAACTAAACATAGGCCCAGTGGATTTGGGGGACTTGCCTCCCAAGCTATTTTTATCTCACAAAATACTTGCTATTAACATTCAAAGCATAAGCAGCAGTCTTTTGTGCTTAGAATAAGGAAAACACCCTTTCCCTTCAGCTGATGCAAGCAGTGAAGGCACGCTGCCTTTATCAATAGAGTGAGGATCCCAAGCTTCTGAGTATCCCAGGCATTAGAAAAGCTGTGTATGGCTGCACAGGATGCATTCAGCCAAACATGAATGAACCTGCCAGCCTTTGCAAGTCTAGAAATATCTAAAGCTGTTCTCAGCAGACATTCCAGGAGCAATTTAAATTTCTGAGGGCTTTGAAAATATGTATTTTTGGTTATCTCACATGGGAAGTGTGCAACGACGAAATCCTACTGTCTTCTTCCCAGCCCACTGGCTCCCCACTCCTAGCAAGCTCAGGTAACTTCTTTGGAGAAGGCTTAAATTCCTCTCAAGCTCTTGCCCTAGCAGACTTCCAAGGGAGTCATCAGGAAAAGGTCAACATGAGAATGGCTAAAGAGCTCTCTGAAGTCCCCAGACTCTACTCTAGCACCTGGTCTAAGGGTTCATGGTAAAAACTGGTAAGGCCACAAGTTTTTGCTGATCTGAATTCAACAGTGTCTATATGGCCTCAATTTCTGACAGGAATCCAGAAATGTTGCCTCCCTTGGGAGGTAACTTAACTCCCACCAAACAAGACTATCCCTCATCTACCAACAAACTCAGTCATATTATCATGGCCATTATTTCAACTCCTGTTATAAAGCTTGTAGCAGGAACCCCAAAAGGAATTTGATCCAGCCCTCTATTTTCAGAATGAAATGTTATATTAGCTTCACTGAATAGAGATTGGGATCATTTAGCGAATGTAGAGGACATGGTAATTACAATAAGAGGTTTCATTCATTGTGAGATGAGTGTGTGCCAGGCACCATGCATGAGGCGCTTGATACTATATATCCCATTTTCCATATCAGAAGACTGAGGCTTAGGGAAGACACATTACTTCTCCATGGTCACGTGGACTGGAAACTAGAAATTCAGAACATAAATTCAGGCAGGCAGACACCAAAACTACCTCTGTATATATATTGTTCATTTTTCCCCAGCAGTCCCCATCCCTATCGGTATCAGCTGGAAGCAGCACCTCTAATCTTATGGTACAATCATCTTTCTTCTTTCACTACAACAGAGGATCCTGACAGAGGCTGCCAATCACAGGCATGCATCTTCCTAGACACAATGATGGGTACAGACTCTGTGCCAGGGAGTCAGAGCGCTTCTCTGGGATTTGGGCTCTGCTCAGTCCCTCTCTGATGGTGAAGCTGTGAGGACAAGAGCTGTGAGAGCCAGGCTGAAGAACTGTGGAAGACGCTGGCTTACAGAAGATAAAGGAGCCCACAGCAGAGAACAGAGCCTGGCAGAGAAAGCACCACTGTTCCCACTGTCTCCAAGGCCTGGCCACACCACTGTCCACCTTCCCTTGGTCACTGCAGCAGGTCGGGTCCTTTTGTGCCTCAATTTGTTCACGTTGAGTTTCTAGGACAGTCCCTGACTAGGATCTTTAAGATAAAATTATCGACTGTATTTGTTTTTCCTTTAGTTTTGTTTTGTCTTGTTTTAATCGACTACTCCTAATACAGTGTTTGGCATGGAGTAGAACCTCAGAAACATAAAAAGTAAAATAAAATGAAAAGTAGCCTAGAATACTGACCCCTACACATCTTCTTTCTTGAATGAATATTCATGGTAAAGTGATATGCTAAATACACTAATAATCTGAATAAAACAATTACTTCTAAATGAAAATGAGACATTCGACTTTACAAAGGAAGATAAGACTTACATTCTTTACTCTTTCAGCAAATTTTCATAGAAGATAAGGGAAGTCTTTGAGACAGGCTTCAAAGAGGCAGAAGAAGCAATAGGCAAAAAGATAAAACAAATCCAGATAGGAAACTTGTGATAAGATGTGGACACTCCCTGTTTTATGATAAGAATCAAGTCATTGGGAGAAGAGAAATAAGTGTTATATTCTGACTATGATAATAGCTAAACTTTTTTGAGTGCTTGCCATGAGCCCAACACAAGGTATATAATGAAATTTTCACAACCCTATCAATAAGGATTCCAAACAGCAATTCCCTGCCCCAATTTAGCAAATAAGAAAACTGAAAGAGAGACTTTAACAAAGTGTCCTAAGGGTGCCTTTCTAGTCAATAGTGGAAATGGGTTACCACAAGGTAAAGTCCACAGCCCATGGGTTTAACAAAATGCTTCAAAGTCTTTAATATTAGAAACTGTAGGATTAGAAAAAGCCAAAAAAACAAACAAAAGAAAGCAAAATAAAAACCAGAAGATGATTTAGTTAAGTGAGATAACATGAATTTTATTGCTTAATATCTTAGGAAATTAAAAAGTCACAAATAATAAAACATTAAATAACACAATATGACAATACATACAAAACATCATTTTCAGAAGTTCCTAGACTAAAGGTAAGGAGAGGTATTTATCTATCTATCTATCTATCTATCTATCTATTTATTTATTTATTTTTATTGGGGTATAGTTGTCTTACAATGTTGTGTTAGTTTCTACTGTACAGTGAAGTGGAGTTCCCTGTGCTATACAGCAAGTTTTCATTAGTTATCTATTTTATACATATTAGTGTATGTATGTCAATCTCAATCTCCCAATTCATCCCATCCCCCCTTTCCCCCGTGGTGTCCATATGTTTGTCCTCTACATCTGTGTCTCTAGTTCTGCTTACAAACTGGTTTATCTGTACCATTTTTCTAGATTCCACAATTGTGTTTATATATGATATTTGTTTTTCTCTTTCTGACTTACTTCACTCTGTATGACAGTCTCTAGTGGCATCCATGTCTCTACAAATGACCCAATTTTGTTCCTCGTTATGGCTGAGTAATATTCCATTGTATATATGTACCACATCTTCTTTATCCATTCGTCTGTTGATGGATATTTAGGTTGCTTCCATGACCTGGCTATTGTAAATAGTGCTGCAATGAACATTGGAGTGCATGTGTCTTTTTGAATTATGGTTTTCTCTGGGTATATGCCCAGTAGTGGGATTGCTGGGTCATATGTTAATTCTATTTGTAGTTTTTTAAGGAACCTCCATACTGTTCTCCATAGTGGCTGTATCAATTTACATTCCTACCAACAGTTCAAGAGGGTTCCCTTTTCTCCACACCTTCTCCAGCATTTGTTGTTTGTACAATTTCTGATGATGCCCATCCTAACTGGTGTGAGGTGATACCTCATTCTAGTTTTGATTTGCATTTCTCTAATACTTAGTGATGTTGAACATCTTTTCATGGGATTGTTGGCCATCTGTATGTCTTCTTTGGAGAAATGCTTATTTAGGTCTTCTGCCCATTTTTGAATTGGGTTGTTTGTTTTTTTGTTATTGAACTGCATGAGCTGCTTGTATATTTTGGAGATTAATCCTTTGTCAGTTGCTTCGTTTGCAAATATTTTCTCCCATTCTGTGGGTTGTTTTTTCGTCTTGTTTATGGTTTCTTTTGCTGTGCAAAGGCTTTTAGGTTTCATTAGGTTCCATTTGTTTATTTTTGTTTTTATTTCCATTACTCTAGTAGATGGGTCAAAATGATCTTGCTGTGATTTATGTCCAAGAGTGTTCTTCCTATGTTTTCTTCTAAGAGTTTTATAGTGTCTGGTCTTACATTTAGGTTTTTAGTCCATTTTGAGTTTATTTTTGTGTATGGTGTTAGGGAGTGTTCTAATTTCATTCTTTTACATGTAGCTGTCCAGTTTTCCCAGCACCACTTATTGAAGAGAAGGAAAAGTATTTAACTTAAAGGTGAATTTAATCTGGTAGGTATAATATTTAAAAAGAAACAGATTTCTAGTAATTTCTGCATGGGATCATAGTTCTGTCTCCTGAGTAATCCTAGATGCCCATTAGAGTAGCCTTGATTAAAGCATTATTAACAAGCCGTGTGTCTGTTTGGCCATTGGAGACTTCTGTATATGCTTGGGGATAATTTTCCAAACCCAATTAGATGTAGAGAGTTAAGGCATATTAGCTTCTCCCAGGATAACTTCAGGTTGGACCCTATAAAACCCAGTGAAACACCGTAAGTGGTTTATCCACCTCCTCACAGCTCATTCAACTTCTGAGTGGTTCCCAATGACTTGAGGAGTTTTCTCTCTTCCAAGACTCAACTTTGCTATATTCTCTAATTATTGCAAATCATGAGAGCAAGTTCTATGGCAGATTATGTTGGAAAATTCTCTTCAACTACCTCCTTTTTCTTTATTATTCATTTTTCTATCTCTTTTTATTAGAATTAGAATTTCAGCTCTTCCTATAAAATGGAGAAGGTTGATGGGCATTGGCCAGATATTTTCATTAGATATAACTTTTGTTCCAAACACCACATCTAAAGTTCCCAGAGTTAGAAAATATTCAACTCATTTATCATGCATTAGAAAAATCATGAAAGTGTAATAGATGATTCTGGGTCAGAATTTTTAAAATTAGCACTATGCTTCTTCTTTATAATTTACCACTTTTTTGATTACCACTCAAAAAGAACTTAAGCACAAGCTAGTAGCCCCCCAGTTACCCTCCTTGCTGGCAGCCCCTCCTCTTCCAATCTTCCAAATTAAATTGCATAAAGTGAAAATCATTATTAAAGGTAAAGAAAAAAAGTTAAACATGTTCCCTAAAGCACAGTTTCTAATAATCCAACCATATACAAGCAAGTAAATTTATATGGATAATATTTTCAAAAAATCAACATTATAGCAAAAATTGAGTAGAACTTGAGATGTGATTATTCATTGTTTCTGAACAGAGGCAGACCTTATTAATTTAGAAGAAAAGCAAGAATATACATGAGGGAAGATCAAGTTGGTTAACTGCATGCATTGCTTCCCACTCCCTTAGCAGATGTTACCATTTCACCCACTTATCTTAAAAATAAAATGAATAAATGCTTTTCACTGGTTCTTGGAAAATATTTTCTATGTATTGAGTGCCATTTAACTTCCCTTCATAATACCCTGTGAAATATTAAAAGGGAATCTAATTTTAGCCTTAATATTAGCAGGTAGGACTATGGCTAAGTAACTCGTCTCCAGGTTACAGAGAGGCTGTCAGAACATAAGAGTATTCAAGTATTCTACCTCCCAAAATATTCACTTGGCAACACAAAAATAAAATTTTAACTATGGATATGTCTACGTTACATCAAAATAGCAGATTGATTCAGCTGGGGAAAAAGCATATGCACATTTATGGCATTGTATTGTCAAACACATGAACTGATTTTTTTTAATATTTTCATTTTGATTTGGGTGCTGTGAGGACACAGCTGAAATGTGACAAACACTGAGTTAGCAATTGAAATTCAGAGCAGCCAATTTTGAAAAACACTCATTATGTTGATCATCCACACATATACTTTTGGACACACATTTATTAACAAAACCTGTTTCCTATCACTTCTATATGTCTTTTTAATGACCATCCTGGTCAAGCATTTCCTATGCTTCAGATACAGCAGGGTGTGAAATGCAACTAATTTCTTAAGATGTAATAATTTCAGAGCAATGCATAGAGAGTAACAGTAGTTTCATTCATATCATGGTAACAGCTTGGCTCTCCTTGATTTTACATACGCTAGAGAGTGTATGTAATGTATTGAAAAAGAGACCTGGCTTGGGTGGTCTCCTTGTCACAGCTCTGTCCTCACCTTAGTGGAGGAATGTAAAAAATATCATTTAGTCCCTTCCAGCCTCTTCTGCCTTGTCATTTTCAGAAGAAGGGAAAGAAGGCAGAAGGGAAGGAGGCTGGTAAGGAAGCTCAAAAAGAAATGAAGGGAGGAAAAGGATAGAGGGAGGGAACATATAAAGGGAAGAGAAGGAAAGGAAATAATAAAATAATGGAGGGAGGAAGAAAGAAAAGGAGAAATAAGACAAGCATAGTTGGCTGAATAATGGCCCCGCAAAATACCAAGATCAGATCCTGGAACCTGCACATGTTACTTCATATGGCAAAATGGACTTTGCAGATGTGATTAAATTTAGAATCTTGAGAAAGGTATATTATCCTGGATTATCTAGGCAGGCCTAAAAGTCCTTATAGAGAAAGGCAGAGGGGGATTTTTACAAACAGAAGAGAAGTAGGCAAGTGTGACCACACAGAAGCAGAGACTGAAGTATTGACCAAAGAGTTCCAACAGCTACCAGAAGCTGGAAGAAACAAGACATGTTTTTTTCTTCTAGACCCTTTGGAGAGACCATGGCTCTGTGGACACCTTGATTTTGGCCCAGGGATACTGATTTTAAACTTTTGGCCTCTAGAACTGTGAGAAAATAAATTTCTATTGTTTTAAGCTACATAGTGTGTGACAATTTGTTACAGTAGCCACAGGAAGTGAATACAACAAGGGGCAAAAATGTATTGTTGCTGTTGTTATTATTTTTACGATTAGTTTGCTGGGGCTACCATAACAAAATATCATATACTGAGTGGCTTAAACAACAAAAATTAATTTTCTCACAGTTCTGGAGGTTAGAAGTCCAATATCAAGGTGTCAACAGATTTGGTTCCTTCTGAGGCCCGTCTCCTTGGCTTGCAAATGGCCACCTTCCTGCTGTGTCCTCACATGATCACTCCTCTGTGTGTGTGCATCCCTAGGGTCTGTGTCCAAATTTCCTCTTCTTGTAAGGATACCAGCCAGACTGAATTAGGTCCCACCTTAAGGAACTTATTTCAACATAATCACCTCTTTAAAGGGCTTATCACCAAATACAGTCACATATAGTATGGAGGGTTAGGGGTTCAACACAATAATTTCAGCAGGGCACAATTCAGCTCATAACAACACATAAAACTCATATATTATTTTCTGCTTCACTCAACATATCCACTGAAACAGAAACAAGACACATTCAATCTCTTCATCTGTTCAGCAAGCATTTATTAAGAACTATATGCCAAGTGGCATGCTTTGTGCTGAGAATAACATGATAAATGTGACAACATACTTCCACTCAAGTTTTCAGAGTGTAGCATAACTGACAAAATCATTACAGTAAAATGTTGTATTCTAAGTACAGTCATTGCTTAGAAAGAAGAGAATTGCTTAGAAAGAAGAGAATTCAATTGTGTCTGACGTTTGGAGGCAATAGGGTATAAACACTATAGATAATAGAATTACTGATTTGGATCACGAATAGGAGTAAGATCTCACCCATGGAAGAGGTAAGGAATGGTGATCCTCTGAGAAAGAAAATGTCCAAAATATGGAAGAGAGGAACATGTAGAACTTTAAGTAGGTCAGTAGAAGCTAGATTCTTGGATTCAAAAGGAGGTAGGGCTTCCCTGGTGGTGCAGTGGTTGAGAATCCACCTGCCAATGCAGGGACACAGGTTCGATCACTGGTCCGGAAAGATCCCACATACCGTGGAGCAACTGGGCCCGGGCGCCACAACTACTGAGCCTGCACTCTGGAGCCCAAGGGCCGCAGCTTCTGAGCCCATGTGTCACAGCTACTGAGGCACAAGCGCCTGGAGCCCGTGCTCCACAACAAAGAGAGGCCACCACAATGAGAGGCCCGTGCACCACAACGAGGAGTAGACCCAGCTCGCCACAATTGGAGAAGGCCCACGCGCAGCAACGAGGACCCAACACAACACAGCCAAAAATAAATAAATAAATAATTTTTTTTAAAAAGGAAGTATAGAGTAAGAAATGAGGTAAAAATCTATTCATAAATGGCCTATTTTGCCACCCTTTGAGTTCTCTTGCAGGCAATGATGGATAAGTGAAAATATAAGTAAAGAAGTAATATGATTCGATTTTTATCTTAGCAAGATATTATGGAGGATGAAGTAGTATGGAAAAGAATTGAAGTGAAATAAGGTGGATGCAGTTAGAAAGTAAAGAGGCCAAGGGAGAAATGATCAGGGCTTCAATTAGGGAAAGATCAGCACAAATGAGGGAACAGTATGGATGTGAAGGATGAAAAAGAAGAAAATTGAATTTAGAACTTGATATAAAATAGAAAGGGTGAATAAAAGAAAAAAAATAGAAAGGGTGAGCAGAATGAAGTAAAGCTTCCTTGGATGATGATATCCTCAAGGAGAATAATGTATATTGTTTTATAATGGATTTATGATGGAACTAATCAACTGAGGTTTGGACATGCTGAGTTCAACACACTTATATCTAGGGGTGGGCCCCATCTGCTTGGCAGTGGGATTTATGGATATCAAGGACCCAGGAGCCATATCTGTGATAGAGATTTAGATTTAAGAGTCATCCAGGTATAAGTGGCTATTAATAACATTACTGTAGACACAGTCAGTGAATGAGAGTTTGTAGAGTAACAATTAGTGCAGGGCTGTCCAAGGAATTCTGAGGGAAATCAACTCTTCAGATATAAGCAGTAAAAAAATCAAAAGTGGTTAGAGGAGCTGGAAAAGAACTGGGATAAAATCAAGGTCAGTAACATTCAAGAAGGGAATGGATTCTGATGTCAAGTGGAGAATAGGTCAGGAAATATGACAACTGTGTCCACTGCATTGAGAATTAGGAGATCATTAATAATACAGGCAAGACCAATTACAGTGGAGTCATGAGGGAAAAATAATTACAGTGGGAATAAAGAAAATGGGAAAGGAAAAATTGATTTTTTTCAGCCAGCTTTTAAAGGTTTTCGTTATATGACTAACACATAGATACAGTATTTTATAAAATATCTATGCATTGCAACACAATCAGACACAAAGCAAACTTAAAAATCTCTCTTCATCCCACTATATTTCTCTCCTTAGATGTAACCACCATTAACAAATTGATGTGTAAGCTTCTGTTTTATTTATTGGACCTTTATGTGAATATATGTATTAAGCACATATTTATTTTTAAAGCAAAACACCATATCTAAAAGCCATAAAGAAAAAGATTGACAGAACAAGCCTTATTAAAATAGACTTTTGTATTCTAAAGTAATTCATAAAGTTTGAAGATAAAAGACGGTAAGATGGGGCTTCCCTGGTAGCGCAGTGGTTGAGAATCCGCCTGCCGATGCAGGGGACACGGGCTCGTGCCCCGGTCGGGGAAGATCCCACATGCCGCAGAGCGGCTGGGCCCATGAGCCATGGCTGCTGAGCCTGTGCGTCCGGAGCCTGTGCTTCGCAACGAGAGAGGCCACAACAGTGAGAGGCCCGCGTACCACAAAAAAAAAAAAAAAGACGGTAAGATGGTATTTTTTATCGTATTCAGCAGACAGGGATGGATAACCAGAATGAGCGATATGTAAATACTCACAAACTAAATGGAAAAGCCATACAATTCAATAGAAAAATGGCCAAGACTATAAACATGAAATTCACAAAAAGCAAATATAAATGATAGATTGCCACATGAAATATATTCAACCTCACTGATTATCAGGGAAATTCAAAATGAAACGAGTTTTATTCACCTATAAGATTTACAACAGTGTAATAGCTTGTTGTCATCAATTATTGGTGAAGCTGTAAGGAAAAGGGCACTCCCACATACTCTTGTGAGAGTGTAACAGGAAAATTTTTAACAGGCAATTTTTGCAGTACCTACTGAAATGTTAAACACACATATGTTCTGGCCCAGCAATTATCCTTCTAAAAATACTCACACGGGACTTCCCTGGTGGTACAGTGGTTAAGAATCCGCCTGCCAATGCAGGGGACACAGGTGTGATCCCTGGTCCGGGAAGATCCCACATGCTGCGAAGCAACTAAGCCCATGTGCCAAAACTACTAAGCCAGCGCTCTAGAGTCCATGAACCACAACTGCTGAGCCCGTGTGCTGCAACTACTGAAGCCCATGTGCCTAGAGCCCATGCTCCACAACAAGAGAAGCCATCACAATGAGAAACCTGCGCACCTAGATGAATAGTAGCCCCCTCTCACCGCAACTAGAGAAAGCCTGTGCGCAGCAACAAAGACCCAATGCAGCCATAAATATAAATAAATAAATACACATATATACAAAAATATAAGTACTAGGATGCTCACTACTGCATTATTTGTAATGGCAAAAAAAGAAAAAGAATAGAGAATCGAGATGTCCATCAAAAAGGGAGTGGCTAAACAAATCACATCCTCCACTCAAGGAGTCACAGACACCAAGACAGAGAAGTGTGAAGCCCTTGTCTCCGCAAAGCCAGGAACAACAATACCAAGAAGAGTATCATTGAAATTCAGCAGCTGTCTGAGGTCATATCCTTTTCCAGACTCATGGCATGACTTGCAGGGATGGAGGAAATGGGCACTGAGACTCCCTTCTGTTACAAGAGTGAGGTATCTATGGTAAGGGAGCAAAGAATGAGGACTGTAGATGGAAAAAAATGTAAAGGGAAAGAGGTCTCAAAAGCAGAGGTAGAAAGGGGGAGAATTAAGGAAGAAGAAAGCATCCAGATGATATTTTTTTCAGAAAACCAGAGTCTATAAAACAATTAAGTAATTCAGTAATGGTTTGATTCATTTTTCACTGGAATATCCTGTGCATATGAGATTGAGGGCGTGTGGGTATCCCGTACAAGTAGAAGGAGGTCCTATCATCTATGAGTACTTAAAAAACATTGGTGTGGAATAAAATTTGGGAGGAAGATTAGTCTTTGGAGGACAGCCCAGCAGGAAAACAGGGATTTGCTCACACAAGTCAACCATTCTAAAATTTTAGCATGCATCAGAGGGCTCATTTCAATATAGAATGCAAGCTCTACCTTAGGCAACTAGTGAAAGAAGAGTAGAGTAAATCTAAAGTAATAAGAGGAAAGAAAATTATACAGTTAGTGCAGAAATCAATAGAAAATAGAGAAAATCAATGAAAACAAAAGCTGGTTCTTTGAAAAGATCAACAAAATTAATAACCATTTAGCCAGAATAACCAAGAGTAAAAGAGATAAGATACAAATCAACAATATCAGCAATGAAAAAGCAAACACTACTGATTCCACTGGCATAAAAGTATTAACAAGTCTATGCCCTTAAAGTCAGTAACTTAGATGAAATAGACCAATTCTCTGAAAGACATGAACTACTAAAAATCACTCAAGGAGAAATGGGTAACCTGAATAGTCCCAAATCTATTAAAGAAATCAAATGTGTAGTTTAAAATCCCTCCTACCCTTCCCCCCCAAAAAATCATGCAGTCCGAGTGGTTTCACTATAGAATGATCACCAAAGTTTAAGGAAGAAGTAAGATCACTTCCACACAACCTCTTCCAAAAACCAAGAGAACACTTCCAAACTCATTTTATAAATCCATCAGTACCTTAATACCCAAACCAAAGGCATTAAAATTAAATATAGCTATATACTAATATCTCTTATTAGCAAAGATACAAAAATTCATTAAAAAATAATAGCAAATTGAATCCAGCAACGTATAAAAATGAAAATACATCACAACTAAGTAGGGTTCATCATAGAAACTCAAGGCCAATTCAACATACAAAAATTAATATAATTCAGCATATTAAAACACTAAATTTTAAAGTATGATTCTATTAATAGATGCAGAAAATCATTTGACAAAATTCCACATTCATACATGATAAAAACGCTCAAAAACTAGTAACAGAGGGGAGTTTCCTTAGTCTAACTGAAGGTATCCACAAAAAGCCCTATAGCTAACATTATACCAAAAGGTATGAGATTGAATGCCTTCACCTTAAGATAAGGCAAGGAAGCCTTCCCTGACCACTGCTATTCAATATGTTTTTAAAGTACTATCTAGATTAGTAAAGCAAGAAAAAGAAACACCAGATATACATATTGGGAAGGAAGAAATAAAACTTTATTCTCAGATAACATGATTGTCTATGTAGAAAGTCCCAAAGAATCTACTACAAAACTAGAATAAGTGAGTTTAGCAAGGTCACATGATACAACATCAGTACTGATAAGTAAATTGTATTTCTACATACCAGCAAAAAATAATTGGAATTTAAAATTTAAAAATGATAATGCCATTTATAATTATACCCCCAAATGAAGTACTTGGGTACAAACCTAATAAAATACATGCAGGATCTATATGTGAAAAATTACAAAACACTGATGAAAGAAATCCAAAGTTTAACTCAAAAAGAATTATATATATATTATAATATATATATTAAGTGTACCAGAGTCTATACTGATATAATAAATAAATAATTTAATTACTTAATTAATTGGAGGAAGACAAATCTTCCTTACAGAATAATTCCAAGTAATTTATGTCAATATGACCCAGAAAGTGCATCTAAATTCTCTTAACTTCCCTTGAGTGTAGGCTGGACTTAGTGACGTGATTCCAAAGAGAAGGGTATGGATGCGAGGTAGAGTAACTTTACAATGGAGAAACCTAGCATAGCAAATTGGGTCCAGGGATCAAGGTTAAAATCGCCAATAAGTCATGTTGATAGCATGCACACATTTATATAATGTCATTAGAATAACATTTCACCTACGTGTTATTCTTTACAAAATCCCATAACCCATTCTAATCATGAGGAAACATCAGAAAAACTCAAAAGGAGGGACATTCGACAATGTACTTGACCAGTACTCCAAAAAACTGTCAAGTAGTCCCATGGCTACTTTGGCACTTCAACAGAAAGCAAGGAAAGTCTGAGTAATTGTCACCGTCCAGAGAAGACCAAGGAGACATGACAAATGTAATGTGGTATTCTGGATTAGATCCCAGAATAGAAAAAAAAAATCCATTTGTGCAAAACTAATGAAATCCAAATGAAGTCCATAATTTAGTTATCAATAATGTGCCACTGTTGGTTTTTTTTAGTTTTGGAAGGTGTATCACAGTTTTTAAGATGTTAATAATAGGAGAATCTAGGAAATGGGGGATACAGAACCATTCTATAATCAACATAAAATTATTCCAAAATAAATTTTATTTTAAAAAGTCTTTCAAACTTAAATAAAAATAGTTCTTAAGACTCCTGAACACACACACACACTTACACACACAAAATATACACATAATATATACACAGAGATACACAGATTGCTGGGCCTCAGGAGGCTGCCCCAATAGTTATCCTGACTCGGACATTTCTCCTAATGGTTCTCACCTGCCTCATCTGGCAGTACAGACTATGGAGCTCACCACACAGATTTTTGGCTTCCTGTCTCTGTATTCACAGGGATCCAAAAAAGAAGCCAAGAAGAGATGGTCTGGGCTGATACCAAGATTCACCCTACTGCTGGACCTGGTGATATACATCTGTTCCCTGTTTTATTTACCTGCAAAGTAATTAAACTTTATACAAACCCCTGGGATGCCAGGGCTTTTGAGGCCCAAACTTTCTTGCCATCTGTGTTTTCTGAGAATTATTGTGAGACAGATTATGCTTGGAAGGCATTCTCCATTCTCCAAACAGGCATCTATCAATCAGCAAATTCAGTGATTTTAAACTCTCCACTGAGCAAACATCACAGCTCATTTTGCAGGCTTGGAAGACAGCTTATGCTTCCAGGAGCAGGCTCAGAAATACTTTGGGAAATGCTTTTACATGCCATCCTGCCAAATCCCCCAAGAGACAAGTAATGCTCACTTCCTACTCACTGCCAGACTATGTTCCAAAGCCAAGATGGGGAGACAGACTGTTTGCAGCCTCCAAAGGAAGGAAGGTTCAACTATTAGAGACAAGCGATTGAATAAATAAACCCTACAACCTAAACTGATTTGTTCATGCACAGCTATTAATTTGCTTTTGGTAGATACACAACAAGAGTAGCCACAGTTCTGATGTGGGTAATTCCTGAAGAAGCCCCAAAGCCTCACTTCCAGGTCATACTAAAAGCCAGCGGGTTTTTGTGTGTGTGTGTGTGCTACGGGGGCCTCTCACTGTTGTGGCCTCTCCCGCTGCGGAGCACAGGCTTCGGACGCGCAGGCTCAGTGGCCATGGCTCACGGGCCCAGCCGCTCCGCGGCATGTGGGATCTTCCCGGACCGGGGCACGAACCCGCGTCCCCCGCATCGGCAGGCGGACCCCCAACCACTGCGCCACCAGGGAAGCCTAAAAGCCAGCTTTGAATCAAACTCTAGCATATACCCATTTATTAATTACCCATCATCAAGTGTCCATAAAGCAGTTCAGGCAACTTGGGAGTGGCACCTAATAACTGCATTTTTAACAAGCATCTTAGATGATCCTGAAGCACACAATAGTGTCAAAATCACTGCCTCAAGCTGTGCATACATCAGAGACGATTCTTGCCTTAGCTGCCTCCCATTTGGTCTCCAGGGGCTGGAAGAGACCCAGAAAGAACTGCTGGAAGGACGCCCAGGGAAAGCAACATTTGAGGCAGATTGAAGGTGCATTACACATGCTCTTGAGCTTGTTTATTTTATAAAGCATAGAAAGTATCTGAGGAGATTATTTTTAAATACAGGGTTATGGAACATACCCCCGACATGCTGAATCTGCATGCTTGCTGTGGGAGAGTCATATATATTTTTTAAATCTCTGTGATCAATTCTAATGCATGTTTGTGAATCACTGGTATTGAGCTAGCCAAAAGTCCCTTTCCATTTCTCCTGCTCCAGTTCTAGAAGCTTCCAACAATAGAAAAATATTTCATTTTTTTTGTACCCGGAGTTGCTATTAATTATCACTGGGTTCTCAGGTACATCATTTACATATCAGAACTTCAGTTTTCTCACAAGAAAATACACTAATAGAGATGCCCTGATAAAATGTTATCCCAGTTACAGTCATCTAATTAGCCACAAAGTTTTGTTTGCAGGTGTGGCAGGAGACAATATTTTGATAATAACCAAGGTTTTTCTTTCTCCCATTTTCTTGATAATCTGACATCCTTCACCCATTGGGTCACTGGCATCACATGAGTCAGAGGAAGGCTTATCCACCTGAGAATAAAGAAATTGAGTTTCTGAGGAGATATTTTAAACTGGTAGAATATATGAGTTATGAAAACCTGGCACTCCAGTAAACTCAGCCTTGAAGGACGCAGAACTGGAGTTTATGCTATATGTATTCTATTCAAAGGGTTGTATAAGGATGTGAGAACAGTTTCCTAGCCTATCCTGATAAACAATCCACGTATTTGCTTTAGGGAAAGAAAAATAATTGACAGACTTGATCAAAGAAGTTAAATTGTGGATCAAATGTCCCCAGCCTGTTTCCTAGGACTTAGGGTTAGCGGGACCCAAACATAAGAGGGGTTAGGAAAAGGTCCCTGGAGAAATCCCATGGCTACTTTGGCACTTCAATTTAGAGTAGTTAAGTTATGAGTATATGTTCTCAATGTGGTGATTGGAGGAGCATCCAAAAGTGGCTTACACCTTTCAGAGGGACATAAAAATGGCTGAAAGTATACTGGCAACTTGGTTAGACCCCAAAATGGAGAAAAATGAACACACATACTGAGCTGTAATAAACTGGATACCACAGAGCAGAGGGGCATGGATGTTTGAGTTACAGAGGCAGTTGATAGATGTCAACCAATAATACCACTTAAGTTTATTCATTTCAGCCGAAGTCAGTGTTTAGTTGATTCCACTGCTAAGTTATACATAATAAATGACATATATTCCCCAAATGCCACCTTATTTATAAATCCCCTTGGAACATAGATCACCTCCAGGGAAAAGAGAAGGAAAGGAGAAACAGGAATTTCCTGAACTAGGAGAGTGCTACCCTAAAAAAAGTTGAGTTTCAATCCAGAATTTACCTTCAATTTAAAAGAATACAGTTTTCACTACTGAGCTGAAATGGAAGCTGAAAATCTAATTTTAGTTCAGGCAAAAAGATAAAGACATATTAGCCCTTTTGTGGTTAGTGACTACACTCTACCTAGGACAATTTTGCTTTCCTGATTAAAGAAAAATTATTTATTATCATATATTTCTAGTCTGATGAATATGCTAATTTTCTGTCCAGAATATAGTACCCCCAAACAATGACTATTTTATGCAGAACAGCTCATACAGTATAAGTGAATTTTTTGTTTGTAACTCCTCTTTTTTCTTTCCTACATAATTTTAAATGCAAATATATAAAACAATAATTATACATCTATATTAATGTGCACACGATGCATAGAGATGTAATTTGTGACAACAATAACAAAGGTGGGAGGAGCTGTGTAGGAGCAGAGTTTGTGCATGCTATTGAAGCTAAGTTGTTATTAATTCAAACTAGACGGTTTTAAATTTAGCATGTTAATTGAAGCTCCTATGGTACCCACTAAGAAAATATTTTATAAATATACACAAAAGGAAATGAGAAAAGAACCAAAGCAGTACACTTCAAAAATTAAACATAAAAGAAGGCAGAGATGAAGGAAATGAGGGAAAAAGGGAATAAGAAATCCAGAAAAAAATAGCAAAATGGCACAGGTATATCATTCCTCATCAGTAATTACATGTATGTGGGTTAAACTCCAAAAGCAATAAACAGATTTGCACAATAGATCTTTAAAAATGCATAATCCAACTATATGTTCTCTACAAGAGACTCACTTTGGATCCAAAGACACAAGCAGCTTGAAATTGAAAGGATAGAAAAAGATGTTACACATAAATAGTAATCAAAAGGGAGTTGGAGTGGCTATACCAATATTAGACAAAATACTATTATAGGGGACAAAGAAGATTTTATATTGTGACAAATGGATCAATTCATCAATTAGAGCCAAAGAAATTAATGAAGCCCTAAAGAAATGGAAAGATATCCTATGTTCATGGTTTGGAAGACTTAATAGCAAAGCTACCCAAAGTAATCTACAAATTCAATGTCCTTACTATAAAAATTCCATTGGTTTTTTTTTTGTTTTTTGTTTTTTTTTGCAGAAATGGACAAGCTAATCCTCAAACTCATATGGAATTGCATGGGGCTCCAAATAGTCGAAACAATTTTGAAAAAAATAACAAAGAGGACTCAAACTTCCTGATTTCAAAACTAGCTGAAAAACGACAGTAATTCTAACAGTGTGCTACTGGCATAAATACCAAAGGAATAGAATTGAGAGTCCAGAAATAAACCTATATATCTAAAGTCAACTGATTTTTGATAATGATGCCAAGACCATCTGTCTTAGTCTGCTAGGGTTGCCATAACAAAATATCACAGACTAAGTGGCTGAAAAACAGAAATTTGTTTCTCATAGTTCTGGAGGATGGATGTCCAAGATCAAGGTTCCATCAGGATTGGCCATTATCCCTGGCTTGGAGATAGCTGCCTTCCTGCTGTGCCCTCACATAGCCTTTTCTTTGTAGATAACAGACATATTGGATTAGGGCTTCACACTTAAGACCTCATTTAACCTCACCTCTCTTTAAAGTCCTATCTCCAAATACAATCACGGGGGGTGGGGGTTAGGGCTTAAACACATGGGTTGTGGGGGAATACAATTCACTCCGTAACACTATCCAAAGTAGAAAGATTATTCTCTTCAACAAATGCTGCTGGCATAATTAACAATATATGAAATTGAAATTAGACCCTTACTTCACCTCATATACAAAAATTAACTCAAAACAGACAAAAAGTTAAATGCAAAAGCTAAAATTATAAAGTCATTACAAGGAAATATAGGAATAAATTTCATGACCTAGGGTTTGCTGATGTATTCTTGGATAAGATACCAAATGTATGACCAACAAAATAAATAGATAAGTCAGACTTCATCAAAATTAAAAACTTACCTTATCAAGAAAGTGAAAGACAACCTACAGAATGGAAGAGAATATTTGCAAACTATATATCTGATAAGAATCTAGTATTCAAAATATATAAAGAATTCTTACAACAAAAAGTCAAAGAACCTAATTTTTTAAATGGCTGAAAGACCTGAACAGACATTTCTCCAGAGAAGATATACAAATGGACAAGCACATGAAAAGATGCTCAACATTTTTAGTCATTACAAAAATGCAAATCAAACAACTCTGAGGTGTGACTTCACACCCACTAGGATGGCTGTAATAAATAAGACAGAAAATAACAAGTGTTGGCCTCTATGAAGAGAAATTGGAATCCTTGTGCATTGCTCATTAGAACGTAAAATGGTTTAGCCATTATGGAAAACAGTTCCTCAAAAACATTAAAAAAAAAAAAAAGTAAAACATAAAACCACCACATACCCAACAATTCCACTCCTAGATATGTATATACCCAAGAGAATTGAAAGCAAATACTCAAACAAATGCGTGTATTTACATGTCCATAGCAGCACTCACAATAACCAAATGTGGAAGCAGCCCAAATATATATCAAGGGATAAATGGATTACCATGTGTACATACAACGGAATATTATTCAGCCGTAAAAAGGAATGTAGTACTGACACATGCTATAATACAGATGAACCTCAAAAGCATTATGCTAAATGAAAGAAGCGAGACACAAAAGGTCACATATTGTATGATTCTATTTACAGGAAAAATTCAGAATAGGTATATCCATAGAGACAGACAGAAGATTGGTGTTTGCCAGGGGCTGGCGAAAGAGAGGAATGCTAAGCAACTGCTGAATGGCTACAGAGTTTCCTTTGGGGGTGATTAAAATGTTTTGGAACTAAATGGAGATGGTGGTTGCACAATTTTGTGAATATATTAAATATCACTTAATATCGTTCAGTTTAACATGATTAATTTTATGTCATGTAAATCTCACCTCTATAAAAATGAAAAATCTTTGGATTCTCAGACCAGCCCCCCACTTAGGTTACTACATTAGCACAATCATAACATTTGGTGTGCAGAGATATAACTTGTGCTACCAGGTAAAGTACCAAGTTTTGCTATTTTCCAATTTGCAGAACAAATGATACATAAATTGAACATTTATGGTAAACGCAGCAATTTCTGGATTTTTCTCAGTACTATTTAGGAAGGACATTCTGGATTTTCATCTTTGCCATCTGTTTTTCTCTGAGCTACATATACTGTGGTTGGTGGAGTATTTTATATTGTCACATTAGGGTTTGTGTTTGGTCCATAGCCACTTTCTGCTTTCTATGGCCTCTGCTGAGATGCCTCTAACTTCGTCATCAATCCCACCTTGTTGACTGCTCTCTGATGCCAGATCTATGCAATATATGTCATCCTCCTTATCTAAACACTGAGTCCCTTCAAATCCACTGAGACTTCCTCAAACTGTCTCCCTCTCAGGGACACTAGGAATCTCTGGATACTCAAAATCTGTCTCATTCTCAGAGAGCCAACTATACTGCAAGAAATTTGGCAATGCAAGCAACTTGGGACAGGGAGGAGATATGAGGATATATGTATATGTATAGCTGATTCACTTTGTTATAAAGCAGAAACTAACACACCATTTTAAAGCAGTTACACTCCAATAAAGATGTTTTTTAAAAAAAACAGAATTGCTTTATAATCACACCTTTCCTGTGGCCATTTTTACTGTGAGGTTGCACTCTTGGAGTTCCAAATGGGAAGTGGTCAATAAATCATGTCTGATCTTACTTCATCATAAATTGGCTCTACCTAGCAGCATCCCTTTCTGCAGAATGTATTTCAATGACTCTCTTTCTCTCCTCTCCCAGTTCTCCCTTCTCTCCCACTAAGCTGAATTCCAGGGGTAGAAAAGACCAACTCTTTCACAGTTATGGGTCCTTTCAAAAGTATTGTTCAGGGCTTCCCTGGTGGCGCAGTGGTTGAGAATCCACCTGCCGATGCAGGAGACACGGGTTCGTGCCCTGGTCCGGGAAGATCCCACATGCCGCGGAGCAACTAAGCCCGTGAGCCATGGCCGCTAGGCCTGTGCGTCCGGAGCCTGTGCTCCGCAACGGGGGAAAAAAAAAAGTATTGTTCAGCACTTTGGGTCTCACCTCTCGGTGTTCAAAGCAGAGCTTCTGGAAGTCAATAAACATTTTCTTTCCTCAAGCAGCTCAACTCTTACACTCAAAAAACTTTGGATATCAAGAATATTGTTAGAGTTCTAAAATTCTTTGGAAATGGAGTTAACTTTTTTGTTTTGTGCTAAAATTCTACATTTGTTGAATTTTAATTTCTGGTTAAGGTGGGCTAAATTATTTAGATCAATCTTGCACTAAAAATAACTTCAAACATTGGATAAAATTTATGAGACATCACTTTAAATGCACCAAGGAGCAGGTAAGATCATGGAAAAATCCCAGGCCAAGGTTGCACTAAAAAGTGAGAACCCAAGAAGCTTAGCAGAGAGCAAAGCAACTGGTCTCACGTCACTACCCCCTCAACCCTGAGAGGCTTTGTGCTTCCTTCGTTTTGGAAGTTAGATTCTTGGGCTTGAGTAGGCATGAGGGAAAGAAGGAAGGAGGAAGGAAATAGAGAAGGCAAGACTCATGGTCTGTCCAAGGAGGGGAGTCTGTGATCAAAAAGGGCTACATCCTTAGTACTAGAGAAAACCAGAACTAACTTATCCCCAGAGGATACAGGAAAGTTATCTTGGCACTGAGCAGAGAGAAGAGACAAAAAAAAAAAAAAAATCAATTAACATATGCCGTAAATAGCCCTAAAGTAGATTTACTAAGGCAAAAAAGCATTACAAGAGATAGAGAATTCAAAAAGCTGAATGACTCATTTCATCAGGAATATAAAACAACAGCATAAGCTCAACACACACACACACACACACACACACACACACACAGGCAAAATATACAAAATTACAATGAGAAATGGAGAAATGGATAAACCCCATAGGTGTGGGAGATTTTAGCATACTCCTACTTTGGTAACAATCACAGAAAAAATCAATCAGGATATAAAAGATTTGAACACTATTAACACACACAGCCCGATAGCTATGTGTGTGCGTATGTATGTGTGTAAATCACTTCACCCAACAACAGCACAATACACATTATTTTCATTAACACACAGAATATTTACAAATATTGACCGTAAAGTTGATGTACTTAATCGTTATAGTAATAAAAAGGCAGCAAGTGACAACCATAACAGACAGAATGCTTTGTATCAGTCTCAGCCTGTCCATAGTGATGTTATCAGCTAGAAATGCCTGGGGCACTCATCAGGGCCCATACTACTTGTGGGCACCCCACAGACATTTCGCCAACCAGGGCCAGTGTCCTGGCTGGACTGGCCCTTATGGTTCTTATTATGATTGCAAGACGCACCTCTGCAACAGCCATAAGGGAAATTTGAAAAAAGCAAAGCTTATTTACTCACAAGTCCTGGAGAGTACACAGCATGCCTGGGCCACACGGTGAAGCTGCGGGTAGAGAGACAGAGTGAGCATGCACAAGCAAGTGAACACGCACAGTCCTGGGTTCTGCCTTAATTCGGATCTAGTGTGGGGTACTCAGGGTTTCACAGGTTCACTCTTTATTGGTAAATTTAAAACCTAAGAGTGGGAATTAAAGCGCAGGAAGTGAAAAACAAGCGGTCAGTCAAACTGGTCAATAATACAAGGTCAACCAGATTTTTCTAAAAAGGGGAACTTTGGGACTTCCCTGGTGGCACAGTGGTTAAGAATCTGCCTACCAATGCAGGGGACACGGGTTCGGGCCCTGGTCCCGGAAGGCCCCACATGCCGCGGAGCAACTAAGCCCGTCAGCCACAACTACTGAGCCTGCGCTCTAGAGCCCACGAGCCACAGCTACTGCGCCTGCGTGCCTAGAGCCCGTGCTCCGCAACAAGAGAAGCCACCGCAATGGGAAGCCCGCGCGGCAACAAAGACCCAACACCCAAAAATAAATAAATAAAGTTATAAAAAATAAATAAATAAAAAGGGGAACTCGGGCAGCCTAGCTCTTCACCTAGTTGTGTAGCTGGCAATGTGTTTATTCGAGATGGATGTCTTTGAAGTGGATGTCTCAACAATCTAAAGCTTAATGTCAGGCACATATATTACAATCAAGAAAGCTCATTGTCAGGTGCTTACACTACACAGAATAAGCTTTAGACTGTTGGTTGTGATTGGTAGGGAAATGGGACAGTTATACAAGTATTCACTTTTCAATTTTCTATTAAACCATGCCTGCATTTGTGTATAGTTTAGGACAATTAATACTTTCACTTTCTTCCCAAGTGATACAAGGAGTTTAGTGTACTTTAATTTATCCCTTCCCAACTTATAAATTATTATTGCCATGCATTTAACTCTATATATAAATCCACTAGACATTATTAATATTTTAACACAGTCAGTGTGCATCTACCTATGTACTTACTATCTTTTGCTCTTACTCCCTTCTTTCACCTTGGACCTTCCATCTGGAATCTTTTTCTCTTTTTGTTCTAGAGAGATGTACATGTAGTCCTAATGTTCTGGCACTTTCTAGTTCTTGACCAGATGTTTACATTTTGATCATTTATTACAGTATACATATATGTTTTCTGTTTTCTATATGCAATATAGTAATATAGCAATAAAATCAGAGAAGGTAAAAAATAATAACCTTAGATTTTATTTCAAATATTTTTTGGATATGCTAGTTTAACTCTCATCCCATTGTTGGTTGAATATAACATACATATTTTTCTGTTGTCTCTCTCCCCAGTATGTATTTTGTAACAATGAAATATTTCTTTACTAAATTATGACGCTTTCCTTAGACACCACAATATCCAAAGAGACAGAATTGATTGAGTCAGTGTGATATATTTTTGAGGGTCATGGATTTGGAATCTGAACTTTTAGGTTCAGATCTGGGCATTACCATTTTCATAGCTGTCTCAATTTACAAAAATTCTTTAACCTATCTGAATTTCAAATAGCTCATCTTTAAAATGGAGTAAATAGTACCATTTGTGCCCATTCCATTTGTGTGTTGAGAAGTACTAATGAAACAAAATACGTGAATCTGCTTTATAAAATGGTTGAGTAACATGACTTTAAACTAGTATTATTTATGTGTATATGGAGAAGAAAAAAATGAAAATTAAATGTTTTGTGTAAACTGGAGATGAGGACATATTTAGGTATGTGGGAAAAAGCATCATGGTATAATGGACACAGTAGGATTTTTTGAGTCAGATATAATAAATTGTAATAATTTATGTTCCTGCTAGCTCTAGAATGTCTTGCAAATTAACTTTTCTTTTTTTAAATTTAACTTATTTATTTTTGGCTGTGTTGGGTCTTCATTGCTGCATGTGGGCTTTCTCTAGTTGTGGCGAGTGGGAGCTACTCTTCATTGCGGTGTGCGGGCTTCTCACTGCAGTGGCTTCTCTTGTTACGGAGCACAGGCTCTAGGCACGCGGGCTTCAGTAGTTGTGGCGCACAGGCTCAGTAGCTGTGGCTCACGGGCTCTAGAGCTCACGCTCAGTAGTTGTGGCACACGGGCTTAGTTGATCCGTGGCATGTGGGATCTTCCCGGACCAGGGCTCGAACCTGTGTCTCGTGCATTGGCAGGTGGATTCTTAACCACTGCACCACCAGGGAAGCCTGCAAATTAACTTTTCTGAGTCTCAATTTCCCTCATATGTAAAAAGGAATAATAATGCTTCATTGATACCTCATTTACTGTGAAGATCCAATAGGATACTATGTCTATAGCATCTGGGATGTAGTAATTGCACCCTCAATGTTAGTCTCTACAATGAAAATACAGTTAAAAAAAAAAGAATAGAATGCAATTATGGTGTTGATAGAAAATGGTCTATTCAGATAGGATTCTGCCCTGGAAGTGAGAATGAACTGATAAGACTAAATTTCAAAATTATACAACTGTAGACTCCAGGAGTCCTTGGGCATTTTTAAAACTGTCCTTTGGGTATACTTGTGGCCTTTTTTGAAATGTGACTAATCAGCTTGGTCCAAGGTTTCTTTCCTCTGGTGTTCTCTGGCTCCTCCTGACTAGACAGGAGACATTCTTGGCCAGGGAGTCAGCCTCTTCCACAGAGAAGGCAGCGGGTAGTATAATGTCTTTCCGGTTTCACCAACGGATTGGGCCAGAATCCTTTCTTCACTCCCAGACACAATACTCTACTGTGGCAATACAAGAAGATGCCAATGGCCTGTAATGACTAAAGAGATTAGATAAAGGAACAACATGGTCCTAAATTCATAGGCTAACACTGAGTAAATGCAAACCACTATCTTTCAGTTTCCCCACTTCAATGAAATGTTGAACTTTTATACATGGCTTAATCATAGAGAATGTAATATTAATATGATAATACTATAACATTGCTTATCAGACTTGAATGGGCACATGAATCCTCTGACAATCTTGTAAAACTGCAGATTTTGACTTGGCAGCTCTGGGGTGCTGTGGTCTTGAATGTTTGTGTCCCTCCAAAATTCATATGTTGAAAACAAATCCCCAAGGTGATGGTATTAGGAGTTGGGGGTCTTTTGGGGAAGTGGGCTGAAATGGTGGTGTGAACAAATAACAAATATTACATCAGAAAATTTTTACCTCAAGGCCACTCTGTTCTCAGGAGGGCTGTGTGCTGGCTCAGGCTGGGTTGGGTCAAATGTCAGCAGCCTGGGAAAAGGAAAGATACTTCACCTAAGTTTAATTAGCAAGCATTTGATTCCTACCAGTTGGAAGAAGCTGTTCAGCTAACCATTTATGAGATAAAAAGTAGGAATTTGGAAGGCCTGTGTCTGACTTTGTCTTAGGTCAATAAAGGAAGCATCTGTGAGTCTTATCTAAGTCATATGGGGAAGGATGTTTCTTTGCAGTAAACCATTTTCTGAACACTTAGCCTGAACATTTCTGAACATTTAGCCTTCGTTTGCTGAAATGCGACACTGAAGTCATAGCCCTGCTGTTAATATTTGTTAGGCTGTGTTTGCTCTTTAATTATAGTTTATTCATGTCCCAGTTAAACCCTGGCTGGTTTCTGATAGTGAGGATAAAAGGAAATAGCAAATTCACCAATTGAGATTCTCTTTACCTTTCTGTTCCCAAGGTTAACCGTTTACTAAACTGACAGCCTCAGTCTTGATGCCATTACCTAGGATGATCCTTACGCTCAAAGGGATGAGCAGCACCTGCTCCATGATTCAAACTGCAGAATTTTATGTTTACTTTTATTCACTGTGGGATGTGATCGAGGCACAATATAACAAAAGCTGGTGTTTGGTTGTCATTCTTTTACAGAGAAGTGCCCAGGGAATCTTGTAGAAGATCTTGTTCAGAGATGTAGACAGACGAGCAGACATTGGGACTTGGGGAGAACTCTCAGCAGGTGCTGGACACCAGCCATAAACTTGGGTTTCTGGTCAGGACACCAGTACTTAGTAAGGGAAATAGCGAGAGTACATATGGCCCCCAATTCTAAGGGGGGCCCTCAATATTTGTAGGCAATTATTATGGGAAGGTTGGAACAAGGATTAAGACAAAAGCCCAGGTGGCAGCAGGACAGTTAACTCAATTCTGAGCCCTGGTGTGTTAAACTTTGTTTTCCCCTAGGAGAAAGCAAAATAAATCTACTTTCATTATTCTTTCAGCCTTGGAGCAGTTGTCAAAAGGTGAAAGAGAGAAGTAATGAAAGTACTAATCTTACTAGCCAGAATCAACATTGGCTTTGTACTTATCGTTCATTGTAGAAGAAATAATCTCTGTATTTGTTTAGAGACGAATGTGTTAAGAGTCACAAATTTATTTTCACAAAGAGTTTCAAAAGGAAAAAAATTTAGATTAAAAAGCTTTCTGATGGACAAGTAAATTGATTCCACAGTATAGTGGATGCATTACAACATTTAGCAAGGATGGGCATAGACATTGAACTAAACATCAGAGGGCTAGTGTGTACTTTAAATGTTGGTGAGTAAATTCAATTTCCTATAATAAACACTCTAACAGATAAGATTTCCTATAAAAAAGCATGTACAACAAGCCCTGAGTAATTATAGTCTTGAGGTTAAGGATTACATTGCACTGAAGATAAAAATAAAACTCTGAGAATGCAAACAGAATGTTACTAGAGAATTTCTTCCATTTGTAACAAACTTGCCCCCAAATCAATTTTACAGGGCTTCCCTGGTGGCGCAGTGGTTGAGAGTCTGCCTGCCAATGCAGGGGACACGGGTTCGCGCCCTGGTCCAGGAAGATCCCACATGCCGCAGAGCGGCTGGGCCCATGAGCCATGGCCGCTGAGCCTGCGCGTCCGGAGCCTGTGCTCTGCAACGGGAGAGGCCACAGCAGTGAGAGGCCCGCGTACCACAAAAAAAAAAAAAAAAAAAAAAAAAAAATCAATTTTACAACGGCAGGATAAAGAATATGTATAGCTTTAGTTAAATCAGTACATGGCTAATGCTCTTTATACCTTGCGCTTTTATGGTAATTGATCTGTAAATATTTTTCAACTTTCTCTATTATCTTTTCAATAAGGATTAGTGAAGAGCCCTGTATCCTGGATACTCAAAAGCACTTGTGTCAAAAACAGTTATCCCCCCTAAAGGTTTCTCATTAAGTATTATTAAAATATCTAGTTTATGGTTTTATTTTAGCCAAAGTGAATCACAATGTTTGGTGATTAAATATGTCTAATTCCACATTATATTCTAGGTATATAGAGTATTATCTTATTTCATCTTCCCTAAACCTTATGAGATAGGTATTCTTCATTCCCTTTTAGAGGTAAGGACACTGAGGATTTGAGAGGAGTTGCTTGGCTAGCACGTGCCAGAGCAGAGATTGGAACCCAGACACCCTGCCTCCGAAGTCCTTCCTCTGAGATGTAGTGGAGGGTGGCCCAAGACAGCATGAAGCCCAATGGAGACGGAAACCCAGCTTGCAAAAGTGCATGCATTGTATAGTGCTCCCCACAGAGTATGGCCTCAGTAGATACTTGTTGAATAACATAGCAATGCCGCCTATGTGCATTCAACGAAATTTAGCTCTAGCAGACTTCTGGATTATCTGCTGAATGTCTGATTTTTTTTTTTTTTTTTTTTCAGTACGCGGGCCTCTCACTGTTGTGGCCTCTCCCGTTGCGGAGCACAGGCTCCGGACGCTCAGGCTCAGCGGCCATGGCTCACGGGCCCAGCCGCTCCGCGGCATGTGGGATCTTCCCGGACCGGGGCACGAACCCGTGTCCCCTGCATCGGCAGGCGGATTCTCAACCACTGCGCCACCAGGGAAGCCCTAAATGTCTGATTTTATAGATGAAATTGTTCCCAGTGCTTTTGTGAGTTGACTTACGAACTGTAGGGAACTGATGGCACCACATCTTTGAGTAGTTTGCTTCTTTTCTCGCAGGGATATATCTAGGCTGATTTTCCACAGCAAAATTCCCAAGGAAAAAACATACCACATACGACTTCTTTGGATTACATGAATCCTTGGCGATAGAGACGATTTATAAGCATCCTTTAATGATACTGCTCTTTCCAGGTTAGTAATGAGGTTCCTTTACTTTAGAATCACTATGTTGCTGACAAACTTCCCTATATCATTTCTGTACATTATATCCCATTTTAACTGAATTTTAATATAATATCAGAGTAATGTTTGTATCAAGATGTAATAATATTCCATTTAAAAATGTAACTCTTTCATTTATTTAAGGAGAAAGATGACAATTTGGGGATGACATTTGAATTATATTCTAATTTATGTCTTTAGAAGTTAATAGCTTAAAGTCTATGCAGAAAATGAGTTCTATCCATTGGAAGAACAGGAGTACTAAGTGATTTTTGAGGTCCCTTCTGAACTTCTATTTTATGATTATATTTTTAAAAGAAACTTACATAGGGGTCCTGACAATAGACCCGGGGAAGAAATATGAGGCTGGGAGTCAGGAAACTGATATTCTAAATCACAAGATTTTTACAGTAACTGAGGAATCTGGAGGAAGTTATAGCATCATGTAACTTCACTTTCCTATATTCAATATTAGGAGACTGAAGTAAAGCATTTCTAAGATGACAGTCAGCTATAAAATTGTACAACTTTAAAACATTTGGATCTCATTTCGTTCAGATGGTTTTAGATCACTTTACTCCTGAGTTAATGATTTTCAATTTCCATGTCAATAGTGTAAAGGAAATACAGCAATAAATAACACTTTTTTCCCTCAATTTTATGTACCTACACACATGTTCTGTGAATAGAATTACAGTCTATATTTACAAAGACATAAAAAGTAGGTGACCAATAGTATATAAAATGCATTTATACAAAAAAATTCACTCATAATGAATGCAACCTGGGAGGTATGTAAAATATTTAGACATAAATACCAATAGTCTGGGTGAAAGAAAGCATTGATATAGATATGAAGAATACCCTCCCTTGCTCCTAAAAGAAAATACACATATAGTTGTGGGTTGCCATCAATGTTATTGGAAGTGTAACAAAAGATGTGAATAAGTGTCTCAAATAATACCTAGCACAAACCATTTGATATTATGACAGAGATAAAGCAGTTTCAGATTTCTGAGAAATCTCAAAGAGTACATACATCTATGAATGCCAATTTTCAGAATGTTTCCCCAGTATCTTGCCACCATGACCCACTGGCGTTTCCAGGATTTCCTTTGTTCACCTGGAGGGCAATCCAGGCTACCCTGGCATTGACAGCACCATGTGAACACCATTATGAGATGGTCAACAGCACTTTCTTGTCTTGAGACTAAGTATAGCATTCTTTGAATGTGGTCTCAACATAAACTTTTGTATGTCTCACTTAACCCCATCAGGGACTAAGATTAGACTCTGGCTATAGCTATACATTATTAAGAATAAGGTTTCACAAAAATAATCAACTAATTTGTTTTGCTGATGCTGACTGGATTAACCACAGTTCTCCCTACTCCCTTCTGTATGGAAAATCCTGCCTCCCATCTTCCTCGGCAAATTCCTATTTACTGTTCCATGCAAGATCAAATGTTACCTCTTACAGGAAGTTTCCCAAATTCCCTCAGGATCAATTGTCTTCTTTCCTATCATCTCATAGCATGTTGCACACAGCTCCCTCAGAGCACTCACATGCTGCACTATAGTTAGTCTTTTATTTAGGTAGCTTCTCACTGCTCAGAATTTGATCAAGGAATGGTCCATCCAAACATACTTCTGGAGAGTGCCAAGGTATGAGGGCATGATAAAATACTACTGTAAAAAACAGAATTGGCTTGCTACTTAATTCAGGCTTGCCCAAAACTACTTGCACAAATGCTGGGATATAAACAGTATACTGCAGTCCAGAGTGGAAATTACAAATGAAAAAGATGAAAGAAAGTGAAAAAAGTAAGGAGGGAGGTGGGAGAATGGTAGGGAGAGAGAAAAGGAAGAAAGGAAGGAAGGAAGGAAGGAAGGGAGGGAGAGAGGGAAGAGAAACCTTTGTCAGTTTGTAATTCTTATATTTAGTGTCATTCACATGTGACTTCATGGTGTAGCTTCATGACATTTTACCATCCCTGATATTAGTCAGCTACTAGTTGAATGCAGTCAATAGCTGCAGCCACTGAAATTCTGAAATCAAGTAATGCAAAATTAAAATTCTTTTTTGGGGGGAGGGAATGAATGATTTATTTTCTTACCTTACTCAAAGTATTTTAACGTGTTTTTAAGGTGTCTAGTTCAGAAAACTGAAAAATAGAAATTAAAATGGAGAATTCGATATCAGAAAAACTATGTAAAACTTAGAAATATATTCCCAAATGGAAATCAGGAAAAAAAAAGTTTTAAGCATACTTTGTTCAAGACTTTGCAACTATCTCCATGTAAGATGATTTTATCCTTGGCAAAAATAACTAATGCCATCCAGATTTAAGTGTCAGGAATAAGAGATAATTCCAAATAAATAAAAATGTGTGCATGCAGTATTAAATCTCTCATTTTAAAAACTTTAAACAAATATGAGAATAAAAGCTTGTAGCCAAAAATTTGGCTTGACCCATTTCTAATGAAATGATGTTAATATTTGAAGGCCAGAGGGTGCCCATTTTTCTCAATCCTGCTCTGCTCTTGCTAGAGTGGGACATACTTTATTTCTTTTTGACCTCAGGACCCAAAAAAGGTAAATGTTTGATAAATGAGTGAATGAATTATCATTGTCTTAACTTTTCTCATTTCAAAGACAAGGCCAAGACTCATTACTTCATTGCCAATATTATTGTCATCATCATCAGCTTCAAATTAATTAGATCCAGTCTTCTGCAGATAAATGATTGTGGTTGCTGACATAGTGAAATTTGCGGAGCGTTGTGAAAGCCCTTTCCATAAAAAATAACTCCTTGATTCTACATTAGCCAATTTAAAAGGTGATATTTCCTTTAAAATTGCTTTGCATGGGTCTGGAAATGCTTTCAGTCCTAGAAGGCTAGTGACCTGTTCTTTCTGATGAGCACGCCTCTGCAGAGAAGTTCCATATTCCATAGATTCAATGGGGCATGGAATTGGTATGGCATAAATGCCATTATTATAACAGATCAGAAAAACTAAAAAGAAAGGTATGATTTTTGAATCATACATTCAGGTTAAGTAAAACACTTTATGAAGCTGCAAGCATTGATTTGTATAAGAGAAGTAGAGATACTTCAAAGTAATCCTATCACCAATCCTCCCCCCTGAAGTTAGTCCTTTCTGTGTCATTGTCACATGGATCATTTTGCCATTCTACTTACTAGCCTAAGCGGAGTCTTCTCCCACTTCACTTGCAATGACTTCTGGGTTAACTTTCACATTTTCTGGCTTCATGTTATATCCCAAACACATTGAGATAAGGGTCATGCAACATTTTTATCAGTGTTTCCTGTATGATATGTGTATTTTTCTGGCAGAGCTGATCATGAGGATTTGGGGAGGCAATCTGATAACTCCTCTGATTAATGATGTCACCCCAGGTTTCATTCATTTCTTATTATATAACATCCTTCTTTGATGTTTGACCTGTACAACGAATTACTCTGCCTTCCTTTCCTGAGGTGGGCTGCTCCCTTTCTGCAAACAAATTCCCAGATGTTGGCTTTGTTGCCAGCTATTGCTGATGTTAATACCATAATCACTGGAGATGTCTGCGAGATTTAAGTTCAACAATGGGCAGCAGTGCCACTATCCAGTGGAAAGAAAGTGGTACCTATTAGAGAACAAAGCGGATTGTTCTCACCCAGAAGGCAAACACTGATGTTAACCTCTGCCAGTAGAGTATGCATGTTGTGCATTATCAGTCTGTGAAAAGGTAGTAACCTATTTCATCACATCAGATTTCAGTATTGGAATCTGGTTTAAGATTACAGCTTGTTGGCTTCGTGGCAGCAATTTGGCACACAGATGGGGCCAAGGGGAGTCTTGCAAAGTTAAAATGTCTAAACAAATTACTTGGGCCTCTCAGGTGGCTGGGTGTGATGTCAGGAATCTTAACAATGAAGGGCATTCCAAACAAAGCATTCATAATTTTGTATGTTAACTAAGAGCTGAAGTGGAAGTAGAAGCACTAGTACAGGGACCAAGGAGTCAGGGGACCACTTCTTTCCCACTGCAGCTTCTGATGGACATCATTACTGATGTTCTGCCATCATTGAAGTGGCAATGGCATGGCTATGGGGCCTGGGCTACATTTTAGTTGCATCACTCCTGTAACAATGAAGAGGTCATTTCCACCTCTTAGCACCTCAAGTTCATGCTCTGTAAAATATGACCTACAAGCACTGCCTTTTTATTGATACACGAGTACTGTGAAGAGTAAACGGAGTCATTATGCAAACACATTTTAGAAGCACTAAAATGGTATTAAAATATAGTTTATTATTAGCCATTCACACATTCCTCACCCATGCAATATTTATTGAGCATCCACCATGCACCTCTGGACCTTCCCTTTTGTCTCTCAGGTCACTGACAATCCCTCCTCCGTCCCTGGCTCTACCCATACCCACCACCTATGTCCTGATTATCTCCGACTCATCCTTCAAGACTCTGGTTAAACAGTACCTTTGCTTTTCCTATCCACTCATGCCCCTCTCCAGACAGTTGATTATTCCCTCTTTAGTGCTAATGCTCTACCAAGTGTGCACCTAGGATTTTATGCTTTATTATAATTGGTTTTGGTCCCTCTTGTATTTGTAAGGTCTTTACTCTCAAAGACTGTAACATGTTCATGTTTGTATTTTCAATGCTGAGCAGAGGGTGCTGGGAGGCTGGGGATGTTTGATGGAGGAACAGTGGGAGAAAAGGCTTGTAGGTATGGTCCAGACTATTTCATTATTTCAGGTTTAATGAATGAATTTCGGGCATGGCAGGGGAGGCCTAATCCTATGCTTTGTGCATTTCTGCCTGTCCACACTGTCTAACCAACTAGCCACGTGGCCCACCAGAGTCCTGAATACAAGGACTTAGGAAATTTCTTAGAGATCATCTTTTTAAAGGAAGCCTTAATCAAGCAGGCAGCTAAACCTTCATCTGCTGGCAGAGGAATAATTCTAATTCCAGTGTAGGATGATATTCAGATGTGTCTAATGAGCAGCCCTTTAAGAAATCATGTCTGAGCTTGAGGGGAAAAATATGTGAATACACACTCAAAGAGCTAATTTCACTAAAACCTCTTTATGAAATGAAAGCAAAACGCAGTGGGCCTTTACACTCCTCAACTTGCACTCCTCCTACCCCACCAACCCATGTATAACAGAGAAGGGAAGAGGAATGATCTCTACATTCTTCACAGAGTAGAGATTTGGCACCTCAGGGGTCATAAAAAATCAGCAGTGATAACCAGCACAAGCATCGCGGGCACTGATCATTGCCACAGTGCCCAGAAGAAGGGCAAAAATACCAAGCAGTGGGCTTCCCTGGTGGCGCAGTGGTTGAGAGTCCGCCTGCTGATGCAGTGGACTCAAGTTCGTGCCCCGGTCCGGGAGGATCCCACATGCCGCGGAGCGGCTGGGCCCGTGAGCCATGGCTGCTGAGCCTGCGCGTCCGGAGCCTGTGCTCTGCAACGGGAGAGGCCACAACAGTGAGAGGCCCATGTGCCGCAAAAAAAAACCAAAAAAAAAACCAAGCAGTGGAGGCAGGAATCAGGCAGCAGCAGTGCTCACCCCAGCCTCTGCAGGGGCCTCACCTGAGGGCAGGTGAGACAGGAGATAGTTAGGTGGCCAGGGATCCTTTTCCTAAGCAGCCACCTGTTGGTTTTCAAACTTCCCCTTCCTCTTCTGTTTTCCCCAGGCAACACTGCTCCCCATCCCAAGGATCACTTTCATCCCACAATTGAGTGACATCTTCCATCCTTCAAGGCTGTCATTTAAGTTCCTTTTAGCCTGATTCCTCCACCTGCCAAGAAGACACTCTCAGCCACTTTAGTGGCCCTGAAACCCCTTACAAATCTCTCCTCTTTCTTCTAGACCCAACTCAAGTGACTCCCTAATGAAGTTCTAGCAAAAACACTAGGATTGCAGATGGCACTTGCTCCATCCTCTGGGTCAGGGGCTGGGGATGTGGGTTCTGGAGCCAGAGGGCCCAGGTTACAGTGGGAGCTCCACAGTTTATCTGTTCTTTGAACAATTTCCTTTCTTTAAATCTCAGTTTCTTAACCTGTAAGATGAGGCCAGAGATCACACCTACCAGGCAGTCCATTGGCTAGATTTAACCGAGTTAAGCAGTTAAGAGAGCGAGCAGCACACTTGAAGTGCTTTAAACAATTTAGCCATGCTTATTATTACTTGCTGACCCCATGTTGTGACCCCACAATTATCATTCCTGATAGGCTGTGAACTCTCAGAGGGAAGGGGGTCTGGCTCTAGTAAATGACTCTTAAGATGTGTGCATGATTGAATAATTAACTGAATGAAGAATGTGGTAGTAACAGAGGGGCCTTGAAAAGTTGTGCAGCAGGTGCTGCCTCCAGGGATGATAAGCAGGCAGAGGAAATTATGCCGCTAAAGAACAGCTGAAGGAAAGCAACTCTGAAGAGTAAATTCTGAGGTTGTATTTTTGGTTCTTTCAAGGGGTCATTTGCACAGTGTGACATCCTGTGATCAATGGAATCTGATCAGCCAAGATTTGGTGTCTTACTGTTGTTCTTATTAAATTTCCATTGGTTGTTTACCCTTTAACCTTTCCTTAAATGATATGGCTTTTAAAAAAATCTAAATACTAGTGACTCATTTTCTAGAAGGGAAATATATAAAGGAGAACTGAGAAGTATTCATATGCTTCAGAGAAAGCAGATTTTTACTATATATACAAGCAATATGCCCCTTTTTAGGGATACATAGGAGAATTCTTTCATTTGGATAAAACAATAAATATTGTTGTGAACACGTGCTTAGAGCCCTCACTGAGTTTCATGTCTCTGCATTGTTCCGTTCTTCCTATGCTTTGCTGGTCTTTCTTTACATGAAGAGGGAATACTGATTAATTCAGTTTGAACAGGGATAGAGTTTATAAGCAAAGGGGAGCACAGCTCAAATACTTTAAGAGCTTCTCACTTGTAAAAAAGGAAAAGGAATACAACTTTTATCTCTAATTTACAGCAGTTTTGCACACTTATCTTTTTTTTAACATCTTTATTGGAGTATAACTGCTTTACAATTGTGTGTTAGTTTTTGCTTTATAACAAAGTGAATCAGCTATACGTATGTTCCCATATCTCTTCCCTCTTGCGTCTCCCTCCCTCCCACCCTCCCTATCCCACCCCTCTAGGTGGTCACAAAGCACAGAGGTGAACTCCCTGTGCTATGTGGCAGCTTCCCACTAGCTATCTATTTTACATTTGGTAGTGTGTATATGTCCCTGCCACTCTCTCACATCGTCACAGCTTACCCTTCCCCCTCCCCATATCCTCAAGTCCATGCTCTAGTAGGTCTGTGTTTTATTCCTGTCCTACCACTACTCTCTTTATGACATTTTTTTTTCTTAGATTCCATATATATGTGTTAGCATACGGTATTTGTTTTTCTCCTTCTGACTTACTTCACTCTGTATGACAGACTCCAGGTCTATCCACCTCATTACAAATAACTCAGTTTCGTTTCTTTTTATGGCTGAGTAATATTCCATTGTATATATGTGCCACATCTTCTTTATCCATTCATCTGTTGATGGACACTTAGGTTGCTTCCATGTCCTGGCTATCGTAAATAGAGCTGCAGTGAACATTGTGGTACATGACTCTTTTTGAATTATGGTTTTCTCAGGATATATGCCCAGTAGTGGGATTGCGGGGTCATATGGTAGTTCTATTTGTAGTCTTTTAAGGAACCTCCATACTGTTCTCCATAGTGGCTGTATCAATTTACATTCCCACCAGCAGTGCAAGAGTGTTCCCTTTTCTCCACACCCTCTCCAGCATTTATTGTTTCTAGAGTTTTTGATGATGGCTATTCTGACAGGTGTGAGATGATATCTCATTGTAGTTTTGATTTGCATTTCTCTAATGATTAATGATGTTGAGCATCCTTTCATGTGTCTGTTGGCAATCTGTATATCTTCTTTGGAGAAATGTCTATTTAGTTCTTCTGCCCATTTTTGGATTGGGTTGTTTGTTTTTTTTGTTATTGAGCTGTATGAGTTGCTTATAAATTTTGGATATTAATCCTTTGTCAGTTGCTTCATTTGCAAATATTTTCTCCCATTCTGAGGGTTGTCTTTTGGTCTTGTTTATGGTTTCCCTTGCTGTGCAAAAGCTTTTAAGTTTCATTAGGTTCCATTTGTTTATTTTTGTTTTTATTTCCATTTCTCTAGGAGATGGGTCAAAAAGGTTCTTGCTGTGATTGATGTCATAGAGTGTTCTGCCTGTGTTTTCCTCTAAGAGTTTGATAGTGTCTGGCCTTACATTTAGGTCTTTAACCCATTTTGAATTTATTTTTGTGTGTGGTGTTAGGGAGTGTTCTAATTTCATACTTTTACAGGTAGCTGTCCAGTTTTCCCAGCACCACTTAATGAAGAGGCTGTCTTTTCTCCACTGTATATCCTTCCCTCCTTTATCAAAGATAAGGTGACCATATGTGTGTGGGTTTATCTCTGGGCTTTCTATCCTGTTCCATTGATCTATATTTCTGTTTTGCACACATATCTTTCAATTGTCTTTTGTATCAATTATAGATTATATGCTGTAAGAATTCATATAAAACTCCTGGAAAACTTATAGACAAATTCTTGTTTGTGCCTAAATTAATTTGGGGGGATCAATTTGTGGTCAGTTCAGTTAATTGGAACAATTGCTCTGTGATCATAATTGAGAGACAAGTATATCATATTAACTCCTTATGGTAGAAGTGTCCATTTTGAACAAGTATTTGAATAGGTAAAAAAGTATATTTAGTGTAAGTTTTTTCATACTAGTAACACTGAAATAGCATAGGTACATTTAGTCAACCCCACGAAGCAATTTGAAACTTTAGCTAGTTTTTTCTGTTGGGTTAATGTATAGGACTTTAGGACTTGATATAATTGGTTATGCATTAGAAAACTTTCTAATTGACTATTTCTAGGTTATACAAACTTTTAGTATGGTACAAGTACATTTATCTTTGTCAATAACTCAAACACCAAAATACATATTTCTTCTGGGTAACTCTAGTATTTAAAAAAATATAAAATTCTAACTTATGCATATATTTTATTCTTTCTCCTCTTTTTTTCCCTCCAAATCCTTACACTTAGGCAAAAGCCTACTTTTTCTCATTTCACACTGTTCTTCCCAGAGAGTTTCCATTTACGAAACACTATTTCATTATTGAATATGACAATTTTAATATGCAGTTGTTTCTTTTTTCTGCATGGTCTCATCTTCTTAGATTCTATCATTATTCCAAATACAAGCATTACTTTGCTCCTGCTAAAATCCATGTTTGCAGTAAATGAATATCTTCTATACGGCAAGTTTCAAATCATAAGAGTGTCTTTGTAGTTCACTTCTTAAATGAATTAATTGGCGCTGAGGAGCCCATATGTCTAATTACCTGATAAGACTAATTGAGCTAATTATCATTTCTATTTCCTAGGGGCAGAAAATTAGCTCCTAGACGCATAGTTTTTGTTGAATCACTTGCATTTTCAGAAGTCTATGTATTGCCAATTTTTGCTAGCCAACCTCCTCCAAATTGTGGTATTGGTTTAATTCTTTAATGTTATTTTTAAGCAGCTTTATTAAAGTATAGCTGACATACCGCAGACTGCATATATTTAAACTGTACAATTTGCTAAGTTTTGACATCTATGTGTGAAAACATCACCACAATCAACATAAAGAACACACCATCATCCCTAAAAGTTTCCTCATTCCCTTTTGTAATCCCTCCCTCATTCCTCTCCTTACCCCATTCCTATTGCCAAGTAACCACTGCCCTTTCTATCAGTGTATATTAGCTTGTAATTCCTACCATATTATAACAAATGGAGTCATACAGTGGGCAATATGTTTTGTCTGGTTTCCTTCACTCATTATTATTTTGAGATTCATCCATGTTGTGACATGTACCAATAATCCATTCATTTTATTGTCAAGTAGTATTCCATTGTATAGATATATGACAATTTGTTTATTCTTTTATCTATTGGTGGAGGTGATGGATATATTCTTTATCTTTATTGTGGTGATGGTTTCATGGATGTCTGAATATAGCCAAACTCATCTAATTATATACATTAAGTATGTCCAGTTTTTTAAAATGTCAATTATAGGTCAATAAAGCTGTTAAAAAAACAGTAGAGGAGACTGGGTATGGGATATATGAGAACTATCTTTTAAAAATAAATCTAAAACTATTATTGAAAAAAATCTATTCATTTTATTGATGAGTAGTATTCCATTGTATACATACATGACAATTTGGTTATTCCTCCACCTATTGATGGACCCTGCAATTGTTTCAATTTGGGGGCTATTATCAATAAAGCTGCTATAAACACTCACGTACAAGTGTTTATATGGATTTATACTTTTATTCCTTTTGGATAAATAACTGGGAGTGGAACAGATATGACAGCTGTTTAACTTTTAACTGCCAAACTGTTTTCCAAAGTGATTGTGTCATTCTTTTACACCTCCGCCAGTATACTTTAGAGTTGAAGTTCTTGCATATACTAACATTTGGTATTTTCAATTTTTAAATAAATATTTTAGCTATTATGATAGATGTGTAATGTTACATTGTTGTGGCTTTATTTTGCATTTCTAGAATGACTATGAAGATATACATCTTTCCTGTGCTTGTCTGCCCTCTGTATATCTTCTTTAGTCAGGTGTCTATGCAAATCTGTGCCCATTTTTTATTGGATTTTTTAATTTATTATCAATGACTTTTAAGACTTATTTATATATTGCGACACAAGCCCTTTGTCAGGTGTGCAATTTGCAGATAATGTCTCCCAGTCTGTAGCTTGCATTTTCATCTCTTAATGAAATATTTCACAGAGCACAAATTTTTCATTTTGATGAAATTCAATTTGTCATTTCGTTCTTTTGTGAATCATACCTCTGGTGCAATGTCTAAGAAAACTTTGCCTAACCCAAGATCACAATGGTTTTCACGTAGAAGTTTTGTAGTTTTAGGTTTTACATTCAGGCCTATGATGCATTTTGAGTTGTTTCTGCGTATGTACAGCACAAAGTGCGGATCAAATTCCATTTTTTTGGCACATGGATATCCATTTGTGCCAACACCCTATATTGAATAGATTTTTTTTTCTCCACTACATTAGCTTTGTACCTCTATGAAAAATCATTTTTCGGAATATATCTGAACATAGTTCTAGAATCTCCATTCACTTCCATTGATCTGTCAAATTTTATGCCAATCCCACTCCATGTTGATTACTGTACTATATGTCAGTCTTGAATTCAGCTAGTGTGGTCAGAGAGTATACTTTCTGTTACCCGAATATTTGTGAATATACCAAGATTTGTTTTACGGCCCAGAATGTGGTCTACCAGGGTAAATACCCATTATACACTTGAAAAGAATGTGTAGTCTGCTGTTGTTGAGTGGGGTGTTCTATAAATGACAGTGAAGTCAAATTTGTTGACAGTGCTGTATTTTCTATACCTTTACTGATTTTCTGTCAAACTTGTTCTTTCAATTACTGAAAAGGTGGAAGTGAAAGCTCTATCATTTTTGGATTATCTAATTCTCCTTATAGTTGTATCAGTTCTTGCATCATGTATTTTGAAGTTCTGTTACTAGATGTATGAACATATAAGACTGTTATGTCACCTTGATAAATTGACCGCTTTATTATTGTGAAAGCACCATCTCTATCCCTGGTAACAGTCTTTGCTCTGATATTCTCTCTGGTATTTTTTTTTTTAATATATAAATTTATTTATTTATTTTTGGCTGCGTTGGGTCTTTGCTGCTGTGCGCAGGCTTTCTCTAGTTGCAGTGAGCGGGGGCTATTCTTCGTTGTGGTATGTGGACTTCTCATTGTGGTGGTTTCTCTTGTTGCAGAGCACAGGCTCTAGGAGCATGGGCTTCAGTAGTTGCGGCACGTGGGCTCAGTAGTTGTGGCTCATGGGCTCTAGAGCGCAGGCTCAGTAGTTGTGGTGCACGGGCTTAGTCGCTCCGCGGCATGTGGGATCTTCCCAGACCAGGGCTCGAACCTGTGTCCCCTGCATTGGCAGGCGGGTTCTTAATCACTGTGCCACCAGGGAAGCCCTCTCTCTGATATTAATATCACCACTCCTATTTCCTTTTGACTAGTACTACCATCATATAACTTTTTTCATCTTTTACTTTTAATCCATTTGTATCTTTAGAATTAAGTACATTTCTGGTAAGGCAGCATGTACTTGCATCTTACCTTTTTATCCAAACTGACAATTTTTGTTTTTTAACTTAGGTATTTAGACCATTTATATTTTTTCTATTTTTTTAACATTTTTGAAATAATTACATACATTTTATTCAGTTTTTCCAAATTGTTAAATATTGCAAAATTAGAGTACAATATCAAAAACAGGAAATTGACATTGGTAAAATATTTGTGTGTAATTCTACATGATTTTATGACATGTGTAGAACCATATAACCACACCACAATCAAGATACAGAAGCATTTCATCATGACAAAGACCTTCCTCATGATACCCCTTTACAGTTGCACCTGCCATTTCTATAATCTGTTATCAAAGCTCTATAATTTTGCCATTTTGAGAATGTTAATAAATGGAGTCACTGTATATGACCTTTGAGACTTGCTTTTTTCATTCAGAATAACACCCTTGAGATCCATCCAAGCTGTTGTGTATATCAAAGGTCTACTTCTTTTCATTGTTGAGCAGTATTTCATGGTGTGGATATACCAGTTTGCTTAACCACTCACCTATTGAGACACATTTTGTCTCCTTTGAGTTTTTGAGTAATACAAATAAATCTGCTAGGAACAATATATACAGGTTTTTATGTAGACCATATGTTTTATTTATCTGTGATAGATGCCCAAGAGTATAATTGCTGGTTCTATGACTTGTATGTTTAGATTTTTTTAAAGACACTGCCAAAAAAAATTTCAGAGTGGCTACAACATTTTATATCTCCACCAGCAATACATGAGACATCCTGTTTCTCTACATTCTTGCTAGCATTTAGTATTGTCACTAATTTTATTTTAGTTGTTCTATGTGTTATAACATCTCATCATGGATTTAATTTGCATTTCCCTGAGATGTAGTGATGTTGAATATCTTTTCATGTGCTATCTACTATATGTACATATTTTTCAGTGAAAAGAATCTTCATGTTTTTTGTCTATTTTATAACTAAATTTTTGCTTTGTTTTTAATGTTGAGTTTTGAGACTGTTTTACACACCCTAGATGTGTCTTTTGTCAGATATATGGTTTGCAAATATTTTCTTTCAACATGTATCTTGTTTTTTCATCTTTTTGACCGGATTTTTAACAAAGCAAAAGTTTTTCATTTGTATGTAGTCCAATTTATCAATTTTATCTTTTAGGTATGATGATTTTGGTGTCAGGTCTAAGAATTATTTTCCTAGTCATAGACCTTGAAGATTTCCTCCTATGATATTTTTTCTAAAAATGTTATAGTTTTGTGTTTTACATTTAAATTTGTGCTCCATTTGAGTCAATAGTTGAATAAAATGTGAGATTTAGATCAAGGTTCTTTTTATTATTTTTTTTAACCTATGTATTTCCAGTTGCTCAAGCACTATTTGTTGAAAATACTGTATTTCTTTGATTGATGTGCTTTTGCACGTTTATCAAAAATTAGTTGGCTACAAATGTGTGGGCTATTTCTGGGTTCTCTATTTTGCTCATCTATTGATCTATGTATCTATTCCAGAATATGGTCCAACTTGGTATGTGTACCATGGGTGCTTGAAAAAAATGTGTATTTTACTGTTATTGAGTGAGGTTTTCTATAAATGTCAATTCAATCTTATTAGTTCATATATTGTTGTTAATATGTTGTTGAATTATTCTATATGCTTGCTGATTTTCTGTCTAGTTATTCAAACAATTGTTAAAATAAGGACATTGACATCTGCAACAAAATTGTGGATTTGTCTACTTATCCCATTTCTATCCGTTTTTGATTTACCTAGTTTACACCTTTTGTTTTCTTTTTGTTGTTTTGGTATATACACATTTAGGATTGATCTGTCTTCTTGGTGAATTTACTATTTTATTATTACGTAATGTTCCTCTCTTTGCTGCAATTCTAATTTTTCTAATTTTATAATAGGAACTAGGAACTCCTACTTTATTTGATTAACGTGTGCCTAGCATATTTTTTACACCCTTTCACATTTAACCTGCCTATATTGTTATAATTTTAGTGAGTGTCTTACACACATAGTATAGATGGGTCATGTTTTTAATCACTTTGCCAACTACTGTATTATTTGCTGCATTTAGACTTTCCACATTTGATACATTTGGACCAATTACTTAATGTAAGTATTAATATGTTAAGGCTTAAGGCTGCCATTTTATTTGTGCTTGTGTGTGAGTTTTGTTTATCCATTTTTCTTTTCCTTTTCTGTTTACTTTTTCTTGCCTCACTCTGGGATACTTGAACACTTTTATGAATTTAATTAGATTTATATATAGTATTTTTTAGTGTCTCATTATATAGACTTTTTAATGGTTTCTGGTAGATATTACATTTTATAGACATAATATCACAATCTATTGGTGTCAACATTTTACCAGCTAAAGCGAACTGTATAAATATCATCTCACCTCTCTTTACTTCCCTTTACCTTTTCTCATTTATAATTGTCTTAAATACTCACTCTAGTTTCATTCATAGCCAGTTAAGACATTATTATAATTTTTCTTGAACCATCAATCATAATTTTAAAAACTCAGAAAGAGAAGAAAAATCTTTTGTTTTTACCTATAATTTGTATCTTTCTATTATTCTTCTGTCTTGATGTTTCAAGTTTTCATCTTTTAATTTCCTTTGTGTTTAGAGAAATTCCTTAGCCAGTATTTTAGGGTACTCTGCTGCAAAAAATTCTATTCATTTTCCTTACTCTAATAATGTCCTAATTTTCTTTCATTTCTGTGTTTTCACTGGACATAGGATTTGGGGTTGACAGTTCTCTTTCAACACTTGAAAAATGGTGTGTCACTTCTTTCTAGCCTCAGTGGTTTCTGGTAAGAAATCTGACATCATTATTTTTTTTCTGTAAAAAATATCTTTGGTATATTGATAGTGGTTGCATTGAGTATGTAGGTTATTTGGGGTAGTATTGTTATCTTAACAATATTGTCTTCCAATCTATGAACATGGGATGTGTCTCCATTTAATTGTGTCTTGTGTAAGTTCTTTCATCAAAGCTTTATTGTCTTCAGCATATAAGTCTTTAACCTCCTTAATTAAGTTTATTCATAAGCATTTTATTCTTTTTGATACTATTGCAAATGGAATTGTTTTCCTAATTTCCTTTTCAGATAGTTCATTTTTAATGTTTAGAGCAACTGATTTTTGAATGTTGATCTTGTATCCTTCATTGTTACTGAATTCTTTTATTAATTCTACCGGTTTTTTAATGGAATTTGGGGGGTTTCTATGTATATCATGTCATCTGCAAACAGGGATAATCTTATTTCTTCCTTTCTGATTTGGATGCTTTTTTCCCCTTGTCCAATTGCTTTAGCTATGACTTCCAGTACCATGTTGAAAAGAAATAGCAAGAGTGGGAATCGTTGTCTTGTTCCTGATCTTCGAGAAGTCTTTTTTTTTTTTTTTTTTTTTTTTTTTTTTTTTGTGGTATGCGGGCCTCTCACTGTTGTGGCCTCTCCCGTTGCGGAGCACAGGCTCCGGACGCGCAGGCCTAGCGGCCATGGCTCACAGGCTTAGTTGCTCCGCGGCATGTGGGATCTTCCCGGACCAGGGCATGAACCTGTGTCTCCTGCATCGGCAGGCGGATTCTCAACCACTGCGCCACCAGGGAAGCCCTGGAAAAGTCATTTTTTCATCATTGAGCATGATGCTAGCCATGGGCTTTTCATACACGGCCTTCATCATGTAGAGATATTTTCATTCTTTTCTTCATTTGTTGAGAGTTTTTATCCTGAAAGTGTGTTGTTTTTGTCAAATGCTTTTCTCTGCATATATTAAGATGATCATGTGATTTGTATCCCTTATCTTGTTGAGGTAGTGTATCATATTAATTGATTTTTGTACATTGGCATATCCTTGCATCCCACTTGGTTGTGGTGTATGATCCTTTTATTGTGCTGTTGAATTCAACTTGCTAGTATTTTGGTGATGATTTTTGCAACAACATTTATCAAGGATGTTGGCCTGCAGCTTTCTTTTCTTGGGTTGTTTTCATCTGGCTTCAGTATCAGGGTAATGTTGGCCTCATAAAATGAATTTGGAAATGTTCTCTCGTCTTCAATTTTTTGGAATAGTTCTAGAAAAATTGCTGTTAATTCTCCTTAAATGTTTGGTAGAAGTCAACATGGGCTCATACTTCAACATGAGTTTGTACTTCATGTTGAAAGGGAAGTACTTTGAATCTTGTATTGCAGTGCCACTTTAGCTTGTCTACTTGTTTAATAAATCACCATGTATCAATATATATTTTGAAAGCAATTAAAACTGCCAAGCTTCAATCTTTAAATCGGAAAATTAAACAAACCATCTGGTGACTTTTCTGTAATATAATGCTTTTCTGTAATGTAAATCTGTACAGAAAAAAATTGTGATATGTACTGCCCTCTGCAGTCTAAATTCAAATTTTGTATTTTGGTAAACTTTGAAAATTGTTTAAATTTCTAAGTAAAACACTAATTTTTGTTGAAGGGAAGTTCCAACATAAATCGGAGTGCCCAAAGGTGATGAAACCCACTTTTGAGTACCTGGTAGTGCCAAAGGGGGTAAAACTGGGTATCTAGTGTCAATAGAACTAGTAACAGCATGTCATCTGATCTTGACTGTACTTGGCCAGTTCCTGCCCATTTCTGAGCCTAGTTCTCTATCCTTCCAGCTGAGTCTCTGCTTCTCTTCTAAAAACGTATTTTTCTGCCTAAGTGAGCCAAAATTGGGTTTTGCTGTTTTCAACCAAATATCTTGACTGAAATCAACAGTAAACAGGAATTTATTTAATTGCTGACTTATAATTGCAAAGCAAAATGCTTATGAGCAGATATTGACTATCAAAATATTATAAATAAAATGCATTAGAGAGGATAAAATATAGATTAAAACTCGGATGCTAATGATTAGAGCTCGTACTCCATGTTGAAAGGGAAGTATTTTGAATCGTTTATTGTAGTGTCACTTTAACTTGTCCACTTGTTTAATAAATCACCATGTATCAATATATATTGTGAAAGCAACTAAAACTGCCAAGCTTCAATCTTTAAATCGGAAAATTAAACAAATAACTAACTAAATAAATAAATACTGAGCAATTTTGGAAACATTAGAAGGTGGATTTCTAGAGTTTTTACATCTTTCCCTGCCTTAGATTACAGTTGTGTGCGCTTCCAAGTAACTTAATTATTTCCCATCCATCCATTCAAGTATCCCCAAGATGAAAGAACTAAAATAGAAGAAAAAGAAAGTTTTACTAGTCATTACATTACTTGAGAGTGAATATTATTCTCTAGTGGATACAGAAGAAAGAAAATTATATTTTCCATAATATTCATTTAAACAGATTCAGCTTAGTTTTTCTTCCAACTGTAGAAACTAAAACAGATCTAAAAAGCATCTGCATTACATCTCTATAACCTGAAGCTTATGAGCATTATTGCAACTGTTGAATTTCTGGTGGAATATATTTACTAGTTATCATATTTCAGGAAAGTTCATAGTATATACATATGTGTAAGAATGTGATTGTCTTAAAAAAGATAAGAAAAGGAAAGGAAACCTGAAACAGTGGCTTACATACACAGGGTGTATTTTTATCAGCTAACCTATCAGCAGGTAGCCTGTGCAATAGGAAGCCATCAGGGAATCATGGCTCCTTCTATCTTCCTACTCCACTATCCTACCCTCATGTGTCAGACTGGAAGAAGAGGAGGGGTCAAAACACTCTCTGCCTAAAACTTTTCTTCTTCTCCTCTTCCTCCTCCTTCTCCTTCTCCTTCCTCCTCTTTCTCTTCTCATCCTCCTTACTCCTTTTCCTCTTCTTTTTTGAAAGATTACTGCATACTGCATACATCTCACAAACCAACAAAACTACCTTTCATCTGGCCACCCTGGCTAGAAGAGAGGCTGAACCATGACTAATTTAGCTTTCCAGTCTCTTTAGTAGAAGGAAGCAAGGGAGAAAGTGTTGTAAATAAACAGCTTTTGAGTAGCCAGTCCACACTATCTGCAACTGTGTGTTTACCTGTTAGAGCAAGTTCAAAGCACTTCAAATGAATTGAAACAATTAATCATACTTCATTATTTTCATAAATGATAGTAGGTTTAGCTGAAACAACCAAATCAATTAGTTGTTTTGGCACCTGAGGAAATAGCTTGAGAAGGACTAGTGCCTTTGGGAAAATTACACAACAGAAAAATCTTTAGAGTGTGCTGTGTGATCATGGCCAGGAAAAGATTCTCACAGTATTATGCTCTTCTTGTGAGGCAGAAATGTGAGAAAATCTTCTGGCTCAATGCCCAATTTCTATCACGTTTTATACTAAGGTAATTTGTACCGTAACAAAGTGTGTATTTTTGTTTCTTAACTAACTGAAGGTGTAGACCAAGTCCCATAATGCCATACTTTTCAATGAAGCAAAGATAGTTCATTTGAAATTTGAAGGTCATTTAATACTCTCTGTCCAAGACAACTAAAATGTGATTCTGTGAAATGAATTCATACTTTCAGAATATGAATACTTTTGAAAGAAAGGCCTAGATTAAATGTCATTCATTACTTTAGAGATGAAATAATAAATGAACTCAAAGAACAGTTTTCTGTGGCCCCAAAGTTTACTTTATTCTATTTTTTCCCAAATAACTGTTTTGTTTTGTTTTAATTTTTCCTGCTGACTGTGTTGAGTTATAACATGCTAGGCTTGTGTCTCTCACTGTGTTATGTGATGTCACCCAATAGGAGGTCTGCATTGCTGTGCTGTACTTCCCCTTGGATATGTCAAACCTGTGGCATTAATTTCTTCTTTGTCAATCATGACCATGAGAACAAATGGTCCTTTATGTCCAAGGAACATGTATATGCCACAGCTGCTCCCCACAACACACACACGTGTGGAAATCAAGGAAAGTGAGTTATTAGAAAGCGTTTGATATAGTATTTTTATAAATTGGTCTTTCTAACATGTTTAATGAATTCTAATGTCTTATCTTCTTTGAAACCAAACCATAAAATAAAGAGTGAAGAAGGGATATCTCTTCTTGACAGTAGAATTCTAATTAATAGTTGGCTGAGAAATGATGGAAATAGATAATATCCATTAGGTAAGCCCCAGAAAATCATTACTGGATGCTAAAATTAATAGGACAAAGTATGACGAGAAACAGGATATTTGTCTTGTTTTAAAGTTTCTCTACACAAGATACATATTAATAAAAAGGAGGAAATGGTACCTTCACAGTAATGGGACCTGACAGATACCACCTGAACTAATGGATCTAGGTTAACATTGCCAGTCATGAGATGTACCGTCTTCCTGCACCTCCTCATGCTTGGATGCACTGAGAAGGGCCAGCATGCCCTTGGACATCCTGGTGGCTCTCTCTGCATCCTTCCCTGTGCACTCTGGGCTCTTTCACTTCTCCTTCTGCTAAGATGACCTCCAAGTTCCTATACCTTATAGGTCTATCTAGTCTCGTGACCATTTCCCCAGGAAATTTCTAGATGCATCCTTCATTCAGAGGCTGAGTTAGTATAATGGGGAATATAAAAAGAATAATACGCACCATTGAGCCTCCACAACTTCAGAGCTTGGCCAATAATACATAAATATGAGCACATAAATATACAACAAATGGAACTAAGTTCTATGATGTAGGTAGAAGCAATGTCACCGGCACCAGTGAGCTGGGCTTGGACGAAATGAGCACTGGCTAGTATATTTAGAATCTTATATCTGTCACATTCTCACGGAGGACAAGCATCCTTAGATAAGAACCATTAAAACACAAGACCGCATGTGTAAAAGGAGATAAAACAGAAAGTTCTGCCTGTCCACACCCCTGCTCAATTATCATTCTGATATTGTATCAAACGTTTCTCCCCTTTTATTTTCCTTCAATCATTTTTGCCCCCAAATTGTCCCTCTATGATCTCTTATCCCTTCTTAAAATCATGCTTTCTTTTTTTCTGCTTTCGATATGTTCATAAAAATACCATGTAGATGTTGATAATGGGAGGAGACTATGCACATATGGTGGCAGGGGTTATATGGAAAATCTCTGTACCTTCCACTCAATTTTGCTGTGAACCTAAAACTGCTCTAAAAAGTAAAGTCTGTTAAAAATTAACATAATTTCTTAGGTATAGTGATATACATGGCCTCATAATTTTCATCTCATTTAGGCATAAACATTGTAATTTTTTATCTGTAGAATTGTTAATTACTGAAAAGTTTGTGAGTGTGTGTGTGTGTGTGTGTGTGTGTGTGTGTGTGTGTGTGTAATCTGTTTTCTTTTGGGTCCATCAAAATGAAATTACCATCTGTGTTTAAGACTGATTTAAATATTTTCTTGACTGAAGGCCAAAGCAGTAGCAGGAAGAATCCTTGAAGCACCTTCTAACACTGCATTTCCTTCCATTTTAAGGCATTTTGGCAAAGCATCACCTTGTTCGTACACAATGACAGTGAATATTGGTATCACTTATCATCGATTAGTAGACTGTTCCTTGAGATCTTGGTAGCAATTATATTTTGCTGATAGTATTAGAAGACCGAGGATGAAAGAAAGTCATTCAGATGTCTAGACAGTGAGTTACAGAAGTTAGGGTCCCTGGGAGAATGTGAATTAAAGATTAGCAAAGATAATGAGTATAATATGAAAAGAAAGTCATCAGTTTGCCCTTGAAAAGAGGAGATGAAACAAATATTACAAAACAAGCACCATAACTGCCTAAATTCAATTTTCTCATTTTTTTCTGGGCAGATCAGGTCTGTATACTGGTCAAATCTTTGTCCTGCTTTATAGCAGTTTTAAAAACAAATTTTAATGAGTACTCGTGTGGTGTTTTACCTTGTACAAATGGCTTTCTCTCACACTATCTCATGCATTTCTCCATAATTCTGTGAGACAGGTATGGGAAACACTCTCACTTTATAGACGAGAAGGCTGAGTCTCAGCAAGGGATGGTATTTTGTCCCAGTTAACCAGGTCTAGTACATAGGGGACCAAGTTCTTGGACCACACCTCCTGCTCCAAGGTCCAAGATCTTCCCACAACACTGCTCAACTACTCGGAAACTAACTGGGGAAACAAGCTGTCGATAGCCATTGTCTGAAAGTTTTTAATCTAGCCTCTATGCTTAAAATTCTTGACTCTCAAGACACCCAAAAATGAATGATAAGTGATTTCTAGTATAACCTAAGAAAATACAGCCTTGAAGGTGATCTCCTAGAATAACATTAAGAATTAACTGAGGGGATGTCTTGCCAAGCTAAAGGCCCCTTGTCTATCCCAAGGGCTTCAGGGAGTAACCATCTCTTTCTTCCTCCACCCACTCCCCTCATGTTCCTGCTCAGCACCAATTCTGGATACCATTGCCACTCTGGGGCACCAAGGGGGCTGACAAATGTGTTACTCTTCCTTCAAGCTGCTCATTACTTTATCAAACTTAATTTAAATAGTGAGTATGTCTTCCAAATGGCACTTAGGTATCTGTTCCTTTTCTAATATTCTCTAGGAAAGACAACATGTGATTCAGACAGTTCAATAGATTGTTTTCGTGAAGCTGCCACATCTTCAAAGGATGACAAAAATATGCTGCAGCCTGAGAGACAGGAAAGAACAATACCGAACAATGACAAAAGGAACCATACAAATGTCCTTTCACTCTTCAATCAATAACTACCTTCAGATATGAAATTCAGTTCATAGCATTAAAATGCATAATTACTCTGTACAGCATAATTACCCCATACAGCATATTGTTGGTGAAAACATTTCTCAAAGCTGTTTTGCATTTTTTTAGACTTTAGTATGGTATCTCCATAACTTCTTCCTTTGAGGAAAGTGTTGATGTCAGATTCTTTCTTCTAAAGCAGTGCCCTGATATTAAGTGGAGGCTCATTCCATACACAGGCTTTCCCATAACCACTCATAATTTCACCTTCTGTCTGACTCATCCCTAAGACTCCTGAAGCTTCTCTGAACCAATCACTAGTCATATAGAGCTTTCATCTACTATTTACAAACTCTGACCACCAGGAACCACCAATTAAAGGGGATGATTTAAGTGTGGAGAGTATCTGAAGGTTATGTGATCACAATAGCAAACATGATGAGAATAAGGAGAAAACAAAGGGATGACATTCTATCATCCCATGTTCTAATTCCGCAGTGACACAACTCTACTGGTTCATATTTTCTATGTGAGTAGGTCCTCATTTCATTTTATGTTATGCATATATATATACATTTATTTCATTTTGGAATTAGAGGCCCTCATTACTCCCCTTCCAGTCTCATCCTTTTCACTACCATTCCCAGAGCTACATGTACACTAAGTGAGACTAAGTTTTTTAAATGCTATTTCCAAAGTAATCACAGATTCCTGTAAAACTTCTCTCTCTTAGTCCTTGTTTAGTAAATTAGACATCCTTACTGTATCTGTTGAATCTCACTGTAATGTGGAGTCAATTCATCACATTTGAGTGGAAAATGTCTCATAGAAGCTAGAGAGACAGTTTAAGGCCTATATGGGAAAAGAATCTAAAAAAACAAGAGTGGGGCTTCCCTGGTGGCGCAGTGGTTGGGAGTCCGCCTGCCGATGTGGGGGACACGGGTTCGTGCCCCGGTCTGGGAGGATCCCGCGTGCCGCGGAGCGGCTGGGCCCATGAGCCATGGCCACTGGGCCTGCGCGTCCGGAGCCTGTGCTCCGCAATGGGAGAGGCCACAACAGTGAGAGGCCCACATACCACAAAAAAAAAAAAAAAAAAAAAAGCAAGAGTGGATATATGTATATGTATAGCTGATTCACTTTGCTGTACACCTCAAACTAACAGAACATTGTAAATCAACTATACTCCAATAAATTTTTTTTTTTAAGTGAAAGGATTTTTTTCAAGTTTTTAAAATTTTGACTGACTCACTTGAATGAAGTCAATAGCCTAAGATAGGATGGTTTCAATAAATTGATCGGCACTGGTTTACCTATGACCCAGTCTTTTCTTACTGGAGGCTCTGTAAAGCTCTACTGTGGTTAATTTATAAAGTAATGAATACTCCATTAACCACCATTTCCAGGGGATTCACAGCAGCTGTTTTATTATGTTGCTACCTCCCAAAACACTAAATGTGTGTCATAATAAATAAATATTTGGTAATTGTTTATTGATTTTAAGTCTTTATGAGGAAGCACCTTTGTCTTCAAAATTATTTTTTCAATGTTTTCCTGTTACTTTTAGTTTTCATTTTTAAAATACAGAAGATAATACCTTACCAAAGATAATATACAGATGGCAAATAAGCACATGAAAAGATGCTCAACATTGTACTTCATTAGGAAACTGCAAATTAAAACAGTGAGATACCATCACATACCCATTAGAATGGCTAAAATCCAAAACACTGACAATACCAAATGCTGATAAGGATGTGAAGCAACAGGAACTCTCACTCATTGCTGGTGGGAATGCAAAATGGTAGAGCCACTTTGGAAGACAGTTTGACAGTTTCTTACAAAACTAAACATAATATTACCACAAGACCAAACAATCACACTTATTGGTATTTACCCAAATGAGTTAAAATATGTCCACACAAAAACTTGCACACAGATGTTTATAGCAGCTTTATTCATAATTACCAAAAGTTGGAAGCAACCAAGATATCCTTCAGTAGATGAATGCTTAAATAAACTGTGGTACCTCCAGTGCTAAAAGAAATTAGCTATCAAGCAATAGAAATGCATGGAGGAAGTAATCATGAATATTACTAAGTGACAGAAGCCAATTTTAAAAGGCTACATACTGTATGATTCCAACTATGACATTTAGAAAAAGCATAACTATGGAAACAGTAAAAAGATAAGTGTCAGAATTTTTAAGTGGGGGAGGGATGACTAGGTGGGGCACAGGGGGTGTTTAGGGCAGTGATGCTATTCTATGTGATACCATACTGGTAGAATCATGTCATTATACATTTGTCCAAACCCATACAATTTGTCCAAACCCATAGTGTCCAATACTAAGTGTGAACCCTAATGTAAACTATGGACTTTGGGTGATAATGATGAATCCGTGTTAGTTCATTCATTGTAACAAATGTACCACTCTGGTGTAGGATGTTGATGGTACAGGAGGAGGTGTTGGAGGAAAGGGGAGGGAATATGTGGGAATTCTCTATACTTTCTCCTCAATTTTGCTGTGAAGCTAAATCTGCTCCAAAAATTATAGTCTACATATGTAGAAAAATACATAAGATAAACATTGTATTTGATATTATTTTATAAAGCATGCACCTATATTATTTTCTTATGGCATGAATTCATACATTCTTTGGGTCTAATATTGGTATTTTACTCCAAAGATAACTATGTTTTTTGACTCTTAGCTCACATTCATGGGTTCAAAATCACAGATCTAATACACACACACACATAAACACACACACACACACACAAGCTTTATGGGAAATAAGTTTTCTAGATGGCATGGAGGTAAATGGGTTTATTTTTGGATTTCTTAGGTCATTTAAATATCTCATTTGCTTCATGACTTTCCAAGGAGAGATGTGGTATGCAGGGTTTCTAAACATACCTTGAGAGATTAACCCCTCTGTCAAGGAGCTTCTTATATGCCAGGTGGTCAAAAAATAAAATTGAGAAAACCAAATAAGGATAGGGATACCAACTGTCCCAGAACTGGATGACTCCACAGTTCTCTCATTTCTACCACTCGCAGAAATTGCACTTGTAAGGTTATCTGTTGTTATGTCTTCATTTTTAAATCCAATGACCACTACTCAGTTCCCAACTTTCCTCTTGTAGCATTTCACACTATTGATCCACTCCTTCTTGAAATTATTTGGCAACCACGTCACAACACAGCCTTATTTTATCCTACTACCTCATTTGTTGCTGCTTCTGTTAACTTGGTTGAAATTCCTTGACCTCTAAATCATGTTGAAAAAAGCTTTGGAGCTCAGGTCTCAGATCTGTTCTTTTCTCTATCTGTGTTTACTCTCTTGGCAATCTCATTTAATCTAACTTTAAATGCTCATCTATATCTGAGGATCCTCCAAGATGCATATGACTGCATCTTCATCATTCAGCAAGTCAAGAATGGAATAAGAATTAAGAAATATTAAGCTTTACATTACAAAACTCTGTGCTGCATATTCCTTTGAAATAAATGTTGCAAACTGTATTTCCTATTACATACTACCTGTGATGGTTAATTTTGTGTGTCAATTTGGAGGGTGGTTTTGGATGAGATTAAACTTTGAGCAAGCAGATTGCCCTCTGACATGTGGATGAGTGTCATCCATTCAGCTGAAGGCCTGAACAGTGGAAAAAGATTGGCCCCCCTGAGCAAGAGAGAATTCTTCAGCAGACTTCAGACTGTTTCCCTGGAGAACCCTTACTAATACACCGTCCAAAGATTCAAAACAGAGTGAACAAACAAAAAAGAAGGAAGCTTAAATTTACTTAATATTTTCTACTTAATTTTCAAAGCTCTGATGATGTGCTTTGAATTAAGCTGTCTTCTATGCAGCTGTGAGATCACAGGCAAACATCAAGGACAAAACATCTTTTCTTTCTTTTGAGCTCTTTTCTTTTACTAAAAACAGGCCTCACTTAGGGGTAAAAATATGTGTTCTACCATGAAAGGAAGAAAAGAAAAGATGCAAAACATCAACAATGAATGTGCTTATTCTGAAGAACAAAGCCCTTTGAGTGCTGTAATACATAAGTGAGGAAAGAGTAATTTTAACCCATTTCGAGAATTTTGAACTTGATAAGGAAGTCTATTACTGCCTTAGAATCTTTAATTTCTGGGCTTGACCGACAGCAAGTATAGAAACAAGAACATACAGGTATACCTATCTTGAAAAAAAACTTAGTTACTACTTCTTCTTCGGAGAATTTTCTGGTTTTAGTATGTAATATTCACTCCTGGGTATATTTGAGATATCGAATATCTCTTGCAGAAATATAAATAACAGACAACAAGAAAACGTTAACAATTATTTGAGTCTTACTATGTGACTGGCTCCTTGTTAAACACTATTATACATTATTTCACTTGGAATTTATACCACTGTGAGACAAGTACCATTATTTCCCCCATTTATAAATGATTATAGTTAGAAAATTTATTAATGGCCATTTGTTAATTTCACTGATATTTCAGTTGAGGAAATAGGTTAATATTGGTCAGGTGAGTTGTCTAATGATACATGGCTGGTTAATAGTAAAGTTGAGATCAAAATGCTGGCCAGTAACTACTGTTTGGTTAATCCATGGTAAATCATTATTGTGCCATTTATTTTGCATTATAGCAGCCTTTCTCAATCAGGGTTTCGTGAAACAATTCAGTCTTATAGTCCTAAGACATCCATTGTATTTAATGGATAAAATTATCTTCTCTATATCTAGAATTCATCCATTAACATCTGGCCAACTCGCGTTTGTCTTTTATAAACCAGTTTCAATGTCACTTCCTTAGGGAAACCCTCCCATCCCCCAGGACATGCTAGATCCCTTTGTTATGCCTTCTCACAGCCCACACTTTTTATTCACAGCCCTTTTCACAATTAGGGCTACTGTGATCTGTGCCAGTCTATTCCTCCACCTCCATCCATAAACTACACTGAAAGCTCTGTGAGGGCAGTGGCCAAGTCTGTTTACCACTAATTCTCAGCACCTATCCCCTGGTCTGGATACAGTAGGCACCCAAGTATATGGAGTGTTTGATTCATGAATGAAGTAATGAATGGACTAATAGAACCAGGACAGCAAAATGCAGGAACACTGCAGCCCCCTTCTCATTTTGCCTCATTTGGCTAATCTAGCTTGGGTATGCTGGGAGGCTGACATTCCATCTCCTATACTTGGGCAGGGAATCCACTGTTTCCCAAAGATCCACATTGTCGTTGTTCTAGCCTCATAATGAATAACAGTCATTCTTCCCCAAGAATAAAGCCGTCTCCCTGGAATCAATATAAAACCCAAAGGAAAGGCAACTAACATTACATACCTACTATTTGCCAATCAATTATGTATCTTATGATTTTCACATCAGCTCTGCAAAACAAATATAATTCCTATCTTCAAAGGTAACACAACTGAGACCCAGAGAAGTTAAATGCCTTCTTATGATCACACAAAAAAAGGCTAATCTGAAACATGGGCCCATGTATGTGTGGTTCTAAAGCTATGCTATTTCTCGTATACCAAGCTTTGGTGGAGGAGGGTATCATGGTGAGCCATCCTTAGTTTGAGTGCCACTGGGAGTGCCCATGACTGCCTCTCTGTTTGCCTCTAAAAACTAAAGGTATAGAAGGGAAGAACCTCCTAAAAAGGGAGGAAAGAGAAGAGTATACATAAAGAAATAGGACCAGGTGTACTTCTGCTTATTCCTCAAATCTTTATTAAGTACCTATATCAGGCACAGAGGCTGGGGACAAATTAAGATTGTTTTTTAAAAAATAACTTTAGATTTACAGAAAAGTTATAAAGATAGTCCAGTGTTCCCTGTCTACCTTTCATCCAGTTTTCCCAAATGTAAGTACTTTATATAACTATGGTACATTTATCAAAAACTAGTAAGTTAAGGGATGCAACTAAGAGTTTGCATGCCACAACTAAGAGACTGCATGCCACAACTAAGAGACCACATGCTGCAACTAAGACCCAGAGCAGCCAAAATAAATAAACAAATATATTTTTTAAAAGCATAAAAAAACTAGTAAGTTAACATTATATCACTATTAACTAAGCTATACATTTCACTATTTTTTTCACTAAATCTCACTGCATGCTGAGAAATTATTTCCTAGAATGTTCATACTTATAGAAAATGTTATTTCAAATAGACTTTAGTAATATTTAAAGGAAAAGACCTTTGTTTCATGATGGAAATACATAGTTTTAGTTTCAGTGAGAGACAAATTAGGTTTAATTTAATTACACGTACAAGTACCATGGGGATATGACTCTACTCAGTTGTGAAATTGACAATATGTAATATCACTGATTTATCTAATGCATTAAAAAATGCTGAGCTTCATGAGTGAGACCTTCTAACTTCACCCTCCTGGACAGATGTTTCCAAATTGTGTGATTATAATAACATCATTGAGAACAACAAAAATAATATCTGATATCTACTGTGGAGGAGGAAGAAATTTTTCTGTACCCTTCTAGGTTCTTCTGACTGGTTTAAAAATTAAATTGGCATGAGACAGTTAACAGGAGAAAATCAAACAAAAATTTACTAACACGTATACATGGGAGAGACCCTGGAGAACTGAGTAACTCATCACAGTGGCTGAAAACTTCATGTTAAATACCATCTTCAGCTAAAGACAAAAGAGGGTATTGGGGGGAGTGGTTTGGGACCTCAAAGGGGAGGAAGGCAACAGACATAGAGATGGAAAAGCAAATGTTTGGTAAACAAATGTTTTCTGTGCCATGCAGAAACAATGGGACACAGAGAGGAATTATAACAGACTTTCCTAGGATCCTCCCTGTCTACAAACTTAGTTCATACTATAGTTATCTATGGTACCAGTTCCCTTGCTGGAATGGGTCCTCTATCTACATTCTTTAGGCAGTTAGGGGAAAAGTCAAATTTTCTTCCTGAGTCTCTTGGGCCTTGATTGTTTTTGGCTAGAAATAATTCACATGCCAAAGAGACATCTTGGGGTAGCAAATTTCCCTCCCCTACACTCCTGAGAACATAGTATATGCCAATTATAGTTCTTATTTTATTTTTTTCCAACTTCACTGAGAAATGACTGACAAATGAAAATTGTATATTTCTAGGTTGTACAATGTGATTTTTTAACATGTACAATGTGATGATTTAAAATACATGTACACGGGCTTCCCTGGTGGCACAGTGGTTGAGAATCCGCCTGCCGATGCAGGGGACACGGGTTCGTGCCCCGGTCCGGGAAGATCCCACATGCCGCAGAGCGGCTGGACCCGTGAGCCATGGCCGCTGAGCCTGCGCGTCCGGAGCCTGTGCTCCGCAACGGGAGAGGCCACAACAGTGAGAGGCCTGCGTATCACAAAAAAAAAAAATAAAAAAAATAAAATAAAATAAAATAAAATAAAATAAAATACATGTACACTGTGAAATGATTATCACGATCAAGTTAATTATGATATTATGATTGGTAAAAAGAAACATGTATTGGGTCTTCAACCCCTTTCCTGGCACAGGGCTCCTAAAACCCTTGGAATTTTCTATGATAAGAGCAATCAAGGAGTCTTTTGTTACGTTAATGAAGTGACTTTTGGAAAGCCCTTGAGTAACCTAGGGAATGGGGGTTGGTTGCCAGGAAACCAACCAAAATTAGAGGATTGGAACTTTCAGTCCCACCTTCCATGACCTTGAGGGAAGGGAGAAAGCTGGAGGTAGAATCAACTGTCAATGGCTAATGATTTAATCCATCAGCCCATGTAACAAAGCCTCCAAAAAGCCCAAAAGAACAGGTTTAGGAGAGCTTCCAGATTGGTGAACAAGTGGAGGTTTCGGGACAGTGGCATGCTCAGAGAGGGCAATGGAAGCTCCACACCCCTCCACACATGGCTGGCCTTAAGAATCTTTTCCATCTGGATGTTCATCTGTATCCTTTATCGAATCTTTTTTTAATAAAGTAGTAAACAGTAAAGTCAACAGTTTTCCTGAATTCTGTGAGCCACTCTAGGTAGATAGTGTCAGAATGGAGCTACAGTAAGTCCCCTACATACGAACCTTCAAGTTGCAAACTTTCAAAGATTTGAACGTGTGTTCCATCAACGTCAGGTGTGAGTGAAATTGCAGCTTGCCCTCCGTCTCCTATTGCTGACGATCCTTCAGCTCTACCATCTCCCACCCCCTCTCCCTCCTCCAGTCAGTAACTCTTCTTGCCTGTTCACTCGATGCCAGCCCTTGCATGCCAGTTGTTGTACTGTACTACTGTACTTTTCAAGGTGCTGTACTGTAAGATTTTAAATGTTTATTTTTTGTGTTAGTTTTTAATGTATTATTTGTGTGAAAAGTATTATAAACCTACTTACAGTACTATATAGCCAATTGTGTTAGTTGGGTACCTAGGCTAACTTTGTTGGACTTACAAACAAATTGGACTTATGAATGCACTCTCAGAAGGTAACTTGTTTGTATGTAAGGGACTTACTGTAAAATGTAGGGCACACAACCTGCTTGTGAGAATTGCTTGGAAAACACTCCACATTTAGTGACCAGAAGTGTCAGAATTGAAGTGTTCTGTGTGAGTGTGGTAGTAGTGTAAATTAAAGGAGACAGACACATAGGAGGGAAGAACTGGAGTATTTCCTAATATTCAATTGGTATAGTGATATGTTTTTCTATTTCATAATTAAACATATCCGTCACCTCACACAGTTACTATTTGTGTGTGTGTGTGTGTGTGTGTGTGTGTGTGTGTGTGTGTGTGCGCGTGCGTGTGTGGTGAAAACACTTAAGATTTGCTCTCTTAGCAAATTCCAAAGTAAATAATACTGTTGTAAACAAAGAAAAACAAAGAGCTTTGCTCACGACCCAGTTCTACAAGGACTAAGTCATAATCCACTGCAGTTGCTCACCGACAGTGCACTCTGAGAGGAATTCAAGATGAAAAACAGGATGAGGCACTCTGTGCTTTGGAAAAACAGGCCCCATAGATAGTTCAATGCATGTCTCAGGAAGAATTTTAATGAACCCAGATTCTTATATCTTCTCATACATAGAAAAGCAGTAAAGTCATTAAATTGAGATATCTGTTCTTTGTGAATACCAATAATCTTTTACCAAGATGCATGTTTGACTGCATGGATTCCCTAGCCAAAAATCACAAATAAGATGTCTTCTCTCCTACCTCTTTGGAGCAGTGCCCTCAGAGCTACTGAGAGGCTGTCTCTCAGGCTACAGTCCTCAGTAAGATCCTGAATAAAACTGAAATTTATAACTCTTGCATTGTGCATTTTTCTTAAAGTCTACACAGTAGTACTAACTATAATCACCATGCTGTTCATTAGACCCCCAGAATTTACTCATCTTATAAAAGAAAGTTTACACCATTTGACCAACATTTCCACATTTCCCCATTTCCCCCACCCTCCAGCCCCTGTCAACCACCATTCTACTCTCTGGTTCTATGATTTCAACTTTTTTAGATTGTGGAATCTAAAGGGAGATCATATAGTCTTTGTCTTCCTGTGTCTGGCTTATTTTGCCAGCTACTGTTCTAAGTGTTTTATGTCTTAATATATTTAATCCTCAGAACACCTACCTATGCAAATTAACATTAATGTTGAAAATAAATTAATATTCAAAAGGAAATTGCAACTGGTGAGTTGAAGGCAAGATAAATATTTTGCTCAGTGTTCAGTGACTTATGATATTGATTAGAATGAGAGAACAGGGAAGTATTTAAGAAACATCTCCTTTGTCTCCTAATTTACAGGTTGATGAACTGATGCCCAGAGGCGACAGGTAAATCACAGTGGTCACATAACAATTCTGAAACATAGGGTTCAATTTTGGTATGTTGTAACTTTTACATAATCCATAGTTTGTCTCATATCATCTATACAACCAAAGGTCGAGAAATAAATAGATCAGTGGAATAGAAAGGAGAGCTTATAACCAGACCTGTGTGTCAAAATGTAAGATATGGCAACTGGAGATAGAACTGATTACTTAGTTCAGTGATTTTTAAAAAAATTTATCTTTACTTCTTTTTGGCTGCTTTGGGTCTTCATTACCGTGTGCAGGCTTTCTCTAGTCACAGTGAGAGGGAGCTAATCTTCGCTGTGGTGCACGGGCTTCTCACTGTGTTGGCTTCTCTTACTGCGGAGCACACGCTCTAGGGGCGTGGGTTTCAGGAGTTGTGGCACGTAGGCTCAGTAGTTGTGGCTTGTGGGCCCTAGAGTGCAGGCTCAGTAGCTGTGGCACACAGGCTTAGCTGTTCCACAGCATTTGGGATCTTCCCAGGCCAGGGCTCAAACCCTGGTCCCCTGCATTGGCAGGCAGATTGTTAACCACTGCACCACCAGGGAAGCCCTCAGTGATTCTTAAGGTTGGTCCCCCAAAACATGGGGGCCTCTGATACTTCTTTGGGAGGTCTGAAAAGTCAGAAACATTTCTAAATGAATTTATAAATAAATATTCAGTTTTAAAGTATACTGCTATAACCCACATGGACAAATAATTTTTAGTTTCCTCAATCAAAAAGTATAAAGGCTTGCTAAGACCAAAGATCTTGGTTTGGCTTAGTGATGGTCTGCTTAGTTTGGGTTGAATTGGTTCAGTCTTTAGGGAGAAATAAAGCTAGGCTCTACAAAATGTATAAAAGAAAAGTCATACAAGCAAAAATCACCACTATGCATTTTATAAGCATATTCAAGATGTCAAAGTACAGTGAATATTTGTTTAATGGAGGAAAATAGGAAAGAGATTTTGGGGTTCAAGACAGGGAAACGAGGAAAATGCTGCTGAAGTGGACAAATGATAGTATAGCATGCCATAACTTAAATGTATTAGTTAAACTACTTTCTGCAACTGAAGTTGTGAAAAAAAAAATCAAAGAAGTCAAGTTTTTGCTGTATTGAATAATATGGATTTAACTTTCCTTGTTAGCAAATGTAAGAGAATGTTAGAAGACAAGAGTCTGGTGTAAAAATTGTTATGATTCTATCTACGAAAATGTCTCATAAATGAAGTGCTTAAACATTTACAGGTAAATATTTATGACTTGAAGATTAGTTAAACAGTGATTCACCCACGCCTGAAAAACATCACTCAGCCCTCTCACTTTTCCCACAAGCTGATGATAAGGTTCTAATCAAGAGCTTCTACTATACATGATATTATTCTCAAAACTCTCTTCTTATCTATCGATAAAAAATATCCCTCTTTACCAGAATCAAACAAATGTCATTTTGTTTTCACACTAAGAGTATTAAATATTAATTAAGAATAATACAGAAGAGTAAGATATGGAGATCACCTTCCTCCCCACAAGTACATCAGAAATACATCTACATGTGGAACAACTCCTACAGAACACCTACTGAATGCTGGCAGAAGACCTCAGACTTCCCAAAAGGCAAGAAACTCCCCATGTACCTGGGTAGGGCAAAAGAAAAAAGAAAACACAGAGACAAAAGAATAGGGATGGGACCTGCAGCTCTGGGAGGGAGCTGTGAAGGAGGAAAAGTTTCCACACACTAGGGAGCCCCTTCACTGGCAGAGACTGATGGGGGGTTGGGGGGATAGCGGGGGTGAAGAGCTTCAGAGCCATGGAGGAGAGCGCAGCAACAGGGTACAGAGGACAAAGCGGAGAGATTCCCACAGAGAGGATTGGTGCCAACCAGTGCTCACCAGCCCGAGAGGCTTGTCTGCTCACCGCTGGGGTGGATGGGGGCTGAGAGCTGAGGCTCAAGCTTCAGAGTTCAGACCCCAGGGAGTGGACTAGGGTTGGCTGCGTGAACACAGCCTGAAAGGGGCTAGTGCACCACAGTTAGCCAGGAGGGAATCTGGGAAAAAGTATGGACCTGCCTAAGAGGCAAGATACCACTGTTTCAGGGTGTGCGAGAAGAGGGGATTCCTTCCCTGTCTGTCCACAGAAGGCAGAGCACCACTTAAACAAGCTTCAGAGATGGGCGCAAGCTGTGGCTATCAGCTCAGACAACAGAGATGGGCGTGAAACTCTAACGCTGCTGCTGCAGCCACCAAGAATCCTGTGTGCAAGCACAGGTCACTCTCCACACACCCCCGAGAGCCTGTAGAGCCCGCCACTGCCAGGGTCCCATGATCCAGGGACAACTTCCCTGGGAGAACACACAGCACACCTCAGGCTGTTGCAACGTCATGCCAGCCTCTGCCACCGCAGGCTCGCCCCGCATTCTGTACCCCAGCCTGAGTGAACAAGACAACCCTAATCAGCTGCTCCTTTAACCCTGTCCTGTCTGAGCGAAGAACAGACACCCTCAGGCAACCTACATGCAGAGGCGGGTCCAAATCCAAAGCTGAACCCCAGGAGCTGTGAGAACAAAGAAGAAAAAGGAAATCTCTCCCAGCAGCCTCAGGAGCAGAGGATTAAATCTCCACAATCAACTTCATGTAGCCTGCATTTGTGCAATACCTAAATAGACAACGAATCATTTCAAAATTCAGGTGGTCGACTTTGGGAACAACAATATATGTTTTTTTCCTTTTTCTCTTTTTGTGAGTGTCTATCTGTATGCTTCTTTGTGTAATTTTGTCTGTATAGCTTTGCTTTTATCATTTGTCCTAGGGTTCCGTCTATCCGTTTCTTTTGTTGTTGTTGTTGTCTTTCTTTTTTAGTATAGTTTTAGTGCTTGTTATCATTGGTGGATTTGTTTTTTGGATTTGTTGCTCTCTCTTTTTTTTTCTTGCTTTTTGTACTGCTATTTAATTTTTTTATTTTTAATAATCATTTTTATTTTAATAACTTTATTTTATTTCATTTTATTCCTTTCTTTCTTTCTTTTTTTCTCCCTTTTCTTCTGAGCTGTGTGCCTGACAGCACCTTGGTGCTCCAGCCAGGTGTCAGGCATGTGCCTCTGAAGGGGGAGAGCTGCATTCAGGACACTGGTCCACCAGAGACCTCCCAGTTCCATGTAATATCAAAAACTGAAAACCATGTTCTTGGATTCGAAGAATCAACATTGTGAAAATGACTATACTACCCAAAGCAGTCTAGAGATTCAATGCAATGCCTATCAAAATACCACTGGCATTTTTCACAGAACTGGAACAAAATATTTCACAATTTGTATGGAAACGCAAAAGACCCCAAATAGCCAAAGCAATCTTGAGAAAGAAAAACGGAGCTGGAGGAATCCGGCTCCCTGACTTCAGACTATACTACAAAGCTAAAGTAATCCAGACAGTATGGTACTGGCACAAAAACAGAAATATAGATCAATGGAACAGGATAGAAAGCCCAGAGATAAACCCACGCACATATGGTCACCTTCTCTTTGATAAAGGAGGCAAGAGTATACAATGGAGAAAAGACATCCTCTTCAATGAGTGGTGCTGGGAAAACTGGACAGCTACATGTAAAAGAATGAAATTAGAACACTCCCTAACACCATACACAAAAATAAACTCAAAATGGATTAAAGACCTAAATGTAAGGCCAGACACTATAAAACTCTTAGAGGAGAACATAGGCAGAACACTCTATGATATGAATCACAGCAAGATCCTTTTCGACCCACCTCCTAGAGAAATGGAAATAAAAACAAAAATAAACAAATGGGACCTAGTGAAACTTAAAAGCTCTTGCACAACAAAGGAAACCATAAACAAGATGAAAAGACAACCCTCAGAATGAGAGAAAATATTTGAAAATGGAGCAATTGACAAAGGATTAATCTCCAAAATTTACAAGCAGCTCATGCAGCTCAGTATCAAAACAACAAACAACCCAATCCAAAAATAGGCAGAAGACCTAAATAGACATTTCTCCAAAGAAGATATACACATAGCCAACAAACACATGAAAGGATGCTCAACATCACTAATTATTAGAGTAATGCGAATCAAAACTACAATGAGGTATCACCTCACACCATTCAGAATGGCCATCATCCAAAAATCTACAAACAATAAATGCTGGAGAGGGTGTGCATAAAATGGAACCCTCTTGCACTGTTGGTGGGAATGTAAACTGATACAGCCACTTTGGAGTACAGTATGGGGGTTTCTTAAAAAAGTAAAAATAGAACTATCATATGACTCAGCAATACCACTACTGGGCATATACCCTGAAAAAACCATAATTCAAAAAGAGTCATGTACCACAGTGTTCTTTGCAGCTCTATTTGCAATAGCCAGGACATGGAAGCAACCTGAGTGTTCATCAACAGATGAATGGATAAAGAAGATGTGGCACATATATACAATGGAATATTACTCAGCCATAAAAAGAAACAAAACTGAGTTATTTGTAGTGAGGTGGAAGGACCTAGAGTCTGTGATACAGAGTGAATTAAGTCAGAAAGAGAAAAACAAATACCATATGCTAACACATACATATGGAATCTAAAAAGAAAAAGAAAAAAATGGTTCTGAAGAACCTAGGGGCAGGACAGGAATAAAGATACAGGTGTAGAGAATGCACTTGAGGACCCAGGGAGGGGGAAGGGTAAGCTGGAACGAAGTGAGAGAGTAGCATTGACATATATACACTACCAGATGTAAAACAAATAGCTAGTGGAAAGCAGCCGCACCGCACAGGGAGATCAGCTCGATGCTTTGTGACCACCTAGAGGGGTGGGATAGGGAGGTTTGGAGGGAGGCACAAGAGGGAGGGGATATGAGGATATATGTATACATATAGCTGATTCACTTTGTTATAAAGCAGAAACTAACACACCATTGTAAAGCAATTATACTCTAATAAAGATGTTTACAAAAATTTTTTTAAAAGAATAATACAAAGCAGTTAAAAATGGAAGTGCAGAGGTAAAATAGGACGAGGCCACAGTAAGTGCTGGTAGTAAAAAGTTTGTCTTATATGTATTTTTTATGTCCTTGGAATATTGATAAAATAGTTTCCTTAAAATTTATAAATTTATTTTTGTCTAGAAAGGAAGGAGTCAGCCTTGTTCAGCTCTTTCCACTGAACCTAACCACTGTATTCTCAGAAACAGACCAACTTAGAGCAATGGTATCCAAAGTAGAGACTGCAAACAAGATCTATTGGAGTGAAGAAGGAAAATAATAAAACTCTATTTATATTAGCTTTTATCTCATTCTTTTACAGTTCTATATGAATTTTTATGCCTTTTATACTTTTATGTGTGTGTGTAAATGTATATATAACTAGAATATATTAAGGGGAATGTTCAAAAGTTTTTATCTGATGAGACAAATAATTTTTAAAGTTTTCAGGGTGCTTAGCAGTGTACTTAGATTCTTCTTATTATTGTAGAATTTTATTTAGTTGATTACTGGGTGCAGTTAGGTCAGCAATTCCAATTCCCCTGCCTAATAACCTTAGCTCTGCTCCAGCACATGAGAACATATCAGAACAGTGGTCCTACGTAAAGCATTTGTCCTAATCCTTGCAGCAAATACAATTGTAGCTTCAAGTTCTGATAGCACTCAGCTTTCCTTATTGCTCTTAATGTGGTTCTGTAGAAATCTATTTCCATCATCTCACCCATGTTACACCTCTGTTTCTGCCCTACCTGAGATTCATTTTTTTCTAATAGTTCCATTGGCATCACTGCCTTTATGTATCATTTTTATGGTCTTCTATTTTGTTGGTTTCTTTTTTTTAACACTGATATACAAAGAACTAATCATATTTAATGTGTACAATTTGATGGGTTTGGACATATGCAAACACCCGTGGTACCATCACTACAATCAAGGTAATAGAAATGTCTTTTAATTTCAAAGAAGTCGTGTATTTGCAGAAAGTATGCAAATTGAGAGAAGAGAGGGCAAAAATTAATAAATAATAAAATTAGAAAGCACTGATTGAGGAAAGAAGCACAGTTATCCATTTATGAATTGAAATAACTATTTCTAAATAATCTCAACATTTAAATAATATATGGAATATAGCCTCAGTAAAGATCCAAGGCTAATTTCTTTTTAATAGAACACGATAAATGTACAATTTCCAATTAATTGGGAGGAGTCTACGTCTACTCATGAAAATGTTGAGATATCATTAAATTATTTCCTACAATCACAGATACAGACACCAAGTTTACCTTCTGTTATATATGAGACATTTCCTTCTTTGTTAAGAATTAACATGAATTCAGGTTGAAGATAAGAGAATGCCAATCAAGATATATTACAAATAAGAGACAGGGTACAAAAACTTAGTTTTCCTGACAGAATGTGATTAGGAGATTTGTTAGTTTTGATGGAGTGCTTCAATATTTGTAGTGACTTAAGATATGATTTTGAACAATATAGCCTTGTTCATCTCTGCTCATTTCTGAGAACTTTAGATTGTGAGCACCTCAGGGACAATGAGTAGGGCTTGTTTAGATTTTATTTCCCCAGGCCTAGCAAGCACAGTGACTGGAATCGTAACAACAGCAGCAAAACACTTAATAAATATTCGTTGAAAGAAAAAAAAAAAGTAAGGAAGGGAGAGAAAGAATACTATTACTATTGGAAAAAATGGTCACATAGCCCCAAGTTATGCAGCAAAACTATAGCTGGATCAAGGTCAATGCTCAAATTAGTACTAATTTCCCAAAGGTGCTTTCTGTCAGAATCATAGGGATACTGATGAACTGGCTGGTCAGTGGTTCTTAAAGCTGGCTGAATTTTAGGGCCACCCAAGAAGCTAATACTGACACCTGGGCCCTATCTGGGATTGGGGACCAGGTATTGGTAGTTTTCACATGTCCCCAAGTGACTCTACGGTACACCAGGTTTGAACCTCTCAGAAACATTTTGCTGCATTTCATGCTCTTACTTTCTCATGTGACGTAATTCCCTCTCAGTAATCAGCAGTATTGGTGTTGTTTTACTCTACTTTCTGTGATACGTCATTTCAGAAGGTCTTGTTCATCTTCGTGTTCTTGTTTCAAATGCTGTTGGATTTTTCCTAATCATCTGTTTCAGAACAAGAATTTCCTGTGCTCCATCCTGTGGTGGAGTCATGTCTTGGCACTACAAAGCACTGATCTGAAGGGTCATAAATATGCACGAAGAAGGAAACTAAGTCATTTCCATCAGGACTTGAAAACATTAAGTAAATCCTCCTTTTGCTTCTGATGCTGGGGAACAGGCTATCCTGAAAAGGTCCATCAGAGAATTATACCTGAGCCACAGTTTGAGGATTTGAAGATCTGAAGAGTCGAGTTCTCCAACACCCATTATAATTTGTCTTTTACCATACAAAGATTAGTTTGATTTCACTTTGCTAAACTGAGGACTGCAGAAAAACTGAAACCTCTGTGTTTTGGACGCATGCACACTGTAATTCTGCGAATATAAGTGGATATGTTTCATGTAAAGCTCTTAGTCTGAGGTACTGGTGGGCTGCCAGATTAAAATTTTCTTCGATTATAAACAAAATATCCATGGACTAAGTTTGAAATATAGGAAAAATAATTCTAATCCTCATAAATACAAACTTCAATTCTAAAGTGAATTTTTGACCAAGAAATATTAGATTGTCTAACTTTATATCATCATATAGAAATGTATTTTTTCTCTTGCAGAGTTGACTTTTTCCTTTTAAATATTATTTGCTTAAAATTATGATTGAACAATCACAATTATGTAAAGACATTTGCTGGATGTAATGATTTTTACTAGAGTATCTCAGAGAGAGGTTTTCAATCCCATCAGAACTAATTCCTCAATTTAAAACACATATTTTATCACTTTAAAATAAAATTCTTAGGTAATACAATCTAACTGCAACATACTTGTATATGTGTGTTAATACCATAATGTAATGTAAAAAGAAAAATAAATTCACAGCAATTTTTTTTTTCCTCAGCACAACCAGACTGGAAGACCTAATGGCTGTAGTCAGATGCTTATTCTTGGACTGAGAATCACTGTGTATACAACTGTCTGAAAGAGCTGTGTGGTTGGGTGAGTTAATTATGATTGGTATATTCACGGACAATATATTCAAAAATGGTGAACCACTGCACACATTCTTTCTTTGAAGAAGGTTACATTAGGTTCTAGGCTCAGGTAGTCAAAGATTGGATTTTTACCTGCAAGAATATCCAGTAAGATCATTGAAATTTGTGTAGCGAATGCGGAAAGGTTTTGTTGTGTGAGGCTGCCCAGTGTACAACATTGATGATTCCTCCCACTAACTGCCAACTGTGCCTTCTGATCAGTCTGGCAACAAAATTGTCATTCAACATATCCCAAGCACCTCTGCGAGGTGATACCACAACCCTTGGAAATCAATGATATAGCCTTCCCCTTTGTTTCAAATGAACAAACTCTGGTCAACTCAAAGGCAAATTAGGTTTAAAAACTGAACAAGAAAATATTTCAACTTGCTATGGTCCACTTTAAATATAGCGACTCTTCAATATGCAGGTTCCTCTTGCTTTCATGTTGTCTTTACTTGTCTTGAGTTCCTACCACACCTTCCAAAATCCACTGACATTTCTAACCTAGTATTCCTTCTTGCCCATTATATTTCCACTTCACTTATGAGTCCCATTCCTTCCTTGGCCCACATTCAAGTCCAGGGTCTCCCACTTTTTTGCTGTGTAGCTTGGTTATATTACTTAACCTCTTTGATTCTCAGTTTCCTCATATACACAGCTAATAGCAATACTTATCTCATAGGATTGTTATGAAGATAAACATGACAAAAAGGCTTCTAGGGCTTCCCTGGTGGCGCAGTGGTTGAGAGTCTGCCTGCCTATGCAGGGCATATGGGTTCGTGCCCCGGTCCAGCAGGATCCCACGTGCCATGGAGCGGCTGGGCCCGTGGGCCATGGCCACTGGACCTGTGCTCCGCAACAGGAGAGGCCACAGCAGTGAGAGGCCCGCGTACAGCAAAAAGAAAAAAAGGCTTCTAAGAGTACAACTCAAAAGAATAGTGAGAACAAACTTCCATTTGCCCAGTCTAGGCAAAGAAAGCTAACATCTGAGAGATGGTTCCCCCAGTACATAGACATGCATGAGAAGATAAATTAAAAATTAGCAGAACAGAAAATTATCAGAACCCCAAAAGGCAGTTATATACTATGAATAGTTGATGGCATGTATCAGTTTGAGATAGTGTACAAAAGTAATAGACTTGTCAATGGGACTTTAATGGCTCAAGTTCATGGGACAAAATGGTGCCTTCCCTGAATAGAGCTTTGATAATCATTGCCAAAGTTTATCTCTCCTTGCTTTACACATCCACTGTTGACCTGCTCCACCTCGAAATAACACATATTCTCTTTATTGTGGCTCTGAATAACATTCAGAGGACCATTATTATTTCTCTTATGTTCAAGGAGTACTCTCTCTGCTTCTCCCCAAATACTGGCTACAGGTATCATTGCCCAATTATTTACAGGAGTAAACAGGGGTTTAATATTCTAATACTGAACCTCATTCCTTTATTCATTCAACTAAACTGTATTAATCTTCTAACAATAATCCATCTCTTCAGGTGATGCTATTGTTTATTGATCTGGGGACCACACTTCGAAAGCCATCGTACTGATACCATGGTCTGGGGATAGGATGGTAAATGATAAGAGTCTCAATATTCAAAAATCTTTCAGGTGCAATCATAGCACCTGTGATGATAACCCTGTGTTATAAGAGACTCAGTATGGCTATTTCAGTGTGAAAAGGAAGCACAAAGCAAAGTACCCAAGCCAGGTGAGAAAGAGTTAGCAAAAGTTTCTCTGAGGAGTTGACATCGTGTAAAGACCTGATTGGTGGAGAGGGCACTATCAGAGACCTAAGCAGTGGATGTGAAGTTGGGGAAGGGTAAAAAAAGCTTAAGAATGACATAACCTCACACATACTGCAATGTGCATAGAAAAGGCACTCCTTTGGGAAGGACTGATTGATGTAAGACATTAAACCAAGTCCAGCAGAAATTAGGTCTAAGCAGGTGGAAAGCAAAAACTAGAGTCTATAAAATAAAATTAGAGCTGTCAGAAGTTTAAAAGGAAGAAAGGCTACCAGATATTGATAACAAGCCAATAAAGTGGATCCAGGTGAATTTATGTGAATGGTATTTGCTAAGGCACATTTAGGTCTTTGCTCAACACATTCTAAGCTTTTAACATCAGATAACTTCCGTTGGGAATGTTTGCCTAATGGAATCTCTGGGGGAAAAAACACAACTGAGATAAAAACCCAAACATTATGCCAGTCTTTGACATTTTGTTACTTGGTCTTTTGAATGCCTGACAAATGTAAGATTAGAACCTGTTTTGGCAAACACACGGAACTTTGTATTTCTGTTTAGATTCTTTGGATTAACCAGGAGGCTAGTAAGAAGGAAAAAAAAAAGGTCTCGTATGTTATGGATTAGAATGTACTCCAAACCAAGATAACAAAAATAAACCATCCTCTACAATATACCACCCCTGGGTATTACACAGGAACTGTAATTGTACTGAAACATGAGTCAAAAACTGGAATGGACCACAATAATTTCCTGAACTCTGGAAATTTTTTTGAAGTGTGGACTACACCTGCAAATTAAAAAACCAAAGGCCAACCATTTAGTTCACCCTGTTTAAACTAGATTTGAACCTATATTTTGTCTATACTTATTTAAATGTACAAACAAAATATTTTCCAAACTAAATGGTGCAAATCTGCAGTAGATTTAAGTTCACTCATGTAGCAACTACTGCTATTTTAGGATCCTTGCTGGAAAATGACTTCTGGTCTCTGAGTGGCCCACTGCAAGGCACTGTTTTCAAAATGAATACGCCAGGGAAGGCTCATTGTTCATGTTAATGAATAGCCCATCTTTGATCAGCTGATGGGCTTTGAATAAATGACCACACAGAAACAGATAATCCGATGGATAACTCAGTCTCTCTTCATAGGGACTTCTTTTCCTTTCATACATAGCTGTTATCAGTTTTCATTCTGCCGTCCTTGAGGAGGATCCCATCTTCTTTCTCACAGGTCCAGCTTTTTATTATACCCCAGGATTAGCCCAGAGTGATGGCTACAGAGTGATGTCTGGTAATGGTGAAGGGAAATAGAAGCGATGAGAAAGATGGGCTGTTCTATTGATATTTTTCAGGTATAGAGACTGCCAACAGACTCAGTGGTATCTCCTTACTTCCCACTCCCATTTCTTACCCCAAGTACTCTTCTCCAAATGTTTTCTGTGCCCTTATTTTTATAATGAAATGGCAGGAACTAATTAATCCAGCTGTTTTTCTAAATGTAGGTAAATCGCATTTCAGTATCTTCATTCACAGAATTCCACCAAGAACATCCAAGTATTTACACTGTCCTCTTCAAATTTAACTTTTGGAGGAAGGAAGAGAGGGAGGCAAAGAGGAGAGAAGGAGAAAGAGAGGAAGGAGAAAGGGAATGGAAGATGAAAAGTGAAGAAGGAGGATAAGGGTAAAGTGGCTTCTTTATTATATTGTTCCATCATAGCTAATCGTATAAACTTTTAGAAAAACTCCCAAGTGCTAAATGATTTCTTTAGGGATAAAAAGAAGGGAGAACATTTATAAGATAATATTCTATTTCTAGAGGCCCAAGGAGAAGAAAAACTTTGGTAATCTGCAACTACTGGTGGCTGAGGGACATGGAAAAGCAGATCATTCACTGGAAATGGTTGACAAAATAAAAGAAACCAGGTATTTAGGAAGCCATTTAGAAGAGAGGGGAAGTAGGTTTAAGTGGATTAGGCCCTACTTCTATACTAGTGCTTCCCAAACTTTAATATGTATAGAACTTACTTGAGAATCTTGTTAAAATACAGATTCAGATTCAGTAAATCTGGGATAGGGACTGAGATTCTTCATTTCCTTCCTTTTCTTTTTTTTTTTTTTAATGACCATATAACCTTTTATTAAGAGAACAATCCAAAGTCATTTCCAATGTTTATTTCAGGGGCCTGGAGAATTTTCCACCCACTGAATACATTATAAAGGGAGACAAAAAAACCCCCAATTTGTTCAGTATCATCCATTTCAGCACAAATGTTTTTATTATTATTATATAAGTTTCAGGTATAGAGCATTATAATTCTACACCTGTATACACTCAAGGTGATCAACACCACAAGTCTAATTATCATTCATCACCATACGTTTGACTCCCTTCATCCATTTCACCTACCCCTTCCCCTCTGGTAACCACTAATATGTTCTCTGTTTTATTTCGTTTGTTCGTTTGTTTTGTTTTTTCATATTCTACATATGAGTGAAATCACACTGTATATGTCTTTCTCCATCTGACTTGTATCACTTAGAATAATAACTTCAGGGTCCATCTGTGTTGTCACAAATGTATAAAGTTAGCTATAGGTTTCTTGTAAATTTTTTTTTTTAATTTACTAGATCACCAGTATATTATGAAATGATATATATAACTCAGGAGTAGCCAGATGGAAGCGACATATAGGGCAAGGTCTGGGAAAAGGGTGATTACATTCCATGAACTCTCCAGGCATGCCACTCTCCCAGGACTTCCACCTTTTCACCAACCCAGAAGTCCTACATGTTCTTTCTTAAGTTGACATAATTTCTTTCTATTTTAACGTCCTAAGAGCTTTTAGAATCACAAATAAAAATGCTTTTTAAAATTTATTCATTCATTCTTTTTTTTTACTGTCAAATGCTTTTTCTACATCAATTGATAAGATCACATAATTTGTTTTTTAGTCTGTTGATGTTCATATGATGAACTAAACTTGCATACCTGAAATAAGGCCCATTGGGCCATGGTATATAATTATTTTTATACATTTTTGGTTCACTTTAATAATACTTGGTTGAGGTTTTTGGCATCTAAGGTCATGAGAGATATTAGTCTGTAGTTTTCTTTTTTTGTACTGTCTTTTTTCAGGTGTTGGTATGAGAGTGATACTGTTCCATGTTGTGAAGCATCTCTCACTCTTCTATTATCTGGAAAAGATAATGTAAAGTTTGTGTTATTCTTTAAATGTTTGGAATAATTCTTCAGTGAAGCCTTACGGACATGGAAATTGCTTTTTCGGGAGCCTTTAAATTACAAATTCAAATTCTTTAGTGGTTATGGGATTTGCTGATTTTCTGTCTAGTTCTATCAGTTGCCAAGAGGCAGGTGTTGAATTCTTAACTATAAATGTAGATTTGTTTTCTTCTTCTTTTAGAGCTATCATTTTTACTTTTTGGAGGCTCTCTGGCACATACACATTTAGGATTGTTATGTTTTGCATTCTGGTAGATTACTTGCATATTTTTTAGGATTTCATCTTGGTGATTTATAGTGGCTTTGAGTGTGTTTCTTTGTATATTTTTCATAGTTGTTATTCTGGTTATTACAATATCTATGACTTATAACAGTCTATTAGTATCAACATTTTACCATTTTGTGTGAAGTGTGCAAACCTTACTTCCATTTGGATCTTCTTGCCTTATTTACTTTTAAATATCATTGTTTTGAGTATCAGATGTTATTACAATTCTCTTTCAGTCATCAAATATGATTTATAAATCCCCTGAGGAGAAGGGTAATCAATTGGATATAGTCATATTTCTTCTCTTTTCATTGTTTTTTTTTTAATCCTGCCAGATGCTCCAAGGTTCCTTATTTTATTGTTTCCTTTCTGTTAAAAATTTTTCCTTTAGACATTCTTTAACAATAGGTCAGATAGCAACATAGCAACACATTCTTTTAGCTTTTCTTAGTCTGAGAAAGTCTTTCTTTCCCCTTCATTCTTTTTTTTCTTTTTTTTTTTGCAGTACACGGGCCTCTCACTGTTGTGGCCTCTCCCGTTTCAGAGCACAGGCTCCGGACACACAGGCCCAGCGACCATGGCTCACGGGCCCAGCCTCTCTGCAACATGTGGGATCCTCCCGGACCGGGGCACGAACCCGTGTCCCCTGCATCAGCAGGCGGACTCTCAACCACTGCGCCACCAGGGAAGCCCACCCCTTCATTCTTAAAAGAGAGTTTCACCTGCTCTAAAATTCAGGGTTGACAGTTATTTTCTTGAAAGATGATATACTGCTAGAGGGGACCACTGAGAGGATGTGACCACTGGTTGACCCATGACTTGGACCCGGGCAATCAGAGGCTCCTCACCCTCTTCCCTGTCCTCAGAATGTGCCTTCTGCTTGCCTTTCCTGCACTAGAAGCTGCCCCAAGGACACTGCCTTGAGATACTAATGTATTGCTGCAACCATCTGGATTGTACACGTGACTGAACCCCATTAAGGCCTCTATATAGACTTTTAAGATTCTGGTGGTCAGGGGCGGAGATCTGCTCATCTTGTGGCTGTCCAAGATAAGCATCATAAGTTACGTTCTCTTGCCTTTTTCTTCAGTCTTTCTTTGCCCTCCGTGCATGGGGGCAAGTTTGCGAATCAACAATTGGCAAGCCAGCCCAGAAACTGAATAAATGGGTCTTGGGAAAGAGGTATCTGCAAGGAAAATCCCGAGTTGCCCATCTATCTCTATGTGGGGAGGGGTGGTCTGAATGTCAGATGCTTGCAGACTGCCACATGAGTGAGTATAGGACACTGTGAAAACGCCAGCTGGTTTGATGTGCTTGTTTGAAGAGCTACACATAGCACACTGTAGCACTGAAGGGAAATAAATGGTTGCTGCTGCAGTGGTCTGGCCCCTCCTGTGGGCAGTTTGCCTGAACACTGATGCCTGACTAGAGGCTAAAATCTGAGTTAGAAAATTAGAATAAGAGCTGAGATTAGAGAAGGACATGCAGATGTCCACTACCCTGCTAGCTTCAGGGCTAGTAGACAAGGTAGAAGAGCAACAAATTAAGTTGGAGAACTTAATGTGCCATTTTGCAAAGCTAGGAGGGCACAACTACTGCCAGGGATTAAGGTTCTAGTGCTTGTAACAAAGCCTGATTGGAATGCTGAGAGGAGGAATCCTGGGAGAGTGAGGAGAGCGAAGAGGAGGCAGTTGTGGTGATTGACACTGAAATGGATGAAATGCCCCATGCCATCTGACCCCTAATATAAAGGAAAGCAAAAACACAGCAACAACTCCCCAGCCAGCAAGGCAGCCCCCAGTTAAGGAAATTTCCATCATGAGAGAATATCCTCCCACTGAGCTTATTGATATAGTTGCCAAGTTCCAGCACAAGGCCAGGGAAAGTATCCAGGTGTGGTTAATGTTGGGGGGAAGGGATGGCATTTCTCTGACTGGGTAGGAGGGAGAGAAAATGAGCAACATCACCACACATCCTGCCCTCGAGCAGCACCTGCATGGTGCTCGGGAGGGTTCAAGGGACTCGCTCCCTTATCGATTAGATTATTCCAGCCTACAGGGAGGTGTGGCCCAATGAGGGGACTCTCCCTGGGTATGTGGGACCCTGGAAATCTATAGAAGAGGTACAACAAATTCTTAGGGAGTTTAGACTGAGACAGGCCATCTACACCTCTGTCTTTGAAGGCCCCAACTGGGCCACATTCACTGCAGGAATGAAAGCCAAGATACTCCAGTCTGCTCCATAGCACCTGGTATGGGGCACTGACATCCATGCTGAGCCCAGTCACGGGACAAGATATTGATGATGTTGGGCAATCCTTGCTGATATGGAGGGGGGAAACTGACTAATCTCAGTAAAGGGTACTGGCTGTGGGGAAGACTCAAGGCAGAGAGGAAGCTAGGGGAATTTCCGCTGATGCCTGGGTATACAGACAGATCTAGTTAGGGCAATCCATCCACATGGACGGCAGTCACTCTTCAGCCCCAAAGCGACACTATCTAGATAGAAGCAGGAAGGAACCGCAGTAGCCCGTGGGCTGAACTCAGAGTACTTTGGATGGTGATCACTCATAAGCCCCGGTTGTTAACTCTTTGCACTGACAGTTGGGCTGTTCTAAAGGGATTAAGCCTATGGCTTGGACAATGGGAAGCCAAGGGGCGGATGATCATGAATAAGCCCTTGTGCCCCCCTGGCCACCCTCTTGATGCTTCTGGGTGGTGAAGAGGAGTTTTAGGCCCAAAGGAATGGGAAGGTTTCCTGAGCCATGTTACCTGTTATACCACTTTGCTAGTACATCTTTACTATGCAGTATCTCAGGGTGGAAGAGAGCAATCAAAGGTCAAATAATGAAGACTACCAGTAGCCACTTGCTGTTAGTGGGACCCTCCACTACGCCCCTTGCCAGGGCTGCCATTTTCACATGGTGTTTTTGGTGGGACTTCTTCTGTTCACTGAAGGATGTGTGGGAATGGGCACTGTGTTAACCTGGGATGCCTTCAGTTACTAGCTTAAGTTAGGGGGTCAGGATATAATAGGCCTCAGTAACCTTTTTCTGTTGGGTGGGAGGGTCATAAAATTCCCAGCAGTTATGTTTTTGTTTTTCCTCCATTTCTGGAGTCCCAAACAAGTTTGACCTTCTCTTTTCACCTTTTAGAGTTATGTTTTGATTTTCTCTTGCATTAGTACCAAAGGAATTTATAACTTCAATACTCTCTCAACTTGAAACATTAACAATCTTTTGTCTTATACTCATAATACCCCTGCTTCTTTTTCATCACTCTATCATAAGCAAATATAGTACCCCTCCAATATGTATACTATCAGATTTAGTTGTATCTTAATAGAAAAGATATAAAGTCTATGTGATCTCATGCATTACTTTTTTCATTCCAATTGCTCTGCTAAGATTCATCAATATTCTTCCATGTAGCTGCTGTCCAGGCATTTCAACCACTGTATAATATTCCATTGTATGAAAATGTTGTTTTTATTTATTTATTCTTTTAATGGTTGTTTTTAGGTTTTAACTGTTACAAAAGAGCTATAATGAAAATTCCTATGTATTTCTCCCTGTGTGAGAGTTTCTTCTGGGAATATGGCTGGTAGGGAAATTGCCAGGTATGTGAAGTGTCATCTTCACAAGATATTGCTAACCGTTTTACAAAGTGGCTGTACTAATTTATACTTCCTCCCACAATCTAAGAAATCACAGAAATTCAGATCTTCTCCAACACTTGGTATTACCAACTTGGTATGATCTTATTTCTTCCTTTCTCCAATAAAATGGGGGCAAAATGACATCTCATCCTGGCATTGATTTGCATTTCCTTGGTCACCAATGTGGCTGAATACCATTTCACATGTTTTTCCCCGACATACGTTTCCTCTTCTGTGAAAGGCCTGTCCACGTCTTTATATCTTCTATTTTGCTTATCTGCCCTTTTCCTCAAATAAGAGAAATTTGTATTGAAAAGTCAAAGACACTTTAGAAAAAGAGGACAGCTGTTAAGGTCAAATAAAGAGACCTCAATTTCAAAGAACAAACAGCATTAGTAGCTGCTGGCCAGTTGGTGTTAAGCTGAACTGTGGTGTAAGGAATAATTCCAAACTTGTTTAGGGTGATTTTTTAAAAAGAATTTCCCATTACCTATTTGTTTCTATCTGGGTCCAAATCTGAGAGCTCTGCTTGGTGTTAAGAAAAGAGAGACAGAAATGACTGGAAATTATTTTGCTAGTGAGGTGGAAAGGGCCAGGGCTGGGCAAGATTGGGGGGCAGGCTACTTGTTAATGTTCCCTATTGATCTCTATTTCTGGGCTTCTCATTTTTTTCAGTTATCCAGCATCCATATGGCTCCTCCTGCCTTCCCAAGAGTTGTACGATGATACCTCATCCAGATCTCTCCTCAGTGGGCACCAGTTCAGGCTCTAATAATTTCCCTGCCCCTTTGCTTTGTTATTCACTCCCCACCCCCCTCAGCCCCATAACCATCAGAAGCTTTTCCTACTCAAGTGGTAATAATAAAAAAGCACATATCTTAAGGACTACCTCTTTACTAAACACTATTCTAGAAGTTTCACCTGAATTTACACATTTTATCCTCAAAACAGTTCTGTGAAGTCCCAGTTTGCTGTTATCATCACAAATCATGGTCTCTTGTAGAAAGAAGAAATTTAGTTAAGTAACTAGCCCAAAGTTGCACAGCTAAGTAGCAGACTTAGGATTCGACAAATATACAGAATCTCAATTATACTTTAAAAAGAAAACTAAGGTCCATCCCATGGCTAACCTAACCACCTTACTAAAACTGAGTTCTCACAAAGAAATTTGCACTTCAAGTTACTTCTTAATATAAAAGCAATTTTGAAGAATGAATATCATCACATATATTACAGGCCAGGTAGTGGCTTCCTGAGGCATCACAATTTCAGAGTAACTATTTCCCTGTGGGCAAGACAAGCTGAGAGACAATCCTAGGTGACCGAATGGCTTGAAGAAGATAACAGAAAATAGGGTTGAAAGTGAGACTTTCAATGTCTGAGTGTTTATGGCACACATTTTACTACATTCATTTGCAAAGTGTGGACAATTCAGTATCTATCTTATACAGTTACTGGATGAACTAAATGGTCTAATATAAATAAAAGTCATTCAACACAGTCACTAGAACAATTTACTTACACAATAAACGGCAGGTGTCATTATTATAATTGTTCCAAGAAGTTATCTTCATGCATGTTTATTTAGATTTCTCAATACCAAACACATGAGGATGAGACAGAGATGGAGAGAGCAACTTTCTCCTGTTATCTAAGGCACACCTTCTAAGTTCCCATTTTCTGTCCGAACACCCATCTAGGATGTCTGACCCCTCTAGGAAGACCCTGCCTGCCCTATTCTCACAGAGCTGTGACCTTACCTACTAGCCTCCACACTAGAATACAGCATAAACCAAACATCCCTGAGAGAGACACACATAGGGGGAGTGTGTTTCACTTCAGAAGAAAGTCCACTGTTAAATTTCCTTTAAAGCCAGACTTAACTCACAAAGCAAGGCTTTATACAACCCATAGAAAAGTTCTTGTTATATTATAAGATATATCATCTCAACATGGACTGCTCTATTAGATTTACTTCACTAAAACCCATATGGACTATAAGATGCTGTCTTACTGAAGGCTCCAAGTAGAAGAAACCCACTACTGTCTATAACTTTAAAGGAACTGTGCATGTCAGTCTAAAAGGTTGATTCACGGCAATCTCCCAACATCTTTCAATGGCACAAATGGCCTCCCTTATTCGTTTTCCTGCTCTATAATTATACAGCCTTACTGCTGAAATCAGGGGCTCTGGTACATCAGTAGGTAGAGGGAAGTAAATATCTACCTTTTTTTGGTCTACATGTCAGTTTTCTTTACTGCATCTAATTTCATCATTATTAGAAACTCAGACTAGTCAATTGTCTGAACAAAAAGCTGCAAAAATCTTCTCATCACTTTTTTTTTTTTTTACTATTTTACACTATTGCCTCCATGAATCACACCTATTTCCAATTCAAAGTTAATTAGAGAAAGTCCTTGGGGAGAATTAGAAATCTAAACTCTATAGGGAGCAAAGTCTACATCTTAAGACTCAGAGGGATTTCTACTCAAACATAATTATTTATTTAAAAAATTGAGATATCATTCACACACTGTAAAATTCAATATTTTAAAGTGCACAATTCAGGGTTTTTTGTGCATTCTTAAAGTTGTACAACCATTACCATTATTTAATTCCAGAATATTTTTATCCCTCCAAATTAGCAATACTTCTTATTCAACCCTCCTCCTGCCCTGTGCAATCTGATCAACATTCTGTCTCTATAGATTTGCCTATTGTAGACATTTCATATAAACAGAATCATACATTATGTGGTCTTTTATGACTGGTTTTTTTCACATAGGCATAATATTTTCAAGGTCCATTCATGCTGTATCATATATCAGAATTTTATTCCTTTTTATGGCTGAATAACATTCCATTTTGAGTCTATACCACATTTTATCAGTTCATCAGTTGATGGGATTTGAGCTGTTCCTACTTTTTGGCTATTGTGAATAATGCTGTTATGAACATTTGTGTACACAAGTTTTCGTGAACATTTGATTTTTAATTCTCTTTAGAACACACCTGGGAATGGCAGGGCTGAGTCGTATAGTAACTCTATGTTTAACTATATGAGGAAATATCAAACTGTTTTCCACAGTGGATGAACCACTTTACAGTCCCACCAGAAACGTTTGAGGGATCTTATTTCTGTACATCCACACTGATGCGGTTTTTTAAAACTTCATTTAATTATTATTATAGCCATCTTAGTGTGAGTGAAGTGTTGTCTCATTGTAGTTTTTTTTTTAACATCTTTATTGGAGTATAATTGCTTTACAATGGTGTGTTAGTTTCTGCTTTACAACAAAGTGAATCAGTTATACATATACATATGTTCCCCTATCTCTTCCCTCTTGCGTCTCCCTCCCTCCCACGCTCCCTATCCCACCCCTCCAGGTGGTCACAAACCACCTAGCTGATCTCCCTGTGCCATGCGGCTGCTTCCCACTAGCTATCTATTTTACATTTGGTAGTGTATATATGTCCATGCTACTCTCTCACTTTGTCCCAGCTTACACTTCCCCCTCCCCATATCCTCAAGCCATTCTCTAGTAGGTCTGTGTCTTTATTCCTGTCTTGCCGCTAAGATAACCATTTTTTTTTAGATTCCATGTATATGTGTTAGCATACGGTACTTATTTTTCTTTCTGACTTACTTCACTCTGTATGACAGACTCTAGGTTCATCCACCTCACTACAAATAACTCAATTTCGTTTCTTTCTATGGCTGAGTAATATTCCATTGTATATATGTGCCACATCTTCTTTATCCATTCATCTGTTGATGGACACTTAGGTTGCTTCCATGTCCTGGCTATAGTAAATAGAGCTGCAATGAACATTTTGGTATATGACTCTTTTTGAATTATGGTTTTCTCAGGGTATATGCCCAGGAGTGGGATTGCTGGGTCGAATGGTAGTTCTATTTGTAGTTTTTGAAGGAACCTACATACTGTTCTCCATAGTGGCTGTATCAATTTACATTCCCACCAGCAGTGCAAGAGTGTTCCCTTTTCTCCACACCCTCTCCAGCATTTATTGTTTGTACACTTTTTGATTATGGCCATTCTGACAGGTGTGAGATGATATCTCATTGTAGTTTTGATTGGCATTTCTCTAATGATTAACAATGTTGAGCATTCTTTCATGTGTTTGTTGGCAATTCATTGTAGTTCTTATTTGCATTTCCCTATTGACTAATGATATTGATCATCTCTTCATGTGCTTATTGGCCATTTGTATATCTTATTTGGTAAAATGTCTATTAAGTAATTTGTCCATTTTAAATTAGTCTGTCTTTTTATCATTGAGTTCTTATTGAGTAAGAGTTATATATTTGGGATAGTGGATCCTGATCAAATATAATATTTGAAAATATTTTCTCCCATTATGTGGGTTGTTTTTTCAGTTTCTTGATAGTGTCCATTAAAGCACAAAAATTTCTAATTTTGGTAGTCAAGTGTCATATCTAAGAAACTATTGCCAAATCCAATTCACAAAGAATTCTATAGTTCTTCTATCAGTTGTATAGTTTTAGCTCTCACATTTAGGTTTTTTATACAATTTGAGTTAATTTTTGTATATGGTATGAGCTAGGAGTCCAACTTCATTCTTTTCTATGTGGATATCAAGTTCTCTCAGCACCATTTGTTGAAAAGCCTATTCTTTCTCCTTTGTATTATCTTGAAACCGTTGTTGAAAATCAGTTGACTATATATGTATGGGCTTATTTCTAGACTCAATTCTATTCCATTGATCTATATGTCTATCCTTACACTAGTACCAGACTGCCTTGATTATTGTATCTTTAAATTAAATTTTTAAATTGGGTATTTTGCATTTTCATATTAATTTTAGGATAAGCTTATGAATTTCTACAAAAAAGCCAGCTGGGGGGCTTCCCTGGTGGCGCAGTGGTTGAGAGTCCGCCTGCGGATGCAGGGGACACGGGTTCGTGTCCCGGTCCAGGAGGATCTCACGTGCCGCAGAGCAGCTGGGCCCGTGAGCCATGGCCGCTGAGCCTGCGCGTCCGGAGCCTGTGCTCCGCAAGGGGAGAGACCACGACAGTGAGAGACCCTCATACAAAAAAAAAAAAAAAAAAAAAAAAAGCCAGCTGGGATTTTGATAGTGATTGTGGTGAATCTGTAGATCAATTTGGGGTATTGCCATTTTAAGAATATTAAGTTTTCTAAAACATACGATGTCTTCAAACTTATTTAGGTCATCTTTAATTTCTTTCAAAGATGTTCTATAGCTTTCAGTGTACAAGTTTTGCCCTTTTTTGTTAAATTTATTCCTAAGTATTTAATTCTTTTCATACTGTTATAAATAAAAGTTTTCTTAATTTCATTTTCAGATTGTTCACTGTTAAGTGTATAGAAGTATAACTGATTTTTATGTGTTGATCTTGTATCCTCCACTTTTCTGAGTTCATTTAAAAATTCTACTAGTTTTTTGTGGATTATTTAGGATTCTTTCTAAATAAGATCATGTCATCTTTGAATATAGCTAGTTTTACTTTTCCTTTCCAATTTGGGTGTCTTTTGTATTTTTTTTCTTGCATAATCACTCTAGCTGGATAGTTGGTATGATTTCAGTCTTCTTAAATTTGCAAAGACTGTTTTGTTACCTATCAGATAATCTATTCTGGAGAACATTCCATGGGCACTTGAGAAGAATGTATATATTTTGTTGCTGTTGAATAGAATGTTCTGTGTATGTCTTCTAGGCTCATGTGGTCTAAAATATGATTCAAATCCAACATTTCCTTGTTGATTTTCTGTCAAGATAATCTGTCCATTATAGAAAGTGGAGTACTGAAGTCCTCTACTATAATGATATTTGCATATTGTTCTCAGTTCAGATCTGTTAGTATTTGCTTTATATATTTAGGTGCATATATATTTATGATTATTATATCTTCTTAATGAATTGACCCTTTTATCATTGTAGTGACCTTCTTTGTTTCTTGTTACCATTTTTGCCTTAAAGTCTATTTTGTCTGATATGAGTATAGCTACCCTGCTCTCTTTTGGTTTCCATTTGCATGGAATATCATTTTCCATCCCTTTACTTTGAGCCTATGTGTGTCCTTAATCTTGAAGTTAATCTCTTACAGGCAGCATATATTTGGGTCTTGTATTTTTTTAATCCATCCAGCCACTCTGTGTTTTTCATTGGAGCATTCAAGCCATTTACTTTTAGAATAATTATTGATAAGTAAGGGCTTACTAATGCCATCTTATTGTTTTCTGTTTAGTAGTTCCTTTGTTTCTTTCTTCCTGTCTTGCTGCCTTCCTTTATGAATTGATGGTTTTCTTTAGTGTATGTTTTGATTCCCTTCTCTTTTTCTTATGTGAGTATACTGTAGGTTTTTGCTTTTGGTTACCATGAGCCTTATGTGAAACATCTTATAACAGTCTATTTTATGCTGATAACAATTTAACTTCAATGTTGTACAAAACTGTTATTTTACTTCTCCTTTTTATGTTTTTGATGTCACAATTTACATCTTTTTATATTATTTCTCCATTAAGAAATTATTGTGGCTATAACTATTTGTAATACTTTTTGCCCTTTAACCTTCATACTAGAGTTAAGTACTTAACACACTACTATATTACAGTATTAGCATATTCTAAATCAGACTATATGCTTACCTTTACCAGTGTGTTGTATATTTTCATGTTTTTATGTTATTAATTAGCATCCTTTCATTTCAGCTTGAAGAACTCCTTCAGCATTTCTTGAAAGACAGGGCTAGTGGTGATGAACTCTGTCAGCTTTTGTTTGCCTGGGCAAGTCTTTATCTCACCTCCACTTCTGAAGAACTGTTGGGTATTCTTGGTTGGTGCTTTCTTTCTTTCAGGATTTTCAATATACCGTGCCATTGTCTCCTGGCCTGCAAAGTGTCTGTTGAGAAATCTTCTGATAGTTTTATGGGGGTTTCCTTGTATGAGAGATTTTCTTGTTGCTTTTAAAATTCTTTTTCTTTGATTTTAGACAGTTTTATTATAATGTGTCTTGGAAAACATTAATTTTGAATTGAAATTTTTAGATGACCTCTTAGCTTCATGAACTTGAATGTCTAGATGGCTTCCCAGGTTTGGGAAGTTCTCAGCCTTTATTTCTTTAAATAAACTTCCTGCTGCTTTCTTCCTCCCTTCTCCTTCTGGGCCTCCAATGATACGTTCGCTGGTTTCCTTAATGGTGTCTCACAATTCCTGTAGGCTTTCTTTATTCCTTTTCATTTATTTATTTATTTTTTGGTCCTCTGATTGGATAATTTCAACAGTTCTATCTTCTAGCTCACTGATTCTCTACCGTTTGAGCAAATCTGATATTGAAGGTGTCTATTAAATTCTTCAATTGAGTCATTATATTATTCCACTCCAAATTCCTTATTGGTTCTTTCTTATGTTTTCTATCACACTGTTGAACTTCTCCTTTTCTTCTTTTACTGGTTTTCTAATGTTGTTAACTTGTCTACCTTTGTTCTCTTTTAGCCCTCTGAGCATCTTAAAATAATTATTTTGAATTCTTGTCAGGCAATTTCTGATCTGCATTTCTTTGGGGTCAGTTACGGAAGGTTTCCTGTATGCACTTGGTGGATTCATGTTCCCCCTGATTCTTCATGTTCCCTGTAGCCTTGCATAGGTGTCTGCACATTTGAAGAAGCAATCACCTCTTCTAGACTTTGCGGACTGACTTCAGTAAAGGAAGAATTTCACCTTTGGGTGGGGCCATGCCAGAGCATGCTGTGACCCTGGTTCTAGTGGTACAGGGCACAAAGGGCAGGGTTGTGTGGCAGCACCAGGTCTGGGGGGCGGGGCAGACTGGTGTCTCTTTGTCTCAGGCTGTGGGGTCCACAGCATCGACAACTGTGTGGTCCTTGGCAAACATTGCAAGTTGCCTGCATTAGCCTGAAGGGCTGTTGTGGTCCTCAGAAACACCTCCAGGTTTAGTGGCTAGAGACCATTGAAGGCAGCAGTGGTGGCTGAAGCTGGTGGTGTCCGTGTGGGGGCCAGCAGCAGGTGCCTGGGCAGTGGCAAGGGCTGAGGCCAACTACAGGCACCCTGGCTGTCAGCATGCTCTCCTGTGACTACACAGTCTCCCCTTGGGCATGCACACTGGTGGCAGGGGTCAAGCTGGTGGTATGCACTTGCACAACTGGAGGAGCTAGCCCTGCCTGTGTGTGCATGACAGTGGGGATCAGATGCAGAGGTCTAGGCTGGCATTTTTCACTCATGCAGCTGCAGAGGCCTGGGCTGGCTGCCAGTGCTGTTCCTTTCCTGGTGGGGCGGTAGTGGAGTGGGAGAGGAACTCAGGTGGCTGGCATCATCAAAGATGAAAACTTGATGGGGGAAAAGCTGGTGAAATTGGTAGGGGGTCTGTGATAGCTGTGCTGGCTGTTAGCCTCTTCACTGGCAAAGTCTGCTTGGTTTGTCTGCAAAGCAGGTCACCATGAACCACAATCACTCCTGCTGTGTGGCTGCTCTTTGTAGACTCTGCTTTTCTTTCCTGTTTTTAGCCATCTCTGTATGTTTCAGTTTTGCCAATCTGGGTGGAGTAAAACCAAACTGGGACCTTCATTCAGTGTCCCAAAGACTGGGGAAGCTGGTTGCTCACCCCACTCATCCTTTCTTGGTGAGGGGACCTGTTTCTAGCTGGGAAGTTTCCTTTTCAGGCTTAGCAATGCCATCTTGGGGGATGGGATGATGCAGGCAAAATGAAGCTTCCTTCTCTTCTTGTGCTGTTATTCTCAGGATTTTTTGTACCACTGTGTTGCTGAAGTTTCTTAAGTGGACTCCAGAGCCGTTTTCATTTGTGGATAGCTGTCTAATTGTTGATCTTTTCAGGGCAGTTGGGGAGAAATGAAGGCCAGGGTCTCCTATGTGGCCCTCTTGATGATGTCCTTGGACTGTTCTTACTTACTTTCATCCACCTGATGTATCCTGTACTGATAATGGTATGTTAAAGACTCTATTGTTATGTTTCTTTCTCTGTTTCCTTGCATCTTTTACATTTTTTGCTTACTTTGCTTAATTTGCTTAATATTTTGTTTCTCTACTAATTGGTGAAAGATATTTATGATTATCTCATCTTATTTATGATTTTTGCCTTTGAGCAATAAAATTAGACTTATCTTTCACATTTAATGATGTTTGCTTTGAATTCTAGTTTGTCTGTTATCAGTATCACTACTCTCCCACTTTATTTTCTATTTTCCTGGAATATTTTCTTTACCTATCCTTTTATTTTTAGTCTTTCTAAATCATTTTTTGTGTGTCCCTTTATACAGCATAAAGATTTTTCTTACTTTGTAAGCCAAATTAAAAATCATTTTCATTTAATAGGTAAAGTGAAGCTCATTTATGCCTATTGATAAGACTGCTCTATTTGGTCTCAACTCTGTTATGCTATTTATGTTATAATTATTATGTGTATTATGTAACATTTGCTGTGGTTCTTACTCTACATTTTGTGTTTCTTTGTCCCTTTAGTTTTTAAATTTCTCCTGGTATTTAAATGTTTGGTGGTTACTTTTGCATTTATACCTTTTTAATACCTTTATTCACTTGTTCCTTATTCAATCCTTACTGTCTCATTTGATACTTTTAAATCATATCCCTTAATCTTCCAGTTAAAACTATTAAATAAGCAATGAACTTATTCTATTCTTTCATTCCCTCTCTGAAATCTCCCATTTTATTTGCATTCTTTTTACTTTGCCAGATCATATAACACATAATATGTAAAGTATGCAAAATATTATTCTAACCATTGTCCTCATCTCTGCTTTATTTTTATATCATCAAATATATTATGAAATGCTCTACATTAAGTATGTGGCCCTAATTATCTCTTGTTTGGATCAAGTTCATCTTGTAGTAGACTCTTCATGAAAGGATGATAAATACAGAATTTTCTGAGCTCTTCAATGTTTAAAAATGTTTTTCTGTAGCTTTGATATTAAGAGGAGATCTTGGCTGGATAGAAAATCCTTTTTTCATGTTTTTTATCCTTAAGTATTTTGAAAGTGCTATTATATTGTCACTTTGTATGTTTTTCCTGAGAAGTGTGATTCCACTCTAAGTCTCTTGCTTTGGAAAGTTATTTGATCTGTTTGCCTGTATATTCTGAGGATCTTCTTGTTTGTCTTAAAAGTCTAATAGTTTAATGGAAAACAGTATGGATGTTCCTTAGAAAACTAAAAATAGAGATACCATATGATCCAGCAATCCCACTCCTGGCTGTATACCTGGAAAAACTGAAAACTCTAATTTGAAAAGATATATGCACCCCAATGTTCACAGCAGCACTATTTACAACAGCCAAGACATGGAAGCAACCCAAGTGCCCATCAACAGATGACTGGCTTAAGAAGATATGATATATATATACAATGGAATATTATTCAGCCATAAAAAATAATGGTATATTGCTACCTGCAGCAAGAAGAATGGACTTAGAGAATATTATACTTAGTAAGAATATTATATTATTCAAAGAATATTCTTCTTAGAAATCAGAGAAAAACAAATATTATATGATATCACTTATATGTGGAATCTAGAAAATAATACAAATGAATTTATATACAAAACAGAAATAGACTCACAGACATAGAAAACAAACTTATGGTTACCAAAGGGGAAATAGGGGACAGACGGATAAACTAGGAGTATGGGATTAACAGATGCAAACTACTATACATAAAAGAGATAACCAACAAGGATTTAAAGGGAACTATATTCAGTATCTTGTAATAACCTATAATGGAAAATAGTGTGGAAATAACTGAATCTCTTTGCTGTACACCTGAAAATAACACAATACTATAAATCAACTGTACTTCAATTAAAAAGTCTAATAGTTTAAATATTACATTGAAGTTCACCATTGAGGTAATTTTTTCCTGGTACCTGATGACCTCTTTTAAGGTGTATATTCAAGTATTTGATTTTTTTACCTGGAAGCTTTTCTTAGATTAAATTGTAAGTATTAAGTTCATTCTATTAGCTTCTCTATCATCTTCAGAGACTCCAATTATACACGACTTCTAACATCTTTGCCTATTTCCCATTTCAGCCACTTTCTCTCTGACCATTTTTCTCTCTCATTTTCATTCTTTGGTTACATTTTTATCCTTTTCAACTGTCCTTTTATGTTTCATTCAAATCTATTCTTTCTTGTTCAGCTTGTAATTTAGTCTTCATTACTGATATGATTTTGTCTTTTCTTCTCTAAGTATTTAGTGTTCATCAAGTTTATTTACTGTCTCTTATTTTTGTAATTTCTGCTTTTAGTTTTCTAATTTCTGCTTCAAAGTTTGTGTATATATATATATATATGCTTCTGTATATATACATATGTATATATTCAAAGACTCACTTGAGAATGTTTACTTCATTTTGGAATACTACATTATGAGTTCTGCTCTTCCATCAGATATTTGAGGAAATTTTTTTCAGCGAAATCATCTATGTTCTGTTTGATTTTTACAGTAGTTTTGACTAGGGAAAGAATGTCAGTCCATATTTCCATGAACCATGCTGGTGATTTAATGTGTTTTATAAGATTCCTAGTTCAAGCACACACTCCCATAGTGTAGCAAAGGATGGTTTCCTTACTGAGTCATGTTTTCTTTCTCTTTTAAGGGTGAGAGAGGTGAACACAGGATTTGAGTGTCCTTAATTTCCTTCCCCACCCCCCCGCCCCGGTCTTTAGAGATCATACATTTCTCACTTTGCTTTCCCCTTTTACTATGCAATTTTCATAGGGCAACTCTCCCTTTTAATCATCTTCTCTTCTTCCCCTATTAAAACCTTACCATTCCAGGATTGCCTGCTTGAATCATACGCTTTTAAATCTCTACCCTTTAGTTAGTGCTCTAACCTAGCATGTGCTTTTCTTTTCTTTTTTCACATTAGTGCAAACTTTCTCTTTCTGGAGGTTGTTTTACTTCCCTCCTTATTTTTTCACACAGTTTTCCCAAATTGCCCTTGTTCTCTGATAAGGCTTACAGGAAATGTAAGGCACTTAGCTCACTGGGATTTGGTGTTTAGTTTTCTTTTTACAGGTAACTTAAAGTTTGACCATTCTACACCTTTTAGTTATGTCAAGTGCAAAAGATGTGTGTGATTTTACTTGTTGCTCTAGTTTTTCTTTAGTGTTTTAGAGGATATGCTAGGAGTCTTATAGTTATGCTGATGCTTCCCAGAAGTACCCATTTTACTTTTTAAATTACTCTTTATTGAAATAAAAAAGTTACAGAAAAAAAGTAAATAAAGCATAATTTAAGAGCTCAATTGTTTTTAAAATCACTACAGAGATCAAGGAATAGAACACTGCCAGAATCCTAGAAGCCCCACTTTGCTCCTCTCCCAATCCCTACTCCTTTCAACCCAAACGTGAACCCTATTATCATTTATATAAGCATATATAATGTTGTTTTTAACCTTTATATCACTTCAGTAAGGTTGTAAGCATCATTATGTGCCTGGTTTATTTCTCTCAAAATTATGTAGTGAGATCCACCTTCGCAGTTGGTACATAGTAATGTTTATTTCTCTTCATTGCTGTCTACGTATGTCAGTTTGAATTGAAATCTCAGTTTGGATCCTTGATCCTTTGTAGGTTCTTGCTAATATTGGTTTCATTCCAGTTTTGAATGTGTGAAAGTGGAAACTAAAGTGCAAAGATTAATGATCTCATCAAGATAATCTTGTAGGCCAGTTATTAAATGGGACTAGAATTCAAATTTCCTAACTCTTTGTTGAGATAACATTTTCCCACCACATAATGATTTATGAAATAAAAAAAGCAATTAGTCATTTTCATTCTTTCCTTAAAGTTATCACAGAGGCTCTTCTTCACCTTTAAGTATTTCTCAAAAAACCCATATCTTTTTTAAAATTTATACATTATGATTTTTGCCAGAGACATTTTTTTAAAAAAGAACTATAATCCATTTATCCCTACATTTCAGCTATAGAATTTGCTTGTGATGAAACACAGCCTTAAAAAAATCAGATGCCCTGTAAAAATTCAAGCAATAAACTCTGATTTATAAATGTTATTCAAATCAAGTTAAAATCATATTTGGAAAAATTACATTTGTAATTTTCCATATCCATATGTCACCCTCTAGGCTGCTAGGTATTTTTTAGGAAGGAACTACCTTGTCCCTGAAACATATGAGAAAGAAAGAGAAAGAGTAATATCAACAATTTTCCATTTGAGTTCTAGAACTTGTTAGGGATTCTAAAAATGTTTTATTCAATTTTAAATGTTAATGTAATATTAAACTATTTTTAAATCGTAAAACACAACCATTCAAATGTATTATAATTAAATTTGTAACCTAGTGGAGACTGACAGATCAGTATCTTGAGCTGACAGATTAACCAATTTTGGATACAGATTTTAAAATGATGTTTTCTTTTAACTGTGCATTGATTATGAATTTTGTAGCTTGTCACTATTCTTAAATAGAAATAAAAGAAGGAAAGAAGAAAGGAAGAAAGTAAAGGAAAGGAGGAAGGAAAGAAAGGAAAGACAAAAAAAGGAAGTCATCAGCTGTGTTCTTGTCTTTTAAGCCAATTTCACTCTTCCACATTATACATGCACTATTATGTAAATTCCCGGAAAAGTTCAGACATCCATTTCTTTCTTTCTTTGTGATAAAACAATCCTGTGCTTGTAATAACAAATAAGGACACAGATTTCTTTCTTTTTTCAATTATTATTAACTATAGTCACCATGCTGTATTTTAGATCTAAAGAACTTGCTAATTTTATAACTGAAAGTTTGTGTACTTTGATAAATATCTCCCTTTTTCCCCCATCCCCCAGCCTCTGGTAACCACCATTCTACTCCCTCTAAGAGTTTGGTTATTTTATTTTCTTTTTTAAGATTCCACATATAAGTGAGATCATGCAGTATTTGTCTTTCTGTGTCTGGCTTATTTCACTTAGCATAATGTTCTCCAGGTTCATCCATGTTGATGCAAATGGCAGGATTTCCTTCTTTTTAAAAATGAATAATATTTCTGTTTGTGTGTGTGTATCACATTTTCTTGGCTACTGTGAATAACGCTGTAATGAAGATGGGATTGCACATATCTCTTCAAGATAGTGATTTTATTTTCTTTGAATAGAAGACACAGACTTCTTATACTTGTAATATAGCATTGATAGTTTTGGTAATTATTTTGAGGTAGTTATTTATGCTTTAAATTTTGATGTTTATGAAAAATAATCCTATACATTATTAAATATTTGAGATTTATTTATTTAACACACATTTATTTAATCCATATGTGGTGCCAGGTATTTTTTAGATGCCTGGCAGAAGGATCGCATGAATCACGAGGCTCTCACAAATATGTGATGAATATACAATGTGGCATCATGTAAGGATGAATGCTGTAAAGAAATATCAAGCAGAGAAGGGGGCTAAAGAATGACAAACATGAGAATATGTTTTTTAGATGATGTATCCATGGAAATCTCCAACAGGGGTTTCTTCTGAACAGAGACCAGAAGGAGGTTGGAAAGGCTATGTCAATATTTGAGGAAGACCATCATAGAGAATAAGGTTTGAGTGTTTTGTAAACAGTCAGAAAGTCAGTGAGACTGAAACGAAGCAAAGGAGGGGGACGAGTAAGGAAAGAAACCTGAGGCCTGTCATGGTAGGTCTATTATAGTTGATGTAATTACCACCCTTCCCCCACTGAAAAGAATCAGGGATCTGGAATCAATGCTGACTCCGAGGCTGGACAGGGAAAATACTGATATACCTTTTTGCGCCATAAAGAAAGGAAGTGCTTTAGAAAACATATGGGGTTATGTTAAAAAAAGGACAGAAGCCACTTTGAATGTGATTCCACAGACCAAACATGAGAAAATTGGAGCATTAACACTAACAATACCAATTATAAACTAGTCCATTAAACTGATTCTATACTGATACTAAAATAATATAAGAAAAGAGAGGAGAAAGAGCTCTGCTTCACAGAAGAATTCTAATTAATAAGTCTAGAAAGGATGATAAATTTGGAAAGTTATTATTTTACCATGATCATAGTAATAATTGCTTCAGCCACAAATGGAGTATAGCCATTGGGTAAAAGGTTGCTACAGAACCAGATAGTTCCATGTTTTCTTCTATTAGTTTTATTTTGTTTTGTGGTTAAAAAAATAACATGAAGTCTACCTTGTTAAATTTTTTTTTTTTTTTGTGGTACGCGGACCTCTCACTGCTGTGGCCTCTTCCGTTGCGGAGCACAGGCTCCGGACGCGCAGGCTCAGCGGCCATGGCTCACGGACCCAGCCGCTCCGCGGCATGTGGGATCCTCCCGGACCGGGGCACGAACCCGCGTCCCCTGCATCGGCAGGCGGACTCTCAACCACTGCGCCACCAGGGAAGCCCTACCTTGTTAAATTTTTAAGTGTATAGGACAGTATTGTTAACTATATGCACATTGTTGTAGATCAAATCTCTAGAACTTTTCCATCTTGTATGACTAAAACTCCATACCCACTGAACAGCAACTCCCCATTTGTTCCCCTCTTCTCAGTCCCTGACAACCACATTCTACTCTCTGGTTTTAAGAATTTGACTACTTTAGATACCTCATATAAGTGGAATCATGCAGTAGTTATCCACCGGTGGTTGGATTATCTCATTTAGCATAATGTCCTCAAGTTCCATCCATGTTATAGCATGACAGGATTTCCTTCTTTTTAAAGGCTAAATAATATTCCATTGTATGCATTCACCATATTTTCTTTATCCTAGAACTGAGATTGCTGGATCACATACTAGTTTATTTTTAATTTTCTGAGTAACCCCCATACTGTTTTCCAAAGCAGCCACACCACACCATTTTACATTCCCACTGAACATGCACAAAGGGTTCCAATTTCTCCACATTCTAGCCAACACTATTTTATGGGTTTGGTTTTTTTTTTAATATAATGGCTACCCTAACAGGTGTGAGGTGATATCTCACTGTGGTTTTGATATGCCTTTCCCTGATGATTAGTGATGTTGACCATGTATTCATGTGCTTCTTGGTCACTTGTATATCTTCTTTGCAAAACTGTCTATTTAAGTTCCTTTGGTAATTTTTCCCCCAATTTTATTGAGGAACAATGGACAAATATCATTGTATATATTTAAAATGTAGAACATGATTACCTGATATACATATATATTGTTGAATGATTACCAAGAACAAGATAATTGACACATCCATTACCTCACATAGTTAACTCTTTTTTTCTTTATGTATGTGGTAAGAATACTTAAGATCTACTCTTAGAAACTTTGAAGTACACATACAATACGATATTTTAAACTACACTCACCATGCTGTACATTATATACTCAGAAATTATTCTTCTTATAACTGAAATTTTGCACCCTTTGGCCTACATCTCCCCATTTCCCCCTCCCTTCAGCCCTAGGTAACCACCATTCTATTCTCTGTTTCAATGAAATTGGCTCTTTTTAAAAATTCCATATATAAGTGACACCATACAGTATTGGGGTTTTCTTTTCTTTTCCTGTCTGACTTATTCCACTTAGCATAATGCCCTGCAGGTTCATCTATGTTGTCATAAATGGCAAATTTTCCTTCCTTTTATGGCTGAATAATATTCCATATATACCATATTTTATTTATCCATTCATCTGTGGAAGAATACTTAGATTATTTCCTTATCTTGGCTATTGTAAATAATGCCACAATGAACATGGGAATGCAGCTATTTCTTCATGATACTGATTTCATTTACTTCAGATATACATCCAGAATTGGGATTACTAGATCATATGGTAGCTCTATTTTTAATTTTTTGAGGAACCTCCATACTGGTTTCTATAGTGGCTGCACCAATTTACATTCCTACCAAGAGTAGATAAGAGTTCCTTTTTCTCCACATCCTCACCAACATTTGTTATTCCTTCTGTTTTTGAGAATGGCCATCCTAAAAGGTGTGAGGTGATATTTCATTATAGTTTTGATTTGTATTTTCCTGATGATTAGTGAAGGCAATCACCTTTTTATGCACCTGTTACCATTTGTATGTATTTGGAAAAATGTCTGTTTGAGGTCTTTCTCCATCTTTTAATCAGATTGTTTGGTTTGGTTTGGTTTGGCATTGGGTTATATGAGCTCTTTATATATTTTGGATATAAATCCCTTATCATATGTATGGTGTGAAAATATTTTCTCCCATGCCATAGGTTGACTTTTCATTTTTTGCCTGCCTTCTCAAAATCACCCTTTTTGGCCCTGGGCTCCACCAGGGTTTTGCAGCCTCCTACCTGGATCCCAAAGCTCTCAGAATGGTACTTTCATTTGTAGATAGCTGCCAAATTATTGTTGCTATAGGGAGATACAAGTGGGGGACCTACAATTTTGCCATCTTGGTGACATCACTGTCTGATAACTCTCTCAATATTAGACAATAGTATTTTATCAGTGCTAAAATTTCAGAGTGAGATTTTTTCTGTGGTTGTATGAGAGAATCACTTTGTCTTTAAGAGGTATATGTTAAAATACTTAGGCATGAGGTTTTATGATTCCTCACAAATATTTTAGCCAAAAAAAATGAAGATATATCAGACATAAAATGACAATATGTTACATATTTTCATTTTTTAGAAACCTATGTATATACTCAGTATGTGTATGTGTGTATATATATATATATACACACACATACATACATATAATGTGCATATGTAATATACATACATAAATATGTGTGTGTGTGTGTATATATATATATATATAGTATGTGTTTGTGTGTGTGTGTGTGTGTGTGTATGTGTGTATAGGCAGAGACAGAGGCAGAAATTGGGCAAGATATTAACAATCTAGGTAAAAAATACATGTGTGTTTATTTTATTATTTTTGCAACTTTTCCATGTATTTGACATTTTTCCAAAATAAAAAGCTGAGGGAAAGTTTTTATTTTGTATATGTGGATTCTGTAGTCGAGGCAAAAACTTTCCAGTTTTAAAAATTATTTTGTTATTTTCTTCAAGAAGGCTGAGAATGCCATAGATGCTTTGGGCCACATTTCAGTAAAATCTGTAATCACTGAGTACAGGTAACCCCTGCTTTTCAAAAGTTCGCTTTATGCCACTTTGCTTTTACAAAAGACCTACATCAGTACCTGTTTTTTCACTAGCCCAAAGATATCCTAAGATGATTTTTGCTTCTATGAAAAAAGGCCAACAGCAAAAACAGCATTCACCGTTAGTTTTGCAGGGATCCATTACAGAGGCAGTGCACACCCAAAGCAGCAAGAGTGGCCCTGCCAAGCTCCTTCCCAGGAACTGCACTCGTCATCTCAGCATCAAGCCTCCAGAGCTTCAACTGTGTCTGTGAGCATGTGTGCTTTATCTTGATTTATTCTGTGCATCCTTAGCAAGATGTGTCCTATTATAATTGCTTCTTCACTTAACACCTTTTGGTTTACAAAAGTTTTCATAGGAACACTCTACTTTCAGATAGCATGGGAAACCTGCACTTCTTCTTTATTAGCGTTTTCAATAAATTCATCTCCTGCATTTCTGCTTTTCACTCCTCCCTGTTCTTCCTGAAATCTTCTCAGATCAAAGAGAAATGGTTGGTAAATCCTACTTTATACACAGTTTAATCATTTTTTTATTGGCTTTGAGCTTTTTTTCTTTTGCCTTGCCTTAATTATGCCCAGCACCATGTCCTAAATTGTAATACCATTATCTTGATCCATTCATTGAACAAACAGTTGTGTGTTCACTGTGCTTCAGGTACTGTTCTAGGGGCTGATGCCTTGCTCTTTATATTCTTTCCCGTAACTCAATTTCTATACAAACACCTCAGACATAACCACCTACGTATTGTAAACTTTCCTTCCTCCCTTACTCAAAATATAGAATCTAGTATTTGAAATTTCCACCACAGGAATTACTCCTTCGAGTTCTCTTCTTGTCTCGAGAAGACTGTCTGGCACATAGTAGAAGTTGAATGAAAATGAATGAATAAATGAAAATACAAATAAATTACCTGGGAGTGTTTGTCAATTCAAGTGTTACAGATTCAACCAAAAGAATATTCAGTGCAAAGGATATTTGTTGGAAGAACATGGTATAGGTAAAAATATTGAATAAATTGTACCAAACTTGGACTCAGAAGGGCAAAACTGGGGAGCTGTGGGGAGCTGGGGAACAGGAACAATGTCTTTAAGGGTAAATGCAACGTTGCTACTTTCTATCCTTCTGTTTCTTTGGTCAAGTTTTAAATTTTAGGGAGATAGGCTCTGATGGGCCTGTCTTAGGTCACATGTTCTCCCTTGGCCAGAGGAGGTCAAGGCATCGTGATTGCATGCAGTGGGGATGAGAGGGGAGTGCAGGATAGTACTTCACATTGAAATACACAAACATGAACCAGATGAAGTGAGAACAGATGCTGTTTTAGTTTTCTATTGCTACTGTAATGAATTATTACAAACTTAGTGGCTCAAAACAACCAGATTTATTATCTCACAGTCCTGTAGGTTGAAAGTCCAACGAAGATCTCACTGGACTGAAATAGGGTGTTAGCATGGGTGCATTTCCTTCTGGAGTTTCTAGGGGAGAATCTACTTCCTTGCCTCTTCCAGTTTCTAGAGGCCACTGCATTCCTTGGCTTATCGTATCCTTCCTCCAGCTTCAAGGCCCGCAAAGACCAGCCACGTCTTTCTCACATCACAGAACTGACCTCTCTGCCTCCTCCTTCCACTTTAAAGGATGCCTGTGATTACACTGGCCTCACCAGGATAATCTCCCTGTTTTAAAGTCAGCTGATTAGAAATCTTAATTCCATCTTCAACTTTAGTTACCTCATCAACAGTCACTTTGGTCATCAGTGAATCTTGAACAATAAGAATCCTTGGAAAAGACAACACATTTTGAGCAGGAGGTGTAAAGATAGGCGATCTTTTGACACAGTGCTGGGGTCACAATACAGCCCAAATGGGAGGGGATTTGGGGACATCACAGAAGCTTAGTACCGCAAAAAAAGCATTAAAGCAAAACTTGTACAGATCTGCCTAGGCTCCCCCTGGGTATAATAATTTTTCATGTATGACGAAGGAAGCTGAATGCAATCTCTCTACAAAAATACTTAGCCCCTGATGCAACCCTTATGTTATCATTTATTTTAATCAATGATATGGAACAATACAGTGGTCCACTCTCCAAGGAAATACATCATAACCAAATAAATATCTTACATCATCTGTTAGAGGTAATCAGATAATACAGGAAAGTACTTAAAAATTAGAACCTAATATCCATGACGAAGCTAGGGAAATCCCATGTCATATATGAGTCTACGGCTACTTTTCAGAATCTTTTGCCTTGGGTGATCATCTTCATTGCCTATTCATTGCCCATGGGAAGATTTTAACTACCAGATGTGATCTAGAATCCTGTTTCTGAAGAATTCTCAATATATTACTGATTATATTTAGCAAAAAAGGTAAATATTATAGTTTCATATACTTTTAGAGTTTCTGGTAAAATAATTTAATCCAGCCTGTTCATGTGAGCAGACAGAGGCCCTCAGAGATTAAATGACTTGACCAAGGTCATCCAAACTACCTGTGTCAAAGTTAACAGAAGCATCTACCTCTTGTCTGATACTTTAATGTATATGGTCCATTAGGTTCCTATCTAAGATGTTTCAAGCTCCTTTACACACACTCATGTGAACACACACACACATACAAAATCAGAAACAAAGGAACTAGGAAAACAAAAACATGTCTATATAATTGAAATCATCTATTTAAAATAATAAACTTAGAATCATTCTTCTGTGGGTATTGGGGGGCCATGAGTACACTGAGTTCATGTATACATACAGCTATAAAAGAAGTGCTATCAGGAGGTGGCATTAGATTATAAGAGATCATCATTCCTCAGCTATCTAGACTGACAGATCAGAGGGAATGTATAGATATCGTATACCTTAATTTCATCAGGAATCCTGATGAAATCTCATGGTTATATCATGGGCAATGTGGAAAAGATGCTGGCAGGATGAACAGCACATCCAGTTTATCTAAAGGCTGATTGAGCAGCAAAAACTCAAAATTAGTGAACCTATCTCAATCTGGAGGAGGATTAAGAAATGTTCACCCTGCTGCATTTGGGGTGAATGTCCTTGAACTAGTTTTTAAAAGACAGATTGCAGAATATTTCAAGAGCAACCCATAGGAAAGTTATTTGGGAGGGGGTGCACAGTGGTGAGATTTTACCCTACTTACAGGTGACAAGTTAGTCTGCCGTATTTTCATGGATGTTGGCAGAAGATAAACTACTTCTGGGTCAGAGACAAAGGACTTTATTACCCACTGCACAGCAGGCAGCATGAACTGCATAGTTGCATTGGTTCCCCTTGTTTCCCAAGTCCCACTGGATTGATATGTAGAGACCCAGAGGATGGTGCACACACAATAGGTCTGTGTCATAGCTGAGGAACCAAAATCCTTTACAGAGGACTGCCAACAAATCTGCCTAAGCTTTGCCCCAAGGAAGACATTATCTTTATGGTCCTGGAGAGCTAACAAATCTGCCTTCTGACCAAGGTATGAGACACTTTCTCTGTCCCACAAGGCCATTTGCTTATACAAACATCCTTGAAAATAGAGTTCAGGGCAAAACTCTCAGTGCCTCTGCTCAGAAGACAGGCAGAAACGTGAGTGGTCCATGGAAAACTGCTTCCCAACAGGTGGCTGTGGCATCGGTCACTCATGAATGTGCCCAGAGTGCTCCAAGTGAACTTTCCCTCTAATTGGGCACCTTTTCTACTTTGCTGGGCCAGAGGACGGGATGTGACAGCTGGCACCTGCCTTCAGGAGCACCCATGTAAAATCCATAAACCATAAAACCTGCATGCTACCTCACATGCTGTAACACTCCAAATGCCCAGGCCCGTCACTTCTACAAATTCCTCATTCTGCACTGATAGGAACAAGAAAAGAAAGAAAAAAGAACGTTAGGATATAATTATTTCATTGTCCGTGGTTTTATGAATTTCCCCCCAGGATTTTTTCTGGCTTCCAAGGCGAAGCTGGGGTGTGCCACATGGAGTCACACATCGGCCACTTTCTGGAGGAGGGAGGGAAATTAACCCACTTCTCTGCCTGAGGGATCGATCTGGGATGACAGGGTCGGAGACCATGAGGTCAGATAACCACCAATTCAGCCACTGTCATTTTTTACTGGATTGAATTTAGGGTTTACCCAGTTAGAGCTTTATACAGGTTCATCATCTGTGTAAGGAGGTAGTAGAGGCAGCAACATAATGAGCACAGAGCCTCCCCAAAGAGCCAGAGAACCTGGCCCGCCACCATCAACAACAGCCAGATCTGCCTTGGTAAAACATACAATAAATTCAGAGTTGGAGGAAACTGAGAGTAAGAAATAGGTGTACCATCCTTAAAATAGTTGTTTAATAAGAAGTCTCCAATCTATTTTCTGATTTCTGGCTAAAGGGTTAGAATTCTTAATTATTTCCCCCCTGCCTATGGGGCACCTGGTACTTTTAAGACCCTCTCACTCTCCTACTTAATTATAGAAGATTCACATACAAGAAAGCAGCCCAAAAAAAGCCCACTTGGTCCCTGATAGTATTTTTAGTTCTTAACAACTCTGTGCTTATCATTATAAAGTATTAACAAATAAGAAAATACTTTTTTACTTTTTAACAGAGTATAACATCAAGCAAAGATTTAGCTGAAAGGTCTCTACTTTCTTCCCTTTGTCACTTTCCTCAGCAAGGACATGCTTCAAATTTCCTTGTAGCATAAAGGGCAGATACACTGCTTCATTATCAAGTTAGAAATCACATTCTGAATATAGAGCTACTTTTGCATTTGTTGATGTCAGTCTTTCACCTAAATTAGCTCTTATGTTTCATATACAAACTAGGTAATTTCTAATGTGGCCAATTTCTGGAAGATTTTACTTTTCAATGGCATGTAGGATGTTTTAAAATATTTTTTCTTAACTGATGCATGCCTTGATTTCATATTTGTACATGCTGCTTTCAGAAGGATGAGATCTCTTTTCAGAAGATGAATGATCTTCATAATAAATCAGTTAATCTTGTTTAAAATCTGTTTTACACATGAAGATGGAATATATATCTGTTACCAAAGAGAGACTAGAGCTGAACATTCACTGAATTTATGTTAGGAACACCCTGCATTCATGTGAATTCTTCGAAGTCTACATCCCATAGCACCTCAGCATTCATCTTTGCAAATCAGTACTCACCTCTGTCCATGCTACGTGTTATCACTATATAGAGGAAGACAGAAATGGGGAAAACTGGGTAGAATTATGTTGTTTTTTGTGTTTTTTTTGCCAAATAACAAATATCAGAATAGATGGTTGGACTGAAACAGATTTCCTATGTGGTTTTGAACAACTTCTTGACTATTTATTGCCGCCATCTACTAACATAAACTAAGCATCAAATTGGATTTGGGGCAGAAGTCTGGGATTTAGCAATATTTTGTTGCCATCACTAGATCTAAATAAACTGTGTAGTTGGTAATATTAATGATTTTTCTGTGTGAAAAAAGGTAGGGAAGTTTTTACCCCAAAGGCACAGGGTAGTGATTAATAGACTCTTCAGTCTGTGTAAGAAATCCTACTTTACAGCTACACAAAATTTACTGAAATGTCGACCTAGTTTCCAAATGACATAATAGTGCGATAAATGCAAATTAAACTTCAATTTAAAATGGCACAGAACCTATTTTAAAATCTCCTGTGTGATATAATTATTTTCCTCGTTTCTTCTGTTCTGCTTTTTGTTTTAACATGTATGATAACTTTAAGAGATGAACTAGTTTCAACTGAGATAGGGATTTGTTTACCTTGCGTAGCTGAAATCAGTGTTAATGGCCTATATTAGCTGTATTTTCTGTGCCAATTGACAAGTTTACAACTCATGATATCTGACATCACATCAGTGAAGAGGGAGGAAACTTGGGTTGCCAAGTCTTGCTCATATTTATTCCAATGAATCTTTTAAAAAATCCCTTTAGGGACATTTTGCTATTGTTCAAGAGGTTGGAGACATGCCCAGCATCATGTGGTCATTTTGTATAAGAACCTGGATTCTTTCCTGGGTTTAGTTGCCTCTAAATCCTGTTTTCTTTCAACTTTCCCCATCTTGCAAACTGTCTTTGCTCTTATCTTCTTATCTGAGCTGCCTCTCTGCTCACTATGCTCAGCCACAGTTTCTGCTCAGAAAAGACATACAGAGCGATTTTCAAAGAGGATATATTCACACCACATTTCTTTGGTATTTACTTTCTTTAAACCTACTTAACATATTTTAATCCATCTTTAATCATATATATTTTCCACAAATGCTCTGTTTTTTAGTTTTAAACCTCAATGGGCCATACTGATAAAAATGAAAAAAAGATGGTAATTAGATTTTATTCAAATGTCAAAAAATTCAAAATAAATGCATTTGCTTTAAATAGTGTACTTTTATTTAATGCCAAAATGCCACAGCAACGGTGGTTACCCAGCTTGATGTCAGCAGCCAAAAAAGAAATCAAAAGGTGTAATCTCTTTCAAGTGCAGCTCTGATCTCTATTCATCAGTCCACATTTGCTCTATTCTGCTGTTGTCCTTGGAGAGGAGGGAGGAGAGGAGACATCAGGGTGATCTGCTAAGAAACTGATGCTTGATGCTTCATTTACTGAAGGGTGAAAAACTGACTGCAAGACCACAGGAGGATTGCAAAATGTGGTCTAAATTAGATCCAAATACCTTCTAATCCTTCAGAATACTATTAACCAGGCCAGTATTGAGTAAATATTTACTGAGTACCTACTGAGGAGATGCCCTAGACGGGTACTGGGTTGACAAGATTAGTCCCCACCCTTGAAGATCTAATGATCTAGCGGGGGACTGGCCAGGGTAATAGGTATAAACATTGACAGTCTTGTGATAAAAGCTTGTTCCTTCAAGCTCAGGGCTCACACAGCTGAGCTTTAAAGACATATCCAGCAGAGAAAGAAAATGGAAAAGCAAAAAGGGCAAATCCATGTTAGAAGAGCGGTCACTAAATGGAGGAAAAGATAAAAGTGACTAATATATCACTCTTGGGTATTTTTCCCTGAGCATGGAACCGGTCTGATGTCCCTGATTTGCTATCTTATCCTGAAGCTCTGTACTTCCTAAATTTTACTGTTAACCCAAGAATCACCTGTGGCCCTACCCCACATCCACTAGATCTGAATCTGTGTGAAATGAGTCTGGGAAACTCCAATATTAACAGGTGCCTCTGTATGATTTTATCAGGAAGTTTAGGAAACACTGCTGTAGCTGGTGGTGCCTGAAACTCCACCATTTGAGCTTATCTCTTTTGCGCAGACCTCAAATTTTAACTTGAACAAAAGAACTGAATCTCCTGCACTATTTGAACGTAATGCCTTTAGTTTCATAGATCCTCTCAAAGGTTAGGGGACATTCATGCTAAGAATGTTCAAGTTACTGCACCCCACCCTCTAGAGTTTAACTGAGTGGGCCTGATGTGGAGCCCATTAATGTTTGTTTGGACAAGGATGTTAAGAGATTCTGATGGAGGTGATCCTTAAAAGGCACTTTGAGAAATACTGGCCTTCTGAGGATTTATTCCTCTTGAAAATAAACACATTTCACTCTTATACTTCGGTGTAAAAGAAGATTTGAGGATTGGATTTAATTTCAGATTATAAATCCACTAGAATAGAAACTTTGAGAGGACAGGAGTAATGTTTTTTTCTGTTTTGTTCAGTGATACATGCCTAGTATCTGGAAGAATGGCTTTTACATAGTAGATGTACACAAAGTATTCATTGACTTAATGAATGAACTAAAGGTGGAAAGAAATCATGTCTCTTACTCTTTCATTCCCAACATACCTTCTAAGGCCATGTTATAATCAGAAAATATTCACAAATGAATTTGCAGAGAACAGGAGGGTGGTGGCAGGAGTAGAGAGGAAAAATCTAAATCACTTTAGAACTTCAGGAGGGAGAAAAAAATGTCAATAAAGAAAAGCTGGGAGGAATAGTGGACCCCATCCCACCTCCCGCCCGCCAACTCTGCTGACCTCACAGAGCTATCTAGGGTGACTGTAATCTTGGACACCCATCACTGTTTGACCCTGGATGCTTTGGGTTGCCCCCTCTGAAAGAGAGAATCCCAGAGGGCAAGGTGAGGTTCTGATGAGGAAATATACAAGAAGGGAAATTGTAGCTTTCTCCTCTCCCACTGCCTCCCTTATTTTCTGAGCTTTCCCTATGCATGTTGGGACGTAAAATCTCATTTGGTGTGTCAAAAGGTGGGTGAAGCCATGGCATCACATGAGTTGAGTAGTTCACTACCCCACCTCAGTTCTTTGCAGCTCTGTATGGAATCCTGTATCTCTTTATTCAGCACCTGAGTGTTCACTTGCTCCTATGTTAGGGAAAGAAAAATTTTGAGTGTTAGGGACCTCACCAGTTGAGGAAAAAAAAAAAAAGGCCAGCCCCTGATATGCAGCTCTTATGCCTTCTTCAAGGGTTGCTGCCAGCAAGGAATGACTTCAAGGGGTTAAAATGGTCCCCTGCAGATACTGTCTGTTCCTGTCTTAGCTCTGGGTGTGAGAATTGTTACGGGGACACAATAATGGCTCCTCCCAGCTGTTCCAGGATCTGGGACTGTATCCTTTGAGAGCTGCATATTTTCAGGTGCTAGGGGAGGGGGCAGCATAGAGATTTTAAGAATGAGATTTGAGTCTAACAAATGGAATGCTTGGCAGTGTGCTGTATTCACAGGAGATATTTTCCCCCTAATTATTATGCCATGTGAAGGATGAGGAGTAAAAAATGGAATGGGATACATTCAATGAATCATGTTCATGCAGCTCTATCCTAATGCTTTCTGAATATATCAACTCTAAGAAAGATTGTACAGGTGTTTTTCTTATGGATCTTTCATGATGGGGTCTAGGGCCCCTCCTGGAACGTGTAGGATGCCAGAGAGCTTCCCTTTGTTCTAAAAAGATCTGCACTGTGTGTGAGACTCTCCAGAGCATAAAAAGCCTTATGTCAAAACTTAGTACAGTATTTCTTTTTACCTATGACATAAAGGTTTTGAGGAAGCTAGCTTTGTTAGTGACACAGGGAACACAGGTAGCTCTAGTGTTCAGAAAACAGGGTTTGGTCCTACATCATTTCATTTTTAATAGCTACCTCAGAGAAGCCACTTTCTTTAGAACAACTGTACCATTTGTAGAGCACTTGATAACTTACCAAGCATCTTCACATACTTTCGTGTTTTGAGCCCCACAATGAACTTGAAAGACTGGATCTATTGTTCTACTTTTTCTTAAATTAATTTTTATTGGAGTATAGTTGCTTTACAATGTTGTGTTAGTTTCTACTGTACAGCAAAGTGAATCAGCTATACATATCCATATGTCCCCTCTTGTTTGGACTTCCTTCCCATTTAGGTCACCACAGAGCATTAAGTAGAGTTCTCCATGCTATATAGTAGGTTCTCATTAGTTATCTATTACTGTTCTACTTTTTATAGTATGAAAGGGAGGTTCGGAGATTTTAAAGAAACTTCCAGCCAGTGGCAGAGCAGACAACATACAAATCTTATTCCAAATGCTATATTTTTCTCCTAAGAGTAGCTTATCACTCTCTACTATTGAATGAATAGATATAAAATCCCAAATTTTGAGCAAGATGTTTGGGTAGAATGTGCCAGCATCCTGCTCATGATGGCATTTGGATGTCTAGAAAAATTAGGCAGTCACTCAGATTGTTTAAAGCAGTGGGTCTCAAGGTGTGGTTCCTGGATCATCAGCAGCAACGGCATCACCTGGGAGCTTTTTAGCAATGCAGAATCTCAGTCCCTACCTGAGACTTAATGAATCAGAAAATCTGGAGGTGGAGCCCAGGAATCTGTGTTGTAAGCCAGTCCTACAGGTGATTCTGATGCATGCTATTGTTTGAGAAATTCTGACTTGAAGGATACAATATCATGAAGTCCTACCCTCAAACCCTTATCCCACAGTTTAACCTTAATTTGAAAGCCTTTTTTGATACATAATAAACACACTGTCATTTAGTACATCAGGAAGGTTTTCTCTATAAAAGTCAGTGAGAAACAGGCACAAACGCATTGAGAATTTGGATGGGTGAGGAGGGTGAAGGGAAAAATAATGAGTTGAGAGCACAGAGTTTTTCTGGAAGGCCAGTGGGGGACTCAGGTCATGGGACTTGAGATTTGAGAAGAGAAAGCAAGAAAGAAAATGAAGAAAGGACTGAATTTACACTTTCTAAATTTACACTTTCCAGTTGTGTCTAAGACTAGTTCTATCACAGTCAGTTACTTTTCCTGAAATGCCACTGTCTTTGATAATTCCAACCCATTGGTTCAACTAATCAATTGATGCAATCTACTAAGTTTAAAAACACAAATAATTAGTGACTCTCAGTAGAAATCGTCTTTATCAAGGAAAGGGACATCCCTTCTTTAACTTTGGAAAGGACCTGGGTAATGCAGAAGTAAAATGCTTATGTCCGATGGAATATGTCCAGGCCAGCTCCTAAGAAGTCTACAAATGTAGCATTCAGAGAGACTCTGTGGCTTTGAGGAGACCAATAAAAGAGTACAAAGTTATGGCCAAGAGTTGCTGGCTCCTCATAAAGCCCACCTTGCACAGAGTGAATCCTCTTCATGAATGTTTTCCGGTCCTCAGCTACTTTCATGAGTATTTGCCATCCAATTTAACAGTAACAACCAAAAGATTTACTGGGGAGAAATCACAAGGATGCTCTTTTTTGTCCATTAAAAAAATTAAAAGAGAAATGCCATGTTCCTACACAGTAGTGAAATCCCTTTTCCCGTTCACTTTGATCCATATTTGGGCCAGGGTAGGAGACTAACTCCCATGGAACTTTCCACTATGCCAGGAAGTAGTTCTGTTCCTGAATCTTTGACAGAAGGTGTGTCCCTTGCTAAACCTTTTGAGTCCCTAATGCTAAATAGGGGTCACTTACATAAGTAAAATTTTTCTGATAATACAGTTATTTTCATTTTATATGTCCAAAGGAAAACTATAAATCCCTTGCTATAAAAAAGTTATTAATTTCTTAGATATGTACACAAACATTTGGAGAATAATTTCTCTTGGATCAGCTACTCTTAGTTTCAGAAGCAGGCTTCACTCCTTTCTAGAGCAGGAAATCCTAATTCAGAACATTGTCATTTTTCACCCCCTCCTTTTTTTGTTTTGACCACATGTACGTATTTGTGATCATACACATCTTTGAACACGTTACACAAAGTCCTCCAGTCTCCAGCCCACCTTTCCAGATTCACTGACGTTTCCTCTGAAAGCCATTTTCCTACAGGCCATATTTTTTTTTACCAGTTTTGTTGAGATATCATTGACATATAAAAATTATATTTATTTAAGGTATATGCTTGTTGTTTTGATATATGTATACATTGTGAAACAATCACCACAATCAAGCTAGTAACATCTATCAACTCATATAGTTATCATTTTTGTGTTTGTGTGTGTTAAGAAGATTGAATTTAGGAGCTATCCTTTTAGCAAATTATGAGTATACATAACAGTATTGTTAGCTATCATCACCATTGCTGTATATTAGATCTCCAGAACAAGTCAAGTTGTTAAACTATTTCTCAGCCACAATTTTAAAAAATGATTTGGATATCAATCCTTGGAGAAGAAAAAAATCTTAGATTTGAATAAACAACAACAACAACACCTTTGCTTCGTTGAATCTCATCTCAATCATCTATAACATTATCTACCATTCTCATCATTCACTCTCCTGCTCATCCTGCCCAATTACCAAGACTTTTCCACCCGGCTTTTTGTCTTTTTTTCCATCCCAACTCATCCATCATCCTTGATGATGCTAACATCCTTGTAAGTAACTGCCTCATTGCTCCCGCCTCCTACTCCCTTCACAGGGTGGGGCAAGCAAGGACAGACCATTGCCCCCAGAGGGTTCACCAGGGGCCAAACTCCAGTGTAGAGAGGGAGTAATGCTTACACAAACTCAGCCTAAAATCACATGAGCTACTTGCTTATTTGCTTTGTTTCATCTTGGAGCTATCATGTCTCCTAGTTGATTGATATTGACAATGTGTTTTCTCAGTCAGTGACATTCTAGAAAATCAACTGCTTGTCAGAAAATCAACTCTATGGTTTTACAACCAACTGGACTGTGCTGTGAATCACATGACACAGGGCCAGTTTGGTGACATAAGTATTCTATCCAGGTTTTCTGGTTCTGTTCCAGTCGGGATTTACCTTATCATTGCTTTAGGGAAAGTGATTGAGAATAATTTATAATTGGTTTCAGTACAGAACGAATCCATGGAAAGATTTAACTTCCCATGGTTTGGCTTTTACACCCCGTTATTACAAAATTGTCCCCCAAACCAGCTGCTAAACAGAAATGAGCACAGGAGTGTTGAGACGACAGAATGGAGGAGGAGATGCATTTAGAGCTCACTGACAGGGAGGTGGTGTCCAAGTTGATCAAAGTAACCTGATGCCCTATGCTAGCTATTAATTGAATATTTATAGATGCCAGGCATAAATTATATATTTTCAATCCTCCATCTATAATGTATGTGATCTTGTTTTGTCTATTTGTCAATGGGTAGAACTAAAAGAGAAGGAAAATAGCTTGCCTGAAATGTTGGGTCCGAGACTCAAATCTAGGTCTGCCTGAGTCCAAAACTAATTGTTTTAACCACTCTATTCTATTTTAGTACTTGATGCTACTCCAACCCCAAGCTTCCTTCCTGAAGCCCAAAACCCCCAAGATCATTGAGAAAGAATCTACATCTGAACCATCTTTGTATTTCTCATATTGCTTCACTCAATGATCTGTATATAGTAGGTGCTCACTATTTGATTATCAAATGAATGGATACATTTTTATAAAACGGATCAACATCAGTTACTGATATCTGTAGGAGGCTTGTACACAAAAAGTATATATATACAACAAAACGTCTTCCTTGTCAATAATGTTTTAATAGGTAAAATGAAAAGGGAAATATTTAACTCAGTGATGGGTAAGGGTGTGTTTTGTTTCGTGGGGAGACTATGGTAGCTGAAGGACAGACTCGAATGTTGCAGCCCTCCTTGTACCTACTGCCTTACAGTGGCCTCATCATGGGCAGAGTGCACCTCCCCGACCCTTGACTTTCTGCTTGGTCCACAGGCTTGCTATGGCTTATGGTATGTAGGTGGAGGTGACCCTACAAGGCCTCTTGTGTTTCTTCTTGCCCTCTTGCACCTCAAGCATCAGCATGAGAAGAGCTTTCGCCAGGTGCTGCACCTTTAGCCTGGGCCCTGAATGAGACATGAGTAGAGCCGAGTCAGCCCAGCCTAGATTGTGTGACTGTTATTTGACTCATCCGATCCAACTGCAGATCCAGTAAAATACAAATTTCTGTTAAAGCCACTGAGTGTTGTGGTAGAGCTAATGAATACAGCAGATGCTCCCATTATTTTCAGAGTTAAATGTCTCACTCAACAATATGCTATAATAACAGTTTACAATTTGCTCACTAGCTTCCACCCTTTAATTTTTTAAAGAGAGTCAAACCTCAGAGATGGCCTGAGGCTGAGAAGCTAGGATAGAGTCTACCAACTGAACAGCCAGAGACATTCACCAATCTGTCAAGAAGAGGAGCCTACCTGAGTGAACTCCTTCATGTAGAGATTAGATCTGTTTGACAAGTTAGACTCGGGTGTTCATAAGAAAATTTCTAATATTGTCTGCAATTTTCTTTAAAATGTTTTAAATGTGGTTTGTGTGATATATATATATATATATATAATGTAATATATATAATTTATATTATATAATATGTATGTTAATATTAAATATTATGTTATATAATATATATATGTGTGTGTTGCCTTTCAATCTGTACCCTGGAGATCATCAGTGAGCATTTGAAGTCCCTAAATCAAGAGCACTCACTACTGAGCCTTGTTACTTAGGATTTCACAGTTTGTATTCAGAAATTTCAGGCTCTGCCAGTGCCCTTCAACTATCTTTATCTCTGATCAGCACCAGATGGTTTGTTAATTAGTATAATGTAAGGCTGATCTTAATTGCTGACCTGAGTGGTTTCAACATATGTGGATTGCCTAGAAATACTGTCTCTATTTCTGCCTTTGCATGAATTGGGATAAGAGGTCTAGGGAGGCCACGACCTTTACAAGTGGAGCCCCAGGTCTCTGGTTATTTCTGAATCTTGTGTGGAGCCACTTTGGAGAATTCTGAATAGTGCCGTATCTGCCTTGCATAAAGATTTGAAGCAAAATGTTTACTGAAATGCCTAAAAAGACAAAGCGATGACTACTTTCTCATAAATATGGTATGACGTAGATCACCGGCAGTGAGATCCTGAGAGCAGAGACCTAGAGACCTTTTCTTGTCTCTAACTGCTGGAGACTACCCAGATCTACCACGACAACCTAATATTTGGGTATCACCAAATTGCCTTAGTTCGGTTACAACTGCTTCTCTAAACAATTCAGTTAAAAGCTCATCAGGGGTGGAATGAATAAACAGAGTGGCATATTTCTTTACTGAAATTCTATTCAGCAACATAAAAACATTGCTATATGCAACAATAAGGTTGAACTTCAAAGACAGTACGTTGAGCTGTATATTTCACATTAGGGCATTTTGCTGTATATATATTCTACCCCAATTAAAAAATAGCCGTAAGAAAGATATCAAGATAATCAGCAGATCCATGGCAGGCCAGGAATGGTCTTCCCTAATCAGAACTGTGATCCCTGTCCAGAAATTCTCCTTCCTGTCAAATTCTAGAATCCAAGCTGCCACCTTCTCATTTTTCCATTCATTTTTGAAGCTCCCAGAAACTTGATTTATTTATCTAAAAGGACAAATAATTGCACTCCAGGAACTCTTTTGTTCAAATCCAAGGGTGCTATTCCACAGACTCTGAAGTGAATTTGTGAACAGCCCTTGCTGGAATTGTACAATGACAGGTGGCAGGTCCCTATGTGACCATCGTGGAACTGTCTTGGAGAGGCTGAAGTGACTTAGCTAAAGGCATGTATACAGCTAACCACAGCACCCAAATAGAAGGTAGAACTCTTTCTACTTACAGTATATTAAAATATAAAATTTTGTTACAGTGTCGGATTTTGCATCAAGGTAAAGTCATCCTTTCAGTATCTATTGTGTAAACTCAATTTTAAATGAGTAATATCTTTTTAAATGAGTAATATCTTTACTGATAGTTTTTGCAAGTAACTGGGGATTAGATGTAAAATATTAAATGTTTAGAAAGTTTACTTTTGACTTTAAATTCAACTTTACTAATTAAAAAAATAAATTTTAAAAAATAAATAATTTATAAACAACAATTTTAATTATAATTCATACTTTTAACAGTTTAGTCTAGTCTGTCCAGGCTTAAATTTTATTTTTCTTATAACCTTTCTAGTGTAGTTTACATTTATGTGAACTTTAGAACTCTGAGGCTTTTTCCTTCAACGTCGCTCTCATTAGTATTTCAAGACAGGCTCACACAGCCCCAGCCTGGGTCAAAGTGAAGTGAATAGTGATGCTAATATGGCATGCTTTGGCCTATGTCAATCAGGATACTGCTTCACCAAAGTTTAAGAGAGATGAGTATCTGAAGAGAATGCAGACCACAAAAACAAAGATGAATGATATGTCTAAAGTGAAGAAAGTTTAAAGAAATGAAATGATTTACCCTGAAGAAGAGAGGCTGAAATCAGAATTCTCTGATTTGGCTTCATTTGAAGAGAATTTTTCAAGAGATGTTTTGAAATTCTCATAGATTGTACATGTTACTTTTTCAGGTTTTTATCTGCAGTAATTTTAGGCTTACAGAGAAGTTACAAAAATAGTACAGAGAACTCTCATACACCCTTCACCCACTTTCCCCCAATGATAACATCCCACACAACCATAACATGATTGTCAAAAGTAAGAAATTAACAAAAGACATTAAATTACATCTAAATAAACTACATCTTGTGCACATTCACCACTCTTTCCACTAATGTCCTTTTTTCTGTTTCAGGATCTAATGTTGAATACCACACTGATTACATTTAGTTCTGTTTCCCAAGTCTCTTCTGATCTGTGATGATAGATAGTTCCTCAGTCTTTCCTTGTCTTTTATGACTTTGACACATAAAACTAACCATCACAGAGTTAAGCGTCTAACCATCACAGAGTTAAGAGTCTAACACTCATTATTTATTTTGTGACAAACTGTTCTAGATTTGGCCACTGGAAACTCTTTTTAATTGATTCCTCTTGTCCTTTTGCCATGCTCCCAATCTAGTTATTTAGCACTTCCCATCCCTCTAATACCCCCAGAAGCTCTATGCTTGACTTGCGTTTTCCATTCCCAGCCCTAGACCAGCCCTAGATCAGGGATCCAAGGAGCCCTCATTCCTGGTATTAAAGAATGGAATTTAGGAGTTTGGGATTAACATATATACACTACTATATATAAAATAGGTAAAAAAACAAAGACCTACAGTATAGCACAGGGAACTCTACTCAATACCTTGTAATAACCTATAATGGAAAAGAATCTGAAAAGAATATATATATAATATGTATCTGTAAATATTATATATATATATATATAAAACTGAATTACTTTGCTGTACACTTGAAATTAACACAACATTGTAAATCAACTATACTTCAATTAAAAAAAAAAAGAATGGCATTTAGAAGCAAAGACCTGGGAACTAGGTATGCTCATTGCTACCAAGTTGTCACTGCTTCTATGTTCTCTCAATGGATAAAGCTGGGCCATACTTGTTTGCACAGAAACCCATATATACACACATATCTCTATTCATTTCCATCTATCTATCTATCTACTTATCTATCTCTCTATGTATATGTGAGTTCAAAATGATACCTTTACCTCTAATTCAGTAACACATGGTTCATTCTAGCTTCATCTTCCCTCTTTTTGACTGAGAAATTCACTCTAATTGGCTGGAACATATTTACTTATTTGTTCAAACCTGGTATACATGTAGGGTCATTTTAGAATTGCTAACCTACATACTTAAATTTGTAAATTAGGGTACAGAGTTTGTGTACCAATTTTTTGGTCTTTAGTCTTACAGTAACCAGTTAAAATAATGTTTGTTAAAGTTATGTGGTACAGCTTATTTCTTCACTGTCTCATTCACTGTGGTCAGAGCACTCATTTATAATACATAGAGATTCATTTGTCATAGTCTACTGCATTTTGGTTTCCCATAATATCCTAATTATTTTTAATTTACATATGAAAATTCACCCTTTGTGGTATATAGTTACACGTGTTTGGACAAATGATTAGAGTTGTGTGTTCACAACACAGATCAGTTCCATCACCTCAAAATTTCACTTGTTATGCTCATTTGTACTCAAACCCTCTTCCCGCCCCACAAAATGGGCAACTACCTGTCTTTTTTCAGTCCCCTGAGCTTTTTCTTTTCTAGCATGTCATGTAAATGGAAAAATACATTATGTAGCGTTGTAGGTCCAGCTTTTTGTACTATTTTTTTCTTCATTAAGGCACCTGCCCATTCTATTTCATAGAAGATACATCCTCCTGCATATATTTCAGAACAAAAAGTCAGAATCCTTACTTTGTGTTTCTTATAGAAAAACATCTTCAGAGGTACACTATTTTACAAATTTTTCTATGCATTGTTTCTTATTCCTTAAGCTGCAGTATCTTTTGTATTGGATTCACTGTGTTGGTTTCATATTTGTCGTGTTTTGTTTAGTTTTCTTAACCTTGAATCAGTAAAGAACCATTCATTCCCTGATTTTCTCAACTGAGATGAAAAGCTTTGGCTCACTGATTTCACATTTGGGCAATTTCAGTTTCTAAGACCCAAACCTGAAGATCAGGATGATATACATGCCACCTGGGTCAATGTGAAATGTCCAGAAGTGGGATATTTAGTGAGGAAGTCAGACACTTACTGAGAGTATGCTTCAGAAGCTGGACCTTCTCCTACTTTGATTTTCAAGTTCCACATATCAGCAAATGATTCAGATGCAATTTGCAATTTTTTTTGAAAAAAATGAAGTATCTAAAATATTACACTCTGTATCTTATACTACTCCCAAACTTTCCCTATGTCTTTCCTTGCTTACAATGCTGCTTCTTAGGCAACCAAACATCTTTATATGAAAAAGATCATTTCTAGTTACTCTACACTTTGTTCTGAATTGCATGTTAGGATGTGTAATTTCTGAATAAAGAGAGAATAGGTCCTTACAAAGTAAACTTGGGTTACTGATTTTAGGTCTTTTTTCTTTTTTAATGTAGGTGTTTGCAGCTATGAATTTCTCTCCCAGCACTGCTTTCACTCTATCCCATATGTTTTAGGATGCTATGTTTTTATTTTTATTTATCTCAAAGTATTTTCTAGTTTCACTTATAAGGTTTTTGATCCTTTGATTGCTTAAATGTATTGCTTAATTTTCACACACTTATGAATTTTCCAGTTTTTCTTTTGTTACTGATTGCTAGTGTCATTCCATTGTGGCCAGAAAAGACATTTTCTGTGATTTTAATTTTTAAAAATTTATTGAGACTTGTTTTATAACCTAACATATGATCTACCCTGCAGAAGGTTCCATGTGCACTTGAAAAGAATGTGTGTTCTGCTGCTGTAGATGGAATGTTCTGTATATGTCTGTTAGGGTGCTGGTTGTATTAGCAGCACACCCTGGGGACGGTGAGTCTAAGTCCTGACTCTAGCCTCAGGGGGCATTCGTAGAACAGCAAAGGTTCAATTACAGGGCTGTTGGGACAAAGCCACAATTTAGACCCTGGGGTGGGGGAGTGTGCAGAGCAGCAGCAGAGTGGACAGTGATGGCGGGTAAAATCTTGCCTTAGCACCTAGGGGCAGGGTGCTAAGGCAAGAACGCTGTTGCAGAACAGCAACAGTGCAGCCCCTGGGATGAGAAGAAGTCAAAGTCGTGGCTTAGGACCCAGGGGTGCGCAGAGCAGCAGCAACACAGACCTAGTAATGGCAGGTCAAATGTATGACTTGGGACTTGGCGGTGGTGCACACAGCAGTGGCAACTTTGGTCCCTTATATTGTGGGGTGCTGTGGCATCCCAATCCCAGAGAGCAGGGGCACAGAAGCATCTGGAGCCCCCCAGGGACAGAATCACCACAGGTATCACTCCCACCTGGGGAGGAGATGTAGAAGCCACACCCTGAGCAGCTCCATCAGCTGGAATCAGCACTGGTGAAGACTAAGAGGGCAGTCCTTGGTAGCAAAGGCTGCAAATTTCCACAGTGGTGAGGCTTTCTGGGATTCTCCTACTCTTCTTTTCCCTGTAGAATGAAATCCCTCCAAAGGGATCCCTCTTGGCATTGAGCTGCTCAGGACTGGGGGATGGAGTGACAGAGGCAAAATGTGTCCTATGCTTTTCTATGTGGCTATCCTTGGTTTTTAGCCCTACAGTGTTTCTGCTGTTTCTTCACTGTAGTCCAGAGCCTTTCCCAGAGCTATTTTCGTTACTTTGTGCTTGTTTATTCATTGTTTTTGTTGCTTTTGTGGAGGAGAAAAGTACTGGGGCCTCCATCTTGTTGACATCACCTTAATTGATCTTTTCTATTGTACCGTTTTTATTAAATTCAGAATAGGTGACAGATAAAAGAAGGAGGGAGAGGAGAGGACTATGACTGCTTCAGGATTTAGTTTCCTTGTGGTAGAGAAACAGGCATATTACTCTGGCCACTGCAGCATGGAATTCTGGAATTAGGTTAATACCATCTTAGGGCCATCTCTCTTGTTCTATATTTTTTTAATGTGTTTCTCAATTCATTCCCCTTGGAGATGCAGTTAGTGAAACTGTACTTTGATCTTATTTCAATGTCTTCTCTGATCTTTGGTCTTAAGATGCTGTCATCAATTTGGGGCTCTAGATATATTTCATGGGTATTTTAATGGGCAGAGATATTGTGCATCAATTTTCACCAGAATGAGGTTCTCAAGTTTATCTCTCCAAGCCACTTTCAGTCCTTGTATGGTTGGGGCATTTTCTTGAGGGCCGGTTGGTCTCATGTGTGGTTCATGAAGGCAGTGAGAGGTGATCCCTTAAGCAGAGGCCGGGACTGATCTCCAAAGTCAGGACAGTGACTGTATGGATATCACAGCTTAACCCGTATGGGTATATGGCCAGCCCCAGCTCTGATGAGGTCAATTCAGTGAGGGAGAAGCAACAAGACCTGACCAAGGCAAGAGAGAACAACTCAGAAGCCACACTAGCTACAGCAGGTAAGCTGCAGCCAGGTGGGTAGAGGACATTGCCCCTGATATCAAAGGAGAGAGCAGGCATCAGCCACAAGGACCTAGATTCTCTGCTTTGCCAAAATTCAGTACTAAAGAAAAGAGTCAGGGGCAGGAGGGCAGGAGGAGTTGAAAGACCAAATTTCATCAAATGTAAGTATATAAAAGGACTTTATAAATTATTTATATCAAATAAGTTTAAACCATATTATGCACACATACATGAACCCACACACATATAACTGCCTCCATGTGCTTTTAGTTATATCCCCTCCTGGACTGAAATTTCAGTGGAAGGTTTAGCTTCTAGAAAAATCAAATGTATACAGTGGGTACTCAGTAAGTAGTTTCTTAATGATTTACTAATTAAGATCGATTCTCTATTTTCTGAAGATGAGACAGCTGAGTTTGAATTGCAGTTTTACTGTCACATAGTCAAACAGTAGAAATACCTCTATGCTCTCCCTTTGACGAGATAAATAATGGAAGCCTCGGGGGGAAGGGAAGTCTCTACTCTTCTGCAAGACCCCACTACTAAAGGAAAACTGCCCCAAGGTGAAGGATATTTCCTCAGGGCACAGGAAAGATAGGAACACCTCAAAGGAGATAAATAAAAAATCCTAGTAGTCAGAGAGCCTTGATTTCAGACTCAGAGAGCCTCCTGGAGTCCTGAGGGTGAGCAACCATGTGGAGTTTTCATCTTCAGGGAGGAAAGCGAGCAATGGCATCCAGCAGTACACCAAGCGCTCATACTGGCTGCAGGCCCGTGAATGAATTAGGTTCAAGAGCTTGGCTGTCTTTGCGTAAAACACCTTTCAAGGAAATACGGACAAGAAGCGTAATCACACTCACACAATGACCAGAGGGGAAATCAAGTTTTAGCAAGAACATGATAGCTGTAATGTATATTGTTTATTAAACATGTAATCAATCATTAGGAATTTTCATAGGGAGAATCCAGAAATATGACAGGAAATTCCATTAGAGATGAATCTTGATGCATCTTTCTAAGAGATGTGAAAGTAGTGATTGTCTTTTATTATTGCAGAAAACTGTATAATTTATATGTATGAACTTCAAGTTGGCTGAACTCTTGAAGTAGGTCTCTTGCTTATTGTAGGAAGTGAAAGATCCTTTGACAGAATTTTCAAGTAGAATGGACCTTCCACCACAATTCTATACAGTAACTGATTGCTATAACTCTTAAGTGCTCAGGCGTTTCACTATTTGCTTCTAATTTGTTGCACTATAAATCACATTGAGGTAGACATATTTAATAGGAAAAACACATAATTCTGCCAAATATCTGTCAGTACTCTACTACCTGACACCTACAGCCTCCAGCTTGTTGAGCATTACTATATTATCAAGGATAGCATCATTAAATAAAGGGGGATATGAGGTATCTAGGGCAAAAGTGCTGATCTGATAAAAGCTCCTGAGTTTGATGCCCTTAATAGTATGCATAAGGAGAAACTTGTAAGCCTAATAAATTGCACTACATTAAACAAATCAGGAGGCTTTTATCAATCTTGAAAAACAACTTTACATGATTTACCAGTAATGAAAGCAAAACTGTACCCAAAAAAAGTATGCTGCTGGCAAACTGTCAAAACAATAGATTTTGATCAAATTAGAAGTTTTTTTAGTCTACCTCTTTGGCTAAACTTGGTTTATTTAAGGTGAAAAAGTGCAAACCACCTTAACACTTTTGTCAAATGAGAAAAAGAAATTCCTCTATTAGACAAACCTATAATTTCAGGGTGCAGATGCTTCTTTTAGAAACCTTTTCTGAATCAGTATTGCAAAGCGTGTCTCCTAAGAGAGTGTAAAAAAAATCGTTCCATGTCTTTATAGACTTTAGGGTGCCAGAAGCCTGAAATACCATAGGGATCCATGTCATCACAACATTTTTAAGGTTGGAAAAAAATCATATAAAATTTAAATTATCTGATCAATGTCATAATTAGGTGGCAAAGTCAGGACCAACAACTGAGAACAGCAAGCATTCACTGAGCACTTACTTTGTGCTGGATACTGTCCTATGTACTTTGCATAGTTAAATGACAGTAACCCTATGAGGCAGATTTCAAAGGGTATGTAACCTCTCCAAGGTCACACAAATAGTTACTGGGAAACCCAGAGAGTTTGGCTCCAAACCTTTTTTATTTAAAATCTTATTTTTGGAGGGCGAGAAGATATGATTTCTTTAAATCAGACTAATCATCACAATTTACATACAATGTCACCAAATTTAAATGCACAAATAAGTGTGTTTTGACAGATGTAATACAGTTATGTAACCACCAGCACAATGTAGAACATTTCCATCATCCTAAAAACGTCCTTTGTACTCCTTCGTAGTCAATCTCCTTACCTGACATTTTGGTCCTTGGCAACTGCTTATTTGATTTCTTTCACTATAGTGACACTTGAATTGTTACAAGGTTTTGGCTACTGTGAATAAAAGTACTATGAATATTCACGTATAAGTTTTTTGTTTTCTTTTTAATAGACATGGGTTTTCAGTTCTCTCCGGTAAATACCTAGAAGTGATTGATAAATAATGGGTGGTAGTGGCCTCTCATTATGGTTTTGTGCTTTCAGAATGCTTAATGAATTTGAGTATATTTTCATGGGCTTATTGGAATTTCACATAGCTTCTTTGTTGCAATGTTTGTTCAAATCTTTTGTCCATTTTAATTGGTTTAACTGCCTTCTTATTAATGAGCTATAAAGGTTCTTCTACACATCCTAGATATACAAATCCTTTATGACATATATTTTTTCAGATATTTTCTCACAGTCTATGGAGACAATAGACTTTTTTTTTCATTGCTTTTTCTTTTCTTACCAATGCTAACGATATTTTTTTGAAAAGTAAAACTTTTTTTCTTTTATGTTTTTTTTGTTTGTGTCTTCTTAAGAAATTGCTGACTGACCCATGTCACAAATGTTTCCTCCTAGGAGTTTCATATTTTCACTTTTACACGTAAATGTATGATCCATTTCAAGTTTGTTTGTGTATGGGGAGAGGTAAGAGCGGCAGTGTATATTTTTTCCATGCAATATCTAATAATTACAGGACAATTTGTTGAAGAGACTATACTTTTTCCACTGAATTATTGGCCATCTTTGTCAAAAAACAATTCATCATATAAATGAGGTCATTTTCTGGGTCTTGTATTCTGTCCAATTCTTCTAAATGCCAATAACACAGTCTTGATTATTATAGCTGTATAATAAATCTTGAAAGCAGATAGTTCACCAACTTTGTTCTTCTTTTAGAAAGAATTTGAATTGTTCAGTCAGGTCCATTGTATTTCCATATAAATTTTACAGTTTGCTTGTCAATGTCTACTGAAAGAAATTCTGGTATAATTTTGACTGGGGTCACACTGACTATGTAGATTGACATGTGGAGAATTGACATCATAACAATATTAAATATTCTAATACATTAACATGGTATATATCTATTTTTAGGTCTTTTAAAATTTCCTTTTGCCATGTTTTGTAGCTTTCAGTGTGCAGTTCTTGCATATGTTTTCTTAAATTTATCCATAAATATATCATATTTTGGATGCAGGTATAAATGGCATTTTAAAAAAATCTTGCTTCGAGTGGTTGTATTCTAGTACATAGAAAAGCTACTTTTTATTGTATATTGACCTTGACCAGTGATGTTGATAAAATCATTATTAGTTCTAGTAGTATTTCCTAGATTCTTTAGAAATGTCTCATAGGCCATCATGTTGACTATGATTAAACACAGTTTTACTCCTTCCCTTTCAATCAGTATGCCTTTAATATTTTTCTTCTTGCTTTACTGCATCACTTAGAACTTCCAGAAAAATGTTGAATAGAAGTGGTGACAATGGACATTCTTGCCTTGATCATGATCTTAGGAAGAAAGCACTCAGTTATTTATCATTAAATATAATGAGCTAAAGCTTTTATAAAGATTTGCTTTATCAGTTTGAGAAAATGTCTCTTCTCTTAGTTTTAGGAGAATTTTTATGATGAATGAGTATTTAATTTTGGCAAACACTTTTTCTGCATCAACTGATAATGTTTCTTTTAATAATATTAATTACTTTAATTTTGAGTGTTAAACCAACCTTTCATTCTTATTACAAATCTAATTTAGTCATAAAATATTATCACATGTATAACTTGCTCTATTCTCTTTCTAATACTTGGTTTAGTATTTCTCCATTTATATTCTTTTTTTTTTTTTTTTTTTTTTTTTTTTTTTGCGGTATGCGGGCCTCTCACTGTTGTGGCCTCTCCCGTTGCGGAGCACAGGCTCCGGACGCACAGGCCTAGCGGCCATGGCTCACGGGCTTAGTTGCTCCGCGGCATGTGGGATCTTCCCGGACCAGGGCACGAACCCGTGTCTCCTGCATCGGCAGGCGGATTCTCAACCACTGCGCCACCAGGGAAGCCCATCCATTTATATTCTTGAGGAAAATCTGTTTACTTTTTTTTTTTTTTTTTTTTTTTTTTACTGTTTTTGTCCGGTTTTGGTATCAGGGTAATGACATCTTCATATGTTGAGTTGAAAGTATTTGATCCACCTCTATTTTCTAAAGAATATGTACAGAATAAATATTAATTTTTATTAAATATCTGGTAGCATTCACCAGTGAAGCCATTTGGGTCTTGTGGTAGCTAGTGACCCCCAAAGATATCCAGATTCAAATCTCAGGAACCTGTGAATGTTACCTTATATGATAAAAGGTACTTAGCAGAAGTGAGTACGGATCTTGAGATGCAGAAGTCATTCAGAATTATACAGTGGATACTAAATATTATCACAAGTGTCCTTATAAGAGGGAGGCAGAAGTTAGATTAGTATACACACATGATGGTAGAGCAGAGGGAAGGAGGGAGAGATAGATTTAAAGATGTTACCCTGATAGCTTTGAAGATGGAGGAAGGGGCCATGAACAAAGGAATGCAACTCTAAAAGCTGAAAAAGACAAGGAAACAGATTCTCCCCTAGAACCCCTGAAGGGAACACAGCCCTGCCAACACCTTGGTTTCAGACCAATGAAACCCATTCCAGATTTCTCACCTCCAGAACTATAAGATAATAAATGTGTGTTGTTTTGGGCATATATCCAGATAAAACTATAATTCAGAAAGATACATGCACTCCTATATTCACAGCAGCACAATTCACAATAGCCAAAACATGGAAACAACCTAAATGTCCATCAACAGATAAATGGATAAAGAAGATGTGGTACATATATACAATGGAATAGTACTCAACCATAAAAAGAACAAAATAATGCCATTTGCAGCAACATGGATGGAACTAGAGATTATCATACTTAGTGAAGTATATCAGAAAGAGAAAGACAAATACCATATTATATCATTTATATATGGAATCTAAAATATGATGCAAATGAACTCATGGAAAAAACAGAAACAGACTCACAGACACAGAGAACAGACTTGTGGTTGCCAAAGGGGAGGGGGCATGGGGGAGGGATGGAGTGGGAGTTTGGGGTTAGCAGATGCAAACTATTATATACAGAATGGATAAACAACAAGGTCCTACTGTATAGAACAGGGAACTATACTCAGTATCCTGTGATAAACCATAATGGAAAAGAATATATATAAAAAGAATGTTTCTATATGTATAATGGAATCACTTTGCTGTATGGCAGAAATTAATATAATATTGTAAATCAATTATACTTCAATAAAAAAATAAATAAATGTGTGTTGTAGTAATCTTTTTCAGCAGTAATAGGAAACTAATGTAGGCCTGTAGTTTTCTTTGTCTGAAAAGATTTTAGTATCAATAAATACTGTCCTTTAATAGATATAGTGCTATAATGGTTATTTTTTTCTTGAGAGATGCGGTAAATTGCATCATTTACTATTCATCCATTTAATTACATTTTTCCATTTTATCTAAGTTGTCAAATTTATTGGCCTAAGTTGTTTATAATATTTCTTTATAATCTTTTCTAATATCTGTAGGATCTGTAGTGATATAAGCTTTTTCATTCTTGATATTGGTAATTTTCATTTTCCAGCATTTTCTTACTCAACTTATGGTATGTCAATTTTATTCTTTTCAGTGAACCAACTATTGGTCTCACTAATTTTCCTCTATTTTTGTCAATTTTCAATTTTATTAATTTTTTTTCTTAACTTTACTATTTCCCTCATTCTGCTTCCTTTGAGATTAAATTGCTCTTCTTTTCCTGAGTTCCTAAGGTGGAAACTTAGATCATTAGTATTAGATTTTTCTTCTTTTATAACAATCATTTATAGCTATACATTTCTCTCTAGGACTACTTTAGCTGAATCTTACAAATTTTGACATATTGTGCTTTCATTTTCATTTACAAAGTATTTTCTCATTGAACTTGTATTTTATTTGTCATCCATGTACAACTTAAAGTTTGCTATTTAATTTCTAAATAGTTGGAGATCATCCAGATATCTTTCCATCAGTGATTTCTAATTTAATTTCACTGTGGTTAGAATACTGTTGGGCCGCACCCCACAGGCCTACAAGCCCTGTACTTGCCCAGCCTCAAGACTGAAGAAAGAGCCTGGAGTCATCAACAAAGACAGCGATGGTTTAATCGATAGGGGTCTCTTAAATGTCTGAAGCAAGGTCCTGGAGTGACACAGTGACACCCCACTGTGTGCGGGAGGTTACCCGTTTTGGGGGAATTGACACTGACATCAGGTTGGTTCCCTGGTTACCAGGGACAGGGAAACCAGTAGAGGAGCATTGCCCTCACTGCCTCTTTGATAAGCTATCATGATGGAGATGTTCTAAGCCAGAGATTAGAACAAACACTAGCTGGGGCTGGGGCCAGTATGTCTCTGTGATTAAGAGGGAAGGTCAGTCATGTGAGTAGGTTGTAGGTGAAGCAGGCACTGGTCGGGCAGGGCATGTTACATACTTTGTATGATCTTTTAAAGTCTGTTAAGAGATATTTCATAGCCCAGCGTATGTTCTATTTTGGTAAATGTTCCAAGTGCATTTGAAAATAATGTGTATTCTGCTGTGTTTGAGTGGACTGCTCTATAAATTTCAGTTAGATCAAAACTGGTATATAGTATTGTTCAAATCTTACTGATTTTCTGCCCATATGTTCTATCAATTATTCATCTAAAGATGAATATTGATGTCTCCAATGGTAACTGTAGAATTACCTATTTCTTTTTAAATTTTTTTTACATCTTTATTGGAGGATAATTGCTTTACAATGTTGTGTTAGTTTCTGCTGTACAACAAAGTGAATCAGCTATATGTGTACATATACCCCCCATCCCCTTCTTTTTAATCTTATTTTGCTTCATATTTTTAAAACTCTAGTTGTGTGCAACCACATTTAAAATTATATCTTCTTGATAATTTGAACTTTTTTCACTATGAAATATTTCTTTTTATCTATTATAGTTTTCCTTGTTCTGAAGAATAATTTGTATAATAATAACATAGCCACTTTTCCTTTCTTTTGATTAGCATTTGCATAGTATTTCTATCTCTTTACTTATAACTTATCTGTGTCTTCATATCTAATGTTGGTTTTCATAGACAGACTATAAGTAGTCTTTTTTTTTAAAGGGGATTCTCTTTTATCTCTACTATTGATATACATCCACATATTTAGATATTATATTTTAGTCTGTATAAGTTCCATTTTTGTATTTTTTATACCATCTCACTAATATCTGGGCTCACCTTTCAATAAATGGGTCATATTTATTTCCTTCTTTACATGCCAGGCAATTTTTGATTGGATGCCTGGAATTGTGAATTTTATTTTGTTGCATAATGGATTCTGTTACATTTCTTTTGAGAGTGTTTGACTTTCAAAATCTAAGTTGATTTCTGACACTACTAGCTGAGTGATTTAAGCACATTGCTGAAATTAATTAAAATTTATCTGGGATATCTACGTGAATACTATGGAAGTGTGTCCTAAATCGGTTTAGAATTTTAATTAAGAAGTGAAAGTCCTGATGACTGGCTGAGTATAAATCTTAGTTCCTCAGGAAATTAATGAATATCCCTTACCCTCAGTTCTATATTTTTTTCACTTGTTATAAAAACAGTGCCTATTTTAAAGAATTCTTGTGAACAGTAAAAGGGGTAATGTATATTGAAAACTTAGTGCAATAAATACCTGTAACATTTTCGTGCTCATTTTATGGAGGCTATTATTATTTTGAAATTAACTGTCTATTAATATGTTTTATGGAAAATATACTACAGAATGGCTTAATATGCTTTCAGATTGCTACAAGAGGAACAATAGAGATTAATATACTGACTCACATTTTTTAGCCTAAGTTATTTCTTGTAGGATTTGAGTATAAATTATTGTAGGGCTGAGCAAGTTTACTGTTTAATTTCCATATAGATGGCATTTCAATAAAAACTTATTGAACAAATTATATATGACACTGTGCTGGGCACATAAGATAAGCAAATACTGATGAGTCACTGGCCAGGCCATCAAATACCTTACACTTAAGAGTCAGTTATTTGAAAGAGCTCCTCTATTCACACAAGCACATAACCATCTTAAACTAACCTGGAATAAGACCTCTAATTTTTTTTTTTAATATTCCAAGTTATTATGCTGTTTTGATTTTCACCTTAAGTACCCCTGCTCATCTTCTGTTATCTGTGGATTCACTTTTTTCATGACTATTGTAGCTTCTAGGAGGGATCTCTCCTTCCTGCCCTATGTATCTTCATGCTGACCCAAGCTGCTGCTGGCCTTAGAGCACTACATTTTGTCCCTCATCAGCACATAGTCAATATACTTTATTATTATTTTAAACTATTTTCGTTCTTTTCATTCCAAGTCCTAACCCAAGTTTATCATCAATTTTTCTTTAATTTCATTCAAGAAAGATATTTAAGGAACTCTGCAATAGTCCAAGTAACATATAGGTAGAGTGACCAAGCTTTTGTTAATAGTCCATCCTTCTATGTCAGTACCTAAAGCTCATGATGGAGGGAGAAATGCTAAACAGACATCATATGTCTTTAGAGTGGAAGGAAGAGTCACTCAACTCAAAAATAAAACAAAAAAACTTGGAAAATAAAACAAACTAATTTCGAAACAAACATGATGAGCACATTATACTTCTAGCTAACCCCAAACCAAAACAATTCCCCAGAGGAACTTCTTACAAATGATTGAGCTTACTTTTGTCTATGTGCTGATTTCCTCTGTCGTGCTTTCAAGTCTCATCCATACCCACTCCCAATTCCCTGAGATCTTCAAGTTATTACAATTTCCTACAACTCTAGTGTCAAGGGAGAACTTAACACATAACAGCATGAATGCTTCTGTATGAAATGTTCTATATGTTTCTTGTATATATGTGGAAGAATGGGTTAACCTCAACATAACACATTTTGTGAAATAATGTAGTCCTTTAAATGTTTAACTGCACTTTGCATGCAATTACATATTTGCTGCTATTGTTTTACTGAACTTGGTCTCATCTTTTATTTGTCCTGCTCTCTTGTACATGGAGTTTGCTCACGAGTCATGCTTTGCTTCTTTCCCTCCTTATGACATAATATTATTCACATGATACCGAAAACTCCACCCCCTGAAATTCCTCACACCATACTCTGCCTTCTACACAGACTCCTTAGATTCTGATGCTGCTTGCATTTATCTATGCCTTTTGCTTTCACGAGTTTGAAACTGCACTGATGCTGTCCTGATAGGGGTATCTCTCAATATCCATACACATACAGAATGATTTCTTTCTAGCGTTAGGTTCTTATCTCCAACTATCACTATAGTGATATCACTATACCACTTACATCACCATGTGCTTCAAACCAGATGATTATATCAACATCAACTTCATTTAGTTTCTGCAGTCTCCATATTCTGATCCAGAGCACACTATGATTTTTAAAATCATAGAGATATATATTCTTCAGGAAAATAAGGGACAAAGACTGAAAAAAAGGATTTATCAGTGTCCTTTACTCCCTTCTTGGTTTCAATGCCTAAAAACGCCTAGGTATTTCCCACATGAGGTGCTAACTTTTATCTCCAGGAGTAGATATTTTATTATTCAGATCATTCCTGGGTCCTTGACCTGTCATGGTACAGTCAGATATCAATGACAAGGCATAGGCATACCCTTTCTTACAGCAGGTGTTGTTTCTACAAAAACATGGTGGGAGAGAGGGGTACTCACTTTATTACTTTGTGTGGGGCAGAAATGATGGACTAATGGTGACTTCAAATTGTCTTACAGGTGAGAGAACAGGACAGGAAAGTTCTCTATGATTTTTCTACTTTTCTAAGGATAAAGAACATGTTCCCAAGAGAAGGAAAAGGGGCAGTGGTTAGTCCAACCATGCCAACAGGACTCTGAGCCACAATCTTTGCAGCAACCCGAGTGGGAAGCCAAACCTTAACATCTATGACAATTAGTCCAGACTGGTCATAACTTGGTCAATCACTGGAAGCTTCCCTATATTTTTCACCTGCTTCCAACTCAGGAACAACCAGAGAAACCCGAACACGATCCCCCAAACACACAAGATACCGTGCTTCTAGTTAGCCTGCCTTCGGCTTCTCCATGCCAACAACTTCAGATCAGAACATACTTGAAGCATTTCTTTTTGTAAACCACAAAGCTTTTCAACTCCCTCCCTTGCCTTTGAGACTCTGCCAAATCCAAGTGATGCTGGCTGACTCCCTAGCTATAGCAAGCTCTGAATAAATAGTCTCTGCTTATTCTCAATGAGGTTGTCTTCACTTATTTCCACACATAGTATTGCCAACAGGTTTTAGGATTTATTTGAAATTTGGGGAAGGATTCCTTATTACACCATTCATTCAGATCAGGTCTAAATACCATGTCCTTTCTGAAGTAGTTCCAATGCCGCAGAGGAGTAAGGTAACCAACTGTCTCGGTTTGTCTAGGACTTCCCTGCCTTTAGCACTGAGAGCCTCATGTCCTGGGAAAGCCTCAGTCCTGAGCAAACGGGGGCAGGCAGTCACCCCCATTTGTAGGAGTGAACAAAATAATGTGAGTAGCACACTGTCTGGCATATCATCTGTGTCAAAGAAAGGTTATTTCCTTCTGCTTCTCCTCAGTAAATACTTAGCTGACAATTTCAGAATTAAGCTAGCATCACCATCATTACGTCGCATTGAAGCCAAAATTGCACCAAAGTTCAACAGGCAAGGAAGGCTTTACACCAGCTACTGCAGTAAGACAGAGCGACTGAATGCAAACCTGCTGAAACAAAAGGTGGGAGAGTATTTAAGCACTGGAGTGAGCTAATGGAAAAGTACTGGAGGATGTTAGGGAGGAAGTAAGTCAATGGGATGTGTGGAACACACTGAGTTATTCCTGACCTTGCAAACAATCTTCACTGTGTTTAGGGCATCTGTGTTTGCTAACTGACACCCATCAAAGTTAGGCTCCTACCTCCCCACAGAGACTGGGAGATAGGGGTGCAATCATCCTATCATCTTTGATGCTTACAGTTTAAAGAGATGCTTCCCAGGTCCTGTGAGCAAGATATTTCCTGGGGTGTAAAACTGGGCATGAGGCTGGGAGAAGATTTACATGCAGTTCAAAGGAGCAGAGAAGGAATTTACAATTGCTAGTTCTCTAAAGTAAATACTCTAAGAAAGGGAGGTCAGGGTCCCAACGTTAGGAAGAAAAATATCTAAAATTTAGTCAAGCTGAAGGGAATGATAAGACAGTCTTGGTCAGTAGACAGTATCACTTCTTTCCTTCAGAATCACTGGCGCTATTTTTTTCTTGAAAAGAGCCTAAATACCATTCCCTTCTCTTTTGTCCTGCTAAAAGTAGAACATGCTTTTAAGCTGCAGTCAACATTTACGTAAGGGCACTGTGGTATTTTATACTTAAAAAAAGAGTCTCCCAAGAGTTTCGTAAATACCACATAATGAAGACAGAATATTTAAGAACTTTTATTCATGTACATTACACACTTAAGATTTAACAGCATACGTAATGGCTGACAGGCTTAGGAAACACTCCAAAATTTCTAGCTTAAATCTCTGTCTTCTCGGCTTTATCCTTAGAGGAACTGTTAAAGCACTCCGATAAAAACACTGAGCACTTGGGCCTTCCATCAGTCGCAGGGTAATGGATGTTTAGATAGTGCAGGTGCCCATGTCACAAAGGGAAGACAGATCATGAAGAAGGTGGCAAAAATAAGGCTGAATTCTAATGTGACCAAACAGATGCTTAGCATCGTGAAACAGGGTTATTGGACTTCATCCAGAAGGGCTCTTCTTTGTCCTGGTGTCAAGTAAGTTCATGTTTTGGATTATTAACAGTGGCTAAATGTTACATTTCTGAAGCTGCTTATATTTAACAAGTTTATTCACAGATTTTAGAGCTTGATTGCTTTGGCTCCATTTAGATCTTGTCCTTTGCAGTATTATCTTCTTGGTCAAGAACAGATTGACAGGCTCATGGAAGAATGGATGAAATGTTAGTCTAAAAAAAGAACAGATTTGCTTAACTGGAATCAACCAAACAGAAGCTGATACGCAAGAAGAACTTCCACACTACAAGCCTGTGTCCTGAAAGCAACTGGTAGAGGCTGAAGATGGCACTGGAGGCACAAAAGCCCATATGCAAACCTGCCCTTTGGCAGACGCATGTGCTTGGGCTGCCTTTGAATAGCCAGATGGTTACAGTCTGACTTCAGAGCATTGAGATTGGCTCAAATTACAGATAATGACATTTGCATTTAAAGAGACCCAAAGAGGAAAAATTCAAAGTAATGTACCTATTAGAACCTGATTATGAGTGTGCATATTTGAGAAGTTTGACAAGAAAACTCGGAGCAGCACAGAAATTAGTAACTCTAGTTCTGTGATGGGTTATTTGTTAATTTTCTACTTATAACAAGGCATAGTGCCTTGATATTTGCAATACAATGAGATCTCTTTCAAAATGTGCCTTTAAAATGATTCTGATGGTAATAATAACAAAAAATGTTTTAGAGCTATAAATATATGGTAAGCACCTTAGTAGATATTAATATGCATTATCTTCTTTAATTCTATAAACAACAATATAATGACTAAAATTTGAAAAGAAAGAACAATACCAAGCATTGGTAAGGATACAGAACAGCCAGGATTTGATTTGACTGTGGATATGAGTGTAAATTTGTACAACCTCTTGAGACAATTTCTTGGCAGTACCTACTAAAATGGCACAGAAGCATATCTATGACCCAGCTGTTCCACTTCTAGGTATATACTCAACAGAAACATATACATGTGTTTACCAAGACATGTACAAGAATATTCACAAGTTTTATTGTTAAAAGTACAACGCTAGAAGCAACTCACATGCTCACCAATAGATAGAAGCATGTCACAGGGAGTCTGACATAATTTTTTGGTGTTTGACTACCAACAGCTTTTATGACTCACCTCTCCTTCTTCCCCCAGTGCCCCATATCTGAGAAAGCTAATAAAACCTGGATGCTCTCTCCTTAGAAACAGGCAGGAGATCCAAACCATGCAAACCCTTCCTCCATGGAAATTCTCATTCCCGCCCCACCCCCTAGAAAAAATAAAAATCCGGGTCACTCTTCTTTCCTTGCTCTCAAGTCATTTCAGAACAGCTTGAAAGGCTTGCCCTGCTCTCCCTGGAAGCCTCAGCTAAGTAATATGCTTTTTATACTCTCTTGGGGTGGGTATGTGGTATCCACATTCTCAGAATCTGAACCAAATTTTCTGTGAGGGTCCATCTGCTCCTGCAGGTTACCGTAACAATGGGCACACTAACATATCACCTTGTTCCTGATTCTTAAGGTGCCTGTCTTGAATTATAAATGTTTGGTACTACAACAAAGCTTCATAAGAAATTATGAACTTCTTGAATTCAAGGTTTATGTTTAATTCATTTATGAAAGCCTATATATGGCACATATATTTTTCACTGAATATTTAACTTAAAATTCTGTTAAGAAAACAAGTCTTCTGAGAGGATAAGAGTGAGTTTAGTGACTGTTATTAACTAGATGAAAAAATAATTAAAGGCCAGAGCAACAAGGCAAGAAAGAAAGAGAAGTCATCCAAATTGGAAGGAAAGAATTAAAATTATCTGTTTGCAGGCAACATGATCTCATATGTAGAAAACCCTAAATACTCCATAGAAACATTGTTAGAACTAATAAATGAGTTCAGCTAAATCAAAACATAAAAGCAGTCACATGTCCACAGACTAACAATGAGCAGTCCCAAAAGAAACAATTCAATTTCTAAGAGCATCAAAAGAATATAATATTAACAAATAAACTTAACCAAAGAGGTGAAAGACTTGTACACTGAAAACTTAAAAATGTTGCTGAAAGAAATTAAAGAAATGCAAATAAATGGGGAAGACATCCTATGTTCATGATTGGAAGATTTAATATTGTTAAGATATCAATTGTGCCCAAAGTGATCTATGAATTCAATGCAATCTCTATCAAAAGGCCAATAGCAATTTTCTCAGAAATAGAAAAATCCAACCTAAAATTCAAATGAGATTTCAAGGTACCCTGAATAATGAGAAGAAAAAAAGAACAAAATTGGAGGTCTCAAACTCCCTGATTTTAAAACTTATGACAGGGGCTTCCCTGGTTGGCACAGTGGTTAAGAATCTGCCTGCTAATGCAAGGGACATGGGTTTGAGCCCTGGCCTGGGAGGATCCCACAGGCCATGGAGCAACTAGGCCCGTGAGCCACAACTACTGAGCCTGCGCGTCTGGAGTCTGTGCTCCGCAACAAGAGAGGACACAATAGTGAGAGGCCCGTGCATTGCGATGAAGAGTGGCCCCCACTTGCCACAACTACAGAAAGCCCTCACACAGAAACAAAGACCCAACACAGCCAAAATAAATAAATTAATTAATAAACTCCTACCCCCAACATCTTCTTAAAAAAAAAAAAACAAAACTTATGACACGTACACTGCTATATTTAAAATGGATAGCCAACAAGAACCTACTGTAGAGCACAGGGAACTCCGCTCAATATTATGGGAAAATGTGTAACAGAATCACTTTGCTGTACACCTGAAACTATCACAACATTGTTAATCAACTAAACTCCAGTATAAAATAAAAAGTTAAAAATAAATAAACTATAAAGCTGCGGTAATCAAAACAGTGTGTAAACAAAACGGTATAAAGACAGATCAATGGAATATAATAAAGAGCCCAGAAAAAAATCCTCACATGTATGGTCAAATATTTTTGACAAAGGTACCAAGACCATTTAGTGGGAAAAGAGCATTCTTTTTGACAAATGGTGTTGGGAAACAGGATATTCACAGGCAAAATAATGAAGTTGGACCCTTACTTTTACCTCATGCACAAAAATTAACTAAAAATGGATCAAAGAACTAACTCGTAAAAGCTAAAAAATATAAAACTCTTAAAAGAAAACATAAGGAAAAATCTTTATAGCACTGGGTTTAGTAATAATTTCTTGGATGTGATGCCAAAAGCAGAGACAAGAAAAGGAAAAAAAATTGTTAACTTGAGCTTCATCAAAATTAAAACCTATTCTATGTCAAAGGGAACTATCAACAGAGTGAAAAGGTAACCCGTGGAGTGGGAGAAAATATTTGCAAATCATATATCTGGTAAGGGATTAATATCCAGTATAAAGAATTTCTAAAACTCAAGAAGAAAAAAAACAAACAACCTAATTCAAAAATGAATGAACATTTCTCAAAAGAAAATATACAAAGGATCAGAGGGCAGACAGCAGATGCAAGAAGAACTACAATCCTGCAGCCTGTGGAACAAAATCCACATTCACAGAAAGACAGACAAGATGAAAAGGCAGAGAGCTATATACCAGATGAAGGAACAAGATAAAACCCCAGAAAAACAACTAAATGAAGTGGAGATAGGCAACCTTCCAGAAAAAGAATTCAGAATAACAATAGTGAAGATGATCCAGGACCTTGGAAAAAGAATGGAGGCAAAGATCGAGAAGATGCAAGAAATGTTTAACAAAGACCTAGAAGAATTAAAGAACAAACAGAGATGAACAATACAATAACTGAAATAAAAACTACACTAGAAGGAATCAATAGCAGAATAACTGAGGCAGAAGAACGGATAAGTGACCTGGAAGACAGAATGGTGGAATTGACTGCTATGGAACAGACTAAAGAAAAAAGAATGAAAAGAAATAAAGACAGCCTAAGAGACCTCTGGGACAACATTAAAGGCAACAACATTCGCATTAGAGGGGTTCCAGAAGGAGGAGAGAGAGAGAAAGGACAGAGAAAATATTTGAAGAGATTATAGTTGAAAACTTCACTAACACGGGAAAGGAAATAGCCACCCAAGTCCACGAAGCACAGCGAGTCCCATACAGGATAATCACAAGGAGAAACATGCCGAGACACACAGTAATCAAACTGGCAATAATTAAAGACAAAGAAAAATTATTGAAAGCAGCAAGGGAAAAATGACAAATAACATACAAGGGAACTCCCATAAGGTTAACAGCTGATTTCTCAGCAGAAACTCTACAAGCCAAAAGGGAGTGGCATGATATACTTAAAGTGATGAAAGGGAAGAACCTACAACCAAGAGTACTCTACCCAGCAAGGATCTCATTCAGATTCGATGGAGAAACCAAAAGCTTTACAGACAAGCAAAAGCTAAGAGAATTCAGCACCACCAAACTAGCTCTACAACAAATGCTAAAGGAACTTCTCTAAGTGGGAAACACAAGAGAAGAAAAGAACCTACAAAAACAAACCCAAAACAATTAAGAAAATGGTCATAGGAACATACATATCGATAATTACCTTAAACGTGAATGGATTAAATGCTCCAACCAAAAGACACAGGCTTGCTGAATGGATACAAAAACAAGACCCATATATATACTGTCTAAAAGAGACCCACTTCAGACATAGGGACACATACAGACTGAAAGTGAGGAGATGGATAAAGATATTCCATGCAAACGGAAATCAAAAGAAAGCTGGAGGGCTTCCCTGGTGGCACAGTGGTTGAGAATCTGCCTGCTAATGCAGGGTACAGGGGCTCGAGCCCTGGTCTGGGAGGATCCCACATGCCGTGGAGCAACTAGGCCCGTGAGCCACAACTACTGAGCCTGCCCATCTGGAGTCTGTGCTCCTCAACAAACGGCCGCGATAGTGAGAGGCCCGCACACCGCGATGAAGAGTGGCCCACGCTTGCCACAACTAGAGAAAGCTCTCGCACAAAAAGAAAGACTGAACACAGCAAAATTAAATAAATAAATTAATAAACTCCTACCCCCAACATCTAAAAAATAAATAAATAAAGCTGGAGTAGCTATACTCATATGAGATAAAATAGACTTTAAAATAAAGAATGTTACAAGAGAGAAGGAAGAACACTATATAATGATGAAGCGATCAGTACAAGAAGAAGATATAACAATTATAAATATATATGCACCCAACATAGGAGCACCTCAATACACAAGGCAACTGCTAACAACTATAAAAGAGGAAATCGACAGTAACACAATAATAGTGGGGGGACTTTAACACCTCACTTACACCAAAGGACAGATCATCCAAAATGAAAATAAATAAGGAAACAGAAGCTTTAAATGACACAACAGACCAGATAGATTTAATTGATATTTACAGGACATTCCATCCAAAAACAGCAGATGACACTTTCTTCTCAAGTGCCCACAGAACATTCTCCAGGATAGATCACATCCTGGGTCACAAATCAAGCCTCAGTAAAGTTAAGAAAACTGAAGTCATATCAAGCATATTTTCTGACCACAATGCTATGAAATTAGAAATGAATTACAGGGAAAAAAATGTAAAAAACACAAACACATGGAGGTTAAACAATACGTTACTAAATAACCAAGAGATCACTGAAGAAATCAAAGAGGAAATCAAAAAATACCTAGAGACAAATGTAAATGAAACCACAATGATCCAAAACCTATGGGATGCAGCAAAAGCAGTTCTAAGAGGGAAGTTTATACCTATACAAGCCTACCTCAAGAAACAAGAAAAATCTCAAGTAAACAATCTAATCTTACACCTAAAGTAACTAGAGAAAGAAGAACAAACAAATCTCAAAGTTAGCAGAAGGAAAGAAATCATAAAGATCAGAGCAGAAATAAATGAAATAGAAACAAAGAAAACAATAGCAAAGATCAATAAAACTAAAAGCTGGGTTTTTGAGAAGATAAACAAAACTGATAAACCATTAGGCAGACTCATCAAGAAAAAGAGGGAGAGGACTCAAATCAGTAACATTAGAAATGAAAAAGGAGAAGTTACAACAGACACCACAGAAATACAAAGGATCCTAAGAGACTACTACAAGCAACTCTATGCCAATAAAATGGACAACCTGGAAGAAATGGACAAATTCTTAGAAAGGTATAACTTTTGAAGACTGAACCCGAAAGAAACAGAATATATGAACAGACCAATCACAAGCAATGAAATTGAAACTGTGATTAAAAATCCAACAAACCGAAATCCAGGACCAGATACTTCACAAGTGAATTCTATCAAACATTTAGAGAAGAGCTAACACCCATCCTTCTCAAACTCTTGCAGAAAACTGCAGAGGAAGGAACACTCCCAAACTCTTTCTACAAGGCCACCATCACCCTGATACCAAAACCAGACAAAGATGTCACAAAAAAGGAGAACTACAGGCCAATATCACTGATGAACATAGATGCAAAAATAACAAAATACTGGCAAACAGAATCCAACAACACATTAAAAGGATCATACACCATGGCCAAGTGGGATTTATTCCAGGGATGAAAGGATTCTTCAATATATGCAAATCAATCAATGTGATACACCATATTAAAAAATAGAAGAATAAAAACCATATGATCATCTCAATAGATGCAGAGAAAGCTTTTGACAAAATTCAACACCAATTTATGATAAAAACACTGCAGAATGTAGGCATAGAGGGAACTTTCCTCAACATAATAAAGGCCATATATGACAAACCCACAGCCAACAATGTCCTCAATGGTGAAAAACTGAAACCATTTCCTCTAAGATCAGGAACAAGACAAGGTTGCCCACTCTCACCACTCTTATTCAACATAGTTTTGGAAGTTTTAGCCACAGCAATCAGAGAAGAAAAAGAAATAAAAGGAATCCAAGTTGGAAAAGAAGAAGTAAAGCTGTCACTGTTTGCAGATGACATGATACTATACATAGAGAATCCTAAAGATGCTACCAGAGAACTACTAGAGCTAAACAATGAATTTGGTAAAATAGCAGGATACAAAATTAATGCACAGAAATCTCTGGCATTCTTATACACTAATGATGAAAAATCTGAGAGTGAAATTAAGAAAACACTCCCATTTACCATTGCAACAAAAAGAATAAAGTATCTAGGAATAAACCTACTTAAGGAGACAAAAAAAAAGACTTGTATGCAGAAAACTATAAGACACTGATGAAAGAAATTAAAGGTGATACAAATAGATGGAGAATTATACCATGTTCTTGGGTTGGAAGAATCAACATTGTGAAAATGACTCTACTACCCAAAGCAATCTACAGATTCAATGCGATCCCTATCAAATTATCACTGGCATTTTTTACAGAACTTGAACAAAAAATTTCACAATTTGTATGGAAACACAAAAGACCCTGAATAGCCAAAGCAATCTTGAGAGAGAAAAATGGAGCTGGAGGAATCAGGCTCCCTGACTTCAGACTATACTACAAGGCCACAGTAATCAAGACAGTATGGTACTGGCGCAAAAACAGAAATATAGATCAATGGAACAGGATAGAAAGCCCAGAGACAAACCCACATACATATGGTCACCTTATCTTTGATAAAGGAGGGAAGGATATACAGTGGAGAAAAGACAGCCTCTTCAATAAGTGGTGCTGGAAAAACTGGACAGCTACCTGTAAAAGTATGATATTAGAACGCTCCCTAACACCACGCACAAAAATAAACTCAAAATGGGTTAAAGACCTAAATGTAAGGCCAGACACTATCAAACTCTTAGAGGAAAACACAGGCAGAACACTCTATGACATAAATCACAGCAAGATCCTTTTTGACCCATCTCCTAGAGAAATGGAAATAAAAACACAAATAAACAAATGGGACCTAATGAAACTTTAAAGCTTTTGCACAGCAAAGGATACCATAAACAAGACCAAAAGACAACCCTCAGAATGGGAGAAAATATTTGCAAATGAAGCAACTCACAAAGGATTAATCTCCAAAATTTACAAGCAGTTCATGCAGCTCAATATCAAAAAAACAAACAACCCAATCCAAAAATGGGAAGAAGACCTAAATAGACATTTCTCCAAAGAAGATATACAGATTGCCAACAAACACATGAAAGAATGCTCAACATCATTAATCATTAGAGAAATGCAAATCAAAACTACAGTGAGATATCATCTCACACTGGTCAGAATGGCCATCATGAAAAAGTGTACAAACAATAAATGCTGGAAAGGGTGTGGAGAAAAGGGAACACTTGCACTGTTCGTGGGAATGTAAATTGATACAGCCACTATGGAGAATAGTATGGAGGTTCCTTAAAAAACTAAAAATAGAATTACCATATGATCCCGCAATCCCACGACTGGGCATATACCCAGAGAAAACCATAATTCAAAAAGACACATGCACCCCAATGTTCATTGCAGCACTATTTACAATAGCCAGGTCATGGAAGCAACCTAAATGCCCATCGACAGACAAATGGATAAAGAAGTTGTGGTACATATATACAATGGAATATTACTCAGCCATAAAAAGGAACGAAGTTGAGTCATTTGTTGAGATGTGGATGGATCTAGAGACTGTCATACAGAGTGAAGTAAGTCAGAAAGAGAAAAACAAAAATCGTTTATTAACACATGTATGTGGAACCTAGAAAAAGGGTACAGATGAACTGGTTTGCAGTGCAGAAGTTGAGACACAGAGGTAGAGAACAAACGTATGGACACCAAAGGGGGAAAACCACGGTGGGGTGGGGATGGTGGTGTGCTGAATTGGACGATTGGGATTGAAATGTATACAATGATGTGTATAAAATTGATGACTAACAAGAACCTGCAGTATAAAAAAACAAAAAAAAAATACTAAACTTTCTTTGGGTTATTTGTATGGAAATATGTTAATATAAATATTTCAGACATTACATGAAATTTCTAAAAATCTTATATGTTCTGGTATAATGTTATAAGTCATAATTCCAGTTATTACTTTAAAATGTATATCTCAGAAATAACCAAATTTCCTTGTCAACTGTAAAAAGAAAATATACAAATGGTTAATAAGTACCTGAAAAGATGTTCAATATCAGTAATCATTAGAGAAATGCAAATCAATACCACAATGAGATATGACCTCATACCCATTAGGAGAGTTATTATAAAAATTTGAAAAACAGATAGCATTGGCACAGACATGAAGAAACTATAACTCTTGTACATTGCTGGTGGGAATGTAATAATGGTGCAGCCACTGTGGAAAACAGTATGACATTCCTTATTAAACACAGAATCACCATATGACCCAGCAATTCCAATTCTGGATATATACCCAAAAGAATTTAAAACAGAGACTCAAACAGATATTTGTACACCTATGTTCATAGCAGCATTATTCCTTGAAGGACATTTGGTCCTACTCCAAAACATCCATAAGACACTTGGTCCACTCCAACAGGTCCTTTTTATTTGGTCCTGGCCAAAATGTCCATAAGACATTTGGTCCATACCAAAAGGTCTCAGATATTTGGTCTTGTCTGAAACCATTTGGCATGGACCAAATATGTTCATGGATGTTTTGGATAGAACCAAATTTCAAGGACCTACTGGCATGGGCCACATGTCTCACAGACATTTTGGACAGGACCAAATGTCGCTAACTGCATTATTCACAATAGCCAAAAGGTGGAAGTAACCCAAGTGTCTAATAATGGATAAATGAATAAACAAAATGTGGTATACTTATACAGTAGATTATTATTCAGTCTTAAAAAGGAAAGAAATTCTGGCACATCCTACAACATGGATAAATGTTGAAGACATTATGCTAAGTTAAATAAGCCAGTCAAAAAAGGGATAAATACTCCATGATTCCACCTATATGAGGTATCTACCGTAGTTAAATTCATAGATACAGGAAGTAGAATGGTGGTTGCAAGGGTCTGGGGGAAAGGGATAAGTGGGAGTTATTACTTAATGGGTTCAGAGTTTCAGTTCAAGAAGATGATGAAATTCTGGAGATGGATGGTGGTGAAGACTGTACAACAACATGAATGTACTTAGTGCTACTGATCTGTACACTTAAAATGATTAAACTGGTAAATTTTATGTTATGTGTATTTTATCACAATAATAAAAAAGTAAATGTAATCTTATTTGGAAGATAAAAGAACCAGAACCACAGTGAATTGGTCTCATTATTTATACGGTGGACTGCAACCACTCATTTGGCACTATGTCAATTCCATTAATAAATGTTTACTAATAGGCTAAAACATCTGAAATAAAATTAACACAAAGGAATGTACTTCTGCTTTGCTATATTTATGTTGGTGTTTTTAGATTTATTTTCTGAAAGAATATCATTGGTCATCCAAAGCAAAAGAAAATGCAGAAGGACATCAATTACTAAAATCTATTTTAAGCTTTGAATTATCTACTCTGTTCCCCTTCAGTCAACAAACTGATGTGACAACTACCAGATATAAGTTCCCTTTGGTGCTCAATAAACCAAGAACAATCCTGATAATATGATTGATTAATGAAAGACTGCTTTGTCTTTGCATATACCTCAAGGGATTTTGCTTTTTATGTGGTTGATTATTACATTACTGAGGAAAAACTAGGGTTTGTACAACCATGTCTTAATATTTTACAGTTGGTACCTTGAAGCACAGATATGTTATTTCACAAAATTTCCTTTGGAACTGCTGTAAGAATTCTTTGTTGGGTGGATTTTGGTCCAAGTAAGTCTACATTTGTATATTTACATTCACGAGCTCAAATAATGGGCAAAGAGTTTCCAGAGATCCGAAGCAAACCCATGCAGGACTAGCCATGAAGAGTTGCATGAATGCTGTATACTTGAGCCAATGATGTAACTCTAGAGTTACTTATTCACTGCCTATTTTATATGTTTAAAAATAGAAAATATATGCATGGTTAAATAAACTGTGGTGCATCCAAACAATGGAATATTATTCAGTTCTAAAAAGAAATAACCTATGAAGCTATGAAAAGACATGGAAGAACCTTAAATACATGTTACTAAATGAAAGAAGCCAATACAAAAAGGCTATATATAGTGTATAGTTCCAATTACATAATATTCTGGAAAAGGCAAAACTATGGAGACAATAAAAAGATCAGTGGTTAAGAGGGGTTAGGGAGGAAGGATAAATGGAGCACAGGGAATTTTTAGGACAGTAAAATTATTCTGTATGATACTACAATGGTGTATAACCTGTCATTATACATTTATCCAAACCCATGGGATGTATAAAGCCAAGAGTGAACCCTAATGTACAGTATAGACTTTGGATGATAATAATGCATCACTGCAAATTCATGGATTGTAATAAATGTACCTCTGTGGTGCAGGTATTGATAGCTGGGAAGGTTGTGCAAGTGTGGAGACAGGAGATATATGGGAACTCTCTCTAGTTTCCTCACAATTTTGCTTTGAACTAAAAACTATTCTAAAAATGAAGTCTATTTTATTTCTAAAACAATCTTTTATTGAAGTATAGTTGATTTACAATGCTGTGTTAATTTCTTCTGTACAGCAAAGTGACTCATACATATATACATATATATATATATATATATATATATATATATATATATATATATATATTCTTTTTTATATTCTTTTCCATTATGACTTATCCCAGGATACTGGATATAGTTCTCTGTGCTATACAGTAAGACCTTGTTGTTTATCTATTCTATATGTAACAGTTTGCATCTACTAACTCCAAACTCCCAGTCCATCCCTAATAAAGCCTATTTTAAAAATTAGAAACTACTTAATGACAAGCAGAAAGTTAAATGCTTCATTGATTTGACTGACTCATTCATTTGCTTTAGAATTACTCAGCACCAGTCTTGGCATTTTAAGACACTGAGGATCTTCATTTAGACAGTTAATATGCTACTTGCTACTGTGTAATTTGGGGCAAGTCACTTAACCTAGCTGAAAAGAGAGAGAAAAATTTTACACTCAGTTTAATGGTTTAATTAAATACAATGGCTAAAATATATATAACATATGGAGTATTTAATAAATATTAGCTTTTATTTTGTTGTATTAAGGTCTAAAAGGGAATCTATATGCACTTCAGATCTTTAAAACACTTCCCATAATGGTCTTTCATGAAAATACCTTTAATTATATGAAACAAAGAACTGATGAAGATAACTTCATGAAAATAAAGGTCAAAAAAGCTGCTTTCCTTGACAACTTAATTCTGTTTAAATAGTTGATTTGGACTCTGCCCATCTCTGTGTCCATAGACCAGATCAAGGTGAGATCACTCCAAGTAGGTAGTTGTCTACATTCTAATTCTCAGAATCCTGTACTGGAGGAGATTTCACATTGATTTACACTAACACATTCAAACCAGAAGTTTTACGCTTTTAAATAAGAACTTGACATTCAAATATTCTACTGGCAATAATCATTATAACATAATAAACCATCTGAACCTAACTGACCACATTGAAAATGCATCCCATAGTTACTGGCAACAGAATAATAGCATGTGATTATAAAACAACAGCAGCTGCTCTGTCTGCTTTCCTATTCTCTGAGAATTTAATAAAATACTTAGGATAGTTATACTACAAAAAACCCCAAAGTTAATTGTTAAGCTATTATTACAAAATAATCTAGTTAGTAGTTTCATGATGAATACTATGGTTACACAGTAGTATTTTTGGTCTCAACGTATAGTGGTGGCGTGTATTTCTTACAAGCTCTTGTAAATTAAAGTGGATAAAAGGAGAACTTTAGGTTTTACAAGAAACCTGGGCAAAATAATACATAACTGGGGTCTTAGGTTGTATAAATTAAAGCCTGAAATGACTATATTAGTTCTAATATATTGAATGATATATTTACTTTTCAGAAAAAAATTGCAGAGCCAAGATTTTTAATCTATTTCACTCATGGTCTGACTGATCTCTCATGTCAAGTAAAGAAAATAGAAATAAAACCATATACAACACTTCAATCTGTTCTTCTACTGACTGAATTTTTTTTAGTAATTCCCTTTGCATGCAAAGGGAATCATTTTATTTATTTCAAGAGTAGGCACTGCATTCTCTACTATCTTGATTTTTATAACAATGCCAAGGTTGGTGGACCCTGGGAGTTCTTGGTTCTTGTGTGTGTTTGTGTTTGGGGTGAGGGAACTGGGTGATTAGGAGAGCATCTCTGGGCACACAACAAAGAGAGATTTTACTGTTTGTTGATGCACTTAGAATCTCCAATGGTCAGGTGGTAATTTCACTCTGTGAATCATAGCCTTGGACTGCCGCTGCATGTGGTTAAAGCAGCCTTGATTTAATTTACAGAAAAATAAACAATGTTCCTCTTCTCTCCAAAGAAGCTCCAAAATTTTCCATTCTTTATATCCTGGAAGCCATAAAACTTGTATCAGCAAATTTAATATCACACACTTTCTGAGGAAACACACACATATGTACATATACATAAAATAAAATTCCAGTGTTAAGTAGTCTTAAGAGGAAGCTCTAGTAAGTTAACGACTATGTATATGGATAAACTTTCCATCTCCTCTCACCCAATCCAATTAGATTTCTCTCTCTAAGAAAAAGGCACCACTGGGCTCCCTGGCTGCCCACTTCAGCTCCTGGAATGCTCATCTTGCTCTAGCGATAGGTTCACAGAAGGATGCTAATAATGATCATAGGAAAAGTAAAATACTCTTTAAAATAAATGTGAAAAGTTGCAGGACCAAATTCAAAGAACAGTGAAGATCACAGGATCACATTTATAGAATTATGCGAGTATTAGTAGTATGACTAGGAACTCATGTCTTCAATTACGATATGTTAGATCCGGATATCACTTTTGAAACCTGAAGAGAGTTCACTGAACCTTGGAACTCTCTTCTTTTCCCTTGTTTCCGGCTCTTACTTCATTTCCTTTATATAGAAAAAATGTACATTGCTAGAAATGAAAGGGCAATTGAATGATAGAGCTTATCACAAGAGATGATACTTTTCTTTCTAAAACTATAAAAGTATGTACAAACTGTAGAAGTATGTGTGAGCAAGATGCACAGAGAAGGCATTTCTTGGAATTTGGGGGCATGATGTTACTTAGTGGAATTATGCATGGTACAGGTTTGAACAACAGCAATTCAAATTGATGTAGAAAAAGAGAAGTGAAATACAGTAGCTGAATTTTGTAGGATGGAGATAGAATACATGGATTCTACGGATTTAGAATTCTATAATCAGCATGTTGCTTCTGATAGCTGTAAGAGAACAACCCTGCATGGAGCTGGATTGGATGAAGAATTTGATACCTCCTGTCAGACAAGGCAATCCAGTATCAGGGCAATACAAGGAGAAAATCCTGAAGACAATACCTTAGTCCTCTCCACATCCCAGAAAGAAGTGGTGGTTAGTTGCAACTCCAGCCACAACTGAGTTAGACTTGCATTAACGTGCAATTTGTCGCATATATATAAATGCCTGCATTAAGTATGTGTCAACAATATATAGATTCTTCCTTGGCTTGTTTGTTGTGGTGATCACTCAATAAATATTTGTTAACTGTCACATTTTTTCTTGTTGCTTAACCAACAGTAGTATGCAGAGGACACAAAAAAACTTCTGATCATAATATTCAGTATTTACAATAAAAATAGAAACATTTAAAAATACTGAAAAGCAGAAACACAGCTATTTAAAAAAATTAAAATATAAAAGGATTCAACTCTCCATCTTTGCAAATTTTAAACAGAGTAATTCAGTGCGGTATACGGGCATTGTTAGAATCTAAGTGAGCCAATTAATATTCTAATGAATTTGAGACTTAATTGTTGTTAGAAAGTGATGTACTACTTTGGGGGTGTTTTAAAACTGTGGCTCATAAACCTTTTCATGTAAAAACATTAAAGAGTATTTTAGGCACTTACCCGAAAGGAAAGAGATTTTGTTTTTAGGGTATGGGAAGGCTGTTTCTCTCATTTTTGAAAATTAAACTTAGGTAATCATATTGAAGTTTAATTTCTATTTTATTATTAAAATATGTCATATAAAAATATAGCAGTTCATTAGAGCTGCCATAATGAAGTACCATAGACTGGGTGGCTTAAACGACAAAAATTTCATTTCTTACAGTTCTGGAAGCTAAACGTCCAAAACCAAGGAGTGAGTTGGCAGATTTGGTTTCTTCTAAGGCCTCTCTCCTTGATTTATAGATGGCTGCCTTCTCTTTGTGTCCTTACGTGGTCTTTCCTCTGTGTGTGTGCACAGGTGGTGTTTCTCTGTGTGTGCAAATTTCCTCTTCTTTTAAGGTCACCAATCAGATTGGATTAGGATCCACCCTAATGGCCTCATTTTACCTTAAGGGCCTAGCTCAAAATATAATCACATCCTGAGGTATTGAGTGTTAAGGCCTCAACATACAAATTTTGAAAGAGGGAGGCACAATTCGGCCCATAAGAGTAGACATGCTCACTGAAAATAATTCAAAATAGACATTAAGTTATATTCTTCCCTGACCCACTTACCAGAAGTAAGGTGGTTAATATATTCCTAAATATTTGTGTAACAGATTAACTAGCTGTTCACTAAGCCTATTCTTTCTTCTTCTGGGGCAAAAAGCTAGACTATATTTCCCAGTCTTCCTTACAGTTAGATGTGGCCATATAACCACATTTTGGAAATGTGATCCTAAGTGCTGTGCTACATGTTTAGGCCAGACCAATAAAAATTCCCATGTGTGTACTTTCATGTCATTCCCCTTGCATTTGATAAAAAATCACAACGTTGAAGATGGCAGAGTCATACTTTAAAGGACCCCGAATCACTTAGAAGAAGACCGATGCTCACTCAGAATAGAAAAACACATTTTGAATTCCACATGAGCAACAAATTAACCTCAATTGCCTTAAACCATTGAGATTTGGGGACTTATCTGTTACGACAGCTAGCATTATCTTAACTAAAACTATAGATACGTTCTAATTTACACACATGTATGCATCTGTACCCCATCATGCTAGACACTCGTTTCTAAAACTTGCTTTTTAAAGAAAATATAACATAAGTAACTTTCTATATAGTTACATAAGAATGTCTCTTTTTTAAAAATGTAGTAAAATGCATAAAATAAGATTTATTATTTTTAACCATTTGAAAGTGTAAAATTCAGTAACATTTAGTATGTTCAACATGTGTTTAATCATCACCACTATCTTGTTCCAGAAAATATTTATCACTCCAAAAGGAAATACTGTCCCCGCTAAGCAGTCACTCCCCATTATCCCTTCCCCCGCAGCCCCTGACAACCACCAACATGCTTTCTGTCTCTATTGGTTTTCTTAAAATTTATTGATGAATTTAATCACAAAATACATGGTCTTTTGTGTCTGGATTCTTTCACTTAACAAAATGTTTTCAAGGTCCAGTAATGTTATATCATCTATCAGTATCTCATTCCTTTTTTTATAGCTAATTAATATTCCACTGTATGAATATATTATAATTTGTTTATCCATTCATCTATTGATGGTCATTTGGGCTGTTTCTACCTTTTGGCTATTGCAAAAAAATGCTGCTATGAACATTCATGTACAAGTTTTTGTTTGAACATCTGTAACATCTGTTTTTAATTTTGGAAGTATATACCTATGAATGTTAAATCATACAATAATTCTACGTTAACCTTATTGAACAATGACCAAACTGTTTTATTTTAGTTTTTTAATTAATTTATTTTTTTGGTCATGCTACATGGCATGCAGGATCTTAGTTCCCAGATCAGGGATTGAACCTGTTCCCCCTGCAGTAGAAGCACAGAGTCTTAACCACTGGACCACCAGGGAATGGCGGTTTTGTTTTTGGCCACATGGCTTGTGGGATCTCAGTTCCCCAAACCTGGGCCCCAGCAGTGAAAGCCTGGAATCCTAACCACTAGGCCACCAGGAAACTCCCTACAACCAAACTGTTTTATACAGAAGCTGAACCGTTTTATACAGAAGGTGAACCATTTTATATCCTTATATTCAGTGTATGAGGGTTAAAATTTCTACACATACTCACCAACACTTGTTATTATCCTTTTTAAAAAGTGATAGCCACCTTAGTGGGTATGATAGTGTCTCACTGTGATTTTTATTTGTATTTCCTTAATGACTAATGATGTTGAGCATCTTTTAGTGGGCTTGTTGGTCATTTTCATATCTTCTTTGGAGAAATATTTTCAATCTTTCTCTATTTTATTTTATTTTATTTTATTTTTATTTTTTTTTTTTTGCGGTATGTGGGCCTCTCACTGTTGTGGCCTCTCCCATTGCGGAGCACAGGCTCCGGACGCGCAGGCCCAGCGGCCACGGCTCACGGGCCCAGCCGCTCCGCGGCATGTGGGATCTTCCCGGACCAGGGCACAAACCCATGTCTCCTGCATCGGCAGGCGGATTCTCAACCACTGCGCCACCAGGGAAGCCCCTTTCTCTATTTTATAATTGTGTTAGTTGTCTTTTTGTTGTTGAGTTGTAGAAGTTCTTTCTATGTTCTCTGCTAGATTCCTATCAAGTATATGATTTGAAAATATTTTCTTTTGTTTTCTGGGTTATCTTTTCACTTTCTTAATAGTGTTCTGTGATACACAATTTTAAAAAAATTTGATGAACTTAAATTTATGTTTTTCTTCTATTGCTTATTTTTGTTTCTGTTTGTTTGTTTGGTGTTATATGTAAGAAATCATTGCCAGATCAAAGGTCATGAAGATTTACCCTTATGTTTTCTTCTAGAAGCTTTATGGTTAGCTCTTATATTTAAGTATTTGATCTATTTTGATTTAATTTTTACATATGATATGAGGTAGTGGTCCAACTTCATTCTTTCACATGTGGATATCCACCTGCACCACCACTATTCACTGAAGACTGTTCTTTCTGCAATGAATGGTCTTGCTAAAAATCAATTTATCATAGATATATGGGTTTATTTCTGAACTCTCAGTTCTATTCCACTGATCTGTATGTGTATCCTTAAGTCAGTACTATACTTCTTTGATTATTGTAGCTTTGTAGTAAGTTTGAAGACAGGAAGTGGGGAAGTGTGAGTCTTTCTGTGTTCTTTGTTCTTTGTTTTGTTTTTTTTTTCTGTTTGTAGTCTCTAAAATTTCATTTGAATTTTAGAATCAGCTTTTCTATTTAAAAAAAAGGCAGCTGAGATTTTGACAGAGATTACATTGAATCTGTTGAATTTTGAACAGATTACATTGAATTTGTTATCATTTTGGTAACCAACAATGGATAAGGAGGACCTGTTTGGGGAGAGAAGAGCATAAGAAGAGACACACAAGCAAGACTTACAGTCAATTTGGTTCTGGCATTGGGCAAATACATGATAACATGGAAGCTAAGCTGCAAAAAATACTGTGTACAATATAAGGACTTTATGTACAGAAATAAAGAACTGGGACTCAATTTTGGAAGTAAGTAGGCAACTATTCACTGCTTTTGATCAGAGGAATGAAACAATCAGAGCTGTAATTTCAGCACATTAACTCAACAGTATTGTGAAGAAATGAAAGGCTAGGCTCATCATTAACACTTGGGGAGCAAGAGTGAAAGAATAAGGGAGAAATTATAACGTTCTGAACCAAGATTCTAATGAAGGGAATGGCAAAGAAGGGATCATGTGAGACACAGAGGTAGAATTTCTAATATTTGGCGGCTGACTAGGTGGTGGTAAGGGCTGTATGTAACAAATTACTCCAAAAACTTAGTGGCATAAAACAAAAATATATATTATCTCTTACAATTCCTGTGGATCAGGAATTTGAGAGTGATTTAGCTGGGGGGAAGGGTTCTGGCTTGGGGTATCTCAGAGGTTATGGGCAGATGTTGGCAAAGGCTGCAGTTATCTGAAGGCTCAACCAGGGCTGGGTCATCCGCTCCCAAGGTGGCTCATTCATATGGGTAACAAGGTAGTGCTGGTTGTTGGCAGGAGGATTCAGTTGCTCCCCACAAAGGCTTCCGCATAAGCCAGCCTGTATGTCTTCACATTGTGGTGACTGGCGTTCCCCAGAGTGAGTAACTGAAGAGTCTAAGGCAGAAGCTGTAACATCTTTTATAATCTAGATTCAGAAGTCTCACACTGCCACTTTTACAACATCCTATTAGTCACACAGGTTAGCCATAAATCAAAATGAGAGGGGAGTATATACGGGTACAGATACCAGGAGGAGAGAATGGTTGGGGGACATCTTGGTGACTGGCTACCAAAGTGTGGTTTTGTTTGATACTTTATATCCCCAGATCCTAGTGCATGACCAATGTGAAAAATGAAAGATGGCTTTGAGCTTTTGAGCTTGTAAAATTGAGAGAATTATAGCTCCATGCTTTATAGAAAAAGAGATGAAGAACCTTGTTTGAAAGGGAAGATTATAAGTTTGATTTCTTTTTATACATTTTCCTTGAGGAGATACATAAAAGAATGTATTTATTTTTTTAATCCCTCAAATCTCAAATGCTAATTGAAAGAGACAAAGTTCAACACATACTCTTCTATATTCAGTCCCTTCCAAGTGCATGAATTCTGTTGTGAATAAGAAGTGGCATGAACCATGGATTCATTTTAGATGGAACTTTTTGCTTTTTGGCAGATGCTATAATATTGAAGGAACTTGAAAAAATATTTTTAGGAGAGCTTCTTAAGAAGTGCAGTGCTCATGGAGATGTGATGAGGGATTTTCAAAGGGGCAAAATAGAGATGATTTTGCTTTCTGTGCTATACGAAAGTTAACAAATTTGAAGAAAAATCATAATAGACTTTTACTTTTTAGAGATGTATTTTTCTTTGCCATAAACACAAATCCCTAATCTCTGCTGTCATTTTATTATGATAACAGGTAATACAACTGCATGTATCTACTCTAGTCACACAGAACCAGACATTTAATAACACACAGCCTCTGGGCTGTCTCCTGGCTTGCTTAACCTTGATGGGTGCTATTCTTAAACTCTGGATGTAAGGCTTCATTATTCCTCTAATTACTATTAGAATTGCAAATACTACCCAGAGACTTTTAAATGTAAATATGAGTGAGAATCTAATAGTTTGCTTGCATGTATGTATATCTCATTCCACTGAAAAGCATCATGGCTTTGTGTTGTTACAGCAGGTATATAATCTGTTCATTGATATATAATTTTTGAGAACTGCAAGATAATTTGCTCTAAACATCCCACCATCAACAGTAAAAGAAAACTGCCTTAGAGGCTAACTTGCTACCACTCTCTGTCCTGGACTAAGTGACATAAATGATTTATTATAGCGTAATGCCTATTTGTCTGTGAGGGGTGTTCCTTTAATGCATACTAAAACTAACTGCAGCTTTTATAACCTAACCAAAGAGTTGTCTAGTTTCCTCTTATTACTGTAATTTGAATAGAAAAATATCTGTTGGAACATCCATTTTAGCACAGGACTGATTTCACGTATTCCTTCCGAAGATTATAGCATCAATGTACACTACCTGCCCAATCTGTCACTGGCTACTATGAGGGAAATTTTAGGTGACACTAATGAATCTTGCAAGTGCAGGGGAGTTAAACAGGCGTACAGCCAAGTTGCGAAGCGTCTTGGAAATGGTTAATGCAGGAGCTATTCTGTCTGAGAGGAAAAGACATAAAAGCTGCTACTAACATTAAACATTGGGCTTTTATTTTTCTTTTCTGTTGTTGTTTTCTATTTTCCTTTGTTTGCAGTGCTTCCATTCCACTGCATTTAACTAATTTAACAAGTATTATATAATTTTAAGGAGACTAAGGCACACATTTAACAGTACTAATTTTGGGACCATAAATTGAGAAAAAATGACTGCTATAAGCCTACAGTGTTACTAATGATAAGAAGCAGCCCAAGGTATGTATTTCCCAGGAGAAACTTGAAGATCTTCCAATAGTAATTGGAAGACTGAGAATGAAGTGGTTTGGATAATATTCAATTCTGATGTACTTCTCAAATACAAGTCAAGTTACTCTGAGGGTTCATCTGAGGCTCTTGTCCACTTTTAAATCTCCCTAAAAATGACAACCAGGTGGATTTGGTCACTGGATTTATGAATAAAATCTATGTGTGAAAGCTTTTAAGTTTAATTAGGTCCCACTTGTTTATTTTTGCTTTTATTTCCTTTGCTTTAGGAGATGGATCCAAAACTACTGCTGTGATTTATGTCAAAGAGTGTTCTGCCTTTGTTTTCCTCTAGGACTTTTATAGTATCCGGTCTTACATTTAGGTCTTTAATCCATTTAGAGTTTATTTTTTTATATTGTATTAGAGAATGTTCTAATTTCATTTTTTTTACATGTAACTATCCAGTTTTTCCAGCACCACTTATTGAAGACACTGTTTTTTCTCCATTGTATATTCTTGCCTCCTTTGTCATAGATTAATTGACCATGAGTGTATGCATTTATTTCTGGGCTCTCTATCCTGTTCCACTGATCTATGTATCTGTTTTTGTGCAAGTACCATACTGTTTTGATTACTGTAGCTTTCTAGTATAGTCTGAAGTCAGGGAGCATGATCCCTCCAGCTCCATTCTTCTTTCTCAATATTGCTTTGGCTATTCAAGGTCTTTTGTGTTTCCATACAAATTTTAAAATTATTTGTTCTAGTTCTGTGAAAAATGCCATGGATATTTTGATAGGGATTGCATTGAATCTGTAGATTGCCTTGGGTAGTATGGTCATCTTAACCGTATTAATTCTTCTAATCCAAGAACATGGTATATCTTTCCATCTGTTTGTATCACCTTCAGTTTCTTTCATCAGCTCATAATTTTTCAAATACAGGTCTTTTGCCTACTTTGGTAGGTTTATTCCTACATTTTGTTTTTGTTTTTGTTTTTGATGTGATAGTTAATGGGATTGTTTCCTTAATTTCTCTTTCTGATAGTTCGTTGCTAGTGTACAGAAATGCAATAGATCTTTGTACATTAATTTTGTATCCTGCAACTTTACCAAATTCATTGATGAGCTCTAGTTTTCTAGTGGCATCTTTAGGATTTTCTATGTATAGTATGATGTCACCTGCAAATAGTGACAGTATTACTTCTTTTCCAATTTGGATTCCTTTTATTTCTTTTTACTCTCTGATTGCTGTGGCTAGGACTTCCAAAACTATGTTGAATAAACGTGGCATGACTGGACATCCTTATTGTGTTCCTGATCTTAAAGGAAATGCTTTCAGCATTCCAGTATGATGTGAGCTGTGGGTTTGTCATATATGCCTTAAAAGCTTTTGCACAGGGGACTTCCCTGGTGGCCAGTGGATAAGACTCCATGCTCCCAATCCAGGGGGCCTGGGTTCAATCCTTGGTCAGGGAACTAGATCCCACATGCATGCTACAACTAAGAGTTTCACACACAACTAAGGAGCCTGCATGCTGCAACTAAGGAGCTGGCAAGCCACAACTAAGGAGCCTACCTGCTACAACTAAGACCCAGAGCAACCAAATAAATAAATAAATATTTTTTTTTAAAAAAAAGCTTCTGCACAGCAAAGGAAACCATTGACAAAAATGAACACAACCTACTGAATGGGAGAAGATATTTGCAAATGATATGACTGATAAGGGGTTAATATCCAACATACATAAACAGCTTATACAACTCAACTTCAAAAAACAAACAACCCAATTAAAGAATGGGCAGAAGAACTGAATAGAAATTTTTCCAGAGAGGACATGCAGATGGCCAACAGGCACAAGATGCTCAACATTACTAATCATCAAGGAAATGCAAATCAAAACCACCATCAGGTATCACCTCACACGTCTCAGAATGGCTATCATCACAAAGAACACAAATAAGGAATGTTGGCAAGGATGGAGAAAAGGGAACCCTAGTACACTGTTGGTGAGAATGTAAACTGGTGCAGCCACTGGGGAAAACAGTGTGGAGGTTTCTCAAAAAACTAAAAATAGAATTACTATATGGCCCAGCAATTCCACTCCTGGGTATATCTCCAAAACAAAAACACTAATTCGAAAAGATACATGCACCCCAATATTCGTAGATAGCATCACTATTTACAATAGCCAAGACATGGAAGCAACCCAAGTGCCCATCAAAAGATGAATAAAGAAAAAGTGGTATATATATGTACACAATGGAATACTATTCAGCCATAAAAAAGAATGAAATTTTACCATTTGCAGCAACATGAATGGACTTGGAGGGTGTTATGTTAAGTGAAATAACTTAGAGTGATAAAGACAAATACTGTGTGATATCACTTATATGTGAAACCTAGAAAACACAACAAACTAGTGAATAAAACAAAAAAAGAAGCAGACTTATAGAGAACAAACTAGTAGTTACCAGTGGTGAGAGGGAAGGGGGGAGGGACAATATAGGGGTAGGAGGGAAGAAAGGGTTATTATGGCATTATATGAAATCATGTATGTGAAACTTTTGAAAATTGTAAAGCACTATAAGATTTAAAGAATCTTTCATTCAATTAAAAATTTTTTAAAAATCTGTAGGTGGTTCAGAGAGGGAAAATAACCAAGCAGGTACTTTCCCTGGACACTTCAGATGATGTTTTGCATGACTCGCTCTGTGGGACTGGAGACGACCTGGAATCCTATCTACCCTCTTTGTGGGGAGATGGGAAAGGAATTCCAACATTGCTACTGTCAAACCAGAAACTTCACAGAATGATTCTTGGTTTTCCTCCTGTGTAAATTACTGTAACCTCAACCTCCAGAATCTGAATCATTTCTGTCAATTTAGAGTCCGGGTTTTGATATAAATATGAAAGAAACTTCAAAATAGAATTGCAAATTTTTACCTCTAGAAGTATTTTTCTGGAATACTATCGAGATACTTTGGACTGACTGACACAATTTACACTGGGAGTTGATGAAAGGGAGCTCTGTCCTGTGAATGATGATAATACCAACTCTTCACTGATGGGAAATGCATGATGCTTTGAGAGATTTTTTCCTCTCCTGTTCTGTTTCACCTTCTTTGGTCCAGTCTTCCTGTGATCAGTGATGCTGACTGTACAATGGCTGGTTGGGGTGAATGGCACAGCCTGTGCCAATGGAGATGAAACAAATTAACTGATCCTTTTGGGGATGGAATAGGTGGCATTTTACTCATTAGTGGACAGAGCAAGCCAATCACAGACAGTGCCATAGAAATTAGTGTGTAAAGTCCACTTTATTAATGTCCTAACATGGGAGCAAATCAGATGAAATGGAGGGGGAGAGAATTTCAGAAATAAAGAATTATTTCTTTATTTCTCCAAAAGTCTTGTAACCTTACAAAACTGAAACCCTGTACCCATTAAACAGTAACTTCCCATAACCCCTCCTCCCAGTCCCTGGCAACCACCATTGTACTTTCTATTTTTCTTTTCATCTCCCCCTTTCCCCTCAAGACCCAGCCTCAGCCTCTGGTAATCACCACTCTACTCTCTGTTGTTACGAGTTCAGCTTTTTTTAAAAAAAGATTCCACATATAAGTGATATCATACAGTATTTGTCATCTTTGTCTGGCTTATTTCACTTTGCGTTATGTCCCCCAGGTTTATCCATGTTGTCACAAATGGCAGGATTTCCTTCTTTTTTATGGCTGAATAATATTCTGTTGTATACATACAACACATTTTCTTTATCCATTCATCTGCTAATGGACATTTAAGCTGTTCCCATATCTTGGCTATTGTGAATAATGCCACAGGGACCATGGGAATGTAGATATCTCTTCAAGATAGTGATTTTATTTCCTTTGGATATATACTCAGAAGTGGAACTGCTGGATCATATAGCAGTTCTATTTTAGTTTTTTGAGGCACCACCATACTGTTCTCCATAGTGACTGCACCAATTTATATTCCCACCACCAGTGTGCACAAGGGTTCCCTTTTCTCCACATCCTCACTAACACTTGTTATCTCTTATCCTTTTTAGTGATAATTATCCTAAAGATATAAGTTGATATCTCATTGTGGTTTTGGATTTGCATTTCCCTGATGATTAATGAAGTTGAGCACCTTTTAATATACTTGTTGGTCATTTTTATGTCTTTGGAAAAAAGGTTATTCAGGTCTTTTGCCCATGTTTTAAATGGGTTATTTGGGGGTTTGTTTTGTTTTGTTTTGCCGTTGAGTTGTAAGTGTTCCTTATACATTTTAGATATCAACCCCTTGTCAGATACATGATTTGCAAATATTCTCTCCCAATCTGTAGGCTGCCTTTTCATTTTGTTTATTGCATCCTTTGCTGAGCAGAAATTTTTTACTTATGACACAGTCCCACTTGTTTTTTGTTGCATTTGTTGCCTGTGCTTTTGGTGTCAGATCCCTAAAACCATTCCATGACCAATGTCAAGGAGCTTTCCTCCTATATTTTCTTCTAGGAGTTTTACAGTTTCAATTCCATCAGGATTGTGTGTACGCTTGGCTCTACCATATCTGAGCTTCTTTATGACCCTTTAAGGTTAAGTTCATCTAAATTACAGAGTTTTAGGAATCCCTCTGTAGATGTCACCAATTCAACCTTATCAGTAATAAAACTATACTTTGATTAATCTCCTTTTGATTTTTTTGCCTGTCTCTTAATTAGTTTCTAATTTGGGTACAGGGAACAAGAATGCTATTCATCAGCCACCTAGTATCTCAACATCTTGGGTCTTTGACTAGAAATCTTGACCTGATATTTGGGGAAGAAAAAAAATCAGGCTTCTGGTACAGCCTGGGTGAGAGGCATCAGGTTTCAATGCATGTATGTCATGTGAGGCTTTGACCTTAGTGGGTTGCAGCAGTTTATTTTGCAGTAGGTTTTAAACTGGATCAGGAAGGACAGGCCTCAGTAAGCATAAAAAATGGGGAATTCTGGCTGCCCTTGTCCTGACCCACACTGACTTAGCTTTTAACCAAGCAGGGTCTGCTGACACAAGGATTAAATGATCAAAGGAGAAGGACTTTTAGTCCTAAAGGCCTATATCAAAACAAACTGAGCTTTCAAGTGTTTGAGCTTTCCAAGTATTTGTGTGTTGGGTAAAATGGGGAAAAAAAATAAAACTTTTGCTGTTTTCTCAGGCAAATATACATGTTGATTTTTTTGAGATATAACTGACATAACATTGTGTAAATTTAAGGTGCACTACGTGTTAATTAGATACACATATATTGCAATATGATTACCACCATAATGTTAGCTAACACATCCATCCTGTCACAGGATTATCCTTTCTTTTTTGTGGTGAGAACATTTAAGATCTAGTGTCTTAGAAAATTTCACATATATAATACTGTCTTGTTAAATATAATCACAGTGCTGTGCATTAGATCCCAGAACTTATTCATCCTTTAACTGAAAGTGTGTTAGACCAACATCTACCAATTTCTCCCATCCCACCCCACCCCCCAGCCCCTGGTAACTACCATTCTACTTTCTGTTTCTACAAGTTCAGCTTTTTAAGATTCTACTGATAAGTGATATCATAATCCCACTTCTGGGTACCTATCCAAAGTAAATGAAAACAGGATGTCGAAAAGATATCTATACTCCCATGTTTATTGCAGTATTATTTACAATAGCCAAGATATGGAGATAACCTAAGTGTCTGTCAACCGATGAATGGATAAAGAAGATGTGATACATACACACACATACACACACACACACACATATATAATACTCAGGCATGAGAAAGAAGGAAATGTTGAATTTTTAAACTTGCAATAGCAGAAAGAATCACACTGGAGAGAGGTGAACAGTGTGTATATTTTGTGTCAGGCATAAGTAAGTAATGCTAGTTCAGAGGCCTCAAGTTCGGTTCCTCTTAATATCATTTTGAACTATACTGAGGGCTAAGGGGAAAAAAAAACTGGATAGTCCAATCTTTTGGAGTTAAGTGGCTTTTCCATATGCTCAAGTCTAAGACATTACCGTGTCCTCTCTACTGGAACTGTGATTGATTAATACATTTGGTCCAAGGTTTTAGTGCTCATAGACCCAGACTGTCTTTTTCACATAGAAAAGGAGGGCAGATTTTGTTAATGAAAAACTAGAAAGAAATAGATATTTAAAATAAGGACAACATGCTACTTTTTGTTGTTAAGGTAAAGAAACACCTGAATGAAATTGAAGTACCAAAAGTTTAGAGGACAAAAATATGTGTTCCTCCAATACTGTCTTAGAGAATCAAATTTATTCAAGAAATCAAGGAAGATCCAGGATAGTTTGACATCTATACTTCAGACTTACTATCTGCATATGAGCAGTAGAAAAATAAAAAAATAATAAAGGAATAAGGACAGATTAATCTGATAAAGAAAGATTTACTTTAAGAACTTAGAACCAGGTGAGGCAGATATAAAAGATAAAAGAAAATGCTTTCATTTCTAATTGCCCTTTAAGGCAGTGGGCCTTAATGATAAAATAGAAGGCACGAGTACACAGTTGCACTGAATGAGCAAAAGTTAAAAACAAGATTTGGCCAACACCATAAAATGAACCTCTGGAATATAAGAATAAATTGGAAGTGTTGCTTTAAAACTACTACCTATTATTAAATTATAATTAAAATTTGGTAGTCATTTTTAAGCATAGCGAACTTCAGGGCTGCTCCAGTTATCACTCTATTGCTTATTTGTGATGCTAACATATTCATGTTCAACTAGCATTTTTGGAGGAACATCTCACACTTTCTTCTTTTTAACCCTCTTTTTATTCTTTATTATGTATAGTACATAATTTTGGAGTTTTTCTTAGGAAAAAAATGGGGTGGCAAGTTTAACATTCTGCTTTTTCTTCATCTTCTTAAGATACGAAGAATTTTGAAATGGCACTTTTACATGAACGACCCATGGCCTGATTGGAATTAAATAAATAAAAGTAAAGATGTTCATAAAGCTTATTTCTTTATGAAAGCAAGTATGCAAAATAACATAATAGTCTCTACTATTACAACTGGAATTGATATTTAAATTTAAATACAATTTATTGGCTCAAAATGGATGTAGTGTCCTCCATAAAGTTTTCTAGCAAATGTTCATATTGGTAATCTATTTGCTTTTTAACTACTTGAAAATTCTTAACAACTGTTTTGTGTGTCATTCATATCATTAAATTTACTCTTGCAAAAGTGTATACAAACTCATACATCACTGAATGACAAAATTTCAAAACATAAAACATAAGAGTTTTGCTTTGTTATACTTATTATGAGAACCTATCATTGAAAGTAATTAATATTTAAATGTTAAAAATAAATCTGTATGATATGTCTTGTGTGTATTACTGATTATTACACTGATGAGAATGAAGTAAGTAGGTAATCACATGATCAAATACAATTCAAGAATGCCAGAGACAACAATGAAGTAGATAGACACGTTTAGCACTTCGGCCTTCCAAATTCCAAGACCAAAGCTGAAACCAAATAGCAGTTTTTAGCCAAATCCGGAGGTCTATGTGAACCCAATTGAGAGGTATCATATTACAACTACAGATACATTGTGCATAGCATAGCAATTGTGAAATAACCACTGGAAGATTGAATTCTTCTATACCATTTATTTTTGCTCAATATTATGCCTCTAAATTTCCTGTGCCCTTTACAGTATTCCACTAAATATGCAACTAGCTATCCATTCTTCAATTAATGAACACTTATGGATATGTTGGCTATTTTTTCTTTTTCTTTTCCTAGAAATGCTGCTTTGAACATTCTTGTCCATGTCTCTTTGTAAACATGTGTGTCTTTGGAGTATACACTTAGAATTTTAATTTTTGGTTTGTAAGGTTTATGCTTCTTCCATTTGTCAGGTCATATAAAATTGTTTTCTAAAAGGACAGTAAAATTTACCTGCCTGTAGGAGAGACTTATAAGTATATCCAGTATCTATTTCCCAGTTTTACTTTCAGCTACTGGCTGAGTTAAGACCAATAAATAAAATGCAAGCCGAGGTGGTATGCAATTTCAAAAGAGAAAAATGCAGTCTTCTCCTTCCCATTCTTATTTTCTTCTGGATGGAATGAAGAAAAGATGGCTGGAGGGGGAGGAATCTTAGATCATTAGGAAATAACTATCCCTTGAGGATGATGGGAACAAAAATTTTAAAAAAATATATAAGTAGCTGGAGTCCCAGATGATAATAGAACTCTATATTAGTGATGGACTTCTAATGTTAATGTGAGAGAGAAATAAACCACTAGTTAGGTTAAGTCACTGATAGTTTAGGTTTTCTGACACTCTCAGCAGAACCAAATGGCAACTAACATGCATTCTCAGAAGCGCTTTATAAGCATTCCCATTGGTCTTCATTCTTGTCAACACTTGTTATCATATTTTCTCCAATTTTGAGTATTTGATGAATCTAAAATAGTCCTGAATTAGGGCTTCAATTTTGATGTCTTTATTATTAAGGAAATTAAGTATCCCTTCATATGTAAATAGGATATTTCTATCTATAACTGTTCTTGACTTGACTATTTTTTTCTAATGAATAGTTTTTGTTTTCATTGATTCTTAAGATTTTAAAAATATATAATCTAGATACTAATGTTTTGTTGGTTATATACTGTGCAACTATCCAAACTCAGTTTCTGAATTATATTTTCATTTCTGGATGATGAACAGAACTTCTTAAGGTAAACTAGTTATAGTTATTAGTCCTTCCATTATGATTTATGCTTTTTATGTCTTATATACTGTGATGTCCTAAATTACATTTTCAAATTTTTTTTAACATCTTTATTGGAGTATAACTGTTTTACAATAGTGTGTTAGTTTTTCCTTTACAACAAAGTGAATCAGTTATACATATACATATGTTCCCATATCTCTTCCCTCTTGCGTCACCCTCTCTCCCACCCTCCCTATCCCACCCCTCTAGGTGGTCACAAAGCAGAGGTGATCTCCCTGTGCTATGCGGCAGCTTCCCACTAGCTATCTAATTTACATTTGGTAGTGTATATATGTCCTTGCCACTCTCTCACTTTGACACAGCTTACCCTACCCCCTCCCCATATCCTCAAGTCCATGCTCTAGTAGGTCTGTGTTTTATTCCTGTCCTACCACTAATCTCTTCATGACATTTTTTTTTCTTAGAATGGAATGGATTAATAATAATGGGAAGATTTACCATGACCCAAACTTCAGGGCCCTTCACTAGCACAGGTTCCTTCCAAAGCTCTGTCTAGTTATGATAAATTTACAGAATTTTTCTTAAAGAGTCCCCTCATCCCAAATTATATAAGCTTTATGTTCCACAAAATCTAGGCTCTTTCCTGAGAAATCTGTAACTAATGGGGATATTTCTAGCTCAAATACAAGATCAATATCAAGGGAAAAAAGAAGATAATGGAAAGAAGAAAAGGAGAGGAGCAATAAAGGGCAAAATAACAAAGTTGATTTTTTTTTTTAATGGAAAGTTTGGGAATAATCAAGAAATCATTAAGAAGAAGAGACTGAGAAACAAAATACAATGAACATGAAATTAGGGTCTAAAGAAATATTTGTCTCATCTTTCACTTGGGAGCATTCCTTTGGCAATAAAATTTCCACATCAATTCCCCACACAAATTGATCTCAAGTATATTATAGAGAATATTGTGTAAAATTTTAATTGGGAGTTCTTTACCTTTCTATAATTCTTAGATATATACACAGAAGCTAAAACTCAGTTGCATATCAAGGGCACATCACAGGTAAATAACAAACTAGAACAGGCCAAAAAATGATTTAAAAAATAGCCTTCATCAGAGATATCCTGAGCCTTCTGATCTCCCCTGGCTTATGAACAAAATCTTGAAGTCATCTCAAAGCTGAAATGCATTGTTTGTTTCCCTAATGCATGCACTCGAAGAAATTCTTTTCTTCTTTTTTCCTTTTTACTGAAATTGGAATAACTGAAAATAAAAGACTAGAATGACTACTTTTTGCCTGAACATACTCTTGTTTTGTTCTAATTTGCAGTAATGTTTTGTCTCTATGTTACTTTTCTATGATCTCTGTTTATTTTATGCACATTTTATCTCTACTGTTGCTGTATCTTTCCCGAGTTTTGCCAACCCCTGAAGGCCTTTGGAAAAACCACAAACAGAAATGCATGAAACCACAATTAATGACAGTTAACTCAATTATAAAGGCCTTTAGTAGCTAAACAATGAATATTCCATTTTTCTCAAATGACAATTTGCACAGAACCCAAAACTTTTTTAAAAAGTAAATTTATTTATTTATTTATTTTTGCCTGCATTGGGTCTTCGTTGCTGTGCATGGGCTTCCTCTAGTTGTGGTAAGTGGGGGCTACTCTTCATTGTGATACATGGTCTTCTCATTGCGGTGGCTTCTCTTGTTGCAGAGCACGGGCTCTAGGCACACGGGCTTTCAGTAGTTGTGGCACACAGGCTTATTTGCTCTGCGACATGTGGGATCTTTCCAGACCAGGGCTCGAACCCATGTCCCCTGCATTGGCAGGTGGATTCTCAACCACTGCACCGCCAGGGAAGCCCAAACCCAAAACTCTTGGCTACTGAAGTAAAAAGTCCTGTTTCAAAGCAGAAGAAAGGCTGGATTGGGGAGGGGTCCATAAATTTAAAAGGTATTTAACAGAAAAGTAAAAGAGTCAAAAAGTACCCATCTCCGGAAGAGATATAAAGGATTTGGAAGAGTAGGGAGAATTTATGATCCCAGAGAGGGAAGATTAATTTCACCCAGAAAATTATAGAAAGTGATTTGAACAAATTAATGTGGAGAAGAAATTTCTTATAAATAATTCTAAATCATCCTATGGAGTGATTTGTTAAAAAATTTTTGTTAGTTTCAAAGACTGATAATCAGGGTGGTCTTATGTATTTTAAGCCTTCTACCTAGTGTCTGTATTGGTTTCCTCCAGTATAGACAGCGTGTGTGTGTGTGTGTGTGTGTGTGTATGTGTGTGTGTGTGTGTGGCAGAGGGGAGTGACAATCATGCCTAGGACAGAAAAAAAGGTTTGTCCTACTTTATTGAGATATATTTGACATATAACATTCTGTAAATTTAAGATGTACAACATGTTGATACTTATATATCGCAAAATCATTATCATCGTACAGTTAGCTAAAACCTCAATCATGTCACATAATTACCATTTATTTTTGTGATGAGAATATTTATATCTCTTAGCAACTATCAAGTGTATAATACAATGTTATTAACTATAATAACAACATGGTGTATATTAGATCCCCAGAACTTATTCATCTTATAACTGGAAGTTTTTATACTTTGACTAACATCTCCTCATTTCTCCCACCCCCAAGATCCTGGTAACCACCATTCTGTTCTGTTTCTATGAGTTAGGCTTTCTCAGACTCCACATATAACTGGCCATACAGTATTTGTCATTCTCTGCCTGACTAATTTCCCCTTGCATAAGGAACTCAAGGTTCATCTATGTTGTCACAAATGGCAGAATTCCTTCTTTCTCATGGCTGAATAATACTCCCGTGTGTGTGTGTATATCACACCTTCTTTATCCATTTATTGACAGACACTGAGGTTGTTTCCATACCTTGGCTATTATGAATAATTCTGCAATGAACATGGGAGTAAAGAGATCTCTTCAAGATAGTGATTTCATTTCCTTTGGATGGAGATTTTATATATATATATATATATATGTGTGTGTGTGTGTGTGTGTGTGTGTGTGTATATCGAGAAGTGGGATTGTTGGATCATATGGTAGTTCTATTTGTAATCTTTTGAGGAATCACTATATTGTTTTCTATAGTGTTTGTAACAATTCACATTCCCACCACCAGAGCACACGTGCTGTCTTTTCTCTACATCCCTGCCAATGCTTGTTATTTCATGTCTTTTTGGTGATAGCTGTTCTAACTAGTATGAGATGATCTCATTGTGGTTTTGATCTGCATTTTCTTGATGATTAGTGATGTAAAGCATCATTTTATGTACCTGTTGGCCATTTGCACATCCTTGGAAAACTGTCCATTCAGAAATAAAGAAAACAATTACATTTACAATAGCATGAAAAAATACTTAGGAATAAATCTGACCAAAGAGGTGAAAGATCTGTACACAGAAAACTATAAGACATTAATGAAAGAAACTGAAGAAGACACAAATAACTGGAAAGCTAACCCATGGTCATGGGTTGAAAAAATTAATACTGTTAAAATATCCATATTTCCCAAAGTTATCTACAGATTCAATGCAATCCCTATCAAAATTTCAATGGCATTATTCACAGAAACAGAAAAAAACTACCTTCGAATTTTTATGGAGCCACAAAACCCCTAATAGCCAAAACAATTCTGAGAAGGAAAAACAAAGATGAAGGCATCAAACTTCCTGATTTCAAACTATACTACAAAGCTATAGTAACCATAACAATATGGTACTGGCATAAAAATATACACATAGACCAATGGAACAGAATCAAGAGCCCAGAAATAAACCCTCACATATATGGGCAACTAATATTTGACAAGGGAGTCAAGAATGCTCAGTGAGGAAAGAATAGTTTCTTCAGTAAATGGTGTTGGGAAAACTGGATAACCACATGCAGAAGAATGAAATTGGATCAAAATGCATTAATTAAAAATAAGACCTGAAACCATAAAACTCCTAGAAGAAAACGTAGGGAAACAGCTCCTTGACATTAGTCTTGGCAAAGATATTTTGCATAAGACACCCAAAGCACAAATAACAAAAGTAAAAATAAATAAGTGGGACCACATCTAAATAAAAAGCTTCTGTACAGCAAAGGAAACAATCAACAAAATGGAAAGACAGCCTATGGAATGAAAGAAAATATTTGCAAACTCTGTATCAGATAAGGGGTTAATATTCAAAATATATAAAGAACTCATAAAACCCAACAACAAAAAAGCAAACAATCTGATTTTAAAATAAGGTATAAAACAAGATTGTGGTAAAAGTAATTATAAAAAACTGATACACATTATCATGTATTATATTCCAGACATTTTATACCACTTCATTATTTAATTCATATAACACCCCAATTCAACTGTTATGCGTGAGAAAAATGAGGTACATATCTGTTCACTACCTTGTTCAATATCACACAGTGAAGTAGTTTAGAAGCACTGTCATGACTTTAGGTCGTTTTGGTACCAAATGCTGTGTTTTTTCCTTCTTACTAACTCTAGCTCATCAAGAGTGTACATCTATGCTCCAACAGAAGGAAAATAAAAGTAACATTTTATACTGGGTAGATATTTGCCAATAACATCCACCCCACATATCCTCCTAACCGTTCATTCATCTATTCATGCATTTATTCAACAAATAGTATTTTACGATTAATAATGTACTAGGCTCTGAGAAAATCATGATAGGCGAAGAAGAGAAGATCTACCATGTTTTGAACATGTTTTAATATTTTCTTGTTTAGAAGATACAATTTTGCTTATTATTCTTCATGATTAATCTCTCACATAGAAAACCCAACTTAGATACTTATTGTGTAGGACAGTATATTTAGGGATTTTAAAGTGCTAAATATGATTACATCCTCACCTTCATACCCTTTTCCCCTGCACCAGTAGCATATGCCAAAGGCTTAACATTAATGGAATTGAGAGTTATGAAGGGATTTTATTTGCTTTGGATCCATGAAATTGCATAGTTCTCAGTCATACAAGTTCAATGAAACCCTCTGAGTATAACACCCCTGGTGACATATTCCATTTCATATACTACATAATTAAATCACACAACTAAGCATATTGGGGTTGTGCCAAAGTACATGAAGCCACCTCAAATTTCCCCTGGGCCCATGGGATGATTACATGTTACCCCTTTTATCTGGGGGAAGCTGGAAGAGAGGGGAGGGATATATGACTAGTCATGGTCATCAGACTCGAGGTTGAAGTTATGAACATGAGTTCTAGACCTGTACCGTAAATTATGTACCATATTTAATATAAGACTCTCTTGTCTTTTCCCCTTTCATAGCAACCTTGGAGTTCACATGTAGAGAAGAGCTGAAATAAAGAGTTTGACTCAATTTTTCATGTGTGACTGCTAAATGCTTTCAAGCTCCACCCCTCCTCTTTTTCCTTCTGACCCACACTGGGGGCAAGCTGATAAGAAAACCTGGGTTCTCCCTCCTTTAATTCAAGTGGTAAATTCAAACTATGACTGGCTCAGCCCACATGAGGAAATGTTCACCCAGCCTAACTTTCTAATTGCCTAAAAATCCTGTGTCAGTCACCACTCTCTGCTCAGTCCTTTTGAACCTGCTTTAGGAGCCTTTCCAGCTTTCCTAATAAAGCCTCAATATGTGAGTGAAAATCCTCGGCGGGTGTTTGTGTGTGTGTGTGTGTGTTTTCAACAGTCTTGACTTCTAAACCAAATTCTGAGTGAGGGTCCATCTCATCTCTAAAGAAGGATCAAAGCAAAGGTGAAGTCCCTACATGGAAGAATCCTGAGTCTCTGAGTTACTTAATAGAGTGGAGCTTTCCATTGTTTACCTTATTGAACTCTGATATGTGTGAGGAACAATTTTCCACTGATATTTAAGCCCAACCTAATATGAATAATGCAGAAATTAGAAGCCTGAAGTGGAGTGTTTCTGTAACAAAGCTAAACTTTGCCATTTGATGTTGAGAGTAGGAATGAGGTGGCAAGGAACCTAACATCAGAGACTAGAAAGATGGCATGCTGTATATGAAGAAACAGTCGGTAAAATTGGTGATTGAAAAAATAGGAGGCAGACCAGAGACCACTGAGCTTATAGCTTGAGGGAAAGAAGTTGAAAAGCAAAACTTTAATAGTGCAGATTGTTTGTTAGTAGGTTTATTTGGTTTAAAAAAATGTGATAGGGTTGAGCTCTGGAAGTCATGTCCATTTTAAATATAAATGAAGTAGTATAGAATGCCCCCCAATTCATAGTCTTAGAGTTTTGGAAAAAAACAAAAGCTTCTGGATTCCAAATGTATATGAGAGTAAAAAGGGCTTTGATCAACAAAGATCTAATGAGATTTCTCAGTTGAACAGAGTGACTCTACCTTATAACCAAAGGTCAGATTAACGGTATGCCCTCCCCCACTCAAACATGATAGTCTCAGGGTATCTTCCATTACATTGAGACAAAGATACAAGGGGTGAATGAGCATAGAAATAAAGCGGATATGAAAACAATGACTAGGAAAGAATTGTGAAAGAGGTCACTGCCATATGGAACTGACTGGAAAAATGCAGATCAGAAACCTACCAGGTTTTTGAGGGAATTCTATCACCAAATCAACCAAAATTTTCATTTGCAAAGGAAAAGCACCTTTCCAGAGAGTCTTAAAATAATCATGGCAGAGGAACAGTTGCACAGCACTCTAGAAAGGCATACTCTCCAAAACTTAATTTTGATGTCACCAAGAAGAATCATGGATGGAGAAGAATCTCAGAGAAGTAAATCCAGGGGCTAGGAGGAACAGTGGACTATGAAGTTCTTCCCGCAGATGAGGATCTGGACTTTCACGATGTCTATTCATTGGAATTTTATCATTGAATGCACAAAGAGCTGCTGTATGTTTCCATTTGTTCCTTTATAATTAGGAATGGTTATCATTGTGATTGTGTCCCTGTTTCAACATTTTTTTAAGATGTGGTGTGGAGAGCAGCCTACTTCTCTTTTGAGCTCATGAGCTGTCATAAGACAAGGATTCTCATCAGTGTTGCATGTACAGGACTCTGCATCACCCAGAGATCCTAAACTTTGAACTGGATAGAGCAACTGGTGGAACCTTGAGGTCTCTCTCTGGAAAAGTGGAATATGTTTTCTAGGGATGGAGGGAAAGATACATGTGAACACCAGAAGGGTAGACTCTTGTAGAAACTGACTAGACACTCACCAAACCCACTCCTTCTGCTGAGGCACCTGGAACTATATTCTACTTGCTAAACTAAACTCCCCAGCTTCCTTGAATCTATGTGGGACCATATGCTAGTTCTTGCCAATGGAAAGAAGGTGGCAGTAGTATGCTACTTCTGAATGAAGGCATTTAAAAATGGGTGTGACTCATGTTCACTCTTCACACCCACTCCTTCTGCTGACTAGATGTTATAATGGCAATCATGAAATCATTTGTTCAGGATGTGGTTACTCAGCATGAAAGGAGTTTGGGGACGTCCATCACCTGTGGAGGAGAGCCACCTGACCAGGCTTTGTATGCATGAGAATTAAACCATTATTAAGTTAAATCCCTCAGATTTCTGTGTGTGTGACAAAAAATAATGTTAACTGCCTAGACTGTGCAACTACAAATACAGTGTTTTTTTTTTTCATTAAAACTAGTAGTTATATTGGTAATGGTGGAGTCTGGGGAGCGTAGCTCTAGCTTTTGTCACAGACAAGTTTAAAAAGGCAAAGCGCTACAAGGTGTCTGAAAGCAGTAATTTGAAAATATATATTTTTCTATACAGATACAAGTAGCAGACAAGTTCATGGAGTTAAGCAATGCTTTCCTTAATTTTCCCTTATTTCATGTTTAAGTTCCATTTCATTAAAGGCCCTTCAACAAGACAAATGAACCCCGATACCTCATGTTCCACAGAGTGTGTACTGGATAGGATGAAAGTAGTTAGGGTACTGTAGATCTAGCACCACTGAGATCCTGAACATGTGCTCTACTGGGTTGCCCAGTACACTAACTTGCCCTAATAAATGCCTATTTATGTTACTCTTGCCTCTTTGAGAAACTGTCATTTTCAGAATATCACTATAGCCTACAGAATATTCCTGAAAAGCACTGCCAGGCTTTTAGGGCATGGAACTAACAATTCATAGCACCATCTTCTATTTTTGTGCCTAACAGTAGGGTATGGTGGCAATATTCTGGTCAATAAATGCATGATTTATCATCTCCCTCTTTTTCTGACGTGTGACTCACTGGCTGCCCTTTGCAAATTTAAATCCCTTTCCACCAAACTGGTTACATAGTTTTCTCTCTTCATCTTTCTATGATCTGCAGTGAATATGTGGCATTAAATGGAATGACTGCTCTGGTAACCCCCTAAAAATGACCACTGTTGGGGTTTAGATCTCATTTCAGTTACAACAGAGCACACTGAGGATTTTTTCTTTTATAGAAGAAGAATAAAAAATCCACACTAAACTTACAATTGGCTATATTTAGATCCCTCCAGTATAGGTAATTCCTATCTTTAAATATCATTAAATGTCAAAATCATCCATCATTTGACTTTTTTTTAGCACAGGCAGGAAAAGGTTTGACTTCTCCTTAAAACTGAAACAGAGAAAGTGTACATATGTCTGTGTCTCCATACACACACATATTTTACAACATATGTAAGCACCACAAGCAGAAAGCACTAGAGGCAGCACAGAGTGGAGGTGGCTGGCACACTGTGTAGCCAGCTAATCGATTTGTTGGGACTTAATTAGGATCTCCCAAGCTAGGAGGTGAGGAGGAGGAGGAATCAAGAAGGTGTTATAATCCACAATTCCTATCTCGTTTGGGCAAAACATTCCTGGAAATTTCCTGGATGAGGAAAATAAAGAAAAACAAAAGTAATCCAGTGTTTTCTGCCTTGATGGTAGATACTTCGTGTTCCTTCATTTCAGTCCAATGGCTGTTGTTTTCATGCTTGTTCAGTGATCCTCTCTTCCTTGATGAAGACCAGTTGTCTGGTATTGATGATAATTGTGTAGTATGTCTGACTAACAGTCTCTAGAGATGTCTCCTTCTTGGCAGAGATGACAAGAAACAGCAGGGAGACTTATTCAGTATGGAATGGAAAGAATACAAAAGTGAGTTTGAGCACAAAACAGGAAAGCAGGGAGAGCAGTAAGAAAAAGGAGTCTCAGAATGTTAATGCTTGATACATTTTAAAGACTATTGGGTCTTTCCATCTGAGGAAACTGAGACCCAGAAATAATAAAGGAATTGCTCAAGACCACAACTATTTCCAGATTTGATATCTTTTTATTACTCTCAGTTACTTGTAAAAACTGTATCAGAGAACTTATTTCAAAGCTGACAATTCTACCACTGAGGAAAAGTTTCCCTCTTAAGACAATTATGTCTCTGCTCACTCATGTGTTCTTACTTTCTCTCTCCAACTCTCAGTGATCAATTCTGAATAATTCTGCTTATCAGACTATCATTTTAAATGGTTACTTTTCCTTCAGGCACCAGAATGTCACAAAAATACCTCACTGCTTACCTCTATGCTACCTTCCTAGACATGAGAAAAGGCCATTTGAAAGAAATAATGTAGTTTTGGTGATTTTTTGGTGATTGTTTCTGGCTCTCTAAACACCAATGTTGATCCACTTCAAGACATAAGCATCCTACTGCTGGAAAACCAGATACAGACCTGTGAATTAGTGTCAGGATCCCATCTCTGGCACCTGTACTACCACAATCATTTCCTATACTGAGGGAGACTGAACTGGGAAGGTGTGAAAACTGAGACTCCCAGGCCAACCCCATGGTGCATGGCTTTCCTGTCTATAGCTGGCTTGTTTGAGGGCAGAAATTAAACCTATTGTTTCCTTCTCCCTTATATCGAGATCCAGTCTTTTTAGGATGTGCTCTTAGAACACTTTGATCCTTCCTAATGATGATAATCCAGGAATATTCCTTATGTTCACTGGCTATAGAATTCTAGTAAAACTCCCAGATGCTGTGCTGACTTTGGTTCTAACAAAGTTGTTGTTGTTGTTGTTTTTTAATCTTGCTTGATTTTTATTCTGACAATAGCATTCATTGACCTTGATATCGGCCTTGTTGTCTTTTACCTCTCTTGGGTGAAAAAATTCTGTGAAAAAATTAATAAGCTCTTTCTTACCAAGACACTTTAGCACTAACAAAACTTCTTGAACTATGCTGATGAAATCATTTTTCACTTCAAAATTTGGTCCCACTATTCTCTGTCTAATTGGAAAATAGCAAGCTCCCACAGTTGAACTATAGTATTAGATATCAAGTTCTCGACAAAATTGCTAAATCGCTGTGTTTAATTGAAACAACTGCTTTCCAGACTTATAATCAGGAATTATTTAAAGTGTTTTAAGACCACACATTCACTAACTTATAGAAAAAATCGGAAGGCATATATGAAATATGCTGCTTCAAATCAAATGTGGCTAAAATATTCACTAACATTTTTACTCAAAACTTTATTTCAATGAACAATTGTTTTAATTTAATAAAAAAAGAAATTACGAGCACAAAGCATCTTAGTTTTTATCTTCTGACAAACGGATTAATCTAAAGTATAAGTAACCATACTATATATACAGAATAACGCATACATGACATAATAGCAATGCTTACAAAGTGAAACAGAGAGCCAAGAATTATTCTTTTACACTTAGTTTCTTTGAAGATGACAAGACAATATAATTTGAAAACTTCTTATATTCATAACTCATATCTGATTTTGATGAATATTTAATTACCTGAGGTCTTTTTGGAGGTTTAGACTTTTAGATCACTTTCAAACATGAAGCTAAAATTTAAAATTCTATATCATAACTTTCAATATCTCTATGATGACAACATGAAGAATTATAATTTTATCCTCTAAAGCTTAATCTTGGTTCCTTTTAAAGAAAGCTAAATTTTCTAAAATAAAGTGTCATTACAGAAGTTCTATTTTTAAAAATTGTTAGGACACTGTCTTACACCATATACAAAAGTAAACTCACAATGGATTAAAGACCTAAGTGTAAGACCAGATACTATAAAGTTTCTAGTGAAAAACATGGGCAGAATACTCTAACACAAATCACAGCAATATTTTTTGGATCTACCTCCTTAAGTAAAGGAAATAAAATCAAAAATAAACAAATGGGACCTAATTAAACTTAAAAGCTTTTCCTCAACAAAGGAAACCATCAATAAAACAAAAAGACAACCTACTGAATGGGAGAAAATATTTGCAAATGATATGACCAATAAGGTATTAATATCCAACATACATAAACAGCTCATACAACTCAACATCCTAAAAACAAACAATGTGATTTTAAAATGGGCAGAAGAACTGAAAAGACATTTTTCCAAAGAGAACATGCAGATTACCAACAGGCACATGAAAAGCTGTTCAACATCACTAATCATCCAGGAAATGCAAATCAAAACCACAACGAGGGACTTCCCTGGAGGTCCAGTGGTTAAGACTTCACCTTCCGATGCAGGGGGTGCGGGTTCAATCCCTGGTTGGGGAGCTAAGATCCCACATGCCTCACCGCCAAAAAACCAAAACATAAAACAGAAGCAATATTGTAACAAATTCAATAAAGACTTAAAATATGGTCCACATAAAAAAAAAAAAATCTTAAAAAAACCACAATGAGATATCACCTCACACGTCTCAGAATGGCTATCATCACAAAGAACACAAATAAGGAATGTTGGTGAAGATATGAAGAAAATGGAACCCTAGTACCCTGTTGGTGAGAATGTAAATTGGTGCAGCCACTGTGTAAAACAGTTTGGAGGTTTCTCAAAAACCTAAAAATAGACCTACCATATGACCCTGCAATTCTACTCCTCAGTATATATCCAAAAGAAAACACTAATTCTAAACCCCAATGTTCATAGCAGCATTATTTACAATAGCCAAGGTATGAAAGCAACCTAAGTGTCCATCAACAGATGAATGAATAAAGAAGAAGTGGTATATATATACAATGGAATACTATTCAGCCATAAGAAAGAACAAAATTTTGCCATTTGCAGCAAAATGAATGGACTTAGAGGGTATTATGCTAAGTGAAGTAAGTCAGAGAGATAAAGACAAATACTGTGTGATATCATGTATATGTGGAATCTAAAAATTACAACAAACTGGTGAATATAACAAAAAGAAGCAAACTCACAGAGATAGAGAACAAACGAGTGGTTAACAGCAAGGAGAGGGAAGAGAGGAAGGGCAATACAGAGGTAGGGGAGTAAGAGGTACAAACTATTAGGTATAAAATAAGCTACAAGTATATATTGTACAACATGGAAAATAGAGCCAACATTTTATAATAACTATAAATGGAGTATAACCTTTAAAAATTGGGAAACACTATATTGTACACCTGTAACTTATATAATATTGTACACCAACTATACTTAAAAAAATAAAGTAACTTAGCCTGAAAAGAAAAGAATCTCTAAATCCCAGTTTTTTTCTATCATGTAGAATTTGCAGCTGTAATAAAAAGAGGAAATTTTCTTTTAAAATATAAAATAAAGGGCTTCCCTGGTGGCGCAGTGGTTGAGAGTCCGCCTGCCGATGCAGGGGACGCGGGTTCGTGCCCCGGTCTGGGAGGATCCCACGTGCCGCGGAGCGGCTGGGCCCGTGAGCCATGGCCGCTGAGCCTGGGCGTCCGGAGCCTGTGCTCCACAACGGGAGAGGCCACAACAGTGAGGCCCGCGTACCAAAAAAAAAAAAAAAAAAAAAAAAAATATATATATATATATATAAAATAAAAATCATTAAACAAAATGTGACTATCTATTGAAAGTACTGAGCCCAGGAGTGGTAGATCCACAAGGAAAGCACTCTAGCATTCATACAGTAGTCAGACACCTGAGGTAGATGCTTAGATTATTGATTTTAGACTTTTCTTCCTTTTTAATACACATTCAATGCTGTAACTTCCCTCTAAGCACTGCTTTCACTATATCCTACAAATTTTGTTAAGTTGTGTTTTCATTTTCATTTTGTTCAAAATATTTTAAAATTTCTCTTCATATTTCTTCTTTGACCCATGTGTTATTTACAAGTGCATTGTTTACTCTCCACATATTTTGGTATTTTCCAAATATCTTTCTGTTATTTAGTTCGAGTTTAATTTTATTATGGTCTGAGAACAGACATTGTATGCTTTCTATTCTTTTAAACTTTTAAGGTGTGTTTTATGATCCAGAAAGTGGTCTATGTTGGTATTCACCAAGTCCATGTGAGCTTGAGAAGAATGTATACTATTCTGTCGCTGTTGGATGAAGCAGTCTATAGATGTCATTATACCCAGTGGATTGATTGTGGTTTTGAGTTTAGCTATGTCCTTACTGATTTTCTGCCTGCTGAATCTGTCCTATTTATTTAAAATTTGTTATTGGTTTATAACATAAGCTTCATGTATTCAATATTATATTTTGGCTTCTGTACACACTACAGTGTGCTCACCACCAAAAGTTTAGCTTCCATCTGTCACCATACTGTGGATCTGTCCATTTCTGAGAGGTAATGAAATCTCTGATAGTGGATTCATCTATTTCTCTTTGCAATTCTATTTGTTTTTGACTCACATAGTTTGATGCACTGTTGTTAGGCACATACACGTTAAAGATTGTTATGTCTCCTTGGAGAATTGACTCTTTTACTATTATGTAATGCTCTTCTTTATCCCTGATGCCTCTCCTTGCCTTGGAGTCTACTCAGTCTGAAATTAACATAGCGACTTCTGCTTTCTTTTGATTAGTATTAGCATGGTGTACTTTTTTCTATCCATTTACTTTTAATTTATATGTGACTTTATATATATATATATATATATATATATATATATATATATATATATATTTTTTTTTTTTTTTTTTTTTTTTTTTTTTTTTTTTGTGGTACACGGGCCTCTCACTGTTGTGGCCTCTCCCATTGTGGAGCACAGGCTCAGTGGCCATGGCTCACAGGCCCAGCTGCTCTGCGGCATGTGGGATCTTCCCAGACCGGGGCACGAACCCATGTCCGCTGCATCGGCAGGCAGATTCTCAACCACTGCGCCACCAAGGAAGCCCCTGTGACTTTATATTTAAAGTGGGTTTCTTGTAGACAACATCTAGTTGGTCTTATTTTTGATCCTATCTGTTAATCTTTTAATTGGTATATTTAGACTACTGAAGTTTAATGTGATTATTGATATAGCTGGATTAATATTTACCGTATTTGTTGCTGCTTTCTATTTGTTAACCTTGTTCTTTGTTCCTATTTTTGTTCTAGACTCTTTTTCTGCTTTCATGATTTTAATTGAGCATTTTATACGATTCCATTTTCTTTCCTTCCTTAGCATATCTGTTACACTCCTTTTTTTTTTTTTTTTTTTTTTTTACTTTTTTTTAGTGGTGCAGGCATTCATTTTAATTGGTCAGAGTTGAGGACATATCATTTGTTACATATTTTAAATATCACCATTATGTGGTTCTAAATATCCAAAGATATTTACCCAAATGATTCCATTTTATTTGTTGATATTGATTTTTTTTCTAAATACTGCTTCAACTATTACTATTACTATATCTATTACTTACTCAAATTTATTCAAACCTTGGTATATTTCTTATTACAACTCTATAAGATATATATTATTAACCCTGTTTTGTATAGGAGGAACCTGAGGCTCAGCAGGGATAAATAATTTGCCTAAGGTCACATGGCTTCTTGGTGGCAAAATAAAGACACCAATTCAAGCTTATGTGACTCCTAAGTATGTGTTAATATTACTGAAATATCCAGATTTTCCAGTGAGTGAGTGAGAAAGGGAGAGAAAGAAAAAGGGAGAAATACAACAGCTTTCATAAGTCAAATTAACAAATATTAAAATTAGGACATCTTATGTATATGAGTGTAACATAAATGGCACTTCCATAAATAAGGGATGGCATATATTTTACTTGATAGAGTAGTTTTAGTAGAATGAGGATGGTAATGCAATGTAGGATAATCCATTTGGAAAGCAGTCTGACGATATATACCAAGTATCATAAAAATATTATTATACTTCATTTAATAACTATATTTTTAGAAATGTTTCTATATAAAATATAATTAAATATTTTAAATGTACATGCATGAAGTTAGGTGAAATCTGATTTGTAATAGCAAAAATCTGAAAAACCTAAAAAGTTAAAAATAGTATTGGTAATAAAATCAGGTACACCTTGGTTGATTAAATATTATAAAGTCATTTAAATGATATTTCTAAAGAATGTTTAAAATATGGAAAAGATTTCTGTTATAATGCTAAGTAAGGAATAAAATCAGGATACAAAATTGTGTATATGCTATATAAGCATACTTATGTAAAACAAAAACCTCTGCAGACACAGGAAGGAAATACACTTAATGTTAAGAGCTTTACTTTGGTGGTACACTAGAATTTAGTGTTTTAATTTGTTCACCTTTATATATTTCTGCTTCAAGAAAATTATTTTGGGCTTCCTTGGTGGCTCAGTGGTTAAGAATCTGCCTGCCGTTGCAAGGGACACAGGTTCGTGCCCTGGCCCAGGAAGATCCCACATGCCGTGGAGCAACTAAGCCTGTGTGCCACAACTACTGAGCCTGAGCTCTAGAGCCCGCAAGCCACAACTACTGAGCCCACGTGCCACAACTACTGAAGCCTGTGCGCCTAGAGCCTGTGCTCCACAACAACAGAAGCCACGAAAATGAGAAGCCCGTGCACCGCAACAAAGAGTAGCCCCTGCTCGCCACAACTAGAGAGAAAGCCCACCCACATCAACAAAGACCCAACACAGCCAAAAATAAATAAATAAATAAATTTATTTTTTTTAAAAAAGAAAATTATTTTGATTAATCCTTGCCATGGTCATCAGCTTTGTGTACCATTATTCCTAGCTCTGCTATATCTATGTATGAGACACTTGTCATTTGCTTATAACTGAACTTTGAACACTTAGAGGACTTTAGGGTAATGTTCTTCTCTCTGATACCATTTATCCAAATAGATAATACTATACTAAGGCAGACTTGTTTGCATAGTACAAGACACCCATGGTCTATATTTGTCAAAGACTTTTCCAAACCTTATTATACTTGTGAACGTAATTACATAATACTACTTAGTAACAGAGGTATGTCTTATGGGGAATATTTTTATAGTAAGTTACAAAACTGTTTAAAATATTTTAATTATTATCAACTATCACTTAATCTAACTTGGAGCTTACACTCAGATATTTATGAAACTAAGGATTTATAACCATTTTATTAAATGTAAAACCTTCTATGTAATTAGGATCTAAGGTTGGGAGTATGGGTCCTGGGAACAGACTCCCATACTAAGTAACTGGAAAAGTCACTTAGGTTCTCATTACCTCAGAAAGCTTTTTTATAAAATGGAATTGTATCTATCTTGTAGGATTGTTGTAGGAATTTAATGAGCTAATACCTACATGACATTTACACGTAGAACAGCTCCTGGTAATAATAAAAATGTTCAGTGTTTGCTATTACTATTATTCCCTCCAGTTTTGAAATTCATTTCGTGTTCAAATATCTCTAAAATGTTTCTGTGAGCTGCTGTCAGTGTCTCTGTAATTCTTCCACAGCCAGGCTATTTATCTTTTTTTATTGTGTTAGCAGTGATTAGAGTAGGGATTCTCAGTTGTTGCCTTTTCACTCAGCACCCACTAGTGATACAGACACTTGGTCATTAGTAACAAGGCCTCACTGGAACAGCGGTTCTCAACCTTAGAGCCACAAGCCATACTGATAAACAATGAAGGAAATCAGTATATTAATTTCACATTTGTGGAAGCCCAGCCTGACTAGGATTTTCCCTGCTGCTATCTTACTTTTTCTACCTTAAGAATTCTGGTTTTCTCTCCCCTATGACATGGAAATGAAGAAAAATAATCTGTTCAGAAGACTGGCCCCAAGAGTAAATAAAATTTTCCATAGCCGGGCTCTATCCTGTCAGAAAAAACTATTTTTCTCATCATTCTTAAAGAAGAGTAAAAAATGCCTTTTCCCCATTTTCTCTTTTTCTTCAAGACAGTCATTTTTTTCCTCCTTAGCTTTTACCATTAGGAATCCCTGGCTAGAAGCAGTTGGAATCCAATATCTTCTTAGGAGCACTTAGAGCATGCTTAGGCCCTCCTTGACCTTTTCCTTTCCTTTGGGTGTCAGGCTCCTTCTTCTGATGCTTTGCTCCTGCTGCTCCTGTAAAAGTCAACTCAGCCCAGATGACTTTTTTCCACAAACCACCACACTATTCTTTCCGTAACACCTTGTCCTGGTGAGGATGACCCTCACAAAGAAATGCGGTGAGAAATATAAAGGTTGTTTGCCATAAACACATGTAGTGGTTAGAGAATAGTATAAACATCAATTAATACATCCTTGGGAAGTTTACCTTGGTTACTCAAGGGGATCCAAAACTCTGCTATTTTAAAGAGATGAAAACCATAAATATGCTTCCTGAATCTGGCTCAACAAGTTGTCTTGAGTGAGAGATTATAGGACCTTCTCAGGGTTTTCCTGGGCACGTGCACAGCCCTGCACATGCATGTGGTCTCTAGATACTCACAGTTATGTCAGAGCTTTTCAAAGCCCACTGTGGGTATCTCATTACCCAGATCTTCCTTTTAAGTTTTTTGGTCAGCCTCTTGTCCCAAATGGTAGTGCTTTCTTAGGCAGTTGTGGTGTTAATTCATTGCCACTGATTTCTTTTGTTTGTTTGTTTTTGGACATATGCCCTTAGTTTGGGCTTTTCCCACTGACTGTGTTCTGAGATGGATCAAATTACATGAAGCCTTGTAAATGGGCTTTTCCCAGGGAGCTGCCAGAGGGATAAAATAGTGGCAATTCTCTAGGGAGGGGGCTTTATGAGGAGCTGCAAACCTTTTCTACTTATTCAAGTGTCTTCTAGGCTACTGGTTTTCACAGCTATGAAGGTTGTTGAAGTTGCCTGTTGTCAATATTACCTTGGAGGTGTGGAGAGGGGGATGAAGATAGGGAAAGTTCCATCACCACAAAATTCGCCTTTCTTTCCCAGATTCAACTGTTTCTCCTGAGTAAATGCTCCTCTGGTTACAGTAGGACTTTAATTGTCAAGGTTCTGGAAAGGTTGATTTTGACAATTTTGGCCAGTGTTCTTTTTGTTTTTACAGCTTTCTGGTCATCCTTCCTCTATCATTCCAGAGTTCCCACCCTTCCTCTTGCTTTTTGATCTCCTGCTGGTACCACACACTGGTCAAATATGCAAGCAAAAGACAAATAGCAAGGGTTTCAGGTAATGTAGTCCACAAAATCAGTCTTCTAGAACAAAGAAAAAGGTTAAAAATGAAAGGAGTATGTCTGGAGGAGCAACTGGAGATTATCCACCACATCATTTTTGTAGAAACTGATGTGTACACCAGAATATCAATTTCTGGCTTCACAATCAGAAGTAATTTTCATATGCACATGCACTTGCAATTAAAATGACTAGGGCACCCTCTCTCTGCATGCAGGAAGCAAACTTATAATCAGCAGTCTGCTTGTTGGCAGGAAATCGAAAAATACAAGTAAATAATAATGTCAAGTTTAGTTTGCTAACAACTTCTGTGTCTGAAGTAGGAGTATGTCTGGCAATAGAACCATCTTCTCCCTACAAAATACTTGGATGGGTAGTGCTAATGGCTTTTTAAAAATCATTCTCCTTTTCCTATACTTTATCAGCTGAATAAACTCCATTCTCATAAACATCATTTTTCAGATGCACATTTACTCAGATTTAAAGTCTTACCAAAATGGAGACATTCCTCTATCCTTAAGGGTTTTTTTTAATATCTTCAAATAATTTTTCATTCACTGGTTTTATGCTTAAATTCTCAGAAAATGTTTGCTTTGGATACTGTCTATATTGGACTGGTTATGTGAGCCCTTGTGTACTCAAGAAGATCCATAAATTTACTATCAAGAAGATAAGAATCATAAATGTGTTCATTAAACCAGGCTGAAGAAAGACGTCTAGACCAAAAGAACCCTTATTAGTATTTTCCTATAGCACAACTGAGTAAGGTGATCTAGAAAACTCAACACAAATACAAACTTAACAAAAGATTCTTTTATCTATATTGTAGTTTTATATGGATTTGTCACTTTAAAGACCTACAGACTGTTAACATATGAAAACTAATGCTTGATCATAAAAGCAAAGTTACGAAATAGTTTTTATAAGTCAGCTTACGCTAAATTTTGCTAGAGCAACTTTCAACAGAAAAATCTCAGTGGTTTACTATAACAAAGATTTATTTTTCACTCAGTTTACATATCTATTATGGGTCTGATGTGACTTTATTCCAGGAGCCCTGCCTAAGATACTTCTAGTCTTTCAGCAGATAAAAAAGATATGAATAGTAAGGTACATTCTGGCCAAAAACTCTTCTCAGAAGTGACCCAGTTCACTTCTACTTACAAATCATATGGCCAAGCTTAATTCCACAGTACAGATAAGCGTATTTTTCCAGTGGAAGAGGAAACAAAGTGCAAGGAAACATGGTGAATATATTTGACAATAAAGTGATATATCATACTCTCCTAGTCACTTACCTCGAAAACCAAAGTTACAAGTGTTTCCAAAAAGCATCTATGGTACCTACTATATCCTTATTAGGCCTTATAAGCATGAATTATTAATAAAGCATATTAATTGAATGTCCCATAAAAATTTTAAGATAATTAATGTCCCTGTGGACTAACTTAGTGAATGAGAGTTGACATAGATCTGAAGTGAACCGATGAAGTAGCACTGCTATCCATGCCAAGTGACAGCCTGCTATTCTTCTGTCCTCTCCCTTTTAAAACAGGGGGACAAAACGGTTGCTAGATCACAAGCTGCACATCAAGCCTGTGTTTTGTTTGCTTAAGCAAAAAAAAGCACGTCTCTAACAGTAAACAGATTTACCATTATTCACTGTTATTCTTCACAAAAATGTTTACCTTATGCTTGGTCAAAACAAGGCATGTAACAAAACAAGAGGATGGGGCTTCCCTGGTGGCGCAGTGGTTGAGAGTCCGCCTGCCGATGCAGGGGTCACGGGTTCGTGCCCTGGTCTGGGAAGATCCCACATGCTGCGGAGCGGCTGGGCCCGTGAGCCATAGCCGCTGAGCCTGTGCGTCCGGAGCCTGTACTCCGCAACGGGAGAGGCCACAACAGTGAGAGGCCCGCGTACCACAAAAAAAAAAAAAAAAAAAAAAAAAAAAAAAAAAAAAAAAAAAACTGCAATAGGATGTACCAGAAATAATGACCTCTGCATTCACTTTGGCTAACTTAAGTAAAAGTGGTTTATTAGAGAATATTGGGTAGCTCTTGTAAGGCTGAGAAAAAGTGTAGAGGCTAGCGCTCTAAACTGAGAAACAGGATTGTCTTATTCGGGAAAGTGCTGCTGCAGCTATGAGAGCAAACACCACCAGCAATAATGACTAAGAACTTGACTTTACAGCCACTTTCCAGCACCAGTGCCATTTCTGTGATAGCAAGTCATCCCTTTTCTGAAAACTAGATGCCTCTTGTGCCACCAAAGCCAGATAGAATGGAAGCTCCATACTGGTCCTGTTTTCTCACACTGCTCACCTTTGCATCAAATTCACCCATAGCACTCCTGGTCACATGCATGTTCCTAGCTGAAAGGGAGGTTTGGAACATGACATTCTGACTTCTATGTCTGTGAGATATATAAACTTCACAATGAAGGAATTTCCCTAAATATAGTAAAACTATTATTAATTAGAATAATGAGCAATCGTGAATATGTCATATACTTCTACACGTGGAAGTAATGGACTAAATATACAAGAGAAAGTAAATGCTAAACCTGCAAGAGAGAAGCTAACATGAAACAGAATGATTGGAACAACAGAACTCTGGAAAGCTTCAATAAAAGGAGACAAGTCTTTGAAAGCATTGCTCACCAGGTAAATTTAAAATAATATAATTGGGCAGCACTATTTACAATAGCCAGGACATGGAAGCAACCTAAATGTCCTTCCCAGAGGAATGGATAAAGAAGATGTGGTACATATATAAAATGGAATATTACTCAGCCATAAAGAGGAACAAAATTGTGTCATTTACAGCAACATGGATGGACCTAGAGACTGTCATACTAAGTGAAGTAAGTCAGGGAGAGAAAGACTAATATCATATGATATCGCTTATATGTGGAATCTAAAAAAATGTTACAAATGAACCTTATTTACAAAACATAAGTTGAGTCACAGATGTAGAAAACAAACTTATGGTTACCAAAGGGGAAAGGGGGGGAGGGATAAATTGGGAGATTGGGACTGACATATACACACTACTATATATAAAATAGGTAACCAACAAGGACCTACTGTATAACACAGGGAACACTATTCAATACTCTATAATGACCTATATGGGAAGAGAATCTAAAAAAGAGTGGATATGTGTATATGTATAACTGACTCACTTTGCTGTACAGCAGAAACCAACACAACATTGTAAATCAACTATATTCCAATAAAAAAATTAATTAGACAAAATAAAATAATCGGTTGTATGTTTGTAAAAGGGACAATTTTACCTTATACCTGTCAAATAGAAAACAAATCCAAATAAATCCAGACTTGGTAAGGAAACACTTTATTCAAAAGGACTATTGCAAAGAGATTGTGGCAAATAGAATGTTCTGACCATAAAGTCTGTAAGCATCTTGAGAACTTGGCAAAAGGAGCTTTTCTTCTATAGAGAGGAGTAAACAAATTGGGAATGGGGAAGAGGGAAGAAAAAGTGGCAGTCAAACAGATCAGGGAATGCTTTATTCTGAGTCCAGCCTATTCTCAGGAGATGTTGTTAAGGAGGGGCTGTATCTAGCTCAGACTGAGGGTGGGTCAAAGTCCAGGGACCAACCAACAGTTTGGTTAACAAGCATTTTGTTCTGATTGACAAAGGGGAGAAATAAGCAGTTCTGCTAATCATTTATGAGACAAAGAATGAGAATTTGAGAATTTGGAGAGTGTGTGCCTGGCCTTGTCATAGGTAAACAAGGGGAGCATTCTTGCCTCTTACCTAAGTCGTATGGAGAAGGGTGGTTCTTTGCAGTAAACCCTTGTCCATAACAAAATGGTCGGGAGGATTCCCTTATCCTTTACTGTTTTTCAGGAACACAGAAATCAGCTCTAATTCAGCACTGTCAAATCCAATGCCCTAGCCAACAGAGTGTGGATACTACTCCACCCCTGCACTCTAGTTCTAGAGATTTATTCTCTCCAGAGTTAAGCCAGAGAGGATACTCATTTGAGGATACCAGGCACAACAGAGAACAGGAGTGAGATGTTATAGTGAAAACATGGGCATTAAGCGAGACCTGTTAATAGAATGGTGAGAACCCACCGCTCCCCACAAGCTCCCTTCTGCATTTACTCTGAGAAACTATAAAATAGGTCCTAACTAGCCCAGGAGCAAAGGCCTACAAATACTGCCATTCATAGAGCCCCTGATGAAATGACTGGAATCCTAATCCACCAATTTGTGAAGACTGATATTTTTTAAGGCCCATCCATGCATAAAATATATGCAATCAGCATACTTTTATCTCACTCCTAAATATAAATGGACAAACAAGGATTCTGACACTTGGGAAAACCTCTAACAAGAAAAGTGTGGGGGGGTGGGGCAGAGATGGAAGGGGGAAAGAAGGAGAGAAGGAGAGATAAAGAAGAAATTTATTAAAAACAATTCAGGGAAAAGAAAATAATATTTTTAGAAAAATAAGGAAATATTAAATCTATTGAAGAAGTAATAAATGCCATCAAATTTTTTAAAAAGTTGAGAGACCAAGAAATGGAATAAAAATGTCAATAAAACAGTTTAGAAGATATTATCAAGGAAGTATTTCACAAAATAGAAGAAAAAGAGTTGCGAAATAGGATGAAGAAAATTTTTTAAATTAGGGGATAAATCTGGGATGACTAAATCTGAATAACAAGAGTTGAGGAAAGAAAGAAATGGAGAAAAAAAAAAAGATGTCAGGGAATTATTTTTAAAAATTGATCCAGAAAACTTTCCAGAAGGACATCAATTGCTTGAATTGAAGGGGCCCACTCAGTGACCAGAAAATTAAAAGGAAACACACGCACAATTATAAAACACCAATAATAAAGAGAAAAATCTTAAAATATAACGGGGGGGGTATGAGAACAAAGATCATGGATCAGAATGGCATTGGATACCTCACTGGCAACACTGGAACTAAAGAGAGGATAATGAAGAAACACCTAACATTTTTAAGGACAAATTGTTTCCAACCTAAAATATTGTACCCAATCGTATTATCAAATATGAGGATAGAATAAAGGTATTTTAGAATGTCAATGGTCACTCTATAATAGATAAGGAAAATTACTGGAGGATCTGTCGCACCAAAAATTAGAAAGTAAATGATGAAAGAGGAAGAAATGGAATGTAGGAAATAGGGGTATAACACAGTTGAGTGGTGAATGAAACTCTGAGGCTGACGCTGAAAGGAAATTCCAGAAAGACAGCTGTAAGCAAGCCAAGAGAATAATTAGTCCAGATTAGAGAAGAAGGATGGAATGTTTAAGGAGAGACAAATACAAGAAAATGGTGAAACTGATAGGATATTTGATGCATTTGAACACTTGATTGGAAGTTTAAAGCTCTATTGAAAAGATTGGAGATGAGTTCATGGGGAGATATTTAAGTAAACATGTGATTATGTTATAAAGAGGTAGATCTTATAATTAAGTTCTACACTAAATACTTTGGAACTTATAGGGGGAAACAAATCTGCCTGTGGAACTCCTTGCAAAGAAGATGTGACCATTCATTCAATCACTTATTCAACAAATGTTAGTTAGGGTCTAATACACATCAGGCATTACTCTAGGTGCTGGGAACACAGCTGGGAATAGCACAAACAGTCCAGTTGGGGAGAAGGAAAATTAACAAAATGAATAAATTAATGTTAAACGCTAAGAAGTAAAATAAAGCATCGTTTAGGATCAGGGGTGCCAAAAGGGTGAAGCATGGGAGAGGAGAGTGGGACTTAAAGGAGCAGCCATTGATGGATAAGGGAGCCTGCTAGGCTGAAAAGGGAACCCATTGTTTAGAAGAGCCTGCCAATTGCACAACTATCCATTATGCTGCTCCATGGATGATTCAAGCCACTTGTTCTGAGATCTGGGAAAGCCTTGTCAGTCCTATAACTGACTGAATAGCAGTCTTTTCATCATCCCAGCCAATCGTTAAGCATCAACTGCAGACATCTATTGGACTGTTTCCTAGAAACAAGCCTTTCAGGTAGTTCTCGGACCAGGGAATTAGCTTGAATAATTTTGGTTGAAGCATTATCTCAAATTGGTCATAATTTGGTATAAAGATTTTCCAAATGGACATTGTTATCAACAGATATGAATTTAAAATTCTAGCTCTGCCATTTACTCTCTCATTGATTTTGGACAAGGGTAGTGGACTAGGTTCCCAGGCTGCAGAATCTAACATGGAGTTTGGCAAACAGGACGTTTAGTAAGGAGTCCCCTGGGGATCAACAGCTGGGGAAGGAAGGGGAACGAAGAGGGATTAGGTAGAGGGAAAAGTCAAACTTCAGTGCCGTCTTGGAGACCCCAACCATTCCCACTGGGAGCTTGGGCACTGGGAAAACCCCTTCAGAAATGTCCCAAGTTGGGCCAAGGTAGGTATTTTTGTACCCATTTTTTTCCGTTTATTTGAAAGGAGATTTATCAACTACAGAAAATCCATTTGATTGTTTGACAGAACAAGGGTTATGTTAACATATGGATACAACTTACTGGCATAGATTATTTTGAAACATTCTGAATAACACAAAGGTAACAAAAATAAGGAAGTAACCTTTTACATAAAGGGAGATTTTTCCACCTGGGGATTTTACATCAGGATGAGAAATTTAGCCACAGCTAGCATTTAAAGGCTACCCTGAGTGCATTCAGATATTTCAAACTATTTTTAGGCCTCATTGTCTCCCTGACAATGCTTTTCTATATTGAGGTCATAGGAAAATTGGAAACCATCCTGTATAGCAGTTGCATTTTAACTTGTGGCTTATAAAATACCTATTTCTAGACCAAAAAAACACCACTGTAATCAAATTTAGTTAAAAATAAAAATGCTGCTTTGTTTTTAGAGGATGTGCTATAACTATCATTAGTAATTCAGTCCATTAATTACAGAAATAAAATAATGGTTTTCATTTTTTCTTTCATGAGTCATAGGACCAAATAAGACTAATATTTCAAAGAAATGAAATCTAATCTGCTATTGTTGTTCTTGCAGATATATGCAAATGGAAATTCCTCACTCCATACATCAATAATTGACAAAATTAATTAATAAATCTATATACTGACAAATATGAATTGATAAATCCCTGTATATTCTATATTGTTCCGGGCATTATGATGAAACTCACCTTAAATATAACATATAGTCTCTGTCCCTCATATTCCTTATTAAATAGTTATTCAAGACCCAAAGAACCTGAAAAGAGTACAACCATCCCTTGGTATCCATGGGGGATTGGTTCCAGGACCCCTACAGATACCAAAATCTGTGGATGTTCAAGTCCCTTATATAAAATGGTGTAGTATTTGCATACAACCTACACACATCCTCCCATACACTTTAAATCATCTGTAGGCTACTTATAAAACCTAATATTATGTAAGTGCTATGTAAATAGTTGTAAATACAATGTAAATACTATGTAAATAGTTGCTAGGGTATAGCAAATTCAAGTTTTGCCTTCTGGAACTTTCTGGATTTTTTTTTTTTTTCAAATATTTTCCATCTGCAATTGGTTGAATCTGCAGATGTGGAACCCATTGATACAGAGGGCTGATTGCATAGTTAAAAACTGATATGTATCTGTCAGGGTTTTGTGTTGCAAACTGAAACTGACTTTGGCTTACTTAAGCAGAAAATGAATGTATGGCAAAGATATATGTCAGCTTACAGAACTGACAGGATGTCTAGAGAACCAAGCTCAGAAAATGAAAGCACTGGGAGGTTTGTATAAGAATAAAATGATACAAGCTTTTTTCACTGCTGCTGAACTCAGCCCCTTGTGCCAGATGCTTCCATAGCTGTACATCTAATTGTTCCTTTCCTTCACATTTGTGACACTCTCAAAATTCACGTTCTCTAACCAGTTAAGTTCCAGAAAAAACGAGGTTCTCCTTATTTGGTCTTTTCAGTGGGAGTTTGGGTCCTGTCCTTCACAAAGATTCCAGTTAGGGACAGTTCCTCCAAACTAAAGAGGATAATTGGATGCTGGGAAGTCAAAAAATGACAAATGTTTGCTACAATGTGAGCATTTTGAAGTTTGTTGGAGTCCAGTGGACAAAGATGAATAAAGATGGAGTAGCCAGGAAAGGACTTCATGGAGAAGGAATGAATTAAGATGCACTGGCCCACTGTTTGACACTGGGGTGAATGGAGTAGGGCAAAGCTGAGGAGAAGTGAACCTTGGCAGTCTTGCATGTATCAGAAGCCCTGATTGCTGCAATTCAAGGAGAACCAGTGATGAGATCTACAACTCCCTGACATGCTTTTAACCCTCCTTCTTCTGCCACTCTGAGTGGGTATTTGCCCCCAGGTCACGATGGGTCATTATTCTGCAGCCCGGTCATAGAAGCCCAGGTGTTTGCAAGTTTGATGGGACCATGGAGATCACCTGGGCTGAAAGAAGTTCCTTATTTTACAGAGGACAGATCTGAGGCCCAGAGAGGGAGAGAGTTACTTACTCAAAAGTGGTCAGTCAGCAGCAGAGTCAGAATCAGAAGCCAGCAACTTGGCTCCAAGGCAGGTGCTCAGTCTACTAAATTTGTTAGGTCTGTCACGTCCTCATCACACCAAGGGCCACTGCCTTGTTCAGGTCCTCACTTTGACTGTTGCCTTGGCCTCGTAAACTGTCTGTCCCCTTTGGGTTACTCCAGCTCTCCGTGGCTGTCAGATTTATCTTTAAAAATGGAAGAACTGACCATGCCTTAACCTGCAGTGATTTCCCAAATGAACAAAGTTCAGACTCCTGAGCCTAATTCCTGAGGTGCCGGCTTCCCCTTAGACCTGCAATACCCAAGTTTCATTCTGAGAGTCAAGTCCTTGTCAAGCTCCTTCCATTGTTTGTAGTTGCATATGCTTTATCCTCTCCCTGTAATTCCTTCATCCCTTTCCATTCTGTGAACTTCTTTACATTTCAAAAATCAATTCAAATCTAATTTTCCCAAAGAAGATATTGTTGAGTATTCCACAAAAGCTTTGGCATAGCCTTTTCTATGGTCCCATAGCATCCTCATACACATAGCCATTGCAGTCCCAACTGAGTGTATTTGTTTAAACATCTCTCTTCCTCTCTCTATTTAAAATGTCCAGGAAACATATTGAATCCTCATGCCCAGGTCAATTTTTAGAAAACAACAGGCATTCAACGAGTAATTCTGAATAAGTAATTGAATCAATCCACCTTTCATAACTTCCAAGAACTTCTATGGTCCCAGGAACACGGACTTGAGAAACAACTTCTGTGTTTCGTTCGACTTAAATTTCACCTGCACCGATCAAAGATCATTTACACTTTGAAGGTCTAACCCAATTTTAACATCTTTAGCCTTTTACAAGTCAAAGAGTAAATGTTTCCACAAATACAGCTTTGTCATCATTTTCATTTTGAGAATGGACTCGGTTTTATACATTTTTTATGAAAAGATGGTTCCCCAAACCGAATTAATACAATAATCTATTAAAACTCTGAATCATGTCATGAGAAGAAGGTCCAAAATAAAAGTTGAACTCCTTAAAACTAACTAGTGTAGGGATTTGAGTACATTTAATATATAAATTCTAGAGGCTTACGACACTGTTTAATTTCTAATTTATCAGTGTTTAATGTAATAAACAGACTTTAATATGGTGACTGTTCAAGAGAGCTGTTAGTAAGAACTATACTGTTATACCTTCCCTTTCCCTTTCTCTACTTCCTAACACTAACTTAAAGGAGTAAGAAGTAAAGAAAAAAGGGAGAGGAAGAGCTAAGAGCAAAAGGAAATGACTGGCAAAGTGAGCACCTGGGAGATTTCAGTGTCTCAGCCAGAGTTATTCTGATTTCAGAAGTGTATGGATTTGGGAAATAAAGATTTTACAGAAGTGCACAGGTTCTTGAAGAATAGAGCTAAACTCTTATTTTCTATTCCAGTAATAACTGGCATATGTTGCCCCCATCAGAATCTGGGAATATAAAATGACTAAGACCAGTTACAACACTAAATACCACAATGGCATGAAAACCACATTGATGGGTTTATGAGGGCTCTTAAAGGACAGCTGTGCCTCCCTGACACCTTTCCATGGAAGCCAAATCAATAGAAAATGGCATTTCAGCATTGCACTCCTGCGAATATTAAATATCAAATACTCCCAATGCTGGCAGTGAGTGAGCTGCATTGATTTTTTCTCCTAACTCCACTAGCATCCTGCTAACGATGCCTGCCTCTGTGGACTTTTACTGTATGTGCTAATATGCACCACGGGAAGGATGCATCATATCAGAACCCCTAACCCTGTGAGAGCAGTTTGTGGATAAAGGACATGTACTCTTAGAACCATAGCCCCTATTAAAACATCTGACTTAGGAAAGAATCATACCTGCCACAAATTTATATCTAATCAAAGTGAGTTTGCATCTTTGGAAGTCTGTGCTATGTCAGATCTATGTACGTTATAGAGGCATAAACTATATAATAAAATATATTGAAGAGATAGTCCTCAATAAGGCTGTAAACAATCCTCTAAAGCAGTGATTCTCAAACTTGGCTGCACATTGAAATCACCTGCAGAGTTTATAAAACTGTCTATTGGACCCAACCCCCAGGGATTCTGATTTAATGGTTTGGGTTGTGGCCTTAGCATCCGGATTTTTAACTATTTTCCAAGTGATTCTAATGGGCAGTCAAGGTTGAACACTACTGATGTAAAGAGTGTGTGCTCTAGTTCAAGTCTAGAGAAGGTATTCTTCCATCACATTAGTCACTGACTACGATTATATTTGTTTGTGCCCTGGTTCCCTCACACTCATATTCACATGCTTGATATGCTTACCCAGCATCTAGTACTGATAGTGCGTGCATGCGTGCGTGTGTGCGTGTGTCTGTGTGTGTGTGTTTAGGGGAGGGGTGTGTGTACCACAAGAATTTGAGAAGGAGCTAGTTATTTAGAATATTTTGCTTTGTTCATACTTAACTTGATACTTTTCTGGAAACTTAAAATGAGCATAGACTATTACAGAAAATGTTGGTGACAGATGGTCATCTCTTTAGGCTATTTATTGGTATAAAAATGGAATTGATTGTCAGCTTGAACAATGAGTAGGCTCGTCATTTAAAATAAATGGTTTGGGATAGCAAGAAGTGCTTGGTCTACTTTCTGGAATTCACCATCTGGGTGCTCAGCTGACTACAGAGGAAGATGGCTTAGAAGGGTAGAGAGACCCTTCCTACCTATTTCCAGTACTGTCTGGCCTGCTCTTCCTAGAATCAAAATATATACTGACTCTAATGAGGCCATAAGAGGGTCACAACTGAATCAGACAATTGTTCTAAAACCAAATAGTTTGGGATAGGGTGTGGATGGGGAAGGGTCTAGCACCACTGCTGTACTGCACACAGAGACATGCCATACTGCCTGGGTCACTGTGAGCCATGAGCCGTGGGTGAAGGATGGGAATGGAGGGTCCTCCCGGGACACTCCAGAGGCCTCCTCAAGCAGATACATGATCTTTCTCAATGCTCCTAACTTGCTCATTCCAACTCCTTTCCCTCATCTTCTCTCATTCAGTAATCGGCTTTCTGTGCTTTCAATTGCCCCAATCTTGCAGGCTATCTCAGCCTAAGTAAATCAATTTGGTCCCTTAAGACTTGCAAATGTGGCACTTTGGTTACAATGAATGTGAATGGCATTTGAACTGCCCAGTTACTGCTGGTTCTGCCCAGAGGGTTAGTGGTGAGGGGTTTCCTTTGGTCCCAAGAATGGGGTTTGAAATAGTGAAAGGCTTCCACTCTATTTCTTTTTCTTTAAAATATGCCTGAAATTATTCACATCTCAACTTGCAGGAGACAATTTCCTTTCAAATATTCCCTGTGACCTGGGCCACAAAAGAAATTCCTCTTCCTTATCTACTTTGACCTGATTTCTAACTAAACAGCATCTTCTTATATTAAGAGAGTTTTTCCCCTTTCCCTGATCTGGGGATGTTATAAGTTTTCTTGTATTAACTATTAATGAAGGGCATCATGCCCAGATTGCTTCACTCTGATCTCTAAATCCAATGTGTCTAAGAGAGGCAGAGAAACCTCGGTTCACCTCCCAGCACTACATTATCAACATAGTCCACCATTTTTTATCACTGATGTTTACTTAAAGGTATGGAGTTCAGTCAGAAAATGACGGAGGATAATAAAGTAAACTGCCTACTGCTCAAAACAAATATTATCTATATGATGAATATAAATGCAAAAGGACAGAGACTCACTTGTAATTTTAACAGGAACAATAGGTTCCACAACTACCTCACTACCTACGCTTTTGTACCTAATAATGATGACAAATCTTTCTTGGTACTCTTGTAGGAAAGAAAAAGCCAATAATTAATCTGTCATCGCACACACAGACATAATAAAGGGATTATCACTTAGCATAGGGTCCTGTGCAGAATAGGCATTCAAGAAATACTTCTTTAATGCACGGAAATCAGAATATTTTGCTAGAGTAATTATGACTTTGGTTTTGTTCACAATTTTGAAAGTTCTGCTTCCAATGAGTGGAATAAGCTACTGAGCATGTTGACAATTTGAAGACATTTGTGACCCACCTTCATTTGATTACATTACAAAATGAATTGCTTGAAATCTTATGTGTGTACAGAATGCAAAAAGTGGAGAAAACACCGTATGGATTCAAACTGTTCAAGATCAAAGACATGAATAATCTTTCTAAAAATGAAAAAAATTATTGGGAAAGCTCATTCACTTGAAAGAGGACAGCTGTCATTTTCTTAGCTATATTACACACAGTATATACTAAAGCCTTCTGTATGGAAAAAGAAATGGATGTAAGACTGCTACTGATCTTCTGGGATTAGTAGATAATGAAAAAATTAGAAAAGAGTGAAGCCCACACTAAGCCACCCGTACATACATGACTAAGAAGCCTGAATTTGCAATTCAATCTTAAGGGAGTAAGATTTCCCCTCCTCAAAATGACTCAGGGAACAGGTAGTTCTATATCAAGCATCTGTTATTACAACCGCTCCTTTACGTTATTTGCAACACATCACCAGATACAACCATTTTTGGAAAAGCATTTGAATTTACCTACCTCTGTTGAGATTAAGGAAACTGTCAAAAGGAAATAGTTTGGTTTGTGATTGCTGCAACTCATCATATCAACATAAAACACACACCCCTAACACATACATGATTTAGGCTGAAATATTAGAAAAATTATTAAGGATGCTGTCTTAGTCTTCTAAGGCTACAATAACAAATATCATAGTTTGGGTGGCTTATAAATAACAGAAATTTATTTCTCACTGTTCTGAAGGCTAGGAAGTCCAAGATCAAGGTGCTGGCAGATTCAGTGTCTGGTGGGAGCCCACTTCCCGGTTCATAGACAGCAGTCTTCTCACTGTAGCCTCATATGTCCTAAAGAGCAAAGGATATTTCTGGGTTCTCTTTTATAAGAGTACTAACCCCATTCATGAGGGCTCAGCCCTCATGACCTACTCACCTCCCAAAGGCCCCACCTCCAAATACCATCACACTGGGCTTTATGATTTAATATATGAATCGTGGATGGGATGGACACAAACATTTAGTCTATAGGAGATGCCCTGACATAGACTGTTGGCCATTAGGAGTTGCTGACTTCTCATTTCATGTTCTGCTCTAGGAGTCAATTCCAATAAATGGCAGTGGATATCAAAGTTGGCCTCAATCATATTTGTCCAGCCTCAGTTGAGAAGTTATGTCATAAAAAAGATAATTTTCAGAAAATAAGCCTTAATTTATCTTCTTCAATCAATTATATCACAAGAACTAAATCTTCTTTAGGAACCATGAATCAGATAAGGTGGTTCCTGGCACATGAATTTTTGATTGTTGGGGGGAGTAAGCTACAAGGAACATGTGAAGAAAAGAGTATGTTTGGGACCTTGTCATACGCAGGGATATGCTACCTATGGGTGCTAAAAATGCATCAAACATAAATGGGCAGATGAAGCATGCCTAGAGAAAAGTTGGTGTCAAACCTAGGAAATTTAGACCATATATATCAGGAGAAACAGTAAGATAAAGAAATGATGATAAAATGAAAAAAAAAAGTTTGTTAAACACGAGAAGTAAAAGAGAAAAAATAAAGCTAGGAGAGAGGTGGGGTCAGATAGGAAAATAGTTTGTTCTTTTGTTCTTGGAATTATTACTCTAAATCAAGCTCTATATTAAGTATTCAGAAAAGTTAATGGACAAGAAAGTTATGGTCTCTGTCCACAAGTCCTTGGGTGAGGCTTTTATTTGGGATCCTACTTAGATCATCTCTTAAATGTCAGGTTCAGCAATGTATTAGGGTCAGAAGACCTGTTTCTTTCAAGGCACAAAGTGCCTGTAGGTCACTGTGCAAACATTTCTTTAAAGGTGACTTGACAACAGTAGTCCAATTAGTGACACCCTTTCTAGAATCATTAGACTTCTTTTTTGCTGTAGTTGTAGCTATTTATTTTTTATACCTCTTGAGGACTCAGCAGGTAAGAAAGTAAAGGAAGGGTTTCCCTGGTGGTGCAGTAGTTAAGAATCCACCTGCCAATGCAGGAGACACAGGTTCGAGCCCTAGTCTGGGAAGATCCCACATACCGCGGATCAGCTGGGCCCGTGAGCCATGGCCGCTGAGCCTGCGCGTCTGGAGCCTGTGCTCCGCAACATGAGAGGCCACAACAGTGAGAGGCTGGCGTACCACCAAAAAAAAAAAAAAAAAAAAAAGAGAGAGAGTAAAGGAAAAAAAAATTTTTTTTCTAGTATGTTACAGCATCTAGTGAGATATCCACTATGACAGCCTTGCAAAAGGAATCTCCTTGTTTGGAAAAATATATACCAAATAGAAAAAAAAAAGATATACCACATTCACTCAAGTGTAGTGTATAGTATTTGGATCATTCTATAAGGTTTGATCCTGTTAAGGTCCCACTGTTGCTGACTTTAACAATTCTAGGAAACTAAAAGGTTAGTCAGAGACATGCAGTAAAAAATAAATACTGCATTTAAAAATCTTGCTCTTTCATTCTTTTAAATTTGTTTTTCTTCTTCTGAGCAAATCAGAACAATGCTCTGCTTGAAAATAAATTCCCATGATGAAGAGTAGTTCTTGGGAAAAAAAAAATCAGTAAATCCAGAGAATTGGTGGTGTTATCTGGGCAGTTGGCCAATGACCCTTATGTTATCTAGACTTAACAACGCATGCAGTGATAACACCAGATGGTCCATTTTCCATCTGTCCAGAGCCACTCAAATTCTTTCCAAAGAGAAACATTTGGGGATTCCCAACCTTGATATGCCCAAAGACAAACTGTGAAATGCAAGCGGAAAATAGGAAGAATGAAAAGTTCCCTTAAGGGTGCTTTTTTGTAAGTCACCAAAAATTAATGAGAATTCGCCCTGTGATTAAATTGCTAGTACTCTTTTGGGTTACCAACGAATATTGACTAATAATCATTGTATTCACTGTGTGCTCCTCAATTTAATAGGGAGTGTTCATCCCTCTCTTATCAGAGTTTCACTCAGCTGCACACACTGAGATTGCTCAAATTGTATGCTCAGCCACATCTAGTTTCTGATCTTGACTAGATTTTGACCACAGCTGGTAACCTATTAGCTTCATACCCAGGTCTGGCAAAATATATTGCCTCTTTAACCCTCGTATCTGTTGTACCAAGGGTGCCCGAAGCTGCAGGCTCCCTACATTTGAGTTTCCCAGACACAGAGTGGCTTCTGCTCTGGTTGCCTATTTTGTACTCTAGTTTTCTTTCTCTCCCTCCCTCTCTCCCTTCTTTTTTTTTCCTTCCTCCCTTCCTCCCTCTCTTCCTTTTTCTCCTCCCTTCCTTCCATCTTTCCTTCCTTCCTCCTTCCCTCTCTCTCTCTTCCCCTCTCCCTCTCCCTCTTTCTTTCATAAGGCTAGTTGGCCTCTTTTCAGTTAAACCCTCATGGACTTTAACTCTGATCTTTCACAGATAGCTGTTCAGCTCTCTGCTTCTCTTAGCAACCTGCCTATCCCAGTCATTAGTGAAGGGATGCCAAGACACAGGAAGGGATGCTCAGGCCATTCTGGACTCCTGAGGTCTTCTGCCAATGTCCCATGGGGTGACAGCCTATAAACCCCTCCTGCTTCTGAAGAAGCACTGACACAGAAGCACCTCACAGGACAGCCAAATGAAAAGACGGCCCCTTTATAGTCCCACCGTCGGTGAGGCACACCAGAGCAATATACAGGATAGAGGATTTTATCCATCACACACACTATATTTCATTTCCCTTTTTGCTGCTTCTTTTTTCCTGCCTGTGCTTAACTCCTTAAAGATACATTCTTGAATTTTATGCCCAGACTTCTACACTAGTCTCCTGATTCTCCAATTTTGGCTCATTTTGGGGGGTACAGCACTCTGGAATGAAAACTATAGTGACACCCCGTTTAGCATGCAGCAGGTCTTGGCTACTTCCTCCTCTTATTCCTATCCTCAAAGGCAGTGTCCTTCACAGGTAGCCCTGGTCAGCAAGCTGTACACAGAGAAACAATTCTTCTGGTTGGTAAAATTGACACTGATTGAAGAAAGCTAAATGGGAAAAAAGTAAAAAGTTAATGGTTAGACTAAACTACCATTAATATTTCCAAAGTATTCTAGAGTCTATGATTCTATAGAAATGTATGCTATATAGGAATTGATGAAGCTGATTTCTGGTCAAGAATTGAGGATTGGGGAGTTCCCTGGTGGTGCAATAGTTAAGAATCCACCTGCCAATGCAGGGGACACGGGTTTGAGCCCTGGTCCGGGAAGATCCCACATGCTGCGGAGCAACTAAGCCCGTGCACCACAACTACTGGGCCTGCGTTCTAGAGCCCACAAGCTACAACTACTGAGCCCACATGCCACAACTACTGAAGCCTGCGCACCTAGAACCCATGCTCTGCAACGAGAGGAGCCACTGTAATGAGAAGCCCACACACCACAATGAAGGGTAGTCCCTGCTCGCCACAACTAGAAAAAGCCCGCACGCAGCAACGAAGACCCAACTCAGCCAAAAAAAAAAAAGTATTGAGGATTGAACCCATAAGTTTGGAATGATTTATTCAAAGGTTGTTAGGTTTAAAAGGGGTACCTCATTTCAAGGGATTAACAAAAACAGAATTTTCAGGGTAAAAAGATAAAGAGAGATAAGGACAAATATGTTATTGACACTTTGTAGGCAGAAATGTTGAAGGTTACAAGTTTATAACCAACCCTGGGGTGCTCCTGAATTTCTGTGAGTGACAATGTAAAATATCTAAAATGGCAAATGGAAAATAATATTAAATTATGTCGTGGTTTAGAGAAAGCCAGAGTCAAGACTTGGACAAGGAGCTTTGCATGAAATCTAGCACTGCCACAGAAAATATGGCTAGACTTGGCAACTGGCTGTTCATGTGGGTGAAAAGAAATTAAATGTAAAGCTGATCTCAGGGCTTCAGAATTTAGAATGTCTGGCTGTAGGTGATCCCTTGAAGATAGAAGGTAGTGAATGTATAGATAAAAGATTCTGGGTCTACTTCCCTTGAAAAAATTCTTACTAAATGCATTTACTGTATTGTCTCTGTGACAGTTATTAGTGAATATTTTAAAGCCTACATTCTACTAATGATAACTTTATTTGCACAGCTTATACCGTACATTTCTTTATAAGAACCTTTGGATAAATGAGAGTATCAGATTGGCTTCCAGAAGGAGAGAAAAGCCTCCATCAAATGGTCAAATTTAACATAATGAATGGACAATTTTCATAGGTTTGGGCAGATTTAAAGAACAAACAAGCAATTATGAAATCCCCAAAGACTAATGTCAGCTGAGAGGCATTACTTCTTATGCCTGAGGTGGCACAGAAAAGAAAGGGTGTTAGGAGAGTCTGGTAAGAACTAGTCATGCATACTAGCGGCTATCAGAAATGAGGCATGGCTTTAGAGGGACACAGCTATTGCCAAAACCCTGGTGACATAAGGAAGGATCTGGTGATGGAAAGGAAATAAATCAGCTGTGTTTCTGTATGCTAACAGTGATCTATCAGAAAGAGAAATTAAGTCAACAAATCCATTTACAATAGTATCAAAAAGAATAAAATACTTAGGAATAAATTTAACTGAAGAGGTGAAAGATCTGTACACTAAAAACCATAAGACATTGATGAAAGAAATTGAAGAAGGCACAAATAAATGGAAAGATACTTCACGCTCATGGATTGGAAGAATTCATATTGTTAAAATGCCCATAATGTCCAAAGCCATCTACAGATTCAATGCAATCCTTATAAAAATTCCAATGGCCCAATTTCATTTCTGTTTATGGGTGAGTAATATTCCATTATATATATGTACCACATCTTCTTTATCCGATGTGGATGGACCTAGAGTCTGTCATACAGTGTGAAGTAAGTCAGAAAGAGAAAAACAAATACTGTATGCTAACACATATATATGGAATCTAGAAAAATGGTACAGATGAATCTATTTGCAGGGCAGGAATAGAAAGGCAGATGTAGAGAATGGATGTGTGGACATGGTGGGGAAGGGGAGGGTGGGCTGAATTGGGAAATTAGGTTTGACATAAATACACTACCATGTGTAAAATAGATAGCTAGTGGGAACCTGCTGTACAGCACAGGGAGCTCAGCTCGGTGCTCTGTGATGACCTAGATAGGTGAGATTGTGGGGGGGGAGGTTTAAGAGGGAGGGGATATATGTATACATATAGCTGATTCACTTCACTGTACAACAGAAACTAACACAACATTGTAAAGCAATTATACTCCAATAAAAAAAATTCCAATGGCATTTTTCACATAGAAAAAGCAATTCTAAAATTCTTATGGAACCACAAAAGATCCTGCATAGCTAAAGCAATCTTGAAAAAGACGAACAAAGCTGGAGGCATCACACCTGCTGATATTTTATATATATATATATACACACATATTATATATATATACACATATATATACACATATTATATATATGCATATTATATATATACACATATTATATATATAACATAAATAAAATATATAATTAAAATATATATAAATAAAATATATAAATTATATATATATATAAATAAAATCATGTCTTCTTTATCCATTCATTGTTGATAGAAACTTAGGGTTTTTTCCCCGTATCTTGGAAAAATGCTTTTCTTATGAAAAATGCTGTAATGAACTTGAGAGTTCAGATATCTCTTTGAGATCTTAGTTTCATTTCCTTTGGATATGTACCCAGAAGAGAGATTGCTGGATCATATAGTTAGTTCTATTTTTAATTTTTTGAGGAACCTCTATAATATTTTCCATAGTGGCTGCCTGATATACCTTCTCATCAATAGTGCACTAGGGTTCCCTTTTTCCACATCCTCACCAATACTTGTTAACTCCTGTCTTTTTGAAGGTCATTTCAACAAATGTGAGGTGATATCTCATTCTGATTTTGATTTGTATTTCCATGATGATTAATGATGTAGAGCACCTTTTCATGTAGCTCTTGGCCATTTGTACATCTTCTATGGAAAAATGTCTATTCTGTACCTCTGCTCATTTATTAGATTGTTTAATTTTTTGCTATCAGGTAGTACAAGTATATGTTTTGGATATTAACCAACCCCTTATCAGATATATAAGTTGCAAATATTTTCTCCCATTCCATAGGAATGGAATTTTGATTCTGTTGTTGGTTCGCTTGGCTGAGAAGGTTTTTAGTTTGATGTAGTCCCACTTATTTTTGCTTTTGTTGCCTTTTGCTTTTGTTGCCTTTTGACGATCCAAAAAATCACTGCCAAGACCAGTGTCAAGGAGCTTTTCTCCTATGTTTATTTTTTTGGGTTTTATGGTTTCAGGTCTTAAGTTCAAGACTTCAAACCATTCTGAGTTGATTTTTGTGTATGGTTTAAGGTGTACGGTATCTAGCATGGATAGACCTTGAGGACAGTATGCTAAGTGAGGTAAGTCAGACAGAGAAAGATAAATACTATATGGTAAAAGAACCCAATTAATATAAATAGAGACTAGAATGGTGGTTACCAGTTGATGAGGGGTGGAGGAAATGGACAGATGTTGGTCAGAGAGTACAAACTTCCAGTTATAAGATGAGTAAGTTCTGGGGATCTAATGTACACCATGGTGATTATAGTTAATAATACTGTATTATACGCTTGAAGGTTGCTAAGAGAGTAGATTTTACATGTTCTCATCACAAAAAAAGAAATGGTAATTATGTGATGTAATGGAGGAGTAAGCTAATGCTATGCTGTATAATCATTTTACAATATATAATTGTATCAAGTCAACATACTGTACACCTTAAACCTATACAATGTTATATGTCAATCATATCTCAATAAAGCTGGAAAAAATATAAATAAAATTAAAAATTCAGTTCCTCAGTCACACTAACCACACACAAAAAATGCAATCACATGTCAAGATGCTCAAAATTAAATACAATGAAAGAAACACAAAATTGAAATACACATTTCTCTTTTTAGATGGGTACATAAAATCCAGGTTTGGTTAGGGATGTATAGACAGGAGAACATTTTTAACCCAGCAGATGGTAAGTGTTGGGGCTTTCTATTGAGAGGTTTTCTTGGTGAGAAGATGCAAATAAGTCATAGAATCTGTCAAAATGTCCATATGGTGAAAAGGGAAGATTACCCAACTTACCCTTTTGACTGGTTTTCAAGCAGCTTTGGGCGACAAGCCTTAAGTTGTATATTGGTTAAATCCATGTCACCCAAGATAACACACACACACGCACGCACGCATTTAAGGCAGCCTAGAGTGGTTAAACAGTGAGACTCTGAAGCCACGCGTCCTGGGCCCAAATCCTGGCTGTATCTCTAACTACAGGACCTTAGCCAAGTTACCCAATTGTGCAAGGCTTCTGATTCCCCACTTGTAAAATGAAGGTAATGATATACATACAAGTGGGGTTGGGTAAACAGTAAATTAGTTAATAGATTTAATACTTAAGACTGGTCTGGCACAAAGAAAACACTTAACTATTATTATTATTATCATCATTAGTTCTATAATAAAAATATGAAAATATATAAAGTATTAACGTTGGTTAACTGTGGATATTGGAACAATAAAGTTATAGGTACATCCTTTAAATTTGTTTTTACTCCTCTAGCTTATCTAAGTTCCCTAATAATATTGTTTATATAATCATGAAAAATCAATGTGCTATTTTTTAAGGTGCTAACAATTTTGAGGAGTAACTCATTAAATGGTGAGCCCTGCTTGGAGCCAGAGTTGAATCTATGATAACACCTAAAATTGTGTGAATGATCATTTTAACAGTATTTAATATTTGAATAATTTCTACATCGTGGAATGTATAGAACAACACAAAGAAAATGGTAAAAATCACAAAATCCAAGACAGACACCATTACATATTTCTTGTAATATAATTCTAGGAGGCTCCTGTGAACCACAGACACCTGAGTTAAGTGCTCACGCCTCAGGACTTTCCCAGCCCCAAATCCCCAGAAATCTCTCATCTAAGACTTTATCAGCAACACTTGTGGTAAACATTGTAGGCCAAAGAGGGAAATTCTTTCCTGCTGCCCCTCTCTCAAATTTCTTTTTTTCGAACCAACTTTTCCTAATTCCTCTGTCTCTGTCTTACTTTCTCCCCTTTTCCTCCCAATCAAGGTTAAAAGAATAATAACTGATTATTAAGTAACTGAACCTTCCCTTCTGGGAATGATGATTTAAATTCGAAAACTGTTAATACAACACAGCAAATACAGGTGTGTAGGTGGGTGGGTGGGTGGGTGTGGGGTGTGTGTGTGGGTGTGTGTGTGTGTGTGTGTGTGTGTGTGTGCCTATATGCTAATTAACCTCAGGGAATTTTAGGCAGACTTCTGTTGTTTGGTTGGAGAAACTAGAGAAAGAGTTCAGAAGGTTGATGCTGCTCAAGTACAGATTTGCTAGTTCAGATACTCTGAAAAAAAAATCCTTCATTGTAATGAATTAGAATCCTACTCTTGAAGTATTGGACTTTAAAATTCTTTTTAAAAATATTGAGAGAAGGGGTTAAGTTGTTGCACATAAGGTCAGAGTATATACTATATATGCTATACCGTATATACTATATATGATCTACCATACATATAATTAGTATATATAATATATATAATAATCTGCTATACTTCTAATGAACCTCCGAGAGCGTCCTGCTCACTCTGAAGCCAGAGTGATAGTTTCCCTTTACCAACAATAGACTGTGTGTAATAAGAATTCACATTTATGAAGAGGAAGAAGGGAAAATGCATTAGCACTCTGCTGTTTCAAAAGGCCGAAAAGGCATTTGATCAGATGATTGATTCTCGTCTGTCATAAAAAGCTTTCTTATAAAGGAAAAAAGAAACTCACTATGTTTCTAATAGTAAAATGGCCGATTCTCATTTCCTGCCTAATGAATTATTTACATACTCCACCGAAGGCCATTTACACTCAATCTACACTTAGGCAATGCTCCAGACTATGGTGTGCTCATTCATAGGAGACTCTTGCTCTGAATTCAATATATCCTCTTTATTTACTCTGAAAGCGGTGGTGTGGTCCACCTCAGAGAGAAATGAAGATCCAGTTAACGATACATCTGCCCTTCTGTGATCACGGAACAACGGGTGGAGTGAATTTTTGCAAGGATGCCATTATTCAATCAATGAAAATAGACAAAAAGGATAACTCAGGACCAAAAATAAAGAGCCGTAGTAACTCAAAGGCAAGTCTGAGCCTCTTATTCCATGTATCTTCATATCTTCGAGTCCTGTAGCCATTTCCTCACTCTCCCCCGACATTCCTCCTCCCTGACCGGCTCCTCCGGGCACTAGAGCTCCCTGACCTAGTGAACTTCAGGAGAAATCGGTGGAGACGGTGGCCTTGAAACTGAGGATGCTGCTTTAATATCCTGGGAAATCTTCCAAGTGATTTGGTTATTATTTTTAGGCTTCCTTCTTTCCGAAGGCTTTATTGACAACGTCTCGCTCATTCATATATAGAGTAGCAGGTTTTCCCCTCACAGAAAAGCACTGTTTTCTCTCTCTGTGGTAGGTAGGAGGAAAGATGTATCTTGAAAGCCCTGCTGGTTCCTGCAGTCCTCTGCCCTCAGTACAGAGATGGACTGGGGGCCTTACAGTCACAGTAGAGGTAGCAGGCTGGTCCCCAGCCAGAGGTCCCAGCGCAGCAAGGGTAAATACCAGTGAAATGGAGATCAGCTGCCTCTCAAATGCTCAAAATGCCTTGAGTCTCTCATTTCATGTTGCTGGCAGAGTTAATTTCCCCATTAACACGTCAGCTGTGAAAATGTATTTTTAGCTTCTCGAGCAACTGCTTGTGGACAGCTTTCCTCATTTTAGAGTGACATATCACTTCCAGTTATCAATTTGACATAGGCATTGAAATAAAATGTATCTCTGTGTGGAGTAAAGATGTGATGGTGAAACACAGAGTAATAGACAATAGTATGACTGCTTTGGTGGATTAACACATTGCAACAAGGAGTTCCAGGTGTGATTCGGTAAAATGTGATACAAGTCGAGACCCTTTTCTGGGGTGGTAAAGTTGATCACATTTTAATGTAGCTTGGAATGGCCACAATCTCCTAAGGAATTCATCTGAAAATTTAGCATTTGGGTTGTAAAAAAATATTTAAATTATTAATCCAGCGGCTCTACATCTGTAAATATTTTCTGAATTTTAATAATGCAAGTGTCAAGTGGCTATAAAGTTTTACTTTTTATTATCAATAAATTTAAAAGTTAAAAAATGTTTCATTTTGCCACTTCATGGAATTTATAAGATATCCTTAGAGGTAAATTATTTTTCTTATTTTTAAATTATCATGCAGTAAAATTGACTTTTTGTTGTACAGGTCTATGAGTTTCAACACGTTTAGATTTGCGTAACTACCATCATAATCAGGGTTGAAAACAGTCCCATGCCCCTAGAAAACTTTTTCATACAGCCTGTCTGTAGTCAAACAGTTTCCCACCCAAACCCCTGACAATCGTTGATCTATTCTCCATCCTTATAGTTGTGTCTTTTTCTGAATGCCATGTCACACACACATATATATATACATATATATGGTTATATGTGATTATGTATCATATATATGCATATTATATATACATATATAATTACATATTGTATGTATATATAATCATACAATATATAACCTTTGAGACTGGCTTCTTTCACTCAGCACTTACCCAAGCTGTTGTGTGCATCAACAGTTCTTCCATTTTATTTCTGAGTAGTAACTTGTTGTATGGATGTACCATACTTTGTTTATTCATCCTCCTATTGATGGACATTTGAGTTGCTTCCATATTTTTTTTTGCTATAACAAATGAAGCTGCTGTAATAGACTAAAAAAACGACGCCTAGTGATCCACACCCTTGTATAATCCACACATCTTGTGTGGGAGAGACTTGTGAATACAATGAGATATCAACTCTATGATTAGTTTATCTTATATGGCATAATTTAGTAAAGAAAAGGAGATTATTCTTAGCAGATATATTAGTCTGCTCAGGCTGCCATAACAGAATACCACTGACTTGGTGGGTTAAACAACAGAAATTTATTTTCTCACAGTTCTGGAGGCTGGAAATGCAAGATCAGTGTGCCACCAGGGTTGGTTTCTGTTGGGGCCTCCCTTCCTGGCTTGCAGATGGTTGCCTTCTAGCTGTGTTCTCACATGGCCCTTTCCTCTGAGCACATGCTTTTCCAGCATCTCTTCCTTTTATAAGGACATCAGGCATATTGGATTAAGACTCCACCCTTATAAATCATTTAACCTTAGTTATCTCCTTAAAGGCCCTATCTTCAAATACAGTCACACTGAGAGTTAGGGCTTCACCATATGAATTTTGGGATGACACAAGTCAGTTCATACCTGTGGGTCTGACTTAATCGGTTGAACCCTTAAAAGGGATTATCTCGGAGAGGCAGCAGTGAGCGGTTGCTTGAAGCAAGATCTTAATTCCCTACCCAGGAACTGAACCTGGGTAGTTTGAATGAAAACCAGGAATCCTAGCCACCAGACCCCTGGCTCTTGCCCCCAGTGAAAAATGCATTTCTCATGGAGGTAAAAACTGTAAAAACAGGTACAAAGTTTATTATTAGAGAAACAGCACAACAAGTGGGAGAGCACACAGAGAAACAGTTTGTTAAGATGGAAGCAAGGCAGAGATGCACACCCTAGAGAAAGGGTGTGGGTGTCCTCCCTAATGAGGAGGAGCGCAGTAAAGAGGCAGTCAAGTCCTTTATATAGGCCAGTTCTTCTGGGGCTTTGTTTACCTTCTGGCCAATCGCCTTGTTTTGTCCCCCCTGGCTAATTTGTTTTAGGACCCTCCCCCTGCATGTGCATGCACCTTACAGCCAAGATGGATCTCAACATAAAGGCATCTGGGAGAAGCAAGACTCATTATGGCCTGGCATTGTCCCCAGACTTTTGACCCCCAAGGAGCCTTTCTGCGCATGTGCAGTGTCTCCCTTGCCCCAGGGATGGGAAATATATGACGTCTTGATCCTTTACTCAAACAGGGTCTAGCCCCTCTCTATCCCTGCCATGACTGTTATCTTAAGGTGTCAGCAGGAGACAAAGCCTGGTTATTTACCCTATTTCTGTTGTTACTTCCATTTAGGAGAGCAAACAGGAGGTTAGTTTTAAGTGTCCAGCCTGAAGCCCATCTTTTTCTCACCCCAAGAAATGTAAATAGCAAATAGGAGGCCACTTGTTAAATGTCTAGCCTGGAGCCCATCTATCTCCTGCCTCAGGATGGCACTCTTCCTGGTAAGAGATTTAAAAAGTGAGAGGGATTTGATACAAAGGAGCTTATCTATTGCTGGCTCTGAAGATGGAGGGTACACAGAGCAAGTAATGTAGGCAGCCTATAGGAGCTGAGAATTGCCATCTGCTGACAGCCAGCAAGGAAACAGGGACCCAGGCCTAAACTGCAAGAAACTGAATTCCACCACAACCTCATAAGCTTAGAAGATGACGGAGCTCCAGATAAGAACATAGCCTGACTGACATCTTGATTTTAGCCTGATGTATGTGTGTGACTCTGAGCAGAGAACCCAGCCATGCTGTGTCTGGACTTCTGAACTACAGAAAGTGAGCTAATAAACGGATGTCATTTTAAGCTGCTAAGTTTGTGGTAGCCTGTTATGCAGAAATCAAAAACTAATACATATTTATTTATTTATTTAAACATCTTTATTGTAGTATAATTGCTTTACAATGGTGTTAGTTTCTGATTTATAACAACGTGAATCAGTTATACATATACATGTATCCCCATATCTCCTCCCTCTTGCGTCTCCCTTCCTCCCACCCTCCCTATCCCACCCCTCTAGGTGGTCACAAAGCACCGAGCTGATCTCCCTGTGCTATGCGGCTCCTTCCCGCTAGCTATATATTCTACATTTGGTAGTGTATATATGTCCATGCCACTCTCTCACTTTGTCCCAGCTTACCCTCCCCCTCCGTATCCTCAAGTCCATTCTCTAGTAGGTCTGCGTCTTTATTCCCGTCTTGGCCCTAGGTTCTTCGTGACCAATTTTTTTTTTTTTTTTTTTTTTTTAGATTCCATATATATGTGTTGGCATACGGTATTTGTTTTTCTCTTTCCGACTTACTTCAGTCTGTATGACAGACTCTAGGTCCATCCACCTCACTACAAATAACTCAATTTTGTTTCTTTTTATGGCTGAGGAATATTCCATTGTATAACATATTTAGTTTATGTATTAACTAAACTTACCTGGAAATGATTTTTATGTCTATGCTTTTGCCAATACCACACTGCCTTGATTACTGTGGCCTTATAGTATATCATAAAACTGGGTAATGTGCGTTCTCTAGCTTTGTTCTTCCTTTTCAGAATTGTTTTAGCTATTCTAGTAATTTTGCCTTTTTGTGTAAATTTCAGAATCAGTTTATAGATATCTTTTTATAAAAGAAGCTTACTGAGACTTTCATTGAAATTGCATTAAATCTTTAGATCACATTAGGAAGAGGTGACATTTTAACTGTATCAAGTTTTCCAATCCATGAACACAGATTGTCTAATTATTTGTATCTTCTTTGGTTTCTTTCTTCAGTGTTTTACAGTTTTCACATATAGACCCTGCACATATTTTGTTAGATTTATACCCAAGCACTTCATTTTACTGGTGCTGTTTTAAAAAGTACATATTTAATTTAAAATTCAAATTATTTATTGGTGGTATATAGAAAAGCAGTTGCTACTGTACATTGACTTTGTTTCTGAGACCTTGCTAAATTTGCTTACAGTTCCAGTTGTTTTGTTTTTAAGACCCTTTCATGTTTTCTATATAGATAATTATGTCATCTGCAAATAGACATTTTTATTTCTTTCTTCCAAACTGTATACTTTTACTTCTTTTCCTTGCCTTATTGAATGAGCTATGATTTACAGAACAATGTTGAATAGGAGTAGTGAGAAAGGATATCCCTGTCTTGTTTCTAATTTTTTTTTCCATCGATTCCAAATTAAGCCAGAAACATATCCCTGTCTTGTTTCTAATTTTTATTTTCCCATGGATTCCAAATTAAGCCAGAAACATTCTTCAGTAGTCTATTCTTCCCTGCTGATCAACAATTATTCCTTGTCCATTTTTTCATATATGGAGTGCCCATATATGAGTTGGTCTGTTTCTGTGTTCTCTTTCTATTCTATTTGGTCTATTGTCCATCCAAGCACCAATTCCACACATTCCTGATTACCGCAGCTTTATAATAAGCCGCAATATCTTGTCAGAAAATTTCTGCACCTTATTCTTCTCTAGGAGAGTCCTGACTTTCCTTACTACTTTTCTCTTCTATATAAATTTTAGAATCAACTTTTCATATTTCACAAAAGTACTTTCAAGATTTTGACTGGGATTCCACTGACTCTATAAAACAACTTGAGTAGAAATGATCTATTGACAATATTGAGTTTTTCAATTCAGGAAAATGTATGTCTCTCCATTTATGGGTTTTCTTAAATTACTTACCCTAAGGCTTTACTGTGGAAGTGAGGACCAGCCATACAATGTTGAATAACTGTGTAGAGCATCCTTATCTCAAATGGAAATCTTTCAAAGTGTCACTCTTTAGCAGATTGAAGAATCTCTGTTCTACTCCTAGGCCGTTAAAGTTTTTTTTTCCCTTTTTAAAAATTTCATTGTGGAAAAAACACTTAACATGATATCTAGCCCTGAAAAAAAATTTTGTGTACAATATTTTTTCCTTTTTTTAAATTCTGCATGTATGTTAAATTTTATAGAGTGCTTTCTTTCATTAATTATATGAATTTTCCATCTTACAATACTGCAATAATTTACATGAATTGACTTTCAATGGTAAATTAACTTGCTCCAGTGTATTCATCTTTTTATACATTGAAGATTCCACTTATATTATTATTGTGTCTAGGATTTTTGCATCTATGTTCATGAGTGAGGTTGGCTTTCTTGTACTTTTCTCCTCAGGTTTCTGTATCAGGGATCTGGTAACATGAAACTGAATTGGCAAGTCTTCCCTTGTCCTGTCCTTTGGAAAAGTGTGTGTGAGATTAGAGTCATTTGTTCTTGAACACTTCAGAGCACTTCGTATGAAGCCATCTTTTGCTCATCATCCAGGCAGTGGTATTCCTTGCAGTTCCTGAGGGTGTATACAGAGTAGGCAGCTATAACCGTAGTTTTCGCTTACCCTGCCCTTGTGGTATCAGATTTACAAGGGGAAGATTCCTACTTGTCTCCAGCCTCTGGGAGGCCTGCGTTTTGCCCTTTGTATCCTAAACCAAGAATGGGAAAATTTAAAGTCAAATTCAGCAAATACCCTTAGGGCAAAACTGGCTTCTATGCTCAGGCTAATTATCTGGTGCCAGCCTTTACTTAAGTTTGGCCAGATCATTCTTTCTGTTTTACCTGCTAGGCAATGTTTTCAAGAAGGTACTTTTAATATTTCATCTGGCAGTTTTGGTAGTTTTTGGCAAGAAGCTCAGTCTAAACACCTGACCGGCACTGGTACCAAATTAGAAGTTAGATTTGAACATAGATTTCCATGAATTTGGTCAGTTTTTCCTTTCTAGAAAAGGAATTCATTTTGGATAAAGAATTTCAGTTCACTTCAGTCCCTATTTTATGCCAGCCACAGTATTGGGATATGGATGGTACATTTATGAATAAGACCTTCAGAAAATTCCATTCCAACAAATGTAACAAACATTAAGGTCTAGCAAGAACTTCAATTCTTTTATATTACTTTTTAAAAGACTTTATTTTTTAGAGCAGTTTTAGGTTTACAATAAAACTGAGAGGAGGGTACATTGTGCAGAACATCCTCACCAGCAATTGCTGTTGTCAGGGTTCCGGATTTCGGCCATTCTAACAGGCATGTAGTGGTATCTCACTGTTGTTTTAATTTGCATTTCCCTGATGACATATGATATGTAACATCTTTTCATATGCTTATTTGCCACCTGTATATCTTTGGTGAGGTATCTGTTAAGGTCTTTGGCCCATTTTTTAATCAGGTTGTTTGTTTTCTTATTGTTGAGTTTTAAGAGTTTTTTGTAATTTTGGATAACTGTCTTTAATCAGATGTATCTTTTGCAAATATTTTCTCCTAGTCTGCGGCTTCTCTTCTAATTCTGATATCTTCTTTCACAGAGCAGAAGTTGTCAATTTTAATGAAGTCCAGCTCATCGATTTATATTACTTTTTATTTAGATCTCATTTGTATTTCCATTTCTCCATTTTATTTTTCATAATTGATTTGGTATAGGTAATTCCAACATTACCCCCTGCTCTTGGGTGCAAGACTCAGGTGAAGATTCGAATTCCTGATTCAATGATTAGCTTAAATTGTGCTATCCCCACAGAAATATACAGAGGACACATTATAACCACAGAGAATGCAAGAGAATATGAGGAGCATGTTCACAGCAACACTGTGCAGAGCTGTCAGGAGTATGACAGTGTTCAGCCTAGTTTGAATCCTGGGTAATGAAGGTTTAGGAGTGTGAATGTTTCAGGGTGAACTCCCTGGTGCAGTGTACTGTGAACACTGGTTTATAGGAAGAAAGAGAGGTGGATGACTATAATGTACTTTTCAAGCTCCAAAACTGCAGGGGAAATCCACAGAGGTGGGATTTGAGGAAAACCAAAAATCACTCTGTGTAAAAAGGTTCTTTCTATACCAAATAAACAAGGAATTTAAAACATAAGCCTGTGTGGAACTGAGCTGAGTCCCCATAGGTTGGTGAATTCCTACTGACAACTGGGAGAGGGCAAATTCCTTTAAAGTTTCTCAAATTTTGTATCTTCAAACAGGCCAGATATTATATACTTTCCTACTGCTAAAACAAACTAGTCTGTATTGACTTGAAATAATCAGTCTTTTATAAGTTTTCATTTCCTCACAGTTCATGACTGAGCACATGCAAATGATTTTAAAATGTCTATAAAGATCTATCAATAGATCATTTATTTTGGGCAGCCATTTATACAGAAGAATTTCAAAAACTGATTAAGAATTAGTTACATATTCTTATGGGGTATTTTTCTGGCTTTAAGCAAATAAAAGCTTGTATCTGTAAAGTTCAAAAGGATTTTTCTTGTCTGTCAACTTCATATTCAACGAGGATTGGAAGCACAAGCACACATACCCATTTTATCAAGCTAGCTAATGTGAATACCTTAGTATTTTTGATTGGGAACTCATTTTGAAAGTCTTGCTTACATTTAATAAAATAATCATCTAAAATCTGCAGTCTACTAACCAGAAACATAGGTGAGGTAAGCCTACCTGACATCTGGAAACTTTTCACAAACACAAGAGGGAAGAGATATGGGGACATATGTATATGTATAACTGATTCACTTTGTTATAAAGGAGAAACTAACACACCACTGTAAAGCAATTATACTCCAATAAAGATGTTTAAAAAAAAAAAGGAAGTTATTTCTTAAAAGGAGGTATGCTTCTCAAAGAAGCTTCCGGCTTCAGAAGAAGCACTTACTGGGTGAGGGTTAATTGATCTAAGAACAGGTGGAGGTCCAAGTACCAGAGATCTAAGAACCACGTAGCTAGGAAGGGGTGAAGAAACATTTCTCTTTCTAGCTCTCCTAAATTGGCACATTTTTTCCATAAGCAAATAAATAAATGTAAACTAAGACTCATTAAAGCCCCACTTCCTGAGCTTTTACTCTGTATTAGGCAAATTATCTACGTTAGTTCTAACCTTTACCACAACCAGGAAAAACAGGCACTACTATTACTCCCATTTTACAGACACACAAACTGTCACAGACAGGCTGTCCAAGGTTACATAACCAATAATGGTAAAACTAGAACCTGAAATCATTTCTTGCTGACTCCAAATCATGAATTATTTCCACTGCACTGTTAGCTTAATGTTTAATGCTGTGATCAAAGAAAATGCATAGCTTCACTTGATAGATATTTCAAACTGCATATGAGAGCACACAAGTAACCCTGTTTAGTACAGTTTTACATAAACTGTATTTCTGATGTTTCCTCTTTTTCTGATATCTATACCTTTCAGTGTTGAAAACTACTATCTGAAATTAAGTGCAGTTTAATCTTCTTTTTCACATTAAATATTGAAAGACCTAGGTCATACTCAATGTACCTTTCTCTGAATTCTTTCCTTCTTGCTCTCTTCTGAATAGCCAGTTAGAAATAACTGCCTCAAAATGCCAAAGCAGAGAAGAAACGAAATATTTGACAGAAACTTCTCACTGTAGTCATTTTATTGAAAGGTATAAATAACATATTTGACCTTTCTCTATTCCACAGAAGGAAGAAAAATGAGATAGAAAAGTATTCAGGAGGAACAGAACATAGAAAAGTGATGAAAAAGATATCCAGACAAAATATAATGACTTCCCCTTTAAAAGACCCCAGTGCTCACATACGGATGAGAGAATTTTGGCATTCCTGGTGATATGAGTTTACTGCTTATTTGGAAATTATTTTGAAGGGAATTTTTACCAAAAGGGAGAGATTTCTGGACTAGCAATTGTAAACAGACTTGATTAAACAAGAGAATGGACTTGATTAAGCGTGATGATGTATGTAAACATTTATGTTATCAAGTAAGGACCCAACTAACAAATATTCCTACTTCTTTCTCTCCTTTATTTTAAAAAATTATTTTCTCTAGAAGCTCTGATCTTGTACAAAAAGTATTGTTTGGGTGTTAAACAAAAATTTTTTTCATATCCTGATTCTATCTCCCCATAGCTATACGATACAGGGTAAGATACTTAAATTCTCCAAGCCTCAGTTTCTTCATTTGAAAACTGGATCCACAGGGTTATTATGAGGCCTTCACATGACATGACTGGATTACAATTATTCAATGGCACACATGTTAATAAGGAAACAGATTGCTCAGAAATTAATTTACATCAAACCACCTATTTAGTCTCCGTGAGGTTGCAGGAAAGATTCAGGATCTCATGAACAGACCTTGAACCAGCCAGGACTATCCAGCTAAGCCACTCAAATTCTTAGTCCACAGACACTGTGAGATAATAAATGTTTGTTGCTTTAAGTCAGTAAATTTGGGGGTAATTTGTTATACAGCAATATATAACACACAAATCTCTTAAAGGATGTTCATCATGTTTCAGAATGTAACTGACTACAATTTGTGGATATGTTAAAGTTACCAATGAAAGAAAGGCCTAGATAATTAATGAAGTGATGCAGATATGAGGAATGGGATGATAATTTGAGAATATAAATAAAACTGTCTTCAAGGATATAGATTAACCCCTCTTGCTATTGTTTGTATGTTTTATTTCAATAGCATTTCAAAATAAGGGTGTTCTTTCAGTAAAAGAAGTATCTTTTGACAAAAGATGCGGTTTATGTAACATGAATGATATTTTTGATGGCCAAAAGGTAGTGTCAAATTCTAGTAGTCAAAGAGCCAGGCACACAACTGCAGTCAAAGTCAGATTTATTTAGTAGGCTGTAGCAAATGAGGACATACCCCACATGAAACCTTGGGGCACCTCGTAATGGTGATTTAAGAGGGGCTGTTTATAGGTGCGGACTTGTGCTTGATATTCCCAAGGGAGATCATGGACTCCTGTCTTGGATAGGGTCTTGTCAAGAAGAAGGAGCAGTTTAGCAATTAGATTCTCAGTAATCTTTTTTCATGAGGTAGGGTAGTAATGCTGGCCTGGGGACATCGCTGATAAGAAAGCAAAAATCACTTACAAAGAGGGGTCATTAGTCCTATTTCAGTTGTGGTGGGTCCTTTTGTGTATTAACAGTTTACTTGACTTTGTCCATGTCCCATTGGAGGCACTCTTTTACTAGCAGTGCTAATTTTCACTTTCTCAAAAGGATAGTGTGACACAACCATGAAGTGAGGAGTTTTAAGAGCCAGCCAGCATAAATCCACTGGATTGGTAAATACTTTTACCTGACTTCTGATCAGCTGAAATAGTAAAGCAAGACAAGACCTTAGAAATCATTATTTATGGATGGGGAGACTGGAGCTTAGGGAAATGGTGATTAGCTCAAGATCACTCAGGTGGTTTGTACCAGAGGGAGGATTATAACCTAAATCACCAACAATTCGCCCAGGACCCTTCACATGAAATGAGTCCACCCTCATACTCACAGTGACTGAAGCATCAGGGTCAGATATGAAGTGCTTGAAAGTGATCTGTTGCTGATCAGAGTTAAAATACTGAAGTGGTTGGTGCTCTATAACCATTTTCACACTGTAAAAATTTCAAACATACTGTCAAAATAAAGTTCTCTCTTGAATTCCCTTCAATTCCCTCTCTCATCCCTACCACCATATATTTTTATTATGAGTTCATACCATATGGATATAAACGTGCATTTGACTGTTATATAAATGTAATAATATAGTAGTACATATTGTTTTGCAATTTGCTTTCCCTCCAATTAATAACACATCTTGGAGATTGTTCCATATCAGTATTCATGAAGTCTGAAAACACAGACAGCATTATTATTTTACAGAGTGAAGATGTCCTTGATTATATTCTACATATTTTTCTACATTTCCAGGCTTTATGTACACTCTATAAATAGACCTATCTTTTTTCTTATATTAAAATAGATAGCTAACCATTTAATTAAAACATTCACAAGTACTTTCATTCAAAAATTATCTTGAGTTGTAAAGGTATGTGGATACATAACTAATGTGCTATGTATTGTTCATGGGAATTGGTAGGCTATTTTTCCCATGGATCATGAGAAAAATGAGAAAAAAAATAGTTTGAATAGTGCTTATCTTAGTCAGTTGGAACTGCTATAACAAAATACCATAGACTGGGTAGCTTATAAACAACAGAAATTTATTTCCCATAGTTCTGGAGGCTGGAAAGTCCCAGATCAGGGTGCCAGCATGGGTGGGTGGGTGAGGGCCCTCTTCCTGGATGTATCTCCGGGTTGTATCCTTACATAGTGGAATGGTTCAGAGACCTCTGTGGAGTCTCTTTTGTGAGGCACTACAAGATGAATACAATTAATTAGGCTCCACCTTCATGGCCTAATTACCTCTCAAAAGCCCTGCCTCCTAATACCAGCACATCTGGCATTAGGATTTCAACATATGAATTTTGGGGGAACAGAAACAGACCACAGCACTGCTATATTATATCCTTCTGTCTTATATAAACTTATCTCTGCATTTCCAATTATTGATCTTCAAGGTACAGTCCACAAAATCCTGATCATAAAGAAATATAATAAAATATCAAGTAGTAGTTTGAGAAAGACACACAAAACATGATACCGTAGTTTTGATTTCCAAAGGCTTAAATGCTCTGCTATTGAACACAGCACCAGTGAGGGATTTTCCATTTGTCCCTTGGGAGCTTGTTATATCATTGCTGTGCTGTATTTGGGTGAAGCAGTTTAACCTAATCCATCTCACCATGGAATCATTTTACAGCCCTCTAGGCTTATTTTATTGTATTTACATTCCTTTTCTGAACCTAGAAACAAGAGTAAAGCCAGCCAGCAGAACCAAGTCTCTAACCTTTGGAGTCCAGGTTTTATGTTTTTATTTCATTTTCCTTCATCCACCTCATGTACTTCGTTATTAATCCAAAATACTTTGTCCTTCTACATGTTTCTTTATTTCTTACGCAACAATGATTTCATAGAAAGAGATCTTTTATAGAGCATGTGGAATTAATTACATCATGGAATTTTAATACTTTCTTCTTCATTTGCTCCCATATTTGACTCTACATTATGCTTCATTATAAAGCAATTAAGCTTTAAAATGGATAAAATACAGAAGTAGATAGTGTAGCATTACGTCATTTAATTTAGGGTGTTTTAATGGCACATTAAACACAAGCAATTCACAATGACCATGATATATGTCAAGTAAAAAAATTGGAATAGGTACTTTTTTTGTAAATATAACCAATGAACTTCTAACCATAGCTACTTTTAATGTGTTCACTGTTCTAGAAAACTATAACATGGCAAATATCATTGGAAACCTGCTCTATTAATAACAGCAAATCAGGAGTATTAGTTTCTCTTAGTTACTGAAATTAATATAAAAACTCAAAAGTGCATACTACTCATATAACTCTTTAATTAAACTGTCTATGATTAACTGTGTCATAAAATGGCATGTTACATACTTTATTTAATTTGCCCATGCCACTTTATGTAAAGAAATTCCCATTGTATTTGCTTTCACTAGGTAATCTCTATCCCCTGTTCCACATTTTTATAAAAGTATTTTCTAGAGCAGCAAGCAGGTCACTGAATGTTAGGTTACAAAGGCTATGTGCCCATGTAGAAGTAGTCTACCTTAACTGACCATCAATTGCTTATAAACAGACCAGTAACTAACTGGTTAGTATCAAGCTGACTGAGTTGACTGGTTTCTCACAGAAAATGCATTGATTACAAAAATGATGAACTGACATACTGTAAACTAAGATAGAATTAATAGTTCACTGAATTTTAGAGACAGTAAGACCTTAGATCAAGGTTTCTCAATCTCAGCACTAGAGGTATTTTGAGCTGGATTATTTGTTGCTGTAGGGGCTGTCCAGGGCATTTCAGGTTATTTAGCAGCATCCCTGGCTTCTACCCACTAGAAGTACCAGCAGCACTCCTCTTCAGTTGTGACAAGCTCAAATGTCTCCAGATTTTACCAAATGTGTTTTGGGGGATGAAATTGCCTCCTTTTGAGATCCACTGCCTTAGAGAATATCTGATCCAATACACTCATTTATCAAAGGAGAAAACTGAAAGCCAGGTAGATAAAACCACTTGGCAAAGATAACTGAATTATATGAACAGTACTCTAACTGAATGATCATTTAACATTATTACAACCAATTCTATACTCATATTTTATAAAGCTCATGTAAAAAGCATATTCACTTAATTTGGGGGCTACTATCTAGACTGTGAATTTGAAATAAATCTCTCTCATCATGTAGGTTTAGCAGATGATATTCTATCAAATAAACTAAGGCTTCAGATCCAAGTGTTTTTAAGGATTTACTCCCAGGAGAAACTATTCAGGGAGAGAAGGAGGCAGGATAGAAAAGGAGAAGAGGCCCAGAAAGTGTATAATTTTTGTTGAGGTCTTAGACTCACCCTAGTTCTACGGGGGCCCTGAAGCATAAAATACACCTCAAAGGCATTTCAGCTTTGAAGCAAAGGAGCTGTTCTGTCGTTGGCTAGGGACCATTTGGAGACTGGATGTGGGAATGTGAAATTGCTAGGCACTTCCAGTTCTCTGTACTGGGAAGGAGGCCATGGATTGTCTGGGAATTTTTCAGGGGATGGGAGGGATATAAAATTGCTAGACGTTCCTGACTCTGTGTGAACAAGGAGACTCCAATGCCCAAGGGTAATCCTCTGAAGGTCAAATATATGACACCTCAGTGGCAAAGCATGCAGAAGCCTGGAAAGGAATGCACAAAGCTGGTAAGAAGTATCTGAGAGTATCTGGGTAGGGCATTAACAGTGTCTACTCCAGTGGTACTGTGGAAAAATCAGGGACTTTAGAGAGAAATATATATTCAGGTTCTGGCCATGCTACTTACTGCATGAATTTATAGACCCACAGTTTCTTTATCTTTAAACTCGAGGCAATAACACCTATCTCACACGATGCTATAGGAATTAAAATATAAAATAAATACAAAATGGAGACCATATAACAATGTTCATTTTGGGGTTTTGTTTTGTTTTGTTTTTTGCTTTTCAATTCATGAAAAAGCGTATCTTCCCAATTATTTAAATCTTAAAAATTTTTCCTCATTAAGGCTACAAAATTTCTTTGTAAAGATCATATATACATTGTCTTGGATGTATTCCAAGATACTTGGAAGTTTTAGTCCTGTTGCAGATGGTGTTTCTAATTTTATATTTCAGCTTTTTCCCTGATATGTAGAAATACAGTTGATTTTGTTATAAGGAATTAATATCCAGAAAACTCTTATTATTTCTCATACATTTTTCCTTATTTCTGATACATTTTTCCTTAGATTAAGTTTGGATTATTCACATACAAAATCATTTCACTTGTGAATAATGACGATTTTGTTTCATCCTGTAAAATTTCAATATATTTTGTTCATACTATCTTAGCTTTATTATGGAGGTGAGGATTTGCCATACAATGTTGAATAGCCACATAGAACATCATTATCTCAAATGAGAATCTCTCAAAATTTCACCAATGACTGATCATCTTTAGCAGGTTAAAGAACTTCCTTCTATTACTAGGCTGCTAAAAGGATTTTTCCTTTTTTTAAAAAAAAATCTTGAATATATGTTCAAATTGATCAAATGCTTTCTTTCATTAAAATGACTATATGAATCTTGCTACAATATAGCAATAATTTACATCACCTGACTTTCTAATGATAAATTAGCTTGCTTCAAGTGTTTTATTCTTTTTATATGTTGCAGATGAAATAAACTATTATTACATCTAGCAGTTTTGCATCTACGTTCACGAATGAGATCAATCTATATGTTGGCCTTCTTGCACTTTTCTCCTTAGGTTTCTGCATCAGAAGTCTGGTGGCATGAAACTGAGCTGGGAAAATGCCTTGAGATTAGAGTCATTTGTTCTTCACCATTTGAGAGTACTACAAGCCATCTTTTGCTCATCGTCCAGGCACTGTTCCTTGCAGTTCCTGAGGGTGGGTGAGTGTTGAGGCAGCTTTACCTCTTGTTCTCCCTTACCTAGGGCTGCCAGATTTAGCGAATTAAAACTCAGGGCACCTAGTTAAATTTGAATTATTTTGTCTGTAGTAATTTGCTAGGGCTACCATAACAAAGTACCACAGACTGGGTGTCTTAAACAACATAAATTTATTTTCTTATAATTTCAGAGCCTAGAAGTCCAAGATCAAGGTGGTGGCAAGGGCTGGTTTCTTGTTAGGGCTTTCTCTTTGGCTTGTAGATGGCCATCTTCTCCCTGTGTCTTCAAATTGTCTTCCCTCTGAGTATAGGTGTCCTAATTTCTTCTTCTTACAAGAATACCAGTTATATTGAAGTAGGGCCCACTCTAATGATCTTATTTTAACTTAATCACCTCTTTAAAAACTATCACCAAATACAATCACATTCTGAGGTAGTGGGGGTTAGGACTTCAACATACGAATTTTGAGAAAACACAATTCCACCTGTAACATTTTCTATGAATATACACACTGAAATAAAAAGAAAAAAAAATTTCATAGGATACTTATACTAAAACATTATTTATTATCGGAATCAAATTACAAACACCTAAGTTATATGCCTCTTTCTTTAGTTTTATTCCCCTGATCTGATGATTCACCTCTCTTTAAGAGTTTCTTGTTTTACAAAATTTGCTTATAAAATTCCTTGCAGTTTCAGTCTGTCTTCCATTTACATTGTAGCATAGCTTTCATAGCTTTTAGAGTGGTCACTTTCAACTTACTTCATTATTTTGTCCTTTAAAAATAAATTACTGAGAACATATGCTCAACATTAGCATTATGAGCTGGTATACTAAACAGGTACTGGCATAGTTAACAATTCTGAGAGCTGCTCTTCAAATTTGCTTTGTTGAATCACATAATACCATCTTTACAGCACAGCTCATTTTTCCATTGTTCAGGATTGTGCTGCATCTCAACTTTTTTTCTTTTTTTAATGTCATCCATTGACAAAAAAGATCATAATCATCAATCGTTATCCTCCTCCTGTTCCTATGCTGGAAGACTATTCAGTAACATCCATGGTACTAAATCAAATTCTTCAAGTGATGAGATCCATTCCAAATGATAGTCTTGACAAATTCCATAATAATTACCCATTTCAAATCAGAATTTCTTTTCATGTTCATAAGTAATGGTGTTAATCTTAAGAACAGAGAGAGTGGCATGGACATACATACACTACCAAACGTAAGATAGCTAGCTAGTGGGAAGCGGCCACATAGCACAGGGAGATCAGCTCGGTACTTTGTGATCACCTAGAGGGGTGGGATAGGGAGGGTGGGAGACGCAAGAGGGAAGAAATATGGGAACATATGTATATGTATAACTGATCCACTTTGTTATAAAGCAGAAACTAACACACCATTGTAAAGCAATTATACTCCAATAAAGATGTTTAAAAAAATTGAGAAAAAAAATCTTAAGAACAGCCTTGTCACACAAAGGGAAACATTTTTCATCAATTCTTTCTCTAACACATTCAACAAGTTCCTTTAATCAATGGAGTACTTTAATAACTGCTTGATCTTCTTTCAATGCACATAATCCTAATGCTAGATAAATATTGATAAAACTATGAACAAGAAATAAGTAGACTGTGCTCTGTGGCTTATTTAAGAAGTCAACAAGAATGGGGGGGCTCCCTTTCTTCAGAATTAAAGTATCACTGCTTCAAATAAACTGAAGATTCTTTCACCTGCATTTGTTTAAGAGAGCCAGTGGGTATTTGAATGTAAACTGAAGGATTCTGAATGCTAACAAAATCACCAAAATCCTTTAGTAAGTCAATTCAAAGAATATAAATGCTGAAGTAAGAATCATTTTATGATTCTTACTTCAATTTCAATAAAAAGGACATCAGGTGCTGTTTGAATTGCATTATGCAGAATATGGGCAGTACAGCCAACATAGACTCATGCATGCTTTATGTCAACTTTAGCCCCTTTAATTCATTAACTGCTAACTAAAAAAAAAAAAGGAACTCTGCAAAAATTTGTTACTGTTTCTGAAGTCACATTTGCAAAGGACTCACAATAACTTTATAAGACATAAATTTATAACTTTATAAGAAAGCCTTTTTTCACAATAGAAAACTATTTCACAAGCGAAGGAAAAAGGTATTGTTATTACATGCATCTGTGGCCATGACGTAAAAAGGTGAGGCATTTAGATCTTTGATAATCTCTGTAATGTAAATTAAGCTATTTTCATTACTGTAGTAGATCTAATCATGGCACTTGAAAATTTGCTTCCAACTTCAAGTGAAAGATTGATGATGATATACAGTGTAGAAGGTCATTTCAATTTCTGCTGTCATTTTATCTTCGTAATCTGAATGTCTCTTAAACAAAAAGAATACATTATCTGTTTTTAATGTCACTGTTACTAGTTGAGGGAATCAAACAGCTAGCATGCTCAGCTGTAGTATATTTACTGGTTTATAACTGATTTTCCACAATTTTCTATATTGAATGAACAGCTGCATACTACACAAAAATCTTTGAAAGGACTTGTTTCTCATTTAATAAAGGTGCACTGTTCATAAAGTTCGTCACGACCTTTACACTTGTGTTTGGGCATTTCGAGGTTCAAATGTACACAAATGAAAATACATGAAAAAAGACTGAATTTGAAAATCTCAGGGCCACAGTCAGTGTGTTTGTCACCCACAAGTCCGAACAAGTTAGTAACGGGAGTTGAATGGTTGAAAGGGCTGTGAACTCAGGAACTATGAATAAACTGAACTTGATATTTGATGCAAAAATACCCCTCCCGTTTCCTTATAGGGGAAACAGTACTTACCAGGCGCAGTCTTCCAGAACAAAGCCAGAGCCTATCCTATACAAGGTTTTGGTTAGCTTGGGGATTCAAGCATTGCCGAACACTTAGAAGCGGGAGTGTTTAGGGACTGACAGACTTTCAGTGGCGACCCTGTAGTCACTAGAGTACGGCTGCTATGGGCCCGCTGACTTCCAGAAGCGCGGCTTACCCGACAGAGGAACTTGCTGATTGGACGCTAACTGGAAATGTGAGGCTGTTGCTGATTGGCTGATGTTCAGGGCTGTGTAGGTGGGGGTATCACTGATTGGCTGACACCCAGGACGGGGGTCCTGGGGATACCACTGATTGGCTGATTTTCAGAAGCCTGGTGCTGTCGTTGATTTGCTGTCTTTCAGAAGCTTAGGTACTGCAGTACCTAAGAGGCAGTCACTGACAGCTGATTCTACTGATCCTACATCTAATTAATGGTGGTTACCTGTTCACAACTTGGGACTATGGCCAAAAAAAGCTTTTTCTTTCGTGAAAATTTCCTTTAATTCTAAATACAGCCCCCCGCCCCCACCCCTGGGGCCCCTTTGGCTCTTCCCTCAGCCAAACCTGCAGGAGAGACCAGATCTTTATTTGTGGAGGTATGCTTTTCAGCTAGTGTCGCCTTAAGTGATTTAATCGCCAATTACTGTGGTTGAAAAACAGCTCTAACTGCTGAATTTTTGTAACTTATTGAAAAAAGCTGAATACAGGACATTTAGGGTGTCCTGACAAAGCCAATATAGAATGCAGGACAAAATCACATCGAGGATGTGTCCTATGTGTTCAGGACAGCTGGCAACCCTAGAGGAAGTCCATGCCTGAGGCAGGGTCTTCTAGCACCAAGGTTTCCCAGCAGTGTTCAGGCAGCAGCCAAGAGTTCTGTGGGTGTTAGGGCCCACTGTCCCCAGGGGGAAGAAAGGGCTGTGGGCTTGCAGTCCCCACTTTACCCAGACTTCTCGGCCTTCGTTATGTTCATGGATTGGATTTCTGAGGAAAGCTGCAGCTGGAATGAGTGGGCTCATATCTAAAATTTTGACAATCACAGTCTCCCGGTCAGATAAAAAGTATGTCATTAAATCCCAACTTCCAGGGACATGGGCCCAAGACTGCCTCCAGTCCTTTGCTCTCTATGTCATGAGAAACTTGAGCTACTGCAGAGTTGCCAGCTGCCTAGAACAGACACATTAGTTAGAGCAGATAACTGTCTGTGTTTTGTGGGTGTAAGCTGAGCCTTGAACAAAGGCTATCAAGAGAAGAATCCTAGAAGACACCTGAGAGGGCGGATCTGAGATTGAAAATTCATGCGATATAACTTTTTATATACTATAAGCCACAAATACACAGGCATGGGCAATTTATAGGCAAAGACACAAGTATATGCTTAAAAAAGAGAGCTATAGGAAACACAGGAAAATGTTCTCTTACTGATGGTTTTCTGGGTGAGTACTTTCTCCCTTTAAACTCTTCCCTGGGCGTATTAAGTTTTGTGTAATTTTGGTTTCCAACAGTGTTTGCAGGGGAGGAGACAGAATATAGGCCACTATATGCACAATACTTGATTTTACCTCCACCCATGGCCTCACATGACCTCTCCAGATGCAGCCGGGGACCCTCTCCCGATAGCCAGGCCTATGTTTTCTACTGCCCACTGGACATCTCCACCTGGACAGCCTGCAGAACCTCACCATACATAGCCCACACTGACCTCATCCACCACACCCTCCTTCGTCTCTACCTCCAACTCACATTGCCACCAACTCTTCCTCCTCCTTTATCCTCAGTCTCAGCTAAGAGGAAGAGCTTCTACCTAGTCAGCTAACCTTCAGAACTCAGGGTCATTACAGACTCTCTCCCACCCTTTCACATAGTCCCCAACTCCTAAAACTCAAATCTGTCTCCTCCTCACCATTCTCACATCTACAGCCTGAATCAAGTGCTTTGCCATCTCCTTTTGTTTTGTTTACTTAGTGTTTGCCTTCAGCATATGTTCAATAAGTGCTTTCCACGTTAATGAATGACTCAGAGTACCAGAGGTAACATTCACTGATTCAAAATAATCCTGGTAGGGTCTCTGCCTCCAAGGAGGAAACCCAAAGTGCTACAACTCCTTACCTAACTTGAGAATTCCCATGGTGTCTCCTTTTCAAGCCCTAACACACTCATCTTGGAGGTGGGGATGCTGCCAACAGGATGGTACATAATACTTCCCTCTTTGGACCTCACATATCTCCATAATCTCCTGTCAGTTTAATAAGGAAGTGTGCCATCTCTGTAAGCGCACCACACACTCTGCAAACGTGTGACCCTTTCCCAATCCCCTATCTGACCCTTTCCCAATCCCCTATCTAGTCCCAACACAGGCCAGCAAACACAGCCCCAGGACACTTACCTCTGGTATGCCAAAAATTCAGGAAGCATAGAAGGCAGTCTGGGTTTAAGGATACCACCTGATTATTTTTTAAGACATGTCCATACCTAGCCTCTTACAGTCACTGAGCTAACTAGCCACTAAGGCATCCCCCCTCCAATTTCCCCCTCCTTGAAATTGTATATCCGTTTCTACTACACATGGTACTCATGGTCTATCTCAACTGTCTGCCATCATTCACTAATCCCATCCATTTACAAAGCCCCATCCTCAGTAGAGGAGGTACACTGCATACAAGGTAAGAAATAGCTGTCTCCAGGAGACATAAAGATAGTTCCCAGCCCAGTTACATTGGCTGTTTGCTTACACAGCGATCTCCATGACCTTGGCCCATTTGCCTCTTAAGGGGGAGGCCTTGGTTTTTGACCACCAACATATGCTCACTCATTGCTGTCTCTGTTCAGTGGCTAGTCTCAAATATGGCACCCCATTAAAATCCTACTGCAAATGTCAAGATGGTTACATGGTTTCAAAAACTTCTCTTACTTCAGGTTTACATCCCAGGAACTAGTATGTTCTGTGCCAAGAAGCCCATAGGAGATTGACCATGTACCTAAACTTCACTGTTCAAACAGAACTTTACATAGAAGGGGCTATTGCTATCAGAGGGATCCCACAGTAAATGTCAGCTAAGAATGCCTGCAGGAAGTTGGAATACCCTGTCAGGGAGAAGGAAGGTGGTTCTGGGCTGTCTGTTCTACTGGGATTAGGATGCAATGTTCAGAGGAGGATGCAGTGAAGAGCTGGTCGGCAGATCAGGTTACAGAGTTAGCCAGGAAGGCACACTGGTGAAGACCCAGGGGAAGGGAGCTGTAATGTGGGAAAGTGTTGGGACTGAACACACATGCCAGCTACTGATCAGAGGCAGCTCTCAAGGAACCTTGGTGTTGAGGTAACAGCACCCTGGGTAAATGAATCCAACAAACAATCTCCAAATTGTGTTTCTCATTTTCACATCCCTTCTTTATATCCACTTTTAGTACTTTGGCTACAAGGTACTTTTTAATCCCCTGAGGCATTATGGAGTAGTAAGAAATGAGTTAACAGACAGAATGGTGACCTCAGGCTAAGAGGAGTGGAATAGCATGGGCTCTAGAAGAATTCAAACCAGAGGTCTAGTTCCAACTGTCACATATTAGGCCTGTGAACTTGGGTACATTCCCAAGCTCTCTAAGCCTTGTGTTCTTCATCTGTGAAAGAGTTTTGTATGTAGGACTGTTAGAATGTATGTATTGTATTGTATGTAATGCCCCTGGTACAGTGCATGGTATGCAATGGGTTTTTAATGATGGCAGTTATTATTATGATTATTTTAACCCCAGAAACTATCACTTTCCCCTCTGGGATTTATTTATCCAGCAGATGTCAGAGAATATGCCCTGCTCTGGGACATGACACACCAAATCAGCCAAAATTGCTGCTTACCAAGAAAGCCTTACTAAATCTTCTTCATTAGGGGAAGCATTATTTAATTTGGGTTTGGGGGAGTATTTCCCAACTGGCTCCTAGAACTTGTGTCAAGGACCAACTCCTTCCCTCCCTCCCAGTTGCCCTTCCAACAGTCTGTCCCTATTTTCATTCATTTGCCTCCTCCAAAAATGCAGGCCTTGCTTAGATTTTGCCAAATTTTACTGAACATAACCTATTTAAAATGTCCCTTGAATGGTGTGGACGCTGGGCCTCCCAGCCCAAGACAAAGAGTGTCAGCCCAGTGGCTTCTAGGTATCTCAGCTCAAGAAAGTATCACCTTTATTTCTCACAAACTCCTTGAAGATGATAACCATAAAATGCCTGATTTGTGTACTGTGTTCAACTGCATTTGGACAATAATGCAGGCTATCTTCCACTCTTATCCCAGGAGGGATCTGGTTTACCCATGATCCAAAGTAACTGGTAAGAACAGTTTTCCATTCCATTCCAAGTCTCTCAACTCTGAGACACACCCCTGGCTCACCACTTCTCCAGCCTCATATAGTGTATCATAGAGCTCAATTAACATATACACACTACTATATAAAAAATAGATAACTAACAAGGACCTACTGTATAGCACAGGGAACTCTACTCAATATTCTGTAATGACCTATATGGGAAAATAATCTGAAAAAGAATGGAGATATATATATAAAACTGATTCACTATGCTGCACATCTGAAACTAACAAAACATTGCAAATCAACTATACTCCAATAAAAATAAAAAATTAAATTAAATTAACTCCCAATGGAGGACTTGCAGTTTCCCAAGGCCTCAGCCTGCCTTGTCTCAGGACATTTATATTTGATAGCCCTCATGTGGACACCCCAGCTCCTGATTCCTTTTTAATTTTTCTTTTGGTATTAAAGGATATCCACCATTGTCTTTACATGATTCCTGCTCCTAGACTCTAAAATTCTACGGGTGGGTAGTAAGTCTTATTTATCTGGGCATGCCCAGTACTAACACAGTGCTTTCCAAAGAGCACATGCCAATTTAATGTTTGGGGAATAAATGAGCCATTGTATACGGGGTCTAATTTATTAAGATTTATTTCTCTTACATTCTTAAACAAGATAAGCAAAGGCATATATATGTCATCTAATTTTACAGAACAGCAGATTAAACAGGAAAAGGGAAGCTGAGAATTGACCATCTTTTAGGTTTTTTTTTCTTGATCCCAACTATTTTACTGCTGAGATCTTTGACAGTGCCAAGGAAATGCCTATTCTAATGTCACGTTATCTTTTCCAGATCACAAAAGAAGATGGTCAGTTTTACAATTTGTTTTACAAACAAACAAAACTTGTATTCTTTTTTTTTTTTCTGGCGGTACACGGGCCTCTCACTGTTGTGGCCTCTCCCGTGGCAGAGCACAGGCTCCAGACGCGCAGGCTCAGCGGCCATGGCTCACAGGCCCAGCCACTCGGCAGCATGTGGGATCTTCCTGGACCGGGGCACGAACCCGTGTCCCCTGCATCAGCAGGCGGACTCTCAACCACTGTGCCAGCAGGGAAGCCCCAAAACTTGTATTCTTAAATTCCATAAATGGCAATAAATGTATGACCAATGTCATTCATAAACTTAGATTCTGAAGCTAATGAAATGTTATATTAAAAGGAACATTTGAAAACTAACTCACTCCAAAAAGAAAATAACCTTTCATGTTAACTATATAGAAGAGGGACAGAAAGTATACAGTTTCCCAACAGCCACACTCCAATTCTCAACTACTTAGGAAGTTGACTGCTCTCTTCAATGACAAAGTGAAGAATCGGCCTCAGACCTCACTAGGGGTGCGAGGAGCTACTGGATATGGCACTGGAACGTGCCCTGGCCATGGCAGCATTGCCAGCCCTGGTTGCAACTCTAGCTCGGGCTCTCTCTGCTTCATCTCTCAAAGCCTCCTCATACTGGGATGGGAAGCAAGTAGGCTCAGATTCATGGATCTTGGTCAAAAACTCTAGCAATTTCATTTTGCTGGCTTCAGCATGGGCTCTTGGACCCCACAGGAATTCATAGCGTGGAGGATTGCTATTGGGTACCGGGCGGTACTCCAGGTACTTTTCTCCCACTAAATCTTTGGTGATAAGCTTCCTGGGCTCCCCAAAGATAAAATGCTCCCTCCCAGAATATAAATCCATCATATTCAACACTTTCCAGATCTCCTCCTCAGTGGCACGATTGCCCTTCATGAAAATCACACCCAGGATAGTTATTAGGAGGCCTGTCTTGGGCATACCCTCACCACTACTGAGCCCCACATCACAGGTGAGGCCTAGTTTGTTGACGAGGGCATAGCTGTGGCTGGTGGGATCCACTTCCTTCACATCAATACCAAAGACCAGCCCTAAGCACTCAGAGGCTCTCCTGAGGATCTCAAGGAAGTCATCCTTGTACTCTTTAATAACATCACTAATCATGTCTGCCTTTGTGATCAGACCTTTCATTTGATACTTTTGCAGCAGGAACTGCACCAACAAAGTCACCTTCTCATCTAGAGGGTCTGTGGGCAAGCCCTCAGTTTCTGACAGGGACTTTGAAGAAGCTGACCCAGTCTCCTTTTCCTGGCTGCTGAAGCACTTATCTGATTTGCGTGATGAGATGGTTGTGACAGTGTAAGATGAGGAGGCACTCTGAGGACTGTGGGTTGTACTGGGTGCCCCAGCAGCCAGAGCCTCCTTCAAATTGCCAGGCATTAGAGGATGGGAGGAGCAGGAAGAGGTCGCCTCCAGAGCTTTGGAGACCTGTGCAGCCTCCAGGCCCTGGGGTTCACTGAGGGCATGGTGTTTTTTTTGCATGCAATGTGGAATCTTTCGACCCTGGGACATGTTTACTCTGGTCAGTGGCAGCAGGCAGGAATGTCGCAGGAGAGTGGGTAAAAGAGGACCACAACCTAGGGAGAAAGGGAGGATGTGAGTGGCCTCATCTGTTAACTCAACTGTGGCAGCTCCGCAAAGAGTGCCTTCAATCCATCTTTTCCTTAGGGCAGTACTCGCGCCTCACAGGTCTCCTGTCCTGAACTGTAGGAAGCAAAGGAGGGAGCAAGAAGGCTCTTCAGGGTGCAGCCAGCAAACCTTGCCCAAGGCTTCCTAAAGCTGATAACAGGGCAGGTGGGGTCAAGCTCTGTGGGATCCCTTCTGTTCTGCGGTGGGTGGTCCCCTCCATCTTTGTTCAGAGTCCTCACTGGGATGCCAGGGAGTATCTGGGACTCCTTCCTCTACTGACCCTTCAAGGACTGTCACCTCAAAAAGAAGCTTAAATCTTCTTGAGACACTTGACTTACAAAGAAGAAAGGAGGTGCCTCACACTGACAGCTTTTTTCAGAACCTCTCAGCCAGGAAGTCACAGAGGAGACAGACAGGGGAGAGGAGTGAGGGGCTGCTCATTGGGCCATACCTGCCCGGGCCTCCCAGAAGTGACAAAGGAGCACAGCTGTCTGTTGGGGCTCTGTTGTTCTGACGTGTGTGGTCCCCACAATCCTCACTAAAGGTCATGACTTTTGACCTTGACAGAGACTGAGACACCTCTCTCTGTTAACTTGAGAAAACAGCCCCCAGATTCCCAAAACCAAAACCAGAAAGCACTTAAGTCTGACAACTATTCCAGGGCCTACCCAGTCTGACAACAGGGGCAGGATTCTATGGGGCCCCCACTGTTCTCCAGGGCACTATTCCCCAAGTCCCTGCTCAGCATCTTACCTTGATTCCTGGCAGGGCCTGATTACTTAGGGCCACACCTCTCAGAACAATATCATCATCCTCATAGCCCACAAGTCAGAGGAAGTCACTCCTGGCCAGCCCCTCCTCCTTCTGGGACTCACAAGAGAATTCTGAGGACCCTTCTCCATTCTGGGGAAGAAATATCCTCAGTCCCACTCAACATCTTACCTTGACTCCCGGCAGGGTCTGAGACTTCGCTCTCCGCTCACCCGAGGCAGCAGTCCTCAAAACAGGCCTCAACTCCCTGCAAACCCAAGGTGGAAGTCAGGGGGCAACTCAGTCTGACGGTTATTCTCGCGGCGCCGAGGGCTGGAGCGGGGGGGGGGGGGCTGCACTTTTACCTGCAGCGTCCCCTCTATTCTGCGGGGCTGGTCACCTCATTCCCCTAGCCCACCTTACCCTGAAACTCCCCCGTGCCAGGGCCTCCTCCCTCTGCTGACTCGTGGCCACGGCTCGAGTGGCCCACGCTGCCCTCAGATTCCTGAGGCCCTACTTAGTTACTCCGGAGGCTCCCCGGGACAACAAAAGGGACGCGGCTTTACTCACCGGGCCGCCCCTCTCTTCTGGGGTAGTTAGTTCCCTCGTTCAGTGTCTTCACCTTGACCCTTGACCACTCCGAGGGCTACTCCTTCCGTGAAGAGAGCCCCCAGCTTTCGATATCTGCCTTCGCCAACCGTCCTCCCGGAAGTCAGGGGGTGTCCCTTCCGCTCCGCTCCCCCTTGCCTCCTCCCCCCACGCCAAGTGGTGCCTGGTTCTCGCGAGGCCGACAGCAGGAGTGAGGTTCTGTGGGGCTCCTTGTATTCTGGGGTACTTAACGCACTCAGTGTCTTCACCCAGAATTACTGCAGGATCAAGAATTCCTCCCTCCGCAGAGCTGAGGTTGTACCCCATACACCAAGACCCTCACCCGGGTCAGACTCGCGAGAGGACGAAGTCAGAGGCAGCCTCTGTCTAATCGTTATCCCGGAGCTCCCCATCGCCAACGTGGTGGCAGAACTCTTAAGAGTGCCCTCCATTCCTCACTTCTGACTCAGTGTCCTACCCGGGCCTTACATGGCCTGAGGCTTCTCCCTCTGTTAACCTGAGGCTGCACCTCCTCAACTCAAGGCCCTCCATCACCACCTTTAGATTCCTGAGGCCATTTCTAGCCACCTCTGCTGGAAGTCTTCCAAGGTTGACAACAGGAGCAGGCTCTTTGGGATCCCTCTCTTCTGGGGTAAGTGGTTCCCAGAGTTCTCACTTAGGGTCCGTATCTTGGCTCCAGTCTTTTTGATTAATTACTTCCTAGACGATAACACTTCCTTGCCAATCTCTATGCATTTGCCCCTGTGTGACTCTCATACAGACTGAGTCCAAGTTCAGGCTGGATGCTGGGTGGTGAAGATGAAGCACCGTGAATTTAAAAAACAGAAACAAAACAAAACAAAAGTCACCTTCCCATTGGGTCCCTTCTCCAGCCAGTTGGAAACCTTTTCTAAAAGACTTAACTTTCTATAGGAAAGAGCCTTGTATAGACACATTGCTAAGTGGTCTTGCCATTCCCATTGGAAACGCTGTATCACTTAATATAATCATGTAGTGGAGGAGGGCTAAGAACCAGCATGAGCCCACTAGGTTAATGTGGGCCAGACCCAGTTGCCCCCTGATCATTGTATAAATAATTGAAATAAGCAGGACAGAACCTTAGAAATTGTCATTTTATGGATGAGGAGCCTGGAGCATAGGGAGGTGCTGAAGTGTTTTGCAAGTGATTTGCTACTGATGAGAGTTAAAGTACTAAAGTGGTGCTCTATGACTATGTTCTCACTGCACACATTTCAAACAGTACACTCAAAACAAAATTCTGTCTTACCTTTTCAATCCTGTTATCTGCACCACCATATAACCTTATTATGAATTAATTTTGTATGGATATAATTGTGCATTTGCTTTACATAAATGAAAGTTAGGTAAATTACATAAATGTGATAATAAAGTACATATTGTTTTGCTATTTGCTTTTTCCTCTAATTAATAATCCGTCCTGAAGAGTGTTGCATATCAATCTTCAGTGTCCCTAAATTTTGAAAAACAGATATTATTTTATTGTTATTTGCAAATTCAAGATGTCCTTGATAGCATTCTACAGTGTCTATATTTCTAGACTCTATAACTGGATTACATATAGATCTGCCATTTTTCTTTTATTTAAAAAGTAAAAGAGATGGCTACCTCTATAATTAAAACTTTCATTCATATTTATCTTCAAATATATTCATGAAGGGCAAGACTGTTGAAATAAATAATTAGTGTGTTAGGTATTGTTCATGAGAATTTGTAGGCCATTCTTTCCATGGCTCGGGAGAAATGTGAGAAACAAATTAAAAGGATGAGTACTGCAATACTATACCTTTCTGTCTTTTATAGACTTACCTCTGCATTTCGATTTCTTGATCTGCAAGGTCAGTCCATAAAGCTTTATTGATCACAGTGATGAAATACTCAGTAATGTATTATGAAGCATATGCAAAACACAATAACCTGTCCTGAGGTCCAGTGGCCCAAAGTCTCCAACAGAAGGTCCAGTGAGGGATTTTTCATTTGCTCTTTGAGAGCTTATAATTTTATTGCTATGCTGTCTTTGAATAAAATGTTTGCATCACCTAATCCATCTTGATATGGAATCATTTTAAAGCCCTTTAGATTTATTTTGTTTATTTACATTCCTTTTCTGAGACGGGAATATGAGAGTAAGACAGAATTCACCATCTATGCCTTCATTTCATTTCATCCATTCTCATGTGCTGTTATTATTAGCATAAAATAGATTTAATTCCTCTGTTTCTTACATGTTTGGAGTTGGAAGGAAGAGATTATTCACGGACTAACTGGAATTAATGCCATCTAGCATTTTAATGTGCTTCGTTTTTTTTCCCTAGTATTTGAATCTATGCTATGTCTCATTTTAAAACAAAGGTACTTTAAAATGGGTAAAATTCTGAATTATACTGTTTAATATGATGTTTTAATAGCATATTAAATACTTAAAATTGACAATGGCCATCCTATACATTGTGAAAAAGCTGAAATAGAAATAAAATATTTTTTCTTTAAATGTAACAAGTGGATTTCTTTCTTTTTTTTTTTTTTTTGGCCGTGCTGCATGGTGGGCGGGATCTTAGTTCCCCAACCAGAGATTGAACCCATGCCCCCTTCAGTGGAAGTACAGGATATTAACCACTGGACCACCAGGGAAGTCCCAACAAGTGGACTTCTAATCACAGTTGTTTTACTGTGTTCACTTGTTCTATAAGACTTGACAATTGTTATTGGAAATCTGCTCTATTGAGAAAAGTAAATTAAAGCATAAAATTACTTTATCTTGGTTACTGAGATTAAGAAAAAAATGTCAAAACGTGGATACTATTCATATAGCCTGTTGTTTAAACAGTCTATGATTGTTTTGTGTCATAAAATGGCCTGGTACATACTATATTTAATATGCACATGCCACCTGGATAAATAACACTCATCTTTCAAAGGAAAAAGCTGTGATCCAAATACAAGCATACCTCGGATATACTGTGGGTTCAGTTCCAGACCACCACAATAAAATGAATATTGCAATAAAGCGAATCACAAGAATTTTGGGGTTTTCCAGTGCATATAAAAGTTATGTTTACACTATACTGTAGTCTATTAAGTGTGCAGTAGCATTATGACTAAGAAAACAGTGTTGCATACCTTAATTTAAAATACTTTATTGCTAAAGAATGCCACAACAATTACAAGAGTAACATCAAAGTTCACTGATCACAGACTACCATAACAAATACAATAATAATGAAGTTGAAATACTGCAAGACTTATCGAAGTGTCACACAGAGACACAAAGTGAGCAAATGCTGTTAGAAAAATGGGCCAGAAAGACTTGCTTGATGCAAGGTTGTAAAAAATGGTTCAATTTGTAAAAAAAACACAATATCTGTGAAGTGCAACAAAGTAAAGCACAATAAAACGAGGTATGCCTATAGGTGAAATGACTGAGCCAAGGTTACTAAATACATTACATACATTTGGCTGATTAAATAATCATCTCAAATGATTGATTTTTAATTCCATATTTCTAATGTAATCTAAAAATTCATTAAAAACATATTCCCATGATCTTGTGGTTAAAATCTAGATGAACTTAATTTATATCATAATACAGAAGTCAGGGCCTCCAAGAAGCAGACCCTAAAAGAAAATATGTGTGTGGTGGTGATTTACTAAAGAGCTATGCCCAGGGTAAAATCAGTAAGAAAGTGGAGACAGCATGATAGAAAAGAAGAAGCCAAGCAAAGATACAAATTAGGTGAGGTCTCAACATGATCCTATGGAGAGCTCTGGAGCATAGGTTAAACCTCAGAGTTTGCCTTATCTTGTGGCAAAGTAACTGAGCTTTTCAACTTCCACACGAGTCAGACATTGGCACTGTGTCACTCCAGGATTGTGGGGTGGTGGGGGAGTGAGGCATGGGGACTCCAAGACATTTCTGACTCTGTTCAGGTAAGGAAGCACCAGTGTCCAAGAGCAATCCTTTCAGGGTCAAAGGTATGAGCATTTAGTGGCATAACATGCAGAAGCTAGGAGATGAGCACACAGAGTTAGGAAAAGGGATCTGAGAGGATCATGACTGGACACCAACAGTGCCTGCAACTTGGTATTATGGGGAAAACATTAGACTTCAGAGACAGAGAACTACATGTTCAAGTTCTAGCCTTGCTCATCAGGCATAGCCTTGGGCAAGTTACTTAGGAAATCTCTTACATAGATGTTTGTGAATAAATCCCTTTCATTTTTATTCCCAAACTCTAGCATAATGCCTGGCACATAGTGGGCATTCAGGAAAAGACCGTTGAATAAATGAAACCACTAAAGCTCTTTTTATATAGCTTTAGTGGGATTCACCTTGTTGGGTATTACCGTTGTTATTTTTTTTTAACATCTTTATTGGAGTATAACTGCTTTACAATGGTGTGTTAGTTTCTGCTTTATAACAAAGTGAATCAGCTATACGTATACATATATCCCCATATCTCCTCCGTCTTGCGTCTCCCTCCCACCCTCCTTATCCCACCCCTCTAGGTGGTCACAAAGCACTGAGCTAATCTCCCTGTGCTATGAGGCTGCTTTCCACTATCTATCTATTTTACATGGGGTAGTGTATTATATGTCCATGCCACTCTCTCACTTCATCCTAGCTTACCCTTCCCACTCCCCATGTCCTCAAGTCCATTCTCTACGACAGCATCTTTATTCCTGTCCTGCCCATAGGTTCTTCAGAACCATTTTTTTAGGATTCCATATATATATATATATATATGTTAGCATACGATATTTGTTTTTCTGTTCCTGACTTACTTCACTCTGTAGACAGTCTGTAGGTCCATCCATTTCTCTACAAATGACGCAATTTCTTTCCTTTTATGACTGAGTAATATTCCATTGTATATATGTGCCACATCTTCTTTATCCATTCATCTGTCAATGGACACTTAGGTTGCTTCCATGTCCTGGCTATTGTAAATAGAGCTGCAATGAACATTGTGGTACATGACTCTTTTTGAATTATGGTTTTCTTAGGGTATATGCCCAGTAGTGGGATTGCTGGGTTGTATAGTAGCTCTATTTTTAGCTTTTTAAGGAAACTCCATACTGTTCTACATAGTGGCTGTATCAATTTACATTCGCATCAACAGTGCAAGAGGGTACCCTTTTCTCCACACCCTCTCTAGCATTTAATCTTTGTAGATTTTTTGATGATGGCCATTCTGACAGGTGTGAGGTGATACTTCATTGTAGTTTTGATTAGCATTTCTCTAATGATTAGTGATGTTGAGCATCCTTTCATGTGTTTACTGGCAATCTGTATATCTTTGGAGAAATGTCTATTTAGGTCTTCTGTCCATTTTTGGATTGGGTTGTTTGTTTTTTTGATATTGAGCTGCATGAGCTGCTTGTAAATTTTGGAGATTAATCCTTTGTCAGTTGCTTCATTTGCAAATATTTTCTACCATTCTGAGGGTTGTCTTTTCGTCTTCTTTATGGTTTCCTTTGCTGTGCAAGAGCTGTTAAGTTTCATTAGGTCACAGTTGTTTACTTTTGTTTTTATTTGCATCACTCTAGGAGGTGGGTCAAAAAGGATCTTGCTGTCATTTATTTCATAGAGTGTTCTGCCTATGTTTTCCTCTAAGAGTTTTAAAGTGTCTGGCCTTACATTTAGGGCTTTAATCTATTTTGAGTTTATTTTTGTGTATGGTGTTTGGAAGTGTTCTAATTTCATTTCTTTACATGTAGCTGTCCTATTTTCCCAGCACCACTTGTTGAAGAGGCTGTCTTATCTCCATTGCATATTCTTGCCTCCTTTATCAAAGATAAGGTGACCATATGTGTGTGGGTTTATCATCTCTGGGCTTTCTATCCTGTTCCATTGTTCTATATTTCTGTTTTAGTGCCAGTACCATACTGTCCTTTTTTTTTTTAAACATCTTTATTGGAGTATAATTGCTTTACAATGGTGTGTTAGTTTCTGCTTTATAACAAAGTGAATTAATTATACATATACATATGTTCCCATATCTTTTCCCTCTTCCGTCTCCCTCCCTCCCACCCTCCCTATCCCACCCTTCTAGGTGGTCACAAAGCACAGAGCTGATCGCCCTGTGCTATGCGGCTCCTTCCCGCTAGCTATCTATTTTACCTTTGGTAGTGTATATATGTCCATGCCACTCTCTCACTTTATCACAGCTTACCCTTACCCCTCCCCATATCCTCAAGTCCATCCTCTAGTAGGTCCATGTCTTTATTCCCATCTTGCCTCTAGGTTCTTCATGACTTTTTTTTTTTTCTTAGATTCCATATATATGTGTTAGCATACACTATTTCTTTTTCTCTTTCTGACTTACTTCACTCTGTATGACAGACTCTAGGTCCATCCATCTCATTACAAATAACTCAATTTTGTTTCTTTTTATGGCTGAGTAATATTCCATTGTATATATGTGCCACATCTTCTTTATCCATTCATCTGTCAATGGACACTTAGGTGGCTTCCATGTCCTGGCTATTGTAAATAGAGCTGCAATGAACATTTTGGTACATGACTCTTCTTGAGTATGGTAGTTCTATTTTTAGTTTTTTAAGGAACCTCCATACTGTTCTCCATAGTGGCTGTATCAATTTATATTCCCACCAACAGTGCAAGAGTGTTCCCTTTTCTCCACACCCTCTCCAGCATTCATTTTTTCTAGATTTTTTGACACACCATTCTGACCGGTGTGAGATGATATCTCATTGTAGTTTTGATTTGCATTTCTCTAATGATTAATGATGTTGAGCATTCTTTCATGTGTTCGTTGACAATCTGTATATCTTCTTTGGAGAAATGTCTATTTAGGTCTTCTGCCCATTTTTGGATTGGGTTGTTTGTTTGTTTTTGATATTGAGCTGCATGAGCTGCTTGTAAATTTTGGAGATTAATCCTTTGTCAGTTGCTTCATTTGCAAATATTTTCTACCGTTCTGAGGGTTGTCTTTTGGTCTTGTTTATGGTTTCCTTTGCTGTGCAAAAGCTGTTAAGTTTCATTAGGTCCCATTTGTTTATTTTTGTTTTTATTTCCATTTCTCTAGGAGGTGGGTCAAAAAGGATCTTGCTGTGATTTATGTCAGAGAGTGTTCTGCCTATGTTCTCCTCTAAGAGTTTGATAGTGTCTGGCCTTACATTTAGGTCTTTAATCCATTTTGAGTTTATTTTTGTGTATGGTGTTAGGGAGTGTTCTAATTTCATACTTTTACATGTACCTGTCCAGTTTTCCCAGCACCACTTATTGAAGAGGCTGTCTTTTCTCCACTGTATATTCTTGCCCCCTTTATCAAAGATAAGGTGACCATATGTGCATGGGTTTGTCTCTGGGCTTTCTATCCTGTTCCATTGATCTATATTTCTGTTTTTGTGCCAGTACCATACTGTCTTGATTACTTTAGCTTTGTAGTACAGTCTGAAGTCAGGGAGCCTGATTCCTCCAGCTCCATTTTTCATTCTCAAGATTGCTTTGGCTATTCATGGTCTTTTGTGTTTACATACAAATTGTGCAATTTTTTATTCTACTTCTGTGAAAAATGCCATTGGTAGTTTGATAGGGATTGAATTAAATCTGCAGATTGCTTTGGGTCGTAGAGTCATTTTCACAATGTTGATTCTTCCAATCCAACAACATGGTATATCTCTCCATCTGTTTGTATCATCTTTAATTTCTTTCATCAGTGTCTTATAGTTTTCTGCATACAGATCTTTTGTCTCCTTAGGTAGGTTTATTCCTAGGTATTTTATTCTTTTTGTTGCAGTGGTAAATGGGAGTGTTTCCTTAATTCCTCTTTCAGGTTTTTCATCATTAGTGTATAGATATGCAAGAGATTTCTGTGCATTAATTTTGTATCCTTCTACTTTACCAAATTCATTGATTAGCTCTAGTAGTTTTCTGGTAGCATCTTTAGGATTGACTATGTATAGTATCATGATATTTGCAAATGGTGACAGCTTTACTTCTTCTTTTCTGATTTGGATTCCTTTTATTTCTTTTTCTTCTCTGATTGCTGTGGCTAAAAATTCCAACACTATGTTGAATAATAGTGGTGAGAGTGGATAACCTTGTCTTGTTCCTGATCTTAGAGGAAATGGTTTCAGTTTTTAACCATTGAGAATGATGTTGGCTGTTGGTTTGTCATATATGACCTTTATTATGTTGAGGTAAGTTCCCTCTATGCTTGCTTTCTGGAGGCTTTTTATCATAAATGGGTGTTCAGTTTTGTCAAAAGCTTTTCCTACATCTATTGAGATGATCATATGGTTTTTCTCCTTCAATTTGTTAATATGGTTTATTACATTGATTGATTTGCATACACTGAAGAAGGCTTGCATTCCTGGGATAAACCCCACATGATCATAGTGTATGATCCTTTTAATGTGCTGTTGGATTCTGTTTGCTAATATTTTGTTGAGGATTTTTGCATCTGTGTTCATCAGTGATATTGGCCTGTACTTTTCTTTCTTTGTGACATCTTTGTCTGGTTTTGGTATCAGGGTGATGGTGGCCTCGTAGAATGAGTTTGGGAGTGTTCCTCCATCTGCTATATTTTGGAAGAGTTTGAGGAGGATAGGTGTTAGCTCTTCTCTAAATGTTTGATAGAATTCTCCTGTGAAGCCATCTGGTCCTGGACATTTGTTTGTTGGAAGATTTTTAATCACAGTCTCCATTTCAGTGCTTGTGATTGGTCTGTTTATATTTTCTATTTCTTCCTGGTTTAGTGTCAGAAGGTTGTGCTTGTTTAAGAATATGTCCATTTCTTCCATGTTGTCCATTTTATTGGCATATAGTTGCTTATAGTAATCTTTCATGATCCTTGTATTTCTGCAGTGTCAGTTGTTACTTCTCCTTTTTCATTCCTAATTCTATTGATTTGAGTCTTCTCCCTTTTTTTTTCTTGATGGGTCTGGCTAGTGGTTTATCAATTTTGTTTATCTTCTCAAAGAACCAGCTTTCAGTTTTATTGATCTTTGCTATTGTTTCCTTCATTTCTTTATCATTTATTTCTGATCTGATCTTTATGATTTCTTTCCTTCTGCTAACTTTGGGGTTTTTTTGTTCTTCTCTCTCTAATTGCTTTACGTGTATGATTGAGTTGTTTATTTGAGATGTTTCTTATTTCTTGAAGTAGGATTGTATTGCTATAAACTGCCCTCTTAGAACTGCTTTTGCTGCATCCCATAGGTTTTGGGTCATTGTGTTTTCATTGTCATTTGTTTCAAGGTATTTTTTGATTTCCTCTTTGATTTCTTCAGTAATCTCTTGGTTATTTCATAGTGTATTGTTTAGCCTCCATGTGTTTGTATTTTTTACAGACTTTCTCCCATAATTGATATCTAGTCTCATAACATTGTGGTCGGAAAAGATACTTGATACAATTTCCATTTTCTTAAATTTACCAAGGCTTGATTTGTGGCCCAAGATATGATCTATCCTGGATAATGTTCCACGAGCACGAGAAGAAAGTGTATTCTGTTGTTTTTGGATGGCATGTCCTATAAATATCAATGAAGTCAATCTTGTTTAATGTATCATTTAAAGCTTGTGTTTCCTTATTTATTTTCATTTTCGATGATCTGTCCATTGCTGAAAGTGGGATATTAAAGTCCCCTACTATGATTGTGTTACTGTTGATTTCCCCTGTTATGGCTGTTAGCATATGCCTTATGTATTGAGGTGCTCCTATGTTGGGTGCATAAATATTTACAGTTGTTATATCTTATTCTTGGATGGATCCCTTGATCATTATGTGTGTCCTTCTTTGTCTTTGTAATAGTCTTTGTTCTAAAGTCTATTTTGTCTGATATGAGAATTGCTACTCCAGCTTTGTTTTGATTTCCATTTGCATGGAATATCTTTTTCCATCCCCTCACTTTCAGTCTGTATGTGTCCCTAGGTCTGAAGTGGGTCTCTTGTACATAGCATATATACGGGTCTTGTTTTTGTATCCATTCAGCCAGTCTGTGTCTTTTGGTTGGAGCCTTTAATCCATCTACATTTAAGGTAGTTATCGATATGTGTGTTCTTATTACCATTTTCTTAATTGTTTGGGGTTTGTTATTGTAGGTCTTTTTCTTCTCTTGTGTTTCCTGCCTAGAGAAGTTCCTTTAGCATTTGTTGTAGAGCTGGTTTGGTGGTGCTGAAGTCTCTTAGTTTTGCTTGTCTGTAAAAGTTTTTATTTCTCCATCAAATGTGAATGAGATCCTTGCTGGGTAGAGTAATCTCGGTTGTAGGGTTTTTCCCTTTCATCACTTTATTTTTTTTTCTTTTTTTTTTTTTGCGGTACGCAGGCCTCTCACTGCTGTGGCCTTTCCCATTGTGGAGCACAGGCTCCGGACGTGCAGGCCCAGCGGCCATGGCTCACGAGCCTAGCCGCTCCGTAGCATGTGGGATCTTCCCGGACCGGGGCATGAATCCATGTCCCCTGCATCGTCAGGCAGACTCTCAACCACTCCGCCACCAGGGAAGCCCCTTTTCATCACTTTAAATATGTCCTGCCACTCCCTTCTGGCTTGCAGAGTTTCTGCTGAAAGATCAGCTGCTAACCTTATGGGGATTCCCTTGTATGTTATTTGTTGTTTTCCCCTTGCTGCTTTTAATATTTTTTCTTTGTAGTTAATTTTTGGTAGTTTGATTAATATGTGTCTTGGCATGTTTCTCCTTGGATTTATCCTGTATGGGACCTCTGTGCTTCCTGGACTTGATTGACTATTTCCTTTCCCATATTAGCGAAGTTTTCAACTATAATGTCTTCAAATATTTTCTCAGTCCCTTTCTTTTTCTCGTCTTCTTCTGCGACCCCTATAATTTGAATGTTGGTGCATTTAATGTTGTCCCAGAGGTCTCTGAGACTGTCCTCAATTCTTTTCATTCTTTTTTCTTTATTCTGCTCTGTGGTAGTTATTTCCACTATTTTATCTTCCAGGTCACTTATCCGTTCTGCTGCCTCAGTTATTCTGCTATTGATAACTTATAGAGAATTTTTAATTTCATTTATTGTGTTGTTTATCATTGTCTGTTTGCTCTTTAGTTCTGCTACGTCCTTGTTAAATGTTTCTTGTATTTTCTCCATTCTATTTCCAAGGTTTTGGATCATCTTTACTATCATTACTCTGAATTCTTTTTCAGGTAGACTACCTATTTCCTCTTCATTTGTTTGGTCTGGTGGGTTTTTACCTTGCTCCTTCATCTACTGTGTGTTTCTCTGTCTTCTCATTTTGCTTACCTTACTGTGTTTGGGGTCTCCTTTTCGCAGGCTGCATGTTCGTAGTTCCCGTTATTTTTGGTGTCTGCCCCCAGTGGCTAACGTTGGTTCAGTGGGCTGTGTAGGCTTTCTGGTGGAGGGGACTGGTGCCTGTGTTCTGGTGGCTGAGGCTGGATCTTGTCTTTCTGGTGGGCAGGACCGCATCAGGTGGTGTGTTTTGGGGTGTCTGTGACCTTATTATGATTTTAGGCAGCCTCTCTGCTAATGGGAGGGGTTGTATTCCTGTCTTGCTAGTTGTTTGGCATACGGTGTCCAGCACTGTAGCTTGCTCGTCATTGAGTGGAGCTGGGTCTTAGTATTGAGATGGAGATCTCTGGGAGAGCTTCTGTCATTTGATATTGCATGGAGCTGGTAGGTCTCTGGTGTACCAATGTCCTGAACTCAGCTCTCTCACCTCAGAGGGCACAGGCCTGACACCCGGCCAGAACACCAAGACCCTGTCAGCCACACAGCTCTTTCAAGAGGCAGCCACATGAGGGAATTCAGAGCACAGGAAGTCATCAGGCAGACCTGGGTACAAGCTTTGATTCTCTGAGCTCCCATTCTCCCATCTATAAAATGGTAGTGATGGTGCCCATGTCTTAGGATTGCTTACATGACCAGACTCAGACTACAGTAGGGTGCAATAATAATCCACATTTTAATAAGCTCAGGAAGATGCAATGTAAGTAGGAGTTCTTCATCAAATTACTTTACCAGCCTCAGCCTCAGTTTCCCCTTCTGGGGAAGATGCCACTGGATGGACACTTGTGAGAAGAGCTCAGAATTATCAAGATAGTAGTCATTGGCAAGTGAAACCACAAGAGAAGTGGCCCGTGCTATGCCTTGTCCTGCTGAGCAATTTTCAGACTTCAGCTCAGTCTGGCAAGAGGGCGACTGGGTTGGCGAGGCAGGACGGGGTCTGTGAGGCGTGCAGTGCTCAGCCAGTGCACAGCCTGAGGGGCCCGGTTGATGCCCTCGGGGAAGGTCGACAGTGGCCAGGACTCTGTCCTCCTGCTGCTGCGGCTTCTTTGGGGTCTCCCTCCCGGCGTCAAGTCATTCTCACTCCTGCTTTGGCAGCCGTGCCTTTACCCTGAGCTTCTTCACTAGGTGAGCGCTCCCTGATGTGACGCGCAAAAAGCGTGGGCCTAGCTGAAGCACGAGAAACGCAGGCAAAGCCACATGTTGTTACTTTTTTATTTTGATTTTTCTCCCTTTTCATTGCAGACAACTTCACTTGCTTGAAGAATGCTTCTAATTCACATTTTACTGGAAAAACTATCTCTACCCCAAGATTAACTCTGGGATTAATTTTCACATCATAAATTCACATCATATACATATTTATGTAGGTATGTATATTGAGGGGACTTAGCAGCAAGTCTGCCGCTAGTAAAGAAAGAGCCTAAGGCATTTTCCTGCTCTAGTTAGCCAGATCCTAGCAAGCAGATTTGAACTCTGGACCTTTGATTAATTTCCTCCATAAGGGTATTAAGAAAAAAAATTAAATTTGATTAGCTTATTTTATTTCTTAAAATAATTAATGTTGATCTACCAGGTCAAACTTAAATGGAGAAACCATGGAAAATAAATCAGAGCTTATGAATATATTGTTCATTGCTGATTATGAGGGAAATTTTAACTTACATTCACTCTGGGAGGCCACAGAAAAGCTTATAAAATTCCGTGTTATTAGATTGCTCTAAAATCTTTTTTTATGGGTTGTTTCTTATAATTCATGGGTCATTTGTTTCTCTTTAGATATTGATGGCTCCAGGATAGTGCTTCTCAAACTTATTTAGTGACCCTAGTAGGGAAATTCACAACCCTATGTCAAGAAACATTTATTGAGAACTTGCTTATGGTGCAGTGATGAAGATGATCTCATCTCATTTCTCATTAATTCTCAATACAACCCTATGAGTTAGAGACTATAATCATCCCAGCTTCAGGAATGGGGCGACTGAGGCTAAGAGAGGTTAAGTAACTTGACCATGGGCATCTAGCTAGGAAAAGGCAAAACTAGGATTCACACCAGGCAGTCTGAAGCCAGAGACTCAGCTCCAGCTTCCAGAAGGAGAAAACCGTTTGAAAGTCTGTATGTATTAGAACTCATGGTTCTCTTTGGGGAGCCCAGCCTACTTTAAAACCTGGGAAGATAAAAATACAGGGCAGAGGCTCTGCTCCTTAAATTAATATAACCTCCATCCCCAGCCAGACAAATCAAAAAATTCTTTACTCTCCATAACTTTCTCAAGATATCCTACTGACCTATTCTTCACTCCTAACTCCAGCAGACACAACCACTTATTGTGAAATATCATTACGAGGGTTTGCACAATGAAAACACTTGAAAGCCCTACTTGGACGACTCAGACACAAAAGAAGAGTTAACTTAATCTGAACAAATCATTGGAGGGTTGAGGTTCTTACAGTAAAGCAAAACGTTTTAAGAAAGCTTTTCATTTACTTTTAAAAAGACAGATTTTAAACAACTTTATTTTAGCAGCTCAGTCCCTTTCAATAAAAATAGAGCACTAGACAAGTCCTAATTATGTCATTTTCACTAACAAATAAGTTAAAACAATTTCCCTGCCTATAATATGGGTATGTAATGATTGAATGAGAAACTCCATGAATTGATCAAAGAAGCAGCACCAAGTACAGGAGGGCAAAGAAGTCAGCAATGAGAAGCTGTTGGGCTCACAGAAGAGGCACACATGCAAATTCTCAAATCAGACTGGGGTCTCAGTGGACTGAATTAGAGGTTAAAACTGGCTCAGAGCTGGCATTACAGAAAGGCTTGCTCTTCTTGGGGTAACTCTTTACTTCATCCAAAATGCCAGGAATATACTAGGAAGAAATATAAATCCTGCACAAAACCGACCTCTAAGTCGAAAGTGTTAATCTGAGCCAAGTAGCAGTTTCTTTCTAAGTATTAATGATGGTGATCCTGGGGGGAAATGGATTTGGGGTAAACACCACCTGCACTAGCAGCTGAGAGAATTCGACAGGAGAATTTGGCTTCTGAACCCCATTACACACGCTGCATTACAAGTGGAATCTGTGAATTACATCTGTCCCAAGACCGAGGTTCTTTACTGCTAAAAATTCATATTGACAGACCAACTATAGATGGAAAAGACTCACTCATTTATCTAAGCTGGGCCCCAAGCTGCCCTGTGCTTATATCACGTGATAATTTAGTTGAGGCAATCTAATTCCTAATGCTGGACATTCATCATGTTCCCAGTTTTTGTCCACCATCCTTGCTCCGGTCAAGAAAACAGGGAATGAAAACAGGTGGGATATGAGTCAAGGTGGGAATTGGTAGCATCAATTACCTTGTTTTACATTCTCATACATACAGAATTGGGAAGTAGAAACACTATTTTCATGGCCATGCTGGGGTGACTGCACAGGAGAATTCTGCTAGTCCTGGCAACAAGCTACATAAGTAGTAAAAGAAACAGGACAGAAAGCCATATTTCCTACTGAGATTCATGATGGAAAATTGTTGCTGCCAGGACCATGGGTTATACTGAGACATTTTCTGACCTTCCTCTGACTTTCTGAACAAGACCAGTTTTGCAAAGTCTGAGAGCCATAGAGTTGCTGTTCCATTTTCTTGGTTAGGAGCAATTAATCATGGTTGTATGCCACCGACAAAGAAAAATATTTCTCTTTTAGACAGGCAGGAAAGTTGGAAAGAAAGTCAGGAAGACTGTTCCATTCTAAATACGTCTTTATTTATTTTAGATTCAGTGCAGGATGTTTTTATTTTATTAGCACACTTCCAAAGAAGAAGGCTAAAAACTCCGAGGCGAAGCAGGTCCATTACACTAGAGTCCTGTGGTTCCAGTCACGCCCTCTTGCTAATTCAGGGACATCCTTAGAGCATTCCTCTCACAATAGTAATAATAGGAGAAGCATTTTACTTTAAGTAGAAAAACACAAGCATTCCCAGATCTGTGCAGTCCATAGATCTGTGCCTAGGTGTCTCGTTACATTTACCTTTTCTCAACTAATATTTTAAACAAACTAGCTACAGTTCTGCTTATGAATTTTAATAAAGAGAAAATTTCACACAAACTTGTGCCAGTGTGCTTTAAGTGCCTTGCAATAAAAAGTAGGGACTTTTTTTTTTCCTTAATGAGAAAAATGAAATTTCAAGACCTCAGACTTCCTGGTCTAGCTTTGAGGTTTGGTAATGAATAGCCACTCTGGAAGACAGCACACGGACGCTGGCAGCAATCTTAACTGCCTGGCTTTATCCTGTGTTGTCAACTGATGGAAACAGCTGGATTGAAAATTATAGTTGAACTGTGAAATTTCCAGTGTCTGCAACTTAAAAACAAAAACAAAACACAAGCACACAAACAAACCAGCCTCACCTGGAAGATATGTCTTCTTTAGCATGGAGTGTGAAGCAAAGACTGATAATATGGTATTTTATTTATCTATTTTTTGGATGAGAGAGAAATATTAAATGAGGTCTACAAGGTCTATTATTTTTTATTATTACTATTTACTATTATTACTTATTTTGTTTTATGCCTCAGAGATTTCTGAAAATGCCCTGTAAACTGCTGTGTTTAATATTGTCCTTGCTTTCTAGCAGTAGACAAAATTTTCACTCATATTTGATTTCATTTGTGTAACATTTCTGCTTTAATGAAGGCTGTTTGACCTGTGGTTAAAGTGAATGGGAATAAAACTTTAAAATGCATTTATTTCACAGCTTGAAATGAAATGATCCTTGTATTCAGTAACTTGCAAGGATTTTTTTTTTCATCTTAAGTTGCCCCCAACAGGCTTACACCTAAGTTGTGATGTTTCATGAATTCTGGTCTCAGTGCAGATAAAGTAAATTCTGTTTTTGCTTTCTGTTTTCCTGTCATCCTACAAGTGTTTATTAAATATCCATTTTGAGTAAGTTACTTAGATTCGTGCTTCAGAATCCCTATTTCTAAAGGAAGGTATATTGGACTAGATAATGTTTAAGATACTTTGAACGTTCATGTTGCATTTACAAATTTGCTATAGGCTCAGGATCTTTCTAAACACCAAAAAGGGTTATATATAGGAATAGATATCATGACCCAGTGGAAAAGAATAGACTTTGCAGTAAAAACACCATGTTCAAATCTAAGTTCTCCTTTTCTGTGACTTCTGTGAGCCATAGTTTTCTCACCTGGCAAATGGGTCCACTACTACTGTCTTCACAACATTGTGTGGAAAATTAAATTAGAATAAGTGGCAAAGTATGTAACACATAGTAGCTCAATAAACAATACTGGCTGATCTCTTTTGCCTTTGCTTAAACTGTTTATACTCCAAGTAGTGAGACAGGATCCATGCAAACAGAGACATATAGCAAAGCAATGTTAGAAAATGCTGTATGAAATGATCAGTTTATTCATAATTGACATCTTAAAATTGTTTTGCAACAAGGGAGTTTAAATGAAGCTTAGCTACCCAGGCTTGCTTAATTCTTTTTTTCCTTTAATTTATTTTTAAATTTTTATTTATTTTTTATTGTTTTGTTTCACTTTCTACTGAAGTATAGTTGATTTACAACGTTGTGTTAGTTTCAGGTGTACAGCAAAGTGATTCAGTTTTATATATATTCTTTTTCAGATTCTTTTCCCTCATAGGTTATTACAAAATATCAGCTGTGCTTAATCCTAACCTCTGATCCTTACTTATTTCTGATTATTGCTTTGAGTTTACATTTGTTTTTGGTGATCCTTATTAACCCTTTTTATAGTAATTAATCAAGTGAGGTCTGAATCCATTTCCTCACACCACCAGAGTTAAGAATATTTAGATCAGATGTAGGAGCTGTGGATAGGATGGGGAATTGAAGTTCTTAATTGGGAGGTCGAGCACCTGCTGAAAGGAGAAAGCTTGGCGTCTGAACACAGCTAGAAAGTCCACTTCTTCAGCCTGAGCTTCCTTTATAAATTAATTAATCCCTGCTGGCTGAGGCAGCCTGTTTCCTCACTGGGCCGGGACAATTCATTAAAGATAGAAAAAATGAAAATAAAGAAAAGTCAGGAGAGCAGAATTCTTTACCAAAACTTTCTAATGGGAATTTAACAAAAAAAGTAACAGGGCTTTGAGACGCTTAGAATAAAAGGTATTGCAAAAAATACTGACAAAAATCCAGAGTTATCAGTAAATCAAACTGACAACTCTCTTATCAGAGTCATCTGTAAATCAAACTATGTTGTTGGTTCTGCATAATTTTGGAGGGCTTCTCAAAAATCCCAGAATTGTGACATTTTAGAATAAAAAGCAGTCCATTCATTTTACAGATGAAGAAATGGAGACCCACAGAAATTAAGTGACCTGCAGACTAGTACGTAACTCCATAGTTAAGAGCAAGGATCTGCTCTGCCATTTCTTACCAGTGTGATTTTGGCCAAGTACATAGCCTTTTAAGATCCAAGGTACTTACATGTGAAATGGGGCTGGAAGTACTAATTGGTAGAACACATATAAAATGTTTAGCCAAATGCCTGACATATATTAAATACTATTATCATCATTATTAGTATGGGGACTAAAATCTGGCATTATAATGACTTATAATCTGGAATAATGAATAGGAAGACTATATATTACTGAAGTTGAAGAAAATTTTATCTCATACTTATGATCAACCTTTAGACTTGCATATAGTAGAGATAGCAGTACAGAATATTTTCCCTAATATTTTCCTCAAAGACAAATGTCTTCTTGCTAAAAGCCTTCTGTTACAGCAACGTTCAGGGAAATTCCCCAGTAGATATAATAACTATTTAGAAGAGGTGAAGTTTGTTTCCCTGTAAGTTCATAATAAATACTTATTTACCCTGGAAAATCTAGATATACTTAGTGATGCCAATCCCCTACCTAAAAAGAAAATAAACCCAATAAAACAAATGAAAGAAGAACAATAAAGGCTTCAAATATTATTCTCTTATGGTATTGAGGAGTCCTTTGTTGTGATATTATGTGGCCATGAAAAACCTAGACACATTTTGAGTTTTATACACAAGGACGTCTTCACCAAAAATGAAAGGATGATAGATCTATCTTACTTAAGCATTTCTACTTCCTGTAAGTCTTTTCCCAGTTATTTCAAAACCCAAATGAAGGCTTATAGGGTAAGGGGGTAATATTTTAAACAAACAAGCCAAATTGCATTCACACACATTCTAGTTCTAAATTGCACTGTTAGTGCAGTCTTTTCAGAAAAGAAATAAGATCCTCTGTGTCATTCCACCTCTCCAATTTTCTAACGCAAATGGAGAAGCACCAGGGCAATATTATCTGATGCAGCCTTGCATTTGGGAAAGAGGTAGATATTATAAGAAGAATTATCTCATAATTTGAGGGTTTTTTCCTGATTAGAACTAGCAAAAGTAAAAGACTTGATTATGCCCACTTTCACATGCATCTACTCATTCAATTTATTTTTTCCTAACTTGGAGTTAGACTTGGCCCAAGTGAGTGATACACTTATCCCACAACACATAAGGAACCAGCAGGAAGTGCTTTTATGGAGGATGCTACTTTAGTTCTCATAGTTTCTTTAAAAAGGGATCAAGAATCCAACCCTTCTCATTATGATCATTGCTCATATTACCAATAATATATTTCATGGTCTATGTCATGGTCCATAGTATCTTAAAAATATTTAGATACTTCTATTCCCTCAAGTAAGAATTACACATTTCGTTTTCTACATGATTAATTTCTAGCAAATTATTTCCAATAGCCAGTTATGAAAATTACATACATCATATTCAACCTTTATGTAGTGAATAGTACTCTCTGAAAGTGTAATTAGATGCATCAGATAAACTGAGTCCCAAGGAATGCACATTTGCTTTTCATTTAATTTCCCAATTGTAGGGCCACAAAATGGCTCATAAGTTTGTTATGCCATTATCAATATTATTCAGGATGAAACAAATACATGAAGCATTTGTTTTTATGCTAGTGCTTATTTTTTTTTTTCCTGACACACTGATTTTGGAATAACTATTTGGACTGAAACCCATAAATTATATATGTTTGAAAAAAAATAAACTGAAAAGACTGGACATTGTTGAATTTAAAAGGTTGATTCTTTATGAAGCAAGGTTTTTTAAGGGAAAATGTATTATATCATGGAACCAATCAAACTGGCATTTACTCTGTGGTCCCTACAGACTTTCTGCTTGCATCAAGTGGAAGACTGATTTGGTCCTCAGCCTCAGGGCCAAATTGTTCTACAGGTTGAACTCCAAGTTGTCTCATTACATGATTAATGATATCCGCAATAAGAGTGATACACAGTGAAGTTTGTGGTGCTTCTGCATAAATAGATTCAGTGTTAAAAGTTATCAACTATGACAGATAGAATACTCTTTTATACAACCAGGAAATCACTTTTCCTGGTGGGCTTTTAATAACATTGAGTTTATCATGGGTTGACACTTCTACTGTTATTTCCTCTAGGCTATTAAAAAAAAAAAAACCCTGTTTATCCACAATAGCCAGGATACTTTTTAAGAAAAAGACGAGATAGTGATATGAAAAACTACAAGATAGGTAGTTCCCAGAATATATCACATTCCTTCACTGAATCACTTTACATAAAGCATCAAGGATGAATGTAAGGACTTCAAATGCCAAGGTGACCCCTATGATGAAACTCTGCACCTGAAGTTGGAAGATGAACTGAAGAGTCATGGGCAATCCTCGGATAAGCTTTAGGAAGCTGATTCACATCTCTGGCTCACATCCTGGGAGGTCCTTTCACCCTGATGGAAGGTGATTTTGAGGGATATTTGCTAAGTGGAGTTTTTCACGCATGAAGTTGATTGATTCTTAAACTTGATCACCTGTTAGAATGTGTTCTGAGCCACTGTTTCAGAAAACGACTAATGCACTTCTGGACTTCAACAGATAATTTTAAGTGTACAATTCAGTGGCGTTAAGTACATTTATCATCTTGTGCAACTTCCACTGCTGTAACTATCTATTTCCAAATCTATTTCATCACCCCAAACAGAAACTCTGTAACCATTAAGCAATAACTGCCTACTTCCCCTTGTCCCCAGCTCTTGTAACCTCTAATCTACTTTCTGTCTCTTTGAATTTGCCTATTCTGGATATTTCATGTAAGTAAAATCATTCAATATTTGTCATTTTGTGTCTGGATTATTTCACTTAGCTTAATGTTTTCAAGGTTCATCCATGCTGTAGCGTGTGTCAGAACTTCATTCTTTTTATGACCGAATAATACTTGACTGTATATATATATACACACACAACACATTCTGTGTATTCATTCATCTGTTCATGAATTCTGGTTGCTTCCAACTTTTTATTGATAAAGGCAAAAAAGGAAAGACTTCAACAAAATTTAAATTAAAATACTCTTAAGTGGCTCTTTTGTCAGTCTTCTAGTAATATTGGGATGGCCAAAAAGTTCATCCGGGTTTTCCAAAAGATGGTATGAAAAACCCGAACGAACATTTTGGCCAGCCCAATATAGTGCTTAACTTGTCATGGCTGAGTTTATTTTCATGTATTTTATTTAACACATGAGATAGAAAATGCAGACCATTTATGGGACTACTGAATATATTGTCACCTTCATAGTACATTGTTGAATGTCAGGATTTTCTAAAAACACAGCCAACTTCCAAACATGAGTAGTTGCAGCTAAGCCCAAACACCCACTGTCTCATCGTCATTCATGCATGATTTTTCTAGTCTATGTAAATGAACCAATCAACAAACTAACAAATCAGAACAACCCCACCAGTCACTATTGCTTGCCATATTGCTATATCCACTGGCTAACAGTCTTTTTTTTTTAGAAAGTTTAGTTTTATTTATTTATTTATTTATTTATGGCTGTGTTAGGTCTTTGTTGCTGTGTGCGGGCTTTCTCCAGTTGCGGCAAGTGGGGGCCACTCTTCATTGTGGTGCGCAGGCTTCTCATTGCAGTGGCCTCTCTTGTTGCGGAGCACAGGCTCTAGGAGCATGGGCTTCAGTAGTTGTGGCAAGTGGGCTCAGTAGTTGTGGCTTACGGGCCCTAGAGCACAGGCTCAGGAGTTGTGGTGCATGGGCTTAGTTGCTCCGCGGCATGTGGGATCCTCCCGGACCAGGGCTGGAACCTGTGTCCCCTGCATTGGCAGGCAGATTCCCAACCACTGCACCACCAGGGAAGTCCCAGTTAATCTTAATCTTATTTGGAATGTCAGCATATTTTGATTACAGCTGATCTCTTCCGTCCCATGAAAATACCTTCTGCATTTGCTTTTGGGACATCACAGTCCTGAGGTTTTCATTCTCCCAGGCCATCACTTCTCAATCACCCTTGCTGCTTGCTTCTCTTCTCCCTTACCTTTTTTTTTTTGCGTTACGTGGGCCTCTCACTGTTGTGGTCTCTCCCGGTTGCGGAGCACAGGCTCTGGACGCGCAGGCTCAGCGGCCATGGCTCACAGGCCCAGCCGCTCCGCGGCATGTGGGATCTTCCTGGACCGGGGCACGAACCCGTGTTCCCTGCTTCGGCAGGCGGACTCTCAACCACTGCGCCAGCAGGGAAGCCCTCCCTTACCTTTTTAACATTGGAGTACCCTAAGGATCAGTCCTCACACCTCTCATCTCTTCATTCCTCCCCTTGCTGATATAATTTCAAGTTGGAGTTCTGAACATCATCTACATTATAATGAATCCCTAATCATACCTCCAGTATGGACATTTCCCCTGAACTTCAGACTCACAATGTTCAACTGCCTACTTGATGATTCCTGTGTGGATATCTAACAGACATTTTTTAAATGACATGTCTGAAATTGAACTCTTAATCTTTCCCATACACCTGCTCTTTCCAGTCTCAGTTAATGCCAACTCTATCCTTCCAGTTGCTCAGACCAAATTCCTTGATGTTATTCTCCAATCCTCTGTTTCTCTTACACCTATTCCCAATCTGTCAGGAAATCCAGTAGCTCTACTTTCAAAATATAGGCAGAATCTGATTAATTCTTTTTTAAAAAACCACTTCATTGAGGTATAACTGACATACAAAAGTTGTGCATATTTAATGTATACAACTTAATGAATTTGGGTAAATAAATATACACTTGTGAAACCATCACCACAATTTATGTCACAAACATACTTCTAACACAATTACCATTCAGTCACTGTTGTTGCTCTCCCAGATTACTATGTTAGCCTCCCCCAGTTTCCCCACTGATTCCACTCTTGCTGCCCTACAGTCTGGTCTTAACACAGCAGCCAGAATGGTCCTCTTAAAGTCCTTTGGAGCATGTCACTTTTCTGCATAAAATCTGCCAATGCTTCCACATTTCTCTGAGAGTAAAAGCTCAAACACTTAAAATGTTTAACAAGGCCCTATATAATCTGGTCCCTTTATAACCTCATTTCTCAATTTCCCACTATGTCCTCTCTGCTTAGTTTGGTGTCCTCTTCAGACACCCCAGGTGAGTTCCTGCATCAGAGATTTGGCACTGACTGTTCCTTTTATCTGAAATGCTTTTCCTCCAGATATGTGTGAGACTGATTTTACCCTCTTCTTTTTGGCACGGATGCTGCCTGTCAGTGTGAAGGCTGTGCTCTACATCAGGGCACCTGGATAAGAGGTAAGTGGGTACAGAACCCATGCCTCCAAGGCCCAGACTTTGCTTCACAGTAAGAGGCATCCTGACTGGTCTCAGAAGTCCTGGTTTTCCCTACTGTTTTAACCATGAATTTCATCAGCCATGGCATTTAGTTAATAGGATGCCAAAGAGCTCCCTACAAATTTCCTCCCATCAAGAGACCATTCAGTCATCCCTAGATCCTTAGTCTCCCTGATCCATGCATAGTCTTCTTTTACCAATGTTAAAAAATAGTAAATAAATAGAAATATAACTTAAATATGATATTAAACAAACAAAAAAGCTTTTAAACTTCATTTGTCTATGAAGAAACTAACCATCATCAATTCTACTTGATTTTGTGCCATGTTTTGGTTTCTGTTATTTCTTAGTGAACGGGGCCCCTTAGTTATTATTATATGCTGCAACATAGAAAACTCAAGAGCATATATTAAATGAAATTGTTATTATGGTGATGAATGTTGTTATTAAGATATCTTGGGAAATGAACTGATAATAGCGGGAATATAAATGAACTTCTCTCTTGAAAATATTTTGTTCCTCTTCATTCTAAAGATGTTTGTATAGGATACCAACTAGCAATACCCATAGCAAGACACTTCTTTTCCAGAACTTTTACAAGGACTACTGTACTTGCCTTGGATGCCATGAGTTATTCACAGATCAGGATCACTCCATTCGAGTTCATACTATTATTGCAGTCATTTCAAATGATATACATATGTGTAAGTACACACATGTATACATACCTGTATCTACGTGTTCCCCAAATTTTATATATGTTATATGCTATTATATATAGCCTTAGAGAGACCCCGTTTCAAGCCCAAATTCTGTGTTTAATTCCTCAAGAAACAGATAATACACTCTGGACCTGGCCACGAGGGTATACATGAGTTTCTTATCCTTTATAAAAGTCCTTGATTTCACATCAAGATGGTACAGTGAGTTCACACTTTGACATTATGTCTCCACTCCAAGGAGACAGTATATGATAATGCTTAAAATGGAAAACAGTGGTATAGTCAGGCCAAAAGTAACAAGATAAAAATCATCAAGGACCATAAAGGGATGAGCACACCCATCTCACCCTATTTTCCATGTTGGCTTCTGAAACACAGGCCTATAACTCAAATATATCAAACCAGTTCTTGCCTCAGGGCCTTTACACATGTGCTTTCCTCTCCCACAAGTGCCAGGTATGCTTTTCCCCTCATCTTCTGCCTGGTTGGCCTTTTCTCAACATTTTCATCTTAGCTCCAAATGTCACCTCCTCTGAGAAGCCCCCAGGCTTGCTCCAGCACATAGCCCTATTTTATTTTAATCATATGCATCATTATTTATTTACCTGTTTATTTACCCTTTGTCTCCTTGCATAACCTCACCCACAACTAGAAGGAAATCCCATGGGGGCAGGGGAAAAAAAAAAGGAAAGAGCAGAACAATTCAGTTTCTAGGTGGTAAATCACACAGGTATTTTGGGGAATGGGAGTATTTTTCAAATCCCATGCTTGAATTCAGAGGCTGAGGAGTGTTCCCTCTACTTGTAAAAGGAGACCAAAAGCATTGCTGGGGAGTTATTGCTGTGCTGATGAACTGCATGAAGTTTCCACCTGGCTGAGAGATGGGTTTGCAATACCAAGATTACAGTGGGGCTGGAAACCGAAGATGATCATGTCCAATCTTGTTCTGGAAAGGGTGGTAGAATGGAGGGTTCCCTAGGGCTCTGTGGACCAGGTGGAAGCAACTGTAAAATCTCTAAATAGAACAAGAAGCTACACACAGAGGGGGCATGTTTACTTTCTACTGTTGCCTAACAAATTACCATAAATTTAGCAGTGTAAAACAATACCTATTTGTTAGCTGGGGGTTATTTTCAGACTCCAGAAGCTACCTGCATTACTTGATTCATGGCACCTTCCCTTGTTAAATCTAAGAATAGTGTGTCAGATCCTTCTCACGCTTCAAATCGCTTTGAATTATTCTCTTGCCTTTCTCTTCAGCCACCCTCTAGAGACAGGGCTCAGGTGATTAGATTAGGCCGACCTGGAAAATCTCCCTTTTAGAGGTCAACTGTGCCAAATAACATAACACAAACACAGAAGTGCTATCTCATCACATGCACAGGTTCCAGGATATATGGTCGGAAATTCTGGAGCTGTATTAGTTTCCTCTAGCTGCTATAACAAATTCCCACAAGCTGAGTGGTTTAAAACAATAAAAATTTACTGTCTCCCAGTTCTGGAGGCCAGAAGTCTAAAGTCAAGGTGTCACCAGGGCACTCTCTCTGGAGGCTCAAAGAGAAAATCTATTCCGTGCCTCTTCTAGCTTTTGGAGGCTATTGGGATTCCTTGGCAATCTGGGTACCTCTCTGTCTCCTCACCTTTACACTGCCTTCTCTATTGCGTGTGTCTGTCCAAAATCCATCTGCCTTTTCCTTACAAATAAGACTGCATGTGAATGTATTTAGGACTCATGCAGATAATCCAGGATAAGCTCCTCTTTTCAATATCCTTAACTTAATCGTACCTTTTGCCACATAAAGTAACATTCACAGGTTTCAGGAATTAGGATATGAGCATATATATTTTGGAGTCACCATAAAGCCCACTCACTATAAGGGCCATTCATAGAAATTCTGCCTACCACAGGGCAAGAGGAAAACAACAAGATAGAAAACAACAAAAAAACACGACAAAATAACAAAAAAAATCCCATTCAAAAATACGTCTGAAAAGCAAAATTCGAAGTTATACAATAAAATCCAAATGCTAAATATAAATAAAAAACTCAGAATATGATGCAATTTCCAATGAAAGTAATTGATGGAAGAGCCTGACAAGGAATTTGTGATATGTATGTCTGAGATGCCCAAAGAGGAGATGAAGAAATAATTGTTATAAAAACGTACAATTTGGGGGGCTTCCCTGGTGGTGCAGTGGTTGAGAGTCCGCCTGCCGATGCGGGGGACGCGGGTTCGTGCCCCGGTCCGGGAGGATCCCACATGCCGCGGAGCAGCTGGGCCCGTGGGCCATGGCCGCTGAGCCTGTGCGTCTGTAGCCTGTGCTCCGCAGCGGGAGGGGCCGCAGCAGTGGGAGGCTCGCATACCACACACACACAAAAAAGTACAATTTGGAAAGAAATTAGTCGGAAATGAAGGAGAGTAAAATATAAACAAAACTAAATATTGTGAAAAAAAGAAAGTATTTTAATTGAAAAAAAAACCCCTATGATCTTTATCAAGAAGTATAAAAATCTGGGCTTCCCTGGTGGTACAGTGGTTGAGAATCTGCCTGCCAATGCAGGGGACACGGGTTCGAGCCCTGGTCTGGGAGGATCCCACATGCCATGGAGCAACTAGGCCCGTGAGCCAGAACTACTGAGCCTGCGCGTCCGGAGCCTGGGCTCCGCAACAAGAGAGGCCGCGATAGTGAGAGGCCCGCGCACCGCGATGAAGAGTGGCCCCCGCTTGCCACAACTAGAGAAAGCCCTCGCACAGAAACGAAGGCCCAAGACAGCCAAAAATAAATAAATAAATACATAAATTTAAAGACAGAAATCTATAAAATTTTTTTAAAAGAAGGATAAAAATCTGCTGCTGCCCCTGATGTAGATTCTATAACATTTCTGCCCTTGCATGGAGAAACACTGCTAGACAAATAGTGGAATTTATCACTAATGTGGATTTCGACTAGGGAAGAACTTTCCCCCAGATTATATTATAATTATACCAATACTACAGTGTTTCTCACGTTATAAAAGATATAAAAGTATAAGTTTTTTAAACTTCAACCAGCCCAGCCCTACCTTCCCACTGTAAACAGGGCAAACATGAGGAGTCCCACATCAGTGGTGATGTGGTACAACTAGACAGGCAATTAAATAACATGAAAAGAGGAGCCCTGCACCATCAGTGCCCTAGTGTGACTGGACAAAGGACATGAAGGGAGCAAAGAAGAGCAAAATGTGGACCAAACTCTCATTCACCAGTGCACTGGTGTAGCTGGGTAGCTGATGTGAAGAGAACAAGGATTAAGAGCCCCGCTGATTGTGGCAGTGGTGTAACCAGCCAGGGCATGTGGATGGGGAAGAGAGGAACCCCACACATTCATGCGGTGGTGGAAATGGCCAGAGGATGTGATCACAGATTATAGCACGAGCCATACTCCATCAGCGAGGAGGTAAGGGGACAAGGGATGTGAACGGGACAAAGAAACGGAGCACCCAAATGCCTGTGCAGTGGAGCAACTGGACAGAAGAGAAAAGATCAAAAGGGCAGTCCTACCCATCCTGTGGTGAAGTACCTGGGAGTGGAACGTGGGTGGGGCAAAGACCGCATCCCGATGCGTAGCGCCGTTGTGTGACAGGGCAGAGGAGGAGAAGAGTAGGAAGAGGAGGAACTTACGATGTCGATGAACCGGTGCTCCCGGGCTGGGAATGTGGACGGGGAAAGAGGACCCCGCACCCTCAGTGCAGTGGTGTGAATGGACAGAGAGGGGGAGTACAGCATCGTCAGCACCGTTGAAGGACCGGGTGGATGAAGTGAAACACGGGAGAAGGAGCATCTCCCAAGCAAAGCGGACTGGTGGGGGGGGGGGGGCGTGAACAGTGCACGGAGGAGCAGCCGCACACCGTCAGTGCAAGGGTGTCGGTGGACAGGGCGTGTGAACGCAGTGAGAGGAGGAGCCCTGCCGCATCCCTGTGGTGGAGAAACCCGGCAGAGGAGGCCTAAGTGTCACCGTGGTGCAACCCGGCACCTTCAGTGCAGTGAGGGCTCTGGGCTGGTTTTGAGAGTAGGGCCAAGATTAGGAGGCTCGAGCTATCAGTCCGGGGCACCACCAGTCAGGGGATGCTAATGGACAAAGAGGAGGTGTCCACCCATCAGCGCAGTACAGCAACCGGGCAGAGGATGGAAAAGTGGTAACAAGGCACATCCCTGTATCCTTGGTGCTCTGATGGCCCTAGGTTGGTTTGTGGCTGTCACGAAGAGGAGTCCTGAACAGTCAGTCCTGGGGAAAGGAGAGAGGGCATACAAATCTGTCAAAGAGGCAGAGCCCCCATCCTCAGTGCAGTGGTGTAACTGGACCGGGGATACGATCAGGGGATGTGATGCATCCCGGCACCATCAGTGCGGTGATGACACCGAGCAGAGTATTCAGACGGGGCAACGAGATGGAGCCCTGCCTCAACCATATGCTGGTGCCACTGGCATAACTGACCGGGGTGTTCTGTGCAAAGAAGAGAAGCCCAGCACCATAACTATACTAGCTTCAGTGGCCAGAGGATGTGAACAGGACAAAGAGGATGAGGTGCCACCCGTGAGCACCATGATGTACGTGGGCAGGGATGTGAACAAGGCAAACAGAAAGAGCCCCACACGCTCGGTGCAGTGGGGCAGCTGGACGAGAAAAGCGAGTGGGGAAAGAGGGTGATCCCTGGTCTGTCCGTGCACAGATGGGACTGACATGGGAGGTGAGAAGGGCAAAGAGGGGGAGTTCCTCCCTTCCTCCATGGGGACGTGAACAGACGAAACAGGAGACTCCTCACACCCTTCGCGCCGAGGTGGATGGTGACAGGCTCGGTGAACAGGGCAAACCATGGAACGTGGCGGAGCCACGAGGAGGAGCCCCGCAGCGGCAGCACGGTGGTTACGCTGCACAGGATGCGAGCGGGACGTAACCAGTGTGTGCGCAGCAGCCTGCAGCGTGGTCCCTGGGCGGGTGATGTGAACAGGGTAGAGGAAGGCATGGTCGGTGCAGCGGGGGAAGTGCAGGGCGGCGGGACGCTGAGCAGCAAAGGGCCGTCCTCGCGGCGTCGTCACCTTGGAGTGCACAGACGACGGGGCGTGTGAAAGCGGGAGGAGGAGAGTCGCCGCCCTCCCTAACTGGTCGGGCTGTGGACAGGTTAGAGGAGAACCTGACGCAAAGGGAAAGGAGAGCTGCCAGGAGGGGCGGCCGCGCGTCCTCAGTGCGCCTGTGCGCGTGAACAGGGAGTGCGAGCCAGCCGGGCAAAGCGGAAGAGCCTCCCCCTGGCACTGTGCTTGGCCAGAGGGGAGAGCAGGCCAAGGACGAGCGCAGCCAGACTCGCCGCAGTGATGGGTCCAGACCCAGTGCGACCCGGTCCCAGAGGATGAGGGCGACCCCTCAGGGCCATGGTGGACCTGTCCCGGGAGGTAGAACCTGCGCAACCACGGAAGGTGTGAACGAGGCGAAGAGGAGGAGCGCGGACCACCGGGGCCATGTGTAACTTGGGAGGGGGTGCGACAGTGCAAAGAGGAGGAGCCCTGAAGCATCGCTGCTGGGGTCTAACAGGGGACACTTCTGAGGCAAATAGGAGCCCCTCAGCATTAGTACAGCGGGGAGACTGGGCTGGATATGGAAACAGGCAGCCAGGAGGAGTCCCGCCCCATGCACTCGGTGGAGTCCCTGGGAGGCGCCTACCTACCCGCTCTGACTGGCCCGGGTCCTGCCCCAGGAGCCCTGGGGTGGGGAGCCGGGATGACAACACTGATGCGGGCAGTGCAGTCCCCTCCCGAGTCTGTAAGGGCTGTAGCGCTGCTCTGCAGGCCCCCCTGGGGAATCGCACGTTTGCCTCCCAGATGGTGTGATTTGCGGTCACAGTGTCATAAAGCATTTCATCCGCAATGGACGATCTGCTTCCCAGCGTGTGATGGGACCTGACAGACACCACTGAGATAGTTCCTGGAAAACCAGCTCTCCTGCCGCCCTGTTCAGAGCCTGTCATGTATCTTGGAATATATATATCATTGAACACTCTGAAAGCAGAGGCCTGAAATCTTCCAACAAACATGGTAATAGTCCAAGATACATACCCTGATATAAATATGCACAGTGGTTGCACTCTAGAACATTAGGTAACTAATGTGGGAACCGAGTCGATGACCCAAATCCAGCCCAGGCTGTGGTGACAAAACATCGTCCTGGACTATCTGGCAGCCCTGACAAATTGAGTTTCAGCAGAAAAGAGAATGGATCACACAGCAACCCCTGCTACGGTCTCGGCACTTTGTTGACATTTCTGCAGCTGTGGCCAGGAAATCAACGGGCTGTGAACACTGAATTATCCTCTTACACCTGCAGGCCATCCCTGCAGGCCGAGCCGCAGTACATTAGCAGAATGACGCGCAGAAAGGTTCGCCATTCCTGGCTGCTTCTCCTTCCGCTCTGGGAATGGAGGGGCTGCCTTGAGTTCAAGGTTGTGGACCTGACATTGGGAAGAAGCACGGTGTTCACCATGGAGCCCTCTCTTTGGCCAGCTGTCTCTCTCACCACACGGCTGTGCTACATTAAATGTGCCAAAGTTAAAATAATTTGAAAAAAGACAAGCCAAATCAATTGCGGCAACTGGAAACTCTAAACTTTTAAACATATTTACCTGGCGGGGGGTGCTCAAGGAGGAAAGGAGAATAAGTTTGGGGGATGGAGTGGGTTAGCCTTAAGGAGTGTCAGCCGGGTTCGGCAGGGCCACCTGGAACAGTTGTGCAGTTCGTGCACTGCACAGAGTGCTTGGTCATGGGGGTGGGGGTGGGCAAATCTAGCCTGGATTCTCCTCTCCAGATGCACCCCCACCCCCTGGCTGCATCTGCCAGAGGGGGCACTGCTTTCTGAGTCCTCTTCTCACAAGGGGAAATGTTGTTTATGCAGCGGGGTGGGAGCTCTTCCAGTTCATTCTCCTAGAGAGAGCACCTTTTCACTCTGAGGACCTACCTTTGTCTACTTCATCACCCAGAGGAGACCCTTTTGCTTCTTAAAATCTCCCCAGGGGGACCCTTTTGCTTCTTAAAATCTCTTCCTGCTGGGAGCCTTTTGCCCTCACAGCGAAGCCAGCAGTCTGCTCACCCAGCCTGAGAGCAGAAAATGTTTTCTATTAATACACGCTGCGTGAGTTGCTGGTGAGCTGGAGTTTGCAGCAGCCCGGGGAACTACCGATGCAGGATGGCTAGTGCCCCTTGTCCTGGCCCATGTTGGTTAATAAACCGAGACTGTTCTGGGTGACCTACGTGTTCTCCACCCTCTGCTGTCCTGGCCACCCCTGCACCTGGCCCAGAATCCAGTGAAAGCCGAGTCAGTGCCTCACAAGGCCGGGGCCGTAAGTACCTTCTCCAGCTCCACCGATTGGTCAGTACTTGCGCCACAGTTGTTGTCAAATATTTCTAATAACATCCCTCAGGAACCCCCTTCAATTTCTGAGACCATGAGCCCCCATCCCTATCTCCTGGGGTACTTTGTTAACTGGCTGGCATTAGTTTAGTCCCGTCGTGGAATCCATGATTATTTGAATGTTAACAATTCCTCTGTCTCAGAATCCCTAAGCCACAGCATCCCTGAGAAGTGGCCACAGGGGCTGTCCAGGAGAGGCACAGCCAGGCTTCTTAACAAACACTGCTGAAGAAAATAGCCCCTCCCTGAAAGCCTGTGCTTTCTGCCAGGAGCTATGGGGAAAAAGCACACCTCAATGGAAACCAGGATACTCAGGGTTGTACTGAGCAGATGCTGCCACTGTTTGGTATGCTACCAGCTTCGACCTGCTGATGTAACACTGCCCTGCTGGGTCTCCCTGAGGGATTCCCTGTGCTACCTGAGGACCTGATTCCTGCACTTCACTGCTGACCACAAGGCAATTCTTGGATGGTGCTATGGTCTGAATATTCCTCAGCCCAAGGTGATGGTATTAGGAGGTAGGGCCTTTAGGAGGTGATTAGGTCACGAGGGCAGAGCCCTCATGGATGGGATCAGTGGCCTTATAAAAGAGGCCCAGGGAGATCCCTTGCCCCTTGTACCACATGAGGACATAGTGAAAAGGCGCCATCTCTGAAGCAGGATGCCCTCACCAAACACCAAATCTGCCAGCACCATGATCCTGGACTTCCCAGCCACCAGAACTCTGAGAAATAAATGTCTGTTGCTTATAAGCCACCCAGTCTGTGATGTTATGTTACAGCAGCCCAAATGTACAAGACAGATAGGCTCTTCGGTTTTACAGTAATTTACTATAATTGGATACATTAAAAATGTGGTGTGTTGTGGCCACCCAGACACTGGCTTCTGAGCACCTTCCCTGCCCCCGTGTTGCAATACAATTCCTTGTAAATCATACCTAATTTTATATCATGAGTACACAGTCTTATTTTCCACAAGATTCCCCCCAAGAGCTGAAAGCACACTCCCACAATGGCTTTTATAGCCAAGGACCACCTGTAAGATTGACTGTAAGATTCAATGATCTACCTTGCCCTTCCCTGAAAAGTAGCACAACTCTCCTCCTTTCTCCCTGACTATCCACAGATTCCTCCTGCCCTCTGACCAACAGGCAATTCTTGGAGAGTGTCTTGGGTTGTATCGTATAAAAGACAATCTGAAATTCTGATGCATTAAGAAACCAAGGTATGAAGGTAACCCAACTAATGGGTGATAATCACTAAATTGTATGCAGTTTTTACCAAACCACAATTCTTTCTTAAAAATTAAATCTGTTGTCTTATTTCCACAACAACATTCATCAAATATTGTTTACCACTCAAACAATGGTAAATAGTGTTATAAGTGCAATGATGGAAAAGAACATAGTGTTATAAAAGTTTAAGAAAGAATGGGCTAAGATTGACTTTCAGCATGAGGCACTTCCACAGATTCACTCCCCAATGAAACTGGTGACAACTATAATTTAAAAAAATACCCAAATAGTGAAATGGTTCTAAGCGCAAACAGCAAATGAAGAAACATCTATTCAAGAAAATCACTAATAGTTCCCATAAGAAAGGTAAGATTGAAATATTTGAACCAAGTCTTCTCCTTTCCTAGACCCTCTGAGTTCAGTGAGGTACAGATTCCACTCCAGACTACTGCAGGGCTCCCTCTCACCCCAGCTCCCAGTTGGAGGACTTTCTTCCCGGGAAGAGCAAGGCTTCAGCTTATAGTTAGCCCTCCATATCCATGGTTCCTCCATATCTGCAGTTCCACCATATCTGCAGATTCAACAACTGCAGATGGATCATGTAGTAATGTAGTATTTACTATTGAAAAAAAAATCCATGTATAAGTGAACTCATGCAGTTCAAACCTGTGTTGTTCAAGGGTCAACTGTAGTTTCATTTTGCCTGCATCATCCCATCCACCAGGATGGTATTTTTCATTGCCAAGATGGAACTTCCCAGCCGGAGAGTTCCTCTCACTGGGAGGAGGACAGTGGAGTGAACAACCAACTTCCCCGGCCTTTCAGGGCACCACATGAAGAACCCACTTTGGTTTCACTCCAACTAGAGACAAACAAGCTGAGACATCTAGATGTGGCTAGGAACAAGGAAGAAGAAGTGTAGGACCACCAGTATCAGCCACACAACGGGAGGGACCATAGTTCCCTGCTCTGCAGAGGACCTCAGAAGCCCCTGGGGATACTGCAGACTCCTCCAGCTTTCATCACTGAGGAAACCAATGGCCAGCAAAGTTGCTGTAGACGCCCTGCAGAAGTCACCACTGAGATTTTCTCTCCACATATCTTCACATTCAAAGATGCCCACCACCTGTGTTCTTCCCCTGTTCCCTCCGTACTGCCCTGCAAGAGCCCCAGATACACATCAGCAGACAGCCCCGGCCTCTGTGGCTGTACAGGTGCTTAAGCCCCTGTGGCCAATCAACACCATTGTGTGTGCACCTGTGGCTGCCCCTATAGCTGCACCTGTATACTCCAGCAGCCAAGGCCCGCATAGCTGCTTATGGGCCCATATCTGGCCCTTACTCCTGTCACTGGCCTACACTGCTACACACCCATGCCTAACCTCTGTAGCCACAGGAATGCATGCCAATAGCCAGGGCCCCTGAAGCTGCTCATGTGCCCTCAGTTGGCATTGGCCCTTGGTGCTTGCCACTCATGTGTCTACATCTGGCCCCTGCTACTACACAGGTACCAGCAGCCAGCCCGTGTGGCTAACATATATTGGGTTGGCCAAAAAGTTCATTCAGGTTTTTCTGTAAGATGCTATAGAAAACCCAAATGAACTTTTTGGCCAAACCAATACATACCACTGGCTCTAGCCACAAGGACCACTTGCCCTAGTCCCTAGCCACTGGACCTGGAGGTATCACTGAGGACCCCAACAGCATTTTCAGCCACTGCAAGTCTCCTGCAACTCTAAGGATCATGCAGTTGTCAGTAACATGGAGCCAAGAGGCCTCAAGGACAATACAACATGTCTTCCAGGGCCTGGAGCTGCCATAGGCCCCCACACTTGGAGCTCCATACCACTGGATTCAGGGCCACAGAATCCTCCAGCATGCCCAACAAGCAGGGGAAGGCCTTTCCTTATAGAAGTCAGTCTATAAAGTCTAGAAGAGTTCACTGCTTCTTCAAATGCACAGACACCTATGTAAGGCTACAGGGATCATAAAGAATCAGGGAAATATGACACCACCAAAGGAATACAAAAACTTCCAGTAAATTGACCACAAAGAAATGGAGATCCACAAATTGCCTGACAGAGAACTAAAAATAATTGTTTTAAAGGTGTTCAGAGAGCTACAAGAAAAGAGAATCAAAGCATACCACTATGTAAAATCATCAGTTCACAAAGGAAGACAGCAAAAGAGCATGAAAAGAACAAAGGATCTATGAGACAGACAGAAAAAAGATTAATAAAATTCCATTAGAAAATCCTTACTTATCAATGAGTATTTTATACGTAAACAGATTAAATTCTTCAATCAAAAAACAAAGAGTGCCTGAATGGATTAAAAAAACAAAACCCGGGCTTCCCTGGTGGCGCAGTGGTTGAGAATCCGCCTGCCGATGCAGGAGACACGGGTTCGAGCCCTGGTCTGGGAGGATCCCACATGCCGCGGAGCAACTAAGCCCGTGAGCCATGGCCGCTGGGCCTGTGCATCCGGAGCCTGTGCTCCGCAACGGGAGAGGCCACAACAGTGAGAGGCCCGCATACCGCAAAAAAAAAAACAAACAAAAAAAAAAAAAACAAAAAACAAAAAACAAAAAAGAAAAAAAAAAAAACCCAACTATATACTGCTTAGAGACTCACTTTAGCCTTAAGACACACATAAGCTAAAAGTGAAGGCAGGGAAAAAGATATTCCACACATGTGGAAACCAAAAGAGAACTAGGATAGCCATACTTATATCAGAAAACAACAGAATTTAAGTCAAAAACAACAGGAGATAAAGGTCATGATCTAATGATAAAGGAGACATATGCAGAGGATATAATAATTGTAAATATATGTGTACCCAACATCGGAGCTCCTAAATATATGAAGCAAATACAACAGATCTGAAGGGAGAAATAGACAACAATACAATAATAGGGTACTTCAGTACTCCACTTTCAATAAAGGACAGATCATCTAGATAGAAAAACAATAAGGAAACATCAGGCTTGAACTATATTTTAGACCAAATGGACATAACAGATGTATATAGAACATTCCATCTAACAGCAGCAGAATACATATTCTTCTCAAGTGTACACGGAACAGTCATCAGAATATTTTAGGCCACAAAACAAGTCTTAAGAAATTTAATTTAATCTTTTAAAAGACTGAAATCAGGGTTTCCCCGGTGGCACAGTGATTAAGAATCCGCCTGCCAATACAGGGGACACAGGTTCAGGCCCTGGTCCGGGAAGATCCCACATGTCGTGGAGCAACTAAGCCCATGCACCACAACTACTGATCCTGCGCTCTAGAGCCCACGAGCCACAACTACTGAGCCCATGTGCCACAAGTACTGAAACCTGCACAGGCACCTAGAGCCCGTGCTCTACAACAAGAGAAGCTACCACAATGGGAAGCCCACCAACCACAGCGAAGAGTAGCCCCCGCTTGCAGCAACTAGAGAAAGCCCTCACACAGCAACAAAGACCCAATGCAGCCAAAAATAAATAAATAAAATAAAGAAATTTTTAAAATAATAAAATAAAATAAAAGATTGAAATCATACCAAGTATCTTTTCTGACCACAATGCTATGAAACTAGAAACCAACAACTGGAAGAAAACTGGAAAAATTCACAAATATGTGGGAATTAAAAAACATACCCCTGAACAACCAATGGGTCAAAGAAGAAATCAAAAGGGAAATAAAAAAATATTTTGAAACAAATGAAAACAGAAATACAAAACACCTAGACTTATAGGCTACAGCAAAAGCAGTTCTAGGAAAGAAGTTATAGTGATAAGATTATAGTATACATTAAAAAAAAAGAAACAAATTGAATTAACAACCTGAGTTTATACCTGAAGGAACCAGAAAAAGAAAAACAAAGTAAGCTCAAAGTTAGCAGAGGGAAGGAGATAATAATAAAAACAGAAATAAATGAAATATGAAATAAGAAAAAACAGAAAATTTCAACAAAACTAAAATTGGGTTTTTGAAAAGATAAACAAAATGACAACATTTTAGCTAGACTTACCAAGAAAAAAAGAGGACTCAAAATAGATAAAACTAGAAATAAAAGAGTAGACATTACAACTGATATCACAGAAATACAAAGAATCATAAGAGATTTCCATGAACAATTATATGCCAGTAAATTTGATAACTCAGAAGAAATGGATACATTTGTAGAAATGTACAACCTATCAAGGCTGAATGATTAAGAAATAGAAAATATGAACAGATCAATAATGAGTAAAGAGACTGAATCAGTAGTAAACAACCTCCCAACAAAGGAAATCCAAGAACCAGATGGCTTCATGAGTGAATTCTACCAAATTTTTAAAGAAGAATTAATGCCAATTCTTCTCAAACTCTTCAGAAAAAAAAAAAAAAGTAAGAGGATGGAACAATCCCAAACACATTTTATGAGGCCAGCTTTACCTCGATACCAAAGTCAGAAAGGCAGTACAAGAAAACTACTGACAAATATCCTTAATAAATATAGATGTAAAAATTCTCAACAAAATATTGGCAAACTGAATTCAACACAATATAAAAGGATCATATACCATGATAAAGTAGGATTTATCCCTGGGATGCCTGGATGGTTCAAAACACACAGATCAATAAATGTGGCATACCACATTAACAGAATGAAAGATAAAATCATATGATCATCTCAACAGGCAGAAAAAGCATTTGAAAAAAATATAACATCCCTTCATGATAAAAAAAAATCCCCAACACTTGGATATAGAAGGAACATACCACAACACAATAAATGTCATCCATGTGTGACAAACCTACAGCCAAATCATACTCAACAGTGAAAGATTGAAAGTCTTTCCTCTAAGATCAGGAAAAAGATAAGTGTGCCCACTATCATCATTCCTATTCAACATAGTACTGGAAGTCCTAGCCAGAACAATTATGTAAAAAAAAAAAAAAAAATACAAAGCATGTAAAGTGGAAATAAAGAAGTAAAATTGTCTGTTTGCAGATGACATGATCTTACACATAGGAAATCCTAAAGACTCCATGAAAAAACTGTTAGAATTAATAAACAAATATAGTTTATCTCCGGATCCAAAATCAACATACAAAAATCTGTTGCATTTCTATACACTAACAATGAAATATCTGAAAAGAAACAAAGAAATAATCCCATTCACAATAGCATCAAACATAATAAAATGCTTAGAAATAAATTTAACCAAGGAGATTAAAAAAATGTATATGTGTATACACACACACACACACATATATACTGAAAACTATAAAATATTAATGAAAGAAGTTGAAGAAGACACAAATAAACAGAAATACATCCCAGGTTCATGGATTGGATTAGTTATCCATTCTATTCTAAGCCATCTACAGATTCAATCCAATCCCTATCAAAATTCCAATGGCATTTTTCACAGAAATAGAAAAAGCAATCCCCAAATTGGTGTGGATCCACAAAAGACCCCAAATAGCCAAAGGTTTCTTTAGAAAGAACAAAGCTGGAGGAATCATACATCCCAATTTCAAACTATATTACAAATCTATAGTAATCAAAGCAAAATGGTACTGACATAAAAACAGACTCATAGACTAATGGACCAGAATCAAGAGCACAGAAATAAACTGATGTACATATGATCAAATAATATGTGATGAGGCAACCAAGAATGCTCATTGAGGAAAAAACTATATTCAATAAATGGTGCTGAGAAAATGAGATATCCACATGCAAATGAATGAAATTGGACCTCTATATTGCACCACTCACAAAAATTGAACTGAATTAAGAACTTAGACTTAAAACATAAAGTTCCTGAAGAAAGCATAAGGGAAAAGCTCTTTAACATTGGACTTGGCAATGATTTTTTGGATTTGACACCAAAAGCACAAGTAACAAAAGCAAAAATTAGCAAGTGGGGCTATATCAAACTGAAAAGCTTTTGCACAGCAAAAGAAAATATCAACAAAAGGAAAAGGTAACCTATAGAATGGGAGAAAATATGTGCAAATCATATATCCAATAATGGGTTAATGTCCAAAATATTTAAGGAGCTCATACAATTAATAGCAAAGAAAATAATAATAATCTGATTTTTTAAATGGGCAGAGAGGCTCACTAGACATTTTCCCTAAGAAAACATTCATATGGCCAGTAGGTACATGAAAAGGTGCTCAATATTGCTAATCATCAGAGAAATTCAAATCAAAACCACAGTGAGATATCACCTTATACCTGTTAGAATGGCTATTATAAAAAAGACAAGAGATAAGTGTTGGTGAGGATGTGGAGAAAAGGGAACACTTGTGCACTGTTGGTAGGAATATAAATAGTATAACAAATATGGCAACAGTATGAAGGTTCTTTGAAATATTAAAGATAGCACTAGCATATGATCCAGCAATCCCACTTCTGGACATATACCTGAACGAAGTAAGATCACTATCTTGAAAGGATATCTGTAACCCCATGTTCATTGCATTATTCACAATAGCCAAGACATAAAAACTATCAAAGTGTCCACCAACAGATAAATGGATAAAGAAAATTTGATATATATTATAAATTGTGTGTATATACACTATATCTATATCTATCTATATGTATATATAGAGGGGGTGATTCTTGAACAACACAGGGTTAGGGGTGCTGACCCCTCGCACAGTTGATAATCCAAGTATAAGTTTACAGTTGGCCCTCCATATACTCGATTCTACTTCTGCATATTCAACCAACCATCGATTGTATAGTCTTATAGTATGTATATAGTGAAAAAACTCCGAGTATAAGTGGACCTGCACAGTTCAAACCCATGCTGTTCAAGGGTCAGCTGTATGTATATAAATATAAAATGGAATATTATTCAGTCATAAAAAAGAAGCAATGTCTGCCATTTGTGACAACATGGATGAACCTTGAAGGCATTATTCTAAGTGAAATAAATCAGAGAATGAAAAATAGTGTATGACCCACTTATACATGGAATTTTAAAAAGCCAAACTCACAGTAACAGAGAGTAGATTGGCTGGTGGCTGGGGTGTGTGGGAAATGATATCAAAGGGTACAAATTTACAGTTATAAAATGAACAAATCCTGGGAATGTAATGTACAGCATGGTGACTATAGTTAATAATACTGTATTGCACAGTTGAAGGTTGATAAGAGTGTAGGTCTTAATTGCTGTCACAACAACAGCAAAAATGGAAATTATGTGAGTTGATGGATGTGTTAACTAATCTTATCATGGTAATTATTCTGCAATATACATGTGTATCAAATCATCACATTTTTGTGCCTTAAACTTACACAATGTTATATATCAGTTATACCTCAATAAAGCTGGAAAAAAGGAACAAATGTCAAATACATGTAGTAACCATCTATTTACCCTTTTTTCTTTCTGTCAAACAGTGAAAAATGCATTTCAGGAAACCTAGGCCATTGAAATAAAGTGGGATTTCTTTCTGACATATGGTGGGAGTAACTGAAAAATGTACTGTACTTGGGTATCATTGAAAGCCCTCCATGACCCCTTTAGAATCCTCTCCTCTGTGGTGCGTGTGTGTGTGTGTGTGTGTGTGTGTGTGTGTGTGTGTGTGTGTGAATGTGAACACTCAAACTCTGAGGAAAGAGCAGCAAAAATGCAGGTGCTTAGAGCTTAGACTCTAGAGTCAGGTCGGCCACGTTTGAATCTTGAATTCAACTTACAAACTGGCTTATTTAGAACAGGTTATTCCATCACTCTTAGGCCCTGTTTCCTAACCATTAATATGGAGATAAAAAGAGCACCTACTTCAGAGGACTTTTGTAAGGATCAGATGAATGAATTCATGTGAAGGACGCAGGACAATGCTTGGCATATACTGAGCAGCAGTTATTGCTATAATTTTAACAGCTACTCTTTGTAGTTATTGGAAGGCAAACACAGTTACATGAAATGATGGTATGTTCCCAGGAGTCAACTGCAAAATGACTTCTTTCTCTGGGCCTCTCTGCTGTCCAAAAATCATAGGAGCACTTGGTGGTAATTCTCTAATAAATAAAAATGGCACAGCAAAGGTAAAACGGAGCAAAAAGCAAGAGTGAGAGAGAGCAAGTGATAGAAGCTTCTCCCCTAAATCCTATTCATAAATCCCGAGGGAAGAGAGAAGAGAAAAGCTGGAGACGGCAGTCAGGGGACCTGCACCAAACGTGGTGTCTGCAGCTCTGCCTCTGTGGTGATGGTCTGACCTCTGCATATTTACTTTCCTCCTGCTTCATGCTCTCATTTGCTTCACGAGGCACAGACACTGTATCTCATCAATTAAAATAGGTTCCCATACTCGCAGTTCTGGGTTTCTCATGACTCCTGGTTTCAATGCAATGCATTTTTACTTTATAGTAAATGTCAGTTTTCATCAGCTCAAATGTCCTCATGACATAATATGACTTGAACATATGCAAATACCTCCTTACCAGATACTTCTATAATTAGGTAGAGGTCTTGGGTGGGGAGGTACTCCCCAATTACTTCTGAGGTAATCGGGAGAAATCACACTTGATTATATGCTGTAAATTGACTTCCAGAAACTCAGGGCCAGCATTAATTTCCACAGGACTTCTGGGAAGCAGGATCCCAGCTTTTCTTTTCCTGAGAGCTACTTCATCTCTCTCTTCTTAGCTTCTTCAAGTCACCTCCTCCACCTTTATATTCATGCTTTGTAGACAGCCAGGGACCTTGCTTTGCATTATAAGTGGGCCATCAACCAGGCTGAGAGCAAATGCAGCACAGTTCTAAAGACACCCAATAGTTAAATCTCAAAGCAAACACACAGGTGTCAGGCATCAGGCAGCTTTAATGGGAAATCATTGGGAAATGTCACAAGTACAGATATTATGGTTAAAGGGAACTTGTCAACTAGTAAGGAAGTGACAAGGACGGCATCTGGCTTGTACTCAAAAAAGGGCTTTGGTGCTACTAACTGAATTGAAGAGAAATCCCTAAAGAGCTACAACCATAAGAACTTGAGGCCATAAATCCATTTTGATATAGTTTACTTATCAATCTCTTTGGGTCCATTTTAAGTTAATGACTCTTAGTTTGATTCATAATTGTTAAAACTTCATGTTTTTAAATAGAATAAGGTTTGAGTTAAACCATACCGCTGGACTGATAGTAAACAGTGAAACTCTGAAATCCAGGGAATATTCTGAATGAGGATTAGCCTGCCTGAAGTTTTTGTCTCTGTATGCTCTTTGCCTGAATCACTTCCAGTGTCCTGACTCAGGTAAAAATGCAAGAAGGAAGGCTCCACTCGATGCATTTTTCTACCCCTGATTTGTAGGTCTCCATAGGTTTTCTACTTAAACATGGAGACAACAACCAAATTCTCTGCTGTGATTGCAGGGGTCTGGGGAAGGGTGTCAAATGTCTCTTTAGTGCTGACACCTACTAAAGTAGAACAGAATTTGGCCCACACATCAGTATCCAATGCTTGAGTGATTGAAAAGGTAACTCTAGGTGGTACTGTTAGGTTGTGCTTTAGAAATAGGGACTGTCTATTTAGCTGGAGCCACAAGGCCACAGAATGTGCTCTAAGGTCAAGCGGTTTGGGCTTTCTAACTCTGCATTTACTGAGAATTGCAGACTGCATTCTGTGTTCAGGACTCTTGATGTTCAGAGCCAATTTGTTTGTCACTGCCTTGCAGCTCTTCATACGGGCAGAGGGTAGAGCCATTCAAAGTCCAATTCAAAACGCTAATCATATAAAAGTGTTTCCACTTGAAATGTAACAGTGGGTCACTTTGAGCCAAGGGGATGATAAATAGTTCAAGTATATCTAGGATTGGGCAAGAGATAGCAATAGGGAAAGGTAATACCTGATTTAATCAACATAAACAGCCAGAAGAATAATTTCAAGACAAAATAAGAACACTGTACTATCCCTCAAGAAAGCCGACTCTGCAAACTATTGAACTAAACTACCCAAAAGTCATTTAAACTACCTATATTTGATAGTTATTCATTATGCAGATCAATGAAGACAACAGTAAGCTGACACTGCCCCCCCCCAATTCCGATGTTATTGTTTCAATAGAAAACTTTAGCAAACAATTCACAATTAACACTTATGCTCTGTCTTACTGCCACACACCAGTGAGAATTGCTTACTCAAGTACTTGGGATCAATATATTTGCCACGCCTTCCAGGTCAGATTTTTGGTCAACAATATCTATTTCATGCCCCAAGTTTATTGACTTGAGGATTCAGAGGCTCATGCTGGGAAGGAGTCTTCAATTTAATTAGAATTCACCTGCCCTTGGGGCTAATACGGGAGCAGAGAGAAGAGGCTGGCCGACTTGTGTTAGAGGACAGTGTAGATGAGTTGTGTTTTTGCTAAAGGACTCTAGACACGGCCATGCAGGACATGAGCATGAGTGGAATGAGTTACAGGCCTTTGTACCGGTTTGCACTGCACTGCTGGCCTGCGGGGTACACAATATAAATTGGGATCTGTTGCTAATAAACAAAAGAAAGCATGAGATTTTTAAAATAATAAAAGGAAACTGTAGTAAACCAGTCCCTGCATGAAGGTAGGAAGAAACTGAGCAGGGAACCAAACCTCCGTGCAAAATTGTGGCTCCATGTCACAGCTGTCAGTAGGCAACACTTAAAAAACAAGAAAATAAAGGGTTTTCTGTGACCTTTGATAGCTGCAGCACAAAAGGACTGACCCTGTTGGAATCAGAAAACAATGCCAAATCAAATGATCACTGGCACAAAACACTGCAAATTGCTTTCTGAGCAGCATTGTTTAATTTTCTTCTGGTTTAGTTTAGTTTGTTTCTAGAGCTGGCATTTAATTTTTTTTCTAAACAATATTTCAAACATGTTTCTGCCTGGGGTTATGTCTCCAGTTCCAGGCCAAAATGCCTCAGTAACACATTTTTTTCCCCCAGCAATTGACCAGAATAAGCTTAAAGAACTTTGCAACAGACACCCAAGATGACAGGACAATGGAGTGCATTGGTTCAATTGTCACCGAACAAGGTTAAAGATTTCCTACAGCTGTAGGGGAAACACATACTTTTTTGGCTAATGAGTTGTGAGCAACCAATGTTGGCTCTGCAGGCATACTCTCATTGATTAGGAAAAGAGTTTTAAGAAATGAGAGCATAAAAAATTTGGAAGCCTGACCTAACTTTATGCCAAATTTCCATAGCCCTATTGTCTGCATAATATGTGTAATTATCATAAGATTTTAAACACTACACATATGCCTAACCTATTACTTTCTATCAGTTTTCTTCTCCCAGAAAATAGAAAGTTATGGATGCATGAAATGGAAACTATAGTAGGGCAGGGGAAGATGCAAACATACAACACAGACTTTACAAACATCCCTATCTAGTATTTGTTGAAATTTTTGGCAAAAATGTACTTTGCTTCTTGTTAAATCCTTACTTGAAGAAGATATTCAAACAATTGGTCGGGACATTTTTCACTCTAGCAAAGTAAAGCAAAATTTTTCAGATACTCTGGTAGGAATATAAGTAACAGGCCTTCACTAACAGTATGTGTATAACATTATCCATTCATTCATGCAGACACTTAGGTTGTTTCTGTGTCTTGGCTATTGTGAATAATGCTGCAATGAACATGGGGGTGCAGACACCTCTTTGAGAGAGTAATTTCATTTCCTTTGGATATATACCTAGAGTAGGATTGCTGGATCATATGGTAGTTCCATATTTAGTTTTTTGGGGAACGTACATACTGTTTTCCATCGTGGCTATACCAATTTACATTCCCACGAACAATGAAAAATGTTCTCTTTTCTCCATATCCATAATAGCACTTGTACAGGTGTGAAGTGATATCTCATTGTGGTTTTGACTTGAATTTCCGGGATGATTAGTGATGTGAGCACCTTTTCGTGTACTTGTAGGCTATTTGTATGTCTTCTTAAAAAAAAAGTCTATCCAGATAGATGAGCTAGACTTTTAGTCTAGCTAAAAGTTTGTCAATTTTGCTTATCTTTTGAAAAAACCAACTCTTAGTTTCATTGATCTTCTCTATTGTCTTTCTAGTTTCTATTTCTTTATTTCTGCTCTTATCTTGAGTATCTCCTTTGTGCTAAGCTTGGGCTTACTTCTTTTTCTAGTTCCTTGAGGTGTAACATTAGGTTTTTATTTGAGATCTTTCTAATTTCTTAACACATGCATTCATTGCTATAATCTTTCCTCTTAGAACAGCTTTTGCCGCATTCCATAAGTTTTGGTATATTGTGTTTCCATTTGATTTCTCTATTGATTTATTCTTTGACTCATTAGTTTTTCAGAAGTGTACTGTTTAATCTTCGTATATTTGTGATTTTCCCAAATTCTTCCTGTTATTGATTTCTGATTTCATACCATTGTTATCAGAAAAGATGTTTGATATGATTTAAATCTTCCTAAATTTGTTAAGACTTGTTTTGTACCCTAACATATGATTATCCTCAATAATGGTTTGTGTGTGCTTGAGAAGAGTGTGTATTCTGCTACTGTTGGATGCATGTTTTCTACATGTCTGTTAGGTCCATTTGTTCTAAAGTGTAGTTCAAGTCCAGTGTTCTCTTATTAGTTTTCTGTCTGGATAATCTATCTTTGTTGAGAGTGTTGTAGGCAAAATATAGTTGAGTCTTTTTTTTTAATGTATTCAACCACTCTATCTCTTTTGATTGGAGAATTTAATCCATTTCCATTTAAAGGAACTATTGCTAGATGAGGATGTATTACTGCCATCTTGTTAACTTGTTTTCTGTCTGTTTTGTAGATCCTTTGTTCCTTTCTTCTCCTCTTGCTGTCTTCCTTTGTGATTTGATAAATTTGCTTAGTAGTAAGCTTTAATTATTTCTCTTTCTCTTTGTCTTCTATAGGTTTTGTTTTGTGGTTACCATGAGGTTTACATAAAACTTCTTATAGTTAAGAGTCTATTTTAAACTGATAACAACTTGACTTTGATTACATACAGAAAAGCTCTACACTTTTACTCCTCCCCACACATTTTATGTTTTGATGTCACAATCCACATCTTTCTGTATTGTGTATTCATTTGCAAATTATTGTAGCTATACTTATTCTTAATATTTTTGTTTTTTAACCTTTATACTAGAATTATAAGTGACTTATACATAATACAATCTTAGAGTATTTTGAATTTGAATATATATTTACCTTTACCAGTGAGTTTTATACTTTCATATGTTTTCATGTTACTAATTAGCATTCTTTCATTCCAGCTTGAAGAACTCCTTTCAGCATTTCTTGTAAGGCAGGCTTGGTGGCAAAGAAGTTCTTTAGCTTTTGTTCATCAGAGAAAGTGTTTATCTTACCTTCAATTTGAAGAACAACTTTGCCAGGTAAAGTATTCTTGGTTGGCAGTCTTTCTGTTGCAGCACTTCGAATATAGCATCATCACACTCTTTCCTGGCTTGCAGTTTCTGCTGAGAAATCTGCTTGTAGCCTTGTGGGGATTTCCTTGTATATGATGAACTTCTTTCCCTTGCTGCTTTCAAAGCTCTGTCTTTGATTTTTGACAGTTTGACTATAATTTGTCTCAGTGAAGTCTTCTTTGGATTGAATCTGATTGGGAACCTTTGAGTCATGTACCTAGATGCACATATCTCTCCTCAGATATGGGAAATTTTCAGCCATTATTTCTTTAAGTAATCTTTCTGCCCCTTTCTCTCTTTCTTCTCCTTCCAGAACTCTCAAAATGCAAATATTAGCTCTCCTGATGATGTCTCATGACTCCTGTAGGCTTTCTGCATTCCTTTTCATTCTTTTCTCTTTTTTCTCCTCTGACTGGATAATTTCAAATGACATCTTCAAGTTCACTGATTCTTCCTTCTGCCTGATCAAGTTTGCTACTGAAACTGTCTATTGCATTTTTTATTGCAGTCATTGTATTCTTCAGCTCTAAAATTTTCCTTGGTTCTTTTTAATGTTATCTCTTTGTTGAACTTCTCATTTTGTGCTTGTATTGTCCTCCTGATTTTGTTAAATTTCTAATCTGTTTTCTTTTATAGGTCACTGAGGTTTTTTAAGAACAATTATTTTAATTATTGTTTATTTTTAATGTAAGGAGTTTATAGATCTCCATTTCTTAGCTGTTGGTTAATAGAAATTTATTGTGTTCTTTGGTCATGTCATGCTTCCCTGATTCTTCATCAGTTCTGTAGCCTTGTGTAAGTGTGTTTGCATTTGAAGAAGCAGTCAGCTCTTTTAGGCTTTATGGACTGGCTTTGGTAAGTAAAGACTGTCACCTGGTGGAGGGTACACTGGAGCACACTGTAGTACCAGGTCTAGTGGCCAGGGTGACGTGTGTGAGGGCATGTGATGTCTCTGGGTCCAGGGGGTGTATGGTGTATCATCAGCTCAGTTATCTGGGGTTCACGATGTTAGTAACTCTGTAGTGCTTGGAAGCAAGAACCATGGTAGCTACAAGGGCTGCTGGAATCCTCAGTGGCACCTCCAGGTCCAGCAGTGGAGACCAGGGCAGGCAGTGTTGGGGGCCAGAACAAATGGTATGCATGCATCTGGCTTTAGAGGCTCTGGCTTTAGAGGCTAGCTGCAAGTACACATGTTGGCAAGAGTGGAGGCCAGGAGCAGGGGCCAGGGCTGATTGTAGGTGCACTTGCAGATTTGAGGACTGGAGCTGACACTGTTCATGTTCATGGCTACTGGGGCTATATGTGGATGCATGCATGCCATCGGGGGCCAGCTGTGTACATGTGTACAGCTATAGGCGACAGGCTGGTGATGTGCATGTGCATGGCCTTAAGGACCAGGACTGGCTGTGGGTGTGTGCATGGTTACTGTCCTGGGTCCTAGGGCCTGGGCACCTGCAGTGTTGCTGGCTAAGGTGGCTTCAGTGACAAGGCAGGAAGAGAATGTGGAGTTCAATATTAATTTTGTGAGAAGTCTCTGGTGACTATACAAAGTATTTACTATTTGATGTACTAATTAGAGAAAAGTATAAATTAAACTTTTGGAGGTTAGATCTAGCTATTAAGCAAGATATACTCATGACTAACTAATTACTGAAATAAAAGGATGTTTCCACCACAGCATTTTTTACATAATTACAGCTCTGGGTAGAAGTTATCTTAATTAGAAATGTTCAGTGTATTGAGGGACACTGCACATCATCCCTCATCTTATATTCAGAACTAATATGGATGCTATTTTTTTTTTTTAGAAGTTTCAGGTTAGGTAGGCAATTAAACAATGAACATACAAAGTTGGGAGATGTGTGTCCACTGGATACTTTTTTCATAGTTAAAAAAAGAGTTTTCTTGAGAAAAAGTTTTAAACACTTATAGTCTGATATATAGGTCTCTTTAAAGACATCTTAAGTAGTTTAATAAACTATAATTGTGTGTACATAATGTCAGTGAAGATATTAGAAAAAAATCTTAATCATTTGTTGAACCATTTCAATTCCTTCACTCATGGTCCCCTTCCTTAATCTTCAAAGCCAGCAACATTTGGTCAAGTCCTTCTCATACTGCCACATCTTTGGTTCTCTCTCTTCTACCTTGACCTTTCACTTATAAGGACCCACGTGATTTTACTGGGGCCAACTGGTTAATCCAGGAGAATCTTCCCATCTCAAGATCTGTTGATTAACAATCTTAGTTCCACCTACAACCTTAATTCCTTTTTGGCATGTCACCTAAGATATTCACAAGTTCCAGGCATTAGGACATGAACATCTTTGGGTTGGGCATTATTCTACCTACCACATTGACTAAAATGTCTGCTTAGAAATTGTCTTATGTAACAATAGATTAAGAACATATTCCCACTGTTAAGTTTTGGGGAATCAAAAATCACTACAATAATTAAATAACGTCTCCCCCACATGCACCGTATTTGATTATAAAATATATGAATGACTAACTAGTTTCTATAGGCATATATAACGTTTCACATGGAAATGAGTGTTTTCCATCCAAGGAATCATTGTGTGATGATAAACATTTAACAGTATTCAAAATATTTAAGAAATCTTTTGGGCTTGTGTTTGTGTTTATACTCCCTCATTAGAATTTTCTGAATGATGAAATACTATCAACATTTTGGGGGAGAAGGAATTTTGTACTTAGAAATAAAAACATAATATTTTGAGTTACATCCAGTGAAAAAGTGACTGAGTTCTCCAAATTATACTGTTTGCTGTTGTTTTCACTATTATTAGTTTTGCCTAAAAGAGCATGGCCACAAATTGATAAGACTAACTGAAGACAATCCCAATAGAGGAGATATAAAAACAAAATGCTCTATAATTTCTTACTGTGAATGTATGAATTGACTACTCTTTTTAGTATTCATGAAATTAGTTATATAGTGCCATTATATAATTGAACCATGTGTCAAGCACTTAACTAATTAGAAACTTATTATTGCTTAAATTTTAAAATTATTACCATGACATACGCACATATATGTATATACGTTTAAAACTGACACCATCGTATGTGTTTCCTTGATTGTGCTGATTTTAAAGAGTCACTAGTTCATATGTAAAAGCAAGTAGAAATTGCTTTGGGATGAAGATGTGTATGATGAGTGCCTTTGAGTCAAACATAGCACAATGAAACCTTTTCGCCTATTGTTTTCTCTAACTTTTCCAGTCATATTTAAACTGCTTTTAAGTATTCACAGTGTAAGCCCTTCTTGCAGTTTTTTCTCTAGCCTGAATCCACTCGTGGTGGTACTTGCATTTCTTCTCAAACACTTGTAAGTGACAGGAAAGTCATTGCTTCCAGAAGTAGGCAACTCCATTTTTTTTTTTTTTTTTTTTCGGTATGCGGGCCTCTCACTGTTGTGGCCTCTCCCGTTGCAGAGCACAGGCTCCGGACGCGCAGGCCTAGCGGCCATGGCTCACGGGCTTAGTTGCTCCGCGGCATGTGGGATCTTCCCGGACCAGGGCACGAACCCGTGACCCCTGCATCGGCAGGCGGATTCTCAACCACTGCGCCACCAGGGAAGCCCCCAACTCCATTTTTTAATTGCCATAAGTTGTTAGAAATTTTTTCTTGAGGTCAAATCAGTCTTCTTAATGCTTCTCACCATTGGACGCTATTTGCCAGTATGGATCAATTTCTTCCTCCACCTGGAGGCCTCCTTAGTTCTAAACTGAGAGTGCACATCAAAATCACCAAGAAAAATGACAAGAAAGAGAGAGGGGAGGTGGGATGGGAGGGAGGGAGGGAAGGAGAAGGAAAGATGGTGGGGGGGGGAGAGAGAGAAACACATGCTCAGACCCTTATTTAGAGCAAAATGAATCAGATCTAGGGGTAGAATCTAGCATGTGTATTCAGACACTTCACTAACTCATTTATTTATTCTTGCATATATGTAGTGAATTATTACCATATGCCAGTTACTGTTCAAGATACTGGGAACACGTCAGTGAACAAAACACGCAAAAATTGCTGAATGCATAGAATGTACATATTCAGCATTTTGGACAAGGAATAAAATGGTAGTAGAGAGTGTTTTACTTGTTTATTCAGGTGGTATCTATTACTGTAATAAGATAATCTGGCCCTTTGGGGAAAAATAGACAATACATTATGCATTAAAATAAATCTACTTCCAATTAGGATTATAGTCAAGGTATAGTCATAGCTCTGTGAAAAGCTGCAATCTTTAAGCAATAGGTTTATTTTTTTAAAACTGTATTAACAGAAGTTGATGTTGAGTAGATAAAAACTGATGTGGTCCAAGAACAAAAAGATGTGTAACTTATGCTGCTGTTCAAACTACCCAACTTCCAATAACTTGCATCCAGGCCCTCCAGCTCACCTATGACTTATGTGTCTTTGCTCAAATTAAGCATCCCTTCCCCCCCAAACCCCCCATAAATCAAAAGCTGTCACACAGCTAGCTATTCCAGCAATAATGGCAATGGAATTTGATCTTTTCTATATGAAATGTGTGCACTTTAAGATGCGTGGCCTATGGTATTTTAAACTAGAGCAGTTTAAAACACAATCCATTAAAGCTGAATAACACAGGCCTTCAATCATTTGATGACTGAGTTCTGTATGAGGAAATGGTCGATGTCAAAAGAAGAGTGACAGAGATAGTTTTTATAACATGCTTTAGGAGAAGAAATGTGGTTAATATGAATCTGCGGGACAACTTCCTCTGACAAAGAGCAAATGGCATCAAACTGGGGTAGATACCCTACATATACAGTGACAAAGGAAAGTAAATGGGAAATTATAGCTTTGGCCCTTAACTGTATCCAAAAGAAACCACTAGTCTTTTCAGAAAGAGCTATTTAGTCTGGCAGTTCTTAAAGCTATAATTTTCTTCCTGTTTTATTTGCTTCCTTAATCTGAGATCCCCTGGAAAATATACTAAAGGGAATTTTTGACAGAACTTCCTTCCCTATGCTCTCTGTAAATATAATAGGATAAAGCATGTATCTTTTCATCTTCTCTGAGTGATATTTGATTTGGATCTTTTGTACATTTATTAACACTCTGTGTGATATTTTCCATCACTGTGTAGGTCTGGGTTTGTCAGGTCAGCACTTCAGAAATGGCTTATTTGCTTCCAGACATTATGTCTGCACATCGAGGAGCTAAGTGGAAATTATGCCTCAGGTTATAGATGTATGAATCAATAAACTAAGATTTCCTTAGATGTGTATAACAAAAAGCATCAACAGGCGCATAATTCAATCATTTATATTTTTCTCTGAAATTAAACTATTTATTAAAGTATTGAATGCATATTATTAATCTCTCCCTCAGCACTTTTCTTCCATTCAACCCCTCTTCCAGTAATTTTTCCAGGGTGAAAATTTTGAAGTTCATATTGAGACATGTCATTCCACTACCTCAATCTATTCGGTAATTGTCAATTTATATTACAATAATGGCCTAAATATTACACATGGACTAATAGACAAGGAATAGTCTGACCCTCCCCACTATACACCATGTTTTCCATCACTGTTTTTGCTCCAGTGCCTTTGGCTTTATTCCAGTTTTTCCTAAGGTCACTCACCTCACATGGTTATAATTTTAGAAACAACTTCTTCAAGGCTGAAAAGATTAAGTTAAAAAATAGAGTTCAGGGCTTCCCTGGTGGCGCAGTGGTTGGGAGTCTGCCTGCCGATGCAGGGGACACGGGTTCGTGCCCCGGTCCGGGAGGATCCCACATGCCACGGAGCGGCTGGGCCCATGAGCCATGGCCGCTGAGCCTGCGTGTCCGGAGCCTGTGCTCCGCAACGGGAGAGGCCACAGCAGTGAGAGGCCTGCGTACCCCAAAAATAAAAAATAGAGTTCAAATAAATTAATATGAAAATAACATTTCAGTCACTTCTCAAAAATATCTATATTCTTTGCTGAAACTAAATGACTGGCTCAAAGTATATATAGAGAGTTTTAGAAGGGAGTCATATATATACGCATACATACACAAAGAGATTTGTTATAAGGAATTGGCTCATGTGATTACATAGGCTGACAAATCCCAAGATCTGCAGTCAGTAAGCTGAGGACCCAGGAGAGCCAGTGGTATAGTTCCAGTCCAAATTCAAAGGCCTGAGAACCAGGAGAGCTGATGGTATAGTTTCAGTCAGAAAGCCAGCAAGCTCAAGACCCAGGAAGAGCTGATGTTTGAGTTTGAGTTCAAAGGCAGGAGGAAAAACTGATATCCCAACTCAAAGGCAGCCAGGTTAAGAGGAATTACCTCTTATTCAGGAAAGGGTCAGCATTTGTTCCCACGGTAGGGAAGAGAATCTGCTTTTCTTGATCTACTGATTTAAGTGTTAAAATGAGAAGAGTGATGTCAGCAAGATGTTAACTAAACTTGCTGTGGTAATCATCTCACAATATATACAGGCATACTTCAGAGATATTGCAGGGTCAGTTCCAGACCACTGCAATGAAGCGAATACTGCAATAAAGTGAGTCATATGACTTTTTTGGTTTCCCAGCACATATAAAAGTTATGCTCACACATACTGTAGTCTGTTAAGTGTGAGATAGCATTATGTCTGAACAACAGTGTGCATGCCTTAAAAAAAATACATTTTTGCTGAAATATGCAAACCATCACCTGAGCCTTCAGCAAGTCGAAATCTTTTTGCTGGTGGAGAGTCTTGCCTCAGTGTTGATGGCTGCTGAATAATCAGGGTGGTGGTTGCTGAAGGTTGGGGTGGCAGTGGCGATTTCTTAAAATAAGACAACAATGAAATTTGCCACATTGATTGACTCTTCCTTTTGCTAATGATTTCTCTGTAGTATGCAATGCTGCTTGATAGCATTTTACCTACAGCAGAACTTCTTTCAAAATTGGAGTTATTTCTCTTAAACCCTGTTGCTGCTTTATCAACTAAGTTTATGTAATATTATAAATCCTTTCTTGTCATTTCAACAATCTTCACAGCATCTTCACCAGGAGTAAATTCCATCTCAAGAAACCACTTTCCTTGCTCATTCATAAGAAGCAACTCCTCATCTGTTAAAGTTTTATCACGAGATTTCAGAAATTCAGTGACATCTTCAGGCTCCATCTCTAATTCTAGTTCTCTTGCTACATCTACTGTGTCCGCACTTACTTCCTTCACTGAAATCTTGAGCCCCTCAAAGTCATCCATGAGGGCTGTTATCAACTTCTTCCAAACTCTTGTTAATGTTAATATTTTGACCTCTTCCCATGAATTACGAATGTTCTTAATGGCATCTAAAATGGTGAATCTTTTGCAAAAGCTTTTCAATTTACTTTGCCCAGATCTGTCAGAGGAATCACTATCAATGGCAGCTATAGCCTTGCAAAATATATTTATTAAATAATAAGACTTGAAAGTCGAAATTACTCATTGACCCATGGGCTACAGAATGGATGTTAAGCGGCCTGAAAATATGAATCTCATTCATTGTACATCTCCATCAGAGCTCTTGAGTGACCAGGTGCATTGTCAATGAGCAGTAATATTTTGAATAGAATCTTTTTTTTCTGAGCAGTAGGTCTCAAGAGTGGGCTTCAAATATTCAATAAACCATGTTGTAAACAGATATGCTGCCATCCAGGCTTTCTTGTTCCATTTATAGAGCACATGCAGAGTAGATTTAGTATAATTTTTAAGGGCCCTAGGATTTTTGGAATGGTAAATGAGCATTGGCTCCAACTTAAAGTCACCAATTGCATTAGCCCCTAACAAGAGAGTCAGTCTGTCCTTTGAAGCTTTGAAGCCAGGCATTGACTTCTCCTCTCTAGCTATGAAAGTTCTAGATGGCATCTTCTTCCACTAGAAGGTTGTTTGGTCTACACTGAAAATCTGTTGTTTAGTGTAGCCACCTTCAGTAATCATCTTGGCTAGATCTCCTGACTAATTTGCTGCATCTTCTACATCAGCACTTGCTGCTTCACCTTGCAAGAGATGGCGTCTTTCCTTAAGCCTCATGAACCAACCTCTGTTAGTTTCACAGTTTTTTTCTGAAGCTCCTCACCTTTCTCAGCCTTCATAGAATTGAAGAGAGTTAGGGCCTTGCTCTGGATTAGACTTTGGTTGAAGGGAGTGTTGTGGCTGGTTTGATTGTCTATCTAGATCACTAAAGCTGTTTCACTTTATCATTCATGTGTTCACTGGAGTAGCACTTTTAATTTCCTTCAAGAACTTTTCCAGGACTTCCCCAGTGGTCCAGTGGTTAAGACTCCATGCTTCCATTTCAGGGCATGCGGGTTTGATCCCTGGTCAGGGAACTGAGATCCCACATGTTGTGCGGCCAAAAAAAAAGAAATTTTTTCCTTTGCATTCACAACTTGGCTAACTGTTTGGTGCAAGAGGCTTAGCTTTCAGGCTATCTCAGCCTTCAACATGCCTTCCTCACTAAGCTTAATCATTTCTAGCTTTTAATTTAAAGTGAGAGACATGCAACTCTTCCTTTTACTTGAACACTTAGAGGCCACTGTAGGGTTATTAATTGGCCTAATTTCAATACTACTGTGTCTCAGGGAATAGGGAGGCCCAAGGAAAGCGAGAGAGATGGGGGAATGGTTGGTCTGTGGGGCAGTCAGAACATATACAACATTTATTGACTAAGTTCACTGTTTCATATGGGTGCATTGCATGGTGCCCCAAAACAATTACAATAGTAACATCAAAGATCCCTGATCACAAATTACCATAACAAATTCAATAATAATGAACAACTTTGAAATATTGCAAGAATTATCAAAATGTGACACAGAGACATAAAGTGAGCAAATGCTGTTAGAAATACAGCACCAATAGACTTGCTCAACACAGAGTTACCACAGACCTTCAATTTGTAAAAAACATATCTTCAAAGAGCAATAAAGTGAAACACAATAAATCAAGGTATGCCTGCACATATATCAAATCATTATTTTGTATATCTTAAACTAATACAATGTTATATATCAATTATATCTCAATAAAACTGAAAACAAAACCAAAACCAATATGGTACTGGCATAAAAACAGACATATAGCCCAATGGGACAGAATAGAGAGCCCAGAAATAAACCCATGCATATACAGTCAGTTGACCTTCAACAAGTGTGCCAAGAACACATAATGGGAAAATGAGTCTTCAACAAATGGTGTTGGAAAAGCTAGATATTCACATGCAAAAGAATTAAGTTGATCAATTATCTTACACAATACACAAAAAACAACTCAAAATTGATGAAAGACTTAAACATATGACCTTAAACCATACAACTCCTTGAAGAAATCAGGGGTAAAGCTTCTTGACATTGGGCTTGAAAATGATTTCTTGGAGTTGACACCAAAAGCAAGGCAATAAAACCAAAAATATTAAAAAGTGGGACTACATCAAAAAAGCCTCTGCACTGCAAAACAATCAACAGAGTAAAAAGGCAACCTATGGAATGAGAGAATACATTCACAAATCATCTATATCATCAAGGGTTAATATCCAAAATATAGTTTGGATATAGAATATGTAATATATGTAAGAATATCCTACAGCTCAATAGCAACAACAACAACTCAATTTTTAAAATAAGCAAAGGTCTTGAATAGATATTTCTCCAAAGAATGCATACACATGACCAACAGGTATATGAAAAGGTTCTCAACATCACTAATCATCAAGGAAATGCAAACTAAAACCACAATGAGATATCATGTTACACCTTTCAGAATGGTTTTAAAAAACAAACACACAAAATATAGCAAGTATTGATGAGGATGTGGAGAAACTGAAACCCTTATACACTATTGGTAGGAATTTAGAATAATGCAGACACTATGAAAAACACTATGGAGGTTTCCTTAAAAAATTAAAAATTGAACTAGCAAATCATTCAGCAATCCCACTTCTGAGTATATGTGCAAAAGAAGTGAAATCAGGATCTCAAAGAGATATCTGCATCCCCATGTTCACTGCAGCATTATTCACAATGGCCAAGATACAGAAACAACTCAAATGTTCATTGACAGACGACTGGATAAAGAACATGTGGTATACACATACAACGGAATAATCTAGGCTTTTGCCTCAAGAACATAGAAAATGAAGAGCAAACTAAACACAATCCAAGCAGAAAGAAGGTAGTGGTAAAAATAAAAGCAGAAATCAATGAAATTGAAAACAGAAAAATAATAAATACCAATGACACAAAGAGTTGATCTTTGAAATGTTCAATAAAATTGCCAAACTTTAAGCAATATTGATTTTTAAAAACAGAAAATTCAAATTACTAGTATCAGGAATGTAATAGGGGATATCACTACAGACCTTGCAGACATTAAAGGATATAACATAATATTACATATAACTCTATACATACTTATAAATTTACAATTTAGATCATATGGACCAGTTCCTCAAAAAGTATAAACTAGCAAAACTCATCATAAGAAATAAATAACTTGAATAGTTCTATAACTATTAAGGAAATATAATTTGTAATTAAAAATCTCCTGAAAAAGAAATACCCTAGACGTCATGACTGGAGAATTCTACAAAACGTTTAAGAAGATATAATACTAATTCTATACAGTCTTTTCTGGAAAATAGGAGAGAAGAGACATTTCCAATCCATTTTATGAAGCCAGGATTACCCTGATACCCAAGCCAGACAAAAACAGTACAAAAAAGTAAACCATTGATGAATATCTCTCATGATACTAGATTCAAAAATTAGTAACAAATTATTAGCAAATAAAATTCAACAATATATAAAAATAATTATACAACATGACCAAGTTGGGTTTATTTCAATGATGCCAGGCTGGTTTGATGTTTGAAAATCAATCATTGCAACATACCACATTAACAGGCCTAAGAAGAAAATCATAAAATCATCAACTGAGGCAGAAAAACCATTTCACAAAATTCAATACCCATTTATGATAAAAACTCTCAGAAAACTAGTAATAGAGAGAAAGTTCCTTAAGTTCATAAAGATCATATATTAGAAAATTACAGCTAAAATCACACTTAACTGTGAAAGGCTGAATGCTTTCCCCCAAGACTGGGAATAAGGCAAGGATTTCACCCACACCACTGCTATTCAACATGCTACTGGAAGTTCTAGCTAGTACAGTAAAGCAAGGAAAAGAAATAAACTTAAATAGATCAAAAAGGAATAAATTAAACTGTCCTTATTTGAAGATGATATGATGATCTACATAGAAAATCTATCTAAGAAATCTACAAAAAAATCTCCTGGAACTAAGAAGTGGATTTGGCAAGATCACAGCATAAAAGGTTGACATACAAAAATTAATTGCATTTCTATATATTAGCAATGAACATATGGAAAAAAATTAAAAATATAATACCTTAACAACCATTCAAAAATTAAATACACAGCTGTAAATATATCAAAACGTGTTACAAGACTTATACTCTTAAAAACTATAAAATCTTGGGCTTCCCTGGTGGCGCAGTGGTTGAGAGTCCGCCTGCCGATGCAGGAGACACGGGTTCGTGCCCTGGTCCGGGAGGATCCCACATGCCGCGGAGCAACTAAGCCCGTGAGCCATGGCCGCTAGGCCTGCGCGTCCGGAGCCTGTGCTCCGCAATGGGAGAGGCCACAACAGTGAGAGGCCCGCATACCACAAAAAAAAAAAAAAAAAAAAAAAAAAAAAAAAAAAAACTATAAAATCTTGGTGGAAGAAATCAAGGAAGATTGGAAGACTGAACATAGTAACAATGAAAATTCTCTCCAAATTGATATTCAAGTTTAACACAATTCCTATCAAAATACCAGCAAGATATTCTGTAAGTATAGATGAGTTAATTCTAGAATTTGTATGAAAAGGCAAAGAATCTAGAATAGCTAAAACAATTTTGAAAAAATAATATAAAATGGGAGGAAGCCATCTACCAAGTTTCAAGACTTATTTTATAGCTACAGTAATTAAGACTATGTGGTATTGATGTTTAGACACGTAGACCAATGATACAGTAGGGAACGCAGAAACAGATCTGAACAAGTACAGACAACTGATTTTTTACAAAGGTGCAAAAGCAATTCAAAGAAGGAAGGATAGTCTTTTCAACAAATGGTGCTGGAACAACTGGATATCCACAGCCCCACCCCCCAAAAAAGAGGGTAGACCTGCATCTTACACCTTATCTCAAAAATTAACTCAAAATTTATCACAGACTAAATGTAAAATGTGAAATTGTAAAACATTTAGATGATAACATAGAAGGAAATCTCCAGTAACTAGTAATTGGTGAAGAATTTTTAGACATGACATCAAAGTCACAATCCATAATAGAAATCAAAAAATTGGACTTCATCAAAATTAACAGCTTTTGCTGTGTGAAGAACCCCAGTAAGAGCAGGAAAAGGAAAACTAAAGGCTTGGAGAAAATATTTGCAAACCATATATCTGACAAAAGGACTCATATCTAGAATATATAAAGAACTCTCAAAAGTCAACATTTTAAAACATTCAATTAAAAATGGCCAAAAGATATTAAGAGACATGGCAGCGAAGAGATTTTATAGATGACAAAAATGTGAAAAGGTGTTCAACATCGTAAGCTGTTAGAGAAATGAAAATTAAGACCAGGATGAGATACCACTACACATGTATCAGAATAGCTAAAATAGAAAACATTGTCTATCAAATGATGGTGAGGACGCAGAGAAACTAGATCTCTCATATATTGCTCTTGGGAATTTAAAGTATGTGAGACACGCCATTTTTCTCTAATACTTTCTCTTTAAGTCACACCTTCTCTTTAAGTCTATGTTCATTTTTATTTCTGGATTTAATAAATTTCATGAATACTATTGCATATGACTTTAGATTTATTCATCCTAATGTAATTCTGTGGTAGTAAAGTTAACATGCTGTGATTAAGTCATTGTCTCAAGATTTGAAGATGTCACAAATAGGATCTTTTCTCTTGAATGATTCATGGTCTAATGAAATGAAATAACAGTGCTAAATACAGTTCTTAAATTTGATTTTATGTTATGAGTGCTAGTATAACAAAAAAAACCCTAAAAGGATTATTTTATAATCTAGTCACCATTACTGTGTTTTATTATTATGTAAATTGTTATATATATTTGATGTCTTAAAAGGGTTATAATGTCCTTCGTAAATTGTCTACTTAATGTACATTGAGGATATTTGCATTAACTTTCAAATAATTTTCCTTATTAATTAGCTATTATATAACTATTTGTATAATTTTGTTGCAGTATTTTATTCTTACAGTGATAAATACACCTGTATACCTCAACTAACTGATAGAATATCAACATATAAAAATAATAGTTCTGGGAGTTCCCTGGTTGCCTAGTGGTTAGGATTCTGGGCTTTCACTGCCGTGGCCCAGGCTTGATCCCTGGTCGGGAAACTGAGATCCTGCAAGCCGTGTGGCATGGCTAATAAATAAATAAATAAATAAATAAAAATAATAATTCCATTTCAATTTAAAGTTTAAGGTTCACATATTATTTCAAGACACATTTTCTCCAACTCCTAAGGTTGTTCACTCTGAAAACATCTTAGAAAAGATAGTTCTGAACAAGTGCCTCTGCTTGCAAGATATATAGAGAAACATCAAAGACCCATGGAGAATATCTCCCAACAGAAATATCCATATATTCCATTTCTTAAAGATAGTAAACACTACCTACTCATAAGCAGTGATTACTGTGTACTAGCATTATGTTAAACAATTTTACCTATATTAACTCACTGGAGCCTCCCTACTACTGTGTGAATTAGGCACTAGTATTGCATAGATAATCATATTAAGGCAGCAGAGAGGTTAAGTACTTTTCCTAAAGTTACACAGCTAGTAAGTGGCAGAGCTGGGACATATACCCAGGTAATATAATCACAATCCTGATCCATTACAACTATACCATACAGCCTCCATAAGTTATTACTTACATATTATATTTTATGCTGTCATATCATATGCTGATAACTCAAGTTATTATTTTATCTCATAAACAAAATGGCAGTCCCTTGTCCTTTGAACAAATCTCTACCTCAAAGTGTCTCCCCCATCAAGCTAAGGAAGCTATGAACAATTAATCTACTGTATTACCAGTAAGGAGTCCTTAAGAATGGTACATGTAGAGAATACAATTAGAAGACAGGCAGCAGCCACACCACAACGGATGAGATATTTTGGTCTGGGTCTCTTATTATCTGAACTCTCTTTGTTCAAACGTTGACATTCCCTATCTTTCGCTATTTCAGTTTCTTAAATCTGGCTGAATATTTAGCACTGTACTTACATTCAGTATTTGTCTCTCAAACATTTTTGTTTTAATTGGTCTTGGCTCTTTGAATTTAAATAATTTTACTAAGATATAACCCCTAACTCTCTATCACTACCAAAGAATATTGTGAAAGGTTTAATAAAATCTCTTAATAAGGTTCATACACTATCTTTCTGTGCTCTTATCCTCATCCACTGTGCTAGTTAAGAATGAACCCTGTCAAAATTATGAAATGAGGTGAGTTTGAATTGACTTGTTATTAATTAATCCATAATTGTGCTTGGTAGGTACCACTCCATACCTAAGTTCTCATTAAAGTTCTTGACAGAAATTAGTTTATCTTAAGAAACACATTAGCTTCCTCCTTTGTATGATGAAAGGTATGAGTATGAGAGAAAATTGCATGGCAACGGCATTGATCAGTAAAGATGCGGGTGTTGGTACATTTGTGTGCCTGTGAGGTGAAATCAGAGGGTTCATGGTATCATGGAAAGAATACAAATTTGTAGTCAGACATTCCTATGTCTGAAACACAGTAATGGGCAAGAGAAAATGAGGAAATCAATGCCCAACTTGCAATGCCTTTGTAATGATTAGAAGCCACAGAAGCCACATTAGAAGGATTCATTTTCCACAGAACTCGGCACTTAGTAACTACTCAACTATTTTATTGTTGAATGGTAGGGGAAAAGATGAAGGGGGAATATATAGATTAAATGAGCATGAAATGCATATCAATCATTATAATATACAGGTATTATTTATATCTTTATTAAATATTAAAAAATTATGATGTGCAAATTGGTTGCAATTTTTAACACTAACTAGGTATTTGATGACATAAATAAACTATTTTTAAGTACAAAAATAAAATTGTGATTTTTTTAACTTTTTATTTTATATCGGAGTATAGTTGATTAACAATGTTGTGGTAGTTTCAGGTGTACAGCAAAGTGATTCAGTTAGACATGTACATGTATTTATTCTTTTTCAAATTCTTTTCCCACTTAGGTTCTTACATAATACTGAGCAGAGTTCCCTGTGCTATACAGTAGGTCCTTGTTGATTATCTATTTTAAATATAGCAGTGTGTACATGTCAATCCCAAACTCCCTAACTATCCCTTCTCCCCACCCTTCCCACCTGGTAATTATGTTTGTTCCCTAAGTCTGTGAGTCTGTTTCTGTTTTGTAAATAAGTTCATTTGTATCATTTCTTTTTAGATTCCTCATATAAGCAATATATGATATTTCCCTTTCTGTCTGACTTACTTCATCAGTATGACAATCTCTAAGTCCATCCATGTTGCTGCAAATGGCATTATTTCATTCTTTTTAATGGCTGAGTAATATTCCATTGTATATATGTACCACATCTCCTATATCCATTCCTCTGTACATGGACATTTAGGTTGCTGCCATGTCTTGGCTATTGTAAACAGTGCTTCAGTGAACACTGGGGTGCATGTATTCTTTCAGACCATGTTTTTCTCTGGATATATGCCCAGGTGTGGGATTGCAGGATCATATGGTAGCTTTATTTTTAGTTTTCTAAGGAACCTCCATACTGTTCTCCACAAGTGGTTGCACCAATTTACATTCCCACCAGCAGTGTAGGAGGGTTCCCTTTTCTCCACACCCTCTCCAGCATTTATTGTTTATGGATTTTTTTGATGATAGCCATTTTGACTGGTGTGAGGTGACATCTCATTGTAGTTTTGATTTGCATTTCTCTAATAATTAGCGATGTTGAACATCTTTTCATGTGCCTCTTGGCCATCTGTATTTCTTCTTTGGAGAAATGACTATTTGGGTCTTCTGCCCATTTTTTGACTGGGTTGTTTGTTTTGATAATATTAAGCCACATGAGCTGTTTGTAAATTTTGGAGACTTATCTCTTGTTGGTCACATCATTTACAAATATTTTCTCCCAATCTGTGGGTTGTCTTTTTGTTTTGTTTATGGTTTCCTTTGCTATGCAAAAGCTTTTGAGTTTCATTAGGTCCCATTTGTTTATTTTGTTTTTATTTCCATTACTCTGGGAGGTGGGTCAAAAAGGATCTTGCTGTGATGTATGTCATAGAGTGTTCTGCCTATGTTTTCCTCTAAGAGTTTGATAGTGTCTGCCCTTACATTTAGGTCTTTAATCCATTTTGAGTTTATTTTTGTGTATGGTGTTAGGAAGTGTTCTAATGTCATTCTTTTACATGTAGCTGTCCAGTTTTCCCAGCACCACATATTGAAGAGACTGTCTTTTCTCCATTGTATATTCTTGCCTCCTTTATCAAAGATAAAGTGACCATATGTGCGTGGGTTTATCTCTGGGCTTTCTATCCTGTTCCATTGATCTATATTTCTGCTTTTGTGCCAGTACCATACTGTCTTGACTACTGTAGCTTTGTAGTATAGTCTGAAGTCCAGGAGCCTGATTCCTCCATCTCTGTTTTTCTTTCTCAAGATTGCTTTGGCTGTTCAGGGTCTTTTGTGTTTCCATACAAATTGTGAAATTTTCTGTTCTAGTTCCATGAAAAATGCCATTGGTAGTTTGATAGGGATTGCATTGAATCTGTAGATTGCTTTGGGTAGTATAGTCACTTAGTTACAGAAAGTCTCAGTTGTCAAACAATCAAATAGATGAATACATAATTGATCCTAATTGCTTGTTAAGATGAAAGCAACAACTAGCAAGATGACATCTTGATTCAGATTAGTCATCTTAATGACCGAATCAGAGCACTGCAGTGATTCACATTTGAGGAATTAACCACTACTGAGTTGAAAAGAAGTAAATCAGCTAGTAGGGATACATTCTTTACGTATGAATATATCAGAAATCACAGTGAGAGAGTTAGGGCACATAATATTAATATTAGTATATAACAATTGAACAACACAATGCCATTTACAAAGCACTTTCACATGTGGCCCAATTTAATCTTCACAACAATTATATTAGATACCATTGTCCCTATTGTATGTTGGGGAACTGTTTTTTCATAACAGTTAATTGGTTTGAATAATTGGTTTGAATATCTCACTCAAAGTCATACAACTGACTGCTGCCATTCCAACTGGAGTCAAGTTCTGAATCCAGTTGTTTTTCAACTGTTGCCAGTTGACATCTACAGACATCAAATCTTAACTTTTCCAAAGCAATATTATTCCTAAAAAAGAATTCTCATTAATTTCATTTGTATTTTTAAACCTAGATCATAGTTTCAAAGTTATCATTGAGAAAGATGACCAATTTTCTGCCATCAGAAATTAGTATAGGCTTATATCAAACTCACAGCTCTATTGATAATTTTAGTGGAAGTCTCCCAAATTCCACTTTATAGTTATTTTTGAACTAAATTAAGAAAGTTTGAATAAGTCTTTCTGTCAAAGGATTTTACCTTATCAGATGGAGACCCCATTGCTCTCACATGCATCAGGAAACTGTAGATGTTCTTGACAGACTGATTCTAGTTATCAGCTATCCTGGTGATTACTTCTCAGCAGCCAGATTTTTTTGGTTTTAATTTTTCATAGATACTCTCATTGTTTTCTTTAACAATTTATCCAGAGTCCTTTGTTTCATTATTTCCTGGTTAATCCATTAAGATAAAATCAGTTTCACACATGATTACAGTCACTATATTGATTATTTATACCCCTGAGCTACTCACAAAATATTCTGCTATATATTTGAAGGATCTGAGATCCTTTATACATGTTCATTATATTTTCTTCATTAACTATATCTTTCTCAGAGGAAGAAACATTAATTTCTCTTAAAATACATCTGAAGCTATTAAATGCCTATGACGGTGACTGTATCTTCATGGGAGTGACAGTGTGTTGAGGGAGATGTTAGGAAGCAGAAATACTGCTTTAAGGCCCAGGCAACACAGGCCCCTTCCAAGCCTCTGACCGGGCTCCTGGTTGGACCACTAGCAATCCACTTCTAGCCCACTCTCTGGGTACTCATGTCCCAGGGATTCCCTTCTCTAATGGCTCTGAGTCCCCTTCCAGGGCTGTGTGGGCTTCTTCCTGGGTCCAGCATGCTGAGGGCAGACCTGCCTCAGGTGTGTACAGCCCTGGGCCCGAGGGGTAACTAAGTGGCAGATATGAATGGGGAGGTATGAATAAAGTTTTTTTTTATTATTGAAGTATAATCGACATACAGTATCATATTAGTTTCAGGTATACATCACAGTGATTCAATATTTACATACATTTTGAAATAGTTACCACTATTACTTACCACCTGTCATTACACAAAATTCTTACAATATTAGTGACTATATTCCCTAGGCTGTACATTACATCCCCATGATTTATTTTATAACTATAGTTTGTAACTCTCAATCTCCTTCATCTATTTCATCCCACCTGCCCATAAGAAAGTTTTAACCTGTATATGGGGTTGTCCACATGAGTACAAGGCCTTCCTAGTGTGGGAGGATACAAGGGGTGAGGAAGAGTAGGGGAGAGGACCACTAGCTTCTTCTGAGGGATATGACTTTTTTTCTCCTGTGCTTCTATCTTTAAGTCCCAACCTCCACAGAGTCTGAGAGTTTGGAATGTGAACCTGCTCTTCCTGGTGATTAGGAAGGTACCTTATCAAGGTAGGCGCCTAGAGCATATTTTACTTAGTTTTTTAGTGTTATTTATAAATTTTAAATACACAGATTTATGAAATGTGGGCCTTTATTGGTTCTCTTGTTACAAGCCTCACAAATATTACAGGTGGCCTGAGCAATGGTTGCATTATCAGATAGGGAATTTGCACTTGCTTTGCTAGAATACACACCAGTAACACATTGAATATAATATCATAACATCAGAAGAATATGTCATGATGATTATCAGAGCCTTAATGATTTTTCCTTAAATTTAAACAGCTTCCCAGCATTTCTCTTGTAGCTCAATAAAAGTAAGATAGTACTAACCCCTCTTTCAAAGTAATGAACCAAATACTCAGAGTCCAAATGCCCAGTATTACTGAAGTGAAAATTCAGGACTGTGCAAACTAAAATTATTCATATAGTCAACAAACATGTATCAATCATGTACTATGTAAATAGAACATATTTTTTAGGATATGTTAAGGATAAGAAGACAAAACAGGCATGGTTCTCATTTTCTTGTCTAATAATGAAGATCAGATTATCATGTTAAAACTATAATATAGGGCAACAATTAGTATGTACATGAGAGGTACAGACACGATTCTATGGTTTCAAGGTAGGCAAACTGTAAGAATTATGGGGACTGCTTCAATTGTGCCACCCATACTAGAATCCCTGAATCTTGCCACTTCTTGCTCTTTCCATTTATAATATTCTTACTACATGCATTTTTGTAGCTAACATATCTAAGTTTTGAAACTCAACCCAGATATTACAGCCTCCCCATGGTGCATTTCCCAACACTGTTCTCCCTCACCTGGGGTAGGTACATATCCCTTGAGCTCCCATAGTACCATGTGCACACATTTCACTGCATTTTAAGAGTTTGCACATCTGTCCATCCCCCAGAATTGAGTTCCTTTAGGGCACAATGGCATCTTCCATTTCTGTATGTCCTCTGCTACACACAATGTCTGGGACATGCTAGGAATGCCCTAAAGGCCTGCTGAATGACTGAGGACCGGAGGAGTACAATTACTATGTTGTAGAATACATAAAGATGGAACATAATAATCCTAAAATTTATATGGAACCATAAAAGACCCAGAATTGCCAAAGCAATCCTGAGGAATAAGAACAAATCTGGAGGCATAAAACACTCAGACTTCAGACAATACTACAAAGCTACAGTAATAAAACAACATGGTATTGGCACAAAAACAGACATATGGATCAATGGAACAGAACAGAGAGCCCAGAAATAAACCCACACACCTATGGTCAATTAATCTTCAACAAAAGAGGCAAGAATAAACAATGGAGAAAAGACAGTCTCTTTAGCAAGTGGTGTTTGGAAAGCTGGACAGCCATACATAAATCAATGAAGTTACAACACACCCTCACATAATACACGAAAATAAGCTCAAAATGGCTTAAAGACTTAAATATAAGACATGACACCATAAAACTCTTAGAAGAGAACATAGGCAAAACATTCTCTGATATAAATCATAGCAATGTTTTCTTAGGTCTCTCTCCCAAGGAAATAGAAATAAAAGCAAAAATAAACAAATGGGACCTAATCAAACTTACAAGCTTTTTCACAGCAAAGGAAACCATAAACAAAATGAAAAGGCAACCTACAGAATGGGAGAAAATATTTGCAAACAATGTGACTGACAAGGGGTTAGTCTCCAAAATTTACAAACAGCTCGTACAATTCAATAACAAAAAAAACAAACAACCCAATCAAAAAATGGGCAGAAGACCTAAATAGACATTTCTCCAAAGAAGACATACAGATAGATGGACAATAGGCACATGAAAAGACGCTCAACATTGCTAATTACTAGAGAAGTGCAAATCAAAACTACAATGAGGTATCACCTCACACGGGTTGGAATGACTGTCATCAGAAAGTCTACAAATAATAAATGCTGGAGAGGGTGTGGAGAAAACAGAACCCTCCTACACTGCTGGTGGGAATGTAAATTGGTGCAGCCACTATGGAAAACAGTATGGAGGTCCCTTAAAAAACTAAAAAGAGAGTTACCATATGATCCGGCAATCCCACTCCTGGGCATATATCCAGAGAAAACTATAATTCAAAAAGATACATGCACCCCAATGTTCATAGCAGCACTATTCATAATAGCCAAGATATGGAAGTAACCTAAATGTCCATTGATAGATGAATGGATAAAGATGTGGTATGTACACACAATGGAATACTACTCAGCCATAAAAAAGAATGAAATAATGCCATTTGCAGTGACATGGATGGACCTAGAGATTGTCACACTAAGTGAAGCAAGCCAGACAAAGACAAATACCATATGATATCACTTATTACAATATAGAATTTAAAATATGATACAAATGAACTTATTTACAAAACAGAAATAGACTCACAGACATAGAAAACAAACATTACCAAAGGGGAAAGGGGGTGAGGGAGGCATAAATTAGGAGTTGGGATTAGCAGATACAGACTACTAATGTATAAAACAGATAAACAACAAGGTCCTACTGTATAGCCCAGGGAACTATATTCAATATCCTGTAATAAACCATAATGGAAAAGAATATATATGTATAACTGAATCATTTTGATGCACACCAGAAACTAACATTGTAAACCAACTATACTTCAATTAAAAAATAATAGAAAAAAAGCTGGAACATGAAGTTGAAGAAAAAGGGGGAAACTATTTGAGGTAGTCATGAGCAAAGCACAGGTGGGACATTGATATAAGGAATAAAGCAAGGAGTGCATCTGAATTCTGTTGTTAAGTTTTCTGAAAGAATGATTTGGGAAAGATTTGGGAAGTCATGCAGATTGAGAACGCTTTTGAATATTAGGCTGTGGAGCCTGCACCTTATTTGTTAATAAATCTAGTGCCAGTGAGCATTTTTGACCAGTAGAGTTTTATGAATGGAGGTCTACCTTAAGAGTTTAACATCATGGTTTGTGAAGATGCCTAGGAGGGGAGACTAGTGTCTGCAGATGAACTCAGAAACTCTTCATTCAACAGCCATTTATGGAGAACTTATTAGTTCACAGATCCTGTCTTGGGATCTAGAGACACTGAGGCACATAAGTCTTTAAAATCTCACAGTCCAGCAGGGGAGACTGACCTTTAAAATACAATGTGGTCAGTACAATACAAGGACAATATAAAAGTAGAAAAGGGATCCATTAACTGCCATAAATGAAGACTTGAAGAAAGTGACACTAGGAATGGTGAAAGAAGAATATCCTGAAAGAGACTATAGAGTTTCAATGAAGGGGTCTTTGTGCTGTGTATGCAAGGGAGCAAAATAATTCAAACTTGACTATAGTTTATAGTCCAGCCTTTAAGTGGAAGGGAATAAAGCTTCACTAACCAAGTCAGGGAATGTAAAAGGAGGGATTGATTTAAGGGAAATATAATGACTTAATCATATTGATACAAATGTTTCTTCAGTACCTCAGGCAGAAAAAACAGCACATGTTTTTTGAACAGACTATGTTTCATGCATCTTCTAACATACTTAACTACAATTACCCCATTATACAGCATAAAGAATCACTAAAGGGCTTCCCTGGTGGCGCAGTGGTTGAGAGTCCGCCTGCCGATGCAGGGGACGCGGGTTCGTGCCCTGGTCCGGGAGGATCCCACGTGCCGCGGAGCGGCTGGGCCCGTGGGCCATGTCTGCTGAGCCTGTGCGTCCGGAGCCTGTGCTCCACAAGGGGAGAGGCCACAACAGTGAGAGGCCCGCGTACCACAAAAAAAAAAAAAAAAAAAAAAAAAAAAGAATCACTAAAGCTAAAGTATTGGGCAGGCAGCTGCACTATTTGGGGATACCAGTATAAACTTAGAGAAAAAGTGATTATGTAACCACTGAGAAGATAATATCCACAACTAATACTAATCACACAGGATCAGAAACCAATTTAGACCAGATATTGACAAACAAAATATAGATGTGACTGCTGAGCATGAATCCACTTTAGGGCTTTGGACTAAGGTGGTCCTACCTACAAACCCATGCACCTTGCTGTGCTGGGTTTCCAGAAAGCGATTGTAACAAGGGCTCTGATATTTCCTTAAAGATAACAACTTTCCACTCCTGATGAGTATACTTTCAGCTGGACGAAGAATTTCAGATGGGAAAAGTAGTAGGGCAGAAGTCCTTTCCTCTTAAAGTAGGTGAGTGCATCTGTCACCTCTTTCTACTCACAAACGCCAGTCAGTATCAAGCAGAATCATTAAACTCCGGTGCTTCTAGTTCTGGCCCCTACTTGCAGCTGCAAACAAGTCTGCCAATCATTGTCAGTTTCGTTAAGAAATTTTGTGACATGGATGCCTGGAATGAGCCTAGCGAGTAGGTTCTCATAGACTATGGAGAATCTGTTGGAGAAATGACACTACGGGTGTCATCACAGAGAAGTGCAGTCTGTTTGTATCCAAGGCAGTGACTTAGAGAGGGAAGATCAGAATCTTTCCACATCTTATTAAAGATTGGCCAAATTAATGTGTATGATAATTAAAACCTATTATACTTTAAGACAGGGAAATGAATAAGTGACAAAATAGGAAGGAATCAACTCAAGAAATCCATGGCCTCAATTAGATTTCCAATACAGCCACTCTTCTCTTGAACGCTAGTTTCATTAATACATCTTTTGCACCTGGAAAGTGACTGGATTCATCTAGGCTAGCTTGTGCTCCAGGAAAAAACAATCTCAAAACCTAAGTGGCTTAAAACAATAATAGTTCATTAGTACCGTGGATTCTGCTGAGGAAAAATAAATGCTCCAATCAGGAATCAGATAAAAAGTGACTGATTTTTAGGAGGAATTTGGCATAAAGGAGATTATCATAGGGATGGACATGGGCTCGGAAGAGGGGAGTGATTTCTCCATGTTCATCCCAGAGCCTCCCCCATGACTTTCACAGACTCCACTTCATCAGTGCTTGTGATCTGAAGGTTAAGATCTGAAGGTTAGGGCCTAAATGATTCCCGATATCACTGCATTCTGGTGTATTTCTCTATGAGATTTTCTTTTTCTACTAATCGTTTCAACATGAGGAAAGAGAGGTCTCTAGTTTAAATTACAGCAGGGCCTATGTTCTTAAACAGAGATAAATTTATATTAGTTAAATGGCATTTAAAAATAAATTTTCAGTGGTTTGCTAAGAGGCCAGGTGTAAACAGTAGTTTAAATATGTATTTATTTAGGCACCTTGGTCTAGTTTTATAAATTCTCTAATGATATTAAATTTTAGAAAAGACAAAAATTTCTTTGCCCAGAAGATGTCCTGGAAACAATTATATGCTTTTAAATAGTAAATCAGTGGCATTTGAAATAGCGTCTAATATGTTATAAGCTTAAAGGAGGAGGGGGAATCTAGTTAAGCTAAATGATTATCAATAGCTAACACACTGTCTTTGAGAACTGTAGTAGTCTGATCGGACCCAAGACCATCTGGTGAATTCTACTGGAATTGCATCGAATGTTGGAGGGGGTGAACTCAATGTAGATGTGACCTTAGAGATGACAGAAAGTCCTGGGAGAAGCCAGGAATGGCTTCTGATTTGCTATTGTGGGTTTTAAGCCCTTGTTTCTGAGCCTCATGCCATTATCATTTTAGGTTTGGTGCTTTGACAGAAATGCAGGATTTCCTGAAAGGAAGAAATGTGTTTGTTAAATTTCCCTGAGTTTTATTAATAAAAGATATTTTATTTTTCTGGGCATTATGTTCCAAGGATTCCAAGAAACTCTGCAGCTGTGATCCTATGACTACAGGCTTTTTTTTTTTCCCTCCATACTCCTGATCACATTGATTTCTGGTGATTACCGTAACATTCATTTAGTTCTGAGTAAAATAAATTGTGTTTTTTGTTTGTTTTTGGTGAGGAATCAGAACAAAATACAGAGCTTGCTGGGTCTGGTTGTTAGGATCTTGTCTACTGTGCACTGTGCTCCAGTGCCCTCTCCTCTCCAGACCCACCCCCACAACCGTCCCAGGTCGTTAGTCGCTCCGTCCTCATCACTTCATAGCTGTTTACACCCAGCTCAGCTTAGTGCATAAAGTAAAAGAATGAATTAATCAACCGAAAGAACAACCGACAAGCTTCAGGCAGTCTGGATTCTAGTTCTGCCTTCACTCCAAGCTCCATATTTATAAGAAGGCAAGGAAAACCACACTCCTTAGTGGTTAATCATCTTGATAATTACTCTGTGGAATTAGGGGAATACCTGTCTCCGGGGTTCTTCCAGCTCTAAAAGTCTACATCCCTAAAAACGGAGGCAGGGCTTCCCTGGTGGTGCAGTGGTTGGGAGTCCGCCTGCCGATGCAGGAGACACGGGTTCGTGCCCTGGTCCGGGAGGATCCCACATGCCGCGGAGCAACTAAGTCCGTGAGCCATGGCCGCTGGGCCTGAGCGTCTGGAGCCTGTGCTCCGCGGCGGGAGAGGCCACAACAGTGAGAGGCCCGCACACCGCAAAAAACAAACAAACAAACAACAAAAAAAACGGAGGCTGTGTTCTTGTGTCCACTTTACTGCCCACCACTGATCTGAACGCGGGCAGGCCTGCTTTCTCGGGCACGTGTCTTCCTCCCGGCCTTCCTTGACAACTGAGTTCTGACATCATGTCCCCCCTGACACTGGCTGGCAGGTAATTTGTCAAGTGTTTGACTCCATCTTTTTTTTTAATTCGATGACAATAGATAAAAGTACAATTACCTTTTAAAACATCTAAAATATAAAATTGAAGTAAACAATGGAAAATTTATTTCCCTCTGGTGGAAGGGAGTGTTCAGTGCTCAATAAAGAGAAGAGTAATAACTGTCAATAAGTGTTCCAGAGACATGCAGAATGAGATTCCAGACTACAAAGCCCCTACTTACAAATGGTAAAAATAAACAAACAAAAAAACAAACAGAAAAGCAGAGCATGAAGGCTGCTATTATTTTTGTCACTGAAAAAAATAAATCTAGAGTATTTTTTAGTTAAGGAAAAGCATTTAGACACTTCTGTTAATCCAGCATTTGTTTAAATGTTGCACTTTTTTCAAATTCCACATTCCTAATCAAGACTGGCTGTAAAATTACTCAGAAAACAAACGGCCAGTTATTAAGAATCAGACTTGGTTTCTATTACTCACAAGAACAAATTGCCATGTTTTCTTTAAAAAATGGAAAGTAATGTACATAAATTTTTATGTCCATAACAATCTCTTACTCAACAAACAATTTTTGAGGAGCCACCAGAGGCAGATGTCAAGGTCCTGTGCTCAGTGAGGGGGACACTCACAGGAATAAGACAAGGTTCTGGTCACAATGACAATGAAAATTAATGATTAAAGCACTGATTCTTGCAGCTTGAATTTGCAGTATTCACATCACTCATTGATTTATGAAAACAATTCACTAATGTACCAGCAAATATACCAGGTGAACTGGGGGACTCACCACTTTTTCATTCATCCACAAGAATATGATCTCCGAGACTTCTGTCTTGTTTGTGGCTGTAACTGCTGTGCCCAGAGCAGTGCCTGGAACAGAGTAAGCAAAATAAATGTCTGTTGACAGAAAGGATGAATTCACTTCCTAACTACTTCAGGTCCCCCTGTATTAGAAACGTGTGACAGGTTCTGGGACAGTCTGTAAGAAGAATGCACCTGGTCATTGCACATGGGAGGTTAGGAGCAGCGTCTGGACTTATCCCCCTTGGATTCAGTCTGGCCCCAAACTCTCCAGCTGTGTGACCTTGGGTAAGTTTCATGACATCTGTGACCTTCAGTCTGTACACGTGTCCTTCGGGCATGGTCGTCACAAATCTCCTCCCGGCAGGACTGTGTGAGGTGAAATCGTCTAATGTACGAGCTGTGCTCAGCGTGATGCCTGGACAGGAAAACCAGTGTCCTTGTGTATGACACTGTTCTCCCCTTGGCATAACGTTCAGCTCATCTGAGTTAACTCACGTCTCCAAAACCATGTGAAAGTACCGTGGAAGACGAAAACTTCAAATGATGTGATGTCTAGGACACGCCAAGCGCCTGAGGCACAGCACGTGACAAGCTAATTCACGGTAACAACAGAGAACCTGGGAAACTTGCGCCCCAGGGTTGGCGGCCGTGCAGCCGCTCCCGCCTCATCCTTGGCACGTCTCCGGCTTTCCTAGGGCAGGTCTTACAGTCAGACCCGCAGCAGCCAGCTGGTCTCCTTTCCTAAGAAGCGAGGATGACAACAAAGGGTCGGGAACCTGTGCGGGGTTGAAACGGGAGGAGAGACGGGTGTTCCGGGGCCGCTGCCTGGCGAGAAGCAGAAACAAAGCAGAGCGAGACCCGCGCGGTGGGACCACAGGCGTCTTCATTCTACCAGCATTCCCCGCGGCCCTTACCCCTCCCAGCTCTAGGCTGTCAGTGAAAACTGAGAGGAACCTGTGAGCCAGGGGAACACAGTGTCTTCACTGTTGCCCATAAGAAGAGATTAAATTAAATCTTCCTAGTGGAGGTGTGTCCTCCACTTGCCTCTTTTAGAAATAATAATTTTAAACTAAGGTTTAAATGGATGTGCCTTTTACAATAACTCTACCATAGTTTATATAAACACGCTTTTGCAATATCATTAAACGTTTATGAAGGGTTAACCCCCAGCAGGAAGGCAGGGACTGAAATGGCAGCATGTCACACGATGCCCCGTCGCAGATGCACCGCCTGCTGACAGACCTGAGGAACCGCTGCCCGGGCGTGGAGTTCCTCCTTCTCTCAGCCACTGATTCTGCTGGGGGAGTCCAGCAAGCGCCACGGTGAGCGCCAGCCACATCGGGGGGATCAAGTTCAGTCACTACTGAAAGGACAAAATAACTGCTCTATTTTCTTCACGCTCACCTAAGTCAGAAATGGATTTTGTGCCAACGTTAGAAATCAACTCTGATGATCTGTGGAGATTAAAATTCCCACCAGATGTTTCCAAGAGTAGAAGAGTTAAGGCCAGTGTCACACTCAAACTCATGTTGTGCAGTTGAGGCTCCATCTACCTAAATGCCCCATTCGTAATTATAAATACTTCCAGAGGTTCCATACTAAGTAAATGGCATGTCAGCTTTTAATAGATGCAGAAAGGCATCTTTCGAAAATTCTGAGTGAAAGGAGTGTACTGAGCACATGTTTTCCACCTTCTTTCCGCCCAAGCTTGCAAGTGACTTCTCCCACATCCACTTCTCCCACATTTGGCAGTCACTGTGCCTGCCAAAGCCACAGATGTGTTAGGCATCCCCTGGCTGCCCGGAGCTTCACCTCCTGTAGCAGACTAGGAAACGGTTAATATACAGATAAGGAAAGGGGTGCGGCTTGCTTTTGCCGCTATCCGATCTTTCCTTTCCAAATCGCTCTGTGCACATCAGTCACGCACCCGCCCCTCACCAGGACAATGAATCCTATGTAGTGCCGTTCCTCCAAGCGGGGCATCCCCTCCTCCCCCCATCCCACATTTACTCCATCCAAGACAGTCTTTTCTAAGTTGAAACATCATAATCTCTCTTCCTCTTCCCTAAATAAGACTTCTCCCATTTTGTCTCTTTTCTTCATTTGCCTGGTATCCTAGGCAACAATCCTATCTAATTGTTATATACAATGATTTTGAAAAAGCATCAATGATTAATTACCCTGGAAGTGTATTTCCCATATAAAAAGGAGATCCTGGAACTATAGTAGTTTGCCCCAAAATGAAGACTTGTGAAATCTCAGGTACTAGATCTCTCTGTTTCAATGGCAGGATTCTAAGATATGGTCTGGAAAGACATGAGTCATAGGTACATCTTTAGAATTTTCGAGCTGCCTATGTGCTATCAGACTTCACTGAGGCCAATCGTATTTGGAATCGGCAGTATAGACCATAATTGAAATATAGTTGTTCATGAGTCAAACTTACACCCACCAACAATGACACAGTGTTTCTACAGAATACATTATCCTGTGACAAAAAACTATGTGACTGAAGGACAGTGGGTTCTATAATTTTAGAAGTCTAGTTTCAAGAGAAATATTTGTCTCTCTACACCATCTTTCCCTAAATTCCAGAGTAAAAACAAAGCTACATCAAATAGAAGTATTTAGCAGGATTAGAAAACAAAGAAAGGACAGATCTTTTAAAGTGTCAATTCTCCTTAACATTAATCTATAAATTCAATATGACTCCAATAAAAATCCCAGTAGGTTATTTTTGTGGAACAATAAAATTGACTCAAAAATTAATATGGAAAGTAGAGGACTCTAAAGGAGAGAAAGCAATGCTAAAGAAGGAGAACAAAGAGGCAGACATCACCTTACTAAATATCAAATGTTAATCAAAACAGGTATTGTTGGCAAAGAGAAACAAATCAGTGAAACACAATAAGATGTTCAGAAAGAGTCCCAAGTATGTCTGGGAACTTGACATGTATCAGAAAACATATTAAGGGAGACGAATGGATTATTCAATCAATCCACTAGGATAACTGGCTTTCCATAAAATTCAGACAGATTAAAGAACTAAATGTGAAAAAAATTAAAACTATTAAAAAAAAGTGAAATCACTTCATGACTTTAGGATTGAGAAGGGATATCTTTATTAAACATGAAATACTCACAACTCATAAAGATTGATAAATGTAACTATATTAACACCAAAACCTTTCAGAAGAATGAAGAAGCAAAGGCCATAAAAGTAGCTTTCGTAAATGCAACTGCATCAAAATGTACAACATCTATATGACCAAAAGCCTACAATGTTAAAGACATATAACAGATGGAAAGAAGTATGTGCAAAACATATACAGCACAAAATATAATCCAAAATATATAGAGAATACCTATAAATCAGCAACAAAAAGTAGTCAGAGGACATGAACAGGAGAGGGAAATGAAATAAGGCCCCCTCAATGACTTAATCTCCCAAATAAGCAAGGAGGCAAAAACAAAGAGTTATTATTTCACACTAATTAACAGGGGCCTCCTCCAAAATGTTCTTGATGATTTGATGAGGCAAAAAGCATCATAAACTTTTGGTGGTCACTATTTAAAAGAATGAATTAGACCTAGAAATTTTGGGTAGAGATGTTATTCATTTCATTATTAAGCAAAGAAAAGAACCTGAATATTACTACAAAATAGGATATAATATCATAATTTTAATTTAAAAAACCAAAAAATTTATACATGTATGGTTATCATAGGACAATATACTAGAAAATAGGGTAAATTATGAATACCGAGTATCTTTGATACATGAATGACAAAGAATCAAAGAGAGAGATAAACTAATTTGTAACATATACAACTTTGTTGTTTGAATTACCATGAACACATTTGTTGTAATTGAAAATTTTAAAGTAAATTGAATGGCAAAAATACAAACAAAGGAAATATGCGAAAATTTGTATCAGAAAAAGTTAAATTCAAGTAGAAAAAATCAAATGGGACTGTTCCTATTGATAAACAGTATAAATACAATGGTCAAATAATACATAATGGTCAAATTTTACAAGATAGCAATATATTAAGCCAAGTGTGTTATAAATAAAAGGACAATTCAAAATAACACAGAAGACTAAAGATTTTCTTCATGGTGGTGTTTATTTTAGTGAAAAAATATAGTTTTGTGATAGAGATGGCTAGCTGTCTACCACAGACTTGATCTCTCTCTTCCATTATGAAAAGGTTTTAGCTATAAAAAGGAGTGATGAATGCTATTTCTAGGCCTGAGTGGTAAAAATCTCCCAAGGGCGATCTCTCATGCTCTTTTCCTAACCTCCAGCTGACTGAAAGACCCTAAAGAAGAGCAAAGTCACAAGATAGTAGGGGCCTGGGTCATCAAGTAAAAAGCCTTTCATTAACCAGAAACACAAAGAAAAAATAAAGTTTTATTGAGTTAAATCACTGAAATTTGTATGTTTGGTTTCATAGCCAATAGATTTATAAGTAAATTAGTTAAATAAATTACGCTATGCTCATCAAGAGAACACTAAGCAGCCATTTCAAAGATGACATAGAAAGAATCCCATGATATAGTACTACATATATTGAATAAAATGTAAGTATTAGAATCTATATTGATCTACATCCACATCTATGTATGTACACATATATGCATCTATATCCATATATACATGCCTATTTGTATATAAACACACAAATAAAAGTCAAGAAGAATAAACTCTTAAAGGTTAACTGTGGTTATTTGTGGATTGACATTATAAGTGATCTCACCATATATATATGATATATATAAATCTCATCATATATATGAATAACTTTTAAAACAAAAAGCAAAGGTGTTTTAAAATAACTTCCATAGCTATGCCAATTTTCTTGCACACCTGCATAGATGACAACCTCAGCTTAGCAGACCAAAAAGGTACAAGGTGATATATACATGGGCATGTTCTGTTCCAGTACCAATGTAGAGGGTATTAGGAGCCAGATGGCAGCACATTATTGAAACTCTTATCCCCCAGGCTCAGCCAAAGCACATGCTCTGCTAGAGTCAAGCATGCATAGACATCTAAACACTCACCTCCGTGATCTGACTCAAGAGGGAAATGAAAAAAAAAAAAAGATTGTGAACTTCTTACTTGATGGGACAGAGGTTTACCATCTTAGGCACTAACTAATTAACTGGTGAAAGATACAGACACAAATGGCCCTAATAAAATGCAGGTTAACCTTTAAAAAGTATATAACGCCTAAAGCTACATTACTTGTATCAAACATTCTGATTTGGACATTCATTCACTAAGCAAAACCAAAACACACTGATCACCTGCTGAAATAATTTGGCAATGCATGGAAAATGCAGCGGTGAATAAAACACAGTCTTTATCCACAATGAGCATTAGCTTGAAGGAGAAATTAAGTCATTTCCGTATTCTATGAGTAACAGATTGGATTATTGTTCAGCAAATATCCATTCTTCTCTCTCACATGGGGTGGTATATACTTCCCTGTCACACTGACTTTGGGCTCAGTGATATGACTTACTTTACCCAGTGGAATGTTAGCAGATATGCTCATGCCATTCAACATGAGAAGAACGTACTCTGGATAGCCATTGGTCCAAGGAGGATATTTGGAAACAATTTTTCATGGAAGTTTGAGATTGTGTCTCCCTCTGAAACAGAGGGAAGATTCCTGACCAAAACAATAATGTCCCCTTCTGGGGCTAAGTTTGCTAGGAGCCTCCTTTTAAAATATTGGGTTCCCTAAACTCAGAGTTCCTCAACTGTGATACAGACCGACTAAGTGCATAGCAAACAGCCGGACCTGCCTCCCCATCACCTCCACGGAGTTTAGGGAGCAAGAGAAACGAAGGAAAATATGAATCTCCTTCTGTCTGCTATGGTATGAACAATTTAAAATATACAATAATATAATAATAGCAGTAATAATGAATAATAAAGTCCTGTCACTGACCAAGGGGTCTTGAGTCTTCTGCCAGTATCTATGGAACTGTGGCAAGTAACGCATGAGTTTAAAAGTGGGATAAAATCTCAGACCCTTCATAGTTATTGACAGAGGTTAAAAGTCAAGTGGAGCCAACCTCAATCTAACCCACTACTTGCAGTTAAGCTCAGCCCACCTGCAGCTTGAAGCAGAGTCTAGCAAGTCCAGCTGATATAAGTCAAACCACAGTTGGCACAAAGAAAAATAAGTGAGATCAATGTACTTATTGTTTTAAGCCACTGAGTTTGGAGTGATTTGCTATGCAGAATTATTGCAGCATCAGCTGACTCATATCAATATACTATGCCATATGCTGTGGTGAGACTAAACATAGGGTATAGAAAATGACAGGAATACCTAACATGGAATTGTATACTCTGACAAGTACTGTGGATATTAAAACAATTCTAAGATTTCATATCACCTGCCTAACATCCACAAAAACAAATTCTGCTCACTACTTGCTCACAAGGATTTATAAATTATTCTTTTTTTGCATTCTTTGCTATTTTTTACATGTAATAAAAGCATCTACATGTTAAGTTGAGATAAACATACTGAGATATATTGAGTTGAATATTCCCATTCTACTTCTCAAGCTGAATCCATAAATCCTAAAATATGGAGTTATTGAAAAATATCTGACACTAAGTTTAATATAGTAAGGTTTGAAAGGAAAGTGTAATTAAACTTTATAAAACTACAAATGATGTAGGAACATCTCTAGAGAAGAGTGTCTACTTCATCAAGCAAGATGTTTTCTCCATGATATTCTGTCAAAATAGTCATGGGTACAGTTGAAAAGAGTTGTTGGCCCTTTTTGCTAAAGTGCCCATAATCCTGAGACAGAAATGTGTTACATTTCAAAATTTCAAGCATAATGTTCAAAGAATTAGACAAATGACCTTGGAAAATGACCTTCTTAGGGTAGCTTATTTGGAATATCTATTGTTTGGTGCAAATACTTTTGGCTAATTGGGCAATTTTGTTACCTCTAGTGAGTTTGTCAATTGATATAAGAATGTTATGTGAACATCACCCAGGCAAAGTAAGAAATGGGAGCAATTATTCTTCTTAACTAGATATTTTATGTGAAGCTCCCTTTAAATACTAGTGCATCATATGCAATTCTGTGTAAGCTCTTTTCTCTTAGGATTTCTGAACTCAATTTTAAATCTGCCATGGCTACAAATACACGTTATGAAAGCAGGATTGGCTTACTATCCTTGTCTCTACCAACTAAACAATTTAAACAGCAGTTGTCATTTCAAGAAGTCAGAAAATAAACCAACCTAAGTGTCCATCAATGGGTGAATGGATAAAGAAATTGTGGTATATACGATGGAATATTATCCAGCCATAAAAAGGAAGAAAATACTGTGATTTGCAACAACATGGATGGATCTCAAGGGCGTTATACTAAGTGAAATAAGTCAGACAGAGAAAGACAAATACCGTGTATATGCTCTCTCTTCTATGTGAAATCTAAAAAAAAAAAAAAAAAAAAAAATTCCCCAAAACCCAAGCTCATACATACAAAGAACAGATTGGTGGTTCCAAGAGGTTGGAGGGTGGGGCATGGGAAAAATGGGTGAACTGTTTGCTTTTTTTTTTCAGTTTAAATAAATTGAATAAAAAATTTTAAAAAAAGAGAAGAGGGCTTCCCTGGTGGCACAGTGGTTAAGAGCCTGCCTGCCAATGCAGGGGACACTGTTATTATTATTATTATTATTATTATTTTGCCACACCACACAGCTTGCAGGATCTTAATTCCCTGGCCAGGGATGGAACCCGTGTCCCCTGCAGTGGAAGCATGGAGTCTTAACCACTGGACTGCCAGGGAATTCCCACCAAAAGGGAACTCTCGATTTCACCCTGTACCATAACTGCTCCTCCCTAACACTTTCCAACCCTAATAAATAAATTTAAGTTGCAGAAAAGGGGAGAGATTACTGCATCAAAGTTGTCGAATAAGCAGAAAGAAAATTAGATCTAGTGCACACATTGAATGTTAATCTCTGCTGGGCGAACAGTCAGTTCATAGTGACCAAAAGGAAATCAGGGCATGTGAGCACAGATGCCAATAATGGTGATGGGATTTTGTGGAAGTGACCTTTCACATTTGCTGAAATGGGAAACAAGGTCTTCAGCTGACAACCATTGTGGAGGAGGAGTTGAGCAGGGCACCGAAATCATATAAGCTCCAGGACAAACTGGTGAACTTTCTGTGCAGTGATGGGGCATCCTTTCTGCAAATGAGACATGGATGTGCCACTGTGAATTGTCACATGGAATATTTTTATAAACTTCACCAAGCAGCTAAAACAAAGCACCCTTTTAAGACTAAAATCCTTCAGTGATTTGTCCTTAGAAGAGTGTTGGGCTTCCCTGGTGATGCAGTGGTTAAGAATCCACCTGCCAATGCAGGGGACACGGGTTCCAGCCCTGGTCCGGGAAGATCCCACATGCCGCGGAGCAATTAAGCCCGTGCACCACAACTACTGAGCTTGCACTCTAGAGCCCATGAGCCACAACTACTGAGCCCGCGTGCCGCAACTACTGAAGCCCGTGCGCCTAGAGCCTGTGCTCTGCAACAAGAGAAGCCACCGCAATGAGAAGCCCACACACCACAACGAAGAGTAGTCCGCGCTCGCCGCAACTAGAGAAAAGCCCACGTGCAGCAACGAAGAGCCAATGCAGCCATAAATACACACATACATACATACATAAAAGAAAAAAGGAAAGAAACTCTGGCAGCATGTTTCCTCCTGCTATTTGTGGTTGAAATCGCCTGTGTTCTATATAACATTGAACACTCCACATTTAATGCACATCCCTTGATTTGCAGCGGCACAGACCTAATCTTTTGCATGTGTAATGTGAGTTCCTTTCACGCAGCTCACTCATTGCCCCTGTACCACAAAAATGCTAAGTATCTTATTTCTGCTCTTCAGGTATCATGAACTAAAGGCTAAGGACTTGGGATAATTAATTTTTTTCCAAAGGAAAATATTTCTGCGACAGCAACGTTTCTCAAAGCAAAATGCTAAAGTACATGAGGACACACACAAAAAATAGTTCTATCAATACATATCCATTCCCACAAAAAAATGTCAGAAAATAGTATTCCATTCTGTTCATGGATGACATTCGGCTCATGGGTAACACTGTAAATATGGTGTCAATCAAGGATAATTTCTAGGCAATGGTTTTGCCTGACCAGGAGAAATGTGAAAGCCAAAGTAATAATATATCCATCAAGAAGTGTCCATTGAATGCCTGCAGAGCCCAATATTGTAGGAGAAATTTAAAAGAAAAGGATATTGGTACTATCTGATGGCTCCACCTCCTTTTCATACTTGAGGGAATGGAGCATAGAGCCTAAAGCTGACTTGCTCTAAGTTATAGAATTTGGTGGTAGGCATGAGAACTTGGGTTCTTTCCTCCTGGCTATTAGCATTTTCCTTTACGTTAATTCTCTCAACCAACTTGGCATCTTCTCTGTATCATATTAAGTACTGAGACACAGAGATAAACAGGAAATAACCATTACCCTTGAGAAGCTAATGGTCTAATGAGAAAGACAGATATGTAAATATAAAGCATAGGCAGAGGATGACTTACCACAAGTAAACACCATAGCCCCCCAGTGGAGTACTCTTAATGGGATATGTAACACTGACATAGAAATTAACATTAGAATATTGAAGTGGGGAGCTTGAGGACAACTTTTTGAGGTAGGTCACAGCCTGGAAGGTTTTGTCATTAGTTAAAAGCCAAAGCAGAGAAAATGAAAAAAACTACTCTATTAACAAGCTGTTGCAGCAGTCAATTTTTAGAGCCCAAACACATCAGGGGAAACCGAACTTAGTCAGGTTCTATATTTGAGTCTCCATGCAATAACAAATGGGGATACACAGCAAGACCTGCATGAGTCCAGTTTTTAATATTGTGTACAGTAAAATTTTCATTTTGAGCCTATGCAAGAGATCACAAAATTTTTCCAATTATATTTTATTCTTGATAGAAGGAGTTAATCAACTTGAATAACATAACCATTTTTTAAAAGTATGAGACCCAGAAGAGGACCACAGAAGATAAAAATACTAGGGCAATGACGGTAGGTGAAGACCAGGGTAGAAATCAGACATTCCTAACTAGTATTTTATTAATTGCCCATTTAGATGTAGTACAGATCATGACCAGAAACACAGTGTAGACATCTATTGTGTGAATGTGCATGCTTAATTTTATTAGTAAGTCTATATAGATGTAGTTTCACAGAATGAAATTATTCTCACTCAAGTAATCTAGAGATAGAAAGATAAATACACAGATACATAAATATGGATGAATTAAGCACAGCCATAGCTCAATATAAAAACAATTTATTCTTTATAACGAAGAACATTGTTTGTGAGAATACCACACCTGTATGTCCATAGTACTTAATCCATAAATATGGATATATAGGCATTTATACATATGTATAGAGAGATACAGATACGTATATGGTTAGAGAGAGGGATAGCAGTGTACCACAGTTCATGAAACTGGATTTTAATGCCATTTTAGATTCTAAAATATTCTAGTCACAATTTTTAGAAATCCATGTATGTAATTTTTTAGTGTTCACCTATATATTTAGACCTATACAATTTATATTTTTGCTATTATTATAAATGGTATCTTTTGTTTCATTGAATGAACTGATAAGTTATTGCTGTTATATATAAATGGAACTGATTACTGTAGATTCATTTTCTATCTCTTGGCCATAATAATCATATTTTTATTATTGTTCATTCCAATTATGTTCCAGGCAGTTCCCTAAATGTGTTACATAATTTGGCCTCCTACTTTTCAAAAGTTAACACTATTATTACACTTTTTTGCCTTAAGGTATTGGCTAGAGTTTCCAGACCAATGTTCAAAAGAGCAGTGAGAACAGGCATTCTTTTTTTTTTTTTAACGTTTGTTTGTTTGTTTATTTATTTGGCTGCACAGCGTCTTAGTTGCAGCATGCGGGGATCCTTGTTGCCACCTGCAGGATCTTCGTTGCAGCATGCGGGATCTTTTAGTTGCAGCATGCAGGCTCTTAGTTGCGGCATGTGGGATCTTAGTTCCCTGACCAGGGATCGAACCCGGGCCCCCTGCATTGGCAGAGCAGAGTCTTAACCACTGGGCCACCAGGGAAGTCCCACAGAATTCTTAAATTGTCCTTTAACATTAAACCTCTAAAAATTCACTACTGAAATAATTTTTATCACATTAATGATGTACATTTCAATCTGGGTTTGTTAAGCATTTTTATTTTGAAATGTTTTTGGATTTAGTCAAATGGATTTTTATAGCCAATTTACATGATGATAAGATTTTTTGTTTATTGTACCTATTGCTTGACTATGTTAATAATTTTCATATTGTTAAGTGTTAAATTCTGGAGCAAAATCTACATAAGTCATTTTTTATTATGGCTTAATAAAATCATAGATTCATTTATTTTAATTTTTAGTCATTTTTATTTTAACTAGAAAGACATTACTAATTTCCCTTTTGTACGTTACTTAATTTTTAAAATATATTCTAACATGATTATAATCATGGTGAATATCAGTTTTATAGTCTTAACTACCTTAATTATCATTTTAACAAGGTTGAAGATGATTTTTCTCTCATGAAGCTAGAAGTTGTAATACAGTGGTCCAGGCCTTGTGCAACAGTCCTCAGTCCCTGACCCATTCTGTCCCTCAGACGTCCTTGATCACAGATTCCACCCTCTAGATCTCCTTACAGTTGCAATTTGGTCCTTGCATCTCCACCCTTTATCTCCAAATCATATATTGATTAAATAAATATTTTATATTTAATTTATTGAATTAAACAAATGTTTTATTAAAGTTATTGGTATTTTTAGAGGATCTTTGCATCCATCTTTTTATGAGTCAGCCATTTCTAGATAAAGCTGGGGTAACAAACCACTCCAATATGTCTGTGGCATACAAGAATGTTATTTTTTTCTCACTCCCCAGCAAATTACACGTTGACTGCAGTTCTGTGCCTCCACTCCGATGTCTCCATCATCCTGGGATCCAAGCTGAGAGAGGAGCCCTTATGTTATATTATTAAAGGGAAAAGGGCAAAACAGCTGGTGAAATTCAGCAATAGCTCTAAACCTTTTGCTTGGAACTGTTATACAGGATCATACTCACATTTCATTGATCAAACCAGTTATGTGGTCAAGCTTGTTATTAATAAGTTGAGGAATCATATTTCTCCCACAGGAAGGTATTGCACATCACATGACAATGGACAGGGACATATGATCTTCTTACACGGAAGGGGGATGTAAATAACTATTCAATCTAATCTACCAAAATAATCATAAGTGAGATTGTTTGGTAAGGCTCATTTTAGTTTTATCTTTGTCAGGTTTCATGCTGCTTCTTTCTAGGTATGCTAGCCTTATAAAATAAATTGAAAAGATTTTCAGATTTTTTTCCTGGAATCACACACACACACACACACACACACACAGAGTCAACTCTCATTATCCTTGGTAGTTAGTTTCAATAAAGTCACCAAAAAGACTGAATTAGTGAATACTAAACCATTGCTCCTAGGACAAATACAGCATTAGATTTCTGTGAGCCCTGGTCCCATTTTCGTTAACCAATAAATACACAAGGTTGTTTTATGTGTGTTTGTTTAGACACCTTATTTAATATATATTTTTGATTCATTAACATTGAACTCAGTCAACAACACTATAACCCACACCTGAACAAAGCTTCTCTAACACCTGTGTTTTCTCCAGACACATCATGGCCTTTTCGCACTTAGGAACGCTAGACAGCACTTCAACGCTACCTTTAGGGGCCATTTTAAACAACGAAATCATCAAAAAGCACAAACACGTGGAAAACGAGGCATTAAATATACTGCAAAAAGGACACGTTTACATTATGAAAACTGAACTCCCCATTTCCCCCATACGCCCAGCTCCTGGCAACCACCATTTTACTCTATTTCTATGAGTTTTTTTTTTTTTTAATGAATTTATTTATTTATTTATTTATTTATTTTGGCTGCGTTGCTGCACGCGGGCTTTCTCTAATTGTGGTGAGCGGGGGCTACTCTTCATTGCGGTGCACAGGCTTCTCATTGCGGTGTCTTCTCTTGTTGCAGAGCCCGGGCTCTAGGAACGTGGGCTTCAGTAATTGTGGCTCGCGGGTTCTAGAGCGCAGGCTCAGTCGTGGCATGTGGCATCTTCCCAGACTGGGGCTTGAACCCGTGTCCCCTGCATTGGCGGGCGGATTCTTAACCACTGTGCCACCAGGGAAGTCCCAGTTTGTCTGTTTTTAGATTCCACTTATATGTGGGATCATATAGCATTTGTCTTTCCTTGACCAACTTCGTTCACTTAGCATAATGCCCTCAAGGTACATTTTCTTCATCCATTCATTTCTCAATGGATACTTAAGACTTCACTTTTAATTTTACAAATGTTTATGCTTTTAAAATTCTTTCCATATATTTATATGTTTAGATTAAAGGTTTTTTTTTTTAATGTGGACCATTTTTTAAGTCTATATTGAATTTTTGTGTGTGTGTGTGGTACGCGGGCCTCTCACTGTTGTGGTCTCTCCCGTTGTGGAGCACAGGCTCCGGAGGTGCAGGCTCAGCGGCCATGGCTCACGGGCCTAGCCACTCCGTGGCATGTGGGCTCTTCCCGGACCGGAGCACGAACCCGTATCCCCTGCATCAACAGGCGGACTCTCAACCACTGCGCCACCAGGGAAGCCCCTATTTAATTTTTTTGTTACAATATTGTTTCTGTTTTTTCCATGTTTTGGTTTTTTGGCCTCAAGGCATGTGGGATCTTAGCTCCCCAACGAGGGATTGAACCTGCATCCCCTGCATTGAAAGGCAAAGTCTTAACCACTGGACCTCCAGGGAAGTCCCACTTTAAAGTTTTTAAAGCTGGGCATACTGGAGGTAGAAATACTGCCTGCACAAGGGTCAATTCTGATACCTCAGTGGATGCAACTCAATTCCTATACATAAGTGGAAAGGTTTTGTTGATTTTGAGGGAGCAAAATAATGGAGATCTTTCAGCTGTAAAGGTTGGAGGTACCAAGGAATGATTATTCCCTTCAGCCAGTTACAGAAAAGGACCTACTCCTGACACTCTTCCTGAGTTAAGATGAACAACTGGATATAATTTACATAAAAGTTTTTGATCTCTATGGAAGAAATATACATGTACTATTAGTGTTGTTGCTGTTGGTATTTTCCATATCATACTATTTCTTTAAAATTGTTGACAATGTTCGAAGAATTACCCATATGTACTTAGATTACATTTTGTTGAAAAGAAATAGTCATATGATGCAACTAACCAGAAGAGATGCTAGTATTTTTAGGGTTTTCATCTTTGTCCATAAATTGAAAATCACAGTACTGAGGGACATAATATGATTTGATTTTAGTAAATATGTCAATTAAAATTGCATAATATAATTTCAAACTAATATTACACAAAGACCTTTAATTTTTTTTCCTTTCATTTGGCTTTCATGGTAAGGGTCAACCCTGTTCTAGTGAAATGACTCCCCCAGCAGTATCAGCCAGAGCACCATCTGTCAACAAGTCAGTTAAATTAACCTTTGCACTCTGTACAAAAAGATATAGCGGACTAGCTCTAATAATGTTAGCTTTGATAACACAGGCTTTCCATGTTAACACCTAGATCAACACTGTCAATTAATTTCACACGGATTCTCAAGCAACATTTTAGTGATAACAGTGTTCATTCCATAAACACACTGAGTTGCATTAAACAAAATCAGTCCAAAAGAGGAAATGTTCCCTATGATATTATCACTCTGCTGAAATATTCATTTCCTAAGTAAAATCTTAGTAGCTCAGTAAGATAACTAAAATGTTTAAGGAATCATTTTGCAGATTTTTTCCCCTTTCTTCAATACACTAAAATTGGCAACAGACCAGGATATTGTATTTAGGAAATTAAACTAAATTCATTTAATAAACCATGAAAGGGAGTCACACCCAGTGATGAGTCTAGATTACTATTTCCTTATTACCTATAGTCTATGATTTATTTTACTTTCAAAGGAAGAAGGTAAATGATAGGAGGCTACCTACCAAAGTTTATTACCCCAAAATATTTCCTTTATTCTATGGCCCATATCAAGTCTTTTCACAAGTTCTGCAGAGGTGTCTTAGAGTCCACCACAGAGGAATGAGATTAAGTGTTGGGAGGAAGGGAAGAGGAGAAAGAAGGCAACAAAGTAGAGCTATAAGGCCCACCACCTTTTCAAAAACCAGAATAGCTTCATATGTTTTATATGTCATGATGCTAGAAGATTTTATGTAGAAAATGATTTAATTTTGAAAATCTTGAAAACTATAGGTCTAAATATTTTGATTTCCTACTTGAGGGAAAGATAGTATAGCATAGGAAATAAAAGGTCTTTTCTTGTAGGTAAAAACTGGGATGAAGAATGCAGCAAACTTTTAAATGTTATAGTAACAGCTGGCTTTGTGTATTGAAGATATTCCTACTCCATAATAGTAGTTTTGAATGGTAATTCACATTTTGTTTTGTTTTGACCTCCAAAACAAGATAGAATATTACAATATAATCAATAAAATGAATATTCAGGAATTTAGAATTTCTGCATGTAAGAAGATTAATTCACCGGCCACCACAAGAAGCACTTTATTAAGCACTTACTGAAGATTATTAATGATGTTTGCACTGAAGGACAGTTAGACTTAAATCCAATTATGTACGTTTCTCTGAAATGAAGTTGTATAGGTGGAGACTGCCCTCGCAATAGGTATTTCGCCACTTCTTTGCTGAAAGCATTTTGATTTTCTTTGCCCAATTTTAAATGTCCATGATGTTTGGTAAAGATTGGATCCCTACCCAGATCCAAAGGGTGTTTCCTGATTGGTTTCTAAGTTGATTGTGATAGTATTCTTTTGCTTGTTAATTGTTCAGTAATGTGATGCAATTCTGGCCAATGAGACATGAAGGCTACATGCATAGAGATTTGTGGGAAATTTTTAATCTACCTTATAAAGGGAAACAAGACAGGGAAATTCCTTCTCACATTTAACCTGAATATGATACTGATGTTGTCATGATGCAGCAATATGGTGACGATGGTAGAGAAGAAAGATGGATCCTTATTAACACAATTGAGTCACTGACTTCACCTTGAAACCACCTACTATGCAAGGTTTTGTTATATGGTACAATATAGATCCACTTATTATTGTTTATAGCCAAAATTATCTCACATGGTACAAAATATTTGCTACATCATGGACATGAGTTACAAGGAATGATTTATTAAGCAAAGAAAATCAGCCATAGGAATAGCATTATGTTTCTCTATAATGTTGATGTGGAAAAGTAAATGAGGGAGAATGTCCAGGAAAACGTGAAAAAGAAATAAAGAAGGTAGACCAGCCCAACCACATATTAAAGAGCTATCCAGAATATAGTGTAATAATAGAGTTGTGTGTATATAGGCACTTACTGTATCATAAAAATTTCATGTCAAATGAGTGGAGAAAAGACATATTAATAAATGGGTTGAGATAACAGGCCAAATTCCTTCCTCTTTCCTTACACCAAAGCACATTCAAGAAGAATAAGACAGTTATACAAAAAAAAAAGGAGAAAAAGATGAAAGAGACAATTCAAGCACTAAAAAAATTAGAGGGTTTTCTAGAAGTGTCATCTTGGAGTTGGGGTATATTTTCTGAGCACCATTAAAGAACATGGAACATTGGTTTAATATTGGTTTGAGACAAAAACCCATCAATAAACTTCTTACATTAACAGAAAAAAAGGAAAAAAGTATATGATCATCTCAATTAATACAGGAAAAGCATGTGATAAATTTTAATATCCAATCATGATTTTTAAAAAAGCTTTACCAGCTAAAAACAGAAGAAAACTTTGATTATCAGAAAAATAGTGCTACCAAAAAATCTATACAAACATACTTAATGGTGAAATGTTGAAAGCTTTCCCTTTGAGATAAGGAAAAGAATAGGATATTCACTCTCACCATTTTCATTCAACATTGTACATGAAGTCTTAACATTAAGACAAGAAAAATAGGGCTTCCCTGGTGGCGCAGTGGTTGAGAATCCGCCTGCCGATGCAGGAGACACGGGTTCGTGCCCTGGTCCGGGAAGATCCCACATGCCGCGGAGCAACTAAGCCCGTGAGCCACGGCCGCTAGGCCTGCGCGTCCGGAGCCTGTGCTCCGCAACGGGAGAGGCCACAACAGTGAGAGGCCCGCATACCGCAAAAAAAAAAAAAAAGACAAGAAAAATAAATGTTGCAAGGATTTCAAAAGAAGAAATAAAATATCACTGTTAACAACATGATTATTATATAGAAAGTCCAAAATAACCCATAGATAAATTATTAAAATCATTGTGAATTTGTCAAGATTTCTTTATAAGAATTAATACTCATATTATCATATTAATACTTATGTGCTATAATATTAATACTACATAAGAATTAATTGCATTTCTATAAATAAGCAACACAACTAGGAAATAAAATTTTCAATTAAAAATAACATTTTTAATAGCATCGCAAATATGAAAACATTTAAGAATAATTTTAACAAAAGGTCTTTGAAAACTCTATGGAGGAAATGATAAAATACTATAGATTATAGAAATAATTTAAGATCTATATACGTAGAGGGATATGCCCTGTTAATGGGTTCAAAGACTCAATATTCTGAAGATGTTAATTCTCCCCAAATTATCTACTGATATAATGTGATCCCAATCAAAACATATACATTTTGTAAGGGAACCTGACAATATGTTCTAAGATTTATATGGAAATGCAAAGGGGCAAAAAAGTCAAGACATTGCACATGTACAATGGACATATGTATGAACGTTCACAGCACTAATGGAAAACCAATGGAAACAACCAAATGGATAAATCAAATGTGGTTTTGTCATACAATTGCACAGTATATAACAGTGAATGTGAATAAACTCCATGAATCAACCTCGATGACTTACAGTTAAGCAAAATATGTCAGACACAAATTACTGTCTGAATCAATACAAAATGTTGAAAAACAAGCATAATTAATGTTGGCAATGCAAGTTTAATCACCAAAACCGTAAATAAAAATAAGGAGCTATTACCACCAAAATCAGGTTGGGGGTTTTCCTTTGCAGAGAAGGGAAAGAGAGAGTAATGACTGGGATGGGGTATGAGAGAACTTCTTAGTGCTATCATTATAAATTGGTGATTCGTTTGTGATAAATTATTGAGTTATTCATTTGTATTCTCTGCAGTTTTCTGTATGTATGTGATGGATTTCATGATAAAAATAGGCTAATTTTGCTATACATAAATTTAAAACTTCTGAAAAGTAGAAAACTAAATAAAAAGACAATGATAAAAGAAATAATAAAGTGAGAAAGTATTTTCCCACATGTGATAGGCAAAGGAATTATAAATCACCAAGATGAAGGTTTGTTCTTTTGTATTTGGGTTTCTGTTTCCCTGGCCCTCTAAAAACCTTAGACCTTCAAGCTACCTTTCTGCCAATGTTGGAACCAGCACACTAGAGTTTTGAGGTTTTTCACTATTAGCACCATAATAAATGAAGCATAGTTAACTGTGCAGAAAATCTATGGAGTCGGTGTCTTTTTGTCTTTGATAAGAAAGACATATACTCCTATATTTTCCCCTAAATTTTTTTCAAAGAGACTATTTAAGTGGGGAAAACATGTGAAATAAATGGGTGTTTGGATGTAGCTAACACTGAATTGAGATTTATTTACAATTTAAAAGAATGGGCTGTGCTTGGTATATGGGAAATGGGGCTCAGAAAAATGAAAGTGGTAGAATAGATAAAGAAGATGTGGTATATAGATACAATGGAATATTATTCAGCCATGAGAAAAAAAATACATTCTGTCATTTGTGACAACATGTATGAACTTTGAGCACATTATGCTAAGTGAAATAAGTCAAACAGAAAAAGAAGAGTACTATATGACATCACTTATATGTAGAATCTAAAAAAGGCAAGCTTGTGAAAACAGAGAGTAGAATGGTGGTTACCAGGGGCTGGGGTTGAGGAATAGGATGGATGTTGTTTAAGGGTATAAACTCACAATGAGTAGCGAATAAACCCTGGAAATCGAACGGGCAATATAGAGAATATAGACAACAGTATTGTATTATAATCATCAAACTTGCTAAGAGACTAGAACTTGATTGTTCCAACTACTAAAAAGAAATTATAACTATGTAGTGTGATAGAGGTGCTAAATGGCACTGCTACAATGGCAATTGTACTACAACATTTAAATGTATCATATCAACATGTTGTATACCTTAAATTTATACAATGTTATATGTCAAATAGATTTCAATTAAAAATAAAATAAGATAGGGCTTCCCTGGTGGCACAGTGGTTGAGAATCCGCCTGCCGATGCAGGAGACACGGGTTCGTGCCCTGGTCCAGGAAGATCCCACATGCCGCGGAGCAACTAAGCCCGTGAGCCATGGCCGCTAGGCCTGCGCGTCCGGAGCCTGTGCTCTGCAACGGGAGAGGCCTCAACAGTGAGAGGCCCGCATACCGCAAAAAAAAAAAAAGATAAAATAAAATAAAGAACATGGTGGAGATCAGAGGAAAGACCTTCTCTATAGGACCACTCTCACTTTTGCTCACTTTATCACCCCTGTTTTCACCGGTCCAGCCAGCGAAGATCCCTCCCCAGACCAGTACTGTTGTATGGAGATGAGCAGAGATCAAAATGGAAAGGTAAAGCACTGGCAGCTCTGAGGGGAAAGAATGGAACTATTTTCAGGACAGAGTTAGGGAAGGAAGGGTACCTCTAGGTGGGACATTGAACATCATGGGTAAGAAATATAAAAGACCAGGCATAGACACAAACATGAGCGAGAGTCTGTGTTCAAAGGACACCAGTGACAATATATTTTTAGACTGGAAAGTCACTGAGAGGTAGATTGGGACACCACGGATACAAAAATAAGGTCCATATTATACATTATCTGTCTGTTAAATTATGCACAGAAATTTGATTGCAGAATCTTAGCCCCAATGAACCCATGGAGAATATCACGACTTTCCCATTAAATTGAGTGTAAGAACAAGAGAAACAAAGCCACATCATTTTGGTATTGTAATCAAACATTTTTATTTAATTAAATTTAATATTTAAATAAGGTGATTATAATTCTCATTGAACATAAAATCCCCATATTAAATTACCTAAATTGATTTCTTTTAGATTTTATTGTCTCCTTCTTCTGATAGAGACTCCTGGAACTGTAGCTTAGATAATTACTAGAAATAATGCTCTCACACCAAAAAAAAAAAAAAAAAAAAAAGAAAGAAAAAAAAAGTGCACTAAGGGAATTCTTTAACAAATGAATTAGGGGTTAATGGTTTAACATTCAATATCCTATCCAATAATCTGGAACAGAATGATTCATATTTTATGCCATATCCAGCAAAATTGATTCCCACATTCAGCATGTATATAAGTGCTGGGGGAAAAAGTCTTCCTGACTTTGAAAATAATTCTGTGACTGATGTTTAAAGTATTTTCATCAGCGACTCTGTGAGAACACAGCTTGAGATCTGGCAAGTTTGTGAACCTGACATATGTGAAGGTTATAATTAAGGATATAATTGGGAAATGTTAACAAGATGTTAAAATGTCTTGTACACAGTTTGACAAAGCCATAGTCAGAAAGAAAGTTAAAGATCAGAGGTGAAAGTCATAAAACCTAGGGAAGAAATACTAAAATAATAATTTTTAAAAGATTAATTCTAGTTTATGCAGTATTTCTACCTCAAGTAACTTAATCTGAAGATATGTTCTCTCACACTCACAAAATGACACATGCAAGAATGTTCATTATAGCACTGTTTTTCATAGTGGAAAATTGCAGGCAACCAAAACATTCATCAATAGAAGAACAGATAAATAATTTTCAAATCCCGATACTGGGATAACATAAAGACATTAAAATGAATAAGGTTGATCTGTATGTGCTGATAGAAAAATGACAGAGATATATTGTATGAAAAAAAATTGCAGAACATTCTGATGTGTGACTACCATATGTATAGTACTTCTGTATATCAATATATGTATAGAGAAAGCTTGGGGACTTTATTATCAAGCCATTCCTAATGATCTGGACATGAGGTCACCAGGGAATTTCACTACCTATGTTACATATTTTAATAATGTTAAATTTTACACAAATTCACATTATATTGTATTTAGGGAAAAAAGATGAAAAAAAGAAAAGGTCATTAGATTTGACACCCAAGTTGCATTTGCAATCGGCTAGTGGTGAAGGTGGATAGTATATAGGGCAAGACCTGTATCAGATTGTGTCCAAGGCACAATTAGACTTATGTCTTTTTCAGAATTCATTGACTTTCATGACAAGGCCTTGCTGGGGGATAGCCATACTAGTTTTGGGGCCCTAGACATGACCTTCCTACAATAGACGAAAGTAAAATAATTTTCTTCATAAAGCAAATATGAGAATAATATTATTCAGGTGTAATTTTGTTGAAATAATCATCCCATTATAGTATTTCATAGAGGTGGGAGTCCCTCTCTGTTTTAACCAATGAGAAGCATTGGATTTTCAGAGTTAATATAAGAGAGCAATGTTATTAGGAAACTTATTTTTCTAATATAGTTTATACTTATAACGCCATCTTTGGGGGTTGTATTGTTGTTGGTTATTTAAGTAAATTTTACGATGATATAATATTGTAAATATATAGCTCATTTTTTTTTCAAGTAAGCACACCTAGAAACAACCACCCAGATAGAGATATAGAACCTTACCAGCACCACAGAAGCGTCCCATGAACCTCTTCACAGTCTTAATTTTCCATAGGTTAACACTGTTTGGACTTCTCTTATCATGAATTAGTTTTGCATGTTTTTGTAATTTATATAATTTTATCCATGCAGCATGTACTCTTTTGAGTCTGGCTTCATGCACTCATTCATGTTGCAAGAAGCAGTGATCCATCCATCTTCGTAGTTGTGTAGTACTCCATTCATATGAATACACCCAATGCATTATCTTCTATTTATGAGCATTTGGGTTTCTTCATTTGATGCTTTTATTAATAACACTGCTATGGATGTTGTTGTGAATACAGTTTGAAGACATATACATATTTCTTCTGGGTAAGTATTTAGAGGTAAACCTGTTGTAACATGGGGTTATAAAAGTCCAACTTTACAGATTATGCCAAATAATTTCCAAGGCAATTCTGGTACCAATTTACACTCCCACCAGCATATGGAAAATACTTTCTCTCAGTTTTTACTTGACTTTTCACTCTCTTAAACATGTCTTTTGATGGATAGAAGCTTTAATTTTAATTAAGTCTATTTTATCAATCTTTTCCTTATGATTAGTGCTCTTTGTATACTGTTTAAGAAATTTTTGCCTACCGCCAAATTTATGAATTTATTATATGATGTTATCTTCAGGAAGTTTTATTATTGTACCTCTCATATTTAGGGCTACAAACAATCCATCTATAATAGATTGTTCAAATGATATGTGGTAGAGGTCACGATTCTCTTTTTTTCATTTTATTCACATCAGTATCCATCTATCCCAACACAATTTATTAACAAGATGATCCAATGCAACATCATCTCTATCACAAATCAGGTGACTGTACATGTATGAGGGTATTTCTGAACTATATTCTGTTCCAGTCCTCTATTTGTCTATCCCACTGTGCTAATTACGCTACTTTTAAAAAGCAGTTCGAATCTCCCAACTCTGTTATTCTTTGTCAAGACTGTCTCACTTACTCTTGATCCTTTGCATTTCCACATAAATTTTAGAATTAGCTTGTTGCACTGCCCCTTCGCTGTGGAATGAATGTTTGTGTCCGCCCCCAGCCCCCCAGGGCAAATTTATATGTTGAAGCCTAATACCTAATGTGATGGTATTTAGAAGTAGGACCTTTAGAAGTAATTAGGTAATGAAGAATCAATGTCATTATGAAAGAGACCTCAGAGAGCTGCCTTGTCCCTTCTGCCTTGTGAGGACAGAGGGAGAAGGCAATCTATGAATCAGGAAGCAGGCACCTTGATCTTGGATTTCTCAACCTCCAGAACTGTGAGAAATAAACGTCTGTTGTTTATAAACCACCAGCCTATGGTGGTTTATAAACAGCCCAAACAGACTAAGATATGGTCCCCCACCACTGATTGCTGGGATTTTGATTCAATTTGCTCATTCTTGAGTCTTTCAAACTATGAGTATATTTTAAGACTGTTCGAATTTCTTTAGGAATACTGTGTAGTTTGTAAAGTTAGACATTTTACACGTCTTGTTAGAATATTATTAGGTAGTTGATGCATTTTTAAACTATTATGAATACTTTTAAATTTTAATTTATTATTTGTTGCTGCTCAATAGAAATCAATTGGTTATTGTATATTGAATTGCATCCAGTAATTTTTTCTAACAGGCCATTAATAGATTTCTTGCATTTTCTGTGTGTACAACCTGCTCTAACTGGGAGTAATTACAATTTTATTCGTTTCTTCTCAGTCCATGTATTTTTAATATATTTTTCTCACCTTATTGCCCTTCTAGGACAACCAATACAATGTTAAATAAAAGTGGTAATTACAAGTAGCCTTATTTTTTCTGAAGATGGAAGGAAAGCTTTAAAAGGATCATAATTAAATATGATTTTCCATGTTTTGTTTTGTTTTTATAGATGTTCTTTATCAGATTAAGAGTATTCCCATCTATCCCCTTCTATTCCTTGCTTTCTAAGAACTTTTCATTTTCTTTTATTTCCTTTTTTCAAGCACATTTAACTGGTTCTTAAACGTATCAAATGATACTTTTTCACCTTTTAGTTTGACCATATGCCTTTTCTTTAATCTGCTAATTTGGTGAATTAAATTAATTGAATTTTGAACGTTAATCCACATTTGCATTCCTGGCACAATTGGTTCTGACTTTTCATATATCACTGAATTTGATAATATATTGTTTATTTTTTATGCATCTTGTTAACGAATGAATTTGGGCAGTAATTATCATTTTGTAGCGCCCTTGTCAGATTCTGACAGTAGGTTATGTTAGCTTTATAGAAGAACCTTGGAATTTTTTTTTTTTTTATGGAAGAGAGTATAATATTAGTGTCATTTTATTTGTTCCTTAAGTATTTAGAAGAATTCAGTGGACTTGGAGTTTGCTATGAGAGTAGGTTTTGAATTACAGACTCAAATCTTTATTAGATATAGAATAATTCTGATTTTCCATTTACTCTTACTCAGTTTTGTTAAACGATGTTTTCAAGGTATTTATTTCATTTAAATTTTGAAATTTCTGACATAACATTGTTTGTAACATCTTCCTATAATTTTTCAACATGTATAGCATCTATAGTAACATCCCTTTTAAAATTTCTGGTATTATTTTTGCCTTCTATATTTTTTCCTTGATCCAGGGGTTTATCAATTTTGTGATATTTTCAAGAATTGACTTTTGGTTTTGTTGATTAATTTTATATTTGTCTTCTATTTATTGGACTTCTGTATGTATCATTATTATTTTTTCTTCTACTTTCTTTGGATTTAATTTGCTGTTCTTATAGCTGCTTCAGATAGATATATAGAGTGTTGATTTCCAGCATTCTTTTTTAATACATGCATGTGAGTCTAAGTTTTTTATCTATGCATGGCTTTAGTTGCATCCTGCATATTTTGATATACCAAATATGTTATCATTCATTTCCAAGTATTTTCTACTTTTCATTGTGATTAATTCTTTGATCAGTGGTTTATTTAGAACTATTATAGATTAATAACAAACATTAAGGGAGTTCTTTTTCTGTTTATCTTTCTGTTGCAGATTTCTAGCTTAATTCTACTTTCTTCAGAGAATATAATCTCCTTTGAAATTTAATGAAACTTGTTTCATGGTCCATTGGTTAACACTGGTAACTTTCCAAGTATACTTGAGAAGAGTATATTTTATAGTACTGGGGTTCAGTATTCTGCATATATCAATTAGGTCAAGTTTATTAATGATGTTATTCAATACCAATCAGAATCCCAGCAAGGTTCGGTTATACATTCATAAAAATTTGATTTAAGGGGGGAGAAACAGAAAAGGTCAGGTCCATCTCAATGTATTTTATTACCCTCAGGACTTTGGCTCACAAGTCCTGACTTCTTTTATTGCCTTCTAATGCCTTTAAACAACTGTTCTTTGTATTTTATCCAGCTTTTATAGTTGTTCTCAGTGAAAGGACTATTCTGATGTAAGTTATGCTACCATAACTGAAAATGGAACTCCCCAGCCACCGTATTTTCACTGATGGCATTACAATTCCCAACCGAACAAGCTATTTTCCTAAAAATAGCACAAAATAAATCTATTTCTAGGATGAAGAAAGTTTTAATTTTGCTTGAATTTATTACATAATTATTTAACTAGTGTGTTTCTAGAAAACAGAATGGATAATAAGAGAATATAAACCAAAGCTTTTTCAAGAGTATAGGGATTATTTGCATGTAGGGAATGGCAGCATTTACCTCAAATCATCACGTTTCACAAGGACTCACACACCTATAGGTAGAGCAAATCATTTTTCTTTCAGAGACATGTTGCTCATGGCTGAGCCAAAGCTAAGCAAGGCTAACAGAACATGGGAACCTCATGCACACCAGCACCAATAGGTTTTCTGCTATAAGCCAAAATGACTAATGCATGATGTAAATATGTGTGGTGACTGTAAATATGTATGTATTTGTATGAACATGCCTGTGTGGCATGACTGTAGGTATACATATTTATGTACATACTGTTTGTATAATGGCCTATATATGGCCAGTTTATCTGTAGGCATCTGGTGAGAACAAGATGCGGGTTTGTGCATACTTGTGGGGCTAGCCTCTCAGCACAGGTGTGTACACCCAGCATGGGTCAACATGTGTCTGTAGGCCATTGTGTCCAAGGAGATGGGTTCAGGGATCTGGGATGGAGGTATCCCAAGATGGGGATATGGGACGAGGAAAGGGTCACTTGAAAGTCTAAACCCTGAATATTAGTATGCTTTGGCAACTTTATGACCAACACACTGTCACCTAATCCCTTATGCTTATATCCATTCTCCTAAAGGTCTTCTGCCTTAGTATACAGAGAACATTCCAATTTCTGCAGTATGAGAAAACCTTACGTGGGCCTTGACTTCTGCAAAACAACCAAACTCCTATCATCTTCTACCCCAGAATGTGGACCTCCATCTTTGTGTTCTCAGCTGCTGTTTCTAGTTCAAATAAAAATATCTGACCACAAATGTGCCCTCTTCCCATAGACTCTTGTTATATCCATGAACTGTATCAGACTAAACACTGCTGGGGCATGCTATGATCTTTTGGACATTATTTTCTGCAAACACACCACACATTTCCTGTTCACTCTCCTCTACCTACTATTACAGCCCCAGTGTACCTTCTTACCATTAGGCTCAGAGGAACTTGTGGGTGAGTCTACATGAGGTACAATAGTAATGATCATTCATAAAACTCATGAAATTTCATAATGCTATATGCTCATTCACAATTTCTAGGGCCAGCAAACACCTCTATATTCTAAGCCTTAATTCAATAATAGAATATTTTAATTGATTTTAATATGAGAGTAGGAAAGATAGGGGATGATTTAAAATATTTATTATGGTAATTTCTTGTACATTTCCTGCCCAAATTAATTGATATTACAGAAAAAATTCAAAGGAAGATTCAAATATACTCATAATAACAATGATAATCTCTAGAATTCTAATGAAAAAATTTATAAGTTTTAAGAAATTGGAAAATCCCTGGAAACAATCTAAAATAAGAGATTTTGAAATTGGCCAAATCTTGTATGGAATGAATGTAGTGACCACAAGGAGACAACGTGGGTTCACTAAAAACAAGTAAGACGAAAATAATTTAATATCCTTCTTAGTGAGTATTTGTATGTTAGTATTCTAAGTGAATGTTGTTGGTAGTGTTTCTTGATTTCAATGAGTCATTAAATGTAACTTTCAGAATCATTATGGAGAAAGTGGAGAAACATGGACTAAAAATAATTAGGTAGATTTACAGCTGGTTGAACTGCCAGATCCAAAGAGTATTAGTTAATGAATCAGCGTTAACCTGGACCAGATAACCTGGTAAGTAGCTAAAGATCCTATGGACTTGGCAGCCCTTAGGGGAGTGTTGTTGCTCCTAAGTTTCCCTCTGGTTCCATCTAGTGGCTGATTATGCACTAATCAATTGTCATTGCACTAATCTTGCTTCGTGTTTACATTGAACACTATTTATTTAACAGAGCTGTGATTATATAACTTCATGTGGGGCCACCTAGTGGTGCATCTTAAATTGCCAAAGATTAGAGCAAGTCTATCTTCAGGACCTGGGTTATGCTCCAAGTCTGTAGGTATAAGCCAACCGAGTCCACTCAGGAGAATCAGAGTAAGGAATCACTTTACATTAAATATCGTGCAACTCCCATGAAGTGGTTTTTGTTTTCTTCTTTGAGGCACAGCTTTTCCTGCATCACAAATTTTTTCTGATTCCCCTCATATCCTTCAGCTCTTTTCTCCTTGTATTGTGTCCTGATTTGCCTCTCGTTATATAGTAACACTAGCACAAATGTTAGCCCCACTTTGTGTTTGCTTAGAGTTTTGTGGATTATAAGCACATCTCTTTTTTTTTAAAAGATTTATTTATTATTTATTTATTTTATTTTTGGCTGCATTGGGTCTCAGTTGCGGCACGCAGGATCTTCGTTGAGGCAAGCAGGCTCTTCGATGCAGCATGTGGGATTCTCTCTAGTTGTGGTGTGGGTTTTTTTCTCTTCTCTAGTTGTGGCGCACAGGCTCCAGGGCGCGTGGGCTCTGTAGTTGTGGTACAGGTTCCAGGGTGTGTGGGCTCTGTAGTTTGTGGCACGCAGACTCTCTCGTTGAGGCGCACGAGCTCAGTAGTTGTGGCATGCGGTCTTAGTTGCCCCGTGGCCTGTGGGATCTTAGTTCCCTGACCAGGGATCGAACCCACGTCCCCTGCATTGTAAGGCGGATTCTTTACCACTGGACCACCAGGGAAGTCCCTAAGCACATCTTTATATGTCATTTTATTTAAATAGACAGGGAGATTGGGAATATCTCCTGGAAGATGAAAGACACTAAGGCTCAGGGATGTTAAGAATACTAATCAAGCTGTCACAGTTGGTTCATCATGAAGCTTGAGCTCCAGCCCAGTCTTTCTTAACAGCGTTTCTTCAACATGTATTTTTTTCAGCTTTATTGTGGTATAACTGACAAATAAAATAATAAGATATTTAAAGGGTACATCGTGATGATTTGATTCCAGCCCAGTCTTTTGAAGAATCATCTAGGTCCCCTTCTCCTTTATCATACTGCTCAGCAGAAAACTCCCAGTGTCCCCAGTAATCTAATCAGGGAGCTTCTTGAGTGCTTTCACCTTCTCTTCTAGCCATGATTCCAACACATCAATTTTGATAAACCTAATCATGGAGACAAACATGCCCCATGGATCACCGGGACAAATTCCTCAAAGCGCAGCCTTAAAGGGTCTCAATTTAAACTAGAATACAGTTTTTCCCCAAAAATCTTCTCTAGTAACCACAACAAAAACTATCTGAACCCCAATAATTTGTACTAGACAGAGGCTCTTTATACTTTGCTTGACAACACCCTTTTCTTACCAGCTAACGGCAACCTGCCATAGTATTTCAGGAATGAAGAAAGTTTCCAAAGCTCCTTGAATACACAATCAACACCAGTCTTCAGCACCACCATCATCATACTTATCATCACAGATAATAGTTATTGAACAATAACCATGGCCAATAACTGTGCCCAATGCTGTTACACTCGTTCTCAGCTAATCCTTCATAACCCTGAAAGGAAGGAGTTACTACGTTTAGACTGAGTCTTTTCTTAGAAAAGCTACGAAATCAACAAAAATCATGGAGGTAGTAAATTCTAGAGCAGGGATTTGAAACTGGATCTGTCTCACACATCTAGGACCCAATATAACATCTCTTACAGGTATTCAATTCATGCAACAGCAACAACAGCAATAAATATCTTCCCCCTGCTCTCACTGTATAATAGATTTCTGCTTGAGATGAAATATTGAATGAATCAAATGATCATTTGGTCTTTCCAGCTCTTTAGATTCTATGAACCAAATGATGAACCTTGCCCTACACAAGCCTGAGAAGTAACAGAGTTTTGGTAAATGTGTGAAGCGTAAGCCAGACCACATACTTCTGTGATGAAAAACATTAATTCCAGAGCTGCAGCCAAGAGGGTCTTGCTTTTAGTTTGAAAGAAACTTTATGTTATACAATAAACCAGATGGAAACATCAATGATAATATTTGCCAACATGGCTCAGCACACTTTAGCAGAGAATTACCAAGCTCCTGTCATGATGAAAAGGAAATTGGAAGGCAGTCAAGTGATATCATCCCCTGTACATTGATCCAGTGCTGCAGGTTTTGGATGATTTGCTGTTAAATTCATCTTTCCACATCACTGTTTCTTAAGGTTTGGATTTTTTGTGAGCTATATGGCTTGTGATTTAAGGGACATAAAAGAAAGTTCTTTTGAAAAAAGAACTTATTAAGGAAACAAAAATAGAGCTAGTTATGTTGTTAAAATATTTGGGGTTGAATAACATCTTTTTAAGTGATAACATTATGGTAAGTAATGTTTAACAGAAGCATGTAGGATAGTGGATTTCTCTCTAATGGTGCACGAACATTTGCATGAAGTAAGTAAAATTAGGAAAATCCTGAAAATATGACCAAAAATGGTACTCACAATCTTGATAGTCATATATTTTGATATACGAGGCTTTAATAAGGCTGCAGTGAAGGTTTTCAGATTTCCTCAAGGTTATAGAAACAAAATCCAGTTTCAATGGATTAAGTGACAGTGCAAAATACCTTACTGTCTAGTTTCGTTGCTCTCTAATGCTATTTTCACAAAAATTACTGATGACACTGCATTAACAAGTTTCATTTTTACTGTCAGATATTTTATGTGCCTGTCCAGATGCAATTATAAGTTGAAAAACCAAAATTATAAGCGATATATCATGTCTAAAATAACCATTACTTTTCCTAAAATGTTACTAAAATAATTCTCAAATAATACTTATTGGTTCTTTTGAATTTGAATATGTGGAGTAAATCACACTGACCAAAATTAAAGGTACATAATAACTAATTGATAAACATTTAAATTAGTGGCTGGAAGGTAGGTGAAATTAATATTTCCAAAGTGGACTCACAATTCATTAACCACAATTGTCATTTTCTACTATGCTGATGGAAGAAATCTATTTCATTTAAAGTTAGATGGACATGTTATGTGAGCGAGCCACTAAGTTCCTCATCGGCTTATATAAAAATCGCCTACCAGGGAAATTGGAAAAAACATGCCTTTAAGTTTGTTCCCAATATACAGAATCACTCTGTTACTCTCACTCCACCTCCAATAATCCAGTTACTGAATTCTAATAGTCGTTTCTACCTATACTCTTGCCAGGTCAGGCAGGAGTATTATTCCATTTATCAATGAAAACACACCACTAACTGGTGATTTTATTACGTATGAACATGTTCCAAGGAGCGATAGACCTTTGATTTAGAACGCTGAATCACGAGCTACTGTTACGTCTGGTGAAAGCTAAGCCTGTTCAGTTTTCAGCTTCAGGTGATAAGATATTGATCTGCCCCCCTACCTCAAGCCAGTAATCAAATACAATGTGGCTACAAGGTGCTTATGGTGACTGGATGCCTCTGCAGGAGGCATATGGAGCTAAGAACATTACTTAATCCCTGTGAACAAGGTCTACCATAGTCCTTAGAGACATCGACACCCTTGTGTTCACCAGATGCTTAAAAAGAGTTGTAGTGGGGTCACAGATAAAGAAGAACCTTGGGCTCAAATCTATATAACTCATAGGTTATATACAAGCTCCTAAAGAGGAAGTATTGTTGAAATATTTATCTTTCATATCATTTGAAACAGGTTGGGCTCACAGCAGGCATTTAGTACATTCTTGCTGACCTGTTTCATTGTTTTGACTCCTGGGCAGCATAATGGCATACAAATAGAAAGTAATATGAGGTCGTGACTGGTATATACGCTGAGACTGGTTTCTGGTTGCTGAAAATAATCAAGATGATGAGGAGAATAAGGGTAGAGGAGCGTGCGTGTGTGTGTGTGTGTGTGTGTGTGTGTGTGTGTGCGTGTGTGTGTGTGTTTGTTAGAGAGGGAGAGAGAGAGAGAGAGAGAGAGAGAAAGAGAAATCATGAGAGAGGTAGACCCTTCCCATCTGTTTCAGGAGTACCTATTGTTGCTCGTTTCAGGACTGCATGAAAAGCAAGTCTAAAAGCATTGAATCCATTCCCTTTATTAATCATTAAGTTAATAATTTAAATTATTGATTAATTAAATTCCCCTTCTTCTACTCCACCAAAAGAAGACACACAGATGGCCAAGAGGCGCATGAAAAGATGTTCGACATTGCTAATTATTAGAGAAATGTAAATCAAAGCTACAACGAGACATCACCTCATACCAGTCAGAGTGGCCATCATCCAAAAAGTCTACAAACAATAAATGCTGGAGAGGGTGTGGAGAAAAGGGAACACTCTTGCACTGCTGGTGGAAATGTAAATTGGTACAGCCTCTATGGAGAACAGTATGGAGATTCCTTAAGAAACTAAAATTAGAGCTACCATATGATCCAGCAATCCCACTCCTGGGCAGAAAAATCATGGTTCGAAAGGATACATGCACCACAGTGTTCTTTGTAGCGCTGTTTACAATAGCCAAGGCATGGAAGCTACCTAAGTGTCCACTGACAGATGAATGGATAAAGAAGATGTGGTACATATATACAATGGAATATTACTCAGCCATTAAAAAGAATGAAATAATGCCATTTGCAGCAACATGGATGGACCCAAAGATTATTATACTAAGTGAAGTAAGTCAGAGAGAGACAAATATCATATGATATCACTCATATGTGGAATCTAATTTTTAAAAAATGATAAAAATGAACTTATTTACAAAACAGAAACAGACTCACAGACTTAGAGAATGAACTTATGGTTACCAGGGGGGATGGCGGGGGAGGGATAAATTGAGAGTTTGGAATTTACATTTACACACTGCTATATTTAAAATAGCTAAACAACAAGGACCTACTGTATAGCACAGGGAACTGTGCTCAATACTCTGTAATAGCCTCAAGGGGAAAATAATTTGAAAAAGAATAGACACATGTATATGCATAAGTGAATCACTTTGCTGTACACCTGAAACTATCACAACGTTGTTAATCAACTATACTCCAATATAAAATAAAAATTTTTAAAAAAGAAAAAAAAGTCAAAAAAATTCCCCTCATCTTGGGGTAGGCCAAAATTCTGTAATAAAGAAATTAATATTTCAAAATAAATGTGTAACATCTGAATGCAATGCATAGAATAAAAATACATTTAGTTATTAAGTTGTAGCATTTTGGAGCTAAAAGAGACCTCAAACATCATTTATTTGAACTCTTTTATTTTATGAATGACAAAATTAAGGTTCAAAGAGGAAAAATAACTTGCCCAAATTCAAACATCCAGTAGGGAGCGAGGAATATTGACTTTTAGTTCAGTGATCCTTGTACCTTACTAGGCTGCCTCACGCTGCACATTAGTGAACACAACAAAGTCACATGGATGGGAAAGTCTTTTTCTGTTCTTCATCGGGTACATATATACAGATAATTTCTCCCAAGCCCTGTGATTTATAGTTAATTTTAATCAAATGTAAATTTTATAATCACCTCTTATAATCATTTACAAAAATGATTTGCAAATTTAACTTTTAGACATTTCAGTGGGTAGTTGGTTATTCTCTTTTCATTTTATCCACGTTAGAAAGACCCGTCTGTAATACAGGTTCTAAAAGAAGGCTTTGGACTTCTTTTTGTCTGTAAAAGCATCCAGGATAATTTATACTCTTGTAGACACAGAATACTTGCTTTTGGGCAATAGTATAGGCAACATTTAAAATCATGCTTATAGAAATACAAAAGGAAAGCAGCACTCAGCTTTGTGTCTGCAAAAAATAGTTGCTCAAAACAAATAAAGCTATTATTTTTAATAATAATATTATTATTAGTTTAGGACTCTCACCCTCCAATTTGCCTATCCTGCATCCTTTTCGTATCTGATTTCTGTTGTTTCCATTTTTGTATATATCATCTACTACTCATTGGTGATCATCACCCTGTGGTTAGGAAATTAGGAAACCAGCTCAACAAAATAATAAAGACACATTTACTACCATCAAAAATAGATATGCAACAATTCCTCACAAATTTACATAGTTAAGAGTGGCAGCTATAGCTGTTTGCTTGTTCCCATAACAGGAGGTCCAGGGTTTCATGTTGTTATCATCTGCTGAATCATTTCCTCCAACTTCATATCGTTTCTAAAATACAATTGATTTCCTTGGTTTAATGGTTATTTTCTTCTGTAAATGGAATTATTTTTTTCTAATGAGAGTAATAGTTTTCTTTCACTCATCAGAAAATAAGGAAATGCATGTTTTTTACATACATTTTTAAGCATGAATAAGGTATTGAGTTCAAGATGAGTAAGAAAATATACACTTTGGCTCACATTTCAGGATCTGTATCTTGCCTTTTCTGAAAAAAATCTGCACAACATTTTAATAATATTTTAATTATATTTTTATGGACATCAGATTATATGTAATGATGTCTTTTGACTCAATAATGGCAGAAATATATAAACTATGAACTCCTGTACACTGAGAAAAAAAAAGAAACACACTTTGGGCAATAGAAATAAAACGCCTTTCAATGGTTTGCTAGCAAATCACTATCCTACTTCTAATGCCAGGAGAGACTCAACAAAGATTACCTAATTTATCTTCTATATTACTATTACAGCAGTCTAAGAGTTTCTCAGTTGCCAAATTATACTTGATTTATATTGGGCTCTTAGGCAACTGAACTCGGGGGTGGGGGTGGGGTTGTTTATTTTGTCGGTTGGTTGGTTTGGTTTGGGTTTTTGCACAAGAATTTTAAGGTACTTCTTCCTTATCATAGATCTTCCTTTATCAATAGATCTTTTGAATGTAAATGATAAAAGTGTCATCCAAACTATTAGTTATGCCCTAACCTCTAGTGGTCTGCATATAAAGAACTCACGCATGCCCTTTGTCTTTAACCAGTTCTCTTTCTCTCCCCTGCCCCCCTCCACACACTGTGGCTGCCTATTTACCTGTTAATACTTCTTGGAAATAGTGATTCAACAGAAAATATGTTTTCTCTTATGCTACATTTTTCTAAATTTTCTGGATTGGCCTTGGAAAAGACTTAGCTGCAAATTAAAACCAGAGGGGCTTCCCAGGGCTTCCCTGGTGGCGCAGTGGTTGAGAATCTGCCTGCCAATGCAAGGGACACGGGTTCGAGCCCTGGTCCGGGAAGATCCCACATGCCGCGGGGCAGCTGGGCCCATGAGCCACAATTACTGAGCCTGCGCGTCCGGAGCCTGTGCTCCGCAACAAGAGAGGCCACGATAGTGAGAGGCCTGCACACTGTGATAAAGAGTGGCCCCCACTTGCCACAACTAGAGAAAGCCCTCGCACAGAAACGAAGACCCAACACAGCCATAAATAAATAAATAAAAATTAAAACGTTTTTTTAAAAAAAAACCATAGAGCTCTGTGGCAACGATTTCCTAACCTACTTTTTTGGACTCTTGTGAACAAAAGGAATGAAGTCAGTTTGGTGGTGTGACTTTTTCTTAGTAAAGCCTAAAGGTTCCTGGTGACCACTGATGCTTTTTCTTTTTCTTGTGTTCACAAACCATAGGCCTGAGAATCTATTCTGGAGATGATTCACACATAGAAACCAAAGTTACTTATTGTTAGAAGCCAAATTCTACCTTTTCCCTTTAGGAACTAGTGTTCTGACATCTCTCTCATTCCCATGACATGTTAAAAATGGCTAAGGTAGTTCTTCTGCAAGAACTTTGTAGAGTGAAAGTCATCTAGACTAGAGACTTTAAAACTCATTTTAAGAGTCTAACAATGCTTTTTTATGCTATAGTGTGCATAGGAATCACTTGGGGTCTTCCTAAAATGCAGATTTGGATTCAGTGGGTCTGGACTGCGGCTTGATATTTTTCACTTCTGACAAACAGGTGATGCCTCTGCAGCTGATTCCTGAACCATGATTTGTGTAGCAAGGAACTGCACAGTGATTCTCAAACCTGAGTGCTCATTAGAATCACCTTCAGGGCTTTAAAATAAATAGATGTCTGGGTCCCACTCCCTGAGATTCTGATTTAATTGCTCTGGGAAGTGGTCTGGACACTGGGAATTTTAGAAGTCCCCAGGAGATTTTAATGTGCAGCCAAGAGTGGGAGTCAGTGTCCCTTTCAGCCCTCTCTGTATCACTGCATTTTCTTTGATGCATAGAATGGAAGCAAGTGAGGAATTTCTCTTTCAAAAACAACAAAGAAAACTGCTTTCTTAGGGGCATATCGATGATTATAAAGGCATGCCCAGTTCTACTGCTAGCGTGCTCGGACCCTGCAACTGTCAATGTGGTTCTGGGACCATCACTGGGACTTGTTAGAAATGAAGAATCTAGGACCTCACCGCAAACATTGAGAATCAAAACCTGCCTTTTAACAAGATTTTCCAGGTGATATTTATGCACGTTAAAGTTTGAGACTCACTGCTCGAGGAGGCTCTGTTCCCTTGGCAATCGTTCTGTGTCAAGCACACAGGGCAACCAATCAGTCCCGTTATAAAGACCTTGGAAGTGAAGAGGGGAGAGAGAAGAAGCCAATCAACAGTGAATAACTGACAAAGTGCTCCATATAGCCTTGCAAGTCAACTCCAAAATATATTCACAATCAGGGTAAATTTCAAATCTGTCAAGGAAGTACTTATATAGCAAAAATAAGTAATAATTATTATTGCTAATTTATGCAGCATTCATTTTTTTCTTTGTTTTGGTGATTAATTGTTTGGGCATGCTCTACAGCTCTACAGCTCTGTATCAGTAGTTCTCAACTGAGGGCAATTTTACTTCCCAGGGGACATTTGCTATTTTGGTTGTCACAACTAGGGAGGGTGTGTGTAAGCGGCATCTAGAGTGTAGAGGCCAGATATACTGCTATCAGGGGAACATCCTACAGTGCACAGAATAGACCTCCCTTCCAAAAACAAAGAATTATCTGGCACTAGATGTCAATAATCCACTGAGGTCGAGAAATTCTGCACTACAGTGTATCAGTTTAGGGACACACACACACACACACACACACACACACACACACAAACATATATGCATTTCTTGAAGAGGCAAAATATCATTTGTAAAGTGGAATAAGGTAGTTAAAAATTTCCTCTGGAAACTCACTCCATTATGAAAAGCTGAATGACCAGGATAATAGAATAACAGAGTGATCTCAAGATGTGCAAGTTGGTATAAATGTGTAAGGAGCCCTGGGATGTATAGTTCATTTTCTTAGCGAATGCATTAAACATTGCTGACTGGCATTGTAAAAGTAGTCCAGTAACATCTCACTGTTTACTTTTTGGTTCTCATTAGTGTTAAAGTGTCAAAACCCAGTAACCACTTAGTAAGCACCCTCGTGCTTGTGGCATTGAATTAGGCACTCCACACAGATCAAGCCTCGACTTTAATCACTTGTGGGATTAATTTACAATGTGTAAAATGCACAATTGTGAAACCTTCAGAGAAGTTCTCTTGGTTGTGCTCTTTGTTTTCATTTCATGTGATCATGTTTAGTCTGTTAGGAGTTGTTGAAGTTCTGCTGAGGAAAACCAATGTTGCAGTATAGACGCATCAGCCAGCCTTGGACGTGGATGAGATTCCTTGTATGGAAACGGGGTCTACTAACTGTTCAGAGCCAGAGCTCTATAGTGAGATGCACAATAGGCATTGATCAAGGCAATTCTTGGGAATATGAAAACTGGATAAAGGTAGATGCCTGGCACCAGGGATCTGGCAGGCTCGTGGTGTTGGCCTCCTTAATTTCTCTGCCCCCTACCTAGGCTTGCTTTGGGTCCCTTGTCACCAAAGTTCAGGACATATCTTTTGGAGGTATTCCAGGTGACCCTATGGTGTGCTGGAGGAAAGTATTAGACCTTCCAGCAATAGTGTTCTATCTAAAAATGGAAAACAATGAGGTTTGCTAATGATTGATATATGACTTTCACACTTGGTTTGTCTGCCAGATGTTCAAGTGTCACACTGTGTCCTGAGGAAAACCTGAAGTTTGTCCACAGCTGTGACTTTACTAGTTCCTTTGCTTTCGACATATCGCAACGTATGGTGGCTTAAATGTACTCAGACATGTGATTTTACCATCTTAAATCATAGAATCTTCACAACCTTGTTTATTGGAATGGAGTATAAGCAAAATATCTTTTGTTCTCCATGGAGATTCACTGGCTAGCTCCTTGCAAAGCACCAAAAAAGTAGTTGAAATTAGAGATACCAACTTTTTCTTTTACAAAATGATTAATTTGCTGACCTTTTCAGGGATGACCAATGACTGTCAGTAGTTGCTACCTCACAGGCATGTAAAGACATGCACACACATATAATCGGTCACTTTAATATTAAGTGGGTTTTTATAAAGAACAAGACAATAGTTACTGTTGAAAGTAACTAATGCTTTATAGAGAGTATAATACAAAAAAATCTGAGGGATTTTGTTTCCATATCTGGGAAGTTTTGTTACTGAAAAAGATATGTGTCGTTGAAAACTAGACTTTGATTTTCTAAATTATTTAAAGATCTCCCAAAGGAAGAGTTTCAGTGGAATTTCAATGTCTTTTGCGGAAATCTTTTATTCCCTCACAGAGGTTCATTGGTTAACTCCTAGTAAAGCGCAAAAACGCATAGTTGAAATTAAAGTTACTATGTTTTCTTTTTTTTAAACAAAAGAGAGGTGTTAATTTTCAGAGATGACCAGTGACTCAATAGTCTCTACCTTACAGATATTTACAGACATAGACACACTCCTCACATTTAATCTGTCAAATATATATACAGCAACAGCTTTATCAAAATACAACTCATATAAAATTCACCCTGTTAATATAATTCAGTGGTTTTTACTACATTCACAGTCATCCAACCATCACCACAATCTCATTTCAGAACATTTACATCACCCCAGAAGGAATCCCATGTATATTATCAGTAACTTCCTATTCCCACCTACTCTCAGCCCTTGACAATGGGGTCATAAAGGACCACATACTGAGAATAAGCAAAAATAACATACCAACTTGCTCCAGAAAATGGTTTCTTCTGGAATATAAGACTAAATCAACTAAGATAATCCAAAGCCTTTTATACCATAAACTATGCCCAAACTTAAACAGTTCCCCACTTCACAAGATCAGCCTTAAAATCACCATCCCAGACTCTAAATGCCTATAAATATCCTCTCCTGACTTCTCCTGTTCTGAGACACAACTAAGACTCTGTCAAATTCTAAAATGAGTCTAATTAAGTTAGCTTTGCTTGATCTGCAGGTGTTCTCTCTCACTGCAGTGAGTCTGATCAACTAAGCTTTGAGTAATCAACAGATGTTTCTGGTGGACTCTTAGAATCCACATTTGGTAGTCCCCTTACTCTCCCAGTTGGGTTTCTTGGGCAAGAGTCAGGATGGCTCCAGCTCTCTCTTGCTTGTAAACTGTGGAAAACACTCACACATTCTCTCCCCTTGTCAAACTGTTAGAGGGCAGGCTGGTTCCAATATAGTCACTTTTCCTTTGCTTTGCCACCAAAGAAAGAGCTCACCTTCCTGCCTGACTTGCCTTCACAGCTTCCTAGTCAGTAGTGATATTCCAGTCCACTGTCACTTGACAACCTCAAGGAACATATATGAGAGTCCTTGCTCCCTTAAAACACTTCTCTTTAAGCTTGAGGTGGAATCCAGTCATCCCCACCTTGGGATTGGTGAGGGGTAATGGGTGAGACCACAGAAAGGTAACAGCTTCCTCCAAAGAAATCTCCTCACAAATCCATTCTTCAAAATCTGCTCAACTCTTAAAGGATTTTAAGATTTGAAAAAATTAACAACTTTTTTCTGAAAATTCAAATTTAGTACAGCAACCACACTTTGGAATATATCTATTGTATCCTAGTGCCTCAGTCAAAACTCTCACCATGACAGTCAGCTATAGTCACAAAGTAGTCCCCCCTTATCCTCGGGAGACACATTCCAAGACCTCCAGTGGATGCCTGAAACCGTGGATAGTACTGAATCCTATAAATATATTGTTTTTTTGCCTAAACATAATACATACCTATGAAAGTTTAATATATAAATTAGGCACAGTAAGAGAAAACAATAATAACTAATAATAGAACGATTTTAACAATACCCTGTAATAAAAGTTATGTGAATGTTGTCTCTCTCTCTCTCTCTCTCTCTCGAAGTATCTTATTGTACAAATCTAATGCCTTTTCCATCTTAACTAATTACTTATCACGCACTATGGCCCTAACTTTTGCAGTTTGAGGTGTGGCAGCAGAACCGGCGTGAATTTCCTTTTCCTTCTTCACAAGTTCATGGAATAGAAGATATTCATGGATAGAAGATATATCTAGATCTTAGCAACTTCAGCACATGATTTTTCTTCTTTCCTTATTAAGTCGAGAACTTTCACCTTTACACTTAAAGGAAGCACTTTATGGCTACTCTTTGATATATCTGAATTACCAGCATCACTTCTCTTGTGCTTTGGGGCCATTACTAAGGAAAATAAGGGTGACCTGAACACAAGCACTGTGATCCTGGGACGGTCAATCTGATAACTGAGAAGGCTATTAAATGACTAACAGGCAGGATTCTCCGGACAAAGGGATGATTCACATCCTGAGGGGGATGGAGCGGGATGGTAAGAGATTTCATCAAACTACTCAGAGTGGCACACAATTTAAACTTTACGTGGAATCTAGAAAAATGGTACAGATGAACAGGTTTGCAAGGCAGAAATAGAAACACAGATGTAGAGAACAAATGTACGGACACCAAGGGGGGAAAGCGGGGGGTGGGGGGTGGAGGCAAACATATGTATACACTAATATGTATAAAATAGATAACTAATGAGAACCTGCTGGATAGCACAGGGAACTCCACTTCGCTGTACAGTAGAAACTAACACAACGTTGTAAAACAACTATACCCCAATTTTTAAAAATGAACTTTATGAATTGTTTATTTCTGGAATTTTCCATTTAATATTTTCTGACAGAGGTTGACCACAGGTAATTGAAACTGCAGAAAGTGAAACTGCAAATAAGGGGGAGACTACAGTATTTTGGGGTAAATGTGCCAAGCACTTATTTTACTGAGAAGCATTTGCTGTTAAAGATTAGTTTGGGACCAGTGATCTAGCCCAGCGCTTCCCATGCTTTAATGTACATACAAAATTACCATGGGGATTTTCTTAAAATGCAGATAAACAGATTCTGATTCAGTAGGTCTGCAGTGAGGACGGAGATTCTGCATGCCTAAAGATCTCCCAAGAGATGTCAAAGCTGCTGGTCCTCAGACCACAAGACTCCAAGCAGGCTCCCTGTCTCAGGGGTTGAATCAGAATTGTGAATTCTTTGAACTAGAAAATTGAAAACAGAACAACAACTAGAGTGCAATCACTCATCTCTGTGTTGTCCAGGCAAAGAGATGAGGAGCAAGAATCTGGGTTAGGAACTGGGCAGAATATGAGAAATAATAAAATTGAGAAGAGGCGGTGAAGGGACAGGAGGATTTCAAAAGGAGCCTGATTACAGATGTGAGACATAGTAGGCAGAAGGTAAGAATGGGTCAGAGGAGCAAGACAGAATAATGGGAGGAAGAACATAGACAAAACCAATATAACCTGGCATTTCTGGTCCATATTTCATTGGACAGACATATTTCCAAATGCCAGTTTTGCTGTGCTCCTTTGCAATTTTTTGTTTTGATGGATATTAAAAGAACTTGAAGAGGTGGGAGACACAGGTCCAGCCTGGGCAAAACATACCAATTCTTTTCTTTCCTGCTTATTTACACACTCACTGTTGCTATGCCACATTTGGGAAAAATTTCTTTTGAGAAATGTCCAAACTGATAGTAAAGGTACTGCATAAGTCGGAAAAATAGAATTATAAAAAAGTCCAGCCTACTCAAAACTATACTTAGTTATCTTGTAAATTTGCTGGAAGTAAAATAATTTCCAGTGTTTTCTCTGTCAAAAACTCCTCACCATTTTTGTCTGTTTGTGTAGTTAAAACAGAAATGTTGAGGAGTGTGTGGGGGTCAGTCATTTTCAGCAGTGTCTTTTGAAAGAGCAAAGATGATCCTGGGTAAACAAGAAGTGGCCCTGAGCAGGAGTTTCCACTGTTGGATTTTTGCATTCAGGAGGAACTGACCTTGTCCGTCAAGATCTCTCAAAAGCAACAGTGACAAAGCATCTCACTTACATATCATATTTCCCACTTGTAAATAAATATATTGAGACAAACTGTTTAAGTGAGGCACTACTTTGCAGGCACTACAATCATCAATGGCTAATGAATCAGTGTTTCTGGTCCAATAACATAACCAAAAAAAAAAGAAAAAGAAAACAAATGGGGAAAAAAAAGTATAGTTTTCATCGACTTACTGAACTAGAGAAAAAAATACTTTCACTTCTCAACTTTAAAAATATTTTACAATGGTTCTATTTTTAAGAGGCTGTGGGTTATTTCAGAGGTAACTTACCATCTTGAAAGTTGAGAAATGAATTTAATTCCAGCTAAGCAACATATGCGATTGCCATAAAATGAAAATCTTTACAAAAATATATATAACAATCCAAGACTAGTATTTACTGTCTGAAATCCATGCCTTGGTTAACTTTTTTAAAAATAATCTTCCCAGTCATTATATTTATATGCTGGTATCCTCATTATCATTTCTGCCTCTTCTTTGGGGAACAGTATTATAAGTGGTTTTGTGATAGAAAAAATAAATGTGGATGAATCATGAAGATTCTTTAAATGAATCTTAAATCTTATTAAAATAGTTGAGTCATTTGTGTTTCCCTCCCACAGAGGCAATAAAAGATTCATCTAATCTAAATCATTTTCACTTTCTCTACCAGTTTCTGGATTTTTTAAACCTGAAAAAACCTTCAGAGCATTACCATCTAAGGGATTGAGAACTTGTACGTCTGACTCTGGTTAGGAAGGATGAGATTGGTATTCTCTTATATAATTGTATTACTTTCCTTCTACATAATGAAGCACAAAATGTTTGAGAGGAGAAAATAAATTATGACTATATCCATTAAAGTAACTAAAATCTTGAATTTACATGTTTTCTTTATTTGCTGATTATAAGCTTTTTTTCTCCCTCTCCCTATCCACACTGCCCCCGATGACCCATTCTTGTCACAAAATGCCCACATTTATTGATCAACTGAATAAATGATTATTGATTTTGTAATTTTCAGCATTTTCAAGAATTTCAGCCATGTTAATTTGAGGACAATCTTGGAAGGGACCCTTTTGGGATAGATGTGTATGGCAAGTCATTGAAACCAAGACAATAAACACGTTCACAATGTATGTCCGCATAATGATCCTGGGTTACAATAACAGTGGTGCTTAGTGCTATTTCAATTGAATATTTATTCATCCATGGGTATATAAGCCTTGGGCTATTCATAATTCTGAAAGAGAGAGTGTCATATTTCTAGTTCCTATGTAGGTATTAATTCTTTAATGTTTCTGGTGTAGAGTTAATGAAATTGCCTTAGAAATTTGAAGTTGTGTTAATATTCTGTATTTTGTATCTATGTTAAGGACTGAGAACATCTGTAAAGTTAAATTGGAAAATTACCAATATGAACTTGGGTTGGTAAAAACATATTAAAGTAACACTGCCTTTTTAAAAATTGAAGTATAGTTGATTTACAATGATATATTCGTTTCAGGTATACATAATAGTGATTTGATAATTTTATAGATTACATTCCATTTTAAATTATAATATATTGGTTATTTTCCTTGTGCTATACATTACATCCTTGTATCTTATTTATTTTATACCGCAACTTGTACCTTTTAGTCCACTTACCCTAATCTTGCTCCTCCTACCACCTCTCTCCCCACTAGTAACCACTAGTCTGTTCTTTGCACCTCTGAGTCTCTTTCTGTTTTGTCATAGTCATTTGTTTGTTTTATTTTTTAGATTCCACATATAAATGAAAACATACATTATTTGTCTTTCTCTGTCTGACTTACTTCACTTAGTATGATAATCTCTAGGTCCGTCCATGTTGCTGCAAATGGCATTATTTCATTCTTTTTTATGGCTGAGTTGTATTCCATTGTACACATGTACCACGTCTTCTTTATCCATTCATCTTTTGATGGACATTCAGGTTGTTTCCATGTCTTGACTATTGTGAATAGTACTGCTATGAACATAAGGGTGCATGTATCTTTTTGAATTAGTGTTTTAATTTGCTTTGGATATATACCCAGGGGTGAAATTGCTGGGTCATATGGTAGTCCTATTTTTAATTTTTTGAGGAACCTCCATATGGTTTTCCATAGTGGCTGCACCAATTTACATTCCCACCAACAGTGAACTAGGGTTCCCTTTTCTCCCCATCCTTGCCAACATTAATTATTTCTTCTCTTTGTGAGGTCAGTCATCCTGACAGGTGTGAGGTTCTCATTGTGGTTTTGATTAGCATTACCTTGATGCTTAGTGATGTTGAGCATCTTTTCACGTGCCTGTTGGCCATCTGTATGTCTTCTTTGGAGAAATGTCTATTTAGGTCTTCTGCCCATTTTTGGATTGGGGTGTTTATTTGATATTGAGCTGCTTGTATATTTTGGAGATTAATCTGCTTCATCTGCAAATGTTCTGCCCATTTTTAATTGTCTTCTTTGATTTTTTTGATATTCAGTTGTATGAACAATTTATATATTTTGGATATTAATCCCTTAATTGACATATCAGAAGATATTTGCAAATATCTTCTCCCATTCAGTAGGTTGTCTTTTCATTTTGTTGATGGTTTACTTCGCTTAAGGAAGGGGATAAAACACCTCAAGTTTTTGACTTGTGGTTTCCATGTAGTTCATATATGTTGAGCTATAACTATATCTCCTTGTTTCAAGCTGATAATCATTTAAGTTCAAACAAATTATAAAAGCTCTACATTTTTTACTCCCCCTCCCCACATTCTGTGTTTTTGATGTCATATTTTACATCTTCATGTCTATCCCTTAATTCTTTATTGTAGTTATAGTTGATTTTACAATTTTTGTCTTTTAACCTTCATACTAGCTTATTTAAGTGGTTGATTCACAGCCTTTACTATATATTTGCATTTATCAGTGGGATTTTTCCCTTCTTATAATTTCCTATTTCTTGTCATAGCCTTTTGTTTTTCACTTAAGGAAGATCCTTTAACACTTCCTGTAAGGTCGGTTTAGAATTGATGAACTCTTAGTTTTTGCTTTTCGGAGAAGCTCTTTATCTCTCCTTCAATTCTGAAAGATAACCTTGCTCAGTTGAGTATCCTAAGATGTAGGGTTTTTCTTTCAGCACTTTAAATATATCATGCCACTCCCTTCTGGCCTGCAACGTTTCTGCTGAAAATTCAGCTGGTAGCCTTAGGGAGGGGTTCCCTTGTATGTGACTTTTTGTTGGTCTCTTGCTGCCTTTAGAATTCTCTCTTTAACTTTTGCTATATTAATTATGATATGACTTGGTGTGTGTCTCTTTGGGTTCATCTTGTTCGAGACTCTGTGCTTCCTGTACTTGGATATCTGTTTCCTCCTTCAGGATTGATATGTTTTCAGCCATACTTCCATCAGATACATTTCCTACCCACTTTTCTCTCTATTCTACTTCTGGGACCCCTATAATGCAAATGTTAGTAGCTTGATGTTACCCCAGAGATTGCTTAAGCTATTCTTATTTTTAAATTTGTTTTTCTTTTTGCTGTTTTGATGGAGTGATTTCCATTATTCTACCTTCCATATCTCTTATGTAAGTAACACTGCCTTCTGAAGCTTAGATAATTAGATAGAAGCTATGAATGAACCTATGCAAAGGAACGTGGTTTCCTGCCAGTCTCTAAGACTAGTGGTTGAACTGAATTGGCATGGTATCATAGTTGAAAATGAAGGCATCCACAAGAAAGTTTGCTTACCCTGGTGTGTGTTTCCCCCAGGCCAACAAATGCAGTAGTGTCAGATTCCCAGGAGACAAAGGTTATGCCATCCACAACGTGAAGATGAACTCATTCCCACAAACACATACATTACAATTTGTTCTCTGTCAAACAGCTATGAGTATAAAGAAAATCTGACTAACTGGGCTGATTTGGGTCCTAATTTGTCCTTGGGAGTCAGAGATTTGCTTAACTTTAGCAAGAGAATGTATTATAAATGTTTGCCATGAGTTTCACCCTCTCATCATTCAACTTAATACAACAGAGTTAACATTATTATTGGTAAGGGAACAAAAGATAAATAATTGGGTAGGGTACCACACCTTAGATGACAAATGAGCAATGCTTATTTAGGAATCTATGTTTCTTTTGAAACCTTTTCTAATACTATTATCCTATGAACTGGAAGCTTTCTACCTCTGCAAGGGTTACCCCAAGATGTTTTTCATAGTTTCTGGCCCTGTAAGTTCTCTACTGTCCCTAAATGCTATTTAGGGAAATAGCGCTAATTTCTTTCGCCACACTTCACTCTATTCTGTGAAGACCTAGTGCTCCTATTGCTTCTCTCTCAATGCTGACCTTGACAGGTGGCTCCAATCTTTGAACTACTGAGTATTATCTATTTTCTGCATACACAGGTGACTCAAACTCCCTGACTCATGGTAAATAGCTTCCCATTTTATACACAGACTTGTCAGAGAGAGTAAACTGTTTTCTTTTTGAATGCTAAGGTACTCAAAATGAGGATAACTGCAACAATACAAATCCACAATGTTTGAACAACTTTATCTCAAGTGATAAGTAATATTTATAGTGATGTCAAATTAATTTACAAAGGGAAAGTGATTTTCTGACTAGTTTTAGGAGAAAGGCCAATTTTGGCAATGATGTATATAACTGACAAATAATAAAAATGTTAACATCCTGGTATGGAATTCTAAATAAAATCTACCATAAGATATGTTAAAGTGTATGTAGGGTTTTTTGTTTTTTAGAGGTTTTTTTTTTGGGGGGGGTGGAACAGAAGATAGATGGGTGGAGATATGTAGGAGCCAAGTAGCACAGAGAACACACTTTATTTTTCATTATGGTTCTGTGGAGAAAATTACTAAAGGAGCTGGGATACAGCCAGCAGAAATAGCAACAATTCTTTGTGTTGGGGATCTAATGCTGCATGGGAACTCATATTCTTGGGACTGTACATTCAAATACAAAATGAAATATCAACATCAAAGAAGATCACCACTTAGCAGAGATTTGTGGTTAAGCAGTACCTTTCTTAGAAGGAACTTACCAAGCTTTCTTGATGAATGTATAGCTTAGATATTTAAACACGCACTGCTTTTATTTTTATTATAGCTATACAAGCTCTAGGCTATGCTAGAGAGACAGTTCTTCAAAGTTTCCAATGTTGGCTACTAACTTATGATGACTGACCAGCAAGAAGACATTTTTAATTTATTGGTCCTTAGCACCATCCATACACTGAGAGAGATGGGATCCACTCTACAACTGAAGGTTGCCTGACTCTCTTGTATTATCTTCCAACATCAAAAATGTTTTGAGACAAAAATTCTAAATGGTTGAAACAATGATTTTTTTCTAGTCGTGTAAGAAGCAAAATCACATATACCTAATTTTTTACATAATTAGAGAACCAAAATATTGAGTCACTTGAGTGAGTGTGATATCAATGGCAAGTTTAGATGAGAAAATGAAAGGCATCATTTTGAGCCAAGGAATTATGAGTGTTAACTGGAAAACCTGGGAGAATGAAGACTTTAAGGTAATTTTTACCACAAAAATCAGTCTCCTCCAACATTTAGATCAGAAAGAAATAAAGAGAATTGTTTCTATGTGACAGTATATGACAGGACCCATAAAATGGCACAAAGTCATATATTAATAAGATCTGGAGTGATCAGGAACATCAAAGTGGAGGAGGCCAACTAGCCTTAAGGATGGGTAGATTTTAATAGAGGAATGATGAAGAATGAATTCTATTCAAGGTAAATAACATGGTAACAGAAATGAGTTCATTAAGAACAATGTGTCATCACAGAATGGTAAATATTTGAGTATAGCTGGATCAAAGGACTCTTGCACCAGAGTAGCAGGAAGGAATTCTCTTTTCGAGCATTTTGATGGTCAAGTGAAAGAATATGGGCACATTTTACGTATATTTGATTTTTTAAAAACAACTAATGGACACTTTCATTGAGGTATTCCAGAAGATAAATGGAAGTATAAAAAATGAGTTGGAAACAGGAGACTCTGGAGGCCAATGAGAAAAATATTGAAATACCTTCTGCTTGAAATGATAAGGTTTGGGCTTTGACGGTGACAATGGCAAAGAAAAAGTAATGCCACTGTGAAATCTGTGAGAAGGAAAAATTCATTAGGACTTAATGAACTGGTCTTGGGAAGATAAAAACAAAAGTGAGAATAACAGAATTTCAGAAAATAGTGACTTGGAGATCAAATTAATTTAAAAGAGAAACAGAAATTACAGAAAAGAACTTGGTTGCTTTTATATGACATACTGACTTTTAACAAGGGCAATTCTGTCTACAAGACAACAAAGTGGCAATTCCAGTAGTAATTTTGTTATTAAACAACGTTTAACATAAAGAACATGAATACTTGTTAATTCTTGGTGGTAAAATCACGGTGTTGTCTCTGTAGTTTTATTATTATTTTTTTTCATTTTTCGAGATGAAAAGAGAAAATAAATGAAGGCACTAACAGTAAATGAGTGTGTTAAGAGATGAGAGCTCAAGGAGGAATAGGTTAGCTTATTCCTAATTTGGAAAAATATTAGAATATATGTAAATAAGGGGAAGTCGTCACTGAGTACATGAAGATAAAAAGATGAAAGATGGTAGACAGAGAGGAAAGGACTAACTGGACAATATCATAGAGGTGGTTAGAGTTCATGGAATCAGAAATACTAGTAGCTTTGACAGGAAAGTGGGAATCCTTCTCTGCAAGGAGGGGGAGGGCTGACATTCACAGAGGCTCTTAGAGGTAGTGAGGAGGGGAAGTGATTAGAAAGTGGATTTTCTAATTATATGGACTCAGTCTTTCAGCTATTTTGTAGATATAGTCATTTATCAAGAGTAAGAGATGCTGTGATTAAATTATACCCTTGAGGAGTGCATGAAGAGTTTGAAATGGCTTCTATGGTCATTATAATAGAAATTCAACAAGAAGTATATTTTTTTTATTGTTGAGGAGCAGTGAAGGAGCACTTGGGATTAGAGAACATTAATTTGTGTAGTGGATTTTCAAAGCAAATGATCATAATTTTCTTCAGATCAACTCTTGGCAGCAAAAGCTTGGTAATTGGCAAGGCCGACCCGGTGGTTCAGAGTGAAGTTTCTGTGTGAGAAGGAAAATAAGAGACCTGAGCAATGACAACTGGTAGTCGCCCTTGCTGCTATCAGATAGACTATGGCAGATTCTTGCTGAACATAATCTCACAGAACATCAACAGCGGACAAGGATTTTCTCAGTGATAGTGAGAAAAGCAAGGCTACTCTGATCATGCTGCAACAGAAATTTAAACAGCAACAACAAAAAACAAAGTCCCAGGGCGACCACAAAAGTGACCAATAATTCCCCCTTCTCTGCTGACTTGAGGGATCACTACCTACTGCCCAGTGACTATTCTAGCCCTGCTCAGTTCCTTCTGTCACCTGGAAAAAACTGCTCTCACTTTCTGCAACATGTACTCCAAAACAGACATTCACTTCCTTGGAACCTCCTTAAAACTGATTAGCATGAACCCAAACCCGAGAACATTCCCCAACTCCTTCTTATTGGAATGTCCCACTGTTCTTCGTGGTTTAGTCTCCTTGGCTGCAAAAATAAAGTTAACTTTGTTGACTATAGATATTCCTAGTGGTGCCTTGCTGGAGGGTATTAACATAGGGTACAAAAGTTAGCGCCTTCATCATTAGCACAATTAATCATAAGTACAAGCTGTGAGGGCACAAGTGAAACCAGAAAGCAGCTGATAGATTAAAAGATGTGGATAGAACTCACAACAATGGTGAGGAATTGGTTTAGACTGTGAGAAACTATGGTCAGGGAACATAAAGAGAGGACAGATTCGCTATGATGATGAGAGTATGTATTGAGCACTTACTACTTACAGCTCCAAGCACAGTTCCTTGCACGCAGTAGACTCTACTGATTGAAGATTAATGTTTATTTTAAACATGGAGCTTAGAGCAAGTTCTCTGATCTCAAGATGAGTAGACTTTGCACATAAATTCAGATTCAGAGAGTATGTTAGAAACAAAAGGACACTGTAGTGTTTCCTTTCTTTCTCCACTGACATGGTAGGGAAGACACGGGGTTTCCCTGGCCAAAGAGGGGAGCTGAAGGGATCACTTTCTCTCCTCTCTTACAAAGTAAAATAAGTTAAATGAAATTCATTTATTTTGTCATCCAGATACTACCCTCAACCACCAACTCATCAATGGAGAATAAATATTAAATATCCAATCTATAATAGTTTAAACTTATTCTGATGAAATAATATTGAGGAGCATCCTTTAAAATGCAGCTTATCAGATTTAGAGTAAAATATTTAATTTTTCAGAGAGCCTCTCTAAGGCCTTCCCTGCTTCTCTCCCTAAGGTGGTATCAGGGAATATGGACAGAAGGGTTTTAAGGATCTTCCTGACATGAAAAAGGTCCTCAAGTGTGACGTTCTCTATTCCTCTGGCCTCTGTAACGAGATTCGTTGTAAACATCGGTGTGGTTAGCCTTGCTAACAGTATGGTTGAAATTCGTGATTGGTTCAATTATTGATCTGGTCTCTTTTAACTTGGTCAAAATAATTGGACCTCAGCTTGCTCTCCACTGGCAGCAGCTTACTGATTGCAACTGATCGCCCCAGCACATCTGCTGGCTCGGCAGCTACAGTGAGCCCCTCATCAGGCCAGCCAGCTCTCAACCCAATGCCTGTGCCATATGGGAACTGGGGTTGGTTCAGGAAAGGAAAACTGTAGGTCTTCCTTCTGTCAGATCCCATTATAGGCCAACGTCCTCAAGTCTTGTTCAGGGTTGGTGGGAGAGTGAAGTGAGAGTGAAGTGAAGGGAGAAGTGAGCTTTCCCTAGCTTTCTCAGTGGATAGTAAAAGCAACCGCCTCCTTCTCAGCCATTAATGTTACCCTTATTTATCAAAAGTACGTCCTACCTGTATCTGTAGCCATAAGCTGAGAAATTGGCGACTGCTTCCTTCTTTCCCTCTCTGCCTCCTTTTCCTCCCCCTTCCATCATTTCCTAGCCAGAAATGGGCACTATTTCTCTAGAGCTCCCCTATGCTCTACTTTCCTTGTACCACTGGGAAGTAAGTTGAAGAGCCTAAAGTCTTACATGGGTGGGGTAAGGAATATCTGTAAACTGGCTTCATTAGGTTGATGCTTCATAGCCTAAGATTTAGAAAATACTTGCTAAAGACAATGCTGGACTTGCAAGGCTGCCACTTAGTGTCATAATCCAATTTAGAATACCTATTACCTAGGTCTTCTGTAACCAGTCATGGTTACCTCTCAGGAAGATGGATGCCTAGGGAAAACGAAGTCAATTGTAGTTTACAGAGGAAGTAAAAAATAAACCAACCCATTAGTTCAGGAGAACTGATTGACAAAGAAATTGTAATGATGGTATAAATCTGTGATAGCAAAACAGCAACCAGAAGAGCTATAGGGTTTCTGACATTATGCATCTTGACATGTCATATGGATCTGAGTGTTCAGGGTGAAGCTGGCGTCCTCTGATTTTTTCTGTTGCTGGAGGAACACTTGATGGATAACTGAAAGAGACAGCACTATACAAAACTTTTACATTCCAAGAGATTTACTCTCTCTTTTAATGTCAATAAACACAACAGATGGTGGTAATATATGTTTTATATGTGTATTTTGGATTTATTTTAAGAAACTTTGCCTATAGTCATCTCAATGAATGATTCCATTTTTCCAATCTACTATCTGATTCGCTTACTCTATAATTCTCTATTGTGACTATTTTAGAACTATGATGAAAACGCCAAGCATAAGATGTAAGCATTCCCCTAACCAGAGCAGAGAAGTGAAGATTTTAACAAGTCTATTTAAAATGCTCTGAGGTCTGTAATAAAAAATGCTAACATAACACAAAATATATTAAACATATTTACACACTAAATATCCCTTAATGTCATACAAATACTTAAATCTTAACCAAAACTGGTTTATATTCTACATTACTAAAATTCCATTTTTCCTACTTCATGAATTATTTCAAAGGCAATTTTCTCCAGCATGTGACTGTAAAGTGCTGGTATTTTTAATCCTCTGTAAATACATTCAAAGTTTAAACACAGTGGGAAGTTCCTTCTCTGTTGGAAATTTAATACAGCTGTGCTGAGCAAAAACCACTGAGTTGTCTTTCAAATTGGACGTATTAATTTAGCTAAAGTAAATTGAATTCCATACTGTAGGACGCCAACCTGATTTAAAATTTTGTAGCTCAAAGGTTAAAAATCACTCGTTTCAAATAAGACATTAAACTGTAGAGTAACAAATAGAATAATCATCTTAATATCAGTTAAGGGATCAAGTTACATGCATTTCGAAATGACTGATTTATACACACATGCCATAGAGTAGTACTGATTTAGCAAATGTGCTCCACTTTCATTAAACCTATTTACATGCATATGCAAAAACCCTGCAAAATATTCACTATATTCTATCATAGATACCACTTAATAAAAATACTGTAAGTATTATAATTTCCACAATTCTCATTACTTCTCTAACTGTAGAAATATATTGAGTCTTGCCTTGACTAATGGCAAGATTGTACTATGGAATGTTTTCAAGGTTTTACATTTCAAAGCGCAGGGAGTACTGTTCCAGGCAGTAATTTCTAGGAAGCATGATATATAGGGGCAAGAGTCATAAAAGCCAATCCTTTGATTCTCATGTGCCTACAGAAAAAACAAACCTTTCAGTATCTGGAATCATGTCACGAATAAATTGGTCTTTTGATTTAACCCTACTCAACCAGATAGATCACCAACTGAATAAAATATGAAATGGTCTATGAGGTGCTGCTATTGACTGATGCATAAAGGCAATAAGACACACTGGAGACTATGTTCCACTTTGCTGAGTTAACTAAGGGAACAAGGATGATTACAAATGTCCATAAGCCCTACTCAAAGTACCTGTTAGATCCAGAGACGCCTTAAAATTTTAGACTATACCCAGCAACAAAGAGTGCAAGTTGTTATTAATTAATCTGAGCATAATACATTGTCCCCTTAAGCATAAAGAAATAAAGGCAGGGACTTCCCTGGCTGCCCAGTGGTTAGGACTTGGCCTTCCAATGCAGGGGGTGCGGGTTCGATCCCTGGTTGGGGAGCTAAGATCCCACATGCCTTGTGGCCAAAAAACCAAAACACAAAAAGAAGCAATACTGTAACAAATTCAATAAAGACTTTAAAAAATGGACCATATCAAAACAAAAATCTTTAAAAGAAAAAAGAAATAAAGGCAGAATTCAGCAATGATGCATTACTTTAGAGACAGAATACAATGACAGGTAGACATGGAATTCCAGGCCATTAGGTTGCATGCTATGTGGTGATGTCAAACTGTCAGTAGATAAAGGCTCAGTGGAGAGCACCCCACTAGAGTATGGGGGTCCTAGAGAGGGACATACAGTCATCTGAAACAAATAAGAACCAACATCAAAAAGCAAGATATGTGGTTTCTTTCCTTCTACTAACTTTGGGTTTTGTTTGTTCTTCTTTCTCCAGTTCCTTTAGGTGTAAAGTTAGATTGTTTATTTGACATTTTTCTTGTTTCTTGAGGTATGACTGTATTGCTATAAACTTCCCCCTTAGAACTGCTTTTGCTGCATCCCATAGGTTTTGGATTGTCGTGTTTTCATTGTCATTTGTCTCTAGGTATTTTTTGATTTCCTCTTTGATTTCTGCAGTGATCTCTTGGTTATTTAGTAACATATTGTTTAGCTGCCAAGTATTTGTGCTTTTTATGTTTTTTTCCCTGTAATTTATTTCTACTCTCATAGCATTGCGGTGGGAAAAGATGCTTGATATGATTTCAATTTTCTTACATTTACCGACACTTGATTTGTGACACAGGATGTGATCTAACCTGCAGAATGTTCCATGTGCACTTGAGAAGAAAGTCTGCTGTTATCGGATGGAATGTCCTACAAATATCAATTAAACCTATCTGGTATCTTGTGTCATTTAAAGCTTGTGTTTCTTTATTAATTTTCTGTCTGGATGATCTGTTCATTGGCGTAAGTGAGGTGTTAAAGTCCCCCACTATTACTGTGTTACTGTTGACTTCCTCTTTTATAGCTGTTAGCATTTGCCTTATGTATTGAGGCACTCCTACATTAGGTGCATATATATTTGTAATTGTTATATCTTCTTCTTGGATTAATCCCTTGATCATTATGTAGTGTCCTTCCTTGTCTCTTTAACATTCTTTATTTTAAAGTCTATTTTATCTGATATGAGTATTGCTCCTCCAGCTTTCTTTTGATTTCCATTTGCATGGAATATCTTCTTCTATCCCCTCACTTTCAGTCTGTATGTGTCCCTAGGTGTGAAGTGGGTCTCTTGTAGACAGTATATATATGGGTCTTGTTTTTGTATCCATTCAGCAAGCCTGTGTCTTTTGGTTGGAGCATTTAATCCATTCACATTTAAGGTAATTATCAATATGCATGTTCCTATTACCATTTTCTTAATTGTTTTGGGTTTGTTTTTGTAGGTCCTTTTCTTCTCTTGTGTTTCCCACTTAGGGAAGTTCCTTTAGCATTTGTTGTAGAGCTGGTTTGGTGGTGCTGAATTCTCTTAGCTTGTGCTTGTCTGTAAAGCTTTTGATTTCTCCATCAAATCTGAATGAGATCCTTGCCATTTAGAGTAATCTTGGTTGTACATTCTTCCCTTTCACCACTTTAAATATATCATGCCACTCCCTTCTGGCTTGTAGAGTTTCTGCTGAGAAATCAGCTGTTAACTGTATGGGAGGTCCCTTGTATATTATTTGTCATTTTTCCCTTGTTGCTTTTAATAATTTTTCTTTGTCTGTAATTTTTGTCAATTTGATTACTATGTGTCTCAGTGTGTTTCTCCTTGGATTTATCCTGCCTGGGACTCCCTGCGCTTCCTGCACTTGGGTGGCTATTTCCTTTCCCATGTTAGGGAAGTTTTCGAATAGAATCTCTTCAAATATTTTCTCGGGTCCTTTCTCTCTCTCTTCAAAGATCAGAGCAGAAATAAATGAAATAGAAACAAATAAAACAATAGCAAAGATCAATAAAATGAAAAGTTGGTTCTTTGAGAAGATAAACAAAATTGATAAACCTTTAGCCAGACTCAATTAGTAAAAGAGGGAGAGGACTCAAAGCAATGAAATGAGAAATGAAAAAGGAGAAGTTACAATGGACACCGCAGAAATACAAAGCCTCCTAAGAGACTACTACAAGCAACTCTATGCCAATAAAATAGACAACCTGGAAGAAATGGACAAATTCTTCGAAAGATATAACCTTCCAAGACTGAACCAGGAAGAAATAGAAAATATGAGCAGACCAATAACAAGGAATGAAATTGAAACTGTGATTAAATACCTTCCAACAAACAGAAGTCCAGGACCAGATGCCTTCACAGGTGAATTCTATCAAACATTTACAGAAGAGCTAACACTGGGGGGCTTCCCTGGTGGCACAGTGATTGAGAGCCCGCCTGCTGATGCAGGGGACATGGGTTCGTGCCCTGGTCCAGGAAGATCCCACATGCCGTGGAGCAGCTAGGCCCATGAGCCATGACCGCTGATCCTGCGGGTCCAGAGCCTGTGCTCCGCAACGGGAGAGGCCACAGCAGTGAGAGGCCCGCGCACCGCAAAAAAAAAAAAGAAGAGCTAACACTGATCTTTCTCAAACTCTTCCAAAATGCAGAGGGAGGAACACTCCCAAACTCATTCTATGAGGCCACCATCACCCTGATACCAAAACCAGACAAAAATAATACAAAAAAGGAAAATTAGAGGCTGATATCACTGATGAACATAGATGCAGAAATACTCAACAAAATACTAGCAAACAGAATCCAACAACACATTAAAAGGATCATACAACACGATCAAGTGGGATTTACTCCAGGGATGAAAGGATTCTTCACTATACGCAAATCAATCAATGTGATACACCATATTAACAAATTAAAGAATAAAAACCATATGATCATCTCAATAGATGCAGAAAAAGCTTTTGACAAAATTCAACAACGATTTATGATAAAAACTCTGCAGAACGTGGGCACAGAGGGAACCTATCTCAACATAATGAAGGCCATATATGACAAACCCACAGCAAACATCATTCTCAATGGTGAAAAACTGAAAGCATTTCCTCTAAGGTCAGGAACAAGACAAGGATGTCCACTCTTGCCACTAGTATTCAACATAGTTTTTCAAGTCCTAGACACAGCCATCAGAGAAGAAAAAGAAATCAAAGGAATCCAAATTGGAAAAGAAGAGGTAAAACTGTCACTGTTTGCAGATGACATGATACTATACGTAGAGAATCCTAGATGCCACCAGAAAACTACTAGAGCTAATCAATGAATTTGGTAAAGTTGCAGGATACAAATTAATGCACTGAAATCTCTTGCATTTTTATACCCTAACAACAAAAGAGCAGAAACAGAAATTAAGGAAACAATCCCATTCACCATTGCAACAAAAAGAATAAAATACCTAGGAATAAACCTACCTAAGGAGGTAAAATACTTATACCCAGAAAACTGTAAGACAGTGATAAAAGAAATCAAAGATGACACAAACAGATGGAGAGATATACCATGTTCTTGGGTTGGAAGAATCAATATTGTGAAAATGAGTATACTACCCAAAGCAATCTACAGATTCAGTGCAATCCCTATCAAATTACCAATGGCATTTTTCACAAAACTAGAACAAAAATCTTAAAATTTGTATGGAGACACAAAAGACCCCAAATACCCAAAGCAATCTTGAGGGAAAAAATGGAGCTGGAGGAATCAGACGCCCTGACTTCAGCCTATACTACAAGGCTACAGTAATCAAGACAGTATGGTACTGGCACAAAAACAGAAATATAGATCAATGGAACAGGATAGAAAGTCCAGAGATAAACCCATGCACCTATGGTCAACTAATCTATGACAAAGTAGGCAAGGATACACAATGGAGAAGAGACAGTCTCTTCAATAAGTGGTGCTGAGAAAACTGGACAGCTCCATGTAAAAGAATGAAATTAGAACACTCCCTAACACCATACACAAAAATAAACTCAAAATGGATTAAAGACCTAAATGTAAGACTGGACTAAGACTATAAAAGTCTTAGAGGAAAACATAGGCAGAACACTCTTTGACATAAATCACAGTAAGATCTTTTTTGACCCTCTTCCTAAAGTAATGGAAACGAAAACAAAAACAAACAAATGGACCTAATGAAACTTAAAAGCTTTTTGCACAGCAAAGGAAACTATAAACAAGACGAAAAGATAACCCTCAGAATGGAAGAAAATAGTTGCAAACGAAGCAACTGACAAAGGATTAATCTCCAAAATATATAAACAGCTCATGCAGCTCAGTATTCAAAAAACAAAAAACCCAATCCAAAAATGGGCAGAAGACCTACATAGACATTTCTCCAAAGAAGATATACAGATGGCCAAGAAGCACATGAAAAGCTGCTCAACATCACTAATCGTTAGAGAAATGCACATCAAAACTACAGATGATACAATTGGTATCATCTCACACCAATCAGAATGGGCATCATCAGAAAATGTACAAACAATAAATGCTGGAGAGGGTGTGGAGAAAAGGGAACCCTCTTGCACTGTTGGTGGGAATGTAAATTGATACAGCCACTATGGAGAACAGTATGGAGGTTCCTTAAAAAACTAAAAATAGAATTACCATATGACCCAGCAATCCCACTATGGGGCATATACCCAGAGAAAACCATAATTCAAAAAGACACATGCACCCTAATGTTCATTGAAGCACTATTTACAATAGGCAGGTCATGGAAGCAACCTAAATGCCCATCGACAGACGGATGGATAAAGAAGATGTGCGGCTTCCCTGGTGGTACAGTGCTTGAGAGTCCGCCTGCTGATGCAGGGAACACGGTTCGTGCCCCAGTCCGGGAAGATCCCACGTGCCGTGGAGCGGCTAGGCCCATGAGCCGTGGCCGCTGAGCCTGCGTGTCCGGAGCCTGTGCTCCGCAACAGGAGAGGCCACAACAGTGAGAGGCCCGCGTACCACCAAAAAAAAAAAAAAAGAAGATGTGGTACATGTATGCAATGGAATATTACTCAGCTATGAAAAGGAACGAAATTGGATCACTTGTAGAGATGTGGATGGACCTAGACACTGTCCTACAGAGGGAAGTAAGTCAGAAAGAGAAAAACAAATATCGTATATTAACACATATATGTGGAATCTAGCAACACGGTACAGATGAACTGGTTTGCAAGGCGGAAACAGAGACACAGATGTACAGAACAAGTGGGGGGAAAGCGGGGGGTGGGGGTGGGATGAATTGGGAGTCTGTGATTGACATATATACACTAATATGTATAAAATAGATAACTAATAAGAACTTGCTTATTAAAAAAATAATTTTTTTTAAAAAGCAAGATATGTGGAATGTTTTGAAAGAATGTCCAAAAAATTCTTAGATACTTTTCCTATTAAAAAGTGAAGTCTGGGCTTCCCTGGTGGCGCAGTGGTTGACAATCCGCCTGCCGATGCAGGAGACACGGGTTCGTGCCCTGGTCCGGGAAGATCCCACATGCCGCGGAGCAACTAAGCCCGTGAGCCATGGCCGCTGGGCCTGCGCGTCCGGAGCCTGTGCTCCGCGATGGGAGAGGCCACAACAGTGAGAGGCCCGCATACCGCAAAAAAAAAACAAACAAACAAAAAAAAAACAAAACAAAACAAAAAAAGTGAAGTCTAATTCCCTTCTTGAATATAGGCTGGACTCAGTGACTAGCTTTTAATTAATAGAATGTGGGTAGAATGATGCTGCATGACTTCTAAGGCTACGTTTGAAAAAGCAATAAGGTTTCCTTCTGGCTCTCTCTTTCTCATGATGTTTACCAACAGAACCCAGCTCACATGAAGAGGCTCCATGTAGATGTCCCAATCAACAGCCTTTTCTGAAGTCCCAGCATGCTGCCAGTCACCTGCCAGCCATGTGTGAGTGGAATTCTCAGAAATGATTCCAGTTTCTGTCACTGTGCAACTGCATGAAAGACTAGAAAAAGGAATTGCTGAGCTGAGTACAGTCAACACACTGAAGACATGAGAATAATAAATGACTAGTGTTGTTTTACTTCATTAAGTATGAAAGTGTTTTTACAGTAATAGAAAACTGAAACAATTGGAAGCCAGAATACTACCCTCAAGTTCTCCAGGGATTTAGGCAATTCTCAGGTCTCCGTCAGAGATGCTGAAATGCAATTCATGTAAGACAACGTGTGACTGCAAGTAACAATGGCATGCTTCGTGGAATTATCTCTTTAATATGAAGTGAAGTGATTTGTATATAATCTATGAAACGTGGAGCTAAAGAATTAAGAATTGTTGTGTTTGTAAACAGCATTGTCTAAGAGAAAGTGTGACTTGAATATCTGCCATGAGTATTCTAAACGCTTTGCCAGGTATACTCTTGTGTTGGAGATTGGGGATATCCCTGTACACTCACCTGATGGAACTAACCATGTAATCATTTTTATTTAAGTTAAATACTTATACCTCATATTGGTTCAGAAAATATTTAAGGAAGCTTTAAAGGATATATCCTTTGGAAAAGGCAGTATATATTTTTTAAGTGACACAAATTGGACTCTATCTTATGATCCAAAATAAAATGTGAAATTTAGACAATTACATAATTCACAGAGTTCATAACATTAAACAGAACAATTGCTCAGGAGTACACTTATTTCTGTCATAAAAAATGAAATAGAACTATGTTTCTCTGAGGGCAGGGTCATAAGAAGAGGTTATTGTGTGTTGTAAATGAACAATATCTTTTCAATTACTGCACAGGCAAGTTCTGGAAGATTTCTTCTTCTTTCTGTTTTTCTCTTACAGTCTTACAGTTTAAATTAAATAGCAAAATTTTTTACTAAAAATAAGCAGATAACACAAAGATATATACTTTAAAAGATGAAAAATACCCCTTTATTTTTGCCCCATCCCTGCAACCCAATTTGAAATGTCAATTTCATCAAACAAGAAATTTTCGATTCTATTAAACTTCATAAATTTGTTTATTCCTGCAACAGCACCACACAGATTAGCAAGGTTGTTCCTCAGACTGTCCTCAAATAAGGCTGATACATTTCTGTATGTGTGAGTAGCAGGGAGGGAGGCAATATAATGTGATCTAGTTATCACATCTTCTGTTATGACAATCTAATAATTCATCAAAAAACATCTGGAAAAGAATATGTGCCACATGTTCAAACAACACTCATGAAGTATTATTTTTTATTAATTGACCTGGTAACAAATTATGACTGGTGGTGAGGATAAGACTGTTTTTTCTAGTAATGGTCTGGAATGTAGTTATTAAGTGTTCATCATCAGTCCAGAGTCATAGGCCTTATCAGTAACAGTGAAAGGGTACTGATTTAACCTTGTTTTGTGAAACCATAATATGGATCCATCTGGAACAAAGGGATCCTCACTCTCTGAAGAGAGCTGAATGAGGTTGGGGCATAACTACGTGAAGGGGCAGGCTCCCTTCAATAACCTGTTTGAATTAACTGTAATTTATAGAGGATTGGGTGACCAAGGCCCCAGGGTCCTGCCCCACAGCTCAGTCCCTTGGTGATCAGCATTACCTTCATTTGATTTTGCTCAGTAAGTATGGTTCAGATAGTACTTTCCCACAGAGAACAAAGAAACAGATCTTTTGGTATGAGTACTCATGTCTGTTAGCAGCCTTATTTCTCAGTGCAAATTGATTCATTGGTATTTTATTTATCAAACATTTTTCCATGTTTTCAAGGAATGTATCATTCACCTAGTACCTAGTTACATTTGACCAAGTGAATAGAATCAAGTGATAAAAATATGCTGTGCTGATAATGACTTCATCCTTGCATGTAATAAACAATAACTATCCTTGGCTTTTTTTTTTTTTTTTTTTTTTTTTGCGGTACGCGGGCCTCTCACTGCCGTGGCCTCTCCCATCACGGAGCACAGGCTCCGGACGCGCAGGCCCGGAGGCCATAGCTCACGGGCCCAGCCACTCCGCGGCATGCAGGATCCTCCCGGACCGGGGCACAAACCCGCGTCCCCTGCATCGGCAGGCGGACTCTCAACCACTGCACCACCAGGGAAGCCCTGAAGACCCTTTTTTGCGTGTGTGGTACTCGGGCCTCTCACTGTTGTGGCCTCTCCCGTTGCGGAGCACAGGCTCCGGACGCGCAGGCTCAGTGGTCACGGCTCACGGGCCCAGCCGCTCCGCGGCATGTGGGATCTTCCCGGACCGGGGCACGAACCCGCGTCCCCTGCATCGGCAGGCGGACTCCCAACCACTGTGCTTGGCATTATTTTTGATGTGCTGGCTGAGGTTAAGAATGTTTGGCAAGATGGACAGACCAAGTTTTTCTGCTCTTCTGGAGCTTATAATATACATAGGGGAAAACCAACAACATATAAATAAATATGACAATTTCCAGATGATGATGAATATTATGATGCTTTAAAACTGTGTTTTGATTTTGGAAAATGGTCTTTTGACTGGAAACTATAAGACTAAAGGTGAGAGAAACTGAATATGAACACTGTAATCTAGTTTTGGTAAATTTTTTCTCATGGGAGTACAGGTTAACAATTCTGTAAGTTGCTACACATGTACACTGGGACTGAACAAACAAGTAAATTGATAACAGATGGTGGGAGTCAGGTTTCTCACTGTTGGACTAGGAGGTTATAGATAAACAAGGAGGTAGAATAAACCCTTTGATACTGGATTAGAGTTGGAGACATCAGTATAAACTCATCTTCAGCTTATTATAAGGCAGATAGATAGATTAAAAATTTAGATAAGCGTGTGTACATGGCTTAATATGCATACATATATTTTCTACCTCTGTTCACTGAGAGGGTTTATAAGTAAGCATACCTCTATAGCAACAAGCCCATTCAGTGCCCAGATCATGATTTCTAATACCATTCTCTAATTAAAGGAACTGGGGTTTCTTGGAGAAACATTGGGGCAGAGAATATGCAAGATGAGCCTGGAGCATCTTACAGTACCAGAAAATAAGGAAGTATTCAAAAAACAAAAAAGATGGAGTTATATCAAAGGGACTTAAGAGTCAATCTGAAAGAGTTACCATTGGCCAAAGCTGGAACAATTTGAGCAACAACAATAATAAAAAGCGATGGGGCTTCCCTGGTGGCGCAGTGGTTGAGAGTCCACCTGCCGATACAGGGGACGCGGGTTCGTGCCCCGGTCCGGGAAGATCCCACAAGCCGCGGAGCGGCTGGGCCCGTGAGCCATGACCGCTGAGCCTGCGCATCCGGAGCCTGTGCTCCGCAACGGGAGAGACCACAACAGTGAGAGGCCCGCGTTCCGAAAAAAAAAAAAAAAAAAAAAAAAAAAAAAAAAAAAAAAGTGATGGATTATAACTCAAAATATTAAATAAATATCCATGAGTCCATATAAAAACATAGACACGGTGGTGTACTAGTAAGTGCTCAATATAAATAAATAATTGAATAAATAAATAAATGGGGGAGCGTGGACAAATCTCTGGTACAGAAGAATAATTTATGTAGGTACTCTCCCCTCGTGGAAATGGAGCTTAACTCCCCACCCGCCCCCCAAGTGTGGATTGCGTTTAATGCCTTTCTTCCAAAGAGAATTCTGATGGAAAGGGCGGGGCAGGGAAGAGTAAGAGAGTGGAGAAACCTGATAAACACTGTCAGCTCAGCCAGCTGACCAAGGTTAGTATCATCAGTGATAACTCATGTTGATAACACGTACCCTTGATATAATCTAATGAGAATGACACTTCACTTCTGTGGTCTTCCTCTCCAAAACCCATAACCTCAGTTCTAACCATAAGAAAAACTTCATAAAAACTTCAGTTGCAGGACATTCTACAAAATGCCTCAACCAGTACTTCTCAAAACTGTCAAGGTCATCGAAAATAAGGAAAATCTGAGAAATTATCAAAGACTAGAGGGGGCTAAGGAAACATGATGATTAAACATAATGCGGTATCCTGGTGTGATCATGGAACAGAAAAGGACATTAGCTACAAAAAAAAATGAAATCCAAATACAATGTGGAATTCAGTTAATAGTAAAATACTAATGTTGGCTTTTCTGTTGTTAAGAAATGTATCATAGTAACACAAGATGTTAATAATAGGGAAAACTGGACACGGGATATAATAGATACTTTGAACTATCTTTGGAAATTTTCTGTAAATCAAAACTATTCTAAGTGTAACAGTTTATTTAAAGTAAAAACCTGGATTTTATGAAAAACACAGTGACGGAGAGGCAGAGCGAGTTGCTTACTTTAGTCTGGAGGTAGTCGGAGAAGCCTTTTCTGAAGAAGTGGTATTTGAACCTGGATAGAGGAGGGATGCAAAGTTCTGGAGGACGGGAAGTCCTGATAGAATAGCAGGTGCAAAAGTTTGAGGCAAGAATGAGCTTGGGGTGTTTAAGGAATAGCAAAAATACCTGTGAGGCTAAGAACACAGCATTTGAGTAGAGAAACTGGTACAAGGTGAGAGCAAAGAAGAAAACAAAGGAGAAATCAGGGGAGTATGATATTTAGGGCTTTGCATGCCAAATGTCTTTCTCTCATACTAGACAAGAAGCTACCTCAGCATAGGGCAAGCGACATCTTTTTCTCCCCTAACTCTAGCACATTAACTCATAAATACAGTATTTTTTTTAGTGACTTAAAATTCAAAACTGGGGAAAAAACAGGCCCAATGGTGTGCTGGAAAGTGTTTAACAACTGATTCTCTAGAGAAAAATAAAACCCAGATTGTACTGTTGACCAGTTTCCTTGGTATGAATAGTCCCACCGTGGCCGATTTCAACCTACTGATGTGATATCACCAAATGAGGCATTAGGAAGAGATGTGTACAGTAAGCTCTCAAGAGGTGGCATGGCTCCAGCACATCACTGCACAGAGACCACTTAGGATCCCTTCTGAACAACACTCTCATTTAGCACAATTCTCAGTTGGCTATGATTCCACCTGTTCAATCACAAACACTTACTTTCCCAGCTTTTTCAGAAGGACATTATGAGAGAAATAATTAAATGACTTAAGTTACAAGTCAAAGTTACCTAGAAAAAGAAAGTTCAATTGATAAAGCCTTCAACTTGTTCTTGGTGAACTAATTTTGGCTCCCCCCAAAGCACCACTTCCCTGTCACGGTATCCACAATTCATCTCTGCCAAGATCATTTCCTAAGGTTTTCTGGGTATTGAAAACTCGTCCACCAATCTTTTCTTGGAAAGTTATAATATTCATAGGGTTTTTTTTTGGCCTCGCCACGTGGCATGAGGGATCTTAGTTCCCCCACCAGTGATCGAACCCATGCCCCCCTGCAGTGGAAGCGTGGAGTCATAACCACTGGACCGCCAGGGAAGTCCCTATAATCTTCACATTTTTGAAGATCAGAACATTTTTCACTTCTTTCAAATAACACCACTTTCATATCAATAATTGCTCAAAGATTACTGGCAGCAATTCGGTTAGTTATGGCAATGAATCCCCCTTTTAGTTTAAGTAGCTGGTTGGAATCACCATCCTGAAGTCCTGGAGTTTGGCCAGCATGCTAATATTGGAGAGCTCTTCCTGGAATTGAACATCTCTTCCTTGGATGAAGCTAACAATGAGTGATAGCAAGATAACTAAGCAGTTGCTCTGTGGCCTTCCCAGTCAAGAAAATGGAGGGAGCCAGGGCTGAAGGAATGGCATAAGGACATATAGAAAGGCAACAACTACAAGAAGCCATTCTAGCCAAGGTATACAAGAAGCCACAGCTCTTTGTGAGAACTCTCGTATGATGGCATGGACTTAACAGTCATCATTAAATTTCCCAAAGTGTGGAGCAGATTTTATGTGTATACACAACAAAAAGTACTGCAGAGCATAATCCAATGGTGTACAATGCCCAAACATAACGACTAGCATTTACTAGTGGTGTGGTCTTTAAAGGAGATGAAAGAACAGCTCACATTATAATTTTAGAGTGGGATTACTTTAAAAAGCTCATTTAATCCTAAAAATAGCCTTCTGATAATAATATGATACCATTTAAAACACAGGAAACAATGCTCAGAGTTAAATCATTGGGCTGAAGCATATAAAATCACCATTTTTATGGGTCAAAAAAATGCAAATATCAGTAGTTTCATATTCAGTCTATTCTGGCCAAAAGTCACAGTGTTAGTAATGAAGCAAAGACCCCACTAGAACTGAAGTCTACTAAACCAGATCCTGTTCTCTTTCCACGTCACTACATTGTATTTTTAGGATGTCAATCTCCTGGTTTATAAATTTCTGGAAAATAGGGTTTCTGACTTTTTATATGTGACTTGAAAACAATAAATGTTCCTAAAATTATTAGAAAATCAATTATATCACTCAGTAATATGTTGATGAGAGCTGTTAGTCCAAATCAGCATTGCCTAGGGAGATTAATAAAATGCATATTCCTAGGCCACATACCTGGTGACTCTGATTCAAGAGGTTTGTAACAAGGCTCAAATTCTGTATTTTTTTTTTTTTTTTTTTTGCGGTACGCGGGCCTCTCACTGTTGCGGCCTCTCGCGTTGCGGAGCACAGGCTCTGGACGCGCAGGCTCAGTGGCCATGGCTCACGGGCCCAGCCACTCCGCAGCACGTGGGATCTTCCCGGACCGGGGCACGAACCCGTGTCCCCTGCATCGGCAGGCGGATTCTCAACCACTGCGCCACCAGGGAAGCCCTCAAATTCTGTATTTTTGATAACCATCTCACATGGTCCTGATGCACCCAGTTCTGGAGAGATACTGGGGAATCACTGAGACAGAAAAGGAGACAGTTTTGATGAAATCGATTTTATCGATTTTCCTCTTTGTGCACAGTGTTTTGGCACTGTGCAGACACTCTGAGTCTGAGTATTGAGTTTGGATGATACAAACAGGTGACTCATAATAATTAAGCATGGACGGGCTGATGTGCAGTGTACATCCATACACAACTGGCTATGACTGCATCTTTGATTCAGCCTGTTCTGAGAACACCTGCTAGGGGTCTGAGTAAATTGGAAAGAGTCAATTCCTTCCTTCTCACACTCTCCTGCTCCCTCTTACCCAACATCAGCAGCCCCCGTTTTCTAGTCTCCTTGAAACTTCCTGAAGCCAACAGCTGCTATTAAGTAAGTGTGACCAATCAGACTTTGGTGGGAGAAACCCCGGAGATAAACCATTTTTCACACAAAGTTCTTAAAAAACGCTTCATTTTGATATCACAGGAGAAACCTTACTTGTTGACTAAAGAAAATAAGTATCTCAAGAGACAGCATATAAGAGTAAACAGCAAATAAAATGTAAATAAAAATAAGGTAATTATCTTTCCTTCCTTGAGATTTAGAGTCTGTTTTCTTCAGCCATTAGTAAATTGGCCTTTTATTTGTGTGTATAACTCACTAAATTTAGCTATATGTTCTTAAAAATAGCAAATGATTATATTTTCTCTGTGTCAGTCATTTGTCAATGTCACAGGTATCTGTGTCGTCTACCTAAATCTCTTTCCTGCCCCTCCTCCAAAATACACACACACACACACACACACACACACACACACACACACACACAAACACTCATCATCCTGTTTTTTTCTATGTCTACATCCCCCCACTATAGGGGACTAGAGAGTAATAATAAGGACTTAAAATTTTCCCTTCTTTAGCTTTACCTCACAAATCATTAGGTACTGTTCATAAGTTCTAAATACCTAGATGAGATTTTAAAACAGCCACTAATATATTGCAGCACATTTGCTGAGCACATATCACATAGCAGATGCTGTGCTAAGCCACTAGGATACATCCCTTCAAAAAGCCAGGCATTAATCACGACTTCTTGAGCTTATATTCTAGGAGGGAAGTGATCTGGACTCAATTACCTCTATAGCCGCTTCTTGTTTTTAAAATAATGATTATAAGTAAGAACGTTAACATAGGTATAAGATGAGATATTAAGGGTATGCATGGACTGAAAGACTACACTGAGGTTAAATATATCATGATTTAGATAAGACTGGTTTCCGAACTACATGAAATCAATAAACTATAAAAAAAGATGCTTCTTACATGTAATGTACTGATCTCACTTCCATTCAGAGATGCCAAGGGGTTCAGTGATCAGCCCCAGACCACACTGTGGGTTAGGACAGAGCAAGCAGAGCTATACATGCTGGTTTCCTGATTTAGTTTCAAAGTTTTGGACCACGCCATACAGCTTTTCCCAGTCCTAAAATGTAAGTTCAAAGGCTACCCTCAAACAATGGAGATTAAAAATGTGGGACCCAGCATATATCCAGACAAACTCTAATCCAAAAAGATACATGTACCCCTATATTCATAGCAGTACTATTCACAATAGCCAAGACATGGAAACAACCTAAATGTCCATCAACAGAGGAATGGATAAAGAAGATGTGGTACATATATACAATGGAATACTATTCAGCTGTAAAAAAAAAAAGAAAGAATGCCATTTGCAGCAACATGGAAGCAACTAGAGATGATCATACTAAGTGAAGTAAGTCAGAAAGAAAAAGACAAACACCATATGATATTACTTATATATGGAATCTAAATATGACACAAATGAACCTATCTACGAAACAGAAACAGACTCACAGACATAGGGAACAGACTGGTGGTTGCCAAGGGGGAGGGGGTTGGGGGAGGGGTAGAGTGGGAGGCTGGGGTTAGCAGATGCAAGCTATTATATATAGAATGGATAAACAACAAGGTCCTAGTGTACAGTGCAGGGAAATATATTCAATATCCTATGATAAACCATAATGGCAAAGAATATTTTAAAAAGAATGTATATATACGAATAACTTTGCTGCACAGCAGAAATTAACACAACATTATAAATCAACTGTACTTCAATTAAAAAAATGTGGGACCCAGGACTCGTTACAATAGTTACTGTGCCAGTAAATTTGATGTAGAAAATATACTTTTATGCCAGCCAGCTGAATTTAAGCACTGTAATCAGAAAACAAACAAAACTCCTTCTCAAAGCAAACCTCAAACTTTAGTGCTCTTCTTGATAAAGACAAGGATTGCTTGGACCTTAACATATAAAAGAGGTGTATTAAATAATTATCAAGGTTCAAATGTTGGCATTCACTTCCAGTAATTTCTCCCTCTTTTAAAAAAGAAAACTTTCTATTAAAAAATTTCAAAGGGTTTTACAGAACGTGAAACAGTTTTTATAAACCCGTAACGTAATGGTATAAGATGAAATAAACTTAAATTGAATGCACACAGTTTCCTTTCAAGATAATCTTATTTTTGAAACGTTAAGGAAGAATGCTTGAAAAACATCTTTTGATTTTATGATCCCCAAAATAGCCTTTAAAAAATAAGGACAACGTGAATTTGCTTCCACTCATTTCAACAACAGTAATGTAGCTTAGTTTTTGTTATCTACTCAGATACATGCTGTGGGTTGTGTACTCCCTGGGTGCTCAATAAATGGTTGCTGCTGGACTGACTGACAGATGTGTTTGATCTCCTCAGCACTACCGTAGTGACCACAAACAGATACACAGATGCTGAAAGCGAATAGTTCATGGATTCAGAAAGCGAGGCAAGGCAGGGGAGGTGGTTAGGGCTCATCAAAGGGCTGAGACACTTGAGTTCTATGTGCCGTTTGAAATTCATGTCCGTCAATTATTGGAAACACATGTAGGGAATTAGGGAAGCTGAGCTACACTCAAAACAAGTGTTACAGATTACTGTTATTACTGTTATTATCAGACAAATAAAATAGGGTTCTAGCTTGATCTTTTATTTTCCTCCCAAATATTTTTATAAATTTCAAGAGGCAAGCAAAACTTACTAAGTAGTGCAGCCTAGGCCCTAGAATACACCATATATCTATGATCAGTTCCTATGGGCCAGGCTCTGAGGTCTGGCTGGGCATGTAATGACAGAAAAACCAGTCATACAGGCGAGGTATCTCTCTCACCATGGGCACCAACCTGTATTAATCATGACTTTTATTTTTTATATTCTCATGCTTTGACATCTTGTGGCCTTGCGGACCCTGGAGAAACGGACCCTCCCGGGGTTAGCCAATTCCTAGAGACAGCAAACAATTCACCTGGAAAATGTGCCTTTCATATGCAAACCAACCAATCCAGAGCCCGTTCCTCCAGCCACCTCTTTTACTGGGGTCTTGCACTCTGGGCCACTATCCCCCTTGCCCTAATTACTCCAGAGCCAGGTACCAGAAAACTAGGGACAGCTGCTATGCCACAGAGCCCACTGAAATTCAAACTACCTAATCCTAAACCTGCTGACCCTGTCTCACCAGTTCCTTCCCATAGAAACCACAATATAAGCTTGTGACCACGTTTTCCTCTTGCTCTGTCTACCTCCTGACTGACCCTGGTGCCCCCCCACGTGGCCTGGCATGGCATCCTTTGCCTTGTGTTTCTAGGGACCTGTGAGTGGAACAAACTTTTTCCTTCATGACAGTCATGTCTGTGTCTTTGAGTGTCCTCATTCAAACAAATCCTGGCTACCCTTAGTACATAACTCTACCAAACCATTATTTGCTTTCAACTAAGGGCTCTGAGATAATTGGGGGTTGGTGGGGGGCATGAGGGTGCATGACCAAGGCAGTAAGCATCTACAATGTACAGCTAAATGAGTTACGAATTCTCTATAAGGAAGGAAAAGGCCAGGAAATTAATTCAAGAAAACTAGATCTCACGTTATGTCCAGCGTATGAAAGGCAATAACTTAGAAGCATTTTAAAGATAAAGCTAAGTGTCAACCTCCAAATAAATTTCAAGGAATGAGATGGTTTATCCACATAGGCCAGACTGTATTTATCATTTTCATTTCATTCATTCTTCGGAAATCATGTAGCAAGGTTTTTCACAGCATGGGTGAAAACATCTGTGGTCAGAAAATCCTGATGGTGGTAGTTGAAAGCACTTGTGCTTTGAAGGATTAGATGGAACCCAGGATTGAATAACTTTTATATAGTTATGAAAATAATGAACCATGTTAAGGAAGTAAAGTTTTGCAGTCATATATACTTTAGGAACCAAAAATCAATATTAATTAACATTGTTAAAATGCTCTCAGTGTGCTCAATATTTAAAAATACATTTTGCCTACTCTTTAGAAATATATTTATGATTATGAAATGGTGACTGAATTCCTTTTTTTTTTTTTTTACAGAAAGAGCAACAGTAAAATAAGGAGGATTTTTATTTTGAGAATGGATGATAGAAATCTCCCTTCTCCTAACATGGAAACATGGCCGTAGTTTCCATGACCTACTAGAATGAAGACCATTTATAATGCATTTATATGCTTAACAGTAGCCGTGATGTAGGCCTCCTTACACCTGGTACTACCAGACCGCTTACTCAACACTTGGCTGTTCCTACCTTCCTATCATGCACATGCTTAATGGAAATTATTGAATAGACAAGGCAGATGCCCTGTGCTTTTTTGCTGTTGCTTTTCCCACACTGATTAGGTCTGTGCATATATATATGACATAGTTTCAGGCATTATTCAGTTAATCAAATCAATGAGGGAAGCAAAAGTAGCCTAGAGAACTGCATTAGGAAAATTCTCAGTAAAATGTGTTACTGTTCAGCATGGAGGCTCACATCATTATGTTTACCCTGAGAAAGAATCCCTTGAAATGCTGCAGCTGTGGAACCAAATGAAAATCCAGAGTAACTGTACCGTGACAGACATTCATTGCCAAGACCCTGGTGCCAACCCACTAGTGAGTGTGGAGAATGTCTACCACTGTCTTCAAGAACATTCTTCAGACATCCCAGAATCATTGTGACTGGCCCCATGGAAAGACACATTTATCAAGGCATCACAGCAGATTGTTGATTTTTTTTTTTTTTTTGCAGTTAACATGTAACAGAATGGAATGACAGACATTCTAAAGTCAGAGGTCATACTTGTCTAAGAAAGGAAGATACATAACAAAAATCTATTGCTAATACAGAGATGGAATTCTGACTGGTCTATTGTAGCAACAAACCATCAAATGTGAGAAATTAGAAAATAAACTCTCACGGGGATGAAAGGAGTCATGAAGGCTACCCATACCTTAGATGCTTATAGAAAGGGTGAGGAACTTTACATATATTGAGTGATTAAACTGCCCTATGCTCTGTACTAGAGGCTTTACCTATGTGATCACACTTTAATCACCACAATAGCCCTAAGGGCAATGATAATACCAGCAATAATAATATTAATGACAAACATTTTTGAGTACTTGCTATGTGCCAGGTACTAAGAGCTTTACATATATTAACTCAGTATTAAATTTTTTCAACAAAGCTGAGTGGTAAGACATATTATGGTCCCCATTTTACAGTCGTAGAGACAGAATATGTAACATTCCCAATAGCCAGAAAGTTGAAGAGACCCAATACATGTCATGTGAGAAACAGTTGGAGGATTCAGTAAAAAGAAGGGAAGATTCAAAATGGAATCAGGTTGTATGAATGGATCCCTATGGATCCAAAACTTCTTGCCATGAACAATGAGTGGAGGAGACAGGATGATATTTTGAACTGCTCAAGATTGAACACTCTGTCTTAGACAACAGGGAATTCTCCAGCAATCTCTCCATCACAGGAAATTTCAAGTAAAACTAGGCAACCACCAGGCGGAGTAAAATGAAGCAAAGAATCCAGCCTTTCGAATCTCAATGATCTGGGTTCAAATGTCAGCTTTGCCACTTACCGTGTGACTTGGGGAAAGCTACTTACGCACTATGTGACCATCCTTCCTCAATGTGAATGGAACAAATAAAGGTACTTGGTTCACAGATAACAATGCTTGCCACATGACAGGCTCAATACAATGCATCACTTGGCAAACATGCCAAGATCATTTTTTTTTTTTTTTTTTTTTGCGGTATGCGGGCCTCTCACTGTTGTGGCCTCTCCCGTTGCGGAGCACAGGCTCCGGACGCACAGGCTCAGCGGCCATGGCTCACGGGCTTAGTTGCTCCGCGGCATGTGGGATCTTCCCGGACCAGGGCACGAACCCGTGTCTCCTGCATCGGCAGGCGGATTCTCAACCACTGCGCCACCAGGGAAGCCCAACATGCCAAGATCATTTTGACAACAGTTTATATTGAGCACATTTCTAAAGTGTGAAGTTGTAGTAATCCCTGACTAGCTATATGCAAAAAATATATACCTGATGCATTTTTCCCTTATCTTTTATGTTTTTGGCTTTTATGTGGACTCCATTATTGACAGTTCTGTGAGAATTTTACATCTAAAGCCAGCACAAAGAGACCAATGGTGAATATATTTAGGAGATTCTGGCTCATGATTTTTGTTTCTGTGAGAAATAATTCTAAACACTTATTTTATCTCATGGTGGTTGCAGTGGGTATGAGGGGCTTTCTAAATATTGAGGGGATGATGCCTAACTTTTTACTTACTCATTCTGAAGTTTTCCTACTAGTGTGATTCATATGCAGAAAATCCTTTTTGTGGATTTGTCCTTTTCTTACATTTGTCTGTTGTGACATATTTTCCCTAAAATACAGCTGGCAGTTTGATCTGTGTGCTGCGTCAGCTGGAGGGGTATGAAATGCCTTTCTCACGATTCAGCTGGTCCAACGGAGTGGCTTTGATTTTCTTTCCCAGCTGTTGCGTAAATTGAGTGTATTAGAACTAGTTCATGTTTCATAGCATTTAATAGTTTTAGAATTACCAGAAATAGCTGTCATAATAAACATGAAAATGGGAGCACTTATTCTTCTCCTTGAAGAGACACAAACTTTCTTCCATGTATTTTATCCCCTTCTCTGACAGGTAAAAGCAACTACTGCATAACAACTATGATTCCAAATTCGCAATCAAGTATTTGGGAAGATTCTGCCAATCTTCCTTCTTTAATTCTTCTCTGCTTTAAATTTTAGTTGCTTCATTTTTTAATTTTAATTTTCCTTTCTCCGTGTACTATTTATCTGTATGAAAATAATCCTTCACCTCTTCAATTTCACACATAAAAAAAGACTAGATGCATATGACACCTACTTTCTGTGCTAAATATGGTCTATTGCTAGGGAAAATAGAATGAGAAAATGGGGTCTAGAGAAACAAAGATGTAAAATTTGACATAAAAGGTAGATTCCCAGTTATCCCATCTAATGCCCTCTTACCATCTCCAAGCCACCCAGGCCATTTACTTTCCCTTTCAATCCCTTCCATCCAGTAAGGTTGCTCTGAGCTTCAAAATGAACTTTTTTTAATGGACCATAGAAATCTATTAATCCTTAACAAAGATAAAGCCTTTCATTTTCTAGGCATGAAACAAAAGCCCTAAATAGAAATAATTATAAAAAATATAATATATAGAATTTAAATTACACAGAAAATAGTTGTACCTGAGATACCCATCATCTGGGGGGAGAAGATTATGCACTGATTCTCATAAAGTTTGAAAAGGAAGATGATGCCTCTGTAGACAAAGCAGACAAAACTTTCCCCCAACTCTTGCTCGAAATTGTCATGTCCTAATCATGTCCTTAACCACTGGAGAGTTCTGTCTCCAATCTGGCCTTTAGGTTATCAGTGAGGGCATCCTTTTGTATTAATCCACATTCTCTGAGTTGACCCCATTTATTCAGTCTCAAAGCATCCCAGTGAATCTAGCTTCCTGGATTCTTCTCCCCACTCTCAAACTTGAATCACAGAAAATGTTTAAAATAATATAAATTCTAGTTTTGCTTATCCATAATTAGACATAAAACATACTTCTTTCTGCCCTAGAAGGAAGCAGTCCACTTAATGTTTAATGAACTTACTTAAGGAGACAAGTGGGGAGTCACAGATTATTACAACTTGATATGTAGGCAACTACATAGCCTTTGGAAAGGAATGGTGATCTATTAATAGCCTGAAAGTTATAAAAAGAAAATTCCAATCATTTGGTGTTGCATTTTCCCTACCAGCTAAAACTCCAACTTGGATCCAGAACCGTGGCTGGCACACCAGGCCTTGAAGGACTTGCACACCCCAAGAATATTAGTTTTCCTCATTCACCCTTGGGTTTTTCAAGTTATTTACTAAGACCTTATCTACCTCTGCCCTGTCTTGCCCCGCTCCAAAGGAACGTAAAGAGGAGCCACCCTTTTGGCATTTATAATCCTAGGTGGACAACACTGTCAACCCCTACTGAGGTTATTTTAACTGTCTCTTTCATGACATGGATTTTTTCCTCTCTCTCTTTCTCTTTTAGTTCTGTTGATTTTACACTCAAAATATTCATCTGAACATGGTCTGCTCAAGCTGATTCTTTTAATGGTGCCAGGTGGCATGGCTGAGTGTTTGACCTCCCTTTCATTAAGTTTTTTTTTGCACTGAGCCAGCAAGCCTTTTATTTCAGACCCAAATGAAGAGCGGAACAGGCACAGGACACTTGGCCTGCTTGTAACCATCTGGTTCAAGTGACTTTTGACTATACCAAATTCATCTCCACTTGTGAATTCACCCTTGAAACTGAGCTAAGGGAGAAAGTAGCAAGGGCAGCCAGGGTCAGCCAGGGTTTCCCTGGGTCACTGTCAAGTATAGGTTTCACATCTGACAAAAAGGATGTTTTCAGCCACCTGACATCCCTTCCATAGCAAAGGCAAAGTTGTTTATGTAATTGAAGAACCAGAAAAGACTTCGTTTAAAAATTGACTTATTCATAATGTGTAATTTGTGGATTGATAGTCTAATTCAATCCTGCACTGTTAGAAGAAATAGAAAACACAACTAGCTTTCATTCCTTGGGATGTAGTTGCTGTCATCTCAGTGAAAGCATATGTCCCAAGAGAAGACCCAATTAGATCTGTCTTCTCCTTAGAAATTTCCATTTCCTAGCTCGACTGTGATAAATTACCTCCACATTCTAAAATCAGATACAGAGCAGTTGTAAATAATGAAGATCTGAGGTTGCTGCTGAGATTCACAGGTTCAATGGTGGCTGGGGAATCCTGCCTTTTCACTGAAGCATGAGAAATTTCAGTACTTATTTTTACATGTCACCTGTAGTTTATTACATGCCACCTGTAGTTCAACTGTCTCCCTCTCATATTTATTCATATATATATATATATATATATATTTTTTTTTTTTTTTTTTTTTTTTTTTTTTTTTTTTTGCGGTTCGTCGGCCTCTCACTGTTGTGGCCTCTCCCGTCGCGGAGCACAGGCTCCGGACGCGCAGGCTCAGCGGCCATGGCTCACGGGCCCAGCCGCTCCGCGGCACGTGGGATCTTCCCGGACCGGGGCACGAACCCGTGTCCCCTGCATCGGCAGGCGGACTCTCAACCACTGCGCCACCAGGGAAACACTATTCATATACTTCGAAAACATTTATTTTATGGTCCCAAGAATAGCAGCACTGTTTCTTCTTCGATCATTCATAGTTGCCTCGATTTTTATAAGGTTATATGTATTGTTTTGTATTTAATCAGTTTTCAAACTTTAGAATTTGGGGCTAAATCTTAGATTACCAAAACTGAGAGTGAAGAATGTCAAAGTATCCACATTTGCGGGGTATTATTTTTTTTTGCTTTCACCTCTCAAACCAGGTAATTAAAAATAACAAAGAATTTTTAAAACCACAAAGAATAAATAAAAGACACAGTTTTAATACTCAAGGTGGACAATTTCAGGATAATGAGGTGTTTAATATGACTCTATAATATAAATGTTCTCCTAGTTATATTTTCTATCAGTCTCTGTTAGTCTATTTTATAACCTTTACCAGAGATTGTCATTATTTAGTTGACTTTGTGTCTTCCACACAAGCAGGTAAGTATCACAAAGGCTCAGGCCTCAACTCTATTGCTGCCAATTAAGAGCTTCTTGGACATCACATGCTCTCAGCAAATATTTATTGAGTGAATGAATGAATGTATGAAATGCAATTAGGCAGTTGTCAAAAGCAGTAAAATAAACTTAGAGCCTTTGTTCGTGTTATTCTTTTTAGGAATTTATGGTAAGGTACAACATGAACAAGTTCATTCAGTGTAACATTTTTAACATCCCCAAACTAGAAGAGCTGGCAGAATTTCCTGACAGAATAGTTGTGGAACACGAACAAAATAGAGGAGTCAGCAAGGTTGTAGTCTGAGCAATTAGAAGAAAGGCATTGCTATTAACCATGGTGAGGAGACTACAGCAGTCTCTGTTTACTAGGAGAACTATCAGAAATTCAGTTCGACACATACTAAGTTTGGACACGTTAAGCAATTGCATACACCAGTTTGGAGTTCTGGGGAGAAATACAAGCTAGTGGCATAAATTTAGTAGTCATAGGTCATGAAATTTCATGTAACACCTAAAAATTAAACATAGATAGAAAATAAAAGAGATTCAAGGACAAGGCCCTAGGACATTCTAACACTTAGATGTCTTGGGAATAAGGAAAGAACCCATAAAAGAAACCAAAAAGCAGTAGTTAGAAAAGTAGAAAGAAATTCATAAGAGTACACTGCCCTGGTATCCAAGAGAAGAAACTGTGACAAGAAGGAAACTGTGACCAACGGTGGCAAATTCTACTGCTAAATAAGATGAGAGCTGAGAAATGGCTTTTGTTTTTCATGGGGGTCGTTGTCAACATGGAGCTCACTGGGGAGAGCTTTCCTGTGTTCACAGTGGTGTGCAGGTTAGACACAAGAATCTGTTGTTAAGGGGCCATGGGCAGAATAGGTACAATTTGGTAACAGTGCCCTTGGAACCAGTATGTATGACCTGGTGATAGGCAGGCAGTGAGACAATGAAGGTAGCTCAACAGAGAGGATCAGTGGCATTACAGAAGCAGTGGTATTAGGCAAAGTTGTAAGGATGACAAGGATATCCCAACATGCCTAAGCTGAGCTACTCTGAGGGTATATCCAATAGGATTTGCTGACAGATCAAATGTAGGTATGACAAATACAGAAATACAGATAGTCAAGAATGACTTCTATGGCCTGTGCTTCATCTCATATTCTATTCCTCCTGGTTCTGACCTATGCACATAATCACTTCATGTTATCATCTGCAATGTATGAACATGTTTGCCTTTCTATTTACTAAAAGAAGAGTACCACTTAAAGTGAGATGAGCTTCCACAGATCCAGTACCTTACTCAATTACAAGCATCCTCTTAGCACTAGCTTAGTGACTGAGACTGGTCCTTAAGAAATGTTATATAACATATGCATCCCAAGACTTTTGTTCCCTTCCAAATACTCATTTTAGAAGTCAATGCAGTCTAATGATTTAGGCAGAATATTTTTTGAATTTCTGTTTACATAACACTCCTTAAGACCATGTTTTGTCCATAAAGCAATAAAATGTGGCTACAGAAGAATGTTAAAGACATAGAAGGATATGATTTTTATTAAGTAAAAAAAATGTTATAAGACAGTATGTAAAGTTTGTCTCTGTTTTGGGGAAAAATTATATATGCATATTGCATATATGTGGTGGAATAATTTGCAGTTCACACCTCCCTATATCCTAGACCTTTGATAGTGCCCTCCTATGCTGACTGTGGCCTTACTTTGGCCAATGGAACAGAAGCAAATATGACTCAAGCAGAGACTTGACAAGCTCTTGTGTATTGGGACTTGCCCTCTTGTTGCTCTTAGGGCTCTCCAAAAATCATGTAAATCAGCCTGAGCTAGCATGCTAAATGATGAGAGACATAGGGAGAGGCTTATGTCATCGCAGCCTTGCCAGATGAGGCCATCATATACTAGCCAGCACCTGTCACCGCCAGTTGACCACAGACACACGGAATCAGCCATGCCTGGCTCAGCCCAAAAGAACCACACAGCTGAACCCAATTCAAATATCCAACCTGCAAAATCATTATCTGTTATGAACCAAATGTTTGTATCCCCCTGAAATTCTTATGTTGAAGTCCTAACCCCCAATGTGGCTGTACTTAGAGATTGGGCCTTAACCAAAGTAATTAAGTTGAAATGAGGTCACAAGGCTTTCGAATAGAAAGACATCAGAGAGCTTATAAGAAGAGACACCAGTGAAACATCTCTCTCTCTGACACTCTGTGTATGTGTGTACACACACGCGTGCACACACACACACACATACATCAAGAAAGGGCCACTAGAGTAAACAGGTAGAAGGCAGCCACCTACAAGCCAAGAAGATAGCTCTCACCAGAAACCTCCCATGCTGGTATCTTGATTTCACACTTTCAGCCTCCAGAACTGTGAGAAAATAAGTTTAGTTTTTTAAGCCACTGAATCTGTGGTATTGTAATAGCAGCTGGAGCTGACTAATACATGATCTAAATTACATGGTTGTTGTTTTAAGTCACAACATTTGGGATAGTTTATTACACATCAAAAGCTATTGGATATTCATATATAGTTGATATATATATATATATATATATATATATATATATATACACACTCACATTAAGAATTTAAAGTAATTAAAAATTAAAAATAATAACAGCCCAAATGTTCCTCTGAGTTGTGGTAGGATGATATGTAATTTTTATTATTTTCTTCTTTTAGTTATTTTCTCTTTTTCTGCAATGAGCACTTTTTTGCAGTAAAACATATAAAAACATCATTAAAGTGAAGCAATATGAAAGGCTAACTTTTGAAATAGCAATGGAAATGAAGGATGAGAAAAAGACAGTCTAAAGCTGGAAGGAATATCCACTAACTGTGGGTTGGATTGAGAAGGAGCATCCAGGGATTTGAAACTTCTACCTCCAGATCAACAGTATTAAAAATGGCTATAAAGATCTGAAAAGGCTCTGCATTATGTCCATGTCTGATCCTGGCACAGGAAACAGAGATACACAAAATCAATCTCCCTTACTGAAAAGAGTCAAGACCCTCCATCTTCCCCATCCCAGCACCCTCAATGCCTAAAAGCCTCAGAGTGTCTTCTTAGATGCAAAACCAGGCCAAGGAAGAGAAGGGAGGAGAGAAACACATGTATCCTGTTATACAGTTTCTTTTGCTGGGGTAGCTTTTCTTTAAATGAAAGGTAGTCAGAAGCCTGGTATGTAAAACACACAGATCGAAGCTAAGATGCTCTACGTGAAGAAGGGGTTGGAGAAAGAGGGGTGACGTGGTCTTCTGAAAATTGAAATTCTATTCCTAAAACGAATTCTCCTGCTGCCTATCTGATGCTCTGGCATCACCATTTTTCTCCAAATAAGAGTCTCAGACTGGATGAAAAACAAAGATCCAATTACATATTGCTTAGAATAAACAACTGTTTATCAATTATACCTCAAAAAGAAAAAGAATAAACAACAGTTTACTGCTTCAATTTGAAGACAGTTCTGCAAAACCAAAGAGAACCCTGAAGAATATTTTCACCAGAGGAATAGGAAATAGTCTTTTAAGAGAATGAGTTTTAAAGAGGATGGTACACACTTGGCTATATAAGTAAGAGTATCTTGATTTTTACATTAGAAATGATATTCTAGATTTACATTTTGTGTACACTGGTATACCATAGAGACAAAACAAGAAATTAGAGGACACAAACTCTATTATTCAAATTTTTGATTGTCGACTATGAGTCCAACTCCATGCCTGATATAAGAAATACAGATTAGAACAAGGCATGCTCCTGTTTTCAACAATTTTTCCATCTAATAGTGGAAATACTCAAGGAATCAACAATTACAATAACGTGATAAGTACTACAACAAAGAAGCAATGATAGAAAGAAAGGCTTCTTGAACAAGGGCATGAGGTCTTCTCTGTAGAGTTGACACTTCAATTTGATGTTCAAGAACTAGCAAATCAATGGGCACAGTTTCAGTGAAGCAAAATGAATGAGCGCTAGTGCTGCACCACATTGTACCTACAGCCAACAAATAATGTATTGCACACTTAAACATTTGTTAAGAAGGTAGATCTCATGTTAAGTGTTCTTACAATACAATTTTTTAAATAAACATATTTTATACATTTTAAAATAAAAATTTCATTAAATAAAAATATTTAAAAATTTTAAAATAGGTAAGCCACAGACTGGGAGATGGTATTCCCCAAACATGTATCAGGTAAGAACTGGTAACCAGGGTATAAAAAGAACTCCTCCAACCCAATAGCAAAAAGACAACCCAATGAATGGCCAGTAAACACATAAAAAGATGCTCAACATCATAAGTCTTCTAAAAATGCAAATTAAAACCCCAAGGAGTTACCTACCATAATGTTTACAATTAATAAGACTGACAACACCAAGTACTGGCAAAGATGTGGAGAAGCTAACAACTCTCATACATTGTTGATGACAGTGCAAAACGGTACAACTACTTTGGTAAAGGCTCTGGCAGTTGCTTATGAAACGAAACACTCACCTACTCTCTGACCCAGCAGTTCTGCTCCTAGCTATTTACCTGAGTTAAGTGAAAACAAATATCCACCAAAACACTTTTACATGAATGTTCATAGCAGCTTTATTTGTAAGAACCCCAAACTAGAAATTGCCCCAGTGTCTCTTCATAAAATAATGGATTTATTCATGGTATTAATTTTCAGAACGGGCAAAACTAATCTACAGTGGTAAAAAGATCAGAACAGTGGTTTCCTCTGGGGTGTATGGGTAGGGTTTGACTGGGAAGAAGTATGAGGGTACTTTATGCAGTGATGATAATATTCTATATCTTGATAGGGATTTGCGTTACATAGATGCATACATTTGTCAAAAACTCAACAAGTGTATGTTTAATATTTTTGAACATCATTATATGTAAATTTTATCTTAAAATTTAATAAAAGCTATAAACAAAAAATTAGTCAATAAATAAACCTGGACAAGGGATAATAGTAGGAACAGAGAAGGAACAGTATGTCTGGAGGTACAAAGGTGTGAAACTATATGATAAGTTTGGAGAACTACAAGGATGTTGTCCAATGGCTAGACAATCTTGCTTCTCTTCTGTTTATATCAATAGTTCTCCCCAAGAGAAAATTAGTTTTCATTATCTCCAATGTGAAATAAATACTGACAGGTTTTTAACAACTCCAAGGGAAATATGCACCACTTTAATGCACAAAAATGTCTTCTGATACATCTAAATAGGCCTCTATCATTCTCTCTGACCTGGTATGGACTTCAGAACCTAAGTAATAGTTCTGTTTTCTATGCCAAGCTCCAGCATCAGCCTAGAGGGCTTCTATATCCATATGGATCTCCTATCCAATTTCCTATTTACCAAGCTTCTTGATTTCCTGGGTACTCAACCACTAGTCTATTATAGCCTCAAAGTGGACCTTACCACACCTAAAACTGTAATAACCCTCAAGTCAATCCACCACTTGAAACCTCCTAAAAAACTGTATCTCCTGATTTTCTTTCTACCTCTCTGATCATATCCTTCCAGTTCCCTTTGCAGGTCTCACTAGCTCAGTCTACTAAAGTGTCATTAGACAAATTGTTCTGTTCTTGGCTCTATTTGTCACTATACACACGTTCCCTATCCAGTCTCATCCATGCTCATGGTGACTCTCAAATGCCTATTATTAGCTCAGAGCTCTCTTGAGCTCCATCCTAGTACATAAGTTGCCTAATGAACATTCCTACCTAGATAGCCTAGAGAAGCCTCAAATTTACCATCTCAAAGAGAGCTCACTGTTTTTCAGAAAATCCTTTTCCTCTTTTGTGTTCCTCAACCTGGTAATGGTACCACAGCCATGAAAATGAAAGTCATCATTTATTCCTGCAGTCACTTCACCAGCCCTCCACATCAAAGGCTGTGTTCTGCCACTTCTAACACCTTTCTCTGGGCATATAATGTAATTTATTTTTAAATTTTTTCCAGTATTATTGTGGTATTATTGACAAATAAAAGTTGTATATATTTAAGGTGTACAGCATGATGTTTCGATATACATACACATTGTCAACTCACCACAATCAAGCTAATTAACATCCATCACCTCACATAGTTACTTCTGTGTGTGTACATGTATGTGTGTGTGTGTGTGTGTGTGTGTGTGTGTGTGTGTGTGTGTTAAGAACACTTAAGATCTACTCTCTTATAGAGTGGTGGTTACCAGTTGCTGGGGGGTGGTAGGGGAAATGGGGAGATGTTGGTCAAAGGGTACTAACTTACAGTTATAAGATAAATAAGTTCTCGGGATCTGATGTACAGCACAGTGATCGTAGCTAATAATACTTTATTCTACATTTCAAAGTTGATAACTCAGTAGATCTTAAATGTTCTCACTAGAAAAAAGAAATGGTAATTATATGACATGATGGAGGTGTCAACTAACCCCACAGTGGTAATCATTTTACAATATAGGAGTGTATCACACCAACACATTTTATACCTTAAACTTATACAATGTCATATGTCAATAATATCTCCACAAAGCTGGAAAAATCTACTCTCAGCAAATTTCAATTATACAGTACAGTATTATTATCTATAGTCACTATGCTTTACATCTCCAGAACATACTCATCCTGCATATAACTGAAACTTTGTACCCTTTGAGCAACATCTCCCCATTTCCCCCATCCCTCAAGCCCTTGACAACACCATTCTACTCTCTGCTTTTATGAGTTGACTTTTTTAGATTCCACATATAAGTGAAATCATGCAGTGTCTGGCTTACTTCACTTAGCATAATGTCTTCTAACATCTTGACTTCTTTTTCACACCTGTTTATTCCCCCTGCAAAATTCCACTCAACTTCCTATCTTGAAACTTGCAGCTAGAAGAAGCATGGGAGTATGTGCGTACATGTGTGTGTACACAAAGTGTCATGATACTCATCTAGTAACCCAGGCATTCTCAACTTTGGCTGCACATTAGAATCACCTAAGAAGCTCACACAGTCTGACTGAACTGGTCTTAAATGGGATCCTGGTGTGGTTCTGGAAGATTCGATGTGCAGCCACAGATGAGAATCATTGGTCAACCATTCGATGGTTGAACTTAAAGCTTTAAGTTTAAAAGAATATTCAGGAATATAAGAGAGAGTGGTTATTTATTCACATAATGGATGCAGAAGATGACATGTGGAGACTGCATTTATTTCCCATTACCAAACGCCTTGAAATCAAAGAAATCTAAAGAATCTTAGAACTATTTGGTGGGAATTATATTAGAATTTTTAAAGATATTCAGGATTTATTTTAAAAGATTGTAACATGTATGGTGATAAATGTTAACTAGAATTATTGTGGTGATCATTTCACAATATATACAAATATTGAATCATTATGTTGTACACCTGAAACTATAAAATGTTATATATCAATTATACCACAATAAAAGTTAATTAAAAAGAAAAAAGTATTTGAGTATGAATCATGCTGTAAGAGTCTTATGGCTGTCACTGAAGGTAAACCTTAGGATATGTCTAAGCTACCAAACATCTTCCCCACTGATATGGTATAATTTTAAGAGGATCAGCCCAAGCTAAAAGCAAACTGTACTCACCCAAAAGGCATCCTTAGAAGATTGACATTGAGCACACAAATGCCAGAATCAATATAAAATTTTCCACGATTTAATGTAACTCTGGAAATATCTGGGTCCACCTAACTCACTCTCTGTCATGAAAATACTAAAACGAAAGTTAGAACCTTCACATGAAGTTTCGATACAACTGATAAGAAACCTGAATAAAGAAAGAAACCCTATTATTCTCAACAATGGTTTTATTGTATTTCAAAGTAATTCTCTTTAAGTTAATAACAATTGTTCAATCTAGTTCTGTGTCTATACTATGCACTTCAGTACAACTATTATTTATTAAAATTTTTAGCCCTTATCAGAGAATGCTATTAATATTATTATTATATTACTACTTTAGTTAATAGTTTGTAATAGGTACTGCTCTCTATATCTTCCTCTACATTATTTCACTAATTTCTACAACAGAACTTAGAGATGGGTAAAATACCTCAGTTTTCAAATGATAGTGTTGAGGTCAGAGGGTTTAATGGATGCTGAAAGTGACACAGTCAAGACACTCAACTGCACAGTTAAATCACATCAATGTACATGCTGTATTTCCCAATTTAGAATGGATGGATGGATGGATCTAAAGCAGCGGTAAGTATTCTTGCCATGTGTTGGCATGCTAGGAACAATAATGGCCACCCAAAGATGTCCTAATCCCAGGAACCTGTGAATATGTTGCCTTCCATGGCAAAAAGGATTTGCAGATGTGACTAAGGGTCTTGAGATGGGGGGATCATCCTGGGTTATGTGGGAGGGCCCAATGTAACCACAAGGGCTCTAATAAGGGAACTAGTGAGGCAGGATAGTCAGTCAGAAAAGAAAATGTGATTAGGGAAGTGGAGGTCAGAGTGTGAGTGCTGGTAGGAGGCCATGAGCCAAGGAATAAGGCAGCCTTTAGAAGCTGGAAAAGACAAGGAAATGAATTCTCTCTTAGATCTCACAGAAGGAACACACCTCCGCCAACACCTTGAATTTAGCCTGATGAGAATCATTTTGAACTTCTAACCTTCAGAAATGTAAGATAATAAATTTGTGTTGTTTTAAGACACCAGGTTTATGGTAATTTGTGAGAGTGGTAACATGAAACTAATACAGGAGGTGAAATAGGATAGGTTTTTTTAAATAAATTTCTTTATTTCTTTATTATTTTTTTGGCTGTGTTGGGTCTTCATTGCTGCTTGTGGGCTTTCTCTAGTTGCGGCGAGTGGGGCCTACTGTTTGTTGTGGTGTGTGGGCTTCTCACTGCGGTGGCTTCTCTTGTTGCAGAGCACGGGCACTAGGGGCACAGGCTTCAGTAGTTGTGGTGCGTGGGCTCAGCGGCTGGCTCACGGGCCTAACTGCTCCGCGGCATGTGGGATCTTCCTGGACCGGGGCACGAAACCATGTCCCCTGCATTGGCAGGTGGGCTCTCAACCACTGCACCACCGGGGAAGCCCCAATAGGACAGTTTTAATTGGATGTATAATACAAAACCATTTCCAAAAATTTCCAAATCTTAAATCCCCCCCCAAAAAAAATATCTGGTTTACAAAATTTTTATTGTCATCACCCACACTGTCTCCTCTCATGTCCACAATCCTTCTTCCTCTGTTTCTCCACGTCAGATTAATAGAATACTTCAGTTGATTCTTCTAAAAACACTATACAGATACTAAACAAAAGTGTAACACAAGCTGAAATATAACATCTATAGACTAAATTTAACTCTACTGTTAGCTTTTCCTCCCACTAAACCCTCACAATCACACTGGCCAACTATTTCCCGCCTAACTTGCCTTTGGTTATCCACCTATGGACCTTTGGACGTGAACGTTCCACTACTGGCAATGTTAATTCTACTAAGCTTTCAAGGACGTTTTGTTGAGTCTGAATCCCACCTTTGCTCATTGTATCTTTCCTGAACACCAGAACAGTTCTTTGTGAACTCCCGTTTCTCCCAAATACAATATAATGACTATATGATATGCCAAGCACTCCCTGTAGTAAAATGTCCCCTCTGACACAGATAATTTCTTATTTCACATACATGTGTCTCTTCTCTCCAATGAGTCTACACATTCATTGAGGAGGGTTGGGGGAGGTGCTTATATTATATCACACTAGAAGTGGTTCCTGCTTCTCAGCCTGTTACTCTGAACCTCATTTTTCTCAACTGTTAAAATGAGGACCCGTATACAGGTCTCCATGGGTTGCTGTGAGGAGTAATTGATATGGTAAATTGTAGAATGTCTTTGGATAAGCCCAGCATGAATTAGACACTCCATAAATATTAGATTTTTACCTCCTCCCTCTTCATAACAAGTGATTACTAAATATTCGCTGACTTGCAATTTTAACATGTCCTTCATCACTCTTACTAGGTTCCATCCAGATTTTTTAGAAGAACACGGACCAGAATTATTATTAAAGCCATTTCAAATCCTGGTAAATAAAATTAAAAATCAAAAACCACAGAAACAGATATGACACATCCTGCAGGAAGATATGTACCTGGAGAAAAATCTGAAGGCCAATTTTGAACTGCCCTTGGGAGGATTCTCAATCATGCTGTACCTTCCTGCTCTCCTCCTGATGTAGCAGTTCAATAGTTTTATAGCTCTGGTTTTAAAGAACAGACAGGGCACACAGAGGACATTACATTTGATTCTCCAATTTCTAGTTTGGTACATGCCATACATAGTATACTCTGAAAGAACTTCCTGGCCTTGAGATTAATTGTATTTACCAATCACAAGTCTCTAAATGCACTGTATTTCACTCCAAAGCTTTCTTCCAGTTCCCTCCTCTTGACTCCTTTCTCTTTTATTTGAAGGGGCCCAAATTGGAGCATGACTGTAAACATCAAATTTCAAGCAAATCTATCAATGGAGATAGCTCTGTTGTGTCTCCAAGGCTCATCCACACTATTCATGAAATAAAACTGCTGCTTTAGGGACAAATGGAGTGTTTTGAAATAATTTATCCAACTCTTTTTTCCTCTTAGAAACTTAAATGTGCCTCAAATGCCAGACATGATGTTTATCAGTTTGTCTTACATTGGAATTTGCATGACCTGTGAAGCTTCCAGGAGCAGCATTTGTATACGCAATTATTACTGTAAATTTTGTGGTTTTTTAAAAATCAGAATGCTTCTATTAAATTGGCTGCAAAGAGGTAATAAACGTGTGTTCTTTTGACAATATGCTTAGCCTGCGAATCTCATTTTTTTACATCATCTAACGTTTTGGTAGGGATTACAGATCCCATTCTCCATTTGGCTTATCATCTATACCCATCTAGTTTAGATAATTAAAGGCATTGGCTTTATTTTTTTCCCCTTGAAATGCTCAATACAAAATGCAAATACTGTATTTCCTGGGGTCAGTATACAACATCTTTGCCCTATCAGTCTCGCTTGTCCTTTTAGCATTGCTCAGGATTCTAGGGATTCTTGAAAAGAATATTAATACAGATTTAATTGATCAGTGACATAATTAAACCATTAAATTCCAGGACAAGGGTGAAGAATAGACAGTTAAACTTTAATAATGAGCTTTCAAAAGGATGTAGGCAAAATGCTTTCATGTGTATTGTAAATTTTCCTTTCAGTCCAAATAAATGCTGTAGACAAAAGACCGCCTGATCACTGCCCACAGAATAATTGGACCACATAGCTTAATTTTGATGAGTTAGGGGCTTAAATTTAAAAATTAAATAAAATAATAATAACAGAGTTAAAGAATCATGTTGATGTCAATTTGTTAAGCTATCAGGTTTTTCTGATACTTCCGTAAATTACTGTTGAGAATATTTTGGGATAGGTAGGCAGTTTAGGGGAAAAAAAGTCAAATTACTAAAAATACTCCACTCCCCTCATACCAAATTTGGGCTCCCTTACCCATCTTCAACTACTGTATCCACAATAGCCACATAACTGACTGATTTACTTCCTTGATATACATATATTGAACAAAATATATCTGCTTATATTTTTCAAACAGTCTGCACTTACCCACATAGAGCCATGTTACACACCCACACACACAGATTTCAATGTAGGCTCCTATAAGCTGGAATGAGGAGGTTCACGACTAATTATAAAAAATGTTAACCAATATTTTCTCAATATTTTAACTCCATGTGATTTTTTTCCCATTAACTTTTGGCATTAAATGTGTTTGCTGGCTTGCACCAATGTAGCCTACAACAAACTGAGCACTGAATTTCAAAACACAAATGCCCAATTCTAGTGCTTTTAGGTGGGTATGTAATGCTGTTACATAATAAATGCCATTATTCTGCTCAGATGGAGAAATCCTCTCTATGTTAAGAGCTGTAGAGCTTCTTACATCATCACTCTGCTCACAGTCAACGTTGCTGCTCACCGCAACGAAGAGTAGCCCCCGCTCGTCACAACTAGAGAAAGCCTATGCTCAGCAACAAAGACCCAATGCAGCCAAAAATAAACAAATAAATAAAATAATTTTTTTAAAGTCTACAAATAACAAAAAGGGAACCCTCCTACACTGTTGGTGGGAATGTAAGTTGGTGCAGCCACTGTGGAAAAAAGTATGGAGGTTCCTCAAAAAACTAAAAATAGAATTACCATATGACCCAGCAATCCAACTCCTGGGCACATATCCAGACAAAACTATAATTCAAAAAGATACATGCACCCCTATGTTCATAGCAGCCCTATTCACAATAGCCAAGACATGGAAACAACCCAATTGTCCATCAACAGATGAAAGGATAAAGAAGATGTGGTACATATATACAATGGAATATTACTCAGCCATAAAAAAGAATGAAATAATGCCATTTGCAGCAACATGGATGCAACTAGAGATTATCATGCTAAGTGAAGTAAGTCAGAAAGAGAAAGACAAATGCCATATGATATCACTTTTATGTAGAATCTAAAGTGTGACACAATGAACCTATCTATGAAATGGAAACAGAATTACAGACATAGAGAACAGAGTGGTGGTTGCCAAGAGGGAGGGGGTTGGGAGAGGGATGGAGTGGGAGGTTGGGGTTAGCAGATGTAAACTTTTATATATAGGATGGATAAACAACAAGGTCCTACTGTATAGCACAGGGAACTATATTCAATATCCTATAATAAACCATAATGGAAAAGAATATTACAAAAAGAATATATATATGTATAACTAAATCACTTTGCTGTACAGCAGTAATTAACACAACATTGTAAATCAACTACACTTCAATTTAAAAAATCAAAGAGAAAAAGTACTAGAGTGGCTTATAGGTGAGTTCTATATGACATTAAGAGGGGAAAAGTTAATATCAATTTAATCTAAAGTATGCCAGGTGAATAGAAAAAAGATGAAAAGCTCTCTAATATATTTTATAAAGCCAATAAGGCTTTAATGTTAAACCTGATAATAACCCTTAAAAGTATAGCCCAACATCACTTACAGACAGAGATGAAACATTCAAAATAAAATATTAGGAAATAAAGTCAGAAGAATAGCACATTATGTCCAGGTAGGGTTTATTCTAGGAATGCAAGGATGGGTCAATTATTGTAAAATATATCAACAAAATCCATCCTATTAAAAAGTAAAGTAGGAAAGCCTCATGATAATATCCATAAATGCTAAATAACCATATGATAAAACTCAGAGCCTTATTAATAAAAGTACCACATAAAACAGGAATAAAGGGAAACTGCTTATGGTAGACTTCTTATCAAAAACCAAAACAAATATATACTAAATGCTAGTCACTGAAACAACTGCCACTGTAAATTAGGAAATAAGAGCATCTGTCTTTAGGGAAACTGCTCTTACAACATCTGTGTGTTAGTTTCCTAGGTGTCCTAAAACAAAGTCCCACAAACGATATAAACAGACTTAAAACAACAGAAATGTATTGTCTCACAGTTCTGGAGGGGACGAGTCTGAAATCAAGGTACTGGCAGGGCCGTGCTCTCTCACAAGACCTCCTTGCTTCTGGTGGCTGCTGGCAATCCTTGATGTTCTTTGGCTTGTAGATGGATCAGTCCAATTTCCGCCTTAATCTTCACAAGGCCTTCTCCTCTCTGTGTCTGTGTTCATATATCCCTCTTCCTATAAGAACAGCAGTCATTGAAATAGGGCCTGCCCTAATTCATGTATGACCTCATCTTATTTTGATTATATCTGCAAAGACAGGTTATGACTTCAACATATTTTTTAGGGGACACAATTCAACCCATAACAATATATTAAAAGTTAAAATTCACATGAACTTTGGTCCAGCAATCCCACTTCTGGAAATCTCCCCCATAAAAATAAAAGCCCTATTTTTAGGATATAAAAGATTGTATATATACATATATTGAGATGGCCAAAAAGTTCATTTGGGTCTTTCCATAAGATGTTATGGAAAGACCCAAATTAACTTTTGGCTAACTCAATATAATGTTTAATGTTTATTTTAATGTTGAAAACAAACTGAATGACATGAATTGAGGAACTGTGGTACATCCACACCATGCACTACATGCACAGATTAAAATACTTTAAAATAATGAATTATAGTTGGACTAGTTGGCATGGAGGGTGCTCTACAAAGTAAATGATAATGAGTGAGAAATGCAAGATGCAGAAAACTTTGCACACAGTATGATCCTAATTTTCTAAAGCAATGAAACAGAATTCCTATAGCAGTATATATACCCTAATATATACTAAGGTTAACGTGGAGAAAAATAAAGGACTCAAAGTTGTTAACATGGGTTACTTTCCTGGGAGAATAGAATGGGGGTAAGAAAAATAAGAGAAGAAAATGAGTAGCAAACAAAAAATCAAAAGAAAAAAGAATGCACTAAATATCCGTATAATAATATATACCATTCACATTCATGTAAAGTTGTATAGCTGTGTGTGTGTGTATATAAAAACTTACCCTCAAGGGCTAAATAAATAAATATTGAGTTAAAAAACTGTTGTAAGTATTCCTACATAAAGATTCCTAAAATTAGTAGACTTGGATGACGATTAGAAGGGGTAATCCAGGTACTTATGCTTATATAGTTTGGTCTGGATATGCATCATAGTATAAAGGTGGGTGAAAAAAACTGAATAAACAAGTAATGAATGCATATTAATGGCAAAACTTTGAAAAAACATTTCTTAAATATATATAGTAACACTTCTTATATGTTCTATGTGTGCAAAGTAATATTTTAAGAAAGTGAAACTATTTAAATTCCTCTAATGGAATTTAGTAGAAGAATATTCCATGGTGTTCTGCAGATAGCACTGTGATTTCCAGGTGCTCTTCCCCACTGAATTAATATGAAAACCTCAGTTCTACAATATCCCACTCCATGCCAGGGCTATAGGTGAAGCATGAAGTTAAAGTGGTCAATATTTTCTGGGGAAAAAGGTGAGGAATAAGATTAATAAGACTATTTAGTTGGCAGGGTTTTATCAGATGACAGCTGATAAGGGAAGTGATAGTGTGAGCTGGAGGAAAAAAAAAAAAAATCTGAAACAGAATGGAGAAAACCCAGAGTTCTTTGAATATGTGCATTCATGAGTTTACCCTAACTCCCTTAAGTCTTTGGGCTAAATATGCAGGAAACGAAACTTTCAAGATTTTCCCTTTCAAGATTCTCCCCTACTGTACCAGAATTTACCTGGGCAGAAATTAACTCAAGCATATAATGCTGAAAGGGTCTTATTCTGTCAGAAGCAAGCAGCTTTTTGAGAATTAAAACCTAATAGCTTCTATTAAATATAATACAAATTAACACATTTTTCCCAAAGCCACAGCACTAGTGAATATCCATGCTGAGTAAGTCACTTTATTAATCCCTATGAATATGACATGATACCTTTCCTTAAAGTGTCTCCAGTCCTGGAAAGTAACTGTCTATGTCCACAATTAACCACAATTCAAAACAGAGATGACAAATTTGTAGCAGAAGAACAAATGATGTGTTAGGTGAGCAAAAAGGAAACGTAATTATGTCCAAACTGGGTAACATAAAACTTAGTACACATAGTTAATTCCAATAAATATTTGCCTACCACTCTTAAAAAGCCCAATGATACTAAATATTATAAAATATGTTCTTTCTTGCTCCTATTGTTTTTAGCAGTTGCAGCTTTTAAAAGTAACTGCGTGTGAAGGGCACAGTTGATCAGTGGGCAACATTTTTGACCACTCACTTTCTGCAGGAGGCTGCCCTGGGAAGGACACCTTATAAAGCTGAGAAGCAGGTGTGCATTCTTTTGTACTAAGAATAGCGCAGGCAGTTACATCAAATTGTCAGCATCATGCTAATGGCAGCTGGTTTCTCGATGTTGAAGAGTCTTTATGAGGTTTAACTCTGAAAACTGAGTTTTAGTCCTAATGCTGTTTCAACCTCACGTGCTTGGACAAATCATTTACCTTTTTTGAATTCCAAGAGGAATTCAAAATTCATTGGAAATAATAATTCTTTATGGCTGGATTATAAAAAGATAAAAAAATACAGCATATATAAAAGTGTTTTTATATGAGTGTAAGACATCATTATTAAAATAATTACTATGTACAATAGAAGGCTGATAAGGGAGCTAAACATAATTTTGTTTAAAATGACAACTTCTGGGGATAAATGGAAATGGCAGGTAATGTGTTTTTTAGTCGTCCCTACCGTTGGTAGACCAGGAAGTAAGTCAGACTTTCAGCTATGTCATGAACTCTGAATGACCTTTAGTGGGTCATACAGCCTAAATCAATTTGAAAATCTCTAACATGAAAGGGATGGGAGAAATAATCTCTAAATCTGTTTCACTTTTCAACTTAATAATAACTAATCTGATGACTGAGGTAAATATTTTGTGGATGTTATATATAAATGTGGATGTATATACAAACGTTGATAAACAAATGTGGATGTTTGGAATAATGAATGTTTGAATCTTAGAGGACGGTAGAATCTGAATTAGGAGACAAGGAACCACTGACAATTTTAAAATAACATGACATCACTTATTAAAACGGTATTGCGGGAACTTTGGTTTCAGCTCAGACGTATAAAGAGCTGGGAATCATCATTTCCATCCTTACAATAAGAAATAGCCAAACTGGTTATCAACAACTTTTCTTGGACAGATCAGAGAACTGAGATTGCACGTCAAATTACCATCCCAAAATCTAGAGACGTGAGCTTTTCCAGGGAGATAACTCTGTCATTTACTTATCTGGAGCTGAAGCTGCTGGGCAGATGCCATATAAGCTGGAAGGTACGTTAAACTAGAAAATTTGATGACTTGCTAGACGCTGGGTATAGGCTATCATGAGACTGAGAAGATCCTGGGAGCTGAAGTCATGGGGAAGGGCCTACATTTTTAAAGGTTCTTCTTACGGGAACCCACCAGGCTCTCACAGAATCAAAATCCTAAGAAAGCTCCTCCCCTAGCCACAGGACCCTAGCTGGTGGAAGGGAAGAGTAGCCATTGTGAAATCCACCCAGACCCTTCTCTTAGGCAACAAAAGGCTTAATCTCCAAGAGGTCTGACACTGACAGTTAGCATCAGGGAAATCTCATTCAAGCTGGGTGAAGGGACCTCTGGTCTACCACAGCCTCCCTGTGTCACTTAAAGAAAAAAAAAATGAAAAATTAAATGTACAGGGGAGAGAAATTCAATTATATATACTGGGGACACTGCAGGACAACCACTGCAAGGATGAAGGATTAGAGGGCGTGGGGTGAAAAAGCTCTACCCCTAGAGAAGGGACAGAAACTCTTATAAAAGCCACATCGCCTAGGCACAGGCCCATAGCACACTCCAAAAACTAGGGTTTAATCAGAATTAGAGAAAGCTTCCCTACCACACACACTACTACTACCATAATAATAAGCCTCCAAAATATAAAAAGTTTATTAAGAAAATAAATTGCATATGAAAAGGGCAGATCACATGTTAAGCATCCTTATCATCCAAAAAAAAAAAGGAGGGAGGGCACAGGAAACTTTTGGAGGTGATGGATATGTCTATCACCTTGACTGTGGTGACGGTTTCACAGTGTGGTATGCATAAATCCAAACTCATTAAATTGTATGCATTAAATATGTGCAGTTTCTATATCAATCATATTTCAATAAAGCTATTAAAATAATAGATTATGGGCTTCCCTGGTGGCGCAGTGGTTGAGTCTGCCTGCCGATGCAGGGGACGCGGGTTCGTGCCCCGGTCCGGGAAGATCCCACATGCAGCGGAGCGGCTGGGCCTGTGAGCCATGGCCGCTGAGTCTGCGCGTCGGAGCCTATGCTCCGTAACGGGAGAGGCCACAACAGTGAGAGGCCCGCGTACCGCAAAAAAAAAAAAAAATTAATAATAATAGATTATACTGTCATCTTAAAAAAAAGAAAAAAAGAAGTTGCATTGTAGGAAGGAAAAAGAGATTGACTGTTCCAGCCACAGGCTTGGACCCACCACACACCAATCCTTAACACACCAAAATCACAGGTTTCATTCCACACAGAAAGATGGCCAGAGACTGGTCCTGTGGTCAACAATGGAGGGGATCTCTTCTGAGACTCGGACCAGGAGAGGATATTCTGAATACTCAGCAGGAGAAAAGAGGTTGGAACTATGTAGGTCATAAGGAAGCAAACTTCAAAAGACTGTTTTAAAGGGAGCCAATAACATACATGTGTAGAGCTCCCGGTATGTGTCCAGTAGAACATCAGGATCTAGGAGGCGGGCGTTGCTTGCCCAGGGCAGGAAATCCTTAATTGCCTTAGTTGACACTTCACAGCATATCTCCAACTACTGAATTCAGATTCTCTCTAAACATCCATAGGCTGATTTCTTCATCATTTTACATTCCATCACTTAACTTGTGAACTTGGGACTCCAACCACTTCTTAGTTGCCTCATCTATAACACTGGGATAATACTATAATACTTCATAGTCAAAAGGCAGGGATTTAAAATGCATGGCCATTGACAGCTCTTACAGCACTTCATCTTCTCCATGGTGAAGGTGCATAATTAAATTAAACTGTCACTTGCTTGAGGTTTCCAGCTTTTCTGCATTCACTCTGGTCACTTTTATCCCTTTAGGAAGGGCTGCTTCCTCTCTTGGAATCCCTTCCTTCTCTACTACATTGGTCACATTTCTTATTACTTACAGCTTAGCAATAACTAAATAATGGTATTTGCACTAATATATAATTGATACCTATTTGTGGAGGGTGAGAAGGAAGATTTTTTCATCAGATAAAGTCAAATAGATCTTTTCCGTTAAGCTTCAATGTCATCCTCATTCCTAGCAGTGAAAAACCTTTCCTGAGAAGATAACTCATCCAGTGAACTTGCACTCACATGTGGTATCATGAATAAGTGCATGGCTGGTCACTGTTGCTCTTTATTTTTCTGCACACCATATTCCTATTAACCTTTCCTTGGGACAAAAATGAAATATTCTCACTTACAAAGTGATGACTTATTGAAAACTGCATGAGTTACTTTTTCTAATACTTCTTTAGAATTGCATTCATTTATCCCCAGGAACTCCAAAGGCTCTGAAAGACATAAATGAGCCTCACATTACTGTCAGGATTTTTTCTAAAATATCTATTAATTATTCAAAGTATGGTAAGGGGTGTTTCAGAGACACAGCAATGTATTTCAATAGATACTTCCAAATATCTTTATGGTTGTTTAATATTTATGATGCTTCTACAATGTGTTCTCACCTTTATAAAATGCAGTGACCCTAAATCTCTTTTATAGAACATCACTTGCCTCACAATAAATAAATGGATGTAAAAGCTAGGCTAACTAGCTTAAGTTCATCTTTCATAAGATTAACATCTTAAAGCAATTTGTAAAATAGAGAAAAATCTAAACCCATCTAGTGTTAATAAAAATAGGGCCTTATATTTTTAATGCTTTATAAGTTATAAATCACCTTTTCACAAAGTAACTTGTTTGAGCTTTACAACAACTCCGAGACTTAGTTAAAACACGTATGTTATCTTCATTTCATAGATGAGGCAAATGAAGCTAAGAGAAATGTCATAACTTCCCCAAAGTACACATTAAAAAGCAGAACGGAAATAACCAAAAAACTAGCCTTTGATATCTGGTCCAATGATCAATGTCAGCTTACAGAACTGTGAATGGAATAACTATGGAGTTATGGAGTACTATATAGTACTATATAGTATGAAAATTGTATCACTCGGCTCCAGAGGAAATTGGAACAGAATTTAAGGTACTCATGTAATCATATATCTTCCTACCTATATGTTAGAAAGTACTTGCAAGTACACTCACTCGCTTTCACATCACTGCTATGAAAGAAGTATAAACAAATAGAGCTGACTGTAATTGTTGATATTACCTTAAAGGATGGACAACTGTCTCCCCAAATTAACATGTTCAGAAGAAATTGGAACCATCTCCCAGATAGTCATCTTTTAAGCCCACATATGCTCAGCAGATGCTCTAAACTAATATTCCTGGAAATTCTGGTGTAATTTGTGTATGATAAACAGGTTCCTTACCCTCATAAATACTCCAAAGGTGAGGAAAGGGAGACTGGAGGGGAGGGTGAGGCTCTCACACCAGCCCTGTTTTCCAGGTACAGTGACTATATGGATAATAGAAATAGAGGATAGTAAGAGGAAGATCAGGATTAGTACAATGCAAAGTCTTTTAAAAAAAACATTTTTATTGGAGTATAATTGCTTTACAATGGTGTGTTAGTTTCTGCTTTATAACAAAGTGAATCAGTTATACATATACATATATCCCCATATCTCTTCTCTCTTGCATCTCCCTCCCACCCTCCCTATCCCACCCCTCTAGGTGGTCACAAAGCACCAAGCTGATGTCCCTGTGCTATGCGGCTGCTTCCCACTAGCTATCTATTTTACATTTGGTAGTGTATACATGTCCATGCCACTCTCTCACTTCGTATCAGCTTACCCTTCCCCCTCCCCATGTGCTTAGGTCCATTCTCTAGTAGGTCTGTGTCTTTATTCCCGTCTTGTGCCGAGGTTCTTCATAACCTTTTTTTTTTTTTAGATTCCATATATATGTGTTAGCATACGGTATTTGTTTTTCTCTTTCTGACTTACTTCACTCTCTATGACAGACTCTAGGTGCATACACCTCACTACAAATAACTCAATTTCGTTTCTTTTTATGGCTGAGTAATAGTCCATTGTATATATGTGCCACATCTTCTTTATCCATTCATCTGTTGATGGACACTTAGGTTGCTTCCATGTCCTGGCTACTGTAAATAAAGCTGCAATGAGAATTGTGGTCCATGACTCTTTTTGAATTATGGTTTTCTCAGGGTATATGCCCAGTAGTGGGATTGCTGGGTCATATGGTAGTTCTATTTTTAGTTTTTTAAGGAACCTCCATACTGTTCTCCATAGTGGCTGTATCAATTTACATTCCCACCAACAGTGTATGAGGGTTCCCTTTTCTCCACACCCTCTCCAGCATTTATTGTTTGTAGATTTTTTGAGGATTGCCATTCTGACTGGTGTGAGATGATATCACATTGTAGTTTTGATTTGCTTTTCTCTAATGATTAATGATGTTGAGCATTCTTTCATGTGTTTGTTGGCAATCTGTATATCTTCTTTGGAGAAATATCTATTTAGGTCTTCTGCCCATTTTTGGATTGGGTTGTTTGTTTTTTTGATATTGAGCTGCATAAAAGACCTGTATGCAGAAAATTATAAGACACTGATGAAAGAAATTAAAGATGATACAAATAGATGGAGAAATATACCATGTTCTTGGATTGGAAGAATCAACTTTGTGAAAATGACTCTACTACCCAAAGCAATCCACAGATTCAATACAATCCCTATCAAACTATGAATGGCATTTTTCACAGAACTAGAACAAAAAATTTCACAATTTGTATGGAAACACAAAAGACCCTGAATAGCCAAAGCAATCTTGAGAAAGAAAAAGGGAGCTGGAGGAATCAGGCTCCCTGACTTCAGACTATACTATAAAGCTACAGTAATCAAGACAGTATGGTACTGGCACAAAAACAGAAATATAGATCAATGGAACAGGATAGAAAGCCCAGAGATAAACCCACACACATATGGTCACCTTATCTTTGAAAAAGGAGGCAAGAATATACAATGGGGAAAAGACAGCCTCTTCAATAAGTGGTGCTGGGAAAATTGGACAGCTACATGTAGAAGAATGAAATTAGAACACTCCTAACACCATACACAAAAATAAACTCAAAATGGATTAAAGACCTAAATGTAAGGCCAGACACTATCAAACTCTTAGAGAAAAACATAGGCAGAACACTCTATGACATACATCACAGCAAGATCCTTTTTGACCCAGCTCCTAGAGAAATGGAAATAAAAACAAAAATAAACAAATGGGACCTCATGAAACTTAAAAGCTCTTCCACAGCAAAGGAAACCATAAACAAGATGAAAAGACAACCCTCAGAATGGGAGAAAATATTTGCAAATGAAGCAACTGACAAAGGACTAATCTCTAAAATTTACAAGCAGCTCATGCAGCTCAATATCAATGCAGAGTCTTTTAGTTACATTTCTTTTTCTTTTCTTTTTTCTTTTTTTTTTTTTTTGTGGTACGTGGGCCTCTCGCTGTTGTGCCCTCTCCCGTTGTGGAGCACAGGCTCCGGATGCGCAGGCTCAGGGGCCATGGCCCACAGGCCTAGCTGCTCCGCTGCATGTGGGATCTTCCCGGACCAGGGAACGAACCCATGTCCCCTGCTTTGGCAGGCAAACTCTCAACCACTGCGCCACCAGGGAAGCCCTTAGTTACATTGCTATAACTACCTCACTAATCAACTTCCATCCTTCACTATTCAATTTAACCCAGACAGCTCTCCAAGTATGAGTAGAAAATAGGTTTCACCCTACTTCTGGTATATTCAAGATAATTTCTAATATTTATATTAGCCCAAATAGTTCACTATTTAGAGAGGCCTAACTTGCAACAAATAAGTGTTTCCTAATAAGTGAACATAAAATGTCTTTCCAAGAACTCTAAGTACTTCCTTTGAAATAAAATGATAGATCTTTATTGCTCATCTATTATGTAGGACAAAGAACTGTTCTTCACACAAGAATAATCACCATCATTGTTGGGATTCAATAATGTTAATTAACAATATAAATAGTATAAATTCCTGATTATTATATCAAAGTTCATAATTAGCTAAACTAGGATAAAATTAAGTTTTATCATCTAACCTTGGGATCTACTGAATCTTGACTTTTCCCATGATGTTTGATATGGCTTTAACTTGTAGCTATGAAGTAGAGAAAATTTTCATCAGCAAATAATTGCAGGTTATAGTGAAAAAGAAAATAGTGACTTAAGTAGTTTGCAGTGATCATTGCAAATTTTGAAGTCCAACAGATGAACCAGTGGGAGTTTTATTTCATTATCAGTATTTGGAATTCCATTAAAGAAAATAGTGGTGGAAGAATCCATTCTATGAATTTTTCATGTTAAACTCCCAGTACATTTTTTTTAATTTTGGAAATAAATGTCTGATCTAAGAAGGTATATCTCCTTTCCTAAAGTTAAATTAAAGGACATAATATTCCTTAGTAACAGATGTGCTGAAGATAGATTTTAGAGACATCAGTAATACTGATGACCTTGTAGAAAACCAGTCTGTCTCTACCTATCTCAGGGAATATTACTCAGATCACTTCTCTGTCCACAGTTCTGAAAAATTCTGTCAATTTTATAAAGATTGACTTATTAAGCTATCTTAATATAGGTGTGATATTTTATTTTACTTTTTAGCCCTTTCAGTATTTTCTTTCTTTTTTTTTCTTTTTGGTCTTAGTTGCAGCACGCAGCATCTTCGTAGAGTCATGCCTTTTCCGCGCAGCGTGTGGGCTCTTCATTGCAGCCCACAGGCTTCTCTCTAGTTGTGGCACATGTACTCCAGGGTGCGTGGGCTCTGTAATTTGCAACAAGAGGGCCCTCTCATTGAGGCACACGAGCTCAGTAGTTGTGGTGCGCAGAGCTTAGTTGCCCCGCAGCATGTGGGATCTTAGTTCCCCAACCAGGGATAGAACCCACGTCCCCTGCATTTGAAGGCGGATTCTTTACCGCTGGACCACCAGGGAAGTCCCAGCTCTTTCAGTATTACCTTTAACAATGTCATCTATGTTTGCCATCTGAATACCATGTGTAACTTCTGCACTGCTTTGCAAGTTCTGTAGTGTTTTCCAAACATATGCATTCCTTAGCCTTCCCTTGACAACAGATATCCCCTCTATGTACCACCCAATTTCTCTTTCCCTCTTCACAGAAAAGTTTTGGAAAAATTTGTACTTTGTGTCATTAATACTCCCTGGTAATTCACTTGTCAAAGGAACATGACTTCCTCGTTGGCTAAATCCAACACTCATATCTGTTATTGTTTGTATATTTCTTAGCAGTAGTCAGTATGGTTGTCCACCTCTTCCTTCTTAAAACACTTTCCTTCTCTGTCCTTCACTACACTGCACTTCTTCCTGACCCATGGGCCATTCCAACTCACTCTACTTCGCTGGCTTCTCTATGAGGTCTCCAAGACTCAATCCGTGACCTTCTGCTTTTCTGTATCCACCGGTCACATCTTCCAGCTTTTAATACCATTTATGTACTTTCTACTTCCAAAATTACTGCCTGTGATTGAGACCTACCTAGTTGGTATACCGGACTTATGTATACATCTAGCAATTTGATATAACCACTTGGATATTGCATTGGACATCCAATTCACAGAACATTCCAAAAGAGAACTTTTTTTTTTTTTTCCACACCGCAAGGCTTGCAGGATCTTAATTCCCTGGGCAGGGATGGAACCCGTGTCCCCTGCAGTGGAAGCATGGAGTCTTAACCACTGGACTGCCAGGGAATTCCCACCAAAAGGGAACTCTCGATTTCACCCTGTACCATAACTGCTCCTCCCTAACACTTTCCAACCCTAATAAATAAATTTAAGTTGCAGAAAAGGGGAGCGATTACTGCATCAAAGTCCTCAAATAAGCAGAAAGAAAATTAGATCTAGTGCACACATTGAATGTTAATCTCTGCTGGGTGAACAGTCAGTTCATAGTGACCAAAAGAAAATCAGGGCATGTGAGCACAGATGCCAATAATGGTGATGGGATTTTGTGGAAGTGACCTTTCACATTTACTGAAATGGGAAACAAGGTCTTCAGCTGACAACCATTGTGGAGGAGGAGTTGAGCAGGGCACCAAAATCACATAAGCTCCAGGACAAACTGGTGAACTTTCTGTGCAGTGATGGGGCATCCTTTCTGCAAATGAGACATGGATGTGCCACTGTGAATTGTCACATGGAATATTTTTATAAACTTCACCAAGCAGCTAAAACAAAGCACCCTTTTAAGACGAAAATCCTTCAGTGATTTGTCCTTAGAAGAGTGCTAGGCTTCCCTGGTGAGGCAGTGGTTAAGAATCTGCCTGCCAATGCAGGGGACACGGGTTCGAGCCCTGGTCCGGAAAGATCCCACATGCCGCGGAGCAACTAAGCCCGTGCGCCACAACCACTGAGCCTGCGCTCTAGAGCCCGTGAGCCACAACTACTGAGCCTGTGTGCCACAACTACTGAAGCCTGCAAGCCTAGAGCTCACGCTCCGCAACAAGAGAAGCCACGGCAATGAGAAGCCCCTGCACCGCAACGAAGAGTAGCCCCTGCTCACCACAACTAGAGAAAGCCCACACACAGCAACGAAGACCCAGTGCCACCAAAAATAAATAGATAAATAAATTTAAAAATTTTAAATTTCCCTCAGGAATATTTTAAAAAATAAAAAGAGTGCTCGTCCATCAATATACAAAAAAAAGTTTGTTGCAACCAGGCTCAATGAATTTAAAACAAATTCCTTTAGGAGATGAATGTCGGGAATCTACCTGAACAGCTGCTCTTAGAGACTTCAGTTAACGCATGGAGTAAAAGGAAAATTGTAGGAAAGCACACTGGTGAACAATGAGGAGTGCAGCATTGTTGTGTGGCATGAGGAATATATTCTCAGGGTGTAGAATATTAAGACACGCAGTGTTTTCGCTGATCATAGAAAGGCTGTGCTGTCTACAAGATAAAACGACTAACTGATATAAGCAGTAGGGATATACAGCTATCTATCTTAACTACACAACAAAAAATAGAATTTCCTGATCCTGCTTAAAATAAAGGCCCAATGTATTACTCTTAGCTTCTGAACTAATGACTACTGACTGCTCTTAGTTTATCTCAGCAGCATCACAGACTCATAACAAACAGAAAGTTCTCAAAGATCACTAGAACAGTCTCTCAATCTAGGCACTATTACTTCTGACAGATATTCATGGAGATTGTGCAAGAAACTTTCCAGAGATAGGGACCAATAATCTATCTGGAGAGGCAGTGTAGCCTAGTGGTTAAGAGCATAGTTTCTGGAGCTTGAGTGTCTGGATTCAAACTGTGAATCTACTTGCTAGCTGTGTGACCTTTGGGCAAGTTGCTTAAACATTCTGTGCCTCAGGTTCCTCATCTGTGAAAATGATAATAATACTATCAACCAAAATAATCGTGATGAGTCTATGAGTTAATAAGGCTTACCTCAGTGTAAAATCTCTGTAAAACGAACTAATACAATCATCAGAAAGATCTTCCTTATACTGTTCTTGAAAATATATGTCTTATTCCTTTAACCCATTGTCCCTAGTTATAAAATCTGAAGCAATCTAAAATATGGTTCAATAATTCCTTCCTCATATGATGCCCTATCACTTTTCAGGGTGATATTTTTGGTTGAATTTACATAATTATAATACAGATTATAATTATCCTGTGTATTTCTGGAAAAGATTACCCCCTTGTTATTCATAATTGCTCCCTTCAGGGCCCCATACTCAATATCTGATGTGAGATATTTGCTCAAGGACTGTGAACTGAATGACTGACAACCCTTCCAATTCTTTTTTTAAAAAATAAATTATTTATTTATTTTTGGCTGCGTTGGGTCTTCGTTGCTGTGCACAGGCTTTCTCTAGTTGTGGCGAGCCAGGGCTACTCTTCGTTGTGGTACGCGGGCTTCTCACTGCAGTGGCTTCTCTTGTTGCAGAGCATGGGCTCTAGGCGCACGGGCTCAGTAGCTGTGGCTCGCGGGCTCTAGAGCACAGGCTCAGTAGTTGTGGTGCCCGGGCTTAGTTGCTCTGTGGCATGTGGGATCTTCCCAGACCAGGGCTTGAATCCATGTCCCCTTCATTGCCAGGCAGATCCTTAACCACTGAGCTACCAGGGAAGTCCTCCCTCCAATTCTTTTTTTTTTTTTTTTTTTTCCGGTACGCGGGCCTCTCACTGCTGTGGCCTCTCCAGCTGCAGAGCACAGGCTCCAGACGCGCAGGCCCAGCGGCCATGGCTCACGGGCCCAGCCGCTCCACGGCATGTGGGATCCTCCCGGACCAGGGCACGAACCCCCGTCCCCTGCATCGGCAGGTGGACTCTCAACCACTGCGCCACCAGGGAAGCCCCTCCCTCCAATTCTTAAAGACAGCTCTTACATGCTTTCTATGTGTACTGATCTCCAAGCTAAACATTTCCCAAATTTTCACTAATTCCTCCTAAGTCACCATTTCACCTTCCCACCCAGCTTCCTTTGAACATATTCCAGTCTTTCAAAGAGCCTCCTAAAATGTGGTATCTGGAACTGAACTCAACATGCCACACATGGCCTGACAAATACTGAGTATTCTGGAATCATCAGTTCCCTAATGTGGACATTATTCTTCTATAAATGCAACACAGAACAAAATACATTCCAAAGAACAGCTGATTTATTAGTATTCAACCACTAATGTGTTCTCCCAACAGATGTAGTTCATATGGAAAAGTATTCATCCTTGACACTCAAAATGTACCACACAGCCTTTTTTTTAAATAAAGGGCTGAGGCTGACTTGATATCTAAATATCTACATGCTTCTAATTCACCTTGCTAAGGTCACCTAGAGAGTCATACAGTCATGATTTACTACTAAAGTATCTAAAACTATGAACTGTAAGAGAGGGTATGTTTTCTGCCCCTAAATATACATATACAATAGATTATGGAATCTTTATTTTAAAAAATTGGGTGATACACAATATCAGTTCATGTGTTACATAGGCCGAGATCTAATCAATCAAGTTAACGTTTCTTTATTTCTTTATTTTTTCAGCTTTACTGAGGTATAACAAATAAAATTGTATACATTTATGGTATACAATGTGATGATTTGATATATGACTATACAGCAAAATGATTACCACAATCAAGTTAACACATCAATTATCTCACATATTTACCATCTGTGTGTGTGTGTGTGTTGAGAACTTAAATATGCAAGTTCAGCTAAACAACAGATTCAATAGAAAAGAGGAAAAATTAATAATCGATAGATACAAAGAAATTATCCAGAATGTATAATAGAGGGAAAATGGTAGCAAGTATATTAGAGATTAAGAGAAATGTTAAACTTGTTAAAAGTTAAAAAAAGAGAGAAATGGAAGATAGAATAAGAAGGACTAATATCTTTGAAAAACAATCTTCCATTTTCTCTATCCTCTCCTACTGGAAATCCAATTAGAGATCTACTAGCAGAGAACTTACCAGAATTGTGGAAATATACTAAACCTTAAAGTCATTCAATTATACATGAAACATTTTTTAATGGCTACACATTTTTTCATAAAGCAAACAAAAATGTTAATAAATTGCAATCATACACAATATGTTCCTTGATAAAAAGCAATTAAGTTAAAATCAGTAATAAATGATAATTAGAAAGGCCTTGTATATTTATAAATTATAAAACCCATCTCAAACAACTCATGGTTAAATGACTTAACCAGGCTAGAAAGATACATAGATGATAGATACATAGAAAAATACTTAAAATAAGCATTCATGTTGAGAAACAGAAAGATTGAAATTTATAAACCAAAAATAACAGAAAAGATTTGAAAATGAACAATAGAATCTATGGGAAGTAAGATGAAGACATAATACAGGTACAAGCACAACTTACTAAATTAGAAACAAATAAGAAAACAGTGAAAAAACAAAAATCAGCAATATTGATTATTTGAAAAGACTAATAAAAGTGACAAAAAGATAGGAAAGTCAAAATAAAACATAATAAAAAAGGGGGATATTAAAGATGTCACAGAAAATTAAAAGTTGAGAAGATGAAATAAACAACTACACGTCAAGAAACATAAAGCTTAGCTTATGTAAACATATTTATAAAAATATTGTTAGGGCTTCCCTGATGGCAGAGTGGTTGGGAATCTGCCTGCCAATGCAGGGGACACGGGTTCGAGCCCTGGTCTGGGAAGATCCCACATGCCGCTGAGCAACTATGCCCATGAGCCACAACTGCTGAGCCTGTGCGTCTGGAGCCTGTGCCCCGCAACAAGAGAGGCCGTGACAGTGAGAGGCCCGCACACCGCAATGAAGAGTGGACCCCGCTTGCTGCAACTAGAGAAGCCCTCACACAGAAACGAAGACCCAACACAGCCAAAAATAAATAAATTAATTAAAATAAATTTTAAAATATATATATTATTAAATAATATTGATACAAAAGGATATGGGAAATATAAATAGCCTTTTAAAATAGCTAAATAAAGAAATTGTATCAGATCTTTAAAACTTTCCCACAAATAAGATTCCACACTTAGCAAGTTTTACCAATGAGCTTTAAGAAAAAATTTACCAACTTACTCAAAATATTCCAATATCTAGAAAAATGTAGAACAGTGCATTTGATTATAATAATCAAAATTATTATAAACTTGATACCATAAAACAAACCAACAAACAAAAGGAAGTGTTAAAAGAATGACCAATCTCAGCATGAATCTAGATAAAGGTTTGCAATCTTTTTCTGTAAAGGGCCAGATGGCAAAAACTTAGGCTTTGTGGGCCAGACAGTCTCCACTGCAACTACTCAATTATGCTCTTGTAGCACAAAAGCAACCATAGACAATATGTAAATGAATCAGCATGACTGTGTTTCAATAAAACTTTATTTACAGAAACAGGCTGTGGTCTGGATTTGGCCCTCAGACCCCTGATCTAGTTACAAACAATCCTAACTAAAATAACAATAAATTGTATGAATTGTTTTTGGTATCCTGATCAGATCCCTTTTACCAGTTGGTACACACATCCTCCAGCTGTTGTAATGCTTCTCTGGAGAACTGACCTCATCTGCATGCCCTACACATGTGCTGTCCTACTGGGAGCAGCCACTGATGAACTGATATTAATTACAAAAGCTTAGTCCATTTGTCTCAAAGCAGGAAATCTCTGGAGGGGTACTCCAAGACCAAACTGCACCTGAGACTACATCTTTGTTTGATTCTGTCCCCCTCCCTCCTGTAGACAACTCTCTCAAACATTCACTTGCAGGACTTCCCTGGTAGCAAAGTGGTTAAGAATCCGCCTGCCAATGTAGGGGACACGGGTTCGAGCCCTGGTCCAAGAAGATCCCACATGCCATGGAGCATCTAAGGCCGTGTGCCACAACTACTGAGCCTGCACTCTAGAGCCCGCATGCCATAACTACTGAAGCCCGTGCACCTGGAGCCCGTGCTCCACAACAAGAGAAGCCACCCCAATGTGAAGCCCTCGCACTGCAACGAAGGGTAGCCCCTACTCACCACAACTAGAGAAAGCCTGTGCGCAGCAACGAAGACCCAACGCAGCCAAAAATAAAATAAATAAATAAAAATTAATTAATTAATTTAAAAAACTTTAAAAAAAGCAAACATAAAACTCAATGGTGAAATAAAGGAAATATTTCTTTTAAGATAATGAATAAGACAAGAATATCTATTATCACCACTTCTGTTTAGCATTGTAATGTAGGACATGTAAGAAAAAACAAATTAAAAATAGAATGGGGCTTCCCTGGTGGCGCAGTGGTTGGGAGTACGCCTGCCGATGCAGGGGACGCGGGTTCATGCCCCGGTCCGGGAAGATCCCATATGCCGTGTAGCAGCTGGGCCCGTGAGCCATGGCCGCTGAGCCTGCACGTCTGGAGCCTGTGCTCCGCAATGGGAGAGGCCGCAGCGGTGAGAGGCCCGCATACAGAAAAAAATAAATAAATAAATAAATAAATAAACAAATAAAAATAAAAATAGAATGATTGGAAAGGTATACACAAAATTGTCATTATTCACTGAAGATATTTGTCTATATAGAAACCAAAAAGTAACTACAGTTAAATTTACATAATTAATATGAGAGTTTAGCAAGTTTGCTAGAAAAAATTAATATACAAAAATTAAGAGGAACCCAATCTACACAGATAGATCATGTAGTTATTTTTTTAAAAAACATTACAATAGCAACAAAAATATAGCTAAGAATAAATCTAATAAAAGTTGTGCAAGGTTTTTTTAGAGGTAATTACCAAGCTTATTATTAAAGAAAACCTACATGAATAGATAGACTGATTTGGAAGACATATGTAAATTATCCCCACATTATTTTATAGTTTCAATTTAATTTCAATCAAAATTTCATCTGCTATGAAATAGTACCATATTTATTCACGTTATTAATGTTATTTCACCATTACAAGATAAAACATAAGGGGAATATGTTTAAGAATACGGATTTGGCAATCAGTCAGCTAGGGTCAAAAGCCCAGCTCCACCACTTACTGACTGTGAGACTTCAGTAAAATTACTAAACCTGTCTGCTCCTCAACTTCTTCATTTATAAAATGAATATAAAAGCATTTATCTCGGGCTTCCCTGGTGGCGCAGTGGTTGAGAGTCCGCCTGCCGATGCAGGGGACACGGGTTCGTGCCCTGGTCCGGGAAGATCCCACATGCCACGGAGTGGCTAAGCCCGTGAGCCATGGCCACTGAGCCTGCGCATCCGGAGCCTGTGCTCCGCAACGGGAGAGGCCACAACAGTGAGAGGCCTGTGTACCGCAAAAAAAAAAAAAAAAAGCATTTATCTCATAGGGGCGTTATAAAGATTGAGTTAATATGTGTAAACTACTATGATGGTTAATTTTATGTCAACTTGATTGGGCCAAGGGATGACCAGAGAGCTGGCTAAACATTATTTCTGGGTGTGTCTGGGAGGGTGTTTCTGGAAGACACTGGCATTTGAATTAATGGACATAGTAAACAGATGGCCCTCCCCAATATAGATGGGCATCATCCATTCTATTGAAAGCCTGAATAGAAGAAAAAGGTGGAAGAAGGCTGAATTTGCTCTCTGCCTGACTGTTTGACCTGGTTCTTAGGCATTCCAAACCAGACTAGAACTACACTATCAGCTCTCTGACTCTCACGCTTTCAAACTACACTACTAGCTTTCCGCGGTTTCCAGCTTGCAGACAGCAGATCATGGGACTTCCCAGTCTCCACAACTGCATGAGCCAATAGTTATATCCTATTGACTCTGCTTCTCTGGAGAACTCTAACTAATAAAAATAGCTAGAAGAGTGTTGTATATCTTCTGTTTGCCCCCAAGATCTACTCTAGATCCTTTCTCATTCCACTCTGTGCCCTAAGAGGCTATTGTTTACAGACTGAATCCACAGCTTCCCCAGCCCTCAGGCTCTGAGTTGAGTTCAGTCAATGAGAGATAGTAAGAAACTGAAAAGCAAGAGAAGTATGAAAGCAGAGTACTGATTTTCCTGGATCATCCCCCCTAACCTCCCTCCCACTGACTCATGCTTTCCTCTATGGGAATCCACAGCTCCTCTCACGTAGCTGTATTCATATCCTTCAAGCCTGTGGCAGTATGAGCTCCCCACTCTTGCCCAGAGGTACTGCACAATCATATGTTGCTTTGCTTAAAGCATTATTTACAAGTTTGTAAGTAATCAACTGCCATTTTATAGCATTAGAAAATGTACACAACCAATTGGGCTTATTATTTTCTTTTAAAAAATAAAGTTGATAATATTTGAGAGGCACCCAGGAATAAATCTAATACAAGATGTCAGACATAATGGAGAAATTAATAAAAGTTTATTGTTATAGACAAAGGAAGAGCTAACATTTTTAGATGCATAGATTATCTACAATGGATAGGAGGATCACATGTTGTAAAGATGTCAACCTTTCCTTTCCTTAATTAGTCGATGAGTTCAATGGATTTCAAACAAATATTTTTTAGGAATTGAGTAACTGATCCAAAAATGCATCTAGAAATTTAAAAGGGCCATAATAGTAAGATAATTTTGAAGAACTCTAGGAGGGATAGTCTAAGACATTAAGGCTTATTAAAAGCATATAGTCATTTTTTAAATCTGATGTTAACAGTAATTTAGGGATAATCAATACAACAACAGCAAAAAATCGAGTCTGTAAGTATGTTAACTTGCATGTATGCATATGCATACACACCAAGAATTTGGTATAAGAGAGATTATATTATGAATGTATGAGGAAGAGAATGCTCTATTTGATTCTATAAAAGTCACTGATACATTTGCATTCATATGGAAAAACTTTTTTTTCACTGCATACACTACACAAATCAAACATGAACTGAAACCTGATGAGAAAAATTAAAACATAAAAATATTAAAAGAAAATATAGGAAATATGTTATGACATTGGAGCAGTAAAGGAGAAGAGAAAAAAGACCCAAAAAAGAGGAACTGAGAAAGAAAAAAAACTATGCATTTATCTTTAGCAAATTATAATCTTCCTCCAAAAGATGCCATAAATAAAGTTAAAATATGAGCCACAGTGTGAGAAAACATGCTCAGAGTGATTCTAATTCTAATGGACTCAGCATTAGTATACGAAACAAAGACGTAGATATATATGTAGATAATATTTATTGTGTGTGTGTGTGTGTGTGTGTGTGTGTGTTTAACAAAAGAAAAATCTTGAAAAGATATTCTACTTCCCCACTAACCAGAAAAAAATAATAATTATAAAAATATTTTCATGTCATTGTACATCCATATGATCCACTACTTAATGGATCATATCTGCTACTTAATGTGTCTGATATTACCAAGTGTTGTCGGGAAAATGAAACAGAGAAATTCCCATACGTTATTGGTTGGAATGTAACATGGTGGTTCTATAAAATCTATAGCACAAATTCAGGGAAGATCTGCTTCTCCCTTCTGAGTCATAAATTATAAAGCAGTGAATACAAGTTTCATAATTCTAAGATATAGATATCAATCAGAATGATTTATAAATACATTTCTTGTTTTGTTTGCTACACAAGATAATATTAGGTAGCATTCTGGTCTTACTTGCACTTTCAGCCTTCTCTTGAGGTCTCTTTCCTTTAGCAATTTTATACTTGTAAATGTGAGTAGTAGAGTTGTTTAGACTTTAATGTTAAAATCAAATCACCTGATATTTATAATCAGGTGGTATTTATTTATGATCACCTTGTATTTATAATGTGGCCCAAACATAAAATACTATTAAATGTTGTGAACACACATACTTTACAATAATAATGCACAAGTCAGAATAGAATGTAATTAGGTCTTAAAACAAGTGCTTAAACCTGCTTTCTATCTACAAAATTATTCTGCCTCTCAACACTGATTATGATGGTAGTAATTTTATAAGCGTGGTTGAAAAACCAATCTGAATTTGAAAGAAATTTCCATTACTTTTCTTTTAGTTCCAGAATACAGTACATAAATTGGAAATATTCACTTGTCAAAGATACCATTTCCCATTTTCAGTTCTATTCTAATTTCCATCCTAAAAGTCATTCTGTGTGCGATACCACAGCAAGACTTCTAGTTGTGCAGCCTCTGACATTAACAGAAGTAAAAGATCTCACACTTGACAAAGGAGGAAGCTCTCTCTGGCACAGAAGGTGTTTCCAAAACCTGTAACACTCCTCCACAAATAGTATAATTTAAATAATCCTTTTAATAAATGTCAATATCTAGCACTCTAGATAATATTTTCACTTACTTTGATTTCCCTAGTGCTAGCAACAAATTACAGAAAAGCAATAAAATCAGTGAAATCCACTGTATTCCACTTATCCAGCTTGAGCAAATTCTCAAGATAATAAGACGTTTTCAGATGTATTTTGAGATGTCAAATTGTTTCAAAAGGCTTTTAAAAAGTTAAAACAGAACAGATTAAGGATGGAGTGAAAATCTAAAATCACACTTTCTTCACAGTAACAACTCAGCATTTCAGTCAAAATGTTTACTGCAACAATCTTATGATGAACATCATTAAAAACAACCTATGTATCACCAAACACACTATTAATGACTTTTTAAGGTAGGTATCCAGAACTGGAATTGCTGGATCAAAGTATACACATTTAAAACTTTAGGAAATTGTGCCACTCTCCCACACAGGGTTTGTACCAGGATACACTCAAATCAACAGTGTATGAGAATCAGCATATATTCATCCCTTGCCCACACTGTCAATCTTTTTTTTTTAATTGGAATATAGTTGATTTACAATGTTGTGTTAGTTTCAGGAGTACAGCAAAGTGAATCAGTTATACACATACATATATCCACTTTTTTTTTACATTCTTTTCCCATATAGGTCATTACAGAGTATTGAGTTCCCTGTGCTATACAGTAGGTCCTTATTAGTTATCTATTTTATATACAGTAGTGTGTATATGTCAGACCCAATCTACCAATTTATCTCTCACGCCCCTCCTTCCACTCTGGTAACCAAAAGTTTGTTTTCTACATTTGTGACTCTAATTCTGTTACTCTTTACTGAGTGACAGGCAAACATACATATGCATTTCTGGTCTTACCTGTGCTGTTAAACATCTTCCCAGGGATATGCTGACCCTTGGAAACTTGCTGCTGATCTCCTTCCTGATCATATACTTCAACCAATTGTCTATTGTTTTTCCTTATGAAATTAAAGTTAATTGTACTGTTTTCACCAGTGTAATTCAGTAATGTATCACCAATATTATGAATATTCTTTGCTGAATATGTTGCAAATATTGTCTTCCATTTTACACATAATTTTTAACTTTGATGAAAAACAGATTCTATTTATAACATCAAGTTTAACTCTTGGTTTTCCTAATGTCTTTGAGATTTGGAATGTCACTTGAGAAATCAAATTCAAGAATTGTAAAAACAATTTCCAATACGTTCATCTAATAATAAAAATTATTTAGGCCTAGAATCTACCTAAAATATATTCTCATATATGGGATGAGGTAAATAGCTAACACTTTATTTCCAAGTATATGGCCAAATATTTACAACACCACTGAATATCCCCTCCTTTGCTCACTGATATAAAGTAACATCTTAACCATTTATTAAAATATATACATACAGGGACTTCCCTGGTGGTCCAGTGGTTAAGACTCTGTGCTTCCATTGTAAGGGGTGCGAGATCAATCCCTGGTCAGGGAACTAAGATCCCACATGCCATGCAATGCAGCCAAAATTGTTTTTTAAAAATTTATACATACATATATACAAGTATATGTGTATATATATGAGATTGTGTCTGTTTATATAATCTTTCTTCAGGATAATTTGAGAATCCTATCACGTTGTGTACAATATTCTTTTATTAAAATTGTATTTAATTTTATACTGATTCAATTATTTCACTTCCGTTCCATTTTAATAAGAATCATGATGTCTGCAGCATGTTTAAGCCAAGAAGCTTTTTGACGGTGCGGTAAGCCTACTTACAGCAAGACTCCCATAGATAGCTGTTTTCTCTCTTTGCTTTTAAGTTCTTCCTTTACACCCCAAAATAGGGCTTTATCCATATATCTATAAACGTCTTCCACAGATTTTGGTCAATTTATTCTTATGCACATCATATTTATTATTTTTATCCCATGTTACATTTTTAAATAATTACTGGTGCTAGTATATAGGAAAAGATGATCTGTAAATTTATCTTGCACACAGGCATCTAATAAATTTTTTAAGAGTTGTAACTATTTTCTCATTTAATTCTCTTGGAAACTACATGGAAAATCATATAATCTACAAAGGATGATAGTTTTCTCTCTTCCTTTCTAACCTGTATGTTCCTTCTTTACTTTCTTTATTATATTTTATTTCCATGGATTACCTATGTAATATTTAATGAGGAGCTAACCTTGTTTTGTTCCTGATTTTTATGGGGAAGCATCTTTTAATATTGAAAAAATAGTGTCATTTGATCAAATTTGGTAGATTTCATTGATCAAATTATGGAAGTTTCCTTTATTGCTAATTTCTCCAAACTTTTTTTTTAAAAACAGAGATAAGGGATTTTTAATAAAATGCTGTTCAACATTTATTTTCCCCTCTTTTTGTTTCAAAATGTAATAATGCACGTTAATGGATTTCTCAATGTTGATTCAATACTGTATTCTAAGAATAAAAATTTTTTATCTTAATACAGAGAGGATGCAGTGTGTTAGTATTTAATTTGGAATTTTTTGCCTTTATTGTCATTGTCTGACTGGTGTATAGGTCTGAGTGTGCATGTGTTTGTGTTTATGTGTGTGTTGTGTGTGACCTGTCCTTATCAATTTGATGTCTTAATTACAGTCAAGCCTCAAAGAATAAGTGTGACAAATGTCAGTCACTTTTTCTATGCTCTGAAAAAAATTTATACATCAACTTCATTAAAGGATTAGTAGGACCGATCTTTAAACACTGCCTGTGTTTAATGTCTATATAGGGAAGATATTTTACCAACTTTTTCCCATTTATTGCCTGGTGGCCTACATAGTCAGGTTTTGTAACACTTTGGCCTAATTTGAGTGATTTATATTTTCTCAGAAAATAAAATAATTTCTCTAAATTTTCAGATGCCTTGATGATGTAACAGAAGGAACTTTTTTTTTAATGTTATAGTATCTTCAATTCATTTGACTATGAATCCTTTCTCATTCTCTGTGCATGTTCTTTCTTTCTCTCATTCTCCTCTCACCCCCTCTCATTCTCCTCCTCTGTTCATCCCTGCTCTCAAAATTAACCTAACAAAACTATTCTGTTAATCTTTCCAAAGAAGCAACTTTTGGCTCCCTTATCAATTTTTTTCCAATAATTAACTTAATTAATTGTCTTAATATTTTGTTTTTTGTTCTCATTCTGTTTATATATATGTTATATACTTGAAATATATTTTAATATGCATTTGAAGCTACAATTTTTTAAAATATATGTTTTAAGTTATACATTTTTTCCCTGAATTTTTCTTTGGTTTTACTCTAAAGTTTTCATATGAAGTATTCTCATTTTTTCTCATTTTCATATTATTTATAATTTCTATCATAAATAATTTAAATATTTAATTTTGTATATCACTATTATTATTCATTATTAACCTTTATAAAGTACAGTTCAGAATTTAGAGCTATCCTGTTGTATTTTCCATTTTTATTGCATTACATTTAGTGATTGTTACTTATAGAGGTTTTCCCTTTTTCTTTTTTTTTCCTTTTTTCTAATTTTTTTTGAGATTGTTTTGAGTTACTGCAGAGTTGATCTTTCCAAACATGTATGAAAATTTCTTATTCTCAGTACTCATCCTTCTTACCAGCATGATTTAAATCTTCAATATCATTAATTCTTTCTGGTCTACTTAATTTATCTTTTTTAATGCACACTGATGTCCCAGTAAGATGGTAGATTTGTTCATTTCTCCTTAAAATCACTGTTCATATTTTGCCTTAAATATTTTGAAGACAAATTATTAGGGACAAACAGATTCAAGACCACTGTGTTTTCCTGGACTGAAATTTTCATGAATATGAAATAAACTATTATGTCCACTTAATGCATTCACCATGAGTTCTATCTTTTCTGAGATCAATATTGCACTATCCATTTTCCTTTTGTAAGCAAGAGTAAATATTTCATGGTTCTTTTATATTTAACAATTTTAATTTTTTCCATTTTGAGCTCTTTATGTTGAAATTCTTGTATCTTATTTTCTTCTAGTAATTACTTATTATTTGATTGTTCTTCAGTTTTTCTTATTTTTAAATTAACATATTTTCATTTTAAACTATGCAAAAAATTTAATAAACATGAAATTATCCAACAAATTACCATTTATCCCCCAATTAGATTTAACAAATACTAACATCGTTTTCATTTCCTATGTAGGAATTTTTGATCTTCCACTTGTACTATCAAAATCATGACAAGATAAATAACTATCTTTTCCTTCTGAAAACTGCAATAGTCATGGTATACTACCACTCTCTTTAATTTTGCACCAGCAAATTTCATTATTTTTCATAAAATATTTTTGTTTCATGATTGTCATTTTTTAACATCATGCTTCAGTAATTGTTTAATTAACATTTAATTACCAGTGTGTATCTCACTACTGTTTCTTGTTTCCCATATTTTTGCTCTTATGTTGAATGTTTACATGTTTTGGGCAATTCTTACAGATGAGGTGTATGGTTTTAACATTTATGAATATTTACCTGATGAAAAATGCTATTATTTTGCTTAACTGGTTTGGTATAGAATAAGAGGTGCCAAATCATTTTATCTCAAACTTTGAAGATGCTGGATAATTGTCTGCTAGCTTCTATTGTTAACGATGAGAAGTCTGATACCAAATGGGTTTCCACAACTTTATAGGTAAGCTTTTTCCTGATCCCCTCCCCATGCTTTTAGAATTTCTCTTTGTTTCTTGAAGTTCTAAAATTTAGCCAGATTATGTCACTAGCAGTGGGTCTTTTTACATTCACCCTAATTTGACTGACTCTTAAACCCTGGATTTTGCCTTTTTCCAGCTCTTGTAAATGCTTTTCTCTAATTTATTAATAAAGTATTTCTTCTTTATTTTGTTTTGTTTAGACTTGGTTTAGGTTTTGCCTTCTGGAATTTCTTTTAAATATATTCTGAAAGTCCATGGCTGATTCTCCATGTCTGTTTACTTTGGGTTTTTTTTCCTTATTTTTATGCCTTTTCCTCTTTACTCATGTTATGAGTTTTTTATTTTTACCTTCATATTCCTAACTCTTCTTTCAGCTATGTTCATTCTACTCATCGTATTTTCAATCTTATTATCATATACCTGCTCATATATACTTTATGAAAATCTTTTTTTTGTTCATTTTACTGCAGTTTGTTCCTGTATCCACTCAATATCTTAAAATCGCTCTGAGAGTATTAATAAGCAGTTTAGAATTTCCATTCTAAATCTAAATTCTGTTTTAGAGTCAAGAGGGTTTTTTTTAATGTTTTTTCAAGGTCTTTCTTTTTAATGCTGTTGGCTTTGCTCCATATCCCATGATTCTTGATTTTTGATTAATTTTTAATAATTAAAGATTATGTTGTGGTAAAAGACAATAATATAGGTTTCTACAGCTACACAGGTCTGCTTCCCCACCTGCAGGGATAACGTCACTCCTGGTGTGCAAAGGCAGAAAGTGTCAATAGTCAGACAAAGGTTCTGGTAGGGAACTTCATGAAGAGCCTCACTTGCTACAAGAAGGAGCATCTTACTCTGACACATGAGGTATTCAGTGCATATACCTCCTGAGAAGATCTGTCTCTCCATTCAGTCCTCCTCTGCATGTGTTTGGGGGTTTCTGAATTACCTCTTGCTCTGCTCCTCTCTCTCAAACTCTACATTCTCTGGGGAATAAAAGTCCAGAAGAGTGATTTACTCCCTTTAGTGCAGTGGATCTCAACTTTGGATGCGCATGGGAATCACCTAGGAAACTGTAAGAAAATCCCAATGTCCAGACTTCAATCCAGAACAACTAACTCAGAATCTCTAGGAGAAGGGCCCAGGCATTAGTATTTTTTAAAACTATCTTAGTATTTCTAATGAGAAACAAGGTTCAGATTATTAACTGAACTGCAATATAAGATGGAAAAGGAAGGTTTCACTCTTTATTCAGAATGCAGTTCTTTAATTAATTACCCTGGTAAATGCCCTGGAGAATCTACTGCATTCTTTTATTTTTTAATTTGATTTTGGTATTTTTCAGTATCTGTTATTTCCCCAGAAATATTTCAATACATACGGTAGTGTCTTCTTTAATCAATTTCCTCCTTTTTTCCAACTTCTAGAAATTTCTCTAAATTTATGAGCCACCTATCCCACCAATTCTTGTTTACCAGCATTCTTTGGTGTCTGCTATTTTCTATCATTTTAAGAAATAATACATGGGTAAAAATGTGCATGTGTATAATCAGCTTGCCATAATGATCTAATCTCCAATGTTGGCATATTTTACAATTCTTTTTTAAAAATTAATTAATGTATTTATTTTTGGCTGCATTGGGTCTGAGTCTATATTCTCTGTTACCGTGAAAACTGAGTTATTTTGAAACTCTCACTCACCTTCATTTCTAACCTTATATTTGATTTAATTATTCATAAATACACTTGGTCTTACTGATAGTTTTTGTTATGGCCAAAAAAAAAAAAGGGCACCATGATGAAAGCAGTCATGAAGTAAAATCAAGGATACAACTTTGACCTTCTAAATATTTATTCAAGTTTTAGAGAATTACTCCAGTAGCTCCTCAATGATGAACTAAAGTAAAATAAACATAAAGTAAGAAGGATTATAAAGAAAATTAGAGTTCAATCTTCAATTTTTCAAACTTTGAACTTTGCCTCTCCTCCGATTCCCCATATGTCAAAGGGTGGCTCTAGAAACTATTCACTACCCCATACCTTTGTGCCCTTCTCAATTAGTCTCACGCTTCCCACAACTAAAACCTCACCAAGTTCTGAGGATCTGACTTCCTAAATACTTCTTTTTTATTGTTGTAAAATGTGTATAACATAAACTTTGTCATTTTAACTATTTTGAAGTGTACAACTGAATCAAGTTTTGCCTCCCTACTACAACAACCCTCTTGTGGTCACTTCAAAAATCATCTAATTATTTTCCTGCCTCCTTCTATAAATGATGGGTTCTCCATATGATTAAATAGTTTTAAAAGTATTGTAAAATAATTTTAATGACAGGAAAATATTCCATATAGTTTTACACAGAGACATTAGTATGCTGGGAGTTCTCACTTCCTTTCTTCATGTGGTGTTTTTGTTTTGTTTTGTTGTTTTTATTTTCTGCTTAGAGTTCCTTTCTAAGCTGTTTGAAGGTGTTATAATCCTATTCTTTTAAGGCTCAGCCTAAATGCTATTACTTCTGTGACTTATTCTCAGCTTCCCCTTTTTTTATAGTCCTTTTCTATACATCTACAATGTTACATGTGAGGGTTTTTAAAAAAATATGTCGGCATTGGTTATGGTATCTATATAACTATCTTCTCTGTTAAAGGTAGTGACTTAAATACAGAATATATCTCTTATTAGTAAGGATGAGGGGGTCAATACACCAAAAAGATGTAACAATCCTAAATATGCATGAACCTGAAAGGTGAACTTCAAAATACAGTAAGAAAATATTGATAGGACTGAAGGGAGAGAGAAACGAATCACAATTAAAGTTGAAAACTGCAACACACCACTCCATTTAACAGAATAATTAATAGCAAGTATAGGATAAAGAAAAGATAAGGATAGAGAAAATTTGAAAAATACAATCGACCAACTTGACCTAACTGCCATTTATAGAATAAACCATCCAGTGTCAGAAGAAGATGCATCCTTTTCACAGTCATATGGAACAAACACCAAGCTAGATCATATTTTTTAAGTCATAAGACAAACCTTAACAATTTTATAAGGATTGAAATCATCCAAAGTATGTCCTCTGAAAAAGAGTGGATATATGTACATGTATAATTGATATACATAGATGTATATGTATAACTTTGCTGCACACCTGAAACTAACACAACAATGTAAATCAACTATTAAAAAAAGGAAAACTGCATAATTCAGAATTAACTACAAAGTAAAAAGAAAAAGAAAAAGAACAGATACCATTAGGATTCTTAGCACCTATTTTTTTTTCAACAAGAATATAATCCTTATTTTATCCTGTCTCATCATTTAGGTATTAAAGTGCAATGTTTATATTCTGTACATATAATTTTTATGTAGATGTGGTTTTTTAACATCTTTATAGGTTATAATTGCTTTACAATGGTGCTTTAGTTTCTGCTGTATAACAAAGTGAATCAGCTATATATATTTACATATATCCCTGTATCCCCTCCCTCTTGCATCTTCTTCCCACCCTCTCTATCCCACCCCTCTAGATGGTCACAAAGCATCGAGTTGATCTCCCTGTGCTAGGCAGCTGCTTCCCACTAGTTATCTATTTTACATTTGGTAGTGGATATATATCAATGCTACTCTCTCACTTCGTCCCAGCTTACCCTTCTGCCTCCCCATATCCTCAAGTCCATTCTCTACGTCTGCGTCTTTATTCCTGTCCTGTGCCTAGGCTCTTCAGGACCTTTTTTTTTCCCTTTAGATTCTATATATATGTGTTAGCATATGGTATTTGTTTTTCTCTTTCTGACTTACTTCACGCCGTATGACAGACTCTAGCTCCATCCTACTCACTACAAATAACTCAATTTCCTTTCTTTTTATGGCTGAGTAATATTCCATTGTATATATGTGTCACATCTTCTTTACCCATTCATCTGTCAATGGACACTTAGGTTGCTTCCATGTCCTGGCTATTGTAAATAGAGCTGCAATGAACATTGTGGTACATGACTCTTTTTGAATTATGGTTTTCTCAGGGTATATGCCCAGTAGTGGGATTGTTGGGTCATATGGTAGCTCTATTTGTAGTTTTTTAAGGAACCTCTATAGTGGCTGTATCAATTTACATACGCACCAACAGTGCAAGAGGGTTCCCTTTTCTCCATACCCTCTCCAGCATTTATTGCTTGTAGATTTTTTGATGATGGCCATTCTGACTGATGTGAGGTGATACCTCACTGTAGTTTTGATTTGCATTTCTCTAATGATTAGTGACGTTGAGCATCCTTTCATGTGTTTGTTGGCAATCTGTATATCTTCTTTGAAGAAATGTCTATTTAGGTCTTCTGCCCATTTTTTGGATTGGGTTGTTTGTTTTATTATTATTGAGCTGCATGAGTTGCTTATAAATTTTGGATATTAATCCTTTGTCAGTTGCTTCATTTGCAACTATTTTCTCCCATTCTGAGGGTTGTCTTTTGGTCTTCTTTATGGTTTCCTTTGCTGTGGAAGAGCTTTTAAGTTTCATGAGGTCCCATTTGTTTATTTTTGTTTTTATTTCCATTCCTCTAGGAGGTGGGTCAAAAAAGGATCTTGCTGTGATTTATGTCATAGAGCATTCTGCCTATGTTTTCCTAAGAGTTTTATAGTGAATTATATTTAGGTCTTTAATCCATTTTGATCTTATTTTTGTGTATGTTGTTAGCAAGCGTTCTAATTTCATTCTTTTACATATAGCTGTCCATTTTTCACAGTACCACTTATTGAAGAGGCTGTCTTTTCTCCATTGTATATTCTTGCCTCCTTTACCAAAGATAAGGTGACCATATGTGTGTGGGTTTATCTCTGGGCTTTCTATCCTGTTCCATTGATCTATATTTCTGTTTTTGTGCCAGTACCATACTATCTTGATTACTGTAGCTTTGTAGTATAGTCTGAAGTCAGGGAGCCTGATTCCTCCAGCTCTGTTTTTCTTTCTCAAGATTGCTTTGGCTATTCGGGGTCTTTTGTGTTTCCATACAAATTGTGAAATTTTTTGTTCTAGTCCTGTGAAAAATGCCATTGGTAGTTTGATAGGGATTGCATTGAATTTGTAGATTAGCACCTATTTTGAATGTCCTTAATGAGGCTAACTCTTGCTGACACTCTGCCCCTTTTATTCTTCTAAGTTTTTCAGACAATACTAAGATAATTTGCTTTTTCATGTTACAGAGATGTGTTATATAAAAATGAAGTTTCTGACAAACAAACTCCAAAATCTATAAAGGAAACACTTGATATATTTGGCCAAATTTTCATATTTCTGTATTTTAAAAGATATTATGGCCAAAGATAGAAAGCAAGGCACAAACTAGGAAAACAATTTTCAACACATTGAAGAGTCAAAATATTTATAATCAGAATACATCAAAAAGAAAAACACAATGCAATGGAAAAGTGAGAAAAGAATAAGAAAAAGTAACTCAGGAAAGAAATATAATTAGCCAATAAATACAAGGACATGTTTCAACCTCACTAAGAATCAGGCTAAGACAATTTTAAAATAAGATTTTATGTTTTAGTAAATAATGAGAGAAAAATTTTTTTAATATTAATAACCAGTTTTGGTAAAGGTGAAAAAATGGGCAAATTCCTGTATTTTTAGTAAAGCCATTTTGGAGATAAGTTTTTAATTTCCACTTCTAGGAAAATTCTACCTCTGCTCTATTTTAGAGAAGTGCAAGCATGCAGGAATAAAGAAGACTATGTAAGGATAAAAAATAAATAAAAATATAAAAATAAAACAAAGTAGGTCCTCCGATCATAATGGAATTAACCACAAATGAATAACAGAAAGAGATACGATGAAATGACTAAATATTTTGAATCCTAAAAAATAATTCAGAAAGGAAGTCACAAGGAAAACCATAAAATATTTTAATGGAATAAAAAATGGCTTTACTCACAATCACCAAAAACTGGAAAAGGCCCAAATGTCCTTCAACTAACAGATGAATAAAATAACTGTGATACATCCTTAACATGGAATACTACTCCATCCATAAAAAGATGATCTCTTGATAGACACAACTTCTGATATGCACAACATGCTGAATCTCAAGTGCTAAGTGAAAGATGCCAGACTGTAAAAAGCTCCAAACTCTATAATTCCATTGATATGACATTTTGGAAAAGGTAAATGTAGAAAAACATTTTAAAATTCAGAATTTTCTAGGGGCTGTAGGGGAACTGATTTTTAAATGGGCAGCACAAGGGAAATTGTGGGGTTGATACAACTCTTGTTTTTATTTCTGGTGACTGTTATTCAACTGTATACATTTGTCAAATTCCTAGAAATACACAAGTATGATTTCTACTGTCTATAAATTTCAAAAGTGAATAAAATGCAAAAATATATATGGATGGCAAAAATATTCCAAAGTTATCTGGGCAAAAGTCTTTCAAATTCCTTTTCACTAGTTTTTGCTCTTCCTTATTGGGGAAATTGAAGCCAACAACCCAAAAAAGCAGAAAAGGGCTTCCCTGGTGGCGCAGTGGTTGAGAATCCGCCTGCCGATGCAGGAGACACGGGTTCGTGCCCTGGTCCGGGAGGATCCCACATGCCGCGGAGCAGCTGGGCCCATGAGCCACAACTGCTGAGCCTGCGCGTCCGGAGCCTGTGCTTCGCAACGGGAGAGGCCACAACAGTGAGAGGCCCGCATATCACAAAAAAAAAAAAAAAAAAAAAAAAAAAAAAAGCAGAAAAAAGGCAGAGAAAGAATTATACCTTCATGATAGTTTCAACGAAAAAAAGGAAATAAGGAAGCAGAGGGAATACCTGGAATACTCTTAATGTCCTCTTTCAGCCCTATTTTACTTGGGGGAACCTTTTACTCCAGGATTATTTCAGCAACACCCATTGGGGAATGACCCACTTGTTCATTGTGGAGCTATAGCCCCTTCTGTTTGCAATCTGTCCTTTGAGTTCCTCCCAGTTCTGAGGAGGTACCTGCTCTCCTGTTCGGCTTGGCCATGAGAATTCCTTTTATCTTTACAATTATCCTTATCCTGGCTGACACAGCAGCTCTATTTTTGATGAATTACTCCAGCTCGAGGTGGCCCAGCTCTCGTTCTGGGAATCAGCTGTTCATTCCCATCTAATAGGCATGAGTAGGTTTCTTTGATCCTTATACCCTCCTTTGGTTACCCCAGCAGCTGGAGCATGGAGTCTTGGATTACAAACCAGAGTGTTCAGCCCCGGTGCCCCCTCACTGGAGTAGTGGACAGAGACTGAAAGCACCAGCTGAAGCATCCAAGAAATGAAGTAACAAGAGAGGCAGGATGATTTTCTTTAATGGGGGAAACTGCTATCTTCAGTGACTGAATGCACATCCGTGTTGCTTTAAAAAAATGACTCATTGATTTTAAAATGTCACTGTGCTAAATTTTCTAGGTGTTACTAACAGAGAAAAAACAATCTACTGATAGGTTAGAATCAAGCAAACTTATGCTTATCCAAGATCCCTTTGATAGAAGCCTTCCTTCTCCTCTCAACTGCCTGTCCCCACTGCTTAAATGACAAGGGTGCAAATGAGGCAGCTGTGATCTGTAATTGCCCTGTCAGGGATTAGTGACGCTGTAAGAGAAGAAAGTCCTGTACCTGTCACGTGTTTACCCTCTTTCCTTCTCAGAGTCTTACTGAATGTTAACTCCAGGAGTTAACAGCTCTGTGGAACTCAAGGTAAGAGGCTATGAGCCATATTTTATGAGCTATAAATATGAGTCATATTTTAGTCATACTTCAAAAGAGTAAGAAATAAACCACATTAGTGTTCCCTTTTCATGTTATTCTTTTGCTTTTGAGGAACCTGTTAACCTGTTCCTTTGTAGGTAGATTATATCAATTCATAAATGTAAATTCTCGATTTTCAAATTCAGTTCAGTGAAATGCTAAGCTTCTTTTCTCTCTATTTACATGGGAAATTTATAACTTTCTGACAGATAACATGAAATACAGAGTTAGTTGAGGGTCCGGAGCCTGTGCTCTGCAACGGAAGAGGCCACAACAGTGAGAGGCCCGCGTACAGCAAAAAAAAAAAAAAAAAAAAAAAAAAAAGAGAGAGAGAAAATACTTGAGTAGCAGTATAGAGACCATAAATATTTCTGCTCATTATTCACATTTTATGTTTTCTTTAAAAAAAGCCTTTACATGGTGGAAAAGCAAGACATTCTCGCCATATGTGGAGCACTTAAAAGTTATACCTCATCTGCAAAAACCATGGCTGAAAGATGAATAATGAGTGAGGAGAAGGGTTGCAGGGGTTCATGCCATGAAGGAATGATGAGTATCCTAAGTAAGGGTCCTTCATCATTTTGCTCACATTAAAGATAAGATATAGGTGGCCAGGCTTTGGTGTAGGAATCTCCTACCTTAATGCTACTGGATATACTTTAGAAATAGATGAAATTCAAATGGTGAAATATCATTGAAAACCCTGAATTTTTTTCATCCTTGTCTCTGCCTAACTTCTGCACATCATCCACTCTCTCGAAAACATTGGCATGCCAGAAATAACATGCTAAAAAAAGAAGCAAACTATGTTGCAGGAATCAGCCATGTAATAATCACTAACAGCTCTGCCCCATATATGACAATAAGAACACTGCATTTTGAGTAATCACATCCACATTAAGAGGAAAACTGAGCAAGGCTATGCATTTATGAGCCAAACCCATTTCACGAGGAGCATATATATTGATTAATATTAGGATTTTAAACTGCAACCAATCTGGCATCTTTTTATTTTGTGCAAGTGGCAAATGAACAGAGGAGGGAAATAGGAATAAATGGAAGTTACTGAAAGATCGGTGGCTGCAGTAGGGACCGTGCTGTGCTTGACACTTGATATTTCCAAGAAATCCATAATATCGCGGTAGAAGTCTCATGCCCGCCCTCATCCTCTCAGTTCTGTGTGTTTGTGTGAGATGATGCCACAGTCTGGCAAGACCACGTCTCTCCTCGACTTGCTGCTGTTTTATTGTGGCTCTTTGGAAATACTTTTCTGTTGCTGCCGTGATCTCAAGATGAGTCGGGGATGTGGATTTTTCAGTGTGTGTTCTTCCAAACTGGCCGTTTCTTTGGCAGTCTATCTCAGTGAAGGCAGTAAGAACGAGTCGTGTTATCCAAACAGAGAGAAATAAAAATCACAGCTGGGCGTTATCTCGGCAGTAGGCGTCTCGTTGCGAGCATTCCCATATCGTCTGGCTGACTGTTCCCTCAACTGCCTGAATGCGAGAAACTCCTGTCACCAGATATCACTGCGAATTGGAATGAGAGGACTTCCTGATCTCAGAGATCCGTGGAGATGAGTCTCTGCGCGGCCCTAGAAGGCTCCTTTCCTGGACTTAACCTCACTCACAGCTGGATTGGTGACACGTCTGCCTTTATTCTCTTCCCCTAGGAAATAGTGTCGTTCCCCTGCCTCACGACTGTGGAAACACAGGTGCGTGGGGTGTTTATTGGCTCCCATCAGCCAGACACACAGGCAGCACTGTAGCACGCAGGTGGTTATGCTGTTGTTCGGAAAACAGTTTAGTAATAGAACATCTTGGGCCTGACTTAGGAGTTGAGCTTGGCGAGTGCAGTGGAAACTGTGTGAAAATCTGGGAGTAGGCAGGACAGAAAGAAGGGCAATCACATCTTGCTAGGTGGCAAGCCCACGCAGATAACTGCTACTTTCTATTTCCATAATGTCACCCACCCTCACCGTGGCATATCTCGCTCTACAACTTGTGCTCCTATTCACAATGTGTGATGCTCTTGGTTCTCTCAAGCAAGAGAACGTGTTTGCCATTTAGTCAGGCTCACATTACTCATAAGATGGGGTTGATCGAGGGAAAAAAAAAAAATCATGATTTTAACACTGCCACTTTCCTCTGTGCAACTATCTCACCACATTTCGTGCGTTTGATTAAAATAAAAAAAGAGATATGTATTTGGGCAAGAGACAATCTCCCTGTGCCTCTCTCAAAATAATAAAGGGTTTTCTCTTTTTATCAATTGTAACTGGTATTTATTCATTCATTTATTTATTTATTTAGGCGGCACTGGGTTTTAGTTGCGGCATGCAAAATCCTTAGTTGCAGCATGCAGACTTAGTTGCAGCGTGCATGCGGTACCTAGTTCCTTGACTAGGGATTGAACCCAGGCTCCCTGCACTGGGAGCACAGAGTCCTACCCACTGGACCACTCAGGGAAGTCCCCGAACGGTTTTCTTTTGTTAAAAAAATCATTCTCTGTAGAAGTCTCCGTCCACAGAGAGTTGTGGGTTGTGGGGGTTTAGAAGACAGGCATTTCCAAAGTAGTAGAGACTCAAGGCTAGTTTGAACTGTCTCCACTTCCCCACAGAGTTTCTAGACTCCAAACCTGGTCCACAGCGGGGTTTATGCCCCAGGGCCCATAATGAGAAGGCAGACATGAAGAACTTCTTTCTGATTCATTTGGACTCGATGGAAAAAGAGACCGTGCAGCCTGTATTATCTTAAATTGATTATGTCCTCTCTGGCCTCCCAGCCTTACAGCTCTCCCATCAAGGGGCAAGACAACTACACCCCAGCCGTCCTGTCCCCCACACTTACAGTAGTTGGTAGTCACTTAGGGGACCAAGCCCAGACTCCCCAGGCTCCTTGAACTCTCCAAACCCTAACAACGTTCATTTACTCGACTCTCTTGCCTCTTCAGTCCCACATCTTTTATTCATTGCTATTTGTCTCCACACGTTTTTCATTACATATGACTCACCTGGAACCACCATCTTCAGGCAATTGCATGTCAATCCCTGCCTGGACCTCTTTTCTTAGCCAGATCTCCTACAAACGGCAAGGTGCAGCTCAATGTTGACTTTTTCTTAATAGATCTTTTTTTTTTTTAGAGGTGTTTTAGGTTCACCAAGGTTGACTTTTAATTTCCTTAGACATTTAATGTCTATATGACCATTCTAGTTCCCATGAAGCATTCTCCCTGAAAACTCTGTACCACACAGTTTAGTACTTTGCTATTGAATCTCTTATTTTTGCCTAAACATTTCAAACACACACACACACACACACACATACACACACACACTCTTAATCTTATCCCCAAATACAATATTCTCCACTCATTCATTATTTCAATAAATATTTATGACCATCCTGCCATGGGTCAGGTGCTAACAACTCTAAACCATATAAAATGTAAAAGATATGATCCCTGCTTTCAAGATCACAAATTATCAGTAAGAATTTGGCACATGCAAAAATAATTAACAGGAGGTAGAAAGTGCTATGTCATGATGAGCAAGTGGAGAGGGAGGGGTCATTCCTTAAATTTCTTGAAATCACCCCATGGTGATTTTATCTGTTACAGAATTGTATGCAACCCGAACTTTTAAAATGGTTAATTTTAAATTTGATAGCTTATGCTAAGTTCATAACAAGGTATATCAAAATTGTCATTCCAAAATATTTTGTACTTTTTAACTTCATTTTATATGTTAAGCTTTCCCTTATATTATACTTAGATAAATCTATTTTAAGACCCACCCCCACAGAAAGGATCTTTTAAAATGGCTTACTATTGCAATGGCTCTCAAATTTGGTACATAGGGATATAACCTGGGGCAGCTAGTAAAATTAACATTTAGTTTACCAAGGCCATACTCCCAAGTATTTGGATTCAGTAGGTCCTGTTAGAAGCAGATAATATACATTTTTGAAAAACTCTTCAAATGATGTTGTGTCAGCTGTCTCTGGAAAGCATTTTGATAAACATGGACTAATTACACGCAACAATTTTTGAAATTCTAGTTTTCTTCCCCAGGTGTAACTAAGTCAAGTAATTTTCTGAGTTGGTGAAACTAAGATTTCTTTCATCACTGCCCTTCAGAACATAATAGAATAAAAGGCCAACTTTGGCCCATGGTTAAGGCCAAGCCTCTTTTTCTGGCTCATATAGACAGAGGTCTTAGAAGCTCAAAGCTAGATCTTAGAGCAATAAATATGTCACTGAAACAAATAAAATGAAAAGACAAAGAATTTCAGACCTTAGCCAACTGGACATACATTCTCAGTAAAAGTGATTTTGATATATTTTGCTACAATGAAAAAATGTTGACACTTACTAGAGTTGGTTTGAATGGGATGCTTAGGATTTTTCAGCTCTAATCTTTGAACTTTCAGAAATATAACCATATATCAGCCCCTCAAGCCTTCATAATCATATTCTTTAAACTGAGGTTTTGTAAAGACAAACAACTAGAAAGTGTCCAGTGCTGGAAATACTATAAGATGAAAATGTCCCTGGCTTGAAAATGGACAAATTCTGATTTAAATAGTAACCATGTTGTGCATGTAAAAACAATAATAGACAGAAGCATTTATTAAGCACTGATTATGGGCTATACACTGTGCTATGAAATGAAGGCTATCTGTAGGTTTCCTGGCAGCAAGTGAATGTTACATGCAGAGAAGGTGTTGGGAAGGAAAATTTTTCCTCTACTCTTCTAGGTTCTTCTGCCTGGCCTAATAGTTAAATTGACATGACAAAGATGAACAGGAGAAAAACCAAATTTACATACATACAGGGGCTCCATAAGAATATGAGACCCAGATGCAAGAGGGAAGAGATATGGGAACATATGTATATGTATAACTGATTCAGTTTGTTGTAAAGGAAAAACTAACACACTATTGTAAAACAACTATACTCCAATTAAAAAAAAAAAAAAAAAAAAGAATATGAGACCCAAAGGACAGTCAAGCAATTGAGGCTTTTATGCTATTCTGAGCTAAGGAGACACAGTAGGAGTCTGGGACTTCAAAGGGGAGGAAGGCAATTGAAAGGGAGATGGAAAAGCAAACGTTTGGAAAACAAATGTTTGCCACATCATATAGAAACAATGGGACACAGAGAGGAATTTTATCAATCAGATTTTGCTGGGTTCTTCCCTGCCTACCACACCTAGTTCACATTATACTAAGGTTATCTATGGTGATAGCTCCCTTCCTGGAGCAGGTCCTCTAACCAAATTCTTTTAGGCAGATAGGGAGAAAGTCAAAGGTTCTTCCTAAGTCTTTTGGGCCTTGATTGTTTTCAGCTCAAAATAACACACATGCCAAAGTGGCACATTTTGGGGTGACAAACTTTGCTCCCCTACAAAAGGTAATTGAAGAGATTTAATTAAGGGAATATATGGGAGAGTTAAGAGAAACTAATAAGGGGTCCTAGTAACAAGAGACCACAAATAGCAGCTAGGCCTGAAGAGGCAAGGGGAGTCAGCCACTCAAATCTCAAGAAAGCACACAGGGACTCTCTCTTGCGAGAGCACCGGAATCACAACTAACTGCTGAACAATCATCGACAGGAAAACACTGGAACTCACCAAAAATGATACCCCACATCCAAAGACAGAGGAGAAGTCACAATGAGACGGTAGGAGGGGTGCAATCACAGTATAATCAAATCCCGTAACTGCGGAGTGGGTGATTCACAAACTGGAGAACACATATACCACACAAATCCACCCACTGGAGTGAAGGTTCTGAGCCCCACATCAGGCTTCCCAACCTGGGACCAGCAACGGGAGGAGGAATTCCCAGAGAGTCGGACTTTGAAGGCTAGTGGGATTTGATTGCAGGACTTCGACAGGACTGGGGGAAACAGAGGCTCCACTCTTGGAGGGCACACACAAAGTAGTGCATGTATCGTGACCCAAAGGAAGGAGCAGTGACCCCATAGGAGACTGAACCACACCTACCTGTTAGGTAGCCTGCCGCTGCAGGCTCGCCCCGCTTCCGTGCCCCTTCCTCCCCACGGCCTGAGCCAGAGCCCCCGAATCAGCTGCTCCTTTAACCCTGTCCTGTCTGAGCGAAGGGCAGAAGCCCTCGGACGACCTACACGCAGAGGCGGGGCCAAGTCCAAAGCTGAGCCCCAGGAGCTGTGCGAACAAAGAGGAGAGGGGGGGGTCTCTCCCAGCAGCCTCAGAAGCAGCGGATTAAAACTCCACAATCAACTTGAAGTGCCCTGCATCTGTGGAAAACCTGAATAGACAGCGAAATATCCCAAGTTGAGGAAGTGGACTTTGGGAGCAAGATATGCTATGATTTTCCCCTTTTTTTCCTTTTGTGAGTGCGTATGTGTGCTGCTGTGTGAGATTCTGTCTGTATACCTTTGCTTTCACCAACTGTCCTAGGGTTAGACTGACCCGTTTTTTTATGTTTGTTTTTTTATAGAAAATTTTCATCTTAATAATTATTTTTTATTTTAATAACTATATTTTATCCTACTTTATTTTGTCTTCTTCCTTTCTTTCTTCCTTTCTTCCCTCCTTCCTTCCTCCCATCTTTCCTCCCTTCCTCTCTCCCTCCTTCCTTCCTTCCTTCCTTCCTTTTCTTTCCTTTCAATTTTTTCTCCCTTTTATTTTGAGCCATGTGGATTAAAGGCTCTTGGCACTCCAGCCAGGCATCAGGGCTGTGTCTCTGAGGTGGGAGAACCAACCTCAGGACACTGGTCCACAAGAGACCTGCCAGCTCCACGCAATATCAAATGGCGAAAAACTCCCAGAGATCTCCATCTCAACACCAAGACCCAACTTCACTCAAGGACCAGCAATGAACAGTGCTGGACACCCTATGCCCAACAAAGAGCAAGACAGGTCTACAGCCCCATCCATTAACAGAGAGGCTGCCTAAAATCATAGTAAGGCTACCAACATCCCCAAACACACCACCAGACGTGGACCTGCCCACCAGAAAGACAAGATCCAGCCTCATCCACCAGAACAGAGGCATTAGTCCCCCCAACCAGGAAACCTACTCAACCCACTGAACCAACCTTAGCCACTGCGGGGGACAGCCACCAAAAACAGTGGGAACTACGAACCTGCAGCCTGCAAAAAGGAGACCCCAAACACAGTAAGATAAGCGAAATGAGAAGACAGAAAAACACACAGCAGATGAAGGAGCAAGATAAAAACACACCACACCTAACAAATGAAGAGGAAATAGGCAGTCTACCTGAAAAAGAATTCAGAATAATGATAGTAAAGATGATTCAAAATCTTGGAAATAGAATAGACAAATTGCAAGAAACAGTTAACAAGGATCTAGAAGAAATAAAGAGGAAGCAAGCAACGATGAAGAACACAATAAATGAAATGAAAAATACTCTAGATGGGATCAATAGCAGAATAACTGAGGCAGAAGAACGGATAAGTGACCTGGAAGATAAAATAGTGGAAATAACTACTGCAGAGCAGAATAAAGAAAAAAGAATGAAAAGAACTGAGGACAATCTCAGAGACTTCTGGGACGACATTAAACGCACCAACATTCGAATTATAGGGATCCCAGAAGAAGAAGAGCAAAAGAAAGGGACTGAGAAAATATTTGAAGACATTAGAGTTGAAAAGTTCCCTAATATAGGAAAGGAAAGAGTCAATCAAGTCCAGGAAGCACAGAGAGTCCCATACATGATAAACCCAAGGATAAACACGCCAAGACACATAATAATCAAACTGTCAAAAATTAAATACAAAGAAAACATATTAAAAGCAGCAAGGGAAAAACAACCAATAACACACAAGGGAATCCCCATAAGGTTAATATCTGATCTTTCAGCAGAAACTCTACAAGCCAGAAGGGAGTGGCAGGACATATTTAAAGTGATGAAGGAAAATAACCTACAACCAAGATGACTCTACCCAGCAAGGATCTCATTCAGATTTGATGGAGAAATTAAAACCTTTACAGACAAGCCAAAGCTGAGAGAGTTCAGCACCACCAAACCAGCTCTACAACAAATGCTAAAGGAACTTCTCTAGGCAAGAAACACAAGAGAAGGAAAAGACCTACAAGAACAAACCTGAAACAATTAAGTAAATGGTAATAGGAACATACATATCGATAATTACCTTAAATGTAAATGGATTAAATGCTCCCACCAAAAGACACAGACTGGCTGAATGGATACAAAAACAAGACCCATATATGTGCTGTCTACAAGAGACCCACTTCAGACCTAGGGACACATACAGACTAAAAGTAAGGGGATGGAAAAAGATATTCCATGCAAAAGGAAATCAGAAGAAAGCTGGAGTAGCAATTCTCATATCAGACAAAATAGAGTTTAAAATAAAAACTATTACAAGAGACAAAGAAGGACACTACATAATGATCAAGGGATCGATCCATAAAGAAGATATAACAATTGTAAATATTTATGCACCCAACATAGGAGCACCTCAATACATAAGGCACATACTACAGCCACAAAAGGGGAAATCGGCAGTGACACAATCATAGTAGGGGACTTTAACACCCCACTTTCACCAATGGACAGATCATCCAAGATGAAAATAAATAAGGAAACACAAGCTTTAAATGATACATTACACAAGATGGACTTAATTGATATTTATAGGACATTCCATCCAAAAACAACAGAATACACATTTTTCTCAAGTGCTCATGGAACATTCTCCAGGATCAATCATATATTGGGTCACAAATCTAGCCTTGGTAAATTTAAGAAAAATTGAAATCGTATCAAGTATCTTTTCCGACCACAACACTATGAGACTAGATATCAATTACAGAAAAAGATCTGTAAAAAATACAAACACATGGAGGCTAAACAATACACTACTTAAAAACGAAGTGATCACTGAAGAAATCAAAGAGGAAATCAAAAAATACTTAGAAACAAATGACAATGGAGACACGATGACCCAAAACCTATGGGATACAGCAAAAGCAGTTCTAAGAGGGAAGTTTATAGCAATACAATCATACCTTAAGAAAAAGGAAACATCCCGAATAAACAACCTAACTTTGCACCTAAAGCAATTAGAGAAAGAAGAACAAAAAAACCCCCAAATTTAACAGAAGGAAAGAAATCATAAAGATCAGATCAGAAATAAATGAAAAAGAAATGAAGGAAGCAATAGCAAAGATCAATAAAACTAAAAGCTGGTTCTTTGAGAAGATAAATAAAATTGATAAACCATTAGCCAGACTCATCAAGAAAAAAAGGGAGAAGACTCAAATCAATAGAATTAGAAATGAAAAAGGAGATGTAACAACTGACACTGCAGAAATACAAAAGATTATTAGAGATTACTACAAGAAACTGTATGCCAATAAAATGGACAACCTGGAAAAAATGGACAAATTCTTAGAAATGCACAAGCTGCCGAGACTGAACCAGGAAGAAACAGAAAATATGAACAGACTAATCACAAGCACTGAAATTGAAACTGTGATTAAAAATCTTCCAACAAACAAAAGCCCAGGACCAGATGGCTTCACAGGCGAATTCTATCAAACATTTAGAGAAGAGCTAACACCTATCCTTCTCAAACTCTTCCAAAAGATAGCAGAGGGAGGAACACTCCCAAACTCATTCTATGAGGCCACCATCACCCTGATACCAAAACCAGACAAAGACGTCACAAAGAAAGAAAACGACAGGCCAATATCACTGATGAACATAGATGCAAAAATCCTCAACAAAATACTAGCAAACAGAATCCAACAGCACATTAAAAGGATCATACACCATGATCAAGTGGGGTTTATTCCAGGAATGCAAGGATTCTTCAATATACGCAAATCAATCAACGTGATACACCATATCAACAAACTGAAGGAGAAAAACCATATGATCATCTCAACAGATGCAGAGAAAGCTTCTGACAAAATTCAACACCACACCCATTTATGATAAAAACCCTTCAGAAAGTAGGCATAGAGGGGACTTTCCTCAACATAATAAAGGCTATATATGACAAACCCACAGCCAGCATCATTCTCAATGGTGAAAAACTGAAACCATTTCCACTAAGATCAGGAACAAGACAACGTTGCCCACTCTCACCACTCCTATTCAACATAGTTTTGGAAGTTCTAGCCACAGCAATCAGAGAAAAAAAAGAAATAAAAGGAATCCAAATAGGAAAAGAAGAAGTAAAGCTGTCACTGTTTGCAGATGACATGATACTATACATAGAGAATCCTAAGGATGCTACCAGAAAACTACTAATCAATGAATTTGGTAAAGTAGCAGGATACAAAATTAATGCACAGAAATCTCTGGCATTCTTATATACTAACGATGAAAAATCTGAGAGGGAAATTAAGAAAACACTCCCATTTACCATTGCAACAAAAAGAATAAAGTATCTAGGAATAAACCTACCTTAGGAGACAAAAGACTTGTATGCAGAAAACTATAAGACACTGATGAAAGAAATTAAAGATGATACAAATAGATGGAGAAATATACCATGTTCTTGGATTGGAAGAATCAAATTTGTGAAAATGACTCTACTACCCAAAGCAATCTACAGATTCAATGCAATCCCTATCAAATTACCACTGGCATTTTTTACAGAACTAGAACAAAACATTTCACAATTTGTACGGAAACACAAGAGACCCCGAATAGCCAAAGCAATCTTGAGAACGAAAAATGGAGCTGGAGGAATCAGGCTCCTGGACTTCAGACTATACTACAAGGCCACAGTAATCAAGACAGTATGGTACTGGCACAAAAACAGAAATATAGATCAATGGAACAGGAGAGAAAGCCCAGAGATAAACCCACACACACATATGGTCACCTTATCTTTGATAAAGGAGGGAAGGATATACAGTGGAGAAAAGACAGCCTCTTCAATAAGTGGTGCTGGAAAAACTGGACAGCTATCTGTAAAAGTATGATATTAGAACGCTCCCTAACACCACACACAAAAATAAACTCAAAATGGGTTAAACACCTAAATGTAAGGCCAGACACTATCAAACTCTTAGAGGAAAACGCAGGCAGAACACTCTATGACATAAATCACAGGAAGATCCTTTTTGACCCATCTCCTAGAGAAATGGAAATAAAAACAAAAATAAACAAATGAGACCTAATGAAACTTAAAAGCTTTTGCACAGCAGAGGATACCATAAACAAGACCAAAAGACAACCCTCAGAATGGGAGAAAATATTTGCAAATGAAGCAACTGACAAAGGATTAATATCCAAAATTTATAAGCAACTCATGCAGCTCAATAACCAAAAAACAAACAACCCAATCCAAAAATGGGCAGAAGAACTAAATAGACATTTCTCCAAAGAAGATATACAGATTGCCAACAAACACATGAAAGAATGCTCAACATCATTAATCATTAGAGAAATGCAAGTCAAAACTACAATGAGAGGGCTTCCCTGGTGGCGCAGTGGTTGAGAGTCCGCCTGCCGATGCGGGGGACACGGGTTCGTGCCCTGGTCCGGGAGGATCCCACGTGCCGCGGAGCGGCTGGGCCCGTCAGCCATGGCCGCTGAGCCTGTGCGTCCGGAGCCTGTGCTCCGCAATGGGAGGGGCCACAACAGTGAGAGGCCCGCGTACAGCAAAAAAAAAAAAAAAAACTACAATGAGATATCATCTCACACCAGTCAGAATGGCCATCATCAAAAACTCTAGAAACGATAAATGCTGGAGAGGGTGTGGAGAAAAGGAACACTCTTGCACTGCTGGTGGGAATATAAATTGATACAGCCACTATGGAGAACAGTATGGAGGTTCCTTAAAAAACTACAAATAGAACTACCATACGACCCAGCAATCCCACTACTGGGCATATACCCTGAGAAAACCATAATTCAAAAAGAGTCATGTACCAAAATATTCATTGCAGCTCCATTTACAATAGCCAGGACATGGAAGCAACCTAAGTGTCCATCAACAGATGAATGGATAAAGATGTGGCACGTATATACAATGGAATATTACTCAGCCATAAAAAGAAATGAAACTGAGTTATCTGTAATGAGGTGGATAGACCTGGAGTCTGTCATACAGAGTGAAGTAAGTCAGCAGGAGAAAAACAAATACCGTGTGCTAACACATATATATGGAAACTAAGAAAAAAAATGTCATGAAGAGATTAGTGGTAAGACGGGAATAAAACACAGACCTACTAGAGCATGGACTTGAGGATATGGGGAGGGGGAAGGGTAAGCTGTGACGAAGTGAGAGAGTGGCATGGACATATATACACTACCAAATGTAAATTAGATAGCTAGTGGGAAGCTGCCGCATAGCACAGGGAGATCACCTCCGTGCTTTGTGACCACCTAGATGGGTGGGATAGGGAGGGTGGGAGGGAGGGTGACACAAGAGGGAAGAGATATGGGAACATATGTATATATATAACTGATTCACTTTGTTGTAAAGGAGAAACTAACACACCATTGTAAAACAGTTATACTCCAATAAAGATGTTCAAAAAAAAGAAAAATGAGTTAGGTTGATTGACATTTCATATCCTATTTTCAGGCCATCATTTTCCGTTTTCTGGTCACCATTCGAGTTCTTCCATTTGTGCTTTGTAGTGTTCCTCAGTAACTATAATTGCTCTTTCTAGGATTTTTTTTTCTATTAGTTTTGTTGATTTTTTAGTTCGTTTTGTAATGTTAAATTATAATTTTTATCTGCTTCATCAAAGTGACTTTTAGGTGAGTTTTCCTATTATCTATAGGAGTTAATGTTCCTCTCATTCATGCTTTATTCTGTAGTACCTTTCTGTGTGGGCAGAGCTTCCACCTTTCCTGTTGCTTTCATTTAAATGAGATGCATTTTCCTGGACTTCTAGTAGGGAGCTGGTGTGAGGAATACAGGGATGTGCCATTTTATCATTCTCAGCTTCACAGCTCACACCTCCCTCCTCTGTCACTGCAGTGAGTGCCTTACAATATGGTCAACTCTGTAGCCAGCCCTGCTCTGACTCTCTGAGCCCAGGCTGATAAGAGTGAACTTCTCCCGCCAGCCCTGGATTTCCTAGTTCCCTCCACGGCCCTTTCTTCCACCATCACTCACGCTTAGACGCTGTTTCTTGCTGGCATGTCCTGCTGTCTGCCACCTCTGGGCTCCCAAACTCTTTCTGGACTTTGTCTCTCTCTTCCCTCCCCAGGGCTCTTGAGGTTCTCAGTCTCAGTTATACTCCCGGTATTTCCCGCTCAGATAGGATGCCCTCATTTGGGAAGCAACGATTGGTTGGAGATGGCTGAGATCCCCGAGCTCTTTGAAGCCCTCTCTGCCCCCCTTCCGCCCCCTTAGTCCTCTCACAGCCACCAGCTTCCTGTGCAGCTTCACCTTCAATGTAATCTATATGCAACTGAGTCTGTGAGTTTTCTCTATCTCCTAGTTTCACTGAAAATATAATTTAAAGCTTTTTGGTTTTCATTTCTCCTTTTTTCTACACATGATTTCCAGGAGGAAGGAGATACCCCAAAATCAGTTGCTTGGTTATAAAACTCTTGGTTATAAACTACTTGATTATAAAGTTTTATTTCCAAATTTTTCTAAATAGTTTTAAGAGTAATCATTTGCTAGCAAGGGCCAGGCTCATTGCTTATACTGTGGCTATAATGACTCATTAGAACAAAACCAAGGGCTAATTACTGCTTTTATCTCATTTTCAGATGGAGTAAGTGAGGTTCAGGAAGGTTAAGTAATTTGCTTAACCTGCCACAAAGAGGATAACTAGAAGAACTGGGATTCAAAACCAATTTGTTCTAAATCCGGAGACCAAACCCCGATCCCATGAAATGACTTACCACATTTCCTGCAGATTTTAATCTTCCAAGATTAAAATTATTTATGGGGACTTCCCTGGTGGTCCAGTAGTTAAGAATCCACCTTCCAGTGCAGGGGATACAGGTTAATCCCTGGTCAGGGAACCAAGATCCCACATGCTACAGGGCAACTAAGCCCGCGTGCCACAACTACTGAGCCCACGCGCTCTGGAGCCCGCGCACCACAACTAGAGAGTAGCCCACACGATGCAACAAAAGATCCCGCATGCGGCAACTGGGACCCGACACAGCCAAATAAATTAATTAATTAATTTTAAGAAGTTATTTATGTGTTGATCATACAGCAGTGCATCCTGTCACAGTTTAATGTGGGGAAGCATAAAGACCCGGATTTATAAAGTGCACCTGAGTATGGTTCTCTGAGACCTTTGCATATTTTTCATTTAGACTTGAAAGTGGAAATCTGACCTCTAATTTTAATATGAAAAGATAAATATGGCCTATACTGCATCAATTTATATTAAAATAAAAGTAAGCTCTTTAATCTTCACTCCAAAACTTGACAAAAATATTGAATTAAAGATAAACACACACACAAAAAAAAGAAAAAAGATAAACGCAGTAACAAAGAAGGTAATATTTTGAAAATACTGTGCGTGTTGAAGTCGCAAGAAACCATATTAATTTACATGTTGTCCACCATGATAATTTTTACCTATTCACCTCTCAAAATCTTCATAAATTTGTAAGCAGCACACTATATTCCAAACAGAAATCATAAAATAACTATAAGTTCAAGGTTAAACGCTTGTGGAAATAACATTTAACAAACATCTATTATATGGCAGAGATTTTTAAAATATATAGATATGAAGGTAAAGTATATAACTGACATTTAAGAGCATATATATAATTTACATTATATAATATATGCATGTATGTGTATATATTGTTTATATCATATAATTTACATAAATTACATATAATTATATTATGATATGTTCATGATGAGTGGTCCTTAATCTTCAGTTTACAGACAACAAATCTGAGGATCAAAGAGGTCAAAGAACTTGTGAGAAGTGTTTAAGCTCCTCAGTGTTAGGGCTGGAGATAGAATGCAGGACTCCCTGACTTTAAGGTCGTTCTCAATTAACTGGGCTGCTTTGAAGGCCTAAGTTCAAAAGAAACAGAATAATATTGCAAAGATGCAAAGTAAAGAGAAACAAGGGAAAGTGAATTTAGAGCTAATTTAGAGTGGAAAGTTTAGTTTCCCAGTGAATTCTGAATATGTGGACACTAGATCATCATTTCTGGACCAAAAACATGTAGACATATTCAGGGAGCATCCATCCTGCTCAAATGCCCTGGGCAACATCCAATGTTTCTCATCATATCTCTCACATGAGGCTAAAGCCTGAAGGCAGAGCTAGAATTTCATGGAGTTTTAAAGTTATACACTTTGAACACTAATATACTCTGTCATAACATGAAATAATCTACATCACATAATAGCATAAATTGGTGCTATTGAACACTAATATACTGTCATAATTGAACACTAATATACTCTGTCATAACATTAAATAATCTATATCACATAATAGCATAAATTGGTATTTTTCAGCCAATATATTTAAACACAATCAACTATATCAAAATGGCAACACACAGCAATCTGTATTTGTCTGCATGCAATTAAGCAGACATCAGTGGAATGAGTGAACATGAGGTAAGGAAGGTAAATGCCAGCTAGCTCCTTTACACACATACGAAGACAGGCTTTATGGGGCTCTAAGCACACTATACAGGAGCAAGAACCATTTTATTTTGCTCCATTAGTTGGAGAATATTAAGCTCCAACTGTTATCACATGGAAAAAACCGAATTGCTACGGGAACTTTTATGACACCCAGCAGCCTGACTTTCACTGCACAGCAATTCAGAATATACAACATTGTTTTAACACGAATTAGCACAACAGTGCACAATATACACCATTGTTTTTGAGGTCCAGAAAATGCATGTTATTTATTTACTTATTTTTAAATACTTAAATTTATTTATGTATTTATTTTTGGCTGCATTGGGTCTTTGTTGCAGTAGCTTCTCTTATTGCAGAGCATGGGATCTAGGTGCTTGGGCTTCAGTAGTTGTGGCACACGGGCTCAGTAGTTGTGGCTCACGGGCTCTAGAGCGCAGGCTTAGTAGTTGCAGCGCACGGGCTTAGTCGCTCAGCGGCATGTGGGATCTTCCCGGCCCAGGGCTTGAACCTGTGTCCCCTGCATTGGCAGGCGGATTCTTAACCACTGTGCCGCGAGAGAAGCCCGCATGTTATTTAAATGACACCTGTTAGGGAAAAAGTGACACTTCTAAGGTCTATGAAAATATCGAAATTCACTAACTCTATAGGTGGCCCTGGTGATTAAAAGCGAATAGGTGGCCCTGTACTTTTTAAGAACAGCCAAGTTTTATGTGGCAGGATACGTTCTCTGTAAGTGAGAGAAAGCCACACTCTAAGTTGTAAAATCAGTCCATCAGTAATCAGTTGTCAAGTTGATAATAAGTTACTATTTATTCAGTAACTATATTATGAAATGCAGAGGGCTAGGTGATGAGGACAATGCAAAAAAATAAATCAAACACAGATCCACTTCTCAATGATTTCACTGAGAACACATGACAAATATATACACACATAAATACTTGTATAAAACCTCTTAAAATATAAACTGGATATTCTCTCTCCTCTGTCAAAGTCCTTCAATTGACTTCAAATTTCCCTCAGAATAACATGCCAAATCCTTAGCAGCATCTATAGCTCCCTATGGCATGCGTGTCCCCGCCCCCTCCCTCAGCATCCCTACTATTACCTAGCTCCCTGACCTTTCTCTTACCGCTCTTCCCCTCAGGCTACTCCGAGCTCAATAGCTTCCCTGCTACTCTTGGAAAACTTGCAGGAAAGCTCCCACCTCAGGGTCTTTGCACTGGCAAATCCCACTGCCTGAAACTTTCTGCTCTCAGATAAACACATTACTAAGTCTTTCATATCCTCCACACATTTGCTCACGTAAGGCATTCTCAGTGATGTTCTTCTCAGGGACATCTATCTTGACCATTGTTTAAAACTTCAAATTGCACTCTTATGCCTCCAATCCCATTATATTTACTCTCCTCTATTATTGCCACACCACTTTCTACCATTTACCACTACATTTTATATATTTATTTTCCTCTCTCCCGTTATTTGAATATCAGATCCCAGAGGGCAGGGATCTATTTTTGCTCAACATTATACAGCCATCTCCTAAAACAGCACCTGACACATAGTAAGCATTCCATAAATATTTGTTAAGGGGATGAATAAACAGTAATTAACTGTAAAAAGAGCATGATAAATACCAAATTAGTAATACAAAACATGTATAGTAAAGCCTTGAGAACGTAACACAAGGATGGTCATTTGTGGTTGCGGAGAGAAAGTAGGTTTGAGATGGACTCAGATGCTATGTGAGACTCATAAGAGCACAAATGGTGGAGACAGAGAACTTCACAGGGGAGTAGCATCCCCCCACCAATGAGGAGGCGTGGTCATAGTGAACTCAGGAATGAGGCTGAAGGGGGCGGGGCAGGGAAAAGCAAGAGAAAGAGGTAAGAAATCAGTGGTGCCTGTGTTTAGAGTAACTGAAAGGACATACTCAAGTAGTTAAATATCATTCAGTCCCTATTTACTTCAGTATGCCTCTCTAAAAAATTACAGCCATTTTTATGTGAACACAATGAAAATATCATTACTATGAAAACTGAAATAATAATTCCTTTCTATCATCTAATACCCTTCTCATTATCAAATTTCCCAGTGTCACAACATTTCTCCCAATAGTTTTATTTAAATCAGAATCCAAGTAAGATCTCCACTTCTCATTTTACTGTTATGTTTCTTAAGCATTTTTCATCAAGAGCAGTGCCCTCTCCACTCTTTTTTCTTCATGACACTGATGCAAATCAGAGAAAGTTGCCCTGTATGATGTCCCAGAAACTGGATTTGTCTGATTGTTTCCTTGTGGTGTTATTTGTTCTGTTCCTCTATCATTTTTCCCTAAGATGGAAGTGAGAACTAGAGGCTTGATTCAATTCAGAATTCATACTTTTGGCAAGAACACTTCACAGGTGGTGGTTGAATGTCATGTTCATCATATCAGGTATATATGATGTTGTATGAGTGACCTTTAGTAATAAGGGTCATAAAAATATATTGATGGTTAGGGTAAGGACAGCCTGATCCCTTCGTGGTAAAAGTTTATTCCTAATATATTATCCAGTGTTTTCATCACTCAGTTTCCTGAATCAATTATTTTATTTGAGATTGTGAAGTTATTGTAAGTGTCTAATTTTATCATTTCCTGCACAGTTATTTACTCGAATTCTTCCATAAGGAGGACTTTTACCTCATCAAATGAAATGAAGTTCAGGCAGGAAGGGAAGAATAAATGTTTACTTTATTCCTTTTTTACTTCATGCTATTGTTCACTATAAAGAACTGTTACCCTAGTTAGCATTTCAGGTAGAAAATAAAGCTCTACTGTTCTCTATCTTTTATTTACTTTCATAATGGTCTTCCAGCCAATTTCTAAAATTTAAAGCCTTTTACATTCTCAATCAAACAAAAAATTACTTGCAGTTGCTTCTATTACACACCTAATTTGAGATATCTGAGGTAATTTGAGAAGCGTAAGAACTTAATTAACCACTGATAACTCACAGATAATCTTGTTCCAATTTTAAGAAGGTCAACACTACAAATGGAGTTATCTGTCTATGCACTGTGCATGTCTTTTATCAAATGTAGCTGTATGACTTGATATTCTGATATTTCATCTTCTGGTATAAACTTTTATTAGGTACATACTTATGATAACAGGCAAACAGAAACATGAAGTATCATTCAGATACTTGTTTTCATCAAATAAGATTTCTGTCCTGAATTATATTTAAAGAATAATAATTAGAACATTAAGTAAACCTCCAGGGTTCCTTAAGCAATGATTACTAACATCTCTATTAAAACTCATTTTCAGGGCTTCCCTGGTGGCGCAGTGGTTGAGAATCCGCCTGCCGATGCAGGAGACACGGGTTCGTGCCCTGGTCCGGGAAGATCCCACGTGCCGCGGAGCGACTAAGCCCGTGAGCCATGGCCGCTGAGCCTGTGCGTCCGGAGCCTGTGCTCCGCAACGGGAGAGGCCACAACAGTGAGAGGCCCGCATACCGCAAAAAAAAAAAAAAAAAAAAAAAAAACCTCATTTTCAGGAAGTCTTATTCATTACTGGTGGGAGTACAACTTCGGGAATGCCACTTTGGAAGACAGTTTGGCAGTTTCTCACAAAACTAAACATACTCTTACCATACGATCCAGCATTTGCCCGCCATCGTATTTACACAAATGAACTGAAAACGTAGGTCCACACAAAAACCTACACGTGGACATTTATAGCAGCATTATTCATAACTACCAAAACTTGGAAGCAATCAAGATGTCCACTGGTAGGTGAATGGATAAGTAAACTGGGGTACAACTAGACAATGGACTATTATTTAGTACGAAAAGGAAATGAGCTAGCAAGCCATGAAAATACATGGAGGAACCTTAAGTGCAGATTACTGAGGGAAAGAAGTCAATATGAAAAAGCTACTATATAACACTCTGGAAAAGGCTATGGAGACAGTAAAAAAGATCAGTAGTTGCCAGAGGTTAGAGGGAAGGGAGGGATGAAAGGGTTTTTAGGGCAGTGAAACTATGCTGTATGATACCACAACGGTGGATACATGTCATTATACATTTATCAGAACCCATAGAATGTACAACACCAAGAGTGAACCCTAATGGAAACTATGGCTTGTAGATGATAATGACATGTTCGTGTAGGTACAGGATTTTAATACTGGGGGAGGCTGTGCATGTGGTGGGAAGGGGCAGGAGGTATCTGGGAACTCTGTTACTTTCCCTTCAATTTTGCTATGAACCTAAACTGATCTTTTAAAATGTCTGTTTTTTAAAAATTCAATATCAGTAGTGACACCTGTGGACAAAGAGTCTATTCACTCATAGGCTATAACTTTGGAGTTTATTACTCCTTTCCTACTGTAAAATTAACCCTAGGATGTGTAAGAATATTTAAGTCTGTGTCTGACAATGAGGAGAAAATGATATATTTGAAAATTCCTTGCAATGTCTGACTACAGTAGGTGTTCAACAGATGAAAAGTCATTACCGCAAAAAAAAAAAAAATGACCATGGGAATAAAAATAAAAATAAAAATAACTATTTTAATATCTTTCAACCTTGCAGATGTTTTCAGGTAGCAGCAAATTTTATAGGAGAATCAGAACATCAACAACAGGCCTACGAGACTGTTTTTTATCAACCAAATATTTTTCTCATATTGCTATACAGAAGGAAGAGATTGGATTGTAGTAATTATTACCTACAGTTTGCTTTAGAATCAGGTAAAAGATTGCTTCATTTCTGGCTTTGTCACTTACTGTGACTCCAGGCAAGATGATAATACACCTAGGCTTCCGTTTACACATTTGCAAATTCTGAATAATAATAGTATATCCCCATAGAGGTGTTGAACTGATTAAATGAAATAGGTTTTACACAGGTACTACTGTGTACATGGCGCTGCTTGCCAGACTTCACCAGCTTTTTTCTGAAGAACTCAGGCAGGGTCAATCCAGCTGAGTATGAATCAGTGACAGTGTCTGGGGTTCTGCTTAAAATAAAGACCTTAAGATGAGAAAAGGATTTGTGATAATGATTGAATCTATAACCTGATTTGAGAGTTACATAAATATCAAACTACTCATAAAAATATGTACAGCTACAAAAGACACGTAAGTTAGGTTCCAGTATCAACATCTACGTTTCTCTCTGTGAAGACTTGGTAATAACCCTTAAGCCACGTGGACAGAGACCATTCTCCGTACTACTAGCTACATTTCCCTCTTTCTGTGTCCTGATGACATTTTTCTATGAGTCCCATTTCACTCTTAAATCACGTAAGTTTTTTTCTGGAATGCTGCTTTCCTGGTTGAGGGCTCTACTTATTGTATACACCAAAATCTTTTCCCTTTCTCATGTAAAGTGTCATGACAGGGCCTACATGCCTCCATCCTTTGTTTCCTACCACAATACACTCCATCCAGACACCAGACACTGTGCAAAATGTAGATTACCTCCTGTCATCCAGCAGCCAAGGGCAGACTTCTGCTCTAACTCTTGGTCTTATGCCCTTCTTGAGCCATTTCTACACTCCAATGCTATATTTTCTAGCTTATTGCAATGCATATGGCACATTTTACATTTCTTTTAGTTAACGAAAATTATAAATAAATAAAATTAAAATCACTTCTTGATTAGAATCTGAATCAGCTGCATAAACACCACCAAATCCTCTGTGTAATGCCCTGAATATCCCTTTTAGGCAGTAGCCACTCCAGGAATGTTCCCATGGAAACAATCATGTATAATATTACGTCAAGTACATTAGTGCTATGTCTAGTCTCAAAGTCAATTATATTTGGCTGAGGATAACCTGCCTTAACTCTCATTAAATTAGAAATCTTTTTAATAATGTTAATATTTGTAATATCTGACCATAATATATACTTGCATTTTTTTCTAAACTACAGAGCCATAGTTTATACTTAAACAGATACATTTTTAGACAACCAACATTTCCTAGTCTTGTAAAACCGTCCTTAGATCCTAAATATATTTCCCCAAAATTTTAAGAATGTGAGTCTTGCAATTTACAAAATGACACGACTTTTCAGTATTTCAAATAATCACATGTCCCCACTACTTTAGAGAGTAATAAACTCAGTTAATCTTTAATATATAAAAGAGCAGGCTCTAGAACAGTGCTGTCCAAAAGAACTTTCTGTGATGATATAAATCTTCCATATCTGTTCTGTCCAGTATAATAGTCACTAGCCACAAAGAGCACTTGAAATGTGACTAGTGCAAGTGAGAAACTGAATTTTTATTTTAATTAGTTTAAATCCAAATAGTCACATGTGGTTAGTTACTATTATACTGTACAGCACAGCTTACAGAAAACTTTGGATAGAAATGTCTAGCATTAAACACATTCTGCTTAATCTCTTATGTCATAACAGCAGTGTTTCAGTTTGGAACCTTGAAGCTCTCTTCTTTTTTATTCAGAGTGCACATTCAGCCATTCACTTTCTGCACCTCATTATCTCCTATGCATCAGAGTTATTTATAAGTACACACATCTTCTCCAAGAGATTACAAACTCCTGGAGTGCAGGAACCACATCTTCCTCAATTCTGTATGCCTCAATGAGCATACTACAGTACAGTACATATTATAAGCACTGAATGTTTGCAAATAATAACGACAGCCCCTTCTCAGTTCAGTTTTGAAAATATATTATGATGGCATACTTTCCTTAGTACTGCTCTGTGTCCTGGTATAACTTAGCTCCTCCAGAGTTTAAACTTTGTTCTCTGTGTTGTATTATAAGCCTCCCAGAGAGTACATTTTAATGCTCTGGGGTCAACTGAAATCAGAACTCTAGAAGAAAAATCCCCAAATTTATATCTTTGCTGCCACAATATATTTTTAAAGAGCTAGAGTAGACATTTTTTGCAACACTACGTCAAGAAAAGGAGCTGACGGTAAACTACAGCCAGGGAATTGAAAAATATTAGTTCTTTAAATGCACCCTTCCTTTCCCTAGTTGTCTTGAGGCATTTTTTTTTCACTTTTTTCCAGCTTTATTGAAATATAATTGACATAACATTGTGCAGGTTTAAAGTGTACAGTGTGATCGTTTGATACACATATATATTGTGAAATATTTCATTGATCCTTTGTGACATAAACAAAAGGGAACACTAGCTGAAGGACTACATGCCAACTCAATATAATGGCATATTCAGAGTACCTCAAAAGGGAACGAGGCAAGAGGCAAGAATCTCTCATTCATCCATTTTACTATGATAAATTTTCAAATAACTCCCCTATAGACAACTATTTAGAAAGCTCATATTTATGACTGAGAGACATTAGCTTGAATTATTGATTGTTCCACATTTTTGGTGTCAATGCGAAGAAAATAAGGTTTTCAGTTTAAAATAAAAGCTCTAGATAACATTAAACAGTCTAAAAATGATAATAATTAACCCATCAAGGTATCTATTTTATAAAAAGCTAGCTTTATATGAAATTCTGTTTGGGTAAAGAGGGAAATAAGAATCTAGATTGTTAAAACATATATTACATTTGGCTGATTACTCTAGTTAAATTTTATTTATGTAAAATTTCATTTTTCATTTTATTTTTTACTCTGTGGACAAAAATGTGTGTGTGACTTTAATCTCACCTATATAGCCGTGTAGTTACATGAGAATTTAGGGCCTTCTATAGCCTGGAAATCAGGATGCACACTAGTAAAATCAAGCATTAGTTCAAAAACATTTTGATTATGCTCTTTCTACTCCATTTTTTAGGTCACAGGTTGGATGTCTATGTTTATCAGAAAACTCTAGTTTTGTTTATGATAGAAAAGAATTTGTGCTTCCTTAGCATAGAGGACTATAAAATGAGAATAGGTATCAAAAGTATACACCTTGCCTTTAAACTCATGAACTAGGATACTGGGCTTCGCGTATGTCATGTCCCTCATCATTTGCAATTATGAGGTAAAGGAGATTTGGTTAGTGGGTGAATAAATCCTTTTTTACAAAAAATGCCTTCAGACTATATAAAAACACACTAGTTTTAAATCAAAATGAAGCATATCATAGAGCACTTCCCCTCAAGGAAGGAAGATCCATATCAGTTTATTATTTACCAAATTTGGTTTGGCACATTGTAGCCTTGAAATTGAAGAAAATGGCCAATGATTTGCAACCAACCATAAAATTCAAGCTTCTGCTTGGTTGCCCTAAGGTCACAGAAGGGCCAGTTGGTAAAAATGATTATGGGCTACTCTGTTCACTACATCTCTAGGTAATGAAATGTGATAACTCTATTACCCATAGATAGTGTCATGTCATTGATAGTTACTACCATAGGAAAATATTAAAAATTAGAGCTTAAGATTTTTCCAAGACATAGGTCTTTATTCTGTGATAATCAAATATAAATCAGATTGTGAACATAAACTATTTATTTAATATTCAGATAGTTTACTTGTATTTGGATATTTATATAAGTATGCTAGTTCTACCATTAAACCTGGCTGGCTATCGGCTTAATTCTGCTAAAAAAAAAGAGCTTAAGTATATCAACGAGTATTCCATTCTTCTCTCTAACAGAAACTACGAGACATGAGTAAGTTCACACTTCCCCATATGTATCCCCACAAGGATATCCTGCCTTTTCATGTCTCATATTCCTGTTTAACCTACCACTCTGTTTAGAATAATATTGAGTAATGAACCCAGCAGGAAAAGCATGTGGGCTTTAGAAATTATTGTGAGTAAAAACTAAATTGCATTAAAATGTTATTCATTTATTACAATTTAGCATGGTAAGACATTTGGGGGAGTGGAATAAATATTGCTGCCTTATTATGTTTTTAATTTTATAGTAACAATGTTAAAGTGTGTACTTTAGCTATTCTGTTTTGAAGCCTACTGATCAGATTCACATTTTACTATAAGAGTTGACATTTACTTATTTAGATGCCAGCATCATTTACTAGTTATATAAAGGAGGACATCATTCCCACTTTATGCATGAAGCAAATTACTACACCGTCAAAGATCAGATTCATGTAAGTGAACTTTTTAGAATATATTTTCAATATTGTTTACAAATAGATTCTGTTACTTTTTCCCTTCACAGTTGGGTAGCACTCAAATCTCACCTGTAGAAGTGACATCACCAAAATGGTGATGTAGGAGACCTGACCATCAACAACTAGACAGCTATCCACAAACAAAAACAGCTCCGGGAGTGCTCTGGAGTCATATTAAGAAGTTTTAGTAACAGAGTGGAACAAAAAGCCTGAGAATAACCGCACAAGAAGAAAAGGAAGACAGCTTCATTTTGCCTCTACCATCCCATCCCGCAAGTCAGAACTGTTCAGCACCAAGAGGGAACTTCGAGCTAGAAAGAGTTCCTCCTGCCAGACAAGGAAGAGTGCGGTGAGCAACCAGCTTCTTTAGCCTTTCAGGGAACCACACAATGGTCCTGCTTTGGTTTAATCCCACCCAGACCAGAAAGCTGAGATATATGGAAATGGCTAGGAACAAGAAAAAAAAGCAGGGGCTGCTACGAGCAGCCAATCAGCAGTAGCAATTGCAATTCACAGTGACCTGCTCTGTAGACAAACCTGGAAGATTTCCCCACTGATGAAACCAAAGGCAGCACAGCCAAGGCAGACCACTTGCAAATTCCATAAACTTTCACCCCACAGGTACATATTCACATTCACTGATGACAGCTACCTGCATCCTTCCCTACTCCTCAGCCCTGCCACACCACTCTGAACCCTGGAACAATACTGGCAACCAGCTTAGGCCTCTGAGCTACAAGAGTGCTAGACACTATCCTACACATGCTCAGCTGACCCCCCACTGCCCTGCGAGTGCTCAGGGCTAGCCCCTCCAGCTGTGCACTGGCACAGCCCTTGGCAAAACCCCGTCACCAGCCTCCACCGCAGTGTGTACTCATGGGCAGACAGTGTATAGTCACCAGAGTGCATACCAGTAGCCAACCCAAGGTCTCTGCTGCTGCTTGTGAGTGCAGATCAGACCTGGTCTTCTATCACTGGCCTGTACCATCATACTCACCTATAGCTAGCCCCTCCAGATGTGCACCTGCACAATCCCGTACAGGCCCCTATCACAAGCCTCTGATTCAGTGTGAATGCACAGGGGTAGAATGGGCAACTGCCAGTGAGCTTTTAGTTGGCCCTAGCCTTTGCTGCTGGACCTGGACCCCACCACGATATGTGCATCTGCAACTGGCCCTGCCTCCACACAGGCGCCTGCAGCTGGCCACCAGAGATGAGTGTGTGAACACCAACACCTCAGGCCATCACCAATGCCTGCCCTAACTGCTGATCCTGGAAGAACCACTGAAGACCACAACAGTGCCTGCAGCTACTGAGGACCCTGCACAGTGTTCACCAAAGTCCACCCAGTTGTCAGTGCTGTGAACCCCAAGGAGCCTGAGCCAGAGACATCATGCCTCCCAGGATCCAGTGCTGTCACATGCCACCACATCCACACCCGTACTAGGTGTCCTGCACCACTAGACCTAGAATCACAGAATGCTCCAGTGTGCCTTCCTCCCACAGATGAAAATTTTCCCTTACAGATGGCAGTCCGTAAGTCTAAAAAAGGTGACTGTTTCTTCAAATGCACAACCACCTGCACAGGGAAATATGACTCCACCAAAGGAATACAGTAAACCTCCAGTAACTGGACCCAAAGAAATGGAGATCCAGGAAGTGCCTGACAAATAATTCAAAACAATTGTTCTAAAGATACTCAAAGAACTACAAGAGAACATAATTAGCAATAAACAATGAATAACATCAGGAAAACAACACAAAAACAAAATGAGAAATTCAACAAAGAGAAAACATAAAAGAGCAAAACAGAAATTTTGCAGCTGAAGAATAAAACGACTGAACTTGAAGAATTCAAACCACAGCTTCAACAGCAGACTCAACAAAGCAGAAGAATCAGTGACCTAGAAGAGAGATCAATTGTAAGAGAAGGAAAAAAAATGTAGAATGGAAATGAATGCAGAAAACCTACAGGACTTATGAATAACATCAAAAAAATAATATCAGCATCTCTGGAATCCCAGAAGAGGAATAACAGAAGTGGAAAGCTTATTTAAAGAAATAATGACTGAGAATGTCCCAAACCTGGGGAGAGATTTGGACATTCAAGTTCATAAAGCTAAATAGGTCACCCTAAAAGTTCAATCCAAAATGATCTTCACCAGGACACAGTACAATAAAACTGTCTAAAATCAAAGAAAAAGATAGAATTTTAAAAGCAGGAAGGGAAAATTTTATCTCACACAAGAGAACACCCATAAGTCTATCAGGGGATCTATCAGCAAGGACTTTGAAGGCCAGGAGAAAATGAGATGATTTATTCGAAGGGCTGAAAGAAATAAACTCAACCAAAAATACTTTACCCAGTTGTCCTTCAGAAACAAAGGGTAAGCTGTGACGAAGTGAGAGAGTGGCATGGACATATATACACTACCAAAGGTAGGGTGGATAGCTAGTGGGAAGCAGCCACATAGCACAGGGAGATCAGCTAGGTGGTTTGTGACCACCTGGGGGGGGGGGATGGGGAGGGTGGGAGGGAGGGAGATGCAAGAGGGAGGAGATATGGGATAACTGATTCACTTTGTTGTAAAGCAGAAACTAACACACAATTGTAAAGCAATTATACTTCAATAAAGATGTTAAAAAAAAAAAGACTTTCCCTAATAAACAAAAGCTGAGGGAATTCATCACCACTAAACTTGCCTTACAAGAAATGCTGAAAACAGTTCTTCAAGCTGAAATAAAAGGACACACTGGTAAAGGTATGCATATTATCAGATTCAGAATACTCTAATATTGCAATGTACTGTGTTAGTCACTTAACTCTAATACAAAGGCTAAAGGACAAAAGTATTAAAATAATTATAGCTACAACAATTTGTTAATGGATACACAACATAAAAAGATGTAAATTGTGACATCACAAACATAAAACAGAAGGATTAAAAGGGCAGAATTTTGTATGCAATTAAATTTAAATTCTTAGCATAAAATATACTGTCATATATATTTAATTCACAATATAATATATATTATATATTCCAAGTAAGCCTATATAATATATTAAAGATAAAAATATCAAAGCATACCACTATGGAAAATCATCAATTCACAAAGAAAGGCGGCAAGAGAAGAAGAAAGGAACAAAAGAAGTATAAAACAGCAAGAAAACATGAATAAGATGGGAATAGTTAAGTTCTTACCTATCAATAATTAGTCTAAATGTAAATGTATTGAATTCTCCAAACAAAAGACACAGAGTGGCTGGATGAATGGAAAAAAAAAAAAGACCCAACTATATGCTGCCTACAAGAGAATCACTACACCTTTAAGGGCACAGATAGGCTCAAAGTGAAGAGTTGGAAAAAGGTAGTCCATGAAAGAGAAAACTACAAGAAAGCACAGGTAGCTATACTTATACCAGACAAAATAGACTTTAACCCCAAAACAGTAACAAGAGACAAAGAAGGCCATTATATAATGAAAAGAGGGTCAATTCAGTCAGAGGATATAATAATCATAAATATGTAGGCACCCAACATCTGAGCATCTGAATATATTAAGCAAATACTAACAGATCTGAAGGTAGAAATAGACAACAATACAATAAGAGTAGGAGACTTTAATACCCCACTTTCAATAATGGAGAGATTATACAGACAGAAAATCAACAAGGAAACATTGGACCAAATTTTAGAGCAAATGGACCTAACAGACAACTATAGAACATTTCATCCAACAGCAGCAGAATACACATTCTTCTCAAGTACACAGGGAACAGTCTACATGATAGATCATATGATGGGTCACAAAACAAGTCTTAGCAAATTTTAAAAGTTTGAAATCATACAAAGTATCTTCAGACCACAATGGTATGAAACTAGAAATCAATAACAGGAAGAAAAGTGGAAAATTCACAAAAATGTGGAAATTAAACAACACATTTCTGAACCAATGGGTCAAAGAAGAAATCAAAATGGAAATTAAAAAATCTTGAAACAGGGCTTCCCTGGTGGCACAGTGGTTGACAGTCCACCTGCTGATGCAGGGGACACGGGTTCGTGTCCCAGTCCGGGAGGATCCCGCATGCCGCGGAGCGGCTGGGCCCGTGAGCCATGGCCGTTGAGCCTGTGTGTCTGGAGCCTGTGCTCTGTGGCGGGGGAGGCCACAGCCGTGAGAGGCCCGCCTAATGCAAAAAAAAAAAAATCTTGAAATAAATGAAAATAGAAGCATGGCATATCAAAACCCATGGAATGCTGCAAAAGCAGTTCTAAGAGGGAAGTTTATAGTAATAAACACTTACATTAAGAAAAAAGAAAAATCTCAAATAAACAACCTAACTTTCCATCTCAAGGAGCTAGAAAAAGAATAACAAACTAAGCCCAAAGTTAGCTACAGGCAGAGCAATCAGGCAAAAACAAACACACAAAAAGTGGCATTCAAATTGGAATGGAAAGGAAGAAATAAAATTGTCTTTTGTTACAAATAATATGATTTTATATATAGACTATCCTAAAGACTCCATCAAAAAGCTGTTGGAACTAATCAATGAATTCAGTAAAGTTACAGAATACAAAATCAGCATACAAAAATCAGTTGCATTTCTTTACACCAACCAAAAGATGTCTGAAAAAAAAGTGCTTAAATCCCATTCACAATAGCATCAAAAACAATAAAATATTTTGAAACAAGTTTAACCAAGGAGGTAAAAGATTTGTACACTGAAAACTAGAAGATTTTGATGAAAAAAAATGAAAAAGACAAACAAAGATATCCTCTGTTCATGGGTCAGAAAAACTAATATTGTTAAAAGGTCAATGTTACCCAAAACCAGGTTCAATGTAATCCCTATGAAAATTCTAATGGCATTTTTCACATTAATAGAAAAAACATCCTACAATTTATATGGAACCACAAAAGGCCCCAAAATATTCAAAGCAATCCTGAGAAAGAAAAACAAAGCTTTAGTTATAACACTTCCCGATTTCAAACTATACTACAAAAATAGAATCAAAACAACAATTGGCATAAAAATACACACTTAGACCAATAGAATATTGTTGTTTAAAGGGTAGAAACTTCCAGCAATAAAATGAATAAGTTCTGAAGATCTAATGTACAGCATGGTGATTACAGTTAATAATACTGTAATATATACTTAAAAGTTGCTAAGAGAGTAGATTTAATTGTTCTTACCACAAAAAAGAAATGTTAATTATCTGAGGTGATGGAGGTATTAGCTAATGCTATAATGGTAATCATTTTTGCAACACATAAGTGTATCAAATCAATGCACTATACATCCTGAATTTATAAAATGTTGTATGTCAATTATATCTCATTAAAACTGAAAAAATTGGGAAAAAAATTTCACCTCTAATATATAAAAAATTCCAAGTCTGAAATATAAAAAAATCTTTTTCTCTAATAGGATAAAATTTTGAAGAACAAAAATACATTGGATAGATTAAGAATGTATCTTCTGCCTTTAATATAATAATGCAATAATGATTGCAATGAAATTTTTATAGAAATACATATATGACATTCATATTAATGTCTAATGTATCCATAATGATTGGTGTTATTTTGATGAATATTAATTCATTTCAGAAGGCTAAGCTACTCAATTTAATAGTATGTTTAATAAATGCTAAGCTACAGTGGAACTCTCATAAGATTAAATATGATAGTGACATGATATCAAATATATTAATATTGATCAGTGCCTTGACATTGAATATGAACAGGTGAAGTTTTTATGATCAAATACCAAAAAGTTAGTAAAAAGTCTTTGCAGTATGTTTTAAATGATAACAAATCCATGACAATACCAAAAATATGGGATAAATCAACATTTTATACAATTTAGTAATCCAAATTCATATGCCTCTTTCTAACAACAACAATGATGATGATGAATTATAGTTAACATCCATTGACTGCCTTCTATGTGCCAGGCACTGTGCTAAGGTCTAAGCACTTTACATGAATCAACTCATTTATGAAAAATAATTCTAGAACTTCTTACCTAATTTCTATATAATTAGGAAAACTATAGTGATGCTCCTCTGCAAGAAAGGGAGACCCTTAATTATTTATGAGCAAATATTTCACAGCTGGATCTGGAATTGAAGACTCATTGGTATCATCATTAAAATCATCCAAGTTGATGAATGTTCATCTTCATTCAGAAAAATGTTTTTTAAGAAATATCAAGACTTGGACTTCCCTGGTGGTCCAATGGTTAAAGAATCCACCTTCCAATGCAGGGGACGCGGGTTTGATCCCTGGTCAGGGGACTAAGATCCCACATGCTGCGCATCAACTAAGCCCGCGCGCCGCAACTACTGAGCCGGCGTGCCTCAACTAGAGAGTCTGCCTGCCGCAAACTAGAGCCCACACGCTCTGGAGCCCACGCACCACAACTAGAGAGAAGCCCGCATACTGCAACAAAGATCCCGTGTGTTGCAACTAAGACCCGACACAGCCATAAATAAATAAATAAATAAGAAATATCAAGACTGATACTTTTATCATGCAAAGAAAAAACATCTTTATAAATTACAATAGTGATAGACTCTACATTTAAATGTACTATTTTATTCATGTATTTTTATAAACTTACATGTAAGTCTACATACATCACTTATTAAAACGTAGGTCAAGAGGAAAAGGTGTCAACATAGTGTTGATCATAATCCTTTCACTTATGTTAGTCAACTCCTCTCCCACCCCACTCTGTACCAAATCTCAATAGATGATTTTATTTTCAGCCTTACTGGGATTTTAGCTACTTAACATGTGTTTCTCACCTCTATCCCACCCACCTCTCTGTCTTGTCTCCTCTCCTCTTCTTTTTTTTTTTTTTCTTTTCTCTTATTTTTCCTTCCTCTGTCAGAAGATGATACATCTGTATTTCTTTCTAGGGCTAACACAGCTACTTTGCACTTTGATGCACAGGGCTCTACTCTGTGGATGACCCACACTCCCTTCTTGATTTTTTAGTTTCTTCCTCTAAAAGTAGTTTTGCTTGATTTGACAGTATGGTTCATTTTTTTCTCTCCTTAAACATTCTTTTCTTAACCCTGGTACCTTACAATGATACTCTGATATGATACTCCTACATTCTTTTAAGTTCTTCTAATCTACCAATCCACATCACCACAGTTACAGTCAATTTTCCCTTTTCTAATCAAAAGCTCTACCTCTTCATCTTCCTCAAACTCTCTGCAGTACTTAAACTGATGATTAACTTCTCTTTCTTCTAATTCTTTATTCCCCTGGCTTTCATGATATTGTAGCCCATGGAGATTTCTACCTATTTCTCTGAACAACCTTTGGTTTTCCGATGTTCACATCATCTTTTGAAGCGGCATTTTCTAAGATTCCATAGTAGGCTCTCATTTCTTACTTCACAATTTCCTAGTTGATACTCATATCCACACCCATATCATCTTATTCCTTGGGGCAGAACCTACAAACCCTGAACTTTAGCCCTGACTTCTCTCAAGTTCCACATCCTCATGTACAGTTGATTCTTGCACATCTCCACGTGACTTTCCCAAGCACCTTAAACTTAACATACCCTGAATTAAAAGGATTATTTTTCTAACCTTCAAATTTACCAATTGCAGTAATAACAAAGAACAATATCACACTATTCCGTCTTCTTTCTCTTTGTTGGTGCCATTAACATCCTTTCAATTACCCAGGCCTAACATTTGAGAATCATATTTAACTCTTCCTTTTCCCTTAACCACTTTTATTCAGATATCAAATCACTTTATTTTAGTTTCAATTCAATCAAATGAGCAGCCCACCAAAAATAACTTTCAATGGCTCCCCACTTCCTAAAATCCACATCAGTCATTTAGGGCTCTCCACATCCTGGCTTGTACTTCCCTTTCTAGAACCATCTCTGCCACTCTTCTCTAAGCAACCTTCAGCCAAATATGTTCTTCTCCCTCACTAATATTTTTCATTTCCATGACATTGATCATACTGCTCCCTTGGCTGAAACCTCTCCCTTCACATTCACACACACATTCATCAATTCATTTAGTGACTACCTACCTACCACATGCAAGATGCTGTTTTAGACTCCAGAAATGTGATGGTGAAGAAAACAACGTCCCTACATTAATGGAGCCTATATTCTAGTGATAAGACAGAATTTAAGTAAGTGCACATATAATAAAATATCAGGTATGAGAAATAAAAATAAGGGGATAGAAGTTACTCCCTACAATCAAGCACTCAGGGAACTCTTCCCTGGGGGAGTGGCATTTGAACAATAGTCTGAATGATATGAGAGAGCTAGCCACATTATATTGGGATCTATGTAATAGTAGGTACAAAGGCCCTTGACAAGAGCATGTTTGAGGTACTAGAGGAAAAAAGCAAAGAAATCAGTGTGGCTGATGCACCTTGAGTGAGGGGTTTCAAGAAAGAAGGTAGGAAACAAGGTCAGAGTAACCAGAAGTCAATCTCACAAGGCTATAGACCATGGTAAAGGTATGGGTTTTATTCTCAGTGTGATTGAAAAGTATCGGGGGATTGAGCACAGAGGTATGATGCAATTTTATTTATTTTTCAGAAAGGTCACTTTGCTGGCATATAGAGACTGTGGGGGTAGTGGAACGAATGAACATAGGAGACGAGTTAGGAGGCTATGGGACCAGTCTAAGTAAGAGATGATTGTGGCTTAGGATGGGGAAACTGGGGTAGAGGTGGTAAGAAATGAGTAAATTAAAGATTAATTTGGAAGACAGAAACAAAGAGATTTGCTGATGACTGGATATTAGAAATGAAAGAATGAGAGGACTCCTAGATGACTCCTAGGTTTGGGCCCTAAGCAACAGGGTGCATTATGGCATGTGCCATCTTCTGAGATAGGAAACATTGGAGGAGATTTGGATGGGAAATCAAAAGGTTTTGGACCTGCTAACTTTGAAATGGTCATTAGACTGCAAAGTAGAAATGTCTAGTAATCCTTTAGTTGTGAGTCTGGAGTTCAAAGGAGGGCTCAAGGCTGGAGACTTCCATTTGAACCATCAGATTTTATTGTGTCATTTGGAGTCACTGAACAGGATGAGATCACTCCATTCAGTGATTCTCAACCCTCCCACACATTCAATTCACTGGGGGAGAGCTAAGGTAAAATACTGATGCCCCCTCATCCTCAGACCAATTGAATCCGAATCTCTGCAGAGGGGCCAGGATAATGGTGAATTTTAAAATCTCCTCTGCGGCTTCCCTGGTGGCGCAGTGGTTGAGAGTCCGCCTGCCGATGCAGGGGACCCGGGTTCGTGCCCCGGTCCGGGAGGATCCCGCATGCCTCGGAGCGGCTGGGTCCGTGAGCCATGGCCGCTGAGCCTGTGCATCTGGAGCCTGCACTCCACAACGGGAGAGGCCACAGCAGTGAGAGGCCCGCGTACCACCAAAAAAAAAAAAAAATCTCCTCTAAGGTGCAACCAGGTTTAAGAACCACTGACCTACTGAAATGGTGTGGAGAGAGGTCTGAGTACTCAGCTCTGGGGCACGTCAAAATTTAGAGATGTATAAAAGCAGATTACACCAAAGGAAGCTAGAAAAAAGTGGCCACCAAGGCATGGGAAAATCTGGAGACTAGGACAGTGTCCCATAATCCAAGAAAAGAAAGTGTTTCAAGAAGGACAGATGAGCTCAATCAAGTGCCATTGAGAGTTCAGTTAAGGTGAGGACTGAGAGTTGACCACTGGATTTGATAATGTGAAGGTTCTATAATAAGTGGATTTAGACAATAGGTAGGGACTAAAGACTGACACCATGCATCCAAGAGAGCAGAAGATGGAGAAGTAAACCAGGAAGTAACCATATCCACCTGTCAGGTGCTTTGTGCATTTTTAAGGCCTAGTTAAAAGGCCCAGAAGCCTCCTCTAATCTCACCAGCTAGAGGCAATCGCTCTATTGCTTAATTTCCACATGAACTTTTCTTTGAGACACCAACTTGAACTCTCGTTATTTATGCTCTTTGTGGAGAAGAATCACACTCAGTTAATCTTTCTATGCCCCACAGTGAAGGAGTAATAGGTTCTGAGTAATTGTTGGCTCAAAGTTTAGGAAAGAAAAAGCTTTGAAATATGCTGAAAAAGCAAGGAGTGTTACTGAAGTACTAAGTGAGCAGAGTTCTAAGGTCACTTACCAGAAAGGGAAGATGCTGAAATTCACTTAGCTGTGAAGTAAATGTGAACTATTGGGAGATAAAGAAGGCAGAAGTAATCAAAGAGCTGAAAAAACAGTTTCCTTAATTATCTCTAATGCTATCTTCATTACTGAGCCTATGTGGCACTAAATGGCAGTTATGTGACAAGCCACTGACCCATGCACAGATGACAACAAACCATGCATCCTCCTCTTACCCATACATAGCTGCCAGGCCTCACCTGAACCACCAGCTCTGCCTAGAATAAAGGTAACGAGCCAGGAAATGCTGAAGCTGTAGTTAAGGAGCTGTATGGTCATAATTTTTGTTTGTTTGCTTTTATTTTTAATAATATAATTACAACACAAAGAATGTTTGTAAAATCTGCCTAAGTAAGTTAGTGAAAAATAGCAACCCAGAAGACACAATGATCGTTAATAAGCGTATATCTAGCCACAAAAACATGGTGGGTATTAGATTTTCAGCGGTTTTGAATGTCACAGAAGTGCTTAGTATTTACAGAATTTTCTCTCTTAGTGGTCCTTAGTCTACACCCATTCATTCTACCCAATAACGATTTTCAGTTTAAACTTTCTGTAAATTAAATGTCTCAAATATGTGAACTATACATAATAAAAGACCTTCGGTAGATTTTGATTTCTAAGTCTTACAGGTCTTGAGTGCCTCTTTTGAAGCCCCAAGGCACTAAGCCCCCCAAAGACCTGAGTACAATCTCCTCAGCTGTCACCTTTAAACTTTCTTCCCCCCAAACCAACAATCTTCCCCAAAACTGATGAACAATCCCCAACGTGTGGAGCAAAGGTGATTCCTTCTCTATATCTTCCTTTTAAAAGATAATATACATGAAAACTAAGCCGGAAAAATTATCCTTTTTTTCCTCTGTGGAAAAAAATCAAGGGTGTATTTCTTATGAAAGAGCTCCACACACACAAAAAAAGTAACGGCTAACTAAAACTAGAAATGAAATGTGAACTTTCTCTAAAGCAAGATAAATATACACTACTTATTTGAAAATACGTTTATCTGGAAGAATATGTTAAAGCTAGTTATTCATTTAATTACGGGCTGTATTTTCTGAATCAGGGCCACAAATTTGCCTTCTGGTATTTACCAGAATGTAGATAAAATTATATATTGCACAACACAGTGTTTACTATATCTAGTGAGGAATAAAGGGGAAATTATTACTATTTAGAAATAACTTTCAGTGCTTACACACGTACCTATTATAGAGGATATGGCTCTTCCTAACGACAGAAAACACCCACGAAGCAAACAGAGGTACTACTTTTAAAGCACTTTTTCCTGGTAAACCTTCATATAAAAAGAAAATCTTAGGCTGCTGTGAAAAACTACAATATAAATCACTGCTTCACAAATATCTTAAAATTTTTCTGCTTTTATTAAATCTGTGGGTTTTTTCATAATATGAAGAACCATTAGCATATGTTGAAAAAGCACTACCTTTTTATCTAGTCCAGCCTCAAAATCAATTGAGGAATCCCCCTAAAGCAACCTTGAAAGGTGGTGTTCATACAGCACCTTCTTGAACCTTCTCAGCAACATGAAGTTCATTACTTTGTTAGGCAGTCTAATCCACTTTTTAAAACTCTGTCAGAACATTCTAGAACAAATATCAAAAACATGAGCCTGAGTTAAAATTAAGGAAGCCAGACTAGATGCCATTGGTCTTCATCCCTTAATATGCTCCTCACCCTACGGAAATATACTTAAGTCCTTTGCTGTTAAGGAAGTGCAAGGAGGAGGTCCTGGGGCACCAAGATTCCTTTTAACAAGTCCTGAACCCAAAACTGCTGTTTGGTTGGTTGGTTGGTTTTTTAATAACATGTGACAGAAGAATGATTTATTACAACAAATTCCATGAAAAATCATATAAAATAACCATTTTCTGAATGACATCCGTTAAGACCGCCTGAGGACAAATGTACAAGGGGTACCTCTGAGAAGCCAGACAGAGAAGTTACTGATACCAAGTCAAAAGCTGGAGGAGGAAGGAACATGAATTTGTGAATAAAAAACGGAAGGGTGTGGGTGGGGAATGGGGTCCTGAACAAAGGAGAACAGCCACTGCTCGTTTCCAGGGTACAGGCTGCCACTCACACACATAAACAGTAAACATCAGTTTCGCGAGGGGGGGGAGGGGTGCAGGCGCACAGAACCTGTGGGCTGTACTCCATGTCAGCTAAATATAAACGCAGAAGCACTCATCTCCCACTGTCGGGGGGCGGGGCGGGGCCGGACTCGCACCTGCCGGCTTCCGTCCCAGCTTCAGTGACCTCTTCCCCAGCAGTCAGTCCTGTCCCGCAATCCACACTCCCACAGATGCGGAACTTGGCTAGGACTTCTATCCAGCTGATTTGTTTCACCTTCTACTTCACCACTGCACCCAGTCCTTAGCTTCACACTATATATATGTGTGTGTGTACATACACAGATACATGTGTGTATATATGTTGAATTCATAAGAATATTTATTATTGGGGGAGGTTTTGATTTTACTTCAGATAAAGTAAAATGGCAACTGAATATTACATTTATATCTGCAATTTAAAATTGTTCCAGGGTATGTTTAAATGGGACCAACTATTTTCCAAAGGCTTTTTTAAAGTGATTGTTAAATTTTCTAGATTCCAAATAGTAAAATAGTATGTTAAAATGGAAACTATGGAAAAACTATGGAAAAAGTTTCCACCTCTTCCAGCCTATGGAAGAGTCAAGTGTTTTAATTTCTGACTTTAATAAATTAAACATTGGTGTTAAAAAACAATGTCTTCTCCGTGGTCTTTGTGTTGGGAAGAGAGACTTACGTCACTACTCTTCGCTACATCGTTGGGGCCACTGTTCTTCGTGGTATGTAAGCATCTGCTTTATGCAACGTTGTCTTTTGTAACATAGGTATGAAGATTTACTGTGGCAGTGGACCATACATCTAGTAAGCAAGTATCTTTATTACTATCTGGTAAAACAAAGCAAACTAAATCAAATTATTTTCTCCATAAGAGCTCTAAGATTTTTGAAAGAATACAACTGATGTCCCCTGAAATCTTTACTCTTGGCTAAAAGATTAAAAAAATACTGTTTCCTTTCTTTACATCATTGCTCTGGGTTACTTCTCCTGAGCTACACCTTGAATGAATTCAGAAAAGTAGCTTCTGATCAGTACAGTGGGGCTCTCCCCTCCTGCGACACATTTCTTTTAATGCAGCCTAAGATGGCAGTGGATGGGCTATGGCATTAAGCATTGCCAGATGTTTCGTGGTTTATACTCTGAGTCATTACTGCAACTCATGTCAAAATTCTAAACGGAAATGTACTCATATTAGCTGAGCTGCAGTTCTAATAGGTCACAGTTCCTATGTGCCTTTAGAGATCTCTATTTTCACCCCAAGTCACTGCCAATCATGGCAAGTGGCTGCCTGGTTTATGTCCTAGGTCTAAGAAAATACCTCTGCTTACTCTCACACTGAACAGTGATCATTTCTTACTTTATAACTTATAAAATTATCTTTCTATTTCCCCCTATACACAGGACCTTGACTAGGTTCTATTTTTATATGAGCCAATGCATTTTTCTATATATGTTATCTTTTTAGTCCCTAAAAAGATGTCTTTAAAAGGCTCTTAGGACAAATGTCCTTGGGAAAAAAATAGACATATTTATTCTTTAAAACAATTTCTTTAGCTTATCCGAAGTGAAAACATAGGTACAAAAATTACTGATTTTATGTGGTTGTAAGTTATATTAATACCCAATTGGCTGGAAAGGCAATAAGCCACCTTAAAATTATACATCTTAGCTATATTAACTATAAAGTTGATAGTTTCAAAGTGATGTCTGAAAACCTTTTAGAGAGTCCTTGATAAAGTTATTTATCATAAATTACTAAAAATACTGGTAGCAGTATGCTTTATCTTATCTCCTAACTACTTCCCCCCACCTTCTGCTACAAAGCAGAATGGTGGTTGTCTTAACACGTCTAAAGAGTACAGAGTATAGACATTATATGATTTTAATAATACCACAAAGTAGTCTGAGTAACTTTTTTAGATCATAGTATTTTCAAATCTTTATGTAATTGTACTCAGTACAAAATATGAGATTCATTTTCCTACAAGGTCAATTAAACATGCAATTAAAAGTTACTCCTGCATGTCTTCCTCCCATAGCTGTCAGTGCAAATTCTCTAGGGTCATCATCTCTGCACCAATTTGGACATCGTACAGAATCATGCATGAGAACTGTATTCCAAATGGCTTTAAAATATTAAAAGTTCCATTTTACAACTTCTGCTTAGTGTGGTGAATCTCCTTCATCTTGAAAAATGCCATAAAGTTGTTTTATTCTTCAAAGTGTCTGATTTTGTGGGTTGTGGCAGGAAGGAGTGAAGGGCAGAGCAGATCGTGAAAAAGAAACAGTACAATCAGCACCAGCAAAGAGACAGGACGATATTTAGGAAAAAGCTACACAAATTTTCCCTCATTCTGAATATTTCTTTCCACCCTTTGTGTATATATATATACACATACATACACATATACATATATAATAGCATACTATTCAGCCATATAAAAGAATAAAATCCTGCCACCTGTGACAATATGGATGAAACTGGAGGACCTTACACTAAATGAAACAAGCCAGAAACAGAAAGATAAATACTGTAAATACTCACTTATATGAGGAATCTTAAAAAAAAAAAAGTTAAATTCATAGAAACAGACAGTAGAATGGTGGTTGCCGGGGCTAGATGATAGGAGAAATAGGGAGAAGTTGGCCAAAGGGTCAAACTGTCAGTTATAAGATGAATAAGCTCTTGGGATCGAATGTACTACATAGTGACTTAATAATACAGCATTATATACTTGAAATTTGCTAAAAGAAGATCTTAAGCATTCTCATCATGCATACACACAAACATAAAGGTAGCTATATAAGGTGATAAGTGTGTTAATTAACTTGATTGTAGTAATCATTTCACATATACATATATCAAATCATTACATTGTACACTTTAAACATATACAATTTTGTCAATTATACCTCAACAAAGCTGTAAAAGTTTAAATAAATATAAAAGTAATATACACTTATCAACATTGTGTATAAATATGAAAATCTAGATAACACGAAAAATATTCTAGGGAAATATAAACCAGCAAAGTGGCCCATTAAGAAGAAAATCATAAAATCAAAGAAAGGGTAATTAAATTAATTCAATCACAAAGATATCAGACCTATTAAACTTTTTTATAAAAAGCTAATTTCAATTGTATAATGCTTGTTCCAAAATATAGAACAAAAAATAGATAATTCCTAATTCTCTGAGTTTAGCATTGACTGTGGCCCCCAAGACAGAAAAGCAAGTAAAAATGTATATTAATCACACTTATACATATAGAAGCAAAAATTCTAAATAGAGTATTGGCAAATCACAATCAACACATCATTATAATAATGACATCATTACCAACAGTTTAATCTCAAAATTACAAGGATAGCACAATTAAAGAAAATTTACCAACGAAATTAATCCACCAAAATAATCTGTCTAAATTAATATACATCAATATACCACTGAATGACATCCAGCAATCACTCATAATTTTAAAAATTGTTGGCAAACAACTTTCATAAATATATCTACTATATACCTATAGCAAATATATGTACAGTATAATATGCAAAGTCTAGAATAATGTACATTAAATTCAGAAATTTTAAAAGTCACCTCTGGGCTTCCCTGGTGGCGTAGTGGTTGAGAGTCCGCCTGCTGATGCAGGGGACACGGGTTCGTGCCCCGGTCTGGGAAGATCCCACATGCCGCGGAGCGGCTAGGCCCGTGAGCCATGGCCGCTGGGCCTGCGTGTCTGGAGCCTGTGCTCCGCAACGGGAGAGGCCACAGCAGTGAGAGGCCCGCATACCGCAAAAAAAAAAAAAAAAAAAAAAAAAAGTCACCTCTTACCACCACTACTAATCAACATTGTCCTAAAGGTTCTAGCCACTGCAATAAAACGAGAGAAAAATAAGTGGAGAATGGATGCAAAAGTTGGAAAGTATGAAATGAAGTATTACTTGCAGAGGATAATGATTATCTATATAACCAACCGAAGATAGCCGACCAACAATTAGACCTAAAGAGAGAATTCAAAAATGCCTAAATACAAGATTTCTGAATTTTGAAATCTGAAATGGAGGCATCTGGCTGGATCTGAATGAAGCCGAGAACTGTGAATTTTAAAATTACCTCAAGTCACCTTTGCCAGCAGAATCCTTCTTTCCGCTCTCCTATCAAGGAAGTCAGCCTTTCCCGGAACAGGAAAAAAAATCTTTACGCCAGCGGCAGGGCGGGACTTCTGGCCTCGAGGATCTTGCACGCCCTGGTTTTTGGTTCCGACTGATCTGGAAACGTGGACGGGAGCGCTGGGGAGAGGCAGCTTCTCTGCCGGCTCTGCCGCACCATACCGAGCAGAGGACACTTTCGAGCCTGGGCCCTACTTCCGCAGTCGGAACTTACCTCTGTGCTTTGTAGGCGCCGTGATGCCCCAGTTCCCGCTTATCGTGAGACTCCGTTCCCATGACTGTGACCCAGACGACCGGGCCTGTGTTTGCCGGCACCCACTAGGGTGCGCTCTCTCGGGACCTTAGTACTGTGAAGATGGCGGAGGCCCCAGCACAGAGGGACGTCCCCCGAAGCATTGTGACCTTCGAGGATGTATGCATCCACTTTACTAGAGAGGAGTGGGACCTGCTTGATGAGGATCAGAAATTCCTGCACTGTGAAGTGATGCTGGAGAACTTTATGCTGGTGATCTCACTGGGACTAGAAGTTTCCAGATACCATATAATCGGAGCCAGAGAGAGAGCTCAGGGTTCTTGGCTGGGTTGTCATAGCTCCAGCCAAGGCAGAGGTGATCCAGGAACGCCCTGGCCCTAGTTGTAGCCATAGTGTGGAGGATAGAGATGCATATTCTGAGCAGGGTATTCCTATAAGAATATCAAATGTGTGAAGTCTCCATGCAGGTCCTTCTATCCAAAAGAGCCACACATGTGACATGTGTGACCCAATCTTGAAAGGCATTTTGCATCTGGCTGGGCAGCAGGGAACATCTCCTGGGCAGCAACCATATCCATGTAAGTCATGTGGGAGAGCTTTCTGGTTCAGGACCTTGATGGAATCCTGAGGCAGCAGAGCGGAGAGACATCCCCTAGAATGGAAAAGGGCCCAGCCTCCTCTGTGAAGAGCTGCAAATGCCACATGTTAAAGAAGGACTGTACTTGCAGAGAGGGCAAGGGAGACTTCTTGGGCAGCTCTGGACTTGGCCAGCACCATGCCACTCACATTTGAGAGAAGGCATACAGGAGTGCTGAGTGTGAGGAAGCCTTCCACACTGGACACAGGGATTACCAGTTCAGTGAAAGTGGGCAAGCTTGTAGCCACAAAGAGGAATATGTTGGGCACCAGAAAATCCACATGGGAGGAAAGGCCTATGAGTCCAATGAATGTAGGATACTCTTTAGCCACAGCTGCTACTTTCAATCACACAAGAAAACTCACAGAAGAGTAGCACCTTATGTGTGCAATGACTGTGGGAAAGGTTTTAGCTACAGCTCCAGCCTCAAAATACACCAGACAGTGCACACAGGATCAAGGCCTTTTGAGTATGCTGAATGTGGGAAATCTTTTGGCAGAAGATCCCACTTCGTTCAGCACCAGAGAGTTCACACTGGGGCAAAACCTTATGAGTGCAATGAATATGGGAAAGCCTTCAACTGCAAAGACACACTCAGCACCAGAAAATTCACCATGGAGAAAGCCCTTATATGTGCAGCAGTTGTGGGAGAGCCCATGTCCATAAAAATGTACTTGTTGAGCACCAGAAAAATCCACACTAGAGAGAAGTCTGAGTGTGGTGAATGTGGGAAATTGTTTGGCCACAGTGCCTGCATTAAAATACATAAGAGAAGTCACAGTGGAACAAGGCCTTATGTGTGCGGTGAATGTGAGAAAGCATACATCAGTAACCCCCACCTTAATCAACACAAGAAAGTTCACACCTCAGTAAAGCCTGTGGATGAAGTGAATGTGGGAAATTTGTTGATGAATCCAGCCTCATTTTACACCAGAGACTTCACACTGGAGCAATTCAGCAAATGTGGGAGAGCCTACAGAAGACCCTCCCACCTTGCTTGGCACATGAAAGTTCACACTGAAGAAAAGCCTCATGAGTGTAGCAGTTTTGTTGTTCCTTTGCCTGCATTTATTAAGTTCGTTTAGCACCAGAACCTTCACACTGGAGAGAGACCTTAAGAGCACGGGGAACGTGCTTTCTCCTTGCTCAACCTAGTATGACTCATAAAAGAGAAGCACTCTGAAAGTAGCCTTTGCAATGGAGCCAACAACCAGAAGTTGAACTTCATACATCCAGTATCCACACGGGGGAGATAACTTCAAGGACCAGGTATGTGGGAAGCTTTCAGGAGCTACTTTACATTTTCTAACCTTCCCAGGACCTTCCCTTGGCCTGAGGTATATCATTGCCAGTGTCGGTTGCAGAAACCATCCCACTTCTATCAGCAGCCAGGGGCCACACACTGTGTGTCTCTTACCCCAATGTACTCAGGTGAGGCAGACCACCAGTCTCTCTCCTGTTTCCTGGAGGGAGTCATGAGTGATCTGAACCCACTGGGGATCCTCATTCCCTAGCCCCGGGTGGTTTCAGTGTGGACATGACCCAGCTCCTGCCGAAAAGATCTGAGCTAGAGAATCTGCTGCAATTTTCCAAAGGTTTTCGTTTTCCATGGACAGTATTGACTCTGCATGAGCTAGCTGAAATGGGTTTCTCCAGCCGCCAAATCACCCAACCTTGGAACTGCCTGCACCACAGTGATCTGACTTGTGCAGTGAAAAAGCGTTACTGTCAAAGGCTTTGTTCTGTTTACCTGGTGGGGTTGATTGAGAAAAGAAATGGGCTTTCAGGAAACAGGGCTCACTGAGCTTATTTCTTCCCTTCACACCTACAAAGGTTTTGATTGCTTTCCACAGTTACGAACAAAACTAGGACCGTGGGCTGCGCTAAATAGCTAAGCAACACGGTAGGCACTAGCCACATATGATTATTGAGCACTTGAAATATGCTAGGGTATGCTATAATCATAAAATGCACACTGGATTTCCAAGACATTGTATGAAAATAAAAAGAAAGAGTGTAAAACATCTTATAATGTTTACATTGACTATATGCTAAAAGCTATTTTGAGTATATTGGGTTAAATAGAATGTTATTAACTTTTTAAAAAAAGAAATAGGCTTTGCCAGCATGAAGACAGGAACATCTTTTGTGGGAGCCCCAAACTTTATGTGCCTCAGAGAAAATAGCAGGATGGCAGAGAACAGCTGTCAGTCTAATTTGGCCTAATTGGCAATGGTGGCTAATCCCTCCTAAGAAAGACTGTTCAGCCTTGTGGGTTGATTTTATGACCTAGATGTCAAGATCTCTTATGAGCCCTAAGCTAACGCTGATGAAGGGGTTTGGCATTTAATGGACAAGGTGAAGCAGCTGGAAGTGGCTCTAACAGTTTGCTAAAGCCCGGATTGAATGGTGGCCTACATAAAGGAGTTCAAATGACCCAGAATTTCCCTGGGATAATTTTTCTGTATCTCAGAGGTACAACTCCTGTAAATTACATTTACAAGTTTTCTTGTCCTCTGGCTTCCGTGAACATTCAGCCAGTGGGAGGCACTTAAGGACAGGAAGGACAGGAAGTAGAGAGAATCCAGGTTTCTTCTCCTCCCTCTATGCTTCATCGGGCTACTCTGGCAATGTCTGCATCTCCTTTGCTCCAGTAGCACTTGCACACAGTCCTGCTATGGTTCCAGCACTTACCAAGTTATCTTGGGCCCTGGACACCAATAAGACAACCCTAGCTTTGTCCCTCTAGCCTAGAGCTGGTAATTGCTTCTTGCTGACACTAATTTCTGTGTTGCCCCACCTCCCCCCAATTTTGGGTTCCCAAGAAATCCATCAACTGAGTAGCCAGTTCCCTTAATTAAAATCCTTCTATTTAAATACTTCTTTAAAGTACTGTCTTCTTAAGTCCTATTTTTTCTGGTAATATCCTAACTAGTAACTAACTATGCTAAAAGAATGGGAGGGGGAGGTAAGTGTGTGAATAAGAAATACAGGAGCTAAATATTCTTTAGTCGTGGTTTCTGCAGAAAATAGCTTATTCAAAATGTAACTGAAGAGAATTTAATGAAATGACTATTCATAGAGTTAAGGGAAGGATTAAGGAACCCAATAGAAGCAGTGATGCACCCAGAGATTAACAATAGTAGGAAGCTATTCCAAGCCTTATAAAAGAAGGCAAGGGAGAGAGCAGGGTTACTGGAACTGGCAAGACCTATAACTGTGGGAAAGGGATCCCCAATAGAACTTGTGGCCATCAATAGGGGAACACAGCCACTATTTTTTTTTTGTGTGTGTGTGTGTGATATGCAGGCCTCTCACTGTTGTGGCCTCTCCCGTTGCGAAGCACAGGCTCCGGACGCGCAGGCTCAGCGGCCATGGCTCACAGGCCCAGCCGCTCCGCGGCATGTGGGATCCTCCCGGACCGGGGCACAAACCCGTGTCCCCTGCATCGGCAGGCGGATTCTCAACCACTGCGCCACCAGGGAAGCCCCACAGCCACTATTAAAGTGTAATCTGGCAGGGAAGGATCATCAGGGAGGGCGAATAGACACCTGACTTTTCTCTGCTCCTGGCCTTAGATCTCCTGCCAATACCTGTAATTGGCAAAATGCAAATGCTAAGCATAGCTAAGGGGGGCTCTCGTGATCCAGTCCATAGAAGTCATCCTCCCAGGGCATAGAACAGAGCAGAGAGAGGCAGAGATTGGATCTAGAGGAGCAAATAGAGATTAATCAGTGTACTCAATTTCTGAACTGAAAGTTGAGAGCACTTGCTAAAACTGATAAATCAAGAAATAGCTGTAGAGGCTTCCCTGCTGGCGCAGTGGTTGGGAGTCTGCCTGCCAATGCAGGGGACACGGGTTCGTGCCCCAGTCCGGGAAGATCCCACATGCCGCGGAGCGGCTGGGCCCGTGAGCCATGGCCACTGAGCCTGTGCGTCCGGAGCCTGTGCTCCGCAACGGGAGAGGCCACAACAGTGAGAAGCCCGCGTACCGCAAAAAAAAAAAAAAAAAAAAAAAAAAGAAAGAAATAGCTGTAAAAGTGTATGTCTAGGGAAAAACACACTGTCTACCTTAACTCACACACAATACTTCCGACACCAGATGTGTGAGATTTTTCCCACACAACTCTCCAATACCAGCTGAGTGTCCTGCAATTGAATTCAATTCCTGTACTAACTGGAGTTAGCACAGACCCCACAGGTTAAGGGCTCAGTCCCACAAGACTGCCCCCACCTTCAAATGCCAATTACAAGTAGTAGGTCCCCAGGTTACTGACACTTATGTCTGACTTGGCTACAAATCAGATTCCCACGGCCCCCTCCTTGAGTTTAATAATTTGCTGGAATGGCCCACAGAACCGAGGAAAACAGTTTTACTAACTTTTGCCAGTTTATTACAAAGGATATTTTAAATGATACAAATGCACAGTCAGATGAAGAGATGCCTAGGGCAAGGTCTGGAAGGGTCTCGAGCATAGGGGCTTCTGTCCCTATGGAGTTGGGGTGTTCCACCCTCCCACTATGTAGATGTTCACAAACCTGGAAACTCCCCAAGCCCCATACTTTTGGAATTTTTATGGAGGCTTCATCATGTAGGTACAATCAATCGTTAACTCAACCTCCAGCCTCTCTCCTCTCCTAGGACAATTGGGGGATACAACTGAAAGTTCCAAGCTTCTAATTATGGCTTGGTCTTTCTGGTTACCAGCCCCCTCCTGAAACTATCCAGGAGCCCACCAAGAATTACCTCATTAGAATCAGAACACTCCTATCACCCAGGAAATTCCAAGGGATTCAAGAGCTCTATGTTAGGAACTGGGGTCAAAGACCAAATATTAGAACAAAAGATGCACCTAGTTCTTGTCACTTAGGAAACTCCACGGGATTTAGGAACTCTATGCCAGGAAACGGGGGCAGAGACCAATATATATTTTTATATTATTTCACAGTATATTATATATATAAATAATACAGCTAAAAGACTTGAAAATTTTCACTTCTGAGAGTGAAATGCAAGAGTAGGAAAGGAGGATTTTTTAAATAAGCCATAATGAACTATTTGAATATTTTAGCGTGTGTGTGTGTGTGTGTGTGTGTGTGTGTGTATACGTATTGTTCTAAGTGTCAGTCTCAGACTATTAATAGCCAGTATTGTGGCTGGACCGGCCCTTGTGGTTCTTATTATGATTGCAAGACACCCTTCAGCAATAACCATCAGGAAACTGAAAAAAAAAGGTTTATTGCTTACAGGTCCTGGAAATTACATGGCATACCTGGGGCCACACAGCAAGCTTGCAGGTAGAGGGAGAGAGAGAGAGCAGGGACCTGGGGTTCTGCTTTTATTGGGGTCGAGGGTGAGAGCCCAGGGGTTCACTAGCTCACTCTTTATTGGTAAATTTAAAACATAAGAGTGGGAATTTAAAGCTCAGGAAGAGAAAAAACAGGTGGACCAGCGGGGAGTGGGGTACAGGTAAGCAACCTGGCTCTTTACTCTTTAGTCATGTGGCTGGCAATGTGTTTATCTGAGATGGCCATCATCAAAGGGAATGTTTCTTTGAAGTGGATGCCTCTGTAAAGCTTGAGTCAGGCACTTGCATTACAAAAAAGAAAAAAGAAACTGTCAGGCCTTCACACTATATTAACACATCTTTCTCTCTCTCTCTCTCTCTCTCTCTCTCTCTCTCTCTCTCTCTCTCTGTGTGTGTGTGTCTATATCATGTAATTTAATTAAAAATAAAGTTCTTAGAACAGAAAAGAGTGAAAACACTTTTGCATCAGTATGTATAGGAAGGATTTAACTGTCAAGGGCTATTTGAGTATTTTCGTGTGCATATGTGGGTATGTTTACAGACTGAAAACAGAAAATAGAAAGCTGGAGAGATGGGAAATTTTTTTGAATGATTATTATCAAAAAGCAAGAAGGATATAGGAGGAAATTGGGTCAAGAGCACAAGTATGGAACTAAAACTTCTTCCAAGAGCAGCAAAAGGGAGGTAAAGGTTAATAGTCATGCAGATTATGGATAAATTGGAGACCAGACACTGAGAAATTTCTTATCTGAGCATGTCCCTTTATTGATAAAATAGATGTTATATTCATCAGCTGAGAGTGAAGGGAAATGGATAGAATGGGATGTAAGGACAGTCAAGAAATTGTGCAGTAGGTGAGATGGAGATAGAGTGAACATTTGTCTTCCAAAATGGGACACTTTTGACAGTATGTTAGTTTCATGTGGCTGTTGTAACAAATTACCATAAACTGGGTTTGTTTAAAAAAAACTGAAATTCGGGGCTTCCCTGGTGGCGCAGTGGTTAACAATCCGCCAGCCAATGCAGGGGACACGGGTTCGAGCCCTGGTCAGGGAGGATCCCACATGCTGCAGAGCTACTATGCCCATGTGCCACAACTACTGAGCCTGCACTCTAGAGCCCAGGCACCGCAACTACTGAAGCCCGTGGGTCACAGCTGCTGAAGGCCATGCTCCACAACAAGAGAAGCCACCACAGTGAGAAGCCTGCGCACCACAAGAAAGACCCAACACAGCCATAAATAAATAAATAAATACAAATTTATAAAAAAACCACAAAACTGAAATTTGTTCTCTCACTTCTGAAAGCCTGAAGTCTTATGTCAGTTTCCCAGGGCTGAAATCAAGGTGTCGCCAGAGTCATGCTCCCTCCAGAGTCTCTAAGGGAGAACCTGTTCCTTGCCTCTTCCAGCTTCTGGTGGTTGCCAACATTCCTTGTCGTGTCTGCATAACTCCAGTCGCTGCCTCCATGGTCACCTCACCTTCTCCTCTTTTGTATCTGTCCAATTGTCCTCTACCTCTCTCTCATAAGTTTACATGTGATCACATTTAGGGCTCACCCAGATAAACAGGATAGTCTCATCTCAAAATCCCTACCTTAACCATATCTGCAAAGACCTTTTTTTTTTTTCTATATAAGTTAGCATTACAGGTTCCAGGGATTAGAATGGGGAAATCTTTTAGAAGTTGGGGGGGGTGGGGGTGGGGGGAGTGTTAAGGCCTGTTCCAGAGGAAGCAATTATCCTTGAGGTAGAGGCAGGAAGCTGTTGGCCCACACACCTGTGTGTGCATCCTAATGAACGCAGCTCAGCACCAGAGTATATGGATTTGGTCACTCTGCAGTAAGCAGTCTTCAAATATATGTAGTAGCCCTAGACAGACACCCATTGTTTGTGAAAAACTTTGGAATTCGAAGAAGAGAAGTTGAATTTGAATCACTGATTAAATACAGATACAGAAAATGTGGTGGGAATAGCTGATTTCAAAATTCCTAGTTGACATTTGTTATGAACTTCAGGCACCAGAATTTTGTTCATGATGAGGGGGCACCAAAACTTCTAATGCGATATTTTCCCAATGTTTCTGCTAGCTTCTTCCTCGTGCCTTATCTCAGTTTCTTAACTTCCCAGATTTCTGTGTGGGAATCACAATTTGGTATAAGCTATAACCTCTCCCCAATAGGGAACATTGAGATCTGACTTTTTCTTAGATTGTCTATTTAAACTCAAATCCATTAGATAATTTCAACTAATTTTTCAGCTTTATGCTGTGCAGCTTAAATGTGAATTTCTTAAATTGGAAAAATACAATTAAAGTAAGAAAATTAAATGTAAGGCAGGTATTTCCTCCTTTTTCTCTTTCTAAATTTTGTATATACCATTCCCCAATGTTCAGTTGCAAATTTCTGAGGAGCAGAAATTCATTTCCTTAATGAAATAAAATGTCCTATTTAAGCAAAATAATTTCTTCAATTCTCCTATTCAAAGGAGCATATTCAGTTAAAGAATGATAGGGAGTGAGGAAATTATTTTGGATGAAAAACAAACCCAGCCCTGTTCAAGATGCTACTTCAAGAATAATATATAATCTTTATTACTCTGTTGATAGGTAGTTATGACAATATATAAGCATTGTTTTGAGTTGATAACAGTATTCTATCAGTTCAGAATGTATAAACTGTATCATGTAGTTTCTTGATTTAATGCACACATAAATAAAAGACAGATCAAAGCAAAACATTTTTCATACAAAAATGAAAGGAAATGAAGAAATAATGGTAAATTAAACATGCTTTGCTCAACCCTGTAGTAAAAGATTGCACTACATTGAAAATAATTCTATTAGATTTTAAACCTGTTGATTGGCAAGCTATTTTTGCTATTGTTTCCCTTGGAGATGCACTGGGTATACACACACATAATCCAGTACTTTTCTCATATGCAGAAACACTTAAAATTGAATAGAAACAAACAGCCTTCTAACCTCAAGACATTTGCAAAACAGCATGTGGAAACGAAATTAGAGTATGGATTTGGCAGTAAAATAAAATGACAGAAATGGATTCCCTCATCTATTCTTCTTCAGCTTGAGGGAGATCTAAATTAAGAAGATGGTAAGAAGGTAAAATGAACCAACCATATGGGCTTCCCTGGTGGCACAGTGGTTAAGAATGTAGGGGACACAGGTTCGAGCCCTCTTCCGGGAAGATTCCCCATGCCGTGGAGCAACTAAGCCCGTGCGCTACAACTACTGAGGCTGTGCTCTAGAGCCCGCGAGCCATAACTACTGAGCCCACGAGCCACAGCTAGTGAAGCCCCTGTGCCTACAGCCCGTGCTCTGCAACAAGAGAAGCCACCACAATAAGAAGCCCGCGCACCACAACGAAGAGTAGCCCCTGCTCGCCACAAGTAGAGAAAGCGCACAAGCCCTACGCAACCAAAAATAAAATAAATTTTAAAAAATAAATTTTAAAAAATTTTTAAAAAACAATGAACCAACCATAAACACAGCAACCCATTTCAAAAGCATTTTTGTTCTTAAATGGGCCTGTGATTCATTTATCTATCAATTCTTCCAACATTTTTCCATAACTTGTAAATTTTGAAAGTTTGCCTTTGAGACAAGTTACCGACAATAAGCTCAATCTCTTTCAATTTAGGAAAATCAAGTCTACTCAAAGTGCCTGTACTTATAACTTTGCATTTTGAAAGGCAACAAGTTGTTACAAAAAATGAAATCTCACCTCTATGGTAATGGAGGCAGAGCCTCCGATGCAACAGTGCTAATAATAAGTTTTGAAAGCAATTTTAACCCACAAAGTCAAGCAATGACCTGTAGGATTGATTTTACTTCACTGAGGGTGTATTTAATGTGTCATTTCTTTGGGTTTCAGAAATACATTTATTTCACTATAGAAATAAAACAGCAAAGTCAACTCTAGTCTTAAATTACTAAGTTATTTCATGCCTATCTATTTTATGAAATATTGTTTAGAATTAGATACTTGTGGACTATTTTAATGTGTCAGGTTAATTTTATGTAGCTCTTAACAGTGTAGCTTCTATTAGCCAAATGCATGATTTTAATATATTATTGTACAAAAATGCTCCTTATGATGATAGGGCACGTTTATAAATTCCACTTTCTAAGTTGACATTAAAACATTATTTAGCTTTCTCATAGTAAGAACAGAAGTTGATCATGTTGCTGTTCAGGGAAAATAAATAGTTTCTACATTCATGAATACTAACTGTAAAAGAGAAAAAAACAAAACATGGTAGCACACGAGTTTATATCTTTAGAGAGTAGATATAGTCCACCAAGTTCTCAAGGAAACACTATTTTCTCATTAAGTTATTTTATAGAATGGAGGTGGTTACATTCAAAATTGAATGATTTTAATGAGACAATCAAGATAACAGCCAGATTTATGGCCTGCTGGGAGTTATGGTTTTGAGAATACCTATTTTTACCCCCATCTCTCCTTCTCCATCACTCACTGCCTCATTCTCAAATCCTCCTGTGTCCTAACAATTTCAACAAATTGGGCTTAGCCTTGTCCTTTCTGTTTTGATCTTATAAATTTTGAAATTTTATAAAGTAGGATTTTTATCGCATATTTTCCATAGTTGCTGCTGTCTGGTATGTGATGTTCTTATCTGTGATGAACAGGTTTCATATATTAAATCGTATATTCATATCATGCCTCTTGTAAAATTAATTTATTACCTATACCAAATAAATTTCGTAAGTTTGAAATTCTGGGCTAAATGGGACTGGGGTGACATGAATTACTCAATACTATATACAGGGCCTACAATTGTTGTTGATTTTTAAATAGCAGCTTTAATGACAGTTCTAAGCATGTCATCTTAAAATGGTATAGGAAACATTAAGGATAAATGTCTAACTCTTCTCTACATGATAAAACATAGATCTGGGGGGCTTCCCTGGTGGCGCAGTGGTTGAGAGTCCGCCTGCCGATGCAGGGCACACGGGTTCGTGCCCCGGTCCGGGAAGATCCCACACGCCGCGGAGCGGCTGGGCCCGTGAGCCATGGCCGCTGAGCCTGCGCGTCCGGAGCCTGTGCTCCGCAATGGGAGAGGCCACAACAGTGAGAGGCCCGCGTACTGCAAAAAAAAAAAAAAAAAACAAAAAAAACCATAGATCTGGGCCTTAGAGTATAGCTGGAAGAGTAGGGATAGAATGTACAACAATAATGCCTTTAGGATCATTTTACACATAAAATTTTATATTAAATACAATTATTTTATCAAATCAACTAATTTTGTATACAAATACAAAAAGACATATATTGTTCTCCTAATTCAGATTTGATGCAGTTGTTCCCTGTTAGCTTTTAGGAAGTAAAATTTCAATTGAGCTAGATTGAAAAAATGATCCCTTGTACTCTGTATAGTAGAGGCAGTTTCTTCACCAAAGCACAGAAGAGAATTGATATTCTGAAAAAAATAGAGGTTCATCTTGGACAATGTCATTCAACATAGGCGTCAATGCACTAACGACTGGACAGAAGAAACTGCTAAAACCTACATAGCCTTTTCATTGTATTGCAGAACAAAAAGGGAGGACCTATGTTCTCCACTTGATGTATTCTCTTCTTTTCTAATGCCATTGAAGTGTAATAGAATAGCTATTGTTGGGCTATTTTCTGCCTGTAATAGAATCTTTGATTTATAAAGGCGCCGAATCATGCATTAGCCTTATTTCTCAGTATACACATAGGAGCCATTTCAACCAGAACTGAAGTGCTACAGCCATGATAGAATACAGCAGCTGTTTAACATCATGCAGTATAACTATGCATATGAAAGAGCAACAAGGATTTTGCTTTATTGATCTAATTTCAGAACATTTGCACATCACAATGGCAATCATACCAAGACATTTTCATTTTAAGGGACACCACTGGTCCAAGTTCAATGAGATTCTATCTGTAGTAGAATTTAATAAGAGTCATACAATTTCAGAGTTAGAAAATTCTTTAGAGAATCTATTCCCCTCCCCCTCAATTTATGTATTAGGAAACCAAGGCCCAGAAGAGGTTAAATGATTTGACCAAGATCACATGGCTGGTAAATAGCTCTTACTAGAGCCCAATTCTGAGCCTTTTGATCTTTTTACATAGCACAATTATTGAAGAGAAAAATATTATGTAACTCAGTTCTTCTTACGTTGCACACAAAATCTGATGTTCAAAATATACGTTAGGAATTATGTGACATGAACTAGAATGAATGGGAATCAATGGCATTTGTCTCACTGGAAATTCCTATCGATTTTCTACGTTTGAATATACTTGACTACATAAAGAAATTCTACATAGTGAAAGTGGATTCAGGGAGGGATACGGGAAACATTTGTTCTGCGTAGGATTTCTTTAAGTAATTTTCTCAATTTCCTGGGTCCTTATTTTTCTAGTATTCTCATCTTACACAATCTTAGTTGAGCTCATCAACTTACTAAAATCTGGTGGAGAATAAGAAAGAAACATTTTTTAAAAGGTAAAAAGTGGTTCAAGAAAACTGCAGCAGAATAAAACCATTAGTGAAGTAGTTGTATTTTTCAAAGCATTCCATAATGTGTGACATAACTGATAGTAGCTAAAATCAAGTGAAAGGAGTGGACTTTATTTTAGCTTAATTAGTTGTTTCAGTTAAAGACTATCTATGCCCAGGTTTGACATTAATGCTAGAGGCACCAACCACATTTAGCTGCTATGGATAAAAAACCCTGGTTTCCTAGAACCCAAGCTAGTGGTACTGTAAGCACCTGGCAAGTTAGGAAATACCAAAATGCAGAGAAAAGGTTAAATGACTGAAAGTACTTAGGAACAAATAATTCCAAAAAATGTCGAGTCCTAAAACCCAACCTTTAATGCCAGCTGTGATTGGTAAATGACAGGTATAAGGGATTTCAAAATGTACCCGGAAACCAATGAAAAAGTAGAGGAGGTCCCAGAAAGTGAAAGGAGAGAGAAAGCAAAGCTAAATAGAAAAAGCAGTGTTACCTGACTGTGCCTGTACAAACCATAAATGTTCATTTTTAAAACATTGTTTATAACAAATTGAAGACTACATGAATATACATCAATGGATAAGTGACTAAATTAATAACTTCACATCAACACTCTGAAATACCACAGTTTGATTATATTGAATATGGCAGATCCAGATGTATTTACTTGAAAGGATGTCCTCGACATAGAGTTTTTTAAAAAACATGCACAATAATATGTATTTTATCATACTAATTTCATAAAATCTATTTTTTAAAATCCCTAACCATATAAGGGTATATTTGTTTTTTATACATGTACATAAAAAAGGAAAAAGGGTGAAGGAAAACAGATTCCAAACAATGGCTACATTACAGGGGTGGAATTAGAGTGCAGTGGAGGGGGAGACCACTGATTTCATTTTAGATCCTCTGATAGTATCGCTATGATACATATACTTTATTCAATTAAGTGATTGGGTTTTTTAAAACTGAGATTCAAAATACTAAGTTTCTGGAAACACATACTAGTTCCTTACAAAGAGCCAAATAAATTGCTTGGCAGCTCCTATATAGACTATTAAAATACAAATACTTAACAAAGATATATACATAGACATATGGCCAAGAATAAGGAACAGTGAATTGAAAATCAATGGTGTTCCTTAGAAGTCAATTGTCTTAAACTTCAGTTCTCTCTCTGCTCTTTACAATTGTGCTCTTAAGCAAGATTTAAACCAGATTCCCTTTATGGGGGCTCTATAAAATGTAGGACAAAAGTTGAGTAAAGGGTTATGCATCTCTTTTGAGATTCCTTTGAGCCGAAAGCCAAGGTATTCGATAAAACAGGGATGAAATGCAAAATTGTGTGATATTATTGCATTCAAGGGCCTTAGGAAGTATGCGTAAGAGAAGATTGGTATGAACTGGCCTGACTGAAACAAGTTATCATTGAGTAAGGAGACTTAAGTGGGCTTTGAATGATGCACCTCCAGACTTCACATTGAATAATCCAAGAAACTGATTTCATATTGTCAAATCCAATAGATATCATGCTGGATTTTGATACTCTGTTGGGCACCAATTATCACATTTCATTGGTTATACTATCAACTACCTTCAATTTCATGGCATCATTCTCTTTTTCTTCTCTTTCTCATCCTAAATCTGACTGTTCCTTTTTGAAATCTATAATTAACTTTTCTTTCTCTGTCTCTGGCCTTATCTTTCATATCCCAAGGGCTCTATGTAGACCATTACTCTGTTCATTTTACATGCTGTGCCTCAGGGATTTCATCCACCCCTTTCTTCATTTTAAGTACTGTTTAAATACCAATGGCCCTTGGTTCTAATCTTACCCCAGAGCTTCAGATTTACATATTCAACTGTTTGTTGCACACATCAACTGGGATATTCCATAAAAAACTCAAACTCAGGGTGTCATTTTCCTTCCTCTTCACTATGTAGCCCTAAGACCTGCACCTCTTCCTGTATTCCAGACAATGTCTGGAGATGTTTTGGATTGTCACAACCAGGGAAGGGAGTGCTACTGCCATGTATTTGGTTGAGGCCAGGGATACTACAAAACATCCTACGATACATTCCACAACAGAGGACTCTCTGACCAAAACATCAGTAGTACCTGGACTGAGAAACCTGATCTAGAGCTTTTGTGTTCTAATTAGAAGACTTTTGAGAAATATTTACAGATTGGATTGTAGAACCAGTGTATAGCCACTAAGAGCATAACCCAATAATATTCTTATCTGACTAATATTTGAGTCACAGAGGTAATTTCTTTCAGATCAGTATTAGTAGTATTACAGTGGACATACCATAGGTGGTTTTCAATGAGACATACCTTTATATAATCCCCTTCCCTTGAGGTCAGCCAGAACCTGTGACTTGCTCTTATGCAACAGAATATAGCAAAGATGAAAGGATAGTCATTCCCTTGATCATGAGATTCTCTCTTAGCACTGGAGCAAAAGAGAGTCTCCTGGCCTCAAAGAAGTAAGCCTCTATGTTTTAAGAGGGCCATTTAGCAAGGAACTGTGGGGGCCTCTAGGAAATGAGAGTCACCTCCAGCCAACAGCCTACAAGAAAGCAAAAACCTGAGTCCTACAATCACAAGGAAACACAAGGAACTGAATTCTGCCAACAACCACATGAGTTTGGAAGAGGATGCCAAGCTCCAGATGAGAACACAGGCCACCTGACAACTTGATAGCAACCTTCTGCTACTATGAGCAGAGAACCCAGATAAGCTGTGCCTGAACTCCTAGCCCACAAAGACTATGAGATAATAAATGTATGTTGTTTTAAGTGATTACATCTATGATAATTTATTGTGCAAAAACAGATAGCTGATACAACTGCCATTAGGGAAGAAAGAAAAAAAGAAGCACAGGAAGAGTAAACACAAATTCCTTGAGTTAGGACAGTATGACAATTTTTAAATTTTCTTTTACATTTTCTTGCTTTTTCTTCTAGACATAGATTTATTTCCAACCCTTTTCTTCTTTGAATTTGGGGGACTAGATTAATATATATATATATTAATCTGATATACATATCTTAAGATTCTCCCAACATTTGTTTTCACTTTAAAACTCTAGCAACGAGATAGTTATGGTGAAGAGAATTTCGGCTGAAGACCTATAGTTAAATAGAATACTTCAGCAAATGGAAGGTCGAGTGTGATGACATGTATATCATAAGGACATGATTTGGATTTGTTTTTAGCTCTATTTAGTAATTTAGATCTGATAGCCATTTATTGTACAGTCATTTTCAATACATATTATTAAATTTCAAATAGAGGTGCTGTCTCTGTTGTTCAGAATATTTTAAAAAACACAGTCAAAATGCTGGTAACTTGGCAGAAGATGATAAATAAGCTGTGTAACAAGTTACAGAGGAAACGTAAAGGATACGTTTCTAACTTGTAATTATTTTAGCACTTTAAAATAGCCTCATCCATTAGATGAGTGAATGGCGTCACATATTAGGAGATTTCCTCAAATCTGCAATACTTTCAAATTTTAGATATCATAAAACTTTATTTTATCTCATGGACCTTGACCCTCTTAAAGCAGGGATCAGCAAACTATGACCTGCGGGCCAAATCCAGCTCACCACTTGTTTTTGTAGTCTGCCAGCTAGGAATGGCTTTTACATTTTTAAGTGGATGAATGAAATGAAAAGAAGAATAATATCTAATGAAATGAAAATTGCAATATTCAAATGTTAGTGTCGATAAATAAAAAATGTTATTCAAACCCAGCCACATACATTTATTCACATATTATCTATGGCTTCTTTTGAGCTACACCAGTAGAGATGAGTAGTTGAGATGAAGACTTGATGTAACCTGCAAAACTTAAAATATATCTGTCCCTTTTCAGAAAAAGTTTGCTGATCCTTTCTCTAAAATAGGTTATGTTTTGAAAACCGCCTTTAAAAAGAATGTGTGCATATATTTAGTATGTGTAATGTATGTGTTCCTATATGTGTATCTATGATCCTATTTTTTTCTTTACTATTTCGATTTGATGTTATTTATTCAGTTCCAATTAAACATCACTTTCCATAAATACAGGATACTATTCTTTTGCACAGCTTCACCCTCAAGGAATCTAGGATACAGGCTTCAAGTTTGAGCTCCATTATTTTTCCCTTTATCCCTTTCTTCATGGATGGTTCACGCCTTGTCCTGAGGGCACCAAGCCTGCAAGACATTCCTGCTGCCCAGAGCCCTGCATCCTGCACTGCAGTGCCCAGGACTGTCTCACACCATCGGGGTGATTTCTTTACAAAGGCCCTGCAGGGGCGAGGAGTTGTAAATCACTGCTTGGCATTTCCAAAGCGTTAACAAAAGGGATGGATATTCTGTTAGCATTGCTTGAGGAGAACTGGCCAGCTCCCATCTTGCCTGTCTGGAGATTTTGATAGCATGATGTCTCTATGAAATGGAAACAGGTCCAAAAGGAAGATAAAGATGCAATGGTGAAGGTTAGAAAATGCAAAAAAAAAATTACTTTAAGAAATATGCAGGCATTATGGCTGCCTTTGACATGTGAAAAGGGAAGAATGGAAAATTGCAGGAGGGAGATGAATTAATGTATCGTTTCCTGCTCTGGACATCAGGCTGTTATGCTTGCAACGAAATGATTTTGAAACACACTTGAGATTTGTCTGATATTTATCTTCTCAGATTTCATCGACAGAGAATTTATTTGTAATTTGGTTTGTGAAACATTGAGATATAACAAAATATATTTTAAGATGCATGTTTTTACAGATAAGCATTTAACTTTTTATTTCCCCCCTCTGTTTTACTACCTTAATATCACTAACACAGTATCTGTGATTTGTGAAGATAATACAAAAAATGCTTATATAAATGGAATGCTTTATAGAGACTTCATACAAGGCCTCTACTCTAACCTCTCTGGCCCAACAGAAGATACTCCTCATCAATATTCCTGTCAATACTTGTTGGGAACAGAAATGGTTGGGGTCCCATTAGGGAGTGGTGTTACAGTGGTGCTGGGCCTGGGACCCAGAATTACTTCAATCCTACTTAGCTAGCCCAGCAATATCTTCCCTACTACCTTCCCAAGGAAGGTACATAAGAAGCACAGAAAATAAAGATCTTTCATTATTCAATGGGGCTTTGGGCCTAAATCTCAAAGTCAAACACAGCTACAAGATGATCTAGACCACCTATCAGGCTCCATCCTCCTTTGGTCCAGAGGAGAGAGAGTTAGAGCCCAGAGTCAAAGCAGGTTGAATGGCCTTCTGGATTCCATAGCCCCACAATCAAAAGGTTTTGTTTCCTATTTCAATTAGACAAAAGGCTGCACCCAATATTCATGTTAAAGCCTGGCCCTAATCCCCACTTCTATGAACAAGAAAGAACACTCGAACAGAGAAAAAAGATAGAGCCACCCAGATAAGGCCAAACCTTATGGGTGGAGAGGGAGAGTGGGGAAAGGAGAGAAAGATCAAGCTCTTTTGAGCAGGCCCTTTACTAAAACACATACTCAAAGAGGCAGCAAAAGGTAATATTTGAATGCACGAGGAACTCTGACTTTAGGAAACCATAATCTTTTAAAGAGGGCTGCTAGTGAACCTGCCCAGCCTTTACTCTTGAGGGAGGCATTATGCTTTTTATTCTGACAATAAAAAAAAAAATTTGCTGTCTACCTTCTGTCCCAGAAGGAGACACTATTTCTACCTTCCAAACAGCCTTGAAAGATAGTCCAAAACAAAAGCTGACACAAGATGTACAAAATGTAAGAGATCCATGGATAATTGTCTTCCATTTATACATATGTCTGTATGTACACAAATACACAGACACACAGTATGTACATTCTTCACATTCATAAAAGTTAATTTTTGCATACATTGTATCAATTTTAATATATTTTGTGACATGCTTTTTTCATGGACATTCTTCCCTGCCAGTATGCCTCATTCTTTTTAGCAACTACATAGTATTCCATAGTATTTATCTACCATGATTTATTAAAAGTTCTAAGCCATTTCCCTATGAATGAACTTTTAGATATTTCTCAATGTCTTACTATTACAAAAAATGCTGGGAAAAACAGCCTCCATACAGATATATTTGTTCACATGTCTGAGTATTTCTATAGACAAAATTAATAGAAATGGAATTACTTGATCAAAAACATGTGCATTGAAAAATTTGAAGAATATGTACGAGTTGCCTCTATCAATTTATATTCTTCCAACAGTATATGAGAGTGTCCAAATACTGTTTTCCTATGTGTGTTAAAATACTTGTATAGCCCTACTAATGATAAACCTATGGAAAGACATACGAATGAGTTCTGTTCCGAGACTGCATTTGTAAGTCCAATTTGCTCATTATGTCCAACAAAGTTATTCTAGGTACCCAACTAACACAATCAGCTATATAGTACTGTACTGTAATAGGTTTATTATACTTTTCACACAAATAATACATTAAAAACAAACACAAGAATAAAGAAAACGGTTTTAGTCTTACAGTACAGCACCTTGAAAAGTACAGTAGTACAGTACAACAGCTGGCCTACAGGGGCTGGCATCCAGTGAACAGGCAAGAAGAGTTACTGACTGGAGGAGGGGGAGGAGGTGGGAGATGGTGGAGCTGAAGGATCGTCAGCAATAGGAGACGGAGTGCAAGCTGCAATTTCACTCATGCCTGACGTTGATGCACACGTTCTGGTTCCTTGCTGGATTCAAGTCTACCTGCCCTCTTGAAAAAACGATCCAGTGGTGTCTGGGTAGTAGCTCTTTTTTTTCTCGTCATAGATGACACAGTAGCACTGGATTGCATTCTGAACGGTTACTGCAACCTTCGCGTACCATCTTTTCGCCTCACTCCACTTTCTCAATTATTTTCACTTTTGTTTCCATCATTATGGCTTGGCGCTTCTTAGCAGTACCAGCTACATCACTGCTGCTTTTATGCTTGCTTCCAGATATCCTGGGCTTGGAATAAAAATACTGTACTGCTGTACTCTATACAGTACTGTACAGTAAAGTACACAAAGTCACAACCACTTGTAGAGGCTGCACATACGTGACAATGTACACCAGACACATGAACTAACTTATATGATTGGACATACGAACGCACGTTTGAAAGTTCGTAACTTGAAGGTTCGTATGTAGGGGACTTGCTGTACTTTTGGTTTTAATGTAATTTTGTCCTCTTTATCAAATGTATCTCTATTCAAACACTGGAAGCTGGCTTGTATTAGTTCCAATTTTAAATGATCAAGGTGAGGCATTTCAATAAATGAGGAAGCTGTGGAAAAGATATAATCAGAACTTCCGGTGCTAATTTCTCATATATTTTTTTATTCTGTACTTCTGGCTTCCCCTGACACAAATAAGGAGTATGTGCGGTCCAGGAGGTCATATGTCAAAAGGAATGCAGTAACTTCCTACTGAAGCATTTCTAGAAGTATTTCATCCCCCAAAGGCAACTTTGCTATATAGCTTCACCACATTTTCCAAAATTGAGTTTCATGGCAGTGGACTTGCAACCAGGGACTTGAACTTCAGGTTCCTTTTGTGCTACTGCTGTGGTTATCGTTGTTGTTGTTGTTGCTTTAACATAATCTACCACTTATCAAGGTTTCCCCAACCTGTTTATATATGCAATTGATTTTTTTCATCCTGAGTGAAGAACTTCATAGATATCCTTGCTAGATACAAATGCATCATGTTGCTAATTTTAGCTTATATTTCCAAATTCTCAAGATCTTTTTGACACTTGATTCTGTTATCTATTATATTCTCTGACCCCCCCATTTCTGCATTGTCCATACATTTAACAAATATGCATCTTTTCCATGAATTCATTCATTTTCTATAATGTTGTACAGAATGCATCCAAACTCAAGCACATGTCTATGCTACCAGCATCTTGTCCAAAGGTGGACATCATTCTGTGTATGTCTGTCTTTCATAAGAAGAGTCGAGACCCTGAATTGAAATGAGTCTGATGTCACTAGCCCAGGCATGGGGTATATGAGATGTCTGTGGCAGGAAGAAACGCTAATGGAAGGGAAAAAGCTGCTATTTTTCACACAGATCTATAGTTAAACAAGCCTCATGGGAAAGGTAGTAGAGAAGGACAGCATATAAATTGAATTAAATTCATAAAATGAGATGCCCTTAATTTATTTTTTTCCTGAGCATCAGTGTAATGAATAATTAAAAATACCCTTTCTCATCTTAGATTTGCAGAAAGCAGTGAATTTCTCATATCCACTTGGCAGCTTTATTAGCTTCTATTGTTCCTTTATTTCAAAGAGGTCATCTGCCTGCTGAACTGTATTTTTCTTTATTATCAATTTGGTAATTATGTTTTGATGCTTACATTTGCATGATTATGTTCAATGCTCTCATGTCTAGTAAATGCATTGAATGCAGAAAAAAAAGGCAGAATGATAATATTGGATATGAGGGAAATGAGTACTTTAAATGCCCGTGTGTTATTTTGGTCTTAATTAAAGACCAGTCTTGAAGAACTTTAGGTATGAAACCATTTTATTTCATTTTTACCTAGAAATTTCCTATTTTCAAAGTGAATAAGGGACTTTTTTCTAAATTAAGCTGTTTTTGGGAAATTTGCTCTAGTGACAGTGAGAGGACCCAAGTTATGTTTTGAAATGTTACAATTAGGTTAACCCCCTGGTAGTCATAGAAAAGCAGTGATCAAATTTGTAACACACTCAAGCTTGAGGCGATAAGTCCATTACATCTGGATCCCCAAGGCCCTGAAGAATATTGTACTAGGCAATATCAGGAAGATAAGGCAATCCCAAATCTTTCAGTGAAAGAGGAGGAAGCACTACCATAAGAAAGGTCTGTTAAGCTCACGGATGTACTTACAGGGCTAATCTTCAATGCCAGGACATGCTTAACAGGGCACCACTTCTTGGCCAGTTGTTGCTCTTTGATGATTTCACTGCACAGTCCTATAGCAAACCTAAAATCCTGTTCAAAATAGAAAAACCAGCCCTTTGTTATTTCACCAAATTCATTCATATTTCAAGATGTAACATCAGTGTGACCAGTCTTCTTGTCCATCATGATCAAGTCTAGTATTGAAACAGCAGCGGGGCACACCACTGCCATTTTTCTTGCATGCAAAAAATAAATAACAAATATAATCCCTCCCAGATAATTTTTCCTTGTATTTCACTTTCTTCTTTAACTCAGTTTCATTTCTCCCTCTCTTTCCTGTTTGAAATCACCAATTCTATGCAATGACTACCTAATCAAAAACATTGTGGCAGTAGGAGGGAAATAACTATGACCTAAAAGTCATTTGTGTGTGTGTGGAGTAAAGGGAACAGGTAACGGTAACAAGCATAATGTTCATTACTTATAGATTTATCGACATCTATCATAAAATCTCTAGCACTACAGGGCTGAAATGGACTTTATGTGTTTTTCTTCTCTTCTACAGTACTTAAACTTTTCTAACATATGTGATCTTATTAATTATAGAAATTTCTCCCTTTTCTTCTGGACTTTGATTCCACAAAGTTGACTATGGCTTAATCACTCCTTCCCCAATAGTTTTAATAGTGCCTGGCAAAAATAGGTGCTCAGTGAAGATTTGTTAATTGTCTTCTCTGTGTAAGGTGGAGGAACTAAAATCCTGAAAGAATGATGTGATTTGCAGAGGCTCACACAGCTACTCAGCAGGGAAACCTATGTTGACTGAAAAAAAAAAAAAACAGATGCACAGCCTAAAAGTTGAGAATTATGTTTTATTTGGTGGACTTACTGAGGACTCTGTCCAAGGGTACAGCCTCTCAGATAGCTCTAAGGGACTGTTCCAAAGAGGTAAGGGAGGAGCCAGGATATATGGGAGTTTTTGCTAAAACAAAACAAAACAAACCAAAAAACCCCCCAAGACATAGTTGAACATAAAAAGACTACTGCTACACTTGCGCAACTAGAGAAAGCCCAGCCCAGCAACAAAGACCCAATGCAGCCAAAAATAAATAAATAGATTTTTTTTTTAAAGATTACTGCCAATCACAAAAACAGACATCTCGAATTAATGGTTTTTACTGCTTTTCTATGTATGGGAAGATGCAAGAGTCTGGGCTTATCGAAATCATTTCTTTGACATGCATCTTAACTATCTAGGTCCAGTATCCTGTTTTTCTCCAACCTGAATTCCCCTCAGGTGCACCATAGGGGGCGGCTGCAGTGATTGATGACTTTATGGCCCCAACATCCTTTGTTCTTTGTCCACACCAAGCTGAAACCCCAGGGCTCCTAGTAAAACTCTTGTGTTGTTTATTAACTATTTTGGATTTGAATCTTGCCTTGTTTCCTTGATTTGCCCTTGAGGACACAGACCATAGGTTGAACTTCTAGAACATTGTCTTTATTCCTCAACATGCCCAATTCCAGTCCAAATGCCAGGTTCAGAGATAGCTCCAAAGGAGGTCATTAAGAAAAACATATGGACTATTTCATTCTAAAAATTTTGTTGTTAAAAACTGCTTTATGAAAAAGAAATGCTTTATGGTCAGACCCAACCACTATACTGTAAATTGTCCACCCACCATTTCTCCTTGCAAAAGTCTCCCAGATTCCTATAAATTGCAGCGCTATGTAGAAACTACAGGGTAACCATTTCTGTCTCCTGTTTGGTAGTTCATCCAAATGAAGAGCTATGCCTTTAGTTGTCCACTTTAGATAGCTTTCGGTTCTTGGACATTGGGTAAGATAAAACCTTTGTAGTAAAGATACCATGCAAGAATATATATCACTCCCCACCCCTCTAGCAAGAGTACAAAGGTAAACCACATGAACCTAAGGAACAAAGTCAACCACACAGATCTGCTAGATTTGATAGAATGGAGAGGAAAATTATCCATTTCCTTTATTGTGAATAACACCTTCTAGAATATGATCATTCTAAAATATTAATTCTTACTCAATGCCCTCATGTCTTGCCCTAATCCCCTATAGGAGCAAGTCTCTCTGACAGTGGGCTGTAGTTCAGTCACTAGTAGGCAAGGAGAATAAAACTGATAAACATGAGTCCCTCAGCCTTTATCCAAGGAAACAATAAATAACTTCAACAGATATGTAGTTAACAGGCTGCCTAGCAAAAAAAACCCCTGAGCTCCCCAATCAGGGATTTAAGTCCAAATATGCCTCAGTGTGTACCCAGCAGATGAAAAGCACAGACAAAAGGGAGAACAAAAATAAAACCACTAAGGGACCCCCCAATTCAGCAAGAGGCTTAGTACACAATAATCACATCAACCTGTTCAGGTCAAACACTAATACGTCTCTGCCCATGCAAGTCTTCTTAGGTGCAGCCACCAACTGTAGGCACTTATTTAAAAAGGAAGGTCTTAATGCAGGGGGTGGGGAGACAGTATGGAAAGAAAAAGACGAACATTCCTATGGCCAGCACTCCATGTTTTGTTTTATAGGACATAAAATTTACGTCTTGTTTCTGAGAAATGTTTTTGGGTCATAAAGCTTTCAAAAATCTGGTATACCTAATTCAAAGCCTTTAAAATTTATGTTATAAGATTTATTACAGTGCCCTTATAAATCAGCACTTGGTAGTAACAAATTATCAGAACATGCCATATATTAAAAAGATAAATCAGAATTAAATAGTAAAAAGAGAAGGTGTTTCAAATCAGACAGCCAAAGCACTAACTAATGGGAATATTTGTAAATGTGACAATGATTTACAGCAGGGCTCTTAGAGTGCGAAACCCCTCACAAGTATTTGCATCAATCAGCTGGAACTTTTGGTCCATTGTTTATAAATCAAGAAGTTAAAGAAGAGTTAGGGATCTGTAAATTCAGACACTAAATTAGAAATTTGTAGCTTTTGATTTGATTTTGAATTACACATGTGAACAAGCAGAAAAAGAAATTGCATTTAAACTCAGGAGAAGGTTAACATTTAGAAATCAAAGTTGTAAATAAAAAGATTACCGATACCAACTCAACGTATTCTACAGCTCTGCATTTCATAAGACCATGACGGGGAAGTATAGAGCAAAATTCCAACACTTAGTGACTTCAGTGAAATAATTACCTTATTATTATCTGTTAATTTTAATAGGTTACAATTTTTTAAACTATGGTATTGACATCACAGTACTTTTTTGCGCTACCAAAAAAGGGCCCCCAAAAAAGTTATATGGCAAATCTTAACCTGAAATAGTCTGTCTAGTTATATACATGAAGTTCGAAGATCTTCCTTTTCCACTCACACACACACACACACACACACACATACACACACACACACACAAACACGTGCGCACGCGCACGATCCCAGGTAAGGACAATTCTCTCTGCTTCTGCTTTGCCTCCTGACTTTGCCTCACAGTCGAATCCTAGAGAAGCACAGGCCAGTTCAGGGGCGGGTTGCTCAAGCCCCACGTGGTCGTTTGACACAAGCCATAGACAATGACACTGAAGCACGTGAGCTTGGGGGACCCTCACAGACCCGCTGCTTGTTTGCCGCCAAATGTCTCCTGAGAGGAGAGGGAAGACTCTCATCACAAAAGCACACGAGTGAAGGAGTAAAGCGGAATCAAGGGACATTAGGAGCGCAGGGCTCAGGACCCCTGACAGGTGACTGACTCAGCGATGAGGTGGACCTTGGCATGTGTGCCTCGCCCTGGCTCTGCTCCAGAGAGACCCCGATGCTGGACTGTCTCCCTGGGGGTTACTGCCCCGTGGGAGAGCTGCACCCAGTTGAGTTTCGGGGACTCATCCTGTCAAAGCCCCTCCCAGCCCTTTACCTCCACATCCCACCCTCCCTTGAGAGTCAAGTGCCTCCTTCCCCCGGCTGCTCCGAGGCTGAGGCGAAATACCCTGCTTCCCCAACCGACTGCGGCATCCCTGCCTTCTGTCCTCTTCCCTCCGAGCCGCATCAGTTAGTGTCTCACAATAAATGAAATCATTTACGCTCCAGATTTGCACGGTGGCTAATCTGTGACCCCATGTGGCTAACACCTTTCCCTGTGAATAGGGACCTTCAGGTGCTCTTCCCTAAGGGAGGCGATAATATGGGACTTCATAGAGGTAGCGGGGAGGGGTGATGAGTGGTGGGGGGGGCAGTTTCTGTTTGAAGGTATTTGGGGATGACGGGGGTATGTGCCCTAGAATCACCCAGATGATACCTCATACGCCACTGCTTACTACCCTGACTCACGTGGGATGAAATCGGATCTCAGCAGCCCGCTGCATCGTGAGCACTCAGGACTTGTGTGGGGAGTGTCCGCCCTTTTCCCTCCCCTGTTCTCACTGACTCATTCCTCATGGCTATGAACACCCTGGACTCCCCCACGTGCCCCTTGCACGAGGTCTGAAATCATAGCATCTCGAGGCAGACACGGTGGAGAATGGGGTTGGATCTATCAGACTCAGGTCTCCTGTTCTCACTCCTCGCGGGAGACTGTGTCTGCCTCGACGTGCCCTTTGTTTTCCTCGGCGTCCCCAAATTCGCGGTTATGGGCTGTGTGCTTGTGTTGATTCCCCCGCCCTTCCGTTTGGCAGCTGTGCTGCTTTTCACAGCATGACATTGTTTGGGGGGAACCGTGTGAAAATCTAAATGTCAGTTGTGTCCTCATCTCCCACTACAGGTAGAACCACTCGTCCTATTATACCACGCAGATCCCTCAGGAGCCACCTAATATTATTTGTTAAATATTTTAAAGCACAAGCTAAAGACGCAATGCATCTTGATGCTTGATTAAAATGCATTGTGTTAGAGTGCATTTCAGAAACTGATGGAATGAAATTAAAGGGCACAGATCCTAAAACCTCGAGTCTGAAGGTAAGAGCCTTTCCTCACTTCATATTTACTCTCAGGTGGATTGAACATCAGTCCTAAAGTTAGATCTGACGTGGCATTTCAGACTCATTGTACCCTTCTGCACTCTGCTTAGAATTTTAGAAAGCTGGGCATAGCGACAGATTATTGGGGTAGTAACAAAGTAGAAAATCAGAGTGAGTGGTGGCATAAATTAGATATAGAAAATCCTCCAGCGCACTGTTCAAGCAGCTCCATTAGGCCCAATACAAACAAATAAAATCTATCAGATTGTATAACATGGTATCAAATGCTTCATAAGCCTTTGATTATGTTTTGTCTACTGTTTGGAAGGGAAAAAAGAGCCATTAGTCAGGAGACAGATTCACACACACACACACACAAGCACGCACCAGTGTATAAAAATATATTGATTCCTATAAAGAATAAAATCTGGGATTTCTAATCCTCATGCTGTCATTTGTATAAAATAATGCTAGTGATAAAGTTCCAAACGCTTCAGTGTATCCCCATTATAAGTTTATCAGCATTAAACATGTGTTACCCAAGTTGTAATTAGCCTGGTATCACCTACTTTAAGAGGACTACCAAATCTATGTCACTGATAAAATTTTATTCTCTACAAGAAAATATGGTACTAGTGTCGTTTCAACCAGTCACCAAATAAAACTCAATGTTTTTCAGTTATCGTAGAGAAACCGGCCGGGTTGCGAAATGGGTACTCCTCTACCGGTGGATGTACCAGAGAGCGTTTTGCAAGTAGAGATAGAAATAACAGCTGTTTAAATGAATAAACAATCAAACATATAAATGGCAGCTAGAACCTGTCACTCTGCACAAAGAACAACCAAGCCATGGTTTGAGGTCTCGGGGGGTTAAGCGCCGTCTGCCCCTAGATCTACTGAAAGCCATTCTCTGCCCTTCTCCGTGCCCCAGGACGCTGTGCCCCGCACTGTGCATCACCTGGGCTCCCCTGCACTCTGGCTCCTGTTGGGTTCGGCCAGTGGGAGGCGTCAGCAGAACCCTGGAGGGCAGAAGGAGAGCAAGGTCACAGAGTTTCTTTCTTTCACCCTCTTCCTGGCTTGCGCGGTCATGGCAGTGACAGTACTCCTCCACAGCTGCAGCCCCTTCCCCGGGGACCCTGCTGAAAGGCTCCTGCTGTCAAAACACCTGTCCCCTTCAGGTGTGGTAAAGGCTTCTGTTGCTGCAGGTCCCTGGGTGCCTCAGCAGCCCCCGTGGGCTCCCTGACCCTGTCCACACCTCTGTAAATAGCCCTACAGTTTAAAAAGCCACCTAAGAGTTCATCGTGTCGACCACTTTCCTTGTTTCTTAACACATGAAATTAGTCAAACATCATAGAGCTGTTGTTAACTTAGGGTTAGAATTTGCCTCTGGAGCCCCAGTCTGGGCATTACCGCACACGACCCTCTACCATATTCCCATGTGGGAAGAGGCCAGGGGGCAGGGGTTATAGTCGTAAGAGCTAAAGCCACGGAACATCCATAATGAGAAAGGATGAAAGGACAGGAAGAGCGAGGCATGGTCTGTGCACCTGCATCGGGGTCAACGGCACCGCACTGAAGGCTACACCCCTTAGACGCAGAGAAATGCAATCCTCCACGGAAAAGCGCTCATGCAGATTTCATGCCTCCTCCCACAAAGGTCAGCTCAAAGCCCACCTTGTTTTCGAAGACTTCCTGGAACTGAAACCACCGTACAAAATTAAATTCCCACAGACTGGATTGCTCCTAATGTTGCTGTGAAGATCAAGTGAGATAATGCATACTGGAGTGCTTTGTAGAAAGTGATAGATTTACGGTACCATTAATGAGAACCACCAGTTAAAGAGGAGAATCCTTACCTCTGAGATATGGTGTCTGTTTTGACATGAAAGGAAATGTGAAAAAGATGCTGCCATCTTCACCTGTCATTAATACTTCTCAACTTTCCTCCTAGGGCTCGAATGAAGGGGCTTGATGAAAAGTAAATAATAAACTGAGAGTGGCTTAGATTCTCATCAGAACGTTGGCTTCAATGTCTGTTTTCAGCTTGATTTATACATCGTGGCCATGGTCTGTAGTATTTAATTTTCCTTCATATAACAGACTGAGGATGAGGCTGTCTCAGAAGACTCAGAGAGGGCCTGTATAACGCACAGGGACAGAGTCTTTCTGACTGTTGAATCCCAGAGCGTGGCTACAGCCTTGGCTGAGTTATCAATGTTGGGTGGATTACATCATTTCCAGCAGAATTTTGACAGCCCTCCAGTAAAAGGGCCCCCACAGAAAAATGAGGAGTTACTAAATCATATTTCAGGGAATCACTTGGCTCAGAACTGGCAGAGTCAGCTCTAAGAGAAAGAAAACAGGAGATCTTCCCCTGAGCTGGACTTCATACAAAAGCAGCCAGCGGGAACTTGGAAACTCTGCCTCATGAGGAGCATGTGGCTTCCACAGCCTGACGGGGCTGCCGGGTCCCTGAAACCAGTAACAGCGTAAGAGTCCCCCGCGCTCAGGCATGGCTTTCCATCTGAGCTGAGGACCCTGAAGCAACTTAAGAGAAACAGTCTGTGCGGTGGAGAAGGAAGCCCCAGACCCAATGAAGTTCAGTTCCCCCTCTAGAGCCTCAAGACGAAATACAGGCTCTGCAGAGGCAGCCGACTCATTATCCCCCATTCAGCCTGAGGACGTTCTGGCAATTCACTGGGCGCGAGTGGATGCAGAATCATCTGCAAGGTGCTCTCAGGAAACAGATTTTTACGTGGAAGACAAAGTCCTCTCCCTCAAGTACCTGCCCCCGAAACACCGGGCACTGCTCTGCAGAGAGAGCGCTGCCAGGCAGCTCCTAGAGAGAAAGCAGGCTCTGCAGAACCTGCCTGCAGGCCGAAGTGGGCACCGTATATGCTCAGCTGCTATAGCAACTGGACAGACGCTCTCCGCCACCCGTGGGACAAGCCTGTGTGTTTTCATCTACATAAAGCTGCAGACCAGCCTGTGTGTTTTCAGCTACATAAAGCTGCAGCAATGTCAGCATGTTTGGAAGAAAGCTGTCAACATACTTCTGACTTAGAAAAGACCCCCCCAAAGCTATTTACTTTTATTAAAAGCCCACCAAATTGCAACACTGATTCTGACTCGAATAAGGAAGTGGACCAGTTTAGTTCAGAGGTGGGCTTTTAGAGAAGTCAGTCTTCGTTTAACCTGTGTTGCTGGTATGTGTCAATGAGCTCTCTCAAGTCGGCCCCGGGGCGCTAGTCATTGGAATAAAGGCCAAGGTTATAAGTTAGGGAAACATTTGCCTTTGGAGCAACAAAGAGCAAGTGAATTTTACAGGCTGTTAGAGGAAGCCTATCCCAGACCATTTGGTCATTTGCCTGCTGACCATATGGTAACCTTTTGTCATTTTTAGGAGGGCTAGGTCAGGGACCTTAGCGGCCCCCCACCTGGACGAATTCTTCCCAGGAGCTTGACACCATTAGAATATATCTGACCTCAGGGTCTAAGTTGAAATCACCAGATCTGGAGAAGCACTTCCTAAAGGGCTTGCCCTGCAGGCTTTCAAGTCAGGAAACGCTGTTGCCTACACCCCCTGTGTGCCACCTCTACTCTTTTCACTGGCAATAAAACTCTGAAAAGGGCTATTTGGACTCTGGCTGCATCTCTCCTCAGCTTGCCTTGTGGTAAGTGCCCTCCCATACACAAGTCTGTTACTGCACTGGAAGGTGACACCGTGATTCTGTTTATGAATGTGTCTTCCCAATGAGAATTCCAGTTCTTTGAAGGAATGTGTGTTTAACCGTAACACCAGATGTAGCACATAGAAAAACAAAATATGCAAGGAAGGAAGGAAGAAAAAGAGGGAGAGAAAAATTACAGAACTATTAGTAATAACAATTTTCACCATTTATTGAATCCTTACTATACAATAGGAATGATCTTACTTGCTTTATAAATACTTTCTCATGAAAGTCTCAGGGAAACTCTGTTATTATCTCTCTTTTGCAGTAGCGAAAACTGAGCTCAAGAGTTAAACTTTCCTCAACTCACAGAAATGAAAACTGGTGAAATCTACATCTGAAGTCAGTTCTTTTTGTTTTTTTGTTTTTGTTTTTTTAAGCTGAGTTGGGTCTTCCTTGCTGGGCGCCAGCTTTCTCTAGTTGCCGCGAGGGGGCTACTCTTTGTTACGGTGTGCGGGCTTCTTATTGCCGTGGTTTCTCTTGCTGCAGAGCACGGGCTCTAGGCGCGTGGGCTTCAGTAGTTGCAGCATTCATGCTGCAGTAGTTGTGTCACACGGGCCCTAGAACGTGCAGGCTTCGGTAGTTGTGGTGCCACAAGCTCAGTAGTTGTGGCGCATGGGCTTAGCTGCTCCCGGCCTGTGGGATCTTCCCAGACCAGGGCTCAAACCCATGTGCCCTGCATTAGCAGGTGGATTCTTAACGACTGGGCCACCAGGGAAGTCCCTGAAGTCAGTTTTGACTAATTCCAAATCCTGTGTTCTTATCTACCAAGCCCAGAAAATATCAGAGCCCAGAGAATTTGAGAATCTTAGCTGATCCCATACCTAGTTAGTGGGAGAGTAAAGGAAGAGTCCTGGTTCTAGCAGTTAGGAACTCTTTGAAATTTTGTTCTTTAATTGTTTCACAGATCACAAGAAAAAGATTGTGCTCTGGACCTCAGGAACCATTGGAAACTACAGACTTGAACCAGGGCTGAGGAAGTCAGTAGGAGGGTTCATCTCACTTCTTGGTTCCTCTGCAACATCTGCTTCATTCCTGCTTGAAGCTGAGTGTCCTCTGCTTTTCAGTTAAATGCTGGAAAAATAGCTGTCTCACAGTCCAGATAAATTTAAAAATCTGGAAAGTGGGACTTAAAAAAAATATTGACAATACGGGACTTCCCTGGTGGCACAGCAGTTAAGAATCCGCCTGCCAATGCAGGGTACAAGGGTTTGAGCCCTGGTCGGGAATATCCCACATGCCACAGAGCAACTAAGCTCGTGCACCACAACTACTGAGCCTGCGCTCTAGAGCCTGTGAGCCACAACTACTGAGCCCGCAGGCCACAACTACTGAGCCCACAAGCCACAACTACTGAAGCCCACATGCCTAGAGCCCGTGCTCCACAACAAGAGAAGCCACCATAATGAGAAGCCTGTGCACCGCAATGAAGAGTAGCCCCTGCTCGCTGCAACTAAAGAAAGCCGGCGCGCAGCAACGAAGACCCAATGCAGCCAAAAATTAAAAATAAATCAATAAATAAAATGAAATAGAAGGAATATATACTCATGATAGAGAATGAATACAGCACACAAATTTGCTACTCTTTAAACTCACAAAAATAGATTTTACTTACATAATATATATTTTAAAATTGAACTGTGTCCTGTAGTCTCATAAGTATTCATGACCTTAAAAATAATGCCTTCTGATGGATTGGACAGTGATGTTGTGTTGATCAACCCATTTATAATCTAAATAATGGAGGAAAACTTTGCAGTTTTGTCCTTTTCTATAAAAAGCCGACATGCTTATCTTCCCCAGATACACACACGCCCAGGTTGCATCTTAGGAAATTCCAGAAAGCCCCGGTTTCATCTGATATTTAGATATCTAATTTATCATAGCACATCCTGAAAATTAAGTGCATTGCCATTTAATTGATGTGAGGTTACTGGGACCTTTAAAATGGAAAAGATCTTTTCAATGATTGACCAGGTCAATCTGGTCTTTCCTTTATAGAACATTTCTTCATTTACAATTTTCAAAGGAACAGGATTCTAAGGTGCTCCAGATGATTGGTTTAAAACTTCACCAAGGCTTGTCAAAAGAACAAAGTGAAGGCAAAGAACAAAGTGAAGGGATCCAAAGATGAAGAAAATAAATTCCTAGGGACAAGAGTAGGAGATGAGAATCTTATTCCATGAGTACAGAAGGGTCTCATGTTCATGGGTGCCGGGAGTTCAGCTAAGAAGTTCTTGGGTTCCTCAGATCCTGGGGCCCAGCGGTGGTCATTACAAAGGAGATCTGCCTGGGTGTTATACTGTGAGGAAGCACACATCCTCAGTACCGTGACCCCCAGGAGCACTGGGAAGTGCATGGCATATGTGCTTAAGTGATTCATTTCCCTTGCTAGGTCAGGGAATGCAGGCCTCCTTATGTGCAGTCCTGTGCTTTTCTGTAGCCTCAGGATTACCTCAAAGACTAGTTTTTCTAGGAAGTGCTTGGGTCATCAGAATGAGGCTCTGAAGGAAGTCGTCGGGCATAAAAGGAAAGAGAAACTGGCTTTATTGGGACTACAGTATTGCTCATTGTCAAGAACGCATCCAGTGAGGGGACATCCCAACAAGAAATGAGCTTCAGGTCTCTTGGCCCTGGCTCCCTGGGGTCCACCTCCATGCTGGTCTTCCTGAGAGAGACAGGCTGGCAACTGAGCATAGACACAGGAGGAAAGTGGACTCTTGCAGCACACGTGTTATGATTATATTTGTTCTCTCTCCAAAATAGACTTTTATGGTATTAATTAGTACAGACAACTTTTCAAGACATTCTTTTTCTGGCAAAGGACAGAGAAATTCTCAAGCAATATATAGCAGAATGCTGTGCTAACTCAAGGTAATTCTTAAGTCCAGCCTCTCTCTCTCTTTTCTCCTGGGAAATGTGTTTTTCCACAAGCTACTCTTGGTTCTCTTCGGACCATTCCATTTCTATTTTCTCTTCTCAAACAACTGGTATTCTCTGTTTGCTCATGGGTTTTCTTCCCTCTTAACTTTAACATGACCTTTACAAAATTCACTCTCCTCTGTAGTCAGTGCCAGGCAGTGATTAAGAGAAGAGGCTCTGGGAGACTTCCCTGGTGGCGCAGTGGTTAAGAATGTGCCTGCCAGACGTAGAGAATGGACTTGAGGACACAGGGAGGGGGAAGGGTAAGCTGGGATGAAGTGAGAGAGTGGCATAGACTTATAAATACTACCAAATGTAAAATAGATAGCTAGTGAGAAGCAGCCACATAGCACAGGGAGATCAGCTTGGTGCTTTGTGACCACCTAGAGGGGTGGGATAGGGAGGGTGGGAGGGAGACCCAAGAGGGAAGAGATATGGGGATATATGTATATGCATATGTATAGCTGATTCAGTTCGTTATAAAGCAGAAACTAACACACCATTGTAAAGCAATTATACTGCAATAAAGATGTAAAAAAAAAATCCGCCTGCCAGTGCAGGGGACACGGATTCAATCCTTGGTCTGGGAAGATCCCACATGCCACAGAGCAACTAAGCCCATGTGCCACAACTACTGAGCCTGCGCTCTAGAGCCCACAAGCCACAACCACTGCAACCTGTGCGCCTAGAGCCCGTGCTCCACAACAAGAGAAGCCACAGCAATGAAAAGCCCGTGCACCGCAATGAAGAGTAGCCCCTGCTCACTGCAAGTAGAGAAAGCCCGCATGCAGCAACAAAGACCCAATGCAGCCAAAAAGTAAATAAATAAAATAAATTTTAAAAAATAAAAAAGAGAAGCGGCTCTGGAATCACATGGACCTCAGCTTCAATCATGACCCCACGAGTTATTGCACGATCAAGTAATTTACCTTCCCTGGGCCTGCAAATTAAGACTACTGCCTGGTTCATAGAGCTGTTATGGGGATTTAAAAGGTAGCCCATGTAATGTGCTAGATAGTCTCAGGCACATAGTAGGGACTCGGTAAATGTTAGCTTTTTACATTCTCACTTCATCCCTTCGGTTTCTGCCTCCAGTTCTGATTGATAAATTATTTTCTGACTCTCTGTTCAAATTCTTGAGAAAGAAAATCAGGTTGGCATAACTGTCCTATCAAACCACACAGCTACAGGGCTGTCCATGGATTAATGAGTCTTCAGTCAGATGCCCTCTCCTGACAGCCTCACCATGGCCTGGACAGGAGTTTAGGTTATAAAACCTGCCTATTAAAGAAGCAAAGGCTATGAGGGAAGCAGTTTCCTGAAGGAGAGGCAGGGCTGATTGGTACTGATCAGCATCCTGGAAAGAAACTATTTATAAATGCAGGTTTTCAAAATATTGTACCAATGTTTCTTTATATCAGAAATAATCATGATAAATGCTTGTTATTGGTTTTGATGAATTTGGCTGGTAGTATACACCTGCGTTTTACTTAAGCCTATTTACTTTGAGAATTTCTGTTGTAGTTTAAGATCATCAGTACATTGATAATAATTCAAAGGCAATTCTAGAAATACAAAGTAAAATTGTTTCTATGAAACTGTCTTCATAGCAATCAGTGTCTAACATGGCAGTGGGCAGAATTAACGTGAACTCTGTCTGCCATTGCCTGTGTGGTGAACATCTTCCTGAAGGTAAATGGGCTTCACGTAGCAGGCAGACATGCCCAAAATCCTCCTAGAAAGGGGCATGAGAGCTCAAACTCAAATGAAACCATCTGTGCAGAGAGGTCTCTGGAGCTGATGAGTATGTCACTTATAGGCCAATTCTGTGAGGTTTGCTGGCTGAGTAATTAGGACAAGTGCTACTCTAGCCTTTAGCCCCTGCTCTGACTCAGCTCACACAATTTATCTACCCAAACAGAACAGTTCTCCACCACTCTTCTGACCAAGCACAATGCTGTCTATTCTAGGGCGTAACTTTTTTGCCAAATTATTGTCTACTTTGGTGCAATGATTTATTTCTTCTTAGTTCACTTTAAAACTATGAGGAGATAACTTTTGTAACTCAATTGTTAAAGACAACAAGACGTGGGTGAATTCATTCATTCACCCATTCATTTAACAAATGTTTTCCAAGGACCTACTTATGGTAGACCTTGTTTCAAGTGCTTGAGATACATCAATGAACAAAACCAAAAAAAAAAAAAAAAAATCCTACCGTAATAGAGCTTACCTTCTATGCAGATAGAAAATAAACAAGGTAGGGACTTCCCTGGCAGTCCAGTGGTTAAGACTCTGTGCTTCCACTGCAGGGGGCATGAGTTCGATCCCTGGTCAGGGAACTAAGATCATGCATGCCGCGCGGCTAAAAATAAAATAAAATAATAAAAATAAAATAAAGTAAATAAAATAAACAAGATAAATAAGTAAAATATAGGGTATGATGGAGAGTGATAGAGATTGGATTTATTTTTTTAAAGAGCAGCAAAGAAAGAAATACTTTCTTTCCTTTTAAGGTGGAGGGGTAGATATAACATTAGTAAGACTGGGAAAACACTGCATGCAGAAGGAAAGTCTCTCACATGGACAAATTCTTCTATGGGTAACAACTCCCCAGTGGCCTATAGCCACAGGTAGAACGGAAGTTGAGGGCCTCAAACCAGCGAAGTCCACCAGAGAGGGAGTGAATTCTACTGAAGATCAGAGGATATGTTAGGTAAGGCCATAAGGCAAATAAAAGCAAGAAATAGATCTAGAAACCTGGTAATCAGAAGAGGAGGAAATATCAGGCATGTACTAAAGACAAGGCCAGACATAAGAGCAGACAAACTGAAGAGAGTCTCCTATTAGGAGCTCAGAGATAGGTAGGGGTAATCAGAAACCAGATCCCCAAACAGGATCTCAGTAATAGGGGACAGAACTCAGCCAAAGAACTTGAGAATCAGATGTAGAACAACTCAGCCAAGCTAACCTTAACTCTAAATCAACATTCACCCTCAACTAGGAGCTTTGAAAAATGTCTTGGGGCAGAAGTCACTTCATTCTGTCTCAGCCTGCAGGTAAAAGGAAGGGAGGGTGGCTATGACAGTAATTTCAGGGATACTTTTTAAAGCTCTTCACAACCGGTATGGCAGTGTAGTGTCCAAGCAGAATGGAGACAGGTCCTAATGCTGAAGAGGGTCCTGGAAGGCAGTTCCAGGAGTGCCACCTTAGTTGCTGAGTGGATCATATGGTAGCGAGGGAGGATGTCTAGAGCAATGACAAAGAGGACATCCGGGAGCTCAGGGAAGTGGCTGATAATCAGCTAGTAGTCAAACACCTCAATATATTGATATAATTTGCCCATCTCTCAGGTATTAGCTCCTAAATCCTTCCTTAAGGAAGAGCTTTGATGACAAAAAGTAGCTTTGTCCATTCATAGCATTTTGGTCCATGTGAAGAGTGCAGTGTAGTCATTACAACACAGAGTTCTGGCCAAGCCACTTGCAGGCTGTGTCTCTGGCACTTTGCTTATTCTCTCCAGGCTCTGGATCTCCAGTCATGAAATGGGATGATGACACCTATCTCGCAAGGGTGTTGTGAGGATCAAAGGGATGGGAAAATGCTCCGAGTAGTGACTAGCACAGAGAAACTGTGCAGTAATCACTGGAATAATGTTGCACTAGAAGGGATCTAGATGAGATCTCGGCCAGTTCCCTGGTACATATGAGAAACCTGACGTCCTGGGATGTTGTCATTTCCTCGTGGTCACCCAGTAGTTTAATCACAAGCTCAGAAGAGGAACACGGGTTTCCTGCCTCCCAGTTGAATGCTTTTCATTTTACATTACACTGTATCTCCTTTATCCTTTTACAAAAAATGTACTGGAGCTTTGCCCCTGTGCTGCATCAATAAGATATGCATTCATGTTATTGGGTTGGCCAAAGTTCGTTAGGGTTTTCCGTTAAGATGTTACGGAAAACCCAAACGAACTTTTTGGCCAACCCAATAGTAACTTTTTGCTGTAGAACACGTAGTAGGGAAGAGGGAAAAGTAAACATAAAATGAGATTTTATGCATAAAGCATAAAACCTGTAGAGGTATGCTTAATGAAGGGCCTTGGAGTGTGGCGATGAGGATTCCAATGAAAATAGCACACATTTATATACAGGCTACGAACTCATTCTTTCCAGAATGATTAGTCAGCATGATGCCATCTATTTATTGTCCTCACAAATAATTCCCAGTTATTCTCTAAGCTGACTCTCCAGAAGCGCAGGTAGGGGAATATATTCTGACAGAACACAGACGGTCTTGCCCTGGGAACCACTGCCACTAAGTCTCCCGTGACCCTGCATTTCTCTCTCTATCTGGCAGCTTCAAGACGATGTTTAGAAACAGCGATGTTAAATAAATAGCTACAGCATGGAGAGTTCTTTCACCAGATTAGCATGACCCCTGACAGCTGGGGACAGCGAAGTCACATTTAAAGAACACTGCCAAATGTGTCACCCTACCCCCTGCTTTCCCTTTAATTACCCCACGCCAGTAAATGGGTTTGTGTGTGGAGACAGCAAAGGAGACAAGCATGAGGTCTGAATTTTAGCCGCCCCCCTTCTCTGTCTCCTCCCCATCTTCAGATCTAGCAAAGAGCAGCTCCACTGATGGAACTTGAGACGTGCTTCCATGCTTCACTGGTGTCTGGGTTTGTGTGTGTATGTGATTCTTCCATAGACACAAACCCTTAACAGTTACTAAGGCAGCAGAACATGAGCTACCTTCCAAGAAGCAGAAGACTCAGTCACAATCTGTCAGAAAACAACTGTTTGCCAAGGAACTCTCTCAGAAGCACTAACCTTAGTTTAATATGTTATTGATTTTCTAAACTGTTAAGTATGGTTTATAATGGCAATAACCTACATGATACCACTCATTACATCAGTTAATACCTAGTTTATTAGAACATTAAGTTTCGCCACAGGCAATTAACTGACAAACTGATTGTGTGTGTGTGTGTGAAAGAGAGACAGTTATGAGAACTTTCCAAGTGAACATTAGTTAAGTAAGTATTTTTAAATGGCTGAGGGAGCTTGACAGTATAGCCCAAACTCTTCTTACCTTTTCTTCCTAGAAGCAACAGGCCAATACTATGGAAGTATGAAACCCCCATGACATTTGTGAGCTAGTTCACAATTAGCCATGGGAAAATCATGTACATAATTGATTAAATGTCACTATTAATGGAAAGATGTGTGTGTGTATACATATACATGTAGAGAACTTGGGAATAGGATAAGGAAGAGTTCTAAACTATGTAAAAACATTAAGTGCTGCCCCATCATTGGTGCAACGTAAGAGTCATGTTTATTCCTTTATAGGGATGTAGCATGACATATGGAAAGTTCTTTATATTTCATTGTATTCTCAACTTAGTATAGTTCTATGAAATAATATTGTCTACCTATCTCTACTCATATAACAATTTTTTTCCTAAGGCTCATATAAACAAATATGTGCCTGAAAAAGATGCCTTGATATCTTTGTTTATTTTAAGTTTAAAAACTGGTGTTTGGAGGAAACAAGACTTCCATAATGTTAAAGAGATTGGCAAATCCTCTACCTGACACACAATAGTACTACTGAACAAATTGTCAAAACACTAATTTTGCTATTGTTTGGAAATTAACCAAAGGCATACAACAATCTGAGAAGCAATTGTTTATGCTCAAAAAACTGCTGAAATTCGGGCTTCAGGTACAAGCAGTGTCAGCCTATGACATTTTCACCTGTACCTGCTCCCTGTCTTCCCCTGCCTCTCACTAAGGTCATCTTGGATGGCAGTTCTATTAAGATGGACAAGCCATAAAAATCAGGAGCTTCACGGCCAGTTGAGGCTGATCTAATTTGGTAACCCACTTGCAGGGACTTTGTCAAAAACAATAGCTATCTTGGGGACAATCAGGGAAGGCTAACATCACAGCTGTGACACTGGATGAAGCAATTTACCATACAACCCAGCAATTTCACTCCTAAGTATGTACCCAAAAGAGATGAACACACATGTCCACACACAGACTTGTACACAAGTGTTCATAGCAGCATGATATATAATAGTCAAAAAACTAAAAATAACACAACTGTCCATCAATTGATGAATGGATAAACAAAATGTGGTATACACATAAAACAGAATATAATTCAGCAATATAAAAGAAGGAACTACTGGTACATGCTACAGCATAGATGAATCTTTTTAAAAATAGCTAAGTGAAACAAGCCAATAAAAAAAGACCACATATTGTCTTATTTCATTTATGTGGAATGTCCAGAAAACACAAATCTATAGAAACAGAAAACATATTAGTCATTGTCAAGGACTGGAGGTAGCACTGTAGAGTGAACTTAAAAGAGCAAATGGGATCATTTTAGATTGTGATTATGGTTGCACAGCTCTATGATTTACAAAACAAATTTAATTGTACACTTAAAATGGGTGAATTGTATATAAGTGTACCTAAATAAAACTGTTAAAAATTGGTGCACGATAGAGTATGAAAATATGGGTAAGAATACTAGCACTGACATAGAATAATCATTAGCTCTATTGTAATAATCTAACTTCTCTTGAAGTATGAAGCATTTTGAAAAAGCATTGTAAGATTCTAAGTTTTATAAAGCAAGTCTCTTACTGCTTCATAATATACTAAAATAGAAAATTCTGAGCGCTCCATTATTTCCCTTGGTGTATCTTAAGAAATTTTCCCATTCAATAAAGAAGATGTGGCACATATATACAATGGACTATTACTCAGGCATAAAAAGAAACAAAATTGAGTTATTTGCAGTGAGGTGGATGGACCTAGAGTCTGTCATACAGAGTGAAGTAAGTCAGAAAGAGAAAAACAAATACCATACGCTAACACATATATATGGAATCTAAAAAAAAATGGTTCTCACGAACCTAGGGTCAGGACAGAAATAAAGACGCAGATGTAGAGAACGGACTTGAGGACATGGCGGGAGGGGGAAGCTGGGACAAAGTGAGAGAGCAGCATGGACATATATACACTATCAAATGTAAAAGAGATAGTTAGTGGGAAGCAGCCCCATAGCACAGGGGGATCAGCTCGGTGCTTTGTGACCACCTAGAGGGGTGGGATAGGGAGGGTAGGAGGGAGGGAGACACAAGAGGGAAGAGATATGGGGATATATGTATACGTAGAGCTGATTCACTTTGTTATACAGCAGAAACTAACACAACATTGTAAAGCAATTATACTCCAATAAAGATGTAAAAAAAAAAAAAAAGAAATTTTCTGATTCAGAAGTGGTCTCAAATCATGATAATAATAATTTCAGATAGTTATAGGAGAATCTACTCTGAAATTACAAGATGTGTAATTACATAAACTACATACAGGATGTAGGAAAAAATACAGGATTTGCTCCATATTACAGTTATTGAAAGAGAGAAAAATAATTGCTAATAATTTACTTTGGCATTAGCTTGGCATTAGGCAATGCACTGAGCCAAAGAATGAATACTATTTCAGATAGAATCTACCAAGGTCTTCTGAGATTAAGGTAATTGTCAATTTCTAAACTAACTGAGGAACCTGAGATCATTGTCCTTATGTTCCTTTATAGAGTTTCTTTGCTAGAGATTGATCAGACACTCAGTTTATATTTTGTCAGAACAACAGCAACTCAATAAAATAGTCATTTTGTGCTGAAAAGATTTTTCCTACAAAGTAGAAGATAAAATTATGGCCAATATGCTTTCTCTTTATTTAAATTTAAAATGTTGGATGAGCCATTTCTACCTATGAAAGTTATATAACATATAGGTATATATACACATATGTATATATTTAAGTAAACAGTATTACCTAATGTTGATGGAGATATGGGAAATTTGATAATACCATATCATGCTGGTGACATTGCCAAATGGAAAACAATTTGTCAGTGTGAATCTTGAAACATAAAAATCTTCATGCCTGCACCTAGCAATTCTCTTTCAGAGAATATATCCAAGTATCCTGCTACTTGGGCACTGCTTCAATAGGTACAACCTTTTGGGGGGTTAGGGTATGTGTGGATAGGAGAAAGCACAATGTGACTCAACGAATGTTAAATATTTGCTAATTTCAAAATGCCTGCCTGCATCGTGATAAAAGAATTGACAAAGGCTAATGTAGCTTAAATCTCTTTTCCTCTCTGACGTATTTTCCACAAAGCCCTCCCAATACTGCTTCATTGCTGTGTCCATCATACCCCATGTGAATTAATAGAGATATTACCAAAAGATCTGGGCAGAATGAGTCTGGAATTGTGACTCTCAAAGCTAATGTAGAAACAATTGTCACTTTGGTCCCATTTTGTAAGGTTTTACTCTTTAAAGCTTTTGGCACCTTGTGACCTACAATACCTGCCATTGAGCATGTGCAGAGTCCTCATTTGGGTCCCCAAGCTTCTGATAGCTTTGTACCAAGCATATCATTTATGTAACAGGATAAATGCAATTCTTCCTGTAGGCTCAGAAAGAGGCCACAAAGGCTGAGAAGAGAGCAATTGTTGCCTGGTAACTGCAGGATCTAAGCCAAGGGGCTGGCTCATCTATGTAGGATTTGCAAACGTTTGGGGGGGGGGGGGTTGGCCCAATGCTGGGTCTTCCAGCATTAACAGATCACCCACCTCCAGATCAGATAAGAGGGTGAGATTAAAAAGTCAAGATATTTAATTGCATTTTTGTTGGTTTGTTTTGGTTTTGTTTTATATTTCTTACGGAATTATTGTAGCAAAAAGAGATGTGCATGTATTATAAGTGTGCAGTTCAATAAAACCTTATAAACTAAATTTACCCATAACACTAGATCCAAATCAGGAAACAGAACGTTACCAACTCCACAGACTCCTCCCTCAAGCTTCTTCCAGCCAATCACCCCACTATTTTTGACCTCTAACATAACATGGAATAACCTGGCCTATATTAAGAATTTTATATAAATGGTATCATAAAGTATATACTCTTGTGCCTGGCACATCTGTTCAGTATGGCGTTTTTGATATATTGGTGTGTATAGTTGTAGAATGACCATCCTCAATGCTGTATAGCAGTCCATTGTGTGAATATACCACCATTTATTTTTCCATTCTATTATTGATGGTCAATTAGGCAATTTTCAATTTGAGGTTATTACAAATAGGGCTTCTACCAACATAGAAGTCTGTTAGATATATGCCTAAAGAGTGGAATTGCTAGGACAAAGAGAATAGATATGTTTAGCTACAGTATATAATGCCAAATCATTTTCTAGTTATTATATCAATTTATACTCCCACCTGTACCTGTAGTATATGAGAGTTCCAGATGCTCCACATCCTCACTAACACTTAGTATTTTCTTTTTCATTTTAGTTATTCTGTAGGTGATGTAGAAGTGTATAATAGTGAGGATTTATTTCAAGAAAGATTTAATTGCACTGTGCTTTACCTCCCCTCAACTCAAATGAGAGGAGCTTTGGGATCTATTAGAAAACCTTCAAATGTGTTTCCAAGAGCCTGAGGAACAAAGGACAAGCATCTGACTTGTGCTTATAAATTTTAAAGGCAAGACCCATGGCTGGTACCACCCCTTGCTCTTGGCAGAGTGGAGAGGGCTGACCCCAGGACCGCCTCCTTTTTCAAAAAAGTAGGGAAGAGGTGCAGGTTTCCTGGGGATCAAATATGACCTTGAAAAAGGGATCCAATCTGGGTCTTCTTAGCATTTGCTCCAACCCAGAGGACTGGTTGGAATACCTAGGACCCCAATTATAAACAGCTGAAAGCCAAGATGCCAAAGGTAAAGTTGTGTACAGTCAGCCGATAAAAGGCAGTCCCCTAATCAAGGAGTTGAAGTGGTAGGTCTCCAATTGGAAAATTGCTAAGGACCCCATGAATGCACCCTGTGGGAAGCAAAGCGGTATTATTGGAAAAATACTATCACCAGAGTACCCCAACACCTGATTCCAAATGAACCAACCACTTAAACTTGTGCCATTTTCACCATTGCCCTGGGGTCAGCCATATAGTTATTAGCAAACAACTAAGAGAAGAGTTAGTTCCTGTCCTTTTCCTGCTGCAGGCTTCCAATACTGGAGGAGGTCTGTGCTTAGGAAGGAGAAAAGTGTAACTCTGAATAAGTTTGGCATTTGAAATAACACTAGACTAGACTGGAGTTAAGTCATTACATGATGAACTTGTCAGTGCTTTAAAGAGATTTAAATATTTTTTACTGGTTAAGAGGGACTGGAAAAACTAGGGGTCATGTCAAGGATTTCATCCAGGGGCAGACAGAGAACTGACCCAGAGTAAGAATTAAAAGGAGGAGGATGAGAAAGAATAAGGAAGAATTTCATATAATACAGGTGATTGACTTAATGTTTAAAAAAACAAAAAACTCTGATAACCTCAATGTTGATCCTCCCGATGATATTCAGTCTTTCACAGGCACAGTTTATAGGCAAGCAATAAGCAGCAAGATGTTTGAATTTTACGTGAAAAGTGCTACAGTGCATTTAAAGACAAGTCAACCTCAACTACTCCCTAAGCATGTGCTTTAGAAAAAAGGCAAAATCATTCAACCGAAGTTGTCAGAGTGACATCTCTGAGTGACAACAGCCTCTACTGATCAATGAACAGTGATAACTGTGGGCCTGTGCCTTAAATTGAAGACTGGTCCATTGAACTGTTCTGACAGCTCTTGGGACAGAAACAGTTCTGCTCCAGTTATAACAGCAATATGTGTGACCAACATACAGGCTACTGAAGTTTCTGTGCCACAAGTAAATTCCAGTGAATGTTCGAGGGGTACATGGAGTGTAAGCATTCTTATTCCTATTTCTCCACCACCAAAGCCTACAGCCTTTAGAGTCCATTCTTCAACAAGTCTGGTAAACCAACCACGTAGACCTTCAGGGAATATAGCCAAAAAATTTGCCTAATCCTATAGTAGGAGTCAGAGGACATCCTCACCTCATAAAGAAGAGCATCCCAAGAAAACCAAAATGAAAGAGAATAAAACAAGTGAAGATGCTAACAGTCTTGTTTTGAGGGGACATGAGAAAACAGAAATAAAGGAACAACTGTATATAAAAAAAAATACAACTCAACTGGAAACTAAGAGACTTCTCTTTTGGCTTCTCAGAAAACATCAAGTACAAACCTCTCCAATATCCCTGGTCTCCCAGCAAATTCTATTCCAGTTATCAAGGATTCAATAAAAATGAGATTTATACCCTGAGAAAACCATAATTCAAAAAGAGTCATGTACCAAAATGTTCATTGCTGCTCTATTTATGATAGCCAGGACATGGAAGCAACCTAAGTGTCCATCAACAGATAATGGATATAGAAGATGTGGCACATGTATACAATGGAATATTACTCAGCCATAAAAAGAAATGAAACTGAGTTATTTGTAATGAGGTGGATAGACCTGGAGTCTGTCATACACAGTGAAGTAAGTCAGAAGGAGAAAAATAAATACCATATGCTAACACATATATATGGAATCTAAGAAAAAAAATGTCATGAAGAGACTAGGGGTAGGACGGGAATAAAATACAGACCTACTAGAGCATGGACTTGAGGATATGGGGAGGGGGAAGGGTAAGCTGTGACGAAGTGAGAGAGTGGCATGGACATATATACACTACCAAACGTAGGGTGGATAGCTAGTGGGAAGCAGCCGCATAGCACAGGGAGATCAGCTTGGTGCTTTGTGACCACCTAGAGAGGTGGGATAGGGAGGGTGGGAGGGAGGGAGATGCAAGAGGGAAGAGATATGGGAACATATGTATATGTATAACTGATTCACTTTGTTGTAAAGCAGAAACTAACACACCATTGTAAAACAGTTATACTCCAATAAAGATACTTAAAAAAAAACCAAACTGAGATTTAACTGGTCAAAATAACTTCAGTGGTCCATAAACAATATCTGACAACTTAACCTGTTGTCTTCAATTGCTAAAAAAGGAGAATAGAGTGTACAAGATTAGACATGACTAAAAAAGGATTTAGGTTTATTTGCTGACCTCCCTGACTGGGCTAATCAGCATTTATTAGGAAGTCCTAATTAGTAAGTGCAGAGCTAGGAATGCTATTATTAATTTGTTATCAACAGTATGAAGGATGGCAGATATTGATAAACTTAGTTATTCTTTCTTAATCTGGCCAAAGAAAACTAACAGATTTTTCCAAATAACATGTTTTATGAATTCTCCATTGTGCTCCTTTCTGTCATATGTAGATTTTTCATGAAAAATTGCAATTATTCAATCTCTCCCTCTATCTTTCTAAATTAATTTTCCAGAGTTGGAGTATAGTCTTTACACCTTTCGGAGATGCATTAATTGAGGCTTTCTTTTCACCATTACTTAATAGGTCTAACATAGGTACACTATTTCTTCTTCCCACAGTTTTGTTCTCTGTAGTCACTTTGCCTTCCCTTCCACTACCTGAGAAAATATGGTATATTAACAAGTGAAATGCACAATGTCTGGTATTTTGTGTAGCTATGGATTTAGGATTTAGACTAATCTCGTTTTGTTTACACAATGGGAAAAATTCAGCTTATTAAATACATCATAGAATTGCACCCAAGCTTTGCAAGTAGGAAAGTTAGACATTTTCTAGGTAGTGACTTTTTAATTTTAATTTTCATAACCTAGAGATCAGGCTGTTGCTTTCACATGATATATGTAGTATCTCATGACTGGAGTTTGTTTTGTCTTATAATATCTATACTCCTTTTGTTTTTCAAGAGCTATATTGTAAACAGATGATATATTACCTCATTGAAAATACATTTAAAAACATGCACACACACATACACACACACACAAACTTGCAAAAAAAAACAGCAACAACCAACACCAAGGTTAAGGGGAAAAATCAGGAATGAAATAAGCTAAATGTTTAGCATTAAAGGAGTTGGGATTGTGAATGTATTTAACTTTGCTCAGTATTTCTAATTTTCTGTGACACAAGTATACAACACGTGTAATGTTAAGAATATAAAAATAGAAGCTTGGAGCTGTTGATTTAGAACAAACATTAGAGAGCTAAGGATTTAGATTTTACTTTAAATGGTTAGATTAATTTAATGATAGTTTAGATTGTCTATACATTTAGAAGTTTTGGTGGGAAATCATTTATAGCATTTCCACTAGATATATTTTATATATATAATGTATATGTATGTATGTATAGACATGTGTATGTCTCTCTAGATGTTGTGTGTATCTGTGTGTATGTATGTAAAGTTCAAAAGCATTTTATTGCTTATCTCATTATATATACTACTTTTTAAGTTATAGTTGCAAAACTTTATAACAGATATGGAACTCTGCCTTGCTGGAGCCTAGAAAACTATAAAGCAATAAAGAGCCAAAATGACTTTTTATACATGTTTTCATGTGGATTTAATGGGATTACGGGATATTTGATGGTAGAAATGCCACCACAGTGTTAGCTGAATCATCAAATAATTCCTAGACTACTTCTAACATCAATGTCTGGAGGTTATTTCTAAGTTATACTTGTAACCTTGGGTCAACTTTATGATGCCTTTAACCTTAACAACACTAAACTCTTTAAAACTGTTAGGGAGGTAGTCTAGAGTCTTTAAAAAAATCTAGATAATACTGGTCTCGATACCTTGTAGATAGCCCAATGTTCCAAAAAGATTTTTGCAAATTCCTGGTAGAGGCGCTAAAGTAGAGGGAGGAACTCCAGCTCTGATTATCTGCCTTCAATTAATTCTTATCCTCTACTCTGTGTCTTAGGATTGTTCCTTTCACTCCACCTTAAGGGGAAAACCTAATATGAGACACATACCCTACTTCTGGAGACCCGAAGCCAAAAGCAAACAGGATATTATTATTTTTTAATTCTATTGAATAGTATATGAGCCTGATATAGCAAAGTAAATTTAAATTGTATGTTAGATATGCTTAGCCTTCAAATCCATTGATTACCTGGGTATAGGATATTTCTCCCCAAATCCACTGCCTCAAATAGCACTTTGGCCTCTTGACACTTCCTGAATCCTTCTACACATCAGTTGAACCATATTCTCCCAATGACACTATTTTCTGACTCTATTATAGAAAACAATTCAGGGTTTATTAATATCTATTTCTATAACCACCACTTATAACCACTGAATGAGAAAACTATCAAAACAAAAGCCATATGGAAAGGAGATCCCAGGATGGGGAGAAATTTATATTTATTTTTTACAGATCCATCGAGTAAATTTGTCCAGTGCATTTTAAAAGAGAGTTGAGACAGCATTAATTCATCTACGTTGAGAAATATTGGCACTGTGCTTGGCTCTAAGAATACTGCACTGAGTGAAGTAGACAAAACCCGTGCACTTACATATTTCCTTGTATGGGGGAGACAAACAAATTATCCTATAAATAGGCACAGTCAAGAGCTGTGATGAGGGCTGTATAGAGTGTAAGTTTTGTTAAAGTGTACAGGGAACCTAAGTTCAATTGAAAACTCAAGGAAGGCCCTTCTGAGATGGAATCATGTACAGCATGCCTTCAAGTATGAGAAGAAGCCGGGCATGGAAAGGTCAAGGAGGAAGATGGACAAAGGGCCTGAGGTAAGAACTTCGGGTGTTTGAGAGAATGAAAGAAGGTCAGGAGTGAGAAGCATAGAGAGGATGTTAGCAGGGCAATGCAGGGCAAGGAGTTTGTAGAGGAAGATAGAGGTTAGCTCCCAAACGATGCGAGATATTATTTTTGGTATAATTCTTGGAAATCCTTGAAAAGTTTTGGGGAGGAGGTGGCATGATCCAGTTGATCTTAAGGAGATCACTCTGTAGTTTAGGAAGAATAGATCCAAGAACAATAAATGACATTTATTTTCATAAATCTAGAAAAGGTTATGAAATTGGATATACATCACACAAATTAGATGTCAGATAACAGATCTTTTCTGGAAGAATTAGGTGTCAGGGAATTGATTCAATTTGTCTAACACTTGGTGAATATGATTAACTATATTATAGATTCGTTAGGTGCATTTTAATCATGTTTACACATTTTAAGAAATAATTGAATTGGTTGCACAGATGTTATAATAAGGAGGCAAAGACAGAAGACTACTATATGCTAAAACTGGTTTTACACATTTCAGCAAAAATACACCACATTAACCTCATGCTAATATTCAGGAAATTTTCTACAGCCCTTGCTTACCTTTTGGTACAGATCTGCATTTTCCTAACAGCTGGGAGTGTACAAGTTTAAATCTGGTGCAGGTTGCTCTATTCCCCCAGTGTATTTCCTTCCTTGAAAAACTATTGTGGAGCCTTTTAAATTTGAATTTTCACAGTAATTCAGAGGAAGTTATGCTGCAGCCAGTCCTAGCTCTTAATGGCTTATTCACATGTGATGACACATGAAGTAGGCTTTATTTTGTATTTCAGGAAATTGCCTGGTGCATTGTGTTTTTCTTTTCTGGAGGTTGAAAATGTTAGCTAGAAATGCCCCCAAGCATAAAAGAGATGAAGACAAAGCACAATTGGTCAGAGGCCCTACAGGTTTTCATAGCATTCACTCCTAATGTTCCAGAAAGAAATCTTCAACTTTGCTTTCTATGAAATAAAAAATTCTGGCATCGATTATTACCCATTCTTAACCATGCTGTTAGTCCATTCAGATATCCATTGAGTGGACTTTCCCTGTAAATCAATAAAACAGGTCCCAATTTCAAAAACGCTTCATACAGTTTCAGAATTTGTTTTCCGAGGGTGCCACCGAGGGAATCCTAAATCAGTTCTTAGTTTTCTATAATATACAAAAGTTTGGTTTTGCTCTCTGCTATCACACTGATGAAAATTATAAGTAAAGGGGGTTAAGAGAGCCCAAAGGAGAGCACAAGGAATTTTCTGAATCCTCTTTCCTAATGTCCTGAATAACAGAAAACAAAGGAATTGGCCTCTCTGAATTTGATAGCTGGAGGGGAGAGTATGGGGGGAGGGGAGGTGGAGAAGCACATAGTTAACTAAACAGAAGTCACAGCTGCTCCCCTAGCCAACTCCTTGCCTGCTTGTTCTGAGGCCTTTCGTTGGGCAGAGTTGGAGAAATAGCTTGGTAAACGATGATACGAGATGGACGGATTTGCTCTATACTGGAAACAGCAGCGAGCAAGTGGTGAAGACAGAGAATGGATTGGACTGTATCTGGGGAGAGAGAAGACAGGGGCTGGAGGAGACTCGGTTTGGGAGTCTGGGAGCATTTGGGTAGACGGGGAGGAAAGACTTTGATTCTGCTGTCAAGCCTGTGATACCGTGACAGAGAGAAAAGGTCAGAGAGAGGTTTGTGTTGACTGTTAAAAAGAATAATCATGCATAGCCATTTCTTTAGAGACTAAAGTCTAGATATCTAAATAAATAAATAGGTAGGAAGATAAATAAATAGAGAGGAGGTAGATAGATACAGATGTAGGTAATTAAATACTATCATTTACTGAGAACCTACTATGAGTTCAGCTTTTTGATACAATATCTCTAATCCTGACAAGGTAATTAAAATATTGTGCTCATTTTACAGATGAGAGAACTGAGGTTTGGAAATGTTAACTGGCTTGTTCAAAGTCACACAGGTATTAAATGGACATACTGAAGATTTTAACCTGATATGTATGAACCCACAAATCTATTAACTTTTTCCCTCTATCATGCTGCTTCCTTGTGCATTCTTTCTAAGCAAAGTTCAGCAAGCTTTAGGAGGAAAGAATTCTTGAGCTTCCCCTTTCATCCTTCTTCTGCCAACATAAATATTTCCTCCCTAAATTTATTTTAAATTGAAACTGGAGAGCTAATATTTATTACATAATAGGACATAATTTAAAGGAACAAACAATTATCTGGTTCAATTGAATTTCGTTTGACTTATTTCTTCAGATAGACAGGAATTTTAGTGGGGGTGACAGAACACACATAGAAATATAGAATCACTGGTTTGTGATACTGATCCATAATAGGCATTCTCCCTCTCTTCACACATATCACAGGCAAATCTGTGTTCTTCTCAAAGACCCAAAGATTCATACAGAAATGAGAAAAACAAAAAGCAGTACAGAAGGCCCAGTTCTCCAAATAAAACAGGAATATCACAGAAACACAAGGTAGCACAGCGTCACTATTCATTTGCCTACCTGGAATACTGTCCGCAATATTCAGGTTTAGCCCTCTTTTTCTTATCAGAATGTTTGTCTGGCAGTGTTCTTACGGATTATCTATTTCTGCTGAATAACTTGCAGCAGGGCTGCTAATCAAGAGAAAAAAGAAGCTGCCTTTGGTGATGAAAATTGCTTTCTAGTGACTGATTGTGCTAATCAATCTTCTACAAGGAAAATCAGGAGTAAAAGATGGCCAATAATTGCAAAACACTGCTGCACACATGAAGAAAAATAATTGACGCACAAAGCACAGAAAAGCAACTCTTGAGAAAATGTTGCAGAGTTAGCTATTTTAATAATATATACATTGGAAAGTAGTTTTTCGCAGTTTAACACCTAAGCTTTATTTTTAATATAGGTAAGGACTATGCCTACTTTAGTCTGGCATTATAGCATTTAATGACACTTCATAATCTGAGAGTAATCTAGGATTTCTCATTTGGAATCTGAAAACTCACTGAAAGTTATAAAAATTATCAAGATTGTTGATGCACTGATTATATTTAGCTTCTGATCATAACTTTTTTGTGTATGATAATCACAACTGACTTAATAGCAGAAAATCTTTATTTCTAATGATCCCCACCTGTCAGTGCAGCTCAAGTAATGATCTACAGTGTTTCAGACTCTGTTTAGAGTTTGCTTACAAGTTCACGGTGCTATTACAGCTATGAAATCCAATGTAGCATTGATGCTATAGCAAGTTTTGTGCAGACATTGTAAAGTAGAAACTAAAACTTATACTCTTCCCCATTAAAAAAAAGTATGAATGCTTTTTCAATCAGTTGTGCATCTAAACCAATTTTTCAGGACTTTATATAACTTAAGAGCCAACTACATAAGAGATCTGGAATCATATATGTGAGTAAAATATGTGAGATAATCCCTGAAATTTGGGAAATCAACTTTGGCTCCTTAGAAGCACATACACACAATGTTTCTTCAAACCTAAGAAAGCATCAGTTAAGACTCACTGAAACAATTAAGGAAGAAATATGTCACGAATTAAATTATGATGTATTGCATTAATGAAAGTCCTACATGACACATGATCTGGTCACACCAGCCTCTTTTTGCTTTGAAGTTTTCTTCTGTTTCCAAATGATTTGGAATTTTTTCCTGCTTGGAGTATATTAGGCAATTTCAAAGGAACGTAATAAAACCTAAAACAGCAAAGTCTCTATGATGTGAATCTCTCTAAGGTCTCATGAAGCTTCTTTTGTATTTCTTTGCACAAAATCATCAAATTGTATTCACTCCTCCAAGGATAAATATTTGCTTTAATAGCAACAAATTTGTGCCCTACTGCTGTATTTTTGAGGCCAAATAATTCTATATTTCAAACCAAACGATACCGATAATTTTGTAAAGCACTGAAACTCACCATGTTTAGTAACATAACCCAACTGAAATGATATTAAAAGCTACAACCAAGAGTGCATATGTGCAGGCAATGACAAGTACGATGTAACTGCCAGCTCGACAACATAGAATACAGACACATCCTGATTTCAGAGAAGTTAAATGTGAAAAATGCCCGTCTTAGAATTGATATGATACAGTAATATATTGCAAGGTGAAACTTTAGAGATGATGATGTTCAGTTCCTTCATTTTTCACAGTAGCTCTGTTGGGCAGCACCCCGCAGACCTATAAGGGCTGTACTTGTCCAGCTTCAAGACCAAAGAAAGAGCCCAGCGACAGAGACATCAATGGTTTAATGGATGGGGGAGCTTACTTCTGAAGCAAGGTCCTGGAGCAACACCCCACCACCACCACGTGTGGCAGACAGTGGGCAGGACATGACAGCTGTCTTTGCTCCTGGGGCGCTGGGTGTGGTGGTGGGGAGATGGCCAGTTGTAGGGAAATTGACCTCAGGTGGGCTCATTAGTCACCAGGGAAACCAGTAGAGGGGCACGCCCCTCACAGCCCCTTTGAAAAGAACAATCACTAGCTGGGGCCTGGGGCAAGTATGTAGGAAGGTCGGTCAAGTGGGTAGAGTATAGGTGAAGCAGGCACTGGTCGGGCAGGGGATGTACAGAGAGCAAGAGAGCAGCCACCTTGAGTGGCCTGTGCATATAAGCTCCATGAGGCTCAACAAATTAAGAAAAGCTGTCCCAGATGGTGATAGAATCTAGACAAGAATCCTAATTTTTAGGACAACAACTTACACAATTTTGGAGATCTGTCCCTTTTGAAAGATTTATTACTTTGTGATTTTCTTATTATCTTGTGCTCACAGCTATTATTTGATTGAGGACTGGTTTAACTCATCATTTTATTAATCACTGATTATTGAACAAGATACATAGGTTGCTTCTGTGCTATACTAAGTGAACCTACTTGGCAATATAAAATGTTAATCCATTACATAATTTCAATATTTTATTTAGTTTCTAGTAAGTAAAAGGTAAAATTATTATCCTTGATTAATCTTCCTAAAATAACCCTTTCATTGTGTGAAATTAAACGTCTTCCTTTTGTTTGCTGCATCATTTCTAGATTTCTCCATCCAATTTTTAAGGCTTTTCTTAATTTAGTGTCACTACTCAATTTGATTTCTCTCCACTTGAAACCATGCTATCCCGCTTTTTACTTTAGTCATTATAACTACTACTAACAAAATGCCTGTAAAATTATTGTTTAATCTCAGTTTTAATTACTGACCATGGAATCTTCTGAAAAGTAATTTATTATATTAATTGGCTTTGGCTACTAGCACACAATGTATATCATATCTGTGCTTTGACTGTTACTCACTTTTCGTTGCATTTCACAGAATCAGAAAAGTAGGTTCTGGAGTCAACATACCATTGGCTATGAGCTGTCACGTTTGATTTCTTCACCTGGCTTTAACAGTCCTTTTAAAAGTTGGTTTTAGTGGTGTGCAGTAGACATTGGCACACATCAAGTATATGTGCAGGCATTCTCAAACAGAATATCACCTTTTCAATTCTTTTCTCATGACAATATATCTCTGTCAGTAATGAAGCTTCTTCCTAAAACAAGAAACCAAATTTAAAAACCATTAAATCAGGCATCACTGAATACATTAAAATTATTGCTATATAACAGATGGTTGATACTGACTTCTGGTTATTATGTCTCACACATCTACTCTGCCAAAAACAATAGTGCTCAAAATACTGAAGGACTAACCCAATACAAAAATAAGAAACTTCATAGTAAAAACAGACTTACCAGTACCTACATATGTTTGTCATCATTCAGAAAGTATTCTGGATCAGTAGAAGTATGTTTAACTATGGATCAAAGGACAAAGGAGGAATTATACTTATACGTTGTTTGAGTTGGTTTGTGATAGGTGGTAATTTCCTTTCAACTTCTTCTTTAGCTTAACAGACTGAAATCCTAAGAACAATCTTTAACCTGAAAGCCATGGTCATTTTGCCATAAAGATTAGTCAATAAGACATACGTTATAAACTGTTGATCACATTTCTATTTCAAATAAAATTATACCATCCTACATAATTATAGATATTATGATTGAATCATCACCTTTTACATGGTAAAATATACACACATATAGCATTATGCATAGCACCATATAGACATGAAATTTTAGATATTATGACCACAGGCTTTACAAACTCAGGTTTCTTAAATCCTAAAATAAATTAAATTATTCAAAAATAGATCATTTAATTAATATGGTAGAATATTAATGACCATTAGAAATTGTGGCTTCAAGCAATTTCTCAGTATATAAGAAAAGTTAAACGTATATTAAGATTTTTAAGTTTTTTAAGTTTTAGTTATATGTTTTTTATTGTAGTTATATTGTTTTTAAAAGCATATCATATTATACAACTAACGTGGTCCTAGTTAAAATCTATACATATTACATGTAGCTACCAATATATATTTATTTATCTATATATTAATATTTAGAAGGTATACCTCCAAATGTAAAATGAGAACAGTGATTGCTATGAACCATGGCATTATGAAATACTATTCTGATAACTTAAACGGGATTACTTTGGTGTTTTAGTATGTTCATTTTATGTTATTGTTCTTTTTTTCTAATACAGAGTATTCATATTTTCTGGAGGATTTATTCATAATACAATATGAAAATATTCCATTATGCCTACTGATTAAAAAAATAAAACCATCTACTAATAAGGCCAGGATATTTGCTAATTGCATGACATTGGTCAAATATGTGTTCTTTGATTACTTTCATTACCATCAAAAAATCTATGGTCATATCTATAGAATTGATAGATCCTTATTCTGACAGACCTATGTAACCTATGCCTGCACTGGGTATAATAATAGGTAACAGGATTGTTTTAAGAATGAAATGCAATAATGTATTAAAATACCTAGTGTACTGACTAAAAACTAGCAAGCACTCAATAATAATAGTTAAATTTTTCTTAATAAAAATATGTTATTTTGGATGTTTTTACTGACATATCAGCAAACATATGCATCTTAAAAATTATGACAAAATTAGTTAAATAATGTTAAACCAAGAGTTGAGGACTTTATTACATCATATTGGAAACATGCAGAACTTCTGCTTACAGATACTTCGAAATCCCATGCATATTTCACCAATCAGTGGGTTCTATGTGCATCTAAAGGTATTTCAAATAACAGCTTTTCCAATTCATAGATTTCTATTTAAGGAACTAACTTTACAGTTCAAAATTAATCCAGAATTAAAGTATTGTAAACCTCACCTCACCTCTCCATACCTCCAACTTATTTTTCCAGGCATGTCTGCAACTCTTAGAAAAACAATTAGGTTAGGGAAGAAAACCATGACCTTCTTATTAAAATGAAACATCCAATAATAATAAAGTGAGAATTTCTCAGAGGGCAATCATCATTGTACATCAAAGCTCCAAAATATTTCCTGAAATTTATTTTCTCTTTGTGTTTCTTCCTAGGCACTATAGAGACTACTATATTGGCCAGGGGTGGAAATGGAGATTGGAGGGGAGACAAGTAGAGAAACTCCCTAAGAGCCACATTACTCATCTCTGAATATCTTACAGCATTGTTGTCTTTATTAAAGGTTAACATAATGCCTTCAATTTATCATAGTGTGTCCATGAAGCAAAATCTCTCACACCTGTCAGGAAAAAGAGCTTATACATGATTCTAGATTTGGGGAGGTTTAAATTCAACAAAGCAAAGTCCAAAATGAGGTTCTTTTCTGGCCCAAGTTTGACTTTCTTTCTAGGTTCTACTTTCTAGTCTAGGGACTTAACTCTTCCCAAGCATTAACACAAGAAAAGCCCACTTTCTGAAGGAAGACTGCAGGAAAAGTTTATCAAACTACATTGCCATACTCGAACATATACAATAGATCCACACCTACCATATCAGGTACGGTTTCATAACACAGTATTCCCCATCCCCTCAAAAGTCTAAGTCCTGATTTTATTTAGCACCCATTCTGGTATATTAGGACTAGCAGACTAACAGAATGGTCCCTCCATACAACCTAAAGAATGTCAGCTACTGATTCTGTTTGGAAATACCAAATTATTTTGATGCTACCAGGGCCTATTAATTTTAATATTTCCAACTTAACTGACCATCACCAGAAGATGACATAAATATACTAAATAAGAACGTGAGTATTTAGAGACACTTTCTTTGTTGAGGAATACAAAAAAAGTTTTAAAATTATAATGCACAATCCAATTTTAATTTTTTTCCTTATATTCTCACAGAGCTCTTCTTTACTGTAGAGACTGGGTGTCTTATAAAAATGCAAATATATTCTTTTAATCTACATTAATATTAATAACTAGAATTTTTAAAAGGTAAAAATCTGTTTCAGTCTAGAGTCAAATCTGGGAAAAAATAAAATCCTTAATTCAGTTGATATTTTTCAATATGAAATTCTATTTTTCTTTTCACTTTAAAGGAAATAAACATTGATAAATGTTATTAACGTTTAATGAATGATTAATATCAGTGCCTTTTCCATAATAATTTATGATAGAAGAGTTTTATCATGTTCAAGAGACATGTAAATAATTCTATGCGATGCCATTTATAAACGCTTTATAACGGTTTGATAGAACATTATTTAGAACCTGTTTCAAACATGAAAATGGTAAAAACAAGCCTCCTAATGACTGAATCATAAAAGTCTGTGTTCTCATTAATCAAGTTTCTTAAATCATTCCTAAATGTTACCTCAATTCAAAATGCAACTTCCATTTCTTATTCAGTTTTGCCCTCAAGTAGGAATAGAGGAAATCTACAGCACTCAACCCGGAGTAAGCACCAGGCATAGAACTGTTAGGTGCAGTGGTAACATAAGTTCTAGAGCATTACTTGTCATCCAAGCCTAGAATATTCTGTTACTAATTTTAGACAGATTTTTCAGTAAGAGATGTAGTAGGCAGGAGTTTATGACAGATTTTTACACAAATCTTTCCAACTAATTTACTGACACTAAACCTAGCTTAGAAATGAATGTCACCTATCATTGGAATATGGGAAATTTCCAACCATATGTGGCATTTTTCTCCCCTCTGGCTTCTTCATGGAAATTTCATCTTAATTCTGCCATTGCAGATGCATGGTACATAATAAGCCTTCCAGAAACTGGCTGAGGAGAAAACTTCTCCCTCGTTTCTCCTGGGGGTAAGGAGTCAAGCGGTCCTGGCTCACTTGGGTGGGGTGGGAGGATTCCTTAGAGGTTGGTTCCTCCTTAGCCACTGGTCACAAATGAGATTTAAGGAATTTAAGAATACTTTCATTGTACCTCTTCTCCTTCATGCCCTTCATCTGCTTTTTTGGGGACTAAACCATTGGTTAAATTCTTGAGCACGTGCAATCAGCAATACCACAGTCAGGTAAAAAACAAAAAATTATATATATATTATCTATATTTGGGTAAAATAAACAAACCAAAGAAAATTTAAAAAATAATAAGGAAACTCCTACAGTACTATAGTGAACACTAATCCAAAATTTGACAAAAGCCATTTCACATGTAAAAGATGTTCGGAACTCTGTAGTTGTTGTGTTGTAAATAGGAGAGAGCTGTCCAGCCAATGTCTCCAGGCCTCGTGCCTTCTCCCTTGGTTTTCTCTTTAACCTTCGTCTTTCTCTCCTCACCACCCTCCTCCCTGCTCAGGTCTGCCCTCCCTGCCTCTGTCTCCTCTTCTCTCCTCTTTATCTTACTTGCTGCTGTAGGATCCCTTTCCTCAACATAACTCTGGTCATAGCGCTCCTTCAAGGGCCTGTATTTCCTTACATTAGCATGTCTGACCCAAGTCCCTCAAAACACATTTGTCTGTGGACATGTTACATGGTATCTGGTGAAAAGAGGAATCTTTGATCAAATATACTTGAGAAATTCAGGGTAAACAAAGTCAGTTTATCTACTTCTCATAATCTTTGATATCCGCAAAACTCAGTGTGAATTTTTAAGTTAGAGCTAAGATATGAAATACTTCCCAAATTTATCAGTCTATCAGAATCCCTTTTTGCAGAACATCTTCCAACATCTCAAAGGAGACTTAAGAAAACTTTTGAGATACTGGTCGACAGTATAATGAATCAATTCTAAACCTGATGTTCCATGAACTTCATAATAGGAGCTTGTATTAGTTTACTAGAGCTGCCATAACAAAGTACGATAAATTGGGAGGCTTAAAACAATAGAAAAGTCTTCTCTCATAGCTCTTAATGCTTGAAGTTCAAAATCAAGGTGTCAGCAGGGCCATGCTCTCTCTGAAGTCTCCAGGGGAGGATTCCTTCCATACCTCTTCTTGGCTTCCGGTGGTTGCCAGCATTTCTTGGCATTCCTTGCCTTGTAGCCGCATAACTCCAAACATAGTTGTATTATATGACTCACAAATATAACATACTTAAGAGAAAGACTTCTTATATTTCCTTCTACATCATAGCATATAATGACTGAAAATATTTTATCAAAACATGCCCACTGTGTTATTAAGTTTGGGACTTGTAACTATCTGTAAAGGTGTTGTCTTCTCAGATAGTTCTTTTTGCTGAATCTTCTGCTATATCCATCAGACTGTGCTGCTAACATCCTCGTGCATAATGAACCTGGGGGAAAATATTTCAGATATTTTCTATAAGGAAAACTAAGTCTATAAATCGATTTCTTTGAGAGAAGAAATTTTAAAATTAAGTGTCTGGTACTCAAAGGGTCAGTTCAGAGTTTGCTCTTTGTTCATACCATAACTTCTCTCTGCTCTTGGAACTCGACTCTTGGCAGAAAAATAGGCCTAAAATGTTCTTTTGGGAATCAGAGAGAAGGAGCCAGAAAGGGCTGATGCTGATGTTTGCAATAAACTTTGAAGAATTTGGTAAATGTTCCATTTATCCTAAGCTAAACTTTTGACAATCGTAGAGAAAATTCCTTTATAATAATGGATTCTGAAGATAATTATATATGTTTGCCTAGGCTTGGCCCCATAGCATAGGCAGAGCCCAGCCTCTACTTAGTGACTTTGCTACACATACATACACATTCATAAATATATACACATATCAAACACACACATATTCATAAATATGCACATATAGACATACAGACATTCATAAACATACACATTCATAAACGCACACACTAAAACCCTGCACTAATCTTTACATATCTTGAATATTCCAAATCTTCCAAGTAAAATGGAGAAAGAAATGTCCATGATGGTTTCAGCATAAAATTTATAATTAGGAGTTTCTATTGTCTCACCATTGAGATAAGGAGCACAATGAAATAATGACAGCTAATTTGTTTTTAAATAGCATGCGAGGGCTTTCCTGGTGGCGCAGTCATTGAGAGTCCGCCTGCCAATGCAGGGGACACGGGTTCGAGCCCGGAGCCAGAAAGATCCCACATGCCACGGAGCAGCTAAGCTTGTGCGCCACAAGTACTGAGCCTCCGCTCTAGAGCCCACAAGCCACAACTACTGAAGCCCGCACGCCTAGAGCCCATGCTCTGCAACAAGAGAAGCCACCGCAATGAGAACCCCACGCGCCGCAACAAAGAGTAGCCCCCGCTCGCCTCAACTAGAGAAAGCCCACGCGCAGCAATGAAGACCCAACTCAGCCATAAATAAATAAATAAATAAATAAATAAATAAATAAGTGGATTTAAATAAATAAATAAATAGCATGCAAGAAGCTCCAGACCTCAGATCCTGCAACAAGTATTTGTTTTAAAGGAATGCCATGCCATGACCTCTCCCACTTAATCTATGTGAGCCACACACACTGGCATTCACTTAGTTTCTTAAATGCTGTGCCTTCTTCTTTCCTGATTCAAGACTTTGTCATTGTTGTTCCTTTCTGTCACCTAGTTAACTGGTACTCTTCTTCCAAATTCCAGGTTAAATAGGCCTTCCTTGTGGAAAATTTGACTAGAACAACTACTAGGTGAGCTCCTCCTTTTATAGTCTTTTATAACCTTGAGTATATCTCATTTTTTGTGCCTTCAAAGTTACAATCATACATTTATTTGTGTGATTATTTAATGAAAGTTTGTGTCCCAAACTAGACTATAAGCTAAGAAAGCTAGGATTATCTAATTTGCACAAAATTTTCTCCCCTACACCTAATAAAGTGACTGGCGCATACATAGCAGATGAACAAAAAACATCTGTTGACTTGATGGAAGGTTATCTCTGTAAGATCAGAAAGCACAAGGCATCACTGCCTTGTATCAGAATACATTCAGCTGCAAAAAAGAAGAGCTAAATACAGCTCAAACTGTAAAGGAAATGTATTGGTTTACAAAGTTGGCAAGTCCTGATGTGGGATGAATTTCAAGGATGGTTTGATTCAGTAGATCAATAGGATCTTCAAGAACCCTGATCCCTTTCATCTCTCTCCTTCTGCAGCATCATCTTAGACCTGGCTCTCATCCATGGTCACAAGATGGCTGCCAAAAACTCCAAAGGTTACATGCTTTCTTGTCCATATTCAGAAGAAAAAATATCTGCCACAGTAAAAGAAAGAAGTCTACAGGTTCACAGTAACTAGGCTGGCATAGATCATATGTCCAGCACTGTACCAGTGGCTGTAGCCAAAGAGAAAGGTATATGCTGACTGAGCTAAGCCAATCCAGGCTTACCTCTTGGTGCTAATGATCGCATAAACAGGTGGATACCTGAGGGAATATCTTGGTAGTCTAAAGAAAAGGAAGAGATAAATGGATATTGAATAGACATCACACAGACTAAAATGTACCATACTGATGCTATATAACTGTGCAGTACATACTGGGATACAGCTCATTAAGAGGGTTACAGAAAAGTGATAATGGACCTCATGGAGTGTTATGGACTTAATTGTGTCCCCTTCCCCCCAAATTATATGTTGAAGCCTTAACCCTCCAATAACTCAGAATGTGATTGTATTTGGAGATAGGGTCTTTAAAAAGGTAATTATGTGGGGTCATTAGGGCAGGTTCTGATCCAATATGACTGGTGTCCTTATAAGAAGAGGAGATTAGGACACAAACAACACAGACAGAGGGATAACCATGTGAGTTCACAGCAAGAAGCTGTCCATCTGCAAACCAAGGAGAGAGACCTCAGAAGAAACAAACCCACTGACACCTTGAACTAGCCCCCAGAACTGTGAGAAAATATATTTCTGTCATTTCAGCCACCCAGTCTGTGGAATTTTGTTACAGCAGCCCTAGAAAACTAATACACAGAGATAACATAATTTCCAAATTAATTAGACAGCTATGTAGAACTTAATGGAAGCACAGTGATAACACAGGTAACACAGAGCTCATTTAGGGGTATCACAGATTTACGTGGCTTTTCACTGGATTCCACCTTCCTCCATCACACACAGCTTCCTATGATATTCTCATGCAAGTAAATTCCTGTCAGAATTTAAAAACATTCAAATTCCTGCTTTTTTATACTCTGGCTATTATATTACTGCTCTTATAATCAGACTTACATCATCCTCCTAGAAGACTTAACATAAGGATCTATATGTTTCCATTTAAAAGATGTTTATAAATACTAGATATTTTGCCTCTTGAACAAAACTGAACGAGAGCATGTTCACAATATTTAATGCAGCAAGAGGAAGTAAGGTCTGCCTAAGAAGGGCTCCCTAAAAAATACACATGACTCAGCATCCCAGGGTTCTCGAAAGCCATTAGCCCCACAGTCTAACTCCAAGAACTGTTGTCACAAATCCTCTTCAGCAGATGTTCCCACTTCAACAACCTGACTGTTAGTAAATGTGAAGTGAATATTGACATTTTCCAACAGTTGGAGAATGACAGACAAATTCAGGGCCCTGCATCTACCTAGACGCCAGGTGGGTTATTACAGAGGCCTCCAGATCAGAAGAGAAAGCAACTACAACATAAACCTACTAGCCCTTGAAAGAGTTGAAACCCAAATCATCTGCTTTCCTTCTCTTAATTTAGGGTTCCTATATCAGACATGAACGTAGGGTCATAAACTCAGCTCTGCTAGAATTGCAGATTTATGTATTTCTTTAGGGCTCATTTTCATTCCTGTAATGATCTTTCATTCCACTGCCATGCTGGTTATACTCCATCTGCCCCACCAGACCCATTCTTACCTCTCCCCTGCTTGGTTCTGTGCCCCAGAAGGCTGACATCTACAGGCTGCATATCCCATACTCCCTTGTTCTCGGGGCTTGGAATGAGAAAGCAGGCGGTAGCCAATTCCCCATCTTCACTTTTTTGCTGCTGGGCAAAGCCCTGAGCAGGATACAGGAAGCTTTTGCTTTGCCAGCTATGCTTTCTGCCCTACTGGATTGTGGAGAAATCTAGGAATTTCCTAGATTCCAGGTAAGGTGATGTCAAGCAGGCTGGTGCAAGGCAGGTGGGAGAGTACTATTTCCAAATGTTAACAATCATTTTAGCTAAATCGGTTCTTTTTTTTTTTTTTTTTTTTATGGTACGCGGGCCTCTCACTGTTGTGGCCTCCCGTTGCGGAGCACAGGCTCCGGACGCGCAGGCTCAGCCGCCATGGCTCACAGGCCCAGCCGCTCCGCGGCATGTGGGATCTTCCCGGACCGGGGCACGAACCCGCGTCCCCTGCATCGGCAGGCGGGCTCTCAACCACTGCGCCACCAGGGAAGCCCCTAAATCGGTTCTTACTGGCTGAACATCAGTCCTCGTTCTCTAATCCATGACCCTCCCTGTGGAAATGAGTGTGAGACTTCTGCTGGACTACCCTGTGGCTTAAATGAGGCACACTGACCTCACAGAATTATAACCCAATATTTTTTAAAAGAGAACTAGAACAAAACCTTGTTTCTGCAATTTCAACAAACATCTAACCTACTTTGAGCCTCAATTTCTTCAACCAAAGTGAAGATGATACATACCTCATTGGATAACTCTAAAGGTAAATGAACTCAGCATGTGTAATATGCTCAGTAAGGTGAATGACACCTAGTTTAAGGATGGTACTGGAGCAACCTCTCTATGATCTAAATGAGGCAAAGTGACATGCATACATATGCATGTGTGTGGAGATATATATATATATATATATATATATATATATATATATATATATAAACAGTGCTTTGAATTTGTAATAATATGAGCAAGCATATACTTTATATACCAATATAGAAATCATAACTTTTCAAAACAATTTGAAATACCTTCTCTCATTTTATTTTGTTTGAATTTACTTTTTCGATGTCAAAATCGGGATGGATTCATCCCCTCTTTGTTACAAGATAAAATTTTGTGAGGTTGTAATTTCAACCTTACCCCAACACAACCCTGCCCACTCTCAACAGTTGCACTTTTGCTGTGCTGGTTTTTCTCCTTCTAAATCAGAGAAGAAAATGCTTTCTTTTAGATTTTGAAAAGTCTTGAAATAGGCAAGAAAAGTATTTTACATTGAAATCGACCATCTGGTCATTTTATCTTATTCTACATCTAACATCCAGAGTCGCTACAATATTTATTTATTGGATTCTTTATTCATGAAAGTGATATTACAACTATAAATTGCCATAAGTAGTCAGCAACTGCTTTTAACTGTTTCTTTCCCTTCTTTAAGTAATAAAAATTATGTTTAAGAACTATAATTAAGAAATGTCCATGAAAATTAGAGCATCAATTAAGAAATCTAGATAGAAACCTTAATTCTGTCACTAATAATTTTGTAATCACCAACAATTTAATCAGTTTCCTTACCAGCTAACGTAGGATTGGGATAGGTGATCCTTAAGGAACACTTCAAATTCAATTATTGTATCATGGTATTCCGAAGACTTTTTTAGCATAAAATAGCACCTAATATATATTCAGCAATTCCGCCTTGGGCCATATGCATTTAATAATCACAGCAACCCTATTTTGCAGATAAGAAACAAGACTGTGAGGTTAAGTCTATAACTCAAGATCTTACAGGTAGAAGAGTCATAGCTTGAAATGGTCATTTTGCATTTGAATCCTATCGTTCTGTAAAAATTACCTTCTTTTCATTATGACTTTCCTAAAATAAACTGAAAGCTTAAATGACTGAAAAAAAAGTTTCACAAGCAATCAGTCAGTCAGTAAGTAGATAAGCAACAATTTTAGCAAATTTGAAAGACTGATAGGTATTCAAAATGTGTCAGTTAAGAAACGTGGAGATATTTTTAATCCATTTATAAATAAACTATAAATATAACTCTGCATTTCTAGAGAACAGAAAAATAACAGCTACAAGAAAGAACACCCTCCTTCTGCCTCAATGGAACCAGGGATTGTTTTACTCTGAGCAGATGCCAAGGGTGTGGCACCTGCTGCCTATTTTCCTGATGTGCTTCTCTGGCAGGTGTTTCTTTGTTGAGTGTTTGTGGAATTCAATGGATGGTTGGCTCGTCTTCTTGAACAACACAGGAGTTAGGGGTGCTGACCCCTGCAGTTCAAAATCCATGTATAACTTTACAGTCGACCTTCTGTATCCACGGTTCTGCATCCTTGGATTCAACCAACCATGGATCGTGTAGTGCTATAGTATGCACTTAGTGAAAAATTTTCATGTATAAGTGGACCCTCACAGTTCCAACTCACGTTGTTCAAGGATCAACTGTAGTTCCTACCAACACTTAATAAGTTTCTCCTACGGCACTCGCCTAGCCTATGAAATATATTTTTAGAGCGCTGATCTGGGGGCTTCCCTGGTGGCACAGTGGTTGAGAATCCGCCTGCCAATGCAGGGGACACAGGTTCGTGCCCCGGTCCGGGAAGATCCCACATGCCGCGGAGCGGCTGGGCCCGTGAGCCATGGCTGCTGAGCCTGTGCGTCTGGAGGCTATGCTCCGCAACGGGAAAGGCCACAACAGTGAGAGGCCCGCATACCACAAAAAAAATAAAAAATAAATAGAGCCCTGATCTGAGGGAATGTACTTTCAAATGACTACTGAATGACAATCACCTCACTGAATTGGTCCACTTCAATTCCATTCTCCAAATACCCTCTAGAGTGACCAATCTAGAGTACAAATATGACCACATCACTCCTACACTTATAATCCATCCACAGCTTTCTGCCACTGACAAGACCAAAAGACAAAAGATCCTCATATGGCAAAGAAAAGCCTCCATGATTGGATGCCATATTATCTCTTCAGTGCTATCTCATGCCATGCAGCCTCTCACATTATACTTCCTATGTTATGTCATGTTGTCTTGTGCCTTCACACAAGTGAAACCACGCTGTGCGCACCTGCATTTCTTTGAGAGCTTTCTCTGGCCATCAAGGCCCATTTTCTCACTTATATATCAGGCAAAAAGTGCTGGGGAATCAACACCTCCCAGGAGAAACCTATAATCAATGGCTAACAGAAGCTGGTGCATAAAAACTCGCACTCCCATCATCCCTTAGTAATCACTTAGGAATAACTCTGAAGTGTATAGTCTATAATGTCCTTCAGAATTCCCCAGCAGGATGAAGCTCAAGTTACCCATAGCAACTGCTTGAAAACAAATGTTTTATTCATGATCACCTCTTCACCATCTTACTTCCTCACTGGTGTGTCCTAGTGTCACCTCGCAAGTAAACCACTCATTCTCAAATGCCAGTGTTGGGGTCTGTTTTGGGTGGATCCCAAACTAAGACCTTACTGTATTAATCTAGGTAATTAACATTACCTGCAGCTATAGCCAGACATCTCATAACTAAACACAATTAATATTTTTTCTCACTTCTGTGAAGTCTAATGAAGACTGGTCAGTTCTTCTCCATACTGTTGCCATACCATCTGGAAGACACAGGTCATGTCAGCAGGCAAAGCAGGATGAAAGAGGTACCCCCACTCTTAACTGCCTTAGCTAAGAAGTGACTTATGCTACTTTCATGCATTGTCCATTGACCAGAACCTGTCATATAGCCTAACTTAACTGCAAAGCAGATTGTAAATTATAGATGGGATAAGTGGTGAGCACCAACTGTTTCTTCCCCACTCAATTCTCCAATTGTTCTACATTGTGCATCATGGTTCAACATCTCATCCCTCTGATATTAGATCAGAGGGCTTTCCTATGTGATATCTTAATGCTTTTTATAAATCTCTATTCATTATACCAATATAAAATGTTTTTGTTGGTTAGGCTGAAAAAGCACACAGTGATTTCCTTGAATATTCAGATAATATCTCACTTTTCCTTTAATCCAAACTCTTAATAGAAAATAAGCTTCTCTTGTCAAGGAGGTTATAGTCAGTATTTTAAAAGATTCTGATTTTTGATAATCAAATTCCAAAAGCTTTTAAGTATATATTCCATAGTTGTCAAAATGGAAACTAATGACTAGGGAGAAATCAGAAAGAAGTTCAGGATAGTGTTTTATCCATCTCTCTGTCACATCACTTGTCAATCTCCTAGTATTTTTGGAGAGAGTGAGAAGAAATATAACATTAAAATAGAGATTAAATTGAGTGGTTTTTACCTCTAGTTTTCAGACTACCAATTTGGAAAATGGCTGTCCACATTTTATACTAATAACTATGGTTTACATTTTGCTGATTTCTAGTAGACATAGGTGATAGTGTAATTGGATATTTTCCTGTGACATACTAAATTATTGTTTATCTCCAATTTTTACCAACAATTATCAAATTATCAGGTTTAGCTTATTATCACAATTACCTCTTTCTTCACAGTATATAATCTTTTGGGAGAGGGTCAAAATGAAACAATATATTTCATATTTACATATGAAATACATAAAAGAGAAAAATAAAATATTTACATGTAAGGAAGGAGAGCATGTATGTGTGAAGTGGCTTTTATTTGAAGCAGTATGGCTGACTTGAGACCTTGAACATCCCTTCTAAGGAAAATAAGAAAAATTTGCATAGAATATAAACATCTTTTTTTAATGTTACCACTGATCTGGCAAGAAATAAAGAACAGGCGAATAACAAAAAATAAAATGAAAATAGAAGTCCCATGATATAAGAGAAATAAAGGTAGGCTTTATCCTCAGGGCATCTGCTTGATGACCTTGAACAGAGCATTGGTGACCTCGAACAGAGCATTCTCTGCTGCTTTGAAAGTCACAGGGACAGGAGCAGAGCCTAAGGCTTGCCCAAGGCTGGAGTCTAATACAACTCTCAGGTTAAAGCTAAGATCCAGAAGGGATAGACCTTCCATGTAATGGTAATGAGAAATAAACGTGGCACACCATGGGGACAGCAAGTGAAATTGCCTGTCTTGACATTCACCTTGTATGGAAGGGGAGTACAATCTGCCCTGAGAATATTTTTTAAAATGCAGTTCTCACGTATGTCTGTAGCCCAAATTTACATAACCAGAAACTTCAAGAGAAGCATTTAAGATAAGTGCTCTGGACCCCTAGATGACTGGCAGAATCAGACAAAACCTTCTGGGGGAAACAACTGCAACCCAGCCCTCAAATAATTCCCACAGATAACAATCTAAGGGACATGAGATCACATGAGATCACATTTTGTATTAAAATACAAAAGCCACAGAAACCAGTTACCACAACTAAGAGGAAGAACCCAATGTGCAAAGAATTCCAACGTTGCAATCCTCAGAACCAGAACGTAAAATAACTATGATTATATATTTCAAAACATGAAATAGAGGTTTAAATATTTAAACAAGAAATAACGAACAATAAAAAATAAGAATGCATATCTAAAATAGAATCAAAAGAATTTGTAGAAACTAAAACCAAAATAATTAAAATGAAAATTTTGATGGTGGGTTAAACAGCAAATTAGACAGCTGAAGAGAGAAGAATAAATGAAAGATGGATCCATAAGAACTCTCCTGAAAGCAGCTCAGAGAGACAAAGATTTGGAGAATGTGAAAGAGACTAAATAAAGTATGCATGTATAAATAGCTAGAATAAATACCAGAAGAAATAGAGTATAATATCTAAAATAACTTAATGGAAAATATAATAAAAAAGAAGAAAAACTAGCAATGGCAATGAGGGGATAAACAGTACAAAATGAATGCCTGGAGATAGCAGAAATTAATTCGAATATATCCATAATCCTATAACAATGTAAATGGACTAAACTCTAGATTTGAAAGATAATGATTCTCCAGACTGTAAACAAAATAAAGAAAAATCTAGCCATATATTGCTTACATGAGACCTACCTAAATTACCAAAATTCAGAAAGATTGAAAGTCAAATGATGGAAAGATACACCAGGCAAACACTAATCAAAACAAAGGTGGTCTCAATGTATCTGAAAGCAAACCAAGTAGATTTTAAGACCAATGCATTATTGAAGATAAAGAGAGGCCTACATAGTGATCAAAAGTTTCAATTTGCCAGAAGATAATAATGATTTTTTTTTTTTTGATGTGGACCATTTTTAAAGTCTTGATTGAATTTGTTACAATACTGCTTCTGTTTTGGTTTAGTCTTTTGGCCATGAGGCACTTGGGATCTTAGCTCCCTGACCACAGATCCAACCTGTACCTCCTGTATTGGAAGGCGAAGTGTTAACCACTGGACCGCCAGGGAAGTCCCAATAATAATGATTTTTAACTCACATGGGCTTAATAATATAGCCTCAAAATATATAAAGCACAAATTGACAGAATTAAATGGAAAATTACAAAACCTCTATCACATTGTGAGACTTTGACACATCTGTAGTAACTAATGGATTAAAGAGATAACAACTTAACAAGAATACAGAAGATTTGCATATGACAATAAATAAGTTTGATCTAAAGAATGTGTATATAACATTGTACACAATGACTGAAAAATACATGTTTTCTGCAAGAACTTGAGGAACATTATGAAAATTGACCACTTTCTAATCTACAAAGTGAATGGCAATACATTTTTTTGTCTTCGTGCTTCCCTTTTGTTCCTATCCAATCTATTCTCAACTCTACCCCAATGATCCTGGGAAAACCTAACCTGGATGAGTCATACATCTGTTCATACTTCTCCAGTGGCTTCACATCATGCTACAAGTGAAAGCTGAAATCCATAGTCATTACATTAGTCCACAAGGCCTACACACCTACCCTTCCAAGCTGGTTTTGTTTCTCCAATCTCATCTCCTCCCCTCCCCCTCAGTGTGCTTCAGGTACACTGGCTGTTCCATTAATACAGTAAGCCTGAATCAACCTCTGAACTGTACACTGGTTGTTTCTTCTGTCACGATCCTTCCTGCAGATATCTGAACACTCACTCCTTCATCTCCTTTAGGTTATTTTACAAATATTACTTTTTTACTGAGGCCTCCAACACCCTATCCATAACTCATTCTTTTCCCCTCTTCCCTACTTTATTTTTCTCTTAATCATTTCATGCCATCTAAAACATTACTTATTTTTTTATCTGTTTCCCTTCACTAGAATGTAAATTCCTAGAGTGCATAGTTTTTATTCTGCTTTATTGCTATATGACTAATGACTAGAGCAGTTCCTGGTATTTTTGTGACAAATACTGGTAGGATGAATAAAGAATGAAGGAATTTGGAGATTTAAAAGCACTTTTTTATATAAACTTTGAGTCAGAAAAAATATCATAATAAAGTTATATAATATTTCAACCTAAATGACCAAAATCACACATATCAAAACTGTAGAATATAGCCAAAGTGGTACTTAGAGGAACTTTATAGCCTTCACTATGTATATTCAAAAAGAAGAATCATTTAAAAATAATTAACCAGGCATCCAACCTAAGAATAAAAAAAGAACAACATAATAAACCTCCCCAAAATAGCAGGGAATAAATAATAAAGATCATAAATAAATAAAATAGGAACAAAAGAGGCCACCAAAGCCCCACAAAACAATTATTTGAGAAGACTAATAACTTGCACAAATCTCTGATCATAGTAACAAATAAAACAAAATAGAGAAGGCAAAATGGACAATATTAGGAGTGAAAGAGATGACACTACAGATACTACAGTGATTAAAAAGATAAAATCATGTTCTGAATAAATTTGTTAATAAATTTAAAATATTAGATGAAATGGGAAAAAATTTTTAGAAATATGCAACCTACCTAAACTGGTTCAATTAGACAAATAGAAAGCCATTAATATACAAAATCAATAGTTTAAGTTATCCTACCAGAAAACACACTAGAATCAGATGGCTTTGAAGGGAAGTTCCAGAAAATGTGAAATACCAAAGAATTCCAACAATAAATCAAATTTTCCAGTAGAGATAAAGAAGGAATATTTCCTCCAACTCATTTGGTGATGACATAATAACCTTTATAGCAATTTTTAAAGTAATGTATTAAAAAGTTACAGAACTGGGATCCTTGGAGAAATGGCTGATTCTAGGACTGGGGCTGAAAATGTCCACAATGAGCCCAGAGCATCGTTTAGTGCCAGAAGTAAAGCGTTTAAAAAAACAAAATGAAACACAACAAAGTAGTTCAATGCTTTGGGTATGTCAAAGGAACATAGGAGGCAACATTTGGGTAACAAAATAAATAACATAGCATTGAGTTGTAACCCCAAATATAAAATAAGTATTCATGAGTCCATAGTGATATTAATAAATAAATAAATAATTAAATGAACAAATAATTAGGGAATGCCCTGGTGGTCCAGTGGTTAGGATTCAGCACTTTCAATGCCATGGGCCCGGGTTCAGTCCCTGGTCAGGGAACTAATATCCTGCAAGCCTTGTGGTGTGGCCAAAAAAAAAGTAAAGGGAGAAGAAACAAGTCTCTTGTGCAGAAGAATTCCAAATAATTTATGTAACTCCTCTTCCCTTAAGGAGAGAGAGCATAAGTCTACACTCCTTAATTGTGAACTGTGTATAATAACTTCCTTCCAAAGAGTATACTATGAAAAGTTACAGGAACAAATCATGAATATAGATGCACTACTCATGAACAAACTTAACAACAACCTGAATATAGTCTTGTTGAAAAAAAAAACCATCATTACCAAATTGGTATTATTTATCCAGGAATTTTTTTTTTTTTTTTTTTTTTTTTGTGGTACGTGGGCCTCTCACTGCTGTGGCCTCTCCCGTTGTGGAGCACAGGCTCCAGATGTGCAGGCTCAGCGGCCATGGCTCACGGGCCCAGCCGCTCCACGGCATGTGGGATCTTCCCGGACCTGGGCACGAACCCATGTGTCCCCTGCATCAGCAGGTGGACTCTCAACCACTGCGCCACCAGGGAAGCCCCCAGGAATTATTTTAATATTACTAAAAATACTAGTAAAATTTACTACATTAAGAGACTATAGGAGAGAAAAAAACACATGATTATATTAACAGATCAATAAAACACATTTGATAGAATTCAACATCCTTTCCTAATAAGAATTTTTAGAGAACTAGAAATAATAGGAAATCATTAACCTCTATCATTAACTATGGAAGGCAGATCAGCAGTTGCCAAGGCCTAGGTGAAAGGGGTTGGGGTGGGGTTGGGGTGAGGAGGGATTGACTGCAAAGGAACATGAAGGGACATACTGGGGTGATGGAAGTGTTTTATATCATGATGGTGGGGGAGGTTACACAACTATATGCATTAGTCAAAAATAAAATTAGAGTTTTCATGTTCTTTGGATAAATACTCAGAAGTGGGATAGTTGGAGATATATGCATGCCTATGTTCATTGCAGCATTATTTACAATTGCCAAGGTATGGAAACAACCTAACTGCCCATCAACAGATGAATGGATAAAGATGTAGTATATATACACAATGGAATACTTCTCAAGGATAAAAAAAGATGAAATCTTGCCATTTGCAATAACATGGATGGACCTTGAGAGTATTATGCTATGTGAAATGTCAGATGGAGAAAGACAAATAGAGTATGATTTCACTCATATGTGAAATATACAAACAAATAAACAAGCCAAAAAAATAAAATAAATGAACAAACAAACACATAGATACAGAGAACAGAGTAGTAGTTATCAGAGGGGAAGAGAGAGAGTTTGAAATGGATAGAGGGGGTCAACTGTATGGTGAAGGATGGAAACTAAATTTTTGGTGGGGAGCACACTGTAGTATATGCAGACGTAGAAATATAATGTTGTACACATGAAACATGTAATGTTATAAACCAATGTTACTTCAATAAAAAATGAATTTAAAAAATCATTAAATTGCACACTTAAAATTGGTGAATTTACTTTATGTATATTTTACTTCAAAAAGCTGACAAAACTAGAAAAGGAACTATTAACTTGATAAAGGACATCTACAAAAACGAAAACTGACAAAAATTATAAAACTTCTTGTGTGTTAACTCTTATTTTATCTCCTACTGCAGCAACCACTTTCATGCTGCCTTTAATGACTTTGTTTAACAGCTACTTTCAGGAGCTCCCTCTCCTGGGGCTGCATCCTCTACCTCTCCCTTCCTGGAACCCATGCTAGCCAGGGTTACCTGCATGAGCCCACTTGCACTTATACATGCAAAACCTAAAAATACAGAGTAGTTAACACCCAATGTCCCATCTTGGACAACAGGGTAAAAAAAAAAAAAAAAAAAAAAAGTATCAGTCAGTGCTTCCCTCCTTCTTCCCACAGCTGAACAGTTTTGAGATGTTTTTCCTAGATCTCTTCAGAAATTTCAAGTGTTCATGAAGAGATGGAGAACAGAAAATATATTTCATTTTCAGTTTGCAAACTGGCCCATGTACACGAAAGGCAAGGGGAGACCAAAGGGGTTGACCACTCCACATTGTTAGGTGGCTTGTCTTGGGTGGATGCAAGATGAGCAGATCTCTGCACCCAACCACCAGAATCTTAAAAGTCTATATAGAAGCCTTAACAGGGTTTAGTCACATATACCATCCAGATGGTCTCAACAACACTTTACTCTCTCAAGGCTGCGTCCTTGGAACAGCTCCTAGTGTGGGAACGGTGGGTGTAATTCCAAGGACAGGAGTGTGGGTGAGGAGCCTTTCATTAACCGGGTCCAGCTTGCAGGTCAACTGGTGATCATGTCCGGTTTTTAATGCAGATATCAATGCACTGCTGGTGGAAGTATAAATCAAATAACGGTAAACAGGTGCATACCTGATGACCCATAATTCCACTCCTTAGCACGTAACACTTGCACATAGGCCTTAAGCAATGCTTCCAGAATATTCTGTGCAGCACTGTTCTTAAAGGCATATGAATCAGTCCAAATGGTCTTCCACAGAAGAACAAACAAATATTCATTCATTGTATAAATATGCAGTGGAACATTATGCAAGAGAAAAAAATGAAAGTATAGTAGCTGCATGCATTGGCGTTTATGAAGTTCAAAAAAGAGTCACAGAAAAAGACATGCTATAGGATTTTATTCATATAGCACTAAATGTGATAAAGCTAAATACTAAATTGCTTATGTGGTAAAAGTATAAAGTAAAAGCAAGAGAATAAATAATAGACATTTTTAGACCATATGCACATCTAGGTTGAAGAAAGGACGGGGAGATCAGTGAGGTGCATACACGGAGCTCTGAGCTGCTAATATTCTAGTCTAATATGGTTAACAAGCACTCATTAATTTGTTATTGGTTAAATTGATATACCTCCCTTTTGTAAATATGCTGTATTTCATAATAAAAAATGTGATTGTGAAGAAAAACAGCTTTAGGGTTGGCGGTTTGCTCAGAGGTAGACTCTGTCAGATGTAGACTTGCTTCTCTAGGGTAGAGGAAATCATTAACAATAATTATGGTCATTTGGACATAACCCCTTCTAGGGAGCTAACTACACTGTGCTCCAATACCCATCACCGCCTCACCCACGCTCAGGAGTGTCTCCACAAAGTTAGAACAGTGTACACAAACCCAGTGGAAACTGAAAAATAGGTTTTTAGCTGAGAAATAACCCACGGCCTTCAGGCCATGGGAGAGCCTGTGAAAGCTCCCTCCTAAACAGTGAGAGGCCTTGGATGCCTTGTACCTCTCCTCTCTCCATTGTGAACCTCCTAAATATCATCTTATTCCCTCAGTTCCACTGGCTGCCACGTTCCTGGATTTTACTTCTTGGTCTGGCACTTTTAGGGTTGAAAATCTGTTTATGCGGTCTACCTGGCTTCTCCCCAGGATGCAGGTTCATATATTAATCCTTTATCTGCATTCCTTGCATGGCCCATGAACAAGTAATGCTCCAGCCCAGGGCCAGAACCTGCCCTGCTCTTTCATGAGGGAGAAAGGGGCATATGTATCCGCTTTCGCTTAGCTCTTTTAACTGCATATTCACATCATTTTTGTGATGCAAAAAACAACTAACCTGGATGGAGCTGGGTGCAAATATTGGTCCAACTGCAATACCAAAACAGTAAAGTTAATATTAAAGCTATAAAGAGTTTTTCTAGGACATGTACCTCTAAGTGAAATTATTGGATGAATCAAAAGCAAGAAAATAACTTTAAATTAAATACGGAAATTATAATTCTTTTTTGTACAAATCAGAATTTCTCTAAATCTGTAGCTTTTTACATTTGGAAATAAATGGATATTAAATAAATGTATTTCTTGTCCTGAAAAGATAACTAGATCATTTTATATTCAATCTAACAATTTTTCCTAAAATGGGGTTTAATGTTTATGACCTTTTTCAATAGGTTGGGATGTAAATAAGGTCATATCTCTTTTATTTTTCAAATTGATTGCTTAAAACCTCACATGTTCTTACTAGTAGTATCTCCAACTTTTCCTTTTTGAGGGCTTTAGCTTTCATTAACCAAGGAAAAGAGAATTTACTCGGTCAATTCTTCTTCCAGAATCTATGCACACAGAGGGCTAGAGAGTCTGGTTCTAATACCATGGTGTTGTCATATGGAGTCACAGCTGGACTTTGGTTCTCTGAGGTCTGACGGTCCCTTGTCCACTGCTGAGGTGAGACCTTTGGTGGTTTGGATCCTTTGTGGGACAAAGGAGTATCCTGGTCTAGGGTTCTAACTTTATCATTCTGTGTGTATGTATGTGTGTACGCATGTGTATGTATTTTTAATGGTGCACTCACATTCTCAGCCCTTGTTCTTCCAAGTAAAATGGTACCTCCTCATAAAGGAGCACCTATTTATGAATCTAGTGATATAGGTCCAAGACAGTTCCTTTGAATAAGACTCTTTATTAGAAGTCTCCTAACATCTTTCATAAATAAATGCTTATCTTGGTTTTGTTTTAGCTTTTATTTATTTATTCTTTTTTTTGCAGTACGCGGGCCTCTCACTGCTGTGGCCTCTCCCGTTGAGGAGCACAGGCTCCGGACGCGCAGGCTCAGCGGCCATGGCTCACGGGCCCAGCCGCTCCGCGGCATGTGGGATCTTCCCAGACCGGGGCACGAACCCGCGTCCCCTGCATCGGCAGGCGGACTCTCAACGACTGCGCCACCAGGGAAGCCCTGTTTCAGTTTTTATTTTAAGTACAAAGAGAACTTAGACACTTAGGACTTATTCCAGAGTTGGACTGCAGCTAGATTTTTGTCTAATTATTTCGAACTTTTCACCATTGCTTCTCCCACAGTTAATCTGACAATTACTAAAACATGGGCAAGCACCATAAACAAGTATCATAACAGACAAATAATTCCTAGTAAACACTCATCTCCACGGTGAGTGGGGCTACAATAGATTAGCCTAATAGCCCTGAGTCTTGAGTATGCCCTGGGCATCAGTTGGCCTGCTTTACCCAGACAGTGGAGAGTGTTAGTTAATTTGGTTAGTTAGTTGGTTGTACAGAAATAGGATTCTTACATGAGATCATGGTACATTAAAATGACATACAGGAAATTCCCTGGCGTTCCAGTGGTTAGGACTCAGTGCTTTCACTGCCGAGGGCCAGAGTTCGATCCCTGGTCAGAGAACAAGATCCCACAAGCTGTGCAGGGTGTGATCAAAAAAAAAAAAGACATATAAAGTATGACAGTACAAAAGATATCCGAACTAGGACATACTGTGTCCCTATATAATATCTTTCACTTAAGATGACATCACTCATCCCTGGTTAACACAGTACTCTTACAAATTTTTGGTCTGTATTAGTATTCAGATCATGCTTTGCACAAAGTGACCTTGGTGTGTGTTTTTTATAAATACTGCTTAGTCTGAAAGACTAAATTTCAAGGTGGAGAAAAAGGCGATTAGCAATGCCAGAGGAAGAAAAAGGGTGGGGCGGGTGGGTGTCAGTCCTGAGTCAAAGTCTACTAGCAGGAATAGAACAAAAGGCAATTAGCAGTGCTTGTCAACTCTTGTTCCTTCAGTATAACACAGCTTTAGGCCTCCTTGTAAAAAAAATTAGTTAGGAATAATGCAGCGATCTTGATGTTCTATCAATTTCAGATGACAGAAGAGAAAAATTTCAGCTTTACTACTTAACTGCATGGCCTTAGGTAAGGAACTCAAACTTTATGCAACTCAGTTACCTCACCTGGAAAGCAGCACTGGCACCTTCCTCTTTGTGTGGCTGTATTCATTTAAGAAATTTAAAAAGCATGGGTAAAACACCTGGAAAATGCTAGAAGTTGATAGGTGCTCAAAAATTATAATTAATAATAATATTTTTAAAATGATGTGAAATGAAATCTGATTTGGAGCTACTTATATTTCTCACCCTCTAGGTTATTAATACTCATGTGTCAACAACTTTAAATCTCTGACAGTCCTTGACCAGTCATCTGAGTGATGCCCACAGGATTTTCTCTCTTTCCCAACCTTCTAGCCAAACTTGACAGCACATCATAACAGGGTCTTTTAATGGAACTCTCCTTCCCTCAAATTTAGATGAGATACCAAATAGAAAAGATATTGACATGCCAGAGTGAAGGTGACAGAGACTTCCTCTTCCAATTACTGAATTTACAAAGAAAAGAGTAGGATCAGTTCCATCTCTTGAACCCCTCAGCCTGATCAGCAGCATAAAAATAGACCTAGAAGAGAAGCAGCACCCCTTTCTAAAAGAGTGGCTTTATACGTCCAACCTACAAAGAATTAATGCTAAATGAATGAATGAATGAATTAGATTAATTATTGCAGCTGGACATTCTTTGATTAATATATTGCAGCTGGACATTTTTTTTTTTTTAGGCCGCACTGTGCTGCACGCGGGATCTTAGTTCCCCAAACAGGGATCAAACCCATGCCCCATGCAGTGGAAGTCTTAACCACTGGATCGCCAGGGAAGTCCCACAGCTGGACATTCTAATCGCTGAATCAAGATTATATCTGCCACCTAAATTGACATGGGACTCTCTATTACACGAAAGTGAACAGACACCTATGAGCTCTATAAGAATTTTCAACAAAGAGTGGAGGAAGATTACCCTGCACTAAAAATGTTTAAAGGGACGTTGGAGGAAAGAAAAAAAATGTTGCCTTTTATTCCTTCCAAAGTTTTTATAGTGGTAAAATACACATAACATAAAATTTACCATTTTAACCATTTATAAGTGTATGGTTCAGTGGAATTAAATTCATTCATAATGATGTGCTACCATCACCACTATCAATCTCCAGAACTGTTGTAAAACTGAAACTCTAAATCCATTAAACAGTAACTCCTCATGACGCCCTTCCTCCCAGCCCCCGGCAACCACTATTCTACTTTCTGTAAGTTGCCTATTTTTTTCAAACAGACTTAAATTGTGGAATCATTTTTAACTCTTCACTCTTTAGTATCACATACCTTGGTTGTTTCCAAACGGGCTTTACATGTTTTTCTATATAATGCTTTTTCAAACTTTTTCTTCTTATGGAGTCGTTGTCAAATAAATTATTGAAAGTATAGTCAACTCTAACTAAATCTAGAGAAATTTCTCTATTTCTGATCTCTTTCCATTTAAAGCACCATTAATGATTACCACCAACACTATCCTCGTTTATGTACACAATTTACTATCTTAACATTTGTTCTGATACTACCCAGAAGGGATGATGGGAAGGCAAGAAACCCCTTACAAGACCAAACGTTGCAGCATTAGCGGATATGATGAGAAACTTGGACATAGTTGGAAAACCATTTGAAAGAGTGAAGGGAAAATGGAGTGGTGAAAAAGCCGTTTCAATAGTAAAGAAGTCTGGCTGAGAGCAGGGATCAAAGACAGAGTGAACATTCTGCACTACAGATTCAGCAATCCTATGTCTGGATTTTGCAGGGCACTCTTGATTTTTAATATTTGGCCTTGTTGTTCCTTTAGAACACTTCGTTGGTCAGACCTTGTGTCCAAAATTTGGGTTTGATGACATGTTGATTGGCATGGATCTGGCTTGGTAATGGCAAAACCAGCCCCATATTCAGTAAAACAGCAGTAGGAATATTATCCCAAAATATGCAGACAGTTTTCAGTTTGGGGAAATTGCTCACACCCAAGTGAAATTTGACTGTACTTCAGGGAAAGAAGGTTCTACATATTTCCTGGGGAGAGACAAGGATATTCACCAGTATTTGATGTCACACAAATAATTGAGCATGGGCTGTGTGTGCTGTGTTGTGCTGTGTGTGTGTCTGTGTGTGTGTATCAGACAATTTGATTTACTGCTTACTTATTAAAAAAAGAAAAAGAGCCAGAACGTGGATCATGTGAGAGACTAAATATGACAACAGCAGAAAAAGAAATAAAAAGAGATAAGATTTTTAAAATGGGAAAAGGTAAATCATGTACACATACTTTAGAAATGCCTTTTGATTGTTTTAACCACTCTCTCTGTGTTTCTCACTGGACTTAGGGAAAGGGAGTAAACACCAAAAAACATCGGGAAAACACCATGAGTTTAAAAGAATATGATAAATGAAAGTAGAATTAAGAAGCATGGCATAACTGAAGGGATTTTGCAGCAAGTCTATCAATATTTAAAATCACACCCTTTAAAATAATTTCTATTTTAGTTTTGCTGACTCCAAAGAACAACTTTAATGTATTTACTTTTTCTTACATTATTTGATCCTGTACTCAGAAACTTGCTCAAAGAATGAAAACCAGATTTGGGTTTTCTCCTAAAAAGAAGTCTGTTTCTAAGAGAGAAATGTACTCCAGGAAAGGCCTGAGAAACAGCAGCATACACTAATTCAGTCAATGAAAAAATATGTTAAAAAAGATTTTAAAACCCAAAGCACAAAAGACACACACAAAATATGTGCTCTCCCTCCTGGACGCACACAAAGTATTAAAATGTATGACCAAAGAAATGTCCAGAGATTGATATGAAAGTGACAGTGAGTTGGTAAAAAGGTTCAAAACATGTTGAGAAAAATTGCAAAAGATATTGAATAGAATATATTAGAAAAATGTACTTCTCTGAATGTGTTTAAGAATCTGCTTTATCTGTCTTGCTTTATCAAAACTGGTGATATCTTGTCAAGAAATAATAAAGGGTTATCAGAAATCACAGCTTCACTTAGCTCACTGTAGGGTGATGGTGTCAAAACATAGAATGGTGGCATCAATCACCCCAATTCTATGCCAGCTATGAAAAATTGGTCCCTACAAGGGTTACTAGCCTGTCCTTCAGTCTTAATTGTCAACTCTAATAATCAATAACTTTTATTTATCTTCTATTTTTTCTCCTGACCTGCCAACTATTCATATATAATTGAGCTTTTATAATTTTTAAAGTAAATTTCATTTGTCTTTCACTTTAGTTTTCTCTTCATCATACTGAAAAATCCTGTATCCATTCACTCCACACATCATGTCCCCTGGATAAACTTTCCGAAATGACACCTTTAGCTTACTCTCGCCTCCACAAGCAGTTTATGTTCTCAACACTGTTCAATGGCACACCACTTTTTGTCTGTCAATTCATCAATTAAGAATAGTACATGTGAGTTTCCCAAATCTAATAACTGGGTTGGCTAAAGATAAGGAATTTAAAAAGAGTCTGGAGATCAAATGTCAAAGTGGCCTGAGTTTGAAACCACAACAGTGCAGCTTCATCCTCTAACTTTACCTACACATATCATTTCCAGGCCTGTGACTCTCTGTATTTGATGGTCTTTATCAGTGTCCTGCTGTACTTTGTTCTACGATGCTCTTTCAGATGACTAGGATAATTGAACTTTTGCCTTTTACTTCTTGATCCCTAGTAGTTTATTTATGTACTGTGAAGTTACAATAAATGTCTCAAAGTGAATTCAGAAAAAGCCAGGGGTCACTCTTAGTGTTCCTCAGTCTTAAAAGTTGTTTTTTAATGTGCACTTGAAGAAGCATCATCATTTGTCTTCATCAGTCAGTTAACACATCTTCAGACTCTTGGGACTACACTGAGAATGACAGCTCTCAGAAGCAGGTGAAAAAAACAACAACAAAAAGGTGGTTTAGAACTATTGAATCAAGAAAACCCTGATGACCCTTATGGAGTAATCATTGCCAGTGGGATCAAAATCAGTGACAATTAGAGCCTGCTGAGAAGTGGACATGAAAGAAACTCCATTCTCCTGGTCACCACATAATGCATTGAAGAGTAAGGAAGAAAATGGTGGTTTTTAAAAATTCTCTTAGCAGTTGCTTTCATGCAGCTACCTGCAGTAGAGGTTGAGCCCTGAGAGACCTGAGAAGATGATGTAGATTAGGCGCTTTCCAAATTTTAACTTGTACACTGATCACTATGGATCTCACTAAACTACAGATTCTGATTCAGTTAGTCCAGGGAGAGGTCAGGAATCTGCATTTCTAGCAAATTCTCAGGTGACTCCAGTACTGCTGGCATCTGTGGACCACAGTTCGAGGGGCAAGGATTTAGAGCCCTAGGAATGAGCAGATGGAGAGAGAAGGAAGGGATGTGGGACTGACAGTGAGAGAAGAGAGGACAGATGCGGGCTCTGATGACACAAGCAAGACGTGGAAGGCTTTCCTCTTTACAGTGTAGCATCCTTTCCTCATAACTCCTTAAGTCATCAGAAAAGTTTCATAAATTCAAAACTATACGGTGGGCTTCCCTGGTGGCGCAGTGGTTGAGAGTACGCCTGCCGATGCAGGGGACACGGGTTCGTGCCCTGGTCCGGGAAGATCCCACGTGCCGCGGAGCGGCTGGACCCGTGAGCCAGGGCCGCTGAGCCTGCGCGTCCGGAGCCTGTGCTCTGCAACGGGAGAGGCCACAGCAGTGAGAGGCCCGCGAACCGCAAACAAACAAACAAACAAAAACTATATGGTGCTACTTGATGTGTTTTTCCTGGAAATTTGGTGAGGGCTGACATTTGCACCTAGGTTGGTTAGGGGTAGAATTGAGCATTTGACTAGATGCAGAACCAGATACAGAGAAGAACAGAAGCAGCAAGGATTTGGGAAAGGATTTTGGATACTGAAGGATCATGAAATTATAGAGTCAAACACAGTTTACCTAAATCTCCTAGGGACCAGAAGGTCCTTAGCTGACATCTGGCTTATGCTAATATAATAATTATGATTAGTGTTCACCATATGCCAGACATTACACATTATATAGATTACCTCATCAATCCCCACAACAACTCGATGACATAGGTATCACCCTATTTTATAAAGAAGGGATCTGAGGTTGATGGCAAGCCCAAATCCATATACTCAGTAGGTTCCAGAGTGATTATCTTAACATTGATCTGGCTGAATCAAAACAATCCCCATTCTTGTTTACCAAAGACCAGAAAGCCTGAAAGGAAAGAGGGGAAAATGTGAAACAGGTAAAGGAAAAGTTGAAAAAAATGATTCAGGGAATGACAAAAAGCTCTGATCTTCATATTGTTCTGATATTTCTACCAATATCTGTTTGGACCTGAATGAACTGACATTTTGAATTTTGACAGACTACTGATGAATCATGCAGTACTCACCAACTTTACAAATTTTCAAAGGTGAAATCTAGAGGTGAGAGTTACACTGGAATACAATTCCTAAGAGGATCTTTTTTCCACTAGCCTCAATCCCCCAGCATTGCTGACATTTAAGACCACCTTTTGGAAATTCCAGAGAGAAATAGCTTAGCTGTCTTCTTCTACTTGGAAGTGTGAATATAAGTTGCTCCAGGTACTCTCCTTTCTACTTAATATTTTTTAAATTTCAGGTTTTCCTTCAATTAACTTTGAGCCATTGCTATACTTGAGATGTATGAATTGGGGTTAATTTGTTTCCAATCGTGAGTGTGAGTGCTTCAGGCCACAAAACAGAGGAGGGATCCACACTTTCTAGTGAAAGAGAACTTTCTTACACTACTGAGTCCTTATCAGGAGGGCGCTTGTAAGGGCTTCCATTTATAACAATTTTGAGACCATCTATGTTACAAAAAATAAACACATGGGAGAGGATAAAACAGTGCCAACCATCATGGATGAAACTATTTTTGAGATGAAAAACTGACACTGTTGCAGTCTAATTTGGGAGGGGAGGTTCTAAGCAGGCACTTCTTAGAATTTTTGCATCAAGTCACAGGTGTCTTCATTTAAATGTCCAAGAGTAAAAGGTCTCTGAAAACCCAGCAAGAAGTGCACAAAGATGGCTTTAGACTGAAATCTAAAGTCACAGAGAAAGCTTAGCTAATGGGCTCCAAAAAGAGCAATGGAAAATGTGAACAACTTCCCATGATGATTCCTAATGATGATGATCCATCTCTACTCTAACTTCCCTTGACCTGTGTTTAAGTCAAACCCAAGTCATGATTCAACACTAGTCTCCTTCGAGCTTCACCAAGCAAAATCTAGACCTGGTCATCCTACCCCATTATTTTTGAGGCTTCCATTGTTCCAATTTCGATTTAGTCCTCAAGCATGGGGCACAGCAGGAGAGATGTAGAAATGATGTATCCTGATGATGATGGCCAAGGATAACTGAAATGCCATCAGGATGAGAATATGTGTGTAGGCATGCATTTGCTTCAGGGTAACCGAAAGTTTCAATTTATAGTTGTAGAAACAAAGAAACCAGAAGTTTAAAAATGCAGTCATATACTCCAATAAAATGTTTTTTAAAAATGCAGTCATGAAATACTAGAAGCACTTATACTTGGTCATTTCTCCACAAAGCTCTAAGTGAATACAAATAAAATATAAATATGGAGGAAAACTTGTGCCATAATTGATTTTGTTAAGAAAATAGAAGCTTGAAAAAGAGATGGAAGAGGCATTTAGAATTAATCCCACTGGGAATATTCTGATTTTCCCTGTATTTCTAATTCCCGGGCATCTGACACACTTCTTTCATTACAGTAAACATATTTACTTTAAAACTAATCATCCTTCAACTCCAGTGGCCTCTTGTGTTTTCCCTTTCATGATTTATTTCCTTTCTCTGTGGGCAAGTAAATTATTATGGTCATAGGTGCTATTATGAAATAAGAAGTAACTTGAAGTCAAAACTCACACATAATGTGAAACAATGAATGTGCTCTTATTGACTTAAATCTAACAGATTCAACATTATACATTTTTAAATCATAAAAGACATTAGAAAATGATTGAATATAGTTATTTGGATGTGGAATTCTTCATTTTCATCAATATTCTTTTTGTAAAAGAGCAGAAGTTGTAATTATTAATCACAATTATTTGTGATAACTCTAAGCCAAGAATTTTGCGACAACAGAAGAAATCTCAATAATGCAATACAGAACACATCATAACCTGGAACTCTCTTGGACCTTATTAATTATCATAAATAGCAGGCAGGACTTATTATATCGTGGTTTCACTCACATCAGAATCCTTCTAGCATGGACCTCGAGAATGGAATTATAGTAAAGAAAGTAAACCACTGAAGTAGTCTTTGTTTCTAAGTTCTAAAGTATTTTGCCAACATTATTATCTGATACACTGGACAAGCAGCTGGAGGATATTTCTAATCTTTTAATGGTTGCTTCATAACTTTCCCCTCCATTCTATTTCTTCCTCTCTATAGCAAACTAGTGCCTGCTGTAGGAAGACCTTTCCAGCAGCTGGAAAGAGAAGCATGACTTAAAATTGCAGAGCCAAATTGCCCTGTCCCTGATGGATAAAGCTTACTTTATATGGATGGTGACCTGGATTCAGAAAAACTGGATGACACCTCCCCACTGCCTACCTAAAGAAGGGGCACAGGATTGACATTGACCAGAGGCTGCTGTGACAGTGACAAGTTTGGTGACCTGAACAGTGTATGAGATTTGCTGGGATCATTCCTGAAAACAGTACATCATTTCTCCCTTCCTAACTGATTACATCCCTTCTGAGTTATCCCAAAGGACTGACCTTAGTAGTTGTACCTTTCAACTGCTAAGCAAAGGTAGAGATGGTGCCCTTGCTGACAGGCTGTGAGCAGACAATGTGACATTTACTTCTCTTTATTCTCTCAAGACACATTCAAAGTCTGGAACGTGCTGCTCCTTCCCCCCCCCCCATCTCTTCCATATCCTCTACCTCACACCATGACACTTCCCTACTTTTCTGAATGAACTTCCTAATCTCTTCCATCTGATTTCACCTCTCACATTGCTGCCCTGTTTTTCTGGCCTGACTGATGCAAGCCTGAGGCGGATCTCTTCCTTTACTTCAGAGTCTGGGAATGACTCCTTTTTGCCTTTCCCTGGCTATACAACTCAGGAAGAGTTCCATGTCAGAGTTCTATGACTCAAATTCTCATGGAGCTCCTATACCGTGGGATAGAATTTGGGCCCTTAGCCTTTGCCTCCCTGAGGTCTAGGGATAGGGGTGACCATGGTGATATGGTGCCCAGGCTAGGTTCAGGTGAAAGAGGGGGTGTCTGGCCTTTTGTGTGGCACCATAACGAAGGGCCAAAAAGTCATCACTTCTAAGAGATCTCTAGTAAATTCGCCTAAGCAAGGGACTCTTTCTTCACAGTTCAAGGTAGGCCCGTATCATTTCTCAGTTATGGGTCTTTTTTAAAAAAATTTATTTGGCTGCACTGGTCTTAGTTGCAGCATGCAGGATCTTCATTGCCGTGTGTGGGAACTTCGTTGAGGCATGCGGAATCTAGTTCCCTGACCGGGGAACCAACCTGGGCCCCTTGCATTCAGGTGCAGAGTCTTAACCACTGGACTACCAGGGAAGTCCCTCAGATATGGGCCTTTTTCAATTCTTGTTTCTACTCCCCTCCTACACACACACACACACACACACACGCATATACACACACACCTTAGCTGTCACCTCCCATCCTACTTCCAGCCAGATACCTTTTTTGTTTTTTGGTAGGTTTTCTTTTTTTTTTTTTTTTTTTTGTGGTACGCGGGCCTCTCACTGTTGTGGCCTCTCCCGTTGCGGAGCACAGGCTCCGGACACGCAGGCTCAGCGGCCATGGCTCACGGGACCAGCCGCTCCGCGACATGTGGGATCTTCCCGGACCGGGGTGCGAACCCGCGTCCCCTGCATCGGCAGGCGGACCCTCAACCACTGCGCCACCAGGGAAGCCCTTTGGTAGGTTTTCATTCAATGTTGACTATGGTTAGAATCTCTGCTCCACCGTTTCCCTTTTTAGAGTAAATGCAGGTCCACCATCTCTTATATGAAACCTCTGGGGCCAGCTGTATTGAGGAACTTTTTCAGATTGTAGAATGATGCTATGGTTCCTATGTTGTAAATTAGACAACACCCAACAGGGTTTGTGGCTCCATATTTATTCACACTAAGTGGGATAAACCAAAACCATAAATAGCCTCACATTAGTTTGTAATTGTTTTTTGCTTTTTGTTTTTTTATTTGTTTGTTTTTACTAAATGAGTTTGCTACAAACTTATGAAAAGAAAAACAAAAAACAAAAAAAAATACCTTCTGTCTTGAGAGCTTTTTGTATTTTTAAAATGAGGATTAAGGATTGGTGATCTGTATTATGCTGTGCAAATTCTACACATATTAAAAGAAGAATGGAGTATTTTAGGAGAATTTGGCTTTTTTTGTTAAAAATGGCTTATTTTTCTAATTTTTGAGACAGTACAGAGACAATTTTATAGGTGGTACAATGAAGGATGGAGTTGTTCAGGTAAGCAGTTTAGTACAAGCGGGAAAAACGAAGCAAGGGGAGGGTGGGGCCGCAGGAGGAAGGAAGCCCAAACTAGATGGAACGAAGATAAAGAAAATACTGGCACATTGGGACTGGAACTTATTAGAGGGCAAGTGATAGAACTTGGAGAAAAAAAAGATAACTGTGAGGGCATAGTCAAGAAATATTCTAAAATATTATTTTCAAATGTACCTTATAAATCCACGAACATATATCCAAGGTAAAAGAAAGATATCCCAAGCCTGGTCCTCCCTATTAATCGTCCTGGTTTATAACTTTGCAGTGTTCCATTAGGAACTGTTTTCAAGGGGGCTTCCCTGGTGGCGCAGTGGTTGAGAATCCGCCTGTGGATGCAGGGGACGCAGGTTCGTGCCCCGATCCGGGAAGATCCCACATGCCGCGGAGCGGCTGGGCCCGTGAGCCATGGCCGCTGGGCCTGTGCGTCCGGAGCCTGTGCTCCGCAGCAGTGAGAGGCCCGCATACCACCAAAAAAAAAAAAAAAAAAAAAGGAAAGGAACTGTTTTCAAGGATAAGCACGTAAGCGTCTTTCTCCTTGAAAGGTTGGGAGGCCAAGAATCCTGTTGGAAGTTAGAGGTTCCGGAGCTCAGAGTGCTGTAGCATTCTTCGTTAAGTGCGGTAAATATCACGATGGAGAGGTAGGGGAACAAATGTAAGAAAACCATGTTTTTTTTTTTTTTTTTTTTTTTTTTTTTTTTTTTTTTTTTTTTCGGTATGCGAGCCTCTCGCTGCTGTGGCCTCTCCCATTGCGGAGCACAGGCTCCGGACGCGCAGGCCCAGCGGCCACGGCTCACGGGCCTAGTTGCTCCGCGGCACGTGGGATCCTCCCGGACCGGGGCACGAACCCGCGTCTCCTGCATTGGCAGGCGGACCCCCAACCACTGCGCCACCAGGGAAGCCCACCATGGGTTTTTATTTCACATTGGGTTGGTTCTTATTCTCGTCATTTGACACTAAACTGTTTTTTGCATTCAAAATGTTGCTTCGGTCAAAATGTAGTCAGCCCTATGGAAAGATGTGATTAGAAGAAAAGAAACTGTTATCCGCAAAAAGTATGAACTCCTGCAGCGTTGAGGATGGTGTTTCATTAAAAGAGAGAAGGCATTTCTTCCATTCTTCAGATCTTAACCACTATTTTTTGGATTTCTCCCCAACTTTTGCAGACAGTGAAAGATCTGGGAACACCCCTACCCCCAATGAACTATCAATAAGTTGTTTCTTTTATAGGAAAAAGGGCAAGTAGTCAGAGAGATACAGGAGACAGATAACCTACCAAACACAAGCTGAACTATAGTCAGTTACAAATTGCAAATTCAATTTCAATGGGAGTTTATTCCTCATGTACAGGGGGAAAAATAGAGCATCTCCTTAAAAACAGAGACAAGGTTGAACTGGGCTGAATCCTTAGCCCCAAGCACACAGTAAATATGCGTAGATTCATTACTTAAAGATATGCCACTTTTCCTATGCCAGGCCCTGGGCTAGGTCTTCGGGGCACAGGAAAAGGTTAATGCCATGGAGGGATTCAGATCCCACTTGGCATAATGTAAAGCCGAATGAATAAAGGTTTTAGGCAACGTGCAAAGAACACAGCAGCGGGGAAGCAAGTAAGGTTTACATCACATTTTGTGGGAGCTCTCATTCCCATTTTAGCTCCTGCGTTCTTTCGTTTCACGCCGCCCTTCCTAGGGGGCGCGAAAGGAGGCGAGCCCAGAGAATAGAAGCCGCAGTAGGCCGGCGGGTAAAGTTAGGAAATAGGGAAAACTGGCGGGAGGGGGCGGGTGGGGGAAGAGATCGCGTCCAAGACTGGGTCCATACTGAGTTTGAAAAGAGAACAAAACGCCTTTTGTCACTTTTCTCCACCTTCTTCCAAATCCCCCCGGGATGAGAAATTGGCGGGGCGGGAGGGGGTGTGTTACATCGCTGAGAGAGAACCTCTCTTTGCTCCAATGGCCACAGCCCAAGAAACCTAGGAATCTACAGCTGACGCCTTCTAGAAAAGGACCCACCCCAGCTCGCTAAGAAAAGGAAATCCACGTGACGGGAGGTGGGGGGGGGGGGAGGCCAGGCGACCCCGGGGCAAGCGCGGCCAGGGGCGGTCCCGGGGGCCGGGCAGCTTCGAGGAATTGCCCCGCGCAGCGGTTCGGGGGCAGAGGGCTCGCATGGGGTTCTGTTCGCGCATCACACTAGGGTAGAGGACTCGCTGCGCGCGCACAGCGCACGGGGGGCAGAGAGAGAGCGCACCCATTCCGCGCGCACCGGGTAGGGGCGGGGCGGGCGCAAGCCTCTCGCGCCGGGAGTCTGGAGCCAGTAGCCGGAGCTTGACGTCGGCCCGGGCGCTGACCGCTGCCCCGCCCCGCTCGGCGCCGCCTCCCGCAGCCGGGGAGGGGCCGGGGCGGAGCGAGCGAGCGGGGCAGCGCCGGGGCGGAGCGGGCGCGGGCAGAGCGCTGCGCGGGGCCGGTGGCGAAGGTCCACGGCGGGATCGGCGTCGCTGCGGCTGCCCACGACCCGGTCCCCGGCCGGCTGCCCCGCAGATCCACCTTCGTGGCGCGGCTGAAAGCGCGCGGATCCCCGAGGGAGCGAGTCCCCGCGCGCGGCTGCTCGGCTGCTTCCCTCCGTGGGAGGTCGGGCTCGCGGCTCTCCGGACCCGCCTGGCGTCCTCGTCTCCGGCGGGGCGGGCCGGCTGCGGCGCCCGGGACATGGCTTCGGCGGGCAGCGGCATGGAGGAGGTGCGCGTGTCGGTGCTGACCCCGCTGAAGCTGGTCGGGCTGGTGTGCATCTTCCTGGCACTGTGTCTGGACCTGGGGGCCGTGCTGAGCCCGGCCTGGGTCACGGCCGACCACCAGTACTACCTGTCCCTGTGGGAGTCCTGCCGGAAACCCGCCAGCTTGGACATCTGGCACTGCGAGTCCACACTCAGCAGCGGTGAGGGCCCGGCGCGCCGCGACCCCTGCCTCCCGCCCCGGACCGCCCCGCTGCCTGGACAGCTACCGCCTCTACCTGCCTCTCCTTCTGTGTACCCCACCCTAGTCCGCCCCCTCCATCCTGGCCCTTCGCGGATCCTCGGGCTCCAGCCAACTCCCTGATCTCCACCCCTCACCTCTCCCCAATCCCGGTCGCCAAACCCAGTACAATGTCCCACGCCCTCTCTTCCCGTGGCCATGCCTCGGGCTCTGGAGTAACACTTATGCTATTTGGGGTAATTGTTATCGTTTAAGGCGAGAACCATGTGGCTGTGTTGAAAATGCAACGCCTTCCACACCCGCGTTAAAAAAGACACAAGCAAAAGCGCCCCAACTCACACCAGGATGCTGTGGGTTCTCTCTGCCTTCCCCACTTCTCTCTCAAGGAGGAATTTGCCTGAGTTTACCTCTGAGTGCCCCCGTTTCTGCCTATTCTACTCCACTTTACCTGGGTTTTCCCGTGAGTTTCGGTTTGGATTTTAGTTCCTTAAATTTTTGAGGGATGTGAAGAGTTGGGAGAGGGACAGGCTTTAATTTCCTTGCCTTTTTTGGTGACACCGTCCTTGGTTGAGAGTTGCTCTTCTTTCTTTCCCACTCCAAATGCCTCTTCAGCCCTCCAGATCTTTCTTGCTCTTCTGCATGAGGTACTCACAGATGCCTGGAAAGTTGTGGCTTATTCAGCCAGCACTGGAAGCAGCAAAAGGATGGGGTGGAGGACGGAGAATTAGGTAGTCACGGAGGGCCTTTACCGCTTTACTCTCTCCTTGAGCCCCGGTTGCCTTCCCCTGCCCTCCCAATGTTACGCCCTTAGCAGAAATCTGACAACTTCCGATTTCTTGCTGCAAACCCCTATTCCTCGCTAATCTTGATTCTTCAGCTGCTGGTGTCAGTGCAGAGAAAGGGGAATAAAAGGCAGGACCAGGCTGTGATTTTACACACTTACACGCGCACCCCTGAGAAACTCATTAAATTCCTTCGTGACAGTTTCCTGTCTTCTCTGGGACTATTTATAAAGCTTTACTGGAAACGTGTCAAGTTCCAGGCAAGTTGAAATAGGACAAAGAGCCACAAAAAATCAGATTTGCTTTTGTCTTTGGTTTCTTGTTATAAGAGAAATTAGTGCACTTGGTTTAGTTTCTTCCAGAAATTTGTCTGTTTACAAAAGGCTTTTTCTTTAATATTACCTCAAAATTTCCATTGAAGGATTTCGTCTTTGTTGCTTAATTTACTGTGGAGGGGACTGGTTGGCAGCGAGAGGTCAACATTTAGGTCTTTTAATTCTTTCAGGGTTGGTTGTTTACAACTAAAGATAAAATAAATTGGTAAAATGCCTTTCTTCAGTAACCAGGGGATCCAAATAAACTTTGGAGAAAATATGCTTTCTTTCCCCTCTCCAATAGAAATGGAAATTTATGTAGGAATGCCAGCTCCAGCATGTCTCCTTAGCAACGTGAATCTTTTGCCCCTTTCTCTCTGTCTCTTGAAATAATAGCCCCCTGATTGCATAAAGACTTTTCAGATAGGTAGGAGAAACAAGCTTCAACTCCCATTTTCTTTTCAGGCCCGTATCCTTTTCTCTCGGCCAGGAATGTGGGGAATGGGGAGAAGCCAGCTCGAGTTTGTGGCGCGTCTGCAGTGTTTGCTAATCTTTCCTTCATTGCCTCCATACCCATTTATCTCTGCTTTTTTACTCTCTAAGCAAGGAAATAGGGAGACACAAGCTTAATGCAAATATAGTTGTAATAGGACTCTGCAAGGTAAAAATCAGAGGCTGGTACAGCTTCTGATTTTTTCTTCTAAACCCGTTATTCTACCCTCTTGCTGAAACTCATACTGCAGCATTTATTTCTTGTTGCGTTCCTGAAAATAAAATAGTTTTCATCCTAGAAAAAGTATACTTCAGAAGCAAATTGGGCTGGTGGAAATGGTTTTGTTGGAGGCTATCTGGAACAAGTTCTTGACTTTCTTTATGTAGTAGCAGTTCGTTTTTCCTCCCCAAGGTGGTGGTGGACGGGGAGGATGCAGGAGGAAAGGAAACAAAATCTGGAAAATCGCTCATCTCCCCACTTTACAAAGTCTATTTTCTTACAGTGTTTGGTGCACTTGAAGCTTCTGTGCACCAGTATTCTGAAACAAGGGGGAAGCTTGAAGTGAAATGAGCAATGTTTTCCTTGCCCGTTCCAAAGGGCAGGCAGCTTTTCTCAGTCTGTTTGCTGTGTTGAATAGCAGAAAGCAGGGAGGGAAATGTCTTCTCTGAAGATTTTAAGAGATCCACTTCTTTGTCTCGTGAAATGAATTACCTCAGGAGGAACCACCAAGGACAGTTTTACTGAAGGCCCTTTACCAGCATCTTCAGGGCTTAATTAAAACCCTTTGTCTTAATTAGAATTGAAACTGCCCGTGAAGAGGCAAGCTTGTAAATACAGAAGGGAAATTTCAGGAATGTTTCTACCGATGACAATATGTCCTACTTAGGCCTAGTTCCTACGGAAACTTTCCCCTCAGCCATTATTTTTAAAGCCGCATTTTAATTTTGGTACCAAATGTGCATCGTTTGCCGCTTATAACCTATTTTATGGTTTTAAGCAAAAGCAGAACCATTCCTTTTGTGTCCTAGTGTATTGTAGGTTGCGTCAGCACTTCTAGTACGAACCAGTAATCCGGGTGTCAGTCAACTGTAATGCTTTTCTCCGGTGTCCCAATTCAGTGTATGGGGGACTATCCAGGCATTCATCTTTAAGCTGTACATTTTCCAAAAAGACAAATGAGAAAATGGCTAATAGACTGTCATTCACGGTGGAAACAGGAAAAAAATAAATAAATTAAGTATGCTTGTTAGGAAGTTTAGGATAGGTAGTACTCCACATGGCTGCTGGCCACAGAATTTCTAAGGATGATTTTGGCAACCTTTTAATACATCTTAAATATTATTTTTAAATGATAGTAATGTTTTAGACTTTTGCTTAGTCGCATTTAGTTTTGATAACTTTTTCCCTAGAATCTAATTATAGGGTTTCACAGCCATAGCAATTATAAGAGAATCCTTAGTACAAACAGGGTTACTCAAGTGTATACAGAAAGCTGACACCCTAAACTTTGACTTCAAACGTACTGTATAACCTCTAGGGTAATTTTATGCTTCTTCTTTAAAATTTATAAATACGTAGCTATTTCACATAAATCAGATTGCTTTTTTGATGTCTGTGTTATTTACTGACTAAGCAAAATGTAAGGGTGTGCAGATGGCCAAATGAACACAATTTACTGAGAGTAATTTTGGGATATAACAAGTGGCATTTATCCATCTTTCCATCCACAAAATACTTGATTAAATAGTTGGTTCCTTTTTCAAGGAATATTAACATTTGCGCACTGTCCTAAAAATAGCTGCATTTGTAACAAGTCACTGGCAGTTTTGAAATGGCAATGCACTGTAGGCTAATAACAGGTGAATATTATCATTTTCAGTTGACAAGGGGTTCTTTTAAGAGTGCTTTGTAGGTCATTTTTTTAAAACTCTGATATAAAAATCCACTTCAAAAGGCATTATAAGAAAACCTGTCTTGGGTGGTAGTTTAAGATAAACGGAACTGCCTAAACACCTGCAAATCTTGGAAAATCTGAGATACAGTGATTCTGAGTTCAGATGTGTATCATCTGTGTATATTTTGAGTCCATATCTTAATTGGGAAACGAATTTCATTGGAAAACTTTGCAATGTGATTTACTCCAGGGAAAGTTCAGCTTGTTGCTTGAAATGAGTTGATATTGATGCATGTTTACAAATAGCTCAGCAAGCCTGGAGGTCACAACAGTTATACTCTATTCTGGCTGCCTAAAAAAGAACAGAAGTAGAACAAATGGAATTTTATTTAACCTATACAGCACAGACTGGTGGAAAATTATTCAAAGAGCAGCACTTAGCACCAAAACTTTCTTGATTAATAATCCAGAGAAAACCCAGTATAACATTTCAAGATCTTGATGATGATTTCCTTTTAAGGTCTCCTAAGACTCTGAAGTTCCCCAGATTGACTTTTACAAAGGACATTTTAATTTGTGGGCAGATATAATTCCTCTTTTGTTCACATTTGTAGAATGATTGTAATCTCCAGGGAGCCATTTAGATCAATCTTTGTCAGCTAAGGGATTTGATGAGTATGTGAGAAGCCTGGCCTTTCATAAAACCTTTCAAAACAAAACCAAAACAAACAAAAGCATATCTCAAGCAATAGATTTTGCCTGCTGTCAGGAATAAATTTGAAGAATCACTTTCAGGTTTCTGTTTAATACTAAGCCCACTTAGTGAGACCGCAAAGTACTACTGGATATATTCGTGAAAAGGATTGTAGGTGCTCCAAAATAAGTCCCTGGATTATATTACCTAAATATCACAGTAAACTTCTTTATGAACTCTGATAAATTATAACATAATCCTCTAGGAGGGCAGAGTAGTGTTGTGAAGAATATATGAGGCTTTGGATTCAAACTGCCCTGAACTTGACCACTTACCAATCATATGACCTCATACAGCTTACTGTCCTCAGATGATTTGTTATGAAGATTAAATATGCAAACATACCTGCTCATTAGGGTTGCATTTCTTCCTTATATATTCAGAGAAGCAAACCCAAAGTGATAATTTTTTTCAATAATTGAGGACATTTTCCTCCTTAAGTGGTAAACTTTTTTTGCATTGAATGATGAAGTACGTTGTTAGTCTCAAATTTAAATTTTGATATGTACTTCCCAGCATCTAACAGTGCTCTTGGTAAATCGTGATCACAAAGTTATTGTCTAATAGCTACCTTTTATTCAGTACTATTCCAGGCCAGACATCTCTGTTATTCCCAGTGTTGAATAAACTTGCAGTTTAGCTAATGTTATCTCCATATATTATTGAGGAGACCAGGTATTTTTGTAAGTTTACCAAGTTCTCAATCAGTGGTAGGGACAGGTTTTCTCCAAGAGTGTTCCAGTTATTAATGATGGAAAACAAACCACCCCCAAAGTTAGTGGTGTTAAATGACAGTTATTTTTTTATGCTCATGACTTTTGTGGGTCAGGAATTCAGATAGGGCATAATGAGGATGGCTTGTCTCTACTCCAGGATGTCTGGAGCTGGAGCTGAGGGTGATTTGAATGGCTGGAAACTAGAACATCTGGAACTGCAGGATCCTCTTCCAAATGGTTTCACGGGGTTTGACTTATTGTTTGGAATGGCTGTGAGGCTGGACTCAGCTGGGACTGGCCTTTCTAGCATGGTGGTCTCAGCATAGTTGGACTTCTTACAGGATGAGTAGTTTTGCTGAGAGCAAGGGTTCAAAGAGAACCAGTCTCTGTCTGAACCAGCCTGGGAAATCACAGAGGAGCCATATGTATAGTCCAGATTCCAGGGGAGGAGAACTGGGCTCTACTTCTTGATGGAGCATTGTAGAAGAGCATGTAGGATAGGAAATGCTCTTGGGCCACATTTGCAAGTATAGTCTGACACTGGAGTCTAGCCAGAAAAACTGCCCTCAACCAACACATGGTTTAACGATTAGTCGCTTGTATGGGGTTACTCTAGATTTGGAATCAAATGAGCTAAAAAACTTAACCTGTCTACAAATAGAGAAGGTTTTTCTCTATATATATTCAACCTTAGGTCATTTTTGGATTATAGTCTCAAATGATCAAGGATCAAAGTGATTAAGAATCTGAACTCTTAATTTGCTACTTCATGTTTCATGATAAAATTTCAGCCTTTCTTAGAAGGTTTTGTATGAGTCTGACAAGATGGTTTGTACATGAACACTAAAATGTAACAATTCCATACAGGAGCCAAGTTTTGTAGTGCTAGAAAGGTATGAGAATTGCAGGGATGTTTTTTGTTTGCTTGTTTTTTCATTATTTTAATAACATGATTCTTCTCTTGATAATTGCCCATATGTTGAATCACAGAATCACAGCACATTTGGAGTAGAAAAGATTTTAAAAAATAATCCTGCCCGATTAAATTGATTGCATGGACAAGAAAAATAAGGCAAGACAGAATATTAAAGACTCAACAGAGAGATTGTACTTAGCCATAGTATTTTTGCAGGGCGGGTTTTCAGAATTTCCAGTAATATTGCAGACAACTATCTCTTGGTATTTGAAGGATTGTTGAATACTATCATGTATGGAACTTTGGATGAAGAAGTTAAGAACTACATGTGAAACAGCTGTCTACTTTTTAGAAGATTATTTATCATCCAAGATTTGATTTCCCATAGAATTTAAAGAGTCTTCAAATAGACTCATTTATGTTGAAAAGTCCATTAAATTTTAGATGTTTATTATCATCAAATTTTACATTGTTACCGTGGCTAGTCCGTAAAAATCAACAAAAACTTCTTTTTCTTTAAGATAGAGTTCTTTAAAACAACTGCTTGATTTTAAGTTGAAAAACACTTCCAAAAGTCTGTGGAAGCCAGCCATGTAAGTTCCTTAAATTGATTATATGCATATAAATTTCACTGGATCAACTTATTACTGCATTCTGGCTTTATTGTTTTTTAAAAAGATACATTTATTTATCAAGAGACTGATTTTTCTTACCAACTTATTACTGCATTCTGGGGGACTCCCCTGGTGACACAGTGGTTAAGAATCTGCCTGCCTATGCAGAGGACACAGGTTCGCTCCCTGGTCCGGGAAGATCCCACATGCTGCGGAGCAACTAAGCCCGTGCGCCACAACTACTGAGCCTGTGCACCACAACTACTGAAGCCCATGCGCCCTAGAGCCCACATGCCACAACTTCTGAGCCCATGTGCTGCAACTACTGAAGCCTGCGTGCCTAGAGCCCATGCTCCACAACAAGAGAAGCCACCACAGTGAGAAGCCCATGCACTGCAATGAAGAGTAGCCCCCACTCCTGCAACTAGAGAAAGCCCACATGCAGCAATGGATTCCCAACACAGCCAAAAAATAAATAAAGATTAAAACAAAACCAAAAAAACCTTATTATTGCATTCTGGCTTTATTTTTTTTTTAAGATACACTTATTTATCATCAGACAGATTTTTCCTTAAGCAGAATTTCATCCTCACATGTCAAAGGCATGGACAGTTAAATCTTACCAGTCTTTTCAAAGTATTGGATCATCTCCCTTGAAAATTAGACAAGGACGCCTTCCTTACCCTTTTTTGCTCCTATATTTGTTTGGGATTTTGAGACATTAGTAGACCATCAATTTTCTGTTCTATTGTAGTCTTGCCTTTGGCACCAAAGACTCCCATTAATAAAACAAAACAAAACAAAACAAACAATAACCCCTACAAAAATGAAGCATCCATGGTTTCCAGAAAACCAGGAAAAAAATATCTAGATCATTTTTATCTCTACCAGCTTATTAACTGTTGTGAGATTTAAAATGATAGTTTTAATGAGCCATGTTTCAAGATAAGGTCACAAATATTGACTGTCTTTTCAAAATATATGCGTATTAGGCAAAAAGATGTTAAAAAAATAGAAGTTGGGACTCCAAGACACATATTCTCTATGCATGAAAAGGCACATCCACAAAAGGACTCAAATTTCCATCAGAAGGAGTTTTATTTCTGTCATGTTTTATGGTCCTGAAACCAAATGTTCATCATAATGCATAGTGCTTTGTGAAGGCAACCTGGAGTCTTTTCCTAGCACTAGTAGGTGACTTAAAGAGTTATAGAAATGTCCCTGGAGGCCCTTTTCTATCTTCTCCTATGTATCCAAGTAGTTAACTTCATTGAAACATATTCATTGATTTCCTAGCAGGGAGTAAGCATTTTCCTGGTACAAAGTCAGCTAGTCATTCTGGTGGTGAGAGCAAGGTCATGAATGAAAGTTTCTTTTAAACAAATTAATGGAATAATACAAATGTACGAAGTACTATAAAGGAGGAAATAAATATAAATTCACCTTCTGCAGGGGGGTAGAAGAAGGGCTCTCATCTAAAGAAGCTTGCTAACAGGGAACTGGTGGGGGCACTAGCTTGCCAAATTTATCCCTCCATATTTACTGGGGGGTGTTTTAATACTGATCGTGGGTGACTGGCTGGCTGCCTGCCATCCACCCTTTGATTATTATTAGCTACGCTAAACCCATCACAAAAGCTTTTTAGTTGCTTAGAGGCAGGTCACCCACTCCTAGTCTTGGCATGGGTTTTCTTCTTCTCGTTTTTCCAAATAACCAAATTTTCCAAATTGTAACCTTCTTAGTTTTTTTCCAAAGAGTGGAGAAGGAACAATGTTTTATGTAAAAGTTTACATATGTACTATGATTAGGAATTACTATTGAGAAATACCAGTACCCATTAGATAATACTAGTTACCATCAAATGCTAATGAAATCTTTCTAATATAATACTTGGTAAGAAACAGCAGCCATTTGCAGTGATGGCATCTTTCTTTTTTGTCTAAATACTGAAACGTACTTTAATAGCAGGGCTTTGGCTAAGCAGTGTATACAATGGTTTTATTTTGGGAAAAGAACACTATGTTATGGTGCTTAGATGATAAATTAAATTTCCACCAAATTTTCTGTGATAGAATTCTGTGAAGCAGCTAAAGTGTCCCTTTATTTGTAAAGAAAAAAGTATGTGTGTTCTTCAAACATCAACACAAAACAACTCAAAATTCTTGAACGAAATTTTCATGGATTGAAAATTAATAACCTGTTTGGCACTCTTGGATCACCAGAATTTTCCAAAATTTTGGTAAAATTGACCTGCACTTTGGTCATTAAAATTGTTGCATTATGTATTTGGATGGTTACCTGGGGTAATTTATGTGCTAAAATTGGGTTGGCACTGTATTTCTGACACATTTTTTATCCATAAATGGGCCTAAAGAGTGAGACTTAAATCATATTGTTGCCAGCTTAACATGGGTTTTTAAGTAGGTGCTTCTCTGACATTTCACTTGACTTTGTGCAACTCGGTGCACATAGTGTCTATACTGTTTGTCATTTTATGAAAGACGTAGTTGTTTGCCATAAATGTTTGCATGTGAATGTTACTTTTGATATTAGTTGTTTGAAAAAAGAGATGGTCATTTTAATTATTGAAGTTAGAATCCTGATTCTTCTTTTGGCTGCCTTTGTTTGTGTCTGTATCCCATGGAACAGTGGAAAATTAAGCAATGCTGAAGGATTTAGGTCAGGATGCAACTTAGCCAAGAAAACAAAGTTTAAACTCACTCAAAAATGGTTCCGATTTTGCACTTCGCCACATAAAGAGTAACTAAGGAGAACTTGTGGATGGCTTGTGAGATAGCGTCAAGATGACAGAAAAGATTACTCTTATAGGTTGAGTAGTGAATGATTTTGATTGCAGTTATGGATATCATTTTGGTTAATATTCTTTTGGAGAATTCAAAGGTAAAAATATAAGTGTCTGTTTGGCACATTTCAGTGTGATTATAAAAGTTATTAAAATCAATATTTTACTTTCTGATGAGAATTATAGGAATAGTGAGAATCGTGCATTAAAATATTAGAATACACTTGGGGAAGTACCACCCACTTCTGCTGTGGGAGTTGAATTTATAAGGTTAAAAATGTGTTTCTTGGGCTTCCCTGGTGGCGCAGTGGTTGAGAGTCCGCCTGCCGATGCAGGGGACGCGGGTTCGTGCCCCGGTCCGGGAGGATCCCGCGTGCCGCGGAGCGGCTGGGCCCGTGAGCCATGGCCGCTGGGCCTGTGCGTCCGGAGCCTGTGCTCCGCAACGGGAGAGGCCTGTGTACCGAAAAAAAAAAAAAAAAAATGTGTTTCTTCATTGCTTTTTAATTATATCTAATTTCCTAGAAGAAGTGACAATTGGGTGTTCAAGGATTTACATACAGTAGAACTAATCTCAGCGTATAAACAATACCTACAGAGGTAAATAAATTAGCCAGTGTCTGATGAGTTAAAGGTTTTGAAATGAGACGGGTGGAGGAAAGCTTTAGGCACTGGTGTGGTACACTGACCTTGGCTCAAAAGTGTGGAAAATGTATCATCATTTAGATTTTGCTTTTCCTGAAAATCGGAAGTAAATTTTGACCGTGAATTCCCCAAGGGAATGTGAATTCTCCAATTTGGCAGTTATAATGTGGCCCATAGAATTTTCATAATGCAGTAGCAACTTCAGGCCAGTCTCATGTATTAGATTGTAAAGTAAGTCAGCACAATTCTGCAGAATACTAAAGCATTTATAGACATTGGAAACTCTGGCACTCGCTAGTAAAAATACTTAGAAAGAGGATTTGAATTTAGTTCCTGAGTTGCACATTAATGTTGGTACTTGATGTTTTGACGTATGGACTGCCCAATTTTTGTTTATATATATATATATATTTATATTTATTTATTTTAATTATTTTTTTTCCTTTTTTATCTTTTTTCTGTTAGAGAAAACTGTCATAGGGAAGCACATACTTATCTTTAGCCTTGGCTTTTGTAGGTGCAGTTCCAATGCATCCGGTGTGTCACTGTGTCAGTTTTGCCAAAATACTCTTAAGTGGAACCTGACATATACTATGCCAGCCTCATTTCAGGTTTCATTTCCGCATCCAAAACATCCCTCCCAGCCCATTTGAGACCTAACCAGTTTATGGACCAAGGTTGTACATTACTTCCTCCAAACCTATTATCACTTGTTCTCTCAGGTCTTAGAAACCAAAGTCAGATTTCAAATCAGGTGGCCCAACATTGAACAATGACCAATTTCAATTGTGCAGAGCACTGCAATGTGTAAAACAGAACCATGGCCACTGATGTTCTGCAGAGCTGGTTTACGTCCACTGCTCCACTACAGTATCAGTATATCATTTATAGAAATGTATAAAACTAATGCCGAGTAATAAATCTCTAAGGACTCTTAACACTTTATCTGATTAAATACTGTGAGGGCTATAAAATTGGGGAACTAAGATTGATATAGAAATTAACCAATTATGAGAACTTAAAATAGATGATTTTTTTTGAAGAAATGGAGCTGAAAATTGAGAATTTTATGACATTTTGTTTTGCAAACATTGAATATGGGATAGCAAGTATTTGTGGCATGCAAACCTTCTAATGGAAAAAACGATTTGTGTATGGTTTTCCAGTCATTTATTACAGTATTAATGTAAAATTGCCTGACTCCTGTAGTATATAACAAAATATTTTATATGTATATACTCTTGTTAAATCTACATTTGGTAGATAAGTAAATACATGTCTTTGTAAACATGAATCCCAGCCTATTATCTTAATGGCCATTAGTAGGTATCTATAAAAGTATTTTTGACTTGTTTTATTCCCCATCTCCTAGTCTTGTTCAGTAAGAAAGAGGAAAATGGTATCAGACCTATCTTCATAGTCCCTGACTTTAACCCATCTGTGAGGCAGGTCCTAATGTTTGGACAGTGGATTCTGTTGCCATTTACTGAAAGAGACACAATGCCACATGCACTGTTCTCAGGTCCAATATGTCTAGTGCTGAACCGTGAAAACTACCCTGAGCCTCCTTGACTATGGTAGCCATTTCAAACCGCTTTTTCAGCTTACTGATGGATGTTCAACTGGTCAGCGAGTTAAATCTTTGATCCTGGGCAACCTGCCCAAGTGAATCATTCCAAATGGGTATAACGATAACAATCCCCAAACTTGGCAACAGCCACCAGAGATACAGCCTCAGTACTTCAGTCTAAGCCCCAGCTTCTGGCCAGGACAGTGGCAGACATATGTGGTCCAATTCTAGTCTCTTGGAAAATAAAATGGCTTTTCTGTTTGAGCAGGCATAGCTATGGCTGTGGATCAAAGGGAAGGGTAGCAATATCATAAATGTGGAGATGCTGGTGATTGGTGCTCCTTTTTGACTTTATGTCTAAAGTGACTTGCTCATTAGCCAAAGCTTCAATACTTGAAAATCAGAACTGGTTGTATTCATCTACTTTTTAGAACTATTTCCTTTGCTACAAGAGTTTCCCCTCCTAATTAGGTTCTAGTCCCTTTTAATACTTGTTATTCTCTGTAGCTTCTATTGCATTTTATTGGCTTTCGGTATGAAATAAAGTATTAACTATTTTAAGGAAATTCAACATGTGAAATTAGGATTTTTTTACAGTTTTCTATTGTTATGCTGGATATGCATCACTTTGCACTCCTGTATTACTCATTAATCAAATTGACTTCATTATGAAATTATTATTGTCTGAGAGGCCTTTACCTAAAAGAAAGTTCAACATTTTAAAATGGTACATGAGGACTTCCTTGCAGGGTGCAGGAGTTAAGAATCCCCCTGCCAATGCAGGGACACGGGTTTGATCCCTGGTCTGGGAAGATCCCACATGCCGCGGAGCAACTAAGCCCGTGTGCCACAACTACTGAGCCTGTGCTCTAGAGCCTGCGAGCCACAACTACTGAGCCCATGTGCCACAACTACTGAGGCCCACGCGCCTAGAGCCCATGCTCCGCAACAAGAGAAGCCACTGCAATGAGAAGCCTGTGCACTGCAAAGAAGAGTAGCCCCCGCTCACAGCAATGAAGACCCAACACAGCCAAAAATAAATAAATAAATAAATAAACAAACAAACATTCTATCTATCTATAAATAAATAAATAAATAAATAAAATGGTACATGAGGTATAGACCAGGAGTCAGCAAACTATTGCCTGACAGCCCACCACTTGTTTTTGTAGATATGTTTTATTGGGACACAACCATGCTCCTTTTATTTACATACTGCCTAGGGCTGTTTTCACACAACAAGGCAGAGTTGAGTAGTTGCAACAGAGACCATGACCCACAAAGCCTAAAATATTTAATATCTGGCCCTTTAGAGGGAAAGTTTGCCAATTTTTTTCTTAGTCTTGTTCTTTACAAAATGCAAATAAATACATATATTTTAGTTATTCTTTGAGGATATTTAAAGTAGAGAAAAGTGATCAAAATTCCTGTTTTATTTTGGATTGAAAAGTAGAAATAGTCAAATGTGTGGCACTTTATGCCTTTTGGGCTATGTGAAAGAGCTTATTGGAAAAAAGCAATCTATTGTGCTTTTATTTTTAAAGTGAGTGAATAAGTTGTATCTTGATTTAAACAAAATGGATACTTTCAAAATTCTTATTTATTTAAAATAAATTGGAATAAGTTGCTAAAAACAATAATCATTTTACAAAAGTAATACTCCAACAAGAAAATGTTCAGCATTGGCTCTTAAAGCCTCCAGGAATTTGATTGATGTCTGGATGGATTGACTTTATTATTATTATTTTTTGTACCTCAAACATTTAGATATAATGAAAATTTGATTTATTATTCAGAAATTTCAACTTATAACTTTTCAGAAGGATTTTTATTATGTTAAAGTGCAATAAAATTGTGCTATGCATAAACTTTTTCAAAACAATTTAGAGACTTCCAAATGTAAGGATTGTTCTTTTGTTGTTATAATTCAAAGCTACATGCTTTTATGGAACAACAACAATAAAACCCATAGTATGGCTATCCTTTTAAACTCTAGTTGAAAGCCAGATATACTTTTGTTTGAAGTTAAATTGCTTTATTACAAATAGATGGTATAAAAAAATGCTCTCCACTTTCTTGTGATTCATCTTTATATTTTAAGGAGTATGGATTTGTTCTGTTTTCTCCCTTGTTTGTTTGTTTCTTGATTGCTGTGTGAGTTCTAGTTTAGTGCCAGCTGTATTTCCAGAATTAATTAGGAGGAGAGGATGTGGAAGAGGATGCTTGAGGCAGGGTTATACAAGTGTAAATAAAAGAAGAAAATCTTAGGGCATTGTAGGTTCCTCTACTTGTCCCTTATCCTGCAGTGGTAAAGAGTGCACTTTGGGAGCTTTCTGGAGGGATAATTTCAGAGTGCAGCATCAAAATATCATGACTTCTTGACTTTGGATAGACTGCATTGCAATTTAACCATGGGTTAAAGTCTACTTTTATTTCTTGCACATACATTAAAGTGAGGACCAGAAAAGGCAGCCTGGGACTTCCAAACAAAACCCACGGAAGAATGTTCTTCTCCACAGTATCATTTTCTGTGATGCTTCCTAAGCTGGATAGTGCTTTTACATATTCACTTTACTTCTTAGAGAACATTCTACTCATAAAATGGAAAATGGGCAGTTTTGTGTCATACTCTTTCTAAATCTTTATTTTATAAGAAATAACAAATACATTTCAGCGAGGTTTCGGTTTCATTGAGGGCATGGGAGACTCAAAGTATCTGTACAGAGGCCTGCACATAGTAAGTGGTCAGTATATTCTTACTGTTAACGCGTGTGAATGAAGAAAGGAGCCAAGGAACCACTTAGAGTCTATTCTGGCACCCTGGGAATACTTACTTTCAGAAACCATCCCTATGGTGGTAAATACAACAGTAAGATTAGAATGAAAGGAAAGAGAAGAGGAAAAAGCAACAAATCTTCCTGATGCTAATTTGCTGGGGGAGTTGTTTTAGTTGGGGGGGGAGGGAGAGAAAGTCAATTTAAAAGTTGGGGTTTTTTTTTTGTGTGTGTGTGTGTGCAAAGGAAGGCTTTCTAAGAAAGCACAGCAATAAAAAAACGAAGTATGTACTACAGCCACATGCAACAACATGGTTGAATATCAGAGGCATAAAAGCCAGACAGAAAATACAGACTTAAAAGCCAGACATCAAAGAATTGATACCATTTATATAAAGTTTAAGAAAAGGCAAATCGAATACGTAAATAATGTTGGTTCGTAGCCTGGGTAGGAGGGTGATTATTGACTGGGGAGGGGCACGAGGGAACTTTCTGGGTGACAGAAATGTTCTCTATCTTAATCTGGGTGGTGGTTATGTGGGTGTGTAAATATACATGAAATTCATCAAGTTCTCTACTTTCTATACTTATGATTTGTGAACTTTATAGCTCAATAGAAAATTAAATAATAATAATAATGACAATAGGTTGTGCAGGGGGCACCAATTTAGCATGAATGCTTAATAGAGTCCTTGGAAGAAAAGCATGGCAAACCCGTGGTCTAAAAACTGTGCTTAGCGAAGATTTCAAGGTGGGTCTGGAAGGATAAGTGAGATTTGGGTACATGGAAAAAAAAGATAAAAAAAAAAAAAACCAACTGTGTTTCGCTTAATGTAGGAGACTTTTCTGAATAAGGACAATTATAGTAATTTTTGTTGCAAAACATCTCAAATCCCAAAGGATGCTTGGTATGCAGTAAAATCATGTCTATTTAGCTGCAGCAAGGTGACTGCTGCTGAGCATAGTTTACTGCTTGAAAAAAGCAATGCCTTTCGTTTTTCTTTCCAGATTGGCAGATTGCTACTCTGGCTTTACTCTTGGGCGGTGCTGCCATCATTCTCATTGCATTCCTGGTGGGTTTGATTTCCATCTGCGTGGGATCTCGAAGGCGCTTCTACAGACCTGTTGCTGTCATGCTTTTTGCAGCAGGTAAATATATTCATTACTTTCAAACCAGTATTAGGGGACCTTTCTACCATCCTCCCTTCTCATGCAGAAACAGTAATGTGGTTGCTGTATTACCTACAGATCAAGAGGCATTTGTTATATTTTAAGGTAAATTGGCTACAGGTTTATCATACTATCAGTTTTCAGTGTGTTAAGCATTTCACAGAGCACAGTGGCAATTTCTAAACTTCGAACTAAAACTCGAATAAATAATAATGGCTCTTGACAAGGGCTGTTGCCTTAGGAATTGCAGCAGATGTGTTTACCAACAGTCTTTCTTCACATCCAGTATTTTTTTCCTCCTTTTACTGCCCCCTTGGTGATCTTAAGGCAAAATTGTTTTTTTCTGACATAAAACTGAAAAAAAATTCCAATATGTGTACCCTTAAAGGTATAAATCTGTTTTGAGATAAACATGGTTATACTGAAAAATCATAATGTTTAATGTGACCCTTCAGACAATTCAATTGTGTGAGTTCAATGGCATATTCATTAATTTAGCAACCCATCTTTCTGTGAAGCACAGCTTGGATTAAAATATCAACCCAGGTAAAATGGAAGTTTTACTAAAAGTCAGGGAGCTATTTAGAAAAGGGGCTTATAAGACTAAAAGCCCAGTACATTATTTGATATGAGTTTAATTTTCATTTATAAGGATCTCCTTAAATATTCTTATAAATGACCGAAACTGAAATATTCTTGTTGGTGCCTTCAGTTTACCCTGTCAGTCATATCTGATTTGAAGACTGCAAAATAAGCCCCTGTGACTGTCAACAGTGAAGACACTGACAGAACCATCTAGCCTGTTAGATGGATTTTTTAAAGCTGTTTAAAGATGGGAATAAATGAAATTTCTCAGGATTTGAAGGGTCATTTGGTCTAAAAATATAAAATCAGAAGTGTTCTGCTGCCCCCTGCTGTTTGTGTTCATCTTCTTATACCCATGAAGACTGGTCAGAATGCAAGGGTCATAAAAACAAGGTCCACAGGGCTGAAAGAATGTAGAAAGAGATCTAATTAAAATCTCTTAAGTGATGTGCTCAAGATCACATAGTAGTTACTGGTGGACCTGGGGCTAGGAGGCTAGTGAATCCTAAATGGGTTGTTCATTCACTACTGAATCCCTCATTCATTCATTCACTCTTTATTGGGTACCTGTTATGGACTGGACATTGTATTGAGACACCTATAAAACTGGCTAAATAGCATGACAGATACTTTCTAATAGAGTAGAAAACACTATTACAAAAAATATTTTGAAGTCTTAGGCGGTGACCACAGTATCATTATATTGTTGATCTCGTGTAATAAAGGTCTCTATTGTGAATCATTTAGTATAACATGAAGATTCTCCTAAAGATTCCATCATTCTCCAATTTATTTCTCAGTTCATGGATTTGCCACGGCTCTTTTCCTATTTTTACAATGAAATAACTTAGATATTTTAATTGTAGTATAAGTTTATCTTTGCAGCTAGGATTTATTAACATAGTGATTAGAGAGTCAATTATAATAGAATTTCTTGATAAATTGTCCTGAAATGATACACAGTTCTTTAAAACTGGAATTATGTTTTGAATAACTTTAAGAATACTCATATTTCTGATTTATGAAGATATAGAGACAGTCTAGACATTCTCTTATAAATATCCAGTATTATTGTGCTACCTAGTTGCTACCCCATTTAGCCTTTAACTTACTCTATAATGGCATATGCAGAATCTATAAAGAAATCTGTTGTTTAAAGCACCTGTTATAAACATTCTTACAGAAATAACTGGAAGTTCCAGTTTTTTCTTTAAAATTTCTATAGTTTTTCCCAAGTATAGCAAAATTTGTGAAAATGTGAAAATAAGCACGGGTTGTAACAGAAAACATATTGTAAATGCGTATAAGTTAAAGGTGATGGATTTGGTCAAAAAAAGATTTTAATTTAACTCTCGCTGCCACAAATATTAGTAAATTATAAAATAACAAGACGAATCCCTAAAGCAACATTCATACAGTATTATTCTACCTGCCGAGACCGAAAATGAGCATTATACTGCTACATTTTAAAACCGTACATGTGCTGAGATTTAATTTTACTCATTCTCTTTTGAGACTGCTTATGGAAGCTTTTTTAAAAAATAACCATTAGTTTAGCGTTCACTTTGCTTATAAGCAAGGTAAAACTTACTGGTTATTTGAAACATGTCATGAAAAAGTTTCTCTCTCCCATCTGCAAAAGCCATTAAAGAGTTGCCTGTGCTGACTTCTGGAAAAGATATTTATTAAACATAATAATCCATTTATGATTTGGGTGTAAGATTAACAAAGTTGGAAAATCTGCCTACTTGAAACAATGCTAGCTAAAAATCATGGTTGTTTATCTTGTGTGCTTCTTAGGAAACATACTTATTCTAGTGGTTGGCTTGTCTCACCAGTTTAGTGATTCTCTGTAAATGTGTATTTGGGACTATTTTCCCTTTTTATTCATCCTGGTCTGCTTGAAAATGGTTTGTATTTCTCCACTTTTCTCACAATATTTTCTTCTCCAAATAATATGAAGCTTTATCTTGGTATTCACACACATAGGGAATGATACTTATCTCAACTAAGAAATATTCTTTTTTTTTTTTTTGCTTCTGCTGAAACTTGCAGTACATAAAATCAAAATAGACATAGCACTACCACTTGGAAACATCTCTACACAGAACTACATCATTAATTCAATACCATATGCAGTGCCTGGTACTCTGGGGCACTCAGTAAATAGCTGAATGAATGACGGAAAGAAGACTGAGGAATGTGGCTTATAATCTGATAGGGAAAAACAGGCGTAAAAACAACTAGCTAACTGTAATTTGGTTTTTCTTAAACCATTTATTTCTCTGTTGGCAATTTATGAAGCAGCAAGTTCCCTGTGACCACAAATCTAAGACCAAAACAGCTCAAAAAAAGTAACAGTTGTAAAAATTATTTTTCATATATTCATATTTTCATTCATTTATTTAACAGATATATGTTGGGTGCCTATAGTATGCAACTACACTATCTTGGTGTTAGATAATATACTCTTAAAGGGTTTTTACTAAAAGCTGATGATTAAGTCTTATAAACACAGCCAAACAATTTTTTTTTTTTTTTTTTTTTTTGCGGTACGCGGGCCTCTCACTGTTGTGGCCTCTCCCATTGCGGAGCACAGGCTCCGGACGCGCAGGCTCAGCGGCCATGGCTCACAGGCCCAGCCGCTCCGCCGCATGTGGGATCTTCCCGGACCGGGGCTCGAACCCGTGTCCCCTGCATCGGCAGGCAGATTCTCAACCACTGTGCCACCAGGGAAGCCCCACAGCCAAACAAATTTTAAAGGTTTTCTTGTCTTCTCTTTTTCTCTGAGGTCCTTGATTTAGGGTGGGTTTGCTACCTGCTTGAATAATTGCTAGAAGATCTAAGAGCTAGCCATCGCCGCAACCCATCTAAAACATTGTCCTATGTTCCACAACTCTTCTACCTTCGGTCCTACAAATTTAGACTTCAGAATAAGATGTTATCTATAATGATACTGTTGATGATAATAATAATTAACTGAGCACCTACCATGTATCATACTGCTACACCTGTAGCACACTGCTATCTCTGCTATAACAGTCTTAAGATTAGGTATTTATTTTCCTCATATTATCAGTGAAGAAGCAGCCTCAGAAAGGTTCAGTAATTGTCTGGTGTTGTCCAGCTAGTAAGTTGCAGAGCCAGGGTTTCAATTCAGGGCAGCTATCTAATTTGAGAGCCCAAGTGAGGTTTCACGAGTTATCTGTACTTGGGTACATATAACACATAGAAAAATAAGAGCCGAATCAGCCTTGAATTTGTAATTCAGCTGCCAACTGTGTACTACAGTTGGAGTCCATCCTGTAACTCCAGTTACTCCATCTCTTGGGAGCAACACCTGAAGGATGGCAGCAACTCAAGGTGTCATAAAGACCACAAACTGATGAGTACAGCACGATTGAAACATAGCACATCATGAAAACTGTGCACATGTCCAGTACAGTTGACTATAGCATGTTTTTTATTGTGTAACTGACAATGACAGATAATGCATGACGAGATTCTGATACCTGACATCTAGTTCTCACTAAAGACTTGGTGAAATTAGAGGGGTTGCCTTTTTCTGGGTCCTTTTCTTTTATTGTCTGGTTTTGCAGATCTTTTTATGCCCCACTGGGACTTAGGATGATTGTTTCCCTTTTTTCGCCCATGGCCTTTAAGACAAGTTGCAGAAAATTCTGAGTCTTTCATAATTCATATTTTTAAATGACAGAATCCCCACTAATTGTATTATTGAGGATGTTCCTTTCTCTTATATCTGCAGAAAGCCTCCTCTAAATGATTGTTTATGCAGAATGGGGATATTTTGGGAGGGGGTCCTGCACCTGCTTTCCATCTCTGATTAGAGGCTTGTGTATTGCAGCCCTCCTCTCCATCCTGTCAGGCACAAGGAGATGGCTGGAGGTATTTCAAGTCTAGATTTTGACAGAAAAATCAGTGTCCAGCTTATATTTCAAACTAAAAAGGAGTTCTATTCACAGATCTTTATCCATATCAAACTACCCTTTGGTTAGAACAGTTTACAGTATCACCATGAAGAATTCATATGTACTGCTTAATTTTAAGTAGTTATAGATTAAATTAAAAAGGAGAGAAATTGATAGCTTCATGTTAACCTTTCATGGGCAAATGTTTTTTATTCTACAAATATTGTTTCCTTTATGTGAATTTGATATTTAGGGGAGTTGGCTGGATAGTCCTATCGATTCTGTCTTTAAATTATCTTCAAAGTCTGTAGCTTCTTTTTATACATCACCATTACTGACTTAGTTGAGGATATAACTCTTCCTCAAGTGGAACATCTCAGTTCCCAAATTTGAACTTCCCTCTAATTTATTTTTCTGTGGTTAACATCTGAGTTAAACTGTCTATGTGACTCCTTCCTTTCCCTTTCCTGGAATCCAGTTACTCAGTTTTTCTTTTATAGTCTTTACTTTCCCTGACCTTTCCCACTGATGTTACCTTAGTCATCACTGTGCACAGGTATCCATGCACTGTCTAACCTCCTAGGGGCCTGTCCTCCTCCAGTCTCCTCCCGTTTAGGCTGTCTTGCATACAAACACATGAGATGTAGTTCTGAAATACAAATCTGGTCTTGTCACTTGTTCTTTTGGTTTCCCCAGAGGCAGAATCTGAAGCAAGGAATCAAGTGCAAGTACTTAATCTGGGAGGTAAAAGAAGGGATATGCAAAGAAAGTGAGACAGGGAAGAGAAGGCAGCCAATAAAGTGTACATTATCAAACCAGTAGTCACTGTAAGCACCTGGAGCTTAATTTTCCTGGAAAAATTTTGGAAACCTGTACAGAACACACCTCTCAGAGTTACCTCACTGTAAGGACTAGGGAATTGGAGTATTTATAAACCAAATGCTGATAGTCATTGGTAAGGGCTGTTGGTGATGATGGGGAAACAGCAATGGTAATTTCCCAGAACAATGTACCTGCCTCGGAGTCAGGCAAAGTAGCTTTTGTGGCCAGAGGAAAAGTCAGGCAAAGAAGTGCAGGTGTTGACAATTGAAAGTCAGGCTGACATATACTGGAATTATGAGGATGAGAGTATATGGATAGGGTACCAACAGCATCTACAATTCAAATCACCTCTAAAATGTCTCCCTATAGAAACCAGTCTGTATTTTTATGACATGCGAATAAGTCTTTTATAGTCTAAACCAAACATCTCCATGTGACTGTGCCCTTCATTCTACCCATGTGAATTTTCTATGGGCACAGCCTCTTATATCTCTATGCTTTATGGAAACTGCTTCTTCTTCCTAGAGGTCTTTTCATGTTTCTCTTCTGACCGAGTACTCTCCATCCTTCAAGAGCCAGTTCAAATAGTGCTTCGTCTCTGAAGCCCTCCCTTCTTTCTGCAGGCAGAAGTGGTACTTGGAATATCATTAGAGTTCAATAAACATGATGAATGGATTATAAGTGAACATGCCTCCACTACTATTGTTGAGCACATTTGTTTGTATCTGTGTGTCTGTCTCCACGATAGAGTATGAAATATCAAAGGGCAAGGGCTGTGTCCTATCTGTCTTACCTCTTTCACATAGAATGCAGTGGGCATCCAATAAATGTTTGTTGAAATATTGAAATATCCCCATGTTAGAAAATATTGACTATTTGAATATTGAATATTTTGAATATTTCAATATTGAAAACATTGAAAAATATCCCCTTAAAGAAAACTAGAAATAACACAAGAACCTCTAAGTTCTTGTCATGTTTCTGTCTGCACAATTTCATGGCTGGTAGTTTTGTTGCCTCTTTTCCAAAAAGTAGGGAGGGGGAATAAAATGAACCTCAAATTCCCTTCAAATTGTAAAATGCTATACAACTTTACTTATGCCTCTGAGATACAGCATAGAAAATACCACAGCCAATGCCTATTATGTTTCATCAATTGGTGGTAAAGTAGAAACATAGTATGGTGTTATTTTCTTTAGTTCTGGACTCTAGGTGTGTTTGTTAGTTTCCTTTGCAGCATCTGTGAAAGGCAAGGAGGCATTTTAACCTGCATCTATATATTAAATGAAGAAAATTATTTACAAATTCAGGATTATATTTTTTGTCTCAATTTTGCTATTACATGCATTTTTCTCAGTGATTCCAAAGAGAGTAAAATAATTCAGAAGCATAAAGCGTTTAGGGTCATTTTCACCTGGCAAACAACACAATAAAGTTCCATCTCTAAGAAAGCCGCTCAAGAGAGAGGAGGAAGCCAGTGGAGCCTAATGGAGTTGTATTTCTACTTTTCCCACTAGAGGGAAACTATATCATTATATTATACCATGAAGACTGAATATTTTCTAAATAAAACACATTGAAATGAATATGAAAAGCAGACTAGGTGAACACCTCACTCCAGGAACTGGCTGATTCACAAAAGAAGCAGTATAATCCTTTTAGAATATAATTCAGATCAGTTTTTACTTCTCTGCTCACATTCCTCTTGCAGTTGCTCATCACATTTAGAATGAAATCCAGACCCCTGACCATGGTTCACAAGGCCATTCCTGAACGAGCCTCTGGCTGCCTTTTCTATCTCATCTCATGCTTTTCCCTTCCTTGCTCTCTGTACCGCTGTACTGCATCCACAGCATCCTTACTGATGTTCCACTGTACCCAGTGTGCTCCTGCATCAGGAGTTTTGCACTGCCTGTGCCCTCTACCCAAGATTGCTCACTTCCCACTATATTGACCTACACCCCTCACTTCATTCAGGTCTGTGCTTTAATGACTCCTCCCCAGAGAGGCCTTCTTCAGCTCTCATCTAAAAGAGCAGCCTGCATCCCTCTGTCTTGTTTTCTTGTATTTTCACATCTCTTAGCAATACCTGCCGTATTCTGTATTTACTTACTGATAATGGTGTGCCTAGCCATGAGGGTAGCAACTTGTGTTACCAGTGCCTTAAACTGTGTCACTTTAGAAACATTCAAGTATTTGTTGAATGAGTAAATGAATTTTACTGTTTCTAATTCATATTCATATTTCAGTCCTATCCTGGCAGGATCAGTCATGATTTGACTAGTGACCAGAGTATAGAAGCCAAAGGAGAAAAATGCCTTTTTTCCTTTTTAACTAACTTAGTAACTTTGGAAATTCTTTTTTCTGTAGTTCATGGTTGATAGTAATTGACTTCTTATTAGTTTTAAGACATTTAAAACATGAAAGCAACCTTTCCATCACAAAGGCACAGAGCCAGCCAGTTTTTAAATTAATACACATTTAGCACTTACTGGCTGGAAATAGAAGTGTGGATTATATAATATGCTGTTAGTTGCTCTAACAACGACTTAAAACTTTTTCTGAGATTTTTAAACTATAAACAAGGTGTGATTTCTGTTTTGAATGTTGAGAGACTCTCCTGTTATATGGACCTACTTATCCATCCACTGTCAGTAGTAATGTGGAAGTATGGTAGGCTAGTGCTGGCCCAGAGCAGTGTTGAGCTACATGGCAAAAATGTTTGGAATTCTTATATCTGCTTCCAGAAAGGTCATTTTACCCCTAGTCTGAGTGTTATTGAAAGTAATAATTTTGAGCAATCATGCCCCCTCATGAGTTTTCTGTAGTTCATCAGTCTTATGTCAGAGATAGATGACTGTTATGTAGACTTTCTAGGAACATTAGTCATATTGGTATTAATGATATTTTACAGGTACTGAGAATAGATGAGAGTAGATTTTAAAGCACGAAATTCCAGTTTAATTAAATATAAACACACTATCCATCCTCTTGCTGTTTTCAAAAAACGTAATAAGCTATATCATTTTTACTGTGTCAAAGTTTATTCTTGTCTCCTATACCTTAATTATTCACATTTTTGTTGTTGCATTTTTGGAATTTATGGTATTTTTAAGATGAGTTAAATAATATTTATTTTAACCCAAAATTTACGTTATATATCAGGGGTTGGTAAACTTTTTTTTATAAAAGGTCAGATAGTAAATACTTCTAGCTTTGTGGGCCACATGGTTTCTGTTGCAGCTACTCAACTGTGCCATGGTAGTGTGAACAGTAACATAAATGAATGAGCCTGGCTGTGTTCCAATATAACTTTTTTTCAAAAACAAAAAGCAGGCCAGATTTGGTAGTTTGCCAATCCCTGTCACACATATTACTATATCTCAGATTTTTTAGGGTGAAGATTGTCTCTTGAGGGTGGAAGCCATCATATAGTAGAGAACAAGGCAGATGCATCCCATAAATTCTCATTAAATTGATTTAAATAAAATAGAAGGGAATTCCCTGGTGGTCCAGTGGTTAGGAATCTGTGCTTCCACTGCAGAGGGCATGGGTTCAATCCCTGGTTGGGGATCCCACAAACCGTGCGGCATGGCCAAAAAAAAAAAAAAGAAAAAGAAATTATATAATAGTTGATCCAATAGAAAGTTATGATTTTGAATGGAAGACATCACTTCATGTATAATCCAGTGTCTCCCATATAAAAATATCCACTGGATAAATACCAACTGCATTTTAGATATTTTTTTTACAAAAGCACCTCCCCCTTCCTGATTAACTGGTTTCTTTTATTTTATTAAGTATGACTCATCACATTTCCCCTTTAGCCCTGCCTAAGAACTAAGATTTAACTAAGAAGTAAGAGCTAAGTTTTGTGCCCTATTGTGGTAGACATCCTTAACTTAGGTTTTCTAGTATGATTATCTCCCATGCCTTCATAGACTTAATTCTTTTTTGAAAGTAGGTGAGGAATCAATATATAAATGTCATCTGTTATATCTCATAGGGTGTAAGTTGGTGTGGCTTCTTGACAAAGATGACTTTTGAACCCATTTTAAAAGATGAGAGGTATGGACTGGATGAAAAGAAAAGAATAAAAATAGTTTTTGATCAGAGTAAGGACATCAAGGTAGGACTTGGAATATTGGACTGAGTTAGATGATATTGAGAAGTGACAGCAACAAAAGCACATCTTGAATCACAGGTACACCAGTTTCATCAGTCCAGATGAATTCAAAGTCCCCAATTTCTCAAGAGTATAAATAAATAACGGGTTTCTAGCTGCTATTTGGGGTCACTATTCTTGGGAAGCTATTTACAGGTGTTGTATAGTGAAACAGTTTAGCTAAACTAGTACTACTTGCCATAATAGTGATAATTATATATGTGTTTGTAGAGTGAGAACCATTACTTTGTATGCTCATGTAAATTACACTAATTACACTAATTACTTCATCAAATACTATTATAGTGATTTGCTAATTATTAATAGAGTAATTCTTGCTGTACTGTGAAATAGTGTTAAACAGAAAAAAATTGTCAATATTTTAAAGTGTACCATCTAGAATAAGCAATGCTTCAAATTTTTTGGCTTTTTTGTTTATTTGATTAAAGTGTAATTCTCATACATAATGTATATTTGTATATCATTTTATTTCCTGTAAATAACATTTTCCTAATTTTGATTTGCTTTTTTTTTTTTAGTTGTTTTACAGGTTTGCAGCCTGGTCCTTTACCCAATCAAGTTCATTGAAACTGTGAGCTTGAAAATTTACCATGAGTTCAATTGGGGTTATGGCCTGGCCTGGGGTGCAACTATATTTTCGTTTGGGGGTGCCATCCTTTATTGCCTGAACCCTAAGAACTACGAAGACTACTACTAGAACCAATAGTCTCAAATTAAAAAAAAAAATCAACCATCCAACAAAAGGATTACATCTGCATCTTTTCTAACTCACTATTTTCTAAAACATTTGTGGAGCATCAAGCAGTTTGCTCAGTTGATTTAATATCTTTTGCCTTTTGGCTGTCAACATCATAACCAGCTTTTACATCCATTTTAGGGACCTGCACAAATTAAGAGAGCTGATTAGACATAGGCAAATGCTGCAAACTTCCAATATGTTCATGTCACTTTTCTTGACAAGCAAAGGGTCTATATGACAGCAACCATTGTGAGAAACTAGTTGGAATGAGAAATGCCTGAATCTCCTATTGCCTGCAGGGGAGCAGCTGGCATAAACAACGTTTAGAAGCTCCTTTGTGCTGACAAGGATTCCACTGTTAGAGTCCTTATCGCCTGCTTATCCCTCCCCGTGACTACATTGGCATTGGCCGTTGGTTATTTGCTTGAGTGAACTCTTGAAAAGTGAACTTCCTTTCAGCATCTAATGGGAGTTCTGAATGTAACTGGTTAATGATACATATTCCACCTTCAAGAATACTTGTTTTAAAGGGAGGTAATGCTTTGGCAATCAGCATCTCCCTGGGAAGGAAGTCAAGACTCGGAGACATGTGCTTTTCATTATGTGGTTAGAAATTTTGCCTCAGCCATATCTAGAATGAGGAAAAATTGAGTCTCTACTTTCCTTGGGGCAACTAGAAAGAAATATGCATGAGTTGCTTTTGTCCTAAGTACCCTTTAAATCACTTATCAAACATTACAGCAAACAGTTGTGCATATGTAACAAGCTTAAATATTTTTATAGAAGGTGAACCATTAGTATAAATGGTAATAAGTTGTTCCCTAGCCCTACACATGCATTTGCCTTTTGCACATAAAATAAATGTTTGCTCTAGTGAAGTGATTTGAACACTGACCTTGTACACATTTTTAAGAGGCTTAGATCGGTATTCACACTTATTTACCGTACAAAAGTGCATATACCCTAAAGCTTTTGCTCTATGTTCTCTACTGTTTCACTGGAAAGTGTTAATAGAATTGTATAAGAAGAAAAATTGAAATGGTGTTAATCTGAAAATTAATGATTCTTCTGTAAGCCCTGTAGTTCAAAAGAGAGTAGCAATTAGGATAATCATTTTGTTTAAAATTCATTAAAATAGAAGGCTGCTTTTTTTCCAAGTATTTTAAATGTCTTCATTAAAAAATAAAGGAATAGTGATAGATTTATATAAATGTCTAAATGTCAATAGAGGAGTAGAATTCATCTGGTTATCACCTGGTCCTCTGAAGTTAACTAATGAGCTAACTGATTTGTGCACACAATTATGATGGATTTATGGTAAGGGAATCATTTATGGACTGGTCAAATGGAAGGAAATATCAATAATAGGGAATAAGCTTGCAACGAGTCTTACACTGCAAACTTGTGTTAATCCTGTTAAATATACAAATTTGGTTAGTTTAATTGTAAACATATTTTTATATCAAATATACAGTTCTAATATAAAAATTATAAATAATTATTTTTGTTAACAAAGACACTATTTGGCCCTCTTGCAGAAAGAAGCATTGGAGAAATCATTTAAAATATACCTGTCTTCTGTTATATTGCAAAATCTGTTAAGAGCAGGACCACATCAATAGTATTTAATAATTTGCTTTACCTCCCAAAGCAGAGTTCTGCTTTTAGCTTGTCTTAAGAACTGTCGCCAAAACAACAGGAAAAAAACAAAACTATTTTATTATTCAAAGGCTTAAAAAAAAAACCCTCTTATCTTGTGACTTTTCTATGGAATCACAAAGTAAATGTGAAGAACCAGGCTTATTCTTATTTTAGCAATGACAGACAAAAATGATTAAATGCATCCTAGAGAGAAACCTTTATAAAAGTATATAATTCTGTATAGAATCATAAGAACTATGAGTGGAAATTTTCCAGAAAGATATTAACTATTATAGAATCTTTTGAAGCAATTTTCTTGAGAAATAGTAAAATCTGGGCCAGACTATCTTGCAGTTAATTGCATATTATCAGAGCAGCATGAGAAATAACGGTATTTGTTGGAAAGGGATTTCAGCTACTAAACACTCTTTATTGGGAGAGAATCTCTTTATTCCTGAATAATGGAAAAACAGTACTTTGGTGCTGACATCAATGAGGCACTTTTCTTAGTCCTAGTAGAGGATGCAGTGTGCTGTTAAACCAATATCATATCTTGAGTCTTACAAAGTTTTCATTCTCTGTCAATATGAAAAGCTGGAAAGTGACAGAGTATAGTATAGGCTAAGGCACACATATTTGCAGTTTGCTGAGAAGTAGATTTCTTATATAACTTTTTTTCCCCTTCCCAGTGAAGAGCCCTATGCTATATTTCTACCATCACTAATATTTGAAAGTGTTTCATTACTAACAAGTTCAATATAACATGAAAGTTGTCATTGCTCATCCAAAATACTGTTTTGTCTATCAGAATCAACACAAGTGAATTTTTCACCCACAGTAACATGTCTTTGCAGCTTTAGGTTTGTTTAATGTTTTCTTACAAGCCAAACTATTAACTACAATCCCATTGTTTATCATATATATATATATATATATATATATATATATATATATATACATACATACATACATATAGCATAAAGTACTCAGCAGGGCTAGTTATTTGGATTTCTTGCACAACAATTTAGCTTTTTGTAAGTTCAACATGTAAATTTTAAAGACATAAATATAGAGAGACCTATGTGTTTGAAATATAAATGATATATATGGATTAGCATGTACCTGTATATTATTAAACATGCAATGAACTGACTGGTAAGTGACGTCTAATTGTATGGCTAGCAATGTAATTTATTCAGACTGTATTTTTGTACAGAGCAGCGCACACTAACCTATGCCTCTGTGTCCTCTTTAATGCCTAAAACTGTGCCTAGAAATTTCATCTGTCTTAAAAAATAAAATATGCTCCATGCTGTTTATGCTATTAGTTTCTCTACTGCTGTTATATATTTATTATTTTAAAATATATGACATGTTTAATACTTAAATATGAATTCATGCTATTCTGGTTATTTTTTTTTAACAGTCCTCTGGGGGGAACCTGTTTATCACTCCAGTGGTTTTGAGTTTGCAGTTTCACGATCAGTTCTTAATTTCATGATTTTTGTAGCTGACATGAAGTTATCTATGTGGAAAAAATAAAAATAAAAGTGGCTTCACTGATGTGGTCTGACTTGGTGTCTTCTCTACTGTGTGGACTCTTTAATAGGTTTCTAAATTACATGTCTTCAGTTCATTTTCTCTTTTATAAAGTATATGTTATTTAGAAAACATAGCTTGATATGACATGTTCATTTTGTGTAAAAAAATTTTAAACTATATTTTGTTTCAAATTATCTCCCAAATCCTTTCTATCTTCTGCAGCTGAGTTATATGAACAATAAAAGAAAGAATATTAAGTGTCTTTTTTAACTTTCTATCTTAAAAGGCACAGAGAGGAGATACAGTGTAGGTTCTCCTTTTTCCTATTGTCTAATCACACAGGTAGAAAGAGGAGTAGTGAAGGGTTTGATACTCTATTTTGGTTTTTGTTTAGTTTTCAGTAGTTAGTTGCAAGGTACGTTAAAGCAGGCTTTCCTGCATTATTTCTATTTTTTAATTAGACACTAAATTTTCAATGTGCATATGTGTATGTGTAGAAATTCATAAAGTCCAAATTTCCCATCACCCTTTGTATATTAGATAAATGTTAAGTATACTTGGAAAGAAATTTATACTAGAGCAAAAAATTCACTTGTATGATTGTCAGAAAATTTTCTGGAAGGTAGAAAGAGAGCCATATATAATTGAGCAAACTTTCTTGTGTTGATAAAATCAGTTTGAATATAAAAAATATATTTTTTGTCATGCCTTTCATTTCTCATGAACGCTCAAATCTTGACAGGTTCACAGTATATTTTTCTGCTGAAAAAAATACTGTAAATCATTCATAAATCTATGAGGTATTTAATATCAGACGTTCAAAAGTATGCATATTTAAGTTATGAATTCTAACATTTTCACAAATTTTCTATCGTAGAAATTTTCCTTTTCAATGAACTTATTCTAATTTGATGGAGCAGCATCATTCATTTGATGTATTATATTTTCAGTATAAGGTACTTTCATTTTCATACAGAATTCTCACGGGGAAAAACACCTTTACAGTCATGTCCTGTCTGGTAATTATCCATGACCCAGTTTCTCTGTTTGGAAGACAGAGAGAGATAACTTCACTAGGATTAGACAAGGGAAAATCCATTGCCTTCAGAGATTTCATTGTGAACAGGAAACAGGAAAACAATTTTAATTTGCTTTGCCATAGTGGCCATATAGTCAGCTTGTGGTTTGTTTTATTAAATCAGGCCCATGCTTTGTCAACACAATGTTCCATTTTGGTGGTCTTTAAGTCATTTTGGTTAGAAAATTAACTGATAGCGAAATTATTTTGTATTCTATAGAATAATCCACTGAATACCTGGATTTTTAATTTATTGGTCAAATTTTCATGTTACAACCTTCTGTTAATAGCTTTTCAGAAGTGCAACTTTAAGTGAGATAAGATTAAAGGAGCAAATAAAAATGAGAATTAAGCGCTTAGTATTTTCACAGGAAGCACTAATTTATTTGAATAATTTAACTTGAATAACTTCTGTGTCAAGTATTGGGAACACAATGTCATAGATACTGAATGTCAAAGTTAAAATCAGACTAAGTAACAAGACTATGAAATAAAATGCCAACAATTTTTTTGATATAAGGCAGGTTTGCAGACTGGGAAGTCCTCACATTTTTTACAACTACTAGATGTTGCCACGAGCAGAGGGTCCATATATCCATACTTGGAAAATCTGTTTTCAAAGACTCACCAGATAGGTGACTCACACATTTATATTCCAGCCGTAAGTCTAATGGTTCCAAAGTATAACTAAGAAAACAGGAGCTGAACTGTTCAAGTGGGAAGAATAATATGTGGTGTTTGTAAGCCAAGATTAACAGAATACAAAGAATGGTGTTCTTTGTAAAACTAAAGCTGTGTTGAGTGGTTCACCAGAGAAACTCAGTTTTGGCAAGCAATTTCCAAGTTGAATGACTTCATAGAAATAATGATTATAAAAGAAGCTTGGAACAAATTCTGGAAAATCATGTCATCAAACCAGCAAAAACCTTGAATACTTCAATTTCTGCGTGTGACGTGGATTAATGAAGAAAATAGTATCTAAACTATATATATAATTTATATACTAATTTTAATGGGTGAGGATGTTCTGTGTGACCGGAAGGCATTTCTTATACACAGAAGAGAGACAGGCATAGACTTGAACTTCAAACACTGCATATACATGATGGTGCTGAAGACGGCCCCTTGGTTGCTTTGAATTTATCATCAGAAAGGTAAAATAGGAAATTAATATCATACAACCTATTTAGTTTTTTGATAAAAATGTAGTTCACAAGGAAGAGTTCAAAGAAATTGTTTTAAAACTGAACAGAAGACATTTCTCTTAAGATTATTAAGGAAGGATAAGCTGGGACGAAGTGAGAGAGTGGCATGGACATATATATACACTACCAAACGTAAAATAGATACCTAGTGGGAAGCAGCCGCATGGCACAGGGAGAACAGCTTGGTGCTTTGTGACCACCTAGAGGGGCGGGATAGGGAGGGTGGGAGGGAGGGAGACGCAAGAGGGAAGAGATAAGGGAACATATGTATATGTGTAACTGATTCACTTTGTTGTAAAGCAGAAACTAACACACCATTGTAAAACAGTTATACTCCAATAAAGATGTTAAAAAAAAAACCCGACGACAACAACAACAAAAGATGATTATGAATGGGGAATTAAATTATTAAGGGTTAAATGGAGGAGAAACACTGCTTCGCTGGCCTTTGATACTGTTTGTTAACTGAAAATACAGATAATGCTATCATGCTTGGCGGCCCCTCTCTGGGAAACTTGTGGATCAAAGCATTTTTTGAGAGTAAGTTCCCCTTTGTGGCCATTTCACTGCTCAGTGGTAATGTGGCAATTCCTGACATCAAGAACAAGTTTTACCATTTTTAACTTTTAGGTGATTCTTCTTCTTAAACATTATCTAGCCATTATGGTTGTGTCACTTATTGGAGCCATGGTGTGTTTGAAAGAAGCAAAATGTGATATTGTAATAAAACATTTAACACTAATGATCATGAAAAGTATGTTTTTAAAAAAATTTACTGAAGTATAGTTGATTTACAATGTTGTGTTAATTTCTACTGTACAGCAAAGTGATTCAGTTATACATATACATACATTCTTTTTCATATTCTTTTCCATTATAGTTTATCACAGGATATTGAATATAGTTCCCTGTGTTGTACAGTAGGAATGAAAAGTATGTTTCTCATTAAACTCCAAGCTGTGGGTGCTGTTCACTGTTGGAACAAATTTGGCATAAATTTGATATAATACAGAAATCCACACAGAGGCATGTTTCATATAAAATTTCCAGTTATATTTTCTGAAGACCTTGATATTTTTAAATGCTTCTTGATGAAGCAGAATTCTGGAAAATCCCTTCTTGGAACATTTGCAAACCTCAATATTTAGCACATCTTTCCAGACAACTTTAAACATGGAATGCTCTGAGTTTCTTTCATGCATTCTTTTCAGGCATGGATAAAATTATTTTTCCCCACTTGTATCAGAAAGTCAATAAATACATATTTGGGCAGGTATTTGAACTTTAGGAAGTTCAAGTATGAGCCTAAACACAGCAATCTCCTCCCGCTGTTGCTGATTACATGACATGTTTGAATCACAAATGCTCTAAAAGTTGAGGCAACAGTTAAGACTTCTTACACCAATTCAAATTAAAAGCATTGTTTGACTTCAGTTAGGCTTGTTGGACTATTGTGCTCTCTGGATGGGGAAAACACATGTGACATGCTCTTTTCCTAAAGTTAGGCTCGTTTTGATTTACGAGTATAAATATGTACAAATTTTGTGCATTTTTATATTTAGAATGGTTTGCATATATGTTTTTTATTTTGGAACCAGAGCATTTTTAGAATTATTTACAATCTATGGAATACAAAGTTAAAGTGAGCATAAAGACTGGAGAAAAATATATACAGGACAAGGAGATCTAACAGTTGGATCTTCCAAGTTTTATCATTTAGTCATAACTGTGTGGTATAAGACTGTGCAGTTATGAGATCTACTCTCATGTAGAAACCTGACAGGTTGATGTAATTGATTAGCTTTGGAGTCTAGGCTTCACCCATAATGATTTTTCTGAGAACAATAGAGGACTTGGCAGGCAGCCATATTTGCATCACATGACCCTGCACCCCTGGTCAGAGGTGATTACATACAGCAGAGGTGGTTACTGCCTTAAGCTAGTCCCCTCTGTTTCTCTTGCCCATTGATTTGGAATCGGTCTCTGCATGTAGCTAGTAATAAAATGCATTAATTATGGATTTTGGGGGTATGTGCAAGGAGGCAAAGAAAAACTGCAGAGAATAAAGGAATGAAATAGATACGCAGAGAGAAGCAGTCAAGAGGGACCCTGTAAAACGCAGAGAGAATAAGAGTGGGTGGTCCCAGTTCTTAGTAAGGTCAAGCTGCCTTGTGTTCCCTGAAATACTCCTGTGTCCTTCCAATAATTTCCTGTTTCGATTAAACTAGTTTTATTTGGAGCCAACAGAACCTTTTGTTAGACAAAGCACCCTTTGTTAGAGGATTCAATATTCAGGTTGTGCTAAATCTCCAAAAAAGAATTGGGAAGTACATGAAGATTTCTTGACATACTTCCTATCCCACCCCAGCGTGCCTAACACTCTTATTTCCCCATCAGAATTGCTCCCAGTTCTCTCATTCACAGTAAAATATAATGAAGTGAAAATATGTTAGTGTAAATCCTCCCTTCTGTGTGTATATTTTTCCCAGGATCAAAGTCATATGCTAAGGGGGAAAGATCAATAATTATCAGATGGCATGAAAACTGTCCTGGAATCTCTGAAGCCACTCACGGTAATTTCTCCCCCATCTTACATCACAGATGCACTGGCAATCTACCTTAGCCCATAAGAGCTGTCGTGCTGCACAACTCCAGAGAGCACCATTCACATGCATTCTCCAAGAATGCTGGTCCTGCTGATTTTGCCTGTTTCTTTGCACTTACGGCTTCTCTTGAGCATTTCAGAGTAATATCTCACACACACAATACTATCAACCAAGGTTTCTACTGCCTCCACTCTGGTGCTTTTTTGGCTCAGGTGAATCAGGACCAATTAGAATCAAGCATGCTGGAGTGTACTCATTAATTGTATTTGGTAAAAGAGTCTACTCATCCAACTCTTCTGGAGACCTGATCTGTCTGACTGCTTAAGCAAGTCAACCTAACAGTTCCAGTTATTTTTGGATCATCCTTTGGCTAAAATGGTGGCTCCACACATGAAAAAGCAGTTATACACAAGCACAAACAACTGAGCCTAAGGTCAAGGACTTAATCTCCTCCACATTTGTGTTCCAACTCAACCTAGGATTAAACAAGACATAGGAAGAAACCCTCCCTCCTGCTTCTTGCTATTGTATCCTCCTAAAGACAAATGTGTGTGTGTGTGCGCGTGTGTGTGTGTTTTAAGAAAAGATCATTACTTGTTCATGAAAATTCACTGATGTAATATGTATTTCAATATCAGATGCATTGTGACAGATAAATACCTTCAAAAAGAGGATTATTCTTTCTCGTGATGAGACCAAAATATTTAGGTGTTTAAATAATATGCTAGCATGATTTTTTTTTTTAGTTCTTAGAGCAAAGTGTTATAGGCAGTCAAATTATCTGTCATCTCCACAGCTTTCATCCAGGGGCTAAGTCATTCACTTTCAGAGGTTTTTTTTTTTTTCCTATTTAATTTCAAAACAAAGTTCTATTGATTGATGTGGATTTTACCTTTCACATTTTTCTGTGATTCTGTATGATAGCAGGTGGCCTCAAGCCCTTAAGACAAACTGATTCATCCCCAGAAGCATCCACTGGTATAACACAGGATCCTTGCTTTTTGTGAACAATACCTTCAAATTGTCCAGAGAAGCCACATGCACACAGAACATAAAACAAAGGAGTGGTTCTGACAACTGGTACTACTGAAAGAAAGGTCACTTAAGACTTAATTGATAGAACACTCCAGAGATATGGTGTGACTTCTGGGCCATTTGAGTTGTCTTAGTATTTGATATCACTGAATATTCTGCATCATTATTTTCTCACTTGTGTAAATTTCTCAGGCCTTTAAAGACCCTTAAACACATTAACAAAAAGTCCAGTCCTTTAGCACATTCTTTTTTCCTGTGGCCTGAGCAGCAAAAGCCATTTGTTTTTGAAATACCAGGCAACTGTCACATATCCTGGGTCAAGGGAAAGTGCATGCCTTGTTATTTCCATTCTTATTTGGATCTAACAATACAAGGCAAAAATAATTTTACATTCCTGACTCCTTCATCAGGAAAATGACATAAGAATCCGCAGAACAAACATAGCATGAGGCATTTAGGAGTGCTGTATTTTACACACTATATTTAAATGCTGCAGGAATAAGAATAGAGTCTTAAAAATACATCCGGTCAGGACTTGCTTCCTCTTTTCTCCATTCTTTAAATGCAAACGCATGCATATTGACAGCTCTCAGAAAAATAGCCCTAATGAGAATTTCTCTCTTTCCCAAGGGGTGCCCTCTGCCACAATCTATTTATGGAATAATAGCGGGCTCCCTACTTCATTCTCACATTGTACGTTTAAAAGAGCAATTTCCATTTTTGAAGTATTGCTAAAAGGAAAGAAGTCATCTTTTATCACAGTCAGGAAAGGTCGGCAAGTCAGTAATCCTCCATTCACTTACTGACAGAAATATCCTCTTTCCTTCCACAGCAGACCAGAAAAGTGATTTATTTGAGATTGGCATTAATACCTAAAATGGCCAGTGCACCTAGCTATGCCTGGGCAATCCCTTACATGGTCCAGAGGCAAAGCGCTTTTATTACCTGCTAAGGCTGTGAATTGAATCTGTTGGAGCAAGTATTGTAGATAGGAGTCCCAATCCCCTCCCAAGCACTCTTCCATAATATCTAATCCTGACAAAGCTGAAATATTTTCATAATGAAGACCAACAAAGAAGCTTTCTTTGATTCTGTGCCCAGATGTTTACTTTTACTTTACATTCAGGTGCACACAGACACACGCACATACACACACAGACACGTGGATACCGAGACACACACACACACCCTATTTATGGAAGTTTTGTTTGTTTCTTGCTAAGCTCATGTTGTTTTCCAGCCCTCCAAACTAAGTTTTATTGCATCTTTAATATGGGCCCAATAGCGTACAAGGCAATGGGACATTACTAAAGGTATAATTTGAGACTTCATGGGTCTTATAATTCAAGTAGGGAACACAAAGTGTGCACAAAGAAACAATAATTCTGTCTCACATGGTGATATGATTTACAGTTCTCCAAGTAAGTTCATTAATTTTAATTGCAACCTAATATCTTACTAACAATATGGAGTATGTAGCAAGATTTTGACCAAAATTAAAATGTGGTTAAACAGAATGATACATGGAAAAAAAGAAAATCTCTACCTGTATAACCTAAGATACCAGGGACTGTAAGAATTTATGTACTTTAATAAGAAAGGAAAAAACACAACCAAGTTTGGGTGGAGGCATGGTCTAACAGGAGTCCTTTGAATAAAACTGGGTCACCAAAGGCTATATTAGTTTCAGTTTAAAACTAGGCTACTCAATACAGTGGCCACAGAGAAAAGAACAGCAAGGGAAGCTTAATATCTCAATCTTGGCGCTGGGTGGAGAATTTGAACAACTAGTTGGTACTCATGCAAGTTTGAGGTCTGAATTCACAATTCCAGTGTGGTCCAAAAAACTTCAAGCAGAGAATTTAATTTAAAATGGTCTCAGGTGGGTAGTGCTGGAAGTTGGCTGGCAAAAGTAAGTGAAAATTCTCTCTGGAAGACCTTAACTTTAATCCAGGCTGACAAAGATTGAGGATGCAGTTGATTATAAGATGGACCTTGATTTCATAGGTGTGAAAAAATATGTTTTAGGATTAAGGAAATATGGTTATTACTTATTTGTAAGTGATTAAAAGACTTTCACTTCAGAATTAGCTCTTAGTTATGATTAAAATATCTGAGATTTCAGAAGAGTTACTTGTCATATGTCATAGTCATTATTTTTCAGTTTCTTAAATTTTTGGAGACTTATCTATATATCTTCTGAAATATGTTTCCAGCCTAGCAATTCCAGGCTAATATGTCACTTATTTACAAAATAATAATGGTGACAAATATTAGAGAAGACTTTAAGCAGTTTATTTGAAAGATCTGCTCTATAAAAAAGCACCCATTAAAAAAAAGTATGATGCTTAATGGCAGCTTAGGCTAAAGGAATGGAGATGGACCAGAAGATGATCTTATAGGGGTGCTTCCCAACATGACATTCTAATTATAATTGCTTGTTTGTTTGCTTAATCTTTTTAAATGTCAAATAAAACACTCACAAAAATGTACAAATACATATGTAGAGCTCAGTAATTTATCACGGAGAGAACAACCATATAATCATAACCAAGATCAAAAAACAGAATTGCCAGCATTTCAGAGATCTTTCATGCTCCTCTCATCACTGTCCCCCGAGTTCCTCCACCCTAGAGACAATCATTTCCCTGTGCCCTTTTTTTAAAGTAGGTGGAACACCTAACGACTCATTCCTATATAGTTTTATTCAGTCTGATTTTTGAACTCAGGAAAGTGAACTTATGCAGTATTTGCTTTGTTTCTGTCTTATTTTGCTCAACACTGTGTTCTTGATATTTGTTCAAATTGTTGCATATAAGCTGTACTTTGTTCAACTCATTGCTGTATAATATTCCATTATAGGAAGATGCCACAATTTATTTATCCATTATACATAAATGGATATATAGCTGGACATATAGTTTGCTCTCAGTTTGGACTATTACAAATATTTTGGTATGATTATTCTTGTACAGGCCTCTTGATAAAACTGTGCACATAATTCTGTTGTGTATTTATAACTTGGAACATAATTGATGGGTTATAGGGAATTCACATGTTCAACTTAATAAGTACTTCCAAGCAGTTTTCCAAAGCAGTGGCATCAATTTCCATGCTCAGCTGCCACGTAAGAGTGCCAATTTTTTTTTCAGATTTTTTTTTTTAGTCATCTGGCCTGTAGAAAACTTTTTCAATGACTTTTAAGAATACATAAAAATTTGCAAATAGCATTGTAGGATTATGGTGTCAGGATTCAAAACTATTGACAGGCTAGGACAATGAAGCAGTGGCAATAAGGTAAAATTAAGCAGGAACTATACATAGCTACATCTTCTGAGCAAGCACAGTATAAACAGACTAAGTATTACAGAATTTTACATGAAAAAGATGGTGGGATCTGATGAAGGTGTAGTTGTCAGGAAAAAATAAGTGCTATCCAAATCTACATCAAGCGCAATCAGTTTTCTCTTAGCAGAACTGTGTCCTAACAAGGAGTTATCATTTTTCTTCCTAGTTTTTTGTTAGTTAATGAATAGGTGAATAAATGAATGACTGAATGGTTTGTTTTCAAAGCTGAATAGTAGAGAAAGTAAAGACACTCAAGAGCAAAACTCTTCTGAGTGTTCTTTCTCTTTTCCCTCTAAATTTCCTTTTTATTCAAAGAAGGACCAAGAAAATTAGATGATAATCATCAAAGGAGAAGCAAATGATTAAAATAAGAGCCAGTTAAATCAAACCTAGGATTTTGGGGAGATATTTATGAAACAACAGGTTTTGTATAAATCATTTAAGTCTTAGTTATGCTTTCCAAAGCAGAACTCATTTCCTATTCTGTTTAATCTACTTCTTTGGGGTTTCTTTTGATTTTTCTTCTCTTTTCTTCTATTAAGTTCATTTTTTTCTTTCTCTTTTTTTTACAAGTGTCATCTCTGTGTTTTATAAAAAGAGGAATCCTGCAGACAAAAGCCTTCCAAATCAAGAAGTCCCTCTTCGGGTCATGGCTTACTCAGCTTAGGTGCACACTTCTATGCAGAGTCCTGTTTCCCTTCAATTCTCCCCATTATTCATTTCACCCAGTGCAGCATCTAGTTTTATTTTATTTTTGAAGAAAATAATAACTTGGGGGGGTTCAACATATGTAAAAATGAAAAATTAATGGAATTTTTAAAGTTCATGCCCATAGAAAATATTCCATATAAAGTCACACCTCATGAACTTAATGCCTATTAACATCTCCAGACTTTTCTTTTTTATGTTTATTCCAGTTTCTAGGCATAATCATCTTCTTGTTTTGCACCATTTATACTTGCATGCGCCCTTGAAGCTGAGGAACAAATGCCCTGTTTCATTGCTATTTCCCTAGGTTTTTTGGTTCAGTGGTCTGATGTGTATAACGCTTCATAAAATTAAAAAATATCTTATTAATGCCTTCATTTCCCCTTCAGGTTTTTTGTCTGTGTGATCTATGCTACAGATTACATTTACTGAAAACTTAATCTATGATTAATGACACTTGCCACGAAAACGGTAGCTTTATTTTTCTGTTTACTTGGTAGTTGCCTAGCAAATAGCAGCGGTCTATCACTGATTCAGAAAGAAGGTGGAATGTTAAATTTCACCATTTATCAGTTTTTTCCTATGTAACTGGCATATGAAAGAACAGTGCATTTTAAATCAGCTAGTGCTTGCCTGGGGTTTTTTTAATTTATTTTATGAGACAAAGGAAAACTTAGCTGGAATTTTACAGCATCTTTTACAGTTTCATAATAATGACTTATATTTTTAGTGTGCTTTAACACTGACAAAGCACTTTCAAAAAATAATCTCATTTCATCTTTACAAGAACAAAGCTGTTCTGTGTACTGGTTGGAATATGTCCTCTGGAGTGAGGCTCCCTAATTTCAAACCCTTCTTCTGTCATTCACCGTCTGTTAATATGACCCAAGACAGTTTACTGAACTTTCCTCTGGGTCACAGTGTCTTCTTTTGTTCAGCGAGATGATAATAGTGCCTATAGATGTGTTGTGTGAATGAAATGAGATCATCGTTTGTATCTGTTAGTTATTGCCACAGTAATATATGCACTGATATAAATCCTCAGTGGTATACAAGTTTATACAAGTTTATAGCTGCAGGTTGGCTAGAGCTTGGTTATACTAATCATACCTGGCCTCCTGAGCAAGTCTGGGAGTTGGCTGGATGTCAGCTGATCTAGGATAGTCTAGACTCGAATAACTGGGTGACCTTGACTCTGTTCTAGATGTGTCTCATTCTCCGGGAGTCTGTCCTGGACATGTTCTCACGGCATAAAAGGGAAGCCCTGTTGCTAAAGTTAATTGCAAGCCTCTGTTTGCTCACCCATGCTGACATCCCACTGGCAAAATAAGTAAAGTTGTTGGACCCAGACTCAAGAGGCAGGGAAGGTCAGCCCACTCGTGATGGGAGGACACTAAAGATGTATATTACAAAGGGCACAAATACAGGGAAGGGTAAAAAATGGAAGCCATCATTATAATCTACTATAACATGTAAAACATAGCAAAGAGCATATAAGACAGAGGATTCAATAAACGTGAAGCTATTACTATTAAGTTGATCTAAATACAATTATCATTTTTGTAGATAAAAATGATCCATATCAGCAATTTTATATGATTCAACCCCAAATTACTATTACAACATCCTGTAAAAGGGAACTGTCATCTATAATTTTCAGTGGAAGAAACTGAAGCCTAATTAATTTTCAAAGTTTTAATCAAGTAGTAAATTTTAGCTTTTTCTTTCAATGTAGTCTTCTGAATTTAGTTGTCTTCTTTTATATTACAGCTGCATTTTGAGATGCTTGGTGATAGATAAATAATTCTGTGACACGACTTTATATATAACACAGAGACATAATTTCCCAACTCTTTATCCTCATAAACCTCATGCACTGCCAGTGAGTACTGATATCTGAAACACCTGGTCTTCTGCCAACAATAACCCCGTAGCATTCCATCTCCTGGTTACTAGCTCCTAGAAATAGAAATGAAGCTGGTAGTAGCTAAATGCTATATTAGTACTCTCAGAAAAGCCAACTCAAAAGCACTTTAGAATTTCTGAGTTATAGCAAAATACATTATTTCATGCTCATCTTGCTTGTATTTTCCTAAACACAGTGGCCATGGTATTTTTTTCACATATATTTTGTATTTATATATGATTATATTTGAGCCAGTTAAACAGATATATTATGTACAAATATACATTTGGATTATTTTTACATATGTGCCTATTACATATTTAACACTAAACTGTGCATCACAATGTTTCTAGAGATGTTGCATGTATCGTCTTTCAGATGGCCTCTACTCAATCTATTGACTAGATTAGTAAATAGCCATAAGGTTACAATACAACTGATTTCCCTATGTGTGTTCAGATGAGTCAGTTAAATGAACATCAAAATGAAATTATTTCTCCAATTACAAATAATGTTTCATATAGCTCAGAAGGTGAGAATATTTATAAAGAACAATAAACTATTGAAGCTGCTCATTATCATATATTGCTGCTAAATTAAGTCTCCTTACCTGTTAGCTAGTATCTTATTTACAGTAGACCCAATTTCATCCCCCCTACCTATTTCCACTAAGGTCAGGAGTATCAAAGGACTCTTTGTTCTCTGAAAAACTGATCATTTTAAGACTGCAGAACTCTGTTACTTAATGCTTTTGAAATTGAATGATTGCATTTTGTTGGTGCTGTCAAATCAGGAAGGACATACGTTTATTAGTAATGCAAAAAGCCATAGCACCTTATCAACACCAGCAACACCCTAAGGACTAGCATTTCTTAAGCATTCTGTTTCTGCTCTGAACCTGAAAGCTGTGTGTACATGGAACACTTGCCGTATGCCATCTAAAGGAAGTGTGAGGAGAAGGGAACATGACGCCACAGAGTCCAGAGTTGATTCCTATTTCTGTCATGTACTAGTTGGATGACTTTGGGAAAGATATTTAAGTTCAGTGTCCTTGTCTTTAATATTTGTATAAGCCCTAACACACTATTACTTGTCATCAAATGAGATCTGTGTACACTGAAACTCCACAGAGTTGTTGCTCAAGCTCTGATTTGCAGAAAGAATCCAGAGAACCATCCGAGAGATATCTGCTTATATATCTAGTGAAACAAAAAATGAAAAATAGCCCACACAGCCTCTAAAGCTGAGGAAGTTACCAATCACATCTCCCAATTATAGTACTTTATTTTAGGGTTTTCCTTTTTTTGCATATTATAATTGCCACAGATTATTTTGAGTTGAGAGTATAGACCTCATTAGTTTTCAAACTTTTTTTGCTGTGATAAAGTAAGAAATTCATTTTAATTTTAGCTTATTATACACATGCTGCACACATACACACACACCTGAAAGAAAAGTTTCGTGAACTGTTGTTACCTCTTTTGCTGTCTAATATTTTCTACTCTGCTTTGTTCTATTGTAAGTTATTTTATTTTTTTAAAAGTTTGATCAGTATCCCAGCAATAATGTGTCACAACATACGTTTTAAAATACTTCAAAGTAAAACAGATCTGAATTTAAATCCCAAATCATCCACTTACTAGCATGGTGACTGTGAACAAATTAAAATCTCAGTTTCCTTATAAGTGAAATGGGAATTATAATAGAAGTAAACCGTATTTCATAGAGACATAGTGAGGATTCTATCAGATAATTAATAATAAAGCACAAAGTACAGTAGATGCTCATTATTTGGGGGTTTCAAATCACTATCTTTAGTTGCATTAGAGAGAAAGTTTGAAAAACATATTGACTGTATTCTATCAAATTCAGAAAAGTTAGATAACTATCTGGACAATCCAGATTCTCAAATTTATTTCTCCCTTGACTATTTCATGTAGAGAGAAATAAAAGATTATTTTAGGATGTTTAATATCTATGAAAAAACAAACTTAATGTCCAAATACCACTGACCTAGTTTTGTGAGAAAGGCCATGAATGCTTTGGAAGCATCATTCTGGAACTTGACAAGTGCCTGACTGCACAAAGCCATTCAGGGCACTGGCCTGGTATAATTCAACTCTGTTCCCGAAAGCTCTAAATCCAGGCCAGCATTTGTAAACACCAATGCACAATTGATTGCAAAGTCACTTTGTTTGTTCTTTTTTCCCTACTCACCCTACTTCATTTCCCTATCATGACTCAAAGTTTAAATTTATCTGAACCTTCCAAGTATGTCTAAGAAAATTGTATCATTGTTAGTCCCTTACTTCCCTTTGGGCTTAGGATACTTGGCAAAAATCAAATCTCATATTTCAAACCAGACCTCCTTTTGTTTACTGCTAGTGTGAGGAGCAGAAATTTAGCTTAATTTAATTTGTATTTTCTCCCTAATTTAGTAATGCAAATTATTATCTTTTGCACTGTAGAGGCTACAATGCACAATGCAACTGGGACCCTGTTGGCTAGCAACCCAGATAAGTGAATTGTGGAGATGTTTACAGGGAGGAAAATAACATGCTTACTTAAAATTTATTTCTTTTTGATGTTAAGAAAATTTCTTTTCAAATTGCAATCTACAGGTGTTTTCTAAAAGACCTTTTCAGTCATTACTGCTTTTCTTCTCCTCCATCCTATTTTGCCGTGCCTAGTTAATACTGTTGACAATGGGTTTCAAAACATTCTGCTGGTATGTTATATTTCTATGTCCTGTGGATTGCTTACCATGTCCTCTTAATATCATCTGAAACATAGTGTGTTTTTATGAGGAAACTTGATGATTACCTAATTGCAGTGTTTCTGTTTTCACTGGATATGCTGCTGAATAGAAATGAGAGGAATATGGTCTCCTAAATAAAACTACCCAGCTAAGGTAGAAATCTGGTTTTCATATCTCACTCATCAGGTGAATCTAAGCCCCCCCAAATCCTCCTTCTGAATGGAAATATTTAATGCCTAGTCTCTGATGGAAGGTGAAGTTTATTTGATCTAACCTATTTCAGTCACTTTTCCACTAAGGAATCTTTAAAAAAATATTTTTGTGACCTATAAATGTTCAGACAGTCTTAAAAATGGAATAACCTTAAATTAGCAGGAAATCTCATTAATAAAATCACTTACATGCTCTGTGTTTAATTGCAAGCCCTCTGAAAAAAAATGTCGCTGTGGAATGAGACACACTCAGATTTTAATGATATAGACTTTAGGCTTTGATATCTTTATAAATTTAAACTCAGAAATAACCAGGGAAGTTTAATCATCCATAGTGTCTTCATTATGCACAGGCAATGTGTATTTTTTATTATTTTATTACATCTTTATACGTTTATGAAACGTATCTAGTTCCAGGGTCTCTGAGTCAATGGTAATGACCTGCCTTTGCTTAGGTCCACGGCATATTTTATCAGGTAAACTTTGGGGTCTGTCATTTCAATGAGACTGCATATGTGCTATTGGTATGTATGTGTAATCTTAGGATACTCCCAGTTTTTCCAAATACAAGGACAACAGTCATATTGGGAATAAGGACTAGAATTTAGACCAAAGGATCTAACAACAACAGAGAAGCCCTAAATGAATGAAAGGGAAAAGACCAGAGTCATGGATTCTAGGCTTATGTAAGACTGTGGGCTCAATGTTTCTAGGTTTTCCCATTTTCTATAAAAAGTCAGAAACACAGATTTCTAAATTGAAAATGTTGGCTGCTATTTTAAAAAAATCACTTAAACATTAATTTATAATAACTTTTAGTTTTTACCTTAGAGTCCTCATTCCTCCAAATTTTTAAGGTATAATTTACATAAATTATACATATTTAAAGTATATAATTTAATACATTTTGATAAATGTATATACTCATGTAACCTTTACCCCAAACAAGTTATAGAATGTTTCCATTACTCCCCAAAAGTTCCCTTATTCTCCGTTTCAGTCAGTTCCCCTCCCCCAGAGGGAACAACTGATTTCACTCACCAGAACTTAATTTGGTCTTTTCAAGAATTTAATATAAATGGAATGACACAGCCAATTTGGATTTGGCTCCTTTTGCTCAGTATAATATTTTTGAGATTCATCCATGCTGTTACATTCATCAGTAGTTTGCTACTTTGAATTGCTTAGTAGTATTGATATTATATTCAATTCATTTTAAAGCATGATGTGGACTAATTTTTAATATAAACTTGGCCTGCAGGAAAACAGTTGGTTGTTTCTGGATTGAAGAGAAGATAGTGGGTAAAGGCAAAGAATCTTAAATGCAGAAAAGATGGGAGAATGATCATTGTGCTCTGGAGAGTGTTAAAATAAAACAGTGTAAAATAGTGCAAACAGAAGAACTGGAAGGCAGAAGAAAGCAAAGGAATTTTTCAGTAGGATTTTCAAGGGTTTTAAGAATTTGGGTGTAAGAGGGACATAAATGTGACTAAAGGTGTGAAGAAAATAGCTAATGAATGAATCCATGATTTGAAGGTTGAATTTTAAAAAAAGTAATGTGGCTTTTGATACATAAAGTTATTTAAATGCAAATGTTTGAAATGTTTTTAAAATAAAAGGGCATGGCACAGTTTTTGTTGTACTTAAATGACTTATTTCTCCCCTATCCTATTTTCTTTTCATTTATTTCTCCTATATCTTATTTCTTTCTCTCTTTTTTCTACTACCTCACTGATTTTTAATAAATTTTTTATTTTAGAATAGGTTTAGATTTATAAAAATCATTGCAGAGATAGCAGTTTCCATGCATTGTATACTGTTTCCCCTGTTATTAAAACCTTACATTAGTATAGAACATTTATTATAATTAATTAGCTAATATTGATACATTATTATTAACTAACATCCATACTATATTAATATTTCCTCAGACTTTTGCTAATGTCCTTTTTCTGTTCCAGGAGCTCATTCAGGATACCATGTTACATTTAGTCATCATGTTTCCTTAGGTTCCTCATGTCTGTTACAATTTCTCATATTTTCCTTGTTTTCAATGATCTTGACTGTGTGAGGAGTACTGATCAGGTATTTTGTAGAATTTCCCTCAGTTGAGGTTTATCTTATGTTTTTCTCATGACAGGGCTAGGGTTATGTATTTTTGGAAGGATGGCCACAGAGGTAAAGTGTCACTCTCATCACATCATATCCAGGGTACTTACTATCAACATGACTTGTCACTGTTGAGGTTAATCTTGCACACCTGGCTGAGCTAGTGTTTGTCAGGTTTTTCCATTGTAAAGTCCAAGGAGAAACTGGGAGATAGGCTTTTTTGCCTACTTCCTCTGTACTAGGCCCAGGTGTATAGCTGTGGGAAGGGGTGCTCCTGCACCCATTAATTTTTTTGTCTGCTACAGTTCTGCGCAAGTCGTGAATGCAAGCCCCATTGGCTATCAGAGATAGGTGATCCAGGGGCCTGTCTCTTGAGCAGCCACAAAAGCTGGTGTACCAGATGTGTGTACAAGCTCCTTTCAGGGGAATATTGGTGATTTGTTGTCAGCTCAAGTGATAAGGCAAGGGTGGTGTCTCTGGCCTTCCTGTTCAACAGGGAGGATTGTAGTCAGCCCCTAGATGTGTGCTAAATTATAAGCCTGATCCTCAGGGGGCAATTTTTAAAGTATGCAAATAGGTCTCTTTCAGGGAGAGACTGGGAAATGGGATTTTTTTTTTGCCTGCTCCCTCTGTGCTGAGCCCTGGGAAACAGCAATGGCAAGTTCACAGAAGCCTGTCAAGAAATGTTTCTTTTTGACTATAGTCTTCCAGGTCTCATGGATGCAAGCCCTACACGTTTTCAGGGTTAGGTGTTTTGGGGGCCTGTTCCACATTCGGGAGTCTAAAAGTCGGGGCATTAGGTGTGGGATCCAAACCCTTCACTCCCCAGGGAGAAGCTGGGTGTTGGAAGGTCCCTCCAGATTGTACGGTTCTGTGCCAGGGGTGGGGTTTATTGTGCGAGAGTGTCTCAGCCTTTCCTATACACTTCAATGTGGGTGATGTGGGTATTTTCTCATTTACTCAGTGTGTAGTTGTTCAGCTAGTTTCCAGATCTCTTGCAGAGATAATTGCTCCATGTGTAGCTATAGATCAGTATGTCCAATGTCCATGGGAGGAGGTGAGTTCAGGAGCCTCCTACGTCACCATCTTGTACTGTACTGGAACGCTTCTTATGGCTTTAATAATAAGCTTGATATTCTGCTACATGGATCATAAAGATTGTACATTTTTTCTTCAGGATTTTGTTTCTTTCCCATCTTTTATTCTTCTGTACATCTCACAGTAGTCTAAATCCTTTCCTATTTAGCATTGACTGATTTTCATTTTCCTGACTTGGAAGGTTAAGTTCAGATTGTAAAATTATCTCTGTATTGATGATACTTTAAGCACAGGTTATATTTTCCTACTTCTCACATTTAAGAGAAAAAATCTCCATTCTGTTTTTCATCAGTATCTCATGCTCTGCAGTGAAACTGAATCACAATTCCCCAACAGTACAGAAAACTTCAATAAGGCCATTGCTATCTATGACCATTCAAATATCAGAGAGCAGATATAATAGAAATTACTTCTTGAATCTCAACATTTTAAAATTGTTATACTTCAGTCCAACCCTCTTCAATCCACAGTTGTGTTTCTTGTGCGAAATTGTAATATTTGAGGCTTTGTCTTGAAGTTTTCCCTAATTTAGAGGATTTTAGAGTCTCTCAGCTACCAAAAACGCTATCTTCCGATATTCCTGGAGATGGTTTGGTAAACCACTTCAGAATTAGATTACAGCATATGAAATAAAACATATCCACTTATTTTCTGTTGCTTGGGATGTAGACGAGAACCATGAACTATGCATATCCTATTTTAGCCTGAAACTCAGTGGAATGACAAAGTATTTTACTGTGAATCAAGGCCTAAGTACAGATAATGAGATGCTTCCATGTTGCTTAGAAAAAAAATTTTTTTGGTAAAAAAACAAAATTAAACTTTCCTAAACAATAAGGAAATGTATATCCTTGCATACCAGGAAGACTAGAGGTAGTGCAGGGTCAAGTACAGAAACATCAGTGATTTAATGATTCAATAAAATATCCATCTCTCTAGTTTGTTCTCCTTAACAACAGTTTCTTTTCAAGAGAATGCCAATGGCAACCAGGGGTACTTATTGTTCACTAAAACAAAAGAGAGTAACTTCTCCTCAAAACATGGAATAAAATTTATTCTGATAAGTCCAACTTAGGTCACATGGCCTATATGGAGCAAGAAGAATAACCAAGAGAAATTATTTGCTCTTATTCCATTGGCAAAAAGGAACTCCTTCTGCAGCTAGAAATGGAGTAGGTACCTAAACAAAACTGAGGTTCTGTTAGGAAAGAGAAAGTGTGGCTTCAGCTGTTTTCCATTCGGTTTCATTTTCTATTCTAATATCTTCAAGGGAGTTCCCTGGTGGTCCAGTAGTTATGACTTGGTGCTTTCACTGCCGTGGCCCGGGTTCAATCCCTGCTCAGGAAACTGAGATCCCAGAAGCTGTGTGGTGCAGCCAAAATAAAAAATATAATAATAATAAAAAATAATATCTTCAAGATTTTATTTACAACACATGGGCATTTAATAGTAGTTCATGCCATTCAACATGTGAAAAGTCGAGTACTAAAAATGCATTGGAGTCCAAGTACAAAGTGGTTCATAAAATGCAGACACTGAATTTTTATACTGAAGAAATTATTCATAACTTTCAGAAATAAAAATCTTTCCAAATTGTTTATTTTAATTGGATTTGTTTCCTGGCTGCAGAAATAAAAACTCCTTTTAAATTTGTGCAATGTGCCTTCAAACACTAGAGATGTGCTGAGTCACTGATAAATAATTCACTTAGCCTGGAAACAGATGAACCAATTTCTGAAAGCTGCAGACATCTAAGTTTCCCCATTCCTTTCCTTGTTGAGATTAGCTAGAAGAGATGAATGATGGCATTCTAATCAGGACAAAAAATGGTATCCCCTTTAAATTTTCAGCAACCTGCCATGCTGAATTACTGATGTCATGCCTAGTCATATTATTTGTGTCAAAATCCTCTGATCTGCTGTATCTAGGTACTGCAAATAGTTGTGAGTACTTGATATTTCCTCCAGAAACAGCCACATTTGCAAATTATCACATCTTCTTCAGGACATGTTAAATGGAGAGGTGTGGGATAATTCTCCAAGTAATTTTTCTTAGGTCCCTGACCAGGGATTGAACCTGGGCCATAGCAGTGAGAGTGCCGTGTCCTAACCACTGGAACGCCAGGGAATTCCCTCTCTAAGTAATTTTAAAATAAGTTTGAATTCATTTTACCCAAACCACTAACATAGTTCAAGGATTTTTCTCTGATTTTTATCCAGCACTGCAGATTACAAGGTATCTTAGGGAGCATTTATTCAATAACCTGCATGGTCTATTCTCCAATATCCCTGATTAAAATAAATTGAAGAATCTTCCCCCCCGCACGCCAAAGCAATAACTTAGATTCACAGGAATAATAGTAGTTATATGGTTTATGTACAATTATTTAAAAGCTAACGTTGACTGTGGAATCAATAAATGTGCTTTGGTGACCTTGGATAACTTTTAACAATAGAGCAACAGAACAGAAGGTTGTTTTCACTGAGATTTCACATGTACAAGTCAAAAAATATTTGTGGGTCAAACAAACTAATCAGAGAAGGAAAAGCAATATTGCATGCTGAGCAAACTTCCCCTTGTATTATTCAATTTATATACCTTTTCTCAAAGAATTAACTTGTAACTTTTTTAAACTACTGAAGTTAAATTTATATACAGTGAAATAAACATTATTCTAAGTGTACAATTCAATGATATTTGACTGTATACGTGCACATTCACATGTAATATAAGCATGTGTAATCTATAGCCACTCAAGATAAAATCAAAAGATGCTGGTGTTTCCTTATTCCAATCATATCTCACCCCCAGATAAGCAATCACTGTTCTGATTTCTGTCACCATGGGTTAAATTTGTATATTCTAGAACTTCATCTAAATGGAATCATAAAATAGGTAGTGTTTTGTGTCTGTCATCTTTTAGTCAACATTATGTCTGTGAGATTCATACATGTTGGTGTGTTTTAACAGTTCATTTTCTATTGGTAGATAGTATTTCATTACATGAATATGCCACAGTTTACTATCTTGTTGGTAGACTTTTTGGTTATTTCCAGATTTTTCTCATTATGAATAAAACTACTACAGACATTCTCATTCAAGTCTTTGGACAAAAATTTTTATTTAAGTAAATACCAAAGAGTGGGGCTTCCCTGGTGGTGCAGTGGTTGAGAGTCCGCCTGCCAATGCAGGGGACGTGGGTTCGTGTCCCGGTCCGGGAAGACCCCACATGCCGCCAAGCGGCTGGGTCCGTGAGCCATGGCCGCTGAGCCTGTGCATCTGGAGCCTGTGCTCCGCAACGGGAGAGGCCACAACAGTGAGATGCCCGCGTACCGCAAAAAAAAAAAAAAAAAAACCAAAGAGTGAAATCACTGGATCATAATGGTGGTGTATATTTAACTGTTGAGGAAATTGCCAACCAGTTTTCCAAAGTGGTAGTATCACTGTGGTTTTAATTTTCATTTCCCTGATGTCTAATGACATTGAGAATCTTTACATGTACTTATTGACTATTCACTTATCTTCTTTCGTATAGTATGTGTTCAAGTATTTTGTCCATTTTTTATTAGTTATTCTTTTTTAAAATTTTTATTTTATATTGGCGTATAGTTGATTAACAATGTTGTGTTATTTTCAGGTGTACAGCAAAGTGATTCACTTATATACATATATGTATCTATTCTTTTTCAAATTCTTTTCCCATTTAGGTTATTACAGAATATTGAGCAGAGTTCCCCGTGCTATACAGTATGTCCTTGTTGGTTATCTATTTTAAATATCGCAGTGTGTACAAGTCATTCTTGAGAGATCTTTATATATTCTGGACACAAGTCCTTTGTCAGGTATGTGTGTTGTTAATATTTTCAACCTCTTTGTGGACTGAATTTTTATTTTCATAAAGACAATTATTGAAAAAGAGAATTTAAAAAAAATTTGAAGTCTACTATATCATTTTTCTTTAAGATCAATGTTTTCTTTTATGGCTGCTCTAAGAAATATTTGCTGACTCCATGTTTACAAGGATTCTGTAATGCTTCCTTTTATAGTTTTAACTTTAACATTTAGATCTTAATCCATCTCAAATTAATTTTTGTGTACCATGTAAGGAAGGAGTTAGGTTAATTTTTTCCATGTTTATTAAGTTTATCCAGCCCAGTTTGTTGAATATATTTTCCTTTCTCCTTTGAATTGCATTGAGTTCTTTCCTGAAAATCAATTGGTTGTATGTGTGAGTCTTTTTCAAGATGATGTATTCTGTTCATTTGAGGTATTTGTCTATTTATAATACCATAATATCTCAATTACTGTAGCATAGAAAACCTTGAAATTAGGTAGTCTAAGGCATTTAAAATGGAAAGTTAGTCACTGATTTTAAATCTTACTCATTAATAAAATAAGCATGCAAAGGTATAAATTTCCCTCTAAGTATTGCATCCCACAAACTTTGACATGCTATATCTTCATTAGAATTCAGTATGGCATATTTTCTAATTTCCTTTGTGATGTATTCTTTGACCGATGGGTTATTTCAAAGAGTGCTAATTAATTTCCAAAGTTTGGGGCATCTTCTAAATATTTTACTATTATTAATTTCAAATTTAATTGTTATGTTCAAAGAATATTCCCTGGGAGTGTTTAGTCTTTTCAGATTTATTGGTACATATTTAGTGCCCAGCATATGGTCTATCCTGATGGAAATTTCACATGCATATGAATAGTGCATTCAGTGGTTATTAAGGTGATATAGAAACATCAATAAAGTTGAGTTGGTTGATAATGTTGATTAAATATTCTGCAGCCTTATGATTTTTTGGTCCATTTCTTTTATCAATTACTGAGAGAGGGGTAATGAAATCACCAACTATGACTGTGGCTTTTTGTGTTTCTTATTTTAGTTCTGTTAGTTTTTACTTCATCTATTTTGTAGCTCTGTTACTTGGTGCATTCACTTTTAGGATTGTGATGTCTTCCTAATGAAATGACAGGTTTTATTGTTTTGGTTTGGTTTTTTTAGCATCTTTATTGGAGCATAAATTGCTTTACAATGGTGTGTTAGTTTCTGCTTTATAACAAAGTGAATCAGTTATACATATACATATGTTCCCATATCTCTTCCCTCTTGTGGCTCCCTCCCACCCTCCCTATCCCACCCCTCTAGGTGGTCACAAAGCACAGAGCTGATCTCCCTGTGTTATGCGGCTGCTTCCCACTAGCTATCTATTTTATGTTTGGTAGTGTATATATGTCCATGCCACTCTCTCACTTTGCCACAGCTTACCCTTCCCCCTCCCCATATCCTCAAGTCCATTCTCTAGTAGGTCTGTGGAAATGACAGTTTTTGCTGTGGTTTAACTTAAGTCTACCTTCTAAGCTATTTGTTTTCTATATAATTTCTTTTTGTGTATGTGATTTTTATTTTTTTAATTTAATTTTTATTTTATATTGGAATATAGTGGATTTATAAGCTATTTGTTTTCTATTTGTCTCACACATTGTTTCTTTTGTCCTCATTTACTGCTTTTTTGTGTGTTACCTGAATATTTTCAGTCTTTTATTTTATAATCTCTATTGGATTTTTTTTTTTTTTTTTTTGTGGTACGTGGGCCTCTCACTGTTGTGGCCTCTCCCGTTGCGGAGCACAGGCTCCGGACGCACAGGCTCAGCAGCCGTGGCTCACGGGCCCAGCTGCTCTGTGGCATGTGAGATCTTCCCGGACCGGGGCATGAACCTGCGTCCCCTGCATTGGCAGGCGGACTCTCAACCACTGCGCCACCAGGGAAGCCCTCTATTGGATTTTAATTGATACCTGTTTGTCCTACTTTTTCTTGGGATAATAATATGTATCCCTAATTTACCATAGTCTTCTTACCATAGTCTTCTTAGAATTAATATTATACCACTGACTGTAAAATTCAAAACATTTAAAAAGAGTATAATTCTATTTTCCCTCCTATACCTTGTGCTATTTTGTCAAACATTTAGCTTCCACTGTATGTTAAACATCCCACAGTAAAATGTTATTATTTATGCTATAAAATTTTTTCTCTTAAAGAAATATAGAAACAAAAAGAGAGAAAATTACAGCCTTTATATTTACCCACATATTTACAATTTCCATTACTTTTCATTTTTTTGCTGTAGATTTGAGTTTTTCTCTAATATCATTTCTCTTTAGCCAAAATAACTTTCTTTATCATCTTTGAGAAGTCAGGTGTGCTGGCAACAAATTCCCTCAGTTTTTGTTTATCTCAACATGGCTATTATACCCTATTATTTTTCATTTTTTAATAAATTTTAAATTACATACAGTGAAGTTTATCTTTTTTAATGTAAACTTCTGCTAGCTTTGACAAACTCATACAGTCAAATATCTCCTTAGTCAAGATATAGAACACTGCCATTACCCAAAACATATTTTCATGTAACCCTTTAAAGTTAATCCAGTCTCCTACTACCAGCCACTAGCAACCACTGATGTATATTCTGTCCTTATAGTTTTGCCTTTTCCAGAAGACCAAGAAATAAAATCATGCTCTATGTAGCCCTTTGAGTCTAGCTTCTTTCACATAGCATAATACTTCTGAGATATATCCAAATCATTGTATACATTAATAATTCATTCTTAAGAAAAGAATTGAGGACAGTCTCAGAGACCTCTGGGACAACATTAAATGTACCAACATTCGAATTATAGGGGTCCCAGAAAAAGAAGAGAAAAAGAAAGGTTCTGAGAAAATATTTGAAGAGATTATTATTGAAAACTTTCCTAATAGGGGAAAGGAAATAGTCAATCAAGTCCAGGAAGTGCAGAGAGTCCCATACAGGATAAATCCAAGGAGAAACACGCCAAGACACATACTAATCAAACTATCAAAAATTAAATACAAAGAAAACATATGAAAAGCAGCAAGGGAAAAACAACAAATAACATACAAGGGAATCCCATAAGGTTAACAGCTGATCTTTCAGCAAAAACTCTGCAAGCCAGAAAAGAGTGGCAGGACGTATTTAAAGTGATGAAAGGGAAAAAACTACAAACAAGATTACTCTACCCAGAAAGGATCTCATTTAGAGGGGTGGGATAGGAATGGTGGGAGGGAGATGCAAGAGGGAGGAGATATGGGGATATATGTATATGTATAGCTGATTCACTTTCTTATAAAGCAGAAACTAACACACCATGGTAAAGCAATTATACCCCAATAAAGGTAAAAAAACCCCTAAAAATAGAAGTACCATATGATCCAGCAATCCCACTCCTGGGCATATATCCAGAGAAAACCATACTTCAAAAAGATACCTGTTGGGCTTCCCTGGTGGTGCAGTGGTTGAGAGTCTGCCTGCCAATGCAGGGGACGCGGGTTCGTGCCCCAGTCCGGGAAGATCTCACATGCCGCAGAGTGGCTGGGCCCGTGAGCCATGGCTGCTGGGCCTGTGCGTCTGGAGCCTGTGCTCCACAGCGGGAGAGGCCACAACAGTGAGAGGCCTGCGTACTGCAAAAAGAAAAAAAAAATGATACATGCACCCCAATGTTCATTGCAGCACTATTTACAATAGCCAAGACATGGAAGCAACGTAAATGTCCATTTACAGAGGAATGGATAAAAAGATGTGGTACATATATATACAATGGAATATTACTCAGCCATAAAAAGAATGAAATAATGCCATTTGCAGCAACATGGATGCACCTAGAGATTATCATACAAAGTGAAGTAAGTCAAACAGAGAATGACAAATATCATATGATATCACTTATATGTGGAATCTAAAACAAAAATGATGCAAATAAACTTATTATTTACAAAATAGAGCCAGACTCACAGAGAATGAACTTAGGGTTACCAGGGGGGAAGGGTGGGGGAAAGGGATAGTTAGGGAGTGTGAGATTGACATGTACCCACTGCTATATATAAAATAGATAATCAACAAGGACCTACTGTATAACAGAGGGAACTGTACTCAATATTCTTTAATAACCTATATGGGGAAAGAATCTGAAAAAGAATGGATATATGTATATAGTGTAACTGAGTCACTTTGCTATACACCGGAAACTAAAACAACACGGTAATAAATCAACTATACTCTAATATAAAATAAAAATTAAATTAAAAGAATGATAATAGTATTTATTTATGCTGTGGATATACCACAATTTGTTTACATTTGAGAAATATTTGTGTTGTTTCAAATTTTGTTGATTATGCATAAAGCCACCATAGACAAATGTGAACAGATTTTTGTGTGAGCATACATTTTCATTTCACTTGTGTAAATTTGTACATTTAACTTTATGAGAAACCATTGCACTATTTTCCAAGGTGGTTGTACCATTTAACATTTACTCTAGCAATGTATTTCCAGTTGCTTCACACCATTGCTAGAACTTAGAAGTTTTTTTGCCATTCTAATAGGTCATCATGATTTTAATTTGGATTAATCCCTAACGATTAAATATATTGTGTATCTTTTTATGTACTAATTTGCCATCTGTATATCTTCTTTGGTGACATATTTGTTCAAAGCTTTTTTTTTCATATTATTTATTTTGATTAATATATTTTAGATATAAGTTCTTTCTCAGATATGTGACTTGCATATATTTTTCCTAGTCTTTGATTTGTCATTTCATTGTCTTTTTGTGTGTGTGTGTGTGTGTGTGTGTGTGGTACGCGGGCCTCTCACTGTTGTGGCCTCTCTCGTTGCGGAGCACAGGCTCCGGACGCGCAGGCTCAGCGGCCACGGCTCACGGGCCCAGCCGCTCCGCGGCATGTGGGATCTTCCCGGACCGGGGCACGAACCCGTGGCCCCTGCATCGGTAGGCGGACTCTCAACCACTGCGCCACCAGGGAAGCCCTCATTTCATTGTCTTAACAATGTCTTTTAAGAGCAAACATGCCTAATTTTAATTAAGTTCAATTTATCATTTTTCTCTTTTTTATATCATGCTTTTGGTGTTGCATCTGAGAAATCTTTGCCTAATCCAGGGTCACAAATATTTTTCTTATGTTTTATCATCCTCTTTTTTGAAGGATATTTTCAATGGATCTAGAATTCTGAATTGAAAGGGTCTTTTCCTTCTCTTTTTCTTCCAGCATTTTAAAGATGTTGTTCTATAATGTTATGACAACCATTGTTTCTGGTAAGAGATCAATCACTATTTGTATTGTTTCTCCCCTCTTAGTCCACTTGGGCTCCACCTCCCTGTCCTGTATCTTGAAAAGTGCCCCCAGACAGAAAGTTAGATTGAAAAGTGGCTCACCCCAAGTGTTTCCCTTCTCTTAAGTATCAAAGTTTTGAGCTACCTTGTTCAATGCATGGACACATGCCTCAAATAACTTGTCAAGTGTTACAGTACTTCATGATAAGAAGGTAAGTCTGATACCAGCTACTCCATCATGGCAATATGAAGAATTCTAGGGAATTCTCTGGTGGTCCAGTGGTTAGGACTCCGTGCTTTCACTGCCTTCACTGCCGAGGGCCTGGGTTCAACCCCTGGTCAGGGAATTAAGATCTCTATCATGCTTAACCTTTCTACTCTTATTTCTCCAACCCACATATGAAACAATCAATAATATAGTTTTGGATACATACTATGAGAGTGTGTTTTTTATTAAAGATTCAAAGACATGGTCCCAACCCTTAACTTTTTGTAGGCTTATATTGAAGGAGAAAATAGAAGGACAGAAAGTATTCAAGAGTTTTTACAAATTGTTGTTGCAGCTCAAATATATCAAGATTTCCATAGTCATGGGCTGATGAACTCCATAATTAATGTATGATTTCAAACCTCATTGCTGCTCAGCGTTACCTTCTAATATTATCCCCAATTGAAACCCTCATCTATTTCCCACAGTAATAACTCCAAGGTTTATCTCTCTAATTCTAGAACAATTAAATGCATGAGTTCTTAATGTAGATCCACTGAAAAATATGATTGAACACCTTCACAGCTATCTTCTTTTGAGCAAATTCAACTCAAATGTGTATATTCAGACCTGTGTGAAACTAACCCATTGGGACCATTCTCTAGTTCATAAACATTACCAGAAGGGATGTGGTTATTTGCTATTAGGTTGAAGCCCTGCTGATAGGAGCTCCAGGATTTGCTGATACTTGTCTTCCTCCTGCTTTACTCTGAAAAACTCTTCAAGCTTGGAAATAATTCTTGAACACCTGTTTGACCTTGGTGACAAAACTTTCAAAGGGGGCTTCCCTGGTGGCGCAGTGGTTGAGAGTCTGCCTGCCAATGCAGGGGACGCGGGTTCGTGCCCCGGTCCGGGAAGATCCCACATGCCGCTGAGCGGCTGGGCCCGTGAGCCATGGCCGCTGGGCCTGCGCGTCTGCGTCTGGAGCCTGTGCTCCGCATCGGGAGAGGCCGCAACAGTTAGAGGCCCGCGTACCACAAACAACAACAACAACAACAAAAAACCCCAAAACTTTCAAAGGAATTAACACCTGTATTTGTGGCTTTAATCATTCAAAGAGAGTAATTAGGAAACTACTTTATTCCAGGTTATGTGCTAGACCCAAAGGCACAAGCATGCATAAGACTCATTTTTCATCCACGAGGAGTTCACAGTTTAGCCTGGGAGAAGCACACATTAACAAATTACGTGAATATAATTAAATTATAGTGCAACTGTATGTGTTTGTGTGTCTGTGACTGAAGGGGATGGTTGAGGATCTGGGGAGGTAGGAATATATTCTCTAACTTGGTGGTAAAGGCACACTAACTGGCCCTTTGGTTTAAAAATATGTGGCCTGGGCACCAAACCTTGACAAAACCTCTTCAGGTCAACATTTGAGCCTATAATATTGATTGGGACAGCTGCTCTGAGGTTCTAGAGCCAGAGGTTATGAATCTTTTGCCAGCTGGATGCAGTCTGCAGTTTGACATGTGAGCTCCTCTATCTCATGGCAGTGAGCAATTGGTGTAAATTGCCTGATCTAGGCCCAGACATGGCCAAATGTAAACATTTCAGTTGTTTGATGTGGATAGTAACATATACCAAGGAATATGCAATTTGGAGTGAGACTGGTGAAGCAGCCTGAATTAAAGTTGGCAGGTGCTTTATCAAACAAACCTGGGCTTAAGACCAGAAAAATCCCAGGCAAAGGTGATAGGTAGCCAGGCAGCAGTGCAAGGTTTGAGACAGAAACACCAGCAGGTTTTAAATGCGGGCTGCCTTATTAAGCATGACACTAAGGGAGGCTGGAGGCCTGATGTGTCAGCGGCAAAGGGATGGGCAGTCACGTCATTAAACAGGAACGACACAATATTTTCAGTGTAAAGCCAGTATTTTGTAGCTTATAAGATGATTGTGTCCACAGGGAGAACCTCCCATCGCCACAGCTATGTTGCAGGTTTTTTTTTTTTTTTTTTTTGTGGTATGCGGGCCTCACTGTTGTGGCCTCTCCCGTTGCGGAGCACAGGCTCCGGACGCACAAGCTCAGCGGCCATGGCTCACGGGCCCAGCCGCTCCGCGGCACACGGGATCCTCCCAGACCGGGGCACGAACCCGTGTTCCCTGCATTGGCAGGCAGACTCCCAACCACTGCGCCACCAGGGAAGCCCTATGTTGCAGTTTTAATGGAAGCAGGCATTCCACTCTCAAAGCCTGCTGTTTCTAGAGAAAATGCAAATTCTATAGAAAATTCAACTTGCTTCTCAGAAAAGTGACCCATGCTAAGATAGGAAGGCAATACAAGGCCACACATTTTCAGTGCAGATTGTATCGTAACTTTGGGTGCTTAAAGGAAGGCACTTAGTTTCTCAAATTACTGCACAAAGTAATCTGTGAAATGAAAATCCTTGCAAACACTAAGTGCACTTGGAGAGCACTTGAAGTACTTGGCAATCATTCTGAAGCTCTTTATTAAAACCCTAAAGCTCACTAAACCCAGCACTTTCAGATGAAAAAAAAGAAGACATTTTGAATTATTTGTGGAGGGCACATGGACTGCTTCAGTTGATTCTTTTAAAGTTTTCCACTCTTCTACACTGCATTAATGGCTATACTTGACAAACACTTTACTGCCCATAGATTTGTGTAAATGGTTTAGTTTTACCTAAATATTTCTGCTAAAGTTGTCTCATAGAATGCATGAACTTCTCAAACACGTGAGTAAAGCTTTTTGCTCTCTGTCCAAGCTTCAATGTCCTTCATGTCACAAAATGAGGATGCTGAGTGAAAAATAAGAAATCTCTTCTAGTGATATAGTCTGACGCACACAGATGATCATACACTAAAGATGTTCGTTGTCACTTAATGTAAAATATTAATATTTAGAAACAATCTAAATGTCCCCAAATGAATAAATTAACATGGTATAGTAGTTGTTCAATGGACTATAATGCAACTGTATACAATCATATTTACAAAGAGCTGTAATGACAAGAAAAAGTGCCTGTGATAGAGTATGATTTTTGAAAACTAGAAAATAATGTTATGTGAACAGCATCATCTTAACTTTCATATAAATTTCATGCAGAGACTGGGGGAAATAGATTGCTGGTGACAATGCAAAATGATAGAACATCAAATGGAGGAGAATTTGGTGATGTCTAAAAAAACCACATAGGCATTTTTACCCTTCAACTTAGCAGTCCCACTTCTCAGAATTTACCCTGAAGATATGGCTCCAACAATGTGAAAATACATATGATCAAAGTTATTTATTGAAGCACTATGTGTAATTGTAAAATATTAGAAGCTACCCTCAGTGACCAATCTGAGAGGGAGGTTGAATTAACTATGTTACATATGCATAAGTGAGTACTATGCAAATGTAAAAGAGAATGAGGAAAATCTCTGTGAACTGACATGGAGCGATTTCCAGGGGGAAGACATTAAGTAAAAAAAGGCAAAGTACAAAATAGTATAAACATATGCTATCATTTGTGTGTATGAAAGATGAAGAAATAAGAAAACATACATATGTCTGCTTATCTTTCCGAAAAGAAACACAGAAAACAATGAGTTGGTTACACATAATGGAGGAAAAGAGTGGAAAGGATATAGAAGGGAATGACACGTCTCTGAGTGTATCTTTCTGAATATTGTTTACTTTTGAATGTATGTTAATATTTTACATAGTCAAAAATAAAATCAAATCACCAAGAATGAGGAAGAAAAAAAATCTAAAAGTAAAAGCAAATGGAAATAAATGAACTTAATTTTATTTCAAATGAATATCATATCCACACTGAAGAGAAAGGAAGGAAGGAAGGAAGGAAGGAAGGAAGGAAGGAAGGAAGGAAGGAAGGAAAGGGGAATCCAATTAGCTTAAGGACAAGGCATTTGACTATATATTCTTAGTCTTGGGCAGGGTTGTGAGGAGAGAAGATTTGCAAACAAATGTTGATTTCTTTTTAAAAGATGCATTAATTGTAGTGGGGTATGGAGGAAGCAATTTTTAAACTACTTTACATGTATTATAGAATTGCACCTGTAAGTAATCTGATGACATTGTTGGGAGCCCGTGTTCTCACTATGGAAGAAGGGACATAAGAATATGGAATGTGGGCTTCCCTGGTGGCGCAGTGGTTGAGAGTCCGCCTGCCGACGCAGGGGACTTGGGTTCGTGCCCCGGTCCGGGAAGATCCCACGTGCCGCAGAGCGGCTGGGCCCGTGAGCCATGGCAGCTGAGCCTGTGCATCCAGAGCCTGTGCTCCGCAACGGGAGAGGCCACAGTGGTGAGAGGCCCGCATACCACAAAAAAAAAAAACATGGAATGTGTAAAAAGCAAGAGTCAGGACTCCTTGGAGAAATGGTTGATTCCAGGTATGAGGTACAAAATGAGGTACATTAATTTTACATTAATAGTTACAAAATGAGCCTGGAGCACCTTGTTATGTCTGAAATAAGAAAGAATAAAGAAAAAAATTGATGGGACAGTTCATAGAGTATAGGAACTAACTTGACACGGCTCCTACTGGCCAAATCTAGGACAATTTGAGCATCAAAATAAATAAGAGCCATAATGAACCATTGATAAAATAGAAATTCATGAGTCCACAATCATAATAAATAAATAAATGAATGGATATAGGGTGGGGTAGGAGAGCCCTTGCTTACAGTAGAATTCTGAGGACTGACTGGTAAATATGAAGGGAACACTGGAGTTGGAAAATCATTATTTTGCAATGGTAATGATAAAAATTGGGTCAGTCAAGAATCATTAATAGATGTTAAATCTAGGGGGAAGTTTTGATGAGGAGCAGGATATCTTCATGCCCTTACAGTGTCTCCTCATAGACTGCATGTGAGTTTCAAGGGAAGAAAAAATAGTAATTGTACATTGGAGAAAATGGAAAACATTTGACAGAGTGATCAAAATTAACATTATCAGTATAGGACAGATGGGTAAGATGTGATATCCTCTGAAGGCTGCAAACTGGAATCTAATCATGAGGAAATACCAGACAAACCCCAGATGAGGAACAGTTCATACAAAAAGATGCATGCATATGAATGCTTATAATCTTGCTTATAATAGCCTTTAACTTGATATAACTGAAATGTTCATCAACAGTGAATGCATAGAGTGTGGTATACTCTTACAAAGGAATACTACTCAGTGATTAAAAGGAACAGTCTTCTGACATATTCAAACAACATGGATGAATCTCAAAAGTATTTTGCTGAGTGAAAGAAGCTAGACATAAAAGAGTTCACATTGGATGACTTCATTCAAATGAAATTTGAGAATAGGTGAAACTAGTGTATGGAGATAGGAAGCAGATGAGTGTTGCCTGCGGCAGAAATAGTGGGAATTGACTGGAAAGTGCATAAAGGAACTGTTCTGGTATGATGGAAATACTCTATATCTTGAATGAGTGGTGCTCACATGCATATATATATTTTTTACAAATGTATGCCATTGTTTACATAAAATTAGTGTATTCTATTATGTCTAAAATTTACCACAATAAAGTTTATTTTAAAAGGTGAAGGGAAGGTGTACTCAAGGAAAAAATTTTGAAAGGGAATACAACAAAGTCACAGTGGTGATTAGGTGGTCCTTATTTTCACTTTTATACTTTCCCTCATTGAATATATTTTGTCTAATGAGAAAAAGCTCAGTATTTAAAATCAGTTTACATTTATGTTTAAAGGCACAGTATTTTATTTCGTAGATGACAATAATGTGTGACATTTCAGATTCTTTTCTGTGAGGTGTGCTGTAGTGGGAAATACATCAATCAACTGAGAGACCTGGGTTCTCATTCGGATTATTCTGCTGACAGATGTACGTTTTGCGAAGGTCGTTTGATCTCTCTGAGTCGAGTTTCTTTATGTAAAATGAGGAGAGTTGATCCACCTGAACTCAAAAGTTTCATGATACCTTTGGTATCAATTTAATAACATAATATGTAAATCTTCTTAATTGGATATCTTAACAGTATTGATAATGCCTTTGCATATTCAAAATGCTTTGTACTTTTCGAGCATTACATGTTTTTCCTATAACCAATAACAACATACATACTTGAAGGTCAATTTAGAGGGCCTTCTAAATCCTTGACAGAAAGTGTAACTTATAATCATCTTCAGTTTACTGCTTTATTTAAAGTATTACTGACTGTTTATTAAAGAAAGAATTAGTCTTTTCTGTTAGTTTTCTCTGAACACTGAAAATGTTGCAAGCTTGTATTAGAGACGATAGTAACCTTCACATGTATAATCACATTAACAACCTCTTCTCCAGTGAACGAATCATAGGCTATAAAAGTTACATATCGACTTTTTCTTTATTGAGTGAAATTGGCTTTTGACTCTTCTGATTACATGATAATTGAATCAGACATCTGGTTCTAAGCGAAATGTTTCCTTTGCGTTTCCATTTGTTTATTGTTGTTTGCATTGCTGCAAATGCATTAAAACTGAATGCTGATGAAAAGAGCTGAATTCTGACTGTTGGATGGGAAGAACAAGCTTGCCGGCTGAAGATGCCATTTTAAATTTGAGTCTTTTAAGTGTAGATTTTTCCATTTGTCTGTAGTTCTTTTTCCAAGATGTGTTTTTCTTTTCAAATCAGATAACGCCTTTCAGAAAGTAGAAAAGGATGAGGGAAGGCTTTTTTTTCCATCACCACTTAGATGGCTGCATTGATGTCGCAAAATAATAGGGAAACGTTCTAAATTGGATCTAGTAGCACTTGATGTTACATAAAGAAGGGTTTTAGCTGGGTCTTTTACTATTTCATCAAGAACTAAATAAACTCAGCCAATATTCTAGATATTGGTGCTATAAAATCTACATTTTATTTACATTTCACAATTCGGGATAAAGGCTTGTTGTGCCAATTACTGAAGGATACTTTTGATAAGCATTACTAATCTTTTGATAAGTATTACTAATCAAAAGCAGGTAAATTAGTTTTAGAGAAACTGCTGGTGTTTATTTTATTTTCATAACATTTTGTTATGTTATAATTTCACAACACTCATATATAATATAAGACCCAGGAATCTCATTGATGTAGCAGGAAGTGAGTTAATAAGCCTAAGTCCTAATGACAATACATTCTGGGAAATGTACACTCAACTGTGATCTTTGCCTTCAACAATTTACAAATGACTTTAATATGCCCGAGAGCGCTGTTCTCTACTGGCACTATGTGAAGACATTGTTCAGTGTAAGAAAACGGAAGCAGCTGGTACTATTGTGTATGTTTCAGATCATAAGAAAATGAGAATATATCCTGTTTCCACCGTATCCAGAAAATCTCTGCTGAATCTCACAAAATTAGGAATCAGATTATTTTGAAAACTTTTAGTTTCTTCTTATTGTAATGAGGTATAACACTTAAGACTCCGAAATTTATTTCACTTCTGAAGATTCCTGCAATTTGGGAAAGCTAGTGAGAAAGCATTATTAAGACACAAAGAAAACAACATGGCAATGATCTGAGCTATAAACAGTCATGGTTCTCCTACCTTCCTTTTTAGTGAAACACAGATGTTACACTTACAACAGACCTTCTGTGGTAATGTGTTTGAAAATAAACACCAGCAGTTTCTCTAAAACTAATTTACCTGCTTTTGATTAGTAATACTTAGCATTTTAAAAAGCCTGGGAGAAACATGGGAGGAAGCAATCATTCAATCACTGTTACTTCATAGACGTAGCAAGGAAAATAAATTAAGGTCTATGCCCAAGTCCATTTCTCACACCTACCAACAGATTTCTTACTGAGGCCCTTCAACCCAGCTAAGGAAGTAAAGTACTGTTTTGTTAAGCATTGACTCTTAAAAAGCTAGACTATCCACAGGAGATGCTTGATGGCTGCTGAATTATTGAAAGAAGATGTAGAAAGGAAAAAATAAGGTTGATATTTTAGCATCAGTTCTTTACAGAGACTAACATGTAGCTGCATTTTGACTTTCTATATACTGAATCCAAACAGGGTAACAGCAGCTGGCTGATTATTCCTAGATTAGAAAGCTGGCAGAGAAGGTTAAAGAAAAATAGGTAGCGGGAACAAAGTTAAACTCTCTGAGTAGCACCACATAAAATGGAATTACTCAATCCTAACTCCTCATTTAGAATCACCTGGAGAGTTGTTAATAATGTCTGAACCTTGATACAAATAAACTCATATATTCAGGGATGGTCACGGACATGTACAGCCATGGTTGAGAATCATTGATTTAAATAATCATAACTTTTTTTGGTATGTACCTGTGTTAGGGAAATTTTAAATTGATAATATTTAATTAATTATTTTAAAATATTTTTCTCTACCCAAAGAGGATTTGCACAGTTCAAGGGTATTTATTTAATAGAGCAACACTATGCTAAAACATATTTAAAGTACGATCATTTTGTCTGGCACATGATGTAAACTCAATAAATGTTAGTTTTTTTTGGTTTTTCCAATAAGTCTATGTATTTATAGACACACACACACACACACACACACACACACACACAGAAATGGTAGTTACATGACAATAAATTATGTTTTCTCCATGAAAATATGAAATCAATCTCACTTTCTATTATTATTTGAATGACAACCAATTGTTTCCCACAAAGAAAAACTCCCAATTTGAGTTTTAGCAGTCTTTTCTAAGACTTTCTTATCTGCAGTTGCAAAAAGAGTAAGACATCTGTATCAGAATATTTTTGGTTGCAAGTAACAAAAAACGGTAACAAAGATGACACTTATTTGCTCGATTTTCTGAAAATTCCAAAGGTGTTTACATTATAGGTTGGTGTGGATCACCTCTTGTGTGTTTACAAGTGTATGTTGGGCGTAGGAGGGTGATGGTAAGCAGATAGATTCCAGGGAAAGCAATCATTAATGTCTACTGCACTGATCAAAATGACATATTTCAGGGCTTCCCTGGTGGCGCAGTGGTTGGGAGTCCGCCTGCCGATGCAGGGGACGCGGGTTCGTGCCCCGGTCTGGGAGGATCCCACGTGCCGCGGAGCGGCTGGGCCCGTGAGCCATGGCCGCTGGGCCTGGGGGTCCGGGGCCTGTGCCCCGCGGCGGGAGAGGCCACAGCGGTGAGAGGCCCGCGTACCACAAAAAAAAAAAAAAAAAAAAAGACATATTTCAAACAGCTGATCAAACAATTATTAATAAACCAGAATTTATGAACAGGTATGAATAATTTTGTTGTCCAACACGTATGGTTATATTATTAGATGGGATTAATATGCAACAAATATTTTCCCTTTTAGATTCATAGAGGATGTAAGGTATCCAGCACAACACTATTCTATATAAATTTATAAATCCACATCATCTGTAATTCTGAGTAAATTGAAAACAATTTTGCCACTGTAACATCTCTTGGCTTATTCAAATATTACACTGGAGATAATACGTATAGTTCAGAGGTTCCTAAACTTTCTCCCATCAACATGCTCTTAGTGTTTCAGCAGTATCTTCGGTGGGATCCTAGGCCAAAATAAATATGTAAGAGTTCTATTTATTGAGTTGTTAGGTCCAAAATAACTTAATAGTTATTTTTGTGCTAGTGATTTAGTAGCCATTTGGAAAAAATAATACATATAAATTTAAAGAAAAAAATAGAACTTTTATTTCATTCTTAAATAACCACAGGATGTATTTGCCTGCTGGGCTCTGCACACCTCAAACCTTGGAATCATTTTGGATACCATCACCCTCATTTCATGTCCCACAGTGATTTTTGTACAGTACTTGCTTTTTATCATAGCCACTGCCAAAATCCATCTTAACAGAGATATGATATAATCGAAGGGAATTTCATGTGATCTAATGATGAAACTGTGAACAACTTTGGGCTAGTAGTTTGAACCGTGTCTGACAGATGTTGCTGTACTTCTTTTGAAAATTAATACATCTTTTAGTGTCTTAGCGTGCCTTGGTGCACAGTTTGGGAACTGAGGTTACAGTTATAACAGAAGAAAATGAAAAATACCAGGAGATGACAGCTAGTATTTAAAAAGGGAAATTACCATATACATCTCTCAAATTTCTTCTTAATAAGTTAAATATTTGATTTGTATAACAAAGGTCTTATTTGTACCCTTTTTCACCAAAAATACGTTAAGAGAAAAAGATACATTATGTAAATTAATCTTTGGAATTTTAAAAACCCTCTACTACTTCAATAAATTAGCATTCTATATTCAAGATTACCATGTAATTACAAATTTCATTACATTCTAATGAAAAATGAGGACAGGCTAGTCTAGGAAGAGATACAGCTTCATATTACTGTAGATTTGAAATTTTAGTAGATTTCTAACTAAAATAGTACCAGTATCAATGATGATAATTGCTGGAACCAGTCAGTGTTCTGAACTAAGCCATTGGCTTTATCAACTTATCTCACATTTATGATTAGGGAGATATTAGAACATAAAAAATTCATCCCCTCTAGGCTTCCTTTTACAAAGGCTGATTGTCACAGAATTAGGACAGAGTGTTTATTTTTTTTCCTCCTAAAAAAAGAGCAGTAAAAACTCATAGGCTAATGTATCACAGTAAGATTTTAGGAGAAAAATCAATTGTCAGTAAGATACTTTGTAATAGATCTTATAATAAGACCTTGTTTGGCTGCTATATATTGCAAAAAGAAGAAAAGCCAACCAAAATGGCATGAATGATTAATGCATTTCATATAAAGCCCACGATATCCTCAGGATATATTTGCTAAGGTGTTGCAGTGATAAGAAGGCAAACAAATGATAGAGCCCAAGTAATGAGTTTCAGGAGTTCTTAACAAAGACACATGCAGTTAATTTCTTAGTTTTTGTTGACTATACAAACTGAAGTACTAATAGCAAAATACCTGTTGTAAAGGAAAAAATGACATTCAGATTCTAGGTTGAAGGTGTGAAACTGGGACTATGTCGTAGATTTTGTTATTAAATAATCCTATAAGAGGATTATGTATTCTGCTTTGCTAACATAAGGCTTAGTCATATGATTTGCTTTGGCCCGATGGTGTGTCACTTTTTAGCACAAATTTTAATATTGAATATGTGGTTTACCATATGTTCCTATTTCCTCTGCCACAATGACCAACACTATTCCAGGCTGAGGCTGCTCCTTCAATGTAGAGTAGAGCATCATCTAACCCTTGATGGGCATGCAGAATGACAGCCACTGAGATATTCAGGGTGTTTGTCACTGCAATATAACCTAACCCATCTTTTTTTTTAAGATTTTTTTTTTTATGTGGACCATTTTTAAAGTCTTTATTGAATTTGTTACATACAGTATTGCTTCTGTTTTATGTTTTTGTCCCTTGGCCCCAAGGCATGTGGGATCCTAGCTTCCTGACCAGGGATCAAACCTGCACCCCCTGCACTGGAAGGTGAAGTCCCAACCACTGTACTGCCAGGGAAGTTCCTAACCTAACCCATCTTGATTGATGCAACTTATTAGCCATTAGTATTATCATAAACTAAATGTGGGGAAATAGAGTAAGAAGAATTAAAAAAAGCAATTGCTTTCATGATGGGTATATTAAGGTTTTATAAGCAGGTGAAAAACTCAGGTCTTGGAAGGAGGAGAGAAAACCTTGGTAATAACCCCAGTTAGAATCCATGACCTGGGACTATAGTGAACCATTACCTAGGAAGGATATCCCCATCCAGTAAATAAGGGTAACCCAAGTATTAAAGGAATATTCCCCTACCTTTGCCCACACATCATTATTAACCAAATATCTAGGAAACACCCAACTTCTCATTACTTAGGCCCCTAGATAGACAGATAGATAGATAGATAGATAGATAGATAAGCAGATAGACATGTAATAAGCTATTTAATCATAGCTCTCATGATTAAACTGGAACAGCCACTATCACACATTTTCTCCAAGCTTAGAGAGTTTTAGTTGCTTTCTCGTGGTCACACAGATAGTAAGGGACAGGCTTAAAATGTGTTACCTTCAAATACACTGTCACTTCAACACAGAAATGTGAGCACCTGGCTAGGTGTGGCAGCTACTCAGATAGCCCTTAAAGAGAGAATCTGTTGTAGAGAGTGCAGTTAGTTTACAGCCTCCAGCTGCAGGGACTTCAAGTTTCTGGATTGGCTGCAGGCATTTGAGCCAAAGATACATTCTCCCCAGGAAGCCTTCCCTCCCCCCACAACCCACTGCCAATGACTGAGCGCGGTAGGGTATTTGGGTCTGGCCATTTCTTCCCAACACAATGGCTCCTCAATGGATAATCTTTATTCTGGAGCTCCCTGTTGGAATGCTGAGGTTTTCTCAGAGCTGCACTGTGGTCTGAGGCTCTTCCAATCCCTCCCTCCTTCCTTCTTCCTCTCCCTTCACCAATGTCAGAACTGTATTATGGTCTAAAGGCTTTCTCTACCTACTTTGCTCCCTCACCCTTTATCTTACATAGATTTCACCTTTGAAACAAAAATTATCCTGACACTTGTTAAAATAGTAAAAAATACTTTATTTAGGACCTTTTTGATACATGTCAACACTATCACAATAGGGGAGAGAGATTGGGCTGAACTTTGAATACAGCAAAGACAGCTGGGGATTTAGGGCCGATGAGCAAAATGAGAGGAGTCAGTGGATGGCAAATTACTATGAGGAGACATCAAGAATAGGGGGTTTCTTGCTAAACTGACTTAACAGGATTCTTGCTGAAGGCAGGCCAGGGTGATTAGATATCAAAGGGGGGGGGGATTCTCATTAAACTGACTTAGCAGGATTCTTAATAAAAGTCAGCTAGGCAGGCCAAAGACAAGGCCCAAGGACAAGGCCTAGCAGTAAAGAGGGCTCAGAGGAGCCTATGTAAAGTTTGGTCAAGGAGAGTCTTTGTCACATCCCAATAAATCTCTTATACTTCTTACTCCATCTTGGCAACTACTTCCTGGAGGCCTTGAATTGACACACGGGGTGAACTGGGAAATCTGATCAGTACCCTGCTCTGTAGCAAAACATGTAGACCTTTATGGCTAGATCACTATGGCTTGAAGGATAAAGTTCCTGCCGTTAAAAAAAAAAAAAAAAAAAAAAAAAAAAGTTAGAGGCTTGAGTGCTGGTAATGTGCTGCCATCTATGGGTTGTTTCCTGTTGGTTAAGCACTGCACGTAGGAGTTTACAAGGATTGTCTCATTTCATGCTCACATAATGTTGCCAGTTAGATATTATAATTATTTTTTATTTTATACATGAAGAAAACAACGTTTAGGTAAAATGACTTGTGTAACATGACCCTTCCAATACATAGCAGGGGCAAGATTCAGGCCCAGATCTGTCATGTTCTAAACTATCACTATTTACTCTCAGTCAAAATGTTAGCTGATAAATTGACTGTTATACAGATTTGCTGAGTATGGGGAAAGAGATATGATATTTGGAGTCTGCTTTATGGTAGGAAGGAACTGAGAGATATGACACTTTGTGAGTATAACATTTTATGCATACTGTTTCCATTGTTATGCCAAGTCCCTGGAGAATAAAACCTGCTGGGCTAGAATGGATAGTCATGAATTTGGGTATGCATTTCCTTAGGTAATTGAATAATCACAATACTTTATGCTATAATACTGCTGATGTATATTATGACATGATACTACTGAGAAGGGAGTGGTTATCATTAGCAAGTCTCTTCAGGGAAAGAAACATTTAAACAATTTCTTGAAATGTAAACGAATGAGTAGGTATCAACTAGGATGAAAAGAAATGAAGGGCATTTTAAACAAAGGAAACATTCTGCTTTAATAATAGTTTCCTGGGAAAGGGATTTTGAAGACTTCATTTTATTCTTGGAGAATCGATCCAGTGTGAACTCTGAGAAGGAAAGGACCCTTTCTGACTTACAAAGGTTATATCACTAGTGCCTAAGATAGGACTTAAGACAGTGTTTAAATATCTTTTGACAAGTGAACCCATTTCCAGAATGAGTTCTGGTCTTTCTCTATTTTCTGCTATCTTCCCCAAGTTTAACAATAATTACAAGGGAATCCTTAAACCACAAAAGTAATCATGGGAGTGATTTTAATTACCTAGGCCATCTGCATATACAGTTGTCCCTTGAACACTGTGGGTTTGAATTGTGCAGGTCCGCTTACATGTGGAATTTTCTCAATAGTAAATACTGCACTGCTACATAATCTGAGGTTGGTTAAATCTGTGGATGCAGAACCACAGATACAGAGGCTAACTATAAATCATATGGGGATTTTAGATTACATGGACAGTCAGCACCTCTAATCCCCCCGTTGTTCAAGGGTCAACTGTAATAGGAAAATACTCAGTAGACTAATATGTTCTTTCTTTTTAATGTACGAATTCATAAAAGTAGCACTTAATATAACTTAATATTCTAAAGTCCCTATTGTGTTTCAGGCATCTGAGTATGAGTCATAGTCATTAGGAATTTACAATTTAGAATTTGGGTTTGAATACACACTCAGCTGCTAGTTGTGTGACTTTGAGCAAATAATTTGCCACCATGAGAATAAACACAGTGCCTACCTTATAGAGTGCTTTGAACAGTGTATGAGTTAATGTATGGAAAATTCAAATTACAGTGTCTGAAGCATAGTAAGTGTTTACTGTCACTAGTGTTGGTGTTATGGCTGTGGCTGATACTTCTGTTATTCTGTCATGCACCAGATTTGGATAGGTTCTGTGACTTTTTTGCTGTAGAGTCAAACTTATTTTGTTCCATTCTTCTGAAAGATTAAGAAGGATGGATGATTACAGCATACATTTACAGAAACCTTGACATACCAATCAGCTACAGAATGTTTAGTTTCCTCATTCATCTCAAAAGCAAACGATTAACTCTACATCTTGGCAAGACAAATTCATAGGTAATAGGTTGGCTTCCATTTAGTGAATGACTATGTAGACTTTAGTGTAACCAAAGGCACTACTGTGTGCTGAAACTTCTCCCCAGCGAATAAGGAGAAACAAATGCCTTTTACATAGTAGAAAAACAACTTTAAAGATATTCAGTTAAACACTTGATAAATACTTGATATTGCATCATCCATTGTAAGCCAATTATGAAAGATTAGACGTTTTTAGTTTTAAAATTAGAACATGTACATTTTGCTCATGTAATTCTGTTCTGTTAATGCTAAAAATCATCACTCAGCTTAAATGAGAAATCAGCTATGGCTGTCCCATTGGTAATTTTTTTAAGAAATATAACTCCTCACTTAATATGTTTCAAATATTTTCTGATTAAAATGTCTAATTTTATAAATGGAAATTAGAGCCTCATAATATTATTTATCTAAGACTTTAGTATTAAATATATAGACTGAGCATTTATTTCATTTTATTTGGGATAACTGATAGGCCAGTCACTTGCCAACCACTTCAATATAATTTTCTGCATATAATAACTGGTGGAAGACACTGGGAATTTTAAAAAGATAATTTGAATATCAAGTCCAATGAGGCCTGTCATTTCTCATTGCTTGGTTAAGTAAAACCTGCATAAATACTTAACTATGAAATATCATATACTCTCCAACACCTATACTTCAGACATAATAAAGGCATTGAAAGAATGGTTATTAAACCTGGGTGTTTAATTTGTCTCAACTCATTTCTTTGTATTTACAGTTGAAAGACTATAATTAAAAATCAGGTTTGATATTTTATACTGCTTTTACACACTTAGCTCCTCCAAAATAAAAATGATATGCAATGTATACCACTTTTAGTCAGCTCCTCACTGTGGTCTAGGAAATGGTTTGTTTTTTAGTATAAGCTTGAAAAATGGCTGTGACAAGTTTCCAATACTGTTCACACACTGTTCTGAAAATTTTCTTTGAGGGTATTCAAATCAATATTTTTTCATTTGTTTCCAGCAAAGCTAGCCTTCCTTGCTACTGTGAAAATTACTTCCTTTTGCAAGTAGAATGGCAAAATCTGGATCATGAACATCAGAAGTTCACAAATTCTAATTTACATTGAAAGGCCCTAAAACATCCTTTGTACATTTAAAAAGCTTTGTAATTCAAATAATATTTTTAGCAAAGTTAAAATATCACCCAAATTACTCTTGGAATGCTTGGGAAAGCATTATGTGAAATTATACTGCAATGCTTAGGTACTTCATTGAATTTTGTCCTCAAGAGCCATCAATTTTTATAACTCTTCTGAATAATTTCTTATACTATCAAGTACTCTTATCAACAGATATTTATTGAACTAAAAATTTCTCTAAGTGTTGTATACAGTGCAAAATAAACAAGATACAGTTTTTACTTTTAGGAAACAGTGAAACCAATTACCCCTACAGAGTTTATGATTAACTTCTCTGTTCAAAACTTTATTCCCTTTCTTGTCTCGCCCCTGTTCACCTCAGGATTGAGGAGTATCAAAGAAAACGGGGGATTGAAACCAAGCAGCACCAAGTAGGGCCCTCCTGGGTACAAAAGCCCCTCCATTTCTTGTTTGTAGAAAAAGGCTTTAGTCTCCTAGGCCTTCCCTGAGTTCCAAAGCACAGACTCAAGCAGTTACTAATTAGGGAAGTGAGAGAATGCAAAAACAAAGGAAAAGCAAATAGTTCAGAAATAAAATAGAGTCCTAGTTCCTCCTCAAGGGATATACATAACAATCTGATGCATATCTTTGAGTTGTTCTGCAGAAACTAAGACCCCCACCCAGGTAAATGATGGTGATTCCATGCTGACCACAAGCATATAGACCCCAGACTGGTTGGAACAAGAAGGTTGATGATTAAGATTCCCAAAGCATCACCCTGTTAGCTTACCACCAGCCAATCAGAAGAAAGTCAACAAGCTGCAACCCTCACCCCAAATGTTGCATTTAAAAACTCTTCCCTGAAAGCCACTGTGGAGTTCAGGTCTTTTGAGCACGAGCTGCCCTTCTCCTTGCTTGGTGCTCTGCAAATAAATGCTGTACTTTCTTTTACCACACCTGGTGTCAGTAGATTGTCTTTGCTGTGTGGTGTGTGAGGGGACTCAAGTTCAGTTCAGTAACATTGGTTTTTATTTGGGGAGATACATTGAGTAGAAATAATTCTATTAGAGAAGTGTTAAGTGTAAATCTGTATGGCACTACTCTAAGCTTAATAGTTTATAGAAAAGGAAGATCATTAAAGGCTGATATTTATGTAAAAGTCTCCAGGGGGAGTTAAGGATCACATTGGATTTGAAGAATGACTAGAACTTAAGCATAAAAGGAGAGATTATTATTATACTCCTTAGGTTTTCATCTACAAGAAAATGTCTTTTTCAACTTTAGAAAAAATATTAGATTGTTAGAGAAAGGGAGCAGAATTTGCCACACCAAACTATGCTTCTTTGGCATAAGGATTATCTTGAGCTGGTTATTTATAAGAAACAGCAGACAAGGGTGAAACTCTGAAAACCAAGAAGTTACCCTTTTGTAAGAGACATTTACATTTACAAGGGGAACCTCCATTTGTAAAAGTGTCTCCCTCACTGTATCAGGAAGAAGTTCCTCAATCTCTAGGAACTCTTATCAGTGGAGAAGGCAAGACATAAATTTGCATAACAATCTTACACTTGTTTACTGTGCTTTTCCTGATAACCTCCCAGAACTGGCCTCCCTTCCTCCCATGTTAACATCTTCTTTTGTCTTTAGCTGGAGATGGTATCTAAGCTGTGCCTGGGCCATTTCAGAGAGGTATTCAGTTTTCCTGGGTATCTTCCATGTATACAGGAGGTAAACATGATATTAAACTTCTGTTTATCTTCTGTTAATTTGTCTTTTATTATGAGGCAGTGGGTCTCAGCAAAAACCTAGAAGGGTAGAGGGAAAATAATTTTTCCTCTCCCACACTAATGAGCATATATGTACATGAAAAAAAATGTTTTTGAAAATTGGATGTATGTATAGGCTTTCAATAAACATTATAAAATACAGATGGACCATTTGTAAATTTTGTCTGTTTTCTTATAGTATCAGAATATATTTTAGTGGTCAAAGAACTGGCTGTGGAGTTAGATATTCATTTAAATCCTAGCTCTGGAGTTTAACAGGTATGTGATCTTGGAAAGTTATGGATCTCAGTTTCTTCATCTATAACATGGGTATAATATCTAGAACTTACTCCATGAGTTTCTGAGTAAATTCTTTGCAAAATGTAGACATGTACACTGTAGAACCACAGTAAATATTCAACATATGTTAACTATTATCATAATTTATCATGTTCTATTTTCATGAATTCTGCTTTATTTCACAAAGGGTTTGAAATAGCAACAATAATATACAGAATAAAATAATAATATATAAATTGAGTAATTCTTTTGAAATTAAGTCAGATCATTTCAGTTCATCTGCTCAAACCCTTCAATGGGTTTCCATCTTAATCAGAGTAAAAGCCAAATTTTTATAGGGACCTACAATGTCCTCTAACTTTTGGTTTGCTGTTAGTTTTGACCTCATCTCTTACTTACTCTCCCCAGAACTCACTCCAATTTTGCACCACTGGCCTAATCAATGTTTTCTAAGTGTGTCAGGAAAATTCTTAACTCATCTGCCTGACATAATCTTCCTCCAGCTGTCCACAGGGCTCTTCCCTCAACTTCCTTTTGTGAATCCTTCCCAGGCCAATGTGTTTAAAATTGAAAAACTCACTCCTGCTTGAGCATGTTTTATCCTTTTATTCTATTTTAATTTTCTCTATAGCACTTATCACTCTCTCTCTCCTCTGCTTCTTCTCCTCCTTCTCCTTCTAATTACTTATTTCTTGTTTGATGTACCATTAGAAGATAAGTCCCATAAGGGCAGGAATTTGTGTTGTTATATCCACAGCACAAAGAGCAGTCTTGATGCTTAGTAAATGCTCAATAAATATTATTGCTGTTCCTGCAATTATTTGCAAACTTTGTGAAATGCCATTTTGTTTCAAATAAAGCTATCTTCTTTTTGGATATTGCTTTTTGTTGCATAAATATCTTGCACACTTATTATCTCATTTAATCTTCACAGCCACCTGGTAAGTTAGGTAGAGTAGGAATTAATGCTTATTTTCTCACATAATAGGAAACTGAGAAACTGAAAGGGGAAATGATTGGTGTAAAGTCACATCATTAGTAAGATGCAGAATTGGGACAAGAAGTTATTTTCCTTGGCTAAGTTTCCTTCATATGCTGTTTCCAGAGTTTGACAGATGAAGGAAATGAAACTTATGATATATATCCATGCTGTTGAAGTTGATCTAATATTTTAGATTCACTGGGTATTAAATATTTCACCGTTTTCTTCAAGGATCATTCAGTCACTTGCAGAACTCTATTTCTGGGGAGCTCATGAATTTTTTCACTCATTGCCTGAGAATATTTTGTAGATTCATCTTCTTAAAGAAATGCACATCTGCGTAGCAATCAATGCTTATTGCCTGCCTAATATGCATAAGAAAATATGCTTGTTGCTGTATAAACTATTGCTGTTTCCTCTTTCTAGAATGTTCTTCCTCAACCTTAGTGCTTTATACTTATTTGTCATCACTTGGGTCCTTGCTCAAATGTCATCTTCTCAGAAAGTCCTTGATTGAATTCCTTATCAAAAAGACCCAAACACAGGAGAAGTTCTGAAAACTTAGCAGAAGCTACCCTTTTGTAAGGGACATTAACATTTACAAGGGAAATCTCCATTTGTAAGAATGTCTCCCTCAAATGTTCCAGGAAGAGAAGGATATCTCTAAATCTCTAGAAAGTTATCAGTGGAGAAAGCAGAGACTTAAATCTGCATAACAATCTTACCCTTATTTATTGTTCGTTTCCTGGTCACCTCCCATAACTGGCCTCCCCCACCAGCATCTTCTTTTGTCTTTAGCTGGAGATGGTATTTAATGGTATTTAATGGTATTTAATGGCCAGATGCTCCCTGGCCATTTTGCGGAGTTACTCATTTTTCTTGCGTATCCCCCAGGTATACAGGAGGTTCACATGTTATTAAGCCTCTGTTTGTTTTTCTCCTGTTAATCTGTCTTTTTTATTATTGGGGGAGGAAGAGTCTCAGCCAAGAACCTAGAAAATTATTTTTCCTCCCCTATAATACAAACATGCTGATTGAAAGAATACTCATATTGCAATTTATGTATCTAAACATTCCTTACAATTACAATTAAATAATAAATGTGGAGTTAATTCTGTATACTTTTATCCACTTTCCCACTGGAATATAAAATCCATGGGACATGAATTGTATCTTTCTTGTCCATTGCATCTGCGCTAAATGGTTTTGAAACCACAAAATTTCTATTGCTTACTCTCAAGGAATCTAGAGATTTATTCTCTATATGGAAGAAAAATATGAGGAAATGAAATGAAAATATAAGAATTTAAATAACAGATCAAGGCAATATAAAAGTAAGGAACCTGATACATGCTAGGCACTCAAATTTGTTAATGTTAAGCTATTACAAATAGTATGAGATTAGGTGACAAATAAATACTTAGCATATATTCTTAGAAGTGTTACAAAAACAATGTAGGTTAAAGAGGTCAGAAAGGGCTCATGTAAGAGGCAGAGTTCAAGTATTTTAAAGGTAATGAATCTTACAAGGGAATAGGAAAGGCATTAGGAGAACATTTGCATAGATGCAGCTGAGAGTTGCTACTGCAGGCAAGTAGTAAGAAGAAAGGCTAAAAATTAGGTTGCCAAGGACTTGAAATACAGTTTTAGAAGTCTGGACTAATAAAGTTAATTTGTGTATCAGGACCCACAAAATTGAAGTTGCCTCAATGGCCTGGCCTACTTCACAAATCTAAACCTAAATCAGCCTGCATTTATGGGAATCACCTGTCAAGAAAACCTAACATTCACCAGTTATAATATTTCAACTCAGCTCCAGCTAGCTCACCTTACCTTAGAAAATAGGATCTGCTCGTCTTCTAGAAAATCTCTGACCTTCTAGACAATCAGGCCCTATTTCCATGTTGCCTCTTCTAATGCTGTATAAACCTCACTTTTGCCCCAAATCCTTCAGAAACAGTGCTCTACTAAGGCACTGTACTCCCCCAATCCATGGATCTTTTTCCCCCTTGAATAAAGGACATTGGACTCATTACTAAATTATTTTAGTTTTGTCATTTGACAGGACTTAATCATCTGGCAACGACTGGTGAGAGATCAAGAAAGACTTTTAAGCAAATCAGTGAAAATAAAAAAGTGGTATTTTAGAAATAATCAAGGAGGCACACATAAATAAAATAGTAGAAACTGGAGGAAGGAAAATGAGATAGTAGAGCAGTAATGATGGAAGTAGCAAATGCTTCCAATGGAAACTTAAAGGCGAGTGATGAGGTAAAACTCACATTTTTCCAATCAGAATTGCATCCCTAAAATATTTTCTGACTTGTGACACAAAGATGATAGCTGATCTGCTGTACTCAGAGCTAGGATACATCATTTGCTTCTTCTAAGTAAATCACATGTTTATGAAGGGGTTCAGAATGACACCCATCCCCCACCCCCCTCCAAATGTGTTGCTGTGGCATGTGGACTGTTTTGAGCTGAATGCAATCAAGACCAAGAAGACTCAAGAAAAACTTTTTCTCTTAACTACCTAAAAATATTTTAGATAAAGGGCCTGACCCAGAAAGAGAGCTATTACCAAGAGATAATTTTTTTCTGAATGGCCCATTTGTATGGCAGGTCAAATATCTAATTACCAAACATCTGCTCTTCTTATCCTGTGAATCACCCTCCTCCCCTTTAAAGCCCCAGGCCCCTACCCCATTCCTTAGTTCAAGATGGCATACAAATTTTAATTGCCCGGGTTATTCTTGGGTTTCATTGTCTTTGTGGAGCCCCTATATGTACATAATTAAATTGGTTTTTTCCCTGTTAATCTGTCTTATGGCAATTTGATTCTTAGACCAGCCAGAGAGCTTAGAAGGGTAGAGGAAAAAGTTTTTCTCCCTAACATTTAGATATTTCCAAACTATTACATCCTATAAATTGCCCAGGATTATCTAAATGTTTCTCTTAAGAAACAAGTGCAGATATCAAAGCAACCACATCATTTATTAGAAATACAGTTTTTGTTTATGCGTTTCTGGTCAGCAGCACTTATTTTTCAATGGCATGGTGGGCACTGATCATCTGCTTAGCTGTTTAGAACAAATGCTCTTGTTCCTACCTTTAGAAGTGTAAATTCCCAGTATGATGCGTGTGCAAAACTCCAACTAGAGTTAATTGGTCTTATATCTTAAGACCAAAGGGAAAATTATTCCTAGAGAATGAATAAACCTTGGGCTTCCCTGGTGGCGCAGTGGTTAAGAATCTGCCTGCCAATGCAGGGGCACGGGTTCGAGCCCTGGTCCGGGAAGATCCCACATGCCACGGAGCAACTAAGCCCGTGTGCCACAACTACTGAGCCTGCGCTCTACAGCCCGCGAGCCACAGCTACTGAAGCCCGCGTGCCTAGAGCCCATGCTCCGCAACGAGAAGCCACTGCAGTGCGAAGCCCACGCACCACAACGAAGAGTAGCCCCTGCTCGCCGCAACTAGAGAAAGCCCGTGTGCAGCAACGAAGACCCAAAGCAGCCAAAAATAAATTAATCAATTAAAAAAAGAATGAATAAACCTGTATACATTCATGACCACTATCATCCTTTTTTAAAGCAAAAAAAAAAAAAAAAAATCAACCTTAGATGATATAACTTACAAATATATTAGACTGCAAAAAAAGAAAAGAAGCATTTAACCTCTCTCAGAGCAAAAAAGAGATATACTGGGAGGTCAAATGAAAGGGCTTGTTAAGATCCATTCAATTCTTAAAAAGATATCTTTTAGTTATAATTGATGATATGAAATAATATATTTCATTGAAGGGGAAAAATTTAGGAAAAAGTTATCTCAAGTACTCTTCTAATTTATGTTAAAACTGGGCCCATGAATCTAAAGGTATTAATTAAGTTGTAATTTTTGCAGAAATTGTTTGAGGTCATGTTACATTGCAAACCATAGACTAATTCAGCCTGGTTAGGGTATGATACTAAATGCCAATGGAATAAAAGGATGATTCACTGCTTGAGGTAATTCCACAGGAAGGACATTGCAGTTTACCCTGAAGTAATGTACTACAATGCCTTTTTTAATTAAATGGTTGCATCTCTGCTTGCTCAAAGGTAAAACATCCCCATGACCACGATTATTTTGTGTAGCTTTGTGAAAATGCTCTTTTGGAAGGAAAAGGACAATTTTCACACTGACAATAATGTTCCTACATGAAAAGCAGTGGCTTTTTACTAACTGTGAAACTGAAAGCAGATTCCATTTGCTTTTAATTATTAAAATAATAATTTAATTTTTAAAAATTACTTTTTTGTTTTGAAATAAAAATAATTATTATTGTTAGTTATTATTTTAGGAACATAGTTGAAAGTTCTTCTGCTTTCTGAACTTATTGCAAATTAATGAAACTTCACTCCAGGAGGTCAAGGAACAGCAAAGTTATCTTAGGAAAGGGGAAAGTGCTAGAAGAAATCTGATTTCCTTCTGATTTTCACCTGCTTATTCTTACCCCAGCCCACAATATTTGCTATTGGGTAACCAGTCCCTTGTTGCTCTGAACATTGTCTAAAACTAGAGGGTTTTTATGGTTTTTCTTTTGGCCACGCTGGGCGGCTTGTGGGATTTTAGTTTTTAGTTCCCGGACCAGGGATCAAACCTGGGCCCCCTGCAGTGAGAGCACAGAGTCCTAAACACTGGACCGTCAAGGAATTCTCTAAAACTAGTTAAATGGATTAATTTAAAACTTAAATTTATTTTATCATCTCAACTCTGAGAAGAAAATGAATGAGAAAGGAAAAGTTTTGACATTTTTTCTTGGTGCCAGATTAGTATTGCTTTGAAGATTGTGATTTTAGCGCTGAGAAACCAAACACAAATCTTCATATTTATTCCAAGAGATAATAGTTTTTTATAGCTATATAAATCCTCTAGGCCAGCCTATTTCAATTATGCTTTCCAATTTTTGAGCCATTTTTTCTGCTTGTGTGGGTAGGTGATTCAACAGAGGCCAAGACATTTCTGATTACTTAAGAACACTTTCTCTACCTTATTAGGTTACAAATGATTAGGGAGTTTTCATGAATGTGTAACACGGTATATAATATTACAGGAAATTGCAGGAAGTCTTACACAGCTGTTCATGAGCCCTAAGATTCAAGGTATTGCTCTCAGAAAGGGGAAAGGAATTTTTGTGGAATGTTCAGTGCATTCCACAATAGCTGGATGAATCATTTCCTGTTGGCTTCCAGGACAGCTATGACCCTTTATTTCCTGAAACATAATTAGGACATGGTTTTTGAGTGTGCTTAAGAAAGGTACAAGAAATAATATTAAGCAAGTTTGCTTAATTAACTTTATATATTTTTATATAACTCAATCTACATTCAATAACCTCCTTCCTTCTCCCTCCCTCCCCCAGAACACAGATACTAAAAGCAGATATTTCTGTGCAACTCTTTATAGACTTTTAAATATTTTGAAGAACTAGGTTACAGTTAATTATGATATAATATGTTTCCTCTTATCTTTTATATACTATGGTTTGTGAAATTAAATAAATATCCATTTTAAATTTATTGACTGCTGGGAAGCTCAATGGTATATTTCAGTTTCATCTGTGGTAAATATGCAGGAATCAAATAATTTTTAATTACTTTTAATTGAGATATAATTTCCATACAATAAAGTACACAAACCTTAAGTGTACGGATTGATGAATTTTTATGTTATGTGAGTTTTTATGCCCACAAATTCACCACCCAGTTCAAAATAGAAAATATTTGCAGAACCCCAGAATGTTGCCTCCGTATCTTTTCCCTGTCAGTAACTCAGAAAAGGTAACCACTACTCTGACCACTAAATAATGTGAAATTTTGTATGGGACTTATGTCATAGTATATGAATTATTCTTGTTTATGTTTTGACTTTTTCTTTACCTACCTCTAAATTACATGTTCTTGATTTCTTTTATTTATACCTATAGGACATCTTGAATTCTTAACTTGGACCAAGATGGATCATAAAATATACTTACAGGAGTGTTGAATAATTTGCAAAACTACTAAGGAAGTGAGACTTGAATGGGAATGTAGGAAGTTGGGAGTACAATTACTGATACACTTCTACCACTTCTGACTTTAAATAATAAAACTGAAATACTAATATAATCTTGCCTTTTAAATTTCAAAAGACAACATTTTACCCAACCTCCGGCCTTCATTCTCCTTAAAAGAGAAGTATCATTAGACTCAATATGTACCTCAAAAATATGATTCTGTAACCAAGAGTACCTTGATTAGACAATAAATCATTAACAATAACTCATGCAAGGGACTTCTATTTCCAGCCAGGATGGAGTAACAGACTGGGTTTACCTGAAATAATGAAATATCAGGCAATCTATTGGAAATAACCAATAAACTGGAAGACTCCAAAAATGGAAAAATTTGGAAATAACAAAAACTCAAAATAATGAAAACATAGCATAGGGAAAGGAACCTAGGTGGAGCCCAGGAGACTTCCTGAATTGAGGACACAGAAATGAGAATCTGGGGAAACCAAAGCAGCTAGAGTTCATAGGACAGATTACACGAGACTAGAGAGAGAAAGAGAGAGAAGTCTGAAGTTCCACAGAAGGGCCTTCTTGAGTATTTAGCTAAGTACTGATGTGCACATGTGTGAAGAAACTATACAAGGCCCTACATACTTTGTGGCTCTCTTTGCTCTGTTCTGGGCCCCTCGAAGATTCTCCTCACAGACTAAATTACCTAGTTTTCTTTGTCTTTGGCTTTTGGTTACATTTAGACAATGACTCACTACTAGATAGTGGGCAGAGGAGAGACTGGTGTGTTCATTCTTTCCATTTCTTCCCTGCCACCTCGAGGTTCTCTGATAATTGAGTAGCTAGGCCCTTGTTATTCCAAGTGTGATCCCTGGACCAGCAGCATGCAGCATCACTTGGAAACTTGTCAGAAACAGAATCTCTGGCTCGCTCCAGGCTTTCAGAATCAGAATCTGCATTTAAACAGGATCCTCAGGTGTCTCATATGCATATTACCTTTAATATGCACTCTCTTTTCCAAGGCTCAAGCTTTCAGCAAGTTAAGATAACACCTTTTTAAGACTTCCCTGGCAGTGCAGTGGTTAAGACTCTGCACTTCCACTGGAGGGGGCATGGGTTTGATCCCTGGTGCGAAACTAAGATCCCACATGCTGTGGGGTGTGGCCATAACAACAAAAAAGATAACACCTTTTCTTCCTCTTGCCTCTTCTGGCCCAATGGCCATAATGGCTTTCTACTGTCACTAGACCCTTGTTAGATCCCTTGCCTCTGTTCACATCTCTGAAAATAGACCCTTTAAAAATCTATTTTCCAGTTAAACACTTTTGACTATACAATCTGTTTCCTGACATACATTAATGATGCAGTAATATATTAACTATCTTGATATATCTATGTTGATAACTGTATACATACTACATCTCTAGATCTTTCTCTATTGTCTTTATTTCTATCTCTTCCTAAAATTCCAAACAGTCTTCATGCTTTAACGCAGTACATGGTAGTTTGTAGTACCTTTTTCTTGGCTACAGCTCAATGATATAAAATTATGTATATAACAATTTCCCAACAAAGCAAATTCAGTTTATGAAGAAAAATCTACTATTCCTAGTTCATTGTGAACTTTTGTGACTCTGGGGAGGAAAGCATGACATAATTTTGTTTGTATGCTACTGTGGTGAGTAGTCTAAATTGGTCCCCAATAATCCCTGGCTCCTGGTATTTACACTCCTGTGTAATCCTCTGCCCTTGAGACTGTGCTAGACTTACTGACTCACTTCTCATAAAGAGAGTATGGAAGAAGTGATGAGATGTGACTTCTGATGTTAGGTTATAAAAAGATAGTGGCTTCTGATTTGGGTGCTCTATCTTACTTTCTCTTGCATTATTATCCTGGAGGAAGCCAGCTACCATGTTGAGAGGAAGTCCTACGGCGAGGCCTACCTGCAAAGGGACTGAGGCCTACCAACATCCACAGGAGTGTAGATCCCCACCCTCACATCTTTTAATCCTGGAGATGAGCAGCCCCAGCCAAAGGGACAAAAACTTAACTGTAGTCTCACAAGAGACCTTCAGCCAGAGGCAACCAGCTAAACTCCTTTCACATTCCTGACCCACAGAAACTGAGGTGATAAATTTTGTTGTTTACAGCTGCTAAATTTTAGAGTAATTTGTTACATGATAATAGAGAACTAATATAGCTAGATTCTTTCAAAGCATAAAAATAACTTAGAATTTTGTTTCTTAAGAACAAGATACTTTGTTTATTTAGTGCTTTTTTCTTTCAAAACTTACAGATTTCTAAACATTAATTTTGAAATATATTTGAGGCCACTTTTTAACCCCAATCAAGTTTTTCAATAAACTAAAGTGCTAGATGTGAGAATTTAAATAGAAATAGTTTAAGAAGGCGAAAACTAGCATAGTTTTAGTAAAGATAAGAGTCTTCCAGAGAAAATGTTAATTTAACTGAAAGCAGCACATCTCTCTAGGGAAATAGGGAATAACATGTGTGTCATACAAGTACAGAGAATGGAATTTTATAAACTAATTTTTCACAGAGATGCCAAGATATACCTTTTGTACTTCTTTTTTAAAAACAGTTTGAGGGGAAAATATGTATGAAAACATAAAGAGAAAGCAAAAAAAACCCCAAGAATGATAATAATGAGCCAACAAATATATGTGGCTGCAAAAATAGCACAGCCATTCTTGCTTCATTAGAAACAGTGTGAGGAATACACCTTAATCCAGTGATGTTGATGGTCAAATAGAAAGGATTTCAAATATCTTTGTCAAATTCAAATAGTTTCCAAATAGTTCGAATAGTTTTTTTCATTACTAAGAAATACATAAGGTGGAGAAGATAATTCTAAGTACACAACCATAGGTATTTTCATCTGTGAGAACCATCAGTTTTTCTTTGACTTTTTAACATCCTCTCACCTTGCCCCCACTCTCTGTGGCCCCCTTTATAGGAGAAAGGAGAGCAGTGAATAAAAGTGTTGGGGAAACAAATAAGTGTCATCTCCATAATCATGTTCTTTTAAGAGCAAGAGAGACTGTGGACATTTAGCGGTCTGGAGTCCAATGTAAATAAATGATATTATCTTGATGAAGTCTCTTGGTTTCTTTTCTTCTGCATGTATAAAATCGTAAACTGGTATACCTCATAACCACGGTATTAAAAATAAAGTCTTTGTGCTAAGTACTATCATGAAGACAAGTAATACCCCCTCTGGGCCCAATGGCTAGAGTAAGACATATGAGGAGAAAGGAAAAGAGATAAGAAAAGGCTTTGGGGAACAGAGTTGGTTAGAGGCTAGAGCAGAGGTTCTCAAAGTTGAGGAGTCATGAGAATCACCTACATGGCTCAGTGTTAAACTTTATACTTGCAAATTTCTGATGCAGTATGTCTGAAATGGGGCCCCCAAATTTTTATGCCTAACAAATTTCTAGGTGATATTGATGCTACTAATGTGGGAACCATAGTTCTCTAACCACTAGAGTAGGGTGTGGGACTTGATGATATTTTAATTTAATCAATGTTTCCTAAGTTTTATTTGTAGTATTCCTATTTTAAATTCTCAGGAATGGCACGAATATTAATTTTGCCTGGTAGTTATTGATCTTTCCTCTTCCTCCATCTATTTGGAGGAAAAACTAAAGAGGGAGAAGAGATTGTGTAAATCAGATATTGGGTGTTGGTTAATTTTGTAATGTCTCATTTTGTGAAGTTAGGAAATATTTTTGGTTAGCAGGAAAATCTTGATCAGTTACTGCTGCAGATTAAGGGTTCTTTTAAGGAAACTCCTTGATGAAAACTGTTCAAAAAATTACTCCGTCATGGAATGGCCTGCTGGAGGTTCTGCCCAGTCAATTGAATATAATTGTGGTACAGGAAAAGATAGCTGTAAGCTTGACCTATTAGTACCATCTGTAGGGAAAGGAAAGGAACCAACATTTATTGAACAGTATGTAAAGCTTTTATGAATTTAGTTATACTACTGTTACATATAATTTTTAAATCTTATTTATACTGGGCTTATAGAGTTTGAATAAAATCAATAACGTATACATATATTTGTGTGTGTGTGTGTGTGTGTGTGTGTGTGTGTGTGATACTGTTAAGCTCTGAACTTAGGTATTTCTTGGCCTAGTATAAGTAATCAGCATTGGATGCAAGAATATTGTAAAAAATCAGGTCTCTTTGCAACATTTTCTAAAAAATATAAGATAACTCACGTTTACTGTAGGTAGGTAGATTTCTTTGTCCTCAGTGTACTTTTGTTAGAATAACATTATCTACATGACTTTAGGGAAATCATATACTGTAGATTCACAACTGATTTTTTAATGCCTTTTCATAGATTTGTTAATAGTAACAATACTGTCATTGAAAACATTTTGATTTTCACAGGAATTATTTTAATGCCTTTTAAAATAATAATTGGTTTATTAATATTATATATTTGATATATGCTCAAAAATAATTCCAACATTGGATGTGTTGGGGAGGAAGAAATTTTTCCTCTACCCTTCTAAGTTCTTCTGTCTGGTATAAGAATAAAATTGACATGGGATAGATTAACAGGAGAAATCAAACAAAGTTTAATAGCATGTATACATGGGAGAGACCCAGGAAGACTGAGTAACTCGCCAAAACTGTTGAAGCCCTTGTGTTACATACCATCTTCAGCTAAAGACAAAAGAGGATGTTAGGGCTAGCAGTTTGGAACTTCAAAGGGGAAGAAGGCAATTCACGTGGAGATTGCAAGTTTGCTGGGCCACATAGAGACGATGGGACACAGAGTGCACTCTGGTCTCTAAGCCCTAGCCAGTCTTCCCCACCACACCTGGACCGTATTCTTTGCAGGTGTCTCTGGTGATGGCTCTATTCCTGGAAGGGGACTTTTATCTAAATTCTTTTAGGCAGTTAAAGGGGAGGTAACAAGGAAAACTTTCCAAGTCTTCTGTTTCTTTTTTGTGTGTGTGTGGCACGCGGGCCTCTCACCGCTGCGGCCTCCCCCATTGCGGAGCACAGGCTCCGGACGCACAGGCCCAGCGGCCATGGCCCACGGGCCCAGCCGCACCGCGGCACGCGGGATCCTCCCAGACTGGGGCACGAACCCGCGTCCCCTGCACCGGCAGGCGGACTCTCAACCACTGCGCCACCAGAGAAGCCCCTTCTGTTTCTTAAAAATAATCAGCCTAAATTAATCTTCATGCCAAAGAGACACATTATGTGGTGGCAGAACTTGCTCCCCTACAAGAGTCTAAGTTCTTTTTTTGGTCTTAATTGTGGATAACCCATTGTCCCAACTTCCTTCCTCCCTTCCTTTCTTCCTCCCTCACTCCCTCACTCTCTCTCTCTCTCTCTCTCTCTCTTTTAATTGAGGTATAACTGACATATAACGTATTAGTTTCAGGTCAGCATCATTTCTTGAAAACACTGTCCTTTCCTCATTGCATTGCATTGATATCTTTGTTGAAAATCAATTGGCCACAAATGTAAATCTTTATTTCTGGATTCTTAATTCTGTTCCATTGGTCTATTTGCTTATTCTTGAACTAATAACAAACCACCTTGATTACTAGGCTTTATATTAAGTTTTGAAATCAGATAGTGTTTTGTTCTTTTTCAGTTGTTCTGGCTATTCTAGATCTTTCACTTTTCCATACCAATTTTAGGATCAACTTGCCAGCTTTTGCAAAAAAGCCTGCTGGGATTTTAAGAGGAATTGCCAGGAATTAATAGATCAATTTGGGCAGAATTACCATCTTGACAACATTGAATTTTTCTAATTTGTGACCATCTCCATTACTTAGATGTTCTTTAACGTATCTCAGAAATATTTTATAGTCTTCAATATACAAATCTTATACCTCTTTTGGTAAATTTACTCTAAGTTTTTTATCCTTTTTGTTACTACTGTGAATGAAATTGTTTCTTCATTTTATTTTCAGTGATTATTGCTAAAATAGACACATACAATTGATTTTCAGTTTCATCTTGCATGCTCTGTGGGGGAGGAAAATAATTTTCCCTCTATACTTCTAGGTTCTTATATGAGACACCCTGTAATAAAAAGACAGATTAACAGGAAAAAAACACACAAAAGTTTAACAACATGCACACCTTCTGTATACATGGGAGATACTCAGGAAAACCGGGTAAGTTTGAAATGGCCTTAGCCACAACCTTAAATAGCATCTCCAGCTAAAGACAAAGGAAGATGTTGGCAAGGAAGGAAGCCAGTTATGTGAGGTTACCAGGCAAAGCACAGTAAACAAGAGTAAGGTTAGTATGCACAGTTAAGTCCATGTCTTCTCCGTTGATAAGAGTTTCTAGACATTTACAGTCATTCTTGTCTTCCTGGTACAGAGAGGGAGACACCCTTACGATTGGAGATTCCTCTTATAAATGTAAATGCCCCTTAAAAGGGGTAACTTCTACTTGCTTTTCCTGTATCTGCTGTTTCTTAAAAAGTAACCAGCTCAAGGTAATCCTTATGCCAAAGATGTATTTTAGGGTGGCAAACTCTGCTCTCGATCAAAGAGAAATGGCTTATGATCTGCCAGCACAGATATTTTCATTTAGCTCTGTTCCCCTGTGGTTTTGTATTCTCATACTATGGCCTCTGCAGGGACCTCCTCAACATTTCCTGTGATCCTAGATCTCAGTATGTTCTAACCAAAGGATTATTGGTTATGTCTCTCAGAATTTTGGTCCTTGACTTTTAACAGGTGGCAGTACTGTTTCAGTTCTGACTTCTCATTCTTGGTCACATGGGGCTGAGGAAATTATTTGTCATATTGTTTATTGTCCATTTTGTTCTTTACATTTACCTTATGAAGAGATTTGAGAGAGGACATGTATCAAAATTCTCCTACTTTATTATATCCAACCAGAAGTCTTAAAGTGTGTTCTATTTTCACACTTGTTCCCTAAACTACTCCCATCAGTAAATTGGGAAATAAAGAAGAGAGATTAAATTGTTTACTGAAGGTAATACAGTTAACCATGCAGAAGAAAAAAAAAAAATCCACCTGCTTAAAGGTCATTCTTGGCCAGCCTACTCATTAATTTATTATCTTGGAACTTAATTTTTATAGAAATGATTTCCCCAACCTGAAAAGGAAAGTAAAGCAGGAACAGATGTTTAGTATCAAAAAATGTTTTTCCAACAGCCAAGAGAAGCTGGAAATAATGAGCCAAAAAGAACTAGTTAATATAAGTTATATCAAAGTTAAGTCAGCTTTAAAACTTAAATTTCATTTCTAGTCTTTTTTCCACACAACACATATACTACTTTAACTGCTGGATGCTTAGCCTAACTGTCCATTTAAAGTTGCTGCTCTTTTCTTAGGTGTGTCTTCACAATATTAAGAAATAGCCCAGAAGGGGTAGCTAAAGTATTATAGCTCCAAAGCAATCAATAGGCTTTAGCACCTCAACTATCTTCTTTCTGGTTAAATTGTATTGCAATGCTTTTTAAACAACTGGTTGCCTCAGTAACCTTAGTAATCTGCCTTTTGAGAATCACATGATTTTTTTTTCCACACCATTCTTCCAGTGAATTTATTGTTCCTATAGAAATGAGAGAGTGGAGGGAAGCTGGGGCTAAATGCTATGATTTTATATTCTTACTTGGTGGTTCCAAGTGAGACTAAAGGAAATTATCTTCTACCATGTAGAGTTTGTTTTTTGGGAAAGGAGAAGGCAGCCCTTATATTCACACAGCTGCAGCCTATTAAAATCGAACAGAATGCAATCAAAATAAATTCTGACATCAGAACATAACAACATTTTTAAGTTCTTTTTTGGCTGTGCCTACTCATACACAACTGTTGGAAAAATCAAGCATGAACTAAATTGCTCAAATCAATGGTTAGTTGTAAAACAACATGTGAGTAATCGATTGACTGTATTCTACTATTGATTCAAAGTGACTTGTGTACATTGGCCTAGACTTTAATAATAATACATAGAAAACAGAGAGGATTCCCAGGCATTCAGAGTACATAGTTTTTAAATGAATTTTTAAAAACCTAAGGAATTTCCCATAATAACTTTTATCCAGATGCTGCTTCACAAGTGAATCTCTCGCTCCCTTTGTCTCTCTTTCAAAAGGTTTATACAGCTATGGTTTTTTGTTCCTCAAAATTTTTATGTTTAAATTCAGGTAGCTATCTTCAAGGAATTTAAAACTAAAGCTTTTTTTTATTGCCATAGCGAAGCATGCAGCACCAACAAGTTACAAGTAAAGTGTTACTATGGAGTATACATATGCAGTGTTCCTGAATGGAAAATGTCAGTATATCATAAGACATTCAGGCAGTTGGATGTTTTGGTGATATGAGACATACCCTATTTTCCCTTAACTTTTTTTTTTTTCCCTCCATTCTCTCAATCCATACACAATCATAATGGGAAACAGAAAAATCTATTGCACGTTCCAGTTATAGTAATGCATATTTCCATTTTGACATGTCTTTTGAGTGGATGGTATAGAGATAATTTCCACTTTTATTTTGAACAAACTATAGGTCCCAAATAAACTTTTGTATTATACTTAGAAAATTAAAATCATGTTTCATTTGGACTTGTATACAAAGACTCACTTGAATTTTTCTATAGATATTTAACTAATTATATTTTCATAAGTTGATTTCACATCTTTAAGTTAAGAGTTTAATGTGAAAGCATGACCAATATAAAATTTGGAAGATATGCACATTTACACTGAAAGCTTTGTTTTGAAATTCATTGGTAAGATGAAAGGAGGGAAAGAGAGAGACAATCATGATAAATACATGTCATACTAAAATCAGTTTAAAAATAGTGGTACACATTATTGATACTGATCAATTTTCATTTTATAAAGTCATAATACAGGACTTTTTTCAACTATTAACAAAAGTGTTTGTTTTCATTAATTTATTATTTATTACTAATGTTGAGAAGTATAATTATTGATTGGATTTTTATTTTTAATATTTTAATAACCCCTCACTTTATAACTTTTCTTTCTTTTTGAATGGTACATCCACCCTTTGATTAGAACTCTACAGTTTTCTATTATTGCAAGCTTTCATGTATTCAAAATTTTAATAAACATTTATAATTCTAAAATTTTCTATTACTACAAGTTGTTTTTGTGTGTGCAATCTATTCATGATTGATTCTTTTATTTATTTATTTATTTATTTAATTTATGTACTTTTGGCTGCGCTCGGGCTGTCTCCTGTTACGGCAAGCAGGGGCCACTCTTCTTTGTGGTGTGTGGGCCTCTCATTGCAGTGGCTTCTCTTGCTGCGAAGCATGGGCTCCAGGTGCATGGGCTTCAATAGTGGCATGCAGGCTCTAGAGCGCAGGCTCAGTAGTTGTGGCACACGGGCTTAGTTGCTCCGTGGCATGTGGGATATTCCCGGTCCAAGGCTTGAACGTGTGTCCCTTGCATTGGCAGGCGGATTCTTAACCACTGCGCCACCGGGGAAACCCTCATGATTGATTCTTATTTACATCATACTCAGTAGTAAGCAATAAATGTTCATTTTAAAATAGGGGCATGGGCTTCCCTGGTGGAAGCCAGGGAAAAAAATATTACTGGAGCTTCCCTGGTGGTTTATCCTAAACCAGATAAATAAGTTAAAAATGAAGACCCCACACATAGTTATATCACAGTGAAACTTCAGAATTACAAAGGCAAATGTGATATAGTAAAATAATGTAGAATAAAAGATTGCCTTCAAATGAACAGCAGTTTCACTCATGGCTGATTTCTCAACAGTGACTAAAGTCAGAAAAGATTATAATAATATTATCACTGATTAAAAGATGGTGACCTCGAGTCCTGGCCCATGAGTTCAAGTCCCAGTTGTACACCTGGTCTCAGGACTTCATGAAGCTCAGGTTCTTTATGTTTCAGCACAGAAGGATTCAGTGAGAGGTAAAGTGATAGAAAAGAAGTGGGTTTATTTAGAGAGATATACATTCTGTAGACAGAATGTGGTCCTTCTCAAAAGGCAAGAGTGGCCCCAGAATATGGGGTTATCTTGGAAAGTGAGAATGTCCCTGGGAGAAACACACTCTACAGAGTGTGGGCCATCTCAGAAGGTGAGAGGCCCCAAAATATGGGGTGGTTAGTTTTTATGGACTGGGTAATTTCATAGGCTAATGAGTGGGAGGATTATTCCAAGTATTCTGGGGAAGAAGCAGGGATTTCTGGGAATTGGGCCACTGCCCACTTTTTGGCCTTTTATGGTCAGTCTTGGAACTGTCATGACACCTGTGGGTGTGTCATTTAGCATATGCTAATATATTACAATGAGCATACAATGAGGCTCAATGTCTACTGGAAGTTGACTTGTTCGCCATCTTGGACCTGGTTGGTCCTGACCAGTTTATGTTGTATACTGAACAACTATGTCATTCTTTTAAAGGTTTCATCCTGCCCTCTTCCTTCCTGTTTCATTAGTACTTGCATAAAAATGGCAAAGAATGGTCTTTTCAATAAATGTTCTTTTGAAAATTGGTTATCCTTATTCAATAAAAGTAGATTGGCTATATATAAAATAGATAACCAACAAGGACCTACTGTATAGCACAGGGAGCTATGCTCAATATTTTGTAATAATCCATAAGGGAGGAGAATGTGAAGAAGAATATACATACATATATATACATAAATATATATATATAACTGAATCGCTGTGCTGTACACCTGAAACTAACATGATATAGTAAATCAAATATACTTCAATTAAAAAAATACAAAAAATACAAGTAAATTGGTCTCCTACTTTACATAATAAACAGAAGTCAATTCCACACAGATTAGTGCTCTAAATATAAAGTGTAAAATAATAAAAGCTTTTAAAAGATAATATAGTAGAATATCTTTCAGAATTCTGGGAAGTAAATATATTTTAAATAAGACACAATTGTACCAGTCACTTAGAAACAGGATTAAATAAATTTAAAAAACATTAAAATTAAGAATTTTTGTCTATTAAAAGACATACAAAGAATGAAAAGATATATCACAGAATAGGAAAATAGACTTGTCGTATATACAACTGGCAATTGACTTGAATAAAGACCTCCTACAAATTAATTAGAAAAAAACAGATGGAAAAAAAGATGGGCAAAAAATCAAACAAGCAGTTAATGGCCAATGAAAATATAAAAAGTTCTCAACTTAGTTGCCAGGGGAGTGATAAACTCAATAATGGGCTATCTCTATGTCACAATTAAAATTATGACATGCCCAAGTGATGAGGATGATGTGGAACAATGGAAATTCTCCTGAAATGCTGTGTGGAATTTAAATTGTTAGACCATTTAGAAAACAGTTTTTCATTATCTAGTAATTTTGAAGATGCATGTACCTGATGGTTCTGCAGTTCCATGCCTAAACATGTACTTTAGAGAAACATGCACATAAGACCCAGGATCTATGTACAAGAATATTCATTTCAGCATCCTTATAATAGCTTGAAACTTATAATAGTAGTATATTCATATCACAGAACATCAGCAATGAAATCAAACAAATTATAGCTGTACTCAACAGACTTTGTATTAAGAGAAAGAAACCAAACACAAAAGAATATGAATTGTATGGTTTTTACTTATGTGAGTTTCAAAAATAGTTAAAAAGGAAAAGCATGTTTTCTAGGAATATATGAGAAAACTTAAAAAAAAAAAAACCCATGAAGTGTGAGATTGAAAGGGGAGCTTCTGGGGAACTGGTCATGTTACATTTCTTGATTCAGGTATTTATATTTTCTACTTTCTGCATGGTTGTTTTATTAATCTTAAAATATTTTAAAATATATTAATTAGAGACCACATATCTTTTTCTGGGCAACATTTTCAAAGCCTGTCTCCTGACACACATTTAAATATTGCTTGCTAATAACAGAATTAGATCTGCTAGCAGTAACGGGAACATTAGAGATTGTTTCTGTCCTAGTCAACCTCAATTTCTTATCTAGTGTTGAACTTGGGAGCAACCAATCAACAAATTCTCTGCCTTCTTAAAGATGCAGACATTCTGGTAATGAGAATTTGGTGATTACTGTTATAATGTGGTGATTACTTCTTTTCTTGGGAAAACATACAAAAGAATGTGGTAAGAATTGGATTTTTTCAAAAATGCCCCATAGAAGAAGACAAAGAAAAGCGATTAGGAAGAAAATAAGTTGACAAAATGGAGATAAGAGAGATCATTCAGGAAATTTGAATCATGGGATTACTTTGAAACTGTAGAAAGAAGCCACATGGGTGGAACCAAAATTGAATATTTCTCAAATAATTTAGGAAGGAGAGCAATGACATATGTATTTGCAGCATGCATATAATATGTCAGTGAAAAAATTATACCAAATAGCCTACCCCAGATTTCTCTTAATATCAATTATCCTATTTTAGGAAAACACCATGATAAGCGTCCTGATGTTAGCAATGCCCAATGAAACAAAGATTTACTGCTTTACATGCTAGTAAGGCAAATATGTATTTGTGTGTGTGTGTGTGTGTGTGTGTGTGTGTGTGTGTGTGTGTGTTCTCAGAAAAACAGTAGGAAGCTAAGGACCATGTGGAGTGAGGTAGCCAGTCAAAATTCTGTAGTTGTGATATGGCAAAGGCCATTTTATGAAAAAGTCTCACTGATGTGTTTTTTTTTTTTTTTTTTTTGCGATACGCGGGCCTCTCACTGTTGTGGCCTCTCCCGTTGCGGAGCACAGGCTCCGGACACGGAGGCTCAGCGGCCATGGCTCATGGGCCCAGCCGCTCCGCGGCACGCGGGATCCTCCCGGACCGGGGCACGAACCCGTGTCCCCTGCATCGGCAGGCGGACTCTCAACCACTGCGCCACCAAGGAAGCCCCTCGCTGATGTTTAATCATAGTGAGGAGCACTCGTGTAACACTTTTACTTGCTCTTTTCATACCCAGATATATCTCACTCATGGATGCTTTGTGTGTGTGTGTCTTTCCTAGTTAAGGTCACTGTGACCTAGGCCAACCATTAAAAGATAGATCCATGGACACTACTTGAACTAAAAGTAACTCTAATATGTCATATTAATATGACAACCACAGCAGTGTGTGCCTTCCTCACAGTATAGCCCAGAGAAGTAAATTTACTTTCTCTTCCAAGTCCTACTTGCTATCGTACACCTTAGGGTCACTCCCTTTGACTATAAGCCATCCATTGTTAGGTATTTTACCACATGCAAAGATCCTATGAACCATGCAAGGTGTAGAACAGCCTTCTTCTGTTCTTCCATAATCATTTTATAATGTACAGTTCTTCACTGATGAGTTGTTTCCTCCTTGCACGTTCATATTGTCTAGGCATGTGCAAGCCTGCAGTTATCTGAAGCACACATATTAGGACCGTAAACCCAGATATTCTAGGGCAACAGTTGCACAGTTAACTGTGCAAAGTGTGGTGCACAGACATCAACAGCAGTATTACCTGGCAAGTTTTTAGAAATGCAAAATTTTTGGTCCCACCGCAGACCTACTGAATGAGAAACTCTGGGGACTGGAGACCAGCAATCTGTCAGTTAACAAGCTCTTCAGGTGATTCTGATGCACACTAAAGTTTGAGAACCACTGATCTAGGCTGATTGCTAATAATTACTGTCGAGTGTTCTATTCCTTTCTGATGGCTATGCATCTTTGAGGCCTATTTCTTAAGAGCAACCAAGCACAAGTACGAGCAAACTTCTGCTAGTCACATTGCTTACATACCAGATTTTCTGGTTGGGCTGCCATGATCCTACAACTTACCAATAATGAAGACTTTATATCTCAGAATGTGATTCTGGACATTTGATCAAAGCACAGACTATGATGCCAGTCTGCCTGGGTTTGTTTCCTAGTTCTGACTGTACTAACTGGGTTGCCTTGAGCAATTTACTTAACCTCTCTATGCCTTAGTTTTTCCATCTATCAAGTGGGGATAACAAGAGAACCTACTTTATAGGATGTTTGTGAGATTAAATAAATTAACATTCACAAACCTCTTAGAACAGTGTCTGGATAGGGAGCTTTATACAAGCACTTGACATCATTAATACTAAGGAGACTATATTAGAAGAGAAGATGGCTGAGATACGAAATTCAGGTCACAAAGAAAATTTGTTGAAAGAACAGACAGCAGTTAATTTGGACAAAAGAAGACTAAGGAAATACATTATAAGTGTCTTTATAATGTGTTGCTCCTGAAAATGTTAGAAACAAAGAGAAGTCACAGAAGGTAATCTTTGTTTCAACATGAGTATATGTTGTATGTTAAAGTATATTTCAGAAATTAAAACACTGAAACAGAGTAAAACTCAATAATATGTTCTGGATATAGCATGATTAATGATTGCTGCTCCCAACCTGTGTCTTTTGTTGTTAACCTATTCTTAAATGCAACTGGGAAAAGTTCTTGTATTGGGAGTGCGGGGAGTGAGAGGATTAGCAAGTGATAGCTATCTGATTCTTTGGGAATTTCTGAGTTCAGTGTATAGTCAGTTATGTAAAGTATAAAACCTTCTCTTTTGTGCTTTTGACAGTTTAGGCTGTTTGAAAAACTTACTCTTTTTTTTAAACTCACAATACCGTGACACCACATTTTATGTGATTAAATTATTGTATATTACATAGCACGCTATAGTGGGGTTTTAAGGATATCCCACTAGAGTTAGGAAAAAGCCTCTATTCTAAGCCTCTTGAGTGGACCTCTGCTGCCCTGACTCTTCGGCTTTACTTCTGGCGCCCCTCAAACCTTTCCATGATCAAGAAACTGCCCAGGGCTTCCCTGGTGGCGCAGTGGTTGGGAGTCCGCCTGCCGATGCAGGGGACACGGGTTCGTGCCCCGATCCGGGAGGATCCCGCGTGCCGCGGAGCGGCTGGGCCCGTGAGCCGTGGCCGCTGAGCCTGTGCGTCCGGAGCCTGCGCTCCGCAATGGGAGAGGCCGCGGCGGTGAGAGGCCCGCGTACCACAAAAAAAAAAAAAAAAAAAAAAAAAAAAAAGAAACTGCCCAGCAGGTCACCTCAGAGATGCTGCTCTAAGACAAAATCTGTTGTTCATTTGTCTAATCCAATTTGTCAGTTAGTTGTTAAAGATATTGAATAACAAGCAGATTCCCATGCACTTCTTCTATTTTCTTTATGTCTTTACCAGAAGATAAGTATTTGCTTATTTATTTGTTCAGTATCAGAAGGGCACAATCTTATTCTGTTTGATTAATCACCACAGACCCAGCACCAAGAAGAGATCCCAGCAAAAAGAAGTATTTATACTAAGTAGGTGATGAATTAATGGATGATTGAATAAATGAATATACATATCTTCTAAGTACAGATGGCCATTTTTGGAATAATGTGTTGTATCTAAAATCTGTTGGGGAATTATCAACGAAACTGAATATATACAAAAAATTCAGTGCTGGGGACATTTAATAAACATCACAAACACACTTAAGATATTAATATCTGTAGTTCATTGATATTAAAATTCATGCCATATTCCTAATACCTGAAAAAGCTCACTCCTTACTTTATTGATGCTAGTTACAATGTAAAACACATTTTAATGTCACCATAATGGATGAGATAATTAACCTCTGCAAAGTGGTGAAGCATTATTTAAATTACTAATTGGATTTCAATATGCATTATCAATGACTTTTAGTCTGTGTAATGAGTGATTGGAAATCTTATAGAATGTGGCATATTAATATCAAAGAATGTGAATAACAAAAATAAGTCAGAAGTATAACATTCTAGGAATCTCTTAAAAAGACATTCAAACTTTAAGGACATGGAACTCATGTAAGACAAATGAAGTCTACTAATCTAACATGTAGATAAATATTTGATTATAATAATGATTTTATAGAAAGTATAGAATTGCAGAAACCTAAGGAACATTATAACTTTAGGGAGAGGGTGTAATAGAAGAATAATTTGCTGTGGAAATTATACTGGTGATAGAAATTCTAGAGGCAGTATGGGTTAGTAACTTTGGCATCAGACCCAAATTCAGGTTTCAACTCTACCACTGACAAGTTGGGAGACTTAGGCAAATTACAAAACTCTCTAAGCCTGTCTGCCTTTTAAAATATTTCTCTTTTTTACTTTATTTTTTCTTTCTCTTTTCCTTCTTTCCTGGCATCTCTCTCTCTCTCTCTCTCTCTCTCTCTCTCTCTCTCTCTCTCTATTTCTCTCTCCCTAATATGCCCACACATAGATGTGTTTGAGAACCCCGAATTTCTTTCTTTGTAAATGCAGTACATTTTTAGCAATATTATTACCATAGGCTCTCATAGCTTGATCCATGCATAAGACCTAGTTTCCTCCCCAGGGGACATATTCTCTATGCAAAAGGCTGGTAAATATTAGGACAGATATATTGAAGACTAAATTTATTATACTGAGAAACATTTTACTCATCAGCTTCCACTGATGTCTTCTGTGCCTGTTTTTGAAATAATCTATTTCAGAAGGTTTATTGATTGGAGTCAAAGTTTCTTGATGTGTCCAACTTATATCAACATCATCTGACTTGACAGATTTTGTTTTTCTCTGCCAGTCTCTTTTGTTTCCTAGATTCTAAGAGCAGATTAAGTCTATAAGTATTTGGAAATCTTCTACAGAAGATGAACATTAGAGTAGTCTTCTACACTAGCATGGTAGTAGAACGTATGTCAACAAGTGAAAGCTCTTTTGTATATTGTCAACTTCCTCTAATTTAAATGCTAGACCCTTAGGCATCAGCCATTATTTTTTAATATCTACTCAGGAAATGGTTTCCCACTTCTTGACATGAATAAGGAACACTGGATTTGGAGTTAGAATAATCTTGTTTCAGAAATGGCTGCATCTCAAACTAGCACTGTGATGTAAATTTAAGACAACCTATTTAACTTCTCTTAGTCTTTCTCATTTATAATATCCGAATAATAGTTCATAATTGTAATGAAATGAACTGAAATCATGTATAATGAATATGAATACAGTTTACAAGATGTAAGACACCTCAAGTTATAATTTAATTACACAAACACTGAACTCGTCCAGTATATTTACATAGACATCTTCAGAGAATGACATGGAAGTTTCCAAAGAAGATTTCAAGTAACCTCCCTTCCTACCCCAACTCCTATCTCACATCTTTAGCCAGATATTTTTCTTTTTTGGGCAAGGAGAGGGTTAAAATTGTTTTGTCTCAAGGGCTTTCGATGCTTAAAACAAGCATTAATTTCTTTAGAATACTATCACACCAATTTGAGCAACAGTTATTTGTACTTTTCAAGCAGCTATTTAGTTTACTTATTCTGGTTAGGATAACCCACAGGAATAAAATTGAGGTCTGGTTATCCATTTTAGTGTTGGGGCAAATTACCATTGGTATAGGGGAAAAGGGTATCTCTCTCTCTTTTTTTTAAAATCCCTCTGATCATCTCCGCTCTGTTTTGCAGTATTCCTGGGAGGCTAGACTACTTCGGGAATTACAGTGAAAATTCATGGACTCAGACAGGCCTCAAATGTGAACTTACCCTAGGGAGATTTGACCAGTTGGTTGAAACTTAATAGTAATGAGATTGAATTATCTGTTATGGACCAATGGACTATGTTCTGTTCTATGGCCTTGGGCTACATTTGAAATTTAGCCAATCATCTCAGCATTGTATGCCAGACTGAACTGGATGAATCAGCAGAAATAAATCTCCATGACTACAAAAATGTCTAAAATTATATGCCCTACTCATCTGAATTAGTACCATTATGTTTTGATTTGGAGAAAAGCAAATGGATTTTGAATACAACCTGATATACTTCAAGCTGAGCAAATCTCCCAAACTTTCTCCAATATATGGCTGGTTATTTCCAAGTTCTAAATTATACCACTAAGTCAGAGTCAGGTCCAGCATAAAAAAAGAAAAAAAGCAGGAAGAAACTTGATTACTTAGATACCCATGTTTGGAAATGATTGATTCTAGGATGCACCTCATATTAGACTGAGAGATCATATTTATGATTAAGACTTTCAAATCCCACTAGCATCCCGAGCATATGCCAAGCACAAAACAAACGTTTATTCAATGACCGGTAACATGTCAGAAGATTTTGGTCAAGGATCAACTCCCAAAAGACCACTAGAAATACCTGTTGATCAAGCAAGTCTAAATATTTTTTTAACATCTTTATTGGAGTTTAACTGTTTTACAATGGTGTGTTAGTTTCTGTTTTACAACAAAGTGAATCAGTTATACATATACACATATCCAATATCTCTTCCCTCCTGCGTCTCCCTCCCTCCCACCCTCCCTATTCCGCCCCTCTAGGTGGTCACAAAGCACCTAGCTGATCTCCCTGTGCCATGCGGCTGCTTCCCACTAGCTATCCACCCTACGTTTGGTAGTGTATATATGTCCATGCCACTCTCTCACTTCGTCACAGCCTACCCTTCCCCCTCCCCATATCCTTAAGTCCATGCTCTAGTAGGTCTGTGTTTTATTCCTGTCCTACCCCTAGTCTCTTCATGACATTTTTTCCCCTTAGATTCCATATATATGTGTTAGCATATGGTATTTGTTTTTCTCCTTCTGACTTACTTCACTCTGTATGACAGACTCCAGGTCTATCCGCCTCATTACAAATAACTCAGTTTCGTTTCTTTTTATGGCTGAGTAATATTCCATTGTATATATGTGCCACATCGTCTTTATACATTCATCTGTTGACGGACACTTAGGTTGCTTCCATGTCCTGGCTATCGTAAATAGAGCTGCAATGAACATTTTGGTACATGACTCTTTTTGAATTATGGTTTTCTCAGGGTATATGCCCAGTAGTGGGATTGCTGGGTCGTATGGTAGTTCTATTTGTAGTTTTTTAAGGAACCTCCACACTGTTCTCCATAGTGGCTGTATCAATTTAGATTCCCACCAGCAGTGCAAGAGGGTTCCCTTTGCTCCACACCCTCTCCAGCATTTATTGTTTCTAGATTTTTTTGATGATGGCCATTCTGACTGGTGTGAGATGATATCTCATTGTAGTTTTGATTTGCATTTCTCTAATGATTAATGATGTTGAGCATTCTTTCATGTGTTTGTTGGCAATCTGTATATCTTCTTTGGAGAAATGTCTATTTAGTTCTTCTCCCCATTTTTGGATTGGGTTGTTTGTTTTTTCGTTATTGAGCTGCCTGAGTTGATTATAAATTTTGGATATTAATCCATTGTCAGTTGCTTCATTTGCAAATATTTTCTCCCATTCTGAGGGTTGTCTTTTGGTATTGTTTATGGTATCCTTTGCTGTGCAAAAGCTTTTAAGTTTCATTAGATCCCATTTGTTTATTTTTGTTTTTATTTCCATTTCTCTAGGAGATGGGTCAAAAAGGATCTTGCTGTGATTCATATCATAGAGTGTTCTGCCTAAGTTTTCCTCTAAGAGTTTGATAGTGTCTGCCCTTACATTTAGGTCTTTAATAACCCATTTTGAGTTTATTTTTGTGTATGGTGTTAGGGAGTGTTCTAATTTCATACTTTTACATGTACCTGTCCAGTTTTCCCAGCACCACTTATTGAAGAGGCTGTCTTTTCTCCACTGTATATTCTTGCCTCCTTTATCAAGGATAAGGTGACCATATGTGTGTGGGTTTATCTCTGGGCTTTCTATCCTGTTCCATTGATCTATATTTCTGTTTTTGTGCCAGTACCATACTGTCTTGATTACTGTAGCTTTGTAGTATAGTCTGAAGTCCAGGAGCCTAATTCCTCCAGCTCTGTTTTTCTTTCTCAAAATTGCTTTGGCTATTCGGGGTCTTTTGTGTTTCCATACAAATTGTGAAATTTTTTGTTCTAGTTCTGTGAAAAATGCCATTGGTAGTTTGATAGGGATTGCATTGAATCTGTAGATTGCTTTGGGTAGTAGAGTCATTTTCACAATGTTGATTCTTCCAATCCAAGAACATGGTATATCTCTCCATCTATTGGTATCATCTTTAATTTCTTTCATCAGTGTCTTACAATTTTCTGCATACAGGTCTTTTGTCTCCTTAGGTAGGTTTATTCCTAGATATTTTATTCTTTTTGGTGCAATGGTAAATGGGAGTATTTTCTTAATTTCACTCTCAGATTTTTCATCATTAGTGTATAAGAATGCCAGAGATTTCTGTGCATTAATTTTTTATCCTGCTACTTTACCAAATTTATTGATTAGCTCTAGTAGTTTTCTGGTAGCATTCTTAGGATTCTCTATGTATAGTATCATGTCATCTGCAAACAGTGACAACTTTACTTCTTCTTTTCCGATTCGGATTCCTTTTATTTCTTTTTCTTCTCTGATTGCTGTGGCTAGAACTTCCAAAACTATGTTGAATAAGAGTGGTGAGAATGGGCAACCTTGTCTTGCTCCTGATCTTAGTGGAAATGGTTTCCATTTTTCACCATTGAGAACGATGCTGGCTGTGGGTTTGTCATATACGTCCTTTATTACATTGAGGAAAGTTCCCTGTATGCCTACTTTCTGCAGGGTTTTTATCATAAATGGGTGTTGAATTTTGTCAAAAGCTTTCTCTGCATCTGTTGAGATGATCATATGGTTTTTCTCCTTCAGTTTGTTGATATGGTGTATCACGTTGATTGATTTGCATATATTGAAGAATCCTTGCATTCCTGGAATAAACCCCACTTGATCATGGTGTATGATCCTTTTAGTGTGCTGTTGGATTCTGTCAAGCAAGTCTAAATTTATTAGATTTACTGCAGTAAGGCATAACATCTTGTCAGAGGGTTAGCAATGTCTCAAAATGGGGGAAATTAGGAAATAATAATTTATAGGGTTTTAGGGCTTAGGATGGATGATTTCAAGGCAGGTCTTGCAATGTGGAGAACTGACTGGGAGTGGGAGGAGTTTATAACATAATAGCTTTCAATTGATAGGCACAGTGAAGCAAGGGTTTGAAATAAATAGTCTTGAAAAGCAAGCTCAGTCTTGTTAAAAACGGTTTTTAGTTTGCTCATAGTTTTACCTTTGAGGAGTGTGTATTTCTTCGTGCAAGAACTAAGGTACTTTTCCTTGGTATCAGTACAGTTTTACACAGGGAAAGAAAGTATGCCTGGTTTCAGTATTGTTTAACACAGGGGCAAGAAATAATATTGGTTTTAGCTAATTAAAAATGAAATGAAGAGTAAGTAAACCTTTATTGAACCACCCAATGACAAAAATTGTCTTAATGAGATAGTTGTATCTGCCTCATTGCAAAGAAATTACTCTCTTCAGCTGTATCATTCTTAGCTAATTCTTTCCATGTCTACTCTATGTCTTTCTGAAAGTAATTGAATGGACTGAGAGAGCAATCACCCCTTTTTTGAGGTAGTCAATATTCTGTATCAATTTCAATGAACTATTTTTGGCACTCAAGAGTCTTTGTACATCTGCCTAACTTATTTTTCCATATTCCATGTGGGAGGCAGTAAGCAGTAAGAAAAGACTGAATTTTTTTCATCTTTCTGCTAATTGATATTTTTGGCATTTCAAATGTTGATACTTTATCATGTATAGGTAAAACTTTCACTTTTTGAGTTAATTATTTCAGGTTTTGATTGGGAGATCAAATCTCTCTTTGGCTACATTACCTTCCATGCAATATTATAGACTTTTGCTCCCTCTACCTTGCTTCATTAGCCCAAGATAGAAGGCATTCTAACTTGAAGGAAACTCACAGAAATCCCTTTTATTCCGTTCTCTTTGTTGCTTTGCTTTTTAAAATATTTTTCTATTCTTTTACTGTCATTTAATTGGGTTTTAGTAGGAAAAGGAAAAAAGAATGTATACTTTGGTCTGTCACCTTGACTGAAAGATGTTTTCTTAATTTTGTGTATCAATTGGGATATTCTATTTGTTTTTAACTGATTATTAAGTAATGAAGCCTCTACTATTCTATAAATTTATTTATTTATTTATTTTTGGCTGCATTGGGTCTTCGTTGCTGTGCACGGGCTTTCTCTAGTTGTGACAAGTGGGGGCTACTGTTCGTTGTGGTGCATGGGCTTCTCATTGCGGTGGCTTCTCGTTGCGTGCAGAGCACAGGCTCCAGGCACGTGGGCTTCAGTAGTTGTGGCATGCAGGCTCAGTAGTTGTGGCACACAGGCTTAGTTGCTCCATGGCATGTGGGATCTTCCCAGACCAGGGCTTGAATCCTTGTCCCCTGCATTTGCAGGTGGATTCTTAACCACTGTGCCACCCGGGAAGTCCTTACTGTTCTAAAATATATTGTACTCTTAATGGAAAGCAATGGAGATTGTGAAAAATAACTCTAGACTGAGAGTTAATTCAGTCCTAGTTCCAGTTTTGATGATTCTAGCTATATGAAGTGAAACAAGTCACTTAACCTTTTCAATTTCAGTACCTTCATCTGTAAAACAGTCATGTTATTCTATATACCCTTCTAAGATCCTTCCAGTGCTAATATTCTGACTCTGTTTTATCCCAAGACAAGGTATCTCAATTGGCTACTTTTGAGTACAGAAAAATTTGATTATTTTGGTACAAGTTTTTGGAACATTAAATCTCAAATCCAAACTTCTGAGTTTTAAGTCTTAGGTCTACATGCTTTAAAATCTTTTAATGCATTTACAGATACAGGTGGATATAGAGCAACTAGGTGTATGACAGTTCAATTCTGACATTGACTACCTGGTGTTAGTATCAGACTCCACAGGCATAAGGGCTCAGTCCCACAAGATTGCCCCCACTTCAGGTGCCAGTCACAAGTATCCAGGTTATCCACACTTGTTCAACTTGGCTACTAAGTTGGGGGTTTTTACAACCCCTCCTCAAGTTCAACAATTTGCCAGAATGACTCCCATAACTCAAGAAAGTTATACTTACTATTATAGTTTGTTATAAAGGATGCAAATGAACAGTCAGATGACAGGTACATAGGGCAAGGCCAGGAAGAGTTCTGAGTGCAGGAACCTCTGTCCTGTGGAGTTGGAGTGTGCTACTCTCCTAGCACATGGATGTGTTCACCATTTCCTAAGTTCCCAGAACTCTGTTATTTGGGGGTTTTATGGAGGATTCACTACATAAGCATTGGTGATTAACTCAATCTTCAGCCCTTCTCCACTCTCTGGAGGTTGGAGGGTGGGACTGAAAACTTCCAAGTTTTTAATCAGGGCTCAATCTCTCAGGGACCAGCCCCACCCTGAAACTATTTAGGGGCCTGCCAAGAATCAGCTGACTAGAACAAAAGGTGTTCCTATCACCCTTATCACTTAGGAAATTCCAAGGGTTTTGGGAGCTCTGTGCCAGGAAATGGAGAAAAAGACAAAATATTTTTCTTCTTATAATATATAATATGTATATATTATATACATGCATATTTCTTTCCCATTTTAAAAATTGGTAGAAATGTCTCTTTTTACTTTAAAGTCTTGGATTTTAATTCATTTCTTTTTTTTTTTTTTTTTTGTGCGGTATGTGGGCCTCTCACTGTTGTGGCCTCTCCCATTGCAGAGCACAGGCTCCGGACGCGCAGGCCCAGCGGCCACAGCTCACGGGCCCAGCCGCTCCGCGGCATGTGGGATCTTCCCGGACCAGGGCACGAACCCGTGTCTCCGGAATCGGCAGGCGGATTCTCAACCACTGCGCCACCAGGGAAGCCCTCATTTCTTTATTAAAGAAACTTTTACAAGAAACTGATTAGACTACATAAGCAAACAATATCTAGAATTTTACATACATACTCAACTGGTTTCATCAGGGGCATAAAATACTCCCTTGTGGTATATTAGATACTTTGGGAAGCTATGTTGACTCTTCAAGTCACCAGGGTACCATTTAGTAAATTCCAACTTCAATGGACTATTAACTTTTTAGATAATATATTTCAATTAAAACAAAATTGGATCTCCATGAAATCAAATGGCTGATGCTGAGTTTAGTCTATGAGCAGGAAAGTAAGCACTGGAAATGTTGCTTAAAGATGTATTACCTAAGCGAAATCCAATCACTTCAGAAGTGAGCTAACCATACATGGAAGGAATGGATATACACCTAACACTCCATCTTCCTTAGAGATTCTCCCAGATCTTATCTCTAAAAAGGAGAGCTTTACAAAGTAATCCTCACCTGAATGCTACAAAAATAACCACTTTTAAAAATTCAGTTTGGAAGGTGTTGGTATTAATTTCCCTCACATAATTATTTTGAGTAAGTTAGAAATCTTCAAACCTACTACACTTACAGAGTTAGATTGCCTCAGTGCATGTAAACTATATTTTGCTAACTATCAACTCATTTTGAAAGTAGAATTAATTATTTCTTACCCATTAAGGGCACATTTGAATGCACTGAAGAGCAGTTATTGCAACCCACATCACCTAAACTTTCACATACTGGCTTAGTTTTGAATTGTGATTCAAAGCCTTACTAGATTCACTGAATCCTATAGACAGGAGACACATTTTGTTCTATTTACTTATGATATTTTTGACATTGATTTTTATTACGCTACTGTAACTTTGTGTGGTTTTCACTGTCTACTCCTGTTAATGTCCTGATTGGCCTGTATACACAACCCACTGAGGAATGAGTCCATTAAACTGCACTCCTATTAGTACAATGCAAGTTCTGCATAGTGCCAGCTTAGAGTAAATATTTGATGGAACATTTCTCTCTCTCTTGAGATTTTTTTATTTTATCTCCTACCCACACACATTTTTTCTTTTAGTTTAAATAGTCTAGTTCAGTACTTTCTTATTCTGACTGAATTAGACCTTTGGTGATACCTATTTCTAACATAACCTAGCTTTTAGTTTCCTTCTTTTAAAATATATCTCCCAGGTTCAGACTACAAGCAAAATGTTTTTTTTGTTTGTTTGTTTTTGTTTTTGTGGAACGTGGGCTGTGGCCTCTCGCTGTTGTGGCCTCTCCCGTTGCAGAGCACAGGCTCCGGACGCGCAGGCTCAGCGGCCATGGCTCACGGGCCCAGCCGCTCCGCGGCATGTGGGATCTTCCCGGACCGGGGCACGAACCCGTGTCCCCTGCATCGGCAGGTGGATTCTCAACCACTGCACCACCAGGGAAGCCCCAAGCAAAATGTTGATAGCATGAATATTTCTAAATTTTTACAGATAATATTCCTTCATCCCTTCCTTTCTCTTTTGGTTAAAAAAAAAGATATAAAAATATAACTGAAATTGTTACTTCCAAATTACTACTTCATCATTTGACCCTCATGGGCATATTGTAATCTTTCTCAACTCATATAGTAAATAAACTAGTTTATAAAACATGATCAACCAAAAAAATTCAAGCCGGTTTATGTAAATTTACTGGATGAAAAAGACTTTTATGACTTTGTGTACTAACTGATCCTCTGTAGCTAGAATCTCCTATGGCATGGTTCTTCCAATGTAATGGAGAACATCTATGTTATATAAATGAGCCAAAGATGGCTTCTGTGTATTGTTTATTTCTTCACTTCAGGCTGAGGTCCATTAGCTTAAAAGCCCACTGGAGCTGAACTCAAACATTTTCACATTCCAATTATTATCAATACTATTTTTATTGTGATATAATGGACATATAACACGGCATAAGTTTGAGGTGTACAACATGTTGAGTTGATACACTTACATATTGCAATCCAAGCAAGCAGATTTTCAACCTTCTAGAGCCTACCTGCTTTGCATACCCCACAAAACCACACCCAACATCTGCCAGCTATAGGTAAGGTAAGTCTTACAGATAAAAGATCCCAAGCTGCTGCTGCCCATTGGAGCACTCTGACCCAGAGACTTTTTGCTGTGCTACTGAGTGATGTCATCTAGACATTTAAGCACCCTTTCTGAGTCCTCTCTTTCCTGGGAGTTCTCATGCCTCCCTCCCCTTCTGAGCAGGGACAGTGCCAGTAGCCTCTGGACAGTATCCTGCTATGAGGGACTTCCTCTGAATGGTAACAAGAGACAAAGAAAGTCATTATATAATGATAAAGGGGTCAATTCATTAAGAAAATATAACAATTGTAAATACTGATACATATGCACCCAACAGTGGAGCATGTAAATATATTAAGCAAATACTAACAGATCTGAAGGAAGAAACAGACAACAATACAATAATACAGACAGTCCCCAACTTATAATAGTTTGACTAACAATTTTCAGCTCTAGCATTCAGTACTGCAAATTTTGAATTTTGACATTTTCTCTGGCTAGCAATATGTGGTAAGTAAGATACTCTCTCAGGATGTTGGGCAGTGGCAGGGAGCTGCATCTCCCAGTCAGCCACATGATATCAAGGGTGAACAACCCACACACTTACAACAATTCTGTACCCATACAACCATTCTGTTTTTCACTTTCAGTACAGTATTCAGTAAATTATATGAGATATTCAATACTTTATTACAAAATAGACTTTGTGTTAGATGATTTTGCCCAAATGTAGGTTAATGTAAATATTCTGAGCATGTTTAACATATTAACATAGGCTAGGCTAAGCTATGATGTTTGGTAGACTAGGTATATTAAACGCATTTTTGACTTATGATATTTTCAACTTACAATAGGTTTATTGGGATGTAACCCCATTATAAATTGAGGAAGATCTGTAGTAGGGGACTTAAATACACCACATTCACCAATGGATAAATCATACAGCCAGAAAAATCAAGGAGGAAAAGTTGGACTTAAATCATACTTTAAACCAAATGGACCTAACAGACAGACACACACACACACATATATAAAACAGTCTATCCAATGCAGGGGAATACACGTTCTTCTCAAACACACATGGAACATTCTCCAGGATAGATCATAAGATAGGTCGCAAAACAAATCTTAATACATTTAAGAAGACTGAAATCATATCAAGTATCAAACATTAATTCAATAAACTAATATGCTGAATTAAAATGGCTAGCAAAAGGAATTCATGAAGTGTTGCAGATGAACAACTTCCTATAACAGCATAGAAAAGGTCTCGCATTAAAATGTGGGAGAGGGCTTCCCTGGTGGCGCAGTGGTTGAGAGTCTGCCTTGCCGATGCAGGGGACAAGGGTTCGTGCCCCGGTCTGGGAAGATCCCACATGTCACGGAACGGCTAGGCCCATGAGCCATGGCCGTTGAGCCTGTGCATCCGGAGCCTGTGCTCCGCAACGGGAGAGGCCACAACAGTGAGAGGCCCACGTACCAAAAAATAAAAATAAAAATGCAGGAGAAAACAAAAACTCTTTGGCTCCAAGTGCAATACTGAACTACATAGTTTTAGTAAAGCTTAGCTGATCAACAGGATATATGGGGATATGCAAAATTCCGTTAACTGTGCTAACTCTTAATATTTGCATCCATATTTTGAAGGAGAAATAATATTAACTTTATTGTTATTGAAATAAATATAACAAGTTGCTAAATTATGCTTACTCTCTTGATAGACAATAAATGTTTTTAATTGCAACATTCCTTTAAAAGTTGAATCTATTAGAGTCCAGATATAAAGTTAATTTACTTAATAATGTCATACTATCATTTTCTCATATGTATTATAATGTATAGATGTAGATTACAGATGGAATGACTAAAATATTGCTCAAAAATGATTGATATTATGTAGAAAAAAATAAGTTCAAACCCCAAACAAAATACTGGAAATAAAAATAGTTTGTCATATTATGCCAATTTATGGCTGTGTAAAAATAACAGGCTTTTCCTATTTGATCAAAGTACCCAACAATTTTAGGTAAGTTTACTTTATAAAAGTTAGTCAGTAAATAAATATTGTACATAAGCCCTGTGACATTTTTTCTTGTGTGTGAGGCTATGGCTCAACAAATAATTATATAAGTTGCATTCTTTCAGAGTGTTCAGAGTATAATTGGGGACGTGACATATATGAAACATTAGTTGGTCTTCCTTATATTGCTCAGGAAAGATATTTTTCTTTATTAATTTTTAAAATGTAATATATGAAACATACTGTGAAAACCAACATCCAAGATGGACCCCAGTGATCCACATTTTAGATATGTATGCCCTTGAATAGTTTCCTCATATATTTAATGTATTTAATAGTTTCCTAAGATATTTCCTCTGTTGGTGTGTGACTTCCAAAGCTAGGTCATAAAATGCGTTGCAGTTTCTACCTTGCTTTCTCTTGGATCACTTCTGGGAGAAGCCAGCTAACACATGGTAAGAAAACTCAAGCAGCCCAGGTATAGGTACAGTACAGAAGAACTGAGCTCTATTGGCAATAGCCAGCACTAGCCATGTGAGTGAGGCATCATGGAAACAGATTCTCTAGCTCCATTCAGTATTTTTTTTTTGGCTGTGCAGCTTGCTTGCAGGATCTTAGTTCCTCAGCCAGGGAATGAACCCAGGCCACGGCAGTGAAAGTGCCGAGTCCTAACCACTGGACTGCCAGGGAATTCCCCATTCAGTAAATTTCTTAAGATGAGGGCAGCCTTGGCTGATATCTGACTGAACCTCATGAGAAACCCTAAGCCAGATCCATACTGCTAAGCTGCTCCTAAATTTCTGCCCAACGTATAGGATAATGTGCAGCAATAGATAAATAATACACCATAGAAGAGAATATATGTAACATGTTATTATAAAACATAATAATAAACACCTGTGACACCACCCTCCCCAAAATTTATAAAATAGGACATTATCATATATGTTAGTATAGCACTTTTAAACTACTATTGATTGATATTGCCTGTTTTCTGGCAGAATATGTGCCCTCCTCCCACTTTTTAATTTCTTTTTTAGGAGTGGCTTGGCTATTCCCTTTGCCATTTCCTATACATTTTATTTTCAATTACCCCAGGCTCAAGATCTTGGGATCCATGAAAGACACTTTTGGGATATTCATCTGAATTGCATTTTGGACAATTGAGTATTTGACATTGAATTCTCTTATCCATTAACTTCATTTGTTTAGGACTTTCAGTAAATGTTCATAACATTCCTCATACATGTTTCACACATCTTTTGTTGGATTTATTCTTAGGCACCTTACATAGCTATAGAAGTTGCTCTTCATTAGCTTATTTCATTAAATTTTAATTTCTAATTTTCATTAGCTTATTTATCCCAGAGGTAGGAACATATTTATCATTTTAATTTTTTTTAGAAAAACCAAAGGATTATTAGTTTTCTTCTTATTGCTATTCAGCTCATTCAGACCTTGCATAAAGAAATTTTTTGATAATACTGGAAATCAAACCAATTTTTGCAACCATATCCTAATGATGAGCAAAAAATATTCACTTACTCAACACTGTATTTTCTTAGCCAAAACATTCAATGTGGCTCATACTTCTTTTTTTAGATGATGTTAAAATAATGTAATATATGATATTCCCCATGTGTTGCCATATATGATAGTAAAAGTGTGGTAATAAAATTCCATAGGCTAAATTAGAGGAAATCAACAAAAGTAGTAATGTAAAGCAAAATATGAGAGAACATTTCAGTGAATATGTTTGATACGCTTTATCATTTATTTCATTATTATCCTGTTAGATCTAGTTATTTGCTACGGAAAAGAGAGAGATAAATTGTATACCATCCAGTCAATTTATTGACTATTACCTATAGAATATGTATGTACCTATATTTTGCATAAGAAAAAAAACCTGTACATTTATATTACAATTGCTCTGTGTAGAGTTAATGGTAGTCAACCTTAAGTTCTATTCTATTTTCAGACCAACCATGAATCTTTGGTTCGGAGTACACATAAAATATTGTCTCATAATCCTTAAATTTGTAATCAAATATTTTTTAACAGTAAACATCATAAACTGAGGAGAAGCTAAACTAATTTCCTAAGGCGAACTAGCTATGAAATCTAAACAAAAGATTCCTTAGTTTCTCGTTTTTTAGTAACAGCTTCACAAATGACTTGGAAAATCAGTCTAGAGATAAGTTTAATAAACTGATTTTTCCCATATTCTTGAAGCTAATCATTCTTGAGAAATAATCTAGCATCACCTGTCTTTGAGTATCACAATAAAGGCAGAATTTGATATTAAAGTCTGGATTCTGGATTCTGGATTAGTCCTGGACTGATCAAGAGTCATTTCCTTTTCAGAATCCTTATTAGTGAGTTTAAGCAAGTATGTGTGAGCCCTATCTTCTCTTTTAGGCCTACAATCTTTTCTGGTAGAGAGGTCCATTGTGCTTCTCCATCTCAGCTATACTTACTATGGCTTTTGTTTTTAAGAGCTGGTATACCAGAAGTAAGGCAGACGTACCCTCTCAGAGCAGCCAAGCAAGCATCAGTGGAATAAAAAATGAAAATCAATGGGAATCCCTCAGAAATAACAGAATAAAAGACTATAGGTGCTGCCTCTGAATCAACCTTCAATGCCCAATGTAAGGGTATTTCTCAGAGATGTTCTCTGATACTTCTTGAGCTGCAGCCAGCGTCTTGGCTCTTCAGCCCTAGTCCTGAAGGATCTAGGAATGGGGACCTCTTCACCACCTCCTTGTCCTACACCAAGAAATTTATAAAAGAAGGGTCAAGAATTGCTTTCTTAGTCCTGCTATCACAAAAGTCACCCTGTAGCAACTTAGCATAGTACCGAAAAGTCTTTTGATATCTGAAGAGGTAAATTTTTATGTTTCTATGTTTATTTTTGACTTACAGTTGAGGTAGAGAAATGACGCTGTAAGCTCTCTCAGTACTGGAGTGTATAATTGAGAAAAGCCATTTGTGATTTGAAATATTTTCCTACCTCTGGTGGGTGAATGAATTAGATTAAACAGTCTTCAAAATTAATGGAGCTTTATGTTAATGGATTTATAGAGATTTATAAATGCTTCTCTATATCTAGCAGTTCCAAAGATTTATAGAAAAAAAAGAAACTGAAACTTTAGAGGTGCTAGCCTTTGAAGAGAAAATAAACTCTTCGGGCTTCCCTGGTGGCGCAGTGGTTGAGAGTCCGCCTGCCGATGCAGGGGACGCGGGTTCGTGCCCCGGTCCGCGAAGATCCCACATGCCGCGGAGCGCCTGGGCCCGTGAGCCACAGCTGCTGAGCCTGCGCGTCCGGAGCCTGTGCTCCGCAGCGGGAGAGATCACAGCAGTGAGAGGCCCGCGTACCGCAAAAATAAATAAATAAATAAAAACAACAACTCTTCTTACAGAAATTTTGAGCATCTTTATATAGAAACCCAAGTTCATATATTCAAAGTGAATCTTTTTACAAATTAGACTGGTTTCAGAACAGCTATATGCCTTTTCTCTAATTTTTATAAGTGTTAAATATAATAAAATCAATGAAATTTATTTTTTATTATATTTAGGTTTGTTTTTTCAGGAAGAGACTAGTAATTCTGAGCTTCATAAACTTTTTATATTGGCTTATTGATCAGATAAGCAAATTTAGTTCTATACACTGATTAGGATTGTGAAAAATTTAAAACTACGTGTTCATAATTCTGACAAAGCTTTTATGTGAACTGTAAGGTAATTATGTACAAAGTAGTATAGAGGTCTAAACGTGATTTCAAAGATTCTTATGTAGACGCATGAGCTTTGCTCATCTGCTACTTGTTTTGCATGACAGATGTTTTCTTTGTGAAAAAGAAGTTAGTTAAGTTGGTTAAAGGATATAGTTTCTGTGGGTAACTTAGACTCTACTAAATTAACAATAGCATAAAAGCACAACTGTGTGTACAAGGTAATGGGATGTGTTTTATTAAAAAATGAGAGTAGTTTGTAAAATACGGTATTTGTTTCAAAATGTGTAAGAGGTTAATAAAAGACATAACCTTAATAGACATAGAAAGTTGCAGAATTTTTGCAGGAAAGAAATTTAGTCTTGGCTTATAATAACTGCAAATAATGGAGCTGAAAAGAAGCATTGAAATGTATTAACATTTTGACAAATTTTGCTCAATGTTGATGGGCTTACTCTCAAGATGATTTATAAAGAAAGGAGCTCATGAATCTTATTTGGTTTTCTCTTTGTTAAGATGAAAATTGATCTTGAAGTTTTTAGTCTTAACAAGGAGTATTAAAAAGGTTACTCTTTGTGTAATCTGCTCAGAAAGCAGAGATTCAGTATCTCAACCAGAAAAATTTCAGTGCTCTGTGTTGAATTTATTGAGCTCTATAACAGGAGTAAGCAATTTTTTTTTTCTGTAAAGGGCCAGATGATAAAGATTTTAATCTTCTCAGATTATAAGGACTGTAAGATCTGTCACAACTATTCTGTCACTGTAGTGGGAAAGTAGCCATAAATATGTTTATAAATTATTAAGTGTGGACATGTTCAATAAAGCTTTATTTATGAGCATTGGAATTTCATAACTTTCACATGTCACAAAATTTTATTACTATTTTAATTTTTTTCAACATTAAAAAATGTAAAAACTATTCTTAGCTTATAAACTCTACCCATGAACTCATGACTAGACCTATGGATCATGGTTTGCTAACTTCTGTGATAGATTTTTAAAAAAATAACAGAACATTTTTGAAAGAGCTAAAATTTCTTAGAACCATGTAACCTTTTTTATTATTTTAAAATATAATATTGTCACTTAGATTAAATAGATAAGCAAATATTGTTTCTCAGGTGCCTGTCATTTCATCTTAATCAAGTGCTTAAATTTCCTTTGATAACTATTTTGATTTTGTCTTCTCAAGATCAGACCCTTAATTCGAAAAAATTAAGATATCTTTATACCTGAAAATATCTTTGAGATTTCCCAGTGTGCCCTAGAAAATCACAAAGATTTCTTATTTCTCCTTATTAAGAAAAAGAGATACTATAAATACTTAGGTTTATTTGGTCTGCTCCATATTTATTAATTAGCTCAATACTATTATAAGAGATGAATGAGAATAATAATTAAAAAGATAAGAGGAGCTCATCCTTACCTAGGTTAATTTTATACATGTAAAATGCTTTTAATATTAAAATTTAAGGGTATTTGTCAATGTGCTCATTATTCATATCTGGTTCTTACCCTCAAGGGAAAAGGGATGAAAATCTTATGAAATAGTTATGTGTTGTACACTCCAATGGCTCTTTTCCATTTTGATATTATTGATTACTGTAATAAATTAACAACAACCATTTACTCTCATATACAGGTGAACTTTGCTTTTCTCTGATTCTTACTTAAAACATGAGTTAGAACTCATGTTTTCAACAAAGAAGGTCAGTCTCTGTGTCTCAAGGAAAGGACTCTACCAGATATCTTAACTAGTACATCAAAGAAGACATCAAAGAATAGACTTTTGGCTGAAGATTATTAATCTGGTATCACTTAGAAACCTTTCCAACTATACCAGAGGACTGAGTCAAGCTTTCCAGGACTGTTTTATTTCATAACAAGATGACTTCAGGAAAGCAGACTGCTGATTTGAGATCCAGGGGAACAAGAATTAATTACATTGGACTAAATAAACTGATGGGAAAATTTTAATAGCAGTTATTTGTTTGGAATATTTTTTATGTCGTTTTAATGCTCTGTTGACTGATGAATATATAAGAACTCGCTTTTTCTTCCTTCCAGATCTCTTACCCTCAATTTAGAATATTATGCTTTTATAAATGGAAATGAAGCATTTAAAAATGGAATCTAATTTCCAATGAAGTCTTAGAGTTTGCAAACAAATATTCTTAATGAGTTTTCTTTTTTTTTCTGGTAATAGTTATACAAAAAAAATTAATAAAGAGAAACCTTAATTAAATAGAATTGGGAGACCAGAACGGGGAGCTCTCATGCCCAGCAGGGATGGCCCAGCCCAACAGGAAGAAGAGAGTCCTCTTCTTTCCTGGTAAGGACTCAGCTAATGAAAAGCCTTGAACTCTTTGTTTACTATAGCCCTCCCAACTTCCTTTTCCTCTCTGTAAAAGTGTTTTTCTTCCTTCACCCTGCAGGGGGACTTGTCTGGGGCTCACCATGGTTGTAGACTCCAAATTGCAATTCTCTGCTGATCCTGAATAGTTCTATATTTGCTGGAGAAATATGTGGCAATCTATTGATTTCAGGTCAACATTTTGGTGGCCCATGTGGGGACCATTGAAGACTCCCAGTGGTTCCAGGCCTGGTGAGCACAAGGTGCAGTACCCACAACTGAGCCCATTGTCACTCATTGCTTTTCTCGCCGACCCTGGAGTTTGAAGGTATGTCTTTCTGCTGGATCAGAGCTCATGTTCTCTTTGTGTTTGATGCTCTCCAGGCTTTATTTGGGATCTATTTAAAGGTTTCTGGTTAAGGCCTTGTTCTGTATGCGAGTACTTAAGTTTGATACTTTGCTCTTATCTTGAGATCAGACTGTCTCAATCAAAGCTGGCTGAAAATGCCTTTGGCCTAGTTCCTTTGGGAAGGGGCTGCTTTGAATAAAACTATGCCAGTTTTTCAGACTTTGGCCTATTCCTTTGGAAGGGCTGTCCTCTGGGGACTGGCTAAAAAAGGCCAGGTCCTCCAGGACAGGGCTGTCTCCTTAAAAATGGCTGGGATTGGCTTGAAAGCTGTGTGAATTGAGCCCTTTGAGCTGTTTGAAGATTGATCTTTACAGGAAAAACCTGTGAGAAGGTGCTCCTAATTATCTAAATATCTTGAAAGCCTCCCCCCAACTATAGCTGATTTCATGTTTAAAAACCATGGCCCTTCCTCATGTGCATTTCTAACTAAATGGACTCGCCTGACCAAAGGCAATTTAGAGTATCAATGTCCATAATTGGGTGTGATTTCTCCTGGAACCCCAAGCAATAAACACTGTTATCATTCCACATTATATTGTTTCTAACCCTGTTGTTACTAACTCTGTTGTTACTGTCATCCATTCCTACCAGAAGTAAATTCTTTACTGTAATGGACTTATGCAATGCATTCTTTAGTATCCCAGTAGATGAAGCTAGCCAATACCCTTTTGCCTTCACGTCAGAAGAAAAACAATTCACCTGGAGAGTAATGCCTCAGGGTTTTACTGAGAGTCCTTATTTCCAGCAAATCCTGAAGGCTGATCTGGATGACATAAACTTCACTAGAGGCTCTACTTTGTTGCAATATATGGATGATTTGCTTCCTTGCTCTCCTTCTTAAGCCTCTTCACAGGAAGACAGCATCCACTTGCTAAGGCTTTTAGCCTTAAAGGGACATAAGGTCATCAAAGAAAAAATGCGGTTTGCCCAAACTCTGCTTTGATATTTAGGGCATCTACTATCAAAACAAGGGCTACACTAAGATCCAAACAGACTTCAGGATGTCCTAAGTTTCCCCAAACCTGAAACTAAGTGCCAACTGTAAGGTTTATTCAGACTAGTTGGTTATTGCCAAAACTGGATTCCAAATTTCTCTCTTATGGCCAAACCCCTATATGCTTTACTCAACAGTAACAACTCAAACCCAATTTTATGGGACGAACCAGATGACATAGCCTTTAAGGCCTTAAAGGAGAGTTTGATGAACCTGCCCTTGAGCATCTCAGTTATCAGATTCCCTTTTCCTTGGGGTTCTCACCAAAAAGCACAGGGACCCTTAGGGTATTATAGCCAGCCACTGGACCCTGTGGATATGCCCCTTGCCTTAGAGCCATTACTGCCACTTTCCTTTTTATTAAGGCAACTGAGAAAATTGTTGTGGGATCTCCTTTAACCATTTTTGTATCTCATGCTGTAGAAATTCTCCTGAATTCTCATCACATTCAACATTTCTCACTTCACCTCCTATGAAGTCCTTTTGTTAACTGCCCCTCCACAACTCTTACATTGCAATAACCTTGCATCACCAATGAAATCCCTCACGACTGCTTAATGCTGACAGACCACCTCCTGATTCCTTGTAATGACCTACAGAAAATTCCACTGGGTAACATTTACTTCTCATGGTTCACTGATGGTCTTATTTAAAAGGTAACAATGGCAAATATTGTGCTGGGTAGGCTATTGCAACTCCTTTTGAGGTTGCTGAGGTAGCATCTTTACCTATGGCCACTTTGCCCCAACAAGCTGAATTATATGCTCTTACAGGGTCTTGTACTTTAGCTAAGGACGAAACTGACAATAGTTATACTCATAGTAGATATGCTTTCAGAGTAGTTCATGATTTTGGAATATTGTGGAAATAACATGGCTTCCATACTTCCAGTGGAAATAAAATTAAAAATGACCCCTATGTTCAGGACTGGACCGAAGCCTTCCCTTGAAGATAGGCTACTGCCTTTTCTATGGCTAAAGTCCTTTTGGGAAGGATTAACCCTACCTGGAAGAACTCTTCTTGAAATTCAAAGTAATCAGGAACCCATTTTACTGGCCAGATGCTTCAACAAGTCTGTGCTGTTTGGCCAGTTTTACAAAACTTTCACTGTGCTTACCACCCTCAATCCTCTGCTGTAATAGAACACACTAATAGCGTTATTAAGACTCACTTGGCAAAATTTGTAGAGGCCCTCCAAATACCTTGACCAAAAGCATTGCCATTAGTCTTTCTAAATCTCAGACCCACCCCTTTTGGAACTCATAAACTCTTTGAGAGAGTCACAGGATACCCAATGCACTTGGCTCCTGCTGTTTTTTTTTTTTTTTTTTTGCTGTACTGCTCGGGCATGCGGGATCTTAGTTCCCCAACCAGGGATCAAACCCATGCCCCCTGCAGTGGAAGCGCAGATTCTTAACCAATGGACTGCCAGGGAAGTCCCACTTGGCTCCTGCTTTTGACCCACAACTGATAAGAGGAGAGATACTACAATATTTCAATGACTTAATTGCTTCTACTAAAAAAAAACCATGTTTTGATAGAGTAATGTTTTCACAGTGAGCCCTCAGGAGATGAACACCTTAAGCACCGTACTGTGAAACCTGGAGGTTTTGTCTATTGGAAAAGATACTTTCAAAAGAACTCTCTTTAACCTCAATGGATACGCCTCTATCAGGTACTGCTGACCAACCCTTGTGCCACAAAACTCCAAGGAACAGACTCTTGGATTCATGTTGCACACTTAAAGAAAGTTCTGGACCCTGACTGGACCTGCATATCATCTGGTGACCTGAAAGTAAAGATTTCCCAGAATTGGAGCAGATGATATCTGATGAAACAGCTTTCTCAAGATATCCAGGCCAGGCCTGTCAGAAGTTTGTTACCAAACCTTTGATGATGACATAACACTCAGATGATCTCCAGTGTTTATGATCTTGGTAACATATGGACTTTACATAAAAAGTGCCCGAGAGTTCTCCATCCCACTCCTCATTACTCAAACGTGACCTTAATAGGTTTCCAATCCGTACACTTTCCCTCCAGTGTGAGACACTACAGCCAGGAAAGATTTTTCCTGGAATTGCGGGGCAAAAAGCCACTGAAACTAGAAAACCTGACTCTTGATCAGGAATGCTTTCAGAGAAAGATCTTGATCAAAATGGGGAAATGTAAACAATTTAAAAACAGAAACCTCAATTAATAGAGTTGGGAGACCAGAAGGAGGAGTTTTCACACCCTGCAAGGATAGCGGAGCCCAACAGGAGGAAGAAAGTCCTGTTCTTCCCTGGCAAGTACTCAGCCACTGAAAAGCCTTGGACTCTGTTTACTATAGTCCTCCCAACTTCCTTTTCCACTCTATAAAAGCATTCTCCTTCCCTTGCCATGCAGGGGGACTTGGTTGTAGATCCCAAAATGCAATTCCCTGCTGGTCCTGAATAAACACATCTTTACGGGAGAAGTATTTGGCTATCTATTGATTTCAGGCCAATAGTTATTTTCATTATTTCAATAAGAATCAGCCTCCATTTTACCTCAAGTTAGAAAAACGCTGATTGTTCAATCAAAAACATACTACAGTGTTATATTTGGGAATGAATCACTTTTAGTTGGATATAGCAAGCCCACTGTTAAAGAACAAAGATACCAGTGCCTACAAAACCATCACAGGAAACTGGTCTGGTACTTGGGGGAGAGATTTTCTTAGCCTTAACTTCCTAGCCTAGACTTTACAGAGTCTTTTAAATGGTCCAATCTTGGATTCTTTAATAAAATTTACAAACAAAAACTAATAGTTTTAAGCAGACTCACAGATACAGAGAACAAGCTAGTGGTTACCAGTGGGGAGGGGGTGGGGGAAGGGCAATATAGAGGTAGGGGATTAAGAGGTACAAACTACAAGGTATAAAATAAACTATAAGGATATATTGTATATCATGGAGAATATAGCCAACATTTTATAGTAACTATAAATGGAGTATAACCTTTAAAAACTAAATCACTCTATTGTACACCTGTAACTTACATAATATTGTACAGCAACTATACTTCAATTTTTAAAAAAGCTAATAGTTTTGCCACAGTATCTGTTAAATACTATATGATCTAAGAAGCTTATATAGTTATTTAACACCACTTATTGCATCTGTAAAAATAATGTCTAAACTATAATGAGGCCAACCTTTTCTTCTGATCAGTATTTGGAAATTATTTATGACCAAAACAGGGAATGCTATGGACTAAAAGTTTGTGTCCCTCCAAAATTCAAAAGTTGAAATCCTCATCACCAATGTGATGGTATTTGGTGACGGGGCCTTTGGAATGTAATTAGGTCATGAAGGTAGAACCCTCTTGAATGGGATTAGTGCCCACTCCCCACTCAGTCCCCCTACATCCTACTGGTTCACTCTGGGGTTCCTCCCGTCTCCTTGGGCATCAGAGTTCCCCACCAGAGACCAGCAGGCACCCTAGTTGTGGGGAGATGCTAACTCTGAATCTTCCCACACCACCATCTTGACTCTGCCTCCACTGATTGATTTAAGGTGAGAGAGAGAGAGAGAGAGAGAGAGAGAGAGAGAGAGAGAGAGAGAGTGTGTGTGTGTATTTGTGTGTTTTGTGTATATAGGAGGGATATTTTCAGACACATTTTTGAAAGTTCATACTAGTCAAAGGATTGAATAGATTAAAAGGGGATAATTTGGACAATTTTGTTAGAGGAAAACTATCTATAGCACTATTTTATTTGTGGACCTCCAGAGATAGTGAATAAGAATGGTGGTAATGGAGATGGGAAAAGTGTAACAGCCTGAAAACTAGGTCTTTTATGTGTGCAGTTTAGTGGACATTAATGCTTTTCATTAAGATAAAATATGTTAAAAGAGGTGGGTCAGCATTGGGGAGGTTACATGTACAGTATGGGGAATTTTTAAATGTGAGTATCCTTTGAAATATAAATAAAAATCTGAAATTTCAAGAAAGCAGTTAGGTCTGGATCTCTGAGGAGAGTTCTCAGAGATACAAGTCTGTGAGTCATTGCATGTGTGATTTATTAAAAACTTTTGAACTAGTTAAGACAGAGAAAAGAGCTCACAAATATATAAGCCTGGTAAAGAGGAACTGGTACTAAGCCCCAAAAGAAGTTAAAATTAAATTAAGAATAAATATTTTTGTAAACATATTTTTAAAAAAGGATTCCTTATGAGAATACAGATAACAAATGGCTTTAATACGATAAAGGTTTCTTTCTTTCTCACCTAAAATAAGTTACATGTATATGCAATACAGGGCTAGTTTGGTAGCTCCTTAGCAAGTGATTTTGATGATCAGGTTCTCTAGTTTCAAGATTGCTGCTGTAGCCCTAACCTCATGTCCTTATTCCAGGAAGAATGGAGAATATCCAGAAGACTTACCTAATTTATGCTTCATCTTGTTGTTCACTCTTGGGCACAAGGGCACTGGGAAATTTAGGTGTGGGATGGGCACACTGCAATCTAGAATGAAATGTGCTTTCTGTTAGTAAAGAAGGAGGGAATAGAAATTGGGGAGATAACCAGTTGTCTTGGCTATAAATATACATGGGAAAATCATTCTCATACACTACTTTTTATGGTGTATATTAGTACAGACTTTCTGAGTGAAATTTTGGCAAATTATATTCAAATATTTAAAATTTTTATACACTTTTGATGGAGCTTTTTTACTTTTGGGAAGTTGTTCTAACAAAACAGAGTAATTCTGTCTCACCAAGTAGACTTGGGAAGTTCACAGCTATGGTCATCTTGGTATTTAGGTTGGAAACAATCCAAATGTCAAGAAGACCAAAGTTGTAGGTTCTGGATATCAACTAATTATTTCTTGAATGGGGTATGGGATACAGATGTGCCCTTTAATGTAATTCAAATCGTAGGTTCTGATCCCTTTATTTTAATAATAAGGCTTAAGTAATACTAAACTTTAGACTTTGCTCTTAAGTTTTGGTATCCTGTATGGGGTCAGCTTTCCCAGAATAATCTGTTCTTTCACTCTCACTTTTCCAATGCTCTATAGCTTGCTATCTATTAAATATTGTATATTGATCTGGTCTGTTACCATTACTGGAGATAAGTAAGCCTTATCATCATCTAGTTATATTTAGTGTCCTCATTCAGAGATTTCATGTCTTGGTCAATGAAGAATATGATATTTGGTTCATTCTTTATCTTGCAAAAACCAGTTGAAATTTCTTTCTTCCTGGATATGGTGGGAGACTACCAATTATAATCAATTTGTTTCTGTAGGGTCTTAATTTTCCTGAACATAACAAATATTGAGAAAGGTACAACTTTACTCTTCCTAAAAAGATAATTAGTTAACAGAAAAAAGAATGTTATATACATTACTCTCCCTTATCATTAAAATTAACCAATAAATTAAATAAAAATTACAATATCACCTTTCACTTATGTTATAACTTTCTTGTTTTTAAACTTCATACTAAACTTTCCTTTTATGATTATAACTTAAGACTTATGCTTTTATTCACTTACTCAACTTGTTCCAAATAATTACAGTAGTATTTTCTCTGTTACACATATATTGTCAAAATGTAGACAATGAGAATCCTTTTTTAACTGAGCTCATTTGTCCTTGTACTATCCAAGCCATCTTTGAAATCTTCCTCACTTTTGGGCAGCCATATGTTCCAGGTCACAGGATCAGCTATTACCCAGGAAGTGCTAGTTCATTTACAAAGGAAAAGAAAAGGCACTAAAAAAATAAATTCTGGGCGTTGGGGGCTGCATGTCAGATTTTTTCCACATGAGTAAGTCTGGTAGATAGGATGAGATTAACGCTGGGTCAAATTCTAGCTAAAACTAGAAAAGAAACTACTTTTAAAAGGGCCATGAGTTCACATTTCCAGTTTGTTATTAATTCTTTATTTTGTGGTGTGAAGTTTATTTTACCAATGACATACACACTTAGACTATTAATCCTTCCCCGAAGTTTTAAATATGTTTCCCCCTTTTAAAAATAATTCTTGTGCCTCATCAACTTCCAGTTTAGTGTCACTTCATTATCTTTCACTATTGGTTATAGTAAGAGAAAGAAATGTTCTCTAATGTGTCTATGGTTTTCAGTCATCTTATTGATAGCTAGTGAAATAAAATATGTAGAAAGAAAAGTTCACTTAATTTTCACATTCTACAAACGAAGTTCTAGTTAATCCAAAATTGAAGTAATTATTTTTAAAGTAAAATGTCAAAATGTGCACTGTTCTAATTATGTTTGACATATATTAAATTTATGCTTTAAGTCATTCTATGGAGTTATTTTTAGCAAATATAATAATGAACACCACTTAGTGTGCTGTTATGAAGCACACCATTTGTTATTTGGAGGTCTTACTAAACCTTGTGCAAATATGAAATGCAAACACATAATTAGCTAATTTATTAATCATTCATTTGAAATACTTATTTATTATGTACTCTGTGTCAAACATTCTTCAAGGCCTAGGGATATAATAATAAATAAAATACTTACAATTCCCTTCTCCTCAAAGTTACAAAACAGTTGAGAAAACATCCAGTTAAATAAATGGTTATAATGTAGCTTGATGAATGATAACATTCATCCACAGGGTAGGAGAAACTAGAATTTTATGGGAACCTATGGCAATGGAACAAAACCTGTCTTAGTGATGGTCTTCCTGAGAATGCCACATTTAGGTTAAGAACTAGAGAATGAATAGGACTTAGCCAGACAGAAGGTAGAGGTGGCATAGTGGAAGTCATAGCCTCGTGGAGTGAATGTCACCGATTTCTAGGAGTCAGACATTATCCAAAAGGAAAAGTAAGTCATTGAAGGGACTTAGGTAGTGAATAATCAGATTTGCATTTTTCGAAATATTACTTAGACTGGAAATTGGAACTGTAGAAGGACTGCCCTTGAGGCAACAGAGCAATTAGAAGGCTGTTTCAGAACTGCAGTAAGGGAGGATAATGGCCTAGAACAGTGTGGGGCGAGTGATGATAGAAAGATGGAAAATAAGCCATATCTAAACCATCAAAAAAGTTTATTGGATTTAACATTAACATGTTTCCAGAATCTGATCACCGCTCACCATCTGCCTTGCCACCATCCTGGTACAAGCCAACAACACATCTCATTTCAATTATTGCAATAACCTCTTAGCTAGAGTTGCCAGATTTAGCTGATAAAAATTTCATCTGGCAACACTGCCACCTTCTGCCTCTTTTCCATGTCAGTCTTTTCTCAATATGGCAGGTAAGAGTATTGTTAGGAAAACACAACTCAATCTTGAAAAGTTCTAAATAGCCCAACTGGTCATGATGTAGTATGTTTTTTATACACTGCTGGGTTAAATTTGCTAATATTTTGTCTAGGATATTTGCATTTATGTTAATAAGTGCTTTTGTCTCCAATTTCTTTTTCTGTCTGCCATGGTCAGGTTTTGCTATTGAGGTTATATTTTCATCATTAAACAAATTGTGGAGTAATCTATTTCCTTTTTCCCCCCTCTCTTCTCTGGAAATGTGTTTTTAAGATTATATTTATCTTCTCTTTGCAATTGGTAGAATTTTCCTGAAAACCTTAGGCCTGGTGTTTGTTATTGTTTTACATTTTAAAATACTGATTCAATTTATTTGTTATAAGACAATGTTTTTGAGTCAATTTTTATGACTTAGTTTCTAGGAAACTATTTTGTCTAAATATTCAATCTGATTGTCATAAAATTTTTCATTGTTCTCTCTTTGTAATCTGAGTTTTACCTCTGCTTATGTCCTTTTCCCCTTTCTCTTCCCTCATATTGTCTATATGTACTGCTGTTCTTCCTGATTAATTTTGCCAGTGTCTGTGCGTTATCTTTTTAAAATAATCAATTACTGTCTTGCTGATTCTCTTTATTTTCTATTTGTTTTGACTCTCATAAATTTCCAATCTTACGTTTATTATTTCCTTACTTCTATATTTGGTTTATTCTATTGTTCATATACTATTCTATATTGTGTTTTTGAAATTCTAATTTTTTTTTTCTATTTGTCAAAATTTCATGTAACTGTTAGTTAGATCTAGATGTTCAATTGATTTAGTTTATTTTATCTTATATTATTGTGGCAAGAATATTTTATAAGTAGGGCTGTGCAATTCCTATTGATTATTTTACCGTATGTATGAATTTCCTGAATAATGAGCTGGTTGCCTAAGTAAGATCTCAATGATGAAGAATTGTGATTAAGTCTAATTAGGATATTAAGTGTAATTATCAATTTTAATAGATTTGATATATTTCAGTATTCGTTCTTCTTTTTGAAGCTCAAATGGTCCCATCTTTGGCTAATGGGAGTCCCTTCAAGTTGCCTCCTGTGTCCTTTTATAGCCTGTGATAGAGTCTAGGCATAGGATTTCAGAAATGACAAGATGATCAGGCTCACCTTGGATATTGCTGGTCACAGATATATTTTTAAGGAGCCCTGGTAATTCTTGTAAGTGGAAAGTAATATTTGGAGATTATATCTGGGTGGTAGGTTTGCAATTTCTACTGGGTTATCACAGCTTTTTGGGCATTTCAGTAGAGAGCTAAAACACATGTATTTTATTTATTTTACAAGGAGAAAAATAAATTTTACCTTTCCACACTACCTGGAGAGGAGTCCATACGGTATAGTCTTCGGTTCCTGTCAGAAAGGCAAACTTTCAGAATGTTCAAAGCCCCTTGACGTGCTGCAAATGAAGGAGGAGGCTGTACTTAAATTCCTTGCTGCAGAAACCTACTTAGCACCAACCTTGACTTCCAAATGGAGCAGTAAATCTACAAAAAGAAAAGTGGGGGCATCTACATCATAAGTATGAAAAGAAGCTGGGAAATGTTTCTGCTGTCAGCTCATGCCATTGTTGCCAGTGAAAATCCGGCTGATATTGGCGTCATATCCTTCAGGAATATTGGCCAGCGGGCTACACTGAAAGTTGCAGCTGTCTGTCACTAGGGCCAGTTCTATTGATGGCTACTTCATTCCTGGAAGCTTCACGAACCAGATCCAGGCAGCGTTCCGGGAGCCTCGACTTTTGCTGGTTACTGATCCCAGGGCTGACCGCCAGCCTCTCACAGAGGCGTCTTAAGTTAAATTGTCTACTCTCGTTCTGTGCAACACAGATTCTGCTTTGTGCTATGCAGACATCGCCACCCCACGCAGCAACAAAGCAGCCCCCTCAGTGGGTCTGACGTGGTGGCTGCTAGGCCCGGAGGTTCTGTGCATGCGTGCCACACCTCCCGCGAGAACTCACGGGAGGTCGTGCCCAATCTCTTCTTCCACAGAGATCCTGAAGGGATTGAAAAGGAAGAGCAGGGTGCTGCTGGAAAGGCTGTACCTGAGGAGGAATTTCAGGGTGAATGGACCTCTCCAGTTCCTGAGTTTACTGCTGCTAAACCCAAGGTCGCAGACTAGTCTGAGGGCACGCAGGTGCCCTCTGTGCCTCTTCAGCATTTCCCTGGTGAAGATGATAACTGAGTGGTGTTAAGCTGTTCTTCCACAGGCTTTTTTTTTTTTTTTTTTTTTGCGGTACGTGGGCCTCTCACTGTTGTGGCCTCTCCCCTTGCGGAGCCCAGGCTCTGGACGCGCAGGCTCAGCGGCCGTGGCTCACGGGCCCAGCCGCTCCGCGGCACGTGGGATCCTCCCGGACCGGGGCACGAACCCGCGTCCCCTGAATCGGCAGGTGGACTCTCAACCACTGCGCCACCAGGGAAGCCCCTTCCACAGGCTTTTTTTTTTTTTTTTTTTTTTCCGGTATGCGGGCCTCTCACTGTTGTGGCCTCTCCCGCTGCGGAGCACAGGCTCCGGACGCACAGGCCCAGCGGCCATAGCTCACGGGCCCAGTCGCTCCGCGGCATGTGGGATCCTCCCGGACCAGGGCATGAACCCGCGTCCCCTGCATCGGCAGGCGGACTCTCAACCACTGCGCCACCAGGGAAGCCCTCCACAGGCTTTTGAACAGAAAACGGCAATACAAAGTTGACGGGAAAAGAATGTTTCTAAAAAAGTAAGTAAATCAGTAAATTCTAATTTCATAATACTGATTTCCCAAATTTAAATGGAGATGATAGATAGGATTCTGTTTCACATGTTTGATTTATATCTTGTTCTTGTCTTTTATACTGAAAATCTTGGTTCCTAGTGATATAAGTATAATTACATATATGATTGAATCTACTCTGTGTGTGGTGGAGTATGTGTGTATTTTTATAAGGGTTTTAGAATTATCCCCAAATCAAACTTAATAATAGGACCACTAGCTGTGACTTAAGATTTTGTGATCTTTATTTTTGGTCCCACTTAGGTATATAAAGTCAACATTCTATTTTAAAATTCATTGAGATAAGTATCTTTGCCATTATGCCACAAATTTGATATAAAGTAGTATTAGTGAGTTTCAATTTGTTTTTATTTTAGGCATTGCTTCACTTTTTAAAATTTCATTTAATGTTATCTTTCACATATATAAAAAATGAAGAAGGGGCTAAGGTCAAAACTATAAAACAAGGCACATTAGAAAATATCTAGTTTTTATCTTTGTTCTTCCCACTATCTCTCTTTTGTCTTCTTCCTTAAGTTTACTATTTTTTTTTTTTTTTTGGCGGTACGCGTGCCTCTCACTGTTGTGGCCTCTCCCGTTGCGGAGCACAGGCTCCGGACGCGCAGGCTCAGCGGCCATGGCTCACGGGCCCAGCCGCTCTGCGGTATGTGGGATCTTCCCGGACCCGGGCACAACCCCGTGTCCCCTGCATCGTCAGGCGGACTCTCAACCACTGCGCCACCAGGGAAGCCCTACTATTTCTTTCAATTAATTTTTGGTTTATCCTTCCATTGTTTTTGGAAAATATTAGCAAATATGTATGTACATGTGTATGAGTGTGTGTATGAATTCCCCACACCTTTGTTACCGAAAAGGTACCCCAAAAGGTGTAATGTATTTCTTTCATGCTTTTTCTTTTTTACAGCTGTTTTGCTTTTGCAATTAGTAGGAAAATAAGTAGCTTTTTGCTTAAGTCATTGCATATTTCTGTGAGTGTATCTTAGGAATAGATTCCTAGAAGTGGGATTTCTGGGTCAGAGAGTAAATGCATGTGTAATTTTGCTAATATCAAATTCTTAGAGCTAGTACGGTTTTGCATTTCCATTAGCAATGTATGAAAGTGATTGTTTCTCATGACCTTCACAACAGAGTATGTTGTCAGTGTTCTGTTTTTGCCAAGGTTAGAAATGATACCTCAGTCTAGTTCCAATTTTGTATTTCTCTTATTATCCATGTATTATATATCTGATCACTTCATATGATTAAGGGCCATTGCTGGTTCTTTTTCCATGAACTGTTTTCCATATCATTTGCCTATTTTTTCTTTAAAGTATTGGGACTTTTTCTTTTTTAGAAGTTCTTTATATAATAGCAATATTTGCCTTCTATATGTGATATAAGATGCAAATATTTTATCCAACGTTGTCATTTGTCTTTATCCCTCCTTCCCTTCCTTCCTTCCTTCCTTCTTTCCTTCCTTCCTTCTTCATTTAAATTTAATTTTATTTTTTGGCCATGCCACATGGCTTGCGGGATCTTAGTTCCCCCACCAGGGATTGAACCCACGCCCTTGGCAGTGGAAGCAGGGAGTCCTAACCACTGGACCACCAGGGAATTCCCCTTTCTTCTTTATTTATACCATGCACATTTTTCTTTTTTTGGATTCCAATAAAACTTCATATACAGAAACCACAGGACACATGAGTCCGTAGGCCATGCTTCGACAACCCCCACCCTAGACTCTTATTTTTCAAGGCATGATCCTAGGATCATCAACTTCACCTTGGACCCTGCTAGGAAATGGTGATTCTCAGGCCCAGGCCCAGAGTTACTGAATCAGAATCTGCAGTTCATCAAGCTGATCAGGTGATTTCTACTATGTTTGAGTTTGAGAGGCAATGCCAAATGGTGTGCATTGGAGCAATGTGGTAGATCTATATTGCCATGAGCTAGTTAAGCTTCTCTCTGTTCCGTGATTATAGATGAAAGATTGGAACCTTCCCAATCTGCCATGCACATTTTTAATGTAATCGAATTTATCAAGAATTTCCCTTTTTGCTTCTAGATTTTAGATCACAGTATGACATTTTTTTTACCCTTTTCTAGATAATAAAGGAATTCACCCATATTTTGTTTTAATAGTAGTACAATTTTATTGTAGCCTTTAGATATCTGATTTTTAAAAATTATTTGTTTTATTTATTTATTTTTGGCGGCATTGGGTCTTTGTTGCTATGCATGGGCTTTTTTTTTTCTCTAGTTGCAGAGAGCATGGGCTACTCTTCACTGCAGTGTGCAGGCCTCTCATTGTGGTGGCTTCTCTTGTTGCAGAGCACGGGCTCTAGGTGCACGGGCTCAGTAGTTGTGGCTCACGGGCTCTAGGGGCGCAGGCTCAGTAGTTGAGGCACATGGGCCTAGTTGCTCTGTGGCATGTGGGATCTTCCTGGACCAGGCTTGAACCTGGGTGGACTCCTAACCACTGCACCTCCAGGGAAGCCCTAGATATCTGATATTTTAAAAAATTCTCATGGTCTACAATGTATGTCATTTTTTTATATACAGCATTTTATTATTGGTTAGTTCTGAATATTTTTAAAAACAATCTCTATTATTTCTCTTTTGATCAATGAGTTATTCAAAAGTAGTCTGTACGATACTGCTTCTTTGATATTTTTCGAGCCTTGCTTTATGGATCAGGTGTCCATTTTTCTAAATGTATAGTATATACCTAAGTTATTCTCCATATTTTGCTGCAGAGTTCTGCCTATGGCCACTAAGTAAAGTGTGTTCACATTTTGTGATTCAAATTTCTATATCTTACTATTTTCTCTGCTTGACTTGCCAGAAACTGAGATGGTTATGTTGAAATCTCTTAGGTTGTTGAGTTTGTCTATTTCAACTTGTAGTTCTGGCCACTTTTACTTCACGTATTGTAAGAGTATTTTACCCTGTACAGGAATTAGTGTTTTAATATGTTCTTAGAGAATTGACACTTTTCTATATATAAATATATATTTAATATATACTAAATCTATCCTGCTTATGTTTATTTTTTCTGATATTAGTATAAGTGGCTCAACTGTAATTTCATTAGTGTTTGCCTGGTATATATTTATTAATTATTTTAATTTTAATCTTTACTTGGCTTTGGGTTTTAGGTGCATATATTGTAAAGAGCATATAGCTGAAATTTGATTTTTTTGTATAACCTGAAAATATACATCTTAATTAATAGGCTTAGTTCATATATTCTTGAGAGGTAAGGGTTAACTTGTCCCAGACTGGTCTCCTGCAGGTTGGTCCCCAGAAACAAAAGTTGAGCTCATATACTCCTGTAAAGCTCTGTGGAGATGAGTTATGGCCTGGTGACTAAGAAAATAATTCCTGGTACATAATAAGGTTTGGACTTCAGCCTCTGATCATATGAAGGGAACGTGTCAAATCTTGCTGCTGTATTGATATATTGTATGGCTATAATCACATGGCTTGAAGCAGAAGGGACAGATAATGCTACTCACCTACCATGAATGCTGAGATTGCAGGGCAGGGCTGGAGTCCAGGTTCTGCCTTATCAAATTGCTATTGTAGCCTGGTTCCTGATCTAAACATGGGAAAGACTGATGCTTCCCATGGATTAATGATGCTTAAAGGCTGCACAGTTCATGTGTGAGGAACTTCTTCCAGAGTCTGAGGTATACCCTGAAATATTTCTTCATAGTCCTAGAATTCAATGGGCAACAGAGGACTTACACACGTGTTATTGCTCCTATTTCCATGGGTTTTCCCCATTAAACACTACTCCAGGCACATGTGGTGTGTGGGCTTCTAGCCATATAGAGTTTATATGTGACAGCAGGGATAATTAATACTGATAATGCCTGGATTAGTTTCTATAAATTTACTTTTCCTTTTATATTTGTTTTATTTTCTCTGAGCTGCTGCTTCTCTCCTTTCTTGGTTTTTTGGTTTGTTTATGTGGATTGATTGAGCTATGTTTGTTTTCTTTCACATATCATTTTTCCTTCTCTTGGTTTTGAAAGAAAATTACAGCAATTTTATTTTACAAGGTATAGTTGATATTTTATCCTGAATATTTATTTAACACAGTCTAAAGTTAATAACTCAAACACCTACTGACCAATGCAAAAACCTTAGAACTCGTTAACTTTTATCATCCCAGTTTTGACATGTGTTTTTTTGTGTTAAGTATCTGCCCTTTTTTGAGCTCTGCATATTAGACTTTTTGTTGCTATTGTTGTTATTATTCTTATTTTATATGGAAAATACTTGTTAGATATGCCTACATTTTAATCTTTTATTTTCCTCACTGTTAAGCATTTTCATCAGATCCTTTAGAAGTTCCCTCAGTGCAGGCTTATTTATGGTAAAATCTCTCCGTTTTCATGTATCTTAAAATATTTTTGTTTTCCTTTCCTTATTTAAAGACAGCTTTGCTAAGAATACACTATTAGGTTGATAATTTTTTTTCATCACCAATTTGAAAATAATATTCCTCTATCTGGCTTTCGTTATTGCTGTTGAGTTTTTAATTTGTTTTGTTTTTGTGAGTTTAACTCTCATTTCTCTCTAGTAATCTTTCTTTTCTAAGTGCATTTAAAATTTTTCTATTCATCTTTGCAGTTCTTCAGTGTTAACTCTATATGTATCTAGGAATTGATTTGTATTTATTCTTTACTATGCTATATTTAATGTCTATGCTTTTCAACCACCCATTCAATCTTAATTTCCTTGCAGTTTCCTCACTCTTCCAATACACTCTTCAACCTCATCATTCTGCTAGATTAGTTCACTCAAAAGTCACCGTGCTCCACCAGATTAACAATACAGTGTCTTTTTCTTAGTACTTGACCTTCTTTAGCCTGACATAACTACTCCTACTTTGTTTATCCATTTGTTCTTTTTTTCCTTTTTTAAAATTGAAGTATAGTTGATGTACAATACTATATAAGTTACAGGTGTACAATATAGTGATTCACAATTTTTAAAGGTTATACTCCATCTATAGTTTTTATAAAATATTGGCTATATTCCCCATGTTGTAGAATATATCCTTGTAGCTTATTTTATACCTAATATAATAGTCTTTATCTCTTAATCCCCTACTCCCATCTGTTCTTTTTTAAAAATTTATTTATTTTATTTATTTATTTTTGGCTGTGTTGGGTCTTTGTTGCTGTGTGCGGACTTTCTCTAGTTGCAGCAAGCAGGGGCTGCTCTTCGTTGCGGTGCGTGGGCTTCTCATTACAGTGGCTTTTCTTGTTGTGGAGCACGGGCTCTAGGCACACAGGCTTCAGTAGTTGTGGCACATGGGTTCAGTAGTTGTGGTTCGTGGGCTCTAGTGTGCAGGCTCGGTGGTTGTGGCACATAGGCTTAGTTGCTCTGCGGCATGTGGGATCTTCCTGGACCAGGACTTGAACCTGTGTCCCCTGCCTTGGCAGGTGGATTCTTTTTTTTTTTTTTTAACATCTTTATTGGAGTATAATTGCTTTACAATGGTGTGTTAGTTTCTGCTTTACCACAAAGTGAATCAGTTATACATATACATATGTTCCCATATCTCTTCCCTCTTGCGTCTCTCTCCCTCCCACCCTCCCTATCCCACCCCTCTAGGTGGTCACAAAGCACCGAGCTAATCTCCCTGTGCCATGCGGCTGCTTCCCACTAGCTATCCACCCTTTGTTTGGTGGTGTATATATGTCTGTGCCACTCTCTCACTTCGTCACAGCTTACCCTTCCCCCTCCCCACATCCTCAAGTCCATGCTCTAGTAGGTGGCAGGCGGATTCTTAACCACTGCGCCACCAGGGAAGCCTCCATCTGTTCTTAAAATCTTTTTTCTTTGGTTATTGGATGTGGTCGGCAAAATTCTAAAGATGCCTCTACCCCTAGATTCCTCCCACTTGACTATTCAATCAAACAACAACCTAGGGATTGTTGTGAAGGGATCTCACAGATGTAATCAAAGTCTCAAGTCAGTTGACCTTAAAATATAGAGATTATCTAGGTGGGCCTAACTCAATCAAATGAGCCCTTTAAAATAGAGTTTTCTCCAGATAGTTGAAGAAGGGGAAGTCAGAGAGATTCAAAGTGTGAGAAGGAATCACCTCACCAAAGCTTGTTTAAGATGGAGTGGAGAGTAGGGGAGCATGTGTGAAAGGAATGTGGGCAACCTTAAGTTGATGAGAGAGGCCTCTGGCCAACAGTGAAGAAGAAAATGTGGGCTTCAGTCCTACAGCTACAGAGAACTGAATTCTGCCAACAACTTGAATAAGCTTGTACACAGATTCTTCCCCAGAGTCTCCACATAATAGACCAACATGGCTGATACTTTGATATTAGGCTGTGAAATCGTGTGCCTGACTGGACTTCTGACCAACATAACTGTGATGGAATAAATGGGTGTTGTTTTAAGCTGCTAAATTTGTGGTAGTTTGTCACACAGCGTTTGAATGCTTAAAGTTTTGCCAAAAGAGTAGATCTTCTGTTAAGTGCTCTTACAACAAAAAAAAATATTTTCAAGAAAGCAGTAGAAAATTAATATCCTGGGCCTCCATACTCCTGTCTCTCCTCTGACCATTATGATCACTCCGTCTCTGGCTTATGTTCTGGATTCTCTTCCTCCTTCTGATCCTTAAATTTGGGGATTTTCCAGATATCATCAATAAATCACTGCCTTTATAATTTTGTGACCCAGTGCATTTATCTATGCAAAAGTCCTTTTTTTCTCTTTCCTTCTTTATTATTTTATGAGGGAATTGACTTTGTTTTGTTTTAGGGGTTTAAATAGCATTTGCAAATCTTGAGTATTATCTCATAATTCTTCAGTTTAAAGAAAAAATTAAGGATAAATATAAAGAAAACAGCCCTATATAAACAATGTTTTAAATTTGACACTAAAACTCCACTTATAATTTAATTGAATCCATAATTTTTAAGCTATTCACGTCTTCTCCGATTTCTTTTCCAGCCTCATTCCGCCCCTATTGTCTATTTGATAACCTGTAGAATTTAATATTTTATTAGGACTGTTTGCTGGCTGTTTTAAGTACATGTGTCTCCTCTCCCTAAAGGTGAAGAATTCTTAGGTTTTTGGAGAGGATTTGTACTCTATTTTGAACCTCACCCTCAAAGAGAACACAATTCTGGGAACATTATGTATGTTTAATGCAAGTTTTCTGGCTTGCAGAGAAAAGGAGAACTAAAAAGGGGGCTTCTGACTAAAAGGTGAGATGGGGATGTGATTGCCATAGTTTCTACCACTGTATTACTGTGAATTTCTCTCTACTGTCAACATTTTAACTCAGCAATACCAATGCCATGGTATTACAACAGAGGAAGAGGAACATCATATTCTATTTGTTTACTTTCCTTATAATAAATTACACATATTTATGTCCAGTATCTCCTGTATGTATCTACTCTGGCTATTTTCTTTTTGGCCTTATTAAGACACAAGGTTTATCAAAGTAGAGCCCTTGGTTTGTTTTGACAGAGACAGCAAAGGAGACATTTGATAAATGCTACATAATCAACACCTAAAGATGCCTGTCAGCTAGCAGTTCATGTCCATTTAACTTGCTCTCTCTAATGCGCATCCTAGCCTGTACACAGCTGAGATGTAATAAGCTCTTTCTCGTGATAGATAAGAATAACCTGAGGGCCATGGGCTGTGGAGAACTAAGGTCAAATCTGACCACTGTGCTTCTCCTTTGTCCCAAATCTGAATTTATTCATGATTAGTTCTGCTTGCTACTACAATCAGAAAAGCTAAGGAGGTCATATGGAAAGCAGAGGAAAAAGATGTGATGGATGTAGAAACAGTAGGAAATGATGAATGATCCTGCAGTCTTCTCTGGGCAAGAGGTTTAAAAAGAATGCATATGAAAGAACAGATTTTCCTGTGTTCTGAATATATTGTCAAGAAATAAACTACTTAAAATGTACCTTTTTAATGTTCTCATTTGTCTTTTCTACATATCTCAACACATCCTTTCAAAAAAAAGCAAAATACCACAGCCTGATTAAATATTAAAAATTCCCTCACATAGAGTCTGTGATAAAAGTGTCATAAGTGAGTGTCATCAAAGGCATCTCAGAATATTATAAGTTAAATGAAAATGAAGGTAAAGAACTATAGGAATACAGTGATTATTGATAATAAGATGATAGTACTACTAGGTACTATTTATTAAACATTTTCTGCATACTAGGCACACTGCTAAGCAGTTTATATAAATTAACTCATTTAATATTTTTAAAAGTACAGTTATGTAGACAAATGATGAAATGTAGAAAAGACTTGTCAAAGGTCATATAGCAAATATAACATAAAGTCAAATTGTTTTACCCATTTTTGTCTGACTCACATTCTTAAAATCATTGATCTAATGCCTCTCAAAAAGAGTTACCATTGATTTTGAGTGTATTCTTAGAAATTGGCGGGGGGAGAAAAGAGGGGCTTTTGTTGAAGATTTATATTTTATTTGATACTATTTTCCTCGTGTCATCCTAAAAATTACTCTTTCAGAAATGGAAATGTGCTTCTGAACCACATTATTATGCATTTACCTCCCATGTATTATATATATCAAATGACATTAACGGATAAATTTTGAGAGGATAATGTGAGGTATATTTAGGGAAATAACACGTCTTCGTCAGGTTAGATTATAAGTGAAGCTGACATAGATTAAGGGAATTAGGTTGAAAAAAAGCCTTCATTATTCTAGATAAAATATTTTCAAGCACAAGTTGAATACATGAATCAAGTTCAACTTAAATCCATTAAAAAAATCTGTTGATGTTAAAAGAAGCAAGCACAAGGTCATAATTTTTCTTCTCTGCATTTCTGATGGTTTTTCTTTGTCTCTGTAGTTCATCTACTAATTTGAATGTCATGTTAATGGAGGCACTCGTTTTCTTTTTTGGTGTTTAAATTGATATCTTCTACATGACAAGCTTGTAATGACTCATTTAAATAGGTGGCATGTTTTAATAGATTAAACAGAAATGTTACTATACCTTTTCTGATAGATATATTTTATATGTGGTAAGATGAGATATTTTTAAAGAACATGCATATTTTATCTAAATCTTTATAGCTCTTATGTCTAGTGAATTTTGGAAATAGGAATCTTGTAGTTTTCTGAGAGAATAAAAGATTTGTGGAAAGTTCTGAACAAATATCTAGTATATAATATTAAATGTTGTGATAACCATCTTCAAAGAGATCTTGGAACAGATAGTGCTAGCTAGCATGGAAAATTTCAGTTTTCTCTGTTGAATGGCTCACCACAGAAGTTTTGGTTGCAAGACATGGGGCCAGTTCTAGAGAGTTTGGACTTGGAACTAGATGTACTCACTAGAGGAAATTTTGCTGGTCAGGTGAAGAAGTCCAGCCTGACAGGATATTCAGTTATCTTGAGAGAAACTGACAGGTGACTGGTCAGTCTGAGGAGCTAGCTAGTATACAGGGCAGAAAAAGGAGGAGCCTACAGGGAAGCAATATATTGAGGTGTGGTAAGCAGACATGTCAAGAGGCATGAGGAAACAGGAAGCCAGACCTAAAGCATGGGGTTTGAAGTTCAGAATCACATCTCAATAGGCAAGGATGGAGGCATGAGAAAATCAGAATTCCAATCCTGAAGTCATTGATGTGCTGGGTGTTTATCAAGATCAGGACTAATATCAGCATCCAGATAGGAAACTGAGTCATAAGGTGAAACTTGATCTCAAGGAGAAATCAAGTTACTAGAACTGGGACATAAAGTAGAACTATAGGAGCAGCCAGATGAACTTGAGTATAGATAGCAATAGCAATCATGACTTCCCTCTTCAAAAAGGCTTGAAATCTTTCAAAACTGAGACAGGGCCTACATGTTGGTATTAGTCACTATAGGCAGACATTAAAAAAAAGTCTTCTGGCCATAATAAACCTGAGAGTTTAGAGTAAGTTTTCACTTTAGGACTGGTATTTAAGGCAACAAGAATATAATTCACTTTGGTTTTAGTTGAGTTTGAGCAATCATTTTCACTATAAGCAACACATACATGATAGAGTAAAACAACAAACCAAATTGGTGGAACTGTAAAGAGGAAAAGTATGAGAAGATTCAAAATGTCACACTGAAACACCTTTAAAAGACTATGCTCTGACTCATAAAAGCAGTAGTGATTTGATCAGCCTGATAGTTTGCTGCTTTAAGGAAAATATTTGTCAACTTTATATTCAAGAACGTGGCTGGAGGAAAGATTTTACTTTTGACTTATTCACTCTCTAGATATGAGAATTCCTTAGGTCTTTTAGTCATTCCTTCCTAAACAATAAATAAATGAGATTTTTTAGAAATATCTAATTAATTCTCTAGTTAACGAAAATTATTGTAATAATACATACTTGCTAATAGAACTTTGAAAATAGTATGTTAGTAAAAAAGTTAAATGATCATCTTAAAATCCTGATGACATATTGGGTGGTCAAAAAAGTTCGTTTGGGTTTTCTGAGCTTCTTATGGAAAAAACCTGAACGAACTTTTTGGACAGCCCAATATTTGCTTCTCAGTCACACCCACAAAGATTGTAATCACCATCAGAAGAGACATCTTTGAACATGAAGTCCAGTGTTAAATAGCTATAATTTCAGAAATATCACCCCATTCTTCAAACTCTAATAATTTCAGTTCCCTCTGTGGACTTTAGATTCTAATTTATATTTTATATTAAATATATTAGTCTCTTCCAACAAAAATGAGATAAGCAACTATATTATTATAAAGTAGGAGCAATAATATATGTTTACACATTTTGTAACGTTAATGCACAAACCAGCCCTTTTGGTTTGATAAGCAACAGTGGATTTTTAAAATTTCAACCAATACAGAATTTTATGTCCCTTTAAAAAAGAAAAATAAGTAAATCAATAGTACTAGGGTATTTTGTACAGCCAGGGAAAGATATGCTGACACAGCTAGCATTGAGGATGTGGTGCCGGGATCCTATTGGCACACATACCTGTCACTTCCCTTTCACCTTTCAGAGCCACTGAATTGCTGTTGCTTGGTCATGGAAACTCAATTATTTCCCAAGCTGGCGTCTGGCCTTCTATAGCTTAATGAACTTAACCACCCAAGACAAACGTATATATTTGTTCTCCAAATGACTTCATGGCAGCCATTTGAAGGCAAGTGAGGCCCAATCCCTGAAATCCTTGCTTTCTTTAAATAACCCATGTATATTTTGTATGCTCCCTTTGTTCTTTCTGGATGCCCTTAGGCCCCAAATCAGTCAAATCATGTGTGTTTTTAACAAACACACTTCAAACTGGCTTTACTTAAATCTAAGAGACATGATCATAGGCAAATTTTCCATTTCTAAAATATCTTAACACCTTAACACCTAACACCTTTACCTCTTCATCTTTCATGGTCTTAAGATGTTTTGGCATAGGAGGGAAAATGTCTGAATGAATTTTGTAGTTATAATAAGAAGGGCTCTATATGAAGTGAAAATAAGAAAAATTACTGCTGTGATATCACATTATAAAGTGCCATGGAAATGTAAATTATTACATTTTATATTATTTTAAGGTCTTGGTGTCCTGCACATGTGGAACCCATAACACAAAGTAAATCACCTAGGTGTACAGAGAAGAGTCCATGTTGATGCTAATGATACTTCTGATAATCTCCTCACTCAGTTCCTAGACCTTATTACTCCAGTGAGTTCTACTTTGTCCTTCTGTTCATGATCCAGTTCACACTTCTTTGACAATAGAGTGCCATCTCCAAAGTCTCAGTCTTTCCACCTCTCCATCTTTCCTTCTTTATCATTTTCTTCACTCTCTTTATTGTCTATAGTCTCTTAATCTTTAAGCACAATCCTAGAAACACATTCTTTCTGCCCTGTCTGGATGCCAAAATGGACAGTTTCAATGATCTCCTTACTGACATCCTGTATTTGTTCATGCCCTTCAACTGGCTTGCCAATTTCCTTCTTTTAAGGAAGTGCAAACTTCTGCTTTCTCTGACAGAAAACAAAAGGTTTAGGTGAATTCTTAGAGAAAGCACTTAAACATGTGAATATATTCTATCATAAATTCATCCTTGTCTAATTCATTGGCTAACAATGACTCCTGGGGCCTGCCATTCCCACTCTTTCTATGTTTAGAACCAGAAAAGCAAACTTTGGGAGAATATAGCAAAAAGAGGTTCTATTTCCTAGTACTTTATTAGAGACCTCTAGAGGAGTGAAAGGGATTGAATAGCTTTTCTTAAAATATGAGATTCAGATTGGTAGCAACAGAGAAATCATACTTTGTTACTAATCACAGAATACTGGATTGGAAAATCAATGTTCATTCATGTAATTTTTATTTGTTACTAAACATCATATTGATTGGTTAAATATGCTCACTTGACTAGCCATTTAATATCCTTCCTATTTACATTTCATCTTTCTATTTTTATCTCATATCTCTAATGAATTTCTTCATAAGATCCCAGCAGCTGATATCTGCCCAGTCAAGCCATGGTTCACTTTTTGGACCTGTGCAGTCACATTAATACAAAGCAGAATGCTCTCTGTTCATATTTACTGTCATTCTTAGTATAATTACAGAAATCTCTTTGACTTTTCAGACCATGGGCCATGTCAGTTTGTATTACTGTTACTTAACTGACTGATCCTGTTATAGGTGTGTCCAACTGAAATGTGATTTCTGTTAAAGCAGGCTTGTAGGATCTCTCCCTTCCTAACTTCTCACAGCAGACTTTGTCACATTATCGTAACTCAGAGGGCTTGTAAACTTCTCATTTACTGATTACTGTATAGACTAATGGTAAATGCACAGGTCCTCAAGTTAGACTCCTTGTGTTTACATTAAAGTTCAGCCGCTTATGAAGCTGTGGGACATTAGGGAATTAATGTATGTCTCTGGGTTCACTGTGATTATCTGTAAAATGCGGGTAATAATAGCACTATGTCATGTTATTGTGAGACAGAAATGAAGTAATTCATGTAAATATCTTAACCTGATGCCTGATACATGGTGAGCTCTCAATAAGTGTAGGCTCTTTTTATTAGTGGATGCAAGCTAGTGATGCTGTAAAAGCTTTCAGCAAGTATGTATTTCTTTCTTATATAAAGAACTGCCATTAAGGCTGCCCTCATTTTTTTATATTCCATTTACTTACTTACAGGTTCAAATCTACAGTGGAAATAACTTTTTTTTTTTTTTTTTTACTAGTTTTGGAAAGATGTTTTTAAACCAGTTCCTTAAAAGACTCCTATGTGACCCACACTAGTAAAATATACCTTCAGGTGCCTCCTCTGTCTCTAGGCAACAGCAGTGTAAAATATGTAAACAAATGAGTGTCCTTGTTTGCTAAAATTTAATCTGTTAATCATGTTGTATTATTGCTCTTCCCCAAATTCTCTCTCCCCATCAGGTAACATTCCTTGTTATTAGGAAGAGGAAGTTCCTTAACATATTATTTCGACAGCATAATTTACCCAGATGATGGTCATTATGATGATGCTTTTTTTTTTTGATTTATTTTATTTTTTTGATGATGCTTTAGATTCATTTAGAGTCCACCATTCAGAGAGGAAGAATAGATGGCCTACATTATTCCTCATACTTATTTAAAATTGCTGCATTCCCATTTGTGAGTTTGTTGAACGACTGGGTAGCATACCTCTTTATAAAGATAAAATGGAGAGTAATAAATGAAAACACTCCCTAGCTATACTATTGATTTAGTTGTTTATTAAAATAACCTCATATTGGACTTGTATTTTACTCTTAGAAAATTGGCAAAGTGCTAATATATTTAGTTTAACTGGACCAAGTACATGTCTTATTTAACTTGGATTCCCCAGCACAAACTCATTTATTAAGAATAAATGCTTGGGACTTCCCTGGTGGTGCAGTGGTTAAGAATCCATCTGCCAATGCAGGGACATGAGTTCGAGCCCTGGTCTGGGAAGATCCCACATGCCGCGGAGCAACTAAGCCTGGGCACCACACTACTGAGCCTGCGCTCTAGAGCCCGCGAGCCACAACTACTGAAGCTCACACACCTTAGAGCCCGTGCACTGCAACTACTGAGCCCACATGCCGCAACTACTGAAGTCCATGCTCTCTAGGGCCCACATACTGCAACTACTGAAGCCTGCATGCATAGAGCCTCTGCTCTGCAACGAGAAGTCACCGCAATGAGAAGCCTGCACACCGCAACGAAGAGTAGGCCCCGCTCACCGCCACTAGAGAAAGCCCATGCGCAACAATGAAGACCCAATGCAGCCAATAAGTAAATAAAATAAAATAGAATAGAATAAACAGTCGAGAATACTGGACTTTATTTACAAAAAAAGAATAAATGCTTGTTGAATCGAATTAATCAGCCAAACAGTAGACAAATGAAAGTTGTGGTTAATAAGATGGGCCAGACTGAAATACTATTCTTGTTGAGAAGCTTACTTTAATCACCTTCTTATTTTCCAGCCTTATACAATCATGTATTAAAGTGATAGAATATGTCTCATATTGACTAAATAATAGTTTTATATTATGCTGAATCTGCCTGGGAATAAAATAGACACCTTATCAAATTCAGTGGAGGTGTCATGAGAATTGATACCTAAGAGTTGTAGTGGGAACACATTTAAATTTTTAAAATATGCAAGATTTTTGATATTGTCTCATGTCCACTATTGTTTGGGAATAATGCAGTTTCAATTTATAGAATTGCATCATGTATTTTAGGGCTGGAGAGAAACTTGATAAGTTTTCCATTGAACCTAAAGAGGAATGCATTGCAATAAGGTGCTCATTCAAAAATCAAATAATGATGTGAATAATGTTGATCATCTCTACTGGAGGAAAAAAATGCTACACATTACTTATATATTTATTTAACAATCTTGGACTTTATTAATACAATGTTTTATAGTATATATGCCTTATTTTTTTTCTTATAGTTAAATGTCTGAATTCTGAGAAATTTCAGCATGCTTTGGTGAGAGGAACAGTCATCTTATTTTCAAAAAGATGCAGGCACAGACAGTTTTTGACCAAAAGGTGTATTACTGACCAAAACTCAGCAATCTAGTCTGGAAAATAAATGAAGAATTCTGCTGCTGGTGAGATGAATACATAGGTAGAGGGAGGTGAAGAATATGAACTACTCAGCAGCCTTAAACTTTCTCTTGACTTTGATATAAGTGCTGGAGAAATATCAATGTTATCATTCCCAGAAGCCATTCATTTAGAAATGGAAATTAGAATAGATGGAAAAATACAGTGTTGGGAGTTACCTATCAGGAAACAAAATGGATGTGTGTGATATCTACCCACTCTCATGGTGAGGGCCCTGTATTACACTTACTGTCTAAAGCTTACTGTGCTGAAACCTTCACAGCAAAGGTTCCAGTTTCTCATAATGACCTCTAAGTGAAAGTGAATGAGGTTTAGCTACCAGGTATGTGCTTCTGGAACAACACATGATGGGACCTTTTTTTTTTTTTTTTTTTACTTTATTTTTATTTTATTTTATTTTTTGGCTGAGTTGGGTCTTTGTTGCTGCATGCGGGCTTTCTCTAGTTGTGGCAAGTGGGAGCTATTCTTCATTGTGGTGCATGGGCTTTTCATTTTGGTGGCTTCTCTTGTTGCGGAGCATGGGCTCTAGGTACACAGGCTTCAGTAGTTGTGGCTTGCAGGCTCTAGAGCACGGGCTCAGTAGTGTGGCACATGGGCTTAGCTGCTCCGCGGCATGTGGGATCTTCCCAGACCAAGGATCGAACCCGTGTCCCCTGCATTGGCAGATGGATTCTTAATCACTGCGCCACCAGAGAAGCCCACAGTGAGACCTTTCAACGTTGTTTCCAAGGCTATTTTCTTTGGAATACTGTTCTGTGAGATTTGGTAGAAAAAGAATCCCATGATCAGAATGTTTGGGAAACACTGAATATTTTATCCCTATGTTATACATTCAAAATGTATATTTTTTACATAAGACATAAAATTCCTAGAGTAAACAAAAACTGAAAAAACAAAACAAAAAATCCTGCTAATTCGATTAATAGAAGTTTTTCACTGAACACTTGTGAATGTTTTTGAGGCACTGGCTGATACTGAATACAGTCTTGGGAAGGCTGATCTAAGGAATTAAAATTCTGTAAATTATGAGGAAAACACTTTTAGGTGAGAAGAGATGCATATGGTAGCAGGCTTCAGTATTCTGTATTTCCATTCAGGAAATTGTTCTTATTTGATCCCTTCCAACCTTGATCCTTTTTCCTTTCAGTGGACTCTGTAGTAGGGATAAAGAGAAAAATGTCATTTACTACCCTAGAAGAGCTATTTACTGTAAATACAGTGGAGGCTGGTAAAAGTGTGTTGATAAAAAGACATATTAGCTTAGGTTCTCTTGGTAGCAAATAACAAAAACTAAATCAAAGTTGGATATATGAAACCCAAGGGCAGAAATACAGCCAGGCTCAGGAAAGGTCTAGGAAGCCACTATATCACTTCCAGTAATGTGATCGCCGAACTGCTTTTCAACAAAGGGCATCTTCCTAAGCAAACATTCAGAATCTAGTCTAGAGATTCAAAATGAACTCTGCTGCTGGTTGGAATTAAAAAAAAAAAATATATATATATATATATATATATATACACATATACATATATATACACACACACATATATATACACACACACACAAGCATGCATATATACATATGATACAAAGGAAAGAAAACATATATAAGTGGATGCTTTGTTATTACAACATGCATGCCAGGCATTGGTGACCATGGGAAGTCACCCCCGTGTTTCTGAGCAAGACAGCCTAGCATTCATTTTTCCATTATCACTGTTGCCCAGAGTGAACTTGTCAAAGAGATACTCCACCATTCAGACTTCCAAACCCCTCCACCCCCCATCTTGCTACTCATACTTAACCATTAGTATCTGTATAATTAATGAACATAAATATTTCAGGTGAAACTGAAGACTCCCTTTATTTTAATCCCTGCCCAATCCCATTCCCTTCACTTGTTTCCCAGAGGCAACTGCAATCATGATTTTCAGGCTATGGTTCTATACTTTTACTATGCACATGCACCCACATTCACCAGGGACCCCTACCTCACCCCACCCCACCCCAGTCTACCCCCATATACCCACATTATTTATAAGGGGAAGATTGATTTTGTGTTTTCCAGGGCCCCGTGGAACACCTTCTCCTTCCCACTGTGGAGATCCTGAGCTGCATATGGTTGGGGTATGGCTGTGTTCAGAGACTCCTGGATACCTGTTTTAAAACTTAAAAATGAAAGATTTGCCCACATGAATCAACCAGAGACCTTTATTTATTTATGAACCAATAACTTTATTGGAAGAAGTGGAAAAACTGGAAGAAAAAAACTTAAGTGATAAAATAAAGTTCAGGAAAAGAGAGTCCTGCACTTGTAGCAAAAAAAAAAAAATTAAGTGAACTTCTTCTGCAAGGGCACTATTGCCGTCTGCATGGCAGGCACGGTGACCAGGGCTCTGGTCACCCCATGGCTCTGGGGAAGTCCAGTCCAGGCTCAGTTCTTCTTGTCGCTGTCGCCCAGGGTGAGCTTGTCAAAGAGGTACCCTGCCAGGTCGGCGTCCGGGGCCCGCATCATGCTCAGGGTGGTGACGTGAGCCTCCAGCTCTCTGATGAACGCCACCTGCTGGCTTAGGTAGTGAGTTGCCAGGAAGTGACGCAGGTGGGGGGTCGCTCTTGTCGGTGGCCGGCTGGTGCAGGTGGAGCAGGTTCCGGTTCACGCGCTTCTCCAGGAACAAGGCGCACTTCATGGCCTTGAGGCCGCTCTTCCACTTGTCACTGACTGGCTTCCTGATGTTGATGGAAGTTGAGGCGGCCCCGCGCTGGTTCTGCAGACGCATCAGGCCCTGGGCCCGCTCGTGGGAGCGGCGCAGGAAGAACCGTGTGAAGTGCTTCAAGGCCACGTCGTCGCGGTCGAGGTAAAAGGCTGCGGCCAGGAACAAGAAGGAGGCGTGGAGCTCCAGGGTGAAATGGCTGTTGACGGCGGCCTCGCAGTCGGGGGGGTGGTAGTTCTGGCGCACCTGCGAGGGCCGGCGCTTGCAGCGTGGTGAGCAGCGTGGCGGGCGTGAAGGCCAAGGTGAAGGCGAAGCCTCGGGGCCCGCGGTGGCTGCCTCGGAGCATCGTTCCCATGTGGTCGAAGAGGGCGGCTGCTCTGAGATGGACCGGAAGGCGGGTCCATTACCCGGGTTTGGGAGGGGGGAAAGGAGGTTCCGGTTCCATTACGGGGCGGGGGGGATTGGGAGTGTGGATGTGCACGGAGGGCGGGTCACGAACGCTGTGTCCCAGGTTCCATCCAGGCCTGGGTGAGGCAGGGAGCCTGCGCTGAGCTTCTGGCCTAATCTTTTAAAATGTTATTCCGAATATAAGCGCAACCGTTTTGAGTTAATCACTTGCGTGATTTCTTATTTGAATAGTGCCTTGATGTGATTCTTTCATTAAACAGTTCTTTTGTGGTATCATTGGTTATATTTACTATCACAGAGCTCTATTTGAAGTTAGCTCTCCTCAGTGACTTCAACACCCATACTAATGACACTTCTGATAGCCTCTTCACTGGGTTCCTGGACCTTATTAACTCCAGTGATCTCCACTTTTCTCTTTCTGTTTCTGGTCACGTTCACACTTGTCTGACAGCAGAGCACCACCTCCAGAGTCTCAGTGAATCTTTCCACCTCTCCAGCTTTCACTCGCTTTGAACTTGGTCTTCGCTCCCTTTGTTGTCTCTCATCTCTTAATCTTCCAGCACAGTCCTAGAAACACAGCCCCTTTCACCTGATTTACCAATTTCCTTCCTCTTGGGTAAGTGCAGACTTCTCTTTTCTTTGTCAGAAAACAAAAGGCTTAGATGCATTCTTAGAGAAAGAACTTAACTGTGTGGATGCATTTATCCCCTCCAACCTCATTTGTCCCTTCACTGCCACTCAGCAAGAATTTTTTTGAACCCCTCAATTATGTTGTATGGAATGAGCCACAGTGGTAGGAAATACCATTGATCTCAAATTATCTTTCATTCATTCATTCAGTAAATATTTATTGATTACTTAATATGGCCCAGGCACTGGTATGGGATTTGGGCATATATTAGTAACAAAGAGAGACGAAGTCTGTTCCCATGAGGTTTGTATTCTAGTGGAGAAGCAGACCAAAACAAAACAAAACAAAAAACTGCTGTTTTTCTCCCTTTATTGTCTCAAGTAAATATGTATAAGATATTACACATGTATATGAAATTAAAAAGTCAATATTTTCTTTGAAGTTAAGGATATTATAGTGGAAGACATAAGACCAATCAAGGTATTTATAATTAATTAATTCAACAACCATTTATATACAGTACTCCAAATATGTGTCACTGTTTGACTCTGGAGATACACAGAAGAATCAAACATGGTCTCTGTTCTCAAGGTACAAGAAAGAGTGATGGACCGTTTTAAGTGCTCTCAATGGTTTTAAAGTGCTCTCAATGGTTTTATTATTGTTTGACTGATGTGCTTTTTTGGGGGGGTCTCTTTATTTCTCTTTGAAAGCTCATGCTATGCTGTAATCATTGTTTATGAAGGAAGCAAAAGATCAAATATCAACTGTCACATTGTAAACTTATCTAAGCAATTTTAGAGGCATTTAATTGTTGAGTCTGTAAAGAAATAGAATAATAACAATGTCTATTTGATAAGTTGATTTTAATGAGAGAATCATACATTAGAGATGGAAAAGAACTACATGATCAGTTTCTCAGTGAGATAAAATTGTATTCTATGTTTGCTTAACACCAGTGTTTAGTCTTAATATAATTGCAATCTTTCAAAAATTTCCTTGGAAGAGTCCATTGTAGACTTCACTGGAAGAATCTATTTAAATAGAAGAAATCTTGATTTTGTAGAACATTTTCTCATTATGTCCCAAGATTATTTAATAATTAATTTATCTGGACAACTTTACTCTTCAAATATTAAAATAATACTATTGAATGGTTATATGTGTACTAAGGGGTGATAATGGTGTTTCTCAGATGTTTTATCCCTCATCATTACTTCCTAGGTTAGAAGATAATGTTAAAATACATGTTATAACTAAGAGAAAACTAAGTTTTAAAATCTAACATTTTTAAGGGAAATCAATAAACTAGCATGAACTGGAACCTCAAATTTCCATGAAGGAAATATACATATGTATAAACAAAAACATTGCATCCAGTTTTTCTTTAATGAGGAATGTAAAGCTAAATACAAACACAGAATGAAAAAATTTCAGAGCAGATCATGTTTTTAGAAAAATTTAAAATTTTATTTAAAAGATTTGTTTATTTTGGGGCTTCCCTGGTGGCGCAGTGGTTGAGAGTCCGCCTGCCGATGCAGGGGACACGGGTTCGTGCCCCGGTCCGGGAAGATCCCACAGGCCGCGGAGTGGCTGGGCCCGTGAGCCATGGCCGCTGAGCCTGCACGTCCAGAGCCTGTGGTCCGTGCAAAGGAAGAGGCCACAACAGTGAGAGGCCTGCGTACCGCAAAAAAAAAAAAAAAAAAAAAAAATTCTATTTTATAATTTTTGTCTGCATTGGGTCTTTGATGGACGCGGGCTTTCTCTAGTTGCAGCGAGTGGGGGATGCTCTTTGTTGCAGTGCCTGGGCTTCTCATTGTGGTAGCCTCTCTTGTTACGGAGCATGGGCTCTCGGTGTGCTGACTTCAGTAGTTGTGGTGTGCAGGATCAGTAGTTGTGGCACATGGTCTTAGTTGCTCCGGGGCATGTGGGATCTTCCCGGACCAAGGCTTGAACTCATGTTCCCTGCGTTGGCAGGCGGTTTCTTAACCACTGTGCCACCAGGGAAGCCCTCAAATTTAAAAAATGTTGATAATCAAATTTTATAGTTTATAACTTGGTCTATGCTAAGATAATGTCTTTAAAAATATCAATATAGGGCTATAAGATGAAGGTTTCTTTGAAATGTTTGTGGTCAGTGTTGGTATTATGTTAGGATTCTACAGAAAAACAGAACCAATAGAAGATATATTTGTATATTATATAAAATAAGGAATTGGCTCACGTGATTATGGAGGCTGACAAGTCTCAAAATCTGCAGTTGCCATACTTGAGACCCAGGAGAGTCCAGTATGTCCAGTCCAAAGGCCAGGAGGCTCAAGACCCAGGAAATTCAAGTTGAAGGCAGGAAAAAACAATGTCCCTGCTCTAACGCAGTCAGGCAAGAGGAGTTCCTTGTTACTCAGAGGAAGGTCAGCATTTTTATAAATGATTGTATGAGGCTCATTGACTTTAAGGAAAGCAATCTGCTTTACTTAGTCTACTATTTCAAATGTTAATCTCATGGAAAAACACCCTTTCAGGCACAAACAATAATATTTGACTAAATATCTGGGTACCCCCTGGCCCTTTCAAGTTGACATATAAAAATTAGCTATCACAGTGTTATTCATGATAAATGCAGAGTCAACAAATAAAAATTCTCATGCTATAATCTGCAAAAACTGTTTTGACTTTCAGTTCCCTTCATTAATTTAAAAATGTTACAGAACTAATAGTTACACAACTGATATTAGACAATAAGTTCTGACTCCATGTCAATGATTAGCTCTCATTCATTCATTCAGTATATTTCTATTGAGCACCTATTATATGACAGGTATTTTATAGGTACTAACATAAAAACTTGTTCTATAAGCTCCTCATGTTTGTATTTCTTTTGTAGTTAAGTGCTAGTAAATGTTTCATATAATTCCTTCTTTGAAAATTAATACATGAAGTAGGATCAATGGTATAATCTTAAGGAAGTAGATCAGTAGCAGCAGTTGGTGGCTTATCTCACTGTCTGTGTTGTGTGTGTGTGTTTGTGTATTCATATGTATAAATAAATCATTTAATGAGAGGTAGTGAAAAGTGATACAACAATATTATATATCTCTGGGCTGTTCACTCTGCATTACCTTATTATTACAGATACTGGATTAAATTTGATTATTATTACCCATATTTTACAGATAAAGAAATTGTGAATCAAAGTATGTAACATGATCAAACACAGAGCTTGTAAATAGCAGAGAGTGACACTCTGAACTGGATTCCTCTCTAGGTAGTTTGGGAAGTTTGGCTGGACCATGAGCTCCTTTAGAACAAAGACTGTTCAACTTGTGATGCTAAATTTCACATAGTACAGGCTCAAAAATATAAATTAAAATATTGAGTGGCCTATTAAAAGCTTTATTAGTTTCATTATTTCTCCAAATTAAAAAAATGAGTGGGAGTAGATGTTGAATATATATTTAAACTGTTTCCTTTAAAAGGAAAAAAAATCAGACACCCAATGGTGATAAATTACTATTATAATTTTACTTTAATATGCATAAACATAAAACCAGGCATAGAAATTGGTATGCTTTTATAACTGTAAACCTAACAATTTGTAAATATATGCAAATACAACTATAAAACTATTAAAATTAAAATTAAATTCCAGTTATGCATCAGATTATGCTTTTTGTCTTAGACACAGTCCCTTCTCACTGAGAACATACTAGTTGACGAGATGCAAGTTTCCTTTTGAGTGTGCCATGCCTGTGCCCCTATATCCATGAAACATCTCAGTTCTCTACCACCCTTCTTTACTGAAGACATGACACACTTTAGCTCATACGATGATTCATAATGTACTTTGCTTTCAGGTAGTGGAAGTCATCATTCAAATATTGTCTGTTCATGTTCTTTTTTATTAGTTTGTGAAATGTAATTCTGATGCAGTTTGTTGATTTCATGAAATACCATTAAAAGTCTCAGTAACTTCAATAACTGAAGAGGCTGTTCAAACTGGGAATTGAGGAGGAAGAGAACTACTGACAGAATTTTAAGGGATAACACTCTTCCCTTTGAGTTTCATTCTATTAAACTATTTTTCACTTCCCAGTCATCACTTTAAAAGGATATTTTAGTGTTTGCAGCTGGTAAAATGTGACTATAAGGGAGGACATGCGACAGTTGTCCTTTTTACACTAGAACATGCCAGCCTAGCAGCAGTCACACTCAGTGTGATTCAAAACACACACGCAGGCATGGAAAGTGACTTTGTGCTGCTGCATTGAGCTATAGACAGATCAAGATAATTCTGAAAATGCTTCCAGTAATTTTTCATTTGGATATAAACACAAGAACAGATCCATGGAATTCACAAATACAGGTAGAGAACACTGAGTTAGAATGGCATGGACACACCATATATATAGTCAATAACTATTTAGGACCTAATATATTCCAGCTTTGTGCTAAATGCTGAATGATTGCAACAGGCGTTGACTTTAATCTCATGGGCCCTAGAGTCTGTTTCAGTTCACTGTGTTCACTGACAGAATGTATATGTGATGAATGTAAAATTAGATGCTAATGAGTTGATAATAGAATATGTATATATATATATTGAAATATTCAAATATATTCAATAATATTTTGTTTTGAAATCTTTACCACTATTGTCACAGATACAGAAATTGCAACAGACGTTCTCATACCTTTTCCTACATAGCATTTGGGTTTAGGGAAAATATTTTTGGTGGAATGGTGTTAGTCAACCTACAAATCCAGAATGTCTTGGTTGAAGGTGTAGATACTTGTTTCACTAAAATCAAGTGTAAGTTTTTCCAAACAAGTTAGGAAAAAAATGCAAAATCCTTATAAAATGTTCCTTATGATTCCATACCTTACTATACTATTAACCCGATGTGTTAATAAGCTTATATTTAATGTAATCATTATTCTTCATAATTTGACATGAGTAATGTGCTCTCACATTTTAATTTTCTAAACTTTTATACCATATTCTCAATGACTTATTTGCTGATTTCCTTTTTTATAAAAATATGATAATGACCTCAACCAACCACTGTTAAACTCAGCAAAAAGCACAATTTCCAAAGTAAATGTTTTGTAAAGTGTTTCCTATGTATTATTCACATTTATTACTTTTCCTCTAAACTTTTGATATTTCAATTCATACATGAAAAATAAACAATGTCCTTTTGACTTACTTTCTTGAAGTCTTTTGCCATTTTCCAAAAATATCGGAATAGTTAAGGTCAGTTAAACCTATTTAGAGTTACAAATTTCTAGGAAATATCTGATATTTAGTAACTTTCTGCCCAAATGATTTTAAATCTCATTTATTATAAAGTGAATTAAAAGATTGGCATATATTCTTTAAATAGAAAGATTATCAACCTGCTTTTGCTAATGTAGATGGTGGTCTTAAGTTCTGATTTCATACATGACAAACAACCCATGATTAAAGGCTCATTAATAATCTGCCAAATACTGTCAGCTGTATGACTAAATTCTCCATTAGTAATGTAATCCCTTGATTTTCTTCTGACAGAAGAGTGCTGATCCTTTGAAACCATTGGCAGTAATATGAATTTATACATTATATGTGTGTGTGTGTGTGTGTGTGTGTGTGTGTGTGTGTGTGTGTGTATGTATCTCTTGGAAGAGAAACTGAACGCCAAGACAAAACCTCGCATTCCTTTACAGGACGTGCAGTGCAGATCTGTTGTGGAGTAACTGCTGGATCTGGGAAGGAAGGTGAGGCTAAAGGCAGCCCATTAGAAAAGGAAGAGGATGTTGGAACTGGGAATTGAGGGGAAGAGAACTACTGACAATTTTAAGGGATAACACTCTTGCCTTTGAGTGTCTGTGTGGTAGAGTCCGTGGCCTGGAGTAGAAGGGGAAAGCTGTACTAGAGCAGCTTCTGGTGGCAGGAATATTATTTTCTTATACATGCAGCTATTGAAACATTGCTTAACATTCCTCAGATCTTAACTGTCAAGGACAAAAAACAGTAATGATAACTGGAAATGTCAGTTCCACGTCCACAATAATCTATTTACAATTGCTTCCCTCTTTCACGAGTTCTCTACCAATTATCCATGCTTTTATCCCCCCCTAAATCATCACTTTTTCCTTAATCACATGTATTCCTCAATTATGCTGTAGAAAACTGCAATTTTCCCTATGTGGCCCTTTCCCCTTAATTCTTTTTTTTATTTTCCACATTAACAATCCCTAATTTTTAGAAAAAAGACCATACCATATAAATGAATCAAGGTACAGAATTCCTCAAATTATAAAAATCAATTCCTGGAGCTATTATTATTGATTGATATATTATTGATTGATAACTATATTGATCACATCGATGTAAGTATTTTAATCAGTCTGTCTACAGAGATTGCAGCTACAAGATAAAAAAACAATCAGTTTATTCAGTTGTTACAAATGTAGGAGGGGGAAATGGAAATAGGATTAACAAGATTTTATGCAGAACCAAGAGTCCACTTCCTTTTCTTTCCAGAGACACTATTCTATAAACCATGGTATTGCTTCTCCTAGCCAGACTATTAAGCATGTTTGGTTAGATTACATTTTGAATTATACCAGTTTATTGGAATAAATGTCTCTGTGGGACACTTGGGTTTATAAAACTCTGTTTCATAGCTGGATGATGTAGAGCATCCCTCAGACTATCTTCTTGCAAAAGAATGCTGTTGGGTCAAATGAACAAGAGAAAACAGGTAATAATATAATATTAGAACTCTCTACAAAATAACATCTCAATTCACATTTTGTGATACGTTCATTGACATCTTCGAAAACCATGCTGTGTGTATGTATGTATGGAGTGCACACATTTGTACGTACATATTGGGCTTTGATCACTAATGTTAATGTTCGCTAAAATTTGTACCTTAATGTGGATTGTAGTATGAATATATATGTAGTAAGTTATTATAAAGAGATATGATTATTAATATAGAATAGTATTCTGTATTTTATAATTAGGGTTAGAGTGGTATAATTAAAAAATAATAATATTGAATATTTTTGCCTACCCTTCCAATATTGGACGTTAGTTACGTAAAGTAGACATTAGTGGAAACATGCATCTTAGCTGATTGTGTATGTGTGTACTCTATCAATTTTTAATTCTTTAAAAAATACAAATATTGTATTAGAAGCCATGGAGAATTAGAAGTCAGTGGTAGTGGAAAACTGAGGTTAAGGTTATTGATTATTTTGTGTTTTCATATCCACAATATGAAGTGATTTGGGAAGTTTTTTGCTAGCTACTAGAAAATAAGCTAAGATTTATGTTAGCTCTTTGAATGCCTCTACCGAAGTTCCATCACTAGGAAAGTGAGGTCACCCTTCTTTGATTAAATCATCAGACATAACATAGTACCATTTACATGTCCTCAAAGTTTTATTACAACACAATTAATAGCCAAGATTTTAGCTATTTACGAGGTCTTCTAACTATATACCAGGTAATTTCATGTGTACATGGCATGAACTACCTTATAAAATAGAGCTGCCTCTTTTGATTTCCTAAATATTATAACCTATCTATATTAGTGAACTGGAGCTGTGGATCAGTTGATAAGATATGCATAACTGTGTGCACTGAGTGATAGGAATGCCACTTGTTATCTTTTTTCTGGAGATGTCTATATAAGAAAATAAAAGGTACTTTCTAGAAATATGAAAAAACTAGCAGCCTGATACTGTTCATTCTTACCCTTTTTGGGAATTTGAATAAGTAATTTATTCTCCCTTAACCTCAAGTTCTCTATTTAAAAAGTGACCTTGGACTAGATCCTGTTGCACATACTGTGGTCAAATGATTTTATGCCCAGGGATTTCAGCCGTTGGCTGTGAATCAAAATCAGTTGAGGAAATTCTGATTCAGCAAGTTTGGGGTTGAACTCTGGCATATGTACAGTTGACCCTTGAACAACTTTTGGGGTTAGGGGTGTGGACCCTCACACAGTCAAAAATTCAGGTATGACTTTACAATCGGCCTTCCGTATCTATGGTTGAACATCTTCATATTCAGTCAACCCCAGATTGAGTAGTACTGTAGATGAAGTGAACCCACCCAGTTCAAGTCCGTGTGGTTCAAGGATCAACTGTACTTTTAAGAAGTGCCACAAGTGATTCTGATACTCAGCCAGGATATGGAATATTGATTCTATGCTATTTGGTGCAAAGAACAAAATGGGAATCTCTAAGTCTGTATATTGATTATAACTTATCTAAATTTCATACCTTACTAAGAAAAAATATAATTGGGTGTAGCAATGGTAAAATAGCTGCAGTGTATTTCATTATAAGAGAAGATGGTTACAGTGTTACTGGTAGAAAAATGATCGGAATAGTGTATTAGTTAGGATTCTCCAGAGAAACAGACCTAATAGGATATTTATAGTATATTGGATTGGATATATAATAGGTTATTGTATTTTATATAATAGGGTAAAATATCCTATTGCGGTTGACCCTTCAACAATATGGGTTTGAACTGTGTGGGTCCATCTATACACGGATACTTTTCAGTAAATACTGCAGTGCTACACGATTCATGGTTGGTTGAATCTGCAGATGCAGAACCGGATTATGCAGTTTTTGTTTGTTTGTTTGTTTTTGTGGTACGCAGGCCTGTCACTGTTGTGGCCTCTCCCGTCACGGAGCACAGGCTCCGGACGCGCAGGCTCAGCGGCCATGGCTCACGGGCCCAGGCGCTCCGTGGCATGTGGGATCTTCCCGGACCGGGGCACAAACCCGTATCCCCTGCATCGGTAGGCAGACTCTCAACCACTGCGCCACCAGGGAAGCCCTGGATTATGCAGTTTTTAACTGCTCCCTAACCCCCATGTTGTCCAAGGATCAAATGTTGTATATATGTGGGGAGGGGTGATTTCTTTTAAGGAATTGGCTATTGGCTTTGGTTCATGTGATTGTGGGGCTTGGCAAGTCAGAAATCTGCAGGGTAGGTCAGCAGGTTGGAAATTAAGGTAAACGTTCATGTTGCAGTCTTGAATCCAAAAGCTAGAAACTCAGACAGAATTTGTATATTGCAGTCTGGAGGCATAGTTCTTTATTCATGGGAGGACTTCAGTCTTCATTCTTAAGGCCTTCAACTGATTGGATGATGTCCAGCACACTATGGAGGGATCATCTGCTTTTCTCAAAGTCTACTGATTTACAAATTAATCACATCTAAAATATACCTTCACAGCAGCTTCTAGACCAAACAGCCAGGCACCATAGCCTAAGTTTACATGTAAAATTAACCATTATAAATGGTAAACAGAGTGAGGGCTGGCTGATGCAGGCAGAAGAATGCTGAAGTGGGTTCATTCAGAGGGAATGTGATTGGTTATCAGAGGAGGGCTGGCATATGCTGTGTGGGTGGAGGAGGCAGCAGGGTTGTGGACTACTTGAATCTGTTGGGGCTCAAAAATGGTGCCCTGAGCCAGCATGAAGTCTACCACAGTAAATGTGGTAGGCAGCTGAGGGTAGGCAGAGGCACATAGGATGTCATACTTGAGACCAATTAGGCTTCATTTAACCAGTGAGTTTCATCACGTTGATTTTCATAGTTTATTCTCATTCCCTTGTTCATCTGTTCATTATATAATACTCCAGTCAGAGCCTTTCAACTTGCTTGGGCATTTGTTTATTAGCTTGGTGGTGTTGATTTTGGTTGTCAGTACTGCACTATTCATTTTTGGAGTAGTATCACTTCATACTAAGGCAGTTGTTGCCTGTTGATTGAACATGCCCGTTGTAATTTCTCTGCACTCCATAGCAATATCCCTTTTCTTCAACCCAGGAAGGGTTGTTTGAATAAGCAAGTTGCTTCCACTTTTAGTCTTTCAGCTGCCACTTGGATACTTAGCAAACTTGGAATCCACTTGCCAAACTATCATGACCCTGTTATCCTGTGTGCCCACCAGTTATATACATATTATTTTTCCTTACCTATCTTGCGTATGCTGAATTTTGACTTTCTTCAAATGTGGTTACCTTGGATAATACCATTACTACTTTGGTTTTTAAAGCCGTTAAAAGTCTTTTGGGACTATAAAAGGTGCAGGGGGGCTTCCCTAGTGGCTCAGTGGTTGAGAATCTGCCTGCCAATGCAGGGGACATGAGTTCAAGCCCTGGTCTGGGAAGATCCCACATGCCGCGGAGCAACTAGGCCCGTGAGCCACAACTACTAAGCCTGTGCGTCTGGAGCCTGTGCTCCGCAACAAGAGAGGCTGCTATAGTGAGAGGCCCGTGCACCGCGATGAAGAGTGGCCCCTGCTTGCTGCAACTGGAGAAAGCCCTTGCACAGAAACGAAGACCCAACACAGCCAAAAATAAACAAATAAAAAATAAAAATACGGGAGTCCATGTATTAAAAAAAAAAGGCGCAGGGCTCTAGAAATGGAACCCTCAGATTTTGGTGTGCATAAGATTCACCTATAGCTATATGAAATGCAGATTCTTGGCTCCATTTCTAGAAAATTCTGATACAATTTATATGGAGAGAGGGGGGGTCTGCAAATCTGCATTTTACAGGAGCTACAGTTTCTACTATGCTTAATAGCTATTCTGTGTTGATTCATCATAATGCCATGCAACTTGCACTTAAAAAATATTAAACCTGTTTTTGAGAATATTAGATTTATCAAACAGTTGCAGAAATAGTACAGAGAGTTCTCATGTACTCTTCACCCATCTTACTCTAATGTTACTGTTTTACATAGTACATATGTTAAAACTAAAATGACAGTGGTGCATTACTTTTAGCTAAACTCCAGACTTTATTCAGATTTATCGATTTTTTTTACAGTTATGTCTTTTTTCTGTTCTAGGATCTAATCAAGTATATCACATTGAATTTAGTTATAATCTCTCTTCTATGGTCTCTGACAGGTTCCCAGCCTTTCCTTGTTTCCCATGACCTTTATAGTTTTGAGAAGTACTGGCCAGGCTTTTGTAGAATGGCCTTGAATTTGGGTTTGTTTGGTGTTTTTCTCATGAGCAGACAGACCAGGGTTTTTTGGGTTTTGGGGAAGATTACCATAGAGGTGAAATGTCTTTCTCATCACTTTGTGTCAGTAATGACTTATTACTGGTGATGTTAACCTTGATCACTTGGTTAAGGTGAGGTCTGCCAGATTTCTTCACTGTGAAGTTACTATTGTTCCCTTTCCATAATCTATCTTTTGGAATCCAGCCAATACTCCTAAGAGGGAGTTTAAGCCCCATCTCCTGGAGGGAAGAGTATTTACATATGTTATTTGAAATTCTTTGTTAAGAAAGATTTGTACCTTCTTCCCCATTTATCTATGTATTCAGTTATTTATATCAGTATGGACTCATGAATATTTATTTTATATTTCTCTATAACTTTAAAGTTTAATTAATTTTATTACTCAAATTGTTCCAGCTTAGGCCATCAGGTGCTCCTTCAGTTGGGTTCTTGTGTCCCTTTGATCTGCCTCTATCCTTTTGATTTTTGAGTGCTGCCTTATTTCCTGGCACTACATAATGCTCCAGGCTCACCTTGTGTTTTCATTGCCCCAGGCCTAGAATTACTCATTTCTCCAAGGATGTCTGTTTTTTGTTATTTTGGAGAACCATGTTTAGAAACTAAGGCCTGGCTGCTAGATGTGTTTGTTGCTACTTGGTGTCATTGTTTCTAGTCTCTCTGCAGAGTTATAAAATATATGAATGTATATTAACCGATATATACACACATATCTATAATCATTTCTATAGGTGTCTATCTCTATACCTATTAAACTAAACGTGAGTTCATACTAATGTCTAAGACTCTAATCCAGTATCACATGGTTCATTCTAGCTTTTGCCCCTTGCTTATTTGTAACTTCTTTTACTGACAGTGAGAAACCTGACTCAAATTACTTTTACCATTTATTTACCTATTTGTTCTACACTAGTGTAAATGTGTTTTCAGATTTCTTAACTGTATTCCTGTGAGTAACAAACTTACCAACTAAAATTGTGTTTATGTACAGTTATTTTTGCACTTAGTCTTATATTTACCAATCAAAACATCATTTTCCAAAGTCACTTATGTCAGTTCCTTTTTCTCCACCCCCTTCAGTGCCGTTTTATCATTTATTGGGAATACAGTTAAGTTCATTTGTCACAGTATGCATTACATCCAGGATACTCTGATTAAAAATTGCATACATTAAAGTTCACCCTGTGATGTACTATTCTGTGTTTTAACAAATGTGTAGTCATGTATCTTATGCCTAGTACCATACAGTACAGTTTCATCAACCTAAAATATTCTCTGTGAGTGGCCTTTGTAGTCATTCACTCCCAACCTCTGACAAATGCTGGTTTGTCTTCCATCCCTATAATTTTTCTTTTCCAGAATGTTGAATAAACAGCATCATACAATATGTAGACTTTTGAATTTGGTATCTTTGACTTAGCAACATGCATTTAGGATTCATCCATGTTGTTGTGTGAATCTATAGTTTCTTCCCTTTTATCACCTGAAGTATCCATCATCTCGAATACCAAGTTTGTTTATCCATTAACCTGTTGAAGGATAATATGGTATGATTATTTCCAGTTTGGGACAATTATTAAAAAAAGCTGCTATAAACATTTGGGTATAGGCCTTTGTGTGAACATAGATTTTCAATTAACTGGGGAGTATGATTGCTGGATCCTATTGTAAAACTATGCTTAGCTCTGTAGGAAACTGTCAAACTGTCTTCCCAAATAACTGTATCATTTTACATTCTCACTAGCAATGAATGTATGTTCCTGTTGCACTTCATCAGCATTTGGTATTGTCAGTTATTGGATTTTAGCTATTCTAATAGGTGTGTAGTGATATCTCATTGTGGTTTCTTTGTATCTCCCTAATGACATGATGTTGAGCATCTTTTCATATGCTTATTTGCCATCTGTATATCTTCTTTGGTAAAAATATGTATATATGTATTTTTCTTTCTTTCTTTTCTTTTCTTTTCTTTCTTATAGATTGTGTGTGTGTGTGTGTGTGTGTGTGTGTGTGTGTGTGTGTATACACATATATAAAGTTAGGTTGCTTGTTTTCTCATTGTTGAGTTTTAAGAGTTCTTTATATATCCTAGATATGAGTCCTTTATACAATATATTCTTTTGGAAAGTAAAAAAAATGAAATGGATACAAGGTACAAATAAAAGTTTTAATTAACAGTCATATGAAAAAATTTGAAGCTGCCCAGTTGAACTTTAGGATATTTTAGATAAGTGAATACTCATTAGCTTGCTAGTTACAGTATTATTAAAGGGAATGGTTGAAACATTGGCTCTTATACAAGTTCCTCAGAATTTTTCTAAGTAAGGAAGCTAAAATGATACCCTTATGAAAATTCTCTTACTATATAAATAAACATCATGAAATCTACTAAATATCTTGAGACTTTAAAGCATATTCCTATAAATAAATGAAAATATTTGTGAGATATAAGGAGATCTCTATGACTTTTGCTTCCCCTTTATGCATTGAATATAGCTTACTTCTGTTTTCTGTTTTTTTATAACTATATAATTATACTATATGAAATAGCAATATTATACTGGATGCTTATTCTGAGACATAACGTGCAAAACCATGTTACATAAATTATATTGATTTAAAAATAACCCATTTGCTTGATTTCATACGAAATTTAGAAAGAATATATATTGTGTCCAGTTTACAGAGGAAGAGCCAGAGGCAAAAGAGGCATTTATCATTCTTCATTCACAAGGAGAAACTAAGGCATACTTGTTAGTAAGGGTAGAAAACATCATTCAGCTACATCTAACAAAGGAAATGATAAATATTCCCTTGACAAGTTAATAAATATGTTTAGAACAATTCTGTCATGAAAAATACTGTGATAAAAGAATAATCCAAGATGAATTTGTGTGTATTTCAAATCTTAGAAAACAACTTTTTCACGGGCATTGTTGTAAGCACCATAAAAGAGATAAAAATCTAACTTATTATTCATGGAAAAATCAAGGATTGCAATTGGATCTACAGAGTAAGAAATATAAATCTGTGATGTTAATCACCTATTGCTTAAGAGGTAAATGTCTCAGTTTTCAAAGTCTAATGTATTTATTTATTTATTTATTTTTAAAAATTAATTAATTAATTTAGTTTTGGCTATGTCGGGTCTTTGTTGCTGCATGTCGGTTTTCTCTAGTTGCAGCGATAATGTATTTATTTTTATTTCTTTGGAGATTTATTTTCTTCTTACAGATCATGTGGTATCACCACTGTTTAAAATTCTCATATTATTCTTTCATTTAAAAAATATTTTTTTAAAGTACTTAAAATTTTTATACAATTTTAAAGGTTACTTTCCATTTACAGTTATCACAAAATATTGGCTATATTCCCTGTGTTGTACAATACATCCTTGAGCCTGTCTTGCCCCCAAGAGTTTGTACCTCCCACTCCCCCATTCCTATATTCCCCTTTCCCTTCATGACTGGTAACCACTAGTTTGTTTTCTATATATGTGAGTCTGCTCCTTTTGTGTTATGTTAATTAGTTTGCTGTATTTTTAGATTATACATATAAGTGATATTATACAGTATTCACTTAGCATAATGCCCTCCAAGTCCATCCGTGTTGCTGGAAATGGCAAAATGTCATTCTTTTTTATGGCTGAGTAGTATTCCATTATATATATATTTATATATATAAGTATATATATTGCATCTTCTTCATGCATTTATCTGTTGATGGACACTTAGGTTGCTTCCATACCTTGGCATTGTAAATGACACTGCTTTGAACATTGGGATGCATGTATCTTTTTGAATTAGTGTTTTTTTTTTTTTTTTTTTTTTTTTTTTTTTTTTTGGTATATACCCAGGAGTGGAATTGCTGGGTCACATGGTAGCTCTGTCATTCGTGTTTTGAGAAACCTCCACTGTGTTTTCCACAGTGGCTGCACCGATTTACTTTCTCAGCAACAGCGTACAAGTGTTCTCTTTTCTCCACATCCTCACCAACTTTTGTTATTTGTTGACTTTTTGGTGATAGCCATTCTGACAGGTGTGAAGTGATATCTCACTGTGTTGTTTTTCTTTTTTTTTGTGGCACGTGGGCCTCTCACTGTTGTGGCCTCTCCTGTTGTGGAGCACAGGCTCTGGACGTGCAGGCTCAGCGGCCATGGATCATGGGCTCAGCCGCTCCGTGGCATGTGGGATCTTCCCAGACTGGGGCACGAACCCATGTCCCCTGCATTGGCAGATAGATTCTCAACCACTGTGCCACCAGGGAAGCCCTCACTGTGGTTTTTATTGGATGGGCTGAAAGGTTCATTCAGTTTTTTCTGTAAGATGGCTCTAGTAGCACTTAGTTGTCTTTAACTTTATTCGAAACAATTTTTTTAGATTGTATGTGACAGCTGTCATATCAGCATGCATAAAAAGAAAGACTTATCAAAATTGGTAAATTTTTGTATAGCCATTTTAATATTGAAGATGGAAGAAAAAAGCAACATTTTTGGCATATTATGCTTTATTATATAAAGAAAGTTAAAAACGCAACTGAAATGCACAAAAATATTTGTACAGTGTATAGAGAAGGTGCAGTGACTGATTGAACATGTCAGAATTGGTTTGCGAAGTTTCCTGCTGGAGATTTCTTGCTGGATGACGCTCCATGGTCAGGTAGACCAGTTGAAGTTGATAGCGATCAAATCGAAACAGTAATTGAGAACAATCAACATTATACCACGTGGGAGATAGCCAACATACTCAAAATATCCAAATCAAGCATTGAAAATCATTTGCACCAGCTTGGTTATGTGACTCGCTTTGATGTTTGGGTTCCATATAAGTTAAGTGCAAAAAATCTTCTTGACCTTATTTCCACCTGTGATTCTCTACTGAAACGTAATGAAAACGTTGCATTTTTAAAACAAATTGTGATGGGTGATGAAAAATGGATACTGTACAACAATGTGGAATGGAAGAGATCGTGGGACAAGCGAAATGAACCACCACCAGCCACACCAAAGACTGGTCTTCATCCAAAGAAGGTGGTGTTGTGTATATGGTGGGATTGGAAGGGAGTCCTCTATTATGAGCTCCTTCCAGGAAACCAAAGGATTAATTCCAACAAGTAGTGCTCCCAATTAGACCAACTGAAAGTGGCACTCAACAAAAGCATCCAGAATTAGTCAACAGAAAATGCATTAATCTTCCATCAGGGTAACACAAGACCACATGTTTCTTTGATGACCAGGCAAAAACTGTTACAGCTTGGCTGGGAAATTCTGATTCATCTGACATATTCACCAGACATTGCACCTTTGGATTTCCGTTTATTTTGGTCTTTACAAAATTCTCTTAATGGAAAAAATTTCAATTCCCTGGAAGACTGTAAAAGGCACCTGGAACAGTTCTTTGCTCAAAAAGATAAAATGTTATGGAAAGATGGAGTCATGAATTTGCCTGAAAAATGGCAGAAGGTAGTGGAACAGATGGGTGAATATGTTGTTCAATAAAGTTCTTGGTGAGAATGAAAGATGTGTCTTTTATTTTTACTTAAAAACCGAAGGCACTTTTTGGCCCACCCGATATTTGCACTTCCCTGATGATTACTGATGTTAGGCATCTTTTCATATGCCTATTGGCTATCTGCATTTCTTCTTTGGAATAATGTCTATTAGTTCTGCCCATTGTTTAATTGGGTTGTTTGCTTTTGATGTTGAGTTTTATGAGCTGTTTATATATGTTGGAGACAAATCCTATACTGGTCATATCATTTGCAAATATTTTCTCCCATTCAATAGGTTGTCTTTTCATTTTGTTGATGGTTTCCTCTGCTGTGCAAAAGCTTTTAAGTTTAATTAGGTCCCATTTGTTTATTTTAGCTTATATTTACTTTAGGAGAGGAATCCAAAAAATAGAGCAGAAATAAATGAAATAGAGTAAAAAAAAATCAATGAAACTAAAAGCTGGTTATTTGAAAAGATAAACAAAATTGATAAGTCTTTAGCCAGACTCATCAAGAAAAAAAGGGAGAGGGCCCAAATCAATAAAATCAGAAATGAAAAAGAACTTACAACTGACACCACAGAAATACAAAGGATCATAAGAGACTACTATGAGCAACTCTATGCCAATAAAATGGAGAACCTAGAAAAAAATGTACAAATTGTCAGAAAGGTACAATCTCTGAAGACTGAACCTGGAAGAAATAGAAAATATGAACAGACTGATTACCAGTACTGAAATTGAATCAGTTATTTAAAAACTTCCAACAAACAAAAGTCTAGGACCAGATGGCTTCACAGGTGAATTCTACCAGACATTTAGAGAACAGTTAACACTGATCCTTCTGAAACTAATCCAAAAAATTGCAGAGGAATTACCACTTCTGAACTCATTCTTTGAGGCCACCGTCACCCTGATACCAAAACCAGACAAAGATATTACAAAAAATGAAAATTACAAGCCAATATCACTGATGAGCATAGATGCAAAAAGTCTCAACAAAATACTAGCAAACTGAATCCAACAATACATTAAAAGGATGATACACCATGATCAAGTGGAATTTATCTCAGGGATGCAAGGATTTTTCAGTATCCCAAATCAATCCGACACACCACATTAACAAATTGAAAAATAAAAGCCATATGATCATCTCAATAGATGCAGAAAAAGCTTTTGATAAAATTCAACATCATTTATGATAAAAGCTCTCCAGAAAGTGGGTATAGAGGGAACATACCTCAACATACTAAGGACCATATATGATAAGCCCACAGGTAACATCATACTCAACAGTGAAAAGTTGAAAGCATTCCCTCTAAGATCAGGAACAAGACAAGGATGCCCATGCTTGCCACTTTCATTCAACATAGTTTTGGAAGTCCTAGCCGCGGCAATCAGAGAAGAAGAAAAACTAAAAGGAATCCAAATTGGAAAGGAAGAAGTAAAAACTGTCACTGTTTGCAGAAGACATGATACTATACATAGGAAATCCTAAAGGTGTCACCAGAAAACCACTAGAGCTCATCAGTGAACTTGGTAAAGTTGCAGGGTACAAAATTAATATATAGAAATCTGTTGCATTTCTATATGCTAACAACGAAATATCAGAAAGAGAAATTACGGAAACAATCCCATTTACCATGGCATCACGAAGAATAAAATACCTAGGAATAAACCTACCTAAAGAGGCAAAGACCTGTACTCCAAAAACTATAAGACATTGATGAAAGAAATTGAAGATGACAGAAACAGATGGAAAGATATATCGTGTTCTTGGACTTGAAGAATCAATATTGTTACAATGACCATACTACCCAAGGCAATCTGCAGATTCAGTGCAATCCCTATCAAATTACAAATGGCATTTTTCACAGAACTAGAACAAATAATTTTAAAATTTGTATGGAAACACAAAAGATTCTGAATAGCCAAAACAATTTGGAGAAAGAAGAACAGAGCTGGAGGAATCATGCTCCCTGTCTTCAGACTATACTACAAAGCTGCAGTAATCAAAACAGTATGGTACTGGCACAGAAACAGACACATAGATCAATGGAACAGGATAGAGAACCCAGAAATAAACCCACATACTCATGGTCAATTAATCTATGACAAAGGAGGCAAGAATATATAGTGGAGAAAAGACAGTCTCTTCAATAAGAAGTGCTGGAAAACTGGATAGCTACATGTACAAGAATGAAATTAGAACGTTCTCTAACACCATGTACAAAAATAAGCTCAAAATGGATTAAAGACCTTAGTGTAAGAGTGGACACTATAAAACTTCCTAGAGGAAAACATAGGCAGAACACTCTTTGACATAAATTGAAGCAATAGTTTTTTGTAAAAGTACTTTTATTTTATTTTTTTATTTATTTTTTATTTATTTTTTTTTTGCGGTATGCGGGCCTCTCACTGTTGTGGCCTCTCCCGTTGCAGAGCACAGGCTCCGGACGCACAGGCTCAGCGGCCATGGCTCATGGGCTTAGTTGCTCCGCGGCATGTGGGATCTTCCCGGACCAGGGCACGAACCCGTGTCTCCTGCGTCGGCAGGCGGATTCTCAACCACTGCGCCACCAGGGAAGCCCGTAAAAGTACTTTTAATAGAATTTAAAAAATATGAACATGTGGTGGGAAAATTTCCTTTGCATTTGCATATTTTCTTCTTTCACAGAATTGGTCATCTGACTGGGTTTAAAATATTGGTATAAAATAGTTTTTATCAGGCATTATTCTGTTGACATCTAGTATCCAGCAGTTCTGGTAAAGGGTTAGATGTACATCTGATTCCTTAGTAGGTCCCTTGTTTTTCTGCTCTGACATCTTTTTAGAAAGCCTTATACTTGAGTTTCTGAAGTTTCATCAGCATATGTTTTGGTATGGATCTGTTTTTAATACTTTGAACTCTGTACTTTACTCTGTGGACCTATTTCAATCTGCAAACTCAGATATTTGTTCAGCTAAGGGATATTATTTTATTAATGTCTCTGTTGATTTTTCTCTATTTCTTATGTTAACTGATTTTAGAACTGCTAGTTTTGTGTTGGACTTAATCACCACATTTCTTAATTATCCCTCATATATTTAATCGCTGTACCTTTTATTCAACATTCTGTAGTATTTCCTCTATTTTATTTCCCTTTTGCCTGATTCATTGCATTATTCAGTTCATATACTGAAGATTTAAACTCCAGAAATAGTATTTTAATTATTTATTTATAATATATGAATGTAATATTGTGTTAATTTCAAAATATTAATCTTTATAACTTGCTTAAACTGAATTGTAAATACAGATAATATTCTCTTATCTGATGTTTTTCCAAAGGATGTTCCACTTGATATATGAGAGTTTAATAGGTATTACTTGAAAAAAATATCTTTTCTGACGTCAAATGAGTTTAGGAAACGCTGCGTTTAACAGATATTAAATTTATTTCCTAAATCCGTTATTGTAAATAGCATTTAATGAACTCATGGGCATTGGGAAACTCTAAGAAGCTGTTTTATAGGGCGAATTTTTCAGATTTATTTTACTAAAATATTTATAAATTAAAGAACATATTAAGGCACAGGGCAGTTTAAGAAATGGAACAATGTCACTTTAGAATACAGCATTGGAGATACATTTTTTACAATCAAATTTTGTTAAATTTAATGTGGTGTATTATTAGAAATTTCTAATATCTTTGTATTAAATAAATAAATTAAGAAGTACTTTATGAAAATAGGAGGAAGGGAATATCATTTATTCCTCCATGCCCCATTTCATTTCCTCCTCCAGGATTTTGAAACTAATTTTTCACATCTTTATTTTGGTGACAGGTTAAAGTTTGGTTGTCTTTTTTCTAGATGATTGTAATTATATAAAATGAAGGGAATTAAAGTACTACAGAAAGGCTTGACTAAGTTTATTTTAGCTTTCCTCCTTATCACTATTAGGAAAACAGTATTCAATCAAGATCTGTCTGTATGGAGACTAACTGTTGACAGGGTCTAAAAAATCACTGTGTTAAGATTATTTCTGGTATAAAATTTATTGTAATCAGATCAACAGTGGGCCACAGAAATAGCTTTTTAAAAGTAAAACCAATCAGTCAACATACATATTGACTGCCTATATATTTGTAATAAGAAGAGCTGTATTGTATATTGACTGTTTTGTTGCCAAATTACAGGAAAAACCACAGTTGTTTACAGTAGTGACTTTTTTACTCAGCAGGATGGACAAAACATTCTCAGAAATTTTATAAATATTTTCAATGTAGTCAATTTTGTGGTTGCAACTGTATTTATTTTGATTGATTTAACTCATGGTTAAGTGTTTGCAAGGCCCTTTGTATGTAAATCTTTGGTGCATTATTGTACATTATTGAACTAGAGTTCATTAGGTTATGGAGTTTTATGAACTTTATTAGCTTTTTCATTTTCTTACCCAGGAGTAAATAAATAAGGTTCTTGCTCTAAATAATAAATTTCGTAAACTATTGGTAAGATGGCTTTACTTTAAAAAAGGCTAGCAAAAATAAATAAAAGCTTGTTGCTATCTTCTGCCATCATCATCGTGCAGAACACAAATTTCATATTCACATTTAAAAGACATATTGCTCATGCTGATCATTAACTAGGAAAATGAGCCATAGGGGATATATTATGCTAAAGAACAGTTAAGTGAGAAAAATTCCCAAGACATTTGCCTCTTGAAAACAGCCTATAAGTAAAATCTTTTAAGCACCATGCTGTCATTTGATAAACTGTTATACTGAAAAGGTAAAAGTCAATACCCAAATTTGAGATGTCACCACACACATATACCGTGTGACTTCACTTGTCTGTAAATTGAAGTCCTCTTTTTACAGTAATTTTAGTTATAATAGTGAATATTCTGGTAGTTAGCAGAAAGTTAACAATAATAGCTTAATGATATAATAGCAGCCCTGGGAATTGCGATAATTCATGATCTGTATATATTCTCAGTGTACTGCTACTTCATTTAAGATATATAGGTACAAAATGAATGCAATAAGCATTCTTTATTTCTTTCGCAGGTATGAAAGACTTGGGCTTCTGTGTCAAAAAGTCCTCAGTTGAAAGCTTGTTCCAAGCTATGTGAACTTGCATATAGTGATTTACTCATCAGAAGAATGGGACTAATAATACCATATATTATAAGTATTAACTTAGGTGATTCATTTAAAATGATGTTAATATTATACTTAGCCCATTGGCTTCAATTAATATGTGGTAGCAATTATTTTTAAAAGACTGACCTTGGGCTTCCCTGGTGGTGCAGTGGTTGAGAGTCCACCTGCCAATTCGGGGGACGTGGATTTGTGCCCCGGTCTGGGAGGATCCCACGTGCCGTGGAGCAGCTGGTCCCATGGGCCATCACCGCTGAGCCTGCACATCCGGAGCCTGTGCTCCGCAATGGCAGAGGCTGCAGCGGTAAGAGGCCCGCGTACCACAAAAAAAAAAAAAAAGACTGACCTTGATAAAGTAGTCTATTCATTATGTAAAAACTCAAGTTCAATTTTAAACTTTAGATTCTTCTGTTTTAAGTTTGGAAGGCTAACATAATACCTTTTCCCCCTTTTTTCTTTTTTTTTTTCTTTTCCAGCCAGTCACTGAAATCTCATTTATATTTTTTCTTGTGGAAGTGTTAGTAGGTAGTACATTTCCAGCATATGAATAGCTTTTGGAATCAATAAATCCTGAAGATTAGTTTGAGACAGAGGAACTAAACTTCAAAAAGTAGCTTATCAAGGGCTACATTTATATGGCCTTTAGACATTTCTTATATTATTGTCCTGAATTTTTATTTAATTTCAAGAGTAACTGTCTTGTCTCTCTAACAACAACAGAAAACGAACCTTAGATATTATCTGTGTTTCCATTACAAATTTTTCTCTCCCAGAGGCTCAATAATAATGGTGTAATAAGTAGTAGATCTTATGGACTTTTTTAGTCCACTGAATACAGATCCACTAAATATTGGTACTGATACACTGCACTGTATTGTGAAAATTTTGAAGGTTCATCATGTTGAATTTGCTTTTTAAAAAAATTGGGGGAAAGATTGCAAATATGCAATATATAGTAGATTCCAGTGATTTTTATTTTTTAATTTATTTTTTAAAATAAATTTATTTATTTATTTTATTTTTGGCCGCATTGGGTCTTTGTTGCTGCGCATGGGCTTTCTCTAGTTGTGGCGAGCAGGGGCTTCTCTTTGTTGTGTTCTGTGGGCTTCTTATTGCTGTGGTTTCTCTTCTTGCAGAGCATGGACTCTAGGCACGCAGGTTTCAGTAGTTGTGGTGCGTGGGCTCAGTACTTGTGGCTCGCGGGCTCTAGAGCACAGGCTCAGTAGTTGTGGTGCATGGGCTTCGTTGCTCCACGGTTTGTGGGATCTTCCTGGACCAGGGCTCGAAACCGTGTCCCCTGTATTGGCAGGCAGATTCTTTTTTTTTTTTAATTTAAATTTTTTTTTATACAGCAGGTTCTTATTAGTCATCAATTTTATACATATCAGCGTATACATGTCAATCCCAATTGCCCAATTCATCACACCTCCACCCCCACCCCCCCACAGCTTCCCCGCCATGGTGTCCATATGTTTGTTCTCTACATCTGTGTCTCAACTTCTGCCCTGTAAACCGGTTCATCTGTACCATTTCTCTAGATTCCACATACACGTGTTAATATACGATATTTGTTTTTCTCTTTCTGACTTACTTCACTCTGTATGACAGTCTGTAGATCCATCCACGTCTCTACAAATGACCCAATTTCATTCCTTTTTATGGCTGAGTAATATTCCATTATATATATGTACCACATCTTCTTTATCCATTCGTCTGTTGATGGGCATTTAGGTTGCTTCCATGACCTGGCTATTGTAAATAGTGCTGCAATGAACATTGTGGTACATGTGTCTTTTTGAATTATGGTTTTCTCAAGGTTTATGCCCAGAAGTGGGATTGCTCTGTCATATGGTAGTTCTATTTGTAGTTTTATAAAGACGCAGACATAGAGAATGGACTTGAGGACACGGGGAGGGGGAAGGGTAAGCTGGGACAAAGTGAGAGAGTGGCATGGACATATATGTACTACCAAAAGTAAAATGGATAGCTAGTGGGAAGCAGCCACATAGCACAGGGAGATCAGCTCAGTGCTTGGTGACCACCTAGAGCGGTGGGATGGGGAGGGTGGGAGGGAGGGAGATGCAAGAGGGAAGAGATATAGGAACATGTGTATATGTATAACTGATTCACTTTGTTATAAAACAGAAACTAACACACCATTGTAAAGCAGTTATACTCCAATAAAGATGTTAAAGAAAAATAAATTGCTATTCATGAAATGCAAAACATATGAATAGATTTGTGAGGATATTTGATGTTGCTGTGTAGTTTTGATCACAGATGTCTATTTTGCAAACTACATTTGCCAGGGACTTGAAGCACCCTGCTGTTCTGTATCTGTGATATAGGATATGGAAATATTCCTTTGTGGTGAATTTTTATGAATATTGTAAAATTTAAAAATTATATTTAGTTGGGAGATATGATATAATGGTATAACTCAAGTTTTACCTACAATTTAAGTAAGTAGTATTCAATCTGGTTTGGGGGACTTGATGGAATTGTAAAAGGTGAAATAATAATTTCACTATTAAGGGGAGTTAACATTGTTTTGACCATAGATTTCAATTTTTGCTTAACAAAATAATTGTAATTATTTCATTATAATCTTAATGTAAGTGGAGCTATACAATCCTTTTTTTACCTAGCACTGTTATTTTGAGATTCCTCTCATGCTGTAGTGACTTAACTAGATCATTTTTTTAAGAGTAATTCTGCTTTTACTTTTGGCTTCATTCTCGCCAGTAATTGATATAACACTGTAATGTTCATAGCTCTACAAAAATATGAGAGGAAAAAAATATGAGAGGAGTATATATGAATGTTGGTCTCATAGTTGGCAAACTATTGATGAACCTAGAGATAGGTATATTCACATTATTTATTCTTGAATGAACTTGATTAGTTTGTGTATTTCAAGGAATATATCTATTTCATCTATCTTGTCAAAATTATAGTCAAAGTATTCGTGTTACTTCTTGTTATCCTTTAGATAGCTGTGGAATCTGTAGAGTGATGTCATGTCTTTCATTGCTGATTTTAGCAGTCTTTTTTTTACTAATTAGACTGGCTTGAGGTTAATATATTTTATTGGTCTTCTTAAAGAATTAGCTTTTACCTTCATTGATTTATCTCTATTTTTTTCTGTCTTCTATTTGATTGAGTTCTCCTCTCAATTTTGTTCTACTGTTGACATCTATTTTGCTCTTATATGTCTTGTAAATTCCATACTACTTAAAAAAATTACCTTTCTTTAAATACTGCATCACCACTGATTTTAATATATAGGAAATCTTATTTATTTACCCATGTAGTTATAAATTTCACTACTCCTTATTCCTTTAGACATTTATTTCCATCTGGTATAATTTTCTTTCTGCCTAAATGAAATTATTCAACTCTTTTGGGGGGTACTTTATGTCTGCTGGTAATGAATTTGTTCATCTTTTGTATGACTGAAAAAATCCCTATTTTGCCTTGGTTTAAAGATATGTTTTCACTGTACATAGAATTCTAAGTTTACCAGTTTTTTTTTTCTTTCTTTAAGGAGGCTGTCTACTTCTTCTCAGTTGCATTATTCAGATAAGAGGTCTGATTTCATCCTGATTTTTGTTTCTTTGTATGTAATGTGTCTTTTTTTCCCCCTGGCTCCTTTAAAATTTTTCTGTTTATCACGGTTTTTGAACAATTTGTTTACGATATGACGTGTCCTTTTTTTTTATGTTTCTTGTGCTTGAAGTTTGTTGAAGTTCTTGGATTTGGGGACTTACAGTTTCCATTAAATTTGGGGAAAATTTGCCATTATTTCTTCAGACATGTTTTCTGTGTTGCCTTCTCTCTCCTTTTCTTTGGAGACTCCAATTTTATATACATATACATTAGATTGTTTGAAGTTTTCTTCAAACAGTTTACCGATGCTCTGCTCATTTAAAAAAATTTTTTGTTTTTGTTTTATTTTGGATAATATTTCTTGCTTAGTCTTCAAGTTCACTAATCTTCTGCAGTGTCTAATATGTCATGGATGCCATTCAATGTGTGTTTTTTTTTTACCATCTTACCCTTTGAAGTTTTCATTTCTAGAAGCTTGATTTAGGACTTTAAAAAATATATTCCATGTCTCTAACTTTTTGAACCTTTTGAGTATAGTAATAAGAATTGTTCTGTGGTCATTTCTGCTAATTCTAACATCTGTGTCGATTATGAGTTGGCTTTGATTGCTTCATTTCTTCATTACAAGGGCGATTACTGCCTCTTTGATTCCTTGATAATTTATTATTAGATGCCAGCCATTGTAAATTTTACCTTCTTAGTTGCTGGATAATTTTGTATTTTTACAAATATTTTTTACCCTTTCTTCTGGGATACTGTTAAGTTGCTTGGAAATGGTTTGATCCTTTTAGGTCCTTTTAAATATTTGGTAGAAAGAAACATAGCAGTCTCCTGTTATATTATATGGCTAAATAATGTTGCTGTATTGTTCTTTTATAATATATGGTTAAATATTCCCCACCACTGAGGCAAGACCTTTCCATGTATATTGTCCATTGCCCTGTTAATTTTGAGGTTTTACAGTCTGGCTGATAGGAAAAGTCAGTATTTCAGTCCCTATATGAGTATTAGGCACTGTTTTCTATAGTCCATTTAAGTGATTCCTTTCCTGGCATCTAGTAATGTAGTCACACACATAAGCTGATGAGTAATCAGCTGAACAGTTAGTGTGGAGGTGCAAGATTCTGGAGTTCCCTCTCTGTGAATCATTCTCCTCTCTGGTACTCTGTCTTGAGAACTCTACCCACCTTGTTCTCTAGAGTCTCTCAGCTCTTTCTCCTTTATTTAGTGAGACTGCTGGTCTCTGCCTGGGATCCCCCTCCCTGAGCTGTGGCCTGGAAACTCAGGTAATGTGAAGCAATCATAAGGCTCACATCATTTATTTCCTGTCTCTCAGGAATCAGTCTCTGCTCCTTGATGTCCAGTATCTTGCAAACTGTTGTCTTATTTCCCTACCCTTTTTTTTAGGTGTTCCAGAGGGTAACTCTGATCCCTGTTACTCTATTTAGGCCAGAACAGAAAATGTAATTTACTTTTTCTTGCTTTGTCTCCACCAATTTGTCAATCTGCCTTCTCAAAAGTCACCAATGACTTCCAAATCATCAAGTATAGTCAGTCCCTGACTTACCATGGTTCGACTTTGTGATGGTGTGGAAGTAATACACATTCAGTAGAAACCATACTTCAGGTTTTGAATTTTATCTTTTCCCAGGCTAGTGATATGTGGTATGATACTCTTTCGTGATGCTGGGCAGCAGGAGTGAGCTGCAGCTCCGAGTCAGCCACGCTATCATGAATGTGAACAACTGGTACACTTAAAGCCATTCTGTACCCATTAACCATTCTTTTTTTTTCACTTTCAGCACAGTATTCAATAAATTACATGAGATATTTAACTCTTTATTAAAAATTGGCTTTTTGTTAGATTATTTTGCCCAAATGTAGGCTAGTGTAAGTGTTCTAAGCCCGTTTAAGATAGGCTAGGCTAACAAGCTATGTGGTTCGGTAGGTTAGGTCTATGAAATGCATTTTCAATTTATGATATTTTCAAGTTAAAATGGATTTATCAGGACATTACCCCATCATAAGTTGAGGAAGATCTGTACCTTATTACATTCTTACTGATCTCCATCATTAGAAATTATAGCTCACACTTATATCATTGAAACAAAGTTCTCGCTTAAAATCCATACCATTCTATTTTTCTTTTCCTCCAATACTCATGATATTTATCTACTTTAAATCCACGAAATAAATACCAAACTTCTTAGCATACATTAGGTGTTTTACAAGTTTGATGCGGCATAGCTCTTCTTTTGCCATAGCCAATAATACTCCAATACACAAATTACATATTAGATGTAATTCTTCAACCATGGCTGCAACTCGTATCTTTTCTTAAAATCCATTTTTTATTCATTTGTTTGCTCAACACATGTTTGTTAAGTTCCCATTTTGTGTCACAGTGTGCTGTATCCTCAAAACTATTGCAATTAAAGTTACAAACATTATGTTTTCCTATAATAAAATTTCTACCAGTTCTTTGCCAGATGAAATGAATTTTGTCATATGAATTATTTCAAAGATTTTGTTCAAACTTCATCCTTGAAGTACATTCTTTCTGAGTAAGTTTTGAGTGGGGCAGGTTAAGATTGTAAATCAGTGAAATAGAATTAAATGTGTCAGTACAACCAGGATGACCTAAGATTGGTGTGTCAGAAGCTAAAGTATGAAGCAAAGGAATAAAAATTTAGGTGACCATCATTCAATGGGAACTTGGTTTAGTCTAGTGACCATTGCGTGTAACTGTTATTATTATTATTATTATTCCCTGCAGTATGAATCACAGGCAGAACATCTCCACTTAAGGTCAAGGACAACGTGACATTTTCATTTAAAGAAGAAAAGATGATTAGCAAATTGCCTACAGTTAATGGCCAGTTAGGAAAACATCTGATATTCAGATACCCTTGAAAGTTCACTATCTCCCCATTTTGTGATATGGCATATACTTTTTCCATATGATGAGAGATGTACAATTAAAATTACACACACCCATTATTACAATTATCAAGTGAAATGTAATGAATCAGCATCATGTGCTCCAAGTAATGCTTTCAGAGCTCACTTCACTCAAATGAAAGAGATTATATTATTGTATGAAAATCAAAATCTTCCAATTATCCATCCTACTCTGGCCATGGAAGTCAATATCAGGAGATAAGACTATTGAAAAGGAGCCTGCTGAGGTTGTTTAACATCTCTCAAAGCCATATTTCTGAAAAGTGATTATAGCTGTAGAATCCCATCTCTTTGCTCAATTGCCCCATTTTTTGCTTCTTGAAGTATTAGGGAGCATGTTAATGTTGTATCTTAAAGGTAATTGTTACCATAATTTTCGTTTTTTATACCAACACACAATAAAAACATTTTTGACACCTTGTTGTCTAGGAAACCTTTTCAATATCAGATTATTCTACTAGCTTCCTCTTTTAGTGTTCATTTTGATTTTCCTTTTTTTTTAAATCAACATGACATTGTTAATTCTCTATATGCTTGGCTTCTATGTGTCACTTCTCTCTCTTGATATTATCAAATGTTTGTATATAATTATGTTTCCACTTAGTCTTCTGCTTTTCCAAGTTTTCCAAATTTAGTCTCCCTTGTTTAATATTTCTTTATAAATCATTCCAGGCATGCATCATTATGTTAATCTTCTCTGAACTTCAATTTCATCTAATTTTGCCCTTAATTTTCACTATGGAAGCATGCAAAGTTTGTTCTTCCTAAAATATCAAGAAAGTTCATATTTTATTACTTGAATAATCAAATGAAAAGAACATGACTGTGAAATTGTAGATTCATTTCTGACCTAGCAAAAGGAAACACAACCAAGAAGCTGTGTCGTGTGAAGTTCAACTAGATAGGAGAAAAGTATCAGCCATTATAGCATTGAAAGCATAATGTGAATATTCACAGACCAAAACTTTGTGAATTTTAGAAATTAAAGTGTTAAAAGATGAAATTCAGCATTCAACTATCATGAGAGGCACAGATTCTTTCCTGTAATAATGTACTTTATATAGGGAAAAATACCAAAGTACAGACTCATTTCTGATTTCTTAAAGAGGAAACACCTTATATCTTTTCAGAAATATAAGTCTAATACATGTTAGTTTTCCTTCATTTTCCTGGATCAGATTTTCAGTGTGTCTCACCACAAAAAAGTATCATTCTCATGGTCTCTCTTATGTCAGGCTTGTACCCTCCACTTTCTACATTGATGTAGAATATACTCTTCTTTTTTTGAAAATAACAGCTTTATTTTGATTATGATTCACGTACCATACAATTAACCCATTTCAAGTGAACAATTCAATGGCTTTTAGTGTGTTCACTCAGTTGGGCAGCTATCACAATGATCAATTTTAGAATATTGTCATCATCCCCAGAAGAAACACTATATCTATTAGTAGCCACTATCTTTTACCCCCATCTCCCTCAGCCCTTGGCAACCACAAATCTACTTTTTGTCCATAGATTTACCATTCTGGACATCTCATATAAATGATTACATAGAATATGTGGTCTTTTGTGGCTGGTTTATTTCACTTAGCATGATGTTTTCAAGGCTCATCCCTGTTGTAGCATATATCAATACTTCATTTCTTTTTATTGCTAAATAGTATTCCATTGCATACATATACAATATTTTATTTTTTCTGCTGTGAGTAAGGCTGCTATAAACATTTGCATATACTTTTTTAATGTGACATACATTTTCAATTCTCTTGGGTATATACCCAGGAATGGAATTTCTGGGTCATATGGTCGTAACTCTTTGTTTAACTTTTAGAGGAACTGTGAGATTATTTCAAAGCAGCTATACCATTTTACATTCCCAATAGCAGTATATGAAGGTTCTAATTTCTTCACATCCTCACCAACACTTGTTGTTATGTCTTTTTGATGATAGCCATGTCAGGGTGTGTGAAGTGGTATCTCGCTGTTGTTTCAATTTGCATTTCTCTGATGGTTAATGACATTAAGCATTTTTTCATGAATTTATAGACCATTGTATATCTTCTTCAAAGAAATGTTTATTCAGATATTTTGCCCATTTATAATTGGATTATTTGTCTATTATTGGTCTGTAAGAGTTCTTTATATATTCTAGATTACAGGCCCTTTATTATATATATGCTTTGCAAATATCTTCTCCCGTTCTGTGGATTGTCTTTTCATTTTCCTGATGGTGTCCTTTGAAGCACAAAAGTCTTTTAAAAAAATTTTTATGAAGTCTGATTTATCTATTTTTTTCTTTTGTTGCTTGTGCTATGATTTTGGTATCATATTTAAGAAGCTACTGCCTAATCCAAGGTCACAAAGATTTACCCCTAAGAGTTTAATAGCTTTAGCTCTTACATTTCCATTTTGAGTTAATTTTTTATATGATATAATATGAGAGATGGATCTAACTTCATTCTTTTGAATATGAATATTCAGTCATCTCAGCTCCATTTGTTGTAAAGACTATTCTTTCCCCCATTGAATTATCTTAGCAGTGCTGTTGAAAATCAATTAAATGTAAATGTGAAGATTTATTTCTGGGCTTTCCATTATATTCCACTGATCTATATGTCTAGCCTTATGCCAGTACCAAACTCTCTTGATGATTGTAGCTTTGTTTTAAGTTTTGACATATGGAAGTGTGAGTCCTCCAATCTTTTCAATATTGTTTTTGTTAGTCTGAGTCCCTTGAATGTCCATATGAATTTAGGGTCAATGTGTCAATTTGTGCAAAAAAGCTAACTGGAATTTTGATAAGGATTGTGTTTAAGGTGTAGATAAATTTGGGAAATATTGCTACCTTAACAATATGAAGTCTTCTGATCCAAGATGTCTTTCCATTTATTTAGGTTTTTAATTTCTTTCAGCAAGGTAATGCTACTTTCAGAGTATAAGTTTTATATTCTTTTGTTATAGGCCTCTGCCCTATAAGTAGAGGCTTTAAGTGGTTTAAAAAAAAATCATTTTCACCAGCTATGATTGTTTTGCTGGGGAATGGGTCTGCTTTTCATATCATCATTCCATAAGTGCTAGTGTGAGAATAATCTTGAGGTTGATTCTGACTGCATCCATTTCTTCCTTGAATTATATTGCTTTATTATTACCCTATAAACAATTAATGATCATTTTCTAAATATGATGTGCCATCTGCCTTACAAGCATTGTTTTTCATTTTTTCCCCATGATAATCTGGGCATAGAGAATGACTCACTATGTCCTGAAAACCCCTGTACCTTTTAGTAGTTATACCTTTAAAATGAACCTTTTTACATAGCTCTTTCCTCTACCTCTGTCAAAGAGTTTTCAGTCTTTGAAGGATCACTCAAGTACCACCATCTCCATCATGAATCCTTTTGCATTCTCAGGAGGCAAAAGAAGTATTTCCATCATCTGTCTATATTAGCAATTTGAAATTCTTCCATAGCCCTATCCCATTAAACTTTGCTCTAGAGTCATTTTATGTATACTTTTCTAATATATTATTCCATGAGCTCTTTGTAGGCAAGATTTCTTACCTTTTTATTAGTTCATATCCACAATACTTAGCCCAATTCCTTTCATATAATATGATCTCAAATTTTTGCTGAATCCAAGGGAATATGTTCTGTGTCAAAGTACTATGCAGCTTTTGTTCCCTTAAGGAATTCTAAATATAAAACATTCAAAATTGATCATGGAGCAATTTAAATTTGATATCTTTTAATTCTTTTACTGGACCATTAAAGCGCTATATTTCATCTTCTAATTAAGGGATCTAGCAAAAGGAACAAAGCTGGCCTTTCAGTCTTTACTGTGACTGCAGCAACACCATGGATTACAGTGTAGATTACACTGATTTACTGCTGAGTAAATGGAGACTTGTGGACTAGTCAACACTGTGTATACTCTGCTCATTGGTCATATTAGGTCACGGTATTGCTTCTATGTGCAATGACTTCACTGACTTATGGGGAAAATAAAATCTTTTCCTTCTAGGAGCTTTAACAGGTCTTATTTACTTTATTTTGGTTAAAATAAATACTTATGAAAAAGTAAAATTTCCAAGGAGTGGGTAGCATTAATAAGCACTGATATGCATTGATTTGATGATTTAGGAGTATGAAAAGTGGTTTGAGAAGCGTTATGAGCATTCATAATCATTTAGATATTTTTTTCTAGAGCTTTTTGGAAATGTGAAATTGAAAACAGATGAGATTTGGACTTGATGGTAAACAGTCCTTAGATTTGCCATGAGATGGCATAGAATCCATTTTCTTCCTCAGTACAAAAGACAATGGACAGTTTGAGTATTATACTTGCGCAATCTTATAGACTTGTTTTCCAATCTGTACATTTTGTTTCTGTGATAAGGCATGATTCATTTCAAATTTTTGTTATATTTTGTGATGGCTTTTTAAAAATTCTTGTTTCATATTGGTTGTTTTGTTTTTTCTATCTACTAGGATATATATGGGACAGAGAATTTTATATATATATATATATTTATATATATATAGGACAGCGAATTACAACAGGGCATATAAGTACATATATATGGAGTATATACACACATACAGAGAAAAATACAAATAAGAGAAAATAAAATAGGGAAATTCTTAAGATCTTTCTAATATTATTCTAATGTCATTTTTCTTATTTTAACCTAAATCTGTGCTTGAACAAATTCATTAAATAAGATAGAATACTTCTTTAAGATGGGATCATATATTTTTTTCTACTTTAATTCTTATGACAAGAATTTTTCACTTATATTCCCAGATTGCCTTTCTAAAATTGGTAATTTTTATTAGTGGCATTTAATTGAGTTTTAAAAATGATTAAAACTATGACTTTATAAACAAATTATTTGAAATTTCTCACAACACATGCTATGTATGTAATCCATAGATACAAGGCAACAACAAGATGTGTGGGCTCGGGTAAAGCTCAGATTTCAATTTAAACAATTAATAGTTTATTTTCTAAAAGAATTTCTAAATATCTTTAGAATAAATGACACAATACTAATAAATTCTGTTGTTTGTATTTGTATGTATGTATGTATTTACCTATTTTTTACAAAGAACTGGAAGTGATACAACATTGGCGGAGTTGTTCTTCTTTGAACCCCTGGAATCTAATATGAGGGGAATTTTGCTCAGTGCCTCTGTTACCTCCTAATTTCTTAGATTTATTTGACTGAACTTCCTGTTCTTTTTCCTTTTCACTGCTCCATTTGTGTTCTTCTTGAAGGTGAGATCTTTAACAGGATAAACTTTGTACTTCTTCAAATAGTCTTTAATTCAATTAAAATAGAATTACCCAATTAAAAGTCCTCATCACAAGAAAAAAAAAAATTGTAACTATGTATGGTGGTGGATGTTAACTAGACTTTTTGGGATGATCATTTCACAATATATACAAATATCAAATCATTATGTTATACACTTGAAATTAATACAATTTTATATCAATTATACCTCAATAAAATTTTTTTTAAAGTATTGAAAGAAAGAAAGAAAAATCTGGACCTCAGTAGTCTCTATCACCAAGTAACTTTTCTTTCTGTGATATTTTTTGTGTCCCTGGAACTGCCTTTCAGAGTGGCTGATGTCACTCACCTTGGACAGACCTGGGAAACTGCTGTGGATGCTTTGGTTGCTGGAAAGAGAGAGTATGATGAAGTCTAAGCTTGGCTAGATTATGTCACAGTGATCATGGAATATCCAACTAGCTAAGGAGGTGCCAGAAGAAAAGTTTCCAAATAACCAACATCTTTCCTTATCTTCCACAGAAAGCTTCCCCCCTTCCTCAGTGCTGAATAATGTATCTAGAGCAAAATGACTTGCACTCAAGTGCCTGCTTATTAAGAGAAGAGGTAAATATGCACGTTCAGGGGTGAGAATATAGGTATTAAGTATTTAAAGATGAGTTTCAACAATCCTTTTTTTGATCTTTTGCTTAACAACAAATGGCTTTGACAAAAATCTCTGGGTACACACACATGTGCATGCGTGCACGCACACACACACACACACACACACAAACACACACAAAGGTTGGGGGGGGGAGAAGCTTTTGTGTTATTGCTTATTTATTTAGCCTTACTTAGAAGACTGTAAGAAGACCATGTTTTCTTAATCCTCACTGTCCAAAGAACCAGGCTTCAGGTTATCTGCTAAAGAGTTCAGCATTTAATCAATCAACCATTCAGTTAAATGTATATTTTGCTCACTAAATGCAAGGGGTTTTAGATACAGCTTCTGGGTTGAATATTAAATTTCCATATTTAAACTTTCTTCTTCTTATATCTTGCATTCATTATTCAAAATTTTATCCTCGTTGTGTTACTTATACTTAGATTTATCCCTATTGCAAATTTCCTAGACTTTTCTTTCCCACCTCTAACCTACCTGCTCCTAATTTTCTTCTTTCTCATTTCCTTTCTATAAATCTGTTTTGCAAAGGTTTTGTCAGAAAGCAAAGTAGATTTTGGAATCGTAGAGGTCTATTTCAAAGTTATTATAATTATTATATTACTATTATTTTTACTATAGTTTTTTGAGCTCATGCTATCTGCCAGACACTTTAAAAATGTTCTAAATATATTAGTTCATATAATCTCTATAAGAAAAAAATTATCATCAAAGCAGTGTTTTCATTTTACAATCAATCACCCTCATAAATATTGTTTCTCTGGATCTGTATTCATCAGTTTAGTAAATAAATAGTTCGTGTGTTCATTTTGTACCATGAAATGTATAAGTTACTGTTGTTAAACAGTGATTAGCCTCATAATCTTTTTCTTAATGAGGATAACAAATAAGCAAAGAAAAAAACTATAATAGCAGGTAACAAATGCCGTGGTACAGATATCCTTGTCATCTCATAAGATAAAGATAGGGATGTCTGGGGAATGTTTTAGAGAAGGTAATATACTTTTCTTCTTGAATGAGGAATTAATCAGATACACAAGGTTGGTGTGGACATGACCATGGAGAGAGTATCCCAGGTGAATGGAAAAGAATGTGAAAGATCTCAGAGACATAAAACCTATGATATTTTCAGGTAATTTAAAGAAAGTCAATGAAAGGAAAATCAGAAAGAACAGAAAGTACCAGATATTGAGAGCTGGCAAAAGCAGAGTTTCTTTTTAAACCCCCCAGTTTTATTGAGGTATAATTGACCAAAAACATTGTGTAAATTTAAAGTGTACAATGTGATTATCTGATATACTTATATATTGTGAAGTGGTTACCACAATAAAGTTAGGTAATGTGTTTCAGAAGTTGTGTAGCCTTAGTTCAAATCCAGGTTCTGCCCATTGTTACCTTTTTGTGCCTCAGACTTATATCTGTATAATTGAGATAATAATAATATTTTCCTTATAAAGTTATTTAGGGGTTAAATCAGTTAATAGCTGCAAAGATTTTACAGTAGCCTCTATCATGTAACAAATGCTATATGAATGTTGGCTGCTGTTATGCTCTGCTAAAGAGACTGAAAGGACAGGTATATGTTTAGATTTTTTTTTAACAGGATGCCTGTGGAATAACTGAAATGAGTGGATAGTGGGATGCATAACTGCCCTCAGTGAGACCAGTAAGTAGGTGAGAAATGTTGCATGAACCAACTAAGATGGTACCTGTGCATATGGAGAAGAGGGCTTGGATGTAGTTTGGCCTTGACTCAGGACCTTTATTATATGGAGAAGGAAAATCTGTTCTGAAAAACTGGCTACACTGCTTACAGAAATAGGAAAAAAAAAGTAGGAAGAGGTTTTTCATTTGAACACCTTGTCTTTAGTTGCCTATCATGCATAGTAATGGAGATATCTGGTAAGTGGTTGAAAATGTATGTCTGGAGCTTACATTTAGATTTGTAAGAGAGTCATCATGAGAAAACTTGGTAAATTTTTGAATTATAGTTAGAAAAATTACGAATCATAAGTGCATAGCTCAATGAATTTTCATAAAATAAAACACCCATATCATCACTATATTTTAATCTGAAGATAACTCACTTGAACACATGAAACATATATTCTAGTCTGAGAGTGGTATTTTAGTATAAGAAACAAACCATAAACTAAATGAACTTCAAAATAATTGGAGTTATTTACTTGTGTTTATAAAACATTAACAAAGATATATGGAGTTTAGAGAAACCCTTATTAAAAAGCCATTTTCTTTCTCTTATACTTCCTTTCACCCATAAAATGTCTCAGTGATCTATTCCAGACTCTTCAATAGAACCCCAACCCTCTCTACAGTTCCTTTTAAAAACTCTGACAAAATATCTTTTCTTTAAGCAATAATATATTTCTTTTAATTGTTTAACTGTTCCTCTTCCCGTAATTGTATGTCCCATGCAACTCAAAGAACTAGGCTGTGAATGTTCAAAACACTTTCAGAGAATGGATATCAGCAAAAACATTAATAAAGAAGAATCAGAACCTCTTTTATAGGAAAATATTGGGAGTGCTCACAGAACAATATTTCTTTTATATATACATTTAAAAAGTTTTGAGAAGGAAGCTCTGGAAAACATCAGAAGTAGACATTGCATCAGGAAAAACAAGCAAGGGACATCTGGAGAGGAGTCATAGAAATCAAAGGAGGAAGAAATTTCAGAGAAATGGAGGGTGGCCATCAGTATAGTAGGTTTCAGAAGTAATGTAGGATGGTTTCCAAAAATTTTCAATAGGCTTTGACAAATTGGAAGTTTTTGGTGATTTTAGTAATTGCTTCTAGTGGAGTGACTAGAGAAGAAGCTAAGTTCCAGTGGGTTGGGAAGTGCATGGGCATTAAAAAATAGAGGTAGAGGGGCTTCCCTGGTAGTGCAGTGGTTGAGAATCTGCCTGCCAATGCAGGGGACATGGGTTTGAGCCCTGGTCTGGGAAGATCCCACATGCCGTGGAGCTACTGGGCCCGTGAGCCACAACTACTGAGCCTGCGCGTCTGGAGCCTGTGCTCTGCAACAAGAGAGGCCGCGATAGTGAGAGGCCTGCACACTGCAATGAAGAGTGGCCCCCGCTCACCACAACTAGAGGAAGCCCTCGCACAGAAACGAAGACCCAAGACAGCTAAAAATAAATAAATAAATACATAAATAAATTTATATATTAAAAAAAAAGTAGAGGTAGAGAATTTAGATGACATTTCAAAAGAACTAAAGTATGAGGGACATGAAAGGAATAGTAAGATTTCTGGCAGGGTGAAGGAGATGCAGAATAGATGGAGAGTTGCTTTTGAAGATTTGAGTGGCTTAAATGAACATTTTCTTAAATTCTGAAGAGGAAAGAACCGGTAGAAAGGAAGAAGATAATGATGTATAAATCAGATGAATTACGATGATTGAAGAAATGAAAGCATGTGGAATCCAGAACACAGATGGAAGGATTGTCACAGTCATGAGAAAGAATACTTCCTTTAGTGGGACATGTAGGTGAAGTGGATATGACTGTAGATACATTATAGAAGGATCAGGGAGGTGAGCTATGCCTTGCTGAAAAGGCAGTGTTTCTTGCTGAGACACTTGAAATCAAGTATGTTGCTTCCATGAGAAGTGATTCAAGTCCACTTTCTGACCCTTTCCTAATCCCTCACATAACACGTCTGAAGGGAGAAGGATAGTTTATGAATTGGTTAGAATGAATGTCTTGTTTACTTTTGGAATTGGATATTGTGTTAAATTTTATTTTATCATATTGGTTCTTTCTCTTTTACTCAAATGGCAGGAACATTAAGCAAACCAATGACCTACCCTGTTAGATAGTCTTTTTTTGTTGTTCTTCTGCCTCTTGCCCCTCAAATAGGAGATAGAAAGTAAGGAGGATTGAGTTTGGATGCATGCCATGTCATCTACATTCCTGCTTACCTATTTTCCCCTGGTGCCTTCCTCTGCCTAATTCCTGTTGGTAGGACCTGGTGAAATTGTCCCTTCTTCAAAGAGATTGCTAACCCCACATCTGAATCGTGACCAGTGTTATATTTGTGTGTCTCATAATAGCCCATTTTTTATGTCAAACAACTGTTGATATTTATAATTGCATGTTTTTGGTATTGTTGTTTCAATGTTGCTTTCCCATAAGACTGTAAGTTTTGGAAAGGTAGGTACAAAGTATTTTATAACTTTAAGTTCCCATTGTTCCTTTTACAATGATCTGTTTAGAGCACCTCCCGGCTAAGGAACCATATGTCTGTGGTCCACAGCAGGGTTAAGGTAATCTTGATTCTATGAACAAGCGCTGCAGTGTCACTATAGCTTGTATACTAGTTGGAGGTAAAGGCAATTGATTATTAATGATCTGGCTGACCTAATGGAAAACATACTCATTAAACTTTAAGAGGACACTGGCAATGTATTATTGGGAATTTTAAATGGTCCAGTGTCATTTGTTTCCTTTTTGTATTCTCACTTGATTTACTGTTTCTTAGTTAAAAACAATGCAAACACCTGATTACAGATCACCTAACCAGCTAAACACCAGACCAAACAGGAAAAGAAATGAGAAACAGATTAAAATTAATTTTTGATGTCCAACACATCATTAGTTAGTAGGCACATAAGCAAGTGATTATTTTCTTAGTTAATTCAGGAGTGCTAGACCAAAGAAGTTAAGAAAAAGCTTTTTAACTTTTTGTTTGTTTCTGTTTTTAAAACTTTCAGAGCAGTGCAGGTAAACCTCAAAAGTGACACGTAACTTGGTTCAGAGGCATAAGCCCTGCTGGAATTAAGCCTAAAGTTACTGTTAATCTTATAATAAAATTGTATTATATGTGTGTTTAAAGTGCTTCCCCTGTATGAATACGGAATAACTCAGAAGGCATGGCAAGGCTTATTTAAAATAAAGCATAAAAATAATTCCAAGCATACAATGATTGTTTCTGACCTCTGAGTTTCTATAGGATGATAGCAGCTTCTTAAATCCTAATCTTTCCACACATGCTCTAGAACCCATAGAGATCAACAAGGAAAGAAAATAAAACCATGAAAAACTTATGCCAAAAGCATAGAAGTCAGAGAATACTACAACTTGGGTTTATGTCTACTAGGAAGACATCTGAAACCAACAAACTCGTTTTGCAGCCCAGGCTGAAGGGGAGATTCAGATGAGACTGCTGAAAATCACGAGCATGCAGCAGGATAAAGCTGGTGCCAGAACGCAGATAAATTTCTCCTAGAAAAATGAGGTCTTACCCTGAGTGGAAAAATACCAAAAACAAGTAAGAGACGAGAAGAATCAGAAAACACTGGGTACTAAGAATCCAAAGGAAGGGACCTAAAAGTGTGGGACCAGAGGTAACAGTCATAGAAAGGCACGGCTTCTGGGAGAAAGGGAGCAACTTGGAAGGGATGAGCATCCCCTGGACTTTTGAAAATGAAGAGAAAGAAAAAAGTATATGGAGGAGATTAGAGGTCCTACAGAAACAAAATAATGCATAATCAGAATATATAATCCTCTTTTAATTGTGTCATTCATTAAAGAAATTGCACTTCACTATAGCAATTATATTCTAACTCTAGAAAATAATTAGGAAGAAAAAGAGAGTTATACATGATTATAGGGTTTTGACATTTTGATCTGCCAATAGCAAAGAGCATAAATAATACTGAGATCTTGGTTTCTAAAAATAATTCCTTTCTGAAAGCAACCAGGATTCCTTGGAGATACGGCCTATTGTAGGAAAGGTCAGAGAAAGTACAAGGTAAATCAGAAAGCAAGGAAGTGCTCAAACACAGATGAGACCATATCAAAAGAATTCAGTACTTGACTTCAAGTTGGGCCCAATGGATACATTTGGTACAGTGTGAGCATTTAATAATGATGGTAATACATTAAACAAAAATAAATATCTATGAGTAAGAGTAAAGAAAATTTCATAATTATTTTGGAAAGAGAGGAGAGGGATAGAAAAGATAGGAAATGATCTCTTAAATATAGGATTTAAGATCATACCAAATGATCTCAGCAAGTAAATGTAAAAAGAATTTCAGAATTAGAAACTCACTATTTTGTAACTCCTGATGTCATAATATTTTCAGTTAAGGGTCAATGGCTGAAACCATATGGTAAAGAAATGTGGAAAACAGGATCTTTACAATCCCTTAAATTACGTATTAATTACAAATGGAAAATATGTCTTTGCAACAGAGAAATCAGTGGCCCTCTCATAAATCACTAATATTATGACCTGGCATTAATGAAATGCAGAGAAAGTTACACAATATTACCTACGTGGTGTCCTTGCCAGAAATATTTTATCTGAATTTAAACATGGGAACACAGTCTGATTAATCCTGAAAGTGTAACATACTGAAGAACAACTGGCCTTGACCCTGCAAAGGATTCAATGTAATTAGAAGTACAGGACAGTAGATCAACTCTTCCAGATCATGGAAGACTTAAAGAGCCATCATAGCAAAATACGATGGTTGATGGTTGAATTAGATTGAATCATGGGGAAAACCAGCAGTAAAATACATTTTGGGGAAAATAAAAGTTTTAGATTGTATGGAAGGAAAAATAATTTTCCCTTTACCCTTCTAGATTCTTGGCTAAGATGCTATAAGGGTAGAAAAACTTTCCTTCTATCCTTCTAAGTTCTTTGGCTGGTCTAATAATCAAATAGACATAAAACAGATTAACAGGAGAAAGACATAATTTCGTATGTAAGAGAGTCCCATAAAATATGAGACCCAAAAAGCAGCCAGGTAATTGAAGCTTATATAACATCCTGAGCTAAGGAAAGGGATAGGGGTCTGGGGATACAAAAGGAAGGAAGGCATTCACAGGAATGCAGAGGAGATGTTTAGAAAACAATGGTTATCCTATTATGCAGGTAAGTTTCTTAGGTAAAAAGTTATCTCTGTTAATAGCTCTCTTCCTGTATAGGCTCCCTTTCCAATGTAAATTTAGGAACTTGAGATAGAGGTAAAGAGCTTTTCCTGAATCTGTTGGGTTTTGATTGTTTATAGCTCAAAATAATCCTCTTGCAAGAGTAGCATATTCTGGGGTGGCAAATGCTGCTCCCCTTAAGTTCCACCTTTGAAACTTCAAATTTTCACGACCCAGTTGCTAAATTGTTGGATTGCTGCCTATCTCGTTGACCCAGTCTCAGTCTTGAGAATAGGTCAGTTGAGTTAACAGTTGTGTTTCATTTCAGGAGGTGGATGATGCAGGTGGGCTCCCTAAGTTAGGCTTGTATTGCATAAACAAGCAAATAGATATTTAATAAGAGAATTTCCATGGAATAGAGAGTTTCTATGGAAGAAAAAGAAAAATGAAGGTTAATGGTTGGAGCAAATTATGAACCCAGTGTCTGAGTCCTGAGAGCTGCCAGTCAAGAAGACCTCTAGATATCAGGCTTGAAACATCTTCAGATGGAGAGAGGGCAGACAGACAGTGGGAATCTGATGGATTTTCCTGGTTTGCAGTTTGAATGTCTCTGATGAGGGCACTGGGTGTACCAGTCTGAGTGGCCCATGCAGTAAAAGGCACAAAGGAGATTGTCTAAACAAGCTATTGTGGTGATTTCTCTGAAGTTTATATCGAGTCATTCACGTTCTGTTTGCAGGGGTGTAGGAAAAAGCTTTTGTTCTCCCATGTAAGGATGGGAGAAAATCAGAAATATTAGTTTGGAGAGTTGTAGCCAGGTATTTGAGGGAACTGAAGGAATTAAAGATCCAGTCCACTTTACAGGCAAATAATAAAACCTCAAGGACAAGAAACAGCCCTAGAATCTAATATCCACGAAGGTGTGTTGCTGAAACATACTTTTTATCTCTAAAAAATTTCGACACCCTCATTTTTACAAAGAAGCCAAAATAAGACTAATTTGTTTGCAAAGTAAGTCTAATTTCAATAAAATTTGTCCTGATTTTGTACAGAAGTGCAGCAAGAATAGTGATTGACCACATAAGCTCTTTTAAACATGCTTTGCCGGAATTTTTCAAAAGGAATCTCAGATTGAACTTCTGAACTTTTTTTTTTGGCTGTGCCCTGCAGCTTGTGGGATCTTAGTACCCCAACTGGCGGTCGAACCTGCACCCTCAGCAGTGAAAGCATGGAGTCTTAACCACTGGACCACCAGGGAATTCCCCAGATTGAACTTGTAAAAGCCTCTTGAGGGTAGGAAGCCAAACCAAAGACTTGCCATCTGACTTCACTTGCAATACCTATAGTTATAGGTGAATTCTTCTCTTCTCGAGGTTCCCCAATTATCCTGAGATTACTGCACCTGTCAAGAAGTTCATTACTCACCTGATTAGGCTGTTGGGAACCCTGTAAGCAAGGTTCCAGGCTGTCTTTTCAAGGGTTTTTATTAGCTCCATAAAGTCACCCTTAATTTCTTAAAGTTGTCTGGTCATATTTGATTCTATGTACATTATTCTCAAATATGACATTCCAGTCAAAGCCTTGATTAATATAATCAGTTTCCAATTGTGTCCTGTTACAAGGAAAGCAGATATCTATTGCACTTATGCAGATAACTAACTGTATTGCTGTGAGATGAACAAGAGTTTCCAAAATCTGGAGGGTCAGGTAGGGAGAAAAAGTAAATGTTTCATCTTTGTTTACAAAGGTGTATCTTACCCAATTGCTGCTAGCTTAAGAGAAAAAGTTTTTTTTTTTAACATCTTTATTTGAGTATAACTGTTTTACAATGGTGTGTTAGTTTCTGCTTTATAACAAAGTGAATCAGTTATACATATACATATGTTCCCATATCTCTTCCCTCTTGCATCTCCCTCCCTCCTACCCTCCCTATCCCACCCCTCTAGGTGGTCACAAGCCACCTAGCTGATCTCCCTGTGCTATGTGGCTACTTCCCACTAGCTAGCTATTTTACGTTTGGTAGTGTATATATATGTCCGTGCCACTCTCTCACTTTGTCACAACTTACCCTTCCCCCTCCCCATATCCTCAAGTCCATGCTCTAGTAGGTCTGTGTCTTTATTCCCATCTTACCCCTAGGTTCTTCATGACCTTTTTTTTTTGTTAGATTCCATATATATGTGTTAGCATATAGTATTTGTTTTTCTCTTTCTGACTTACTTCACTCTGTATGACAGACTCTAGGTCCATCCACCTCACCACAAATAACTCAATTTCATTTCTTTTTATGGCTGAGGAATATTCCATTGAATTGCACTTTATTTTTGACTTGGCCCCCAAATTAGTCACACAATTACACAATGTTTAACAGTTACTCCTTCTTGGATTTATCTACATGTATATCACTTCCTTTGCTCAGTATTGTTCTTTAATCCCACTTCTTCATGGTGAGTTTAATTCCCTTCAGTAAGAAACCTATTCCTTGGAAGTTTTACTATTGAGGGTCTATAGGTAGAAATTTCTGTCTTTGTCTGAAAATGTCATCTCTCTTTTTTTTTTTTTTTTTCGCGGTACGCGGGCCTCTCACTGTTGTGGCCTCTCCCATTGCGGAGCACAGGCTCCGGACGCGCAGGCTCAGCGGCCATGGCTCACGGGCCCAGCCGCTCCGCGGCATGTGGGATCTTCCCGGACCGGGGCACGAACCCGCATCCCCTGCACCGGCAGGCGGGCTCCCAACCACTGCGCCACCAGGGAAGCCCTGTTTTCATTTCTTTTACTGATGACTCCATGCACTTCTTTTATCTGAGGATTTATTTCTAACTTAATCTCTGAGAAGTACTATTTCTTCAAATACTTGTTAAATTCACTCTAATCTCACCTTCTAACAATATTATTAGATGAATGTGGGTCTTCCGTTTTATCCCGTATTCCTTTATCATTCACATTTTCATTTAATCTCATAATTTTTTCTGGCTTATTTTCAACTTATAAAATTCAAATTCAGTTTTATCAAATATGTTATTTAAACTTTCTATGGAGTTTTGAACTCCAGTGAACTTACTTTTTATGCCTTTTTCTGCGTCAATTGAGATGATCATGTGGTTTTTCTGTCCTTCATTCTGTTAATGTGGTGTTTCACATTGATTGATTTTCATATGTTGAACCATCCTTGCTTTTTACAAATAAATCCCACTTGGCCATGGTGTATAATCCTTTTAATATGGTGTTCAGTTCATTTTTCTAGTTGGATTATAGCTTATCTTTGAAGGTTCCAGCTTATCCTTGATCTCCTAACTTCAAATCATCTCTCATTCCTCACTGCCAGCCCTACTGACTTCAGGACCGGTACCAAGAGGCAGGGGCAGTGGATTTACATAGACTGCTTAACCAAGTCCCACTATCATGTAAGGTTTAATCCCTATAATAAAGTCCTTCTAGTGGTTCTACTTCTCCAATCAAACCTTAATATAGAGTTTATCTAGTGTCATTTGATATTCTGATCAAGGAAAAAGGGAGAAAGCCAAGGTATAAAGTATAGGAACAGAAAGAAAAAAAATACAAAGGGAAATATATTAAATTTAGGATGATGCACTGAACATAAATATGCTGTAAAAATCTAAAAACTGGATGAAATTGATTATTTCCTAGTAAAATATATATCACCAGAATTGATTGAAGAAGAGTGTGAAAAACAAAAGAGAGGGCTTCCCTAGTGGCGCAGTGGTTGGGAGCCCGCCTGCCGATGCAGGGGATGCGGGTTCGTGCCCCGGTCCGGGAAGATCCCACATGCCGCGGAGCGGCTGGGCCCGTGAGCCATGGCCGCTGAGCCTGTGCTCCGCAAAGGGAGAGGCCACAACAGTGAGAGGCCCGCGTACCCCCCCCCCCAAAAAAAAAAAAAAAAAAAAAGAACCCTTAGAAGACTTTCATTGCTACTTTTGGTGAATTTGTCCACATTTCCATCTGGTTTGGCTTGGAGATCCCACCTCCGTGTTCTAGTGCTGGGCATGTGACCAAGACCTGGCCAGTTAGAATCCCCTGAACTTGAGGTATTAACAGAAATCCCAAGCTGAGTCAGTCTTTTATATAAAGGCTTTCTCTTTGCCTGGGTTCAGTAAATTCGTAATATATAAAAATAGAGTTGCTTTTGGTCATTTTTCTTGCCACCCCTTGGAGAAAGCTTTCCCCAAAATAATACAAAACAAAACAAAACAAACTGCAGAGGGAGGCATATCCAAGTCAGAGAAACATTTTCTATTTATATCCTTTGGACCCCCACACTTACCTGTGTCTGAAAGTATCAGCACTTTCAAACTTTGGTGTATTGTGAGTCAATAAATTACTTTTTAGCCTTTAAACTAATTTGTAAGGGTTCTCTAAAATTACAACTTATGATTAATACAGTGACCGTGGCAGCAATTGCATAAGATTTCAAGAAGCTAATTTGCTTGCAGAAATGAAGTTTGGGTATATACTGTTTCAAGTTCAAATACTCTGAAACTCTTTCCCCGTTGCTGAATTTTAAAATTCCTTTATATTGGATTTCAAAATACAAAAGAAAATAGGCTCTGGTTCAAGATGTTTGTGAATGTAAGCATACGTAGCCATTACCTTTGCCTCTCAAGAACCTATCATAATAATGGTGAAATCTGAAAGAAAGGGAAGCCCACTACTATAATATGCAAGGAGGGGGCCTCAGCTTCTGAGGTATATATGTGCCCAGCAGAACTCCTGAGTAACTCAGGATGGCAAGAGGGAGAAGTAGACTGCAAGTCTATGAGGGGCTGAGTTACTTCACCTACACCTTTTTCTCCCAAGCAAAAAGCCTGACAGAAAGGCATTTAACCACCCTCTTACCAATTCTTTCTTTTAAAAAGGAACCTTTTAGGGCTTCCCTGGTGGCGCAGTGGTTGAGAGTCCGCCTGCCGATGCAGGGGACGCGGGTTCGTGCCCCGGTCCGGGAGGATCCCGCATACCGCAGAGCGGCTGAGCCCGTGAGCCCGTGAGCCCGTGAGCCATGGCCGCTGAGCCTGCGCGTCCGGAGCCTGTGCTCCGCAACGGGAGAGGCCGCAACAGTGAGAGGCCCGAGTACCGGAAAAAAAAAAAAAAAAAAAAAGGAGCCTTTAAAAAAAGATATGTAAAGACTGTTTCCAGGTGATCTATAATGGCCAGTATGTTTGTTACAGTTCCTGCCAAAGACTTATTCTTTCAACATTTGTAGGTTTTTAGAATAGTGGCAGGTCTCCATCTGTTCATGGTAAAACTAAGCCTTTCAGGTTCTTTCCTAGTCCATGAATTATTCCTATTTCTCCCAGGATTTATTTTTCTATTTTTAATATTTATCTTATTCTCTCATGTCATGCCTATCTCAAATATCTCAACAAATACTTATGGAACATCTACTTTGGGCAAGGCAGTATTTTGGGTGCTATGACTATTGTAGTGAAAATTACAAAACCCTTGCTTTCCTAGGAGTTTACATTCTTAACATCTAGAGATATTTTGTTTTCTCTTCATATTTACGAATGAAGACCGTGAGCTCCGTGTTTATGATTATCTTTATACCTCTCATTTTTCTGTCTTGATTATCTTTGCTATCTTCTTTATGTCTGTCTACTTTATAATTGGCTCCTGTTCCAAAGGATTCCATCCATCTCCCTCCACTACTACCATGAAACATACTTTCACAGGCAATACCCTGTACTTCTTTGACTTCAATCTGGCATCTTTACCCTAATTTTAGAAGCATACTTGATATTTGTGATAGCTAGATGAACATTGCCACTAAAATATCACTCTGACATCTCAAATCTCAGAGATTCCAGCTGAATTGTCATCTATTCCTCTACTATGACAAACAAGTTATATTGCCTTTCTTATATCAGTGGAACTTCTCACCATCTACTCAGTCACCTGAACCAGAAACTTAAGGTCATCTTTAAATTATCCAAGCAGCCACCAAATTTTATTGTGCTTCTTTAATACTACTTGAATCTATATGCATCCATATCTCAACTGTCTCACCATTATTTCAGGACTTTATACTGTTTTCTTCCAGTTAATGCCATAACTCCGTAAGTGGGACAATCTAAATTTTGACAATCTGTTCATACCCCTGCTAGTATGACCATTCTAAAAATTGAAAAATTTTATTCCTATTAGAAAAATCATGTTGTCTGTGCATTGCTTAGAAGATCTAGTTCAACTCTTCAGCCTGATACACAATACCACTTGTTACCTCTTTGGCCTCATCTCTTCATTTTTTGCTAATGTACTTACATCTCTTCCTCTTCTACCCCAGAGTATGATGATTCATACTTACTGTTTACTGAGCCCTAAATTTTCAATGCATCTTTACTGTTGCATGCAGTGTTTATTTTGCTTAGAATAAAATTAATGACTTCATTTCATTTGCTAATTGCTACTAGTCCTGTAAGATACAACTCAGATATAACCCAACTTTAAGGAGTTTTGAATTATTAGTGTAGATTTCTCCTCCTAGATCATTCCATTATATCCTGTATCTGAATCTGTGTCAGGGCATCCCTCACATAGAGTGTTACTGTATGTTTATTCATCTGCCTTCTTTAAAATTTAATATATTTCTTAATGATAAGTGCTGTACTTCTTAACTATAACCCTAGCACCCAGCATTGGGCATGGCACATTCTTGGTCAGTGTTGAATGCCTGAAATAGTGATTTAAAAAAGGGTTGGCAGATATTATAACTTAATAGGCAAGAAACCCTATACAAATATGTTAAGTAAGTGAGAGAGGTCTAGGTTGAAATAGATCAAATCCAGGATGGTAGCTAACACTATTAAAATAGGTTTTCTTTGGAGAATAAAGGGTGAAAAATAAGTCTGGGATGCTCACAGTGGCCCAAAATTCTGAAGCTGTGTGTGTGTGTGTGTGTGTGTGTGTGTGTGTGTGTGTGTGTGTGTGTATGCTAGTAACTGTTCTAGTTCTTAGAAATGTAGTAGTAATTTTTAAAAAAAGAAAGATCTTTTGGAGCTTCTATTTTGGGATGGGAATGGGGAAGAAAACAAGCACAAGATAAATAAAATTTTTTTTAGATAGTCACAAGTGCTACTAAAGAAAAAAAAATACACTGCCAGAATAGAAGATGACAAGGCCAGGGGTGGTAGATAACTGTGTTGTGACTAGTGATGTCAGAATGGATAACCCAGAACTGAGTTGGCTCATAATTAGTGTCTGTCCTGTACGAATGGTGGATGAGAGAAAAAGGAATTTCCCCAAAATGCTTTTCCAAATCCCCACATTTTTGCAGTGATGTTAAAGATGCTGGCTTGATGATTAAAAATGGAGAGTTTTGAAAATCACACAAAGGAGAGCCTCTTATTTCATAGTGAAAAAGCCTGAGTTAAGATGGTAAAGAATTTTCAAATCTTAAATGAAGTCACAGAAAAGAAATACAGTTCAGATTTCCATTCGAAATTCTCATACCAGGAAACTTCTCATTGAAGGGAGTATACATTCACCTCTCAAATAATGAAAAGATATGAAATGTTTGGTTAATTGTGGTAAAGAAGATACTGAAGATCTCAAAGTATTGTATATTGATAACAAGTAATACTACTTAACAGAAACGTCACATTTCTTTGTGAACTTTCCAGTGCATGCAGTGTTTTGATGTTCATGTTGTTTAATGCTCAAGCTTGTTTGCACTTACAAAAGAATCTTTTTTTTTTTTTTTTTTTTAGTGGTACGCGGGCCTCTCACTGTTGTGGCGTCTCCCGTTGCGGAGCACAGGCTCTGGACGCGCAGGCCCAGCGGCCATGGCTCACGGGCCTAGCCGCTCCGCGGCACGCGGGATCCTCCCGGACCGGGGCACGAACCCGTGTTCCCTGCATCGGCAGGCAGATCCTCAACCACTGCGCCACCAGAGAAGCCCCAAAAGAATCTTTATACTTAATTCTTCATGGAATATTGAGAGCACAACTTATTTTCATGGTTAGCCAAAAAAGGTAGACTTTATATTGCTATCAAAAACCTATCCACAGGCTATAACTACTTTCAAAAAGAATTCGTTATTCAGATAAGTTTATTTTTGGAATTAGGCCAAAATAAACAAATATTTAAAAAACTACAAAGAATAGGCTTCCCTGGTGGCGCAGTGGTTGAGAATCCGCCTGCCAATGCAGGGGATACGGGTTCGTGCCCCGGTCTGGGAAGATCCCACATGCTGCGGAGTGGCTGGGCCCGTGAGCCATGGCCGCTGAGCCTGCGCGTCCGGAGCCTGTGCTCCGCAACGGGAGAGGCCACAACAGTGAGAGGCCCGCTTACCACAAAAAAAAAACAAAACAAAACAAAAAAAACAACTACAAAGAATACAGAGAAAATTCTTAAGATGGAAATATTTATGCTCACAATCACAGTGAGTGATGCTGTGTATTTAAACTGATGTACTGTAATGTAAAAAACGTATCAGGTTGAGCTCAGAAGATTCAGGTACAAATCTTCTCAATTTCTGATTTGTCAGGGCAGATAGAGAGGAATATGATTTGGAAGAGCAATATAATACTCAGCGATCGCTTTGAGACAAAAATAAGTGGCTATATAGTTTCAAAGTCAGAGTGTTAAATTGGGTTTATGATATAAGCAGCATACATTGGTAGAATGAGATAGGGTGATGTGAAGTAAAATTAGAGCGATAAGATATTGGTGGTTGTTCAAACAGGAAGGATACTGTCTTCTAGGAGCTTCAGTAGCAGGAATTAGGGATTCCATTCTTGGGAAAAATGGTAGAATATAATGTCATAGTGGGCCTAGAACCAAGACATTAAGCCATTTACTTGTCTAGGACTCATTATAATCATTTTCTAGGTACAGGATGGATCCCGGATGAGAAGTTGTATTAGTTTTCTGTTGCTGCATAAGAAATTAGTACAAATGTAATGGCTTAAAACAGCATCCCTTTATTAGCTCACAGTTCTATAGACTTCCCTGGTGGCACAGTGGTTAAGAATCTGCCTGCCAATGCAAGGGACACGGGTTCGAGCCCTGGTCCGGGAAGATCCCACCTGCCGCGGAGCAACTAAGCCTGTGTGCCACAACTACTGAGCCTGTGCTCTAGAGCCTGCGAGCCACAACTACTGAGCCCACGTGCCACAACTACTGAGCCCGTGCGCCTAGAGCCCCTGCTCCACAACAAGAGAGGCCACCACAATGAGAAGCCTGCACACTGCAACGAAGAGTAGCCCCCGCTCACCGCAAGTAGAGAAAGCCCACGTGCAGCAATGAAGACCCAACACAGCCAAAAATAAACAAATAAATAAATAAATTTATTAAAAAAAAAAAATCCCATGCCAGGGATACTGGCATGGAGTGACTAGGTTCTGTGTTCAAGGTCTTAAAGGTCTGAAATCAGCATTTTTAAACCCTTGTCAGATAATTCTAACATCTAATTCATCTTGGGTTGGCATCGTCTGTCACATCTTATTCAGGCTGTCATGTATCTGGTTCTCGGTGTAAGTAGTGATATTTTATTGTCTTTTGGACATTTTGGCTATTATGTTAGGATACTTTGGTCCCTATTTAAAGTGTTTTTTTCTTTTAAATTTTTAGCAGGCATTCACCCTTTATAGGTTTGGCACACATTTCCTGTATTTTTATGGACTGTGGTTCCATGATAACCTAATTTTCAGAACTTTTGTGGTACTCTTTTGGTCTGGTTATCTTGTACAGGTGGGGTTACCTCTGGTCCCTTCTCATGCTGCTTATGGGGTCTGAAGTAGCTTCCCCAGGATACGGCACTTGGTGCTTCTGGTGAGGGAAGGGAATCTCTGGAACACTTGATGAAGAATCCTTCCTGTCAGGGTCTCCCTGGACTGTAAGGAATGGAGGGTGCTTACCAGGTTGAGCGCTTTCAGTGGAGGGATCTCCGTTGCTGGTACCAGCAAGTTGCCTGATGTTTCTGGGTAGGGGAGAGGAGTCTCAGGCCCATCTGAGGAGAGCATTTTCCAGGTGGGAGCTTTTTGTGGTAGGATCACTTTTGCTGGTACCCTTAGCCACTGATGTGTCTGGGTGGTGAAGGGGGATCTCAGGCCCAGTGGGGAAGGAAAGCACTTTCCATGGTCATTTATTGTCATCAGATCAGGGCTTCCAATTGTTCCTCCTTGCAGGTTCTGCAAGGCTCACCTGGTGTTTGGGGGATTCCCATTTGATGTGATGGAGGAAGAGCCTATTTGAGCCACTTCCTGTTACTAAGTTGGGAGTTAGGAAATGCTGGGCCTGGATCGCATTTTTTTGTTGGTAGAGGGTCATAAGGCGCCCTGCCATGAGGTTGTTCATCCATTCTGAGGGTCTCTAGGCAATTCACCTTCTTTAGACCTTTCAGAGCTCTCCTTTGGTTGTCTCATATTATTTCCAGGATATATAGTTGTGCATATAAAGGGGGAGCAGGGAGAGAGAAGTATAAACCATCTTATCTGGATTAGAAGTCCTCTCTGTGCCTTTTAAGTGCTCACCTGATTAGGTCGGGCTCACTCTGGATAATCTCCCAATCAACTGTGCTATATATCATAATCTAATAATGGGAATGATATTCCATCACATTCACAAGTCTCATACTCAAGGGAAGGGGCTACTACAAGGATCATTGGGCATCATCTTAGAATTCTGTCGACCACAGAAGGTGCATGTGAATGTACTGAAGCATTAATTAAGCAATTATCATCCTTTGGAAGGTTTTAATCTGTTAGGATAGTATGAAAGCCAAGTACTGTTATAATTATTCTACTCACTTTAAGTGAAGTATATCTGATATCAAAAATACTTCATAAAAATCAGAATATTCAAACAACTTTCAGAAGTTAATGTAAATTTCAGAGGTTTGATCCAAGCCTTCATTTCTGGCCATGCAGATATCTTCTGTGTGAAAAATATGCTACCTCAAAGATGTTTTAAAAAACTTCACCACCACTCCCCATTTATATTTTGTAGTTACGTGCAAATACTGTGGCTGCCAGCAATTCACATAGAAAATAAAGGTCAGTGACGTTTCTGACTTTAACTTTTTAGAGAAGGTTTATACTTAACACTGCCTACGTTTGTATAGGTTGTACATTGCACAAAATTTCTGATTATTGCTTTAGGTTATAATACAATGTACTCTCACCTATACCAGGATTGAAAATTTTAAGCAAAATTTTCTGGACTTGCCAATACAACCCCCCCAAAAAATAGTTTTCAGGCTGAATTAGGAGAAAAATCCTTCACTTATATTTAGGTTGGAAGGAAGCATGACCTAAATTTTGATTTCAAATACTCACGGTTTTGGGTGATGGTTTTACTGGGGACAATTAGAATTGAACTATGTAGACATGTTTTTTGAAGCCAAGTTTTAGCTTTAAGGCTTTCATATTGCAGCTTGAGAGGCTCCAAGCAGCAATTGGGTACTTTGGGTCATTCACACAAGGATTAAGAGTCATATATAAACCATAAAACCCTTTATAAGAAATCAGAATCTGTTTTAAAAATTAATTATATGAACTAAACATATATAGAAAGAAATTGAAGCTTGAATATATTTAAGAAGCAAAAATTAAAGACATACCTATAACTGCCCTTTTTCCTTATCTGTTTACAATCACAGCAAATCAAAGTGTGACATGTTTAAGAGAAAGGTAATTAAGTTCTAAGGCTTTGTCGTCTTGTCACTTTTAAAAATACAAGATCTGAGTAGATGAAAGGAAAATAGAGAGGGTTGTTAAAGAGCTGAGTCATAGAGTGCAATAGAGAACAAGCGGAAGAGGCAAGAAAGAGTACATAGACTGGGTTTGAAGAGAGTTGGGAATCCTGGTTGTGGTAGATGGTCTCTGATTTGCTTATCGGATCTACGCGCCATCCTTCTTAACCCTGCTCCGCGATTCCAGGAGGCTGACCTTTATCAGCTTCATCGACCAGTCTCTGTGTCTTCAGGTTGGGTTTGGCTAATATGAACTACTGACAAGAGATTAGAAGTCAGGAGGAAAGAAGGTAAGGGTATTTATTTCCATGATCTGCCCCCTTCCATACTTTAGGTTGGCAGTGGATGCCATTTTCTAAGTTTACATCTCTTGTTGGGTGGACTTCTACTACAACTCTTAAGACATTCTGGGCTGCAGGAACTACTATCTCTCTATGCCCCTTCAAACCTAGTGGTTATAATACTGGCTTCTCACAGTTGCTAGCCTCAGGGTACTTCATCATCTCTTGGTTTCCCTTCATTCTTTACACACTTTAGTCTCTTCATTAAATGCTATCCCATCACTCTTTTATTTTTTTATTTTTTTTAACATCTTTATTTGAGTATAACTGTTTTACAATAGTGTGTTAGTTTCTCCTTTACAACAAAGTGAATCAGTTATACATATACATATGTTCCCATATCTCTTCCCTCTTGTGTCACCCTCCCTCCCACCCTCCCTATCCCACCCCTCTAGGTGGTCACAAAGCACAGAGGTGAACTCCCTGTGCTATGTGGCAGCTTCCCACTAGCTATCTAATTTACATTTGGTAGTGTGTATATGTCCCTGCCACTCTCTCACATCGTCACAGCTTACCCTTCCCCCTCCCCATATCCTCAAGTCCATGCTCTAGTAGGTCTATGTTTTATTCCCGTCCTACCACTAATCTCTTCATGACATTTTTTTTCTTAGATTCCATATGTATGTGTTAGCATACGGTATTTGTTTTTCTCCTTCTGACTTACTTCACTCTGTATGACAGACTCCAGGTCTATCCACCTCATTACAAATAACTCAGTTTCATTTCTTTTTATGGCTGAGTAATATTCCATTGTATATATGTGCCACATCTCATCAGAAACTCTAGAAACAATAAATGCTGGAGAGGGTGTGGAGAAAAGGGAACACTCTTGCACTGCTGGTGGGAATGTAAATGGATACAGCCACTATGGAGAACAGTATGGAGGTTCCTTAAAAAACTACAAATAGAACTACCATATGACCCCGCAATCCCACTACTAGGCATATACCCTGAGAAAACCATAATTCAAAAAGAGTCATGTACCAAAATGTTTATTGCTGCTCTATTTACGATAGCCAGGACATGGAAGCATCTCATCACTCTTTTAAAGTGCACCATCAGTTTTTAGCTAGAGCTGACTGATACATTGGTAGTGGGGAATAGGAGAAACTTTAAGGTAGTGTTAGGGAGGTGGGATAAACTGCTGTGGAGAGAGATAGGAAGAGAAGGGTTTCAAAACTTTTTATGGCATTCTATGAATGTAACATGACTTCTTTATGTGAATGGCTCTAATATAGTCTTAAATTGCTTCTTAATTATTGATATTTGGTTGGGTTTCTGTTTCTTTGCATGCACAACCAGGACTGAACAAGGCTAAGAGATGTCTGGGATTTACATGAGTAGATAATACTACTAGGATCTATCTAGATTCATTATATCATATTAAGACATTTCTCCCATGGAATCAGGAACAACCCAACCCAGTGCACATGCTAAGTTTTTATTGAAATTCAGTGAACTGCTATGGTGTGAAATTAATTTTTATTGTCAAATTGAACAATATTGTTTGACTTTTTAATATTTCCTTTTATTATGGAACAGAAATTGGGGAAAGCCCAATAATTCCTTCAGGAACTACTGTTTCAGTTCACATTGTTACATATAGATTCAGATTTAGATTAGGTTCAGATTGTTATATTTAAGTACAAATAAAAGTGGACATTGAGGCAGGTGACTGTTGTTTGTCCATCACTATACCACTTTATATAGCTGAGAATTCAGTTCTCAATTAGGATTTCATTCTCATTGGAATCCACTACTTGCCCACGACAAATGGGACAGGTAGGGTTCTCAGACAGCCAGCGATCAATGCAGTGAATGTGATATTCATGGGAGCAAGGTAGGATGCGAAGCATGCTGTCTTCTGTGTACTCTGTAATGCAAATGCTACAGGCTTTTAACGCATCATTTTCACCAAAAGATCTTACAGCCAAGTTGTCAATCTGTGCTTTGGTGAGTCCTGTAGTTTCGTATAGATCATCTTCATTAAAGAGGAAAAACTGATCCAGATCATGGGAGGACCAAGAGTCACTGTCATCAAATAGTACTGGGGTCATTTGTGTACCCTCTTGCCTGGTCTCTGATGATAAGTTTCTTTCTTCACTGGTTTGAAACATCAGTGAGCTAATTTCTGAATTTTCATCACTTGGGCTGGAACTGGAAATAGGACTAAAACGGGAATTAAACCTACAATTGGGGCTTGAATGACAAATCAGTGGGGAACTTGAATGGGGATCATAGCTAGGATTTGAATAAGAACCGAATCTATCACTACCACTACCATTAGGACTATCACTTCTATTTGGTGACTCTGGCCATTCCATGTTTTGACTTGGAGGTGAGACACTATGCTCTAAATTATTGTCACTGTCCATAAGGTTACTTGAGTTACTAAATTCTGTCATTGTCTGCCTTAATGTACTCTGAATTGGAACAGATGTTGTATCATTTAAGCTAGTATTTAAAATTCTACAAACGGGGTTTCTGATGGTATTGACATAAGCTCTCACATCTGCCTGCTCAGAATGTGAATACATATGCCTCAGTCCTCGTTCACTTTCAGAAGTGACAGTGTTGTTTGGTGTTTCAGATGTTAACTGAGTTCTACTAGCTATGCTGTCTCTCTGAGAATATGCTCCAGAATGAACTTGTCCTACTTCAAGATTGAAGGCTATGGTTGGATATATTTCCCTCATTCCCCAAGATTCACCACTGCTGGTTGTATCTGGAGAATTTTCTCCATGAACTGCATTCCTTGTTCTAGAAGTTTCAATAAGACCACTATCTTGTAACTCAAATCCAGTCATTTGCTGTCTCAATATTTCTTGGTGCTCAGTTCCAGAAAATCTCGCATTCTCACTTACCAGAAGCTGCTCAAAAGTCTGAGATGGTATACTATGATTAAGTCTTTGTACAATTTCCCTAAGTGAACATGGAGGCGACCAACTTTCAGTTCTTGCTCTGGTTCTCTGACACTCTGGGCTCCTACTTCTTGCTCTTCTCTGACTTCTGGTAGGTGGGAATTCCATTAATGTTTCAGTTGTATCTTGTTCAGACATAGATGGTCTTGTAAATATTGCTTCAGATTGTGGATTTTCCACTTGCCTTTGTCTGTCTTCCATATTTTCTCTTCTGGGAAGTCTCACAGATGCTACATATTCATTCTCTGGATTTGGACTCCCATTATCAATGTTAAAATGTATTTCTAAACTGAATCTGAACATACCACTTTTAGGATTGATTTGGCTCTCTTCTCTCTAAGATTGGTTTTCTCTTTGTCCACTGGTGATATTTTCAGTTTGTCCAAAACAGTTAAGCCAGTCTATTATAGAGTCACCACTAGACACATCATCTGAAGAGTCTCCTCTATCTGTTAACAAAAAAAAAGGGCAGGGGGCATAAAAGAACTACCAAAATTAGAACCATCATAAAATAGCACTCTGAAACTTTGTTTCAAAAACAAACAAAAAATGAGAACTTAAATACTCAGATGTTTTAAGCTGATTTCACGTTTATAGGGTTAATATTTTATAAACTACACTGTCTAGATTTATAAGTAAAGGTAGAAAAGTTTCAATTCCATCTGAAAAGAGTGAGCTAATCCTAGGTAAACTTAGAGAATTTTTTAAAAAGGGAATCTGGAGGAAGTCTATTTTTCAGTATTTCATCATATACACAGCCCTGTATACCACTGTAGGAGGAATGTCAAGGGACTTTTTTTTCAGTCCACTGTCAAAACACTAATGCAATTAAACAAGGTAAACACCAGTTAAGGTACAATGCTAGTATTTTAGTTCAATTTACGTTATTGTCTAATTTTCATTAGTCTCCAACATTACTATTTCTAGGCTCTTCACTTATGTGCTTTTGATAATATATAAGCTGTTTTAAAATATAAGATTATTGCCCAAACATAAACAAGTATTATAGGTTTAAAAGTGTTTGAATTTTGAATACTTCTTAATGTTACCAAGATTTTAAATTGACATTAAATTGAAGGTCAGATCAAATGAATAGACTGAACATAGCATGGTACATATAAGACCATATTCAAGAACCAGAGTATTATAGTATCCTCTTCATTAGACAGTAAAATTCTGTACTTCACACTGGGAGAGAAGGCACCAGACCTGAGGTTCGAGCAGAGTTTCTCAGCCTTAGCACTATTGACATTTTGGTGCTGGACAATCCTTTGTTTTGGGGAGCCATCCTGTGAATTGTGGGATATTTGGCAGCATCCCTGGCCTCTGCCCACTAGATGCTAGTAATACCCATGCCTCCCCTGTGACAACCAAAAATATCTCTAGCCATTGTCAAATGTCCCCAGGTGTTGGAGAGAGCAAAATTGTCCCCAGTTGAGAACCACTTGATTAGAATATAAAATATTTCTGTTTGCTTTTTTTTACGTGTCTATGTAGAAAAAAATAATTCAGGAAGTACGAGGGACTTTCAATTGAGGTAGAAAACCAAGAAAAATACAAATAGGCTACTTCACACTGTTTCCCAATTAAAACAACCCCAATGTAAATCAGGAAAACAAACAAACATACCTTGACATTCTCACCAAAAATCAAGTAAATGCCAGTTCTTTTTATGAGGTTACTTACCAAATTAATTTACATCACTTCTGTATAATTTACTGTTTACTATTATGAAGTTACTATTTCCTATTATGAAGTTCCTTATTCATCCCATCCTGTTCCCTCCAAAAGCAAAATATACCTGTATTTTCATCCGAGTCTTGTGGGGGGTTTTCTTTAATTAGCTGAAGTCTTCTCAGCAACTCTTCTGTACTTTCACCTGGAATGCCTAGAAGATTGTTGCCTCTCATAAACTTGTAATTTTCTTCACTCAGATTATTTACGAACCTGGAGAAATCTTCCCAAACCAATCGGTCCGTTTGACTTAGGCGTTGGGTCGAAACTCCAACTCCTTCATCGTTGGAATCCGAGTTTTCCGTCTTAATAAACAATTGGAAAATTATCTGAAAGGCACGACACACTGTTGAAATTCACCAATGGTCGTTTAGTTTTCTTCGCTTTCTACTTCCTGCCAGAGTGTCCGGTTCTGACTCAGTCGGATAACCCTCCGCATACGTTCCTCCCTTCTCCCGTACCCGACTCAGTTCTGTTGCCCCTGGTGACGTGACGTAACATAACGGTCGGGAGCCCCGTCTATCCCGGAACGTGCTAGACGTTGCCTAGGCATCTATTATCTTCCCCACCGTTACCGAGTAGGGACTGGATTCAAGTTAGGTTTCCTTTCATTCAAAACCAGCCAATATTACTGAGGGTTTATAGTGTACCAAGCACCGTCTTTCACCTCGTTTCACCCACATGAGCCTTTTCTCAGGTTTTCAGGAGGCGTTTTCAGGCTCTGATATGCTGTATTTATTCGTTACATTACATATGCCTGCCTTCTTCAAAATGCCATGCCAAAGTCAGCCTAGTTAAATGCAGCAATTCTCATTTTCAGGTGCCCAGGGACCTCCGCCTTTTCTCCTCATGAATTTCTCAAATCATAGACTCTCACTAAGAAAGCCCACAATTTTTGATAATTTACCAGAGCCCTAGCTGAGTCCCTTTCGTGTGCCCTCTCCCTTTTAACTGTTAATGGCTTCATCTTGCATTATACGGTCCTTCAATCTTGTTTCAAACAAACAAGAAACACCAAAACTTTGGCAGCCTTTTCTGCTCAGCCAGGGAATTCCTTCTCCACAAAAGCATCAGGTTCATTTTTGTCCTCCTTTCTCATAAGTATTATAAATATTACTTAAACAAAACTAGCCAGAACATCACAGGAACTTTTAAGACAGATACATAATAGTTACTTTGTCTGCCACAATGAGTACTGACTTTGCTGATTTTGTTGCATGTATAACCTGAAAGCCTTGGTGAAAATAAAATAATGCTCATTTGCAATGCTATCTGAGGGAGACCTCTAAGAGCTTCTGGACTCATTAATATTACCAGCCCCACTTAACACTTGTTTAGGAGCTCTTTGTTCAACTTATTCATGTAAAGACAAGATTTGGCTGCTGAATTTGAGACTTTATTCAATTTGACTTATTTAATAATTAATCCATCCAACTTAAACTGGGTCAGTTATTGCCTTAGTGGCTAGAGATATGTCAATTGTTGAAGCAGTTTGTACTCCGAAGTAATTCACACACCAAGTGAGGGAAACACCACATAGAAACTATCAAAATACAGTATATTTTATAATAGATTTATATATGCAGTATTGTGTAAGTACAGAGAACTATGTAGCAGTTATTTAATGGGAGTTGGGAAATGTTTCACAGAGGTATTATATTTAAATCTGAATCTTTAAATTTAATTATACTTTCTATAGATGGAAAGTGGCAGTTATGTCTTGCTGGAGAAAGACTATGTCAGATGAAAGAAGTAGACTTGAAAGACCTTGGCTTGTTTGGGCAACTGTGGCCACAATTTTGGGATTGGGTGGAAATGTGGAGTTAATCTCAGAAAGAGTAATTGACACAAACTATAAGTTGAGTTTTGATTTTTTTCATGTAAGAAATAGGACACTGATTAAGATGTTTTGGTATTTTTTTGAGAACAAGCAGTAGATTTTATTTTTGTCTGCTTAGTGTCCCCCTTAACATACTTATGCTAATAGCATCCTGATTTTCATGGGGGAAGAACCCATTCTACAATCTTAGTCCACTTGGTTTAGGTTTAGCTGAATTCATTGCCATGGGTAGAGGAAAGGACACATGATGCAGCCATGTCCAATCAGTATATCTCAAATTGGTTATGGTGATTGGTTTAAGCATGGGCATGTGACCAAAAGTACATTTAAGCGTTAAATCTGAGATGTTAGCTAGAACTACTGAAAATGAGAAATCATTTTCCACTGTGGTTGCTAAGCTGATAGGATATAAACCTGAAGATGCTTGTGGCTATGTTATGTCCCAAGAATGAGGAACATTGACATAAAGAGACAGAGGAAAACAATAATGGAGAAAGAGCAAGATACCTGAGAAAAAATTTGAGAAATACCTGAAGCTAGATGTGCCTTAAGATTTTTAGATCTGTAAAACAACGTATTTCATTTTTAAAATGTAAGCTTGTGAAAGATTCCTGCCACTTATCATTGGAAGGCTCCTAATAGTTGTAACAGGAGAGCCATATGATTGGTGGTGTAATCAGATGTCAAAAAGTAATTTGATACAGGGGAGGGGGTCAGAGAATGAGTGAAATATGTGTGGGAGATTAAGTGGTACAAACCTCCAATTACAAAATAAAGGAGTCAAGGGAATGAGATGTACACTGTCGAGGATATAGTCAATAGTAATGTAATATCTTTGTATGCTGACAGATGGTAACTAGACTTGTGATCATTTTATAATGTACAGAAATATCTAATCACTGTGTTGTGCACCAGTGACTAACGTAGTGTTGTAGGCCAAGTATACTTCAAAAGACAAACAAACTAACTAATAGAAAAAGAGATCAGATTTGTGGGTACCAGAGGTGGATGGGGAGGTTGGATGAAGGTGGTCAAAAGGTACAAACTTCTAGTTACAAGATAAATAAGTATAGGGATGTAATGTATAACATGATTAATATAATTTAGACTGCTGTATGTTGCATATGAAAGTTGTTAAGAGTAAATCCTGATTTCTCATTACAAGGAAAAAATATTTTTTTTCTTTTTCTTTTATTTTGTATCTATATGAGGTCATGGATGTTTGCTAAACTTATTGTGGTAATCATTTCATGATGTATGTAAGTGTAGGGGAACCAAAATTTCCACCACAAAATGTTTCTTTGGTATGCAGGTGATTTCAAGCTGAAAAAAAATCTAGGCCCAGAAGTCTCAGGAAGAAACTTTTGACCTTGCTCCTAACCGCCTAAAAAAATTTAGATAGAGGGCCAATTATTCCCCAATAGAGCTATCACCAGAAATATCTACAAAGAATATGGGCTAGTAGTGGTAGGAGAAACTCAGCAGGGCCTAGAGATCAGACTCCACTCTGTGTCCATTGTCTCTCTACACGGCTCATCTAGCAAACATTTGCTTTTCCATCTTCATATAAATCACCTTGCTGCCATTTGAAGTCTCAAACACTACCCACAACATCCTCTTTTGTTTTTAGCTGAAGATGATATTTAAGGTGAGGGTTTCAGCCATATTGGTCATTCAGTTTTCCTGGGTCTCTCCCATATGTACATGTTATTAAACTTTGTTTGATTTTCTCCTGTTAATCTGTCTCATGTTAATTTAATTCTTATACCAGTCAGAAAAATCTAGAAGGGTAAAGGAAAATTTCTTATTGCCCAACATAAGTCAAATCATTATGCTGTACAGTAAGTTCCCTACAAAGGAACGAATTCCACTCTGAGAGTGCGTTCATAAGTCCAATTTGTTCGTGAGTCCAACAAAGTTAGCCTAGGTACCCAGTTAACACAATCGTCTATATAGTACTGTACTGCAATAGGTTTATAATACTTTTCACACAAATAATACATAAAAAACAAAAATATACAGAAAACATTTTTAATCTTACAGTACAGCACCTTGAAAAGTACAGTAGTACAGTACAACAGCTGGCATACAGGGGCTGGCATCGAGTGAACGGGCAAGAAGAGTTACTAACTGGAGGAGGGGGAGAAGGTGGGAGATGGTAGAGCTGAGGGATCGTCAGCAACAGGAGACGGAGGGCAAGCTGCAATTTCACTCATGCCTGACGTTGTTGGCACAGGTTGTGGTTCCTTGCTGGATTCAATTCTGTCTCCCCTTTTGAAAAAACAATCCAGTGATGTCTGCGTAGTAGCTCTTCTTTTCTTGCCACAGGTGATGACACGGTAGTACTGGATTGCATTGTGAATGGCTGCTGCAACCTTTGTGTACTGTTTTTTGTTTGGATCCTATGCCTCAAAAACTAACAGTGCCTCCCCAAATAAAGAAAATCCCCTTGCCATTTCCCGCATGGTGAATCTCTTCGGTTCCTCAGTTATTTCTTCTTCCTCTTGTCTCTCTTCATCCTTTCTCTGGGCTGCCAATTCCATCTTTTCGCCTCGCTCCACTCTCTCAATTATTTTCAGTTTTGTTTCCATCGTTATCACTGCTTCTTAGCAGTACCAGCTACATCATCGCTGCTTTTATGCTTGCTTCCGGACATCCTGGGCTTGAAATAAAGATACTGTACTACTGTATTCTATACAGTACTGTAAAGTACACAAAAGCACAACCACTTGTAGAGGATGCACACACATGACAGTGTACGCCAGACACGTGAACTAACTTACTTGATTGGACATGTGACCACATGTTCGCATATTTGACCTTTCACAACTTGAAGGTTCGTGTGTAGGGGACTTACTGTATGCCTTAGACTTAAGACAGTGCTAAATGTCAAGTATATCTCCATAAAACTGGAAGAAAAAAACAAGTAATTTATAATAAAATTGCCATGTAAAACTTGCTTTTGTCCATTCTATTAACATGTTTATGCAATTTAAGTTTTATTGGATTTAGTTTTTTTTTTTTTTTTTTGCGGTATGCGGGCCTCTCACTGTTGTGGCCTCTCCTGTTGCAGAGCACAGGCTCTGGACACGCAGGCTCAGCGGCCATGGCTCACGGGCTTAGCCGCTCCGCGGCATGTGGGATCTTCCTGGACCGGGGCACGAACCCATGTCCCCTGCAATGGCAGGCAGACTCTCAACCACTGTGCCACCAGGGAAGCCCTGGATTTAGTTTTTATGAAAAAATAAGCAAACAATTTTTCTGTCATTTATTTGTTTAATAAGTATTTATTAGGCTTTGAAATTCTGTAAAGTTGAAGGAAATGAACAATTTCATTTGATTATGAATGAAATGTGGTTATGACATATAATGATAATATTGTGAATAAATTTCCTACTTCTTTTGTACCATGAGGTCCTTTCAGAATGTCCCTTTTTTTTTTTTTTTCGGTATGCGGGCCTTTCACTGTTGTGGCCTCTCCCATTGTGGAGCACAGGCTCCGGACGTGCAGGCTCAGCGGCCATGGCTCACAGGCCTAGCCGCTCTGCAGCATGTGGGATCTTCCCAGACCGGGGCACGAACCCGTGTCCCCTGCATCGGCAGGTGGACTCTCAACCCACTGTGCCACCAGGGAATCCCTGAATGTCCCTATTTTTGTATGTGTTTCATTTATTATACAATGTATTCTGATACCTTGGCCCAGTAATACTCATTTAATTCTCATATGAAGAGAAAATATCCTGAGGTAAAGTACCACTGAACATTTGGCTTATATTAAGAAACAGAATGGTCCTGGTGGGAACTAAAATGTCTTTCACTGATACCTTACTAATGAGTGAGATAATGTTATGTGACCAATTAGCTCCCTGGTAGGATTTTTAGGATGCCTAAATTTAGCAAAGTCTAAGTGTGAGTAAGTGTGTACTTATGTGTGTTCCTGCATGTATGTGTGGTGTATTTGAAAAGTTTGAACAGATGTTTGGTTAGGTTAATAACCATTGGCTTAAGTGTGGTTTCTGGATACTAGTAATAAGTCTATTTCACTGAAGTTTTGAAAGTTCCTCTACAGTGTGAACATACTTTATCTAGAACTTTGAATTCCTATAACACTATAGTTATTGTCTACTTTAAAGTCTTATTTTTAATATTTGTTCTATGCATAAACAAAAAGATACAGCATGTTGTTAGCACTTAGAAAGTTACAGTTTACTTCTTAACATTTTTTCATATTTAAGTTTGTAACTGAAGATGGTCAGATTGACCACTTTGGGAATGAAAGGAAAAGATAAAAGCATATTTACTTTTAAATTCACCTGCCAGATGTGCTCACTGTATGCTCTGTTATATATGTAAGGCCAGGGTGACTGGAAGTGCAATTGTCAGGCTTTTTCATAAACTGGATAACCATTTGTTTCTGTGCAGCACATTACCTTTACATAGGAGCAATCAGGAGGAAAGGTGAAATAGGCAAGCATTCTGCACTACAAAACACCACCTTTAACAGCTAACCAGCATTACTCAACTGCTGTACAGCTGTGTCTAGTGCACAGAAATACATAAGAGATTAGAACTATGTTTGATAAATAATCCTTAAAAAATTCTTTTCATCTTAAATGTCTCTATACCAGTGCAGGTCCAGATTATGAGTTAAACCCAAAGGTAAACAGCATATGTAAATAAAGTTATAATAACTTCAAGGAGGTCTAATTTTAAAAGAATGATGTTAATGATGAGTCAATCACTAGACAGTTTTTGACTACTCTAAAAGAAAAGGCTGCACACATTTTCTTAAGTCAGGAGGGCCACAAATTAGATAACAATCTGTTTACTTTCAAACAAAATGCAGTAGCGCTTCCCTGGTGGCTCAGTGATTGAGAATCCGCCTGCCGATGCAGGGGACATGGGTTCGTGCCCCGGTCCGGGAAGATCCCATGTGCCGCGGAGCAGCTGGGCCCGTGAGCCATGGCTACTGAGCATGCGCGTCCGGAGCTTGTGCTCCGCAATTGGAGAGGCCACAACAGTGAGAGGCCCGCATACCACACAAAAAAACAAAAAACAAACCCAAAATGCAGTAAAGAGAAATGAATTTTTACCTCAAGTATTCAAACCAATAATAACTTGAAGTTGTTCACCTCACTAACTTAGAAGACAGTTGAATAACAGCAACAAAATACCATACAAAACGAGGTTTACCACTTGAGGCAAAACTTAAAACAAGTAAGAAGTTATACAACATGCTAAAGAATAACATTTTCAACAGCTAGTGGCTTATTTCAAGGACTCTTTGATAACCTGAGAATGTTGCTCCCCTCCCCTCCCCCCAAGTCCTCAGGTTGTTTGCTAATGACTCATTATCCTAATGGGGCACCGCTCCTTCCTCTTTAGGAAACTTGGAGGGATTTTTCAATTGTGATCAGGACTTGGGCTTTTTTCTGGTGTAAGTCTTATGGATCTAGACCTGGACGTGGTTACTGAGGAAGCTCTGGACCCAGAGGAGGACTTGGACTTGGAACTTCGAGTAGTTCTGGATCTAGAGGTTGATGGAGATCTATCATCAGAGCAAGATGGAGTCTTCGCATGGCTGAAGGGAGATCGACGCTGAGATCAAGATCGTCTCCTGCTGCTGGAACGACAGTGGCAAGGAAGCCTCGGGCTGCGGCTCTGGGTGGCCATCCAGCAGGATCCCGTCGAGGGCATCCATGGTGTCCTTGGCGTGCCACTTGTCGTGGAAGCGGACAACAGCAAAGCCACGGAACTTTGGTGAAGCGGTCCCACGGGATGTACACGTCGCCAACGTGCCCATACTTCTCAAAGACGCGCCTCAGGGTGTTGGGTGAGGTGTGGTAGGTCAGATTGTCCACCTTGGGGGAGATCATGCCGTCCACGCTGGGAGGAGGGCAGCTGTAACTCATGGCCTTTGCGTGCTCAGCTGGGGCTCCACGAACTGAATTCTGTCTGAGCAAGCGGCAGTCTGACAAGGCTGAGAGCACGGCCCAGGCGTCATAATGGTTGCCATGAGTTTGTTCTGCCTGAAGCTCCTCCTCTTTGTATCAGTTGCCATCAGCGTGTGGCTGCTTAGAGAAACAAGAATGTTCCATCCGCCTGGACTATCTTCAGGGCTGAGACCGCCTGAGGAACAGCTCTGTACCAATTTTTCTTTTTCTAAGGGAAAGTTCATGACTAACATCATTATATGACTTTCCCAGTATGTTTCTAAACACCCAGATTCAATTATGGATAAAAGTATATACATATAGATATAATTATGTGATGAAGTACATGGCAATGCTGATTCATGTATGCTAGAAACATTTGTCTACTTTAGAGACAAAAAAAATACCAAACAAATGAACAGATAGGGTGATTCAGTAATACTAACAAGCAAGGAGAACATGAGAGCCACCTACAGGGTGTGAACTGTAATCAGAAACTCAATATGGGTCCCTTATTCTGCTTAAAAAAAATAAGAGTCAAAGTTGTCATGATCTGTGTGATTCCAAATTACATAATTGAATATAACTCAGATTACTAAAATTAAACTTTCTCATTCATTAACCAGATATACTTTCTGATGGAGTAAGTTCATTTGATGTGCCTTTCATTTAAAAAATGTTTAGAATTAATATTTCATCAAATTGTTGACAAGGCATCTTTTCTTATGTATCATGTCCATGGGACTCTAAGAAATGAGCTTGACAATGATAGGGGTAGAAAGTAGTATTCCATTAGGTATTTTTCACCTACAATGAACATTGTGTGCTCTTTACAAGTGGCAGGGAGGGGGAAATTTCCCCCTCTACCCCTTTTGAGTTCTTATGGCTGGACTAGTAAGAAAATTGGCACAAGGCAGATTAACAGGAAAAAAAGAAACACGTTTTAATTCTTGTGCACAGAAGTCTCATAGAAACGGGACCTAAGGAGTAGCCAAAGCAGGAAGCTTTTATACGTTTTAGATAAACGATAAATTTGTGAAGAATTGACAGGACAAAGACACTTAGGCTTTTGGTGCTTAATTAGTGAAAAATCTAAACAGTTTGGGCTTGGGGTAGTCAGTTAAAGAAGTAATACGGTTTGTTTATATACAGGCTTCTCTGCCTGAATTCCCTGTTTCTGGCGATAAGGTTGTCCTACCTCCAGATGCAGGGAGAGCACCTTTCACATGAGATTTTTATCTCCTGCTTTCAGAGGGACAGGGAAGTATCTTGTGTCCCTTTTGTACTGGCTGTTTCTTAAGTAACTTTAATTAAAAATAATCAATATGCCATTGATTGACATTGTTGGGCCCCAACAAAAGCCACAACATCTTCTGCACGTTATTAATTCCTACGTATGTGCTCTGGTTATCCACTACTGCATAACAACCTACATCAAAATTTAGTGGCTAAAACAAATTTATCATTATTTTATCTCATAATTCTAAGACACTGGAAGCCAGGCAGAGAACAGTAGGGCTTCTTTCTTGATTTTATTAGCTGAATTAGCTAAGGAGACTGGGATGGCTCTTTTGGAACTACTGGGTGTTGGCTGGTTCCTATCTCCCACCCCCAACCCCCCTTTCCAGAGCCAGTCCATGTAGTCTGGTAGATTTTTTTTTTTTTCATCCCTCGCTTGCAATTGATCCATACCTTTGAAAATGTCTTTCCAGAGTCTTCCCTGGTGGAGCAGTGGATAAGACTCCACACTCCCCATTCAGGGAGCTGGGGTTCAATCTCTGATCAGGGAACTAGAAAAAAAAATATTTTTTTAGAACTTTTAAATTTTATTTTATTTATTTTTATACAGCAGTTTCTTATTAGTCATCCATTTTATACACATCAGTGTATACATGTCAATCCCAATCGCCCAATTCATGCCCCCCACCACCACTTTCCCCCCTTGGTGTCTATACATTTGTTCTCTACATCTTTGTCTTTATTTCTGCCCTGCAAACTGGTTCATCTGTACCATTTTTCTAGGTTCCACATATATGCGTTAATATACGATATTTGTTTTTCTCTTTCTGACTTACTTCACTCTGTATGACAGTCTCTAGATCCATCCACGTCTCTACAAATGACCCAATTTCATTCCTTTTTATGGCTGAGTAATATTCCATTGGATATATGTACCACATCTTTATCCATTCATCTGTTGATGGGCATTTAGGTTGCTTCCATGACCTGGCTATTGTAAGTAGTGCTGCAATGAACATTGGAATGCATGTGTCTTTTTGAATTATGGTTTTCTCTGGGTATATGCCCAGTAGTGGGATTGCTGGATCATATGGTAATTCTACTTTTAGTTTTCTAAGGAACCTCCATACTGTTCTCCATAGTGGCTGTATCAATCTACATTCCCACCAACAGTGCAAGAGGGTTCCCTTTTCTCCACACCCTCTCCAGCATTCGTTGTTTGTAGATTTTCTGATGATGCCCATTCTAACTGGTGTGAGGTGATACCTCATTGTAGTCTTGATTTGCATTTCTCTAATAATTAGTGATGTTCAGCAGCTTTTCATATGCTTCTTGGCCATCTGTATGTCTTCTTTGGAGAAATGTCTACTTAGGTCTTCTGCCCATTTTTGGATTGGGTTGTTTGTTTTCTTAATATTGACCTGCATAAGCTGTTTATATATTTTGGAGATTAATCCTTTGTCCATTGATTCATTTGCAAATACTTTCTCCCATTCTGAGAGTTGTCTTTTCATCTTGTTTGTAGTTTCCTTTGCTTTGCAAAAGATTTTAAGTTTCATTAGGTCCCCTTTGTTTGTTTTTATTTCAGTTACTCTAGGAGGTGGATCAAAAAAGATCTTGCTGTGATTTATGTCAAAAAGTGTTCTTCCTATGTTTTCCTCTAAGAGTTTTATAGTGTCCAGTCTTACATTTAGGTCTCTAATCCATTTTGAGTTTATTTTTGTGTATGGTGTTAGGGAGTGTTCTAATCTCATTCTTTTACATATAGTTGTCCAGTTTTCCCAGCACCACTTATTGAAGAGGCTGTCTTTTCTCCATTGCATATCCTTGCCTCCTTTGTCATAGATTAGTTGACCATAGGTGTGTGGGTTTATCTCTGGGCTTTCTATCCTGTTCCATTGATCCATATTTCTGTTTTTGTGCCAGTACCACACTGTCTTGATTACTGTAGCTTTGTAGTATAGTGTGAAGTCAGGGAGCCTGATTCCTCCAGCTCCCTTTTTCTTTCTCAAGATTGCTTTGGCTATTTGGGGTCTTTTTTGTCTCCATACAAATTTTAAGATTTTTTGTTCTAGTTCTGTAAAAAATGCCATTGGTAATTTGATGGGGATTGCATTGAATCTGTAGATTGCTTTGGGTCGTATAGTCATTTTCACAATATTGATTCCTCCAGTCCAAGAACATGGTATATCTCTCCATCTGTGTCACCTTTGATTTCTTTCATCAGTGTCTTATAGTTTTCTGAGTACAGGTCTTTTACCTCTTTAGGTAGGTTTATTCCTAGGTATTTTATTCTTTTTGTTGCAGTGGTGAATGGGATTGTTTCCTTAATTTCTCTCTCTGAACTTTCGTTGTTAGTGTATAGAAATGCAAGAGATTTCTATGCATTCATTTTGTATCCTGCAACTTTACCGAATTCATTGATTAGCTCTAGTAGTTTTCTGGTGACATCTTTAGGATTCTCTATGTATAGTATCATGTCATCTGCAAACAGTGACAGTTTTGCTTCTTCTTTTCCAATTTGCATTCCTTTTATTTCTTTTTCTTCTCTGATTGCCATGGCTAGGACTTCCAAAACTGTGTTGAATAATAGTGGCGAGAGTGGACATCCTTGTCTTATTCCTAATCTTAGAGGAAATGGTTTCAGTTTTTCACCATTGAGAGTGATCTTTGCTGTGGGTTTGTCGTATATGGCCTTTATTATGTTGAGGTAGATTCCCTCTATGCCCCCTTTCTGGAGAGTTTTTATCATAAATGGGTGTTGAATTTTGTCAAAAGCTTTTTCTGCATCTATTGAGGTGATCATACGGTTTTTCTTCTTCAATTTGTTAATATGGTGTATCACATTGATTGATTTGCATATATTGAAGAATCCTTGCATCCCTGGGATAAATCCCTAGTCTGGCAGATTTCTACTGTATTTAGATTTCTTACAAAATGGTCAGGTTTATAAGAGACCATAGCAGAAGCATCAGTCCTCTTAAATGCTAGGCCCAGGCCAGTATATAGTATCAGTTCTGCATCACTTCTATGATATTCCATTGGTTAAAGCAACCATAGGCCAGACCAGGTTCAAAAGAAAGGAAAAAAAAAAATCTCTCAGTGAAAGAAGTGTGAAGGATTTGCAGCCATCTTTAATCTACCACAGTCAATCCTCTGGGCAGATAATATTTACATTTTTCTCACATGAAAAAGTACATTCACCCCCTTTCAAGACCACTAAACTCTTATTTCCTTATAATAATGTTTGAACGTCCAGGACTTTGTCATCTTAATTAGATGTAGAAGTAGAAGAGACTCTTCAGGTGCATTTCCTCGAGTTTTATTCCTCTTAAAGAGAATACCTGGGAAATAGAAAGACAGGTTATCTGCCCTCTTCACATCTATATATACAATATTGAGATAGGCATAGGATAGCATTAGTTGACAGTTCTATTCAAGAGAAGGAATAGTTCACAGTAATTCTAAAATTCTACTGACTGCATGATTCCAGTTTCTTGGTTTTGGGCCCAGACCCGTTCCCTGGGTCACCAATTGGTCCTGTAATATCTTAGTTCAGCCTTCTGAGTCATCCTATCTTCATTAAATTATCCATGTTTGTAGCTGAGTAGCTTTCTTAGTGTTCTTCCTCTGTGCAAAACTTTGAGGGTACCAAGAATTCTTCTCATTCTGAACTGTGTCTGTCCCTTTTAGTCTAAGCTCATGGTGCTTCTAATAGCACAAATTCTCCATCTCTCTGTCTTTCCCTCTCTCTCTCTCCCCCCACCACCATCTGTTGGGTTGCTTATGATTCTTTTTGGGTGTTCAATCCATTAAACAAAAACTACACCCACATTTCTTTGTAAGACAAGTCCTTATCTACCTTGGGCCACCTAAAATCTTTCTGAGATCTTAAACAAGGGTCTGTAGCTATAGCCTTTACTTCTTTACCCTGAGACTGCATTTTACTGTCCAAGTTCTGTTTTTTGCTCTGAGGTCATTGTTTAACTTTGACTCTTCTTAGCTGGAAAGGCTATCCTGGGCACTCTATGTTTTGTCTACCTTCTTTTCTAAACCTGAATAATTCCTTTCTTAGTTTGTCTCTTTCTTCTCTTATATTATTAGGGGCATTTAAAGAAGTTAACTGATTTCTTTTTTTACTCTTTCTAGACATCTCCTTAGTCAGATCTATGAGTTTATTAGGTATACTTGCTATTTTCCAAAACCCTCCAGGTGATAGTTTTACTAATTGTTTGTTTTGCAGTAGATAACTTAGGGTCTAGTCCTCCATGTACTCATTGACTTTCTTTCAGTTTTTTCAAATTTTAACAGAATTATATCATGGCCTACTAAGGGACACATAATATGCATTGTTTTAGTTGTTCAAGCTTCTTTACTACTTTCTCAATAAAAAGGATTTTAGCTCTTAATTACATCAGTTCCCTTAAGAGAAACCATTCCCAGGTAAAGGTGAATTGATGGGTATTTTGTCCCAGTTAACAAAAATAACAGTGTATGTGTCAGAAGTGTTAAAAATTGCATGGACTTCTATCCATTTAAAGGACTGTATGTCTTTACGTTAGTTTTATCAGAACAAGATGTATATTCTTCATGAGAACTGGGTTTGATTTATGTCAGAGAGGAGAGAGTGCTGAACCAGCTTTTGGGGACTTAGATTCCTGTCCTGGCTCCGCTATATATAAGCCACAGTACTCAGTCAATTCCTGGGCTCAGGTTTTAATCTCTCTTCAATGAGGAAGTTAAACCAGTTGATCTTTGTGTTCTATCCAAGCTGTAAAATATCACTTATGTAAAATTGTTGAAATGTTCATTTTCATAACTTTGACAAAAATTTAAACAAATTTATTGAAATTAATATTACAATTAAACTGCTAAAAGTTCTTTTCCAAATTATAGTTTATAGACTGTGTTGGATTCAATTCTCTGGCAATACTTTACTCATTTAAAATGATAATCACTATATGATTTGGATCAAGTAAAGAATAATTTCAGAAACTTTAGAGTTTTGTTATCTAAGAGACTTATACCTGATTTGAAAGTCAGGAAACACATGTTCCTGTTTTACTGTCTGCCTTACATTGTCTGATTTGGGGCAATAATTCTTAACACATTTTAACACCTGTTGTAATAAACAGGGTCATGTGTTTCATGAGGTGATTTGAGAATTTCTCAGTTTGGCATCAACTTTGTCCTTGCAACTGAAATAATTAGAAGTCTAATGGAAACTTCTCCTCATGGAGTTTATCCTCCTTGCTCAATATTCCTATTTCTTTATCATCCACAAATATTTGTAAACTTACTACTATGTGTACAATACTTGTTCTAGATGCTATACATTTCTCGTTTTATTTATCTACTACATGAAAGGATTGAAGTGAATTGCTTAACTATATTCTCCGGCTGTTCCAAACCTCTTTACTAGATAGAAAGGATAGGAAACCTGAGCCACTAGAAGAATGATGAACTATATATTGTGAGTGGCATCCCAAGTAGAGTTGTCTCCTGGGAGAGTGTGCTGATCAATATGTACAAGTAATTAAAATCCATTTTAAAGCAGTATTTACAAATATAACTTAATAAATTCATTTTTCAGTTTCATTCCCAAATTTTCCAAATTTCTTATGATTTTGGAGTTGTTAACTAGAATTATAAAACTAATAGCTTCTGAGTTTATTAACTTATAAGGAACATAGCCTAAAACCCAATATGTAATTCTGGAATATGGTAACCCAGTCAAAGTCTTTTCACTTCCTAGTTCTGTGTGAAAGACTGGACAGCCTTCCCAGTCAGAGCTTCCTTATTTTATTGTCTTGTTGCTATCCTCAAACTGCAACACTTGGTATAAACTGGGTGGAAGATATTAATTATCTTAAGGCAAGGCTGTGATTTGCTTAAGTCTAGGCCCTTCAGTCCTGAAAAAAATGTATGCCTTACAATGGAATATTTTCATCCTTTAAAAAGAGATGCCATTTGTGAAAACATGGATGAACCTGGAGGATATTATATTAACTGAAGTAAGGCAGTCTCAGAGGTACAAATACTACATTCCACTTATGTGACCTATGTAAAAGAGTCAAACTCATAGAAACAGAGAATAGAATGATGGTTGCTAAGGACTGCGGGAAGGGAGAAAAAGGGTGTTCAACGGGTATGAATTTTCAGTTGTGCGAGATGAGTAAGTTCTAGAGATCTGCTGTACAACATAGCACCTGTAGTTAACAGTACTGTATTGTGCACTTAGAAGTACATTAAGTCGGTAGATCCCATTTTAAGTTTCCTTATCACAAAACAAAATGAAACAAAACAGAAAATACCCAAAGAGATGCAAGGAAACTTTGGGAGGTGATGGACATGTCTATCACCTTGACTGTGGTGATGGTTTCATAGGTTTATGCATACGTCCAAACTCATCAAATTTGTATGAATTAAATATATATTAAATACATATAAACTAAACATATTAAATATGCATTATATTGCATACATTAGGTATATGTGATTTAAATGTATACATTAAGTATGTGCAACTATATATAAATATATATTAAATATAAATTATGTACATTAAATATGTATAATTATACCTCAATAAAGCTGTTTTAAAAACAGCAACAAAGAATGGTTGGGGGGCTTCCCTGGTGGCGCAGTGGTTGAGAGTCCGCCTGCCGATGCAGGAGACACGGGTTCGTGCCCTGGTCCGGGAAGATCCCACATGCCGCGGAGCAACTAAGCCCGTGAGCCATGGCTGCTGGGCCTGCGCGTCCGGAGCCTGTGCTCCGCAACGGGAGAGGCCACAACAGTGAGAGGCCCGCATACCGCAAAAAAAAAAAAAAAAAAAAAAAAAGAATGATTGGTATTCAGAAAGGAGCAACAACATGAAGCTTTTACCACCTCTAGAGCTGAGGGGCAAGAGTTGGAAAAGGTATTACCAAAATTTGTGAGAACTAGCACTTTGGAAGTGGGCCTGCCCAGTGGGAGAGCTAGTTATCCAGGGATTCAGAAATTGCCCAAGACATGGCTCTGGAGCATGGAAGGAATGGAGGAGATATCCACCAACGCTTTTTCTCCTAACTTACATCCAGTTCATGTTCCTCTGGCTGAGCTCAAAATGAAGCTACGACAGCCTGGGAGATGGAGTTTGAATGGTACAAACTTCCAAGGCACAGAACAATTAGAGAAGAGCAGAAAATGAAGCAGAACATGTTAACAAACAGAGAATGTCTAGCGTATCCTGTGTGTTTGTCTTGCCTTCCTAGGATCATGAATACCTTGATTCTGGCACTTATTTATTTTACATTAAAGTATCCACTATAAGAGACCATAAGTAACTTTCTGATCCCTGCTTGATAAATTAAGTGCTTCATTTTGCAAAAGGGACTTTTCAGGATACTTTTGTTCTTGTTTTTTACTTTATTTTCCCTCCTTGAAGTCCCAAGTTTTTATTGAATTGGCTGTTTACCTTCTAAGTCAACCGTGTTGGTGGTTTTATTTTAAAGAGTTATTGAGTGAAGAAAATTTTCAGATTAAATCTGATAAGTGGCATTATATTAATGCTATCTTGAGGGTCCTTCTCAGTCCTTTCTGAATCCTCCTGATTCTGTTCATGTTTGTACTTTCTAAGTTAATCCTCATGTTGAAAGGAAGTTTAGGCTTTGCCTTACTGATTCCTATAGGTCAATAAAATGAATTTGTTAATTTATCAGGGTCAGCTCCATGACCAGATTTGATTTGGGTCTTATGTACCTTAATTTTTTTTTTTTTTTTCTTTTTTGGCGCTACGCGGGCCTCTCACTGTTGTGGCCTCTCCCGTTGCGGAGTACAGGCTCCGGACGCGCAGGCTCAGCGGCCATGGCTCACGGGCCCAGCCGCTCCGCACGCGGGATCCTCCCGGACCGGGGCACGAACCCGTGTCCCCTGCATCGTCAGGCGGACTCTCAACCACTGCGCCACCAGGGAAGCCCATGTACCTTAATTTTGAACTGTAATTTATGACTTACTCTGTTTGTCATCATCCATCAAGAGCTTTACTGGAAAGAAATATATATCTTGTCTACTAAGGCAGAAAAATGGGTTGGATGGGTTGGAATTGATGTTCCTTATGTTGTCCTAATCCTCTTTTTGTGAGACACTAGATATAAAGCAAAAACTACAGTTATAATTCAGTTCATAGTGTGATCAAATTAGCGTGGAGCTGACATCTGCATTCATAGGCCTGATTCAACAGTCGGTGTGATTATGGAAGAGGTATTTTACTTCTCTATGTCTCAGATGCCATATCAATAAAATATGAGAACTGAAGTGCTTTATATTTTATATTGCATTCAGCTCCCAATATTCTTAATCAGGAAGTGAGCTGAACGTTACTGAAAGCTTTTTCTTCCAGTCAGTACCCTATAATATGAACAATGAAAAAAGAAAGTGACCTTGCATTATAAGATGATTTTTATTTCCATATAAAAGTTTGTGGACTCATTCTGTTCAAACACTCTTCTCCTACCTGATTTGAAAAAATAAAATAAAATAAAACATACTGAGCAATAGAAAACATTGAACTTGTGTTGTTTCCTTTTCCTGGACTGAAAAGTAGTTTCTTAAAATTTGTTTGTGCTCCTAGGTCAGTAGAACCAATTTATTACCTCTTTCAACTAAGCACCAACACTTCATTGCAGTGACTATGATGTTCACAACATCTTAAGTTTGAGTGATACCCTTACTGTAAATGATGGTGTAAATACCTACCAAGAGTTCAAAAATGATGAAAGGAAACTCTTTGCGCCACTTGGCATCAAAATATCTTGAAAGCAGATGAAGTAGGGCAGTCAGCAAAAATTGGCAACAAGAAAGGGAAGAGAATGGAGAACAAGAGATGAGGGACCCTAAAGAAAGCAGTTGGATTCTTCCTTTTTAAAATAATTTAATAAGACAGAAAAAAAAATCCCTAGCTCATTATATCTTTTCCATTTTCCTGTTTTTTTCCATTGTCCTGATTACTTGAAACTAAGACTGCATTAAATTTTTTTAAAAAAATAATATTTCTTTCAGTAAACATCTCTCATTGAAAGTATCTTATCTGGTAATTACGAATTTTTTGTGCTTCAAAAACAAACATAAATCACAGCCAGACATGGGCATTTGAAACTGACCATAATATACCCTCAGAGAATTTAGTCTGGAAGGTGATTTTAAATTTACTTTTGCTTTCTTCAGCTCCTCATTTCCATTAAGAAACTTCCTAAGGTCTTTGGGGCTTGTCTCCCTAGAATCTATTCATTCCTTCAAAAAATTTCAATTTATTTCATCATATTCTTGGAGAGTTTATTATTAGAACCAAGCTCTCCCATGGGGATGGAGAGTAGCATATTAGTTATAGTGAAAGGGCTAGGACGGGTAGCCCTTTCTTATTATATGAGGTTCTCAAACTCCATGGGTTTTCCTTTTCTCAATCACTCCCCGGAGAGATGAATGAGAGATTAAGCAATATTGGAGGATCTTGGAGTCTACTTTCCCAAGGAAGCAGTAGAACAATTTCAGTATTCAAAGGAAGTAAGACATAGGAGGGAGAGAGATTGGTGAGGAATGGGGACGGAGAGAAAAGAAGAATGAGGCAATCTTAATTTACCCATTTTTTTTAAATTGAAGAATTTGTTTTGTGCTCTAAGGCAGATAGTCAACTGCAACTCTAAGTTCCTGGAAGGCAAGGACTCCTCTTTATCAGTTTCTGTACATAATAAGTCATAGAGGGTAATGTGAATAAGAACTCTCTGAATAGTATATGATGAGAATTAATGGAGGCATGCTAGTCATATGTTCCCAGAAGTTTCATATTCTAACTAAATTTTAAGACAAATATAAGTATTATATAATGGAATATTACTCAGCCATAAAAAGAAATGAAATCGAGTTATTTGTTGTGAGGTGGGTGGACCTAGAGTCTGTCATACAGAGTGAAGTAAGTCAGAAAGAGAAAAACAAATACTGTATGCTAACACATACATATGGAATCTAAAAAAAAAAAAATGGTTCTGAAGAACGTAGGAGCAGGACAGGAATAAAGACGCAGGTGTAGAGAATGGACTTGAGGACACGGGGAGGGGGAAGGGTACGTTGAGACGAAGTGAGAGAGTGGCATGGACATATATACACTACCAAATGTAAGATAGATAGCTAGTGGGAAGCAGCCGCATAGCACAGGGAGATCAGCTCGGTGCTTTGTGACCACCTAGAGGGGTGGGATAGGGAGGGTGGGAGGGAGATGCAAGAGGGAGGGGATATGGGGATATATGTATATGTATAGCTGATTCACTTTGTTATAAAGGAGAAACTAACACACCATTGTAAAGCAATGATACTCCAATAAAGATGTTAAAAAATAAAAAAAATAAAAAATAATAAAAAGCAAATAGTCAAAAAATCCTATTAATATTGTTAGCACTAAATGAAATGCTTGAAACGTAGATGTATGTTCTTATTGTGACTAGTACATGGTTAGTTCTTTTTAAATGGTAGTTGCTTTTATTTTTAGGTAAAAGTTCTTCTTATGTTTAGTATAGCTTTCTGTATACATCTTAGGATGCTAGATAGTATGAAGAGTTAACGTTTTTTTCTGACAGGATTTCAGACTTTATAATGTATTCATTTTTATTCCGTTATCTACAGCAAAGATGATAGAAGTGCTAGAAAGGATAGAGATTCCTCACAAAATGGATGAGTGTCCTTAAAGCCCTCAGCTCTCAGAAAATGGTTTGCTTTCATCCTATCAAATGACATTAAGCTTGTCAGATCAAAACAAGTATGGGGACATAGCAAAGATGAAAAAAATGCTGATGCCAAGAAGGTACAATTTGGGCTTTTTTTTTTTTTTTTTTTTTTTTTAAGAACAGCAGTACAAAAACCTAGAGGCTTAATTATGAATGAAATAATCCTATGTCACAGGATGTGAGATTAGAAGAGTGTTCATTATTTCCTAAAGCAATATACCTTGACAGCTGCAATACTTTTTTTTTTAACATCTTTATTGGAGTGTAACTGTTTTACAATGGTGTGTTAGTTTCTGCTTTACAACAAAGTGAATCAGTTATACACATACATATGTTCCCATATCTCTTCCTGCAATACTTTTTTTTCCTTTATTTTTTTGTTTGCTTTTCAAATCTTTTCAAATCTCATAGCTCCCTCCTGTGTTTATAGAGGGACTAGCTTTTTCTCATCAGCCTGTGCTGTATCTCCTCATCAGGTCCACAGGTTCTGCAGCGGAGGGAACTTCACTGCATGAATTTCCCAGTAATCAAGTTGAAATTAAAATATTTTTTAGTCCCTGGAAAGTGGCAGGAGAGCACTGAGAAGGAATTTTCTGGAGTAAAATGCTGGTATTTATTTAAAATAAAATGTACATTTATTCATTTCTTTCTGTTTCTTTTTAAATCTGGTGTTTTCAGATATAAAATACTTACCTCAAGTAATATGATTTTTCATAACCTCTTTGGAAGTTATTGACATAGAATCTGCAGTCTACAGCCCTAAAATTAATTCACCATGCATTTCTCAAGTGGTTGTGTGCAAGTTATTATGCCAAATGTCATGGGTGGGGATGGGAAGACAAAAACCCAGTTTCTCTCTCTAAGGCTCATAATCCTGGATAGGATAGGTATGCCGTGGAAAGAGCACATTACCTTAGCTATGGTTTTGACCCTGCGTCTAGCTACCCATATGATCTCTGGACATGGTACTTATCTCAGGCAGAGAATTGCAGTCATCTCACTTATGCAATGAGGGGAATAGACTGGGCCACTGTTTCCTAAATTTAGGTGGTTATGAACTAATCTGGATCATTGTTTTCTTTTTTTTTTTAACATCTTTATTGGAGTATAATTGCTTTACAATGGTGTGAAAACAAGCTCTCAAATTCCACATTCTTAAGTTGTGTCAGTGAGGCAGAAATTTACCAAAGAGAGATGGAAAGAAAAGAGGTAAAATGAGGAAGAAGGTTAAAAAAAATAAGTAAAACTTAAGTGGGAGGGGGGCTTAAGTGAGGTAGAGGCAGAACAAGGGAAAAAGAAAAGAAAAGAAAACAAATTAGGTACAAGTTTAAGGGATCCAGTGTCATGAGTGGCTGTATAAATATATGGAGAGGAGAAAAATAACCACATCTCTTATTTCTGTTTCAAATACCTTAAGTGTAATTTAAGCCTCACAAATACCTATGGAGTATGTACCACCATTCTTACTTAAAAAATAAAGAAAGAAACTTGTAGGAATTGGGAAAAATGCTTAAGATGCCTAACTCATTTTGTTCGTTTCTAAAACTCAATCTTGTTCTTTAACCTGTACCAAACCTTCATTAAAAGAATCCCTAGTTACTGTACTAAAGCACTGGTTCTCAGACTCAGCCATACATTGGAATCACCTGAGAAACCCTAAAACATACTAATGCTTGAGTCTCACTCACTGTAAGAAATTTCAGTGTAATTGAAGTATGGCCTGATAATCTGGATTTTTAAAGCTCTTTGGGTGATTCTAATGTGTACCAGTTTGAGAATGACTCAAGTCTTTGACTTTCTTGCCAGTTATATAGTTCAGTAGGTTCCTAAAGACTTTGTCAACATTAGACCTTTTAATTAATATTTCAAATACAAGTCATTTAATAACTTTATGAAGGAAGAGGCTCTGTTCCAAATTGTTCATGTCAGGAAGTTTGTACTTTTGCAAATAACAAGAATTAACATGGTTGTCAATTCCCCTTTGCTCATATCTGGAGGCTACACCCGTCCTTGATTTTCTGGTTAAGTGACCTTATCTCTATCATCACAAGGGGTGGAAGACACCGCTTGTGCTTCTCTTAGGACTGTTCTCTGTTCTGTTACACAGCGTATAGCCACAGCTGCCACCCTGATAGCAGTTTCCTCTTTTTCAAGTGTCCAGGCCTTTTGCACCCCCTTGGTAGTCTATCAGAGAGTACAATTGCCCTCTTCTGTTGAAATGTGGGTGAAAAAAACTTTCTTCAGTCATTTGCCACACACAGGTATTTTGTATAATCTATTTTGTCCTCAGAAGATTTATTAATTGAAATAAAAATAGGGTGAGATTATTTAGAAATCATGGCCAGTTTTCAGAGTGTTGTCCTCTGGATGACAACTCTAGATGAACTGTTTAATGTCAAACACATGTGTGGTTTTTGAGCCTCAAATTTGGTCAGCCTATTAGTTGAGCCCACATCTGTATCTACTTATATTTGGTTTTTTGGTCTCTTAAACAAGCTGATTCATTCCTAGGCCTCAGTGGTTTGTTTTGCATACATGCAAGACTTCAAGTGTTGTATTGTACTTTCAGTTAAGACTGCCACTTATGCTTTGCTATACTCTGCAAAATCCCACTTAGAGTATTGCATACAACAAAACAATTGCATAGAAAAAAAAAATCTATTCCAAATGTCAAGATCAGGAATCAAGGCATTTTTGTACAGCTATAAGATATTATATGAGCATATGTATTCCTATAATTTTTCTTATCAAAGCAACAATAAAAAGCTCATAAAGTTATAGTTAAGAGTATATTATACTTTTACTAGTATCTTTTAAAGAGTTTTGGTAATGCCGTGGTCAAGCAATAAGTAAAAATGAACCCATTTGTAAAATCAAAACCAAATCCCCCCAAATCCCATTTTCTAATAATCACTATTTCAAAAATGGTGGGGAAGGAAAAATTTCCCCTCTACCCTTTCTATGTTTTTCTGGCTGGTCTAAGAATTAAATTGACATGAGACAGACTAACAGGAGAAAATCAAATTGAATTTTGAACATATAGGAACAACATAAGTAAAATGAGACCCTTTGACATTCAGGCAATTGAGGCTTATATATCACCCTACACTGAGGAGAAGGGGGTGGGGGTCTGTGACTTCTAAGAGAAGGAAGACAACTTATAGGAAGATAGGAAAAATAAATGTTTGGTAAAGAAATATTTGCTGGGCCACACAGAAACAATGGGACATAGGCCTTGCTGAGTTCCGCCTACCACACCTAGCCCATCTTTTTTTTTTTTTTTTTTTTTTTTTTGCGGTATGCGGGCCTCTCACTGTTGTGGCCTCTCCGGTTGCGGGGCACAGGCTCCGGACGTGCAGGCTCAGCGGCCATGGCTCACGGGCCCAGCCGCTCTGCGGCATGTGGGATCTTCCCGGACCAGGGCACGAACCCATGTCCCCTGCATCGGCAGACAGACTCTCAACCACTGCGCCACCAGGGAAGCCCGCCCATATGTTTTGTAGATATCTCTGGTGATAGTGCTCTTTCTGGACCAGGCTCTCTGTCTAAATGCTTTTAGTCAGTTAAGGGGGAGGTAAAAAGAAAGACTTTCTCAGTCTTTTGTTTCTTAAAAATAATCAGCCTAAATTAATTCTCTTGCCAAGGAGACACATTTTGGGGTGGCAAATTTTGCTCCCCTACAAAAACAATGTTTATGTTTTTATTTCAAGTGTATAATCAAACATTCAAGATATATATATTGCACATATGTGTATTTCTTTTACTTCTGTTATATACAAATTGAATACTTTACAAAGTAGTGTGTATGTGTCTTGGGGCCATAATAACTATTGTGGGAAAACATGTACACATATTCACATGCACATAGGAAAGCCAGCAAAAGAGCTATTAATGGTTATTTGTGTACATGGGAGGGGCCATACTATCATGACACTTGTCTTTAAAGTGTCCAATAGATAACATTTCTGAGCACACTCTAGGCACCAAAATATACTTCATTTTTTCCCTTAGTGGCAGAGTAGCTTTTCTCTTAGAATTGGAATCATTTTCTGGCACCTAATCAATGACATTTTATTGAGCAGTTATGCCATTTGTTCATTCATTACATATTTATTTTTAATCTTCAGTGCTATTCTTTGATTTATTTATGCCCTTCCTCCTTCAATAAATGATTTGACATAAATGTACATTATTAGATAAATTGAGATGTGTGCACATTTTTAAAGGGTAATTTGGAAAGTGATATTTATTTTGAAGGGTAAATGGGAAGGATGGGGTAGTAAGTCAAAACATGTAAAAGAAAAAACTCTCAAAAATAAGTTGAAGATGAGAAAACAAATGCCTTTCACTTAATAAAACAAGAAATAATAAAGCTAAAGAAAGTAAAAACTGCCAGTGCCTACATTTCAATTGCAGAGTGGCTCATATAACCCAATATTGTACTTTGAGTTCCCAAGTTGGATTTTAGGTCTAATTCTGCTACCATATTGCACTGTGACTTTGGAAAAGTCATTAAACCTCTCTTGTCCTTGTTTTTCTTTTAGATATACTTTGTTTCCATTAGATAAGTGACTTTGAAACTGAAGAAGTAACATCCTCTAAATGGGCAATGACACAGACCCGGGAGTCAGGGGGCCTAGGTTTTTTTTAAATTTAATTTTATTTTTTTATACAGCAGGTTCTTATTAGTTATCCATTTTATATATATTAGTGTATATATGTCAATCCCAGTCTCCCAACAGAGGGCCTAGATTTGAATCTTATCCTTGACATTTGCTGGGTGTGTCCTTGACCTTCTGTTTTCACATCTATAAAATGAAGATAGTAATAGTACTTTCCTCATGAAGTTTTGGAAGAGATTAATTATATTAAGATATGTTAGGTGCTTGGGCTTGTGCCTAGTGCCTAATAATGGTTGCGTTATCTACTATCATTGTTATCATTTAAAACTATTCTCAGGTGTGCCAAATGGCCCCTTAGAGCTCTTTCAGGGGCTCCATTGACCAGAGGAGAAAAAAAAGGTGCTGTAAGAATATGACTATATAAAATTAAAGTTTTAAAATAAAATGATGTGATTATATTGGCATAAAGTATATTCTAAAAATCTATGGGTTTCAGTGATTCTCACATTTTGAGTACAAGGACCCTTTTTCACGGCCTTAAATTTTAAAATGGCTTCCTCTACAAGAGATTAAATTTTTTGCATTCATTCATTCATTGAAACAATACAATCATTTCAGTAAAAATGTTCAATAAATTTGCATGTATTAGGGTAACTGATAGGAATTTACTATTTTTTTCCCCAAGACAAACTATTGGTCAGAAGAACGTGAAGGATTCTGGAGAGGGTATGATAAATTCCTTTAAGATGATTAAGAAACTTCTTGGAGAGAAACATTTGAGATCCCAAATTCTTCTTTTCCACAGGATTCAGTTAAGAAAACTTGTTATAGTGAGCGTGGCTGTTCTTACCCAAGATCCTTAAAGTAAAATCTCTTCAACTTTGCATATTAATTACAATAGTAATAGATGTGTAACAGATAAATACTAAAATCTCAGCAGTTTGAAACAATAAAGTCTGTTCTTCATTCACATAATAAGAGGTGTGGCTAGTTCTGATCAGATAGTTTCCTATAACTGGTGATTCAGGATTTAGCTTCCTTCAATCACACAGCTTCCTTATCTTTAAAATGTGAATGCCTGGTTAACCTTGGGAATCAATATCTAGATAGCAGAAAGGGAAAGAGAAGGTATAGGACCACATAGAACAAGTAGCATATATCCTGTCTTCTGATACTCATTGACCCAAAGTAAGTTATATGACCAAACCTACATTTACAGAAAACAGGGAAATGTAATCTCACTGTGCACATAAGAAGAAAGCAGCTGGACTTGGTAAACAGCTGGCTGGTGTCTACCAGAGGATAAAGGTTTTATTTGGCGTGATTTTGGTGGTAATACAGGAAGAATGGGAATTACAGTTTAGTGAAGTGATGAAAGTGTTCCATCCTAGATCTCCTAGGAGGGAGGATTGCACTTTGGTAAAAGGGTTGTGTGAATTCATTTAAAGAGCTGACGTTTTGGATCACTAGGTCAGTTTTGGTGTGGAATACTCCATGGGTGAGTATACTCTCAGTGAGGCTAGACTTGAAAAACCTTGGAAGGCCCAGTCTGTGGTGATAGGGAAAACAACCATAAGGCAAAGGGCCTCTTTGGCTCTCCTAGATGTTCACTGGAATATGTCTTCACTCTGGGCTACCAACTGCCAGTGGTAGTCACAGAATGTTCCTGTCACATATGAGTTTCTGCTCCCGTAATGGGAGACAGCCACCAATATTTACCATTTGATAAGAATCGAAGCTCTGTGGAAAGTTTTTGGCTTTATTGTGGTGTTTAGGGGAAAAAGAAAGATGTTCTTGCAATGATATGAGATGTGAGCTGTTAAGTGAGAGTTTAAATGATTATGTGCTTTTTTTCCCCCTGCTATGGGCAAAGTGAAACACATCAGATACAGTTATTTTATTAATCATAAAATCATATGCAGACATTTGAACAATATTATTGTTTATTTGTGTAGACACAGAACTTATTATTATAACGATAGGAGCAGATATGGGTTAACATGTACATTGTATTAATTCCAAAGCACTTATGATTTCTTGGGATCAGAATGGAGATTGCTGGGATGGAGAAATCATATTAAATTATATCCTGGTTCCTATGTGTAAGAATTTTTCTCATAAGGCAGTAAAGCTTAAAGATGTGATGAAAACAGGTAAGAAAACAGGAATGGAACATTGAGATTCAGATGGCTCTTCTAATTTTCACATATGAAAGGCTAGCTCAGATGCAGTCAAATTCCAGGAGTGTGGGTAGATCCTAATGAGACCAATTTGAGCAGTTTTAAGTGGTTTACTTAGGTCTTTTTGGCACAGTGTATTCCAAGGAGAAGGGGCAGTAGTTTTGGTACTTCTGGAAGAGTAGATACCTCTGTAACTGCATCCAGTTGTTTTAGCCCCACATTCTCCAAAGTGACAACTGCTTCTCTGCTTCCTGAGCTGACCTAAACTCTACAGAATCTTTAAACTTATGGATAACCCAAAGATGCCCTTGTGTCCTAAGACTAAGTTGGCCATATAGTTTATCTCTAAGCCACTAAATTTTTGAGAAAAAAAAAGAGATACTACACAGTACAGCAAGAATAAAGCAAGGGCATTCTGTATAAACCAGAATCTAAAAATCTCCCTACTTAAGGCAGAGCTTCTCAAAGTGTTGTGTGAGGAATTACTGCATCAGAATCTCTAACAGAGTTTAGGAAATGCAGATGTGTGGTTCTTAACCTTTACCAACTAATTAAGAATCTCTGGAAACAGGGCCAGGAATATGCCCTTTAAGAAGCCTCCCAACTCTCAAGTCATGTGTTTCTTATACGTGCTAAAATCTTCGTGGTCATAGATAACAAAACCAATTGGAACAATGCTGAAATGAGTCTTTCTGAACCAGTTGAAATGCACAGTAGTATTTGTAAATGGGTTTCAACCAGAATAATAGAAAATTTGTTGTATTAGTTTAAAAGTTTTGTCCTTTCATTACTTTTCTGATTTCAGTCTTAAATTATATACAATAGACTGTTACCTTCACTGGTATAGAGCTAGAATAAAGATTTCTTACAAAGGACTTCCCTGGTGGCGCAGTGGTTAAGTATCCACCTGCCAATGCAAGGGACACGGGTTCGAGCCCTGGTCTGGGAAGATCCCACATGCTGTGAAGCAACTAAGCCCATGTGCCATAACTACTGAGCCTGTGTTCTAGAGCCTGCATGCTACAGCTACTGAGCCTGCGCACCACAACTACTGAAGCCCACGCGCCTAGAGCACGTGCTCCACAACAAGAGAAGCCTGCTCACTGCAACGAAGACCCAACACAGCCATAAATAAATAAATAAATTTATTTTAAAAAAAGATTTCTCAGAAAGACAAATACTATATAATCTCACTCTTATGTGGAATCTAGAAGAGTCAACGTCACAGAAGCAGAGTAGAATGGTGGTTGCCAGGGGCTGGGGGAGGGGTGTGGGGAGGTGATGGTTAAGGGTACAAAGTTTCAGTTATGTAAGATAAATACATTCTGAAGATCTGTTATACAACAAAGTGCCTATAGCTAATGGTATTGTATTATATACTTAAAATTTTCGAAGAGGGCAGATTTTATGTTCAAGAGTTCTTACTGCACACACAAAATTGTAATAAAGGGGACAGGAGGAAACTTTGGGAGGTGATGAATATGTTCATGTTCATGACCTTGATGATGCCAATGGTTTCATGGGTTTATACCTATCTCCAAACTCATCGAGTTCTCTACATTGAATGTATACAGCTTTTTACATCTCACTTATACCCTAATAAAGTGGTTTTAAAAAACATATTTCACATGCCTTTTGAATTTTGTGCTATATTTTGTGTTTTTCCTTCTGAAGCCCTAGAGGTTTAGTGTGGAGTGATATTAATGTATCACATTAACTTTTCAAAAAGAGTTACTTTAATACTATAATTTCAAGCTTTCTAATCCAATATCAATCTTAATAATAACCTGTTAATATTTAAACATCTTTCAGGTATAAGACATTGTCTAAATTCTAGATTGAAAAACAGTACTTCTCTTAAAAAGTAAAACTATCAATATATATAACTGTTGGAAAAAAAAAAACCTTTGTCTACATGTACCTATTAAATCATGGGGCATAAATTCTCAGTACACAGCTTTGAAGTTTAAGGAGCTGTGTAAATTCACAGTTGTTTTGTTCAGGGTCCACAGCAGGCTTTCTTGTTTGTTCTAAAGGAGATGGAAGGATGGTAACTTTACTGGTGTGACAGTGAAGAATCTAAGTCTATGTCCTGCTTTTGACATTTGTTCGATGCCTTGTTTAACTTAAGCTAGAAAATCAATCTTCCCCCTCTGAATCAAATCTCAGCAAGTCTTTGGATGAGAACAGAATCCCCTAGACTACCCTGCCTCCTTTATGGACTTCTGAGTGTATTTTTTATCTTTTACTGAAGTTACTATTTTCACAGGGGAAATCTGTTGTAAACTTGTTGTTTGCTGTGCCTCAATCAAAACTAGCAGTATTATGAAAATTCAGCGTGAATTTGTACTCTTGATGCAGGAAACCCTAACAATTGTTAGTGTTCTTGAGAGTGATTGATTCAATTTAATTCAATTCAATCAATTCAAGTGTCAAGTACATTTAACTTTTGTTAAATGTCAGTCATATTATTGTATATTAAGATAAAAAGATGAGTATATTTAAGAATCTGTTGTCATTAGAGTATAACAAACAATTGAGCTACACAGAGGTAAAATTACAGTTTTGAGGAGAAAGTGATTTGAGTGAGAAAGAAAATAGGTTTCACTGCATTTGGGTTTTAAAGGATGAATAGGAGTTTTCTAAGTGAATGAAAGGGGGAAATATTTTCAACAGCAAGAACAGCAACTGCTAACACTCGTAAAACAACAAGGATAGTAGATTTTAATTACTAAAAAAAGACATTAGTTAAATTGGCAGACCAAGGCCAAAAAATGGAGACCTTTATGACATGTTCAGAAGTTGGACTTTATCATTAGTGCAATGGAAAGATATTGAAGTCTTTAGATAGTTGATGGTCAAATTTGCAATTTAGAAATAATATTGGTAGTAGTGTTGAGGATGAATATGAAGGGCAACAGTTCAGATGGGAAGGGCAGAAATAGATAAGAGGGCAGCCTAGGCTAGTGATGACGAGGATCTGAATCAAGGCAAAGGAATATGATTAAAATGAAGGACTTTAAGAGATCTCTAGGCAGAAGAACTGATTAACCCTAGTAATATATGGGATAGAGGGAAAAGTGGGGAGGGGGAATATATGAGGGAAAGGCAGGGGTCAGGATTACTTCTGTATTTCTGTCTTTGCTTAGTGGACAGTGGTACCAATAAGAAGTAACACCTGATTCTGAAATTGTATGGTTTAGCTTAAGAGGGAGCATGATTGCTTATGATTAGAATAGTATGCAAGTTACCTGAAGATTCAGAAAGTCTTACAGTCTATCCAAATTTAGGTACAGAAGCACATGAACTAATAGCCCCAGATGTTTGGTGTTCCCTGTAGTTGGCTCTCAGTGTCAATGACTCTAGCTTCCTGAACTATTTGTTCCTGGTTATGTCCCAATTCTGGTGCAAGTAACAGGGTATAGGGATCATCATCCCAGAGACCTATTTATTGATCTTGATTGTTTAAATAGAAGCCACCAATATAGCTGTGCTTTACACTTAGTTCTCTCATGTCTTGACTTTCCTTCTGCGTATTGCAGTGTAGGTTCAGTAGTTTTTCCTCTGGATGGCAATATTGCTGCTTTGGCCTTTGTTCTATCACTTGTCTTGATATCAGAAGTCTTCTGAAGATGTTTTTTCTTCACTTCTCATTTCAGAGATGGGAGGTGCATCAAGAAGTCCGGAGGTTGACTGGAGCATCACTCTAAGTTGAGTTGGCGGGGAAGAGGTTGAAGATGGAAAGTTGCTTACTTTCAATCAGAGTCAGGCACTTAAAAATTTGGCCAATCCATTGTTTATGACGTGGTGAAAAAATGGGGTGTGTGTGAGCAGATTTGGCTGTTCTTTTATCCTGGTTGTAATATGGAGTTTTGTAATCAAGAGTTTTCTTTTACTGACTCTGTCCAAGGAAGCTTCTGAACAGATTCTATGACTCAAAGGGAGACTGAAAATAGGCAAGAGATTTCATTCTCCCTGAATATGGTTAGAAGGAGTTCTGTGGCTTTAGAACTGTAAGAAATGATCAAGACATATGTTCCAGATACCTATTGCAGTATAACAAACCATTCCAAAACTCAGTGGTAGATACAATAGAAACCACGTTGTTATAGTCAGGACTTTGTGAGCTAAGAATAAAGATAAAGAATACTGGGAATGGCTCATCTCTGCTCCATCATGACTGGGCCTGAGCTGTGGTGGCTTGAATGACTGGAGATAGATTAGACAACTTGACTGGTGTCATATGTCTGGGGCCTTGGTTCTGGCTAAGTTTTCTTTGAGTCACATCTTTTGGTGCTGAAATGTCCAACCAAGATGGCATCTTCATTCACAAATCTGGTGCTTGAGTTAGGCTGCACAGGCTGAAAAATCTGGGGCTGGTTTTCTCTCTGTCTCTGTCTTTCTCCGTGAAATTTCTCCGTGCAGTTTTGCAGTCTTAGCAACCTGGAAATCTCAAAGTAGTTGAATTCTTACATAGTGAGTGGCTTCACCCAAAGTAAACATTTCAAGAGACTTGGCTGGAATCTGTAAGGCTTCCTATGACTTAACCTCACAAGTGCAAGAACACCTTTTCTCTTGCATTCTGTTGATTGAATAAGCCACTGGATCAGCCCATATTCAAGAAGAGGGACACCACATTCTACCTTTCAATAAGAGAGGTAACAAAGATTTTATGGTTATATTTAATGTCCCATAGCACATGATGAAAAAATCTTATAATGATGACTTTTCAGTTTAAGTGGAAATTAATCTCTCCCTCTGTTTTCTGAATTGCATTATTCTCTGGGTAAAAATAAAAAAGGGAGGACATAAAATCTGAAGTTCTTTGCATTCAGCCTGATTTTCAAGATACCCGATTAAGGATCTTTTTATTATGTAATAGTTTTCCCACATCAGAGACCGTTGGTAATATTAAGAGCTATTTACTGAGCAACTATAATTGCTAGATACTCTGCTTGTGTTTTACTTATTTGATCTCAAGCCCCATGCAAGATAGGTATTACTATTCTCAGAGATAAAGGCATTGAGGCTGACACAAATTAAGTAATTTTCTCAAAGTTACAGTAATAGATAATATGTTTAGGTTCAAACAAGGTCTATAGGATAACTCTCACTGTTTCACTATACTCTGCTATGTTTAATGAAAACACAATTTTAGACATCATTACACACATGTAGTAAAATCTCAGTTAAATGAGATGCTTGAATCATGTTTGATCATTTTCGTGTGCCATTTCAATTCTGCTTTGGAGTTAGCCTAGAATATCTTCGTTTTAACTTAATAAAGAGTAATTTTAAATCAAGAAGTAAACATAATTAAAGCTTGATAAGATATTTCATATTTTTATGTTTTTTTCTTTCCCACCAGAAGGATGGGTTAAAAGCTTGAATGCACTGATGCAGAAAAATGAATATAAATATGCATGTCTCATGGAATTTACTGGAATTGGTTCTTTGACACAAATACTTGTTTTGAATCTAAACACGAAATTCTTGTTAATTGAAATTACAACATTTCCACTTACATAGGCTTGACACTAGGAATTATTTTCATCTCTTCCTTATGCTTAGATCTAATTATGGAAATGAAAATGTATTTATTTAGCAAGGTCTCACCCTCTTATGATTTCCTTTCTTCCTGGTTCTGCTCAGATTTAGACTTTTGATAGCTTTTCTATTAGTGCTGTGTCAGTGGATAATTTGCTTTTATGCTTTCTCTAGTTTTGAGCCATTTTACACACTTTCTCTAGGCAAGGTCCAGGTCTGTTATTCACAAGCAAGTTAGTTCATATTTCTGCACATTTGTTTATTAGTAAAGTCTTACCTCCTAGATTACTGTAATAAATAAATAAAATTACATATACATAAATAATATTCTGTTTGTTGCCTATATAGATATAGTTAAAGATGAATTTTATGGTTCCAAGGATGAAACTGATATCAGGTTTGTTTCTCAAAACAAATGAACACAGAGAACACAAAATGAATAAGCAGCACAAAAGCTCACAATATATGAGCAAAACCAAATTAAGCAGGCCCGCCATATACAGATTCACAGGTTGTGCACTGTAAAATTCCCAGGGGGCACCATTCATGTAAAGAAGAAAGTGAATGACACTCCTACAAATATGCAGTGCACCACCTGTACACCTGAACATGCAGACCCTGAAAATGAGCTTTAATGCTATCTTCTGCCTTGCTTCAACACAGTAGGGAGAAGAGAAGAGGATAATGAACTCAGGGGAGAGTAAATCGTTACTTTATTACTTGTTCTTCTCCAGGCCTCGAATTTTGTATGCTCATATTGAAGGGAGGTTGGTGATTTTGTTCAGTAGCCTGCAGTCACAGGGAGGTGCACTGCCTCTTTCACCAAGTATTTATACCAGTAGGTGTAACCACAATGGCAGCCTGTGGTGTGGGTAAAAATGGTCACCTCACATCTCTGTCATGTGGACTCTCCCTTTTATGGTGCTAATTGGGTGTTGTAGTCGCTCTTATGGAGAGTCACTGAATGGTCAGTCTGGGTTGTCTATTCAGAGAAACTCACTACATTTTCTAATTACGTTACAAAAAGGCCCCTACATTTCAGGCATACCATTTTGCTTAAATTCAAACTACTGTACTGTAATCAAGTTTCATCTCTTGCTTAAGTCTCAATATCCACAATCCTCAACAAATTTAGTGGACAGTAGGTTGACCAAAGGGTGAAAGTTTTTTTTAAAAAAGTAACACTTGCATTGGGAGCAGAGTTTGGGTTTCCTTATGGTCGGATTTCCTGGGGCCTCTTTAATATTCAGGCTAAATGCAAGCTCTTATCCACACTATTAGAATGCAACCTCTATCTTCAAACACCTTTGACAACTTATTGCATATAGAATAAAGTAAAATGTGTAGTAAGTCCTTACAAAAATCACTCTAGATTTCCCAACGTTACTCCATTTTCATCTTTCAAACTTCAGTTTAACTGTCTCTTCCATGGAAAGGTCTTCCTGACCAGTTTATCTAAAGTAAAATTGTGCATGTCATGCTCTGTCACAGAACCTTATCTCTTCCTCCAATAAACTGTATACTATAAGAATAGTGATCTTTATAGCTCAACCTGTGTTTTCCGTCTTTTCAGTTTCTTTAAGTAGGTACTAAATGAATATGCGTTGGAGAGTGAAATAAGTGAAGGAAGGAAGAAAGGCCAGAGGGAGGAAGGGAGGAAGAAAGGACCTCTGGCAAAGATTCTCTCTCTGTCTTTTTTCATTCTGGCTGCTGTAACAAAATACCACAGACTGGGTAGCTTATAAACAACAGAAATTTATTTTGTAATGTTCTGGAGGCCAGAAGTCCAAGATCAAGATGGCAGCATGGTCTCATTCTGGTGAAAGCCCTCTTCCTGATTCATAGCCAGAACCTTCTTGCTGTGTCCTCACATGGTGGAAGGGGGCTAGTGAGCTCTCTGGGACCTCTTTTGAAAGGCATTAATCCCATTCATGAAGGAATCTGTGGAATCTAAAAAATACAACCAACAAGTGAATATAAGGAGAAAGAAATAGACTTACAGATGTGGCGAACAAACTGGTGATTACCAGTGGGGAGAGGGAAGGGGAGAGGGTAGGGGATTAAGAGGTACAAGCTATTATGTATAAAAGCTACAAGGATATACTGTACAGCACAGGGACTATAGCTAATGTTTTATGATAACTATAAATGGAGTATAACCTTTAAAAATCGTAAATCACTATATTGTACAGCTGTAGCTTATATTGTCTACCAACTATATTTCAATTAAAATAATAATAGTCACAAAAAATCTGAAAAAAAAGGCATTAATCCCATTCATGAGGGTGCCACCCTCATGACCTAATCACCTTCCAAAGCCTCCACCGCCTAATACCATCAATTTGGGGGCTTAGGATTTCAACATATAAATTTTGAGGGAACATAAATATTCAGACCATAGCACTCTCCTTTGACCAAACTTGAGTCAGGCTTCTCTGAGTCCTCTTTCTAACTAGTCCCTGACCTTAGGCTCTGTCCTTGGCCCATTTAGACTAGTATTAGCATGAATTCTGGTGGGTCAGTTTAGCAAAAATCCTCTACCCTTGATATATGATCAAACTCTTTATCCCTCACCCTTCATGTCTTATCACCCTAGCCTGACTACAGAAAAAGTTCTGTCAAATTGGTTTAGCCAGAATTCTCCTTACCCCTGATGTTTCCTCTCAGTAATTTTCTATCCACTGACCCCCACCCTGCTCCTTGCCTTTAAATCTCTACTTGTTCTTATTATATTAGGAGTTGAGCCCAATCTCCCTCTCGTACTACACAGCCCCTTTATAGTAGTCTCCCTGACTTATCCTTACTATCTTTAACAAGTGTCATGTATACTTGTTTTCTTCAATATCTTCCAAGGCTTTCCTTACCTACATCTCTCTGCATATGCTGTCACTTTTTCCATGCCTTTATTCACATTGTAGTCTGTGCTTACGATGCCCTACCCTTTATGCATATCCTTCATATCAAACCTCTCTGCAATATCTGTACCTTTCTAGTCCTGTATTAAATACATCGCCCTTCAAGATGGCCTGTAAAACTCCTGTTTGCATAAATATTTGCTATTTTTCACCTTCCTATTTCCTCTTAGCCTCTTAAATAGAACAATGTGTGCATTTGCCTTCTACTAGATTGTAAACTGCAGTGATGCAAGAACTAGGCATCATTATGTGCCCCTCTAATGCCTAACACCAAATGTTATGCACAGTTAGAAACTCAATAAATACCTGATTAGTTGAACTATGGTCCTGCTATATAGTGGAAAATTCAAAGGCTATTGAATTGGATTCTGATCTCCCCCACTCATGAGCTGTGTGATATTGGATAAGTTATTTAATCTCTCAGTTTTAGTTTCATTATTTGTAAAAGGCAGTGATAACTAAATGGGTTGTGGTAAACTTTAGATGACATTCTATGTAAAATAAAGTAAATGTGATACTATATGTAAAGGTGTCTCCTGCTTAAGGACAGGAATCCATTTGTAAAAATCAAGCAGTTTTTGTTAAAATGTAACCAGGAAACGATTTCCTAGTATTTTAATGGAAACCTTTAATATGTTTTATATGTTAGCCCAACAACCCCAACAAATTTCCTGAAACACAATGAAACAAAAGAAACAAAAAATTTTTATAATATAGATGTTTAAAATCATCATATCCTAATCACCTAATAATTAATATGGTTTTAACAAACATTGCTTTGCAGTAACATGGCCTCTCTTAACCCCAGTAACATCAGAGTTGCACATCCTCTTCTGTGACACTTTGCAGGCTTTTCAAAATGTCTACACGGGAGTCTGAAGTTTTACCCAATGTATTTGGAATGTAACTCAAGATTTTCTCCAACCACTGTGTTATTATAAAAGTTACTTTGCGTTTGCAGATGCAAATATGTTTTATTGCTGTATAATCACTGACTGAAGAACATTTGATTGAGAAATAATTAAATTCTCTGTAGTGTAAATATTAAAGCAAAGAACTCTTCTAACAGGGAAGTAATAGGAGGTATTTTGTGTGTTATATCTTCATATAGGATTGCTAAACAGTGTTGTTCTTAATAAATGTTATTTTCTAACTTCCTTCCATTATGAATCAAATTAATTCTAAACCCAAGATTTAATTTAGTAGGTTTTTTTTTTTTTTTTTTTTTTTTGCCGTACGCGGGCCTCTCACTGTTGTGGCCTCTCCCGCTGTGGAGCACAGGCTCCGGACGCGCAGGCTCAGCGGCCATGGCTCACGGGCCCAGCAGCTCCGCGGCACGTGGGATCCTCCCGGACCGGGCACGAACCCGTGTCCCCTGCATCGGCAGGCGGACTCTCAACCACTGCGCCACCAGGGAAGCCCAACCAAGATTTAATTTAGTCTTCATTTTTCAAATTCAGTTAAAACATTCATTTTGGGGGTTTAATTTTTAAGAATTTAATTCAATTATTCAAAAATATATCTAGGGGTTTATTTGATTTTTTAGTTTTAATTTAATTATTTTCTTGAAGTATAGTTGATTTACAATATTGTATTAGTTTCTGGTGTACAGCAAAGTGATGAGTTATATATATATACTTTTTCAGATTCTTTTCCCTTATAGATTATTACAAAATATTGAGTATAGTTCCCTATGCTCTACAGGAAGTCCTTGTTGGTTATCGCTTTTATATGTAGTCACGTGTATATGTTAATCCCAAACTCCTAATTTATCCCTCACCCCCTTCCCCTTTGCTAACCATAAGTTTGTTTTCTATGTCTGTGAGTCTATTTCTGTTTGGTATATAAGTTCATTTGTATAATTTTTTTTAGATTCCACATATAAGTGATATCATATTATATTTGTCTTTCTGTGTCTGGCTTACTTCACTTAGTATGATAGGTCCGTACATGTTGCTGCAAATGGCATTATTTCATTCTTTTTTATGGCTGAGTAATGTTCCATTGTATGTATATGTGTGTATATATATATATATATATATATATAAAACACATCTTCTTTATCCATTCATCTGTTGGTGGACATTTAGGTTGCTTCCATGTCTTGGCTATTGTAAATAGTGCTACAGTGAACATTGGGGTGCATGTATCTTTTCAAATTATGGTTTTCTCCTAGGGCTTTATTGATAATGACATACACTCTAGCCCACCTACCTCACTTATATTTCCATATGTCCTGAGTGAGTCAGTCTCTATTTTTTGTTTTTTTAAGAAATCTGGACGCTTTCTAGATAATAGTTATCTCCATATGCATATCTGAACCATTTGCATGGTTTCTTTGTAAGTTTATTATTAGGGAAGCTTAGAATAATTTCATAACAACTTAGAAAGTGATTGTATACAAACTTTATTTTAACTGTGGACTATCCTCCTCCTACGCCAAATACTCATAGACCGAAAGGTCATCAGAGATGAGCTTGTCTTTGGGAATTGGAGAGTAGAAATCAGATAAAGGAAGGAAATCACGGAACTACTTCAGCTGGAGATGAAGGAGTGGGTAAATGCCCTTTGCTTGGAAAAAAGATGAATTTCCTACTAGAGGAGAAATCTCTTAAAATATTCAGCTGTGCCAGTGATTAACTGTGTTGCAAATTTAGTTGCATTTGGCAGGTACTGCAGGGAACAACTAGTGTGTATGCCTTGGTATAGTAAAAGAAATTATGTAGACAGAAAGTATATTTCATTTATCTAGTTATTGAATAGCCTGAAATATAGACCAGTCGAATACTATTTGTAATTTGCGTGAGTGTGTGTGTGTGTGTGTGTGTGTGTGAGTGAGCAAAGCTGTGTTTGACACTAACATCCATTTTTCCTGACTTAAGAACAATATTTTAATAGATAATTGTGGTTTAAAGAACTGATTGATACCTGACAGGAAGTTCTCCTCATATTGATTATGTGTAAAAATGCCTAGGAGGGTTTGGGACTGACAGTAACCATCAGTAAACTTCAAAACTCAAATGAGAATTTAGTTGACAGCAGGGTGTTCAAGTACAGAAAATAGTTTCAGCACTGACACTGTCTTCTAAGGATCAGTATCTATCCATCTGTATAACAGATATCTGTGCAAAAGACAGTGTGGTATAGTGGAATGAAAACTGAACTTGTAATTGGAATATGGGAATTAGATTCCAGCTGAGTTCTTTCTACTTGTGCTGTCTTGGAGAGTTACACCTCTAAGAATAACATTCTTTGTTTTTAAACTATCTCTGAGGATCTTTTGGGCTCTATATTTCTATGAAACTCTGATCCTATTTTATCATTGTAGGGGTACTGTGTGTTGGAAGATAGCTAGATAGATCATTGGATGCATGTATGGGTGGGTGGAAAGATAAGTGAGTACATACACACACATATATATATACATACATATGTATGCACAATATATACATATAAAAATATATACTTATATATATATGACTATATATGTGTGTGTAACACCTACAGGTTATTTCCATGCATATGTGTCTACATAGAGTGACATCACAAATTCTGGCCATGGTTTTCCTTTTCATTTGCAAATATGACAATAAATCATCTATCATCTATTATTAAAGAGGTAAGACCTCTTAACAGCAAATGGGTCTTGAAAGAGATTTTAACATTGTGAAAGATACATTAAAATAATCCACAAATATTCTTATGCATGTATTGTGAAAATGCTTCTTAGTGGATACAAATGTAAAAGGTGAATAATAAAAGTATCATGAATTCTTTATTCTTCATCCATAAAGAATTCTAATACTGAAAATTTACTGGGCAGTACTAAATAAGTGAGTATCAGGAGTCTGATCTTGCCAAAATAATAACTTTAACTTTTGATGTATAGTATAAATACTATTAGCAGAAACATATTTTTCTAGCAATGACCTTAATGAAAATAAAGCTCATGTAAATAACACGTAGTGGAATCTACATTTTACTCCTTTAATCAACATGTTTAGGTTCATGGGACACTAAAGACCACAGTCATCAATATTACAGAGCATTTTATTAAGTATATATTATTACACCGTGAGTGGGTAGACATTTAGATCTGTATTCCACACAGACGGAGTGCATTTCTGCGGCATAGTTGGCTTTATTTGAGTGGAACAGGCCCATCAGTGAGAGGTCACAAGTAATCAGCTATCTATATATACTTCGAAGTTTAGAAATAGTTGAGAGTTTATTTCTTTATTTTACTTTAAATGTGTACAGTTTATTATATATCAGTTATACCTCACTAAAGCTAAATAACTGAGTTTTCTTGAGATTAGAGACAATGTTTTGAGATGGAGAGAGAATTATCTTAGAGAGTAAATGAAGAGTTGGGATAAATGATCATTTTCTTTGGAAGGAAAAGGGTTTATAATAGGAACCCCTAAAAAGGCATGTTGAACTGGCCTTATGTAACATTTTTTTCAAGGGATCAAGATAAGAAGTACCATGGGAGAATTTCCAAATTTGTGCACAGAACTAAGTTCTTCCAGGTGATAAAAATATCATCAAGGTAGGATGAACAGGAGTTGAAATGAGCAGAGGAGCTCTAATGAGAGCAGGGAGAAACAGTTCAGGTAAAATAATTCTAACTCTTTTATGAGATGGAAGACTCTGAGAACTGATTATCACTGCGGAAGAAAGCCTAAGGACTCTGTTGCCTGAAGGTTCAGTCTAAGATTACGACCAGGAAACCAACACTGACAAAATTTGTTGGACATTATCACAAAGGATATTGGAAACAAAGTGAAAGGTATTGTCTTACCCTTGGACAAAATAGAAATTTGTTTGAACCTAGAAGTTCTTATGAAGTTTTGATAAGTACAGCTTAAAATACAAGAGGGAAGCAAAAACCATTGAGGGGGGAGGAGGAACTTCCGTTTGAGAATAGGCCGTTGGAAGAACTCCTCAGTCTGGAAGACACGATGTGGGAGGGAATCTGAGTAGCTCATGTAACATGTGTATAGATTATTCACTAAATCTTGAGTTGGCTCTTAAGATCCTGAAGAAGCAGCATTAGGGAAAAATAAAGCAAGCTGTCCTGCACATCCTAAGACATGGTACCGACTGAGACTATAAATCTGCAGGTCCAGATTCATTCACAGAATGGTAGGCTGATAGGAAGCTGTTAGCCAGAGTTAGGGGGGTAGGGAGCAAATCCCCAACTTCAGATGCTGTAGAGGGTGACGACCTGCCTCTCTCATGCAGGGGGAGATGGAATTCTCCTCCGGTCCATTATCATGGCTGTTCTAATCTGTTTCTGAAGTGGTCTTTTCTACAGCATTTAAAAAAGTGACTGCAGGGCTTCCCTGGTGGCGCAGTGGTTGAGAGTCCGCCTGCCGATGCAGGAGACACGGGTTCGTGCCCTGGTCCGGGAAGATCCCACATGCCGCGGAGCAACTAAGCCCGTGAGCCATGGCCGCTGAGCCTGTGCGTCCGGAGCCTGTGCTCCGCAACGGGAGAGGCCACAACAGTGAGAGGCCCGCATACCGCAAAAAAAAAAAAAAAAAAAAAAAAGTGACTGCATTATCCTGAACATTTTTATCAAGTAACAAATCAGCTGATATAAATGCATCAAGTTGGCTGAAATCAGGCCAGGATTTCAAAGCCCCTTCGGCATGTCTAGGTTGGGCACACGTCATGGAGCCTAAGAGTTTATTTAGATGGGGAGTCTTAAAAAGCTGAAACTAAAAGTGACCATAAAATCATCAAACTTCAAAGTTGGAAAAAGCCTCATTCTTTTTCAAATGTAAAAAGCATTAACTGAGTCATTAAATGAGCTTTTAAAAAAGCCTCCTGGCAAGAGAGTGACAGATATAGAACTTTAAACCCATGCCTCTGGGGCCAATGCTCTTTCTATCATAAAATGTTTCTCCCTAACATTTGATGAATCAAAACACACACACACACACACACACACACACACACACACACACACACACCCCACACACATAATGTTAAGACCCAGGGTTCACTCTTCAACTTGCTTTCAACCATATGGAAACTTTATGGATTGAATCTTTCAGATATTATTTCAGAGTAGATAAGCCAAACGAATGCTATTTCTCTCACCTGGCTCCAAGCACTGTTTAGTCTTCTCCAACTGGGTATAATTATTCACTAGGGATCTCACCTATTGTTCAGCACTCAAACTTGTGATTTGTCCATGCTGTGGACTCCATTGTCTTGAGAGGAAAGCTTACACAACAAAACATTTGGGTGGGTGAAAGGAAAACAGGAGAGGAGACTAGAGGAAAGGTATTGGTGAATATGTAGTGAGTTGTTGCTTTTCTGCCTTGATTATGCCTGAATGGCTATTTTTATTAACATGAGCTTGCGCTACATGCTTGATGTATGACACACGCAGACTCCCTTAACTTAGAACATAATTGTGGCACATGTATCTCCAGCTACAAATATAGATACCAAAGAGCCTAAGGAGCTCTGAGAGTCATATACTTTCATTTATTTTTTTGAGTTTTCTTTTTTTCTGAGAATTGAATAGAAATAAAAGCTAAAAAATATCCCTTATTCACTTGGCAATTTATTTTCATCTTCCTTTTCTCAGGTAACGTCTCCTCTAGGAATCCTCCCATACCCAGGAAAAGATAGTTTCTCCTGCTGTTTACAATCAAAACCCCCTGGGCAACCCTTTCTCATACCTTTCATAGCAGTGTTGAATTGTGGATTTACTTGTCTGAATCTTCTTTAACCTGTGAGAAAATTGAGTGCAGGGGCTGAATCTTCCAACAGAGTATATTCCAGTGCCAAGCACAAAAGAGTCAACTAACATGTAGCTTTAAAAAAAAGTATCTTGTACATATTGTAAGCGTTCAATACATTTGTACATCAAATACATGAAATAATCAAGGCTAAGAAATATGTTAGGAAAAAATTAATGTTAAGGAGGATTTATAAGTGGGTAGAAAGGGGATTTTAGGGAAGAAATAATGATTTAAGATTATTACTTTTTTTTAACCTGGTATATGTTGAGGATTGCTGTAGAAGAAAAGGCAGTTCAATACTTTGAAAATGTGTGAAGTCAATATTCATTAGCTCATCAGCTAAAATAAGGTGGTATGCCCATAGCTGCTCATCTTTCACAATTTTTCATAAATGTCAACTTGTTGAAAATATTTTTGAAACTAATTTTTCTTTACCTTTTAAATTCCCTTGGAATTAAACATGGTGATTTACCACTAAGACCTTCAAGATGTATTAATTTATTTAGGCCACCATAATAAATTTGAGAGAAAGTCTTTGCATGGAGATGCATTTTAAAAAGCACAGTTAATCACCCAAAAGTAATTTATAAAGGAATTCAAATTTTAACCATTACTCATAAAAAAAAGGTTGAAAGGAATTAAATTCATAAAAAGTTGAACATTCTTAAATCTCCATCCCCCTACTCAATTTTCTTGTAATTCACAGTGCTGCAGAATTTCTAATGCAGAAATCCTCATTTATATCCAGCACTTTTTGGCTTTTCCCTTTTCTTTACAAACGCTCCATTATTTTCTTTTTCTTTTTTTAAAACATCTTTATTGGAGTATAATTGCTTTACAATGGTGTGTTATTTTCTACTGTATAACAAAGTGAATCAGCTATATGTATACATATATCCCCATATCCCCTCCCTCTTGCATCTCCCTCCCACCCTCCCTATTCCACCCCTCTAGGTGGTCACAAACTGCCTAGCTGATCTCCCTGTGCTATGCAGCTGCTTCCCACTAGCTATCTATTATTTTATATTTGGTAGTGTATATATGTCCATTCTACTCTCTCACATCGTCCCAGCCTAACCTTCCCCCTTCCTTGTGTCCTCAAATCCATTCTCTACTCTGTGTGTTTATTCCTGTCCTGCTCCTAGGTTCATCAGAACCATTTTTTTTTTTTTTTTTTAGATTCCATATATATGTGTTAGCCTACAGTATTTGTTTTTCTCTTTCTGACTTACTTTACTCTGTATGACAGACTCTAGGTCCATCCAACTCACTAGAAATAACTCAATTTCATATCTTTTTATGGCTGAGTAATATTCCATTGTATATATGTGCCACATCTTCTTTATCCATTCATCTGTTGATGGACACTTAGGTTGCTTCCATGTCCTGGCTATTGTAAATAGAGCTGCAGTGAACATTGTGGTCCATCTCTCTTTTTGAATTATGGTTTTCTTAGGGTATATGCCCAAGTAGTGGGATTGCTGGGTCGTATGGTAGTTCTATTTTTAGTTTTTTAAGGAACCTCCATATTGTTCTCCATAGTGGCTGTACCAATTTACAGTCCCACCAACAGTGTAGGAGAGGGTTCCCTTTTCTCCACACCCTCCCTAGCATTTATTGTCTGTAGATTTTTTGATGACGGCCATTCTGACTGGTGTGAGGTGATACCTCATTGTGCTTTTGATTTATATTTCTCTAATGATTAGTGATGTTGAGCATCCTTTCATGTGTTTGTTGGCAATCTGTATATCTTCTTTGGAGAAATGTCTATTTAGGTCTTCTGCCCATTTTTGGATTGGGTTGTTGGTTTTTTTGATATTGAGCTGCGTGAGCTGCTTGTAAATTTTGGAGATTAATCCTTTGTCAGTTGCTTCATTTGCAAATATTTTCTCCCATTCTGAGGGTTGTCTTTTCATCTTGTTTTTGGTTTCCGTTCCTGTGCAAAAGCCCCATAGCTGTACTGTGAGTGTCACTGAACCAAACTTGGGTCCACTTATCTACGTGCAATAAACCCAATCTACTGACACTGGGTTGTGGTAAAAGAAAGTGCAGCATTTTATTGTAAGGCGCCATACAAAGAGTCCGGGACAGCTAGTACTCAAAAAGCCTCATTTTCCTGATGGGTTTAAAAGCAAAGTGTTTTTAAAGGCAAGGTGAGGGAGGGGAGTCCCAGGGTATGTTATCAGCTTGTGCACAGTTCTCTGTTTGGTTGATGGTGAGGTTACAGGATGGTGTCACAGGGGTTAACGTCATCAATTCTTTGGCTCCAGTAGGCCTGGGGGCTATGTGCTCATGGTCATGAAGTAGTTAACCTTCCATTTGGTGGGGGTTTTAGCATCTGTAAAGCAGGAAATGTGCATCAAATACTGTTATCTGTGTACTTCAGAGAGGAGCTAAAGTAGAGGTTATGGGGGAGGGTTCTATCCTAGGAAGGCCCCATAGGGCCCTCCTCTGTTACATAAGCTGTGATGTTCTTCCCCAAATCCTCTTAAAGTTGAGGACAGACAGATTTGGTTTCCATTTTTTGCTACCAAAAGCATCCTAACTTATACACTTGGCATAAAAATACTCTACTAATTTGGTACCTGCTCAGAGGTCTTGCTCAGGGCTGTATACAACTCCAGCATGTGTCATTCACATTAACATTATTATGAATGGTACCCATTGGAGTTGTGCAGTGCCCAACTTTCACAGTTGTAAAAGGCTGTGCTGCTTTGTATCTGCTCATCTTTCCAGATCCCTTTCAGTTGTCTTACATATGTGAGCTACAGTTGAGTCAGTTCCAACTACTTTTGCTCTCCAGAGGAACCACGGTATTACTTGGGCTTTTTGTGATCACTTTGTTCCCAATGCCAAATACAGATTCTTCACAGTTTGTTCATCTGACAAAGTCCTGTTTATTCTTTGATGCTCTTCTCAGATATCACCTTTACTATAAAGCTTTTCTTGTCACATCATTTTCCTGCCACAGGCCCTAGGCACTCATAGTAAATGACTTTATCAAATGTAAACATAGCACTTTGTATACATTTCTATCAATGCATCTCATGATGGTTTTATGTTAGTCTTCTGTACTAACCTATGTGCTTTTTGAGCAAACAGATTTTTCTAATTGTGGCCTAGTAGAGGAAACCCTAGCACAGAGCAGATGCTTAAAGGACTCTCTCTTTGTGGATTGTTTAATGTATTCATTAACACTCATAATTAACTGAATGAACCAAATAATTTAATATTTACAGTTTTCCACAGCAAGATCTTTTTCGACCCACCGCCTAGAGTACTGAACATAAAAACAAAAATAAATAAATGGGACCTAATGAAACTTAAAAGCTTTTGCACAGCAAAGGAAACCATAAACAAAATGAAAAGACAACCCTCAGAATGGGAGAAAATATTTGCAAATGAAGCAACTGACAAAGGATTAATCTCCAAAATATACAAACAGCTCATGCAGCTCAATATCAAAAAGACAAACAACCCAATAAAAAAATGGGTGGAAGACCTAAATAGATATTTCTCCAAAGAAGACATACAGGTGGCCAACAAACACATGAAAAGATGCTCAACGTCACTAATCATTAGAGAAATGCAAATCAAAATGACAATGAGGTATCACCTCATACCAGTCAGAATGGCCATCATCAAAAAATCTATAAAAAATAAATGCTGGGGCTTCCCTGGTGGCGCAGTGGTTGAGAGTCCACCTGCCAATGCAGGGGACACGGGTTCGTGCCCCGGTCCGGGAAGATCCCACATGCTGCCAAGTGGCTGGGCCCGTGAGCCATGGCCGCTGAGCCTCCGTGTCCGGAGCCTGTGCTCTGCAACGGGAGAGGCCACAGTGGTGAGGGGCCCGCGTACCGCCAAAAAAAAAAAAAAAAAAAAAATTGCTGGAGAGAGTGTGGAGAAAAGGGAACCTTCCTACACTGTTGGTGGGATTGTAAATTGGTACAGCCACTATGGAGAACAGTATGGAGATTCCTTAAGAAGCTAAAGATAGAGCTACCATATGACCCAGCAATCCCACTCCTAGGCATATATCCAGAGAAAACCATAATTTGAAAGGATGAATGTACCCCAATGTTCACTGCAGCACTATTTATAATAGCCAGGATGTGGAAGGAACCTAAATGTCCATCAACAGAAGAATGGATAAAGAAGATGTGGTACATATATACAATGGAATATTACTCAGCCATAAAAAGGAATGAAATAGTGCCATTTGCAGAGATGTGGTTGGAGCTAGAGATTGTCATACAGAGTGAAGTAAGTCAGACAGAGAAAAATGAATATTGTATAGTATCATTTATGTGTGGAATCTAGAAAAATAGTAGAGATGAACTTATTTGCAAAGCAGAAATAGAGTCACAGATGTAGAGAACAACCTTATAGTTACCAAGGGAGGAAGGGGTGGGTGGGATGAATTAGGAGATTGGGACTGACATATATACACTACTATGTATTAAATAAGTAACTAATGAGAACCTACTGTATATCACAGGGAACTCTACTCAGTGCTCTGTGGTGACCTAAATGGGAAGGAAATCTAAAAAAGAGCAGATATATGTATGTGTATGACTGATTCACTTTGCTGTACAGCAAGAAACTGACACAACATTGTAAAAGAACTATACTCCAATAAAAATTAATTTAAAATTTTAGAGTCTTCAATCCCCCATTATCACATATATCCAGATGCAGCAATATTTACTTCTTCTATCAGTTGCCAATGTCAACTAAAAAAAAAAACAACACAACAATACCAGCATAGTAAGGAGAAACTTTACTCAAAAGGGTAAGTGCGAGGAGGGGTCTATTGCAATTGGGGGAGGAGAACAATTACATTAGGGAGAATGCTGTGACCCTAAGATCTGCAAGCCTCTCAGTGGTTAATCAAAAGGGGTTTTTCTTTTCTTGAGAGGAAGTAACAAGGGTATTAAGGGTAGGGTGTGGGAAAATGGGATAAAAGAGTAGCTTGAGGGCTTCCCTGGTGGCGCAGTGGTTGAGAATCCGCCTGCCGATGCAGGAGACACGGGTTCGTGCCCTGGTCCGGGAAGATCCCACATGCCGCGGAGCAACTAAGCCCGTGAGCCATGGCCGCTAGGCCTGTGCGTCCGGAGCCTGTGCTCCGCAACGGGAGAGGCCACAACAGTGAGAGGCCCGCATACCGCAAAAAAAAAAAAAAAAAGAGTAGCTTGAGTGGATGGTGGATCATAGAATATTTTACCCTGAGGTCAGCCTGTTCTTAGGAGAGACTATATGTTGACTCAGTCTGACAGTGAGTCAGAGTTCTGGAGCCTGGAGGAAGGAGTGAAACTTTATAGTTTGATTAATAAGCAGTTTGTTCCAGTTGATTAGTAGGAATAAACACTTCAGATGATAATTTATGAGACAAAAAACTGGCAATTTGGAATATCTTTGTCTGGCATTGCCATAGGTAAACAAGAGGAGGCATCTGTGGAAGGGTGGTTCTTAGGAATAAGCTGTTTTCCACAACACAAAGGGCAGAGAGATATCTTAACTTTTGCTGTTTTCCAGGATTAGAGGGCTCAGGTAAAATTCAACATTGTCACTAATAATAGTTTTCAGTATTGAAGGACACAATTAGATTATATAAAACTTTATTTTCTTTTCCAGTGGTCATCGCATAGCCAAGCAAATGTATCCACTTGTTAAATTTAATTGCCTTTTATCTTAGAGAGTTCCCCCAAATTAAATAGGTCGGAAATTTTTATAAAGAATCAAATATTGCTTTCCTGTCTAAAAAGTGTGGACTGAGTATCAGAGAGTTACCAGATTTCTTTCAAGCTAAAGTCACCTTCATTCACTTGATAAGACTGTAGAGGGCACAGTTAGACTGAAACAAAGCTTGAGTGAAACAAAATACACCTAGCTAATACCCAAATGTGTGCTGTCAGTGATTCATATCTGCCTTTCAGAGCAAAGGTTTTTTTAAAAAATCTTTTTAAAAGAGGGTTTTCTTATTTGTCACTTTACTTTCTTTTTAATTAATCCTAACAACATTTCATGTGGGAAAATGTGTTTGAAGAGATGGAATTATAACTGAGTCCAGAATTATTATTATAGTCCCTGTATTAAAATGTTATTGTAAGCTAAGGCAAGGAAGTCAAAGATAGTAGACTAAGAGAAAACTGCTGGGGAAATGAGCAAGCATTATTAAAAACAAGTGACAGGTTTGTATTACTCTATTGGAAGTAGCATATAGTAGTGGAAAGACTAAGGAATTAGTTGGGCTATCCGTAAGCTTTTTGAAGCACAGCTTTTTCAAAGCTAAGTAAAATTTTCTCTAATCATCAGCTAATTTGTGGTTTCAAAATCCTGTAGTGTTCTTGATGCAGTTCTTGAAGCATGCCCTTCCTCCTAATGGTCTACTCCTCCCCTTCCTTGTACTATATGTGCAAAACAAATGACATATATGAACTCTTTATGTTTTCTTTTCACCCTGCTTTCATTCCACATTGCACCAAGATTTTATTTTCAACATCAGTAATGGCTTTATAATTTCCAAATTCAAAGGTTTTTCTTCTGTCTCATTTACGTTAAAATCTGTTGCTTTTGATTTTTTGCTCCTTACAGATGACTCTTATCTTTTTGCTGTAATTGTGTTGACTATGTACCACGTGTTACTCTTTTTACATATGTAGCAAATCAGTTTGTTATTTTGAGTGCTTCTTTTTGATTTTTCCCATTCCATTATTTTGGCAACTCACCATACTTCTGTATTTTGTGTGCTGGTTCTCCTCTATCAGACTATTTATTCAATTTTATGTTTCCAGCTAAAACCTGCCATTGGATTGGATATTACCTCAGTGGGAAATGGCTCTGGTATCCATGTAATGTACTCTCACTAAAGCCTCAACTTTATATTGCTAATTGCCTTCTAAATATTCATAAATGGATGTCTTGCTATTCCTTGAAAGATAGCTATTCAAAATCATTTTTCTCTCCAAACCTAATCCCCCTTTCTGATTTTCTCATTCTTCTCTCTCTGCCATAGCCTTTAGATACAAAAAAATTTGAATGTTTTTTCAACTAACACTCTGTAGGCTCCTTGCTATCCTCCTAGGCCAGGTCTTTAAGCCAAGGTAACTAGTCTCTGGATCCATTAGAAAGTCCAAGGGGGCAGAATTTTCTTTATGCTTTGTTCATTAATGTAGCCTAATCACAAAGGATGATAACTAGCTCAATTAATATTTGTTAATAAATGAATGAGCCCAAATACCCAAAGTTAGGTTCTCCTATTATTTATTTTACATTAATTACCAAATGAATATTTTTAACACCACTTTTGTATTGCTGCTTTTCTGATCAGAAACTTCATTTAGTCTATTTTGTCTCTTTTTTTCTGACTTTTAAGATTGTCCATTTTTCTATTCTAAGGAGGTCCTAAGAAAGTGAATTAATGTTGCATGTAAGAGTGAACATACTGGAGTTAAACAGCCTGAGTTTGATTATTGTTCTTTCATTTACTAACTGGGACAGATATTTAATTTTTCTGTGCCTTGATTTCTACATCTGTAAAATTGAGATAATGATCATTGGTTTGATGTTAGGATGAAATAAGTTAGTGCCTCTTAAGCACTCAAACAGTGCCTGGTATTTAATGAATGCTCAATATGCATTATTATTATTATTATTAACCTCTACATTTGAAAAGCATCTGTATAGTCAGTGACATCCAAATGTTTAATACAACATATCCCATCTTTCAAACAAAATTTTACATGTAATCCCAGTAAATTTATGAAATACAAAATAGGTGTGGCTTTGATTATAAACTCATAAGTGTCCTTGACAAAATCCCCAAACTCCAAGTACTACAATTTAAAAACCACTGGTCTCAGTAACTTTTTTTAAAAAAAAATATTTATTTATTTGGCTGCACTGGGTCTTAGTTGCAGCATGCAGGATCTTCACTGCAGCATGCAGGATCTTTTAGTTGCAGCATGCGGACTTCTTAGTTGTGGCATGTGGACTCTTAGTTGCGGCATGTGGACTTCTTAGTTGTAGCATGCGGAATCTTAGTTGCAGCGTGTGGACTCTTAGTTGCCGCATGCATGCGGGATCTAGTTCCCTGACCAGGGATCGAACCCGGGCCCCCTGCATTGGGAGCACAGAGTCTTAACCACTGGACCACCAGGGAAGTCCCTGGTCTCAGTAACTTTTGATGTAAGTATTTACTGATTGACTAAGTCATGTTGAAAACCATTAGATTGTAGAAAGAGCAGGCATTTTAATAATGCATCTATTATATTGCCTGTCTCAAATGAGGGTATTCTAAGACAAGGAAATTACATTTGAAAATATTATCTAGCACAGATAATTTATATCTATTTTAGTGAATTAATTTAGATCAAAGGAATAAACTTTTTTTATAATAAATGAGGGGTAAGTTTGAATTAGAAATCATATTTAGGGAATCAAAGTATTGTGTTATTATAACTGTCATATATAGCATAGATTATTTGCCCTTTGAGCATTTGTAGATGATTTAAAACATTATTTGATTCTGAACTAAACCTATAAGATGTAAAAAGCATTTTCTAAATGATAATATTGATATTAACAATACTTATCCTTTTACTTTCAACTCTGTAAGCTTAGTAAAACTTCAGACTTTATTGATATCCCCATATCTAAAAGATATTTATCTCTACTGCTTAACTGGAAATTTTTGAGAAAAAATTAATTGATGTTAAAAGAAAGGTGTCATCTAAAATTATACTGTCTTATTCTTAGAAAGAATTTTCCTGAGTGATCCAATGAACGTCTGACTAAGAGTCATGTACTCTTAAAGGGATTGAGAACACGTTCATGAGTTATTTTAGTCCCTTCATTTTACAAATGAGAAAAATATGAGCCTGTTGAGCTAAGCAATTTATCAAAGATAAATGATTACATATTAAATATTAAGAAGTATTAAAATCTCTGTTCTCAATCCAATACTCTTTCACCATTTGGAAAATTAATCATACAGTCTCAAACATCAAAATATTTTTTCCTGTATCCAAAAGAGAACAGAATGTCATGTTTTAGAATCCAGATGACATATCAACTTAAAAAGCAACATAAAAAACAATTTTAAAGTAAAACTTTGGATTAAGCAGATGATGACTGCTTGATTGGTAGTGGCTTATACTGGAATATAAAGTAAATCAATAACCAGAAATACTGCAGTCATCTGTTTTTCTGAATGTCAATAAACAGAGCTGTTCTAAGAAGGATTGAGAAATAGAAAAAGGCTGGTCTTTCTCCAATCTGTGGTTGTCTTTATTGAACTCATTTTCTTTTTTCTTTGCCCTTTTAGGTGCCTCTTATCTCTGTTCTCTCCTTCTCCTACCAAAACTTCTTCTAGGAAACTTATATCAAACTTGTACTGAAATGTAAATGGCTTACAAGCCTTAAGGTGCTGACCCTCCCAGGGAAGTGTGAGGAGTGAGATTTAAGAGGGGCAAAGAAAGGTAAAGTTATAGAATGTATATCTAAATATGAAATTTTAAGCATCAATGAGGAAGAGAGTAGCAGTTTTAAATTATAGGAGGACAGACTTCCCAGTGATTTTAAAACCATTGTTAATCTCCACAAAGAAACAAAACCCAAACAAATATGCAACAAATATAACAGCCAAACACAAAAACAAAAATAAAAAAACCCAAATTAATGGGACTTGACTATGTTGAAATTGAGATTAATATGTGGAGTATTGATTTCTTGATTTCTCTAATAAGTTGAGTCCCTTAGTCCATGAACATGTTATATCCCTTTATTTAGGTATTCTTTAATTTTTCTCAGTAGTGTTTCATAATTTTGCATATAGAAATCTTCATATCTCTCATTAGATTTATTTTTATGTGTTTCACTTTTTAGATATTACCATCAAGAGCATAGTTTTCTGAATATCCTATTTGCTGTTGGTCTGTACAAATACAGTTGATTTAAAAAATACTGACCTTGGATTCAGCAACTTTGTTAAATTATCTTATTCAAATGGCTTACCTGTAGAATTTTTTCAAATTCCATAATGATTAAAAGATCAATTCTCGGGCTTCCCTGGTGGCGCAGTGGTTGAGAGTCCGCCTGCCGATGCAGGGGACACAGGTTCGTGCCCCGGTCCGGGAAGATCCCACATGCCGCAGAGCGGCTGGGCCCGTGAGCCATGGCCGCTGAGCCTGCGTGTCCGGAGCCTGTGCTTCGCAACGGGAGAGGCCACAACAGTGAGAGGCCCGCATATCACAAAAAAAAAAAAAAAAAAAAATCAATTCTCTAAAACAATGTAATAAATCTAAGATTTCATACAAACGATAATGTTTTTAAAAATTCATACAGCAAAAATTGACAGGAAAAGAAGAATAAATATGTAAATCCACAATCATAGTGGGATATTTTAACACAACTCTCTCAGTAGTAGGTAGAACAACCAGCCAAAAGTCCATGGAAGATTTTTAACACAAATATCAAACTTGATCAGTTTGAAATATATAAAACACTACTCAACAATGATGAAAATCACACTTTTAACAAGTATATATAGACTGTATTACAAAATTAATTATATGGTTGTACATAAAGCAAGTCTCAACATATTTCAAAGACTGAAATACAATAAAATATGCTTTCTGACCATTGAGATGTTGAATTAGAAATCAGTAACCAAAATTATTTAAAAATATATCCAAATGTTCAGGAATTAAGCATTTTACTTAAATAATCCACAAAGAAGAAATCACAATTAGCATAAGAAAAGCAAAATTTTAGCTATACTCCCATGGTTTATTATATATGTGTGTACTCTAACACCATCACAGTTTCCCCTACAAGCGTATGCACTAACAGAGTTTATATCCTATTTATCTAGTTTCCTTTAGGGTCTGATAAGGCCAATTGAAGATGCTCACTAAATGCTAATTGGGTGCATAGGCAGAACTCTTGGTTTTAAGCAACATGATATGACTTAGATAACTTTAAGAAAATGAATTTATTACAATGATATAGAGTAGCTCACAGAATGGTTTGGAGAGTCAGACAACCGTGGGTCTAAACTATCAGCCAGGAGAAATGTCTAAACTTATTTCAGGGTCTGATCTGGTGAAGATGAGATTGCCACTACTGCTGGATTACTTGATTACTCTGCAGATCGTAATGCTGAGCTCACAAACACAGAACGTTAGATGCTGCTGGAAAGAGGATATTGCTTCCACTACTGTTCTTTTGTGTGACCAGAATAGATTCTACAATTGCTGTTTTTCACTCACTCACTGGCAGCTTTTAATTGCAAATCTGGGGCATACGCATCCAACTGATAGAATTCCGTTTCTGTGCTAATGCCCTAGTTTCAAAGGAGGCTGAGAAAACAAGTACTTGAGATCTTTAGCTTCCATGGTGAAAGGTGGATTTGCCTCATAAAGTGGGAGATTCCTAAAACATAGGGAATGGACAAGGTTCATGCAATTTATCTATGACTTTCAGGCAGACATGGGTCTTGCCAAGACACTTTGGATAGTCTCTTTACTGAACTGTAGGTTCTCTGAGCATGATGTCATCAAAATGAGGATAAGTGTGGTGTCAGAAGGTCAAGGTCCCTATGAGCTAAGCTGTGATATAAAATGAAAAAGTTGAGACAATACAGTGAAATTAATATTGCTGCCTTGTGATTTGCAAGCAAATTGTTCTGATGTTCTCAGCTTTTTAGATTAAAGGAATACAAGCATGTGCCTAATCAATAGCTATTGATTACTTAGAAAGCAAAGCAGTTTCCTTAGAACCTTATTGATTTGTTCTAGTGAAGAGACCACATATAGAACAACGGCCTCAATTTGCTGTCTCTAGCTGATCAAATTTATAACAATCCTCTGTTTTACTCCTGAATACTCTGACTTCTACACTAGACAAATTGAAGTTTTAAAAGCGAATATGATAGAAATCACCAACCCTGAATTTGTAAAATCTTTAGTAGTGAAACTAATCACTGATTCTCTTAGGGATTTAATCATGCTTTTCACATATTATTATAATAAATAGAGGAAGCTCTTGGGGCTTTTAGTGGGCTCTTCCTAATAAAAATATTATTCCCTGAGACATGCAGCCAAGATGGTGATTCTGCTTGTGGCTGAGTGTACTACTTTAATGATATACTAAGAAACTAATGAAATATTTATGGAATTTTTGGGCATCCTACTAGTCCTACTGGGAGGCAGACTTAAGTCAAACTGCCATTTATCATTTCATCTTCATGTCTCCACCCTGACTAGTGGAGAATAGTGGTATTGAAGGTACCAAGAGTCAATACAGTGAAGGCTAAAGAGGTTGGAATGGGAAAAATTGACTTCCATTTTCTAGGTAACTCTTCTTGGCTAAGTCATTACATGTCTCCAGTCATGGCGAAAAAAAATGTTAATATATGTTGTAAAATTGACTTCTCCTTAGAAAGATGGCAAGTGAGGGTTGGAGAGTCCTTTCTTTATTGGAATCTACCATTATATCCTCATCGCACTACAAAGAAGTCCAGTTCTTTTTCAGTCAACGCCCCATTCCAAGATGCCAATTAAACTCTCATAATAAAGCAGTCATCAGAATTAAATATTTAGTGTTATTCTATCTCAACCTGTGGATGCAAGAAGTAAGACTTTTATCACATTCACAGAAAGTTAATGATATTTTGGCATTACCTTGAGCTGGGAATTTAAGACTGGAATATTACGTTCTTATTACATTGGTGTATCCTGTTGTCTTTATTTTTAATTTATTTTATTAATTTATGAAAAGAAATTTTATTGTGGTAAGAAAATAATATGCAATCTACTCGCAAATTTTATTTTTATTTATTTATTTTTTTAATTTTTGTGGTACGTGGGCCTCTCACTGTTGTGGCCTCTCCTGTTGCAGAGCACAGGCTCCGGACGCGCAGGCTCAGCGGCCATGGCTCACGGGCCCAGCCGCTCCGCGGCATGTGGGATCCTCCCAGACCGGGGCACGAACCCGCGTCCCCTGCATCAGCAGGCGGACTCTCAACCACTGCGCCACCAGGGAAGCCCTCGCAAATTTTAAAGTGTATAATACAGCCCCTGGCAACTATCATTCTATTCTTTGTTTCTACAAGTTTGACTATTTTAGATATCTCATATAAGTGGAATCATGCAGTATTTGTTCTTCTGTGACTGGCATATTTCACTTAGCATAATGTCTTCAGGTATATCTATGTTACTGCACATGGCAGATTTTCCTTCTTTTTTAAGGCTGGACAATATTCTATTGTATTTATATATCACATTTAAAAAATGTATTCATCCATCAATGGAAATTTAGGTTTTGTCTATATCTTGGCTATCATGAATAATGCTGCAGTGAACATGGTAGTGCAGAAATCTCTTCTAGATCTTCATTTCAAATCTTTAGACATATACACAGAAGTGGCATTGTTGGGTCATGTGATAATTCTATTTTTAAGTTTTTGAAGACCCTCCATACTATTTTCCATAGCAACTGTACCATTTTACATTCTTACCAACAGTACACAGTAGTTCCAATTTCTCCACATCCTTACCAATACTTTATTTTATTTATTTTTATACTAGCCATCCTAACAGGTTTGGGATGATATCTCATTGTGTGGTTTTTTTTTGGTTATTTTTGGGGGGTTTTTTTGGTCTGTGCTGTGCGGCATGTGGGATCTTAGTTCCCTGACCAGGGATTGAACCTGCACCCTCAGCAGTGAAAGCACAGAGTCTTAACCACTGGACCACCAGGGAATTCCCTCATTGTGGTTTTGATTTACATTTTCCTGATGATTAGTGATGTCGAGTACCTTTTCATATATCTGTTGACCATTTATATATCTTCTTTGGAAAAATGTCTGTTCAAGCCCATTGCCCATTTTGAAATTGGGTTATTTTGGGGATTTTTTTTGCTATTAAGTCAGAGGAGTTTCTTATAAATTTTGGATATTAACCCCTTATCTGATACAGGGTTTGCAAATATTTTCTTCTATTCCATAGGCTGCCTTTCCATTTTGTTGATTGTTTCCTTTGCTGTTCAGAAGGTTTTTAGTTTGATGTAGTTCTACTTGCCCATTTTTGCTTTGTTGCCTGTGCTTTTGATGTCATATAGCTAGGACATCATTGCCAAAATTAGTGTCAAAGATCTTTTCCCCTATGTTTTCTTCTAGGAGTTTTACAGTTTCAGATCTTATGTTTAAATCTTTAATCCATTTAGAGTTGATTTTTGTGTATGATACAAGAGTCCAATTTCATTCTTTTGCATGTAGATATCCAATTTCACCAACACCATTTGTCAGTTCTGAGAAGGAACAAAGCTGGAGGCATAACAGTTTCTGATTTCAAGAAATATATTACAAACCTACAGTACTCAAAACAGCATGCTACTGGCAAAAAGACAGACTAATGGAATAGAATAGAGAGACTAGAAATAAACATATGCATATACAGCCAACTGATCTTTGACAAGGGAACTAAGAATACACAATTGGGAAAGGATGCTCTCCCAGTGCCCTTAGAAGTAACCATGATACCCTACAGATTTGGAATACTCAGGACCTTCATACTTTTTTTAAAGATAAATTTATTGATTTATTTTTGGCTGCATTGGGTCTTCATTGCTGCACACAGGCTTTCTCTACTTGTGGCGAGTGAGGGCTACTCTTCATTGCAGTGTGCGGGCTTCTCATTGCAGTGGCTTCTCTTGTTGCGGAGCACAGGCTCTAGGCTCACAGGCTTCAGTAGTTGTGGCATGCGGGCTCAGTAGTTGTGGCTCGTGGGCTTAGTTGCTTCCCAGACCAGGTCTCGAACCTGTGTCCCTTGCACTGTCAGGTGGATTCCTAACCACTGCACCACCAGGGAAGTCCCAGGACCTTCATACTTTTACATGTGAGTTACTACTTGATTTTCCCTAGTCAGGTCACTAGTAGGCTTTAAGTTTCAGGAGACTCCAAAGATAATTTTTTCTCAATTTGTTTCTTACTGCCAGCTAGAGATTTACTGCCTTCAGTGCCAACCAGGCTAGATAAGTGATGGCAATTTCCCCTATATCCTCAGTGATCTGTTGTCTCTGATCTCTCCTGATATCAATTTTTATGTTAGAGCAATCAGTGACTTACTCTGGGTTAATTAAGTAGAAAATAAACTATTAAAAAGATATTGGACAGTTTATGGAATCTCTAAATAAAAGATTCAAGAACCAGGATTGGTGTTTGGGAGTTTAAACTTATGCCTAGGGATCATGCTGTAGAATTGGTCCAGGGAACAACCTAGTGCAAGAGTCACTGGGCAGAGACACTTCAGCTGGAACTACAAATATCAATGAGAGGGGATGCTAAATACAGTAATATGAATCACCGATACATTTGTTCTGGATACTGAAAACAGTTTGTGCTTCCCATTTCCAGAATATATTCTAAGCAGTCTTCTCTTCTTGTCAGTAGCTTCTAGTCCACTCTCCAGCATGGATATAACTGATTGGCGGAGCTAAGGTCATATGCTAGCCTATGGCTTTAAAGGATACTCAGAGGTTAAGTAGCTGGCATTTTCAATCTCTATAATGAGAGACAGATTCTTCCTCATAAGATTGGGATTTCCATAACTTATATATGGGTTCATACACTGGACAAAAACGAGGAGTAGAACTCTTCATTAGAGTTTATTCATGAATAAATACCACATAAGTCATAATTTTCTTTAGAATAATCTTTTGGAAACAAGAATAAGGAAGTTTTATATATATATATATATATATACACATACACACACATACATATATGTATATATGGGTGTGTGTGTTTATAAATTCTGACTTTATATAAAGTAGGCCTTTTTTTTTTTTACTGTTACTGTTCTGAATGCAGAATGGGGATTCTTTTAGTTACAAAGAGGAAAATGAAAACTTTTTTCTGAACTAAACTACATGAAATGTGAACATGAAGATTAACATCATCTCTGAGGCAGGAACCTCAAAAGTATACTCCTTCTCAATCAATGCTATTATCAGTTCTTAGTTTTATTAATTATTAAAGGAAAATATATATCCAAGATATTACTGCAAATAAATATTTTAGAATATGTCTGGCTTTTCCTGTACAGTGAAAACATTTTTATTATATAAAATGTAAGAACAGATATTTTTCCAACGTAAGTTCTAGTTGCATATTCTCACATACTATAACCATATATAATTACTGTTAAGTGAAAAGCCTGAATTAGATAAGGAAATTGTTACAGCCAGTGGTAAGAAAATTATTATATTGTTTTGTTTAGCAGAGTATTTAAATTTTATATTTAATAAACTTTTGAGGGACTTGATCATCTAGCTAATAAGTGAGTTAATTAAAAACAGAGGAATGTTGTGAAGATTAGCACCATGGTGTTTTTAGAATCAGAGGGATATGAATTCAAATTATTCAGTGATAATTTTTGAGATCCTACCACAGTCAGGTACATGGCTTTTACATTTTCTCTAGGAATTTCATTTTCATCATCTAAATAATAGATATAAAACATTTAACTAATTAAGTTTTTGAGAGCAAAACAAATCTTAAAGGCAAGACACAAAAAGGTGAAAACCTTTACAAGTAACTTGACTATGTTCCGGAGCAAAACTCAATAATATTTATAGAAATACAAAAATATTCATCACTAGTTTGTTGTAAAGGAAAAACTAACACTATTGTAAAACAATTATACTCCAATAAAGATGTTAAAAAAATAAAAAAATAAAAAAAAAAAATATTCATCACTACTACAAGGCAAAATTAATAAGTTATAGCATCGAACCAAAGATTACCAGGCATACAAAGGGACAGGAAAAGATGAACTATAATAAGAATAATCACTTGAAAGTGACCCAAAACTGGCACAGATGTTAGAATTAGAAGATAAGGAAATCAAAATAGCTTTTATAATTGTACCACACATGTTAAAAAAAAGTTACATAGAAATATAGAAGATATATAAAAGAACCAAATTTAACTTCTAGAGATGAAAGCTACAGTTATTGAGATTAAACAAAGCAACAAACAAATCATTTGATAGGTTTTGTGTGTTTGAAAATTTGTTTCATTTTTTCTACCAGTTAGACCTGGTAGAAGAAACAGTGTTTCTGGGTAAGAGATGATAAAAATACCAATCCTCCAGTTAGTTCACTGTCACTCTCAGAGAGCTTAAAAGAGAACTCAGTGTGGTCGAACAGTGGCCCAGAGAATAAGTTGGAGGGGGTTATTGCTGAAAGTGACAAAAGTAAGACATGGCTTCCACTTTGTGGGGGTCTTCCGTTGTAAAAGAGGCAAGAATGAGGATGAACCATAAACTCTTCTCATGCTGAAGCCACAGAGTGAACCCATCCCATGTTATTAGAGGCCACTGATATCAGAGGCAGAAGACCAGGATCATAACTGCTAATGGGCAGCTAATGGTGCTTGTAGTCAGAGGAGGGTCTCCCTCTTTTCCCCTTTTTCTTTTAAATTCTAAACTCAGGGTTATAATTAAACAAAACAGGAATTTAGAGAAGAGCATGTGGGAAGCTTTTTGGCTATTTGGAGTTGTTGCTTTGAACAAATATCCCCCCAATAAAAATAATAACATAATAATAGGAGTACATGAAATGTCAATATATTTACTTAAATGAATTCTTTAAAATTAGATGCAATTTTTGGTCTAGACTGCAAAAGCATTAAATTTCCCTTGTAGCAGTTACTGAAAAAAAAATTAAACATTTTAATTTTTTTACTTCATCAAGATTGAACTTCTCAATCAAACCACATATGATTAACCTGGTTTTCCAATGTATCTTTTATAACAGACACATAATCTGATAATAAACATGGCATTGCTATCTAAATTATTTTTAATGACATACATGATAGAACGTGAGAGGATCTTGGCCCATTTAGCAACCCCCATACTTTTATTTTAATGGAACATATAGTTTAGGTAGAAAATATAGCATAGTGGATTTAAAAAAAATTATCTTTGGAAATGAAAAATAATGGAACTGAAAGATTATGTATAAGTTAGAGACTATAAGTATTTGATTGATTTGAAGTATAGAGTCCTTAAATTGTGCTTCTGGTTAATAAACTGGCTTTAGACATTGGAGAAAGGTCTGTAATTTCTTCTACTACAGTCTGGTATTTCAAGAGCTACCAAGAAAACACTGCTGAATGGCTTTAGGTCTCAGAAATTAAGACACAAGAGAAGTCAGATATCACCACTATGGTGGTAAATTCCCTCTATGCAAAACAATTTTTAAAAATTCCACTTCTCTCATTAGAATACCACAGTGCAGAACTTCCCTGGTGGCGCAGTGGTTAAGAATCCACCTGCCAAGGCAGGGGACATGGGTTCGAGCCCTGGTCCAGGAAGATCCCACATGCCACAGAGCAACTAAGCCCGTGTGCCATAACTACTGAGCCTGCATGGCACAACTACTGAAGCCCACGTGCCTAGAGCCCGTGCTCCGCAACAAGAGAAGACACTGCAATGAGAAACCTACACACCGCAATGAAGAGTAACCCCCACTCACTGCAACTAGAGAAAGCCCACGCGCAGCAATGAAGACCCAACGCAGCCAAAAATAAATAAATTAATTAAAGAAAAAAAGAAAAAGAATACCACAGTGCAATGTCATCATCTCCTCAAGAAAAAGTGCCATATAATTCTGTTCTGTCTCTTCAGTGTTATGCAGTAAGACAAGATTTGTTTTCTCCAAGTCCCCCCTCCCCTTTTTTGGTCATTTCCCCCTCCTGGAAAAGAGCCTTAGCTTAGATGAGAAAAGAAAGTTTCTATTATCATAACACCAAATAAAGGCTATCAACATTTGCAAGAGAAATTTTTATTGTAGATGTTTAACTGAAAGATTAAAACATATTTCCGTAGGACCTTCAAGATACCTGACCTCTCCCACAGCCTATCTTGCTGAGAAGATGAAAGGAGCCTATTGACTGCTAATCAAGCCTTGGAGAGTAAGAAGAAAGCTAAAAAAACCAAGGTCATGGTGAAGGGAGAAAAGTTAGGGAGAACCTACAGAGATACAGCTTTAAGCTGAAACCTGTATAGACTTTAAATGGAAAAGAGGAAAAAGCTATCCATGCTATCCACTGTTCTCTATGTGTTTTGTATTGTAAAGTAGGCTTTTCTTCTAGTGACAGACACACTTTCATGCTCTTCCAGATATTCAAGTCTACATAAGTAAGGATTTATATACTTGTGGTCTTGTCTGAGATTATTGTACTGTGACATAACATATGGCTGTGCCTCCATGTAAGACTACCATAGAAATTAGCCAAGAAATACTCCACTGTTTATCTAAACTACCAGATTGTTGCTGAGGAAGGGGAGTGCTCACAGCTTTTGTAAATTGATGTAATGAATACTCTTTCAGCAGGGGAGTAACTTCAGAAAAGTAGTAATCTTGGCCTGGAAGCATTGGCCAAGTGTCAAGTTTGAGAATGCATGGTTTAACATGAATGCCTAGGTTGTTAATGCTTTCTTGTGAGTTTATTAGTTTCCCATAGGAAAATTTCACAAGCTGTTATCAGGCTATGAAGAGAGGGAAGAAATCTGGGGAAGGTCATTTGTGTACTGCATCATCCAAAATGGATGATAGAAGGGAAATTAGAATGTTTATGAAGACGGAGGAAAAGTCCCTCAATGATATGGCAATATTGGTGGGGGCAATGCAGTTGATACAGTATTTGGCTCCAGCTACATTTGAAACAGGGCTTGAAACTAGTGAAAAGACCGCCAGTAGGTACGTGAGAAGAAGAATGCATTATTTAGGAATTCATGATTCTCTACCATTCTCAAATAATTCGTTGAATAATTAATTGAGAGGATGGGTAAGGGAAATTGATTAAATAAGCTTTAGAGAAACTGATATAAATTATTTAGTGGACAGTGTACATTATGATTGATTTAAGAGATTTTCAAGGTTAATTTTGACTTTACTCTCTTAAAAAATATTTTCCACTGATTTTAGCACCTAATAAAGTATCAGAGTAAGATTTGACTCCAGTTTATGGACAGATTTGAATATACAAAATCTTAAGTAACCTAAGAATGGAAGGCAAGTTTAAAGAGAAGTTATTAGGTAAGAATACAAGTTTTTCCTCTCAATAAGCAGTGCAAAAGGAGAACTACAGCTGTAGAACCCTAGAGTTTGTAGAGCTTTTCAGTGTGATTGAGCCATCAGAGATCAATGTTTTATGGTACCATAGTAGGAGATCCTATATTATGATATCTTAGTATCAAAGTTAGTAATCTTATTCTTTTTGTGATGGTATTTTAAAAGACTAAGAAAATTAGGATGTGTGTGTGTTTGTACTAAAGGATGTTGAAGAAGAAACTATTAATCATTAATTTACTATATCCCAAATTCAGAATTCAGAAGTTGGCATGGTATAGATTCAGGAATTTTTTTGTCTGTGTTAGATTTAAGGAAGGAGTGAATATTATTTGATACCCATAGGAAGACTAAACCTAAAGAGAATATAAATACTTTTTTCTAGTGAGATTATTTTTTCCTTTGAAAAAATGCTTCAGGGCAACAATAGAGTCTAAACTCTTTGGGGACAGTGGCTATTGGTTAGAGTATTTGGAAGTGTAGGTATAGTTAAATAATAAACTTGATTCTTGGAGTTAAGGACTCTGAAAAAGCAAGAAAAGTTACTTCTCTAACGGCAAGATCACCTTAAGGAAGTTAATTTGAAAATGTCATTTAACAGGTGTGAGTTTTGATACACTTCAGTGAATATGTGCACCATGTTGTTTATTGACAAGGGGAAAAATAATTACTTATCTCGTTAACAAGACCACTTCTTACTAATCTTAAAGAACTAAAGATATTTGGAGAGTTCAAATGGTATTATAATTGATTCATCCAAGATTACTCCTAGAGTGAAATAAGTGGATTGGCATTCAGCATCTATTTGATTTATAGTCATTTCCCTTTATTTGATGTTTCACTTTCTGCTGTTTCAGTTACCCATGGTCAACCGAAGTCCAAAAATATTAAATAGAAACTTCCAGAAATAATTCATAAATTTCTGAGTAGTGTGATGAAATCTTGTATCATCCATCCACCCACCAGGGTATGGACCATCCCTTTGTCTGGCGTATCTCACCCCTTAGTCACTTAGTAGCCATCTTGGTTATAGAACTGACTGTCTCGGTATCACAGTGCTTGTGTCCAAGTCATCCTTATTTTACTTAATAATGGCCCCAAAGCAAAAGAGAAGTGATGCTGGCAATTTGGATATGCCAAAGAGAAGCTGTAAAGTACTTTCTTTAGGTGAAAAGGTGAAAGTTCTTGGTTTAGTAAGGAAAGAAAAATTCATATGCTGAGGTTGCTAAGATCTATGGTAAGAATGAATCTTCTGTATGTGAAATTGTGAAGAATGCTAGTTTTGCGGTCACACCTCAAATTGCAAAAGTTATGGCCACAGTGCGTGATAAGTGCTTAGATAAGATGGAAAAGGCATTAAATTTGTGCAATAAGATATTTTGAGAGAGGAAGGGACCACATTCACATAACTTTTATTATAGTATATTGCTATAATTTTTCCATTTTATTTTTAGTTGTTGTTAACCTCTTACTGTGCCTATCTTATAAATTAAACTTTATCATAGGTATGTAAGTATAGGAAAAAAACACAGTATATATAGGATTCAGTGCTATCTGCTGTTTCATGCAACCACTGGGGTCTTGGAACATATACCCTGAGGATAAGGGGGCTACTGCATTTTCTAGTATACCTTCCTAAGGCAGAGGTTAGAAGTTAAAAAAAAAAAATCACAGACCCTCTTTCAGCTTGGGATCTTTATGTAAAAGAAATTCCACAAACTCAGTACATTTATGTGAGACTTGGAATTTGAAAATAAAGAAAGGCAGTTATCCTGGTGCTTTAGCTTTTGTGGCCAACAAGCATCGCTGTGGAGACGTAAGTATTCATCTGTAGCATCATTCCTGTGTACTTAACTCCCTAGGTAGTAAGCACAATAGCTGTTTTTCTTTCTGAGTTTAGATGGAAAATGTATAGACTCTATGTACATTTAATGAAAATTATGAAGCAATAACAATTGCTATAATCACACAGGTCAAGAAATGGAACATTGGCAACAACCAAGAATCCCCTCCATGCCTTGCATCATCACAAAACCCTCCCATAGCACAAACAATAACCACTTACCTAACTTTTATGTTAATCCATTCATTGTTTTTCTTTGTAGATTTATTACTTATGTGCACATTCCTATAATACTATTGATAGATATTTCTGTTGTTTTCTATTTATGGCTGTCATGAACAATGCTGAACAACATACATTTTTATATATGTATCCTAGTGCACAGGAGAACACATTTCTCTAGGGAGTGAAATACTGGGTTACAGGGAAGTTTCAGGAATGAGATGCTGAGTCACAGAGAAAATATATCCTTAAACCACAAGATAATGAGAAGTGGTCAAATCAACTTACACTTCCAACAGTGGTGGTGATTCATATTTAAATTCCGTGACATTAGTTGTTATCATTTATTTTAATATTTCCTATCTAATCTGTGTGTAGTGGTACCTCATTATGATGTGAATTTTAGTTTTCATGATTACTAGTGAAAATATAAATATTTTGCAAATTTAAATATAGTTATTGGCTTTTGGGAGTTGCTGTTTTTTGAAGGGTCTATTGAATTTTTTGCATATTTTTCTATTGGGTTATTTGCCTTTTTATTCTTGCTTTTAAGAGTTTACTTCATTTTTTTAAATTGAAATATAGTTGATTTACAGTGTTATATTACTTTCAGGTGTAGAACATAGTGATTCAATATTTTTATAGATTATACTCCATTTAAAGTTATTATAAAATATTGGCTATATTTCCTGAACTGTAAATATATCTTTGTAGCTAATGTATTTTACACATTTTATACCTCTTTATCCCCTACCCCTATCTTGCCCCTTCCTCCTTCTCTTTCCCCACTGGTAACCACTATTTTCTCTATAACTGTGAGTCTATTGCAATTTTGTTATATTCATTCATTTTATTTTTTATATACCACATATAAATGATAACATACTGTATTTGTCTTTCTCTGTCTGACTTATTTCACTAAGCATAATACCCTCCATGCCCATCCATGTTGTTGCAAATGGCAGGATTTCCTTATTTTTCATGGCTGAGTAATATTTCTGTGTGTGTGTGTGTGTGTGTGTGTGTGTGTGTGTGTGTGTGTGTGTGTATCATACCACATTTTATTTATTCATTTGGCTGTTAGCAGGCACTTAGGTTGCTTCCATATCTTGGCTATTGTAAATAATGTACATAATGCTGCTATGAACATTGGGTGCATGCATCTTTTTGGATTAGTATTTTCGTCTTCTTTGGATATATACCCAGGAGTGGAATTGATGGATCTTATGGTAGTTCTAATTTTAGTTTTTGAGAAACCTTCATACTGTTTTCCATAGTGGCTGCACCAATTCATATTCCCACCAACAGTGTACTAGGGTTCCCTTTTCTCCACATCCTTGCCAACATTTGTTATTTGTAGTCTTTTTGATGATAGCCATTCTGACAGGTATGAAGTGATATCTCATTGTGGTTTAGATTTGCATTTCTTTGTTGATTAGTGGTGTGCATCTTTTCATGTGCCTATTGGCCACCTGTATGTATTCTTTGGAAACATGTCTATTCAGGTCTTCTGCCCATTTTTAATTGTTTTTTTTAAAATATTGAGTTTTATGAGCTGTTTATATATTTTAGATATTAACCCCTTATAGGTCATATCGTTTGCAAATATTTTCTGCCATTTAGTAGGTTGTCTTTTCATTTTGTCAATGGTTTCCTTTTCAGTGCAAAAGCTTTTAAGTTTATTTAGGTCCCATTTGTTTATTTTTGCTTTGGTTTCCTTTGTCTTAGGAGACAGATCCAAAATAATATTGCTATTATTTATGTCAGAGTGTTTTGCCTATGTTTTCTTCAAGGAGTTTTATGGTTTCTGATCTTGTATTTAGGTCTTTAATCCATTTTGAATTAATTTTTGTATATGATGTGAGAAAATGTTCTAATTTAATTGTTTCACAAGTAGCTGTCCAGTTTTCCCAGCACCACTTATTGAAGAGACCTTTTTCCTATTGAATATTCTTGCCTCCTTTGTCTTAGATTAATTGACCATAAGTATATAGGTTTATTTCTGGTCTCTGTATTCTGTTCCATTGACCTATATGTCTGTACCATACTGTTTTGATTACTGTAGGTTTGTAATATAGTCTGAAGTCAGGGCGTGAGATACCTCCAGCTTTATTCTTTTTAAGTTCTTTTTATATTTTGAATAGTAGTCTCTCTATTGGTTTTATATGTTGCAATGATCTTTTCAAACTCTGTGGCATGACTTCTCTTTTAACTATCTTTGTGTTTTCTTTTGTTGGAAAATATTTCTTAATTTAATGTGGGTAAATACATCAATCTTTTCCTTTAAAGCTTATACTTTTTTCCATCTTTCTACTTTGTGGCTTAAAGATAGCCTCCTATATTGTCTTTTAAAATATATTTGGTAACGTTTCACATTTAGGTCATTAATCCATCTGGAAATAATTTTGTTTACGATATGATACAATTTTAATTATTTTTTCTTTATGGATACCCTAGTGCTCAGCATTTTTAATCGAAAAGTTTGTTATTTCTTTGTTGAGCTGCTGTGATTCCTCTGTTATACAGAGGTGCCATATGTATGTGTGTGTGTGTGTGTGTGTGTGTGTGTGTGTACACACACACACACACACACACACACACACACACATATGATTTTGTTTTAATAATATATGTTTTGGTTTGTTTATCTGTGTCTCTATTAAGTCTTCTTTTGGTTCATTTGCTTGTCTCTATATCAAAATTGCACCCTCTTTGTTACTATAGCTTTATAAGAACACTAAATATTCAGTAGAACAAGTTTTCCCACATTTATATTATTCTTCAAGTGTGTGGTGGGCTTTTGTAATCTGTATAAATTTTTAAAGAAGTTTTTCAGGTTCAAAACAAAATCTTTGGCATTTTCACTTAGATTTTGCTTACTCTGTAACTTAATTTTTAGAGACTTAACATCTTTTCACTATTAAGATATCCAACTTATAAACACAAAATATATCTCTATTCATTTCTGATTTCTTCAAGGTCTTTGAAAAAGTATTATAATGTTGTCTGTAAAGGCTTTGTACATCTTATTGGATTTATTGCTACTTCAGCTTTTAGGTGCTATCTAAAAGGATTTATTTCTTTTTAGTATCACTTTCTGTTTGATGCTATTATATAAAAATACAATTTATTTATTTATTTATTTATTTTGAATTTTGTATCACATGAATGTATTAAGGAAAAGAAAGAAAGGAAGGGAGGGAGGGAGGGAGGAGGGAGGAAAGAAGGAACACCACCCCTGCCCCGAGACTCCTAGGGCCACAAAGTGCCATTTATACTGTGAGTGAAGAAACAGGTATTTGGTTGTACTCACTAGCTGCAGACTACAGGTAACGGCCTAGCCCTGATTCCTTTTGGGACACAGAAAATTGCCTATCTTTCAGGGATTGTGATGAACAAAGGGGATTATAATATTCCTATTAAGAGCTTTTATGAAAATATTTTTAAAATTGGGCTATTGTCATTTTTTTGTACAGATGAAGGTATAGTAAGTATAGATAGTAGCTTTGTTAGGACTTTTTAGATCGCTTCTTCCAATTATAGGATATTGGATCTTAGGTATTTTCTTTGAATGCTGTACCTTTTTAAAAAAATGTCTGATAAATCTGGACAGCATGGCTGATTAACTAGTCTCTCTTTCCCCAGAACTTCATTCTAGCCTTCTAAACCAGGGGTCAGCATACCATGGCCTGGGGGCAAATCTAGCCTGTTTTGTATGGTCCTCAAGTTAAGATTAAATATACATTTTCACATGGTTGAAAAAAAAAAAAACAAAAGAAAAATATTTTGTGACACAGGTCATTCATTTATGTATCATCTCTGGCTGCTTTCATGCTACAAGATGTCGGAGTTGAGTAATTGCAACAGAGGCCACACAGCCCTCAAAATCTAAAATATTTACTATTTGGCCTTTTACAGAACGCTTGCCAACTCCTGGGCTAGAGTATCTCCAAATAATGAGTTTCACAGAGCAACTTTCTCGGGGGGGGGGGGTAGACTGACTGAATTGATGGCCCTCTCTGTATCCATGTCCTTTTTTTTTTTTTTTTTTTTTTTTTTTTTTTTTTTTTTTTTTTGGTATCCATGTCTTTTGCCAGGAAACTTTGTAGCACTTTCCCAGACACTGGGCTCAGTCACATGACTTGCTTTGACCTATGGGAGTCTGGAGACACAATACAAGTAGAGGCTTGAAATGGGATTGCACCCTAGGGCTTGTTCTCCTGCTCCCCTGCCACTGTCTGTAAACAGACCCAGGCGAGTCTGCTGGAGGATAAGTCATGTGAAGCAGAGTCATTCCAGCTGAGGCCAGCCTAAGTTAGCCAAGAATCAAGGATCTCAAGATCATCACACCTGCCTGGCTGACCCACAGCTGACCACAGACACATGTGCAAGCCCAGCAAAAATTACCCAAACCCAGACAGATCAGCTGAACCCCAAGACTCAAGAGCCACGGAACTGTTTATTGTTGTTATATGCCAATGAAGTTTGGTGCTGGGTCTGTTACACAACATTATTCTGGCAGTAGAAAAGATACTATGGGCACACAAACTTTTATATTTCTTTTGCCAAAAGAGTCTAGGGAACATTTTTACTCTTCTGAGGGCAATTTAGGGCTCCGACAGGGGGAGAGACTGAATAAAACACAGAAGTTTGGAACTCCAGGGATGGGGGTGGGGCATCAAATTGCATACTGAATTTCATCTTGTAGTCCCAGTAGGATTCAGTAAATATCCGTATTTACTCTGTGGCTCAATCTGCCACTGGACCGAGTAGATGCTAAGGCTAGGACTTGGCATGCCTCTTAACCACGAAGAGATCTAGCGAGGCAGAGACTCCATCATTTAGGGGAAAGAATTTACTTCCTATTTATAAAATGTAGAAAAAGTACCTTGGGTATAAAATCTAAATATCTGAGGTGTGATCAGTCAGGAGCCCAGAAAAGTCACTCTTTGCATCCTTCAGTCATCAGTGTGTAGTGCAAACGGAACAGGGGCTGGGAGTGCCTCCTGTACTGGGCTCAGTGGAAAGCTTCCCCAGAATAAAGCCACAGAGCCCTCTGTGAGAGAGAGGGGTAGAGAACAGGAAAGGAAAGGGGGCAGAACTGCGTCAGGAGGCCGGGAAGGCATGATGTATGGGATTCTGTATTAGGGAACACTTTAATTTGCTAGAGGGAGGATCTTCCTTCTCAACTGCTGAACACAACTGGACTGGGCCTGTCCTAGAAATGTCAAGCTGCTTCCTAGTGCACAGGGCTGACCATCCCCTCTGCAGAGCCCCAAATGTGGCTTCTGTCAGGAAGGAAAGGCATCCATCAGTGTGACAAGAAGTGGTCACCTTCGGACTTGCGTGAACTCCTTGCGTAGCCATAAGGAGTCCTGGTAGAAGCGAGGATCACCCAGTCTCACAGCTGTCTGTTTGTAGAAGTAACAGTATAACACTGCTGCTAGTCTCTGGAATATTTTTATTGATTTTTATCTAGAAATCTTATGAAACTCTCTTACAAATCTTAGAAATTTCCTGTACATTATTTTGTATTTTCTCTGTACACAACAATATCATATATAAATAGAACAAGTTGTGTGATTTCTTTTCTAATCCTTAGACATTTTAGTTCTCTTTCTTGACTTTCTCCACTGGCTAAACTCTCAAGTACAATACTGAATAGAAGTGGTGACAGGGGGCATCCTTGTCTTGTTCCTGTTCTTTAAATCTTTAATCATCTCACCTGTATCTATAATGTTACTTTATGGTAGATAGCTAATTTTCATTTAAGAAAGTTTCTGTTTCTACTTTGATAAGATTAGCTGCGGGTTTTTGTAAAATCATGCATGACTGCTGAAATTATAAGAAACTTCTGATTTAATTTTTTTGTAAGGTTAATTTTATTAATTAATTTTGTTGTGTAAAATAATTTTGGTTGTCTGCCATGAAATTAGCTTTTTATGTTGGATTCAGTTTGCTTGTATTATATTTATCATCTGTTTTCCTGGGTAAGGTCACCTCTAATTATCCTTTCTTATACTGTCCTTTCCTGTCTTGAAATGAAGAAAATATTAAAAAGTAGTTGAATAGTGTTCCCTCTTTCTATTATGAAAGAGTTTGTGTACTACTGGAATTCTTCCTTTCTTTAGAACACACTAGTGAAAAATCTTGGATTTCAGCATTCTTCTTGGTGAGAGTAGTGAGTGCTGATTCAATGTCTGTAATTTATAAACGTATGCATAAATTTCTATTTCTGTTTGAATCTATTTTGATGTTATATTTTTCTAGGGGACTGTGATTTTTATAAAATTTAGAATTTATTTGAAAACACTTTGTTCATTTTTTCCTTTGTAAAGTCTGTAACATGTATGTGATATATGACCCTTTTACCTTTCTGATATTGGTTTCTTTTATGAGAATTTGGTTAAACGAAAGCATTTGATACCCTGAAGATACTGAGTTTCAACACAAACATAAAAACACATTACTCATGGATAAAATCTTGCTGACCTTTTTTTTCCCATTTCTGAAGAGGGGAAGTTTGATAGGAAAAACATTTGCCCTTTTAAAGCCCCACTCTTGTTGATCTGGGTTGCAAAATATAGGAAGCAAATGTTAATTTCTTTGGAAGCAATGATGTATTTATATATTTTCTCTATTAAAATGTTATCTTACTGTGCCCCACAGAGAAGAAGATACATTCTTTGTAGAAATGTCATCTCCATGATGTCTGCAACTTGCCTTGGAGCCTTCCAAAGGAGGTGGACAGGTAGACAATTTTTTTAATATGTGATTTAAAGATGAACCATTGTTAAAAATCTCCCCCTAGAGTCATTTCAAGGGTAAGAAGAGGTAAAACAAACTTTCAAATAGATTTTACCAAGTAGAGGTCAGGGTAGGATCTGTTCTGTCTGAAGATGCTCATTACATATTTTAGAAAATCCAGAAGTCACTCACCCACTTTTTAAAAAAAAGATAGAGTAACAATATCCTGTTGCTTCAAATTTAGTTTTGTGAAGTACAGTGTGAAAACCAATTATTTGCATTTGATGAAAAGCTATACTTCCAACTATTTAATATGGAAAATTTTAAATATATAGCAAAGTTGAAATAATTTTATAGTGAATACTCATATGCCTATCACATACATGCTACGATTAATGTTTTTCTTTATTATGTATTTACCTATCTATCCATCTCTCTATCTTTCCATCAATCCATGTAATGTTTTTGGTACATTTCAAAGTCAATTAACAGATGTCAGTACACTTTCCCCCAAATACTACTTCACTATTGAGTTGTAAGATCATCTTACATATCCTGGATGCTAGTCTATGTCATGTATATATCTATATCTATGTCTATATATATCTCATGAATATTTTCTCCAATCTGTGGCTTGCCCTTTCATTTTCTAATGGTGTCTTTAAAAGTGCAGAAATTTAAAATTTTGATGTAGTTATAATTTTTTCTTTTATAATTATCAAAATGCTATTTTTAAAATTCTGCGGTAACATGGTTTTAATTATAAATTGAAAAGCAGATAGTATGGGTAAGTGATTTTGTATCTCATGCAGAATTTGGCAGTCTGGTAGCTTGTGAATATTTTCTATTTGTACTATTGCATGTATGAATTTATTTAAGATAAATATACTTATGTGATACATAGAGAATATTTAAATTGTCAGGATTTGCTATTTCCCCATAACCTTTCTCCTCTCAATACTCTGAGGACTTGAAATGTTTACTTTCTTAATTGGTACAAGGCCTTTGTTGAGGTGGGGGGTGGATGGAAGAGAGATATAAAGAATGTAAAGAATATAAATAATAGCCCAGGCTATTCTCTCTGAGGAAGAATGAAAGAGGGAAGATGGGTAAGAAGGATAGGGAAACAATAAAGGAAGGGTGAGGGCAGGAGAGAAGAGGTAAAAGGAAAGGGCAGTCATTATCAGGAATGAGATTTAGGAAAGGGAGTGTATAAAAAATCTTTCAGAATCCTAGCTGTGTGCTGCCTGCATCTTTAAAACAAATCAACATGATCTTCAGTGCTTTCTGGAGGTTGGTTTCTGTTTGTGTGCATTATCATACTTAGGCTGTGATATATTTGACATCCTAAATTTTCATGGAGTTTATTTCCCACTCTTTGGCATCTATGTATCTTACTGACACAAGATGAGTACTTCCTACTTTTTCTTATCATGTCCAATCACCATAAACTCATAAATACAATAGACTATCATAATGCTTTGTGATATCCAGATGACTCATCTCCCTATGGACATCAGGAGACTTGGCATAGCACTCAAGTAAGACAGACAAAGTTTGAGTGTACTTCTATCTCTGTCAGGTAAAAGTAAACTGCTCCATTATCTTTGTTGTTTGATGTGGAGACAACTATTTGCCAGATCAATAGCTGTGTATCAGGAGTTAGAGATGTTTTGATTTGTTCCAGGAAAAAAAGGCCCATAAAATCCAGCAGCTTTGATTAGAATTAGTACCTCATTATCTTATGATAATCAACAGTCATTGTCCATGACTTATTTGCCTTTTTTACAAGCCAAACAGATTATTTAAATGGGGCAGGTGATGGAGATTACCATCTGCATGGTTATTTTAGTCTCTGCAAATTCCCCAGATATGTGCTATTGCTGTTTTTTGGTATTGTTTTCATGTAGGGACAGTTCCAGGAGCTTCCACTTGGCCCTTCCTATGTATTTTTTTTCCAGTTGTGGCAAAATATGCATGACATAAAAGTTACCATCTTAACCATGTTTAGGTGTACCATTTAGTGGCATTAAGTACATTCATGTTGTTGTGCAAGTATCATTACTATTCATCTCCAGGACTTTTTTCATCTTCCCAAACTGAAGCTCTGTACCCATTAAACAACACCTCTCCATTCATCACTGCACCCAGACCCTGGCAATCACCATTCTATTTTCTGTCTATATAAATTTGACTACTCTAGTACCTCATATGACTGGAAACACAGTATTTGTTTTTGGTTCTGGCTTATTTCATTTAGCATAATGTCTTCAAAGTTCATCCATATCATAGTGTGTGTCAGAATTTTTTACCTTTTAAGGGTCATTAATATTCCATTGTATGTATATACTACATTTTGTTTATCCATTCCTCTGTTGATGGACATTTAGATTGTTTCCATCTTTTGGCTATTGTGAATAATTCTGCTAAGAACATGAGATTACAAACATCTGTTCAAGTCCCTGCTTTTAATTCCTTTGGATATATACTCTGAAGTAGAATAGCTAGATCGTATGGTAATTCTGTTTAATTTTTTGAGGAACTGCAATGTAGAAGGGTTCAGATTTCTACACATCCATGCCAATACTTGTTATTTATTATTGTTTTTAATAATAGCTATCCTAATGGATGTCAGGCAGTAGCCGTTCTTAATAGCACTTACCGTTGTTGAGAGTTCTGTCATTTTCCAAGTATGTGTACTCCAAAAATACATTCAGATATGGGGCAGTATAGTGTAGGTCACTGCACAGGATTTCTAGTGAGGTGAACTTGTGTCAAAATTCCAATTAGCACATGGCTTCCATAAGCCCTATTATGACCTGAAGACCACAGTGATATCTTGGAACCTCAGGTGTGTAAATTTGTCTTAATAATATCTGAAAAATTCTGAGTTTTCCACTTTTCTTTCTAAATATTCCCCCTGGAACATTGTAAACCCCTTTGAGGTAGACCTGGAGAAAAACAAAATCACGCTGTATACTTTTGACAGTGTTGCAGCAGTTTCTGAAGCTATTGTAGCCACCTGATCTCTGGTTTAGGTCTGGGCGAGGCTGTAATTTTCATTCCTGGAAAATCAATGCAGGTTTCTGCTCATTGTGCTTGAATTTTATTTTCATTTATGCAGTTCAAGCCTGCTCATCAATGTAATTCCCAGTGTAAATGTGATTAATCTGTTACTGCTGGAAATCACTTTGGGTCAAAATACTGCCACTCTGCCCTGCTGACCTTTATGGTAATTGCACTCACCTTGTTTCTCATATTAAATGCTACCACTTAACTTCTGCTAGTCTGCAACCCCATCATTCCTATTAAAAGCACGGGGGCCATTTCATTGGTGCAATCCCCCATTGTCATCTTTAGCCCACAGAAGACAGATACCACAGAGGTTTTCAAGGATGCTTGTATTTCTCTCATCAAAGAATGTCTTAATGTCTTGAAGAAGAATGTTATCGGGGACCTCTGTGGGGGCATAACTATGGGATAGTTGAGTGGGTTGTACATAATTAATCCCCTCCAACATTCTCATTTTAGGTACATGGATTCCTTTGTCTACATTCTGTCAGATAAATTATGGCATCTTGCCCTCTTTGAATGTTGCTGACTATTGAATCTATGTTTCAGTCAGACAAACAAGCCAATGATTAGAGCCAAATCCATCAGCTAGAGCTAATACTTTGAATCTCAAGTAAGTTCTTCATAATAAATTCAACCCCTTCCAACTTTATATTCCATCTTCCTCAGTCTAACACTTATAAAACATATGCCACACAGACATTCTACAGGTTTCTGCTGATACACGTTAGCAGGATATAGCATTTCTTTTGATGTGTATGCTAACTCCTACCAGGGTGGGCATTATACTTGCCTCCTGGGGCCTGCTGGAATCTCACTGTATTTATAGGTTAGGATGCTGTAAGTGCTAATGTGGGTGGGTCTTGAGAAAAGTAGAAATTTCCTTGAAAACGAACCTATTTAAATGAGGTCTTTAGAGATATGTTAAGCAAGGGAAGGTTAGTTTCCTCAAATGGGGAGGAAGAAGGGTGGCTTCCGTTGGCGAGGAAACCACAGGAAGATTTGGGTTAAAAGTTTTCATATTAATCTGAGTCTGCCTACCTGTACTTATCCTAAATACTCAATATATCCTTATCTTAATACCCAACTCTTCCTGATCAATGTCCTGATATTAATCTGTGAGACTTAAGCACAGATGTACATTGAACTTGCATTTTAATTCTGCAACCCACACTTTTAGATTTGAAACTTGATCCTCAGCCATGTCTGCTGTGTGGCTATAAGACATGAGAAAATTTTAAGGCCCTCAGTGTGGCTCTCTGTGTCTTCCCATGCCTCGATCTGAGAGTTTAAACACCGAACACCTTTTAACATTAAGTTTAAACATTTTCATTTTGTAAGCTCTCTGGTGCTATAAGAAGCAGCTAATGGTCCCCGTAGTGCTTGTAGTTATTACTGCCATAATAGACAAAATCAGCTGCCGCTTGACATGTAAAAATATTGTCTTCAATTGGCAATATGTTCAAAGCAAATATTGCTGGTAATCTAAATGGTCACGTTGCCACTACTTGGAAGAAGCACTTGTCTTTGCATTGGCAACGGAGTCACTACTACATTCAAGCTCAAAATCTTATTCCAGAGTCCCATCTTGAGCATCTTTTTCCTGGGACTACTCATGCAGGACAGGAAATCTGCTTCAGGAAGTTTAGAAAGTAGATTTTAATAAAAGGAGCTTGTTTCAAAAGTTAGAAAAGCTGGAGTCAAATGAAATAGGAAGGCAGCCTAGAGTTTGGAAAGACTGACTCCCCTAACCAGAACTGTCATGAATGTAGAGACTGCTGGTGGGTGCTGGGAACATGGAGGGAGAAGCCCTTGAGCAGGAATTGGACGCATGAGGGAGACGAAGCCTCAGTTGTATGTACAACTCAAAGAAAGAGGGCATTCTGGGTTCTCCCCTATCCCCTTCTTCCAAACTCTCACCAGTCCTTCGTTTACTCAAAATTAATTGGAAGCTAGTTGTCAGTGAATCCTGGGAAACCGAGTTTTCAGGAGTCAGTCCTCTAAAATAAAAATCAGAGCTGGAAAAAGAGAAATAGTCTTTAAAAATTATTAACACAAATATGCCATCCCTTTACAATAACTTCTCACATTCTAGTTCACTTGTTCAAATACCCCACCACTATGATAGTACTTTGAAGCAGGTCTGTTTACTCCCTTGCTTTCTCCTGATACTGCCTTTGTATCTCGCCTTACTCTCTTACATTCCATTGTCCATTATCTAATAGTGTGTTTGTCTCTACCCCTATTCCAGTGTCTTTCAATTATGCTGGAGCAACCCAAACCATTGCTTTCTCTTTTCTTGATCTCCAGCTTTCAAAGTCTTCCCAAGTAAAGTGTATACTAGTTTAGATTGTTTCCTTTATAAATTCATGATCACTAACCTAAAAGGTCCTTTAATATTGCCCTTTAATTTTGCTACATTAATCCGGACCCATCATTTCCCACTATCTACAGTGTGTTCTCTCTTTCTGCACTATTCTTTTTTTTTGCTTTACGCGGGCCTCTCACTGTTGTGGCCTCTCCCGTTGCGGAGCACAGGCTCCGGACGCGCAGGCCCAGCGGCCATGGCTCACGGGCCCAGCCGCTCCGCGGCACGTGGGATCTTCCCGGACCGAGGCACGAACCCGTGTCCCCTGTGTTGGCAGGCGGACTCTCAACCGCTGCGCCACCAGGGAAGCCCTCTTTAAAAAAAAAAAAAAAAACAAAAAAAACAAAAACAAACAAACAAACAAACAAACAAAAAAAACCTTTATTGGAGATTATTGGAGAATTGCTTTATAATGTTGTGTTTCTGCTGTATAACAAAGTGATTCAGCTATTGCACTATTCTTAAATGGCCATGTCCCCACCGTTTGCTATAATATCAGGAGATAATCTCTTTTAATTCACAGAAAAGAAAAGAAAAGACATTAGGAGAACTTTCCTGTTAATTAACACAGTAGAATTACTACATCTGCTCCCATCTTTATCTCCTTTGGTAATTTAACAGAACAGAAGCTCTATTCCTACTAAACCCAATTCCCTTACTCCTGATTTGGATTGCATCACCTTCCACTCTCTAAGGATCCTTATTTTGTTCAATACCATCTCTAATCTGGATCTTTTTCACTATCTTTTAAACATTCTAAAATCTTCCAAATTGGGAAAAATAATAAAGAAGAGTAAAGCAAAAAAGAAAAGCAAAACCCAGCTCACCTTTCTCCACCTGACTTCTATTACTAATTACCACACTATCTCTTCTTCAAAGGCACAGTTTTTAAAATAATTCTTGAAAATGTTGTTCTATATCTTGGCAATTGTGAATAATGCTTCAGTGAACATGAGAGTGCAATCTTTTTGAGATCCTGATTTCAGTTCTCTTATACATACATATATATACACACACATGCATATATATACATATATATATACATATATACATTCAGAAGTGGGATTGCTGAATCATATGATATTTCTATTTTTAATTTTTTGAGAAGCCTCCATACTGTTTTCCATAGTGACTATATACCACTTTATATTCCCACCAACAGTGTACAAGAGATCCAATTTCTCCATATTCTCCCCAGTACTTGTTACCTTTGTGTTTTTGATACTAACCATCCTAACAGGTGTGAGGTGATATCTCTTTGTGATTTTGATTTGCATTGCCCTGATGATTAGTGATGCTGAGTACCTTTTCATATACGTTTTGGCCGTTCATATGTCTTCTTTGGAAAATGTATATTCAAATTCTTTGCCCATTTCTTAATCGAGTCATTTGGTTTTTTTACTACTTAGTTGTGGGAATTCCTTACAAATTTTGGATATTTACCCCTTACCAGATATATGATTTGCAAATATTTTCTCCCATTCCATTGGTTGCCTTTCCATTCTGTTGGTTGTTTCCTTTGCTGTGCAGGAGCTTTTTATTTTGATGTAGTTCTACTTGTCTATTTTTGCTTCTGTGGTCTGTGCTTTTGGTGTCATAGCCAATAAATCATTGCCAAGATCAATGTCAAGAAGCTTTTCCCAAAATGTCCATCGACAGATGAATGGTTCAAAAAATGTGGTATATATTTACAATGGAGTATTTTCAACTTTAAAAGAAGAAGGAGGTTCTACCATTTGTGGCAACAGGGATGAACCTGGAGGACAATACACCAAGTAAGTAAGCCAGTCACAGAAGGACAGATACTGCATAATTCGATTTATATGAGGTATCTAAAATAATCAGACTTCACGGAAGCAGAGAATAGAATGTTGGTTGCCAGGGGCTGGGGAAAGGGAGAAATGGGGAGCTGTTGTTCAACAGGTATGAATTTTCAGTTATAAAAAATGAATAAATTCGAGAAATCTGCTGTACAAATAGTGTCTGTAGTTAACAATATTGTTAAGCACTTAAAATTAGTTAAGAGGGTCGATTTCATGTTAATTGTTCTTACCACACACAGAAAAAATGGGACACAAGGAAGCTTTTGGAGGGGACAGATATGTCTATTACTTTGAATGTGTTAATTGTCTCATGGGTTTATGCACATGTCCAAACTCATCAAATAGTATACATTAAACATGTGCCATTTTTTTGTGCATCAGTTGTACCTCCATAAAGATGTTTAAAAATGTTTACCTATATTTGATATCTTCACTTTATTACTTCCTTCTCATGCTTCAACCCACTCCCAATAGAATCCATCTTTTATTACTCCAATAAAAAGTTACTTCATAAGTTATTTCCAAATCCATGGATGCGATGTGAAAATTTTATCTCCTAGTTACTTGACCTGTAAGTAGGATTTGCTTCTGTCTTTGAGACTTGATTATCCTTGACCCCAAAACTCCACTGGTTTTCCTCTAATCTCTGCAGCAGTTCATTCTCTCTATCTCCTTTGCAGGTACACATCCTTCTCCTCAGACATTAAATGTTGAAATTCTTTAAAATTCAGTTCTAGGCCATTATGTCCTCTCACTCTAGAACTCGTAATATGATTTCACAGAAACACACAGCTTCAGTTACCAACTCCATAAAGTTTGGACATTTGTGTACCTGAGACCTCTAATCTGAATTCGGTAAATCCAGTTGCCTATTTAACATCTAAATCTGTTCATTTAAAATATACATAAAGCTAAATACTCATGGTCTCTCTAAACTACCAAATCTCTCCTCCTTCATTTTCATTTGTCTTAGTGTGTAGTGACACCATTCACCCAGTTGTATAAACCAGGCATCTAACAATAATCCTTGATTTCAACCTCTCGCATCAGCCACTATATCCTATCCATTATCAATCTTATCCATTTTACCTCCTAGATACTTCCTTAATCTATCTAATGTTCTCTATCTGCTCATCGTTGTAAGTGGTAAATTAATGCATGAATATAAATATCCCTGATTGCTTTGCTTGGTACCTATAGTTTTTATGGCAGAAAAATTTATATTAAAAAATCCGTTAATCTTCCCTATATCTTCCCTTCTGTTCCTCCATCCTCCTGTCCCCATTTCAAGCAAGTAAACAGGACTCCCGAGAAATCTCTTCCTCAGGAAATATGCCATTTCTAAGCATCAAGGTGTGAAGGAGTAGATTACAAGGCAGTTGGAGGATTAAAGGCCAGTGAGTACAACAAGGCTTGTTACTGGATAGAGCCTTGGAGCTGCACCAACTCATTAGAGGGATGTAGTTGAGAGAGATATAGGGAAGGCATGTAATACGCATGGTGTATCTATCTCATCAAATATTTCAGCATCCCAAACATTATAGAGGAACATTTATAAATGGCACATGAAGGTACAGGTGTCCCGATCTCAGAAGACCAGAAGGACCTCCACAACACTTTCATGTTACAGGGTTTTTATACCACTTTGGTAGTATAAGGTACCTCTAATAATGGCTGAGTCTAAATTCTCTACCTGCTCGGTTATTTAAAGAATTAAATTCATTTAAATCAAGTAAAGAATCAGTACGTTTATAGCAGCTCAAAACTGCTTACTTTTTAAAAAAAATTTATTTATTTATTATTTTTGGCTGTGTGTTGGGTCTTCGTTGCTGCACGCGAACTTTCTCTAGTTGTGGCGAGCAGGGGCTACTCTTCGTTGCAGTGCGTGGGCTTCTCACTGCGGTGGCTTCTCGTTGTGGAGCATGGGCTCTAGGTGCGCGGGCTTCAGTAGTTGTGGCGCACGGGCTCTAGAGCACAGGCTCAGTAGTTGTGGTGCACGGGCTTAGTTGCTCCGCGGCATGTGGGATCTTCCGGGACCAGGACTGGAACCCGTGTCCCCTGCATTGGCAGGCGGATTCTTAACCACTGCGCCACCAGGAAAGCCCCTTAACTGCTTCCTTTATGTAGAAAAGTTGTCACCAATATATGGCAAGAACTTTGCTTGTATAATTTTCACTAACTGGAATAATACACCTTCCACAAGAAAACTGAAAAATAATGAACTAGGGAGCAAAACGTTTTTATCCTTTGAGCCATTCTGTTTTTAAGTGTCCTTGTAAGCTCTGATGTTTTATCTCTGAGAGAAAGAAAAAAATATTTTTTTAAATTGGAAATTTAGAGATTTTTTTTAAAGCTAAAATGAAAGATCTTGGTACTAATTGAGTGTATAGTAGTGTGTCATATGCTTTATCATTCAATTTATAGAACTAATTGCCCATGTGTACCTGTAATAGGGGAGGGAAAATAACGGTTTTAGTCCCAGTATAGATATTGCATGATAAAAGGGGAATGATGACCATCTCCATTTCCAAAGGGAGAACAGGAATTCAAAACATGCTATGCCATAAAATGTTTAATTCAGCATTTAAAAATATTTTGAGCATTTTAAACTCAATGTTTTTGTAACTTCTAAAAAAGTATAATGTATATACATAATTTTCACACATTTAAAATGAGTTGTGAAACTGTTAAGACCTGACTTTTTTCTCAAAATTAAGGTATGCTAGTCAGACCTGAGAATAGCCTCCAGAGGGCGACCAAGTTTCATCCCTGCAAACAACTGCATCAAAATTTAAAATCACTTCCAACCAAAGCAAGGACTTTCTAAAGCTAAAAATTGAAAAGACAGTGATAATAGCTAATCCTTGAAAAATACCATGACCCAAAGTTTGAGTAGCTTTGCAAATATTGGTTGTTTAAGAAGGAGACCACCTACAATTTGATGGTTTAGTGGAGCAAGGGCTTTTGAATCTAGACAAATCTCACAGAGCTACTAGATCAGCAAAACTTGTCATCAGTTCATGCATGCTCTAATTTTCCTGCTCACTGAAATCTACCTATTCTAAGCACCTTGTATTAGCAGAGTTTGGCTCTTGCATTTCAACAGATGTAAGGCCTTAAATTCAAGGGTCAGCTCTACAATTGGTTGAGATATTACTTTGTAAACAGAGTTTCATCTACGGAATGGGATCAATATCTTCCTTACGTCTCATTGTTTTGTGAGAATTAAATTAGATAAATATATGAAAACACTTAGCACAATGACTGGTAAGGTAAACATTACCTTCTGCCCATTCCTTTTGCCCTCCCTTTTTTTCTCCTTAAATTGAAAAAAATAGGATCTTATTACATCATTCACTTCAATGTTTTAGTGCTATATCACTCTTCCATTACTTTTTCCCAAAGTATATTTTTAAAAATCTCACAGAAATAAAGTAGTGATTAAGTTTAAATAATTGATATTTCTCAATCCCTAGACAGAAGTATATCTAATAACAGTAGGTTTGTTAATCCTTGACTGATAACGACTAGACAATAAAGAAGTATTTCTAATTGGGCAATCCATCCAATTGGCTCTCACCTTGTACCAATGGATTATTTTTTTCTACTTATTTCATCTTTATTAAAGCTACATCACAGAGAACATTAGTTGAGTTTACCTTGTAACTGCCCTTTCTCATTATTCCTGACCTGTATCTAACTAGCAGATAGTTACTTTTGATTCTTCTGATAAAGTTTCTAAAGTATTGCTTTTCTTTACTCCTATAGATCATGCCCTGATAAAATAACCTTCCTGAAGGTAATGCTAATTTTAGCTACTGATCAAGATGGCCTTAATGTTTCCCTCAGTTTGGCTAAACTTCAGACAGTTTTCTTCTTTACCATAGGCCCCTAACCTTCCTTTTCTGAAAACATTTACTTTAAGAAACTTGAAATTGTAAATTCTTTCTCTGCCCCTTTGAGGTGTAAATTTTCTCCTAGTCACTTGATAATTTTACAACCCAGAAATGTCTTTCTCAAGGACCTGGGAGTCAACTCTTTGAAATATAACCTTCAAGAAAGGTATTGCCCCTAGTTCCCAGTCTCTGTGGGGAGTATAGGAGCCTAACTTTGAAAAGAGCCAAAGCAAACAGAGATGGTCTAATTATATTGACCAAACTCTTCCCCAGCATCCTCTACTATTTTTCCTACAGCTCATCCTGGCATCTAAAAGCTTCCCTGCCTTTTGTTTCAGCAGAACGGAGTTCAGTCTCTCTCCCCTATTAAAAATCATCTTGAGTAACGTACTCCTTGCCCGTTTAACCATCTGGTGCAATTTTTCTTTAACATCACTCCATCACACACTCCAAACTGCCTACCGCTTTCAGATTAATCTTATAAAACTTTGTATATGTGCTGCTGAAGTGAGCACAATCTTTACAGAACTTTGATTCACTCCATATTTCCTGTGGCATAAAGCCCACCATTCAAACGTCTCCACAGTCTTATACCTTCCAAACTCATTAGTGTTATCTTCCAATTCCTGAATTTTCTCCTCCAATAATATTAGTACATTTTCTTCCTAAACGTGGCTGACATTTCCTCATTTTGAGATTTCATGTCTCTTCTAATTTTTTTTTAATATTTGGAAATTTTATTATACTGTATTTGTCCATAACAAATAAAATAGAAATTTTTTCAAGTCTTTGCAAATAATTTAATACAGGGTATTAAGAACACCGGTGATGAAACTGCTGAGAAGTAAAGAAGGGCCACCTAGATAATGGAGTGATTAGTAGGAACAGGAATTTACTTTTACCCCTATGCTGGAAAGGCAAAGTTAAGGAGAAGGTTGTAAAGGAGTCCAGGGCCAGGTTAAATGATCAATGTCAGACCATACCAGTTCTGTCTCATTGAAGTTGGAGCCATGGAAGTTACACAGTTGCTGCTGGAGAGTCTTCACAAAGTAGAGGAAGAAAGTGAGAAATCTCGTAACTTATCCCTAAACTCCCATATACCATCAGTTGCTTCTTTTTGGCTGCACCTGATCAGAAGTAAGCTGCCTGTATGAGTCTGCAATCATGTGATACAAAACAGATCCAAGAAGGAACAATGACTAAATTCAAGAAAAAGCAGTCCAAAACTAGTATTTTTGGTTGAATGTTGTGCAACAGTCTGTTTTCTGTAATTTTTCTAACTTTATTGAGATATAATTGACATATAGCATTGTGTAAGTTTAAGGTGTACAACGTGTTGGTATGTTACATGTTGTGAAATGATTACCACAGCAGAGCTAGTTAACACTACTCCATTACCTCACGTAAATACCATTTCTTTTTTTCGGTGAGAACATTTAAGATCTACTCTCTTAGCAACTTTTAAGTATATAATACAGTTCTGTTAACTGAAATCACCATGCTGTAGATTAGATTCCCAGAAATTCATCTGCTAACTGGATATTTTACCCTTTGGTTAATACCTCCCCATTTCCCCCAACCCCAACCCCTAGCAACAACCATTCTATTCTCTGTTTCTCTGGGTTTGGCTGTTTTAGAGTCTACAATTTAGTTATATCATACAGTATTTATTTTTCTCTCTGACTTATTTCACTTATCATAATACCCCAAGGATCCATAAATATTGTTGCAAGTGGCAGGATTTTCTTCTTTTTCATGGCTGAATAATATTCCATGTATGTATATACCACATCTTCTATATCCATTTATCCGTGTATGGACACTTTGGTTGTTTCCATTTCTCGGCAATTGTGAATAATGCTGCAATGAACATGTGAGTGCAGATATCTCTTCGAAATAGTGATTTCATTTTCTTTGGATATATATATACCCAGAGGCAGGATTGCTAATGTATGGTAGTTTTCTTTTTAATTTTTTGAGGAGACTCCATATTGTTTACCATAGTGGCTGTACCAATTTACATTCCCACCAACAGTGCACAAGGGTTTCCTTTTCCGCATCCTTGTTACATTACTTGTTACCTCTTAGTCTCTTTGAGGTGATATCTCGTTGTAGTTTTGATTTGCATTTCCCTGGTGATTAGTGATGTAGAGCATCTTTTCATGAACCTGTTGGTGATTTGGATGTCTTCTTTGGAAAAATTTTTATTCAGTTCTTCTGCCCAAGTTTTAATTGAATTGTTTGGAAATCTTTATCTATCTATATCTATATATCTATATCTATCTATCTATCTATATATAGCCATTGTATGAGCTCCTTATATATTTTGGATATCAACACCTTATCACATACATGATTTGCAAATATTTTCTCCCATTCTGTAGCTTGCCCTTTCATTTTGTTGATTGTTTATTTTTCTGTGTAGAAGCTTTTTAGGTTGATGTAGTTCTACTTATTTATTTTGCTTTTGTTATGTGTGCTTCTGTTGTCATATCCAAAAAATCACTACTAGGACATGTTTCCCCTATGTTTTCTTCTTGAAGTTTTATGGTTTCACTTCTTATATTTAAGTTCTTAATCCATTTCAAGTTAATTTTTGTGAGTGGTGTAAGATAGGGGTTCACTTTAATTCTTCTACATGTGGTTATCCAGTTTTCCCAGCACTGTTTATTGAATAGGCTCTCATTTTACCATTGAGCATTCTTGTCTCCCTTGTCAAATATTAGTAGAGTGTACATGTGAGACTTTATTTCTGGGCCCTCAATACGGTCCCACTGCTCTCTGTCTCTTTTGCTACCAGTGTGATAATATTTTGATTATTATACCTTTGTAGTATATTTTGGAATCAGGAAGTGTGATGCTTTCAGCTTTGTTCTTTCTCAGGATTGCCTTGGGTATTTGGGGTCTTTTGTGAATCTATACAAATTTTAGGATTTTTAAAAATTTTTGTGAAAAATGCCATTGGAATTTTGATGGGGATTACATTGAATCTATAGATGACTTTGGGTAGTATGGACATTTTAACTATATTAATTATTCTGATCCATGAACACAGGATAGCTTTCCATTTATTTGTGTATTCTTCAATTTCTTAATTCACAGTATTATAGTTTTCAGTGTACAGATCTTTCACTTCCTTGGTTAAATTTATTCCTAAGTATTTTATTGTTGTTGATGCTATTGTGAATGGGATTGTTTTCTTTATTTCTTTTTAAAATACTTCATTGTTAATGTATAAAAACACAACTGATTTCTGTTTGCGGATTTTGTATCCTACAACTTTACTGAATTTGTTGATTAGTTTAACAGATTTTTTTTTAGTGGAGTGTTCAGGATTATTTATATATAAGATCATATAATCTGCAAGCAAAAGCAGTTTGACTTCTGCCTTTCCTGTTTGGAAGCCTGTTATTTCTTTTTCTTGCCCGATTGCTCTGTCTAGGACTTCCAGTACTACATTGAATAGGAGTGGTGAGAGTGGACACCTTGTTTTATTCCTGATTTTAGAGGAAAAGCTTTCAAACTTTCACCATTGAGTATGATGTCTGTGTGTGCACTCTTTAAGAGCAGAGTCTAAGTTTCTTATAGCCCTCTGGTAAGCCCCACTGGTTTTCAAACCAGCTAAGAGGGGCTTGTCTTCCTGATGTTAGACCCCAGAGCTGGGGTGCCTAATATGTGGTTCAAGCCCCTCCCTCCAGGGAGGATCCCCAAGCCTGTGATACCCCCCTCCTCTTCTGTGTCTTCACTAGTGGTGTGGGTCCCAACCTGATTGCTTCTCCTCCTCTCTGACCAGACTCTGTGTGGATCTTTCTTTATAGCATTTACTGTAGAAGAGCCATCTTGCTAGTCCCCAGGTCTATTTCAACGAGAGTTGTTCTATATGTATTTGTAACTTTGATGTGTTTGAGAGTGAAAGCAGCATCCTCCTACTGTGCTATCATGATTACTCCCCTATCAACCATTATTTCTTTAAATAAGCTTTCTGACTCTTTCCCCCTCTCTTCTTCTGGAACTCAAATAATTTGCAAGGTATTTCTTTTGATGGTATCCCATAGATCATAAAGACTTTCTTGACTCTTTCATATTCTTTTCTCTTTGTTCTCCTCTGACTGGACAATTGCAAAGTTCCTATCTTCTAATACAGAGTCTTTTTTCTGCTTGATCCATTCTGCTATTGATGCTCTCTATTGCATTTTTATTTATTTATTTTTATTATTATTATTTTTTGCGGTACGTGGGCCTCTCACTGTTGTGGCCTCTCCTACTGCGGAGCACAGGCTCCGGACGCTCAGGTCCAGCGGCCATGGCTCACGGGCCCAGCTGCTCCGTGGCATGTGGGATCCTCCCGGCCCGGGGCACGAACCCATGTCCCCTGCATCGGCAGGCGGACTCTCAACCACTGCGCCACTAGGGAAGCCCTCTATTGCATTTTAAAATTTCATTCATTGTATTCTTCAGCTCCAGAACTTCTGCTTGATTCTGTTAAATGATTTCTATATTTTTGTTAAAGTTCTCATTTTGTTCCTGTATTGTTTTCCTGATTTCATTGGATTGTCTTTCTGTGTTATCATCTTGTAGCTCATTGAGTTTTCTTAAGACAGCTATTTTGAATTCTTTATTAGGTAAATCACTTATCTCCATGTCTTTTGGATCAGGTACTGTAAGATTATTGTAATCTTTTGGTGGTGTCATGTTACCTTGATTTTTCATATTCCTTGAAGTTTTGCACTGTTAACTTTGCATTTGAAATAGCAGCCACCTCCACTAGTCTTACTAACTGCCTTGGGAGAGAAATACTTTTCATCAGCTCTACTAGGGATTCTGAAGCTTTTTAAATGCTTCTATGGATATGCCTACTCTATGCTTTTTGCTCCTTCTTGTGACAGATTTCTTAAGCTCGTATGCCTTCTCTGGATCATGCAACCTACCAGGCCAAGTGCTGACAGCTTCTCTCTTGTTTTCCCAAATGTGGTGCTAATGCTCAAGTTTGTGGTCTCTCCCTGGCCCACAGATTCTACCAGGCTTTTTGTGTGTGTTGGTTAGCCATCTGCCAAAGCGCTCTCTTACTGCTGCCATTGTGAACACACAGAGCTAGGCAGCCACAGAGTGGATGTGTGTGTGAGCGAGGCACACGGAGCACCTAGGGCCCATAAGCCAGTTGTGGGGAATGTGTGGGTGAGGCATCCCCAGTTGCTCTTAGGCAGGCTTCTTCGTGGATTCTAGGATGCATTTAGTAGGATTCACATCCTTTTAATACTTTTTTTTTTTTTTTTTTTTTTTTTTGTGGTACGCGGGCCTCTCACTGTTGTGGCCTCTCCCGTTGCGGAGCACAGGCTCCGGACACACAGGCTCAGCGGCCATGGCTGACGGGCCCAGCCGCTCCACGGCACGTGGGATCCTCCCGGACCGGGGCACGAACCCGCGTCCCCTGCATCGGCAGGTGGACTCTCATCCACTGTGCCACCAGGGAAGCCCCTTTTAATGCCCTTTGAGAGTCTTATCTGCCATTCTCCCTCCTCCCCTACTCCCCCTCCAGTCATGCAGTTCACAATTCAGTACTCTGGATGTGGCAAGAGAGAAAAGGGCCTCTTTGGCAGCATCCTGCACAGCTGGAGAAGTCAGGTGACAATAGCCTATTTTCAAATTACAGTCTTCCCATTTATTTTCTCTGTGGTCTTTACCAATTACTTTACTTCCCTACGCCCTAATTTTCTCATCTCTCAAAAAAATATAAAGATAATACCCATCTCACTGGGTTGTTTTGAAGATTAAATGAAACAAGACAGATAAAGGGTTAACTAATACTTGAATATAGAGTGTGCTCCAGAAATAAAAACCATCATGATTGTCTTTCTTACTATTATTTAAATTGCTGTTATTATTATTACCTTTTAATTTTCTTCCAGATAGAATCTTATTTCAATGTCCAGCTCAAATGACATCAGTTCCATATAGACTTCTCTGATCATTTCCTCTAAAATGCTAGGAATTTATTCCTACTCTAAATTCCTATAGTATATATTATCCAATTTATTTATTTGACATTTATCTTTGAGTTTATTTAATTATATGTCATCTCTCCTAACAAGAGTATAAGGACTGTTGTTTATGTATTTGTGTATCTCACATAGGAATTAGTGTGGCACACTATGCAGAAAAAGCGCTTCATGAAAATGTGTTAAATGACTAAAAGATTGAATTAATCACTAACTCTACTGTAGTTTTGCTGATAAATGGACAAAGTTCATAACTGTATTTGAGATATGCTATGAAATTCTAGATTTTATAATATTCAGAATTTATGAATTTTCATACTGGCTCTTGGTTAAAAACACCCTGTAAAAATAACTTGGGCAATTTTTAGCCTAAAGAGATTAATAAAGATTTTTTTCCCATTTGTTACCATTTTATAAATATTAAGAATTGCCTCTAGAACTTTCAGTATACTGCCATGTGTAGCTATGGGAAGGTGCTTAGCTGAATATAGACATCAGTTATTTTTGAGCCCTACCTATACTTGAAAGCAAAAAGATGGTCATAGTAATAACCATGCCATGCATTTTTATAGTGCTCTATAATTATTTTAGAGAGCTCAATTGTCTTCATGGTAGATGAGGCTATCTAAGAGGCTTGTGCAGGCTTCCTGGTGGGAGAGTCTGGTTCCTGCCCACTGGTGGGTAGAGCTGGGTCTTTCTTGTCCCTCTGGTGGGCAGGTATGTGCTCAGGAAGACTTTAAGCAGCCTATCTGCTGATGGGTGGGACTGTGTTCTTGCCCTGTTTGTTGTTTGACCTGAGGCATCTTAGCACTGGAGCCTACAGGCTGTTGGGTGGGGCTAGGTCTTGAGGAGGAAATGGCAGCCTCCAGGAGTGCTCACGCTGATGAGTACTTGCCAGAATTGCCGCTACCAGTGTCTTTGTCCCTGCAGTGAGTCACAACCACCCCCGCCTCCGAAGGAGACCCTCCAATACCAGCAGGAAGGTCTGGCCCAGTCTTCTATGAGGTCACCACCTTTTTCACTGGGTCCTGGTGCACAGGGAGCCCATGTGCGCCTTCCAAGAGTGGAGTCTCTGTTTCCCCCAGCCTTGCTGAATTCTTGTGATCAAAACCTGCTGGTCTTCAAAGCCAGATTCTCTGGGGGCTCCTCGTCCTATTGCCAGACCCCCAGGCTGGGAAGCCTGATGTGGGACTCAGGACTTTCACTCCTTTGGGAGAACTTCCACAGTATAGTTATCCTGCAGTTTGTGGGTTGCCAACCTGGAAGGTATGGGATTTGATTTTATCGTGTTTGCACCCCTCCTACTGTCTCATTATGGCTTTCTTCTTTGTCTTTGTATGTAGGGTATCTTTTTTGGTAGGTTCCAACATTTTTTTTTTCGATGGTTGTTCATCAGTTAGTTGTGATTTTGGTGTTTTAGTAAGAAGGGGTGAGCTCACATCCTTCTACTCTGCCATCTTGCCGACCAAAAGAAAAACTTTATTGTCTTCGTGTATTCATATAACATAGCAAGGAAATTCATATTATATATGCAGTCCCCAAGAGTATTTTTTTATCAGTTTGAATTTTATCAACCTTATTATTCATGGCTGATTAATTAAAAAAGAAAGACCTGTGTTAGGTGATGGCCCTGAGATTGTCTTCTATCAAGGCAGGGGCAAGGCTTGAGAGGGATAAAGGTGGGTTTCCTGAGTGAGCGGAAAGGCATTCTAGAATAGGGCTGTCTGAGGAGGAAAAACCGGGACAGAGAAGAGAGAAATCACAATATAAGAAAGATAGACTAAAGTGAGAGTGTTATCAAGGCAGCTTTCTTTTCTTCCTCACAGCTATTTTCTTCTTTCTTTGACTCTTCCTCCCAACTTATTTTTTAAACCACATATCCCTAATGGTGGATACCTTCAGTTGAGGATAAGAAGGATAGCTCCAGAAATAGCACAGTTGTAGTATCATTCACTTCTGTCCTTAGTTTAAAACACTCTTACCTGTCCACACCTTTACTCATTAGCCAAAAACCCCCAAATAGAATTGAGAATGACAAGGGCAGGCAGGGGACTGCTGGTGAGTGCTAAGGAGGAGGATCCCAGGGGGAGGAGGGAGTCAGAGGTAGCAAATTGCAGAGTGAGAGGAAAAGATAAGCACTTGTGGCTGAACTAAACTGGTATGTCATCCACATTACAAGAAAACAAAACACAATGAAAGCATATATGGGCAAGGAGACTGTAAGTTAGTGATCGCTTTGCTTAACTTCTTGATGCCTTTATTATTCTTCTAGAATTTCTCATGATGCCACAGAAGACACATTAAAAATTGGGAATTACAGGTATATAATGGATTAAGTCAATAAATTCAATAGCATGTGCTCAGTCTTCACGCTGAAGTTTTATTTTATCATTTAATTTCTAGAAATGTGTTTTACTGCTCTTCCCATTTCCTAGATTTTAAAAGTAAATATGACATAAAATTAGAATTAACCAAACGTTCATTCCTGACTCTGAAATCCAGATCTCTAATTATTATTCTAGCCAGCACCCTGATCCTTCTTTGCCCTCACAAATACTGCTCTTTATTTCTCTAGGTAAATCAAGAAATCTTAATTTACCTTACAGTATTAAAGTGGGTTTATTATGTATAAAAGATATGAAATTTTATTTGTGTGATTATACATTTATATATTATTTTTAAAAATTCCACCCGTATAAAACTCATTGGGTAGTGAGTCAGACCAAATTGAAGTCAGTATTCCAGTTATCTTCTTGAGCATACAGTGGAACCAAGATATAACAGTATATCTTTTCCATCATTCATACCTTAGATCCATAGTATAGACCTCAAACAATAATAAACTACATTTGTTCAGGCCACAAAGAGGAGATAAAAAAATGACTTTTGTTATAATGATTCACTGTACTATAGTACAGTTTGAGCAGATGGCAAGGATTAAGTTTACCACTTTTCCTTTCCTCTGATCTCCCTTGCTTCACCCCTGTTAAACGAATGAATCTTCAGCCACATTCTAGTAATAATAAGTGATTTACAGGTTTAGGTGACAAAGAGAGTCACTTGCCCCTAGGCAGTGAAACGATTTCTTTAACTGATTTTGATACTTCACTAGAGCTACTTTGTCCTCTAATTTTGTGAACACTACATGCCAGGCAGTGCAGTCAGTGCTTTACAAATATTTTTAATGGGTCCTTACAGAAATCACGTGAGGTATGTTTTAGTATTCTCCATTTACAATTGAGGAAATTAAAGCACAGACTTAATAAGCAGTGGAACTGGAATTTAAATCCATCCACATTTATTTAATTCTGATTCTTATATTCTTATACATTTTAAACACTGTCTTTATAACATAAGGAAACAATTTACAGTACAATATTAAATATGGTGGAATACTGTTACTTGTGCTTTTTAATGACATAATACCAAAACCACAAGCTTTATTAGTATAAAATGCCAGAAAACTGCATCTAATGGCATGATACAACCATGATGTAAAAGGTAAAGTGAAGGAAGATGAATGAGGACTATAATTGCCCTTACTCTTCACCCAGATGGCTGAACTGTGCTGAGAGGAGCCACCTTTACGGGTATTATGAAAGCCATTATGTAGTAAAACTTTTAAACAGGGATGTCATTACTAGTGAACTCAACCATAGAAGTGTTATGCCAGAGGAGAGAGTTGAGAACAGAAGTTAGGAGAAGTACCCAAAAATTGGGAGCTAGGAGATATCAAAATATGGTCAGGATGGGGGAGAACCATAGAAGAGATGTTAATAGAAATAAAAGAGGATTAGTGAGGATGAGGTAAGCATAGTACAGTATGAGAGGAAAGTAGAAAACATCATGATTGATGATTCAAGCTGCAAAATCCCCATGTTCTTTAGGCAACCATTTCTGTAGACTCTTAACATGTGAAGAACATATTCTTTCTGGACTATATTTTCATTCATGTAAATAATTCATTGAAAATTGTATCCATTCACAACTGAAAATGGAAAGGCTACATTTTTGCAGAGTTTTCTGGTGGGATCCAGTTACATTGTCAAAGACCAGTTTCCAAATGGGAACACACCTTTGGGTTCAGACTCCTCGTCTATAGCTGCCATAATGATCAATTAAGAACCAGAATTACTCTTTATTTAAAATTATAGAATCTATATTGTATTATTTCACTCACATGTGGAATATAACAAACAAACAAATAAGCACACAAAATAAATGAACAAACCAAACAAAAACAAACACTTAGATACTGAGTAGTGGTTACCAGAAGGAGAGGGGTGGTAGGATGGCAAAATTGGTAAAGAGGATCAATTGTGTAGTGATGGATGGAAAGTAAATTTTTGGTTGTAAGCACGCTATAGGGTATAGAGAAGTATAAGTATAATGTTGTACACATGAAACTCATAGACTATTGTAAACCAATGTTACCTCAATAAAAAAATAAATCTAAAAATATGATAGAGTCCATGACTCCCTGAAGCACCTCTAAACCTCATATTGGAACTGTTATAATAGGTCTGGAAGTACAGAGAGCAAAATAGTACTCAGATGGACTAATTGTGCAAAGGGTGGTATAATAGATTGGAAGCACAAGAAATGAGTAAAGCCTCTAGGTTCATGACACTAATTTCTCAGATCAAAACCAGTAATGTCTGCCTGCATTTGCAGAAGGGCTGAGTTGTAGGAATGTGTCAGACAGAATGTTATATTTGATCCTTTATACAGATGGACTCCTCTTGTTTATGATACAGTAGCTGTCACTTTGTCTCTTTTTAAATATTTTTGTGTTTTATAGGATTCTTATCTGAGGCTGATGGTGAGAGTACAAAAATATTTGAGGAGGTAATGGAATTTTTGAATTATATTGCAACTGACATCAAGTAGTATTATTTTTATGGAAGTATGGAAAAAGTTTATGAATCAATATCACTGTATTGAAGTGGGGATCCTAGTTGTCTTAATTATAGGAAGTATAACATATGCATATGATGGATTGGCATGTTAACTTGTAGGATGGGGTGAAAAAAAATCACATGTAGTAAAAACTCAGTTTGAAAATTCCTTAAATAATCCACAGAGTAAATTACTCATGGTTTTGTGTTTACAACCCTGCATAGCAATTTTAATGCTAGAGCATGAGAAACATTGATTTAGACCAGTGAAAGCTGGCAGCCATGGGAATGTCTACAATCAGAGATCTTAGTTTTCAAACCATTCTGTCTTTACAGTAATTATCAAACGCTTAGCTGTGGTAGATGATTCTAAAGTATTTCTGCTTTTTTCCCTAAGATTTATCTTATATTTTAATGTTAAACCTCTGTATTCTTAATACAAAGCATTAGATTTTTTTTATTGCTGTGAAGATTAAACAAGATAATAAATGTGGATATTCGCAGCACAAGGTCTGACATGTATTATATGCTGAAATATATTTGCTGGATTTGAGTCAAAATCTTCCTTGATTCTACAAAAGCTATTATTTGAAAACTTGAAGAGTGTAGCTACCCATTTTCATGTATTCCAGACCAATATTTCCTGTTATGTTACCACTGAAGAGCCCTCATTCTTAAGCCTTTGTTCACTGATATTATAACCCTCTATAGAGCACTTTTTATAATGTGACTTCATCGTAAGGTGAAATAATTTTTCAGCGCTCACCTCACATGTCCCTATAGCTATTGAGCTATAGAAGTAGTAGAAGGAAGATCTGAAAATATAGATTAACGAATCATCAACCCAGAAGAGATAATTAAATACACGAAAGTCAGTGAGGTCTATAGGAGTGGTAGTGCAGAGAGAGTAGACTCTAGGGTTATCACTGTATTTGGGGGATGTGTGAGAAAAAAGAAGAGTGAAATATACATGAAGTGGAATATTATGAGAATTAAGTACTAAACCAAAGAGGAGAATATATTTTTTAAAAGGATGGGAGTAACTATACTTCTCACCAGATATTTGTGGCTCTCTACTTTCTGAGCACATGGGAGACTTCATGTTTTGGATTATACATGGGTTGGTGGGACATGTAATTTTGGCCAATGATGTGTGAGTGGACTTGACATATGTCACTTTTAGGTTGGAGCAGTTAACTCATGTGAGACATTTTGGAGTTCTTTTTTCCATCTAATTTGGGAAATGACAATGTTCAAGATGGTGGCTCCTCCTCCATCTTGATTACCTGAGTGAGATGAGAGAGCCTTCAGCTCCCATATCGCAGCTAACCCATGGTGGTCTTATTTCATGAGAGAGAAATAAATCTGCTATTTTAAGTCATTCAAATTTTGTAATTAGCTGCAACTTCACACATCTTAGGTTATTTACTGTAGCATACCTTCACATATTATTCTCATTAATCAGAGTAAGTAGGTGGAAAATGAGACATTTAGCAGAAATGCAAGGTGTGTGAAGAATGAGACAAGGACATTAGATTTAGCTCATTAGATATATTAATATCTCTCTATATACATATGTATGTGTGTGTACATATGTGCATATATGTTATATATACATAACATATGTATATATATATACATATGTATGTATCAAGAAAGACAGCAAAGGGGCAGGAGAGAGAGAGAGCAAGAGTGAGAAAGAGCACGTGAGAGCATTTTGTGTAATGAGAAAAAAACATAAATAAGAAGCATGTTATGGAGGAAGTAAGTGATGAAAAAATTTGTGGCCTTTCCTCTGACATGTTTGACCATAAAAGGAAGAATAGGAAGGCATTAGAGGAAGCATCAAGCACAGGTAAGACTTTCACATTTTTTCTTCCAAAGGATGAGAAGACCAGTACATATTTGCAAATACAAAGAAATGATAATAAAGGAGGGAGAGATTCAGGGCAAGGGGTGCTAGAATACCTGGGATGACAGAGTGGGACAAGGTCCTAAGATTCAGGATTAGATAAGATTGAATTCAGTGATGAGTTTCTTAGGTTTATTCTGGAGGAGGGATGCTCCTTTCTTTGTAAATGGAGGGAAAATGAGAGATGTAGAAGCATGAATGTGTTTGATATTAGCATCAAAAATGCATCTTACATTTTATCAGCAAAGCGTGGTAGATCTTAAATTCCAGTATTTTAAAGCCCATGATATAAATGCTAATCATTGTCATTATTTTTGTCATACTGTCATACTGTGACATAAATGTCAAACTGTGGACAGCTCCCCTTCTGTGCTTATTCTGCTCAGAGCCTCCCATATAGCACTTCTCAACTTTTGAAGCAACCCTTCTCAGAGACATTTGCAAACTGTTCTTCATACCCTGAGTTTTAAAAACCACAAAATTATATCCAGAGCAGCTAACAATTTGCAAAAGGTCTATCACCTTGAAAAGAATAATTTTCCAGGAGTGCAAAGTTTACCTAACAAACAGATTTCTCCTGTGAGGGAAGAATATGTGGAAGCAAAATTATAGAGGGAAAAAAATCACTTAACTCTATCTAACCCCTTGAAGTGGAAATTAGACCAATGTGTAACTCAGAAATTACATATAAATGCCAAGATCTAAACTAGTGGTTCTGAAATTTTCATAGGTGTCAGTATCACTTGGTAAGCTTTTTAAAATTGCAGGCATTGGGGACACACTGAAATCTGTATCAGAATACTGAAGAGGGGTCCAAGCCTTTGTCTTTTTGTAAGATCACCAGGTGAATTTATGCTCTCCAAAGTTCTAGATTTATTGATCAGAACATTTCCCATCAAGCTGATAGCTCTTGAATTCCTTTAAAGCAGTGGGAGAAGTGTTGTCTGGTTCTGAGTAGAGTAGCTGTACTACTTAGGGACCAAAAGAGCCAGGATCATAGACCACAGGAATTTACAATCTGAGAGGGATCTTGGTGCTTGTCTTGCACATCTTCACATTTTATCGGTGTGGAGACTGTGCCTTAAAACTGTTGAATCCTTTTTGTCAACTGGCACATAGGGCTGACAATTGAATCTAAGACTTTGGCTTCAACCTTTAACTCCAATGTTTGACATCAAGTGCACTCATATGGCTTTCTTCTGCTGAAATTATTCTACCATCTTTTGAGAAAACATTATTTCTCATAACTCTAGACATCTTGCTTTCCTCTAAATGTTCCAATTTCCAAGGGAAAAAGAAAGCAGTACAGTTTGTGGGCTGATTTCCTAAATTTTATGTATTTGTGGGAGAGGCAAATAACACCTGTGCATGGAATGATTTGAAGCACTGCTCTCACAAACATATAGACTCGCTGTTTGCCCTGTCCTCTTGCCCTACCTCAAGCACAGAGTTTCTTACTTTCCTCCACAAGAAATTGGGGATTTAAGTAATTCCTTTTTACTGTGGTTCTTTAAATGACTACTATGTTGGAAAGAGCTGATTCATTATTTAAAAAATAGCTTTACAAAACAAATGGGTTTTTGATTGGTTCCTTCTGTGACTGGAAGCCTTCAAGGCAGAAAGAAACTGCTAGAGGCCTTTTGTTTGAGAGAAAGAAAATATTTTGATCCTATAAGTGGGGGGGGGGAGTACAAAAGGGGGATTGAGAGGAAACCAGAGATAAATAATTTATTGAATGGTATTTCTGGGGATTAGCCTGAAATGTGCCTGATAAAACAATACTGAGGAGTCAAGGGAGGGGCCTCACGTTGATTATTTTCTGCCTTTTTCACCATGAAATGAAAATTTAAACCCAGGTCAACATGTTTATAAACAACTTCGCATATTAAATTCCCTGTATTTGAAATACCTAACATGATTTCTTGGACTCTGTAATGCTATAAAACTCTATTAGGGGATACATTCCAAGATTTGGTAAAAAGAAAAAATATTTTGGTTATTATTTATTTTTGTTTCTGTTAGATTCATTGATATTTTTGTATTGGAGTATTTAGTGTATTGTTGTTGGTTTAAAAAAAATTCTCATGGCCTACAATTCTATAAACAGAAATTAAAATATAAATATTGAGTAGAAGAAAATAATAAATTTAGTTAACAGTTTTAAATAAAGCCTGTGTGTCAAGAAAAAAAATGGTTGAACAATTCAAAATACAGATAGGAAAATGATATGAACAAGTGATTTGGAGGAATACCAAAGAGCATTGTACAGTAATATGAAATTAAGTTCAGTTACACAATGAATTGGGGTACTTCACATTAAGACATCAGTGACACACTATTTTTTATTTTCCATTACATTGACAAAAATAAAAAAGAATGCCATCACCCAAAATTGGCAAAGCTGTGGGAAAATACACATTCTCATGTACTTTTTGAGAGTGTGTGAATTTGTCTGTCATCTTTCAGTGGGGGTTAGCATCACCTGCTGCTATTTAAAACATCCATATCTTTGATACAGAAATGCCACTTCTAGGAGTGCATGCTAAATAAAAAAAACCCCATGGGCACAAACCAAAACAGTTGGAGTTAACTAAATTTATGGTATATCAATACTAGGTAATATTAAATAGTTGTTTAAAAGAGTAAGAGCTTCATATACTAAAATAGCTGTAGGGACTTCCCTTGTGGTCCAGTAGTTAAGACTCCACGCTCCCAATGCAAGGGGGCCTGGGTTCGATCCCTGGTCAGGGAACTAGATCCCTCACGCCGCAACTGAAGATCCTGCAACTAAGACCCAGAGCAGCCAAAGAAAGAAAGAAAGAAAGAAGTATTTTTACAAAATAGAGAGCTCTTGAAAATAGTAGAACAAAAAGTATTACGAATCTATTTATGATTTTGCCAATTTATATTTTGTTAATTATGTTGTATTATCTCATATAATACTAGAAAATGTATAGATATGATGTTTAGAATGGTACTATAATGAATACTGTTATACATTGCCCAGAATCCTGATTAAAATTGAAGGATTTCCCACCCCTTCCCAGTTTCTCAGTGGGTGGGCTGCCTGCTGACAGCTGTAGGCTCTCAGTCTTTTCTGGAAATTGCCCTTGGCTAAAAAGTCTTGCTTCAGTAAAGATCACAGGGCCTACACATAATGTCTAGTCATTACCAGGGTAGAAATGCCAAGGCTCCTTACTGTTATGCAGGACAACTCTGAAGGGTCATCCCGGATTTCTCCATGGGCTTGGCTGTAGCCTTGGTCGGGATTGCATTGTAGCCTCCTTTTCCCCTCTGACCACTCCTGCATCCTTCATTCCCTTGCACAGGTATTGATCATGGGTGCACTTCCTTATAAACCTCTCACACAGCAATCTCTGTTTCAGGATCTGCTTCCCAGAGAAACCAACCTGTAACATTTAAAATTTATTAATAATGTGTACTTCCACTGAGGTAAATTTGAATGGAAGGGAAAAAGAGGGCTCACAATTTTTATTTTATTGACACCTGACTTTGAGCTTTTATTTATGTAAGGTCCATCATACTCTGGGTTTATGTCACAATTTTTCTATCACTGTGAAACTATCTTTCTCTAATTTTAAAAATAGGTCAGTAAGTCAATTCTGTTTCAATTACTGAGTTTCAGTTTAAGCAATAACCCTTTACCTTATATTTTTTTACCCTGAATTTGGAAGTTCACAGTCTTCTTCAAGATTTTATAGATTCTCATGGGCTTTAAGCTCTCCTTGACATGGGATTTCTGTTCACCCAAAAGACTTGGTTCCTGCATGTTCTTCTACCACTACTGACCCTCTTTCCACTCATGCTAGTCCACATTTCACCTTCATCACTTCACCAGCCTCCTCCTTACCTCAAAGCAGCACCACTGTTAAGTGGAATAGCCTTTGTGGTAATGGAGAATAGAGAATAGCATGAAATAGGAATTCACTTACAATTAAAAGTAAGAAATAATTGTTCTCAAAGTTCTCTGACAATTTCTGGTACTAATACATCTCAGTGGCCCTTTTTCTCCCTTAAACTGTATTTCAACCACCTCCTCTCTTCTCTTCTGTCTGTTCCAAGGCTTCCTAAACCCTGAGACCTCAGCTTGACAGGAACAGATTCTAAAGCCTACTATTTGATTCTTAAAGTGATCTATCTCTCACCCTCTACCCTAGGATATTTTGTGGGCCTACCTTTGCATAAGAAAGAAACTAGTTATGCTGTATGCTAAACAAAAGGTCATCAACCCTAGGATTTCACTCTTAGTAATACAGAAAATGAACATAAGTATTGAAATTTCAATTTCCTTCAACCTCAGGCCAGACTTTTGGGGAGAGCATTGTATACTATACGGGAGTGTACTACATTAAAATTTTTTTTGGTTACAGAAAATTGGCATATTGCAGTCTGTTTTTTAAACTGAAGGTGATAAACTCCATAAATTAGTAATTTTTTTTTTTTTTTTTTTTGCGGTACGCGGGCCTCTCCCTGTTGTGGCCTCTCCCGCTGTGGAGCACAGGCTCCGGACGCGCAGGCTCAGCGGCCATGGCTCACGGGCCCAGCCGCTCCGCGGCATGTGGGATCCTCCCGGACCGGGGCACGAACCCGTGTCCCCTGCATCGGCAGGCGGACTCTCAACCACTGCGCCACCAGGGAAGCCCCAAATTAGTAATTTTAGTACAAGTATAAACATTTGATTCAAGGGGTCTTCTACATGTCTGCATAATCCTAGCCCCACATTTCTGAAAGGGCTGCTGACCCTGGATTACCCATGTATGCCTTGTATAGCTACCATAGCCTGTTGCTGAAAGTATGGAAGCTAACTAACTCCTCTTCATTGAAATATATAATTTCTTTAATGAATTCCAGAGCTGTCATCTCATTAAAATAACTCTAATTTATCCTTGTTGTTCCTAGTAATTCCATAACCTATGCATCCTAATGATCTTTGAAAACTGCACCACTGATTAACAGAGTCATTCCCCCAGACAGTCATTGAGTGCCTGCTATATACCAGGCACACGGCATTCTAAGTGTTTGGGACACAGTGTGATATAAAACAGAAAAAATTCCTTTCTTATCCTAGAATTTATATTCCGGCAGAGGGTTAAAGCTTATGAGTTTCTATTTATCTACTTATTTACTACTTTACTTACTGTAAATTATACATGGTATGTTAGAAAGTGGTGAATATATACTGAATATATCTGTCAAAAGAGGATAGGTTTTGCTGATATAACTGCACCAAATCTTAATGTCTTTAACAAAGCATATTTTATTTCTCACTTCATCATCTACAGCGTGACTGGTTCCTATTGCAGTGGGGAGGGAAAGTGGCAAATTAAGTGTTGGCTCCGAAAGGCTTCCAGCCAGAAGTGATACATGTCATTTACGCTCATATTTCATTAGCCAAAGTAAATCAGATGGGCAAGGTTAACTTACAAGTGTGAAGTCCAGTTGTTGCATGCTCCTAAATAGAGGAGAAGTAGAATCACTATTAGCTGTTCCAAAAATTTTTGTGAGTGTGAAAAACTGGGGCATGTGAGGAGGACAGTTGCAGCTTTAAATAAGATTGTAAAGGTAGGTTTCATGGAGAAAATATAATTTAATCAAAGACAGGGGAGGAAACACCATGGATATAACTGGGGGAACCCCTCATTTTGTTTTTTTAAAAATCATTTCCCAGGGCTTCCCTGGTGGTGCAGTGGTTGAGAATCCGCCTGCCGATGCAGGGGACACGGGTTCGTGCCCCGGTCTAGGAAGATCCCACGTGCCGCGGAGTGGCTGGGCCCGTGAGCCGTGGCCGCTGAGCTTGCGCGTCCGGAGCCTGTGCTCCGCAACGGGAGAGGCCACAACAGTGAGGCCCGCATACCACAAAAAAAAAAAAAAAAAAAAAAAAAAAAAAATCATTTCCCAGATATAGGAAACAGCCAATGTAAGGTCATCAGGCAGGAGCATGCTCAGTGTGTGTGTGTGAGGAACAGCAAAGCCAGTGTGGCTAGAACAGAATGAGCAAGGTGGAAGGCAGTAGGAGGTCAGATCAGAGAGAAAAAGAATCAGCAATAATATTTAGGGCTCTGTAGGTTATAATAAGGACTCTGGCCTTTACTCTAAGAGAAATAGGGAGTCATTATGAGATTTTGACTTCCCTGTAGACTGGACCTCTTTCTCCTCTTAGGTCTTTGCTACTCCTGTTATGAAAGTATTTTCCCTTTTCCTTTTCCCTGATCTCTCTGAAAAACTGACTCTTGTTCCATAATCAACTCTCAGTCTCCAAGTTTGTTCAGGACCTCTCAGTGGCTGAGTGCAAATAACCTCTGCTCTGCCAGGACTTCACTGACATCACTCCATTTCTTAATCACTGGTGCCCTCCTCCCTTTCCCTAGTCATTATATGCCAAATTGTTTACACTTACTGTCCCTCACATTTTCCAAAGCCTTTGACGCAGTAATGCTGCCCTTCAAAATCAGTTTTCCTTGAAAAGACCAGAGAGCACTTTGGTACTTTGCATGCAGTTTCCCTATGTTTTCTCTACTGGACACAGTCCATACCACTGAAAGCTGCCTGAGAGATGTATAGGAGCTATGGCATTGCAAGGACTCCACAGTTTCTTTCATTGGTTTGGGCAACAGTGTAATGCATGCTACTTGTGTTCAGAGTAAAAAATTATTTGCCCAATATGGCAATGTCAGTTTTCTGAAGCAAGAGACAATAATTCATATTTACAGAGAGTTTCTTTTTGCCATACCAGAAGCATACAGCTACAAATAAAAAGAGAAAGACTTCTCAAGTGCTCTCAGGAGATAACATTGAATATTATATCTGTATTAGTCTGTTACAGCTGTGTAACAAAACTATCTTAGACTGGGTAGCTTATAAACAACAAAAACTTACTTCTCACAGTTCTGGAGGCTGGGAAGTCCAAGATCAGGGCACTAAGAGATTTAGTGTCTGGTGAGAGACTGCATCCTGGTTCATATATGGCCATCTTTTTTCTGTGTCCTCACATGCCAGAAGGGGCAAGGGAGGTCTCCAGGCTCTAATATAAGGGCACTAATACGATTCACTCTTGTGACCTGATCACCTATCAAATGCCCCACCTCCTAATACCATCACAGTGGGGTTTAGGATTTCAACATATGAATTTTGGAGTGATACAAACATTTATTAGTCCCTAGCATTCTACCTGACCCCCACAGTTCAGGTCCTTCTCACATGCAAAATATACTGATTACGTTCCAACAGTTCTAAACTCTTAACTCATTCCAGCATTAACTCTGAAGTCTAAAATTAAAAGTCTCATCTAAATATCTAAATCGGATATGGGTGATATGATTCATCCTGGGCCAAATTGCTCTCCAGCTGTGAACTTGTGAAGCAATAAAAAATTATATGCTTCCAAAATATGATGGCGGAACAGGCATGGGATAGACATCTCCATTCCAAAAGGGAGAAATAGGAAAGAAGCGGTAAGGGATCCCAAGCAGATTCAAGCTACAAGGCAAACTATGAGATTTTAAGGCTTGTGAGTAATCCTCTTTACTTGATGCTCTGCCCTCCAGGCTCAGCAGGATGGCCTGGAAGTGGCTCTTTGCATGGGCCCTGTGGCCCTTGTTGGCTAGAGACCCAAATCTGTGGCTCTGTGTGGCCCCATCCTTTGAAACCCCACAGTACAGGTACTCTTGGTGCCAGTAGAGATGGCGCCACGTGAACACCATTGAAATTTGTTGCCCATACCCTCTGGCAGGGTGGACACTGTGGCCTGCTCTGTATCAAGGCCTGCTGAAGCTCTTCCTGGGGCGACAAAAGGCCATAGGGCTAGAGTGTGGGGAGCGGAGTCCGGGATGTGAGGTGGTGCCAGGAAGCATGTACCAAGGTGCTGCAGGTACTGGTGACTCCTCCTTTGAAACCATTCTCCCCTCAGATCCTTCTACTCTGGGCCTGTGATGGGCGTGACAGCTCTAATGAACTCTGAATTGCATCCAGGATCTTTCTTCCATTGTTTTGTAGACTAGCTCCCAGCTTCTGTTGAGAAGGCTGATACATACTAATCTCCTGTCACTTGGCTACACCCTTATTATTCTCTTCGGACCATGCTTTCTCTTTTTTTACAATATGGATAGGCTGAGAATTTTCCTAATCTTTGAGTTCTACTGCTTTTTTGGCTTAACAATTTCATCTTTAGGTCATTTCTCACTTATCACATTACTGCTGACTATAAGCAGTCAGGCGGAGCCAAGCTGCACCTTCAGTTCTTTGTTTTAGACATAACTTCAGCTCGATATCCAATATTCTCATTCCTAAATTCTACCTTCCAATAGAACACGAATACAATTCAGCCAAGTTCTTTACCACTTTATAACAAGAATTGCCTTTCCTTCAGTTTCCAATAATATGTTCCTCATTTCTGACTGAAACCTTATAAGAATGACCTTTATTGTCCATATTAATATTAACATTTTGTTCAGGATTATTTATGTTTTCTCTAAGAAGATTGAAGTGTTCTCTACAGCTCTCCTCTTTTCGTTCTAAACTCTCATCAGAATCGCCTTTAAATGTCCATTCATTGCAATGTAGGTGTGTTCTAGCATAAACCTCAAAATTCTTCCAGCCTTTACTCATTACCAGTTCCAAAGCCAGTTCCACATTTTTAGGTATTTGTTAGCACAATGCCCCACTTCTCGGTACCAATTTCTATCTTAGTCTGTTCAGGCTGATATAACAAAAATATCTTAGACTGGGTGACTTATAAACAACGGAAATATATTTGCCACAGTTCTGGAGGCTGGCAAATATAAAATCAGGGAGCTGGCAGATTCAGTGTCTGGTGGGGGCTAACTTCATGCTTCACAGATGGCCATCTTCTCACTCTGTCCTTACAAGGCAGAAGGGATGAAGAAGCTCTCCTGGGTTTCTTTTATAAGGGTGCTAATCCCATTCATAAGGGCTTCACCCTTACCATCTAATCACTTACCAAAGGCTCCATTTCCTAGTACCATCACATTAGAGATTGGGATTTCAACACATGAATTTTGAGGGGAACATACACATTTAGTCTATAACAATATCTAAGCACAGTTTCTGGAGGGAGAGAATGTCTGGGTTCGAATCCTGTCTCTGATACTTATTAGATTGTGCTCTTAAATTCTCCTTAGTTTCCTTGGCTCTTAAAAAAAAGAAATAGGATATATCTCGTATATATTGCTGCCTGGCACATAGTGTAAGTGATCTATAAAGTTAAGTTGTTTTTATCATTCATCCTCATGCAAGTCAGTGTCTCTGCTAAGGCCCTAGACTACCCCTGATTTAATGGAATGATTTGAAGCCTTCTCAGCTCCCTTTGGTCATAAACTGTCTTTTGCTTTTCCTGCGTTTACTTTATACTGCTATTCCTGCGAGAGCAACCCCGTAATAAATTGAGTGACAGCTATTGATTCCTTGGCAACATCACTCTTCCTCTTTAGTTTCCTTACCAAAGTCTGAATGAAATGGTTGCCTCTGTCTTGTTTTTAGGACATTATCAAGTGAAGTTCCTATTGGGTGGGAACACTCAAGCTGCAATGTGTGCACTGTGAAAGTCAAAGCTGTCTACCTGTCAATTACAATAGCAGTGAACAGCCATGCTTTACGCAATGCCAGCCACCTATGAAAAGACTGAGAGCCAAAAGATCATGGCTATTCTGTAGCTTTTCCCAGCAGCCCTATGGCTGCTTATGTTGGGCTCGTTTGTGGAATTTTGATTAGAAATCCAGAAGTCATTCAACAATTTGAGGAGTGAGAACTTCCAATGACTAAAACCCCCAAATTATTTTTAGAGTTGGGATACTCTTTGGTTGTATAATTATATCAGAGACATCTACTCTTTGGTACAGTAGAAATATAGTATATGGAATCAGTATTTATTTGCTAAGTTAAAAGTTAAGAAAATCAGATTTACTTTTGTTAAGAATTCTCAGATGTTTCCTGAAAAAGACATACACTGAAATTGCAAAATGAGATCTGGGAATTATCATGCCACTTCTTTAATCATCCCTTCAGTGGCTTCCTCCTATTGCCTGCCACTTATCATGTGCATTTTTGACCCTGGATTTCAAGGATCTGCTTCGTCCTCCCACACTGTTGTTTAGCCTACCCTCCAATTCATCCTCCATACATTCTCTGTGCTCTAATGAAATTGACCAAATCTAATTTTATCCAGACATGCTCTGTGATATTTCTCTTCCATGTGACTACTAATACTAGTCTCAGTTTATAAAATTCTTCCCATCTGTATCAAAATATTTGAGGTGGGCTCAATATTCAAAGTCCACCTCAAATATAATCTTGTCCACTATGTCTTTCTAGAAATTCCTTTGCAACTGGTCTTTCCCTCCATTGATGTTCTACAGTCTATTGCCTGTAACTCTTTTACGGTACATATACCACTCTTTTTTTGCCATAGTTCTGTATTTTCCTTACAGCTACTTGACTATACATGCCTAAAAGGGACATTTTCTGTGCTCTATCCAGACCCATTTTTGTTCAGGGTGAAGAACGGGTTCCTTCTAATATGCAGTAACTAATAGCAGTACCTATTTTGGGAAAAATACTACTGGAGTGGTTTTGTTTAGGGAGAAGGAAGTGCCTAAGAAATCACTGCCCTCCAGCCCGACCTTGGGGCAACCCTTGACTGATGCCTGACAGACTTTGGATTTTGGAATCCCAGCTCCCTTTCTTGTGAGGAGGCTGTGGGGTAACTCTGAGATAAACTTACATTCCAGAGGTGTGTAGTATCAGGGTCTATCTACTCTCTGCTGGGATTTGAGATCACCTCTCTGTTGGCTTCCTCTGATTCCCCATTCTGTTTCCTCCACTGCCTTTCCAGTTCCTCTGTGAGCACATCCTTTTTGTTTTTTTTTTTTGTTTGTTTGTTTTTTTTTTGCGGTATGCGGGCCTCTCACTGTTGTGGCCTCTCCCGCTGTGGAGCACAGGACAGGCTCCAGACGCGCAGGCCCAGCGGCCATGGCTCACGGGCTCAGTTGCTCCGCGGCATGTGGGATCTTCCCGGACCAGGGCACGAACCCGTGTCTCCTGCATCGGCAGGCGGATTCTCAACCACTGCGCCACCAGGGAAGCCCAAGCACATCCTTTTTAATAAATCCCCTGCACAGAAATCTCCATCTCAAGATCTCTTTCTGGAGAACTGAGTCTAAGGCAGATCCTTATGTTAAAAGCTATATCCTATTCATCATTTTACTTCCCAGAGTTTCCAACAGAGTGCCCAATATATAGTAGATCTTTAAATATTAGCCGAAAAATAAAAGAAGAAATGAATACATTAATAGTGAACTGTTTACTGGTATTTCCGAAAGAAGTCCAAATAACTACCCCAAAAAGTAGAAAACAAAACTTGTGACCATTTGCTACTGCCCTTTACCAGCTTCACCACCAAAGGCAACAGCATTCCCTTCCTCAAGATTATTCTGAGAATAAAGGTGTAGTATCAGAAACATATCATTCATCCATGCAATAAATGATTATTGTACACCTACAATTTGTCATGATCTTTTAGGAAGATTTTTTATTAAAATAGTTTACGCTATATTGTTGCTGTAAAATAAAGCCAAGGTGTTACTTGATAGTGAAATGATAACCAATTAGATTAAAGGGCACACATTGATATTAAGTTTCCTCTTCCGTTAAGACTCACTCATCCAGTGGGGCTGAATTGTGGAACTGGGATAATAATTTAATTACTGTTTAATATTTCAATTATTTATATTTTTAGAAAAGTGGCTTTTTTTGAATTTCATGCATTTTTAATAAATTGATAGTAAAGATCATTAGTTATGGCTATTAAATAACATTTGAATGTGTCCAACATTGATTTCTTATTAATAGAAAAGTACATATCATATACACTCAATAGTTTCATATTAACGTAAACACACACACATACACACTTGGAAAAGACAAAACATTGACTATGGGAGTTAAAACATTAATTATTTTTACTAACTATCCTAATCAGGAAAACAGAAGAAAAAAAAATCAATAGATTTTCCCTTTTAGGTACTAATATAGGGCTCTTGAAATTTCAAAGTAAAATGTCATAATTGGGGTAAAAATTGTTTCAGTCCTCACCCCTTAGAAAAGATTTTTTTAAACATCTTTATTGGAGTATAATTTCTTCACAATGTTGTTAGTTTATGCTGTATAACAAAGTGAATCAGCTATATGCATACATATATCCCCATATCCCCTCCCTCTTGTGTCTCCCTCCCACCCTCCCTATCCCACCCCTCTAGGTGGTCACAAAGCACCGAGCTCATCTCCCTGTGTTATGGGGCTGCTTCCCACTAGCTATCTATTTTACATTTGGTAGTGTATATATGTCCATGCTACTCTCTCACTTCGTCCCAGCTTACCCTGCCCCCTCCCCATGTCCTCAAGTCCATTTTATATTTCTGCGTCTTTATTCCTGTCCTGCCCCTAGGTTCGTCAGAACCATTTGTTTTTTTCTTAGATTCCATATATATGTGTTAGCATACAGTATTTGTTTTTCTCTTTCTGACTTACTTCACTCTGTAGGACAGACTCTAGGTCATTCCACCTCACTACAAATAACTCAATTTCGTTTCTTTTTATGGCTGAGTAATATTCCATTGTATATATGTGCCACATCTTCTTTATCCAGTCATCTGTTGATGGACACTTAGGTTGCTTCCATGTCCTGGACACTTAGGTTGCTTCCATGTCCTGGCTATTGTAAACAGAGCTGCAATGAACATTGTGGTACATGACTCTTTTTTTTTTTTTTTTTTTTTTAACATCTTTATTTGAGTATAACTGTTTTACAATAGTGTGTTAGTTTCTCTTTTACAACAAAGTGAATCAGTTATACATATACATATGTTCCCATAACTCTTCCCTCTTTTGTCACCCTCCCTCCCACCCTCCCTATCCCACCCCTCTAGGTGGTCACTAAGTACAGAGGTGAACTCCCTGTGCTATGCTGTAGCTTCCCACTAGCTATCTAATTTACATTTGGTAGTGTGTATATGTCCCTGCCACTCTCTCACATCGTCACAGCTTACCCTTCCCCCTCCCCATATCCTCAAGTCCATGCTCTAGTAGGTCTGTGTTTTATTCCCTCCTACCACTAATCTCTTCATGACATTTTTTTTTTTTTTTTTTTTAGATTCCATATATATGTGTTAGCATACGGTATTTGTTTTTGTCCTTCTGACTTACTTCACTCTGTATGACAGATTCCAGGTCTATCCACCTCATTACAAATAACTCAGTTTCATTTCTTTTTATGGCTGAGTAATATTCCATTGTATATATGTGCCACATCTTCCTTATCCATTCATCTGTTGATGGACACTTAGGTTGCTTCCATGTCCTGGCTATCGTAAATAGAGCTGCAATAAACATTTTGGTACATGACTCTTTCTGAATTATGATTTTCTCAGGGTATATGCCCAGTAGTGGGATTGCTGGGTCATATGGTAGTTCTATTTGTAGTTTTTTAAGGATCCTCCATACTGTTCTCCGTAGTGGCTGTATCAATTTACATTCCCACCAACAGTGCAAGAGTGTTCCCTTTTCTCCACACCCTCTCCAGCATTTATTGTTTGTTGATTTTTTTGATGATGGCCATTCTGACTGGTGTGAGGTGATACCTCATTGTAGTTTTGATTTGCATTTCTCTAATGATTAGTGATGTTGAGCATCCTTTCATGTGCTTGCTGGCAATCTGTATATCTTCTTTGGAAAAATGTCTATTTAGGTCTTCTGTCCATTTTTGGATTGGGTTGTTTGTTTTTTTGAGTTTGAGCTTCATGAGCTCCTTGTATGTTTTGGAGATTAATCCTTTGTCAGTTGCTTCTTTTGCAAATATATTCTCCCATTCTGAGGGCTGTCTTTTCATCTTGTTTGTGGTTTCCTTTGCTGTGCAAAAGCTTTTAAGTTTCATTAGGTCCCATTTGTTTATTTTTGCTTTTATCTCCATTTCTCTAGGCGGTGGGTCAAAAAAGATCTTGCTGTGATTTATGTCAAAGAGTGTTCTTCCTATGTTTCCCTCTAAGAGTTTTATAGTGTCTGGTCTTACATTTAGGTCTCTAATCCATTTGGGGTTTATTTTTGTGTATTGTGTTAGGGAATATTCTAATTTCATTCTTTTGCATGTAGCTGTCCAGTTTTCCCAGCACCACTTACTGAAGAGGCTGGCTTTTCTCCACTGTATATTCTTCCCTCCTTTATCCAAGATAAGGTGACCATATGTGTTTGGGTTTATCTCTCGGCTTTCTATCCTGTTCCATTGATCTATATTTCTGTTTTTGTGCCAGTACCATACTGTCTTGATTACTGTAGCTTTGTAGTATAGTCTGAAGTCAGTGAGCCTTTTTCCTCTAGCTCCATTCTTCTATCTCAAGATTGTTTTGGCTATTTGGGGTCTTTTGTGTTTCCATACAAATTTAAAATTTTTTTGTTCCAGTTCTGTGAAAAATGTCATTGGTAATTTGATAGGGATTGCGTTGACTCTGTAGATTGCCTTGAGTAGTATGGGAATTTTAATACAAAAGCTCCATTGAAAAATATAAAGAAAAAATAATTTACATGACTCAAGTAGAGATTAAAGACTTTTTTCACCTTATGTGTCCCAAGGAGCACCTGAAGACCAGGTAACTGCCCAAGTGGAAACATGATTGGAGTTTTACAGGGCTTTGGGAAGAGAGGGGTGCATGGCAGGAGGCACTTCTCTTCTTTAACTACAGTAAAACTCATGGTAGAAATGGTTTTCTGTGCCTCTTGCTTAAGTTGGTTGGTGCAGTCCCCTCCTTGCAACTGTCAAAACACTTCTTTCCACAGCTGTGTTTGCAAGCCTTGCATTCCTCAAGGTTCATGAGAGGGGGAAGTAGCAAAAAAAAGGCGGGGGTTGGTGGGGGAAGTGGAAGAGGGAAAGAGAAGAGAAGAAAAGGTAAAGGAGTCAAGATCAAGGCAAGGGAAAGGGAAATAGGTCTGTTTAAGTCCTTTTTATAGAAACCATATAATTCCTGGAAATTTTCAATAGAAATCTCAACATAAGAAACTAGTTATTCTAAAACCTGATGGAAATTTGAAAGTAGTGACCATGAGTCTGACTTAACAACTTTGTAATATAAAACACAGTTATCTGGTCACCCTATTCTATTTTTCTTATTCTATTGCATTTGTCACTTTGTATTTCTATTTGGATTTGGGTTTGAATTTTCTGAACTTGTCATATGACAACAAAAATTTGGGTTATGTTATTACTTTCATATTCCTAATTATTTTAGTGTGTGATTTATCTTGAGAGTTAACCACATCTCTTGACCAAGTCTATTTTAATTCACCTTCCCTGTAAGATTGTGTTGAGAAATAATCTGATGACAAAACCTCATCTAAATCCTGAAAATATATTTAAATACTATCATTCTTGAGATTTCTGCATTATTCGTTTTTTCTTAGGAACCACAATCTCTGTAGCATAGTGAGATTTGCTGTCTTTACTGCACTCAGCAAACCGTAGTGAGGTTTAATTTTGAATGTTTTGTACATTTTAACTAACAGTTAAATGGATCTATTTTGAAATCACTATAAATAGGATATTAATGCAGAACACAGGTGCAGAAATGTAAAGATGTTGCAAAACCACCTCTTTCAAAATGGTAAATAACGATGTATTAAAAAGGATTGATGACCAAGTGCCATCCATTTGATTGCATTAAATATCAGTTTGAATATATAAAACGTTCTTAAATAAATAATACTTCAAATAATACATTTTAGACTACATATATATGGTATTTAACATGATTCTGAACTAACCATAACATTTTAATGCCTCACATTAAGCACTGTAGTCTGAGAACACCAAGAGAAAAGTTAAAAAGAAATAAAATATGGTTTAATAATCTTTCTCTCTTGTGCATTTTGCAATAGAGCTTTCACTAGTTTATTTATTGGCAATATTACTCTTAAATATAAAGTAGTTAAGATTCCTAAAATATTGCTTCCTACTTAGGCTTTCAAGCCCAATAGCTTTCTCAAGCCCCATAGTTTCCAAAATTTGTGCCTCATTCTGCTTTTGGATTCTTCTTACCTTTAAAATGGTATTCCAGAGATACTAAAAGTCATAGAAACAGAGCATAATTGATTATATGGATGACTTTTTGGCATCAAGGAGAAGAATTGAATGGAAACTTGAAGAAGGGAAAAATTCTGATGTCTTCAACAAAGCTTAGTAACTGACTTTTTCTATCTAACTCAGTCTAAAACTGCCTCAATACTTAGAAAATGTTCTAAGACTATTTCATTCTTACACAAGAACCACGAGGAGATCTACTAAATTCATTACAAGAATGATTCAAACAGTTGCTTGATAACATTTGAAAATAGCAGTTCTGTTATTTTTTTACTTTTCACTTTTCTGTTTTGATGATTTTTATGTCATAGCATACATTGGGCCAGAGAACTGGATAAAGACATGATCAACCTCTAGAAAAGAAGTGAACTATGAGGAAGTTAATTTTAACTTCTTGTGGATATGCACTAGACTTAAAAATTACTGACTTTCCTTTCATATGTAGGTTTTCCCTATTTAAGAAACTCAATGTGCATTTACATTTAATAGTGTCTTTTTTTGAGATTTATTCTGGGTGCACTACATTTCGCCCTTTCTTCATACTGGACTTAGCTATGGAATATGGAATGTTTTTGCTGTTGTTGTACATGTACATTTCAGATTGGTATTAAATTTGATTCCCAGCCTTTTTGTTTTATTTCTTCAATATCTCACTTGAAATGTAAAAAAAAAAAAAAAATGTATCCAGGGATTTCAAACATAAATAAGTAACACCTGCCAGTAAGTGTAATTATTTTCAGGAACACACATCAGAAGTGATACTTCTTTAACTTAGACTTGCTACATCATTTTGCTTCCATATTTCCATTTAAAAATTTAAACAAGAGCTAGAATGGGAGATTCTGTGCTACAACTTTGAATTTTATTTTTTAAACTGTTTAAAGAAGCTAAGAGTAAGAATCTACATGATTTTGGCATATAAATATGGCTCAAAGGCCTGGAATTACTTAGGCTTCCCTGGTACTAACTAAGCACATAATCAAGTAGGTGGCAGGAAGATATCTGTGTTACCATTTTTAAGAGAACTCTACTTTAAATTAAAAAAAAATTATTTTTATGTACTTGCTAGGATCATAGATTCAATTAAAATATTTTGAGTTTCTTTTACATGTGATGTAATAGCCAAATTAATATGGGCACAATTCATTAAGCTAATATACTTATTTTGAAAGTGTACTTGTTTTGTTTGGGAAAAGAAGGTTTTTGAAGAGTTAACTCTTTTTCTGATCTATCTGAGGCTTGTTCATCTTGTCTGGAGAACAGATGGAGATGGGATTGGGTGAACCATGTAATTATTCAACTCATACTCTCCAAAATGCCTGAAAAATGGGCGGGAATGCATGACACAGGTACCAAGAACAACTTGCTTTCATGGGCAACTTGTTTTACATCTGATATAGGTGAGGAAGAAAATAATCCACTCCTTCCCTAATTTGTGGCTATGACTGCCTTAGCTATTGCCTAGCTCAATTAGTGGATGTGGCAGGATTCAGGGTAGGCCTCTTCACCTACTTTGCCAGAGGAAGAGCCCATGGTGCTTTCTCTTTGTGACCATTTTCAGATGGATTTAGGCAGATGCATGCACAGCACATATGCAATGGCAGTCATTCTCTCTGCCTCTTCCTTAAGTGCAGAGGCCAAATCTGCAGTCCTTCCAGCTCTGTTCAAGCCAAAGACTCAGAGGAGCAGGAGGAGGCAGAGAGACCAAAACAGAGGGTAGGGACCAGGGTATGACTTCCCACTGAAGCTGCAGTAGGAAAAACCATTATCATCCTCCTCTGTGCTCTTAATCAAGGACTGACATGTTATAATATTAAAAGCTTTATGTAGCAACCCAATCAATTGCCATGTGTGGGACAAGGATGAAAATAAAGAATTCCCAAGAATTATGGACATGGTTTTTCTGGGAGAAGCTAGATATTTTGGATTCCTTAAATAGCTCATAAATATTCAAAGTGTTTCAATTAATTCTAAAACTATTTTAGAATTGGAATAGTCAGGGATGCCAAGAAAGATTATTTCAAAAGCTTATAATTTTCTTTGCAGAACCACTCCATGAAACATTTTTTATAGTTTTGAAATAAATTTTTCAGTGTGGCAGGCAAAAGAGAGGCAAGCAAATTCTAGTAATAATTACTCTCAAGGGAAATAAAACAAACCCCAAACATTTGTTCAATTTCCCATTAAAAGTCATTTTTCTCACCCCAGCAGATGTCAAATACCTGGCCAGTTGGAGATAGAAAATCGTGCCTCTGGTAACCAGAAATCATCTGACTCTCAGAAATGAGATTTTTTTGCATTCCCATTAGGGCTTTCCTGTTGGCTTATTAAGACTAAATGGGGGCTTCCCTGGTGGTGCAGTGGTTGAGAATCCGCCTGCCGATTCAGGGGACATGGGTTCGTGCCCCGGTCCGGGAAGATCCCACATGCCGCGGAGCGGCTAGGCCCGTGAGCCATGGCCACTGAGCCTGTGCGTCTGGAGCTTGTGCTCTGCAACGGGAGAGGCCACAACAGTGAGAGGCCCACGTACCCCCACCCCCCAAAAAAAAGACTAAATGGGAAGCCAAACAAGATTATCTGTCCCTGATAGGAAGGGAAATAAAGTTAATGGTAAGACAAGCTGGCTGGCTCTATTCCTTAGCCTGCCTCCTAAACTACTTCCCCAAATCTCTACCTGAGGACTTAACACCATGAGGAGCTTGATTTATACTTCAACTTGAAAATTTGGTTTAGGAAAGCACTTAGTATTATATGGGATAAGAAAGGTATTGCAGGGAAGGATGATGTAAAATATCATCCTGTTTATCCTCTGCCCAGTGCTCACTATTTCAAGTCAGCATTTAAAAAATTTCCAGCCTACTGGCACAAGAACAGAAATATAGATCAATGGAACAGGATAGAAAGCCCAGAGATAAACCCATGCACATATGGTCACCATATTTTTGATAAAGGAGGTAAGAATATACAATGGAGAAAAGACAACCTCTTCAACAAGTGGTGCTGGGAAAACTGGAGAGCTACATGTAAAAGAATGAAATTAGAACACTCCCTAACACTGTACACATAAATAAACTCAAAATGGGTTAAAGACCTAAATGTAAGGCCAGACACTATCAAACTCTTAGAGGAAAACATAGGCAGAACACTCTGTGACATAAATCACAGCAAGATCCTTTTTGACCCACCTCCTAGAGAAATGGAAATAAAAACAAAAATAAACAAATGGGACCTAATGAAACTTCAAAGCTTTTGCTCAGCAAAGGAAACCATAAATAAGATGAAAAGACACCCCTCAGAATGGGAGAATATATTTGCAAATGAAGCAATTGACAAAGGATTAATCTCTAAAATTTACAAGCAGCTCAATATCAAAAAAACAAACAACCCAATCCAAAAATGGACAGAAGACCTAAATAGACATTTCTCCAAAGAAAATATACAGATGGCCAGCAAGCACATGAAAGGATGCTCAGCATCACTCATCATTAGAGAAATGCAAATCAAAACTACAATGAGGTATCACCTCACACCAGTCAGAATGGCCATCATCAAAAAAATCTACAAACAAACAAATGCTGGAGAGGGTGTGGAGAAGAGGGAAGCCTCTTGCACAGTTGGTGGGAATGTACAATGATACAGCCACTACGAAGAACAGTATGGAGGTTCCTTACAAAACTAAAAATAGAACTACCATATGACCCAGCAATCCCACTACTGGACATATATCCTGGGAAAACCATAATTCAAAAAGAGTCATGTACCGCACTGTACACTGCAGCTCTGTTTACAACAACCAGGACATGGAAGCACCCTAAGTGTCCATCAACAGATGAATGGATAAAGAAGATGTGGCACATACATACAATGGAATATTACTCAGCCATAAAAGGAAACGCAGTTGAGTTATTTGTAGTGAGGTGGATGGACTAGGGTCCGTCCTACAGAGTGAAGTAAGTCAGAAAGAGAAAAACAAATACTGTATGCTAACACATATATATGGAATCTAAAAAAAAAAAAAAAAGGTTCTGAAGAACCTAGGGGCAGGACAGGAATAAAGACGCAAACGTAGAGAATGGACTTGAGGACACGGGGAGTGGGGGAAGGGTAAGCTGTGACAAAGTGAGAGAGTGGCATGGACATATATACACTACCAAATGTAAAATGGATAGCTAGTGGGAAGCAGCCGCATAGCACAGGAAGATGAGCTCGGTGCTTTGTGACCACCTAGAGGGGTGGGATAGGGAGGGTGGGAGGGAGACGCTAGAGGGAGGAGATATGGGGATATATGTATATGTATAGCTGATTCACTTTGTTATAAAGCAGAAACTAACACACCATTGTAAAGCAATGATACTCCAATAAAAATGTTAAAAAAATAAAATAAATTTAAAATAAAAAAAATTAAAAATAAAAACTTCCAGCCTGTAGAGAATGGTTATTTGTATGTATAAAGTGTATGGGATGGGATAGCTGATGGCTGGGACCTCAGAGGCTATGGGAGTAGTTTCTATATTTCACTACCGGCGGACTTCTGTCCTTGGACGGTGTTTTTTTTGTTTTCCTTTGGGAGGTTAGAAATGTTAGGTGTGACTCCAGACAGGTGTCTTCAACTCCTCATTTTATCTTTTTTCCTTTTTTGAGAAACCTGCTTCCCTACAATATGCTCAATAACTTCTTATCCCTTACCCTTTATGACACAGGTCAGAACCTACTATGGAAAAGATCTTATAATTTTAGTGAACTTACTGTGCCTTATACTTCATTCTTAATTGTGAAATGAATTGTCCTTTCAAAGGCATTTCAATCTTCACCTAGCAGAAAGGAAAATGCTCTTTAATGGAAATTTAGAAATCACAGCATGTAGCCACTAGCCCTGCAACTTTGCTGTTTTACTTTGCTCTATAGGGTTTTCCCTCTAATTTGCTGAGAAGGCTCAGGGTTTAGCACAGTACTTCACTACCATCAAGCTAGTTATTTTAAACTAACATTTCCATTGATAATTTTTGTATGGAGGACTCCATTTGTCTCTAGCATGCGTGAAGCATCATGATATAGTTTTTGGTTGTCTCTCTGGTGTACTAGTCTTAGAGGATGGGATTAACAAGGAGTTCATGAGGAATATTAAACTTGGTGACATAGATCACCACAAAAAAATTTACTATACAGTTGAAAAGATAAAATGAACACATGTGAAAACAACAAATCCGTGAACCATTACATTAAAAAAGTATGCTTTAACTCCACAGGAAGGGAAGTCATTATGAGCTGCGATAGAGATAGAGATAGAGATAGATTTTCAGTGAAAAGATTTGTGGTCTGTGAAGAGAGCCTGAATGGCTGTTGGGATTTAGATTGGAGGGGGTGAGGTGGGACATCCCAGATAAGGGGGACAAAGGCATTATGGCAAGGAGGGTACAGAGGAAGCAAATAGATGTAATATTGTGTAGACAGGAATGGGGTAGATTATTGCTGTGTTAGAAACACAAGAATTTAGATTTGATGTGAGAAGGCACAGGGAACCCTAGTAAATTTCATGGTAGTGTGAAAGGATAATGAAATAAAATGGCAAAGGCATATCTTTGTTTGAGCTCTTACTGTGTGACTTTTACTAAGTTACAAAGGTATTTTCATCTTCAGTTTCTTCATGTACAAAATCAAGACATAGGATTATGTGAAGATTTGAGGACCAGTGAGAAATATAGGAAATACTACTACCACCACCACTACCACCTACAGTAATAAGGAATGATGTCTATTTTTAGTATTTTATGGTTGTTGATTTAAGCAAATAGAGATCCCTATAGTTTCTATGACCTCCTCTCTTTCCTTCAAGAGGTGGAAACTACTTCTTCTCTCCTTGAATCTGGGCAGGTTCTGTGATTGCTTTGGTCAATAGAATATTGTAGAAATTATGGTGTGCGAAATTACAGATCTAGGCCATCTTCCACTTCTTGTTACTTGGAGTATATCTTCTTAGTATACTTCTTCTTCACTATGATTTGAAAAGCCTGGCCCATGTGGAGAGGCCACTTGTAGATACTGCAGTTCATAGAATCAGCCGTACTCCCAACTGACAGCTACCAATAACTGTCAGTCATGTTGAGTGAGCCAGCAAGCCTTCTTGAAGCTTCAGTGCATTTCAGTCCCAGCCCCTGTCCAGCAGTTGGTTCCAGCTGAGACCAATTAACTCACAGACAGTTGATGAAAAATAATACATTTGTTTTAAGATCAGTGTTTAAATGAGTTTTGAGATGGTGTGTTATACAGCAATTGATAACTGGAACATTGATTTCATTTTTAAATCATGATAATATAAGGGGTATTTGTTTGTTGTGAGTGTTATGTGTGAAGAACAGTATTCCAGTTGTGGAGGAGATGAAGGCCTTGATTAGGGAATCAGTGTTGCAAATGGAGAGTATTTCTTTCATTAATCATTCATCCATCCAACTCAATAAATATTTATTGAGCAACAGCATCCAGTACACCAGGTTTGTGAAAGCTGTTTATTATTTGGCTATGGAATTACAAAAAATAATGATACTGTATTGTAAACTTCAAAACTTATTTTCCTGCTGCCTCAACATCCCCACAATCAAGCTGTGAGCACCCTGCTCAGGTGACCAAGTGCACCAGTGTGATAAGTCTGGTCCCTGCCACAAGTTCCCTTTCTTGCTGTCCCCCGCCTGTGACCACCGATGAAAGCTCAACAGTGAAATCCCTTCCGACCTTTTGCTTGTGTACTCCACCCTGACCTTCAGCAAAGGCACTTGTCTACTGGTTCTCACTCTCCCTTGGCTTTTCCCCTGCTTGCTTGAACTTGTCCCTTGGAGCTCCTCCCATCTGGCATCCTGTGTCGTGTGCTATGCCATTCTCTAGGACCTGAGTATAATAAATCTTTTAATTTCATATGCCTCTCCAAATGTAATTTCTGCAGTTATGTTGGAGTGATCCTTAAGGACCCCACAAGGGGACTTATTCCCCCATTTACAACACAGATGACTGTGTTCAAAACATTAAAATCTTACAGTAATGGCCAAGACACTAGCTAAAACCAGACTGTTTACCAGACATACAAGAGAGATTGGAAATTCAACACTGTTGAATGTTTACCAGACATACAAGAGGGATTGGAAATTCAACACCCCTAGACGTCCACATCTCCTACAAAAGAAAAAAAAGCAAGCAAGAAGTAAAACACATATACACACATACATGGTGGAATCAGGAGCAAGTGACGTGATAATTTAAATACATTATTGACTCAGAGTGTCTAGGTTCAATCCGGGTACCACCAATAGCCAAGTGCAATCTCACGTATGTCACTCTTATATAAAATGGAGATAATAAAGCAAATCATAACATATCATGTTAGTAAGTATTAATGAAGTAAATCTATATAAATAATTGTCACCCCCCCTTCTTGCATTGGTTGAGTAATTTCCTACCAATCTTAAATGCTATGTTTCAACCCTCAGATTTCCAAGAATGTATCTCATGTTTCAGCATAATGCATTCTGTGACTTTTCTGTTTCGTTGTTGCAATGTTCCCTCTATTGTTTTCATTCTCATAAGGGAACCTTTTATAGGAAAACATATTTCTATTAGTAGAGATGTTAATGTAACTGCTTTTGTCCTTTTCTTAGATTTTACTTCTCTTGGCCGTGACACATTTTTTCTTATATAAGTTTCAGATGTAAAGTATTATAATTCAATATCTGTATACACTACAAAGTGATCACTACCACAAGCCTAGTTACCATCCATCACCGTACAGTTGGCCCCCTTTATTCATTTTGCCAACCCTCCAACTCCCTTCCCCTCTAGTAACCACTGCTCTGTTCTCTATATCCATGAGTTTGTTTTTGTTTTATTCTGTTTATTTGTTTGTATTTTTTTATATTCCGCATATGAAATCGTATGGTATTTAGCTTTCTCCATCTGATTTATTTCACTCGCATAATACCTTCCATGTAGTTGCAAAAGGCAGGATTTCATTTTTTTTATGGATGAGTAGTATTCCATTATATATATATATATATATATATATATATATATATATATATATATATATATATATATATATAAAATCTTCTTTGTCCATTCATTCATCAATGGAGATTTAGGTTATTTCTGTATCTTGGCTATTGTAAATAGTACTGCGAGGAACATAGGGGTGCATATATCTTTCTGAATTGATGTCTTTATGTTCTTCAAATAAATACCCATAAGTGGAATAGCTGAGTCATATGGTAGTTCTACTCTTAATTTTTTGAGGAATCTCCATACTGTTTTTTTTATAGTGGCTGCCTCATTTTATAGTTCTACTAACAGTGCACAAGGGTTTCCTTTTCTCCACATCCTCATCAGCATTTGTTATTTCTTGTCTTTTTGATAATAGCCATTCTCACAGGTGCAAAGTAATATTTCATTGTGGCTTTGCGTTTCATTTCCCTAATAATTAGTGATGTTAACCATCTTTTCATGTGCCTGTTGACAATCTCTATGTCTTCTTTGGAAAAATGTCTGTTCAGGTCCTTTGCTCATTTTTTATTATTTTTTAATTGAAGTACAGTTGACTTACAATATTATATTAGTTTCAGGTGTACAACATAGTAATTCAATATTTTTATAGATTGCATTCCATACAAAGTTATAAAATATTGACTATTTTCCCTGTGCTGTATATTACATCCTTGTAACTTATTTATTTTGTTCCTAGTAGTTTGTAACTCTTAACCTCCTTCACCTATGTTGTTCCTCCCCCCACTCCCTCCCCTCTGATAACTACAGTAAGTCCCCTACATATGAACCTTCAAGTTGCGAAGTTTCAAAGATTCAAACGTGGTCTTCAGCAACTTTGTGACTCTCAGCAAGAAGCTGGAGCTAGATCTGCAAGAGGACGACTTCATAGAACTCCTTGCTGTGCAACACAAGGAACTTACTAATGAAGACCTAATGGAATTGGAGGCCCAGAGAAAGGATGAAGAGAGACAAGAGGAGGAAGTAACTGAAGAACTGAAGAGATTCATGATTCAGGAAATGGCAAGAGGATTTTCTTTATTTGAGGAGGCAATGTTAGTTTTTGAGGCACAGGACCCAAACGTAGAATGGTTCATGAAGGTTGCAGCAGCCATTCAGAATGTAATCCAGTGCTACTGTGTCATCATCTATGGCGAGAAAAGAAGAGCTGCTACCCAAACATCACTGGATCATTTTTTCAAGAGGGTAGATAGAATTGAATCCAGCAAGGAACCAGAACCTGTGCCATCAACATCAGGTGTGAGTGAAATTGCAGCTTGCCTTCCGTCTCCTATTGCTGACGATCCCTCAGCTCTACCATCTCCTACCTCCTCCCCCTCCTCCAGTCAGTAACTCTACTTGCCCGTTCACTCGATGCCAGCCCCTGTATGCCAGCTGTTGTACTGTACTACTGTACTTTTCAAGGTACTGTGCTGTGAGATTAAAAATGTTTTCTTTATTTTTTGTGTTTGTTTTTTATGTATTATTTGTGTGAAAAGTATTATAAACCTATTACAATAAAGTACCATCTAGCTGATTGTGGGTACCTAGGCTAACTTTGTTGGACTTACGAATAAATTGGACTTATGAACATGCTGGCGGAATGGAATTTGTTCGTTTGTGGGAAACTTACCATACTAGTTTGCTTTCTATATCTGTGAGTCTTTCTGTTTTGTTGTGTTTGTTCATTTGTTTTATTTTTTAGATTTCACATATGATGAAAACATACAGTATTTGTCTTTCTCTGTCTGACTTATTTTGCTAAGCATAATACCCTCCAGGTACATCCATGTTGTTGCAAATGGCAAGATTTTATTCTTTTTAATGGCTGAGTAATATTCCATTGTGTATATATGTGTTCTTTATCCATTCATCTGTTATTTGTTTTGTTTTGTTTTTGAGTTGTATGATTTCTTTATATATTTTGGATCTTAACATCTTACTGTATGTATTATTTGCAAATATCTTCTCCCATTCAGTAGGCTGCCTTTTTGTTTTGGTTATGGTTTTCTTCATTGTACAGAAACTTTTTAGTTTGATGTAGTCCCATTTGTTTATTTTCTCTTTTGTTTCCCTTGCCTTTGATGTCAGATACACAAAAATATCATTAAGACCAATGACAGGTTACCATCTGTTTTCTTTTAAGAATTTTATGGTTTCAGGTTTTAGAGTCAAGTATTTACTCCATTTTGAATTAATTTTTTGTATGGCATAAGGTAGTGGTCTAGTTTCATCCATTTGCATGTGGCTGTCCAGTATTCCTAACACCACTTATTGAAGGGACTTCTCCTTTCTCCATTGTATGTTCTTTGCTCCTTTGTCATAAATTAATTGTCCATACATGTGTGGGTTTATTTCTGGGCTCTCAATTCTGTTCCATTGATCTGTGTGTCTGTTTTTGTGCCAGTATCAGCCTGGTTTCACTACTGTCTCCTTGTAGTATAGTTTGAAATCAGGGAGTATGATATCTCCAGTTTTGTTCTTCTTTCTGAAGATTTTTTTGGTGCTTTGGGATCTTTTGTGGATCCAAACATATTTTAGAATAATTTGTTCTAGTTCTGTGAAATATGCATTTGGAAATTTGGTCAGGATTGCATTGAATCTAATTTTGGTCATGATTGGGTTGAATCTATAGATTCTTGGCCATGACTCTTCGACCTTTTATTAGCTACTATGATTCTTATCACAGTCTTACCACCTTATTTTTTTCCTCTTTTGTTCTATCACATCTCTTCCTTCTATGTCCAGTTTCCTCACATTTTTCCAAAGAGGAAATCCTTGCTTTTAGGTGAAATCTCTCCTTCACAAATAGCTGATTAGAGTGGTTTAATATTTAATAGTCATACTTACATTCACGTTTCACTTCTAAAAGAGGTAATAGTTGGAAATGTTTACATTTAAAAAATATAAACACACGGATGACTTTTAGGAGATTTAATTGATACCCATGAAAGTACTTGAAAATCTTAATCACTGTGTTGTCAGTCCTATACATATCAAATTCCAGCTTTTGGGGGGGATAATTTAGAATATTTTCCTTATTATCTTTTGTTCTGTATTATCAAAGTGCTAAACAGATGGTACTTCTAGAGTCATACCCAACACACTGCCAAATACTTCTCTCTGAAATATTGAGCACCCCTCAATTTAGTTTAATCTGAACCAATATAAAAAAATTCAAGAAAACACAGAATTATGATAGCATAGAGAAAACTCTACTCCAAAAGAAAGCAAATGTAGTACAATAATTAGCTGATTTAAAGCTCATTGTGAGAGCACTGCTATTCAGAACTACAACACTGGGTGGCATGATAAGTACAGATTAATAGAAAATAATAAGGCTGGGAGATTCAAATTGTTTCTTAATGCTTCAGGCAAGATAGGCATTATTAAAACGATAGAATACTGCAGTACTCCATTTTCAAACACCAGTAGTCTATGAATGCTTACTTCTCTTTGTCATTATTGCATAAAGAGTATGAGAAGGCAGGATCCAAAGGGTATATACATTTACCTAATAGTCAAAGTTCCAAGATGAGTTTTTCGCTAACCATCAGACCAAAAACAATTACAGTAATAGACCTCACACCTAATATAAGCCCACAAAACGTTATGCTTTGCCTTAAAAAAGTTCTCATATATTATTTTATCTGATGCTCACAAAAAAAATCCATATTATAGAAGAGGGAGGTAACAGATATTAAGTGGCTTGCTCATTATCACATAGACAGTAAGGTGACATTATAAAAATTAAAAGCAAGGTCTTCTGCCTAATGGAGAAATGGCTCACAAAATAAAATGTTCTGTATTTACCATAGGGAAAATTAATAATGGATCTAGATTTAAATTAAAAAACATGTCAGCGTCAACCCTTTGCTAAGGAGAGTAAGTTGAGCCCCAAGCTCTGAATAAAAAAGCTGTAAAAAATAAAGTTTCTTACCTCTTTAAAATATTTTTCCAACCAATTTGTGGCTGTGTCAAGGCAACATCATGGATAGTGGTGGAGGGAGACATAGACCTGGAGACTAGGCTAACTTGGAAACAAAATTAACAGAAGGGAGTAAAGAGGAGAGAATCATGAAGCATTAGGGGAACATTACAAACAAGTATCAGTAGTTAGAAATGGGTGTGGCATCATCAGCGAGATTAGTCTTCAGGAGCAGAGATCTAGTAATCAGTGATCAGGCCCTGAGAGATGATGTAAAAGTAAGAGAAGGAGGAGACGCAAGTCTCCAGGGTACCCAGGCAAGAGAAACCAAGTAAATAGTACTTAGAAATAAAGCAATAAAATAGAGGCTCACCTACTCTAATGGAGTAAAAGCAAGTGCTTGGCTACAGAAATGAGGCAATTACCGACTGCTACAACTGGGAATAATACCTGAAAACTTTTATCAGCAAGGCTGGCTGCAGGCTGAATCCTAGAAACAGGCCTAGAATTTGTAATACTGTGTTCCGCATACCACATGGTGCCTTCTGATATATGAGATGATAATGAGCCCACAGGTAAAACATGAGAGGTTAATTTATCATCCAAATTAGGTCAGCTTTGATAATTAATGGGAAATTGGTTTTATTATACTAATGGACCTATACAATCATTCTATACAAATTGATTTTAAAAAGATAAATTCTAATAAACATTAGATAATCATGTACATTAAAAATAGCATAAGCAGAAGTTATTATTGATAATATTTACATAAATCATCTCTAATATTTTTCAGTGGTATTTGTCTGAAGAAGATTTTTGTTCAATATGATATTGTTAATTTAAAAATCTTCATAAAGTTGAAGTTGAATTTATTTCAATCTTTGGACTTGAATTTATTTTATGGCTAATAAATTCAATTTTTTATACCTTCATTGAGTCTCCTCTGTTAAACATACTATTTTTTATGGAGACATGAAATATATGGTAAGTTCAGAGCAAATTCTACAAAATAGGAGATAGTATCAATTCTATTTTTAATTAAAACATATAAATACATCAGCTCAAATATTTATTTTACAGTTATTTTTACAAATAAACTTGTCAAATAATTCCTCTCTATTTATAAATCTTTGTAATGTTTCACCAAGCTTAGATGCCTAAAAACCTTAGGTCTTCTCAATTTCACTCCATTCAACATAAAATATAAATTTCTCCAATTAAAAATAGATACTCCATCAAAAGATCCTTCTAAGTCAAGATATTTGAAAGAACAGTTATAGAATTTTAAAATTAAATCTTCTACACTCTTGAGTTCTCATCATTTAATATTTTTAAATTCTTCACTCACTTCTCCAGGGTTGAATTTTAATGTTTTCTGCGTTTTAAATCTCCTTCCCTATGATTGCTACTCAATAAAATCTTGAAAGGATGATAATTTAGGGCCCTACTTTAAAAAACTTCTTTATTAACAATCTTCAACTAAATATGAAGAAAATGAAACCAAAATATAAGAGAGATTGTTTATTTAAATAAAATTGTAGGATACAGAATAATTTACAGAATAGTTCTTCACAAGGTCAAACATTTCTAAAATTCACTTGAAGACAGGCAGCAAAGAGAAAAGGCATGTACAGCCAGATTAAAGATTGTTTTTGGTAATCACCATTGGCTTCATCCCAGCTTTTAGTCTGGTTACTACAGATGTAAATTTCAACAACTACAGCTTTTATTTTGATTAGTCAAATATGAATTATGTGAACCTCAATTTTAAGAATGTTTGTATTCCATAGATTTCTTAATTGAAACCCAACATTGTTTTTTTACTATAGCACTGTGCTCCATTAAGTCTATACTCCCCCAAAGAATTCTCTTTTCAATATTAAACTTTAAAATTGAATTTATAAGAGCATTCATAACAATGTCAGATGTATCACCTCTGACAGACTGAACTTCTAAAGGTTTTACTTTCATTTTATAAATTGGATGACAAAATTGAACCATTATTGGCTTTAACTTTATATAATTTTTTTGAAGCACCTGAAGATGACCATATAAAACTGACATCTTTAACTATATGTGAATTTCTTTTGCTAATGGAACCAACACTAACAGTGACTTTTTGTATATGTACAAGAGACGTTAAAATTGAAAATTAGTGACATTAATTTAGATCAGAAATTATTTAATCTAAATAAAAAGTTATTTTGTCTTGTTATTTTCATGTGCTCAGTGATATCTGTATGGATATTGAGCGTTGACGAACATTTTGTGCTACTTACCTACACAAAATCAACTCTCTTTAAAAATGGATATTCAATAGAAAAGCTTTCAATAAATTTTTCTTTTCTTTTTAGTCACATTACTGTCTAAAGGGCTTATTGCAAAAAATAAAAATTACCAAACAAATATAAATGAATAGTTGTACATTTATTCCATACAATAAATGACAAAAACCATTATAGTAAAAGCATTCAGACTACTTTTATATGCTCTATAGTAAAACTGCTAAATCTCTAGTTTCTACACATAATTCACATAAACTTAACCTATAATTTTCCAAGTTTTCCACTGAAATGTCAAATGACTCCCTGGTAATCAAGCCATAGCATAAGCCAAAGAATCCAAATGGCAGGCAGGGCAGCAGTGCTAAATACTCCTCCCACTGAAATTGTAGATGGGAAACAGTTACCTGTTGCTACTCAGTATAGTCTGAGTTCCCTTCAGGTTGTCAGCAGGAGCCCTGTATGCTATCCTTAAATGGGAGGTGTTTGTTATGCTGAAACTAAGAAGAGTCAGGGAAAGAGATTTTTTTTGGCCATGGAGCATGGCTTGCAGGATCTTAGTTCCCTGACCAGGGATTGAACATGCACCCTCTCCAGTGAAAGCGCAGACTCCTAGCCACTGGACAACCAGGGAATTCCCTGAGAAGTAGTTGCTTGACAGTCTTTTTTTCAGATTTAACCACATGTGGATGTGAGGACTATTTGAACTACACATGTATGTCACATAATACTAGATGAAACCGTGGCAGAAGCAAAAAAACAAAAACAAAACCAGTAAGAAGTGCTCAAAGAATGTTGGGAACTTTTAAAAAATAACACAAAAGCCAGCCTGAAGGAATTCCTTATGGGGCAAATCAGGGACAGTTTGAGCATCAAAATAAATACAAGAGTAATAAATTATAAGTAGGGCTAATAAAAAACTAGAAGGAATTCTTGTGCAACAGAAGAACGCCAGCACCATCCAGGTACGCTGGGATATATGGTCACCTGAATAATGGGTGATATGACAAACAGTACTGGAAAATTTGGAGAGTGGATAGAGCATAGTTCAAGCAGTTCCTTGTAGGCCATATTGAAAAAAAATGGTGTTTTTTTTTTTCAAAGTGAAATGGAAAACAATTAAATCATTTTAAGCAGTTGTTTGATTCTTTTTCTAAGATTATTCTAGATGAACAGAGTGAAAGAATTTGGTAAGGTGAGAATATGGATTCCAGGAGGCAATGACAATAGCCAAGGCAGGAAAAGAAAGTGTTTCCCAAAGGTTAAAAAAGGGAATATACCCAGGAAATGTCATCCTTCCCATCGTTACCTAAAATCTGTGTATTCATTTTTCAACGCAATCCCAAACAAGGTTTCTTGCTAACAAAAATCTTTCTCAAATAGCAGGTTGCCACGTTGTGATGCTGCCTCAATCCCAGAAAATTAGGGAGGAAATTAGAAAATATAAGGTCTCTAGTCATCCTATTTTGTTGCTTAACTTTTATATTTGTGGCAAGATGATAAATTCACTGAAGATATATAATAAAAAATGAAATGGTATGCAATGCCAGCATTTCTTTTATTTCCTGAAGGAAATATCATATTAAAAAATAAGCAGTACCATCCAAATCATTCTGCATAAATGGAATCATATTTTAGTGGGTTAGATATCTATCAGGCCGTATTTTGTATTTTAGCATCAACAGCCATTAAAGGAAGAAAAATTGAATGTCCTGTATAGGAGAAGATGCATATCTTCGAAATCACTTTGACTCTCCACTGGAGACTTCAAAGTTCATATTCATAACAGCATTATAAGTGCAAAATAATATGGCTTGGCACTAGGGTAAAAATTTTCCCTCAGCTATACTGATGATAATGCATGTTATCTTTCTTATTTATAGAAAATAATATGAACATGGCATTATGAGTCACCTTTACACTTCTTTGCTATTCTTTCCTCCTCACATCAGCCCACATCAATAAGATATTGCCTACAGAATAACATGCCAGTGTGATTTCCAGTTATTTCAGTATTGAACCTCTCTTATTTATGGGAAAGGAGAGATCAGGTAAAATAAGCTTGCATCTACTCAAATGGGGCTGTGTTCCCAAGCTTATTTAGTCTCAATAATCCAATAGTAAATGAAAAATCACTCATTCCTTATGCCCCATTTGAGCTAAACCCAGTGACACATTGTATACTTTTATTCCTATAGAATTTTTCTGTCTCATTTGCCCAGAGGAATCTAACCTATAAATTCCAACAAATAGATAACATATAAATTATATATTCCACAATATTTTATATGCTGATCATTATATTCAATACTGTTAAAGAGTCTGAGAAATACGTGTGTGCTGAGGCTGAGAGAGAGGTCATCCTTTAAAACTGTTATTAACCTGACTAACATTTTCCAAAGTACCATGCCGTTGCTTACTATACTATGATATCATTCTCTATGTGATACCAAAAATAGTGGAGTTGGTGTTTTGAGTCTCTAGGAAGAAGAGCTCAGTCTCTCCACGTTAGAATGTCTAATGTTATTAAGATAGTGCAGATCGAAGTTGAGCCATGATATTGGTCATTGATCAAAACAACAACAAAACCCATTAAAATTTCAATTTTAGAATTTGAGAAGTGTTATACTGAATTGTCAGGGATGATTTAAATGAGTAAGAAGTAAACTCATACTGTGTCAGAGCCATTAAACATTTTGGATCTTCTTGTTCATAAATTAACCCACCTAACTTACACACTATAGGATGAGTTCTGGGGGAAAGTTACTGATACTTCTGCTATCCAGCTGACTCCTGAATGACCAACTGGGGAATTCATTCGCATGGAGTACTAAGGCTCAAAACAGCTAGTAGGGATGAGTATCTAAGATATGCCTGTATTATGGTATTCATATGTTTATAATAATCTGAGGTCTGAAGAAGTATAACCATATGGTAGGTAAAGAAACTCTATGGTAGGAAGCTAACTGTATGGTAAAGTTCTATGGGAATCCCAAGCTCTTCCCTTGCCTTTTCTTTACTCTCTCCCTAAATCATGCAAGAAATTCTATGGTGGGTTAGGTTTAAAGATACTTTATCTGCCACCACTAGTGCTTGGTGTTTTCTTTCTCCCTGATTTTGTGGGGAGGGTTTCAAAATTGTGACCCCTTTGGTTCACTTTCTTTCCTGTACTCTGTGTTTCCTAGAGCCAGAGGTATCAGAGCAAGAGCCACTCCAAGAGCTTATTCCATTACATAAACCCTTTTCAGGGTAAATAAAACATGGTTGGAGGCATCATCCTCCTCATTGGAAGAAAGCTCTCTAAACTTCACAAAGATCACCAAAAGAAAAAAAAAGGCCAATATTATTTTCAGTATGTGTGGGGAAACCTTAAGGGGGGAAAACTCACAAATCAAACATAACAATAAATTAAAAAAATTGAAACATGAACCAAAAAGATTTATTTAAAAATGCTAGGATGGTTTAATGTTCTATAAGCACTGAACATAATTCATCACATTAGTAGGTCAGTGAAGAAATATGATGTGATGGCTTGTTATTTACTGAACTTTTGTGGTAACAAACATTTGGTGGGGCAATTGGTCACCTAATGGTGAGTCAGGACTCGCTGCTGATCCTGCATAGATTTCTCTGTGTTTGAAAAATTTGTCTGTTGTCATTAGTGTACAAAACAGTCTAGGGACCTCTAGGGTTTGAGATCAAAGGAACCAACAGAATTAGAGCCAGGAGTGAGGAGAGTGGTCAAATGGAGACCACAGGACAAAGCATGAGCATTTGGGCAATTAGCATCCTAAAGAGCATGGTCAGCGGCAGGGGGACTGGGACTCTGACATAAATACCTTCTATTTAAAAGAAACTGAAATAATTAGCAAAATCTAAGCAAGGATTTAGGCATCAGGAAAAATATAGGTGTAAAAAGCCAGAAAGTATAAAAGATAAGACTTTGATTTAAAGATAAATCAAGAGTCCAAAAAGAAGTATACAAGCAATATAAGATTAAAATCATGTGTTATCTGGTATATTGAGCCATTTAATGACTAGCCTAGGGCTTTTTGAGTGTAATACTACCATAAATAAGAATAGGAAGGGGATTAAGTGGTATTGAGGTTGGGGTGTTTAATGTTGGATATTAAAGAAAGGTGTCAGATGAAAATCGGGCAAACTGAGACAGGGGGGATAATGCAGAATGAGACTGTATCTACAATACAAGGGAAAAGGGGAAGCTTGAAGGCACTATGTGCCTGGGTCCAGTTGTCCTATGTATCAGTATATAAAACTGAGTTCTTCTGTTCTTGATTCTTGAAATAATTACTTTTAATGATAGGATCCTATAGGTATAACCAAGCACAAGGCATAGCAGTTAGTATTTATTCAGTAAATATTAATCCTGTGGAAATGTAAATTGGTACAGCCACTTTGGAAGATAGTTTGGCAGTTTCTTACAAAACTAAACATTGTCTTACCATACAGTCCAGCAATCACACTCCTTGGTATTTATCCAAAGTAGTTCAAAACTTATGTCCACACAAAAACCTGCACATGGATGATTATGGCAGCTTTATTTATAATTGCCAGAACGTGGAAGGAACTAAGATGTCCTTCAGTAGGTAAAAGAATAAATAAACTGTGGTAGATCCAGACAATGAAATATTATTTAGCACTAAAAAGAAGAGCTATCATGCCATGAAAAGATATGGAGGAAACTTGAATGAGTGTTACTAAGTGAAAGAAGCCCATCTGAAAAGGCTAAATACTGTATGATTCCAACTATATGACATTCTGGAGAGGGTAAAACTATGGAGACAGTAAAAAGATCAGTGGTTGCCAGGGTTTAAGGAAAGGGAGGGATGAATAGGCAGAGCACAGGCTTTATAGGGCAGTTAAACTATTCTATATGATACTATAATAGTGGATACATGTCATTATACATTTGTCCAAATTTTTAGAATACGCTGAGTGAAGCCTAATGTAATCTGTGGACTTTGGATAGTTTTGATGTGTCAATGTAGGTTCATCAATTGTAGTAAATGTACTACTCTGCTAGTGTGTGTGCAAAGAGGGAACCTACATCAACATAATAAAGATTAGGTGACCATAGGTGCGTGGGTTTATCTCTGGGGTTTCTATCTTTTATTTTTTATTTTTTGCTGTACACGGGCCTCTCACTGTTGTGGCCTCTCCCATTGCGGAGCACAGTCTCCGGACGTGCAGGCTCAGTGACCATGGCTCATGGGCCTAGCCGCTCCGCGGCATGTGGGATCTTCCCGGACTGGGACACGAACTCGTGTCCCCTGCATCGGCAGGCGGGCTCTCAACCACTGTGCCACCAGGGAAGCCCTGGGGTTTCTATCTTGTTCCACTGATGTATATTTCTGTTTTTGTGCCAGTAGCATACTATCTTGATTACTGTAGCTTTGTAGTATAGTCTGAAGTCAGGGAGCCTGATTCCTCCAGCTCCCTTTTTCTTTCTCAAGATTGCTTTGGCTATTCAGGGTCTTCTGTGTTTCCATACAAATTGTGAAATTTTTTGTTCTAGTTCTGTAAAAAATGCCATTGGTAGTTTGATAGGGATTGCACTGAATCTGTAGATTGCTTTGGGTAATATAGTCATTTTCACAATGTTCATTCTTCCAATCCAAGAACATGGTATATCTCTCTATCTGTTTGTATCATCTTTAATTTATTTCATCAGTGTCTTACAGTTTTCTGCATACAGGTCTTTTGTCTCTTTAGGTAGGTTTATTCCTAGGTATTTGGAATCACCTTTTTTTAAAATCTGTGGTTAGAAGTATGGTTTCTCTTCATTTTCTAAGCTGTTAATTCATGTCTAAATAGTGAAGCTCTACTTGCTTAAAAACATTTGCTGAACTTTAAAATTTAAAGAATATTTTTTGTTTTTTGTTTGGTTTCCAAATTATATGCTGCAACTTAATCTCTTTTAAACAGTTATCCATGTCTTCCTGCTGTCTTGGTTGTCCTATTTGGTTTTCCTCTCTTGGGCTTCAGAGTCTCATTTGGGTTTTGTTATTTGCCTTTTTTTCTCTTGGCTCTGTTCGCCTTGGAGGTTATGTCTGATGTCCAGGTACTTTAAGCAGAGATGCTCTCTAGAATGGTGAGGAGTTAGCAGTCTCTGGCTGTCTGGGCTGTCAGTACCCTAGGTCACAAGTTGTCAGTTCCCTGTAGAAGCACTGGAAGGATGCCTCTCTGCTGCTTATTCAGTTACAAAGACTGAGACTCTCTAAATTCAGTAACAGTGAGTACTCATACCACTTTCTTCACTCCTCTGAGACACTTTCCAGTGTTCGTGGAGACCAGTAGCTTCATCAGAAACCCTCACAGAAGCCAGCATCACCATTCCGCTTGTATATCTATTGATTCTGATGGCAACCAAGTGACTGTGGTATCCTGAGTTTCCTCCTAAGGCTTTCTGCTGTTCGCAGATCTTGGTCCCACCCAGACAGGAAAAGTTTCTTTGCCAGATCTTTCTCAAATCAGACCCCAGGAGAACACGAGGCCAGTTCTTCACCCACTGGTTTCCACCTGTCTGTGGGCTCCAGCAACTATTCTGTACATAAATAATGGTTTGGAGTTGGATTGAAATCAGAAGAAAGGGCCACACAGATGTTTAGGCTTTCATCTTCCCCAGAAAGTTATACAATCCTTTGCATTTTCATTTTTTTACTTCCCTCTCATGAAGCACTTATCACAATGAACTGCTAATACATGATTACATTTCTAATTGTAAGATAACCAGGGCTTCATCAGGGCAGGGAGTGTGAACATTTAATTCACTATTTTATCCACAGTGTATAACACAGTATATACCAGCACATATTAGGTGCTAAATAAAAATTTGAGGAGTGAATGAAGTTATGAATGCATGATAAAGAATTGAAAGAAGGGTAATGAAAATCCATAGAAAATTAGAAATTAGACAACCTCTCAGGACTTGAGCAGCAAGAAAGTAACTGTCAGGAGACCAGAATGGAAAATGTCCTCACAATCACAGTCGTTGTTCATTGAAGAAATGCATAGTAAAAGAGTCTGGGAGCATGGTGTAAACAGAAAAAAACTTGTCGGTTTTACATATGAGCTACAGTTTTAATATTGTTAGATGCTGAGTATTTTGTTAATTAAATTGCCTAATATAATTCTGTGCCAACAGTGCTTCAAAATATGGTGCACAGGGAGAAAACTGCATTGTCTTGTTCAGTGTAATTGGTATTCTCATGTGTAAGGCATACTATAACAAGAGCTATTCTTACAAAAGGCATAATTATATCCCTAATTATTCATTTATTTTCTTTAAAATATTTTTTCTTATAAGTATATTAGGTTCCATTTTAGACCCTGAAGATTGAATGCTGAACAAATCAGAAATCGTATAAACTCCATGGAGTTAATAGGCCAGTGGGAGTATAGATAAATAAAGAGCATACAATATGTCATGATAGGCTCTGTGTTCTGTGTTTGTTAGGGTAACACTAGCTGTTATAGAAGATAAACCCTCAAATCTCAGTAGCTGAACATGATAGAAGTTTCTTTCCTGCCCATATACGCCCAAGGGGCAGTGGGCTTAGAGAGGGATTGCTCTGCTCCAGGCAGTGATTTAGGGGCCTAGATTGATGAAGCCTCTGATGTATTTAACATGTTCCTTCCAAGGCTGCCTTGAGTGTCTACATCCAATCAGTGGCTGGGAGAAGATCACTCCTGGATGCCATGTATCTTTCTTTTGTCTGTGTTCTGAACTCAATTGCATGGCAATATTCAGCTTAGGAGGTCAGGGAAAGCTTCCATTGAAAAAGTGATTTCAGACCAAAAATCTGAATAAGTGATAGCCAGACAACGAGTGGAGGAAAGAGTTTACTAGGCAGAGAGAAGAGCTAGGGGAAAGGCAAAAGAGAATATGCCATTTTCTAAAATATTGAAGTATTTTATTATGGCAGTGATATGACTATACTACATAGAACTTAAAATAATGACAGAGAAATATCTTTCCTTAATGCCATGAGGTGTTACAAATATTTTAAATATTTGAAATTTTGTTACGCAATTTGAAGGAAAAACTTGTGAGTACAGATATTGTCATTATTTTGAATAACGTGTTCTAAGTAAGTGGTTCTTACTACATTTTGTTGAATTTAAACCCTACTATCTTAGAAATGAAGGAACAGGGGCAAAGAGAATTTACATGAATTACTCAAAGGCAACTGTCTAATTAGTTTAAAAAAATTAGAGGGACTTCCCTGGCAGTTCAGTGGTTAAGACTCAGCACTTCCATTGCAGGGGACGTGGGTTCAATCCCTGGTCAGGGAACTAAGGTCCCACATGTCCTGCTGTGCAGCCAAAAAAAAAAAAAATTTCCAGATTATGTGCACTAATATTAAGAAGAATATTTTAGTTGTTTTCAGTGAGTCAGTAGAGAGCCATCAATTGATGTCTCTATCGAAACATCTGAAATGATTTTGAATCCAGACTTCATTTTCATTGAGAAAAATTGAATTTATATACACACACACATTTCCATAGTGTATATATACAGTATGATAGATATAGTATGTATAATATTATATGTAATATATAATAATAATATTTATAATATATAATATATATAATTCCATTTTATGGTATTGTGTGTGTGCATGTGTATATATGTATACATCCACACACACACCTGAAAGTATTATATATTTAATGTGTATTACTTTATATAACATATATACAATAATATACTATTGTATGTATACAATAATAACATAATGTATATTGCTTTCAGGTATATGCATGTATATGCATGTGTATCTGCATATGTATACAAATATATGAAATTATATCTCTATATAATATCTACTATATTATAGATATATTTTATATCTATATGTATGTATTCAACTTGTGTGTGTATATGTGTTTGTGTGTGTACTCAGATATTACTTTTCTAGTTTTGCCTCTTGAAAGAATGATGGAAACCTCTGACTAGTGCAACTAAAGCAATATTATCTTTTGTTAGGCCAGACTGAAATTTTTTTCTTCCTTGTCCTGTTTCTCTTCTACATCTGTCTCCTCTGCATCATTTCTTTCTTATTTCAGGGGTTTTATTTACAGAGATATTTTAGTCTTTCCCTATATACTTGCTCAAGTTTTTCTTTAATTGTGTTCTTCATCTGTGAAGTTACTAAGGAAGCTTTATGTCTTGCTAACAATTTGCTCCTAACTGCTTTCTGCCTGCTTTTCCTACCAACCCTGTAATGCTTGAATTCTATGCAGCTCGGCCACTCCCTCTGCAAGCACTTCATAACTTTCTCTTATGTTCTGCTTTGGGTTGAGACGGTCATTTTAATCTCCTGTTGTCAGAAATTATAGTCTGTTCCTGATTTGGGTCCAAGCTGAACCCAGATTCAAGCTGAACCCTTTGAGTAGAAACAAGGACACTAAGAAATATCCTTCATGACACCATTAAATATCTTCTCTCTTCACCCTTTCCCTGGTAGATAGGGATTTTTCAATTTAACTTTTTTATCCCACTACCATATGGGCTATATATGTAGAAAGGTTGGCCCAATTCTATTGAAATCAGTGCAGAACTCAGAGAGACAATTTTTTGATTGTCTGCTAAAATAACCCTAAATCACTGATGTGTCACATTATATAAAGTCTTAATTAAACTACAAAACAGCTATTTAAATTGAGCCCTGATGACCTTTCAATTTCTTCTGGAGTGGGATTTTTAAAGCATATAAATTTATACCATTAACTGTGATCAAATTTCACAGGTCACTGATCAGGCTTTTTAACTGATAAAATAGTCTCTCATTCTCTTATCACTGCTAACAAATAGGTTCAGTAGTGGTTTGACTATAACAGAACAGAAAGAAGGCTGAATGGAAGCTTCAGTCTAGATAAAACAAAGTTAGCGCTGAAGAAGAAGATTCCTTTAGGGTGAGAGGTGCATCAGTCATACTTCACATCATGGATTTAATCAATGTAAGGGAATCAGGACATGGTAAAAATCTTAAAAGTGGGCTTGGAGCCAAAAGGTCATTACATTTTCTGGGGAATTTTGTATTTTCCTATTATGTATCTTATTTTTTGAAAAGGTATGGAGTATGTTAAGAGAGAGCTAACAGTGAACAAGAACTGTGGAGTGGCTGGAGCCTAGGCTTCTGAATTGGGAAATGATTATTTTATTTCATCAACTTAGAGACAAAAATGTGACATATTCAGAGAGAAAGTTACAAAGTATAATCAAAGCTGGGGATAGTTGGGGTTATTATTTTCTTTGAACACATTCTCCTCTTTCTCCTTTCATTATAAATGTACACACACACACGCACACACATGCACACACACACACAGCCTTATATCAAAGATACAGATGTACCATGGAGCTAAATACAACAGTTCTGTTAAGGGGATTGAAACATTTTGACAACTTGACACTTTGGAAAAGCCTATTCTTTTCAGATAATGCTCTGATATGAGACAGATGGGTAGTGCCAAATTTGACAAAAATATAATAGTCACATCACTCACGCAAGCTGGGATGGCATTTGAAACTTCTCCCAGAGTGCACATTGCTCTGTATCTTCCAGCAATCTCATAGACTGAATATGAACTTTTTGTTCTGACCTTCAAAATTATATTCTACTTGGTTGCTGATCCCAACAAATCTTTTACCCCTTCAAATTCAGTGACAGAGTTTCTTTGACTCTAATAGAAAAAAAAAAAAAAAAACTGTGTTTGGAAAACAACAGTGAGTCCAATTACAATCTTATTTTCACTGTTAGCTATTTTGAAGTTTTATAATAATGGTTATGATATATTTAATGACTGTTGAGGTACTATAATATGTATATAAACTTTTAGATTATTTAATCAAGTAATAAATCTCTGAAGCAAACATTAATGTCAAATTTTGCATATGAGCTAACTGGGGTATGGAAATTTTAATTGACTTTTGTAAGTCCCCAAACTAGGAAATGAAAGAGTTTTGCTTAAAACTCCAAAGCCTAGATGATATTCCTATCCTTCTAATCTGTCAGGACTCTTTAAAGAGTAGAAACATGTCCAGGACAGAAAGAGTAAAAACCATATCAGACTGAAAAAAAAAAGTTCTGTAGTAAATTAGCCTAGGAGGATAGATGCAGGCAAAGCCAGGTGCAAAGTTCATAGGAATCATGGTTTCTCCCAAGATCACACAGTAGCTGTAAAATGTAGCAGCTCCCTCTTTGAGTGATTCCTTATCCATGATGGCCCAGATTCACTTTGCTATTCCCATCTATTACTGGGAATGCCCCATTGCTCAGGTGTTGCTCCTTTATGACAGCATCACATCCCTAGTTAATTCCCCCTTCTCCTAGTCCTGCATCAGAAACAGTATCCAGTCCAGAACTGATCCCCTCATAATCCTTCAGCAGGAAGCCAACACTTAAAAATATTGCTTCCATCCTCTGGAAGGACATTCCTCTGGATTGTCCTTCCTCACTGAATGAGTCAATAAATCTGATTTTGTCTGACTACAGTCTTATTCCTGTTCTTTGGCTGATCAACTTTTTAATTTAAATGCTAGTGTCAGATATTTGTAGGGTTATTTCTTGAAGTAATACAAAATCATGCATATAATTTGACTGCATATGCTGAAAGAACTTGAGAAGGTGAACTGTTTTTTAAGACGCTGCTCAAAAGTTTGTGTTGATAATATGGATGTTTTAAAGTATTATGTGGCAATGTGGGCCATTTGGGAGTCAAAAATAATGTTTATTCGTTTACAAATTAAGCTTGCACTGACTTTCCACTTTATGTCACATAGTGTGCTAGGGGTGAGGAATACAAAACTCAATATTTACAGAAGAGTCTAGTAAATTCTTTGATGGAGATATACACAATGTGTTGTGGAAGATTACAGAGAGAGAATAATCATAGAGGGAACCAGAGTGGGATCTGGGAGAGGGCATCAAAGCAAGATTCCTAGATAAAATATCTTTTGACTAGAAATATGAAGGGTGAATAGGATTTAGATGAGAAGAAAAAGTAAGAAATTTGAAGAAGGAATTTTCCTTCAGACGTAATAGTACCTTTAAAGACATAAAAGGATGAGATGAGAATTTCTGTTAATGGAAGTGAAGGGACATGATACAAGTGAGGTAAACTAAGCCTGCATCCTGCCATGCTTTGTGTGCTAATATAAGGGGTTGGGGCGTTATCCTGAAAACTACCTGGGACTATTATAAATATTGCCAGGTACCCTACATTAGTTCTATTCCAATATACACTCTACTCGCAGTGTGTAAGGATGTGTTTCACACAGCTAGTCTCGTTAACAGAGTTTGGTATCAAATTTTGGATTTTTGCCAATCTGTTCAGGCAAAAAATGGTATATCAGTATTGTTTTCATTTGTACTTGTCAGTCGTCTTTTGGCTTTGCCTCCAGTGTCTGCATCATGTTTATTTTTTTAAATAATTTTTGCTTCAATTATCAATCTTTCCTTTAAAACAGACAACATTCCTTTAAAGCATTTCCTTTAAAGCATGGTCATAGTTAGGAAAGGCTTCCCTATTCCAAGGCTCTACAGAGATGCTCCAGTGTTTATTATAGTACTATTATAGCTTTATTCCTTATATTTAGGCTTTTGATCCATTTGAATATAATTCTTACACATGTTATGAAATATGAACTTTTTTCTCATGTATGGATCTAGTTGCATAGTCTCCATTTAATAGTCAATAATTTTCTCAGTGATCAAAAATTCAAACTTTATCATATATTAAATGAAATTATATGGGCCTGTACCACACCACTGTCATTATTTAGTTTTTTTTTTTACTGTAATTGTTTTTTTTTAATCATCTTTATTGGAGTATAATTGCTTTACAATGGTGTGTTAATTTCTGCTTTATAACAAAGTGAATCAATTATGCATATACATATGTTCCCATATCTCTTCCCTCTTGTGTCTCCCTCCCTCCCACCCTCCCTATCCCACCCCTCTAGGTGGTCACAAAGCACCGAGCTGATCTCCCTGTGCTATGTGACTGCTTCCCACTAGCTATCTACTTTACGTTTGGTAGTGTATATGTGTGTATGCCACTCTCTTACTTCATCAGAGCTTACCCTTCTCCCTCCCCATATCCTCAAGTCCATGCTCTAGTAGGTCAATGTATTTATTCCCGTCTTAGGTTAGGCTCTTCATGACTTTTTTTTTCTCTTAGATTCCATATATATGTTTTAGCATATGGTATTTGTCTTTCTCTTTCTGACTTACTTCACTCTGTAGGACAGACTCTAGGTCCATCCACCTCACTACAAATAACTCAATTTCAGTTTTTTTATGGCTGAGTAATATTCCATTGTATATATGTGCCACATCTTCTTTATCCATTCATCTGATGATGGACACTTAGGTTGCTTCCATGTCCTGGCTATTGTAAATAGAGCTGCAATGAACATTTTGGTACATGATTCTTTTTGAATTATGGTTTTCTCAGGGTATATGCCCAGTAGTGGGATTGCTGGGTCATACGGTAGTTCTATTTGTAGTTTTTTAAGGAACCTCCATACTGTTCTCCATAGTGGCTATACCAATTCACATTCCCACCAACAGTGCAAGAGTGTTCCCTTTTCTCCACACCCTCTCCAGCATTTGTTGTTTCTAGAGTTTTTGATGATGGCCATTCTGACTGGTGTGAGATGATATCTCATTGTAGTTTTGATTTGCATTTCTCTGATGATTAATGATGTTGAGCATTCTTTCATGTGTTTGTTGGCCATCTGTATATCTTCTTTGGAGAAATGTCTATTTATAAACAAATGGGACCTAATGAAACTTAAAAGCTTTTGCACAGCAAAGGATAACATAAACAAGACCAAAAGACAACCCTCAGAATGGGAGAAAATAGTTGCAAATGAAGCAACTGACAAAGGATTAATCTCCAAAATTTGTAAGCAACTCATGCAGCTCAATAACAAAAAAACAAACAACCATCCCTATTCTTTTGTCTTTGTTTATTCTTTTTTCTTTTGCCCTACCCAGGTACGTGGGGAGTTTCTTGCCTTTTGGGAGGTCTGAGGTCTTCTGCCAGAATTCAGTAGGTGTTCTGTAGGAGCTGTTCCATGTGTAGATGTATTTCTGATGTATCTGTGGGGAGGACGGTGATCTCCACGTCTTACTCTTCCGCCATCTTCCCCCTCCTATTTATTTGTTTTAATATATCTCCTTATTGCTTTTATTTTTCATCTTTTCCTGGTTATATAAACATTTATTTTAATGAATTAACTTAGAGATCAAGATTTCAATACAAACATTTTAATATGTTTAATTTGGATTGTGGGAAAGTTTTAACTTACCTAGAGGAAAATTGATACATTTTTATGTATATTTTTCTTATCTAACAACACTGGCTTTCTTTTGTTCAAGGCTTATTTTGTTCTTCAGTAGTGTTTTATATTTCTCTTTATGTCTTACATTGTACTTAAATTTAATTTTGAATTTTGTTGACATTGTATGTGGGGTTTATTCTTCCACTGTATCTCCTGTTTATTGTCAGTGTATGGAAAATCTGTTGGTGTCTTCCTGTAAATATATTATTCACCCACATTAATGAATTCACTTTTTTTTGCAGTATTTTTGAGTTGTTTATTTTGTATATTCTAAATACACAATCATACCATCTGCATGCAGTAATGATTTCATATGAGGAAAATATTGAAGAATTCCATGGAAGACAGTAGCAGTAGCAAAAAGATGTTAGATATAGAGAAAAGAGACAAAGATGACTCCAATTTCATTTAGCTGAGTAGCTATTGATGCTATTCACTAAGATAATTAAGACACACAAAAGTGAGAGAGTGGAATGGACACATGTACACTCCCAAATGTAAAATAGATAGCTAGTGGGAAGCAGCTGCATAGCACAGGGAGATCAGCTTGGTGCTTTGTGACCACCTAGAGGGGTGGAATAGGGAGATGGGAGGGAGACACAAGAGGGAAGAGATATGGGGATATATGTATATGTATAGCTGATTCACTTTGTTATAAAGCAGAAACTAACACACCATTGTAAAACAATTATACTCCAAAAAAGATGTTAAAAAAAATTACAGAGCAGGCTTGCGAGAGGAGAAAAAGTCAAAAATGATGGATTTGACTGTGGATACATTTGGTCTGAAGTATCCGTGGGATATCCTATAGGCAATTGACGTTTTAGTGTGATGTTGGCTGTAAAAAGTGAAGGTTAAAACAAAGTCTTGGGGAACAGGAGACAGCTGAAGAAGTGGACACTCTGATAGACGATCTTTAAAGTGGCTCCTATCATCCCTGTCTCCTGGTATTCATGTCTTTGTGTGTCCATGTCCATACTCTCCTCTTAGCATGGGCGGGCAGGACCTGTGGCTGGCTTCTGACCAAAAGTGACTGAATTTATGTGATTACATTACATGAGATTGTTACATAGCATGGGAATGCCTCATTTGCTAAGAGACTCTCTCCCTGCCTGGTTTTGAAGGAGTGTTTGTGTTAGGGAGGACCATGTGGCCAAAAGTTGAGGGCAGCCTCCAGCCAGCCAAAAATAGGCCACCGATTCCTCACACCATAAGGAACTGAATTCTGCCAACAACCACATGAGCTTGGAGCAAATTTTTCTCCAGTCAAGTCTCAGATGAGACAACAGACCCAGAACCCCCTTGAGTCCAGCATTTTGATACCCTGAAGCAGAGGACCCAGCTAAGCTTTTCTCAGTTACTCATGACCCACAGACACAGTGAGATAATAACTGTGTGTTGTTTTAACTCGCTAAGTTTGTGATAATATTATTATGCAGCAATAGATAACTAATAGAGCAACAATAAAGAAGAATGAAAAGGAGTGGTCTAAGGTACAAGGAAAATAATTGTGTTATTCAGATGTCAAGAGAGGAGAGGATTTCAAGGATGGGAAAACTACTGCACAGTGTCATAAATCACAGACTGAGTCCAAGCATCAAAAGCCTATATGCTATGAAGAAGGGATAAGAAGTACCAATAAGAAATATGAACATTAGCAAGAAAAAATATCATTTGTGCGCTTTGGGACCAAGACTCATGAGAGTATGCTGGAAGTCAAAAAGTATAAATAGGTATAAAGACCAACTCAAATGATGATTTTTATAAAGCTTCTTTCAACACTTGGACTTATTTACAGCTAAAATTGCTGGTGATTAATTTCAGTCTGGTTGCATTCAAATAATGTAGTTCCAGCTAATTTTAGGTCGTTATTCAAAACCATTTCAAAAGTTATATTTTTATTACATCCAAATATTATAGTTTTAAAGGATTATTCATGTGAGATAAATGAGGTAATAGTGATTATTACAGCAAAATCTTATCAAATTGATAATGTATCAAAATAAAATCTCTAGCTGTGTTTACATATATCTAAAGTAACTGGATAAAAATGAACATATCAGAATAACTGATTATACAGCATCATGCAAGAAGAGAGATAACAGTCATTTTATTGAATTAAACAAATGATATTGACCACATCAATTAGTTGAGAGTTGCATTATACAAAGAACATTTCTGTGCTAGGAGCACACTGTGAATCACAATTCCAGATGCTTATTTAACTAGTTTGATTATTTCATAGCAATCAATGGTATGATTCACTTAAATAACTTTGGAGCCAGAAAAATGTAATTTTATAGGATATAATGAGATAAAATCATAAAATCACAAAATTTCCAATGTATATTGGTTCAGAATTGATAGAGTCTCAATGGGACTAAATGTAATATAGTACGTTTATGAGGTAGTAACATGAACAACTGGTTGTGAGGGAAGTCTAAAAGTTATTTGCCATTTTAAAGGTATTAATGATTTTGATTAAATGTATATCAGATATTTGGACATCTGTATTTCATAATAGCACACTTGTTTTCAGTGAGGTATTGGTTAACAGTTGAAGGTATCTGGACCTATTGTAAACATTAATTGTTCTATTTATATTATCAAAAGCAAGAAAAACAAGAAAGAAGAAGCTTGGTATTTCAATGGTTCTTTCTGAACATATTTGACTTACTTCATCTAGAAAGCCATCCCTTTATACTAAAATTCATTGCAGACACAAAAAGATTTAAGATTAACGAATCCACAGAGATGGAGAGAAATAAGAATTTTCAAACAAGCATCTTCTAAAAAGTTGAATGACCTTTTGACATGGTATTTGCCAGCAATCTTTCCACTGTAATATGGGAAGCTGAGAATTAGCAATAGCTTTTGAAAACTTTCATCCTGCTTTTTAAAGCCTACTCTGATGTTCAAGCAAATTAAATTTCTATTTGGTGGTTTCACTGCTGTTATTTTTCTTCATTGATAAAATATGTAAGAACTGCGCACTGGACATTAAATAGCATCCATTTATACAGTGATGTTCTCATTATTCTTTGAGATTTGGAGGCATGCATTAAGGGGAGGAGGCTTTTTTATTTCTTGCACTAAAACTACAGTGTTACTTTTGTATACTTCTATCTGGTGTTATATGGTAACTTGTCTGATGCCTCTGACAGGTAGTATGTTAAGCGAAACCTGTATCTCAGCCAGTTATACCATCACAGAATATGGGATTTCAAGGAGAAATATGTATCATGTGATTGCTTTGAAGGTCAGACCACAATAAGAAGAAAAAAAGATAAGGGTGGAAACAACTAGATGGTATAAAGACAATTTCCTACAAATTGAGCTGGAGTAAACAAGACTCACCTATATAGCTTGCTCCACAGTGCCTGGTTAGGTGGGCCTGATTGAAAGGCACCAAGTATGATGTAAGTCCCTTGAGGTCTCCAGGTTAGAGTCAAGACTCTGGCTTGGTGCAAGAATCTTGTTTGGATAGCCACAGACAAGGCCAGGATTAACTGGAGTTGTTTTGAAGTTGTTTATGCTTCAGAGTAATACATGTAAGCAGAGCTAGTGGCTTCCTCACATGGTATCCAAGTTGATAGTCCAAGGGAGGAGACTAATCAGAATTGGTAGAAGTTATCCAGGTTTATACATGTCTATGAACTTCAAGGGCTGTAGGTAACAGGCCTATTTACTTCTCAGTTTCTGAAGCATGTAGTTAAGATGAAAGACCAAGTAGCATGCAGGTTAGTGTCACTTGCTGAATTCCACATACCATCTGAAGGCCCTGGGCCTCATGGATCATAAAGCTTAAGATCCACCACCATTAACATTTTTTTAATATTAGGGTTAGTTTCTTCTTAGATCAGGGCATGTACTTCATTAAAATACCAACCAGGAATATGACCAACTTACCAGTCAATAAGGCCTGGGTTTTTGGGTTTTTGTTTGCATGGAGGTAAAGCACATTTGGGAGACATAGATACTTGTATGAGTTTTATAAGTAGTACCTTGATTCTGGGAGCCAGCCCAATAACTTATTTAAAATTGTGAATTTGAAATTAGAAGCTTTTCAAGCCTTTCATCTTTGCCCCTTTTATGGAAACAGCAGAGATTAATAGTTAAGAAATGTAAGGATGGTGTTCCCCATTTGGTCAAAATCAATGATATACAGAGTTTACCTAGGATTGGCTTGAATAATTGGAAGAAGTACTACTTCTTAATACACACTAATTTAATCCAAACAGTAGGAAAGTTTGGCTGTAATGTTCTTCCTCACTTCGTGTTCTCTTTCCGTCACACATGGCTGGAATCATTCATGGAAACATGCTCTCTCTCTCTCTCTCTCTCTCTCTCTCTCTCTCTCACACACACACACACACACACACACACACACACACACACACACACATCCTAGAATTATTCTCAATTTAGTATATAACCTACTCTGTGTAAATTCCACTCAACTTTACAACTACTTTAAGGTTTGTATGGTGTTCAGTTTGCTTAAAGAACTGGAAAGAATATCAGTGTTTCAGATTGAAAAAAGCTGAATTTAGTGAATATTTTCAGTGAGTTATGTCATCTCCATCCTAGTATGAAAAAAGAGAAGAAGAATGAAATATAGAAAATCAAAAGTGGTTGGCTTACTTTAAAACTTCATGGACCATACAATACAGGGAAGGAAAATATGTGTATTTATATGACCAGGATCTTAATAAAACTGCACAAAAAACCTGCAAAGAATCTTAAGGAGCTATATAAATAGCTTTGATTTCTGTCTTCTGATTAAAAACAAAACAAAACAAAACCCCCAAAAACTTTTATCCCCACAGGAAAGTTGATTTCAAAAGTTTTTTTCTGGCATTTAGCTGCTATTTTTTTTTTTTTTTCGGTACGCGGGCCTCTCACTGTTGTGGCCTCTCCTGTTGCGGATCACAGGCTCCGGACGCACAGGCTCAGCGGCCACGGCTCACGGGCCCAGCCGCTCCGCAGCATGTGGGATCTTCCCGGACCGGGGCACGAACCCGTGTCCCCTGCATCAGCAGGCGGATTCTCAACCAGTGCGCCACCAGGGAAGCCCTTAGCTGCTATTTTGATATTTAGTGCAGATACATATATAAATGATGGAAATGATAGTCATGTAATCATCATTACATATTACCCACTGTGCTCCCTGTGATTGGCAGGCTTCTCTGTGGCCCCTACTCTATGCTACATAACTTGGGCAGAGATGTATAATCAGAATAATTAGTCATAGGTAATAGAACAGGCCTAATCAGTACTGTGGATATTTATATAAGGCCCAGGATATTGGATGAAAATGAAAAAATAAAAAGGATGAAAAAAATAAAACAATGAAATAAAAGAATGAATGAAGGAAAGAAAAAAGGCACAAAGAAAGAAAGAAAGGAAGGAAGAAAGAGAAAGGAAGGAGGGAGGAAAAGAGGAAGGAAGAAAGAAGGACAGTAGAAGAAGCCAAATCGAATATAAATTCAATCCAACAAAAAGGAATGTGAAGACCAGAGGAAATAAGGAGGAGAAGAAAAAGTAGATTCAGAACCATATTTTTGAAGCCCAGGATATTAAGAGCTTTATTGGCTGTTTATGAGTAGGAAAAGCTCAATGGAATAAGATAAATTCACTTCATAAAAAGAAACTCAGAAACTCATTTGGAAGGCAGAAGATGCTTTAAGAAAGAATTCAGACAAAGGTGTGCAAAGGATATAACACACCATTGCTTAGAATTAGAGAAGATGTGTCTAAACAACACAGTAGTCCTGTGTAGTCATCGATATTTGGTGCCAGAACGATAAGGTGTCATGATTGTTGTCTTGATTTTATGCTGGTATTTTGGTATTCAGTGAAGACAGCTAATGCCCAAACTTCAAGAAGTAGCATAGAGATAGTTGTATTTACCATTGTCTTAGTTTTGTTTCCCCCAATGTGGAATCTTTGGTAAGGATCTCTGTGCATGTGGTTTATTTGGGATGTGATCTCAGGAAACAGGGTGATGGAATAGGAAAGTAAAACCAAAAGGGGAGGAAGGGCTCTAAAGGATACATTCATGAGGAGGTTACAGCTGTGGGAGAATAAACCTCGGAATTTTTCCACTGAGGGATATTCACCAATTCCCATCCCTCATTCGTTGAAGATCTGGGGTCATTCACTCCCGTCCATGGCATTTTTGGATTCCACCACCCATAGAATAGACACAGGAGTCTATAGACATGCATGGGAACTTGAGAAGACCACAACAGCTTCTGCTACAACCAAGTAATATTCTTCCTTTTCATATATAATATAACAAAGATTTACATTTTAGAGTTCATCTATGCCTTGTGGACTTACTTCAAATAATGAAAAATGTCCAAAATCACTCTTATACATTTCCAGCAGGTAGAATGATTACATTACAGTCTTGAAGAATATGGTTTCAGTGAAGCCAGAAATTTTTGTTTTGTTTTTCACTACTCATATCATCCAACACTTAGAATATTTCCTAGCTCATAGTAATTTCCCAATAAACATTTGTGAATAAATGAATTAATGGAGCTGCATCAAACAACAAAAGTCCAGGGCTTCCCTGGTGGCGCAGTGGTTAAGAATCCGCCTGCCAGTGCAGGGGACACGGGTTCGAGCCCAGGTCCAGGAAGATCCCACGTGCCGCGGAGCAACTTAGCCTGTGTGCCACAACTACTGAGCCTCCACTCTAGAGCCTGCAAGCCACAACTACTGAGCTCATGTGTCACAATTACTGAAGCCCGTGCACCTAGAGCCCATGCTCCACAACAAGAGAAGCCACCGCAATGAGATGCCAGCTCACAGAAAGCCCGTGCGCAGCAACGAAGACCCAACGCAGCCAAAAATAAATAAATAAATAAAAGAAAAACCAACAACAAAAGTCCAAGCCAGTCTATTTTAAACATTAAATGTGTCACCTCATAACACATTAGCAGTCTTTAGAGTTATCTATCAGTTGTAATACCTTTCTCAGAGGTTCTCCTGGCTCTGTTTTCTACCAATGAATGGTTGGTACATTTACATATTAGGAGCAAGATGACTTACTCAAACCCAGGCCTCATATATCAAAATGACCAGAGAAAAAGACAAGGGAGAGCTGCTTCTGAAAAAACATTCAAAAGATTATAGAAGAGCTTTCCCAGAACTCCGCAGCAAAACTCTCCTTTTTATCTCAATGTTCTAAATCACATTAAATGCCCATTTCTGAAACTAACACTGTCCAAGAAGATGGCGTAACTCTTTAACCAATCATCCTGGGAGTGTGGCCACCTTTTCTTGTGGCATATAAGATACATGCTACCCACTTGATGCCTAAACAGAATTGGAGCTTTCTTAGGAATTGGGAGGGAAATGGCTCATACACTACATAGGCATCTATTTATTGGTTAATAGCAATAACATTTACTTCTATATATTCTTTTTTTTAACATCTTTATTGGAGTATAATTGCTTTAGAGTGTTGTGTTAGTTTTTGCTGTATAACAAAGTGAATCGGCTATATGTATACATATATCCCCATATCCCCTCCCTCTTGTGTCTCCCTCCCACACTCTAGGTGGTCACAAGGCACGGAGCTGATCTCCCTGTGCGATGCAGCTGCTTCCCACTAACTATCTATTTTACATTTGGTAGTGTATATATGTTAATACTACTTTCTCACTTCATCTCAGCTTACCCTGCTCCCTCCCCGTGTCCTCAAGTCCATTCTCTACGTCTGCATCTTTATTCCTGTCCTGCCCCTAGGTTCATCAGAACCATTTATTTTTTTTAGATTCCATATATATGTGTTAGCACACAATATTTGTTTTTTTCTTTCTGACTTACTTCACTCTGTGTGACAGACTCTAGGTCCAGCCATCTTACTACAAATAACTCAATTTCGTTTCTTTTTATGGCTGAGTAATAATCCATTGTATATATGTGCCACATCTTCTTTATCCATTCATCTGTCAATGGACACTTAGGTTGCTTCCATGTCCTGGCTATTGTAAATAGAGCTGCAATGAACATAGTGGTGCATGTCTCTTTTTGAATTATGGTTTTCTCAGGGTATATGCCCAGTAGTGGGATTGCTGTGTCATATGGTAGTTCTATTTTTAGTTTTTTAAGGAACCTCCATACTGTTCTCTGTAGTAGCTGTATCATTTTACATTCCCACCAACAGTGCAAGAGGATTCCCTTTTCTCCACACCCTCTCCAGCATACTTCTACATATTCTTGTTACCAAATACCAACATGATGAAAATCCATACAAAAGAAAAGAAAACTGTGATGCTTATTATTTATTTATAGCCCTCATTCTAAGTTCCAGGGTGTAAGTTTGGGTAATTTACCATCATTTTGTGACATAGCACATGTATGTGTAAGTGTATGCTGGAGAAAGGCTTTTCCTTTTTGGCCATATGGAAAAGTGAAAATGGACTGAAAAATTACTGTCTTTCCCTTGAAAAGTTAATTAAGTCTCATAATCAGTCACAGTCATTTGAACAGCATGGTTGCTGGAATGAGAATTAGTAGTAGGATACCTCAATGGACGAATGGGACACATTTTGTAGAAAGAAATCCCTTCGATAAATACACAAATGTTGTGAAAATATAATGAAAAGAAAACCATATTTTAAAAGAGAAAAGACAGTTTAGTTATTAGTCAGACAATGGGGCAGATGTTAAGGAAATTTATTCAAAAATCCAAGAATGGAATTGTGCTCTTTAAACATTAATCTTATTTCACTCAACATATTATGTTAAATCATTTTATACCTATTTTTCCCCACTTGACTATACATTTCTTGACTATAAATACAATGTTTTATCTTCTCCTCTTGTTCTGAGCACATTGTCTTTTATACAAATGTTTGTTGCATTAAATTAAATGAAATAATTTACTTTTATAAACCACACTAAATCACATTATAGATTCCACATTGTTTTCAATTTTTCCTCAAAAATTTTAGCTACTAGTAACGGCTAACAGTGATATTTTCCTAATAATTCTCGCTATTTACCTTCAAAAGATTGACACCCCAAAATGTTTTCTGGGTAGTGAAATTGTGGAAGATAGAAAATTTGGTATTTTCCCAACTAAGATCTTGTTATACATATATATATCTGAATATAACTTCACTTGTAATATATGTTTAGTTCAGATGTTAATATTATAATATTATTGCTAGCAATGATCAATTTTATAGCTATTTGCAGACATTCCAGAAACCAAAACTAAATAAATTGCTAGCAAAATATATGATTCCTTTTATTGTTATCTATACAAATATAAATTTTACTAGGTTGCAATATCTTTAATAAACCGCAGTTTTTTGTTTTATGAACTAAATGTTTTATTCCAGAAATGTCAATATTGTTACATAGCTTTATAACAGTCATTTTTAATGCTTGCCTAAAGTGTAATGGGATTCCTGTACTATAATTTAAATAGCCATTCTGCTGTTGTACATTGAGGGTTCCCCCCCATTTTTTGTTACCATACCAACATTCCAATGAACATGTTTCACTTATAATTTTCTCCAGTATAAATTTCTTGATATGGATTCATTGTGTGGGAACACATTTTTCTTTTTTTAGAATAACCTTATTTTTCCTGATTAGGGGTCTGAGGAGTGTCTAAACTTCTCAGACACATGATCTTGGGCAAAAAAATCACTCATAAGGTCTCTTGGTCTTAGTTTCCTCATGTATTGGAAAGAGAGAATGATAGAATTTGAGCTTTCTTATGATACGATTATTTGGTTAAAAGAAAAAGAAAAGAAAATCACTTGTGTTAAAGTGAAGCGAAAATAAAAAAGGGAACTTAAAGAAAACCAAAGCAGCAAAAAAGCTTCATCTGCAACTCAAACAAGAATGTGAGAAGTCTTCTGTGACCAAGGTTCCTTCATCTCACCATTGCCCGTGTACTTTCTTTATGGCTTTTCCTTTTTTCTTTTTGTGTTTGTTTTGTTCCTCTCTTTTTGAACCCTGCCTTCCTTTTCTTCTCTCGACCACAGTCCATCATGGTGAGATGCAAATGAGGTCACTTTCAGCCCCTGAGGTTGCATGACCTTCTATGCCTAATGCTCACACATAACTTATAAGTGATTCTTTCTGCAAATTACCAGAGAACAGAAACTATATGTGCCAGCTTGGATCAGATGTCTGTTTGGCCACAACCAGAGGAAAAGTTACAGGATATTTAAGGATTTCAGTTTCCCTTTCCTTTTAGTGTGCTAAAACTGGAAGTGAACTGAATAAGCTACCCAGGTTTGCAGCATCCCAAAATGTATTTATTCATATCTCTAGAAACACTTCATATCTGGTAAAGTGATAAGTAAATTTTTTATTCATCAGCATTATTCATCGATAATATTATCAATTTTATGCATCAGCAATCTTTGACTAGCTCTCATTTGCTGGGCATGGTGCTATATATTATGAAAACAAAGAATGCTAAGACACAGCCACCTACATCTTCATCTGTTTAAATTGACACCCTGTTAGGAATGTAATATCTACTGAAAAAGAATCTACATTTTGTCAGGTTCCCCAGTATGTGCTGTAAGTACTATGCCTACATTATGCATCATTGGACTGAAGGGCAGGACACATGAAGTATTTAATTTTTGGATCTGATTCTAACCCAATTCATTCAGTTCTGTTTCTTTGTCAATACCAAACTGGTTGCTCTAAGTATTGCTAGACCATGGAACAATTTTCTCCTGTGTAATTGCTCTGTGCTTAAAGTATAGGCTTCTGTCTTGATTACATAAAATTCATCAATTGTATTTTGCATATATCTTTCTATTGACATTTCTCATTCTTAATTGCTCTGGTAAAAGTCTGTGCAGTACAACAATGTCTAGAAATCTAGTTCATCTGTGCAACTCCTTTTAGTAATTCTCTTCTATAAGAAGTGTTATAAAAATTGCAAGTTTTTAGGTGGAGGGAAAGTATATTTCAACCTGTTTCCTAGGAATCTTTTCCCCATAATTCATCTATTGTTTTCTTCATGGCATTTTCACTGTAAGTGAAACATATATATCTATGTTTCCCTATCTGCTTGCTACACTTAGAAATTTGTTGTTTAACTCTTCCCTAGCTACTACATGTGCATTGCACATATATAACTTAATGTGGATTTTAAAGAAAAAATGGGACATTTCTAGAACTTGATATTCATTATGTTTAAATTTTTTTATTATTGAATTTGTTTGTTTCGCTCATGGTTACTTGACATAACCAAATATATTTCTTCAGATTTTCTGTGTAATAAAGGGGTTGGACTAAATAATATATTGAGTTACTTTCAACTCTGACATTCATTTATTCCTTTTTTCAACAAAATTTATTGAACACCACTGGTAGGATATAATGCTGTTGGTTCTGGGAATGCAGAAAGTATGCATAGCCTGGAAGCAACTGCAGCTGACAAGGCAAAATGGTTATGCTAGGATGACATTGACAGGAATAGCAAGCAAACAGTAAGAAGAACATCCCTTCTTCCATCCTTCTCTGGTGCCCTTGCTGGCAAAAGGTAAATGCCTTTTGCACAGTCCTATATGCAGCATTATGTCGAACATTATTAAAGGGTTGATTTGGATTGGGATATGCTATGTATGACTGGCACAGTACTCCCCTTTTGTCATGGAGCATTTATTTACAAGCCACACTACATATTTGAATTTCCGCACAACAACAATATTAACTTCTTCAAGGACTGGCTAACAAGATGCCAACCCTTTGTACAGTGACATTCACATCCTCTTTCCTAAAGGAGGGGATACTAAGTCCCAAAGGATAATGTACCTATCCCTAGGCGATGTTAAATCCTTTGCCAGTTCAGTCACAATCTCATTTCAATGCTTTGTAACTTAGAGTCTAAATTTTAAGGTTAACTACCCCCATATCCTCTATAAAGTAGTAAGTTAAAAGGAGAAGGAATTAAAAATAAATATTACTTATCTACATACATCTAACAATCAAGAAAGAAAATATGCATATCTGAGGTAGTTGTCATTTTTGTAAGTGATCATAATGCCAGAGTTGATAATTATAATTTCCTTCTTTTACACCACTAAATATTATCTTTGTCGTCAACAAGCATTTTAATTAATTTGGATTCTTTACCTGGCAGGATGACCCCAAATTTCATAACCAAAAGATCTGTATCCTCATTTGTTCTGCAGCTTTTTTGGTTGTTGTTTCTGTGATCTTCTGTTAGCATTTACTATTGTGCAAGAAAGTAATAGAGAACCCTAAAGAATCCTCTGGGTTTCAGACATAGCCTATCCTTCCCCATCATGTAGTAGCAACCCCATTTTTTCTGGGAACAACCATCTCAGCCAATGGAGTAACCCCCTTATTTGTTCATTGGCTCAGAGGCATGTCACAAATGTCCAGGTACTATACCATAAAGTATCTTGCTGATTTCTGTTCATCAGGTTCAGTCTGCCTGATGTTATCAATTTCTGAGGCATAGTGCTATGAACAGCTCTGTCAGCCTCCCTATGGCAGAGACTAGGCATATTGACATAGCCTTGAGACAATGCAGTGAAAATCAGCTTTTGCTGCTGCTCCTTGCAAACTGGTGTAGAGATAAAAGCATTTGCCAGATCAATACTTATGTACCCTTGCCAGGGCTGTGTTGATTTGTTCCAGTAAAGATACCACAGCTGTAATAGCCGCTGTAATTAAATAACCATCCGATTAAGTTTACAATAATTCACAGTCAATCTCCAAGATATGCACAGGCCAAACAATAAAGTTGAATGTGCATTTTTCAAGTCTTTGAGGGTAAGACTCCTCTCAGTAGTTTCCTCTAGGAATCAGTATTACTTTTGGTTTATTTTCCCAGTAGGGAAAGGAAGACAGGAGGCCTACATTTAGCCCTTCCTAGTGTGTCACCCATGATTCAAGAAGACAATTACACATTCAAGAACAGGAAAAAAATAACTACAGGGTGAGCTTTTGCTCCACTGATCTATGGGAGACTGATTTGGGCCTATTCTACCTTCATCACTTGACTGCCATGTTGCCTTTTGACTGATAAACCAGAGTAACACTTTTATGTTTCCAGAAATTATTGTCAGTTCAGATCATTATCTAGTAATTCATGAAACATATGGATATTTCCCTTTTTCCAGTATACAATAACCTTTGTAAATGGCTATAGATCACTTTGGGGAAGGTTTGAAGAAAAATTCACAAACTTGCCGGACTCTTCCTCAAGGAAGCCTGGCTCTCCATCAGTCAAAGGGGGGCCTTAGGGCTGTGAACTGGCTTAAGTCTAGAAACTGAGTGACTATCCATTTTGGCAGTATGAGTCAGGCTTCTACCTACATGACTTAGATATTTTTCTGCTATAGAGATATTCTCATAGACTAACCATCTGTAAAATTTGTTTGATTAATTAGCTACTGCTCCAAATCCCATAGGTAAAAATATTGTGATTATGATTTTGTTCCTGCTGCCTGTTTGTCAAATGCATACACCTTGTCTCTGATGGTTAAACACTCAGTCCTTTTCACTCTGGAATACATTCACCCCCACTGAAATAGGGAAACTCATTCACTGGTGGCATCTTTTACTCTCTGCACTGTTACACAGAAGAAAGCTACTATAGAGCATTTCCAGGAAGTCAGTGTTCCCATCTGAAGGTATTTCACAATGTCTTAGGGAAGGGCATGTCCTCTCCGCCTTCTCAAAGGTTATAGTGTTTGGGGTAGATATGCAGGATGCACGTAAGTACACTACAACATCCCTGTCTCCCTAGACTCTTGTTATTTCTTCTTCTACAGGGTGCCATGGAAGTTCTAGTATCTCAGCTTCTTTGAATGTAAGCCATTGCGAGTTCAAGTTTCAATTAACCAATCAAATAATGTCTTAAAGCCACTTACAGTTCATCTTACCATATTTAACCCCAAAACTTTTGTAGGTGTGTCCGTATCAATAAATTCAGTCTGTTTCAATAATTTATAATATCATACTTGGCTTAGACCAAAGATTCCCTTAGAATCTATTCTTGCATGTATTTTCCCCACATTTCTGAAACACTTTTGGAGTGCAAATTATTTCTTCCTGGGTCTGATTTAGCACTTGTCCTTCAGAGTAGGCCAGTGTCTAACTCTGTTTATAGTTCTAGAATTAATAAGGGATGGTTGTGATGGAGCTTGAGCAGAATATGCATCCACTTGTGAGACAATTGCCTCAGTTGATGATATTTTACTACCATACATAAGTGAAGCCTAGTCTCTTCAGACACAGAAGTAGGGCCTGCTTCCTACAAAAAGGGAACATCAGACAGTCTTGGAAATTTGTTTCATATGTTTTTCCTTTTATTTCTCCAGAGATCGACATTCCAGTTTTTAGAGTCCCACTCCTTTTCAACTGAAGCTATAAATTTCACATTAGACACTTGACAATCTATGAATTAAACTCTCATTGTAATCCTACAAATAATGCAGTTAATTTTGGGTCTTATTTTCAGGGACATTTGATATTATAAGAAGTAAGAGATTGTTTACAAGGCTGCCAGATAAGCTTTCTGTTCATCTGACTGTGACCTGAAGTGTGTTTAAAGCCCTGAATTTTCATTGTGGTTTTATAAGCTCTCTAGTGGAATCTAGAAGTAGAAGTAGATATTCTACTATCTAGAAGTAGATATTCCACTCCTCACCCCTTGTGATCATTAATGCTAACATAATGGTCAAGTTCTGTGCTATTCGGTGGTAGCCACTACTCACATGTCTATTTAAATGTAAAGTTAATTTTAAGGAAATGAAATAAAAGTAAAAATTAATCTCCCAGTTTCACTAGCCACATTTGAAGTGCTCAATAACCACAAGTGGCTACTCTATTGGACAGTACAGATAGAACAGTTCAATCAATGCAGAGAGTTATACTAGACAGTGATGCCCTAGAAACCTAAGTGTGTATCTATACTAGATACACATACTCAGAATATTCATAATATTGAATTTAATACCCCCAAACTGGAAACATCCTAAACACTCTTTGGAGTAGAATGGACAAACACATTGGATAAACACAATGAAATTGTAGTATGTTAGTCAGTGAAAATGAATGAACTATAGATACACGCCACTTGATGAATCTTAGCAACAAATTATTGACAGAAAAAGACACAAAACACATACATTATATTTTATTACCATAGAAATAAAATATCATTTAGTGATGCACAATTGTTGCAAAATGGTAATGATAATAAGGAAATTATTACTAAAATATCAAGATAAGTTGAGGAAGTTGTTCACATCAGGAAGGGATAAATGGGGACTTTCTGGCTGGTTGGTGATATTATTTTGACTTGACAATGGGTGTTTGCTTAATAACTACTTGTTAACCTATTTGATGAAATATGTATGTTGTATTTTAAAATAATATGTGCTGAAATAAAACCAAAGAAAGAAAAACAATTCAAGTACAGTTAAGGAATTAAGGGCCCCATTACATTCCTGAAAGAAAAATGCTTTTCTCTTAAACTGCTCTGCACTTAGAATCTCAGTACTTGAAGACCTACATGTTTCTCATTATGGAGAAACAGAAGAGGATAAAAGTACACAGAATCTTAACTATCTGACTTACTATTCTATATTCTTACTATCTGACTTGCTTTAATGTTAAAGGGTGGAGAAGACTTACTATTACTGACAATATGTGTATCTCATACTAAAATAACTTTAAGAACTCTATTAACTTAAAACACCCAGGAAAACCAATTAGGACCAGAACTTCCCAATGCCTGCTAATGTTGGAATTTCTATATGGTTCTGTCAAATAATTCATTACAGATAAAATGATGACAGAACTTAGAATGTATTTGTGTACATTTTTATTCTTAATAAGGAATTTGACACTCATGATCATATTTAAAATCATCGTTGGATCTTGCAACTCAACACACAGTGTATTGCAGGTGCGGATTTCATATAATCATTATTAGAAATGTTTAATTCTTTAAGTGTGCCTGTGTTTCTATATATGTGTTGAAGATATTTTAAATTTTAAGTTTACAATTTGAGTATTTCATAAAACCTTTAATAAACTAAGTAAGACTAAAATTTCAGTCCACACATTTGTGGATTTATGAAACAAATATTTCTTATTAAATAACAAACTTGTATTTTAATCTATATTGGATCTGTCCTGAGAACTACATCTAGATTGCATATTTTATTTATATTTTCATATCAATTGGAATACGATACATAGAAAACATACCAGATTAAAAAGAAACATTCACATTGCTCAATGTCTATCTCAGTACTCAAGAGCATACTCACAGAGATCTTTCCTGTGGAAAAAATTGAAATATGGCTTCTATTTCTTTCTGTGCTGTGCATTCTTCCCTAGGTTATGTTATGTCAGTTTAGATATAATGAAGAGCCAAAAATGAACAATGATTCTAAGAGATCAAGATCACTGGGGAAGGAATTTAGATTTGGATAGAGGTTGACCTAAAAAAAATTCAGAAGGGAGAAAGTCTGTTGGAATCATTCTTGTCAGAAGATTGATACAGGAAGGGGTTTTTATGGCTTAAAGAAACCAGAAATAGAGCTGGAAACTTCACTTCCTCAAACTCTTTCAGTCTAGTCAGAGTGGCACAGGTAGTTCACCCATCGAACACCTTGACCAGACTGTTAATCTATACTTTCTCCATTGTTCCACATGTTGAACTGGTTGTGAATTCAAAGATATCACTTCCTATTTATATGTGATGGCTTCTTGTCCTTTATCACTTATTGTGTTGGGTTGTTGGTGCTGAACGCTGAGGTATAAGATGGAAGGTAGATGGAGTTCTATGGATAGGAGTAGTTGGAAGAAATTAAAGAAACTATGTGATATACCTGATTACTTTTATGAACTTGAATGATCCAATAAATTATTGTTCAGCCCTTGGAAGGGATGGATGGTATAAATATCTAATGGGCCAGGGATTTCTCCTTGTGACTGGGCTGTATTAGAACAGTATTTGTATTGGTCCTTTGTATGTTAAATGATATCTTACAGAAATTAATAGATGTCCTGCAGCTCCTCCAGTTTCTGATTGGTTTAGAGAGAGAGTCCAGATTTTGATGTTGCACAAAATAGCAAGAATAAAAGCTATACATCATAAGAAATTGTGGATTTTGGGTGGAGACAAGTAGCAATTTTTAATAAATTAGTTGCACAGGGATAATATGATATGGATGAGTCATATTGTCTTCAACAGAGATCTTTATGTAGTATGGCCACTGGTATGACATAATGTAAGGAGGTGTCTTGATGGATCTAGACAGCATGAGATTGGTAAATGTATTTTCTAAAATCAGGACATGAAGTTCCTGTGGAGTACAGCATGTAAGGGGAGAATTATTTGAGAAATGTTTCAGCTCTAAATCTTAAAGATTACCCTTAATGTGACTCTGTTTTTCTACTTAGACACTTATGTAAAAGCAACTGCTTGATATAAATGCTTAATTAACATGGTGAGTTCTAATTGCTGGTTAATGGCTGTAAAGTTTTGTGTCTAGGGGAATTCTCATAATGGCGTATTCTACTTTCCTTTGGTGTTTTGACAAACATGATATGCCAGGTAGTCAGCAGTTTTTGTTGCATGGAACACAGTGCGTGTGAAAATTATTTAGTTCCAAAAATGTATAACTTCAGTCTGTCATAGCTGGGTTTTATTACTACAATACCTGGAGCACATTAAAATTAGGGTCTTCACATCTCAAAGTTAGCTTTGTTTACTTACCAGTAGCCCCTTTTCAAAAATAGGATCAGAACCAGCTTCCTTGTAAAGTAAGCACAAAAAGGAAATCAATTGCATGGAACCTTTATGTCTTTAACTAGCACGCCCCCAAGAGTAGTGTTTGAGACATCTATTTGAAATTGGGGAGATTTGTTTGGAGTTGAACCCATTTTTTAGTTCCTGGAATTCTGTTGCAGTTCTGGAATGCATACAAATGAAAACTTCCAATTCTACAAGTGATTGTTTATTAGAGAATGAAGATGAAAAAATTCAAGATTGACAACCTTGGACGTCCATAAAAGATTAGATCACAGGATGACAGAAACTTTGGGCTTTGTCATGAGGATGTTCTGACAAAACTGAACCTGATCCAATAATTGTTCTCAAAGGTCTTTTTCTCGTCTCTTTGTAATTATAAATCTAATTTAAAGTTTTATTTAATATACTTTGAATATATAATGCATTTTATATGATACAGTATAGAATAAAGACTCATTTTCACAACTGGCCCCCTTTCCCCATTCTCCATCCCCTCTACCACACTATAGGTGATTATATTTATTGGCCTATGAGCTTATTTATTCATCTGGTATTTCTTTTGTTAAGTACATGCAAAACACACACACAGGTAGGGATTTTTACACTCGCTCTTACTCATATCAATAGAGCATACTGTATGTACTCTCTACACCTTCCTTTGTTAACTTGAAAATATATCCTGGAGATTCTCAGTGACAATATGCAGATAATTTCCATCATTCTTTTTTTTATAGCTGTGCAGTACTGAATTGTATATGCAGTAGTTTATTTAACAAGTTCCTACTGGTGAACAGTTGGGCTGTTCCAATACTTTGTTATTGCAAATGATCCTGAAATAGATATGCTTACAGATTTTTAATTTTAAAAGTGTGCATGTATATCTGTTGGACAGGTGCCTGGAAATAGGACTGCTGGGTCAAAAGGTAAATTCTCTATTGTGTCACATACTGATTTTCCCCTTCCACAGAGCTTGTACCATGATACATTTCCACCAAGACCATGAGAATGTTTCCCCACAGCCTCACCAATAGATAGTGTTGCCAACATTTTAGATTTTTGCCTATTTGACTTATAAGAAATTATACCTCTGAGTAGTTTTAATTTAAATTTATATTACTATAAGGAATGTTATACATCTTTTCATTTGGTTAAGGAGCATTTGGATTTCTATTTATGTAAAATTTCAGTTTATATTTTCTACATTTTTAATGAAGTTTGGGTCTTTTTTGTCTCAATTTCTAGGATCTATTTATTTTCTGTATATATCTTTTTCTGTGCTTTCAAAAAAATTAAAACTTGCCTAAAAATGTTTTATGCCAAGTAGAAATCCTGGCATTTTTGTAGTCAAGTCTTTCACTTTTTCTTCTTTTTTGGTTTGTAGATAGTGGGTCATAGTTAAAAACATTTTCAGCATTCTGATTTAATAAATCACTTATGTTTCTTCTAATATTTATATGATTTTATTTTTTACATTTATATCTTTCATACATTTGAAATTTATCCTGTTTATTGTATGAAATACTGGTCCAACTTTATCTCTTTTTTTTTCCAAATGGCTACTTAGTTTCCTAATTTCATTTATGAAAATACTCTATCTATCTATCTATCTATCCCCCTTATTGAACCCTTTTTATGCACCTTAATTAAAATATGAATTCCAAGTGTATATAGGTCAGTTTTGGCACTCTCTATAAAACCTAATTTTCCTGTCTAAAACTAGTATACTCAATGGTTGTGATAGGCAGAATAATAGCCTCCCAAAGTTGTCCATGGCTTAAATCACTGGAAACTGTTACATGGAAAATGGAAATTAATTTTGCATATGGAATTAAAGATGCTAATCAGCAGACCTTAAATTAAGTATATTGTCCTGGATTTATCTGGGAGGGCCCAGTGTAATCATAAGTGTTCTTAAACGTGGAAGAGGGAGGCAAAAGAGTGTGTTTGTGTCAGAGTGATACAATGTTAAAATGCTTGACTGACCATTTCTGACTTAGAAGATGGAAGGAATGTGGTGGCCTCTAAAACCTGCAAAAGATAAGGAAACAAATGCTCCCCTAGAGCCAACGTAAAGAAATGCAGCCCTGCTAAAACCTTAAGTTTAACCCAATGATAGCCTTATTGGACTTCTGATCTCCAGAAATATAAGGCAATAAACTTGTGTTATTTTAAGTCACTAAGTTTGGGTACATTGTTATAGCAACAATAGGAAACCAATACAGATTTTGATATCTGGAAGTTGGGTGTTGATGTAAAAATTACCTAAAGATGTTGATGTGGCTTTGCAATTGGGCAGTGGACAGAGGATGGAAAATTTTGAGAAGTATGGTAGAAAAAATGCCTGTATTGTCTTGAACAGATTGTTAGTAGAAATACAGATGTTAACACCTTTGCTAGTGAGGGCTTAGAAGGAAGTGAGGAATTTGGTAGAGAAAACATTAGAGAATATTTAAGTAATCACAAACAGATTGTTGGTAGAAATATGGGCATTAAAGTTCTGCTGTTGAAGGCATTGAAAGGGATGAGAAACATGTTATTGAAAAATGGAGGAAAGGGAATCCTTATTAAATAGTGGAGAAAATTAAGCAGAATTGTGCCCTTCAGTTTTGTGGAAAACAGATTTTTAAGTGCTGAACTTGTCTATTTAGCTGAGATTTCCTAGCAAAATTTTGAAGGCACAGTCTAGTATCTTCCCGTTGCATACAGTAAAATGTGAGAAGAAAGATATAAATTGTTGTGTCAAAAGGAACCAGGACTTCATGATTTGGGAAATTCTCAGCTTATCCAGATTGTAAAAGATGTTAAAATTAAGAGATTCATTCTCATAAAAGAGTGCTCTAGTGAAAAAACAGGTGTGGCTGGATAGCTTATGCTAATCAAAATGTCAGAGTATTCAGTTCTCTTTTAAGAGATTAAGTTTGTGACTCATATAGTCCTTTGACCATCTTATTAAAAAATAGAGAAGCAGCTGCATGCACAGGGAGATCAGCTAGGTGGTTTGTGACCACCTAGAGGGGTGGGATAGGGAGGGTAGGAGGGAGGGACACACAAGAGGGAAGAGATATGGGAACATATGTATATGTATAACTGATTCACTTTGTTGTAAAGCAGAAACTAACACACCATTGTAAAGCAATTATACTCCAATAAAGATGTTAAAAAAATAGAGATGGAAATATTTAGGAAAACTCTATGGAGGAGTCTTTTGTCAAAAAGAATGAATTCCTGTGACATATATGGGAAACCCATAAGGTTACTGATAATTTTATATTAGCAGAAGCACTACTAGTTAGTATTAAAAGTGTGAGAGAGAGCCAGAAGAAAAGATGGTTGTTTTAAGCCACTAAATTTGTAGTGTTTTGTTAGAACATACAGTGGGGAAATACTGAATGTTTTCTTCCTAAAGTTAGCAACAAATCAAGGATATGCTCCACTCTCACCACTTGTATTAACATTGCAGGTGATTTAGGTAAGAAAAAAAAAAGGCACGCAGATTAGAAAGAATTAAAACTATTTCTAATTGCAGATGACTTGATCTTGTGTATAGAAAATCCTAAGGAATCTCCTTAAAAACTACTGGAACTAATACACTAAATTGCTAAGATTGCAGGATACAGGATGAATATATAAAAGCCAATTGTATTTTTAAACAGTAACAATTAAAGACAAAATTAAGAAAACAATCCATTTAAAATAGCATTAACTATAAAATACTTAGGAAAAAGCTTAAAGATAGTGCAAAATTTACCCTCTAAAAACTACAAATAATTTTTGAAAGATATAAAAAAGACCCCAATATATAGAAAGATATTCCATGTTAATTAATCAGAAGACTTAATATTGTTAAAATGGCAATACTCCCTCAAATTGATCTGTAGATTCAACACAATCCCATTTGAAATCCCAGAGGCTTCTTTGCAGAAATGGACAATCTTATCATAAAATTCATAAGAAAATTCAAGGGACTCAGAGTATCCAAAGAAGATCAAAGTTGGAAGACTCACACATTTGTATCTCAAATTTATGTACAAAGCTACTGTTATCAAGACAATGTGGTACTATCATAAAGATGGACATATAGATCCAGGGAATTGCATTGCGATTGCAAAATAAACCTTCATATTTATAGTCAGTTGTTGTTTTTTTTTAAATTAATTAATTAATTAATTTATTTATTTTTGGCTGTTTTGGGTCTTCGTTTCTGTGCAAGGGCTTTCTCTAGTTGTGGCAAGCGGGGGCCTACTCTTCATCGCGGTGCGCAGGCCTCTCACTATCGCGGCCTCCCTTGTTGCGGAGCACAGGCTTCAGACGCGCAGACTCAGTAGTCGTGGCTCACGGGCTTAGTTGCTCCACGGCATGTGGGATCTTCCCAGACCAGGGCTCAAACCCGTGTCCGCTGCATTAGCAGGCAGATTCTCAACCACTACGCCACCAGGGAAGCCCAGTCAGTTGTTTTTTAACAAGAGTGCCAAGACAATTCAATGGAACAAAGAATAGTCTTTTGAACAAATTGTGTTAGGACAATTGGATATACACATGTCAAAGAATGAAATTGGATTGCTCCCTCACACTATACACAAAAAGTGGATGGAGCATAAGTCACCACTCCTTAAGTGTGGGCTGTGCACAGTGACTTCCTTCCAAAGAGTAAAGTATGAAAAGGGAGGGTAAAGAAGAATCATTTTACAGTGGAGAAACCTGACGGACTCTACCTTAGCCAGGTTATCAAGGTCAACATGAACACTCATAAATCAAGTTGATAATATGTACATTTGATATGATGTGATGAAAATTATACTTTACTTATATGGGCTTCCTTTCTATATTAGTCACAGTTTTGCAGAGAAACAGAACCAAGAGAATGCAATATATATGTATACACACACATTTATTATAAGGAATTTGCTAATGTGATCATGGAGGCTGACAAGTCCCAAGATCTGCAGGGTGAACCATAAAGCTGGAGACCAAGGAGAGATGTTGGTGTAGTTCCAGTCTGAATCCAAAACTTGAGGACTAGGATAGCTAATGGTGTTGTTTCAGTCCAAAGGCCGGCAGGCTCAAGACCCAGGAAGAGCTAGTGTTTCAATTGGAGTCTGAAGGCAGGAAAAAGCTGTTGTCCCAGTTCAAAGGCAATCAAGCAGGAGGAATTCTCTCTTACTCAGGGAAGGGTCAATCTTTTAGTTATATTCAGGCCTTCAAGTGGTTAGATAAGGCCTACTCATATTAGGGAGGGCAATCTGATTTACTCAGTCTACCAATTCAAATATTAATCTCATCTGAACATAATCTCAGAGAAACACGCAGCTTAATGTTTGACCAAATATGTGGGCACCCCCTGGCCTCATCAAGTTGACACATAAAATTAACCATCACATCCTCCAAATCCATAGTGCCAGTTTACTTATGATTAAAACATCCAACCTTTTCAGTAGATAGGCATTTTAGAAAACACCTGACCAATACTCCTCAAAATTGTCAAGGTCATTAAAAACAAGGAAATTCTGAGAAGATGTCATGGCCTAGGGGAAGTGTAGGAACACATGGCAACTAAATGTAATGTAGTGTCCTGGATGAGATATGGAACAGAGAAAGGACATTAGGTGTTATGGGATGAAAATTTGTGTCCCCCCCCAAAATTCATATGTTGAAGTCCTAGCCTTCAATGTGATGGATTTGGAGGTGGGGTCTTTGGATGGTAATTAGGTGGAACCCTCAGGATGGTATTAGTGCCCTTAAAGAAGAGATAAGAGAGAGATCTTGGTCTCTTTCTCTCTCTGCAAATCAGGAAGATGGTTCTCACCAGGAACCAAGTTGGCCAGCAACTTGATCTTGGACTTTCCAGCCCTCAGCACTGTGAGAAATAGATATTTGTTATTTAAGCTGCCCAGTCTATGGTATTTTTTTTATAGCACCCCAACTGACTAAGGCATTAGATAAAAAAATAAGGGAATTTGAATGTAGACTTTAGTTTAAAAATGTTATCAACATTAGTTCATTAATAGTAACAAATGTACCATAACAATGTAAGATGTTAGTAATGGGGGAAATTGGATATGGGATATATGGGAATTCTCTGTACTATTTTCTCAAATTTCCTGTAAATCTAAAACTTCTTAAAATGAAAGTCCATTCAAAATTTTAAAATTGGGAGGAGTCAGTTGAAAGGGGAGTATAAGTAAACTAAATCTTCATATCTCAAAGAAGAAATCAACAAATACTTCTTAAAGATGACAAATTAAGAGGAATATATTTTAGTGTATTGGAAGCACTACCAAAATATCGGAAAAATAATCAAAAGTAGTTTCTCTGAAGGGTGTGACAGGAAGTAGGTCTAAGGGTACTTTTCTCTAATTTTGACATTGGATTTATTTTTTTGTCTTATGTACTCATAAATCACAAAGGTTGGAGTTAGCAACAAAAATGAAAAATAGTTCTGCCCTTTTTCTTTTCTAACTCAACTTCTAATTCTTATTTTATTGAATACTTTCTTTTCATTTTTTTATCATTAATTTGTTTTTAATCAAAAATTTCCAAAGATCAATTAATTTTTTAATCCGAAAATTTTTATTGGTATAACTTACTAAGTTTATGCATTTTGCTTTGAGCACAGATTTAGCTATATATCATTGATTTTGATAATTAGTATTTTCATTATTATTCTTTGCTTGTTACTCTGAAATTTTAGTTTATATTTCTCCTATGACTTATGAGTAACCCTCTATGAAGTTTTATAATTCCTTGATAGAAAGAACTTTTTAAATTTTGATTTTGTTATTATTTTCTAATTATATGTTTTGTACATATAATCTTTTTTGTGTTAATTCTAATCTTGGAAATTTTTCAGTTCCATTTGTTGCCTAATACATGGTCTACTTTTATAAGTAATCCATGGGCCCTTGAACAAAATGTATATATTTTTTCATTAAGCAAGGAATGCAATATATGGCTATAATAACTATATTATTATAAAAATGTTTTTATTTTTATATCTTTATTTTTTGTTCACTTTATCTCTTTATAGTCTGACATGCATTAAAATCTATTGTTGCATGTGTTTCTATCTCTTACTGCATCTCTTGTAAGTTTTTTTAAATGGATATTGTTGCTATGTAATTTTATAATGGTTGTAGCATCATTCTGTGTCATTTTTGTGTATACATGATATATATTTTCAATATATAGATTCAAATCTGCTTATATTTCAGGATTTTTTTCAAATTATAATTTGAAATATTATTATTCCATTTTTTGGCTTTATAGTTTGTAAATTTAATTATTTATATTTTTTCCCATATATCCAACACATTTCCTTGAATTCTTTTTATTTCTTGCTTCTTTACTATTCACATTTCTATTCTCTCTTCCCCTATACTTTGCTTTTCTAGGTATCTGTGTTCCTTTGTTTTCTTTGAAATTTAGTCTTCATTTCTGAAATAACTTTTTTTCGTCATTTTTTTTCTGAATTATGTTATTTCCATTTCACATCCTTCTGTCTGGTAATCACTTTCTTTTGCCTGGGAATATCTTCTTTGAGTTATGCTATTTCTGTTTTATGTTGTTCTTTCACAGATATAATTGTTGCTCTATGATTCTTTTTTTTTTAAAGAAGATGTTGGGGATAGGAGTTTATTAGTTAATTTATTTATTTTTGCTGTGTTGCGTCTTCGTTTCTGTGTGAGGGCTTTCTCTAGTTGTGGCAAGCGGGGGCCACTCTTCATCGCAGTGTGCGGGCCTCTCACTATCGCGGCCTCTCTTGTTGCGGAGCGCAGGCTCCAGACGCACAGGCTCAGTAGTTGTGGCTCATGGGCCCAGTTGCCCTGCGGCATGTGGGATCTTCCCAGACCAGGGCTCGAACCTGTGTCCCCTGCATTAGCAGGCAGATTCTCAACCACTGTGCCCCCAGGGAAGCCCTATGATTTTTAGAAGTTTTATTTTGGAATGCAAAGTTACAATATTATTTTCTCCTGTGTTTCAATGTCTTTGTGTGTGTGTGTGTGTGTGTGTGTGTGTGTGTGTGTGTGTGTGTGTGGTTTGCCGTCGTGTATTAGAAATATATGTCACTCAGTTTCATAGTTTTGTTGTTTATTTAGTTGTATACTGTCTTAAAAGAGTTGGACCGAACTCATTTCCAGTTACTAATATTGAATGAGATAAATGTGGTAGGAGATTTAGGTGAGATTGATCAGGGTGTTTTTCCAAGCTTCCTAACTCAAGGTCTCTTCTTCATGGCTACAGTCAAGGATTTAACATGTAGCCTGTCTATTTGCTACTTTTCTGACATTCAAGGCTAATTTGTTTCAGGTAGAGTTCTATCTCCCACCCTACGTTTCCTAGAACTCTTCACAACCTTAACTGTAATTGACTCGTTTTTACAAATGTGTACTTTGCTGACATCTCAGGACAATGTCTAATTCCTATACTTAATAATTCTTCACTTTCTGCTGTAACCAACAGTCAAAGCTTATTTGAAGTGGATCTTCCTGTCAGCAGATTCCTTTCAGGGTGAGGCTTTTTCCTTTAGGAAAATGATATACCCAGGAGATTTGTGATTTCTTTGAGTTGTAGACTCCTTCAAACACAACTCTGTTTGTTTCTTAAACTCTTTGCAGCTGCTTCCTAATGGACTCTGTCATTGGCTGCCCTTACCAACAAATTTTAGTTGGAGGTTTCTCTGGCTCCAAGTTTTGCTGTTTGTTTTCAGGCCTGGTTTCATCAGTTCTGACTCTGACTAGGTGACTGTTTGTTGATCCATGGGACCTGCAACCATTTGGACACATCATGACTCTTCTTTCTTTTCTTCCACAGCTGCTACACCTTGTGAGAACCTCTCCAATTCTTCTGTTTCCTGGAGTTTGGGGCAATGCTTATAAGGCCTTTGGGATTTTCAGGTTTTCTTCTGTCTCCTAATTTCTATGAAGATCTCCTTAGAGTAGTTTCTTTTCTGTTACTATGCTACTCTTTGTGGTCTCCTGGCAGAAGTGAAAAGGTCCAAAATTAAGTTGCTGCCACACTTATTTTTTTAGTGGGTATCACTAGGCTAGAATCAAGATACTGGCAGGGCTGCTCTACTTTCTGGGAACTTTAGGGGAACATTCATTTCCTTGCATTTTCCAGCTTCTACAGGCTGTCTACATTCTTTGCTTGGTGGCCCTCTTCCTCCATCTTTAAGGCAAGCAATATTGGGCCAACTCCACTCACTGCCATCTGTTTAGTTCTGCTTTATTTGCATTCTTCCATTTATAAGGACCCTTTTGATTACAATATACCCACCTGTATAATCTAGAATAATCTCACTATCTCAAGGTCAGCTGATTAGTAAATAAAATTCCACCTGCAACTTTAATTTTTTTTAACACCTTTATTGGAGTCTACTTGCTTTACAATGGTGTGTTAGTTTCTGCTTTATAACAAATTGAATCAGCTATATATATACATATATCCCCACATCTCCTCCATCTTGCATCTCACTTCCACCCTCCCTATCCCACCCCCCTAGGTGGTCACAAAGCACCAAGCTGATCTCCCTGTGCTATGCGGCTGCTTCCCACTAGCTATTTATTTTACATTTGGTAGTATATATAAGTCCATGCCACTCTCTCACTTTGTCCTAGCTTAACATTCCCCCTCCCTGTGTCCTCAAGTCCATTCTCGATGTCTGTGTCTTTATTCCTGTCCTGCCCCTAGGTTCTTCATAACCTTTTTATCTTTTTTTTGATTCATATATATGTTAGTATACAGTATTTGTTTTTCTCTTTCTGACCTACTTCACTCTGTATGACAGACTCTAGGTCCATCCACCTCTCTACAAATAACTCAATTTCGTTTCTTTTCATGGCTGAGTAATATTCCATTGTATATATGGGCTACTCTTTATCCATTCATCTGTCGATGGACACTTAGGTTGCTTCCATGTCCTGGCTATTGTAAATAGAGCTGAAATGAACATTGTGGTACATGACTCTTTCTGAATTATGGTTTTCTCAGGGTATATGCCCGGTAGTGGGATTGCTGGGTGGTATGGTAGTTCTATTTTTAGTTTTTTAAGGAAGCTCCATATTGTTCTCCATAGTGGCTGTATCAATTTACATTCCCACCAACAGTGCAAGAGTGTTCCCTTTTCTCCACACCCTCTCCAGCATTTATCGTTTGTAGATTTTTTGATGATGGCCATTCTGACTGGTGTGAGGTGATACCTCATTGTACTTTTGATTTGAATTTCTCTAATGATTAGTGATGTTGAGCATTCTTTCATGTGTTTGTTGGCAATCTGTATATCTTCTTTGGAGAAATGTCTATTTAAGTCTTCTGCCCTTTTTTGGATTGGGTTGTTTGTTTTTTTGATATTGAGCTGCATGAGCTGCTTGTAAATTTTCGAGATTAATCTTTTGTCAGTTGCTTCATTTGCAAATATTTTCTCCCATTCTGAGGGTTGTCTTTTTGTCTTGTTTATGGTTTCCTTTGCTGCGTAAAAGCTTTTAAGTTTCATTAGGTCCCATTAGTTTAGTTTTGTTTTTATTTCCATTACTCTAGGAGGTGGGTCAAAAAGGATCTTGCTGTGATTTATGTCATAGAGTGTTCTGCCTATGTTTTCCTCTAAGAGTTTGATAATGTCTGGCCTTACATTCAGGTCTTTAATCCATTTCGAGTTTATTTTTGTGTATGGTGTTAGGGAGTGTTCTAATTTCATTCTTTTACATGTAGCTGTCCAGTTTTCCCAGCACCACTTATTGAAGAGGCTGTCTTTTCTCCATTGTATATTCTTGCCTCCTTTATCAAAGATAAGATGACCATATGTGCATGGGTTTATCTCTGGGCTTTCTATCCTGTTCCATTGATCTATATTTCTGTTTTTGTGCCAGTATCATACTGTCTTGTTTACTGAAGCTTTGTAGTATAGTCTGAAGTCAGGGAGCCTGATTCCTCCAGCTCCCTTTTTCTTTCTCAAGATTGCTTTGGCTATTCAGGGTCTTCTGTGTTTCCATACAAATTGTGAAATTTTTTGTCCTAGTTCTGTGAAAAACGCCATTGGTAGTTTGATAGGGATTGCATTGAATCTGTAGATTGCTTTGGGTAGTGTAGTCATTTTCACAATGTTGATTCTTCCAACCCAAGAACATGGTATATCTCTCCATCTGTTTGTATCATCTTTAATTTCTTTCATTAGTGTCTTATAGTTTTCTGCATACAGGTCTTTTGTCTCCTTAGGTAGGTTTATTCCTAGATATATTATTCTTTTTGTTGCAGTGGTAAATGGGAGTGTTTCCTTAATTTCTCTTTCTGATTTTTCATCATTAGTGTATATGAATGCAAGAGATTTCTGTGCATTACTTTTGTATCCTGCTACTTCACCAAATTCATAGAATAGCTCTAGTAGTTTTCTAGTAGTATCTTTAGGATTCTCTATTTGTAATATCATATCACCTGCAAACAGTTAAAGTATTGCTTCTTATTTTCCGATTCCTTTTTTTTCTTTTTCTTCTCTGATTGCTGTAGCTAAAACTTCCAAAACTATGTTGAATAATACTGGTGAGAGTGGGCAACCTTGTCTTGTTCCTGATTTTAGTGGTAATGGTTTCAGTTTTTCACCATTGAGGATGATGTTGTCTGTGGGTTTGTCATATATGGGTTTTATTATGTTGAGATAAGTTCCCTCTATGCCTACTTTTTGGAGGGTTTCTATCATAAATTGGTGTTGAATTTTGTCAAAAGCTTTTTCTGCATCTACTGAGCTGATCATATGTTTTATTCCTTCAATTTGTTAATGTGGTTTATCACATTGATTGATTTACATATATTGAAGAATCCTTGCATTCCTGGGATAAACCTCACTTGATCATGGTGTATGATCCTTTTAATGTGCTGTTGGATTCTGTTTGCTAGTATTTTATTGAGGACTTTTGCATCTATGTTCATCAATGATATTGGCCTGTAGTTTTCTTTCTTTGTGACATCTTTGTCTGGTTTTGGTATCAAGGTGATGGTGGCCTTGTAGAAAGTGTTTGGGAGTGTTCCTCCCTCTGCTATCTTTTGGAAGAGTTGGAGAAGGGTATGTGTTAGCTCTTCTCTAGATGTTTGATAGAATTCGCCTGTGAAGTTTTCTGGTTCTGGGCTTTTGTTTGTTGGAAGGTTTTTTAATCAGTCTCAATTTCAGTGCTTGTGATTGGTCTGTTTATATTTTCTATTTCTTCCTGGTTCCATCTTGGAAGTTTGTGCTTTTCTAAGAATTTGTCCATTTCTTCCTGGTTGTCCATTTTATTGGCATATAGTTGCTTATAGTAATCTCTCATGATCTTTTGTATTTCAGCAGTGTTGGTTGTTTCTTCTCCTTTTTCATTTCTAATTCTATTGATTTGATTCTTCTCCCTTTTTTCTTGATGAGTCTGACTGCACCTTTAATTTTTGTCATGTTACCTAACATATTCACAGATTCTGGAGATTAGAATGTGGGCATATATAGAGCCCTATAATTCTAACTATCATACTAGCCATCGCTGAACTCTCTTCTTTTTGTGTGTGTGTGTACATGTGTACATTCATTAAAACACTACTTAATCACTGTGGTCAGGTCTCTATTATGGATTGAAGCAATTCGGAACTGACACATATCTTACTGTCTTTATATTGAGATATACTTCACATGCCACAACATCTGCCCTTTTAAAGTAAGCAATACAGTGTTTTTAGTATAGTCACAAGGTTTTGCCAACATTATCACTATCCACTTCTAGAATATATTTATCACCCCATAAAGAGATTCCATATCCATTAGAAGTTATTACCTATTCGCCCCTTCCCCCAGACTCTGTCCGCCACTAATTTGCTTTCTGTCTCTATGGATATATCTATATTGGACATTTTGTATACATCGAATCATACCATACCATTTCAGGTTTTTTGTGACTGGTTTCTTTCACTTAGCATAACTTTTTCAGTGTTCATATATGTTGTAGCACATATCAATATTTCATTTCTTAACAGATGAATACTGTACAATTGAACAGACATACTACATTTTTCTTTTGTTCCAGCTTTGAGATATAATTGATGTATATCATTGTGTAAGTATAAGGTATACATGTTAATTTAATACATTTATATATTGTGAAATGATTGCCACAATAGGGAAAACTAATGCCTCTATCACTTCATATAATTACCACTTTTCTTTTGTGGTGAGAACATTTAAGATCTACTCTCTTAGCAAATTTCAAGTATATAAAGGAATATTATGAACTATAATCACAGGTTGTGCTTTAGGTCCCCAAAATGTATTCATTTTCTGAATGGAATTTTATATACTTTGACCAATATTTCTCCATTTCCCCTACCTTATCCCCTGGTAACTACCATTCAACTTTCTATTTCTAGTAGTTGAGCTTTTTTAGATCCCATATATTAGTAGTATCACACAGTATTTGTCTTTCTCTGTCTGACTTCTTTCACTTAGCATGATGCCCTCAAGATCCTTTTGTGTTTTTGCAAATGGCGGGATTTGTTTTCTCATGTCTGCATGCCTGAATAATATTCCAGTGTGTGTGTGTGTGTGTGTGTGTGTGTGTGTGTGTGTGTGTGTGTATGTATGTATGTATGTCATATCTTCTTTATCCATTCATCTGTTGATGGACATTTATGTGCTTTTTCCATATCTTGGCTATTGTGAATAATGCTGCAGTAAACATTAGAGTGCAGATATCTTGTTGATATCCTGCTTTTATTTCCTTTGGGTATATAATCAGAAGTTGGATGCTGGATCATATAGTAGTTCTATTTTTAAATTTTTGAGGAAACTCCATACTGTTTTCCGTAGTGGCTGCACCAATTTACATTCCCACCAGCAGTGCACAAGTGTTTCCTTTTCTTCACAGTCTCACGACACTTGTTATCTCTTGTATTTTTGATAATAACCATTCAAGTAGGTGTGAGGTGCGATCTTGTTGTAGTTAAGATTAGCATTTCCCTGATGATTAGTGATGTTGAGCACTTTTTATGTAGCTGTTGTACATTTGGATATCTTCTTTGAAAAAGTATCTATTTAGTTCCTCTGCTTATTTTTTAATCAGATATTTTGAGCTTTTATTATTGAGTTGTATGAGTTCTTTATTTATTTTAGATATTAACTTCAAACATATAGTTTGCAAAAACTTTATCCCATTTTGTAGGTTGACTTTTCATCTTTATTGTTTCTTTTGCTGTGTAGAGGCTTTTAAGTTCGATGTAGTCCCACTTTTTTTTTCTTTTCATATTTTTGTACCTTTGGTGGCATATCCAAAAATTCATTGCCAAGACTAATGTTGAGGAGTTTCTTCCATACATTTTCTTCTAGCTTTATAGTCTCAGGTCTTATGTTTAAGTCTTTGATCCATTTTGAGTTAATTTTTGTGACTAGAGTAATATAAGGACCAATGAACTTTTTCTGCATGTATTTATCCAGTTTTCCTCAAACCATTTGTTGAAGAGACTATTCTTTCCATATTGGGTGTTCTTGGTCCCCTTGTTGAATATTAGTTGGCCATATATGTGGGGGTTTAATTCTAGGCTCTCTATTCTGTTCCACTGGTCTGTGTGTCTGTATTTATACCACTACCATACTGTTTTAATGACTGTAGCTTTGTAGTATACTTTGAAATCAGGACAGGTGGTGCCTCTGTCTTTGTTTTTCTTTCTAAGGATTGCTTTAACTGTCTGGGTTCTTTCTTCTCTCTCTCTCTGTGTGTGTGTGTGTGTGTGTGTGTGTGTGTGTGTGTGTGATTCCATAGAAATTTTAGAATTGTTTTTTCTTTTCTGTGCAGAATGCCACTGCAATTTTGATAGGAGTTGTACCAAATCTATAGATAATTTTGGTTAGAATGGATATTTTAACAATATTAATTTTTCCAAAGAATTAACATGGATGTCTGTCCATGATAGTTTTCTTTATACTGTTTTCAGATGTTTTATTATTAATGTATAGAAATGCAACTGATTTCTTTTTTTAACTTTTTATTTTATATTGAGCTATAGCTGATTAACAGTGTTGTGATGGGGGGACCTTCAAGATGGTGGAGGAGTAAGACCTGGAGATCATCCTCCTCCCCACGAATACATAAGAAATACATCTACATGTGGAACAACTCCTACAAAACAGCTACTGAATGCAGGCAGAAGACCTCAGACTTCCCAAAAGGCAAGAAACTCCCCCACGTACTTGGGTATGGCAAAAGAAGAAAGAAGAAACAGAAAAAACAATAGGGATGGAACCTGCACCTCTGGGAGGGAGCTGTGAAAGAGGAAAAGTTTCCACACACTAGGAAGCCCCCTTCACTGGCAGTGACAGGGGGTGGGCAGAGGGGAAGTTTCAGAGCCACAGAGGAGAGTGCAGCAACAGGGGTGCAGAAGGCAAAGTGGAGAGATTCCTGCACAGAGTATTGGTGCCGACCAGCACTCACCAGCCTGAGAGGCTTGTTGGCTCACCCACCAGGGCTGGTGGGGGCTGGGAGCTGAGGCTTGGTCTTCAGAGGTCAGACCCCAGGGAGAGGACTGGGGTTGGCTGCATGAACACCGCCTGAAGGGGGCTAGTTCACCACAGCTAGCCAGGAGGGAGTCTGGGAAAAAGTCTAGAACTGCCTAAGAGGCAAGAGACCATTTTTTCGGTGTGCACGAGGAGAGGGGACTCAGAGCACCGACTAAATGAGCTCCAGATATGGGTGCGAGCCACAGCTATCAGCTTAGACCCCAGAGACAGGCATGAAATGGTAATGCTGCTGCTGCAGCCACCAAGAATCCTGTGTGCAAGCACAGGGCACTATCCACACCTCCCCTCTTGGGAGCTTGTGCAGCCTGCCACTTGCAGAGTCCCGTGATCCAGGGACAACTTCCCTGGGAGAATACATGGTCTGCCCCAGGTTGTTGCATCGTCATGCTGGCCTCTGCCCCTGCAGGCTCAACCCGAATTCAAATTATAACTACCATACCCCTCCCTCCTACCAACCTGAATGAGCAAGAGCCCCCTAATCAGCTGCAGCTTTAACCCTCTCCTGCCTGGGTAGGAAACAGATGCCTGAGGGCAACCTACATGCAGAGGTGGGGCCAAAACCAAAGCTGAACCCCAGGAGCTGTGCAAACAAAGAAGAGAAAGGGAAATTTCTCCCAGCAGCCTCAGGACCAGTGGATTAAATCCTCACAATCAACTCGATGTACCCTACATCTGTGGAATACCTGAATAGACAACGAATCGTCCCAAAATTGTGGTGGTGGACTTTTGGAGCAACTGTAGACTTGGAATTTGCTGTCTGTGACTGACTTGTTTCTGATTTTTATGTTAATCTTAGTTTAGTGTTTAGCGCTTGTTATCATTTGTTGATTGGTTTGGTTGCTCTCTTCTTTTATTATTATTATTCTTTTTCTTTTTCTTTCTTTATTTCTCCTTTTCTTTTGATCTGTGTGGCTGACAGGGTCTTGGTGCTCTGGCCTGGTGTCAGGACTGAGACTGAAGTGGGAGAGCTGAGATCAGGACATTTACCACCAGAGACATCCAGACCTCACATAATATCAATTGGCGAGAGCTCTCCCAGAGATCTCCGTCTCAACGCTAAGACGCAGCTCCACCCAACTCCAGTGCTGGACGCCCCATGAAAAAACTAGCAAGATGGGAACACAATCCCACCCATTAGCAGAGAGGCTACCTAAAATCGTACTAAGTACACAGACACCCCAAAACCATACCACCAGACGTGACCTGCCCACCAGAAAGACAAGATGCAGCCCCACACACAAAAACACAGGCACCAGTGCCCTCCACAAGGAAGCCTTCACAAGCCACTGAACCAACCTTAGCCACTTGGGACAGACACAAAAAACAACAGGAAATACAAACCTGCAGCCTGAGAGAAGGAGAACCCAAACACAATAAGTTAAACAAAATGAGAAGGCAGAAAAATATGCAGCAGATGAAGGAGAAAGGAAAAAACCCACCAGACCAAACAATGAAGAGGAAATTGGCAGTCTACCTGAAAAAGAATTCAGAGAAATGATAATAAAGATGATCCAAAATCTTGGAAATAGAATGGAGAAAATACAAGAAATGTTTAAAAAGGACGTAGAAGAACTAAAGAGCAAACAAACTATGATGAGCAACACAATGAATGAAATTAGAAATTCTCTAGAAGGAATCAGTAGCAGAATAACTGAGGCCGAAGAGCAGATAAGTGACCTGGAAGATAAAATAGTGGAAACAACTACTGCAGAGCAGATTAAAGAAAAAAGAATGAAAAGAATTGAGGACAGTCTCAGAGACCTCTGGGACAATATTAAATGCACCAACATTCAAATTATAGGGGTCTCAGAAGAAGAAGAGAAAAAGAAGGGGACTGAGAAAATATTTAGAGATTATAGTTGAAAACTTCCCTAACATGGGAAAGGAAATAGTCAGTCAACTCCAGGAAGCACAGAGAGTCCCATACAGGATAAATCCAAGGAGAAACTCCAAGACACATATTAATCAAACTATCAAACATTAAATACAAAGAAAAAATATTAAAAGCAGCAAGGGAAAAGCAACAAATAACATACAAGGGAATCCCCAGAAGGTTTACAGAAGATCTTTCAGCAGAAACTCTGCAAGCCAGAAGGGAGTGGCAGGACATATTTAAAGTGATGAAAGGAAAAAAACCTACAACCAACATTACTCTACCCAGCAAAGATCTCATTCAGATTTGACAGAAAAAATTAAAACCTTTACAGACCAGCAAAAGTTAAGAGAATTCAGCACCAACAAACTAGCTTTACAACAAATGCTAAAGGAACTTCTCTAGGCAGGGAACACAAGAGAAGGAAAAGACCTACAATAACAAACCCCAAACAGTTAAGAAAATAGTAAGAACATACATATCAATAATTACCTTTAATGTAAATGGATCAAATGCCCCCACCAAAAGACGTAGACTGGCTGAGTGGATCCAAAAACAAGACCCATATATATGCTGTCTACAGGAGACCCACTTCAGACCTAGGGACACATACAGACTGAAAGTGAGGGGATGAAAACAGATATTCCATGAAAATGGAAATCAAAAGAGTTGGAGTAGCAATTACCATATCAGACAAAATAGACTTTAAAATAAAGACTATTACGAGACAAAGAAAGACACTACATAATGATCAACGGATTGATCCAAGAAGAAGATATAACAATTATAAATATTTATGCACCCAATATAGGAGCACCTCAGTACAAAGGCAAATGCTAACAGCCATAAAAGGAGAAATCGACAGTAACATAATCACAGTAGGGGACTTTAACACCCCTCTTTCACCAATGAACAGATCATCCAAAATGAAAATAAATAAGGAAACACAAGCTTTAAATGATACATTAAACAAGATGGACTTAATTGATATTTATAAGACATTCCACCCAAAAACAACAGAATACACTTTCTTCTCAAGTGCTCATGGAACATTCTCCAGGATAGATCATATCTTGGGTCACAAATCAAGCCTTGGTAAATTTAAGAAAATTGAAATTGTATCAGGTATATTTTCCAACCACAACACTATGAGACTAGATAGCAATTACAGGAAAAAAACTGTATAAAATACAGATGCATGGAGACTAAACAATACACTACTAAATAACTAAGAGATCACTAAAGAAATCAAAGAGGAAATAAAAAAAATACCTAGAAACAAATGACAGTGAAAACACGACGACCCAAAACCTATGGGATGCAGCAAAATGAGTTCTAAGAGGGAAGTTTATAGCAATTTAATCCTACCTCAGAAGCAAGAAACATCTCAAATAAACAACCTAACCTTACATATAAAGTAATTAGAGAAAGAAGAACAAAAGAACCCTAAAGTTAGCAGGATGAACAAAATCATAAAGATCAGATCAGAAATAAATGAAAAAGAAATGAAGAAAACAGTAGCAAAGATCAATAAAACTAAAAGCTGGTTCTTTGAGAAGAGACACAAAATTGATAAACCATTAACCAGACTCATCAAGAAAAAAAGGGAGAAGACTCAAATCAACAGAATTATAAGTGAACAGGAGGAAGTAAGAACTGACACTGTAAAAATACAAAGAATCATGAGAGATTACTACAAGCAACTATGTGCCAATAAGATGGACAACCTGAAGAAATGGAAAAGTTCTTAGAAAAGCACAACCTTCCGAGATTGAACCAAGAAGAGATAGAAAATATAAACAGACCAATCACAAGCACTAAAATTGAAACTGTGATTAAAAATCTTCTAACAAACAAAAGCCAGGAACAGATGGTTTCACAGGCGAATTCTGTCAAACACCTAGAGATGAGCTAGCACCTATCCTTCTCAAACTCTTTCAAAATATAGCAGAGGTAGGAACACTCCCAAACTAATTCTACAAGGCCACCATCACCCTGATACCAAAACCAGACAAACACGTCACAAAGAAAGAAAACTACAGGCCAATATCACTGATGAACATAGATGCAAAAATCCTCAACAAAATACTAGCAAACAGAATCCAACAGCACATTAAAAGGATCATACACCATGATCAAGTGAGGTTTATCCCAGGAATGCAAGGATTCTTCAATATGTGTAAATCAATCAATGTGATAAACCATATTAAAAAATTGAAGGAGAAAAACCATATGATCATCTTAATAGATGCAGAAAAATCTTTCAACACCTATTTATGATAAAAACTCTCCAGAAAGTAGGCATAGAGGGAACCCATCTTAACATAATGAAGGCCATGTATGACCAACCCACAACCAACATCGTTGTCAGTGGTGAAAAACTGAAACCATTTCCACTAAGATCAGGAATAAGACAAGGTTGCCCACTCTCACCAGTATTATTCATCATAGTTTTGGAAGTTTTAGCAACAGCAATCAGAGAAGAAAAAGAAATAAAAGGAATCCAAATCAGAAAAGAAGACGTAAAACTGTCACTGTTTGCAGATGACATAATACTATGCATAGAGAATCCTAAAGTTGCTACCGGAAATCTACTAGAGCTAATCAGTGAATTTGGTAAAAAGCAGGATACAAAATTAATGCACAGAAATCTCTTGCATTCATATACATTAATGGTGAAAAATCTGAAAGAGAAATTAAGGAAACACTCCCATTTACCATTGCAACTAAAAGAATAAAATACCTAGGAATACACCTACCTAAGGAGACAAAAGACCTGTATGTATGCAGGGAAGTATAAGACACTGATGAAAAAATTAAAGATGATTAAAAACAGAGGGAGAGATATACCATGTTCTTGGATTGGAAGAATCAACATTGTGGAAATGACTACACTACCCAAAGCAATCTACAGATTCAATGCAATCCCTATCAAACTACCAATGGCATTTTTCACAGAACTAGGACAAAAAATTTAACAATTTGTATGGAAACTCAGAAGACCCCGAATAGCCAAAGCAGTCTTGAGAAAGAAAAATGGAGCTGGAGGAATCAGTCTCCTGGAGTTCAGACTATACTACAAATCTACAGTCATCAAGACAATATGGTTCTGGCACACAAAAAAATATAGATCAAAGAACAGAATAGAAAGCCCAGAGATAAACCCATGCACATATGGTCACCTTATCTTTGATAAAGGAGGCAAGTATATACAATGGAGAAAAGACAGCATCTTCAATAATTGGTGCTGCGAGAACTAGATAGCTACATGTAAAAGAATGAAATTAGAACCATACCATAGGTCTTCCCTGGTGGCGCAGTGGTTTAGAGTCCGCCTGCCAATGCAGGGGATATGGGTTCGTGCCCCGGTCCGGGAAGCTGCCACATGCTGCGGAGCAGCTAGGCCCATGAGCCTTGGCCACTGAGCCTGTGCGTCCAGCTCTGTGCTCTGCAATGGGAGAGGCCACAACAGTGAGAGGCCCACGTACCGCAAAAAAAAAAAAAAAAAAAAGAAAGAAAAAAAGAACCATACCATAAGGTGTATCCTTAACACCATACACAGAAATAAACTCAAAATGGATTAAAGAGTTAAATGTAAGGCCAGACACCATAAAACTCTTAGAGGAAAACATAGGCAGAACACTCTATGACATAAATCACAGCAAGGTCCTTTTTGACACAACTCCTACAGAAATGGAAATAAAAACAAAAATAAACAAATGGGACCTAATGAAACTTAAAAGCTTTTGCACAGCAAAGGAAACCATAAACAAGACGAAAAGACAGCCCTCAGAATGGGAGAAAATATTTGCAAATGAAGCAACTGACAAAGGATTAATCTCCAAAATTTACAAGCAACTCAATATCAAAAAAACAAACAACCCAATCCCAAAATGGGCAGAAGACCTAAATAACCTTTCTGCAAAGAAGATATATAGATTGCCAAGAAACATGTGAAAGAATGTCCAACATCACTAATCATTAGAGAAATATAAATCAAAAGTACAATGAGGTATCACCTCACACCAGTCAGAATGGCCATCATGAAAAAATCTACAAACAATAAATGCTACAGAGGGTGTGGAGAAAAGGGAACCCTCTTGCACTGTTGGTGGGAATCTAAATTGATACAGCCACTATGGAGAGCAGTATGGAGGTTCCTTAAAAAACTAAAAATAGAACTACCATAGGACCCAGCAATCCCACTACTGGGCATATACCCTGAGAAAACCGTAATGCAAAAAGAGTCATATACCACAATGTTTTTTGCAGCACTATTTACAATAGCCAGGATATGGAAGCAACCTAAGTGTCCATCATCAGATGAATGGATAAAGAAGATGTGGCACATATATACAATGGAATATTACTCAGCCATAAAAAGAAATGAAATTGAGTTATTTGTAGTGAGGTGGGTGGACCTAGTGTCTGTTCTACAGAGTGAAGTAAGTCAGAAAGAGAAAATCAAATACTGTATGCTAACACACATATATATATAGAATCTTAAAAAAAATGGTTCTGAAGAACCTAAGGGTAGGAGAGGAATAAAGATGCAGACGTAGAGAATGTACTTGAGGACACGGGGAGGGGGTAGGGTAAGCTGGGATGAATGTTGTTTGCGTATGTTGAACCATTCTTGTATTCCCCACTTGGTCATGACATATTACCGTTTTTTAAAAAAACATTTTTAAAAATTGAAGTATAGTTAATTTACAGTGTTGTGTTAGCTTCAGGTGTGCAGCAAAGTGATTCAGTTATATATATATATATATATATATATATATATATATATATATATATATATATGATTTTTTTTTCAGATTCTTTTCCATTATATTGGGTTGGCCAAAATGTTCATTCAGGTGTTTCTGTAATATCTTATGGAAAAACCCAAATGAATTTTTTGGCAACCCAGTAGGTTATTACAAGACATTGAATGTAGTTTCCCTATGCTATGCAGCAGGTCCTTGTTGATTATCTGTTTTATACATAGTAGTGTGTACATGTTAATCCCAAACTCCTAATTTATCTCCCTCACCCCCCACCCCCACCACCCCCTCTGGTAACCATAAGTTTGTTTTCTATGTCTGTAGGTCTATTTTTGTTTTGTAAGTAAGTTCATTTATATCATTTGTTAAGATTCTACATATAAGTGATATCATATGATATTTGTCTTTCTCTGTCTGACTTCATTTAGTATGATAATCTCTAGGTCCAACCATGTTCCTGCAAATAACATTATTTAATTCTTTTTTATGGCTGAGTAATATTCCATTGTATATATGTACCACATCTTCTCTATCCATTCATCTGTTGATGGGCATTTAGGTTGCTTCCATGTCTTGGCTATTGTAAATAGAGCTGCAATGAACATTGGGGTCCATATATCTTTTTGAATTATGGTTTTCTCAGGGTCTATGCCCAGTAGTGGGATTGCAGTGTCTTATGGTAGCTCTTTTTAGTTTTTTAAGGAACCTCCAAGCTGTTTTTCGTAACGGCTGTACCAATTTACATTCTACTAAGGAAAGCTCTTGAGATCAGTACCTACAGTGGGGGTGGGGTGGTAGGAAGTGGGCGAGAGCAGGAGGAGAAGTTGAGTTGTGGTGCATGCCTGGGCTTCTCATAATTGCTATAAGGGGGCTGAGAATTTGAGGGACTTTGGTAGTAATCATATAGCTGGAAATTGAAGGCAAAGAACTGTCAGACGGAAAGTCTCTGTAGATATATTCTTTATGAAATCTCGGAGCCCTGCTCTTTAAAATTTGATTGATATAATCATTTCAATGGGGATCCTGCAAGTGGGAAATTGGGTCTTTTGTGCATGATCACATTTGGTGGGCAGACTCTCTTATCTCCTAATGTGAGATCACAATCAAGTTGTAAGTTTTCTTCCTTTGGAATTCAGGGAATAAACAGATGAAGCAGATAAATGGAGAACCTGCGGGCAAAGCTGGTATTAGGATTCTAAATTTCTCAAGAAGATGGTATGTTTACAGTTCTCTGACTGGGGAGACTGTGGACAATGTTATATGATCTCCCCATGTGTAACTTAATGGAATGTTTCCACTTATCAGTAGGATGTTGCCATCAGATATGTTCACCTGTGTGCATGTTTTATGCAGGAGGAATTATTTCAGAGTAGTTAAGGGCATAGCTTCTAGCGTCCAAACACCGAGATTCAAATTTCAGCCCTGTCTTTTTATAGTGTTATGACCTTGGGAAAATTACTCTGTTGCTTCACCTCTTATTTTGGAAGGAAAAAAATAACTATTTACATATATCATAGTTGTATTTGTGGAGATTGGATAATTTAAAAATTGCTTCGAACCCCGCATAGTTCAAAAACTGTGAGGTGCTATTTTTATGTAGCTGGGCTTGATCATGCAAGGCATCCAGGGAATGTCATCAGTGCCCTATGTGTAAGGTGAAATAACACTGCTGTGCTGTAGATGAAAGTGTGTCTGTGATTTGGCTTCTTCTAAATAAAAGGATGAATGAAAAGCTGTTCATTGAGGATACTCCATAGCTCCCTAAACTCTTTCCATTCAGGTTTGAATTCTTCACCCCTATCCATGATGCTACACACTTTTCTCCTGGAATACTATGTTACTCATGCCCAGGGAATAAGTAGCTGATAGCTTTATGCTTGATGCTCAGGTGGTGGTCAGGAGCTTTTGGATGAAGGCCTGTTTGCCACACACTGTCGATATCTCTGCTGTAGTAAGTCTGTCAGCTATTCAGCATTGCAATATTAGGTGGCTTAACACAACAAAATTTTATTTTTCATGGCAAGGTTGGATGCAGGCAGGATAATGATCCTCCCAAATAGTGATTCAGTGATATTACTGGAAAAGAATTATTCTACAGTAATATTATAATGTGCTACCCCTTTTATCCATAAATGTTAACATCCAGGATCTGTCATGTCTACCTAACAGAGGAAATTCAGACCGGGGTTAATGTGGGAGCATATAAAACATCTTTTAATTAATTAGTGGAAACGTTTGGGGAATAATAAATCTACCCTGCTCCCCTTTCTCTCATTCAAGCTCAATATTGACTCTAAGCAACCTAAAAATCTCTTCTTTCTTGTTTTTCCTCTGGCTGTTAATGCTGGCATTGATCTATGGAAAATATGTGAGAATTAGGAGAAGGATGAACTGGTAAGGTAGGATTTAGCTTTACAACTGAAGTTGTAAAGGGCAAAAATCAAACTCCGAACAGAATAATTAAATGAATGTATTTCCTTTACAAACCCCATACATGCAAGTCTTCTATTTCTTTGGATAACTTGGGATTTTGCTTTTGCTACATTTGGTAAGTTTCAGTGCTTTTTAAAAATATTATTTTTTATTTTTTTAACATCTTTTATAGAGTATAATTGCTTTACAATGGTGTGTCAGTTTCTGCTTTATAACAAAGTGAATCATTTATACATATACATATGTCCTCATATCTCTTCCCTCTTGCATCTCCCTCACTCCCATCCTCCCTATCCCACCCCTCTAGGTGGTCAGAAAGCACTGAGCTGATCTCACTTGCTATGCAGCTGCTTCCCACTAGCTATCTATTTTATGCTTAGTAGTGTATATATGTCCATGCCACTCTCTCACTTTGTCCCAGTTTACCCTTCCCACTCCCTGTCTCCTCTAGTTCATTCTCTAGTAGGTCTGCATCTTTATTCCCGTCTTGCCTCTAGGTTCTTCTGACCATTTTCTTCTTGTTTTTTTTTTTTTTTTTTAGATTCCATATATATGTGTTAGCATACAGTATTTGTTTTTATTTTTCTGACTTCAGTCTGTACGACAGTCTCTAGGTCCATCCACCTCACTCCAAATGACTCAGTTTCACTCCTTTTTTATGGCTGAGTAATATTCCATTGTATATATGTGCCACATCTTCTTTATCCATTCATCTGTTGATGGACACTTAGGTTGCTTCCATGTCCTGGCTATTTTAAATAGAGCTGCAATGAACATTTTGGTACATGACTCTTTTTGAGTTATGGTTTTCTCAGGGTATATGCCCAGTAGTGGGATTGCTGGGTGGTATGGTAGTTCTATTTTTAGTTTTTTAAGGAACCTCCATACTTTTCTCCGTAGTGGATGTATGAATTTACATTCCCACCAACAGTGCAAGAGTGTTCCCTTTTCTCCACACCCTCTTCAGCATTTATTGTTTCTAGAGTTTTTGATGATGGCCAATCTGACCGGTGTGAGATGATATCTCATTGTAGTTTTGATTTGCATTTCTCTACTGATTAATGATGTTGAGCATTCTTTCATGTGTTTGTTGGCAATCTGTATATCTTCTTTGGAGAAATGTCTATTTAGGTCTTCTGCCCATTTTTGGATTGGGTTGTTTGTATTTTGATATTGAACTGCATGAGTTGCTTGTATGTTTTGGAGATTAATCCTTTGTCAGTTGCTTCATTTGGAAATATTTTCTCCCATTCTGAGGGTTGTCTTTTCATCTTGTTTATGGTTTCCTTTGCTGTGCAAAAGCTTTTAAGTTTCATTAGGTCCCATTTGTTTATTTTTGTTTTTATTTCTATTTCTCTAGGAGGTGGGTCAAAAAGGAGCTTGCTGTGATTTATGTCATAGAGTGTTCTGCCTGTGTTTTCCTCTAAGAGTTTTATGGTGTCTGGCCTTACATTTAGCTCTTTAGTCCATTTTGAGTTTATTTCTGTGAATGGTGTTAAGGATACACTTTATGGTATGGTTATAATTTCATTCTTTTACATGTAGCTGTCCAGTTTTCACAGCACCAATTATTGAAGAGGCTGTCTTTTCTCCATTGTATATTCTTGCCTCCTTTATCAAAGATAAGGTGACCATATGTGTGTGGGTTTATCTCTGGGCTTTCTATCCTGTTCCATTGGTCTATATTTCTGTTTTTGTGCCAGTACCATACTGTCTTGATTACTGTAGCTTTGTAATATAGTCTGACTTTCAGTGCTTTTGATGACAAGTTTTGCATTTTCCCCCATCGGTATAGCATTCTGCTTGTAACCTGCATTAAACTATATTATATCATTTTCTGGCCTCTTTTTATTAAATACACATGTGTAGTCCAAATTGTAGTGTTTCAGACTTATTGGTTAACTTTATTCATTAAAAATATTAATTGTAGCACCAACACTTCACTTCTATATTTATTGTGAATTTTCATGGCAACTTCATAAATTCATTCAATCAAGTGGACTGAGTTGCTTCTCCATGTGAATATTAACTGAATTCTGACTGATAATGTGTTATTTCATTTGGCATAAAGAGGAAGTAGACTTTGTCAAGAGTTTCAAAGATGTGTAAGGTTTGTTTATTTATAGAGGGAAAGAGTCATTTCAGGAGGAAGGTGCAAATGAACAATGGTATCTTTTTGGGAGTTTTTAGGAGAGAAGTTAATAGGCAGCAAACATCTTGGAAGATTATGATGGGAGATGAAGCTGGAAAGCTAGGTTAAGGCCAGACAAAGGAGGGCTTTTGAACATAAGGTTAAGGATTTTCAACTACGTTTTGTAGGTGTTTCAGGAGGATTATTTTTTAATCAATGTGCAAGATGAAATGGCTGGTAGGAGGCTGGAGGCAGGGAAACCAACTGGGAGGTTTTATTAACTTTGGCTAAAATGTTCTGTACCCATACTTGGGTAGAGGCAGAGAAAATGGAACAAAAAGAATAAATTTAAGAGATACTAAGAGGAAAAAACTAACAAGGCCAAGGCCATTTTGTACTATATCTATGTAAAATGTATTATATTCATTGGGTTTCAAATTTACAAAGCACTTTCACATATAAGGGAAGCCAAAGAAGGATTTTGAGTTTTAATCCCAAGTAAACAGAGTAGTGATGGAGTCAATAATAGAAAGAATCTATATCTATCTATCTATCAATCAGTCATTTTCTGGAACAAAAGTTTGTTTTTGTTAATGGCTAGATTTTAGGTAATTTGAATTCTAGTGATAGTAAGACAATCAAGTTGAGCAATTTTAGCCTCAGTTAGAGGCATGTGGGACTGTAGGAATGGGAAGCCAGAGATGGAATTATAACTTTGTGAATAACAAGTAATAAGGTGGGAGTTGATTACAGTGATATCTACTTCAACCAGACAATATACAAGTAGTTTTGGTAGAGGCTTTGTTCCTATGATTTCCACATTTATATAGCTATCTGTATACTATAGCTCAGTTGATTATTTTCATTTGAGAGAATTTGGATGATAGAAAAATTACCTATTCCTACTGAGACTACATATGTATTTAACTACAGAGTACAGATTCCTAAGCTCACAAGATAACCACTATTCTTGCCCAAATCTTTAAACTAAAATGAAACTACATTTATTTAAGGAAGAAGAGTTCATTATGAAAACTTCATTATATTTCAAGGTTTACCATTAATTTTATCCAAACACTGTAAAGTTTATCATTGTCTGAGCTACCTTTTGGTTTTTCAGGATATGATGGTAAGCTTAAATAATGAACCAGTAAGATTTCTGGTTCTTTTTTGTAAGTATTTTGATTGTCTCATGCCTTTCTATTACTGATTTCTCAGGAGTTTTAGTGCAGCAAGGGCACTGCTTTTATAAGAATCCACCAGTTTGCCATTCCTCTTTCCAGTGTAAAGTCTAGTTTAAATTACAATAGATTCTTTAGCATTTACATAATACAGCATGTGTTTCAGTCATGTTGATGCATATCTTACAATTATTTCCCTAGTTATGACATTCATATTATTCCTTTTGCACTGTTTAATGCAGATGTATGGAATATATGTGTGTATATTTATTATGCAAATATGAGACAGTTGAAAAATTGCAATGAAGCCCAAAAGTCCCTTCATTTAATTTGAGAACTATGACTGTCTCCAAAATGCTGTCTAATGTCGATTCTTTGAACAGAATTGTTTATATATCTCAAATAAAATTAACAAATAATTTCCTTTTTCATATGTTAAGGCAAGGTAGTTTTATACAAAGACATGTTACAATACCCATCTAGAGTCTTTGCTTTTATTTGTTCCAATTTTTATCTAATACTGAATGCATCAGTGCTGTCCTTCCCCTTTCAGAAACCTCTTTAATTTCATTCACCATTACAGTGATTCATTATCCTTGTTCTCTTGTCTCTTCTGATATGTTGCTTTATTGCATATTCCTATAATAGCTTTCTTCAAGCAACACTTCTAATTTCTGGCCATTAATGACTCTGTCTCAATTTCACATTTCAAAATCTGCCTTTCCTCATCAATTCTATGAGATTCTAGTTACCTTCCGTTGCTAATTTGAAGTTGATGACTTTGTATATTCCCCTTTACATTTGCCTTCTCATTGTGGATCAACAGTTAAAAACAGTTGATAGGGAGGACCCGCTAAACACTAAGGTAATCCATAGAAAGAGAAATTTAGACTCCAGAGGCGATATATAGCAGGGATTTTTAACCTCAGAACTATTGATATTTTGGACTGGCTAATTTTTTGTGGTAGGGGTGGGCTGTCCTGTATATTGTAGAAAGTTTAGCAGCATTCCTGGCCTCTACCCACTAAATGCCAGTAGCAGCCACCCCACCCCATCTGAACGGTGGCAACCAAAAATGTTTTCAGACAATGCCAATATACCATGGGGGGCCAAAATCACTCACTGTTGGGAACTATGGATTTATAGGGCCACTTGAGAGGTCCATTTGCTTTGAATCTAGAACATTTTTTGAGCTCACAACTACATTTTAAAGTCTTTAAATATTTAATGCTGCCATTGGCACATTATCATTCTACTGGATGTAGCTCATGATGTCTTTTCAATACCCTTTTATCTCTAGTTCCTTAAGTAACTGTTTTCCTATTCAAGCCTTTCAACTGAGATCCAGTGCAAAACAAGGTTTAGCCTGTATATGATGTTTAGGAAACTCTAAGATATCAAGGATACTTAAAATTCAATAAGATTAAATATGCTGCTGTATTATGGGAGCAATATTGGAAGAGGAATTTGGGATTTTATAGTGACCTAGAAAGCCAAGGGTGAACATGGACAAAAGGGACTGATCATTTAGCAACAATCCCAGGGTGGTTGACCTTAAGGACTATGAAGGTTTATCCTGAACCAAAGTAAAATATAGATATCTGCACCTGGCATTCTGTTATTATTCTGGTGAAGGTATAAATTTATGTCACATTTCTAGAAAGAAACTAAATTACTATATATTGAATGACTCTAAGAATATTGATAATTTCTTAATAATTACCTTATCAGTCATCTATATATAACTAATCACTCATTTCTCCTTATTAGACCTTTCTTTTGAGCTCTAGTCACATATATCCAACTGCATACTTCATATCTCCACTCAAGTATTTTAAAGCATTAAGTATTTAAAACAATTGCAAAACAAAATCTAAATTTCCAATACTCTCCCTACTACCTGCTTTTCTGCCTACCTGAGTTCATCTTAAACCACTTTCCCGCTTGCTCACTGTGGTGGTTTAAAAAATGGCACAGGGCTTCCCTGGTGGCGCAGTGGTTGAGAATCTGCCTGCTAATGCAGGGGACGCGGGTTCGTGCCCCGGTCCAGGAAGATCCCACATGCCGCGGAGCGGCTGGGCCCGTGAGCCATGGCTGCTAAGCCTGTGCATCCGGAGCCTGTGCTCCGCAACGGGAGAGGCCACAACAGTGAGAGGCCCACATACCACAAAAAAAAAAAAAAAAAAAAAAAAAAAAGAGAGATTTAAAAAATGGCACAAACTTCTTTGACACTCTTTTCACTGAAAGAGGGATCTGGGTTCAGTTCCCTTGAATTTGGGCATGCTTGTGCTTTCTTCAATCAATAAGGTACAGTGGAAGTAATGTTATGTGACCTTGAGGGCTAGAATAGAAAAGGTTGTGAAGCTTGGAATGTTTGTTCGCTCTGGCGGCTTTCTCAGGACTTACCCTCTCAGAAGTCATTTGTCATGCTTTTTACAAACTCATGCCACATGGGGACACCACATGTCGATGCTTTGGTTGACACTTCCAGATGAGTACAGCCTTCAGCTTATTCAGCCCAGTCATCAGATGTGTAAGTAAAGAAGGCTACAGATAATTCCAGTTCCCAGTCCAAGCTCATTTGCTTCTTTCCAGCTAAGGCCCCAGATAAATCATCTCTGCTGTGCTCAGTCTGAATCCCTTACCCATAGAATCCACAAGAATGAGAATACAATGGTGGTTGTTTTCCACCACTAAATTTGGCCTGGTTTGTTACACAACAATAGTAGCTACAACACCTACTAGCATTATTTTAGTACCTGAAGGGCCCTGAGCTCTCTCTTACCTCACAGCCTATAGTAGATGTGGTTGCTGGGCATCCATTCCTCAGCTGCTGTGAGCGTAGGCTCACAGCTGCCTCCAGTTTTTGGAAAATCAACCTTGGCTGACCGGAGCTGTCTTGCCTGGAATGTTACATTTCTCCCACACCTGCAATGCAGCCGTCAGCCAATGAATGACTGATACACTGTTACACAGGTACAAATGGTCAGCACATTACCTCAAAGAGGAGAGAGTTCTTCAGTGTGGTTTACTCCAGAGCCCTTCCACTACATATCAGGCCAACGCTAGACTTTCCCTGAGAGCACATCCTCACTCAGCTTTTGCCCCTTCCCTATTCTGCTTTCCTCCCTCTCTTAGAGGTTTTCCCTAAGAAGCAATCCCTCAATAAATTATATTCTTCCAAATACCTGTGTCACGTTCTGCTTCTCAGGAAACTGACCTAAGCTGGATCCTCTGCACATGACCTCTCTCAGTTAGAATGTCCTGTTCCAGGATCAAGCTTAGCTGGCTCTTTCCCATGCTTTACATCTCAGTGTAATTGACGTGTCCTAAAACAAGAAGAAATTTCTATTTCTGGTTTACCAATTCCCCACCCCCATAATTTTATGTCATAATACTCTGTTGATTTCTTCATAGAATTTTTGTCAATGTGAAAGCCTATGTTCATTAATTTAACTGACATTAATTTCATGTCAACTCACCGTTTATACCTCTTTTCCTTCCACTGAGTATGGGGACCATGGCTCTTTTCATTCGTTATTGTACTCACAGTGCTTATACCACAATGCCTGATATATAGCAGACTCTCATTAAAGATATCTTGAATACTTAAATGACTAGAAAGATAAATTCCCTAAGGAAATAATCAAATATGCATATCAAGATAAATTTTAGGTAATATATAATTAATATTTGAATGGCAAAAGCTGAAGTTCTCATACAGCAGTTCATATTCTCTTCCAAAATGCAATTTTTTTTTTTTTTTTTTTTTTTTTTTTTTGCGGTAAGCGGGCCTCTCACTGTTGTGGCCTCTCCCGTTGCGGAGCACAGGCTCCGGACACGCAGGCCTAGCGGCCATGGCTCACGGGCTTAGTTGCTCCGCGGCATGTGGGATCTTCCCGGACCAGGGCACGAACCCGTGTCTCCTGCATCGGCAGGCGGACTCTCAACCACTGCGCCACCAGGGAAGCCCCCAAAATGCAATTTTAAGGGTTTTAGATATGTTTCTTAAGAACACGGTTCATTAAGAGTTTTACCTGACACTAGAAAGATACTAGGGGATACTGCTCTGAGTTTCCTCTTAGGGGTTGCACTGGAAGAAGTAAACAGTAAGCTATCCACTCAACAAGAAGTTCAGGAGGTACTTGTGGAAGTAAGGAACACTGGGGAGGGACTCACAAAGGAGACTCTGTGTAGCTATGGGAAACCTGTTGTGAATAGGTAACACAGCTAAGGATGAAGGATTGCAGGAGTCAATCTTAAGAGGAGTAGATGCCTTCTCTAAGAGGAACTGCCAAGAGAAGCTACTGGCACTAAGAAATACAAAAAAAAAAATAATTACTTTTCACAGAAAATGCCATTAGGCATAGCCAATTAAGTATTAGGCTAAGAGAGGATATTAGCACTCAGCATCCTGTGGCCCTGGCCATCACTTGGTCATTCATGGCATCTTGAGAACAGAGGGGCCTATCCTTCAGGGTTTTACACCAAATGTATTATTTTTCTGCCATTTAACCTTGTAGGGTTTCAGACACTGGAATTTTAGGAACAAAGGGCTAATGGTTTATCCACCTATAGTGACCTTCCTTGGTAACATAACCCACATTTTTGAAAGGCTGCAAGCTTTGAAAAAGGTTTGGCATTTTTGTGTGTTTCTATTGCATGTGCACTCTGTTGCTTACTTAGGCTGCGTAAGTGTATTTCCAAAGACCATTGTAACTTCTTCAAATTCGAAACTTGGGATTATGCCAAAACAACAGAATCTCCATTTGGGGACCAACACATCTATCACAGTCAGTGACAATGTCTTATTGATTTCTTATGTACACAAAACCAGTGAACCTTTCATGCATGCATATTATAAACACACAATACATTTTCATTTTTTTCTGGTCAAGTATTTTTCCCCAAACACCTGTTTTTAGCTTAAAGTTATAATTTATTTTTAACATATTTTTCAGGTTTCACTGTTGTGTGTTTGCTGCCCTTTCATGCGTATTTCCATGTTCGGAGAGTTTATTATTTTTATAGGAATCCTTTTCCCTGTTGATTTTTCTGAACATACATTGTTTGCATTAAGATGATTAAACAGGTAATGAGTACTCCCTGATTTTTAGTTTCTATAAAAGCCTTTCCTCTTGTCTCTGATAGCTGTTTGCATGATTCCTTTACTAACTTCATCTGTACCCCACACTGATTCTTTTGGTTTCCAGGCTTCCTGTGCTTCCATGATAACTTCCATTTACTCCTCAAGGATCCCTAGAGACTACTGCATTTAGACCCTTCAAAGTTTTTTGTTTTGTTTTGTTTTTTAACATGTCTTGGCTTGTTCACAGATACCCATTAGAAAAAGGCTGACATTCAGAATTAGGACTTAGGGAATGTGATGACAGTCTTGCTACCTGATTTATCCCTGGTTCTGGCAGAAGTCTGTATATTTCCCTGGAAAACAAAAGGATCGTCTATCTGATTTGTACTTTTTTTAAGCAATTAAACTTTTAATCATCTATGTTTACTTAAGTTTTAATGGTGGTCATCAAGTAAACACCTTATACTGTTTTATAGATAATGCATATTCATGTGACTATTAAGAAAATTCATATGAATAATATGTAGAACATTATATATTAACTTTATATATATAAAAACAATCACAGGTAATACTAGACCTATAATAATTGAGCCTCTCAGCAGTAAATCATATACATTTCTGCATCTTTATGTTTTCCTAAGGAGATTTTCAGTGTCACACTGATACCTGTCCTACTCCTTTCAATAATTAAAAAAAAATCTCCTTGTAATTTAGTCTGTTAGTATTCATTGCTTTCTAAACTTTTACTCAAATCTTTTTTTCCTAATGTATCATTATGTTGCATATAGTTTTGTTCTTGGCATGGAGTTGGATGGAACTAAAGGCTAGGACCTAAGTTAGTCAACAGAGATTCATTATTCTGAGACAGCACCTTCCTCTGAGCTGTCACATATCATAAAAGTGTTTCTTTCCACAAAGAACTGAGAATGGAAACTGTATTTCAACACATTTACTGATCTTCCAGCTGAACAAAGCTAGGCAGTGTTGGGAATATCAGTTTAGGTTAGACTCAGTTCTTGTTCTCAAAGGATGTTGGGGAGAGATCCTTGTAAACAAGGTACAGTGGGAATAAGTCAAGAGAAGGGAAAACAGTGTCACACTTCTGGGCACATTTGTGGAATAGTGAGTAGTCTGGTTCAGCTGGAGTATGGAGATAAAGTAGAAAAGGAAGTTTGGCCTTAAATGAAAGAGTTCAAGCTAAGGAATACGGTCTTTATTCTGTAGTGTGGGGGAAGCCATTACTAGTTTGTGGGGAGGGAATTAGCCATAAATCTAAACTTGTCAGCAGTATGTAGAATACACTAGAATGAGGAAAGACTGAAAGAACAAAACCCTGGTAGGAGACTTATCAACCCCAGAAGAGGAGATAAGACTTTGGCAATAGGAATGCAGAGAAGGGAATGGATTAAAGAGACTTTATGAAGACAGAATTAACACGAATCAGGAATTATTTAAATGAAGGGGTGTTGTAAAGTTCTTCACAAGCAGGACCTTTTAAAAACTATACCAGGCTTAAGTGTGTAAAAGTGTACCATGGGCAATGCTGGCCCCTGATATTCATGTATACTCTTTTCCTCCCTTGCTTGCCATCTTATTCCTGGCTTCCTCATCCCTAATAGTCTCATCCCCAATTTTCCATATCCATGTCGAGCACTACAGTTTAGTTACCTATCAGACCTAATTCACTGGCTTACGGATATTAACCTCCAACTTGTTTCTCTATGACACTGCTTTATGTCTCAATTCTACTAGGCGTATAGTAAAGGCATGGATCAATATTTCAAAAATATGGGTGGAGGAACACATGTTGAAGTAAAATAGTGAGTTCATTTTTAGAAATTTTAAGATGTGCATATGACAAGCATATGGTAAAAAATATTTGTAGGGTTGGTAATAGGAGTTATCCAATCCAAAGAAAGATCTTATCTTTTGATTTGTAGTTTAAATTTAAATTTTCATAAACTGCAAATTATCTGTTGACACAAATATATATAATCTGTAAAAATAATGACAAGAAGCAAGCTCTAATGATTATTATTTACTTATTAATTAATTTATTTTTTTTGCGGTACGCGGGACTCTCACTGTTGTGGCCTCTCCCGTTGCGGCCTCTCCCTTTGCGGAGCACAGGCTCCGGACGCGCAGGCTCAGCGGCCATGGCTCACAGGCCCAGCCGCTCCGCGGCATGTGGGACCCTCCCGGACCGGGGCACGAACCCGTGTCCCCTGCATCGGCAGGCGGACTCTCAACCACTGCACCACCAGGGAAGCCCTAATAATTATTTTGTGCAAATATGTATGATTAGTGTAATTTTTCCTTGCTGTACAGAAATTTCTCATATTCTCAAAGTATTGTAATATTATGTATTCATTCATATTTAATCAGCAATGATCTGTATTCATGGAAAGCACACTCAGTGGACGGATTTCCACATAATTTCTTTTATTAATTTTATATACACATTTGCTTAATTATAGTTTATAGTTTAGTTTATATATAGTTTATATTTCAGATGGCTATCTTTAATACCAAACACAGACAATAAAAGGGAGAAAATTAAGATAAAGAATTCATTTTTTGCTGCTTAACGTCTGAATTTTTTTTTTACTGCCTAACAATTTCCCCATTATTTGGCTCCATGACTTAACTATTATTAATTGATTTGTGGCATATATTTATATAAAGAAAAGTAGTGACAATTAATATGCAGGAGAGGAGGCTGTTACCTTCTCAACTCTAATTCCTTGAGTATTGCTGAAACTAAAGTCTAACAGGCAATAACAATCTTTTTTTTTAAACATCTTTATTGCAGTATAATTGCTTTACAATGGTGTGTTAGTTTCTGCTTTATAACAAAGTGAATCAGTTATACATATACATATGTCCCCATATCTCTTCCCTCTTGAATCTCCCTCCCTGCCACCCTCCCTATCCCACCCCTCTAGGTGGTCACAAAGCACCCAGCTGATCTCCCTGTGCTATGTGGCTGCTTTCCACTAGCTAGCTATTTTACGTTTGGTAGTATATATATGTCCATCCCACTCTCTCACTTTGTCCTAGCTTACCCTTCCCCCTCCTCGTATCCTCAAGTGCATTCTCTAGTAGGTCTGTGTCTTTATTCCCGTCTTGCTCCTAGGTTCTTCATGACCATTTTTTTTTTTTTTTTGGATTCCAGATATATGTGTTAGCGTACGGTATTTGTTTTTCTCTTTCTGACTTACTTCACTCTGTATGACAGACTCTAGGTCCATCCACCTCACTACAAATAACTCAATTTCGTTTCTTTTTATGGCTGAGTAATATTCCATTGTATATATGTGCCATCTCCTAGAGAAATGGAAATAAAAACAAAAATAAACAAATGGGACCTAATGAAACTTAAAAGCTTTTGCACAGCAAAGGAAACCATAAACAAGACAAAAAGACAACCTTCAGAATGGGAGAAAATATTTGCAAATGAAGCAACTGACAAAGGATTAATCTCCAAAATTTACAAGCAGCTCATGTAGCTCAATATCAAAGAAACAAACAACCCAATCCAAAAATGGGCAGAAGACCTAAATAGACACTTCTCCAAAGAAGATACACAGATGGCCAACAAACACAAGAAAGAATGCTCAGCATCATTAATCATTAGAGAAATGCAAATCAAAACTACAATGAGGTATCATCTCACACTGGTCAGAATGGCCATCATCAAAAAATAACAGTCTTTATGTTGAAAACTGACTCATGATTTGATGAGGGTACATTTAGCTATGTAATTTCCTTTGTATCTTGACAGGGTTCCTAATGTATATACCCCCTCCTCAAAATTTTGTAATTATTTTAAAGTTCAAAAAAGTCTCAGTAAGATAGTTACCTCATTTATAAGTTGGAAGATTCAAATTACCAGGCTTAAGAATTTAACCTCAAGAGGCTTGAATTGTGTGTACTATTACAGTACTGCTGTCTTCAGCACTATTGATATTTGTATGTGGCTTCTTTACCTATTTAAATCTATTGTGCTTATGCAAAGATGCTAGAATAAATATATGCATAATTCAGTATTCATTTTGGGCCACAGATCAAGAATCACAGACTATACTATTATTTCATTATTTTAGCAAAGGTTCTTAAATTTGAAAACATATCACAAGAGGATAATAAATGAATTTTTGGAGGTCATTTTTCTCTGTTTACCAATGAGATATACTGCTAACTGGGATGTTAGGAAGATTAACAAAAATAGTTCCAAAGAGAAATCACACAGTTCACTAAATATTAGATAATAATATCAAAAATTTATTAAAACATGTAAATAAACTCGCTCTATAATATCTAGTTTTCCATATGCTTATGTGGGTACAGTATAACATGTATTACCATGTTTCTTCCTACCTAGTGGCGACCCACTAGCATCACTGTAGATAATACAGTTTTTTTAAGGGACTGAGACAGAAAGTTGCTTTCTAAACTACTCAAAAGTTAGGATTGGAAGGTTCAAGTCAAGGTGAAGTTATGTCCCAGTCTAAGTGTTTGGGTGCTCTGGATTCTTGGTTTACAGAAAACTTAAGGCAGAGAAAGCTAGGTCTTCAGAGAAGTCTCTTTAGTAGCATTCTCTGGATGACCGCATGTGTGCTATGTTGAAGATGGATTTTTATTGTAATATCTGTCAATCAACATGATTGAATCCATTCTATATTCTTCTTATTAGTCCATAGAGAGGCAGACCATCATCTTAATTTCTATGGGACTTTGTCATCTCAGTCAAATAGGAGATAAGTGGGCTTCAATCCTAACTGGAATTCATAGGAGGTTCCCTGTTTTCAGGTGATATTGCAGGCTGATTTTAGAATAATGTATTATTCGTATTGATTGATGTGAAAAACTCAAATGGTAATGTGTGGAAGACCAAGTGGCATAACTTTCTTTATCCATTCATTCACTCATTTATCCAAATCTATTTTTTTTTGCCAGGCTCTCTTCCAAGCAGAGGGCATTTAACAGTGAACAAAACAGATAAATATCTATCATCTGAGTGCTTTCATGCAAGTGGAGAAGAGAAACAAGATTAACAAGTGAATTAGGTTGGAAGGTATATAATGAAAAGTGCTAAGGATAAAAATATAGGAAGAAAGCCAGATAGGAAGTGTTCATGGTGGAGGATTGCAATTTAATCTCTGGAGAAAGAGTAAATGCTAATCAGACTGAAAAGAAAAAGAATCGATGTGTAATTATGCATTTAGTTATTAACAAGTACCCTAAGTTTGAAAACCTATTCCTATAAATCTTAGACATGAAGTAAATTATAAAAATTACTTTGAAAAAAGCTGAAAACTTATAAAGACTCAAAATCATCATCTGCAGCCAATTTACTCAAGTATCTTTCTGTTAAGGTCCTGAAATAATTTATTAGGGAAGGTGGAAAAATCTATTAAACGTATATTTAATAGGAGTTTTGTTTTGGTTATGAAGGAGAAAGTGATACTGTACTAACTCTCCAACTGAACAAAATATATCCGATAACTTTTTAAAATTGTTGGACAAGAGGCAGAGACTATGATCCCTGAGAGAAGAGAAACAACAAAATGATCGCTGCCATCTCTCTAACTTTCTAGAAGACAGGAGACACTTTCTAGTCTGTAACACAAAGAAATGGCACCTAAACAAATTAAGATGGACTTTTGGAGCAGAGCAGAAAGAGATCATAATTCAGGGCCATTGACATAGCTCTAATTTGAGGGACTGGATACCAAGAAGAAAGGAAACTGTTCAGTGGAGCTCCAGAAAGCTACATGAGGGTCTCTATGAGTATGTCCAAATACTAAGTGACACATGCACAGTGTGAAAATACAGAAAGCCAACCAAAGAACACCATTAGGGAAATAAAACAATTACCAAGGAGCTATGAGCTGAAAACTACCAGAGGTTGCTCAGGACTGGGAAATGATTGAGTTCTGAATAGCTACAGTGAAGAGACCTTGTTGAAAACCCATGACATTCAGTAAAAATCTCAAAAAAGCCAATAAAAAAGTTGGGCTAATCAAGCCCTGGACTAAAGGCTAGCTTGGATTTCCATAATAAAGGTTAATAACAAGCCTCAAGATGGTCATTCTGAGCTGCAAGTAAATTAACTGTCTGCAGTTTAAACTTTATTAAGAAAACCAAATCCAGACACTCAAACAGGAATCAGTATTATCCATATATAATCATAAACTGTATATGTTTGAAGTAGGAAGGTATGATGCCTAACCTGCTGAAAAATCTGGCATTAACAATAATTGCAAGACATACCTATAGCAGTGCTTAAAGGAAGTATATTTATGCATATATTGGAATAGAAGTGCTTAGAGGAAATAACATATGCAGATATTAGAGTAGAAGACTGGTATAAGTTGTTACCTTAGGAAGCTAGAAAAAGAAGAGAAAATTAAACTGGATGGCAAAAGATAGATCATGCAAATAATAATATGATAATATATATCCATAAAATATGTAAAAAATAATGACAAAATAAAGTCAATAAAAACAAAGAAAATCTGGCTATTTAACACATTAATACCTAGATAACCCCCTATCAAGAGTCATAAAGAGTGGGAGGGAGGCGCAAGAGGGAGCGGATATGGGGATATATGTATACATAGAGCTGATTCACTTTGTTATACAGCAGAAACTAACACAGCATTGTAAAGCAATTATACTCCAATAAAGATGTTAAAAAAAGAATCATAAAGAAAAAGTAGGGATTACTAATATTAGAAGAGTTGATATCAATGCAAACATTAAAGTATAATAACGTCATATTATTAACAATTTAATTCCAAGAAATTCAACAGACTAGATGAATTGGACAATATAAAATCTGCATAGCCCCATATCTATTGAATAAATTTAATATGTATTAAAAAATATTTCTCAGAGTGAACTCCAAACCCTTGTGACTTTCCTAGTGAATTATATCAAGAAGAAATAATACCTACCTTACTTAAAATATTTCAAAAAATAAAATACTTCAGAAATAACTTCATGAAACCATTATGACTCTGATTTCAAAGCCAAAGAAGTACTATATGCAAAGGAAACTGACCAATATTTTTCACAAAGACAGGTACAACATCCCCTAACAAAATATTAGCAAGTTAATTGTAGTAATATCCAAATTTATAATGTATCATAAACAAGATAAATTTATCCTAGGAATATAAGCTTGCATTAACATTAAAAACTCAATTAACAGAACTGACTAAATTCACAGCATATGAGGAAAAAAAACCATAAAAATTCCTCAGTAAATGAAGAGAAAGCATTGACAAATTTCAATACTCATTCATAATTTAAAAAATAAACTCATAAAAAATAGGAATAGAAGGGAATTTTCTCAATTATGGCAACTATGATAAAACTGTAGCTAAAATTTTACTTAATGGTAAAATAGTAAATGTTTTACCAGTAAGATTAGAAATAAGAAATGGATGTCCATTACCACAACTTCTATTCAACGATGTAATGGAAGTCCTGGTCAGTGCAGTAAGACAAGATAAGGATATTGAAGGTAAATAGATGGAAAAGGAAGGAATAAAACTTTGTTTCTTGCGGATAACATGATTATATACATAGAAAAATTCTAAATAATCTATAAAATAACTACTAAATCTAATAAGTAAATTTAGCAAGGTTGTAGATTCTGTAGTCATTATCTAAAACATCAGGAACATTTTATATATTATATTGATGAAAAATTGGAAAAATAAAATATTTGCAATAGCATTGAGAATTATAAAAATACTTGAATAATCATACATTTGGATGAATGAGCATTATTAAGATATAGATATATATTAAGATAAAGATAATTCTCCCCAAGGTGATCTGTTGGTTCAATGCAATTCCAATAAGAAATCCAGTAAGATTTTTTTTTCTTCAGATATAGTCCTAGATGCCCCAAAGGAATAAAAATGACAATCCTATCTTTTGGAAAATTCCAGAGTTTAAGAGGTTACTTTCTAGGAGCTAGGGACAAAGGCCAGGCCCCTCTTTGGGTGAGACCAAGTTTCTTAATACACAAGTAGTAAGACAAGAATGCTTAAGAAAACATCCATTTCAAAATTAACAATAATAACAACAACAACAAACAACTAGAAGCATAAGTCTAGCATAAACCTGCAAATGATAATAGTCATTCCTCAAAACATATACACATACAAAACAATTATTTTTCTAAGTTCTAAGCATTTTGACATCACAATTGTGCTTTAAAAATACAATGGTGATAGCAATTATACACAGAGTAATATAAAAGTCATTTTCTAACGCTTTTTTTTTAAAGAAATAGACTTTTTTTGGGAGCAGTTTTAGGTTCACAGCAAAATAGCAGAAAATAGGGAGAGTTCCCATATACCCCCACCCCAATACATGCATGATGTTCCCTGCTGTCAAATTCTCCCACCCCAGTACCACATTTGTTGCAATCAATGAACCTATATTCACACATCATAATCACCCAAAGTCCTTCGTTTATGTTAGGATTCACTCTTGGTGTTCTGTATATTATGGGTTTTGACAAATATATAATGATGTGTATTCACCACTGTCATATCATAGAGAATAGTTTCACTGTCATAAAAATCTTCTGTGCTCTGCTTATTAAAAAAAAAAGGAGCCAGCTTAGGCTAAAATTTATACGGAAGTGCAAAGCTCTTTGAATAGCAAAAATAAACATGAAAAAGGGGAAGAGAATTGGAGGACTTAGACTCCTTTGTTCCAATACTTACTGTAGAACTACTGAAATCAAGAAAGTGTGGTATTTGCATAAAGATAGACAATAGAACAAAATCAAGTTCAGAAAAAGACTCAAAATTGTAAGATCAATTGATTAAAAACCAGGCAACAAACAATTTGAATGGAAAAGGTTATTTTCAACAAATGATGATGGAACAACTGATTTTGCATATGGAAAATATGAACCTCAAATTATACACAAAAATTATTTGATACAGATCATGGATCTGATAATATGAAATTTCTAGGAGAAAAAAATAACAGAATAGCCTCATAACGTTGGAGGAGGCAAAGCACCTCCAGAAAGCATTAAGCAGAAAAAATTCATAAAATGGATTTCATAAAAATAAATCAAAGCTTTTGCTCAATAAAAACACTCTGAAAAAAGATTATACATGCTACAGATTGTGAGGACATATTTGAAAAATATATATTGGATATAATATACAAATGACTTCTAAAACTTATTAATTTCGAGCTAATAAAGCCATTTATTAAAGGTCAAAAGGTTGAAAGACTTGAGAAAGTACTTCAAAAAGGAGGACGGGTGAATAACCAACGGATGAGAAAATATACTCAACATCATTAGTCTTCATGGAAATAAAAATATACCATAACATACGCTGTAGAATGACAGATAAGAAAACTGACCACTCCAAATGTAGGTGAGGATGTGAGCAGTTGAATTTATTATATCAAGGTATATTTATCAAGATATAAATTCATATCAAGAGGCTAGTCCAAAATGGCACAATCTCTTTGGAAAGTGGTCTGGCAGTTTCTCATAAATTTCAGCATAACCTACTTCTCAGTATTTACATAGAAAAGTGAAAACATATGCACAAAAAGACTTTTTTAAAAAAAATATTTATTGGCGTATAATTGCTTTACAATGGTGTTAGTTTCTGCTTTATAACAAAGTGAATCAGCTATACATATACATATATCCCGATATCTCCTCCCTCTTGCGTCTCCCTCCCTCCCACCCTCCCTATCCCAACCCTCTAGATAGTCACAAAGCACTGAGCTGATCTCCCTCTGCTACGTGGCTGCTTCCCACTAGCTATCTGTTTTACATTTGGTAGTGTGTATATGTCCATGCCAGTCTCTCACTTCGTCCCAGCTTAACCTTTCCTCTCCCCGTGTCCTCAAGTCCATTCTCTACGTCTGCATCTTTATTCCTGTCCTACCCCTAGGTTTTTCAAAACCTTTTTTTTCCTTGGATTCCATATATAGGTGTTAGCATACGGTATTTGTTTTTCTCCTTCTGACTTGCTTCACTCTGTATGACAGACTCTAGGTCCATCCACCTCACTACAAATATCTCAATTTCATTTCTTTTTATGGCTGAGTAATATTCCATTGTATGTATGTGCCACATCTTCTTTATCCATTCATCTGTCAATGGATACTTAGGTTGCTTCTATGTCCTGGCTATTGTAAATGGAGCTGCAATGAATATTGTGGTACATGACTCTTTTTGAATTATAGTTTTCTCAGGGTATATGCCCAATAGTGGGATTGCTGGGTCGTATGGTAGTTCTATTTTTAATTTTTTAAGGAACCTCCATACTGTTCTCCATAGTGGCTGTATCAATTTACATTCCCACCAACAGTGCAAGAGGGTTCCCTTTTCTCCACATCCTCTCTAGCATTTATTGTTTGTAGATTTTTTGATGATGGCCATTCTGACCGGTGTGAGATGATATCTCATTCTCATTTTGATTTGCATTTCTCTAATGATTAGTGATGTTGAGCATGCTTTCATGTGTTTGTTGGCAATCTGTATATCTTTGCAGAAATGTCTATTCAGGTCTTCTGCCCATTTTTGGATTGGGTTGTTTGTTGTTTTGATATTGAGCTGCATGGGCTGCTTGTAAATTTTAGGGATTAATTCTTTGTCAGCTGCTTCATTTGCAAATATTTTCTCCCATTCTGAGGGTTGTCTTTTCATCTTGTTTATGGTTTCCTTTGCTGTGCAAACGCTTTTAAGTTTCATTAGGTCCCATTTGTTTATTTTTATTTCCATCTCTCTAGGGGGTGAGTCAAAAAGGATCTTGCTGTGATTTATGTCATAGACTGTTCTGTCTATGTTTTCCTCTAAGAGTTTCATAGTGTCTGGCCTTACATTTAGGTCTTTAACCCATTTTGACTTTATTTTTGTGTATGGTTCTAATTTCATTCATTTACATGTAGCTGTCCAGTTTTCCCAGCACCACTTATTGAAGAGGCTGTCTTTTCTCCATTGTATATTCTTGCCTCCTTTATCAAAAATAAAATGACCATATGTGTGTGGGTTTATCTCTGGGCTTTCTATCCTATTTCATTGATCTATATTTCTGTCTTTGTGCCAGTACCATTCTGTCTTGATTACTGTAGCTTTGTATATACTATGAAGTCAGGGAGCCTGATTCTTCCAGCTCTCTTTTTCTTTCTCAAGCCTGATTCTTCCAGCTCTCTTTTTCTTTCTCAAGATTGCTTTTGCTACTCGGGGTCTTTTGTGTTTCCATACAAATTTTGAAATATTTCGTTCTAGTTCTGTGAAAAATGCCATTGGTAGTTTGATTGTGATTGCATTGAATCTGTAAATTGCTTTAGGTAGTAGAGTCATTTTCACAATGTTGATTCTTCCAATCCAAGAACATGGTATAACTCTCCATCTATTTGTATCATCTTTAATTTCTTTCATCAGTGTCTTATAGTTTTCTGCATACACATCTTTTGTCTCCTTAGGTAGGTTTATTCCTAGATATTTTATTCTTTTTGTTGCAGTGGTAATTGGGGTTGTTTCTTTAATTTCTCTTTCAGATTTTTCATCATTAGTGTATAGGAATGCAAGATATTTCTGTGCATTAGTTTTGTATCCTGCTACTTTACCAAATTCATTGATTAACTCTAGTAGTTTTCTGCTAGCATCTTTAGGATTCTCTATGTTTAGTGTCATGTCATCTGCAAAGAGTGACAGCTGTGCTTCTTCTTTTCCGTTTTGGATTCCTTTTATTTCTTTTTCTTCTCTTGTTGCCTTGGCTAAAACTTCCAAAACTATGTTGAATAATTGTAGTTAGAGTGGACAAGCTTGTCTTGTTCCTGATCTTAGAGGAAATGGTTTCAGGTTTTCACCATTGACAACGATGTTGGCTGTGGGTTTGTCATATATGGCCTTTATTATGTTGAGGCAAATTCCCTCTGTGCCTACGTTCTGTAGGGTTTTTATCATAAATGGGTGTTGTATTTTCTCAAAAGCTTTTTCTGCATCTATTACGATGATCATGTTTTTTTCTCCTTCAATTTGTTAATATGGTGTATCACATTGATTGATTTGCACATATTGAAGAATCCTTGCATTCCGGGGATAAACCCCCCTTGATCATGGTGTTTGTTTGATCCTTTTAATGTGCTGTTGGATTCTGTTTGCTAGTATTTTGTTGAGGATTTTTGCACCTATGATCATCAGTGATATTGGCCTGTAGTTTTCTTTCTTTGTGACATCTTTGTCTGGTTTTGGTATCAGGGTGATGGTGGCCTTGTAGAATGAGTTTGGTAGTGTTCCTCCCTCTGCTATATTTTGGAAGAGTTTTAGAAGGATAGGTGTTAGCTCTTCACTAAATGTTTGATAGAATTCAATGGTCAAGCCATCTGGTCCTGGGCTTTTGTTTGTTGGAAATTTTTAAATCACAGTCTCAATTTCAGTGCTTGTGATTGGTCTGTTTATATTTTCTGTTTCTTCCTAGTTCTGTCTTGTAAGGTTGCGCTTTTCTAAGAATTTGTCCATTTCTTCCAGGTTGTCCATCTTATTGGCACATAGTTGCTTGTAGTAGTCTCTCATGATACTTTGTATTTCTGCAATGTCAGTTGTTACTTCTCCTTTTTCATTTCTAATTCTGTTGACTTGAGTCTTCTCCCTTTTTTTCTTTTTTCTTTTTGGTGGTATGCGGGCCTCTCACTGCTGTGGCCTCTCCCGTTGAGGAGCACAGGCTCCGGACGCGCAGGCCCAGCGGCCATGGCTCACGGGCTTAGTTGCTCCGCGGCATGTGGGATCTTCCCGGACCAGGGCACGAACCCATGACCCCTGCATCGGCAGGCGGATTCTCAACCACTGCGCCACCAGGGAAGCCCTCCCTTTTTTTCTTGATGAGTCTGGCTAATGGTTATCAATTTTGTTTATCTTCTCAAAGAACCAGCTTTTAGTTTTATTGATCTTTGCTATTGTTTCCTTCATTTTTTTTTTCATTTATTTCTGATCTGATCTTCATGATTTCTTTCCTTCTGCTAACATTGTTTTTTTTTTGTTTGTTTGTTTTCTTCTTTCTCTAATTGCTTTAGATGTAAGGTTATGTTGTTTATTTGTGATGTTTCTTGTTTTATGAGGTAGGATTGTATTGCTATAAACTTTCCTTTGAGGACTGCTTTTGTTTCATCCCATAGGTTTTGGGTCATCCTGTTTTCATTGTCATTTGTTTCTAGGTATTTTTTGATTTCCTCAGTGATTTCTTGGTTATTTAGTAGTGTATTGTTTAGCCTTCATATGTTTGTATTTTTTACCGATTTTTTCCTGTAATTGATATTTAGTCTCATAGTGTTGTGGTTGGAAAAGATACTTGATACGATTTCAATTTTCTTAAATTTACCAAGGCTTGATTCGTGACCCAAGATATGATCTATCCTGGAGAGTGTTCCATGAGCACTTGAGAAGAAAGTGTATTCTGTTGTTTTTGGATGGAATGTCCTATAAATATCAATTAAGTCCATCTTGTTTAATGTATTATTTGAAGCTTGTGTTTCCTTATTTATTTTCATTTTGGATGATCTGTCCGTTGGTGAAAGTGGGGTGTTAAAGTCCCCTACTATGATTATGTTACTGTTGATTTTCCCTTTTATGGCTGTTAGCATTTGCCTTATGTATTGAGGTGCTCCTATGTTGGATGCATAAATATTTACAAGTGTTCTATCTTTTTCTTGGATTGATCCCTTGATCACTATGTAGTGTCCTTCTTTGTCTCTTGTAATAGTCTTTATTTTAAATTCTATTTTGTCTGATATGATAATTGCTACTCCAGCTTTCTTTTGATTTGCATTTGCATGGAATATATTTTTCCATCCCCTCACTTTCAGTCTGTATGTGTCCCTAGGTCTGAAGTGGGTCTCTTGTAGACAGCATATATATGGGTTTTGTTTTTGTATCCATTCAGCCAGTCAATGTCTATTGTTTGGAGCATTTAATCCATTTACATTGAAGGTAATTATTGATATGTATGTTCCTCTTCCCATTTTCTTAATTGTTTTGGGTTTGTTATTGTAGGTGTTTTCCTTCTCTTGTGTTTCCTGCCTAGAGCAGTTCCTTTACCATTTGTTGTGAAGCTCATTTGGTGGTGCTGAATTCTCTTAGCCTTCGCTTGTTTGTAAATGTTTTAATTTCTCTGTCGAATCTGAATGAGATCCTTGCTGTATAGAGTAATCTTGGTTGTAGGTTTTTCCCTTTCATGACTGTAAATAAGACCTGCCACTCCCTTCTGGCTTGCAGAGTTTCTGCTGAAAGATCAGCTATTAACCTTATGGGGATTCCCTTGTATGTTATTTGTTGTTTTTCCCTTGCTGCTTTTAATATTTTTTCTGTGTATTTAATGTTTGATAGTTTGATTGATATGTGTCTTGGTGTTTGTCTCTTTGGGTTTATCCTGTATGGGACTCTCTGTGCTTCCTGGACTTGATTGACTATTTCCTTTTCCATATTTGGCCTGTGTTTGCATCTCAGCCGAGTGCTCACCTCAGAGCTGAGAGCTGATGCAGAGCTGAGGTGAAGAGGTGGTGCCTGTGCGGTGGCTGCTGGTAGCAGGGCCGCTGTGCTTTACTGGGCACAGTTCCACCTCTGGCAGCAAAGTGTGGTGAGGTGCTTGGTGAATCACGGGCGGCGCTGACCTCACTGGAGATCCCGGGGCCTGGGCCTTGACCCCCAGGAGCCAAGAGCACCTCAGAGTGGCAGTTATTTTAATAACTTTTCTTTCTTCCTTCCTTCCTTCCTTCCTTCCTTCCTTCCTTCCTTCCTTCCTTCCTTCCTTCCTTCCTTCCTTCCTTCCTTCCTTCCTTCCTTCCTTCCTTCCTTCCTTCCTTCCTTCCTTCCTTCCTTCCTTCCTTCCTTTCTTTCTTTCTTTCTTTCTTTCTTTCTCTCCTTCCTTCCTTCCTTCCTTCCTTCCTTTCCTTTTTCTCCCTTTTCTTCTGAACCATGTGGCTGACAGGGTCTTGGTGCTCTGGTCTTGTGTCAGGCCTGAGCCTGAAGTGGGAGAGCTGAGATCAGGACACTGACCACCAGAGACCTCCCGGCCCCACGTAATATCAATTGGTGAGAGCTCTCCCAGAGATCTCCATCTCAATGCTAAGACACAGCTCCACTCAATGACCAGCATGCTACAGTGCTGGACACCATATGCCAAACCAGTAGCAAGACAGGAACACAGCCCCACCCATTAGCAGAGAGGCTGCCTAAAATCACAGTAAGGTCACAGATACCCCAAAATATACCACCAGACGTGGACCTGCCCACCAGAAAGACAAGATCCAGCCTCATCCACCAGAACACAGGCACCAGTCCCCTCCACCAGGAAGCTTACACAACCCACTGAACCAACGTTAGCCACGGGGGGCAGACACCAAAAATAGTAGGAACTATGAACCTGCAGCCTGTGAAAAGGAGATCCCAAACACAGTAAATTAAGCAAAATGAGAAGACAGAGAAACACACAGCAGGTGAAGGAGCAGGATAAAACTGCACCAGACCAAAGAAATGATGAAGAAATTGGCAGTCTACCTGAAAAAGAATTCAGAGTAATGATAGTATAGGTGATCCAAAATCTTGGAAATAGAATGCAGAAAATACAAGAAACATTTAACAAGGACCTAGAAGAACTAAGAGCAAACAAACAATGATGAATAACACAACAAATGAAATTAAAAATTCTCTAGAAGTAATCAATAGCAGAATAAGTGAGGCAGAAGAACAGTTAAGTGACCTGAAAGATAAAATAGTGGAAATAACTACTGCAGAGAAGAATAAAGAAAAAAGAATGAAAGAATTGAGGACAGTCTCAGCGACCTCTGGGACAACATTAAACACACAAAAATTCAAATTATAGGGGTCCCGAAGAAGAGGAGAAAAAGAAAGGGACTGAGAAAATATTTGAAGAGATTATAGTTGAAAAAAAACTTTTTGAAATATGATCATAGCAGATTTTTTTCAAAATAGCCAAAATAGGGAAATGACACAAATATCCACCAAAAGGAGTAGAAATTTTAAAGACTATATTGTTTGTCCATCAAAAGAACACTACTCATTATTAAAAAGGGATGAACTACTGGTACACCCAACATCTTGGGCAAAACTCAATCCATAAGTTAGTGGCTGTCAGTTTGAGACAATTGTTCCCTGCCCATCCTGGGAACATTGGCAATACTTGGAGACATTTTTGATTATCACAGTGGGGGGCAGTGACACATGCTACTGGCATGTAATAGGTAGAGATCAGGCATGTTGCAAAACATCTTACGTTTATATAGCTCTCTTCCTAGCTCTACCTTTACAGCTTTGCTAAGGTTATGGGTTTTTTTTGACAGGGCAAGAGTACCACTTTTTCTAGGTAAGGAGTGAAATTTACCCTCCAATGTTTGGGGGTTTTTTAAAATAAATTTATTTATTTAATTTATTTATTTTTGGCTGCGTTGGGTCTTCATTGCTGCGCGTGGGCTTCCTCTAGTTGTGGCGAGGAGGGCCGACTCTTCATTGCAGTGTGCAGGCTTCTCACTGCGGTGGCTTCTCTTGTTGCAGAACACGGGATCTAAGCGTGTGGACTTCAGTAGTTGTGGCACAAGGGCTCAGCAGTTTTGGCTTATGGGCTCTAGAGTGCAGGCTCAGCAGTTGTGGCACATGGGCTTAGTTGCACCACGGCATGTGGGATCTTCCTGGACCAGGGCTTGAACCTGTGTCCCCTGCATTGTCAGGCAGATTCTTAACCACTGCACCACCAGGGAAGCCCTACCCAACAATGTTAATGGAGGAGTTGTTATTTTTCCCATGATGAGTAATATTGTGAAGGTCATAGAACAAATGTTGAGCAAGGGACTGAGGAGAGTTGAAATGGTTTTCTAGGTGTCCCAGAATCTCATCTGAGTGGATAAAATAACCCCATCTTGTTTCCAATTGCTCTTTTCTTCCTCAGGAACCTTATAAGAAGAGATTTCGATTTCCCTGATTAGAGGATAAGGTGGTAAGTGGAATAAATCATATCTTGTCTGATTGCAATGGGATTGAGACAGATTTATAAACCACTAACTTACATATTATAAGCTAAAGAGTTTCTCTTGTCTCAGTGTTTTATTGCCTATATTGATTTTGAATATATAACCACCTCTTGTGGTAATAATAAGGCCTTTAGAAGGTCGACCACCTATTTCCCATTTTTAATTGGTGTTCCAACTGTAGTCATAAATTCCTTTGCTTTCCGTAGCATACCAAAGTCATGTACTACTCCAGAAGTATATGTCCTGTTTGTGTAGACATTAACTCTTCTATCCTTAGCTAAAGTGCAGGCTTTGCTACCTGAGTTGATTTTGCATTGGGTAGAAGCTCATATTCTACAGGGTTTTGGAAATTTGTAATGGCCTATCTTATCTGGAAGCACCCTCTGGTAGAGGTATGAACTATTCGCAAAGAGAATGAGATCTGGATCTACAAAAGGAATTTCAGCAAGACCAAGGTAGAGAAGGGTTTACGTTTGAGTGTCTGCAATGCAGTCATGTGATTGCTCTTCAGTCAGAAGAGTAAGAAGTTTAGTGGGATTAAGAGTTTAATAATGCTGGATAGAAATGTAAGAAGGAGTGGATAGTAATGTTAGAAATAGAAAGCAAAAGGATCTCAGAAGAGATAAGGGGAAAGGTAGAAAAATGTTGCGTATTTTCAGTCAGGTGAAAATTTTGGACTACATGCGGTGTATAAATATTCAAGGTACAACCTAGCTTATCAACTGTGTTGTGAGCGCAGATCTATAATGAGGCTGAAGTCTCCAAAGTACCTCTGGTTCCCATTATGTTTCTGAGTTGCCTAAAGTGTGTCCTTCTCTCTCATGAACAAATAGAGAAAGGGGCAAGGAATTTGGGAGCCCAAATTTGGAGGCAGAGGAAAAGGAGATTTTTAAGGCTTCAAATGCTATTCAGAGATTGACACTACTGTTTACATTCAGACATTGTTTCTGTAGTCATGTAAAGGAGATGCTATAGTAGAGAAATTAGGAATCAACATCCTACAATAGCCAATCACAGAAAGCACAGAAGATGTCTGTTCAGTTCAAATAAAGGCTACTTGAGAATGGCTTTGGTACATTCTGGGGACAGAATTTTTCCCTCAGGGAAGATATAATGTCCTAGAAAATGAGCCTGAGGACTACAGTAGTATTGTATTTTGTTTCTCAAAACCTTATGCCGTTTCAAGCTAGAGCTTCTAATAGGTATTGGATATCTGTCAATGAATTATCAATTCTACTGTAGCAGAGTGAGGTCCTATATATATTAAATGAGTGTTGAATTACATGGGAAAAGCAAAACCTTTAAATTTGCATTTAATGTCCGAGGGAAAATAGGTAGCAGCTTCCATAAACTTCTGAGGCAAAACAGTCCAAGTACCTTGTTGATTTTCCAAGGTGAAGGAAAGTCTTGGGAATCATGGTGGAGGAATATACTGAAGAAACTTGAACACACATCAACAAGAGTGTAGTAATGGTATCTGGGGATAAAGGTGTGAGAAGGCTCTTAAATTTGGAATGAAAGGGAATCTAAGTTTTACTGTTTTTTTCATGGCCCACAGGTTTGAAACTTAATTCATGTCCTTTTTTGTTAGTCTTTTTCACGGGGAGAATAGGGGTGCTGCAGAAACTAGAGTTGGGACTGGAGTCCTTTGTTAGGAATTCCTTAAATAATAGGCCTTAAGCCTTCAATTGCTTTAGATTTTAAAGGATACTCGGGTAGTTTAGGGAGGGACATAGTGGTTTCTATTTCCACTTTCAAGGGTTCTGGTTTCTAAATATACTGTGTATCTTGATCCTGTATCTGAAAGGGACTCAAGAATATGAGTGAACATATTCTGAGTGCAGGGACTATCAAAGGATTGGGGAAGTATGAGGACAGCAAGGAAGTTGGAGTGACATATCAAAGTTCTTAGAGGACAGAGGAAGTAGGAAAGGATTCCAAGTCTTCAGTAGAACATAAATATTAACATTTCAATTAGAAAGTAAATATCTACCTGACAGATTAACAGGGGTTGTGGAATTAACAAAAATCTATGTTGGATATCATGGAGTCCAAGAGATACATAAAGTAGTTTAGAAAGGGGTGAATCATGTGATAAGTTATCTAACCTCACCACCAAGATGTTTTGTGTACTCCATGAGATCATGGTGGGGAATTTTGAAGGTTAAGGGTGGAATGGGTGGCTCCAGTGTCTACTAGAAAGGTTGTTGGGTGCCCACTGATTTGGGTTATTATTTCATCCAATGTGTTTAAGGGTATTTGGGGGCAGACAGAAACAGATCCCTTTGAGGGAGTCATTGAGACTTGGATTCTTTTTCCTTTCGGTTAATCTTTAGTCCAATGTTCTTTTTTTTTTTTTTTACAGTATCTACAGTTTTTTTGATCTATGGGAAATTGAAGGGAAGCTGAGGATGGCTTGAAGTCCTTTGAATGATTGCCTTCAAGTGGTTTCAGTTGGGGAGTTGTGAGTAAATGTTGTATAGGTTTAGTTTTATACTATCTTCATGGCATTTTGTTAAAGCACGAATATCAGAGAGAAGGGCATTTTGCCAATTAATGCAGTCTTGAATACACTCTCTCATTTCAGCATGGGAGTTAACAAAACTGGTGACTAAAGTGAATATCATGTGATCATTTAGGATTAGATCTGAATAATCCTTCCAGATGTTTTCCAAATGGTGCCTATGGTTAGAGACTGATCCATCTCCTTGCTGTCTGCACTCCTGAATCTTTGACCAGTTGCTTTCAGGTGGGAATGGAATCTAAAAATTTCTTCTCCAATTTCTTTATCTCTGTGGTAGGTTTTGGGGTGTATTTTGGTTTAATTGCAAGTCTTCATTAATTTTGACATATTTGGCCTTAAAGCCATAGGACCATATGGTGGTATCTTCATGTCCTCTGAGAAGTTGGACTAATTGGCACAGATAAGGAAGCGCTGGAAAATATACCACTAACACTAACTTAAATTTCATAGAAAATTCATCCCCATTCTTTCTTGGATAAGGGAAATCCTTTATAATAGCATACAAGTCAGCTTGAGACCAAGGTTTAAATATGACTTTTTGTGGGGGGAATGGCAATCGAGGTTCTGCTGCTTATTATTGTTTGGAACCCAGCACTGTGGGAGCAAGATCAAGGTCTTGAATAATTATAGGATATGACAGCACTGGCATAGTAGTGTTAGGTTTAGGGAAAAGCAGATAAATGCAAGGAGAGTTGGGACCTGGAAGTAAAGGAGACAGAAACAGTTTTGGAGGAGCTGAGGAAGAAGGAGAGGGGATTGAGGAAGATGTAAGTGCCTTTGAATTTGGAGTGGGTAAGAGAGCAACAGATGAGGCTGGCAGATGATTTTTCAGAAGTTGAGTAGCATCAGATAAGATGGACTGATACTGCTAAATGGCCTTATTAAGCTTAGATGGAAAATAATTTTTCAGCTTCCTTATACCATGAGAAATAAACAAATTGTTTCAAGGGAGTTTTGGATTTCCAGGATTCAAGGCTCCCCTCAGAGATGAACAAATCTGGGGATATCCCAAGAACTCCACAGCGTCATTGCAGTTCCAAGTTAACCTTAACGAAATAATCCTATAGACATATTTAATGGAGTTAGTGCTGTAATGGCAAAGCATATACCCAATGCGAGGGAAGGAGGTTGGGCAACTGATAGATTTATTCATGATTAGAAAATGAAATCAGAGGTAAGATCTTAAAGGAGACAGTAAACAGTAGATAGTACTGCTTGATTAATTTTTTTGCACAATTCCCTAGTTAGAGAAAATCCCCACTCCAACCTCCCCAAGGAAATTCCCTCACACAATCCTGAAACTGGAGAGCAGAGGAAAAACCAGAATAGGCCACATAGAAGGGCCAAAGAAAAAGTTTCTTTGCCTAATGGAATCAGAGTAACTCCTTACAACATATAGGATGTCCAGGACACTGGTTTGAGGGTGGAGCTCATCAGAGGATAGTTGAATTACCAAACAGGAGAGGAGTTCAAAAGACTCATAGGTACCTTTTCTGAGAGAGATGGTGGGAGTCTATAAGTGAGACCCAATTTCCATAGGAGTCATGGCACCAACAACTGTCAAGTAAAGACAAATCCAGACTTTGGTTAGGAGACTATTTGAAAACATTTATTGCAATAAGGAGAGGGGGATGATTGCAATAGTGGGAATCCTTAGACCATAAGATCTGCAATCATCTCAAAGGTTAGGCAGAAAGGGCTTTTCTTTATAGGGAGGAGTAAGCGAGGCTCGGACTAGAAAGAACCAGGTGGGGGAAAATGGGATGAGAAAGAGTGGTGTGACTGGACAATGGATCAGAAAAAGATTTACCCTGAAGTCAGTCTATTCTTAGAAGGGGCCATTAAGGAGGGACTGTATGCTGGTTCAGGGTGAGAATGGGTCAAAGTAAAGGGGCCTAGGGAAAGAGACAAACTTAACCAAAGTTCAGTTATCAACACTTGGTTCTGACTGATCAGTGGGGACAAAACAGTTTGGCTAATCATTTATGGGGCAAAGAATGGAAATTTGGAGGGTCCGTGTTTGGCTTTGCCATAAGTAAACAAGGGGAGCTTCATGAGTCTTAGTCAAGTCATATAGCAAAGTTCATTTCTTTGCAATAAGCCATTTCCTGGAACACAAATGGGTGGGGAGATTTCTTTAATTATGTCTGTTCACAGGATCACAGGGCTTGAGTAAAAAATCAACATTGTCAATATCTTGATGGCTGTATGGATTATACCCATATACACTTTTCTCAAGGCTTATAGATCTGTTTACTTTATCTATTTTATTTTTTTCAACATCTTTATTGGAATATAACTGTTTTACAATAGTGTGTTAGTTTCTCCTTTACAACAAAGTGAATCAGTTATACATATACATATGTTCCCATATCTCTTCGCTCTTGCATCACCCTCTCTGCCACCCTCCCTATCCCACCCCTCTAGGTGGTCACAAAGCACAGAGGTGATCTCCCTGTGCTATGTGGCAGCTTCCCACTAGCTATCTAATTTACATTTGGTAGTGTATATATGTCCCTGCCACTCTCTCACTTCGTCAGAGCTTACCCTTCCCCCTCCCCATATCCTCAAGTCCATGCTCAAGTAGGTCTGTGTTTTATTCCCATCCTACCACTAATCTCTTCATGACATTTTTTTTTCTTAGAGTCCATATATATGTGTTAGAATACAGTATTTGTTTTTCTCCTTCTGACTTACTTCAGTATGACAGACTCCAGGTCTATCCACCTCATTACAAATAACTCAGTTTCATTTCTTTTTATGGCTGAGTAATATTCCATTGTATATATGTGCCACATTTTCTTTATCCATTCATCTGTTGATGGACAGTTAGGTTGCTTCCATGTCCTGGCTATCGTAAATAGAGCTGCAATGAACATTTTGGTAAATGACTCTTTTTGAATTATGGTTTTCTCAGGGTATATGCCCAGTAGTGGGATTGCTGGGTGGTATGGTAGTTCTATTTTTAGTTTTTTAAGGAACCTCCATACTGTTCTCCATAGTGGCTGTATCAATTTAGATTCCCACCAACAGTGCAAGAGTGTTCCCTTTTCTCCACACCCTCTCCAGCATTTATTGTTTCTAGAGTTTTTGATGATGGCCAATCTGACCGGTGTGAGATGATATCTCATTGTAGTTTTGATTTGCATTTCTCTACTGATTAATGATGTTGAGCATTCTTTCATGTGTTTGTTGGCAATCTGTATATCTTCTTTGGAGAAATGTCTATTTAGTTCTTCTGCCCATTTTTGGATTGGGTTGTTTGTTTTTTTGTTATTGAGCTGCATGAGTTGCTTATAAATTTTGGAGATTAATCCTTTGTCAGTTGCTTCATTTGGAAATATTTTCTCCCATTCTGAGGGTTGTCTTTTGGTCATGTTTATGGTAACCTTTGTTGTGCAAAAGCTTTTAAGTTTCGTTAGATCCCATTTGTTTATTTTTGTTTTTATTTCCATTTCTCTAGGAGATGGGTCAAAAAGGATCTTGCTGTGATTTATGTCATAGAGTGTTCTGCCTGCGTTTTCCTCTAAGAGTTTGATAGTGTCTGTCCTTACATTTAGGTCTTTAACCCATTTTGAGTTTATTTTTGTGTGTGGTGTTAGGGAGTGTTCTAATTTCATACTTTTACATGTACCTGTCCAGTTTTCCCAGCACCACTTATTGAAGAGGCTGTCTTTTCTCCACTGTATATCCTTCCCTTCTTTATCAAAGATAAGGTGACCATATGTGTGTGGGTTTATCTCTGGGCTTTCTATCCTGTTCCATTGATCTATATTTCTGTTTTTGTGCAAGTACCATACTGTCTTGATTACTGTAGCCTTGTAGTATAGTCTGAAGTCAGGGAGCCTGATTCCTCCAGCTCCATTTTTCTTTTTTTTTTTTTGGCAGTATGCGGGCCTCTCACTGTTGTGGCCTCTCCCGTTGTGGAGCACAGGCTCCGGACGCGCAGGCTCAATGGCCATGGCTCACGGGCCCAGCCACTCCACGGCATGTGGGATCTTCCTGGACCGGAGCACGAACCCACTTCCCCTGCATCGGCAGGCAGATTCTCAACTGCTGCGCCACCAAGGAAGCCCTCCAGCTCCATTTTTCATACTCAAGATTGCTTTGGCTATTCGGGGTCTTTTGTGTTTCCATACAAATTGTGAAATTTTTTGTTCTAGTTCTGTAAAAAATGCCAGTGGTAATTTGATAGGGATTGCATTGAATCTGTAGATTGCTTTGGGTAGTAGAGTCATTTTCACAAATTTGATTCTTCCAATCCAAGAACATGGTATATTTCTCCACCTATTTGTATCATCTTTAATTTCTTTCATCAGTGTCTTATAGTTTTCTGCATACAAGTCTTTTGTCTCCTTAGGTAGGTTTATCCCTAGATATTTTATTCTTTTTGTTGCATGGTAAATGGGAGTGTTTTCTTCATTTCACTCTCAGATTTTTCATCATTAGTGTATAAGAATGCCAGAGATTTCTGTGCATTAATTTTGTATCCTGCTACTTTACCAAATTCATTGATTAGCTCTAGTAGTTTTCTGGTAGCATCCTTAGGATTCTCTATGTAAAGTATCATGTCATCTGCAAACAGTGACAGCTGTCTTCTTTTCCTATTTGGATTCCTTTTATTTCTTTTTTTTCTCTGATTGCTGTGGCTAGAACTTCCAAAACTATGTTGAATAATACTGGTGGGGGCTTCCCTGGTGGCGCAGTGGTTGAGAGTCCGCCTGCCGATGCAGGGGATACGGGTTCGTGCCCTGGTCCGGGAGGATCCCCCATGCCGCGGAGTGGCTGGGCCCATGGGCCATGGCCGCTGGGCCTGCGCGTCCGGAGCCTGTGCTCCACAACGGGAGAGACTGCAGCAGTGAGGGTCCCGCGTACTGCAAAAATAATACTACTACTACTAATAATAATACTGGTGAGAGTGGGCAACCTTGTCTTGTTCCTGATCTTAGTGGAAATGGTTTCAGTTTTTCACCATTGAGAACGATGCTGGCCGTGGGTTTGTCATATATGGCCTTTATTATGTTGAGTAAAGTTCCTTCTATGCCTACTTTCTGCAGGGTTTTTATCATAAATGGGTGTTGAATGTTTTCAAAAGTTTTCTCTGCATCTATTGAGACGATCATATGGTTTTTCTTCTTCAGTTTGTTGATATGGTGTATCACGTTGATTGATTTGCGTATATTGAAGAATCCTTGCATTCCTGCAATAAACCCCACTTGATCATGGTGTATGATCCTTTTAATGTGCTGTTGGATTCTGTTTGCTAGTATTTTGTTGAGGATTTTTGCATCTATGTTCCTCAGTGATATTGGCCTGTAGTTTTCTTTCTTTGTGACGTCTTTGTCTGGTTTTGGTATCAGGGTGATGTTGGCCTCATAGAATGAGTTTGGGAGTGTTCCTCCCTCTGCTATCTTTTGGAAGAGTTTGAGAAGGATAGGTGTTAGCTCTTCTCTAAATGTTTGATAGAATTTTCCTGTGAAGCCATCTGGTCCTGGGCTTTTCTTTGTTGGAAGATTTTTAATCAGAGTTTCAATTTCAGTGCTTGTGATTGGTCTGTTCATATTTTCTATTTCTTCCTGGTTCTGTCTCGGCAGCTTGTGCATTTCTAAGAATTTGTCCATTTCTTCCAGGTTGTCCATTTTATTGGCATACAGTTGCTTGTAGTAATCTGTAATAACCTTTTGTATTTCTGCAGAGTCAGTTGTTACATCTCCTTTTTCATTTCTAATTCTATTGATTTGAGTCTTCTCCCTTTTATTCTTGATGAGTCTGGCTAATGGTTTATCAATTTTATTTATATTCTCAAAGAACCAGCTTTTACTTTTATTGATCATTGCTATTGTTTCCTTCATTTCTTTTTCATTTATTCCTGATCTGATCTTTATAATTTCTTTCCTTCTGCTAAATTTGGGGTTTTTTGTTCTTCTTTTTCTAACTGCTTCAGGTGCAAAGTTAGGTTGTTTATTCGAGATGTTTCCTGTTTCTTAAGGTATGATTGTATTGCTATAAACTTCCCTCTTAGAACTGCTTTTGCTGTATCCCATAGGTTTTGGGTCGTCGTGTCTCCATTGTCATTTGTTTCTAAGTATTTTTTGATTTCCTCCTTGATTTCTTCTGTGATCACTTCATTATTAAGTAGTGTATTGTTTAGCCTCCATGTGTTTGTATTTTTTCAGATCTTTTCCTGTAATTGATATCTAGCCTCATAGCGTTGTGGTCGGAAAAGATGCTTGATACGATTTCAATTTTCTTAAATTTGGCAAGGCTAGATTTGTGACCCAATATATGATCTATCCTGGAGATTGTTCCATGAGCACTTGAGAAAAATGTGTATTCTGTTGTTTTTGGATGGAATGTCCTATAAATATCAATTAAAGCCATCTTGTGTAATGTATCATTTAAAGCTTGTGTTTCCTTATTTATTTTCATTTTGGATGATCTGTCCATTGGTGAAAGTGGGGTGTTAAAGTCCCCTACTATGATTGTGTTACTGTTGATTTCCCCTTTTATGGCTGTTAGCATTTGCCTTATGTATTGAGGCGCTCCTATGTTGGGTGCATAAGTATTTACACTTGTTATATCTTCTTCATGGATCGATCCCTTGATCATTATGTAGTGTCCTTCTTTGTCTCTTGTAATAGTTTTTATTTTAAAGTCTATTTGTCTGATATGAGAATTGCTACTCCAGCTTTCTTCTGATTTGCATTTGCATGGAATATCTTTTTCCATCCCCTCACTTTCAGTCTGTATGTGTCCCTAGGTCTGAAGTTGGTCTCTTGTAGACAGCATATATGTGGGTCTTGTTTTTGTATCCATTCAGGCAGTCTGTGTCTTTTGGTGGGAGCGCTTATATTTAAGGTATTTATCAATATGTATGTTCCTATTACCATTTACTTAATTGTTTCTGGTTGTTCTTGTAGGTCTTTTCCTTCTCTTGTGTTTCTTGCCTAGAGAAGTTCCTTTAGCATTTGTTGTAAAGCTGGTTTGGTGGTGCTGAACTCTCTCAGCTTTGGCTTGTCTGTAAAGATTTTAATATCTCCATCCAATCTGAATGAGATCCTTGGTGGGTAGAGTCATCTTGGTTGTAGGTTTTTTTCCTTCATGACTTTAAATATGTCCTGCCACTCCCTTCTGGCTTGTAGAGTTTCTGCTGTAAGATCTGATGTTAACCTTATGGAGATTTCCTTGTGTGTTATTGGTTGTTTTTCCCTTGCTGCTTTTAATATGTTTTCTTTGTATTTAATTTTTGACAGTTTGATTATTATGTGTCTTGGCGTGTTTATCCTTGGGTTTATCCTGTATGGGACTCTCTGTGCTTCCTGGACTTGATTGACTATTTCCTTTCCTATATTAGGGAAGTTTTCAACTATAATCTCTTCAAATATTTTCTCAGTCCCTTTCTTTTTCTCTTCTTCTTCTGGGACCCCTATAATTCGAATGTTGGTGCGTGTAATGTTGTCCCAGAGGTCTCTGAGACTGTCCTGAGTTCTTTTCATTCTTTTTTCTTTCTTCTGCTCTGCAGTAGTTATTTCCACTGTTTTATCTTCCAGGTCACTTATCCGTCCTTCTGCCTCAGATATTCTGCTATTGATCCCATCTAGAGTATTTTTCATTTCATTTATTGTGTTGCTCATCTTTACTTGCTTCCTCTTTATTTCTTCTAGGTCCTTGTTAACTGTTTCTTGCAATTTGTCTATTCTATTTCCAAGATTTTGAATCATCTTTACTATCATTATTCTGAATTCTTTTTCAGGTAGACTGCCTATTACCTCTTCATTTGTTAGGTCTGGCGGGTTTTTACCTTGCTCCTTCATCTGCTGTGTGTTTTTCTGTCTTCTCATTTTGCTTATCTTACTGTGTTTGGGGTCTCCTTTTTGCAGGCTGCAGGTTTGTAGTTCCCTTTGTTTTTGGTGACTGTCCCCAGTGGCTAAGGTTGGTTCTGTGGGTTGAGTAGGTTTCCTGGTTGGGGGGACTAGTGCCTCTGTTCTGGTGGATGAGGCTGGATCTTGTCTTTCTGGTGGGCAGGTCCACGTCTGGTGGTGTGTATGGGGATGTTGGTAGCCTTATTATGATTTTAGGCAGCCTCTCTCCTAATGGATGGGGCTATAGACCTGACTTGCTCTTTGTTGGGGATAGGGTGTCCAGCACTGTTCATTGCTGGTCCTTGAGTGAAGCTGGGTCTTGGTGTTGAGATGGAGATCTCTGGGAGATTTTCACCATTTGATATTGTGTGGAGCTCGGAGGTCTCTTGTGGACCAGTGTCCTGAGGTTGGTTCTGCCACCTCAGAGACACAGCCCTGATGCCTGGCTGGAGCGCCAAGAGCCTTTAATCCACACGGCTCAAAATAAAAGGGAGAAAAAATAGAAAGGAAAGAAAAGGAAGGAAGGAAGGATGGAGGGAGGGAGGGAAGGGAGGAAGAAAGAAAGGAAGGGAGGAAGGAAGAAAGGAAGGAAGAAATGAAGGAAGGAAGAAAGCAAGAAAGGAAGGAAGGAAGGAGAGGAAGAAAGGGAGGAAGGAAGAGGAAGGAAGGAAGAAAGGGAAGGAGGGATGAAAGGAAGGAAGAAAGAAAGGGAGAAGACAAAATAAAGTAGGATAAATTATCGTTATTAAAATAAAAAATAATTATTAAGAAGAAAATTTTCCATTAAAAAACAAACAAACAAAAAAAAAACCCGGGTCGGTCTAACCCTAGGACAAATGGTGAAAGCAAAGCTATACAGACAAAATCTCACACAGCAGCACACACATACACACTCTCAGAAAGAAAAAAGGGGAAAATAATAGTATATCTTGCTCCCAAAGTCTACCTCCTCAACTTGGGATATTTTGCTGTCTATTCAGGTTTTCCACAGATGCAGGGCACTTCAAGTTGATTGTGGAGCTTTAATCCGCTGCTCCTGAGGCTGCTGGGAGAGATTTCCCTTTCTCTTCTTTGTTCGCACAGCTCCTGGGGTTTAGCTTTGGATTTGGCCCCGCCTCTGCATGTAGGTCGTCCGAGCGCGTCCGCCCTTCGCTCAGACAGGATGGGCTTAAAGGAGCAGCTGATTCGGGGTCTCTGGCACAGGCCGGGGGGAGGAAGGGGCACGGATGCGTGGCGAGCCTGCGGCGGCAGAGGCCGGCGTGACGCTGCACCGGCCCGAGGCGTGCCGCGTGTTTACCCGGGGAAGCTGTCCCTGGATCACGGGGCCCTGGTAGTGGCGGGCTGCACAGGCTCCCGGGAGGGCCGGTGTGGAGAGTAACCTGTGCTCGCACACAGGCCTCTTGGTGGCAGCAGCAGCAACCCTAGCGTCCCACACCCGTCTCTGCTGTCCGCTCCGACAGCTGCGGCTCGCGCCCGTTTCTGGAGCTCCTTCACGCGGTGCCCTTAATCCCCTCTCCTCTCGCCCCAGGAAGCGAAGAGGCAAGAAAAAGTCTCTTGTCTCTTGGGTAGCTCCACGCCCGTTTCTGGAGCTCCTTTAAGCGGCGCGCTTAAACCCCTCTCCTCGCGCACCAGGAAGCAAAGAGGGAAGAAAAGGTCTCTTGCCTCTTCGGCAACTCAAGACTTCAACTTGACTCCCTCCCGGCTAGCCATGGTGCACTAACCCCTTCTGGCTGTTTTCACTCTGCCAACTCCAGACCTTTCCCTGGGATCCGACTGGAGGCCGAGGCTCAGCTCCCAGTCCCGCCCGCACCGGCGGGTGAGCAGACAAGCCTCTCGGGCTGGTGAGTGCTGGTCGCCACCGATCCTCTGTGTGGGAATCTCTCCGCTTTGCCCTCCGCACCCTGTTGCTGCGCTCTCCTCCGCAGCTCCAAAGCTTCCCCCTCCGCCACCCGGCAGTCTCCGCCCGCGAAGGGGCTCCTAGTGTGTGGGAACCTTTCCTCCTTCATGGCTCCCTCCCACTGGTGCAGGTCCCGTCCCTATTTTTTTGTCTCTGTTTATTCTTTTTTCTTTTGCCCTACCCAGGTACGTGGGGTGTTTCTTGCCTTTTGGGAGGTGTGAGGTCTTTTTCCAGCGTTCGGTGGGTGTTCTATAGGAGAAGTTCCACGTGTAGATGTATTTCTGATGTATCTGTGAGGAGGAAGGTGATCTCCGTGTCTTACTCTTCCGCCATCTTCTCGCCTCCCTGTTTACTTTAGATATGTGTTTTTTATTGTATGCAAATTTTACCTTAGGAGAAAAACATGCTGATTTTCATAGACTCAACAAAGAAAAAAATTCATTTTGGTAAATATGGCTGCCCAGAAAAAACGGTCTTTTTAAAATCGGTTCTGAATTTTTAAATTTCCTAAACCATATGAATATTTTATAGATTTGAATAATAACATTAGGATTGTTTCTGACTCTGGGCCTAGTTTTCTTTCCTAAGACAGCACCAAAGAGTAGGAATATTATGGTTGTGCATGTGTGTGTATGTGTGTGTGTAATGTTGAGGAAAGGAAAACAGAATACTTTCCATTCTAATGATTTAAAAGAAAAAATAACCAATCCTGATAAGAGATGTTATGCTTTTGACAGTCAGTTTTTCTGGAAACTTCCAAGTTGTCCCTGCATAGGAAAATCCTTTTGGGAAGATCAGCATACATGGTTGATCAAAACAGGGTTAGCTGGAACTATTGTGAAAAGTCATAGTCTATATTCTGCGTCTGTATTCAGGCCTGAATTATCCATGCTGATTATCTGCTTTGATCTACATTACTAGGTAATTTCTTTCATGGTGGCCAACTTCTTTTCATTCTGATCATATTCACATAAGCAAACTGGATGGACCACCCTCCTGACCCATATGATTATCTTGGCCATCTTTATGATCTGTGTGGCTTATTGCATGATTAGTCCAGCTGTGACCAACAGTGCAGATTTTTTTAAGATTTGGAATTATTGAGTCAGCTGTATCACAGTCTGCACATAGACTGACCCAGTCTATATGGTGTTCATTTTTCCCCTTTGGATTTCATATTATTTGTTTTTTCTATTTATATTAATGAAAGAAACAGACAGTTAATTCCCAGTTCACTGTATGCTGTGAGGATACAATAAGTATTTTAAGCTAAACGTTTCATTTGTTGTTGTATTTTATAAATAATAACGGCCCAATTACATATTTTTGCATTAATAGAATCTTAAATCTGTATAATTTATTTGCAGTTCATTTTTGACTATCATAATATAACATTGCAATCCCGGTTTCTCATTTTCATTAACACTAGGAAAATTTCCTTTGTGAAAGTTTAAAAGATAAATATAATCATAGGTTTTATAACTTGAATAATGAATTTTTTCTTAGATTTTCTAAGAAGTAGAAAATGGCTCTGCTTTTTAAAGGAGCACTTCTTATGCTAATCCAAGATTTAAGGTGTTTCTTCATGTTTTTTGAGCACTGGATGAATTTTTTGCAGCTGCTTTTAAGCCAAAATAGTTTATATTTTCCCTTTAAATATATTTGAAGGAGTTAGGAAGATACAAAGATACAAATATACCTCTTTGTCTTAAGAGACTGTTATTCTTAATATTATCTCCATGTTTACATCTTTATACTCTTAGGTTTTATTTAATAGTAAATTACTTAAAGGAAGAGAATATCTATAAAAGTTAAGTATGTTTTAAAATTTTCCTTTTTTTCATTACATTTTTCATTACTGTTATACAGCTACTGTGTTTATGGCCAGAGTGAAGATTGATGTGGGTTCAGGTATACTGATGATTACAATTGCACAAAACAAGGAGTTTTCAATTCACATGAGATTTCAGCCATCCTGTTGGTTGTTCTTTCCTATGAGTATACACACTCTCTAACTTTAAAGTTTGAGCTTCTACCCATAGATGAATAATGTTCCAAAGTGTAAAGTTATGATTAATTCATAACTTTTTATGACTTTGCAGAATGATACACATCTCAACTTTGTAGTCAGATTTCTTAATACCTGGAATCATAGTGGTCATGAGTCACCCTAGAGATGGTTTCCATAAGAGAAAAGAAAAAATGTTAGAAAAGGATGTACCTTATTTTATTTTGATTGTTGGTTTGTATTTGTGGGCCCCTGGCTAAGGACGTGTCCTTATGAATGACAGAGAGTCTTTTAATTCTAGAAATCATTAAAGTAATGTAAAAAATTAGTTAAGAAGTACTTATTGTATTCTGTGGAATTAATCATATATAAATACCCAACAGCTTAAACTATAGTGTATTCTACAGGTATACAGCAGAGTAAAAAAATTAAACTGCATAGTTGCTCATTCTGATTTCTAACAGTCATGGCATAATCCATATCTGTAGGAAGTAAAAATATGTAGTGCTCTTTTCAAATTACAGAGACCAGTTGGGGAGAGAAAAGTGAAAGGAATTTTGCAATTTCTTCAAATTCTTTTCTGATACTAAAAGTTGAAACTCAGATATTATGGTCTTCTGTCAAATAGTGCACAATAATGAGTCTTTGCATACACAAGGGGACTAAGGGTAATTGCGTCTCTGATAGTAATTACAAAGGATTCCAGAAAATGGAGGAGCAGGGAGAGATGAGTTATCTTGAAGGGAAAGAAAAAATTTAGCAAATTGTTCTGTAGCTTGTTAAAGGTTAAGTTTCAAAAGAGGTTATTAAGATCATGACTCTCACATAAATATAAAATGAACATATGTCAAAGATATTATTTAACTCATTAATAAGGGAAACAGTAAGATGTTACAACTAGTTCAAAAGAGAATTCAAAGAACCAACATTTATGACATGATGTAAAACTCATTTATAGTGGGAAGTTTCAACTGCATTTCTAAGGAACAAAATTCATTTGTATGTCTATGGATAAGAATCATTTGAATTGATATTCATCTTCTATGACTAACAGAGTTGTGAAAGAGCTCAGACCAAGAAAGGTAGAGCAACCCCATAGTATCACAAAACTCAGAAACGTTTATGCTTATACAATGCCTAGTTTTCCTTTGAAGACACTCAGCAATTTTTTAAAGAACCTATATCCTGAGAACAGTGGCCAGTGGGAAAAATACCTATAAAGGAGGTTTAAAAAACTTTTGCTATCAGAAATTAACATCTAAATTTAGGATACTGTTCAATATAAACCTTCATGGCTCAAAACTTTCTGTGAAATATGCTACATAGACAAATGATGTAAGCAAGTGATTTTTTTTCAATAATCAAGGAATACAGACTGAGTTGCACATCTGCACATCATGTAACAAAAGGAGACAACAGCAGTAAAATGTGATCTAGAGTTTGCTAGTGGAAAGTACTGAGAACAAGAATTTACCATGAGAATCAGCTTTCTGGAATATTTGCATAAGTCTGGGGGAGGCAAGTGAATTTCCCATAAAATTAAAAGTATTAGACTTGAATCGATCATATACAAATGTGAAATAATAGAATGATAGTAATTGCCATATGTATTTCACTGCTTCTGTTGTTAACTATTAATACCTTTCACTAGTGTATTGGCAAAATATCTAGTATAGTGTGACTGAGATTGTGTCTTTTCTGCCCCAGTTTTTTTTTTGGGGGGGGTTTAAAACTTTTTACTGCAATATAACAATGAAGTAAACAGTAATTAGACACGTACCAACTTTCCCCCCAAAAGAAACCGAAAAAATGTAAACAGGAAAATAACTCTGCCTATACTTGTACAGCTTCTCAAATCATTTTAGAAGGGTCTCACATTCAATGATCAAGAAATTTAAAATAGCAGTAATTATTTTCATTTTAATAAAAGATTCCCCCCTCCCCCCTCAACCCCAAGTATTTCTCATGAAAGAATGGGCTTTCTTACACATTAATTTTATACTTATTTGAAGCAGCAACAATAATCATCATCTGCCCCAGTTTTTGTCTCACCATTCTGGTTGAGCATACCAACAACATCTTCCTATCTGCATGTTTCCCTGGCTTGTGCAGGTTGTATTATTCCAGGCTGAGAGCTTCTCTAGGTCACTCCCATCACTGAAATTTCTTTACTTATGGAGTTATTTTTTGTCTTGTTTCAAGGAGCCAGGAAATTATTTGCCCGTGGGACTGAACTTAGACTCACTAGTTGAAGTGACAATTTGCTGTTTTGTGGCTTTATGCCAACTATATTTGTGTGTGTGTGTGTTTGCATGTTATAAACTATGTTGCGGAGTCGCTAGATTATAATAACATTTGATTCTCTGACTACCTGCCTTGTTTACTGCTATATCCCCAGTGCATAACAGTGCCTGGCACACAATACCTGTTAAAAAAAAAAATACTAGTTTTGTAAATGCACACAGTGAAGGGTCAGAACCAGCAGTTGTTTACAAAGCTAGCTCCAGGGAACGAGATGGCAGCTAGTGTCAAGGAGATTTCTTTTTGCTTTTTTATTCAGAGAGTAAACATAAGTTTGCTTGAGGAAAATGAATCAATTGATAAACTTGAAGCAATCCTTTATGACTTATTAATATATCATTTAAAAATATTTCAAGATGGTGTTACAGATGCTTTCAATAAAATGTCCACATCAACAATTTTTTCAGCACATGTGATGAATATCAATCAACACCTCCCATGTCTGTATTTTTTAATTGAAGTCTAGTTGACTTACAATATTATATTAGTTTCAGGTGGACAACACAGTGATTTGATATCTTCCCATGTCTGTATTTTGACAAATAGAGTCTGTTTATGAAATGGCTAGCAATGTGAGAAGCACACTCAGAAAGCACAGATAAGCATAAGGCTAATAGGCTGGGCTTTCTGACACTGTAGATCATGGAATCAGTATAACTTAAAAAAAAATCAAGCCCTGAATTTTAGTACATTAAGAGTAATGGCAAACAACAAAATACTTTGGGACTTCCCTGGTGGTCCAGTGGTTAGGATCTGCACTTTCACTGCCGAGGGTCTGGATTAAATCCCTGGTCGGGGAACTAAGGTCCTGCAAGCCAAAAAAAAAAAAACAACAACAACAAACTACTTTGATTCCTGCTAGCACACAGATGGCCTTTTGGAGAAAGCCTTCCTCTCATTCTAAGATATTAGAGCACATGTCACATTCTTTACTTTTAAGAATGTGGAGTATTAAACACTTGACACACACACACATTTATGCTGAAGATCAGCAACCAAATGTGTAGGGTAATGGTGCATCTTAACAATATAAACCAAAATTCCCTTAAGAATGTTTTATCCATTGCTTAAATACAGTCACTTTTCTAACAGAGCATCACTGGCTCTTCCTTGAAAGATAACAAAAATTTACAAGTTTGAATTTCTCCAGGGCTTACAACCTAACTTGGGGTGAAAAACAATATGGTATTTAATGTTGTCAAGTGGAAAAATTCTCGATTTATAGCTTCCTAACCGGTGGCAGCTCTGGCAATACCAGCCGGGCACCTGGTTTGTGTATAGAAAGTCTAACAGTGTGTTGGGTTTGTGGTGAGTCTGACTAAAAGAGGTTATGTTGCATTTTTGACTCTACAAAGCTTCCAAGCAATTATACTACTTTTCCACTGAAATTTACCATCAAAGTACAAAAGTCAGTTTGTGAGATCAGAGAAAAGATAGAACAATGAAGATAACAGAGCCTGAAGAATATACAGTGGAGAGAAGACAGCCTCTTCAATAAGTGGTGCTGGGAAAACTGGACAGCTAGATGTAAATGAATGAAATTAGAATACTCCCTAACACCATACACAAAAATAAACTCAAAATGGATTAAAGACCTAAATCTAAGGACAGACAACATCAAACTCTTAGAGGAAAACATAGGAAGAACACTTCATGACATAAATCACAGTAAGATCCTTTTTGACCCACCTCCTAGAGAGATGGAAATAAAAACAAAAATAAACAAATGGGACCTAAAGAAACTTAAAAGCTTTTGCACAGCAAAGGAAACCATGAACAAGATGAAAAGACAACCCTCAGAATGGGAGAAAATATTTGCAAATGAAACAACTGACAAAGAATTAATCCCTAAAATTTACAAGCACCTCATGAAACTCAATATCAAAACAACAAACAACCCAAACCAAAAATGGGCAGAAGACCTGAATAGACATTTCTGCAAAGAAGATATACAGATTGCCAACAAACACATGAAAGCATGCTCAACATCACTAATCATTAGAGAAATGCAAATCAAAATGAGAATGAGATATCATCTCGCACCGGTCAGAATGGCCATCATCAAAAAATCTACAAACAATAAATGCTGGAGAGGGTGTGGAGAAAAGGGAACCCTCTTGCACTGTTGGTGGGAATGTAAATTGATACAACCACTATGGAGAACAGTATGGAGGTTCCTTAAAAAATTAAAAATAGAACTACCATATGACCCAGCAACCCCACTACTGGGCATATACCCTGAGAAAACCAAAATTCAAAAAGAGTCATGTACCAAAATGTTCATTGCAGCACTGTTTCCAATAGCCAGGACATGGAAGCAACCTGTTTGTCCATCCACAGATGAATGGATAAAGATGTGGCATATATATACAATGGAATATTACTCAGCCATAAAAAGGAATGAAACTGAATTATTTGTAGTGAGGTGGATGGACCTAGAGACTGTCATACAGAGTGAAGTAAGTCAGAAAGAGAAAAACAAATACCGTATGCTAACACATATATATGGAATCTAAAAAAAAAAAAAAAAAAGAAAATTGTCAGAATAACCTAGGGGCAAGACGGGAATAAAGATGCAGACCTACTAGAGAATGGACCTGAGGATACGGGGAGGGGGAAGGGTAAGCTGGGACAAAGTGTGAGAGTGGCGTGGACATATATACACTACCAAACGTATAATAGATAACTAGTGGAAAGCAGCTTCATAGCACAGGGAGATCAGCTCGGTGCTTTGTGACTATCTAGAGGGGTGGGATAGGGAGTTTGGGAGGGAGGGAGACGCAAGAGGGAAGAGATATGGGGACATATGTATATGTATAACTGATTCACTTTGTTATAAAGCAGAAACTGACATACCATTTTAAAGCAATTATACTCTAATAAAGATGTTTAAAAAAAAAAAGAAAAAAGGGTAACAGAGCCTACATTCTATGTGTTAATTATGTATTTTCTGACACAAACACATTTTTCTTCCTGGGTGTAGTTCATTTCAGCGAGGTACACTTAAGAAGTCTTGTATAACTAGCAACTTCTCTATAAATAAATATGATATTAAAAAATAAAACAAGCCAAAGGAGTAAATAAGCAACAGGCTATCCTTTACATAGCTCTCGTCCAGTTCTAATAAAGTGATGTTATCAGCATAAATTGATGAAGACAACATTCCTACAGTTACATGCCAAAACCTCATATAGTTACATGCTAATTCTACACACATTGGTATTTTCTTAATTAAGAGCATATTAGTCTTGACTCTTAGAGTAGTAAATTTGGTTGGAATAAAATATGATAATCTGAAATAAAATGAGCAGGGTCAATTTTAAGCAAAATGTTAAAGTTTGTGTCATGTCTATGTCAGCCCCATCTACCCTCCATTATCATTATCATTTCTTCTTACATAGAACCATTTTTCTTTTGCTGTTGTATAACTACCAAATGATCCATCATTGCCCTCTATTTTGATCTTTCCTTCTCTCTGACACATTATTAAACAAGTACCAGAGTTTTATTATTCTTTTGCCCCTCCTTCATATGATGTCCCTCCTCTGTTTTGTCATCCCATGTCTTAATAACTGATGGCCAATTAATCTGATGAGCATATCTGTTATATTGTATTTATGGTATCAAAGTATTAATGTGTTACCCCTTTCAGTTGACTGGCATGTCTTGTACATAAACCTTCCATGTGCAATACCAAAGAATAAAAAAAATGCTGTCTCTAAATTTAGACATTATTGCAGCCAGTGAGAAAAATGCTCAAGGGGAAAAGGGGATCTTTGGAACACTTAATATATACCATATAGTTAGTATAGGTGCAGAAAATTATATAGCCTATATACTATTTGTTAATAATCCCCTCTGGCCCTTTCTTTTCTACGTTATAGAAATGTATACTTCTCTTGCTGGCCTTCTTTTAATATCCACTTCTTGGCTTTAAAACAAAAGGCATTTTAGTGTTTCCATGAAAGCAGTCTCTGCAAAAGGAGAAAATAGTCCCTCTCTACAGATCCAAAAAGTCACTTTTCTATATCTCAAAGCTTTCCTTGCTTAAAATTTTCTATACATTGACAAAAATATTTAAGACACCCTGAAAAAGATGGTTTTTAAGCTTCAACCTTTAAGAAGTCTGTGCTCATTTATTTTGTCACTGGGAGATTATACCTCTTAATCTCCCTCACCTATTTCTCTCCTCCCCTGTCCCCCCTCCCCCCTGGCAACCATCTCTTTGTTCTCTGTATCTATGACTGTGCTTCTGTTTTGTTATGTTTGTTCATTTCTTTTTTTTTCAGGTTCCACATATAAGTGAAATCATGCAGTATTTGTCTTTCTCTGACTCATTTCACTTAGCATAATACCCACTAGGTCTATCCATGTTGTTGAAAATGGAAAGATTTCATTCTTTTCTATGGTTAAGTAATATTCCATTGCATATATGCATCACATCTTCTTTATCCATTTACTTATTGATTGACACTTAATATCTTAGCTATTGTAAAGAATGTTACAGTGAACATAGGGGTGCATGTATGTGCACATATATTTTTGAATTACTGATTTTGTTTTCTTTGAATAAATACACAAGAGTGGAATTGCTGGATCATATTACAGTTTTTTGGTTTGTTAGTTTGTTTATTTATTCTTTTTGGCCACACCACATGGCATGCACAATCTTCATTCCGCAACCAGGGAATTGAACCCACGCCCCTGCAGTGGAAGCGCAGAGTCCCAACTACTGGACCGCCAGGGATGACCTGTTTTTTTAGTTTTTGAGGAATCTCCATACTGTTTTCAGTAGTGACTGCACCTTTTACATTCCACCAACAGTGTACAAGGGTTCTCTTTTCTCTATAACCTCGCCGACACTTGTTATTTGTTGTCTTCTTGGAAATATCATAGCTATTCTGACAGGTATGGGCTGATATCTCATTGTGGTTTTGATTTCCATTTTCCTAATAATTAGTGATGTTGAGGATCTTTTCATGTGCTTATTGGCCATCTATCTGTATGTCTTCTTTGGAAAAACGTCTGTTTTGGTTCTCTGCCTATTTTTTTAATTAGATGGTTGTTTTTTTTTTAAATATTGAGTTGTATGAGTTCTTTGTACATTTTGGATATTAACCCCTTATTGAATATATTGTTTGCATATATCTTCTCCCATTCACTAGGCACACTTTTTGTTTCATTGATAATTTCTTTTTCTGTGCAAAGCCTTTTAGTTTGTTATAGTTCCATTTGTTTATTTTTTGCTTCTGTTTCCCTTGCCTGAGGAGACATATACAAAAAATATTTCTAAGACCTATGGAAAAGAGCCCTGCCTTGTGCAATGGGTGCTGGCACACTGGTGGGCAGCATTGTGTCCTGGCATGGCTGGATGTGTGGTTAAATTTTTTTTTTTAATTTATTTATGCCTGCGTTGGGTCTTTGTCACTGCATGTGGGCTTTCTCTACTTGCGGCGAACAGGGGCTACTCTTCGTTGCGGTGCATGGGCTTCTCATTGTGGTGGCTTCTCTTGTTGCAGAGCATGGGCTCTAGAGCACAGGCTCAGTAGTTGTGGTGCACGGGCTTAGTTTCTCCAAGGCACGTGGGATCTTCTTGGACCAGGGCTTGAATCTGTGTTCCCCACATTGGCAGGCAGATTCTTAACCACTGTACCACCAGGGAAGCCCAATTTATTATTTTTAATGGAGAGATAGATTATGGATATGGAGTATTAATATATTTAGCTATTATGTTTTTGTAAGATGTGGATCACTGGAATGACATGCAGCAGTGTGTAAAAATTATAGTTATGAAGAAAATAGTTGTGTTCACGTTGTGGTCATTGTCATAAGGACTTAATCCTTAGCATAATGAGTTGGTGATTGATAGCCAGAAAACACATTACAATTAAAAGTAGTCTGTTATACATATGACCCAGCAATACCCCTACTGGGCATATACCCTGAGAAAACCATAATTCAAAAAGAGTCATGTACCACAATATTCATTGCAGCACTATTTACAATAGCCAGGACATGGAAGCAACCTAAGTGTCCATTGACAGATGAATGGATAAAGAAGGTGTGGCACATATATACAATGGAATATTACTCAGCCATAAAAGAAAACGAAATGAGTTATTTGTAGTGAGGTAGATGGACCTAGAGTCTGTCATACAGAGTGAAGTAAGTCAGAAAGAGAAAAACAAATACCGTATGCTAACACATATATGTGGAATCTAAAAAAAAAGAGACTAGGGACAGGACAGGAATAAAGATTCAGAAGTAGAGAATGGACTTGAGGACACGAGGAGGGGGAAGGGTAAGCTGGGACAAAGTGAGAGAGTGGCATGGACATATATACACTACCAAATATAAAATAGATAGCTAGTGGGAAGCAGCCCCATAACACAGGGAGATCACCTCAGTGCTTTGTGACCACCTAGAGAAGTGGGTTAGGGAAGGTGGGAGGGAGATGCAAGAGGGAGGGGATATGGGGATATATGTGTACGTATAGCTGATTCACTTTGTTATACAGCAGCAACTAACACAGCAATGTAAGGCAATTATGCTCCAATAAAGATGTTATAAAAAGATTTTGAGACAAGTAGAATGAATTCAGAGGTGCAGACAGGAAAAAAGCTTAATAAATAAAAGTGAATGGGGAAAAAAGTAGTCTGGTATGCTCTATAATATTAACAAAGATGCTCATGTTTGGAAAAAAGGTCAAAATTTATATCTTAATTCTTTGAAAAGTTAAAAAAATAGTATACTATTACAAAAGAATATTTTATATAATCCCCAGTTTCTTTTTTTCAATAGAGGTTTCTTGTGCAGATATTCACCAATAAATACATAAAAAACAGTGGGACTCTAAAGTAAAATAAATTATTCTTTCTTTCTCTCTTTATTATCTGTAATTATCCCTAAGAGATCAATAAAGCAACCAAATGGTAGGAACACACTAGTAGACAAAAAGGCATCAAGGAAATCTGGGAGTAAGGGTCAGTGTGGAAGATTAAAAGAGAAATACAAAGCTATAAATTTGGAAATAGTGATTTACTAAATAACTGCAAGTTACCTGAAAGAAAATGTAGCCCAAGGGGAATATTAATTACATCTTTAAAAGGTTACGGAGAAAACACTTCATTTAACTGTCTCAACTTAATGATGTTTCCATATAGTTAAAGCTTACCTTTTTTCTTTTTTTTTTTTTTTTTTTTTTTTTTGTGGTACGCGGGCCTCCCACTGTTGTGGCCTCTCCAGTTGTGGAGCACAGGCTCCGGACGCGCAGGCTCAGAGGCCATGGCTCACGGGCCCAGCTGCTCTGTGGCACGCGGGATCCTCCTGGACCGGGGCCCGAACCTGCATCCCCCGCATTGACAGGCGGACTCCCAACCACTGCTCCACCAGGGAAGCCCTAAAGCTTACCTTTTAAATGAAAAAGTACATTAATGTTTTTTTGATATGATTTCTTTTAAAAAAATTTATTGTAGTATAGTTGATTTACAGTGTTGTATTAGTTTCAGGTGTACAACAAAGTGAGTCAGTTATACATATACATATATCCACTCTTTTCTAGATTCTTTTCCCATATAGGCCTTTACAGAGTGCTGAGTAGAGTTCCCTGTGCTATACAGTAGGTCCATATTAGTTATCTATTTTATATATAGTAGTGTGTATATGTCAATCCCAATTTCCCAATTTATCCTTCCTTCCTTTCTTTTCTCCCTGGTAACCGTGAGTTTGTTTTCTATATCTGTGACTCTATTTCCATTTTGCATAGGAAAATTAAAAATGTTACACACATGCCAGCTTTTTCTTATTTATTTTAACACATTTTAACCTAAAAAATTGATTCATCTTATTGTCAAATCCAATTATTTAGGGGTATTAATAATTATGGGGGAGACCTTCAAGATGGTGGAGGTGTAAGATGAGGAGATCACCTTCCTCCCCCAAAATACATCAAAAATACATCTATATGTGGAACAACGCTTACAGAACACCTACTGAAGGCTGACAGAAAACCTCAGACTTCCCAAAAGGCAAGACACTCCCCATGTACCTGGGTAGAGCAAAAGAAAAAAAGAAAAAACAGAGACAAAGGAATAGGGATGGGACCTGCACCTCTGGGTGGGATCTGTGAAGGAGGAAAAGTATCCACGCACTGGGAGGCCCCATCACTGGTGGAGACGGCGGGTAGTGGAGGGGGGGTTTGCTTTCTGCATCTAACGTGTTTCTGGTTTTATATTTATCTTAGTTTAGTATTAGAGCTTATTATCATTGGTAGATTTGTTTATTCATTTAATATGGGAAAGGAAATAGTCAATCAAGTCCAGGAAGTGCAGAGAGTCCCCTACAGGATCAAACCAAGGAGAAACATGCCAAGACATATTAATCAAACTATCAAAAATTAAATACAAAGAAAAAATATTGAAAGCAGCCAGGGAAAAGCAACAAATAACATACAAGAGAATCCCAATAAGGTTAACAGCTGATCTTTCAGCAGAAATTCTGCAAGCCAGAAGGGAGTGACAGGACATATTTAAAGTGATGAAAGGAAAAAACCTACAACCAAGATTACTCTACCCAGAAAGGATCTCATTCAGATTCGGCAGAGAAATTAAAACCTGTACAGACAAGCAAAAGCTAAGAGAATTCAACACCACCAAACCAGGTTTACAACAAATGCTAAAGGAACTTCTCTAGGCAGGAAACACAAGAGAAGGAAAACACCTACAATAACAAACCCAAAACAATTAAGAAAATGGGAAGAGGAACATACATATCAATAATTACCTTCAATGTAAATGGATTAAATGCTCCAAACAAAAGACATTGACTGGCTGAATGGATCCAAAAACAAGACCCGTATATATGCTGTCAACAAGAGACCCACTTCAGACCTAGGGACACATACAGACTGAAAGTGAGAGAATGGAAAAAGATATTCCATGCAAATGCAAATCAAAAGAAAGCTGGAGTAGCAATTCTCATATCAGACGAAATACACTTTAAAATAAAGACTATTACAAGAGACAAAGAAGGACACTACATAATGATCAAGGGATCAATTCAAGAAGATATAACAATTGTAAATATTTATGCACCCAACATAGGAGCACCTCAATGCATAAGGCAAATGCTAACAGCCATAAAAGGGGAAATCGACAGTAACACAATCATAGTAGGGGACTTTAACACCCCACTTTCACCAATGGACAGATCATCCAAAATGAAAATAAGGAAACAGAACCTTTAAATGGTACATTAAACAAGATGGACTTAATTGATATTTATAGGACATTCCATCCAAAAACAACAGAATACACTTTCTTCTCAAGTGCTCATGGAACATTCTTCAGGATAGATCATATCTTGGGTCACAAATCAATCCTTAGTAAGTTTAAGAAAATTGAAATCGTATCAAGTATCTTTTTGGACCACAATGCTATGAGACTAGATATCATGGAGGCTAAACAATACACTACTACATTACCAAGAGATCACTGAAGAAATCAAAGAGGAAATCAAAAAATACCTAGAAACAAATGACAATAAATTTTAACAGTTTGATTTAATGAGAGGTAATACAAATATATGTGAAGGATTGTCACAACTGAAAACAATCTTATGTTTGTTAAAATGAACAATTTGTAGTAAGGGGAGTATACTCAAATTAGATGGCTAGTATATTTTGGATTGTGTTAGGCACTCTTTACAGTGGAATCAATTGGAAAAAACAATGATTGGAAATCTGTGTGTGAGATAACATGTCTAGGGCCAGGTATAATTCTTCATCCTTTTCTAAATTTAAAATGATAAAATTTTATTCTTCATTTGTAAAAATATAAATGGAAAATTCCTATAATGTTAGCAGTTTGGGTTGATTCATTCTCTAGGAAACAAGAATGTCCATGGATTCAGTTATCTAGCTTTTATCTTAAAGCACATATAATTTCAGTCCCTGCCAAAATCTATGCGAATTTTATTTGAATGAATATCCAGTAGTGACTTATTCATACATTTGGTGAATCCATTTGGCATATATAACATTAAAACTGTATTAAAATGAGGGTAATAATTTTCATGTTTAATCTACTGCAGTATCTAATGAGTGTCATCTCTAATATTTGTAAAATACTAGAATCCAATAAAATCTTAGAATTATGACACAGCTCTCCAATAACATCAGTGCTTTTTATTGTACATATGCTAATGGAATGTCAGATGTTAATGAATCCCTTTTATTTTGGATATATATATATATATATATATATATATATATATATTTTGGATATATTGAACTGAAAGCTTACCAGGTAAATTATGTTGATTGGGAAAAACCTTTTTATTTCCCCCCACATAATGCCGTTTATTTATGTACTTCTGTAGGCTTTAGAAATGTTAGATTTGGATCTACTAAGTACAAAAAGAAATTGGAGTTTTATTGATTTGCACTTTCTTAAAGTTAATAGACAATATCTAAAAAGAATAGCTAAATTATTTTTCTCTGTAGCTAATTTAAAGATCAATATCTAACATTTCTAAATTATATAAATATAAACATAAACATAAATAAATAAATAAATAAATAAATAAATAAATAAAATATATATATAAAATCTTTGAAGGATCTGGTGGGTAGAGTCAAGGGACCCAAAAAGTACTGATTATTTATAGTGTGTAAGGTGTTTTATACATTCTTTTAAAATTTTCAAAATAGCTATAGTAGGAAGATATTCTTATCTCTTATTTTATTTTCTTTATTTTTGGCCGTACTGTGTGGCTTATGGGATCTTAGTTCCCTGACCAAGGATCGATCCCTCAGCAATGAAAGCACAGTTTTAACCATTGGACCGCCAAGGAATTCCCTCTTATCTCTATTTTAAAAGTAAGAGAATCCATGCTCAGAACGGTTACAGGAAATTAGAAATGCAGAAGAAATTTACACCTATTCTATTACTGATTTCAAATTTTATTTTGTTTCAATGCTGTCTTAACTTTCCTTTTGTGGCTGGCTGCTTGTTTCTATTTCAAATAAATTTGAAATACAACTTGATGTTTAATCTTGAAAGAAAATATATTCCACTCCCAAATCTGAAATTGAGCGAGTGCTCATAGGATATTTTTATAGGATTATATTATAAATTCTCATGGTATCAATTGCTATTTTGTACCTGGTACACACACAGAAAATACCTTCTGATAAGTAGAGAGACCATAAAATTCATTGACTATAGCAACACAATTTTTGAGAGAGAAAGGAAATGTCAAAATATTCCAAATTATGAAAGTTTGGTTACAATGGCTTTTATAATATCAGTGCTTAAAACAGTTTTATCCAAAAACTATAATTTTAAAATTAAAATTGTTTATATATACATGTGCATAATCTAAGACACTATATTTTCTGTATCTTAATAATGACATAAAAAGAATAATTTTCATTGGTCATAATTGCTTACTTTAATCAGTTTCTTAGCTCTGTTTGTCTGTGTTATCATTGCATTGTTCTCTTAAATATAATCAGGTTTAAATGTAAAGGATATAACCATGCAGGTACTAAAAGAAAACATGGTTGTGTTCCTCTTTAACCTCAGTGTAGGGAAGTTCTTTCAAACTATGATTCAAAATCCAGAGGCAATAAAATAAAAGATTGATAAATTTGACTATAAATTTTTTTGCAGCAAAAAATGCTATGAAAATGTCAAAATACAACTGTCAAAGTGCAGGAATCTGTGATACATACTGCAGACAAAGAACTAGCATCCCTAATATGTAAGGGATTATGAAAATTAAGGAATAAAGGGCCAGTAACATGATAGAAAAATGTATATATATCTTTTAAAAATATGTTTTATCTATCTATCTATCTATCTCACATCTTCTTTATCCATTCATCTGTTGATGGACACTTAGGTTGCTTCCAATATCTTGGCAATTATAAATAATGCTGCTCTGAACATTGGGGTGCATGTATCTTTTTGAATTAGTGTTTTTGGTTTTTTTTCAGATATATACCCAGGAGTGGAATTGTTGGATAATATTGATTTTAGTTCTATTTTTAGTTTTTTGAGAACCTCCATACTGTTTTTCATAGTGGCTGCAACGATTTACATTCCCACCAACAGTGTAGGAGGGTTCCCTTTTCTCCACACCCTTTCCAGCATTTGTTATTTGTAGACTTTTTAATGATGGCCATTCTGACTGGTGTGGTACCTCCTTGTAGTTTTGATTTGTATTTCTCTAATAATTAGCAATGTTGAGCATCTTTTATGTACCTATTGGCCATCTGTATTTCCTCTTTGGAAAATTGTTTATTCAGTTCTTCCCATTTTTTAATCAGGTTGTATGATTTTTTTGATGTTGAGTTGTATGAGCTATATATTTTGGAAATTAAGCCCTTGTCAGTCGCATCATTTGCAAATATCTTCTCCCATTCTGTGGGTTGTCTTTTTGTTTTGTTGATGATTTCCTTTTCTGGGCAAAATCTTGTAAGTTTAATTACGTCCCATTTGGGGTTTTTTTTTTTGCTTTTATTTCCTTTAGTTTAGGAGACAGATCCAAAAAAAATATTGCTGTGATGTATGTCAAAGGGTGTTCTACCTATGTTTTCTTCTAGGAGTTTTATGGTATCTGGCCTTACATTAAGGTCTGTAATCCATTTTGAGTTTATTTTTGTACAGGGTGTTAGAGAATATTCTAATTTCATTCTTTTACATGTAGCTGTCCAGTTTTCCTGGAACCACTTATTGAAGAGGCTGTCTTTTTTCCATTGTATATTCTTGCCTCATTTGTCATAGATTAATTCACCTTAGGTGTTTGGGTTTATTTCTGGGGTCTCTATCCTGTTCCATTGATCTCTGTGTTTGTTTTTGTGCCAATACCATACAGTTTTGATTACTGTAGCTCTGTAGTATAGTCTGAAGTCAGGGAGCGTGATTTCTCTAGCTCTGTTTTTTTCTCAAGGTTGCTTTGGCTATTCAGGGTCTTTTGGGTTTCTATACAGCTTTTAAAATTATTTGTTCTAGTTTTGTGAAAAATGTCATTGGTATTTTTGTAGGGATTGCACTGAATCTGTAGATTGCCTTAGGTAGTATGGTCCACTTAACAATATTGATTCTTCCAATCCAAGAACAGAGTATGTCATTCCATTTGTCTGTGTTGTTTTCAGTTTCTTTCATCACTGTCTTATAGCTTTCAGAGTACAGGTCTTTCCTCCTTAGGTAGGTTTATTCTTAGGCATTTTCTTCTTTTTGATGTGATGGTAAATTGGATTGGTTCTTTAATTTCTTTTTATAATAGTTCTTTGTTAGTGCATAGAAATGCAACATATTTCTGTATATTAATTTTGTATCCTGCAACTTTACCAAATTCATTGATGAGCTCTAGTAGTTTTCTGGTGGCATCCTTAGGATTTTCTGTGTATAGTATCATGTCATCTGCAAAGAGTGACAGTTTTACTTCTTCCTTTCCAATTTGGATTTCTTTTATTTCTCTGATTACTGTTATCTAGGACTTCCAAAACTATGTTGAATAAAAGTGGCAAGAGTAGGCATCCTTGTTTTGCTTATGATCTTACAGGGATTGCTTTCAGCTTTTCAACATCAAATATGACGTTAGCTGTGGATTTGTTATATATGGCCTTTATTATGTTGAGTTATGCTATGTTGAAATATTGATTCCCAATGTGATGGTATTAGGAGGTGGGGCCTTGGGGGTAATTATTCATGAGGGTGGAGCCCTCATTTAAATATTTTTAAATATTTGAAATTTCAAAAGTTAAAAAATAAACTATACCATTTTAAAAGTGGAAAATATAAATGATAAATTGGAAAATATATTATAAATGATAAACCAAATTAAATTTGAGGATGAGACATAAATCATGATTTTTCTGGGTAAACTGGGAAATGTTATTCCTACATGAAAAGCCTTTAAATTTTTATATTACAAACATAAGAAATATTTCTGAAACTAAAAGTTGCTATAATTAAAAATTGCATATATGGTAAAATAGTATTTGTAACAACATATTCATATTCAGCAAACATGAATTAGAAAAATATAACCTTTCAATATACCATTTTTCATATAATAATAAAATATGAACATAGCTGTAACTTATACTGTAATAGCAAGTCCATGAAAATGCAGACTTGACACAAATGAGATAAATGTGTTACATTTAGAGATAAAATAAGAATTTGTAATTTTCAATTCAGAAATATTTAAATTTCACATTATATACATTGTCCTATGGGTTATTAGAAATATTGATATTTTCTCACAACTATTACATTTTCGATTCAAAATTTTACAGAGTAAGGCCTTAATAATTTATTTTGGAGTTTTGGATTTTTTTTCTCTAAGTAGCTGATTCATCCAGAGCTTGATGTGAAATGCTAATATGGCCCCCATATCCTATTCAAAAAATCTCCTTCCTGCTAGAGGTATTTTTTCATACTTATATAATACCTTTCCTCCAGAGAGCTTAAAAAGCTTCCATAATTATTTTACATTTCTGAAATTTTACCTATAAAAATAACATCTGTCTGAATGTTTTCTCCTTAGATATATTTTCTATTTTACCATTGCCTTCTCATTTAACTTACTTACCATCACTTTGCCTAGTATGCCCCTCCTCTCCTAGTTTCCTTCTGTCATCTTTCACCATGTCAGACCTATTTCTCATTATTTAATTTTTTTTCTCAGCCATAATCTGATCCATTCTCTTGTGTAGCACTGCTTGCTAGAAATAACTTATCATTTTCCAAACCAGAAATCTACTTCCTTCTCTTCAGATGTGACCCACTTATTCTAGAACTGCTATCAAAAATTGGAAAAGGACAATAATAGCTATAATTCCTAGACCCTTTCAGGACTATGTATTCATTGTATTTATAGTGGGTTTTGTTTGTTTTTCTATCTGATGCATTATATATAAATTTATGAATCCAAGCAATTTGGAAATTTCTATTTGTGTCTAATCAAACAATTGGCTCTTTTTTTCAAAATGCAGTATACCATAGCAGCTAGACTGCTAGGAGTCAAAATCTTGCCTCTACACTTGTGTATATTTGGGAAAGTTGGATAAACATGATATGCTTCATTTTTCTCATTATTAAAATAGAGAAAATAACAGTAGCTACCTTGTACATTATCATGAGTTAATCTTTAATATCTATAAAGCAAAAGAAACAATTTCTTGTAAATAAAGCAAAAAAAAAAGAATCTGACACATGATACGTGGTGTATAAATGTTTAAAAAATGAATAAGATCCTTTTCCAGCAAGAGTGGTGTAACTTGTGTCATATTAATTCTCTCACAGATAACACCTATAAAGCCTGGAGCAATAGTAAAACAAACGAACAAAGAAAAACAAAATGAAACAAACAAAAACACTAGTTAAAGGCACTGGAGAATAATCAAAAGCAGGCAGAAACTCAGAAACTGGAAGGAATTCACACTTGAAAGAAGGGATTTGCACCAGGTAAGCATTTAAGTTTGAATAGCTTTTTATAAGAGGGGAACCCCAGTTCATGGACAACTTAAAGTCTCTAGAACTCAAAAACAAAGGTGTAATCTTATTGGCATGAACATCACAGAATGGAAGTCAGGGTTACAAAAGCATCTAGAATGTGAGGTAGAAGAAAGCAAGAAATAGAAGGCTCAGAGAACTGAGCAGACATTTCAGCTACTGCCCCACCACAAAGACGACAGAGTTAACAGCCTTTTAAAACAAAAGTGAAAATCAAAACTCTTCAGAGGAATATAAAAGCAGAGTATCTACAATATAACATCCACAAGTCAAGCAAAAAAAAAGGGAAAATGTGACCCAGAGTGAAGAGTCAAAGAGTAAAAGCAGTTAATAGACACAGACTGTGAGGTAACCTAGATGTTTAATAATCAGACTAGGACTTTAATACAACTATTATAAAGGGTTTTTTTTTGTATTTTAAGGAAAAGTGGTCAAAATGAGTGCATAGACTTTTAAAAGGTAAATTGATCAAAAAAAAAAAAACTAGATCAAAAAGTATATCATACACAAAAAAACCTCTGGATAGGATAGAAGAAAAAGGAAACAACAGAAGAAATGGTCTTTGAATTTAAATATAGATCAACAGAAAGAATAATATCTGAAGAAGATGAGGGATGAAAGGTTAAAAAGAAATGAATACTGCTTCAGTGATATGTAGGACAATATCAAAAAGTTTAACATAGATGCTTGCATTCCCCAAAGGAGAGAAGAGTGAGAATGAGATAGAGAAATATTTGAAGAAGCAATGCCTGAAAATCAACAAATCTGGGGGAAAATATACTCATGAATCCAAGAGCCTCATCAAGAGCAGAGAGGAATTAAGAAAATCAGTAGTAGGTACAGCATATCTGACTTCTCGTCAAAAACAACAGAGGCCAGAAATCAAAGGAATCACATATTTAAATGCTGAAAGTAATAAAAAACATCAACCTATAATTCTGTACCCAATGTAAATATCCTTCAAAATGTACATCTTCAGATGAAAACTGAGAGAATCCGTTGCTGGCAGAACTACAATATAAAAGTTTCAAAAAATGTTCTTTAGGCTAAAGGGAAGTTATACAAGGTATAACTCAAATATACAGGAAGGTTAAAGAACACTAGATATGATAAATATATAGAGAAACTTACAGTAGCATTTTGTTTTATTCTCTTAAATTAATTTTGAAAAAGAAAGTCCATTAATAAAAAGAATAGAGTAAATAAATAAATAAAACTCTTTCCAGGGTAAAAACACAATATTGTGAGATTTATACTACATATAGATGTAATATATATGATAATAATAGCATATAAAATAGATGGGGCTAAATGGTTCTTGAATTTTATGTTAAGTGGTAAACTACTGACTCTGAGACAACTTTATAGTTTAATGATGAATATTTAATCAATAGAGAAAATACCATAAAAATAATAATGTAAAGGGACTATTGCCAAAAGGCCAGTAAATAAATTGTAATGCGATTAGAAAAATATTCACATAATAATAAGGAAGGCAGTTAAGAGGGAACATAAAAAAAAACAGATGGGATAGATAAAAAATAAATAGCAAAATTATAGATAGAAATCAAAATATATGAAGAAAAAGTAACAATAGAAATAATATAAGGTATTTCATAATGAGCAGAGTCAATTCATCAGAAAAACATAAAAATTACAGTGTGTCTGCTATATTTAAAATAGATAACCTACAAGGACCTACTGTATATAGCACAGGGAAATCTGCTCAATATTCTACAATAACATAAATGGGAAAAGAATTTGAGGAAGAATAGATACATGTAAATGTATAAGTGAATCACTTTTCTATACACCCGAAAATGCACAACATTACTATACTCCATATGAAATAAAAATTTAAGAAAAAGTGACAGTGTGTATATGATTAACTATAGAGCTTCAAAATGCATTCTAATGAGTGCCACTGTCACCCAAAGAAAAGAAGATATGTTGAAGGCTAAATGCCCAGTGTCTCAGAATGTGAACTTATTTGGAAATAAGGGTCATTGCAGATATTAGTTATGTTAGCAGGAGGATGGGCACTTAATCCAGTTAGTTAGTAGGATGGGCACTTAATCCAGTATGACTGGTGTACTTATAACACGTGAAGATACAAAGACATAGAAAAAATATCACGTGAAGACAAGTCAGAGATTGGAGTGATGAGTTATCAGCAAAGAAATGACAAGGATTGTTGGCCATCACCAGAAGCTAGGAAAGAGGCCTGGAACAAATTCCCCCTCACATCCCTCAGAAAGAATCAACACTGCAACACTCTGATTTTGGATTTCTAGCCTTCATGTTTGACAATACATTTGTGTTGTTTTATGTCACCCAGTTTGTAATATTTTGTTACAGCAGTCTTAGGAAACTGGTGCATATATGAAGAAAAGAAATGGCATAATCAAAGGGATAAGCCAACACATTCATGAATTTAGGGTTTTAGTGTATTCTTTGATTAGTGATTGCTAAAACAACTAGCCAAAAAAAAAAAACCCCTCACACACAGTAAGAATATAGAAGAGATAAAAAATACCATCAATCAACTTGATCTTATTGCCTTTAATGGTCCCCAACATTCAGCAGTTTAAGAATCTACATTATTTTAGGCTTTACTAAAATGTTAAAATGTTCAATAAAGTTAAAAATACAGTTGACCATTGAAAAATGGTGCCAACCCTGCTGTGCAGTGAAAATTTGAGTATTACAGTAGGCCCAATTAAATTTTGAACTGTGATTAGTAGGGTTACTATCAGCAGTAGTACATGCTTAACAATTCTGAAATTACCTTCTGTGTATTCTAGACTTGAGTAAGTATATTGAAGATAACGGGATGCAGGTTTCTCACTACTGGGGAATAAGGTTGCAAATATAAAAATAGAAGACTAGAATGTATCTTATAGTATTGGACTGGAATTGAAAGTATTGATATAAACTTCAATCGTTTACTAAAAGGGCCAAGAAGCAATGACATACCAGTAGCACTGAGCATACCTAGCAACTTGACTTTGGTTTCTAAATACCATCTCCTTCACTGAAAGAATCCAGAGCTTCCAGTAGCAATTGCCGATTCTTCCAGGGTTGTGGTAGGGAAAATACAAGATGAGCCTGGAACATCCTTTTGCACCACAGGCTAGTAAATACTCAAAGAAATATGGATATATCAAAACACAGGAGCTTAACCTGGGAAAATGTGAACATCAAAGTAAATGTTATAGGTTATAACTGATAAAGAAAATAATCCATCAGTCCATGCTGTTGAATAAGTAAAAAACCAACTGATTAGGATTTACAACTTTCAATTATTAAATATATATTATAGGCTAGGAATCATATGCATTACTTCATTTGATAGTTTTATAATCATGTTGCAAGTTACACATAATTATTCTTTTTATACATATGAAAACTAGAGACAAATATTCTATGTAAATTGTTTAAGAACATATATCTAACACTAAGATTTACATCCCACTCTATCTTACTCTGAAACCCATTTGTCTCTATTCTGTACCACCCTTTCTCTCAAGTGAATAACTATCAACTATCTCTCAAGTAAATAACTATCTAAATCATTGTTTCATTGAATTCACTTGATTTGAAGTAATTATTTTGATGAAAGTCTGAATTTAAGCAAGCTTTTTTAAAAATAAATGAGATAAAATATGAAACACTCTACTTTTTCATCTAAAGAAGACAATATTAGAGGTATAAAAGTACTCCATATCTTGGAAATATTTTAATAGCAAAAAACTGAGCATTTTGGAAGATTTAAAATTTTTTGTATGATCTCCTGGTTATTAAGATACCTAGAGTAATAAAAATCACATACCCCCCATACACACACACATACATACCTCACATATACATGCTTTAACCTCCTGCCTTTCAATGAAATAATTATAGAAATCACTCATTTTGAAACATGGATAAGGTGAATTGAGTCTTTTTCTTTCAGAGAATCCTCTTTTTATATTTTCAGATAGTTTCTTTACTGGATGGAAAGTGCAAACCGGCTACCCTAAATTTGCATGCCTATAACCCATGTATTTTAAAAGTTGTCCCCGACAATATGATTCATAACTGACCTCAATTGGATCTCTTTGGAATTGCTAAAACAATATGATTTGTAGTGAATTAAGATTCTAAGAGAGATGACAGCCTAGACTGCAGGACTCTCAATATGTTTAGAGGTCCAATAAAGGTATTTTCATATATATGAAATATTTTGGGTGCTAAGATAAAACTCCAAGCCTTGAGTTACTTTTAAATAAAATTAACATAAAGCAATTATAAAATACATCATTTTGCTAATAAGTCTCTTTTTAGGTTAAATGCAGATGATAAAATATTTGGAATTTCTCTTTTCTTATTGGTATAACATATGCAAAATTCCTTTTGCACTCTGTCCTTTACCTATTTTAATAACCAATCATATTTGTGATTCCTCAGATCTAATAGACCCCTTCAAAAAGTTGGTTTTTTATAGTGATCTTTATTTTTAAACAATGCAAACATTCAGCAAGGAAAAGGAAATATTTTTTTAAAAAGGGAAAAAACTAGATGCAAAGAAGCTCTAGCTAATTACCATTGAATATTTTGTGCATATAATTAGGCAAAAGATGAGAATATAACCATTTCACTTATAAAAATTGGCCCTTACCATTTCACATATCTTTTGGAGACCCAACACAGCTCTAATCTGCCGTCTCCTAAAAGTTCCTAATTTGGACAATTTAACAAAATATATTACATCCCCAAACAAAGCACCAGCATCTATTTTTTTCTTCTCCATCTAAAGGATTTTTCTAGAACTATTAGCTTGCTCAGTTGCAAGCTGATCATGTCGTGTATTTAAGCTCATGCACCTCTCTCCATATAATTCTCAATCAGTGAGGGATTAGAATCAATAAATAAATGACCCCAACCACCTCAGCTGCTCCAGCCACCCTAGCTACCAGTGAGGCAAGACCACTGCTCTATATGGTAACTTAGAGGGATCCCTTTTGGGGGGACCCAGTTGCTCTCAGCAAAAGCTACTCATTACCACACTCCCTTCTGATTTTATCCCATTTTTGGCTCTATCTTCCTCACTTATTTTGTTTCCTTAGATCACCTCTCAAATAAATTGCTCAAATCTTTGTCTCAGCCTTTGCTTTTTAAAGAGCCCTAACTAGCAAAATGTTTACTCAATTTAGAGAGACAATGTAATAATATCTATGATGCTTTCATGATAGAGAAGAAGGATGCAAGATCTTATTTGTAGTGAAACTTCAATCACCATTACCAATTCTTTGACTCCTGTATATGCCCTTTTCTCTTTGACTTGCTGTGCAAGAGGGATGCTTTGCTTATCTGTGAAGTTTGATCCAGTGCTTCAAAACCTCTGTGATATACTCCCCTGTAGTAATGCTGGACTCATGCTGAAAACATTAAACATTTCTATTTCTTTCTTTCTTTTTTTTTTTTTTTTTTTTTTTTGTGGTACGCGGGCCTCTCACTGTTGTGGCCTCTCCCGCTGCGGAGCACAGGCTCCGGACGCACAGGCTCAGCGGCCATGGCTCACGGGCCCAGCCGCTCCGCGGCATGTGGGATCTTCCCGGACGGGGACACAAACCCATGTCCCCTGCATCGGCAGGCGGATTCTCAACCACTGCGCCACCAGGGAAGCCCAACATTTATTTGTATTTCTTAAAGGGAAGTCGTTGTAGCAAGTTTTCCCAAAGATTAATAGTTCACAGCCCTGAGAGATTTGTGTAATACTAAAAGAGCTTGCATTGCCAAATAAAGAGAACAGTCCAAACCTATTACGGGATGCACGTTAGAAAGCTCTAAATGACATTTATAACCACATACCTGAGCCTTGATTTACATGTATTATCAAATTACTTCATGATTTGACATTTAGCCATTTCTAAAAAAAAACAATCATCTTACCACGGAAATACATTTTGATAAATGGAAAGTTAAATTTATCTAAAATCTTTTCAGTCTTCTCACTATGCAGAAGGCCTTCCAAAATGAATCAAATCAGTGGTCAGCGGCCACGTTCTATGGAATACAGAGCTCCATCTCCTAACAACCAAGTGAATGGATCATTCCATTTTGTGATACTATTTGTCATGTAACTTTCATTGCCTGCTTGGCTTTTGACGAAAGCTGATTTGATAACTCGTTCAAATGAAAACAAGAGAATCTCTTGCCACTGCCATATTTTCTGTCCTTCCTCTTCGTTTCCACTTTCTAGTCATTTATATGTATATTTATGTCTGTGCAACTTGCACAAGAATTTCCTTGTGAGTATCAATAATACTCTGCTCTTTACAGCAAGATCTCTAAGATCTAACTTATCAGACAGCTGATCCCATTCTGCCTGACACTCTTATCCATTCTGTTGCATTAAAGGAAATATACATCTGGCAGATCTTGCTTGTCAGATATTGCAACACCTTGAATGTTTTGCTCTTCTACCAGACACTTGAGACTATCACCTGAAGAGTGAAGTGATGTGGTACAAACGCTGTTAGTGTCAAATCTCTTTTCCATTGAATATTATCCTCTGCATTTCCTACATTGCAATCAATTATTTCTGGCCCATTGACAGTTTCAAACTACCTTGGTTTTGATCATCTTGCTAATCAGTCACCCCAAGAAAGTTTTATCACAATATGAGGGTCTATACTACTGGATGCCTTTAACATGTTTAATGCTAACCTTTTTGCTCCACTTCTCTGAAGGAAATATAGGCATATTCTGAAAAATGTCTCCTCCCAATAACATTTTGGTGGTGAATATCTCTTTGGTTTTCATACTCCAAATAGATAGAATGTATTTTTACAGTGCACAGTATTTCCAGCTAGTGTTTATATATGATTTTTATTCTACAACTAAATGAATTTGAAAAAAATCATAAAGTCTTGAATTAGAGTCCCAACTCAATTGATACAACCTTAGAATCATGGGGAAATACTTTCAAATGCATACCAAGTGTCAACAAGGGCAAGAGTTTTTCTGTTTTGTCTGATACCTCTTGATCAGCAGTGCCTAGCCTAAAATATGTGTTCAGAAATGTTTTCAAATTAATTTAAAATTGGTTAATGGGCTCGAAAATCTTTCATGTCCTATTCTCCCTGAAAAAGTTGATTTCTTCCAATATTTCTTATAAATTAGATTGATACTTCTCACATTTCAACTTAAATCCTCCCTTCATTCTAAAATGGCATGGCCCATATTACTGCTGCATCATAGCTTTCAAATTAATTTGTGAATTAGCTTGCTGGTATATACATGATATAATGGCCAGTAACAGCATTGTAATATTCAAAAGAAAAGCATAACTGAAAGAAAGAGTCCAGAAAGGGCACTGAAAATTTTATGAATGTGGTTCCTGCAGTCAAGCACTTTGGTCAGTACCATAACGTAGCTGCTAGATGCCATGGTTTTTTTGGTCTCTGGGGCTTTCTTGGAATTTTCTCAGCAATCTTTGTGAATCCCAGTATTCTATTTTATGAACATTGCTCTTAGTCTCTGACATACCAGAAGAGAGAAAAATAATGAAGACAGATGATTAAAATAAACACTATGTAATTTGAAACTGTGTTTCACACTTTACTACCATGTTTGATGAAGTATGTTGTAATGTGAATGTGCTGTGTTTACCCACATGATGCCCTAGAACCCAGTGCAAAGTCAGTGTTATGTCTCATGGTTCATTTTGTAGAACACTATTGGACCATCTCACTTTATGCCAGTATTGACTTTTACCCCCATTTCAAATTCTAAATCTCCCCCAATTTAACCATCATAGTTTGATTTCTGCTACTTGCTTGTTGTTAGCCCCTTTGGCTGATGGCTGGTTCAGCTTTTCTTGTTTTGTTTCTCAATGCTCTCTTGCACTTAGTGCCTGAATCTTCCTCATTCCAGCCACTGATCCTGGCAACTGCTACACTAAGACAAGCACAAGTCCCCAAAGGAGAGGGAAACCACCCCCCCCCCCCACACACACACACAATGTAATTACCTCAACTTTTTTCTTTACCTACAAAATTCTTTTTCAAACAAAATATTATGCATAATTTGATTCCTAAAAAATAGTAAGTTCAATGGTAATCTCTGTCACTTTAGGTTCTCCCTGAAGCAGGCACTAAGAACTAGAGGTGCAAGAGATTTATTGGAGGAAATGCCTGGGAAGGAAGAAGTAGCAAGGAAGCAAGAGTAGGAGTGGAGAGACATAGACCATGAATCATGTCTGACACCAGTGAAGGGAGAGAGGAAAGGAAAGAAGATTAGATAAGAAGGACCGAGACTATATTTCAGATCTTCATATTGCTCACTAAAGGAGTCATGTACTGGGCAAGAATGGGCATGCTCTAGTACTGTGGTTGTGCTGTCATTGTCTAGAAGCAGTCCTGGGGAGAGTTTGCCCTCAGTGTAAACGTTGTGGTGAATCCCAAAGGTGTGGCATCTGGAGACCATCAGCTAACTTCACTCCTTGTAGCTGCCACATATTTTAATATTGAACCATTTATTTATTGAATATTTTGGGAACATATAAAAAATGTGGTTCTAGGCAATAGGGAAACAGCAATGAAGAAAACAGATGAGATCTCATATCCTTAACCTCCTGATGCTTACACTATGGTGAGGTGAATAGATACTAAACAAATGAAGAAGTACATTAACAGTATGGCAGATGATGACAAGCAATATGAAAAAAAACCATGAAGCAGGTTAGTGGGAATGGAGATATAGTTTACCATTTTACATAGGATATTGAGGAAAACCTTTTTTGATAAAGTTACATGTGATCAGAGACATAAAAAGATCTGCGAAGTCATTTCTAGAAATATCTGAAGGAAGATCATTCCTGACAGAGGGAACAACAATTGCACAGGCCCTGAGACAACAATATGCAGAGTAAATTGGAGGAACCATAAGGCAACTTCTGTACGTGGGGCCTGGTGACTGACTGAAGAAAAAATTAATGTGAGATAAGGTCACAGAGGTGGAGGAAGGTGGGGATGCAGATCATGTAGAGCTTTGCAAGTCATGGTAAGGACTCTGGATTTTGCCGTGACTGAGATGAGAAGACATTGAAAGATTTTGTGCAGAACAATGGTCTGATCACAGTATGGTTTAAAAAGATTGGTATAGGGGAGAATAGATTGTGAGAAGACAAGGTTAGAAAAGGAATGACAGTTTAGATGGCTATTACAATTATCCAGAAGGTATAAGATGAATAATTTTTCAACCTGGTGTGGGAGCATTGACAGGCATAAGAATTGGATGGGTTTTTTATTTTTAATTTTTTGAAAGTAAAACCAGCAGAGTTAGATATATGACATGAGTTGTCAGGGAAGGAGAAGAGTCAAGAATATTTCCCATATTTGGCTTGAGCAACTGGTAGCATAGTAATTCATATTCTCTGAGCTGGGGAAGACTGTAGGAGGAATAGGTTTTAGTCTTTAAAATCAAGAGTTATGTTTTTGATATGTTAAGTTGAAGTGTTTACTTTATCACTTCAGTGAATAATATTGCTTTGATATATAGACAAAAAAATGAAAGAAGTATGACGATTCTCATAAAGACAGTTATTTTAAATGGATATCTTTAGTATTTTAGTATGATATCAGCAGTATCATTACATTTATTTTTGTATTTTTTGTTATACATAATTAAGAAATTCCTCAGTCTCACAAATATGTAGGTTTGCTTTCATTTCCACAAATTTGAAGATAGAGCATTAAAGAGACCTAAACAAACAACAAAAAAGGGAATGGTGTCATTGCAACAAAAAGACTAAAATATCTAGGAATAAACCTACCTAAGGAGACAAAAGACCTGTATGTAGAAAATTATAAGACACTGATGAAAGAAATTAAAGATGATACAAATAGATGGAGATATATACCATGTTCTTGGATTGGAAGAATCAACATTGTGAAAATGACTCTACTACCCAAAGCAATCTACAGATTTAATGCAATCCCTATCAAGCTACCACTGGCATTTTTCACAGAACTAGAACAAAAAATTTCACAACTTGTATGGAAACAAAAAAGACCCCGAATAGCCAAAGCAATCTTGAGACCAAAAAATGGAGCTGGAGGAATCAGATTCCCTGACTTCAGACTATACTACAAAGCTACAGTAATCAAGACAGTATGGTACTGGCCCAAAAACAGAAATATAGATCAATGGAACAGGATAGAAAGCCCAGAGATAAACCCACGCACATATGGCCACCTTATCTTTAATAAAGGAGGCAAGAATATACAGTGGAGAAAGACAGCCTCTTCAATAAGTGGTGCTGGGAAAACTGGACAGGTACATGTAAAAGTAGGAAACTAGAACATCCCTAACACCATACACAAAAATAAGCTCAAAATGCATTAAAGACCTAAATGTAAGACCAGAAACTATCAAACTCTTAGAGGAAAACATAGGCAGAACACTCTATGACATAAATCACAGCAAGATCCTTTTTGACCGACCTCCTAGAGAAATGGAAATAAAAACAAAAATAAACAAACGGGACCTAATGAAACTTAAAAGCTTTTGCGCAGCAAAGGATACTATAAACAAGACGAAAAGTGAACCCTCAGAATGGGAGAAAATATTTGCAAATGAAGCAACTGACAATGGATTAATCTCCAAAATTTACAAGCAGCTCATGCAGCTCAATATCAAAAAAACGAACAACCCAATCCAAAAATGGGCAGAAGACCTAAATAGACATTTCTCCAAAGAAGATATACAGATTGCCAACAAACACATGAAAGAATGCTCAACATCATTAATCATTAGAGAAGTGCAAATCAAAACTACAGTGAGATATCTCACACCGGTCAGAATGGCCATCATCAAAAACTCTAGAAACAATAAATGCTGGAGAGGGTGTGGAGAAAAGGGAACCCTCTTGCACTGTTGGTGGGAATCTAAATTGATACAGCCATTATGGAGAACAGTATGGACGTCCCTTAAAAAATTAAAATTAGAACTACCATATGACCCAGCAATCCCACTACTGGGCATATACCCTGAGAAAACCATAATTCAGAAAGAGTCATGTACCACAATGTTCATTGCAGCACTATTTACAATAGCCAGGACTTGGAAGCAACCTAAGCATCCAACAACAGATGAATGGATAAAGAAGATGTGGCACATATATACAATGGAATATTACTCAGCCATAAAAAGAAATGAAATTGAGTTATTTGTAGTGAGGTGGATGGGCCTAGTGTCTGTCATACATAGTGAAGTAAGTCAGAAAGAGAAAAAGAAATACCATATGCTAACACATATATTTGGAATCTAAGAAAAAAAAAAGAAAAGTCATGAAGAACCTAGGGGCAAGACAGGAATAAAGACACAGACCTACTAGAGAATGGACTTGAGGATATGGGACGGGGGAAGGGTAAGCTGTGACAAAATGAGAGAGTGGCATGGACATACATATACTACCAAGCGTAAAATAGATAGCTAATGGGAAGCAGCCGCATAGCACAGGGACATCAGCTGGGTGCTTTGTGACCACCTAGAGGGGTGGGATAGGGAGGGTGGGAGGTAGGGAGATGCAAGAGGGAAGAGATATGGGAACATGTGTATATGTATAACTGATTCACTTTCTTATAGAGCGGAAACTAACACACCATTGTAAAGCAATTATACTCCAATAAAAATGTTAGAAAAAAAGGGAATGGTGGATGTAATCTTCTTCATCAAAAGATCTTTTAAATTTCATCATCAGACTATATGCTAGGGAAAGTTTTTATTTAAAGATATTTTATCTATTCAGTGATGTTAACAGATGCACTGATAGGTTATTGCCAAATTTGTAATATTTAAAACTTCTTGAGATATTAGAATTGTAGGATATTGAGTCAGGAAGTATCCATTAATATGTATCCTTTATGCTGTTTGTTTCTACTCCTGATGACAATAGAACAGGAATGGATTAAACTGAAATGGCTCAATTAATGTGTTCAGTCTTTAATGAATAATGTAGGTCTCGGTTTATATCTCGAGTGGGATAGTGGACTCTGAGTCATTTCTAAGCATCTGGCAGTAGGTACTGTAATTTTAGTTTTAAGGTCTCTCTAACCTACTGGTCACTAGATCATGATGTCCTTCAAGATAGGACCTGTATTTTGTTCCCCTTATTCTAGTACGTATCCCAGGACCTTGTTTCTCCAAAGTTTAATGAATAAATAAATTCTTTAAAAATAACCTATTTTTCTTATCTATGAACTTGCACTTATTTTTTATTAGCCATCATTTCATTTCCTGCTGGTTCGGTAACCTCTTAGTTTCTTTACACTGTTTCTGTCCTCAGCAGTTTTTCACACAGTTTCTCAATTTCCTTTCACTTTGAAGTCTAATTAAATGCTGTTATTCTTTTTCAGATTGTTAATGAAAATATTAAATAAGATCAGGTAGAATAGCATTTAGTCAGGACTCTCCTGAGTGAGCAGCTTCTAGTTTGCAGGTAAAATGTTTGTTTAGAGCATTTGGTTAGTTTTCATTTCAACATACCTTCAGTGTATTTGGAGTAGACTTTTCATTTTAGACCTAGTTCTTTATCTAATTATCAGGTTAACGTATGACTTTAAGCATTTAATTCCTATCATGACCTGGCAATTCTTTTTTTTTTTTAACATCTTTATTGGAGTATAATTGCTTTACGATGGTGTGTTAGTTTCTGCTTTATAACAAAGTGAATCATCTATACATATACATATATCCCCATATCTCCTCCCTCTTGCATCTTCCTCCCACCCTCCCTATCCCACCCCTCTAGTTGGTCACAAAGCACCGAGCTGATCTCCCTGTGCTGTGTGGCTGCTTCCCACTAGCTATCTATTTTACATTTGGTAGTGTATATATGTCCATGAACCTGGCATTCCTTAAGGATTATAATTAAGGACTTAAAAATTACCCTGACAATGTTTGTCAAGTTAGCATTAATATTGGCAAAGTTCAAAGTAGGAAATAGATCCTGTAAGGGCTAATTAATGATAATATAATAAAATAGTCAAAATGTAAGAAGTATGTAAACAGATAATTTATGAAGAATGGTTAAGATCATTTTATTGTCATAGTGATGGTAAACAACAGAATGTCCTGAACCCGACAGCTGTAGGAATTTAGATTAGCTGTATGATTTTCCTCAGAGAGCATTGTTATAGAGAGTGCAGTGCTTTAGTTAAGGAGGTTACAGGAAATGGAGAGGAAGCAGGGATTATGGAGATAAGTATGTTAAATAATAGATATGTGAATGCAGAGAGGAGCATAAACTCCACAGAGAGAGAAGAAGCATTTTGAAGAAAACACATTAGGAATAAGAAAGGAGAAACAATATGGGACTTGAGTTACTATAGGTTTATTTGGATTGGTGGATTGTTTAAAACCTCTCCACAAATGTAGAAGAGTCTGAGAAAAAAAAAAAGATACAGGAAATGTTCTGGAAGTTATTTACTCAGTTGTGTGTTTATGTGTTTTTTGTGTTATTTATGTGTCAGCAATAAACGCTTGTATATTTATGAACCACAATAGTAAGAATTTTAAGTTAGGGCATTGGTGTTATATTCTTTGCTCAAAAATATAATGGAATGACATAAAGATATCATATGAGTTTTTAAATAATTTAATTAGATCACATAAAATAACTATGATTAAAGCTATAACTTAGGAAGAACAATACACAGAGATGAATAACTCACAAATATATTTGTATTAATATAATAATGAAGACTTACCTTTTTTAGAAGGGAAGGTAGGAAATTCAGAAGCCAAATTAACTTAGTAGCTCTTTAAAAAGATCTTTATGAAAATCGAAGGAATATAAAAACAAAAACAAAGAAAAACATTGCATGAAACAATTTTACATATAGTGTGGAAGCAAACACATAAACCAACCAACCAACCAAAACCCTAATGTACCAAATGAATGGAGGTTTGTGATAAAATATTATGACAATAGAATAGAGTTATTTCAGTAATGTTTAGGAAATAAAATAAAAGCACCATTTGAAGGGGGAAATGATTTAATGTTACCAGATAACTGAAAGAAAAAAAAGGGGAGAGTAGAACTACACAGCTCCTATGTCCTTCCATCTTCTTTGTCACAGAAAATAGAAGATACCAGTAAGAGGACATTGATTTCCAAAATAATCCAGGTGGTTGTGTAGTGATTGCTAAAAGCTATCTAGATTTTTTAAAATGCAATAAACTATAGCCTGGCAAGATTTATATTAATGTAAGATATAAATCTACAGTAGATTATCAAACAGATTGTCAATATTTTAAAATACAGGACGTCATCCCAAGGATGTAAGATATATTCAATAAGAATAATTAAAATGAAGGGTAAATATAGTTGTTTATTTTAAAATATTTTCTATTTCAAGGGATATTGACTGGACATGTATGATTGATTTCAAAGATTTTTAATACAATTTTAAAAATTAAGGTATATTAGTTATAGGATAGTAAACTAGGTACATTCATAATTAATTAAAATTTATTGTTGGTACAGGAGAATAACATTTTAATACTCAGTACCTGAGAAGATGATTTGTCACATAACAAAAATATGGGAGAAGTAAAAGTAGCATGTAAAGGTGAAAATTTTCCATTTGTAGAAGCACTGCAAATTTAGCTAATAATCCTTAAAGAGTTTCAGTGTATTAGGTGATCTGTTGTATAACAAATTACCTCAAACTTTAGGCCCTTAAAACAACAAACATTTATTATCTCACAATTTCTGTGGGTCAGGAATTTGCACATGGCTTAGCTTGTTGTCTCTGCCTCAAGGTTTCTCATTAGACTGTAGTTAAGATATTGGCCAGGTGAACACATGACTAGAGGTAGAATTGCTTGCAAGCTTCCTCATATAGCCTTTGGAAGGCCTCAGTTTGACCAGAGACATTCGCTTATTGTCATGTGGTCCTCTCCATAGGGTTACTCACAACATGGCAGCTTGTTTCCCCCAGAATGAGAAAAAGAGCAGGGATGAAAGCTACAGTCCTTTTGTAGCCTAAACTTGGAAGTTATATCTCATCATATTTGTCACTTTTTTTTTCTATTTGGCTAGAGGCAAGTCACTAAATCCAGTCCATACTGAAGAGGTAGGGGATTCATAAGGATACAAGGACAAAAGTTTGAGGAAGTAGGAATCATTGGAGGCCATCTGGGAGGTTGCCTACTGGACTCCAATTATTCACATCTCCCCCACATGCAAAATACGCATTTTCCCTCTTAAGTTTCACAAAAGACTTACTCCATTACAGCATCATCTCAAAATCCAAGATCTTATCATATAAATTAAGTTCAAGAATGGATGAAGCTTTTGAGTGTAGTTCTTTAAGTCCGGCTATTCCTGCACAATTTTTCTTAATTTATAGACCTGTGACACTAAAGAGATAAGCCATCTGCCCCACACATCCAACGTAAAATGGTGATACAATCCTGAGATAAGTGCTACAGATGCTTCTGTTAAAATGGGGGGTAATGTGGAGCCATGAAAGATTCACTGTTCTATAGAAATTCTGAAATCCACCTGTAAAAGTGTCAGAAGTTCCTCGATAATGTCCATGGCTCTCACCTCCACCCTCTGAACTCTACCTTATGTAGTATAGGTGCTGGTTAAGCTGTATATGAGAAGCTGTTGTCTTTGCATCTGATGTTGGTAGAGCTGGAAGTCCACAGGGCAGGTTGTCAGGTAAAGAAGGTGGGTGTAAAATGCAGAGAGCAAGAATAAATTGGAACCTACAAGCACGAGGTGGAGACAAGGCAGACAGACCAAAACTATGTCAGTTCTTGTTTAGTTGGAGAAGCTAAAGGATTGTACGAAAATAAATGTTAGTTGTTTTTAGCCACCATGTGTGTGGCAATTTGTCATAGCAGCCTCTGAAAACTAATGCAAAAGCCAAGGTCCCTAATAGCAACCTATCAAATTATACCATATCTCTGTTTGCCTTGCTCAGTCTTGTCTTATCCAATATACTTTACAACGATTTTAATGAGGATAAGAATTAAGTTTTTTTAAAAAAATTAATTAATTTATTTATTTTTGGCTGTTTTGGGTCTTCGTTGCTGCGTGTGGGCTTTCTCTAGTTGCGGCAAGTGAGGGCTACTCTTCATTGCATTGTGTGGGCTTCTCATTGAGGTGGCTTCTCTTGTTTCAGAGCACAGGCTCTAGGTGCAGGGGCTTCAGTAGTTGTGGCACACACTCAGTAGCTGTGGCTTGTGGGCTCTAGAGTGCAGGCTCAGTAGTTGTGGCGCATGGGCTTAGTTGCTTCAAGGCATGTGGGATCTTCCCGGACCAGGGCTCAAACCTGTGTCCCCTGCATTGGCCACAGGCTCGAACCTGTGTCCCCTGCATCTTAACCACTGTGCCACCAGGGAACCCCAAGAATTAAGTTTTTGAATGATGAAAGCAGAGAGAGTTTCTCATTAATTTTAGATATTAGAGGGGATCTCAACTATGATCATCCACCAGCAGCATCAATTTTTTGTGTTCTAGAACTACTAGCAGATGTACTAGTAAACTTATATTGAAATAACTTGATTTATGTTGTCTGTTGCAGAACTTCAGGCACAAATTGATGGTAATTTTCTGTCCTTATGTACAAGATTCAACTGAAAAATGCAACATGAAAAAGACATGACCTAATAAAAGGGGTATAAAATTCTTCAATTTTTTAATGGACTCAGACTAAGTGCGAGTCAACATTTTGACTGACTTAAATAATAATGGTGGTGGTAAGGGAATGAGGCTTAGATTTCCGTGCCCGGAATTCTTATATTTTCTACCCAGGGTATCCCATGTCCAGTAATAGGGCCTCTTAGAAATCAAATGAATAATCAGAAAGTCTCTTGGTGACCACTAAATTGGAAAAGGAAAAAAATAACCTTGGGAGATATTTCATCTAGGCCATTCCTGTACCATTTTTGCACCCTAGATCCAATGCCTGAATGAACACTGGAAAATTATATATTGTCTTTTCAAAACTCCATAGTGACCACTCACTTAAATTAATACAAATTTTACTCAATTAGGGTATAATATAATTTTTTTTCCATTTTGCTTGGCTTCCATAATATTCTTGTCCTGACTCCCTGAGATTTCAAGGATAAAATGTTAAGGAGAGAGTTAGGAGGCTAATAGCATTATCTTCTTCTGCCTCAAAGTCCTTGATAATTACATAGGTGAGATCCTAATTTTACTTATTATATTTGGTTCTTTCTAATTTCTGTTCATCCTTAGGAACTGAGGTTTGGGAGGAAGAGGTGATCAATTCCCTACTGGCATGTTTTGATCTTATAGTAAGGAAAACAGACTCTTATTTGATCAAATCATATATGCACTTCTTTTACTGTTGTATTTGAAGGAGGACATTATCAAATTGGAATACCAGGAAGAAAACAATCAGAACTGTTAGGGACTGCAAAATCAGGTTTTATGAGGATTGATTGATGGTTTGGGGGATATTTGGCCTGAATAAGAGGAAAACTAAGATGGCTGTTATAGCTATATATTATATATAAAGGCTATCATGTGAAAAGGGATTTATTCTGTGCAGCTGTAGATTTCAGAACTAGGTGGCAATAAGCAGAATTTTAAAAGAATCAAACTTCAGTTAAATAGAATATAGATTTTAAAAAATCATTTATAGTTGTCCAAAAAATCAAATATGTTGTACAGTATTGACTCTCTTGACACTAGAAGCGTTTAAGAAAGATCAGATCATCATTTATATATGCTATAAAGCAGATTAATGCATTTTATAAAATATATGAGCTGGTTACATCTAAGGCAGGAATTTTAAACCTGGAATATATGCTCTGTAAGAGATCTTCAGATTTTCTTTAAATTACCTATAGTTGGGCTTCCCTGGTGGCACAGTGGTTGAGAGTCCGCCTGCCGATGCAGGGGACATGGGTTCGTGCCCCGGTCCGGGAAGATCCCACATGCTGCCGAGCAGCTGGGCCCGTGAGCCATGGCCGCTGAGCCTGCGCGTCCGGAGCCAACTACCTATAGTTAAGCAAAATTTTAAGTGTATTTCATTGTACATTTTCGTAAAGAGAAGGCTTACAGCATTAATTGGATGCTCAAAAGGGTTTTGACTCTTGAAGAGATTAGAAATCCTTGTGGTAAGTTTTCTTGCAACTCTGAAGTTCCAGCATTCTATTCAAAGTAATAATGTACCTTTAAGCGTATAGATCTGTGGTAATTACCTTTTTTGATCTTTTATGAGTTTAGAAAAATTCTAGCTTCTTCCACCCACATTGCTGTCAATTTGTTAATTTTTTGGGCCTCTGCCCAGTAAGTATTTATTTTGGTGTTGAATGGTTTATTTGTGATAGAAAAGTATATGGCTTCCACTTATAATTACTATAAGAACATAGTTTGTTTATTTTTGAGGTTATGAAGCATCTGTTGCATCAGAAATATGAGTTCATATAATCTACCCAGTATCTCTGGAGCTTTGAAATTGTTAAATAAAAACGATTAATAATTGTCACAATGGGCAAAGTCAAAGGAAATTGATTTCTAAACTATTAAATATAGCTGAGAGACTATTAAAAATAGCAATTGAAATAAGTTCAAATGAATTGAAAGGTCATTTTATGAATTTATATATGGAAGAAAATGTGTCTCTGAGGGCAAAATTGTTCCCTCCAGTACCCAATATCAAGAACTTTAGTGCACTTTGTCCTTCTTTATAATTATTGCTGGGAATTGAAGGGCTCTGTTTTCTGTTAGCCACTGGGGAAATCAGAGGAAAATGACCTTTAAATAAATAATTATAAACTAGGTTTTACTGCCATCTTCAATCGCTTCTCTCCTTTTGACTACACTTTTAATATGTTTTTCTGATTATTCTGAAGAGTAGATTTTGAATACATTTGGGCTTTGAAGTACTATAGAAAGATTTATATCTAGATTCCTCAAGTCTGTTAAAGAGAGAGGAATATAAACTGATGCAGCAGCTTAAGTACATCTGGAATAACCAAGAAAGAAACACATTAAAGTTAATTAAGACCAAAAAAAAAGCAGCTTTTATCTCATACTTATATGGATGAAAAAATGATTCTAAATTATAACATTTCTTTAGCTAAATTGGCCAAATGCATATCCAGGGAGATATAGTATTTCAGCCTGAGATTTCTAGATCACTCAGCTAGTTGTCTACTTCCATCAGGATAAGCAGGTATACTGGGACTTACAGCTCACTGTAGGTTATTGCTTCTTTCGCCTTTCATCAAAAATGAGAGAACATCTGTAATCGTCAAAGAAGGATGCTGGCCTGTGCCTCTTGGATGATGTCCAGCAAAGTTCTCCAGTGGGCTAAGCTTGGCTAGCCCTCCTTGAGGAGGATAGACAATTACTGAGGAATGGCTGAGAGGAAGTAAATTCTGAGTTTGTAAAACAAAAATAACCCACACTGTAAAATAAACTAGAATGTGTAATATAAAATGTGGCAAAGAAATGAGATATACTTAAGGATAAACTTAAAGATGTATTTTATAAGAAACAAATTTAACAACTTAAGAAAGAAATTATCATGATAATTTTCATTGTTGTTACATAAAAATGTACTAAGCAAGAATACATTCAAATCTAAGTTGTAGCTCAGTGTCTAGACACAAGGAAATGCTTTTTGAGAGGAGACAGAAGGATGTGGGAGTGGGCTTAGATCATATTTCATGATGAAGATAAAGTATAAAGATTAAGTGACTGCATTTGTGTTTAAGTACAGACAGTATTGTTGTGTGATAGGAAGTGGAAGGAAAGGCAAACCCAAGAGATATGAAGAAAGAGGAAGCAAACTATGAAAGAGAATGACAATTAAAAAGATTTTTAAAAATGAAAAAGGAAGAGAGAGGAGAGAGGAAATGAATGAGGGAGGTAGAAGAGGTGTGAAAAAAAATAATGAAGACAGGTAATTATTTTTATGCCTGGTTTGGATCTATACGGACAGACATTTCTCATATTACATATGCAGTCCTAATTTTCTTATTAGATTATCTGCTATAGAGTCAACTCTTCCTTTGGGGAGAAAAGAGGCAACAGTGGCTTTTTCAAGGATAGTCCCCAGCTAGGTTTCCACACTGCTCTCAAATTATAACCATAAGCTGTGATTCATATGAGATACAAGGTATATTTATTTTAAATTTCCAACAGAGAAAACCTACAAAAAGAAAAATATATGTTGTTCAACAACAGTTATGTTCCACAGTTTCCTAGAGATTTGACCATAATGTTGTCTCTTGGAGAGTGGTTAAAATGGAAGATTGGATGACCTCTGAATTACTACCCATATCCTTTAAGTGATTTTCTCCCAAATCTTCAGTATGTTTACCTGGCTTCACAAAATATATAGTTAAGACATAGTCTTTCATCCTTTGTCCTATACTCCAGATTCTGAGCTTTCACTCAACTTTACACAAAGCTGTGCGTTGCTCATGACATACCTACCATAGAGGTCGTGACCTGAAGCTTCAAAAAAAATCTGTATATGAATCCCACTTCTGCCTCTCATTAGCTCTCTGACCTTAGAAATTTATTTAAAATCTCCCCGTAAAGTGGCAATGGTAAGAGCTACCTTGAGATATTGTTTTGAAGACTAAAGAACATACAATTAGCAAAATGCATGACACATTTAAGTGTTCAATATATATGGGCCTTTGTTGTTTTCATTCGGAAAGGTACTATGTGTTCTCCACCTCATCTAAGAATTTGCTCTCCAGGTTCTGCTCTCTGGCTAGAGTCATCACATTTTCTCAAAGACAGGCTTCACTTTTAACTGCTTATGGAATTGGTGACAGAAGACAGGTATCAGTCTGTTGTGCTCAGTATCCAGAAGAAATAAGCTATATATAATGAAGCCTTCTAGATAGTACTTTATTACTTCCAACATCTCTTTCAGTTTACCCCTAAATTATTGTAACAGCCAATAATGTGAACTCAAATGGAAGTTAACCCTTAAAAATGCCCAATCATATTATTATATTTTTTTCAATTTTAACTGGAAACTTTTTTTTTTTTTTTTTTTTTTTGCGGTATGCAGGCCTCTCACTGTTGTGGCCTCTCCCGTTGCGGAGCACAGGCTCCGGACGCGCAGGCCTGGCGGCCATGGCTCACGGGCTTAGTCGCTCCGCGGCATGTGGGATCTTCCCGGACCAGGGCACGAACCCGTGTCCCCTGCATCGGCAGGCGGACTCCCAACCACTGCGCCACCAGGGAAGCCCTAACTGGAAACTTTTATAGAGGTAATTGTAAATTCACATGCAGTTGTAAGAAATAATAAAAAGAGATCCATGTACCCTTTATTCAGTTTCCCCTGATAGTAACATTTTGCAAAAACTATAGTACAATATTACCACCAGGATATTGGCATTGATACAATCAATCTTATTTAGGTTTAGTCAATTTTACTTGTATTCATCTGTATGTGTGTTTGTGTGTGTGTATGCTTGCTCGTGTGTGTGTGTGTTTGGTGTTAGCTTTATACAGTTTTATTATATGTGTACGTTTTTGTATCTGTCATTACATTCAAAATACTAAACAGTTACATCACCACAAAAATTCTTTGTATTGACTTTTGATAACTGCAAACCTCCTTCCCACTGACGACACTCCCTTGCCAGAAACTACTAATATGTTCTGTTTCAAAAAATTTCTCATTATTTCCTCTTCATATATTAGTCATATTTTTTTTTATAGCAAAGGAGAGATTGAGGACATATATAGGTAAAGAAAACCCTTCCCTTCAGAAATCTGGCCAAAAGAAGGAAAGATTATGACTCTCATGCATTAATAATTTTTGTCCAGGTTACCATAAATAATATTTGACTCTACTATATATGTAAAATAATTATGTGGCCTCTGATACAGGATTAGATTAGCACTTGCTAAATCATCTTTACTTCTATCATATTATTAATATTATTATTATAAATTATAAATATTATGTCTAATTTATACTCATATTTCCTTGAACACATAATTACCTTTCATGCCACTGTGCCTTTGATTTCTCTGGATTATCTGTCATTATCCAATGGTATAATATTTATTCTCAAGACCTAATTTTTAGAAATCCCCTCTGAACCCTATCCTTTCTCATTATAGTGTATGACATCAGGCAGAGTCCAGAACCTCCTCAGGATTGACTCACTCATTCTTCCAGCTGCTGAGACTGTTGGCTGTTGACAGTCTTCTGTGTTCTTTTCAAGGCTTGGCTCTCTGCTACAGTATGCTGTTTTGCTGTAGGTCACACATCCATCCTTCCAGGGGCAAACCACATCCAAATACTGGTCAATACAGGGGTGGAGGTATAAAGTCCAGGTTCCCTCTCTTCAATTTCGGCCAATTCTCAAGGACATTTTAGCACCAGAACTCCCCCATGGGACCATCTGAGGGTTTTCTTGAGACTGTGTCAGAATCTTTCCCTATCTTTTTTCGTTCTCCCAGAGGTTACTCCCCAATAAACTTACTGCACTCAAATATCAGTTTAAGAGTTTACCTCCCAAGAACCCAACCTATAAAAGTCATTCTCTACCACCATTGAGTGTTTTTCCTCTGTGTTTTCAAATATTCATATGAAAACTTTTATAGGATTTGGATTTTATCAAAATTAATATTTCTTCCCAGTCACATTTGCTCTGTATTCCACACTCTTGCTCAGGTAACATTCATTCAATCACTAAACATATATTAATTGATAAATTACTATATACCATGTACTCTACAAAATCCTGGAGATACAATGGTGATCAAAACCAGAGACAGACATTTTTAAAGTAAAACGTACATATAACCTTGTTCTTTTTGTGTTGTCCTTTCTAAGTTGGCTAGTTTGAACTACAGTTCTTGTCCTTTTTCTCTGCCAAGAGGGAAGATTTCCTGTATTCATAGGGTAGAAATCAGCATTGGCTCAAGTAAAACAAGACAGTGAAGAGTTATCTTATGAGAAATTGATAAAGAAACTGTATCATTAATTTATAGACTTTGTCAGCTTAACAGGTTTCATACTTGATGTCCTTGAATTTCTAACTACATCCCTGTGTCAGACCTCTCTGGAAAGAAGGATGGTCCACCTGCTCCTTACGTGTGGCCCTTCTGCGTCTTTCTTCTGTCCCCCAAATTCTTTTAGCACTGAAGTGGTTAATATGAGAAACACCTTTAACTGTGATACTGATCTGCAAGATAGAAAACCTCTTAAAACTAAGCATAATGTAGCCATGTTGGTTACAGTGGATTATTTGGATCCAAGAGTGGATAAAGAGGCAAACAATAGGGCAATTACAAGAGGTACTCATCAATAGGGGATGCCAGAGAACAATATCCCTGATATGTTACAGAATGGGAAACTTTGTGTTTATCACTATTCTTCTCAGGGAGAATAGTGTATATGATTGAAAAGAAAATAACTGGAAAAGGAGAAAAACTGCTTGGGATGGGACTCCTGGGCGGGGCGGTGGGAGGATGCTCACATCACAGTGTGTGGTCACTAATGTGCCTTCCTAGGAGGTCAGGTATGGCCCACTGCATACATTTATTTTTTGAGCAGCGTCTGCAAAGTTGGGGCCATGGACAAATTTCTTTTTCTACTAGTCTTCCTTGTCTACCCTATTCCATAAACCAGGGGTCCCTAACCCCTGGGCCATGGACCAGTACTACTCCATGGCCTGTTAGGAACTGGGCCACACAGCAGGAGGTGAGTAGCAAGCGAGCAAGCAAGGCTTCATCTGTATTTACAGCTGCTCCCCATCGCTCGCAGTACTGCCTGAGCTCCGCATCCTGTCAGCATTATGGTGAGTTGTATAATTATTTCATTATATATTACAATGTAATAATAATAGAAGTAAAAGTGCACAATAAATGTAATGTGCTTGAATCATCCCCAAACCATTCCCCACCCTGGTCCGTGGAAAAATTGTCTTCCACGAAACCGGTCCCTGGTGCCAAAAAGGTTGGGGACCACTGCCATAAAAACCACTGAAGCTCTCTTATGACAAAATGACCAATAGATAATAAAGGATAGTGGCTTGAAGGGACAACATATCTTGGCCTCATTTTGCTTGGGACAAGCAGGTGGTAGCAGCTGCTTTCCCATCTGAAACATTTATACTGACCAGAGGGCAGGAAGTTATGTTTCCATTTACTTTGGTGTCCTTCAGAATCAGGAGCTGTGATTGAGAAAATTAGCATTACTTTCCTTACAAAAACTTCCAACACAGTGAGAATGATAGAGAGAGGGTAGAATATGGAAAAAACAACCAGCTTCATCCGTGATGCATGTAATAGCGCCCTCTCTTTCTAAAGGAAAGCTATGGTGAATATTTCACTCATAAGCCATTATGGTGTTGAATAACATACTTATCTCAGGTGAAAAATCAGCGTAGCTTGTATAAAAAGATCTACCCTCAAATATTAAATGAAATTTTTAAAATCATGAAATACTTAAATTTCATAAAATGATTGAAAGTGTTCATTATTCACTTAAAACTGAACACTCAGTGAAATAATTAGTCCTTAATTTCTCAGGTGGCATTGAAACATTTGAATATTCTTGGTCTTATTTCTCCCCTCTTCGTTCAACATCCTTGTGTTGAAAACTGACTCATGTACATTGAAGAACTGTTTTATTTTAAATTATTTTGGATAGACTTTTATGTTCAAAGAGTGTAATTGTAATAAGAAAGAATTTTATGATGATTTATGAAATATAACTTTTAAAAAAGTTTATGGTTATTATGATTCAAAATTTAGAATCTAGTAAACTGTAAACTTTTAACTTGTGGGAAGGGCTATGTCCCGACACAAGATGTAACCTTTTGTAACCATTAATAACAAATGGAAATAGTGGTTGTCGATAGATAGTCTCTGTGGACTTAGGAAATATAGGATCTCTGCATAGCATTTCAGAATATATACTTCTGTATTCTTTCCCTCATTATGATGGATCTTCCCCCTTGTTTATCATTTGGGATTATATTGTTTAACTGGCTGAATTCAAGAAAAGAATACAAATTTCTATAGTTAAAATAAATTTAGGTGGACAATAGGGAAGTTAATTTTAAACTATTCTCTGTATAACTGACTAGATTTTGAAAGGCTGTGTGAATGTTTTCTAAATTTTTTTAGTGTCCTGGGTGAACTTCATAAGAAAGTATTCTTAAGGCTCATAATGATAGAGTATTCAAGTTGGCAGACAGCAGAGCCAGAGTTATCAGGCTTGCTTTCAGTGCTCCCAGAGACCTGAGACTTGGGTCAGGTCCTTATAACTTCTACTAGCTATGGATAAGCTATCTCACTTTTCTCATATTTATCTCCTAATGCAAAGGGCAAGCAGAAGTGTTCTTTTCCAGGTTTCCTAACCTTGATCAATCAGTTTTCATTATTTGGTTTGGGCTCTCCTGTATTCAATAAAGGTTGAAGAGACTACTCTCTCTGTTCTTCAGGATTTTACCTTCAAATGGAAATTATATTTCCAAAGTCAGTAACTTAGAAACATTGACTTAGAACTGGAAAAACCTTAGAAATCACCATGACAAGGTGACTTTAAAGCAAATGCTTTTCCTCTTTAATATCATAATGAATTTTTAAACTATAATCATATCATTGAAAGTTTTAGACACAGAAAAGCCTTTCTCAACATCAGCATCATAAGGAAACTCATCCAGTGTATCTTGTGGGGTTTTTTTTATACTAATGGATTTTTTTTCCCAAAGGCCTAAAAGTAAACTCTGTCAGAGTGTTTCTTCTTACTCATTCCTTGAGTGATGCTATATGAAACAGGGAGAATAAAATATAACCAATCTCATCATGATACACCACCCCAGAAATGATTGGATTACATAGAAGGGCATCAAGGTGAAAATCTATAAAATGGTGATTGATATATGGTCTATATACACATAAAAATTTTAATTAAGAATTTTACAGAATGCAGTGTGTGTTGTATCTTTTAGATAGAATTACACTCCCATAACGTTCACCTTAGCTTTTCGCTTTTATAGTCAAACATTTTCTGCCTTCCACTGTCAATGAAGCATTTCCTTAATAATAACCAGAAATAACACTGTCAAGTTTCTATGCCACATCTTCTTGACATTACATTTCCCAACCACTCTATTAATGCTCTTAGTTTTTAGTTAATGTAAATGCTTTCCTTTAGCTTTCTACCAATAGTAGTTAGAAACATTTCTGGATTTGGAGTAAAAATATCTATGCCAAATTCTACCTCAGCTAGGGTCTGAAAGAAAATGGGCAATTCACCTTTACTTAGAATTTTAATATCCTCATTTATAAAATAGTGATGACATCTACCTTACAAACTTGTTATATAAAATATGAACTCATATATGCAAATAAGTTGTACAGTAAACATACACTACAACAATAAACAGAAAAACACATGTAACCCAAGTATGTCTCATAATTGATGAATAATTCTGATATCAGGACCTTGTTCTTTTGCCAAACTAAAGCTGTCAATAATTCTGTGATATTGTCTACCATTTTGGGTGTCATGGGTTCAAGGGATTTTATATGTAGCTGAGAAAAAAGCTATTTAAAGTCACAGCTGACACAGGCATGTTCGCTTCCTAAGATCTCAGAATAATATTCTCAGGCATATGGCCCCTTGTTAAAGAAAATACTTTGATAGACTGCAGTAACATGATAGAGGAAATCTTTAGGGCACTCTCTGGAAGCCCATAAAGAGAACTAAATTACTTTGTATAAAAAAGTATCAATTTTGAGGTGCCAAAATTGTCCAGGAAGAAGATGGTCTGGGCTTTAGCATGTGGAAGGATGTCTTACACAAAAGGTGAGATAGTAAGGAGAGATTCAGGATCAAGGAGAAAAGAAAATGAAGCCAGAGGATGAGGAAGACAAATGTAAGATACTCAAGGATCCTCAAGAATGATGTAGACACTGGATTTTTTTCTGTGTGAAATATGACTGGTTTTATTTCATTCTTAAAGGTCAGGGTGACTCCAGCATGCTAGAGGGTACAGGAGCCCTTGGCAGTAGACAGTTTTGTCACACTGGACTCTTATTAGTCAGGAGATTAACCACATTATTCAATTTCTATAGCACCATATTGAAATGGATGCTAAGACATATGTTTTGAAAACATAGTACCATATAAAGACAAATATTTTAATTAAAAATGAAGTGGTCATCTTTATGTAGGAAAATGCATAACCATTCAGAGAGGTAAATCAGTATTGTCTAATACTAAAAGTGGCAAATAAACCATTGGAGAATTGGAAAGGTTCTACCATTTTGACTAAAGGTCTTACTCTTACATATTTGAATTAATATGTAATCAATTTTCTGCTTTAGACAAAATTAAAAATGGCATACATTGTAATTAACATATAATAATAAAAATGAGTGGTCTAGGGCTTCCCTGGTGGCGCAGTGGTTGAGAATCCGCCTGCCGATGCAGGAGACACGGGTTCGTGCCCTGGTCCGGGAAGATCCCACATGCCGCGGAGCAACTAAGCCCGTGAGCCATGGCTGCTAGGCCTGCGCGTCCGGAGCCTGTGCTCCGCAATGGGAGAGGCCACAACAGTGAGAGGCCCGCATACCGCAAAAAAAAAAAAAAAAAAAAAAAAAAAAAAAAAAAAAATGAGTGGTCTAAATAAACACTTAAGAGATGAGATTTGTTACCTATGTATCCTGAAGTGAAAAGTGAAACTTTTTAGATATGGAGAAAGGCCATATTTTCATGAAGTTATTGTTTCTTAATTTGATGACTCCATAATTTTTTCCTTTTATGATTGCAATATATTTTATAAAATCTTACTTAAGAAAATATAACTAATAATTGATATTTAATCTCAATATTTAAAAAGTGAGCTTTAGAATAAAGCATTGACACACATTTTTTCCTCATACATCACATATAATATATAAAATGATGTTTTTATTCATAGTATTAAAAAACATTTTATTTGCCTAATGAATAATAACTGTTTTTGTTTAGATGTAAACTGCAAATATTAAATTGATTTTGTTGTCACTGTTCTCATTGGTGTATTTAGAATATTTAATTCTAAAAGCATTGGTCCTTGAGATTGCCAAACTCAAAATTAATTATATTTTTCCTAAACATATTGTTTATTTTAAATAAAAAATTTTGAAATGTTTTTCATTTTTGATACATATCTCAAAATCCTTTCCAATTAGTGGTTTACAACATACTTATGAAAAAAGTTAATGTAGACATTACCTTCTGCATTTAGAGATGAAAAGTTGGAGCTTAGAGAGAGTAAGGGATTTTTCAAATGTGTGCCTCACAAATTTCACTGGATTTATGCCACAGAAACCTGAATTCCTACCACTGTTTTTTTTTTTAGGTTGCAATGACTAGTAAGTCTTAGTCTAATTACCTACTGCACCTGTTTTCTTACCCTTCCAACTCCATATGATTCCTAGAAGCTCGTAGTTTTCACCAGCAGATTCTAAGAAATATGAAGAAAATGGTAATGATGTAGACCTTCTACATAAATGTAGGTTTGTGACATTCAATGCTATTTCTATTTGGAATTGACAATGTTAGAAGCAGAGGTTATTTTCTCCTAAATACTAGGCTTGCAGTTAGTCTCTGCTGCCCCTGGTGAGTCTGTATGCATATTAAACTAAGGCAAATGTGATCGTAAACTATTTTCACACATTTTATACCCAAAGATAACACTTAAAAAAAATAGTGGGCTTCCCTGGTGGCGCAGTGGTTGAGAGCCCGCCTGCCGATGCAGGGGACACGGGTTCGTGCCCAGGTCCGGGAAGATCCCACGTGCCGCGGAGCGGCTGGGCCCGTGAGCCATGGCCGCTGGGCCTGCGCGTCCGGAGCCTGTGCTCTGCAACGGGAGAGGCCACAGCAGTGAGAGGCCCGCGTTCTGAAAAAATAAATAAATAAATAAATAAAGTGAACTCTAACATCTATTAGAATTATTTTAATCCTGAAAGCAGAATGTAGTCTTTGGTAGAGCTATACTCTCATTTTAGTTGCTGACTTTATTTGGCCTCTATAAGAAGGCCCAGTTTCTTCCTTTTAATTATTGTATCAGCCACATTTAGAGTATCTCCTTAGCTTGTGGGATTTTATTCCATTTATATGCTGTTATTTGAGCAAAGTACTACGCCAGAAACTTAAACTTCTCATTATCATCACTATTATTATTATTCTCATTTGAGAGACTTTTAAAACTGAGGTTTTTGGATGTTGAGTGACTTGACTTGTTGAAGAACACACAACTGTGTACGTATTAAGGTATAAGCTCAGATCCTGCAAATAAAAATACAGGTTCTTTTTGCCATAATACCCAATAAAGAAAGATGTGATACATTTTCAAGCAGCAATTCAGAACATTTACAAACATCAGAGTTTAGCAAATAGAGTGAGGGGACATGTGTAGTCCAGATACTGGAAAGATCTTATGCTAAGATGTAGAAAGAACAAAAATCCATATACCATGGCTATAATAACTATTATAGGGAATAGGGGAACAAGGAGAACATGAACTAGGGGAGGAAGATAAATCTGGAGAGGTAGTTTGGGATTAGCTGTCTAATTAAAATAAATAAGATGCAGGAGTTGAGGCTATCCCCAAGATTTTCATTTTGTCCATGTGGATAAACAGTGATGACATTGCCATATATCATCAAGTACAGATACTATCTATTTCAAGACATAACAGTAATTTAGTAACATCTTTTCTGGGGAGTGAAAGTACATATTACATTTTGCTATTCTCCAAAAATCACTTATGTTTACAAATATAATTATATATATATATTCTCTTTTTAAGTACCTTAAAGTATGAGGAGAAAGGTATTGTCTTTCAGCTTGATACATTCTTGAGCAAAAAATCATCATAATAAAACACATTCATTGAGTGTTTAATATGTGTCAGAAATTGTCACAGGGTCCTTATCTCTTAAAACTTTGAAACAGCCCTACAAGTTGTATTAGCTAATTTACATATGAGAGAATTTAGAAAGCACTACCAAGATTATTTTATAATCATCTAACATTGATTTTTGTCATGCCTCAGACTTAGACAATCCTTAGAAGGATTCAACAGAAGTAAAAAAGTCAAGCCATTATGATTGTTCTCTATAAGACTCAAACAAGGAACAGAAGTCATGGTATTTTTTACAGCCACATGTTTAATAAAAGGCCATTTTTATTAGAAGAGCAGCTAATTAGCAGTACTGTTTCACTTTATTTTCTTGTCCCATTGAAATACCCATGAAAATATAGACAAATGCTTATTTAGTTATTTTATGATCTCTAGAAGAATCACCAGTGCAAATGAATAAAAGTAAGAAAGCAGACATGGACAGTGTCAGAGGCAGTTTTCCCGATGTCAACTACATGTCTCTGCATCCAAGTTTTAGGGTCTGGATTTCTAGCCAGAAATACAAACAACATCACTGTCCTAGCACGATAGCGCTTTCTAATGTCTCTCCATTCATATCTTTGACTTCCATCCATAATTAATCATTCCTTCCACATCAGCTTTATTGAGGTATAATTCATATATAAAACACTGAATATATTTAATGTATACAATTTTATGAGTTTGGGCATATGCATACACCTGCGATACCATCACTACAATCAAGGTAGTAAATATATCCAACACCTCCAAAAGTTTCCTTCTGTCTTTTATTTTGTAGTACGAGTACTTAACATGAGACCTACCCTCTTATGTGTTTTTTGTTTTTTTTTTTTTTTTTTTTTTGCGATACGCGGGCCTCCCACTGCTGTGGCCTCTCCCGTTGCGGAGCACAGGCTCCGGACCCGCAGGCTCAGCGGCCATGGCTCACTGGCCTAGCCGCTCCGCGGCACGCGGGATCCTCCCGGACCGGGGCACGAACCTGCGTCCCCTGCATCGGCAGGCAGACTCTCAACCATCGCGCCACCAGGGAAGCCCCCCTCTTATGTTTTTAAGTGCAGAACAACAGACCATTAACTATAGGCACTGTGTTGCACAGCAGCTCTCTAAAACTTATTCATCTTGTATAGCTAACTTTATTTTTTAAATTTATAATTTATTTTATTCACTTAGTACAGTAAGAACACCTTTCCATGCAATTAAATATATTTCTACAGAATCTTTTTTCTTTTTTTAACATCTTTATTAGCATATAATTACTTTACAATGGTGTGTTAGTTTCTGCTTTATAACAAAGTGAATCAGCTATACATATACATATATCCCCATATCTCTTCCCTCTTGCGTCTCCCTCCCTCCCGCCCCCCTAGGTGGTCACAAAGCACCGAGCTGATCTCCCTGTGCTATGCGGCTGCTTCCCACTAGCTATCGGTTTTTACATTTGGTAGTGTATATATGTACATTTATGCCCATTGAAGAACAGTTCCTGATTTTCATCTCTCCCCACCCCCTGGCAACCACCATTCTATTTTCTACTCCTGTAAGTTTGACTGTTTTAGATATCTTATATGTGTAATTATGCAGTATTTGTCCTTCTGTGACTGATTTCAGTTAGCTTAATGCCTTCCAGTTCTGTCCATGTTGTCATAAATGGTAAGATCTCCTTCTTTTTAAAGTCTGTATAATATTCCACTGTATTATATACCACATTTGGGAACTAACAATAGTAATATAATTAGGTCAGAAGTTAACTGGATAGGTTAATTTCACATTTGATGCTTGAATATAAAGTAATCAGTGTATTTGGATAGAGACAGGAAATAGTCAGAAATGGCCTAATTATTTAAAATTAATTTCTTATTTTTGTAGTACACTTATCTACTTTCCAAATTTTATAGAATGGGATACTATTGACATTTTATAAGCAAGAGGGTGATATAATCTGATATATGTTGTCAAAATAGTCCTGGTTGCTGTTTTGAGAATATATTGTAGAGGGAGGCATCAGTCATTCAGGAAGGAGATGGTGTTGGCTTAGAAATACAGTTTATCAGATTACATGATAGAGTTGATATGTTGGGAATGAGGAAGGAGATGTCAAGGATGACTCCCAGGTTTTGGTCTTGTGTGGCTGGGAACCATCTACTGAGAGGAAAATGACTGAAAGAGAAACATATTTATAAAGGACTACCAAACATTCATTTGGAGATATGATAAGTTTAACAGTTTTCTGATTCATCTCTGTGGATGTGTCAATGACACAGATGGATATATTAGTCTGCAGTTAAAATACAAAGAGAAGAAGAGAGGTGAGGGAGTCTGTTTAAGAGAGAGAAATGTGGGATTTATCGGTATATTAAAAGCAGTTAAACCTATGGAAGTGGATGATACCCCCAAAAGATAGAGTGTGTAGAATGAAAGATAAGAAAGACAATTTCTGAGAACTGAATCTCTGAAATTTAGAGATAAGTTAGAGAAAATGGGGCCAGCCACGAAAGTCAAGAAATCAAAGAGGAATCAGAGAGGTAAGAGCAAAGCCAGGAGAGTCATATCAAAGCTTCTATAAAAGTATTTTAAGAAGAATGAAGTGACTGAGTATGTCAAATGCTGTTAAGAGAACCAGGAAGATGAGACTGGAATAGTGCTTATTAATAGACTTAGCAAAATGCAAGTTATTGGTGACCTTAGTAAGATGAAGTTAGCATTATTCATCTTGTAAGTAAGAAAATAAAAATACTCCTCGAGTACCAGTGAGTATCCCACAGGGTAGAGATAGTCTGAATTTTTACTATAATAATATTTTCTCATGAATTTATATATCTATATATAGCTAGATCCCAGAGGAGAAGGGCATGGGAAAGAGGTTGTAGGGTGATTGTGGAGAAGTAATAGAACTGCAGAGAAAACCAGGGATATCCAAAATGCTACTGCCAACCTTTGGATAAAAAAAGAATATTAAGAAGAGCTATCTTTATTGCCATGTGCGAAAGCAATATAACACTACTTATGAACCATAAACATTTTGGGAAACTAAACTTGAGCCATTATTTTCATTCAAAAATAACTATTTTTACCATGCACCAGATGTTGTGCTGAGAATTGGACACAAAGTGAATAAGACAGATTTGGAATTTTCCCAGTGAACCTTGCAAGGTAGATAGACAAGAGAAGAATAGACAGAGCATAATACCAAAGAGGGAAGTGTTATGATGGAAACTAAGGGAATTTATTTTTTTCTTCATTAAGACTTAATGATGTATAATTGACATAAAATAAACTGGTATAAAATAAAATTGACATAAAATAAGCATTAACATTTACATTTGATAAGTTTTGAAATAATTATGCACCTGTGAAATCATTATGGCAATCAAGATAATAAACATTTATTATACCCCAAAGTTTTCTTGTGCACCTTGTAATCCCCTCTCAACCTTCCCCACATCCTCCCCTTTCCAAGGCAACAAGTGCTCTGACTTCTGTTGCTATATATTAGTTTACAGTATAGGAATTTATATAAATGGTATCAAACTATGTACTGGTTTTCTTCTCTGGCTGCTTTCTCTCAGCATAGTAACTTTGAGGTTCGTTTATGTTATTGCACGTATGAATTGTTTATTCGATTGTACTGCTGTGATCTATTTCATTATATAGCTACACCACACTTCGTTTATCCATTCATATGTTGGTGGACATTTGAGTTATTTTCAGTTTTTGACTATTACAAATAAAGCTGTTTTGGAAATGAAGAGAACTTAAAGCAGAGCAAAAGGTTGGAGGGAAACTACAATGAGTAAGGTGGTCAAGTAAAATCACTGTATAGATATACAAGCTGATACTTGGTGAATGGAATCAGTCAAATGACACCCTCTACATTATATATCACATTGCTATTAGTGTTTGTATAATTCAAAATTTGGGGTACAATTTCCTATTTTACCTTCTGTATACTCAAAATGATATCTTGCTAAATATAAATAAGTTAACTTATGATATATTGATATATATCAGTATATTCTCTAAAGTGAAGCTAAGAATATATGGTTTTACAGATCTGCCCTTAACCTTAGAAAGAGTAGTTTCAAAATATAAATGAAATATTTGGGGTTCTGTAGTTTTTGCTCATGGAATTCATGACAGATTATCAAATGGTTAAAAGACATTCTTCAAGTAAACTGTAATATGTATTATTATTGATATTTATGAATTTATTATAATATTGAAAGCTTAATTAGAACAATATGAGAAATGCTTTCAACTCTTTATGGTATGAAAGTTAATTGACCAATAATAAAAAAAACATATTTTGAAATATGTTAGAAACCCATTTTTAATGTAATTTAGATGATTTTTTTTTTTTTTTCCCGGTATTCGGGCCTCTCACTGTTGTGGCCTCTTCCGTTGCGGAGCACAGGCTCTGGATGCGCAGGCTCAGCGGCCACGGCTCACGGGCCCAGCCGCTCCGCGGCATGTGGGATCCTCCCGGACTGGGGCACGAACCCGTGTCCCCTGCATCGGGAGGTGGACTCTCAACCACTGTGCCACCAGGGAAGCCCTAGATGAATTTAACTAAAGAACAAAGAGCAAAATAACACCTTGCAAATATTTGTATTAAAGTGCCATTGAGAAAGTTTTGGAAAGTATTAAGTTTTGCCAGACTTACACCTGTTGCCTATTTGAGAAGAAGAAACAAAAATTCTGCTCGATGATACTTAAAAAGTAGGGTATAAAATACCTTTAGAACTTTGGAGATTTTAATTGATAGCTAGTGCATGTCAGTGAAGCAATGTGTATTTCATTAAAGACTTCTAGCTTATTAGTTACACGGTAATATTTTGTGGTAACTGAGCATACCCAGTTCTGAAGTCAAGTCAAAATCTTTCAATTTGCTTCAAATTTTTTAAAACTTGAAGTATAGTTGATTTACTATGTTGTACAAAGTTTATTTATTTTTTTGGCCATGCCACGTGGCTTGTGGGATGTTAGTTCCCCAACCAGGGATTGAACCCAGGCACTTAGCAATGAGAGCATGGAGTCCTAACCACTGGACCACCAGGGAATTCCCTGAAGTGGTATCTTAAATAGTCAAGTTGAACATATTTTTTAATGGATACTGGTGCTCAAGTGTGTGTATACTTAGGATATCTACAGAAAAGAATATTTGAATCCAATTCTGTGTGAGGGACATGATTAGCATATCTTTAGAATGTGACATAAAAGGAGAAAGATAAATATTGGGGCAAAGAGAGAGGTAAGGAAGACCATAGACAGTTTACTTAAAATGAATTTAAGACCAAACATTCTAACTGAGCTCCAGATATCCATGTTGCATGTGAAATTTTCTTACTCTTCTATTTTTGTCCCCCCAAATACCTGACTTTCACATTAATACAGTTAACTAGAGGTGAATGCTTTTGGGCTCACTCTGATAACAGTTTATTTACATCATAAGAGCGATAACATGGTACCAGTAACTGAATCTCCCCAGTGTCCCACTGTGCACTGAAGATACGTGCCACAAGTGGGACTGTTGTTATGATTCTACAATACACAAATTATAAACTTGAAAAAAATTTCCTCTTCTTCTAGTATGCCAAAAAATTCCCAGTATTTCCATCCAAATATAATGTTAATTTATCTGTCCAAATAGAAGGATCTTTGATCTTTTTAGCTAATTTGATTAATGCAGACAAGTATTAGAAAGAAAAAATATTAGAGTATTAGATAAGCTATCTGGAGGATAAAAGTTGGCTGAGATATGTAAGCACATGACAGTCATTCACAATGTCTCCAGAATCATTATTTTTACATATTGGATCATTTTCACCATCATACATATTCTAATTTTCTGCATTACAGAATGACCTCACTTTCCACTTAACTACCTTGAAATCTCCCTGCTCAACTTTGCAAGAATATTCCTTAAAAATTTGCAGTCATTAGATCCTCTATATGTACGTCTCCATATTTCTATTGAACACACTGTAATCAGGCATCTGACCCCACTTCCACCAAAATATTTTTATTAAGGTTATCTGTGCATTGTTAAGGCTAATTATTAATTCTTTGTCTTTATCTCATTTTGATACAAATGGTCAATCCTTGCAAGATTAAATGCTGTCTTCACTTTGTTACTGTAACACCATACTCTTCTGACTTTTCTCCTAGATTATTGGCTGTTTTCAATTTCCTGTCCTCATTCTTACTTATTGACCTACTTCTTGATTTCAGAGAGTCTTAGATTTTTTTCGTACCACTTTTCCCTATGTGTACCTACTTCTTTGTTAAATTCAATATTTTCATGGTTTTAAATAATATCTATACACTGATAATTCTAAAGTGTCTGAAAAATCTTTTCATTAAACTTGAGATTTGAAGTACTAGTGATTTAGATATCTAAAAAGTATTTAAAGACTTCCCTGGTGGTGCAGTGGTTAAGAATCCGCCTGCCAGTACAGGGGACACGGGTTCAAGCCCTGGTCCAGGAAGAACCCACATGTCGCGGAGCAATTAACCCCGTGCGCCACAACTACTGAGCCTGCACTCTAGAGCCTGAGAGCCACAACTACTGAAGCCCGTGTGCCTAGAGCCCGTGCTCAGCAACAAGAGAAGCCACTGCAGTGAGAAGCCCGCACATGGCAACCAAGAGTAACCCCCACTCGCCGCAACTAGGGGAAGCCCGTGTGCAGCAACAAAGCCAAATAAATATAAACAAACAAACTAATTAATTAATTAATTTAAAAAGCATTTAAAAGTCAACCTATCTGTACTGGATTGTTCTATTTTCAAGTTGGTTAATCTTGAAACTGCAATGCATGAAATCCCTTTTTCTCTATGGCTCTAAGTTAGAGTTGTCCAAAACAGGAACTTGCACAAATTGAGGAGGCTATTACTCTCTGAAGATCATCATGGTTAAATATGGTGATAGATGGGTACAGAATTTTATAGTAGTTTGCAGTTTATCCTTGTTCTCCTCTCCTCCATGTCTATCTGTTCTTTTTGACCACCTACCCTTGAGCTATGCTATGGTAGATCTTTCCTGTTTTGTCACTCCAGATCTAATCTCCTCCTATTCATTTTACCCTTATAAGTAACATCAATGGTCTCCTTTGTTCTTTGAATCCTAGTTAGTTTGAGTCAATTAATGGCCCTGCCAGAAGATTGGACAATAGTAAGAAAATGAATTCATGGTATTTATTCCTCTGGCTCCCACTCTTCTGGGCTGTCAATGGCTGTGTTCCTCTGAAGAAAGGAACATTTGATTTTGTTTGGAATCCTCCTACATTCATAGCTACAGAAGTAACCAGAGGACTTTCTGGTAAGCACTACATTTCTTTTCCCCTTCAGGTATAAGGTGGTTACATTACATTTTTCCAGTGTTCCTACCACCAGGATTCTCCACCATTGCTTTTTGATTCCTCTTGACCCTGCCCATAACTTCCCCTGTCTATAGTCTCTTCCTTAAACTCTCCACAGTTTCCAGATTTGAATGTGCCATACGTTTCCTATTGGGATCTAGACTAATATATACTGGATATTTTCATATTAAAGATGACTCTTTCACCCTTTGAATCGTGATATAATAGGAAGAACTATATGAATTATGCCCTATTAATGTGGAATGAATTTAATTTAACTTTTACAACTATATTAGAAAACATCATTCATATAAATATATTTATGACTTTTAAATTTTACATTAAGTCTCATAGCCATTTCCTTTTGCTCTTGGTTTTCTCTGTCAGTTTTCCATTAATAAAGAAAAAATAAATATGTACATAGTGAGCCTAATATTCTTGCAAAAACGTAGTATGGAGATCTTAATTCTAGTCACAACTCTTCCATTATTAGTTCTATAGCCTAGAGTAATTTAATCACTTTGGAGATCAATCTTTGTAATCTGTAAAAGGAGATCTGAACAAATTTTTCTTTAAGGCCTCCCAACTCTAATATCTAAGATACTAAGAATTTTGACATTTAATGTTCTGAGATGGTTAATTGTTAATCAACAATGGATAATGGTTATGTAATTCTTCAATAGAATTTCAGTATATATTAGCAGAAACTGTGCTGTGCTAGCAGCATCCCTAAACATTTGAGCTTAAAAATATCATAGCAGCTGAAAAGAAAACAAGATAGTAAGATCATATCCTCTCAATTACAAAACACACCAATCCACTCTTCCACTACAACTAACCTCTTGCTCCCTAGCTAATAATACCATTTCAGAGGGTCTATTCCTTTCTATAAAAAGTTTACTTTTATGTAAGAGCAATAAAACTGTTAATATTTTACCATATGGAGGGTGAAATCAGCAAACTGTGCAATAGGAGTTTTCTACAATCTTTCCTCCCAAAGAACACCAATTTAGACAATCACCCATGAACAAAAGTAATTTTGTAGAAGTCCAGGAGTCTAATGAGGAAGTTGCAGCAGACTGTTGGAGAAGAAAGATCTGAGATTAGATGCATTGGAGAGGATAAGGGGAATAGTTTCACTTTAATCACATCGCTGCTCCCCCAAGGATCTCATGAGGGACCCTCTCAGCCTGCAGTTTCTCTGAAAGGAGAAAGTGAGTGTGAGAGGAAATGCCACACCTCCCCAGCTATGTGGGACACTGCCAAAGAGTTCTACTACTGTCTCACCCCACCAGGAATATTGAGGTCAGCTTTACAACTGAGGGGTGGAAAGGAGCTTGGAGAACAGCAGGCAGAGCTTGGAAATTATCAATGGGACACAGATTCTACTACTGCTTTTCAGACTCCATCAGAAAGCCCACCCATGAGCCACTGGGGATGCCTCACCTGCAAATCATCCCAACTGGCCCATAGACACACCCAATGCTATGTGGGCATTGCCCATACATATCCCTACCCTGTGACCAGCTCCCCATGCATACACCTCAGAGCAGCATATGCAAGCCTTTGTCGATGGCTAGTGAACGTGCAGAGAAAAGCCAGCCCAACTTTGTAGGATTGGGATAAAGCACACAAATTTGAGCAATGCATACTGCTTTAGGGAAAACAAATGGGAGGCTGTTCATACCTGGCCTGGCTTTGCAAGATCAAGAAGGTATACACTCATCAGAGTTCCTACCACCCACAAGAGGGAACAAGAAGTGTATTACAGGGATATCCATAGAAAAGGTCTGATTAAGGCTCAGAATCCATAGCAGGGCTGACAGCAATTATTTTATTATATAACTATAGGCTGTTTCACATAATTTGCATCATAGCTGGAAAGCGAAAACCTATAGTAGATTCCCAAAAGATAAAGAGAAAGGAATCAAAACATACTAAGACAAAATAATCAATTCACGAAGGAAGCCAGCAAGAGAGGAAGAAAGGAACAAAGGAACTATACAGCATCTATAAAACAATTAGTAATATGGAATTAGTGAGTCCTTCTCTATCAAGGATTACTTTAAATGTAAATGGGCTAAATTTTCCAATCAAAAGACATAGAGTGGATAAATAGATTAATAAAAACAAGATCAAACTATATGCTGCCTCTAAGAGACTCACTTAAGCTTTGAGGACACACATAGGCTGAAAGTGAAAGGATAGAAAATTTATTCCAGGTAAATAGAACCCAAAATGTAGCAGGGCTAGCTATACTTACATCAGACAAAATAAACATAAACTCATAAACTTTATCAAGGGACAAAGAAAATTATTACATAATGACAAAGGGGTAAATTCATCAAGAGGATATAACAGTGTTAAAATATATGTACTCAACATTAGAGCACCCAAATATAATAGGCAAATACTAACATATCTGAAGGGAGAAATATATAGCAAAACAATAATAGTAAGGGATTTCAATATCCCACTTTCAAAAATAGATAGATCAACCAGACAGAAAATCAACAAGGAAATAAGGTACTTGAATTATACTTTATATCAATGGACCCAATAGACATATATAGAATATTTCACCCAACAGCATCAGAATATACATTCTTCTCAAACACACGTGGATCATTCTCTATGACAGATCATATGGTAGGTCACAAAACAATTCTTTGCAAATTTTTGAAGATTGAAATCATACCAGGTATTTTTTCTGACCACAGTGGCTTGAAAAGAAATCAATAATAGGAAAATTGGAAAATTCACAAATAAGTGGAAATTTACAACACAGTCCTGTACAACCAATGAGTTAAAAAAAGAAATCAAAAGGGAAATAAAAAATATCTTGGAAGAAAGAAAAATGTAAATACAACATACCAAAACTTATGGGATGCAGCAAAAACAGTTCTAAGCGGGAAGTTTATAGCAATAAATGCCTACATTAAGAAAAAAAGGAAAGATCTAAAATAAATATCCTAACTTTATACCTCAAGGAACTAGAAAAGAACACATTAAACCTAATGTTAGCAGAAGGAAGGAAATAAATATTAGGATATAAATAAAGGAAATAGAGATAAGAAAAACAATTGAAAAGATCAACAAAACTAAGGATTGTTTTTTTGTAAAGATGAATAAAAATGACATTTTAAAATCAGACTATGAAAAGAAAAGAATCAAACAAAACCAGAAATGGAGGAAGAGACATAATGTGATAACACAGAAGTACAACACACCATAAGAAACTGCTATGAACAATTAATATACAAATAAATTGGACAACCTAGAAGAAATGGATAAATTCCTAGAAATATACAACCTGCCAAGACTGAATAATGAACAGAAAATCTGAACAGATCAATAATCAGAGTAAGGAGATTGAATCAGTAATCAAAAACCTCCCAACAAAGAGAAGCCCAAGATCTGATGGCTGTACTGATGAATTCTCCAAAACATCTGAAGAAGAATCAATATCAGTATTTCTCAAACTTTTCTAAAATATTGAAAAGGAGGAAGCACTTCCCAATTTATTTTACCAGACCAGCATTACCCTGATACTAAAGCCAAATCATGACACTATAAGAAAACTATAAACCAATATCCATGATTAACATACATGCAGATATCCTCAAGAACGAACTAGCAAACAAATTCAAGAGCACACTGAAAGGAACATACTCCTTGATCAAGTCAGATATATATTTATGGTGCAAAGATGGTTCAACTTAAATGAATAAATTTGACACACCATATTAATAGAAATAAGGATACAAATTATATGATATTCTCAATAGATTCAGAAAAAGCATCTAACAAAATTCTACATTCTTTCATGATAAAAACTCAACAAATTAGGTATAGAAGGAATGAATCTCAACAGGATAAAGGCCATATATGACAAGCCCACACCTAACATCATACTCAGTGGTAAAAAGCTGAAAGCTTTTCCTCTAAGATCAGGAACAAGACAAGCATTACCACTTTTACCACTTGTATTCAACATAGTACTGGAAGTTGTAGCCAGAGTAAATAGGCAAGAAGAATATATAAAAGTCACCAAATTGGAAAGGAAGAATTAAAATTATTTCTGTTTGCAGATTACATGATTTTCTATATAGAAAGCCCTAAAGACTCTACAAAAAACTGTTAGAACTAATAAATTTAGTAAAGTTGCTGGATACAAAATTAATACAGAGAAATCAGTTGTGTTTCTATACCCCAAAACCAAACTATCAGAAATAAAGAAAACAATCCCATTTATAGTAGCATTATAAACAATAAAATAGTTAAGAAAATAAATTAACCAAAGCAATGAAAGACCTGTACACTGAAAACTATAAGACATTGATGAAAGAAATTGAGGAAGACATAAATGTAAAAGTATATCACAGTCATGGATTGGAAGAATCAATATTGTTAAATATGTCCATCTTATCCAAAGTGATACAGAGATTCAGTGCAAAATTTCAAAATATCAATGGCATTTTTCACAGAAATAGATAAAAAAACAAACCTAAAATTTGTTTGGAACCCACAAAAGACCCCAAATAGCCAAAGCAATCTTGAGAAAGAAGAACAAACCTGGACGCATCACACTTCCTGATTTCAAACTATATTACAAAGCCATAGTAATCAAAATAGAATTATACTGGCATGCAAACAGACACACCGACCAACAGAAGAGAATAGAGAGCCCAGAAATAAACCCAAGTAAATACAGTCAACTCATATTTGACAAAGGTGACAAGAACACACAATGGGGAAAGGATAGTCTCCTCAATAACTGGTGCTGTGAAAACTAGATATCCACATGCAAAAGGATGAAACTGGACCCTTATGTCACATCATTGTCAAAAATGAACTCTAAATAGATGAAAAACTTAAATGTAAGACCTGAGAAAAGGTAAAATTCATAGAAGAAAACAAGGAAAAACCTTGACATTGGTAGTAGCAATGATTTTTTGAATATGACACCAACAGCCTAGGCAATACAAGCAAAAATAAACAAGTGGCCCTACATCAAACTAAACTAACTAAAAAGCTTCTGCACAGCAAAGGAAACAATCAACAAAATGAAAAGGTGACTTATGGAATGGGAGAAAATATGTGTAAACCATACATCTTATAAGGGGTTAATATCCAAAACACATAAGGAATTTATACAACTCAATAGCAAACATAAATAAATAAGTAACTCAATTTAAAATGATCAAAGGATCTGAATAGACATTTTTCCAAAGAAGATATACAAGTGGCCAACAGGTACATGAAAAGATACTCAACATCACTAACCATCAAGGAAATTCAAATAAAAACCACAATGATATATCATCCTCTCACACCTGTCAGGATGACTTTTATTAAAAAGAGAAGAGATAACAAGTGTTAGGATGTGGAGAAAATGGAACACTTGTACACTGTTGGTGGGATGTAACTTGGTACAGCCATTGTGGAAAACAGTATGGAGTTTCCTTAAAAATTTGAAAATAGAACTATCATATGATCTAATAATCCCACTTCTGGGTAGATATCCAAAGGAAATAAAATCTGCATCTTGAAAAGATATCTGCACTCCCATGTTCACTTCAGCATTATTCACTATAGCCAAGATATGGGAACAACCTAAGTGTCATTTGCAGATGAATGTGATTATGTATATAATGCAGTGTTATTCAGTCCTAAAACAGAAAGAGATCCTGTCATTTGTGACGATGTAGGTGAACTTGGAGATCATTATCGTAAGTAAAATAAGCCAGACAGAGAAAGACAGGTATTACATGGTATCACTTCTATGTGGGATCAAAAATAGTTAAGTTCATTGAAGAAGAGAGCAGAACAGTGCTTGCTAGGGGCTGGAGTTGTGAGAAATGGGGAGATGTTGGTCAAAGTGTGCAAAATTTCAAGTTGATACTGTATTGTATACTTTATATTTGCTAATAGCACAGATCTTAAATGTTATTATCACATATACAAAATGGTAATTATGTGAAATGATGGCTATCTTAATTAATTGTGGTAATAATTTCACAGTGTATAAATATATCAAAACATCATGCTGTACACCATTAAATATATACAATTTTTTATTTGTCAATTTTACCTCAATAAACCTGGAAAATTTTTTCAACTACTATAGTGGGGTGTGTGTGTGTATGTTTGTAATTTGTAATCTGTTGCATCCTTTAATTGCATTTATTATGATGCAAATTCCTTATTTTATGCTTTCGGTCGTTTGAAACATTCTTTTTTATTGGCATTTTTAATTTTTTCTATTTCTAACAGGACTGATCCTTTTACTTGTTGAAGGCTTCTGACTAATTTAGGATGGATAGTTTTCTTATCTGTTTATAATTTTGAATTCTGATTGCATCTTCAGTAATGCTGTATATGTGGAGATTTTTTACACAGTTTTGTTCAATTGTCCCTTATGAGGTAGTCTGTATTTGTATGGCTCTATGAGTGTCACTCGTCTGACACCACATATTGTTCATTTTTCTACATTAGGCTTCATTCTTCTGCACTTTGAGCATAACTTCATATTCCAAATCTACTCAAAGCACTTATGCCCATTTTAAAAATTGAGATGTTTGTTTTCTTATGTTTTAGCTGCAAGTGTTCTTTGTATGTTATGGATACAAGTCCTTTATTCTATATGTGTTTTGCAAATATTTTGCTCCACTCTGTGGCTTGATTTTCATTCTCATAACAGATTCTTTTGCAGGGCATAAATTTTTAAGTAATTCAAAATTATCAATTTTTGTTTCATGGATATTGCTTGTGTTGTACTTAAATAGTTATTGGCAAAACCAAGGTCACCTAGATTTTCTCCTATGTTATTGTTTAGGAGATTTTTTTTTTTTTTTTTTTTTTTTTTTTTTTTTTTTTTTTTTTTTTTTCGGTATGCGGGCCTCTCACTGTTGTGGCCTCTCCCGTTGCGGAGCACAGGCTCCGGACGCACAGGCTCAGCGGCCATGGCTCACGGGCTTAGTTGCTCCGCGGCATGTGGGATCTTCCCGGACCAGGGCACGAACCCGTGTCTCCTGCATCGGCAGGCGGATTCTCAACCACTGCGCCACCAGGGAAGCCCTGTTTAGGAGATTTTTAGTTTTGCATTTTATATTTATGTCTATGTTGAATTTTGAGTTAATTTGTGTGAAATGTGTAAGGTCTGTGTCTGGGTTGTTTGATTGATTGATTACATATGGATGTCCAATTTTTCCAGCACTGTTTGTTGAAAGACTTTTATTTCTCCATTGAATTGCCTTCTTTGTCAAAGATCATTGTATTATATTTGTGTGGGTTTATTTCTGGACTCTCTATCCTGTCCCATTGATATATTTGTTTTTCTTTGGCTAGTACCACAATATCTCGATTATTGTAGCTATTGGGTTGGCCAAAAAGTTCGTTTGGTTTTCCATAATATATAATAAGTCTTGAAGTCAGGTAGTGTCCATCCTCAAATTTTCTTATCCTAAATATTATGTCATCTAGTCTGGGTCTTTTACCTTTTCATATAAACTTTAGAATCAATTTGTTGATATCCACAAAATAACTTGCTGGCATTTTTATTTAAAATTCATTCAACCTAAGATCAAGTTCAGAAGAACCAGCATCTTGAAAATATTGTCTTCTCATCCATATACATGGAACGTCTATTCATTCATTAGCTCTTGGATTTTTTTGGTAAGTTTTGTTTTTGTTTTCTAGTTTTGCTCCTGTAGAACTTGTATATATATTTGTTACGTTATAGTTATACCTAAGTTTGTATTTCTTTGGTGTTAATATATAAATGTATTGTGTTTTATTAAATTTCAAATTCTAACTCTTCATTACTAGTATGTAAGAAAGGATTGGACTTTTGTATATTAACTTGGTATTCTGCAAACTTGCTGTAATTGCTTTTTAGGTCCAGGAGATTTTGTTAATTTGGGGGGATTTTCTACATAGACAACCATGCCATCAGTGAAAAAAAGAGTGTTTGTATACTTTTTCTCAATTTATACCTTTTATTTCCATTTCTTGACTTCTTGCATTAAATAGGGATTCCAGTATGATGGTTAATAGGAGTGGTGAGCATGGGCATCCTTGTCTTGTCCCTTATCTAAGCATGAAAACATATAGCTTCTCACCATTAAGTACGATGTTACCTGTAGGTTTTTTGTAGAAACTCTTTACCAAGTTGAGGAAATTCCCCTGTATTCCTAGTTTGCTGGGAGTTTTTATCGTGAACTGGTGTTGGCTTTTTCCAATTAGTCTTTCTGCATTTATTGATTGGATCATATGATTTTTCTTCTTTAGTCTGTTGTTGTGATGGATTATATTAACTGATTTTCAAAGGTTGAAGTAGCCTTGCATTCCCGGAATAAATCCCACTTGGTTCTGGTGTATAATTATTTTATACATTATTGGACTTGCTTTGCTAATGTTATATAGAGAAATTTTGCATATATGCTCATGAGAGATATTGGTCTATAGTTTCCCTTTCTTGTCTTTGTCCAGTTTTGATATAAGGGTAATATTGGCTCCATAGAATCAGTTTTAGAGTGTTCCCATAGCTTCCATGTTCTTGAAAATTTTGCAGAGTATGGGTATAATTTCTTTCTTAAATATTTGGTAGAAATTACAAATAACCCATCTGGGTCTGATGCTTTCTGTTTAGGAAAGTTATTAAGTATTGATTGAATTTCTTTAAAAGATATAGGCCTCTTCAGATATCTACTTCTCCTTTGTGAGCTTTGATAAATTGTATCTTTCAAGGAATTGGCTCATTTCACCCAGGTTATCAAATTTATAGTCATAGAGTTGTTCATAATATTCTTTTTTATCCAATAATGTCCATGGAATCAGTAGTATTGGCCCTTCTTTGATTTCTGATGTTAGTAATTTGTGTCTTGTTGCTTTTATTCGTAGTTAACATGGGTAGAGTTTTATCAATTGTATCAATCTTTAAAAGGGTCAACTTTTGTTTTTATTGATTTTCTCCATTAATTTCCTACTTTCAATTCCATTGATTTCTGCTAATTCTTATTTTTAATTTTTCTTCTTAGTTGGAGTTAGATTTATTCTTTCTTCTAGTTTTCTGAAAGTAGAAGCTGAGATTATTCACTTTAGATATTTCTTCGTTTCTAAAATACGCATTCAATTCTATAATTTCCCTCTAAAACCTTTTAATTATATCCGGCAGATTTTGATAAATTATATTTTCATTTTTATTTAGTTAAAAATATTTTTAATTTCTTTTGAGAATTCTTCTTTGACCCAAAGTATGTTGTTTAATCTCAAAGTATTTGGGAGTTTCCAGCTATCTTTCTGTTATTGATTTCTAGTTCAATTTTATTATGGTAAGATAGAATATTTTATGTGACCTCTAGTGTTTTTAATTTGTTAAGGTGTGTTTTATGGTCCAGAAAGTGGTCTACCTCAGTGAATGTTCTGGTTGAGCTGGAGAAGAATGTGTATTCTGTTTGTTGTTTATGAAGTATTCTATAGATGTAGATTAAACCCACTTGGTTGATGATGTTATTCAGTTTATCTATATCAGTTTTTGCCACACGTATAATGATGCACTTTTGTTAGGCGTATACACTTTAAGGATTATTATATCTTCTTGGACAATTGATGGTTTTATTATTATGCAATGCTACTCTTTATCTCTGATAATTTTCTTTGCTCAGAAGTCTGCTTTGTCTGAGATTAATACAGCTTTTTCAACTTCTTTTCGATTAGAGTTATCCTGGTGTATCTATCTCTATTTCTTGACTTTTATCTATCCATGTTTTTATATTTAATGTGGGTCTTTCTTATAGACAATATACAGTTGGATCATGTCCTCTTAAATCTGTGATTTTAATTGGTATATTTAGACTATTGATATTTAAAAGTGATTATTGATATAATTAGATTGATATCTATTACATCTATTACTGTTACATATTCATTACCATTTTCTTTTAATTTCTTCCACTCTTTGCTGCTTTCCCTGGTTTTAATTGGGCATTTTTTATGGTTCCCTGTTTTCTCCTCTTTTGGCCTATCAATTATACTTCTCTTTAACTTTCCCTAGTGGTTGTACCTGAATTTGCAGTATACATTTACAACTTATTCATGTCCTCTTTCAAATAATGTATTATACATTATATGCTTTAAATACTTTCTAACAGAGTATTTCCAATTTTTCTCTTCAATCCCTTGTTATATTGCTGCCATTAATTTACTTACCCATAAGTTGTGATCACTAACTGCATTGTTGCTATTATTATTTTGAAAAACAAAACTGCTATTCAATTACATATAAGAAAAAATAGATTTTATCCTCAATAATTTTTCTCTAATGCTCTTCGTTTCTTTTTTTTAAACATCTTTATTGGAGTATAACTGTTTTACAATGGTGTGTTAGTTTCTGCTTTACAACAAAGTGAGTCAGTTATACACATACATATGTTCCCATATCTCTTCCCTCTTGTGTCTCCCTCCCTCCCACCCTCCCTATCCCACTCCTCTAGATGGTCACAAAGCACCGAGCTGATCTCCCTGTGCTATGCAGCTGCTTCCCACTAGCTATCTAGTTTACATTTGGTAGTGTATATATGTCCATGCCACTCTCTCACTTCGTCACAGCTTACCCTTCCCCCTCCCCATATCCTCAAGTCCAGGCTCTAGTAGGTCTGTGTTTTATTCCCATCCTACCACTAATCTCTTCATGGCATTTTTATTTCTTAGATTCCATATATATGTGTTGGCATACGGTATTTGTTTTTCTCCTTCTGACTTACTTCACTCTGTATGACAGACTCCAGGTCTATCCACCTCATTACAAATAACTCAGTTTCATTTCTTTTCATGGCTGAGTAATATTCCATTGTACATATGTGCCACATCTTCTTTATCCATTCATCTGTTGATGGACACTTAGGTTGTTTCCATGTCCTGGCTATCATAAATAGGGCTGCAATGAACTTGGTACATGACTCTTCTTGAATTATGATTTTCTCAGGGTATATGCCCAGTAGTGGGATTGCGGGGTCATATGGTAGTTCTATTTGTAGATTTTTAAGGAACCTGCATACTGTTCTCCATAGTGGCAGTATCAATTTAGATTCCCACCAGCAGTGCAAGAGTGTTCCCTTTTCTCCACACCCACTCCAGCATTTATTGTTTCTAGATTTTTTGATGATGGCCATTCTGACGGGTGTGAGATGATATCTCATTGTAGTTTTGATTTGCATTTCTCTAATGATTAGTGATGTTGAGCATTCTTTCATGTGTTTGTTGGCAATCTGTATATCTTCTTTGGAGAAATGTCTATTTAGTTCTTCTTCCCATTTTTGGATTGGGTTGTTTGTTCTTTTGTTATTCAGCTGCATAAGTTGCTTATAAATTTTGGAGATTAATCCTTTGTCAGTTGCTTCATTTGGAAATATTTTCTCCCATTCTGAGGGTTGTCTTTTGGTCATGTTTATGGTAACCTTTGTTGTGCAAAAGCTTTTAAGTTTCATTAGGTCCCGTTTGTTTATTTTTGTTTTTATTTCCATTTCTCTAGGAGGTCAGTCAAAAAGGATCTTGTTGTGATTTATGTCATAGAGTGTTCTGCCTATGTTTTCCTCTAAGAGTTTGATAGTGTCTGGCCTTACATTTAGGTCTTTAATAACCCATTTTGAGCTTATTTTTCTGCATGGTGTTAGGGAGTGTTCTAATTTCATACTTTTACATGTAGCTGCCCAGTTTTCCCAGCACCACTTATTGAAGAGGCTGTCTTTTCTCCACTGTATATCCTTCCCTTCTTTATCAAAGATAAGGTGACCATATGTGTGTGGGTTTATCTCTGGGCTTTCTAACCTGTTCCATTGATCTATATTTCTGTTTTTGTGCCAGTACCATACTGTCTTGATTACTGTAGCCTTGTAGTATAGTCTGAAGTCAGGGAGCCTGATTCCTCCAGCTCCATTTTTCTTTCTCAAGATTGCTTTGGCTATTCGGGGTCTTTTGTGTTTCCATACAAATTGTGAAATTTTTTGTTCTAGTTCTGTAAAAAATGCCAGTGGTTGTTTGATAAGGATTGCATTGAATCTGTAGATCGCTTTGGGTAGTAGAGTCATTTTCACAAATTTGATTCTTCCAAGCCAAGAACATGGTATATTTCTCCACCTATTTGTATCACCTTTAATTTCTTTCATCAGTGTCTTATAGTTTTCTGCATACAGGTCTTTTGTCTCCTTAGGTAGGTTTATTCCTAGATATTTTATTCTTTTTGTTGCAATGGTAAATGGGAGGGTTTTCTTAATTTCACTCTCAGATTTTTCATCATTAGTATATAAGAATGCCAGAAATTTCTGTGCATTAATTTTGTATCCTGCTACTTTACCAAATTCATTGATTAGCTCTAGTAGCTTTCTGGTAGCATCCTTAGGATTCTCTATCTATAGTATCATGTCATCTGCAAACAGTGACAGTGTTACTTCTTTTCTGATTTGGATTCCTTTTATTTCTTTTTCTTCTCTGATTGCTGTGGCTAGAACTTCCAAAACTATGTTGAATAAGAGTGTTGAGAGTGGGCAACCATGTCTTGTTCCTGATCTTAGTGGAAATGGTTTCAGTTTTTGACCATTGAGAACGATGCTGGCTGTGGATTTGTCATATATGGCCTTTATTATGTTGAGGAAAGTTCCCTCTATGCCTACTTTCTGCAGGGTTTTTATCATAAATGGGTGTTGAATTTTGTCAAAAGCTGTCTCTGCATCTGTTGAGATGATCATATGGTTTTTCTTCTTCAGTTTGTTGATATAGTGTATCACGTTGATTGATTTGCATATATTGAAGAATCCTTGCATTCCTGGAATAAACCCCACTTGATCATGGTGTATGATCCTTTTAATGTGCTGTTGGATTCTGTTTGCTAGTATTTTGTTGAGGATTTTTGCATCTATGTTCATCAGTGATATTGGCCTGTAGTTTTCTTTCTTTGTGACGTCTTTGTCTGGTTTTGGCATCAGGGTGATGGTGGCCTCATAGAATGAGGTTGGGAGTGTTCCTCCCTCTGCTATCTTTTGGAAGAGTTTGAGAAGGATAGGTGTTAGCTCTTCTCTAGATGTTTGATAGAATTCGCCTGTGAAGCCATCTGGTCCTGGGCTTTTGTTTGTTGGAAGATTTTTAATCACAGTTTCAATTTCAGTGCTTGTGATTGGTCTGTTCATATTTTCTATTTCTTCCTGGTTATGTCTCGGAAGGTTGTGCTTTTCTAAGAATTTGTCCATTTCTTCCAGGTTGTCCATTTTATTGGCATAGAGTTGCTTGTAGTAATCTCTAATAATCTTTTGTATTTCTGCAGAGTCAGTTGTTACATCTCCTTTTTCATTTCTAATTCTCTTGATTTGAGTCTTCTCCCTTTTTTTTCTTGATGAATCTGGCTAATGGTTTATCAATTTTATTTATTTTCTCAAAGAACCAGCTTTTATTTCTATTGATCTTTGCTATCATTTCCTTCATTTCTTTTTCTTTTATTTCTGATCTGATCTTTATGATTTCTTTCCTTCTGCTAACTTTGGGAATTTTTTGTTCTTCTTTCTCTAATTGCTTTAGGTGCAAAGTTAGGTTGTTTATTCGAGATGTTTCCTGTTTCTTAAGGTATGAATGTATTGCTATAAACTTCCCTCTTAGAACTCCTTTTGCTGCATCCCATAGGTTTTGGGTCGTCGTGTCTCCATTGTCATTTGTTTCTAGGTATTTTTTGATTTCCTCGATTTCTTCAGTGATCACTTCATTATTAAGTAGTGTATTGTTTAGCTTCCATGTGTTTGTACTTTTTACAGATCTTTTCCTGTAATTGATATCTCGTCTCATAGCATTGTAGTCAGAAAAGATACTTGATACGATTTCAATTTTCTTAAATTTGGCAAGGCTAGATTTGTGACCCAATATATGATCTATCCTGGAGAATGTTCCATGAGCACTTGAGAAAAATGTGTATTCTGTTGTTTTTGGATGGAATGTCCTCTAAATATCAATTAAGTCCATCTTGTTTAATGTATCATTTAAAGTTTGTGTTTCCTTATTTATTTTCATCTTGGATGATCTGTCCATTGGTGAAAGTGGGGTGTTAAAGTCCCCTACTATGATTGTGTTACTGTCGATTTCCCCTTTTATGGCTGTTAGCATTTGCCTTATATATTGAGGTGCTCCTATGTTGGGTGCATAAGTATTTATACTTGTTATATCTTCTTCATGGATCGATCCCTTGATCATTATGTAGTGTCCTTCTTTGTCTCTTGTAATAGTTTTTATTTTAAAGTCTATTTGTCTGATATGAGAATTGCTACTCCAGCTTTCTTCTGATTTCCATTTGCATGGAATATGTTTTTCCATCCCCTCACTTTCAGTCTGTATGTGTCCCTAGGTCTGAAGTTGGTCTCTTGTAGACAGCATATATGTGGGTCTTGTTTTTGTATCCATTCAGGCAGTCTGTGTCCTTTGGTGGGAGCGTTTACATTTAAGGTATTTATCAATATGTATGTTCCTATTACCATTTACTTAATTGTTTCTGGTTGTTCTTGTAGGTCTTTTCCTTCTTTTGTGTTTCTTGCCTAGAGAAGTTCCTTTAGCATTTGTTGTAGAGCTGGTTTGGTGGTGCTGAACTCTCTCAGCTTTGGCTTGTCTGTAAAGGTTTTAATTTCTCCATCAAATCTGAATGAGATCCTTGCTGGGTAGAGTCATCTTGGTTGTAGGTTTTTTTCCTTCATCACTTTAAATATGTCCTGCCACTCCCTTCTGGCTTGTAGAGTTTCTGCTGTTAGATCAGATGTTTACCTTATGGGGATTCCCTTGTGTGTTATTTGTTGTTTTTCCCTTGTTGATTTTAATATGTTTTCTTTGTATTTAATTTTTGACAGTTTGATTATTATGTGTCTTGGCGTGTTTATCCTTGGGTTTATCCTGTATGGGACTCTCTGTGCTTCCTGGACTTGATTGACTATTTCCTTTCCCATATTAGCGAAGTTTTCAACTACAATCTCTTCAAATATTTTCTCAGTCCCTTTCTTTTTCTCTTCTTCTTCTGGGACCCCTATAATTCGAATGTTGGTACATTTAATGTTGTCCCAGAGGTCTCTGAGACTGTCCTCAGTTCTTTTCATTCTCTTTTCTTTATTCTGCTGTGCAATAGTTATTTCCACTATTTTATCTTCCAGGTCACTTATCCGTCCTTCTGCCTCAGTTATTCTGCTATTGATCCCATCTAGAGTATTTTTCATTTCATTTATTGTGTTGCTCATCATTACTTGCTTCCTCTTTATTTCTTCTAGGTCCTTGTTAACTGTTTCTTGGAATTTGTCTATTCTATTTCCAAGATTTTGAATCATCTTTACTATCATTATTCTGAATTCTTTTTCAGGTAGACTGCCTATTACCTCTTCATTTGTTAGGTCTGGCGGGTTTTTACCTTGCTCCTTCATCTGCTCTGTGTTTTTCTGTCTTTTCATTTTGCTTATCTTACTGTGTTTGGGGTCTCCTTTTTGCAGGCTGCAGGTTCGTAGTTCCGTTGTTTTTGGTGACTGTCCCCAGTGGCTAAGGTTGGTTCAGTGGGTTGAGCAGGTTTCCTTGTTGGGGGGACTACTGCCTCTGTTCTGGTGGATGAGTCTGGATCTTGTCTTTCTGGTGGGCAGGTCCACGTCTGGTGGTGTGTATGGGGATGTTGGTAGCCTTATTATGGTTTTAGGCAGCCTCTCTGCTAATGGATGGGGTTGTAGTTCTGTCTTGCTCTTTGTTGGGGATAGGGTGTCCAGCACTGTATGTTGCTGGTCCTTGAGTGAAGCTGGGTCTTGGCATTGAGATCAGATCTCTGGGAGACTTTTGCCGTTTGATATTGCGTGGAGTTGGGAGGTCTCTTGTGGACCAGTGTCCTGAGGTTGGTTCTCCCACCTCAGAGACATAGCCCTGATGCCTGGCTGGAGTGACAAGAGCCTTTAATCCACACGGTTCAAAATAAAAGGGAGAAAAACTAGAAAGTAAAGGAAGAAAGGAAGGAAGAAATGAAGGAAGGAAAAAAGTAAGAAAGGAAGAAAGCAAGGAAGGAAGAGAGGCAGAAAAGGAGGAAGGAAGAGAGGAAGGAAGGGAAGAAGAAAGTGAGGAATGAAGGAAGGAAGGAGGGAAGAAAGGAAGAAAGAAAAGAAAAAAGGAAGAAGGAAAGGAAGACAAAATAAAGTAGGATAAAATATAGTTATTAAAATAAAAAATAATTATTAAGAAGAAAAATTTTATAAAGAAAAACAATGAGAACAACAAAAAAAACCACGGGTCGGTCAGAACCCTAGGAGAAATGGTGAAAGCAAAGCTATACAGACAAAATCTCACACAGCAGCACACACTCACAAAAAGAAAAAAAGAGGAAAATAATTATATATCTTGCTCCCAAAGTCCACCTCCTCAATTTGGGATATTTCGCTGTCTATTCAGGTTTTCCACAGATGCAGGGCACTTCAAGTTGACTGTGGAGCTTTAACCCGCCGCTTCTGAGGCTGCTGGGAGAGATCTCCCCCTCTCCTCTTTGTTCGCACAGCTCCTGGGGTTCAGCTTTGGACTTGGCCCCGCCTCTGCGTGTAGGTCGTCTGAGCGCGTCTGTCCTTCGCTCAGACAGGACGGGGTTAAAGGAGCAGCTGATTCGGGGGCTCTGGCACAGGCCGGGGGGAAGGAGGGGCATGGATGCGGGGCAAGCCCGCGGCGGCAGAGGCTAGCGTGATGCTGCACCAGCCTAAGGTGTGCCGCGCATTCTCCTGGCGAAGCTGTCCCTGGATCCCGGGACCCCGGCAGTGGCGGGCTGCACAGGTTCCAGGAGGGAAGGTGTGGAGAGGGACCTGTACTTGCACACCGGCCTCTTAGTGGCAGCAGCAGCAGCCCTAGCATCCCACACCCCTCTCTGGTGTCCACGCCAACAGCCGAGGCTCATGCCCGTTTCTGGAGCTCCTTTAAGCTGTGTGCTTAATCCCGTCTCCTCTCGCACCAGGAAACAAAGAGGCAAGAAAAAGTCTCCTGTCTCTTCGGCAGTTCCGCGCCCGTTTCTGGAGCTCCTTTACGCAGTGTGCTTAATCCCCTTTCCTCTCGCAAGAGACAAAGAGGCAAGAAAAAGTCTCTTGTCTCTTCGGTAGCTCCACGCCCGTTTCTGGAGCTCCTTTAAGTGGCGCGCTTAAACCCCTCTCCTCAGGCACCAGGAAGCAAAGAGGGAAGAAAAGGTCTCTTGACTCTTTGGCAGCTCCAGACTTCTCCCGGACTCCCTCCCGGCTAGCCCTGGCGCACAAGCCCCTTCAGGCTGTGTTCACGCCGCCAACCCCAGTCCTCTCCCCGGGATCCGACCGAAGCCCGAGCCTCAGCTCCCAGCCCCGCGCGCCCCCGTGGGTGAGCAGACAGGCCTCTTGGGCGGGTGAGTGCTGGTCCGCACCGATCCTCTGTGCGGGAATCTCTCTGCTTTGCCCTCCGCACCCTGTTGCGGCTCTCTCCTCTGCCTCCCGCAGTCTCCGCCCGCGAAGGGGCTTCTAGTGTGTGGGAACCTTTCCTCCTTCATGGCTCCCTCCCACTGGTGCAGGTCCCGTCCCTATTCTTTTGTGTCTCTGTTTATTCTTTTTTCTTTTGCCCTACCCAGGTACGTGGGGAGTTTCTTGCCTTTGGGGAGGTCTGAGGTCTTTTGCCAGCATTCGGTGGGTGTTCTATAGGAGCTGTTCCATGTGTAGATGTATTTCTGATGTATCTGTGAGGAGGAAGATGATCTCCGTGTCTTACTCTTCCGCCATCTTCCTGTAATCCTCTGCTCTTCCTTTCTTTATGTAGATCTGACTTCCTGACATTTTTCATTTTCCTTCTTCCTGCAGAATTTATTTTATTATTTCTTGCAAGGCAGGTCTACTGTTGAAAGACTTTCTCAATTTATTTTCTTTTTGAGAAAGTTCTTATTTATCCTTCACCTTTGAAGGATAATCTTACAGGTACAGAATTCTACGTTGGTAGGATTCTTTTACTTCAACACTTTAAATATTTCACTCCACTTTCTTCTTCTTTGAATGGTTTCTTAGGAGAAGGCCATGTGATTCTCTTTTTTTTGAGAAAAGATCCATTTTCTTAATTTTTGTGTCCATGTTTACAAAAAGTAGTTTCTTATAGGTTAATATCCTGTAATTTGGGTTACTTTGGAGTCACAACTGTCTTGCAACAGGACTCAGGATGAATATCTCACCATCCGATAGATGAGTTGAAGTATGGACTTTATTGGTGCAACTTAGAGCAAGATGAGAGAAGGCATGGTTTACCATGCTCCCATTATTCCCTTGGAGGAGCTGAAATTGTGTGCTTGTGGGTTTCTGTGTCATTTCAAGGGTCACTGGGAAATTGGAGTCCTCCCTCCTGACCTTGGACATCTTGGGCATGTGGGAAATTGGGGGTGGCAGAGGTGAGAGGAAGCCACTTTTCCCACATGATACTGAGCTTGAATTTAACCTTTCTGGCTAGAAGAAGTGGCAGGAAATCCTTCTTTCACCTAGCCCCTTGTCAAAATGGGTTCTTGAGTCATTTTCAGAAAATCTTGCTCCTTGCATAGCAGCTGATAATTTACATTCCTTAGAGGTTCATTCATCTATTTCCTTAAATTTTTTAATGATAGCAGACAAATTTCTTATGCTATATTAAAGTGTGTCATATTACTTGAGATTCCCCTGACATAAAATTTAGTTGACTTTTAAAAAATTATTACAAAATAATGGCTGTATTTACCTGTGCTGTACAATATATCCTTGCTGCTTATCTATTTTATAGTAGTTTGTATCTCTTAATCTTGTACCCTATCTTGCCCCTTATCCTTCTCTCTCCCCACTGGTAACCACTAGTTTGTTCTCTATATCTGTGAGTCTGCTTTTGTTTTGTTATATACATTCATTTTGTTTTGTTTTTGAGATTACACATGTAAGTGATAACATGGAGTATTTGTCTTTCTCTCTCTGATGTATTTCACTAAGCGTAATACTCTCTAGGTCCATCCACATTGTTGTAAATGGCAGAATTTCATTCTTTTTTATGGCTGAGTAATATTCCATTGTGGATAGATAGATAGATAGATAGATAGATAGATAGATAGATAGATAGATAACACGTATTTCTTATCCATTCATTTGTTAATGGACACTTAGTTTGCTTCCATATCTTGGCAATTGTAAATAAAGCTGCTGTTAACATTGGGGTACATGTACCTTTTTGAATTCACATTTTTGTTTTCTTTGGATATAAACCCAGGAATGGAATTGCTGGATCATGTGGTAGTTTTATTTTTAGTTTCTTGAGGAATCTTCATAATGTTTTTGATAGTGGCTGCACTAATTTACATTCCCATTGACAGCGTACAAGGGTTCCTTTTTTCTCCACATTCTCGCCAACATTTGTTATTTGTGGTCTTTTTTATGATAGCCATTCTGACAGGTGTGAGGTGGTATCTCATTGTTGTTTTGATTTACATTTTTCTGATTATTACTGATATTGAGTGTCCTTTCATGTGCCTGTTGGCCATCTGTATATCTTCTGTGGAAAAATGTCTATTCAGGTCTTATGCCCGTTTTTTAGTCAAATTGTATTTTTGACATTGAATTGTGTGACAGACAACTGTGTATTTTGTCTTTTAGTGTGACTTGATTTTTCATTTAATGCCAAATGTGATGTACTGGATAAAGGGAATTGAGGAAATTGGGCCTTTACATTAGGTTTTAGGTTTATTTGGCTAGAGATCAGGCTGTATCTATAGGTGTCAGAGGCTTATATTTCCTCTGGTATCCTTGTTTTTGCCTCCCCTATTGTCTTAGGGTTTCCTTAGAGACTTCTTAAATAATGTCTGAGACATGCTACTCATTCAGTTGTATTATACTGTTGGTATACAGGAGCCCTATTGGTGTTATGATAAAGTCTGGGGGAAGAAGAAGGGTTCTATCTTTGAGTGGGTCTCATTCTTTTATTGAACTCTTGCTCTGGTCTGTGACCTTCACAAATGCTTCTCAATTACTACCACCCTCTTAGATGAAGCAGGAAGACTAAATAGGGCTGAAATTGGGTAGTTAGTTAGACTCTGGTAAAACAGCTTGTCTTGAAGGCAAACCTTGTTAAGAAAGAACAAAAAGCCCTGGGTGTGTTTAAGAATGGCCTTTTTTTTCCCCTTTCCATCTGCTGGCAGCATAAGGGGATTTTTTTTTTTTTTATCTTCACTGTGAGAACCTGGTGGGGCTCCTTGAGGTAAAACTCATAAAAGTATGGGGCCCTCTCCTAGAGCTTTTAACCCTCAAACATGTCCACACTGAGTCTCCAGCAATTCATCACAATAGTGTATGTTTGCCTACCTGGTATTGCTTCCTATAGATGTTTCTGCTCCAAAAGTTGTTAATCTTTATATATGCCTCTCTGTATCTCCAATTTTAGATGCTGTGGTTTTCCCTGTGACCTCAATTCCTAAGCTGTTCTTAGGAAGAGCTGTTCATTTTCTTTTTGTTCACCTTTTATTATTCTTTTTTTCTTGTGTGGACAAAAGTGGTGACTTCTAAGCTCCTTACATGCCAGAATAGAAACTAGAAGTCTCTATTATTTTGTAAACATTTCACCATTTCTTAACTCAGAATTATTTCAAGTTCACTGAATTCTCACTTTTAGTAGCCTTCAGTTATTATTCCATAGAGGCATTCAGGTCTCTTATTTTTGAGGAAATTTGTATTTTCTATAATTATTGTTTCATTTTCTTCTTCTAGGTTTTCTTAATTTTGGTGCTATAGACTTTTGGGGCAAGATAATTATTTGTTGTGGGAGATATCCTGTGAATTATAATATGTTTAGCGCCATCTCTGGCCTCTACCTACTAGATTCCAGTAGCACCTCACTACTTGTGATAATCAAAACTGTCTGCAGATATTTCCAGTGTCTTTCAGGAGAAAAATTGTACCCAGTTGAGAGCCACTGTTCAATCTATATTGTCTCTCTTTTTTCTTTCTTGTTCAGAGTTTGTTGTCTTGGTCTTATATGTTAAAGGCTTTCCTAAGAATGTTGGAAGCTTTAAAAATATGAGGCATTGAAAAGCCACCTTAAACACGTGAGTGGGGCTTATTGAGCAGAGTGCTTTACTGAAATGAAACTGGTTGCCCATCAATAGGTGTTTTCCTGGAACTATTCAGTTTTTCCAAAAGTAAATTTTCTCATATTCATTCTGGCACATATACACCTGGACGCAAGAACTCTGATAGGAGAAATGGGCCTGGGCATTTTACCATTCAATATGTAGACTTCAACCAAATTTCTCTCACCAAATTCTATCCTCTTACACTAACATGTTTTAGTTTAGAGATTTTGGTTTCAATTTGTCTCTAAATAAATGTTATTTATCTGTAATATGAAATAGCCACATGGCTCTCTGTAGGTAATGACCTGGATTGTTAGCTGTTCTTATTAAGAGATTTCGACTAATACCCCTGTTTCAACCTGATCTGTCATCCTCACATCCCTAAGTCTCTGGTGCTTTCAGTCTCTGAATCTGTATAAGTTTGCTCATCTTTCATATATTCCTTGGAAAATCACTCAGTTATAAAAGCTTTCAGCTCTCTGGTATGTCAGCTATGCTTCCTCATCGATATTCAATTACCAAAAAAGTATTAATTACTCATGTCTGTTGCTTTTATATAAAGGTTCAATGTGCTTTTTTTTTTTTTTTTTTTTTTTTTGTAGTATGCGGGCCTCTCACTGTTGTGGCCTCTCCCGTTGCGGAGCACAGGCTCCGGACGCGCAGGCCTAGCGGCCATAGCTCACGGGCTTAGTTGCTCCGCGGCATGTGGGATCTTCCCGGACCAGGGCACGAACCCGTGTCCCCTGCATCGGCAGGCGGATTCTCAACCACTGCGCCACCAGGGAAGCCCTCAATGTGCTTTTATTGTAACCTTTATCTCAAGTTTTGTCTTTTCCATATGACCATTAACTGTAGTGACCATTTGTAGTCCTTTCATATTTTCATTTCTCATTGATTAGCAAGAACTCTAATATGTTATAATATTTGTATATATGTTTATACAACATATATGAGTATATAGATAAGCTGAATATATATGTTTCTTCCACCATTTTATTTTTCTATTTGCTTAATATTGCTTAGTTTTCATTTATATATATATATATATTTAATATATATTTACTTATTTTCTTTTTTGTATGATTTTTCCATACAAAACTTATGGTCTCTATAACTCTTATGCTTAGAATATCTTTCCTCACTCTAATAAGTAATAATTTAAAAATATTTTTTACAGCTAATTTTCTAAACTCACCTGAAATTTATTTCACACATTGAAATATAATAAACTCACTTTCTCCAAATAGTTTATCTTAATTATCCATACATGGCTTTTACAGTTCTAAAATAAATTGTGATACAAGGTTTATCATTTATTAAAGTCTTAATTATATAAGAACTATTTCTTTTCTTTTGTAGTACATTGATATCTTCATTTTTTCTCTCACCAATATCACTGTACATTTAAAATGTATAGCTTTTAATTGTTTTACTATCTTATATATCTGTTATTCATTTATAATCTTTTATCTAATAATATCACAAGATTTTTTTTCCCCAATAGATTTAGAACCATTTTTTGGAAATTTTTTATCATGCTGAGGTTTTGATTCTAACTGTATGTTGCCAGAAATTATTGTAGAAAGAATCAAATGCATATATGCTGTGAAATGAATTACAAATCTGCAGCAAGTTTTGAGTGGTCAGTAGTTGAAATATACACAGATAATAATTAAAACAACAACAACAACAAACCTTATATCACTGCCCAGGAGAAGCCACTTATAGTATACATTCTTGAGTCATGTCACCAAATCATGATTCAAAGTAATTCTCCATCTGATCTGAATATGAAGTTTTCTGGCGGGTTAGAAATGGTCAATAGATAAAAATTAAGAATATATAATCGAAATCTATCTTGTAGACAGTAAGCAATATAGACCAATGTCAAGACAAGTGACTTAGTTTTATTATGTGTAAGAGTATTTTATCAAACTTAAAACAATGAAAATTGAACTCATTATATTATATGCAAAGATAGCATTTCCATACTTTTTGATATTCTACAGTTTATGATAGGCTTAAATATCTGATGTCATCTATGACTCTTTTATCTGAATTGCCCTTTATACACAATGTATTGATCTCTCTAATCCTGCCTCATCACCTTAACTTGAATTGTCGTATTTTATTTCCTGATTTTGTGATTATAAAAGCTACTTATCATTCCTCCCATTTCCAATCCAGAGTGTACAGAGCTTGTAGGTGATCACTCCATCCCAACAATAAGTAAAAAACTGAACAAATTGAAAATAAGCAACTCTTCTTATATCCATTAGAGAATAAAGGCCACAGGGCAAACTGCTGCCCCCCAAATTAGAACAATCAACAGGTGGGTACAAAGAATCACAATTTATAGAATCAGAAACCTATAAAAAGAAACTTCCATGTTAACCAGTTCCAGGGTAGGCAAGTATAAGCTGTAATGACAAATTACTGGAGGCTCAGTGTGGAGAAGTCTGAGAGTTAAAAACTTCAGGGTGGGTCCCAATGTTTGTGGAGTGTGCCTACACTTTTGTGAGTTTTACCTCCAGAGCCTTACCATGTTCTTACAGTGAAGATCAGAGAGACATCCTCTTATGTTCCAAGCAGAGGGAGGGGAAAGTAAATCTTGAAATATGCTGGAAGAGGGGGAGAGACACCTTAGCTATAGAGGAGCAAAGAAAATAATTACATATGACTTCTCAGAAACCAATTAAACAAGAAAAGAGTAGAGTGAAGTATTTAAAATATTAAGAAAAAAAAACAAAACAAAACACCTCACCAACCTAGAATTCTGTATCCTGTGAAATTATTGTTCAGAAGTGAATTAAAGAATTTCTCAAACAAAAATTGAAAGAATTTGTTGCTAGGAGACTTGCTTTGCAAAAAAAAAAAAAAAAAAAAAGTTAATTTTTTTTCAGAGAGAAGGAAAATGGTATAGATTAGAAACTTGAACCTATGTAAAGAAATAAAGAATATTAGCAAAGGCATAAGTGATAGTAAAATAAAAAAAAATAATTTTCTTATTTGTAATTGATTTAAGAGATAACAATTTGTTGAAAATAATCATAGCAACAGTATATTCAATGACTGTAGCTTATGTATAAGTGAAATGAATGACAGCAATTACACAACGGATAGAAGGAAGGATTTAGGAATACTTTGTTATTATAAGATACTTGTGCTTCCTGGGAAGCAATATCATGTTATTTGAAAGTAGACTTGGATCAGTTGTAAATGTATATTGCAAATTCTAAGGCAACCACTACAAAAAGTAATAAAAGAATAATCAATACGCTAAGAAAGGAGAGAAAATGGAATCATATCAAATGGTTAGTTAAAACCAAAAATGGCAGAAAAAGAGTGGAAGACAATATAAGAACAAAAAAAGGTAGAGAAATAGAAAACAGTAGATATGGTAGATATTAATCAAACTATATCAATCATATTAAACTTCAATGATATAAATACAGTAGTTAAAAGACAAATACAGTAGTTAAAAACAGTAGATATGGTAGATATTAATCAAACTATATCAATCATATTAAGCTTCAGTGATATAAATACAGTAGTTAAAAGACAAAGACTAACAGAGAAGGTCAGAAACAAGACCAACTAGATGTTGTCTACAAGAACCCTCTTTAAATATAAAGACACATATACAGGAAAACTAAAGGCATGTAGAAAGATATACCACACTTACACTAATCAAAAAGAAGCTGGAGTAGCTAATTAATTTCAGAAATAGCCAACTTCAGAACAAGGAAAATTATCAGGGTTAAAGAGGGACATCACATGATGATACATTCTTCAAGTGCCCAAGACCTAACAGTCCTTAATGTGTATACACTTAAAAACAGAACACCAAAATACTTGAGGTAAAAGCTATTCATTGCTTTATTTTCCACCTTCCTCCTTTTCATCTCACCCTTAAAACTTTTTCTAAACTTTCTAAATCATAGCTCTAGTCAAGTTATTCCCTGGTGAAATTTCAGTGGCCCTTCACTACCTAGAGAAGTAAGAATAGTGCTCCTGACTTTCCGCCCAATGTTCAGTATGACAATTCATTCCATTTTCTACATTTATTTACCACTATTTACTTTACGTCAAATAAGCCCTGTGCTTTTCCTGCCTCCAGAGCTTTTGTTTCTATTGTTTCTTACTAGTGGAACTTCCTATCTCTGTTTTAGACAGCTGAAATCCTAACCTTTCCTTTGAACATTTGAAATGCTATGTTTTAAATGCTAGGCCATTTTTCTGAATATTTTTATTTACTTGAGAAAACTCCCTCCTCTGAACCTTGTTATAGTTTTATTGAATATTTTTTTTGGTTGCAAAATATAATATTCTACCTCATGTCACAGTTATTTGTCTTATTTACCCCTGTATTATAAAATATTTGAGGACATGGTTCAATCATTTTGATATGTTCTGCACCATATAGCATAGACGATTACACATAGATGGTGTTTAAATATGTTGGTTGGGTAAATTCTGTGGGTGGGTATAGTTGTTTTACAATGTTGTGTTAGTTTCTCCTGTACAGCAAAGTGGAGTTCCCTGTGCTATACAGTGGGTTCTCATTAGTTATCTATTTTATACATATTAGTGTATATATATCAATCACAATCTCCCAATTCCTCCCACCCCACCCCTTTCCCACCTTGGTGGCCTTATCTTTGTTCTCTACATCTGTGCCTTTATTTTTGCCTTGCAAACCGGTTCATCTGTACCATTTTTCTAGATTCCATATATATGCGTTAGTATATGATATTTGTTTTTCTCTCTCTGACTTCACTCTGTATGACAGTCTCTAGGTCCATCCACGTCTCTACAAATGACCCAATTTCCTTCCTTTCTATGGCTGAGTAATATTCCATTGTATATATGATACCACATCTTCTTTACCCATTCATCTGTCAATGGGCATTTAGGTTGCTTCCATGACCTGGCTATTGTAAATAGTGCTGCAATGAACATTGGGGTGCATGTGTCTTTTTGCATTATGGCTTTCTCTAGCTATATGCCCAGTAGTGGGATTGCTGGGTCATTTGGTAATTCTACTTTTAGTTTTGTAAGGAACCTCCATACTGTTCTCCATATTGGCTGTATCAATTTACATTCCCACCAAAAGTGCAGAGGGTTCCCATTTCTCCACACTCTCTCTAGCATTTATTGTTTGTAGATTTTCTGATGATGCCCATTCTAACCAGTGTGAGGTGATACCTTGTTGTAGTTTTGATTTGCATTTATCTAATAATTAGTGATGTTGAGCAGCTTTTCATATGCCTCTTAGCCATCTATATGTCTTCTTTGGAGAAATGTCTATTTACGTCTTCTCCCCATTTTTTATTGGGTTTTTTTTTTGATGTTTTTTTCTTTTGTTTATATATTTTGGAGACTAACCCTTTGTCTGTTGATTCATTTGCAAATATTTTCTCCAATTCTGATGGTTGCCGTTTCATCTTGTTTATGGTTTCCTTTGCTGTGCAAAAGCTTTTAAGTTATATTAGGTTCCATTTGTTTATTTTTGGTTTTATTTCCATTACTCTAGGAGGTGGTTCAAAAAAGATCTTGCCATGATTTATGTCTTGCTGTGATTTTTGTGTTCTTCCTATGTTTTCCTCTAAGAGTTTTATAGTGTCTGATCTTACATTTAGGTCTTTAATCCATTTTGAGTTTATCTTTTTGTATGGTGTTAGGAAGTGTTCTAATTTTATTCTTTTACATGTAGCTGTCCAGGTTTCCCAGCACCACTTATTGAAGAGGCTGTTTTTTCTCCAATTCTTGCCTCCTTTATCAAAGATAAGGTGACAATATGTGTGTGGGTTTATCTCTGGGCTTTCTATCCTGTTCCATTGTTCTATGTTTCTGTTTTTCTGCCAGTACCATATTGTCTTGATTACTGTAGCTTTGTAGTATATTCTAAAGTCAGGGAGTCTGATTCTTCCAGCTCTGGTGTTGGGTTTTTTTTTCCCCCTCAAGATTGCTTTGGCTATTTGGGGTCTTTTGTGTCTCCATACAGATTTTAAGATTTTTTGGTTCTAGTTCTGTGAAAGATGCCATTGGTAATTTGATAGGGATTGCACTGAATCTGTAGATTGTTTTGGGTAGTATAGTCATTTTCACAATATTGATTCTTCCAATCCAAAAACTTGGTATATCTCTCCATCTGTTTGTGTCATGTTTGATTTCTTTCATCAGTGTCTTATAATTTTCTGAGTACAGGTCTTTACTTCCTTAGGTAGGTTTATTCCTTGGTATTTTATTCTTTTTGTTACAATGGAGAATGGGATTTTTTCCTTAGTTTCTCTTTCTTGGTTGGGTAAATTTTAAAATTTATTTTATTTATATCAGTGACAGCAGAAAATGCCATCCTCTTTCATGAAGACTTCCTGATTATTCAAGTCATTTTTTATTTCTCTCTAGTCTGAAATTCTGTAGTATCCAATCTTTGCATCAATTGTTTTAACAGTTAATGACTTATTTAATGATGAATGTGTGATCCCCAGTAATTTAAAATTTGCTTGAGAGCCAGGGCAGTTTTCATTATCTCTTTTGTGTTCTTTACAGTGCCTTGAATACATAAGTGGATCCATGAATACTTGTTGAATTAGATTGAAAGTAGTAGTCTTTATCCTTCTTCCAAAATGCTAAACATTTGACATGCAAATGAAGCATCAATAAATTAATGGAAAATTGTGCAAATATTATGTAAGTTGCACATAAAATTCAACTTCTTGAGAGGAGTATTTCTCTGCATACATGCAGATAGTCTGCCAAACTATTGCAGCTTCATTTTCTCTAAAATTTTTATTACAAGGCTACAGTTTGGTGTACAACTATTACCCTGAATAACCATCCATTTGTTTATCCCTCATTTAAGTCTTTATTTCAAAATGATTTCTCCACATTGCCCATTTTTTTGTACATTATAAAATATATAGGTTGTATATATCTTGCCTGCTACCTTGCATTTGCCTTCTTTCTTGGTTGGATCCCAGTCACAGTGAATTATCCTCAAAATAATAAGCACATTTTTCAATCAACAGAGAAGTTTCAGGTAAATATGTGTTCCTTAAAGTTTCTCATAATTCACCATGTGAGAGATACATTTTCATGAGGTAATATAAAGGCTGGTTACAAAGAAGAATGTGATCATCTCTTTAAGACTTCATCTGACATTTGTAGATCTTGATAGGTTTAAATAATATGTAACTTTGCAGAGTTGATTAGGAGAATGCTCTTCCTCCCTCTTGGAGTTTATTGTTATTGAAAGCATTATAGTTAATAGAACTCTGTATTATTTTGTTACAGAAAATTATTAATTTTTCAAAAAGCTCCTTTATAGAATTTAATTATTTTTTCTACCAGTGAGCATTGTATAAATCCAGAAGCCAATTATTTAATACTTTAATTTCATTAACAGTAAATATTGTTTTTCTTTTTAAATCATCACATTGTGATGATCAGAATTTTTTAATTACTAATTATTGCTTAATTTGATATGGCCTGGGTGTTAGCATATGATCTGGACTATTAAAAATATGCTGAACAATGTATATGACAGAAAATCACTGACCACACTAATGAAAAGTTTTTTGATATACATGCCACATTTGTAAATAATGTCAGTATATTTTACAAAGGGCCAGAGTTGCTCAAAATAATGACTCATCAATTAGCATTAGTCAATATACTAAAGGCTTTTATTGATACACACACACACACACACACACACACACACACACACACACACATAGAAAAACATCTTCAGGAAATTTTTTCAAGGATTTCAAGAGGAAGCTGCAAGGAAATTTGCAAAAGGTGATTGAAAATACCATTGTGGAATCTTCAAGTTTAAAAGAAAATAATGAAAGAGTGTAAATTAAATTATATTTTTTCAAGTGATGACTGGATGTTGAAGTATAAACACTTCATAAAAAATGGGCCTCGTTTTCATTATCATTTTAATGTGCTTTCAGACATACACAATATTCTTGCAGTATTACTAATGATGTTCTTTCAGGCCTGCCTTCACACCCAGTGCCTTTAAACTATTATTATAACTGTTTTTTATAATGATTTCTATGTAAATGCAAAGTCCTACGGGGCTAGGCATTACTGGCTTTTTCTTTTTATGAACATTTTTAGAATACAACTTGACAGCATTTCTTCCATATATTGATTTTATGATGAAAATAAAATTCCTTACATATTTTATAAATAGTATTATTTTTGTATTTATTGCAAAATATCAGACTAGAAAATTAACTAGAACTAAAAGTTTTACAATTATTGGAACTTTTTAAAACCTATTACTCACTTACTGTCTCTTACTGTTCTAAACAAAGCCTCTATTTCATCGTATATATCTGAATATCTGAAATGTAACTTTTCAGTGAATATATACTTTTCTGTTGCTTTAAAATATTATTCTCTTTATAGCTGTGAGCATTCATAAGATTATGCTGTGGTTTCTTATATGAGGCTAAGATTTTCACTGTGTGAATTCTCACTTGATGGTAACTTTTAATGAGCTGCCTAGGTAGACCAAAATACTAATAAAATATTAGTAAGAATAAAAGTTCTGTCCTAATCTGATGTTTTAGAAATTTGAAATATTTTACTCTGTCTTTTACCCTTCTGTTTGGGGTTCTACAAGAAATTGCATCATTACAGTTTGTTTCCCATTCCTTATTATCTACATATTGAAAGTCTCCGTCCTTTTCTCAGTCCCTGTCCAATTTCATTGCTAGCCTATTTCAGCTTCCTTTCTTCCAAAGAATGGAAAAATCATAAAGGAAAATCCTTGAAGAAGAAAGTAGGAAGGAAAGAAGGTCATAAAAGCTCATGGGGATTCATAGAAGGTTTGAAGTAAAAGAGAACCTCAGAACTTTTAATTCTGGATAAGATGGAATAAACTCATTTCATTTGTCTTACTGTATACAGCTATAAAAACTGGATAGAATGCATAAAACTCTTTGAGTTTTCTAAAGAGTAAATACTAGCAAGCATGTTAGGGAAGAAAATTAGAATTTGAAATACCCCCAATTTGGTGGCACATTTACCATTTTTTTCTCCACCAGTATCTTCCAGTCTGAAGTCAATGAATTGAAGTGGCACCAGAGCACAGAAAAAGAGACCTCCAGGAGAAGACCTCTAGTTATAGTTAGAGGAGAAGGAAAAGGAACTCCTAAAGTTCAAAGAGAGTGTGAAAATCCCTCATATGGATATATTTTTAATTTTCTCTGTTCTTTCTCTTTCCAGTCCTCAAGTATTGGGTTCACCAAAAAGTTCGTTTGGGTTTTTGCATTTGGCCAACCCAATAATTCTACGGTGACTGTGGCAGCAGGAACCAAAACTCTGATGGAGGGGAACCTTCATCTCTGTTCAGTGTATTTGTGGTTCCAAGAGTATGGGCCAAAAATTGTTTCTTTTTTTTCTCTGTCTTCCTTCCTACAGCTTGGCCCCTCTCATACATGTAAAATTGCAGAAGTGCACAGCAAAACCAAGAAATTAAAGCCCAAATTTCTGGACAAGGACTGAAAAGAGGGATCTCAGGGGAAAAGGGAGATATCACTGAGAGAGAGGATCTTGGGACAGTGATGTTGTTTGTGAAATCCTGGGTTCATTCTTAAGTGGCTTATGCAGTGGAGCTGTCGTATTTAGCACAGCATAAACTTTGAAAACTGAACTAATGGGTAGATCAAGGCCCAGGTTCCAGACTGATGACACACAGTGGGCAAATCAGAACAGCACTAAAAATGCTTTGAAAACTGAACTGTCATTGGAACCACAGCTCACAGAAGGTGGGATGGAAGTTGTGGCTTGAAATTAACCGGATCAATTGCCTTCTAAAACAAAAAGATCAAGATTATTCTCAGAATCTAAACAAAACTCAGAGTTTACAATATATTCAGAATATCTAGGATACATAAATGAGGCAAATATCGATATGCATGGAACAGGAGCAAATGCCAAGATGACACAGATTTTGGAACAATCTGACAAAGATTTAAAATGGGTTTTATAAAAATGATATGGGAAGCAATCAAAAGCTCTCTTCAAACTAATGGCTGAAAAAGATATCTCAGGGGAAAAAATGAATATGTAAAGAAGAATAAAATGGAAAGTTCAGAACTAAAAAATGTTTTAACCAAAAAAAAGAAAGAAAAAAGAAAACAAACAAAAAAAACCTAACAACAAACAGAAAACAACTTGATAGAAAAAATAGCTGAATAGAAATAACAGAGGAAAGAGTGGACACGAATCACTCAGTAATTACATCAAAATTTAAAAGGTCTAACTCCTCCAATTTAAAGATCAAAATTGTCAGACTAAATAAAATCCCAGCTGTGTGCTGCTTAAAGTGGACAAACATTAAATATAAGGAAGATAAAATTTTAAATAAAATAATAAAGTTATGCAATGAAAACATTAAACAATGAAGAAAGTTGGGTAGATATACAGATTTCAAACAAAATTATCTTAAAATCAAAAATCATTATTAATTATAAAGAAAGATATCCCATAATTATAACATGGTTAATCAATGAGGAACACATAACTATCCTTAATTTTTATGATCTTAAGTACATATTCTAGAAATATATACAAGAAAATGACAAAGCTAAAAAAAATAGAGAACTTCACAGAGTGGGGATTTTAACAGAAGTGTCTCAATAGATGCAAGGCAAAAAATCAGTAAGGATACAAAGAAACAGAAGATAATTATCAAACTCTATCTAATTTGCATATATAACATACTGCAGAGTGTAGAAAAACATCCTAATAAAGTGCATATTTCTAAAATTATAGCACTGATAAATTTTCTAAAATTAGTTATATACTCACCTATAAAGAGGGTTCCAACAGAATTCATAGGGCTGAAATCATACTGAGTATATTATCTATGCTCAGGAGAATTAAGAAACATTTTTAAAAATAAAATAATAGCAATAAAACCTCAAACAATTTCAAAATTAAGCACTACACCTCTATATAATCCAAGATTCATAGAGAGGACAAAATATAAAGCAGGACATAGTATGAACTCAATGATACTGAAAATATCTGTTAATGAAACTTGTAGAATGCAGCTATAGTGTAACTGGAAGAGACCAGTACTGAACCCAAGTTTGGCTGCTTGCTGCTCCAAAGGCCAATACTTGAGAGAGAAGTGTTGGTAGAAAAGGAAAAGTTATTTTATTCAGGAGGCCAGCAACCTGGGAAGATGGTGGACTAATGTCCTAAGACCATCTCCCAGTTGCCAATTAGGAGACAAACGTTTTAAAGGCAGCCTGAGGGAAGGGGCTGCAGGCTACATGAGCAGCTCATGATTGGCATCAAGATGAAGTTTCAAGCATCACGCATCTTCTGGGGTCTATGTGCTTGTGGTCACCAGTTTTCATCTAGTGGGGGTCTGCTTCTTGTGAAAACAACTTAGGAATGTGTGTCAGACCTTTATGTATATCTTTCAGGGAATTGGGAGTTAAGTGACTCTGCTATGTGGCTGGTTTATAGTCTAAATTGTTACCAGTTTCCTGGCCCAACAGCTATTCTTTCTTTCTACATCTTCACATTTCCGAATTATTACCTCTTGAGACAGCCTTTTGAGACTCAGTGGAGGCCTGGGAGACTAAAGCTTTTCTATGAACAAGAGGACATGGTGGGGGGGAGGTTCTGTCCTGGAAATGCCCCATAACGTCCTGCTTGGTTATAATCCCCACTTTTCTTTGATACTCCTCAAACCTGAGGAGGAACAGGTGCGTAACAAGAAAGGGAATAAAGTTTTGGATGGAGAGGTTGATCATAAACTTGGCAGAGGAACTCAGTTGTAGGGGATTTCGTTTTAATCCCCACCCCTGTTTCAACAGCAGTGTGTAGAGAAAACTAATAGCTTTAAAATACATACACTAGAAAAGTATAAAAAGTTAAAAATTGATTATCTATATATTTATCTGCAGAGAGAGTAGGATATAAGTTATACATGAGCAAAAATTAGTAAGAGAAAACAATATAAAATATAGAAAATCAACAAAGCTAAAAGGTGGTTCTTGGAAATTTCTAGTATATTTTATAACTCTTTGGCATAAGTGATCAAGAAACAATGAAAGAAGGCACAGACTTCTAATATCAAGAATAAAAGAAGGTCGACATTACATGTCATACAGATATTATCAACACAAAATAATATAAATGTATGACATTTATTTTGAGCATTTGATGTAATAGAACAGAAAAATAGAAAAAAACTAATTGTACAATATCTATAGTTAGCTTTCTCACATAGAAAATCTAGGATTAGATGACTTGCTTTAAGAATCATGCAACTCAATAACAAAAAATCAAACAACCCAATCCAAAAATGGGCAGAAGACCTAAATAGACATTTCTCCAAAGAAGATATACAGATTGCCAACAAACACATGAAAGAATGCTCAACATCATTAATCATTAGAGAAATGCAGATCAAAACTACAATGAGATATCATCTCACACCGGTCAGATTGGCCATCATCAAAAACTCTAGAAACAATAAATGCTGGAGAGGGTGTGGAGAAAAGAGAATACTCTTGCACTGTTGGTGGGAACATAAATCGATACAGCCACTATGGAGAACAGTATGGAGGTTCCTTAAAGAACTACAAATAGAACTACCATACGACCTAGCAATCCCACTACTGGGCATATACCCTGAGAAAACCATAATTCAAGAAGAGTCATGTACCAAAATGTTCATTGCAGCTCTATTTACAATAGCCAGGACATGGAAGCAACCTAAGTGTCCATCAACAGATGAATGGATAAAGAAGAGGTGGCACATATATACAATGGAATATTACTCAGCCATAAAAAGAAACGAAACTGAGTTATTTGTAGTGAGGTGGATGGACCTGGAGTCTGTCCTACAGAGTGAAGTAAGTCAGAAGGAGAAAAACAAATACCGTATGCTAACACATATATATGAAATCTAAGAAAAAAAATGTCATGAAGGGCCTAGGGGTAGGACAGGAATAAAACAGAGACCTACTAGAGCATGGACTTGAGGATATGGGGAGGGGGAAGGGTAAGCTGTGACGAAATGAGAAAGTGGCATGGACATATATACACTACCAAACGTAGGGTGGATAGCTAGTGGGAAGCAGCCTCATGGCACAGGGAGATCAGCTCGGTGCTTTGTGACCACCTAGAGGTGTGGGATAGGGAGGGTGGCAGGAAGGGAGATGCAAGAGGGAAGAGATATGGGATCATATGTATATGTATAACTGATTCACTTTGTTGTAAAGCAGAAACTAACACACCATTGTAAAGCAATTATACTTCAATAAAGATGTTAAAAAAGATAAAGGCAAAGCAAACTTTTAAATATGAAAAAAAATACTGCATAACCAATTAAATTCAAGTTAACAGCAAAAATGGAGTATAACGAATAATGGTTTTCTGCTGTAGCAATGTAGCTTCAGATAGGATTCTATCTGTAATCTTTCTGTTTTTTTTTACTTAATCATTCTAATGAAAAAAATGCCTTTTCACTTAAATTCACTGTGCAAAATAGTATATGTAACCTCATGGCTTTCTTTGACAATTGAGGATAATCAGATCTCATACTAAAAAACATACGGCATTCCTTGAATGCTAATTTTAAGGAAGTTACTTCCAGATAAAGTTGGTATCACAACCATGTTGAAATCCTCATTAAATGCGTATCTATTCAATTATTGCTGGAATCAGGTATAGAAAATTCTTCAGTGTGTACTTATGGATATACTGACTATTAATGAATGGTTGAAAGTTAAATTGAATCTATTAAATTCATCTGTCTGTAAAAAAAAAAAAAAAAGAATTCTACCAACCAAGAATAGATAGCTAGTGGGGGAAGCAGCCACATAGCACAGGGAGATCAGCTCGGTGCTTTGTGACCACCTAGAGGGGTGGGATAGGGAGTGTGGGAGGGAGGGAGATGCAAGAGGGAGGGAATATGGGGATATATGTATATGTATAGCTGATTCACTTTGTTATAAAGAAGAAACTAACACACCATTGTAAAGCAATTATACTCCAATAAAGATGTTAAAAAAAATTCTACCAACCAATTAGGGAAGAATTTTTGAATCTTAAAGGAATTGTTTGAATATTTCCTTTGAATATTTGAGCAGGAATATTTCCCCACTCAGTTTATGATGCTAGAAAAATTCTAATTCTCAAATCTGACAAATATATTTGAATAAATGGAAAACAATTCTGTTCCGTCTCTTTTACAAACATAGATACAAAATCCTAAATAAAATATTGCCAACGTTAATCAGTGGTATGTGGAAAGGGGAAAATCACTATCAGTTTGTATTTATTGCAAGAACCCATGGTCAGTTTAACATTTAAATATATGACAAAAAAATTTACTATATTAATATTTGGTTCTTCCTCCCAATGTTAGGACATGCTTATTCATGCCGTCTTTTAAAATAGTTGTCGTAAATTTACATTCCCATATTTCATTATGAATTTCACAATCAAAATACTTTTGCTTATCTTGTTAAAAATCTCAGTCATGTGACTGTCCTGATCAATTCTTTCTTGAAAACTTACAGTTGCAACAAATATAGGAAAAAAACCTGTTAATTTTTCTTCTCATTTATATTTTTTGAGTAATATAAAACCAACAATCCACTCACAGTTTTAGTGGGCATAAACTCCCAGCCAGAGGTTACATTTCGCAAAAGTCTTTGAAGCTGCATGTGGCAATTTGACTAACTTTTGGCTCTTCAAAGATGAGTAGAAGTGATGTGTGCGACATTCTGCTCACACTATTTTAAAAATAAAGTTTATTTCCCTTCACTTTTTCTTTTGCCCTTCTTACAGGCTAGAGCAATGATCGATATGGCCATAGTGTCAAAGGTGACCATGTTGATGAGGAAAATACCAAGGGTAGGGAGGGGGAGTAGGAAAGAAACAAGATAGAATAAACCTAGTTTCTTTCACGGCACTGTAGATCTGAGCAGCCTGCTCACCCTGGACAGCCTATGTATCGCTGGACTGTTACATACAGAGAAACAAAACTTTATATGGTCTGAGCTACTCTATTTGTGATTTTCTTTGTTACAGCAGAGTAATTTATACCCTACTTAATAAGTAAGGAAAGTAAAACTCTACAATAAAGACATTTAATTATTACGTAACAAGAAATTTGGTTGTTTCCAGATTTGGCAAAACGCCTCAGCAATGGCAGCAAATAGCTAGGCTTTTTTTCTATGTGTCCCTTATGCCACGCTCAGCTTATTATTCTTATTTTTATACTCCCATTGTCCAAAAATGACTGAAGTGTCTCCAAGTATCTGCTCATGAAATAAATTTCAACTAAAGTTAAAAGAAGTATACATTTTCTCTTAAGTCTCCAGCATCCTTTACCTTATGGCTCTGACTATGCATAAGTGGGTTATCTTTCCACCCCTAAAAAGAATCATTTACAAAATAGAAATGGAATTATTTTGCTTAGATTAGGTCAATCATAGTTTCCCTAAGGTTTAGAGAATGACACACATGTTGCTACTTGAACAAATTGGATTTCCATAAACTAAGGAAGGGAGCATGGGGCGCCCTTGGGAATACCACCAACAGTGACATTCCATTTATTTCCTAGTTCAATACTTATATAGGTGCTTTTCCCTGATACATACATATGATATTTTTCTCTTACTTTTTTCAGTACATTTCTATCCTCTCAAACTGAGAAATACCCACAGACTCATCATCTAGTTACCAAATCTAGCTTAAAGTAAATGATGTCTGGTTTTTACATTTATTCATTAAGTCCAGATGTGGCTCCTTTATATAAAAAAGATAAATTACCTGCCCACAGTATATGCACTATACAGTTAGGGAGAAGGAATAAAACAACTGCATTTGAATAGGGGGAGGGGGAAGAAATTCACAGTTGTTTTTGGTCCATAACATGTATAATAACTTACTAGCAAGGATTAGTATTGATTTTCTGCCTTCAGTAGCATAAGCTCTTTGTTGATATGATGAACTAACTATATTAATTGATTTTTTTGAATTTTGAACCAGCGTTGTACCTCTGAAATAAATCCCACTTGGTCGTGGTGTATTATTCATTTTATAATGTTGTTGGAGTCACTTTGCTTATATTATGTTGAGGATTTTTGTATCTATGTTCATTAACAATATTGGTCTGTATGCAATTTTCTCTGCTTGTAGTATTTTTATTTTATTTTTAAATTAGGGAAATGCTGGCTTTATAGAATGTGTTAGAAAGTATTCTTTCTGCTTTTATTGGCTGAAAGAGATTTGAAGGAATTGATATAATTTCTCCCTTAAATGTATGATAGAATTCACCAGTGAAACAATGTAGGCCTGGTACTTTCTCTTTTGGAAGGTAATTAATTATTAATTCCATTTCTTTAATAGATATAAGCTTTTCAGATGATATGTTTCTCCTTGTGTTAATTGTGGTAACTGTATCTCTTAAGGAATCGGTCCATTTCATCTAGGTTATCAAATTTGCGGGCATAGAGTTGTTCAGAGTATTCTTTTGTTATCTTTTTAATGACTTGAGAACAGTAGTGATGTTCTTGCTCTTCTTGCTGATATTGGGAATTTGTGTCTTTTTTTTCTCTCTAGGTTAGCCTGGCTAGAATTTTATCAGTTGCGTGGATCTTTTCAAAGAGCCAGCTTTTGGTTTCATTGAGTTTATTGATTTCCTGTTTTCAGTTTCAATCATCTCTTCTACATTTTCCCTTTATACCTTTTGCTTTAGGTTTATAATGCTTTATGTCCTCTAGTTTTCTAAGGTGGAAGATTATTGTATTTAGATATTTCTTTTATAATTTATGTATTCAATGGTATATTTTCCCTTAAGCTCTCTGTTTACCAAGCCCCAGAAGTTTTGATAAGTAGTATTTTCACTTTCATTTAGTTCAAAATATTTTAAAATTTCTCTTAGACTTCTTTGACCCACATGCTATTTAGAAATATGTTGTTTACTTTCCAATTATTTTGGGGTTTTTCCAGCTATCTTTCTGTTATTTTTTAGTTTAATTCCATTGTGATCTGAGAGCATACTTTGTATGATTTTTGTTTTTTAAAAATGTGTTAAGGTGTGTTTTATAATCCAGACAGTGGTCTGTTTTGTTGACTGTTCCATGTGAGCTTGAGAAGAATGTGTGTTCTGTTGTTGGATGAAGTGTTTTATAAATGTCATTTAGATCCAGCTGATTGATGGTGCTGTTCTCTTCAACTGTAACCTCACCATTTTCTGCCTGCTGGTTCTGTCAATTACTGATAGAGGAGTGTTGAAGTCTCCAACTATAGTAGAGGATTCATTTATTTTTCCTTGCAGTTCAATCAGTTTTGCTTCACTCATTTTGACATTCTCCTGTTAAGCACATGCACATTAAAGACTGTTTTGTCATTTTGGGGAAATGACCAGTTTATCATTATAAAATTTACCTTTTTATCCCTAATAATTTGCCAAGGAAACTGTCTGAAATTAATATACCTATGCAAGCTTTTTTGGTTAGTGTTAGCATGATATATCTTTCTCCATCCATTCACTTTTAATATAGCTGTGTCTTTATATTTAAAGTGAGTTTCTTGTACGTAACATGTAACTGGGTCTTGTTTTTTTATCCACTCTGTCAGCCTCTCTTTTAATTGGTATGTAGAACATTGCCATTTAAAATGATTATTGATATAGTTGAATTAATATATACCATCTTTGTAGCTACCTTCTATTTCCCTCCCAGTGTTTTGGTCTCCCACTCTATTTTGCTTCTCTGGTTTTAATTGAACATCATCATTTAGCATGCCATTTGTTTTTCTTTTGAAGATTTTGGGGGGTTGCGTTAGAATTTACAGTATATGTACACTTACAAGTAATTTAAGACTGCTTTCAAATAGCACTCCACTGCTTCATGCAGGTACCTTATGATAGAGTATTTCCAATTCTTCCCTCTCATCTCTTAAAACATTATTGTCATTCATTTAACTTATCCATAAGTTATAATTGCTTAATACATTGTTGCTATAATTATTTTGAACAAACAGTTATCTGTTAAATAAAATAAGGATAAGAAAAGTGAACATTTTATTTTACCCTCATATATTCCTCCTTTAATGCTTTTCCTTTTTTTACATAAATTTGAATTTCTGACCTGTGTCCTATTCCTTCTCTTTGAAGAATATATTTTAACCATTCTTGCAGGTCAGGTCTACTGGTGACAAAATCCCTCAGTTTTTGTTTGTCTGAGAAAGACTTTATTTCTCCTGCACCTTAAAATTTTTAAAAATCTAGGTGAAATTCATGTAACATGAAACGAACCATTTTAAACTATGCAATTCAGTGGCATTTGCAACCACCTTCTCTATCGAAATCTAAAATATTTTCATCACCCTAAAAGGCATTCCCATACCCATTAAACAATCACTCCTCATTCTTTCCAACCCCTGGCCCCTGACAACCATTAATCTGCTTTTTGTCTCTATGGAGTTACTTATTCTGTAAATTTCATATAGCTAGAATCATACAATATGCAATTTTTGTGTCTTGATTCTTTCGCTTAGCACAATGTTTTCAAGGTTCATCCACTGTATTGTGATAATTCAGCATCCTGCTGTTTTGCTGAATTCATTTATTAGTTCTAACAATTTTTTATGGACTCTTTAGGATTTTCTATGTATAAGATCATATCATCTGCAAACAGAGATAATTTTACTCTAGGTAGGTTGTTTCATGCAATACTTGAAGAAACCACCTCATCATAAAAATATGGGTAGCCCCCAAAGTTATTTATCCTAATGAACTAAATTAATCCTAGTCAGGACACTTAGGAGGTAACTGCCTTTCTCTTATGTTAATAAAACAAAAAAAGTTAGATGGTATACCTAAACGAAGATGAAAGAAATAAAATCAATTAAATCAGTTATCATAATAACTTAAAATAGGCTAATTCATCCTAATTGCCAGGAATTAAAGTGAAAAAGTATTTGGACAAATATTTATTCCCCTAAAAATTACCTTAGAAATGTAACACAGATATGCTGAACAAAGAAGGGATGAGAAATGATTCACCAAACAAATAGGAACAAAAATCAATCAGAAGAGGCAATATTCCTATCATAAAAGGCAGCATTCAATACTAGAGCCAAAAGCATTAATTATGACAAAAAGGGAGAGTGTTGCCCTACACAAAGATGTGGATGCTCCAATTCCTGTAATTTTGTGAATATGTTACCTTAACCTGGAAAAGAGACTTTGGAAATGTGACTGAGTTTAAGGATCTGGAGAAGGGAAGATTATCTTGGATCATTTGGCATAGCCCAACCTAATCACAGGAGTCCTTAAAAGCAGAGAACCTTTCCTGTCTGTGAACAGAGGGAGATATGACCACAGAAAGATGAGAGAGTTGTAATGTTACTGGCTTTGAAAATGGAGGAAGAGGGCCACTAACCAAGGAATGTGGGTGGCCTCTGGAAGCTGGCAGTGTCAAAGAAACTGATTTTCCCTTAGAGCCTCCAGGAAGGAATGCAGGTGATGTAAATCCAAAGTGACTTGTGTCAGATTTCTAATCGGCAGAACTCTAAGATAATAAATGTGTATCATTTTAAGCTACTGAGTTTGTAGTAATTTTTTACAGCAGCAATATAAAACTAATACAGATTTCTACAATAACACAATTAATAATCAACAGAATATAAAACTGTCACAATTTTTATGCACCAAACAAAAAAGCAATAAAATACATAAAGCAAAAACTCCTAGACAATACCAGAATACTAGGAACATCATGGTAAAATATTTTAATATACTTGTTTAAGCCAGAAAAGAAGTATGGCTGCTTGGGATTTAAACAATACAATGTGCGTGTGTGTATGTATATATATAAATGAATGGAGGGAATGAGGGGGAGGGATTACCCTCTGTCAGAAGGTAAGTTTTTACCCTCTGTAAGAGAGTATATATTAATCTATTTAACTTGTATAGAATTTAAAAATATTGGTTTTGAGCTTGGCTACAAACAAAAAGTTAAATATGTTCTCCCAAACAGATTCTTATAGGCCATATTCTCAGACCATAAAAAACCAGATGTCATAACAAAAGCAAAGAATCAAAAAATGGCATGTTCCCCTGAAAATAATTTTTCTCTACCAGAAAATAATGACAAGTCATCTAAATACCTCATGGATTAAAGAGTAAATATATAAATTTTGAAACAAAATAGCATCCATTGTGTTTAAATGGAGTTCCATCTGGTTTTTTGTTTGTTTGTTTTTGTGGTACGCGGGCCTCTCACTGTTGTGGCCTCTCCCGTTGCGGAGCACAGGCTCCGGACGTACAGGCTCAGCGGCCATGGCTTACGGGCCCAGCCGCTCCGCGGCATGTGGGATCTTCCAGGACCCGGGCACGAACCCGTGTCCCCTGCATCGGCGGGCGGATTCTCAACCACTGCGCCACCAGGGAAGCCCCATCTGGGTTTTTAAGGCTGCATATTTCAGCTATGTAACTGTGCAGCTCATGTGTGATTATTCCTGTCCTTTCTGGGTGATGGCTATTCTCATTTTATTGAATAGTCCTTGCTTCTTTAAGATAGGTATTAATAATTTTTTTCACAGGGCATGGGAAATTTCCACCTGATCTGTTTTTGATTATCTTATTTGTATGAGGTGGGCATTATGTAAAACACTATTTAGAAATTACAGCTTTCAAGTAATCACCTCAAGAGAGATAATTTCACTTTTTGAACAATCCAAATGTATAAAGAGTTCAAAAAAAAGCAGAAATGTTTAGGTAAATTTGAAATTTCTTGTAATTTGTAAGATATGTTTTTGCCAAAAGCTAATTATTAACTGCCAAGAAACCAGCAATATTTTAAACTTTAAACTTCAAAGAGACTGAAATCGTAATAAAACAGCTCCCTCTCCCATTTCCCAAGTATCCAATAACTGTTGGAAGGTATGTGATGATCTGCACAATGACAGATTTTTATATAACATTTTAAGAAATGATTCTGCATATTCCCTCAATTCACTCACAAATCACTCATCTTATGGAATACAGTGAAAGTGTTAAAGCAGGATTGCTTCTCCTGTGGGCTTCTAGAGGAATTTATTTACTGCATAAAACATTCTTGTCCAAACAAGAGGAAAAATCATCAATTAGAGGTTTGAAATCATTCACCACGATGCTATTTTCAGTAAAGAAACTAGGAACAATAGCCTTGACACTTGTAAAAAATCTGAATGTCTTAAAAGCTACGTGCTTGGCCTTCTGAGACTTCCAGATGTTGTTGCCTTAACAACAAAGAATAAAATAGCTGGCAAGGTATATCTTACCATCTAGAGAGAGCTGAAAGCAGAGTGAATGGTATAAACTAGTAAGGATTCATTAACTTTTAAGATTTACACAATTGTTTTCTGCATAAAATGTATTAAATGTATAACCTGTAAGCAACATATCCAGTTAATGTCTATAAATCCTTTACATTAAAAAAAATATTTTCTAGAAGAAAACATAGGCAGTAACTTCATTGACATCACTTTTAGCAATGTTTTTGTGGATCTGATTCCAAAGGCAAGGGAAACAAATGCAAAAGTAAACAAGTGGAACCACATCAAACTAGAAAGCTGCATTATATATAATGTAATACTACTCAGCCATAAAAAGACTGAAATTCTAAAAATAAAATAAAATTTAAAAGGCAAAAAAAAAGACTGAAATTCTGCCTTTTGTGACAACATAGATGGACCTTAAAGGTGTTATGTTAAGTGAAATAAGTGAGAAGGAGAAAGATAAATATAAATACTGCTAACTTTTGCTCAGGAGTGTGACTTTTTTCTCAGGCATTCAAGGATGGACATCTTGAAGTCATTTTTGATATATTTAATTTTTTTCCTCTGTGTACGCAGATAAAAATTGAAACGTTCTTTCCTTGAACTTCCTTTTAATTATGCCTCTTTCTTTCTGTTTTCCTTACCATTGTCCTTGTTCTGAACTATATTAGCATATATCTAGGTTACCATAACAGATTATTACTGGACATTTTTGATTGGTTTTCATTACCTTAAAATCACCCCACATAGCCCCTGATTAATTGTTCTTACGACATAATAACAACTTGAATACAAACGCTCCTCATGGAAGACAATCTCAGCAGCTTGTAAAAACTCAATTAGTGGACATCTTCACTTTACCCACAAGGCTCAAGGGGTTCAGCACCATTTCTGGTGCTTCAGAGGTAGGCATCATCTCCAATCTACTGGGATGCACAGAACTGCTGTTATCAAACTTATACTGAACAAAGTAATTGGCTCCCAAGGGTAATTTGACTCCTCTTACTTTCTTGCCAACTTCTTGAGATCTCTCCTTCAATTATATCTTTTTGTATGTATATGCTACGTGAACAGTAATTACTTAATTTTTAGTTACATATGTCGGTATATGCCCACATTTACATATACACACACATATATATACCTATATCTAAGCATTTCATATGTATGTGCTACTAGAGCTATGATTAGTTAATTACTGAGTTATATTTGCATATAAATCACATAAATACTCTCACAAGCTATAAATACAGAATTCTAGAGCTCTGTCAGGAAACAGTTGATGGCCTTTTGTCTGGTATCAGACATGGTGGTTGGGATTCCTACAGCTATCTTATAACCTTGAGTATGGGTGCCATGTAAAAAAGGATAAAAGGCAAAAAGATAGAAGAAACCTAAATCACTGTTGTCTCCTTAGAAAACAAGATTAGCCTTGGACTGACCACTTCAGGCTGCCTTTTTGTGTTTAAGACATTGTATTTAGGTTTCTGGTAAGAGTAACCATAAGCTATTCCTACCTATGTTACAGTATAATCTAAATGGCATTAAATCAGAAACAACCATTAATAGGAATATGGTTTAAGAAATTATGTCACATGAACTTTAGATTTGGATCAGAAGATTCAGGAAAATGATTTTGCATGGGGTAACTCTCTCCCCGTTCTTGAGTGTGATCCATACTCTCAACTCCCACCTAATCCCCTGTTTCTATGCAGCCTTTAATATAACAATTTTGGAGTATGTAGATGCATAAAAATATGTGTGTGTGTCTTATATACTATGACTGAAGTTATTCAGAATATCTATGTACATAGAACTTATGTGCAAAAATGAAAATTGTATTTAGCTGGTGGGACCATAATTGATTTTCTTTTTCATTTTTCAAAATTATTTTTGCTATTGTTGCAGCTTTGAAATTAAACATTTAAATTTTTTTTATAAAGAAGCAATTGATTGTGATTGATGCTGAGATTTGGGACTGGAAGGCTCTGGAAGGGATGAGGGATGATTTTTCAATATACATATTTACTTTTTACTACTTAATACTTAAATTTTAGCTAAATTATCAGGAGGCAGAAGAGTGATTAGAGTTGGGAGGTTATGAAATAATACGTGAAAAGCAAAAATATAACGTAATTCTATAGATTTACTAAGTTGAATGGTAATGTTTTTTCTTCTTCAGTTTTGACACTCTAGTAATAATTTCCTCACCAATTCACTTAAAAATAGACACTGTCTTCTGTGATAGCAGTCTAAAAATGTTGTTACATACATGTCTATATTATGCTTACTCCAAAAGCAATGAAGTTAGTAGGGTTGAGAGCTTCAACAGTGTAAGAGCTCTGTCAATGATTTTTAAGCCGTAAGCATCCTTTATCTAACAATGTTCCAACCCTTTAACCTTGAATTATTTGTTTAAGCAGAAATACAACTTTCCACTGAGTTCAAGTCTGTGAGCATTTTCTTTCTCCCTGAATGTTAGGTTAATAGTCAGGTGCCAGAGAAAATTCTACATAACACACTGGATTAATAGGGCCTATTGTAGTAATATTTTAAAAAATTCAGTGCTAGTCAGGGTTCTCCACAGAAACAGAACCAGTGTGTGGGGGGGTGGGGGGGTGGAGAGAGAGAGAGAGAGAGAGAGAAAGAGAGATTTCGAGAAATTGAAATGCATGATTTTGAGGACTAGCTAGTCTGAAATCTCTAGAGTAGGCTGGCAGACTGGGAACTCTCAAGCAGCAGTTGATGCTGTCGTTTTAAGGTAGAATTTCTTCTTCCTCAGGGAAAATTCAGTTTTTTCTTCTAAGGACTTCCAACTAATTGAATGAGGCCCTTCCACATTATCATGAATAATCTCTTTTGCTTAAAGTCAATTGATTATAGATGTTAACTACAACTACAAAATATCTTCACAGCAACACAATAGATTAGTGTTTGAAGTTAGTAGGGTACCATAGCCTAGCCAAGTTGATGCATTAAACTATCACAGTCTATCCCTTGTCAACTTGGCACTCATATGCATCTGTTTAACCATACTTACTCTTCAGTAAAAACAATAACAATGTCATACTTCCACCTAACATGAGAAAAGTCTCTTGTGTAAAAAGAAAACTGTGCTAACCCTTTCCCCAGGAGGGGATGTGAAATCCTTGGGTAATGTTCATTCTTTTCCATGTTATCCTGTAACTTGAATGCTGTCATGTAAACTTAACTATTATGAATACGTCTTATGTTGGATGATAATTGGTTAAGAAAGAAAAGATAATATTTATTATATACAGTATATATCATTAATATGTATAAAGTAATATATGAAGATATAAAATAATATAATATACTATAATATGTATACATACACACAAAAATATGTACAATATAAAGAAGAAATACTCATAGTAATCAGTCTTCATTTCTGCAACTGATCACATGATCATAGCTGGTATTTATAACTACCTTCTTCTACTACCCATTCTGTATTTCCTTTGCTCTCAGCAATCCGCTTAGCTGGTAATGTTTCTTTGCCTAATGCGCCACCTCAAACCTTCATTCATGAACTGTCTGCGTCATTAGTAGTCCTTTCTGATTTGGGTTGTCATAGTTTTCCATTGACAGGGCATGATAGCACTAAGAGATGCCCTAAGGGATCTCCTATATTCCAGATTGTGGGGTTGGGAAACGTTAAGATTTTTTTGCAAGTGGGAGGCTCTAAAGCATGTTTGTACACTGAGGAGTGAGCAAGTAGAGAAGAAATTGATGATGGAGAAAAGGCGAGGGGATCAAGGAAGGGGGTAAATTCCTTAAGCAGGTTAGGGGATAGAGGGCATGGATCACTTTTTTTTTTTTTTTTAGAAATGTATCCCTGACATGTTTTTTAAATATTTATTTATTTATTGGCTGCCTCGGGTCTTAGTTGCGGCACATGGCATCTTCGTTGTGGCATGCGGGCTTCTCTCTAGTTGTGGCGTGTAGACTTCAGAGTGCGCAAGTTTAGTTGCCCTGTGGCATGTGGGATCTTAGTTCCCCGACCAGGGATGGAACCCGTGTCCCCTGCATTGGCAGGCGGATTCTTAACCACTGGATCACCAGGGAAGTCCCTTTTTTTTTCTTGTTGACAGACTTTATTGTTAAATCACAGAAATCCAATTTCCTCTCACACATCAGGATAAATCAACCCAGTCAGTATAGTGAGTGATTACTTTCTTTGCCTGTTGATTTAGAGACATGAGGAGACCAATTTGGCTGGGTAGCAATCTTAACTTCCAGTTCAGTGAAATCATTGTTGTATCTCCTGATGTAAGCATTCCTTCCTTTGAGATTAAGACCTCTAGACCAACAGAGCATGAGGTCCTGGGGACAGAAAGCATCACTTTTGCTAGTGCATCACTAGAGATAACGGTGAGTAGTGTTACTCCTATTTTCACCCCTTGATTCCTAGGCCTGTGAATCCTGGGTATCAGAGAAGAAGTACTATATTTTGGATGCTGATTTAGGGCATATACAGAAGGTTACCTCCGTCTTGCAAGGAGTTTCAACCTATCTGGTCCTGTGGCAGAATTTTTGAAAGGGCTTTCCACTATCGTATCAAACCAGCTGCTTTAGGATTATAGGTAACATAGTAAGACTAATGAATTCCTTGATCATGGGCCCCATTACTGCACTTCATTTGCTGTGAAGTGAGTTCCTCGATCAAAAGCAATGCTATGTGGAACACCATAATGATGGATAAGGCATTCTGTAGGTTCATAGATGGTAGTTTTGGCTGAAGCATTGTGTGGAAGGAAGGCAAATCCATATCCAGTATAAGTTTTTATTCCACTAAGAACAAAGTGTTGCCCCTTCCATGATAGATGTAGCCCATTTTAATCAACCTGCTACCACATAGCTGGCTGATTACCCTGAGGAATGGTGCCATATTGGGTGCCATAGTATTGGTCTCTGCTGCTAGCATATTGGGTACTCAGCAGTGATTATAGCCAGGATAGCCTTGGTGAGTGGAAGTTCACTGTACCCATGCATAACCTTCATTCCTGCCACTATGGCCACTTTGCTCATAAGCGCACTGGGAGATGACAGGAGTGGCTGGATAAAAAAGTTAAGTGGTGTCCACAGAACAGGTCATCACTTCCACTTGATTATTAAAATCCTTCTCTGCTAATGTCACTCTTTGATGAGCACTCGCATGGGAAATACATATCTTTACACTTTTCACACATTCAGAGAGGTCTATCCACATACCTCTTGCCAAATGTCCTTGTCACCAATTTTTCACTTGTGTTCCTTCCAAGTCCCTGAACAATCCAGCCAAATCATCGGCCACAGACCATGAATAGGTCTACAGTCATACATCTGGCCATTTTTCCTTCCAAGCACAATTTACCAGCAGAGGTACTGCTCAAAGTTCTGCCCACTGGAAGGATTTTCCTATACCTCTGTCCTTTAGCACTGTCCCAGAAAAGTGCTTTAGTGCTATAGCTTCCCTGTTTAGGGTGGTGCCAGTATATTGTGCAGAATCATCTGTAAACTAGGCCCAAGTGTTCTTCTTCTCATCAGCCAATGGATAGTAATGAACTCCATGAGGATATAGGTGCAGGCTGAGAGAGAAGACCGTATAGCAGAAGTGGGAACCATGGGCATTTGGGCCACTTCTTCATGTAACTTATTTGTGCACTGAGAACCTGCTCAGGCCCAATCAACTATACACCACTTCCATTTGATGATGGAGTGCTACTGTGCATGCCTAACACTGTGGCTTGGTTAGAACCAGTTACTGGATGTGTTAGGTAACCCCCAGTTCATGACGGGCAGATCAGGTCGCATGGGAATGTGGTGGTCCATGGATATGTGTTCATGGCCCAGTAGCAAGGCAAAAGCTGTTTCTCAAAAGGAGAGCTGTTATCTGCAAGGATGGCAGAGCTTTGCTCCAAATTCATAAGGGTCTGTACTGTGATTCACCTATAGGAGTCTGCCAAAGGCTCCAAATAGCATTTCTGTCTGCCACTGAAACTTCAGGCAGCATTGGATCTGGTGGATCATATGGTCCCCATGGCAGAGCATGACAGCATGGACTTATTGCAGACTATTCTCCTTTTCTCAGCCCCACTCAAAGCTAGCAGCCTTTGGGGGCCATTGAGTAAATGGGATGGAAGAGCACAACTAGATAAAGAATTCATTGCCTACAACATCCAGAGACCCACTAGGCATTGGGTCCCTTTTCTGGTTGTAGGAGGGGTCAGATTCAACAACTTAACCTTAGAAAGGATATCTCAATATGCACCTCACCACTGGACACCTAGAAATTTCACTGAGGTGGAAGGTCCCTGAATTTTTGTTGGATTAATTCCCCAACATTTGGCTGGGTTTGGCCAGAGTTGTTGCTACTACTTAGTCACTAAATCCAATCAGCAGAATGTCATCAATTTAATTGTCTTTTGATAATGTCTTGTGGAAGGGAAGGTGAACAAGTTTTCTGTGGACTAAATTATGACATAGGCTTGGGGAGTTGATATTCCTCCTCTGAGTTAGGAGAATAAAGATTTATTGTTCGCTTGCCAGCTGAAAGCAAATTGCTTCTGGTGGTCTTTGCTAACAAGTTTGAGAAAAGATGGATTTGTCAGATCGATAGCTATATAACAGGTACCAAGGATATGTTAATTTGCTCAAGTAATGAAACCATATCTGGAACAATAGCTGCAATTGCAATCATCACCTCGTTATGTTTATGATGATCCACTGTTGTTTTCCAAGATCCATCTGTTTTCTACATAGGCTAAATAGACAAATTCAATGGAGATGAGGTGGGAATCACCACCCTTTCATCCTTCTAGTCCTTGATGGTGGCACTAATCTTTGCCATTTCTCTAGGAATGAGGTATTCCCTTTGGTTTATTATTTTTTGGGTAGAGACAATTCTAGTGGTTCCGCGTGGCCTTTCCTAGTATCTTATTTCTCACTTCACAGGTCAGGGAACTAAAGTCTGAATTCTGTCAGTTGTTGACGTTGTCTATTCCAGTTACATACTCCTGAAGTATAGATATAACCACAGGATAGGTTTGGGAACCCACTGGACCCACAGTGGGAACGGACCTGAGCTAAAACTCCATTGATCACCTGACCTCCATAAGCCCCTACTCTGACTGGTAGACATTTTTGTTCTCCTGGAATTAGCATCAGTTCAGAGCCAGTGTCCAATAATCACTAAAGAAATGGTATCTCCTTTTCCTTAAAGCACAATTACTCTGGGAAAAGGCTGTATGTCCCTTTGAGGTAGGCTGGGAGAAAAATTAAGAGTATAAATTTTTGACAGCATAGCAAGGTCTTTGTACAAGGGGAGCCAGACTCCCCTTCATTCAAAGAGCTCTGGGTCTATAAACTGGCTCAGCTCTGGGGATTGATTGAGGGATAGTCATTCTCTGTTTTAATCATTTAAGTTAGACTTCTTTTCATTCCACCTAGAACTCTTCCATGTATACAGATAAAGTAAGAAGTTTGTAGACTGCCCACCTATTTCTCTTTTAGGGATGCCATGATTAACCAATGCCATAGGTAGGTCTTCATTGACTCTCCTTTTCATTATGGTAAACATTCTACCTTATCTTTGGTGAATAAGTGCTACCACTGGTGTCTGCCACTTTTGGATTTAATTATTATCATTGTATGTAGGAATATCAGTTAATCAACAGCAGCTTTTGGTATAATTTCTGACCTACAGAAAAGAGTGACAGTTATGGTGAAATGTGTGTTTTCTGGACCCTCCCCAGGTGGGTGAACATTTCTTTTTTTTTTTTTTTTTTTTGCGGTACGCGGGCCTCTCACTGTTGTGGCCTCTCCCGTTGCGGAGCACAGGCTCCGGACACGCAGGCTCAGCGGCCATGGCTCACGGGCCCAGCCGCCCCGCGGCACGTGGGATCCTCCCGGACCGGGGCACGAACCCGTGTCCCCTGCATCGGCAGGCGGACTCTCAACCACTGCGCCAACAGGGAAGCTCGAGTGAACATTTCTTACATGATAAAACCAGGCTAACATTCCAACCTCCCTAAGCCTTCAGATCCCTTTCTCTATAATATACCAGCGCAATTCTGGCACTTCAAATTCATATATTGTAGGCAACTTTTGGTCGGTACATGTTTCAGCCAACCAACTAAACTATTAGAGCCCTTTCTAACCCCTTGAGCTGCAACACTGAATCCAAAATCTCTTTAATGGGTCCGTATAAATAAATTCAGGCTGACCCAACTTTATGTTCCTTTTACCTGATACCTTTATTCTCCATTCTCACACATACTCCCCATATTTCTGTCCATATAAATTGGAAAAATCATTTAGTTCCTTTAAAACACACTTCCTCATGGGTCAACCATTTCACTTCACCTTCGTCTTTCAAGTCCTGCTGGAAATTAGGTCTATTTACAGGTCTAGAAGCAAACATAGTAGGGTAGATCCAGAGGAGAATCAGTAGTGTCTTACAAGGCAATTACCTCATGAGTTAATTGTTCCTCATAATTGTTAATGGTTTCTCAGGCAAATCAGGGTTAACCTCTTCAGATAGGGGTAGAAAGACTGACTTTTCTGCCAAAGGTTTTAGCAGAACTTAGGGATTTAATTTCTCCAGCTTTATTTGCAATCTGCCCATATGTACCCATTCTAAAATTCAGGATCCCATTCTTTCCTAATAAATAACCTCACTTTAACAGAAGACCCCCTGAAGGAAGGTAATTCAAATTGTGTTGAATTTAGCCCCTCACAGGGTGAGGCTCTGGGTTTGGTTTTCAGCAATATCAGCCCTGTGGCTATAGGAGTTAAAGGTTTATTTCAGGGCAGACATAGAAACTGATGTGGAGTGAACTATGTCCTCCCCGAAACTCATTTGTTGAAGCCCTAACTCCCAGTGTGAATGTACTTTGAAATTTGGCTTTTAGGAGGCAACTAAGATTAAATAAGGTCATAAGGGTGGGGCTTTGAGCCAGTAGGATTGGTGACCTTACAAGAAGAGGAAGAGAGAGATCTGTCTCTCTCTCCATGAACACACACCAAGGAAAGACCATGTGAGGACACAGTGAGAAGGTTGCTCCTGTGCAGATCAAGAAGAGAGCCCTAACCAGAAGCCAATCCCTGTTGGACCTCGATCTTGGACTTCCCAGCCTCAAGAACTCTGAGAATAAAGGTCTGTTGTTTAAGCCAACCAGTCTGTGATATTTTTTATAGCAGCCTGAATGGATTAAGACACAGCCTGAGCTTTAAGGTCAAAGACACAGCCTGAGCTTTAAGGTCATTTACAAGGTACTTGAGCTGGGAATTTGAAGCCCTGTACTCATCCTTTTCTTTCCACACTTTGTTCAGTGCAGTTAGTGTTAGAATAGGCAGATAGCTAGATATGAGCAGAGAAAGAGGGGCACGGACCAAATGGCAGGAAACCATACATCTTGTGAACAACAGGGGTCCATGAGCAAAGAAAAGCAGGAACCTCCAGACTGACAAGAAACCACACATTTTGGGTGACAAGTGTCCTGGAGGCAGACAAAGAAAGGTGGAGAAACACTGGAATCTCCAGTATCTGAATGTAACCTTTTGCTCATTATGCCCTCATTACAATAAAATTAGCCTTGCAGATAAGAAGTATCCATTAGGCACCTACACCATGACACTTCCCATCAAGACTGAATAAGGACAGAAACACTCCTTCCCTCGGGAAGGTGAAGCTGGGATGAAAATCAGGAAATATGACTTAAAACCCCTCCCTTCTCAATGAATATTCTGCCTATTCATTTCCACACACCCTATAACCAGCTTGCCAAAGAAACTCAGGGCAGCTACTCACCTGAGTCTGTCCAGTCTCCCCTTGAGTGTGTACTATAGCTCAATAAATCCTTGTTTTGCTTTCTTGACCTCCCTATCGCATCTCTGAATTCTTTCTGCAACAAGGACCTACTCTCCAGTAACATTAGGAGTAAACAGCCTATCTCATTATACTTGTTGTTTAACAAAAATATTCTAAGGTATCAAATTCAGGGTAAACAGAAACTTGCCTTTTATAAGTATTTGACTTGAAGGATTCAATAATGATGTTTTACATATCTCTATTGCCATGTTATGTCATGGACTTTTACTGCATCTTTACCACCGGAAATAGTCATTAGTTAGGTTCAACCAACTGAGGATCAGAAATATTCCCCCCAAAAGTTTCAGAAAGTTCCAAAGAGCAAAAATTGAATTTTACAGCTTCTGGTAACTATTTACTTAGCATCCACGTTATATTTACAATTATTTACATAGTATTTACATTGTATTAGGTAATAAGTAATCTAGAGATTATTTAAAATATAACGGAAGATGTGCAAAAACTATGTGCAAATACTCTACCATTGTATATAAGGGACTTGAGCATCCACGGATTTTGGTATCCAAGGGGTGGGAGTGGGGGGGGAGGGGAGTTGTGGTCCTTGAACCAATCCTCCATGGATACCAAGGGAGAACTGTAAATAGATCAATTTTTTTTTCAAGGAATTGGCTGGCAATTGGGCAGGCTGGCAAGTTTGAAAAGCTTAGGGCAGAACTGTAGACTGGAAACACTCAGATCGGAGTTGATGCAGCAATTTGAGGCAGAATTTCTTCTTCAGGGAAACTTCAGATTTGCTTTTACAGGCTTCCCAAGGATTGCAAGAGGCCCATTTACTATTGAGAATAATCTCCTTTACTTAAAGTCTATTGATTGTAGATCACACATCATCTACCACATCATCACCACATCTATAAAATACCTTCAAAGAAATATCTAGATTAGTATTTGATTGAACTGTCCTCTATAGCTTAGCCAAATTAACACATAAAAACTAATTGTCCCAAGTAGTATATGATAACTTACTGGATCTACACTATCCAACTGCCTGATTCACACTGAAGTCTCTTTCTATACCTTGTAAATAACTTATTTGTGAAAATTTATTTTAAGAAGCTTGTAATTGTTTCTACCTTAGTCAAAATTGTTTATATAACATACTGTGCACATTGCTTAATGTAGGCAGAGCAGAATCTTTGTTTCCTGAGGACACATTATAAAATTCCCCTCCATAGTAAAGTTGTGTGTGGGAAAACATTTAAAAAAATACAAAAATATCTGTGAACAAAAATATTCATACTAATTTATAAAACTTCCCTACCCAGGTAATTTTCCTCTCTTAATACAAAAATCTCTTCTTTCCCACTGTAGGCGCATTATTCTTAGCAGCCCCTCAAAAAAGTTCTCACTTGTAAAGTTCATTTGCATTGCCTGTTGGTATTCCAATATATGAATATTTCATTATATATTTACCCATTCTATTGTTGAAGGACACTTAAGGTGGTGTCAGTTTGGGGCTATTAGAAATAATGGTGCTGTGGACATTACTGTGCATGCCTTTTGGTAAATACATACATGAATTTCTTTGGTGTATATGTGTAGGAATGAAATTGCTAGAACAAATGGTATGCTTATATTAAACCTTAATAGGTAGCAGATTCCTCAAATGATTCTATTTTTCTATTTAAACTTGCACCAACAGTACATGATAATTTCATTTGCACTGCATCCTTGTCAGAATCTGGTACTGTCAGTTTTGTTTTGTTTTGTTTTTTTTAATTTTAAGCCATTCTGGTGGGTGTGCCACTGTGTAGTAGATTTAAGTTGCATTACTCTGATGACTAATAAGGTTGATTTCCAATCCTTAATTTTATTAGCCACTGGGAGGATGAATATTTTATATATATGGATATATACATCTATATCTGTATATACATACATATATATATCTATCTATATATAAATATCTGTATCTATATATGTTAGGTGAGGTGTTTCTTCATTATTTTGCTCAGTTTTGAAATTCAAGATTTATAACTTTATATTACTGATTATATCTTACAATCCAAGAACCTGGTGTATTTATTAAGTTATATTTATTTTAATTTCTGAAAATGTTTTTATAGTTTTCTATGTAAAATGTTTTACTTCCTATAATGTATAACTAGGTATTGGATTAACTTATTTATTCTAAGAATTTATCTGTAGAAACTTTTCATCTGGGTATAGGGTGTACTCTGCAAGTTTTCTGAAAGAAAAACTGTATTTAATGGATATAAGATTATGACTTCTTGTGTTATTTGTATTTCTCTAGGGTATGGCCTATTTCATGTAAATTTTCAAATGTATTGGCATCAAGTTATGCATAAAATATTCTTACTGTCTTATAGGGACAATCTTTAGTGCTTACTATTTATTATTGTGTGTCATACTTATTTTATCAGTCTAGCCATAAGTTTATCAATTTTATTCTTTTCAAATAATCAGTATTTGGCTCTATTAGTTTTTTTTTTCCAATTTTCTTCTTGTAGTAAACTACACAACATAGAATTTACCATTTAGCCATCTTTAAGTGTACAGTTCAATGGTATTAAATACATTCATAAGTTAATGTTCGACAACCATCACCACTGTCTATCTCCAAAAATCTTCTCATCTTGTAAAACTGAAACTCTGTACCTATTAAACAATAACTCTCCTTTCCCCTCTTCACCAAGTCCCCAGCAACCACCATGCTACTATCTGTCTCTATAATTTTGACTACTTCAAGTACCTCATGTAAGTGGAATCATACAATATTAACTTTTAAGTGACTGGCTTATTTCACTTAGCATAATGTCCTTAAGTTTTGTCCATGTTGTGGCATGTTGAAGAATTTTCTTTCTTTTGAAGACTAAATAATGTACCATTGTATGTTTATATCACATTTTCCTTATCCATTCATCTGTTGATGGACACTTGTGTTGTTTCCTCATTTTAACTATTGGGAATAATGCTGCTATGGATATGGGTATACAAATATCTCGAGACCCTGCTTTCAAGTCTTTTGGGTATATACTTGGAAATGAAATTACTACATCTTATGGTAATTCTGTTTTTATTTTTTTAAGGAATCACCATACTGTTTTCCATAGAAGCTGTACCATTTTACATTCCCACAGATAGTATACAAGGGTTCAAATTACTCCACATTCTCACCAGCACTTGTTGTTTTCTGTGTGATTTTGGTTTTGTTTTTGCTTTTTGAGGGGGATAATAGCCATCCTACTTGGTATGAGATGGTATCTCATTGTAGTTTTGATTTGCAATTCCCTAATGATTAGTGATGTTGAGCATCTTTTCATGTGCTTATTGGATATTTGTATATCTCCTTTGTAGAAAGAACTGTTCAAGTCCTTTGCCAAAATTTTAATCAGGTTATTTCAGTTTTCTTGTGGTTGTTGAGTTGTAGGAGTTTTTTATATATTCTATATTAATCCATTATCAGATATATGATTTGCAAATATTTTCCCATTCTGTAGGTTTCTTTTTTAGTCTATTGATTGCATCCTTTTATGCATAGATGTTTTTAATTTTGATGTAGTACAATTTATCTATTTTTACTTTTGTTGCCTGTGCTTTTCATGTGATGTCCAAGAAATCATTGCCAAATCCAATGTTGCGAAGTTTTCCACTCTGTTTTCTTCTGAGAATTTTATAGTTTTAGGTCTTACATTTAGATTGTTAATCCATTTTGAGTTAATATATGTACATTCTGTAAGGTATGGGTTCAACTTTATTCTTTTGTATGTGGAGATCCAATTTTACCAACACTATTTGTTGCAAAGACTGTCTTTTCCTCCATTTTAAGGTAATGGCACCCTGATCAAAAAGCTTTTGACTATATATGTGAGGGTTTTTTTCTGGGCTCGCTATTCTGTTCTGTTGGTCTATACGTCAGTCTTTATGCCAACACTATACTATTATGATTACTGAAGATTTGTAATAAATTTCAAAATCAGTAATGTGACACCTCTACTTTGTTCTTCTTTTTCAAGATTATTTTGACTATTCAGGTTTCCTTGAGGTTACATATGAATTTTAGAATGGATTTTTCTTTTGGGCAAAAAAATTGCAATTTTGATAGGGATTGCATTAAATTTGTAGATTGCTTGATTGGATCTGGGGAATGCTAGGATTGGGCTGCATATAAATGTATTAATTTTCCACATCTGATGTAACAAATTACTACAAATTTAATAGCCAGAAACATCACACATTTATCACCTCACAGTATGTTTGTTTATTTTATTGGAGTAACTTTACAACGTTCTATTAGTTTCTACTGTACAACAAAGCTATATGTATAGCTTATGTGTGCATACATTCCCTCTCTCTTGGACCTACCTCCCCCCACCCATCGCACCTATCTAAGTCATCACAGAGCACTGAGCTAAGCTCCTGGTGCTATACAGCAGGTTCCCACTAGCTGTGTTTTACACATGGTAGAGTATATATGCCAGTCCTAATCTCCAAATTCATCCCACCCTCCCAATGTAGAAAACATGTCCATTGTCTATATGTTTGTCACTATTCCTGCCATGCACATAGGGTCATCTCTACCGTTTTTCTAGATTCCACATATATGCGTTAATATACGATATTTGTTTTTCTCTTTCTGACTTACTGCACTCTGTATGACACTCTCTAGGTCCATCCACATCTCTACAAAATGACCCAATTTCGTTCCTTTTTATGGCTGAGTAATATTCCATTGTATATAGGTGCCACATCTTCTTTATCCATTCATCTGTCAATGGACATTTGGGTTGTTTCCATGTACTGGCTATTGTAATTAGTGCTGCAATGAACATTGGTGTACATGTATCTTTTTGAATTATGGTTTTGTCTGCGTATATGCACAGTAGTGGGATTGCTGGGTCATATGTTAGTTCTAATTTTAGTTTTTTAATGAACGTCCATACTGTTGTCCATAGTGGCTGTATCATTTACATTCCCATCAACAGTGCAAGAGGGTTCCCTTTTATCCACACCTTCTCCAGCATTTACTGTTTGTAGAATTTTTGATGCAGCCATTCTGACCGGTGTGAGGTGATACCTAATTGTAGTTTTGATTTCCATTTCTCTAATAATCAGTGATGTTGAGCAGCTTTTCATGTGCCTCTTGGCCATCTGTATGTCTCCTTTGGAGAAATGTCTATTTAGATCTTCTGCCCATTTTTTTTTCCCTTGGGTTGTTTGTTTTTTTGATATTAAACTGCATGACTTGTTTGCATATTTGGAGATTAATCCTTTGTCAGTTGCTTCATTTGCAACTATTTTCTCCCATTCTGAGGGTTGTCTTTTCGTCATGTTTATGGTTTCCTTTGCTGTGCAAAAGCTTTTAAGTTTCATTAGGTCCCATTTGTTTATTTTTGTTTTTATTTTCATTACTGTAGGAGGTGGATCAAAAAAGATAGTGCTGTGATTTATGTCAAAGAGTGTTTTTCTTATGTTTTCCTCTAAGTGTTTTATAGTGTCCAGTCTTACATTTAGGTCTTTAGTCCATTTTGACTTTATTTTTGTGCATGGTTTTAGGCAGTGTTTGAATTTCATTCTTTTACATGTAGCTGTCCAGTTTTCCCAGCACCAATTATTGAAGAGACTGTCTTTTCTCCATTGTATATTCTTGCCTCCTTTGTCATAGATTAGGTGACCATAGGTGTGTGGGTTTATCTCTGGGCTTTCTATCCTGTGCCATTGATCTATATTTCTGGTTTTGTGCCAGGACCATACTCTCTTGATTATTGTAGCTTTGTAGTATAGTCTGAAGTCAGGGAGCCTGATTCCTCCAGCTCCATTTTCCTTTTTCAAGGTTGCTTTGGCTATTCAGGGTCTTTTGTGTTTCCATACAAATTGTACAAATTTTTGTTCTAGTTCTGTGAAAAATGCCATTGGTAATTTGATAGGGATTGTGCTGAATCTGTAGATTGCTTTGGGTAGTATAGTCATTTTCACAATACGGATTCTTCCAATCCAAAAACGTGGTATATATTTCTCCATCTGTTTGTGCCATCTTTGATTTGTTTCATTGGTGTTTTATAGTTTTCTGCTTACTGTTCTTTTGCCTAATTAGATAGGTTTATTCCTAGGTACTTTATTCTTTTTGATGCAATGGAAAATTGGATTGTTTCCTTAATTTCTCTTTCTTAATTTTCATTTTTAGTGTATAGGAATGTAAGAGATTTCTGTGTATTAATTTTGTATCCAGCAACTTTACCAAATTCATTGATGAGTTGTAATAGTTTCCTGGTAGTGTCTTCAGGATTTTCATATCATCTGCAAACAGTGACAGTTTTACTTCTTCTTTTCCAATTTGGATTCTTCTTTTTTTTTTTTTTTTAACAGCTTTATTGGAGTATAACTGTTTTACAATAGTGTGTTAGTTTCTCCTTTACAACAAAGTGAATCAGTTATACATGTACATATGTTCCCATATCTCTTCCCTCTTGTGTCAGCCTCCCTCCCACCCTCCCTATCCCACCCCTCTAGGTGGTCACAAATCACAGAGGTGATCTCCTTGTGCTATGCTGCAGCTTCCCACTAGCTATCTAATTTACATTTGGTAGTGTGTATATGTCCCTGCCACTCTCTCACTTCGTCACAGCTAACCCTTCCCCCTCCCCATATCCTCAAGTCCATGCTCTAGTAGGTCTCTGTTTTATTCCTGTCCTACCACTAATCTCTTCATGACAATTTTTTTTCTTAGATTCCATATATATGTGTTAGCATACGGTATTTGTTTTTCTCCTTCTGACTTACTTCACTCTGTATGACAGACTCCAGGTCTATCCACCTCATTACAAATAACTCAGTTTCATTTCTTTTTATGGCTGAGTAATATTACATTGCATATATGTGCCACATCGTCTTTATCCATTCATCTGTTGATGGACACTTAGGTTGCTTCCATGTCCTGGCTATCGTAAATAGAGCTGCAATGAACATTTTGGTACATGAGTCTTTCTGAATTATGGTTTTCTCAGGGTATATGCCCAGTAGTGGGATTGCTGGGTCGTATGGTAGTTCTATTTGTAGTTTTTTAAGGAACCTCCATACTGTTCTCCATAGCGGCTGTATCAATTTACATTCCCACCAGCAGTGCAAGAGGGTTCCCTTTTCTCCACACCCTCTCCAGCATTTATTGTTTCTAGAGTTTTTGATGATGGATTCTTTTATTTCTTTTTCTTCTCTGATTGCTGTGGCTAGGACTTCCAAAATTATGTTGAATTATAGTGGCGAGAGTGGACATCGTTCTCTTGTTCCTGATCTTAGAGGAAATGCTTTCAGTTTTTCACTATTGAGAATGATGTTTTCTCTGGGTTTGTTGTATATGGCCTTCATTATGTTGAGGTAGGTTCCCTCTGTGTCCAGTTTCTGGAGAGTTTTCATCATAAATCAGTGTTGAATTTTGTCAAAAGCTTTTTCTGCATCTATTGAGATGATCATGTGGTTTTTATTCTTTAATTTGTTAATATAGAGTATCACATTGATTGATTTGCATATATTGAAGAATCCTTTCATCCTTGTGATAAATCCCACTTGAACGTGGTGTATCATACTTTTAATGTGTTGTTGGATTCTGTTTGCTAGAATTTGGTTAAGTGTTCCTCACTCTGCAATTTTTGGGAAGACTTTGAGAAGGATAGGTGTTAGCTCTTCTGTAAATGTTTGGTAGAATTCACCTGTGAAGCATATGGTCCTGGATTTTATTTGCTGGAAAATTTTTAATTACAGTTTCAATTCCATTATCTGTGATTTGTCTGTTTATATTTTCTATTTCTTCCTGGTTCAGTCTTGGAAACTTGTACCTTTCTAAGTGTTTGTCCATTTCTTCCAGGTTGTCCATTTTATTGGCATATAGTTGCTTCTAGTCGTCTCTTATGATCCTTTGTATTTTTGCAGTGTCAGTTGTAATTTCTTCTTTTTCATTTCTAATTTTATTGATTTGAATCCTCTCTCTTTTTTCCTTGATGAGTCTGGCTAAAGGTTTATCAATTTTCCTTATCTTCTCAAAAAACCAACTTTCAGTTTTATTGATCTTTGCTGTTGTTTTCTTCATTTCTATTTCATTTTTTTCTGCTCTGATCTTTATGATTTCTTTCATTCTACTTACTTTTCCCCCCTTCTTTCTCTAGTTGCTTTAGGTATAAGGTTAGATTGTTTATTTGAGACTTTTGTTTCCTGAGGTGAGACTGAATTTCTATAAACTTCCCTCTTAGAACTGCTTTGCTGCATCCCATTGGTTTTGAGTCGTCATGCTTTCATTTTCATTCTTTTCTAGGTATTTTCTGATTTCCTCTTTGATTTCTTCAGTGATCTCTTGGTTATTTAGTAACATATTGTTTAGCCTCCATGTGTTTGTGTTTTTTAGGTTTTTTTCCTTGAAATTTGTTTCTAATCTCATAGCATTGTGGTCGGAAAAGATGCTTGATATGATTTCAATTTTCTTAAATTTACCAAGGATTGATTTGTGACCCAAGGTGTGATCTATCCTGGAGAATGTTCCATGAGCACTTGAGAAGAAAGTGTATTCTGTTGTTTTTGCTTGGAATGTCCTATAAATATCAATTAAGTTCATCTTGTTTAATGTATCATTTAAAGCTTGTGTTTCCTTATTTATTTTCATTTTGGATGATCTGTCCATTGGTGAAAGTGGGGTGTTAAAGTCCCCTACTGTGATTGTGTTACTGTCAATTTCCACATTGTTCCACATGTAGATGTATTTTTGAAGTATTTGTGGGCAGGAAGGTGATCTCCATGTCTTACTCGTCCACTGTCTTGAAGGTCCTCTGCACTAGGTGTTTAATTGGGACTGTAGGAGTTCAGATCTTGAGGAGCAGATGACAACCAAAGGAGAATGAGCCTATCAGAAACTGCAATGTAGTCTTAATCTTCTGAGTCTTTGCTCCAATTAAGATCATCCCATACTTAGTTTATCATGGTGTGGTGGAGTAAACCCACTCTAGAAGCAAATATTATTATATAGAAAGTTAGACTTAACACAATGTCCAGAATTTATCAGAAAAATTTCCAGTATATCAAAAAAACTTAGAAAAATGAAACAGGCAATAGAATCAAACCAACAGATATCAGTTATTGAAATTATCCGACAAATGTTCAGAGTGAAACACAGAGAACAAAAACAATGAAATATACAGAAAAGAGCATAAGAGACATAAAAGGCACAGTGCAAATGATTAACATAATGTAATTAGAGCCATGAAGGAGAGAGGAAAGAAATGTGTAGAGTATTATTGCAAAAGATAATGGCTGAGTTTTCTCCAAAATTGGTTAACAAAGTCAAAACACAATTTCCAGAAATTCTACACCCTAAGTAGGATAAATACAATAACCCACACAATGGCATATCACAGTAGAAGTATTGAAAAGTCAAAGAGAAAGTTTAAGAACAGTGAGAGGAAATGGAAAAACTGACTGCAAAAGGAGCTTTATTCCCAAGAAAACAATAAAGTAGAAGGAACAAATAATAGCAGGAATTAAAAGGAGGGTATAAATAAAATTTCTAAAAGTTATTAAAATAAAATAAGAACATTTTATAAACATATTTATGTCAATAAGTATGAAAATTTTTGTAAGGGAATATTCCTAGAAACACACAATATACTAAGACTGGTACACAAAAAAATAGAAAATCAGAGCAGTGTCATATCTAATACATAATTTTAATCTGTAATTAAACAGTTTTGCACAAAGAAGACTATAGAATAAATGGCTTCACTCGCTAATTCTCTCAAATATTGATGAAAAAATAATACCAAACATTATCCAAAATCATCCAGATAATCAAAAATGGAGGGGCACATTTCAACTAATTTTTTGAGTTCTACATAACCTGGATAACAAAACCTGACAAAGACAGTGTAAGAAAAGAAAAGAAAAGAGCAGACCAATTTCTCTCTTGACTATAAATGAAAAAGTCTTTATTTATACATACTATTTATCTATAAATAAATATCAAGTTGAATATCAATCTATACAATTCACATTAAAAGAAAAACAAAAAGGAGGAATATAGTATGATTATCAAATAGGTTAGGAAAAAAACCTTTTGATAAGACTTAATATCCATTCATAAATATCCATTCATGACAGAAACTGTTAGCAAACAAAGAAAAAATAAAATTTTAAAATTTTAAATAAGAAAATAAAATTTTCTTATTTGGAAAGGTGTAACTGAGAAAACTTAATCACACATCATACTTAATGAAAAAAAGTTGAAAAATTTTCTGTGAAGAACAAAATAAACACCAGGATATATTTCATTTATTTTATATATTATATTTTTTATATTTACTTCTATTCAGTATATTTGGAGGAAAAATATTTCACAATCAGAAAGGGAGAAACAAAACATTCATTATCTGCAGATGGCATAATTGTGAATGCAGAAAGTTTAAAATAGTGTACAAAAATTTGATATTAATTATATAGTAATTAATTATATTTATATATAGCAGCAACATACAAATGAAAAAGGAATTTTTAAAAGGATACCATGTGTAAGATACACAAAATCCAATACTTACTTGTGAACCAAACAAAATCTGTGCAATATCTATGCAATGAAAAATACAAAACAGTATTCAGAATAATTAAGGAGGACCTGAATAAATGCAGTGATGTATCCTGTTCGGGAATTAACTTATTACGGTATAAATGTAATTCTCCCTAAAAATTGGTCTATAAGTTCAACACAATCCCAGTCAAAATCATAGCAGCTTATATAAAATAGTGCATGTGCATATATGTAAATCAAAAAGCATATTATAAAATATATTTACATGAAAGTGCACAGAGAAAAAGTAGCTAAGAAAAATGTAAAGAATGAAACTAATCTTAACACAAAAACACTATCAAATATAAATATTTAATATCTACTTACAGTAATAAAGACAGTATTATTCATATAACAGTAGAAAAACAGTAAAATGGAGTAAGTCCAGGAGGAGACCCTCCCATATATGGTTGCTTGAATTATGACAAAATTAGCATTTTAATGTAGTTGTAAGAATATACTAATTTCCAAAATTATGATGACCCTCATATCACAGATTTGGTGTACCTATTTCTAAATTTTTTTAATGGAATTGTGTATATGTATTATTTTGTATCTAGTGTATTTGCCTCTTTCTAGGAATCATTATTGTTATTGAATGTGACATAGCTCCTTCATTGTCATTACTGTATACTAATGCATTGTTTGAGATATCATGCTTAATTGTAATAGTGACAAGATAGAATCCCTAAGGGCATTAGGTTCTGTGGTAATGTTCCATTTGTCATTCTGGTTGCTGGTTGCTAGTTGTGTTCACTTTTATAAAAATTAATGATGTCATCACATAATTTGTGTAGTTTTATGTATGTGTTTTAATTCAACAAAAATTTTACTTTATAAAGTAATTATATTGTTAATTGGAATTTCTACCTGGCAATCAGGTAGACTCCTCTCATTAGACACACATGAATTGACAAAAGTAATGTCTGGTCTTTGCCATCCCCCTAAGGCACATTCCTGTATCTGATTACTGAACATTTATCTGATACCCTCAGAGAAACATAAACTCAGTGTCAAAATACTTCAAATCCTCTATATAGTTTGAAGGACAAAACAAAATGATTAGCATATAGCAGAATTATTTCAACTAACTGTTAAATAATTTAAAATAACCATGGGGACCTCCCTGGTGGCGCAGTGGTTAAGAATCCACCTGCCAATATCACTGATGAACATAGATGCAAAATTCCTCAGCAAAATACTAGCAATAAGAATCCAGCAGCACATTAAAAGGATCATACAGCATGATCAAGTGGAGTTTATCCCAGGAATGCAAGGATTCATCAATATATGCAAATCAATCAATGTGATATACCATATTAACAAATTGAAGTATAAAAAACATATGATCATCTCAATAAACGCAGAAAAATCTTTTCACAAAATTCAACACCTATTTATGATAAAAACCCTCCAGAAAGTAGGCATAGAGGGAACTTACCTCAACATAATAAAGGCCATATATGACAAACCCACGGCCAACATCGTCCTCAATGGTGAAAAACTGAAACCGTTTCCACTAAGATCAGGAACAAGACAAGGTTGCCCACTCTCATCACTAGTATTCAACATTGTTTTGGAAGTTTTAGCCACAGCAATCAGAGAAAAAAAAAGAAAGAAAAGGAATCCAAATTGGAAAAGAAGAAGTAAAGCTGTCACTGTTTGCAGATGACATGATACTATACATAGAGAATCCTAAAGATACTACCAGCAAACTAATAGAGCTGATCAATGAATCTGGTAAAGTAGCAGCATACAAGATTAATGCAGAGACATCTCTTGCATTCCTATACACCAATGATGAAAAATCTGAAAGATAAAATAAGGAAATACTCCCTTTTACCATTGCAACAGAAAGAATAAAATACCTAGGAATAGGGCTTTGCTGGTGGCACAGTGGGTGAGAGTTCGCCTGCCAATTCAGGGGACGTGGGTTCGTGCCCTGCTCTGGGAATATCCCACATGCCGTGGAGCTGCTAGGCCCATGAGCCATGGCCTCTGAGCCTGTGCGTCCAGAGCCTGTGCTCTGCAACGGGAGAGGCCACAACAGTGAGAGGCCCACATACCTCAAAAACCAAAAAAAAAAAAAAAAAAAAAAAAAAAAAACCCAAATAAAACCCTAGGAATAAAACGATCTAAGGAGACAAAAGGCCTGTATGCAGAAAACTATAAGACACTGATGAAAGAAGTTAAAGATGATACAAAAAGATGGAGAGATATACCATGTTTTTGGATTGGAAGAATCAACATTGTGCATATGACTATACTACCCAAAGCAATCTACAGATTCAGTGCAATCCCTATCAAACTACCAATGGCATTTTTCATGGAACTAGAACAAAAAATTGTACAATTTGTATGAAAACACAAAAGACCCCGAATAGCCAAAGCAATCTTGAGAAAGAAAAACGGAGCTGGAGGAATCAGGCTCCCTGACTTCAGACTGTACTACAAGGCTACAGTAATCAAGACAGTATGGTCCTGGCACAAAAACAGAAATATAGATCAAAGGAACAGGATAGAAAGCCCAGAGGTAAACCTACACACATATAGTTACCTTATCTTTGATAAAGGAGGCAAGACTATATAATGGGGAAAAGAGACATCCTCTTCAATAAGTGGTGCTGGGAAAACTGGAGAGGTACATCTAAAAGAATGAAATTAGAACACTCCCTAACACCATACACAAAAATAAACTCCAAATGGATTAAAGACCTAAATGTCAAACTAGACACTATAAAACTCTTAGAGGAAAACCTTGGCAGAACACTCTATGACATAAATCACAGCAAGATCCTTCTTGACCCACCTCCTAGAGAAATGGAAATAAAACCAAAAATAAACAAATGGGACCTAATGAAACTTAAAAGCTTTTGCACAGTAAAGGAAACCATAAACAAGTTGAAAAGACAACCCGCAGATTGGGAGAAAATATTTGCAAATGAAACAACTGACAAATATTTAATCTCCAAAATATACAAGCAGCTCATGAGCTCAATATTAAAAAAAACAAACAACCCAATCTAAAAATGGGTCAAAGACCTAAATAGACATTTCTCCAAAGAAGATATACAGATTGCCAACAAACACATGAAAGGATGCTCAACATCAGTAATCATTAGAGAAATGCAAATCAAAACTACAGTGAGGTATCACCTCACACCAGTCAGAATGGCCATCATCAAAAAATCTACAAACAATAAATGCTGGAGAGGGTGTGGAGGAAAGGGAACCCACATGCACTGTTGGTGGGAATGTAAATTGATGCAGCCACTATGGAGAACAGTATGGAGGTTCCTTAAAAAACTAAAAATAGAACTACCATATGACCCTACAATCCCACTACTAGGCATATTCCCTGAGAAAACCATAATTCAAAAAGAGTCATGTACCACAATGTTCATTGCAGCTCTATTTACAATAGCCAGTACATGGAAGCAACCAAAGTGTCCATCAAAAGTTGAATGGATAAAGAAGATGTGGCACATATATACAAGGGAATAGTACTCAGCCCTAAAATGAAAGGAAATTAAGTTATTTGTAGTGAGGTGGATGGACCTAGAGACTGTCATATAGAGTGAAGTAAGTCAGAAGAGAAAAACAAATACCGTATGCTAACACATATATATGGAATCTAAAAAAAAAGCTCCTGACGAACCTAGGGGCAACACAGGAATAAAGATGCAGATGTAGAGAATGGACATGAGGTCACTGGTTAGGGGAAGGGTAAGATGGGATGAAGTGAGAGAGTGGCATGGACATATATACCCTACCAAATGTAAAATAGATAGCTAGTGGGAAGCAGCCACATAGCACAGGGAGATCAGCTCGGTGCTTTGTGTCCAACTAGAGGGGTGGGATAGGGAGGGTGGGAGGGAGACGGAAGTGGTAGAAGCTATGGGTATATATGTATATGTATAGCTGATTCACTTTGTTGTAAAGCAGAAACTAACACACCATTGTAAAGCAATTATACTAAAATAAAGATGTGAAAGAAAGAAAGAAAGAAAGGAGGGATGAAGAGAGAGAGAGAAAGAAAGGAAGGAAGGAAGAATGAAAGAAAGAAAGAGAAAAAGAAAGAAAGAAAGAAAGAAGGAAAGAAAGAAGGAACAAAAGAAGGAAAGAAAGAAAGAAAGAAAGAAAGAAAGAAAGAAAGAAAGAAAGAAAGAAAAAGAAAGAAAGAAGGAAGGAAGGAAGGAAGGAAGGAAAGAAAGAAAGAAAGAAAGAAAGAAAGAAAGAAAGAAAGAAAGAAAGAAAGAAAGAAAGAAAGAAAGAAAGAAAGAAAGAAAGAAAGAAGGAAGGAAAGAAGGAAAGAAGGAAAGAAGGAAAGAAGGAAAGAAGGAAAGAAAGAGAAAGAAATAAGAAGAAAGAATCTGTCTGACAGTGTAGCGGACATGGGTTTGAGCCCTGGGCCAGGAAGATCCCACATTCCTCAGAGCAACTAAGCCTTTGCACCACAACTCTTGAGCTTGTGGTCTAGAGTCCATGAGCTACAACTACTGAGGCCATGTGCCACAACAACTGAAGCCTGTGTGTCTAGTGCCTGTGCTTTGCAACAAGAGAAGCCACCGCAATGAGAAGCCTGTGGACCTCAATAATGAGTAGCCCCTGCTCGTTACAACTAGAGAAACTCCATGCACAGCAACGAATACCCAATGCAGCCAAAAATAAATAAGATAAATAAGTTTAAGATAACCATGATAAATATTGGTAAATTTATATGGTTAACATATTAGCAATATAAAAGAAAAATGAATAAATAAAAAGAACTAAAAATATCATATAAAGAAAACATAGTAGGTAGAAAACAATAACCAAATAGTGTGGAACATGTGAAGTGGAAGATTTGAGTGAAGAATTCTTCCAAGTAGCAAGACATTCTGCAAAAATAACAACTAAAAAAAATAAACAGTAGTGTATATACTACCCATCTCTTTTTACTTTCCTATTTAAGATGATAAAAATCTAGATATTGATAATCCAATACACTTACTGTTTATTTTTTTTAGTTGTTATTTTTGCAGAATGTCTTGCTATACACTACCAAACGTAGGGTGGATAGCTAGTGGGAAGCAGCCACATGGCACAGGGAGATCAGCTAGGTTTGTGACCACCTAGAGGGGTGGGATAGGGAGGGTGGGAGGGAGGAAGATGCAAGAGGGAAGAGATATGGGAACATATGTATATGTATAACTGATTCACTTTGTTGTAAAGCAGAAACTAACACACCATTGTAAAGCAATTATACTCCAATAAAGTTGTTTTTAAAAAAGATGGGTAGGGCTTCCCTGGTGGCGCAGTGGTTGAGAGTCCGCCTGCCCATGCAGGGGACGCGGGTTCGTGCCCCGGTCTGGGAGGATCCCACATGCCGCGGAGCGGCTGGGCCCGTGAGCCATGGCCGCTGAGCCTGCGCATCCGGAGCCTGTGCTCCGCAATGGGAGAGGCCACAACAGTGAGAGGCCCGCGTACCGCAAAAAAATAAATAAATAAATAAATAAAAGATGGGTAAATTCTAAAGTAATGGACAAAATAAAATTCTCAGAAATAAAGATGAAGGAATTCAGGTTGAAAGAACTCATAGATTTTTAAACAGGAGAGATCGTCTTATACCTTTTTTAGATATTGATAAAATTTAAAATTATTAAAGTTTTAAAACTTCCAGACAGAAAGATAGATCACCTACAGCACACAACATAAGAATCAGAATTTCCACACAATGTGAGATGCTAGCATACTAAATGAAGGGAAAGAATTTTAAACTAAAATTTCATATCCAGCAAAAGTTTCCTTCAAATGTGAAGGTCAAGTATGAGAGTTACCTCAGAAAAGTTGCCACACGAAGATTCTTGTTGAATATTCTTGCCTCCTTTGTCATAGATTAATCGACCATACGTGCATGGGTTTATGTCTGGGCTTTCTATCCTGTTCCATTGATCTATGTGTCTCTTTTTGTGCCAATACTGTACTGTTTTGATTACTGTAGGTTTGTAGTGTAGTCTGAAGTCAGGGAGTGTGATTCCTCCAGCTCCATTCTTCTATCTCAAGATTGTTTTGGCTATTTGGGGTCTTTTGTATTTCCATACAAATTTAAAAGTTTTTTGTTCCAGTTCTGTGAAAAATGTCATTGGTAACTTGATAGGGATTGCATTGAATCTGTAGATTGCCTTGAGTAGTATCGGCATTTTAACCATATTGATTCTTCCAATCCAGGAACACAGTGTATCTTTATATCTGTTTGTTTTATCTTCATTATCTTTTGTGAGCATCTGATAGTGTTCAGAGTACAGATCTTTTGCCTCCTTAGGTGGGTTTATCCTACGTATTTTATTCTTTTTGATTTGATGGTAACTGGGATTGCTTCCTTAACTTCTCTTTCTGATATTTTGTTATTAGTGTATAGGAAAGCAAGAGATTTCTGTGCATTAATTTTGCATCCAGCAACTTTACCAAATTAATTGATGAATTCTAATAGTTTCCTGGTAGTGTCTTCAGGATTTTCATGTCATCTGAAAACAGTGACAGTTTTACTTCTTCTTTTCCAATTTGTATTCCTTTTATTTCTTTTCCTTCTCTGATTGCTGTGGCTTGGACTCCTAAAACTATGTTGAATACAATTGGCGAGAGTGGGGATCCTTGTCCTATTCCTGATTTTAGAGGAAATGCTTTCAGATTTTCACCATTGAGTATGATGCTAGCTGTGGGTTTGTCATATATGGCCTTTATTATGTTGAAGTAGGTTCCCTATATGCCCACTTTCTGAAGAATTTTTATCATAAATGGATGTTGCATTTTTTCAAAAGCTTTTTCTGCATCTATTGAGATGATCATGTGGTTTTTATTCTTCAATTTGTTAATGTGGTGTATCACATTGATTGATCTGCAGATATTGAAAAATCCTTCATTCCTGGGATAAATCCCACTTGATCATGGTATCTGATCCTTTACATGTACTGTTGGAGTCAGTTTGCTAGTATTTTGTTGGGGATTTTTGCATCCATGTTCATCAGTGATATTTGTCCGTAAATTTCTTTTTTTGTGATATCTTTGTCTGGTGTTAGTATCAGGGTAATGGTGATAGAATGAGTTAGGAAGTTTTCCTTCCTCTCTACTTTTGGGAATAGTTTTAGAAAGATAGGTGTTAACTCTCTCTAAATGTTTGGTAGAAGTTACCTGTGAGTCCATCTGGTCCTGGCCTTTTTTTTGGTGGGGAGCTTTAAAATTACTGATTCAACTTCAATACTGATAACTGGTCTTTTCATATTTTCTATCTCTTCTTGGTTCAGTCTTGGGAGGGTTTACCTTTCTACAATTTTTTCCATTTCTTCTAGATTGTCCATTTTATTGATGTATAGTTGCTCATAGTGGTCTCTAATAGTCCTTTATATTTCTGTGCTGTTTGTTGTAACTTCTCCTTTTTCATTTCTGATTTTATTGATTTGGGGCTCTCTCCCTTTTTTTTCTTGATGAGTCTGACTAAAGGTTTATCAATATTGTTTATCTTTTCAAATAAGCAAAAGATGTGGTATATATATATGTATATATATATAATGGAATATTACTCAGCTATAAAAAAGAATGAAATAATGCCATTTGCAGCAATATGGATGGACTTAGAGATTATCATATTAGGTGAAGTAAGTCAGACAAAGATAAATATCATGTGATATTACTTTATGTGAAATATATAAAAAGATACAGATGAACTCATTTAAAAAACATAAATAGACCCACAGACATAGAAAACAAACTTACAGTTACTGAAGGGGATAGCAGGGGGTAGGGGGAGAGATAAATTAGGAGTTTGGGATTAACATATACATGCTATTATCTATAAAATATATAACCAACAAGGACCTACTGTATAGCACAGCAAATTATACTCAATATTTTTTAATAATCTATAAGGGAAAATGATCCAAAAAAGATTGTATATATATATATATATATATATATATATATATATATATATATATATATATATCTGAATCACTTTGCTGTATGCTTGAAACTAACACAACATTGTAAATTAAGTAAACTTCAATTTTTTTAAATGGTGAAAGAAAATATTCATGTTGAAAACACATTTGGAGGGTGTGTCCCAATGAGAGGATAAATAAATCTACAAGTTGCAGCAAAAGACACTAAAAATAAGAATTATACAACCGTTTGGTGATTGTTTTCTTTTCTTAACAATATCTGAGATCAAAGAAAAGAAAAAATGTGTATCCTTAACAATGAGGAACTATAGTTTTCTACAGTATGCACTTGATAGAAGTGGAAGTGATAGAGATTAAAGAACAAGAAATTTGGGGAAATATTTATTTTTCTTTAGAAAAAAAAATTGTGCATTTAAAATATGTGTAGGACTAATTACAATGAGTTTGGTCCTAAGACAGGATCAATGAAAAATATGCAAGGTTTACCTTTCAAACCAGCAGGAAAACTTGTTATGACTTGTGGAAATATTGAAAATGCAAAAAGCAAAAAAAAAAAAAAAAAACATAAAAAAGAATGACACAGCACTTCTCATATTTTATTGGCGAAAGCAAGTCACATGGTGAATCCTGATATCAGTGGGGGAGGAAAGTATAATCATACAATGAAGGGCAGCAAATATTTTAAATGATTATATAATCCATGAGAATAAATACAAACCAGAATAAGATACATTACACAATAACAGTTTTGTATATTAAAAATACACATAAAATACAGTGCAAGAAAGCAAACCAAAACATATGAAGCACATTATAATGATTTCCTAAGAATGGAGGGAAAATACTGGAAGTGGGAAATAAAAATTTTTAAATAGAGATAATATTTTAAAACTAAACTAAAATAAATTAAAATTCTCCAGAAAAATAAAAAAACATAGCATATACCCGGAATATATTGCTTTGGGTATGGTGTGAATAGAGTTATCATGAAAGGGATTTGTTGTCCTTTTCTCTAGAGAGACTGTGGAATTTATTAAATAAAGAGAAATATGTTGCTCAAAGGAAAATTTACATTCAGATGTGAAGGAAATCTGCTAAGTAGCTTAAGCTGAAGAATTATTTTTTTGTAGAGGATTGTAGTCTTAGAAGTCAGCCTCAGAATACAGTAATTACCTCTTGTGCTCAGTTTCACCTTCTGCAGTTTCAGTTACCCAAAGTCAACTGCAGTCTGAAAATATTAAATGGAAAATTCCAGAAATAAATAATTTATAAGTTTCAAATTATGTGTCATTCTGAGTAGCATGATGAAATCTCATGGCATCCCATTCTGTCCTGCCCAGGATGTGAATTGTCCTTCTTTTCAGCATATCCATGTTCTATATGCTACCTGCTGATTAGTCACTTAGTAACCACATCTGTTATAAGACTACCGCAGTATTGCAGTGTTTGTGTTCACGTTTTTACTTAATAAATGGCCCCAAAGTGCAAGTGTAGTGATGTGGGCCATTTAGGTGTCCTCTTACTGTGCATAATTTATAAATTAAACTTTATCATGTATATGTATGTATGTATAGGAAAAAGCATAGTATATACAGGGTTCAGTACTGTCTACAGTTTCAGGCTTCCACTGGGGTTCTTGGAACATATTCCCCACAGTTAAAAGGGGAACTACCGTATATGAAAAGGAAAATGTTTATATTCCTGGCACAAGAGAAAAAGAAGTTTTATTATGTTTGTGAAGTTTAGTGAGGATCTAGTACAGTTAACCAAAGAAGGAGGGACGCTCCGGATTTAGAAATGAGAGCAATAATTGGAATTTACTAGTACGGAGCAAATAAAAATATAAAATGAACACTCCCATTTCCCTTGATGCCTGTATAACAGGACTAAAGAAAATATGGGCAGATTTTAAAGTAAGATGAGCAACTTCAGTAGAAGACATTGCAGGCATTAGTTGGTGAGTTTAAAAGTGTTGGAGCAATTTTAGATGATACTGGCTTATGCTCTGAGGAAAATGCTAGAGAAATACTTGTATTGTGACTAGAGAGACGATAAGGTTTATTAAAGGGTAAATGGGCAATATCATAATTAAGCAACTTCTGATATGGTTGTAGTATGGAGTGGGAATGGCATGAAACATTGTACGTGTTATTATTCTACTCTGACACTTGACAGTAGGCAGGCAAACGATCTGTGAGTTCCCTTAGCAAACCAAGCATTCATGTTTCCATATTTCACAGTATGAGAAACCCCTCAATGTAAAGTGTAGAGGGATGTTAGAATAAGAAACAAGTTAGCCGAAAAAGCAGAGAGAGGAAAGGTTGTTTGCATGCCCAGGTCTTGAGCAAGAAGCAACTGGATTTTCCATCTAGTACAAAGCAGAAATCCCTTCTAGAAGTCATTATTCATAGATTCAAGGATGTTTAGGCAGGAAGTAGAATCATCATCCAATCCTGCGTCATTGGCACCCTGATGTAAGCCACACACCTGGTCAGTTGTGAGGTTTATTGTTAATTGAATCAAATTAACAGAAGAAAGGAAAAGAATTGGGAGAATGTACACATCTACAGAAAGTAGGCTCTTAAGATTTTAACTCCGGCTTAGGTTTCAAGATAAGCCATCAAAGAATGGCATATTGTTTTCCCTTGCCATTTCCCTTTGCCTCTCTGGGGAATGTGGGAGGAGGAATGGCTGAGTGAGTAATGATATGTAATAATATCACTAATTTACCATGATCTTTATTTGATAAAAAGCAATCAAGGAAATCTTTTTGCACCACTTTTAGACTCTATGTCATTAAATTTTCTATTCCTCTTCTCTTCCAAAATCAGATTTTAAGCACATTTAGCCCACTGAATATACTTACTTTGGCATCAGTGACCAGAATCTTAACAAAGAACATAATATTTTCTTTCCATCCACTCATGTTGACTTTAAAGTTATTGTTGCACTAAACCTCTAGTCACTTACAAATGCATAACAGTGTATTTTCTTCCCAGTCAGAGTTATGAGAGATTATAATGCACATAAATCAAATTGTGTTTCACCCTATGTGAGAAATGTCAGGACTCTTATCGTTCAGGTTAAAAAAAATGACATCTCAGAAAAAGTATTTGGCATAATTTGTCTCTCTTTTAGGCCCTTGAACTAAAGGAAAAATGGTAATAACTGATCACCAAGAAAAGATCTAAAAATGCACAAGTTTAACTGTTTTTCCCTGCTAGAAGGCTGACACCTTGAATTTTTTTATTACAACTTAAAAATGTATTTTATTACATAAGTCAAAACATCCAGTATGGATCAATCCAGTACAATAGGTTGTTTAATAATTCTATGCTATGTTTCAGGTAAAAAATTAAAGTTTGAATCTAGAAACCAAGGGACAATATAAAACAAGTGTATATCCCTCAGAAAAAATTACCTATACATGGCAAAACCTAACATAAGGTTTATAAAGAAAACTATTTATCACAAAATAGGATAATAATACAGTAACTACAGTATAATTTTTAAGAACCCTAAAGAGTAGGTTCTAAGATCAGGCATAGTCCTAAACACAAGAGATATGAGAAATAGACATGTAAATAAATACACAGTTGAGGTTAAGTGCTATAACAGAAATAAAGCACTTTTATTGCCATTTATAAAACACACAAAAGTTGTAGTAGAAACCCAGAAAACATTATAATACATAAAAATCTCTTGACTTTGTAGGATATACGACTTCATAAATTAGTTTATTGATTTTTGTTTCCTACAAAATAATATCTAATCATGGGAAACAGGTATTTTCATACTTCTAAGAAATGGTGAAGAAAAATTCAGACCAAAAAGCAATATTCAAAGCTTCATGGAAATGTCAGTAAAGAAATGAAATAACATCTGTGCTTTTGTTCTTTTAAAAGCTATTTCTGTTTTATGAAATTCAGGTGAATAGTCTAAATGTTAATGTGTATAGACATCTAAAAGAATGAAACATCAAAATGAATATGTAAACACAGAAATGTGTAAAATAATTGAAAATGGTCCTGTATGGGAGTAGGATTGTCTGTGCAACAGTAATTTTTTGGCATGAACAGACAAAAATTTCCACAATCAACGGCTTGATGCCATAATGATATTATGGGTTAATATGCTTAACATTTCTGTAGTATTGAAATCTTGAAAATATTTTGAATTGTTGTATACGAGGCAAGCAATTATATCCTCCCCACTGCTATCCTGTCTTTATATTAAGAACTAAAATATACAAATACCATCCTATTCTAAGGACAAAAAGAAATTCAGGGGAAAATGACAAGATCCAAGTACATTAACTTATCAGATTTAGCCAACCATTTTCTATGCATCATAGCAAGCACTCTGTCTGGAGTATTATAAATGAGTGCTTCTGAATAATGGCAACACTAATGAAACATCTACAGGGTGTAACTCCATCTGCTCTTTTGTTCAATTTGCCATGTGAGTTAAATGGCGGAACAAGAGTCATGGAGTGATGAGGCAAAACTGCTTCAAACTAGCCTAGACAGCTCTATCAAATTCTTAAGAGTCTCAATTTGGACAATTCTGTGTAATAAGATAAAGATGTTTTTAAACAGGAAAGGAAATTGATAATGCATCTTCATAAGGTTTCCAAAAGAAATCAGTAGCAGGAATTATGTTTCTAGTTAATAAAGCATCAATGGCATACAAATCCTAGACTCACCCAATAGCAAATATAACAGAAAAGAAACAAAACATGACTTGGCAATCTCCCATTTTCAGTAAATTCCATTGGACCCTTTTCTAAGACTTTCACAGCAATCATGATGGTGGTAACAGAAAAATATTGTTCAAGATTGAATTAATTCATTGACTTCATCAAGAAATATTTATCTGTCAACACATATATGTCAGGAGCAATTAAGGTATAGGGTTACAGCAATGAATGAAACAAATCCAGGAGAAGCTCGCAGTACAGACCTGTAGACAGTAAAAGTATAAAAATAAAATATATAATGTGTTATATAATAAGTGCTACAGTGAAAAAGAAAACAGGACAATCTTCCATACTAATTCTGTTAGACATGTATATCAATTTTGTTTGGTATTACAAATCCTGTATTTGTCTTAAATGAATGTCTATTTATCTTCATGGTTCCAACTCTATTTCTAAATGTTCTGAAATTTGGTGGCTAACGTCAATTTTGTTATTCTAACCATAACTCTAATGATTTTCTAATTCAAACCCTTCTCAGACTTCAGCTTTCTAGAATTGTTTTTTGCCTTTTCTCTTTAGGAAAATCCCTCCATTCCATTTTTAATGTTAGTTGCCTTTTCTGAAAAATGCCAAACTCTGTCTTGACTTACAAGGCTACTACATATAATTGTGCAAGTTGGGTCCTATGAAAATCCAGATATCATTCACATGGGCTCAAGTGTATGGCAACACATAGAATTGTGCAACACACAAGTTAACTCAACCATAATGGCTGCCCTCAAGAATTTTCAACTATTTTAAGCTGCTAAATTTTGGGAGTTTGTTGTGCAGCAGAGATTACTAGTTTACCTATGAACTAGGTTCACCTAGCATTACACTATTATTTGTCATGATATACGCATAGTATGTTTTCTTCTTTTTTGTTGTTCTCGGTTTTTATTATAGGGGAATTTCTTTACCCTCTTCACTGCTTCTAATATGCTCATATCTTTTGTACCAGGTGTTACGTTTTTAAATTATAACACCATATTTTTTGCATCATTTTCTGAATACCTGATATATGTAAGAAACAAAAATGAATTTAAAAAGGGAAGAAAAAACAATTTATTGTCTTCCAAATAAACATGTCGATTTGTTTACATATCTCTATAGATCAACTGTTAAGCGTAGGAATCAAGGCCTACAGATTATTTATTATGTGATAATTCAGAGCATGTATTTGGAAAACAATATAAATTGGTTAATTAGCATAAGCCCAGCACTCAGACCTAAAGCTGCAAGAGGACTGAGGGTAAATATTTTCTCATATTTACAAGTTTAAATTTCTAAAAGTTGTTTGTTCTTGATTTTATGCCTTGAAGATAATTTGATGAAACATTCAATAAGCAATTATTCTTACCATTCTATATTGAAATATTGCCACATCCTAGGCGTCTGCTTTCTTTGAAGAAGAGCCATGTCTATTATTACCTTTGGCCTGATTTTCAGTGAGAAACAATTGGCCAAAATTACATTGTTATATAATTCAATGATCTGAAAAAGCCAATATACTTGTTATAGGAATTCAAATAAAATAAAATGTAATATTCATATATAATGTGGATAGAAGTATCATGAATTACAAGACACTTAGGTGAATTTAGAAAATTAAATATTGAATTATCTTTCTAGGTTTTTCCTTCTCATCTATAAAATCAGAGGCTAGAGTTTGATGACCATTTAGGTCCCTTCAAACCCCCATATTCAATGATTCTAGAAAAAACTTAGTAAAAATAAAGGAAAAAATCCAAATTAATAAGAAAATGTAAATATCTTACATATGGTGCTTTGAACCTAATAATGTGATCAAATACAAACCTATAGCTTTATTATAAATTATTTAAAATATTTTGGCTTTCTTAATGATTAATATTTATAAAGCAGTCATAGTGCCCCCAATCCACTATTGAAGAATAAAGCATGCTATCCCCTTACTCTACACTAATTAAATAGAACTTATTTTCCTAGTCTCTCACAATTTTGTCATTCCACTTCTTGCCCTGACTCTTTAAATAAGATTAAAAAATCTTTACACTTTTCCTGAGGATATTACCTAATGAACTTGTTCCAACTTACATTTTTGTAGAGCTAAAAAGATAACAGTTTCTTCTCCACATTTGCATTCATTGTGCTTCCTTTTACATATTTTTTAGTGGTATGTCAAATGAATTCACTCATTCATTCATTCATGTGTTTTGCCAAATCAAACAATCCAAGAAACAAAAGTATCAAACGCCTACCAGATATCATGGGTCTTAGTTCATATTCCTCAGAAACAGACTGTGGCAGGGCTTCAGGTACATGTGTTTTACTGAGGATGTGCTCTTGAGGAAAAACTTGTAACAGGAGTTACAGAGGCAGGATAATGAAAAGGAAACAGCTCATTGAGGATGCAGTTTCACCTAAAATCTAGGATTCACCAGTATGGAGGTTTCTCAAAAAACTAAAAATAGAAATACCATATGACTCAGCAATTCCACACCTGGATGTGTATCTGAAAAAAATGAAAGCACTTATTCGAAAAGATACACATACCTCAATGTTCATAGAATCCTTATTTACAATTGCCAAGGTATGGAAGCAAAGTAAGTGTCCATCAACAGATGAATGAATAAGAAAGTGTGGTGTATATATATATATATATATACACGTGTATATATATACACAATAGAATACTACTCAGCCATAAAGAAGAATGAAATTTTGCCATTTGCAGCAACGTAGATGGACTTCGAAGGCATTATGTTATGTGAAATAAGTCAGAGAAAGACAAATACTGTATGATATCACTTATATGTGGAATCTGAAAAAATACAACAAATTAGTGAATGAAACAAAAGAGAAGCAGACTCACAGATACAGAGAACAAATTAGTGGTTACCAGTGGGGAGGGGGGAGGGAGGAAGGGCAATATAGGAGTAGGGGGGGAAAAGGGTTATCATGGAATTATATGAAATCATGTTTGTGAAATTTTTGAAAACTATAAAGCACTATACAAGACAAAAAAAAACAACCCTCAGAATGGGAGAAAATATTTGCAAATGAATCAATGGACAAAAGATTAATCTCCAAAATATATAAACAGCTCATGCAGCTTGATATTAAAAAAACAAACAACCCAATCCAAAAATGGGCAGAAGACCTAAATAGACATTTCTCCAAAGAAGACATACATATGGTCAAGAAGCACATGAAAAGCTGCTCAACATCACTAATTATTAGAGAAATGCAAATCAAAACTACAATGAAGTATCACCTCACACCAGTTAGAATGGGCATCATCAGAAAATCTATAAACAACAAATGCTGGAGAGGGTGTGGAGAAAAGGGAAACCTCTTGCACTGTTGGTGGGAATGTAAATTGATACAGCCACTATGGAGAACAGTATGGAGGGTACTTAAAAAACTAGAAATAGAATTACCATATGACCCAGCAATCCCACTACTGGGCATATACCCAGAGAAAACCATAATTCAAAAAGACACATGCACCCCAACGTTCATCGCAGCATTATTTTCAATAGTCAGGTTGTGGAAGCAACCTAAATGCCCATCAACAGGAGAATGGATAAAGAAGATGTGGTACATATATACAATGGAATATTACTCAGCCATAAAAATGAACGAAATTGGGTCATTTGTAGAGACATGGATGGATCTAAAGGCTATCATACAGAGTGAGGTAAGTCAGAAAGAGAAAAACAAATATTGTATATTAACACATATATGAGGAATTTAGAAAAATGGTATAGATGAACCGGTTTGCAGGGCAGAAATAGAGACACAGATGTAGAGAACAAACATATGGACAGTAAGGGGGGAAAGTGGCAGGGGTGGTGGTGGTGGTGGGATGAATTGGGAGATTGGAATTGACATATATACAGTAATATGTGTAAAATGGATAACTAATAAGAACCTGCTGTATAAAAAATAAATTAAATTTAAAAAAAGAAAATTGTAAAGCACTATAGAATTTAAGGAATCTTTCAATCAGTAAAAAAATTAAAAAAAGAATAAAGTCATTTACCCAAGGAAAAAATAAAGAAGTGGATCCTCCAGTCTAGTTATGATTGCATCGCCAACTACGTTCTTCACTGAAACTTCATGGGAAACATTGAGCCAAACCATTTACCAAAGTTGCGTGCAAATTCATAATCCAGAGAAAGCTTGAGACAGTAAATGATTATTGTTGGTTTAGTCCATTGAGTTTTGGGGTGACTCCATAGGCAGCAATAGATAACTAATACAGAGTTGTCCAGTGGTAAAACTTTGGGTCCCTGGGTATCCAGCCACCCTTGAAGATCTTGGTATCTTCCTTTCCCTAATGCGCAATTACCTTACTACATGGTCATAGGTAACATTAAGGAAAGATGGCAGAAATTGCAAATGAATACACGTATTAGGATAGTGTATCAGGACACAGTGTCTCCCTGAGCAGTGAGTACCAAATCTGAGAATTAGTTCAGTTCCAGAAACCGCAAAGGACTATGACTCTTTGGAAGGACAGCTACCCTCAGCCTCCTGATAATCCATCTTGGATTTCATTTGATTGTGTATCTGTATACCTTCACCCTAGGAATGTCATATTCTATTAAACATTTTCGTAGCTCTCTTGGCAGCCACTTTAACATTACTATTCATTGTGATAACTGTACCCACTTGTGATAGCTAAGGACCTCAACCTGGCCTCTGATAGCTTGGATTCCTGTCTTCCTCATTGCTGTAAGGCAGCGCAGTTCTATAACAAAAGTTTCTACCATCATCCCTGCCCTAGAAAGGACAGCCAGTACTGGACTTCTCAGTGATGATCTTGCCTCTCTTACAGGTTTCTTATTTATCACGTTGGTAAATGGGGGCTTTCACTTGGAACTTAATCATCTGATGAGTTTCTCAGCATTAGGATATTCATCTAGCATGCCTATTTCTCTGAGCCTTTTGATCCCTTGCCCCACTATCTGTCACAGCACTTCAGGCATTTTTACTTTGCTTAGTGTGGCCCTTCACCTTTTCCAAGATTCCAAGAGCCATCTTTGCAGAATGTTAATGCCTTCAGTGGAGTCCTTGCTAGGGTGGTAAATTCCTATATCATGAGAGTGTACAACTTGTACACTAACTGACCTTATGTTCTGTTCCTTTGATCTCTAACCCTCAGCATCTAGTCCATCCCCATTCTCTTGCTCCTTCCAGCATATGTTAGCCAGCTCCTTCAACATATAGTTCTTCTTTTCTCTTTACAAGCCCAGCACATTTCTGGACAAGTTATGTTGGCATTTGACTCTTGTTATATTGTGGTTTCCAAGAAAGGAGATGGCAAAGGAATTGCCTTAGGGAGGCCAATATTTAAGGTCTTTGCATGGTCTTAATAGACAGGGGTGCACTCATTTCTAACAAGGAGGAGTGAAACCTATCAGGGCCCTGATGTTGGCATAGGAAATCTTCTGAGGCTGAGAAGTCAACCTCTGAAGCTCCACCACTCATAGAATTAAGTCCAGAGCCTGGTCATCTGCTCTATCTTTTCTTTGGCTATAATAAATTAAGGTCATCTTAAATTCTGTGAAAGATATCCTCTGGTTTTCACAGTTTTCCTTAAATTGGTGACTAGTCTCTCTAATCCTGTTATTACCTCTCTTCTAGGAACCACTAGTGCACAGCAGCACCCACTCAATTCTGTAATATTTATGGAATTTTTTCCTCATACCTCTTAAGCAGCAGAGATATTACACCTGCCAGGGTGCTCTTTCCTACCAGTACCACATTTACATCCACCATTGGTGAAATTTTTTAACAATTGTACCTCTAAAACATGTCAAGGGTTAACCGTAGTAAGTATATTCGACCTACTAGTAGTGTTTGGATCTGTTTGCCTGCTGGCCAGTAACATACCCCTACAATCCCTTTTTAGAGTTTGCTTCCTCAGACCATACTTGGTACTAATTGTTTTAGAGATAGTTCCCAGGAAACAGACTATGGTAATGTTAATTATGGGCAGAAGATTTGTTAGGGCATGCTTTAGGGAGATACTCCTTTTAGGAAGATGCTCCCACAAGGAAGTAGTGAAGGAAGGACTGGAGAGAGGGACAAAGTGACCCACAATGCCATTGCAGCTGAAGACTCAGCTGATACTCTAAAGAGCTCTGGAGCTGGATGGGCCTTCAGAGTTGTCATAAGTTGGGGGAGGGAGGTCATGCCATTTAAAAAAAATGTATTTATTTATTTATTTTATTTTTAATTTTATTTTTGGCCACGTTGGGTCTTAGTTGCGGGATCTTCGTTGTGGCATGCGGACTTCTCTCCAGTTGTGGTGTGCGGGCTTAGTTGCCCTGTGGCATGTGGGATCTTAATTCCCCGACCAGGGATCGAACCTTAGTCCCCTGGACTAGACGGTGGATTATTAACCACTGGACCACCAGAGAAGTCCCGGCCATGCCATTTTTATCACCACATTAACCAGTCATTGGCCAAGGGATGCTTCCTGAGAGGGGGGGTCTAATCTTGGACAAAGCATTTCTCTGTTGCCAAGTACAATTCCCAGTGAGTTACACAGCTGTGGAGTTGGCAGCTCATATCCCTGGCAGCTGGGAGGAGGATGCCTTGACTCTGAAGACAGGGCCTGGGTGAAGTACCACACTATTCACTACATATATTGCTAATATTACTGTTGTACATAATAACAACAACAATAATAGTAATAAGATTATTATTATTGCTAACTGTTTGTGATGGTTAATTTGATGTGTCAATCTGACTAGGCCAAGGAGTGCCCAGATTAAACATTATTTCTGAGCATGTCTGTGAAGGTGTTTCCAGATGAATTTGCATTTGAATTGGTGGACTCAGTAAAGTATATTGTTCTCTCCCATGTGAGTGGACATCATCCAATCCACTGAGGGTTTGAATAGAACAAAAAGGAGGAGAAAAGAGAAATTCACCCTTTTTTGCTTCCTGTCTGCCTATTTGAGCTGGGATGTCAGTTTTCTCCTGCCCTTGGATTGGGATTTACATCACCAGCTTCTTTGGTTGACGGGCCTTCGGACTCAGGCTGTAATTAGACTACCAGCTTTCCTGGGTCTCCAGCTTGCAGATGGCAGATCGTGGGACTTCTCAGTCTCCATAATGGTATGATGGTGTGAGCCAATTCTTAAATCTCTTCCTATATATATAGAGAGAGTTCTCTGGAGAACTCTGACTAACATATCACTTGAGAGTATATTGCAAATAGCATGATCCTTTATACCTAAATACTTCAGTGTGTGTCTCCTAAATTCTAGGAGGTTCTATTATATAACCATTACCGCAATGAACAGTGTCAGAAAATCTCAAGTTGATACAATATTATTACCAAATCTATAGCAGATTGTCCCAATAACATAATTTATAGTGATTGCCTTGCAATCCAGGATTGAATCCGGGATCAGCCATTGCATTCAACTTTCATGTCTCTATCCCTTTTAGCTTGCTAATTATGTCCTTCTCAGCTTTCCTGAAATTAAATTCCAGAATTTCCTGGATTGAGGTATCATGATTTTTCTTGCAACTTTGATATGAGATCTAGAAGTGGAGACCTATCACATGATCTGGCACAAAAGCTCTGATTTTGAAGCCCAAGAAATTATTTAAGATTCTTATATATCCCCTGTGGTACTTTAAAACTGATATAAGAACAGGGATGTTTCACAATGATCAGTGAACAATTTAGAACATGATAGGTGTGTGTGTGTGTGTGTGTGTGTGTGTGTGTGTGTGTGTGTGTGTGTGTGTGTTTGTGTGTGTGTGCTAAGAGAAGTTTTACTCTTTGAACTACATTACCTGTCTCTTGGTATTGAAAAACACAGGACTTATGGTCCAGTAGCTGTCAACATAAATGCTAACTGTACGCTGTTACAGCCATATGAAATTATTGAAGATTCAAAATAAATTTAGTGTGCAACTCTGGAATTGACTATTATAATATGTGCATTTGCAATTAGCAGAGAATGCTTATATGTCTGAGTAAGCTAAATTGAAAGAAGTTCCAGGAAGGTAATTTTCTTCACATAAGAATGTCTAAGCAATTTCCCAATTTATAGTTTTCTGTTCTCTTATTTATTTTTAAACTTGACCAGCTTTATTTTTACAGCTGAACAGCATATGAACATTTTCATAACCCCAGAAAAAGGCTGCTATATTTTTCTCTCTTTACATCTTCACTGTGGGAAGCTTGTGTGATACTGGCCTCCTCACTAAAAAACAACCTGTAGAGAGAAATTCAGTCCTGCTTGGCACCAATGAGACAACTTTCGCCTGGATATTTAAATTGAGGGTAAATTCTTTGTTTTATGTATTATTTTGGATAATTAATCATCATTTAAATCTGTTCAAAAGAGGATAACCTTGTAACATTGTTATCACCTATATAAAACTAGGGATTTGGGCATTATTTTCAAATCTTCTCATAGGTACTTGGTTAAGAAATTTGATCAATATCCCTTCTTAAATACCTTATATATCCTTATCTCTTTATTTCCATCACTTCCCAATCCTTATTTTTTCCTCATCTGACTTATTATTATTTCTTCTTTACTAACTCCCTTATAGCCTTAGAACTACTTATAGATGTTTTGTAATGCTTCCTTATCTCTCCCTAAACATGAAAAAAATATACCACAGGAATAACTAGAAGCTATACAACTCTACAGCATCTTTTATCTTTTTAAAAAATTTAGCCTTCTCAGGGCTAGTTACTTTAAATAGTATGAAAATAACCTTTTCAAATAAATTATGAATACACTCCTGTCATATTTAGTTCAAGCCTGCTTTAAGGGAAGAGGCCTCAGAGTGGACCATTTCAGAAATTCTCCTTTTGGGTGAACATATTATGGAAAAAAGAATGGTTAGAGCAGGACTTTTCAATCTCTGCACTATTGACATTTTGGGCCGGACAATTCTTTGTTGTGGCCGAGACATCTTGTGCATTGTAGAACGTTAGCAGCAACCCTGGCTTCCACCCACAAAATGCCAGTAGCACCTCCTTGTGACAACCAAACATTTTTCCAGATATTGTCAATTTTCTCTTGAGGGGAAAATCGCCCCTGATTGACAACCACTGGGTTAGATACAAGAAAAACAAAATAATGAGGCTAGTCTGACAGTTAGATGGGTAACTTAGGTTCCAGAAGTTCTTAATCTCTTTTAGTGACAGAAGAAAGTTGCTCAAGCATTTTATCAGAAATTAAAACTCCTCCTTAGAAGGATGCTGTGAAATTCATCTTGCAAAATAATTCTGACCTGTTTGGGACAATCCTTCTTTCTCAATGTTCCTCGGCTTTATCAAATCAATATAACCTTTTCTGGGAAAACATAATGTTCTCTTTACTATCTTAAATTCAAAAAAGCTTTAACTGTAATACTAATGATAAATAAGAGGGAAGTAACTTAAATGCAAATGACATGCGTTTCAGAATGTTGATGCTCAGGCCCGATTACACCAGAAGAGATAAGGAAGCAGTTACATGCTTTCACATGTAAAGGGAATCACCATAAAAGCAACAGCTACGAATGCAAACTGAGAGATATGCTGTCCTGGCAACTCAGATACGTGAGCAGCATCACTATGAGGGGTGCAATTTTCTGAAATAGCAAACCGATACAATTCCAAACAAAACAAGAAGGTCGTACAGCCTTCTTTCAACTTAAACAGTAGTGATTGTGGAGAAGTTCAGTGTATTAAATCCATGTAAAATTTTTGTTTATATGAAAAACAGAATTAGATTCTATGATCAGATGTCTATTAACATATTTTTCACTTTCATAAATGCCAGGTACAATACTCCAAATCTGGGCAGGATGCAGGTCAGTTATGCATAGTGAAGGACTGTCCTGCATATTGCAGGGTATCTAGCATCTCTGGATCTAGCTGCTCAATGCCAGTAGTGCACCCCAATCATTATGCCAACCAAAACTTAACTGAAAATTTTCAAAACTCTCTCTAGAAGGCAGAACCCTGCTCTCAATAAGTCTCCTCATTGTTCTAATTCTGTTCTTGGGTAAAATCCACAGTTCTCAGAATTCTGTGAATAAATTTAACCCCAGATGAGTATAATCATTGGAGATTCCCTGCACTAACTTTCCCCAAATCTGATACAGTAGGATGGAAGTGGGGTTTAACAAGTGTTGCAGATGAATCTGGGGTAGATGGTTTGTTGCCAGTACTTTGGGAAACTGTTGAAAACGTGTAAACTTCCTTTGTGCAAAGTTGAAACTGTTATGGGAAACTTAGTTGAGTATGTTAGGCATCTGGTGAACAGTAGTGGTCTGCATTTCCTCCCTCTTTACCTTATAATCTTAAAATCTTGTCTTTAAGTTGTCCATCAAATTCCTTGAAAGTGTCTCCTAATGAGGATCTTTTTCTTATTGTTTAATTCGAAACGTGGAAAAAGGTGATGCAATTTTTAAACTACAGAAATAAGTAGAGCCTGTTGTGAGAATTCTTTTCAATGAATTTTGTCATTACATTGAAAACTCAAAAATCTTCCTCTGAAAGTTTTTACACTGGTATAGGATATATTGATAGTGAAATGGATGGTAAATTTATTATTTACAGATGTATTTCATGTTATCTCTTTCCTTTTTCCTATCGTACATAGAAAATAGACGAACTTCAAAGGGAGCTTCCTGAAAAGAGATGGTATGAAATATGCAAAGTATAAAGACTTGAGGAAAGCTGATAAGAACCCATGATTATATGCCTAAAGGTTTGCATGCAAAAAAATTAAAATGATCAGTCACTTAAAATAAAATCTACTATATATATAATCTTATTGTGTTAATAGTTGTGATTATGAAATTATAATTTTAAACAGTATCATTATAACCTATTTGGCGGACATAAAATATTTTTAATGTCTCCATATTTTTTCTCACCCTAAAGAAATTGGTACATTCCTAGTTTAAAGTTATTTATCTAAATGTAAAATGCATCATTAAATTTTAACTTCTGAGTCCACTTGCGATTTCTTGTTACTGTAAATCAGTATAAGAAGGAAAAGGATTTGTCTCACTTTTGACACACACTCAATATGAGTGAGATAAATACAGGCTATTTAAATACAGCTAAAATACAATTACTTGTCAAAATAATTTTGGATACAGGATAAATAATACATCATTTTCAAACATACTACATTAATTCTATGAGACTCAAAATGAAAAGGTAGTTAATATGTGGAGATTCACTACCCATTATGAAATTTCATTGGTATTTTGAAAGATCAAATAGAATTTAAAAAAATCAGTGAATGCTATGAACTGTGATCTAGACTACTTTAGATGCAGGATATAATGAAAATTATAGATGTGTACAAAATTTCCCAACTAATTGAAATGCTACTGTCAATAAGTATAGTCTGCTCAAAGAAACTAAACATTAAACTTCTAACCATATGTGGAAAATTGTTTTAAATTAAGATATATAAATATCAATATAATTCTTAGGGTCAAATCATGTTGTTCGGTTTATACTAGGACTTGAATTTGTACAAATTTTTTGTCTAGATAATAACATCTTACATTTTTATACTGTCTTACACTTTTCATATCATTTACCTTTTACATTAGTTTTATAAATTAGGTCCTCCACTTAGGAAAGCAACTTGGTTTCCAATTTTGGTCCCATCAAATTTTAATTTTATCCCTGGCAAGTTATATAACTCATGTGTAAAATAGGTATAACTTCTATTCTTGAGAGGATTAAATAAGTTACTCTATAGAGTTTAACACAGTAGGTGCATGCATATTATTTGCTTTTATTTTTATTTCCACCTTATAGATGAGAAATCCGAAGCTCTGAGAGAGAAAATAAATAGTTCAAATCAGTGTTTTCACACTTTTTAAACTTTTGGCTGTGATGCTGAGTGTAAAATATATTTTACTTTACAAACCAAAATGCATATGCATTCATGTACATACATACACACACACACACATATATTTGAAACAAAAGTTTCACAAAGATAATTTACTTTTGCTATATGCAGTGCACTCAGATTTTTTCATATTTTATCTTACTCTGTTTCTGCCCATTTACCTTTTTTTTTTAACATCTTAATTGGAGTATAACTGCTTGACAATGGTGTGTTAGTTTCTGTTTTATAACAAAGTGAATCAGCTATACATATACATTTATCCCCATATCTCTTCCTTCTTGCGTCTCCCTCACACCCTCCCTATCCCACCCCTCTAGGTGGTCACAAAGCACTGAACTGATCTCCCTATGCTATGGGGCTGCTTCCCACTAGCTATCTATTTTACATTTGGTAGTGTATATATGTCCATGCCACTCTCTCACTTTGTCCCAGCTACCCTTCCCCCTCCCCATGTCCTCAAGTCCATTCTCTAGCAGGTCTGTGTCTTTATTCCCATCTGGCCCCTAGGTACTTCATGACCATTTTTTTTTTTTTTTTTAGATTCCATACATATGTGTTAGCAGATGGTATTTGTTGTTCTCGTTCTGACTTGCTTCACTTTGTATGACAGACTCTAGGTCCATCCACCTCACTACAAATAACTCAATTTTGTTTCTTTTTATGGTTGAGTAATATTCCATTGTATATATATGCCACATCTTCTTTATCCATTCATCTGTGGATGGACAAATAGGTTGCTTCCATGTCCTGGCTATTGTAAATAGAGCTGCAATGAACATTGTGGTACATGACTCTTTCTGAATTATGGTTTTCTCAGGGTATATGCCCAGTAGTGGGATTGCTGGGTCATATGGTAGTTCTATTTATAGTTTTTTAAGGAACCTCCATACCGTTCTCCATAGTGGCTGTATCCATTTACATTCCTGCCAACAGTGCAAGAGGGTTCCCTTTTCTCCACACGCTCTCCAGCATTTATTGTTTGTAGATTTTTTGATGATGGCCATTCTGACCGGTATGAGAATATATCTCATTGTAGTTTTGATTTGCACTTCTCTAATGATTAATGATGTTGAGCATTCCTTCATGTGTTTGTTGGCAATCTGTATATCTTCTTTGGAGAAATGTCTATTTAGGTCTTCAGCCCATTTTTGAATTGGGTTGTTTGTTTTTTTTATATTGAGCTGCATGAGCTGCTTGTAGATTTTGGAGATTAATCCTTTGTCAGTTGCTTCATTTGCAAATATTTTCTCCTATTCTGAGGGTTGTCTTTTTGTTTTGTTTATGGTTTCCTTTTCTGTGCAAAAGATTTTAAGTTTCATTAGGTCCCATTTGTTTATTTTTGTTTTTATTTCCATTTCTCTAGGAAGTGGGTCAAAAAGTATCATGCTGTGATTTATGTCATAGAGTGTACTGCCTATGATTTCCTCAAACAGTTTGATAGTGTCTGGCCTTAAATTTAGGTCTTTAATTCATCTTGAGTTTATTTTTGTGTATGGTGTTAGGGAGTGTTCTAATTTCATTCTTTTACATGTACCTGTCCAGTTTTCCCAGCACCACTTATTGAAGAGACTTTCTTTTCTCCATATATAGCACCACTTATTGAAGAGGATTTCTTTTCTCCATTTTATATTCTGGCCTCCTTTATCAAAAATAAGGTGATGATATGTGCATGGGTTTATCTCTGGGCTTTCTATCCTGTTTCATTGATCTATATTTCTGTTTTTGTGCCAGTACCAGACTGTCTTGATTACGGTAGCTTTGTAGTATAGTCTGAAGTCCAGGAGCCTGATTCCTCCAGCCCTGTTTTTTTTTCTCAAAATTGCTTTGGCTATTCAGGGTCTTTTGTGTTTCCATACAAATTGTGAAATTTTTTGTTCTAGTTCTGTGAAAAATGCCATTGGTAGTTTGATAGGGATTGCATTGAGTCTGTAGATTGCTTTAGTTAGTAGAGCCATTTTTCACAATGTTGATTCTTCCAATCCAAGAACATGGTATATCTCTCCATCTGTTTGTATCATCTTTAACTTCTTTTCACATTGTCTTATAGCTTTCTGCATACAGGTCTTTTGTCTCCTTAGGTAGGTTTATTCTTAGGTATTTTATTCTTTCTGTTGCCATACTAAATAGGAGTGTTTCCTTAATTTCAATTTCAGATTTTTCATCATTAGTGTATAGGAATGCAAGAGATTTCTCTGCATGAACTTCGTATTCTGCCACTTTACCCAATTCATTGATTAGTTCTAGTAGTTTTCTGTTAACATCCTTAGGATTCTCTATGTATAGTATCATGTCATCTGCAAACAGTGAAGGTTTTAGTTCTTCTTTTCCAATTTGGATTCCTTTTCTTTCTTTTTCTTCTCTGATTGCTGTGGCTAAAACTTCCAAAACAATGTTGAATACTAGTGATGAGAGTGGGCAACCTTGTCTTGTTCCTGATCTTAGTGGAAACCGTTTCAGTTTTTCACCATTGAGGACGATGTTGGCCGTGGGTTTGTCATATATGGCCTTTATTATGTTGAGGTAAGTTCCCTCCTTGCCTACTTTCTAGAGGGTTTTTATCATAAAAGGGTGTTGCACTTTGTCAAAAGCTTTTTCTTCATCTACTGAGATGATCATATAGTTTTTATTCTTCAATTTGTTAATATGGTGTATCACATTGATTGATTTGCATATATTGAAGAATCCTTGCATTCCTGGGATAACCCCCACTTGACAATGTTTTATGATCCTTGTAATGTGCTGTTGGATTCTGTTTGCTAGTATTTTGTTGAGGATTTTTGCATCTATGTTCATCAGTGATATTGGCCTGTAGTTTTCTTTCTTTGTGACGTCTTTGTCTGGTTTTGGTATCAGGGTGATGGTGGCCTCATAGAATGAGGTTGGGAGTGTTCCTCCCTCTGCTATATTTTGGAAGAGTTTGAGAAGGATAGGTGTTAGCTCTTCTCTAGATGTTTGATATAATTCGCCTGTGAAGCCATCTGGTCCTGGGCTTTTGTTTGTTGGAAGATTTTTAATCACAGTTTCAATTTCAGTGCTTGTGATTGGTCTGTTCATATTTTCTATTTCTTCCTGGTTATGTCTCAGAAGGTTGTGCTTTTCTAAGAATTTGTCCATTTCTTCCAGGTTGTCCATTTTATTGGCATACAGTTGCTTGTAGTAATCTGTAATAATCTTTTGTATTTCTGCAGTGTCAGTTATTAGATCTCCTTTTTCATTTCTAATTCTCTTGATTTGAGTCTTCTTCCTTTTTTTCTTGATGAGTCTGGCTAATGGTTTATCAACTTTATTTATTTTCTCAAAGAACCAGCTTTTATTTCTATTGATCTTTGCTATCATTTCCTTCATTTCTTTTTCATTTACTTCTGATCTGATCTTTATGATTTCTTTCCTTCTGCTAACTTTGGGGTTTTTTTTCTTCTTTCTCTAATTGCTTTAAGTGCGAGGTTAGGTTGTTTATTCGAGATGTTTCCTGTTTCTTAAGGTAGGATTGTATTGCTATAAACTTCCCTCTTAGAACTGCTTTGCTGCATCCAATAAGTTTTGGGTCATCGTGTCTCCATTGTCATTTGTTTCTAGGTATTTTTTGATTTCCTCTTTGATTTCTTCAGTGATCACTTGGTTATTAAGTAGTGTATTGTTTAGCCTCCATGTGTTTGTATTTTTTACAGATCTATTCCTGTAATTGATATCTAGTCTCATAGCATTGTGGTTGGAAAAGATACTTGATAGGATTTCAATTTTCTTAAATTTACCAAGGCTTGATTTGTGACCCAAGATATGATCTATCATGGAGAATATTCCATGAGCACTTGAGAAGAATGTGTATTCTGTTGTTTTTGGATGGAATGTCCTATAAATAGCAATTAAGTACATCCTGTTTAATGTATCATTTAAAGCTTGTGTTTCCTTATTTATTTTCATTTTGGATGATCTGCCCTTTGGTGAAAGTGGGGTGGTAAAGTCCCCTACTATGATTGTGTTACTATCAGTCTCCCCTTCTATGACTGTTAGTATTTGCCTTATGTATTGAGGTGCTCCTATGTTGGGTGCATAAATATTTACTATTATTATATCTTCTTCTTGGATTGATCCCTTGATTATTATGTAGTGTCCTTCTTTGTCTCTGGTAGTAGTCTTTATTTTAAAGTCTATTTTGTCTGATATGAATATTGCTACTGCAGCTTTCTTTTGATTTCCATTTGCATGGAATATCTTTTTCCATCCCCTCACATTCAGTCTGTATGTGTCCCTAGGTCTGATGTGTGTCTCTTGTAGACAGCATATATACGGGTCTTGTTTTTGTATCCATTCAGCCAATCTGTGTCTTTTGGTGGGAGCATTTAATCCATTTACATTGAAGGTAATTATCGATATGTATGTTCCTATTCCCATTTTCTTAAATGTTTTGGGTTTGTTATTGTATGTCTTTTCCTTCTCTTGTGTTTCCTGCCTAGAGAAGTTCCTTTAGCATTTGTTGTAAAGCTGGTTTGGTGGTGCTGAACTCTCTCAGCTTTGGCTTGTCTGTAAAGGTTTTAATTTCTCCACCAAATCTGAATGAGATCCTTGCTGGGTATAGTAATCTTGGTTGTACGTTTTTCTCCTTCATCACTTTAAATATGTCCTGCCACTCCCTTCTGGCTTGTAGAGTTTCTGCTGAAAGATCAGATGTTAACCTTATGGGGATTCCCTTATGTGTTATTTGTTGTTTTTCCCTTGCTGCTTTTATTTTATTTATTTATTTATTTATTTTTTTGTGGTGCGCGGGCCTCTCACTGCTGCGGCCTCTCCCGTTGCGGAGCACAGGCTCTGGACGCGCAGGCCCAGTGGCCATGGCCCACAGGCCCAGCCGCTCCGCGGCACATGGGATTCTCCTGGACTGGGGCATGAACCCGTATCCCCTGCATTGGCAGGCGGACTCCCAACCACCGCGCCACCAGGGAAGCCCCCTTGCTGCTTTTAATATGTTTTCTTTGTATTTAATTTTTGATAGTTTGATTAATATGTCTCTTGCGTGTTTCTCCTTGGATTTATTCTGTATGGGACTCTGTGCTTCCTGGACTTGAGTAACTATTTCCTTTACCATATTAGGGAAGTTTTCAACTATAATCTCCAAATATTTTCTCAGTCCCTTTCTTTTTCTCTTCTTCTTGTGGGACCCCTATAATTCGAATGTTGGTGCGTTTAATGTTGCCCCAGAAGTCTCTGAGACTGTCCTCAGTTACTTTCCTTCTTTTTTCTTTATTCTGCTCTGCAGTAGTTATTTCCCCTATTTTATCTTCCAGGTCACTTATCCGTTCTTCTGCCTAAGTTATTCTGCTATTGCTCCCTTCTAGAGAATTTATAATTTCTTTTATTGTGTTGTTCATCATTGTTTGTTTGTTCTTTAGTTCTTGTAGGTCCTTGTTAAACGTTTCTTGTGTTTTGTCTATTCCGTTTCCAAGATTTTGGATCATCTTTACTATCATTATTCTGAATTCTTTTTCAGGTAGACTGCCTATTTCCTCTTCATTTATTAGGTCTGTGGATTTTTCCCTTGCTCCTTCATCTGCTGTGTGTTTTTCTGTCTTCTCATTTTGCTTAAGTTACTGTGTTTGGGGTCACCTTTTGGCAGGCTGCAGGTTTGTATTTCCCATTGTTTTTGGTGGCTGTCCCCAGTTACTAAGATTGGTTCAGTGGGTTGTGTAGGCTTCCTGGTGCAGGGGACTAGTGCTTGTGTTGTGGTGGATGAGGCTGGATCTTGTCTTTCTGGTGGGCAGGTCCGCTTCTGGTGGTGTATTTTGGTGTGTCTGTGACCTTATTATGATTTTAGGCAGCCTCTCTGCTAATGGGTGGTGTTGTATTCCTGTCTTGCTAGTTGTTTGGCCTAGGGTATCCAGCACTGTAGCTTGCTGGTCGTTGAGTGGAGCTGGGTCTTGGTGTTGAGATGGAGATCTCTGGGAGATTTTCACCATTTGATATTACGTGGAGCTGGGAGGTCTCTGGTGGACCAATGTCTGAACTTGGGTCTCCCACCTCAGAGGCACTGCCCTGATGCCTGGCCAGAGCACCAATAGCTTGTTATCCACACAGCTCAGAATAAAAGGGAGAAAGAAAGAGAAAGATAAAATATAATGAAATAAAATAAATTAAAATAGTTATTAAAATAAAAAATAATTATTAAAAATAATTTTAAAAGAAATAAGAAAAGAAAGGAGAGAGCAACCAAAGCAAAAAAAAAAAAAATCCACCAATGATAACAAGCACTTAAAACTATACTAAAAATAAGAAAAAACAAAAACGGACAGACAGAACACTAGGACAAATGGTAAAAGCAAAGCTATATAGACAAAATCACACACGGATGCATACACATACACACTCACAAAAAGGGAAAAGGGGAACAATATATATATATATATATTGTTGCTCCCAAAGTCCACCTCCTCAATTTGGGATGATTGGTTGTCTATTCAGGTATTCCACAGATGCAGGGTATATCGAGTTGATTGTGGAGATTTAATCAGCTGCTCCTGGGGCTGCTGGGAGAGATTTCTGTTTCTTTTCTCTGTTCACACAGCTCCCGTGGTTCAGCTTTGGATTTGGACCCGCCTCTGTGTGTAGGTCACCAGAGGGCGTCTGTTCTTTGCTCAGACAGGACAGGGTTAAAGGAGCAGCTGATTCAGGGGCTCTGGCTCACTCAGGCCAGGGCGAGGGAGGGGTACGGATGGTGGGCGCGCCTGCGGTGGCAGAGGCTGGCGTGACGTTGCAACAGCCTGAGGCGCACCGTGTGTTCTCCCGGGTAAATTGTTACTGGATCACGGGACCCTGGCAGTGGCGGGCTGCACAGGCTCCCAGGAGGGGAGGTGTGGATGGTGACCTGTGGTCGCACACAGGCTTCTTGGTGGCGGCAGCAGCAGCCTTAGCATCTCATGCCTGTCTCTGGGGTCTGCGCTGATAGCCGCAGCTCTCGCCCGTCTCTGGAGCTCCTTTAAGCGGCACGCTTAATCCCCTCTCCTCGCGCATCAGGAGGCAAAGAGGGAAGAAAAAGTCTCTTGCCTCTTCGGCAGCTCCAGACTTCTCCTGGACTCCCTCCCGGCTAGCCGTGGTGCACTAACCCCTTCAGGCTGTGTTCACACCACCAACCCCAGTCCTCTCCCCGCTTCCGACTGAAGCCGGAGCCTCAGCTCCCAGCCTTCGCCCTCCCCGGCGGGTGAGCAGACAAGCCTCTCAGGCATGTGAGTGCCGGTCGGCACCGATCTTCTGTGCAGGAATCTCTCTGCTTTGCCCTCCGTACCCTGTTACTGCGCTCTCCTCCGTGGCTCCGAAGCTTCCCCTCCGCCACCCGCAGCCTCCGCCCGCGAAGGGGCTCCTAGTGTGTGGAAACCTTTCCTCCTTCACGGCTCCCTCCCACTGGTGCAGGTCCCGCCCCTATTGTTTTGTCTCTGTTTTTTCTTTTTTCTTTTGCCCTACCTGGGCACATGGGGGTTTCTTGCCTTTTGGGAGGTCTGAGGTCTTCTGCCAGCATTCAGTAGGTGTTCTGTAGGAGTTGTTCCACCTGTAGATGTATTTCTGATGTATTTGTGGGGAGGAAGGTGATCTCCATGTCTTACTCTTCTACCATCTTTAATCTCCTCCCCATTTATCTTTTAAGTTGATTGTGACACACTAAATTGATTTCCCCACATATAGTTTAGCACAACCAGTAGTTTAAAAAACATAAATGCAGACACATAGCTAGAATATTACAGAGTTTGTGCTTGAACCCATAGCTGCTGTAGGCTACAAGTACCCTGAAGGTAACAGCTATGTCATACTCAACCCTGAGTTGTCATCACACCAAGTATAGTGTTTTGAACAAAGGAGATATTTATCATGCTTTCTGAGAAATTTATGACTCTAAACTTTCTTACTCCTTGGGACTTTTCTATGGGTGAATACAGTCTTTTTTGCACATGAAATTGTAATTTCACATTAGAGAGGACAGACATGTTTCATGAAAAGAAGTAAAAATACTTTATTTGAGAACCATTAATAAAACTTGTAAAAGCAATAAGTCTGAAAAGATATGGTGAAGGGTAAATCACAAACTAGACATGAATTGGCCATGTGACATGGCAAGAGATCAATTTTGTGTGTGTGTTTCAAAACATCACAAATCATAGATGTTAGAATTGCTTTTTGACACTCCAGACCTGTTAAGTAAATGGTTGATGATCATGACCAATGGTTGGGACCACAGTGATAAAGAATACATTAGTGATAGTCTGCATTCAGTTGAATCAATTAGGATAAATGTATGACTTAATAAATTATCCAGTAGTCCTAAAATAGTATTTGTATCCATATTTTCCCATACCAAAGTTTAATTAAATTCGTTATTAAGAATTTATAGTGGCCCACTATAAAGGTGACTCCACTTCTCTTTCCTAACCCTCAGTAACTAGTTCTGTCATTCTCCTTAAGACAAAGAAAGAAATAAAATGAAGCAAGAGTCTGAGTGATACAGAAGTTGTGCAGAAAGATTTTCAATTAAAATTTGTTTAAAATTTCTAACACTGTGATGTACTTCAAATATGTTTTGTAAAGATTGAAATCCTGTACTGTAAATTAGAAAGGGGTTAATATAGAGATAATAGATAATACAGAAATCCACAAGAGCTACAGATGAAGTGGAAATAAAAGTACTCTTTAACAATTACATTCTACTAATGGCCTTTTCTGAAATACTGAAGTATACAGGTTTTCCTCTAACTCTTGACCCAGGTACTAACTCACAGTATATTATTCCTAGACACACAATCCATGATCTCATAGATAGAAAAATTTGAAACCCTCATCACACTAAATTGTTGTAGTGAAATTTTCTTATTAGTGACATTAGGTAACACACACACAGTTGTGATAGTTTAACTTCAGTATCTACTTGTATTACTTTAAAATCACTGAGAAATTGAGTCCATTTCAATGAAAATATATTTCTGACCATATTTCACTATAGCATGCATGTGCAAGTCAATAGCATTTGTCCATAGAGTGGGATTTTCTCAATGATTTAATTAGTGAGAGTATGTAGAATTTCCTCTCTTGAAAATACAGTAAATATTTGTCCAAATAAGTTTCACTCCCTAGTTCTTTTTATTAATTGGGCCTGTTTTCAAAAGTATCTATTAAATGAGCTTTTCAACTGCAGGACCCACTAATGTATTCTCTATGAAATCCAGTGAGTTGTAGTGAGCATATTTTAAAATATGATAATGGAATGAAACATTAAGAGCAGAGTAGAATAGAAGGCAATATCACAGTTCTTTGGCCATAGTAAGGGTATCACTTCATAAAACATTTTTTTTTCATTTACAGAAGTGTGTGTGTGTGTGTGTGTGTGTGTGTGTGTGTGTGTGTGTGTAAACTATTTCTTACTGTACATCATCAAAATGTGTAGAAGAAATACTCTGTGTGGATATAGTAAAGAATGGCTGACAGTGATACATTGAAATTTGTAACTTGAAATAGTTTTACTTTAAAAATATAAGAGGGTTGTATTTTAGAATATTTTATGTATACATATAATAGATAATAAAATATATAATATATGCCTTAGAATTTAATGTTTTGGGAGGAGAATCCAGTGTACAAATCAACTATAGATTATATTCATTCTTTTTAAGTTTGTTTCTTACTGAATTCTAAATGGATGGCCTAGTTTAAACCAATGTTTTATTAAATAGAAGAAGAAGAAAGCTGAAAGTTACATTTCATACTGGTTCACATTTAAAGCTCTGAGCTTTGAAACAGGCAAAACAGGCAAGACTTGTTAGCACCTGAATTGATATATGATGACACAAAAATAGGATGTAATGAATTATCAATATTATTCAACAGATAAACTATAATGAAGAATGCAAATGGCAAATGAAAATATAGAACTTGAAGAAATCTCAATGATCCAATATTTTTTCACTAGCACTAAGATAAATATTTCAACATATTTCAATATAGTTGTCATAACTTGTGCTATCAGTATGTTACTGTAATTGAGATATCGTTGTCTTAATACAGTTCCAAAATCCTCAGTTAATCTCATAGCATTCTTATTTTCATTCAACCTCTGTCTCAGATGCCAGTTACTTCACCATCTAAACCTGTAACTATATATTTAATTTCCTGGCAGAGATGAAAGTTTCTAACTTTTATCCTGCCTATAATTGTCATTTAAAAGCAATTAAAAACATTTAGTAATGTTCTTCATTTCACAAGTGTTCATGATGACTATAGCATAACTAGTGTATAAATATTCCCTTGGCTGAAAACTGACTAAACCTCTAAATAAATATTTACTGTAGATATACCTCTCTATTATTACCAGAAAACAAAAGCATTTCTGGTCAAACACACAGACAATAAATGGAGGATTTCTGGAAATTAATCATTTGTCTCATCCTTAAAGCTGTCAAGGTTGCATTAGAAAACAGTATCAATTAATGATATTACTCTTTCCGGAATGACAGTTAAGTATAGATACTTAAGCATATTTCTAGTGCCTGTGTCTTATTAATTTTGAAAGTAAACTGAAATCTAACAGAGGAGGTAGGCCAAACAAACCAACAAAAAAAGCACAGAAATAAATTAGTGGGCACAGGCAACAAGTGATATTCTAATTTGACACACAGGTTTCTATTTCAGGCAGGATTTCAAAGCATTGTTGTGTCTTCTGGCCTGTAAAGGAAATGTTTTGCATAGTGGTGTAAAATGGAAGTGAAATGTATACTGAAAATAATGCTTTTTTGCATTTCTTGTTCTGCCATTCCTGTGTCAGTAACATTTAGCGTGTGCTATAAAAAAATGGTAGATTAGAAGAAAAGGTATACGAATAGCCTCATGAAGAGCAGTAATAGCTGTCACAACTTCCCCTGCTATTTATTAACCAAACCATTCAGTCACTAAAGAGTGATCCCTTTGAATAAAAGGCAAAAGCTTCCTGAGTTGGATCACATGTAATTCTGCTGTTTTAGTGGTTGAATTGGGTTATTGCCTTTCCTCCCTATATATTTGGGACTGAGTCTGGTCTTTTATGGGGACAGATTTTTTTTTCATTGTTTGATTAGTCATAGACAATGGGAAATTGTTCTTTAGAGTCCCTCCATTAAGGCAAGGAAGAAACCAAACTGAAGTTTCCATTGATGGCCTAGTTAGACATGTGACAACCTAGGAATTGTAGATCACTGTTAATCAGAGAGAAAAATTTGGCACTAAGGGAGATTTGATGGCTCTGAAATTAAAGTTAATTCTAATACAGTGGAAGGAAAACAGGTTGATACTCATATCATGTGGATTTAGGTGAGCTTTGCCATTTATTGTCTTTATTATAAGAGCCTACATTAATGTGATAATATGTACTTTATGTATAGTGTAAAAAAACTTGTAATAGTATGCATCCACTTCTCTCCTATTAACCTTTGTGTTATTATTACCGTATGTGTTAACGACAGGTATATTGTCAACCTCACAATATACTGTTATCAATTTTGTTTAAAAAGTAAAGTATCTTTTAGAGATATAAATAAAAGAAAAATTGTATGTATATTTACCCAGGTAATTACCATTTCTGGTGCTCTTCATTCCCTTATTTATATCCCTATTTTTATCTGGCATCATTTTTCCTCTGCCAGAAGGTCTGCCTTTAAAAACTCTTGTTGTGTAAGTATGCTAATGATAAATTCTCTAGCTTTTGTATGCCTGGGAAGATTTTTATTCACTTCTATTTTTGAAGGATTGTTCATGCAGATAGAATTTTAGGTTAATAGAATCTTTTCATTCAGTATTTTAAAGATAATGCCCCACTATCTTCTCACTTGCGTTGTTTCTAACAGGAACTCTGATGTCATCCTTATTTTTGTTCCTCTATTCATAACAAGCCTTTCTTGCTGCTTTTATGATTGCCTCTTTATCACTGGGTTTGAACAATTTAATTATGAAATGCCATTGTGTATTTTTTTCTTGTACTTAGGATTCATACAGCTTCCTGAATTCAGAGAATTTTCATCCATTATTTATACAGTTATTTCTTCTGCATCCCTTCTTCTCCTTCAGGGACTCTAATTACATGTGTAATAGGCTGCATAGCATTGTCCCACAGTTCACTAATTTTTCTGTTCATGTATTTTGACTCTCCTTTCTCTTTGTGTTACACTTTGGATATTTTCTGTTGCTAGACCTGCCAGTTTAGTAATCTTTTCATTTGCCAAATCTAATTGGTTGTTGATCACATCCAAAATATCGAACACAATTTACTTTACATCTTTATAAGTATGATTTGGTACTTTTTTGTATCTTGTGTAACTCTCCTTAACTATTTAAGCATACTGAATGCTGTTATAATAAATATTTTAATGCCCTTGCCTGCTAAATATAACATCTATGACAGTAATTTATTTTTATTGAGGTGAAATTCACATAACTTAAAATTAGCCATTTTAAAGTGTACATTTCAATGGTATTTAATATGTTCACAATGTTTTGCAACTATCTCCTCTGTTTGGTTCCAACATATTTTCATCAAACCCCCCAAACCATTTATTTATTAGGTAATCACTACCCATTCTCCCCCAACCTCCAAGAACCTGGCACCACTAATCTTCTATGTCTCTATAGAGTTACCTATTCTGGATATTTCATATAAGCAGAATCATATAATATGTGACATTTTTGTCTAGCTTCATTCAGTCATCATAAGGATTTTTAGATTCATCCATATTGCAGTATGTATAAGTATTTCATTGCCATTTATGGTTAAATGATTATTTCATTGTATGAGTGTACCACATTTTGCTCTTTTTCTTAATTGAAGTATAATTGACATACAATATTTAGATAGTTTCAGGCATACAACATATTGATTTGACAGTCAAATACATTATTAAATGATGACAACATAAGTCTAGAAACCATCTGTCACCATACAAAATGATTACAGTATTATTGACTATATTCCTTATGTTGTATATTACATCCCCCTGACTTATTTTATAACTAGAAGTTTGTACCTCTTAATCTCCTTCAGCTGTTTGTCAAACACCTCACCCGTCTACCCTATGGAACCCACCAGTTTGCTCCATGTATAAGCCTGTTTCTATACGCCTGTTTCTCTTTTCTTTGTTCATTTGTTTTGATTTTCAGATTCCACATATAAGTGACATTATACAGTATTTGTTTTTCTTTATCTGACTTATTTCACGTAGCAAAATACCCTCTTTCATCTATGTTGTCATAAATGGCAAGATTTCATTTTTTATGGCTAATATTCCAGTGTGTGTGTGTGTGTGTGTGTGTGTGTGTGTGTACGTATGCTTCTTCTTTATCTATTCATCTGTTGATGGACACTTAGGTTGCTTCCATATCTTGCCTACTGTAAATAATGTTGCAATGAACATAGGGCGGTATATATCTTTTTGAATTAATGTTTTTGTTTTCTTCAGAAAAATACCCAGAAGTGAAATTGCTGGATCTTATTGTAGTTCTAAGTCTAATTTTTTTTTACAAACCTCCATACTCTTTTCCATAGTGGCTGCACCAATGTACATTTCCATCAACAGTGCACGAGGGTTCCCTTTTCTCCACATCCTCCCCAACAAACAACACTTGTTGTTTGCTGTCTTTCTGATGATAGCCATTTTGACAGGTATGAGATAATCTCTCTTGTGGTTTGATTTGCATTTCCATGATGATTAGAGATGTTGAACATCTTTTCATGTGTCTATTGGCCATTGTATGTCTCTTTTGGAGAAATGTCTATTCAAATATTGCCCATTTGTTAATAGGATTGTTTGGGGTTTTTTATATCGAGTTCTTTGTTTTCTTTGTATAATTTTGATATCAACCCCTTATCAAATATATCATTGAAAATATTTACTCCCATTCAGTAGGTTGCCTTTTAATTTTGTTGATAGTTTCCTGTGTTGTGCAAAAGATTTTTAATTTGATGTAGTCCCATTTGTTTATTTTTGCTTTAGTTGCCCTTGCATGAGGAGACAGATTCAAAAAACGTTTGATGTCAAAGAGCATATTACTTATGTTTTCTTCTAGTTGTTTTATGGTTTTAGTCTTACTTTTAAGTACTTCATCCATTTTGAGGGTGTTTTTTTTGTATATAGTATAAGAAAATAGTCCAGTTTTATTCTTTTGCATTAGCTGTCCAGTTTTCCCAGCACCATTTATTTTTTAGTTTTTTCCCTCCCTACTGTATATTCTTGACAAATTTGTCATAGATTAATTGCCCATTGAAGCATAGATTTGTTTCTGGGCTCTCTATTCTGTTCCACTGATCAGTGTGTCTCTTTTTGTGCCAGTACAATGTTGTTTTGATTACTATAGCTTTGTAGTATAGTTTGAAATCAGGGCACATGATACCTCCATCTTTGTTTTCTTTCTCAAGATTGCTTTGTATATTCAGGGTCTTTTGTTGCTTCATACAGATTTAAGGATTATTTTTTCTAGTTCTGTGAAAAATGCCAAATCCTTTGATTGCTTTGGGTAGTGTGGACATTTTAAAACTATTAATTCTTCCAATCCATGAGCATTGTAATCTTTCCATCTATTTGTGTTGTCTTCAATTTCTTCCACCAGTCTCTTAAAGTTTTCTGAGTAAATATTTTTTTACCTACTTGGTTAGGTTAATTCCTAGGTATTTTATTCTTTTTGATGAAATTGTAAATGGGATAGTTTTCTTAATTTCTCAATCTGATAGTTCATTGTTAGTGTATAGGAACACAACAGATTTCTGTATATTAATTCTGTATCCTTCAGCTTTATAGAATCCATTTGTTAGTCCTAATAGTTTTTTTGTTGGAATATATAGGGATTTTTCTGTGTATTATTATGACAACTACAATGACGCTTTTACTTCTTTCCAATTTAGATGACTTTGACTTATTTTTCTTGTCTGATTGCTATGACTAGTACTTCTAATATTATGTTGAATAAAAGTGGCAAGAGCGGTCATCCTTATCTTGTTACCAAATTTAGAGGAACTGCTTTCAGCTTTTCACCATTGAGTATGATGTTAGCTGTGGGTTTGTCATATATGGCAGTGGTCCACAACCTTTTTGGCATCAGGGACTGGTTTCATGGAAGACAATTTTTCCACAGACTGGGGGGGATGGGATGGTTTCAGGAAGATTCAAGTGCATTACATTCATTGTGCACTTTATTTCTATTATTATTACATTGTAATATATAATGAAATAATTATACAACTCACCATAACGCAGAATCAGTGGGAACCCTGAGCTTGTTTTCACTTGCCACTCACTGATAGGGTTTTGATATGAGTCTGCAAGCAATTGATTTATTATGGTCTCTGTGCAGTCAAACCTCTCTGCTAATGATAATCTGTATCTGCAGCCACTCCCCAGCACTAGCATCACCACCTCAGCTCCACCTCAGATCAGGCATTAGATTCTCATAAGGAGCCCTCAACCTAGATCCCCTGCATGCATAGTTCAAAGTAGGGTTTGCATTCCTATGAGAATCCAATGCTGCCGCTGATCTGACAGGAGGCAGAGCTCAGGCAGTAATGTGAGCAATGGGGAGTGGCTGTAAATACAGATGAAGCTTCGCTCACTTGCCTGCTGCTCACTTCCTGCTGTGCGGCCCGGAGGTTGGGGACCCCTGATATATGGCCTTTATTATGTTGGGATATGTTCCCTCCAGATATGTTCTGGAGAGGTTTTTTTCATAAGTAGGTGTTGAATTTTGTCAAAAGATTTTTCTGCATATATCGAGGTGATTTTATGATTTTATCCTTCATTTTTTAATATGTATATCACATTGATTCATTTGCATATATTGAGCCATCTTTGCATCCCTGGGATGAATGTGTTTCGGTCATGGTGTATGATTCTTTTAATGTACGGTTGAATTTGGTTTGCTAATATTTTGTCGAGGATTTTTGCGTCTACATTCATCAGAGATATTGGCCTGTAATTTTCTTTTTTTGTAGTGTCTTTGTCTGGTTTTGGTATCAGTGTATCTACTGGCCTTGTAGAATGAGTTTGAAAGTGTTCCTTCCTCTTCAATTTATTGGAATAGTTTGAGAATGATAGATATTAAATCTTCTCTAAATATTTGGTAGAAGTCACATGTAGAATTCACATGTGAAACCATCTGGTCCTGAACTTTTGTTTATTGGGAGTATTTTGATTATGATTCAGTTTTGTTGCTATTAATCAGTCTGTTCAGATTTTCTATTTTTCATGATTCAGTCTTAGCAGATACTGTGTTTCCAGGAATTTATCCATTTCCTATGGGTTCTTTAATTTGTCGGTGTACAATGTTTCATAGTAATCTCTTAGGAGATTAGATTTCCTTTCTGGATAGTGTCATTTAATACAGGGAAGTGGGTTTTTTTGGTAATTTTTCATGAAGTTCAGTTTATGTATTTTTGTTGCTTGTGCTTTTGGTGGCATATCTAAGAATCCATTGCCAAATCAAAAGTCATAAATTATACCCATGTTTTCTTCTAACAGTATTACGGTTTTTTTAGTTACATTTAAGTCTTCCATTTGATTCAGTTTTTTAATATGGTGTGAGATGGGGTCTCACTTCATACTTTTGCATGTGGATTTTTAGTTGTACCAGCAACATTGTTGAAGAGACTATTTTTCTCCATTGAATCCTTTTGACACCCTTGTCATAAATCATTTGACCATAGATATGAATTAATTTGGAGACTCTCAATTTTATTTCTTTAATTTCTATTCTTTTCCTCCCTAGGTTTACTGAGATATTGTTTTATAACATATGTAAGTTTAAGGTTTACTATATGATAATTTGAGACACATATATATTGCAAACTGATTACCACAATAAGATTAGTTAACATCTCCATCCCTCTGCATAATGACCATTTTTTTGTGTGTGGTGATAATATTTAAGATCTACTCTCAAAATCTTTCTAGTATATAATACAGTATTGTTAATTATAGTCTTCAATCTGTACATTAGGTCCCCAGAATTTACTCATCTTATAGGTGGTAGTTTATACACTTTCACCAACATCTTCCTGTTTCTTCCACCCCACCCCACCCCCAGCCCCTGGAAACCACAATTGTATTCTTTATTTTGATGGGTTCAAGATTTTAAAATACTGCATGTAAGTAAGAATGTACAGTATTTGTCTTTCTTTGCCTGATTTATTTCACTTAGCATAATGCCTTCAGGATACATCCATGTTGTTACAAAAGGCAAGCTTTTCTACTTTTTTATGACTCAATAATATTCCATAGTGTGTGTGTGTGTGTATCACATTGTCTTTATCCATTCATCTGTCAATGTGAATCTCTTGTGGACAGCATATAGTTGGATCATGTATTTTATCCATTTTGCATATATCTATATCTATATCTATATCTATATCTATATCTATATCTATATATATATCTTTTACCTTGAGAATTTAATTCATTTTCTTTTAAGGATTGGGAAGAATTTACTTCTACCATTTGCTATTTGTTTTCTATATATCATATATATTTTATTGTTCCCTCAATTCCTCTATTACTACCTTCTTTTGTAGTTGATACTTTTCCTAATGTTACGTTCAGATTACCTTCTCATATCTTTTTCCTGTGTATTTTTTTCTTAGTGGTCACTTGGAGATTACAGCATCATAAGCATGTAACAATCTAATTTTAATTAATGCCAAATTACCTTCAATAGTATTCAAAACTCTGCTCCTATACGGTTCTTTCCCTACCTCTTTGTTATTATCACATATTACATCTTTCTACATTGTGTGTCCATTAATATACATTTATAATTATTTTTAGGCATTTGTCTTTTTAATAAAACAGGAAAAAATAAGTTCCTAATCAAAAATAAAATAATACACAATATGGATACATATCAACATTATATTAAACAAAAGAAGCTATACACAGAAGAGCACATACTGTAGGATTTCATATATATAATATCCAAATACAGACAAAAGTAATCTATGGTGATAGAAATCCTATATTAGATGTAGGAGTCAGGAGAGAAATGACTGGAATGGAGTGCCAGGGAACATTTGTTCTACTATATATATTTTGAATGGTGGTTGCATGGCTATATTTGTCATAGCTCATCAAACTGAACATTTAAAGTTCATGCATTTTATTGAATGTTAATTACATCTCAATAAAGTGAAAACCTGCTGAGAAAAGTATCAGATCATTGGTTAAAAAGAAAACACAGAACAGTCAACCAATTTTCATCTCCAAATGATGAAAAGAGTTTTCCAAGAATAACACGTAAAGAACACAAAAATAATCTTTTGCTTCATTTGTTTGTTAGCAGAATAGAATCATCCCCCAGTACAAAATCCTTTTGTCCTGTAATATGTCACTACCTAAACACAGCCTTCTTGAGTTGTGTTTCTAATCCCCAGCGTATTCTAATCTTTAGTACAGCCAATTCATATTTCTAAATTATTAACATTTCTGCCCTTTTGTTGTAAATGAAACAAATGTTGCAACAAAAAAAATTTTTAATACAATAATACTGTTTTTTTTCTTTACCTGTATATTTATCTTTACCAGTGTTCCCTTTTTAGTTACATATTTGAGTTCCTGTTTAGTGTCCTTTTATTTCAACCTGAAAGGCACCATTTAGTGTTTTTTGTAGGGCAGGCCTACTAGCGCTGAGCTTCTTCATTTTAAAAAAAATATGGTGATGTCTTAATTTCTCCTTTATTTTTGAAAAGTAGTTTTGCCAAAAGTAGAATTCTTGGTTGACAGATTTATTTCCTTCAGTGCTTTAAATATACCTTCCCACTGCCTTCTTGCCTCCATGATTTCTGATGGGAAATCAGCTATTTTCTGATTGAGGATGCCTCTTATATGACGAGTCATTTCTCTTTTGCTGCTTTCAAAATTCCCTCTTTTTGTCTTTGGCTTTTGGTAGTTTAATTAAAATGTGTCTCATGTGAATGTTTTTGTGTTTTTTGTACTTGGAGATATTGAGCTTCTTGGATGTGTATATTTCTGTCTTTATCCAATTTGGGAGGTTTTTGGCCATTCTTCCTTCAAAGATTCTTGCTGCCCCTTTTTTTTTCCCTCTCCTTGTGAGACTCCCACTAGCCTTCTCCTCAGACTGGATATTTTTAATTGACCTATATTTAAGTTCACTGAGTCTTCTGTCTGCTCAGTCTGCTACTGAAAACCTCTAGTGAAAATTTCATTTCAGTTATTGTACTTGCAGATTCAGAATTTCTATTTCGTTCCCTCTTCATAATTTCTGTGTCTTTATTAATATTCTCTATTTGTTGAGATTTTTCCCCTTCATTTCCTAAATTTATACTTTTCATGGTTTCCTTTGTGTCTTTGAGCATATGTCAGACAGTTGGTTCAAACTCTTTGTGTAGTAAGTCAAATTGTCCTCAGGGGAAATTCCTATTAATTTATTTTTTTCTCTGTGTTTATTCCATACTTTCTTGTTTCTTTTCATGCCTCGTATTTTTTTGTTAAAAACTGGAAAGTTTGATATTATAACATGGTAATTCTGGAGATCAGATTCTCTCCATCCCAGTGTTTGTTGTTGCTGCTTTTTTGTAGGTTTTAGTTATTTTTCATTTACTGACTTAGCCAAACTATTTTTGTTATGAGGGCATTCTCTGTTGTGTATGATCTCTGAAATCTCTATTTCTTTTATTTATTTATTTATTTTAAAAATATTTATTTATTTGGCTGCATCAGGTCTTAGTAGCGGTACGCAGGCCCTTTGTTGTGTCATGCGGGCTTCTCTCTAGTTGTGGTGCGCAGGCTCTAGAGTGCACAGGCTTATTTGCCCTGTGGCATGTGGGATCTTATTTCTCCCACCAGGGATCGAACCCATGTCCCCTGCATTGGAAGGTGGATTCTTAACTACTGGAAAGTCCCTCTATTTCTTTTAGCTTAATGATCATCAAGTGTTTTGATGAATTTCCGTAAACACCTGGAACAAACAAACAAACAAAAATACCTTTTGGAATTTGCTGATTGTTTCTGTGTTGGGGCTCTCCTTCATTGCTTAACCAGACCACTTGTAACAGTGGCTTAGCCTTCACTTCCTATTTTCAATGAGCCTACTGATCAGCCATATGTGAAATCTTAAAATCTTCTCAGGTTTTTTTGAGCATGCATCTTATCCTGGGCATATGTGTGACTTTCTAGAGTCCATGATAAATGTAAGAACTTTTCAAACTCTTATATTCCATAGCATCTCACTCCCCAGCTTGTCTTCCCAGTCTTTCAGTATGTCTGTTGTTTGACACAAACATAATCTTTTGCCCCAGAGGGCAGTGGCTTGTTCATTTGCCACTCAACATTTTTGAGGGATATGCTCTGTGTAACCATGTTTGCACACTGAGAAATGTCCAAGTTAGGTTAATAAAGGCAAGCTTCTTACATCAGTACTGCAGGGAGCCCCCAGACAGATCAAAACAATACAATTCACTGAAATCAAGGTTTACTCTGCTCCCTCTAGAACTAGACACATATACCAGGACCATGAACTGTCATCATCAAGACTGTCACCAAGCCAGGGAGGGTCTTGGAACAAGAGTAAGTTGAAACACCACAAAATTCTTCTCTCATATTTCAATCACCAGAAAAGTCTCTCAAGGCAGTAATCTGGGGCAATCTTAGGGCTCACTGTGTTTGATTCCCATCTCGGTGAGATCATTGTCCTTTCCTAGCCTAATGAACAGTGCCTTGAAAATTGTTGACTCATGTCTTTTGCCCATTTTGTACACGTTTCAGGCAGCAAATAAACCTGGTCTTTGTTAATCTTTCTTCATCAGAAGTGGAAATTCTTGCCATTTATCAACTTGATCTTAAGCAGTCGTTCTCCTACATTTCTACATGCATAAATTAGGACTAATGACATCACAGGATTATTGTGAACGTTAAGTAATATAACATGTTTGTCAGTAGAGGACCATAGTGTGAAAACCATTATATTTAATTCTGGATGACCTAGATCAAAACACTAGGGATTCTAAAAATTTAGATAACCAGAGAACTAGAGATTAGTTTGGTTATAGAAAATTCTAAAGGTAATAGAGTGTTCTCAGAATGTTAGTGACTATCTATGACTTTGTAGAGAAAAATACATTGGAAATGTCAATGTTTACCAAACATGTGACATATATTTTTATTTCATTATAGTTTGAAAAAGGAGTCTCATTTTATTTGTTGAGTGAGTATCTTCTATCAAAACTTTTAGTGCTGTAATGAATAGATTTGCTGCTAGGTCTCTTTAGGCAGGAAGTATTTGAGTATTAGACTGATTATCTAAGTGACATTGTTTATTGCAAGTTGTTTTCTCACACAGTTATTTTTCAGGTCTATCTACACCTGCGATTTGGGAGTGACAGCTTATATAATGTTCATTTCAGGCAGTGTTAAGTTTCCTCTTGTTCATGGCCCGAACTGAAATCCTTCCTTCTGATAAATGAGGACCTGGAACATGAATTTGACAATTTCTGGTGTTCAATCTTACTTCAAACTTTAGTTCCCTGTTAGAATTAATTTTCTGTATGAGGGAAAAAGCACTATTCAACCAGACCCAACAGAGTAATCTTTACATAGGGGAAAATTCCCTGCTGGCTTCACTGCCATTGTTCCAGTATTGCTTTAAGTTTTATTTCTCAGTATGGCCTTGGATATCTTGCTGCTGACAAAGAATGTAAAAGTAATGTTAGTCTCTGGGGCAAGTTATCTAATTTTTGTCACCTTTATGACAGTTGTGTTTCTATCTTTGTCTATCTTTGTCATACAACTCTATTTCTCTTCCCACATTTCCCATATTTTAAACTCAGTGTAGGACTAACTTGAAGCTCTCAGCATAAGATCATTGCTTTGGAAGCTGCATTCCTATTTCTAGATTTTACACCTGGGTCTTCAAATCCCATATGTTGACTCGTATACCTCACGACTGTATGAAACTTGTAGAAGCTTGCCTCTTGCCATTGTCTTCTCCTTATAGGAATCTCTTCTACAAATTTGTTCATTCACTGCTACTCACTCGTTTTGTTAGTCAGCTATTCTTTGATTTAAAAATATTTTTGGACCTTTACTAAGAATAGGCAATATGCAAGGTGTTGGAGATAAAATAGTGAGTGAAATAGTGTGTGACTCAACTTCTGTTTGAAAATGCCCAGTGATGGTAATTCACCATGCCAAACAGCACCACATTTCATTTTTAATTCAAATTGCTAAACTTGTTGTACACAGATAGAGACATAATCTCTCTCCCTCTAATTTCTACCATCATCTTCTACCACTATCCCTAGTGCTAACCTCTGGAGGATAATTCTCCTTATTTTCCCAGAGGACAATTATATTTAACTATGATTACACCTATCTGTATCAGCATGGCAAATGGACTCTTTAAAATTGACCCTAGAGGCAAAGCTAGAATCATGCAGCTGTAGTCAGAACCGGTAGGAGATCGAAATAAATGTATACTAGCATCATTTCCCAATTTATGGGAAGACTTTTCAGTACAAATTAAACTACACTTAAAAAGGCAAATGTGGATCTAACCACTGACTGCTTAAGGTAATCCAGAGTGGCTTTTCTAAAATACCAGTCGGAATATATAGAACCACCCTACTGATACTTATAATTCCCAATTCTAGAAATTAAATGGCTATTTTATGTTGATTCTCCCATGTCAATGTTTGTGAATAGGTTGCTTTAGAATGATGCAACATTGAGGTGACTTTAGAAAGTGGCATTAGAAAGTATCTTTATAGTGATTCATGAGCTCAGGAAACATTTCATCATAGTCAGTGGCAGCCTAGAAATACTGGTTAAACATTGAAAGGCCAATATGTGTCCATTTTTGTAGGCAGTAAGCACACTAATAGTTGATTGACAGAATGCACAAGTCAGACACTCCAGATAATTGCTGAAGTTACAAAATATCCTAAAGACAGTCTCATCATTCATTGGTGTTTTATGAGCACATGGGGATTGGGATAAATGTAGAGCACTTAGCACATCAGGGCATTTCTCCCACCAGAAATGTGGTATTGTTTCCATATGTGTGATGGAAATTTATCTCTTCACACCCAGTGATAGTTTTGGTTTCATATATCTATTGTTTCAATATCTATTTTTAAAATCTTCTATTACGTGTAGTCTCATCTTTGAAGACTTCTTAATATTTTTTTCAAAAAATGAGGCTGAGAGTTTTGGCATATTTTAGGAGTCATTTTTCAGGGTTGATCAAGCACTTTGAGGCATAATGTTTCACTCAATATCTTTAAAAGTAAGAAACACATTGATAAGGTAACAATTTAAAGTTTGATGTAGAGATGCATGCCCTTAATTCAGGTTCAGAAACCCAAAGTTTACATGCACAGATTGTTTAAGAATCAATTTATCAGGTATTTAATTGAAAGAGAACCATTGGTTTTATTTGCCTGATATGGAACAGTGTGATATATTTGCCAAAAGATGCAAAATAGGCTACATAAATATTTATAGCATGCAAAACAAGGTAAGTAAACATTACATAGTTCGTCAGACCATACCTTCTATAAGGTAATCATGGATTCCCGAGCTCTAGATATAAATTTCCCTTTTGCTGTGACTAATGTCCATGTAGAGATTTATTTGGACCTCCAAAAGTTGCTGGCTCAGAATAGGATATACCACCTCTTTTTTCACTATTATTCTCTTCCATTGTGATTATATTCATGTATTTGTACTATTTAAAAATTACTTTTATTAATGCTCTCTCTCTATATATATATATAGGCCCTAAGTTCTTCCCCATAACCTCTCAGTGATTAAACAAGTTAATTTTACTTTTATAGTGTTTATTATATCTAACCCAACAATTTCCAATCACACATCTCATGGCATAGGGGAACGATCACTAAATTAGGAATCAGAAAACTTCAGTTCATTATGATTTTTTGTTTAAATGTATCTCCAAACCTACCTAGGACTTTTAGAATATTTTGAAAACGGGTATTATATCTCATAGTACTTAGCACAGTATTTTACATACAGCTTATTATTTTGCATAGAGCTTAATAAGTGCTTATGGCATTACATTGAACTTCACCTTGAAATGGGTCACTAGAAAATTGGACCCGGGGCTATTGTAATACCTTGTGAACTTGTCTTCCTACCCTCAGCTTCTCCAGTTTTCATAAGGTTCTATTAACTTCAGACTCAACAAGCTCAAAATCCAACATATTATCTTCCCTGAAAAAGACTATTTTTCCTACTTATTTTCTTGGCTTGGAAAACTGCATCACCATGTACTCAGTTTTTCAAGCTCAGGATCATTTTGTGTCCACAAGGTAAGGACTGACATAAACTCTCATCTCTTATTCAACCAGTTGGTTCTATTTTTAAGATATCTAAAAATAAGACTTTATCATCTTATCTCTATTTCGACTGTTCTAATACACACTCATCTTTTGTGCAATAACTTACTGGTATCCTGCATCCAGTTTATCTCCTATGTACTCCATTTTCCACATAGTCTCAAGGATGATCATTTTATACCACAGATTTGATCATTTTTGTCTCTTTGCTATAAGCATCATAGCCTATAGTTGTGGTAGGACTCTACAAAATAAGAGTGACATAGAAATAGGCCAACTCACATGGTGATTGAAATTCACCTTTGAATTACATAAATATGTAACTGGATTAAAAAGTGATTTGAGGGCTTCCCTGGTGGCGCAGTGGTTGAGAATCCGCCTGCCGATGCAGGAGACACGGGTTCGTGCCCTGGTCCGGGAAGATCCCACATGCCGCGGAGCAGCTAAGCCCGTGAGCCATGGCCGCTAGGCCTGCGCGTCCGGAGCCTGTGCTCCGCAACGGGAGAGGCCACAACAGTGAGAGGCCCGCATACCGCAAAAAAAAAAAAAAAAAAAAAAACAAAAGTGATTTGACACTGATAGTGCCTCTAGAGTAGCTGCATGCAAGAGGCAAAAGGAAATCTTTATTCAGAGAATGCTTTATAATACTCTGCCTTAAATTGTAAAGACCAGTTTTTTTGCTCGCCAATTTAGATGCATTCTTTAGTAACTGTGTTAATAATGTAAACATTGTTTATCACCAGTCAACTGATTTTTTTTTGTCCATGTCTCAATCAGTTCCAAATCCAGGTAGTTTAAAGGATTGTTGTTTCCTGGTATACCTCAACCTCCAAAGTGTCCTCAAATCTAGTAAAGCTGCGTCTGATATTTTACTGGTATCTTGGAATATAAATGCAAATGGTCAACCATATACAATTATGACTTCTATCCAGGAAAACAGGAATAGTTTATTTAATCCAAGTGTCATAATTAGAGTCAGATAGAATTGGGGTTATAAATGAATAGTCATAATACTTTAAACTACTCAAGTGAAAATTAAAGTAAAAATATATAATTCTGTTTTGAACATGAAATGTTATTGCCCGAAAGACTTATACAAATATAACTTAGTTCTAAAGAATTAGCCTTTATTGATAAATAAGGGCATAAAATTATACTAACTCACATGAATCTTAAAATTTTATTAGTTTGCTTATGTTTCCTGTTATTTTTTATTCCTGGGTTTCTCCTTTGCAAATTTTCTGTGTTACTGATAATGAACTTATGATATCAATACAGCTACAACTTTCTAGGGAGATAGTCATCATGTAACAAGGCAGAAATCAATATTAGTTAGTCATAAACAGATTATTTATTTCCTTATATAATTAGTGTGAAGGAACCTTGATTTCATTAGACATACTATTATGAGAAAAAGATTATAATCTCATTGGCAATAAAGCAATAAAGATGTAAACTTTGATTATTCCTCTTAGTAAACTGACAAGCAATGGGTTTTTGAGAAAGCAATCATATCTGTGTTTTAAAAAAGTAATAGAGCTCTTGAAAATAAAATAGCTCTGAAGATTCTTAAACGTGTCTTTTTGTGGACACATGTTTTTATGTCTCTTGGGTAAATATCTAGGAGTGGAATTGCTTGATCCTAGTGTAGGTATATGTTTAACCTTATGACAGACCACCAGACTGACTTTTAAATTGGTTTACCATTTTATACTCCCACCAACAATATATGAGAGTCAAGGTGCTCTAAATCCTGGTCAACTTATGGAGGTGACAGTCTTCTTATTTTAGCTGTTCTAGCTTGTGCATAATAGAAAATTCTATTGGACAGTGCTGGCCTAGATGCTAGTTTCTTATGTCAGGCTCTATAGGTTGAAAATGAGCTATATGTTTGGAACTTTAAATAAATATAGATATATTTGTTTTATAGTTAAAATATAAGGATATTTTTAACAAGAAAATTAAAGAAAATACACATTTAAAATAATCTGATATTACTTTAGACAGTGTGTATTATTCGAATTTTCTCAAACTTCAAACACATATGTTATTTTAGACAGGAGCTTTCTTTAATCACATTCTTTCTGTGTATCAATATCCTTGAACAAAAGAAGAATGTTTAAAGATGTTCTGCAGTTTCTCTTACAGGCAGAATGTTCTGGGACTTTCTCTGTTTCTGTTCCAGGTCTTCTGTGATACTTCAAATACCCTTTCATTTCTGGCCATAATAAATCTAGATTGCCTTTTTCCCCTCTTAGGCCTATTTGCATGCAATAATTTTATGCATTGATAAATAATCTTACAGGTGGAGACCACCATGGCATTTTTAAAAATGAAAAAAAGACTTCTAATAGGCTACTACAATCACTGCAGACAAAATGAAAAGAGAATTTAATATTGAAAAGAGATTACTACACAGTTTATGTAGTAACAAAAAATTTTTGGAGGGTATCAGCAACAAATAAAATTATTTTATTTTAAAATTTCTGAGTTGATCTACCTACTTTCCATTTAGGAGTTTATTCATGGTAATAAGAATGGGTTGTATTTACTGCAAGATCATAGTTAAATACTGCTATTTTTATCAAATTAATTTCTCAATTACTTTAAATGACACATTTGCACTGAGCTTAATTAAAATTTCATGTAATATTTAATATGATACTAAAATTTGATAATTTATAGTAAGTTATCATTATTGACATTTTTACTTTTTAATTATACCATTTCCTTTATAATGTGTCACAGTTTCTTCAATTAATAAATTAGTCTGGCAAAATACTTATTTTATAGAAATAATAATTTAAAACCTTTTTAAAGGCATGACAAAAAAGTAAAAACATGTAATTGGTTCTCCTTGTATGCTCCCAGTAATTTAATAAATCTAAATTCTAATCTCAAAATATATTTTAATTCATTGTTCAATAACCTTTAAAAATAAAGAGTATTTTCTCCCTCAAAATTTTGTTTGGCTAAATATTAAACAAATGTAAAATGGCCACAAAATTTTAAAAAATATATATTTTATACTGTATTAGTAGAAATTAAAAAGAGGACTTGGAGGGTGATTTATTTTCTCATCAGCACCAGTCATTCCCAGAGCAGAAATTGTGTGCCACAATTTTTATAGGGAAATGCACAACCTGGGGCACATGATAAGGTGAGATGCCTATGCAGGGACTTGAAACAAAACAATATGTCTATAAAAAGTGAAATCAAAAACACTGAACAGGGCTTCCCTGGTGGCGCAGTGGTTGAGAATCCGCCTGCCGATGCAGGGGTCACAGGTTCGTGCCCTGGTCCGGGAGGATCCCACGTGCCGCGGAGCACCTGGGCCCGTGAGCCATGGCCGCTGGGCCTGCGCGTCCGGAGCCTGTGCTCCGCAACGGGAGAGGCCACAGCAGTGAGAGGCCCGCATACAGCAAAAAAAAAAAAAACACTGAACAGAAAGGGCCAGTAGAATAATTTTGGTTTCATATTAAAAAATAACTTCATATTAGTAGTATACCAACTGGAATTGAATGATCAATCAGGGAGTAATGTTGCCATATTCATCCTTAAAGTTATTCATACAAAGTTCATGACCTTCTGAGTTCTGTAGAGGGCTTTGATAGAAGCAAATTAAGCATTCAGAATATTCTTGGATTTTATGGATTCTTCTTCTAGTGATAATTTCCTTTGTTTACAATAAAAGTTTTAGATTTTAGTTTGTTTTTTTTTTTTACTCTTTCACACCTTTTATTTTTAAATTAAAGGAAGCTTGTGTTAAAGATACTTCTTATTAAAGCCTTTATTTTTTTAGAGCAGTTTTAGGTTTATAACAAAACTGAGAGAAAGGTACAGAGATTTCCCATATCCTCCCTGTCCCCACACATGCATAGCCTCCCCTGTTATCAACATCACCCACCAAAATGGTACATTGTTTACGCATGATGAGCCTCCTTTTACACATCATAATCATCCAAAGTCCATAGTTCATTCTTGGCGGTGTACATTCTATGGGTTTGGACAAATGTATAATGAAATGTATCCATCATCATAATATTATACAGAATATTTCCACTGCCCTTAAAATGGTCTATGCCCTTCCTATTCATCTCTCCCCACAACCACTGGCAACCACTGATCTTTTTATTGTTTCCATAATTTCACCTTTTCCAGAATGTCATATAGTTGGAATCATATAAAATGTAGCTTTTTTATATTGGCTTCTTCTACTTAGTTATGTAAATTTAAGGTTTTTCAATGCCTTTTCCTGGTTTGATAGCTCATTTCTTTTTAGCACTGAGTAATAGTCCATTGTCTGGTTGTGCACAGTTCATTCATTCACCTACCAAAGGACACCTCGATTGCTTCCAAGTTTTGGCAATTATGAATAAAACTGCTCTAAACATCATGTGCAGGTCTTTGTGTGGAAATAAGTTTTCAGCTCTTTTGGGTAAATGCCAAGGGGAGCAGTTGCTGGATCACACGGCAAGAGTATGTTTAGTTTTGTAAGAAACCTTCAAACTGTCTTCCAAAGTGGCTGTACCATTTGACCTTCCTACCAGCAACGAATGAGAGTTCCTATTGTTCCACATCCTCACCAGAAGATATATTTTTCATACTTTTGGAATTATTTTCATATCTAATTTTTGCTGCTTTCAAAGGCTGCCACAGTCTTTATAAATCTGTACTACTTGTTACCTAGGGGATTAATATGCATCAGATTATTTTTTTGAAGTTTTAATTTTGTAACACTCTTCCCACAAAAAGAGAAAAGAAAAGAAGAAAGAAGTGAGAATTTTGTGCCCTGGAAGAAAATTTTTAAAATTATGCTTTTGCCCATAACAAAATATTCTTAAACTTAAGAAGTGAGAAAATTGGGACTTGACTTTATTATCAGAAATGTTGAAGAAAGTTTTAAAAACTAAATTTTCACACCTCAATCTTTCAAAAATACCATTTAGCATTTTATAAGTTATAGAATCTCCTATGTACATATCTTAAATATTAAGTAAACATAAAATGTTTAAAAGGGAAATCAAAACACAATGAAAAGTAAATTAACTATAAGCTTACATAGTGGCTTACCATCCTTACCTCAAAGACATGCACATTTATTCATAAATTTATTGAATATTATCTACATACACATTGTATATACATAGCATATATTTATAAATAATTATGTGTAATTATCTGTGTATGGGGTAATGCACATGATTATGAATAAAATATCACACATCCAGATTTATAAGATGTGATTTTATATATTATATCTTCATAACAGTCTTTCTGAAGGCTGGATTTTAAAAGTGACTGTTTTGTCATTGATTGAACACATTAGTTTCATTACTAAGAAATGAGAAGCTCTCAAAACAAATAGTAATTAAAATTCCTGAGTTTGCCTAAGAAAGTTCTAACATACTGGGATCTGCATTAGATAAACTAAAGTACTCATGTAATTCCCAAGCAGACCCACTTCTAAGGCCAAGTGTCCCTTGACAGAAACTGTGGTACCCTCTAGCTTGTCTTGTAAACTACTATAAATTAAAATCAATTTACCAAGTGATTACTACTTGTTAAGAGTATTTTTTTTATAGCTTTGGACTCTGGAATCTTGGCCTTGGGAAATAAAAATTCTTAGTATTGTAATTGTGCAGAGGGTGAAATATGAAAAGTCCTTTGGGTCAATGTCAGTGTTCTCCAAACATACTTGAATTAAGCTGTTGGCTGGTGTAATATACTGTATTGTAAATGACTCCTAATTAAAACCCTCATAGACCTACTTCCACAGGTCCCCAAAACTAATGTGCAAAGAACAACACTTCTATTCCCCTTCTTCATCCAACTAACATTTTATGAAAATTGGAAGCAAAAAATAACAAACTTCCTAACAAACTTATCAATCTATAATATTGGGAAACCTTATTTGCCACTTTTTTTTTCCATTGACATCATGTTGATTCTACTAGCTCCAACTGAACTGTTAATTCTATGTTTAAATTTTTTTTTTTTTTTTTTTTTTTTTTTTTTTTTTGCGGTACATGGGCCTCTCACTGTTGTGGCCTCTCCCGTTGCGGAGCACAGGCTCCGGACGCGCAGGCCCAGCAACCATGGCTCATGGGCCCAGCCGCTCCGTGGCATGTGGGATCTTCCCAGACCGGGGCACGAACCTGCGTCCCCTGCATTGGCAGGCAGACTCTCAACCACTGCGCCACCAGGGAAGCCCCTATGTTTAATTTTTTGAGAAATCTCCATGCTGTCTTCCATAGTGGCTGCATCAATGTACATTGCCACCAATGGTGCATGGGGGCTCCCTTTTCTCCACACCCTCCCCAACACTTGTTATTTGTTGTTTTTTTGATGACAGCCATTCTGACAGGTGTGAGGTGGTATCTCATTATAGTTTGATTTGCATTTCCCTGATGATTAGTGATGTTGAGAATCTTTTCATGTGTCTGTTGCTCATCCTTATGTCTTCTTTGGAGAAAATGCCTATTCAGTTCCTTGGCATATGCTTTTAATCAGGTTTTTTTTCCGTGAATGTTGAGTTTTATGAGTTCTTTGTATATTTTGGATATTCATCAATTCCACTCCTGGATATTTTCCCAAAGAATGCAAAAGTACTAATTTGAAAGATATGAATTAGTTCACTATGTTCACTGCAACATTTTTCATAATAGTCAAGATATGGAAGCAACCTGAATGCCCATTTATAGATGAATGGATAAAGACCATTTGGTGTACACACACACATACATACAAACAATGGATATTACTCAGCCATAAAAAGAATGAAATCTTGCCATTTGCAACAACATAGATGGACCTAAAGGGTATTATGCTAAGTGAAATAAGTCAGACAAAGACAAATAACGTATGATTTCACTTATATGTGGAATCCAAAAGCAAAACAAAACAAAACAAAAAAACAGAAACAGAAAAAGAGTCATAGATACAGAAAACAAATAGGTAGTTGCTAAAGTGGAAGGGGTGGAGGGAATGAATGAAATAGGTGAGGAAAATAAAGAAGTACAAACTACCAATTACAAAATAAATGAATCAAGGGGATGAAGTGTACAGTGTGGGTAGTATAGTCAATAATATTGTAACGTGTTTGTATGGTGATAGATGGTAACTAGACCAGTGATGATCACTTTGAAATGTATAGAAACATCAAATCACTAATTTGAACAGATGAATGCACCCCATTGTTCATAGCAGCATTATTTACAACTGCTAAGGTATGGAAGCAACTTAAGTGCCCATCAACAGATGAATGGATAAAGAAGATGTGGTATATACATACAATGGAATACTCTTCAGCCATAAAAAAGGATGAAATTTTCTGTTGGCAGCAACATGGTTGGACTTGGGAAGACATTATGCTAAGTGAAATAAGTCAGACAGAGAAAGACAAATTTGTATGATATCACTTCCATGTGAAATCAGAAAAATACAACAAACTAGAGACTGAAACAAAAAAGAAGCAGACTCACAGATATAGACAACAAACTAGTGGTTACCAGTGGAGAGAGGGAAGTGGGGAGGGACAACATAGGGGTAGGGGAAAAAGGTTTATTGTGGGATTATATGAAATCATGTGTGTGAAACTTTTGAAAATTGTAAAGCACTATAGAATTTAAAGAATCTTTCATTCAATTAAAAAAAGGAGATCTGGGGCTTCCCTGGTGGCGCAGTGGTTGAGAGTCCGCCTGCTGATGCAGGGAACATGGGTTCGTGCCCGGTCCAGGAAGATCCCACATACCACGGAGTGGCTGGGCCCGTGAGCCATGGCCGCTGAGCCTGCACGTCTGGAGCCTGAGCTCCTCGATGGGAGAGGCCACAACAGTGAGAGGCCCGTGTACCACAAAAAAAAAAAAAAAAAAAAAAAGAGATCTGATTTGTGGTTACCAGAGGCAAGATTGGAGGATGAGGAACTGGGTAAATGTGATCAAAGGTACAAACCTCCGGTTATAAGATAAATAAGTACTAGGGATGTAATGTACAACACACTAAACATAATTAACACTGCTGTATGTTAAATGTCACACTTGTTAAGAGAATAAATCCTAAAAGTTCTCATTACAAAGAAAAATACTTTTTTTCTTTTTATCTTATGTGAAATGATGGTTTGTGGTAATCATTTCATCATATGTGTAAGGCAAATCATTATTCTATACACCTTAAATTTATACTGTTGTGTATGTCAGTTATATCTCAATAAAAATGCAAGAAAAAATACAAGTTTCTAGAAAAAATATGTAGGCTATAAAAAAGACAGAACTTCCAATGTAAAATGGGCATAAGCAGTAAGTAGTTAACTCACAAATGGAAAATCCTAAAAGGCTTTAAACTAAATAAATACAAGTGCAATCAAATCTCAGTGGCAATTAGAAAAAAAAGGGAATTAAAATAGAGAGACCACTTATAGCTATCAGCGTTGCAAAAATCTGAAAGTCAGCTAATGCTAAATCTTGATGGAATGTGTTGAAATAAGAGCCCACATGTTCTGAAGGAAGGAGTACAAAATGTTAGAGCTAATGTGGAGAGATTTTTTAAAGTACTCATTTAAGTATGCACACATTCTATGTCTAGAATGATTTTATAATTTTTCATACAAACTGTGACACTTCAAAACTATTTTAGGATAATTGGCATAAACTGGAATTATTCTGGATAAACTGGGATACATAGCTACCCAATGTATTACTTCAATCCCATCCTAAATATATCCAAGAGAAATTAAAGGATCAGTCAATATAGGGACATATATGTGTATTCCTTACTGTATTCATGGTGGCAATAGAGCATTATGAAAACTAGGTGTCCATCTGTAGGGAAAGGTAAAATAAAATGAGGATGTATATTATGCATTGGTTAGATGCAGTTAAGTAAATGTATATTCAGCAACATTAAAAATTATTGTGAAGTGAAGCAATAAACACTATATTTCATCTAAGATACATGATTATTCAAATATATGCATAATGCTGTCTATGGGTAATTTGTAGAGTAGGAAGGTGAAATGGTACTTATAGATTAAAAGAGAGGAGGAAAATACTAAATTAAAAAATTAATAAAAGGAAAAGAATCAAATTGAACTATTACTAATTCAAACAAAAATAACCTTTAGACATTTTTTCTTTTTCCTCCTAGTAGTAATGTAATTTAAACTGAACATGTCCATCTACTCCTTATGCTAATTTATGCATAACAACATATAACATTGAAATGGATTATCTACATTTACCATGCTCTGTTAAGAATCGTAACAGATGTCTCAGTGTTTGAGAATTCCTAGATGAAACATTATTGTGGTCGTTTTTTGGCTCCAAAGTCACCTCTGTGTTTTCATTGATAAATTGATTGAAGAGCACTTTTACTTTCTCAGCTGCTTCAGGGAGAAAATACAGTGATGGAAAAATAATAATAATGATAATAATCCTAAAAGTATAGATGGTTTTGACTCATAGGGATTTTTAATCTTCTACCATCAACAGAAGTAAAAAGTGAGCAAGCTGTTTTCAAATTGATGCTTCTGATGCAAACCTAGTCAGAGAAGACTGAAAGTTTAACAGTTAACGAAGGTTAGACAAATTAATTTAGCACTGTATTCACAGAAGTTACGAATTGTCAATGAGTTTTTTTGTGGTATCCCATGGCATCAAATCCAAATTAAAAATATACTGGGTTTTGAAGATCAAGTTCAAAACTGGTGGAAGTCACATTCAAACGAGTACACATTTATACATTAACAGAGATGGCCATATAATCTTCATGATCCTCACCTGATTGTATTGATTGTTTTTCAATAAAATGAGTAGAGTTTTGTTGTCATGAAGACGAGCCCTTATAAAGAATAAACTAAGATGTTTGCATTTGAAAGCAGACAATGAAGAGAGCAATAGAATTGAGTTTGCAAAAGGAACCTGATGGAACAAATTTGTTCCATACGTCCATTTTCCATTTGCTTCCCTCGTTCCTTATTGACACAAAAAGCATTAAAAATTGCTGATTTATTTTAACAACTCCTGTGTGTTTCTAAACATTTTTTAACTTTTTGTTTTGAAATAATTGTAAAGTCACAGGAAGTTGCAAAAATAGTACAGAGAGGTCCCCTGTACCTTCCGTTCAGTTTCCTCTAATGGTTATGTCTTACACAAATATAGTACAAAATCAAAACCAGGAACTTGACATTGGTACAATGAGTGTAGAGTTCTATGCCATTTTTTCACATATGTAGATATGTGCAACTACTATCACAGTTAATAGTTATGGAATAGTTATTCCATCACTCCAAGGATCTACCTCAGGCTATCCCTTTATAGTCAAACCTATCATGCTCCCCTCTACCATTCCTAACCCCTGACAACCACTAATCTCTTTTCCATCTCTATAATTTTGTCATTTCTAGAATGCTATGTATGAATCATACAGTATGTGACCTTCTGAGGTTGTCTTTTTTTACTCATCATAACACCCTTGAGATATGTCCAACTTGTGTATCAATGGTTCATTTATTTTTAAAGCTGAGTAATATCCCATGATATGGATATATCATAGATTGTATGCCATTCACCTATTGTAGAACATTTTTATTGTTTCTAGCTTTTTACCATTATAAATAAGCTGATATAAATAATCATGTACAGTTTTCTGTGGATGTAAATGTTCATTTCTGTGAGATAAATGTTCAGGAGTGAAATTGCTGCATCATATGGTAAAATTATTTTCCAAAATTTAATGTTTATTAGGTTAATCTCATTATTTCTTTATATGTAAGTCTATATAAGTAAGTCTCTTCTTATTCAAGGATGAGCTATGCATGGGAAAGAGTTTAACATGGGACCATGAAAAATAATAAAAATATAAAGCAAAAATGGTTGGTCACAAAGATTTGCAAACAAAAATCCACACTTTGTCTTGGGTTTTAACATCATCCATAATAATTTCTTCTAATTTAGGAAAGCTGGATTCCAGTCTCAGCTCTCCTTCTAGTTTTTTGGTTGACTATCTTGATAGCTTATCTTTCAGCTAACAGATATACCATAATGGTACCTATTTATCAATATGTGTACATGAGCTTGGAGAGTACCCATGAGTTTGTAGTATTACCCTCTTCTCTGGATTATACCCTACTTTTACTCCACTTTCATTTCTGAATCTTGGTTTAGTTGGTTTAGTCTTTCATGAATTATTTTCTCCCTTCTTTCCAGATTTGGCATTGCATTTGTTGCTTTGTCTTCTAAAGTTAAGCTCACACTCAAAACTTTGGCTTGACTCACTCCTAAATTCCCAATTCAAGCTAAGTTGGAAAGGCAACCTACTAAGTTAGTCTCTCAAAGATAGTTCTGGGGCTACGAATCAGGACCCAGAAAGGTAAAGCAAGGTCAGATTCTGCATCACTTCAAGCAATTTAATTAATATCTCTATACTTCAATTTCCTCATCTGTATATGGTCCCCTCAGTTAATGTTATCCTATTATTTTGCATTATAAACTGCCAGAAGACTCAAACTTTTATGGTTCTTTCTTTTTAATTACTTTTTAAAAAATTACTTTTTATTGGAGTATAGTTGATTTACAATGTTGTGTTAGTTTCTGCTGTACAGCAAAGTGAATCAGTTATACATACATATAAATCCACTTTTTAAGATTCTTTTCCCATATAAGTCATTACAGAGTATTGAGTAGAGTTCCCTGTGCTATATAGTAGGTCATTATTAGTTAACTATTCTATATGTAGTTGTGTACATATCAATCCCAATCTCCCATTTTATTCCTCCCCCCTTTCCTCCCGGTAACCGTAAGTTCATTTTCTACATTGGTGACTCTATTTCTGTTTTGTAAATAAGTTCATTTGTACAATTTTTTTAGATTCCACATATAAGCGCTATCATATGACATTTGTCTTTCTCTGTCTGACTTACTTCACTAAGTATGACAATCTCCAGGTCCATCCATGTTGCTGCAAATGGCATAATTTAATTCTTTTTTATGGCCGAGTAATATTCCATTGTGTATTTGTACCACAGCTTCTTTATCCAAATACTCTGTCGATGGACATTTAGGTTGCTTCCATTTCCTGGCTATTGTAAATAGTGCTGCAATGAACATTGGCGGTGTATGTATCTTTTCGAATTATGGTTTTCTCCAGATATATGCCCAGGAGCGGGATTGCTGAATTATATGATAGCTCTATTTTTAGTTTTAAGGGACCTCCATACTGTTCTACATAATAGTTGTACCCATTTACATTCCCAGCAACAGTATAGGAGGGTTCTCTTTTCTCTGCATCCTCTCCAGCATTTATTGGTTGTAGATTTTTTGCTACCCAAAGCAATCTACAGATTCAATGCAACCACTATAAAATTACCAACAGCATTTTTCATAGAATTAGAACAAAAAAAATTTACAGTTTGTATAGAAACACAAAAAAACCCCACAAAAGCCAAAGCAATCTTGAGAAAGAAAAATGGAGCTGAAGGAATCAGGCTCCCTGACTTCAGACTATACTATAAAGCTACAGTCATCAAAAGAGTGTGGTACTGGCACAAAAACAGAAATATAGATCAATGGAACAGGATAGAAAGTCCAGAGATAAACCCACACACCTGTGGTTACCTAATCTGTGATAAAGGAGGCAAGCATATACAATGGAGAAAGGACAGTCTCTTCAATAAGTGATGCTGGGAAAACTGGACAGCTGCATGTAAAAGAATGAAATTAGAACACTCCCTAACACCATACACAAAAAAAAACCTCAAAATGTCTTAAAGATCTAAATGTAAGGCTGGATACTATAAAACTCAGAGGAAAACATAGGCAGAATGCTCTTTGACGTAAATCACAGCAATATCTTTTTTGTTCCACCTCCTAGAGTAATGAAAATGAAACAAAAATAAACAAGTGGGACCTAATGAAACTTAAAAGCTTTTGCACAGCAAAGGAGACCATAAACAAAATGAAAAGACAACCCACAGGATGGGAGAAAATATTTGCAAACAAATCGACCAGCAAGGGATTAATCTCCAAAAAATACAAACAGCTCAATATCAAAAAAACAAACAACCTATTCAAAAAATAGGCAAAAGGTCTAAATAGACATTTCTCCAAAGAAGACCTACAGATGGCCAAGAGGCACATGAAAGGATGTGCAACATCACTAATTATTAGAGAAATGCAAATCAAAACTACAATGACGTATCACCTCGCACCACTCAGAATGACCATCATCAAAAAATCCATGGTTATTTCTATTATACTTCTTACTCAAGTCTTAGGCCAGAATTATTTCTTTTATTCATTTTGTGAACAAAAAACTAAATCTGCCTTGGTACCAAGTAGAATTGATTCAGCTGATTTTCTGGATTTTTTTCACATGCATTTTCCTTATCCAATCTCTTTCTTCTACAGAGATCCTTGTCAGTTCCCAGAGTCTAACCTTTCTCTAAAATCATCTCACTGAGCTTCTTCATACAGTGCCATAGAAAGCATTAATTATTATGCTTGTTCAAGCTCCACGCAGCTCCAGTGACTTTCCAAGCTCTAAATTTTCAACCAATTCTGTTTTTTGTTCTCCACCAGCATTACATGTCCACCTAGTAAAATGTGCCTAATTATGCATTCTAAACTTGCATTGTCTTCTTTAGGAAATCTATATGGGAAAAACGCTATCTGATTGATAAAATGCTGTCTAATAATGGAGGGATCTGTGGAGGATTCGCAAAGGAGGTTATTCTATTTATGTAATGTTCTATAAAAAATTACCCTCAAACTTAGTGGTTTAGAACAGTAATTATTAGGAATTCAAGGGGTGCTCAACTGAGTGGTTCTTGTTCAGGGTATCTCCGAAAGTTGAAGTCGGACAGTGGTTGTGACTAGAGTCATCTTGGAAGCTTCTTCACTCTTGTGCTTAGTGCCTGAGTTGGCAGGGCCAGAACAGCTACTGGAAGAGTTGGGGGTCCTCAGCTATCTCTATGTCTATGGGATTTCTCTCCATGATCTGTGAAGCATGGTGGTTTCAGTGTAGCTGAAATTCTTATGTATTGGTTCAGGATTCTGAAGGAATGGCTAGAGATAGAGAGGACAGAGGGAGGGAGGGAGAGAGAGAGTAAACAAAGAACCAGACAGAAGTCACATATCCTTTTATGTCCTAGCATTGCAAGTCATGCATCACCACCCTTGTCAAATTATATTCATCAAGGCAGTTAATAGTGAACCTAGTTTCATGGGGGGAAACACATACTCCACTTCTTGATGGAGGAGTGTCAACTTTAAATTTTAAGGAGAGCATATAAGTTAAGATACTTGTCATTGAAGCTATCTTTGAAAAGTACAATTCACCAATAAGGTGGCTTATGAGTTAGGTATTATAGAATGATGTAGAGGTGATTTCTTAAAGTTCTTTCTGGACTAAGGTCACCTTTCACTCTGAGGAAAGGAGCGCAGTATCTGGGAGAATCTACTACATGATACTGATGATAGGTAAAATGACAGTCAAAGTATGTTTATATTTACATGTTGAATATAGAATATTTAACTAGATTTCCTTTGAAAGAAGCCCCTTACTTGAAATTCATATGTGCTGCGGCCAGTCTGTATGGGTAAAGACCTCAGGTGCAACTCTTCTTTACAGTAAACATTGTATGAACTCTTCATATTGGTTTCTTCATGAGCATATAGGACTGCTTTGAAGATCAAATAAGATACGGTAGCAAAATGTTTAGTACCGTGACTAGCCCATAGGAATAAATCAGTAAACATTAGCTGTTACTACTGTTATTCCTTCTTTGAGATTTGTCTGAGGTAAATTAAATGACCTATCTCAGACTCTAGGAGCTTTCTGTTTATAAATTTATAACAACAAATATATGAACCAATCAATCTACAAGCTGAGAACTTCACAAACATGACAGAAAGTTAAGCAAGGGATCCACATACTGGTGTAAATCCTTTAAAAATAGTAGCCTGTAATGAAAAAAATACCTTCGTATCATCCTCACCTCATGTTTTTTGAGAAGTAAAAATTCAATATGGTTAATGTGATATATATTTCCATTTTTATTTCCCAACTTTAGAGTATTCTATCTGATTTGTTTTTACTTGGAAAATGAGTTCATGGAGTAGAGAGCTAGATAGGAATGAACTGGTTACATTTTGTCCAGAGATGGATTAGGATGTTAGAAGCTATAAGCACTAAAATACTATTGATATCATTTGCCAACTGCTCTCATTCCCTACTGCCAACATGCCACTATGAGGTATTAAGAAATTAAACCATAAAATAAATTTACAAGTATCCAAAAATGTCTAACTTTTAAATTGATGACTAAATTAGAACTTTAAAATATAGCAAATACTATATAATATCCAAATATTGTATTAGGTGCCTCTGCTTTGCAGGTGCCCTCAACACATGCTTAGTCATCCCATTGGTTAAACAGCAGAAGTCTATTATATTGTGCATAGATAACGTATTCAATTTCACTCATAAGTCACTTACACTATTAGTGTTTTAAGCATAGAGATTGTTAGAGTTGCACTACAGCATTTTCCAATTTTATAGAGACCAGAGTAAATAGAATCTGTTTTCTTGAACTAGAGATTTAAGGCAAAAATATGCATATATTTGTATTCATATTCATATGTAATAGTATGCATTAAATATACATGTAATAAATGTGTATTTACACTCATATGTAAGTATATTTATTACTTATTACTTTTATTATTTCTTTGATTTTTTTATAAATAATAGTTACAATGTATGCACAGAATAATAAAGAAATATGAGTTGCTTTTTTTTTTTTTTTTTTTTTACTTTTTTAAAATTTCACAAAACAGTAGAGTAAACGAATGGCAGGAAGGCAGGAATGCTAGGCTCTGAGGTCAAGCAGGCTCCAGGGAAAACAACCTGTAATACATAGTGACATACGCACTCCCGTGTTTGATTTCCTCTCTTTATACTCTAGGGATTAAGAAAAGTGAAATCCCTAAAAGAACAAGTCTGATGTCTACCATCATGGCTAAAGTTTAACTGGAGTGCCCAAAGCATTAATGTAGCACTCAGAACCAAAACAAACTGAACTACACAAGTCCTTCTGGGGCCAGAACAGTAGAAGAAAGTCAAAAGTCAGGCTGATGTACTAAGGTGTCTTAGTAATAATAAAAAAGGAAGAAGATTGGGAGAAGTCAACGTGAAATGATTATCAGAGACCTGCCAAAAATAAGCCTCCAGGTCATTCTGAAGAACGTCCTCTCAGCAGGACTTTATTTTTTATAATAGGGAACCAGTAATTTCTAAAGTGTCTTTCATGAGGATAGAAAACCAGGGGTGGAACTTCCATGGCGGTCCAGTGGTTAAGAGTTCACCTTCCAATGCAGGGGGCGCGGGTTCGATCCCAGGTCAGGGAGCTAAGATCCCACATGCCTCACAGCCAAAAAATCTAGAACATAAAACAGAAGCAATATTATAACAAATTCAATAAAGACTTTAAAAATGGTCCACATTAAGAAAAAATCTTAAAAAGAAAAGAAAACCAGGAGTGAGAATGAATCACATTTTTTTTCTTTTAGCAGTTACATGCAAATGGAATTACCACATGCAAATTTTTCTCACTCTGATATTTGCTGTGTATGGTGTGCTCTTTTGTGTGTTATCCTTTTGTCCCAACCATACTTGCAAAAAGCTGCCAAATTAATTTTAGAAAGATGACCAAAATTATTTTGGTAAATTTCTTTGAAAGATTGAAAGAAGTGTATGGACACTTCTGGAAAAAAATGGACACAAAGACATGGTTAGTTTCAAACAAGCTTAAAAACCAATTATAAGCCTCCTTACTTGGCTACATTTTATAGCGAGTACATTTGTGTACTACATAGAACACAGAAAATACACACATTATAAATACATATTGTACATGGAATTGGAATATCTATGTTGTACTACCAACTAAAGATATGGTAAGAAAAGAGTAGTTAATGTGTTAATGTATACACTTCTTTATCAGAAGTGCTCAGAATATTTTGTGTGCATGATTTCTGTAGTACTTATAACTATTTAGTTACCTCCACCCATGTCAGGTTAAACATATAGATAAAGAAAAAAAATTAAAGGGGAATAAGAGAAAAATGAATGAATACCCTCGGACGCTCATCATCTGGATCTTTTGTCTCAAGCTAGCTCTCCACAAGTAGAAGTAGATATTTGATCCTTCAGGAATTACTCCAAGTTCTAACTATACAGAGATGAATTATTTAAACCTGTGCCTTAAATGGTATAATATCTAGAATACAACCTTGGTTATTATATAGCCGAGAATTGTTTGAAAGGAATTATGCTGATAGCAAACTACACAGTTAACCCAGCAGTTTACTCATACACTCAGAGGGCACGGTGTTGTTTTTCCCCCAGCTTTATTGAGATGTAATTGACATATAACATTGCATAAGGTCAAGGTGTACAACATAATGATTTGATACATGTATATTTTTCAGTATGCTTACCACAATAAGTTAACACATTCATCACCTCACATAGTTACTTTTTTGTGTGTGAGATGGGAACTTTTCTTTTTTTTGCGGTTCGCGGGCCTCTCACTGCTGTGGCCTCTCCCGTCGAGGGGCACAGGCTCCGGACGCGCAGGCTCGGCGGCCATGGCTCACGGGCCCAGCCGCTCCGCGGCATGTGGGATCTTCCCGGACCGGGGCACGAACCCGTGTCCCCTGCATCGGCAGGCAGACTCTCAACCACTGCGCCACCAGGGAAGGCCAAGATGGGAACTTTTAAGATCTACTCTCTTAGCAACTTTCAATATATGGTAACAAGTATTATTAGCATTATGCTAAGTAAAATAAGTCAGACAGAGAAAGGCATACTGTTTGATCTCACTTATATGTGGAATCTAAAAAAACCCCAAGCTAATAGAAACAGAGAACAGATCAGTGGTTGCCAGAGGTGGGGGTGGGGTGCGGGGAAATAGATGAAGGTGGTCAAAAGGAGGCTTACTCTTTGGGGGTGAGGTTGAAGCATTAATTTAATCACTATTTCTTATACAGTATGTAGATTTTGGAATAATATGGAAACTATCATAGAGAAAGAAGTTGAGACCTAAAGTTTAAAATCCTCAGTTTGATATTAGTTTATTGTGCCTCAGATCCCTGAAAAGCTAAACTCTTACGAAGCATTATTTGTTCACCTTAACAGTGGTTCTCAAACTTGAGAGTACATCAGAATCACCTGGAGGGCTTGTTAAAACAGATTCCTGGGCGTCACCGTCAGATATTCTTATTCTGCAGATGTGTGGACAGGGAGAATTTGCTATTCTAATAAGTTCCTAGGTGATGATGTTGCTGCTGATCCAGGAACCAGTTTATGGAATCACTGACTTAGATTAAGAGCATTTCACAAATAATTTTCTGAGGTCCTCAAATTGAAAAGAGAAATCATCAAAATTATCAACCTCTCACTTTCTCCATTTTAACCTTTTATATTTCTTTTATTATAAATTTAAAATTATGGGTTCTGTATTCTCACATCAAATCCTCCAATTCTGTAATACCTCATTGCCTATTCTCCTTAAAACACCCCATGAGCAGCAAGCAAATGATAGGTGAGGTAAGAATATGCATTTATCGCCAGGCCTGCTGGCTGATGTTTGTTCAATGCCTATAGATAACTGTAAGATTTCATTGCATACGCTGATTATAGAGCCAATATACTAATGCTAGTATTCCTCTTTTTCTTTTCTTCATAGAATGTATATTGGGCCCATGATTCATTCTTATACTTTTGTATTAATTACAGACATGTACAGTTTAAATCAAAATGGAAAAAATATATTCACCTTAATACAGAGAAAAGGTAAACTAGCTATATACAAAATAAAGTATATATTATAAAAGGCAATAAGTAAATCACTCATTGTCCTTTCTTGGTTATCAGTTCATGTTTGAACTCCAGCAGCTGCCCGTTGTGGTTGATTTTTGCCTTTGGTTTGTCACTGCTTTTATCAGTGCAATATAGTGGCCAAAATTATCTGGCACAAACAATGTTTTAGCATACCACTCCCATGGTTAGGGACGTCAAGTAAGCCTCTTTAGTTTATCTTGTCAAATTCAAGCCACTCTAACATATATTTTTTTCTCTACTGGTCAAAATAACTAGCAAAACACTGCTGAGTAAAGACATGACCTAGTCTAAGGATCAGTGCTCATCTTAATAAAAACTCTTTCAAAAGGAATGTGGATCATGGAGGAAAAAAGGACAGGAAGATATGGGTGGTGGTTCACATTACCAAGAGAGAAACCTGCAAGAAATAGAATGGATATCTTTTTCAAGTAAATTCTTTTGATTTTTTTTTTTTTTTTTAGAGAGGTGAGAATAAGCCACAATCCTCCTGAAAGCAGTAGAGAGAACTTCCTTCCCAAAATAGGGACAATAATAGTGACTCTGGTGTGCCTATTTACCACAATAATGCAGACTAGTACCTATTTTAAAGCTCAGGATTTATATTTTAATCCAAGAAAGTTAGTCCTGTTTATAATCTGCCTTACTATGTAATTATATAATCATAGAATTGGAAATTATAGCATTTAATATCCAGTCAGTAGATCCCTGGTAGACAACCATTCAGGTTCTGCTTGAATACAGGTGACAAGGTGGTTACTGTTTTATCTTCCCCCAAAACCTAAACCATTAATGAACAGCTTTAACTGTTTGACTGTCGTTATAGGAACTTTATTTTATATGTTTCTGACAACTGACCAGTTTAATTATCTACAATATTTTAGAGTCTGAAGAGATTGTTCTGCAGATTTAAATTCATATATTGGTTAAACAGAATTTCCTAATGATCAAATACATTTTAATGAAAGTATGTGAAATTTATGTAGGGATGTTTGGTAACAGTTCCAGGTTCAGAGGCATTAATGATTGGAAAGTCTTTGGGAGAAGTCTTTTGATTTCTCAAAGGAAAGTCCTTTGGGTGCGTTTAAAATGCAATTCTGAGGGCTTCCCTGGTGGTGCAGTGGTTGAGAGTCCGCCTGCCGATGCAGGAGATATGGGTTCGTGCCCCGGTCCGGGAAGATCCCACATGCCGCGGAGCGGCTGAGCCCGTGAGCCATGGCCGCTGAGCCTGCGCGTCCGGAGCCTGTGCTCCGCAACGGGAGAGGCCACAGTAGTGAGAGGCCCGCGTACCGCCAAAAAAAAGCAATTTTGAGAAGCCAAGGATTCTGTTGGATAAAATAATCTTATCCCATGCACCAGCATTTACATACTCCTGAGAGTGCTACAGAGAACAAATTTGCTCAAAGAGGTGGCCTTGCACAAATTGACTTCCAACTGTTCTGTGTAGCCTAAATTGCCCTAGCACAGTCACAAAATAAATATGAGATTAATTTGATGAAATAATTTCTAGTTTTATCGATAGTTATGGTTTTAACACAATTGAACATATTATGGTATTTATATAAGACCATATTTAGTTTGTTTTGTATATATATATACACACACACATATTCAGAATATTATATATATGCATTATATATACATTTGTATATATTATATATACATATATATGTATTCTATATAAATATATACATTCAGAATGTCTTAAAATATTATATTGGACTATTGGCTATAGTTTCCATGTTTATTTTTGAAAACATTTTTGTGCTGATCAACTGCCGTATAAATTTACATGTAAATTTATGTAGATGAGCATTAATTTCTTATTGGTACAACTAAAATATTAGAGAACAATTAAGAAACATTGATAAAATACATTCATAATTTCACTCAAATATGTTTTGTTAAAAACTGATTTTTCATCCTTTATTGATATGTCACAATCCCTTCCTGGCTACTTCAAATAAATCAATAAATTTAAATTAAGAAAAGGGAAAATAAGAAAAATTCATTTTAAAGCAAATATCTTTTATATAGTACATTGTAAGTCACCAAAAATACCTACTTTTTCCTTGCATATTGTTTATATATACAACAATTAAATTGTGTTTTAGATTATTTGAGCATTTCCCAGCTGTACCCATTCAAAAGTCATTTATTTCTAAAGCTCCTCTTAATATGTAAACCAATAGTAATGAAATATTGGTTTACTGACACTTTTCATAGAAAGCGATTTATTTCCACTTTTATATGTGATTGTTTACATAACTATAAATTTGCTTTTGATATTAGAGAGAAAGTAAAATGTTTAGACCTGGCTTGCGGGGCTTAAGTTTATCCATTACATTGTTAATACTTCATACATTTAATGTATTTTATAGGTACTTCAAAAATTTGCTTATACAAAATATTTAAAAATATTTGCCCCTCATCAAAAGAGTAAAATTTTATCACAATATGGTCTTTGGTCACCTTGATGGGTTGCTTAGTATAAAACTTGCTTGTTTCCCAACAGAAAAGCACAATGAGTTTATCTCAACTTACCAAGAGAAATGAATCTCTGGAGAATTGGCATTAAGATTAAGTCCTGTGGTTTGGCTTGTCTCTATTTTGATGGATGTCCTCTTGCCTATGTTCCCGTAAGTAAAAGAATTCAAATAAAATGGCTATACTGGATGTTTTAAGGTTATCATGACATTAAATAAATTTTGGCAAGAAAATAATAACATTATCATTCTATTTTGGTAGACTTTATAGGGACCAAACAGTTTATTTTTCTCAAGCTGTAGTATAGGTGTAAGAAGTTGTACATTAATTATTCACACGCAAGCAATAGAAACAATTCATTAGCTAAAACTGTGCAGCATCTGTTTGTCACTAAAGAAATTGAGCAGAATCATGTGAGAAAATAATTTACCCGGGAAATGGGCTGGTCCTAATCGAAGGGGGAAAAGAATTACAAGAAACACACTTCATCATTATGTATTTTTACTGGAGGGGATGAGATATACTTAAAAGTGCTTGATTTTAAGCTGGTCTGCATGGAATCCTAAGAAAGTGTAGACTTTACTCAAGAGCTGTGATAGTTGTCAAGGCTCAGCTAGATATCCTCATTCTCTATACTTTCAACAAGAAAAGTGTCCAGTTTATTGGCTTTAAAAGTTGATGAGATCAAAGGAAAAATGTCTAAAATAAACTTAAAAAACAAGGAGCAAATGGCATATGGAGCAAATGGCAAATGGAGACACAAGTATACATACGTATAATTTTGCTCTACAGTTTTCCAGAACAATAGATTTTTTTTTTTTTTTCTGAATCAGGTAAATCTAGAACTCACTAGTGCCACACAGAAGTCCTGGAGGGCTTGAACAGCATGTGAAATAATACAAGAAAATTTAAAAATTTAGAAGGAGAACTGTCTCTTATGTTCAAGCTATTGCAGTCTTCCCAAGATTATTTATCTGAGCCTTTATTAGCTATCTGCTTCACAGCATGAAGCTCCACTGTATCCTGTCACTTTCAACCATGGAAATCTTTTCCTTTGAATCTACCAATGTTTAGTATTGAGATCTCAGGCATTATCACGTTAGAGACCTGGCCACATCCTGGATTGCTGTGTGTAAACTGGGCATAAGTCCCCTTCCCTTCCACCACAATCCTCTTCCCATGTGTATCATGGAAGCCACACCCAAGTTTGAGCTTTTCAGTCTCCTAAACTCAAAACTTTAATCTTCTCCTCCACATCAGGGCTAAAACAGTTTATTTTCTCATTAATGATTTTTCATTAATTTTTCTCATTAATGATTCTAAAACATAAATTCTATTCACTGGTTGTCAGAAGGAGTGGAAGTAGGAAACTATAAGGAAAGCTCAGATTTCTAACGATTTCCATTCTTTTCCTCAGTTTGTAGGTAGAAAACAGTTTACTTTGTTTTCCCCTGGTGAATCCACAGCAACTGATATGAACCAAGACACAGGTACTTGTCTTGTTCTCACTGCGTATACGGTCACTTCTCATTATTCATGTTAGTTACACTCTATAAGGTGTATGCAAATACTGAATTAATGAATACCATTAATTCAGGTGAAACCAGAGTTAGGTTGCTTCTAGGTAAAACAGAGTTAGGTTCCTGCAAACCTCTGGTCACAGCATTTTTGTTAACCAATTAATAAATAACCTTGTTTTATGTGTATCTGTGTGTTTATATTAGATAACTTATCTAATATCTATTGTTGATTCATTAACATTGAACTTCCAACAAATAGCTCTGTGACTCATGCTTAAACAAACATTATCTCACATACTTATTTTATCCATAAGGCACATCACAGCCTCCTTGCACTTAAGAACATTAGATAACACCTCAGCCCTACACTTGGGGGCCACTTTAGACAACAAAATAACCAACCAAAAAAAAGCACAAAATAAGGAAGAGGTGGTCCTAAATACATCGCAAAGAGGACACTTGTTTACAGTATGAGAGCTGAGTATAAGGCAGAGTGTGGCCTTGTTAGATATCAGCTGGGAAGATGCACATTGGTTGTTTCAGATTTTTTTACTGCTCTGCACATGTTGACAAATTACCGTGAGATCCCTGCAGGTATTGATTTTGGGGTTACATGTAAATTTTAGTGAGTGGAAAAATTTACAAATATAAATTCATGAATAACGAGAATTGACTGTATGTACACATCAATAATTATATATTATATGTAATAATATATGCAACATATAATTACTACATATGTATAGATAATCAGAACTATGTAACTGGCTTTGGACTTATCACCAGACTAAGCAGGAATAATTAAGTTAGGGAAAAGAACTGAATTATATACATTAAAATAATATTTGGCAACTACATGTATGTGCTTTTGACCTCCAAAGAGTATTACTAAGTCTCAAAAAAGACATACAGGGCTGAGTGAGAGAAATTAAAGGTTTGGGTAGAGAAGGTGAATATAATTTTGTAGACCATAGTGAAAAACCAACTTGAATAAACTCCAAATGAAATGAAATATCACTTATTCAAAGGAGTAATGACTGTGGAAAAGCCAAGGTGAGTAAACACTGACAATCAAAATTATAGAAAATTAGGAGAATATTGCTGTTATTGATAACAGAGGTGCTAGCTGAACTTTGGGTCACATGGAAGGTAGAAATATTAATCTGAAGACCCACCAAATATAAACTCAACGTTAGTAAGTAGTTCATGTAAATTATGACATAAGCCAAAACTATTTATTCATTCATGTATGTATTTATTTATTTCAGTGAAACACAATGCTAGTTTCCAGGGGCTGTTGACTATAGTTGAGATAGAATTCCGTGGAAAGCAATTTTCAAAATTTAATGAGGAAATACAAATAAAGGAGAAAGTCTTTTCTAGGATGTTTGTGTTTTATAGTTTTTAGGAAGGTCATGAGTTAGATAATAGTTTCATACTTTAATATCACCCTGCTTGCACTCTGCCAAAATTCAGCATTCTGTCCCACAGCAGAATGAGATGGAATAGGTTAGATCTATTTTGTAAAATAGGATAGGTACTGGGTCAGGTAGTTCAGTGCAAATCTTGGCAATGAAAATCAATCTACCTGAAAAGGTTGGGTGCTTCATAAGATGACAAGTGAGATCTCTTCTGACAGATGCATAAAGTAGAGTGGTGGTGAATTCTGTTGTGTCAACACTTAGAACTTTGGTAGACAAGACATTAACTTTACATGGTCTTCTGGGACCCTCAAAAGAATGGCATGTTTTAAGTGTGCTAAGGCAACCAAGATAATAGGTAATTTCAAAACCAGCACTTGATGCAAATACTAAAGCAGACTGAGGACTGAAGGTCATCAGAAATAGGTAATCAGGATCAATCCAAAGCAAAATTACCTCCTAATTCAGACTCAGTTCTATCAGGAAACTTGAGGATGATATTTTAACATACAAGTGCCATGTGTACAATTTCTCTGATGAGAATGAAAGGAGGAGGTTTTGAAAAAAGTTTCAGTAGATAATTCCTGTGCCAACCATCAGCCCTGTGTGTGGTGCAGGAGAGGGAGCAGTGATAAGCTAGCCTTAGGTGTGTGTAGGACATTTAGATGTCAGGTCTTCCCAGTTCAGAGAGAGACTGAAATGTGTTTGACTCATTCTCCTTTTCTCTGAAGTTTTCTGTATCCACTGATCTATACAATGAAAATAGATCATTATAATATTAAATGCTGGGTAATCTAAAATCTTGGTAAGTTAATATTTCCAAAATTAGTTAACTTTGGCTTCTAATCCTATATCTTGACAAAAGCAGAAAGACAATACATGCGTGTAATCCCAGCAGAATAAATTCCTGTAGAGTTCATAGATCTAAACATCTTTGTACCATTTGAAGTAAAGGATTTTTTAAAAAAACATCTTTATTGGAGTATAATTGCTTTACAATGGTGTGTTAGTTTCTGCTTTATAACAAAGTGAATCAGTTATACATATACATATGTTTCCATATCTCTTCCCTCTTGTGTCTCCCTCCCTCCCACCCTCCATATCCCACCCTTCTAGGTGGTCACAAAGCACCGAGCTGATCTCCCTGTGCTATGTGGCTGTTTCCCACTAGCTATCTGTTTTACGTTTGGTAGTGTATATATGTTCATGTCACTCTCTCACTTTGTCACAGCTTACCCTTCCCCCTCCCCATATCCTCAAGTCCATTCTCCAGTAGGTCTATGTCTTTATTCCCATCTTGCTCCTAGGTTCTTCATGACCATTTTTTTCTTAGATTCCATGTATATGTGTTAGCATATGGTATTTGTTTTTCTTTTTCTGACTTCACTCTGTATGACAGACTCTAGGTTCATACATCTCACTACAAATAACTCAATTTCATTTCTTTTTATGGCTGAGTAATATTCCATTGTATATGTGTGCCACATCTTCTTTATCCATTCATCTGTTGATGGACACTTAGGTTGCTTCCATGTCCTGGCTACTGTAAGTAGAGCTGCAGTGAACATTTTGGTACATGACTCTTTTTGAATTATGGTTTTCTCAGGGTATATGCCTGTAGTGGGATTGCTGGGTCATATGGTAGTTCTATTTTTAGATTTTTAAGGAACCTCCATACTGTTCTCCATAGTGGCTGTATCTATTTACATTCCCACCAACAGTGCAAGAGGGTTCACTTTTCTCCATACCCTCTGCAGCATTTATTGTTTGTAGATTTTTTTTTGATTATGGCCATTCTGACTAGTGTGAGGTGATACCTCATTGTAGTTTTGATTTGCATTTCTCTAATAATTAGTGATATTGAGCATCTTTTCATGTGCCTCTTGGGCATCTGTATGTCTTCTTCGGTGAAATGTCTATTTAGGTCTTCTGCCCATTTTTAAATTGGGTTGTTCTTTTTTTTTGATATTGAGCTCCATGAGCTGTTTGTATATTTTGGAGATTAATCCTTTGTCCGCTCTTTCACTGGCAAATAGTTTCTCCCATTCTGAGGGTTGTCTTTTTGTCTTGTTTATGGTTTCCGTTGCTGTGCAAAAGCTTTTAATTTTAATTAGGTCCCATTTGTTTATTTTTGTTTTTATTTTCATTACTCTAGGAAGTGGGTCAGAAAAGATCCTGCTGTGTTTTTTTTTTTAAAGAAGAGTACTTTTTCTTTTTTAAAAAAATTATTTATTTTAATTTATTTAATTTTGGCTGCATTGGGTCTTCGTTACTGCGCACGGGCTTTCTCTAGCTGCAGCGAGTGGGGGCTAATCTTTGTTGTGGTGAATGGGCTTCTCATTGTGGTGGCTTCTGTTGTTGTGGAGCGCAGGCTCTAGGCATGTGGGCTTCAGTAGTTGTGGCATGTGAGCTCAGTAGTTGTGGCTCACGGGCTGTAGAGTGCAGGCTCAGTAGTTGTGGCACATGGGCTTAATTGCTCTGCGGCATGTGGGATCTTTCCAGACCAGGGATTGAACCCGTGTCCCCTGCATTGGCAAGCAGATTCTTAACCACTGTGCCACCAGGGAAGTCCCTTGCTGAGGTTCATGACAAAGCGTGTTTTTCCTATGTTTTCCTCTAAGACTTCTATAGTGTCTGGTCTTACATTTAGGTCTTTAATCCATTTTGAGTTTATTTTTGTGTATGGTGTTAGGGAGTGTTCTGATTTCATTCTTTTCCATGTAGTTGTCCAGCTTTCCCAGCACCACTTATTGAAGACACTGTCTTTTCTCTATTGTGTGTTCTTGCCTCCTTTGGAGAGGAGGGATAAATTAGGAGTATGGGATTAACGGATACACATTACCATATATAAAATAAACTAGGATTTACTGAAGAGCACAGGGAACTATATTCAATACCTTGTAATAGCCTATAATGGAAAATAATTTTTAAAAGAATATGTATATATATATATATATGTATATCTCCAAATCACTGCTATACACCTGAAACTAACACAATATTGTAAATCAACTATACTTCAATAAAAAATTAAAAATAAAAGGTGACCCTTGAAAACATTATGCTAAATTAAAGAAACCAGTAATTAAAAATCACGTATTGTGTGATTTATTTTCTGTAAACTGCCTAGAATATGCAAATGTATATAGACAAAAAGTAATTAGTGGTCACCTAGGTCTGCGAGGGTCACTGAGAGAGAAATGGAGAGTGACAGCTAATGGGGAACTGGCTTCTCTTAGAGGATGATAAAGTTCTAAATTGACTGTGGTGATTTTTAATTGCTGTGAACAAACTAAAAACTATCAAACTGTGCACTTTAAATGGGTGAATCAGATGTATATGGCAAACACAAAAGTAATAAAAATAAACTTTAATTCCTCCTGGTACAAAAAGGAAAAGAGACTCTAGCCCTTCCCTTTTCTTAGAACATTTACTTAAATAAATAAATAAATAATTGTGAATTCTCCCTCTCCCACTTAGACAGGTATGTGAATGTTTTTAAAAGCTAAATAATCTCCTCTCTAGCTTTACAACCCAGAAGTATTTTTCTCAAAACTTGGTAGCCACGGCTTTGAAATGTAATCACTACAGAAGATAGCACCCATATCTCCTATTTTCCATGGGAAGATAAGAGCTTAACTTTAGCTGGTGCCTGGCTCCAAGTTACTAATCTACCTCCTATCTTAAAGATATGAGTAGTTTATTTTCCTTTTTAGTGGTAATTAATAAATGCAGGTGGCTACCCCAATAACAAGGAGAGCTTAGACTAAATCGTGTGACAAATGGGGCCGCAATGTTCTTTTTTTTTTTTTCCGGTACGCGGGCCTCTCACTGTTGTGGCCTCTCCCATTGTGGAGCACAGGCTCCAGACACGCAGGCTCAGCGGCCATGGCTCACGGGCCCAGCCGCTCCGCGGCATGTGGGATCTTCCCGGACCGGGGCACGAACCCATATCCCTTGCATCTGCAGGCGGACTCTCAACCACTGCACCACCAGGGAAGCCCCGCAATGTTCTTTTCATTGAGGAATAATTTATCAATTATCTGAAGAAAACGTATGCAATGGGAGGTATCTGCTTGGCTATATGAAAGGATAAAAATTCTTTCTGTCTTTGCAATCTTTTAGCAGATTGCCTGTAATATGCATCACATCATAGTTTAATGCTTATCCAATAATAAAACAGTTTTCTCTCCTGTTTTTGTGGAGAAGTTTTTTGGGTTAACAGATTTTATTTTTAATTATATTTCCTCAACATATGGTATGTGAATCATATCTTAATAAAGCTGTTATTTTAAAAATGAAGGCTACAGTGCCTCATTTTGCTCTATTTAATTTATAATATAATTGTCAAATATTTCCTCTACATACAGTGAGAGCCACATTAGACACTTATTATTTTTACTTCACCCAAAACCATAATTTAGAAAACTCAATAGGAAAAGGAAACTCTATTTAATTTTATTTAACCATATATTTTCTCTTTTTGTTTTTCCTTCTGATGTTCCAAGATTCCTTTCACCATGTCGTTAGTCAGGCCCTATATTAGTTGTTTCAAGCTGCCATAAAAAATACTGTAGACTGGATGGCTTAAACAACAGAAATTTATTTTCTCACAGTTCTGAAGACTGGGAGTCAGTCTGAGGTTAGGGTGTCAGCATGGCCAAGTTCTTGTGAGAGATATGTTCCTGGCTTACAAACGGCTGCCACCTTGCTATGTCTTCATGTGGCAGAGAGAGAGAGAAGGAGACAGAGATTGAGAGAGAGCAATCTTTTTCAATCTTTTTATAAGGCCACAGTCCTATCATATTAGAACGCCACCCTTATGACCTCATTTAGCCTGAATAACCTCCTTAAAGATTTTTCACCAGATAAATTCTCATTGAGGGTTAGAGATTAAACATACATATTTGGGAGAGACACAATTTAGTCCATAGCAGATTCCAAGGTCCCTGGCCAGTCTGCCGTCTTCTTTCAGCTATCAGTATTGTCTTATGTTTGTTTTATATGTAATGTCCAGTGGTTTTAGTTGTGCTTAATGAGAATAAAAGGGAAGAGTGTATCTACTGTATTTTTCCAGAAGCAGAAATCCACCCAGGAATAATTTTGAGTTCTACACTACACTTGAACTAGTGAAATGTCAATACCAGGAGACTGAGGAAGAATATATTAATAATGTAGTGCCTATAGCAGTCACACACACACAAGTCTATACAGATATATGCACTTTAAAAAAATGGATGAATAAAAATAGAATTCTAAAAAAAATGTTCAGCAAATCTGGAGCCAGGAGAGAGAAAACAAACAGAAAATGAAAAATAAAACGGCAGATTTAAGCCCTACATGTCAATAATTACAGTAAATATAAATAATCTAATATACCTTTAAAAGACAGAGATTGTCAAAGTGGATTTGAAAAATGACCCAACCCTAATATGGACCTACTGTATAGCACAGGGAACTCTACTTAGTACTCTGTAATGTCCTATATGGGAAAAGAATCTAAAAAAGAGTGGATATATGTATATGTATAACTGATTCACTTTGCTGTACACTTGAAACTAACACAACATTGTAAATCAACTATACTCCAATAAAAAATTTTTAAAAATGACCCAACCATTTCTTGACTTCAAGTATCTCATTATATATATATATATATATATATATATACATATATATGTATATATATATGAATGGAATGCAAATAATCAAAAACAAGTGTGAGTGGGTATATTAATATCAGAAAAGTAGACTAAAGGCAAAGAAAATATCAAAGATAGGGATGGGACATTACATAATGACAAAAAGATCAGTCCACCAAGAAGAAGATATAGCAATTCTGAATGTGTATATGCCAAACAAGAGAACCACAAAATATATGAATCAAAAACTAATAGAACAGAAAGGACAAATATACAAATCCAAAATTATAATTAGGGACTTCAGTACCCCTGGATCAACAATCACTAGATTGACAAAACATAAAATCAGCAATGATATAGAAGAACACAACAGTACCATCAACTAAAAAGATCTAATTTACATTTATGGAGTATTTCACCATGCAACATCAAAATACACATTCTTTTCAAGCATCCATGAAATATATACCAAAGTAGAAGATATCCTGGGTCACAGAACAAACTTTAACAAAATGAAAGTAATTGAAATAATACAGAGTGTGTTCTCTGTCCACAGTGGAACCAAACTAGATATCAAACAGAAATATAAGAGGAAAAATTCCAAATACTTGGAAAATAACCAACATGCTTCTATGAGGAAGTCTTTTTTTTTAAATTGAAGAATAGTCGATTTACAATTTATATTAGTTTCAGTTGTAAAACATAATGATTCCATATTTTTATAAATAATACTCCATTTAAAGTTTTTATAAAACATTGGATATATTCCCTGTGCTGTAAATATATCCTTGTAGCTTATTTATTTTATACATAGTACTTTGTACCTCTTAATCCCCTACCAGTATCTTGTCCCTCCCCACTTTCCTCTCCCCACTGGTAACCAGTAGGTTGTTCTCTATATCTGAGAGTTGGTTCCTGTTTTCTTATATTCATTCATTTTATGTTTTAGATTATACATATAAGTAATATCATACAGTATTTGTCTTTCTCTGTCTGACTTATTTCAATAAGCGTAATACCTTCCAAGTCCATCCATGTTGAGCAAATGGCAAAATTTTATTCTTTTGTAAGGATGAGTATATATATATATATATATATATATATATATATATATATATATATATATAATATATTATAATGTTAAGATGTTATATATATATATAATATAATGTTAAGATGTTATATATATATAACACCTTCCTTATCCATTCGTCTGTTGATGGACACTTGGGTTACTTCCATATCTTGGCTATTGTAAATAATGTTGCTATGAACATTGGGGTGTATATATCTTTTTGAATTATTATTTTTGTTTTCTTGGGATATATACCCAGGAGTGAAATTGCTGGGTCATATAGAAGTTCTAGTTTTAGTTTTTTGAGGAACCTCCTTACTGTTTTCCATAGTGGCTGATCCAATTTATATTTCCACCAACAGTGTAGGAGGGTTCCATTTTTTTCCACATCCTCCACAACATTTGTTATTTGTGGGCTTTTTGATGATAGCCATTCTGACAGGTGTGAGTTGACATCTCATTGTGGTTTTAATTTGCATTTTTCTTGAGCATCTTTTCATGTGCCTGTTGTCCATCTGTATATCTTTTTTGGAAGAATGTCTCTTCAGGTCTTCCGCCCATTTTTATTTTTTTAAGTAATTTTTATTGGAGTATAGTTGCTTTACAATGTTATGTTAGTTTCTACTGTACAGCAAAGTGAATCAGCTATACGTATACATGTATCCCCTTTTGGGGGGGATTTCCTTCCCATTTAGGTCACCACAGACCATTGAGCAGAGTTGCCTGAGCTATACAGTAGGTTCTTATTAGTTATCTATTTTATACATAATATCAATAGTGTATATATGTCAATCCCAATCTCCCAATTCATCCCACGCCCCCTTTCCCCCCTTGGTGTCCATACGTTTGTTCTCTACGTGTGTGTCTCTATTTCTGCTTTGCAAATAAGATCATCTATAACATTTTTCTAGATTCCATATATATGTGTTAATATATGATATTTGTTTTTCTCTTTCTGACTTACTTCACTCTGTATGACAGTCTCTAGGTCCATCCACGTCTCTACAAATGACCCAATTTCATTCCCTGTTATGGCTGAGTAATATTCTGTTGTATATATGTAGCACATCTTTTTTATCCATTCCTCTGTTGATGGACATTTAGGTTGCCTCCACGTCCTGGCTATTGTAAATAATGTTGTAATTATTAGAGAAATGCAACTACAATGAGGTATAACCTCACACTGGTCAGAATGGCCGTCATTAAAAAATCTACAAACAATAAATGCTGCAGAGGGTGTGAAGAAAAGGGAACCGTCTTGCACTGTTGGTGGGAATGTAAATTGATACAGCCACTATGGAGAACAGTATGGAGGGTCCTTTAAAAACTAAAAATAGAACTACCATATGACCCAGCAATCCCACTATTGGGCATATACCCAGTGAAAACCATAATTCCAAAAGACACATGCACCCCAATGTTCACTGCAGCACTATATTCTGCCCCCCCCCTTTTTTGTGGTATGCAGGCCTCTCACTGTTGTGGCTTCTTCCATTGCGGAGCACAGGCTCCAGATGCACAGGCTCAGTGGCCATGGCTCACGGGCCTAGCCACTCCGCGGCACATGGGATCTTCCCGGACCAGGGCATGAACCCGTGTCCCCTGCATTGGCAAGCAGACTCTTAACCACTGTGCCACCAGGGAAGCCCCTGCACATTTTAAAATCAGGTTGTTTGTTTTTTGATATTAAATTGTATGAGCTGTTTATATATTTCGTATATTAACCCCTTATCAATCATATCATTTGCAAATATTTTCTTCCATTCAGTAGGTTGTCATTTCATTTTGTCTATGGTTTCCTTTGCTGTGCAAAAGCTCTTAAGTTTAATTATGTCTCCATTATTTATTTCTGCTTTTGTTCCCTTTCCCTTAGGAGACAGATCCAAAATAACTATTGCTACAATTTATGTCAAAGAGTGTTCGCCTTTGTTCTCTTCTAGGAGTTTTATGATTTCCACTCTTACATTTGGGTCTTTAATCCATTTTGAATTTATTTTTGTATATGATGTGAGAAAATATTCTAATTTAATTCTTTTACATGTAGTTTTCCAGTTTGCTCAGCACCACTTACTGAAGAGACTTGTGTTTCTTTCTCTCTGTTTTTTGTGTATCTATTGTGGATTTTTTGATTCGTGTTTAACTTGGGGTTCATATATGTTGAACTAAAACTATATCTACTCATTTTAAACTGATAATCATTTAAGTTAAAACACATTCTAAAAGAGCTACATTTTTTACTCCTCCCCCACATTTTGTGTTTTTGATGTCATATTTTACATCTTCATGTTTATCCCTTAACTGTTTGTTGTAGTTATAATTGGTTTACAATTCTTCTCTTTTAATCTTCATGCTATCTTATTTCAGTAGTTAATCCACAGCCTTTATTATATTTTGCCTTTACTAGCAGGATTTTTTCCATTCCTGTAAATTCTTTCTTATTTCTTTCTTATTTATTTGTTTATTTATGGCTGCATTGGGTCTTTATTGCTGTGAGTGGGCTTTCTCTAGTTGTGGCGAGTGGGGGCTACTCTTTGTTGTGGTGCATGGGCTTCTCATTGTGGTGGCTTCTTTTGTTGCAGAGCACAGGCTCTTGGTGCACGGACTTCAGTAGTTGTGGCATGTAGGCTCAGTAGTTGTGGCTCATGGGCTCTAGAGCTCAGGCTCAGTAGTTGTGGCGCATGGGCTTAGTTGCTCTGCAGCATGTGGGATCTTCCCGGACCAGGGCTTGAACCCGTGTACCCTGCATTGGCAGGCGGATTCTTAACCACTGCACCACCAGGGAATCCCCATTCCTTATAAATTCTTCTCGTAGCTTTTACTTTTCTGCTTAGAGAAGACCTTTTAACATTTCTTTCAGGGTTGGTTTATTATTGATGAACTCTTCTAGTTTTTGCTTATCTGAGAAGTTCTTTATCTCTCCTTCATTTCTGAATGATAATCTTGATGGGTAGAGTGTCCTAAGTTGTAGGGTTTTTCTTTCAGCACTTCAGTTATATCATGTCACTCCCTTCTGGCCTGCAAATTTTCTGCAGAAATATCAGCTAATAACCTTATGGGGGATTCCCTTGTATGTGACTCTTGGTTATTCTCTTGCTGCCTTTAGAATTCTCTCTTTAACTTTTGCCATTTTAATTATGATATGTCTTTGTGTGGGTCTTTTTGGGTTCATGTTGTTTGGGACTCTGTGCTTTCTTTACCTGAATATCTGTTTCCTTCTTCAGGTTCAGAATGTTTTCAGCCATAATTTCATCAAATACATTTTGTACCCCTTTTTCTCTCTCTTCTCCTTCTGGGACCCCTATAATGTGAATGTTAATACACTTGATATTGTTCCAGAGGTCTCTTACACTGTTCTCATTTTTTAAATTTGTTTTTCTTTTTACTGTTCTGTTTGGGTGATTTCCATTATTCTGTCTTCCAGAGATCACTTTTGTGTTCTTCTGTATCAGTTAGTCTGCTGTTAATTCCTTCTAATGTGTTTTTCATTAAAGTTGTTTTTTTCTTCAGCTGTGACTGGTTCTTTTTTATGTTTTCTAGTTCCTTGTTAAAATTCCCACTGTGTTCATCTATTCTTTTCTCTAGTTCAGTTTTTTGTATCTGCTCCCAGTGGGTAAAGTTGTTTCAGTGGTTGTGTAGGCTTTCTGTTGGAGGGGACTGGTGCCTGTGTTCTGGTGGATGAGGCTGGATCTTGTCTTTTTGTTCAGGACCATGTCCGGTCGTGTGTTTGGGGGTGACTGTAACCTTTTTATTATTTTAGGCAGCCTCTGTGCTAATGGGTGGGGTTGTGTTTTGTCTTGCTAGTTGTTTGGCATAGAGTGTCCAGCACTGCAGCTTGCTGGGCATTGAGTGGAGATGGGTCTTAGCGTTGAGATGCAGATCTCTGGGAGAGCTTTTTTGCCATTTGATATTATGTGGAGCTGGGAGGTCTCTGGTGGACCAATGTCCTGAACTCGTCTCTCCCACCTCAGAGGCACAGGTCTGACACCCAGCCGGAGCACCAAGACCTTGTCAGCCACATGTCTCAGAAGAAAAGGGAGAGAAAAATAAATAAATAAATAAAATAAAGTTATTAAAATAAAAAAATTTTTAAATATTATAAAGTTATAAAAAATAAGGAAAGAAAGAAGAGAGCAACCAAACCAAAAAACACATCCACCAATGATAACAAGCACTAAAAACTATAGTTAAAAAAAAGACAAACGGACAGAGAGAACTCTAGGACAAATGGTAAAAGCAAATGTGTACAGAAAAAAATCACACAAAGAAGCATACACATACACACTCACAAAGAGAGAAAAAGGAAAAAGAAATATATATCTATATATTAAGTAAAAGGAAGAGAGCAACCAAATCAGTAAACAAATCTACCAATGATAATAAACTCTAACTAGTAAACTAAGTTAAAAATAAAGCCAGAAACAAATTAGATGCAGATAGCAAACCCAAAGTCTACTGTTGCTCCCATAATCCACTGCCTCAATTTTGGGATGATTCGTTGTCTCTTCAGGTATTCCACAGATGCAGGGTACATCAAGTTGATTGTGGAGATTTAATCCGCTCCTTCTGAGGCTGCTGGGAGAGATTTCCCTTTCTCTTCTTTGTTCGCACAGCTCCTGGGGTTCAGCTTTGGATTTGGCCCCACCTCTGCGTGTAGGTCACCTGAGGGCGTCTGTTCTTCGCTCAGACAGGACGGGGTTAAAGGAGCAGCAGCTGATTAGGGGCTCTGTCTCACTCAGGCTGGGGGGAGTGAAGGGTGTGGAATGTGGGGCGAGCTTGCAGCAGCAGAGGCCAACAGGACGTTGCACCAGCCTGAGGCACCCCGTGTGTTCTCCGGGGGAAGTTGTCCCTGGATCGCAGGACCTTGGCAGTGGCAGGCTGCACAGGCTCACATGAGGGGAGGTGTGGATAGTGACCTGTGCTCGCACACAGGCTTCTTGGTGGCGCCAGCAGCAGCCTTAGCGTTTCATGCCCGTCTCTGGTGTCTGCACTGGTAGCTGCAGCTTGCGCCCATCTTTGGAGCTCATTTAAGTGGTGCTGTGAATCTCCTCTCCTCACACACCTCGAAACAATGGTCTCTTGCCTGTTCGGCAGGTCCAGACTTTTTCCCAGACTCCCTCCCAGCAAGCCGTGGCGCACCAGCCCCCTTCAGGCTGTGTTCACGCAGTCAACCCCAGTCCTCCTCGTGGGATCTGACCTCCGAAGCCCAAGCCTTAGCTCCCAGCCCCCACCCTTCCTGGTGGGTGAGCAGACAAGCATCTCAGTCTGGTGAGTGCTGGTTGGTACCGGTCCTCTGTGCGGAAATCTCTCCACTTTGCCCTCTGCACCCCTATTGCTGCACTCACCTCCGTGGCTCCGAAGCTTCCCCCACCCTCATCCTCCCTCTCTGCCATGAAGGGGCTCCCTAGTGTGTGGAAACGTTTTCTCCTTCACAGCTTCCTCCCAGAGGTGCAGGTCCCATCTGTATTCTTTTGTCTCTGTTTTTTATTTTTTCTTTTGCCATACCTGGGAACATGGGGAGTTTCTTGCCTTTTGGGAGGTCTGAGGTGTTCTGCCAGAGTTCAGTAGGTGTTCTGTAGGAGTTGTTCCACATGTAGATGTATTTCTGATGTATTTGTGGGGAGGAAGGTGATCTCCACGTCTTACTCCTCCACCATCTTGAAGGTCTGTACCTATTCTTTAACTAATTTATGTATATTTTGTCCTTGAGGAATTCATCAATGTATAGAGCATAATGAAAGCTAGTTTTCTCATTATTGGGAAAGTAATGTACATACATGGAAAAAGGGAAGACTTGAATATGCTCTGTGCTGTGAGATTAGATTTGGAGAGATCAGTATGTACTCATTTAATTATATAGAATTGTGTGTGTGTGTGTGTGTGTGTGTATATATATATATATATATATATATATATATATATATATAGAGAGAGAGAGAGAGAGAGAGAGAAATATGTATATAGATTGAGAAATAGATGTAAATAACACATAGAAAAGTATATACATTTGTATTTCTTATCTGTTTACTGAGAGAGCATAGAAGCAATGACACATCATTAGCAATGAACATACTCAGCTCCCAGATCTTGATTTCTAAATTCCATGCTCCAGATGTTACCAGGGTTACTTAAAGATATGCCTGATTCTATGGTTGGGACAGGAAAAGTGTAAAATGAGCCCAGAATTTGTTTCTGTTTCAGAAAGTAAGAAATTGCTCAAATCTCATTGGGAACCACTTTAAGGTGATCCCAGTTCCCAAATCTGAAGTAAAACATACCTCAAAATTAATTACAATCTTAAAAGTGATGACATGAATAAGATTAAAAATATACTGATATATATACACATTACTGAATTAATGAATAATTACATAAGTGAATTAATGAGTGAATAAATGAATGGTAAGGGAAGTTCTTTACTAAATATAGCTCTTCAATTCTAAATATAGGAAAAATGTGAAGTTAGAAAATCATTAATGAATGCTGAAACTCATAGATAAAATGATGATAAGCAAGAGGATATTTATGTAGTCTTAAAGTAGCTCCACATAAATTTCTTATTAATTATAAGAAGCAATAGTAAATTTTCAGGGAGAAATCCCAGCAGTCATCAGCTTAACCATATGTTTTAGACTACCATTATCAATTTTTTTCTAGGCTACCATTATCCTCATGTGTATCTTATAAATGATGTCCTGAAAAAGATAAAACAGCACTTTTGTGGTGCTCTTCCAAAAAGTGCACAACCTAGCCTAATCATGAGGAGACATTCGACAAACCCTAACTGAATATATTCTACAAAATAACTACACTTTCCAAAATGTCAAGGTCAAAAACATAAAGAAAGGTTGAGGAAGTGTTCCAGAGTAAAACAGAGTACAGAGGTATGGCAATAAATGCAATGTGTGATCCTGAATCAGACTTAAGACAGAGAAAAATAAATGCTCTAAAGGACAATATGGGGAAAATTGACAAAATTTGAATTTGGGCTCTGGGGTAGATAATATTAGCAGTATGCTATTAAATGGAAACTCTGAAATAGAAGCCCTAAATCTTAGTGTTTGTCAATTTCCATGGACTGTATATTGCCACCATGGCTGATTTCAAGCTACCAAGACTTTAACAAAGAGCTTGAAAAATTCCTAAAAATGTAACAATCATCCAGCTCCATCACACCATTAGAATACTATTTTCTCAATTTAAAATTTATTGACTTTCATAACCATACTCTCATTGTATAAAAGAAAGTCTTTTTTTCCTTAGAAAAACCTATTAAAGTACTAATGAATAAAGGCAAAATGTCCCAAAGTTACTTTCAAGTGGTACAGAAAACAAATAAGGTATCTCTATGTGTGTTTTTACAGAGATAACAATAAAACAAATGGAGAAAATATAAATGATTTGTGACTCTGGGTATAGAATATCTGGAGGTTTCTTGTATTATTCTTATAATTTTTGTAAGTTTGCATATATATTTAACATATATATATATACAAAATATATATACACAGAACTGTGTATTATATAAATCATATACATTATATAATTGATAATTAAATATGTGTTTTAAAGTAGGTGATATAAAAGAAACTGTCTGTAGATGGGGTGCTTCTTTAGAAAATATGGTCAAGGAAGAACTTTCTGATATAATGACATTTTAGTCAAAGTATGAAGGATGAGAAAGCAAGTCACACCAAAATCTATGCTATATGCAAGTTATATCTCAATAAAGCTGGGGAAAATAAATTTTAAAAGTGAAAAAAATCTAGTGCAAGATTTTAGGCCAATAAAGCAAATAAGAAAAAGGCATTGGAACTGTACAAAATGGAGAACACTGGAGGAAGCATGGGTTTGTGTATTGGGAAGAGAGCCTCTTTATATGGTAGCTCAGGTAAAAATTAATAAGGAGATTAGACGTTTTACATGTTTTCATGCATTTTAGATTTTTTTTGTTTTATGTATAGATTGTAAGCACATTGACAACATGGATTGAAAGCAAATATGTTTATCCTTTATCACCTATCTCAGTACCATGCTGAGAAACAAAATAGATTTAATAAACAGCTTTTGGCTCATTGCTTGTTGTTTATAATTTCAGCTTAAATCGGGTCACCTGTCCATGAAAATGTTACATCTTTTGGAATATGGATAAAATAGGTCAAATTTCAGTTGGACTAATACTGTTTTTCAGCATTTCTTAATTCTGATTAGTGTAAATAGTGTCTTCTGAGGTAAGTATGACGTGTGAGTAAACTTAATTGCATTACTACATCATCTGATACTAGTTTATAGCTGAGTAGTTATTAGGTCAGAATAACGATGGCATTATGTGCCATCATGGGAAGTTTGCTCTTTATTTATAGATAGAGGGAAAGAGAGTAGCCTTTGAAGCATCATCTTTGGATTGCATAAACAAGTTGCTTGAACTTTACTTGTGCTACATTTTAGTTACATCGTAAAACAGTTTGTAATTATTGGTAGATGTTTCTTGTCTTTAAAATATTCATTACATTTGCTTTGACAAGAAAGAGTGAGTGAGAAATATAGTCTAATATTTCTAACAAGCTCACCTTAAGAATGAATAAGCCAATAAGCATGAGCTCTCATTTTGGGGTCACAGTCTTGGTGAAATGGACCAGTGAACAGGTTCCTGCTAGTCATGAAAGAAGCAGTGGGAAAAAAATCCGTAAAAAGTTTGGACACTGGGCACTGACTAGGGCAGCAGAAGTGGGCATCTCATTTTTCCTATGATATTTTGAAACATGGCTGCTCTCCAGAATGTCTTTTTAAATTAAATTCTTAAATCAGGATTCTTATAGTCAAGCCATGCTCTGGGGGCATTCAAAACTGTTGCAACCAACTGTAACCATTCTAAGGAAGGAATCCTAGACTTTGCAAAGAATGCCTGGAGACCAATTTGAAATACTCTGAGGAATGGGCAATTTCTGACACTACATTTTTTTGTCCCTCACTGCGCCCTAAAAAATACATCTTTCTTTTGAGCATTATAGTAAGGTTTTTTAAGCTGGTATCTCTACTGGAGTGTGGTGTGAAGAAATCCTACCCGTTGGTCTGTGAACATACCCACTGGCTATTTGGAACAAATGTTATGATACTCTTTCACATGTAAACTAACAGACAGAGGCCATATAAATGATTTTATTTGTAGAATTTCTCTTTCATTCTGTCAGTATATCACTACCAAATAAAGTGGTTGATTTTCAATTCACAAATATAATTATTCAAATCATGTTTTATTAAAATCCTAGATAAATGAAGTAAACATATTTTCCCATTACTAAAGTGAGGCTCAATAAGTTGAAAAATTTCATAAGATTTCATAGTTGCTAACTTCAGAGTTAAAACTGTCTCAAATCTTTTGATATCTAGTCTTGTGTGCTTTTCAATAATTTAAAAATTGAGTTTTTCCTGTTTAAGTCATTAATACTTCTGGAATTTATTCCTGTGTGTAGTAGGAAGTAAAACTCTGTTATTCCTTAACAGTCATGTTTACCATCATCGTTTGAAATATCCATAGTTTTCCAGTGATTTCCATATGGCTTTTGCCATACTTTGAGTTCCCATGTTGCTATTGGATATGCTTCCAGGCTATTTTTATTCTGTTCTTTTGACTAGCTTTATAGCAATACTTACTAATAGTAGGATAGTCTTAGTCCTTATTCATCAGCAAGTTGACTGTGGCTACTCTTAGATATTTATTTTACCCTTATGCAATTTAGAATCCATTAGGCAAGTACCATAAACCTCTTGTTGAGATATTTTTAATAAAATTACATTAAATTTAAAGGTTAACTTAGAAAGAGTTGGCTCTTACATTGGTGTCACAATGAACATGACATAGCGTTTTCATTTAATAAGCACCTTCATTTTCCAAGTAAGTTTTCCATGATATGTAACAGACTGATCTCTCATTTCTACTTCAGTAATGGTAATGGTAGTAACAAATGCATAGGGGTTCTCTTGAAATAAACCCAACAGCTGTAATTTGGCTTTCTTAGAGAATAAACAGCTTACTTTCTCAAATTAACGAGAATCAATTTCTGTTCTTGGTTATTTGAACTTAGTTCCCCAATCTTTCTAAAACTTAGTAATAATTATTAAAATGGGACATACTTTTCCCCGAATATCTGGACTTCATCTTTTCCAAATTAAAATAAATTTTATGGTATTGATATTTTAACTAACTTCAAAATAGCCCACAGTTTTTATACATAAATGTGGGTGTAGATATGTACATACATATACACTTGCCATTACACATTTAAGAGCACTTATTACTTAGGAAAACACAAATTATTGAAAAAATGCAATATATACTTCCAGAGAGTCCTTTGACATTAAAGTGATTGTCTATTGTACTCTATACCATCTTTTCTATAGATTTGTCACGTAGATTGTATCATTATGATATTACCAACTTGAGACTCCTGTAGATAATTCTAGTTCCAAGCATTGCAAAAGAAAGCAAACCATCTTTCAATTACACTACACTCTTTTCTTTAAGGGATACTCTTAATTGTTTTTGAATTGTTTTTTTGTATGCTTTTGATGTTTAGATTACTGTTATATTTATTATCTTCTTTAATCAATAAAAAATGATATGAGGCATTATTCCAATTGCACAAATAAAAAATTAGGGGCTTAAAGATTGAGTAATTAGCCCAAGACAATACAGCTAATAAGTGGAAGAGACTAGAAAACTCGGTTACGTTTGACACCAAAATCAATATTATTAAGTACTTTTGTATACCATTCCAAGAATAATGAGGGAAAAATAATCTAAAAAAACTAATGGTTATATGTTGATTATGCACTTACTGATTTGAGAGACTATTTGAAGTTGAAATTGACATTTTTGTTGCTTGCATGAGCACATGTTCATTGACACTGAAAGACCCTGACAAAATTTCAGGCTCTCAGGGCCATCCATCACTATTCATGCATTTCTTAAACCAAAGTTAACATGTGTGGGAGAGAGCAACTATCCCAGAAGACAAGTAAAAACTTATTAAACCAGAAATATTTAAAACTAATAACCTCAATATGAGTAATATACTTGAATGTCTGAGTTAAGTGTGCTTTGGAGCATTTTGATTATTATGTTTTTGTATAGAGAAGGAAGATTTGAAAAGGTATATTTCATTAGTTATGGAACATACTGTGAGTAGGTAGACTTAAATGTCATAAGTTCTCACATAAGAAGAATCAATCAATTTAATTCTAGAGTGAAATAAGGATGGAATAATTTCAATTATTCCTGAAGAACTAGAAGTAATTACCAAAATTAATTACATTGGTCTGGCCTGAGGTTAACAGCTGGCAAAGAGTGACACTTGGCTCTCTGCAAAAGACAAGCAATTATAAATGTTTGCATGACCTCATTGTGAATGGATTTTATAAAAATCAAATTTAAGTTAATATGCACAGAGTTCTGAGTAAACACTTCAATGGATAATATGTGAAATTTTAGGATCAGGGTATTGGGTGTGTTATGGATTGGTAGCAAACAAAATCATACACTGAGTGAAAGGTTAACTTTCCGATTTAATTTTCTCAAGGTACAAGTTCTTATCAGATGTGAAGTGGCAGCTTAGGGTAGAAGCAGATGCAGCAATTTTCAGCATAACTTATCTTGGTCCCCAGAGTCCCTAACAAAAGGAACACGGATGCTGGTGACATGGATTGTGCAAGGTAAGATCAATTCTTGCTCTCAGACTGCCCCTTTTGATTCAGGTCTTGAGTCACCAACAGAAATAACTTACACCAACAAGTGAAACGCTACTGTTTAAGAAAATTTTTATTAACCTTGTGCTCTCTCTGTTCTTGGATCAAATTCAGCATCAGAAAGGGAATGCATTTTCCTAAAGGAAGACCGTAGGCTTTCCTTGAGCAATATTTCTAATCCCAGCCTTCTGGTGTTCTGAAGAAGTCCATTCCCCTCCCCACTGGCTGATTTAATGGTCTTTTATCTTTTATCTGGAGATTGTCTGAAAGACAGCTGGGTGACACATGGCACTGTTAGCTAAACAAAGCAGAAAAATTAAACATTTTTAATTTCAAAAAGGCCTACTGATGTTTTAAATTGATATCTATGTTTACTTAGAATTTTTGTTGTGTTCTAATACAAATTCTTTTTAGTCTAATTGTTCGAGTGCCAGTTCTCTCTTTATCTACTAGCTTTGATGGACCACATAGTTTCTGTGACGGATCTTAATGATAAGTTCAAAGAATACAGGTACAGTGTTGAGACTGGCTGCTTCTAACTGTAATGAAGACCATAAAGAAAGGAAATTATAAGTTCACTGTTTTTTAAATTCCCAGCTCATGGCACCGTTATCATTAGTCCTCAAAAGATTTTAACTCAAAGATTTCAGATTAGCACAAGCAAAAATCATGTATAAAGTCTATTTCTGTGGGTTATTGAATTACAATACAGATTGATTGCATAGCCTCACCATGTTTCTTAAGTGAAAGATATAGGGATAAAAATAGGACTCTGAAAAATAAGATGGTGCTATTTGGGAGGATTTGGAGGTACTCTGAGTGCCTTGCTTAGCCTCCCTTGCTAATGTTCCAGTTTTTTTAGGAGCTTTATTCAGATTTACTTCACATACCATACAATCTACCTAATCAAAATATACAATTTGATGTGAATATTCAACAATGATATGTGCAAAATCACCACAGTCAGTTTTAGAACATTTCCATCTCTTCTTTTAAAAAGAAACCATGTATGAGGTATCTGGAGTAGTCAAACTATTAGAAAATAGACTGGTTTTGCCTGGGGCAGAGGAAGGGGGAAGAGATAGTTGTTTTCTAATGGACATCAATGGATATAGAATGTCAGTTTTACAAGATGAAAAAGTTTTAGAGATCTGTTGCACAACACTGTGCATGTAGTTAACACCACTGTGCTGTACATTTTAAATGGTTAAAGTGGTAAAATTTTGTGTTATATGTTTCTTACCACAGTAAAAAACAAAACCACGTACCCTTTAGCTATTACTCCTCTATTCACCCATCTCCCCAAGCCTTAAGCAACCACTAGCCTACTTTCTGTGTCTATGGGTTTGTCTACTGTGGACATTTAATATAGAAGGAATCATATAATTTGTGTTATTTTGTAACTGGATTAGCATAATGTTTTGAAGGTTCATCTATGTGGTAGCATGTATCAGTACTTAATTCCTTTTAATGACCGAGTAATATTTCATTATATGGATTTACCACTTTTGTTTATCCATTTATGAGTTTATGGATATTTGAGTTGTTTCCACCTTTTCACCAAGATAAATAATACTGCCATGAATGTTAATTTCTCTTGGATCTATAGCTAGGAGTGGAATTGCTGGGTCATATGGTAACTCTATATTTGACTGTTTGAGAAACTGTCAGATTTGTTACATTCTCACCTGCAGTGGATGATGGTTCCCATTTTTCCACATCCTAACCAACACATATTATTCTCCCCTTTTTGGATTATACCCATCATAGTGGGTGTGAAGTGGTATCACATTGTGGTTTTGATTTGCATTTCCCTGGTAACTAATAATGTTGAGCACTTTTCTGTATGTTTATTGGCTTTTCTTATATCTTCTTTGGATAAATATTCATTCAGATTCTTTGCAATTATTTATTTATTTTTAAATATTTTTACTGAATGCAAGATTCTTTAAATTCTATAGTGCTTTACAGTTTTGGGGGTTGACATATATACATTAATATGTATAAAATGGATAACTAATAAAAACCTGCTATATAAAAAAATAAAGAAAATAAAAATCAAAAATTCAAAAAAAAATTCAAAAGTTTCATACACATCATTTCATATAATCCCATAAAAACCCCTTTTTTCCCCCACCCTTGTATTGCCCCTCCCCACTTCCCTCTCCCCACTGGTAATGACTAGTTTGCTCTCTGTATCTGTGAGTCTGCTTCTTTTTTGTTTTATTCACAAGTTTGTTGCATTCTTTAGATTCCACATATAGGTGATATCATACAATATTCGTCTTTGTCTGACTTACTTCACTTAGCATAATGTCCCCCAAGACCATCTATATTGCTGCAAGTGGCAAAATTTCATTTTTTTATGGTTGAGTAGTATTCTATTGTATATATATACCACATCTTCTTTTTCCATTCCTCTACTGATGGACACTTAGTTTGCTTCCATACCCTTGGCAATTGTAAATAATACTGCTATGAACATTAGGATGCATGTATCTTTTCAAATGAATGGTTTTGTTTTTGTTTTTTTGAGTTGTTTTGGATATTAACCTAGGAGTGGAATTGCTGAGTCATAGATAGTTCTATTTTTAGTTTTTTGAGAATCCTCCATACTGCTTTCCACAGTGGCTACATCAATTTACGTTCCCACCAACAGTGTATGAGGGCTCCCTTTTCTCCACATCCTTGCCAACATTTGTTATTTGTGTTCTTTTGATGATAACCATTCTGACAGGTATAAGGTGATAACTCATTGTGGTTTTGATTTGCATTTCCCTGATGATTAGTGATATTGAGCATCTTTTCATGTGCCTGTAGGCCATCTGCATTTCCTCTTTGGAAAAATTTTTATTTAGTTCTTCCCATTTTTTAATCTAGTTTGTTTTTGTTTTTGTTTTTTGTATGTTGAGTTGTATGAGCTGTTTATGTATGTTGGATATCAATCCTTTATCAGTCATATCATTTACAAATATCTTCTCCTATTCGGTTGGTTGTCTTTTCATTTTGTGGATGGTTTCCTTTGTTGTGCAAAAGCTTTTATGTTTAATTAGATCCCATTTGTTTAGTTTTGCTTCCCTAATAGATTAAAGACCTTAATGTAAGACTGGATACTATAAAACTCCTAGAGGAAAACATAGGCAGAACTCTCTTTGACATAAATAACAGTAATATTTTTTTGGATCTGACTCTTTGCAATTTTAAAATTGTACAGTTTTTCTTTATTATTAATGAGCTGTATGAGGCTTTTATATATACTAGATAACTGTTGCTTATCATATACATGATTTGCAAATATATTTTTTTCCATTCTGTGGGTTGCCCTTTCGCTTTTTGATGGTGTTCTTTGAAGCACAAAAGTTTTTAACTTTGATGAAGCTCATTTTATTTATTTATACATATATATGTATTTAATTTAGTGTTTGTGCTTTTGGTGACATATCTAAGAATTCATTGCCAAATCCAAGGTCATGAAGATTTACCCCTATGCTTTCTTCTAAGTGTTTTGTAGTTTTAGCTCTTACTTATATGTCTTTGACCTATTTTGAGTTAATTTTTGTATATGGTAGGAGGTAAATGTTCAACTTCATTCATTTGTTTGTGGCTGTCCAGTTGCCCCAGTACCATTTGTTGAAAACACTATTTTTTCTCCATTGAATGGTCTTGGTAAACTTGTTGAAAATCAGTTGAATATAGACATGTGAGTTTATCTCTGGACTATTAATTACATTCCATTGATCTATCTATATATCCTAATCCAGTACAACACTATCTTGATTATTGTTACTTTGTAATAAGCTTTGAAGTTTACACGTGTGAGTGAACCTTTGTTATTCTTTTTCAAGTTTATTTTGGCTATTTTGGGTCCTGTGCAATTTGGTATAAACTTTAGAATCAATTTATTAATTTCTACAAAGAAGCCATCTGGATTTTGATAGGGATTGCCTTGAAATCATAGATAAATGTGGGGAGTATTCACAATTAACAATATTAAGTCTTCCAATCTATGATCATATTATACCATTTATTTAAATCTTTTAAAATTTCTATTCCCAATATTTTATAGTTTAGAGGGCACAAGTTTTGCACTTCTTTTGTTAAAGTTATTCCTAAGCATTTTATTACTTTTGATGCTATTATAAATGGAATTTTTGTTAATTTCATTTTAAATTTTTCATTACAAATGTATAGAAATGTTATTGATTTTCATATATTGATATTTTATTCTTTAGCTTTGCTTAACTTGTTTATTAGTTCTGAAAGCCTTTTATTGTATTCCTTGGAATTTTTCTGTATACAAGATCATGTCATTTGCAAATAGAGATAGTGATATGTCTTTCTTTCCAATTTGGATGTCTTTGTATTTATTTTTCTTGTCTAATTGCCCTGGCTTATACCTCTCATACAAGGTTGACTAGAAGTGGCAACTGTAGGCATCGTTGTCTTGTTCTTATTTTCAGTGGGAATAGCTGTAACTGTTATATCATCAAGTATGATGCTAGCTGTGGATATTTTATAGGTACCCTTAAACAGGTTGAAGCAGTACCCTTCTATTCCTGACTTGTTGAGTTTCTGTTTTTAATCACGAAAGGGTTTTGGATTTTGTCAAATGCTTTTACTGCAATAATTAAAATGATCAGGTGGGTTTTTTTGTTTATTCTGTTGATAAAGTGTATTACTTTAATTGATTTTTGTATGTTGAACCATCATTGCATTTTGGGATAAATCCCATTATTTGTTAGGTATATTTGGATTATAGTGTTGTGCAAGTCTTTTATTTTATTGTTTATCTTCTATATAGTTGTTCCATCCATTATGGAACATGGGGTACTGAAGTTTCAACTATTGTTGCTGAATTGTCCATTTCTCCTTTCATTTCTGCCAGTTTTTCCTTCATCTTTTTGGTATGGGTTAGCAGATGCATATATGTTTACAATGACTATATCTTTGTGATGGATTGACCCTTTTATCATTATAAAACAAGACCACTTTACCTTAAGTAATATTTTTAATGTCTATTTTATTTATTATTTGTATTACTACCGCAGTTCTCTTGTGGTTGCTATTTGCATGTTATATGTTGGTTCCAGAACCCACAGTAGCCTATGGGGCACTGTGCTACTTTGTTAGTAGTGGAGTGTGTAAGATGAAAGCATTTGTTCTTCGTGTTGGAGAAGAAGCCTCAACATGCCCCAAATGAATGGACCCTTTCAAACTTTACTGATATGCCAGGAACTTGAATCCTCATGGAGTTTATATTCTACCCTGTGGAGGGCATATGCCTTATAAGCACCTCCAAAGTACTTGCCACTTTTTAATAATCTAGTCCAAATAACATGATATTATTGATATAGGTGACCAATATGGTGTTTTGCAGCATATCCAGATGGTCCAGTCCTACTTTGACCATTTTATAACAGCGGGTAGGAGAGCTTCGATTCCAAATAAAAGTGAACTCTTTCTGATAGGGATGAAAGAGAATGCATTCTCCAGATTAATGGCCACGTGTACTGTGACTATGTTAATCTGGTTTAGCAAGTATACCTGTATGAACAACTACAATTAGGGCTGATACTTGGTTGAATTTGTTATAGTTCACTAACACATCATCTAGAATCTGTCTGGGTGTTGAGGGTCCAGACTGTTGAATAACTTGAAATATGATGGGAACCACAACAACTGAAACCTTTATGTGTGTGTGTATATATATACATGTATATACATATATATATGTATATATATGGTGCTTATCACTTGCATTCCCCCTGGATGTTTTATATATGCACTTATATGAGCATATATCTGTGTCTATATCTATGTATTTTACTATCTCAGCTGGCTGGTTGGAGGGAGGTGGTGGAGGAAGTTTTATAGACCCCTTAGTCTAATAGGTCTTACTCCTGGGAGGAAAAAAAAAAACTAATATGGGATTTATGCCAATGCCCAAGTATGTCCATTTATATCATACATTTGGGGAGTAAGAAAATGACTGTTAGGTGTGTCCTTGAACTTAGTGAACATTCTAAGCCTGAATGGGACAGAACTTCATTTATTACCTGGTCCCTATATACTCCTTCTGCAATAGAGGTTGTGTGATGATATATCAGGTCTCCAAGTATCAATAAAGATTCAGTCCTCATGTCTAAGAGTATGTGAATTATTTGAATGTTTCTTTTCCCAGTGCACAATTACCTAAGTAAAAGGACATAGGTCTTTTGGGGAAAGGCCTAGGAGAATAATTACTGTATTCCCTTGTTACAGAAACCTTTACTCTGGCAACCAGATTCTCCTTCAGTCAAGGGGTTTTTGTTCTAAAAACTGGTTCTGCTTCAGGAACTAGGCAAAGAATCATGACCTGTAGTGGGTCTGTCTCTTGATTATCCATCTTTTATTTATCGTAGTTTTATAAATTGGTCAGTGACCTTATTTGCTGTTCATCTTTCTTGCCTCTAAGGATGTCACACTCCAATAACTATCTCTATAAATCTCTGTAGATCAGGCCACCCTTGCTGTCACTCTGACTTTGCTGTTTATTCAAATAATTGTGCCAACCTTGCCTCTGATGTTTAAGCACCATCACGTGGTCTCTTATTTTGGAAGCTGTCATCCTCATTGTTTTAGGTAGGTCATTTCAGTAACAGAATCTCCTGGCATCAGCCTTGGCTGATGAGGATAGCTACCACTGAGCTTCACAGGGATACAGTTGCCTATCTTACTAGAGCATTCCTTGCTGCTCTGATAAACAGAATATTATCTGGGCTCCTCATATAACAAGATTATCTGGTGATATTCCCATCCTTATATAGCACACCACTCTAGCATGCCCTCTTCTTAGAGACTTTGATACCTTCTTCCTCTCTCTGTCATGGCAGTTCTGGCATTTCTATTTCACTTCCTGTGACCCAAGTGAACTTTTCCAAACTTCTAAGAGTCATGTTAGCAGCAATTTAGTACCTTTTCCAGGGTCCTCCATAGGATGTTAAATTATATACTCTGGGAAATATACTCTTTCTTATTCAAGTTTATGTCCAGCCCTCCTATACCCTTCATCTAGCACAATCAGGATACAGTTCAAGAAGTACCTTTCTGGCTCTTTCTGGTATATATTGCCTAGACCATGCAGCCATGCAGCTCCTTTGGGATATGTTCTTTCTTCTGCAGGAGACCCAGCATTTCTCTGGCCAGGTCTTAACTCCAGTTTTTGGTTTAGTGGCCAGCCTGAGTGGTAGAGATAAATTCTGAAGGGGACAACTGTTGCTTGCAAAGCAGAGGCCTCTGTATAATCATCAAGGGAAGTGGGAGTGATAGGCTTTGACAGGAAAGAGTGAGCCTTTTCTGCATGCCCAAAGGATTCAAGGGAATATGGAGATTAAAGATTTTCAAGTGCATCAATTTAGATGTCTCCCATATCATACTTAGGTTCCAACTCTTTTCAGTGAGGGGCTTGACCCTGGCACAGCAGACTTGTTTGGGTTGAGAAGTCAAATATACCTCAAGCTCTGCTACTCTTGGCTGTAGGTTCAGCGCTAAACTTGTTCTCCCCTCTTCTAGCACGAAATGAAATACTTTTTTAATGCTGCTAATAAGGCCCTTTTAGTTTCACACTTACCCTTCAATTGTGTTAGTTACTCTCAGCCTTTTGTTGTGTCTCTTTTAAGAATTAATTGCCCCAGAAACAGCCATCTACTTCCACTATTCTTATAACTATTATTTCGTCTACACTTATCATATGCCTGATACATTACCCTAGTTAGGGCATGTCCTTCTATGGTACACCATTCCAGTTCACCATGAGTGAAAGCTGTAAACACTGGCATGCCTCCATGTGCCAGGTGCTATCCGTATTCCATCTTCCACCAGCGATGTTCTCCTTGCTAAATGAGCTGCAGGTGATCCGTTCCAAAATACCACCTTAGTATCTGCTTTCTGGCAATAATCCAGGCACCAGGCTTTGCAATTCAGGTCCCCTAGAAAGGAGACTGTGATATGGAGATTACCACTCAGGAATTACTCTTCCTATTATTGTCTGTGGAGGGCTGAACTAAGTAGAATTTAGCAGAGGAAGAAGGTAGGCTGTGATGTGGTCACAACAAAGAACAAAGTCAATCCCAAAAGGAGCTCTGAGGGATGAGCCCTTCAGGGTAAACACAAACTGGGAAAGGAAACCAGGCCTTTATATTCTTGCCTTGACCGGCCATTGGATGTGAGCGTGACTTCAGACAAGGCAACACTCCTCAGTTGAGGGTAATAATAAGATGATGGACTCACCTGAAAGCTGTTAGCTACTGATATTCCCAAGAGCTGGGGAATGAGAGTTTTGGTATGGAAGATGAAGGATCTGGTGGCATCATCTGGTATCCGCTGCAGTACGTATTCAGAATTGTTATAGTTTTTGACAGTTTTATTATTAAATGTGATTGTATCTGTATACCTACACCAGCTTTTGGAGTTAGTAATATTTAATTATAGCTTTATTCTATCTTTATACATTCAAACATTCCATTTTCTTTGAGTTTGTTTCTCTTTAAACAACAAACCTTAAAAAATGATCTATATAATGGTTAAAAGCTGAGAATTTTCTCATTCTCTCCTGTCCTGGAGTCTCACCTACCTCTCATATTGCTACTATGTTAATATTTTATAAATTTTAAGGCTGGTTTATTATGCACATGCTGTCTTTCCTCTAAGGTATGTATGTATATTTTTATTTCTTTATTCTTAAATAGCCAATTTAAAAAAGATATTTGTTTAAAATTATTGCCATATGTCTTGCAGTAATAACTGGAGATTTTTTTTCTCTTCTTTTTAAAATAATTTACTGAAAATTTGTTTTATGTGGGTTTTATGTGGCAAATTTTCTGTGGTCTTGTGATACCTAAAACTATTTAAATTATGATCTCACATTTTAATGATAATTTCATTGAGAATGACAAATATCCTGTTTAAATTTTCTATTCTTTGAATCATTAAAAATTGTCCATTATTTCATCTTGAAAATACTTTAGTTAAGGCCTCTAATGATATCTATGGATCTATTCCTTCTCACTAAAAGATCTTTACAAATTTTTCTTTGTCTTGGGTATTCAGTTTTACTAAATTGTAGTAAAACTTTGTTTTTCTTTATTAATCTCTGTCACTCAATGGATTTTTCAATCTGGCATTGTTTATTGCTCCTTTAAAATCTATAGATATATTTCAGAATTATATTTCATGAAATATATATGAAATATTTCTTCAAATATTTCTAATTTTTATTTTTCTTTATCCAGGATTCCTATTATTTGGATTTTGGAATTTCTACATCTTTCTTTCATATGTTTTTACCTTTCCTTTTATAATTTTAATTCTTTTCTGTTTCCTGTCAGGAGAGTTTCTCAACCTGGTTTTTAAATTCACAAATGTTTCTTTAGTTGTGTACATCCTGCTATTTAACTTGGGTCATCTACTGTTACATTTTCATATTAATATTTCCCCTTTGTTCTTTTATTACTAGTTCTTATTTTTCTCTTGTATTCCTAATATATTCCCTTATGTCTTTTACTACATTTATCTTGCTTATTTAGAAAGTTTAGTCCATCTGTACCCATTTTGCAGTTAATTTTTTTTTCTTTCAGTATAATTTTACTCCTCAAGTGTTTCATTGTTTTGGATTGTGAACTAATATTTCTATGGGGTACAGCAGCTACTGTTTCTGTTAAATGATATAGGTGAAATGCTTAAGGACCTACAGCTGCAGAGAATTCAAGGGGAAGAAAAGGATGGAGAAGTCTGAGGCACCAGAAAATTCCACTTAATCACTCCTCACACTGTCAAGAAATTCATCATATCTGAACTTCAAACCCTTAAGGAGAAGTAGTATTGGGAGGATGCTGTTTCCTATAGTACTGTGTAATCCACTGAACCCTTAGAATAGAGAATTGTAGATTAACATGAAAATTACAGATACTTACTTACTCTAAACATTAGCATAAATTTCTGGTTTATTTTACTAAAGATTCCAAATTTCTCTGGAAATAAAATGGCCGCAGATGCAGGATATTTAGCAAAGCCACTTTTGGCTTCCAGGGGACTTTGAAAGGACACGCAGTTTCCAGTGACACAGTTGTGCAAAATATCTTCACACCAGACCTGTAAGTTGAATTATTATTATTATTATTTTTTTGAATTATTATTTTTATATTGCCATTTTATATTCAGTATGTGGATCTCCATTCAGGGAATATTCACATGAATAATACAGAATGTATGCTGATAATATTAAGTGCTGGGTTCCTTCAGTTTTGGATGAAAATCAACAAGGGAACATCCTTACGTGGGAAAACTATTAGAGTCTGTACTCACCTGTCCCTGAACGATATTTTGCATTCAGAATGTCATCACCTTTGAACAGTGTTTGCCCCTCAGTAGCAGTTACTAAAAATTTAAGGTGTTTCAGATATTCTGAAAGAAATAAGTTGTTTTAAAATTGATTTTTAAGCGTTTATATTTATAAAAATGGTAAATTGAATGCCATTATTGTTAGTAAAATATTTAATCAGTCCGATTCTCTTATTTATTGAAAAAACATTAAAAAATCTGCTTTAAAAGCTACTCTTAATTAATTGTAAGAAATCATGTTTCTCATGTGGAATAATAATCACTTACTGATGGAAATGGAAATGTTTACTCTTCAGCATTAAAATATGAAGTGTGGTTCATTTTAAAAATAATCAGCTTCAAATATTAGAAGAACTTTTTAGTGTAGTAGATATTGTTTTGTTAGATTCTTTGTTAGCTTTTTTCTTTTAAATGAGTCTGTGAAAACTTTACATTGAAAGGCTCTAAAATGATCACATTGCAGAACTTTCCAGTTTGTCGAACAAAGATTCTAGTCTCAAAGTAATTTGTGAAATTTCTCTTTTGGACATATGGGGGGTGCAATGCAGGGGGAGCCAGTGATACATTCTTTGTAAGGTGCTCAGTGGTCTCCAACTCTCATTTTTTGAAATGAATCTGATTCACAGAAATAACCTAAGGTTGTGCAGAACTTTGCTTTCTGAAAATGTGAATGACAAAACTAGCACACATCACTGATTTAGATGTTATTTCCAAGGAACTAAAAAAATATTTTGAACAAAGGAATTTTCTTTAGGAGGGGTACAGAGCCTTCAAAGATGGCCTCTTTTAAGTACAGAACTTATTTTATATATAAACATTGGTATATATTTAAATATATGTCTCATGTCTTTGATTATATTTTGTATACAGTCAGAATGAAAAAAAGAGTTAAGGAAAAGTATGAGCATGTCATACATTTCATTGAAGAGAAATAAATCAGTTACTTTCAAAAATTTAAAATTTATTCAACTATTTAAATTACGTGACATCCAGGAAGACACTATTTAAGTTAAAAAAAAGTGACCTTTTTAAAAAATATTCTTAATAACATTGATTATTTAGGAAATAATACATGCCTTTTACAGAGATTTTTAAAAATAAAGTACTAAAAATATTGTTTTGCTTGTACAAAAAAGGATATATTATTTATCTTTAATTACAAATAATATGTGATACTTCCAAGGCAATAAGGAAAGCAACTCTTCAATGAACAAATTAAGTCACTTTATATGCTGGAGATTGAGACCAGATGCCTTTTATGACCTTAAATTACACAATCATGATCCTGTGCTGCTATATTTTGTGAGCAACAGACCTTAGGATTTCCTGAATTGAATGAATCTGTTACCATATTAACATGGTAAAATCTCATTTTCAATTAGATGTTGTTGACTGTATTATTCAGACTGCTTGTACTGCTGTTTGATAAGGTATTAAAGCGTGATTCAAAACAAAAAAAAGTTAAAGGCAATCCCAAAGAAATAGAAAACACATCATTTTTCCTTAGTTTAAGATTCAGAAATCATATATGCTCTATTTTATCACTGTCTTTCACAAACAAGAGCCCACACAACAGTGTTCGTTGCACACTACCCTAAAATTTATGATGTAAATGTTGTTTTCAGTGTTCTGAATTTTGCTTCTATTTTCTTCTTTTTTCTTTCTAATTCAGTGTACTGACTTTTCAAGTTCCTTAGTTGTTTTAGCCCTCCTACTGTGTCGTACTGGCCCTGAAGAATTGGAAGTGTTTTGCCTAACAATTGTTCTAAGGAATCACACCATAATGCCAGTTAAAAAAAAAAAATCAACTGTCAAATAAATGCAGAAGTATTTAAATCTGAATGACTTTCAGAATCTCCATGCAGGTAAAAATTATCTTACAATAGAAATTTCAATAAGAAATTTTATTGGAATAGAGTACATGATAGAAACAATATTTTTTAAAAGTACAATTTTTTAACAAAATAAATCAGCTCCCAAACAACCGTTTATTTTAATACACTAAAAGAAACTTAATAGCTTTGTTATTGTTAGGTAAGGTCAACAGAAGCAACAAAGATATTAGATCAATAAGTAAAGTGGGTTTTTTTAAAGACTGATGTTATCATCAAAGCAAACTTCACTTTTGTTCAAATCAAACACATGTCACATTTAGTTCTGTCTTTTAGATACACTTGTAGAAACAGAATAAACTGCTTTCCTGTGGCTTTCACATATGCCAAGACCCCACAAACATAGTGCTCTTCACACAACGCTGAGCTTACTACTCAAAGCCATGTGTCAGTTGATGAAATATGCTAAAAAATTTTAAGAACTGAGCATCCCATTGAAACATCCATTAGTCACACTTCAGTATATAAAAATGAATAAACAAGCAAATAAGCAAAAAACATTAAGCTTATTCTATTTAGCAACAAACTAAATATATATGCTAATAAAATAGTAGTCTATTACAGAATCATTCTTGCTTTTGAACCCTGACAGAAGATAAATCTCAGCAATTTGAATAAATTTTTACATTTACAGTGAGATGGATTAATCATTCCTTAAACTTCTTATTATCAAAGAAACGCAATAGGACATTTAACACAGAATTCCTCTTAATAATTAAATTGCTGAGTTACCAAAGCTTTATTTTTTAATTTTTTTTTTTTTTTATAGAATACCAACAACCTTGCTAAAAAGGTAGGGAAAAATAAGCTAAGATAAGTAGGTAGCTCATAAAGGCCCCTTGTCTATTATTGCTTGGGTAAGTAACAAGAGGCAAGGTGTCCTCCAATTACCCTGGTTGGAGGTATTAACTTATTTTGTCACATTCAGAAGTTAAGAGGCACAGTCTTCAGGGGAAATCCTTCCAAGCAAGCCTTATAGTCCAGGAAAAGTTTTATATTCAGAAAGTTGCACATTCAGGATGAATTATAAAGACTTGAGCTTTATACAGAGGCTACACCAATACTAGCTTTGCTACCTAGCAGAGAAGACACTGACAAGGTTTAAGTTATCAAGTAAGTCAGTCCCTCTTGTCTGGCATAAATGAGATTCCAAGTTGACAGTGATTTTCCCAGGCTATGGTAGATATAATACATAATACATATAATACATAAAGAACAAATTTTTTAAATTGAAGTATAGTTGATATACAATATTATGTAAGTTTCAGGTGTGCAATATAGTGATTCACAATTTTTAGAAGTTATACTCCATTTATAGTTATTATGAAATACTGGCTATATTCCCTGTGTTATACAATATATCCTTGTAGCTTATTTTATACATAGTAGTTTGTATCTATTCATCCACTACCCCTATATTGCCCTTCCCCCACCCTCTACCCACTAGTTTGAAGAACAAAATTTTTAAAGGTTCCAAATTGGTCTTGGTGATAGACAGCTCTTGGGTAGCTTAGTGTGGGACCAGATTGGAATATATGGCCCACATATAGCAGTTGTCAACTCAGTCAAACAGGATAGGGTGACCTACAGAGCCATACTGAAAACATTAATTTCCACATTGTAGGGACATGTGGAGTTTGAATAGGCTTGGATCAAAACTGACCCTTACAGTCACGGGTTCAAGTTTTCTAAGTACAGTGTGGTCATGGGTTTTCAACCAGAAGAGTCTATGGATTACAGTAAATATTAATATTATTCAAAACAGTTCTTTTCACATATACCTGTTTATAGAGATTAATAGGCTTTGTTTTATAGATCAATGGTCCTTCCAGTAGTGTGTGTCACTTGGCAATACCCATCCACACTGGAGAAGCCTTAAGCTAAGGAAGAATCCAGTTCTTCTAGACTAGGTCTGTCCACAAAGTGTCCTGATACCCAGTTTCTCCATGTGAAGTCAGGACTCTGCTCCCAGGAGTGTGGTCTTTTGTGTTTGCATAAAAATTGTAAAACTTTTTGTTGTAGTTCTGTGAAAAATGTCAGTGGTAATTTGATAGAGATTGTATTGAATCTGTAGATTGCTTTGGGTATAGTAATTTTGACACTATTGATTCTTCCAATCCAAGAACATGGTGTATCTCTCCATCTGTTTGTGTCATTTTTGATTTCTTTCATCAGTACCTTATAGTTTTCTGCATATAGGTCTGTTGCCTCCTTATGGAGGTTTATTCCTAGGTATTTTATTCTTTTCTGTTGCAGTGGTAAATGGTATTGTTTCCTTAATTTCTCTTTCTGTTATTTTGTTGTCAGTGTATAGGAATGCTAGCGATTTCTGTGTATTAATTTGTACCCTGCAACTTTACAAAATTCATTCATTAGCTCTAGGAATTTTCTGGTGTCAACTTTAGGATTTTCTATGTATAGTACCATGCCATCTGCAATCAGTGACAGTTTTACTTCTATTTTTCTGATTTGGATTCCTTTTATTTCTTTTTCTTCTCTGATTGCCATGGCTAGGACTTCCAAAACTATGTTGAATAAAAGTGGTGGAGTGGACACCCTTATCTTGTTCCTGATCTTAGAGGAAATGCTTTCAGTATTTCACCATTGAGAATATCATTTGCTGTGTGTTTGTCATATATGGCCTTTATTATGTTGAGGTAGGTTAACTGTATGCCCATGCTCTGGAGCATATTTATCATAAACGGGTGTTGAAATTTGTTGAAAGCTTTTTCTGCATCTATTGAGATGATCATAGGATTTTTATTCTTCAGTTTGTCAATATGGTGTATCACACTGATTGATTTGCATATATTGAAGAACCCTTGTATCACTGGGATAAATCCCACTTGATCATGTTGTATGATCCTTTTAATGTGTTCTTGGATTTGGTTTGCTAGTATTTTGTTGAGGATTTTTGGGTCTGTCTACACCAGTGATATTTACCTGTAATTTGCTTTCTTTGTGATATCTTTTTTGGTTTTGATATCAGGGTGATGGTAGCCCTGAAGAATGAATATGGGAATATTCCACCCTCTGGAAATTTTGGAAGAGTTTGAAGGGGATGGGTATTAGCTCTTCTCTAAATGTTTGGTAGAATTTGCCAGTGAAGCCATTTGTCCTGGACTTTTGTTTGTTGGAAGATTTTTAATCACCATTTCAATTTAATTGCTTGTGATTAGTCTGTTCATATAGTCTATTTCTTCCTGGTTCAGTCTTGGAAGGTTGTACTTTTCTAAGAATTTGTCCATTTCTTCCCAGTTGTCCATTTTATTGGCATACAGTTGCTTGTAGTACTCTCTTATGATCCTTTGTATTTCTGTGGTATCAGTTGTAACTTCTCCTTTTTCATTTCTTTTTTTGTTGATTTGAATCCTCTCCCGGTTTTTCTTGATGAGTCTGGCTAAAGGTTTATCAATTTTGTTTATCTTCTCAAGGAACCAGCTTTTAGTTTCATTGATCTTTGCTATTGTTTTCTTTGTTTCTATTTCATTTATTTCTGCTCTGATCTTTATGACTTCTTTCCTTCTACTAACTTTGGGTTTTCTTTGTTCTTCTTTCTCTAGTTGCTTTAGGTGTAATGTTAGGTTGTTTGAGATTTTTCTTGTTTCTTGAGGTAGGATTGTTTTGCTTAACCTTCCCTCTTAGAACTGCTTTTGCTGCATCCCGTAGGTTTTGGGTCATCATGTTTTCATTGTCATTTGTTTCCAGGTATTTTTTGATTTCCTCTTTGATTTCTTCAGTGATGGCTTGATTATTTAGCAGCATATTGTTTAGCCACCATGCGTTTGTGTTTTTTACAGGTTTTTTTTTCCTGTAATTGATTTCTTATCTCATAGCACTGTGGTCAGAAAAGACACTTGATACAATTTCAGTTTTCTTTAATTTACTAAGGCTTGATTTGTGACCCAGGATGTGATCTATCCTGAAGAATGTTCCATGTGTACTTGAGATGAAATTATATTCTGCTGCTTTCGGATGGAATGTTCTATAAATATCAGTTAAGTCTATCTGGTCTAATCTGTCATTTGACTTGTGTTTTCTTACTAATTTTCTGTTTGGATCATCTGTCCATTGGTGTAAGTGGGGTGTTAAAGTCCACTGCTATTATTGTGTTATTGTCGATTTCCGCTTTTATGGCTGTTAGCATTTGCCTCATGTATTGAGGTGCTCCTATGTTGGGTGCATAAATATTTACAATTGTTATAAGTTCTTCTTGGATTTATCCCTTGATCATTTTAAGTGTCCTTCTTTGTCTCTTGTAATAGTCTTCATTTTATAGTCTATCATATCTGATATGAATATTGCTACCCCAGCTTTCTTTTTACTTCCATTTGCATGGAATATCTTTTTCCATTCTCTCACTTTCAGTCTGTATGTGTCTGAAGTGTGTCTCTTGTAGACAGCATATGTACAGGTCTTGTTTTTGTATCCTTTCAGCCAGTCTGTGTCTTTTGGTTGGAGCATTTAATCCATTTACATTTAAGGTAATTATCCATATGTATGTTCCTATTGCTATTTTCTTAATTGTTTTGGGTTTGTTATTGTAGGTCTTTTCCTCCTCTTGTGTTTCCTGCCTAGAGAAGTTCCTTTAGCGTTTGTTGTAAAGCTGGTTTGGTGGCACGGAATTCTCTTAGCTTTTGCTTGTCTGTAAAGCTTTTGATTTCTCTGTCAAATCTGAATGAGATCCTTGCTGGGTAGAGTAATCTTGGTTGTAGGTTTTTCCCTTTCATCACTTTAAATATGTCCTGCCATTCCCTTCTGGCCAGAAATGCTGACCTGCAGCGTTTTTGCTGAAAAATCAGCTAATAACTTTATGGGGATTCCCTTGTAGGTTATTTGTTGTTTTCCCTTGCTGCCTTTAATATTTTTTCTTTGTATTATTTTTTGTTAGTTTGATTAATATGTGTCTCAGCATGTTTCTCCTTGGATTTATCCTGTATGGGACTCTCTGCACTTCCTGGACTCGATTGACTATTTCTTTTCCCATGTTAGGGAAGTTTTTGACTATAATATCTTTAAATATTTTCTCAGACCCTTTCCCTTTCTCTTCTTCTTCTGGGACCCCTATAATTCGAATGTTGGTGTGTTTAATGTTGTCCCAGAGGTCTCTGAGACTGTCTTCAATTCTTTTCATTCTTTTTTCTTTATTCTGCTCTGCAGTAGTTATTTCCAGTGTTTTATCTTCCAGGTCACTTATCCGTTCTTCTGCCTCAGTTGTTCTGCTATTGATTCCTTATAGTGTATTTTTCATTTCAGTTATTGTGTTCATCACTGATTGTTTGTTATTTAGTTCTTCTAGGTCCTTGTTAAACATTTCTTGTACCTTCTTGATCCATGCCTCCATTCTATTTCTGAGATCTTGGATCATCTTTACTCTCATTACTCTGAATTCTTTTTCAGGTAGACTGCCTATTTCCTCTTCATTCATTTGCTCCTGTGGGATTGTACCTTCGTCCTTCATCTGCAACATATTTCTCTGTTTTCTCATTTTGTGTAACCTACTGTGGTTATGGTCTCCTTTCCTCAGGCTGCAGGGTTGTAATTTCTCTTGCTTCTGTTGTCTGCCCCCTGGTGAGTGAGGTTGATCCAGGGGCTTTGTTTAGACTTCTTGCTGGGAGGGACTGGTGCCTGCACTCTGGTGGGTGGAGCTGAGTCTTTTCCTTCTGAAAGGCAGGGCCATGTCAGATGGTGTGTTTTGGGGTGTCTGTGTGCATAATACAATTTTAGGTAGCCTGTGTGTTTATGGGTGGGGCTGTGTTCCTGTGTTGCTGGTTGTTTGGCATGGGGTATCCAGCACTGGAGCCTGCAGGCAGTTAGGTGGAGCCGGGTCTTTATGTTGATATGGATACCTCCAGGAGCACAGTCACCAATTAATGTTCCCTGGGCCTGGGAATTCTCTGTAGGTCTGGTGTCCTGGGTTCTGAGCTCCCACCCCAGAAGCCTAGGCCTTACCCCTGGCCAGGGAACCAAGAGCCTGCAAGCCACACAGTGTGGCCAAAGAAAAAAGAAAGAAAAGAAAAGGACAAACAAAACCCAAGACAAATAGCAAAAACAACAGCAAACAGCAGCAACAACAACACACACAGGGAAAAAGAAACACAAGAGAACAAACAAACAAGAATTCAAAAATGAGAACAGTCAATAAGGACTCAAGTAACAAAAATTAAAACTCAAAAATAAAACAAAAACAGAGTGCAAACAACAAGAAAAAGTGAAGATAAAATATGCACATAAAAACAATCAAAAAAAGAAATAAAATAAAAAACAAAGAACAAAAACAAGAAAGGAATGTAAAAATAGAAAAATAAATATATATATATTAATTTTTAAAAAATAAAAAGATAAAAAATAATAAAAGCAGATATACCAACAACTGAACAAAACAAAAAAAAAGAATAATAATAAGAATATTTTCCTGAGGCCTCCTGTGTCAGTGTCCTTGCTCCCACAGTGAGCCAGAGCCAATCCCCTCCTCCCCAGGAGGCCTTCCAGTACCTCTGGGTAGTTCTCTGGACCTGCTGTGAGCACTGTGGGTCCACCTCAGACTCTGACCTGTCCCAACTCCTGCATGTACTTGCCCCCAACGTCCACTGCTGTGAAAGCTAGACTGGTCTCCATTGCACGAACACTCGTTGTCTATTCAGGTATTCCACAGATACAGAATTTACCAAGCTGTGGGGATTTAATCCACAGCTTGTGCAGTTGCATGGATAGATTTTCATTCCTCCTCCTTAGTCACACCGTCCCTGGGGCTCAGCTTTGGTTTTAACCCCACCTCTGCCTGTGAGCCACCCTCAGGTGTCTGTTTCTTACCCAAGTGAGAGGGAGTGAAAGCAGCAGCAGATTGGGGCACACTTACTCAGGCTGGGAACTAGTATGGCAGCCACAACTGGGGTGTGTGTGAGTTTCCTGCAGTGGCAGGGACTGGCAGGCAGTTGCAGCAGACTGTGGCATGCTTGCTCTGATGGGAGTCCCTCCCAGTGTCCACGGAGGCAGTAGCTCTCATGTGGGGGCAATGGCGGCCCCACCCCCACGCCCCTCTCAACAGTGGTGCCTCCCTTTCCAGGCAGACCACGCTTCCTCTTGGCGCATTCCCGACCACGCAACCCCTCACTCCTCTTCCCTCTGCTGTATCCACGTAGCCAACAGCTCTCCTATCCCTGGATCCATTCTCTCAACCCCACATTTTAGCACTCAGCCCCTGCCAGCACCAGAGGACTCCTGTCCCCAGCAGGGGCACCCAGGGCTGATCCTCTAGGAGCCTTTGGGCTTGGTGGCACTCAGGCCTCCAGAACCCATGCAGGTGGAGGAGACCCTGCCCCAAGGGGCAGCCAGGCCTGCTCAGATGGGAGCCCCTCCCAGTGCCTGTGGAGGCTGAAGAGGCCGGCAGGTAGGGAAAGGTGTTGTAATGGTGTTTCTGCCCCTTGTGCACCTCTCAACAATGATGCCTTGCTTCTATGGTGCCCTGGGCTTTTTCTGCAAAATTTCCCAGATATGGAGCTCTTTATTCCTGTCCCTTCAGGCTTTCCTTTCACAGCCAACAGCTGTCCCCTCCCTGGGCCGTGCTCCAAACCCCACTTTCCAGCACCCAGTTCCCCTCTGCAACAGGTTACTCATGACTAAATCTGGAGTGCGCAGAGCTGCGGTGTAGACGATGCATGCAGTTCTTACTTTGTACTTCCTTCCACAGACCATCTGCTGTGTTCTCCTTTGATCCCCCAAAGGTCCTTTTCTGTCCTAGCTGACTTCCCCACCGTGAGGGAGTTTTTCTGAGTGTGGGGACCTCCCCTTACCTTCAACTTCCTGCCAGGGTTGCTAGTCCCTTTTTTGATTCCTCTTTTCTCCTTTTCTTCTTTCTTGCATTCTTTTAGGTGTCGGAAGTCTTCCACTAATATTCAGCAGGTGTTCTATGAGAATTGTTCCATTTGTAGATGTATTCTTGATGTACTTGCAAGGAGCTACAAATTCCGCATCCTCCTATTCTGCAATCTTAACTCCTTCCCTGTAGGAGTTTTATGGTGTCATATTATATTGAAGTCTTTAAGCCATTTTGAGTTTATTTTTGTATATGGTGTTAGGGAGTGTTCTAACTCCATTAAGTTACATGCGGCCCTCCAACTTTCCCAGCAACTTGTGCTAAAGAGACTGCCATTTCTCCATTGTATATTCTTGCCTCCTTTCTCAAAGATTAATTTACCGTAGGGGTGTGGGTTTATTTCTGGGCTCTCTGTTCTGTTCCATTGATCCATATGTCTGTTTCTGTGCCAATATCATGCTGTTTTGATTACTGTAGCTTTGTAGAATTGTTTGAAGTCTGGGTGGTTTATGCCTCCAGCTTTGTTCTTATTCCTCAGGATTGCTTTGGCAATTCTGGGTCTTTTGTGGTTCCTTATAAATTTTAGGATTATTTGTTCTAGTTCTGTGAAAAAATGTCATGGATAATTTGATAGGGATCACATTAAATCTGTAGATTGGGTAGTATGACCATTTTAATAATATTAAGTCTTCCAGTCCAAGAGCATGGAATATTTTTCCATTTCTTTGAACCATCTTCAATTTCCTTTATCAGTGTTTTATAGTTCTCAGTGTATAAATGTTTCACTTCCTTGGTCAGGTTTATTCCTAAGTATTTTTTTTTTTTTTTGATGAGATTTTAAAATGGATTGTTTTGGTTTCTGTTTTACTTTTCTAATATTTCATTATTAGTGTAAAGAAATGCAACCAATTTCTGTATGTTAATCTTGTATCCTGCTACCTTGCTGAATTCAGTTATCAGTTCTAGTAGTTTTTGTGTGGAGTCCTTAGGGTTTTCTTTATATAGTGTAATGTCATCCTCATGTAATTACAATTTTATCTGTTCCCTTCCAATTGTATACCTATTATTTCGTTTTCTTATCTGATTACTGTGGCTAGGAGTTCCAATACTATGTTGAGTAGAAGTGGTGAGAGTGGGCATCCTTGTCTTATTCCAAATTTTAGCAGGAAAGCTTTTAGCTTTTCACCATTGAGTATTATGTTGGCTGTGGGTTTGTCATAAATAGCTTTTATTACCTTGAGATATATGTGTTTATATTTTATGCCAGTACCATACTGTCTTGATTACTATAGCTTTCTATTATAGTTTAAAATCAAGAAGCATTCTGCCTCTGACTTTGTTCTTTCTCAGAATTGGTTTGACAATTAAGGCCATTTGTGGCTCCACATAAATTTTAGGATTTTTTTTTTAATTTCTGTGAAGAAATGCCATTGAAATTTTGATAGTGATCACATTCAATCTATAGATGGCTTTGGGGAGTATGGACATTTTAACAATATTCATTCTTCTGATCCCTGAACACTGGGTATCTTTCCATTTGTTTGTGTCTTCTTTAATTTCTTTCATCAAAGTCTTGTAGTTTTCAGTGTACAGATCTTTTTCACCTCTTTGGTTAAATTTATTCCTAGGTATCTTATTGTTTTTGATGCTATTGTGAATGGAATTGTTTTGTTTATTTTTCTGATATTTTGTTATTAGTGTATAGAAATACAGCTGACTTCTGTATGTTCAATTTGTATCCTGAAACTTTACTAAATTTGTTTATTAGTTCTAACAGTTTTTTGGAGGAGTATTGTAGCACATTTCCTTTTATCCCTGAATACTATTCTATTGTCTGGCTGTATCAATTACTTATCCATTCACCTACTGAAGCACATCTTGGTTGCTTCCAAGTTTTGGCATTTATGAATCAAGCTCCAGTAAGCATTCACGTGAAGGTTTTTGTGTAGTTGTATATCTTCAAATTTTGAGGTACCAAGGAGTGTGATTGCTGGTTGGTATGGTAAAAGTATGTTTTGCTTTGTGAAAATCCACTGAACTGTCTCCCAAAGGAGCTGTACCATTTTGTATTCCCAACAGCAGTAAATAAGAGTTCCTCTTGCTCACATCCTGGACAGCATTTTTTTTTTTTTCAGTGTTCTGGATTTTGGCCATTCTCTTAGGTATATAATGATAATTCATTGTTGTTTAAATTTCCATTTCCCTGATAACATATGATATGGAAAATCTTTTCATATGCTTATTTGCTATCTCTATATCTTCTTTGAGGAGGTGCCTGTTAAGGTCTTTGTACCATTTTTTGACTGAATTGTTTCTTTTCTTACTGTTAAGTTTGAAGACTTCTGTGTATATTTTGGATAGCATCCTTTGTCAGATGTGTCTTTTGAAAATGTTTTCTCCCATTCTATGCCTCGTCTTCTCCTTCTTTTGATAATATTTTAATCAGAACAGAAGTTTTTAATTCTAATGAAGTCCAGCTTATCTATTTTTATTTTGTTTCTGGTGTTTTTCTGTTGTTTATTTTTTTAAATGAATTGAGTCTTAGGTGTCATTTCTAAAAACATCATCAGACTCAAAGTCATCTGGATTTTTTCCTGTGTTATTTTCTAGGACTCTTATAATTTTGCATTTTACATTTAGGTCTATGAACCACTTTGAGTTAATTTTTGTGAAAGGTGTAAAATCTGTGTCTAGGCACTTTTTTTAATGTCTGTATGTCCAGTTTTTCCAGCACCATTTGTTGAAAAGAGTCTTTATTGAATTGCCTGACGTCTTTGTCAAAGATAGGTTGACTATATATATGTTGGTCTATTTCTGAGCTCTCTCTTCTATTCCATTCATCTATATGTCTATTCTTTGCTGAGAACCCAGTATTTTGATTACTATAGCTATATAGTAAGTCTTGAAGTCAATTAGTGTCAGTCCTCCAACTTTGTTTTCCATCAATATTGTGTTGGCTAATCTGGGTCTTTTGACTCTCCATATGAAATTTAGAATCTGTAGATATCTACAACACAACTGGCTGGGATTTTTATTGGAATTGCATTTAATTTATAGATTAAGCTCAAAACAACAGATACTTGACAACATTGAGTCTTTCTATCCATGAACATGGAACATCTCTCCATTTATTTAATTCTTCTTTGATTTAATTCATTAGAGTTTTGTGGTTTTCCTCATATAGATCCTATACATATTTTGTTACATTTAAACCTAAGTATTTCTCTTTTTTTGCAGGGAGGGCTAGAATGGCATTGTGTTTTAAATTTCAAATTCTACCGGGCCATTTCTGTTATAAAGGAAATGAATTGAATTTGTTTATTAACTTTGTATCCTACAACCGTGCTATAATCACTTATTAGTTCCAGGAGTTTTTGGTTGACTATTTCAGATTTTTGACACAGATGATATTGCATTTGAACAAAGACACTTTTATTTCTTCCTTCCCAATCTGTATACCTTTTATTTTCTTTTCTTACTGCTTTAGCTAGAACTTCCAGTATGATGTTGAAAAGGAATGGTAAGCAGGAACATCCCACTCTTGCCTTGTACCTAATCTTAATGGGAAAACTTTGAGTTTTTCACCATTAACTATGATGTTATCCATTTTTAAAAATTTTTTAAATGCTTAATACTTTACAAATCTTGAACACTTAAAAAAATCTTTATTCACAGTTATGGAATTTACGTATGCCTTTGTAAATGTTAACTGCCAATATAATCACTAAACTATTTATATTAACCTTGCTATATAAGCAATGATGCTTGAAGTTTATTTAATAAATATCTGATGTTTATTCTGTAACAGATGAGCACCAAAGCAACTGACTCAGGCTTGGATCCTTAGCTATTTTTATATTTAATATACTAATTAGAAATGCAATTTTCTGAGATCACAGTTTTAAAGTAAATTATGAAAGAAATCTAAAAAACATTACTAACTACATTATTTTGTCCTATGCTAGCCTCCCATCAGCTAAATGCACTTAGAATAAAATCCAAAATCCATAACGTGACCTACAAATCACTACATGATCTGACTACTTTGTAATTCTTCAGCCTCATCTTTTGCTGTTGTCTCCCTCCCTCCCTATGCTTCTTACATATTACCAGTTTTTAGTTTCTCCAACAGGTTTGTGCCTACCACGGCTTTCTAATATGTTACTTCCTTTGCCTGGATTTCTCCCCTTTCCTTATTTCCTACCTGTGGTTAATTCTTACTACTTATAATTGTATTTGCCTAACTATCATTTTTATAGTAAAGATTTTTCTTCCCTTGTATATTTTGATTATTACCCCAACATTATAATCTCCGTTTCTCTGCTGTTTTCCTTCATAGCACACATTACCAATTAAATTAATTAATTATTTTTGTTAAATGATTTTTTTTTTTTTGCTGAAGTGTCATAAAACTAATGATTATTTCTGCCCTGTTCATTGATGTCAGTGTCTTCTTGATTTGTACTGTATCTGATACATCATAGAAATCAATAAATATATGTCAATTGAATGAAAAGAATAGTGGATCCTGAATGAATGTATGAATGAATGCAAAAACAGTATCAGGACAAAACTATAATGGAAATTCAGGCAGAAAGTCCACTTGAGACATCAACATGAAGAATCAAACCCAATATATAGAAAACAGACTAAACAATAAATTGGAAATGGGAATGATGTTCGAATATGTAAGACTGAGTTTGGAAATATTTCCTCATCCCCTAAAAGAGAGCCACAAATACCTTTTATAAGATACCTGCAGCCCTAATGGTAAGAGGGTAAGTAAATGAAAGCCTCGTATAGGAAAGAAAGAAAGAACATTCAAGGAAATTAACCATTAAAGAATGACTAGAAAGTGAAAAAAGTACTCTAAAGAGAGAGTTTCTCATGTTCGTGAACTTCCACACACTTAAGTTAATTATTGTGTCTTGCAGTCAAATAAAATTACAATATATCAAAGAGGAAAAACATAATATATAGGTACATATACTGCTAAAATTCTCCTTCTTCTAAATTTGCTAAGTCTTTGTTGTAATTCTCTATAGTCACTAGTACTGGTTCCATGCTTCAATTCATTATCATTAGCACATGTAATTAATGTGCTTTTTAGTAGGGATTCTAGCTGATTAATAGAAATGTGCTGAACTCTTAATGACATTACAGACCATAAAGTCTATTTTGGAACAATTAGTGTCCATCAAATTTATGGTTTGCCAAATAAAGAGTATTAACCAATCGAAGCAATGAGCCATAATGATAACAACTGAGTTTCTCTTTGTGGTGTTTCAAATAAAGATTACCTGTTTATTATCTCCTTAATTGTATTTTTAATAAAAATTTGAAATAACTTAGGAAGTGATAGGATATATTAGTGTATATTTAATCCTTGAAAACCTTATATTTTACTCATCACCATAGACTTTAATGAAGAGAAAAGCCTTTACACAATGTCAAGGTGCTAAAAGGAGCCCAAAATCCTGTTAATGAACCAGAGGACTTCTATTTTGTAATGCATTATTGTGACAGTATTAAACCTTGTATCTGCAAATTAAATTACTCTTACTTATCTGCAATAGCAGTTTTGGAATCCTTTGGTACAAACGAGTGTTTGGAGATATATATCTCCAAATATATATCTATACTAGGAGATTTTACATCTGCTATGTATAATGAATATGGCAATAATTTAAAAATAAGCAGGCCACAAAAGTTTCCAAGATTATTATTTTTTTTACAAGGGAGTTGAAATCCACAGTAATTCAGACTCAAAACATAAATTTAGATATAATTGTATCCCTGGGTTTTTGTCTTTCTGTTCATCATTAGGAACCCTTGAGACGTCTGTATAAGGTAGAGCTCCAAAAGCAGAGAAACAACACATGAAACTGTATAAACATTGAAGAATAAGGAAATAGTAACAGTTTGGCCTTTTTAATGTTTGTTTTTCAATTATAATTTTACTGAAATTTGCACACTTACATAATCAGGCTTATTCTGATGAAATTATAGTAAGTGTGTTTCAGGTGATTCTTTTTCTATCTAGACAAAACACTGGTATTTATATTACAAAATAAATCTAGCTTTGTTAAAAATATAAGATACTGACTGGCAAGTACTTTTGGTGAATCTTATATTCAAGATATTTGTAAGTATTTGTTTAATATGGAAATATTCTTGATTTCTATTCACAGATTAATATAAAAATAGTGTAAAAGTGTGTTTTGAGCAAACTTAAGATAGGTGTTACCTAGTCCAAATTTAGGCAAACAGTGAATTTCTTAGAGTGGAAACCATTAATGCTTTTTAATATCTTGACCCAATTAAAAAAAAGAAAGATGGAGCTATATGGTTTCTAAGGCTGAAAGTATAATTATGTTAATTTGACCATTTCCATCTGGATATTTCAGGTATGAAACATCTTTCATTGCTAACCACATGGAATCATTTTATTATCGAATTGTTCATTTGTCATTAGGGATATTTAGGTAGTAGGCACACTATTTGTTTCCACGATCATCTCTATCTACTGGATTAAAACAGACATAGGTATTATTACATATTGTATTTTTAGAAGTCTCCTTGTCCAAAATCTCGTTTTATCTGCGAAAAATATTCCTCTCTGTCTCTCTGCCTCTGTTTCTGCCTCTGTCTGTCTCTCTCTCCTTCTCCTTCCCCATCCCTTTCTATATATACAGGCATGTCTCAGAGATATTGCAGGTTCAGTTCCAGACCACAGCAAAAAGGCAAATACTGCAATAAAGCGACTTGCTTTCATATGCACTCAACTGTAGTCTATTAAGTGGGCAATAGCAGTATGTTTTTTTTTAAAAAAAACAGTACATACCTTAATTTAAAAGTACTTTATTGCAAAAAGATGCTAACCATCATCTGACAACTCAGGGTTGCCACAGGCCTTCAATTTGTAAAAAAACCCCCACAGTATCTGCAAGGTGCAGTAAAGCAAAGTGCAATAAAATGAGGTATGACTGTATATGCAAACACACACACACATTAGTTACTGTTGTGTAACAACGTATCCCAAAATTTAGCACCTTAAAACAACCAATATTGATTATCTCACACACTTTCTGAGGGATTGGTTTAGCTAGGTATTTCTGGCTCTTGGTCTCTTACAAGGTTGTAGTCAAGTTGTTGGCCAGGCTATAGCTATCTCAAGGTTTGATGAAAGCTGGGGAATCCACTTTCAAACTCACTTATGTGGTTGCTGGCAGGTCTGAGTTCCTCACTGGCAGTTGGCCTGAGGCCTCAGTTCCTTGTCACGTGGCCTTTCCATAGGACTGCTCATAAATAGAAGTTTGCTTTCTGTGGGGCAAATGATGAGAAATAGAGTGAGTGAATGTGTGTGTGTGTGTGTGTGTGTGTGTGTGTGTGTGTGTGTGTGTGTGTGTGTGTGTGTGTGTGTGTCAGAGAGAGAGAGAGAGAACTTAAAATGGAATCTATTTTCTTTTAATAACCTAAACTTGGAAGTCATCAACAATCACTTGTAAGGTTTTCTTGTCATTAGGACAGAGTTTCTAAATGACCCACATTCAAGAAAAGGGGAATTATATGCTCCACCTTTTCAACAGAGAAGTATCAAAAAATTGTGACTATCTTTTTTAAACCAACACAATATATAATTTAAAGAGAGATTATTTAACTCTTACTCCTTCCACTTAGAAAATTATTCAAAGAGGGAACAACAAATGAAGCTTTTCTAAATGAAAATATTCTCTGTTTTCTGTTATTTGAATGCTTTCTTTCACTGAGCTTAGTGCATGGTACAAATATTAGTTCTGAGATCTCAATAAAGATTTTCCTGCTCCCATAAAATAATATGATATTTTCCCAGATTATTCATGTTTTGATGTTACCCTAAAATTCAAGGATGAAATATGCTATTAAATTGTTGTATCATTAAATATTTGAGGGTAGAACCGCATCGTAGGAATATCGGGATCCTGAGGACGTATTGTTTGGGAACTCCTGGACAACATCTCCTGAGATTTCACTGGACAGTGTGACTGCCTATCTGGACATTTTGCTGTCTTCTTGTTTCCTAGGGAATGTAGTCTTACTGATGCTAAGTTCGTCTAGAGAACAGGAAAAGGCCCCAAGTCCCTAAAGTCTGTTAATATTTCATATCATGGGTATTTTCGTCATTTATTTCTGAATGAGACAGCAAGAAATAGCTACACTATGTAGGGCATAACCCTCAGTGGACATTATCCCACACAATCAAATGCCTTCTTAGGGATTCTGAGAGCCAAGGGAAGCTGCAGTGAGGTACTGTTTTACTCCTGCTCCTTGTCTCTTTCTCAGTTCTAGAAAAGGTGGTCCTTACCTAACTATATTGCTATCTGTCTGTATATGTGTGTGTGCGTGCATGCACATGTTCCTGTGTATATGTGTGTGTGTTTATAGTAGTCTTTGCAATTAATCCATAGCTTACTAGAAACACTGAAATTGTTTTAACACATCTCTTAATAAAATCTAATTGAAAATCATCTCATAAATGGTGATGTTGGGGAAGGAAAAAAAGAAATAGACCCTTAAACTTTTTCATTGCTTCTCAGTTCTCCCTGCTAAAAAAATAAACAATCAGCCTTTCCAACTGTAAAGAAAAAATACAGAGTTATGACAGTCTCGTCTAGATCCAAGTGTTTAAAACTCAGTGATATCCAGATTACTAGAAAATAAGTGAGTTAACTATGTTGGCAACTAGATATATTGAGTGAAATTCATGACCAAAAAAAATGAGTTCACCTTTAACTCCACTTAAATTGCTGAAAAATTTAAAGCTCATTGTTTATGATATACTTGCTTGACATTTTAACAGTTCCTAAGACATGGGTGGAACTTAAGTTCCTGTGAAATCCTACTATTAACCTGTCATAGATAACATGAGTGTTCATTCGTTTTTTCATTGTGTTTCCGTAAAATCAGTGTTATCATTTAAACTACTACAGTTTCATGCACTATTTCCCAAATATTCTACAATATTGTTTTTAACTTTGCTCTCCTTAGAACACAGTAGATTAGAAACCAAAATAAATTAACTGATACTGTAAAGCACAAAAGAACCAGGCTGAACTGACATAAAAATAACATATAACTAAATAGTGATTAAACAGAAGAATTAAGATGTGAAAGAGAAAATGTCGACAGAAAAAAAATAAATGAATAGACTTCCTATTAAGAAGAAAGATGTCCCATTTAGAACAGTGGTTTTGCTGGATGATTAATTTTTTAAAGTAAGGATAGACTTTACAATAGAATTAGAAGAAAAAGGCAGAGAATAAAACAGAAATGAAATTAACAGTGAGATAGCCATTCTCAATAATGTCAGAAGTGACACCTGTGAAATTTGGCATTAATTATAATAAATAAAAGCACCAATTTTTCCTCTTAGGTCATTTTCTTTTTTTTGAACAAGAGAAATGTATTGCCTCACAGTCTGGAGGCTATAAGTGTGAACTCATGGTGTCAGCAGGGCCACGCTCTCTCTGAAAGCTCTAACAGAGAATCCTTTCTTGCCTCTTCAAGTTTCTGGGTTTTACTGGCAATCCTTGGTGTTCCTAGGCTTGTAGATGCATGATTCCAGGCATGTGGGCTTCTTCTCCCTCTTTGTCTCCACATCATCTTCTCCCTGTGTATGCCTGTGTTCACAAGGTGTTCTCCTCTCTTATAAGGACCCTGGTCATATTGGATTAGGGGCCCATCATACTAGAGTATGACCTTATCTTAACTATAAGGACCCTATTTCCATATAAGGTCACAGTCTGAGGTACTGGAGGTTAGAGCTCCAACATATCTTCTGGGGAGGACACAATTCAACTCATAACAATGGCTTTCTCTTTTTTGCTATTACAGGCATTAAAATGTTGAAAGTGCTTGTGTGTACATGTTTGTGTACATATATGGGTAATTCTTTAAATAAAGTTTCAAAAGAGGGACTGTTGGGTCAAATGATATATACCTTAACATTTTAATAACATGCTGTTAAATTGTCTTCCCAAAAGGATTAATTCATTTTCTATCCCTCAATAGTGCATCAGAGAGCCTGTTTCCCTACATCCCTGTGAACACTTACTATTAACATTTTAAAAAATGTGTTCTTGCATAGGGCAAAACATTATCTTAATAAACAGGCAGGTAGAATATTTTCCTTTTTTGGCCCGGAAGTAGCTTTGATTGTGTCCTAAATCTTTCAAAGTAAATTCTGTTAATTTCTTCCTGTAATCCTTTTCCCCAAAGGGGCAAAAATCATATCCCTTGGGTCTCAGTGTGAGACAAACTCATCCTTTCCTTTTTGTCCTCTCATTTGTCATCTGGGCTACTGTTCCAACCCCAAACTCTTTATTTCCTTTCCCAACTATAAAACAAATAAATAAAAATTAAAAGACAACAACAAGAACAAACCTCCTGGGGTCTTCCCTGGTGGCGCAGTGGTTGAGAATCCGCCTGCCAATGCAGGGATCACGGGTTCGAGCCCGGATCCGGGAGGATCCCACATGCTGCGGAGCAACTAAGCTCGTGCACCACAACTACTGAACTTGCGCTCTAGAGCCTGCAAGCCACAACTACTGAGCCTGCGTGCCACGGCTGCTGAGGCCCACACGCCTAGAGCCCGTGCTCTGCAACAAGAGAAGCCACCCAATGAGGGGCGCGTGCACTGCAACGAAAAGCGGCCCCCGCTCTCCTCAACTAGAGAAAAGCCCCTGCACAGCAACAGAAGACCCAACACATCCAAGAAAAAAAAATTTTTTTTAATTAAAGAGAAATAATTTTTTTAAAAAATAGCAAATCTCCTGGACACATCAGTGGATGCCTTTCTCAGGTCTTTAGTTTTCATGATTTAAATATGGTTTATAAAGAGTTAATTTTTTTAAAAAAATCTTTAAAATGTTAATTACTATCTTAAATACTTTTAATAAATAGTTTTGAATAATGGAGTTTAAAATTTGAAAACTTACAATAGTATACAAAGTAACTGTAAAAACTATTTGCAGAATTTATACTACCTGATTTCAAAACATATTATAAACTGCAGTAATCAAAGTGTAGTACTGATATAAGGTTAGAACTATATTAATGCAGCAAAATAGAGAGCCCAGAAAAAGACCCACATGCATATGGTTACTTGATTTTTTTGACAAAAACACCGAAGCAATCCAATAGTGAAATAAATAGTGAAACAAATCTTCCTGGAACAGCCAGACGTCAATATGTTAAAAAATTCCACCTTGGAATTTCACATCATACCCTCCTTCACATCATACCCCAAAATTAATTTCAGGTGGCTCATAAACCTAAATGTAAATGTTGAAATTATAAATTTTTTATGAGAAAACATAGGAAAATATTTTCATGACTTGTGTATTGACAATGGTTTCTTAGAACACAGAAAGGGATAAACATAAATTTTTTTAAAAATTAGAAACTTTGATTTTTTTAATTAGAAAATTAAAAATTTCTGCTCATCAAAAGATTCTGTTAATGAAATGAATACACAATCCGCAGACTGGGTGAAGATAGTCAAGAAGCAGATATCTGTTAAATCACTGGTAGCCAGAATATATGAAGAATATCTATAAGTCAGTAATAAAGATACAATTCAATTATAACATAAAAGATTGGACACTGATACTGACAAGGTATATAAATTCCCTTGAAAATGTGCTCAGCATCACTAGTCACTATAGATTATTTTAGAAATTATTATTAGGGAAATACAAATTAAAACTAAAGGAGATACCACCACATGCCTACCAAAGTGGCTAAAATTAAAAAGACTGGACGTCAGCAAATGATGATGAGAATTTGGAGCAACCAGAACTTTCTTACACTAATATTGGGAGTATAAAATGGTACAACCACTTTGGGCAGAGTTCTGGCAGTTTTTTTTAAATAAAACAGTAGACACCTATATATGACCCATCAGCACACTTCTATGTATTCACCCAAGAAAATCAAAACGTACGATTATAAAGGTCTAGTACTAGAATAGTCATAGCAGCTTTATTCATATTAGCCTCAAAACTGGAAACAGTCAAGTTGCCCATCAACAGGAGCGTGGATAAACCAATTATAGTGTATTTGTACAATGAAATAATACTCTGCATTAAAAAGAAACAAACCATTGATAAAATAACATGGATGAATCTCAAAAACATTGTGGCAAATGAAGGTAAATCGACAAAACGGTACATACTGTATGATTCCATTTGTATAAACATCTAGAAAACGAAAAATAATCTATAGTGACAAAAACAGGTCAGTGTTTGTCTAGGGAGTACAGAGAGGAATGGATTTCAAAATAGTATTAGGAAATCTTTGTGTATGAAGAGAATTTTCACTATCTTGATTGCAGTGATGGGTTATGATATATGCATATATGTATGTATCAAATCTCATCCAATGCGCTTTAAATATGTACAGATTATTGTACATAAATTACATCGCAATAAAGTAAGAAAAAGACATAAACAAATATTAATCTCAAGTTAATAATATGCATGCTGAAGAGTTTAGGGGTGATGTGTATGAATGTACGCAGTATCCTCGGAATTGCATCATTAAAATAAGATGAATTGACAGGTTGATGGGGGATAGATAGATATGTGGTAAAGTGTGCAGAGAAAAATAGTAATTATAGGATGTAGATGGAGGGTATGTAGTGTTCATTGTAAGACTATTTCAGTTTTTTTGATGTGATTGAAAACTTTCATTTTAAAACTTCAAAAAAACAGAATGGCTCGTTATAAAAAAAATGTTGAAAGAAATGGTAAAATTTTGCAACCCCTAAGTGTGCTATTTCATTAGCTTAGAAAATTGGGTTTCTTTCATGATACCATCTTAGGTAGGCGTTGAAACATTGTTTCTTGATTGATTTGGTAATTAATTTGGTCCAATGAAGTATTCAAGAAAACTACTCTAAGAATACATCACAGTATACTAACAGAGAACTGGAAAATATTGACATTTCAAAACCTTAGACTTCACCCACCTCTATATCCATCCTCTCTCTGTAAGAACATAGTCATTAAAGGAAATGTCTTGTTATGCCACCAAGATCTGTCAACTCTAGTTTCTAGGAAACCAGTGTACTTTGGCATATCTCCTTAAGAACAACATATCATTCTCATGTAAAAGACTACATTCTCATATGCTAAATGTTCCTACCCATTCTTCTTAGCAAACACCAACTCTCATGCACAGGATCCAGCCTTCATTTCGTCATGATCGCGAGGACAGTCTTTTAGGCTGAACCTGGTATATAATGGGCACTAAATATATATTTGTTGAATGCAGAAGTAAAATAATTTTCTCTCACTTTTATCCTTATGTATCCCTTTCACACACACCAATACCACTTACAGTTCAGTGAGGAATTTTAAGAGAACATTCACATTCATTGCAGCTCTCTTTACAGTAGGCAGGACATGGAAGCAACCTAAGTGTCCATCAACAGATGAATGGATAAAGAAGATGTGGCACACATATACAATGGAATATTACTCAGCCATAAAAAGAAACGAAATTGAGTTATTTGTAGAGAGGTGGTTGGACCTGGAGTCTGTCATACAGAGTGAAGTAAGTCAGAAAGAGAAAAACAAATACCGTATGCTAACACATATATAAGGAATCTAAAAAAAAGTTATAAAAAATGGTTATGAAGAACTTAGGGGCAGGATGGGAATAAAGACGCAGACCTACTAGAGCATGGACTTGAGGACATGGGGAGGGAAGGGTAAGCTGGGACGAAGTGAGAGAGTGGCACGGACATATGTACACCACCAAACGTAAAATGGGTAGCTAGTGGGCAGCAGCCACATAGCACAGGGAGATCAGCTCTGTGCTTTGTAACCACCTAGAGGGGTGGGATAGGGAGGGTGGGAGGGAGGGAGATGCAAGAGGGAAGAGATATGGGAACATATGTATGTATATAACTGATTCACTTTGTTATAAAGCAGAAACTAACACACCATAGTGAAACAGTTATACTCCAATAAAGATGTTAAAAAAAATTCGCAGATATGATGCATATCTAGATAAAAATTATTATAGAAAAAGGCCTATGTGATTTAAAATTACCCAGTTTTATATTTACTTCCTATTTCTACTACTTATGGGATATATGGTCTTGATTAAGATACATAATACTTTCCAAAATTCATTTTTTTCTGTAAATTGTGGGTAAAAAAAATTCATCTTGTAGAATGCTCATGTAAATTAATGGAATATGAAGTAATCTGCTTTATTGAGTAAAAAAATGTGGGAGGGATATGCTTCTATCCAGGAATAAAAATCTTGATTAAAAGTCAGAAAAGGATCATCCAGTCCACTTATCTATGTAGGATGGTATTTGAATGGCATGTTTGACTAAGAGATTTATAGACAACAAAAGATTTTTTTGGAGTAACAAAACCTCTGTTAAAGAGAAATAGCTTAATCTGGCCTTATTTAGAAACAGCAAGAGTGAATACCTTCCAGCCAAGGGTTCATTGACCTTTACGGTTACCCCTCATGAAGGAGCAGCTGAAGGTCCTTGACTAAAAGTTGAAACTCTTTCACTGTACACTCTTGATTACTTGTTTCTTGTCTTTTTCAACTATGATGTGTTGATGACACTTCTAGGATATTCTAATTCTGTTATCCTGCCCTCTGCAAACAAATGATTGTTACTGATATGTTTCTCTCTATATGGTCTATAGGTGTGTTTTCTTTTCTGTTTTAAGAACTTGATGTCTTATGTACATGTGCTATATTCACTAGTTCACTAGAACAAAAAGCATTTTTTACGTGCTGTGCCATCTGAAGGAATTTTTAAAATCCTCTGATAGGAAAAGTTTATTTTCTGATTGTGGTCCAAAATGAAATATATAATCCCTTCAGGCTGAAAAGCAAACACCACCATATATTTTCTACAAAACCAGTAACTGTTTATCCCTGGCTAGAGCAGCTGAGCTTTTGTTCCTATTTAACTATTTCTCACCTACTATCGCCTAGGCAGTTGTAAATGAAAAGTACCTATCACAGTACTTATTAAATAATAAGCGGTCAATTAACATTATCTTTCTCTCTTCTTGCCTGTCAGCATGTGCCTGGGTATATACTAGGTGTAAAACTTAAGGTTTTATGTTTCCCAAGAATTAAAGATTGACAAAAGGACACCAAAAAATCCATAAGGAAAAATGATGTTAATAAAAAACAAAATATAGAACATAAATTATTGCAAAATATTAAAAATATTGATTGAAGAATTTTCTCAATAATTACTTACAAGTATATCCAAAAGATCATGTATCTTTGTTCTACTTACAATTCAAGCAAGACTCAAGGGCTATAAAATGTCAAAGGTCTTCCTTCTGTCTAAACATCCTTCATCTTGCCACAGAGTGATCTTTCTAAAATGCAAAACTTATCATTTCACTCACCTCTTTAAAATTCCTCAGTGACATCCCTTGACCTATAGAATAAAATCGGATAGACTTAGGATGACACAAGCTCCTTGATGATATAGAAATTCCCCATTTCTCAAGTATGGGTATCTTTTCTATACGGCCTCATCATTAATCCTTCAATTCATCCTTAATGACGGTGTGTTTTTCAGTATGTTGATGCTTTTAATATCAGTTTTTTAATGTTAGGTGTACCTGCCCAAGCCAGTAATCTGGCTCAAGACCCAAAAATTCTTACTCATCTTTCAAGAATTCTGACTCAATCTTAAAAAGCATCTATCTCAGATGAGTGTCCACTCTTCTTTGTACTGCCCAGATACCACATGATTCATTCACTTGCATGGTAACATGTAAAATAAATAACTACAATTGGAGTGATAATAAATTGTAACTGCTGCTTTGGACTTATACACATTCGAGGGCTGCAAAGTTTAGAAATGGTTTCCCTTCTAAACAGTCATAACTATTAATTCCACACTTCGTTTGGATACCCAGGATCCCACCCTCTGTGGGAACCTCACAACTATGACATATTACTGAAAGAGATTTGTCTACATAGGCAGGTGAAGTAGGGCTGAGCAAGTCAATCATGAGTAGTTCTGATTTCAACTGGCAAATCTTTAAATGGTGCAGAGAGCTAGCATGGATGGCTCTCAGTGATAAAAACAGTGAGCGTGGCTACTTACATAGGCACACCTCACTCAAAGGCCCATGATAATGTATAGTCTACAAGGATCAGTTTTGCATTTGTGCAGCTTTCTGATGCTATAAATAATACATTTCAATAGTCTTTCTGTACCTAATCTCCTATCCCACTCCTCCTCCACCAGATCTGATGCCATTCTTGCCAGCTCCTGTAGTTCTACTCAGTCCTGCTGTGTCAACTATTCCCCTCCTCCCCAGCTCAGGGACCCTCCTCCAGTCCCTTCCTAAAGATTCCTAAGCTTTTGTTGATTCTCTCTCCAATCTTTTGAAATGGCATAAACTCGGGTTTTTTCAAATACCAGGCTTTTGATTGTCAAGTGCCTTTTATCTAAGCAAGTCCCTGTCTTAAAAATGAAAATTTTGGCTTCCAAAATTATTGTCTGTGATCTAGGTTTGTTTTAGAGGATAAAAAATGAACATGTTTATGGAAATCTTAATTTTTCTTATGACAATATGATTTCTTTCTGATTAAGTAGGAGGGAAGTTCACATATCTGGAAGAGCTGGAAAAAAATGGAATGAACATTAATATTTCAAGTTTTCTTGGTAGTTTGGTTGTTTGGTTAGGTATATTAGGAAGCAACCAACCAAATATTGGCTTTCTCTTTATAAAAACAATACAACAATTTTTATTGGAAGATATAATAAAAATATATTGTATTTATCACTGATAAATGAAAATACCCAGTTTCGTTCAGTTTTTCCATAACTAGTGATTTAGTTAAACTTCTTTTCAATGACACAGTGCATTGATCGAAGACAGTTATTTTTAACTCTCACTTGAGGTGTCTTTAAACCGCCTCCTGCTTTTCATGTCTGGATAGGTCTTACATGTAGATAGGATCCATTTACATTTCTCCATTTGGGTTAGGGTTCAGCTCTAGGGGTTAAGACAAACAGTTATTATCAGTGAAAGTTTACTAAGTCCAGCATACTTTATTTTTGATGGGCCTTTGAGGAATTAAATGATGGAAAAAAGTTTGGTCATATTTATGCTCGAATCCAAATAATTAAACAATAATTAGACAATACAATTCCACATCTTAAACTCTTTAGTATTGTTGTAAACTTATTTCTATTAAAAATTGATCTTTTTCAAACTAATGATTTAAACAAAAAAACTAAATTCTTTTGAATATCTTCTTTACTGATCCTAAAAACTTTTGGATACTTTTCAAAGTTAGCCAATTTGTGCCAGGTTTTATACTCCAGTATTATCCCAAATTGGCTGTAAATGCATAATTATAACATATATCTTTATTATTTATTAATATTAATTTTTATTTATAATTATATCATAGCCAGATGTGTGTTTTTGATAAACTGCTACAAATTTCAGAAATGCTTGATGAAGCTATCAAAGTAATACATCTGTATGGTTCAGCTAATTTTTTTATTGGAGTATAATTGCTTTACAATGTTGTGTTAGTTTCAGCTGCACAATGAAGTGAATCAGCTATATGTATACATATATCCCCTCCCTCTTGGATCTCCCTCCCACCTGCCCCCATTCCACCCACCTAGGTCATCACAGGGCACGGAGCTGAGCTCCCTGTGCTATACAGCAGGTTCCCACTAACTATATATTTTACACATGGTAGTGTATATATGTCAATCCTAATCTCCCAATTCATTCCACCCTCCCCTTCCTCCCATGTCCACATGTCCATTCTCTATGTCTGCATCTCTATTCCTGCCCTGCAAATACGTTAATCTGTACCATTTTTCTAGATTCCATATACATGAGTTAATATACGATATTTGTTCTTCTCTTTCTGACTTACTTCACTCTGTATGACAGACTCTAGGTCCATCTACATCTCTACAAATGACCCAGTTTCATTCCTTTTCATGGCTGAGTAATATTCCTTTGTATATATGTACCACATCTTCTTTATCTGTCAGTGGACATTTAGGTTGCTTCCATGTCCTGGCTATCATAAATTGTGCTGCTATGAACATTGGGGCACATGTGTCTTTTTGAATTACGGTTTTCTCAGGGTATATGCCCAGTAGTGGGATTGCTGTGTCCTATGGTAGTTCTATTTTTAGTTTTTTAAGGAACCTCCCTATTGTTCTCCATCATGGCTGCATCAATTTACATTCCCACCAACAGTGCTAGAGGTTTACCTTTTCTTCACACCCTCTCCAGCATTTATTGTTTGCAGATTTTTTTGATGATGGCCATTCTGACTGGTGTGAGGTGATATCTCCTTGTAGTTTTGATTTGAATTTCTCTAATAATTAGCAATGTTGAACATATTTTCATGTACCTCTTGGCCATCTGTATGTCTTCTTTGGAGAAATGTCTCTTTAGATCTTCTGCCCATTTTTTGATTGGATTTTTTGTTTCTTTGGTATTGAGCTGCATGAGTTGTTTGCATATTTTGGAGATTAATCCTTTGTCAGTTGCTTCATTTGCAAATATTTTCTCCCATTCTGAGAGTTATCTTTTCGTCTTCTTTATGGTTTCCTTTGCTGTGCAAAAGCTTTTAAGTTTAATTAGGTCCCACTTGTTTTTTTTGTTTTTATTTTCATTACTTTAGGAGATGGGTCAAAAAAGATCTTGTTGCAGTTTATGTCAAAGAGTGTTCTTCCTCTGTTTTCCTCTAAGAGTTTTATAGTGTCCAGTCTTACATTTAGGTCTTTAATCCATTTTGAGTTTATTTTTGTGTGTGGTGTTAGGGAGTGTTCTAATTTCATTCTTTTACATGTAGCTGTCCAGTTTTCCCAGCACCACTTATTGAAGAGACTGTCTTTTCTCCATTGTATATCCTTGCCTCCTTTGTCATAGATTAGGTGACCATAGGTGCATGGGTTTATCTGTGGGCTTTCTATTCTGTTCCATTGATCTATATTTCTGTTTTTGTGCCAGTACCACATGTCTTGATTACTGTAGCTTTGTAGTATAGTCTGAAGTCCCAGAGCCTGATTCCTCCAGATCTGTTTTTCTTTCTCAAGATTGCTTTGGCTATTCAGGGTCTTTGGTGTTTCCATACAAATTGTAAAAATTTTTTTTTCTAATTCTGTGAAAAATGCCATTGGTAATTTGATAGGGATTGCATTGAATCTGTATATTGCTTTGGGTAGGATAATCATTTTCACAATATTGATTCTTCTAGTCCAAGAACATGGTATATCTGTCCATCTATTTGTGTCATCTTTGATTTCTTTCATAAGTGTTTTATAGTTTTCTGTGTACAGGTGTTTTGCCTCTGTAGGTAGGTTTATTCCTAGCTCTTTTATTCTTTTTGGTTCAACTAATTTTACACTTAATTGCCAATGTTCAACAGGTGTTCCTGAATGCAAAACTATCACATTTGGGGGTCTTTTTAAAATTTTGATCTGGAGTTCAATACAGAATTTTCAACTTAAGTTTCTAAATTTAGTTAAGTCAGAAGTTACATTTTTTTCTCCCATATTAGCGAAGGGACATTTGTTCATGAAAGTTTAGAGAACATGTTTAGTACATTGTTTTTTTTTATGCTAACATTTAAAAGATAAATAAGTATGAAATGTCTATACCATTATAGTTTTCACAGAAAAACATACTAGATTCTATTTATTATCTGACTTAGATTTCCTAACTTTGCTGTTAGTTAAAATTTTAAAAATTTGAATAAACTTAATTATTTGTGTAATTTAAATAAAACATCAGCTGCCACTAATATTATTTTGCTTCAAAGTTATGGTGTTAATGTCAAGATAAATTACAAATTGTAGCTAGAATTTAGGAAAGTCAACACGTGTTTTTTTTTAAAAATTTTTATATTGATTACATATTCTACAGAAAAACATTGTTCTTTTGCTTAAATTTGTTTTTAGGCCCTTTGAAACACCTCTTCATTCCTAAAATCATGTTTGTGTTCAGAGTGCTGAAGTTCATTTGAGTTATCTAGTTCAATAAATATAATGTCTGTTTTTCTTCAGCCCATTAACTTGATGAAATTGATGTTACACATTATGTAGGAGCTTCAATTAATATTTTTTTTGATAGTTCTAAGAAAACCTTCAACACAGTGATCATGGCTCTATGATGCCTGATTCTTCATTCAGTTCATAATATTGTCCTTCATCTTATCAAGAAAAGTATTTTTGTCACTGAAAGGCAAATCTTATTACATTAGAAAGACTAAAAAGTCACAATGGCAAGTAAGTTGGCAGAACTAAAGAAGTCCAATACAGAAAGGTACTCTCTTTCTGAAACATACCCTACTCTTTTGATTCAAAATGTAGGTACAAGCTTCACAGCAGCACATGGTATGCTGCCACCAAGGACAACTTTTAAATTTATTCTGTGGATAAATTTTCAATCTAGTTTATCATCTAGCATTTTGAAATCCATCAGATTCTTTCAGATTCATAAAATTTTAGTCTAGCAGTGACACTTCTATCATTTAGCTGTTCTCTTAATACTGTAAAGCAAACTAACCCAAAACTCAGTGGATTATAACAATAAGCATTTATATCTCTTTCATGCAACTGAGGGGGTCATCTGATCTAGACTGGTCTTGATTGAGCTTGACTCCCATCAAGGTAAGGTTAAGGCCTACCACAGATCTCCTCTTGATCCAGAGACACATGAACTAAAAGACTACATTCATAGTATACAATGGGGAAACAAGGATGTGCTCACATTCAGAAGGGAGACAATGGGAGACACATAACATTAGCTGGTCTAAGAATTCTGAAATCCTGCTGAGCAAATGTTGCTAAATTATTCTACCTGGAGATCGCAAATGCTCTTAATTGGGTCCTCGTTATATTCCCTGGGGGTGGCTCCTTGGTCCATTGTTCTCCATAGGTCTTAGCTCCAAGATTCCTCCTCTACCATCATCTTTCCTGGTCTGCACTGAAGAGGCCATTGAAAAATATGCCCTTCTTGGCATAAATAAGTTTTTAAAATTTGTAGATTTTAGATATTCAGCAGTAGAAATTTAGATATTCAGCAATCTTTTAAAATCTCTAAGAATGTACCTCATTTGGATTTTTCTATATATTGACTTTTTAACGTGGCAACCTCATGAATAACCTATACTTAAAATAATTTTGATTAACAAGCCTTCCCATTCTGTGGCTTTTAACAACGAGCATCATTTCTCACTTACACAACTGTGACTTGTTTGGCATTTGGGTGATTTAGGCTGGTGTCATCTGACCTTGGCTCCAGGACTCAGATTGGGGTGAGGTCTGCTGCACATACCCTTAATCCTTCAGAGACCAGCAGGCTATCTGGGCAGGCTCTTTTCATGGTGACGGCAGAAGATCAAGAGGGCAAGACCAAATGTAAAAGAACATTTCAAGTTTCTACTTTTGTTATGTCCACTCACATCACATTTGCCAAAGCAAGTGATATAGCCAAGTCCACAAGGAGTTTGAGGGAAGTTAACTAAAGTTGGGAATCATGAAAGAAGCATTTACAAAAAAGTCACAATGCCCTAGTGTACTTGATTGATGCTTAATTATTTCCCTGAACAAACAGTTGAAAATTACTAAGATTTAGTACTGGGAAAAGCTCCATGCAGAGTAAGAATTCCTCATAGAGTAAATTCCTCATAGCAATTTATAATTTGTAAAGAATCTGCATATGCTTCATGTCAGTTGATCCTTATTACAATTTGCTAAGGTAGATTGGACTGGTGCAATTATATATAATTTTACAAATGAGTAATTTAGGCAAAAAATGACCAGAATGTGGCAGTTAGGACTCAACTCTTCTTAGCCACTGCTTGCCTTCTACAGCACACTGCTTTTTCAGTAGCAATTTCCAGAAAAGCAATCTCCTAAGGGAACAACAATAATGGTAAAGAATGGGAAAATTGCCACGGAAAAGCTTGTTCCTTCCTTCTTTAGTTTGTATCACCAGGGCTGCTTGATTTTCCAACAGCTTTCTTCTGCTAGTTTTATTCCATGGCAGTAGGTATAGTCCTGGAATTTCCATTCTCTCTAAGGTTATCATCATATCTTGATTTCTGGCTACCAATTTATGTAGTTAACTACCATTCCATTTTGGCTATATATCAATTAAGTTTTTTCCACTGGAAGTCTTCCAATAGATATTAAAATGTATTCTTCTACTTGTTAATAGCTAGAATGCATAGGTGGACACATACAAATTTCTGACTGCCTAATCTGAATAAATATAGGACTGGAGAATATTGTTGTATAATGTTGGCAAAGACAAAGCACTACATTTCAGATGCTTCCTCTCAAAAATTTTTAAATAGGAGGGATGACAAGAAACAGATAAAAAGTATCTTTTTATAGGCCAAACCAATACCCCATATCTACTAAAATAATTTATTTCACAAAGTCGTATTTTAGCTTGTTCATAGTGTTTGGGAGGACACATTTTTACTGTTTCCTTGTCTTACAGAATTTATAGTTAGTTTAGGAAACTCTTTTGAGTCACATTACTTGACCTTTTTGCTACTTGAATAACTAGTATCTTTTTCTATTAAGCACAAAGAAAAATAGAAGTTCATATTTCACTGTACAGAAATAATTTTACTGCATATGTCCTTCATATATGCTTCATGTGCTGCTGGTATTTTCATAAAATTATTCATTCAATAATAAAATTATTTAAAGTAATTTCTTCAACTCGCTTATTAATCAGCTGAATTCTGACTGAGACATTTCTAAGAAATAGAGGAATTAGAACTGATGCGTGAGTTGATAAAAATTCATATGAGTTATGTATAGGCACATTTAAAAGAGATAATATAAGCTAAAAGTTAATGGAAGCCACATTCAGGTGATGAGTAATTTTACAAATTTGAATGTCATGAATGGTTGAGCAAGGTGAGTAAGCCTCAGGATATCAACACATGAACACTGAGGAAATGTGTCCCATTTGCTTGCCACTCTTACTCGTAATGGATTTTTCTAAGTGCATCCTGAAGGCTTCCACTGAAGAACAAACTCAAAGAAACTTAAAATCTGTGATTGCTTGAGCAGAATAAAAAAACAAAATCACATTGTAACTTCTGAAATGGAAGGTTAAGTAAATTTAAAGTGAGATCACTGCTTTATGCCATTGGTTTGAACATGATTTGGGGGGATTGAAGGTAAGTGAAGCCTAAGGCTGATTTAGATGAATGAATCTTTGGAAGCTGAGCCTGAAACAGTCGAATGAAATACCTAAGCAAGAAAGCTATATAATGGCACATGTGAAGTTATTTTCTTTTCCCTCCAAACTATCAAAGACTTAGAGGAAAGAAAATCTACTCAAGGTGCAAGGGATACCAGTATGCCTATATTGGAAGTACATATAAATATATTGTCTCAGATTGCTAGTCAGCTTAGTTCCAAGTGTATGGGGCAGTAAGTTTTCAGAACATTTTGAAGCTGCTGTATGCTTTTCGGCTACAAATCTCAGTATTTCCCTTCTAATATATACTCATATCATGCTGTTTCAAATATTTCTAGAAAAATTCTGTTTCTTAGAATAAAAAAGTCTGCATTTAAAAAGATTCTCCTTTCAGGGCTTCCCTGGTGGCGCAGTGGTTGGGAATCCGCCTGCCGATGCAGGGGATACGGGTTCGTGCCCCAGTCCGGGAAGATCCCACATGCCTCGGAGCGACTGGGCCCTTGAGCCATGGCCGCTGAGCCTGCGCGTCTGGAGCCTGTGCTCCGCAGCAGGAGAGGCCACAACAGTGAGAGGCCCGCGTACCACAAAAAAAAAAAAAAAAAAAAAAAAAAAAAAGATTCTCCTTTCAGAATACACCCCTTTCCTAGACCTAGTAAGTCATACATTAGTCTTTCTCAGATTGATGACATGAGAAATCAATTCTTCTCAGAGAAATACATATTAAATACCTAGCATGTACAAAACGTTGTACTGTTTATTGCAGGGAATGTAAAAAATGAATGATACCTATTAGCCGTTAATTTGCTATGTATCAGGATAAATACAAAATGCATTGTCTATAATATTTCAATTAAATCTAACAGCATCCCTATTTGTCAGGTACTATTATGCTTCTTACTTTATAGTCAGATTAAGAAACTGAAAGTCACACCTTTTTTAAGAGACTGAGCAAAGATTAGAATCTAAGCCATCAAAGTCCAGAGCCAGCACTCTTAAATGATTTTAAGTTTTGGTTTACAACTAGTGAGGATGGTGGGTGAATAAGACAAAGACTCATAGCACAGGATGACAGGTACCAAATAGAGGTCTATTACCCAGCAAATCAGACTCCTGATTAAGGTCACATCAGTATGAAATAGCCAAAATATAATAAATTGTCCAAGTGCTGGTGTGCCAATTTAGCAGGAAATTCAGCTTTTTAAAAAGGGTTTCCATTTTCAAATATTTCGGCGAATCCCCAAGTTTGCTTAAAGTTGCCCACCCTCTTTCAGGTACCTGCCTCTACCTGCCAGAAGTGTGCCAGTGGTTAAGGCTGCATTCTGCACCTACTAAACATACCCCCTGTATGTTCCAGTCATCCGTGCTCCGGCATGAATGCCAGTCTTGGACAGTTACAGTTTTTGATCACAGTGTAGGAGTTCTGGCCACAACACCAAGATGAGGTTCTGGGGCTTCCCTGGTGGCGCAGTGGTTGAGAGTCCGCCTGCCGATGCAGGGGACACGGGTTCGTGCCCCGGTCCGGGAAGATCCCACTTGCCGAGCAACTGGGCCCGTGAGCCATGGCCACTGAGCCTGCGCGTCCGGAGCCTGTGCTCCGCAACGGGAGAGGCCACAGCAGTGAGAGGCCCGTGTACCAAATAAATAAATAAATAAAAATAATTTTTAAAAAAGATGAGGTTCTGAACAATCTGCTCACTCCACACATCCCCTTATCCCATTCATGTCCACCACCTGTCACTAGGGCATATCTCTGCTGATTTTTCAAAATGGAGGTGATTTGATAAGTTACAATAGATCATACTTATTTATGCCTAATCAGCAGGACCCCACAGCAAAACTGGCAGGGCCCCAGTTGATGTAGTCCTTTAGTTTTAATATCATTTTGAATCTTCAAAAGGCATTCAGACAGGTTGTGTGTGTGTGTGTGTGTGTGTGTGTGTGTGTGTGTGTGTGTGTGTAATTCACATGAGGCACGGGGGTATCTAGGCAGGAAAATGATCTAGCAAGATTTCCCCAGTGGGGCTCCACCCCAAAGGTAGCTCACATACCCATCACCCTATCTCAGAGTAAATCTCTTCTTAAGAGTGACCACTGCCTCATTTCCCAATTGGGTATTGAAGGGTATCACCCTGACTTCTCAGACATATTTAAATATCTTTACTTATGATTTGTGGAAGGAGGGTTATACCCTAATTCAGTGATTTTAGTGGGATGTGCCCAGTTCACACTCCGGATAAGTTAAATCAGAATGTTTGAGGGTTGGAGCCAGGCATCAGTATTTTTTTTAATTGAAGTATAGTTTGTTTTCGATGTTGTGTTAGTTTCTGGTATACAGCAAAGTGATTCAGATATAGATAGATAGATAGATAGACAGACAGACATATATTCTTTTTCATATTTTTTCTATTATGGTTTATTACAGGATATTGAATATAGCTCCCTGTGCTATACACTAGGACCTTGTAGTTTATTTTATATATAGTAGTCTATATCTGCTAATCTCAAACCCCTAATTTATCTCTCCTCCACCCCCTTTCCCCTTTGGTAACCCTAAGTTTGTTTTCTATGTCTGTGAGTCTCTTTCTGTTTTGTAAATAAGTTCATTTGTATCTTTTTCTTTTTTAGATTCCACATATAAGCAATAACATATGATATTTGTCTTTCTCTGTCAGGCTTACTTTGCTTAGTATGGTAATCTCTAGGTTCATCCATGTTGCTGCAAATGGCATTATTTCCTTCTGTCTTGTGGCTGAGTAATATTCCATTGTGTATATATACCACATCTTCTTTATCCGTTCATCTGTTGATGGAGGCTTAAGTTGCTTCCATGTCCTGGCTACTGTAAATAATGCTGCAATGAACATTGGGGTGCATGTATCTTTCTGAATTAGAGTTTTCTCTGGATATATGCCCAGGAGTGGGATTGCAGGATCATATGGTAGTTCTATTTGTAGTTTTTGAGGAACCTCCATTGTGTTCTCCATAGTGACTGCACCAATTAATATTCCCACCAACACTGTAGGAGGGTTCCCTTTTCTCCACACTCTCTCAAGCATTTATTATTTGTGGACTTTTTATGATGCCGGTTATGAACAGTGTGAGCTGATACCTCACTGTATTTTTCACTTGCATTTCTCTAATAATTAGTGTTGTTGAGCATCTTTTCATGTCAAGCATCAGTATTTTTAAAGATAACCAAGGGATACCACTGCATAGAAAAGTTTGAAAACCACGGTACTTAACCATTTTTCCACAGGAAGACTAGTCTATGCCTGTGTAAATTTGTAGGTGCAAATAATATCCATATTTACTTATGCCAATAAGACTAAAATTCATATGCATGTATGTATGTATCTATCATCTATGGCACGTGTAGGATGGCATTTAATTTTGACTATCAACAGCATCAAAACTTCAGGGTTTGTGAAAATACCCTGTTTAATTCGTGAAGAACTATAAGGATTCCAAGAAAGAGATTTCACCCTATTTATGGAATCATCAAAGACTTCCTACACAGGAAAGAATTGAATAGATATTTGAACATGGCTAGGATTTCCATCTTGAATCACCCTAGTGCAGTTTATTGGGTATTGTTTACTTTTGATTTATAGCCTAATATTTATTTTAACATTTTATTTCAGATTTCAAAGGCTGAGAATTAGTGAAAGAAACCCTAACAAAACCTTATTAATATCCCATTTTTCAGAGTGGTAAGGGCTCACTTTAAGGCTGATGGGTACACTCACATGTCTCAGCAAGTCAGCATAAAGGAGTGTCTGTTTTAGGTGTTTCTCTTGGGAGCAAGTGGCCACGACAAATCAGTGGCAGAACTATTTCCTTCAAGAGGAGCAGTCATAACAAAAGCAAAATCAACATAGCAGAGCTTCCTCTAGAAACAGCAAACAGAAAACCCACTGGACCTATGGAAAGATTCTACAGGTCAGATGTAAGAAACCTCATGGAATTTTCAGAGTAAGTACCTCTTTCTAAACGCAGAAGACCAGTGTTAGATTCTCAGCATATAGGTCATTGCCTCCTAGTACTTACGATACAGTCAATACATATTTGTTAAATTGAATGGGATTTCTGATATAGATTTGCAGCAAGAGAGGAAAAGGGAGAGGAAAGAAGGAAGGGATAGGGAGGGAGGCAGGGACAGAGAGAATTTTAGATAATTTTATTTTTCATTCACTTTCCTAGGCAGTCAGGTCAAGGTAGTCATTTTCATCACTTGATCCCCAGGCTCTAGCCTATTGTCTGAAACGTAAAAAAGTACTAAACAAGTTCTTCTTGGATAAATGCCTAAATAAGAATCAAGAAATTTCATGAAACTAGCACTCACGAATCCAAAGAAAAGAACACTTGTTGATCAAGATTGATTGCATGAATGTAAAAAGTTTAAGATATTTAAAAATATTGTGGAGGCAGTGGAGATCATTGGACACCATGGGGTCCTCAGTTGTATTCTACTGACAGCTCACCATCCAGCCAGGAACCCACAGGGTATTTCATTTAAGTAAGCTAATATGGTATGTATTAAATATAATTTTTAGAAGTTTTTAAGGTATTCTTTATGGCCACATATATACACATATATGATCAATATCGGTAAGTATTTCATGAACATGTGAAAGTGTGCTTAAAAACCTCCTTTGAATTCCACTGAAGTTTGAATAAAAGCAAAGTTGGTACAGTGGCTGAGTAAGAGCTATATGTGCTATCTCCTGCCTGCCTCACAAGTTGTGTCTTCTCTCTCTAAGTAATTTTTTTTTTTATTGAAGTGTAACTGACCTACAACACAATGTTAGTTCCAGGTGCACAACATAGTGATTCAATATTTACAGGTTGTATTCTCATGAATATAGACTCTGAGACAAAGTTTAGTGTGCAATATGTTTATTAAGGAACACACTTGAGATTATAACCTGTAGAAAGGAACAGAAAAAAAGCAGAATTAAATGAAGGGAGAAACGGAGCTCTGATACAAGCCTGACAGCTCAGCCAATCCCATGGGGTCCTCCATATAATATATCCACCCTTCGTGGTTGTCTTTCATTGAGCGAAATGGCTTGGCCTTTATACCCCTGTCTTGGTCTGTCTTAATAGGTGGGGAAGGGGGTGCATTGACTGGGGAAGCTCTCTGCAGCTGAAGTGATCCCTCAAAGTGTTGAGAACTAAAGGCTATCCTTCCCTGACTCCTTGCTTTGCTCACACACTGGTTTTCCATCCAATTTCTGCCTAAGGGTCCAGTTATGCTTTATTGTATCACCCTTAATAGTTTTATCATAGATGTTACAGCAAACTTTAAGTATCTTTTTTTTCTTCTTTATTTTTTGTCTTCCCAGTTTGAATGTAAGCTTCCTGAGGGCACTGACCTTGCCAGTTTTGTCACTGAATTTTTCCCCATTCCTCAGAGTAGGCACTCTATATTTTTATTGGATGAATAAATCTTCAGTTGACTTTGCTTATTGCCTTCATATCTTTTAATGTCTTTGCTTACATTTTCTATACCTGATAGATCAAATTTTACAAGGACTATAATAAAGGCCACAGCCATATGGAGGTTCATAAAATTTTCTTTTTATTTCTAGGATAATTTTTCTTATGCATTTCAGAGTTATGTCCTTTGTCACATAAAACTCTATTACTGCTATATGTAATTTACACATCATCTTTTTTATGATATCAAAATATCTTTTTGTCATATGTAATGCATTTGGCTTTTAATTTCACTGTACCTGATATTGAATTGTTATATGTATGTTCCTGATACATCTTTGTAAGTAACCTACTATCTGAAACTTTATAAGATTTTCTCTCAACTTAGAACTTGTGGAGTACTTTCAATTGAAAAGGTTAATTTTTCTTCCGTTCAGGGACATTTCTCTATGTTTATATTCAACATATATGCACTAAAAGATACATACATGATGGTAATGGAGACATACACAGACTTGAGGACAAATATTGTGATCCAAAATTTCTAGGTTATTAGGTTGTCCTGTGAACAAGAAAGACAAATTTTCAGACATGTGGTGGTTCAGGGAAAAAATATTACCACTTTATTTCTTTTTTGTCATCATTACTCAGTTATATTCCAACTAGCCAAAATAGGATTCACATGAAGAATTCAAGAATGAGAAGGAAAGGTGTGGCATTAAAGGAATAATGGCCCTGGTATACTTTGAACCACTAACAAAATAAGGTATTTATTACATTTTTGGCGGAGAAGGCTTATGTAAGCATAATAACAATACAAAAAGCCACAAAGAAAAAGACTGATATATTTGAATAACAGCAGTAAAAGTGTAAGCTTCTGTGTTATAAAATAATAAAGCCATATATAGAACTAGGATTTATTCGGAGCAATGTGTTCAGTGTAAGTGTTGGAAGATATAATTGAAGAGACCTGCTGAAAGGACAGAATAAATAGTTAATGAAATTAAATAATAAAAGAAGTAGTAAGGATAATAATAGCTAACACAAATATAGCACTTCATATGTGCAAGCACCATTCTAAGTACTTTTCATTATTAACCTATCAATTCTCTTTGTCCATCTAATTGAAGCTCCAGAAAAGGGAATCAGAGACAATTTTGAAGGAAATAACACAAGAAGTTTTCTATCACTGCAAGATATATTTTCCATCAAGTACTTAAAACAATGAAAGGAATAAGATCCAATTTAAAGCACACCCATATTTTACTGTACTTGTTCCAGGTTTTTTTAAAGAAATAGAGCATGACTTGAAATTCCTGATTATCCATCTCCAAACTCATTGCTCTCCATCATTTGTCCTTTCTCAGAGTAAACCACCATCCAGAATTAGTGGTACAAAGTCAGAGGCATGATTTATGCTATGATTAAGTCGATAGTTGTCCCCAAGCAATCGATTTGCTGTTTTTCAATCTGTACGTAAATTATTTATTTCCATAATTTTCTACAACTTCTGTTTTTTGTGCAATATTGTGTTCTTGTGTTTTATCCATGGTAAAAATTTTAATATTTGCTTGTTAATTTTAAATACTTGGGCTGAGAGCAGATTGCTCTGAAAAGGTTTGTGTTTGTTTCCTGCTGGTGCCTCAGCAGTATCACCAACCTAGAATCATTTATTTCTTTTGCTCTCTCTCTCTCGCTCTCGCACACTCTCTCTCTCGAATTGAGAGTTCTTGAATCATTTAAATAGTGGAAAAACTGAACTCCAAATTCTTCAGTGGGCAGGATTGTGATTTTAATTTCAATGAGAAAATGTCTAGCCTCTTACCTACCTGCACTCTGAGCCTAAGCCAAGCAGACCAGCTTCTATGCCATGCCTCTGTAACAGTGGGAAGAATTTTTTGACCTACATTTTATAAAGTGAGTAGCCTTTGAAAATGTTGGCTTCATGTACTGCTTCCCTTTGCCATTCCTATGGACTGTGTGATGATGGTCTTTCCTTTGGGATTAAAAAAGTCTGAAAAACCACACAGTGAAGCCATTGGACTCTTAATCCTCTCACTAGTTTTTTTTTTTTAAATTTTGTTGTAGTTGATTTACAATCTTGTCTTTAAATTATGCTGTACAGTAAAGTGACTCAGTTATACATATGTAACTATATATATATATATATATATATATATATAGTTTTTCAAATTCATTTTCATTGTGGTTTATCACAGGACATTGCATATAGTTCCCTGTGCTCTACAGTAGGACCTTATTGTTTATCCATTCTATATATACTAGTTTGCATCTGCTAATCCCAAACAATCCTTCCCTCCCCCATCCTTCCTCTCACTTGGCAACCACAAGTCTGTTTTCTATATTTGTGAGTCTATTTTTGTTTCATAGATATGTTCATTTGTGTTGTATCTTAGATTCCCTATATAAGTGATATCATATGGTATTTGTCTTTCTCTTTCTGACTTACTATGCTTAGTATGATCATCTCTAGGTCCATCCATGTTGCTGCAAATGGCATTATTTCATTCTTTTTAATGGCTGAGTAATATTCCATTGTATATATGTACCACATCTTCTTTATCCATTCATCTGTTGATGGACATTTGGGTTGTTTCCATGTTTTGGATATTGTAAATAGTGCTGCTATGAACATAGGGGTGCATGTATCTTTTCAAATTATAGTTTTGTTGAGGAATATGCCCAGGAGTGGGATTGCTGGATCATACAGCAACTCTATTTTTAGTTTTTAGAGGAAATCTCCATAGTGTTCTCCATAGTGGCTGCACCACGTTACACTCCCACCAACAGTGTAAGAGTGTTCCCTTTTCTCCACACCCTCTCCAGCATTTCTTGTTTGTAGATTTTTGATGATGGCCATTCTGACAGGTGTGAGGTGGTACCTCATTTTTGTTTTGATTTGCATTTCTCTAATAATTAGCAATGATGAGCATCTTTTCATGTGCCTATTGGCCACCTGTATGTTTTCTTTGGAAAAGTGTCTATTTAGGTCTTCTGCCCACTTTTTTTTTTTTTTTTTTTTTTTTGCGGTACGCGGGCCTCTCACTGTTGTGGCCTCTCCTGTCGCAGAGCACAGGCTCTGGATGTGCAAGCTCAGTGGCCATGGCTCACGGGCCCAGCCGCTCCATGGCATGTGGGATCTTCCCGGACCGGGGCGCAAACCTGTATCCCCTGCATCGGCAGGCAGACTCTCAACCACTGTACCACCAGGAAAGCCCTCTGCCCACTTTCTGATTGGGTTGTTTGATCTTTTGTTCTGGAGTTAATGAGCTCTTTGTATATTTTGGAAATTAAGTCCTTTTCATCACATCATTTGCAAATATTTCCTTCCAGTCTGTAGGTTGTCTTTTTGTTTTGTTTATAGGGTATTTTTGTTTTGTTTTTTTGGGGTTTTTTTGCTATGCAAAAGCTTGTAAGTTTTTAAGTCCTATTTGTTTATTTTTGCTTTTATTTCTACTGCCTTGGGAGACTGACCTCAGGAAATATTGGTATGATTTATGTCAGAGAATGTTTTGCCTATGTTCTCTTCTAGAAGTTTTATGATGTCTTGTCTTATATTTAAGTCTTAAGCCATCTTGAGTTTATTTTTGCATATTATGTGAGGGTCTGTTCTAGTTTCATTGATTTACTTGAGGATGTCCAACTTTACCAACTCCACTTGCTAAGAGGCTGTCTTTTCCCCATTGTATATTCTTGCATCCTTTGTCAAAGATTAATCATCCATAGGTATATGGGTTTGCTTCTGGGCTGTCTATTTTGTTCCATTGATCTATATGTCTGTTTTTGTGCCAATACCATGCTGTTTTGATTACTGTAACTTTGTAGTATTATCTGAAGTCTGGGAAGGTTATGCCTCCTGCTTTGCTCTTTTTCCTCAGGATTGCTTTGGCAATTCTGAGTCTTTCATGATTCCATATAAATCTTAGGATTATTGGTTCTAGTTCTGTGAAAAATGTCATCGGTATTTTGATAGCATTAAATCTGTAGACTGCTTTGAGTAGTATAGCCATTTTGATAATATTATTTATTCCAATCCAAGAACATGGGATATCTCTCCATTTCTTTGCATCATCTTCAATTTCCTTTATTAATGTTTTGTAGTTCTCAGCATATAAGTCACCTCCTTGGTCAGGCTTTTTCCTAAGTATTTTATTTTATGTGATTTTAAAAGGGATTGCTTGTTTACATTTCGTTTCTGATACTTTATTGTTAGTGTAATGAAACACAACCAATTTCTGTATGTTAATCTTGTATCCTGCTACCTTACTGTATTTGTTTATCAGTTCTAGTAGTTTTTTTTGTGGAGACTTTAGGGTTTTATATATGTAGTATCATGTCATCTGCATATAATGACAATTTTACCTCTTCCTTACCAATTTGAATACCATTTCTTTCTTTTCCTTGTCTGATTACTGTGACTAAGACTTCCAATATCATGTTGAGGAGAAGTGTTGAGAGTGGGCATCCTTGTTTTGTTCCAGACTTTAGCAGGAAGACTTTTAGCTTTTCACCATTGAGTATTATCTTGGCTGTTTTTTTGTCATAAATATCTTTTATTATGGTGAGATATGTTCCCTCTGTACCCACTTTCATAAGGATTTTTTTCATGAATGGATATTGAATTTTATCAAATGCTTTTTAAGCATCTTTTAAGATGGTCATGTGTTTTTTGTTGATGTGGTGTATCACATTGAGAGATTTGCATATGTTGAACCATACTTGTGACCCTGGGATGAATCCAACTTGGTCATGGTGTATGATCTTTTTTATGTGTTGTTGATTCAGTTTGCTAATATTTTGTTGAGAATTTTTACATCTATATTCATCAAGTATATTGGCCTGAAATTTTCTTTTTTGGTAGTGCCTTTGTCTGGTTTTAGCATCAGGGTGATGGTGGCTCCATAGAATGTCTTTGGGAGTGTTCTCTCCTCTTCAGTCTTTTGGAAGAATTTGAGAAGGATCAGTATAAGTTCTTTATATGTTTGGTAGAATTTGCCTGTGAAGCATCTGATCCTGGATTTTCATTTGTAGAGAATTTTTTTACTGCAGATTCTATTTCACTTCCAGTTTTCAGTCTGTTCAAGTTATCTATTTCTTCTTGTTTCAGTTTTGGCAGGCTGTATGTTTCTAAAAAGTTGTCCATTTCTTCTAGGTTGTTGAATATGTTGTCATATAACTATATATAGTATTCTCTTATGGTTTTTTTGTATTTCTGTGGTGTCAGTTGTGATTTCTGCTCTTTCATGTCTTATTTTGTTTATTTGGTTTTTCTCTCTTTTCTTCTTGGTGAGCCTGGCCAGAAGGTTTGTCAATTTTGTTTACCCTTTCAAAGAACCAGCTCCTGGTTTTATTGATTTTTTCTGTTTTTTTAAAAAAATCTCTATTTTATTTATTTCCTCTCTAATCTTTATTGTCTCCTTCCTTCAGCTGATTTTAGGTTTTGTTTGTTCTTCTTTTTCTAATTCTTTTAAGTGGTGGATTAGATTATTAGAGATTTTTCTTATTTTTCATTTCTGAATCGCTATGAATTTCCTGCTAAGAAATGCTTTTGCTGTATCCCATAGACTTGGTATTGTTGTGTTTTCATTGTCATTTGCCTCAAAGTATTTTTTAATTTCTTCTTTGAGTTCATTGTTGACCCATTGGTTATTTTAGTAGCATGTGGTTTAATCTCCATGTAATTTTTTTTTCTTGTTTCTTTTTCTGTGGTTGATTTGTAGTTTCATGTTGTTGTGGTCAGAAAAGATGCTTGAAATAATTTCTATACTCTTAAATTTGTTGAGGCTTGTTGTGTGCCTTAGTATGTGGTTAATCCCAGAGAATGTTCCACATGCACTTGAAAAGAATATGTATTCTGCTTTTTTTGGATGTAATGTCCTGAAAATATCGATTAAGTCTAAGTGTTCTATTGTATCATTTAATATCTCTGTTGCCTTATTAATTTTTGTCTTGAAGATCTGTACATTGATGTTAGTGGGGTATTAAAGTCTCCTACTATTATTGTATTCCCATCAATTTCTCCCTTTATGTCTGTTAGTATTTGTTTTATGTATTTGGGTGTTCCTATATTGGGTGCATATATGTTGACGAGCTCTCACTATTTTTCATTTACTTCCAAAATGCAGAATTTCTAGATGTGTGATAGAGGAGATTTACATATTGCTGAAAATGGAATTAGAAGGTACCCCCAGACTTACATTTATCTATTCATCCTGTTCCTTGTGACTTCTTCCATTGTTATAGATATTGCTAGACATCCCTTACTAAAATCAGGGTGAAATGTTTCAGTTGCAGATCAAAGTAGTGGAGTCAACAACATTCTTCTCTAACTAAGAATGTCATTTTCTATTAAACATTTTAAATTTAGTATTTATTTTGAAGAAAGATGTGAGAATCTGATGTTATTTAATGTTTTTTTAATCAAGTTTTTCAGTCATTTAGTTTACATACGGAGAGGTACCACCCAGCCCTCACCCCTCTTAAAGGAAGCATTTGTTACCCAGCTGCTTGGAGTGTAGTCAGCAGACAGCCCCCCACTGTCAGGTGCTTCATGTTCTGTATTCGTTGCTGAGAGCTGCCTTAAACAATGTCCCACTCTTCCCTGAGCAACACACATCTCATATAAAGGCCTGGCAGTTTCTGCCCAACTCAGGAAACTGTGGGCCATCTTTGCTCCAGAGCTTCTTGCTGAGATGGCTGAGGATGGTCAGGCCATCGCAGTTTGGCTTCTCCCTATGTCCTGTCCTGTTTCCTCCCTCTTCCCTTCACAGATATTGATGTGTAATCAACACGCTTCATTCCAAATACTGTTCCAGAATCTTTTTCAGGAGAAAGCAAACTGTGACAGTTGTTGTCCAGCCCATTTCTCCTTCATTACTCCTTTATGCTATTTTTATCATACCTTAATGTTTATAGAAGAACAAACAACTGCATTTGCGCTAGCTCTTCTCTTTCCCAATCACTCTGTTGGTTCTCATGTCATAATCACATGCTTAAAAATTATAGTTTATTATATAGTTTAAAACCAGAAAGGAAAACATCATTCTTTTTTTTAAAAATGTTTTCTCTTTTCACCCATTTATTCCCATAAAGGTGAGCTTCAGAATCATGTAGCCAAGCTTCAAATTAATAATAGTCCATTGAAGTTTATTTTGCAATTACAATTAATTATGAGAGTATACACATAATTTATAAGAATATATATGTATATATGTATCTATAATCATATTCAGTAATATGGTAGGTATTTCTTTCAAAATAAAGATCTTTAAGCATTTTTGTTTTTAAACATATTTCACATATTAATTTATTCATGTGTAGTTCTGGTTTTGTTGCTATTGTAACTGAAGACATTTAAGAAATAATTTTGTAATTGCAAACATACACCACTTCTTACATCATCTATTTACCTTATACCTATTCAATTTATGATACTCTCATTAGTTATCAATTAATTCCAAGGATTATTTTAGAATTTCAAGGCATATCATGCACCAAAAATGAAAATTTTATTGTTTTTAATACATTATTCATGTTTTTTGTGACTATTTATTTGCTTTGGACCAAGTGTTCTCACTAACATTTTCCAAAATTAGTAATGGCATTCATCTTTGCCATCTTTTCTGGTTTTCAATATAATGTCAACTAATGCTTTAACATGGATACTCACAATTATATTTAGAAGTATTTTTCTTTGGGTACGAAGTGGTAGATTATAGTACCTCATGGCTGGGCAACTGAAACCCTACACTATGCTAAATAAAAACCAGTAAGGCAAGACAGTCACTAAGATAAGTGCTTGCAAAATTGACATTTAGGCTCAGTTTCTTCTTCTCTACCCTATCTTCAAGAAAGACATAGTTTCAGAATGTAATAATATAGATATTCATAGATTATAAATGAGTAAAGGAGTAGAAAAGCATGTGTAAAGAGAAACAAGCCTAGAGAGCAAGCTTGCCTGTTTTAGGATATGAGGTAGTGTCTAGTGTGTGTTCTCCTCAGAAAAAGAAAAATAAGTTCCATGATTAAATAAATTTGGCCAGTCTTCTTAGAGATTCATGATGCAAATTAACCTTAAAAAGTTTCTGTAATGTTATGTGACAGAGAAGTATGTTCTAATTAATACCCAGAGTTTTAAAAAATTTTTAAATAATACAAAGCCCATTCAAATTTTCTAAAGAAGGAATTTTATCAATTAGACCATAGGAGAAATTGTCTGCAGGATGTCTGAATCTGAGAGCAGAATTTGCCTCATCAAGGGCTATCATTGTCTTGTGTTTCTGTTTATTTCTGTATGTTGGCTTCAATTTACAGAGGGAATCTCTATGCAGTCTAAAAAGAACTGCTGACATCTGTAGATTTCCATTCTCTCTGATTGGCAAATCTGTATGTGCATGCAGAGAAGTGCTTTAACTGGACCCACTTAGGTCTTGTGCTTGCCATTGAAATGATCACTGATGCCAGCAGTACTATGATTAATCCAGCAAGCGTTACATGGTTGGCTGGGGAAGCAAAAGAGGCTGGCTTCAAATAAAACTGAGGGATCAGGATGTGCCATGCATACATGCCACTGTGTATTCTCATACTTGTTTGAACATGGAACCCTTTTCTCAGAAATACCTAAAACAAAAATACTTTTATGAGCTTAAAAAAGTAGGTGATGAATTTCCCCAAATGTAATTTTTGATATCTATTGGGAGTATTTCTCTTTCTGGGAAATCTACAATTATCACATTACAATTTTTAAATATATTAAAAATATATTTATACCTGTAATATTATCTTCTTTATTATATTAGACATAAAATTTTATTTTTTATACTTGTAATAATTTACTAAGGCTTTTAAAAATCTATGCTTGTAAATATGTTTGCCCAGTAGTTTTCTTAATTTTTTTATGATTATCAGCTTTATCAGTTTTATAAAGCACAAAATTATGTATCTTTCTCCTCTTCCTCTTTTTCTGAACTGTATTTGCCAAAAAATCCATTCAGGAGTTAGTTTTAGAGATGATTATTTGATACTTATTTGTCCATTTCTTTCATTTTTATCCTCTTCAAGTTTTCTACCTCTTCTTTTAGCTAATTTCATGATTTGTGGAAAATGATCCATTTTTATGAATGTTAAAAATCTGTTATCACAGTATGTGTCTAAACATGTTTGTATTGCCTTTCTCATTTCTAATTGTATTTACAATTGTTTTATTTTATTCTTGATTTACATTTATAAGTTATTCTGTTTTATTTGTTTTTTAAATTTTTTAAAATTAACCATATTTGAGATTTTTAATTCAGTAGTTATAATCTCATATTTTATAGATTATTAATTTCTACAATAAGGAGAAACAACAGCAATTAGTTCTTGAATCTTTGCTTTTCTTTCTTTGGAATTGCTTAGATTTATTTATTTGTTTAATTTAGATATTATTTTGTTATTTTCATTTAGTTGTTTATTACTATTATTACTATAAAAAGTTTAGAAATGAAAAAAATTTCATTATTTTCTAGAATCTGTATTCTTATTACTTGTTTTACTAAATGCAGAAAAGTGCTTTGCTTTCCAATTTTTTATTATTGATTGATGTCTTAAGCTATGATTAATTTTAAATTTTGAAGAATTGTGGTTAGACATTACAGCTGGTGCAGTTTGTAGTTTACAAACACTAATTATAAGTGTTTGTAAATGTTTGAAGAAAGCTTAAAATGCTTCATTTTCTTGTTTCAATTTTTAAAATAGACCTATCATAATCTTAACAAATCTTGATGTCCTTTTTTATTTTCTTGATATGTAAATGTCAAAAGATATGTTACAAATCCCCGAAAAACATGTATCTGCTAATGACTCCTAAGGTTTTTTTGTTTCTGCTTTTATTATTTTAGATTAATCTGTGCTTAAAGACGTTAATGTAGTGCCATCATTCTGGATCAGGTTCATAAAAAATAGGAAAGGATCACTGTTTTCTTATTTAATGTTTATCAAGGTTTACTTTTTGATATTGATAGTGCTACAAATGATTGCATTTGTTTCCAAGTGCATAACTTAATCTGTCCTTCTGTTTTGAAATAACTCTGCATATGTATGTGTGTGTGTTTTATTTTTCCAATATATTATGATTTTGGTCCTTCAAATAAATCATAGTACCTTTCTTTTATTTGCAGAGGAGAGCTCAATCTCTCATATTTTTATTCCTGAATTTAATTTACTAGCCTCATTTCGATAATTATTTATGCTCTGTGGTTCATTTGTTCTTTGCAATTTTCTTTCTCCTTTTGTTTATACATTTATTTAATCCCAAATATATATTGACCACCTTAAGTGGCCAGATATATTCACAAGTTATTTGAAAATCTGTCTCCCCCTAACACATGATGGAAAATTTAACACAGCTCTGTTTCCCTGCTACCTCCTGACCAAAGCCCATTCTTTGATAATTTAACTTAGAACTTTAACCAATACACTATTATGTACTTTTATAATTGTATAATTTTTCCTTTTAAGATATTTTTGTCAGTTTTCTAACCATATTTATTCTGTGTATCTATATCCAAAACTGCTATCAATACTCACCATATAATTTTTGACATTTCGTTTTTGACCCGTTGGTGCAAATCTTAGATTTGCTTATGGAGGAAAAGTTCCAGAGTGTGATATTTGGTGTTACCACCCATTTCAGAATGCATTTTTATGGCCCTGTCAATTTGAAGAATGATTTAATTAGGTATATAAGTACTAACTATAACTTTTTACCAGAGAATACAGTGGATTTATTGTTTTCATTTCTTTAGAGATTGAGATTAAGAAATATGAAATCAGGTTATTATAGAGGGAAAAATTAGAACTTATTCTTAGTTATTACAAGACTTTTTTTCTTTATCATTAAATTTCAAAATGGATACATTGAGGTGATATTGAATATAACTGAAATGGCAAAAAATCAAATTATTATGAGAAGGAAAAACTTACAAAGTATTCTGAAAGGTAGAGAAACTTTAAGAAAGAGACTGAAACCTAGGTATACTGTGATGCGACTTTTTTTCTTATATATAGTTCATTTGTCTTCACCTCATTCTGTTTTCACTCAAAGATTTTTTTTGTTCTGTTTTTTTAGATGCCAGGGACCCTTGCAATTTATTAAGAACACGTGGCAGGTGTCTTCAAATCTTTGCCCTTGTCTTTAAAACAAATAATAAAAATAACAGAGATACAGTCTTTCTCTAAGTCTTCAGAAAAGTTTTCTTTCCCATATGATTCCTGTTTCATTTTTTTCCACATCTTATTGTCAATTCAGGAGGTTAAAGTATCTCTAGTTCACACATAAATTTAAATCAAATTAATATTTTGATAAAAAATACCCAGCAGCCACTCACTGAGAATGAAGAATAAAAATTTGAAGTTCCATTCTTTACACTTCCATACTCATGGAGAATACTTCTGCTGCCTGAACTCTTCCAAATTATCCCCCTGCATTAGGGCTTCGTGTTTGAAAAACTATACTTGCCAGAATGTCGTTCATCATCACCAGTTTACGTCCATAATGTGGCTTCCTGAACTACTATGTATGTGATGAATACAGGGAGAGCAGATTGAAACAGCCCATAATTCCTCAAAGATTAGCCTTTGTTAGATAAATAGTTGCATAGTGTTCTGATTTTTATTGAAGCCAAAGAAAATAGCGAGGAGAGAGAGGCCAATGTAGCTCCCTACTACCTTCTTTTCACACCAGTCTGTTTGCTTTGCAGTCCTTGATGTTAGTGAATATTTCTTCTGGATTCTTGGAATTAACCACCTAATTCCTTTCTTTTTCTTTCTTTTTTTTTTTCTATGTTCTTGTATGTATTTTAGTCAGAAGTTGTGAATATGCAAGTTAGGAACTGCTAGATGTATTCTAGTTGAATAGGTTTCAGTATTTTAGGGTACTTGAAACCATCTACATCCCTCAATGATTTTATGCACAGAAACCGAGTCAGACTTCACTCTAACTGATGAAAAATAAATTTATTTTCCTGAAGTAAAATTTTACAAAAGTAGAAATATGTCATGTCAATATTTCACTATGTTTTGTTTATTTACACTCTAAAAAGTGTTTTGAGAATTTCTTTCCCAAAGTAGACTGTAAAGTCATAGGGACAAGTGGGAGAGGGTGACTCATCTCCTTACTCTTAAATAAGTTGAGTGAAGAAAACCTAATCAATTTGCCTTGAGTATGGTCCTCACTTCTCACTCTTGTTCCTACTTTTTCAAGTATTAGAGTTGTTACTTATAACCTTCTTCCCTAACTCGAACTAATATTTGGAAAAAGAAGTAAACCTAAAGCCATTGATTGGAACTCATAATTTAAAAGAAATTTTTAAAAATCCTCTTGTTAATATGGGTCCCAGTACTTATATGGCCTAAGTACATTTAATAATATTGTGAAAACCTATGTTCTAGTGCTTCCCTCTCTATGGAAGTTGCTCTTAATACTATAATTTTATCTAAGTCTACCTTAAGTCCTTTTTGATGAAAAAGAGACTCCAGAATAGATTCTGTACCAATCATCATGCTGAGAAAAATCAATGATACTCTGTAACTACTCAGAGTGGTCATTTTCATTTCTTCAGTGAAACTAAATTTTAAACCTATACTCTTCCTGATCTGCCCTGTTCTATCATGAACATGTTAGTTCAGAAGGAAAAAGAAGAGAAACCTTGCAAGACAAACCAGCTATCAGAACCATGCAGTGATGCTCATTCTTGCATAAGATAAATGAAAGTTATAACCGGTGAGACCATCACATACTTAAGTGTTTATCCAAATGAACTGGAAAATATGCATGTAGCATGGAAAATAAAACTAATTCCCAGCAGCAATGGAACAAAATTACTTATGCATTAGTAGCAGACATTATAAATTGCATATTTCATCAATGATTCTTAACCATAATGCCAAACTGTTACCAGCCATGCTTAGCTATTACTGCATGCAATGTTTGCATTTTTCTTCTACTATTAATTCTGGAAGCCAGTACAATGCAAGAGACACATCTTACATCTTGATATGGGATTTGTGTTGAAAATACGTTCCTTCCATACATTTAATTTGAATGTAAAATCATACCAAAACTTAAAGATGTGCAAAGAAAGTTGTCATGATTTGTCAGTAAATGTATATCTTGTGTGTGAAAATATTAGAGCAAACAAACTATAAAGCCACAGATCTGTTAATGTTATAGATGGGTAGATAAGTAGAAAGCTAGATAAATGAATATAGATATGTTACTACTTTAAAGGAACATTTAAAAACTATATAGTTTTAATTTTTTTATCCAAAAATCTGAATATATTAAGTTTCTCAAAGATGGAATAAAACTAGGAAGAATCAAAATCATATTTAAATCCTTATATCAGTCAGATTCCAGGAAGGAAAAGAAAACCCTCACCAGGTAGTTCAATAGCAAATATTTAAATATTTTGGAAGAGATGAAAATGCAAACAAAATCTTTAAGTAACCCAGGATTTTCAATATCAGGAAGCTCTTAGCCCTCCTAGGGATGGAGGGATAAAGGGGATAAGAACTCACAAAAATTAACTCAAAATGAATTTAAAACTTAAATGTAAGACCTGAAACCATAACACTCCTAGAAGAAAACATATGGGTAAAGCTCCTTGACATTGGACTTGGAAATGATATTTTGAATATGGCTCCAAAAGCACAAGCAACCTAAGCAAAAGTCAACAAGTGGAACTACTTCAAATTAAATAGCTTCTGCACAGCAAAAGAAACAATCAACAAAATGAAAAGGCAGACTACAGAATGAGAGAAAATATTTGCAAACTGCCTGTCTGATAAGGGGTGAATATCCAAAAAATATAAGGAATTCATACAACTGAATAGCAAAATCATCATCATCATCATCCAATTTTAAAATGGGCCAAGTACCTGAATAGACATTTTTTTTTCATAGAAGATATATAAACAGCCAAGAGGTACCTGAAAAGTGTTCAACATCACTACTAATCATCAAGGAAGCAAGTCAAATGGGAACATATGTATATGTATAACTGATTCACTTTGTTGTAAAGCAGAAACTAACACACCATTGTCAAGCAATTATACTCCAATAGACATGTTAAAAAAAACAGTGGTAAAAGTGCTAATACAAGGGAAAAAACAAAACCAAACCAAACCACGGTGAGATACCCCCTTACACCTGTTAGAACGGCTCTTATCCAGAAGACAAGAGGTAACGAGTTCTGGCAAGGATGTGGAGAAAAGGGAACCCTTGTGCATTTTTGATGGGAATGTAAATTGTTTCAGGCACTGTAGAAAGCAGTATGGAGGTCCCTCAAAAAATTAAAAATAAAACTACCATATCATCCAACAATTCCACTTCTGGGTATATACCTGAAGAAAATGAAATCGCTATCTGGAAGAGATATTTGCACCCTCTCTCCACATTCACTGCAGCATTATTTACAATAGCCAAGACATGAAAACAATCTAAGTATCCATCAATAGATAAATGGATAAAGAAAATGTGATATATATATGAATAGCATTTTATTCTTGTTTTATTCATATTTTCATATTATTTTATTAGTATATATGAATATACATATGAATATTATTTTGTTATAAAAATGAAGGAAATCTTGCCATTTGTGACAACATGGATGTAACTTGAGGGCATTATGCTGAATAAAATAAGTCAGGCAGATAAAGACACACTGTATTATTTCATATGTGAAATCTAAGAAAAACCAAAAAAACAACTCATGGAAACAGAGAGTAGATTGGTGGTTGCCAGGGGTAGAGGAAATGGGTGAAGGTTGTCAAACTTTCAGTTATAAGATGAATAAGTTCTGGGGATCTAATGTATACATGGTGATTATAGTTAACAGCACTATAATGTGTACTTGAAAGTTCTTAAGATAATAGGTCTTAAAAGAACCCCCCCCACACACAAATGATAACAATATGAGGTGATGGATATATACCATATTACATATGTAATCAATTAAATAATGATTATATAGTGATAATCATTTTGCAACGTATTTGAATATCAAATCATCACATTGTACACCTTAAATTTACACAATGTTACATGTAAATTATATCTCAATAAAGCCAGAATTTTTTTTAAATAAAGGGGTAAGGTTAAGAAGTGCTGTTAAAGTAACACAGCTGGGCTGACAGGTATGAGCTAAGACCATGAATGAATGAAAAGCCTTTCTCTGAAGTTTGGAATCACGGAGGAAACATGTTGCAGAAGCAACAACTTCATGGAGACACTGCTTAAACAGAGAGAGGAGGTGTAAATACTCTGACTTCTTTGTCCCTCCCTTCTTCCAATCTTTTGTAGGTACCTCGTATTGGTCAAATCTAACGGGAATCATTTTGGCAAGGAAACCTTGCCAAATCATTTGGCAAGGGAAATATAGTTTTCAATGGTCAATAGCTGGTAATGCAGGACAGATCAGAGGATGGACAGGCATGGATATGAGAGCAAAGAGATGACTGATTCAATCAATCCTTAAAAACATGGCAGGGGCAGACAATCGATAGGAAATCTCAGGAGATCATAGATGGAAACTACAGTTAACCTGAGAAAAGGTCATATAACCACTATAGATGTACAGTAAAGTATTAAAGGCATAAGGTTGTAATCATAATTTGATTTCTCATGGTATTGATATAGAGGACTTTCTGCCCCTGGAAATTTCTTTCATGCAAAGATGGACGAGAGAGAAAGAAAGGGATTTTTTTTTTTTCTGTTAGTTATGGCTGGAAAGGAGGCATTTTCCTACTCAAATGGCAAGGTTTCCTGAGGAGAAAAAAAATGGCCCCTGCTGAAACTCAGAATGAAAACCAGAGTGACTTAAGCCTGGGTGTAATTACAGATAGCCTAGAAATAGCATAAAAAATGGATGAGACAGTGAATCCCAGTTATAAAGTTTATTTGTATGCCACATCTCTCTTAAATGGTTTGAGGGGGCTTCAAGCAAAATCCGTATAAGACAACAGAATAGACTCTGAATATTTGGTCTAAGGAAAGGAATAATAAAAATATCCAAGATATGATAGCTTTTTTGATATGCTATGAATGTACATAAAATTTGACTTTTGATTTTGGACAAGGAAAGCCAAACATGACATAGTGCCAGAGCTCTCATAATCAGAATGGGAAAACATACCACTTATTCAAGGGAATTAAAAATATTCCTGGAACTAAAGTCCTAAAACTTCTCAACAGACATTCATCTGCAAAGCATTCTATGATAAAGTGTACATTGACTACAATAATATTTAACAGCAAAGGTGAGAAGTATATACCATAGGAATCTTTCTTATCATTAACTATGAGAGAATCTGAACATGTAACATTAAAGCACATTTCAGAAAAGTCAGTTGTTCAAGAGACTAACGACGTGGTGCAAAATTAATGGTTTAACTGGGCACGTCCAAAATGTGCTGCAGGAAATACACACTTCATAATTTAAAAAGGTGTTCAAAATGCTCAGATAACTTGTGAAATGCTGTGTCCTATATTATAACCTTCCGGGATATTCCTATTCAGTAAGAACACAATAAAGGCTCTGAATAGTCCTTCATAGAGAAGTTTATTAAAAGTTGTTCAACCTAGTGTTTCCCAGACACATTTCATCACAGAACCTATTTGAGACCAAAGCTAGCTAATATTCTGTGGGACCAGGTTTTCCCAGTTTTCACTTTTGGAACTTCTAGGCTCATTTTATCACATGAATAAATTTAGAATGTCTAGAAGCATATATGAATACCATGTTCATTAATATCAGTAGTACACATAGTACTGCCCTTTATTAGATGCTATTTATAAGATAATTGGTACTGATAATAAGGATTATCATATTGACCATCTCCTATAGGTCAAGTATCTGTGGTCTATAAATAATTCATCTCATCATAATCAATAAAGTAGGCATTACGCCTGTTTAATAGATGATGGTGAAACTTCTTTGAATACTAGAAGATAGAAATTTATTACTTTTTTTTGGAAAACTGAAAAAATAACTATTTGGAAAATTGGAAAAAAAAAACAACTTTAGTGGATCTTTTCACAGCAAGGAATGGAATCTACGTTCTGTCCCTAGATGGGAAGCACCTTCATGAAAATCCAGGAATTTTAATAGCACTCAAATTTGGAAGTGCTCTAGCTTTTGATACATTTGGATTGTATATATTTTAGTGGGACACACATGAAAGGTGCCCTGGGAGCCCTGTGGGGCAAGTGTTACCCACTCAGTTTCTTAACCCAGAAAAACATTACTAGTAACAACTTGATACATCTTATTTTAACCTCCATAAATTCCTGATGATCCTTATTCAGCCGCATAACCTCATCTGCAACATGGAAATATATGTAACTCAGGGGTGTTACGAGAATGAAGTTAATAGGCTTTTTGAGGGCTTTTTCACCCACCGTTTTTCACTAATTATATATTAAACACTATAACAATGTAAGGTTATCGTGCTAAGCAATAAAATGACAATACACAGACAAAACTATTAAAGGGCTCATACAGGAAGGCATTTAACAGGTGTTCCACGATCACTTACTTACTCTTTTCTGCCTCTCTTTCAAAGTTCTAGACAAGATAAATAAGCTCAGAGAGTTTCAAGCCTAGGTATGCATTGAAATCTTCAGCAGAGCTTTCAAACAAAAAAACATTGCTGAACCTATCATAGATCATTAAATCAGACTTTCTGTGGAGTTTGCAGACATTTGATCCTATCCAAAACATCCATGGAGACATTTGGTCTGTGCCAAAATCCTTTACAAAATGTCCATGAGCATGTTTGGTCCATGCCAGATAGTTTTGAACGGGATCAAATACCAAGAACCTTTTGGCATGGACCAAATGTCTCCATGGATGTTTTGGACAGGGCCAAATATGACGAAATATCAATGAACTTTTGGCATGGACCAAATATATTATGGATCTTTTGGACCGGACTAAATGTACTACAAGGCTCTGGGGTACCACCTGGACCTCATTTTCTTTTTTTAAAGCTTCCCACATGATTCTAAACAGTAGCTAAGATGGAAAACTGAATTAGTTGTATATGTAGGCTCTGGTAGAGACATCAAACAAGTTTGCAGCAGCTGAGTGAAAAAGAGATGAAAAAGTACAGGAGAATATATAAAAGTGAAAGGAACAGTATTCAGAGATGACTGAGAAAGTAAAGAATAAAAGAAAAAGTTTAATGTGTGATGTTAGCATAATAATTTTCATAGGAGCCTGGCATTGAGATGCTATAGGGGTAATCTATAAATATCTTTTAAAACACAACTCCAAAAGAAACGATCTACAACACTTGTTGTACCATTCAATCAGCAGAGGGAGGCTGTAAAAAGCCTGAAGCCCAGATTGCACCCCAGACCAAAAGAATCGGTGTTTCTGGAGTTGGTATCAATTCTTTTTGTTTTGGGGGTATTAGTACTTTTCAAGCTCTACAAGTGATTCCTTTGTGCAGTACTGAATGTTTCTCAGACCTGCAAATTCATATGACTGGGGGAATCCTGTTAAGGTTAAGATTCTGATTCTGCAGCTGTGAGGCTAGACTCCAAATTCTGCATTTTCAGTATTTTTCCATCTGCTGCTGTTGCTGCTATTGCTTGAAGGAACACATTTCAAGTAGTAAGGATCAGAACACTGGCTTTCAAACATGGCTGCATATTGGAATCACCTGGGAAACTTTAAAAATGACTGATGCTTTGATCCCAACCCCAGATAGCCTGGTAGATTAGGTATGAGTATAAGTATGGTATAAACCCCTCATTAATAGGCCCTTGATTGCCTTTTTCCCTTCCCCACCTACCCTTTCCTACTTGTGCTTCCTTTAATGATCTTCCAAATCAATTACCTGCACTCATGTCCTAGTGTCAACGTTAAATTTGGGGGGATCCCTTTGCCAAGACCCTATCTTCAGTCTTGTAACACAACTCATTCTGGGTAAAGTATTCTCTTCCTCTTTCCTCTTTTTTTCAAGGTTCAATTTTTTCATGACAATGTTTGTTCTTTCCCCTCCAGTCTAATGCTCTTTCACTCTGACAGAAAAAAATATTGAAACAAAATAGAAGCTGAGACTTTTCACTTTTTTCTGTCACCTCATAACATTGCCCAATAAACTAAACTATGAACTCCCAATAAATTAAACTGTTATTTTTATTGTTGTGAGTCTGCTCTGAAAATGATTCTCAAACCCTGTATGTTATTCTTAATTTTTTGCAAGCTTCAGCTCATTCTTAGTTTATCTTTTATGAAATTACTCCTAGGAGTCCAGATCCTCTAGTTTGTATTCATTGTTGGTCATTTTCTTAGAGTTCACTAACCTGGCATTCTCCACTTTCTTCAATGTGAGAGAACAGATAAATAAGGAGGGAAAGTCTGTGAGTAAAGGTTATACAATAGAGACTAATTCATCCATCCATCCATCCATCCATCCATCCATTTATTCAGTCATTCAGTTGATATGTACTGAATATCTATTGTGGGGCAGCTAGTTATCTAAATACACGTACTGGGAAACAGAGCAAAGAAGAGGAGAGACAAGCATTTTGACTAATAAATATTTAGTGACAATAAAGAAACAAAAATATGATAATTTAATATTGTGCCAATAACCATAAAGGAAATGCAGAATGTGTAAGACTGCTAAAGAATTAATAAATCTCTATGTAGCAATGCAGGAAAATGCCCAATAGGATTTAATATGTTATTTTTAATGCAGAATTATATAAATTATAGATTTAATTTGTATTTAAAGCACACATACACAGATACATGTAGTATGTGTGTATATATATATATATATATATCTCATGCCTTTTTTTGCTTTAATTTATATGTATTTAAATATTCCTGGATATATTTGGAAGGTTGCACAGCAAAAGTATTAGAAGTCATTACCTTCAAAGTGTGATTGGGGAGAAGAGGTAAGAGGATTTTGCTCAATAATAACTTATGCCTTCCAAGTTTGTTAGTATATTCACTTGTCGTAATGTGTATAATAATTACCAAAACAGAGGGACATAGAAAAATAAGGAACAGATGATGGTAGATAGATAGTACAGGTAGAAATACAAATTACAAAAATAGTTTAAAATTTTTAAAAGTAAAAAAAAAATTCAATTAAAATATTTTTTTAAAATTCTAAAAATTTTACAAGTTATTTTAAAAATGAAACCCAGCCACAGAAACTCCTGAAGCATGGATCAATCTTTCTTTCTTTCTTTTCTCTTTTTCTTTATTTTGCCATTTTAACCTATAAATAAATAGTCCATATCCCTAAAGGGTTTTATTTTTGTAGGGCATTATTGGAATCAATAGTTTTGATTTTTTTCCTTAAGAAAAAAATCCTTTTAGGAAGCTGATGTCACCATTTAGGAAGCTTTCTCTTAGAAATATTTATCAATCAAATAAGTACAAAAAGTTTGCTGTCCATGGGGGTAAGCTTTGAATACGTAGAAAATGAACTTGGAAGGAGCATCTCATTAGTACTTGACAGGTAGAATGTAGGTAAGAGACCACAAGGGACTGAAAAATTTCCACTGTGAATCTATGTATTCTAGCCTCTATTTCTCCCCACCATTCTTGATGAAACACAGATTGCCCAGCCTTCAGCTGCCCATTCACAAGATCAATTCTTCCCTTTTGAGAACAATTGTGAAGTAATTATTCCCAAACCACCTGATCTCTGACTGACCCTATTGCTGAAGCTAAATCTATCCTTCTTCCTTTAAGCCGAAACAGTCCTTCATAATCCACATATTGAAATAAAGGCTTAAGTTTAATAGCATTTCTGCTGGTTTTATTCCACAGATATATGTTTTACATAAAATTATTTAAACATAAGGGTAAAAATATAAAGCTTGGTACAATTTAGCAATATAATATAGATATATGAATAGAATGATATAATAGTATTAAAATAATATGAATAACATTGTGAAAACACAAATTTATTATCTTACAAGTCTGTGGGTCAGACATCTAGATTGGCTCAGCTAGTTTCTTGGCTCCAGGTTTCATAAGGCTAAAATCAAGGTGTTGGCTGATTGGGTTCCCATCAAAGCCAGCAAGACACGTCCATTCCTTCTCATGCTTCGATCTCTCTGACTTTCCTGTCATCCTCATCTCTCTTCTACCTCAGCCAGAGGATGTTCTCTGCTTTTAAGGCCTCATGTGATTATAGTAGGCCCACGTGAACTATCTGAGACAGTCTCCCTACCTTAAAGTCCTTAATGTTAATGACGTGTAAAGTCCCTTTCACCATATAAGATTACATAGTCACAAATTCCAGAGATAAAAGGATGGATTATATTAGTTTATAAATAATATAAACTTTAATAGTCTCCTGGTAAAACTGTATGCATATGCATGTATGTATGTACGACACGCATAGAAAAAATATAAAGTTTATACCTTATGTATATCTCTATTATCTGAATTTATCAAAATAAACACATTTCATTTGCAACTTTAAAAAGAATTATTATTTTTAAAGAAGGACTCACAGAAAGAGGAAAAGAACTTTATTTTGAATTTCTAGTTGATTGAATTTTTTAATCTCATATTTGGAATAATATTTGCTACCCTATTTCCTTTTTGTGACAATCAAATTAGAAACAGAGGCTGACTATTCAACATGTTTGATTATAATACCTAATCCAATACACTCCTATAACTTCTTGTTGCTAAAGAGTGAGGATTAGAAAGTATTACAAGATATGTACTGTCTTATAAAGTATAAAAAAGTATATTATACTGTCATTAACATGTAATACACTGTGATCTCCTTGTAAAGTAAATCCCTACTAATTCTTTGTAGATACCAAGAGAATCTCTCACGTTTCATAACAAGGAAACATAGAGTGACAATAAAACTAGAGGCTCTTATTCTACTTAGTAATTTTCTTACTATTATCAACTATATAACCTTTCCCTCATAAACATAAGAATATTTATGTGCTTGGGGGACACTGTATTTTCAGATTTTACTAGTAGAAGTACTGGAAATAGTTAAAAATCATGTAGGAAAATTATCTAAATTATCTTTCAATATTGAGAAAAAAAGCACTTAAAAATACCTACCAATTTACATTTTAAGGGAAATCTTTAGGTAACAGTCAGATGTTCAATCATAATTGCCTTGGTAGATATAAATTTAATCTTTCATATAGAAAAAAAATGTTATTTTTAATTAATTCTAAAACAACAAAAGCAGGGTTAATTTGAAAAATGGTAATTTTCAAGTTAGATTTTACATGTTTGGTGCAAAGGCCTTTCCAATATTTGCAGAGTAATGTTTCAGAGTTAAGTACAGAAACTGAGTTTTTGACCCTGAAAATACTTAGTACTCTATAAAAAGAATCATCAAACCAACATATTGCCATGAAGATGTAACTAAAATAAATAGTGTCTAAAATAGTGTTGTGATTTTGTAACCAGACATATTCTAACAGGAAAAAAGTGTATGTCTGTAGTAACCAGACTGTTCAGATTAAGCTTAAAGTAGGTAAAATTATCTTTGTGAAATAAATTGAGAAAAAAAGATTTAGATAGCGAGGAAAATCATACTTTAGAATTCTACAAATATAAATTTCCTAGGCCAATGAGTAGCCAACTCTAATCATGGCAGTGCCTGTGGTCTAGAATAGAGTGGTAGATTTCTAATCAGTGGTGAAGAACAGACTCTCCTCTAAATCAGTAAGTGCTTGCTAGTGCAATTGGCTGTCCATTAAAAAAATACAATTAATTCAGACCTATTTTACATCATACATAGAAGTAAATTCTAGATGGACTAAAGAGCTACACAGTAAAATATAATAGTAGTCGAAAAAATTAAATCTCAGTGTAGAAATGGCCTTCTTATATACTACAGAAAGAGCCATAAATGAAAATATTAGCATATTTTAATATAGATCATAATGTCAAATGAAAAGGTACAATGTAGGAAAAAATTTTTAAGTCATTTTATAAACAAAGATTAACATCCAGAAAACACGAGTTTCTACATATTCCATAAAAAATGACACAACCCAACAAAAAATTGGCAAAAAAAGAAAATCAGAACAGGCAAGTCAGAAAATACAAAATACAAATGGCCAATAAACATAAGAGAATATGCACAAGATTATTAAAAATTATCAGAGCAATAGAACATTGCAAAGTATAATTATTTCCTAATATTAAAAGAAGATAAAAATATTAGATGCCAGTGGGAATGTAGGAAAATGGGCATATGAATACACTCCTATTAGAATACATTTGTTAACCTTTTTTGGAAGGCAGTTCATTAGTATCTACCAAAATCTGAATGCCAATACATTTGTTATTCCAATTCCACTTCTAAGAATTTATTTTCTGGAAACCCTACACAAGGGTTGAGTAATCAGTGTTCAAGACGTTCATTGAAGCACTGATCATATAACCTAAATAAATAAATAAATTGAATAAGTAAATTCAAAATAGCCATCATAGGACAGTGGTTAGATAAATTGTGTTACACCTTCTCTGTATAATACTTTGTAGTTATTTAAAAGAATGAAGTATATATTGTTAAGAGAATAAAAATTTTATGCATCCTTAAATATAAGGAACAAAATATATATGGGTATCTGTGCATTCATATGTAAGTAAATGGATGGAATTTTAAATGAGCATTTGCTCACCAACCTCTGGACAAAGGTGATTCTCTAAGTGGTAGAATACAAGAAGGAGGACAAAGAGAGGCATTTATATTTCACTCTTTACACTTCTTTATCATTTGGATCTTTTACATGTGTATATTCCTATATTACCTGTGGATTGAAGGAAGGAAGGAAGGAAGGAAGGAAAGGAAAGGAGAAGGGGAAGAATGGTATACTCCTGTATTACTTGTATAATTTAAAGAGAGAGGCAGAAAGAAGGGAGGAAAAGGAGGGAATGAAAAAGGGAAGAAGAAAAGATGAATGTCTGGTTTGTCTTAAGGCCAGGGATTTTGAATTTTTGTCCCGGTATATTAGTACATTATAAGCCCTCAAAAACTTGTTGAAAAAATAATGGAAGGGAAAGAGAAAGGAGGGAGGGAAGAATTGATGGCTACAAATGCTTCTCAGTACCTGGAAAATATACGAGTAATGGTGTTATAATATGTCTTGTGATCCCTTGTCTTTATCCTAAACTACATGGTAGAATCTGTTTTTAATATACACTCCTGAGCATCAAATATCTTAGAACAAAAGCATATAAGTACTAAAAGCATTAGAATCTTAGAAGTCAGACATGGACGCAATATGTCAATTCACCTAGATCAGTATTTTAATTTGCAGTGGTAACACTGTACTTCCTCTAAGGAAATTATTTGAAAAGCAATGCACTTTTTTTTTTTTTTTTTTTTTTTTTGCGGTATGCGGGCCTCTCACTGTTGTGGCCTCTCCCGTTGCGGAGCACAGGCTCCGGACGCACAGGCTCAGCGGCCATGGCTCACGGGCTTAGTTGCTCCGCGGCATGTGGGATCTTCCCGGACCAGGGCACGAACCCGTGTCTCCTGCATCGGCAGGCGGATTCTCAACCACTGCGCCACCAGGGAAGCCCAAGCAATGCACTTTTTGTTCAAATATTTATTTTCTGCCAACAGTGTGCTAATAGTGTAATATATATTTCCTTAGTCATAATTTTTATCAAACTTACTTACAACTTAAAATATACATAGAATAGAGTCCAAATTTATTTATGAATTAGGAAGTGTTAAGGTGATAAAACTAGGAAAACATAGTATTTGATTAATAATACAATTTTTATCTAGTCATACATTCCACATTTCTTCTTCCATTTCATATTTTTATTTCTTGGATTTATAACAAAAGTTCTAATAAAAACAAATATTATACTATCACATTTTAAATGAATCATCATTATTACATGTCATTTCCTTTTAATTCTCACATAGTTTGCTCCTTATTCCTGATATTTGCCTCGGATCTCTAGAAAACTGATGGTAAAATTTAGTTGTCATTGTGAAGATAAAAGTGCACATTTTATTTTTAATTATGCTTCTCCATCTGCTTATTAATGTTCTCTTTTCTTTTCCTATGTTTTTCTAATTATCATACATTCTTTCTATGTGAAATTCTATGATTCTAATCATAGAATTATGATATCTAATTTTATATGTTAATTAATTAATCTAACAAATATATTTTTTTAGTGTTTTATAAGTACCCATTACCGTTTTAGGCACTCGGGATTCAGTAGGAAAAAAAAATCACTGTCTGTCATGGAACTTCTATTCTAGTAGGAGATGAAAGACCACAAACATAATAAATTAACATGTGCTACATCGGGTTGTAATAATTCTTCTAAAAATAATGACAGGATGAAGGGAACAGGGGGTGCTGTGAAGAGCAAGCTGAAACTTCTCAAACTGCTAGGAAGTGAGAGAGAGAACCACGTAGATATCTAGGAGAGAAGATTTCTAGGCAGAGAGAACAGGTGCAAATAACTGAGGCAGAAACAGGTGGTGAGATTCCTGGAAGAGTGAGGAGGCCAGTGCAATGGAATGGAGTGGGACAGGTGTAGAGAGCTGAAGATAAGGTCACAGGAGGCAGGAGGCAGGGTGAGGCAGGTCATGGAGGACTTTGTAAGCATTTTTACTTTTACTCTGAGTGAGATGGGAAACCCTTTCAGGCTATGAACAGAGAAATGACATCGTCTGTCATGCATTTATAAATACCTCTCTGGCTGCTGCTGGAGAATAGACTTTAATGGGGCAACGACAGAAAGAGGGCAACAAGGAGGCTATGTTATAATTCAGAGATGATGGTTCTTTGATCAGTGGTCATTTGGATGCTGTGAGACCATTTCCAATTCTATAAATATTTTGAAGGATATAAACTAGATGTAGGGTAAAAGGGAGAAGAATTAATGATGACCGTGATGCAAACAACAGGAACTCACTTAGTTTAGCTCAGCAAAAGGAATTTTTGTGGGGATGCCCATGAACTAAAACTAGAACGAGGTTGGTTTCATCAGAAAACATGGCAGCAGTTGGCTTTCCTTCTCCTTCTTGGCATCTCTGCTTCACTTTGAGTGTTTTTCTGTGCTTTTTTTGTAACCAAATGGCTTTTCCGCTTCCTTTTAAATTTTACTCTCCTGTTATTTCAAATAGCACATAACCTATCAAAGTTGTTCCTGTCTTTTACTCTATATCATATACCTCTTAATCTTTACATTCTATTAAATTGAACAGTTTAAAATGCTAACAGAGGGAAATATTTCTTACCAGGCATTACTTAACCTTTATGGTATAGCTGCCCTTGGATGTGAGAGGGGTATGCAATAAGAAGTATAAATAGCAGGACCTAGTATCTCTGCTTTGACCAGTTTCTCTTAAACCGAGAAATAATGAATAGCATTCTGAAGTGAGGCCTGCCCAGTCCAGGAGTTACTTGATGAGGTGTGTTTTGCTTTTTTGTTTTTCTTATTTGACTTCATCTTCAATTAGTTGCCTGAAATAAAGTGGACTTCAATATCAAACTAGAAATAATATCTGAAAATAAAGGAGGGTGATCTTGAGAACAAAGAAAGAAGGAATGAGAGAATCTTTAAAATAGTGATCAATAATTAGAAAATAGAGGCGAAGAGCAGAAAACACAGTGAGAGAAAACAAAATAAAGTGATGGAATACTTTTAAAACACCACTGTTACATAACATGGCACTTTCATGTTTAAATGCTTTCTACTCAGTAGCAAGTATTATTTTCACCAAAAGGAAATATTTTTTTAAAATTTTAAAAGGAGGTTAAATGGACTATATATATTCATGGTCTTAAATGTCAGGTCATCCAACAATGTTCTTTATCCTGAAATGGAGTTTTTTTTACCTGATGACAGAGCCAGATATTACTTCTTTTTAAATTATACCACATTGCCAAGCTCAACTGATGATCTTCAGAATCATTTAAGCCAATATCACCTTCCCCTATTGACTATTTGCATTTTAGTCAGTTAACATTACTAATAAAATGATTATGCTTTAATCCTGAAACAGGGACTATCCCTAGGAGGGCCGAGGCAAGTATTATTATGATAGTTACTTTACCAGATACAACTTAAATATTTGGAAACTTTGAGGTCACACAGGTCAGTGAATTTCAAATGTGTGTAAAAATTGACATCACAGTGAGTATCTGGCATTTGTAATGATGCTGTTAATGTTCTCCTAAGGCATTTGGAACACACTTGCTTTTCTCTTCATCCAAAGTGTACTACTATTGTTGGTAAAGTCATTTCTATATTTGATTGCTGATATACTCATTGAAGGAAATCTAAATTCTGCTGTGAAATTGTGAGTTTTATTCTTTATAACATACCCTCTCTCTTTGTACCCACTAGTGAGTGTTCACTGTCATTGTAAAAATTATAATCTCTGAAGTAACAGATTTATAAGCATATCTATATTCAGTGTAAGAATCTACAGATTCTGGTCTAATACCTAATAATAGCATTCACTGTATTGTTCTTTGTAAAAGTCTCTACATTGAAATAAGTTATTTTTATATTCAAAGACAGAATTACTATTTAAAACACTAAGTTTAGGACATAGTGAGAAACAGTAAATATTCATTGGACATAAAGATGATGAAAAGTACTGCCTTGGAAAAATGTATGCCACTGGTAATAGTTTCATGGCAATTTTAATTCTGTGATACCTTTCAAGAGTTTTAAAGTCATGAATGCCAAGTTGACGTTTAGTAAACATCTCTGGAAGGGAGATTTAACTTCATGGGATTTTTGGATATTTTTTGACCTCTTTGACTTTGGAACAGTATCAAACAACATGAAAAATAGTTTGCTATGTCAAAAAGGGGGGCCGGGATAATATGGAGGGCAGGATTAGAATTACATTTGATAGATCTAGCTTTATATCATATTACCCAGATGAGGAACTAATATCATACATATCCAATTAATATTACCTATAACTTTTCTAAAGAGGATTTCAGGAACATGGGACCATCCATGCCTAGAATTGTGGGTATTACCTTGTAATATGTACTCTATTTATTGAATTAATTAAATTATGAAATTAATGAATATAAATATTATGAAAAGTATACTTAGAATATCGAAAATGCGGGTAAACTCCATATCCCTGGAAATCTTTTTACTTTCAAATTCTATAGGTACCATTAATCTAAGGAAAATCCTGTGACTCCCTGCTTTCATGGATGAAAAGAATTAAAATAATGCTGGAAACATATAATTTATTAATAAAATTACTAAAAAGGAAAGCTAGATTAAAGTAAATTTTAGTCTCACAAGTTGTGATGTCATATAGTTTGATTGTAAGTAACATCTAAATTAGGGAAAAGTAAGACAAAAACAAAATCATTAACTTTTCTTTGGAATCCATAATCAAAATGTGTGCTTGCAGATCCCCCTGAGGCCTGTTCTGGTGCTCTTTCCCCGAGGGGGCAGGGTCTGGGCTGCTCTGGGGAACAGTGATGGATTGGGATCTGGGTCCCTCCTACAGATCCAGAGTGTGGGAGAGCCAAGCAGCAGGGCACCATGTCTGCTGGCCTGCCCCTGCCCAGCCTCCCAGGCCTCTGGTTTATTCAACCTGCTTCTCTACAACAGGCTCCACACCTGGTGGTGGGGACAACAGCCTCCAGACCGACACTCCAACAGGGTCCCTGCACGTCGGTGCTTAGCAAGAAGCAGAATAGTTAAGGTTCAGAACTTGATTCTGCATCTTAGCTTCTCTGTGACTCAGTTACCTCATCTGTGCAATGGGATGACAATATTGCCACTTCATACAACCTTCTAGGGATTCAATAAAATGGTGTCATTATGGGGGAAAATATTGTGCATGCAAGAGAAATACAGAGCTCAAACAAACTCTAGGAATGTTAATTTTGTGCAGCAATATGACCAAAATTAGTTTCTTGTAAACAGCATGAAATTATTAAAAACCCAAATTCTGTTCAATGCTTATTGTACTTGAATAATCCCTTCTTCCTGATTTCCACTGATAGAAGTGTTTGTTAGTTGCCTTTTGCAGTGCAATCGGAAAACAGGATTGGGGCAGGAGGGTGTTTGCTTTCAAGTACTCTAAATTCAGAATAAATGGAGTGTTATTTAGTGTTACTAAACCCCAATTTCTCCAGTCCCCCACCTCCCTTTAATTCCCAGCATTCTGATGCCAATCTAATTCCCCAATCTAATTCTGATGCTGGGGCCACCTCTCCTTCTTCAATAAAGTCTGAGAAAAGTACCTAAAATGAATTCACACTGGGGTGTTGATAACTGTATCAGTATGGTTCCTTCACATGCATCCCCTCTTTTTCGCTGCGAATTACTTAAAGGCAGGAATCATGTTTTATTCATGATGATTTTTAGGACCTCTCATGGAGCTAAGGCTAGGGTGCAGTCACGACCTCAACAATTCAACAAAGATTATCTTATTGTAACGCTGAACAACTCACCCCTATCTTGTTGTGAACCCTCTAGCTATTTTCTAAGTTGTGCTGTGGGATCTGAGGAAATAGAAGAGGGAAGAGTAAAACGGAGAAATTTGAGTGATGCTGGGGAGAGAGGAGTGGGTGATGGAATAAACATCGTGCAAGGAGAAAGCATGCAAGGGATGTTTGAGCCAGTTTGTCACCCTTTAGTAACAAGAGAATGAGTATTTGAAAAACAAGGAGGAAGGGACATGTATTGAGGATCCCATGCACATGTTCCTCCAGCTAGGAATCCTCACTGTATTACATGTTTGGTATTGTTAACCCTATTTCACATATGAGAAAACTGGGCTTCAGAGAAGCAACTAAGGTCATGTAACCAGCAAAAGGCAGAATCAGGAAGGCAGTTTGTCTTTCTAAAATCTGTCAAAGGGAAAACAAAGATCACTACAATATGAATAAATGAATTCTGAGATTGTTATTTTTTTAGATTAATAGAATTTTAGTTTTTTTTTAGAGCAGTTCACAAAAAAGTTGAGTGGTTAGTACAGACAATTTTTAAAAATCCTCCCCCCATTTTCTATTATTATTAACATCCTGAATTAGTGTGGTGCATTTGTTAAAACTGATAAACCAATATGGATACATTATTTTTTTTTATTTTATTTATTTATTTTTTTTTTCCGGTATGCAGGCCTCACACTGTTGTGGCCTCTCCCGTTGTGGAGTGCAGGCTCCGGAAGCACAGGCTCAGTGGCCATGGCTCACGGGCCCAGCCGCTCCGCGGCATGTGGGATCTTCCCGGACCGGGGCACGAACCCGTGTGCCCTGCATTGGCAGGCGGATTCTCAACCACTGCGCCACCAGGGAAGCCCTGGATACATTATTATTAAACAAAAAACATAGCTTACATGAGGGTTCACTCCTTGTATTGTACAATTCTATGGGTTTCAACAAATGCATAATATCATTCAACCACCATTACAGTTACATACACAATAGTTGAATCACAGAATAGTTCCATTCCTATAAAGATCCCCTGTGCTTGACCTCTTCATCCCTTCCCCATTGTAATCTTTTTGCAAGAGTAACATCAAAGATCACTGATCACAAATCACCATGGCAAATAATCATGAAAAAAATTGAAATATTGTGAGAACTGCCAAAATGTGACACAGAGCCATGAGCAAATGCTGTTGGGAAAATGCTAATAGACTTGCTCGACTGAGGGTTGCCACAGGCTTTCAATTTAAAAAAAAAAAAATATTGCAAAGCACAGTAAATATAAGCACAATAAAATGAGGTATGCCTGTATGTAGCCTTTTCAGACTGACATCTTTCACTTAGCAATAACTTTAAGCTTCCTGCATGTCTTTTTATGGCTTGATAGCTCATTTCTTTTTAGTGCTGAATAATATTCCACTGTATGGGTATACTACAGTTTTATTTGTTCACCTATTGAGGGTCATCTTTGTTGCTTCCAATTATTGTTAATTATGAATAAAGCTACTATAAACATTAATGTAAAAGTTTTTATGTGAACATAAGTTTTGAGCTCATTTTTATAAATACCCAGCAGTGTGATTATTGGATTGTTTGATAAGACTATGTTTAGCTTTGTAACTGCCTAACTATCTTCCAGACTGCCTAACCATCTTCCAAAGTGGCTGTACCATTTTGCATTTCTACCAGCCAATGAATGAGAGTTACTGTTGCTCTACATCCTCACCAGCATTTGGTATTGTCAGATTTGGGGTTTTAAAAATTTTTATTTTAACCATTCTAATAGGCATGTAGTATTATCTCATTTTTTAATTTACAATTCCCTAATAACATATGACATTGAGTATATTCGCATGTACATATTTACTCTTTATTTAACTTACATGATGAAGTGTCTATTCAGATCTTTTGACATTTTTAATTGGGTTATTTGTTGACTTATAGCTGAGATTTGAGTTCATTGTATGTTTTGGATACAAATCCTTTATCAGATATATGTATTGCAAAGACTTTCTCTAAGTCAGTAGCTTGTCTTAACAATGTCTTTCACAGAGCAGAACATTTTAATTTCAATGAAGTCCAACTTGTCCGTTTTTTCTCTTCTGTGAACCATGCTTTCAGTGTTGTATTTAAAAATTTATCACCAAACCCAAGATCACCTAGATTTTCTCCTGTGCTGTATTCTGAAAGTTCTATACTTTTGCATTTTACATCAAGGTCTATGATCCACTTTGAGTTAATTCTTCTAAATGTGTAAGGTGTATGTATAGATTTAATTTTTTGCATGAGGATGTCTTGTTCTTTCGGTATCAGTTGTTGAAAAGATTGTTCTTTCTCCATATAATTGCTCTTTCTCTTTTGGCAAAGATTAGTTGACTATATTTTGGGGTGTATTTTGGAGATATCTATTCTGCTCCATTGATATATTTGTCTGCTCTTTCACCAATACCATAGTATCTTGATTACTATAGGTTTAGTTGGTCTTAAAGTTGGGCAGTGTCAGTCTTCTAACATTGTTCTTCTTCAGTATTGCATTGACTATTGTAGGTTGCTTGTTTTTAACTTACCAGTTAAGAACACATAGAGTAAAGAAATTCATTGTGTGGTTCTCCAAGAAAAATAATATTCTCTTCCTCTTATGGTTTTATTAATCAAGAAGTATAAGTTTACACTCTAGATAATACAGAATAAATCCATTAGTCTATAATTGATTGATTAAAGTAGATTGTAGTGTTGATTTTCTAGAAAGAGTTCTACTCAAATTTCCCTTCAAAAGAGAACTTGAAATGAGAAGAGGAATTAGCGGAAAACCTACCACTGATACACCCTTTGGATCTACCTCTGCATTCTTGCAAAGGCTATACTCTCCTCAGGCCAGTCTCAGCCAGTGGCTGAACACTGACTATACAAGAGCCAAAACATCCCTGCACAACATGGAACTCCTCTAATGGGCATCTGTGTTCTTGAACTCCCCATCCATCTGGCCAAGACTCTCAAATCAGCACTGCAGCCCAAAGGCTCTTTCTACAAAATCCTCCTTCTGTTTTTTTCTCCTTTCACAGGGGTCAGTCCTACACTGCAATCTGAAGTCTCTCCCAGTCTGGCCCTGTGCCCATTCTCCTTTATCCTTCAGAAGCATTTCTTTTAATAAGTCTCTTGTGTGTCCAATACCATTTTATGGTCTGCTTCTCAGAGGACCCAAACTGATACAGTCTTCAGTTAGATTCGGTGGGGTTGAATTAGCTAGGGTTGCTCAAAATTCATGGATTCAAGGCACATGGAACTGACCTTCACAACTAAGCTTCTTGGCTCCCAAGCTAAAGTAGAGTGGACCATCCAACCTACAGATACATAAAGGAATCCAATTGCAGGGCCACCCCTCTGGGTCTAACCTAAACCAGATGACCCCCAGAGAATTCTAATAGTAAATGATTATTTTAAGCCATTAACTTCGAGTTGGTTATTCATGTAGCACAGCTATCTGATTCAGTGTTTCTCATTAATCTATTATCATCAGTCAAAAAGTAATAGAATAAAGCAGTTGTAATGCAGATAGTATGATTTTATAAATAGAAAAATATAAATCTAGCTTCACAGTATTTTCTCCAAGTTACCAAAATCAAGAGAAGCTGTAGCACAGAAACATAGCCTAGTGGAGGAAAGCTAAATGAGGATCCAACTACAACACAAAGGTGTAAGCAGAAATACAAGAGCAATACAACAGAGCAGATTTAGAGCATTAGAGGAAAATTTCAAAGAAGCCAGAATTCAATAGTAATGTGTTGAGAAATACAACCTATTCCATGCTCAGCACCTGACAAGATAAGATATATTAGGTTGCTAATACAGGAGGTAAGTAGAGTTGCTCTTTAATAGGAATTCTAAAAAGGCCTGATAGGCAAAGCCCAGCATTAGAAAAACAGAGGGAGTAAATATATTGTACACACAATTCCAACCATCAGCAGGCAGTTAATGGGGGGAAAAGGTACTAAATTTTTCTTTTCCTTTTCATTAAAGGAAACTTTTGTTAAAGTCCCTCCCTCTCTGTCTTTCTCCCCCTTTCTCTCTCTCTCTCTCTCTCTCTCTCTCTCTCTCTCTCTCTCTCAATATTAGGAGAAAGTTGCCCTATGCAAAGGAAGTAAAGAGAAAGACTGACTTAATTTGATATATTCACTATGACCTTACTCATTGTAAATTCTGAGCACTCTGATATCAGTATATTAGGCTGTACATATGTGAAAAATATACATGAACTCTTAAAAGTATTATTCTGGTTATTGTGAATTTGGAAGAAAATATCATATAAGTGAACAGTCAGAGCTTGAAATTCAGATGCAGAGATATCTATAACATAGGCCCTATTGAAGCAAACTAATATGTAGGCATAAATAATCAAAATAAAATGAGAAGAGTGAAATTACAGAGGCGTGCATAGAATGCAACACAGAGAAAATAAAAGGACACTGGCCTTAGAAAAGAGTAAGAAGGGTGAGTAGAGATGGTGAACTAGAAGAGAGGCATTACCATTGTTTTTGCTAGTGTTTAAATTATGAGACAAAAGTATTGAGAGGGAAATCTGGAAAGATAGGCAGAGAGACCAGGCCTTAGAAGTCAATGCATGCCATGCTGAGAATAAACATTTTACTATACTTTATGCTACTAGGGACCACTGCAGGATAAAACTGCTTGTGTTTGGGGAGGTGGTTCTTGAGAAGGCAGGAGAATTAGATATTTGAAAACTTCGAATTTGATATATATTACCTAGTGTAATATGGAGAGCAGATAAAGAGGACTTAATAGTATTTCCTGTTTAAAGAGCTTAGGGCTGCAAAATCAACTTAATTAGTGTTTTGAGGAAATTTCATAGCACAAGACTAATGTGCCGAAAAAAACTGTATGTGGAGCAAAGTTGTGCTTAAAACTTGTGTTTGAAGAGGCATATGAACATTCTGGAAATTTTCACTCTGGAGACTAATTAAAAAGATAGCCGAAGATAAGTTGCCAGTGAACATACTGTTCTCTAACTGACAAGTCTTACCACAGCGACAATTTAGAGAAACAGAGGGAAATTAAAGGTAGATTCTGTACCATATAAAATAAGTTTTTCTAATGATGAAGAATTTCATTTAATAATTATTCATCATTTAAATGAATTTCTCCAAGGTAGTCATTCAACAAAATGGAGGGTTAAGTTTCTAAACCGAGATAAAACATTTTGGAAACTTTAGTCAATGTAGACTATACATTTTTATAGAAATCTCTTTTTTCCTTATTTTTGTTTTTAAATTGCCTAATCATATTTAACAAATTTTACTATTATGAATTTTTTCTTAAGATTGAGTCTACATATAAATTATCTAATTCTGAGTTATTTTTAAGAACATAAGCAGACCTAGGAAATTTCAAAATTTAACTGCTTAAGGTGATGGTCAGCTTTATAGATAGTATCCTGTTTAGTGTACAAGCTTTGGACTTCTGATTCAACCACTTTTTTTTTTCTTTTGAATAGCTAGCAGTATTATGGACATCAATATAATTCCTTAGTCCATAAATATATTTTTCCACCTAATTACTCTATTCCTTTCTTGCATATTTACCTTAGGAAAAAATGACTTATATTGAAAATGAAAAAGTTAAAAATGGAAATTTAAGCTCTGAACGAGTTGCAAATGCCACTCTCGTTAAAACCTTTGAAATTTTATTTTTAGTTTATTTGAAAATCTGTAAAAGCCTACTGATCAGTAGGTGCAAAAGGGAAACGTTTGTAGCCCAATACTAAAAACTGTACTTGCAGCTACATGTAAAAGTATGAAATTCGAACACTCCCTAACACCATACACAAAAATAAACTCAAAATGGGTTAAAGACCTAAATGTAAGGCCAGACACTATCAAACTCTTAGAGGAAAACATAGGCAGAACACTCTATGACATAAATCACAGCAAGATCCTTTTTGACCCACCTCCTAGAGTAATGGAAATAAAAACAAAAATAAACAAATGGGATCTAATGAAACTTAAAAGCTTTTGCACAGCAAAGGATACCACAAACAAGACCAAAAGACAACCCTCAGAATGGGAGAAAATATTTGCAAATGAAGCAACTGACAAAGGATTAATCTTCAAAATTTATAAGCAACTCAGGCAGCTCAATAACAAAAAAACAAACAACCCAATCCAAAAATGGGCAGAGGAACTAAATAGACATTTCTCCAAAGAAGATATACAGATTGCCAACAAACACATGAAAGAATGCTCAACATTATTAATCATTAGAGAAATGCAAATCAAAACTACAATGAGATATCATCTTACACCGGTCAGATTGGCCATCATCAAAAACTCTAGAAACAATAAATGCTGGAGAGGGTGTGGAGAAAAGGGAACACTCTTGCACTGCTGGTGGGAATGTAAATGGATACAGCCACTATGGAGAACAGTATGGAGGTTCCTTAAAAAACTACAAATAGAACTACCATATGACCCTGCAATCCCACTACTGGGCATATACCCTGAGAAAACCATAATTCAAAAAGAGTCATGTACCAAAATGTTTATTGCAGCTCTATTTATAATAGCCAGGACATGGAAGCAACCTAAGTGTCCATCGACAGATGAATGGATAAAGAAGATGTGGCCCATATATAGAATGGAATATTACTCAGCCATAAAAAGAAATGAAACTGAGTTATTTGTAATGAGGTGGATAGAAGTCAGAAGGAGAAAAACAAATACCGTATGCTAACACATATATATGGAATCTAAGAAAAATAATGTCATGAAGAGACTAGGGGTAGGATGGGAATAAAACACAGACCTACTAGAGCATGGACTTGAGGATATGGGGAGGGGGAAGGGTAAGTTGAGACAAAGTGAGAGAGTGGCATGGACATATATACACTACCAAATGTAAATTAGATAGCTAGTGGGAAGCTGCCGCATAGCACAGGGAGATCAGCTCGGTGCTCTGTGACCACCTAGAGGGGTGAGATAGGGAGGGTGGGAGGGAGGGAGACGCAAGAGGGAAGAGATATGGGAACATATGTATATGTATAACTGATTCACTTTGTTATAAAGCAGAAACTAACACACCACTGTAAAACAGTTATACTCCAATAAAGATGTTTTTAAAAAAACAAAACAAAAAAACCTACGTGCATCTAAGCATGCATATCCTTTAATAAATTTGGCTTGGGGAGATTATTAAATGGCATGCAATAATTTCTTTTGGGAATTTTGTACTATTTTTATGCTAGAATATTATTCTAAATAAATGACTCTCACAGTAATTGAATCTTTCTAAATCAGCATATGCTGCAATAAACATATGATATTCCTTTCTGAGCAATGCTGTTTGTAGTTAATGTTTCTTGATGCCCACATATGAGAACCAAAATCATTGACAATAGAAAGACTCATTTTGTATATTTATAAATTTTCTCCTCTTTGTGCTGAGGAAGATAGGGGAAAAGTAGATAATGCTATGAAGTGCTAAATAGTGTCTGGCGTATGGCAAGTGGTCAAAAACATCAGTCATTGCTATTGCTTAGATATTTGAATTGATTTATATTCCCGTCTTTTTTTCATATATCTATTAAATGTTTATGACTTAAACTTTGTGGCAGACCCAGAGATACACCACTCAGATCACACTTCAAGAAAGAGCTTGCTGCCCAACTCCAAGGTTTGTGATTAGTTGACAAGCCCCAGCTGTTAGCTTCATCAGGGTCCATGTTTACTTGTGAGCCAAGGTTATGGTCTTTTAGGGCAGTTGAGCAATGATGGAGCAAGGTTATACTCCAAAGGCCTAGCCAGCCCTCTAGTGTGGATCTACTTAATGAGCAATCTTTACTCTGGAGCTCCCAGTTGAGCTATTTGAAATTTTGTCAGGTTTGAATCATGTTCTGACAGCTCCTTTTGTCTAATCCGATTTCCTCCCTTTTCTTTCCCCGTCTGTTACTCTATAATAAACATTTTGACTCTTAACTCCATCTTAGCTTCTACTTCCCAGAGAGCTCAACCTGCAACTAACATTAAATTTTATTTTGCATATATTTGATGGAAATGAGCAACATAAGATTTGAAATAGTCTGTCAAAGTATAATTTTTAAAAGAGAGGATAAAGAAAGAACATTTGAAATATTTATTTGTGGGACCACTACAACTACCAAAGTATAATTTGAAAAAAGTTAAAAACATGTTAAAAACATTCTTATATGTGATGGGCTGAATTACCTCCTGCCAAAATTCATATCTTGAAGCCCTAACCCCTCAAAATGTGACTGTCTTTGGACCAAGGGCCTTTGAAGAGGTGATTAAGGTAAAATGACGCCATTAGGGTGGCTCCAATCCAATATGACTGGTGTCTTTATGAGAAGATGAAATTTGGACACACAGAGCTACACCAGAGATGCACACACACACAGAGGAAGGGCCAAGTGAGGACCAAGCAAGAGGATAGCTATCTGCAATCCAAAGAGAGAGGCTTCAAAAGAAACCAAACTTGCCAACACCTTGATCTTGGACTTCTAGACTCCATAACTGTGAGAAAATCATTCTCTGTTATTTAAGCTACCTAGTCTTTGGTATTATATTTTGTTATGGCAACCCAGGAAAACTAATGCATCAAACAAATGTAAATAAACATGTTACAAATTTATTAGGGGACTTCCTTGGTGGCTCAGTCGTTAAGAATCTGCCTGCCAATACACAGGACAGGGGTTCGAGCCCTGGTCCGGGAAGATCCCACATGCCACGGAGCAACTAAGCCCGTGCACCACAACTACAGATCCTGCGCTCTAGAGCCCATGAGCCACAACTACTGAGCCCGTGGACCACAACTACTGAAGCCCGTGTGCCTAGAGCCCGTGCTCCGCAACAAGAGAAGCCACTGCAATGAGAAAAGCCTGCGCACCGCAACGAAGAGTAGGCCCCTCTCTCTGCAACTAGAGAAAGCCCACGCACAGCAACGAAGACCCAACGCAGCCAAAAATAAATAAATAAAAATTTTCAAATGTATTAAACTCATTAAAGATTCAATCAGCAGAACGATAAATCTGGTTCAAAGAACATTTGAGGAACAGTATTTGTTGACACTGAAGAAAGACTTTTAGAATAAGATTGCTATATTAGATACAAAATTAGTTAATGTCCTACAGGACAATACAATCACTGGTTTGTTTCTCCTGAAGGAAATCATTTGCATCTCTATCAGATAAAAATCTACAAATTAGCATTTAACTTCACAGAGACTATCCACAACTTCACAGAGTATCCACAAACAACAGTAATTAGTGTGTCGATAAAGGTACATTTACCCAGAGAATTAAATGATATCTGGGGAGTCCTGTTAGACAGTACTCTAGTGTGTTACTGAAAGGACACATACTCATTTTTTTGTGTTATTTTCAAGTTTTTTTTATCATCTTTATTAATGAATCAATGTAATTTACTATATCCTCTGTCATTTGTCTTTTGATTTTAGACAAAATTTAATTCAACTGGATTATTTTTGTATTGTGTTAAGTCCCACTTTAGTCAACCCACTCTAGTGTGACTTATAATACTACCATTCTACTGAAGCTGCTCTGTACAAAGTTTCCAATGTTCTCTTTGTTTCCAAAATTTAATATTCTTCTCTGTTCTTGTGCCACAATTCACCTTCTCCTTTTTTATAAATATCCTATTCTCTTAGCATTTTTGCTACCACATTTACTTATATATCACTGGCCATGCTTTATTCTATATCATTTGTGCCTCTTGTATTCAAACTTTAAATACTGAAATAATTCCTCAGGATGTTCTCTCCTTTCTATTCTCTATCTCCAATCTCAATCTACATGAGCTCATCCAATGCCAATGTTTTAAATATCATGTATATTCTTAGGACTCCATATTTTTTTTTCTCTTACAAACCACTCTCCTGAGTTCCAGACTTGTATGTCAAATGGCCTACTAGATGTGTCAACTCAGATGCTTACTCTACCTCTCAAAGAGCTTTTGATACCCACTGCCCTGGCCCCAAATATTTGTCTTTTACTTTTCACAATGATATTAAACTGCACCAAAATTTCACTCAGCACAAGAGACAAGAACAAAATAAAACAAAAACAAACAAATAAAAATGCTGGGTACTATCCTTCATTGGTCCTCATTCCTTACTCCTTGCATCCTGCATTCAATTTATCAGCAAGCTCCATGACTTTACTATCTAAAACATATTTCAAATCCATCCACGTCTCTTTATCTCCACTGAAAACTCACTTATTCTGGATGCCATTGTCTACCACTCAGACTACTGAAATAACACTCCTGTGCCTACACTTGCTCAGATTCCAAATGCAGTAATGTCTTGAAATAAATATCTGATATGACATTCCCTTAATTAAATATTGAGTGGCTTCTTATTTAACTCAGAATGAAGTACAAAGTATTTCGCCATTTCCCTGGTTCTAGTATATGTCCTCCAACACGTTTCACACCGTTCTCCTTTCAGTGTACTTCAATCACATTACTCACATGTATTCTTTGAACATGGCAAATGTTTTTCCATGTCAGTATTTTTGTACTTATTATTCTCTCTGTTTGAAATATGCTGCTTGCCCAGAACTGTGCAAGGGTTAGTCATTCTAATTCAAATATCAGATCATGAGGACTTCTTCAAATAAGCCTTTTCTGACCACCTTATCTAAGTTTTCCTGCATGTGCGTGAAGTATCTATAAAAACGTAAGATGTCCTTCCTTCTTTTCACTTACTACAATGTGTAATTTCTTGCTGACTTGTGTGCTTCAGTGGATATTACAAAATTTTTGTCAAACGTAACTTTTACCTTGCCAACCTTCTGTATGATCTGAGCCTAATCTGCCAGCCTGGTGTTAGGATATAAAAGGAACTCAAAATGAAAGGAAACACAACCAGCCAGTGTTCTTAACCCTTTTTAGAATCCTTGAAGCAAAGGCTGCATAAAGGCCTTTGAGAGTTTTAGTAGACATTATGTTACTGCCTGAATTTATCCTATATATTGATGAGGTCTTTGAGGATGAGGGGGTGCTTTTTACCACAAGGATTCACAGGGAAAAGACGATTACTCCATTTTCTGTAGAGAGTATATATGAAAGAGAGATGTTGTCATTTATTTGCAAACTAAAGTTTACATGCTAAAGTGGAATACTACTGATTAGTTCAGAGGATATTTTCAAGGTGAGCCCTTTCAAATTTAAACTGTTAATACAGTGTATTCAGTGCTATGCAATGTTGCCATGACTCAGCATCTACCTTACCTGGGGAAAAAAGTAGAAGAGAACTCAATAAGCAAACCCACAGTAGTCGGAAGAAGTCAGAAGAGAGAAAAGTTCCTCTCAGTAGGGATGCTCAGGAGGCCTGTCAGTGTCAAGGTAACTGTTCAAAGTACACTAGACGTGAGCACGAATGAAGTGAGTGCTACACCAGCTACTACTGTACCCACTGAAAGGACCAGGCAAACAATTATGGTGGTGGTGATGGTGGTGGTGGTGTTTTTGTTTTACTTCAAATGTCTACTTCATGCTTCTGAGGACTGTGCATAACTAGATTTCCAGGATTAGATTAAACACTAGATTGTTGTGGTCCAAGAAAATGTTGAATGTATTTTCTGAGTTCAAGGGAAAAATCTTGAGTTATTCTTTTTACTCCCAAATCTAATTCCAGATAGAAGGCTTCCAGTAGGTCTTTATTGAATATGTCGGTCAGTATGTACAGACGAAAAGACGTAATGGGACCAGTATGAGGCACTTCTAGCTCATGCATACAGTGCAACAGAAAAAGGCATTAGTAGTTTCTCATACTGTATGTTGATGTTTGGCAGAGCCTGAGACTTCCAGTGAGCCTCTGATGACAAGTAAATAATAGAGTGGAAATGTCAGCAATCTCACCCAATCAGAGGTAACCTTGTCAGTTCAGAGGACAGTGATCTAACATCACTACTACATGAAGAGGTGGCATCCCTCCACACTCAACCTTTAGTTCTGAAGCAGCATCATTTGAGCCATTAAACAGGTTCAGGAAGCCTCATTGGCAGATAATGGAGCTACAAAAGAAGAGGGAATTATTTCAGCAGAATGGGAAGGCCCTACATAATTTAAAAAGAAATTCTTATAATATTTTGTGTGAAATAATATGAGCTGAATAAAGCTGGAAGAACACTGGCTACATGCTGCCTAACATGCAGAAGGCCGCTAGGGAGTGGGGAGCTGGGTCTGTTAGACAACAGAGCCAGTGTTTCCAAACACCATGTCCTATGCTGTTTTGTTTTGACTTTCCAGAACTGAGTTAAAGACCAACTACTTAATTCAGTCCCAAATGTCCACATGTCTATGCTGACAAGCTTTATGACTGTCATATGAATAGGATTACATAATTTCAAAAGCTGAACTTCAGAACTTACAATACAAGTGTTATAGGAGAAAATAATATGTCTGACAACTATCCTTTTCTTTGTAACACTTTGTTTTTATTGTCACATTTCTCTGAATATAAAACATGTTTGCTACTTTCATGAGCCTTAAATGACAAAACTAAAAAAAACCAATTAACTGTAGAACTCTGTTATTTCGTTAGTGAATGTAACAGAGACTGTGTTCAACAATACCTGGTTCTCGTTCTCACCAAAGAATGAGAGCAGAAATGTCATGTGTCACTTGCAGACTAAGATAGTAAAGAGTATCCATCTCTGTTCCCCCAAATGCATTTTGAGTCCTGGATCCCTGAGTCACCTGGCCACAGTCACACTTGTTGGACTGTCATTTCAATGAACAATAATCTGACATTTTGGTAATTTAGTGATTTCCCCCCTCCTTTTTTTTTTTTTTTCACAACGGTTAGGCTATTCTGAAAAACCAGTAAAGATGTAATGTTTGTTCTGTTTTATTTGCTCAAGAAAAGGCTGGTTGAAGGTAAGAAGTAAATACTACACGCTCGATGGTGAGCAGCATATACCACCCGTAAATGTGCGACTTTGGCATGTGGATTGTTTTGAGCTGAAGATAATTAAGACCCAGGAGACTCAGGAAAAGCTTTTTGCCTCTCCCTCAACTGCCTAAAATAATTTAGGTAGGGAGCTTGGCCCAGGAAAAGAGCTATTTTCAGAGAGAACTTTTTTATCTGAAAGACTTACCTGCATGGCAGGGCAAACATCTGATTACCAAACATCTGCTCTTCTTATCTTCCTGTGAATTGCCCTCCTCCCCTTTGAAACCTCAGGTCCCTATCCCACTTATTGGCTCAAGATAGCATATAAGCCTCAGTTGTTCGCCTGTCTTTGAGTCTCATGTCTTTGGGACTCCTGTACATACAATTTTTTTTTTCTCCTGCTAATCCGTCTTATGTCAATTTGATTATTAGACCAGCCAAAGAACCTGGCTGAGAAGAAGGAAAAAGGTTTCTGCTCCTACATTCTAATTAAAAAGAAAGTATTATGTCTTGAAAAATTTTAGATAGGAGTTATTATATTAAGATTCTATATTATTCTCTATATATGTTGATCTTAGTGCCTGATATCAAGATGTAGAAAAGGTTTTGGTTGTGTGATTGTGTGTGTGTGTGTGAGCTTGCGTGAGCATTGGTTCATGCATCTACCTCATTGACTGGTATTTTCACTTTGTCCCACTCAATATTTTCAGTTTAAAATATATGGAAAATTGTAATCATCTGGGTTCTGATTTACTGCCACTACCAAGCAATTAACATTTATTTCAAAAACCCTTATAACTACTTACTAAACATGATGACTCATTCAAAGTTACCTTTCTTATCTGCAGCATTATTTGGGAAGGGGATTTTCTGGGACACTATTCCAAAGTGTGTTTGGAGAATTTGTTAAGCCAGTCACACATTCACATTCTAAGGTCTCATTTTCAGTAGTCAATTGCCAGTATAAAAAAATACTATATACCAGTACAATGTAAAGTTTAAATAAATATCTTAAAATGAGCTTATTCATATGCCATATTTTCATCAGGTCTTTTTCTCCATTCAATGAATTATTTCCCTCTCAAGCTTTCAGTGTCAGGTGTGGGGCAAGACCATTTCACAGCCCACACCCCCTAAATATCACTGGAAGAAAAGTGAGAAGGGGGAGAAACATTCAACTTGGCATTTATGAATATTAATATTAATACCACTAATCCTCCCCATTCATCTTGGGTCTGAAGTAGAAGAAACTGTTTCCATAGAAACAAAGCTTTTGGACAGTCACTTTGTCACTTCTCCCCTGCTAAGTGAATCAAGTCAAAATGGCATGAGAGGTCACGCCCCTTCATAAAAATTAACATCGGAAACATGGGATGCAAGAATAAAATGAATTATGTTAAAACATTAGTTTATACATTTTGAATTCTTATTAACCAATAGTATATTGAGGTTCTAAAGTATTAATAAACTTATTTAAAAATATTTAAATATCTGATTCAAATAATTTAGATGATTATTACTGAAGACTGAAGATGGAAATTTGTAAGACTGAAGATGGAAATTTGTCCCAGTATTTCCTTTTAACAATAAGTACTATATCAATCAGCACCCTGAAAATTGAGATTAAAATATTTTAAAAATATATATAGTGGAGTGTCACTTAAATACTGATGTCAGTGTGTGCCTAACAATTGGGAGAAAACAGAAAGTAGAGAGGAGAGAGGGCAGTGATTTATGGTGTTGTAAAGGTGGATTTTATGTATATAGGATTTACTGTTCTTTGTATCTTCAGGTGTGAGGATGAAAACTTTTTGTGTCAAGAAAGTAAGGCACCTAGAGGCTACAGCCTTATTTGTAGGCATCTGTTTTTCCTCAAAGCCATAAGTGTCCTTGAAATCTTAATAATTTTATCTTGTCATCTGTTTGAGTAATTATCATGACATTAGAGTTCTTTTTTTCCCCTCAGTCCCAAATCTACTATTAACTGACTTTGCACCAGCAACTCATACATTCTGGGGAAGGTTTCCTGACTTTTCAGGTTTGGGCCTTGCCCTGGATTCTTTTAAAATTTGATTCCAGATCTAACATTTTAGGACGCCATGATGAGCTCCAGTGATCTCACCTTGGTAGACTATAGAATACAGAGGAGGGAGGGAGAAGAGAGGTGGTTTCCATTGATTGACCCAGGCAGTGTTTTGCCTGGTCCTTTAATTTAAGTGTTTGCACCCGAAGATAATGAGCATCCTAATGTAAATTTCTAAGAAGGCTTTTACTGATAAATGAGATCACTAATGATAATAAAAAAAAAAAGAATAGCAACAGCAGAGGATCACATTTATTTCTTTAGCCCTTAATCTCTCAGGCACCATGTTAAGGGCTTTACATGCATTAAAGCCCTTAATACTCATGAACTTCCTCTGTGGCAAACACTGTTGTTATCCCCAGTTTACAGAAGAGGAAATTTAGGCTTATTCCTGAAAAGTAGCAAAGATTATAATCCAATGCTTGGAGAGGTTCAAGGTTTCCAAAAATATGAATTTAAGGGACCCTCAAAGGTATTACATTAAATATATTGTCATAATAAAAATCTTTCTAAATAAAATTTCTTTAAGACTTCAGCTTTACAAATAATTGTTTCACTGGCCCCAATCCCCCCCTTTTTTTCCCTGATATACTCTGTCTGCTCAGGAAACCCTGTGACTTTGTCCTATTGTGCTGAATCCAGTTCTTTTTAGAGATATTTCTATGCAAACTACATTCTTATTAAAGTTTCTAAGCAGCTTTTTTTTTTCCTTGCTTCAATCTTATTGTATGTTATATGTTATACTTTCAATCTCCCTGGTTTTATTTTTGAAAGTCTCAGCAAAATACTTATGTAACCTCTTCTCCAGGCCTTTTCACAAATTGTCAGGCTGCTAAGGGGCCCATTTTTCAAGTTTCCCTCTTGCTATCTCAGTAAAATTGCTTCAATTTCCATTCAATACTTTGTGTAAGCCATAGACTTTCCTGAAGATTTCTGGAATTCCAAAGAAGCTTCTATTTTCCTGGTAACCTCTGGTTTTTCTAACTTCAGCTTCTCAGTTTCTGATTTGTCTTACTGTTAACAAACGCAGGTTTGGCTCTTTGCCACTCAAAAAGTCAATACTCGAGAGACAAGTGTTGGTTGGAAAAGGAAAGCTTGCTTTAATCAGGGAGCCAGCTACCTGGGGAGAAGGTGGACTTGTGTCCCAAAACCAACTCCAAAGATTCTGCTCAGCCAGGAAATTTTTTGAAGGGAAAAGGGGAAATCATCTCAGTTAATTTTTAAGGTAGGAGATCAGATTCTTTGTCATTTTTCCGTTGCACGCAGACCTGGTGACTTCTCCTGATCTTCCTTTGGATACTATCTTGCCCGCATGGTCTGCCTACAAATTTGCTTGCTAAGGGGGAAGCTGGCAGTAGAGAGTCAGTCGTTCTTTAACTACTTACTTCTTCATTCTTACTCCTTCTAATCCAGGAAAGGAATCAACAGGTTAGGCAAGGCATTGCATGCATTCAGTAGAGCAGAAGTCAGGAGTTAGGTTAAATGTTACCTAGTGATCTAATTTTTATAAGTTAGGTCTGAGGAAAACAGACATGAACAAACAGAAAAGGAGGAAAAATTGCTACTTACATTACCACCCCTCCATGCTTGGCCACTAAGATTTTGTGAAGATTGGAGGATGATTATGAGGAGAGTGGTTGGATGGGGACTGGTATCATAGAACTTCAAAATAACTGAATATTGCAGATCTGTTTTATTAACTGTAATGTTGCTATACCACATCTGGGGAAATGTCACTGGCTATCTATGCTCCTTAGCCTTATGGTAGGTTCCCAGGTTTTCAGGTTGCTACCCAACACTGGTGCCTTTTAAAATAACTAACTTCTAATGTCATCTGGAAATCTTCAGCTTCATTGTGGAGAGTGGATTTATCAAGTTACATCTTCAGGAATGACTAAGGGAAAAAAAGGACTTGCACTTCAAACAATACTGGGAACCCCATGGGGGAGTCTTAAATATATCAAGGAAGTTGAAAGAGTAGAAGAGAGGAGGAAACAGGAATTCTCTCTAATCTGAAATTTGGAGGGCTCCAGTGTTATACTTGTAATGATGGCGGAGGTTGTTATTCACACACTAACTTTAAACTTGGCACATAAAAAATAACAAGTACAAATAAAATGACATACATTTTGACAAAACACAACAAAGTGAATATTTAAAATTGGTGAAATTTGTTGTTTGTAAATTACACATAAATGAAAATAACTTTTTAAATGACATGCAAATAAAAACTTATATTACCTCAAAACCAGATGTATTTGTCAGGTTCTTCCAGAGAAACAGAAGCAGTAAGATATAAGAAATTGGCTCCTGTGATAATAGAGGCTGTATGCAATCATGCTATATGCAAGCTAGAGACCCAGGAAAGGTGATGCTACGGTTCAGCCTAGTGTGAAGGCCTGATAAACAGGAGTAAATCCCAGTCCAAAGGTTTGGAGAAATGAGATGAGATATCCCAGCACAGTGAGACAGGAAAATTGTGGAATTACTCTGTCCCCAGCCTTTTCTTCTATTCAATCCCTCAAGGGATTGGATGCTGCTCAGTCACATTGGAGAAGGCAATTTAATTTACTGAGCCCACTAATTCATATGCTAATCTAATTTTGAAACACCCTCATAGATACACCCAGAAATAAAGTTTAATCTGAGCAGCACTATGTGGCCAGTCAAGTTGACACATAAAACTAACCATCACAAGTTCACCCCTTGTCAATTAAGCACCTATATGCATCTCCTTAAACCCTACTTTATCTCCAAATAAAGACAAACCAAGGTCATAATTCAGCCTAGCCTGATACAACTATCCTGCTTACAACTGAAAATTTACTCTTCCCCAGGAGAGGAGGTTGTCTTGAGTGATGTTTACTCTCCTTGGTGTCCCATAATTTTATAGCTATTATGTAAAATTAGCAATACTTAAATACTATGATATAAAATCAATGTATCTTGTGTTACATGATAAGGGAGAAAAAGAGTAAAGAAAAAAAGCAGAAAGAAACCAAACACACACACAAACATATTCATAGCAAAATAAGTACGAAACGCTCATGACAATTACAGTCCTGCCTGTAACTGGTCATGTGGCCATAGCTGGTATTGTGACTAAATTTTTCGACTACTCATTCTGTATTCCCTTACCCCATGGCCAGTCAAGTTGACATATAAAATTAACCATCATACTAAGGTTGGAAAGGAATGAGTCCAAACCCAATTTGAATTATCCCATTGATTGAAAATAATGAATGGCAATTTCAAAGTTCTAAGAGAAATCATAGGGGTTCTATGTGGGAAAAAAGAAATGAATCAATAAATTCTTATTTAATTGACAATAAGCTTTTTGTGTTGCTGAATGTAATGTCTGTTCATGGTAGAAAGCTCTAAAAATTATAAACAAAATTTAAAAATCACTCATAAGCCATCATTTCTGAGTTAATTCACATTCATATTTAATATTTAAAGAACTTCTAGTCATTTTTCTTATGAATTGTCTTAACTATATTATGTATTTTCTCTAGTATTATATTACAGTCATCTTAAGGGATATAAATATTTTTAAATGCAATTTTTATGTCTGTATAACATAATATCCATTCTGTGGATAAAATATTTTGACCATTCCTTTATTTTGATCACTGTGCCTTCATTAAAAAAATATTATAAGATATGCTACAATCAATACCATAATATATAAATTTTTCCTGTATATCTGCTCATTTCCCTTTTTCTTTTTTTCATTTTTTCTTTTTCAGCTGCACCTTGTGCAGCTTGCGGGACTTTACTTCCCCAACCAGGGATGGAACCCAGGACCCTGGCAGTGAGAGTACCAAGTCCTAACCACTGGAATCCAGAAAATTCCCAGTTCATTTCTTCAGGTCTAGACTTTGAGTTCATGCATCAGTAGCTATGAATTTTTCTTAAAGTACAGACTGTAGATTTCCAGAAAATGTTCCATTTTAAACTCTCTGCTGCACTGTATACAACTGTCTAAACTATCACAGGTTCAGTTGTAATGACTATTAGACATTTTTTTAACATCTTTATTTGAGTATAACTGTTTTACAATGGTGTGTTAGTTTCTCCTTTACAACAAAGTGAATCAGTTATACATATACATATGTTCCCATAACTCTTCCCTCTTGCATCACCCTCCCTCCCACCCTCCCTATCCCACCCCTCTAGGTGGTCACAAAGCACAGAGGTGAATTCCCTGTGCTATGTGGCTGCTTCCCACTAGCTATCTAATTTACATTTGGTAGTGTGTATATGTCCCTGCCACTTTCTCACTTCGTCACAGCTTACCCTTCCCCCTCCCCATATCCTCAAGTCCATGCTCTAGTAGATCTGTGTTTTATTCCCGTCCTACCACTAATCTCTTCATGACATTTTTTTTTCTTAGATTCCATATATATGTGTTAGCATACAGTATTTGTTTTTCTCCTTCTGACTTACTTCACTCTGTATGACAGACTCCAGGTCTATCCACCTCATCACAAATAACTCAGTTTCATTTCTTTTTATGGCTGAGTAATATTCCATTCTATATATGGGCCACATCTTCTTTATCCATTCATCTGTCGATGGACACTTAGGTTGCTTCCATGACCTGGCTATCGTAAATAGAGCTGCAATAAACATTTTGGTACATGACTCTTTTTGAATTATGGTTTTCTCAGGGAATATGCCTAGTAGTGGCATTGTAGGGTCATATGGTAGTTCTATTTGTAGTTTTTTAAGGAACCTCCATACTGTTCTCCATAGTGGCTGTATCCATTTACATTCCCACCAGCAGTGCAAGAGTGTTCCCTTTTCTCCATACCCTCTCCAGCATTTATTGTTTCTAGAGTTTTTGATGATGGCCAATTTGACCAGTGTGAGATGATATCACATTGTAGGTTTGATTTGCATTTCTCTAATGATTAATGATGTTGAGCATTCTTTCATGTGTTTGTTGGCAATCTGTATATCTTCTTTGGAGAAATGTCTATTTAGGTCTTCTGCCCATTTTTGGATTGGGTTGTTTGTTTTTTTGTTATTGAGCTGCCTGAGTTGCTTATAAATTTTGGATATTAATCCTTGTCAGTTGCTTCATTTGCAAATATTTTCTCCCATTCTGAGGGTTGTCTTTTGGTCTTGTTTATGGTATCCTTTGCTATGCAAAAGCTTTTAAGTTTCATTATATCCCATTTGTTTATTTTTGTTTTTATTTCCATTTCTCTAGGAGATGGGTCAAAAAGGATCTTGCTGTGATTTATGTCATAGAGTGTTCTGCCTATGTTTTCCTCTAAGAGTTTGATAGTGTCTGGCCTTACATTTAGGTCTTTAACCCATTTTGAGTTTATTTTTGTGTATGGTGTTAGGGAGTGTTCTAATTTCATACTTTTACAGGTAGCTGTCCAGTTTTCCCAGCACCACTTATTGAAGAGGCTGTCTTTTCTCCACTGTATATCCTTCCCTCCTTTATCAAAGATAAGGTGACCATATGTGTGTGGGTTTATCTCTGGGCTTTCTATCCTGTTCCATTGATCTATATTTCTGTTTTGTGCCAGTACCATACTGTCTTGATTACTGTAGCCTTGTAGTATACTCTGAAGTCAGGGAGCCTGATTCCTCCAGCTCCATTTTTCATTCTCAAGATTGCTTTGGCTATTCGGGGTCTTTTGTGTTTCCATACAAATTGTGAAATTTTTTGTTCTAGTTCTGTAAAAAATGCCAGTGGTAATTTGATAGGGATTGCATTGAATCTGTACATTCCTTTGGGTAATAGAGTCATTTTCACAATGTTGATTCTTCCAATCCAAGAACATGGTATATTTCTCCACCTATTTGTATCATCTTTAATTTCTTTCATCAGTGTCTTATAGTTTTCTGCATACAAGTCTTTTGTCTCCTTAGGTAGGTTTATTCCTAGATATTTTATTCTTTTTGTTGCAATGGTAAATGGGAGGGTTTTCTTAATTTCACTCTCAGACTTTTCATCATTAGTGTATAAGAATGCCATAGATTTCTGTGCATTAATTTTGTATCCTGCTACTTTACCAAATTCATTGATTAGCTCTCATAGTTTTCTGGTAGTATCCTTAGGAATCTCTATGTATAGTATCATGTCATCTGCAAACAGTGACAGCTTTACTTCTTCTTTTCCTATTTGGATTCCTTTTATTTCTTTTTTTTCTCTAATTGCTGTGGCTAGAACTTCGAAAACTAGGTTGAATAAGAGTGGTGAGAGTGGGCAACCTTGTCTTGTTCCTGATCTTAGTGGAAATGGTTTCAGTTTTTCACCATTGAGAACAATGCTGGCTGTGGGTTTGTCATATATGGCCTTTATTATGTTGAGGAAAGTTCCCTCTATGCCTACTTTCTGCAGGGTTTTTATCATAAATGGGTGTTGAATTTTGTCAAAAGCTTTCTCTGCATCTATTGAGATGATCATATGGTTTTTCTCCTTCAGTTTGTTGATGTGGTGTATCACGTTGATTGATTTGCATATACTGAAGAATCCTTGCATTCCTGGAATAAACCCCACTTGATCATGGTGTATGATCCTTTTAATGTGCTGTTGGATTCTGTTTGCTAATATTTTGTTGAGGATTTTTGCATCTGTGTTCATCAGTGATATTGGCCTGTAGTTTTCTTTCTTTGTGACGTCTTTGTCTGCTTTTGGTATCAGAGTGATGGTGGCCTCATAGAATGAGTTTGGGAGTGTTCCTCCCTGTGCTATCTTTTGGAAGAGTTTGAGAAGGATAGGTGTTAGCTCTTCTCTAAATGTTTGATAGAATTCGCCTGTGAAGCCATCTGGTCCTGGGCTTTTGTTTGTTGGAAGATTTTTAATCACACTCTCAATTTCAGTGCTTGTGATTGTTCTGTTCATATTTTCTATTTCTTCCTGGTTCAGTCTCGGCAGCTTGTGCATTTTTAAGAATTTGTCCATTTCTTCCAGGTTGTCCATTTAACTGGCATAGAGTTGCTTGTAGTAATCTCTAATAATCTTTTGTATTTCTGCAGTGTCAGTTGTTACATCTCCTTTTTCATTTCTAATTCTACTGACTTGAGTCTTCTCCTTTTCTTGATGAGTCTGGCTAATGGTTTATCAATTTTATTTATCTTCTCAAAGAACCAGCTTTCACTTTTATTGATCTTTGCTATTGTTTCCTTCATTTCTTTTTCATTTATTTCTGATCTGATCTTTATGATTTCTTTCCTTCTGCTAAATTTGGGATTTTTTTGTTCTTCTTTCTCTAATTGCTTTAGGTGCAAAGTTAGGTGTTTATTCGAGATGTTTCCTGTTTCTTAAGGTATGATTGTATTGCTATAAACTTCCCTCTTAGAACTGCTTTTGCTGTATCCCATAGGTTTGGGGTCGTCGTGTCTCCATTGTCATTGTATCTAAGTACTTTTTGATTTCCTCTTTGATTTCTTCAGTGATCACTTCGTTATTAAGTAGTGTATTGTTTAGCCTCCATGTGTTTGTACTTTTTACAGATCTTTTCCTGTAATTCATATCTAGTCTCATAGCATTATAGTTGGAAAAGATACTTGATATGATTTCAATTTTCTTGAATTTGCCAAGGCTAGATTTGTGACCCAATATATGATCTATTCTGGAGAATGTTCCATGAGCACTTGAGAAAAATGTGTATTCTGTTGTTTTTGCATGGGATTTCCTATAAATATCAAGTAAATCCATCTTGTGTAATGTATCATTTAAAGCTTGTGTTTCCTTATTTATTTTCATTTTGGATGATCTGTCCATTGGTGAAAGTGGGGTGTTAAAGTCCCCTACTATAATTGTGTTACTGTCGATTTCCCCTTTTATGGCTGTTAGTATTTGCCTTATGTATTGAGGTGCTCCTATGTTGGGTGCATAAATATTTACAATTGTTATATTTTCTTCATGGATCGATCCCTTGATCATTATGTAGTGTCCTTCTTTGTCTCTTGTAATAGTTTTTATTTTAAAGTCTATTTTGTCTGATATGAGAATTGCTACTCCAGCTTTCTTCTGATTTCCATTTGCATAGAATATCTTTTTCCATCCCCTCACTTTCAGTCTGTAAGTGTCCCTAGGTCTGAAGTGGGTCTCTTGTAGACAGCATATATATGGGTCTTTTTTTGTAACCATTCAGCCAGTCTGTGTCTTTTGGTGGGAGCATTTAATCTATTTACATTTAAGGTAATTATCGATATGTATGTTCCTATTACCATTTACTTAATTGTTTCGGGTTGTTCTTGTAGGTCTTTTCCTTCTCTTGTGTTTCTTGCCTAGAGAAGTTCCTTTAGCATTTGTTGTAAAGCTGGTTTGGTGGTGCTGAATTTTCAGCTTTTGCTTGTCTGTAAAGGTTTTAATTTCTCCATCAAATCTGAATGAGATCCTTGCTGGCTAGAGTAATCTTGGTTGTAAGTTTTTTTCCTTCATCACTTTAAATACGTCCTGCCACTCCCCTCTGGTTTGTAGAGTTTCTGCTGAAAGATCCGATGTTAACCTTATGTGGATTCCCTTGTGCGTTATTTGTTGTTTTTCCCTTGCTGCTTTTAATATGTTTTCTTTGTATTTAATTTTTGACAGTTTGATTATTATGTGTCCTGGCGTGTTTATCCTTGGGTTTTTCCTGTATGGGACTCTCTGTGCTTCCTGGACTTGATTGACTATTTCCTTTCCTATATTAGGGAAGTTTTCAACTATAATCTCTTCAAATATTTTCTCAGTCCCTTTCTTTTTCTCTTCTTCTTCTGGGACCCCTATAATTTGAATGTTGGTGCATTTAATGTTGTCCCAGAGGTCTCTGAGACTGTCCTCAGTTCTTTTCATTCTTTTTTCTTTCTTCTGCTCTGCAGTAGTTATTTCCACTATTTTATCTTCCAGGTCACTTATCCGTCCTTCTGCCACAGTTATTCTGCTATTGATCCCATCTAGAGTATTTTTAATTTCATTTATTGTGTTGCTCATCGTTGCTTGCTTCCTCTTTATTTCTTCTAGGTCCTTGTTAACTGTTTCTTGCAATTTGTCTATTCTATTTCCAAGATTTTGAATCATCTTTACTATCATTATTCTGAATTCTTTTTCAGGTAGACTGCCTATTACCTCTTCATTTGTTAGGTCTGGTGTGTTTTTAATCTTGCTCCTTCATCTATGTGTTTTTCTGTCTTCTCATTTTGCTTATCTTACTGTGTTTGGGGTCTCCTTTTTGCAGGCTGCAGGTTCGTAGTTCCCTCTGTTTGGGGTGGCTGTCCCCAGTGGCTGAGGTTGGTTCAGTGGGTTGAGCACGTTTCTTGGTTAGGGGGACTAGTGCCTCTGTTCTGGTGGATGAGGCTGGACCTTGTCTTTCTGGTGGGCAGGTCCACATCTGGTGGTGTGTTTGGGGATGTTGGTAGCATTATTATGATTTTAGGCAGCCTCTCTGCTAATGGATGGGGCTGCAGACCTGTCTTGCTCTTTGTTGGGCGTAGGGTGTCCAGCACTGTTCATTGCTGGTTCTTGAGTGAATCTGGGTCTTGGTGTTGAGATGGAGATCTCTGGGAGATTTTCGCCGTTTGCTATTACTTGGAGCTGGGAGGTCTCTTGTGGACCAGTGTCCTGAGGTTGGTTCTCCCACCTCAGAGACACAGCCTTGACACCTGGCTGGAGTGCCAAGAGCCTTTAATCCACACGGCTCAAAATAAAAGGGAGAAAAAAATAGAAAGGAAAGAAAGGAAGGAAGGAAGGAAGGAAGGAAGGAGGGAGGGTGGGAAGGAAGGAAGAAAGGAAGGGAGAGAGGAAGGAAGAAAGGAAGGAAGGGAGGAAGGAAGGAAGGAAGGAGGGAAGTAGGAAAGAAAGGAGGGAAGAAAGGAAGGAAGAAAGGGAGAAGACAAAATAAAGTATGATAAAATATAGTTATTAAAATAAAAAATAATTATTAAGAAGAAAAATTTCTATTAAAGAAAAACAAACAAAAAAACAAACAAAAAAACCCGGGTCGGTCTAACCCTAGGACAGATGGTGCAAGCAAAGCTATACAGACAAAATCTGACACAGCAGCACACACATACACACTCAGAAAAAGAAAAAAACGGGAAAATAATAGTATATCTCGCTCCCAAAGTTCACCTCCTCAACTTGGGATATTTCGCTGTCTATTCAGGTTTTCCACAGCTGCAGGGCACTTCAAGTTTACTGTGGAGCTTTAATTCGCTGCTCCTGAGGCTGCTGGGAGAGACCCCCCCCCCTCCTCTTTGTTTGCACAGCTCCTGGGGTTCAGCTTTGGACTTGGTCCCACCTCTGCGTGTAGGTCGTCCAAGGGCATCTGCCCTTCGCTCAGACAGGACGGGGTTAAAGGAACGGCTGATTCGGGCGCCCTGGCACAGGCCGGTGGGAAGAGGAGGGAGGGGCACGCATGCGGGGCGAGCCTGCGACGTCAGAGGCCGGCGTGACGCTGCACCGGCCCGAGGCGCGCTGTGCGTTTTCCCGGGGAAGCTGTCCCTGGATCCTGGAACCCCGGCGGTGACGGGCTGCACAGGCTCCCTGGAGGGGCGGTGTGGAGAGTGACCTGTGCTGGCACACAGGCCTCTTGGTGGCGGCAGTAGCAACCCTAGCGTCCCACACCCGTCTCTGTTGTCCGTGCCGACAGCCGCGGCTCGTGCCCGTTTCTGGAGCTCCTTTAAGCGGCACGCTTAAACCCCTCTCCTCGCGCACCAGGAGGCAAAGAGGGAAGAAAAGGTCTCTTGCCTCTTCGGCAGCTCCAGACTTCAACTGGACTCCCTCCCGGCCAGCCGTGGTGCACTAACCCCTTCAGGCTGTTTTCACTCTGCCAACTCCAGACCTTTCCCTGGGATCCGACTGAAGCCCGAGGCTCAGCTCGCGGCCCCGCCCGCCCCGGCGGGTGAGCAGAGAAGCCTCTCAGGCTGGTGAGTGCCGGTCGGCAGGATCCTCTGTGCGGGAATCTCTCCGCTTTGCCCTCCGCACCCTGTGGCTGTGCTCTCCTCCGCGGCTCCGAAGCTTCCCCACTCCGCCACCCGCAGTCTCCGCCCGCGAAGGGGCTTCTAGTGTGTGGAAACCTTTCCTCCTTCACGGCTCCCTCCCACTGGTGCAGGTCCCGTCCCTATTCTTTTGTTTCTGTTTATTCTTTTTTCTTTTGCCCTACCCAGGTATGTGGGGAGTTTCTTGCCTTTTGGGAGGTCTGAGGTCTTCTGCCAGCGTTCGGTGGGTGTTCTATAGGAGAAGTTCCACATGTAGATGTATTTCTGATGTATCTGTGAGGAGGAAGGTGATCCCCGCGTCTTACTCTTCCGCCATCTTCTCGCTTCCCCTGACATTGTGTTTTTATGTTGGTACTCTGATAGCTTAGAACGATCAGAATTATTGTTGTTGTTTTCATTTTCAGTTGTTTAACTAGTTAAGAGTTTAAAACATGTTTGTGTGTAATGATGAATATATCAGAATCTTAGAGCCTTAGTGGTCATTTTGTCCAACCTCCAATATAAGCATAGGCAGTCATCCCTTTGTATTTGCAGGGAATTTGTTCCAGGACCACCATGGATACCAAAATCCGTGGATGCTCAAGTCCCTTATACAAAGTGGTGTAGTCCTCTCCTTCAACTAACACACCATTGTAAAGCAATTATACTCCAATAAAGATGTTAAAAAAATGGTGTAGTCCTCCATATTCATGGTTGATTCAATCCGTGGACTTGGAATTCCCAGATATGGAGGGCTGACTGTATACAATTCAAATTTAGAAAACTCCTGGTGATGTGGAGCTCATTACTTCCTATCATATAATAATTAAATGATATAATTAGATCTGGAGCTATGTTCAATTAGGAAAACACCACCAGTAAAAAAAATTACTTAGAAATGTGGAATCTTCCAAAGTTGAATGAAGATCAGTATCAATGATGCAGGCTCTCTTGATGCAAACCTCTCATTCCATGTGCAGATTCAGTGTGTGATAAAAATATTCAAAATGATTAGAATAAGCACATATAAAATGGCATCAAGTTGAAAATAAAACAAAAATTGTTACTTGAGTTTAAAAGAGACTGTTAAAAAGGAATTAAGAATTTCAGTGTTGAGTAAGTTCATATGGAGAACAATTTCAACCATCTTTCATGCTATTCTACAAAGTCATAGCTCACTTGAGAATAAGTGTTGAGGGAGGGTCCAGTCTCCCAATATTGTAGAAAAAGTGTGAATACCTTGGAACCAGGTAGTCCTAGGTTTAAATCCTGCTATTTACTGCTCATGTGACCTCAATTTCTATAAATCTTGGTTTGTTTTTCAATAAAATGAAGAAAATATTATTTTTGGACTGCTATTAAAATTTAAAGGGATAACATACATAAATATCACAGTGCCTGGCTTATAGTAACTGCTGAAAAAGTGTTAGATCTCTTTTCTACCACCCTTCCCCGTTCAGAAACACCAATTTTGTTTTACAGATATCTTGTGAACAATTTAGTATTCTAGGATTGTCTATCTTGTAGCTCCCTTTGCTCTCTGGATGTATAAAATTGCATTCTCTGACAGTCCTCAACAAAGGACTGGGTTGGTTGTCTTCTGGATCTCCCTCCATAGCCTCTTACCTTCTTTTTTTTTTTCTTATTTCTGCTGCTTAGAATGATGTCCTGTCACTCTAGATTTCTCAAGAAGCCCTCTCTAATCACCTGTACCCTGGATTAATTGTATCTGTATTTTAAGTTTGTTCAACATCTCTCTCTATGGGTTTTATCACCATGAAATGCTGTCTTTTAATCCAAGGTCTTCTTTCCTTGGATTGTAACTTTTTGAAGGGCAAGAATTCAAGTTAACAAGCATTTCTAATGAGGACATTTTATTTGTCATTCAGTAAGCTCAGTGCTTTAGGAGACAGGCAAATTAATTCAAGTACTGATAAAATTAGGAAGACAGATAGCCAAAAGTTTATGATTTTAAAAATTAATACAAATGACATGTGAGTTAAAAAGTAATATGCAAATTCAAAAAAAGAAAAGTATAGTCATAGTCACTGTTTCACTTGACATAAGCCAACACTGTAAAAGGCCCATTCCCAGTTGGAATATGTTCTCAATCAAGGACAGAACATAAAATAGCTAACTGAAATACTTTTACTCCTTTTTTCTCAAGTTTGATTGCCTTTTAGATTTATTTTTCCAAAAAGAAAGTGATTGTTTAAACTGACTCAGAATCATACTGCTTTGCACCCTGAGTCATTGTTGCAGAAATAGACATGGAGATGGTAAGTTGTAGTTTTTTTAAGGGGAAAAAGCAGATCCTTCTTTTCATGATGAATGAATATTGTAGTTAGTTTATGATGCTCAAAGTCTTGTGAGAACAAAGTGTGAGCACTGGAAATTTCAGAACCACTTGATAATCAATGTTGCATACATTCTGTTGCTTATGAAAAAGTAACTGCCATTACCATTGTAATTTGGTGAAGATTGTGAAGGGAAAGTCTGAGTATAAAAATAAATCTGAAGGATTACTATTTGATCTTGGACATAGAGCATCTAGTTAAAAGTGGCACAGAAACAAGAGCAGTTCATTTTGTACACTTTTTGGAATTACAGGTTAGCCCAATAAATAAGGTTCAGACATGGAACCATGCTTCAAATCTCGGATGACTTAAAGATAAGATAAAATAAATTTCATTTGTTTAAACAAGAAAGAAATCAAATCATTTTCTAAAGAGAAATATCATACCAGAATGTTCTAAAATCATAGAACTTACTGAAGAATCTTTAATAGAAACTCACAGGTCATTTCTTGCTTTAAAATAAATTCACTCCAATGGAAGTCATTTGCAGAAATTATTTGTAGGGAGAGTGTATTACTTTTCTACTGCTGCTACAAACTTAGAAACTTAAAACAACATAATTTATTAACTTATACTTCTGTAGCTTGGAAGTCTGATAGAGGTCTCATCAAGCTGAAATCTATGTCTCAGCAGGACTGCATTCTTTCCTGGTGGCTCTAAGGGAGAATCGATTTCCTTGTTCATTCAGGTTTTGGCAGAATTCAATTCCATGTGATTGTAGGACCTCCTTTCCTTGTTGGCTTTCAGATGAAGGTTATTCCTAGCTTCTAGAGGCTGCCATATTCCTGGGCTCATGGCCCCCTTCCTTCATCTCAGGATGGAAACAGCACGTTGAATCTGTCACATTTTGAATCCCTCCTGCCCTTGTTTCCATTGTCCAGTCTCTCTGACCCATTCTTCTAACTTCCTGTTCCACTTTTAAGGACTCAAGATTACATTGGGACCACTTGAATAATGCAAAATTATGCCCTATCTCAAAGTGCTTAAAGTCTTTAAAATCCCTTTTGACAATTAAGATAACATATTTACAGGTTCTGGGGATCAGGAAGTGAACTTTTTTTTTTTTTTTTTTTTAGGTGAGAGCATTATTCAACCTGCCTACCACAGAGAGATAAAAAAGATACCTGAGGTTCTCCCTTCATTTTTTCCTAAATTGGTAAGTGGGCATTTCAGAAGTTTATTGGTCACAGAATTTGAGGAGATAAGTTAATGCTTGCAAATGATCTACTTGTGAGGTTCAGGGTGGTTGATATGCCTTTGAGTTTTGGTATGAAATCAATTTCTCTGTTGTTTATTCTTAAAGCCGTAGTTGGATTAGTGTGGAGGGGGTGTGGCAGGGGGGAAGAGAGAGGTGGATGACATGGCTTTTCCTAAAGCTCCCAATTCAGGATTTTACTTTTCTTTCTGAAAACTTCTCCATAGCTACAACAAATTGGGAAACAAATGCTTCAGATACAAATGACTAGTCTGTGAGTATGTTTGTTTATGGAGGCTAATAGAATTTGACAACTTTAGGTTCAGATATTATTTGGTCAGAGAAACTAGTTTTGTTTTAAAAAGTTAAAAGGAACTCCATTTCTGAACATGTGACACTAGTTGAGAAGAAAATTACATGTTTGACTATATTTGTCTCCAAGATTCAGCTTGACTTACAGTGTGGATTGAATGACACTATATCTACATTTGAATTAGGAATGAGTAGTTATATTGATCCATAACAAAACAAGGGCTTGTTTGTTTTCCTAATTTGTCTCCTGGAATTAGGTACTAAATAGTCATACATTATCAGTTGTTGAATCTGTCAAGGAAAATAGTTTTTATAGGTGTGTATTAATAGGCACTCACTGGAGAAATATTATGTTTCCTCTGTAACAAATGTAATTTTTTAATATAATGCTTATTAAGAGGTAAAAATTATTATTGGGTTGTGCTTAGTCATGTCAAGAAAACCTGTAGTTGAAAAGTAGTTATAGTAAGGAATTACACTAGTTTTAGAAAAAAATCAATATTTAAACTTGAACATGGATTTTGCAAACTGGTATCTGAAATGAATCTTATTTCAACATATAGTAGTTTCAGCAAAAATAAATGTTACTCTTCATGTACTAGTGAGTAATAGAAGGCTGTAATTATACTATGCACTTATGTCCTCCAAAATCTAAATTTCATAGGTGCTTTCTATGAATCATCTAACCAAAAAGAAAAGAAAAAGAAGAAAAGTCATGAGACCTCCAAATGCATTTTTCTTGAATCTCAGCAATATATCAACTAGGTTTCTAGAACCATTATGCTAATACTAGTTAGTTAAATGGCTCATTTTGGGTTGTTCTCTTAGTGACAGAAAAATTAATCTCATTAAATAATTGAACTTGAAAGACAGTTGATCCTCGCAATGGTAACCTAACTTTAGCATCTCCTGTAGTGATCAAAAGGAGAACAGAGAATCTCAAAAAATATGGATTATTTACTTTCTCCTTGTCCAAGAAAGGAATAGGAAAGAAAAGAGAATATATCTAATCTGCAATGCATATTAGAAATTACAGTATGAAACATTTGTTCAGAATAATTCCCTTCCATAGATTGTCAGAAATAGTACATTTGAATGGGTTCTCTGAAAATCAAGTTCAAGAAGTTTCTTGTAATTGCAATACTAGTAGAAAAGCCATTGCTAGCTGATGCTTAGAGACTTATTATCTGGAGAAGCATTCTGTACTTCTCAGCTAAATCTGCACCACTGGTTTGAGATCTGTGACTTTTTCTGCTTTTTAAAATAACTGAACTCAAAGGACATTTAAACTTAGTACAAGCCACAGAATACACAATGAAATATTAGGTTAATATACTTATAGTAGTACCCAGAACCCCTGTAGTCTAGTTTTAGTTTGGCTTGACAAAATGTAGATGAGTTTGACAACTTTTATTCATTCAGATAAAAATATTTAGTTTACTTTGCCATTGTTATTTACTGTTGATATCTGTTGAGGCCACTATAATTAGAGGTGGTTGATATCTAAATGGACATTACTCGTTAATGTAATGTACAATGTTGTTATTGTTAAGGGAAAAGCATACTTAAAATTAATCTAAGTATCTTTCTTTTTTTTAATTTTTAAAATTCTTTTTATTTTTTGCTGTGTGAATATACTAATGACTTAAATAGAAAATCCTTCATGTTTGGTAGTAAACTGTATATAAGTATGTTTACATTGTGAAAGGTTAATAACATACTGCGATGGGGAAAAAACTTCCACCACTCCTGTCTTTTTCTCATTACTGTCTACAAAGCTAAACATTATAAAGATTTTAGAGTCCAGTTTTTAATGTACATGTATATATTTCTATATCTATTGTTTTTGTTTTAAACAAATAGGATTACCTAGTACCTTTCTTAAATGTTTTATACTTAAACATCCTCCCACCTCAGTGTAGGTTATAACCAAAGAAGTTGCACAAATATCAACACCAACTCGAGCATACCCTCTCCACTATCATAATTTTTTTTTTTTTTTTTTTTTTTTTTGCGGTACTCGGGCCTCTCACTATTGTGGCCTCTCCCGTTGCGGAGCACAGGCTCCGGACGCGCAGGCCCAGCGGCCATGGCTCACGGGCCCAGCCACTCCGCGTCATATGGGATCCTCCCGGACCGGGGCACGAACCCGCGTCCCCTGCATCGGCAGGCGGACTCCCAACCACTGCGCCACCAGGGAAGCCCTATCATAATATTTTAACCATAAAGACTTATGCTTTTGTCTATCTTTTAGACTTACATAAAAACAAAGAGAGGGTTTCCTGTTCCACATGTAAGGAGCTTAGAAGTCATCACTCCATCCTAACAAGTAAAAGCTGAACAGACTGAAAAATCAACAACTCTGTTTGAATTTATGAGTGGGAGGACTCAGGGCAAACTGCTGCCCCAAGATTGGAGGGAGAAAGAAATGAGTAGAGGGAGTCACAGCTGACTAAAACAGGGAGTCTCGAGCGGAAAACTGCCCTGGGAACCAGTGCTGAAGTAGGAAAAACTGAACTGTAATTGACAGATTGCTGGAGGCTCAGTGTGGACAATTCTGAGAGTTTAAAAACTCCAGGGGGACCTAGTCATAAAGGGGCCCCACAATATTATGAGATTTATATCCAGGAGTTTGGTCAGGTTCCCACAGTAAATATCAGAGATATACCCTCCTGCTTGTGGCAGGAGGAGGGGTAAAGAAGCCATTTTGAAATATGCCAGAGTACTCTGTTATTCTTAACAAGGCCTGTCCTCAGTAGAAAGAAACTAGTTAACCAGAGCCTAACGTGCTGGCATAATATCAGAGCCTAATTGACCCGGGGATATGGAAACAGACAATTCTAGTCCACTCTAGGTACCCTGTTCTACCTAAGGGGGGAGAAAAAAAGGGAGAAACTTTTGTTAAGTTCACAGTCCAGAGGCACAGCTTCATTAAAGACTGAAACCTGATCCTAGGTGTCCCCCTACACCTCACCACCACACTATTAAAGGCCTATGTATACCACTTTCTTTTACTCAGTATATCATGTTTGGCTACACCCCCCAAAATTACAAAGCATACTAAACGGGAAAAAAGTACAATTTGAAGAGACAGCAAACGCTAGAATCAGGCATGGCAGAGATACTGGAATATCAGAACAGGAATTTAAAACCATTATGATTAATATGCTAGCTACTCTAATGGATAAAGTAGACAAGATGCAAGAACAGATGGGCAACGAAAGTAGAGAGATGGAAGCCCTAAGAAAGAACCAAAAATAAATGCTGAAGGTCCAAAACAAAACAAAACTGTAACAGAAATGAAGAATGCCTTTGATAAGTTTATTTATTTATTTGTAAACATCTTTATTGGAGTATAATTGCTTTACAATGCTGTGTTAGTTTCTGCTTTATAACAAAGTGAATCAGTTATACATATACATGGGTCCCCATATCTCTTCCCTCTTGCATCTCCCTCCCTCCCACCCTCCCCATCCCATCCTTCTAGGTGGTCAAAAATCACCGAGCTGATCTCCCTGTGCTATGCGGCTGCTTCCCACTAGCTATCTATTTTATGTTTGGTAGTATATATATGTCCATGCCACTCTCTCACTTTGTCCCAGCTTACCATTCCCCCTCTCCGTGTCCTCAAGTCCATTCTCTACTAGGTCTGTGTCTTTACTCCCGTTTTGCCCCTAGGTTCTCCATGACCATTTTTTTTTTTTTAGATTCCATATGTATGTGTTAGCACACGGTATCTGTTTTTCTCTTTCTGACTTACTTCACTCTGTATGACAGACTCTAGGTCCATCTACCTCACTACAAATAACTCAACTTCGTTTCTTTTTATGGCTGAATAATATTCCATTGTATATATGTGCCACATCTTCTTTACCCATTCATCTGTTGATGGATGCTTAGGTTGCTTCCATGTTCTGGCTATTGTAAATAGAGCTGCAATGAACATTTTGGTACATGACCATTTTCAAATTATGGTTTTCTCAGGGTATATGCCCAGTAGTGGGATTGCTAGGTCATATCGTAGTTCTATTTTTAGTTTTTTAAGGAAACTCCATACTGTTCTCCATAGTGGCTGTATCAGTTTACATTCCTACCAACAGTTCAAGAGTGTTCCCTTTTCTCCACACCCTCTCCTGCCTTTATTGTTTCTAGATTTTTGGATGATGGCCATTCTGACCAATGTGAGATGATATCTCATTGTAGTTTTGATTTGCATTTCTCTAATGATTACTGATGTTGAGCATTCTTTCATGTGTTTGTTGGCCATCTGTATATCTTCTTTGGAGAAATGTCTATTTAGGTCTCCTGCCCATTTTTGGATTGGGTTGTTTGTTTTTTTGTTATTGAGCTGCCTGAGTTGCTTATAAATTTTGGATATTAATCCTTGTCAGTTGCTTCATTTGCAAATATTCTCTCATATTCTGATGGTTGTCTTTTCATCTTGCTTATGGTTTCCTTTGCTGTGCAAAAGTTTTTAAGTTTCATTAGATCCCATTTGTTTGTGTTTTTATTTCCATTACCCTAGGACGTGGGTCAAAAAGGATCTTGCTGTGATTTATGTCATAGAGTGTTCTGCCTATGTTTTCCTCTAAGAGTTTGCTAGTGTCCGGCCTTACATGTAGGTCTTTAACCCCTTTTGAGTTTATTTTTGTGTATGGTGTTAGGGAGTGTTCTAATTTCATACTTTTACATGTAGGTGTCCAATTTTCCACGCACCACTTATTGAAGAGGCTGTCTTTTCTCCACTGTATATTCTTCTCTCCTTTATCAAAGAAAAGGTGACCATATGTGCATGGGTTTATCTCTGGGCTTTCTATCCTGTTCCATTGATCTATATTTCTCTCCTTGTGCCAGTACCATACTGTCTTCTTTACTGAAGCTTTGTAGTATAGTCTGAAGTCAGGGAGCCTGATTCCTCCAGCTCCATTTTTCATTCTCAAGATTGCTTTGGCTATTCAGGGTCTTTTGTGTTTCCATACAAATTGTGAAATTTTTTGTTCTAGTTCTGTGAAAAATGCCAGTGGTAGGTTGATAGGGATTGCATTGAATCTGTAGTTTGATTTGGGTAGTATAGTCATTTTCACAATGTTGATTCTTCCAATCCAAGAGCATGGTCTATCTCTCCATCTGTTTGTAACATCTTTAATTTCTTTCATCAGTGTCTAATACTTTTCTGCATGCAGGTCTTTTGTCTCCTTAGGTAGGTTTACTCCTATATATTTTATTCTTTTTGTTGGCAATGGTAAATGGGAGTGTTTTCTTAATTTCACTTTGAGATATTTTCATCATTAGTGTATAGGAATGCCAGAGATTTCTGTGCATTAATTTTGTATCCTGGTACTTCACCAAATTCATTGATTAGCTCTAGTAGTTTCCTGATAGCATCCTTAGGTTTCTCTATGTGTATTATCATGTCATCTGCAAACAGTGAGACATTTACTTCTTTTCTGATTTGGACTCCTTTTATTTCTTTTTGTTCTCTGATTGCTGTGGCTAAAACTTCCAAAACTATGTTGAATAATAGTGGTGAGAGTGGGCAACCTTGACTTGTTCCTGATCTTAGTGGAAATGGTTTCAGGTTTTCACCATTGAGGACGATGTTGGCTGTGGGTTTGTCCTATATGGCCTTTATTATATTGAGGAAATTTCCCTCTTTGCCTACTTTCTGCAAGGTTTTTATCATAAATGGGTGTTGAATTTTGTCAAAAGCTTTCTCTGCATCTATTGAGATGATCATATGGTTTTTATTCTTCCATTTGGTAATATGATATATCACATTGATTGATTTGTATATATTGAAGAATCCTTGCATTTCTCGAATAAACCCCACTTGATCATGGTGTATGATCCTTTTAATGTGCTGTTGGATTCTGTTTGCTAGTATTTTGTTGAGAATTTTTCCATCTATGTTCATCAGTGATATTGGCCTGTAGTTTTCTTTCTTTATGACATCTTTGTCTGCTTTTGGTATAAGGGTGATGGTGGCCTCATAGAATGAGTTTGGGAGTGTTCCTCCCTCTGCTATCTTTTGGAAGAGTTTGAGAAGGATAGGTGTTAGCTCTTCTATAAATGTTTGATAGAATTCACTAGTGAAGCCACCTGGTCCTGGGCTTTTGTTTGTTGCAAGATTTTTAATCACACTCTCAATTTCAGCGATTGTAATTGTTCTGTTCATATTTTCTATTTCTTCCTGGTTCAGTCTCAGTAGGTTGTGCGTTTCTAAGAATTTGTCCATTTCTTCCAGTTTGTCCATTTTATTGGCATAGAGTTGCTTGTAGTAATCTCTCATGACCTTTTGTATTTCTGCAGTGTCAGTTGTTACTTCTCCTTTTCCATTTCTTATTCTATTGATTTGAGTCTTCTCCCTTTTTTTCTTAATGAATTTGGCTAATGGCTTATCAATTTTGTTTATTTTCTCAAAGAACCAGCTTTTAGTTTTATTGGTCTTTGCTATCGTTTTCTTCATTTCTTTTTCATTTATTTCTGATCTGGTCTTTATGATTTCTTTCCTTCTGCTAACTTTGGGGTTTTTTGTTCTTCTTTCTCTAATTGCTTTAGGTGCAAGGTTTGGTTGTTTATTTGAGATGTTTCCTGTTTCTTAAGGTATGATTGTATTGCTATAAACTTCCCTCTTAGAACTGCTTTTGCTGCATCCCATAGGTTTTGGGTCGTCGTGTCTCCATTGTCATTTGTTTGTAGGTATTTTTTGATTTCCTCTTTGATTTCTTCAGTGATCACTTCGTTATTAAGAAACGTATTGTTTAGCCTCCATGTGTTTGTATTTTTTACAGATCTTTTCCTGTAATTGATATCTAGTCTCATAGCATTGTGGTCAGAAAAGATACTTGATACGATTTCAATTTTCTTGAATTTGCCAAGGCTAGATTTGTGACCCAAGATATGATCTATCCTGGAGAATGTTCCATGAGCACTTGAGAAGGAAGTGTATTCTGTTGTTTTTGGATGGAATGTCCTATAAATATCAATTAAGTCCATCTTGTTTAATGTATCATTTAAAGCTTGTGTTTCCTTATTTATTTTCATTTTGGATGATCTGTCCATTGGTGAAAGTGTGGTGTTAAAGTCTCCTACTATGAATGTGTTACTGTAGATCTCCCCTTTTATGGCTGTTAGTATTTGCCTTACGTATTGAGGTGCTCCTATGTTGGGTGCATAAATATTTACAATTGTTATATCTTCTTCTTGGATCGATCCGTTGATCATTAGGTAGTGTCCTTCTTTGTCTCTTGTAATAGTTTTTATTTTAAAGTGTATTTTGTCTGATATGAGAATTGCTACTCCAGCTTCCTTTTGATTTCCATTTGCATGGAATATCTTTTTCCATCCCCTCACTTTCAATCTGTATGTGTCCCTAGGTCTGAAGTGGGTCTCTTGTAGACAGTGTATATATGGGTTTTATTTTTGTATCCACTCAGCCAGTCTGTGCCTTTTGGTGGGAGCATTTAATCCATTTACTTTTAAGGTAATTATCGATATGTATGTTCCTATTCCCATTTTCTTAATTGTTTTGGGTTTGTTATTGTAGGTCTTTCCGGTCTCTTGTGTTTCTTGCCTAGAGAAGGTCCTTTAGCATTTGTTGTAAAGCTGGTTTGGTGGTACTGAACTCTCTCAGCTTTTCTTTGTCTGTAAAGGTTTTAATTCCATCAAATCTGAATGAGATCCTTGCTGGGTAGAGTAATCTTGTTTGTAGGTTTTTCTCCTTCATCACTTTAAATATGTCTTGTCACTCCCTTCTGGCTTGGAGAGTTTCTGCTGAAAGATTAGCTGTTAATCTTATGGGGATTTCCTTTTGTGTTATTTGTTTTTCTTTTGCTGCTTTTAATATGTTTTCTTTGTATTTAATTTTTGATATTTTGATTAATGTGTCTTGGCGTGTTTCTCCTTGGATTTATCCTGTATGGGACTCTCTGTGCTTCAGGGACTTGATTAACTATTTCCTTTCCCATATTAGGGAGGTTTTCAACTATAATCTCTTCAAATATTTTCTCAGTCCCTTTCTTTTTCTCCTCTTCTTCTAGGACCCCTGTAATTCGAATGTTGGTACATTTAATGTTGTCCCAGAAATCTCTGAGACTGTCATTCCTTTTTCTTTATTTTCATTCGTTTTTCTTTATTCTTTTCATTCTTTTTTCATTTATTTTTTTCTTGTTTCTTTATTCTGCTCTGCAGTAGTTATTTGCAGTAATATATCTTCCAGGTCACTTATCCGTTCTTCTGCCTCAGTTATTCTGCTATTGATCCCTTCTAGAGTATTTTTAATTTCATTTTTTGTTTTGTTCATCATTGCTTGTTTCCTCTGTAGTTTTTCTAGGTCCTTGTTAAATGTTTCTTGCATTTTCTCTTTTCTATTTCCAAGATTTTACATCATCTTTACTATCATTATTCTGAATTCTTTTTCAGGCAGACTGCCTATTTCCTCTTCATTTGTTAGGTCTGGTGCACTTTTACCTTGCTCCTTCATCTGCTGTGTGTTTTTCTGTCTTGTCATTTTCTTATCTTACTGTGTTTGGGGTCTCCTTTTTGCAGGCTGCAGGTTCGTAGTCCCCATTGTTTTTGGTGTCTGTCCCCAGTGGCTCAATTGGTTCAGTGGGTTGTGTAGGCTTCCTGGTGGAGGGGACTGGTGCCTGTGTTCTGGTGGATGAGGCTGGATCTTGTCTTTCTGGTGGGCACGTCCACCTCTGGTGGTGTGTTTTGGGTTGTCTGTGGCCTTATTATGATTTTATGCAGCCTCTCTGCTAATGTGTGGGGTTGTGTTCCTGTCTTGCTAGTTGTTTGGCACGGGGTGTCCAGCACTGTAGCTTGCTGGTCATTGAGTGAAGCTGGGTGTTGGTGTTGAGATGGAGATCTCTGGGACATTTTCGCCGTTTGATATTACGTGGAGCTGGGAGGTCTCTTGTGGACCAGTGTTCTGAGCTTGGCTCTCCCACCTCAGAGGCACAGCACTGACTCCTGGCTGGAGCGCCAAGAGCCTTTATTCCACACACAAAAAGAGGAAAAGGTGAAAAAATAGTGGATCTTGCTCTCAAAGTCCACCTCCTCAATTTGGGAAGATTCGTTGTCTATTCAGCCATTCCACAGATGCAGGGTACATCAAGGTGATTGTGGAGTATTAATCCGCTGCTCCTGAGGCTGCTGGGAGAGATTTCCCTTTCTCTTCTGTGTTTGCACAGCTCTGGGGATTCAGCTTTGGATTTGGCCCCGCCTCTGCTTGTAGGTAGCCTGAGGGTGTCTGTTCTTTGCTCAGACAGGACGGGGTTAAAGGAGCAGTTGATTCGGGGGCTCTGGCTCACTCAGGCCATGGCTGTGGAGGGACATGGAGTGCAGTGCGAGCCTGCATCAACAGAGGCTGGCATGATGTTGCAGCAGCCGGAGGCGTGCCGTGCATTCTCCTGGGGAAGTTGTCCCTGGATCACAGGACCCTGGCAATGGCGGGCTGCACAGGCTCCTGGGAGGGGAGGTGTGGGGATTGAGCTGTGCTCGCACACAGGGTTCTTGGTGGCGGCAGCAGCAGCTTTAGCGTCTCGTGCCCGTCTCTGGGGTCTGCGCTGATAGCCACTGCTCGTGCCCATCTCTGGAGCTCCTTTAAGTGGCGCTCTGAATCCCCTCTCCTCGCGCATCAGGAAACAAAGAGGCAAGAAAAAGTCTCTTGTCGCTTCGGCAACTCCAGACTTTTTCTGGACTCCCTCCCAGCTAGCCATGGTGCACTAACCCCTTCAGGCTGTGTTCATGCCACCAACCCCAGTCCTCTCCCCGGGATCCCACCAAAGCCCGAGCCTCAGCTCCCAGCCCCCGCCTGCCCCCGTGGGTGAGCAGACAAGCCTCTCGGGCTGGTGAGTGCTGGTCGGCACTGATCCTCTGTGCGGGAATCTCTCCGCTTTGCTCTCCGCACCCCTGTTACTGCACTCTCCTCTGTGGCTCCGAAGCTTCCCCCCTCCACCACCCGTAATCTCTGCCCATGAAGGGGCTTCTAGTGTGTGGGAACCTTTCCTCCTTCACAGCTCCCTCCCACTGGTGCAGGTCCCATCCCTATTCTTTCGTCTCTGTTTATTCTTTTTTCTTTCACCCTACCCAGATTCATGGGGAGTTTCTTGCCTTTTGGGAGGTCTGAGGTCTTCTGCCAGCGTTCAGTGGGGTTCTATAGGAGCAGTTCCACGTGTAGATGTATTTCTGATGTATCTGTGGGGAGAAAGGTGATGTCCCCGTTTTACTCTTCCGCCATCTTCCTGCCCCCCCCAAGCCTCATTTCTTTGGTACCCATGTTATAACATGTGATACATGTCGGGAGGGAAGTGAATTTCTTCCTAATTATGCATGGAATAATGCTTCTGTGACAATTCAATGTCCCTACTGTAAGATGCATCTAGAGATGTTGTCCTTAGCATAGATATCAGAAATGTGAATGACAACATTTTCAGCAGAGACGTCAGAAAATCAAATTCATGTGGTTTCCCATGTAATGGAAATTGATAATATAGCTGGAGTGATCAAGTGAATTCCATAGTTAGCACTTTCATAAGCACAGGTATAAGACCTTTCTTGTAGTATCCTTGTCTGGCTTTGGTATCTGAGTAATTCTGGACTCATAAAATGAGTTTGGAATTGTTGCCTGCTTTTCAGTTTTTTGAAGATTTTCAGAAGGATTGGCATTAATTATTCTTTAAATGTTTGGTGGAATCCACCAGTCAAACCATCTGGTCCTGGGCTTTTCTTAGTTGGGATGTTTTTGGTTACTGCTTAAATCTACTTAGTCATTATTAGTCTGTTCAGGTTTTCTATTTCTTCATGATTCATTCTTGATAGGTTTTATTTTTCTAGGAATTTATCCATTTTTCTAGGTTATCCAATTTTTTAACATATAATTTGCACAGTAGTCTCTTATCCTTTTTGCTGGGTTGGCCAAAAGGTTCGTTTGGGTTTTTCCACAGTATGTTACAGAATGCTTTTCTAATCTATATTTCATACATTTCAAAAATAGACAAGTGGGGTGACATCAAACTAAAGGGAACTATCAGAGTTAAAAGGCAAACTATGAAATGGGAGAACATATTTGAAATCCATATGTCTGATAATGGATTAATTTCCAAAATAAATGAGGAGTTCCCACAATGCAATAGCAAAAAAAAAAAAAAAAAAAAAAAAGAAAAAAAAAGAAAAGGACTTGTATAGACATTTCTCCAAAGAAGACTTACAAATGGCCAACAGGTATATGGAAAGGTATTCAAATTCACAGCATCACTAATCATCACAGAAATGCACATAAAATCCTCGAGAGATATCACCTCACACCTGCTACAGATGGCTGTTAGCAAAACAAACAAACAAACACACAAAAAAACTCAAAAGATAATAAGTGTTAGCAAGGATATGAAGAAATTGGAACCCTGTATTCTGTTGGTAGGAATGTAAAATGGTTCACTATCAAAAACAGTGTAAAGTTTTCTTGATAAATTAAAAACAGGACTACCATATGATCGTTAATACCACTCCTGGGTATCTATGTAGAAGAGTTGAAATCAGGATCTTGAAGAGATATCTGCACTCCAGTGTTCATTGCAGCATTATTTGCAATAGCCAAAACATGCAAGAAACCCAGATGTCCATCAACAAATGAACAGATAAAGAAAGTGTGGTATATATACAACGAGATATTATTCTGCCTTTAAAAAAAAAGGAAATCCTACCATTTGCAACAAATTGAATGGACTTGGAAGACATGGTGCTGAGTGAAATAAGTCAGTCATACAAGGATAAATACTGCTTGATCCTACTTAGATGAGGTATCTAAAATAGTCAAACTCATAGAAGTACAGAATAGAACGGTAGTTGCCAGAGGATGGGGAAGGGAGAAATGGAGAGTTACTGTTCAATAGGTATAAAGTTACAGTTATGCTAGATGAGTACGTTTTAGAGATCTCCTGTAAAATATAGTGCCTATAGTTGACAACACGGTATTGTGCACTATAATCTTGTTAAGAGGCGCAATCTCATGTTAAGTGCTCTTGCTACAAAGGAAAAAACAGCAAGGGGACACAAGAAATCTTTTGGAGGTGCTGGAAATATTTATTACCTTGACTGTGGTGATGGTATCAAACATATATTCATAGATCCAAACACAAAAAATGTGTATATTAAATATGTGCATTTTTGTATATTAAGTATGCCTCAATAAAGCTGAAAAAATTCTATTGCCTATTGCTTTTAAAAAGTGGGAAGTCAATTAATCTATAGGGGTTATGTAAAAGCTCTGTACGTGTACCGTGCAAAGCTGTTTATGGTTTTTTTTTAAAACTTTCAGTAAAATTTCCTAATGTTTTTCTACTTTGTCAAATTCTGAGTCTTGAGCATTCAGGGAGTTGTAGTGACAAGAAAATATGGGAACGGAAAAGAGATGCACCAGGCAACGCCTCTCGAGTATTTGGTGTATTGTCCATTTTTCTGGTTAAGCAAGAACATTGTCTGTCTTCACTATCTCTCAGTACTAATGATTGCCATTTTATGTAAATTTGTAAATAGTCTAGTAAGATGCTTACTTGTGTCTCAGAGGCAGACTGCATGACTGCCCAAACCACAGCCTTTACAACTACTTACGTCCTTTAACTCTGAACAGCTGGATGAGAACACAGAAACTGGCAAGCAGCCACTGATTCCCCTTGAAGCCCCAATGAAAACAATACCACAGCTCTAAGGGGAAAGCATTAACTGCTGATTTGTTCTACAGCAGACAGTTGCTATTGAAAATCTTCCAAAAATTCTTTCTGTTGTTTCCTATCTCTCCAAATTATTAAACTTACCTATAAATTATTGTCATTTTGGAACTGTATTTTTAATCTGTACCTTAATTCATCCCACCAGGACACTTATTCTTTGAAAACGGTAGGATGTTTCTTGCCCTAAAACCGATAAAAAAGTTTTCCTGTTACCACAGCTAGGAAAGTGAGAAATATGTACCTCAAAACTACACTTGCTTTCTGGTTAGTTATTATCTTTTTGGCATTACATATGTAAATATGATCATTTTTTACTTTTGTGTATCTTTCCTCTTTACCCACTGAAATTCTGAATCAATCCTTTAACATAACTAAATATCTTACTACTTGATTCTTTGTCAAGTATATGCTATTTGTAAGACCTGTGAATAAACTTACTAAAAAAGATCATTCTTTCAGTTAACTTGAAAAAAGTGATTTCAGACTTATAGAAATGCTGCAAGAATAGTACAAAGAATTCTTGTATGCTCTTCACCTAGAACCCTTAAATATTAATATACTGCCACATCTTCTCCTGATCATGTTGCAGACATGATGTCTATGTATTTCTAAATATTTCAGAATTTCCTTTAAAAAGACATTTTCTTATACAATCATAGTACATTATTTAAATCAGAAGATTAACATTGATACACTACTATTGTCTAATTTATGGACCTTTTCAAATTTCATCAGTTGACCTCATGTTCATTACAGCAAAACAGTTTAAAAAAATCATTTTTTTCCTGGTTCAGGATCCAAATAACATGCATTTAGGTGTTATGTCTCTTAAGTCTCCTTTATTTGGGAAGAGTTATTTCTCTTTCATGACCTTCATATTTTTTGAAACGGGCAGGTCAATAATTTTGTAGAATGTTCCTCATGTCTTTCTTTTATTCCAATACTCTAGAGTAGATCATTATAAAATAACCAGGTATATAAAATCTTATTCAAACTAATACTAGCAATTGTATTACTTTAGTATCTGTGAACTTTCCTTTAAGGCTTGGTTTATATAGGCAGCTTAATTATGCAGCAAAATTTTATAGTGTTCCTACCTATAGTGTGACAGGTATTCTGTTGTAGATATCAAGTGTAATAATATCAGTAAAAGATGGTACTGCCCTTTAGCAACACATGGTTCTTTACACTTGTATATTTCTAACTGTGGTACATAATATCTCTCTTCCGCTCCCACATTTTTGAAAAAGAGATGTGCAATTCTTTTTTTGTTGTTTTTTTATTTAAATTTTGTTTGCACAGGGTTTTTTGTTGTTGTTGGGTAATTTGTTTTTTACCTTAACCTAATATCAATCTTTCGAATGTAAAAACAGAAGAAATTCGGGGCTTCCCTGGTGGCGCAGTGGTTAAGAATCCGCCTGCCAATGCAGGGGACATGGGTTCGATCCCTGGTCCAGGACGATCCCACATGCCTTGGAGCAACTAAGCCCAAGCGCCACAACTACTGAAGCCTGCACTCTAGAGCCCGCGCACCTAGAGCCCGTGCTCCACAACAAGAGAAGCCACGGCAATGAGAACCCACGGCAATGAGAAGCCCGCACACTGCAACAGAGACCCAACGCAGCCAAAAATAGATAAGTAAAATAAATTCATTAAAAAATAAAAAAGAAGAAATTGTCATATTAAATAAATTGTCTGGATGTTCTGATACAGAGGAAGAAGAGTAAAACAATTTAATCCCTATCCATATTTCTTCAACAGATCTTGTCAGCCTGTAAGCTTTCTAGAGATAGGAGGTGTTTTATTTTGTGTACTTGGCTTAGACATTGATGCATATCTTTTCCTCTGAACTCCATTTTAAGTGGTCAAATATATGGTGAAGGGAAGCAATATCTTACAAAGAAGATATAATTTTAGGTAAAGAAAATTCATGTTAGCTACACTTGAAAGCTGAATTACATAAATTCAAAAGGATATAATTCTATGTAAAACAAGTATATATAGTTGATTTAAACAACAAGTATGTATATGTTGATTTAAAAACATATTTATAAATAGATCATCCCATTGAATTCTGCTTGGATATTCCATTAAGTTAACTCTAAAATCTCAAGAATTTTGAAATTCATTGTCAATATCAATTGTTTAAAACCATAAGTGATTTAAAATATATGAAATAATTATGTAAAATAGTAACTATGGAAATGGTTTTATATACTCAAATATACAGATATAATATATATGTATCTTTATATGTATTCAAAGATAATAGGTAGATAGATGTTCCATAAAATATAAATATGGAGCATTTTACCATGTGGAAGAATGTATTTTACAGCAAGGAGTGAAAAAGTATCAGAGTATTGATGGGAACGTTATCCTCGTTTTTCTATTTACTTATGAGATTTTTCTCCCATCAATAACTCATACAATTTAATGTAACTGAGCAGCAAGACTCTAAGAATTCAGAATATATTTAGACAAGGCTCCTCATTCATTAAAACAAATTATTGTTGATCTTTTGCAGCAGTGATCTCCAAATCTATGACAAAAGTTCCAAAATAGTAAATCATCCTTTGATTGCTACGTAATTTGAATGTAGTAATTCAAAAGAAATCTAAATGTAATTATTGTGTTTAAACATTATTTTCTACTCTCAAAGAAAAAGAAAACAGTAAGAGCCCCAGCAACAGCTATCATTTGTATGGAAAGCCCAGTTTCTTTGTCGGGTGTTGTTGAAGTATGGATACATTTGTTGAGAATTTTAAGGGAATTCTAAAGAGGAATTTGAGAATCTCTACCCACTGTTTAGCTCTAGAAATTTCTCCTTACCTTTGATCTGAATTTAAACTACAGGTTTCTAGATGAATTTCATTTTTTCATTTGTCCTGCTTTACATAAAATGAGTTCTTTCACTATCAAGATCCAAGTACACTTTCAGTTCTGGGACATTTTCATTCATGATTTCTTCAAATATTTTTAACCCAACATTCTTCCACCCTCTCATTCAGAAATCAACAGAGAAATGTTGGGACTTCTGACTCTTTGTATGTCTCCAACATTTTCTTTCACAATTTTCCTTTTCTTATATATGTTTTTAAGTCTATTTTACATAATTGCTATACCTAACCTTTTAGCCTACTCATCTGTTCTTCAGTTGTGGTCATCCTTCACCTTGGGTTCATTTAGCTAAAAGCCTATGCTAAGATTTTTACTTTATTTCAACATTATTTCTTTTAAAAATGACAATTTTGTTTTTCTTCTATTTATCATTTCATGGCTCTTCTTTTTTATAATTTCTAACTAACATAATGGACATGATGACTTTTTTTTTTTTGAGACTATTAAAGGCATTTATTTTTAGGCCTGTACAGGTTACTCTAATATTCCTAGTGCTACAGTATAAGTGTCATCTTCTGATAGGGGGTTTCTCCCCATGGCATTGGCCTTATTTAGATAATTGGTGTTTCAGGCTTAGGCCCTCACTTTACAGTGAGAATTTTTTCTCAGGCCTCCTCGTGTGCATCCTGGATTGTAATTACCTCCAAGCCATGTTATTAGCCTGAGCTCCAGCATTATGGTACTCACATTGGCCCTTTTTCTCGGGGCAACATCAATCACTGCTTATATAACTGCTTGGTTTCTTTGTTGCTTTTGTTGTTTTATTGTGTTTATAGAATTGCCTTTCTATTTCTATTTCTTGTTTTGAGTATAATTATATGTGTAAGAGAGTGCAAAATATACATTTTATTGTATACTTGATGGTAATGCAAACGGATAATTCAGTGTCTACAAGTTTGAAATATGAACCGTATTATCTTTGATATAACAATGTTGTTTTAATCTCAAATTTTAGTCTAGAATAGTCATGACAGCATGTTCCAAGGCTTGTGTAATTTCTATGTTTATTATTCATAACAGCACTTGTGTCATGTTTTCTTCTAAGTTCCCTCGTGACTGCTTCTCTCTAAAAATGGAAAACCTTCCTGAATCCTCTAATTTGTATTAATTTTTTCTTAGTATAGTATATTCTGAGAAACAAGAGACCTGGATTCTGGTCATGGTTTTGACACCATGAAATCGTGGTACATTAAGTGATTATTAATTTCCCCGCCGTTAAAACAGTGAAAGTATTAACTCTCTCATCAGTTTCTGAAGTGAGATAATTTTGATTTCTAATGCTAGGTTGCTGTAAGTTAGTTCAGATACTAGATAAAATACATTTAGACCTCACAGTGTTGGATAGGCTAAAAATCATTAGTATTTTTAAGGGCCCTTTTAACAACAGCTGGGGCCTAGTAATTTTTACTGACTTCTTTGCTTTTTAAGTTGTGTTCTGAAGTTGCCAATCAAATAATCAATGAGTCTAAAAATAATGACCTATATTGAAAATAGCAATGAAAAGAATGAGAGCTTGTGGCACCTAAACATAAGTCAGCATGAGTTTGAATTATAAATCTACCCATAACTCCGTGGTACTTTGGGTGAGTTAATTAATATCTCCATCCCTTACTATCTCTTGAACTTTCAGTGAGATTAGATTGTACTACAGATTTTAAATCCCTAAGGCATTTGATGAATTTCACTTCTCTTCTTTCCCATGAAACTGACTGGACTTAATGTTCATGAGCTTTTCTTGCTGCTGTTATTTAGTATCAAATATTCCTCCAACTTGTTTTTTGGCATCTGATATTGTAGGTAAAAAGTCTGACAGCACTATGATTAATTTTCTTTGGGGGGGGGCTGTATGTTTTTTTCCTATGTGGAACCATTTAAAGATTTTATCTTTATTCTTGCTGTCCTAACATTTCATCACTATGCATCAAAGTGTGGGTAGTTTCATTCATCCTGTTTGCCAACCAACTGGCTGTAGGGCAGTTAAATCTTAAGGTGCAAGCCTTTTTTTTCAAGTCTGGGAAATGTTCTTCCATGATTTAATGATTTTCCACCTCACATTTCCTCTAACCTTTCCCTCTGGATATCCAACTAGAAAAATATTGGTACGTATGAACCTATTTTGCTAAGGTTCAATTTTCCTTTCTTACTTTCCAGCATTTACTCATTTAACCTGCCTTAATGAAGAATGCTTTGGTTCAATGCTACTTGAGATTCACTCCTTAGCAGGGTCTGTTCTACTGTTCAGCTATGAACTATCAAATGTCTTTTCCCCACTTTGGAGGAGGTGGCCAGTATTAACCTACTCTTGCTTAATTTTATTATTTTACCATCTATGATGTCTGTTTACCTCAAATATTTAATAATTTGTATCTGTGTGCCCAGTGTTGTTTTTGAGCACCTCTGTCCTCCTGCCTGTCTGCTGTAATCTCTGTTCTGGCTGAATGAAAGGAAGAAGAAAATGCTTCTTATGGGGTGTCTTCTGGGTTTGAGAGATCCATGCCTCTCCTGGTTGTCTAATGGCAATCTGAACTCTGTTTTTTTCTCTCCAGCCTCAGTACTGAGACACACTGCTTTGGCCTTCAACTCTCTGCCAGATTCTTAGCATAAATAAAAGAGAGGGAGGAGAGCAATAAACATAGCTTTTCCAAACAAAATTCTCTAGTTTATCATCCTGATGAACACTTCAGGACCCTCTTCTATTCCTGCAAGAACTGACTGAGCTTTCAGCTACCACAGAACCAGTCATGCCTATAAACAGCATCTTTGCATATCAAGAACTGATTTCTTCAGTCAATACCATTCTATCTATGTGCTACCTGTTAGTACTTTCTCAACATTTCTGGAACACTAGTGGTGCTTTTCCTTATTTCCCACTGCTTTAATGATTTTTCCCCCTGCAAGGCTTTTGTTCCCATTTCTTAATTCATTTGAGTGGAAAGTTAGAAATGCATGCCCAGTTCACCATGTTTGTTCTAAACTCCCATTAGTCTGTTATGAGATGATTCATTGCAATCTATTCACTGCTCCACATGCACTAGCAATTTGAGAAGTTCTTCCCTTAACTGGTAAATATGTTGTGATAACAAATAAGGTGTTGGGTAATATTTCCAGAGACCACTTTGCCCAGAAGTGCCTAGGAAATAATGCCTCTCACCATTCTCCACTCACAGCCAGCCAGGGCAGCTCTTAACAAATGACTAACTAGTATGGAGGTGTTAATATCACAGCTCCAGCATCCTATAGTTGGAATAATGTGGAGGCATATATTTTCTAATGTTTTCAAGGGTTTTCCTGCAGTAATAATCTCTAGTTGTCCATTGTGGTAGCTGGCATAAGAACACACCATTAGCTGATTTTCCCTTCCCTGTATTACATCACTACACTTCTAATGGTATTCCCTGTCCCTCCAAATAAACTATTTGTACTTAAATCTTTGACTTTGTAGAAACTGAAACTAAGATGATATTCCCTGTCCCTCCAAATAAACTATTTGTACTTAACTATTTGACTTTGTGGGAACTGAAACTAAGCAATCACCATGCATCAAATAGCCTTGTGTTATAAAATGTGTCCAATTACTCTCCGTATAAAAATTATTTGATTAAAGTAGTAAACCAGATATGCACATATGAAGTAATCATTCATTTTTCCTTATGTATCATGGTCATTTAAATCTGAACGTAAAAACAAAACATATTACAAGAAACTTTGTTATTTGGCATACAATAGAATACTCAAAGTGTGTTTTACAGCATAGTAGTCTAGTAAAATGTTTAGGCAATAAAGGATTCTGTGATCATACTATTTTGAGAAATACTACAAAGTAAAGAGAAATTCTGCAGTAAAAATAAAATACAACAAAATCTGCTAGTCTTCATTTGAAGTTAATATTTCTCAAACTTATATTACAAGGGAAACTCTTTATAGCATAATTCCCATTGATATCCAGTTAAATCAGTGTTTTGTTGAACATAATCCTCACCAATAGCAATAAAAAAATATGGTATGTTTATCTGTGGGAAGCTAACTGACTTATACAATTATGAAAGCTGTAATTTTGATTTAATTAGACCCATAATCTTACCAATCACACAAAACTGCTGACACATTAGTAATTAATTATTAAATCTGTTGGCTGCGTTTGAAAGTGGCATTGCTTAAAGTAATGCTTTTTCAATTTGTTTTTTTACTCAGCAAAAATCCTAGACTCCCAAAATGTGTAATCTCTTAATATTTTGCTCTAGTTCCTTACATATTATCACATTGGTAATGTAATGTTGAGGTGACAAAATTAATGCCTATGAAGATGCCATAAAAGCCCATAAATAATTTTATTGTTAGTTCAACAGAGCCCCCCTTAGATTAGTTTAGTAAATCAGTTTGTTAGATGACTATAGCTGTATATTTTTCTTCAAAGATTGAAAAATAGTCTTTACAAACTTATTAATTAATTGATACAATGTAATTCTCAAATAATAGCATTTTTGAAATTTTTATGTATGTGAAAGTAATAGACATTTAATTATCTTTTCATTTGTTTGTTTGTATTGAGTATATAGATATTATTGAATTCACTGCACCTTTGAGTCTGGGTGTATAGTTGGTCTGTAGTTTTACAGACTAGCTTAAATTGCAGGGATTTAGAGAGTTATTAAGTATGTAATTCTCAATTAAAGTGTCAGTTGTCATTCAAGATGTGCATAACACCTAGGTTTGTTTTTCTTGATGAGAATGATTTATACTCTCCAGTCATTTCTTCATACTCTGTCAGAGCTGTCTTCAAAATGCAGTCCTAATTATGTTACCTCCTCACTAAAAACTCTGTGTTATTTTTATATCATTAAGCTATTCTCCAAATATGTCTGCAAATTCCCACGCATTTTCAAGAAGACCCAGTTCAAATGTGTCTTCATTAATGAGGCAGGTCTTGAAACCCACCCACTGGTATTAAGCTCGCCTTTTTCTGGGATCTTATACAAATCAGCTTTTGTGGGCATATGGTTTCACCTCCCTATTTTTTTATATATTGAAATAATAACAACATCACCGTGTTGTTATCTGCAGTAAATAAGTTGAGGTGTTTAAAGTACCAAGCATAGGATTTGGCAGATATTGAAGCTCAATAAATTGTAGCTATTAATATATCTTATTATTATAGCACACAATCTGCTTTTTGTTGCAGTTATTTGGGAACAAACATGTCTCTTTCTATCAGCATATAAACATTTTGATGGCAGATTTTATGCCTAAATTGATCTTAATATCCCCCAAGGTGTTGAGCACTTGTCTGGTATACATCGCCTATTTGTTTTACTTTTAATCCATAGTAATTTAATGCAAAAATAAACATATGAAATGATCTAACCTTACATCTAAAGGAACTAGAAAAAGAAGAACAAACAAAACCCAGAGTTAGTAGAAGAGAAATCATAAGGATCATAGCAGAAATAAATGAAATAGAGACTAAGAAAACAACAGAAAAGGTCAATGAAACTAAGAGCTTGTTCTTTAAAAAGATAAACAAAACTGATAAACCTTTAGCCTGACATATCAAGAAAAAAATAAGAGAAAGCCCAAGTCAATAAAATCAGAAATGAAAAAGGAGAAGTTACAAACTACATACAAAGGATCATAAGAAACTATTATGAATAATTATATGCCAACAAAATGACAACCTAGAAGAAATGTACCAATTCCTAGAAATGTACAATCTCCCAATATTGAGCAAGGAAGAAATACAAATTATGAACAGACCAATTACAAGTAATCAGATTGAATCAGTTAAAAAGAAAAAAAAATCTCCCAACAAACAAAAGTCCAGGACCAGATGGCTTCACAGGTGAATTCTACCAAACATTTACAGTAGCATTAACACCAATCCTTCTCAAATTATTCCAAGAAATTATAGAGGGAGGGACACTTCTGAACTCATTCTACTGGGTAAGCATCACCCTGATACCAAAACCAGGCAAAGATATGACAAAAAAGAAAATTATAGGCTAGCATCACTGGCGAACATAGATGCAAAAATCCTCAACAAAATATTAGCAAACTGAATTAAACAATACATTTAAAGGATCATACACCATGATCAAGTGAGATTTATCCCAGGGATATAAGAATAGTTCAATATTCACAAATCAAGCAATGTGATACACCACATTAACAAATTGAAGAATGAACACCATATGATCGTTTCAGTAGGGGCACAGCAATCTTTTGACAAAACTCAGCATCCATTTATGATAAACTGTTCAGAAAGTAGTCATAGAGGGAACATACCTCAACATAATAAAGATCATATGTGACAAGTCCATAGGTAACATCATATTCAGTGGTGAAAAGCTGAAAGCATTTCCTCTAAGATCAGGAACAATACAAGGATACCCACTCTCACCACTTTTATTCAAAATAGTATTGGAAGTCCTAGCCACAGAAATCAGACAAGAAAAAGAAATAAAAGGAATCCAAATTGTAAACGAAGGATAAAACTGTCACTGTTTGCAAATGACATGATACTCTACATAGAAAATCCTCAAGACACCACCAAAAAACTACTAGAGCTCGTCAATGAATTCAGTAAAGTTGCAGGACACAAAATTAATATACAGAAATATGTTGCATTTCTATACACTAACAATGAACTATCAGAAAGAGAAATTAAGGAAACAATCCCATTTACAGCTGCATCAAAAGGAATAGAAAACTAGGAGTAAACCTACCTAAGGTGGTAAAAGAGCTAGAGCTGTACTTGGAAAACTAGAAGACACTGGTGAAAGAAATTGAAGAGGACACAGACAGATGGAAAGGTAAACTGTGTTCATGGATTGGAAGAATTAATATTGTTAACATGGCCATACGACCCAAAGCAATCTACTGATTCAATGCAATCTCTATCAAAGCACCAAGGGTATTTTTCATAGAACTAGAACAAAAGATTGGGATTGACATAAACACAGTAATATATATAAAATAAATAACTAATAAGAAGCTACTTATAAGTAGGGAACTCTACTCAATACTCTGCAACGACCTATACGGGAAAAGAATCTAAAGAAGAGTGGATATATGTATAACTGATTCACTTTGCTGTACAGCAGAAACTAACACAACACTGTAAATCAACTACACACCAATAAAAATTAATTAAAAAAATAAATAAACACTATGTAGTAGACAAGGCAACTCAGAATAAATAAAAAAGTTTGGAGTGTTGTATGAAAAAAAATAAACTTAGGTCAAAAAAAAAAAATTCTATGGAAACACAAAAGACCCCAAATAGCCAAAGCAATCTTGAGAAAGAAGAATGGAGCTGGAAGAATCTGCCTCCCTGACTTCAGGCTATACTACAAAGCTACAGTGATCAAAACAGTATGGTATCAGCACAAAAACAGACACATAGATCAATGGAACAGAATACAGCCAAGAAATAAACCCACTAATTTATGGTCAATTAATGTATAACAAAGGAGTCAAGAATATACAATGGAGAAAAGACACTCTCTTCAGTAAGTGGTGTTGGGAAAACTGGAAAGCTACACATAAAAGAATGAAATTAGAACATTCCCTAACACCATATACAAAAATAAACTCAAAATGGATTAAAGACCTAAATCTAAGACCAGAAACCATAATAATCCTAGAGGAAAACTTAGGCAGAACACTCTTTGACATAAATAGTAGTCATATTTTTTTGGATCAGTCTCCCAAGGCAAAGGAATAAAAGCAAAAATAAACAAATGGGACCTAATTAAACAAAAAAACTTTTGGACAGCATAGGAAACCTTTAAAAAATGGAAAGATAACCTACTGAATGGGAGAAAATATTTGCAAATGATATGGCCCACAACAGGTTAATATCCAAAATATATAAACAGTTCACACAACTCAACATCAAAAAAACAAGCAGCCTGATGAAAAAATGGGTAGTCGGGCTTCCCTGGTGGCGCAGTGGTTGAGAATCCGCCTGCCAATGCAGGAGACACGGGTTCGTGCCCTGGTCCGGGAAGATCCCACATGCCACGGAGCGGCTAGGCCCGTGAGCCATGGCCGCCGAGCCTGCGCATCCGGAGCCTGTGCTCCGCAACGGGAGAGGCCACAACGGTGAGAGGCCCGCATACCGGAAAAAAAAAAAAAAAAAAAAAAATGGGTAGTAGACTTAAATAGACATTTTCCCAAAGAAGACATAGAGATGGCCAACAGACACATGAAAAGATGCTCAACACCATTAATCAGAAAAATGCAAATTAAAACCACAATGAGTTGTCATCTTACACCTGTCAGAATGGCTATCATCAAAAAGAACACAATAACAAATGTTGACAAGGATGTGGAGAAAAGTCATACACTGTTGGTGGAAATGTAGAGTGGTACCTCCACTGTGGAAAACAGTATGGAGGTTTCACAAAAATCTAAAAATAGAACTACCATATGACCCAGCAATTCCAATCCTGGCTATATATCTGGAAAAAAAAAAGAATGAAAACACTAATTTGAGATGATATATGAACCCCCAATATTCATAGCAGCATTATTTACAATTGCCAAGATATGGAAGCAACCTAAGTGTCCATCGACAGAAGAATGGATAAAGAAGATGTGGCACACACACACAATGGAATACTACTCAGCCATAAAAAAGAATGAAATTTTGCCATTTGCAAGAACATGGATGGACTTGGAGGGTATTATGCTAAATGAAATGTCAGACAGAGACAAATAGTGTATGTATCACTTATATGTGGAGTCTGAAAAATACAGCAAACTAGTGAATGAAGCAAAAAAGAAGCAGACTCACAGATATAGACAACAAACTAGTGGTTACCAGTGGGGAGAGGGAAGGGGGCAGGGCACGATAGGAGTAGGGGATTAAGAGGCCAAAAGCTATGTATAAAATAAATAAGCTACAGAGATATATTGTACAACACAGGGAATGTAGCCAACGTTTTATAATAACTCTAAATGGAGTATAACCTTTAAACATTGTGAATCACTTTATTGTACACCTGAAACTTATATGGTATTGTACATCAACCATACCTCAATAAAAACTACCTACCTAAATAAATAAATAATAAACATAGGAATTCATACATATTATCTGTATCTTGCAATTAGCAGAACTAGTACATTTTTCAATTCACAAATTTGCTGAGCTTGTACCATGTGCTTATCACATCCTAGGTTTTATAAGCAATATTGGAGTAGGATTAGCTGTGGCAAAGTAATATCTTGAACTATTTACTAATGTGTCTGTGTCTGTGTTCATCTCCCTACATTAGCTTTGTCTTCCCATTGGTGGTCACTGCTTAAACCAGATTTTAACTGCTACTGCCCAATGGAATGGAGGTCACAACAGTAATTTAACTAGAAACCCCTTGGTTGGGGAAGAGGGGAAGAATTAGAAAAGAAGTACACACAGTGGAGGCTGGAGTGAGTTTCTGAAAAGGGATCCTCCAATATGCCTCACTCAAGGCACATCCAAAGTTTGGTGTTTGTGGAAGAAGAATAGAGCTCCAAAACAAGTTAATTTTTTTTAAGTATATGGAATCTGTTTTTCTCTTTTCATATGACCCAGAGATCTTCAAGATTCCAGCATTTTTTACACTTCAGCATGGTGCAAGAGCAGGTAAGGTAGGCAAGGATATGAGATTTGACTAGGCAGATCAATCTGGTGTGACACAGTTCATGGAGCTTTTTGTGCCTTTAGAATGCTAAGAGAAAGAATCCAGATTTTTCTTTGCTCCCAGGAAAGGCACAAAAGTAAGCCAGAAAAATAGAGATTGCAAACAAGCAGGAGAGCTAGCTGACAGATCCTTAGGGTCTCATTGTTGAAATAAACGTATGGTGCAGCAGAAAGTAGCACATATCTAAGAATTGAGAAAAAACTTAACTACCTTAGTGAATGTCAGGGCAGAAAATGATTACAGCTGAGAGCAAGACAGAACAATATATATTCCATAGGATACATGAGAGGGACGTGAGGGAACCTAGAACCAGATCACCCCTCCCCTAACACATTCATAAATCTACATGAGTATCCATTACATAGCCATAATTAAATACCACCTCAGGGAAAAGGAGAGGGAAAGTAAATCCTTTCCTAATGTTGAAAATCCTGAACTGAATGAAAAACAAAATACTGGATTAACTATTTTACAGAAATGACTAGGTTCAGTTGTGTCCTACTGAGTTAAAGAGGTACTCAATAGAGAGATGACTATCAGTTATGGAAACAAAAAGAAAATTTGTCCACCTGAGTAGTGTGCTGTGAAATTTGTATCTGGGATATATTCACTATGTCTTGAAGAGTGTCATTCAAAATTCCAGATGATTTTTCTACCAATTATAAGTTTGGAGAGACTTATAATATTGAAGAAACACCACACACACAATCAGTAAGTAGCAATACAAAATAGTCTAAAATTCAGTATAAAAATGAGAGGTGTAGGTCCATAGTTTTCGTTACTCCCATTGTGGGGCATTATTTTTATTTTTAATTTTTTTAAAATAAAAATTGTATGTATTTAAAGTTTACAACATCAATTTGTTATACACATACACAGTAAAGTGACTGACATATCATCTCCTCATATAGTTAGCATTTATTTTGTGTGTGATGAGAGCACCTGAAATCTACTCTTAGCAAATTTCCAGTGATGAATACAGTATAGTTAACTATAGTCATCGTGCTGTACATTAAGTTTCTAGACTTATTCACCCTTTATAACTGCAACTTTGTAGCCTTTGACCAATGTTTCCCCATTTCTCCCACCTCTCTACCCCTGGTAACTTATTTTTAATAAAATATTTTTCCAGCTTTATTGATATATAATTGACATAACATTGTATAAGTTTAAGGTGTACAATGTTACGATTTGATATATGTGTACATTTGAAAATGATTATCCCAGTACACAATAAGGTTAGTTAACGCATCCATCACCTCACATAGTTACCTTTTTTTTGTGGTGAGACCTTTCAAGATTTACTCTTTTAGCAACTTTCAGATACACAGTACAGTATTGTTACCTAGTCACCATGCTGTTCATTAGAGCCCCAAGACTTATTCATCTAATAAATGGCAGTTTGTACCCTTTGACCACCTTCACCTATTTCTCTCACCCCTCTGCCCCTGGCAACACTAGTATACTCTTTCTATAGTTTCAGTTATCTTTAGATTCCATATATAAGTGAGATCATACAGTATTTATCTTTCTCTCTCTAATTCATTTCACTTAGCCTAATTCCCTCAAGTTTCACCCATGTATTTCAAATGGCAGGATTTCTTTATTTAATGGCTGAATAATATTCCTGTGTGTGTGTACACGTGTGCATACGCGTGTGTGTGTGCATATCACATTTTCTTTATTCATTCATCTTTCATTTTTATTGGACACTTGCATTGTTTTCATGTCTTGGCTATTGTAAATAGACTGTAATGAACATGAGATACAGATACTCTTTAAGATAGGGTTTGTTGGATTATATTGTAGTTCTATTTTTAATTTTTAAAGGAACCTCCATACTATTTCCTTAGTGGCTGCACCAATTTACATTCCCACCAACAGTATAGGAAGGTTCCCTTTTCTTCACACACTCTCTAGCATTTATTGTTTGTAGACTTTTGGATGATGGCAATTCTGACTGCTGTGAGGTGATATCTCACTGTCGTTTTGATTTGCATTCCTCTAATAATTAGTGACGTTGAACACCTTTTTGTATACTAGTTGGCCATTTGTATGTCTTCTTTAGAGAAATGTCTGTTCAGTTCCTCTGCTCATTTTTTAGTCAGATTTTTAATATACCTTTGTTTTATTCTTACACTGTCCAGTTAAACTCTATAGGGTTAGTTTCCTATAGGCCCTATCTTAGCTTGGGCTGCTATAACAAAATATGATAGATTGGGTAGCTTAAACAAAATATATTTACTTCTCATAGTCTTAAAGGCTGGAATGTCCAAGATCAAGGTGCCATTAGATTCAGTGTCTGATGAAAACCTTCTTCCTGGCTTGCAAAAGTCTTCCTTCTCACTGTGTCTTCACATGGCAGACCGAGATCCAACTCTGGTCTCATCCTCTTTTAATAAGGATACTAATCTCATCATGGGGATCCCACCCATATAACATCATCTAAATCTACTTAGCTCCCCAAAGTTTCATTCCAAATGCAGTCACGTTGGGGATTGGAGTTTTGGATGGTTTTTGTTGTTCTTGTTATTGAGTTGTATGAGTTCTTTATGTATTTTGAATATTAACCCCTTATCAGATACATGATTAGTAAATGTTTTCTCCGATTCTATAGGTTGCCTTTTCATTTTGTTGATTGTTCCTTTTGCTGTGCAGAAGCTTTTTAGTTTGATGTTGTCCCACTTGTTTATTTTTGCTTTTGTTACTTGTGTTTTTTTGTCATATGCAAAAAAATCATTGTCAAGACCAATACCAAGGAGGTTTTTTCCTATGTTTTCTTCTAGGAGTTTTATGGTTTCAGGTCTTACATTTATGCCCTTAATTCATTTTGCATTAATATTTGTGAGTGGTTTAATACAGGGGTCCAGTTTCATTCTTTTGCTGTTTTCCCAGCACCATTTATTGAAGAGGCTGTCCTTTCCCCATTGAGTATCCTTGGTTCCTATATCAAATATAGTTGACTGTATATGTGTTTATTTCTGGGATTTTGTTTCTGTTCCATTGGTCTGTGTGTCTATTTTTATGCCAGCATCATGCTGCTTTGAATACTATAGCTTTGTAATATAGTTTAAAATTAGGAAGTGTGATACCTTCAGCTTTGTTCTTCTTTCTCAGGATAAAACCCATTTTATTATAGGAGGGAGAGTCATGATTCTGGGGGAGATAATTAGATCTGTTGCAATCATAGACTCAAAATTTTAATCAAAGAAAAATATTAATAATTCATCTGTTTTAATCATTTCAGAGATTACAAAACAATATTTATTCATTTAAGACATATTTTGAGATTTTCCTATATGACAAGTAGCTAAAATGACAGCATACCCTCCCCTCATCTAGCTTTTACTCCATTGAAAGAAAAACAATAAACACAAAAATTATTTCACTATATAAATGTTGCACACTGATAAGTACTAAAAGACAGTAAAGCCAGAAGTGCTGAGGTCAAAGTGAGGTGAAGGTGACCTTTTAAATATGTTGGAAATAGAAGAGACCTTTACTGTGTGAGCCAGAAACTCACATAGTAAAGTGATTGGGAGAATAGCAAATTCTAATGACTGTGGTGAGGAATGCAATCAAGGTGCTACCTTTATCATTAAGGAGATGAAGAAATGTATAAATAAGAGTGAAAAAAGGTATCATTTATAATGTGAATCATCTGCTCTGATTTACTGTAAGCCAAATAATTAACAGTATAGTATACTGTTGTTCAGGCATTGGATGTCCTTGAATCTTTGGAAGAGGATTATTTCACATTAAAAATAACAAGAGAAACTATTGATATGTTATTCTACTCAGACAGGTGTTAAAAATGTCTCTCAAACAACTAATAATAATGATGATAACTTTAATGTACACCCACATACCCATTCGGAAAGTATGGAAAGATTGTAAAATGTTGACAAATGGCTTTTATCTAAAAATAAAAGACAAAGACAAAGAAGGGCCCGTTAAATGAGTTACAGTCAAGCAAGACCTATGGGTTCTGAGGGAGTGAGTCATGGAAAAGAGGAACATTCTCAGGATGTTACAAGTTAAAGGTTAAATTACAAGTTTAAAGGCATAATTTTAGTTAGAGACAGAGACAAACCGTGAACACAGACCCTAGATTCCCAGTGCAGTTCTCTTTCCTCCTTATGCTAATCAGCTTTCTGCGCTGGTTTGGTATCAATGTGCAGTTGTCCAAAAGGTAATTAGAGGACCAGTCCTATAACTGAACATTTTAGAAATTGTTAAAGTAAATAAATGAAGAAATGGGTAGAATGGGTGAGTTCCCCTTGACAGGTGAATGCCTTCTTAAACTAGCTAACAGCTTTCAATTTCTATCTCTCAGAACTGGTGAAAGGTTTCACAATTTGAATTATTTCCATCCAATCTTGGAAACTGGCTCCCAGATTTTTTTTTTTTTTTGGTGGCACCAGAATGACAGAATGATTTGTTATGGATCTAAATATAACTCTTCTTTTCGCTAAAAATAAGAAAGCCACAAGAAAAGCACATGTAGTACAATATAATAATTTGGCAGATTTATTCAATTTTTTCTTTATTGAAAAATATTGTATAGTTTTGACATTAAAAAAAGGTATCAAGGCACTATATACTCACCCTATGTCTAAAATGAAAAAATATTTTAAACATAACAAGTGTTGGTGAGGATGTGAAGCAACCAGAACTTTTTTTTAAAAAACATCTTTATTGGAGTATAATTGCTTTACAATGCTGTGTTAGTTTCTGCTTTATAACAAAGTGAATCAGTTATACATATACATATGTTCCCATATCTCTTCCCTCTTGCATCTCCCTCACTCCCACCCTCCCTATCCCACCCCTCTAGGTGGTCAGAAACCACCTAGCTGATCTCCCTGTGTTATGTGGCTGCTTCCCACTAGCTATCTATTTTATGTTTCATAGTGTATATATGTCCATGCCACTCTCTCACTTTGTCCCAGCTTACCCTTCCCTCTCCCCGTATCCTCAAGTCCATTCTCTAGTAGGTTTGTGTCTTTATTCCTGTCTTACCCCTAGGTTCTTCATGACCTTTTTTTTTTTTCTTTAGATTCCATATATATGTGTTAGCATATGGTATTTGTTTTTCTCTTTCTGACTTACTTCACTCTGTATGATAGACTCTAGGTCCATCCACCTCACTACAAATAACTCAATTTCGTTTCTTTTTATGGCTGAGTAATATTCCATTGTATATATGTGCCACATCTTCTTTATCCATTCATCCGATGATGGACACTGAGGTTGCTTCTTTGGAGAAATGTCTATTTAGGTCTTCTGCCCATTTTTGGATCGGGTTGTTTGTTTTTTTGTTATTAAGCTGCACGAGCTGCTTGTAAATCTTGGAGATTAAGCCTTTGTCAGTTGCTTCATTTGCAAATATTTTCTCCCATTCTGAGGGTTGTCTTTTGGTCTTGTTTATGGTTTCCTTTGCTGTGCAAAAGCTTTTAAGTTTCATTAGGTCCCATTTGCAACCAGAACTTTTATATCCTACTGGTGGTAGTTTAAATTGGCATGAGGAATTTGGAAAGTTGATAGTATTTGTTAAAGATGAATATATGCACACCTGTGACTCACAATTCTACTCCTCTCTATATACATAGCGAAGCGCATATAGTCACCAAAAGAAATGCACAAAAATATTCATGGCAGCGCTATTCATAGTAGCTCCAAATTGGAAAGTACTCAGTTGCCTATCAACAGTAAATGGATAATTAAATCATGGTATTTCTAGACAATGGAAAACATGGAGCAATGGAAAAAATTAGTACAACACTGAACAATGTAGATGAACCTCATTTCACCGCCACTACAACATTTCCTGTAAACCTTCTCATCCTTTATTTTCTATTTATCACTTATTACCCTCTGGACATCTATACATTTAGCATATTTGTTTGCTTATTATCACTTTCTCCCATGGAGATGTAAGCTTTATAAAGGCAGGGTATTTTAAAAATTTTGATTCACTGCTGTGCCTCAGCATATAGAAGAGTTTCTGGCAGAGATAAAACTCTCAATAAATATTTCTTAAATGAATGAATACTGTTTTCTTATTTCTAAAGAATCTAGGCACAAGTAGTAGAAAGTGCATGAATTCATTTATATAAAGTTCAATAGCGGACAAATCTAATATATGGGTTTAAAAGTCAGAAAATAGTGCTGAGGGCTGGGGGAGTGGTGACTGGAAAGGAATCTGAGTAGCTTTCAGGCTGCTGGTAATATTGTTTCTTAATCTAGGTGCTTATGTTATGGTTTTTCTGTTTGTAAAATAGTATATCTATTAGCAGTATGAGTCATGTACATTTTTTCCAAAAAAATGGAAACAAATGTTATAAAAGTAATCCAATATTACCATATACCCACCCACCAACTAGCTTAAGACATAAAACATTATTACACTACAGATGAAGGCTCCTGTGCTCTTCTTCCTCAAAGTATCAGCCTTTCTGCGTTACCCTCCCCTCCCAGTGGTTATGATTGTAGTGGGAAGTCAGGCTCCCTGGGTTCAAATCCAACTTCTAACACCACTATTTCTGTGAACTTAGTTATCTCCTTTGTGCCTCAATTTCCTCATCCAAAAAAATGCAAATAATAATAGTGTTTAATTCATAGAGTTGGAGTAAAGATTGAAGGATTGTATGTGTATCGAGTCCATAGACTAGCCTCACATGAAATAAGCACTGTAAGTTCTATCACTAACCTGAAGTTGGTGACTTTCACTTTTTATTCCCATGCATGCCTTTATTCTTTAATCAGTATGTATCTATAAAGTTGTGTATGGGGCTTCCCTGGTGGTGCAGTGGTTGGGAGTCCGCCTGCCAATGCAGGGGACACGGGTTCGTGCCCCGGTCCGGGAGGGTTCCGCATGCCGCGGAGCGGCTGAGCCCGTGAGCCATGGCCACTGGGCCTGTGCGTCCGGAGCCTGTGCTCTGCGGCGGGAGAGGCCACAGCAGTGAGAGGCCCGCGTACTGCAAAAAAAAAAAAAAAAAAAAAAAAGTTGTGTATGCACACAGACACACAAATGCATACACACACATATGGATATTATCTTGTTTTCATGACTTAAAACAATATAATGGGGAAACTATATATACTTTTTATAAATAGTATCATAAAATATGCAGTCTTCTGCAACATTAGAAAAATACATATATGTTCTTGGAGTTTCACCTAAATTGTCAGACTAGTTCATAAACCAAAATTTTATTTAAAATTACAATACATGTTAATTTAAAAGTTTTATTAAGGTATATATCCAGGATTGAAATTATTGGCGTTATCTCTATTGGGTGACATCAAGTTTATTTCCCCCCCAAGTAGTTGTCTCAGTTTACATTCCAGCAAACAGTTTATAAGATTTCCTATTGTTCCACATCCTTGCCAAGACTTGCTATTATCAGACTTTTAAATTTTGCCGTCTTGACAGGTGTGAAATAGTATCTCACACTTTTAATTTGTGTATCTCTGATTATTAGAGAGATTGATCATATTTTCTTATGTGTATGGCTTTTTTCTTTTCCTTGTTCTGTAAATTGCTTATTCACCTTTATTGCCTATTTTCCCATTTCTTTGTTTATGTATATATATTTTTTTATTTCTGGAAGTCCTTCTATATTTGCTATAATAATTCTTTGTGGATCATGTATATTGAAAATCTTTTTGTTAAGTTTGTGGTTTATATTTTCAATTTATTAAAGTGCCTTTTGACATTCATTATATACATAAAGATAGGTATGTATATACACACGCACACACACGTTTGTGTGTCTTCGTTAAGAAATCCGTCAAAAAAATCATTTTATTCCTTGACGTGAAAAATAAATTCTTCAACATTGTATACTAAGCATTTAAAAGTTCTACTTTTCATGACTAATTCTTAATATATCTGGAATTGAGTTCTGTTTATGGTGTGAGATAAAGAATCAGTTGCAGTTCTTCTTATAAATGCTCAGTTGTTCTAGCATCATTTATTGAATAACCTATCATTTCTTTAATTATCTACAGAGGCCACTCTGTCAAATATTGAGTTTCCATGGATGTGTGAACTTATTTCTATACTGTCTGTTATAATGGACATTAAAAAATTGAAGTGATTAATTTTAAAAGACTGTAAATATGATTCTTTGGAAGATCAAGTTTTAAATTAACTTTTTTCTGAAGATACAATAGAGATGTGTATTGATGCCCCCAGGTTTAAAATATTAGAAATGAGTAAGTGCTGGTTTTTATATTTGTAACCTCTTGTTTCCAATGAGTAGCAATTTTACATAAAAGCTGAACCAGTGATCCATGTTTCAGAAAGAGTACATGTCACTGCCTGTGATCTGAAGGAACATATTTGGGAAAAACATGCATTAAAGAAATAAATAGAATTTACCAAAAAAAAGAAAAAAGAAAGGAAACCTTTGAACCAGGAACTTTGAATTTAAATTTTTTAAAAGCATTAAAGTAGGATAAACGCCTATTAGATAAACATTAATCACTTTTAAGTCCTAGAAAAAAATAATCAGATATGTTATACTGTCATTTACTTTGAAATAACTTTTTGTTAAAATTATAAAGCACAAAATGAACTTCAGATGGCATAAAAGATGCTGAACTTTCCACCTTTGATGTCTTTATTATACATACCTATTTTTTGAATTTTAATTTAATTTAATTTTTCCTTTGTGCAACAAATATTGGATGTTTGTGCATCTGACAGATTTTTTTAAAATAATAAATATCTAGACTATATTGTAAATAGTCAAGACGTTAAGCTTTTATCTTTATCTAAAGTATGGTTAATATTAACTGTTTATGATAAAATCTGCATTCAGTAAAATGGTAAACAAATAAAATTAGAAATGTAACATGCACATCCAAAAGCAGTATGCATAAAAACCTGACAGAAGGCACAGATGGTGGTATGGTAAGTGTTCTTCCTAAGTGCAAGGAAATCTTTTCTCTTGGGCAAACCACTTTGAAGCTTGTTTGAATGCCTTTCATGTGAAGATACTTGGGACAACAGAATCTGATTGTCAATTGCCCTAATCTCTAGAGAACTGAAAGGTTATCTGATTGGGGGATATTAAAGATCTAAGAATAATTCCCTTGCAAAGGTGTGAATATGCCTAGTGACACTGTCCTGAGGATGAACTAATGCAAAGGACTTAGAAGGATGCCAGGTGAACATAGTTGTGTTGGGAGATATAACATGCTTACATTGATAGCATGGTGTTTTTGTAAACATTATTGAAGAATGTAAAGAAATCCTGGAATTTAAGCAATCCTAAGAAAAAGAACACTCTCTGTTTTAGCTGTTCTTTTGTTTTTACCATTTCTTTCCAAATTCATCTATGTGAATTTGGGAGTGGTCAGGAGAGGTAAACAATGAAATTATTTATATTTCCCCTAAAATTGCATAGGCAAAGGCTTATTATACCAGATAAAATATTTAAGACAGGATTTTCTACAATCAGTTAGTTAACATTGTTTCTTCTTGCTTTGATTCAACCTACAAATAATTACTATAAATAGCTACACTGAAGACAAGTGAATTCCTGTGAATCAAAGTATAGTTAAATGTATTTATAAACCTATATTAATTCATTGGAAAGCCAACATGCTAAAAAAGGCAACTTATAAGAATACTAACAACTTCATATATATAGTTAATATTAATATAAAAAATGGGCAGTTTCCCAGTAAACATAAGGATAAAAACACTTTAGTAGATTGATTTATATATTAGAAATTGTTGGTTAATAAATTAAAGATGAAAAGTACAAAGGAATGTGAACTATAAAAATTTATAAAGGAAATACAAAAATATTTTTTGTAAACTTTTCAAACCAGGATCTCAAAGAGATATTTGTACGCCCATGTTACTGCAGCATTATTCATGATAGCCAAGAGATGTAAGCAATCTAAATGTCCATCAGTGGATGAATGGATAAAGAAAATGTGGCATATACGTGCAGTGAAATATGCTACAACATAGATGAATCTTAAAAGGAAGGAAATCCCATCATATAATACAATATAGATGAATCTTGAGGATTTTATGTTAAATAAGCCAGTCCCATAAGTACTGCATGATAATACTTATATGAGGCATCTAAAATTTTCAAAATCATAGAAAAAGAAAAGAGAGTGTTGGTTGCCAGGGACTGAGGGGAGAGGGAAGTGGCAATTTGTTGTTTGGTGGGTGTAGAGTTTTAGTCATGGAGCATGAGTGAGATTTGGGAATCTGTTGCAACAACAATGTGCATGGGGTAGACGTTATTGTACTGTACACTTGGAAATTGTTGGGGAGGTAAATTTCATGTTATGTGTTTCTTTGAAAAAAAAACTAAAGTAAATTAATGTATATGTGGTATGTACACAGATTATTTCTCCTGGATATCTTGTGGTGTAGGTTGTGACAAGGGTAGTTGCAGTGATTTATATTTTCACTTTGCCTTCACACATTTCTGGACGCTTTGATATTTTTAGAGACAGATTGTCTTTAGAATAAAAATTCAGACAAAAAATTCAAAAAAGAAATGTGCAAGAAAATTTCTTATATAGATAAAAACAAAGCTAAAGCATTTACAGATAACTGGCTAGAAACATTTTCTTTGGTTTCAGATAGCTAAGTGAATACACATGGCTCTTAGCCATTGAACTAAAATTCTAGATGAAGAAAAACGTGTCCTCATACAACAAGATAAAAAAGTGTTTTTGAATCAAGTGTTGTAAAAGGAAATATTAAGGAAATACTTTTATCTGAACTAAGCTGAACATGAAAAGAAAAATAATTAAAATGGGAGTTCCCCCAAGAATATTAATGCAAAATACAAAGTTCAGCTGTGTGGGTGCTGAAGCCTTAGATGCTGACCACTTTAGTCTACATAGTATTCCAAGTAAGCAGATGCAATTATTTAATGCAAAGTTTTCATCTTAATGCCATAACATAGGAAACTGCTAATAGGGGAAAAATCCTGGAGTTACTTTTGAACTGGCTCAAAGAGAAATACTTAATTGGAGTTAAAATGATGGCAGAACACATAGTCACATTTTGGAACTACTCTGTAAAGAGGTTCTCAGCTTAGTCATAGAATAGAGTCAGGGTTCAGATCAGGGAACATGGATGATAAATGATTAGGTGTTTTCATAATGATAATATCTAACATTTCATGAACATTTACTCTGTATCAGGTACTGTGCTAAACTCTTCATTTTCTTATTTAATTCTAAGAACAACTGGTCTACCACATTCACAGATGAAGAAATTGAGTACTAAAGAGATAAATTAATTTCCCTAAGGTTATTTATCCATGTAACACTGGAGTAAGATTTGAACCTCAAGGTGCGTGGTAATTGGAGTCATACAAACCTGGCTTTGTATCTTTCCTCTATCAGAGAGTTACTAAACAAATTTGGACAAATTGCTTAACTGCTCTGTGCCTTATTTTTCTCATCTGTCAAATGGGTACAAAAGTACAACCTATGTGTAATGCCCTTGTAAGGAATCAGTTGGATAATATATGTGACAGGCACACAGTAAGCACTCAGTAAACAGTGACTTATTCATGTTTCTTGCTAAGATCAAGAATAGTAGGTTAAAAGAGTCTCCAAGTACTTATGACATCAAGTTGACACAAACTGAAAAGGCTACAAATAAATCTGTTTTCTGAAAGCAGTGAATTTTAAAGGGAAGTTAATTTTAAAAAATAAAATAAAATATAAAAGATATAAATTAGTGTTAGATTACTTTGTCAAAAATTAGTGGAAAATACCTAGAAAGTTATAAAAATTATGTCTAAATATAAGTCATAAATTTATACTTTTTGTATATAGTTTTTGCATATATATCTTAGCTATTGGCATACAAATGATCCTGTTTTTATGGAAAAATAACTGAATAAACATGTAAACAGGAAAAATGTCTATTTGGCTCCTCTGCCCATTTTTTAATCAGGTTGTTTGGTTTTTTGTTGTTGAGTTGTATGGGTTCCTTATATATTTTGGATACTAACCAGTTATCATATATGTGATTTACAGGTATCTTCTTCCATTCAGTAGGTTGTCTTTCCCTTTTGTTGATGGTTTCTTTTGCTGTGCAGAAGTTTTTTAGTTTAATGTAGTCCCATTTGTTTATTTTTGCTTTTTCTTCCCTTGCCTGAGGAGACATATTCAGAAAGATATTGCTAAGACCAATGTTAAAGAGGGTGCTGCCTATGTTTTCTTCTAGGAGTTTTATGGTTTCAGGCCTTATATTCCAGTCTTTAATCCATTTTGAGTTGATTTTTGTGTGTGGTGTGAGATAGTGGTCTAGTTTCTTTCTTTTCTTTTTTTTTTTTTTTTTTTTTTGCTAATGGCCGTCCAGTTTTCCCAAAACCATTTATTGAAGAGACTATTCTTTCTCCACTTTATGTTCTTTATGCCTTTGTTGAAAATTAATTGTGCATATGTGTATGGGTTTATTTGTGGGCTCCCAATTTTGTTCTATTGATCTATGTATCTTTTTCTGCCAACATCATGCTATTTTGATTACTATAGCTTTGAAATATAGTTTGAAATCAGGAAGTGTGATACCTCCAGCTTTATTCTTTTCTCTCAGTATTGCTTTAACTATTTTGGTTCTTTTGTGGTTTCTTATAAGTTTTATAAATTTTTGTTCTATTTCTGTGAAAAAATGTCCTTGGCTAAAGGCACATGAAAAGATATTCAGCATCACAATTACTAGGAAAATGCAAATCAAAACCACAATGAGATATTGCCTCACACCTGTTAGAATGGCTGTTATCAAAGGGGCAAAAAATAGTGAGTGTTGGTGAGGATGTGGAGAAAAGGGAACCCTCTTACCATGTTGGTGGACTTGTAAATTGTTGCTGTCACTATGGAAAACAGTATGAAGGTTCCTCCCAAAATTAAGAATAGAATTACCATATGATCCAACTATTCTAATTCTGGATATTTATCCAAAGAATACAAAAACACTAATTCAAAAAGGTACGTGCACCCCTATTTTCATCACAGCATTATTTACAATAGCCAAGATGTGGAAGCAGCCTAAGTGCCCATCAATAGATGAATGGATAAAGAAAGTATGGTACACACACACACACACACACACACACACACACACACACACACAGGAATACTACTCAGCCATAAAAATGATGAAATCTTGCCATTTGCGACAATAAGGATGGACCTTGATTATATTATGCTAAATGAAATAAGTCAGATGGAGAAAGAAAAATACTATATGATTTCACTCTTCTGTGAAATATAAAAAACAAATGAAAACAAAATAGATGAACAAAGCAAACCAAACCAAACAGAAACAAACATGTAGATACAGACAACAGAGTAGTGGTTATGAGAGGGAAAGGAGAAGAGGGGAGGGCAAAATGGGTAAAGGGGATTAACTTTATGGTGGAAACTGAAGTTTTTGGTTGTGAGCACACTGTAGGGTATACAGAAGTAAAAATATAGTGTTATACACATGATACTTATATAATGTTATAAACCAATTTTACCTCAGTACAAAAAAGAATGAAGATATATAAATGTAAAAAATGCCTTTTAAACTGCTATTCTTTTTCTTTTTCTTTTTTTTTTTTTTTTGTTGTTGTTGTATGTGGGCCTCTCACTGTTGTGGCCTCTGGACACACAGGCTCAGCGGCCATGGCTCACGGGCCCAGCCTCTCCACTGCATGTGGGATCTTCCCGGACCGGGGCACGAACCCATGTCTCCTGCATTGGCAGGCGGACTCTCAACCACTGTACCACCAGGGAAGCCCTAAACTGCTATTCTTTTCTAATGTACATTCTGCAAACAGGACCTGAGATTCCTGAAATTGCCATAAAATGATCCTTTTGGTGAGAACAGATTGGACTAATAGGTGAGAACTATTCTTCTTAAAAAAGTTTGTTGGGCCCTTTTTTGAAAGATAAGCTGCATATCTACATGGAGTGAAAATAATTGACATTTGCCCATTATTTTCTTAGTTTAAAAATCCAGAACCTTTTATCTATGGTAGGAATAATCTCCATAGAGATCAAGGAGACATATGTGTTTTTGTATGTCAAATAAGGTAAAAGAAGCTGTCACTATTTAATCATGGATCCACAATTTCTGCCTCAGAACAAAACAAAAGTGTTTAAAATACTCCCACTTTTTGGTGAAACATTTCCTATGTTTTCTCTATAGAATGTTGTGGGCCAGAATATTTCATCATTGACACCTGGTCATTCAGGGAGACTGGGGATCAAAATTGTTCTGACTATTAAATATTCCCACCTTCATGTAGGGACATTTATAGAGAATAGACAATACCTGGATATTGCTTTTCATAGATTAGATTTTGGAAAAAGACTCTGTGAAGACCATTAATTGTCTCAGCATCTTGATCTTTCTACCTTTTTATGATAAAAAAAAGAATCAAAGTATGGGCCGGTACAAAAACAGAAAAAAAATCCCCAAATCTTGGAAATATTCAGTGTTTGTATTGGTGAGAAAAGAAGAGTAGAGATGAATGAAACTTAAGTCCCAGCAGACTTTTTTTTTTTTTAAGGTGTGGAGCTCACTTTAGTGCTGCATCAGACAAAGAAGAAGCAATCTAGTAACTAAAAGAAAATAAATGGGTCTTAAAGCTTTTACATCAAAATAAAATAAAATATATAATGTAGTTAGTGCTAAATGAAAATATCATACTGAGCTGGTGGTTTTAAAAGGATACCTCACAACCACTAAAGTGAGCTACATTTTTTTCTGGCCAGACAACAAGTACTCATGTGAAATCACCTGTTGAGTACCACTAGCACATAATATTTTTCCTTCACTAGATTTGCGAAAATAGAATAGACTCCTTGTGTATTAGTTTTCTAGGGATGCTATAACAAAGTGTCACAAATTAGGTGGCTTAAACCGAGAAATTTATTCTCTCACAGTACCAGAGGCTAGAAATCCACGAACAAAACATCAGCAAGGTTGTTTTCATCTGAGTGCTGTGAGGGAGCATCTGTTCCATGATCCTCCCCAGCTTCTGCTAGTTTTCTCACAATCTTCATTGTTCCTTGTCTTGTAGAAGCCTCACCCCAATCTCTGTCTTCATCTTTATATGGGTTCTACCTTTGTAAGTGTTTGTCTCTTTGTCCAAATTTTCCCTTTTAATAAGGACACCAGTCATATTGGATTAAGGCTCTCTCTAATGACCTCATTTTAACTTGATTACCTCTGTAAAGACCCTACCTCCAAATAAGTTCACATCCGAAGTATTGGGCATTAAGGACTCCAACATATCTTTTGAGGGGAGACACAGTTCAATCCACAACACATTGGGACTTAGCTGGTGTTATTTCTAGGGGGAAGTGAAAATGAATATGGACCAGAACATCTAGTTTTTTTCAGAAAGCATGAATAATTTCAGACATGAATAAGATAGAATTGGCCACTTTAGAGGCATTGACCAGGTCACGCTGGAAATTAACCCTTAATCAAGGGCTTTATTCTATAGTACCAAAGGAGATACTCTTTCTATGGTAAAGTTGGATAAGGCTCTGAAATTAGATTGTAAAAATCTGAATTGAGGTTTTGTTACATGTCATTGGGATCTTTAGGGAGGTCTGGACCCTTTACATTATTATAAGAATAATGCAGTGCATCTGATCTTTAAGTCAAACTTCAACTCCGAAGGTTAAACTCACATGTTAAAGTACTACCTGGAAAGTTTATAGTCTATTCAGTTGAGGTTTGGGGGGAATTACCACAAGCTAGAAATAAGGAATATTTTTCCTCTCCTTTTGTCTTAAAGTCTGCTACAAGCTGAACATTTTATGAGTCAAAAAGTATCAGCAAACTTTTTTTATTATGTTTGCATGCCAAAGAGTTCAAAGAAGGCAGCTAAAAAGTATTCCCATTGGATAAATGATGAAAAGCTTAGCATTTAATAAATACATAAATTAAACCAGATAGCCAGTTGAAACTCGTTGAGTCTTTAAATAGAACTAAGACTTCATGATGAGTTTGAAAATAGATAAGATATTTTACAAGACACCAAGCAAGTCCTCTATGTTGATGACATTATGTTAATCAAATCTGGTGAGCATGAACTACAATCACACTGTATTCCACAATAAGTGAAATGTATTCCATAGAGCGAGAAGTACACCCCACAAAAATTCAGGATCTAGTCACATTGGTAGACTTCGGGGATTCAATAGGCTATGGCATACCAGAGCATCCCCTCTAAGGAAAAGAACAAGCTGAATTTCCCACATTTCACCACTAAAAGAGAGACTCGGTGCTTAGTGGACCTATTTGGATTTTGGAGGCAGCATGTATCACATCTGGGAATACTACTGTAACTATTCTTTGGATGACCATTTTTAATGAGATCCAGGGAGAGAGAACTCTGCTGTAGGTATGGGATGTAGCTGCAATCTATCCTACCACTTGGGGCATATGACCCAGCAGACCCAATAGTGCTGGACGTGTATGGGGTATATGTTTCCTTTATGGAGTCTCTTGATAGCCTAGATCAGAGAGATGTAGTACATTTCTAGAATAAGGCAGAGAACTAATTTCTTCCTTGGAAGAGAACTAATCTCCATATGAAAAATTGCCCATAGGAAATATAGAGCACCTGATCTTAGAATACCAAATATCTAAGCAATCTCACCTATCCATTCAAAGGTGGGTGTTATCTGCTTCACAAAGCAGATGTCAAAGTATGGCCCCATGGGCCAAATCTAGCCTTCCATTTGTTTAAGCAAGTAAAGTTTTATTAGAACTCAACCATACACATTCATTTACATATTGTCAATGGCTACTTTCACTCTTCAACATCAACTGAGTAGTTGCAACAGAGACATTATGGCCCACAAAATCTAAGATACTTATTCTCTGGAACTGTTCAGAAAAAAATTTACTGATCTTTGTACTAAGGCATAAGGTCAGCTCTGCAATCACGATCCATCATAAGGTAGAAATTTTACATTCTGGACTTGGATGGAGAAAGATAAGAAGACCCATGAACAAGTAATCCAGACTCTCATGGCCCCCACCTTTGCTCCATCAGTGCTTCTCCTTTGATCCACAGCTACTGTCTCCAAGGGGGGTTGGGTGAGTTATTTAACCATCTGCTGGAGAATAAAGTACTTTAGCCTGGTTAACAGAATGTGAATGTATCTGTGGGAGTGGGTACATGACAAGTTGATTTTTGTATCTCACATAAATTCCAACCAGAGATCATCCACCACAGAAAAGTTACTCAGAAAATAGGTGAACAGTGTGATTCATCCTACTCTCTTTGATCTTTGCTTTGCACAATGGATACTTGGCCATGAAACACAGATGGAGGCTCTGCATTAGTGCTGAAGCATGAACTTCCTCTCAGCATGGCTGGTATAGCTTTTACTGCTGCTGATCTCCTCAAGGAGATCAGTTGGATACTTGGTGGTAGGTAGATTATGTCAGATCTCTGTTTCCTTGGATGGGTCACTGGTTTATCTTTATCCAAATGCAAACATAATCCAGAAATGAATTTGCCTTCCCTGCCTGATTGTTGGTGCCAGCATCACATTGTGAAGTTTTATATAATTCCTTATCTATTAACATAGTATACTACTCAACACTGTCTTGGACAAAAGGAGACAGAGGAGGTGCAAGAAAGGGCTCTGATAAGCTTGTGAGATTTACTGGTCTTATCATATACTTATCACCCAGAAACAGCTCGTCTGATAGCGTATTGCATAGAATAATGGCTAACTCATGGTTCAGTTAAAATCACCAGCCCAGTGACAACAATTTGCGTTTTGGAGTACTATCCTCCAGATTGTGATATATGCATTGAACTAATGGCTGATACACGGTGACGTGGCCTCAATAGTTAGAAGTATGTTTAGGAACCAAGGGGTGAAAGTGAGAGTGTTCATCAGTACCACATCCAATAACTACCTGAAGAATGTGTGCTTCTCATATTCATATAGTCAAGCTATGCAGATTGCTGAGGGGGAAGCAGGGAATATTTCATGCAGGGGATTCAGTGAGGATTATTTTGTACTGGGATCTATGACTTTCATGCCAATAAACTAGCAGACACAGGAAAGGATTTACTGTACTGGTTGAGGTAATTGACCTCGATAACCATTAGAACTAAGGTTTGTTAATGCACAAAGGTGGCAAAGAGTGTTATTTCTGAAATCTTGGGATTTGCTGAAGCATCTCAGCATTCCCTCTTGCTGGAGTGGTATAAGGTGTCCTTCTACCAGGTCAAAGCTCCTCCACCTCTTTGGCTTCTGTCACCCTATGAACCTCTCAGGGCCTTGAGATATCCTTTCTCCTGGATCTTCTAGCCAATGTCTCATTTCTTTTTCTCCTTCACGGCCACATTTCTTAAGTAAATTGTGAGTATTCCCTGTGTACATTTTATTCCCACTCATTTACACTCAACCTGCTGCTTGCATCATGCTCATCATGACTTCTTATGGATGCATATGATAGACATATTTCAGGCTTTCTCTTACTTGAAATCTTGAATTTTCAGCAGTGTTTGACACCATTTACCAATCCCTCCTTCCTAAAACACTCTTGGGTTCTCCTAACATCAAAATCATCTGGATTTTTTTTTTCTTTGTCCTTAGTTATGCCCAGTACTCAGCACATAACAGGTATGCCATTAAAAAATTAAATAAATGAATATATAGATTATGCTTTAGGGGAACAAAATTTGCCACCCCAAAATATCTCTTTGCCATGTGGATTATTTTGTGGTGAAAACAGTCAAGGCCCAAGAGACTCAGGAAGAAATTTTGACCTTCCCCCTAACTGCCTAAAGAATGTAGATAGAGTACCTGTTCCAGGAAGGGAACTATCAACATAGATAACTATAGTGTAGATTAAGTGTCTTGACAGGGAGGAACCTAGCAAAGTGTATTTGTTGAAATCCGTCTCTGTATCCCATTGTTTCTGTATGGCCCAGGAAACTTTTATTTACCAAACATTTGCTTTTTCATCTTGATGAATCGCCTTCCTTCCCTTTGAAGTCCCAAATCACTACCCCCCAAATCAATCTCCAGCTGAAAATTGTATTTAAGGTGAGGGTTTCAGCCATTGTGGTGTGAGTCTCTCAGTTCTCCTGGGTCTCTCCCATATATTCATGTTATTAAACTTTTGTTTGATTTTTTTTTCTTGTCCATCTGTCTCACGTCTGTTTAATTCTTAGACCAGCCAGAAGAACCTAGAAGGGTAGAGGAAAATTTCTTCCTCCCTGACAGTGCCATTTGGTTAAGTTATAAATGATGTAATCCCTTATACGTTCTCTCCTCAGTTTTTTGCTCAATATAAAGCATGATTCATCTATATCTAGTCACCAAAATCCTTGTCGGAATCCTTCTTATGGGTAGGGTGCAAAAGAATTCAGATGATTCTGCAGTAATATGTAAAAGATGAAAACATTCCGTCACAAGAATTTATTCATATTGAATTGTTAACTAAGTTAAGAAAATACTCTTAAATATATTTCTACATGATGTAATACTTCTGATATATGTTTAAGTGGGACATTCATTCTGCATTTTTTGACTGTAAGCTGTAGACTCAATAACTGCAATGAATCATAAAGCAATTAATATTTGAATGGGATAACAAACTGAATGCATCATTTTAAAAAGTCTGTGTATAAATAAGTGTGAAAACATATAATATACATTTAAGTACCCTTTTTAATCCCACAGATAACCTCTTTTCTTCCTTTCAAACACAGAACTTTATCCTCTGTAGAGTCTGTAAACCCCACAGAGACTGTAAGTTGAGTAAAATGCACTGAATTTTCTGAGAAACTGTTAAGATTCTTTCGTGTTAATAGCAAAGCAGCAATTGAAAATGGCTCTCCACCAGCATAGATTGTGGTGTTCCACTTCTCCTCTGTTCTAAAAACAATGCATTAACAACCATTTGCTATAAAAGACCTAAACATATTTTTAAAACAATGGCCTGAAAACTTTGGGAGGAACACCGTGGGAAGCCGCTGAGGCTACCATTAGCAGTGAGATAATAGCCTACCAGCATCCCACAGCAACAAAAAACAACCCAGCATGTAACTTATGGTCTAATTTGATCATGAGATGGAAGAGCATGCATTTTTGAACTAGATCCCAGAAAATGAAGCATTTTATGGTAATACCGTATTAACTCTGGGAGAAATTTGTGTTTCTTCAACATGTTTCTTTTCAGGTGAATGATACTCAGTACTTATCAAGTAGCTAACTATACACATTAAACTAATGGGTCATTTACTTCAGAGCATGAATTTGTTAATAAATTCCGATGACTTGAGATTAGTCCCTAAGAAGCCACAGGGGTGCACTTCATCCAGGAATTGACGTAGAAGAGAATAAAATTAAATACCATAAACACCAATTTTAGATAAGAATGTCATTCAAGATATTAGCAAAGGCAAAGAACCAAGAGGCTTTCAAAGTGAAATGAATCTAAGTCCAGGGTATCTGACCTCTAAGTTGTAACTTTAGAAGAGATTTCTTTCAAAACTTTTGGTGTGATCTAATGTTGTAGTCAGGAAACTAAGTCAAGAGCTGCTCAAGAGCTCTTCTCACAGATTTTCTGTCCTTTTGAACCTATATTCTATAATTTAGAAGCAAAAATATTTTCAAGCCACTACTTAGTTTAAATTTTCTCATCTCTATAAAGTAAATCTAGATCTTTTTCTACTACACAAAAACTCCCATTCATTTTATTAAAAGATAAATAAAGGATTAATAAAGGTTTTACAAGAAAATTTAAGAATTTTTAAATTTTTTGTAAGGATGATGAAATTAATAATAATTATAAATAATGTTTCCTGAGCACTCATTTTATGCCAAGCATTATGCTGAATTACATGTATTATTGCTTTATTTAATTCTTAGAACAGGCACATGAGATAGGTACTATTATTAGTTTTACAGATAAGGAAAGAAAGATTCATTAATATTAAGTAACTTGCATAGGATCATATAAACAGTGAGTGGTCAAGTGCAGTTTGAATCCTGACCATTTGAATCTATAAACTACACTCTTAACAGTTCTATTTGTCAGATATTCTTTATGCACTTCTGTTATGCATGGAATATTTCACAATAAAAATTGCCAAAAGAGGCACTAGACTGTCTGTTCATAATGCCTGCTGTCTTAGAATTGAATTATAAAGCAATTCACATGAAAGTCTCCACAGAATTTTTAATTAACCAGTTAGATTCATATGGCAGAATAAATGGGTACCAAAAGCTGCTGTTATTTAGAAAAAGAACAATAAATGAAGAAGGTGTTTCCTTTAAAGAAATAAAACATTATAAAGCGGAAATAATTGTAATATTATGTTAGGGCAAAAGGAATTAATAGCAATGTAAACAAAACAGTGAAAAAACAAAAATCCTTATGTAGGTGAGATTTCATATGCATATTTATTTGAATACTTATATGCTCACTTACAACATAGACTATGAGAAAACTACTTTTACAAAGAGACTGTGTTCTCAAACTTTTTGGAAAACGGGAAGTATATTCTCAGGGGAGAGTTTGCTTGGTTTTTCTTCTATTCTGTGCTAATATCTTATTGGACCTTTTGTGTTAAAAGGGAACAACCTTTCTCCTTCTCAACCTGCAATGGCATATTGTGAGGGGAAAAAAAAACGCTAAGCAAAGAAAGGGTTAATGTGGTCTATTTTAGAAAATAGCAGAAATATCCGAGTTGTTCCTTGAATGACTGAGGAGAAAGGTGCCCATAAATTGAGAGTAATTGTATCAAGATGGTTACTTTACAGTCAGAGAAGATCTTAGACCACAGTAGGAAGTTAGGTACTTTGGAAGGATCACAGCAAAGGAGGAACTTCCGTGGCAGGTAAAAGTTGCTAATTGTCTATGAAAACTGAAGACTAGCACTGTATGTTAAATTTCTATTACCATGTAAGTAATCACTCTGTGATACCCCAAACATTCATTATAACTCTTATAACTTTGGTCATGTTTAGTCAGTGGCATTTTGTAGGAAAGAACAGGGGTGTTATATCTAGCACAGATGAAAATGGGACGGTGATGGATAGTTGAATAGTTGATGCTTCCAGTTAGTGAAAATAGAGTGTTGAGAGCATTGACTCTTTTGGTGGACTCCTTGGAATCAAATCCCAACTTTTTGCTTCTAAATTGTATGACTTCAAGTAAATTACTCAACCTTAGTGTGTTAGGTATCCTCATCTGTAAAATGGGGATATTAGTAGGGCTATTGTGACTACTGTGTAGATTAATTCATACCAAGAGTTTAGAAAGTGGCTATCACATAGAAAGCACCTATTAAGTGATAGCTATTATGATTATTGCTAGAACCAAGAGCAATGAAGGCAAACAGAAGACAGCAGAGCAAGAGCGAAGCACGAAATGACTCAAGAGTAGATGTGATGAGACAAACTTGTTTTCCCAAAGTACACTGGAGGGAGGTGGTCCTGAAAAGTCAGGGATAAGGAAGCAACACTTGGTGTAGTACAACCTATGCCGTGTGTTCATAAAACCATTTTCTTCCCCCCGCTGGGCTCAGAGGAAACTATATTTCTCTGCCTTCTGCTATAAGTTTGATTCTCTGGAAGCAGAGCTTGAAACAGATAGTGTTTGGAGTCAATGATATTTATGAATAATTACGTTAGTGGAAGGGAGAGGGCAGAAGCAGGATTGGACAGTGAGAGAAGCCTGCATGGTGATTCTTCCACGGAAGTTTTTCATAATCCCCACACAGCATTGTTTTTCCCCAACCATACCTCAAATACCATAGGGTGTACCATGTTGTACAAGAGGCAGGGGTGCTTACATCACAACCTGGACCCATTGCAGTGTTTTCTAAGAGCTGCAGTTGTATCTATAGGGATGGAATATGCTGTCTCAGGGCCTAAAGATGTTCTTCAGTGTGGCACTTCATTCTGTGTGACGGGAGGTGTAAAATTTAATGATTTTACTTTGACTTTGGAGTGGATATCCAAGCATGCCCCTAAAAGTTTAATGGATGTAAAATTAACTCCTGAAACTTCATTAAGTTTCTCTCTTGCTCTCTTGAGTGCATGCATATCACCAAGGCTTTCTGCATGCTAGCCACTTTTTGCTCATCTAGACTTCTTAGTAAAATAGTATAGTGGATCTATGTGATGTTCCATAGGATGTCCAGATAGTTCAGCTCTCTTTGTGCTATATCATGACGGATGGCAAATGAGTTAACAGAACCCTGGAGCAAAACTATGACTATTTCTGTTTATTCCATGTGAACGCAAACTACTAGAAAAGAATGCATTGGCCATACCACTGGCCACAAACCTTGTACCTGAGGTTGTGATGATCTCCTCTTGCCCAGTGGCTATAACTGAGGCTATCACTTCATTGAGTTTGCAGTAGTCCACTATCATTATCCATGCAGGATCTGCAAAGGCCAGACTGGTAAATTAACTGGAGATACGATGGAGACAACCACTCTAAACTCTATATCTTGAAAGGTGATATTAATTTTTGCCACACACCACCCAGGTTGCAAGATTGTTTTTAATTTACTAAGTTGGGTGATGTGAAATAGTTTCAGAGGCTTCCCCTTAGCTTTCTTCACTATATTAGCCTTTAGCGCCACAGTCCAAGCACCCTGTGTGGGGTTATGCCAATTCCAAAGGATCTCAATCCCACTTATACATTCAGATACAACAGAAGTGACCACCAAGAGGGTTCACAGACCCAGTGTGCCCACTGTAAGCCAAAGCTCAGGCAAAACGCTATTTATTACCTATTCCCCGTATGCCTCTACTCTAATGGGGGAGGAATACATGACACTTAGGGAGTCCTGTTATCATTGTCAACTTAGACAGTTCAACAGGCCTTAAAATTTTGGGGAATTCCTCTTTCACCATTATAACTGAGTGCATGGCTGTAAGTTGTTTTGGGGAAAAAAGAACACAACTATTACTGTATATGCCTTCCCAAGGCATTGAACTTTTTGTGTGTGTGTTTCTCCTGCATGCAGGTCATGACTCCTTTTCAGTCAGTGTATCCCAAGTCTGAGAACTAGCTCATGTCTGGGAGCTAGGCAATGGATCTTGACATTTTATTTCTTTTGATGGTACAAACGGAGTAATACTCTAATTAGCTGCCCATATATTTTTGCCCCCGTGTACTCATGCCCTGTTAGCTATCTCCGAAGTTCAATCAGACCTCCTTGGTTGCTACTCTCACCCCTCTATTAAGAAAATTACATCCATTTTTATGTTTTTATTTGATTTATTGCTTCCATTCCTATCATATCCATTGTTATAGGGAAAAAGTGAGGGGAAAACACAGCTAAACACAGGACGGTAATGAAAAAAGATTATTAGAAAAGTGGTATCCAGGAGGTACATAAGGACTTGCAAGAGGATGTAGGGGTATAGATAGTTCTCAGTCAAGCAATTTCCACATCCTCAACTACTGTGCATATTCCATCCTAAAACTGATTTGTATGAGAGACTGAGTATTAGGATCAAGACATCATCTTGGTTCCCCACTTTCTTTTCACTTTCACCTTTCTCTTACTTTAAAAAAGGCTTCCCTTTCACTCATATTCGGGTTGTCCACTGGTGTAAATACCTATAGGTTTGAAAATGGAACAATTTACAATAGTGTTGTCAATGTTAAGAAAATTAATATCATTAATGACTAGGTATCAAATTGCTTTGATAATCACAATTCAAGTGGTTTCCAATTCTTTACTTTCAACAAAACTGAAGATGGCCTAATCTAGTTACCAGATAACTCAGAAAGAGTACAAAGATTTGAGAACTATTGCTATAACATAACTCAATTATCAACTATTTAGGTTTATGAAGTTTACTCAGCAGTTTCTTCTATAAAATAAGAAAGAAATAGAATTGATATTGTTTTTACTCATGCTAGCAATAAGTAATATCCATCTACAGATACATAACCCAATTGAAGAAGCAAAAAACATAACTCATTCATCTCATTTAGGAATACACTTCCAGTATTTTTTTGAACTTTAATTGATAGATTTTTTCTTCAAAATTCATAAAATATGCATGTTGCTTTCATTATTTACAACTAACATTCATAATTGGTAACAAAACAAGAAAATTCAGCATTTAGAGCTTTATGGTGACAAATCATTTATAAAAATAATGTCAATTTAGATATTTTGTTGTAGAAACATGTAACTGTGATCAATAAAAGACTTTCACATATAAAATATCTCATACTACGATAGGATTATATGGAGGAAGTGCAATGTTAATGTGATTTCAAGAAGAAAACGAATAATAGAAAATTCCTGTGAAATAAGAGCTTTGTTTATGCATTGTTTTTCACAATGGTGTGGTAGTATTAGATCATTATGGTATTTGGATAATAAGAGATATTTTAAAAGACAGATGTAATTGCTTTATTTTAAAATGTCAATGTATGTAATATACCAGAAATTATATATTTTGCAACTGCTTAAACTTAGATTTTTAAAAATGGGTATCTGGGCTTCCCTGGTGGCGCAGTGGTTGAGAATCCGCCTGTAGATGTAGGGGACATGGGTTCGTGCCCCGGTCCGGGAGGATCCCACATGCCGCGGAGCGGCTGGGCCCGTGAGCCATGGCCGCTGAGCCTGTGCGTCCGGAGCCTGTGCTCCGCAATGGGAGAGGCCACAACAGTGAGAGGCCCGCGTACCACACACACACAAAAAAATGGGTATCCCATTATAAATTTGCAGTGACTAAAAAGTTTTTCAAAATCCCGTTAGAGGAGACATGAACAAAAGGTATGAAGACCACTGAAACAGGGACTAGGTGATCAAAGGAAAAAAGTGCGTCTTTATCTACGTTTCCATATTGGAAGTGTTTGAAGAGCCATTAAATTACATCAAACTATTCTGCTTGCATATCTTCTGTTTTGCATAACTAAATTCATTGTTCACTATTCAATTTCAGTATATGTTCAGGCCAGTGGAGAAACATAGACATTTCCTTATTGTTAGCTTTTATACATGGTTCAATATTGCAGATAAAACTAAACAGGATACAAATTATAAAAAGTTGAAATACAATGAACATACTGAAACTTAGTAGAATTTTAAATGTAGATATCTTACTTTTAGAGAAAGAGAACAAAGAAATGGGACTATGCCAGTTTACTTTTAAAAATTTCCATGAATAGATAACTTGCATGCGACATTCCTTATGTGCATCTCAGTGAATCTATGTCTGCATATATGTGTGTGTGTGTACTCCAGTGAATCTATGTGTGCATATGTATGTGTGTGTGTGTGTGTGTGTGTGTACTCTTGCTTGCCTATAATGTTGTCTTTTTTATCTCTCCACTATAAAAGAACAAAATCTGGAGATCTGTTTGACTATTTATACATTTTCTTGAGTTTTTCATATGCTTTTTAAGATTTATACTTGAAATTGTATTCAGTACTCCAAACCCTTATTTTAAACGTGACAATAGAATTTACTATATTTCAAGTTAGTTTTTAATATACTATATGCTCATGTGAAAGAGACTGATAGATATCTCTCATTTCTATCTTATCTTCACTACAAGGTTCCCTCCTCTTGAGTATGTATCTTTGTAACTGACTTTTATTTCAATATGTCTATGAAGAAGTAACAGCATTTAGGCGAGCTCACTATTAACATTATAACACTTGTTCAGAAACTACATCCAACTCATTCATATCTTTTTTTTTGTTTTCAAACCAATTTAAGACTTTTAAAATTCAAGTCAATCCTAAACATTCTAGTTTTTAAAAGTTTATCTACTAACATGACTTCCAGTTATTTTTCTGATAATTTTATTAAGTAAAACTATAACTTATTTAGCAAATTATTTGTTTATATTACAAGTTTGTGTACTGCTTCTGATTTATTTGTGTATCCTCCACTTATCTAAATGGAGATAGTCTGGTTCTCATAAATACACAACCTGTTTCGTCAGCTAGGAATACCTCGCCACCACAACTTTTGTCCAAAAGTTACCTAGTCTGTATGCTAGCTCCTTCCTTCAAGCTTCACTTGATGCATTGCCCCATAACCAAGCCCCCCAGTTGAAAATAATACTTCTTCTGAACTCCGGAGTTGAAATACTTTTACTCTTAACCCTCGAAGCCCTAATTTTTGATTTGTATTGTGAGACAGTACTTTCTACACAGAATTATAATATTTAGACACACATTCCATATATCAGTCTATAAGTTTCTGAAGGCAGAATCAATGTGGAGCTCATCTGTATTCCCAACATCTCCATAGTATACTCTCACGTGCTATGTATGACACTAAAGAATTATTCAGTGGGTCAGTAAAACTCAACAGATAGATAAATGATGCCAGTCCTGTTAAATCTCAATGTCCCCTAAACTCTACTCAGTGCTCTGTGGTGACCTAAATGGGAAGGAAATCCAAAAAAGAGGGGATATATGTATACGTATAGCTGATTCACTTTGCTGTACAGCAGAAATGAACACAACATTGTAAAGCAACTATACTCCAATAAAAATTAATTTAAAAAATACCCTCAATGTTTAAATGCTGACCAGGACCCAGACAAATTTATAAAGAAAGTAAGGTGCTCAAATTGATTAGAGTTTCCATAAAATGTTTTTTAGTTGTTACCCTCCCTTAGGAATCTAGCCTGGTTCTCTTTCCAGCTGGCTTCATTAAAAAAAGAATAAAAACAAAATCGAAAAGAAATGTCTATTTCACACAAAATGAAATATTTATGACTAAATAAAATATCATAACTTTTCCACTAAGTTTACTAAATAATTAATCACCAATTATGGAAGTTCAGGCAACAGGAAATAATAATACTAATAGCATTACAATAGTATTATTACTAATAATAAAATTAGTAAGAGTTTACTGTTTATAAGGTATTATATTAAATTCTCTGCATAACTTATCTCATTTAATACTCACGGCAATACTTTTACCATCTCCATTTTCCATAGAAAGAAACAGGTCCACAATGCCAAACTTTCTCTCTTTGCCTCTGATTTTTTGAGGAGAAATTTTCTCTGTATATCCTCTGGCTTACTTTTTTTTTTTTTTTTTTTTTTTTTTTTTGCTTCTCCACAGTGGGGAAATGAGTTAGCAGGTCAGGAAAGATAGACCTTAGTTCGAATTTATAAATTGGGCAATGGTAATCTATCATCCCTGAAATTTGGGAATTCCTACTCTTTCTGTGCTCTTTCTCAGCTTCCTCCCCTCAGTGAGAGGTGGTAACCCTAAGTAACTCCTCCGTTAAGACCCATCCTTTCCCTTGTGTGGGCTAAACTGGTGTAGTTAAGAGGATCACGGAGAGGGCAGACAGCAGAAGCAAGAAGAACTACAATCCTGCAGCCTGTGGAACAAAAAGCACATTCACAGACAGATAGACAAGATGAGAAGGCAGAGGGCTATGTACCAGATGAAGGAACAAGATCAAACCCCAGAAAAACCACTAAATGAAGTGGAGATAGGCAACCTTCCAAAAAAAGAATTCAGAATAATGATAGTGAAGATGATCCAGGACCTCGGAAAAAGAATGGAGGCAAAGATCGAGAAGATGCAAGAAATGTTTAACAAAGACCTAGAAGAGTTAAAGAACAAATAAACAGTGATGAACGATACAATAACTGAAATGAAAACAACACTAGAAGGAATCAATAGCAGAATAACTGAGGCAGAAGAAAGGATAAGTGACCTGGAAGACAGAATGGTGGAATTCACAGGTGCAGAACAGAATAAAGAAAAAGAATGAAAAGAAATGAAGACAGCCTAAGAGAATTCTGGGCTGGGACAACATTAAATGCAACAACATTCGCATTATAGGGGTCCCAGAAGGAGAAGAGAGAAAGGAGCAAAGAAGATATTTTAAGAGATGCTAGTTGAAAACTTCCCTAACATGGGAAAGGAAATAGCCACCCAAGTCCAGGAAGTGCAGAGAGTCCGTGGCAGGATAAACCCGAGGAGAAACACATCGAGACATATAGTAATCAAATTGGCAAAAATTAAAGACAAAGAAAAATTATTAAAAGCAGCAAGGGAAAAACAACAAATAACATACAAGGGAAGTCCCATAAGGTTAACAGCTGATTTCTCAGCAGAAACTCTACAAGCTAGAAGGGAGTGGCATGATATACTTAAAGTGATGAAAGGGAAGAAGCTACAACCAAGATTACTCTACCCGGCAAGGATCACATTCAGATTCGATGGAGAAATCAAAAGCTTTACAGACAAGCAAAAGCTAAGAGAATTCAGCACCCCCAAACCAGTTCTACAACAAATGCTAAAGGAACTTCTCTAAGTGAGAAACACAAGAGAAGAAAAGGACCTACAAAAACAAACCCAAAACAATTAAGAAAATGGTCATAGGAACATACATATCGATAATTACCATAAACATGAATGGATTAAATGCTCCAACCAAAAGACACAGAATGGCTGAATGGATACAAAAACAAGACCCATATATATGCTGTCTACAAGAGACCCACTTCAGACCTAGGGACACATTCACACTGAAAGTGAGGGGATGGAAAAAGATATTCCATGCAAATGCAAATCAAAAGAAAGCTGGAGTAGCAATACTCATGTCAGATAAAATAGACTTTAAAATACAGAATGTTACAAGAGACAAGGAAGGACATAATGATCAGAGGATCAATCCAAGAAGAAGATATAACAATTATAAGTATATATGCACCCAACACAGGAGCACCTCAATACATAAGGCAACTGCTAACAGCTATAAAAGAGGAAATTGACAGTAACACAATAATAGTTGGGGACTTTAACACCTCACTTACACCAGTGGACAGATCATCCAAAAAGAAAATAAATAAGGAAACAGAAGCTTTAAATGACACAATAGACCAGATAGATTTAATTGATATTTATGCGACATTCCATACAAAAACAGCAGATCACACGTTCTTCTCAAGAGCACACAGAATATTCTCCAGGATAGATCACATCTTGGGTCACAAATCAAGCCTCAGTAAATTTAAGAAAATTGAAATCATAGCAAGCATCTTTTCTGACAACAATGCTATAAGATTAGAAATGAATTACATTGAAAAGACATAAAAAACACAAACACATGGAGGTAAGCAATATGTTACTAAATAACCAAGAGATCACTAAAGAAATCAGAGGAAATCAAAAAATACCTAGAGACCAAGGACAATGAAAACATGATGATCCAAAACCTATGGGATGCAGCAAAAGCAGTTCTAAGAGGGAAGTTTATAGCTATACAAGCCTACCTCAAGAAACAAAAAAATCTCAAACAATCTAACCTTACACCTAAAGGAACTAGAGAAAGAAGAACAAACAAAGCCCAAAGTTAGCAGAAGGAAAGAAGTCATAAAGATCAGAGCAGAAATAAATGAAATAGAAACAAAGAAAACAATAGCAAAGATCAATAAAACTAAAAGCTGGTTCTATGAGAAGATAAACAAAGTTGATAAACCTTTAGCCAGACTCATCAAGAAAAAGAGGGAGAGGACTCAAATCAATAAAATTAGAAATGAAAAGGGAGAAGTTACAACAGACACCACAGAAATACAAAGCATCCTAATAGACTACTACAAGCAACTGTATGCCAGTAAAATGGACAACATGGAAGAAATGGACAAATTCTTAGAAAGGTATAACCTTCCAAGACTGAACCAGGAAGAAATAGAAAATATGAACAGACCAATCACAAGCAATGGAATGGAAACTCTGATTAAAAGTCTTCCACCAGGGCTTCCCTGGTGGCACAGTGGTTGGGAGTCTGCCTGCCAATGCAGGGGACAGGGGTTCGTGCCCCAGTCTGGGAGGATCCCACATGCCACAGAGCGGCTAGGCCTGTGATCCATGGCCACTGAGCCTGTGCATCGGGAGCCTGTGCTCTCCAACGGGAGAGGCCACAGCAGTGAGAGGCCTGCGTACCTCAAAAAAAAAAAAAAAAAAAAAAAAACTTCCACCAAACAAAAGTCCAGGACCAGATGGCTTCACAGGTGAATTCTATCAAACATTTAGAGAAGAGCTAACACCCATCCTTCTCAAACTCTTCCAAAAAATTGCAGAGGAAGCAACACTCCCAAACTCATTCTATGAGGCCACCATCACCCTGATACCAAAACCAGACAAAAATACTCCAAAAAAAGAAAATTACAGACCAATATTACTGATGAATATAGATGCAAAAATCCTAAACAAAATACTAGCAAACAGAATCCAGCAACACATTAAAAGGATCATACACCCTGGCCAAGTGGGATTTATCCCAGGGATGCAAGGATTCTTCAGTATACACAAATCAATCAATGTGATACACCATGTTAACACACTGAAGAATAAAAACCGTATGATCATCTCAATAGATGCAGAAAAAGCTTTTGACAAAATTCAACACCCATTTATGATTAAAAACTCTCTAGAAAGCGGGCATAGAGGGAACCTACCTCAACATAATAAAGCCCACATACAACAAACACACAGCAAACATCATTCTCAATGGTGAAATTCTGAAAGCATTTCCTCTAAGATCAGGAACAAGACAAGGATGTCCACTCTCGGCACTATTATTCAATATAGTTTTGGGAGTCCTAGCCATGGCAATCAGAGAAGGAAAAGAAATAGAAGGAATACAAATTGGAAAAGAAGAAGTAAAACTGTCACAGTTTGCAGATGACATGATACTATACATAGAAAATCCTAAAGATGTCACCAGAAAACTACTAGAGCTAATCAATGAATTTGGTAAAGTTGCAGGATACCAAATTAATGCACAGAAATCTCTTGCATTCCTATACACTAATGATGAAAAATCTGAAAGAGAAATTAAGGAAACACTCCCATTTACCATTGCAACAAAAAGAATAAAATACCTAAGAATAAACCTACCTAGGGAGATGATAGACATGTATGCAGAAAACTATAAGACAATGGTGAAAGAAATTAAAGTTGATACCAACAGATGGAGAGATATACCATGTTCTTGAATTAGAATAATCAATATTGTGAAAATGACAATACTACCCAAAGCAATCTACAGATTCAATGCAAACCCTGTCAAATTACCAATGGCATTTTTTAATGGAACTAGAACAAAAAAATCTTAAATTTGTATGGAGACACAAAAGACCCCGAATAGCCAAAGCAGTCTTGAGGGAAAAAAACGGAGCTGGAGGAATCAGACTCCGTGACTTCAGACTATACCACAAAGCTACAGTAATCAAGACAATATGGTACTGGCACAAAAACACATAGATCAATGGAACATGATAGAAAGCCCAGAGATAAACCCACACACCTATGGTCAACTAATCTATGACAAAGGAGGCAAGGATATACAGTGGAGAAAAGACAGTCTCTTCAGTAAGTGGTGCTGGGAAACCTGGATAGCTACATGTAAAAGAATGAAATTAAAACACTCCCTAACACCATACACAAAAATAAACTCAAAATGGATGAGAGACTTAAATATAAGACTGGACACTATAGAACTTTTAGAGGAAAACATAGGAAGGACAGTCTTTGACGTAAATCACAGCAAGATCTTTTTTGATCCACTTCCTAGAGTAATGGAAATAAAAACAAAAGTAAACAAATGGGACCTAATGAAACTTAAAAGCTTTTGCACAGCAAAGGAAACCATAAAGAAGACGAAAAGACAACCCTCAGAATGGGAGAAAATATTTGCAAAAGAATCAACAGACAAAGGATTAATCTCCAAAATATATAAACAGCTCATGCAGCTCAATATTAAAAAAAACAAACAACCCAATCCAAAAATGGGCAGAAGACCTAAATTGACATTTCTCCAAAGAAGACATACAGATGGCCAAGAAGCACATGAAAAGCTGCTCAACATCACTATTAGGGAAATGCAAATCAAAACTTAAATGAGGTCTCACCTCACACCAGTTAGAATGGGCGTCATCAGAAAATCTACAAACAACAAATGCTGGAGAAGGTGTGGAGAAAAGGGAACCCTCTTGCACTGTTGGTGGGAATGTAAATTCATACAGCCACTATGGAGAACAGTATGGTGGTTCCTTAAAAAACTAGAAATAGAATTACCATATGATCCAGCAATCCCATTACAGGGCATATACCCAGAGAAAACCATAATTCAAAAAGACACATGCACCCCAATGTTCACTGCAGCACTATTTACAATAGCCAGGTCATGGAAGCAACCTAAATGCCCATCGACAGATGACTGGATAAAGAAGCTGTGGTACATATATACAATGGAATATTACTCAGCCAAAAAAAGGAACGAAATTGGGTCATTTGTTGAGACCTGGATGAATCTAGAGACTGTCATACAGAGTGAAGTAAGTCAGAAAGAGAAAAACAAATATTGTATATTAACTCATATATGTGGAACCTAGAAAAATGGTACAGATGAACTGTTTTGCAGGGCAGAAATTGAGACACAGATGTAGAGAACAAACGTATGGACACCAAGAAGAGAAAGTGGCGGGGGGTGTGGGTTGTGGTATGATGAATTGGGCGATTGGGATTGACATGTATACACTAATATGTATAATATTGATGACTAATTAAAAAAAAGAGTATCATGAAGTTCATTATTGCCCCACATTTAATCCATATTCTACAGCCCAGCTTTTAGCAGTAATTAAGCTGATATCTTCACCTGCCTAACTGTGGTGACTCAATCATTGTTATTTATGGACACTCATGAAACTACAAAATTTACAGATATCAAAGAAACAGTACTCAAACCCAAGGACTCTGAGTCCAAAGACTGTACCCTTCATGACCTCATGTTTATAAGGATATGTTATCTTCTAATACTAGGAGAGCAGGAGTTAGCAGAAAACTGAAGTTTCATTATTGCTCCCACACTCTGAGTGTATTTCTAGGAGAAACTTCTTTTAGATTATTTTCTTGAGGATGCTACTTCTTAAACTCTTCTGCTTTAAAATGCATATTCTATTTTGTTTTTATTTTGATTGTATGAAAAAGATTCCAGCAAAGTACAAAAGAGGTGGGGGATCTTCCAGATGTCTGACAAGATATTAAACAATGTTTTATAAATAACCATTAAGCTTCTGTATTAATTGGGATAGGCCAAAATGTTATGAAATATGGACCCTAAAATATATAAATGTATACTTGACTAACCCAGAGGATATTTCACAGTTTCGTAAGTGTCCAACGGGTAGGTTCCTTTCTTCACTGAGATTCAGCAAACATGGTTCTTTCCATCTTGTGTTTCTACCATTATCTGAGCCAGTGCTATTCAATAGTGTGTTCTGCAGTGATGAGAATGTAGCTACTAAACTTTTGAAATGTGGCTGGTATGAATGAGGAATTTAATTTATAATTGTATCTAATTTTAATTACTTTAGATTTAAGTAGCCACATATGGCTAAGGCTACTGTATCAGACAGCAAGCTCTTAGGCCTTGTCATTTTAAATACCTAGTAAAAGGAAGGAGAAAAAAGGAAAGGAAAAGGCATATTTTTTTTTTCAAAGCCTTGACCCAGAAATGACCCTCATTTTTCCACTCAAATTCCATTGGTGAAAACTAGTCACATGGTCACACCTAGATAGTTATGTACAAATATAGGCTTATTTTCGCCAGCTGCTTCTCAGGGCTGTACACTGTAGAGGGGGCAACTGATTTTATTGGCCAGTGGAGGTCTCCCATGCACTTGACTAAAAATAATTTACAGATTTTTTTTTTCCTAAAAATGTTTATATTAAATTAAGGAAAAATTAGAAGTATGGAATTAGAAGAATGAAAAGTCATGGTTGGTTTGGCTATAGTCTTTTTCTACCTTTTTGTTCTAACTGCACAAGAAAGTAAAAATATATGAGCAGAGAAAATTGATAGAAAGCTCCAAAGGGAAGAGGACATCTAGGGCTTTCTGGAGCTCATTTATGAATCCCCTAAGGCAAATTAATCTCATTTCTGTAATAAGCTGCAAACAGATGATTGAACGCATTTGATGCTACTGAATCCTCTAAGTAGTCATGAAGTTGCAGAACTGACAGAAGTTGTGCTTAAGCATAAGGACGCAGTAGTATTGATATCCCAAAACATAAACAGTACAAAAGTAGAAGTTTTCACAAAGGAATAAGAAATAGCAGAAGCAAGAAAAGAGTCAGGGAAGTTTAAAAGACATTTAAAGAAGGAAGACTGCTTATTAGGCTATCTGGCTATTCTTGGATCATTCACTCACTAGTAGAGTGGCGTGGGGTAATTTCCTTAACTTCTCTCAGCACAATTTTGTCTTCTGTATGATTAAGGTATTAATATTACCCTTTAATCATAATTCTTTCAGTTACACCAGATGGAGATCAACTAAGTGTAACTTATACAAAGAAGGTAATTTATTAGTTCATGCAACTGTAGAAAGCCAGGCTGGAGTATTCAACAAACTAAAAGTGTATTATTTGGGAATCTTTCTCTTTCTCAGCATTCATATTGATGAGTGTGCTTGGCCAAGTCTGGGTCATGTGGCTATTCAGTGATCAGGGCAGTTTATTGTGATTTGTAGCTCAATGTGGACCATATGCCATGGGAAAAGATGAGAGTAAGAAAAGAAAAAAAAAGACAAAACAAAAAAGATGTGCAGTAAACTAAACAATTGCTAATGGTCTGTATAATTATAACATTCTGAATCTATGATTAACTTTGACCAATTAAATTTCACCAGGCAAAAGTCACATTCATGTTCACAAGTATTCAATGTCTTTAAACCAGCTCTACGTGACATCTATTTGCTAATGCAAGCAAAGGGATTGATTCATTACACTCTAATTTTCAGTTTTACAAGATTCTTATTTTATAATATATCTCTTGGTCTAAACATCCTAACTCAGCTATCACTTTCCTAATGGGCTTAATTTACTATCTATGCTTTATTAAAATATTAAAATCCTAGTACACCTTTATGAAACTAATGGCTTTTATTTTACTTGACAAACAAGCAGATAAGGAGGTATATTTAAAGTGGTAGAACAGTACGATATATTCATTAGTATAAAACTTTTCAGAATAGAGCAGCCCGTGAGTTGTAATGTAAGAACCCTGTCTATAATGCTGGAAGTTCAATCACTGGAAATGGATTCTTAAAGCTAGGATATTGTCCCCTATTATTAATCCATTCCTTCAGTGTGTATTGAACATCTGACACTGCCCTAGTTGCTTGAGTATAGCACTGAATAAACCTGAGAGAGGGTGGGATAGGGAGGGTAGGAGGGAGATGCAGGAGGGAAGGGATATGGGGATATATGTGTACATATAGCTGATTCACTTTGTTATACACCAGAAACTAACACACCATTGTAAAGCAATTATACTCCAATAAAGATGTTTAAATGAGTAAATAAACCCGAGAGAAATCTTTGCCCCCGTAGAGCTTACATTTTGGTGGGTGTGGGGGGAGAGTAGTAATACACTGGTACCATTCTAAGAGTTGAACATCCAAATCCCTACAGGAAACATGTAGAAAAGAGATAAATGAAATAGAATTAAATTTAAGGTACAGTCAGCAGTGGGCCTGTGGCTAAAGTGGAGAGTGCGTATCCCAACTCGAGATGTTCAAATAAATTCAATTTTTTAAGCACTATACCAGGCGAACAAAACCCAGCTACTTCTGAAATCAGATAATGGGTAGCCAACTCTAGATTCCTGCTTCATGTCTGAATGTGAATTATAGCAACTGAATGCAGGCTCTCCCTGGTCAGGAAAGGAGATGCTATTTACTCTAATCTCCTTCAATGGAACATTTCTATTTGCTACTACATTTTCTCTAAACGTCTTACCTTTTGTGAGGACAACCCTCCTTTCTCTTCAGATTATCTAAAAATGGAGTCATTTGTACGAAGGATCTTATCCAAAAAATGAGGCAAAAAATGAAATAATCAAAATAGAAAGGGAACGACAAAAAAACAGTGAAATTGATAAATTGAGGAAAAAGTACCTATTCCTAAAGGAATGAAAATCTGGCCAGTTTGACCTGGCTGACGTAGTTTACTGAACATGGCAGTCCAATTCCTCTCCTTGACTCAACCTTGTCTAGGCTCCATCCAGCTATTCAGATTCTTAACCTGAAATAGACTCAGATTTGCTATATTTCTATGCCCCTTAGAAAAATTGTAGCCCCTGTTAGGTGGCTTAATGCTTTCTTTCAGCCGCAGTTCCTGTGTTGTCTACATTAGCCCTCAGCTGTTCTCCAGTTGGTACCATAGCCCCTCTTGGTCCTTGCACTTTGAATGATACAGTGTCTATCAGATGTCTACTCAGGATTCAGGCAATTCTTTACTGATATTATGTTTGGCTACTTGGCTCTTCTTGGAGATTCCTACAGCTCCAGGCTTTGGAAAGTCATCCTCACCCATTTTTCTCCCCCTCTCTGGTTTGCTTCTAATATATTTATGAGTAATTTCATAAGGCATGCCATATCCTTAGGAAAAACTTTGTCTCTGCAGTTGTTATCCTTCATTAAATTCCAGTCATATTTTCCAGTGATAATACTGCATCTTATCTATTTCAAACTCTGGCCTTCAAACAGAGATCCAAGTTGACAGTGAGTAGCAGGAAAGACCATGCTTAAAAAAAGTGCCATACGGGAAAGAAGGAAGGCACTAATGACAAATATTGTCAGGCCCCAGTTAATTCACTATATTCACAGGGATAGATAAATCATAGCTTCCTTAATGCTTAATCTAAACTTTTTTTTAGAAATGGATTAAATTTAGTGTGATGCACCACTAGTTTTTTTTTCATTGAGCTGTAATCGACATATTACATTATATTAGTTTCAGGTATACAAAATAAAGATTTGATATTTGTATATGTTGCACAGTGATCACCACAGTAAGTCTAATTTACATCCATCACCATACATAGTTACAGGACTTCTTCTCTTGTAATGAGAACTTTTAAGATTTACTCCCTTAGTAAATTTCAAGTATGCAACACAGTATTATTAACTATAGTCACCATGTGTATATTTCAGCCCCATGACTTATTTACTTATTTCTTATTTACTTTGTAACTGGAGGTCTCTGATTTCCTTCACACACCTCCCCCAATACACACAACCATCAATCTGTTCTCTGCATCTTTGAGCTTGTCGTTTTTTAAAAAATATATTCCACATATAAGTAAGATCATAAGGTATTTGTCTTTCTCTGACTTATTTCACTTAGCATATTGCCTTCAGGGGCCATCTATGTTGTTGCAAATGTAAAGATTTAAATAACAGATTGTTTCCCTGATATGGAAATGAGCCTCAGCTGGGTCTGCTTCATCAGGGGCTGTGCAGCTGCTTCTGCCTAAAAACAGCAATAAGTGGAGACTTCCCCACCAACATAATTTCCTGCTTTCCTCAAGAGTCATTGTATAGTCTCTGTCCTCTGCTTTCTAAGTAGAGAGGGAAATGGTCGCTCGTGGAATCAACTCTGCTCAGACCAGTTTTCCAGCTTCCTGTAACTTTTTAAGTAAGCATGAATCTACCCCAAACCTTGTACTAATGGGAGAGCTTCTGCTGCTGGAAGTGGACTGCTTTTCTGAAAATGAGTTCAGTCCTTTGAAAAATACGGAGTTAAGGAAGACTCTTAAAGATGACCCTTTCTTCTACGGTTTCTATCCATATGTAACTCTGCAAATGAAACCATCTGCTTCACAACCATAGTCAAGGCCTCAACATGGTTTCTGTCACTAATTTTAGTTTAGGAGCTTCATCTTACCCGTGGTGCATATAAATTCTTGTTATACCCAGATTCTTAGACATTCCAGGCTAGTCCTGACATGCTGTAGAGTCACAAATGCAATATTACTACATTCAGAAGTACGAAGAAAACATGGCTTCCTTTTCTTAATCTTCCTCATGATTTCGTCCCACACACAAAGACACTTTTTCACGGCACAGGCAATTTGCTCCTATTCATCTTTCATTGCATACAAGACTCAAACTTACAACGCCTGGAGTTCCAGAACCCCTAATTTCTGGTTTGCCTTAGATATAGGGTAAATTCCTTCCTAACATATTAGCCAAGCATAGGGCTGACTCTTCTGACTCACCTCGGAGGGCATGTAGTTATTTGTTTATCCCTGTCTTCTCCTACCCTTATTGTCCCTCCGCAAATCAAGTATGTCCCTTGAATACCTAATCAGACTCTTTGTCTAACCGTGCTATGATAAAATTAATTAATCTGCTACAGACCCCTGCTGCCTGCCCAAGTAGGTTCCAGGGTATAGTAGGATTAGGAGGTTCTCTGTAAGACAATGTCTAACAAAAGACCATCTCTCCTTTTTCTTCTCCCTAACCTAAGCCAAGTCCCTTCAGGGATGGAGAGAAGAAAAATGTCATATGTACCTCACCCTTGGCTTCCTCTTCTTCTCTCCTTTGTTTCTCTTCCTTTTCTTTCCAGCTGGCATCCAGAAGGGAAAGTGTGGGCTTTCCCCTACCCTGCTTTTTTTCCTTTGTGGTAAGGATTCCTCTCACACCATATTATTCCTTTTTTTCTAAAGCCACCAAATTTCATGGCTCATCATTAGTTGTGGGAGGCATAGTTTTAGTACACTATGAAAGAAATGTCTAAGCTCTAGTAGATCTAGTTAGTTCGCCGTGCCTGGTTCTTGACTTGTTAAAAGTGTGTGAGACTGAGAAACTTATTTTCTCTTCAGAAAGGCTGTTTTTCTGCCCATGAGGAAAGACAAATTTGAGTCAAAGCTATTATTTGACCTCTTTATTCTTAGTGGCACATACTCCCTTATTCCCTCTCCTGTTGGATGATAAGTTTTGCGGTTCAACCTTGGAAGTGGATAAAAAGGAATATGAGTGAAGGAGAAGTGAAAATATGTCAGTTGAAATATTAAAAATATTAGACCCATTTCGAAAATTTTAACTATTTAGCAAATGTCTATAAGATAGATGCTGACTAGAAGCTTTATGTAATGAAGCTTTAATTAATCTGAACTCTACAACATTGTCAGTTATCTGGTGTGGGCTTGATTTCCACCTTAGTGTCACATGTTCCAATAGGATATATATTTCAAAATGAATCTATTGTATTTCCCTAGAGGCATTCAGGGCTTTGCCTAGCAAAAAGATAGAATATTCTGTCTGAGAAGAAAGAAAGGGGTGGGGAGGAATAAGGAAGAGAGAGAGAAACAGAGAGAGGGGGGAGGGAAGAAAAGAGAAAGAAGAAGGAAGGAAGGATGAAAAGAAAAGAAAACTCTTGAGTAACTTCCTTTTTGCTCAGAGTTCCCCTGATCTGAGCCAATCTTATTCTCTATTTTTCCATTATGTAAAGGCTATGCTCCCACACATATTACTCAAGACGGTCAAATGTGCATTATTATTATTACTACTCCCATTTTATCCCATTATATGAAAATTATTTAAAAGCTGGAGAGAATTCCACAGAGGTGAACTTGACAAGATTCATTCTGTAGAAAGCATTCTTCAACAACCAGTCAGCCCTACACAAAGAGGAACAAAATGTGGTAACCTTCTGGATATGCTGGGCTAGGAATCACCTTGAAACCATTGGGATCTTAAGATACTCTCCCTATAAACTCCTCTTACATACTTTCTGTACCTCTAGGTTAAAACTCCCCCAATGCATACCTGACACTCAAATTGCATTTGTAACGTACTAAGAAAAAAGTGAATCAAAGAACTTGCTCTATAGGAAAGAGGACTTTCTCAAGTCATATTTATTTTCAGAAAGAAAAACTCTCGAATTATTTTTAACATTGATTTCTTTCACTGTAATCTACGTCCATCTCTTTGATTACAGGATTGCAGACAATATCATTTTGAGCTTACTTTATATTATTATATTTAATGTGCTCAAAAATTTAAGATGTCAGCAGAACAGCTGTGTATAGGAATGCCTGTTCCCTACCCTCCTGACTCAACTTTCCTTTTAGACACAATGTATTTTCCTTGGGGAGAGAGAGAAAAAAATAGAATGTAAAACTACTATTTTTTTTCTCAAAATTTGTAAAGCTTTGGTATCAAAATCAAGCATTTCCAGAACTCATTTACATCTGCATTATACTGTGCTGTGCCCCAGTTTGTCCATATAGCCATCCTGCTCCATTTTGTACACTTCTCTGCATTGCTCTGTCCAGGGAGGTTGACCTCTGTGGTGGCCGTGACTCTCTTCTGATGTCAGCCTAGGCCCTGTATTACCACTTGCTGCTTCCCTACACCCTGCCCACAACTTTGACTTGAGGCCCCTTTTATTAAACTGTTTTTCACTACTCCTTTATTTCTTGCCAGAACCCTGACAATAAGCATGGTTATATAAAGTATTAAACACATGGGCAAACTTTATTATTTAAAATAAATGTGTTATTTCCTATTAAATAAAATCTTGTGACTATATAGAACTACAGAAAATTTGTTTCAAAGAATAGTCTTGATGGAGGGGAAATTTCCCTTCTTTCCCTTTTAGTTCTTTTGGCTGGCAATTAAAATGACATAAGGCAGATTGACAGCAGGAAATCAAACTTACTACGTGCGTACAGGGAATCCACATAAGTATGAAGAATTCCAAGAATTCCAAAGATAGCAAGGCAAGGTGATATATATATATATATATATATGTGAGTATGAAGTTTCAAGGGGAAGTAAGGTAAGTCACAGGAAGATTAAAAAGAGTTAATGCATGGCAATCAAATGTTTGCTGGGCCACATAGAGAGGACCCTGATCAAATGGGCTTTGCTAGGATCCTTCCTGTCTACCACACTTAATTCATAGTGTACTATAGTTATCTGTGGTGATAGCTTCTTTCTGGGACAGGCTTCTTATCTTAAATTCTTTCAGGCAATAAAGGGGAAGTTCATTTTTTTTTTTTTTTTTTTTTTTTTGCGGTACACGGGCCTCTCACTGTTGTGGCCTCTCCCGTTGCGGAGCACAGGCTCCGGACGCACAGGCTCAGCGACCATGGCTCACGGGCCCAGCCGCTCCGCAGCATGTGGGATCCTCCCAGACCGGGGCACGAACCTGTATCCACTGCATTGGCAGGCGGACTCTCAACCACTGCGCCACCAGGGAAGCCCAAAGGTGAAGTTCAAAAGGCTCTTCCTGAGCCTTTTGGGCCTTGCTTCTTTTCAGCTCAAAATAATCCCCATGCCAGAGTGGCACATATTGGGGTGGCCTGCCTTTAGCCTTATCAGTAGCAATTATCCATTTTAGAGTAACTGACTATCAGATTTAATGCTGTTTTTCTCATAAATATTAAGCTGTAATGCCAAGTTAAATATTCTTACATATATATAAATAATATTGTTTACATCTTGAAACTGACTAAGGAAGTGTGCTTGGTTTAAGTAGTTTCTAAAAAAGAGAGTAAATGATTAATTCCTTTTTATAGAAAGATGTAGGCTTTAAAGCACCAAAGCCTAAACTCTCAAATTAGAGGTTGAGGGCTTCCCTGGTGGCACAATGGTTAAGAATCCACCTGCCAATGCAGGGGACGTGGATTCGAGCCCTGGTCCGGGAAGATCCCACATGCCTCAGAGCAGCTAAGCCCGTGTGCCATAACTACTGAGCCCATGTGCCACAACTACTGAAGCCTGTGTGCCTAGAGCCTTTGCTCCACAACAAGAGAAGCCACCGCAATGAGAAGCCCATGTACCGCAACAAAGAGTAGCCCCCGCTCGCCACAACTAGAGAAAGCCTGCGCGCAGCGGCAAAGACCCAACGCAGCCAAAAATAACTAAATAAAAAATTTTTTAAAAAAGAATAGTATATAATCCTAGATTACGAAAAGATGGAATTGATAAATTTTGGACTCAAGCAGAAGATCACAGGTCCAAAACTAAAAATGTATCAGGAATTCTTTTGTGATATAGTTCCATCTCATTTATTTTTTCCCTATTTTCATAAACATTGTTGTATTGAACTTGGTGTGACATATGTATATATTTGCATGCCCATCCATCCATCCATTCATTTATTCCTTCATTAACTGTGTCAGGCATTCTGCTAAATGTTGAGGATACAATGGTGCAAACTGGCAAGGTCTCTTCCTATACTGAATTTAAATTAATGAGAGGGAAATAGATAGTAAACCAATATACAAGATGATTGGAGTTTTGAGATAATATCTATGAAAGTAATAAATGGGATGTTGAAATACAGAGAAATAGAGTAGTCAGAGATGTCCTCTCTGAGGACATGACATTTGAATTGAGACTTGAACAGGAGGATGAACAATGAAAGGAAAGTATATTAAATGTCAGGAAATTGCAAGGAACAGAGAATAATATAGTTACGTAGACTACAGCAATTTCACATTTGTAATTTTTTGTAGACTTTATCATTATTTTAATACTTTTTGTACATCCAGATTAGATGGTTAAGGAATTTGTTCTTGTCTACCGCTTACTATATTGCAACCGCCCCCATATTTTGTTGTTTTTACCATATATAATACCTAAAATTTTATCAACTTTTGCCTCAGATGTACTATTATATTCAAAATATCATGCTATGTGATAAGTATCAAAAAGATAAGAATAAAACATACATTGCCTATCCTCATAGAATGAATAGTCTGGTGAGGAAGACACACATTTAAACAAATAATTAAAATAAAATGTGACAAGTGGCTTGAAAGAGAGAGTGTGAAGGAAGTCCATTATAGAGTCACCAATCTAGTCCAGTATATTTGAGATTTCTTGGAGTAAAGTTGTTTATTCTAGAACAAAGAGAATTTCTGGAATTAAATTATAAGGTAAAGTGTCTCTTAGGCTAGCAAACAGGACATAATTTTAATGGATTGGGCAATAAATAGAGGTTGAATAATGGCAAAATGTAGTAGTATTTTTACTGTAAACAGTCTGCTTGCTAAAATAAGACATCTAATTTATATAGTTTCAAAACCAATCATGCATATAAATAATAATAATAAAGATTTGAACACATTATAAATTATCTTACGTATTTCCAGGAAATCTTAACACTATCAAGATCTAATCAGTGAAGCTGCTTAAAATCTGCAGGAAGTCAATGAGAGTTTGATTTTTTTCTGCTTTGTAACTTTATATTATTTATTAGTAATGGCCTTAAGTTCTTTCATGACACCCCTTTCCCCCTAAATAAAAGTATGATGAAGGACCTCCTTACCCTTTTTTAATTGCAAAGTGAAAAGTCATCCATCTAAGAGAAAGTCCCTAATTATTTTTGTGGGTCCCTTTGGGGAGTGTAAGATTAACGGTCATTCTATATATTTCAATGTGCAATCTGAGAAACTGAAAGTAACTTTTAGATATCTTCTCTCTGTAATACTAATTGTCAAGATTTCTAGTGATAAGATTTCATATATATCACCAAATAAATAATTTAAATTATATTAAAAAATCAAAATATTTATATTGATATATAATAAAAATAAACTTCAAGAACTTTCATTGCAATCATATACAAAAAAGTATAGTTTTAATATCTAATATACCACCATTATTCATCGTGGTAAATGAATAAATGTTTTAAGAATATTACGGACTGTTTATCTTATCTTTCCAATGTTTAGGCATTTGCTTAAAGACTTTTTCTCCTCATACAGTAAGCAATTCAAAGATCATTGTAAGACTTATTTCATATAAATAGCTGTTTAAAAGAGTTAACAATAGGGTGTCCGTATACTTTTTAATAATATCTAGAATAAAGAACACTATCAATTATTACATCAATGCAGTAAGCATAAACCAGGACTGTCCTCAGCAAACTAGGACCTATGGTGATCAAGTCGAGAGCCTTATTTTAGGCTTACGTTCAGTAGGAAACTAAATTCAACTATTTCCTTCACCTTACTCTTTTTTCCTTTTGCCCTGATTCCTCCCTCCCTCTCTCTCTCTCTCTCTCTCTATATATATATATATATATAAACTTTATATAAAAATTTTATTTAGATAAAGTTAATCTATTTTTAATTACTAAGTCTCTATAAATAACATTAAATTATTCTTGGAGCAGTGAGATCGATCAATTGTTTGATCAACAGATGATGAATAGGTAGTGATAAATAAAAGTAAGCAAAAACAGGTATAGACTTAAGAGCAGACATGAGCTAAGATACAGCCTCTACTCTGAGGAAGTTTATGGTATACTAGAGTCTTGCTATTCACAGTTTAGCAAGCAGCAGCATTACCTTGGAGCTTTATAGAAATGCAGAATCTCAGGCCATGCCCCAAACATGCTGAATCACATCTGCATTTTAACAAGGTCCCAAGTCATACCTATGTACATGAATGTTTGAGACTTTACTGCTTTAGAGGATGCTTCAGGTATAATTAGCATCAAAAGCCCCACCAGGGCTTTTTTTGAAAATAACTTGATTTATTTTATTTATTTTATTTTTGGCTGCATTGGGTCTTTGTTGCTGTTTGCCGGCTTTCTCTAGTTGCGGTGGGCGGGGCTGCTCTTCATTGCAGTATGCAGGCTTCTCATTGCGGTGGCTTCTCTTGTTGCGGAGCACAGGCTCTAGGCATGTGGGCCTCAGTAGCTGTGGCACACGGGCTCAGTAGTTGTGGAGCATGGGCTTAGCTGCTCTGCGGCATGTGGGATCTTCTTGGACCAGGGATTGAACCCCTGTCCCCTACATTGGCAGGTGGATTCATAACCCCTGGGCCACCAGGAAAATCCGCCCCCCCACCGGGGGCTTTTTTATCATTAGTTAGTTATCATTGCAGTATTTTTTAATAAATGCTTCAGCTGCAAGTAAAACATCATAATACAGACTGATAAAGCTAAAGAAGTAATTCAGTTTTGTCTCATAAAGTTTCTGCCTCTCCAACCAAAAACAGACTGAAAACAAGTGATTCCACTATCCTGTGTGGTACCATTTGATGTGCTAATAAGCCAGAATCTTGAGGCATCTTGTCTGCTTTGTGAAATTACTTTTACATCCCCCTTTTCTCTGCTAGATGCTTCTGCTGAATGCAGTGATAAATCAAAAGTCTGCTACACCATTACCAGAAAAAACTATCACCTGCAACTTTATTTGGATACTTCTCTCTTCTGATACAAACTGCTTTCCTAAAATGTATAGGCTTACAAATCAGTGCATTCCAGATATAATATTAAAACATATTTTAAAAGAATTAAGGAGAAAGTTACATAAGTTGAGTGGTTTTATCAGAGGCAGTTATTTTCTGTAAACTAAAGAGTTTATGTATAAATATAAAATATGCTTATATAGTTTGTTTTTCAATGATGTTGGTTGGGCTGTAAATTAAGAAAACAAAAAAAAATCAAGAAAAAAATCAAGAAAAAAGTTTTCAGAGAGTGAGTTACATATATATTTTTTATTTGCAGGCACATCTGACACAAAATCATACATTGGTGACTACACGGTTAGTCCTGTGAAACATATGGCCTGTAATTATATAGATGTTTTTGTCTCCCTAGTAGTTAATATATTGCTGGAGAGCTGTGAAGGGGTTAAAAATGAGCCGCCCCCAAATGTGCCACTTTGGCATGTGGATTACTTTGAGCTGAAGTCAATCAATGCCTCAAAGACTCAGGATGAGCTTTCTACCTCTCCCTTAACTGAAGAAAAGAATTCAGATAGAAGACATGGCCCAAAAAGAGAATTGTCCCCAGACATAACTACAAAGAGTTTGTGCTAGGTGTGATAAGGGGGGGGGGGCAGCTCAGCAGGATCTGTTTGTTCAAAGTCCTTTCTGTGTCCTGTTGTCTCTGCATGGCAAACATTTGTTTACCAAACATTTGCTCTTCTCATCTTCCTGTGAATTATCTCCCTTCCCTTTGTAGTCCCAAACCCTCACCCCTTCTCCTTAGTGCAGAATGGCATATCAGCCTCAACTGCCTGATTACCTGTGGGTTTTATATTCTTATGGGGTCCCATACACACATAATTTTTGTTTTTCTCCTGTTAATCTGTCCTATGTTAATTTTATTATTAGATCAGCCAAAGACCAAGGAACTAAGAAGGGTAGAGGAAAAAAATTTCCTCCCCTACATATACAAAGGAGTGAAAGTAGAAAATAAACTCACACATGCACGCACACACACACACACACACACACACGTGTGTGTGTGTGTGTGTGTGTGTGTGTGGCATGTATAAACAGAGAGAGAATTTCAGTCAAAGAGCCAAAAAGACAAGAGCAAAAGAGGGGGACTGAAGAAAGATAGGAGTGAAAGTAGAAAACAAGAAATTCCATTGACAGTATAAAGAGGATAGTGTAGAACATAATATTAGAATCCTGGTGGAGCCAGATTAAGTAGAACCTAGAATTCATGATAAAGAGTTTAGAATTTATCCTGTAGATCAGTGGTTCTCAAGTTTGATTATGCATTAAAAAATTTTGGAGGACTTCTACTTTCTGATTCAACATATAAAAAGCTTGGGAAAATGAGAGGAAAATACCCTTGTGCTTCTAGCAGGGGAATGGGAAAATAACCACTGGGAATATGCCTAAGGTATGAGGTTTTCCTTAAAACAAGCCTGACCTCAAGGGAAAATAGTTTACCAGAGCCTAACTGACCTGGGTTTTCCTAATTGTAGAAAATAAATACCCCAACCTCAGCCCCCTGTAGCCCTGCTGTATTACTGAAGGGGTAGTAGAGGGAGGAAGGCTGAGAAGCACAGGCTAACCAAAAATCATAGAGAAGGCACAAATTACTAATAACAGAAATGAAAAAGCGGCCATCATTACCAAACACGTGGACTTTAGAAGGATAATCCAGGAATATTCTGAACAACTCTATAATCAAAAATAAGATAATTTAGATGAAATGGATCAATTCCTTGAAAGATACAATCTATCAGAATTCACAAATGTAGAAATAGATAATCTGAATAAGACTGTATCTATTAAAGAAATTGAATCAATAATTAATAACTTTCTAAAAGAGAAAGCAACAGGTCCACATGGTTTCATTGATGAATTCTACCAAACATTTAAGGAAGAAATTATTATCTATACTTTCTTTTAGAGGATTGTAGAAGAGGGAATGCTCCCTAACTCATTCTGTGAGGCCAACGTTAACCTAATGCCCAAACAAAGACATTACAAGATATGAAAATTACAGACCAATATCTCTATAGATACAAGATCCTCAGCAAATATGATCAAATCAAATACACCAGTGTATAAACAGAATTATAAACCATGGCCATGTGGAATTTATTCCAAGTATGCAAGACTGGCTCAACGTTCAATGTAATCCATTATATCAACAGGCTAAAGAAGAAAAATCATATGATATTATCAACAGATGCAGAAAAAGCATTTGACAAAATCCAACACCATTTTGTGATTAAAACAAACAAACAAATAAACAAATAAAAACCTCAGCAAACTAGGAATAGAAGAGAACTTACTCAACTTGGAAAAAAAAAATCTACAAAAGACCTGCAGCTAATATCATTCCTGATGGTGAGAATGAGATGTTTTCCACCTATGATGAGGAAAAAGGCAAGGATGTCCCTTCCTACCATTCCCATGCACCATGATGCTGGAAGTCTTAGCTAATGCAATATAATACAAAATAATGATATAAAAGATATACAGATTGTAAAGAAAGACATAAATCTATATTTGTTCATATATGACATGATTGTTTATGTAGAAAATCTCAAAAGTTGATTAAAGAAAAACAAACAAAAGACTCCTGGAACTAATAAATAGTGATAGCAAGTTTCCATTGTACAAGGGTTCTATACAAAAGTCAATCACTTTCCTATATGCCAGCAATGAACTGGTGTAACAAATTGTAATTTGAATATAAAACATAACACCATTTACATTGGCACAAAAATGAAATACTTGTGTATAAATTAACAAAATATGGATAAGATCTGTATCAGGAAAACTATAAAATTGATGAAAGAAATCAAAGATCTAAATAATTAGATATTTTATGTTCATGGTTGAGAAAAATTAATATTGTCAAATTGTCAGTTCTTCCTGACTTGACCTATAAATTTGATGCAATAACAATAAAAATCCCAGCAAATTACTCTGAGGATGCTGACAAATCGATTCTAAAATTTATATGGAAAGGGAAAAAAAATAAAACAGAATAGCCAAAACAATATTAAAGAAGAACAAAGTTGGAAGACTGACACTACCTGACTTCAAGACTTACTCTAAAGGTACAATAATCAACATAGTGTGGTACTGGCAAAGAATAGAAAAATAAACCAAAGAACAGAATAGAGAGCCACCCCTTCCCCGGAAAAAGAACAACACAAATATCGTCAATTTATCTTTAACAAAAGAGCAAAGGAACTCTCATTCATTGCTGATGGGAATGTAAAATGGAACAGCCACTTTGGAAGACGATTTGACAGTGTCTTACAAAGCTAGATATACTCTTACTATCCAGGAAGTGTGCCTCTACATATTTATCCAAATGAGATGAAAATTTATGCCTGCACAAAAACCTGTACATGGATGTTTATAGCAATTGTATCCATAATTGCCAAAATTGGGAAGCAACCAAAATGCCCTTTAATAGGGGAGGAGATTAAAAAACTGGTATACCCGTACAATGGAATATTATTCAGCTATAAAAATAAATGTGCGATCAAGCCACAAAAAGGCATGGAGGAACCTTATGTGCATATTGCTAAGTGGAAGAACCTAGTCTGAAAAGGCTACATGTTGTAAGAATCCAACCATATGACCTTCTGGAACTATAGATAATAAAATTTTCAATGGTTACCAGGTGCTTAGGGGGAAGGAGGGAGGGATGAACAAGTGAAGCACAGGGAATTTTTAGGGCAATGAAACTATTCTGTATGATACTGCACTGGTGGATACGAGCCATTATGTACTTATTAAAAGCCATAGAACTGTACAGCAAAAGAGTAGACCCTCATGTAAACTATGGACTTTAATTAATAATAATGCATCAATATTGGTTCATCAGTGGTAACAAATAATGTTACTAATGCAAGTTTTTAATAATAAGGACAAATGTGCATGTGGGGAAGAGGGGGTTTATGGGACTCTACTTTCAGCTCAGTTTTTCCATAAACATAAAACTTCTCTAAAAATAAAGTCTATTCATACAAAAAAAATTAACACCTGGATGACTTTTTCAAATACAGATTTCTGGGCTTCATCTCCATAGTTTCTGATTTAGTAGGTCCTGAGTAAGACTGCACAAGTTGTATTTCTAACAACCTACCAGGTGATTCTGATGTTGCTGGCCCTGAGATCGCACTTTGAGATCTGATGCTTTAGATAAATTGTATTCATTGAAGATATTTAAGCAGTGTCTTCACAGTAAGAGAACATTTTAGGAAAGTTAGATTTGGCAACAGTCTGAAAAATAAATTGGGGGGGGGGTCACATGATATTGGAAGAAGAAATTTAAAGTAATTCTGAATTTCTTTGGTGGAAATCAAGAGAGGTGATAGAAAACGTGATACAATGGTAGAGCGGTGCTTAGCAAATCATTTGGATGTAGACATGAAGGGAAAGGAAAAGAAAAGTAAGTTTTGAAGTGGGCATGCCTGCCATAAATAGAAATGGGAAAGAGATATGGAGAAACAATTGGAGAGGGAATACTATGAGACAAAGAGAAAATAGAAAATATATCTACTAGTTTTTACTAGTTTTCAAATTTCAATCACAATCACTCAGTACAGATGGCTTTGCCCTTACATGAGTATACAAACTGTTACTTTTTCAAGAACTTACATTTAACTTCCTTCTACAACTTTTAGAAGAATTAAAGAAGAAAGAGAACTGCTTTTATAAAGCTAAAAGAGAGATCCCATATTCTATGACTTAACTAAGACAGGTACTTGTTTATCCTGTGTTAAATATCATCAGAGATTAAATGTTCAAAGCATTATTGGGAGGGTGGGTTATTTTCCATATAATCTCCTTAACTATCTTTTTCTTAAAATCAAACTGGAACTTTCAAACAGATGTAAAGGAAGCATTGTTATTTAACTGCTTTACCTGTCTTGGCCCATTCCTCCCCAACTGGACTGCAAAATCTTGCATTGTTGCTTGGAAAGGGTTATACTGTATTTAATTTTGCATTTGGTGTTATTGTTGTTAAATCTGTCTGGCAAGTGCATTGCTGTGAGCGTAATCACATCGATACATGCGGTTGGTGAAAATGAAAATGATTGAGTAGTTTTCTTATGATTAAAACCTGGTCTGGATTCATCTCAGATCTATAGATACGAGATTACAATTGATGCCCAGTAGTTCTCTTCCTGAGGAAGGAACACAACTATGCATCTAAACATATTTCTCTGGAGGTAATCTAATATTTCACAACTGTCCTGTGTGCTATAATTTTCAGTATAGTTTTACATAAATTACCTTATTTGACAATTGCAATTACCTGCATAGTAAGAAAGAATGGATACTCTTATGTTTATTATGTTGGGGAAACTGAATAGCCACAAGATTCATTGTTTAGCCAGTTTTGTAAAACTAGTGATGGCTTTAAAACCAGAATTCTATACTCCAGTGTTCTTTTGGTCTACTGTGTGGTCTCTACATGTTGGGTAGTAATCCAGGACTGTTAGAGGCAGTAAAATATTGGTAAAGCCTGGCTGCTTGTTTATGTCATTAGAATTACTTGTGGTGATTGGGTCAATTTGATTTATGTCTCAGTTTAATTCATGTGCCCAAGGGCTACTGTTATGATTAATCACAAGGAGAAAGAACGTGTTACTTTAACTTTGGTAAAATGCATTATACACAGTTTGTAATTCTTGGGACCTGGATCACTTTTCATGTCTCAAATGCTTTCACCTTCTGTTTTAATCACTTCTCTTAGAGCTTTACTTTCCTCATGACTCTTGTGTCACCAGTCTTGTATACATTTAATCTATTTTTCTAATAAATTAATTTAAATCTGTCACAGTGGGGTCTCCTTTCATTTTTATCCACAGAAAATTAAATTTCTGACTTCTATGTCACACATCTATCAGTTACATGTTTTTGTGATTACCTATAATTGCTTTTATCATCCACTAACATGCACTGATGGATTGACGTAACAGTGGCATCAAACTCAAATTCCACAGGATGGATACAACTAACATTAGACAAAGTTGAGGAACTTGGATTTTCTGGATTTGTTGCATATGTCACATTTAGCCTTTACAGTTGTTTTATTTCCAATATTCATGATCCTTGAGCTAGCCATAGAGGAAAACAATGGAGATTTATTGCCATGTTTATATTTTCCCAAGATATGAAGTCATACCCACGAATCCCATCTGCCTTTTCAGATGTGACATGAATGTTGAAGCTCTGAGCTTCCTTCTGCGTCATAGTATTAGCAAGAACAGTACAATGTATAGGTTTCTAGAAAATCAGGCATGGTCAGTGATAAAAGTGGACTGGGCAGAAGCATTAAGTCCAAAAACCTCTATGTAACTTATTGGTGTGTTATACAATAAAAAGATAAATGCATTGACATTAGAATGTAGGTAATGTATCTGTTTCTAAGTTCAACTCCTAAGGACTTAAGACAACATTTAAGGAATGTCTTTCATATTCTTATTCTATTAGAAAACAGCAGACATTGCTTAGATACTCTCAGCAAATACAGCAAAGTAAACGAGGGCAAGCATCATTGATCTGTTGAGTCAAAAAAATGGTAAGTTTTGTATATGAATAAGGAACATGAATACAAAACTCACTATGGTCAGGACAAGTGTTTGGGAACATCTAGAGAGAGTAAATGTAATAATTTTACTATTTCTAATGGTAAAGATATGGGCATTTCACCAGGAATGATTTCTTACTTATACAAATACCTTAATCCTGTATTGAATCTAAATTTCTGATCAACATTTCTTTATACATAAAGGCAGAAAAAGGAAAGGCTTATCAAAATGCAAGAGTTTAGAGCATACCAGTTTGAAATCACTGAGTTTCTGAAATTTGGCCTCCACAGAATATTTACAGAGGATGCTTCAACAGCTACCAATATGTAATGACTTGAAATGAAGCAGGTTTAAGTTTCCTGGTAGAGAAGATGCTTCTCTACCATTCACTAAAATATGACCAATGAGAAGTTGCTGTAAAATATCTAAAAGCAAAAGCTGTAGACAAATCAAACAACCTTGGGGCAAGTGATAATCTTCACTTTGACGTGTACAAATGGTTATATTCTGGCCAGTGTTTTACTGTGTGTTTGAGGCCATTTGATTAGAATGAGAGAATGGCATGTGTCTAACATATCTACTCTTTTAGTCAAGAAAATATCTTCCCTCTTTCCTTACCCTTATGCTGAGTTTATCCCTTTTTTTTCCTTTTTTCTCCTCCCTCTCCCTCCCACCCTTCCTGTCTCTCTTTCTCCCTTCCTTTAATAAATGAGAATAGGCTAGGTTTTGCTGCAGTAGTAAATAAACCCTGAAATCCCAGTGGTGTAAGAAAACAAATATTTATTACTTCCTCATATTATACACCACCAGGAGCTGGGTGGCTTACCTGCGATGTACTCGAAGTGGTGATTTAGGGATCCAAGTTCCTTCCATCATGTGGCTAAACCATTTAAAGCACATGACTTCCAGGACTGCCATGGTAGATGGAAGAGAGAATGTAGATGAATTGTACAGATATTTTTATGTCCAAGGCTGACAGTGACAGTTGACCCTTGCTAAGCTGTTAAGGAGGATGGGAAATATGGTCTTATCAAGAAGAAGAAATTGAAATAAAATTTGATGAACACATAGCATTTTCTCTGACATAGTATCCATTCATCCATGATTTGCTTTACTTAGTATTTTTTTTAGCCCTATCACACTAGACAATACTATATATTCTGTTTTTTTTCCAATCTTGTGGAAATTAGTAAGAAAGAGCTTAGGGCTTTGTATATCTATATATGACTGGCTATATTAAAGAATAAAGGATGAATATAAACATTCAAAATTCATTCTCACTCTGATTTTTCTATCTTGGTTTCTTTTAAAATTTTTAAAAATTTATTTATTTTACTTATTTATTTTTGGCTGTGTTGGGTCTTCATTGCTGCACACGGGCTTTCTATGGTCACGGCGAGCGGGGGCTACTCTTCACTGAGGTGTGCAGGCGTCTCACTGCGGTGGCTCCTCTTGTTGAGGAGCATGGGCTCTAGGTGTGCGGGCTTCAGTAGTTGTGGAATGTGGGTTCAGTAGTTGTGGCTCACGGGCCCTAGAGGGCAGGCTCAGTTGTTGTGGCGCACGGGCTTAGTTGCTCCACAGCATGTGAGATCTTCCCGGACCAGGGTTCAAACCTGTGTCCCCTGCATTGGCAGGCAGATTCTTAACCACTGCACCACCAGGGAAGCCCTATCTTGGTTTCTTGATTCAAACTCTTGCCTCTATTTTTACTATTAATATAAGAATTAATTATTAGCATTATGTAAGTCTTTAGGAACAGAAAAATATTTTAGTACCTATGGTCATATGTGTTAGGAAGAAAAGATAACAATTCTTCTTGAGTTATGTTATATAAACATCCCATAAAGAAGGGAAGACTCTTGGCCATGTTCTCTCTACTTCCTAGTAATTACCTGTATACCCATACACTTAAACTTGCACCAAAACCATGATATTAAACAAATTCCTCAGTATCTGAGTCACTGAATGTGTTATATTTTATTGGAGGCAAGGTTGCTAGAATCTGATAAGGTGACAAAAGAAACAATAGTATAAGAACAAAAGTAGTTTACATTACATTTGTAAACTCCTATAAGTTTGTATAAACACACTTTCATAGAAGGCAGAAGTTACATGGACATATGTACTTGGAAATTTTTAAGTATTATGCCAATATTGTCCTGGCCATCGATATAACTAGAAAAAATGTATACAGTTGACTGACAGAAATGATATAAGGAAGACCCAGTTATGTTCAAAGATGAGCCAAGGACATAACAAGAATTTGGACAAGCAGAGTGATGTTCTCAACAAAGATTAAACTGTGTATGCTCAGCTCCTAGTCACTATGGCTATAGCCTGGCATATATATATATATATGAATAATATATATGCATATTATATATATATATTATAATGAGAAAATCCACATGCTGATGAGGTTAAGTAAATAGGAACAAATGACCAATTCTATAGTTCCCACATGAAGGGTTGCTTGAGGGAGGGGGAGATGAGGATAAGATAAAGAGTGATATCATGGGGAGATGGTCTTGGAGTTGTAAACAAAAGGCAATGTAAGGAGTTGGCATGCTTAACAATTTTTTAAACCCAGCCAACTTTTCTGTCTAATCAGGTAGACATCTAAATAAATTAAATGTTGTATCCTTCACAAACACTCAGCCTTTCTACCTAGCAGGCATTGCCCCATGGACAGTATTCATGCCAACTCTATCTTTGAGATACATTTTGAACATTTTGTCACATTCATCACCTACATAAGGGTCACATTAGGCTATCATCATCTTCTCTCATCTGAGCTATTTCAGGAATTATAACTGGTCCCTCTTTTCATGCTCATTGTCCCCTACACTCCTTTCTCTTTTTAGCTCCCAGAGAGCCCCTTTCAAAATTTAAATGATGACGTGACACTCCTCCACTTACAAGTCTTCTATGACTTTTCTTCTCATTGAGGATAAAAAAAAATTAAGCCCTTACCTTGGCTTAAAAGTTTGTGCATGATTCAATACCTTATAACCTATCTGAAGTTACTCTCTCTCTTTCCTTCTTCATAGATCCCTGTACTTCAGCTACACTGGCCTCATTGTGGCCTTCCTCAGACATGCCAACAATGGGCTCACCTCAGGGTCTCTGTAGTGTCTGTTCACTTTAGTTGTAATGTTCTTCCCTCAGGTGATTACATGAGTCACATTTTCACTTCATTACGTTATGGTCTCTGCTTAAATTGCAGCTTATCAAAGAGGCCACCCATGATCATACTATATAAAATAGTAACTCACCTCTGGCACACTCCATTGTATTATCCTGCTTTGTTTTACTTCATCTTTAGCAATTGCTGCCACCTGATATATTGAATATATTTTATTTTTATTTCCTTTCTTGTGTAGAATATAAGCTATATGAGAATAGGAATTTTGGGTGTTTTCTTTACCATTATATTCTTATGGCTCAGAAAAGACATAGCACGTAGAAGACATTCAATAAATATACTCCAAGAATAAAAATATAGGGGGTGGGTGAAATAGGTGAAGGGGATTAAGAAGTAGAAACCTATTTTCAATTAAAAAATTTAGAAAAGAATAAACTCTAAAAAATATAGATATGTATAAAAAGAACAAATGATGAGAGAAGCAAAGCTTATTTTCCTGAAGTTTAGATCACCTATTGCTACATAGCAAACTATACCGAAACTTGGTGTATTGAAACCACAGTTATTGCATTATATCACAGACTTGTATGTCAGAAATTCAAACAGGGCCAGTGGTGTTTAGCTGACAGATGGCCTGGTCTACTGAGATAACTTCACTTGGTCTGTTGCCTTGACAGAGGTGGCTAGAATGCTGGACTCAGTGGTTTCTATCAGCTGGAATACCTAGACATGGCCTATTCAGCATGACAATCTCTGAGTATTCAGACTTCTTACATGGTGGATCTGGGTTCCAAGAGCAAGTGCTCCAGTAAACAAGAAGGAAGCTGCATGGTCATTTACAAGTTAGCCTCAGAAGTCACACAGCATCTCTTCCACCATATTTTATTGGTTGAAGCTTCACAAGCCAACCTAAATTCAAGGGAAGGATACATATATCCCACCTTTCAATGAACAGGGTGTCAAAGAACTTGTGGCCATGTTTTATTTTTTATTTAGATATATTTGACATATAACATTATATTAGTTTTGGGTGTACAACATAATGATTCAATATTTGTATATATTGAGAAATGATCATCACAATCCATCACCATACGTAGTTACATTTTTTTACTTGTGATGAGCACTTTTAAGATCTACTCTCTTAGCAACTTTCAAATATATAATACAGTATTATTAACTATAGTCACCAATGCTGTACATTACATCCCCATGACTTATTTATTTTATAACTGGAAATTTGTATCTTTTGACCACTTCACCCATTTTGCCCACCAACACCCCCCACCTTTGGCAACCACCAATCTGTTCTGTTCTTTGTATCTATGAGTTCTTTTTTAATGTGTTTGTTTCTTTTTTAGATTCCACATATGAGATCATACAGTATTTGTCTTTCTATGTCTGACTTATTTCACTTAGCTTATATAATGCCATTAAGGTCCATCCATGTTGTCACAAATAGCAACATGTCATTTTTTTAATGGCTGAACTATATATATATATATATATATATATATATATATATATATATATATATATATCACATTTTCTTTATCCATCCATCCACTGATGGGCACGTATGTTGCCTACATGTCTTTGCTGTTGTAAATAATGGTTTAATAAACATGGGGATGCATATATCTTTTTGTATTAGTGCATTCATTTTCTTCAGATAAATACCCAGACATGGAATTTCTAGATCATATGGTGGTTCTTTTATTTTTTGAGGAACCTCCATAGTGTTTTGCATAGTGGCTGCACCAATTTACATTTCTACCAAAAGTGCATTAGGATTCCCTTTTCTCCACATCCTTGCCAACAATTTTTATCTCGTCTTTTTGACAAAAAGTCACTCTAACTGGTATGCAACAATATCTCATTGTAATTCAAGTTGAATTTCCCTTATGATTAGTAATGTTGAGCACCTTTTCATGTACCAGCTGGCCATCTGTATGTCTTCTTTGGAAAAATGTCTATTCATGTCCTCTGCCCAGTTTTTAAATTGGATAGTTTGGGAGTTTTTGTTATTGAGTTGTATTAATTCCTTAAATATTTTGGATATTAGCCCCTTACCAGGTATATTGTTAGCAAATATTTTCTTTCATTCAGTAGGTAGCCTTTTCATTTTGTTGATGGTTACCTTTGCTGTAAAGAAGATTTTTAGTTTGATGTAGCCCCACTCATTTATTTTTGCTTTTGTTGTCTTTGCTTTTGGTGTCAAATCTAAAAAAATCATTGCCAAGACTGATGCCTAGTAGCTTACTGACTATGTTTTCATCTAGGAATTTTTTTGGTTTCAGGTCTTATGTTCAATGCTTTAATCCATTTTGAATAAGTTTTTGTGTATGGTGTAGCATAGTGGTCCAGTATCATTCTTTTGCATGTGGTTGTCCAGTTTTTCCAACACCATTTTTGAAGAGACCATCCTTTCCCCATTGTATATCCTTGGCTCTATCAAAAAGTAATTGACCATATATATGTGGGTTTATTTCTGGACCCTCTATTCTGTTCCATTGATCTATGTGTCTGTTTTTATGTCAATACCATACTCTTTTGATTACTATACCTTTGTAATATAGTTTGAAATTGTGGAATCTGATGCCTCCAAATTAGTTCTTCTTTCTCAAGATTGCTTTGGCTATTCAGGGTCTTTTATGGTTCCAAACAAATTTTAGGGTTGTTTGTCCTATTTCTGTGAAAAATTCCACTGGAATTTTGGTAGGGATTGTCTTGAATTGTGGCCATGTTTTAAAACCCTCACAGATAGCTTTTGTAAGATGGTTTGGATTATAAACTGTTTTTGTCACCTGGTGCCTCAAGAGACTGAGCTTATCCAAAGTGGATAAAATAAGCTGTCAGAAATGTACAAAAATTATTGGCCCTTAAGCTCTGATGTGCTGCTTTTCTCCTGTACTTTACATTTTCTGTGTGCCCAGCTGTCTTATATCCCTAAAGGGTAAACTGATCTGCCTCATTATCTTACAGGGAAAACTGACCAGGGCTACTTCAGGTGTGTGGAGTGAGATTTGAAAAGGTTGTGTGATAGGAAACCTTACTTGTTTTTTAAGCCTAAGTCATATGTTCCCATGCAGATTACCAGAGAAGTGCTGCGTTAGAGATTTCAGGGCTATTACCTTGCTATTAATAAAGTAGTACAGTTTTTTAAACTTAGCTATTGTATTTTTTATCATCACCATCATTATCATCACCACTGAAGCCGAATCCAGCCTCTGTATCCCTGTACACTGAATTAAATCTCAGAGACAGAGTTTTGGGTGAAGAAGAAAATAATAGCTTTATTGCTTTGCCAGGAAAAGGGGGCCACAGAGAGCTAATGCCCTCAAAACTGTGTGTCCCAACCTGGAGGGGGTAGTGAGAAGTCTTATAGTAGTGGTTCAAAGAGGGCGTGATCAGCTCGTGGACGTTCTTCTGACTGGTTGGTGGTGAGGTAAGTGGGAGTCAGTGTCATCAACCTCCTGGTTCCAAGGGGTCTGAGGTCTAAGTGCTTGTGGGCAGCACACTGTTAACTTCTCCCACCTGTATCTGCAAAACAGCTCACAGATTTCATTATGTGTATCCCTTGAGGGGGACCCAGGACCCTGCCCCAAGGCTATACTATTGTTTTCTTGACTGTTCCTCCCTTGTCTCCACATCCCCTCCCTTCCCTAATTAGCAACTGTTTGAACCTACCCCTTGGAACTCCGGGAAGGTCATGGAGGCTGAATGAAGGCAATTTCCTGTAATCAATGTGGGATAGGGAGGGTGGGAGGGAGGGAGACCAAGAGGGAAGAGATATGGGAACATATGTATATGTATAACTGATTCACTTTGTTGTAAAGCAGAAACTAACACACCATTGTAAAGCAATTATACTCCAATAAAGATGTTTAAAAAAAAAAGAAATAGAGGACATGGAAAGGCTTTTGTGACCAGGAGCCCCACAGGGTCCTGGTTGGTATCACCATTGGGGGACCTTCATCTGTCAGGAACTCTTAGAGGGGAAGTCAGTGTTAAGATTTGCCCATCAAAGTCCCACTGAAACTTTAGCAGAAAGTCAGAGTACTACAAAACCCACAAAATATACTGTTACTTCAGTCTGTATAATTATTAAACATTATTTAATATGAAGCCATCAAGATTTTTCCTAATATAGCTTTAGTAAATAATTGTATGTTATGAATAAAATACTCTAAATATCAAGTCAGTTTAAATACTATAATATTGTTATAATTTAAATATGGTAAATATTGAGTATAGTAATTTATGAAAAATCATGATGGATTTTTTGAAATAATGTCTGATTAAAAATTATTAAAATATGAAAACAATATTTGAATTAAATGCACCTTCTAGTTGCAGCTTTGCTACTGAATTGGTAACCTTCAATTATTTTACTGCTCTATCAAAATTTGCCTCTTTAAGTTAAAATAATAATCTCTAGTGTCAAACTCCCCAGGGCAACATGGCACTCTGCCTTGGACATATGGCAGCTTAATAAATACTGCACAGTGTGAATTATGTTACATTTTTTGGAACAAAATCACTAATGATGAAATTCCATTGTTGATATTACCTTCAGGAGGATGGTTAATATTTAATCCTTGGTATTTTTTTTCCATATAAAGGTAAACCTGTTACTCTCTATTCTTGAAAAGGAGAGTAACTGAACTTAATGCTAGTACTTTGAAAATTTCAAAATACTAATTTTTTTTCCAAGTCACATAAAAATTAACAAAGTTGTTATCTATTTCACATGTTATCGTTGTTAACTTTTCATTCAACCATTACTATCCAATTATTTGGTTAGTTCTTACTGAGAATCAGTGAGCATGGATTATACTATTGAACACCTGTATATATGGCATATCCAGGCCTCAATAGACTGGAAGACTAAAGAAGTCAGACTTCCATTAAGTACACAAATCAATTTATTTATTTATTTTTTACCTTAAAGACAAGTTCATGTAGGAATTTACTGCCCCCTCCCCGTTATGTGTTAAATTTTGTCCCTCAGAAAGGCATGTTCAAGTCTTAATCCTCAATATTTGTGAACATGACCTTACTCAGAAATAAAGTCTTTGCAGATGTGATTACATGCAACCATACTCATTTAGGGTGGGCCCTATTCAAGTAACTGGTGTTCTTACAAGAAGAGGGAAATTTAGACACTGAAACACAGAAAGAATGCCATGTGATGACAGAGGCAGAGATTGGAGGGATGCAGCTGCAAGCCAAGGAACACCAAGGATTGCTGGCAGTCACCAGAAGCTGGAAGAGGGCAAGGAAGGATTTTTCCCATGGGCTTCAGAGGGAGCACAGCCCTGCCAAACCTTGATTCCAGGCTTCTAGCCTCCAGAACTGTGAGAGGATTAGTTTCTGCTGTTTTCAGTTGCCTAGTTTGTGGTGATTTGTTACGGTAGCCCTAGCACACTAATATATCCCTCTCCTCTGCATTATCCTCTAGTTAATTGTGGTCCACCACATTCCTGCCTTGCTATTGCTATCTTGCATTAGATTATTGCTATCTGGGTACAATCATCCTTCCTAGATGTCCACTGCTGCTAATACCAATGTCAGATCATCAACAGCCTATATTGTTAATATTTACACTTTGCTGCCATGTGAGATGAGGATTCTGTCCCTAAGTCCTTCTAGAAATCCAATTCCTTCTCAGCTCCTTGTCTCCAGGAAGTAAAAAGCTCAAACAAGACTACGTAGCACTCCATGGAAACAAGCACCAATTCACATACAGTGAATTTTAAATCCATGCAGAGCCAATAACTATTTCTCAAAAGGAAATATGGCTCTTTGCCTATACAATGTTGGAAAAACCACAGCATTTCAAATCTCTCGGTTTCCGAAGGGGGTGTTGCCTTTGAATATGTGAAATTAAAAGATCCTTTGAGATGTTTATAGTTTTTTCTCCAAACAGTGGAACAATCAATCTTCAATTCCTGTGACTCAAAACTCCTTGCAGCTTTGAAATGGCAGCTTTTCATCTTCTAATGAAAAATGTTTAAGAAAACACTGCTACCACAACCTTATAGCAGCATTTTATATCCTGGGCAGATAGAGCTATTTTCCCAGTTTGCTGTGATCTTAAATAATTTTTAGGCTACACATGTAGGTCTAAAGTGTGCCTGTAATGCAACAGAAGCTATAGATATTCTTTAACCGCCAAGGATAAAGACTTGAGTGATTTCAGTGGTCTATTTATGTGAGATCTTTTGCATTTGCTGGTGTATCTACCCATGGTTCCTTTGTCCCACCTAGACTCAGTGATGGTAGGCCCAGGTATTTGAAGATAACGTGCAGTTGAATCTACTGGAACCCATGAGTTAGTATCCTTCTGGGTTGTTGCCCAGTTGTACCAACTCCTCCCATCAGACACTACTATTTTAAAGCGCTTTCTCTTGAATAACTTCTACAAAGTACAACATAAGAGGAAATTGCAGTAACCACAGATACACAGGGAGACACATACATGACTTATGTGCACTGTTATTCAGTCCTCTGATAGTGTAGGTTTGGAACTAGTATTTGAGATTTCCCTGATTAATTGCCCTTAATACAGTTAGAAATAGAGATTTTTTTTTAATGTAGACAAAGATTTAAAGGATTTCTGGAGTCAGTGTATATATTACAGCATGAGTCACATAGTTCCAAATAAAAATTTGAAAAGAAAGTCCTTCAAAATGTTCTTGTAGCACAGCATGAGTGACCCCGAACATGAGGCTGCTTGAACCGCAGTTATGCATCTATTTCCTTGTCAATGTAAATAATATCAGTAGTATCTTCCTGAATATTTGCATATTGGTAAAATAAAACAATTATATGTTTTCTTATTTTTATTGGGTTGGCCAAGAAGTTCGTGTGGGAACAGAAAAACCCGCACGAAATTTTTGGCCAACCCAATATTTCAATATTTGTTTTGTGGAGCTTATAAAAATTTTGCCAATGCCCTCTTTGCAGAGGGCACCTATTCCTGTATGGGATGGTTTTACAAATTACGAGTTGCAAATGCATTAGTTGATTATAAAATCAATTCAGTAGTTTGTAGCCATTGTTATCTAAAAACAAAATAGAATACGGTATAATAGAGTAGGAAAAATTAACATGCTTTATAAAGAAAAAGAGTAATTATTGCTTCCGGAGAATTCACTTTAATTTTATACATATGAATGTATCTTTGTGTGTTCTAATATGCATTATATAAAGTAAAATGTATTTCCTACAGTAAGTCATAGTCAGAAGTATTTGAAAATAACTGTGAGTCTATAGTAATACCTTGAAAAATCCCAAAGGATATTATTAGAATTACTTGTTTATGAAAAAAATGTCATGCACTCATTTATTAGACTCTACCCATTGGTTTCCCTTTCAATTAAGAACAATTTTCCAAATTACAATATCATCAGATTTACTTTAAATTCATTACTGCATTAATACAATAATGTAAAACAGCATAGCTTATTTTTTACTTGCCCTACTTCTACTATAGTAGGCTAACGTGTGTGTGTGCGCATGTGTGTTAAATTTAGTAAGATTTTCTATCTAAAGTATAAGTATTTGTTTAGGTTTTAAAATATTTTTAGCACTCAATTGTTAGTAAAAGAATAAGAGTTTCCTACTTAAATTTGTTTAGTATAAGAAGTTCTTTGAATAATGAAGTTACAACTGAGCCCAAAGCCAGTGCTTCAAGAATACTATAATCTTTCATAAGATCTGGGAAAAATTGATGGGTCCTTCTCTTAGGTTTATAATTCATAGGCATTTGAGAAGCCCCTCAAATGTATGCTTCCAGAAATCCTGGCAGTATAAAGATTATGGTCCTATTCCAAGAAGAGACTTAGATTTAAACTGATGTAATATCCTTTTAAGGCTTAAACAACATAAGAGTCATATGTTATGATTTCAGTTACAAGTCCTTGGCTCTTCCACACCTTTCCTGAATTTGAAAGCATTCAATTGCTTTCCATTCCTTTTTGTATATCGTTGCCACTCCTTGGAATACTTTTCCTTTCATACATTCATTTATTTATTATTTAATCCATCAATCCACCCACCCACCCAACCATCCAACCAGTCAACAATTTATTGTTTAACGTCTATGCAATAGGAACTGTCTAGACACAGGGGATTGTGCAGAGCATATAATGGACCAAAAAATCCTTAACCTAATGGATCTCCCATTCTATCATGGGTCAGGGGAGAGAGGAAAAAAATCAGAGAAGCAAAATGTGTAGTATGTCAGAAGTTGTAAGTTTTATGGAGAAACATAAAATAGGCAAATGTAATGGGGAATTTGGGGCAGTGAGGATGGGTGATAGCAATTTTAAATAGGCAGGTCACAGATGGCCTCAATGAGAAAGTGAGCAAATATTGGAAGGAGGTGAGGGAGCAAGCCATGAAGTTATATAAATGGAAAAGTCTTCCAGGCAAAGAGAAAAGCAAGTGCAAAAGTCCTGAGGTTGTATGTGTTGAGAATGTTTTAACAGCAAGAACTGGGATTTGGTGTACAAGAATGATAGTAGAAGATTAGGTTAAAGAGAAAGGGAGAGAATGAGGGCTGAATATGTGACTAATACAGGCCACTGTATGTGTCTACACTTCACTTTTATTTAGAATGAAGTAAGAGGCCATTAAACATTTCGAATAGAGAAATATCTTTGCCTTATTTCAAATTCATTAATTGGATAATTAAAATTTACTGTCTATAAGGAACATCCCTCTGATTGATGTTTTGAGAATAGTCTATAGTGAGGCTAAAAGTTGAAACAGGGAGACTCCACAATACCTTCACATGTTTTGAATTGATACACAGTAAGAAAATTTTCACATTGAGATTCAGGATATATATACACACATATGTGCACGTATACACTTAGAGACAGATGTATCTATGTCCATATATATGTATAAATAAAAGTGAAATAAATTTTTTACAAAACAATATTTACTCTTTCTATACATTATGCAGTTCAGTATTTTCTATTATATTTTCTATGACATTGTTTTGCTGTTATTTACAAGGTACTGAATTAATTTATGACTCACTAATGGGTCATAACCCAAAAACACATAGGTGGATATGAAATAATTCAAGAATCATGGTGCTAGCTTGCATCAGGGAAGCCACTTTGGAGGTGGGGAGATGTAGTTGGATTCTGGATATATATTAAAGGTGAGGTGTGAGAGAGAAAGTGAGGATAAATGAATGACATTAATTTTTGTGGCCTGAAGAACTGGAATATTGGTGTTACTATTTAAGTACTGGAAAAGGTACTTGGAAGAGATCTGGTGGAAGTAGGTAGGAGAGATCAAGAGCCATATTTTGGACATAATTAACTTTGTATTTTATATTCAGAGGGGTACCATGAATAGGCCATTGGCTCTAATAGACAGGACTTCAAAAGACAGATCCTGTTAGTTAGCTATTATCTACAGATCTCAAATGAATAATTTCTTCCTCAAAGAAACCCTCCCTACCCTCCCCAAGGAAGGCCGGTGCTGCTATCATAGGCACTGAAGCAACATGGGTCTTACCTTGACACAGCTGCAAATTTACATCTATTTGTGTGATTATTTGATCACTGCTTTCCTACCTCCCCCCAAAGATGGGACATTCCATTAGGTCCAGAGTGTATTCTGAGCACTTAGCACAGTGCCTAGGGTATGTATTAGGATATATATGTCCTTATTGCACACATACACCTAAGTACACATAAAATAGGGTAAACAGGCTGGAATGAGGTATTGAAAAAAAAATAGCCTCAATGTCCATATGGCAAATCATTTGTGTCCTTTTTGGTGGTTTAGATAATTGCAAGGCAAAACCCATAATACTTGAGGGTGGAATATTTTATGAGGCATGGCTATTGCTAGAACAGTGTGAGTGAGGGAAGAGAATAGTAGGAAATAAGCTCAAAGAAGTAAGACTACAGTTCAAGTGCGATGAGAAAGCACTGGAAGAATTAAGAATGAAAGTGATATAAACAAACAAATGAATATAACAAAGCAGAATCAGACTCATAGATATAGAGAAGAAACTAGTGGATGCCAGTGGTGAGAGGAAATGGGTGAGGGGCAACATAGGGGTAGGGGATTAAGAGGTATAAACCATTATGTATAAAAGAAATAAGATACAAGGATATCTTGTATAGCACAGGGAATATAGCCAATATTTTATAATAACTTAAAATGGAGTATAATCTATAAAAATATTGAATTACTATGGTGTACACCTGAAATTAATATAATAATATAATAGTGTAAATCGGCTGTACTTTAACTGAAAAATAATAAGATAAAAAGGAACTGGGAGATTGGGATTGACATATATACACTAATATGTATAAAATGGATTAATAAGAACCTGCTTATAAAAAAATAAATAAAATTCAAAAAAAGTAGAGGAGAGATAAAAAAGGGAAGAAAAAATATTCAACAAATTGTGCCTGATAATAACTAAAATATATATAGTCAAAGGCATCTGTATTACTCTGCTAAAAAAAAAAAAAGAATGAAAGTGATGAGATCTGCTAAATAATTTTAAAAGATCACTCTTGTTATTGTCTAAAACATATCTGTAGTGGAATAAGAGTGCAAGCCCAGAGAACAATCCTGAAGTTGATGCAGTGGTCAGATGATAGAAGATAGTGATTTAGACAAGGGTTATGAGAATTCACAGTATGAGGTACATTTTGGAGGTAAAGTTCGTAGGATTTGCTGATAGGTTGATTTGGCATGTGAGAGAAGGGGGTTGATATGAGGTGTCACCTAGGTATTAGGTATTAGGCCTAAGACACCTAGGTATTAGGCCTAAGCAGTTGGGTAAACGATGGAGCCATTAACTGAGATGGGTGAAGAGCATGTTGACAGGTGGTGGGGGGCAGTCAAGAGCTTGAAATGGCCTTTAAATATCTAAATGGACAAATGGGATAGGCAGTTCAATGACAAGTCTAGATTGCAGGGGAAATGGTGAAGCTGTGAAATCACGGTATTTGAAAGCATAGGACTGGATGACTTGTCCATGAATTTGCAGAGGATACTTTCCCGGTGTCTGAAAGACTTAACTTCTTGTCACACATCAAATTTGTTCAGCTTTAGATCATGCATAGGTAAACAATTTGAATACAAATCCAAATTTATGTATGCAATGCAGAGAAATATTTGTTGTTTGTTGTATAAGCTCTCATACTTAATTTTTGTCAAGTACGGAGTTGTCTTTCCCTAGGTAGTTTCTTACAGCACCTTTTGAAACCATTCATAGGGCACTTATCAAATATTTATGTGTATGCCTTATATGAACAATGTATTATAAGTTCTATAGCGGCAAGATCTAAATGAAAATTCCTCATATTCATAGCATTTCACAGCTAGCAAATTGTTCTCACATACGTTATTTCATCTAATGGGTAATATTTTCACTTTACCATTTATTTCTAGAAATATTTTGCTACATAACAGGCCACCTCAAAATGTAGTGGCTTAAAACAATGACAGCATTGATTTTTCTCATGGATCTGCAAATTTGGGCAGAGTTTGACATGAATATCTGATCTCTTCCACATGATACCATAGAAAGCGACTCAAGGCTGGGGGCTGGAATCATCTAATGACTTACTCCCTCCTTACTCATGTCTGATGGTTGGCACTGGCTGTTAGTTGGGAATTTTGCTGGTCTTGTGTTTAGAACACCTATACATGACCTTTCCAGGTGGTTGCTTGTATTCCTCACAGCATGGTGGCTGGGTTCCAAGGGTATCTCAAGAGAGACAACTGAGCAGAAGCTTTATCACCTTTTATGACCTAACCTTCGAAGTCACCCAGCATATTTCAGCCACATTAAATTCACCAAGGCAATCACCAAGCCCTCCCCAATTCCAAGGGAAGGGAAAAGAGATTGTACTTCTTGATTGGGTATTGCCAAGGTTCTGTTAGAGCATGTGGAGCCATGCACATGAAGAAAAGATAAGGCTCAGTGTGGTTAAGAGGCAGATTTGGGAAAGAACATAGGCATATTTTGCAAAATGAATCAATTTGTAGGAGAAGCTGATGATTATTCTTTTCGACCTCCTTCTGAGATAACAATGTATGACCAACAGTTCTTTTGTGACTAGACCCATGTCAAATTTATTTCTTCTTTGTACAGACTATTTTGAAGAAACCACTAATGTTTGCAACTTTAATTTTTGGAGTTTTAATTTGGCCAGAAACTTTCACTCGTAGACTAGTATGTTTCCTGTGTTTCCTGCTAGGCTGGCCTCTTTCTTGACAGCACAGACTTCCGAAAACAGCTCTGCTGTAACTAAATCTCAAAAAAAGGGTTTACTCCTTCTCTTCTTCAATTATCTAATCAGGCACAGCTCTGAATTTGATAATTTTTGGCAAATTCTGGGTCTCCAGACACAATTAAAATTTTAGAACTGTCTGTGGCATTAGCTGCTAAGCAGTCTTTTCCAATCTTTTAATAAATAAATGACATCCAGAAGTTTCTATAGGTTACATAGAAAATTAGTGGCAAAGCTATAATTAGAAGCAGATGCTAAGACATGAATTTGAAGGCAAATGATTAATTTGAGAGGTGATACCTCTAGTAGGGAAATGGGGAGGTGATAGAGGCAAAGGAAAAAACCTAATATAGTGTGTGTTAATGAATAGGTTTCTGCTGTGGACAACTGGCTCTCAATCTTGTTAGGGATTGTGGGAGGTTGGGAAGAATATTTGCCTCAGAGTTATTTCATCTTGAGAAGGAAATTGGAGAATCTGTCTACCAACTCCCATTTCTCATTGTTGCAGCCTGCTCCGATGCCATTACCTTCCTGGTGTGTATGGCCTGCTCTGAGTATAGGCCTGGCATACTCCAAAGGCCAGAGAATGCCCTCAGGCAGAAAGTCCCCCATGCTTGCTCTCAGAGGCTGTGGGTACACGTGGGAATGGTGTGTGCCAAGGGGATATATGAGGCATCAACAGCCTCTGCTACACTTGTAATTATTTTGTAATGTTTCTATACTCCCTTTGTCATGTGTGTATTTGCCTAATTTCCCCAATAAAATGAACTGTATCAAGACCATTCTATAAATGTCAATCATGAACTAAACAAGTGTTAGTATTTTAATCCAGAAGGAAATGATCTTTCAGGCGGGTCACACAGGGGTAGAGTCAAACTGGCCCATTATCTGAGGAGCTGAGAAATCATTTGAAGAAACCCACTCATTTACCATTTTTAGAATATTTATGATGGGGAAGCTTATGGGAAACTTCAGTGCTTGTTCCTTGTAGTACATGGGTGTATGTTTGTTTTGCATGAACAAAAAAATGGTGTCTGCTTAGGGTAGAGAGGCTTTTAAAGACTCATGAGAGCCCCTCTCCCCCGGCCCCACCTCTGGGATTCAGCTTGATGGTAAAAACCAGGATGAGGGAAATTAACCTTACTACCAGATTCAACCTAGGAAACTGATCTTGAGCAGCATGGGATATTGGAAGTTTTCAGACAGTGAATAGAAAAATCTTAACACCTAGATTTTAGCTCTAATATCATTAGATCCTCAATATCAAGGCAACATTCTGTCTTCTCCTAAAACACTCCTAGTCTGAGGACATGCCAGAAGAGAATGCTTAAATTTAGATCATTCTAGTAGTCAAAATTTCAAAGAGATCCCTAAAAAAATTCTTTGGAAAGAATGGGAAAGTGTAGTGATTCAAATTACCCTTGATTGTGTAGAAAATGTTTCTTAGAAAAATTTGCAGAATCCACGACAGCAATCTAAAAATATCAACTCAACTTCCAGTCTCCTAGGGAAAAAATGCTTTCTCTGCATCCCTAAAATACATTTATTTCAAACTGAGTTTTCTAAAATCTGTGTTAAGAGAAAACCAACTAATAGCCATGTTGATTCATGAAAGTTCTCTCTTGCAATCAATGGATACCTCTATATAAAAGTGATGACAGTGCATAAAACGTACATCTAAAATACGGTTCAGCATTATCTGCTAAAGGAAATTACATGGAATGCTTATTTTTAATATAATAGGGATGTGCCATCTTTGAGAGCTTCTAGGATGCCATGATCTATTCATAATTAAAGTGGTGGACTTTCAGTTAATCATACCATGTTATTCATTTTCTAGTTGGACAGTTCATAAAATAAATGGCTTTAGCTGGAAATCTGAAACCCTTTGACATGATATTATTTGAATGTCTTTCTTTTCTCTAGTTGCAAATACTTTCTGATGTAGAGTAACTGAAATGTTAGCAGGGTCCATGGAATTTTTTTTACTTGAGATAATACCCTGCGTGAACAGTAGTCTAGCTGGCTCATCTAAAGAGAGGTATTCTAGCCTCTTTAACCTTAAAGTTTTGATTAAGAAAATGCTAAGAAGTCTATCTTCTATATTTGTTGAAATAAATACAACGGTATGGGTTAGGGAGAAGGAAGATTTGCAAATGGCTTCATTTTCATTGCTTGACCATCTACACCAGAGGGTTTCCAGGCATACTTGAAACTAACTTTTGAAGGTGTTTGTAATAGAATAAAATAATGAGCAACATTTCTAGCTCTCTACTCTCTCAGTCTTTCAAAGCTTAAGCATCTCAGAGGTTCACAGAATCTTTCTTCATTATTAAAACGACACAGTTTCCCTTTTGTACGTTCATATATATGTTTTTATACAGTTGCTTGTACAAACAGTATACATCCTCATATAGTTGATGTTTTTCAATGAGATACTATAAATATTAAACTACAATTTGCTTGTTTCATATAACAATATTTCACAAATATATTTAAATATATTTGCATGTAATTTGAAGCCATGTTTATTTTTAAAATGGAACTCCACATGGAAATATACATAAAGAAAATATATGAATATAAATGCACAGCTTAATTAATTTTTACAAAATGAACAAGTATATCTATCTCCTAGAACAAGAAACAGGTATTACAAGAATCCCGGAAGCTTTCCTGTTGCCTGACCCCCAATCACTGCATTCCTCAAAAGATAACTTGTTTTATCTTCTATCACCATAAATTGGTTTTACCTGCTTTTAATCCTTATGTAAATAGAAGTATAGAGTATGTACCTCTAGTGTTTATTTCCTTCACTTAAATTATGCCTGTGGAATCCATGCATGTTATTGCATGTAGCAGTAGTCCATTCATTTCATTGCTGTAGCATTCATTTTATGAATATAGCCATATATATTTATCAGTTTTACTGTTTATAGATATAAGGGTTGTTTCTAACTTTGGCTGTTATGTAAAATGCTGCAATATTGTTCCTGTCTTTGATGCAGGTAGTTTTTGTTTTTGTTGTTGTTGGGAATATACCTAAAAGTGGGATTTATGTGTCATGCAGGATGCATAATTTTTGCTTTAGTATATTCTGCGAATGGTTTTTCAAAGAAGTTGTGATTTTCACTCCTGTAAAGCGTATAAGAATTCTAATCACACCACATTTTCATCAATATTTAGTATTTTCAGTTTTGTTTTTACTTTGATTGTTGCCATTACAATGGGTGTGTAGTTGTTTTGTTTTGTGGTTTAAATTTTAATATCTTGATGGCTATACAATGTTTAACATCTTTTCATATTTTTATCGGCCATTTGGATATCCTCTTTGGTAAAACATCTATTCAAGGTTTCATTCATTTTGTTGAAAGTGGGTTTTGTTTGTTATTGATTTGTATGAGTACTTTATATATTCCAGGTACCTGTAGGTTTTTTACATACACACACATATTTCCCACTCTGTGATGTTCATTTTCAGTCTCTTACTGAAGCCCTGTGACAAATAGAATTCCTCATTCTAATGAAATCGATATGCCAATCTTTTTCCTTTAATCTTAGTACTTTTATATGCTGTTTAAAAAAATGTCCATCCCAAGGTCATAAAGCTATTCTCCTATGTTATCTTCTAGCACTTTCATTGTTTTTCCTTTAATAGTTTTCACATTTAAGTCTAAAATTGAATCTCTAATTGACGCCACACTGTTTATCGAGAGGAATTTTCATTCCCTATGAATTGTAGTGCCACCTTTGTCATAAATCAGGTGACTATCTATATATGTGAGTCTATATTTTCAGTTCTGTTCTATTGGAGTATTTGTCTATCCTCATACCAATAGCATACTGTTTGAATTACAATAGCTCCATAATAATTTGTAAGATCTGTTGGTGAAAAATTCTCCAACTTTGTTCTTTTTAAGATTGTCTGGGCTATTTTGCCGCTTTACATACACACATGCATTTTAGAATTTACGCACACACACACACACACACACACACACACACACACACACACACACACACTCCCCTGATGGGGTTAACTGGGGTTTCTTTGACTACAGATCAACTTTGGGGGAATTTATACCTTTACAACCTCCATCCTACCAATTCATGGTATATTTCTCCATTTATTTAGGTTTTCCTTAATTCCTCTCATTTATGTAATTTGTGTTCAGAGTTCTTTCACATATTTGATGTTTATTGATGGAATTATTTTTTAAATATCACTTCATAATAGTTTATAGAACTATTTTATAATAGTTTATAATTTATATAATAAAGCTTATTATGTAAACAATACAAAGTTTTTATATAAACAATAAGTTTATAGAACTATAGAAATACAGTTAAATTTTGGACATTAACATGACATCCAGAAACCTTGTTAAATCCACTTATTAATTGTAAAATATTATTATCCGAGGACTGAGTTTTCTACGTATATGTAGTCTGCAAACAGTAACAACTTCATTCACCCTTTCCAAACCTTATAACTTTTACTTTGTTTTCTTGTTATACTGACTAGTATATTAATTAACGTAGTCTTTGCTATTATTTATAGATACATTTTAGCAGATCAAGGAAGATTCCTTCTATCCCTAGTTTACCAGGAGGTTTTATATTTTTAAAATTTTTTGCGAGTGTGAGTTACATTTTCCAACACTTTTTCTGCATTTATTTTTACCCTTCATGTTTTTAATGTGACAAATCACAATAATTGGGTTTCATGTATTAAAATGAACCTTTGCTTGCCCAAATAAAATGAACTTCATTGTGATACATATTTTGTTGTTTTAATATAGCACTGCAGTTGGTTTGTTTTGATAATAACTTGTTTAGGGTACAAATCATACTCTTTTTCTTTTAAGTAGCTGCATAATATCCCATTGTGTGATATGATATAATTGCTTCAATGGTTTCCCAATTAAAAGACATTTAGGTGGTTTTCAGTGAATGTCTTCTTAGAAATAAGGCTTTAATTAAAAAACCTTATAAATATCCTTATATACTGGTGATTTTATTTCTGTAAGATAGATTCTTAAAGAGGGATTGATGGGCAACAGATTATGTACATTTTAATAGCTATTTTCAGGTTATTTTCTTAAAATGTATCAGTATTTCACCAGTGTGGTATATGAATGGCTTTTTTTCTCACCCGCTTTCCAGAATTGAATGTTATTCCATTCATTTGTTCTTTCCTCTATCTGATGGGTGGGAAATATCTCCTTTTGCCTTTTCCTGATTATGAGAAGGTAGATAACTTTTCAAAGGGTTTATTGGCTATTTTCATGTTCTCTTTTGTGGATTTTCTGTTCAGGTTATTTGTTCATTTTTAAAAAATTGTATTGTTTTTTAAAATCAATTTGTAGAATTTTATTAAAGTAGAGATATTAAACCTCTGTTCAGATGTTTTAATCTCAGTTTATTGTCTTTTTGCTTTATTATAAAGTCTTTGGCTTTATAGAACATTTTATTTCTCATGTACTTGAAAGGGACAATTTTCTCCTTAAAGTCACTGCAGATTAGTGTTTGGTTTAAGAATGCCCCCATAATTTAAACTGTTATATATTCCTCATTTATTTGGTTTTATTTTGTATATTTGGATCTTTAATCTATCTGGAACTTATTTTTATACAGTTTAAATTACAGCAGTCTAACTTTATGGAAACACCATTATGATATATTCCATTTTTAATGACTAAATTAAAATGTCATATGTAGTGCATTCCCTTTGGCTGGATATGTTTCTGTATTCTATTCTGTTCCATCATTTTGTTTATCTCTGTACCAATTCCTTACTGTTCTGATTAGAGTAGCATAATAATATAAACTATAGTATGCCACAATCTTTGTGATTAAAAAATTTCTGGACAATTGTTATACTTTTATTCTTTTCTGATATAGGAGCTATGCTGTATCTCTGAATATTTCCCATCTGATGAACTTGTTAGAAAGAGCATTGATATTTCTGAAAAGAATAGGCATTCGGGAAACCTAAGACGTCTGCCTATAAATAACAACAAAGACAGATTTTCAGTAGGCATAACATCTCAGGCTGATGCCAATTGAGAAATACCAAGTTGAGACTCCATCCTGAGAGCTGCTCTATGTTTAACCTAAGGAAATTCTGGAGCTAAGCCTAACTACCATGTTTTTGTCAACTTAAGTTATCCAGTGTCATGCAAAAGGCCAATCTGGCAATGGAAAACAGGTATTAAAAATATTATGTTTTTAATCTAAGGCATTATAATGGGAATGGAAGAGGGTTACTGATAAAATTGTCTTGATGAAGGCACCCAATGGGCTCTTTCATCACAATGTTTTTCAGACTTGATTGCCCATTGGAATCACCTGCAAGCTTTTTAAACTCCTGCTGCCCAGGTGAGAGTCCAGAACAATTAATCATCATCTCTGGGGGGTGAAAACCAAGCCTTAGTGGTTTGAAAAGTTCCCAGATTCCACTGTCTAGCAATGTTGGAGAACCAGTGCTTTAGAAGAGGGTAGGAATATACTCTGCATGAAAATGCAGAAGAAAACAAGAAAAGAAAATCCTTAGCTGTTGCTAGGCCCCTTGCCAAGCTCTTCTTGTAAAGTTAATTTGTCTTTGGTAGGTGATGGGCAGGATTTGGGGTGACTGGGCTCCTGCCGGAAGAAGTGCAGGATGAATTATATGTGTGTCAGGGTGGGGTGGGGGGGAGGAGTAAGGATACTAACCAAATGAAAGTTGCTTCTGAAATTTTTAGAAAATAAAGTCATATGAGCTGTTTATAGTCCAATCTAATTCTAGCTTCAGTGGTGGGAGGAAGGGATGGAGGAGCCAGTCAGAGTGAATATACACACTGAAAGCAGGGTGGGTAGGTTTGGTGAAATCTCCTAAGAAATATGATTATTCTTAGCCTATATTCCCCATTTCTGGTCAGTGCATTTGAGTCAGGCTACAACCATGGGGTACACATGTCTGAGTGACCCAGACAGCAAAAGCCAGTGACCCTTCTCTTCAGTGTAGTCATCTTATAAGTGGCAATGCTAAATCATTCATGACCTCATGTGCTGCTTTTGGCAAGCGGCTCCCTAATTGCTCCTGTTTTTGCATCGATTCTGCGCAGCGTGGAAAAGCGAGTCTCCAACTTGCTTGTGGATTTATTGACCACCGGGTCCCTCCTCAGCTTTCACCTTCCAGGCCTCGCCCACTCTATTTTGGGGGCAGGAGCTGGGACACAGCACCTGTTTCCTCCTCTCCAAGCATGGGCTGGGCATTTTGACGGCTTCGCCTTTCCACCAAGCCAGGTGTTGGTGCTTCTGTATTTTCCAGCTCACCATCCCTCCCCGCCCCCCTACGCATCCCTATTTCCGTGGCTGAGGGCCCGGGGAGAAGAGAAATCCGCCCTCACACACCAGATCCCCAGCTAGCTACCTGCTCTGGAGGGCACGAGGCGGACCGCGCGGACCCACCTGCCTCCAAAGTTTGGGGCGTGGGGGAGCCGGGACACGTGGCGTGTGGCTATGGCTCAGTCTGGGGGTCCGGAGCAGCCCCGGGAACATGCCGCTGGGGACGGATTCACCGACGTCATCAGGAGCCGAGCTGGTAGGACCTTGCTGCCTTGCTTTTTAGTGTGGGGTCTCGAGCGTTCCGGCTTCTCTCCGCAGAGGCTGTGCCCTGGAAGTTAGTACAGGGTTTTGGAAAGTTGTGGCGCTGAGCGGAGGAGCTGCAGGGGACTGTCACCGCGCCCCCGCGCGCGTGGGGAGGGCGGGGAACCACGCCGGGCGCTGCCGAGGGAGGAGGGGGAGGAGGGGTGCCGCTCTCCGGGAAAGCAGAAACTCAAGTTTTTCTTTCGGGTCAGGTAGATACGGGTGGGCAATTTTTCTTTTTTTTAAGGGAGCCACCGGATATCGGTTTCATTATGCGATTGAAACGGGTTTTAAAAATATAAAGGAACGAGCAAACCGATTTAAAAGAAATATTGTCCTACGTAGTCTTTCAGGAGGGAGGGATGGGGAGGTGTAGAGAAGGCGTGCCTGGTCAGGGTGTGGCCAAGTGCAGAGTTAAGAAATCTGAGAAGTTTCACCTTGCTTTGTATCTGTGCTGAAGGAAAATGTCAGAGGGGTGACAGGAAGGCTTGCATGCCTGGAGCGTAACTAGGCGAGTTTAAAACCAGTAAAGAAGAAGGAATAAAAAGTCTAAGGGTTTTTTGCAGCGTTACCACAGTGAACTTTCCCCCCTGTGTAAATTTCATTTGTAGAGAATCTTCTAGTATTTGGTAGCCTGGCCTACATGTGCAAACACTTGTAAACCAGGATAGGTCTTGAAAGCTGTAAATGGAAGCAGCTGTTAAGCTTTGATAAACGATGAAGTTTCAGCTGCTTGAATCTGCTCCTCTCACCCTTGGAAATACAGCAAATCGTGGACAGCAGAATAAGGGGACCCTTCCAGATATTTTTACAAACACTGCTGGATGCTGAAGAGGACAGAGGTGTAAAGTCACAGTGCAAATGTATTTCTGACGTAAGGTTAAAGAAAACATCACAGTAGAAAACAAAAAATGAGTAAGAAACACAAGAATTGGGTAAACTACAGATCAGCAGAGTTCAGAAGATGGTAGAGCAGGCTTTCTCTTCACAAGTAGTATTTTGCCTATGAGGCAAAAATAAGTGGGGTCTCTGACAATGCCTTGGAGAAATAGTTGTCTCCAATTTAAAAATCATCCTTACCTTCTTCTCCTCCCATTAGTAACCTAACATGCTTTTCTGATTTTAAAGGGAAGAATGGTAAACTTTCTTAAATGGAATGCCCTTCTCATTCAACTTGTAGGATAATAGAATTGTCTTTAAGTAGTCACCCTAAAATAACAATTTGAAAAAGTACATTGGTTACTTTCATACGTTGCTTTAAAATTGCCATTGTTCATACAGTTTATTAGACAGTAACTTGTAGCTATAATCATCTGAAAGACGCACAAGGATATCTACTATAAACCTGTGAGAGTATTATTTTGGGAGAAGTGTGTTAAGGATTGATTCTACAAAGAATTAACTGTCAGTGCATGAGAGAAGGAGAAAAAGATCCACAAATTCTGAAAACTAGGGTTGTGTGAATTTATGTATTGTGGAGATGGCTAGTTTAAATCCATCTCTAAAGGAAATTCAACCTTTCTGTAACTTTGGATTGCATATCAGATACTACTTTGAGTCACTTTTTAAAATGCAGTTATTTACTTTTTTTTAACATTTGTGAAATTAAGCTTTTAGAACTATGAGATGTTCAGGTGGGGTGAATGATAGGTCCAACTGGTTATCTAATTTTAACAGCCTACCTTTATCTTTTTGATAGGTCCTTCTAAGGGTTTAGAGCCCATCCAATAAAATATAATATTTGCTTTGAATATTTTAGTTTCTGTACCTTTATGAAACCAGTGGTTTTGTTTTATATTATTTTTTAGGTATTGATTTTTTAAAAACTTCTGAAGCATAAGGGGCAGCTGCTATTAATAAGTGCATTTTGTAGCCAATTGCTATGCACGGCAAAACATGTGGTGGGATTAACGGTGATGCCAAAAAAAGCAAACCGAAGAACTTGCTACCCTGGCAATACCTATGTCTCCCTGCTGCCTCCTCCTTTCTCCCAATTTCTGTCATATATTAGTTTCTAGACCTAGTTAAATGTCAAGGGAAATTTTACAGTGCCTCAAAGGATATAAAAATAAGCTTTACATAAGATGTTTATATTTTTAGCGGCACTATTGGAGATTGTTTCTTACACAGTTAATAAGTAGAACTTCTAAAAATCGAAGACACAAAGATGATTATAATAAACATTTGTAATACATGGTCATACTTCATTAGATCAGTTTTATACAATGGTCTTGGTTCATCATTTGATGAGAAGTCACAACGATGTGGAACTTTGAGTATCACTTATTTTTTCCTATCACGACTGCATATTCTTAACTTGTTTCCACCATGAACTTTGACGTGGTTATGATTTACATACATTACCTCAATAATCATGAGAAATCCTATGCCCTGGGTGAAAACTGTTACAAAATGAATGGCTAACCCAAACCAGAACTGTCCCTCTGGTATAAAGTTCAGATATCTTAAAGGTAAAATCTCACCATTTAAAAGCATTTCAGTACAGTATTTACAACTGTCGTTTTTTTGTTTGGATACTCAAATATGGGCATTTGATCTCCTATTGATTGGGTATGCTTTCCTGTAATTAGAAACAGCTCAGTGTAACATAAACAGCTCCATGCTGTTAATTTTTCTAAACCACATGTGAATTTAACTGACTGATTTCTTTTAGGACATTTTTTTGTTGTGTGTGTGGTTTGTATTCATTTGACATCTCCTGGCACATCTTTAGATGCTTTATTGGCATAGAATAATACATGAATAATTGAGTCAAGTGTACCTATGGGTTTTGTTTCACGAAAGATTTTTTAACCTCTTGAATGCTGAAATAAAATTCAGGCATTGTCTTCAGAATAAAATTAGCTGAGCAGGTTTTACTCAAAAATATAAAAATTATTTTTGGTTCGATCTTGGAGTCCACTATAACAAGATATTTCTGGGAAGCAATTTTGCATTGATAGAATCCTGTTTTATTCCAAATTGTAACTATAGAAGATTGTTACACCAAAATTTTGATAATTTTTTTTGGCTTATTTATAGCGGTTACAAAGAGCCAATGGTAAAGAATAATATATATATAAAAGTTAGGCCGAATGACTATTTTAAGACACACTTGGCTTATTTCTTTAGTATTTTAACTATCCTTATTTAAAAAAAGAATTCAATGTAAGTGAACTTATTTTTTTCAGTTTGAGCTAATGCTCTTAAATTATACCCTATGCCACTAACAATTAGATATTCTCAGAACAAACCAAGAATCAAATTAGATAAAGATATTGGGGAGTCTACAAGGGAAAAAGTAAGAAATCAGAAGACATTTTGAATAACCATTCTTTCAGAACTGCCAATTATTTCAATTGGAAATATTTTCTTACTGGGCCATTTAATATCTAAAGAATCACTTTGGTAATGAAGCCTGTACTCATCCATCCCAAGAAAATTATATGCTCTTGTCATGCTGAAGGAGTGGGGTAATTCATTGTGCATATTTGTAGAAGAACTACTTTGGTGCTTAAAACAAAAACAAAACCAAAAACTTGAGTGTTAAGATTTTGCTTTGCTTTAATATATAAGGATTCCTATCCACAGAGACCTTGCTAAGGAAATTGTAGGAAATACTCTTCATAGATAACAGCCACTAAAGTATGTTGTACTATAGTGTAAGTTTTCTTCTCTTTTAGGTAATTGCATATGACAGCAGCCCTATTGTAAAAATAGATAGATGTAAGGACTAGAAGAGTGGAAAAACTTCCCTTTTCATTCTGGATTATAGGCAAAGCCATGCAAATTTATGGGAGCTAAAATATGTTTTCATGCAAGTTACTTAACATTATACTAATGTTGTTTTCAAATCTGTGTACTAAATTTTCTCTGCTGTGATAGTGAATTAAATTCTATTCTTTCCTCCAAGGAGGAAAATTGGAAGTTTTCATATTGAGTTAATAAGTACATTTGTCTTGAGACTGAAAACAACTTCTAAGTTTCCACTTAAAGTTTTTCCTGAAGTTGATAGCTCCTTCCAATTTAATACATTTAGCCAACTTATCTTTACATGCAGTAATTCTGAGCTCTGTGTTCCTCTCTGTAGAAATTCTGTTCTCTATTATAATGAAATTGAAAGTCACATTGATGAGCTCTAATAAGTTTTATGAAAATGTAGTTAGTTATTGGGGAAATAGCCAGTGACGTAGTGTAGGTGGTTTGCATTGGCTCATGAGATCTAATTGTATGAATCCCTTCCTATCTGCGTTTTCAGTGACATCATTGTTGGTCTCTTGAAACTTCCATGGCAGGGAAAGACTACAGAAACCGGCAAATACTACTAATCAGGGCTTTTTCTTTTCTCCTTTTGAGGGAACCAGTTATTAAATATTCACTAGTACAACACGAGAACTATGAATGATGAGAGAAATTTAAACTGGAAGACATCCATTATGTTGAGGCCATGTATCAGTTAGGTATGCGTTCCACTGAAAGTAACAGAATACCCAGCTAACTGTGGTCTTAACAAATTTTACATAACAGGATGTCTGGAGGTAGGCTGCTTCTGGTATAGGCTTGACATCTCAGTCACAACAAGGCTGGTGTGTCTGTTTCTCTTGACCTTTTCTTTCTAATTACAAGTTGACAGCTACTGTTCAGGTACCACTTGAGTCCAGAAGAAAGGAAAAGAAAGCCACCAGTCACATCTCCTCCAGACTCACTCCAGTGGACTGCTGCTTATACCTCATAGCAAACACTGTGTTCCACGGTCATCCTTAGATGCAGATGATGCTAAGATTGTGCATATTGAGCTTTTATAGCCTCTAATGAATTTTGGTAAAGCGGGAGAAGGGTAAAGGAGTAGAAATAGTGTTAGGGTATCCCGTCATAGGAACTGGTTTATTTCATTTACTTCTTACTGCTGGAGCTTTTGTCATAATAGTGCTCAGAGGACCATTTAAACCCCCAGGTGTTCCTGTTTATGCAATCATAAATTTAAGTTAGGTTTCGGTTATGAGCGCTCACGTCTTTATCTCTTAGAACAGGTGAAGCCCATCATAGGGCATGGTCTTAGGTTTAATAGCTGTGAATCTGTCCCTAGTTTAGGGACATTAAGTCACCCTTTCATTTCTGTTGTCCCGTGAAACCTGACCTGTCTGATCCCAGGAAACTGGCCTGCTATTTTGAGAATGGGCACAGTTTCACTCTGACAGATGACAGCAACTGCAGGCATGCCCAAAGACAAGCATAGTATGTACATTGTGATGGTATAGGGCTATATTTCAGTCTTAGAAAGCTGGCTGGAGTGACCACTTTTGAACACCTTCCGTACCTGTTCTGTCATTATAGTAACTGAAAACTGGTCCATCTGAAAAACAACTTTTACTGTAAAATGCCCCCATCTGCCGTGTCCCTCCTGCACACTACCCTGTTCCCATTGCTCCTTTGCGGTAGTACTGAAGATGAGCTATCAATTCTGAATTTGTAATATTTAGCGTAGGAGAGTTCTATTACCATCATGTGTCTGTCCCGAGGAATTGTCTTTCACATGTCAAACCACCACAAAACCTGAGTGGAAAATGGAGAAAGAAAACATATTTTGTGGTTTGAGGGTATATGTCAACTATAGTAACTTTACACAAATGTATTTAATTTAAAGAAGTTCTGTCTCAAAAGCAAATTGTAACAAGGATTACATCCATGGTATGAGTCTGCTAAAGATTAAAGGGGAACTGAATTTTAACTAACATGTGAAAAGACAGGTAGTAGGTTTGATCTGGTGGGGCAGCCACTGGATGTCTATGGTTATGTGTTCTAAGTTAAAGAATATTGGTTAGGCTTTTCAGAAAACTCATAAGCAGGAATTAACATTTGTGCATGAGATTTGGAAGCAGGAGTAAATCTGATGCTCCTGGCAATAATTTTATATATTGAGCAATGTAACCACGCCGGGAATTTTTTAAAAAAATATGAATGCCTAGTTGTTTGGGGGGTGCTCTAAGTCTCCTGCTGGAATTCTGACGAGCTCCCAGTTTTGAGAAGCTCTGGCTTTTGTCTTTGGGTTTTTGTTTTCAACTTGCTTTTGGTTTTTAATCATCACAGGCACCTTCCTAGATTGTTTGCTCTGTAGTGACTGTTGAAGTTAGTTTCCTGTTTTTCCTATGGTAAAAGTACATGAAAGATCAGTGGCAGTTCTCAGTTCACAAGCTCTCAATGATTGATACTTACAAAGGTTGTCTATACCCCTACTCTGGACGCTCGGAAAATACCGTGCAATATCTATTGTGATTGAAATCAAAGAGGACCCATGAGTTAGAAGAAAAGTAGAGAATAACCTGAAAATCAGCAATAGCTGCCTGAACTTACCAGACAGTTAATAGCTTGATTAGTTATTTATATCTAAATGTGAAATAATTTTCAGTTGCATTCTTTCCAGCATTCATCTGAGATAACTTACATTGCCCAAATTGGACTTTTGGGTGGGGGCAGGTGGAAGAGGGTTTTTCTTCGATGTAGATGTCACAAACTGGTGCATAAAGGGCGAAATTAAGCCCAAGGGTGTGTTTGAGATGTAGTGTCAAAAATGGAGAAAGGATTCCTTAGAGCATGTACCTCCAATTATTGAGAGCCCCAATGCTCCTTATTATATTGGAGCAATATATAACACTACTCCTTATTATATTTCTTAACTCCTATTTCCTGCTTGAACCTACAAGGCGTTTTTTTGGTTTCAGCAGCTTTAGAGCTTAAAGCAAAATGTACACACTCTACCTTATTACTATGATGTAGAAGATTTGAAGAGAGAATAAATCTCTATTATAAAGGGGACTTGATAAAACTTAGGATTCTGATATATCTAGCAAGTTGTAATGCAGTCAAAGAAAATTGATTTTTGTGCATTGTACCTGTAGATATCACTACACCAAAAAAAAAAAAAAAGTGGGGGAATAGCTATTTCTCCTCTTTACCTATTTCTCTCTTTTTTTCTCCCTCTCTTAACCTTCTCATTTCATTCTTAAACCTCATTGTCACTTCTCTCAGAACTGAAGTTAATGCTATCAATACTGGAGTACAATCAAATTGATACGAATAGACTCCTTTGGAATGGCTTCCTTCCTTTGCCACAATTTTGTAGCATTAGGCCCATGGGGAAATCTATTCCAAGTTTCATTATGCCAACTTTCTATTCAATTTCCAGTTAAATTTTGTACACATTTTGGACTGCTTGCATGTTATTTTACAACATAACTGCTATGTTTAAAAATTTTGGCTCATTTAAAATTAGGCTTGTGAATTGATACAAGGACTATTTGATGTGGTTATTAGAAACGTCCAGGACAGACAACAATCATACTTCCTTAGTGCAGTGGTTTGCAAACTTGAGTGTGTATCAAAAGTCTCTGAAAGGCTTAAAACACAGATCAAGGTGCCTGTCCCTCAGTTTCTGATTGTAGAGTGGGACTTGAGAATCTATGTTTCTTACAAGCCCCCAAGTGCTACTGATTCTGATGCTCTAAGGACCACACTTTGAGAAACAGTGCTCTATTAGAAAAGTTAGGAAAGAATTAGTGAACCATCACTTGTTGGTAAAAACATGGAGGAATTGGTAGTTCTTTGTTCCAGGAAACAAAGAACAATGTAACATTGTTCAGAGCTGTTGAAGGTGGACTTGTTCCTAGTACTCTAAGTCCCAGTAACATTCATAGAGCGATCCCTTAATCCCTTCTGGCTTAACCTCTATCTGTATGTTGAAAGAGAAGGCCAAGGCAATTGACATGACTGAGGACATCTACAGACATGAGTAGTTGTTAATGAACGTAATCATAAATTCTGTGTATTCTTGTATGTCTTTTACTTGTAAATTACTATTAACTCTGATACAACTAATTTTATGTGAAGTGGGTGCATAGTTGATGTCACCAATAAACGTGTGATATACAGATGGCCCATGTTCTTGGTTAAGCTGTTGGTCCATACCAAGTGTTTTCCCTCGCTCTTCTGCTTTGCCAGGAGTGCTACAGAGCCCCCCATCCACCCCCAAGTCCCCCAAACATACTCTTAACCACTAAAGATAGAAAACCGCAGAAAGTACTTTTAATAAGTCTGAAATTCTTCCAAAGAAATGTCACCAGTCAAAAGTATTTTAATTTTTTGCTACCTACCACAATATGTCAATTTTTTTCCCTTAAATTCTTCATTAAACTGTCTTCTCCTTTTGAATTTTAGTAGAGTTTCCTGGCTTGTACTTCATGGAATTACATGGGCTGTTAATACTTTTTGGTGATCAAATAAGTTTGTGACACATGGGGTAAACAAAGTTAATCAATTTCTTAATACCTGATTTCTGAGAAATTTTATCGTGCTTAAATGCATGATAAAACTTGAAGAGAAGGGTGGAGTTTTCCAAACTTTTTATCATGGACTTTTTTTTTTTTTTTTTGAGAAACATTTTGTGGATTGTTGCTTCATGGAACTCGGGAAATTGAGTATAGATGTGAATGAATTAGAATATATCAACCCATTGATCCATTGGTTTATTCAGCTGCTCAGTGTTTGCTCTAAAGGCTCTGAGGCCTTAGTCCTTGATTAAGGAAAAAAACCCAAAACTTCCCATTTGTAAGAGGGTCGTTCTGATTTTTTAATACCATATAGTTTTTGTAATGATTATTGACAATGTTCCATTAAAAAATTGACAGAATATAACTAAAGTAAAAATCACAGAAATAACCCTCATTTAAACTGTTAACATTGTAGCTTGTATGTGCATGTATGTACATACTTACACATATATACATGCACATATGTTTGCAGACACAAGGTATGATTAATATTATATATGTGCATTTTATATAAATGGGATAAGTTGCCTTTACAGATGACATTTAATTAAGTGTGGTAATAGACATGTGAGTATAAACAATGTACATAGTATTTTGTAATTCTGTAATATTTACAATTATTTTGTACATCAATGTCATACAGACCTATCCTGCATCATTACATTTTCTTTGATAACACTCACTTTAATCGGATGTGTGTGGCATACTAGAATCAGGAAGGTGGGATTCAAAAAGGGCTACCCATGCACCCGGAGTCTTTGAAACTATTGTGCGATATATTGTGGGGAGAGTTGGAGGTGAGATCTCACATCCACCCATGAAAAGATGCTTTTTGCAAAATATGTCTTATAAATGTGGTTTCTACCCTGAATTGGTTACATAATTACATGAATCATTTAATTCTTATTCAAAGTTTCTGTTTCCAAATGACAGACAGGGACTGAATTGATTCCTGGTCAGTCAGAGATCCATATAGAAGGAAATAATTAAATAGATCTAAAAGACCATGCAAAATGAAACTTAGTGGATAAGAAGGAATATATGACATGTGGCTCAGAGAGACATAAAATGAAGGTGGAAAAGTCTAAACTCTGCAATACTTTGAACAAAGGTGTTTAACTGGAGCAAGTATTGACTGAAGGCACTGATGCAGTAGTGCATGAAGAGACCTGATGGAGAGGAGCGCTCCATGGAGGTGTGGCCCTGTAGCTTGTCAAGTGATTTGAACTGGAGAGTATTTTGATCATTACATACATTTTAATAAGATAGCAATGTAAATTTGACAACTGACCTGCAAATGCAAAATTAAAACCAATTATATAACTAATTGAGATCTTAATCCTGATAGAATAGATTTAGTAAAAGTATTCTATTATGACATTAGCAATTTATTTAAAAATGAAGAAGCAGACTTGGCAATATTTGCCTCGGCCTAAGTCATATATACCATAGAATACATTAAATTACCAGTTAACATATTTTAATCACCTAAAAAAATCTCTAAGTGCATTTTCTGTCAAATTTATGCATGGTGAATTACTGAGGTCATGTAACTAGCATAGGTTTGGGAATGGGCTGGTTTTGAATCTCAAATGGAAATCTCTTAAAGTTTCTAAAATGAACCCCATGAGAAAATACATTATTAATGATAGCTTGTCAAATGTGAGAAATGCTTACTTTTTCATTTCATAGAAATACATGTTTCATAATTGAATAGCTATTATATTCTCTAATATATTAAGTCAATTACAGTTTGCTTCAGAATAGTGGTCATATTACAGATATTTCTTCAAGATTTGGATCAAAATTCCAGATATAAAACTCAGTTTACTCATTGAATTAAAACAATGGCTATATCTTTAAAAATACTGATGGACATTTGAACAAATGAGGTTAAAAAGCTATTAAAAATCTGTATCTTAGATGTATTTTAATTAGATATAGGAAGATAAGGCAGGATATGCTAACGCACAGAATGAATCATGCTTTGATTTTGTGTTTTTTTTCCCTCTCCCTAAGAACAAAATCTTAAGTGGAACTGCCATTTAGTAGTAGCAAATATTTTTCAGACAAAATTATGCAACATCTCTAATTTACTCTCTTGTCATTTCCCTATTTTTTCATCCCTTCTAATATTAGCCCATGTTTACATTAAAACCAGTGAGGAAATTGTGTCCAAGATGTCTACGGAACTTCTTAGGAAAAGGAACAGAGACTGTCATTTTTAATTAAACCACATTAGTTTGTAAAAATCATAATTATGGATAGCTATAATTTTATGTCATATGTAACTATATTAACACATAAGAGTCCTCTGAAATATTCCCCTAAATGACAGTAAGTTATCTATTTAATGAATTTTTATTTTTGGCAACATTAAAATTATAGATTTTTTTTTCTCTATCAAGGCTATTTTTTTTTTTTTTTAAAGAATAATGATTTTCATTTGTTTCGTTTTCATTTGAACCTCTAGGGTGCACAATAAGTTGCTGGCTTACATCACATGCTCTCACTCCTATATGCTTATATCTGAAAAATGAGCATTGATATGTGGAGTAAGCTGATTAAACCCCAGCGACATAAATGAACTAGGGAAGAACTTCAAAGTCTCCTAATTCTCACCAACTAGCCACAGATAAATGCTCCCTCCCTTAGTTCTCTTGGGGGAAAAGATACCTATTATCTCTTGTCTTTTGTTAGGGAATGTTATTCCCACATTCCTACTTTCCCATGTTTGCTTTTCCCCATCTTATTCCTTTCACATGCTTTTTACCCTTTACACCTACACTAAAGTACTGCTGGACTGTTCTTTCATTCATAGTGGGATTTGATTTAATAAGAGTTCAGAGGTCATATGTAGAAGAGTAGAATAGCATGATATTAAAGCCAAGGTGACACTGAGGTTTCAGTACATACTGCTTTAAAACAGCAATAACACACCTAGTGAGCATTCACAGTCTGCCTCTTACCAACCTGAGACAAACCTATTTGCAACATGATGTTGCAGAAGTAACTCTAAACTAGCAATGTGGGGATCTGGTAGGCCTCTGTTCTACTTTGATTCTACTGTTCAATTAAGTAATTGAAAAAAAATTATTTAATTTTGGCTGTGTTGGTTGGGTCTTTGTTGCTGCACTCAGGCTTTCTCTAGTTGCGGCGAGCGGGGGCTACTCTTTGTTGCGGTGTGCCAGCTTCTCGTTGTGGTGGCTTCTCTTGTTGTGGAGCACGGGCTCTAGGAGCGCGGGCTTCAATAGTTGTGTCATGTGGGCTCTAGAGCGCAGGCTCGGTAGTTGTGGTGCACAGGCTTAGATGCTCCATGGCATGTGGAATCTTCCCGGACCAGGGCTAGAACTGTGTCCCCTGCATTGGCAGGAGGATTCTTAACCACTGCACCGCCAGGAAAGTACTAAGTAATTTTTTTAAAGCCAACATCAGAACTATGCCATTATCAACTCTAAATGAGGTTATGGTGTGCCTAAGAATGAAACATTAAACTTTGGGAGCCTGGGTGCAATGGATTTGGGCAAAGGGAATGGAAAGAGATAGACAAGATAAGTTGTCGTGTGAGGCTTCTTGGAAAGAGAATGGGCAGTGCCAGCAAGGTAAAGGCACAGCCTACAGCATCAGGTAATAGTGGAAGAGTATGCAGATCAAGTTCTAAAGTTCTGCTTTAAAAAATTTAATTGAATTAAATTAATTTATTTATTTTGTGGTATGCGGGCCTCCAACTGTGGTGGCTTCTCCCATTGCGGAGCACAGGCTCTGGACGCGCAAGCTCAGCGGCCATGGCCCACGGGCCCAGCCTGCTCCACGGCATGTGGGATCTTCCCGGACCGGGGCACAAACCCGTGTCCTCTGCATTGGCAGGCGGACTCTCAACCACTGCGCCGCTAGGGAAGCCCCCCAATTTTTTTTTTAAATTTTAAAAGGAGCTCAGGAAAAGGTGAAATATTGTCTTGTCGAGGTAATTTAAAGGGATTGCCTTTTTGGAAGCAAGGCAGGAGTCCAGATTAGTATTTCTGAAAGTGAGATGTGTGTTGTAGGGGGAAAGAAACTTGGAAATTTTATATTAATTGTTTGGCTTTAAAAATTATTTTTATATCATTAATAAGGTTTGTAATATATAACTTAAGCACATATATATATATTCATATTATACATATTTTGAGGGGGTTACTCAAAAATCTTTTACTACGAAGAGTACATATTTAAAGAAAACAAACTGCTTTTCATATGATCTTCAGAGTTCTTTCAGGCAGTATGATTTAAAGAAAGGTCAATTCTCAAAACTTCTGGTAACTATAGAGTGGAGTCAGAAAAGTATGAATGTATTTCACCTATCATTTTTTATATTCTCATTCTGAGAAAAAAAAAAAGCTCACTACGAAGGGACTGAGGAAATATCATCTGTTTTGTGCAAAATAAACTCTGTGTGGTGGATTCTGTGGTGTTGCCCAGGTTCCCCTTCATAGAGTAGGCCTTCCCCAACCTGACAGAAGTGCTGCTGGTACACAGCCTTCAGCTGCCAGCCCATGCAGGGGTTGCCTCAGCTGCAGAGAAGTACCTTGCGTCAGGCCACTTTCTTAGGTTGACCTCATTCAGAAACTGATGTATGACGGAATATAAAGGCCCTTTCATCTCAAACAAAGTTCAGACTACTCTGTAGAAGCCATCCTAGCTCTAGAACTTCCTTTAGGGTTGGCAGGAATTGCTGTTGGGCTTGATGGTGTAGTCGATTTCTCTCCAATCCTGATACTTTGCTCTTCAGTCTGTAGGTGTTGAACCCAGGGGCACTCCTTAATAAACACCCTGCATTCTCTTTCAGAGCTGGTTCCCCAGTGAACCTGACCAGTGATAATTTTAAAAAAAGTAAATAAATTAGCCATGTATTCCAGAATGAAGTAACTTTAGGTCTGAGACAAAACATAGGAAGTAGAGTTTACTAAGAATTTAATCTTGTACTTTGTACTAGACCAGTCTATTGGTATGCTTTGCTATCAGATGCATCATTATTATAACACGGATGAAATGGTGAACTTGGATGGTATAATTCTGTACTGCACACGGTTATTACCATTTATTGTCCTCATTGACCTAGGGTTGACCCTTGCCCTCAGAAAGTATTTTCTTATTGAATGTTTCCTAGATTGGGAGGTTTCTGGTCATCAAGAGGTCTTGGATTCAAGATCCACATCACTCTCTATAGGGGCTTATTAAACTACCTTCTTTTCAGTTGTTTCTCATCCTACCTCTCAAAGCATAGGTTTGTTTCTTTATGTACCACTATCTGTAATTTTTTTAAATAGTAGAAGGTCTGCATTTTAATTATGTATAATCTACTTTTAAAGTCGGTTGAAAAATTTTCTCAGATGAAACATCTGTAATATCCAAAGGTGTCTGGCCTAGGGCAGAAAAAGTGGGAGTATACATCTGTATTATTGCAATCATCAGAAAATGAAGTCCTATAAAAAACATGTTCATAATGTGCTCTACTCTCTAGGAAGCAAAAGTGTATACCTTGGAAAACTACTAGCATTTCTTCTTTCTTTTCTTTTTTTTTTTTTTTTTTTTGCGGTACGCGGGCCTCTCACTGCTGTGGCCTCTCCCGCTGCGGAGCACAGGCTCCGGACGCGCAGGCTCAGCGGCCATGGCTCACGGGCCCAGCCGCTCCGCGGCATGTGGGATCTTCCCGGACCGGGGCACGAACCCGTGTCCCCCGCATCGGCAGGCGGATTCTCAACCACTGCGCCACCAGGGAAGCCCAGCATTTCTTATAGGCAATAAAAGTTTCGTGACAGCTTAGATCGTGATATTAAGTATATGCTCAGACATCTTAAAAATGTTATTACTGATTAATCTATAGTTATAAATAACTTTCAGTGGCCCTGCTCACCTAAATGTGGTAATTTACGGTTTGTGTTGTTTCTGACAAATATGGCCCTCTGCCTTTTATCTAAAAGTGAAGTTACTCTTTCAGGCCATGTAGTTTCACAATAATAAATATTTAGACAGGATGAAGCAAATTCCTAGAAGTAGAAATATCACTGTAAGAAATGGCCTCATCTTTAAAGGTTAATCCTAATTGCTAAATATAGTATGATGTAAAACAGTAGCTTATTTCTTAAATCATATCAAATAAATTGACATTAAAAGGTAACATAATCCAACTCTACCAAATGACATATTTTTCATTATTTAGACAAAAATTGTCAAAGTTAAAATAAGACAAAATAATACTACCACAAAGTGATGAATTTGATATGTGAAACAATAAACAATTATAACTAGAACAGGAACAAAAATCAAGAATATACAAAGAATTACCAAGCTTTGCTTCATTAAAAAGTACTTAAGATAAATTAAATTTGATTGCACATGACTTTTCAATATCTGCTAACCTTGCAAAGTACAAAAGGTTATAGATGCAAAAAGGCTTTCTGAAGTCGTTTTTCATAATGATACATTAGAAAACAGGTGAATATAATTCAATTTTTGTTGTCCATGCCATAAAATATAATGCAATCATAAGAACAATTGATATATCTTCTAAATTCATTGACAGAATTGGTGATTAATCAACATGCGTAATATTTCTGTGTGTGTAGAGTGTAACATCAAGTATGGATGTGGGAGAGAGTCAAAATGTGGACAGTCTTCAGGTAGTGAGGTTATAAGTGCTGCATTAGTATTTTCTCCTCTGGTCTATGTATAGTTTCAGTGTTCGAAGAAATACAGATTATTTCTCTACTATTAAGAAATTTTAAAAATGTATGCTTCAGATGTAACCTCCTTTCTTCTCAAGTCATGTGTTTTGTAATGGAGGTGAAGCCATGTTAAAAGCTAAACCCCATGAGTGGAGGTCCACCTTTAGGGTTGGCCTTAAATTCTAATGAGGTAAAGAAGATACCCACACATTCTCTAACAAGTCACAAAGGATTCTCAGTAGTGTTTCCGTGTGGAAATTTTTTTCACAGTATTTCTCGAGAAAGTTGTGTTTTTGAGTCTCAAATCACAAGAAGAATCATTCAGGAGATTTGGAACACAGGGAAAATGTGTTATAATCCGTCTAAGGGAATTAAAGCTGAAAATGAATATTAAAAAGGTTACACATTTGAAAGATGTGTAACCAAGTGGAAATTAAGCAAGAACAGGAAATACAGACTCTCCAAGTCAAAAGGTATGGTTGACATTTCCAGGAACCAGGTTCAGAACATTGATAGAAGCATGGTCGAGATCTAAACAGTCAGTCTTTCTTTCAGCTATTGCCATGGTACAAGGTGTGTGTGTGTGTGTGTGTGTGTGTGTGTGTGTGTGTGTGTGTGTGTGTGTGTGTATCTGCCTGCTGCAAACAACATTCTTGCAAATAAAATATTAAAAGTTTATATGCATAGTATAGTTCATAGAAATGCTATGAGTCATGTTCCAAGAAATAATGAGTTTGGGAACAAATAAGTTCTCAAATTGGCAGTTTCAATGCATGATTCTGTGTAGTGATGATAATGTTAACCTAGCCAGGAAGTTTGAATATTAGCTCTTAAAATACTACCCAGTACTGTTCACTGGCGTTTTCCAATGGTTTAATATTCAGTCGGCTCTGTTTCTGTGTAAAGTGAGTATTTTTATTAATCATGTTTTATATATTCCTACTGAGTAAAGAGAATGTAGAGCATTGGAAGTATATGTTAGGAGTAATTTAGGATTTTAGGAGTTGATGAACATTCCAGGAAACTCTGATTGCTTGTTCTCAGATCCCAAAGATTAATATATATTGGGAATTTGTAAACTCTCAACTAACTCTCAGCAGAAATGGTGTGGTGGATATAGAGGGAGCAAGGTGGTCATTGCCAGACCCTGTGACATCTTTTCACACATAAACCACGTAGCCTATGACTCCTGCTTTCAGTTAGTACTGTTCAGTCTTTGGTATGTAAGATTGTTACATCAAACATTACATCATTAATTTTAAGCTGGAACTTGATGCACGAGTTTTGAAATCTAGTTTGCGCAGGTTCTTAAACTTCTGCACTTATATATCTTTTGGGAGTAGAGTGATTGTCTATAAGGTGTTTTGATTCAATAACTTATACGTCCTTTACACTAATACCTGCTTTGGGGTTTTATTAAAATAACATGGGAAGTTAAAATTAGTAGTCCAGGTTTAGGTTGAGTGCTGGAGAGAGCAGATAATGAGTTGTAATTTTTAGGAGCAAAAAATGTTTCCATGATTATCTAAAATTGTTCACTAAAGCTGGCAAAAGGCATGTCTTTGGACTTTGAGACTTTATAGCAGTAAAATGGGAAAATTTCTAACTCGAGCTTAGCTTTAAAAATAGTGGGAAAATAAAGTTTGCGTGTCTACCATCCTTGTAAGATTCAGAAACTTTGTATCAGAAATGCATTTTGACAGTTTATAAAGGAAGTCAAAACAGCACATGTATAGCTGCGAAATGTCACCTTCTAGTTCTGTTCTATTTTAATATGTGGTCCGTGTTGTCTAGAGGAAGGCAATGTAATTAATCACAGGGTAAATTTTAGGGTCTCTTATGTGGACAAAATTGTCCCATCACCACCACCTAATATACCCTGAAGCCTTTCCCTTTCTTACTCCTTTCTTGTTAGCATAGGTTTTAGTGTTGTGTATGTGTTTTGGGGATCCATACAGCGTGGTGATTAACTTGGACTCATTTTCCCTCATTCATTGAATTTCATCCTTTCACGAGAAATAAAAACCTTCAACTTAAACCCTTTTATTTGGGATTGCATCTCTTTTCCTGCTGCTAGTATATCTCCATTTAGGGTTTTCAGTATAGTTACGGTGATCACAATTACTATGTCTTGCTGTTAACAAAAATGAGGTGATTTTAAGGTACATTGTATAGATGGCTGCTAATTTTGTTTGAACGTGAACCTACCTCTCTTTAGGAAATGAGTTACATTAAACATTCATTTAAGTATTACTCATGTTCATAGCAGCCTTATCTGTAATAGCTAAAACATGGCAGCAACCCAACTGGTCATTGATGAATGGATAAGCAAAATTTAGTAAGTGCATATAATGGAATATTATTCAGCCTTAAAAAGGAAATTCTGACTCATGCTACAACATGGATGAACCTTGAGGGCATTATGCGAAGTGAAATAAGCCAGTCACAAAAAGATAAATACTGTATTGTTCCATTTACATGGCGTACCTAGAGTGGTCAAGATCATAGAGACAGGAAGTAGAATGGTGAATTTCCAGGGGCTGAGGGGGAGGAGGGAATGGAGAGTTATTTAATGGGTATAGAGTTTCACTTTTGCAAGATGAAAAGAGTTACAGAGATGGATGGTGGTGATGGTTGTGCAATATGAATGTACTTAATACCACTGAATTGTACACTTAACCTTTTTAAGTTAGTAAATTTAATGTGTATTTTAACACAATAAAAATCTAAAAAATTGTGACTATAACACAATAAAACATTATTTTTTCACCTGTCTAAAACGTTGCCTTTTAAATACAAAAGTGATTGAACTCAAGGTGCTTTTTCAAGTAGCTGTCCATTTTCAATTGCTAACCATCAGTACTGAAAACTGCAAAAACCTGTAATTAATCTGGTGATGAAGCAGTTTAAAAGTTTTTTGTAGCCCCATGAAGATCAAGTTTAATGCTTTTAGAATAAGAATTATCTATTCTTTATGTCAGACCAAGTGTACACTTCTCATTTTTGTGATAACGTGAATGTATGGAAGTCACAGTAGTACTTGTCTCCTCTGAATTGGAGCCATGTTGTAGGGTAGCTTCATTTGATTTGTTAAACTCGGATTTATCCTTCGAGGTAGCACAGCAGCTTTTGCAGGTATAGAAATGGCCTTTGTATTTAAATGTGCTACCTGGAACACACTCCCATCTGTTTTCTGTACTTTACACAAGCATTAGTTCATTTCCAGGGGTTCAAAAATTCCAATTCTAAAGGTTAAATTCACACAGACAGAAGCCCAGTGGGATTAGAATTCCTATTTTAGAAAACGCGTGTCCTTTTGCACTGTGAACATGACTTGCTATCTTCTACGTTATCTGGCTGCAGAGCCATTACACTGGCACTTCTTTTCAGCATAAACTTGTTCCCTTCTTCATCCTGATGTGATAGCACAAAAAGATGAGCAAGTCCCAGGACTAAGAATGAAGACATCTGGAGCTTATGATAAGGGAACTACTTGAATCTAGGAGTTCTGTGTATCTTTTTTTGTTTTTTTCTTCAGGTCCCTTTACACTTTCTAGAGTTGCTGAAATCTTCACTATTAAAAATGACTTGTTATTTGCAAAACTGTCTGTGAGCCTGCTTTATAGCTACAGATAGGGTAATTACACTTCCCAAATGTTTAGGGATAAATTCAATTTTAAATGTTTATTCCTACTGGCAGACTGTGCATCTAGATAGGTTTTCTGGAGCTGAACAGTTCTATTTAAACTTTATTTTGATAACGTCAGATCTTTCACATATCTGAAAGCCTGCCGCTTGTGTTTCTGATCAGTATAAAGAACGGTTTCATTTTAATTTTTGTAAGCTCGTTACTTTAAAGAGAAAACTTTAGAGGAAAAGCTTTCTATTGCTGAGGGAATTGTGTCCCTCTTAAGAGGAAATTTCCTGAGATGCCTTGGTCAGAGAATAGTGGCTTAAGAAGTACTCAGTAAATGCAATTTACTATAGGCAATTGTTTTCATGCCACCTTGGCTAAGTCTAAGTAAATTTTCATCTGCAGAGTAAAGCTCCATGAGCTAACGGTGGCTCATTGCTTCTCACACTGATGATGAATCGATAACGGTGGTCATGTGTGCTAGGCATATGTTGGAAAAAAAATCAAATAGTTTTGGACCTATTGAGGAGAAAGGCAAGTGGAATTTTCTTAAACTGATAAAAAACAAAATTAAATATATGAACTCATAATTATTGAGAAATGAGAACTTTATACTCAAGTTGTTTGGAGAAAATGTGTACATATCTAGACTTCAAAAATAAGTAAAAATGCAAAACAGTTAAAACAGGCCAGATTTTCTCACTGAAGAAAACAGTTGGTATAATTTATATGTGTTTGGTATCAGTTTTGTCACCAGGTAAGAAGTGAAGGAAAGGGACTGAGGTAAAAATACTGCCTTGGTCATAGGCTATTAAGAGTTATTTTGTTTTAGGAAGGATTAACTACAAAATTCTGAATTACATTGTAGCAGTTCTATGGAATCATGAAGTTGGAAATGTTAAATTTATCTTAATCTTCAGGTAATATTTTAGGAGGACCACTTTTTTAAAAAGTTGATGCTTATTCTTTTATTTTGTAAGGTAGCGTAGAAGTTAGTGGCCATAACTTTAAAAAGAGAAGAAAGGGATTCGATTTATCATTCTCCCTCTATGGTTGTAACTTTTATTCCTAGTGTCCTGAAATGTCATGATTTTCTGCCTTGGAGTGGCAATTTCTATTCATTGTACTGGACCCTTTGAGTCCCTTTCATTCTACAAACTTATGCTCTTGGTAAACTTGAGGCAATTTGGTTATATTCTTAGTATTGATATATTCCCTGCCCTGCATTTTCCGCCTTCATTCTGAAATTTCATTATCGGATATTTATACCTGCACATACTTAGTAATTTTTTTCTTTACTATTTTCCATCTGTCTTTTTATGCTACACCTTGAGTGGCATCCTCATATTAACCTCCAAACATTTCTATTGACTTTGTTTTTCTTACTTTTGCTATCATGTATATAATATACAAGAAGTATTTTAACTTTCTCAACATTGTTTTTTATAGTCTCATGTTTTTTCTGTTATGCAATATCTTGTATCTCTCAACTTCTGTTAGAATTTTAAAGCATTCTTCAATTGTTACATTGTCTTCTTTACTACAGGTAGGGTTTTTATAGAACTAATTAGTGGGTTTAGCAAGTTTGCAGAATTTAAAAGAAGTAAACAAAAACCTATTGCATTTCTACACACTAGCAAAGAACCATCAGAAATTAAAATTAAAACCATTTCCAGTTAAAATAGTATCAAACAGTTAAATACTTCGGGATAAATACAGTTAGTTGATGGTGGTGTTGGGTTCAAGTATGTCCTTATTGATTTTTTCTGCCTGCTGGATCTGTCCATTTCTGAGAAGGGTATTGAAATCTACAACTGCAACTGTGGAATCATCTGTTTCTCCTTGAAATTCTGTCAGTTTTGCCTCACATATTTTGATGCTCTGTTGTTAGGTGCCTAAACACTCAGGATCATTATGTAGTTTTGGAGAACTGACCCCTTTATCATTATGTAATGTCTCTCTTTCCCTTGATAAGTTTCCTTACTTTGAAGTCTGCTCTGTCTGAAATGAATACAGCTACTCCTGCTTCCTTCTTTCCTGCATGTAGGCTTTCTCTAGTTGCAGTGAGCAGGGCTACTCTTCGTTGCGGTGCGCAGGCTTCTCACTGTGGTGGCTTCTCTTGTTGCGGAGCACGGGCTCTAGGCACACAGGCTTCAGTAGTTGTGGCACGTGGGCTCAGTAGTTGTGACACGCAGGCTCTAGAGCACAGGTTCAGCAATTGTGACGCACGGGCTTAGCTGCTTTGGGACATGTGGACATCTTCCCGGACGAGGGATCGAACCTATGTCTCCTGCATTAGCAGGCGGATTCTTAACCCCTGAGCCACCAGGGAAGCCCATGCTTTCTTTTGATTAGTATGAACGTGGTATATCTTTCTCTGTTTCACAACGGATCATTTTCCCTCCCGCTGCTGGAACCACAAGAGGATTTTTTTCTCTGATATTTACTGTGAGAACCTGGTGGAGCTCCTAGAGGTAAACCTTACAATATTGTGGGGAGCCCCCTATGATTGGGTCCCCCTGGAGTTTTCATCTCTCACACTTGAGCCTCCAACCATTCATCAGTTACAGTTCAGGTTTCCGACCCCAGAACTAGTAGCCACAGATAGTTGCTCCAGTAAGGCCTGACTCCCTATCTTCACGTATCTCTCCAATTTGGGGGGTAGTAGTTTGCCCTGTGACCTCAATTCTCTTACAGACCAAGGTAGAGTTGTTGATTTTGTTTGTTTAGGCTTTTTCCTTGTTTGGATGGTATGGCGTCTTCCAAGCTTCTTACATGCTGGATGGGAAACCAGAAGTTGGTTAATTTTTTAAGCACTACTCTTCTCACATTTTATTTGTCATTGAGGTAACATTGGTTTGTAACATGTTTCATGTGTACAATATTAGATTGTACTAGGTTGTATTGGGTTACATGGCCAATGTTCAGACACTTTCCTGTGTTTGTACATAGGAATATAACTTGAACATTTGACCAGGAGGTATCAAGGTGCTACCTCCCAAAACACGGGAAGCATCTATCCAAAGTTAGATGTTAGTATCTGTATCATTAAAGTAAGTCACAAATATCAGGAAGCTCTTTACCTTCATTAAAAAAAAAAAAAAGTTGTAAGTCAGTTATGCACCACTATTTCCTTATTGCAGAATCTAGCTATGACTATATGTTTATCATTACCAGTGAGATTTACACTACCTTTTTATGTTTTTAAGATGTTAATTAGTGTTCTTTTACTTCCACTCAAAGATCTCTCTTTAGTATTTCTTGTAAGTCAGGTTTGGTGGTAATTAACTCCTGCTTTTGTTTGAGAAAGTCTTTATCCTGCCTTAATTTCTGAAGGACAGCTTCACTGGGTATAAAATTCTTTGTTGACAGTTGTTTTCTATCAATATTTTAAATATGTCATCTCCTTGTCTCCTGGCCTGCAAAGTTTCTGTTAAGAAATCTGATGATAGTTTTATGTGGGATCCCTTGTATGTAACCTCTTTTCTCTTGCTGCTCTTAGAATTCTTCATCTTTGACTTTTCTTAACTTTGCATTTTATATTGGAATATAGTTGATTAACAATGTTGTGTCACTTTCAGGTGTACAGCAAAGTGATTTAGTTATATATATACATGTATCTATTGTTTTTCAGATTCTTTTCCCCTTTAGGTTGTTACATAATATTGAGCAGAGTTCCCTGTGCTATACAGTATGTCCTTGTTGGTTATCCATTTAAAATATAGCAGGGTGTACATGTCAATCCCAGACTCCATATGTCTTTGACTTTTGACCATTTAGTATGTCTTGGTCTAGCGTTATTCAGGTTCAGTCTATTTAGGATCTTTTGAGCCTCATTGATCTGGATGTCCATTTCTTTCCCCTGGCTTAGGAAGTTTTCAGCCATTATTGCTTTAAATATACTTTTGTTCCCTTTCTCTTTTCCTTCTGGAATTGTTTCTTTACATTGTGTGTCATAATTCCCATAGGCTTTCTTTGCTCTTTTTTATTCTTTTTTATTTTTGTGCTTCTGACTGCATAATTTCTAATGTCCTATCCTCCAGGTCACTGATTCTTTCTTCTGCATGGCTGAGTCTGATTTTGAAATTCTCTATTATTCTTCACTTCAGTTATTGTACTTTTCACTTCTAGGATTTTTGGGTTTTTGTTTTTGTGTTTTGTTTGTTTTTTTTATTGATGGTAGCTATTTCCTTTCACTTACTTGCCTGTGTTTTCTTGTAGTTCACTGAACTTCCTTAAGAGGATTATTTTGAGTTTTTTTGTCTGACAGTTCACAGATCTCCATTTCTTTACGATAAGTTTTTGGAACTTTATTACTTCTGTTTGGTGTCATATTTACCCGATTTTTCATGATCCTTTGATTCCTTACATTGGTATTTGTACATCTGAGTGAATGGGGCTTCTCTTCCAGACTTTGCAGGTTTGCTTTGGCTGAAACAGATCTTCACCAGTCAGCTCAGTCAACTCAGTTCTGGGTGTGTCTGCTGGTAATGTTCTTGGGCAGGTGGGGCCTGCAATTATGGTCTATTTTGAGGCATGGGAAGTATTCACGCTCTGAGAATGGGGATGGGGGTGTGTGTCACTCGTTGAGAGCAGTTGTATTGGAGTGCTGGCTCAGTTCCCTACTCAAGTAAGGCTGTAGGATGAGCTCCATTTTTGCTTGGATTCTCTGGTCATGCTTACTAGACGGTAGGGACTGGATATTTTATTCACTAGTAGATGGGGCTATGAGTTAGCTTCTTTCCCCAGACAGGGCAGCAGGACTGGAACCAGGGCCTGTAAAGTTTGTTGTTTGGGGACCTGAATCAGGCCAGAGTACACCGAATTCTCGGGTCAAGTGAGGCCACTGGTTTTACTAGACAGATGGGGAAAGCCATAGGTCGTGCTCTCTCTCTTTTTTTTTCTAACATCTTTATTGGAGTATAATTGCTTTACAATGTTCTGTTAGTTTCTGCTGTATAACAAAGTGAATCAGCTGTATGTATACATATATCCCCATATCCTCTCCCCCTTGCGTCTCCCTCCCACCCTACCTATCCCACCCCTCTAGGTGGTCACAAACCACTAAGCTGATCTCCCTGTGCGATGCAGCTGCGTTCCACCAGCTATCTATTTTACATTTGGTAGTATATATATGCCCATGCCACTCTCTCACTTTGTCCCAGCTTACCCTTCCCCATCCCCTTGTCCTGAAGTGCATTCTCTAGTAGGTCTGTCTTTATTCATGTCTTACCTCTAGGTTCTTCATGACCTTTTATTTTTTTCTTAGATTCCATATATATGTGTTAGCATACGGTATTTGTTGTTCTCTTTCTGGCTTACTTCACTCTGTATGACAGACACTAGGTCCATCCACCTCACTACAAATAACTCAATTTCATTTCTTTTTATGGCTGAGTAATATTCCATTGTATATATGTGCCACATCTCTTTATCCATTCGTCTGTTGATGGACACTTAAGTTGCTTCCATGTCCTGGCTATTGTAAATAGAGCTGCAATGAACATTTTGGTACATATATATGGAATCTAAAAAAAAAAAAAGAAAAAAAAATGGTTTGTTGGCTGTTTAGTTCTTCTAGGCCCTTGTTAAACGCTTCTTGTATTTTCTCCATTCTATTTCCAAGATTTTGGATCATCTTTACTATCATTATTCTGGATTATTTTTCAAGTAGACTACCTCTTTCCTCTTCATTTGTTAGGTCTGGTGAGTTTTTACCTTGCTCCTTCATCTGCTGTGTGTTTTTCTGTCTTCTCATTTTGCTTATCTTACTGTGTTTGGGGTCTCCTTTCCACAGGCTGCAGGTTTGTAGTTCCTGTTGTTTTTGGTGGTGTCTGCCCCCAGTGGCTAAGGTTGGTTCGGTGGGTTGTGTAGCCTTCCTGGTGGAGGGGACTTGTGCCTGTGGTCTGGTGGATGTGGCTGGATCTTGTCTTTCTGGTGGGCAGGTCCACGTCTGGTGGTGTGTTTTGGTATATCTGTGACCTTATTATGATTTTAGGCAGCCTCTCTACTAATGGGTGGGGTTGTGTTCCTCTCTTGCTAGTTGTTTGCCATAGGGTGTCCAGCACTGCAGCTTGCTGGTCGTTGCATGGAGCTGGGTCTTAGCATTGAGACAGATCTCTGGCAGAGCTCTCGCCTATTGATAGTATGTGGGGCTGGGAGGTCTCTGGTGGTCCAATGTCCTGAACTCAGCTCTCCCACCTCAGAGGCTCAGGCCTGACAACAGGCCAGAGCACCAAGACCCTGTCAGCCACACAGCTCAGATGAGAAGAGAAAAAAATAAAGAAAAAAAAATAATAAATAAAAAATTTTTAAATTATTAAAATAAAAAAGGTAATAATAAAAAAAGAGAGCAAGCAAACCAATAAACAAATCCACCCATGTTAACAAGTGCTGAAAACTATTCTAAGATAAACATAAAAATCAGAAACAAGTCAGTTGCAGACAGCAAACCCCAAGTCTACAGTTGCTCCCAAAGTCCACTGCCTCAATTTTGGGATGATTCATTGTCTATTCAGGTATTCCACAGATGCAGCGTATATTAAGGTGATTGTGGAGATTTAATCTGCTGCTCCTGAGGCTACTGGGAGAGATTTCCCTTTCTCTTCTTTGTTTGCACAGCTCCGGGGGTTCAGCTTTGGATTTGGCCCTGCCTCTGCATGTAGGTCGCCCTCAGGCCTCTGTTCCCGCCCAGACAGTGCGGGGTTAAAGCAGTGGCTGAGTAGGGGGCTCTAGCTCACTCATGCTTGGGGGAGGGAGGGGTTTGGTAGATATAGTTGGAATGTGGGGCGAGCCTGCTGCTGCAGAGGCTGGCCTGACATTGTCACAGCCTGAGGCATGCCATGTGTTCTCCCGGGGAAGTTGTCCCTGGATCATCGGACCCTGGCAGTGGTGGCCGCACAGGCTCCTGTGGGCGTGTGGATAGTGACTTTTGCTTGTACACAGGCTTCTTGGTGGCAGCAGCAGCAGCAGCCTTAGCGTCTCATGCCCGTCTCTGGGGTCCGCGCTGATAGCCGCGGCTCGCGCCCTTCTCTGGAGCTCCTTTAAGCGGCGCTCTGAATCCCCTCTCCTCGTGCACCCCAAAACAGTGGTCTCTTGCCTCTTAGGCAGGTGCAGACTTTTTCCCCGACTCCCTCCCGGCTAGCTGTGACGCACTAGTCCCCTTCAGGCTGTTTTCACTCTGCCAACTCCAGACCTTTCCCTGGGATCCGACTGAAGCCCGAGCCTCAGCTCCCAGACCCCGTCCGCCCCGGCGGGTGAGCAGACAAGCCTCTCGGGCTGGTGAGTGCTGGTCGGCACCGATCCTCAGTGCAGGAATCTCTCTGCTTTGCCCTCCGCACCCCTGTTGCTGCGCTCTCCTCCGCGGCCCCAAGGCTTCCCCCCTCCAACACCAGCAGTCTCTACCTGCTAAGGGGCTTTTAGTGTGTGGAAACCTTTCCTCCTTCTCGGCTCCCTCCCGCTGGTGCAGGTCCCGTTCCTATTCTTTTTTTTTTTTTTTTTTTTTTTTTCCGGTATGCGGGCCTCACACTGTTGTGGCCTCTCCCGTTGCGGAGCGCAGGCTCCGGAAGCACAGGGTCAGTGGCCATGGCTCATGGGCCCAGCCGCTCCGTGGCATGTGGGATCTTCCCGGACCGGGGCACGGACCCGTGTCCCCTGCATTGGCAGGCGGATTCTCAACCACTGCGCCACCAGGGAAGCCCGCATCCCTATTATTTTGTCTGTGTTTTTTCTATTTTCTTTTGCCCTACCCAGGTACGTGGGGGAGTTTCTTGCCTTTTGGGAAGTCTGAGGTCTTCTGCCAGTGTTCAGTAGGTGTTCTGCAGGAGATTTTCCACAGGTAGATGTATTTGTTTTGTTTTGTTTTGTTTTTTGTGGTACGCGGGCCTCTCACTGCTGTGGCCTCTCCCGTTGCGGAGCACAGGCTCCGGACGCGCAGGCTCAGCGGCCATGACTCACGGGCCCAGCCGCTCCGCGGCACGTGGGATCTTCCCGGACCGGGGCACGAACCCGTGTCCCCTGCATCGGGAGGCGGATTCTCAACCACTGCGCCACCAGGGAAGCCCTAGATGTATTTTTGATGTATTTGTGGGGAGGATGGTGGTCTCCACGTGTTACTCTTCCACCGTCTTGAAGGTCCCTAGTGCTCTCTTTTCAATTGCTACTGTATACAGGGCTGTTGTATGAGCTGTGCAGCTTCCTGTGTGCTCTGGTTACGTGGGCTGAAGGAAGTATTCAGTGTTTAGTGGGGCTACAAATGAGATTCCCTGCCCAGGCACAGAGGGAGAGGCAGCTCTGAAGCCAGTAAAATTCTTTGTTGTCTTAAGCTGAACAGCAACCCAAGTTCCCTGGCCAAACAGGACCAGTGCCTTTTTTCTACATACTATAAGCTCTGGCTCAAGTGCTGCTGGGCTGTACATCTTTCAGAACTTCTCTCCAGCCCATTTAGTTAGATGGGGCTGGAAGACACTGCACAGTGGGTGGGGCTATGTCTCAGCTTCCTTGCCTGTGTGGGTGAAGAGGGGCCACTTCTAGGCACTCTGTTTCCCAAACAAGGATCTCCAGTTTGGAGGGCCTGGGAGCTTCTCTGTCTTGGCTTTGAATTAGTCCCCCTGTCTGCACAGCACTGGAATGCTCCATGCCTGGTAGTGACTTATCTGTGGGGGTGATTCACTCTGCCTGCCTGCCTCTTGGCTCAAGTGCTGCTGTGCCACACTGCTTCCAGGAGTTGTTGCCAGCCCTCTGGTCAGGTGAGGCTGGAAGACACTCTCCACACCAGGTGGGCTGTGATGAGCTCCTTGCATGGGCGTGGGCAAATCAGGCTCTAGGGCTGGCAGAATTCCTTGTTTGAGGATCTGAATTGGGTAAATCTGCAACCTGCAGAGGTCTGTGGTCAGAGAGCGCTACTTGGTTCTCAGATGAACAAAGCCATTTGTTGGGGTTACTACTTCGGCTTTGCAGATAGGAACTTAGTCTGGTTGTTGAAAGCCCCTCTCCCCTTCTTCATCACAGTTGGAGAATCCTGTGGATTCCCCTGCAATTCTCAAGGTACAAGATCATTGTTAGGGTCTTCTGCAGAGCGACCCACAATGCTGGGGGGAGCTGATTGACTCCCCTGGGTTCCCTTTTCCCACTTGATGAACTCCACATGGTGCTGCACTGGCCTGGGGGAAGGGCAATGCAATCAACCAGGAACAGCTTCTCTTACTATCTAATGCAGTCTGTCTGGGTCTCTGAGTTACAGCCTCACCTCCCCCACCCTTGTGACTGGAACCAAAGTCCGGAACCACCTATATTGCCATCTTTGTGACATCACTATTCCAGGAAGCTCTTTAAATGACACTTTGCCCCTGATGCATATCGAATAGACCCACCATTTGATAGACCATTTGATAACCTTCATTCCCTTCTTACAAATAGCTTTCACATTGTCCTCATAATAATTTGTTAGGTACTTTTCACAGCACTTGACCAATATTATCTTATGTAATGCTCATAACTTATATGATGATAATAACATTTTTATTCTGAATTAGCAAGGAAATAATTGGGGCACAGAGCAAATGAATCATTTATCTAAGGTATCACAGCTAAAAGTTGTAGAGCCAGGATTCAAACTTGCTCTGTCAAAGCCTGTGCTCTTAACTATTTTCTCTCCCTATCCAAGCAGATCCTAGTTGATAGGTGAGCGTGTTTCAGCTGAACCATTGATGGGCAAGAAATCTAATCCCAGAGATGTGGGTTAAACACTAAATCATTAAGACTTCTTGGACTAAATAACTCAAGATTCCTAGAGCTCATCAGAAGATAAAAAAGGAACTTTCTCTTGACAGAGACTAAAAGTTTCTGTAGTTTGAGCTACTCCACTCTTTCTCCTGATGTTTCTCCCCTCCAGTTTCCATGTTATGATACATGGGTGGCTAAATATTGTGGTGGGAAGAAGTGGAAATTGGAATGGAAATTTGAAATGCTCCAGGGAGGAGAATGTTTTGTTGTAGCTGTTTATTTAATTGTTTTGAACTATGCACATCTTAGGAAGGTTTTTCTGCTGTCTTGTATCTCTTCTTTGTGGCGGATTGACAAGAGGCCTACAAAAATACCCAAAGTTCAGGCAAGCTAAATCTGTGTCTTGTTTGAAATTTTTTTGGACCCTCAAAATGGCACTGACTATTGAAAAGGGTGCTGGTACTAGTAGCTTGAATGAAAAATGTAAGCCTCTTAAAATCAAATTCTGGAATATGTGGATGATCATTAGGTAATTATTGCTCAGAACCAGAGAAAGTTTCAGGTAAAATTTAGAAGAGGTTCAGAATAAAACTAGCGGTGAAGTGCTTGCATGTTCAGGGCATCCTGTTAAAGAATAACTGCTGACCCTCTGTATGTTGATCATGGTTTATGAGTCATCAAGATGGAGAGTTCATTCAGCTTTTTTTTTCTTAAATGTAGCTTCATAAATGATTTAGCATGGTTACCCAAGTATCATGTAGCTTAAAATTACATTTAATTCTCTCAGGCATTCCATGTACAATGCTGTAATACATTTTGTAGAACCAAAATGTGCACAAGTAACTCATACACGAGGGTTTTCTAATGTTTCCCTTGCTGGTCAGTGCCACTCTGTATTTCTATCACTGTCAAGTAATATCGGTAGATTAAAAAAAAAAAACAACAAAAAGGTAGACCTATATTAGCTATGGTTGTGCTCTTCTGTAGATAAAAAAAAAAATTATATGAATTTTTCTAAAATATACAAATAATACATAGAATGGATTACTTTAATTATATTGAAATAAAAATAAATGCAAATACAGCATAGTAATTTGTTCAATTGCAGTTAGTTTTTAAAAACCTACAAGATCAAGATACAACAAATTAGTATTCATCTACATTACATGTTTCCTCTTATCTGCATTCACTGTATTAGGTTTTCTGTTTTTCTTTTTCTCCAACTGTATCAGTAATCACTTTATTTTTAAACTGAAGTATATTTGACTTACAGTAATATTAGTTTCAGGTGTTCAGCATAGTGATTCAGTATTTTTACAGATGATACTCCGTTAAAGTTAATTGCAAGATAACAGCTATAATTTCCTATGCTCTACAGTATGTCCTTGTTGCTAGCTATTTTATACATAGTAGTTTGTATGTACCTCTTAATCCTATACCCCTGTCTTGCCCCTCCACTCTTCTCTTTGCTGCTGGTAATCCCTATTTTGTTCTCTGTATTTGTGAATCTGTTTCTGTTTTGTGATATTAATTCGTTTTTTTTTTTTAGATTCCATATATAAGTGATGCTTTACAGTATTTGATTTATTTCACTAAACATAATATTCTCTAGGTCCATCCACATTGCTGCAAATGGCAGAATTTCATTCTTTTTTATGGCTGAGTAATATTCCACTGTACATGTATACCACATCTTCTTAATCCATTCACCTATTGATGGACACTTGGGTTGCTTCCATATCTTGGCTATTGTAAATAATGCTGCTATGAACATTGGGATATTCATTTTTTTCATATATATACCCAGGAGTGGAATTTCTGGATCACATGGTAGTCCTATTTTTAGGTTTTTTTGAGGAACCCCCATAATATTTTCCATACTGGCTGCCCCAATTTACATTCCCACCAGCATGTATGAGGATTCCCTTTTCTCCATGTCCTGTTCAACATTTGTTACTTGTAGACATTTTGGTAGCCATTCTGACAGGTGTGAGGTAATATGTCATTGTGGTTTTGATTTGCATTTCTCTAATAATAGGGCTATTGAGCATATTTTCCTGTGCTGGTGAACCACCTGTATGTCTTCTTTAGAGAAATGTCTATTCAGATTTTCTGCCCATTTTTTTTATTGGATTGTTTGGTTTGTTTGGTATTGACTTGTATGAGCCATTCATATATTTTGGATATTAGCCCCTTGTTGGTCATGTCATTTGCAAATATTTTCTCTCATTCCATAGGTTGTCTTTTTGTTCTGTAGATGGTTTCTTTTGCTGTATGAAAGCTTTTAAGTTTAATTAGGTTTAATTAGTTTATTTTTGCTTTTATTTCTTTTGCTTAAGGAGACATATCCATAGAAATATTGCTACAATTTATGTCAAAGAATGTTCTATGTTCTCTTCTAGGAGTTTTATGGTTTTAAGTCTTACATTTAGGTCTTCAGTCCATTTTGAATTTATTTTTGTATATGGCGTGAGGGAATGTTCTCATTCTTTTTCATGTAGCTGTCCAGTTTTCCCAGTACCACTTATTGAAGAGACTGTCTTTTCTCCATTGTATATTCTTGCCTCCCTTGTTGCAAACCAATTCACCACAAGTATGTGGGCTTATTTCTGGGCTCTCTGTTCTGTTCCATTGATCTATGTGTCTGTTTTTGTGCCAGTACCATGCTGTTTTGATCGTCTGGGAGGGTGGTACCTCCAGCTTTGTTCTATCTCAAGATTTCTTTGGCAATACAGGGTATTTTGCAGTTCTATATGAATTTTAGGATTATTTGTTCTAGTTCTATGAAAAATGTCATGGGTGTTTTGGTATGGATTGCATTCAGTCTGAGGATAGCTTTGGGTAGTGTGGCCATTTTAACAGTATTCTTATAATCCAACTGCATGGGATATCTTTCCATTTATTTGCATCATCAACGTTCTATAGCTTTCAGTGTATAGCTCTTTTACCTCCTTGGTGAAGTTTATTCCTAGGTATTGTATTTTTTTAAATGTGATTTTAAATGTTTTTTTTTTTAACTTTTTGATAGTTCATTATTAGTGTATGGAAAACCCACCAGATTTCTGTATATTAATGTTGTGTCTTGCAACTTTGCTGAATTCATTCATTAGTTCTCATATTTTGTTGGTGGAGACTTGAGGATTTTCTATAGAGTATCAAGTCATTTGCAAGTAGTGACAGATTTACTTCTTCCCTTCCAATATGGATGCTTTTTATTTCTTGTTTGATTGTTGTGGCTAGGACTTCCAGTACTATGGTAAACAGAAGCAGTGACAGTGGGCCTCCTTGTTACTAAATTGAGAGGAAAAGCTTTCAGTTTTGGGGTATGATGTTAGCTGCTAGTTTGTCATAAATGGCCTTTATTATGTTGAGATACGTTCCCTCTCTACCAACTTTGAGAGTTCCTTGTGGTTTGATGACTTTCTGTAGTAGTATGCCTGTGTTCCTTTCTTTTTAGCTCTTGTATATCTGTTATAGGTTTTTTATTTGTGGTTACCATGGGATTCATATATGTTGACCTATAACCATATCTACTCTACGTGTTTTAAACTGGTAGTCACTGGTAGTCATTTGAGTTCAAACACATTCTAAAAAATCTGTTTCACTCCTTCTTATATTTTGTTCTTTTGATGTCATATTTTACATCTTCATGTCTATCTCTTAACTGTTGTAGTTAGAATTGCTTTTACAGTTTTTTTTTTTTAATTTTTGAACTGGCTTATTGAGTTGTTGATCCTCAGTCCTTTTATATATCTTCAATCAATATCTATCTATATCTGTATTCTATATGCGTCTATATTTTTATCTACAATCCTTTTATATATTTGCGTTTTCTAGTAGGGTTTTTCCCATTCCTATAGCTTCTTGGCTCTTTTCCACTTAGAGAAGACCCTTTAACATTTCTTTTACAGTGTGTTCAGTATTGATGAACTCTTAATTTTTGCTTGTCTCCAAAGTTCTTCTATCTGTCCTTTGGTTCTAAATGATAATCTTTCTGGGTAGAGTAACTTGGTTGCAAGTTCTTCCCTTTCAGCACTTTTAATATATCATGGCACTCCCTTCTGACTCGCAACATTTCTTCAGAGAAGTCAACTGATACCCTTATGTGGGTTCCCTTGTATATGACTCTGTTTTTCTCTTGCTGCCTTTAGAATTCTCTTAATCTTTCACTTCTACCATTTTAATTATCTTATGGCCTGGTGTGGGTCTTTTTGGGTTCATCTTTTTTGGGATCCTCTGTGCTTCTTATTCCTGGATATCTGTTTGTTTTTTCAGGTTTGGGACATTATCAGCTGTAATTTCCAGAAAGATATTTTGTGGTACTGTTCTATCTTCTCCTTCTGGGACCCCTGTAATGTGACTGCTGATATGATTGATGGTACCATAGAGATCTCTTAAACTGTCTGACTTTAAAAAAGTTTTCTTTTGGTGTCCTGATTAGGTGATTTCCATTATTCTATCTTCCAGATCATTTATGCATTCTTCTGTGTCACTTAGTCTGCTCTTCATTCCTTCCAGTGTATTTTTAATTTCAGCTATTGAATTCTTCATTTGTGATTGGGTCTTTTAAATATTTTCTAGTTCCTTGTTGAATTTTTCACTTTGTACATCTTTTCCCTACTTCAGTTAAGATTTTTGTTACTAATGCTTTGAATTCCTTATCTGGTAAATTGTTTATTTCTGTTTGATACAGTTTTGGGTGTTTTTTCTTGCTCTTTCAGTTGAGAGCACTTCCTCTGCCTTTTCATTTTGGTTAACATTCAGTGCCTCTATGAATTTAGGTGAAACAGTTACCTATTGTGGTACCTATTGTGGTCTTGAAGGGGTGTTCTTAATGTGGGAGTGTCCCTCTACAGACTGCATGTGCCTAATGCCTTTAGTGGGAGAGCTGGATTTGACATGGGCACATGTCACCTCTTAGTGTGTGCCGGAAGCTGTCAGCTTGGTAGTGGGTGGACCTGGAGTTTGAGGGGCCTAGAGCTGGAGCTGGGTGTGAGGTGGGACTTCCTCTCTGTACAGTGCCCGTCAACACCCTGTCAGAGTTAGGGTATGATCCCAAGTTGCTGGAGCAGAAGCCTTGAGTTTCAGGCCCTACTTGCCTCTGTTCTCTTTAAGTGTGTTCTCCCATCTCCTTATACCTGGTAACTTACCTCAGAGGTGGGGATTGCTAAAGCAGGTGGGACCTGTGCCGAGTCTCAGCTTGTTTTGGCCACAGATAGAGGTCTGAGCTGTCTCAATGTGATGCTTGTCCAGGTACCCACAGTTGTTTGCTCCACTCAGACACACCCTCGGGTGTATGTCCCCTTTGACCCTCACAGCAGATCACTCCCCCAGCCTCTACCACCCCTAGCCTGTTGTGGAGTCACACTGTGGGGTCTGTAGGGCCCACATAGACTCTCAGGATGTATGGGGTTGAGCTGTGGTGTAGTGTCTGCTGTTTAAGATCTTGGCTGCTTTTGTTGTGCTACTTGGGTAAGTGCCAATAATGACTGATGGCCGCCCCACCCAGGCTCAGCCCTGGGACCGATCCCTTCTTCATCCTATGATGGAGTCTCCTCCCCAGTCATGGCTGCCTCAGATCCTGTGCTGTGATGTCAAGTGTGCAGGGCCGGAGTATTTGCTTGGCTAGGGTGTTCGCTGAGGCCTTCATGGAAAGCCCAGCAGCTACTAAGGCAGACCTCTTTCTTCCCTGCCTGGAGAGCAAGCCAGCCCAAATGCAGTCCTCATGAGTAGAGTCCAGGCTTCCCACAGTTCTCCTATTAGTCATAGTGGTTCTCCCACCAGCCAAGGGGGCTCATCTCCCCCATGTAGGACCCTAGAACTGGGGTGCCCAATATGTGGTTCTAAACACTCACTCCCCAGAAGTGTGTCTACTCATGCAATCTCCCTTTTCCTCTGAGTCCCATCCCAGGGGCACAGGTCCTGGCCCAATCACTTTTCTTCCTTTCTTTCCCAATTCTGTGCGTATCTTTGTTTTAGCCTTAGGTGTATAGGAGCCCTTCTGCCAGTTTCAAGTTAGTTTTCAATAAGAATTGTTCCACATGCGTATGTATTTTTGATGTGTTTGTGAGGGGAGGGGAGCTCCACATCCTCTTACTCCACCATCTTGATCCACTGTAGGATTTCTCTTTTGCCATTTTACTTTATTTAATTAAACCTTTTTTCTTCCAGGCATTTTGTATCTTGTCCTTTGTTTTATATCATAATTAAAATCATCGACTACTTTGACGTTCTTGTCATGTCCTTATTTTAAGGAACTAGCATTAACTTGGAGGTCAGGCATGGACATGCAGCTCCAGTTGGGAATTTATGCAAATTAGAACCAAAGGAGTCTCACAAGTACTTTTCTCTACCAATGAGATAAATGAAGGACTGATAGAGGACATAGTGTTACTCCATGATGTTGAGTAAAGCTAAAGTCTATTTTAATGCAGTAAATTGAGTTTAAAACCACAATATTTGATCTTAGAGGCAACTACTGTATCATGTTGATGCTTTTCCTGTCTCTGTTTGCAGCTTCTAGCGTTATTCTTCCCACTTAAATATCTACTTAAAATCTTTCCTTCTTGCTCTCTCTCCATCTCTCTCTCTCTCTCTCTCTCTCTCTCTCTCTCTCTCTCTCTCTCTCTCTGTCCCCCTCCCTCCCCCTCCCTCTCTCTCTCTCTCCCTCTCTCTCTCTCTCTCTCTCTCTCTCTCACACACACACACACACACACACAGACACAGATGGTGAGAACATTTTTATACAAGACTTTCTTTTCTTCATCTTTGCAGTATCTCAATCCCATATGTTTGTCTTTGATATTTTGCAAATGTGTTCAGATTTATGCACAATCTCCACATGGTAGTTTCTCTCTGTACATTTGATTTCAGAGTCAGAACACTGCACGTGAGCTAGCTCATGCAAGCAGGAATTGTCCTTGACTGTAAGGACAGATTTTCTGATCAACTCATTTTGGTCCCCAGGAAAATGAACTCAACTGTCGGTTCTCCAATACAATATTTGAAATGAGTTTTTAAAATCAGTGCTTAATAGGGAAAGCTACAAGCCTGGTTGAGGAGAACTGAAACCATACTGCACTAACTAAATCAACCACATCCTGTTTTAAACCTTTTTGTTGTACATAAATATATACAGGTGTATTAGTGAGAATTGTGCTTGAGCTGTCTACTTCTTACTTTTCCTTCTCACAGAATACCTACTTTTTTTCAGCATAAGAATTTTCTCTGCTAAGTGCCATAGCAGGTAAACAATGTCATTCCTGCAGCTGCCATGTTTGCATGTTACATTTCCAGCAGTGCACAAAGACTGGCTGCAGTCTTAAGCCTATTGAAAATTTCATGGAGAAGAGTATGTGATTGGTGCACCCTTGTCAGGTATTCAGGTATGGTCTGATAATCTCTGGTCAAGGCAATAGGTACCCATCTGTGTGAACTGGAGAAAAATAGCATGTGCTTATAGGCTGGCAGAACCCCCAAAGAGTATCTACTTAATAGTAAATTTTAAAAATACAGATAAAACATTGGCATGGTTATTGTGCTAATTAACAATCTCTTCTTACTAGCTGTTGATGAAATTCTTAGCTAGAGCAGTTTATCTTCCAGATTTTTCTATGCTTCTTATATATCCCTTGTTAAGCACTGTGTGTCTCATGAATGCTTTTGCTTCTTTCATTGGCCATTGTAGTTCTGTTACTTTCCACAGAAAGCATCCCAATTGATATGCAGAAGACCCAGTTCACAACGGCATGCAAAACGGAGACTTATTATCTTACCTAATAAGATGAGCCAGCACAGAGTCTAAGACTGTCACATCAGAATCATCTGAATCAAGGGTCTTACGCAGTGTCAGCATTACTAATAATTTCAAGGATGCAGACAAAAGAGAGGATCAGACAAATATGGTGGAAGGCTGGGACATCCTGTGTGGTTCCTCATGTCTTTCTGCATTCGGCATGCACAGTAAAAGAGGAGGTGTTAAGTGAAGGTTATGCATTACTTGATAATGAAGGGGTGGTTAGGCTATGAAGTATCTCCATTTTTAGAGCCTGGTTTAAGTAGTAATTTTAAGTAAGTTGTGCCTCCTAATTTCATAGATGATGGGTTAATAATAAGGATTGTGGATTATCCTTATCCATGGACATCGTGCTTAAGAGCATTCTGGGTATTAGGGCTCTTTATCATAGCAAATTCCATTAGTCTTTTTAAAGCAGGCCTGGTTATCAGCAGATTTACAAGGAAAATAAACCATGTCACCTGCCTTCTTTTTCTAGAAGCATTCCCTTAGTAAAAGGAGGAGATGGTAGTAGTCCAGCTGGTTTAGTTCCTTCTCTGCTAACTGAGTCTGCAAAATCACATGGTAGGTTATTTGGTTTATTCAAGGGCTCATAAATACCATAAAGAGCCAAGATTTCACATTCTTTGTAATCCCTCCTCCCTCTCTTCCTCCTTCCTCTTCTTTCTGAAATCCTTTTAGTATTTTTTGTCTCTAGGCTTGTTTTCCATATTTACAAAATTGTTGCCACAGATCCAAGCATCATATCCTCACACAAGAGTGTAGAGGTCAGAATGTGAAGGAGACCATTCTCAGAAGTTCCCCCGCAAGATAGTCTTTAGTGTTTCATTTGTTTTAAGTGTATCACATGCCTAAGTATATCACATTTCCCTAAATTAATAACGGAAAAGGGGAATGTAATTATCTTAATCAGAATGGAATAAAAGATTCACTCCTGATGTTAAGGAGAGGTATCAGTTGTCATTCATAATAAGTTGATGATATCTGAACAAATTCTCGTTCTCATTAAGGAAGAATGAGTGGTTGGGGGATGAATGTAGTTTCTGAGTAGTCCGCCAAGAATATCTGTCATAGTCTTGTAACTTCCTGATACCTACAGATATGACAGTATAATCTAGCTCTGAAACTATATCTGCAATGGCTAAAAAGCAGATTTTCTAAATGGTTGCTAAGAGTTTGAAGTTTGGTCTCTAAATAATAGAGTGACTGTTTTTAATGTTACTGACATTTTTATTTCTGTCATCTCTACTATAAGAGGTTATTTAATGCAGAAATACATTTCTCTTAAACAGTGCTTTAAAAATCAGAATATGATAGTGTACTTTCTGGCAGCTTTTGCATATGACTGCCCTTTGTGATAGTAGTGGAGGAAGAGTTTATTTCTCTAATTTAGTGACTCTAATATTGGAAGGCATAAAAATCACCACAAATACTTGGTTAAGTAGTATTTTCTGGGCCCAACTTTAGAAACTGACAGATTGGCCTAGGAATCTGCATTTATCAGGCACCAATGACGATGTTGGAGCATACATGTTCTTTAGACCACTTTTGAGAAACACTATTAGTATGCTTCGGCTGAGGAAATCAATTTTCCAGGCCTGAGTGCTGCTTGGTATATTGATTCCTCTTACCCAAGAGCATTTGCTTCTGAAGTTGTTTTTCTTCCACTACAAATATTATCTTTGAACACATCAATCCCTAAGTCATTCCTCATCAACAGGATCATTGTAGGAGTACATTTATTTATTTATTTATTTATTTTAAATTTTATTTATTTATTTTTGGCTGCCCTGGGTCTTCATTGCCGCACGCCGGCTTTCTCTAGTTGTGGTGAGCGGGGTCTGCTCTTTGTTGCAGTGCACGGGCTTCCCATTGCAGTGGCTTCTCTTGTTGCGGAGCACGGGCTCTAGGCACACAGGCTCAGTAGTTGTGGATCGTGGGCTCTAGAGTGCAGGCTCAGTAGTTGTGGCGCACAGGCTTAGTTGCTCCACGGCATGTGGCATCTTCCTGGATCAGGGATCAAGCCTGTGTCCCCTGCATTGGCAGGCAGATCCTTAACCACTGCTCCACCAGGGAAGTCCCTGTAGGAGTACATTTAAAATGAAATGTGCAATGCATGTGGGGTTCTACAAAGATAGTCACATGGACATTATAGTCATTTCCCAAGACTTTTAAATAAGGGAGGGGGGTCTCTCCCCTCCCTTATCATGCAGCTCACTTTTAAAAAACTTCATTGAAGTATAGTTGATTTACAGTGTTAATTTCTTCTTTACAGCAAAGTGACTCAGTTATACATATATATATTCAGTTATACATTATATTTATGTATTCTTTTTCATATTCTTTTCCATTACAGTTTGTCAAAGGATATGGAATATAGTTCCTTGTGCTATATAGTAGGACCTTGTTGTTTATCCATCTTACATATAATCATTTGCCTCTGCGAATCCCAAACTCCCATTGCTTCCCTCCCCTGCAGCTCATTTCTTGATTAAGGAAGAATATGGTAAGGAAATAGTTGCTAGACATCCACCAAATTTTGTCTTAATTATACTTCTTGGCTCTTCTTTTTTTTTTTTTTTTTTTTTTTTTTTGCGGTATGCGGGCCTCTCACTGTTGTGGCCTCTCCCGTTGCGGAGCACAGGCTCCGGACGCGCAGGCCCAGCGACCTTGGCTCACGGGCTCAGCCGCTCCGCGGCACGTGGGATCCTCCCGGACCAGGGCACGAACCCGTGTCTCCTGCATCGGCAGGCGGATTCTCAACCACTGCGCCACCAGGGAAGCCCCTTGGCTCTTCTTGTTAGACCATAACTAGAATCAAATGCCGCCACCCTTCGTGTAGACAGAGTATGTGACTGCCAATAACTTGATCTTACAGAGGCATCAGAATGCTCTTGTCCATCTTGCTCATTTCTGAGCTCAAACCTTAAAAAAAAAAAAAAAAAAGTCCCCTGTGATCAATTTAGTAGATGCACACTCCCAGTACATGTCCTGTGATATTCATTCTTCTCTTGCCCCACCATCTTCCTGACACACCCATATCTCTTATTATACTTAGTATATCATTATTTTGACATCTATTAAATTAGAATTCTCCAGGTGGTAATATGTTTGTTTCTATACACTGTGCCTAAAACATTGCCTTAGAAAACATTTAAGTGAAATGAGAAATGAATATGACCATACCTACCACCCTAACCTAACATGCATCACTAATGAAAAGCCTAATACGTTCCTGACATCAAGCCATACATTCCCTAGAAGAATCTAAAAAACTGAGAATCTCTATGCATACCAAGGAGTTACATGTCCACTGATTAAATTATACCTGAAATTTATAGTACATATTTATATATGTGTATATATTATAAATATAGTATGTGTATATATCAGTATACACATATATATACTATATGCATGCATACTATGTGATGTCACACATGTACATATGTGTATACATATACATAACGTTTGACATGTATACATATATACACTGTTTTTTTAATGAAATATAGTTGATTTATGTTAGTTTCTGGTATACAGCAAAGTGATTCATATATATATATTTATCTCCTTATTCTTTCCCATTATGGTTTATTACAGGATATTGAATATTGAATATAGTTCCCTGTGCTATATACAGTAGGACCTTGTTTATCTTTTTTATGTATAGCAGTTGTATCTGCTAATCCCAAACTCCTAATTTATCCCTCCCTCACCCCCTTTTCCCTTTGGCAACCATAAGCTTGTTTTCTATGTTTGTGAATCAGTTTCTGTTTCATAAATAAGTTCATTTGTATCATATTTTAGATTCCACATATAAATGATATCATATGGTATTTGTCTTTGTCAGGCTTACTTCACTTAGTACAATTATCTCTAGGTCCATCCATGTTGCTGCAAATGGCATTATTTCATTCTTTTTTATGGCTGAGTAATATTCCATTGTGTGCATATAACCACATCTTTATCCATTCTTCTGTCAGTAGATATTTAGGTTGCTTCCATGCCTTGGGTGTTGTAAATAACGCTACTATGAGCATAGGGGTGCGTGTATCTTTTCGAATTATGGTTTTCTCAGGGTATATGCCCAGGATTGGGATTGCAGGATATATGGTAGCTCTATTTTTAGTTTATTAAGGAACCTCCCTACTGTTTTCCATAGTGGCTGCACCATTTTACATTGCCAGCAACAGTGTAGGAGGGTTCCTTTTTCTCCACACCGTCTCCAGCATTTATCATCTGTAGACTTTTTAATGTTGGCCATTCTGACTGGTGTGAGGTGATACCTCATTGTAGTTTTGATTTGCATTTCTCTAATAATAGCGAATTTGAGCGTCTTTTCAAGTGCCTATTGGCCATCTGTATGTCTTCTTTGCAGAAATGTCTATATAGGTCTTCTGCCAATTTTTTTAACATCTTTATTGGAGTATAATTGCTTTACAATGGTGTGTTAGTTTCTGCCTTATAACAAAGTGAATCAGATATACATATGTTCCCATATCTCTTCCCTCTTGCATCTCCCTCCCTATCCCACCCCTCTAGGTGGTCACAAACCACCTAGCTGATCTCCCTGTGCTATGTGGCTGCTTCCCACTAGCTAGCTATTTTATGTTTGGTAGTGTATATATGGCCTTGCCACACTCTCACTTCGTCCAAGCTTACCCTTCCCCCTCCCCACATCCTCAAGTCTGTGCTCTAGTAGGTCTGTGTCTTTATTCCCATCTTACCCCTAGGTACCTCTTGACCTTTTTTTTCTTCTTCTTCTTAGATTCTATATATATGTGTTAGCATATAGTATTTGTTTTTCTCTTTCTGGCTTATTTCACTGTGTATGACAGACTCTAGGTCCATTCATTGTCCTTTGTCTCAAGGTATTTTTAATTTTCTCTTGGATTTCATCATTGACCCATTGGTTTTTTAGTAACATGTTGTTTAGTCTCTATGTAATCATTTTTTTCATGTTTCATTTTCTGTGGCTGATGTCCAGTTTCATGCTGCTGTTGTCGAAAAAGATGGTTGAAATAAGTTCTATCCTAGTAAATTTGTTGAGGCTTGTTTTGTGTCCCAGTATGTGGTCAAGCCTAGAGATTGTTCCATGTTCACTTGAAAAGAATGTGTATTCTGGGGTTTTTGGATAGAATGTCCTGAAAATATCAATTAAGTCTAACTGTTCTATTGTATCATTTAGGATCTCTGTTGCCTTATTGATTTTATGTCTGGAAGATCTGTCCATTGATGTCAGTGGAGGCTTAAAGTTGCCTTCTATAATTGTATTCCCATCAGTTTCTCCTGTAATGTCTGTTAGTATTTGTTTTATGTATTTGGGTGCTCGTATATTGGGTGCATATATGGTAACGAGTATAATAGAGTGTAATATCCTCTTCTTGTATTGATGCTTTTATCATTATATAGTGTTCTTCTTTATCTTTTTTTCATGGCCTTTGTTTTAAAGTCTATTTTGTCTGATATGAGTATTGCTACCCCTGCTTTCTTGTCATTTCCGTTTGCATGAAATATCATTTCCATTTGCATGAAATATCATTTCCATCCCCTCACTTTCAATCTATGTGTGTCCTTAGCCCTAAAGTGGGTGTCTTGTAGGCAGCATATTGTAAGCTCTTGTTTTTTGTCCAGTCTGCCACTCTGTCTTTTGATTAGAGCATTTAGTCCATTGACAAGGTAATTATTGATATGTAATTTATTATTATTGCCGTTTTAAGCCTTTTTTCCAGTCAGTTTTGTAGTTCTTCTTCATTTCTTTTTTGTTTTTCCTTCTGTGGTTTCATGGTTTTATTTTGTATTTTGCTTGTGTTCCTTCTTTTTGGTTGTTGTGAATCTATCATATGCTTTTGATTTGTGGTTTTCCTGGTTTTCAAGAATGTTAACTCATTACTATATCTACTTGCTTTAGACTGGTAGTCATATAGGCTCAAACACATTCTAAAAAAAATTAATAAACGTTTTCTTACTCTCCTTCCCCCATATATTATTATTTTGATGTCCTCCTTTACATCTTCATGTTTATCTTTTTGCTGTCCATTGTAGTTACTATTGCTTTCACAAAATTTTTAATTTTTTAAAATCTGTGTACTGGTTTAAATGATGTAGTTTCCAATTGTGTTTTTTCTCTTTCCTGTAGATTCTTGTTTCTTTCCTATTTAGAGAAGACCTTTCAATATTTCTTTCTTTTTTTTTTTTTTTTTTTTTTTTTTTGTGGTATGTGGGCCTCTCACCATTGAGGCCTCTCCGTTGCAGAGCACAGGCTCCGGGTGCACAGGCCCAGTGGCCATGGTTCACGGACCCAGCTGCTCCACGGCATGTGGGATCCTCCCAAACGGAGGCATGAACCCACGTCCCCTGCATCGGCAAGTGGACTCCCAACCACTGTGCCACCAGGGAGGCCGCCAATATTTCTTTTAGGATAGGGTTAGTATTGTTGTATTAGTATGTGCTTGTCTGAGAAATTCTTTCTCTACTTCTATTCTCAGTGTTAATCTTGCTGGGTAGAGTATCCTAAGTTGCAGGATTTTGCCCTTCAGGACTTTGAATATATCTTGCCACTCGCTTCTGGCCTGCAACTTTTCTGTAGAGAAATCAACTGATAGACTTATGGGGCTTCCCTTATAATTGACTCTGTCTCTTGCTGCCTTTGGAATCCTCTCTTTATCTCTAACTTATTCCATTTTAATTATAATGTCATGTTGTAGGTCTGTTTGGGTTTATCTTGATTGAGACCCTCTGTGCTTCCTGTACCCAAATATCTGTTTCCTTCTTTAGGTTTGGAAAGTTTTCTGCCATAATTTATTCAAATACATTTTTAATCACCTTTTCTTCTCCTGGGATCCCTTTTAAGTATAGATTGGGAGACTTTATATTATCCTATAGGTCTCATATATTGCTTTGTTTTTTCTTTTCTTTTTCATTTTTCTTTCTATCTGCTGTTCTGATTGGGTGATTTCCATTATTCTGTCTTCCAGTTCACTTGTTTGTTCTTCCGCATTATCCAGTTTGCTATTTATTGCCTTTAGCTCAGCTTTTGTCCCAGAAAATGAGTTTTCTAATTTTATTTGGCTCCTCTTTATAGTCTCTAGTTCCTTATTACAGTAATCTCCATTTCTATCAATAGCCTTTCTTAATTCCTTCAGTATTTTCATTACATCCTCTTTGAACTCGGGGTCTAGTAGACTGGAGAGGTCTGTTTCATTGTTTATTCTTTCAGGGGATTTCTCAATATTTTAGTTGGGAGTGTTTCTTTATTTTACTTACTTTTCTCTAACTCTGAGTGTAGGAGAAACAGTTATCTACTGTGGTTTTGACGGGCTGTTTTTGTTTGGCAGTGTCCCTATGTAACCACCATGAGTCTGATATTTTGGTGTGAGAACTTTTTAAAAATATGGATGCCTGTCTTGTCTTTCCTCAGTGTGTGCTGGCCGTTATCACCTTGATAGGGGGTGTGACTGGTGTTGTGGTGACCAGAGCCTGTGTTGGATATTGAGTGGAAACTCCTCTTTGTTCTGGTGTTGTTACAGCCCTGCTGGGGGCAGGGTCTGCTCCCCAGTTGTTGTAGATGCCCCCAGGTCACTTTCTGAACTGCAGTATGAGGTAGGTAGGACTGCAGTGCTCCTGCTGGGAGAGGAGACACTGAGTATTTTGTCTGCAGGAGCTGTCCACTGGGAATTGCACTCTGTGGTGTAGCCTGTCACCCACTGTGCGGGCTCACAAAGTACACTGTTTTTGTCACTGCCTTTGGCCCCGCCTCAGCTGTGGGAATTGAGGCAATCTGCCTAGGTATCCCTCAGGTGCTGTGCTCACAAAACCACTATTGGAGGTTTGTTGGTGCAGAAGCACTGAAGTCAGGCATGGGAAGTGCCATAGTTGTGCACCTGGATCTGCCATGTGAGCTACTGGGTCAGCCCAGACCCTGCCTCTGCCTCATGTCTGTGGGCCCATGGAGCCTGCAGCCACTATCACTGGATCCACCCCAGCCAGGGGAGCATCAGTAATCCACTTGGATATCCCACAAGCTCTGAGTTTACAAAGCTGTAGGTGGCACTGCTGGAGCAGGGCTCAGATTTCAGCCTTGCTTCCTAAGTTGTGAGGCCCTTGGAGATTGGCTTGGATTTGAACCCCACCTCTGTGTATGGGCAACCTGTGAGTGCTTGCATTCTCCCCGAAATTGTAGAGGCAGAGCTGTGCCCACTGTGATCATGCAGAAAATGAGGCTGCTATGGCAGGCCCTGCCCCTCCCTTTGAGCGCTCATGTTAACAATGGGGCTTCAATGGTGGACCCAGACTCCTTCCTGCACACATCCCTGGTTGCAGTTTGGACCACATTCCAGCACCTTCAAGCTGTCTCCAAGCAGCCAACCCCAGTCCTCTTCCTGGGTTTGTTGGCTGCAGCCCAAGTTTCAGTACCCAACCTCTGCACACACCAACAGACACGTGTCTTGGTCTAGGAAGTGCAGGGAGGTGGCACCTACCCTCTGTGCTCTTCTCTCCCTGTTCTGCCTGCCACAGGGCAGCTGCTGCACTTTTCTTTGATCCTCTGGAACTCCCTTTCTGTCTCAGCTGATCTCCCCACCTGTGAAGGATCTTCCCAGGGTGAGAGAACATTTCCTCTTTCACAGCTCCCTCTCAGGGGTGCAGGTCCCATCCCAATGCCTTGTTTTTTCTCACCTCCTCCAATAGACATAGCAAATCTACACCTACATATAGGGCAGTTCCTCCTGAAGAAAACCTGGGTGCTGATGGAATGGCTGCCACACATAGGAGGACCACATAAAGACAGATAAGAAAGAGAGAGACATGATATTCATGGTGACCCCACCCCTGACAACTTGTAGTCAGAAATATTGCTGAGGGGCCAAGTGCAGACTTGTCTGCCCTGGGGTGCAGTGAAAAAACAGCACTATAAAGCGCACCTAGACTATGTAGGAAGGAAATCCATTTATTAACCCTAGAGCTTCTGACAAATGAGCAGGGAACTGCTGGAGTCCTCTCTGGGGTCAGCGGAACTGGTGAGTACCATGGTTGGAGTCCCCCTGGCCTGTACCCACTCTGGCTGCCCCACCAAGGCCCCCTAGGCCCAGAGACTGCCCCTGGCCTGGGCCCACTCCAGCTCCAGCCACCCTGGCAAAGCAGCCTTGGGCACAGTGCTCCCCAGGGACTTCCCAAGGCCCATGCCTGCTCCAGACAGCCTGCCAAAACCACCAGGTGCAAGCAGTCTACACAGGGGATGCTTCCACAGAAGGTCACTCCTTCAAGATCAAGTAGAGGTAGCTGTTTTACCTAATTCACAGAAACAAAAAAAAAAAAGTCAAAATGCAGCAGAGGGATATGTTCTAAAATTGTACCCAAGAAAGGAAAAATATAATTCAAGGAAAAAAAAACCTTAATGAAATGGAGATAAGTAATTTACCTGATAAAGAAAGAAACGGTCATAAGGATGCTCACTGATATTGGGAGAAGAATGGAGGAACTCAGGGAAAACTTCAGTGGAGACTTAGAAAATATAAGAAAGAACCAATCAGAACTGAATAATACAATAACTGAAATTTAAAAAAGAACACTAGGGAGAATCAACAAAGATGATACAGAAGAACAAAAAAGTGATTGGGTGATTTCCACTCTTCTGTCTTCCCAATAAGAACAGCAAAAAGAAGGAAAATAAAGGAGGACAGTTTAAGGCACTTCTGGGACAACATCAAGAATAGTAACATTCACATTAAAGGGGTACCAGAAAGAGAAGAGAGAGATAATGGGACAGAAAACATATTTGAAAAAATTGTGGCTGAAAACTGCCCTAAGTTGTTTTGCTTGGGAAGGACATCTAGGTACAGGAAGCACAGAGAGTTCCAAACAGGATGAACTCGAAGAGCTCCACACCAAGACATATCATAATTAAAATGGCAGAAGTTAAAGAGACAACCTTATAGGTAGCAGGAGAAAAACAAATAATCACATACAAGGGAAACCCCATAAAACTATTAGCTGATTCTTCAGAAACTTTACAGGCCAGAAGGGAGTTGCAGGGTATATTCAAAGTGTCAGAAGGAAAAAAAAAAAACTTAAAACCTAGAATGCTCTATCCTGCAAGGTTATCATTTAGAATTGAAAGAGAAATTTCCCCAACACGCACAAACTAAAGGAGTTCATCAATAACTCCTTTAAAAGAAATGTTAACGAGTCTTTTTGAAATGGAAAAGAAAAATCCACACCTAGAAATAAGAAAATACATGAAAGGAAAAATCTCACTGGTTAAGAGCAAGTATATGGTAAAGGCAGTGGATCAGCTACTTAAAAAGGTAGTATGAAGGTTAAAAGACAAGTAGTACAATCAGCTATAATCACAGTAAGTAGATAAGGGTAAACAATTTTTAAATGTTAAATATGACATCAAAATGCAAAACCTTGAGGGGAGATGAAAAATGTAGTGCTTTTATAGTGCCTTTGAACTTAAATGACTATCAGCCTAAAATATGTCTGTATATATGTAGGTTGATAAATATGAACCCAGGGTACACAAAAAATAAAGAGAAAGGAATCCAAACATAACACTAAAAGAATCTGTCAAACCACAAAATAAGAAACCAAAAGGAAAAAGATGGAAGAGAGAAGAATTACATAAACAACCAGAAAACAAGTAACAAAATGACAGTCATTGTATACCTGTCAATAATCACTTTAAATGTTGGTGGAGTAAATTCTCCAGTCAAAAGATGTAGGGAGGCTGAATGAATTTTTTAAAAAAGACCCATTTCTTTCTGCCTGCAAGAGATTCACTTCAGATCTAAAGAATGAGTAAAAATGAAGGGATGGAAAAAGATACTCCATGAAAATGGAAATGAAAAGAAAGCTGAGGTAGCAGTACTCATATCAATCAAAATAGATTTTAAAACAAAGACTGTAACAAAAGACATGGAAGGACATTATGTAATGATAAAGGGGTCAATCCAACAAGAGGATATAACATTTTTAAACATTTATGCACCCAAATATGGAAAGCAAGTATTTCAGACATAAAGGGAGAAATAACAGTACAATGATATAAGTGGGTTATTTAAGTCTCCTACTCTCAGTGGATAGATCATCCAGAGAAAAATCAATAAAGAAACACTGGCATTAAACAACACATTAGACCAGATGGACTTAATAGATATGTAAGAGATCTTTATACTCAAAAGCATCAGAATGAACATTCTTTTCAAGAACACACAGAACATTGTCTGGGATAGATCCTGTGCTAGGCCCCAAAACAAGTCTTCATAAATTAAAGAAGATTGAAATCACATCAAGTATCTTTTCTGACCACAACAGCATGTAACTAGAAATCGATGACTAGAAGAAAATGGGAAAGAGTACAAACACGTGAAGACTAAACATATATGCTACTGAATCAATGGGTCACTGAAGAAACTATGCAACTAAACCAATGGGTCTTTGAAGAAATCAATGAGAAAATTTAAAAATGCCTTGTGTTTCAATTTTCATTTGTCTTAACTGTTTGAAATGTATAAGATACAGCAAAAGTAGGTTTTTGAGGGAATTTCATAGCAAAAGTGCTATTACTAAGAAGTGTCAGTTCTTGTAAAACATCACTGAGTATCACTTTGTAATCATGCATACACTGTAATAAAAGGCTAATAAAAGTATAATTGATATTAGAGGTTTTAAAATATTAACATTAAAAAAAGATGTTGTGGTATTTTACAATAGAAACTACTGGTTTCTAGTATACATCATTGTCCCTGAAAATTTTTCATTAAATTCTATGTGTTATGTACTTCTGTTCTTTCTTCCTATATGTCATTATATACAGCTTAAATGGTGGATATTGCCTCTGAGAAAAGGGGTATGGGACACAAGGATTAAGAAGACAGTAGGAGTAGTGCAACAGTAGACATTCCTGTGGGCCAAAGAAGAAAAGGACTTCAGATAATGGGTGGATGCCTGCATGCATGGATGCATGTATATGCATGTGTGTATGTATGTGTATGTATGGTATGTATGTAGGGTTTTTTTTCATCTTCCTTCTTCCTTAGTCTTTGCCTCCAGTTGGCCTATAGACATGTTTTGCTAGTTCTAAACATAAATTGTGTTATTTGCCAACATTTAAAAACTGTATGAGTTTTCATAAAACTTAGATTTCGGGCTCTTGAAAAGTTGAAAGAGCTAGCAACATTGGGCCCACCTTCTCACACTGTTAGGCTTTAATGGAGCTATTTCCCTGCAGCTCTCTTCAAACCAGGGAAATGTGGCTTCATTCATCCTTCACAGTTTCTACCACTCCCTGTATTCTCTACATGATAAAATAGAATGTCCATCATTCACCATTGCCTTTGAGCTCTTCTCCTGTATTACGCCTAAGCTGTTCCAATCTTTTTGTAACTGATACATATAGGTCCTAACTTCTGGATTGTGGGATGGCAGATGCAGTGAGTTGCACGTGGGCTATATTGCCAACAGTATGTACTATTAACAACATGAGCCTTGGATGTATACTTGATTTAGCTTTAGGTCCCAGCTCTGCCACTTACTAGAACTGTGATCCATAATATCTTTAAAAGCTACATACAAAAATTGAGTTTGCAGCAGTAGTTAACTTTATTAGTAGGTTTTCCCAATAGAGTGGGTGTGTGGGTGTGTGGGTGTGAATATACAGAGAGGGCGAGGGGTGGGGGTGGAGGAGGGAGGGGAAGAAAGGAAGGAAGGGGAGGGAGAGAACATATGAATTGGCTTATAGGGTTATGGATACTGACAACTCCCAAGATCTGCAGTCGGCAGGCTAGAGACCCAGAAGAGCTGATGGTACAGTTCCAGTTTGAAAGCTGATAGGCTCCAGACCCCCTAGAAGTCTGTGTCTCGGTTTGAGTCCAAAGACCAGAAAAGACCAAGGTCCAGTTCATCTAGTTAGGCAGGAGGAGTTTCTTCTTACTCAGCTTTTTGTTCTGTTCAGGTCTTCACTTGATTGGATGGGGCCCAGCCACATTGAGGAGGCCAGTCTTTTTTACTCACTTTCCTGATTCAGGTGTTAATCTCATCCACAAAAACCCTCACAGACTCAACTAAAGTAAAGTTTGGCCAAATGTTTAGGTACCCTCGGCGCAGTCAAGTTTATAGGTAAATTAACCATCATATTAACTTAACGGTGTTTGAAAGAATAAATGAGATAATGCCTGCAAAGCACTTTAGTACAATGCTGACTCATAGTATAATTTAAGTAAATATTACTTAGGATTACTAATATCATACTTTTTCCTAGTATTTTAACTCTTTCTTGTCTGGATATAGATTCTGGTTTCCTTATACAGTGGACCCCCCCACCCAACACACACACACACTAGAAAATGCATGGATAACTTTACAGTCAGCCCTCCGTATTTGGGTTTCCACATCTGTGGATTCAACCAACCACGGATCGTGTGGTACTGTAGTATGTATTTGTCCAAAAAAATATGCATAAAAGTGAACCCTTGCAGTTCAAACCTGTGTTGTTCAATGGTACTTTGCTTGAAATCTCATCAAAGGAGAAGACAGACCTTTAGGTATGGGCGTGGATGAGAAAGGAAAGGGAAGAAAACTAGCCTGTGCTGAGCCCCTTCCTATTGTATTGTGGGTAATATTTCTCTATTTGATGCACTCAACATTTTTCTGAAGTGAGCATCATTCCTCACATTCATTTCACAAGTAAATATACTCAATCCCATGTAACTTACCAAATTCAAACACCAAACTGGTAGATAAAATGGTTTTCCAACATAGGTCTTTCCAACTCTAAAACCCATATTTGTTCCCTTTTAGGGAAGTGCCTCTTGATTCTTTGCCACACATACTCTGTATGTATAACAATGTCTCAGAACCACCAAGGAGTTATCAAAGCTGCGATTCCCAGTTTATACTTACACAGATTTTGTATCAAGTATGCCACATGTACATTCTAAGAGGGAAGTTATTTAGTTGAATTTTCTCTGAGCTAACCCTAAGTTTATTTGAAGAGCCAGGAGGATAGCTTTATTTCCGGAGCTCAGTACTCTTCCCCAATCACAGGCAAACATAGAGCTGCCCTATAGAAAATATTGAAACACAGGATGAGAGCAAAGATTCCCAGGGATACCCACAACTTCACATTAAATGCTTCTCATAAACTTTGCCTTAAATTTTTAATGAAAGCCAAATAAAATGATTCATTTGTTGTAAAGAGGGGTAGTTTAACTATATATTCATTGGTAGTATATCAGTCAACAGTGCAGAACAATAGCAATGACAAAAAAAGTTGTTTTTAAGGGTAAATATAAACTGTTTAACATGATTTGTAAATGTATATTCATATTTTGATGGTGGTAGGAATCTAAGCCAATGTAAAATTTCAGGTTTTGCTTAATGTTTTTTAAATTTATTTTTCAATCATAATTTTAGAGAGAATATAGGATACTACTTAGTGTAATGCAAAGGTAGTTACATACATCTGGGGACTCTTAATAGTACTAAAATTAGAATAATTAGACCTGAGAACCAAAATTGCAAATTTTATGTCTGTTGCAGAAATAATATGCTGTCAAATCACAGGAAGTACACTAAAAATGGGATGAGCTATTCCTGAATAACCTAGGACATAGGCTGTAACTTCTCTGCAACTCATTTTTCTTTCTTATAAAATGGGAGAATGGTATTATATATTTCATAGCATTTGTGACAATTGAGTATTAAATAAGTTAATAATTAAAGTTGATATTGAACAAGGACTTTTGACCATCAGTCATTTCACATAATCCTATGCAACTAAGAAAGGTTAAATAACTTGTGAAACTTCATGTGGTTAAGAAGCATGAAGCAGGAATCTAACCTGAACAGTCTGATTCAAGAATCTGTAATTCTGACCAGTGTCTTGCTCTTCTGGCTATGACTGATGAGTAAATGGATGAAAAAAGTATTCAGTATATAAATGTTGTTGAAGGTTGTCATAAATATCTTTAAAAATATATTTCCTTGGAATAAAAATCTTTCTTTAAAGCAATAGAAAAATATATTGTAGATTCCCTTTGATTCACTTATTTCTATCCATATCAAAAAAGAAAGGCCAATTTCCCTTGATTTGTTCCTAGTGAATTGACTGCTCCCTTCTCTAAATTCACACAAAGCATTTACTCCAAATAGTGCTTTATGTTCTCCTGCCACATTTCTTTCTACTGTAAAAGTTGAAAAACTTCTTTGGCTCTAGAATGAATGCTTCATGAAAGATTCATAATTTCATATAGATTACCAATAATGAGTTTACAGTAATGTTTGGTAGTTCTTCTATGCCATGAAATTGGATTAATGAAGACCTGGACCTCCGGTCTTCTTGAAAGAAGACGAGTGTTCCTTTGATAACTTTTTATCCATCTCCACTTAATTTTGTATGTTCTGGGCTCTAGAATTTGATGATTGCTCTCCCTAGGTGTGACAATAGGTAAGTCAGATAAGGACTGACGACTCACTATCTGTGCTGTTAAGTAGAAGGTAACTCTTTTGGACATTTGATCTAGGACTTTCATATTCATTTCCTTGCTTGATACCTAACTTTCTCTTCTGTCATGTCACTGTGGGTAGCGTAATCACTTTGTATGGTTACATTTCTTGGTGCTTATTTCCACTGTGTATTTACCCTATTCTTATTTACTTTTGTTTTAGGTCATTTTCTCCACCTCCTTTTGGCTGTCACTTAAAATTTTAGCTAATAAATAATCTAACAATAGTTATATTGTTTTCTACAGATTATTTTTTCTCTATGGGGTCTTGTTTCAATATGCCACTAGAAATGAACTCAGCATTTTGTTCTGGAGATAGATTTTTTTTTTTCCCTGAGTCCTTATTCTTGGTACTACACTGCCTATCCATGCTTTCAAATCTGTGTTTTATCTGACTTTCTGTTGAATGTGCTTTCCTAATATTTATAGCATATATCTACTCCGAGCATTTCATTCCTTTTTAACACAGTTTTATAAGCTTCCTACAGCTTTCATGCTATCAGCTTTTGTTGTTTGAATCAGAATTAATTTGAAAGTAGACATTCTCCCTGTTAATTCCCTTAGCTTCTAAGTTGGAACTGTAGCATACTAGGCAAGACTTCATCAAATGCTCTCATTTCAGACGAATGAGGTTTCTATTGTATGTAGATAGATGAACATTAAAGTCCCTAACTTTAGTAGGTACCGAGATTAAGGTGTACTGTGTGCTGTGTAACACTGTTCAAGAGCCAGTAATATATTGAATATGGCTGTTACTTACCGTAAAAGTTCATGATGAAATACAGTGAAATCAATTCTGTGTTTTATGTGCACACTCCCCCTCCCCCACCTTGTTGTCATGATCCAAGGCTAAACTTCAAAATATTTAGAGTAGCCGTACTCAAAACAAATTTTTGGAATATTAATATTTCTTGAGAGTATCTCAAGATGTTTCTTGAGAAACAGTTTTTACAAACTAGTGGAAAACTCCTAGTTGAGGCTGTCTCAGCCATGGTTTTATTTTCTCCTGATGGATGATCGGGCCTTTTTTGAGTTGATTTGAAATACTATGAAGAACCAGTATACACTGAATCAGCAGAACATATACTGTTGATATCAATTCTAGAGCTACAGTATAAGGCCTGAGTCCAAAAGCTTCAGAAGCTTCTCAGATCAAGTGAAAGTCCCCCATGGGTAATGTTCCTTCACTAGAGACCTTTGGCTCAAGGAAGCCAGGTGTACATCTAGTGCTGACCAGAATAGCTACCCAGTTTCTGCTGAGGTTCTCTATCTATGGCCAAATAAATTGGAAACAGTCTCATCATGCATATTCATGTTGTCCTGCTACTCTGAAACCCTCCCTACATGAAGCACATATTAAATCAGTGTTAAAAGCAAAAAGAATTCATGGGCCAATACGTTTAAGAAATAGTTTGTTTATAAACATCTGGCTATCAAGTGTTCCATTTAGGATTTCTCTCTTTGCTTTTTATTCATTTCAATAATTTGCTAGGAAGTCCTTGTTACCATTTTTTGTTATTATTCACAAAGCATATTCTTGAAACTTTTTTATTTTAAATTAGTCTTTTTTTACTCAGATTCAACTTCAGTCTTAAGATGGTAAATAACTTTTAAAGAGACACACAAAAACTGATGGCATTTATATCTATTTCAGAAAAAAAAACTGACAGACTGAGTAGTTGATTTTTTTTCCCTCGAACTGAAGCAGATTCTTTTGAAATTTTTGAAAAGTACATTGTTTCTAATTTAAACATTTAAAAATTGGACCCTAAGTATTTTGGCTTCTGACAGAATATCATCGAAGAAAATTTTCAAAATCTATTAAGACACCTCTAAAATCTTACTAAGTTTGTGCTCCACACTCTTTTGTGACATACTTTCAAACCATGTAAAAGTATGTTATGTGAATATATTTTCTCAAATATTATTCAATAGTAACATTGTAATTCTTAGTTTCATTATTTCCAGCTCTTAGCATTTTAAGGCAATTCATATTGGTTTCCCTAAATACTAAAATTAAAATCTGGTTTGTAATTTTTAATTGAATTTGATCAATGTCATAATTCTTTAATGCTTATCTGATCATCCACAGGTTTATAAGACCATGGTCTCTCATCTATTGGAGAATTATGCTCATATATCTTAAAACTGTTCCAAGAGTTTAGCAGTAAGCACTGGAATCTGAAATGATTTTCTCAAGTTTGTGCAGTCAGTTGTGGGACAAGGTCTCAAATCCCGTGTCTCTTGCTGCCTGCTCTAGTCGACTGGCTGTTATACTTTTTAATCTTGTTAAGATTGAAGGCTTAATATTTGTTAGGTTAAAATTTATGGAATAAAAACTGCATTTTAGCAGGTCAGATGAGGTAGCAACTTTATTTGACATCTTATATGAATGGATTAGTTTTCAGTTTTCGTTTTGTTCCTGAAATCATTTTATAGGGAAAGCAGAATTGGTGGTAAACACTAGCCCCTTCTGCGTATTTTGATGATTTGTGCTTGCTTTTCATTCTTCCTTGTGAAATCACAATGGTAATATTCTACAAATGTTTGTCTTAAGCATGTGACCTTCTAAAGGACCTATTAATATAATGCATGATACATTGTACGTATCTTATGCATTAATACAATATATGTGCTCTTCATGATTACATTTAAACAAAATGTCATTCCTTGACTCATACATGAATTAATCATAATTAGATTACTTACAACCAGTCTACAGTGAGGCTAAATGCTCTTTTTAAGTTCTAGATCATTAATACTCAAGATAGTATATGTCCTTTTCTCAAAGAATTCGAGCCACATAGTGGCAATTAACATTCCCAAGGCATACCATTTGTAAGTGCTGGCCCTTGGCTATCAACCCAGACAGTCTGTGTCCAGAGCCTGCACACCTAGTTATTGCAATATGCTGTCAACATTTGTGCTAGTACTAGATATTTTACACAGGTAAAACTATGGTGATTATATCATTTCCTATTAAATATTCCTAGTTGACATTTTAGTCTGTGAATACATTCTTCTCATTTTCTTCTTTTAATAGGACACCTCACACAAAAAAAATTACAATGTGGCTGGCATCAGAGTCCATGGTAATAAATACATGTTATAAACTGAATTAAATTACTATAGAATTTGCAAAACCAGCATTCTGGTTTTTTGTTTTTCCTTTCTGAGTAGGTCTTTTAAAAATAATCTCCATAGATTACTCAAGTGGAGAAGCTTGGTGGAATAACCTATCCTACTTAGATGACAGTTCATGGTGAGAGGGGATAAATGGTAGAGAGGATTAGGAGAAGCAGGGCAAACTGTATCAAACCCATGTGCCAATTTGTCATAACTTAGGTTTCTAATGCTTCTTCTTTTGTTTGTACAAAACACTGTAAGTGAAAGTGCTAAAAGGTAGTTTCAGAAACGAGGCTTATGTTTCATAATGAATCCTTCAAATCTGTGAGTGGTAGTACACAAAACAGAGGCTTTTGCTGTGAGACAAATGTACCTTTCGTGTCAAGCCTTTGGTCCATAAGTTTATGAATCAAAAATGAGTCGTTTTCAAGGGAATTTCATTAATATGAGAGCAATCAGGATAACAGAAAAAGTCAATTAGGATGACAGAAATAGTCAATCCTGTAACAACCAGTAGGATCTAAATATAATAGTGTCATAGATATATAATTTGCTTTAACAAAACTTAAAATTTGAAGAGAAGTTGACAAAACATAACCAGTATATTGTGTTATAATGCTACAGTGAATATTTTGTAAAGGGTAAATAGCTTGGTAAATTGAAAAAAATGTTTTACACAATCACTTTTTTTTTTTTTTTTTTTTTACAGTTTTCAATTTTTGTTTTCTCTCTAAGGAAGAACAAATTGATGTATATATTTGGGAGGAGTTGATGCCACCCTTTGTAACCAACATTGGTACCAATTTTTAACAAAAACAAATGCTTTGAAAAAATATCAAAGTCCTTTTCAGTTTTAATTTTTTGTTTACAATTGAGTTATAGGAGTTCTTTATATATTTCAAATATTAATGCTTTATCAGATATATGGTTTGCAAATATTTTCTCCTACTCTTTAGATTGCCTTTTCATTCTGTTTCTTTTGCTGTGCAGGAGCTTTTTAGTTTGATGTAGTCCCACTTTTCAATTTTGGTTTTTGTTGCCTTTGTTTTCATTGTTATATCCAAGAAATGATTGTTAAGTAGTTTTTTCTCCTGTGTTTTCTTCTAGGAGTTTTAATGTTTCAGGTCTTGCATTTCACTCTTTCGTCCATTTTGAGTTGATTTTTGTGTATGGTGTAAAGCATGGATCCAATTTTATTTTATATGCTTGTGGATATCCAGTTTTCCCCAGGCCATTAGTTGAAGAGACTGTCCTTTCCCATTGTGTGTTCTTCACTCTTGAAGATCAGTTGACTGTGTATGTATGGGTTTATTTCTGGACTCTGTATTCTGTTCCACTGATCTATATGTCTGTCCTTATGCCAGTATTATACTGTTTGGATTATGTAGCTTTTTAATATATTTTGAAGTCAGGAAGTGAGATGCCTTTGTTCTTTCTCAAGGTTGATTTTGGCTATTTATGGTATTTTGTGGTTCTGTATGAATTTTATGATTGTGTTTCTGTTTCTGTAAAAATGCCATCGGGATTTTGATGGAGATAGCATTGAATTCAATGTTGGACATACAAATATACATACAATATGTATATGAAAAGATGTTCAACATCATTCATCATCTGGGAAATGTGAATAAAAACGACAATGAGGTATCACCTAACACCTGTTAGGATGGCTATTATCCTAAAAGAAATAAAGATAATAAGTGTGGATGAGGATGTGTAGAAATTGGAATGCTTCTCCACAGTTGGTGGGAATGTAAAATGGTGCAGCCACTCTGTACAACAGTATGGAACTTCCTCAAAAAAATTAAAAATGGCAGTACATAATCCAGCAATCCCACTTCTGGGTATATAGCCAAAAGAATTGAAATCAGGATCTGAAAGGGATATCTGCAATCCCATGTGAGTTGTAGCATTATTATTCACAATAGCCAAGACATGGAAACAACCTAAGTGTCTATTGACAGATGAATAGATTTTTAAAAATGTGGTAAATACATACAGTGGAATATTATTCAGCCATTAAAAAATGAAATACTGCCATTTGTGACAATATGGATTAACCTGGTGGACATTATGCTAAGTGAAATAAACCAGTTGTAGAAGGATAAATACTGAATGATTCCACTTAGGAAGAATCTAAAATAGTGAAACTCAAAGAAACAAAGAGTAAAATGATGGTTGCCAGAGGGTGGGGATAGGGGGAATTGGGGTATTGGCTGTTCAACAATTATAAAGTTGCAGGTATACAAAATGAACAAGGTCTAGAGAGCTCCTGTACAACACAGTGCCTATAGCTAACAAGTCAGTATTGTACATCTATAAATTGGTTGGAAGTAGATGTCATGTTTAAATGTTTTACCACAAAAACAAAACAGTGGGGCAGCAGGAAACCTTTAGAGGTGATGGATATATTTATCATCTTGATTTTGGTGATGGTTTCACATATGTATGCATATCTCCAAACTCACCAAATTGTATACTTTAATCATGTCCAGGTTTTTTGTATATCAGTTATACCTCAATAAAGCTATTAAAAAAGTTGAACTTATTTGCATGTTTTGTTTATGAATTAATGATGTACGTTTCATCCTAAAAAATGATGTATATAGAAGAAAACATGTTGTTGGGGCTATATACTTGTGATTTTCACCTTTTTCCCGTTCTCCTTGAAATATAATGCAAGTTCATTTTTTAGAGATAAAAAGTATTTGTATAACAGTAAATTATTAATCACATCTGTAGATTTAATCATATTGACCTTATTAGACAATTTAAATGAACATTTTTATTAGGGTAGAGTCTCAGAATAAGTCCACATGTTCCATGTTTTTAATGTATTTTTTGATGAATACCAACTGCTTAAGTTGTGGCATTTCTTTATATAATTTAATTACTAGCTTCTGGGTTCAAAGAGTACTGCTTTGGACATAATTAATTTTAATAACTTGCTATGAAGACTGAGTTTATCAACAGTCCTGTGCTCTTCAGTTGTATATTAATTGTATAATAGTAAAAGTATATCTGGAAAAGGGAAAAAGCATATAATATACTAAATAATTTCTAAGTAAATGTTTGTCTAAGTTAATTAGTAGCCTGACTGTAAGTTAGTCATTCAGTTGTATTGGCTGTAAGGTTTTGAAGTCATAGTCTGAGGCCTAAATATTCCCTTGCCAAAGATCATCAAAATCATCAAGTGACTTAAAGACAGTAGGTTGCCAGTTTGTTAAAGGTCAAGAAGTTGGAAGAATTGGTTGAGCTTTAGAGATTGTATTCATTGGGAACTAAGTTTTCCCACTCATACCACAAACATTGAGAATGATAGACTCAGGTTGGCAGGGTTTCAGCCACCAGCTGCCTCTTAATGACTTTCCCAGCTGTGATAGTTGTAGGACTGAGTTTTAGGCTATATCCTTAATTTGGGGTTGTTCATTTATTTATGTAAAGGTAAATATTTTATCTAAGGCTTTTTTTTTTTTCTTTAGTGTATGGGCAACAAGTTAGAGTGAATTTCAGAACTATTTTAGTCGGTAAAAATTCCTTTCAAGTCTACTCACTTCTTGTATAAAAATTGAGTATTTTCTAAATGTCTTAGATTGAAATGGAATGCTCTATATAGTTAATTACAAATTTCCCCTTTCTGTTGACAGTCTACTTGGCAGAGAAAGAATAGAAAAGGGCTAGTACTGCTCATAGATTCAAAGCAGCTCTTGAATCTGGTTGTAACAGGAATGGATAATAGGAGAAAACATGCTAGCCAGGTCCCTGGACGTCCCACTTTTCATCCACACCAGTGCAGACATGGCCCTGCAGAGAAGTCATGGGAAAATTCTCTGAAAAACACCAATAGTGAGAAGTGATGGGTGGAAACTGAGCCCAGATTATACCTCCAGAGTTATTTCATCTTGTGATATATTTTGAGACCTATTCCATAAACTCATCAATAGAGACATAAACTTCATAATAGCTTTCGTCCTATTACTGGATGTAAAGTATAAACCAAGTTTTGGATACAATAGGAGGAATATCAGTCCATTTAGGAAAACAAGATATGTCAGGTGTCCAAGCATTATAAAAGAAGACTATATTATACTAGACAAACATATTTAGTGGAGCAAATAGAAAAAGAATGTAAAATAAGTGTGATGAATTTGTTCAACAAGGTGAAAGAAGATGGTGATAACATGAAATAGAAAAAACAATTATTAAAAGAAATGAACCAATTAGAAGTATTTGTATGGGAATACATGGTAGTCAGAATAAGAACTCACTAGATGGATGAGTTGAAGAGCCAGATGAAAGCTTCTGGAAGACTAGTTATCTGGAAGACAAAGAGAACTTTCCGTGGACTTGCGTCAAATGGGGAGGCAGAAGTAGAATTATTCAGTATAAATTTAAATTATATATGGGTTCCAATCTGACATGTATAGGGTGATATCTCATTGTGGTTTTGATTTGTATCTCTCTGAGAATTAGTGACACTGAGCATTTATTCATATACCTGTTGGCCATTTGTATAACTTCTTTAGATAAATGCCTAAGTCCTTAAACCATTTTTAAATCAGATTGTTAGTTTTTGTTTTGTTTCTTTCAATGTTGAATTGTAGGAGTTCCTTACATATTTTGGAGATTCTCTTTTTAAGATATATGGTTTGCAAATATCTTCTTCCATATGTTGACTTTTCATTTTGTTTATTTCCTTTATTATGCAGAAGTGTTTAGTTTGATGTAGTCTGTTGTCTATTTTTGCCTTTTTTGCCTATGCTTTTAGTGTCATATCCATGAAACCATTACCAAGACCAGTGTTATAAAGCTTTTCCCTCATGTTTCCTTCTAGGTTTTAGAGTCTCAGGTATAAAATTTAAGTCTTTAACCCATTTTGAGTTGATTTCTGTGTCTGGTGTAAGATACTGTTGAATTTCATTATTTTACTTGTGGATATCCAGTGTTCCCAGGGCTGTTTGTTGAAGAGATTTATCTTTTTCGTGTGTTCAAGAACCTTTATCAAAGACAAGTTGACCATATATGTGCAGATTTATTTCTGGGGTCTTTATTCTTTTCCATTGGTCTATACGTCTGTCTTTCTGCTAGTACCATATTGCTATGATTGCATAACACTGTAATATGTTTTGAAACCAGGTAACACTTCCATGAGGCTCATTATAAAGTGTTATAAAATATGTTAATTTGATAGCATGCTTGTCTTATACCCTTGTGTGCCTTCTTCCAAAGACTTTCAGTTTGGATACTAGATTCCAATTATCCAAAATAAGTAGAAGGATATGTGAGGTACTTAAACTATTAAGGTAAGAACTTAGGGTGATCAGAAACAAGATTGCTAGAATCTTCACCCTTATAAAGGACTACAGTATTTTCAGTTGAATTAATGAACTTCTTTTATTACCATAGGAAAAAATAGGCACATTTTGTAGACATTCTCTAAAATAGATGCTAACATTTATTATTCATGATTTTATGCTTAAATTTATATATTTTTTTGTTCATCTAATCATAACCTCTTAATTGTTAAGAACATCTTATAGAATGTAAGGCTGTTCATCATTGTTGACAGTGTCAAGAAAGGATCTATGATTTATATTGTAATGTATCTATTAGTATACACATTTCATCCTTTATCCTATTTTGCTAAAAGTTCATTATTTGAAATAAAAACTAAAAATGAGACATGTAAATAACTGAAAATAATAGGAAAATTCTAAGGTATTAGGAGTGTTTAAAAATGAGTATTTCTGGTGGTAGAAAATAAAATTTTGTGAATACAAGATAGGAATGATCATTTACACTAATACTTCCGACATGTTTTATAGTTGAATACTACAAGTAAACTTAATGCCTAATGAGACCTTTCTTACTAGGAGGCTATAGTTCTGAGATTGAGAGTATATTTTTAGACGTAAACTTTGAATGCTATTACTTCCTACTTCCTCATAAAACTTGCTTCTCCAATTGTCCCATTGCCTAACTTTCTTAGTAGAGCAGTGTATGTTGGCTTTTGCTTTTATTCACAAGCATCAATGAAAAATACCTGTCCAAGTTTACATATTTCTTTGTTGCTAAATATGTCTCTCTTCATCTTTTATTTTTGTTAGCATTTGACACTCTTATACAGCCTCTTATATACTATAGAGCACTTCTTTTTGAAGTAACAAAACAGGAAACAAAGAACAGCTCAGACCTACTTACACAAAAGGGGAATTCATTGATTCCTATAATATAAGCAGCACTGTCAGGGCAGGTTATAGGGTATCTTTGCCCTGCTTCCCTCCTTTTTGTCTCAGTTTGGTGGTTTTCAGAAACAGTATGGTCTCCACTTATGGTTACAAAATCACAGCAGTACCCTGTGTTGGAGAATTGTCAGATAAAGACTCATTATCATTGGATTTAACTGTGTCACATGATCATTCATGAATCAAGAACTGAAAGGAGGATTCGGTGTATCAAATAGACGTAAGCAAATCAGGCACATACCCAGAAACTAGAGCTATGTTGCTAAATGGCAAGACTGTCCAAAAATTTGGCCTGAGAGTAAAAGGTAGTAGTTTCCCAAATGAAATTGTGTGCTTTTATCCAAAGACTAGAGCTGAATCACCACGTGTTTCCTACACAACTCTCTTTGAAAATGTTTCATCCTTTGACTCCTATGAAGAATCACTCTTCCTTGGTTTTCTTCCATCTTCTTGGCGGTTCTCACTTTGCCTTATGTCTTAACTATGATTCCTTTGTCTCACCTTTAAATATTGGTTATTCTCAAGGCTCTATTCTAATCACCTTTGTCACTCTACATAGGCTTTATCATTCACTTCTGTTTCAGTTACCAACTTTACATTGATGGTCTTGAACTCTGTGAATCCATTCTGCTTTATCTTTTGCCTCACAAGCTCCAGAACTGGGATGTCCCACTGAATATTTCTAACTGAATGATTTCAGACCTCAAAAACCCTATACTTTATAAATAGTACTCTCATCAACTCAGCCCCTTCTGTAAACCTGTCTGCTCATATTTTCATCAAACAGCAATATTACTCACTTAGATGACCATTCAAGGCAACAAGGAATCTTGTTTATTTCCTACTCTATTTCAACTCTAAGGAATTTAGTGAAGAGTTTTAGCTTATTTTCTCTGGTATTTCTTGGATCTGTCCTACTACCCTCTTTTTTTTCTTTTCTTTTTTAATCTTATCTTATTATAGGTCTTCATTGAGCACTCTTTCCATTCTTGATCTCTTTATATCATACTTCCACTAGGTTTTCATTTCTAAAAGAGATACATGGTCCTGTCACTGTTGTTGATCCCAAGTTCATTTGGCCAACACACAGTGAGGCCAAACAAACCGAAATGTTGGAGTTTGGAGCAGAGAAAGGTTTATTGCAAGCGCCAAGCAGGGGAAACAGGCAGCTTGTGTTCAGAAGACCCGAACTCCCCAATGGGTTTTCAGGGAAGGGTTATTCAAGGCAAACTTGGGGTGAGGGCTGCAGTGTATGTGACTGGCTTCTGATTGGCTGGTGGTTTAAGCTAACGGGATGGTGTTCCAGGAATATCAATCTTCAAGCTTCTGATTTCAACCAGTCTGGGGTCCAGTGAAGTTACCATCCTCCACCTGGGTGGGGGCCTTAGTTCCTATGGAAGAACTCAGAGAGATGCATCAGATTGTTATGTATATCCCCTGAAAAGGAGCTAGGACTCTGTTTTATCACTGCAGCATTGTTTTTTGACTACGTTCCCTTTGTTTCTGCATTCTCTCACTTCCCTAATTAGTAACTGAATCTGCCTTTGGGAACTGAGGGAAGGTCTTGGAGGCTGAAGCCTTTTTCCTACAAACAAGAAACGGGGGAGGGGGGACACATGGTCTTGCTCAGTTTCATCACCTTGCTGTCGACGGTGTTTTTTAGCTCCCCGTTGACATGTGGATAATGTATATGATCTGGACATGACTGCTTCAGTCTCATGTTTCAGCATTATCCATTTCAAATCATATGCTTTCTATATCATGCTGCTTGAAGTCCCGTGAATATGCCCATCTTATTTCATGCTCCCCTGAGTATCCACGACTGCCTGTTCTCTCTAACTCTCCAGGTTGCCGTTCACCTGTTTGTTTTTTTTCACGCTCAGATAATGCTTACTTACCCTTTAAGACACAGTTCAACTTTCATACCTTCCAAGAAACCTTGCCAAATGCCCATTTCCGCCATGTCTGGGTTTGATGCCTCTTGACAGTTTTCATACCATCATGGGAAAAGGTCTGAGTTCATCCCTCTTGCCTCTAATCATCCCTTTATTCATTCATCCTCCTTTACAAGATATTTTTTTGGAATAAGGAAGGCTAGTGCGTAGCACATTTCATAAATATTAATGAATAAAGTAGTTCAGTGTTGTTGTTGTTGTTGTTTTTTTACAAGCTGTCACAACATAGAAAAATATTTAAGAGTTTCCTTTTTGGTGGATTTTTATAGTTCTGTGGCTTAATATTCTGTATTAGTAGCTATTCATAATGTTGCTATTTATCATGTGTTGATACAGAATATTTGATATTTCTGAAGCTTATATTACCATGCCCATTTGTATGTTTCCAATATTGACCTTATCAGAATGCAGCACTTTTTCATTTTATACATTTATGCTGAAAATTACATTTTAAGTTAAACGTTTTTTTGGCATTATACATATCTTGGGTGTTCACCTTTTCCTCATCCTTTCAAAAAAAATCCTCTTGTGCCTTATGCTCAATATCATGAACAATAGATTTATTTCTGTTCTCTATGTGGTGCAATAAAGCCCTTGACATCATTTTAAAAATCATTTTGTCTATACTCGTTTTCCCATTTCATATCTTTTTGGTATAGTGTAAGGAAGACTAGAATTGACTGAGACTTAAGAAATCTAAATTTATGTCCTGAATATAATCCTAATTCTGTTTTGGGGCCAATACCTTTGTGCCTCAATTTCCTTCTTTCCAGTGCTATGTTTTGATGATTATGTATTCTGTACATTTATGATACGATACTTTTTTTTTTTCATTTTTCTGGGCACAGTATATATAACATTGAACCAAAGTAAAAGTTCCCACTCTCACATGGCTTACATTCAAAGAGAGAGGAAATAACTAAATATATACTATGTCATAGGTGATAAATGCAGTTGTGCCCTATATGTGCATCCAGCATTGGGTTAGGCAAGTATTATTTAGTCAACGAACATCAGTTTTTCTCTAGGACTGAATGAAATAAGTTTCTTGACTTTCTTAAGACTTATATCCTGACCCAAAGAACAGAATTCTCTTCAGTCTGGCAGTTACTTGTGTGACAGTACACACAACTCTTAAGTTTACTCATCAAGTGTACAGTCTCCCTTTGTACTTCGGGTGCCTCCAACCACTGTATTCCAGCCAAATTTAGGAGCTTCTCACTAAGCTGAAAAAATAATTGCCTATTTTCCTGTGGTTTCCTTGATCTTTTAATTATTGTCTTATATATTACCTGCTGCGTTTGTGATAGGTAAATAATTATACTAATCCATCATATTTTGTGTCTCTAATAGCTGAGGCTTCTGAAAATTAAAATCTCAAAAAAATGAAAATATTAAATTAATGCACTGTGCCAAAAATGTTGTTAATCTTTAATTACCCTGTATTTTAAAAATTATACCTATCTATCCTTTAGATTCAGGGAAAAAGATAGTTATTGGGAGGAAAAGATGTAACTGAAACACTTTTTCCTTTTAGAAAGAATCTGATAAGAGAAAAGAAACATGTGGCGTGGTAGATCTGAAAGTAGTGATTAAAGTAATGTGTGAAGAATTCAAGAAACCTAAGTGACGTGATCGACACTATCATTAGTCTGTGAATTATAGGAAGTAGGTAGATCCATACATGACTTGTATCCCTCTGATCAGAGCATTTCCATGGTCTACCTAATGCTTATTTGTCTGTCTGTGCTTGTAGAATGCAAGCTCTATTTAACATGAAGCATAGTGAGACAAATATGAAGGAAAATATCTTATGTAAACACAAAATTTGTGTAAGAATTGTTGAAATGGCATTACTCTGTTTTTGGTATGTTTTGTCTTAGAACATTCAGAGTTGATGGTGTTAATTGTAAAGTAAATGTTACTTGCTTTGCAGATGACAGTTTTACTCGTTCATGCTTTTTAACATTTATATGAGTTACTCAGAATCTATTCTATACTAATGATATTTTCCAACAGATTAGGGATTAATAGTGGAGCTGTAGAGGTAAGATATCCCAGCTTTATATTCCAGCTCGGTCATTTTTCTGCTGTGTGATCTTAAACAATCCTCTGCAATCTTTAGTTTTCTTCATGTATTAGTCAGCCATTGCAACAATAATGCTGTAGAATCATAACCAATAATCTCAGTGGTTGACAGCAACAAATATTGCTTACTCATTCATTGGTTTGTGTATAGGCTAGATCTCAGCTGAACTTGGTTGGGTTTGACTCCAGACTGAGAGAGTGCTCATCTCTGTTCCCCAGGACACCTCTTTCTGAAAACAGGAGCTATTTGGGCAGTGCTCTTCCCAAAGCAAGTGAGAGAATTACAAGGTACACAGCCAAACCATGCAAGACATTTGAAGTTTGTATTAATATTCCATTGGCCAAAACAAGTCACTTGGCCAAGACTGATACCAAAGAGGCAAGGGAATATAATTATCCAATAGAGAGGAAAAGGAGAATTTTTTTTTTTTTAGGAAATAAAAAAACCCCACCATACTTATCTATAAATTTGAATTTATTGTACCTCTTATGAGTTTTTATATGGTGTAAGTGAAATAAAATATTAAAATACTTAGACTACATTTATATTTTGCAAAATAATGGTAGTTTATATTTTATTAGAGACCCTAAAATGATGGAAACCAAGAGTCTATTTAGAAATGAGTGTATTTACATAGGCAAAGTTATACAAACCAATTACTACAGAAGTGTGAAAAGTTCTGGGACAATACCATGGGTAAGGATCAGTGTCCTCACAGGGAAGGAAGCCCTTCATTCTCCTAGGACAAATCAGAGAGGACTTCCTAGAAGAGGTGAGTCTTGAAGTATGAGTAGGGTACTACAAAATAAATAAGGGAGGGGAGAATATAGTGAGAAAGTAGAATTGCCTATGCAGAAAAAGCACAGAAGAGAAAAATATATGGAATCTGCAGATATTTTGATTTGGCTGTATTTTAATTCATGTCGTTAGATTTTTATTCTCTAGGTGGGAGAACATTGAATAGTTTCAGCATGAAAATGGCCTTAATTGGCTTTTGAAATATATAAATTTCTATGCCTGTGTGGCCCATGCTGAGAGAGTATGATTTAATTATTTTGATGTGATGGAGACATCAAGATTTTTAAAGAGTTTCCCGGGTAATTTTAATATTCATTCAAGTTAGATGATCAATGAGCTGAAAGGAGAATGTGATTTAAAGATAAGGGTATATGGAGTTACAGGGTGAAAGTTGTCAGGTACAGGTGTTCTAACTAATCACAAGGATGACTGAAAAGTAGGTTAAGTAAAGGAAAGTAGACTTGAAGATTATCAGTAATTTAAAGGCTCCTTGAGTTTTTAAAATTATTTGTGAACGTTGAAATTTAAAATTTTGCGAAGTTCTGAGATTATAAGGATGACTGGAATTCAGGTACCAGTGACTTACGAAAGTTGAAGGAAGGGACTAGAATGGGTAAAGTAGAACGGCATGTTGACGTAACTCTCAAAGGAAGATGAAGTGTGGCTTGAGTGGGATCTAAATGTAGCAGAGGGGAATCACCAGAAGGATACCCTTCAGTTATGTCTCTGTATACTGAGGAAGTCAGTAGATGAAAATTACAATTGTCTTCAGAAATGAGTGAGGCATGTTTAAGTTATGTTTCAAAGAGTATCATGCTATAGGCTGAACCTATTGGAGAGGTTACAGGAGAATGAAGATAACAATGACATTTTTGGGAAGGGATTTCTGAGGAAAGAAACCTAGCTCAGATAGGGATGAGGGTAGAATAGAAGAGAGGTGAGTGGTGGAGTCTCTCACTGCATGGAAAAACAGCTAACTTTGCAATTACATTAGTATTTATTACTGGGTAAGAAATTACCACAAATTCAGAAGCTTAAAACAACCTTAATTTATTATCTTATAGCTTTTATGGGTCAACAATTCGAGTGTAGTTGAGCTGAACCCGCTGCTCAGGGTTTCACAGATGTGTAATCAAGGGATCAGATGGCACAAGTTCAAATCTGGAACTCAGCATCTGGCTGTTGGAAGTATTTGGTTCCTTGTAGTTGTAGGACTGAGGTCCCCTTTCTTACAGGTTGGTGGCTGGAGGTCACTCTCAGCTATTAGAGGCCCCTACAGTTCCTTGCTAAATGGCCATCTCACAAAATCACAGCTTTCTTTTCCAAAGCCATTACGATTCTCTCTCTCTCTCTCTCTCTCTCTCTCTCTCTGTCTCTCTCTCTCTCTCTCTCTCTCTCCCCTCTTCCCAAAGAAAGTGTTACACAGTTTAATTTAATCAAAGGAATGACCACCCCATCACCCTTGCCATATTCTATTGGTTAGAAGCAAGTCATAGGTTTTTCCTGCCCTGAAGAAGTAGAGATTATACAAGAGTGCAATTCCTCATTTGGGGTCATCTTATTATTCTGCCTACCACAGTAGTGATGAGATTACATTTTCCCAGACTTGGCAATGTCAACAAAACAGGACATGTAGGGCACAGGGTCTATATTTATTTTGCTTTCAGAGAGGTTGTGTATGCTTCTCTAAAATTTGAAGAGGTGCAGAATGATCGTTTTCTAACTTAGAGATACATAAACATGATGAGTGTGTTCTAGTTGAGGCAAGAAAACTAGAAGGCTTGCTTAAGGATATAAAGTAGAGAGAGTACCATAAAAAACATTGTCGGCAAAGGCCTTGGTATTTGGAGACCTGGGGATGAAGTAGCCAGAGACAAACATTTTTCTGGGTAGGATATGTTTAATTTTTTCTACAGTGTTCAGGTGGACAACTCTGAGACAGAACTTTAACTCAAATTACAGTCTCCTTGTCTGTAGTCTACTCCATCACTGAACCATACCCCCACTCCCTCTTGTCTCTGTTGCTCTTCAGGGACCTACTCTGAGTGCTTATTGCCCTTCTGAAAATAGGAATCTCTACCCTAGACCATACACTACTAGAAAAATTTGGGAGAGTTATTGACTGGGACTTAATCAATTGGCCCTCTAGGCCAGTATTATTTTTAAGAAAATTTTTTGAGTTAAAATTGACATGTGTCATATTTTCAGGTATACAACATAATGATTTGATATTTGTATATATTGTGAAATGATCATCACAATAAGTCTAGTTAATATCCATCACCACACTTACTTTTTTTTTCTTGTGATGAGAACATCTAGTATCTACTCTCTTAGCAACTTTCAAATATCCAATACAACACAGTATTATTAATTATGGTCACCATGCTGTACATTAGATCCCATGGCTTACTTACTCTATAACTGGGAGTTTGTACCTTTTGACCACACTTATCCATTTCACCCACCCCTGCCTCTGGCAGCCACCAATCTGTATTCCCTATCTGAGTTTTCTGGGGTTTGTTTGTTTATAGATTCCACATATAAGGGAGATAATACAGTATTTGTCTTTCTCTGTCTGACTTACTTCACTTAGGGTAATGTCCTCAAGTTCCATCCATGTTGTTGCAAATGACAAGATTTCCTCCTTTTTATGGCTGAGTAATATTTCATTTTATGTATATAACATAGTTTCTTTATCCATTCACTTACTCATCAGTGGGCACTTAGGTTGTTTCTATGTCTTAGCTATTGTTAAATAATGCTGTTATAAACATGGGGGTACAGATATGTTTTCAGGTTAGTGTTTTAATTTTTGGGGGGGCGGATAAATACCCAGAAGTGGGATTTCTGGATCATGTGGTAGTTGTAGTTTTAATTTTTTGAGGAACTTCCATACTGTTTTCCATTGTGGCTGCACCAATTTAAATTTCTACCAACAGTGCACAAGAGTTCCCTCTACTCCACATCCTCACCAACGCTTCTTGTTAGTTTTTGTCTTTTCGATAGTAGCCATTCTAACAGATGTGAGGTGATACCTCACTGTGGTTTTGATTTGCACTTCCCTGATTATGATGTTGAGCACCTTTTCATGTACCTGTTGGGCATCTGTATGTCTTCTTTGGAAAAATGACTGTTCCGATCCTCTACACAGTTTTAATCGATTTGTTTGTTTTTTCACTATTGATGTATGTGTTTTTTATGTATTTTGAATATTAACCCCTTATCAGGTATTATACCCTTATTAAAAATTTCATATAGTCAGAAAGGATTTAATACTGCCAACTTTATAATACTCAAACAGTACAGTTCCATGTGACTTTCAGAGTTTTGAATTTGTTATTCCTCTCTAAATGGGTACGAGCTACAGTTCTGTGTCACTGAATTACCATAGAGACCCCACACCTGTTTCATTCCAGTCAGAAATATTTTTCCCTACAGTTAGAAGTTATGATAAAGATTCATGACCTGTTGGAATCCTTCTGTTGTGTGAATTTTATTATAAGGAAAAAATAGGAAATACTGGAAGTCTGTATTGCCATATTTAGATATGTGTATATGTAAGAAGGCACATGTTGTATACATGAATATAGATGTATGTGTGTGCGTTTAGATGTACATATATTTGGTTTTAATCAAAAGGTTTATGTAATGTCTGTCCAGTGGATGTTCATAACAGTTATCTTGGAACAAAGATATACTTAGAATGCATCAAAGAATATTTTAATAATATGTTCTCCTCTTGAAAAGAAGCCTATAGATGTGAATGAAGAAAATTTAGTGTAATGACTTTATATTGAGTTTATAATCAATAGAAGAAATGTTTCCTTGACGGATTTAGTGTTGGCTGCCACAAAAGATTAAAGCAGATTACATTAAATTGTTAAAAAATAAAATCGGGAAAACCAAGTCACTTTTAATATTTGCAGATTTGTGCCCATGGATAATGGCATGGGTTATTAAACAAATTTGATGTGATCTATCAATTAGAAGTAGGTAAAAACCCTCTGTGAAAAGTTATAGCTAAATAAGCACACCAGCATGAACTTTAAACTCTTTGCAGCAAGTCTATTTAAAAAACTCAGGGTACTAGTATGTTCGTTTCTGGTCTTTCAGGATTAAAAGGGGTTGTCCCTAATGTACGTTAAGAAAAGTTTGGTAACTTAAAAACGTATCTTTTAGTGTGTTACTTCAGTTGTACACGTTTTGGTTTTCTTTTCCTTTTTGGAATAGTACTATATATCTTTTTTGTAATAAGGTTAAAATTTATAGATGGCAAAAGAGTTGGAGGACTATGATAGTACAGTTCTTACTTAGTTTCCAGTAGTTGAATATGTATATGAATATATAAAGTGTTTCTATAAATTTTATTTTGCCAAAAACTTAGGATCCAGGACTGGTAAATAGAATGCTAATTAATATGTGAGCATTATTCCTTAGGCCTCTAACCTAATTGATATATTTTTCTTGATTTTAAGCTATTAATAGATTCATTATTTTCATTTATCTTTTAATTATCTATATTCTAAGCTGTCTTAGTGTGTAACAGTTGTTATCCTCTTACAGTAAGTGTTATAAACTTTAAGTAAGTCATATTGCTGTAAGGAATGTGAATGAAAATTTTGAATTTCTTGGGATTTTATTGCCATACCTTACTCATGGTAAGATCATATTTATCATCTGCATTTTCCTCCTCTATTTTTGTCATTATATTTAAATCTTTAGTATGCACATTTATCTCAAAAGAGAAATTGCCTGAGTGTCTAGTACTTGATGAATTCTCTAGCTCATCATCTAGCCCTTAATTATTTACTAATTACATTATTATCCAGTTGATTCATGTTCTACATTATCTTAACACAGGAGGATTTTAAGTACTTTAAGGAATGGGCCAGATCCTGTCTTTCTTTTAAAGTGTCCTATCTATACTGACTAGTCTCTGTGCTACCCATTTTTACTTGAGCAATACCATTTGATTCTCACCATCATTATGTATAGATGAGGAAACTGAGTTAGTAGCAGAGGTAGTATTAAAATGAAGGGGTTTTTTTTGCTGTTGGTTTGTACCTTGGTAGACCAAGTGATGGTGAGTTATTGTCCTACCTACTTGCACCAACTTTCCCAGGCGCTGAGGCTTGCCAGGATAGGCTAACACTTTACAGTAGGGTTTTGGAAGTAAAATTAGGATAATCCTGTCACTTTTCATACTTAAATCTTTGCATGCTTAGATAATGCCATGGGTAAACACGCTTGAGGTGCTCAACCAGTGCCTAATAGTTAGAAAGAAACATCATTTCCAAAATCATGGCTGAATAGACGAACAAGCCTGAATCATAATATCTTTGAATATGAGTGCACCCAGGTGTGGCTCTGAGATGAGACGTCCCAACTAGTTTTTGAGGTAAAGATGCTAAGGCGCGTCCTGCAATAAATAATTTCTAGGAGTCTAGATGGACAGTAGTAGAACCATTTCCAGAGTGGAGAATAAAATGTGTTAGGAAGAGGGAACCAGATACATCTTTATAAAAGAGTAGAAGGGGAGCATCCTTTCAGACAGGTAAAGCATGATGGTGGGAAATTTAGGAATCTGCTAGTAGTAACTGATACTAGGACATCAGACTTAGTCATGGTATTCAAATCCCTGTTTAAGGAGAAGTTCCAAGGCAAAGCCACAGGTTTATATGAACCAGAGTATCAGGCAAACTTGCAAGACCACAGGGAAATGAGTCAAGTGTTCTATTACAGGAGTCAAAATTCAAGGCAAAGACGTGACTTCCTGTACCTCTTCTGCCCATACCCCCCACCATATACTGGATCAGATTTGATTTTCTCACATGTTATGTCTATGACATGATTTTGGTGTATGCCATGTTGTGATAAGACATGTTAATATTTACAAAGGTTCTCAGAGAAGTCATTATTTTCCCTTACTTTTTAGTTAAAGAGATAGGCACTCAGATATTAAATAATCCAAGGTCTCAAAGCTAGTCAGTTTCAAAAGATTGTAACTTAGATTTTTCTGTTTCTCTAACACTACAGCCATTCTACTTTTTTAAACATTTTATGTCTGACACTACCTAACGTGAGGAGTGTTTCCACAAGTCATTTATAAACAAATTTACACTGTGTGTAGGTGATGTATCTCTCATTCCTTTTATGTTGAGAAACCTTCCTTTAGTTTCAAGGGACGTTTTATGGCTTTATCCCCATATTCCTGTGAAGGACCTTATGTGAGACCACATGTCTCTTACTGTGTGAAATTAAAATGGGCATACATGCTCTTCTCTTACAGGCTTTCATTGACATTGAGATGAATATTAGGAGTAATATGTGTTTTATTGGGAGTTTTCAGGATCGCACAAAGTCACTTTGGACACAATGATTTACTTATTAACATAAATTACTTTGACTTCATACAATTAAAATGCACTGCTGTCTATGTGGAAAGTGATTCTTAAAGATGTATTCTTTCAGTTTGCAGACAACATATTCTTTTTGATTCTGACTCTAAAACTTTCTAAAGAATACATTACAGTACTTTATTTTTAGGGCCTATGCTTAGAGAATATTAATAAATGTTTGTCCTCTTATAGTTTAAATGTTTTTTAATGCCTTATTTAAAAACAAGAAATATGTCTAAAAGTATCACTATATATAATGAATTATAATAATGATTCAGACAATACTTTTCAAGCTGTGTGAGCAGCAATATAATCTCCTATAGTTCAGTTCAAAATAAAGTATGCACCTAATGGCATATATTCATATACGGATACAGTGAATTGGGGTGTAGGATTTGGTACCCAACATCGAAAGCTGCAGTGATTGGCAACCTAGTAATTTTCTGTGCACTGTATGGGTGAATTTTAGGTAAATGGGTGATGGATCTGTGTGGTTATCAATTAAAGTGATATCTCCCACTTGTAAGGTAAAATGGTATACGTTTTCACAAGGGCATATGGTAACTTAAACAGCTGGGTTTTTCTATTAAGGGGTGGGGGCAATATTTACCCTACTCAGGAAGTACCAGCAAAGTTTCGATTGAGCGGTAATTTCAGAAAACTGTGGAGTTGCCTACCCTCTCTTTCCTCCATCACTTCTGCCTGACTCCAAGACCATGACTGGGAAGTAGAGGATGTATTATTTATAAAAGGGTGGCTAATCCCCAAAGTTTAAAAAGTACTGTGAAGTAAGACAAAAAAAGGCAAATATCATATGATATTGCTTATATGTGGAATCTAAAAAAAAAAAAGGGTACAAATGAACTTAATACAAAACAGAAATAACTTACGGTTACCAAGGGGGAAAGCAGGGGGGATAAACTGGGGGATTAGGATTGACATATACACACTACTATATATAAAATAGATAACTAATAAGAACCTACAGTATAGCACAGGGAACTCTACTCAATACTCTGTAGTCACCTATATGGGAATAGAATGTAAGAAAGAGTGGATATATATATATGTATATGTAAAACTGATTCACTTTGCTGTACCGCAGAAACTAACACAACATTGTAAATCAACTCTACTCCTATAAAAATTAATTAAAAAAACACTGACCTATAGGACCCTTTAAGCTTAATCTACTTACCAGTAATGAAAATGTACAATGCAAAGTATATTAAGCTATGTATGTAGTGCTTTATTAAAATGCTTAAATATGCTTAAATTAACAAATGATATACTTTAACTTTTTCTTAGTAATTCTCATAAAAGTTCATGGTGTTAGAAAAGTAGTTGAGGCCACAGTGAGCCCCAAATTGAAAACTAAGTACACTGGAGTTTTTCCTTTAGATAGTGCAGTATATGTACATGGTAAATGGAAGGTTGTTTACCATTTTATTTTTCGTTTCTTTCTTAAGATTAGGGAGTACTGAGGCCAGAGAGTTTAGTTCATTCAGACGGAAAAGCTTACACATGTGGAATGGGTTTATTTGTTATTAAGATACAGTTCATAAAGATAATGAATTGTGTAAGCAGTATATCAAAAATCAAGTCTGACAATTATTTTGGGCTGCTTCTAATTGTGAGAAAGAAGCCTAAAACGTGGACCATAAAGCCAAAGCACTGGAATTTTACTGATAAATTTAGATTCTCTTGGTATAATGGGACAGAAGTATTTTTTAAAAGATACTTCCCACATATCCATTTAGCTCATATTTCAGTTTAGAACAAAATGTTGAGAATAGCAAAACCTAAGCGGGGCACCAAACCAACAGTGAAGTGATTAAGAAGGGGCTGTGTGCTTCTTTTAGTCTTCTCAGGTTTCTCTGTTTTGATTGTTTTTCTGTACTCAGCACTCAGTTGCAGTCTAATGAAGAATTCCTACACACTCCTGTATTAATCTTTTCTGTAGGTTATGATGTGTAATAAGTAACTCCAAATCTCATCCTGTAACAATATATTTATTCCTCTCTTGTTACATGCTTGTTGCTCAGCTTATTTCAGACTGTGGGCTGGGATCAAGTTGGCTTCACATGTGGTTTCATTCCAGGCTCTAGACTGTAGGGTTAGCTGCAATTTGGAATATTCTCATTTCATGTAGAGGACCGAGGGGAAGAAGACAGGTGGAAGTTTGTAATGCCTCTAAACATTTCTGTTTTGGATGTTTCAGACATTGTGTTCGCTTATGATCCTTTGGCCAAAATAAGTCATGTTGGCTAAAAAAAAAAAAGGCCGATTTTAACTCCACCTACATGGAAGGAGAAGGTGAATAAATTAACACAAATAATGATCTATACCATATCCTTGTGGTTTCCAGACTTGGTTGGTTTCTGTTTACTATGATGGTTCTTAAAATTTGCCATGCATTGATTTCTTCCTTGGCCTATCCTCATTTGAGTGGTAATAATCATAATAAATTAAGTTTGCAAAAATGATCAATAAGAAAAAAAAGTAAACATTGATAATAAAATCATTTCACTTAATCACTTCACTTACATGGGCCTAAACCTCACATGTCATCTCTTTTCCAGGTGTGCGGAACCAGGAGGTAAACAAATAGATAGCCTGGGCTGCCCAAAATATATGCCACCAAGCGTATTTCCTACGCATAGTGGATTTTATTCATAAGAAAACACCTACACAGCCTCTGCTGAGAACCTGTCTATCCTTACTTTACATATATTTTAGTGATTTATTTCCCCAGCCTAAATCTTACTATAAGTACATTTGAAACCATGACAGTGATGCCAATATGAATTGACAGCTGACAGTCTGAAATGAGGGAGAAGAGTTGTGATAGCTTACATTATTGGTCCTAATGTTTCACCCTTTCTTACTTCATACCATTTTCATGTAACTTTATTGTTCCTCCCTGAAGCAGATTATACTTCCTTGCCCCTTTGTCTTTGCACTTGGCCATGTGACTTGTATTAGAAATAGAATGAAGCAATTTTTTTTTTTTTTTTTTTTTTGGGTGGTACGCGGGCCTCTCACTGTTGTGGCCTCTCCCGTTGCAGAGCGCAGGCTCTGGACGCGTAGGCTCAGTGGCCATGGCTCACGGGCCCAGCCGCTCCGCGGCATGTGGGATCCTCCCGGACTGGGGCACGAACCCGTGTCCCGTGCATCGGCAGGAGGACTCTCAACCACTGCGCCACCAGGGAAGCCCAGAATAAAGCAATTTTGAAAGTCTGTCAGTTCCAATCCTAGGCTTTAATATACCTTACGTGTTACTGTTTGCTCCCTTGTGTTTCTTCCATCAATGTGTAAAGAATTTGCCTCTTTTAACCCATTAGTCTAAGGAGGATTAAAGACACATGGAGCACAGCTGACTTTTCTGATCGGCCAAGATCAGCCCACTCAGCTCACCCACATATGGTGATTATTTTATGCCACTAAGTATTGGGGTATACTTCTATTTTTAAAATTTTAGCAATAATTAATAATCTTAAGAATGTGACAATTGTTAAAAAAAAAAAAACAACATACTCTTCTAGACTGGAATTCCCCAGTGTTTTACAAAAGGATAATAGCTATTTGATAAAAAGCGGTATTTGGGGCTTCCCTGGTGGCGCAGTGGTTGAGAATCCGCCTGCCGATGCAGGGGACACGGGTTCGTGCCCCGGTCCGGGAAGATTCCACATGCCGCGGAGCAGCTGGGCCCGTGAGCCATGGCCGCTGAGCCTGCGCGTATGGAGCCTGTGCTCCGCAAAGGGAGAGACCACAACAGTGAGAGGCCCGCCTACCACAAAAAAAAAAAAAAAAAAAAAGCGGTATCTGAGATCGAATGTTAGAGAAGTTATAGGTTAAATAAAATTACATATTATTGACTATTGAGAGACTTTAATAGGCTCTGTTAATGTCCAAGACTTGGACAGTTACCTGCATTTTTCAAGTTGATTTGGCAATAGGAAACTAACATACAGAAACGACTAGTAACACCTCTCTAAACACAATTTAAGAAATAAGGGTTATTCTTAGGTCATTTAGCAGAGTAATCGATAATCTCATTGCCCTTAAAACCTTCATTGTTGGATCCCTGCACAGCAGGCACTATTCATGCTGGAAATAATGCTGTGTCATTGAGAAAAATTAAGAAAACTCAACAAGCTTCAAATTTTATAGTAACGTGAGTTTTTATACACACTTTTTTCGTCATCCCATTAGTGACAAACCCATGGATCCAGGTGAAAATAGGACATGATTAGATGTGTTGCACACAAAACTGGCGATGAAATGGAAACTGTAGAATATTTGCTAAGATATATGCTGTTGCTATCACTGAATACCTACTGTTGTCTACAACCATGAGCTGTTGCAGCTACATGTGTCAGGCTATTTTACACACTTCCCAGGAGCTACAGCATCTTGCTTTGGATAAAAACTGATGTAATTAATAAAGTCTAAAAGTATGCCAGAATAATTTTACATAAAACTATTTAGCAACTCATTTTTTCCAATAAATCATAGAATTTTCAACAATGATATACTTATCAATAGGTTTAGTGTTTGGAATCCGATTATTGGGGAAAGTAATTAGTAATCACTTTATTCTAAGACTAAAAGTTCTTTATTGCCATTTCTTTAAGTACCTAAAATACATTTTGAGCAAATGCTCAAGGGCTAATAATGAATTGCTTCCATTTCTATCTTTTTAACTCTTGCTAAGGTAAGAATACCAAGATTATCTTACATATTACAATAAGAAAAAGTAATTTTATAGCAATGGGAATGCATAAATATGTGGACAACTGAAATTTCTTCTGTGTTAGAAACTTTGATTTACTCAAAAGTGCTAAGTGATTAGTATATGAAAATCAGATTTTATTCCAATTTGAAAAGGTAAATACCATATATATCTATCCTTTGAGTCATTAGAGCTCATGTCATAGCCAGATAGCTTCAATCATTTTTACCTCCTTGTGCTAATACTGAAAACAATTTTCTAATCATTACTTAAAATCAGTGTTTTATATATTTAGTACTAAATGACATATTTTTAAAATTCTCAACATTACATGAATTACCAGCTTGATTTTAAAATATTGTAGAATTACCTTTCTCTTTGCTTACTTTGGTTAAACTTTGTTGTATTGGTAATTAATATAGTTATCTCCATTCACGTGAGTTTACTCAGATGATGGAAGATGTTGTGGCCAGCCTATGGTATCCATGGACACCAGACAGATGAGGGATTCTAAGCTGAGTAACTTTAGAATTGAAAGTCAACATATCTTATCCAAACCATCATCATTGAAGTGTCTGTATACACATACCAATGTTAACTTAGCAGATTTAGCCTAAAGTAGAGGCGATAAAGTTCAAAAACTAATTTAACTGAATAAAATGCTTTCTAAGAAGTTGTGTTGTCTCACTTCTGGACAAGTTGTCTCACTTCTGGACAAGTAATTTCATAACAACCTGGGGAAAGGAAATTAGATTTGTCATTATACATATATTTGACAGGATTGCATTGACAATCTGTCTTGTAAAGTGCAATCTTGAAACAAAAATTTAGAGTTCTAAAAATTGCAAGATGATGTAAAGAAATTTTCTACTTAAAGAGACAGGTATATATAACTTAATCCTACAATAACATATGAGATAGCCTCGTGCCTGCAATGGTTATAAAATACCATTGCTGTATTTGCTTTCCTTTCCTTGCATGCTTTGGTAAATAAACACATTTCCAAACCCCCCCCAAAAATCCTAATTATTACTTAAACGATAATACTCTGTGTGTATATACACATATATATTTGTATGTAAATCTCTATTATAACACTTAGATAAATATCTCCTAGAAATACAGTGCTTGTCTGAGTCTTGAAGCAGTAAGAATTTGACTTAGTGAAATATCCTCACTCCTTGCACTTTTGAACCTCATTTTCAGAACTCTGTATGTGGTATTTGGGGCAAAAACAGGTATCTAGGGAAGGCATTTACATTTTCTCACACACAACAATCAAGTAAGAATGAGGCTGAAAATTAATGAAAGGCAGGTATAGGCTGAAGATAAGTTGGGAATATTTAAATTAAAATATATAATAGCCTATACATAAGGCACCTTAAGATTTCTCACACTGGCTTAATCACCTCTGAGAATTATTATGGTATTTTGTCCCATTTGTCTACATTTTTTTCCCATTTAGCTGCAATTTGTAATGACAAGTGCAAGTTAGTTTTTCTCCTATTATGGAGGCTAAAATATTGCTTCATGGGATCATTATGCATAGTAGCCCAGCCCTGGAAGCAGCCAAAACATCTATTAGCAGTAGAATAGATATGTAAATAGTGCTATATCCACAGAGTGGAATACTGTACAACAATGAAAGTAAATGGACTACAACTATATGTACTGAAATGGATGAACTTCACAAACATCACAGACAAAAATAATCTAGCCATAGCAAAGTATAGCCTGTGTGATTCAATTTACATAAATTTTAAACAAGACAACTATGATTTTTCATTATGATAAAATATATATACCCAAATTTATCAACTTAATTATTTTTAAGTGTACACTTTTGTAGCATTAAGTTGTGCAACAATCACTACTATCCATTTTTAGAACTTTTTATCATCCAAAACAGAAGCTTGGTACCCATTGAACAATAAATCCCCATAACCCCATAACCCGTCCACTCAGCCCCTAGTAACTTCTATTCTACTTTGTCTATATGAATTTACCTATTCTAGGTGACTCATATAAGTGGAACCATATAATATATGATGTTTTATGTCTGGCTTATTTCACTTAGCATGATGTTTTCAGGATTTATCCTTGTTGTAGAACATATCGGAACTTCATTCTTTTTTTATTGAAGTATACTTGATTTACAATGTCGTGTTAGTTTCAGGTGTACATGACAGTGATTCAGTTATATGTGTTTGTGTATATATATATATATATATATATATATATATATGTGATTCAGTCAAATGTGTATATGTGTGTATATATATTTTTTCAGATTCTTTTCCCTTGTAGGTTATTATAAATTATTGAGTATAGTTTCCTGTGCTATACAGTAGGCCCTTGTTGGTCATCTTTTTTTTTTTATATAGCAGTGTATATATGTTAATCCCAATCTCTTAATTTATCCTTTCCCCTTTGGTAACTCTAAGTTCAATTTCCTCATTTCTTCATTCATTTTATGGCTGAATAATAGTTCATTGTGTGTAAATATATGTACATATAATCATTTTATGTACAAAATTGCAAACTGATAGTGGAAGCCCTCCAACTTGGTTTCTGTGGAGGAATGAGAGCCTGGAGTTTACTAGTCCACCATTCTGCTGTCAGTCTCCAAGGCGAACATAGTTTTAAATATCAGCCTCCTGGCTACCATTGCAGAGGAGGATGGTTGTTGATTTTGACATGCCATATACCACTAGGACTTCTCTTGTGCTGGTAACTGGCTGCTTTTCTTGCCCTAAGCAGTGTTTACAAAGGTGACGTTTACGAAGGTTATCTGCCACCTTCGTATTAAATCATAGAGTTGTACACATTTGTGCAATTTTTAAGTTTACTTCAATAAAACATAAAAAAATTTACCTACACAGCAATAAAAAGGAATAAACTGTTGCTTACAGTAACATAGATAAATCTCAAAAGCATTATGTTAGTGAAAGGATCTAGATATAAAAAACTTCTATACTGTATGATTAAATTTCTGTAACATTCTGCAGAAGACAAACATAAAGGAACAGAAACCAGATTGGTGGTTTCTGAGAGAAGTAGGGCTGAATAATTAGCACAGAGGGATACAAGAGAACATTTTGGGGTGATGGAAAGAGTCTGTATTTTGAATTATGTAGAGATTATGGGACTGAATATATTTTGTTGAAACTCAAAGAACTGTACACCTAAAAAGCATGAATTTTGTTGTAAAAGACACTCTAATAAGCATTGTGTTGAGAACAAAAATGTAAGTAACCTAGCCAAAGTTCCCTTTCCATCAGGACAATTAGGAGACGGTATGAAGAGAATAATGATGTTAGATGCATGACTTTCAAGTAAGATTCTATTAACTAGTGATGTATTTCCCTTTTCAAAATGCTGTTCAGGATACTTAACACCTCCATTGTGCTCAGAGATGGACCAATGTGACAGAAATCCTGGTAAATTATTGTGCATTTCAGATAGTGTGTATACTATCTTCTCTACATGCTGGAGTTAACTATTAATAGGTAATCTCTAGAAATATAAATTCTTATTTAAGCAGAATTATTTACTGTATCAGTTACTGTTTGCTGTGTAAAGAACCACCCTGACATTTAGTGGTTTAGAATAAATGGCAAGCACTTACTGCTTCTTGACGTTATGTCAGTTGGCTGTGTGATTATTTACCTGTGGCCTGTCTCAGTTGAGGCTGAATGATCCAGGATAGCTTGACTCTGGTGTCATCTGGGATAATGGTCTTATCCCCCAGCACTGTGGCCTGGACTCATTCACATGGTGGTCTGAGTTCCCAGCAGTGACTTAGGGCAATTCTAAATGTGGAAGAACTCTTCAAAGCATCTGGGTGTGTCACGTATGTTATTTTCTTGTTGAACAAAGCAAATCACATGGTGTAGCCCAGAACCAAAGGGTGGAGAAATTCCATCACTTGATTGGAAGAGTGGCAAACTCGCATTGCTAAAAGATGTACCTTAAGTGATGGGAGGAATTATAAATGGTATTTTTTTGCAGTTTTATTGGTGTATAATTTATATACTATGAAGTTAATGTCTTTTGAGTGTGTAGTTCAATGAATTATTATAACTATAAAGACATGATTCAACTACCAAATGAGTTAAAAAATTTCATCACCCTCCAAATTTCCAGTCAGTCTCCACTTCGAGCCACAGCTAATAGCTGATCATCTTCCTGTCACTACTGCTTTGCTGTTTTTAGAATATAATTTAAAGGAAATCATATAGTATGTTATCTTCTGTATCTGGTTTCTTTCATTTAACATGTTTTTGAGATTTATTCCATAATTGCTATTCCATTATATTGATACACTTTTATCCATTTATAAGTTGAGAGACATTTGGAATATTTTGTATTTGGGGCTATTAGAAAAATACTTCTATAAATACTAGCATGTAGGATTTTTTTGTGGACATATGTATTCCCTTACCTTGATACATACTTTAAAGCTGAATTTCTGGATCTTATTTTAACTATGTTTAATATTATTTCCATAAGGTCAGTACTACTGTCTGATCTCATTCCTGATTTTAGCATCTTGGATCTATTTTTTTTGTTCAGGATAGCTAAAGTTTTGTTAATTTTGTTGTTCTTTTCAGAGAACCAACTATTGGTTTTGTTAATCATCTCTATTATCTTTTAATCTGTTTTATTCATATATTCTCTAATCATTACTATCTCCTTGTTGCTTTGGGTTTAGTTCTTCTAGTTTCTTAAGGTGTTGATTTGGAATCTTTCTTTTAAATATAAGCACTTATAGCTATGATTTTCCCCTTGAGTACTGCTTTAGCTACATGCTAAAAGTTGTGATATGATCTGTGTTGGATTTCATTGTCCTCAAGGTATTTTCTAATGTCCTTTGTGATTCCTTTTTTGGCCCATTATTATTTAGGATTGGGTTGTTTGAATTTCTTCATGTATTTCCTTTTGGTATTGATTTCTAATTTCCTTCCATTGTGATCATAGAACATACTTTATATGATTTCATTTTTTAAAAAAATTTTGACACTTGTTTTACAACCTAACATATGGTCTATTTTAGAGAATGTTCCAGGTGCACTTAAGAAGTATGTATGTTCTCACTTAGAGTTGAGTGATCTATGGCTGTCTATTATGAGTTGTTGCTATACAGTGTTCAAGTCTTCTGTTTCTGTGATGATCGTCTGTCTAGTTGTTCTATACATTGTTTAATGTGGAGTATTTAAGTGTTCAACAACTTTAGTTGACCTGTATATTTCTCTTTTCAATTCCATCAGTTTTTGCTTCATATATTCAGGAATCTATTGTTGGGTGCATAAGGTTTATTATATCTTCTTGATAAATTATTACTCTTCATTACTCACTCACTGGCTCTAGTAAAAATTTCTGCCTTGAAGTCTCTTCTCTCTGATATTTGTATAGCCATTACAGTTCTCTGATTTACTAATTATTACTCAGCATAGAATATGATTTTCTATATATTTTCTTTAAAACTGTATATGTGTATCTAAAGTGAGTCTTTTGTAGACAGCATTTGGTTTCATCATTTTTAAATCAGTTTTGCCTATTTTAAGGTTGCTTTTAGTTAATTTTATCCATATATATTTAATGAAATTACATTACATTAAAGGAGGATTTGTCAAATCTGTCAGTGTCAAATAGTATTTGTGCTATTTGTTTTCTATGTCTTGTATCTTTTTGTACCTCATTATTTCCTTCTTTTGTTATAGATACAATGTAGTGTACCACTTTGATTCCCTTCGTGTTTCTTTTACTATGTAATTTTTAAACTGATTTCCTTAGCAGTTGCCCAGGTGATGCCAATCATCTTATTAGTTAGTAATAATCTAGTTTGCATTAATACCAGCTCATTTTCAATAGCATAGCACACTTTAGTCCGGTGTAACTCTGTCCCCCCACCTTACGTTGTTCTTGGCAGAAATTACATTTTTATACATTGTAAACATTTTATACATTGTATGCATTGCTTTACACATTGTTGATGTATTTATACTTATTTTATATATGGTATTTTAAATGATGTAAGAGTAAAAGAGGAGTTACAATCAAAAGTACATTAATACTGACTTTTGCATGCTCATACGTGGTCACCGTCATTGATGTTCTCTCTTCATGTTGATTCAAGTTACTGCCCGTTGTCCTTTCATTTCAGATGCATTTCCTTTAGCATTTCGTGCAGGGTAGCACTGCTAACAATAAACTGGTTTTGTTTATTTTTGGATGTCTTAATTCTCCTTTTTTTTCCTTTTTTCTGTGGAATAAATCTGACTTGGAACATTGTGTAAGTTTAATGTGTTACTTTGATGTATTTATATATTATTGCCAATGTGGTAATATTTATCACATAACAATTATAGGACAGTATTGTCTATATTCATTGTATTGTGCATTAGATCTGTATGGCTTCTTTACTACCTGTTATAAGTTTCTGTTCTTAAACACCATCACTCTTACCCATCTCATTCCCCGGCAACCACCATTTTAGTCTGTTTTTTGTTTGTTTGCTTGTTTAATGGGTTTAACCTTTTTAGATTCCACATGTTAGTGGTATCATACAGTACTTGTCTTTTCTGTCTGACTTCTCTCTCTTGGCATAATGTGCTTAAGGCTCATCCATGTTGCCACAAATGAGACAATATCCTTCTTTTTGGTGGCTGAATAATATTCCATTGTGTATATGTACATCTTTTTTATCCATTCATTCCATTGATGGGCACTTGGGTTATTTCCCTATCTTGGCTGTCTCCTTCATTTTCAAAATAAAGTTTTTATGGGTATAAAATTCTTGAAGGACAGGATTTTTCTTTCAGCACTTGGAATATGTCATCCTATTGCCTTTGAAATTTCATGGTTTCTGATGGAAATAGACTATTAATTTTATTGAGGATCCCTAGTACATGATGAGTCACTTCCCTCTTGCTGCTTTTATGACTCTCTTTTCTTGACTTTTCAGAGTTGTTTTCTAATGTATTTCAGTGTGAATGTCACTGAGCATAGTCACTTTGGGTTTCGTCAAGCTTCTTGGATGTGTTCATTAATGATTTTCTTCTAACGTGGGAGATTACTGCCGTTATTTCTTCACATATTCTTTCTGACTCTTCATCTCTCTCCCCTCTTCTTCTGAGACCCCCATTATATGTATGTTGTTATATTTGGTGGTGCCTCACATGTTTCTTAGAGTCTGTTCATTTTCGTTCATTCTTTTCTTTCTGTTCAAATTGGATCATTTCAAATGATCTTTCTTTACATTCACTGGTGCTTTCTTCTGCTTACTAAAATCAGATTTTGAGCTCCTCTAGTGAATTTTTAAAATTCAATTACTATATTTTACAACCCCCGAAATGTGATTCCATTTTTATTATTTCTATTTCTTTATTATTTTCTCAGTTTGCTGAGATGACATTCTCATGCTTCCTTTGTTTCTTTAGTTTCCTTTAGCTCACTGAACATATTTAAGATAGCTGTTCAAAGTTTTTGTCCATAAAGTGCAGCATTTGGACTTCCTCATTCACAGCTTATGTTGATTTATTTCTTTTCCTGTGTTTTATGGCTATACTACTTGTTCTTTGAATGCCTCATAATTTTTATTAAAAACAGGACCTTTTATTATAATGTAGCAACTTTGCAAATCAAGTTCTCTATTCCCCCTAGGATTTGTTGTTGTTGCTGCTTATTTTCATTGCTGTTTTAGTGACTATTTGAAACAATTCTGTAAAGTCTATATTCTTTATCATTTGTGGCCCCTGAGGTCTCTGTTTTCTTAGCTTAGTGATCAGGTCATGTTTGGACAGAGATTTCCTTCAACATCAGATCCACTTGCAGAGGGTCTGTGTGTGTGTGTTGGAGCACGCTTTCAACAGTTAGCCCAGGCAGTTTGCAATCCTGCTTTAGCCTTAATTTCTGGCTTCTGTAGCTCTTCAAGGTCAGCAGTAGTTTAGAGCTTTGGCCTTCTCAGGTCCTTCATGAGTGCACACACACATCTGAGCATGTACATGGACTTCTTGATTCCCAGGAATTGACTGGAGTTTTTCAAGTCCTTATAGAATTGTTGTCCCCCAGCCCTTCCTACCCAGATTTTTGTTTCATCTGTTGTTTGCTCCAGCTTTATCTTAGGTTGATGCTGGGACATTAGACTGTAAATATTTTTGACCAATGACTCTTGGGATATGTAACATTAATACTAGGCTAGTTCAGAGTTAATAAAAATAAAGACAAGACAAGACAAGCCTTTTGAGCTGGTCTTCTAAAGAGCTACCAGACAGGTCACAATAGACCATTAGGTCCAGATATTTGCAGATGAGGTCTGTTTTCTGCTGTCTTCGATGCCAGGTTGTGCACTAAGTCTACCGCCAAGCTGGGAAGTGCGTGATGGAACCTAGGGTAAGTTAAAACACCACAAAATTCGTTGTTCTTAGCAAAAATCAGTCCCTGTATTTGGAGTAAGCATTCCCCTGGTTACTGAAATAGTATAGTTAATTTCCCGAGTTGGAAAAAGCTGAGTCTGACAGTTAATGTGTAGGTTTTTTTTTTTCTTTCTTTTATGGGGAAGCGGGAGGTAGGCTTTTTGTTTCCTTCCTCTGCGATTTTCACTAATGCTCCCTTTCCGTTTTAGTGATGATGTCTTTTGACAAGCAAAAGTATGTAATTTTGACCAAGTCCAGTCTGTCATTTTTTAATTGTCTGAGTTTTCATTGTCTTATATCTAAGTAATCTTTGCCAACCTGTTGGTCATACAAATTTTCTCATATTTTAATTTTTTTTTAAATTTATGGTTCGTGATTCTTTTGAACTAAGTTTTGCTTTTGGTCTGAGGAAAGAGTCAACGTTATTTTATTCCCACATGGATATCTAGTTATTCCAGTACAAATTACTGAAAAGATTTTTCTTTCTCCATTGAGTTAACTTGGTACATCTTTTGAAAATCAGTTGACTATATGTGTGTGGATCTGTTTCTCGACTTGTTATTTTCTATTGACCTATGTCTTTATTTTTTGCTAATGCTATTTTGCATTGATCACAGTCACTTTATAATAAATCTTAAAAACCAGATAGCATACACCCTCCTAATTTATTCTTTTTCAAAATTCCTTCAGCTACTCTATGTCCGTTGCCTTTCTATATAAATTTTACAATAAGCTTGCCCATTTTTACAAAAAAACAAAAAATGCCTGCTAGGATTTTGATTGGAAATGCACTGAATGTTTTGATCAACTTGGGAAGAATGGTCACCTTTACTTTATTGTCTTGTGATCCTTGAATATGATAGAGGCTGTTTGAGTAGAACTGACATATATACACTACCAAATGTAAAACAGATAGCTAGTGAGAAGAAGCTGCATAGCACAGGGAGATCAGCTCTGTGCTTTGTGACCACCTAGAGGGGTGGGATAGAGAGGGTGGGAGGGAGATGCAAGAGGGAGAGGATATGGGGATGTACGTATACATATAGCTGATTCACTTTGTTGTACAGCAGAAACTAACATAACATTGTAAAGCAATTATACTCCAATAAAGATGTAAAAAATAAATAAATAAAATAGATCACACTTTTCTATACTACAGAGATGAATAATCTAGAAAATCTCTGAAATCTATACGCATTAAATGCTCAGTGTTCTCAAGTAACATATCACCCATAATCACTATCAAATGTAAGCGTTTCCAGGGAGTCAAAGGACCAAATATTAAGGAAAATGCTGAACCCTTGCCTTTGATACGTTTTCTGTTTATTTTCTCTCCATTCGTTGATTAGTCCTCTCCTCCACATAGTAACCTCCTACTCATCCTTTATGATACAGCTCTCTGTTTTCCTCCTGTATGGAGCTCTTTCATGTCAGGTTCCTGAGTCAATATCCTTATGCCAGGATCTTAATCTCTGTGCCTATTATTATTATTATTATTATTTTATTTTATTTTTTTTACCTCTGGGAACCCTAAAATTTATACTCTTCACACATGTAGCAAGCCAAAAAAAAAATAGGGGATTAATACTCTGAGCAACCTCAACCAGTGGTTCTTGGGAGTTTCCTAACAATTCCAGTGCAAACATTGAGAGGTAAACTTTACACCTTTTTCAGAGTTTCACACAGGATTAAGTTCCATTCAACTACTGTGACATTTTGCTTATTATCACATCCTTCCTTAGCTTCCTTCTCTTTTCTGTATCCATTGGCCAGCTGGCATTGCCTATACTTTCCAAATAAACTTCATACACTCAGATTCTTGTTGCAGGTCTTCTCAAACTAAGATAGCACTTACTACGCATCTCCTGTCATTCCCATGTTCTTTTGAGTTAGCATGAATGAAAAAGTGTGTTTTGTGTAGACATGCATTCATCATATGAGCATTAAGTCTCTTGTTTCCTACTTGCTTATTTCCCCTTCTAAGTCGAAGTAACCATTTGTATATAATGGGCACATTATTTTAAAAAGTCTTGTCACTTAATCTTACGCACCTGAAACATTTTTCTGTTCATCTATTTTTTTAAGAGCCATATTGCTTTATGGAGAGAAAAGTTTATGCTTGCAAAAATCCAGATGCAAAAGAAGCAAGCATGTTTAAAAGAACACACAGAATCTAGGAATAAGGATAGAAAACAGAAAGAGGATATTGACCCTGGAGATTAATTTCAACCTGAATTTAGACTTCTAGGAATTTAGGAATGTGGTTTCAGATATCTGGATCATACCAGTCCCTGAACTGGAGTTTGGATATTGCTTTAGTACAAATGGGTAGCAGCTGGATAAAATGCTTTAGTTATCAGGTATCATCCAGTTAGATGCTTCCTCTCAGGGAGAAGTATTTAGTACTCTTAACACACTTCTGTGAGCTGCACGCCTGTGGTGTCTACAGTTTGCAAGAAACTGAACAATTATAAATAAATACAAAGTTAAGGCAGAATAATGATGCCATTTAAAGTCTTCTATTTTTTTCTTTCACTGAGAACAAGGAGAATATGAACATTTCTTTTAGCAAGGTTTACATAGTGCAATTCACTGTATTTGAATGAAATTATGCCAGACATACAAGACATAAAATATTGAGAAATTTGATAAGAGAAGGTTGGTGAAATAAGCCCTGAAATGAGGAGGGGGGGTCATTTTCTAGGATTCAGCTGTTTAATTCTGAGAAAATCAGTGAGTATTGGGCAAGTCTGTCAATACAGGCCTGGGCTGAAATCTATACTCAGCTAATCTGTCCTGTACTTCACTTTTCTTTAATTGGACCCTGGTTTTAGAGCTATTAAAATAAATGGGATAGATATTTTTTGTGTCACATGTAGATATGATATACAACTATTTTGCGGTTCTTATATTTATTAACTGAGTAGGCATATGGAAATTTTAAAAATGCATAGAAACGCATTTAATTGTTATAATACTTAAGAGCTAAATTAAATATTGTTTGCTCAAGCAGTAGAGTTGATATTCCTATAAATGGTTTTCTATTAAATGCAATTTCAAATAAAAATTCAACTTTATGATTGACCATTTCTATTCAGTCTCAATACAATCCTCTGTCCCCACCACACACACATACATGTAGGAGCACATAAAATACTTTAGATACTGTGTCCTGATGTGTGTTCCGTGTTGGAACATAGGGAAGTTGATCTATGTTCAAATATGTTTGGGAACATTGTGTTTACGTTTTGTTTAAAATTGTCCTGTATAATTTTCTGCTCTTCTAGTAGGCTACATCAGGGGATGGCGAACTGTGGCCAGGATGGGTCGAATCCAGCCACCTCTGTGTTTATAAATAAAGGTTTATTGGAACATAGCAATGCCTATTCATTTATGTATTGTCTGTGGCTGCTTTCATATTATAGTGACAGAGCTGAATAATGGTGATGCAGACCATGTAGTCTGCAAAGCTAAAAATGTTTCCTATCTGGCCTTTACATAAAAAAAGTATCTGACCCCTGGGCTAAGAGAGACCTAATATACAATGTTACTCCCATAATTATTTGAGCACAGAAGTCACTTCCCACACATCTTATAGCTTTAGTGTCCTATGGAGTACCACACTGAATACAATATTTTAGTGTTTGCTCAACTGTTTCCCCATTTATTTTAAAAAGAGATTTGAACATCCATAACCACGAAGTTCTTACATTATTTTGAACACCTGGGAGGAATATAATGCAGGGCCTGAAGACAGAAAATCCCCTTGGAGATTTCACCAGCTTTTCAACAGTAATATGACAAAATAATTGCTGGTGGTAATTTCTTAGCAATGAACTCATCAAAAGTATGTTATATAAATCCACTTCACATATTAAATTTATTTGGTTTTCTTTTGGGTTTGCATTGTGGTTCTTAGTGGGCTGAACAAAGATTACCCTTGTTGTACTGAGGAAGATAGTAGTTGCTCTCATTCTATTTAAATTATTATTTTTATGTTAAGCAAAAGATATCCTGGTAGAAAACATGCTGTATTTTCATAATCTATATATTTAATTTTATATTTTATTTTTATGTCAACTGTTATGCAAATTAGAACATGGATTACACAAATAGAAGTCAAAATCTAACTGTTTTACTCTTGTTTTATGTAATATTTGAATGCATTGTTTTTAAGGAATAACTTATTAAGAATGGATTTGCCCTTGTGTTGAAAATAGAAAAGAAATACATTCTGTTAAGAATTTTTAATATTTTCCTTACTGGAAAAGTATGTTGAAAAACGTAACAAATTTAGGTAATAAAAAAGAAAAGGAAAACCAGAGTATTACAAAGTGATCCATATACATATTTTTACATGAAATGTTTGTCAGTTTTATAATGCTTTTTTGCATATTAAAGCATAAATGTCTTTCCAGTTCACAAAACATTCCTCTTCAATAGTATTTTAGTAATATTATTTCATAGTACTGATTATGCATCAAACACTATGCTATATGGTTTATACACATTGACTTATTTAATCCTTTAAATAAGCCTGTGCATTAAATTCTAGTATTTCTATTTCATGTATCAGACTACTAAAGCTGAAAAATTAAGAAAAGTGTATTAGGGACCCACAAGTACCTAGTGACACAGATGAGTATCAGACATAAGTCTGACTCTCATCCACAATGTTGTACTGACTCTATTAATATTCCACTGGGCAGATACGTCATAATCTTTTTAATGAACCTCCTAATGTTGGACAGTTTAGTTTAAAATACTCTGTAATATAAATATCAGTGTGATAAAGCTTTGTGATCTTTTGAGCTCATGCTTAAGATAAATTTCTGTATCTGGAATTCATAGAAAATACATATTTTTAAGACTTAACAAGTACTACCAAATTTCACTCCAAGCACTGTTTCTATGTATTCTTTCTGCATGCTATATCTATCATCAGATACTGTGATTCCTTTATATCTTAGCAAGTTTGACAGGTGAAAAAATGCATCTCATTACATTTGTATATTCTTTGATAACTATTTAGAGTGAACATACTTTATATTACCATTTATATTAAAAATTCTCAGTGCTTTATATTTTCTACCAAGAGTATTTTTAAATTGATTTGTATGAAGTCTTTGTATGATAAAATTGTTATCACATATGTGTATGTATTTACATAGTCTTAATCTTTCTTTTCATATGATGCTTTTGTTTTTGACACATACACATTTTATATAGTTGTATCTATTTATCATTTGTCTTGTTGAATTCCCCTTTGGTGTAATTGTCATGAAATATTTTCCTATTGTAAAATTTAAAAAAACACTCATTCAAACTTTACTGTAATATTTTCATGGATTTATTACTTACAATACAATCTTTAATATGTGCTTTATTGAAACCAATGGCTTATGTAGGTCTATTTTTCCCCCAAATGGGTAATATTTATTAAATAATTCCTATGTTCCCTACTGATAGGAAACATCATATTTATCATGCACTAACTCTATCTTGTTAGCCTGAAAAAAAATATATATATATATATTCAAAATTGAATCTTTACTTATTTTCTGTTCATTTAGCAAACATTATACTTGATTTCTGAGGTATTGTAATAGGACTAGGGGACCTGAAAGAAAAGGAGGTAGATGATTACAATGGAGCATGGTACTATCTAGTGCAGTAGAGAAAAGACTTCAGAAGAGTGAGTATTAATGCTCTGATAGAGCACAGATAACCATATGAATGGCAGTGCTTAAAGAGTTCTGAAAAGGACTTACTAGGAATATTGATGAGGCAAAGAAATAAGTTTTCTAACAGAGGGACAAGGGGAATGGCATTTCTGGAAGAAGGAACAGCATATGTGAAGACATGGATGTTTGAAATATCGGTCTTTACTCATGGAGCTACAAATAAGTATATCTGGAGCATTATGTATGTGAGTTTGGAGTGTTTAGGGGAGAGTTATGGTAGATGAGGCAGAACAGGGACAGGGTAGTGAATAGCTTTGCTGAAACTTTATCCTGAAATTCTCAGGAAGCCACTGAATATTTTAAACATATTTATAGATTTTTTTAAAATTTACTTTTTAGAAAGGTTCACATGGCAGCAGAATGGAGAATGGGTTGTAAGGGTCCAGTCTGCATGTACTGAATATTAGGAAGTATATCAATTAGGATTCTCCAGAGAAACAGAACCAATAACATATTTCTTTTATGTATGTATGTCTCAGTGCTTCACACTTGGGAAACTTCCTCCTTTGTTGCTTGCTTGCTTTCTTATTGCCCTCCTTCATTTCTATGAGGAGTGTATACTTATGTTTGTAGAAGAGGGAGGCAAGGGGAAAGGAGAAGAGACAAGATCAAGAGATAATAGGAGACCCGCTGGTTTTGGACTTTGGGTGGACATTGTAAAGGTTTTTGCTTTTATTCTGATTGAATGGGGAAATCATTGGAGAGTTTCAAGTTAGAGAGTAACATGATCAGGCTTACATTTTTCTAGAATAACCCTGGATATAGTGTTAAAAAGAGATAAAAAGGGACAAGGGATGAATCAGGAAGGCCAGGTAGATGGCCATTTTAGAAACTAGACCATCACTGATGCTTAGAAGAGGGTGGTAATAATGGAGCTGGGGAAACTTTTTCAGAGTTCAGACATACTTTTCTAGTATGCAGCTTTTCATATAGAAGTCAGCGTCTGTTTGAAAACATCACTTTGGTGTTTGGTAGGTTTTTTGCTAATTTTCTAGGTTTATGAATATACGTATTCTCAATCGTTTAGGATGCTGGATGTCTTCAAAATGAATGAGTTGTCATGATAAGTTGAGTCCTAGTAAACGTGTATTTTCAGAACGTCTCAGAAATTTGATGTTAAACAGATACCTGGAGAATGTACAAAAAGGTATATCTGGCCTGTATTTGCTAAATGGTGCAACAACAAATGTTTAGCTCTTCATAGAATACAGTTGCTCTAATTAAAGGAATGAACTCAGAGTTCCCTTTCTTGTTTTACCTCCTGGGTAGGAATCATTGAAGAATAAGGAGCTCTTAAGACAGGAAAGCACTCATGACTCAATTAAGACCTCTCACTTTCAGTGGGACCCAACGTGTTGCCTGAGCCTCTCCAATTGTGCAGATACACTATTGATCTTTCAAGCAGGCCTGTCTCAACACTGTTCTCTAGACCTTCTTTTTTCCCCCCCTGGCTTTACTGAGATACAGTTGACATACAACATAGTGCATTGTGTATAAGTTTAAGGTATAGAGTGTACTGATTTGATACACTTAGGTATTGCAAAGACTATCCTGGTTATATCCTTTTTTACTGAAAATATCCCCCTGCCTGCATTACGTTCATTCCCTATGCGTCCTTTGAGTTACATAAGTTTTATTTCCTTAGACCCACGAGCAACATGCGGGTTAGGGGCACTGACCCTTTGTGCAGTTGAAAATGTGCCTATAGCTTACTGTCCACCCTTAGTATACACAGTTCAGTTCTTCCATGCCTGTGATTTTGCATGTGTATTCAACCACGGACCATGTAGTACTGGGGTATTTACTGTTGAAAAAAAAATCAATGTATAAGTGAACCCACACCCACGGTTCAAACCCATGTTGTTCAAGTGTCAACTATAATTATTATGTGCCAGATGTGGAAGATACCTCGAGAACAGTGATATTTCCTTCCCTTTTGGTGTTTTTGAAGTGTTAGAGATACATGCAAGGAAATATACTGCATGTATATGATGAGTACAATGATGGAGGTGTGCAGAGGCTTCTAAAGGAAAATCAAGGGCAGACACCTAGTCAACTTGAGAAGGAATGAGGGAGCATCAGATTGTTGCTGGAAGAATTACAGTCTAATCAGTTAGAAGGGTTAATGTGGAGGTAGTCACATTATGGTTGAAATGATTGTGACATGAATCCCTTTGGCAGTCTGGTAACAGCTAGGAATCCCTTCTGAGAAAAATGCTTTTAAATCCATAAAATAAAATACAAAGGCTTATAAAAGAAATTATATAGTCATACAATTAGTAGAACATTAAAATTTTGTAATATAATATACACACATTTTTGGTATTATATAACTAGATCTAGCCACTCATAGATTTATTAACTGCCATAAATTCATAATATGTATTATATATGGGATGTCTATACAGATCAAATTGCAGGTACTGCTCTTATAGAAGTTTATTGTCTACATTTGTAATTGAAGAAAATGATAGAGGTTAATGTAAATAAAGATGTAAATTTTATTCCCATCTAAGTTTACATATTTCCCTCCCCTCTAAATTTGATTCTGCTTTACATAGACTTTGTAGAATGTATTTAAGGTGGGCTGCAGGTGAGCAGAGAGAGAATAATCTATAGTTAGTCCTACAGAGTGATGAGAAAGGGCTAAAGGTTTTCCAACATACCATGTTCTTTCCTGTCACCAAGTTTTTTTTTCTTTTCTTTAACTTGCCCTGCAGGATTTAATATTTACATCATAATGGAATCTAATTTTTTTTCTAATTTTTAAGCTTCGCTTTGTCAGCATGATAGTAACCTAGATCCTTTCAACTCAAAGTGTAGTCTTATGGACTGGTAGCCTTGACATCTCCAGGGAGTTTATCAGATGCACAGAATCTCAGGCTTTGCCCCAAATCCACTGAATCAGAATATAAAATGTGATTGCCAGATGATTTTTATGAACAGTAAGGATTTAGAACACTGGTCTAAAGGACAGGGATTCTTGATTTGAGTCCATTTGCTTTCCCATAAGTCTCTTGGAAAATTTAGTCATATAAATTTTCAATACATACTTAGTTTGACAATTAACCAAAATCATAACCAATTAGTTTGGAAAGTGAAACTTTACTCTCAAATTTAGAAATAAAGGGTGTGTAAATCACATTGGTGATCCTAAAGTGATTTTTAAAGCAATGGGTGATTTTTCTTGGTCAGTGTATCACTTTGAGCAAAGAGACTTATCATAAGTGGCCTGTCATTTGAATGGACATCTTGAAACAATACGTCTATCACCTAGCATGAAATGTTGCTGCAAATGTGTGTATCCCACGTACATTATGATAACAGATCATAAATTGAGAGTGTGCTGTTTCTCATTTCTTTATGGTTGTCAAACATCGTTCACATGAACTTTTAATCGTTCAAGAAAATGAGTGGCTGGAGAAAGCATACACAATACTTCCTTGTGACATTCAGTCCCTGGTAGTGATGGGATTCTTTTGCAATGTTTTATTAGATGTCTAAGTTAGAGGGAAATAAAGAGAAACTATGGAATTGTGGCTTCTAAAAGTTGCTGAATATTTCTAATAATATGTTCCATGAAGTATGTGATTGATTTCTAAAGTGTAAGACAAAACATTGTGAACTAAGTTGTGGACAAAATATTGCCATTTAATGGTACCTACTATATCTAAAAGTCACTGGAGTTGAATTAGACTGTGGCTTTCAGGGGGAAAAAAAAAGAAGAATTGGAATGGTGAAATCATGAAAACTAGAATCTGTTTGTATAGGATAACTTTCTGTTAAAGAGAATCTTTTGTTTTAGTTATCCATTTATGGCAGTCATTTAGTAATGACTTTTCAGTAAATGGTTTGGGTAAGTTTTGAGAATAATGTTTAGAAATATTAAGTTCAGTGCTCTTCCTGTATGTCCAAGTTGAAACAGAAAATTATAAGGAATACAGAATATCTTGTACTGTCACCATTGTTCTAGGTTAGAGTTTGTTGGTATTGACTGGACAGATAAAGGATTAAGTCTCTCTCTCATTTATTGAATGCTTACCATGTATCAGGCAATGTGCACAATATTTTTAAACATCTTTATTGGCGTATAGTTGCTTTACAATGCAGTGTTAGTTTCTGCTTTATAACAAAGTGAATCAGCTATACGTATACATATATCCCCATATCTCTTCCCTCTTGTGTCTCCTTCCCACCCTCCCTATCTCACCCCTCTAGGTGATCACAAAGCACTGAGCTGATCTCTCTCTGCTATGCAGCTGCTTCCCACTAGCTAGCTATTTTACGTTTGGTAGTGTATATATGTCCGTGCCACTCTCTCACTTCATCCCAGCTTACCTTTCCCCCTCCCCATGTCCTCAAGTCCATTCTCTACGTCTGCATCTTTATTCCTATCCTTCCCCCAGGTTCTTCAGAACCTTTTTTTTTTTTTTTAGATTCCATATATATATGTTAGCATACAGTATTTATTTTTCTCTTTCTGACTTACTTCACTCTGTATGACACACTCTAGGTCCATCCACCTCATTACAAATAACTCAATTTCGTTTCTTTTTATGGCTGAGTAATAGTCCATTATATATATGTGTGCACATTATTTGACATGTTAATTCATTTACTCCATACTGTAACTCTGTTAATCCATTTTACTGATGACCTGGCATTCAAAGATGGTAAGAACTTGTCCAGGGTCATACAATCAAGAAGTATATCATTTAAATACTTTATTTAATTTGACCTATCAAGGCTGACATCAACTTGATATTCTCAGCTACTCTTTTCCTGATTGTGTTTGGATTTTACTGCTTAAATTTTTTTTTTTTATAATTCGAAGATTCATTAGTATCAAAGAATAAAGAGCAGAGGCTCAAAGATAAATTAGGATTCAGCCTAATATTGCATTTCGAGCACAGTGACTCCCTTGTCAAATGTGGGCTTCTTGATCTAAGTTGTATAGAATTACCATTTTAAAGACAAAGGTCTCTTGATATTGATTCCCTAAGATTTTGGTTGAATATGAAATTTTCTTTTGTTTAAAAGTATTGAGACACTATCTGATAAACCTTCAGATGCTTTCAATTGTTAATATTTCTTTGGATAAGAAAAATTCCATAAATTCAGGTGGGAAAACATAAGTGTGTTCTTAGGAAAATAAAATATACCCAAAGACAACTGCATTCAGCTTCTCCTGATAAGGAAAATCAAATAATAGGAATAGTGAAAAATCTATATGTTTCGTTTTCAGGTTCTAAAAACCATATATATGAAAAGCTTGTGGTTGTACTATGTTACAAACACTCTGTGTTACCACCTGATTTAAAATGCAAAAAAAATAGTTTTCAGATTAGCTATTTTAATGAATGTGAAGAATTTTATTGAACACAAGTCACATGGATTTTTTTTCATTTCATGAATAAGGAAAGCTATTTCTTTCAACTGCTTAATTGCTTAAAAAATGTTGCTTTCTAAATATTCCTTAGTAATCATGGGTGAATATATTATTATAAAACAATATCTGTTTTCCTAGTTTTATGATACCTTTTGACCTGTTTCTGTCTTAGAAAAGGGTGCGATTTTATGTATTTATAATGGGGCAAAGTAGCTGTCAGTTTCCAGTACATTTGAACAAAATCCCAGGGAACTAACTTTGCTAAAAAGCTTTCTTAGAGCAATAATCATCTCAGAACATTATTTAAATAGCATAATTGAAGATACTCTGTGTTTAGAAGATATTCCATTTGTGAATACTTAAATACTTTATAAAGAGGGGGGCATCATCTTTTTTTTCAGACAAAGAAATCAAAGAACAAAAAGAGATTAATCCAGGATAATACAGTCAGCTATGCTGAAAATGAAATGTGTATCTCCTGATGGTAGAAGCATATTGACAAATGGATGCTTCTAAAATAGTTATCACAACTCTCAAATAGTTACTAGAATAGTAGTACTAATAATGTCAAAATCATTTCTGGTACAGAATGAATGTATACGTAGAAAGAAGTTTTATGTAACAAAGATACTAGCTCATGAGCTGATGCTGGTCAGAACCTTCATTTTGACTAAGTACAGTGGTGCTCACTAGTTATTTAACAACTTTATTGAAGTGTAACTTACATGCCGTAAAATTCATTCATGTGTACAATTCACTGATTTTTAATAAGTTTACCAAGTTGCACAACCATCACTACAGTACAGTTTTAGAACATTTTAGGATCCCACATGTCTATTTATTGTTAATCCCTGTTTTCATCTCCAGCCCTAGGAATCTACTAATTTACTTTATATATCTTGAGAGTTGCCATTTTTGAACATGTCAGTTAAATGGAATAATAAAATAAGGGGTCTTTGTGGCTGACTTTTTTTCAGTTTACATGAAGTTTTCAGGTTTCATCATGTTTTGCAGGTACTTGGTTCTTTTATGCCAAATAACTATCTCATCATCTGGAGATAGCTCAATATGTGTAGCCATTCACCAGTTGGTGGATATTTGTGTTATTTAAAGTTCTTGGCTGTTCTGAAGAATGCTGCAATTACTGGTATTTAGATAGATATAGCCATGGTGGTGACTATCGGAAGAAGCTGAGAGCAATTATTTGAGATGTGACTGAGTGTAGAGAGGGAGGAAGCACTTGGATTGGCATTAAGAGGTGTGAAAATTGAGGACAGGGTAATGTGAATAGAAGATAAAAATCCATGTGGTCAATATCAGTTAGAAAAGGTTTTCTCTTGGGAAGTACAAGTCAGTAATTTGTAAATTATTTCAATAAATATTAATTAGGTATCCTGTGCTAGGTATCAAGCTAAGAAATTATGGTGGATACAATATGGAGGGAAATGATCAAACTAGCAAAAAAAATACTGTGAATGCATAATATAGGGGACCATAAGATTTTTCAAAAGGGAAACATTGCTGACAATTTAAAAAATTAATGGAAGCAAATATCTCATATTCTACATGCAAGATAAAAGCTTCTGATAGCTTTTCTACTCTTTCAGAAAATGTAAAGTACTATTTGGTATTTGAGTGAATATGTACTTGAGATCCTCTAGGGAGGTGCTTTTACAGGAATGGTTCATGTAGATCCTGTAACACAGTGGTCAATTCTGTTATTTACAATAAAGCAATCCCAAAATGTGCTCTAATACTTACTTAATTAAGTTATCAGGCAGCCTGTGTTACCTTGTAGGTTTTAAATATGACTCTTTGTTCCTAATATGAAAAAAGCCAAATGACTATAGCAGTAAGAGAAAGTGATAATATACTTTATTGATAATTTGATTTTCAGATGATTCATTAAGCACTCTGGTTACTTTGTTGCTAAGCAACAGGGCCTATGGAAAGACACCTGATTTACCCAAGAGAGCAATAAGAATGCCTGCCGTGATAATTACTATATTCTAAAATTATATAATTCACTTTCTAGAATGGTTTCCCAAAGTGCATCCCGTAGAACACTAGGTCCATTAAATGTCCATGAAGAAATAAAAATTCCTTATAAGTAAGTTTGGAATATGTTGCATAGTATATCCCTCTATTGGAAGTTAACAATTTATATTAAACGTTCTGAGAAATATTATTGGAATTTGGCATGCTGAAGTGGTTATATCTCAGTAAGTTCCAAGCTTGTTTTATAACAGAGCTCTATTTTAACATATATTAATAAATAGCCTATGGAAGAGCCATGGTTACCATTTAATGCTGGTCTAGTTAATGAGATGTTAGAGGAACATAATACAGCCTAAGTGTTATTTTTGTGTCTGTTACCAGACCTATGGAGGTGCAGGGAGGAGAAATGTGAAGAGCCATATCCCTTCTTCATATCTTTGGACAAAGCAAGGGGAGCCAGGGCAGGAGGGTCTCCTATGTAACCAATTGTGAGCATTTGGGATATGCTTAATTTCTTACGTTTTTATGTACCCATTTTGGGAAAGTTCTCCATCTACCAGAATATTAACCTCTTAGTGCTGGAATTGTGTTCCATGAATTTAAATCCTGATTCCCCAATCTTCAAGTAGTGGGACTTCGAGCAAGTAGTTACTTGATCATATAGTTCTTTGTTTACTCATCTGTAATATGAGCTGTTGTAAGAATCCAATGAGATAATGACTTGCTAAGAACAGTGCCTGGCACATACTGAGCCCTGAAATATTTATAGTTGTCACTATCATTAAGCACTCTCAGAAAAATGGCCACAACATTCTATTTACGATAAGAACAATTGATTGTGTCACCTGTGATGGTCATTGAAGTCATATAAGAACTGTCCTGCTTTTCAAACATAACAGAACCAAACAAAAACAAACTATTATAAATTCAAATTCATTAACATGACATAGATAACCCTTTCCCTGTGTAAATGAAATAGATTTTTCTTATCTCCACTCTTGTCACACTCTATACTATTTTTTTTTTTTTTTTTGTCTTCCTGCCTAGGTGGTGAGCCCTTTCTGTACTGGGAACATGCCTTAAGCATCTTTGAAACAAGATGTAACATAATACTTGGTACATAAAAGGGGCTCACCATATATCTTTCATAAATCAAGTGGGGAGAAGATAGTATGTGCTACTCCGCTTTTTTGCTTTGTTTTTAAACTTGTGTTCTTATCAACAGTTGCCCCCAAAATGAGATTACCTCACCTCTTTGGGTCTTTCTTTTTCCTCTAAAGTAGTATATATTACTCTGAAATAAGTGTAGCTGTAATACATAGGATACCACCTCTATGCTGCCATCTCATCAGAGTAAGATAATTTAGGAAGAGACAGTGACAAAGTGCTTAGTGATACAAACTGAGAAGCTAATGAACCATAGTGGCTTTTCTGCTGTTTTCTTGAAGTATAAAATTGTAGGTCATGTACTGTACAGCCTGTGATGTTAATATTCATAGTGATTTTCCTGGATACAAGCTATCCATAATTGTTCTTGTATATAAGAATAGCAATGAGTGATATTAACTAAATTGTGATTTATCATAGTGAAGATGGAATAATACCTGGTGGGCTACTTGAGAACATAACAGTCTTATAAAGGATATTGGTGCCTTGAGTAACAATACTTTTAGGACTAAGTAACTCTTCTTTTTCAGCAAGTCTATTAGTGCCCTTCCAAAGAGACAAGATTTATGCTAGAAGACTCGCATAAGAATGATAATAGGGCTTCCCTGGTGGCGCAGTGGTTGAGAATCCGCCTGCCGATGCAGGGGACACAGGTTCGTGCCCCGGTCCGGGAAGATCCCACATACCGCAGAGCGGCTGGGCCCGTGAGCCATGACCGCTGAGCCTGCGCGTCCGGAGCCTGCGCTCCGCAATGGGAGAGGCCACAACAGTGAGAGGCCCGCGTACCACAAAAAAAAAAAAAAAAAAAAAAAAAAAAAAAAAAAAGAATGATAATAAATAGATTATGAGGAGTCCTTCCAGTATACCAACAACTCGCCAAGTGCATACCTTAAAAGGCAAATGTTATTCCATTTTTCAGATTATGTAATTGAAGTTTAGAGAAGTAACTCCACCAAAATCATCTGGATAGTTAAGTGGCAGAGCTAGAATCCGAACCCATACATACCTGCCTAAACAAGTACCAATGATAAACTCTACTGTATTTCATGTACTGTTAAAGCAGGCCAAATTTTAAAACCGTTAGAATGTTGAACAGGATACCGAAATTATAGGCTCTCCACCTGCATTTGTAACTTACTATCTTTGTAACCTTACATTCGTATCTTAGGTACTCTGAGCTTCAGTTTCCATACTTAAAAATTGGAGCTAATGAACCCATATTATATATCAAACAGGGCTGTTGGAAAAGTTAATAATTCTATGTTTATGGAAGTTCATTTTATAGTATGAAGTTGTGTCAAAATTTGTTTTTTAAAACATCTTTTACTGCTATAACTCTCCTGTCTTCCAAATGAAGGACATTTTAAGGAAGAATAATACTAGCAGTAATAAATGGCTAATATTCACTGAGAAATTAGTATGTTCCTGCCAATGTTGTGATCATCTCAACAGCGCTTGAAGGTTGATCTAATTAACAGATGAGAAAAGTGAGACACTGAGAGAAAAAGTAACAAACCCAAAGTTATGTGCTAGTAGTGATATGATAGTAACCCAGGTAATACACTCCAGTACTTAACCAAGATACTGTAGCACCTATCTAGGTAAGATAGGCTGTGAATTGGGTTGGAGCAATGTTTGTAATTAAGAAACTTTACATATGACATACCGTATAGATTCTTCAGTTGTTGATCTCCATGGAAAATGAAAGTTTCTTGGGCCGGATAAGGTTTTATCCTTCGTATGTGCTCACTTTAAAAGCTATTTATTGAAATTAGTTATAGAAAGGGATATATTTATTGAATAAAAATAGGTGTTATCCAATATGAAGGCACACAAATAGGAGTGAGAAAAATTGAAATGCATTTCAAATAAACAAGCCTTATGTCTAAGTCTCATACGGAAACTGTGATCTTCTTTATTCCTATTGTTGAAACCAACTATTTTGTTTTCCCTCTTCCATCATCTTTTTTAATTCAGTAAACTCCATGAGGGATTGACACTCATGCTGGAATAGGCACTGCTAACTGTGCAGACCCGAGAAAGAAGGAATTTTTTTGTCTTATTTTTTTAACATCTTTATTGGAGTATAATTGCTTTACAATGGTGTGTTAGTTCCTGCTTTATAACAAAGTGAATCAGTTATAAATATACATATGTACCCATATCCCTTCCCTCTTGTGTCTCCCTCCCACCCTCCCTATCCCACCCCTCTAGGTGGTCACAAAGCACCGAGCTGATCTCCCTGTGCTATGCGGCTGCTTCCCACTAGCTATTTTACATTTGGTAGTGTATATATGTCCATGCCACTCTCTCACTTCATCCCAGCTTACGCTTCCCCCTCCCTGCGTCCTAGAGTCCATTCTCTACATCTGCATCTTTATTCCTATCCTGTCCCTAGGTTCTTCAGAACCATTTTTTTTAGATCCCATATATATGTATTAGCATATGGTATTAGTTTTTCTCTTTCTGACTTACTTCACTCTGTATGACAGTCTCTAGATCCATCCACCTCATGACAACTCAATTTCGTTCCTTTTTATGGCTGAGTAATATTCCATTGTATATATGTGCCACATCTTCTTTATCCATTCATCTGTTGATGGACACTTAGGTTGCTTCCATGTCCTGGCTATTGTAAATAGAGCTGCAGTGAACATTGTGATACATGACTTTTTGAATTATCATTTTCTCAGGGTATATGCTCAGTAGTGGAATTTCTGGGTCGTATGGTAGTTCTGTTTTTAGTTTTTTAAGGAACCTCCATACTGTTCTCCATAGTGGCTGTATCAATTTACGTTCCTACCAACCATACAAGAGGATTCCCTTTTCTCCACACCCTCTCCAGCATTTATTGTTTGTAGATTTTTTGATGATGGCCATTCTGACTGGTGTGAGGTGATACCTCATTGTAGTTTTGATTTGCATTTCTCTAATGATTAGTGATGTTGAGTATATTTGTATTCTTTTTGATGATAGCCTTTCTGACAGGTGTGAGGTGATTTCTCATTGTGATTTTGATCTGCATTTCCCTGATGATTAGCAGTGTTGAGCATCTTTTCATGTGACTGTTGGTCATCTACATGTCCTCTTTGGAGAAGGGTAACTTTAGATTTAACAGAAAACTTTCATAGACAGAAAAGAGTTGCCATACACCTCACATTCATTTTCCCTCATTAACATCTTATATTAGTATGGTACATTTGTCACAGATAATGAGCCAGGGTTGATACATTTTTATTAAATAAAGTTCATTATTTATTGACATTTACTCAGTTTTTCCTGACTGCTCTTTTTCTGGTCCAGGGTTCCATACAAGATATCACATTATATTTAGTTGTCATTTCTCCATAGATTCCTCTTGATTGTGGCATTTTCTCAGACTCCTTATTTTTTATTATCTTGACAGTTTTGAGAAGCATTGGTCAGGTATTTTGTAGAATGTTCTTCAATTGGAATTAGTCTGACGTTTTTCCCCAAATAAGACTGGGGGTTATGGGTTTGGTTGGGGGGATGTATATCACAGGTAATGTGCCATTCTCATCACACGATATCAAGGGTACATGGGAAAGAAGTAACTGTGATTAGCCCATACTTAAGGAGTGAATAACTATGTTCCACATCCTTGAAGATGAGGTATCTACATAAATTATTTTGAATTCCTCTGCATGGGGTATTTGTCTCCTTTCCCTCATTTATTGATTGTGTTATTGACACCTTTTACTTTTAACATTTATGTTTATAATCCAATACACCTTTTTAATTTTGTTGCCCAAAATTTTCAACCTTTGGTCATTGGAAGGTTTTTAAATTGGCCTCTGTCCCTTTGACATACCCATATCTAGGGGGGAACACTTTTTTACTTTTTGTTTCCAGGCTTATCTTAGACATTCAGCACCCAAATCATACGTAGAATAAGAAGCCTGATTCATTCTATTGGAGAATGGTAATAGAAATCAAGATCTGGGTACTTGGACCCAGTATTATATTTATGTTTCTGTTATATAGCCCACATCAAGTTATGTTTTATTTTTCTCTCCCATTGAATGAAAAGCCTCCAGTTGTCATATTCTTTTGTACAAGAATATGTAGCCTTGCATACTTCTTTAGTTATTTGATGGATTTATAGTGTTTCTCTGTACAACTAGATTGTAAAGTCATTGTGTTGAAATATTTCATACATGCCTTACTGGCCCCTGCATTAGTCAAATATTTTTTATGATTCTGGGGCTGAATTCTGTGCTTTTACCTTTCTGAAATTCTTCTTTTTTTTCATCAAAATTTACCTGTTCCATATTTACCTATTGTAATCATGGATATTAGAGATTGAAATGGAAGATTTGCTGTTGTAGCTGGGCACATAGTATACTGTCAACTGGTTATTATGTAAAGAATAGAGAATAGGGGGCTTCCCTGGTGGCGCAGTGATTGAGTCCTCTTGCCGATGCAGGGGACGCAGATTTGTGTCCCTGTCCAGGAGGGTCCCACATGCCACGGAGTGGCTGGGCCCGTGGGACTTGGTCACTGGGCCTGCAAGTCCGGAGCCTGCGATCCACAATGGGAGAGGCCACAACAGTGAGAGGCCCACATGCCGCAAAAAAACAAAAAAACAAAAACAAAAAAAACCAGATAGAGAATAGGACCTTAGTTCACTTTAATGAAAACCATTCATTTGTTCAGTAATACTCATCACTTTCTAACTAGCTCATGAAGAGAAGGGCATGTACTAGTTCAAAAAAGTGAAAACAGAATTCAGTCAAGGCTTGATACAGTATTTAAAGTTTCATCATTAAAATTATTTCTATGTATCCTTCATCTTTACTGACATTATCTTTCCTTGTACGTTGTCATTTCTCTTCATGCCTCCCATTTTATTCTATAACTCAGATCATATTCTCTCCTGTACTACAGCCGTATTTGTACTAATATTATTAAATGACCAAATAGCTTTCTGAAGCCATATTTTGTATCTCTGATTTACTGGTGCATCTTCTTCAAAATGGCAAAAATCACTTTTAGCCTGTGTATATTTTCCATTTTCTTGTACCCTCAAAGATAAAAAGTAACTTTCAAAAAAAATTCTGTATGACCATTGTTTAGGTTATCCACCCATCCACAAATCAGCATATCCAAGGTGTTGTAGTACCCAGTTCAGAATGGGTCATTTGGATAGCCCTGTAGTTGAATATGCCTGAGCCTTACTGTTTTATACAGTATTGGCAACTGATTCAAACCACAACCTGATGCAAATTTTTGGATTGGTCTGGCATTTTAGTTATTGCATTCATGTTGTTCTCTAAGATAATTTTTCCAAATAAAGTTTTTTTTAATCTTTAACCACTTTTTATTGAAGTATAGTTTATGTCATCATCACATTCTTACAGTTTTCAGAGTACAGGTCTTTTGCCTCTTTAGGTAGGTTTATTCTTTGGTATTTTTTTCTTTTTGATGCAGTGGTAAATGGGAGTGTTTCTTTAATTTCTCTTCCTGATATATCATTGTTAATGTATAGAAATGCAACAGATTTCTGTGTACTGATTTCATATCCTGAAAGTTTACTGAATTCATTAATGAACTGTAGTAGTTTTCTGGTAGAGTCTTTAGGATTTTCTATGTATAGTGTCATATCATGCAAACAGTGACTGCTTTACTACTTCTTTTCCTATTTACTACTTCTTTTCCGATTTGTATTTCTTTTATTTCTTTTTCTTTCTGATTGCTGTGGTTAGGACTTCTAAAATTATGGTGAATAAAAGTGGCAGTGAGAATGGGCATCCTTGACTTGTTCCTGATCTTAGAGGAAATGCTTTCAGCATTACACTGTTGAGTATCTTAGTTGTGGGTTTGTCATATATGGCCATTATTATGTTGAGCTATGTTCCCTTTTTGCCTACTTTCTGAAGAGTTTTTAAATTTCATATGTTTTTTGAGCACAGACTACTTACAACATATACTAAACTATTACCTGTGGCTTTGTAACCATCCCCAAACTGGGTGGCTTCAGGCAAACATTTTTTTCTCATTTGTGTACAGGGTTTAGCTCTTTTAAGTTGGGGCCAGTTGGACAGCTCTGTTGTTTTTGATAGGGCTTCTTTGAAAATCTGAAGGTCAACTGGCTATCATTTTAACTAGGCTGGCCTTGATGATTTAAATGACCTAGCTTTGCTCCACATGCCTCTTTTCCTCCAATAAGGAAGACTAGTCATGTTTTCAAGTCAGTGGTAGAGATACAAAAGAAAGCAACCCCATGTGTGGATTTGTTTTAAGCTTCGGTTTATACCACATCTGATAATATCCAGTTGGTCAAAGCAAGTCTCTTGTAGTTGAGCGTGTTACCCTGCTGGTGACTGGAGAGAAATGCAAAGTTACAAAATAAAGGGTGTGGGTACAGGGGAGAGGAAATGAATCATGGCTATTGGTGGAGTCTACCGTAATAGCCATGATAGAAAAATGCAGTGAAGAATCAGATCCATGACATACTTTCAGGAAGCTGATTGTTCTGTAGGGGAATAACGAAATTAATATGACAAAAAAGAATATGATGTGTCATTAAAGTTATGAAGTAAAATTGGAGGGAAAATGAGAGAAATCATACCTAATTGGAAATTTAGACTTCTGGAGAAAATTACATTTGAACTTATTTATAGTCATACAATTAAAGTTAGGTGAATAATATAAAAATATGTCCACTTTGAGACTAATTGTTAAAACCCCCAAACTTGGCTATCTGGCTTGACATATTTTACTTAAGTATCTTTAAAAAGTGAATTAAGTAAGCTTATTAAGCTGCTAGTAGAACTTCTTTAGTAAATAAAACATTCTTAGAAAAGTAACCTTTAGATGTACCATTTTGTGGTTTGTTTTTACCTATTAGGCAGCATTAATAAGAAATTAAGAGAACTTGTATTCAGTAGATCATTATTCTGTAAGAATTCTGACAGATTTCTAATTTGGAAAAGTATGTATGTGTACATTTTAGACTTAAATATATTTGCTTTTTTTCAACAAGAAACCTCTATTTTACAGTTTCATAGAACTATAAAGCTTTTTCTGCACATTTTGTGAGCATTTATTGTGCTTCCTTTTGGTACTCAGCATCCTAGTAGAAGTCAAATAACAAAGACGTAGGAAGTATGTTCACATTCTTTTAAGTGTGAGTGCCTTTACTTGAGGGAGTTAAGACACAAACACCCATTAAAATGTCCACAAAAGTAAGTAATATTTCACTCTTAGCTCTCCCTGTCAACATTATTTTTTCTGGTGTTTGATTTTTATTCTTTTTCTAGATATCTAGAGGACTGAGAAGTGCCCTGAGTGGAGACAAATTCCTCATTTTTCCCCCCGAATATAGTTTATTTCTTAAATTAGGTGAGCATGTTTCTAGACAGAGATTTGTATCTTCAGCCTGAAGGTGGAATTTCATGTGTATCTTCAAAAAATACATATCAAGAGAGATCTTAAGATGAATGAGTGAAGTAACACAGTCCCATAGGCATAAACCTTTCTTAAATGGAGTCATCCGTGGATGGAATCCACAGAGGAAGTAGTGTTGCCATATATCTCATACAGTACCATTATGGAGGTATCATAAATGAAATATTTCTCAAAAGGAGTGTCCAAATATCAGGATAGGAATGTATCCTGATATTGTATATACCTTATGAAACTTTGTATTTTTAATGTTGCTTAATTTATGGAAAAATGGTAAAATAAGTCAGGAATCATCAGCTAGAGTATAGATTGTGTACTTCAAAAGATGTAGAAAATAACATAGCATGGAAAGTAGTGAACCCTTTCCCCAATTTAAAAATCACAGTTCACTTTGAGAAAAATGGCCATAACAGGAAAATAGAGGTGGCTAAATATTTTTCCTGTAACTTATATCTTATTTGAGCAATGTTAAATTAGGTGTTTTAAATAGGACATAATCCTCTCATATACACAGGTGACATCTTTAATAAGAATTTTTCTCTAAACAATATCTTAGGTGTTCAAAAGAGCAACTGAGATTTGGAGAAGATTTTACTGATTACTACCTTTAAAATGAATAACACATGCATGTTTTATAATTTCTTCCTACCTCATTTTCTTACATATGATTTAAGGGAAACTGAAGGTGAACGTAAGCAGAGTAAAGTGTGAAGGTAATAAGAATCTTATATCTTTTCTTTTCATTGCAGAAGATCATTGTTCATTACTTTAGAAATATTTCTCCTGTACTCTCCATCTCTTTGATTTCTGACTAGAGATAGCACAATTTCAAGAAAATCTAAAGGCATAGAAAATATGCCTACTTATGTGGGAGGAACAAACACCAGAAAGTATATAACAGAGATATGTTGAGGAAAAAACCAAAACTTTTGCTTCTTCATTGATCAAAACTACTTTGTTTTTCAGAGCACAAAAATAAATGCTTATGATTTGGTTTTCTCCTTAGATTATTATGGTAAACACCTTAAATACAAAGTCATTTTGAATTTAGTTGTTTTAGGAATGTTGTTAGAGACATAGTTGATCTTCAAGCAATCCACAGTTTAATTTGTCATCAATTTAAGAAAAGCAGACTAGGACTGAAAGTGAAGAACCCATCAGTATTATTGCAAAACAAGGAAAGTTGTTTGTTGCCTGGACTTACTATCCTTAACAATGCAGAATGCCCCTTTTCAGACTAAGGCATTATAGAGTGGTAGATGGACCAAACTCATCTCATATGAATTTTACACATGGAAATATATCTAATTGTTTGCCTTTTCTATTTCTGCTGCTTCTCATGTTTTTATTTTTAATCATCTTTCACAGACTTTTGAAAGCTAAGCATTGAGACAAACTTCATCTGTTCATAGTGTCCTTCCCTCTCATGAAATTAGTATACCTTCTAATGCAAAAATGTACTTTTATGTTGCAGGGGCTTGTTATTGTTGAACAGAGCAAAACGCTTTTCGTTGAACATGAAATATTTCTTTTTGGGAAGACTGCATTAGTCAGGATTGTTAGTTGTCTGCAAGAGACACCATGCTAGTTCATTGAAATGGAAAACGGATTGGCAAAAAGACATTATATATTTCCTAGTTAGTTCCTGAGAGGAAGTTTTGAAGGTGAGACGAACAGGGCAAAGAGTCAGGCTTGAAGGATATGCAGTGTAGAACAGTATCCAAATTAAGATATTGTGCTTCTGTCTATTTCACTGGTGAACTTTCTGCATCTAGAGTAGAACCCAGTTTATTCTGCTTATGTATAGATGGTGCCTCCTCTTTGCGCATCTACCAGTTCTGTTTCTAAGAGCACCACCCTGACCAGAACTGTCACCTGCTCCCTTACCTTACTCTCTTAAGAATAAGACTCTTGCTACATTGCATCTGAATGGGGATATTCTAACACATAGCCATCCATGCTCTAGCTTCAAAGGAGGCTGCAAAGTATATTGCTTCAATTTTGGAGGGATAGGATGCATGTGTGACGTTTTCCAAAGTTAGTATGTCTGCTTAAGAGATGATGGACAGATTACCATTGTGAAAATTACCGCAAAAAGACAAAAAGCAAGCAAACTACAGATAATAGTAAGAAACACGATAGGAGTCCAAGAGCAGGGCTTGCAACACATGGCATTCTAAAAACACATAGTTCCTCACAGAAAATACTGTTAACAGAGACACAAAGATCTCTGAGAAGAGTGCATACTGGCATGTATTGTGTTTTATATGGCTAAACTGGTTAAGGCAGAGCTGAGACTACTCATATACCCTCAGACCACTCAGTTACTTAAAGTGTGGTCCACACAGATGTAACATCATCGTAACCTAGGAGCTTGTTAGAAATGTAGAATTCTGACCTCAGATGTACAAATCAGAATCTGCATTTTAAAACGCTTACTAGGTAGATTTTGAGCAGCACAGCTCTATGAGATACTGTTTTTTAATAGAACCTTTTCATCAAATTGTACATATTAGTCAAATAGTTAAACTATAAAAGTGGAGCATCTCCTATATATTCAAGGTCATAGTCATTCATTCATTCTTCTTTACATGAATATGTATTAAGGAACTTTTCTGTATTAGGTGCTGTTCATGGCAATGACTAGATAGTCTTTTTGTTTGATAGAACCCCCTGGATCCAATCTCTTTTATCCCATTTATTTTCAGACTTATTAACTTAATTCATATCCAGTTTCTTTGTTTTTTTTTCCCAAAATACAATATTCTATAAGTGGAAAAAAAAAGTGGAGCATCTCTGCTGGAAGTGGAGGTAGGATTGCCAGGCCCACACTAATCAAGGACCCTGCTTGTTCCTTGGAGTGGCCCAGAGTATCTCAAACTCCTCCAGATCCACAGTGCAGAGAGTGAAAACAACATATACTGGTCTTATGGAGAACTGTCAGGACACGTCCAACTCCAGCCCACAAAATCATGCTGCTACACCTCTGACTGAGACCCTAATTGGGCTAGGAGATGTGTACCTCCACCTACATTTCAGCTTTCAATTTAGGACAGGATTATATCAACCTCCTGTGGGACAGTGAGTGGCTCCAAGGGCAATCCAAAGATTGTTAAAGAGTATGTCTGGACGTATTCCGTTGTTCTGTAGGGAAGGATGAATAGAGAAAAGAAAGAAAGCAGTCTGGTGCCTATGGGAAAGTCTCAAAAGCTTTAGAAAAGTAATGTCTTAAAAATTCAAAAATAAAACTTAAAAAAAATGTATCTTCTGTGTATTTTCAAATGACATATAAACCTGAATTCCATGAATAAATTTCAAAATGTCATAGAGATACTAGATTTAAAATACAAAAATGTAACATATAAGTGGAGAGTAAAAGAAACTTCAATAAAATTAAGTAAAAACTGTAAGGAGGCTAACAACATAACAGTGGAATTAAGAATTTCTTCAGGATGCTTTTAACAAAAATAACGCCAAAGAAAATTGAATCTGTAGAGGGTGCAATTGAGGAACTAATCCTTTTGCAATGCAGACAAAAAAAGGAATATAAACGTGAAAGTAATGTGGGGAAAAAAAAAGGAGAATGTTTTATTGTACAGTTGTGCTTGCCAAAGACAAAACCACAGCCAACTGAAGAGAGGAAAATTAAATTGAGCTGTAAAAAAAAAAAGAAAAGTTTCATAATTTTTTTGAAGACTTATTCTGGTATTTTAAAAATTTCAATTATAGACATCTAAGTAAAACAAGTTAATAAACAAAAGATGTGTACTTAAGAATAAAAATCAAGTAGTTTTAGACTTCCCTGTAACAGTAACACTAGAAAACTTTGAATCAGTGTCTAAATTTTAATTGGAAAAGAATCATAAATTAATCAATTTGTTATTTGTTTATAAAGGTCACAGACTTACTTGAATATTCAGTGACTCAGGAAGAACAGAATCAATCCAGAAAAATCACAATATGTTGTGGATAGTTGTAAGATAAATAAAAATGTGTCCTTTATTTATCTGCAATGTAAAAATAATACAAGCTATGCTTTAGTAACATAATACCATAATTAAGTCTGAAAGTAAAATATTCTTCAATACTAATACTGAGAAAGCTAATCAGTAAAATATTAGACCTTTTCTATATAGACCTTTATTTTGTACTACCAAAATCAATTTCAGATGGATTGAAGGGGGAAAAATTTTTGCTGTATAAAACTGGGATGATAGTGTAGAGTAACATTGAGGAAGATGAATAAAACTTATTCCACGTAAATGGTTTAAAACATCAAAGAGTGACTGAATTTTGAGAATCTAATTCTTAAATGCATAAAGCACCTGGTGTGTATATTTATTTGTAACAGGTATAACCTGTAAGAAAATCAATGTCTAACAAAGCAATCAGAGATCAATTTTCTGTTATAAAATAGTGTTAACAGGTGCAGCCTTTATGAAAAAAAAATTGAAGGTGTCAAATGCCCAGGAATTGAAATCACAGAAATGAGAGTTAGACACCAATGTGTTCATTATTGCTTCATTAACATACGTGAAAATTAGAAATAATTCAAGTATCTTACAGCGGGGGATGTCTTAGTACCATGATTTCCAAAATGTCTTACCATTTCTTAAACTCTTTGTTGTAAAAAATAAGTTAGACTTAAACTAATTTCATTGGCTTGTCTTTTCTGAACCTAAAGAGACATTTTTTCTGATACTTCATTCACTGTAAAATGCCTTAACGTTTATAAATTATTATCCTACGCATATCATTTTAGTCTTAAACTTTCCCTGTAAACCAGGCAACCCAGGGAATTATTATTTCTACTATTCCTCAAATAATAGAATTATTAGGCAAGTATTTTCTTTTTCTTTTTTTGTTTGCCTGTCCAATTTTACTCTATACCTTTCTCTACCCTGCTTACTTAATAACAGGGAGACTAATCTTTATGGGTTCTGTCAACCAGCGTCTCTAACTCTGGCTTCTGGATGCGTGACCCAAATGGAAATTACTGGCAAGAGAGGACAGTATTGGAGGAACAAGAGGTATTTATTGCCTTGCCTCACTCCCTGCTAACCTATAAGGTAACGGTGGCTGAATTTTCTCTCCACAGCGACAACTGCTGTTGGAAATCTCTCTTCCAAAGCTCAGCTCTCGCTGGGCTCTAGTATTAACATTCCTTCCCATTATCCCTTCAGACCTATGGGGGATAAGGGCTTTCTACTATTACTAGTCCGTCCGTGCTTCACAGTTCTTACTGGTTAATATAACCCTGCCCACCTCACTTCACTTATCCCATTGTGTGGTGTGACATCTGAATAGTGTCAGGGCCATGATGAATAGAGATACCCAGGGAGTTAATGGCTTTTTCAATTATTTCGTAGAAGAATATGTCACAGTCAGGTTAGAGACTCTAACATCATTTCTATTCTTTCTACTATATCAAGCTGTATTGAAGGAGAATTTTTTGCTTTAAACACTAAAAGGAGGATATCTTATTGTGAGACAGAAATACGGTTTTCGCTACTTAAAATGTATCTGTGGATGGACAAGGTTTGTTATATACAATGACTAGCACAGAGGTTCTTTTTACCAAGTAGGCTCTTCACATGTGTTTTCATGTCACTGGTCTTCCTGTTGCCAGTCCTTTTATAATGAAATATTAGGTCAGTTGAGTGCAGTGTGAAGTCTTTGTGGAGATGGGCAACACAATACGTATAAAAATGAACCCATCTATAGAAAAGTGCCCAGAATAAAACACAAGCCCTGACTGACATAATTCTTGGGAAAGAAAATAATTGGATATTTCATCTGACATGAGGGAAATCTTCGAGCAAATCCAGTGGAAGGTGTTACATGTGACTACTGCTTATTGTTTCTTTCTGAGTTTAGTACATTTTGTTGATACTGTGACATTATCTTGAAGTGGAAAGATTTGGGGGTAAATACTAAATAAATTGGCTTTTAATAAAGCTGCTAAGTTGACAAACCCACTGGGTTGGTAAGTCAAATTTTTGTGCCACAATCACAGATACTAGTAAGTCCGAAATCAGAGTTTAACATTTGTTTTACTAAGGAGGAATCAACATGAAAGTATTTGGTAGAGGTGGCAGGGGTAACATGGGGAGAGGTCTGGACTTGAGAGCATCTCCCTTTCATTTGGCAAATCACCCTCTTCCAGGATTTCCCAGGTTCCAAATCATGAGCTGCAAATCATAGTTTTAAATTGTAAACACCACAAGCTCTGGTACTTCGTAAGTGTTCAAATTTTTAAAAAATCGTGGGGTAAATAACATAAGTCATCCAGCAAATCAAAGCAGAATGAAAATATAATTCATAGACACAAGGATCATATGTTCAGAGTTGGTCACAAGCAAAGCGAAGGGAGTTTCAGTCAGATATGTCTTAATTATTAAGGATATTAGGACATTCTAGTCATAAAAGGGCACGGAAGACTTTTCTTCCAAACCTTGTACATAAGGCTTCAAGTAGGAGTAATGTAGACAAGTAACGCCTCTACAGTCTCCCTCTGGCAAACTGAATAGGGTATTTCCTAAGGATGTACCTTGTATTTTATTAAACCAATGGGAGGATTTAACACCTAAATGCCACTTGTTAAGTCCAATTGTGTAGAAGAATGAGATTTTTAAAAAACATGATCCACTTACGAAGTATAAAATTATATTAGTTTTTTTTTTTGACTGAAGGGTATTTTTACATGAATCTGTGGCTTGCAACTGCGTTCACCAAAATCGAGGTCGGCTGCAGAGTGGCTCGGAACCACCATCAGAGATGGAGGGGCAGTATAGCCAGCAGAATCAAGTGTCCCGTCCCCAGCATGAGAGTGTGATTTTTAAATTTTGTAAATAGGTCATTGAGATAGAAGAATAAATGCACAGTACTTCAAAAATAGAACTATCAACTGGACTGAGCAACCAATTTTAGTCTGTGTTGTTAGGTTCTTCCCCTTTAGGATACTGGTGAATAAGCGGACAAGATAGGCTGGTGAGAAAATTAGCATTACTGTGTGAAAATTGAGAAGAATATTCCAAGAATCTGTCTTGCATTGATGGACTTCTTGCCTGTACACAGATGAACTGTGGAAGTCCCTAAATGCAAAGGCAAAAAACATTTGATCAAAAAACATCAGGAGAGAAAATAGTCCTGGAGAGGACTATTTTCTGAGCAAGAAAATGGGGAATAGATAGAATTAGGAACTGTGGTGAAAAGAAATTACTACTATAAGAGATTGAGACCCAGAATGCAAGTAATTTTCATCTTGCCTGCCAGCAGGAATGTGATGTGGATTTGGGAGCAGGAAGTTGTGAAAAATACTGAGTTTCCAGAAACTGTGTCATGATTTGCTGATGGTGCAAGCTCTGGGCATGTAGGATGTGAGTGCAGGCAAATGTGCAGTAGCTCTTCCTATGGCTGACTTCTTACCTTTCAAGTTTCAGTTCATATGCTTCCCTTGTCACTTCCTCTGTGAGAGCATTTAAAATATACCTGCCTTTTCTTTTTGTTTTTTTTAGCATATGACTGATAATTTTATTCTTAGCATTTACTGAAATCACTAAATGTGTTAAAATTATTTTGTCTGCTTGTTGCTTGCTTCCTTGTTTATTGCCTACCCCTCTCCGTGAGGAAAGGTACCATATCAGTCCTTTGCTCTTACATATTTGACACAACTGGATAGCAGGTGCTTAACAATATTTCCTGAATGAAAGTACAAATGGACAAATGAACAAATTAATGAATATCATATATTTACCAACTCTGTTTCAAGCACTACCATGGTGTCCCTTATCATTTTGACCAAATCTGTTTTTTTTCTTGTGAAGGTCGAATGAAATCTTGGCAGGTCAGGTGTACTGTCTTATAAGCTGTCATTACTCAAAGTAGTGACCGAAAGTCAGGGGAACGTTCCCCTAAAGAAGTTTTCTCACCTCTAGAAGGCTCTCAACCTCTTTATTGTTGCTTCAAATGCCCTTTGACTTCTTGGCATGATTTAAGTTACCGTGAACGACTTCTGCATCATTAATGCAGTGGACCCATCCACCTCTGTTTTCTGCTTTTCTATATGACTGGCATTACATTTCTTTATGATTATAAAGGGATGCTATTTAACTTTGGAATAACTTATAGTAGTGTTTTATGCAGAGCTTAATTTATAACCTGAGAATTCTTTATATAAAAAGACACAGGAAATCCCCATTTTAAAGTCCAAACATCAAATCTTATTATTCTTAAAGCTGTCCTATAGTTAATTTTGAATGAAAGTCTAAATAGGAACAATACTAAAATATGAATCCTTAAGGTTTTAACCAGGTTAAAATCCTATAATGTGTCTTTGATCAACTAAAGTTCTTATAAATATATTAGTTATAGATCTGAAAAATGTTGGGAGCAGAGACATGATTTTAAAAACTAAGCCCCAATCATAATTCTGATTTCTTACAATATACATTATACTATACAAGCAATCTAAATAGCAATAGGTTAACTGTTAATAAGACTGAATATTTATGTTGGTTATAAAAGTGGGTGGTAATATCAGTGATAGAACCCATCCATATGTTAGGCAGTACTCTTAACGTAGGCAGAAAATACATAATAACACTTTTGTAGCATTACTATTCCCAGCGTCTCTTCCAAGGACTTGACCCACATAATGTATAAAATCCTTGTAGGAGTTCTTCAAAGACAGTGTTAATGTTACCTTAACAGAGGAGGAAACTGAGGTACAGGGCAAAGAACAGCCATGCCCAGAGTCACAGCTACTAAGTGGCAGATCTGAGTTTCAAACCTAGGTAATCTGTCAACAGTATATATTCTCTTTAACCCTGGAATATACATGTAGATGAAGCTTATTTGAGTATTTTAACATCACTGACATGATTTCCAGTCACCAAAGGTTATAATGAATATGACAAATTTAGAACTTGTCAAAAATCACTGTAATTGTTTAATTCCATGCACCTGCTAGTGTTAGCAGTGGAGAACTTCATTACTTTGGGCAAGTGTTTTTGTTTGTTTGTTTGTTTTAAACATCTTTATTGGAGTGTAATTGCTTTACAATGGTGTGTTACTTTCTGCTTTATAACAAAGTGAATCAGCTACACACATACATATGTACCCATATATCTTCCCTCTTGGGTCTCCCTCCCTCCCACCCTCCCTATCCCACCCCTCTAGATGCTCACAAACCACCGAGCTGATCTCCCTGTGCTATGCGGCTGCTTCCCACTAGCTAGCTATTTTACGTTTGGTAGTGTGTATATGTCCCTGCCACTCTCTCACTTCGTCACAGCTTACCCTTCCACCTCCCCATATCCTCAAGTCCGTTCTCTAGTAGGTGTCTTTATTCCCATCTTACCCCTAGGTTCTTCATGACCTGTTTTTTTTCTTAGATTCCATATATATGTGTTAGCGTACGGTATTTGTTTTTCTCTTTCTGACTTACTTCACTCTGTATGACAGACTCTAGGACCATCCACCTCACTACAAATATCTCAATTTCATTTCTTTTTATGGCTGAGTAATATTCCATTGTATATATGTGCCACATCTTCTTTACCCATTCATCCGATGATGGACACTTAGGTTGCTTCCATGTCCTGGCTATTGTAAATAGAGCTGCAATGAACATTTTGGTACATGACTCTTTTTGAATTGTAGTTTTCTCAGGGTATATGCCCAGTAATGGGATTGCTGGGTCGTATGGTAGTTCTATTTTTAGTTTTTTAAGGAACCTCCATACTGTTCTCCATAGTGGCTGTATCTATTTACGTTCCCACCAACAGTGCAACAGGGTACCATTTTCTCCACACCCTCTCCAGTGTATGTTGTTTCTAGATTTTTTGATGATGGCCATTCTGACTGGTGTGAGATGTTATTTCATTGTAGTTTTGATTTGCATTTATCTAATCATTAATGATGTTGAGCATTCTTTCATGTGCTTGTTGGCAATCTGTATATCTTCTTTGGAGAAATGTCTATTTAGGTCTTCTGCCCATTTTTGGATTGGGTTGTTTGTTTTTTTGTTATTGAGCTGCATGTAAATTTTGGAGAGTAATCCATTGTCAGTTGCTTCATTTGCAAATATTTTCTCCCATTCTGAGGGTTGTCTTTTGGTCTTGTTTATGGTTTCCTTTGCCGTGCAAAAGCTTTTAAGTTTCATTGGGTCCCATTTGTTTATTTTTGTTTTTATTTCCATTTCTCTAGGAGATGGGTCAAAAAGGATCTTGCTGTGATTTATGTCGTATAGTGTTCTGCCTATGTTTTCCTCTAAGAGTTTGATAGTGTCTGGCCTTACATTTAGGTCTTTAACCCATTTTGAGTTTATCTTTGTGTATGGTGTTAGGGAGTGTTCTAATTTGATACTTTTACGTGTACCTGTCCAGTTTTCCCAGCACCACTTATTGAAGAGGCTGTCTTTTCTCCACTGTATATTCTTGCCTCCTTTATCAAAGCTAAGGTGACCATATGTGCGTGGGTTTATCTCTGAGCTTTCTATCCTGTTCCATTGATCTATATTTCTGTTTTTGTGCCAGTACCATACTATCTTGATTACTGTAGCCTTATAGTAGAGTCTGAAGTCAGGGAACCTGATTCCTCCAGCTCCATTTTTCGTTCTCAAGATTGCTTTGGCTATTCGGGGTCTTTTGTGTTTCCATACAAATTGTGAAATTTTTTGTTCTAGTTCTGTGAAAAATGCCAGTGGTAGTTTGATAGGGATTGCATTGAATCTGTAGAGTGCTTTGGATAGTAGAGTCATTTTCACAGTGTTGATTCTTCCAATCCAAGAACATGGTGTATCTCTCCATCTATTTGTTTCACCTTTAATTTCTTTCATCAGTGTCTTATAATTTTCTGTATACAGGTCTTTTGTCTCCTTAGGAAGGTTTATTCCTAGATATTTTTTTCTTTTTGTTGCAGTGGTAAATGGGAGTGTTTTCTTAATTTCACTTTCAGATTTTTCATCATCAGTGTATCGGAATGCCAGAGATTTCTGTGCATTAATTTTGTATCCTGCTACTTTACCACATTCATTGATTAGCTCTAGTAGTTTTCTGGTAACATCTCTAGGTTTCTCTAGAGTTCTGCAGGGTTTTTATCCTAAATAGGTGTTGAATTTTCTCAAAAGCTTTCTCTGCATCTATTGAGCTGATCATGTGGTTTTTCTCCTTCAGTTTGTCTATATAGTGTATCACGTTGATTGATTTGCATATATTGAAGAATCGTTGCATTCCTGGAATAAACCCCACTTGATCATGGTGTGTGATCCTTTTAATGTGCTGTTGGATTCTGTTTGCTAGTATTTTGTTGAGGATTTTTGCATCTGTGTTCATCAGTGATATTGGCCTGTAGTTTTCTTTCTTTGTGACGTCTTTGTCTGGTTTTGGTATCAGGGTGGTGGTGGCCTCATAGAATGAGTTTGGGAATGTTCCTCCCTCTGCTATCTTTTGGAAGAGTTTGAGAAGGATAGGTGTTAGCTCTTCTCTAAGTGTTTGATAGAATTTGCCTGTGAAGCCATCTGGTCCTGGGCTTTTGTTTGTTGGAAGATTTTTAATCACAGTTTCAATTTTAGTGCTTGTGATTGGTCTGTTCATATTTTCTATTTCTTCCTGGTTCAGTCTCGGGAAGTTGTGCTTTTGCGTGAATGTGTCCATTTCTTCCAGGTTGTCCATTTTATTGGCATAGAGTTGCTTGTAGTAATCTCATGATCCTTTGTATTTCTGCAGTGTCGGTTGTTACTTCTCCTTTTTCATTTCTAATTCTATTGATTTGAGTCTTCTCCCTTTTTTTCTTGATGAGTCTGGCTAATGGTTTATCAATTTTATTTATCTTCTCAAAGAACCAACTTTTAGTTTTATTGATCTTTGCTATCATTTCCTTCATTTCTTTTTCATTTATTTCTGATCTGATCTTTATGATTTCTTTCCTTCTGCTAACTTCGGGGTTCTTTTGTTCTTCTTTCTCTAATTGCTTTAGCTGTAAGGTTAGGTTGTTTTTTTGAGATGTTTCCTGTTTCTTAAGGTAGGATTGTATTGCTATAAACTTCCCTCTTAGAACTGCTTTTGCTGCGTCCCGTCGGTTTTGTGTCATCGTGTCTGCATTGTCATTTGTTTCTAGGGATTTTTTGATTTCTCTTTGATATCTTCTGTGATCACTTGGTTATTCAGTAGTGTATTGTTTAGCCTCCATGTGTTTGTATTATTTACAGATCTTTTCCTGTAATTGGTATCTAGTCTCAGTGTTGTGGTCAGAAAAGATACTTGATACGATTTCAATTTTCTTACATTTACCAAGGATTGATTTATGACCCAAGATGTGATGTGTCCTGGAGAATGTTCCATGAGCCCTTGAGAAGGAAGTGTATTCTGTTGTTTTTGGAAGGAATGTCCTTTAAATATCAGTGAAGTCCATCTTGTTTAATGTATCATTTAATGCTTGTGTTTCCTTATTTATATTCATTTTGGATGATCTGCCTGTTGGTGAAAGTGGGATGTTAAAGTCCCCTACTATGATTGTGTTGCTGTTGATTTCCCCTTTTATGGCTGTTACTATTTGCCTTATATATTGAGGTGCTCCTATGTTGAGTGCATAAATATTTATAATTGTTAAATCTTCTTCTTGGATCAATCCCTTGATCATTAGGTAGTGTCCTTCTTTGTCTCTTGTAATAGTCTTTACTTTAAAGTCTATTTTGTCTGATATGAGAATTGCTACTCCAGCTTTCTTTTGATTTCCATTTGCATGAAATATCTTTTTCCATCCCCTCACATTCAGTCTGTATGTGTCCCTAGGTCTGAAGTGGGTCTCTTGTAGACAGCATATATACGGGTCTTGTTTTTGTATCCATTCATCCAGTCTGTGTCTTTTGGTGGGAGCATTTAATCCATTTACATTTAAGGTAATTATCGATATGTGTGTTCCTATTCTCATATTCTTAATTGTTTTGGGTTTGCTCTTGTAGGTCTTTTCCTTCTCTTGTGTTTCTTGCCTCGAGAAGTTCCTTTAGCATTTGTTTTCAAGCTGGTTTGGTGGTGCTGAACTCTCTCAGCTTTTGCTTGTCTGTAAAGTTTTTAATTTTCAAATCTGAATGAGATCCTTGCTGGGTAGAGTATTCTCGGTTGTAGGTTTTTTTCCTTCGTTACTTAAATATGTCCTTCCACTCCATTCTGGCTTGCAGAGTTTCTGCTGAAAGATCAGCTGTTAACCTTATGGGGATTCCCTTGTGTGTTATTTGTTGTTTTTCCCTTGCAGCTTTTAATATGTTTTCTTTGTATTTAATTTTTGACAGTTTGATTATTATGTGTCTTGGCGTATTTCTCCTTGGATTTATCATGTATGGGACTCTCTGTGCTTCCTGGACATGATTAACTATTTCCTTTCCCATATTGGGTAGTTTTCAACTATAATCTCTTCAAATATTTTCTAAGCCCCTTTCGTTTTCTCTTCTTCCTCTGGGACCCCTGTAATTCGAATGTTGGTGCATTGTCCCAGAGAGGTCTCTGAGACTGTCCTCAGTGCTTTTCATTCTTCTTTCTTTAGTCTGCTCTTCAATAGTTATTTCCACTACTTTATCTTCCAGGTCAGTTATCCGTTCTTCTGCCTCAGTTATTCTGCTATTGATCCCTTCTAGAGTATTTTTAATTTCATTTATTGTGTTGCTCATCGTTGCTTGTTTCCTCTTTAGTTCTTCTAGGTCCTTGTTAAATGATTCTTGCATTTTTTCTATAATATTTCCAACATTTTACATCATCTTTACTATCATTATTCTGAATTCTTTTCCAGGTAGACTGCCTATTTCCTCTTCATTTGTTAGGTCTGGTGGGTTTTTACCTTGCTCCTTCATGTGCTGTGTGGTTTTCTGTCTTCTCATTTTGTTTAGCTTACTGTGTTTGGGGTCTCCTTTTTGCAGGCTGCAGGTTCATAGTTCCCGTTGTTTTGGGTGTCTGTCCCCAGGGGTAAGGTTGGGTCAGTGGGTGTGTAGGCTTCCTGGTGGAGGGGACTAGTGCCTTTGGTCTGGTGGATGAGTCTGGACCTTGTCTTTCTCGTGGGCATGTCCACGTCTGGTGGTGTTTTGGGGTGTCTGTGGCCTTATTATGATTTTAGGCAGCCTCTCTGCTAATGGGTGGGGTTGTGTTCCTGTCTTGCTTGTTGTTTGGCATAGGGTGTCCAGCACTGTAGCTTGCTGGTCGTTGAGTGAAGCTGGGCGTTGGTGTTGAGATGGAGATGTCTGGGAGATTTTCGCCATTTGATTTTACATGGAGCTGGGAGGTCTCTTGTTGACCAGTGTCCTGAAGTTGGCTCTCCCACCTTAGAGGCACAGCACTGACTCCTGGCTAGAGCAGCAAGAGCCTTTCATCCACACGGCTCTGAATAAAAGGGAGAAAAATAGAAAGAAAGAAGAAATAGGATAAAATAATAAAATAAATAAGATAAAATAGTTATTAAAATAAAAAATATTAAGAAAAGTAATTTTAAAAGTTAAAAAAAAAAAACGGACAGACAGAACCCTAGGACAAATGGTGAAAGCAAAGCTATACAGACAAAATCTCACCCAGAAGCATATACATACACACTCATAAAAAGAAGAAAATGGGAAAAAATAATATATGTTTGCTCCCGAAGTCCACCGCCTCAATTTGGGATGATTCGTTGTCTCTTCAGGTATTCCACAGATGCAGGGTATATCAAGTTGATTGTGGTGATTTAATCCTCTGCTCCTGAGGCTGCTGGGAGAAATTTCCATTTCTCTTCTTTTTTTGCCCAGCTCCTGGTGTTCAGCTTTGGATTTGGCCCCGCCTCTGCGTGTAGGTCACCTGAGGGCGTCTGTTCCTCGCTCAGACAGGACAGTGTTAAAGGAGCAGCTGATTCGAGGATTCTGGCTCACTCAGGCCGGGGGGAGGGAGGGACACGGAGTGCGGGTTGAGCCTGCGGCGGCAGAGGCCAGCATGACGTTGCACCAGCATGGGTCGGGCCTTATGTTCTCCTGGTGTCGTTGTCCCTGGATCACAACACCCTGTCTGTGGCGGGCTGCACAGGCTCCCAGGAGGGAAGGTGTGGAGAGTGACCTGTGCTCACACACAGGCTTCTTGGTGGCTGCAGTAGCGGCCTTAGCATCTCTTGCTCGTCTCTGGGGTACGTGCTGACAGCCGCGGCTCGTGCCTGTTTCTGGAGCTCCGTTAAGCAGTGTTCTTAATCCCCTCTCCTCGCGCACCAGGAAACAAAGAGGGAAGAAAAAGTCTCTTGCCTCTTCGGCAGGTCCAGACATTTTCCCGGACTCCCTCCCGGCTAGCCGTGGTGCCCTAGTCCCTTCAGGCTGTGTTCACGCAGGCAACCCCAGTCCTCTCCCAGGGATCCAACCTCCGAAGCCCGAGCCTCAGCTCCCAGCCCCTACCCACCCCAGCGGGTGAACAGACAATCCTCTCTGGCTGGGGAGTTCTGGTCGGCACCCCCCCTCTGTGGGGGAATTTCTGAGCTTTGCCCTCCACACCCCTGTTGCTGTGCTCTCCTCTGTGTCTCCGAAGCCTCCCGCCACCCACTGTCTCTGCCCGGAAAGGGGCTTCCTATTGTGTGGAAACGTTTCCTCCTTCACGGCTCCCTCCCACTGGTGCAGGTCCCACTCCTATTCTTTTGTCTCTGATTTTTCTTTTTTCTTTGGCCCTACCCAGGTACATGGGGAGTTTCTTGCCTTTTGGGAGGTCTGAGGTCTTCTGCCAGCGTTCAGTAGGTGTTCTGTATGAGCAGTTGCACGTGTAGATGTATTTCTGATGCATCTGTGGGGAGGAAGGTGAACTCTGCATCTTACTCTTCCACCATCTTCCTCAACTCATGGGCAAGTGTTTTCAGTGTTAACCACAGCAGATGGTAGGAGTTGAGTGTACACCGATATTTATTCAAGTAAGAGAACACTAAAGCTTTTTTTTATCACTGCTTGCTGACTGTATCGCCTGCTATATCTAGCTATCTTAAAACTATACATCCTTGGCTTTTGATCTGTGTAATTAAATACTTGGTAATTCACAGTATTAACAAATTTAAGGAAAACATGATCATCTCGAGATGCAGAAAAACAATAAAATTCAGTATTTACTCAGGGTAAAAGTTTTTAGTAAACCAGGATGAGAAGGCACGTATTTCCATCTGAATGATTATGGCAAAACGGCAAGCTTTCTTATTGAGGTTGTGAATAAAAAGAAGATGACTTTTACTACTACCTCTGTTTATGATACTGGAAATCCTTCTCAATACAATATGGCTGAAGAAATAAATTTAAGAACTTGAAGGAGAATAACATAATTGTCTCTATTTGTGGATTCTATCATTGTATTCCTATAAAGACAAAAATAATCTTCAAATAGACAGCTTTAGTTATGAAATATTAGCAAGGTTTCTGGACTTAAAAAACATCAATAATTAGATAGTGATTCAAGCAAAAAATTTAGAGTAAGCACTTAATAATAATTCCTTTTCTCTATAAAAATAATGAGAACATGGAAAACATTTTCAGAATTAAATTTTTTCCAACTGGGGAAATTAAGCAAAGGCTTTCAGCAAGCCAGGTAGTGTTTATTCATGAACAATGATTGAATCTTGGTGAGAACATTGACCCTCCACTCTTTTTTTCTGAGGTAACTCTTAACACCAACAGTCTGGGGACAGAATAAGGTTGGAACTACTTCAAAGTCCCATTCCTAGAGAACTGTCATTATTTTCCCTGTCTCCTGGGTCCATGGAAAACCTCACTCATAATGCTGTCTTTATTTAACCATCAGGTTAAATCATCAAAGCTCATATAGTGTGAACAGTTTTTTCTGGGACTGATTCTTGAAAACAATAAGAGGCAATAACTCAACATTGCAGTTGCTCTAGAAGAGGATAAAAGTTGAGGAAAACAGTTGACCAATCAAAAAGCTTGAAAGTAAAATCCTGGGAAGAAGATATTTATTTTTAAAATGCTTGGAAAAGTTTCAATATCTTACTGGGAATCAAGAAGGCAGTTTAAGTGCATAGAGCTTTCTGCATGCCCAGAACTGTACGAAGTGCACGAAAGACCTGGGAATAACCTAGTCTCCAACATCTGGCTTAACTTGAGATTCTGTCAGTGCAAGAAGTGAAGATAAGACAAAGCTGTACACTGCCTTGCTGAGTGGTAAAAGTGCCACCAGCCTCCACAGAGCTCTTCAAGAAAGATTGGAAGATGTATTGGTTCCAGAAATTTAAGGAAATCTCTGTTCAGTCATTAGCTGGCCAGTGAGAAGCTAACTGAGCAGGGACTTCAGTGGCCATATGTGACAAAGAATATCGACTTTCCAGAATTAGTTTAGAAAAGTCTCTAAATAAGCAACCAAAATAACAAGACTAAAAAACTTTGCAGAGGGAGTAGAATCTGATTTCCAGAGTTGCCGCATTACATCATTTTAAATGTCCATTTAAAAAAAATACTAGGTGTGCTAAAAACCAAGAATGTATGGTCCCTACTCTAGGAAGGGAAAAGAAAGCCAACAGCAACTGTCTCTGAAGAAGCCCAAGTATTGGACTTACTACAAAAAATTTAAAATCAGCTGTTTCATGGTGGTGTGATGAATTGGGGGATTGGAATTCACATATATATATACTAATATGTATAAAATGGATAACTAATATTAACCTGCTGTATAAAAAATAAATAAATTTCAAAAATTCAAATAAAATAAAATCAGCTGTTTCAAATATGTTCAAAGAACTGAAGAAAACCATGTCTAAAGAATTAAAGGAAAGTATGAGAACAGTGTCTTACTCAAAGAAAATATGAAGAATGAGATAGAAATTACATGAAAAAGAATGAAATCAAAATTTCTGGAGTAGGGCTTCCCTGGTGGCGCAGTGGTTGAGAGTCCACCTGCGGATGCAGAGGACGCGGGTTTGTGCCCCGGTCCGGGAAGATCCCACATGCCGCGGAGCGGCTGGGCTCGTGAGCCATGGCCGCTGAGCCTGTGCATCCGGAGCCTGTGCTCCGCAATGGGAGAGGCCACGACAGTGAGAGGCCCGCATACCGCAAAAAAAAAAAAAAAAAATTCTGGAGTAGAAAAGTAATGATATAAAGATATTAAATATAAGGTTCAACATGTAAGGAGCTTGGAGTTCACTATGCTGTTTTAACATCCAGTAAAAAAACAAGTGAACAAACTCTCAGAAGACTAAAAAAATCAACAACTCTCCTAGGAGCCATAAAAGAGGTGAGAACACAGGAAAAACTGCAACCCCCAAGACTGAAGAAACACACAGGCAAATACAGAGACTCAGCTTACCAGAGTAGAGATTCATGAATGGAAAATACCACAGGAACCAGTGTGGGGTAAGAATACCTGAACTATAAGTGTTGAACTGCTGGAGTCTCAGTGTGGACACCTCAGAGTTAAACTCCAGAGACACCCAGTCAGAGGAGCTCCACCAGGTTCCCACAGTAAACGTCACAGAGAATTCCCTTTCAGCTTTTGGCAGGGAGCTAGAAAAGTAACCATTTTGTCATATGGCAGAGACACAGGGTTATTTTTAGTAACACCTGCCCTCAGGGGAAACTAACCAGAGACTAACTGACCTAAGAGAAGGGAAATACCCAATCCAGTCAGCACTAGACTTCCACATGGGAGAAGGGAAATACTCCGCTCCAGCCCCTAATGCCATCCTATCTCACCTAAGGCAGGCTACATATGGTATGCTTTCAATTATATGCTGTTCTGGAAATGAGAAAACTATGGGACTAGTAAAAAGTTCAGTAGTCAGTAGGGGTTAGGGTGGGGACGGGGAATGATTGGGAAGAGCACAGAGCATTTTTAGAGCAGTGAATATATGATTTATGATACTATAATCGTGGATACATATCATTATATGTTTGTCCAAACCCATAGAATGTACAACAGCAGGAGAGAACATTAAGGTAAACAATGGACTTAGGGTGATTGTGATGTGCCAGTGTAGATTCATCAGTTGTCACAAGTGTACCACTCTGGTGGGGGATGTTGACAGTGGGAGTGTCTATGCATGTGTCCGGGCATATTGGAAATAACTATACTTTCCACTCAGTTTTCCTATGAACCTAAAATTGCTCTTGAAAAACATCTTATAATATTAACTGTAGAGGCTCAACAAGTTATTTGAGTGGGCAGAAGAAATTATCAGCCAATCTGAAGATAGATCAATTGAGATTATGCAGTCTGAGCAATAGAAAGAAGAATGAAAAAATAAACTGAGCATCAGAAACCTGTGAGACAACCTCAAATGTATTAACATATTCATAATGGATATTCCAGAAGAAGAAGAAATAGAGAAAAGGTCAAAAAGACTATTTGAAGAGATAATGGCTGAAAATTTTTTTCAAGTTTGATGAAAACATTAATTTACATACCCCAAAAGTTCAACAACCTCCAAGTAAGATAAATTCAAAGAGATCCATTTATGTACCCATCTTGAAAGCAACTAGAGAGAAGGTATTCCTCATGTACAAAGGGTCCTCAATCTGATTAACAGCTGTTTTATGATCAGAAATCATGGAGGTCAAAAGACAGTGATATAACATATTCAAAAATGGTGATAGAAGAAAAAATCAACCAAGAATTATATATCCAACAAAAACATCCTTCAAAAAAAAGATGGAGGAATTAAAACATTCCCAAATAAACGCCAATAGTTCATGGCTAATAGATCAGCCATGCAAAATATAGGAAGTCCTCCAGAATGAAATGAAAGGAAATTAGACCATTACTTGAATCTTCATGAAGAAAGAGCAAGCACTGGTCAACACACCTAAATAAATAGGTAAATATAAATGACAATATAATGATTTTTCAAAAAATCCTACAGAAAATACTAGAAAATTGAAGCCAGAAGCATATAAAAAAGAATTTATAGACCATGACCAAGTGGAATGCAAAGTTTGTTCAACATAGGAACAAATTATGTAATTCATTTTATTAAGAGATTAAAGGATCAAAAATTTTGAATACATGATTATCTCAACATATGCCAAAAATGCATGTGACAAAATCAAGCATCCTTTCATGATTAAAAAAAACACCAGTCAACCAACTAGAAATAAAAAGTATATTATGGGCTTCCCTGGTGGCGCAGTGGTTGGGAGTCCGCCTGCCGATGCAGGGGATGCGGGTTCATGCCCCGGTCTGGGAAGATTCCACATGCCACGGAGCGGCTGGGCCCGTGAGCCATGGCCGCTGAGCCTGCGCATTTGGAGCCTGTGCTCCACAACAGGAGAGGCCACAACAGTGAGAGGCCTGCGTACCGCCCCCCCCAAAAAATTATATTACTTTTCTATAGCTGCTGGAATAAATTACCGTAACATTAGGGACTTATACAACACATTTTTTTCTTACTTTACAGTTTTATAGTATAGAAGTTCAAACTGGGCCTCACTGGAATAACGTTAAGGTATCAGTTGGCCTTTGTTCCTTTTTGAAGGTACTGGGGAGAATCCCCTTTCTGGATGTAAAGAATTGGTCCATGAACATGAATTGAAAGACAATCTTTTTAAGATTGTAGAATTCCCAAAATTGACCTATTGATTCAGCACATGCTGTGTCAAAATTATAGCTCTTTTTTTTTTTTTTTTTTTGCAGAAATGTACAGGCTGATCCTAAATTTCTTATGGAAATACAGGTGATGCAGTCTAACCAAAACAATGTTGAAAACGAATAGCAAAGTTGGAAGACTGACTTCTCAATTTCAAATATTGCCACAAAGTTGCAGTAATCAAGGTTGTGTTATACTGTCATAAGGATAGACATACAGATTAATGGAATAGAATTTAAAGTCCAGAATTAAATCCATAAATTCCTGATCAGTTGATTTTTTAAAAAAATCAGAGTCCTGAGATTTCATGGGGGAAGAATAATCTTTTCAACAAATGGTGGTGGGACAGTTAAATATAAGCTGTAATGCTCTCTCTCACCGTTTACAAAAATTAAGTCAATATGTATCATAAACTTAAATGTAAAGATTAAAATGATAATATTTTTAGGAGAAATCAAACACAATTATTCCTTACCTTGAACTAAGCAATGATTTCTTAGATATAACACTGAAACCACAAACAGCCAAAGAAAAATAGACTACAGTGAAATAGAAAATACTTTTGATTCAAAGTAAGATATCAAGAAAGTGAACACACAAACCACAGAATGGGAAAAAATATTAGTAAGTCATATATTTGAAAAAAGTCTAGGATTTAGAATACATAAAGAGCTCTTACAACTCAATAATACAAAGAAAATGAACCCAGTTAAAAATGGTAAAATGCTTCAAATAAATATTTCTCCAAAGAGAATGTAAAAATAGCCTATAAACACATGCAAAGATCCTGAATATCATTAGCCATTAGGAAAATGCAAATCAAAATAAAGATTAGGTGCCACTTAACACCCACAAGAATGACTAGAATAAAAAAAATATGCACATTAGCAAATTTGGTGTGGTTAGGGAGAAATTGGAATCCTCATAGATTGCTGGTGGGGATGTAAAATGAGGCAGCTGCTGTGGAAAACAGCTTGGTAGCTCCTCAAGAAGTTCAACATAGGGTTACAATATGGCCCAATAATTCCACTTCTAGGTACTCAAGACAATTGAAAGCACACAAAAAAATGATTTGTGAATGTTCATAGGAGCTTTATTCATAATAGCCAAAAAGTGGAAAATGTCTAAATGTTCATCAGTTGAACAATGGGTAAACAAAGTGTGATGTGTTCATATAACGGAATATTCAACCATAAAAAGTAAAGAAGTAGTACTGACACATGCTACACCATGGATGAACATTTAAAACATGTTAAGTGAAAGAAGCCAGACACAGAAGTCCACATATTGTATAATCGCAATTATAAAATGCCTAGAATAGCCAAATTTATAGACAGAAGTTAGATTAATGGTTTCCAGGGCCCATGGGTGGGCATGGGAAGTGAATACCAAGTGAGCATGTGGTTTCTTTTTGGAGTGATCACAGTGTTCTGGAATTACATAGTGATGGTGCTTGTACAGGTTTGATAATATACTAAAAATCACTTAATGGTACACTTGATTTTTTTTTAGTGGAGTGTAGCTGATTTACAATGTTGTTACTTTCAGGTGTACAGAAAAGTGATTCGGTTATACATATACATATATCCATTCTTTTTCAGATTCTTTTCCCGTAAAGGTTATGACAGAATATTGAGTAAAGTTCCCTGTGCTACAGAGTAGGTCCTTGTTGGTTATTTTATATATAGTAGTGTGTGGATGTTAATCCCAAGCTCCTGATTTATCCCTCCCCCCGCACCTTTCCCCTTTGGTAACTATAAGTTTGTTTTCAAAATCTGTGAATCTGTTTGTTTTGTAAACAAGTTCATTTATATCACTTTAAAAAAAATTAGATTCCACATATGTGATATCATATGATATTTGTCTTTCTCTGATTTAGCTCACTTAGTATGATAATCTCTATGTCCATCCATGTTGCTCCAAATGACATTATTTCATTCTTTTTTACAGATGAGTAATATTTCATTGCCTGTGTGTATACATATATATGTATATGTGTACATATACATGTATATGTATATATGTACATGTATATATGTGTATATGTATATATATGTATATGTACATATACCATATCTTTTAAATCCATTCTTCTGTCAGTGGACATTTAGGTTGCTTCCACAACCTGCCTATGGTTAATAGTGCTGCAGTGAACATTGGGGTGCATGTATCTTTTGTAATTATGGCTTTCTCTGGATATATGCCCAGGAGTGGGATTGCTGGATCACATGATAGCTCTATTTTTTTTTGTTTTTAAGGAAACTCCTTACTGTTATCCATGATGGTTGTACCAATTTATATTCCCACTGACAGTGTAAGAGGATTCCCTTTTCTCCACACCTTCTCAAGCATTTATTGTTTGTAGACTTTTTGATGATGGTATATTGTTAAAGTGTGAGTTAAATGGTATGGGAATTACATCTTAATAAAAATTGAATGTATATTATACATTAATAGTGAATATTGAGAAAGTGAAATTTTTAAGAAAGATGCCATTTACAGTAACATCAGAATCATCAGGTACCTAGTAGAGAATCTAAGAAAAGAGATACACAAACATCACAGAGGAAATAAAATTTTAGAGATTAAAGAATTAAAAAAGGACAAACCTCCCTTGTTCATGAATTGAAACGCTCAGTATTAAAAAGACAAAAATTCCCTGAAAACAGATTGTAAAACAATCAAAATAAGAATCACAACAGGTGTTTTGTTTTATATTTTGATTTGCAGTTCAGCTAGCCAATTCTAAAGTTTACAGCAAGTTCTAAATGTCCTAGGAAGGCAAAGGCATTCTTGAATAAAAACAAACAAGAAGAGCCTCTATGATACACAATGGCATATAAAACAGTGGTAAACAAGCAAGTGTGTTATTCACAAAGGGGTAGACAAGTAGACCAATGGAGGAAAATAGAGAGCATCTAAACAGATCTTGGCATAAGCGATACTAGAAGGGAAAAAATGAACTTTTACCACAGTACGGTTTACGGCTAATTCTATATATGTCAGAAAACAACTAGTGTTGGTGAGAATGTGTAGAAATTGGATCCCTTGCACGTTGTTGGTGGGATTGCAAAATGGTGCAGCTGTTATTGAAAACAATATGAAGATTCTGCAAAAACTTAAGACAAGAATTAGCATATGATCTTGCAATCCCCCTTCTGGGTATTTATCTGAAAGAATTAAAATCAGGATCTCAGAGAGCATTTGGCACTCCTGTGTTCATCACAGCACTATTCACAGTAGCCAAGATGTGGAAACAATCTAAATGTCCATTGATGGATGAATGGATAAAGAAAATGTGGTATATACAACAATGGAATACTATTCAGCCTCAAAAATGAAAGAAATTCTGCCATATGGGACAGCATGGATGAACTTTGAGGACTTTATGCTAAGTAGCAAAATAAGCTAGTTACAGGAAGAGAAATACTGCATGGTTCTCCTTACATGAGGTATGTATAATTGTCAAATTCATAAAATCAAGTAGAATGGTGATTTCCAGGGCCTGGGGGAGGATGAAATGGAGAGTTACTGATTAACAGGCATAAAATTTCAGTCAAGCAAGATGAATAACCTCTAGAGATTGACTTAAAACATTTTACTTTTGGTCAGCAACAATGCATTGTACACTTAAAAATGTATAAAGAGAGTATATCACATGTTAAGTGTTCTTACCACAATAAGATTAAATTTTTTAAAAGACACCTGTACATTAAATGTTTCCATTTGTTGTTGGGTAGTATTGATAGTAGGATTAAAAAATTACTACATTACATGGACAGAAACATAAACATAATTCATTTTCTGTTAGTCACTCACTTTATAACTATGTTTTCCTGAAGCTCAGAGCATCAATGGATTTCTGCATAAACTTATACCACATACATATAATAGATAACTACGGTTTTTATGAAATTATAATTTTCTCTGTTAGATCAATATAGACCGTCAGAAGTTATTAGTTTCATAGTACACTCAGTACTGGTATCACATAACATGTGTTCCTAAAAATCATTGCACTGTGCAATATTATGTAATAAAGACCACAGGGCTTATGGAAAATGGAGTTAAAGGAAAAACACTAAAAAATACTTTTGTCAGTGTTACATAAAAAAAACATAGAAACTTAATGAAAATGGTATTATTGTTTTATACATGTTAGATAGTTAACACAACCTGACACTTGATGGTGGAAATGGGTGTGGGAAGAGTCTGCATTTGTTACTTAGCCCACTTCTATCATTTCACACTATGTGAAGTCAGAAGTGAAGTTTTAACACCAGATTTGTGGATGGAGGTAAACCAAAGTAGCTGGTATATGTTTGAGGTGTACGCTTTATGTATTCCTACAGCATTCCATTTGGTGAGATGCATTTTTCTGAGTTTACCTAGTAGTTCTCGTGGATGACATTGCACAAAGGCAATGTATAATTTGTCTTATTCTTACGTTGTTCCCTGATATATCAATCACACTGAAACAAATTCATGTTCTCAGAACAAGTGTTATAGCAGAACTGAATGTAAATCCCTTTTTTTGCCTCCACCCGCCCCCTGTAGTGATAGATTCCAAATACAGTTCACTGAATGGGTATGCTCGACTTATATTTCTAGTGAAGTACTATGTGTAAACTTGTATCAGATTCAAACAACATCAAATTTAATACATCTACTGTATTGCAAATATCTCTACAGAATGCCTATGCGCTATTCCACTTTATGTTGTTTATAGTAACTTCCTATTAACCAAACATGGCAATCTCCAAATGCACTAGTAGGAGTAAATATATGTATTATATAGTAAGTTCATTCTTTTTTAGGTAGTAAGGTTCTTAAAGTGAAATATAGAGTGTGTATACTATATCCCACAAAGATAATAAAATTAAAAATTCCCAAAATGCATTTACAGACGGTTACAGAGTTCATCTTTAGGTGTCATTTTTCCCTTGCCTATATGAGCACAGCTCTTTATAAAATCAAGTCACTGGGCACAGCACGTGCATCCAGGAGCAGAATATAGTCGTAACGCTAGTAAGAGGTTTAATGTTCTGAGGATCAATATGGTACCTAAGTGCATTCTTAATATGCTGGTTGTGCAGTATTTATTGCTTTTGATTGATTACAAAAATATGAAATACTGCATTTCCATAAATAGTTATTTTCCTCATAAAGTATAGACGTCAGAGGGGAAAGTCAAGTTCTCAGAGAAGACTTGGGACTTTCTCCTCCACAGGAAATTATTACGAAGTAAGTAAAGCACAGAAACAAAACTAAGTACAAACACTTAATTTAGAAATATTAAAAGCCAACATGCTGTCAATGTGCCAAATGCCATATACACTGTATAATTAAGATAATGCAGAAATAACTATTACAAATATTTACTATAATGTATTTTCTAATATTTAAAATCAAAAGTTGGTAACAGTATACATAATATTTGCTTGGCTTTTAATCTGATTGTGATATGTTTTTAGTGCATTTCAGTTTAAAAATACCTTTCAATCCTCCAAATTTCTGGCACATTTTGAGAACTAGAGCCCTTAAATAGTTAAGTCCTCTACTTACTAGCACATATTGAAAATGAATATTTTTTATTTACTAAAACTATATCAGAATTAATAGTTCTTTGTCTTTATAATATTCTATATTTAAATCTGTTTACATTAATCTCATTTGAACTGCCCAATAATCCTGGGAGTTTGACCCAGAATTTTAAAAGTAGAAATGATTTCAGAATTAAGCTTATTTGATCAGTATGGAACCTGAGGCCTATGGGTGAGAAAATGAAATATTATCACAGTAAGGTTTAAAACCAATTCTATGTTAATTTTTTCTTCCTTTTTGTTTCTTAATAAATTGCTGTCCTTTGATACTGGTGGCATCAGAGGAATAAGCAAAAAACCAAAACTCAATATGTTCTTTTTAGAAATTGATGGTTTCATTATTTTTAAAAACACTCTATGTTCTTGGGATCATGATTAAGAACAGTAGGAATTCCTCTGATTAATCAAAATCTAACTGAGACATTACTCACATAAAATAAATTAATAACAAAGTAAATTTAATCAATCAAAATGGAAGGCACAGGTTGGGAGTGAGACCTCATGGTATATATGGAAAGAGCATACATACCTTTAGGGTCGCAGAGTTCTTGGTTCATGTCACAGCTCCTCTGCACTAGTGATTTTTGTCCTTGAGTAAGTTACTTGGCCTAAATTTTCACGCTTGTAATGTGAGAATAGTCATCCTTATATTTCACAGTTTTAAAGGTTAAATAAAATAGTATATAAGCACATTTGTCTCTAACTGGAACAGAGATTCTTAGTAAAAGGAAGTGGAATTTATCATTGTCATATGAGATAATAAAGGGAAATTTTGTGAAACAATTAGGGAACATATTACTTAACTTTGGTTATCGTAGAGTAAGTAGGTGGGAATTATTGATGGGGGAGCATTCAGGATCAAAGAGATGGGATAAGCACATTTCAAAGATGCAATAAATAAAATGACATTTTTTTGTGGTGAATAGGAGAGCTGAACCACTACATATATAGAAGTAGTGATATATAAGGTTAAAAGTAAAGTTAGGATCAGATTGTGAAAAGCAAAATGCCAGAAGGCATGGTGAACCCATGAGTAGTGGAGAACATAAAAGTTATTAAATAACAGAGGTAGATGGACTAGGATTTACAGGATTCAGGGATTGGAAGTCATTTGCAAATATTTTCTCCCATTCTGAGGGTTGTCTTTTGGTCTTGTTTATGGTATCTTTTGCTGTGCAAAAGCTGGAGTCTGTCATACAGAGTGAAGTAAGTCAGAAGGAGAAAAACAAATACTGTATGCTAACACATATATATGGAATCTAAGAAAAAAAATGTCATAAAGAGCCTAGGGGTAGGACAGGAATAAAACACAGGCCTACTAGAGCATGGACTTGAGGATATGGGGAAGAGGAAGGGTAAGCTGTGACGAAGTGAGAGAGTGGCAGGGACATATATACACTACCAAACGTAGAATAGATAGCTAGTGGGAAGCAGCCGCATAGCACAGGGAGGGAGATCAGCTAGGTGGTTTGTGACCACCTAGAGGTGTGGGATAGGGAGGGTGGGAGGGAGGGAGATGTAAGAGGGAGGAGATATGGGAACATATGTATATGTATAACTGATTCACTGTGTTGTAAAGCAGAAACTAACACACCATTGTAAAGCAATTATACTCCAATAAAGATGTTAAAAAAAAAGAAGGATTGGAAGTCAGGAAAAGAAATACAAATTTGAAAGAGAGTCCCTATAAATTTAGGGTCTACGCATTTTATAATCTTGCAACTAATTGAATTTTGTACTTTATAAGCCAAATTTAAATAGGTTGAAATCATAAACCTCAGATTAAACTCTTACCTTGGTAAATTATTGAAAAATGTATATACTTTGCCAATTTAGGTTTAGGTTGGAGGATATAAATGAATATAAACCCATTTCTGTGACTCTGGAGTTAGGTAAAACATACACTTAACAAATAAAAAGTTTACGGTTATCGGGGGGTAAGGGGGGAAAGGATAAATTGGGAGATTGTGATTGACATATACACACTGTCCTCCTCATTTAGGAGCACATATACTAGAGAAAGCTGAACAAGAGATGTGAACCTGCTCTTTGCTCAGAATACTTCATTTCCATGTGCATCTCACAATGGGAGTACGTTCTTCACTTTGCTGCGTGTAAGTCATACACAGCATGGCCCCTAAGACCAAACCAGTTGATTATTTCTTCTGGTACCCCACTGAATAAACAGGTATCTGTACCCATCGTGAAGGAAAAAGTATCTGGTGGAACTTCATGTGAAATGGTGGTCCTCAATGTAGTGCCTTCATTGAGTGATACTGGTTCCCAGTATGATACATTCTTGAGGAATTTTTAATGGTAATTTTTAGTACGTATATATTTTTCTTGTAATATCAGAAGCAAAGTTTTAATATCTAGCTGCACTTTCCTAGTAAAGTAGCATAGTTAACTTTTCATCGATCTATCTAGTGTAAAATGAGATTGTGACTAAAACTTACGTTTGATAATCAGCTTGGTTTCCTTTGACCCAATTACCTTACACTTTGTTTTTCAAATGGCATTATGCACCTCTTGGGCTATATCAGAGATCATTTTTTGGATAGATAACATACTTTAACTGAACAAGTGTTCAAGGAAGAAATGTTAAAGCACTGAAGTCTGGTAGACTAGGAGGAGAAAAAAATAATTTCTAACTTTTGTCTTCTTTCCTATTCTACCGAAATCACAGCTCTACACTCAGGTATTATCACCGAGTCCCTTAATCTCAGGAGATCATCCTTTTAAAGGCTGGTGTCAGTGTATACAGCAAAATATGTGGTTTCCATGTTGTATCCCCAAACCCTTCATGTAACCTTTATGAAAACTGTATCTTGTCTTGTCTGAAGTGTAAATCCTATTCTGAATACCAAAGGAGTCTGAAGACAGATAAACTTCTTAGGGCTTGGGAGAATAGTTTGAGTGGATGCATTCAAATAAATCACAACTATTATATCCATGATTAACATATTGAAAACACACCCAGGAATACAACTCCAGAATGCTGGCTCCTATGTGATGAGTTAAAGATAGACTGCTACAGTTGTTCTTTTTTTTAAAAAAATTCTTAACATAACACAGTCTTTTGGTTTAAGCCATTTGAGTTTTTATTAATATTTGTATGGACATTAGCTGAGCTTCTGTTTTGAATTAAAAGAACAGAAGATATATAAAGGCAAAATTCCCTGGAAGTATAATATCAGTCTTTTGTTCAGTGGTTAAAAGTTTAAAAACATTAAACACTGGCAAGACCAGCTACTAATTTTAGTAGCCCAAACTTAATCTCTGTATCCAGTCATGAAGAAAATAAGTTTTAGCTTATTACTTTTAAATCAGATTAAACTAAGGAATATGCAGGAATTAAGTATAATATTTTACCTTTGTCAACCTGAGCACTTCTATAGGTGTTCTTTCAAGTAGTGGCAGAGTAATTTGAAAGGGGGAAACACTGTTAAACTTCAGATATTTTTACATCTAATATCTCACTTATAGAAACGCTTAGCTTCTTGAAAAGTACTTAAAGCTGAGTTCAGTTGGCTTCTTTCTTTTTGTGTGTATTTAATAATGTATATTTTCCTTAGTGTTTGAAAGCTTTTAAAATAAATTTTAGATGGATTTTTCATGCTTTCATCTTTTCATGAAATATCTTTTCAGATTATGCTATGAAATAACTTCATTGCCCAATATTTATCACTTAAAATATTTATTAAGTACCCACTGAAACCCAGCACTATGCTTGGCATAGGCATAAAACGGTGATTAAAAACATACGTCAGTATTTTCATGAACTTAATGGTATGGTAGCTATACCCCAATCCAATAGACACGAGTGTGTCTAGAGACATTATGGTTGTTAGAACTTGGAGGGGAGGCAGTGTGCTTCTAGAATCTGGTGGATAGAGGCCAGGGATGCTGCTAAACATCCTACATTGCACAGAATGGCCGCCCACCACAAAGAATTATTCAGCCTCGAATGCCAATGATGTCACAGTTGAAAAACTTTGCTAGTATTTAAAACAGGCATTGCTTAAACAATTCTGCTGTTAAATGCATGAATAACATCCAAGATAAGCACTTTGAAAGAAAAGAAACATGGTTTTACAAGAGCCCATAGCAAAGAAACTTGACCTAAACTGGGGTCCTTGTAGCCTTCTCTGAGGAATTGATCTGAAGTTTCTCTGAAGGTTAAGTGTTTTGTGCACAGAATGGGGGGAAAGAGGGTTCCAGACAGAAGGGCTCATGGTTCGAGGAAAAAGGAATGAATAGAATAGGACAGAAGCTGAGAGGGAGCTTTAACGTAGACTGGTGAAGTAGGTAAAACCGTATATGGTTGTGTGGATCCTTTGAGGGAGGCAAAGCTATTGAAGTAGTTGAAGCAAGGTGGGACTTGACTTCATCAGATCCACAGGTTTGAAAATATCACTCTGGCTGCAGTACAGAGAGAGAGATTAGAAAAGGACAGAGTCGATGAAAGGAAACTAAGAGATGTTCTGGAGGGCACTGTTGCTATAAATTGTAATCTGGATCAACAGTAAAAATAATTTTCACAAGATGCATGTTTGTTTAACTCACACATGACAAAGTCTTTGAAATCATGACTTATAAAATAGGTATTTAGTTCTCAGTTTTAATCCTGTGTGCTTGTAGCTTGCCAGAAGTATATGTAAGCAAAGAGTTATGCCCCACTTTTTAAAATTTATTGCTGTTCTTACCAAAAACATTGAAACACAAGGTGCATTGAATTAGCAAAGGAAAATAAAGTGAAGAACAACAGAGTTCTCTGTCCAGTGCCCAATACAGGGAGTGCCGTGCTTAAGAACCTGATTCAGGATTAAAGCCAAGGAAGGCCACCAAATGGTTAATGTTTTGGTAAAGTGGGGTTGTAATTTGACTTTGTCCAGAGTCTATAATGTTTGAGTAAGCATTTCTGCCTTAGAGCAGAGGGAGGAGATTAAATGGTTCGCCTTCTCTGGGCATTCTGTATTGTTCACAGGTACTGATGAAATATTGGCGTTTCTGGTGAAGTGAATGACTAGAGGCAAAGGTACTTCTTTTTGTTTTAGAAGCTATGATTTTGCTACCTTTCTCAATAAAGTGAGGGAATTACTAAATCCTGATTTAGAGACTGTTAGCTTTTCTAAAGTGTTGGTGAGGGAAGTCGGGAGATGGTAGTGAAGATATTTAAGTATCATGAATCATAGTGAAACTTGAGTTCAAACTAAATTATTTTCTAACCTTAAAAGAAAACCTTTTTTAAAAGCAAATCTCTGGAAAATGTTCAGTTTGTTATGCCTGTTTTGTTTAAAGTTGATAGGAAGTAGAGTAGTAAATGGCTATTGATTCATGTGTAGTGCTGAAACATAATCTCTGTTAATGACATTAAAGTCATTTAGAGAAGCAAATTCTTCCACAATAAGCTTTGCAGATGCTGACTAGCCTCTGTTTGAACAACCTCAGAGAGATGGAATTTGGGAGGTAATAGGACAACCAACCCATGGCATTGTGCAAGGCAGTGCTCTCTGTGAAAGAATTATTTTTTATATGAACTGTATCCCCCTCCTACCCTTAAAGTTCTCTTCATGATCCTTTTTCTACAATTAGAAGCAACATATAACCACCCTTCCAGTGTTGGAGATTTTCCTATCTTTTCAAGTGTTCATATGCTATTCATCACTCTATCCGTACTTATAAAATGGCAGCCAAAATAAATCTGAAGATAACTTTTCTAGATAAGGGCTGATTGGTTCTGGGAATGAGAGGGCTGTAGTTTCTTGTGATTTAGACATTACATTTCTTATATTAAGTGAATTATGACGTTGTTAGTAGTTGGGATCTATAATGGTTTTACTAATAAGGGTCAGCATTTAACTGTTTTTCCTTTTGATAGACTTACTAATTGATTAATTAAGAAATGATGTAGAACTTCCCTCGTGGCGCAGTGGTTGGGAGTCCGCCTGCCGATGCAGGGGATACGGGTTCGTGCCCCGGTCCGGGAAGATCCCACATGCTGCGGAGCGGCTGGGCCCGTTAGCCATGGCCGCTGAGCCTGCGCGTCAGGAGTCTGTGCTCCAAAACGGGAGAGGTCACAGCAGTGAGAGGACCGCGTACCGCAAAAAAAAAAAAAAAAAAAAAAAAAAAAAAAAAGGTGGTCTTGTTGCTTTTGGCAAAAGCGCCTAAAATAAAAAGAGTAGAAAGAAACTTAAAGATTTTTAAAAATTTAATCAGTTGATGAAGGTAAGAGGAAACTCATTTTACTGGGTAGATGCAGTTTGGATTTGATGACCTTAGCCATCAAAAGTAAGAGGAAAATCATTTTAGTGGCATCCACCCACTAAAATGAGTTTCCTCTTACTTTCTATCCATGAAACATTTTATTGTTCTGTTAATTGTGTCTTTCATCAGTGGAAATTCTCATGCTGGAGGGGTTAAATAGTTCAGAAGTAAGTCCTTTCTCATGTTGGCCTGATGTCATTACTGCAGACAAACTAATTTATTATTGATGACTTGTGATTCTTTTTTATCTGTCTCCACTTAAGCACTTCTGATATGTTGGGTAAAGCCTATTGATTCACCCACGTTTGGCTTTTATGGTAATTTACTGAAAGGGAGACTTGAAGAAAGCTTGCAGAAGAGGGTAGACATTTTTCAGATCTTACCCAAGTGGAATAAAAGAAACGTAAAAGGTCCATTTTTCTCCTGTTGAGTAAATGATTTTGCTAGGGTTTAACTTGTGGGTGCGTCAGGGTTGATGGAGGAAGGATATCGTTGGATGTGGAATGAGACTTAAGATTATCGAGTATTGAATCTCAGTGATGGGCCATGCCCTTTAAAAATACAGGAGTTCAACATTAAAGGCATGATTCAATTTAGTTTTTCAAAACCTGCAAAATTTCCTCCTGAGAAGCCTTCGTATGTTACAGTAAGGGTTTGTTAAATGGATTATATTTTGAAGTATATTATGACTAATATTCCTGTTATCCTGAATCAGAAGTATCTGAAAAGTAAAAGTAAATATCCCATTTTATCTACCGTGCCTTTTCATGTAAATGTACAATTTGTCTTGATTGCATCTAAATTGTTGAGCAGAGAGAATGAATGCATCTACTTTTCCTAGCTCTCCTGGGACTGCAAATTGAATTCTCCTGCGTATTGTTCTGGCTTGACTACATTTGTCTGTTTTTTATCTCTGCTATGCAAAAGGATTAGAGTTTTATCTTCCCAATGGGAAACTGGAAAACAATATTCTCCCCTTTATTGATAGGCTTCTTCCAGAAAAAGTACAGCTAAATAAGTTAGTTTTAAGCAACAGGTAAGATAATCCTGAACAGTGAATAAAATTGAAGCTCAGGAGAGAGCATTTGAAACCTGGATAGATTACCGAGATGCAGGCGATCACGGATTAGAGAAAAAATTATTGTCGTCTGATGAAAAACAGTTGAACAAAGAGGGAGCACAAAGCTTTCAATTTTATCAGTATATACAAGTTCTATCAGTCTTATTACTATAAAACTAGCCTTTAGCTTCTGTGCAGAGAAAAAGCAAATCACTAGAGTTACAGAGCTGTTCTACTTAGTTAATTTATTAGAACAAATTATAGTGTGCTTTAACCATGTCACTAGTACAGTTCTGAACTCTTACATTTGCCTTTGGTTAGAGAAGGTGAGAAGAACTGAAAAATAAGTAAGGATAAGGAAAGGAGAAAAGGAATAAAATGTTACATAGGTACTTCCTCTTTAGTGGATATTGAAGATAGTGAACCAAATATTTAGAAAAGGCTTAGTTTCTCATTTTATTTAGAAATAATTTCAAACATAGTGGATCCATTAAAATTTTAAGTAGATATTTTACATTTGCTATGGCTTCATTTAATAACTTTCTTATCAAGATGTGTAGGTACACGTGTGTGTTGGGAGCCATTAGGTGCAGTATACTTCGTTATTCACGGGGAATATAAGGAAATAAGAATGATCTTTGTTCTCATGTCTCTTGTATGTAGTTGCTGAGAGATTTTGTATGTTGAATTTTACTTACTTTTTTTGTACATAATTATCAACTTAGTGACTGGATCAGGAAAATAATATGGACAATTCTTTGTGGCTTGGATGAGAGAAAATGGTCAGAGAAAGGTATATGTTAGAAGGGAAGCCTTCTAGGAGATGACATTTGAGTTGACTCTTGAAATTTTTAGAAATCTAGACAGCAATGATGTCAAATAGTGTGGTCAGAGGTAGAGTATGGTAACAAGCTAGGTGTTATGATAGTGTATTGCATTTGGGATTTTGAACACGTTTTATTTTAGTTTGTAGAAACATGCATTTCCCATTGAAAGAAATTTTGGACATTATCTGATATTCTCTCTCTGGTATAACGAAAAGAGTTAGAGAATCACAGAAAATAGGAACAGCATTCTTCTGTACAGCTGTAGGAACAATAGGATCTAAATTAGTGGAAAGGTTTATTAAATAACTTTTAGGCTTGCTGTCTGATTGCCGGAGTTCTGTCTACAGACTTAAAAGTCCTAGATGTAGGAATGTTCCTCAGCATAAAGTGTTTAAAGAAAATCGAGACTTGGAAAATATAAGAGAGAGTTGTTTTATGCTAATGGGCTTGTAAGATGTGGCCAAAGGGACAGCATATTGGAGAAAAGAACAATAGAAAATTAACTAATAAGTTACAGGCTGGTAGTAAAGAGCTAGGTTGATAAGGAAGAAAACACAAGTTATTAAAACAATATCTACTTGTATGATCATATATGTATGAAGATGTTAGAAGATATATAGGAATTAGCAGACGAATGACTGAGTCCGAAATTGATGATTACAGCTAAATTGAAACCATTGTTAAATTTGTATCAGAGTAGAAGTTTAGGAGCGTGAGCTAGGGATACCGACCTCTTCAGCGTTCTAATTAGAGGCTTAAAAGATTCCTACTGGAGTAAAAATGCCACAGTACCATCCTCATGAAACCCAGATTCAAGTTAGGGTATGATAATCACTTTTTCAGATTTGCTGAATAAGTGATTTGAGTTGGGGGTACCATGAGCAATGTGTTCCCAAAGATTGAGCAAAACAAAATGCATTTAATGAAAGAATGCAGCTATTTGCCAGATAATGCATTTTTGCTATCCACTAAAAAGGGTCAGGGACATGGCAGACAAAGATTGGACTACGATGAGAGAAAAAAACTCTACTTGTGTAAACACATTCGTGAGCTATTGTTCTGTAACGGACATTGATCATCTCTTCCAGATCTTGACTGTGGGACGCATTTTCCTACTTCTTTCCATGCCTTGATTTGTTTAAAAAAATTTTTGTGTGTGTAATGGACATTGTGAGTGAAATGTTGTGAAGAGTCATCATCTTTTCAAATGTACTGAGCTTTGCTCAGGCAGTTAGTTAAATTACTGATGGTTCCTTTTGGGTGTATTAGATATAGTTTTATTCTTTAAAAAAAAAATATTTACTTGTTTATTTGGTCGCACCGGGTTTTTGTTGCGGCATGCATGTGGGATCTAGTTCCATGACCAGGCATCGAACCCTGGCTCCCTGCACTGGGAGCATGGAGTCTTAACCACTGCACCGCCAGGGAAGTCCCTAGTTTTTTTTCTTTATTAACTTGATACTATCTTGGTCTTGAATTTAGTCCTAGGCCATGGCTCTTATTCTAGGTTATAGATCATACTGCTAAGGCAAGGCTTTCCTGGGGGAAAATCGAAGAAGCTGTTCATTCCAAGGTGTTCGGTGAGGTCTCTCCTCTTGGCTTCAACCAGAGTGCCAGTGTTCCTAGAATTACATGACCTCTTAGGTCACTGGTCAGCTCTGAACAGAACCTGTGAGTTCTACTAAGGCTCCTAGAGTTTCAAACATATGGAACTCTGCTCTTGGCTATGGAAAGATGCTGAATCTCCATGCCGATTTCTGGGGCCCATTTTCAGCAGCTTAGAATTCAGACCTCTGCCTCCTCTGTTCAGCAACAGCAACGACTACTTGGGGTTCAATATCCTGCCCTGTAGCAGGAATGCTCTGCCAGACAGAAATGCAGGGAGATGCTGTTGCTCACTGTGTTTCCCTTTTCTGAAATATCACAGTCCTGCACTTGTTACTGTCCAGTGCCTGAAAACAGTTTCCTTATATATTGTGTTAAGTTAAATTTTTGTTTTCAGAGACAGAAGTCTGTTACCATTTACTTTCTTCTTTTCTCTTCCCATTCTAAGATTCTATGTTATATTTTTCCTTTGTCAAACATGTTGAAAGGACTTTGTATGGGTTGTCCTAAAGTCAGCTTATATCTGGATGAAAATGTTTCATTCTATTTTTTTTTCTTTATCTGATTTGAGGCTGCATGTATCACAAAATCAGTTTCATAAATGCTTTTAAGTAGAGTATCTTTTAAACAGTCATCAGGTAAAAATGTTCATTAAGCTTACTATTTTTTTTAACATCTCTATTTGAGTATAATTGCTTTACAGTGGTGTGTTAGTTTCTGGTTTATAACAAAGTGAATCAGTTATACATACACATGTGTCCCCATATCTCTTCCCTCTTGCGTCTCCCTCCCACCCTCCCTACCCCACCCCTCTAGGTGGTCACAAAGATTACCATTTTTTATGACGGTTAAACATAAAACACTTAAAGGATCCATCAGATCTCTCAGGATGGTTTGAAAAATATAAAAAAGCAAACAAACCGACAAATGAAATGTTTTGTCTCTGTGGTTAGAAAGCTTCTCAGACACTGGAACCAGAAAAAGATTCATTCTCTATTATTTTCATATTTTCCCCCCAGCTTTGAATACCAGGCTTGGCAAAAGTGAGAAAGGAATTTCTGACTTCCCAGAAGGGGTTGTAGATTAACTGTGTGTAAGTTACTTTGTGTTGTAACCTGCCTACCAAATACGTACATGTGCTGGAGCAGGCCAGCCATTTACCAGCAGTAACTCAAAACTCCATTTCAGACTTAAGGAGATAATTTAGTAAAATTGGATGATAGCTAATTGGGGAGGCAAAATCTTCAAAATGATTTAATAATAATTTTTCACAAAATCTTCAAAAAATGTAGAAGAGAAAGGAATACACCCCAAATCTTTATATGAGGGCAGTATTATCCTGAGAGTGAAACCAGACAAAGAGATCAGAAGAAAACTATATACTAATAGATCATATGAATACAGGTGAAAAATCCTCAACAAAATACTAATGAAACAAATCCAATAAGGATTTCATATACTGTGACCAAGTGAGAATTACCAAGGAATGCAAGGCTGGTTTTACATCCAAAGAGCCATGGATACAATATGCCATATTAATAGAACAAAGGATGAAACCACATCATATTAATAAATACAGAAAGAACATTTAAAAATATGACACTTTTTTTTTTTTTGGAGGTATGTGGGCCTTTCACTGTTGTGGCCTCTCCCACTGTGGAGCACAGGCTCCGAAGTGCAGGCCCAGTGGCCATGGCTCACGGGCCCAGCCGCTCCGCAGCACGTGGGATCCTTCTGGACCGGAGCACGAACCTGTGTCCCCTGCATTGGCAGGCGGTCCCTCAACCACTGCGCCCCTAGGGAAGCCCAGTGAAACCTATTTTTGATTAAAAAAAAAAAAATCAACCAACTCAGAATACAAGGAAATTTCCTGAACTTGGTAAAGACATATCTACAAAAAAACCTCACAGATAACATTACACTTAATGGTGAAGACTCCTCTTTTCCCCAAAGATTTGGAGCAAGACAAGGATGTCCCCGTTAGATACATCTATTCCACATTGTGTTGAGGGTTTTAGACATGGCATCTAGGCAAAAAAAGTGGAAAAAAGGCTTCCAAATTAAAAAGTAAAACTACTTCCCTTTGCAGATGTCTTGATTTTGTGCATAGAAAATCCTAAGGAATCTACACAAAAAAACATATTAGAATTCATGAGTTCAGCAAAATTGTAGGACAATAATATTACTACACAAAATTTAATTGCACTCATATACAATAGCAATGATTAAATTGAAAATGAAACTAAGAAAAAAGTCCATTTATAATAGCACCAAGATGAATAAAAATCTTTGAGGATAGATTTAACAAAGTGCAGTCCTTGTAATGGTAAAACATTGCTACATGAAACTGAAGATCTAAATAAATAGAAATACATCTATGTTTATCAATCAGGAAATTTAATGTTAATATGACAGCAGTCCGCAAATTAAACTGTAGATTCAGTGCATTCCCTACCTAAATCCCAGTTGGTATTTTTTTTGAGGAAATTGACAAGCTGATCCTGAAATTCATAATGAAAGCAGGGGACCAAGAATAGCCAAAATAAAACTCTTCTTGCAGGAGAAGAGTAAGATGGAGACCTGATATTTCCTGAATTCTAAACTTACCAAAAACCCACAGTAAGCATGGAGTGTGGTGCTGGCATAAAAATAGACTTATAAAATGATGAAATAGAATTGATAATCCAGAAGTAAAACGTTATACATATGATGAATTGGTTTACAGTTCAGTGGAGGAAAGAAATTTGAACAAATGGTGCCAGACAAACAGGATATCCATGTGAAAAAGAATGACAGTAGATCTCTATCTCAGTCTATACAAAAAATATAACTCAAAATGGATACTGGACCTAAGTATAAGAACTAAAACTGTAAAACACTTGAAGAAACCATAAGAATAGGAAAAAAACAACGTTCAGAGAACTTCCAGGAGTGTAAACATAGGCAGGTGCTGCAAAAATTATGCCCTCAGAGAGAGATGGAAGTTTCTAGCCATTTCCCTGTGTGCCTTGCCTTGTGGGTCTCTCCCATCTGGCTGTTCCCTGAGTTATATCAGTTGTGAGAAACATCACACAGTGAATGTTGCTTTTAAGTGCCTTTTGTGATTACCACTTACACCTTTTCTGGGGACATTTTCTTAAAAGAACCAGCAAGCATCCAGTTTATTGAAATATAATCCCAGATTCATGGAATTGTTGCAGATCAGATAGCTCTTCTGTCACTAAGATTGGCCGTGTGGCTAACAGGGTCTTGGTGCTCCGGCCGGGTGTCAGGCATGTGTCTCTGAGGGGAGAGAGCCAAGTTCAGGATATGGGTCCACCATAGACCTGCCAGGTCCATGTAATATCAGACAGCGAAAACCTCCCAGAGATCTCCATCTCAATGCCAAGACCCAGCTCCACTCAACGACCAGCAAGCTACAGAGCTGGACACCCTATGCCAAACAAGTAACAACACAGCCCCACCCATTAGCAGAGAGGCTGCCTAAAATCATAATAAGGTCACGGACACACCAAAACACACCACCAGAAGCAGACCTGCCCACCAGAAAGATAAGATCCAGCCTCATCCACCACAACACAAGCACTAGTCCCCTGCACCAGGAGGCCTATACAACCCACTGAACCAACCTTAGCCACTGGGGGCAGACACCAAAAACAATGGGAACTATGAACATGCAGCCTGTGGAAGGGAGACCCAAAACACAGTAAGTTAAGTAAAATGAGAAGACAGAGACACACACAGCAGATGAAGGAGCAAGGCAAAAACCCACCAGACCAAACAAATGAAGAGGAAATAGGCAGTCTACCTGAAAAAGAATTCAGAATATTGATACTAAAGATCATCCAAAATCTTGGAAATAGAATGGAGAAAATACAAGAAACATTTAACAAGGAACTAGAAGAACTAAAGAGCAAACAAACAATGATGAACTAGACAGTAAATGAAATGAAAAATTCTCTACAAGGAATCAAAGCAGAATAACTGAGGCAGAAGAATGGATAAGTGACCTAGAAGATAAAATAGTGGAAATAACTACCACAGAGCATACTAAAGAAAAAAGAATGAAAAGAATTGAGGACAGTCTCAGAGACCTCTGGACAACATTAAATGCACCAACCTTCGAATTAAAGGGGTCCCAGAAAAAGAGGTGAAAAAGAAAGGGACTGAGAAAATATTTGAAGAGATTATAGTTGAAAACTTCGCTAATATGGGAAAGAAGATAGTCAATCAAGTCCAGGAAATGCAGAGAGCCCCAAACAGGACAAATCCAAGGAGAAACATGCCAAGACACATGTTAATCAAACTACCAAAAATTAAATACAAAGAAAAAATATTAAAGCAGCAAGAGAAAAACAACAAATAGCATACAAGGGAATCCCCATAAGGTTAACAGCTGATCTTTCAGCAGTAACTCTGCAAGCCAGAGGGAGTGGCAGGACATATTTACAGCAATGAAAGGGGAAAACCTACAACCAAGATTACCCAGCAAGGATCTCTTTCAGATTTGATGGAGAAATTAAAACATTACAAACAAGCAAAAGGTAAGAGAATTCAGCACCACCAAACTAGCTTTACAACAAATGCTAAAGGGACTTCTCTAGGTGGGAAGCAAAAGAGAAGGAAAAGACCTACAATAACAAACCCAAAACAATCAACAAAATGGTAATAGGAACAAACATATCGACAACTACCTTAAATGTAAATGGATTAAATGGTCCAACCAAAAGACATAGACTGGCTAAATGTATACAAAAACAAGAACCATATATTTTCTATCTAAAAGAGACCCACTTCAGACCTAGAGACACATACAGACTGAAAGTGAGGGGATGGAAAAAGATATTCCACGCAAATGGAAATCAAAAGAAAGCTGGAGTAGCAATTCTCATGTCAGATAAAATAGACTTTAAAATAAAGATTATTATGAGACAAAGAAGGATACTACATAATGATGGGATCAATCCAAGAACAACACATAAAGAATTGTAAATATTTATGCACCCAACATAGGAGCACCTCAATACATAAGGCAAATACTAACAGCCATAAAAGGGGAAATTTACAGTAACACAATCATAATAGGGGACTTTAACACACCACTTTCACCGAGACAGATCATCCAAAATCAAAACAAATAAGGAAACACAAGCTTTAAATGATACATTAAACAAGATGGACTTAATTGATATTTATAGGACATTCCATCCAAAAACAACAGAATACACTTCCTTCTCAAGTGCTCGTGGAACATTCTCCAGGATAGATCATATCTTGGGTCACAAATCAAGCCTTGGTAAATTTAAGAAAATTGAAATTGTATCAAGTATCTTTTCTGACCACAATGCTATGAGACTAGATATCAATTACAGGAAAAGATCTGTAAAAAGTACAAACACATGGAGGCTAAACAATACATTTCTTAGTAACGAAGTGATCACTGAAGAAATCAAAGAGGAAATCAAAAAATACCTACAAACAAATGACAATGGAAACACGACGACCCAAAACCTATGGGATGCAGCAAAAGCAATTCTAAGAGGAGAGTTTATAGCAATACAGTCCTACCTCAAGAAACAAGAAACATCTCAAAAGTTTATTCGTTAGGTTGTTTAACCTAACGGTACACCTAAAGCAATTAGAAAAAGAAGAACAAAAATCCCAAAGTTAGCAGAAGGAAAGAAATCATAAAGATCAGATCAGAAATAAATGAAAAAGAAATGAAGGAAATGGTAGCAAAGATCAATAAAACTAAAAGCTGGTTCTTTGAGACGATAAACAACATTGATAAAGCATTAGCCAAACTCATCCAGAAAATAAGGGAGAAGACTCAAATCAATAGAATTAGAAATGAAAAAGGAGAAGTAACAAATGACATTGCAGAAATACAAAGGATCATGAGAGATAACTGCAGGCACCTATATGCCAATGAAATGCACAAGCTGGAAGAAGTGGACACATTCTTAGAAAAGAACAATCTTCTGAGACTGAACCAGGAAGAAATAGAAAATATAAAGACCAGTCAAAAGCACTGAAGTTGAGACTGTGATTAAATATCATCCAGCAAACAAAAGCCCAGGTCCAGATGGCTTCACAGGTGAATTTTATCAGACATTTAGAGCAAACCTAATGCCTATTCTTCTCAAACTCTTCCAAAATATAGCAGAGGGAGAAACACACCCAAACTCATTCTATGAGGCCACCATTGCCCTGATACCAAAACCAAAGATGTCACAAAAAAAAACTACAGTCCAATAACACTGATGAACATAGATGCAAAAATTCTCAATGAAATACTAGCAAACAGAATCCAACAGTGCATTAAAAGGATCACACACCATGATCAAGTGGGGTTTATCCCAGGAATGCAAGGATTCTTCAATATATGCAAATCAATCAATGTGATACACCATATTAACAACTTGAAGGAGAAAAACCATATGATCTTCTCAATAGATATAGAAAAAGCTTTTGACAAAATTCAACACCCATTTATGATAAAAACTCTCTAGAAAGTAGCCATAGAGGGAACTTACCTCGACATAATAAAGAGGCCATATATGGCAAACCCACAGCCAACATCGTTCTCAATGGTGAAATACTGAAACCAATTCCTCTAAGATCTGGAACACGACGAGGTTGCCTACTCTCACCACTGTTATTCAACATAGTTCTGGAAGTTTTAGCCACAGTAATCAGAAAAGAAAATGAAATAAAAGGAATCCAAAATGGAAAAGAAGTAGTAAAGCTGTCACTGTTTGCAGATGACATGATACTATACATAGAGTATCCTAAAGATGCTACAAGAAAACTGCTAGAACTACTCAATGAATTTGGTAAAGTAGCAGCATACAAAATTAATGCAGAGAAATCTCTTGCATTCCTATATACTAATGGTGACAAAACTGAAAGAGAAATTAAGGAAACACTCCCGTTTACCATTGCGACAAGAAGAATAAAATACATAGGAATAAACCTACCTAAGGAAACAAAAGACCTGTATGCAGAAAACTATAAGACACTGATGAAAGAATTTAAAGATGTTACAAACAGATGGAGAGATATACCATGTTCTAAAATGGATTAAAGACCTAAATGTAAGGCCAAACACTGTCAAACTCTTAGAGGAAAGCATAGGCAGAATACTCTATGACATAAATCACAGCAAGATCCTTTTTGACCCACCTCCAAGAGAAATGGAAACAAAAACAAAAATAAACAAATGGAATGTAATGACACTTAAAAGCTTTTACACAGCAAAGGAAACCATAAACAAGACGAAAAGACAACCATCAGAATGTGAGAAAATATTTGCAAATGAAGCAACTGACAAAGGATTAATCTGTAAAATTTACAAGCAACTCATGCAGCTCAATATGAAAAAAACAAACAACCGAATCCAAAAATGGGCAGAAGACCTAAATAGACATTTCTCCAAAGAAGATATACAGATTGCCAACAAACACGTGAAAGAATGCTGAGCATCACCAGTTGTTAAAGAAATGCAAACCAAAACTACAATGAGGCATCACCTCACACAAGTCAGAGTGGCCATCATCAAAATATCTACAAAGAATAAATGGTGGAGAGGGTTTGGAGAATAGGGAACCTTGTTGCACTGTTGGTGGGAATGTAAATTGATATAGCCACTATGGAGAACAGCATGGAGGTTCTTTATAAAACGAAAAATAGAACTACCATATTACACAGCAATCCCACTATTGTGCATATACTCTGAGAAAACCATAATTTAAAATGACTCATGGTCCACAATGTTCATTGCAGCTCTATTTATAATAGCCAGGACATGGAAGCAACCTAAGTGTCCATCAACAGATGAATGGATAAAGAAGATGTGGCACATATATACAATGGAATATTACTCAGCCATAAAAAGAAACAAAATTGAGTTATTTGTCGGGAGGTGGCTGGACCTAGAGACTGTCATACAGAGTGAAGTAAGTCAGAAGGAGAAAAACAAATACCATATGCTAATACATATATATGAGATCGAAAAAAATGGCTCTGGAGAACCTACGCAGAAAAGGAATAACGATGCTTTGGACTTGAGGACACAGGGAGGGGGAAGGGTAAGCTGTGACAAAGTGAGGGAGTGGCATGGACATATATACACTACCAAACGTAAAATAGGTAGCTAGTGGGAAGCAGGTGCATAGCACAGGGAGGTCAACTCTGTGCTTTTTGACCACCTAGAGGGGTGGGATAGGGAGGGTGGGAGGGTGACGCAAGAGGGAGGCGATATAGGGATATATGTGTATGTATAGGTCCTTCACTTTGTTATAAAGCAGAAACTAACACAGCATTAGAAAGCAATTATACTGCAATAAAGATGTTAAAAATGGGCTTCCCTGGTGGCGCAGTGGTTGAGAGTCCGCCTGCCGAGGCAGGGGACGCGGGTTTGTGCCCCAATCCGGGAAGATCCTACATGCCACGGAGCGGCTGGGCCCGTGAGCCATGGCCGCTGAGCCTTGTTCGTCCAGAGCCTGTGCTCCGCAACAGGAGAGATCACAACAGTTAGAGGCCCATGTACCGTAAAAAAAAAAAAAAAAAAAAAAAGATGTTAAAAAAAAAGGAAGTAAAATAAAACACCAAAAAAAAAGAAACCATAAGAGTAAATATTTGGGACTTTGTTTAGCTAGTGGTTTCTTAGATACGGTGACAAAAGAAAGATCAAACACGAATTGGACTTTGTCACAATGTAAAAGTTTTCTACTGCAAGAAAAGCAAAGGCAACCCACCGAATGAGGAGTACATTGCAAAATACGTACCCTATAAGAGATTTGTATCCATAATATATAAAATTTCTTATACATCAATAGTAAAAAGAAAAAATAACCCAATTAAAAATGGGTAAATGATTTGAAGAGAAATTTGTTCAAAAACAAATTGCTTTAATAAGGACATGAAAAGATACTCAGCATTGTTAGTAATAGGAAATTGCAAAACCACTATGTAATACCACTTCACATCCACTAGGATAGCTGTGATAAAAGGCAGACAAAACCAGTATTGATTAGCATGTGGGAAAATTGGAAGTCTTACACATTATAGGTGAGAGTGTAAAATGGTGCATTTGCTTTGGAAAACTGTTTGGTTGTCCCCTAAACATTAAACATTGAGTCAGCATATGACCCAACAATCCCACTCCCAAGTACATATGCAAGAGAAATGAAAACACACATTCATAAAAACATGTGCAGGAATTTTCATAGTAGCATTATTCATATTATCTAAAGAGTGGAAATGAGCCATTTGTCCATCAACTGACAAATTAATAAGTTAAATATACTATATTCATAGAATAGGATAATATTTGGCAATAAAATTAATGAAATATGGATGCATGTTACAACATGAGTGAACCTGGATAACATTATGCTAAGTGTATGGAGCCAGTCACAAAAGACCAACATTCCATATGATATGTCCATAATAAGCAAATGTATAGAAACAGAAAGTGGGTTAGTAATTGCCTAGTGCTGGAAATTGGGGCAATAGTAGGGAGTGATTGTTAATGTGTACAAAGTTTCTTTTTAGGGCGATGAAATATTCTAAAATGAGATTGTGGTAACGATTATACATGTCCCTGAATATACTAAAAAAAAACATAGAATTATACAACTTAATGAATTTTATGGTATGAAAAGTATGTCTCAGTAAAGCTTTTCAAAATGCATCCTGACATTTTATTTGCTCTTCTACCCTAAAACTAACTTCCTTTGGATCAAGGGCATAAAGTAAGTGTTAAGTTGAATACTTTGGATATGCTAGTCACATTTAGCAATTTAAATTTAAACTAATAAAATTTCTGTAAAATTTTAAGTTCAGTACTAGTCACATAACAGTTGCTCAGTAGCCATTCTTGCCTAATGGCTATCTATTGGACAGAGCAGCTATAGAACATTTCCATCATCACAGCGAGTTCTGCTTTAGATGATTTTCCTCAATTGGAGATAGAACGTTGCTGCCATTTTCCCACAATCCAATAGTGGACACTGAGGCCTGGTTTGGGAAACTGCTAAAACTTAAACTCCAACTTCACGTAGAGGCTTTTCTACAGTGTTTGCACTTTTTCTTCTGGATTTATACGTTGCTTAGGCTTTTTCTTGAAGTGTGAGAAAGCTCACTTGCTGGTTTAAGTGAAGACAGTTTACTAGCAAGAGATCCAAAGGTGACAGAGCTAGTTGTTTTCTTTTTATTTTTTTTGGGAGGAGTAGCTACTAAGTGAAGGTGGACATGGAGAAAAGAGACTATGAGAAATCAGCTGTGGGAAGAAAAACAAATTACATTTTTTGCTTTTTAACATAATTATTTTTTAAATTATTTTTTTTCAGAATTCAGATACATCGTAATAGTCCCTACTGTGTAATATAGATTAAAAAATGGAAACAATATCTAATTCTGGTTGTCCTCTCCTTTTCCCTGATAATTTTTGGTGGATTTATTACCAACTACAGATATCCATACAGTTGGACATATTCAGAGGGAGGGAATAACATTTCATAGGTATTTGTGTGTTTTGCTTTTTTTCTTGTTACTAAATAATAGAAGATTACTGTATAAAATTTTGAAAATGCAGGTAAGCGTGGGAAAGGAAATGAAGATTACCTGTAGTTTCACCACCATAAGGAATTTCTGTTGAAGTTTTATGTTTTCTACTGTTATATATTCTCTTTATGTGTTATATTTTAAAATATATTTTGCATGCTGTTTTATAAAATTTTTACATTTAAATATTATGATTTGGGGACTTCCTTGGCAGTCCAGTGGTTAAGACTTTGCCTTCCAACACAGGGGGTGTGGTTTGATCCCTGATCGGGGACCTAAGATCCCACATGCCTCGTGGCCAAAAAAAAAACTGAAAACATAAAAGAAAAGCAATATTGTAACAAATTCAATAAAGAGTTTAAGAAATAAAACACTGACTATTATGATTTAAAGACTATGCCAATAACTAGTATTTTAAAATTTCAACATTCAAGAATAAACACATTAATTACTTCGATACTAAAATATTGTGGCCATAAATAATTGTGACTATGTTTACAAATCATTTTTTAGTTTTTTTTTTTAAAAAACCCACAAATTGTTCTTTTTGGATAATTAGTTTCATCTACAGGGTCTTCATAGTCCGTAGTGATAAATGATACTCTGCCCTAAATGGCCTCTTTAGAAACTTTCTTTTGGTAATATGGATTATGTTGTTTATTCATAGCTATTTCCTTTTCACAAAGCTTTATTTAATGCATCAACTCTCAAAAGTCAGAATGCATTCTAAACCTTTTGCTTCCCGTGTTCGGTTCAAAGGGCTGGAAAGACCTTTCAGTTCTAGGTTGTAAATTCAAATGTGATTCTGGTTGATATTTGACAGCTGTATCACAACCTGCGCTCTAAAAGCTGTTGTACTCAGTCTACTATCCAGTGTTAACATGACACAAAATATAATCTCATTTGACATTGATGAAGGAAGCCACTCCGTAGAATGGATGAGAGACTGAGTTATCATGTGCTTTTTCTAGTCAGACTCCAAATCGCTCAATCTCTCTTTTTCAAGAATATGTATATACACACATACATATAATGTGTATGTATGTGCACACTTACATATATACTACACATACATACATACATACATGTAGTTAAAGGTGATGTTTTCTGGACAGTTTTGTTTTCCTGGGGTGTCAGGAAAGTTTAGAGATGTATATATAAACTGGATGCTTATATCTTCTTCACTTATATTTAGCGGAAGACACATAGAACAAGGACTTCGAGATATAGGACGTGTGAGTGAATTTCATGTTTTGGTAGAGTTAGTACACGTTTGGAAGACAAATGACTTATTAAAAATAGCTGTGTCAAAATTGAAGCAGGCATTTGGGTAAATTTCATCTATTCCTATTATAAATTTTTTCTCCACAGTGTTATTTTACTTCTTATATTGTTTTAAAATATGACGTCTCAGGTATTGGCATTTGTACCACAGGGCATAAAACCCAGTCTTTTTCTTCTTGAATCCAGAAGACTAACTTGGATTACAAAGTATATGCATTGCATTTGTGATTTTAATCCTTTTCTCAATCCTAACTTGGAAAGAAATAGAGGTCAGTGGCTAAGCAAACTGACATTTTTTTTTACTTTAAAGTAGTTTGAAAAACCCTTGGAATCATTTATTGTACTTCATGATTTTTTAATACAGTAGATAAGTTACATAGCACAGTTAGTACTATCTAGTCACACCTAAACTAGGTCAAAGAGGCACCTTTTACCCTTTTGTCATTAAGATTCCTCTTTCACTTCTATTAGGTGCTTGTGATTTTAGTAGAAATTTGGAAGTAGACATTTGTAGTATTATCTTTCACAATTTACCTCCATGATATTTTTAGATAAGAGCATATTACTGAAACATTGTGTGTTTCACTTATTGTATTTTTTAACTGTTTTTAAAATTTTTTAATTGGTTACTATAGAATAATTTTGTATTCCAAAACTAGCTTTTTAAAATGTACTTTTGAGAGAAAACATTATATAAAATCATCATGATTCAAATAAATTATTTTCAGACAACTGGTATATTTCCCTTCAAACCAGTACACCAAACTGTTAGCCATGATCACTAAGAATGTAGTTATAATTTAAGAAAATGTGTAGCTGGTATATAAATTGAGTATGTACTTAATGTCCTAGTGATAAATTACTAGAGCTTGATATATGGCTCATATTTGTATGACCACATTATCTTGACATTGGAGTTACTTAAGGGAGAACTATTTCTATCTTCATTTTATAGTGATACTCTCTAAAGGAATTGTCGCAAGCAGGGGGAAATGGGTGGCATAATTTTAGCGACTAAATTAAGGTAGCTTGAAGGATCTACTGTGTTTCTTGAATCTTTTGTACTAATGCTCCATCTGGAGGCTCATCACTGGTACTTATGATCTTAGAAAAAATTTCTGCTTGTAGCTACCAGTATTACAGGGATAATGAAAAGGTAGTTTCTCAAGCCTTCAATTTGTTTTTTTGTCAAATGAATACAAACTGGGTTTTGTTAGTGACTTGAATAAGAAAGTATATGAACAAAATGCTTCAAGAAAATCATTGTTTAATAAAAATTAATGACTTATAGTTTTTAGTATTTTTGTGCTTGTTCTTCTTTAAGTCGCTTATTCTCATCGCGAGTTGTACTTCCTTAAGAGGTATCTGGGAAATTGTGGGGTAAATAAGTGGGCAAGTCAGGTATGCTAGGCATCTTGTAATGCACCTTATAATTACTTTTCCTGCACAGTAGAGAGCTGTCCCATCATTCCATACAACTTTACAATGCCCTACAGCCAGATATCCGTGTAAGTGAGAAAGCTGTTAATATATGTCTGAACAAGGACACTAACTTTATTTTATATATCAACATAAAGCCCTTTTACACTCTTTTAATATTGCCTGAATTTTCCAATAATTCAGTGATTGTATATAGAGAAGCTTGTACTTTGTTCAGATATTTACCAGGAATTTAGGATTTTGAAAATGCCACTGATGGTGATAGCATAGGTTATAATATTTGAATCACCAAATGATGTCTTCATTTGCGTATCAAGTGTAGATGATTATCCTTTAATTTTTCCATGATATTTATTCTCCTTATAATATACTATAATAGTACAGTTGAGGCTTTATATGTACTATATATATATGTACAGTTGAGGCTTTGTATATACTATATATACTATACATATATAATATATACTATAATAGTACAGTTGAAGCTTTATATAGTGGTTTTTAAAAAAGAATTTACATATAGGCAGATATTTTATACAAGAATTTCATGATAATGCCAAAAAGTGTTACAAAATATTTGTTTAAAGAGTAAGAGGAATGCCACTGCTTTAGGAGATAAATTTTCAATAATTTAGAAGTAAAAAAAAAAAAAAGAAAGAAAAGAAAGAATTTCAAAGTAAATGATCCTGATGTCTTTGACTCTTAAATGATTTAGCAATATTAATTGTGTGTGTATGCATGTGTTTGTGAATGTGTATATTGAGTAAGGAGAGGGATATGATACAAATTTGGCAAAATGTTAACAACTGATGAAGCTAGTTTTATGGGATACATGAGTTCGTTTTACTATTTTTACACCTCCAAATAAAATTCTCAATATTTCCCATATTATTTAAGCTGCTGAATTCAGAAATCCCTTTTTGAATTTGGAGGATTTGATCATTTGGCAGATTTAGTGCATTGTCTTTGAATCATTTGTGTTGATGAAATAGCTTCTAGACGCCTGCTGGAGACTGTTCCCTGTGGTGAATGTTCATTCTGGCAAATGTCTGTGTGGGAGTTGAAGCCAGAGATGACAGTAAAGAAACTTCCTGTCAGAAAAGGAGATGCAGCTACTTTGGGGCTCACTTATAAAGTAATTACTATATAGTATCATGTCAAATTACCCGAATGTCAGGTGCATTCAGGAAGCCAGAGTGTCATTGCCATGGGCTTTATTTCTTAGTAATACCTTAGAAATAAAAGAGTGAATTTCCCAGTTGAAGCAAGTTTTTGAATACATAATGATGAGCATGAATGTTTAGGAAAAGTGTTCCCTACGAAGGTGGCCACAATTACTAAATAAAAAATGCCAGCAGTGACAAAAGAATATGGAGAGTTAGTTGAAATACAATAAATTTTATACATCAGAAAGATGAAAATTATGGAAAAAACCTATTAAGATCCTACGATTAAATAGGTTGCTTGTGGTTGCTTCCTTACTTTCAAAATCCAAAGACAATTCTTACTTGATTTTTTGCATTTTATTTAGAATATCCAGATATTAAATCATTTTTGTTAGATTGATGTTATTGTGATTAGTAATTGAAAGATAGTTGTAGATTAATTTTCTTTAGCATCTCAATTCATGCTGAGCATTGCTCTAAACAAGGCGGTTTAGAGCACTTTAGGCAGTTCCAGTGTTCTCGCAAATTTGAAAACCATTAGTCCAAGTCTTGTGCTCTTTTATGTAGTTTGCACAATAGCCCTATGAGACAGAGGTTTTTTCTCTTTGTTTTATTTATTTTTTCTTCCAGTATTATTGAGATATACTTGACATACAGAACTGTATAATTTTAAGGTGTACAGTGTAATGATTTGACTTAAATACGTCAGTGCACGAAGGTTCCCTTTTCTCCACGTCCTCCCCAGCACTCATTATTTGTTGTCTTTTTGATGATAGCCATTCTCAAAGGTGTAAGGTGATATGTCATTGTGGTTTTGATTTGCATTTCCCTTTTGATTAATGATGTTGAACTCATCTTTTCATGTGTCTGTTGGCCAACTGTGTGTGTTTATAAAATGTCTATTCAGGTCCTTTGCCAATTTTTTTTTTCCGGTTTCTTCTCTTCTCTTCCACTTTTATTCAGATATAACTGACATACAGTGCTGTATCCTAGGGCTGGTGCCAAGTGGCTGGTGGTTGGGGCCTTATCCCAGTACTAACTGTTAAGAGGGAGGATTCCAATATGGCTCCCCCAAATGGCTGCTGCCAGTGTCTTTGTCCCCAGGGGCATCCCAGTAACCTCCCACCTCTCTGGAAGTCTTCTCCAAGATCAGCAAGTGGGTCTGACCTCGGATCCATTTAGATTACTGCCTCCGCACTGGGCCTCGGAGCATGTGAGATTTTGTGTGCACCATATAAGAGCGAAATCTTTCCTACAGCCCTCTGGCTCTCCTATATGCCAGCCCCACTGGCCTTCACAACCAGATGTTCTGGGGGCTTGTCTTCCCGGTGCAGGACACCCAGGCTGAGGAGTCTGATGAGGGGCTTGGACCCCCTCACTCCTGGGGAAGAACCTCTGAAATGATGATCATGCTCCTGCTTATGGGTGGCCTACCTAGGGACGTGGGTCTTGATCATATGACATCTCCGTTTCTCCTAACCATACTGTTGTGATTCCTTCTTTATATCTTTAGTTGTGGAAATTTTCTCTGCTAGTCTGCAGGTCATTCTCAGAGATAGTTGTTCTGCAAATGGGTGTAACTTTGCTGTGCTCATCAAAGGTGAGTTCATGGGCTTCCTACTCCACTATCTTGGCCACTCCCTGAGTCATAGGCACTATTACTATCATTTCTTACGTAATAGGTTCCCACAGAGGCAGATACTGAGGCAAGGACTGAAGTATATGTACTTTATTCTGTGTGTGTGTTGTGTGTGTGTGTGTGTGTGGGGGGGGGTGATCGTAGAAATCACCAGTAGGGGAATTGGAGAGTTGAGACAGGAATGGAAATAAAGAGAATACAGAATATTTTTAATAAGCAGGTTGCTCCTCAGAGCATCTTGGGTTCAGTCCTGATGGTGGTCACCCGAAGATGGTATAAAGCAGTGTTTCTTAAGTGTTGCCATCTCGCAGAATCCTCTGTAGAGTTTGTTAAACCGTAGCGCTAGTTCTCATCCTTACAGTCTGATTCAGTGTATGTGGGATTTTGGATCTGAGACTCTGCAGTTTTTCTAACAAGTTCCCACGTGATGGTGCTACAGCTGGTCTGGGTACCAAACTTTGAGAACAACCATTGAGGACGTGCCTACGAGTTGTTTCACCTCAGGGGCAGGAAGCTGTAATATTTTCCATTTTCTGTTTTCCATTTTCTATCCATTATTAGCTAGGGGCTGCCCCTTAGGCATTAACTTGCTAACACTTTGGGCCAGAAATATGGGTGAACCTAACATAGACGATTAGGTAGAGAGTGGCAGAATTTTGTTATAGAACTCCATCAGAATGGACTAGAATGGTGAGTTTGAAGAGGGTGGGGATTGAGCCTCAACACTATGCTGTGTCTTTAGCTTACAAATGAGGAGACTGAGGCAGAGACAAGTTGATTAACGTTCCCAAAGTTTAACAACTGTAAGTGTTACAGTCAAGATTCTAATTCAGGATTAAAATCCAAGCAGCATCAAAATTTCCTGGGAACTTTAAAAAAACAAAAACCAAAACCAACATTCTTGGGTCCCAACCCAGACCTACTAAAATAGATACTGGGGGTGCGCCCCAGAAGTTTGTGTTTTACCAAGTCCTTCAGGCGGTTCCAGCGTACTCTCAAATTTGAAAACCATTAGTCCAAGTCTTGTGCTCTGATACCTTACATTATACGATCTTAATGCTATAAGTAGAACCTTGGCAGGTTTCATGTTTCCCTCTTTTATACATGGTATAGAATGAATGTTAACCAGTTGCCATTTGTATATATGAATCTTTGTCTCTGTCACACATGTGAGTATACATCTGTGTGTCTGTACAGTTTTCCTTAGTCTGGACAGTTTACTCCCGACAACATGCCTGGCAATACGTCTCCTCTTGGTAACAGAGCAGGGCCTGAAGAGTTGTATCTCTTTTATGGCGCTGCTTTTCTCTTTAGCTGCCTGAGGCAATTTCATTTCCACAGTCCCGATTGCTTCAAGTTGTGAACCTGCATGTACCCCTAGCCATCCTTGGTGTCACCACACAGCATTTACTTATTTGCATGTCCAGGACCACAGGGAACACTCAGATCAAACAGGGCCTCTGAGCAGGAAACCTGTCAAAGTTCCAGAGTCTCATGGCAAATAATTCCTTTTTACTATGTAATGAAAAAGGGTGATGTTAGTAAAATTGCTTCATGTAATGTGTTTAGCTGGTTTTCACACAAATTCAGTGCAGCATACAGACTGTGTCTTTGATCTGCTGCTCTACTAAGTGTTCATTTCCCTTCTCGAGCTGGCAAATCCTATTCATTCTTTGAGGGTCAAGTGAAATCTTTTTGTTTTTAGAACCTTCTCTAAATCTCCAGTTAACCACCTGAAGGACTTGGTAAAACACAAACTTCTGGAGCGCACCCCCAGTATCTATTTCAGTAGGTCTGGGTTGGGACCCAAGAATGTTGTTTTTTTTTAAAAAAAAAAGTTCTCAGGAAATTTTGATGCTGCTTGGATTTTAATCCTGAATTAGAATCTTGACTGTAACACTTACAGTTGTTAAACTTTGGGAACGTTAATCAACTTCTCTCTGCCTCAGTCTCCTCATTTGTAAGCTAAAGATACAGCATAGTGTTGAGGCTCAAACCCCACCCTCTTTTTCTCTGTCCCCTAGAACACCGTTCATCACCATATTATAGTGCTCATTGCATTCTCTTACAGTTACCTGGTCTCCTATACATCCCAAACTATAAACCCTAGAAGAAGGGAACTAGGTCTTAGGCAACCTTGAATACACAGACTCTGTAGCATGCCTATAAACTTTAACCAGTGAGGATGTTAAACATGAATCTCTAAGAAGATCAAGGCCATTTCATCCATTCTTTGATTCTAGTTTAGATTATATCTGAACTAATTCAAAGAGTTTATAGATTTTCTTGAGGATATCTAGAAGTCAACCTGTTTTAGAAGGGTGCCAGGAGCTTACTCTGCCTTATAACTGCCTTATTGTGTAAATTCTCTCTAACTCAACAGGACATAGTGGTTAAATGATTATTTTGTCCTCTTGAAAGCTGAGAACCGTCAACCACAACCTTCTCAAACAGCTGGCTAAGCTTCATATCACACTGGAAGGTCTATATTGATAGGTGTCAGTGCTATATCAGATACTATCAACCTCATGCCCTGTAGGTGAAAGGTAATATGAAACAGACCTGAAATTCTGAACAGTCAAGTTGAGACACATACTTAGTCATGTTTTAGCAATTTGACGAGACATTTTGGGATTAGAAGAGATTTTTCAGGTAGATAATAATTCACCTTGTCATCCTTAAATATTTTTCCATCTTTGGTGTTTATAACAAATTTTTTTTTTATAATTTGCCATGGCTCCATTAAGAGGTACAGTTTATGTCCCCTTCCCTTGAAATTGTATGGGCCTTTGTGACTATCCTAACGAATACACAGTGGTGGAAGTGACCCCATATGACTTTCCAGGCTAGGTCATAATAGGTGATACAGCTTCCAGCTGGCTCTCTCTTTTGGTAACCTTGATCTTAGAACTCGTTCATCATGCTGTCAGGAATTATAGAACATATGGAGAGGCCTGAGTGAAGAGGATCCAAAGATTTCAACCTAGCTCGGCACCATCTAATAGGCAGCATGAACTTTCTAGCCATGTGAATGGACCATTTTGAAGCACTGGCTCTATTCTCCCACACCTTGGTTCAGTCACCCTTAGCTGATGCAACATGGAACAGAGGTCAGCCTTCCCCATTCAGCTCTGCTTAAATTATAGGGTCCTGAGCTAATTAATGACTGTTGTTTTAAGCCACTGGATTTTGGTGTGGTTTGTTGCACATCAATAGATAAATGTAACCATGTTCACATAGAGCATGCTCAAAGTAAGACTGTCACAGACAGTGCATTCTGTTTGAATGCTATTCCGTTGGGTGTTTGTCTCTTTTCTGTACCTGGAAAAATCTATTAGTGCTTTTAACTTTTTCTTTTTTAGAGTGCTTTCAAAATCGCCTGTCAGAGTTCACCATCTTTTTCTGTCCTCACTTTATGGTCAACTCTGTTATAGGGCTTACCATTGTCTCTTGAAATTCTTGTTTTTTAACCCTCCCCAAATCATATACATTTTGCACTTGGCACGCAAATAATATAGTCTTAACTAAAAGTCAGGGAGTGATTATATTCATCCTGATTTTGTGCAGTTTGTTAGAGAATTTTTACTCTTCTGTCTCATAATGCTGGCCTCTTAAACATGGACTCCAAGGCAGCTGCTGAAGAGAAAGCATAAGGAAAGCTCCAGCTCCCTTTTGTTCAAGAGGGATACACACCACGGTACTGACATTTAACAAGGCAAAATAAGACATATGCCCCACCATAGCCTAAGGGGATGAGAATTCTAACCCCTTGTTTGGCAGCCTTTTCCCAGCAATGGTCATACCTTGTGGAGGGGGAGAGTGAATATGGGTAGTTAGGTGGCTATCTCTGCTGAGAGTCAAAATCAGAAAGGTAGAATGGAATGAGGGTTAGAAGCTGGAATAACTTACCTCAACTGTTGCTGGTATTTATTAGCTATTAGATCGTGGACAAGTCTCAACATGTATGAGGCTGTTTCCTCATCTAGAAAGTAGTCAATAATAATAATAAAACTTATTTCATGTTGGAAAAGAGGATCAGAAGCAGTCTACTTTGGCAAAACAGTTTGCACATATTTGGTATTCATTGTGAGCAGAGACTTCTATACTTCACGTATTATCTTCAGTACCTCGTGTACAGTAGGTGGTAAGTAAATTCCGAGTAGATGAATATTGTTTCTGTCATACATACAGATTATAGACAAAAATAGAGGTGTAAAAATATAACCACAAAATAAATAGTAATAATAAAACAGCTACTGTTGATTGATACTTACTAGGAACTACTTTACATGAATTACATTTTTTAATGCAAAAAATAATCCTGACAGATAATATTATGATATACGTTTTAGAGTTGAGAGATTACAGAATAGAGAATTAAAGTAATTTGCCTCAGTTCACTTAGCCAGTAAGTCACAAAAGTTGCATTCAAACTTGTTCAGTCTGAAACTAGGGCCTGATAATTTACAAGAGGTACAGGTCTCCAACGGTACACACCTGGGGAGCATATTAAATTAGTGATATCCTGCTCCTCCTTTCCACTGAGTTGTTGGTGCAATTCAGTAAACTTTGGAAAAGTTGTGAGGTAGGGCTAAGAATCTTTCAAATTATTCTGATTGTGTTTTTTCTCAGTTGTGTTACCTGTGTCTGAATGTGTGCAGGTCATATTTTTCAAAATCTGAATTTCAGTTTTAGTGCCATTTCATTGCAGCCAGATACCCTGACGAGAATTGAGGACCCCTTGAGGGCAGATAAGGGTTAGGATTTATCTGCATAATCCACATATAGGTAATTGCCATTCAGCAATGTATGTGTGCAACTCTACAGCTATCTTCACAGCAGAGAGGGACTCTTTGAGGGAGAATTTCTGTAACAAGGAATCTCATAACGAAAGAGGGTTCTTGTTGTTCTAGTTAACTTGCCTTAGGAGTGCATAAGAATTCATATGAAATCATAAATCTACCCAATCAGTTTTCACAGTTTTCAGGAACTTTTTATTCTGTTGCTGAATTATTGTACATATTGGAGTTGTATAGGATGCTTTTCTTTTTCAGTGTAGGTTGTGATAAAGGCAAAGCATAGAAAGGAAGTTTAGTATTCCATAAGGTGTGGTGCATGGGCTAACCTTTATATGTGTAATATTGACGACTCCATGGCAGAGTTCTGTTTGGGGAGCCTTGAGCTTTACATTGTGACAAATCTTACAGCGTTCTACAAACTTAGTATCATCCCCACAGCTCGTGAATAGAATATTTCGAGCTCAAGGGTCTCTCTCTGCTTCTTGGTGGTATTTTCAGGTGATTTGCTCTTGCATTCCATACCCGTGTATTCAGAGAATGCATATGTTCACAGTGACTGTAAAAATGGCACCATAAAGACCCATCATATCAGTCTGTAAATGTTATATGTTTTTCAAAGTCTATCTCCTGTTTGGGAATAGCTAGAACTCTATTTCAGAATTATGGATTTGTGGTTTTGGATGTTGATATTGAAAGCTTGAACCTTACTGATTTAAAAGTGATTTCATACAGACAGAGTAGTTTAATTTATACGGTCCTAAGTTGAAAATTGAACATAGCTCATTTGGCAAGAACATTGACTTTGGTGGTGGAGTGATTATTAGCTAGTTGTAGTCTTCAGTGGAACTGGGAAGTGTAAATATCTAGGAATAACTGGGAGTACATGATGCATTGGAGAGACATGGTGCATTAGTGGGGTGTGTGAGTGTGTTTGTGTGGAGAGACAGCTGGTTAGGTGGATGGTTGTCGTGTGATCTGATGCCTGGAAAAGTAGGCAGTAGCCCAATGATGAATGCTGCGTATAGAGATTGAATTTTATATTGGAAGCATTAGGATGTTGTGGTGGATTAAAGATGGACACAAATTATTCGAAATTTCTCCCATTGAGATGTGAGCTTTAGCATCCCCTTCAAGTGCAGAGAGCCCCATGACTGCTTTTAACAGTAGAACATAGTGAAAGCGGTGCTGTGGCTTTTTCCAGGCCTGGGCTTTAAGATACCAGAAACCTTACACTTCCTGTATTTTGAACTCTTTACTCTCGAAATCCCGTTGCCATTGTAAGAAGTATGTCTGTCATGAGACCAATATGCATAGGAAGCCTGTGATGCGTAGAGAGGACTGGGGGATTCATACTCTATAAAAGACAAGGGCAGACAGACGACAGGACAAATAACACTGAGCCACCAAACATTAAAGAAAGTATCTTAGAAATGGATCCTGGAACAGAAACTGCCCCAGCCGATGCTCCCCAAGGAGGGCCGGAGGATATCAGACGTCACCTCCACGAACACCCACATATGTTGGCAACGACCTCTGTAGGTCGTTGACATTGACCCCAGCTTATGAAGCTGACTGGAATCCATATCCCTGAAATCCCTTGGGGACATAGCCACCACACACACCCCAGGCACCACCGTGTATGCACCAATGCCCCATGCCCCAGTATCGAGAAGGAGCTGGTTATTGGAAACTTCCCCCCAGGGAAAAAGGGTAGCTGGAGGACCCCCGTAGCCCTTGCTCACGCTGCTTAACACAAATGGCTTTTTTTCCACAGTAGTGCTTATGTAATGTGATTAAGAATATGAAACAGCCTTTGGGTTTTCATTTCCTATGTACACTTGATTATGGAGGAACATCTGTTATGCTATTTCTTAGATTAAGAAAAGTTTGTAGAAAGCATCGTTGTTCAAGTATTGGTCCTTTCTTAAAAGAATCATCATATATTTGCTGCCCTTATAACTTTTTGAGAAAGCATAGGTCAGGTAAATTTGAGGCATAATCGCTCTCTGTGCTCTCTGTTTTATTTATATATAATATATAGTGTATAATAATGTATGATATGTAATATATACATATACACAGTTGACCCTTGAGCACGGTGGTTAATCCGTGTATAAGTTATAGTTGGCCCTTCATATCATCAGTTCTTCCACATTCCTGGATTCAACCAACAACAGACTTCAGTGCTGTAATATTTACTATTGAAAAATATCCGCATATAAGTGGACCTGCGAAGTTCAAACTCGCATTGTTCAAGAGTCAACTGTATATAAGTATACATGTGTACATATATATACACACTTATGTAAACACATGCACATATGTATAATATATGTATAAATGTATGTGCATGTATATAGTAGTACATTCAATTTAAGGACCATGTGCGGGTTTTTTCATTGATCTTTATTGGAGTATAATTCCTTCATAATACTGCGTTAGTTTCTGTTGCATAACAGTGCAAAACAGCCACATTCATACACAAGTTCGCTCCCTCTTGAGCCTCCCCCCCACCCTCCCTACCCCACCCCTCTAGGTCATCACAAAGCACGGGGCCCATCTCCCTGTGCTATGCTGCTGCTTCCCACCAGCCAACAGTTTTATATTTGGTAGTGTATATATGTCGATGCTGCTCTCACTTTGCCCCAGCTGTGCCCTCCCACCCCATGTCCTCAAGTCCATTCTCTATGTCTACCTCTTTATTCCTGCCCTTCAACTAGTTTCATCAGTACCTTTTTTTTTAAGATTCTATATATATGCGTTAGCATACGGTATTTGTTTTTCTCTTTCTGACTTACTTCACTCTGTATGTCAGACTCTAGGTCCATCCACTTCACTACAGATAACTCAATCTTGTTTCTTTTTATGGCTGAGTAATATTCCATTTATATATGTGCCGCATCTTCTTTATCCATTCATCTGTCGATGGACACTTAGGTTGCTTCCATGTCGTGGCTATTGTAAATACTGCTGCAATGAACACTGTGGTACATGTCTCTTTTTGAATTATGGTTTTCTTAGGGTATATGCCCAGTAGTGGAGAAAAAACAACCTCTTCAATAAGTGATGCTAGGAAAACTGGACATCTACATGCAAAAGAATGAAATTAGAACACTCCCTAACACCATACACAAAAATAAACTCCGAAAGGATTAAAGGCTTAAATGTAAGAGCAGGCACTATAAAACTCTTAGAGGAAAACAGGAAAAACACTCTTTCACATAAACCACAGCAAGATGTTTTTTGACCCACGTCCTAGAGTAACAGAAATAAAAACAAAAATAAACAAATGGGACTTAATAAACTTAAAAGCTTTTGCACAGCAAAGGAAACCATAAATAAGTCAAAAAGACAACCCTCAGACTGGAAGAAAATATTTGCAAATGAAATAACAGACAAAGGATTGATGTCCAAAATATACAAACAGCTCATGGAGCTCAATATCAAAAAAAGAAACAATCCAGTTTAAAAAAGGGTGAAGACCTAAATAGACATTTCAACAGGGAAGACATACAGGTGGCCAAGAGGCACATGAAAAGATGAACCTGTGGTTTTGACTGATATTTCCTTTTACAGATATTTAGTACCTTTACTTTTAAAAATTTATTCTTTTACTGAAGTATTGTTGATTTACAATGTTGTGTTAATATACCTATATTTTTATACTCATTTCTTAAATTGTTCCCAATCCTTTTTTATCTCTGAGACATTTAAAAATGAGAACACATATTCATTTTTTTTCACCAAGAAAATATTTCACATTTTATTTCCATACTCAATAATTTTCCATAGTGTAAAGTACTTTGTATTTTTAAAATTTCTACTTATTAAAGCATATTTCTAGGGATTAATATCATTTCTTTTGAGTTACACAGTGTTAGAATTTTGACATAATGATTGCTTCTATGAAGGCAATTTTATTTGCACAAAAACATGAATTGCTTAAGCATCTTCAAAATACAGAGGATCAGGGCTTCCCTGGTGGCGCAGTGGTTGAGAGTCCGCCTGCCAATGCAGGGGACACGGGTTCGTGCCCCGGTCCGGGAAGATCCCACATGCCGCGGAGCGGCTGGGCCCGTGAGCCATGGCCGCTGAGCCTGCGCGTCTGGAACCTGTACTCCGCAACGGGAGAGGCCACAACAGTGAGAGGCCCGTGTACTGCAAAAAAAAAAAAAAAAAAATACAGAGAATCACAAATGGTACCTTTAATTCAGCTTTGCCTAGCAGGTTAAATAGAACTACATATTATAAATTTTACTATTTTTAAATTAAAAAGTAAGTAATAATGCACGAGGTAAGAAATCCAGTATGCTTTCCTCTTCCCAACTCCCCCAACTGTCTCCACATATGAGAATCTGACACTTTTAACTGTTTTAACAGTTTCTTTTCCATTTTCTGATTAGTAACTCTCCTCGAACTCTAAAAAGGGGATTTTTTTTTTTTTTTTTTGGCGGTACACGGGCCTCTCGCTGTTGCGGCCTCTCCTGTTGCGGAACGCAGGCTCAGCGGCCATGGCTCACGGGAGCAGCCGCTCCGCGGCATGTGGGATCTTCCTGGACCGGGGCACGAACCCATGTCCCCTGCATCGGCAGGCGGACTCTCAACCACTGCGCCACCAGAGAAGCCCCAAGGGGATTTTTTAATACAATTTTTTTCTGTTAATTTAAGCAATATCTATTGTGTCCATGCCACAAAGATAACACTCATATTTCACTTCTCATTCTACCTTGTATACTTTGTATTGTTGATTGATTTTTGTTTACTTTTGTAATCGGAAAAAAGAAACATAATTTTTTTAAAAAATTTCTTTGACTTTTGCCGGGATTTCCAATTCTACTCCAAGGGTGATAGAATAGCAAACATACCCTTTCATCTACTTCTTGTATCCTCTCTGTCTTCTAGTTTCTCTCACACATATCACTACTTCTAATTATCAGGGTTAATATCATTTACTTTTATTTCTGTAATCATATGCTATAAATGGTCCATGTATTATTTTTTGTACTGAGTTTTAAAAATTAAAACAAGTAATTAGTTAAATGAATTTTATTTTGTAACTGTGGCTCGATATGCAGTGCAGTAATGTGCTAAGACTGTTTTTTATCTGCATATATCCAGTATCATAACTTATGTGTCACTTGACAGAAAATACTTCCTCCAGGTCCAATGGACTCTTTTTCAGTTAAGTCAATCCTGACACATTTTAGTTTGCTTCACAATTAAACCATGACTTTCTTGCCCATCGTGCTACTCCCCGCCCCTGAATTCACTGGATTTCTTTTTCTTCATTAAGTTTAGAGGGAAAAGCGTGTTTCACAGCATCATTCGTAACTTACATTTTCTTATTCACACTGTGTTACAGAATCCAGTCCAGTCATCATCTTGAATAAATTAGTCTTAGAGATATTTGACTATTTAATTTGTAATTATTACATTTTTATTTAAGGAGGTCATGAAGTTTATTGTAGAGATTGTTCTCTGAAGGTAGCTATAGCTTGGAAGTAAAGGTAACACCCTCCCCTAAAAAAAATAAAAAGGAAAACAGATTATTACTAGGTTAATTTTGGATTGGATAGATTGGACACTTAATTAAAGGACTGGAGAGATCTGTAATTCTTTCTCATATGGAGTGAAAATGGCATAAACCAGTAACATGGAAGAGCAATGAGGTTCAGTTTGCTGATTGCTGTTTAGTTGAATTGTATGGATTATTCTAGAAGTCAACTCGGGTGTGGTGGTGTACATCAGAGAAAACAAATCCTTATAAAGATTTACTTAACATCTGTGTATCAGAAGATTGCTTGAAAATATTTTTGATTAAAGGAAATCTTCCCTGTACATTGTAAACACTGCCAGACTCTGAGTGGGATAATGTGGCTTTTATCAATATATCGAAAGTCTATGGCTTTCTTGGTTTTGTGTATCTATTAGCTACATTACAGTCTTTTTCTGGGAGCGGGGGAGATAGGGGCTGTTATTAACGTTCTAAGCTTACTTTAGAGATGGTACCTTGGAAATTTTTTTTTTCATCAGAAGGGATGCTTGAGGTGTAACTTAATTCAGTTTTTGAATTTCTGAAAATGCCTTAACTTTGTCCTCAAACTTGTTAGGTAGGTTATATGCATCTAAAATCCAGTTTCAAAGTCACTGTCACAAGAGCTTTGAAAGCAACAGTGTAATGATGGTAGATAGAAGTCTGATTACAGGCTGGTTCTTATTCCTTTTTTGGTTTTCTGTACCTCTGTAGGTTTTGTGTCTTTGGCAGTTTTTAGAATCTTTCCTTTATCTTTGGCCTTCTCAAAATTCAAGATGCTCTCTTGAGATTCGTATTTCAATTACTTTAAATAAATACCCACATGTCGGATTGCTGGGTCATGCTGTAGTACTATTTTTAGTACTTCGAGGAACCTCTGTACTGTCTTCAGTGGTAGCTATACCAATTTATATTCCCTTCAACAGTGTACCAAGGGTACATTGGAGAACAGTATCAAGGTTTTCTCATAAATTAGATCTAGAACTACCACGTGATTCAGCAATCCAGCTTCTGGGTATATATCCAAAGAACTGAAATCCAGGTCTCAGAGAGATAGGTGAACCCTCATTTCATTACAGCATTATTCACAATAGCCAGGATATGGAAACAATACAAATGTCCCTTAAGTAAATGCATAAAGTATGGTATATACATACACTGGAATATTATTCAGCCTTAAAAAGGAGGAAACCATGCCATTTGCAACAACATAGATGAACCTAGAAGACATTCTGCTACGTGTAATAAGCCAGTCATAGAAGGACAAAAAGTGCATGAGTCCACTTACATGAGGTATCTCAAATAGTCAGTCATGGAAGCAGAGAACAGAATGGTGATGCAAGAATCACCAGGGCCTGGGAAGAGGGGGAAATAGGGAATTGTAGCTCAGTGGGAATAAAGTTTTACTTATGCAAGATGAATAAGTTCTCGATATTTGCTAAATAACATAGTACTTATAGTTAGCAAAATGGTATGGTGCATTGAAAACACAATAAGAATATATACTTCATGTTAAGTGTTCTTACCCCTCAGTTGTTGAAAAAAATACAAGCATGCACACATAATAACACAAGGAAATCTTTGGAAGTGATGGGTATGTTCAGCACCTTGATTGAGGTGATGGTGTCACAAGTGTATACATATGTCCAAACTCATCAAAATGTACACAATAAATGTGCAATTTTTTGTTTGTCATTTATACCTCAATAAAGCTTAGAAAATAAAAGTTCAGGAGAATATCAATCAAAATTAAAATTCTCATACAAAAAGGAATAATAGAAAAGTGTTTGGACCTTCAATTCTGGGATATCGTATTACTTGGTTCAGCTAGAAGATGGGGCATAGCTTTTGACTTCTAGCAGCTTCCAGTATCAGCTCCAACCTGACATGATTAAACTGCCAAATAAAAGACAAAAAAAGGTTCAAGCAGATATGTGTTCTGTGCAGTAAAGCTGCAAGCTTTGACTACAGTGTCTCACAGAAATAGTTAAATAGATGCATTTTGTCTTATGTCACTCCAAGCTGACATGTTCATAATGCATCCCACAGTATTTGCATGTGCTTTTTGTAGTAATTTGTTTTAAAGTATTAAGGCACTGTCCAATGAGATTGCAGATAACATCTCCTCTCTTACTACTTTCGTACGAAATACAGTATCAAACTCATAGTAGCTGCTTTTACATCTAGGTTGAGGAAGTGAATTTCTGTAGGCGGATGGGCTGTGTTTTAAGAGAGTGCATTCCACATCCTGGTCAGCACTTAAAAATGAAAGCTGTTTTTCCAAGCCAAGTGGAATTTTAAAAAAATACACAAATGAATACATTTCCACTATTTTAAAAAATCCCAAAGAATTAACCTCATATTAGGTATGAATGATGGAGCATTAATTATAGGTTTCAGGAACAGTCATCAAGCAAGATTATTAAGACCTGCTGGGGCCAGGACCACATAGAGATGTGGGGGAGTTGAAAGAAGTCTAGAGGGCCCAGACCTGGTACTTAAGGAATTAGTGTAATTTTTAAAAGAGACAAGCATATATAAAATTGTATGGCAATATATGATCATGGTAGATTATGTCACAGGAAAAAGAGCTATAGAAATTCAGAAGACACATCCTGACATTGATAGAATACATTTCTTTGTATGGATCTATGATAGTAACATAATCAACATCACTATCTGATATGTAAATGGTACTTACTAAATTATTGTAAGGGCAAATCTTCTCAACCAGTGTGTCACAGCACAGAGAACCATGAATGGGTGATTGGCCTGATACAAGATGTTCATCCCCTCAGTCTTGAAGACAGCTGAATGGCTGGAGTCACCTCCAGCTGTGAGTAACCTTCTACATGGCAGCTTGAAGGGTGCCTGAGCAGAGCAGAGTCAAAGGAAGTGTGCCAGGGCCCCTCAGTTGTTGAAAAAAATTAAGCAACGCACAACTCTTATTGTTTTAACTTTGAGAAAGTGAGCATGGCCAAGGATGTGTTGTTATCAACTGGGTGTCATCTTCTTCAGCAGGAGTTGTAGAGCATTCCTTTATCCGTTGCTGACAAAGGGTCATCGCTTATAAGACATTAGTTGTTAAACTCTTGAACTTATAGATTTACAGTCTTGGTTCGAATATCACTTCTACTATTAAAACACTCAATGACTGAAGTCAAATTAATTAACCTCTTTTAGATTTAATTTCCTAACCTGTAAAATGGGATTGATAGAAGTACATACCTTATATAGTTATGATGTGGTGCAAGGATATGTGTATGTGTTTAGTGCAGTGTCTGACACAGCAAAATTTCAGTACATGTGAGCTTTCCTATAATCACTGTCATTGTCATCATTATCATCATCATTTGGCAGTATTAATCATTTCTGGTCTAGTGGTTTGAACACTAAAAGTGAAAATTTAGGAATTGCTGGAAACCCTTATAAAGCCACATTACGTATGTCTTATTTTCACGTTGACATCATGTTGTCAATGAGAAATAGAAAATCATTTTCTACTGCAGCAGTTTATTAATAGCAACAAAGAAGAAAAAAAACATTGGTTAAAAACAGAGGTAGTAAAATAGTCATGTGAAGTAGGAACTGTGTGTTTAGCATCTTTATTGCATATTTTTATAAGATAAACTCTTCCTGGCAATAGGATTAATGACTTTTTATTGTTAGGAAATTAATAAATTTACAAATATGCAAGATGTCATATCTTTACAAATATTTATTGCTCCCATCAAATAAAAATAACTATTTTCTAAAATTAAATGAGCATTGCCTGATTTAGATTGTGTCAACTTCCATACTGCCTTTTGGAAAATAAATTCAAATACGTGTTCAAGAGAAAACTATAATTTTTCTTCTCATATTTCTGTTTAACCTTTGTTACCATAATTTACCTCCAAACATTTGTGATTTGAAAGTAAAACTTGAATGTTATGCAAATAGGTGAAAGGCAACTTGATTGCTTTGGGGGAAATAAGAGAATTGGTAATATTTTCTACTTTTTGAAAAATAATCTAGATGTTTCTTAAACACTGGCGATATGTAGAAAATGAGGGTTATTTCAGAATAATATACCTCTCCTGCCAAGAAATCACCTTTTTAAATAAAAGGGTTCTATAAATATTAAATTTAACAAAATTTACAAAATAATATTATTTTAAAACTTTTTTCCAGGTCACTTCCCCAGTATGTTGAATAGAAATCTTACACATGTAGGGTAACCATACACGCGTAAAAGCACTCATTGTGTATATAGCTTCCATTTATACGATATTCAACTTTTCACTTATTATGATAGTAATAACAGCAAAGATGCTTGGTAATTTAATACAATGTTTACAATTATCACTCCCTGCATTAAACACGTCATCTGTGTTACCTTTACTTGACCATCACAACTACCTCAACATGGAAGTTACTGCTATTTCACACATTGATAGGTGAGAAAACTGAATGGTAGAGAGATTAAGTAATTTATCAAGCTAATGCAGCTAGCTAGAGTTAGAGATAAGATATAATTTTAGACTGCATGATTCTGAGCATGTGCTATTGACCACTAGGACATACTGCCTCTAGATACTACCACCTCTTTAAAAAACAAACTCACACACAACCTTCAAACCCAGAGAGAGAACTGGAAAGGCTAATTGTGAAGTGATGGGGTGAGGGTGGGGATATAGGGACTATCATGTGAGTATACATTCTTGAATAAAGAACTTGGTATTCTGGAAGGCAATGGCTTAAATCTAACATATGCCTAACTTATCTAAAATTAGTAAGAGTAGGAATGAAGATACAGTAAGTCCCTAACATACAAACGAGTTCTGTTCCAAGAGCACGTTTGTTAAGTCCAGTTTGTTCTTAAGTCCAACAAAGTTAGCCTAGGTACCCAACTAACACAGTTGGCTATATAGTTCTGTACTGTAATGGGTTTATAATACTTTTCACACAAATAATACATAAAAAAACAAGCAAACACAAAAAATAAACGTTTTTAATCTTACAGTACAGTACCTTGAAAAGTAGAGTAGTACAGTACAACAGCTGGGGTACAGGGACACATTCGCATCTTTGAAAGTTCTCAACTTGAAGGTTCATATCTAGGGGGTTTACTGTGTCTGGTCCGCATGATGCTAGAACTAAGAGATGCTTTTTAAGTTTGAAAGAGGGATTATGTACTGCTTAAACTCCAACAGAGTTTTTCATTCTTGATGAATAGATGAAGAAGACATTTCAAATGTTAGGTCAATCAAATGCAAATATCTTTTCTAAATGTTCTGCTGTGTGGTGTGTTCAATAAAAATGATAAATGTCATTCTTTGTGTTGTAGTAGATATGGTATTTGAATGTGTTGGTTATATTAATACATTAAAACTAAACACTGGTTAATCAGCATCATATTGTAGAGGATGACACATTAGAAAGATAAATGTTGGTGTTTATTATGAATATTTAACTTTATATAAGGGAGTGGATGTTTTTTAATCAAAGGTAGTCATGCAAGTTTCATTCTTAGTGTCTTACATCCTTATTTTAAAGAGAAAAGAAAGCTAGTCTTTTTTTTTTTTTTTTTTTTGCGGTATGCGGGCCTCTCACTGTTGCGGCCTCTCCCGTTGCGGAGCACAGGCTCCGGACGCGCAGGCCCAGCGGCCATGGCTCACGGGCTTAGTCGCTCCGCGACATGCGGGATCCTCCCGGACCAGGGCACGAACCCGTATCTCCTGCATCGGCAGGCGGACTCTCAACCACTGCGCCACCAGGGAAGCCCGAAAGCTAGTCTTAAGGTGATTGTCAATTAATAGTTCATACACAGAAGATGAATGTTTTAGTTTTTGTTTTTGTCATGAAGATCTTGAATATCAATTGATGTATAAAAACTTTATAGCATAAAAATGCAGCTCCCCTTCCCTTGGTAGCACTCTCTTTTCATCCTTTGTTTCAAACATTTCTTTACATAGACCTATTTAAAACATTTGTGATTCATTCATAGTTGATGTACATGTGTAACATTGCTATTAATGCTAATCAAGACAGGAGTATTCCCTCTTGTCAGACCCACAGAGAAAACCTAAATCGCTCTGACAGGATAAGAGAGACCAGCTACAAATTTTATATTTGCTGAAATCGTAACAGGAAAGCAAATAAAAAGGAAAAAGCCCAGTTTCCCTCCCCTTGAAACGGATCTACGCAGTTTTTACTGTTCACAATGAAACATAGAGATGGATTTTTTCCATATTTCCAGGCTACTTTGTCTTTTTTTTATAGCAATTTTTTTTTTTTTTTTTTTGGTGGTACGCAGGCCTCTCACTGTTGTGGCCTCTCCCGTTGCGCGGAGCACAGACTCCGGACGCGCAGGCTCAGCGGCCAGGGCTCACGGGCCCAGCATGGCTCACGGGCCCAGCCACTCCGCGGCATGTGGGATCTTCCCGGACCGGGGCACGAACCCGTGTCCCCTGCATAGGCAGGCGGATTCTCAACCACTGCGCCACCAGGGAAGCCCTATAGCAAATATTTTTAAATAAAAGTTTTCTGTAGAAAAATTCTGCAAAGGCAATGAGAGAAAAAATAGTTAAATTGAACTTAAAATTAAAAATTTTGTGTGTTAAAGGACATTATCAAGAAAGTAAAAAGACAACCCACAGGATGAAAGAAAATACTTATGAATCATATATCCAATCAGGAATTAATATCCAGAGTATTAAAGATCTCCTACAACCTAAGAAGAAAAATATAAATAAGCCATCTAAAAAAATGGGCAAAGGACTTGAATAGACATTTCTTCCAAGACAGATGGCCAAAACGCACATGAAAAAAACGTTCACCATCAGTAATCGTTAAGGTAATGCAAATGAAAACTATAGTGAGGTTGTACTTCACACTCATTAGTTGGCTGATATGAAAAAAACAGAAAATAACAAATGTTGGTGAGGATGTGGAGAAATTGGAGCTCTTGTACATTGCCTCTGTGAATGTAAAATGGTGCAGCTACTGGAGAAAATGGTTTGACAGTTACTCAAAAAAATTAAAAAGAATTACCATATGATTTAGTAATTCTACTTCTAGGTATATATCGAAATGAATTTAAAAGCAGGGACTCAATCAGATAGTTGTAGAGCAATGTTCATAGCAACATTATTCACAATAGCTAAACGGTGGAAGTACCCCAAATGTTGATCAACAGATGAATTTATAAACAAATGTAGTATATACATACAATGAAATATTATTCATCCTTAAAAAAGATTGGAGTTTTGATACACGCTACAATATGGATGAACCTTGAAAACACTATGCTAAGTGAAATAAGCCAGACAGAAAGGACAACTATTGTATGATTCCAATTATATAAAATACCTAGAATAGGCAAATTCACAGAGACAGAAAAGAGAATAGTGATTACTAGGGGCTGGGGAAGGGGAGAATGGGGAGTTATGATCTACTTGGTAAGTTTTGGAAATGGATAGTGGTGTTGGTTGTACAACATTGTGAATGTACTTAATGCCACTGAATTTTACAATTAAAAATGCTTAGGGTTTCCCTGGTGGCGCAGTGGTTGAGAGTCCGCCTGCCGATGCAGTGGTTGAGAGTCTGCCTGCCGATGCGGGGGACACAGGTTTGTGCCCCGGTCCGGGAAGATCCCACATGCGGCGGAGCGGCTGGGCCCGTGAGCCATGGCCGCTGAGCCTGCACGTCCGGAGCCTGTGCTCCTCAACGGGAGAGGCCACAACAGTGAGAGGCCCGTGTACTGCCAAAAAAACAAAAAAGAGTTTAAGCTCAGTGCTTTGTGTCCACCTAGAGGAGTGGGCTAGGGAGAATGGGAGGGAGACGCAAGAGGGAGGAGATATGGGGATATATGTATATGTATAGCTGATCATTTTGTTATACAGCAGAAACTAACACACCATTGTAAAGCAATTATACTCCAATAAAAATGGTTAAAAAAATGGAAAAGTAAGCCTGTAACAATAATCCAAGTAAATATCCAAGTAAATATAAATAAGCAAAAAAATGCTTTAAGCATTTTTGGTAAATTTTGTTATGTATATTTTATCACAATAAAAAGTCCTAAAGAAAGGAAAACCATAGAGTCCAGAAAGAAGTGGCACAGCATCTTTCAAGCATTGAAAGAAAAGAACTGTCAACCCAGACTTTAATATTCAGCAAAAATATCCTCCAAGAATGAAGGGTAAATCAATATATTTTCAGATGAAAGAAAACTAAGAAATTTTGCCAGCAGATCTACCCTAAAAGAATGGCTAGAGGAAGTTCTCTAAACAGAAAGGAAATGATAAAAGAAGGAACGGTAGAACATCCAGAAGGAAGAAAGAACATGGTAAGCAAAAATATGGGTAAATAGAATATAATGTAGACTTTCCTTCAAGTTTTCTAAATTATGGCTGATGATTGAAGCAAAAATTATAACACTGTCAGATAATAGTGTGTAGGGGATATATATATATGTATATATGAGACTATTATCATATACATGAGGGAGAGTAAAGTCATATAAAGAAAGGTAAGGTTTCTAAACTTCAATTGAACTGGTAAAATGATGATACCAGTAGACTGTAATAAGTATATATAATGTAATACCTAGACAAATCATTAAAAAGCTATATGAGAGATACACCCAAAAACCATCTATAAAATGATATTCTAAAAATATTTAAGTAACCTACAGGAAGCGAGGAACAAGAAAAAATAAGTGAAACAGAGAATAAACAGAAAACAAGAATTAAAACGGCAGACTTAAGCTCCAACATAATGATAGTTACCTTAAATGTAAAGAATCTAAGTTCACCAATTAAAAGACAGATTAGTAGAGTGAACTTAAAAATACATGCTGCAACTAACAACAGGGTCCTACTGTATAGCACAGTGAACTATATTAAATGGCCTGTGATAAACCAAAATGGAAAAGAATACGAAAAAGGATATATATATGTATAACTGAGTTACTTTGCTGTACAGCAGTAATTAACACAACATTGTAATTCAGCTGTACTTCACTTTTAAAAAATCCTGTTCATTATCCTTTCCACTGAGCCCTCATTAGCACAATAAATTATATCACAGCCTGATTCTCAAAAAAAAAAAGAAAGAAAAATTATTCTGCACTTATCCAGATTTTTTCAGAGGTACTAGAATCCAAGGAGTAAGAGTTACCTATGAACCATTGCCCTTTTTAATGGGATTTGACATCCAATTCCTACTTTTATGAAACTTCCAATCTATTAGAAAAGAGAATATTTATACACAAATGGCTACTACACAAGGAAGGGTATGGAAAGTGCCAGCAGATTGGGAATAAGCACAACATCAAGCCAGGTGTTAAAAAGGGAACCATATTTCAGTAGTAAGGAGGAGCCACTAATGAATTTCATCATATCCTCCTGTTAAAAATGGCAGCACATGCCAGATATAATGCTTGATTTCTAAAATCCTTGGCTTTAATGTTCTTTCATGCTACCTGTATCACTAGGGAGGAATATCTGGTGGTAGCAAATTCCAGCATTTCTCATCAACACAAATTCCTATAACTGACAAACACTGAGTGGTAAGAAAGAGTGGGCAATGATGCAGGCATTTTTCTGTCTCCATTCTTATGATTCCTAAGCTTACTCTACTTGTTTTTTTTTTCCATATATGAAACATGTAAGGTAGACATCATTTTCAGAATTGTTACAAATTTTTCTGAGAAAATATCTTAGAGTTAGAAAAATACCTCATCAAACCTTTTAAAGTTACTTCCTTGTCGCTGTGGTTTTGCACCTATGACTGACTTATTTTAAATGGCAACTCTTGAGACGTCTCCTTCCAATGAACCCATTATTTCACTTGTACTTACTACTTATCATAGAATTATTTCTTCATGAAATATATCATTTACCACCATTGTGCATTATCTGTCTTCATCACTAACCTGTATGTTGCATGGAAACAGGATTTTGCTTATATTTCATCACCCTACATTCGGTATATAGGAGAATGCTCAGAACATAAAGTTTAATCAGTACACATTTGTTGAATGAGTATTTTAAGGATATTATAATTGAGGTCTACTATTCTTTAAGGAAATAATTTGTTTCTTTTTTATAAGTGTTTCATGCAGTATGTTGCGCAGTGAGAGGAATAGGATGATGAACACATCATATCCACAAGAAACTTACACATGAATTTCACTGAGTCACTGTAGAAAGTGGTATAGTACTGTTATAGGCATATGGGAATCCTTGTTTCAGTTTTTCTAGTAAAATTCTATAAGACATATTGAATAATTTCTTCACTATTAAAATTATTAATAGGATTATAGTGGGAGTTTTTCCCATGAGCCAAAAGTTTCTCATTCTCTTAGCCCTTATTCTTAACAATGTGAATTTGGACTCGTTCTTCACAGAATTTTTATATTCCTGATAATACCTAATGCTTTCTCACAACGTATACCTGGATACCTAATTGGCACTTAATAAATAGTTAAATGCCTCCCATAACTAACAGATGCTGCCAACAAGATTTTGGCAAGCCCTGAGTTCTGTCAGTTTGTGGTTGAAATCCTTGACAGAAGCCCAAAGCACCGTTTATCTGTGGTGTTGACTAAAAAGAGAGCCATGCGTGAGGCAGAAATGGCATTCTGTTTGAAATGTAAGGTATCTGACACACATTTTTGCTCAGATGCAGAACTGCTCTACTTCCCTTCGGAGGTGGATTGGAGGGGCTCCTGTGGGAAGTAATTACTTGATTGATGTATAGCCAGACACAGTCAGTTAGATAGGACCTAGGCACTCTAAAGGAGTAAGATATGTTCACTGTTGTTGGAAGCTTTGAAGTAGCAACAGTATTCTGCTCGATGTCAGTACTTTCTGTGTTACATAGTAAGAAGCTTTTTCCATATAGGTCTCGTGTAAGGTGTCGTCATACATTCAGGCTACTATAACAAAATGCCATAGACAGGGTGGCTTATAAACAACAGAAATTTATCTCACAGTTTAGGAGTCTGGGAAGTCCAAGATCAAGGTGCCAGCAGATTCGCTCCCTGGTGAGAACCCTCTTCATGGTTCATAGATGGTTGTCTTATTGTGTGTTCATACAGAGGAAGAGGCAAGGGAGCCATTTGGATTTTCTTTCGAAAGGGCACTAATATCTTACATGATGGCTCCACCCTCATAATCTAATCACCCTCAAAGGACTACATCCAATACCGTCATATTGAGAATTAGGTTTCAATATATCTTTTTTTCTTTTATTAGAGTGTAGTTGCTTTACAATGTTGTGGTAGTTTCTGCTGTACAACAAAGTGAATCAGCCACATGTATACGTATATCCCCTCTTGGATTTCCTTTCCATATAGGTCACCACAGAGCATTGAGTAGTGTTCCCTCTGCTATACAGTCTGTTCTCATAAATAGTTATCTATTTTATACATAGTATCAATAGTTTATATCCCAATCTCCCACTCCAGCCCACCACCCCTTCCCCCTTTGGTATCCCTACATTTGTTCTCTATGTCTGTATCTCTATTTCTGTTTTTCAAATAAGTTCATCTATACCACTTTTCTGGATTCTATGTATATGCATTAATATACAATATTTGTTTTCTCTTTCTGACTTACTTCACTCTGTTTAGCAGTCTCTAGGTCCATCCACATTGCTACAAATGACCCAATTTCGCTCCTTTATATGGCTGAGTAATATTCCATTGTATTTATGTACTACATTTTCTTTATGCATTCTTCTGTCAGTGGGCATTTAGGTTCCTTCCATGTCCTGGCTATTGTAAACAGTGCTGCAATGAACATTGGGGTACATGACTCTTTTTGAATTATGGTATAAATTTTGGGGAGACACGGGCTGTAGTATAAGGTCATGTACCAGCCTTGTGACTCTATATTTGTTAGTTCTCTCTTCTCATCAAACCATGTGGAAGTGTTTATGTGCTAAAGTCCATCAGTCTCCTTCTCACTGTCTAACCTGCAGTTGGAATTTGCTAAATAGCAACTGTTTTAAGTCCAGATCCTAATTTTCCCTTCCATTTTGCCACACACCCATGAGGTATGATTGTCTGAGTGGTTTAGACCAGTGATTAGGCTAACTCATTTCCCTTCAATCCGTTCAAGTTCAGTTTAAATTTGGTATCATTGACAAGATTAAAATAGATATCACAGTTTATTTTCCTTACATAGAATATTCCAGATATGCTACAGTTTGACTACTTATTAGTTCTGGAGAAAATTGATCTTAACAATGGAAGTTTTATTCTAATCCATTCTGAGAGCTGTACATTTGAGCATTTTTCTTAAAATAAAGCCTAATTCTTAGTTATGTTAGTTTCACAGTCCCTTTTTCAAATTATAGGGATTCTTAAAAAATTAAATAATGGAAAATAATGAAATGAGTAAAAATGTGCATTCTTGGGATTTATGGTTAGGACCGGGGGAGCAAGAGAGAATAAGAGAATGGAGCAACTTTATATAATATATACATTACAATGTATTGTTTGAAATTTTACAATGAGGATAATACGTTCTAAAATTAAAAATCATAGGAACAATATTGAAAATTTGCAGTACCTCATCACCTCATTCATTAATTCATTCAACCAGTACCTATAGGGTACTAAATAAGTTCTAGCTCTGGAGGATAAAAGGAAAAGTAAAACAGAATCCCTGTTCTTTAAATATTTAAAATCCAGAGAGCAAACATATGAACACACCAGTGATTCTAGTACTGTGTCATAAAATCTAAGAATCATTGCACTACAGTGGCTGATGGGGGCTCCATTGTTACATGGATTTGAATCCTGACTTTATTATTTCCTAGCTGTATATTGGGAATGTGACTAAAACTCTGCATACCCCATTTGCACCATCTGTAAAGTAAGAAGAATTAAAGTACCTATCTCATTGTGCTGTTGGGGATATTAAATGACTTAATATCTGTAGAGGGCTTAGGATGTGTTTGGCAGAGAGCAAATAGTTAATAATTATTAGGTATTTATTCTGGAAGCATAAACAAATTTGGGCATCCAAATCACCTTTTTTGGTAGGGAGGAAATTACAAAAGGCTCCCTTAGAGTTGACAACTAAGTTAAATACTAAAGAATACTTGGAAATATGTAAAAAAAATAAGACAGTGTTTTGCTGGGCTAGTGGTCTGGAATCCAGATTGCTGAAAAGTTTCATTTGATTTGCTTGATGTTTTAAGTTTGTAAGTATTATCTTCAAATATTGATTATCATGAAATTTCACATAAGAATTAGATATTGAAAAGTCATAACTATTAAACCTGTGTCCAGATAGCAGCGTTTGGTCAGAGCTATAGGGGAGCTGCATAAGATACTTGGATGAGGTAGGTCTTAACTTTCTTTTTAACCAGCACACCTGTGGACTCCTGACCCTGGAGACTAATAAAATGCTCTTGTGCTGTTGTGTTTCTTTCATGCTGCCTCCTTTATACACACTCTAAAGCATTTTAATTGTTGACCCTTGATAAAAAGGGATCCTATAGGAAGTAACTGAAATAGACAATAAAGAGCTAAGCCACGCAAAAGGGAGGAGATATGGGGATATATGTATATGTATAGCTGATTCACTTTGTTCTAAAGGAGAAACTAACACACCATTGTAAAGCAATTATACTCTAATAAAGATTTTTAAAAAATAAATAAAAGAAACAAAAAAGAGCTAAGCCAAGGTCAAAATCATAAAATGCTTACGCTTTATGTTTGAAGGAATAGAGATTGTACCCTGAAAGATTCAGGGAGCCACTGATGCTTATAACAAGGGGAATTAAGTGATGAGAGGAGCTCTTTTTGAAAGACCATACTGGCATCACTTGGGGAGATAAACTGAGGACGGTTTGAGACTGCTTTCAGTTTCTTTTAATGCTGAGTTTGAAATATCCAAGAGACATATACAAGCTAAAGTCATTATGTGAATTCCATGGCGTAGATATGACAAATTCAGTAGCTGAAGTCCTGGAATTGATGAGGTTACCAAGATGGGGAAGGGGCTAAGCTTGGAACTGAAAAATCTAAAGTATCCACAATACTAAGACTAGGACATAAAAAATCTAGGACTACAAACAAACAAAAGTACTTTGAGACTTCAAAACACTCTAGTTTTACTGAAGTATAGTTTATATACAGTAGAATTCACCCGTTTTGAGTGTTCAGTTTCATGAATTTTAGAAATTGTGCATAGTATACAACCACCACCACCACAATTCAAATGTAGAATATTTTCATCACACTAAATTTTTTTCCTTCTGCCCTTTAATTCCCTCCAGCACCCACTGGCACAGGCAACCATTTATCTTTTTTAGGTCACTATAGATTTTCTAGAAATTCACATGTGGCATCATATACGTAGTATTTTGGTTTTTTAGTTCTCACTAAATCATCCATGTTCTTACATGTATTTGTAGGTCATTTCTTTCTATCACTGTATAATATCCCATAGTGTGGATGTACAATGATTCTATTTACCAGATGATGTAGATTTTGGTTGTTTCCAATTTTTGGCTCTTTGAATAATGGATGAATAATATGTGTGTATCTATAGTTTTATTTCCTTTAGTTAAATAGCTAGGAGTAGAATTTTGGGGTCTTCGGTAGGTATTTCAATTACTTTCTAAGATACTGCCTTACTGTTTTTTAAAGTGGCTAACCATTTTACAGTCTCACCAACCATGTAAGAGATCTCCACTTTCTTTACATCCTCAGTAGCACTTGGTGTCATCAGTAGTTTTCACTTTAATCATACTATTGAAAATGTGTAGTGTTATTATATCATGGACAATTTTTATTTCCATGATGACTAGGGATTTTTGTCTCTTCATGCACTTACTGTCTGTTTGCATACATTTTGTTGTGTCTACTTAAAACCTTTGAGCACTTTTCAAATTGAGTTGTTGGTCATCTTATTGAGTTGTATGCCAACAGAGCATTACTTGGATAAACCATGTTTAGACATGATGTATTATCTTTACATATTGTTGTATTTAATTTGCTAAAATTGTATTGAGATATTTTGCATCTGTGTTCATTAGTGCTATCATTTATATTTTTCATGGGATATCTTTGTCTAGTTTTGGTATCTGGCTTGATAAAATTAGTTGGGAGGTCTTTCTTCCTCCTTTATTGCTAGAAAGAATTTGTTTAGCATAGGTATTTTTCTTCCTTAAATGTATTATGGAAACCAGCTGTCAATTCATCTGGGTCCAGAGTGTTTTCTGGTTGTTGGCTGGTTTGTTTTTATGGAAATTGCAGTGTCAGTATTCTGCATAAGGGTAATTCAGTTTTCTGTTTATTGTTGGATCTTTTGGTCATTTGTGTATTTCAAGGAATTGTTCATTTCATCCACATTGTCAGATTTATGGGCATAATGTTATCCATTATCTTCTCTTATTTCCTGTTTAATTTCTGTAGGATCTGCAGTGATGTACTCTCTTTAATCCCTGATATTGGTATTTTCTAATATATCTTTGATTTGTTATTTCTAGGTTTAAGCGTATAAATTTTCAAAGAACCAGCTTTTGGTTTTACTTACTTTCTGTGTTTTTTTCTTTCAATTGTATTGATTTCTGCTCTTAGCTTTATTAATGCCTTCCATCTACTTGCTTTGAATCTAATTTGTTTTTCTTTTCCTGATTTCTTAAACTCAGATAATTGATTTTAAATTCCCTTATTTTCTAATATTAACATTTAAAGGTATAAATTTCCCTTTAAGCACTGCTTAAGCTGAATCTCTCATATTTCATGTGTTTTATTATCATTTAGTTCAATATATTTTCTCATTTCATTTTTGATTTCTTCTCTGACAAGTCTGTCATTTATAAATATATTATCTGATTTCCAAATATTTCTAGTTCTTATTTATACTGATCTTTAATTATGTGATAAAAGAACATACTCTAGATTAGTTCATTCTTTAAAAAGTAAAAGTGTTTTGGGACTTGATTTCTGGCTCAACATATTGTCTGTCACAGTAACATACCTGGTATACATGAAAATAATTTTTATTCTCATGTTATTGTGTTTGAGACCTATCAAATTGGAATATTATTTTGTTTTCTATGATTCTTGGCACAGTTCTTTTAAAACTATTTTAAAGGATTTTAAACCTATTTTTGACAAAAGTTGTATATATTTAAGGTATGCACCATGATGTTTTGATATATGTATACATTGTGAAATGATTACCACAATCAAACTAACTAATATACCCATTGTCTTCCAAGATTACCTTTTTCATGTGTCTGGTGAGGACCCTTGAGATCTACTCTCTAAGCAGATTTCAAATATGCAATATGTTATTAGTATCTATAGTCACCATGCTGTACGTTAGGTTTATTCATCTTATAGTTGAAAAGTTTTACCCCTTGATCAATATTGCCCCTTTATTCCATCCCCCAGCCTCTGGTATCCACAATTCTACTCTCTGTTGCTACGAATACAACTTTATTTATTTATTTATTTACCACATGTAAGGGAGATTATGTGATATTTCTCTTTCTATGTCTGGTTTATTTCACTTAGCATAATTCTATCAACTGCTGAGAGAAGGATGTTAAAATCTCCAGTTCTGATTTGGTATTACTGATTTATTCCTTTAATTATGTAAATCTTTGTTTCTTACATTTTGAAGCTCTGTTATTAAATGCTTACACATTTCTGATTATGTTTTCCTGTATAATTGATGCTTACTTATCATTATAAAATATTCCTCATTATCTTTGGTAGTATTTTTTTGTATCTTGGTATTTATTTTAATCTGCTATTAATATAGATACTTAAGCCTTTTCATGTGTACTGTTTTTATGTTATATATTTTTTCCTATCCATTTACTTTCTACCTATTTGTAACTTTATATTTAAAGTGCATCTCTTGTAGACAGCACGTTAGGTCTCTTTTTTCTTTAACCCATTCTTAAAATCTTTGCCTTTTGACTGCAACCTAGTACCATTCAGTGTAATAATTTATGTGGTTTTGTCTCTACCATTTTATTATTTGTTCCCTCTTTGTTTTCCATTCCTCCTTTCCTCACCCCCACTTTGGGGGATTATTTTAAACATTTTTCGAATTTTAATATTCCTACTGGCTTTTTTGCCATGTCTTTGCATTTTTTAGTGGTTATTCTGAGAATTAAAATATCTTTCACTGTTTACTGCACAGTTACAGTAGTTTACCACTTCACATAAAGTATAGAATCTTTGAAACCCTATAGGTCCATGTATCACTCAACCTTTTTGCCAGAGTTGACAATGACCCACAGTTCAACTGACTGTTTTATAAATAAATTTTATTGGAACACGGCCATAACTGTCCGCTGATGGATTATGGCTGCTTTTGAGCCACAGTGGCAGAGTTGAATAGTTATAACAGAGCCCTTGTAGCCTGCAAAACCTAAAATACTTGCTATCTGACCCTTTATGATTATTATATGTGTTATACTTTTATATATTACGAACCCTACAAAATAACGTCATAACATTTGCTTTAATCAATTATATGTATAATATTTAAATTGAGAGAAAATGGCAAATGGTCATTTGCATATCCCCAGATATTTATGATTTCCAAAGATTTTCATTCCTTTTTGAGCATCTGACTTTCTGTCTGTCACTGCTGCACTTCAGACTCTAGAGCTCTCTTTAGCATTGCTTATCTTACAGATCTGCAGACAAATTATTTTATTGATTTATTTGTTCATTTTCTTGTTTATTTGATTAATATGAAAATGTCTTTATTTTGCTGTGACTTTTGAAGGATATTTTATAGAATACTCTGTGTATAGAATTCTAGGTGGACAATTTTATTTGTTTGTTTTAGCACGTTAGTAGTGTTATTCTGTCTCTCTTCTGTCCTCTGTAGTGGCTGGTAAAAAAGTCAATTATTAATTGAATTGGTGTTTCCCTGTAGGTAATAGGTTGTTTTTCTCTTCCTACATTCAAGGTTTGTTATTTTCTCTACCTTTCAACAGTTTGATGGTGTTCTTTTCATGTTCTGTTTATAATTTTCTACCTTTAATCAAATTTGAGAAAATTTTGGACATTATTCCTTCAGATTTTTTCTGCCTTATTTTTTCATTCCACTTCTACTTGGATTCCAATTACATATATGCCAAACTCTTTAATATTACCTCAGAGGTCTTTGAGGCTCTGTTCTTTTATTTTCAGTCTTTTTACCTGTTTTCTACATAATTAGGTAATTTCTGTTGATTTTTCTTCATGTTCCCTTAGTCTTTCCTCTGTCATTTCCATTTGTCCAGTAAATCAATCGAGTTGTTTATTTTTTTATTTCAGATTATTTTTTAGTTCTGAATCTCCACTTTATTTTATTATTTTTCTGATGGCATTCTTCTTTTCATTCATTGTGACCATATTATGCTTTACTTCATTGAAGATTGTTACAATAACCACTTTAAAATCCTTGTTTGCTACTTCCAAAATCTGAGTCACCTCAGAGTTGGTCTTTGCTTAATTGGATTTCTTTTTGTGCATTTTCCTAGCTGCCTATTACTTCTGCCTAATTTTATATTTTGGACATACAGATATTAATTTTTAGGGATTTTGGATTCCATTTTTTTAATCACATGAGTGGTGTTCTTTACTTTTAACTATTATTTTAATTGGACTTAAATGGAAAGCTTTTGTTTTTTGAGTGGCAGCTCTGGCCTAAGTTCAGATCTTTGTCTTTAAGTAAGCTGTTTTATTCTTTTCTGTGCATGGCTATGTCATAGGTTAGGCAGAAATGTGGGTAGAAAGAATCAACACTTCCCCATTCTGGATTCCCTCACAGTGTTCTTTAGCAAGTTTCTTCATCTTCAGTTTTCTGACTCTCCAGGCTATAAATGCTGCAGTTTTCCAATACCTTGCCACCTCATTCACTGAATGACTGAGCCTGACTCCAGGCTAACATAAAAGGACATTCACTTCATATACCACACCCCCTCCTTTGAATCTGTACTCACCATTACATTCTGAAAGCTTCTGTTCACTTTCCAGTGCTTACTTTTGGTATAATGTCCAGTTTTTAATATGTTTTCTGCAAGGATGCCATTCTGCTCAAGTCTTACTTTGTTATTACAAATGAGAGCCTCAACTTTCAATAGATATGTTTTTTAAAGTTACAGTTGTTTCAGGGCTGGCTGACATTTCTACAGTAATGTTTTTGTGACATTTTCTATTCTCTTTGTCATTTCAAGTGACTTCTTATGTAGGATTTGCCTATCACTGATGTATTACAAGAATGAGTTGTGCATTTTCTCCTTCCTTGTAATGTTTTTTTTTTTTTGTAATTTGTCTATCGTCTACAGTAAAATATTATTTTTATGAAACTTAAATTTAGAAAATTTAAAACTGAAAAACCTCATGGTGAATATGTGTTGCAATGATAAATCATGTAGATATTTGTGAGACTATTAAATTTACATCAAGACTTCATTGTTATCATCAGAGCATGAAAATGTTATTTACTCTTATATCACTAGGCTTGATTTGTTACGTCTTTTTCGTATCCCATGAATTGAAAATCACGTTTGCTTTTAGGTAAAGGTTTTAAATAAATATTTCTAGCATTATGAATTACTGTGTCTTGGTGTAAGTTCTCTCATTAGTAGATATCATCTTGACGGATAGAGGCCACCTGGAATATCTGTGTGGGGAGGCTCAGCATCATTTAAACACACACATATTTTTCCTTGAAATGTGTTAGGAACTGATAAACACTTCGCTGCACAAACATCACTTTTACTTCTTTTCAGTACTTATAAAAAGCTAGTGGATCATTAGAGTAATCCCTTGAGTGAGTTTAAACAGTTATTTCAGAAGCAGAGAAAAGAAAAAGTGTGGCAGAGACTTATTTTTAACACTGACTTCAAGGTCAGAATCAATTTTTCTTTCGGGCATAATGGTGATAGGAACGTGTAGGCTAAGAATCAAAATCTATAAGCTTTTTTCTAACTATAGTTTATGAAATATGAGTATTTTTAAGAGAAACTTTTATAGAAAGATAGAATTGATTTCTGAGAAAATTTCATTGTTGTATAGGGTGTCATAAAGATACATATCATATAACTTAGTGGCCATTCTTTCAGTTTCCTCATCACACGTGTGATTAACTTCATAAGGCTTGTGCAATTTTCAAAAATTTGAAAAGTCATAATTGTCACTTGTGAATACTTGTAACTATGGACTTTTTAAAACATCTTTATTGGAGTATAATTGCTTTACAGTGGTGTGTTTCTTCTTTATAACAAAGTGAATCAGCTATACATATACATATATCCCCATATCTCCTCCCTTTTGCATCTCCCTCCCACCCTCCCTGTCCCACCCCTCTAGGTGGTCACAAAGCACCGAACTGATCTCCCTGTGCTATGCGGCTGCTTCACACTAGCTATCTATTTTACATTTGGTAGTGTATATATGCACAGATGGAGAGTGGCATGGACATATGTAACTATGGACTTTTGATCATGAGATTCTCAGGTGGTAAAAGTTCATAGTAACAATTTGTGACTCTGTCTCTGATTATTACAACATTTTTTTTTTTTTTTTTTTTTTTTTATTTTTTATTTTTGTGGTATGCGGGCCTCACTGTTGTGGCCTCTCCCGTTGTGGAGCACAGGCTCCGGACGCTCAGGCTCAGCGGCCATGGCTCACGGGCCCAGCCGCTCCGCGGCACGTGGGATCCTCCCAGACCAGGGCACGAACCCGTGTCCCCTGCATCGGCAGGCGGATTCTCAACAACTGCGCCACCAGGGAAGCCCTACAACATTTTTAATTTTGAAACCTAATCTCATAACTAACGTTTAAAATAAAAAGTATTTTGGTATATCCACAAGAGTAAATAACCTCACATAAGCAAGAACAGTTATTTAAGAGAGGACAGAAATGTGAAGATCATCGGAAAGAGTGTTGCTTTACTGGAAATAGGCCGTTGTCTTAAATCTTTGTTTATTAATCTCACACTGAATATTTTGAGGACTTGGAAAATATAGCACATTTGAAGGATATTATTTCTAATTTGTGGGCATTTATTGACATGGTTACACATCATCTAAGCGTTATGGCTCAATCAGAAATTCAGTTCCTTGTTTAGATTTAGATATGGAATTGGAGAGTGGGGGGGAACTTTAAAGTTCCTTGAGGAAGACTATATTTTACAAATCCATAGAGAGGAGAAACGAACTACCCAGATTTATTTAGCTAGTTATTTGAGAGAATGTGATTACAATTTTGGTGTTTTGAATTATAAGACACTGTACATTCAGTTATACTACCTAGACATGGTGGGGAATATATACAATTTCAGAAAGATTCATTTTCCCATTTGTCCCTGCTACCACAACATGCATCCCATCATGCCCCACTCCATTACACTTTGTGTCTTTTATGGATGTAAATGTGTAAAGATTTTTAAGTTGTGTGACTCATTGATCCTTTTCAAATTTTAGCACATTTATTAGGGTATAATTGGTATACAGTCAACTGTTAATATTTAATTAGTACATTTTGATAAGTTTTAACAAGTATGTATTTCTGTGAAACTCCCATCACAGTCATAAAAACACTCATCACTTCTATTCTTCTCCTGCCCTTTTTTTTATCCCTTCCAACTTACCCTTCATTTCACCCCATCTCAGGTAGCTACAGATCTGTTTTCTGTCACTGTACATTTGCATCTAGAATTTTATATTAATAGAATCATACAGTATGTACTCTTATTATCTGGCTCTTTCAGCATAATTGAGATCCATCAGTGTTGTTGCCTATATAAATAATTGTGTTTTATTGTTGTTGCTGAGTAATAGTCCATTATATGGCTATATCAAAATTACTTTATCCATTTGCCTGTTGAGGGACATATTTAGATTTGGGGTTGATGTTGGTTTTTCCCCTCTTATAAATAAAGCTGCTGTGAACGTTTGTGTTCAAGTGACTTTGTAGACGTATGGGTTTACTACTCTTGGATAAATTAACTAGGAAAGAATTGCAGGTATGTGCTTTGAACTTCTTTTGAAAATGATTGTACCATTTTGGATTCTGACCAGCATTAGATGTGAGTTCTAGTGATTCCACACTCTTGCCAAAACTTGATAGAGGCAGTTGTTTTGCTTCTTTGGTTTTTATTTTTCCTTATAATTTTTAGTTTTTCCCATTCTTTGGTATGTCATAGTATATCAATGTGATTTTGATTTGCATTGTGGACCATCTTTTTTGTTTGCTTATTTGCCATTCAGGTGTGTTAGCAAAGACCGACATTTTTATTATATGGGTTTCCTCTTTTTCTGTTATATATTTCCTTGATTTCTACTGTGTTGTTATTATTAGCTCCATTTTTCTGTGTAATTTGCATTTAACTTGCTCTTTTGTTTGTTTCTTAAGGTAAAAACTGAGGATGTTGTTTGACACATTGCTTCATTGCTAACATAGGCATTTTATGCTTTTAAAAAATGCCCTCTAATCATTTTCTTAGCTGCATCCCATATATCTGGATGTTTTGGTTTTCTTACAGTTAAAATAACCTTAATTTTCTTTCTAATTTCTTCTTTGTTGCATAGGTTATTTTAAAATAACATGCAGGGATACCTTTCTAGAGTTGACTTCTTAATTGGATTCCATTGTGGTCACAAAACATACTTGGAATGACTTGAATTCTCTCAAATTTGGTAATACGTTTTTTTTGGACCAGAGTGAGTTCTATTTCAGTGCATCTTCTTTGTTCAGTTGAAAAGAAGACACATTATTGTGTCATGACACTGAATGTTTTACAAATGTCACTTAGGCTAATTTGGTCATTGTGTTCATCAAAACTTTTATATCATTTCTGATTTCCTGTATACTTGTTGTGTGAAGCAGAGTGAGAGGAGTGTGGAAATCTGTCTATAGTTGTGGATTTGTCTATTTTCCTTGCAATTCAAATGCTTTTTTATCTCTTATTTACAAACTCTGTTCTAAGTTTCATAAATGTTTATGGTTATTAAGTCTTCTTGCTGAATTGGCTCATATATCATTGAGAAATGGCCGTTTTGCATCCCTAGTAACATTCTTTGCCATAAAATTTATTCTGTCTGATATTAATATAGGTGTTCCAGTTTTTCTATGATTAGTGTTAGCATGTTATTTCCATCCTTGTAACCTATTTTTGTTTTTATATGCCTAATGGATTTCTTTTTGGCAGAATATAGTTAGGTCTTGTTATTTTATCCAACTTGATGGTCTCTTCTTTTTTACTGGGTTGTTTAGACGATTTATATTTTATATGATTATTGATAGGGTTGGGTTAAGTTTACATCTTGGATCTATTTTCCATTTGCCCCATTTGTTAATTTTTTTCTCTTTCCACTTTTTCTTCCTTATTCTTTTTTTTTTTTTGCGGTATGCGGGCCTCTCACTGCTGTGGCCTCTCCTGTTGCGGAGCACAGGCTCCGGACACGCAGGCTCAGCAGCCATGGCTCACGGGCCCAGCCGCTCCGCGGCATGTGGGATCCTCCCGGACCGGGGCACGAACCCGTGTCCCCTGCATCGGCAGGCGGACTCTCAACCGCTGCACCACCAGGGAAGCCCCTTCCTTATTCTTGATTGATTTATTATTTTTATGATTTAATTTTATTTACTTGCTTTGTTCGTTATTATTCCTCAGGTTATTTCAGCATGTGCTTTATGACTTACAGTATACATCTTTAAATTATAGCACTTGGAAGAGATATTATATCACTTCATGTATAATATAAGAAACTTAGGGAGGAAAAAGATACTTAGAACACTCTCTTTCCATTTTTCTCCTCCCAGTCTTTTGCTATTATTGTCAAACATTTGTATGTATATTATGTACTCTACAGCTCATTTTTGCTTTAAAGAATCAACTATGTATTAAAGATATTTACATAGTAAGAAATATTTACACTTAGCCACATAATGACCATTTCCAGACTTTTTGTTTTTTTTGAAAATAGATCATAATTTTTCTCTGGTAATATTTTTCTTTTGCCAGGAAGTAATTCCTTTAAGATTTCTTGTAGTGCATATCTACTTGTTGTTGGTTTGTAAAGCTTGTGTATATATCAAAGGTCTTTATTTCACCTTTATTTTTGAAAAGAATACTTTCACTGGTTATAGAACTTCAAATAACAGCTATTTTATTTCAAAACTTAAAAGATACTGCTCCCCTGCCTTGTTAGCATTGTTTCTGACCAAAAAATCTGCTGTCATACTTATCTTAGTTCCTTTACTTGTAATGCATCTTTTATTTTCTGGCTGTTTTAAGTTTCTCTCTTTATCACTGATTACGATTTTCCTTGGTTCAGTTGTTTTCAGGTTTTTTTGTGTTGACCTGTGATTTTGGGGGTTTATGATATTCATCATTTTTTTAAAATTGAGTTGTTATGTTTTCAAATATTTTGTTTTCTTCACTCTTAATCTCCTTTGGGGGTTTAAAATACACAGGGATTAACTTGTTTTAAGATGTCTTAAAGCTCAGTGGTATATTCTTTTTTTTAGATCTTTTTCCAGTTTTTTCTCTTTCTGTGTTTCGTCTTAGGTAGTCTCTTTTGTTATATCTTCATGTTCATTAATCATTTCTTCTGTCTACTATGCCTTTAACCTCAATATATTTTTCATCTAATTCTTTGTAGTTTTCGTTAGTGAAACTATGTTTAGGTTTTTTTGTTTTTTTTTTTTTTTTGATGTTTCTAATGTTATCTATGTTTAGCTTCTTGAACGCATTGGCTACTAATCTTTCACCTGTGTCACGTCTGGGTGTTTTGATAGATTAACTTTTCCTTTCATTATGTGTTATATTGCTTGCTTCTTTGAACATCTGATAATTTTTTGATTTGTTCCCAAGCACAGACATTTTTAACCTTTGTTGGTGTTAGGTATGTTCATATAAACATTCTTGAGCTTTGTTTTAGGAACCTTTTCGGTATTAATTTTAGTATTTGTTTTCAAATACTAAAGCAGTCTTTTCTCAGTGGCTAATTTTGCCTCACTACTGACAAAAAATCTACTGAGTATTCTGCTTGATGCCCCATGACATGTTAGGTTTTCTACTCTTCCTGGAGGGAACATGAACTATTACTAGCCCTGTGTGAGTTTTGGTTTTTATTTCCTTTAATCCTATTGGGTTATTTTTCCCATGCCTTTATTATTTTCCTTAAATTTAAGTACTGAAAAATACTCACCTGAACATTCAAAGAGGAATCTGCACATCTCCAGAGCTCTCTCTTTGTACAGACTCTTTTCTGGCAAATATTGTGCTCTGCCAATTCTAGTCAGGATGGCTTCTCCAGAATCATAGCTCCTTTTTAAAATGTATTTATTGTTTTTGAAATATTTTTACATCTGTATTGGATTATAATTGCTTTACAATGTTGTGTTAGTTTCTGCTGTACAGCAAAGTGAATCAGCTATATGTATACATATATCCCCTCACTGTTGAGCCTCCCTCCCACCCTCCCCATCCCACCTCTCTAGGTGGTCACAAAGCACTGAGCTGAGCTCCCTGTGCTATACAGCAGCTTCCCACTAGCTATCTATTTTACACATGGTGGTGCATATATGTCAATGCTACTCTCTCACTTCATCACAGCCTCCCCTCCCCCACCCCTGTGTCCACAAGTCCGTTCTCTATGTCTGTGTCTCTATTCCTCCCTGCCACTAGGTTCATCAGTACCAGTTTTCTAGATACTATATATATGCATTAATATACAGTATTTGTTTTTCTCTTTCTGACTTACTTCACTCTGTATGACAGACTCTAGGTCCATCCACATCACTACAAATGACTCAATTTCATTCCTTTTTATGGCTGAGATTCCATTGTATATATGTACCACATTTTCTTTATCCATTCATCTGTCGGTGTACATTTAGGTTGCTTCCATATCCTGGCTATTGTAAATAGTGCTACTATGAACATTGCTCCATTTTCTCATGTTGACAAGATTGACAGAGTGCTCTTGCTGTCCTCAACCTTATGCCACAACTTGGAAGCTCTCCAGGCACTAAGCTGGGGCAAATCATAGGGCTAACATTTTTAGTTTCCCTATTCTCACAGATCACTGACCTTTGTCCAGTGCCTTTAAAGCCATTGTTCAACATATCTTGTCCAATGTTGTTTCAGGTGAGAGGGTCAGTTCAGTTCCTGTTACTTCATCTTGGCCAAGAATAGAAGTCTTTGATTTAAAAAAAAATGCTGTATATTCTGGAATGGGATTAACACTTTAAACTTCTCTATATCAAGAGAAGTTTATATCAAGTTGTATCAAGTTGATATGATATGCAGCTCATCAAGTTGTATTACTGGATTTATTGTATTATAATTTCTCTCTGCAATAAGATTGTATGAACTAGAATTTGAGGATCAGTTTTCATGTGTTGCTACCAGTTATTAAATTGTCTAAACCCAAGGAAGGGAATATGAATAAATATAAATAAATTTATTTACTTATTATAAATGAACAAGTAAAAGTACAGAATAATGATTCCAAGCTAATATTTTAGAGGGATTGGTACAATAAATGTTAGGAATGATGTTCTTTTGATGAAGATGATAACTGTTAAGCTAGAGTGGACTTTTTCCTTGATAAGGACTGACCCCGTATCTACATGTGTTTTAGGGATACAGCCTGTATTTATGGAAGTGAGAGAAAGAGATTGCTAAACGCTTTGAAAGTTTTTGAGTATTCACAGTAAGCTAGAGAAAGTGAGATTTAAAAAAAAAAATACTAGAAACAAAGAGGAAGTAGGTGTGAGGAGAAGAACTTCGGTAATCTCACATAATTTATATATTTACCTAGAGAGATGAAGATTGTGGAATTATCTGTCTGGGTGGACTGCTGATATGAAAAAAAAACCAACAACCTTTTTTTTGTGAATTCACATTTCTTTGCAGGTTGCCATGTATTCCTTTCTGGACATAATTCAGATTTTAGAATATAGACTTCTAAAGTGACAAATTTGAATGTGAGTGGGAGGACAGTATGTGTTTTCTATTAAGATTTTTAATTCTTAGGGATTTTTTGTTGTGATTTTTAGAATGCATCACATAATTTTATAGTTGAACATTGTGTTCTTTTTAAAACATATATTTTATTTTAAAAATAACTGTTTTCTTTAAACTTTATATCTACTTTGAATAAATAACCAATATCCTGGAGTTACAAAACTATTACTAAAATTTATAATCAGTTAAATAGGTTCAAGAGGACTGTCTTGAACTTACTCTAGGGGGACTGTACTGCTTTTAGTGGGTTTCTGGAAGGGTTTGTATTGTAGGCCTACCTCACAGATTTGTTGGGATTTCTGAAGTGTTTTGATGCCTGAAATGTGAGTTACAAAACCACAACCTGACAAATACTGTGCAGAAAAGTTGAGGATTCTTTCTTAACACAATGACAGATTTCCTCTAACCAAGGTTGACATAAAAACTACAGGAAATCATGTATCTCCTAAGAAGGGCACTTCTTACAACATTCCAGTTTAACATATTCATATTTTTATATACAGTCATTCTTACAGAAATTGAGTATAAAAAAGTACAGAACTAGAAAACAAGGGAGATATAGATTGCTATTAGAGAATCAGGAAAGTTATCATTTCTATAGCTTTTTCACTCCCTGCTCAGTGTTTCTTATGTTGACAGCCATTGAATTTTGCTTTTTTTTCTCAATTTGAATAGGCTCTTCACAGTGGTATTCAAAGAGAATTTGGAAAATTGTCATATTCCTAGGTAATTCATAATAATTATATTTTGGCATCCCTTGAGTCATATAATTTGCTTATATTTAACCCACACTTTAAAGTAATTTCCACTATTTACCCATATGCAGATATAGCTAACTTGGCACAGATATCCCAAAGCATATTTTTTTTCTCATTAGTAAAGCTACATAGTCAAAGAAAGAAGAAATTGTAAACTGGGACTGTACTCCAAATAATGATCTAAAATCTACACTCTTTAAAAAAAAAAAAAAAGTAGATGTGTCACTCCTTGGTTTGCTAGCAAACTCACTAACAGCATAGCTCCCAGCTCTTGACTTACTTCAAAGGAGAAACATAATGTCAAGATAAAAAAATACACTCTACATATGAGAAGTTTCCTTGTAGAAAATATATGCATAGAATTTTAAACAATTTCAACTATTATTGTTTCAAAATTAACAAAGGCCATTTTGATTATATACTGCCTGATTTAAATTGACATCTGCAGGAATTTGAAATGTTAGAAAAATATGTTATTAAAGTTGAATACATTAGTTATTTTCTGCAGAGATGGAGTTCATTCACATTTAATAGGCAGTTAAGATCTATGTTTTCCCCTTTAAAGTGGTGGGCAGATATATATAGGAAATTCTGTTTGCAGGCTTTGAAAGCTACAAAATAGAATAATGGAGAAGGAAATACATAAGAGTTGTATCAAGAAAGACTTCCTTTTTTTTCTGAGGGAAAAGGACTGTCACTATGCCCTTTGTTAAAATGGATGAGATAAATGGAGAATTCAGAATGGTAAGTATTCTGAGGAATCTGGCACTTCATATGATTGATCCCATAGGCAATCCAGAGAAAGTTGTTTAAAATCAGATTATAAATATCTTTTGGTTTGACTTTCTTTATCCTAGAAAAAATGTTCAAAGAAACCTAGTGATGATATGTAATTTCCGAAAGATGTGAATACAGCTATTTTAAAAAATATATTGGATTTTCCTTTCTTCATAAAGATTTACAGCCTTGACTCATACAACAGTGACAGTAGACAAAAGAAAAAAAAAAAAGAAGTAAATCCGATAGTATGTTTTGATTATCTATCACTAGATAAGAAACCACCCCAAAATAAAAACCATAAGATGATATCTCTAATAGTTCTGTGGGTCGACTGGGCTCACCCAGGTGGTTCTAACTGGGGTGGCTTTTGCAGTTGCACTCAATAGTGGCTGAGTAAAATTTCTGGTATGCTGGTAAAAGGAGCTCAGAGAACACTCTCCCCTGGACAGACATCGATTAAACTGGTAACAGTCAACAAAGTCAATCACTCAGAGTCTCTGGAGATTCATTAAAGGGCTAACAACAAATTGAGAAAAATTATTTTTAAAAATCCATGGAGACAAGGTAAGAACAATGGGAGGCCCTGGCTTTAGTTATTAGTTAAATGCAGTTAGTGACTGCAATTATATCCCCACAGCTCTGCCTTACAGAATTGCTGTTCCAGTAAGTTTGCTTGCCAAGTGGCAATTCTAATCTCCCTCAGCATCCTGGGGTGGAAGAGATTTTTGGAATGATTTGGGTAGCTAGCAAACATCAGCAGATGTCATTTTCACTTCTCTGTGCTATTGAAAGTTTATATGGTGGCTGGCAGTGGCTGTGTGGCTTCCGGTTCCCTACCTGTGACTGTTGCTAGGTAGAATGGATCTAGGGAGGAAGCAGATGAAGTGAGAAGATCCATTTCCCACAGAGTTCAGTATTTCAGAAAAGCTGCTCCTGAGGGCTTGGTAGGTATGTGGGAGCTTCCACCACCTCCAGCTCCCTGTGATTAAAGAATGATTTCAGGTAGATTTAGCAGCTGGTCACCTTTGAGAGATACCTGTGACTCTGGGGTATAGAAGCTTCACACTGGGTGGTGGCAACAATTGAGAGAGCAACACCAGTCCCCCAACTCCCTGCTTGCGTGCACGTGTGCACATATGCCGCACACACACACACACACACATTTGCACACATTCACAAAGCTCCTGCTACAAAGCACAGAAATTTCCCCCGCGAGGGTTGAGAAATCCTTAAAGATTGGCAACACCCCGCCCCTGTCAAGGAGTTGGGATTCAGTGTAGAACAGTGTATGCCTGAGGATATTCTTGGAAACTGTAGAGCTATCAGCTGGCAATTAGTGGGGGCTAATATCTCAGTAGGATAACCAGCCAGAAGCTTAATTTGGAGATAAAGGAAAAAGGGATTCATAGAGGGCAGAGCTAAAACCTGACTCATCCTTAAGTGTCAGGAAGACAGTATGCATGTTGCAGTGTGGCCCTCTGAGGAAAATATCAAGGTTGCACATTACAGGAGAAATAGACTTTGTTGAGCTAGTTCAGACAAATAAATAGAAATAGACAAGCAAACACAAGCTAGAAGAAGCCTGTGAGGATTAATATTGAGAGCTGCCACACTATCTTATTAAAATGCCTACTATCAACACAAATTATGACACATTCACAAAAACTTGAAATTATGACTTGGATTAAAAAATGCCCACTAAGCATGCTAACTATGCTACACAAGTAAAAAGATTGAATTTAATAATAATATAACCTACACATAAGGAAAAGCCCAGGACCAGATATCTTCACTGCTAAATTCTACTGGATACTTGGAGAAAAAATAATTCCAGTCCCTTAGAAACTCTTTCAAAAAACAGAAGTGGTGGGAATACTTCCCAACTCACTCTGTGAGGCTGGAATTATTCTGATACCAAAATCAGGCAAAGATATCACTAGGAAAGAAAACTATAGGCCATGTAGATGTAAAACCCCTGAACAACAAAATACTAACAAACTGACTCCAACGATGTTTGAAGAAGAACCAAAAATATCTGTGTGTGTGTGTGTATGTGTTTATATGTGTATGTGATGACCAAGTGGCATTTATCCCAGGAATGCAAGTGTTTTAAAACCCAGAAATCAGTCAGTACAGTACATTATATCAGTAGAATAAAGAACAAAAATTACATGATTATCTCAGTAGACATAGACAAGGCTTTGAGAAAACTCAACGCCATTTCACAATAAAAATACTCGATAAACTTGGAATGGAGGGGACCTTACTCAAAGTGATAAAGGACATCTAAGAAACAAGCATACTTAATAGCATACTTAATGGTGAAAGGCTGAACACTTCATCATTCCTTTTTTTTTTTTTTTTTTTTTTTTTTTTGCGGTACGCGGGCCTCTCACTGTCGCGGCCCCTCCCATTGCGGAGCACAGGCTCCAGACGCGCAGACTCAGCGGCCATGGCTCACGGGCCCAGCCACCCTGCGGCATGCGGGATCTTCCCGGACCGGGGCACGAACCCGTGTCCGCTGCATTGGCAGGCGGACTCTCAACCACTGCGCCACCAGGGAAGCCCCACTTCATCATTAGTATCAGCAAATAGAAGTGGCATGAGTAGATGTCACTTCTTTTTAACTTTGTGCTAGACATTCTAGCCAGAGTGATTTGACAAGAAAGCAAACAACAGGCACCGAGATTGGAAGAAAAGAAATAAGACTCTATTTGCAGATGACATTGTACTGTATATAAAAAATCCAAAGAATCCACTAAAAACTTATTAGAAGTAATAAATGTCTTCAGAGTTGCAGGTCAGAAGATCATTATGTGCAAAGCATTGTACTTCTAAGCACAGTGAACAAATTGAAAATGAAATTATGGACAACAGTTCTGTTTACATTGTCTTAAAAAAGAATATATAATAAATTTAGCCATGAGTAGGAGACTTGTACACCAAATGCTATAAAACATTGCTGAGAAAAAATAAAGATCTAAATAAATGGAAAGGCATCTCACATTCTTGTATTGGAAGACTTATTATTTTGATGATGGCAGTGTTCCCCAACACAGTCTACAGATTCAATGCAATCTTTATCAAAATCTCAGCTTAATATTTTTTTCAGGAAGTGACAGGCTGATCCTAAAATTAATGTGAAATTGTGTGGGATAGAGAGTAATCAAAAAGTCTTCAAGAAAGAACAAATTTGGAGGTCTCACATGTCCCAATTTCAAACTTACTGTAAAGCTACAGTACTCGAGGATGTGGCACTGGCATAAGTATAGACATATACGTCCTTGGAACTGAATTGGGAGCCCCAAAATAATCCCTCAAATTTTGGTCAGTTGATTTTGTCAAAGGTGCCAAGACAATCCAATAGGGAGATAATTTTCTTTTTAATTAATGCTGCTGGGACAATTGGATATCCACATGCAAAATAATGAATTTTTAACCCTACCTCACACTGTATGCAAAAAATTAACTCTAAAAGATCATAGAACAAAACATAAGAGCTAACAGTATAAAACACATACAAGGAAACATAACAATGGATATTCATGGACTAGGTTAAGAAGTGCTTGCTTAGAAATGACACCAAATGCAACAGCAACAAAAGAATAAGTAAAAAGTTTTGTGTTTAAAATGTCACCAAGTAAGTTAAAAGAAATGGAAAAAAAGATGTGCAATTCATATATATAATAGGAGATTTGTATCTGTACCATATAATACATTTTTACAATGCTACAGTTGTAAAAAAAAAATGCAAATCCACTTTACAATGACAAATGAATACAAAATTTTCCAAAGAAGATATACAAATAGCCAATAAGTATATGAAATGATGTTCAGCATGGTAATTAATTAGGGACATACTTTGGAACCCATGAAATACCACTTCACACACCCTAGATTTATCTATAATGAAAAAGGCAATGACAAGTGATAGTGGAAATGAATTACTGTACCAGTTACACATGGTGGAAAACAGTCTGGTAGCTCCTCCAGAGTCTATGGGACATTGAACTACCATTAAACATAGAATTACCATTCCACTCCTAGAGATACAACAAAAATAATCGAAAACAGGTGTTCAAATCAAAACATTTATAGCAGTGTATTTACAGTGGCAAAAAGTGGAAACAGGGACTCCCCTGGTGGCACAGTGGTTAAGAATCCACCTGCTAGTGCAGGGGACACGGGTTCAATCCATGGTCTGGGAAGATCCCACATGCCGTGGAGCAAAAAAGCCCATGCGCCACAGCTACTGAGCCTGCGTGCTACAACCACTGAAGCCTGCGCACCTAGAGCCTGTGCTCTGCAGCAAGAGAAGCCACCGCAATGAGAAGCCTGTTCATCGCAACAAAGAGCAGTCCCTGCTCGCTGCAACTAGAGAAAGCCCACGCACAGCAATGAAGACCCAATGCAGCCAAAAATAAATTAAAAAAAAAAAAAGTGGAAACAACCCAAATGTCCATCAATTGATGAATGGATGAACAAAATGTGGTATAACCATAAAATGGAATATCATTCATAGTAAGGAATGAATTATCATTATATGCTACAAGGTGGATGAATATTGAAAACATTATGCTAAGTCAAAGAAGTTAATCACAAAAAACCCCCACATGTTGTATGATTTCTCTTATATGAAATGTCCATAATAGGTGAACCTATAGGGGCAGAAGATAGCTTTGTGGTTTCCTAAAGCTGACAGTGGAGGTGTAACAACCAATGGGTATGAGACTTATTTGTGGGTTGATGAAAGTGTTCTAAAATTATATAGTGGTGATTGTTATACAACTCTGATTATATTCAAAATGATTGAATTGAATTGTACATTTTGAATGGGTGTTTTATGGCTTGTGAATTATATCTCATTAAACCTGTCTCTTAAAAAAATATATCAGGAAATGAAACACTGTGTATAATGATATAACTTGTATCTTCTGTATCTGATACTGGGCTCTGCATGGCTCTCATTCCCTGGCTGCTGCTATGTGAGCTGTGACAGCTGAGTGCTTTTGGCCCACATGCTTCTCCTTGGTGATTCAGTGATTCTGGACACCTAGCTAAACAGATATGTGTGCTGACCCCAAAAGGTAATGATATGCCTGCACTGCTGTCAAGAAAGACCTGTGGTTTTGGGAGCCAAAAGGGGATGGATGGGTATCGGAAAGGATGACTAATTGTCCTCTAATTGGACTATTCTGCATTTAACAGAATCAACCTTTCTACTATTAGACCAGCTTTCAGAGTTTTATAAGTTAATTCTAAAACTGGATTTGATTCTGAAATCTGAAACACGTCTACTCCACTACCCTCCTCCAAGTTCTAATTTTTTTCCAAACTTGAAGGGAGCTGTGGTAGTTTGGCAATCCACTTAGTAGTTTAAAAATAATGAAAGAAACTGGGAAAAAACCCAGTGATTGGGGCTGGAGACATATGAAGGCTATAATGGGCTCCTTGTCCATGATGGTTCACGCATATGGCTGATACCTGATGCCGTCTGCCAGCCAAAAACACATCTGTGACTGTCAACCAGAGCACCTACATGTGGCCTGTATATTTAGTTTGGACTTCTCACAATATGATGACATATATACCAAACTATCTGTGTGCTTATCTCCTCTCAGTGAGGTATCCATATGCCTTCACCTTTGGTGTGATTCATTCCCAGTCTATATCTCTCTGTCTCTCTCCTCCCAACCCCATCCCAAATAATTGCCATCACAGTACAAGAAACTCCAGACCAAATGAAAGCAAACATTTTCTTTTTCTCCACTCCAGCTATTGCCCGTTATTTCTCCTGATCTCAGCTACTCTACAAAATACATGTTAAAAATTAATCTTACGTTTTTCTCTAAGCATAACATAACTCCTAGTAGTAATGTCTTTGGAGTCTGATCATCTATTATTATTGTAACATGTACAAAACTCACAGATTTTTCTAATCCTTAGAGTTTTTCTTCTTATATCAGTAGTCAGGAACATAGTACTGTATTAAAGAATAATGGTATCATCCTTGATTTGTTCCTGATTTTAAAGGGAATATATCTTAAGTTTGTCCATGAAACATGATTCTTGCTGTAGATTTTGGTATGTAACTATGTATCAAATTTAGTAAATTCTCCTTGATTCAAATTATTATGAGAATTATATTGCTATAGTTATATTTTTCCTTTAAAATCTAATATGGAGAATTACTTTTATGTATTTCCTAACATTGAACTATAGATTTTATTAATGCATTCCTGAGGAAAACTCTACTTGAAAATGTGTATCTTAAATATTGTCATTGGATATTCTTAACTAAGATATTATTTCGATGTTTATGGCTGAAGTTAGTCTATAATTTTCCTTTCTTTTAATATCCTTAAAGTGTTCTGGAACTCAGGTTGTATACTAGCCATATAAAATGAATTGTTAGCTTTTCTTTTGTCAAATTTGATTTACTTCTCCTTATTTATGTTTTTTAGATACTGTATTCTTGTTTCATTTTTGCTCATTTTCTGCCTTACATTATACAGATAAAATATCTTCTGCCAGTGGAAGCTTAAATAACTTATTTTTACTCTGATTTTTATGTCTAAAATACAAAGCAACTATCCAAACATATATTTACATTTTTCTAACAATTTTGTACCACTTCTTTATATGTCCCTAAGTAAAACAAGTACTTGGTCACACTCACAAATCCTTAGGTATCTATCTATACCTACCCACCTCATTGGTTCTGCATTAATTGAGGCCCATGTCAGGGCCAAGATTTGAAAGTTCTAGAATTTTTGTTTTTTTTTTTAAGTTGGTAGGGATAGGTTGAATAAATTGAGAAAGATTTGTGTTTTAGGAAGTTCAAGTTTATGGCAACGTTATAGCTTGATTCAGATGATAGAAAAACTTCCGAGCAAGGTTATTTGGTATTATATTTTTCTAACAGTCAAGGCAAAATAATGGAAGCCTCAGTTAAGGCAGTAGCAGGTGGTGTGGAAAAGACAGATGTTTGGAGAGAGATTTGGAAAAGTTGGAGATGGCGGCCGTGTTGACTGATATGATGATACCAGAAAACCAGTTGGAAATCTTTCCCTGTCCTTTTTCCTTCACTTCATTACTATTTCTTTTACTTCCTCTTTCTATCTCTTCCTCTCCTCCTGTCCCCCTCTCCCTCACTGCCTCATTTCCCTCTCACATCCCCTGCCACACACACATACACATACGTTCACACATGTATATTTTTGACATTTTTTTAATCCTGAATTCCAGGGTGGCACATCCATCTTGCCCTTTGCTTTAGTATGTATGACATGGCCCTGGTGCAAACGTGAGAGAGATTAGAAAGTTAACTTAGCAAGCATTAAGGGACAAGAATATATTATTTCCTGAGGAATATATTTCTCAATTAGATCTTATATTCCCATCATCTCCTTGTGTCAAATGCTAGGATAGCTACATCTGCAGCCAATCACGGCTTTCCACATTGCTTGAACTGCAGCCAGTCATAGTTTCACCGAGACGTATTGTCACCACACTGGGTATTAAGGATGACTGTCTCCCTCTGTGAGCCACCACTCCAAGATCTGTGACAGCCAGTAAGAAACTGGGTAAATCAACAATCAAGCTAGAGACTTGACTTAGGTGTGCTGTCAATAGGGCAGTGAACTTTGATTCAGTTCCTGGCTCCCCTCAGAGCTTTTATGCGAGGCTTGAGTTGACTGCAGCAAAGATGAATTAGGAAGCATTTGGGAAAAGTCTCTGCCTAACAGTTCAGAGCTAGATAGAGCTGATAGGAAGCTTATTTGTTGTTTTAACAAGTATTCTTTTGCTTAAACATAGTACTCTGATTTCGGTTGAAATTTTGTCACCAACCAAACATATAGAAGCAAAAGATAATCCACATGAATAAGAAAAAGAAATGAGTCCCAATGTAAATTCTCAAACATTAAGTACTGAAAGGGGCCATTAGCAAAATGTCTTCTGCTCATATGTGTTTGTTAAAGATACAAAAGTAAGATGCTGTAATATATTATTCATATGACTGTTTACAAATTATGAATCCTCCTGAACACACGCATACTACCAATCACACTGAAGAACTATGCATATGTTGGGGATGTGGCTAAAGAGTGGTAGAGCTGGGAATATGTCATTTTACCTGTTATTTGAAAATATTTATTTTGGAAGTCTTGATAAAACAAAAATAAAGCAATAGGTTCCAGATTTGGAATATATGAAGTGTATCTTCTTTTGTCATTTTAAAATATTTATTAAAGGAATGAGAGAAATTTTAAGGAAATGTGGAGTAGAAGATGAAGCAAAAAAAAATATGTAAACTCCATAGAAATAATTTTGATAACGAGAAGTAAAACAATATAACAAAAAGTAACAAACTCACATTATAAATCAAAATAGAAATTTATAAACAGGAAGAGATAATGAACAGGCTGTCATATTTGTCTCATGAGCCAATTTATGAAAAGGAGTGAATAGTATGGATTTTATTGAACTGTAACTAAATTCCTTGCCGATTTGACTGAAAATGCTGACATCAACAAAGATGATACAGGATTTTTGCCACCACAGTGTGAGGTATTGCCAGCAAAATGGTTAATAAGCCTAATCAATTGAAAGAGAGTTTAAGATCAGTTACGGAACAAGAAAACTTGATACACACTGAAATCTTATAGTTCATTTAAAAGAGATATCTCAAATTTGACAAAAATCCTGAACTTTAAATAACATTACTAGTATGAATTTTAAAGCTAGAAAAACACATTTTATATTGTCTGTAAAAAAAAAAAAATCACTGAGCTAGAGGAAAGACTGAATGCTCATGTCGTTATTTCTAGAAAAGGATAGAAGATTCTTGTCATGTGAAATGAGGATCAGAATATGTAGACTAAATTCTAGGAAAAACAGTATAGAGATGTTTCAAGCAGTGAACTAATAAAAATATTGTTTCTGGATTTTGTTTTTTATGATGCATGTCAGCCTTTTCAAACTTGTGATTTCCTTTTATATTATAAATAAATATTCTTTGTATAATTTCATATTCAAAATTGTGTATACCCCCTTTTGAAACACGATCACCAAAATTGTATAAACTTTAGGTCCCATGAAACTTTTATCTACTGCTGGAGTCAAAAAGAAAAAAAAGAAAAAAAAGACAAGTTGGAGCGTATTCGAGGATCAAGGATTACTTGAATGTAGTATGTGTGTCTACAAAACAAGACTGAGAGGAGAGCAAACAGAGGCAACAGACCTTTCTTTAAATGTTGGCAGCTTTCAACTTCTCAAAAAATAAATGTCTTTTGTAGGTGTTAGGGAGCAATGTGGAGAGCAAAGACAGGTAAGACCATTAATGGGCAGGGGTCTCTTCATACAAATGATAAATCACGATGATTATGGCCATAGTGTTAGCTGTTACTGACTGAACAAATTATACATTTTCAAGTCTGTATATATCATGATACGTATCACCAGGTGTGCTAATACACAAAATCTCTAGTTCTTAGAGCACGCAGATAAATTAGCTGCTAATATCCATATTTTTTGGCTATAGAAATCTGACGATAAGATTAGTTGAATTGTGTAATGCCTCACAGCTAGCAGATAGTAAGATTCTGTAGCATCCATTCTTTCTCTGTACCACACTGTCTCCCCAAAGTGTGGTTAAATACATTCTGATAAATATATTGAAAGTACATGTATCTTCAAAGATTATTATCCAATTCCTGCTACTTTATGATACTATCTTTATTGCTTTTTCTCTATTCTTTTTTTAAAATTGAAGTATAGTTGATTTATAATGTGTTAGTTTCTGGGGTACAGCAAAGGGATTCAGTTATACATATCCATGTATATAAATACATATATTTTCTTTTGTATTCTTTTCCATTATGGTTTATTACAGGATGTTAAATGTAGTTCCCTGTGCTATACAGTAGGACCTTGTTTTTTTAAATCTATTTTATATATAGTAGTCTGTATCTGCTAATCCGAAACTCCTAGTTAATCCCTCCCTCGCCCCCTTTCCCCTTTGGTAACCATAAGTTTGTTTTCTATGTCTGTGAGTCTATTTCTGTTTTATAAATAAGTTCATTTGTATCATATTTTAGATTCCATATATGTGATATCATATGGTATTTGTCTTTCTCTGACTTACTTCACTTAGTATGATCATTTCTAGGTCCATCCATGTTGCTACAAATGGCATTATTTCATTCTTTTTTATGGCTGAATAGTATTCTCTTATGTATATAGTATTTCTGTGTGCGTGTGTATATTTTACATCTTTATCCATTGGTTGATGGGGATTTAAGTTGCTTCCGTGTCTCGGCTATCGTATCTATTTTATAGTTTGCCTTCCATATCTGCAGGCTCTGAATCTGTTGATTCAACCAACTGTAGGTCAAAAATATTGGGAAAAGACTCCAGAAAGTTCCAAAAAGCAAAGCTTGAATTTTCCATGTACTAGCAACTATTTACATAACATTTACATTCATTTACATCCTATTACTGTTGTAAGTAATCTAGAGATGATTTATACTGTATAGGAGATGTTAGGGAGTGTTTTAATTGCATTCTTTTACATGTAGCTCTCCAGGTTTCCCAGAACCACTTACTGAAGAGACTGACTTTTCTCCATTGTATATTCTTGTCTTCTTTATCATAGATTAGTTGACCATAGGTGCGTGGGTTTATCTCTAGGCTTTCTATCCTGTTCATTGATCTATATTTCTGTTTTTGTGCCAGTCCGACACTGTCTTGATAACTGTAGCTTTGTAGTATAGTCTGAAGTCAGGGAGCCTGATTCCTCCAGCTCTGTTTTCCTTCCTCAAGATTGCTTTGGCTATTTGGAGTTTTTTGTGTCTCCATACAAATTTTAAGGTTTGTTTGCTTATAGTTCTGTGAAAAATGCCATTGGTAATTTGATAGGGATTGCATTGAATATGTAGATTACTTTGCGTAGTATAGTCATTTTCATAGTGTTGATTCTTCCAATCCAAGAACATGGTATATCTGTCCATTTGTTTGTGTCATCTTTGATTTCTATCATCAGTATCTTATAGTTTTGTGAGTACAGGTCTTTTACCTCCTTCGGTAGGTTTATTCCTAGGTATTCTTTTTGCTGAAATGGTGAATGGGATTGTTTCCTTAATTTCAAGGATTAATCTCCAAAATAAACAGCTCATGCAGCTCAGTATAAAAGATACAAACAAACCAATCAGAAAATGGGCAGAAGACCTATATAGTCATTTCCCCAAAGAAGACATACAGATGGCCAAGAGGCACAGGAAAAGATGCTCAACATCACTAATTATTAGAGAACTGCATATCAAAACTACAATGAGGTATCAACTCACACTGGTCAGAATGGCCATCATAAAAAAATCTACAAACTATAAATGCTGGAGAGGGGGTGGAGAAAAGGGAACCCTCTTGCATTGTTGGTGGGAATGTAAATTGATACAGCCACTGTGGAGAACAGTATGGAGGTTCCTTATAAAACTAAAGGTAGAATTACCATATGACCCAGCAATCCAACTACTGGGTATATACCCAGAGAAAACCATAATTCACAAAGACACATGCACCCCAGTGTTCACTACAGCACTGTTTACAATAGCCGGGTCATGGAAGCAACCTAAATGTCCAGTGACAGATGAATGGATAAAGAAGATATGGTACATATATACAGTGTAGTATTACTTAGCCATAAAAAGGAATGAAATTGGGTAATTTGTAGAGAAGTGGATGGACCTAGAGACCGTCATACAGAGTGAAGTAAGTCAGTGAGAAAAACAAATGTAGTATATTAATGTATATATATGGAATCTATAAAAATGGTACAGATGAACCTGTTTTCAAGGCAGAAGTAGAGACTCAGATGTAGAGAACAAACATATGGACACTAATGGGGCTAAGTGGGGGTGGGATGAGTTGGGAGATTGGGATTGACATATATACACTAATATGTAGAAAATAGATAACTAATGAGAACATGCTGTATAGCGCAGGGAATTCCACTTTGCTGTACGGTAGAAACTAACACAACATTGTAAAACTACTATACCCCAATTTTAAGAAATAAAATGGTAAAAAGAAATGTGGAATTACACCTAAAAAAAACATCAAGTATAGGAGAGGATGTACATAGCTTATATGCAAATATCATACTATTTTCTATAAGGGACTTGAATATAAGCAGATTTTGGTGTCTGAGGGGAGTCCTGGAACCAATCTTTCTCATGATTACTGAGCAATGACTATATTATAGATGGATTTCAGTATGTTTTGTTTTGGCAGTTTTATTACCTCTTATATGCCAGTCATAATACAAAGCATGCTACTACAATAAGAGGGAAGTAACAGAAAGGTTAAGGTGGAAATAAGTGATTTATGCTTCCCTATATTTACTGATACTGTGCTAACCTTACTAGCAAAACTATTCATATCACATAGCATTCTCTTTAAGTGAATTGTAATATTTGAGTTTTAGTGTTTATTTGAAAATGAACACTCTTCTGAAGTTAACATCTGATCCTGTCAGTCGTTTAGACAGCAAGGAAGGTAGCCAGTGATAGTGCCATAACTTGAAGAGTCCCACAAGAAAGAGAAGGATCAAGACTTATACCTCTTAGCCATCTGCAAGAGCACGCAGTTGGTTTTAGGTGAAGCTGTGGTCCTTAATATTGTTTATTATTGTAGCCTGTGAGTATCACTTTCAATTGTGCCCTCCCAGTCTGATCTTTTTAAGTGCTAAGTGTTATCTATTTTCCATCTTCACTGAAGTACCAGCAAACTAGAGAGAATACTTGCTTGGGATTTATGAGGAAATGGCTGAAATCCCTTTTCAGTAAAAGAGCTATTACTGTAGAGGCTGAAATTGTTTGTAATGACCAAATCATTGTCGTAGAAATTAAGACATACACATATTATCTTTAAGGCTATTACTGGGTTCTAGTTCCTGTAATTTTTTTTCAGATTTATTTATTGTGGGGTGTTTTAAATTATCATCATCATCATCATCATCAAGGACATACGTGTGGTGTATAACTGTGTGGATTTCAAACACTGAGGTACTTTTTGAAAGTCTCCACTTTCTTGAATGCCTTATTGCACCTTCTTGGCTATTATTCTCCATAAGACTTTGAACATTATGCAAAATAGGGTAACCTAAGGTCAAGTGTGTGTTACCAATAAAAATGATCTAGTAGAAAAAGCAGTTTAAGTGCATATAGGCTTACTGGATATTTTTCATGAGAGGTCAATGTGTCTTCATTAATACTTCCTGTTAGTGTGATGTGATAAAACAAGTTGGCATAAATAAAAAATAAAAATATTTAAAAACCATAAATAAGTAATCTATATAATAGATATTATAGATATGTAGTCTAAATTTATACCTCATATTTAAACTTTGGCAATAGTTTTTAAAGTAGATATTGATTTCTTTGGGTCTGAAGCCAAAAATAATATTGGCATGGTGATATTTCATATTGATTCTTACTGTTAAGTTAAAACAGTAGTTCTCAAACCAGTCACCAGGAGGGCTTGTTAAAACAAAGAATTCTGGGTCACACTCCCAGAATTTCAGATTCAGTAGGTTATCAGCGGGGCCTGAGATTTTGTATTGCTAGCAAGTTTAATTTATTGACTTTTGCCACTGAAGACATTTAAAAGGAGAAACATCATACGCTATTATAATTTTGCCTTATTACATTGTCGGATGTATTTATCCCCACTTCACCTCCTTGATGAGATGTAGAATAGTTCTGTTATTACATATTTTGTAGACATTAGACATTAAACAACCTGTGTATATAATTTGGAGAACTTTCTAGGTTACTCACAAAGTTATGTCACTTGTTACGTAGATTTTTAAAAATTTAGATATTCTTCATGTGGCTTAGCTGATTCTTTAGAAATATGATAGAATAAATCTAACCTTCCAACACATAGCATTTACTTGCACTGCAGATTAGTATAAATAGATGCAATTTTAATTCAAAATCCTGAAAACACAACTACATGCCAGAATTGTAGCATAAGGATGAGAAAGCTAGGAGGACAAATAGGTGATGTGTATTTTCATGTATTGGATTGGCCAAAAAGTTTGTTCGGGTTTTTCCGTAAGATGGTACAGAAACCCGAATGACCTTTTTTGGCCAACCCAATAGTAATTCATTCTCTTTCCGCTTTGAAGAGTCATTTGTTTCTCAAAGGTTATAAAGGATATCTTTCTCATTTTAATGTGTTTAAAGCAATATGTTAAGAATATCATTCATTCTTATTGCTTTACTTTTGTTGCATATTGGACCAGTAATTAGCTTTCTTCACAGAGGAAAACAATTAACATTCTTATTGATGTAATTGGAATATGTTAGTGTCAGTTCTATGGTACCAAGTTTTGATTATATTAAAAATAGAAAAAAAATAACAGAATTATATTAATTCTATGATTTTTTAAATTTTTATTTTTTATTTTTTAAAATTTTTTAAACATCTTTATTTGAGTATAACTGTTTTACACTAGTGTGTTAGTTTCAACAGAGTGAATCAGTTATACATATACATATGTTCCCATATCTCTTCCCTCTTGCGTCACCCTCCCTCCCACCCTCCCTATCCCACCCCTCAATGTGGTCACAAAGCACAGAGGTGAACTCCCTGTGCTATGTGGCAGCTTCCCACTAGCTATCTAATTTACATATGGTAGTGTGTATGTGTCCCTGCCACTCTCTCACATCATCACAGCTTACCCTTCCCCCTCCCCATATCCTCAAGTCCATGCTCTAGTAGGTCTGTGTTTTATTCCCGTCCTACCACTGATCTCTTCATGACATGTTTTTTTCTTAGAGTCCATATATATGTGTTAGCATACGGTATTTGTTTTTCTTCTGCTGACTTACTTCACTCTGTATGACAGACTCCAGGTCTATCCACCTCATTACAAATAACTCAGTTTCATTTCTTTTTATGGCTGAGTAATATTCCATTGTATATATGTGCCACATCTTCTTTATCCATTCATTTGTTGATGGACACTTAGGTTGCTTCCATGTCCTGGCTATCGTAAATAGAGCTGCAATGAACATTTTGGTACATGACTCTTTTTGAATTATGGTTTTCTCAGGGTATATGCCCAGTAGTGGGATTGCGGGGTCATATGGTAGTTCTATTTGTAGTTTTTTAAGGAACCTCCATACTGCTCTCCATAGTGGCTGTATCATTTTACATTCCCACAAGCAGTGCAAGAGTGTTCCCTTTTCTCCACACCCTCTCCAGCATTTATTGTTTCTAGAGTTTTTGATGATGGCCAATCTGACCGGTGTGAGATGATATCTCATTGTAGTTTTGATTTGCATTTCTCTACTGATTAATGATGTTGAGCATTCTTTCATGTGTTTGTTGGCAATCTGTATATCTTCTTTGGAGAAATGTCTATTTAGTTCTTCTGCCCATTTTTGGATTGGGTTGTTTGTTTTTTTGTTATTGAGCTGCCTGAGTAGCTTACAAATTTTGGATATTAATCCTTTGTCAGTTGCTTCACTTGGAAATATTTGCTCCCATTCTGAGGGTTGTCTTTTGGTCTTGTTTATGGTATCCTTTGCTGTGCAAAAGCTTTTAAGTTTCATTAGATCCCATTTGTTTATTTTTGTTTTTATTTCCATTTCTCTAGGAGATGGGTCAAAAAGGATCTTGCTGTGATTTATCTCATAGAGTGTTCTGCCTATGTTTTCCTCTAAGAGTTTGATAGTGTCTGGCCTTACATTTAGGTCTTTAACCCATTTTGAGTTTATTTTTGTGTGTGGTGTTAGGGAGTGTTCTAATTTCATACTTCTACAGGTAGCTGTCCAGTTTTCCCAGCACCACTTATTGAAGAGGCTGTCTTTTCTCCACTGTATATCCTTCCCTCCTTTATCAAAGATAAGGTGACCATATGTGTGTGGGTTTAACTCTTGACTTTCTATCCTGTTCCATTGATCTATATTTCTGTTTTTGTGCCAGGACCATACTGTCTTGATTACTGTGGCCTTGTAGTATAGTCTGAAGTCAGGGAGCCTGATTCCTCCAGCTCCATTTTTTTTTTTTTTTTTTTTTTTTTTTTTGCGGTATGCGGGCCTCTCACTGTTGTGGCCTCACCCGTTGCGGAGCACAGGCTCCGGACGCGCAGGCCTAGCGGCCATGGCTCACGGGCTTAGTTGCTCCGTGGCATGTGGGATCTTCCCGGACCAGGGCACGAACCCGTGTCTCCTGCATCGGCAGGCGGATTCTCAACCACTGCGCCACCAGGGAAGCCCACCAGCTCCATTTTTCGTTCTCACAATTGCTTTGGCTATTCGGGGTCTTTTGTGTTTCCATACAAATTGTGAAATTTTTTGTTCTAGTTCTGTAAAAAATGCCAGTGGTAATTTGATAGGGATTGCATTGAATCTGTAGATTGCTTTGGGTAGTAGAGTCATTTTCACAATGTTGATTCTTCCAATCCAAGAACATGGTATATTTCTCCACCTATTTGTATCATCTTTAATTTCTTTCATCAGTGTCTTATAGTTTTCTGCATACAAGTCTTTTGTCTCCTTAGGTAGGTTTATTCCTAGATATTTTATTCTTTTTGTTGCACTGGTAAATGGGAGTGTTTTCTTCATTTCACTCTCAGATTTTTCATCATTAGTGTATAAGAATGCCATAGATTTCTGTGCATTAATATTGTATCCTGCTACTTAAGCAAATTCAATGATTAGTTCTAGTAGTTTTCTGGTAGCATCCTTAGTATCCTCTATGTATAGTATCATGTCATCTGCAAACAGTGACAGCTTTACTTCTTCTTTTCCTATTTGGATTCCTTTTATTTTTCTTTTTCTCTGATTGCTGTGGCTAGAACTTCCAAAACTATGTTGAATAGGAGTGGTGAGAGTGGACAACCTTGTCTTGTTCCTGATCTTAGTGGAAATGGTTTCAGTTTTTCACCATTGAGAACGATGCTGGCTGTGGGTTTGTCATATATGGCCTTTATTATGTTGAGGAAAGTTCCCTGTATGCCTACTTTCTGCAGGGTTTTTATCATAAATGAGTGTTGAATTTTGTCAAAAGCTTTCTCTGCATCTATTGAGATGATCATATGGTTTTTCTCCTTCAGTTTGTTGATATGGTGCATCACGTTGATTGATTTGCATAAATTGAAGAATCCTTGCATTCCTGGAATAAACCCCACTTGATCATGGTGTATGATTCTCTTAATGTGCTGTTGGATTCTGTTTGCTAATATTTTGTTGAGGATTTTTGCATCTATGTTCATCAGTGATATTGGCCTGTAGTTTTCTTTCTTTGTAGTATCATTGTCTGGTTTTGGTATCAGGGTGATGGTGGCCTCATAGAATGTGTTTGGGAGTGTTCCTCCCTCTGCAGTTTTTTTGGAAGAATTTGAGAAGGATGGGTCTTATCTCTTCTCTCAATATTTCATAGAATTCACCTGTGAAGCCATCTGGTCCTGGACTTTTGATTATTGGAAGATTTTTAATCACAGTTTCAATTTCCTTTCTTGTGATTGGTCTGTTCATATTTTCTGCTTCTTCCTGGTTCAGTCTTGGAAGGTTATACCTTTCTAAGAATGTGTCCATTTCTTCCAGGTTGTCCATTTTATTGGCCTAGAGTTGCTTGTAGGAGTCTCTTAGGATGCTTTGTATTTCTGCCGTGTCTGTTGTTGCTTCTCCTTTTTCATTTCTTATTTTATTGATTTCAGTCCTCTCCCTCTTTTTCTTGATGAGTCTGGCTGATGGTTTATCAATTTTGTTTATCTTCTCAAAGAAACAGCTTTTAGTTTTATTGATCTTTGGTATTGTTTTCTTTGTTTCTAATTTCATTTATTTCCGCTATGACCTTTATGTTTTCTTTCCTTCTACTAACTTTGGGTTTTGTTTGTTCTTCTTTCTTAGTTCCTTTAGGTGTAGGGTTAAGTTGTTTATTTGAGATTTTTCTTGTTTCTTGAGATAGGATTGTATTGCTATAAACTTCCCTCTTAGAACTGCTTTTGCTGCACCCCATAGGTTTTGGATTGTTGTGTTTTCGTTGTCATTTGTCTCTAGGTATTTTTTGATTTCCTCTTTGATTTCTTCAGTGATCACTTCGTTACTAAGAAATGTATTGTTTAGCCTCCATGTGTTTGTATTTTTTACAGATTTTTTTCTGTAATTGATATCTAGTCTCATAGCATTGTGGTCAGAAAAGATACTTGATACGATTTCAATTTTCTTAAATTTGCCAAGGCTAGATTTGTGACCCAAGATATGATCTATCCTGGAGAATGTTCCATGAGCACTTGAGAAAAATGTGTATTCTGTTGTTTTTGGATGGAATGTCCTATAAATATCAAGTAAATCCATCTTGTATAATGTATCATTTAAAGCTTGTGTTTCCTTATTTATTTTCATTTTGGATGATCTGTCCATTGGTGAATGTGGGGTGTTAACGTCCCCTACTATGATTGTGTTACTGTTGATTTCCCCTTTTATGGATGTTAGTATTTGCCTTATGTGTTGAGGTGCTCCTATGTTGGGTGCAATAAATATTTACAATTGTTATATCTTCTTCATGGATTGATCCCTTGATCATTATGCAGTGTCCTCCTTTGTCTCTTGTAATAGTTTTTATTTTAAAGTCTATTTTGTCTGATATGAGAATTGCTACTCCAGCTTTCTTCTGATTTCCATTTGCGTGGAATATCTTTTTCCATCCCCTCACTTTCAGTCTGTAAGTGTCCCTAGGTCTGAAGTGGGTCTCTTGTAGACAGCATATATATGGGTTTTGTTTTTGTATCCATTCAACCAGTCTGTGTCTTTTGGTGAGAGCATTTAATCCATTTACATTTAAGGTAATTATTGATATGTGTGTTCCTATTTCCATTTACTTAATTGTTTCGGGTTGTTCATGTAGGTCATTTCCTTCTCTTGTATTTCTTGCTTAGAGAAGTTCCTTTAGCATGTGTTGTAAAGCTGGTTTGGTGGTGCTGAACTCTCTCAGCTTTTGCTTGTCTGTAAAGGTTTTAATTTCTCCATCCAATCTGAATGAGACCCTTGCTGGGTAGAGTAATCTTGGTTGTAGGTTTTTTTCCTTCATCACTTTAAATATGTCCTGCCACTCCCTTCTGGCTTGTAGAGTTTCTGCTGTAAGATCAGATGTTAACCTTATGGGGATTCCCTTGTGTGTTATTTGTTGTTTTTCCCTTTCTGCTTTTAACATGTTTTCTTTGTATTTAATTTTTGACAGTTTGATTATTATGTGTCTTGGCGTGTTTCCCTTTGGGTTTATCCTGTATGGGACTCTCTGTGCTTCCTGGACTTGGTTGACTATTTCCTTTCCTATATTAGGGAAGTTTTCAACTATAATCTCTTCAAATATTTTGTCAGTCCCTTTCTTTTTCTCTTCTTCTTCTGGGACCCCTATGATTCGAATGTTGGTGAGTTTAATGTTGTCCCAGAGGTCTCTGAGACTGTCCTCAGTTCTTTTCATTCTTTTTTCTTTCTTCTGCTCTGCAGTAGTTATTTCCACTATTTTATCTTCCAGGTCACTTATCCGTCCTTCTGCCTCAGTTATTCTGCTATTGATCCCATCTAGAGTATTTTTCATTTCATTTATTGTGTTGCTCATCGTTACTTGCTTCCTCTTTATTTCTTCTAGGTCCTTGTTAACTGTTTCTTGCAATTTGTCTATTCTATTTCCAAGATTTTGAATCATCTTTACTATCATTATTCTGAATTCTCTTTTAGATAGACTGGCTATTACCTCTTCATTTGTTAGGTCTGGTGTGTTTTTATCTTGCTCCTTCCTCTGCTGTGTGTTTTTCTGTCTTCTCATTTTGCTTATCTTACTGTGTTTGGGGTCTCCTTTTTGCAGGCTGCAGGTTCATAGTTCCCTCTGTTTTTGGTGGCTGTCCCCAGTGGCTGAGGTTGGTTCAGTGGGTTGAGCACGTTTCCTGGTTGGGGGGACTAGTGCCTCTGTTCTGGTGGATGAGGCTGGATCTTGTCTTTCTGGTGGGCAGGTCCACGTCTGGTGGCGTGTATGGGGATGTTGTTAGCCTTATTATGATTTTAGGCCGCCTCTCTGCTAATGGATGGAGCTGTAGACCTGTCTTGCTCTTTATTGGGCATAGGGTGTCCAGCACTGTTCGTTGCTGGTCGTTGAATGAAGTTGGGTCTTGGTGTTGAGATGGAGATCTCTGGGAGATTTTCGCCATTTGATATTATGTGGAGCTGGGAGGTCTCTTGTGGACCAGTGTCCTGAGGTTGGTTCTCCCACCTCAGAGACATAGCCTTGACACTTGGCTGGAGTGCCAAGAGCCTTTAATCCACACGACTCAAAATAAAAGGGAGAAAAAATAGAAAGGAAAGAAAGGAAGGAGGGAAGGAAGGAAGAAAGGAAGGAGGGAAGGAAGGAAGAAAGGAAGGGAGGGAGGAAGAAAAGAAGGGAGGAAGGAAGAAAGGAAGGAGGGAAGTAGGAAAGAAAGGATGGAAGAAAGGAAGAAAGAAAGGGAGAAGACAAAATAAAGTAGGGTAAAATATAGTTATTAAAGTAAAAAATAATTATTAAGAAGAAAAATTTCTATTAAAGAAAAACAAAACAAACAAAAAAACAGGTCGGTCTAACCCTAGGACAAATGGTGAAAACAAAGCTATACAGACAAAATCTCACACAGCAGCACACACATACACACTCACAAAAAGAAAAAAGGGGAAAATAATAGTATATCTTGCTCCCAAAGTCCACCTCCTCAACTTGGGATATTTCGCTGTCTTTTCGGGTTTTCCACAGATGCAGGGCACTTCAAGTTGACTGTGGAGCTTTAACCCGCTGCTTCTGAGGCTGCTGGGAGAGACCCCCCCCTCGCCTCTTTGTTCGCACAGCTCCTGGGGTTCAGCTTTGGACTTGGCCCTGCCTCTGCGCCTACGTAGTCCGAGGGCGTCTGTCCTTCGCTCAGACAGGACGGGGTTAAAGGAGCAGCTAATTCGTGGTCTCTGGCTCACTCAGGCCAGGGGGAGGGAGGGGCACGGAGGCGGGGCGAGTCTGCGACGTCAGAGGCCGGCGTGACGCTGCACCTCCCCGAGGCGCCGGCGTGACGCTGCACCTCCCCGAGGCGCACCGTGCATTTTCCCGGGGAAGCTGTCCCTGGATCCCGGGACCCCGGCAGTGGCGGGCTGCACGGGCTCCCGGGAGGGGCGGTGTGGAGAGTGACCTGTGCTGGCACACAGGCCTCTTGGTGGCAGCAGTAGCAACCCTAGCGTCCCACACCCGTCTCTGTTGTCCGTGCCGACAGCCACGGCTCGCACCTGTTTCTGGAGCTCCTTTACGCGGTGCCCTTAATCTCCTCTCCTCGCGCCCCAGGAAGCGAAGAGGTAAGAAAAAGTCTCTTGTCTCTTCGGTAGCTCTGCGCCCGTTTCTGGAGGTCCTTTAAGCGGCGCGCTTAAACCCCTCTCCTCGCGTACCAGGAGGCAAAGTGGGAAGAAAAGGTCTCTTGCCTCTTCGGCAGCTCCAGACTTCAACTGGACTCCCTCCCGGCTAGCCTTGGTGCACTAACCCCTTCAGGCTGTTTTCACTCTGCCAACTCCAGACCTTTCCCTGGGATCCAACTGAAGCCCGAGGCCCAGCTCCCGGCCCCCGCCCGCCCCGGCGGGTGAGCAGACAAGCCTCTCAGGCCGGTGAGTGCCAGTGGCACAGATCCTCTGTGCGGGAATCTCTCCGCTTTGCCCTCCGTACCCTGTTTCTACGCTCTCCTCCGCGGCTCCGAAGCTTCCCCCCTCCGCCACCCGCAGTCTCCGCCCGTGAAGGGGCTTCTAGTGTGTGGAAACCTTTCCTCCTTCATGGCTCCCTCCCACTGGTGCAGGTCCCGTCCCAATTCTTTTGTCTCTGTTTATTCTTTTTTCTTTTGGCCTACCCAGGTACGTGGGGGAGTTTCTTGCCTTTTGGGAGGTCTGAGGTCTTCTGCCAGTGTTCGGTGGGTGTTCTATAGGAGAAGTTCCACGTGTAGACGTATTTCTGATGTATCTGTGAGGAGGAAGGTGATCCCCGCGTCTTACTCTTCCGCCATCTTCTCGCTCTCCTCCTAAAGTTTTAAATAAATGATATGTTTTAAAAAATAAAGTTACAAGTAGTTGATATGGCTCCTTCTATTCCTGTCCTCAGAGGTAAACAAGGTTACCAGTTTTTTCCCTATTTTTACCAGTATAGAAGTATTCAGACTATATAATTAAATCCAAATTAATATTGAGTATTATTCCTCACTTTACATGAATGCTAGACTGTAGTGTATATACTGTTCTGCACTTTTTCTTTTCACTTAAAATGTATCTTGGAGAGAATTCCGTATCAGTCCGTCAGGAATTCCTTCAGTTTTTCTCGTGATAGTACTGTATTTCATTGTCTAAACATACCATAATTTATTTAACCAATCTCTTACTGGTGGATATTTACGTCACTTCTGATTTTTTGCTAATACAAACAATGATGAAATAAATTACCTTTTACTTACACCATTTCACATTTCTGCATGTATATTTACACAGTGAATTCATGGAAGTGAATTTACTAATTCAAAGAGTCTGCGTATGCATTTTATACTTTTATGCTCCGGTCAGTAATTCATGAGAGTACCTTTTTCTCCTTATGCTTGTGAACATAGCATGTCGCCAAGCTTTCAGATCCTTGCCAGCCTGATAGTTGAAAATGCCCTTTTAATAGAAGCTCAACTTTCATTCCTTACTTTTATGAGTTTTAACAGTTTTAGTGGGTTTCCTTGGTCGTGCAGTGGTTAAGAATCCGCCTGCCAGTGCAGGGGACATGGGTTCGATCCCTGGTCCGGGAAGATCCCACATGCTGCAGAGCAAGTAAGCCTGTGCACCACAACTACTGAGCCTGCGTGCCACAACTACTGAAGCCCACACGCCTAGAGCCTGTGCTCCGTAACAAGAGAAGCCACCGCAGTGAGAAGCCCGTGCACTGCAATGAAGAGTAGCCCCCGCTCGCTGCAACCAGAGAAAGCCCGCGCGCAAAACGAAGACCCAACACAGCCAAAAATAAATAAATTAAATAAATTTTTTAAAAAGTTTTTTTAATTAAAAAAAGAGAGAAGAGTTTTAGCAACTCTCCATATGTTAAAGATCTATTTTTATTTCCTTTCCTGGGAAACGTTTTCTTTTCTAAGTTTTCTCTTGTATAATCTTGTGGGATTTTGTTGTTGTTGTTGAAGGAGATACTCATACAATAGGGTAATTATTACTTTGTGAAATAATGTGCTATCAGGAGACAGTTTACATTACTGTAATACTCCAAAATAAAGTTTAGTTTAAATGAAGTAGAAGTATTTTTTTTACTCTCTTGATTCTACTAGAGACACAGAGTCCACAGATCAACATATGGCTTCTACTTGTGGGCCCAGGGTGACAGCTCTTATTCTTAAACTATCCCCAGAGATCAAGAAGAATGGAGAGGTCCAGTGGAGCCTACCCACAGTGTTTTTTAAGGGCAGAATCAAAAGTAATATGCCTCACTGTCAGTCAAACCCTACTGGCCAGAACTTTGATTAAGGCCATATCTATTGCTCAGGAATCTGGGAAATAAAGCCTTGAGAGTAGCAGCCTTGTGCACAGTGAAACTAATACTACAGAATAGGGCCATACTGACTATGGGGGAAAATTATAAATTTGCCACAAGTGAGTTAAAAATATATTTTTCATTGAAGTATAATTGGCATACAGTATTAGTTTCAGGTGTACAACATGGTGATTTAGGTTTTTTATACATTATTTTTTATACATTACCACAGTAAGTCTAGTTATCATCTGTCACCATACAAAGTTATTAGAATATTATTGGCTATATTCCTTATGCTGTACATGACATCCCCATTACTTATTTGTTTTATAACTGAAGTTTATGTCTTTTAATCCCATTCACCTGTTTTCCAGATTACCCTACTCCCCTCCTCTCTGGCAACCACCTCCTCTGTTTTTATTTCGTTATGTTTATTCATTTATTTTATAGATTCCATATAGAAGTGAAATCATATGGTATTTGTCTTTCCCTGTCTGGCTTATTGCACTTAGCATAATACCCCCTAGGTCCATCCATGTTGTTGCAAATGGCAACATTTCCTTTTTTTTTTTTTTTTTAATGTCTAACTAGTATGCTGTTGTAGGTATGTACCACATCTTCTTTATCCATTCATCTATTGATGGACACTTAGGTTGCTTCTTTCTCTTGGCTATTGTAAATAATACTTCAGTGAACATAACTGTGCATGTATCTTTTCAAATTAGTGTTTTTATTTTCTTTGGAAAAATACCCAGAAGTGGAATTACTGGATCATATGGTTGTTCTCTTTAATTTTTTGAGGAACTTCCATATTGTTTTCATAGTGGTTGTACCAATTTACATTCCTGAAAATAGAATTTTTCCCTTTAATCTTTTTGCCTTTGCTTGTGGTGGATTTTATCCTACAAAATGGTATAGTTTATTTATATATCTGAATATATCAATATTTTTGTGGTTTCTGGATTTGGTGTTTCCTTTAAAAGTACCTTTATCATTCTGTGTTTATCCTTGGAAAATCTCCTCTCATTTCTTCTAGTAAATCTTAAGGGGCATAGTGACAACGATCCTTGCTGTTTCTGCCTCTTCTTCCCTATCTTGTTCTTCCTGTTTGGACGTTTGAAATTTATAATATTAAATTTTAGTTTCATTGTCAGAATGCATGAAGCCAGAAGAAACCCTTATATTCTTTATTGTTGGCATTATGTATCCATGTACGTTCTAGTCTTAAATAGTTTCCAAGATCTCTTCCATTAACATGATCATTCTTCCTGGACACATTTCAAGATGTGTTGAATTCCACTTATTGGTTTACTTCCTTTATGTCCTGAATCTGTTGCTCTTTGGAAATTAAAAAGAAGTGGTGAGGTATAAGGAAACACATATGATAGCTCAGGGAAAGATAGAGGAAAGAGAGCTTGAAATGTTCATTAAATTGAATTAATAATTGAAATAAAGGTAATATACTTCATAAAAGGTGATTTAAAAAAAAAAAAAGGTGATTTAATGACTTGGAAAAATTAATTACATTGATCTGATTGAATTAAAGTGTCACAAAACATTGTTATCATCAGAATTGCTTTGTGAGCACTGTTGCAATTTTAGATTCATGAACTACAACAGGAGATGAAATAATTTTGCCCTCCACTAAAGAGTGAAAGGACTTTAGTTGCAAAGCGAAAATATGTATAATGGTGACTTGACACTGTGCCTTCTTACTCCTCTCCCTCTCCTTCCCTCCCTCCCTCCCTCCCTCCCTCTCTCTCTCTCTCTCTCTCTTTTTCTCTCTCTCTCCCCACCTCTCTCCCTCTCTCTCCATTCTTTGCCTTTCTTCCTCTTTCTTTTTTTGCTTTTTCCTCCTTAATTCTCTCTCTTCCCCTTTCTTCTCTTACATTCTGTGCTGATTCCCTACCTGTACACTGATTTTTCTGTTTTCGGAAATTAAGTTCATTAATTTTCTATACGTGTGTCTGAGCAGAAAGATGAGAGTGGCCCCTGTCACAAATCTCATTACCACTCAGAAGAAAAATTTTGATTCATTCCTGAATGATTATGTTTGCAATTAACTATTAGTGATATATATACATATATATATAAAATAATATCTTGACACATGTCTGAATGTTGTTAAATTATAACTTATTTTCAGTGTCAGTTAGTTGACTTTTGCTAATCTTGGCTTTAAAGTCATCCAAAGTACTGTATATTCCAGTGTTTTTGCTTCTTCATATGTGGGCCAAGTATTTAAAATATAGTATTTTAGTATTTAAATATCAATTTTATGCTTATCTTTTTATTGTGGTAAAATGTACCTAATATACAATTTGCTATTTTAATCATTTTTAAGTGACTATTCAGTGACATAAATATATTAAATAAACCATCATCACCATCCATCTCCAGACCTTTTCATGTTACCAAACAAACTCTACCCATTAAATAATAATTTCCCTTTACTCCCTCCCCTTAGACCCTGGCAACCACCATTCTACTTTCTGTCTCTATGAATTTGAGTACTTGGGTACTTCATATGAGCAGAATCATACAATGTTTCCTTTTTGCAACTGGCTTATTCCAGTTAGCATAATGCTTTGAGGTTCATCCATGTTATGATATGTGTCAGAATTTTCTTCCTTTTCAGGTTGAATAATGTTCCATTGTTTGTATATACCACTTTTTGTTTATCCATTCATCCATTGTTGGACACTTAGGTTGCTTCCACCTTTTGGCTTTTGTGAATAATGCTGCTAGAAACAGGAGTATTCAAATATCTATTCAGGTTTTTGCTTTCATTTCTTTTAGGTACATATCTAAAAGTGAAATTGCTGAATCATATGCTAATTTCTAGGTTTAATTTTTTTGAGGAACTACCATACTATTGTCCATACGGTTATACCATTTTACATTATTACCAGCAGGGTACAAGAGTACCAATTTCTCCACATACCTGTCAGCACTTGTTTTATATATTTATCTCCATCCATCCTACTAAACATCTTAAAGGGTGTGAAGTGGCATTTGATTGTAGTTTTGATTTTCACTTTTTTTTTTTTTTTTTAATTTTTTTGTGGTACGCGGGCGTCTCACTATTGTGGCCTCTCCCGTTGCGGAGCACAGGCTCCAGACGCGCAGGCTCAGCGGCCATGGCTCACGGGCCCAGCTGCTCCATGGCATGTGGGATCTTCCCGGACCGGGGCACGAACCCGTGTCCCCTGCATCGGCAGGCGGATTCTCAACCACTCCGCCACCAGGGAAGCCCGATTTTCACTTTTTTAATAACTAGTGATATTGAATATCTTTTCATGTGCTTATTGGCTATCTGTATATTTTCTTTGGAGAAATAATCTTCAAGCCCTTTGAACATTTTCAAATTATGCAGTTTGCTTGTTTGTTGTTGTTGTTGACTCATTGGAGTATTTTGGAAATTATTTGATAGATGACTTGCAAGTATTTTCTCCCATTATGTGGGTTACCTTTTCACTTTGTTGGTAGTGTCCTTTGACGAATACATATTTTAATTTTGACTCTTTTTTTGTGGTTACTTGTGTTTTTGGTGTCATTTTCAAAAATTATTGCTAAATCCAATGTCATGAAGCTTTTCCCCTATGTTTTCTAAGTTTTATGGCTTTTCACTCTTACATTTAGGTCTTTGATCAACTTTGAGTTAATTTTTGTATATGATGTATAGTAAGGGTACAACTTCAACTTCATTCTTTTTTTTGTGTGTGTGTGTGTGGTATGCGGGCCTCTCACTGTTGTGGCCTCTCCCATTGCGGAGCACAGGCTCCGGACACGCAGGCTCAGCAGCCATGGCTCACGGGCCCAGCCGCTCCATGGCATGTGGGATCCTCCCAGACCGGGGCACGAACCCGCATTCCCTGCATCGGCAGGCGGACTCTCAACCACTGCGCCACCAGGGAAGCCTTCAACTTCATTTTTCTGCATGTATATATCATCTTCCCAACACAATTTGTTGCAAAGACCTGTGCTTATCTTCATGTCTCTTTCCAAGTTGTGCTTCTTAAAGCACTGTAAGGTGAAAACATTTATTCCTTCAGGCAAGTGATTTCTTTCTCTTTTTCTTGTTACTCAGAAACTTTTAAACCAACGCTTTTTTGAAGGTAAAATATACATTTTTTATTTTTCTTATTTTTTTGCAGATTATCTTTAAACTTTTTAATTTTATATTGGAGTATAGTTGATTAACAATGTTGTGTTAGTTTCAGGTGTACAGCCAAATGATTCAGTTATACATATACATGTATCTATTCTTTTTCAAATCATTGTACCATTTTGGTTATTACATAATATTCAGCAAAGTTCCCACTGCTATACAGTAGGTCCTTGTTGGTTATCTATTTTAAATATAGCAGTGTGTACATGTCAATCCAAAACTCCCTAACTATCCTCCCCCTTCCCCCTGGTAACCATAAGCACCTTCTCTAAGCCTGTGTATCTGTTCCTGTTTTGTAAATAAGTTCATTTGTATCATTTTTTTAAGATTCCACATATAAGCAATATCATACCATATTTCTGTTTCTTTATCTCTCTTACTTAGAGAGAAAGAGCTCAGTTGTGTACTAGTAAATTTTAGACGTGAAATAAACCATCCTTTAATGAAAAAACCAATTATTACCACAAATGCTAGTCTGATCTCTCACCTCTGTTTGCCACCATTGCCCCTAACACTGGAGTATTACAGAAGAAATGAGAGAAAAAGATGATGATATATCAGTTGATAGGTAGGCAGGCAGGCAGGCTGAGAATAGGCACTTGTATCATTAATTAGCTTTGCCTTCACCATATATTAGTGAAGGGTCCTAAGTGGCATAGTTCTTCAGCCTATATAGTCTGAAGAATAGACCTTGATGAGTAATAAAATAAATAAAATAAAATTGACATCATTTTTAGTTTAAAATGCCTCTTTTTAACAAAAAGAAGCTTTTTTTTTTTTTTTTTTTTGGAATTGTCGACTGTCACACAGAAAATCCTGTAGCTTTGGGGGACATACTTGTCATCGGGGCCCTCTTTGCTTTGGTGTCATACCATTTCTGCTTCCACTAGAAACAAAATGTTTGGAGGAGGGTAGGGAGGTGAAATAGGCAGCAAGCCAGAGGAAAGATTCTGTAGATGAGTAGAAATGGTCCTGTGCATGGTGGAGCAATAGGAGCTGTCTGTCATGGACTTTGTCTTATCAGGGGCTTAGTGGAGGGCTTTTTACTCTGAGAAACCAGTCCTGTGGCAGGCCAAGAGAATAGAAACTATATCAACCTAGGAACAGTTAGGTGTATATTTGAAAAAATAGAAATATATTTATTTAAAATTGTTTCCTGATGCCAAAAGAGGCCGTGTACAGAGTGCCAGAAACCTACATATTGAACATTAAGGTTAGTAAGGTAGGAATTCAATCTCAGTTCATCCTATAACCATGTGTAAGTTACTCTTTATCTCTAAAATGGTAAGAAGCATATGTAGAGTACAAATAAATAACCGAAGATAATAGATGTAAATTTCACTGTACAATGCCTGGCCCATAGATCAGTGGTGATTGACATTCACTGTTGTGGTTTCCACACAAACAAGCAAGAGAATTCTGTCAGCATTATTACAAACAGTGAATTGCATATGAACTGATCCTTTTAGTGTACGGTCACAACCCAGCTTTAAGTGGATAAAGCAGTACAGTGAAACCCATATAATATACAAGTACAGAAACAGGATCACCCTGAACTTGAAACAGAAGACTGAAAATCGCTTTACAAAATACATAGTAAAAATAGTACCCTTTTTTTTTTTAGTATTTTAGTTAAAAGTGCCAGTTTTTAAGTGGCAGAATATAAAAATGCCAAAGGATAAGTCCAGTTGACTCTGTAATGCTTGAATTTTGTGCTGTTTATCCCTCTTTGAGTCATGCCTCTCCTGATTTTTAAAACTTAGCTTAAGCATTTGAAGTTTTCATGTTTTTGGAGTACTTTTGTTTTAGATTTTTCTTTCTTCTGTTGTTTTGAATCTCTTAGTTGTGTCAGTGTAGCCGTTAACTATCCTTCATCAGTTGTAAGTGTTAAAACCCAAGGCTTTGACTTCATAAGGCCTAAATCAGAATAGAGAATGAAGAAAGTAAACGCCAGGATCTTAAAAAACATTAAATGATAAAGGAGCCAGTGCCAATTTAGAAAAGCGCTCTTATCCTTACCTTAGAGTTCTACTTTGGTAAATGTTAATATTTAACCAGTTAGCAACACTAACACCACTATTTCAACAGTTAACCTTTCATGTATAGTAAACGTTGCAAGATTAACTTCATATCTGATAAAGCAGAGTTGGTTAAAAAAAAGTTTACAAGAAAGTATATCTCCATTTCAATACTAATTTAACTCAGGGAAAATGAATATAACCTCTTGCAATTGCTGTTGATACGTAGTGGTGGAAAGTAATTTCAAATGCTAAACTGTCTGATGCCCATCATGACTTCTGTTCGTGCCAATGAGGTAAGCAATTAGGACAAAGAGGGCATTTCCTGAAAGGGCACCCCCAATGGCAATAGAACTCAGCATGGTATTTCCATTTCAGCAACATTTTTCAACAGATCCAATCTTGTTACCTTCATACTTAAAAGCCTGGACCCATCCAAACTTTGAAAATGTTGACGGAAGGTGCATTTGTGACTTGAACATTTTCCTCAGGATTGCACTTAGGGAAATTGCCAGTGGTGGCTTGAAGACTCTCGGTGAGCCATTGAAAGCTTTAAAAGTGGAATTTCTGATGCCATATGGAGGTGGATTTAACAGGATTCCTTGTAGGAAAAGCAGGCTAGAAGTTGCATCTCTTCCAACACTGAAGACAAGAGGAGTCACAGTTTTGCTGAGGAGTTCCAGTGTCATTAAATGAGAATTACAGCTCAGGGGCTTTATTTGGATTGATATGAAATGCCCTTGTCACAACTGCCTTATAGCTTTTCTCATAGGTGATAATCATTCGTCAGCCCATGCTATAAGCAGACCAGTTCCATTTGTGCTCTACATAGTGTACTTCGAAGCAGGTGGACTTTCTGGGGAACTGGTAGGCTTGGGCCTTGGGGCTGTTACTGGGAAAGTCTCTGCTTACAGAGTATTTCTTCCTTGTTGAAGTTATTTGAAAGGTATTCCTGGATAGTTCCTTCACAGAGTTTAATAGTTACATTATTTGTGTGTATCTGGTTGCCTCTGACATGTCTCTGTTTTTCATCTATGTCTGCCTTGATGTCAGGTATAGATTCCACAATCTTGATTCCTTTTGTCCTTGCACTGGGAGAAATAGTTGTGTCTGACAAGTTATAACCAAAACTGAACAGTTGGACACTGTAAGGTGTTGCATTCCTTATGGAATCAAAGGTCAGTGTATATCCTTCAAAAGCAGTCACTGTACTTGCATCAGAAGCTTTCTCTTAACCACAGCGGCTACTATTCAGTACTTCTGCATTAGGTGGTAGATTAAAAGTCACATTTTTGTCATCAGTTTTGTGTAATATTTCCTCAAGAAAGCAGCTTGAGAAGTCGTCCATTGTGCAAGATGCTCAGTAACCGCTTTTCATCTTAAACACTGCAGAGGTACTGTGCCTTGGTCATGAAAGCAGCAGCATGAGCAGTTACCCCCTCCATATACCACCCAGGGCTGCCAGGGACAGGAAGGGTTGGAACAGGAGGGCCAGGTGGGTTTCCACTGCACCTCCACCATCTGCCAGGATCTCTGGTGTATCCGCCTACATTTGGAAGTTAGGAAATAGGCAAAAAGACCACTAATCCACGGGTTAGGATATGGCAAAAAAGGAACATGTCAGCAAAATTGAGATGCACCCTGTTGCTTGGGCCAAGATGGAGACCTTGGTGGCACAGACTGCTTTGCCTGCTCTCTGAATACCATTATGTGAGCCCCCTCTTGTGGTGGTTTTGTTACTATTTTTAAGGTTTCAAACTTAGATTCTGTGTTCTACTCCAGTGTGACTGAATGGGTGAGGTTTTCCTTTAGGGCCATAACCTAATATTTGACAATGTCAGCTACTGAAAAATTCAAATGCTCTATTTTGCCTTTGAAAATAATCACTGACGGTGATGTCATTGTTCCTGCAACTGCCTTATTATGCTTTTCTTAATTCCCTTAGTTCTTCAAGAAGCTAACTCTGATGGAGATTTTAGTTTGCATAATAGTAAAGGAATGGCCTGGTGATCATACCCTGTGTAAGGGAAGAGAAGGAAGCAGAAGTCCAGTCGTTTGTGATGCTGGGCCTCAGGTATCACCATGGGGGAGCTCTGGAGAGCCACGATCAATGCATGATGGGCCAAAAAGGCCAGTACTTGACACTCCTGCTTTCATCAGTCATTGGCTTTGGGCTGACCCAGGAAGGGTATGACCTTGAAAAAGGTGTCTCTTTACAGTAGAGGCATTTCCTGAAGTGGATGACAGATGAAAGCTGGGGCAAAGATCTGGGGCAAGATCCTTCCTTGAAGAAGGGTCTTGGTGGTTCATTGCATTCATCATATAAGTAATACTCCAAAGATTTGACACATCGAAATATAGGCTGACTTGAAGTAGCTCTGGTTTGTTTTCAAAGTTATTTTGCAAACTATTATCTTTTGCAATGAAGAACTAAGTGTCCCATAGTTGAGAGGTAGAGCTGTGTTTCATTATAAAGTACTGCTTTATTTTCTTTTAATATGTTCATTGATTTAATGATATAAGCAGATATTGACATCCATGGTTGTAAATCTATCCAATATGTGTTCTCCAAGGATGTACAGTCCTGTTCTTTTTATTTATGGGGACCTAAAAATGATAGCGGACAAAGATAACAAGGCTCTGATTTACTTAGAATTAATGTTCAGTTTAATACTTCATGTTGATGTGCACTTGAATTATATCCCGCATTTGTGTGGCTTTGTAGAATGTGTTTTGGAATACATATTTTCCTGTCTTAAATATGACTGCCTGAATATTGCTTTTGTTATTCATTTGATGCTTATTAGCAAATGCTAGACTAAGCTAGGTGCTCTATAGACCTATTTATATAAAGCTTGTTGCCATGGTAACTAAGTGCTTCTCATTTAGAAAGTAGACCAAATTTGGTGGGAAAGGAAGAGTAGCTGCCCAAGGAATCCTTGGCCATATTAAGAGCATGTTTTCTAGGAGTGGAAAGGGAAAAACAAGGAAATAATTCTCCTCTCTCACAGTAATTCCTAGTAGCTATTCCTGGGTCAAGTTATTAAAGAATCAGTCATATGGCAAAAAATGAGCTTGTCTTAGGGTTTCGTGATACTTTATGATATATATGGTCTCATCTATTTACCAAATAAACTGTGTTCAAAAAAGGAAGGAACAGAAGAATCGAACAAAAGTCATTGTTCTTTGCACCAAACACAAAGATCAACCCAATAACATGTAACATTTAAGAAGGATACAGTAAAATATTGGAGCTTTGTTCAATGGTGTTTTGAATGGTGATATTTCATTCATTTTTAATTAACTTATACTTCTAAATTGGTTGCATTACAAATGTTGGAGAAAAAATTAACTAACCAAATGTTGCATGTTAAAACGTATTTTGACATTTGAAATGGAATTGTTTAATTTGGTGATGCAGTCTTGTAGGATTTTTGAAGGCTAGGATGATTATTTGTAGTTTTCTCAAGCAGTGAAATCAACTGTGTGGCAAGAAATGGGTTGTTTCCTTTGGTGTTCTTATGTGGCAGCACTTTAAGAAAGTCAGTGATGTCTTTCTATAGCAAATGGTTTTTTTGTAGAATGTGTTAGGAGAGATCATCACATCATTAGTCTGAGAAAAATAATCATCAAGATCCCATTACAGGGCTATCTAGCAGGTACTAGCTTTATTTCACTATGAATATTTTCCTTTCCTTGTCCATATGTGGATGAGTTAGGATTTGAAGTTACTTGTAGTTTGAGTGTTGATACAAAAAAAATTTTTTTTAAAGTTCAGTATATTGATACATTATCATTATAAATGAGTGTCAGTTACTTGTATGCTATCAGGAAATGACTTTTAAATGTACAAATTTGTGAGTATTCAGAATCCAAAATTCAGTGTGCATTTTGTTTTACTTTAGTTTATTTTGATTTACTTTTTGTCAAGGTGACGAAGTTTATGCAGAAATAGCTAGTGGTTAACAATTTATCTTCGCCAAATATTTGTCTGTTTTCTGTTAGGGTTACTTTTCATTGTAATAAGCTTAATAAGAAACTCATGATCAGAGTATTTTCCTTTGGTAAATAATTTATATATATATTTACATGCACGAACACACTTATATATAGACACACACATACGTGTATATTTATAATATTGGGCCAGAGAGTCCTATCTCACTTAATTTTTTTTTAACATCTTTATTGGACTGTAATTGCTTTACAATGGTGTGTTAGTTTCTGCTTTATAACAGAGTGAATTAGTTATACATATACATATATCCCCATATCTCTTCCCTTTTGCGTCTCCCTCTCTCCCACTCTCCCTATCCAACCCCTCTAGGTGGTCACAAAGCACCGAACTGATCTCCCTGTGCTATGCAGCTCCTTCCCACTAGCTATCTACTTTACATTTGGTAGTGTGTATATGTCCATGCCACTCTCTCACTTTGTCCCAGCTTACCCTGCCCCCTCCCCATATCCTCAGTTCCATTCTCTAGTAGGTCTGCATCTTTATTCCCGTCTTGCTCCTAGGCTCTTCATGACCATCATTTTTCTTAGATTCCATATCTATGTGTTAGCATACGGTATTTGTTTTTCTCTTTCTGACTTACTTCACTCTGTATGACAGATTCTAGGTCCATCCACCTCCCTACAAATAACTCAATTTCGTTTCTTTTTATGGCTGAGTAATATTCCATGGTATACATGTGCCACATCTTCTTTATCCATTCATCTGTCAATGAACACTTAAGTTGCTTCCATGTCCTGGCTATTGTAAATAGTGCTGCAATGAACATTGGGGTGCATGACTCTTTTTGAATTATGGTTTTCTCAGGGTATATGCCCAGTAGTAGGATTGCTGGGTAATATGGAAGTTCTATTTTTCATTTTATAAAGAACCTCCATACTGTTCTCCACAGTGGCTGTATCAATTTACATTCCCACGAACAGTGCAACAGGGTTCCCTTTTCTCCACACCCTCTCCAGCATTTGTAGTTTGTAGATTTTTTGATGATGGCGATTCTGACTGGTGTGAGATGATATCTCATTGTAGTTTTGATTTGCATTTCTCTACTGATTAATGATGTTGAGCAATCTTTCATGTGTTTGTTGGCAATGTGTGTATTTTCTTTGGAGAAATGTCTCTTTAGGTCTTCTAACCATTTTTGGATTGGGTTTTTTTTTTTTTTTTTTTTTTTTTTTTTTTTTTTGATATTGAGCTGCATGAGCTGCTTGTAAATTTTGGAGATTGATCCTTTGTCAGTTGCTTCACTTGGAAATATTTGCTCCCATTCTGAGGGTTGTCTTTTCATCTTGTTGATGATTTCCTCCGCTGTGCAAAAGCTTTTAAGTTTCATTAGGTCCTATTTGTTTACTTTTGTTTTTATTTCCATTTAGCTAGGAGTTGGGTCAAAAAGGATCTTGCTATGATTTGTGTTATGGAGTGTTCTGCCTATGTTTTCCTCTAAGAGTTTAATAGTGTCTGGCATTACCTATAGGTCTTTAATCCATTTTCAGTTTATTTTTGTGTATGGTGTTAGGGGGTGTTCTAATTTCATTCTCTTACATGTAGCTGTCCAGTTTTCCCAGCACCACTTATTGAAGAGACTGGGTTTTCTCCACTGTATATCCTTCCCTCCTTTATCAAAGATAAGGTGACCATATGTGTGTGGGTTTATCTCTGGGCTTTCTATCCTGTTCCATTGATCTGTATTTCTGTTTTTGTGCCAGTCCGATACTGTCTTGATTACTGTAGCCTTGTAGTATAGTCTGAAGTCAGGGAGCTTGATTCCTCCAGCTCCATTTTTCATTCTCAAGATTGCTTTGGCTATTCGGGGTCGTTTGTGTTTCCATACAAATTGCGAGATTTTTTTTGTTCTAGTTCTGTGAAAAATGCCAGTGGTAGTTTGATAGGGATTGCATTGAATCTATGAATTGCTATGGGAAGTAGAGTCATTTTCACAGTGTTGACTCTTCCAATCCAAGAACATGGCATTATCTCTCCATATTTTTGTACCATCTTTAATTTCTTTCATTAGTATCTTATAATTTTCTGCATACAGGTCTTTTGTCTCCTGAGGTAGGTTTATTCCTAGGTATTTTCTTCTTTTTGTTGCAATGGTAAATGGGAGTGATTTCTTAATATCACTTTCAGATTTTTCATCATTAGTGTATAGGAATGCAAAAGACTTCTGTGCATTAATTTTGTATCCTGCTACATTAACAAATTCATTGATTAGCTCTAGTAGTTTTCTGGTAGCATCCTTAGTATTCTCTATGTATAGTATCATGTCATCTGCAAACAGTGACAGCTTTACTCCTTCTTTTCTGATTTGGATTTCTTTTATTTCTTTTTCTTTTCTGATTGCTGTGGCTAAAACTTCCAAAACTATGTTAGATAATAATGGTGAGAGTGGACAAGCTTGTCTTGTTCCTGATCTTAGTGGAAATGGTTTCAGTTTTTCACCATTGAGAATGATGTTTGCTGTGGGTTTGTTGTATATGGCCTTTATTATGTTGAGGCAGGTTCTCTCTGTGCCCACTTTCTGGAGAGTTTTTATCATAAATGGGTGTTGAATTTTGTCAAAAGATTTTTCTGCATATATTGAGATGATCATATGGTTTTTCTCCTTCAATTTGTTAATATGGTGTATCACATTGATTGATTTGCATATACTGAAGAATCCTTGCATTCCTGGCATAAACCCCACTTGATCATGGTGTATGATCCTTTTAATGTTCTGTTGGACTCTGTTTGCTAGTATTTTGTTGAGTTTTGTATCTATGTTCATCAGTGATATTGGCCTGTAGTTTTCTTTCTTTGTGACATCTTTGTCTGGTTTTGGTATCAGGGTGATGGTGGCCTCGTAGAATGAGTTTGGGAGTGTTCCTCCCTCTGCTATATTTTGAAAGAGTTTGAGAAGGATAGGTGTTATCTAAATGTTTGATAGAATTTGCCTGTGAAGCCTGGTTTTGGGCTTTTGTTTGTTGGAAGATTTTTAATCACAGTTTGAATTTCAGTGCTTGTGATTGGTCTGTTCATATTTTCTATTTCTTCCTGGTTCAGTATCGGCAGCTTGTGCATTTCTAAGAATTTGTCCATTTCTTCCAGGTTATCCATTTTATTGACATATAGCTGCTTGTAGTAATCTCTCATGATCCTTTGTATTTCTACAGTGTCATTTTTTACTTCTCCTTTTTCATTTCTAATTCTATTGGTTTGTGTCTTCTCCCATTTATTCTTGATGAGTCTGGCTAATGATGTATCAATTTTGTTTATCTTCTCAAAGAACCAGCTTTTACTTTTGTTGATCATTGCTATTGTTTCCTTCATTTCTTTTTCATTTATTTCTGATCTGATCTTTATGATTTCTTTCCTTCTGCTAACTTTGGGTTTTTTTGTTCCTTCTCTAATTGCTTTAGGTGTAAGGTTAGGTTGTTTATTTCATATCTTTCTTGTTTCTTAATGTAGGATTGTATTGCTATAAACTTCTCTCTTAGAACTGCTTTTGCTGCATCCCATAGGTTTTGGGTCATCATGTTTTCATTGCCATTTGTTTCTAGGTAGTTTTTCATTTCCTCTTTGATTTCCTCAGTGATCTCTTGGTTATTAAGTAGTGTATTGTTTAGCCTCCATGTGTTTATAGATTTTACAGATTTTTATCCTGTAATTGATATCGAGTCTCATAGCATTGTGGTTGGAAAAGGTACTCGATACGATGTCAATTTTCTTACGTTTACCAAGGCTTGATTTGTGACCCAAGATGTGATCTATCCTGGAGAATGTTCCATGAGTATTTGAGAAGGAAGTGTATTATGTTGTTTTCGGATGGAATGTCCTATAAATATCAATTAAGTCCATCTTGTTTAATGTATCATTTAAAGCTTGTGTTTCCTTATTTATTTTCATTTTGGATGATCTGTCCATTGGTGAATGTGTGGTGTTAAAGTCCCCTACTATGATTGTGTTACTGTCGATTTCCCCTTTTATGGCTGTTAGTATTTGCCTTATATATTGAGGTGCTCCTATGTTGGGTGCATAAATATTTACAATTGTTATATCTTCTTCTTGGATCGATCCCTTGATCATTAGGTAGTGTCCTTCTTTGTCTCTTGTAATAGTCTTTGTTTTAAAGTCTATTTTGTCTGATATGAGAATTGCTACTCCAGCTTTCTTTTGATTTCCATTTGCGTGGAATATCTTTTTCCATCCCCTCACTTTCAGTCTGTAAGTGTCCCTAGGTCTGAAGTGGGTCTCTTGTAGACAGCATATGTATGGGTCTTGTTTTTGCATCCATTCAGCCAGTCTGTGTCTTTTGGTTTGAGCGTTTAATCCATTTACATATAAAGTAATTATCGATATGTATGTTCCTGTTACCATTTTCTTAATTGTTTTCGGTTTGTTATTGTAGGTCTTTTCCTTCTCTTGTGTTTTCCACCTAGAGGAGTTCCCTTAGCATTTGTTGTAAAGCTGGTTTGGTGGTGCTGAATTCACCTAGCTTTTGCTTCTCTGGAAAGGTTTTAATTTCTCCATCAAATGTGAATGAGATCCTTTCTGGGTAGAGTAATCTTGGTTGTAAGTTTTTTCCCCTCCATCATTTTAAATATGTCCTGCCACTCCCTTGTGACTAGCAGAGTTTCTGCTGAAAGTTCAGCTGTTAACCTTATGGGGATTCTCTTGTATGTTATTTTGTATTTCCCTTGCTGCTTTTAATATTTGCTCTTTGTATTTAGTTTTTGATAATTTGATTATTATGTGTCTTGGCATGTTTCTCCTTGGATTTATCCTGTATGGGACTCTCTGTGCTTCCTGGACCTTTTAACCTATTTCCTTTCCCATATTAGGGAATTTTCAACTATAATCTCTTCAAATATTTTCTCAGTCCTCTTCTTTTTCTCTCTTTCTTCTGAGACCCCTATAATTCAAATGTTGGTGCGTTTAATATTGTCCCAGGGGTCTCTGAGTCTGTCCTCAGTTCTTTTCATTCTGTTTTCTTCATTGTGCTCTGCAGTAGTTATTTCTACTATTTTATCTTCCAGGTCATTTATCTGTTCTGACTCAGTTATTCTGCTATTGATACCTTGTAGAGAATTTTTAATTTCATTTATTGTGTTGTTCATCACTGTTTATTTGCTCTTTAGTTCTTCTAGGTACTTGTTAAACGTTTTGTTTATTTTCTTCATTCTATTTGCAAGATTTTGGATCATCTTTACTATCATTATTCTGAATCCTTTTTCAGGTAGACTGCCTATTTCCTCTTCATTTGTTAGGTCAGGTGAATTTTTACCTTGCTCCTTCATCTGCTGTGTATTTCTCTGTATTCTCATTTTGCTTATCTTACTGTGTTTGGGGTCTCCTTTTTGCAGGCTGCAGGTTCGTAGTTCCCGTTGTTTTTGGTGTCTGCCCCTAGTGGCTAAGGTCGGTTCAGTGGGTTGTGTAGGCTTCCTGGTGGAGGGGACTCGTGCCTGTGTTCTGGTGGATGAGGCTGGATCTTGTCTTTCTGGTGGGCAGATCCATGTCTGGTGGTGTGTTTTGGGGTGTCTGTGGCCTTATTATGATTTTAGGCAGCCTCTCTGCTAATGGGTGGCATTGTGTTCCTGTCTTGCTAGTTGTTTGGCATAGGGTGTCCACCACTGTAGCTTGCTGGTCATTGAGTGGAGCTGGGTCTTAGCGTTGAGACAGAGATCTCTGGGAGAGCTTTCACCATTTGATTTTACATGGAGCTGGGAGGTCTCTGGTGGACCAATGTCCTGAACTTGGCTCTTCCACCTCAGAGGCACAGCCCTGATGCCTGGATGGAGCACCAAGACCCTGTCATCCACATGGCTCAGAATAAAAGGGAGAAAAAAAAGAAAGAATGGAAAGAAGAAGGTAAAGTAAAATAAAGTTATTAAAATAAAAAATAATTATTAAAAATATTTTAAGTAATAAAATTTTAAAAAGAGAAGAGAGAGCAACCAAACCAAAAAACAAATCCACCAATGGTAACAAGTACTAAAAACTATACTGAAAAAAAAGAAAGAAAAAAACGGACAGACAGAACCCTAGGACTAATGGTAAAAGCAAAGCTATACAGACAAAATCACACACAAAAACATACACATACACACAAAAAAGGGAAAAGGGAAAAAAATATATATATATATCATTGCTCCCAAAGTCCACCTCCTCAATTTGGGATGATTTGTTGTTCATTCAGGTATTCCACAGATGCAGGGTATATCGAGTTGATTGTGGAGATTTAATCCGCTGCTCCCAAGGCTGCTGGGAGAGATTTCCCTTTCTCTTCTTTGTTCGCACAGCTCCCAGGGTTCAACTTTGGATTTGGACCCGCCTCTGTGTGTAGGTCACTTGGGGGCATCTGTTCTTTGCTCAGACAGGACGGGGTAAAGGAGCAGCTGATTCGGGAGCTGTGACTCACTCAGGCTTGGGGGAAGGAGGGGTATGGTTGCGGCGGCAGAGGCCAGTGTGACGTTGCACCAGACTGAGGCACACCTTGTTTTCTCCCGGGGAAGTTGTCCCTGGATCCCAGGACCCTGGCAGTGGTGGGATGCACAGGCTTCCGGGAGGGGAGGTGTGGAGAGTGACCTGTGCTCGCACACAGGCTTCTTGGTGGCAGCAGCAACAACCTTAGTGTCCCATGCCCATCTCTGGGGTCCACGCTGATAGCTGCGGCTCGCGCCCATCTCTGGAGCTCCTTTAAGCAGCGGTCTTAATCCCCTCCCCTCACGCACCAGGAAACAGAGGGAAGAAAAAGTCTCTTGCCTCATCGGCAGCTCCAGACTTTCCCAGACTCCCTCCCGGCCAGCCGTGGTGCACTAACCCTTTCAGGCTGTGTTCACGCAGCTGACCCCAGTCCTCTCCCTGCGATCCGACTTCCGAAGCCCAAGCCTCAGCTCCCAGCCCCCGGCCGTCCCGGCAGGTGAGCAGACAAGCCTCTCGGGCTGGTGAGTGGTGGTCGGCACTGATCCTCTGTGCAGGAATCTCTCCGCTTTGCCCTCCGCACCGCTGTTGCTGCGCTCTTCTCTGTGGCTCCGAAGCTTCCCCCCGTCTGCCACCCGCAGTCTCCTCCCGCGAAGGGGATTCTAGTGTGTGGAAACCTTTCCTCCTTCACGGCTCCCTCCCACTGGTGTAGGTCCCATCCCTATTCTTTTGTCTCTGTTTATTCTTTTTTCTTTTGCCCTACCCAGGTACGTGGGGAGTTTCTTGCCTTTTGGGAGGTATGAGGTCTTCTGCCAGCATTCAGTAGGTGTTCTGTAGGAGTTGTTCCACGTGTAGATGTATTTCTGATGTATTTGTGGGGAGGAAGGTGATCTCCCTGTCTTACTCTTCTGCCATCTTGAAGCTCCCCCAGCTCTCTTGATTTTTTATATTTATAACAAACCTGAGAGAATTTGCTATACCAAATTTAAAATTGCAAAAATACATTAAATATTTTAAGGATGTGGAGGAACTAGGAAAACACATGATTCACATAGTTACAATATAGTTAGATATAATATTTAATATATTCCCAATATTTTTCACCGTAATTTAGAGTATAACTTGTGAACAAACTGTAATCAGTGAGTATCTGTATGGAAACATGATTATGCATGCCAGTTTTTGTCATTGCTCAGTGCTTTCTTGAAAATTTTCACTTCCTACATCATAGTGAAGTACATTTCTTTGTGCTGATGTGGCATCCTGTTATGTCAAGTGTATCAGTTATGTAAAAATTACAAACAAATTTTAGTACCTCAGGACAACATTTTTTTTCCTTCCTCACATCAAGTCTTTGTGGCTTTTAGCAACAGTGGAAGGCAGCTACCCTCCAGGTGAAGGTTCAGGGATGCACCTCAGGATTGACATGTACTTCCGTGAGTATCAGAGGAAGGGCAAGAATGAGAATAATAAACAGAATTTTTTTTTTTTTTTTTCGGTATGCGGGCCTCTCACTGTTGTGGCCTCTCCCGTTACGCACAGGCTCAGCGGCCATGGCTCACGGGCCCAGCCGCTCCGCGGCACGTGGGATCCTCCCGGACCGGGGCACGAACCCACGTCCCCTGCATCAGCAGGCGGACTCTCAACCATTGCGCCACCAGGGAAGCCCTAAACAGAAAATTTTGTCTGCAGTTTGTTGGTCAGAGCAAATTATGTAGTCTCCCCTAACTTCAATTGAGTGGGACTGTTGTATGTGCTGTGGTTCTGGAATGAGGAAAGGCGGAGGTAGTGGGGGAATCACTACTGCCTCCTGCGTCAGGCATCTCTGGTTTCAGTGGAACACACCATTTACAGTAACTTCCAGGAAAATGGAAATTTATGATTATTTTAATCCATGTAATATTTATTGAGTACAACATGACATTCATATTCATTTCTTTGGCTGTTTGATTAGTTTTTGTTGAAGTGATAATGGGGAAGAACCAAATGCATGTCGGCTCTTTGCAGTGGATACAAGAATCTGTTAATAGAGGTTTCTTTCTTCTTTCTTTCTCTCTCTCTCTCTCTCTCTCTCTCTTTCTCCCTCTCTTTCTCTCTCTCTTTCCTTCTTTCCTTCCTTCCTTCCTTCTTTCCTTCCTTCCTTCCTTCCACATGGCATGGCCTGCTTTTTTTCTTCATGAGGAAATACCTATTAAATCACAAATCAGTCAATCTGAAAAATACAGTGAAGCCATGTTTCAGCAGCACTGCCATATTCCGTTTTCAACACAACAAATGCGTTTTATATTACAAATAATAATACGAATAGAGGCTACCAGGAGGCACTGACATGTACCCAAAGATGATACATGATTACTCCCTGTGCTGTTGTGTCTTTAATCAACTGTTTTTTTAATTGTTTTTTTTGGCTGTGTTGGGTCTTCATTGTTGTGCGTGGGCTTTTTGTAGTTGTGGTGAGCAGGGGATACACTTCGTTGCGGTGCATGGACTTGTCATTGCGGTGGCTTCTCTTGTTGCAGAGCACGGGCTCTAGGCGTGTGGGCTTCAGTAGCTGTGGCATGCAGGCTTGCTTGCTCCACGGCATGTGGGGTCTTTCTGGACCAGGGCTCGAAGCCGTGTCCCCTGCATTGGCAGGTGGATTCTTAACCACTGTGCTGCCAGGGCAGTCCCTTAATCAACTATTGTAAGCTAACTACAAAGCACTGGTTTTACAATTGGACATACCTCAGTTGCTATTTAATTCTGACATTAGAAGTACTACTGAAACTCTCTGCATCTCTGCTTCATCTCGAAAATAGCGATAATAAGTTTTTTGCACAGCTAATGAAAAGATTAAACAAATGACACATAAAGCTCTTACTGTGAAGGCTAAAACATAGTAGAGCTTCAGTAAATGTGAATCATGACAACTGGTAATATATTATGGGAAATAATATTCTCACTTCTGTACAAGTTTGTGGCAAATGAACATGAAAGATATAACCTGCTGAGGGAGTTCCTTTATATTAGGCAAACTTCCTCTACTTGTATAGCAATACAGTGCTGTTGTAGACAATAGGAAAAGAAATGTAAAACTTGCAGATAATATTAACTCCAAATTTTTGTTTTCTTGTTATGAGTCGGGCACTGCACCAGGGCCTTAAGGTGTATTAATCTCATTCTATCCCCAGAAGAATTATTTGAGGACACTTTTGCCTGATTTACTGATTAGAAAATTGTGACACTACATTGTAGTACCAGAAGACAGTGAAATCATACATGTCTATTGCTAAAATGCTTAATTGCATTCTTTGAGTGGAAAGTACACTCGAGTCCATACTTAAGCAGGAATTAGATTCTGAAGTCAGAGAGTATGGTGGAAAACTAGGACAGATAAAATTATGCTTAAAAATCCTTGAAGTACCCCATATTATGGCGTGGCAAGAGTTTCACACTCATAGAAGCACATTAGATAAGACAATGGCTGAAGGCTAATATCCCCAAAGAAGCTACAGTTCTTTTCTCCTGGTTCCTTTGGGGGAAATGGACACATGTAATGGAGGGCAGGTGTGTTTAACAGCATGATGCAGGATGCTCTCCTTCTCACTCTATTTCTCTCTCCGTTGTTGCTCTCTCCCATTCCCTCCCTCCCCCTCCTTCTCCCCCTCTCTTGTTCTCTTTATGTTTCCTGCACAAGTTAACTAAGATGTGTTGTGATGGTACAATATATTAAAGATGCATCAAAGAGAAATTACCATTGTGCAAATCATAGAACACCTGAAATCTGTTTCTTTATACTATTTTTAACTGTATAAATGTCAAACTGAGTCTACCTTAATAGCAGCTTATTTTGAATACCACAATCAAAACTAGTTGCCGTGTCATTTTGTGTGTCTCAAAAAGCAATGGACCTTGACATCCTCTTTTCTTACTCCTATGACCCCAACACTAATATTTTGTTTATTGATGTAATTATTTTTAATGAATATAAACCTATGAGTATTGCTAGAACTCAAGTGGGTGGATCTACTCCATGTCTGAGAACTAGGAGGGAGATGAAATTGGGGTAAAAACTGCCAATTTGACAACAGGAAAAATGTACTTAGAAGAAATAGTTTTAAATTTGAATAACCATGCTCAAAATGAAGATAGAAAGCTCTTGGGGCATCTTTAGCGCATATGATAAGGAAGAATAAATTTACCATTGAAGCAAATGTTACAAATGGTACAATGAAATTTGTTTTTTCTTTATTCAGCAAACTGACTTTATGTACTTTAGTTTTTTTTTCTTGTAATATTTTTAACATGTTTATTAGAGTATAATTGCTTTACAATGTTGTGTTACTTTCTGCTGTACAACAGAGTGAATCAGCTATACATATACATATATCCTCATATCTCCTCCCTCTTGCATCTCCCTCCCACCCTCCCTATCCCACCCCTCTAGGTGGTCACAAAGCACTGAGCTGAGCTCCCTGTGCTGTGTGGCTGCTTCCCAGTAGCTATCTATTTTACATTTGGTAGTGTATATATGTCTGTGCGACTCTCTCACTTTGTCCCTGCTTATCCTTCCCCCTCCCCGTGTTCTCAAGTCCATTCTCTACATCTGCGTCTTTACATTCTGACTGGTGTGAGGTGATACCTCACTGTAGTTTTGATTTGCATTTCTCTAATGATTATGATGTTCAGCATCCTGTCATGTGTTTGTTGGCAATCTGGATATCTTCTTTGGAGAAATGTCTATTTAGGTCTTCTGCCCATTTTTGGATTGGGTTGTTTGTTCTTTTGATATTGAGTTGCATGAGCTGCCTGTATATTTTGGAGATTAATTCTTTGTCAGTTGCTTCATTGGCAAATATTTTCTCCCATTCTGAGGGCTGTCTTTTCATCCTGTTTATGGTTTCCTCTGCTGTGCAAAAGCTTTTAAGTTTCCTTAGGTCCTGTTTGTTTATTTTTGCTTTTATTTCCATTTCTCTAGGAGGTGAGTCAAAAAGGATGTTACTGTGATTTATGTCATAGAGGATTCTGCCTGTGTTTTCCTCTAAGAGTTTTACAGTCTCTGGCCTTACATTTAGGTCTTTAATCCATTTTGAGTTGACTTTTGTGTATGGTGTTAGGGAGTGTTCTAATTTCATTCTTTTACAACTAGCTGTCCAGTTTTCCCAGCACCACTTATCGAAGAGACTGTCTTTTCTCCATTATATGTTCTTGCCTCCTTTATCAAGCATAAGGTGACCATATGTGCCTCGGTTTATCTCTGGGCTTTCTATCCTGTTCCATTGATCTATATTTCTGTTTTTGTACCAGTACCGTACTGTCTTGATTACAGTAGCTTTGTAGTATAGTCTGAAGTCAGGGAGCCTGATTCCTCCAGCTCCATTTTTCGATCTCAAGATTGCTTTGGCTATTTGGGGTCTTTTGTGTTTCCATACAAATTGTGAGATTTTTTTGTTCTAGTTTTGTGAAAAATGCCATTGGTAGTTTGATAGGGATTGCATTGAATCTGTAGATGTTGAGGGTAGTAGAGTTATTTTCACAGTGTTGATTCTTCCAATCCAATAACATGCTATATCTCTCCATCTGTTTGTATCATCTTTAATTTCTTTCATGAGTGTCTTATAGTTTTCTGCATACAGGTCTTTTGTCTCCTCAGGTAGGTTTATTCCTAGGTATTTTATTCTTTTTGTTGCAATGGTAAATGGGAGTGTTTCCTTAATTCCTCTTACAGATTTTTCAACATTAGTGTATAGGAATGAAAGAGATTTCTGTGCATGAATTTTGTATCCTTCTACTCTACCAGGTTCATTGATTAGCTCTAGTACTTTTCTGGTGGCATCTTTAGAATTCTGTATGTTTAGTATCATGTCATCTGCAAACAGTGACAGTATTACTTCTTCTTTTCCAATTTGCATTCCTTTTATTTCTTTTTCTTCTCTGATTTCCATGACTAGGACTTCGATAACTGTGTTGAATAATAGTAGCAAGAGGTGGACATTCTTGTCTTGTTCCTCATCTTAGAGGAAATGCTTTCAGTTTTTCACCATTGAGAATGATGTTTGCTGTGGGTTTGTTGTATATGGCCTTTATTATGTTGAGGCAGGTTCTCTCTGTGCCCACTTTCTGGAGAGTTTTTATCATAAACGGGTGTTGAATATTGTGAAAAGCTTTTTCTGCATCTATCGAGATGATCATATGGTTTTTATTCTTGAATTTGTTAATATGGTATATCACATTGCTTGATTTGCATATATTGAAGAATCCTTGCATCCCTGGGATAAATCCCACTTGATTATGGTGTATATTTTGGTTTCTGTTTGCTAGTATTTTGTTGAGGATTTTTGTATCCATATTCATCAGTGATATTGGTCTGTAATTTTCTTTTTTTGTAGTATCTTTATCTTGTTTTGGTATCAGTGTGATGGTGGCTTCATAGAATGAGTTTGGGAGTGTTCCTCCCTCTGCATTTTTTTTGGAAGAATTTGAGAAGGATGAGTTTTATCTCTTCTCTAAATATTTGATGGAATTCATCTGTGAAGCCATCTGGTCCTGGACTTTTATTTGTTGGAAGATTTTAAATCCAAGTCTCAATTTAATTACTTGTGATTGGTCTGTTCATATTTTCTATTTCTTCCTGGTCCAATCTTGGAAGGTTATACCTTTCCAAGAATGTGTCCATTTCTTCCAGGTTGCCCATTTTATTGGCATAAAATTGCCTGTAGTAGTCTCTCATGATCCTTTGTATTTCTGCAGTGTCAGTTGTTACTTCTCCTTTTTCATTTCTAATTGTTTTGGTTTGAGTCTTCTCCCTTTTTTCTTGATGAGTCTGGCTAATGGTTTATCAATTTTGCTTCTCTGCTCAAAAAACCAGCTATTAGTTTTCTTGCTCTTTGCTGTTGTTTCCTTCATTTCTTTTTCATTTATTCCTGATCTGATCTTTATGATTTCTTTCCTTCTGCTAATTTTGGTTTTTTTTTTCTTCCTTCTCTAATTGCTTTAGGTGTAAAGTTAGCTTGTTTATTTGAGATGTTTCTTGAGATAGGATTGTATTGCTATAAACTTCCCTCTTAGAACTGCTTTTGCTGCATCCCATAGGTTTTGGGTTGTCATGGGTCCATTGTCCTTTGTTTCTAAGTACTTTTTGATTTCCTCTTTGATTTCTTCAGTCATCTGTTGGTTATTTACTAGTGTATTGTTTAGCCTCCATGTGTTTATATTTTTTACAGTTTTTTTTTTTTACCATAATTGATATTTAGTCTCATAGCGTTGTGGTCAGAAAAGATACTTGATATGATTTCAGTTTTCTTAAATTTGCCAAGGCTTGATTTGTGACCCAAGATATGATCTATCCCAGAGGATGTTCCATGAGCACTTCAGAAGAAAGTGTATTCTGTTGTTTTTGGGTGGAATGTCCTATAAATATCAGTTAAGTCCATCTTGTTTAATGTATCATTTAAAGCAGCGTTTCCTTATTTATTTTCATTTTGGATCATCTGTCCATTGGTGAAAGTGGGGTGTTAAAGTCCCCTTCTATGATTGTGTTACTGTCGATATCCCCTTTTATGGCTGTTAGCATTTGCTTTATGTATTGAGGTGCTCCTATGTTGGGTGCATAAATATTTACGATTGTTACATCTTCTTCTTGGATTGATCCCTTGATCATTAGGTAGTGTCCTTCTTCATCTCTTGTCATAGTTTTTATTTTAAAGTCTATTTTGTCTGATATGAGAATTGCTATTCCAGCTTTCTTTTGATTTCCATTTGCATGGAATACCTTTTTCCATCCCCTCACTTGCAGTCTGTATGTATCCCTAGGTCTGAAGGGGGTCTCTTGTAGACAGCATATATATGGGTTTTGTTTTTGTATCCATTCAACCAGTCTACGTCTTTCGGTTGGACCATTTAACCATTTATATTTAAGGTAATTATATGTATGTTTCTGTTACCCTTTTCTTAATTGTTTTGGTTTGTTCTTGTAGGTCTTTTTCTTCTCTTGTGTTTCCTGCCTAGAGAAATTCCTTTAGCATTTGTTGTAAAGCTGGTTTGGTGGTGCTGAATTCTCTTAACTTTTGCTCGTCTGTAAAGGTTTTAATTTCTGCATCAAATCTGAATGAGATCCTTGCTGTGTAGAGTAATCTTGGTTGTAGGTTTTTCCCTTTCATCACTTTAAATATGTCCTGCCACTCCCTTGTGGCTTGCAGAGTTTCTGCTGAAAGGTCAGCTGTTAACCTCATGGGGATTCCCTTGCATGTTATTTGTTGCTTTTCCTTGCTGCTTTTAATATTTTTTCTTTGTATACAATTTTTGATAGATTGATTAATATGTGTCTTGGTGTGTTTCTCCTTGGATTTATCCTGTATGGGACTCTCTGTGCTTTCCATACTTTATTCACTGTTTCCTTTCCCATGTTAGGAAAGTTTTCTATAACTTCCCTGTAACTTAAAGGGAAGTTTTTCTGTAACTTAACTATAATCTTTTCAGATATTTTCGCAGACCCTTTCTTCTTCTCTTCTTCTCTTCAGACCCCTATAATTCGAATGTTGGTGTGTTTAATGTTGTCCTAGAGGTCTCTGGATTGTCCTCAATTCTTTTCATTCTTTTTTCTTCATTCTGCTCTGTGGTAGTTGTTTCCACTATTTTATCTTCCAGGTCCCTTATCTGTCCTTCTGCCTCAGTTATTCTGCTACTGATTCCTTGTAGAGAATTTTTACTTTCATTTATTGTGTTGCTCATCGTTGCTTGCTTCCTCTTTATTTCTTCTAGGTCCTTGTTAACTGTTTCTTGCAATTTGTCTATCATATTTCCAAGATTTTGGATCATCTATACTATCATTACTCTGAATTCTTTTTCAGGTAGACTGCCTATTTCCTCTTCATTTGTTAGGTGTGGTGTGTTTTTATCTTGCTCCTTCATCTGCTGTGTGTTTTTCTGTCTTCTCATTTTGCTTATCTTACTGTGTTTGGGGTCTCCTTTTTGCAGGCTGCAGGTTCGTAGTTCCCATTGTTTTTGGTGTCTGCCCCCAGTGGCTGAGGTTGGTTCAGTGGCTTGTGTAGACTTTCTGATCGAGGGGACTAGTGCCTGTGTTCTGGTGGGTGCGGCCAGATCTTGTGTTTGTGGTGGGCAGGGCTGTGTCCGGTGGTGTGTTTCGGGGTGTCTGTGAACTTACTATGATTTTAGGCACCCTCTCTGCTAATGGGTGTGGTTGTGATCTTATCTTGCTAGTTGTTTGGCATGGGGCATCCAGCACTGGAGCTTGCTGGTCATTGGGTAGAACTGGGTCTTAGTGTTGAGAGGGAGAACTCTGCAAGAGCTCTCGCCAGTTGATAATACTATGTTGGGCCCGGGAGCTCTCATGGTTTAGTGTCCTGAAGTCGGCTCTCCCACCTCAGAGGCTCAGGCCTGACACCAGGCTGGAGCACCAAGACTCTGTCAGCCACACAGCTCAGAAGAAAATGGAGAAAAAGAGAAAGAAAAAGAAAAAAATATAATAATTATAAATTTTGAAAATTATTAAAATAAACAAATTTTTTTTAATTTAAAAAAGGGAAAAAAGGAAAGAAAAAGAGAGCAAGCAAACCAATAAACAAATCCACCAATGATAACAAGTGCTAAAAACTATCCTAAGAGAAACATCAAATCAGAGACAAGTCAGTCGTAGACAGCAAACCTGAAGTCTACAGTTGCTCCCAAAGTCCACTGCCTCAATTTTGGGATGATTTGTTGTCTATTCAGGTATTCTTCAGATGTAAGGTTTATCAATTGATCGTGGGGATTTAATCTGCTGCTCCTGAGGCTGCACTGAGAAATTTCTCTTTCTCTTCTTTGTTTGCACAGCTCCTGGGGTTCAGCTTTGGTTTTGGCTCCACCTCTGCATGTAGGTTGCCCTCAGGCATCTTTTTCCGCCCAGACAGGACCTGGTTAATGCTGAAGCTGATTAGGGGGCTCTGGATCAGTCAGCCTGGGGGGCGGGAGGTGTATGGTAGTTATATTTGGAAAGCGGGGGAAGCTTGCAGCCGCAGAGGCCAACGTGACTTTGCAGCAGCCTGAGGCGCACCATGTGTTCTCCCCGGGAACTTGTCCCTGAATCATGGGGCCCTGGCAGTGGCATGCTGCATAGGCTCCAGGGGGGAGGGGGGGGCAGTGCAGATAGTGACCTGTGCTTGCACACAGGCTTCTTGGTGGCTACAGCAGCAGTGTTAGCATTTCATGCCCGTCTCTGGGGTCCAACCTGACAGCCGCAGCTCACACCTGTCTCCGGAGCTCATTTAGGAGGTGCTCTGAACCCCCTCTCCTCATGCACCCTGAAACAATGGTCTTTTGCCTCTTAGGCAGGTCCATACTTTCTCGCGGTCTCCCTCCCAGCTAGCTGTGATGCACTAACCCCTTCAGGCTGTGTTTACGCTGCCAGTCCTGGGATCCTACCGAAGCCCGAGGCTCAGCTCCCAGCCCCTGCCCGCCCCAGCCAGTGAGCAGACGAGCCTCTCGGGCTGTTGAGTGCTGGTCGGCACCGATCCTCTGTGCCGGAATCTTTCTGCTTTGCCCTCCGCACCCCTGTGACTGTGCTCTCCTCCGTGGCTCTGAAGCTTCCCCCCTCCGCCACCTGCAGTCTCCGCCTGTGAAGGGGCTCCTAGTGTGTGGAAACTTTTCCTCCTTCACAGCTCCCTCCCCGAGGCATATGTCCTGTCCCTGTTCTTTTGTCTCTGTTTTTTTGTTTTTTCTCTTGCCCTACCCAGGTAAACGGGGAGTTTCTTGCCTTTGGGGAAGTCTGAGGTCTTCTGCCAGCGTTCAGTATTTGTTCTGTAGGAGTTGTTCCACACGTAGATGAATTTTTGATATATTTGTGGGGAGGAAGGTGATCTCCACGTCTTACTCTTCTGCCATCTTGAAGGTCCCCCTTGTAAGACAGGGCAGTTCTAGAGGATCACCCTGTGCTTTAATTTTTAAAGCACACACGAAAGATAAGGGTTTACATGGTTTTACTTTAAGTATTTGTTGCCCAGCTCTGTTTTTCTTAGGAGTACTAAAGTTTATCTGTGAGTTTTGGTATTTTATGTTTTTGATTTTAGCATCGATGAGAAGGGAGGGAATAGTGTCTAAGTCAGGAATTGGGCAGTACAGTTCCTTTACAGAAAATCTAGGGCACATGAATGTTTAGGCTGGCTGGGTACTTGATTTCTGTTGTTACATTGCCTTTGAAAACACTTGGCAGGTAAAAGAGAATAAGACAATAGCCTTATAAAAATCAATGATATGTTATACAAACATCAAAGCATTATGTTGTATACTTGAAACTAATATAATTTTATTTGTCAGTTATATCTCAGTTTATAAAAATCAGTTTTATATGGGCTTTGGGGTTTTCAATTTGCCTCCTCTTCATAATAGAAGAATGGTTTAGGAAAAGTTGTTATTTGGAGTTCCATACGTAAAAAAATAGTAAAACCTCTTTCTCTTTTACTTTTATTGCGAGTAACAGTGAGGACACAAAATCATTACTGGAAGATGTAGTTAACCTTGAGAAATACTATTTACATATTTAGCTCTCGAATCAGATCCTCAGCTATTTTTTAAAAAATTAATTTATTTTTTATTTTTGGCTGCATTGTGTCCCTGTTGCTGCACCCGGGCTTTTTTCTAGTTCAGGCAAGTGGGGGCTACTCTTTGCTGTGGTGCACTGGCTTCTCATTGCGGTGGCCTCCCTTGTTGCGGAGTGCTGGGTCTAGAGTGCAGGCTTAGTAGTTGTGGTACATGGGCTTAGTTGTTCCATGGCATGTGGCATCTTCCCAGACCAGGGCTGGAACCTGTGTCCCCTGCATTGGCAGGCAGATTCCTAACCACTGCGCCACCCGGGAAGCCCGATCCTCAGCTATTTTTATCTGTGGTCATTTTCTAGGGAAGTGATTGCCTGTTGGTTAAGATATGTTCCTTTCCAAATATACATCTTTACTGAAAGTCCATCAAACAGTCTCTTCTCAGATACTCTTCATTTATTCCTGTTGTTTTGTATCCCCACCTCCTTCATCTGTGATTAAGTGAAGAATTAACTTCTTCTCTCCTGAAATAAACTGTAAATACCAATGTGAATTTTGAGACATTTTGGAAAATAAAATGTATGACTCACAAATGTTTGGTTTATTTTTGTTTTATGTAGAGTGTTCTGTCTTCAAATTTGTTAAATATGTAAAAATTCAAAAATAAAACATAATTATATATCTGTATACTTGTTTTCTCTTTGAGCAAATTTAGAAAGTTTATTTCTGTTCTGGAAGTTCAGAACCTCTTAAAGCAGTGTGCTGCTTAATAACTTTATTTTAGTTTGTTGGCGTTTTTTCCTTATTATGAGCTAATTTTTTGTTAAAAGATATTATCATTATTAGTGTGTAGTCTGGAAGAAACTTTGTGAGGTGGAAAAATATTCTCAAAGAATGTTTTAGCATAAAGGAATTGGCTTTTGTTGTCACTGCAGATAATGTTGAATTACTTTGATTTTCTTTTTAGGTTGAGTCACTCTTCAAGAAAAATATTTTGATAGGCAGTGACATCTGCTAAAAAGTGGCAAATTGCTGCTTGCATTTCATATTCCAAATGAGCAGAAATTAGTGTATATAAGTTAGACTCTGAGCAATACTTGTCACAGTATCTGTTTTTTCTTTACCTATCCCCTGCATCACCTTTATCCTAAAAAGAGGAAGGCAAATATTTATTCAACAAAAATTTACATTTCTTTGTTCGACACCATTGGGGATTGAAACCCCAGGCTCATTAGATGAAACCTAGAAAACATGAGGTTTTTTTTTTCTCCTCTCATATATTTTAAATATTTGTAAATATATTTTTACATATATCTTTCATATATTTATAAATTTATAGTATGTATTTATATCCCCTATATGTATATACATGCATATACCCATATATGTGTATATTTATATTTGTATGTGCATACATATGTGTGTATCTTGATAAGTTGTAAGTGACAGTGCTACAAATAGAAAGCAGTGAGTGCTATTTATAAGACAGATTTCAGTTGTCATGGTATAGAGATCAAAATTTCTTCACAGATAATCTTGAGAAAATTCATGGTAAAACTTACTCCACAGCTAGGTGATGAGGTTTCCTTAAAGGGGGAATTCATAATGTTTTTCCCCCAGCTTTATTGAGATATAATTGACACATATATTGTGTATGTTTAAGGTATACAATGTAATGAGTTGATATTTGTATATATTGTGAAATGATTACCATAGTAAGGTTAGCACATCCATCACCTCACATAGTTACGTATTGTGTGTGTGTGTGTGGTGAGAAATTTTAAGATCTACTGTCTTGGGTTTCCCTGGTGGCACAGTGGTTGGCAGTCTGCCTGCTGATGCAGGGGATGCGGGTTCATGCACCAGTCCGGGGGGATCCCGTGTTCCGCGGAGCGGCTGGGCCCGTGAGCCATGGCCACTGGATCTGTGCGTCCGGAGCCTGTGCTCCGCAACGGGAGAGGCCACGGCAGTGAGAGGCCCATGTACCACACACACACACACAAAAAAAAAAAAAGATGTACTGTCTTAACACCTTTTGAATATACCACACGATATTGTTAACTATGGTTACTATGCTGTATATTACTTTCCCACAACTTGTTCATCTAATAACTGGAACTTTGTACACTTGGACAGCTTTCATCCTTTGTCCCCACTCACCCACCCACCCACCCACACATCTAACAACCACCATTCTGTACTCTGTTTCTATGAGTTCAGTGTTTGTAGATTCCACACGTAAGTGAGATCATACAGTATTTTTTCTCTATCTGACTTATTTCACTTAGTAATGCCGTAAGGTTTGTCACAAGTGGCAGAATTTCCTTCTTTTTTACGGCTGAATAATATTTATATATAATCAAGTTTTCTTTTTCCATTCATCTCTTGATGGATGCTTTTGCTGTGTCCATGTCTTGATTGTTGTGAAAAACGCTGCAGGGAACAGTGGGGGTGCAGATACCTCTTCAAGATAGTGATTTATTTCCTTTGAATATATACCCAGAAGTGGAGTTACTGGGTCATGAGATAGTTCTGTTTTTAGTGTTTTAGGGAACCTCCATACTGTTTTCTGTTGTGGCTGCACTAGTTTACATTCCCTGATTACATTTTCCTGATTATTATTAATGTTGAGCACTTTTTCATGTCCCTGTTGGCCATTTAAATATCTTCTTTGGAAAAATGTCTACTAAGGTCCTTTCCCTCTTTTTAAATTGGATTATTATTATTATTTTTTGCTATTGAGTTGTATAGCTTCCTTATATATTTTGGGTATTAACTATTTAATAGACATGTGGTTTGCAAATGTTTTCTCTCATTTTGTAGGTTGCTTTTTCATTTTGTTGACTTGTTTGTTTGTTTACTGTGCAGAAGCTTTTTAGTTTAATGTAGTCCTGTTTACTGATTTTTTGCTTTTTTGCTTGTGCTCTTAATGTCATATCTAAAACATAATTTCCAACACCATTGGGAAGGAGGTTTTTCCCCTACATTTTCTTCTGGAGTTTTATGGTTTCTGTTCTTACCTTTAAGTTTTTTATCCATTTTGAGTTAATTTTTGTGAATGGTGTAATATAGGGGTTCAGTTTTATTCTTCTCCATGTATATAGATTTCCCAAAACCTTTTACTGAAGAGTATTCTTTCCTCACTGAGTTTTATTGTCTCCCTTGTCAGATATTAGTTGACTGTTTATGCATGGATTTGTTTCTGGGATCTTGATTCTGTTCTGTTGGTCTATGTGTCTGTTTTTATGAAAGTACCATGCTTTTTTGATTACTGTAGCTTTGTAATATAGTTTAAAATCAGGAAGTGTGATGCTTCCAGCTTAATTCTTTGTCAGGATTGCTTTGGCTATTTGAGGTCTTTTATTGTTTCATATGAAATTTGAGGGTTTTTTTTCCTATTTCTGTGAAAAATGCCACTGGAATTTTGATAGGGATTGGAATTTAATTTTATTAAATGTATACTAAGTGTGACACTTGAAGTTTTATATATGTTCTCATTTTATCTTCATAACTGTAGGGTAAGAAGCATAACTGAGGCTTGAGAAATTATGTAACTTCAAGTGGCAAAACTGTGAAGTGTCTACTGTGTTCCAGGTGCACTTCAAGTCACTAGAGACACTGCAGTACATTAAATTGAAATGAAAATGCACTTTATGGAGCTTTTGATCCAATTGAGGTTTATTTAAAATGAAATAAGTAAGTGATATTTATAGTATTGTATGTTAGATGGTGTTAAGTACAGAGAAAGTCAACCAGAAAGGGGGATAGGGTGAACTGAAAAGTGAGGATGTCCATTCTAAATAAAGTTGTCAGGGAATGGGTGTTATTTAAGTTAAGTAATGCTAACTACCAAAACATACAAAGCCTTGAAACTCAGTAAGTTACTACAATCCATTGTTATTTATCTGATTATATTTCGGGTGATGCTCCTCCATGTCCTAGTTACACAACTATTGTATTTATTCCCAAAACTCTTCACAGGAAAGAGGAATAAAAGAGGTTCACCAGCTCTTAGTAGTCTAAGCCTGGAAATGACAAATATCACAACTGTTCACAATCCCTTGGACAGGGTTAGTCACATGATGCCATCATAACTACAGAAAAGCTGGGATAGATAAGAGAGCACATGGACTGTTTGATCACACTATTCATCTCTTGCAGAGAAAGCTTCATGAAGAAGATATTTATGCCAAGACTAAAATAATTTTTCAGCGAAACTTTAACATGAAAGTATATAAAAAGAAAATAATAAGAGCCATTAGGGTCAGTCATCAACATAATATATCTCATTGAACTTTGTCACCAGAGCAAAAATCCTAATGATTTCAAATTCATATATTATATGTCTTGCTATTGAGGTGGGTACACTTGTTTCTAAAATGTGTCCTATTAAAATTTTATAGATGACATTTAAATTTCCTAGAATAAAAATAACAGCAGGGCATAAGAGTAATCAAGAAAAGAGAAAAAAGATTAAAAGTATTAAATCTATTTAAAGTGTTATTTTTAACTGGTACATGTTTCTTATAATAGTCACTACCAAGGTGATGATGACAAACTTTTTCCTATGCAAAAGAAACATGGTAGAATATAGTCTTTCAGTGGCATAATTTAAGAAAAGTGTGCTACCGACACCCCTAAGAAGTCACTTTAACATTGAGTCAACTTATTATCTAAATGCAATTACATGGGATTTTGCTCACAATTTATCACCTAATAATTTACTGACCAGTCTTTGGAGACTTTGCAAATAACAAGACCATTTCTATCATAGTACAGAATAATTAAAAACTAGTCATATTTGATTTATTTTACTCTTATTTTTAATCAGTGTTTTAATTAGAGAAGAAGCCCTGTTAGCTTATTTCTGTAACAGTGAAAAGAATAGTGAAATATCCTGTCCTATTTTTCTGCTTCTCCCCTCCCCATGCCTTTAGAGTATTGTAGATTTTAAAGGGTATTCAGATAACCATTGATTGAATAACCTCACCATTCAGTAGGATATCCAAATAGATGCCTACGTGGTTTTGAGAATGTGGAGAGACTGAATGATTTCTGAGCACCTACTCTCCCACTTCTGTCAGAGGCTGTGCTGAGGGGGAAAAGAGTGATTTGTGATCAAATCTACGGTTTCATATTCAGTTTTCAATCCAATTCAGCAATTACTGAGTGTTCTATGGAGGAGGCAGTGGCAAAAATTTCAGGGATACAGTTATCGGAAATTGACTCTGCAGTGAGGAAAATTATGTCTACAATGAGAAAGGGCAGAAGAATAAAAGGCATTATAAAAAAAGGCAAACATTTGTTGCCTTTCGTATATGGAAAGAGTGCACATAAATGACTGAGTAGAGAAAGGAAAATGCCTGAAGGTTTGTGGAATCAAGAGAAATATCAAGTATCATACAGAAACATGGCAAACTATCTTGAAGGACAATCAGAATTTTGCTGAACAAAAAGAAGAGAGGCAGAAATACAGAGAACTGTTCACTTTATTCATGGGCAGTGGATGGGACCTTCAATAGCTTCTCTTTATCTACTAAACGAAGACCTCATTGCCTCATAAAGCTGCCTCAGGATTGAAATACCACCTCTTTACCCTTCTCTCTGAGCTTGTTTACCACTACAAATTAGTAAACCTCCACATTAGCCCTCTGCTTTCTTACCAAAAATAATGTGTATATTTCTACACTCACTATTCTCTCTACCTTCAGTAACAAACCTTGGCAGTGAAGATGGAGAAGAAACCAAGAAAGCGTATGCTTTCAGGCAAAGTCCCAGACTCGGCCTGATGCCATGAAGAACTGGATGGATGCAATTTATACTTGAGAATTTCTTCTTGAAGTAAAGGAACTGGACTTTCATCCTCTCACATCATTCACTCATTAGCTAGGGGCCTCCCAGGAAGGTGGGGCGTGTAAAACACCCTGGCACTTCTAGCTCTCCTCCTCCATTGCCCAAGAACAATCCTAAGAATGTTGCAGAAGGGAGCCTTCAGCAGCAGCATGTTTAGGAGCTGGGGTATGGATGTATGGAGCTCGTAAAAGGCCATCTGAATGGGCTCTGAACAGCACCCTCTATCTGTGTGACCTATTCCCTAAGTCAGAGTTAATTTCAAACTTCCTCTCTGTTCCTTTACTGGACTCTTTGCATTTCTCTTGATATTTAACATGCATTCTTTTTTATTGTTATCTTTCACCTACTAGTTGTACTTTAGAAGATACTAAATTCCTTAAGCAGATTTATCTTCAGTTAAGTTACAGAAAATAGTTGCATCTATATTATGTGCTAGGTATCATGCTAGGTGGATAGGTTGACCAAAAGCCATAGGGATAGTTGTTGCTCTTGAGACTTCGGAGTATATAACCACATACTATTTTATTTTATTTATTTATTTATTTATTTATTTATTTATTTATTTTTTCTTGGTATGTGGGCCTCTCACTGTTGTGGCCTCTCCCGTTGCGGAGCACAGGCTCCGGACACGCAGGCCTAGCGGCCATGGCTCACGGGCTTAGTTGCTCCGCGGCATGTGGGATCTTCCCGGACCAGGGCACGAACCCGTGTCCCCTGCATCGGCAGGCGGATTCTCAACCACTGCGCCACCAGGGAAGCCCATATAACCACATACTATTTTAAATGAATAAGGTAGGCAGTGTGGACAAGAGGAAGAATCCAGAGGCTTCAGTCTCAGACCTAATATCAAATCTTGATTCTAATACTTCGTAAGTGTATGACCATGGACCAGTAACTTAATGACATATCGGCACGTAACCTGTTTGAATCTGAATTTCCTTGTCTCTAAAATAAATAAGTTAATCCTTTTTAAACAGTGTCTTTATAATATCACTCCCATGTGATCCTTAACTGTTATTTAATGTTATTTCCTTCCCTTTAAATTCCTTTAAATATCGAACACAAGGCTTTGCACAAAATATATTCATAATGCCATTATTAATTGCATGAGAAGCATGAATGGAGAGACAGAGTAAGTTCAGAGCTCTGAGTATGTTCAGTGAATGGTGATCAATAAAGTTTGAGTAGAGAATGAGATATAAATATCCATATGAATATATCCCCCCATATAAAATGTTGAAATAAGCTAAAGTTAATGTAAGATGTGAAATTCCAGAGCAGACTGTTTATATTTAATATGGTCTGTTGTAGAGAATTTTCAAAGTTCTTTCAGAAAAGCAATCTAAAATCATGATGAAGTATGGCACTTCTTTGAGAAATTGAAGGTGGTAGACCATTTGAGTCCTAGAGGTTCTCCAGCACTTTTTTTTCTGCTGGAAAACAATATCATAAGTGGACATGCTATGGGGGGGGTCCCCATTTTGATGGTAATTTGCTGTTGGTCACAGATAGGTTAAGCATAACTTCTTATGTCAGCTCTTTTACTTGTACTCTGGACCCTCCTGTGCATTGAGAAGATGTCTTGCGACCATGTTTGCGAATGAATTATATAGGAGACTCTTAAAAGAGTAAATGAGAGTTGGTGAACAGTAGCAGTGAAAGGAAGTAATAGATAATAATACCAAAAAGGGAGGTCAAACTATGGAATTCATGTAGCTGTTGTGTTTGTCTGACTTCTAGTTCTTTGTTGTGAAAATTAAATTATATGTATGTAAAAGCTTGTGCACAGCAAAGGAAACCATTGACAAAATGAAAAGATGACCTACTGAATGGGAGAAAATATTTGCAAATGATATGACAAACACATATACACTACTGACACTATGTATAAAATAGACAACTGATGGGAACTTACTGCCTAGCACAGGGAACTCTACTTAATGCACTGTGGTGTCCTAAATGGGAGGGAAATCCAAAAGGGAAGGGGTATATGTATATGTATATGGCTGATTCATTTTGCTGTGCAGTAGAAGCTAACACAACATTGTAAAGCAACTATATGCCAATAAAAATTCATTTTAAACAATCCAACATATATAAAAAACTCATACAACTTGACATAAAAAAAAGAACCTGATATAAAAAATGAGCAGAAGAACTGAGTAGACATTTTTCCAAAAATAAATGCAGTTGGCCAATAGGGACATGAAAAGATGCTCAATATCACTAATCATCAGGAAAATGCAACTCAAAACCACAATGGGATATCACCTCACAGCTGTGAGGATGGCTATCACCAAAAAGTCTACAAATAACAAATGTTGGCAAGGATGTGGAGAAAAGGGAACCCTCGTACACTGTTGGTGGAAATGTAAATTGGTGCAGCCACTGTGGAAAACAGTATGAAGGTTTCTCACAAAACTAAAAGTAGAACTACCATATGACCCATCAATTCCACTCCTGAACATGTATCTGAAAAAAAATGAAAACACTAATTCAAAAAGATGCATACATTAGTGTTCATAGCAGCATTATTTACAGTTACCAAGACATGGGAACAACCTAATTGTCCATCAACAGGTGAATGGATAAAGACAATATGGAACATATATACAATGGAATACTATTCAGCCATAAAAAAGAGAAAATTTTGCCATTTGCAGCAGCATGAGTGGACTTGGAGGGCATTTTGCTAAGTGAAGTAAGTCAGAGAGAAAAAGATAAATACTTTATGATATCACTTATATGTGGACTCTAAGAAATAGAACAAACTAGTGAATATAAGAAAAAAGCAGGGCTTCCCTGGTGGTGCAGTGGTTGAGAATCCGCCTGCCGATGCAGGGGACACGGGTTCGTGCCCCGGTCTGGGAAGATACCACATGCCGCGGAGTGGCTGGGCCCGTGAACCATGGCCTCTGAGCCTGCCCATCTGGAGCCTGTGCTCTGCGGCGGGAGAGTGGAAGAGGCCGCAGCAGTGAGAGGCCTGCGTACTGCAAAAAAAAAAAAAAAAAGAAGAAGAAAGCAGACTCACAGATATAGAGAACAAACTAGTGGTTACCAGTGGGGAAGGGGGAGGGGCATTATAGGGGTGGGAGAGCCGGCAGTACAAACTATTGGATATAAGGTAGGCTTAAGGATGTATTGGACAACATGGGGAATATAGCCAATAATTTTGTAATAACTGTAAATGGAAAGTAATCTCTAAAAATTGTATAAATTTTTTTAAAGAAATTAATAACTTATATGTGTGAACAGAAACTGCTATGCCATTGAGTCTGTTGCCCTGTCTTCTGGGTGTACGGTGAATATGTGTTACCAGAGTGATCAAGAGAACCCATCCTACCTTTTGAACACTGTCTTCTGCCAGACAGATATAATGCAAAATTAGCCCTGCTGTTCCTGTGAACTTCTTGTCCTGTGGAGTTGCCAGTACCGTGAGTGTAAAGTTAGTGGGGTGGGGTGCATGACAATAGTGTCCCCTATCCATTGGGGTTGTAATTTAATCCCAATGTGTTGAACTTTAGTGAGGAGTATTATATTTTTTTAGGTGGTAGAGATATTTATTTTTTCCAGCTTTATTGAGGTTTAATTGACAAATAAAAATTACCTATATTAAAGGTATTCAACTTGATGTTTTGATATATACATGTACGTTGTGAAATGATTACCACATACAAGCTAATTAACATACCTATCACCTCACAAAGTCACAAAGCTTTTTGTGTGTGTGTGTCACAAAGCTTTTGTGTGATGAGAATACTTAAGATCAACTGTGTTAGCAAATTTCAGGTATACAATAACCATATTATTAACTATACTTACCATGCTGTACATTGAATATCCAGAACTTATAGCATTATTATATTTTGTGTGATATAACTCTGGAGCAAAACTGCCCTAACAGCTTCAGCCCTTTGGCATGTGTCCTCAGCTCTAAACACGCTATGTAGTCAGGCATTCTTGTTTAGAATATTCACTGCAGTTTTTATGAAAGTCACCATTTGGTTATGTTGAATGCCTCATGGTTTTAAATACATGCCTGTATGTTAGTCCCATTTTTTTCTATCTTCGGTGGACATCTAAAACATTTGGCCTCAATTCTCAATATGATTTGATGAATTTTAGAATGGTCTTTAGTCACTATGTGGTATGTTTTATTTATTCAGTTTAAAAATGTTCCTAGTGAACTAGGCTTGAAAGTTGGAGAATTTCTTTCTCACATATATCTATAGTCATTTTTCATGGATATATATGCGTATATAGAGATATATAGACACACAAATGCATATGTATGTGTGTATGTTTTAAATGTTTTGTTTCAAGGTTAATCATTTTTAATTCTGTTCATTCAAATTTCTGCTTCCAGCAAAGTGATTTTCTGAAATATATTTTAAATATAATCACAAGTGGAAATGCAGACCATCAAATCAGAGAGGCTTTCCCCAATGGATTTATTTTTGGTAGTTAGCTTTCTAGAATCTTCTTGCTTTCAAGTCTCTGTTATGAGTAATTATGCTTTCAGCCCAAAATAGCAACTCAAAATATTCGGGTTTTTAGGCACTTCTCAATTTTACATTGTAGACTGTGGCACCCATTCATTATATACAAGTCATGTTGTTTTGGGGTTTTCAGATTTTGTTAACGTAGATGCCCATCACCGGTAAAAGCAAGTGTCTTAAAAACATTGCAGACATGGCTTGTCGAAAAATCTGCAAAGTAATTGTTTATCACTGATAATGAGGTAATTAAATTTAGCTATATTTTTGTTTCTTGAAAGAGTGTTGGCAATTTAAATTAAAGCTTGCACTAAGTAGCTTGATACTGTATTAGAAATGAATCAGAATGTGGCCTGAATTTAGAGCAAGAAATTCAGTCTTTGGGTACTAAGGACAATGTATACTTGGGTTGACACATCCCATATTTGAATTTTTTAACCATTTCATATTGTTTCAGATGTTTTCATTGAATAAACAAATTCCTGGCTTCTAAGGTAGAATTATTATTATTTTTTTTACATTTCACTAGTATTTATAATTTAATTTACTTAGAGACCCCTAAGTGCTGAAATTATTCAGAACCCATAACAGAAGTAGGTGAGTCTTTGCTTCTAAAGCAGTAATGTTCAAACTTGCATCCAATCCAATGCACCTGCAGGGTGTATTAGCAAAGGGATTGATGGGTCTCACTCCCAGAGCCTCTTGAGTTACTAGGTGGTGCAGGACTGGAGATGTTGCATTTGTAAGCAGTTACCTGGTATTGCTACAAGGACTACACTTTGAGAACCATTCTTCTTAGATGTCTCGTTCATTGTCTCATCCTAGTTCAACCCTCCATCACTCTCATTTGGGCAACTGCAGCAGCCAGCCTCCTAACTAGTTTTATTGCTCCTAGTTTTACCCCTCTTCAGCCTGTTATCCACACAGCAGCCAGAGAGGTTCCTTTAAAACATGCATCAGATTGTGCCTTTCTAATGGCTTCTTGTCAGTCTTAAAACAGAATGCAAATTCTTAACCTTGACCTGTGAGGCTTACCTTATCTGGTCTTTGACTTGCTGTTCTACCTCATCTCCCACCATTTTCCCCTTGACTCACTCTTCTCCAAGTTCATTGGCCTTCTTGACGTTTCTTGGCTGACTATACAAATCATATGCCTACCTCAGGGCTTTTGCACAGAATTTTTTTTTTGTCTAGGATGATCACTTTTCTCCCTCCACAGATTTGTGTATGACTTCCTTTCTCATTTCATTCAGATCACTCCCCACACAGGCTTTTCATCACCTTTCTAACATAGCTCTCTCTCCTTGCCTCTCACACTTTTATTTGTAATATGACTCCCTGCCCCCAAATGCAAGCTTCTCAGGAGTATGAAATGTTTGTTCACTGCGAAAACCACAGTGCTAAAACAGTCTCTGGCACTTGAGATATATTCAATAAATACATGTTGAATAAATAAATGAGTGACTAGTTGGAAGAATGTCCCTTTAAGTACCCCTTCCTCCTCACAATCCAGACAAGTCTTTTGTCCACAGGTTATCATATTTCTCTTCCCACCATGTTCTCCAGTATTCTTGTTTATGCAGAGCTGCTCTCAGTTTCCCATATGAACCTTACCTCCAACCTTATTCCTTTAAGTGATATTAAATCTTTCGCGATGAAAAAAAAAGTCTACACATACAACTAAGGATCCTTGGTTTTCATTTCAGGGTCACTAATTCTTATTTAAATTTTTGGCTGCATCAGGTCTTCATTGCTGCACATGGGCTTTCTCTAGTTGCGGCGAGCAGGGGCTACTCTTCGTTGCAGTGCAAGGGCTTCTCATTGTGGAGGCTTCTCTTGTTGCGGAGTATGGGCCCTAGGCACGCGGCTTCAGTAGTTGTGGCACACATGCTCCGTGGCATGTGGGATCTTCCCAGACCAGGGCTCGAACCCATGTCCTCTGCATTGGCAGGTGGAGTCTTAACCACTGCGCCACCAGGGAAGTCCCTGGATCACTAAATCTTAAATGATGTATCCCTGTCTTATTTGTGACTTGCACATTTTAAGTACTGATATTCTGCTCATTAGACTGTTAGCTGTGAACTGCTGGTATACATAGAACTTTAATTGCCAAACTGAGGTTTGGTTTTTTTTGTGTGACAATAATTCAGTTCTAGAACGAGAAAGATGACAGTAAATGTTACCCTGTAACTATTCAGTCAGGACATGACCTCTTTTGCATGATTTCTTCCTGATCACTGCTTTTTATCAAGCAGTGTTTTCTAAACAGCCAGACTGTATTGTGCCATGTCCATCAGAAGCTACTTGGAATTATGTTTTGCCACCAAATCACATGAGGCGAATTCAGGTACATTTGATAACAAGAATTATAGAATCAAGGTCACGAGTTATGGAATCAATATTCAAAATGATCTCCAGGAGCTTTTGCTCTCAACCTGGTGTTGAGTCTTACGTCTTTTCAACCAAGCATTGTGGCCTGTGAATTCTTTTTCTTTCACTTTCCAATTTTACACAGTGATTTATTCCACTTTTCTCGGTAAACTAGTTGAAATCTCTGACATCCTTTACAACTCCATCCTCATGTTTCCTAGTGGTTGTTTCTTCTAGGTTTCCCAAGTAGTTCATGAAACTGTAGCCAAAACTGAACTTATCATCTTTCACCAAAATAAGTTTATATTCATGACTGTCTTTCTGGTTAAGGGCACAGTTATTCTTTTACCATTAGAGAAATAAAGAGAGGCATGGAGGTGCAGATGTTAGGACACATTAAAGAAAGAGTACTTGGGCAGTATATGTAATATATGACATATATAATGTTTATGTATTTCTCCTAGCTTCATTAAACTCATAATTTTCGTAGAATTTGGTGTAACTCACATGATAATGACAATTCATTTGTCATCTTCATCTAACATTTTTTATTCACATTGACCATGTGCACGATGTCATGTTATTGGGAGTATACATGTCATGATCTCTTTTTGTATTTCTAGTATTTATATTTCCAGACATTTTTGGTTGTGAATTCTTTTGTAGCCATTATAACTACTTGAAAATTATATCAGATCAATATGCCTTTTATTTTTTTGTTCCCTGACAGTTTGTCAGTGTCTATGTCTGTCCAACAGCCTAAAATGTAGTATGTGTGTTTGAGGGAAGAGAGATGGGAAATACTGCTTTCCTCCCTCCTTTTTTTTCTCATAAGGCCTCATATATTTCAGAATTTCTGGGAGCTATGACAGAGTTAATCATTATTATAATCAGAAGAAATAACACTTATTACTCAATGATGTGTCAGGATTAGAGATGGTGGCCCATGGGCCCCTTCATATTTTAATTTCCCTGCATCTCTGCTTGCAGCCTCCAGTTCACTTGCAAAGTCCATAGAATTTGTCTTAATTTTGCCCTGTCTTCTTCCTCCCTTACCATAACCAATGTTATCAACCTGTATTATGTCCTCAGTATCCTTCAAAGCCTCTTACATAGTCACATAGATACTTTCCTGAGTAATCTTCCATTCCTATTGATTATATTCACTGGAATTAAAGTTGTCTTCCCAAAGGGTAGATCTATCAGTGTCAACCTTCTGTTCAGCAAACTTCAGTAACTCCCCATTGCCTGTAGTAGTCAATAAAATTGTTTAGCTTCGGGATTTAGTATCTTGACGTCAAAATGAGTTTCCAACTTTATGCCTCTGGACTCTTCCTGAAACTTTCTCTCTGTTCTATTTGAAATGAATTACATCCACACCTCTGCAGTGCACTATAATAGGTTAATATTTCAGTGTTTGTATGTGTATTGGTGTTCTCTCAGAGTAGATTTTCAGAGTTTTCTGTTTATCAGCTTTTTGAAATGATCATCTCTTATTCAAGTCCATGATAAATACAACCTCTTACATGAAATCTATTTTCCTCTCACCTTGCCCAGACTGATGTTATGGCCTTTCACTTTCCTTTGAACCACCATGACTCTTTGTTTGATGGTCTACATCAGCAATTACCTTTTATTTTACATACGTTAGATAGGTATGAATACATGTGCTTTTTTCACAGTCTTGTTCTACACTGACCCTGAACCCTTAAGTACAGCAATAATATCTTTTTATCTTTATTTTCTGAAAGTTGATGTTGTTTAAGCTTTGGAATTAGGCTTAGGTTCAAACACAGTGTAAAATACCATTTAGTGGACATAGAGTATATCCCTGTGCAAGGTTCTGTGACACCATGATTGAAAATTCGTGTTGCATATAGGATGTCCTGAATTCTTCGCATTGTTTTTTTTTTTTTTTTAAAAGGGCTAAGACAGTTTGTGTCCTTTGCTAGGCACATGTAGTCACTTAATGATGTATTCCCCAAACATGTTGGCCTTGATTACTTAAGCCAGAGAGTTGGGTCGTATGACGGAAGTGTCCAGTTGGGAATATTGGATTAGCATGAACTGACTGAAGTGCTAACTAATGAAAATCAGGCTGATGCAGAATAGACAGAAGGGTCAAAAGCACTGAGCATGCAACACCTGTGAATTGTATCCAGATCATTTATCTATCAGATTCTGGTCTGCATTCAAGGTGTTGACTTTGATCTTTCTCCAACTGTAAATGTTTCATCCAAAACAACTGCGATATTGGCACAACTGTTTTCAGGAGTTGCCCAAGACAAAAATAACAGGATTCCCCAGGCTAGAACTAAAGCTCATTACAACACTGTTACTCTGTGCATGGTGAGAGAAACCCTCAAATTAGAGGCCTAACCTAATATAAACATGGAAAAAGTAACTTTTACTCATAAAGTTAGGGTTATAAGATCAGCTTGTATGTTGTTTCTCTGAAATAGATTAATAGTGATCATTGGCTCAAAATGTGTGATTCTTTGAATCGGAGCCATCTTGAGATCTGTCATAAATGATCCAAATATAGAATCTAAAAAATAGAAGCTCATCTCTGTGAAGAATACTTATGTGTGGGCATGTTTATTTTTTATTTTTTTATTTTTTTGCGGTACGCGGGCCTCTCACTGTTGTGGCCTCTCCCGTTGCGGAGCACAGGCTCCGGACGCGCAGGCCCAGCGGCCATGGCTCACGGGCCCAGCTGCTCCGCGGCATGTGGGATCCTCCCGGACCGGGGCACGAACCCGCGTCCCCTGCATCGGCAGGCGGACTCTCAACCACTGCGCCACCAGGGAAGCCCCGGCATGTTTATTCTTGATTGTTCTCATTGTGTTGGCGAGAGAACTTTTCATACCTATTGTAGGGCACTATCATAACTCAACTATCATAACTCAACTCCTGTTGAGTACTTGTCAAAATATCTGTGCTTAAAATAATTTTGTGACATTCAGCTGTGTTCTTACATGACTTAGTGATGGTACTGCATCTATTTGTGATGTCATGTGAGTGCACATGACTATGACTTAGGGCAGAGATGACTTGTGGGCCCTTACTATCCTGCTTTTTCTCAGAATCCCAGGGCCTGAATGTTGTATGCTCATATTCGAAGGAAAACAGTACAGTTATGGAGATACTCTGGATGCAACATGTGCCACCCCAGTGATTTCTGAGGCCAGTTTGGCTGACTTGGCAGGCCTGGCAGTCAGTTTTCCCTCCCTCACATTTCCATGTGGGATTCCTTCTTGAGCCAGCATGTATGCAGCTTCCAACTCTGAATCAGTTGTTTGGAGCTTATGGCAGTTAAGTTCCTGGGTCATCTCACAAAAGGGTGTGTAGCCATAATATAGTTATTCTCTAGTGCAGATAGTACTAATCTATTATCTGCTTCCTACGTGATCTGGGTGATATGGGGACTAGGGATGCAGGAGGCAGTGAGGGAATACTTCAGGAATTACCAAACCCATCTAGGGGGCTTCACCTCAAATTACACTCAGAATACCACTCTGATTTCCTCTGTATTTTCACAACTCTTTTGTCTTGTTCTGCATGCAATACACATATCTCTTCTATCTCTCAAATGATTTGTTTTTAAAAGCTTCATAGGTACAGCAGAACCCTTTTTGATAGAATAGGAAAGGTAAAGCATTTTTTCTTTTAGTTGTTGGGATGATGTGGTTATGACCTCTGGAGGACTACTGAATATAATAATTTAGTCTGACATGGCTATTTCTCTTTTCTTCCACATTTTCCCATGTTTCTCCTTCCTTCAGTCAGCTAATTGTTGGACAACCATGCAAAGTGGACATTGCGGTCACGTGGGAAATGGGGGAATATCTGACTTAAATCACTTTAGGAGAGGATGACACAGTTCCTTTTACCCCTACTTAAACCACCAGATTGTCCACTTTCTCAGGTCACCTTGAAGTTCTGGTGGTGTTAATGGCAAGTTGTATGTATTATTACTCATAGATGTTACCACCTAACATATGGTTTACTATAACTTTATAAACCTTAAATTTAATGTCTTCAGATTGTATGAAATGAATTATTACTTCTTTAATGAAATTACCTCATTAACTAGGTTTTGTTTCTTGAGTGTTAGATGTTCTTATTCCTGAAGGTGTCTTAGAGAGGAGTTATGGGGTTTTAGAAGGAGCACTGGATTGAGAGCCAGGATATCTTGCTTCTGGTCTTGAATTTGCTTATTTAGTGTCATTACCGTGAATAAGTCTTTAAACTTCTCTATTTTCTGTTTTTATATATGAAGTAAGAGACTTTAAACAGTAAACACAATGAACAACAATAAATATCAAGTTTTTCAAACACAGAGATCCAGAGAACAGAGTAGTGGTTACCAGAGGGGAAGGAGGGGGAGGGGAAAATGGGTAGAGGAGGTCACCTGTATGGTGACAGATGGAAAGTAAATTTTTGGTGGTAGGCATACTGTAGTATATACATAATTAGAATAGTTGTACACGTGAAACTTATACAATGTTGTACACCAGTGTTACCTCAGTTAAAAAAAAAATAAACATCAAGTTTTTGCTATCTGTTGCATGCCAGCTGCTGTATTAGGTTTATATATCACAACCTTATGAAGTGTGAATTATTACATTTTTTTGAAGAATTAACATTTCTAAGCATCAACTTGATGAAAGTATTGTTCTTATTTTAATAGGCTTTAGAGAAAAAGAGAGGTATGTCAATAATTGTTTTTAATTAATTAATTAATTAATTTGGTTGCACCGGGTCTTAGTTGTGGCAGGTGGGCTCAGTAGTTGTGGCACGCAGGCTTAGTTGCTCTGTGGCATGTGGGAGCTTCCTGGACCAGGGATCGAACCCATGTCCCCTGCGTTGGCAGGCAGACTCTTTATCCACTGTGCCACCATGGAAGTCCTCAATAATTTTTTAATTGAAGTATAGTTGATTTACAATATTAGTTTCAGATGTACAACAAAGTGATTCAAGAGTTTTGTAGATTCCATTTTAAGTTATTACAAAATAATGGCTATATTTCCCTGTGCGATTCAGTGTATCCCCGTTTCTTACTTACTTATACATAGTAGTAATTTGTATTTCTTAACCCCCTACCCCTACCCCTGTCTTGCCCCGCCCCTGTTCCCTCTCCCCACTGGTAACCACTGGTTTGTTCTCTATGAGTCTGTTTCTGTTTTGTTATATTCATCCATTTGTTTTACTTTTTTAGATTTCACACATAAGTGATAAAATAGAGTGTCTTTCTCTGACTTATTTCACTAAGCATGATTAACCTCTGGGTACATCCAGGTAGTTGCAAATGGCAGAATTTCATTCTTTTTTATGGTTGTGTAATGTTCCATTGTATGCACGTATGTGTGTGTGTGTGTGTATATATACACACACACACACCATCCCTTCTTTGTCCATTTTATGTGTTGATGGACACTTAGGTTGCTTGCAGTGTTCGTAGCAAGAAATTTTTGAGTTAATGAATATTGAATTATTCCCATGAATTTTAGAAAATAAGAGAACAGTTGTTTTGCTTCTAAGATAATGAATGAACACAAGAAAAGGTAGAGCAGATATTGGGGTAACAACCAAAGTTACTTGCAGATCTAAATGCTGTGAATGTAAGAGTTAACATGATGGAATTTTCAACTTTAATCAACCTGCTCTTTAAAATAGTGAAAAACTTAATTTATGAATAGTTTTGTGATACAATATGTCAACTTGCTGACTAGATTCTTAGCATCTGTGTCTGTGCTTTAGTGACCATTGTCATTTTAGATCCCCAACGTATGAGATTATTTTCTAAATCGGAAAACCGGCTCAGTCTATAACTAAGATATGAGTCTTATAATAGGTTTCTTATGCAGCCTCAACTTAGCTGGAAGGATAGTACTCCATGGCTTCATACATTAATTTAGGACACTGGAAAGGGTTTTCAATTTAAGTATGTATTCAAAGGTGCATAGCAAAGTTAATTGTGACAATAATTGTCAATCAAATGCTTCCTGAGTAGCAGAGTGTACATGTGCACACGTACACCCCCCTACACCTCCACCCCTACACACACAGATGTTCCTCTCTGACCTACGAATATTTAAGTCATATGCTCTGGCCCGATTTGGCATTCCATCTAAAAGGTGGACTCTCTGGTGCCGTGGGCTCCCTGAGTCCTCAGATTTCTGTGACAGCTATTAACTCTGTGTAAGCTTTGGCAGCTGCCTCAGGCACAGTATTGAGAACATATCCGATGTGGAAGTGATCGCTATTTTAATACTGGAGCTACTTTTAAAAAAATATATGACCTTTAGGAAGTTTTTAATTAAGGAAACATGGATTTTTGGGGGAACGGAGCAGTGCTCATTATGATTAGTCTATTCTCTTCACCTACATATTTGTTATAGAAGACTATGAAAAAATGTCTCCTTTTCTACAATCTTGCTACAGATACATTTATCTCATGAGAGCTGTGAGAAAACTTTTCTCCACAGATACACCTTTCTTAATATTATACATGTTTCACAATAGCACATTTCATGTACATAGTAAGGCACTAAGACTTGCCTTAAAATTGACATTAGGAGATGAGTGTCACCTATGTGCACATCTCATATTTCTAATAAAAACATTGATTTTCTTTGTCTTATGTATGAGACGAGTTAATTATATACAGCACTTGTAAACCTTGAGTAAACTTGCAGACTTGGTAAAACTTGTAAACCTTGAGTAAAGTAGTCATTTTTATTGGTACCTTTCCTTAATTTTACTAGTAGTCAGTTCCATGTTTAAGGAACACATATAAAATAGTAAATAAAATTCAGCGAAATATTTTAGAACATCATTTGAAAGACATTATAAAACAGTTGTGATCAAAAGAATCTAAGATGTTCTTAGTAATGTTTAGCAGCTTAAAAGCCACATACATGGTTACAAAGAGTTCTGAAAGCTTATAGTCTGAGCATGGCTTCTCTCCTGTATAAGCAACTGAGGCAAAAACAACAATTGGCCAAAGAGAGAACTCCATGACATATCACTGGAAACTTTCCTCTACGTTTGTTAGTTTACTCGTGTGTTCATTCTGTCTTCCATTCATTTCATTAACATTTATGGAGTCCTATTATGTGACAAATGCCAAATAAATTCTAGTTAATATAGTTTATTCATTTCAAAAACCCCGATCATCCATTCCGTTCCTGGTACTAAATTAAAAGCTGTATTTATTTTCACATATGAAGTATTATTTTTCCCATTTTACACTTTAGGAAATGGAATGTAAGAGTAGGAAGATAACTCACCAACGTAATAGAGCTACAAAATGTTGGAGCCAGAGTTTTAACTTCCACATCCATGTTTGTTTGTTTGTTTTCTGGTACTGCACAGTGTTTGTAAACTTTTAAAGTATCCCCAACATCTGAGATGATGGGAGAAGATGAAGGAGAGTATGAAAAAGCAAGTCATGAATGCACGGTTATGTTTCTTCTTAAAATAGCTGCAAGTTTACAGTTTTTACTATTAATTACTTCATTCAACCATTTCCAGGCTGAGTTCTCTAGAAATTTTGGAATGAAGTACCAAAGTGGTGGCCCGTCACTCTTCAGATTCTGGGCCTGGGATGGACAGAAAGGAAACAGATTAATACCACAATGCTTCACAAAATCAAAACAAGGAGTGATTTCTAATCTGTAAAAAGTTGAGTACTGTGGTGGTATTTTTTTGTGTGATAGAAAAATCAATATAAATACCTTGAAAGTCCAAAGGCTTTCTTTATTTCTTCTTCTTTTCCAGATCCTCTGAATATCCTTCACATTTTCTTAAATTGCTCTTCTTGGATATATTTTAACAATCTACCTCTTCTCACGTAGGAATTTACATCATCAAAATCACGTGTGTCAGTGTCACAGGCTACAGCTAGTTTCTCACAATATATAGAGAATGTACAGACCTTATTTCTCCTACTTTATCCTATTTGTATATCCAGTCCATTAAAAATGTAAATAGAGGGGCTTCCCTGATGGCGCAGTGGTTAAGAATCCGCCTGCCAACGCAGGGGACACGGGTTCGAGCCCTGGTCCGGGAAGATCGCACACGCTGTGGAACAACTAAGCCCGTGCGCCACAACTACTGAGCCTGTGCTCTACAGCCGGCGAGCCACCACTACTGAAGCCCACGAGCCTAGAGCCTGTGCTCTGCAACAAGAGAAGCCACCACAATGAGAAGCCCACGCACCACAAGGAAGAGTAGCCCCCACTCGCTGCAACTAGAGAAAGCCCGCGTGTAGCAACAAAGACCCAACACAGCCAAAAATACATAAAGAAAATTTTTTTTTAAATGTAAATAGATTTGACATTTCTAAGCCTGAGACAGACATGTCCATGGGTACAGATCCAAGGTTTTTGAGCTTGTTTCTCTAACTTGATCTGATTTAATCCTCAAAAAAAAAAATCTGTTTAAGCAAGTATTGTTATTATCCTTATTATTCTTTCTTTATAGATAAGATGACATCTCAGATATTCATATATTCAGATCACCCATCTATACCTGGGGAATGATTTTAAGATAGTAGTTGTATTTTTTTTTTTGATCTAGGGGAATAATCATGTGTTTGATAGGTTCTAGCATAATGTTATACATGTTCAGCATACATTATTCGAATTCACATTTGTGAAGCAATAACTGTTTTGTATGAGATGAGAGCCGTTTGCAAAGTTGAAGGCAGCACGATTCTTTATATCCTCTGGGTGTGAGCGTGGGTATGGCAAATGAAAGAGACTATAAACTGCAACTTTAGTTACATATATTTCCATTTGGACTTCGAAAGTCTGTAGATCCACTGCTCTGAAACCCACCATTCTCTTTATCTTTTTCCTCAGATTCAGCCTTACCATAAATTGGTGTGAATTACTTTCATCATATTATTATAGTCACTTCTCAGTATATGCTCCTGAGCAGAGGTGAATAGGAGTTTTGATAGGGTCAAGCAAGAAGGAAGAGAATTTTTATAAACAGGTATAACTTAGGCAATTGCTAGAGCAAAGGGAAAATTGGAACAACCAATGTGTTTCTTCAAGTTTCTATCTGTATATATAGCAAAATTTGCTAGAGCAACAAACAATTTATGCTAAAGAGATATTTCTATAATGTAACAATCTCTGTTTCAGGGTCCTTTCACCTGACAGAAAATTTAGTCTAGTCACTTCCAGGTGAATTGTAATTCATTTATCTGTTTGGTCTTCTGTTATCCCCGGGGGTTGGCCATGGGTTATGGGGGAGAATGATCACTAGTGAGAGAGATGGGGACCTTACTGTAATGCTACTTTGTTGATGGGGAAAATGAATCTTCTCTTAGACATTTCTGTGCCACCCCCTTTGATGGCACAGATAATTTAGGAATGTTCTCTGTGGTCATAGATGCTGTTTGTTCTCAGGCACTCTTCCTTTGTATGTGCCCTGCCATCATTATAATCCAGAAATATTATGCCAGGCAAGAATGAAAAAATTTACTGTGACACCTGCTTCTTTCTTGGAGTTCACCCAAAGAGTGAATCACAACTCTTTGCTCTCACATCCCCCCGCAAACCTGTGTGATGCATTCATCATTGTGGGATGAAATGATACCAGGCCCTCTCCCAGGAACTCTCTGTTCAGCTCCCACAACCTTTACCTAACCTGTGAAGATAGTGTAGTTTGAGTCTTCTTTATCTGTTTCAAATCTGCCATTTAGTGTATACGTTTTCTGTCCAGACAGCTTATTGTGTTGCAAAATACCTATGTTCTTGAAAATAAAATGACTTGGTTCTCAAGATTTTCTGTGCTATGGGTTTCAAAAGACTTTCATAACTCAGAGGCCAAATTTGATTTGATGAATGACGCTAGTTCAATGACTAAAGGAACTTTTGTGGAGAAAAAAAAAGGGAAAGAAACAACTGGACCATTTGCAAACTATATCTTATGCTGTGTATGTGCATATACACCGTTAGAGTCCATGTAAAACTTTGTCTTGCTACATAGATCCCACAACTACAAACATAAATGTATTTCATGAAAACAGTATTCCCATGAAAGGCCTGTAAAATAATTGTGTTTTCTCAAAAAGTCAAAATGGTGATTATTTATTTAATTATACTCATTAGATCTATTAGTTTTAATACTTTGACAAATATAGATTTTGTTTGGAAAAGTCCATTTTCTTTCATTTCAGTATCTATTTTAATTTTATAACAGAATAATGAAAGCTAAATCAATACCATGTGATTAAAAGAAATGTGTATGTGAATACAGACAAAAACCCTTTAAGGAGGTACTGTCCATGTTATTTCCTGCTCATTGTCTTCTGAAGGCAAGCTATATCTAGCCCTTCAATGCTTATATGGCATCTTGAATTCTAGCAGAGCAGGCTGAAAGATGCACTCCTGGATTTCTTGGCATTACCTAGGTATCTGGAGAGATTGGCTGTCACAGCTTGATCTTGTACCTCCTCCTTGTCTTCTCTTGGAAGCTTGAAGAAATTAGACTATTCAAAAGGCATCTGCATTCATTAGATTTACCACACTAAAAATTTCCCGTTATTTTCAGTCAAGTAATACTTTGTTATAGCAAATTTAAGGAAATGAATCTTTCTGAAAAGCTTTTATTTGCTCTCTCCATCTATCTATGTATCTATCTATTTATCACTGCCTTGGAGTTAACTTAAACATCCCTTATCAGGTAGCAGAGTATCTTCTCATTTGAAGCTGAGGATGCGGATTTCCTCTCTAGGAGTGCGACCATGAGCTGTTGACCTGGCCCATCATTCGTTGGCAGACATCTGAATGCCAAAAATTCTGCCAGGTACCACTACTGAAACGTAGATTTATCTCTTTTGTGTGTCACTTTCCTCAGAATTTTATCTATACATGGAGTGAGACTAAAAGTAATTTCATAGTTAGAAAAATAAACATTAAAATCTAAATTTTTACTAAGAAAATGTGATAGAAAATTAACCTCTTTATGTTAATAAATTGCAGTCTTGCTAGGTACTGTGAGCATGACATTGCTTGGCTAAAATTTTCCATGATTCCCTGCCAGTAAATGAGTAAATAACTATTCCTAAAATCTCCTAATTAGGGAGGTGAATAAATTTGGATGCTGAAGTTGCTACCAGCGGTCATAAATTTATCTACTTCATATTTTTCTTTATAAGTCATGTGAATATCATGTAATATTCTTCAACGTGTCTCTTGTAGATTTTTATATACCTTCTAGTAAGTTAATGCTCTAGAAAGATATACCATACTGTCTGTACTATGATTTTAAGTTCTCCTTGGCATACCATAAACAGGACATACAGACTGAAGTCCAAAGTTATTAGCCTGGCATTTATACCATTAAAGATATTTTCCCAGTTACTTTTCCAATCTCATCTTACCCTAAGGCCTGCTTCTATTTTTATAGATCTCCAAAAGTACATGCCTTGGCTAAAGTTGCTGCTTCTGTCTTAACCATTTCGGTATGTTTACCAGACCACTTCCTATTCACTTTTATGATACAATGTAGTTACTGGTTTATTGCAAAATCTTTTTATATGTATCACCTAATATTCTTCATTTTTCCCGTGAGGCTTCCATCTGCTACATGTGATCATAGCTTCTATATTTCCCTTCTTGTAATACTTACCACACATTATTATTATTATTATTATTTTTTTGTGTGTGGTACGCGGGCCTCTCACTGTTGTGGCCTCTCCCATTGCGGAGCACAGGCTCCGGACGCGCAGGCTCAGCGGCCATGGCTCACGGGCCCAGCCGCTCCGCGGCATGTGGGATCTTCCCGGACCGGGGCACGAACCCATGTCCCCTACATCGGCAGGCGGATTCTCAACCACTGCGCCACCAGGAAAGCCCTCACACATTATTTTGATGTGTGTTGGTGTGTCTGTCTTCCATGGATTATAAGCTCCCAAAATTTGAAACCATGGTTTTCTACTACTGAATCCATAGTAGTTAGAGCAGAGCTTGCCACATAAGAAACAAGAAATATTTTTAAATGGATGAATAAATGGTGAACAAATGGATGCTTACAACAACCCCTTACGTGGGTTTGTACCATATCATAGAAATAAGGGAACTGAACTTGGAAACCTTAAGTACTTAATCCATAGTCATATTCTTAGAAGAGCTCAGCTGAGCTCATATTTGTCTGACGTGTTCCAAAATATCTTGCTACCTAGAGACATATGGTAAATGTTGTATCTGTCTCTTCTTTCTCATCCAGCATTCCCCCAAGAAAACATTTACACCTTTGGAACTTTGTTATGGAAACTCTGAGCATTACCTTTCACCTTGTGACTTATCTTATTTAGCCCTCAACTTGTCTAGCTTTGCCTTGATAGTTTTCTAAAATATTCCTGATGTCTCTTCTTTAAAGTGAAATTAATTATCATTGGATCTTGATATTAATGACTTTAACATTTATTTGGATGTTCAGAGTAGATTGTCCCTTGATTCTTAATGAGGGTGATACTTTCTCAGAATTCCTTGCTGTTTTTCCATAAGATTAAAGAATTTAAAATAGATTGTTAAAATTTTACAAGTACTTTGTGGGGCCTTGGCGAGGAACAAAATATGTGAAAAACTAAAAAAAATTCTTCTTAACAATTATTTTCTAATTGGGCATAGAGAGAAAAAAATAACTAATGCTTAAGAAAACGAGAAAAGAAGTAAAAACTGTGTACTCTTAAGGTCTGTATAAGCACTGCCATGACTGTCTGCCAAGATTCCAGCATATGACTGGCAGACACCAATGTTATTTCATCCCTGGGCATCCTGTAAGCAGAGTCTCCCAGAGATGCTGATAAAAGCTAAATTAATTTAATCTTATTATTTTCGTGCCACTTTTCTCTAACTGGGAGTTACTTCAAACTCATATTTTAACTCTAGTTCACCCTAAGGGAACCACTGTGCTCTTGAGGACCTATTTCTTTCTGCTTTTGAAGGTTCACTGAACAAATAGGGAGCAAATTTATGTGTTCTAAATCATCGTTAAAAGTTTCAGGTAAACAGAATGTAAACCAACTCTGCTATATTTATGTCAACCTTTGATTGAAAGAAAAGAATTCCCTTAAACAGATATTTGAATCTCGTGAAAGAACTGGATTTAGTACATATATACATAGTCCATATTAAACCTCTAAGTAATGCAAAAGAAAGTTTATTTGGCATTATGATTAAAATATTTCAGTTCCCCTTGTTTATATCAATTGTATGATGATACGTGATCACGTTGATGGTATTGGTTAGCCTCAGAATCCCATGATACCAATTGTGTCCCTTAAGAAACTTGTTTCTTTCTAAAAATATTTATCAAGTGTGAGATACAGATCTTTAAGTTATGACCTCACTTATGATACAAGATAGAAAATGGTAATATTATGAGATTTTTGGATTAGTTATTAATAGTTTTTGTTTGGGGAACGTTTGGGTATAAAAGAGAGGGATACCTTAAAATTAGATCCTCTGTATCTATTTATTAATTGAAATTGGTAAATGCATAATAGGATAATTTTCTCAAGTAGCTACTGAGATTCCCACAACATTCTGTCTCCTAAATACGCTAGATATCAAAATTCCCTATACACCTTTACTTATGGAGAAGAGTAAGACCTAGTACACACACTAGTGATAATTAACATTGTTTACTATGTGTCAGGCACTTTGTTAAGTGATTTGCATACAATATCTCATTCAATTTTCATCTCATTTCTGTGAGGTCTATTTTTTCATCACCTCTTTTTTTACAGATGAAAAATTGAAGCTCAGAAAGTTTGTGTTATGACTAAGAGATAGTATAACCGTAGGGTCCTAATAGAAAACAGCACACTCAAAGTAGTTTGAGCAGAGTTTACTTACACAGGGACTATTTTAAAAGGTGTGCAGCAAGTGCAGAAACCTGGAGCCCCCCGATTCCTTAAAGGATCATGGCCTTTAGAAGCTCCTAAAAGGTTAAAAGAGCATTGGACTGGCATTCAGAGTTTTTGTCTCAGTGCAGTTACTAACTCTTCTCTACTGTGGGCTGTCCTTTTCTTTATAGCCTTAGTTTTCTCATCCATAGATAAAAAGGTTTGAGAGAGATGATCTGAAAGGTCAGTTCCTTGTTTTTCTTTTTAATATCCTCTGATTCTATCTTTTTGTAGCAAAATGATGTAAAAGCTTAGTCCCTCATTTTTTGTAACATCTTTTGATTCTGTGTTTAAAGAGCGAATTCTTGGCACAAAAGGATCTGTTACTCAAGGACTAGATGGATCCATCTCCATTTGTGGGTAGCTAAGCCATGCATGGAGTTATTGTGCTGTCACTGTGCCTATGTCCTTGCAAAAATACAATAAGTATATATTCTGTGGCTCCTACAGCAAAACAATTGAAGCTGAGTATCCAGACTCTGACTTTTTAAAATGAAAAACAAACGTCTGATTTGTCACATACATCACTGTTATGAAAAATAAATTGGCTGCCTCATAGAAGTAACACTTTTCCTTTTGATAGGGAATGATGTCCACAATGTCATATTGGTGAGAAATCTTATGAATTTAAATGCTGAACATATTTATAAGGCAAAACGAAATGTGATCTTTTGACTTAGTGTGGATTTTAACTAAAGGATGTGGTCCATGTAGACATTTTTTCATGTATTTTGTCTTAGGTTTTTGGCCACTCTCTCTTAGCTTATTCTCCAAAATGTGTTATCTTTATAATTATTTAAAAATAAAAAGAGGGAGGAAAAATCCATTTGTGAAGAGGGATTAAAAATGTCTTCTGTTTGTGAGATGCTGCTTTAGATTTCAGAAAGCATATACAGGCTATCGCTTTGAGCATTTGGAAGAAAACACAAATGTTATTGCATTAACTTATTTCCCTGTGAATTTTTACTTTTCTTCCTTTCATGAATCATTAGCAACTTGGCTCAAAGGAAGAAGGAACGGGACAAAGAGAAACAATCATGAACCCAAAAAGTAAATTGCATGTAAATGACCCAGTGCACAATTGTAAAGCTCACTACAATAAACTAATGGCTGTAGGTTGCAAAAAAGATTTGGGGTATCTGATATTTTCATTTATCATCAAAAACAGAAATACTAGTCTAGAGTTACTACAACCACATAAAATATACACAGGAGGAATTCCCTCTTGGTCAAAATTATATATATGTATAATTTTGTGTATATAATGACTATAATTTTTAGCAATGATCTGAAAGTAAGGGCAATTTTGTCATTTATAAATTTTATCTATTAAATGTAAGATAGCGGTTAAATAAACAGTGCTCATAGCTAGTGGTAAATTTGCTCTTTTATTTGAGGTTATTATTATTTCTTTGACCTGAATTGCCATTCTCTATCACAAAAGAGCTCTTTTCAATTCCTAGAAAGATTGAAAGAATGAACTGAAAGTTCTCTTCTACCAAAATGCATACATGTCTTTTCAGGTTAGCATTTTGAGCTTCATTGAAATACTGAAAGATTAGGGAACAAAAGTCAATTGTTTTCATCTAGGTGACATACGTGATTGTGACCCCCAGCTGCTGTTTGTTCCCATATGATACTTGAATACACAGGTTCAACTCGAAATATAAAGTGCTTACTGTGAACCTAAGATAGATTACTATGTTCTTATCGTGTATTAGGGGAAGTGTGGTTGTTAGGAAACTTTTTGTTAACCATTTGCAAAGAATAAATGCCTTTAATGTGGCACTTTTATTCAGATTTAATTAATAAGCCAACACGTGAGACCTAAGGCAATTAAATATTTACCAGAGATTTTGGGGTTACTTCTTAAGAGATTTCAAGCTTAAAATGGATTGTTAGTCAAAATGAATTGCCTTTTTTAATGCAAGGTTGTCCAAAATGTTGTAATAATTGGTGTTATATACATAGTGTGATTTGAGAGATACTTAAAAGGCCCATTTGTAACAAATACCTAGCCTACAATGGCATTACTACTCATATTTACAAAATTCGAGTTGCCAACCTTGGTGTCATTTCTTAGGTTTGAAAAAAGATGGGTGATCGCTTCACCTCCAGAAGGATGCCTACAGTTACCTTGGCTGATATTACCTGGGAGTGATATTATCTGTGGCTCAACAATCTCCCCACTATTAGTGGAAATAATTAGTTAGGTTAGTTATTACATTGGAGGGCAGAGACCAGATGTAAGTGAAAGAATAATGCCAGTTAACTTTGGAGTGTAAGAGTTCTCAGCCTGGAACTGTCAGAGAAAACCAATCAACACTGGTCCAGTTTTGAAGATGCTTAGTGGTACAGCCAGGAAGGTGAAAACCTACATGATGGCCCCTTAAAGAAAAAAAAAATCAGAAGAGAGGGTGGATACCTGGGAGGAAAAAGTCTTGCCTCTAGAATCCAGACAAATCATCTCATGCAGAAGAGCAGTTGATAATACACTGACGACATAAAGCAAGAGGATGTTACTCTTGGTGCTCCACTTAATTAGGGCAGAATGTGATATAGCAAATGCCAGAGCTATTAGTGGGATGGAGAGTTTTGGAATTCCAAATGGGAAGGGAGTGTTGCCTTCTCTTCCAATTAGTAAGAAAGGAATAAAGGGAGAAAGTAATAGGGAAAAAGTTAGCTCTGGACACAGTTTGCAGGGAATTGTAAGTACATTCTTCAAATTCTGTAAAATGTGACAATATTCTACACAAACTTAGAGTAATAGTTATTTTATAAATTTTACTTGTTACAATGATTAGAGGAAAAGCCTTTAACCAGATGTACTTCAGAGGAATGAAGGAGGTTGGCTGAGAAATAGGATCATAAAATGATGATTGGATAGAAACAACAAAGAAGATTAGTATCCAGGATCTGTGGGGTTTTGGTTTGTTGGTTTTATTAACTAGTTGTGGCATTTGGGCATCATATCTTATATTTTAAATGAATCTTGGGACTCAGCATGTATCTCCCTTAGCTTCTTGATTTTGGAAGAGTTTTATAAAATTATAATGAAAATGAACATTGATTTAGATAAAATAGCCTTCTTATGTGCATGGTACTCTCATAGTAATTTTGACTGTAGGATATGCAGGTGGAAATTTAAAATAGATTTCTTATATAAAGAGGCCTTTAAAATGAAGGAGTCCCTGTGATTTTTGAACTTAAGTATATGTTGCTATCCATTTTTAATAAGCTGTTTCATGTTTCTTTACAATCTTCTTGGCTACAGTGTAATATTACAAAAGGCATGAGGTTTTTTTTTACTTCAAAACTAGTCCTCTAACTGTTAGATAAAGCATATTATAAGTGTTCAACAGATACCTATTTGATTTATGTGTAAACACTGATATTTACAGGGGAATTAAAGAATGGATATTCTAGTACTTAATTTGGACAAACCAGGAAGAAAGAATTTATACAGAAGAAAGATTATCACAACCTTGATTAAAGCAGTGATTATATGGGTAAAGTGAAAGAACATTCATTCATACAGTGAACACTGATTTAGCACTAAGTATATGACAGGAACAAACAATTATAAATAGGACCCAAAATGTGAGGATTCAAATAGATGAGATTCCCATGACAAGGAAGACATTGCTTAAGGAATTAAGGGAATATAAAAACATTCTCAGATGAAGGAAAACTAAGCTAATTTGTTGTTAGCAATCCTGCCCTTAAAGAGTGACTGAAGGAAGTTGTCTAAGCAGAAAGAAAAAAAAAAAAGAAAAGGCTAGGAACCTCAGAATGGAAAGAACATTGAAATGGAAAAAAATAAGGATAAGTATAATACACTCACCTTGTCACTAGCTTCTTAAATCATGTTTTATTGTTGAAGTAAAAGTTGTACCACCACCTGATATGGTGCTTAATGGGTGTGGAGGAAATAGTTCAGATAGTTATATTTCCAAAGTTTGGAAGGTAAAGGGACTTAAACGGAAGTAAAATATTTATGCTTTACTTAAAGTAGTAAAAGAGCAAGATGAGTAGATTGTGAAAAGCTATGTATGTATATTGTATTACCTAAAATAACCACTAAATGTACTATACAGAGTGATGTCCTAAAAAATACTATAATAGGGCTTCCCTGGTGGCGCAGTGGTTGAGAGTCCGCCTGCCGTTGCAGGGGACACGGGTTCGTGCCCCGGTCCAGGAGGATCCCACGTGCCGCAGAGCGGCTGGGCCCGTGAGCCATGGCCGCTGAGCCTGCGCGTCCGGAGCCTGTGCTCCGCAACGGGAGGGGCCACAACAGTGAGAGGCCCGCATACCACACACACACACACACACACACACACACACACAAAAAAATACTATAATAAAGAATCCTAAAAATTCTTCAAGCAACCCAAAGGAAGTCAAGAAAAGAAAAACACAGGAACAGAACCAGAGAAAACAATCAAAAGTAATAAATTGGTAGACTTAAGCCATAACATATTTATAATTACTTTAAATGTAGATAGTTGAAGTAAAATAAGTATAATACAGATATTGGCACAGTGGATAAAGAAAAGATGACCCACCAATATGCAATCTAGATGAAATCACTTAAACTCTAGTGATAAAGGTAGGCTGAAGTAAAAGGATAGAACAATATATACTTTCATACATTAATTAAATAGAACAAGAGTGGCTAAATTAACATCAGGTAAAGTAGTCTTCCAAACAAAGCAAATTATAAGAGATAGACAGGAGTTTTACATAATGATAAAAGGGTCAGTACACCAAGAAGCAATATGCAATATCAATTCTAAATGTATTTGCACCCAAAAATAGAGCTGCAAAATATGTGAAATAAAAACTGATAGAGTTGGAAGGAGAAATAGACGCATCCACAGTTATAGTTGGAGACTTCAAACTCCACTTTCAGTAACTGATAGATCAACTAGACAGAAAATCATCAAGGATTCAGAAGAACTTAACAATACCATTAACCAACAGGATCTATTACATATTTATAGAACACTTACCAACAGCAGAATATACAATCATTTTAAGTGTCCATGAAACAGATACCAAGATGTAGACCCTATCTTGGGCCATAAAACAACCATCAGCAATTGTTTAAAAAAATGAAATCACATACAATGTGTTCTCTAATCAAACTAGATAAACGTATCAAAAGGATAACAGGAAAATCTCTAAACACTGAAACTAATGAGACAGTTATATAATCCATGAGTCAGAAAGGGGAGTTGCAAGAGAAGTTTTTTAAAATACATTGAATTGAGTGAAAATGGTAATTTTAAATTAAATGTAAAATTTTGTAGTTCAGCTAAAGCTGTGCTGTAGGGGAAATTTATACCATTAAATGAGTACATCAGAAAAGTCTTAAATCAATAAACTCCTACATCAAGAAACTAGAAAAAAGAATACCATTGTAAGCTCAAAACAAGTAGAAGGAAAGAAATATAAATATAGGAGTAGAAAACAATAAAAATGAGACAAGAGGAAATCTATGAAACAAAAAATCATTCAAAATGAATAAATCAGTAAAAGTGATAAACCTCTAGCAAGACTGACAAAGAATAAAAACACAAATTACCAATATGAAGAATATCACTAAAATCCTGAAAACATCAATAGGATGAAGGGGGAATATTGCAAAAAACTATACACTCATAAATTTGACAATTTAATGAAATACACTCACTGCTAAAACAATCTTAATGAGAATAAAAAGGGAGGAATCACTGCACCTTAAATATTTTTACATAGTGTTGCTAATCAAGATTGGTGTTTGTGGAAGGATAGAAAAGAGGATGGAAAAAAAAGTCCATACAAGTATGGCCAACTTACTTTTGACAAAATTGTCAAAGAAATTCAATGGAAAAGTATGCTTTTTCCAACAAATGGTGCTATAGCAATTGGGTGTCTATGGGCCAGAAAAAAAAAAAAAAAACTTGAACAAAAACTCAGTTTATTAACTAATTACTTCAAAGTGAATCATATAAGTATATGATGAGAATAAAATGTAAAATTGTAAAACTTAAAGAATAAAATGTGGGAGAAAGTATTTGGGACATAGAGCTTGTTAAAGAGCTCATTGAAGAGTTTTATTCCATGAAAAGCATGATTTATAAAATTTTTTAAAATTGATAAATTAGAATCTATCAAAATATAAAACAAATAGGCTCTGTGAAATACTCTATTATAAGGTTGAAAATACAGACTCCAGACATGAAGAAAATAGGTGCAAACCACATATCTGAAGTAAAAAAAAAAAAAAAAAAAAAAAAAAAACCTCTTAGCCAGAATATATAAAGAAATCTGAAAACAGGAAAAACAAGCAATCCAAAATTTTTAATGGGCAAAAGGAATGAAGCAACCTTTCACTGAAGATGATATATACATGGTAAATACGCACATGAAAAAGTCTACATGTTCAACATCACTAAGCATCAGGAAAATGAACATTAAGACCTCAATGAGATATCACTACACACGTATCAGAAGAGTTAAATATATATATGTTTATTTATTTAACGACAGTACCAAATGCCGACACAGGATGCAGAGAAACTGGATTTCTCATACAAACCAGTGGGAATGCAAAGTAGTACAGCCACTTCGGAAAATACTTTGGCAGTTTCTTAAAAAAAATATATATATATATGTATGTATGTATATATAGTCAAAAGCTCTATGATCTAGCAAGTGCTCTTTTGGCCATTAATCCCAAGAAATGAGATTATGTGTTCACAGAAAATATCTGTACATTATTGTTCATAGCAGCTTTATTTCTAATAGCCAAAGACCGGAAACAACCAAAATGTTCTACATTACATTACATGAACATTTAAACAAAATGTGTATATGAATACTATGGAATACTACTCAGAAATAAAAAGTAATAAACTATTGATTAATAAATATTGGATGGATCTAGAACATTATGCTGAGTGAGGAAAGAAGCCAACCTCAAATAGTTATATTATCTATGATTCTATTTATATTACGTTGTAGAAATAACAAAATTATAGAGGTGAAAAACAATTTAATGGTTACCAATGGTTAGGGATTTTGTGGGGAGAGTGTGGGTGTGGCTACAAAGGGTTAGTGAGTAGATTTTTGTGATGATGGAGATTTTGGATCTGGATTGCAGTGGTGGTTACACAAATGCACACACATGGTAAAATGACTTAGAACTATATATACACCTTGTACCAAAATTCATTTCTTGGTTTTGAAACTACTATATTTAAGAAGTAACTCTTGGGGAAACTAGGTAATGGGTACAGGGAATTTCTCTGAATTATCCTTGTAACTTCTTGTGAATTTATAATCATTTTGATGATAGTGGTATGTAATTCTTTTTATATATTGCTGAATTCTATTGACTAAATTTTGTTAAGAATTAATGTTTCTTCGAAATTGTGCCACTTGCAGAGATATGGATGGACCTAGAGACTGTCATACAGAGTGAAGTAGGTCAGAAAGAAAAAAAAACAAAGATCATATATTAATGTATATATGTGTAATCTAAAAAATTGGTACAGATGAACCAATTTGCAAAGCAGAAATAGAGACACAGACATAGAGAACAAATCTATGGACACCATAGGGGGAAAGAGGGGGTGGGTGAATTGGAAGATTGGGATTGACATATATATACTACTAAGTATAAAATAGATAACTAATGAGAACCTACTGTATAGCACAGGGAACTCTACTCAGTGCTCTGCGGTGACCTAAATGGGAGGGAAATCCAAAACGGAGGGGATATATGTATACGTATAGCTGATTCACTTTGCTGTACAGCAGAAACTAACACAACGTTATAAAGCAACTATACTCCAATTTTTTAAAAAAAGAATTAATGCTTCTGTGTTCATGCGGGATATTGGTCTATAGTTTTCTTTTCCCCCTGTCTTTTTCTAGTTTTGAACGTCAAGGTGTAATACTGGTCTAATAAAATGAGTTGAGAAATAATCCCTCCTCTTCTATTTTCTTGAAGAGAGTGTTTAAAATTGGTGTTAATTCTTTAAACGCTTGGTAGATTTCTCCAATAAAATCATCCAGGCCTGGAGGTTACTTTTCCTATAGCTTTTTAATTATACATTTGATTTTTTAAGTGTCCACAGGACTCTTCATGTTGTCTGTTTCATCTTGGTTGAGTTTTTATAGCTTCTGGTTTTCAAAGAATTGTTCCATTTCTTTTAAGTTGTAGAATTTATGAGCCTAAAATTATTGTTAGTGTTCTCTAAGTATCCTTTTAATAACTTTGAGGTCTATAGTGATATCTCCTGTTCCATTCCTATTATTGATGATTTGTGTCTTTTCTCTTTTTATCTTTGTCACTATTGCAAAAAATTTGTAAATTTGTTTCTTTTTTCAAAGAATTGTCTTTCTGTTTCACTGATTGTCTCTGTGGTTTTCAGTATCATTTATCTGTGCCTTATCTTTATTATTTCCTTCCTTTTTTTCCATTTACTTTATTTTGGTAACTCTTTAGAAGCCAGAAACTAGAAGAGAGGTGGCTATGGCAATAAAAGGGTAGGATGAGGGATTCTTGTGATGGGACTGTTTTGTATCTTGACTGTGGTGATGGTCACACAAAGTACACATGTGATAAAATGTCCTTGAACAAAATACATGGAAGGAAGGAAGCAGGGAGGTAGGGAAGTACATGTAAAACTGTTGACATCTAAATAAGATGGTCTCACTGTAAATTCCCTGTTTGTGACATTGTACTATAGGTATGCGAGATGTTACCATTGGGGAAAATTGAGTGAAGAGTATGCAGCATGATTTCTTAAAACTGCATGTGAATGTACAATCCTTCAAAACAGAAAGTTGTTAACAAAAAAATAATAAAGGTCAAATAGAGATGATCTCAGTCATCCAAAAGGTGAGATAATTTATCACCAGTGGTTCTACACTAGTGTAAATTCTAAAGGACATTCTGCAGGCTGAAGAAAAATTATTCTGGATAGAAAAAAAACAGACCTGCAAAAATGAATAAACTTCTCCAATACTGGTAAAAAAAAAAAAAACCTGGGTAAATATAAAAGATAATTGTCTAAAGTAACAATAAAAGCAATGAATGGTGTAGTATCAACCGTATGTGGAAGTCCAATAAGTAACAGTAGCAAAAACGGTAGAGTAGAGAAATAAGTGAAAAAATAGGACAAAAAGAAAATACCAGAATGGTAGATGGCATATTAAACACTGGTTAAAAAAACAAAAATTGTCATACTGAGGAAAAACAGCCAGAACAACTTGTTCAGAAGAAAACCACTTTAATTAGAATGACACAGATAGGTTGCAAGATACATACAAACATGAACCAAAAGAATATTGATATGGTGATATTAATATCAGACAAGGGAGACTGAAGCAAGAGGTATTATGAGAGAGAAAGGAAATTTTGTAATGATATAATGGGTCAAATCAACGTGGATGTATAGGCATATAGAACTTGGAGGCACATTGAAAAGGAGTGAAGCAAAATTGACAATTAAGTGGAGACTCTGAGAAACCAACAATCATAGTGGATATTTAAATGTCTCTCTTTAAATAACTGGTACAACATGCCATTAAAGAGGCACGGATACTGCAGCTCCAGTGAGTATGGGAGTAAGCATATGTGGGGGAAGTGTGGGTAGTAAACTAGATAAGAAAAAATTCAATCTGGTCTTCCCTACCAGCCAATCAGTGTTCCTAGGAGTTGATGCTACTTAAAGTTTTGAAAATTGTGTAGAATGTTAGGTATATTTAATATAACTAGGTTTGTATATTGTCAGGAAAAATAAATCCTACAGTAGAAAAATATATATATGTTGACTGCAAAGGCTCCTTTAACTATCTTCCCACATTGGTCCGCTAACTCTTCAACCTATTCTAACTTGTCTCCTACCTTTACTGCTCCTCTGAAATTGTTCACATTCAGCTCACCATGTTAGTTATGTTCCTAAACCCAGAACTTCTTAGTCGTCGTCTCATTGCATGTTTTAATCGTATTTGACCCAGTTGGTAATTTCTTCTTTCTTTCAACTTACCCATTCCTTAAACTTTAAGAATGTCATGGTCCATGTGTGGTTTTTTTTCTTTTCCTCTTTTTCTCTGGACATTCCTTGTCAATCTCTTGATAAGTCTTTCTTTATCATCCAGTCATTAATTGGAAGAGTACCTCAGTGTTCCCTAGGCTCTTGTCTCTTTCCTTGGCTTGCTCCATATCCCAGTTTTGTTCAAATGGATAGCTTCATTTATTATCAAATGATGGCACATCTAAAATGTTTGTTTTCCAAAATTTAGACCCTAATATCTAACTGTGTCCACCTTTATGCTTTTTCTCGAATGTCTCCCAAGTTTATCAAACTCAACAGAAGCAAAACTCAAGACATCATCGTTTTCCAACCTGGCTGTTCCAGGAAATATTGCCGCCATTCTCTTAATTGCTCAAGTTGCAAATGTGGAAGTAAATGTTTACTCCTTCATATTCCTGAACCTTCAGTTTCCAATCATTATGTTATATCACTTCTCCCTTTTAAATATCTATAGAAGCTCATTGCTTCTTTCTGTCTTCTTTGCTAGCAGATATAGTCAAGTTATCTTGCCTGATATACTGAAATTGCCTCTTAACAAGCCTCCATACCTCTAGACTTATCCCCCACACCGTTTTAACCCCAGTACATTCTGGTTTATACATTTGACCTACAGTCTTACCATGTAACTCACTCACTTAATACCTTTCAGTGGCTTTCCAGTGTTCCTAAGATAAACTGCAGGATCTTTAACAGGGCTGACAATGAGACCCACATGATCTAAACCCTGCTTATCTTGACACCCTCATCCTGGTCATCATGTTTTACTCTCCCTGTCGTTCACTGTACTCCAGTCATCATGGGTTTTGGGGTGTTTTTTTTTTTCAGTTTTTGAATGGTTTTATGCCTTATTCCCTCTGTCTATAGTACTTTCCACCTTTATCCCTTGATCCATGTAATTACCACTTATCCTTTAGTTCCATATTTAAGAAGTACTTTGTAAGATTAGTTCTTTAACCATATGCTTCTAAAAGTATTCTATTTATGCCTGTAGCACTCATCACACTTTTTTTGAATCATACCTTTGATTGTGTCCAATATCTTTTTTCCACAAATCTACAAACTCTATGAGGTCAATACTATTCCAAACACCCAGAAAAATGTCAGGCATAAAGTAAGTGCTTAATAAATGTTTGAATGAATGATTGAAATCAATAATTTGATGCCAGGTGGTAATATAAGTGTTATTTTAAAAAGTAAAACAGTAAAAGAAATACAGAGGGATTAAGGTCAAGGAAGTGTTCCTTTAGAGAGAGAAGTCCAGAAAGGGCTTTCTGTTGAGGTGACATTTGGACAGAGACCTGGATGAAGAGGAGTGAACTTTGTAGTATCTGTGGAAAGATGTTCCTCGTAGGAAGAATCAGCTAATGAAAATACCCCAAGGTGGGAATAATCTTGGAGTGTCTGAAGAGAAGTAAGGCCAGTGTGATTAGAGAAAAATAAGGAAAGGAATATGGAGTAGCATGGTGGAAGAGACGAGAAAGTCAGTTTCACACATGTATAATAAGAGCTTTTGTTCTAAGGGTGACAAGATGCCACAGGAGAGGGTAGAGACAGTGATATGATCTGCTGCTGCTGCCGTGTGTGTGTGTGTGTGTGTGTGTGTGTGTGTGTGTCCAACATTTAAATATATTTTGGCTGATCTAGACAGGGGCGGAGAACAGTGTTAGATTCAAATTATGAGGATAAGATTTTCTGCTTTTCCTTGATCCACTGTAACTTCACTGAGGTAATAATTTTTAAAAGTTCAGTGATCTGGCTAAAATTTCTACCACCTCAACACTTTGAATATAGCATATGAGAAATTTTTATGTGAGAATAGGTTTTATTGTTTTCAGTCTACTATCACATAGATTCAATTGGCCTTTTTTTCAACCATCTTCCACTTAAAATACTCATTGAGTTTGTTATGATATCCTTTACTATGAAATGAGGATAACTTATAAAACCAAGTCCTTTAATCTTTAATCATTACGTAACAAAGGAAGCTTCTTCCAAGGTTTTCTGTAACATGGAATTACGTGGCAACAAGCTAATATCGATCAATACCTTAGATTTTATGCAGCTGATCATTCTGTACCAGCCTATTATTTTACTGGTTTATATGCTCACAATAAACAAACAAAATTGCGTATGTTGAATAAGACAAAATTCTTCTCTTTTATTGGATACACGTCAGTTTTCAGGTTGTTCAGTCATAACATTGAGCTATAAATAGCAGATGGTGGGGAAATTACTTTCTTGGGATTATCAGGATTATTACATGTAGATAGAATTATTTAGAACATACATTCTTTATTATGACATTCTTTAGGTTAATTTTTTTAAGGAGATGATACTGTGTTACTTTAAGTTTTTAGTTAAGTTAATTTGAATGATCTTATGTCTGATTAAAAGGAGGTTTTTAATAGTTATTGAGGTGTAATTGATATTTAATAAACTGTACATATTTAAAATGTACTACTTGATATGTTTTTATCTATCTGTCTATATATCTATCTCCATGAAACCATCACCACAATCAAGATAGCAGATATGTCCATTATCTTACAAGTTTATTCATGACTTTTTATAACACCTCTTCTCTGTCCCTCATCTGTACTTTCCCTTTGCAACCACTACAGTGCTTACTGTCACTACAGATTGGTTTGCATTTTCTAGAGTTTTGTATCAGTGAAATCATACAGTACATACTCTTTTTGTTTGGCCTCTTTCAATTAGCATGCTTCTTTTGCACTTCATTCATGGTGGTGCATATATCAATAGACCAATCCTTTCCATGGTGAAGTAGTATTCTGTTGTATAGATATACCATAGTTTGTTTATCCATTCACATAATGATGAATATGTGGATTGTTTCCAGCTGGGGCTCTTACAAATATAGCTGCTGGGCTTCCCTGGTGGCGCAGTGGTTGAGAATCCGCCTGCCGATGCAGGGGACGTGGGTTCGTGCCCCGGTCCGGGAAGATCTCACATGCCGCGGAGCGGCTGGGCCCGTGAGCCATGGCCGCTGAGCCTGCGCGTCTGGAGCCTGTGCTCCGCAACGGGAGAGGCCACAACAGTGAGAGGCCCGCGTACCACAAAAAAAAAATATATATATATATAGCTGCTATGAATACTCATGTACAGGTTGTTTTTTATTTTTAATGGACATATACTTTCATTTTTCTCTGACTGGAAAGGGTGGCTCTTATAGTATGTATATGTTTACCATTTTAACAAATTGCCAAACCAGTTTTCAAAATGGTTTTTACCGTTTTACATTTCCATCAGTAGTGTAGGAGTGTTCTAGTTCCTGCTCTAAGAATCTTTGTAAATACTTTGTATCTCTTTCACAGTTTATTTGCCGTAATACCTTTGTATCTGGCCTTTCCTCTAATAATACATAAATCATTAAAAGTTTAAAAAATGTGAGTGTTATACTAAGTCTTTTACAGTCATTCTCTTATTTAATCCTCCCAGCAAGAATGCAAAAGACCAATTATTATTCCTATTTTATGAACGAGTAAATTGAAGACACCTTGCCTTACAGCACATCAACACTAAACCATGGATATGTGATATGAACCCAGGTTGTCAGATATTGGAGATAATGATATTAACCAGTATGCTATATTCTCCCATCCTGTAGGCCAGGGGTTCTAGCATTGACACCTGGTGAAGCTTAAAGCCCTAACATTGTTTCTTATATTTAAATTTAAGATTTTATTTTATTTTAAAATTTATTTTGAATAATAGCTTATTTACAATGGAGTTAATTTTTGCTGTACAGCAAAGTGATTCAGTTATACATATTATGTGTATATATATATATTCTTTTCCATTATGGTTTGTTTTAGGATATTGAGTATAGTTCCCTGTGCTATACAGTAGGACCTTGTTGTTTATCCATCCTATATTTAATAGTTTGCATCTGCTAACCCCAAACTCCCAATCCTTCCCTCCCCCACACCTTGGCAACCACAAGTCTGCTCTCTATGTCTGTGAGTCTGTTTCTGTTTTGTAGATAGGTTTCATTTGTGTCATATTTTAGATTTCACATATAAGTGATATCATATGGTATTTGTCTTTCTCTTTCTGACTTACTTCACTTAGTATGATAATCTCTAGGTCCATCCATGTTGCTGCAAATGGCATTATTTCATTCTTTTTTATGGCTCAGTAATATTCCATTGTATATATGTACATCACATCTTCTTTATCCATTCATCTTTCGTGGACAATTAGGTTGTTTCTGTGTCTTGCCTATTGTGAATAATGCTGCTATGAACATAGGGGTGCATGTATCTTTTTGAATTACAGTTTTGTCCGGATATATGCCCAGGAGTGGGATTGCTGGCACATATTAAAGCCATAACACCTTAAGGCCTTTAACAGTTGGTTAAGCTTATCTAAATTATATTTAAATACACAAAATATTTAGGACTATAACATAAACCAGTTATATTGAGATACAGTTTTCTAAATATTTAAAAATTTTTTAAAGTTTAATTTCCTTATTAACACATTAAGTAACACAGTATAGCAGTGGAATTAATAATAACCATAATGTCAAAGTAATGATGACTGTAAAAGAATACTGTGAGATACATGCAGCATCTATAACATGATGTGAAAAATTTGTGATTTTTATTCAAGAAAAAAGCACAGGTACTGCTTATACTACTGTGGTTTATAGCATGCAAACACAAATGAAAATAATGCTAGAGGCTAATGAAAATATGGATGTAATATGTCTCTCATCCAAGTTAACAGATGTCTGAATTTTATCTGTGGATCCTTGGACCTCTTGCCCTCGTCCATAAGCTCCATGAAAATAAGATTCATATGCGTTTTGACCATGACCAGCACTTACTACAGTGCATTGTGCAAAGCAGGTTCTACTGGATGAGTGAAGAATGGAATAATGTTTTCCAGATACTGCACTGGCATTAGGATTTAGCAATGGCCAAAACAAACATGATCTCCAGTCTCAAGAACTAATAGTATACCAGGGAATACAAACAGTTAAATAAAGTCATGTGACATTGGCTGAGTTATTTAATTTTTCAGAGCCTCAGTTTCCTCATATATAAAATGCATATAATAATAGTCACCCTCATAGGTTCCATATGATGATTGATAGATATATGTGTGGTATATATGAGAACAGTGCCTGCCACCTTCTGCTATATAAGTATCTGCCATTATTATGAGGAAGACAAAGGAAGTGCAAGATGCTATGAAATTGCATAGCAGGGGAATATAATTTTATCTAGGGGAAGAAAGATGCTGACAGCAAATTATGTTTCAAGCTGATACATGATTATTGGATGGAAGGTAGGCAATCAGAAGTGAGAAGTGGTTATGGAAAGATGAAGCCGAACATGCAATATCTCTGAGACAGTAAGGGGCACAATGCTATAAAGGGACAAAAAGTTCATTGTGGCTGGAACAGAGTGTGAAGGAAAGCTGGAGAGATACACAGAGGCTAAGAGCAGAAATAAAAGCATACGGCATTTATTTATGCTGTTCACAACACCTAAGCTAGATATGCTCAGCACAAAAGTCATTTCTTTGTAAATTAACAGTAATTGATAAACCACTATTTTCAGAATTGTTATGTTGGACCGTATATATAGTAGAGGAACTTTGTTGGATTCAAATGGACTCAGTTTGTCTTTCTGAGTTTTTTTTTCCTGGCATTTATAAATTAAACATAATAAACTCTAAGTTACTCATTAGTATATATGTCTTAATATATAGGGATTATTTGTGTTTGTTACATTAAATTGAAATGGAGTTAGTATGGCTAAACTGTATACACACACACACACCCCCTTAGGGAAACAGTATTTCAGAGCAGTGACATTGGTGCGTCTCACATAATGTAGCAACCTGAGAAGCTGTTAACTTTTTGCTAAACTGCATATTGGGTAGATGTTTGAAAGGAAACATAAGATTTTATCACTTCTCCCTTTTGAACAAGTATTTTTCTTAAGAAAATAGTTCAGTTTTCCTCTTTCATCATTTCAAACTGTAAACATTAACCGTCCGAGAGAGGCGTACTTAGAAAATTTAGATGAAATTAATACTATAGAGATGGTAGCAGTGGCAATTTTTTAAAGCTATTGATTCATAAATGGTATTTTTATTTTTATTTATTTTATTTTTTTTTTTGTGGTATGCGGGCCTCTCACTGTTGCGGCCTCTCCCATTGCGGAGCACAGGCTCCGGACGCGCAGGCTCAGCGGCCATGGCTCACGGGCCCAGCCACTCCGCGGCATGTGGGATCCTCCCAGACCGGGGCACGAACCCGCGTCCCCCTCATCAGCAGGCGGACTCTCAACCACTGCGCCACCAGGGAAGCCCTATAAATGGTATTTTTAAAATGCAAAATATGTTTTACTAAAATGACACTTATTCATTTGGTAAACAAGTTGTGTGAGTCAGCTAATCTCATTTCTCACTTGTAAAGAAAGCACTCCTCTTAAGTCAAAATATCAAGTATACAGTCAACTCTTAGGAGAAATACGCAGAGTACCAGACTTTAAATGTCTCCAATGTGCAAAATAAATCTTTTCTTGAAAAACTTTCTCTTCTTAGAAAAATTTTCCTAGGATCGCAAGAGACAAATTCCATTTGAGAGAGTGCATGCTATGTTTTATATTAAAGCACAGATGTGGAACTGAGCACACAGCATCCTTATTTCAAAAGTACAACCAGAAGAGAGTTTTTACCCTTTAAAGGCTGTGAAGAGAAGTGAAAATTAGCCAACATTTCCGTGTGAATAATATGATGTGTGGCAAAGAACTCTACTCTTGGTATAGTTAGGAAAATAATTTAATCCAGAGGCTTTGCCATACAGAGGAACGAATAGATACTGAAAGAGATTTGCAGATCCACTGCTTTTTAGGCAGGAAGAATGCTCATTAAATGCAGAACGCTGCTCTGGCTCATGTGTTTGCTCGGAGGTGTAGGTTTTGTTCGACTGACGTATCAGATAGTCCGAGTGGTTACCACACCGACGTTGTAGCAGCTGCATAATAAATGACTGAGAAAATCAGGTTAGGCATGCCCACCTAACCTAACTTGAATCATGCGAAAGGGGAGCTGTTGGAATTCAAATAGACTTTCTGGTTCCCAGCAGTCGGCAGTAATAGAATGCTTTCAGGAAGATGACAGAATCAGGAGAAAGATGCTGTTTTGCACTATCTTGATTTGTTACAGCAGCCAACTTATTGGCATGATGGAGTGACAGGAAAAACAGCTGGCATGGAAGGTAGGATTATTAAAGCTATTACATCATTATGAATACAATTAGAAGCTGACCATGACAAAGCATATGTTTGAACAAGCAGCTGTTGGTAGCTGGGGTTTGTTGCCGAGCTCTCCAAACTCTGCAAACAGTGTTGCTTTTACAGAATGGATTTTAAAATTTCCTTGTGCTGCGTTAGATTTTGCGGGGGGGTGTGCTTGACTCCAACCTCAGGGAAACCCTTCTGGGATAAAAATCAGTGTTGGAAGATTTTAGAATAAAGTATTTTTCTAGAGTCTCGGTTTCTCCAGGTAGATGATGACGGGGCCGGGGGGGAGGATCTATGGGGAAATCTACCCCAGATCAGTTACATGCTATTTAGTTACAAGGACTGATTGATTTATTGGCATATTCAGACATTGAGAAAAATGAGAATGTATAGAATGTTTGGATAGGTTGAAAACTGTTACACTTGGTTTCTGTTTTATAAGGAGTTTGGCTGTCAGTCTTTTCTCCTCATTCATTACGAGATTTTGACATTTTTTCAGTCATTCTGCATTATATGAAGAAAATACATCAATATCTCCTGCAGGGTTTTTCAACAACTCTAGCATCTGTTTCAGCTATTGAACTGTATTCACGTTTTGCCAAGTTGATGTCGACCCAGCTGGTCTATCATTTCTCGCTTGATTACTGCTCTTAATTTCTCTGTATCAGCTTGTTTCAGATAGGGCTTTGAAAGCTGTTAATGAAAAATGACAGACAATGATAAATTATTGAAAATTGGAGCATTTATTTATTTAATTAGTTTGGAACCTTAATGAGTTTTGTCTTGCATTCTTTCTTGACTGCGTACAATTTTTAGAACCCTTTTCCTGTTTTGCAATATTTCTTTCCCATACAGTCAGTGGATTATACTTATAAGTACTTTTAAACAAATGGAGCATGAGTTTTGGGGAAAAGGGGAACAATTTAAGCTTTTTGTAGAAACTATCCATAGTTTCCATATTCTATCTTCATACGCTGTCATAGGGATCTGTCAGTGAGTATATATTGGACCGAACATATTGAAATAATTTTTATCACCGCTAGGGTAACAAGAAAATAAAACATTCAAAGCTGTTTTAACAAGTAATTGCTTCAAACAGATGTGCAATAATACAGAAATAGATTTTACTAAGTATGAAAAGAATGATTGTTAACTGTCTATATGATAGAGAATCTTTCAGCTCTATGTCCAGTTTCCCCAGTAACCTGAGTAGCTAAATGATCCAAGTTAATGGACTCTCATGTATGAACATCTAATATGACCTTTCAGTGTACACAGTATTGCTTATATGTGCTGTACCTTTTCTGTAGTAATAGTCAGTAATAGTAATAGTCAGTCTGGACAAGGAACACTACTGGCTGTTATGTAACTTTTTTTCCTGAATGTTAGTCCATGTTTTTCAATTATGTGTTCCTCTTAGAAAGAGTGACTTAAAACAACATGTATTTAAATATCAGTGAATAATTAGAAACTGATGGGCTAATTATACTACTTGGGTTCATAACTTCTGTTTTGAAAAATAGAGATTTAAATGAGTACTTTTTAACCTTGAAGCATACATGACTGTGGTTGAATATATAATTCATAATTCATACATACAGCAGGAAAGAAAGTAGTTTCCTAGATGTATAGTTTTAGCTAGAAACATTTTTAAAAATAATGTGATTCAGGCAACCTCATTATTTCCTGTTAATACTTTGGAGTGTTGTATGTGTTTGGTACAGTCTGTTAAGGACTTCTTTAATCTTGGAGAACTCAGAGACTAACAGAATTTTGCATCCAAATGATAGAGGGTTATTTCTTGGTTGGTTGGCAAAAATGAGCTGTATCTAAACTCTTGTTTAAAACACAGTTCTTTTCTGTCAGTTTTGTTTCTCAACTTTTTATAACCATTGTAAGTGACAGTTCAAGCCTGGAAAAACTCTTTTACATTACATCTTTAGTAGGACTCTGCTTTTGTGAATTGTCTCCTGTGAGAAAAATGTGAGCTTCCTGCTAACCTTACACTCCTGTTACCATAGTTACTTTAAAAAGAAGGTTTTCCTTTCAATGAAGATAGTGTAATTTAAAACAGCCACTGGACTTCCCAGACCGTGTTTTTTTGTTTGTCATTCAGGCTGCCTCGTTTGTGATTAAGAAGTGCTTTGTATTTGATTCCACTGATGAATGAAGAGGACAGACACTAGGTGGCACCAGTTGTTGATTATTAATGAAATCTTAGAGGCTTTGGGCCGCACACCTGAAGAGCAGGCGTCCCTTTATTTATAAATGCATTTGTGAGAGCTGGAAATTATTGCTGACCTTTCTGGCTATGGAACAAGATTGGCGTGCACAGTGATGAGAACATGTGAAGTTGCCAAATCCTCAGTTGCTTAATTCTGTGTTTTCTGAAGAGGTTCAGGGAAAAAAAAAAAAAAGAAATAGGAATGCATAAAAATAGAAATAGTATGTGAAAGAGAGGTGGGACAAATGAAATATAAATGTTTAACTATTTTTAAAATATGAAATTTATGTATAAATCTTTGTTTTTCCCAATTCTCTACAAACCCAGATTGTTTTTTCTAAGGCATTTATACTACAGAAGCAAAGATAGCAACTATTTGCTTCTTTTAGGTAAAAATCTTATTGAGCAACATTATTTTTTTTAATCAAGAATGTTCCTTAGTTCTCCTTTAATGATAATATTGTCTAATGAAAATTCCCACTTGTGTTGGATTGGCCCACCTTCAGATGTACTGCTCTTCTTCTAGAAAGATGAGCAGGGTGAGACACTATCAGTTAAGAAATGTGCTTTGAAGTGTTTTCCCTGAGAAGCTTGCTCCTTCCTTTTATTCTCCAATTCTCATGTTGTCTATATTTTAAGAACAAAAAAGCAAACACAAAGATACCACATAAGTGTGTGCATACTTCTGAAAACAAAATCAAACTGTTTAAAAAGAGAGAACCATGACAGTATTTTAAATTGGTCCTGGAGTTGACAAACTAAAATGGAAAAGGTGAAAAGTGGGGAGAGTAAACAACTGTTCCTATTGGAAATTTTTTTGGAAAAAATAAGCAATATCCTCCCCTCATTGGGAATAACTGAGAGTTCCTAAGGAAGATGGGATGATGTAGAATGTGGGGAAAGGCAATACAGGCTGTAATCCTCCAAGGTTCTATGAAACAGTAGGTAATATGTCTAGTTATTTTGATTATACCATAGAGTTTTTTGAAGACTTTTATGATGTAGTCAGGATGGAGAAATATTTGCTATTTGATATGTCTGGTAGATTAATTACCTTGATAAATTATTCTGTATTGGTCTATCAATTAATGAATCATTGTAAACCAGGAAGGGGGGCTCTCACAGGACTATGATACAGTTCTATCCAACTGGATCTATCTGACTTGCAACTAATCTCTCCTAGTGTGACCTGTAATTCTGACTTTGGCCCTTTGGCCTGTGAAATACTAATATCCAAAAGAAGAAGAAAAATCAAAATAGCTTGTCCAACTGAGAAAGAGAAGAAATGCATTGAAGTATTATGTACCAAAGGATTATGATCACCTAGAAAATTTGATGACACCAGAAAGATAACATTTTAAGAGGAATAACATCCTGCACTACAGTTTAAAACTCATTGCAACAAGTATGGTATGTGAGAGAGTTAAAGCTTAGCGACCATTCATTGAAACAGACATTGATTTTGTTGGCCATATTTCAGTGTCAGTCACGGTCTCTTATGACATCAAAATAAAAGTAATATTAGACGTTTATCCTTTCTGGAAGGAAACAAAAAAAGAGAGAACAAAGTTGAGAAGGAACTTTTTTAGAGACATACCATGGCCTAAGAGGAACTTTAACACCTCAGAAAGTGGTCAGTGAAAAAAAAAATGCCTGGATGGTTGTTGGAAGTGTGCTAGAAACCACAACAGTTGAGGGGCCTTGAAGGTTCTAGAAAAGGGAAAAATTGAAGAGTGCTTGAAGGAAAAAGAATAAAGAAAAATTAAACCAATTTCAAGTATCAGATGAGCTACAATGTAGAAGAGGGGTTAGACTCATTTTTACCTCTCTGGTACTGAAGAAAAAAATATTATTTCAATAATTGTATAAGCAGAGAATTGACTACTTTGTGAGATATTGCACTCCTTGTTCCTGAAGTGTTCATTGCTGGGAGTACAGTTCCTGCATTAAAGAGAATTTGAAGAAGAAGATGTCTGAGATAATTTCTAATTTTAAGAATCTTTGAGTCTAGTCACGGCTTAAAAAAAATTTCCCTTTTTAGCTCTTCCTTTGAGTGTCTCTAGTACTGTATTGGCACCCTCCATGCCAGTAATTATGACCCATGTGCCATGGCTCTTTCTGTCTAGCCAGCTAACAATGGTTTTTGTATTTCTAAATGGTTTTTTTTAAAGGTGAATAATATTGTGTGACATAAAAATTATATAAAAATTTGATTTAAGTGAATATTAATAAAGTTTTATTGGTAGCATATCTGTTTACAGATTGTCTCTGGCTGTTTTCATGCTAACACAACAGTTAAGTGGTGGTGATAGAGACCATATTTATTATCTGGCCCTTCCTAGTAGTAAAAGTTTGCTGACCTCGTGTCTAGTCTGTAAGAGGACTTTGCTTTTTGCTCATTGAATCAAGTGTCTAGAACAAGCGAGGTCACCATTAAATATCAGCTGAAGACCATAAACAGAAGTTGTGATCACCCATAATATGTAAGCAGTACAGACTTTGCAAAGTGGTCCAGATATACAGCTTAGGAGTTAATGATGGGGCCATTGTGGCAGTTAATCTGTTAAGAGATTTTACTTGCTGAGAAATGTCTGTTTATTATGTCTATAAGAAAATTTGAGATCTCTGAATTCTATGATACCTGCTTTGCCTAAGCCCATTGATCTTGCTGAACTTACCTATTTGCTAAGTTATTTTTATTGTTACTATTCAATTACTGTGATTTTGGTAGACTTACAGAAAGTACAGAAGTCAGTGGAAAACAAGTAAAGTCAGTGGGAATTACTTCCTGCAGCTACCTTTTCTCTCCTTGTAGGTCTATAATCTTTCTAAGCGGCTTTTGTATTACAGTGGTCTGGAGAGGTGCACACCTTTTTTAATAGATGAGGGTGTTCTTGATCAAAATATGGTCTGGAGGGGATCAAAGAATATAAAAATAAAAATATATGCACTGCACTATAAAACAACAGTTGAGGCTGTTAGTAAATGGTTGATAAGACATGCTAGAGTTAAAAGTCAGCAATGAAATATTTCTGAGCTATTTCCCTGAACATGTGGATACAAGGGAATTTGTTTTTTCAAATCATGTGAGAAACTGTAATTAGATTCTAAGCATAAATTAAAGAGATTCTGGATTTACCATCATAAAGGACAATCTCCATAATTCCATGATTGTGAAACTAAAATCCCTGCCTTTTTTCTAGGGAGGGATATCATTGCTGTTCATTGGTAGCACTGGAAGTTCCTATAAAACCCATAGGATTCTTATTTTATTTCCTTGAGGATGTTACTGAGCAGCTATCTTATGATGCCTGTCTCTATGGTAACAGATACAAGGCTTAAGGGTCTGAAGGAAATTCTTCCTATTGGTTTAGGAATATGGAGCAATGAGGGAGACTCACTGAGGAAGAGGATAAAGCTGAAGGAAGGTAAAAGAGGCAACTGTGAGAAATTTTCACAAGGGAGGTGTTTTGTGTGTGAAAAGAATTTCATTTCCTCTTAATCTGTCTCAGAATGAAATAAAAACCAACGTGTAAGTAAAGTTTTTTTAAAAATCTTTAAAAGTATTATTTTTCAACCATCCAGTCAATTTTTTTGCTATTGCAGTCACACAGATCTTTCCCTTAGGTGGCTTACTTTTCACTATGCAGAGAAAGATTGCATCTTGCCTGAAATTGATAAGAGGAGGGCCCTACCTTTGGCAAATTTAGTTTTTGTTATTGCTATCAAAGATCTTGATCTTTTAAAGGACTTTCTTTTTCTTGATTCCAAGGGTAAGAATATTGAGCTCTACTTGGCATTGCTCATAATCACTGAGCTTCTCAGGAAATGATGAAAGTACACTGTTTTTCCAAGACATTCTTTTTAAATCTATTTCTATTAGAGACCAGTAATAAGTATAACAGGCATACTGCTTCTTTGACAATTAAGCATTTTTTAGAATGTGTTGGGTAAGATTTTGTGTTTTTACATGTTTTACTTTGTGTCTCTTATTAAAATAGTAAAATCAAACAAGACCCCCCAAATGTTTGAAAATACTTGATTTTCTATTTCACTTTTCCTTTTCTTTAAGTTTAGAAAATAAGAAATCACCATGTTTAAATTTTTTTAAAAAGGAGATAAATGTGACTCTCCGTTTGATTTAAAGTATGTATTCAAGATGTTATCACATAGCAAAAAGCATATAAAATATTTGTGCAATTTCTATGTCCTTTAGGAAAATGTAAGACTCAGAGGGGAGATATGGCTGTCTTACCATGAAGCTCTTACCTGTAGTTTCAACATTAAGGCAGGTGTTGGTCTTTCGTTTATCCTGATGCCTTCCTATATTACTATGTTGGGGGTCAAATGCAAAAGAAAAACAAAATAATGGCAAGTGAGCAGAAACTCGTAACTTGATGAAAGAAAATTCAGATTTTGAGGGGAAAATCTTATTGAAAGTAAATACATTTCAAATGATATTTATAAGATCAAATTAAATATTTATTTGTTGTTTATTATTCACTGGTCATAGCACTTAAAGCTTTAAAGGATTTAAGTCTTTTTATGCTTTATTTTCTGACCTCAAGAAATTTATAGATTCTCTATGCAGATATAACTTTCCAGAAATTTAATCCACTCTGTGTAGATATTAATAAAAGATAAGACATCGTCTTCAGGACTTGTTCACACTGTCTTTAAATTAAATGAAAAAATAGAGTTAGCTGTAATGTTGCAGTACCTTCTTTGGTAATTTTGGAAAGTAAATATTTTGGAAGAAAACCTTGTTTATTAGTGAATCCATTTTGAACCATAAACAGTAATTGCAATATAAAGTGAGGTTTCTGAATAAAGCAAGGCTACTTTAAATATTAAACATATATACTGCTTTTGGAAACCTGACTTCAATTTTAAAAGTATGACATTCCTAGCATGTGTCTAACATGACTGGCCTTCAGAAAACTTCTTATTTTCTTTGGCTTTGGGCTTACATAGTCCAGAGTGCACTGCAGGGCATAAGCAAATGGGTAAGAAGATGGTCTAGACAAAAGTACTGTGGGAAGTAAAGATAGGAAATAAGCTTCTGGACAACGGTTTATACAGGAAGTGGGGGATGGCTGAACCGGAAGCGTAGGTGGTGCACGGAAACTAATCAGTATTCACATACACTTGAGGATAATTGGTGCTTATCACCATTTCCAAAGAAATATTGTCATTACCTGGCAATCCGGAGATGAATAAAAAGAACTAAGAAGTAGGGAAAATATATTTATCAGAATCGATCTGCTCTGGTCATAACATTGTTAGAACTGATTGAAATGCTCCAAGGATAAAACCTGATGAGGACCATCATATTCTCATTTTGCTAGCACAGATCTCCGTTTGACATATAATGGGTGGAATTATGCATTACAGCAACAATAAACTGGATTATGGAAAGTGACGCTAATGTTAACCTGAAATTTTATGGGTTTTAGGCAAGTTGTGGGATTTATTTATGTTCTGTGACAAGTGTGAAAAGAGGAGATTGAGTTAAAAGCCTGCCTGTTATGGAAATGCTCATAATATAGTGAGTAGGAATCTCAGGTTCTTCTCCCTTTGGCTGCTGACCTATTCATAGATGGGCTCTGGTGGCCCTGGTAGTTCTAAGACAGAGCCCGTTTCTCCATTGCGTCATCCAGAACAGGATCAGAGCCCACCAACTGAAGTGACAGGTTGTTTCTGCTGTTTTCCATTCATCCAACAAATATGTATTGATAAATCCCAACTGTCAGGCTCTGTGCTAGAGCAAGATGACTCAGATACGATCCCTGAGGAATTGAGAGCTGAATGTGAGTTATGTGAATGAGGACAGGAAAATATCTACAGTGTACCAGAGGACAGCAGCAGCTGTGACTCCAGAGAGAAAAGCCAGCTAGGGAATGAGCTAGAGGTTTCCAGGGTTCCTAGTTTGAGTGATCTGGAAGAACTGGCAACTCTATGAAAGAGCAAAATGATAGCTGAGGAGAAAGAGTGCAGATGCAGTGGAAAAACGGTTAGTAATTCAAAGTAAAGGGGAAAGTAACTTGCTTGAAGTTTCACTTGAAGTAAGGAGGAGTCTGCCCACAAGCCATTGCTCATTTTCATTGAAATCAGACCTAGAAAGAAGAGGTTTAGAGTGTAGTCAATTTCAGACAATGAGATTGAACATTTTTAATCCTACATGAGTGTGACCGTGAAAACTATGTTTCAGGAGGATTTAGGGGAAAAAATTCTCCTCTTTGTAGTTCATGTACATTATCCCTGAAAACTCGTTCCTATGCTATCTTTAGAGAAATTATCATATTGTTTTTTCTCGGTATGTTTTATCTCAGATAGAAGCTATCTGAAAACGGTTCACCTATGTTTAAATTAATCACAAAAGTAGACCTCAGATTACACAGGAGGGCTAAAAGGATGACATTTTATATATGATAGGCCTATTGCTACATAGATCCATAATATGAGGAAATTGTGTTAGATAATCACAAAGGTTTCATCCAACTTCAAAAGCATCCAGCATTAATTGGTCTTCAGCATCACCCCTGACTCCTAGGAACTTAAGAATACATAGCTTTACATTTTAATTTGGAAGAAAGGTAAGCAGGATATTTTCTTTAACACTTGAATGGTCTAGAAAGTCTCTTTCTCCCTCTCTCCTCCTCCCCCTTCCTCCTCCCCCTTCTTCCTTCCCCCTTCTCCCCTCTTAGCTCTTCCCTTTCTTGTTTCCGCCCCCCCCCATACCTATATAGATGTGTATGTTTGCATGCAGGCATGTAGGTATATCTATTTCTGTCTCTGTCTCTGACTTTCTGAAGTAATTTATATATATAGGGTAAAGGCACATTCATTACTGGAGTAATTTTCTTTTGTAGATAAAAGCAGTTCTGTCTGGCTTAGTTTGCAAAACTTCTTTATCAAAATATGACAAAAATATTTAAAAGTGCACAAATCAATAAGTGTACAACTTAATGAATTTTCAGAGTTAGTACCTCCCAGTGATTACTCAAAAGAAGAAAAAGAGTAGCACCAGTATCCCGAAACCCCAGTCGTACCCCTTCTGAGTCAGTACTTCCTCAAAGATAAACACCATACTGACCTCTAACACACCATAGATTAGGAGATGCCATTTCTGAAATTTATATAGTTGAGAATGTACAGTATGTACTCCTTTGTGTTTGACTTCTTTTTCTCAACATTATTTTTATGAAATCCATCAATTTTATTGCTTTCAGTTGGGGCTTAATCATTTTCAGTGCTGTGTAGTATGCCATTGTATGGATATGCCACAATTCACTTACTTACCCCCATCTGCTCTTAATGAACACATGGATTGATTCTGTTTGGCGGCTCTAAAAACAATGTTACTCTGAACATGCTTGTACATTTTACACATGTACATGCACGTCTGTTAAGTGAATACCAAAAAGTGCAATTGCTTGGTCACAGAATAACCAAGCACCATCTTTAGTTGAGAAAACCAAATTTATTTTTTAATGTAGGTAAACAACCTTACTTAATCACCGCCATCAGTATATGAAAGTTCTGGATATTGTTGCCAGTGCTTAGTGTTATCAGTGTTTAATTTTAGCCATCTGGCTGTTGTCCTGTACTGTCTTATTGTGGTTTTTATTTCCATTTTTTTCAAACGACTAATGAGTTGGAGAACCCTTTTATACATTTGTTGGTCATGTGGATGTTAGCTTTAGTAAGGAGCCTGTTCTAGCCTCATGCTTACTTTTCCGTTGAGATGTCATCTGTTTTTTATTGATTTGTAGGATTCTTTATTTTTTTTCTGGAAATGACCATTTTACATGTTCATTATATGTATTGCAAACATCTAAGGATATATATTCTATATAAGCATAGAATTTGAAGCCCAGAGACCATTAAAGAATCCATAGTCAAGTCTCTTAGTTTGACAGATGAAGAAACTGAGACCTACAGAGATACAGTCACTTGCTTAAGACCTCTTCTAGTTAGTAGAAAGACCAGAAATAGAACTGGAAATAGTCTCCGAATTCTGACAGTAATGACTTTCTCTATTAAAACATGGAGAATCTTTACAAATATCATATGATATGGCTTATATATCAAATCTAAAAAGAGACTACAAATGAACTTATCTACAAAACAGAAATAGAGTTAAGATGTAGAAAGCAAAATTATGGTTACCAGGGGATGGGGGGATAAATTGGAAGATTGGGATTGACACATACACACTACTATATGTAAAATAGATAACTAATAAGGAACTACCATATAGCACAGGGAACTCTACTCAATACTCTGTAATGGCCTATATGGAAAAAGAAGCTGAAAAAAGGGTGGATATATGTATAACAGATTCACTTTGCTGTACACCTGAAAGTAACACGACATTGTAAATCAACTATACCCCAATAAAAATTACAAAAAAAAAAGAACAAATATAAGAAAAATGGAGAGTCCTTAGCCCCTTCTAATATGGTGACTGAAACTCCTTGTCTGTCTGGGAAGGCCAAGCAAGGCAATGCATGACATAGTTATTGTAACAGCAAATACAGAGTGATGCATGATTAATCTCATTGATTCTCTGAACAAAAATATCCCCAACTATTCATCTGTTTTATAGCATGGCCATGCAAAATTTCATTTTTTTCCTCTTCTATAGCTTTATTATTGCATTCAACGTTTCCTATTTATTCCCATTATTTCTATCTTCTCATTCCACATTTGGTTCAAATTCAAGAAAGTCCTTTTTTTTTTTCTATAGCAGATTAGTAGGAATGTTCATTTTCTAATATTGTCATCAAACAGGAGCAAATTTAGGTTACAGGACATACTTGCTAATATAATAATAATACCGACTATTTACTGAAATTGTTTTACATTCTAGATGCAGTATTAGGTAATTTTCATGGATTGTTTTAGATAGAATTTTGAACAAGCCCCCAAATGTTTTATTATCTCTATTTCGTTGATCTAGAACCTGAGCCTCAGTGAATTTAAGCTACTTGTGAGACAGCTAGAAATTGAACCAGATTTATCAGATTTCAAACATCACACTTTTTCATGATCCTACTCTACCTGCTTGGAAGAAAACAGATTTAACAATAGAGATTTAGGTCACTACCTGCTTTTAGTGCTTCTGCCGTAGGTCTTGGGGATGTTTCTGTGTTCTAATCTCATTAAATCATTCCATTTTGCGTCCTTTTTTAAAGTGGTAATCAGAGAAGTGCTTTTTTTGGCATTGACTGTAGTTACTTTATTGACTAAACTGCATTCTTGATAGTGTAGCTTTTACTAGAGTGCAACCTACATACTGACAAGTAAGTTTGTACCCAGGGACAAGATTGTAGTGGAATGTTCTTTTCTTAAGGAACCAGATGTATTATGAGTCTTTGATTTCAATTCTGTCTAGCGATTTATTCTAGGATCTGATTACTTCTCACCTAGATTTTAGTTTCAAATATTTCTCCTTCCTGTTCATGAAAGACCTTTTACACAGATGCCTGAAAAATGAATGTGCTTCTATTCTCTTGCTTCTGGTCCTTGGCCAGAGGGAGTTCCCCCTGCCACACCTCCCTAGCTTCATGCAAAGCAGATACACACTAGTGTCTCCATCTAGAAAGTTAAATGCACATGCATTACCTAGCATGTTATTTTTCCCTTAAGGAGTGAGAGAAGCACTTTTAAACTATATATATATATATATATATATATATATATATATATATATATATATATAGTTTAAATTTATAGTCGTTTCACTGTGTCTGAACATACGGGAATGGCTTTAAACCAAGAATATCTAATTCATAGGCATTTGGTAAAAAAAAATAATTTCTTAAAGGCAGAGACCTTTACAATTAACAGAGCACTTTCATGCCAAATTTAATATGTCACTCCCCTGTTTAAATCTACAGGTGCCTCCCCATTGTTTCAGGATATAATTCAAATAAGTTGTACGGAAGAAATGACCCTTTACAACATTTTCCATGCCTTGTTCTGTTTTAATCTTTCACCCACCATCGGAATGCCTTACCCCAGCTATATAAACAGTTTTCTGAATGTAACACACTTCCCTGACATGTGCCCTAGGTCGTTTTAACCCCACATACTACTTCTTGCATCTCTTATAATCCTCCAAGATAGTGTAGATGGTGCCTCTTCCTCATCTTTGGATAAATCATGTACCGCTGTGTATACTCCTGCGGCAGTCTCCTCATACCTGTGTCAACACTTAACTTTCGGTGCTATCTTTTTGGGTTATTTGTTTACTTACAGATTGTTGGTACCTGAGGACTGTGGTTTCTCCTTTCAAGTTTTACCCCTTGCATGGTGCCAGTGGAAAGAGTGACTCAAATTTTACTTTAGGTTGCAATGAGTTACACCGCTGGAGGTAGCAAGATGGTCTTTGAGTCCTATGGTAGCATCATTTGCATTGCTTCCTTCTTCCTGCCAATGTGACTAACCATAGTACATGAATAATAGATTTTCAAGATCCCTGTGTATTTAGTTTATGGAAATAAACTGAGCCAAGTTACAGTTTGGGGGTATTTTGTAGGGGTAGAAGTTGGGATACTTAGTTACGATAGTATAGTAATTACCCTACGTGTTAGAAATGTATAGAACGCAGTACTTTAAAGCATTATTTCCTTTGTGAATTACACATTGCCTCCCCCTGAGGTCTTAATTCGTTCAAATTATCCACTGAGATAATAGTAAAAGTTTAATGGATGATCAAGTAAAATCACAGAAGAGTAAAATGGCAGTTAAGTTTATGAGGTAAACAAATTCAGGCATATTGGTAAAGTAAAACACTGAAAATGTGCTCATTTTTCTCTCCTTCCATCAGTAATAGAAAGCAGTGAACTTCACCTATCAGCCAATTGTGCTATGCATCATGGTTATTGTCTAGCATACCTGAGAGAAAAAGTATATATCTAATTCCCACTAATCCCCACTGAGTTTTCATTAGAAAATGAGAACTACATTCTAAAGGATTTGAGGTTGTAAAGTAGGGGACATGCAATGCCAGCAATAGGAGATGGTGTGATTGCTTTACAGCCTAAACCTCAGATCTACATATGGAGAGTCTGCCATATCACAGGTTCCCTGCAGCTGCAAAGAGAATAAGAATTCATTGGATGTACCCAGTGATATTGGATGTTTACACCCCACTTGCTCTAATACACAGCTTTGTGATGTTAGAGAATTAGTAAAGAAGTGAACTATTTAGTTATTTTATAAACTCTTAAGTCATCTTCGTGGAGAGAAAAACTCAAAGATGCATAAAGTGTAAAGCAAATTGTTTTCAAAAGTTATCCTTTCTTTAAAATCACAGTTCTCTTGGACAGGAAGCCACATGCCAGGAGCTGTGCATATTTATTTATTTTGATGCTTTTCTTAGAGATTCTGCTCGTTCTTTATTGATATTGTATACAGTCCTTCTTTTCATACATCGTGGAATTTAGCACGCTGTATTTAAAAATCACATTGAGGCTGACGGAATTCAGTTGTGCACATTACAGTATTTATTAGGGAATGAAACAATCATTTGTAGCATTATAGTAGCCAAAGCAGATGATACAGTTTATTACATTATTTATTTAAGAAAATCAAATATTGTGGCTACATTTACGAAACACTGTAATCATGGTGATACTTGTTGCATAGTTTATAGATAAATATATTGGCCTTGGGTACAGCAGTGGGTTGGGTAAGTTAAGGGACAGTATAAACATAATTTCTACTGGGAATGCATTCAAAACCCATAATTGCATATTAAAGGAACATATTATAGGTGATTGCTTGTTTTCCTTTTCCTTTTCCTTTTGAGAAAATTATGCCTTCTTTATATTCATGTATGCCCAGATGAATCAAGGGATAATCTTTACAGTCTTTAGTGTATCAAAGATAGAGAATAAATGTCTAAAGTATGTGGGAAAAGTGAAATTGCTGGTCATAAGACCAATGACCTCCATCACTGTGTCAGCCAATGTGATGTCAACCAATATGGCACACATCGGTAGTGAATCCATGTAGAAACCTTTTGCAAGCAGATGGATTTGCTGATATTTAAATTGATTGAAGAAGGATTTCATTTCTATCAGAAACATATTTCAATTGTAAAATGGCACCTGCACTGAAGGTTGAGAAAGTTCGTATGCATTAATGCTCGTTCTAATATAACTACAGTGTTGTAATTAAATAATAATAATTAACTAACATGATAAGAATAATTTAAGTCTATAAAAATTTGATTCATAGTACACTATCATTTCAGCTGAATTGAAAGTTTATTTCAATCAGTTGAAAGGAATTAAAGTGACATACTTGTAAGAACACATGAACAATTACTACACCGCTGTAACCGACGGTCTTCATGCCTTCCCCTCTATTCTGGAAAATCACCACTCCTGAATATGCCTACAACTTACTACAGTTTGATTCTCTGCCTCATGATTTCCGTTTGCTTTTGGCCCAGTTGAAGGTGTCCCAGAGGTGTCTCTCAGGTGAGACAGCTCGGCCTCCTAGAGGTCCCAAGTGGTACTAAACCTCAGTCGATCACAGTGGCAACAGGCTTATCAGTTCACATTGTACTGGCTTCATTCTCTTTTCAGTCTAACTCACTCTTTTACTGTGCTTCCTGGAATCATCTCTAAAATAATTTATTTCCACTCAAATCCTTTTCTCAGGGTCTACTTCTGGGGAAACCCAACCCAAGAGAGCATATTTTATTATCAATAATTTTGCCTCTAATTTAATCTTTCATCCTTTTTTTAAATCAAAGAAGTGCATTTCGGGAAATTATAAGGACAATTATCAAATGGTACATTGGTTTGGGAGTTAATGGAAAGGATTCAAAAAATGCCATCACACCATGTATAGTTGCTTAATAGTAATTTCCAAGAGTACTGTGACAAACTTTGAGACTGTGTTTGTCGAGACCTAGTGGCGAAAGGTGCCATTATTTAATGCCATATATACCCAGCATGTATGCGATGGTGATGGAAACAAATGTGCCATATTTTTTACCATCTCCAGAATAGACTAGATCAGATTTTATGTGTTTTTTTTTAATGTACCCAATACTTTCTTTGGAAGAGATTTTATGTGATAGGTTGACAGAAAAGGAATGAATTGAAAATGTAGGCATTGTGAATGAAAAGTGAGAGGGGAAATTGACTCAACTCTCAGCTACTCCTTCTTCCACCTTATATCCCTATAGGCATAACTATCAGTACCCTTAGAATTTGAAATAAAAGCCATCGTATTAGAAAACATCTATGGTTACTTCCAACTCTAAGTCATAAATCTAGAAATGAGCTTCCTTACCTACTCAACCACCACCAAGAAATAGCTGACAGGTAACTTTAAATTAGTAATGCTTGTGTATACCAAGCAAGGCTGAGTATAGAAATTTATTCAGCAGCACACATTTTCCTAGCCAGTATTGAAAGTAGCACAATTAGGTACGTAATTAGGAAACTTCATTTGCTAGCCTGTTAACTGCCAGTTGTCTTGGGCTATGGTGGAAGCCAGCATCAAAGTGTAAACAGCACCTTAGTTTTGGGAAGGAAAAGCTCAGTTCATAGCCAGACATATATTTTGGCTAAGTGGCTCTGTGCTTGGTTTAGCATAACACTTGGTAAAGGGGAGAAAATACGTAAGTATTGCTGTAGTAAAAAATAATGCTGATAAAGATAGGATGTCTGAGACCGTGGTGGGGGGAAAAAACTACATAGGATATTACTAAAGCCTGAATTTTCTTAGAGATGATAGTCTAGCCACCAGGCCCCATTTTGCCATTGAAAGATTTCTTAGGAATTCAACCATCATATTGCATCAGGACAGATAATATTATAACTCATTATAGCATAGTGATACTGATTTACTTTAGATCAATTTACACATTAAAGCTATTTTTATCCCTCCTGTTCCTTTTTTTTTAACTTGGTAAAATTTTATTTCATTATTTTTTATTTATTTTTATTTATTTATTGGCTGCGTTGGGTCTTCGTTGCTGCGCGCCGGCTTTCTCTAGTTGCGGCGAGCAGGGGCTTCTCTTCGTTGCGGTGTGCGGGCTTCTCATTGTGGTGGCTTCTCTTGTTGTGGAGCACGGGCTCTAGAGCGCAGCCTCAGTAGTTGTGGGACACGGGCTTAGTTGCTCCACGGCATGTGGGATCTTGCTGGATCAGGGATCAAACCCGTGTCCCCTGCATTGGCAGGCGGATTCTTAACCACTGCGCCACCAGGGAAGTCCCATATCCCTCCTGTTTTGTGAATAAAGCATGGAGGTATATTCTTCGTTGACTTCTTTTTCACATTTCATTATGTTTGTCTACTTCAGCCATCATTCACTTAATGTTTTTATTGGGTATATACTAAATAGAAGGTCTTATGCTGAGCACTGAGAGCAATAGAAAGATTAATCAGAAATAATTTCTACCTTCAAGAAGCTTACAGTGGTTATGGGAGAAAAGTCACTCTGAGAATATATGACTAATACTAGATACATCCACTCCACTCCTTCTCCCCAACCGTCTTACTCCTCTGGTAGCTGTTGCCCCTAAAGTCATAGTAAAACAAAACATCAGTATAGGAAAAGGTATAGAACTTAAAAAGGCAGTAATTTTGTAGTATCACCAGCACATGGTGTCTATTGTGCCACCGTAATCAGGTCATGTCCCTCTTGGTTCACGTCTGACTTGGAGAAAAGCTGTCACTGAGACTTTATAAACGAATAATAGGGCTCCTGTTATTGCCCTGCATGACTGTTTACGTGTCTCGGTACAATATCATGACAGCTGCTAGGGAGGGTCCCGATGCTACCGTGTACAATTCTGGATGGTTTTCAGTTCCATACAGGTTTTGAAATGACCTCTCACCCATTCATCGGAAATTATAGCTCACTATGTTTACATATGGAAAACTGTGAAATATGTGTTTTCTTACCTTTCCAATTCTAGATTGTTGTTCATGGAGGGCCTATAACTGACTCCAAGCAATGCTATATCCTCTCCTTAATGGGAGTATTATTATGTAATTAGCTGGGGAAATTGAAAGGATGAAAGAAGCCATTCTGAACATATCTACCCATTGAAGTAAACTTGTCCAGTTTTGACAGAGGGAAAAAGTTAAAAGTTTTCTTATCTGAGTACAGGTCCCATTTTCTTATAATATTTGTCTTCCCTGTGATTCAATCTGTTCTGTCTATGATGATCATAGTAGAGATGATGATAATGATGGTGATAATGATGATGATTCCTCATGGTGGATAACTATAATAGCAGGTAGAATGTGGTAAGTGCTAAAACAGAATGGCAGATAAATCTTATGAGAGTTCAGAACAAGGTGCAGATGACCTGGATTTGTTTTTGCTGCCTCTCTATGCATTTTCAGATACATCATCCTGTGTGTGTGTGTGTGTGTATGCGCGTGCACGCGTGCATGTGTAGGGAGAGGGATTCAACTCAATTAATGGAGTTTTGTGTCGTGTTCCTGTATACATTATGCTAAGGTCTCTGTTCATTAATACTTGCCTTCCTTTTTCTGATTATGGGTGCATTGATATTGATTCTTTTTCATATTCCTCACTGTGAAATAACAGTCACTGAATAAAACACTGTAAGTCAAACTGGGAAAACATATTAGAAGTGTTCTGTGGATAAAGTGAAAGTGTTATGGGGAGACTTCTTAGATTTTGGAAGAGAATGAGGTCAGTTCTCTAATTCTCGAGGGAATGTAATCATTAAGACTGGGGAAGTTGATGTGTAAGTATCTATTTTTAAAGTTTCTAACACGATTTCTAAAACTTCTGAACTTTAAAATTTTAAATCATATAATCAAAAAATGCAGATATAGGGCTTCCCCCTGGTGGCGCAGTGGTTGAGAGTCCGCCTGCCGATGCAGGGGACACGGGTTCGTGCCCCGGTCCGGGAGGATCCCACATGCCGCGGAGCGGCTGGGCCCGTGAGCCATGGCCGCTGAGCCTGCGCGTCCGGAGCCTGTGCTCCGCAACGGGAGAGGCCACAACAGTGAGAGGCCCGCGTACTGGAAAAAAAAAAAAATGCAGATATAAAGAACAAAATAAAATAGTTGTTTGAGCAGAACAGTTGTGTGTAGAGGACTTTACTTCTCTAGATACAGTTTTCCTTAATTCATCCAGTTATATGTACACCAGTCAATTCATTCATCCATTCCTTAATATATACATAATCTATATATCTAACATAAACATATTGGTTGAACCCTAATAAATGGCTGATATTGGACCATTTTGACCTAAAAATGGTAATTTCTAACTAGTAGCTCTACTATTAAAGTGCTGAGTAAATGGAGCGAGAGGTACTGCACTGGCACCATATCATTCTACTTAATCAGCACATTAAGACTAAGATATGTGAAATGAAATGAAAGTTTTGGAAAATAGATGATGCTTTTATAATATAAAATGTATATGCTTCCCTACTGAAATCAGAAAAGGGAGCAAATTCTTTTCTGTAGCAGCCCTATTAATCCCATGTGATCTTTTTACTATTAGTAATGGACTGGATTGTGAATAAATAGACAACTAGAGAGTTAACTGTGGATATAAATTTTTCTATATTTAATCAAATTTACCTAACTCTAAATCAAATAAATTTGACTAAAATAAGGCAGACTCCTTTCCTACTGAGACAGTGGACTCTATTAAGCGCTATGTCTGCCTGGACAACATGATGATTAATTTTGCAAATGCTACTTAGTATGCATTTCAACTGACAGGCTAATGGAAGAGGGGCATTGATGTAAAATATAATTTTTAACTTGAGAAGTAAAAACTGTTTCTACTTTAATCATCCATTTATAGTATAGCTAAATAGCACATATCTTAAATTGTAGATGTAAGCTGTGAGAGTATCTAGGAATCTGAATCAAGGGAATTACTAGTTTACCAGGCCATATTTGGCAGAAATCTTACTGTACAGGAAAGTTATCTTAAAACACTGCTATTTTTATAACATTGTGCACATGAAACTTACAATGTTATAAACCAATGTTACCTCAATAAAAATAAATTTAAAGAAATTTTTTAAAAACTTTTCTAAAATGTAAGAGTTGAAGTAAAATTAGAATGAAATTCTTAGTTTATGTTTTAGAAAAATATTACAGTATTTGCACTGTGAAAGAATTTTATCTATGATAATATACACTTAATGATTAAAATCTAAAGACTTCCTTTGGCCAGTCTTTTAGATTGTGGATTCTGGTAAAGGATCAGTATAACTGCTTTAAGAGCAATTAGAGCTCTTAACCTCTTCAAATAAGTATCGATATTTATTTTTAATAGTGAGGTTCAGCACCATTTGTAGAAAGAAGAAAAATCTCAAAACGTATGCATTAGTTATTTTTTCCATGATTGCTAAAAGGAGCTTTGTTGAAATTACTGTTAAAACCACTGGACAGTGCAGGTGTGTAGTCAAACCAAGTCATGTTAAGCTGAATGTAAAAGCAACGTGACTTTTATTCATCGGAAAAAAGGGTAGGTATTTGTGCCTTAGGTATGATTTTAAGCTACTCTTATTTTTTTTTTTACTATTAATATCTTATTTACCTAAGAGTGAACTGTTAAAAGCTTAGGAACATATAAGAAATTTCCTGAAAAAGCATCACTACAGTACCATAGCCAGGTTTCTAAATGTGAGAATATTTTATTTTTCTGAGAATGTGAAGGATGCTAGAGGACATATAAATGAGAAGAACCATGAATGGAAACTGGTTTGCATCTCAAGAGAGAATTCATTTGAATTTTTAAAATATTTTGAAGTTTCCATGGACATTTATGGGTCTTTCATAGATGTATTTCTATGGAAGTAGCCCAGTGTTTTTTTTTTTTTTTTTAACACCTTTGTTGGAGTATAACTGTTTTACAATAGTGTGTTAGTTTCTCCTTTACAACAAAGTGAATCAGTTATACATATACATATGTTCCCATATCTCTTCCCTCTTGCGTCTCCCTCCCTCCCACCCTCCCTATCCCACCCCTCTAGGTGGTCACAAAGCACCGAGCTGATCTCCCTGTGCCATGCGGCTGCTTCCCACTAGCTATCTATTTTACATTTGGTAGTGTGTATATGTCCATGCCACTCTCTCACTTTGTCCCAGCTTCCCCTTCCTCTTCCCCATATCCTCAGGTCCATGCTCTAGTAGATTTGTGTTTTATTCCCATCTTACCACTAATCTCTTCATGACATTTTTTTTTCTTAGAGTCCATATATATGTGTTAGCATACGGTATTTCTTTTTCTCCTTCTGACTTACTTCACTCTGTATGACAGATTCCAGGTCTATCCACCTCATTACAAATAACTCAGTTTCATTTCTTTTTATAGCTGAGTAATATTCCATTGTATATATGTACCACATCTTCTTTATCCTTTCATCTGTCGATGGACACTTAGGTTGCTTCCATGTCCTGGCTATTGTAAATAGTGCTGCAATGAACATTGGGGTGCATGTGTCTTTTTGAATTATGGTTTTCTCTGGGTATATACCCAAGAGTGGGATTGCTGGGTCACATGTTAGTTCTATTTGTAGTTTTTTAAGGAATGTCCATACTGCTCTCCATAGTGGCTGTATCAATTTACAATCCCACCAGCAGTGCAAGAGTGTTCCCTTTTCTCCACACCCTCTCCAGCATTTATTGTTTCTAGAGTTTTTTATGATGGCCATTCTGACCAGTGTGAGATGATATCTAATTGTAGTTTTGATTTGCATTTCTCTAATGATTAATGATGTTGAGCATTCTTTCATGTGTTTGTTGGCAATCTGTATATCTTTTTTGGAGAAATGTCTATTTAGTTCTTCTGCCCATTTTTGCATTGGGTTGTTTGTTCTTTTGTTATTGAGCTGCATGAGTAGCCCAGTGTTTAAATAGCCCAATATTAGGGTTTTTCCCCTCTTTTACAAGGTTGTATATGTGTGTATGCAAGTGTGTGCATGTGAACATGGGTGTGTAGCTTTGATTTTTGTAGCAACTGACATTTTATTTGGTTAGATGACTATCTTTGAGCCCATCCCACCCAAATAAAAAAGGAATGTCACTGTTGAAGCTCACAAAGAAAGCCTAAAATGTCATGTTCTTAGAGTGTCTTATCAGTCTGCTTTGCACACTTCTGACTTGTCTGAAGTTGTGCAAGAGTAGATACATTCAGTTGAAGACTGTATAATGAAAGTGTGTTATTGTTTTCATTAGTATCATACTGGGTTGCTTGTCTAAAATAGTTATTATGGTGAGAGATAGAGAGTGAGTTAGTTTTCTTACCATTCTCAAGTTATGTACCACTTGGGGTTGGTTTTCTGTAGTCTGTATAGTTCACACAGGATATATTTTACTGGACCCTTTTGGCTTATCAGTGACACTGACAGGAATGATGGTTATTGTTTCAAGGTGTTGCTCCCTTCTTTCCTTGTCAACTATTCCCAAATATTCTCATCCAGTGGTTACTGTGTGTCTTTTATCTCCTGAAAAGTTTCAAACAATGATAACTTTAAGCATGAAATCACCACTACAGGACAAAGCTGATAAATCATCTTTCTTCAGCATTAATTTTTGCCTTTGGAGTCAGGTACAGTGTAATAAACCTTATGCAATACTTTCTCTTTTCAGAAAGTAAAAGAAATAATAATTTTTAGGTTTGATCTGAGTTATATAAATGCAAATGTTCCTCTTGGAGAAGTATTTGTGCTTGGACGATTTCTCCTTTAGAGTTTCAGATAGATGGATTGATAGACAGACACACATCTCAGCAGGGACATGTCATCATTTTTAGTTAAAGTTTACATTAATACTCTTGCCTTTAAAGATATTGACGTGGGGGGGGGGTGGTTTTCCAAGTAGGTGTTTTGCCGTCCCTGGTGGTTAATTGAACTTTCTCATTCCCTTGGTTACCTCTTGTCCTCATAGAAAAATACTCAACTTTCCTCAAGAAAGTTGAGTATTTTTTTTATTGTTTACTGGAGGTAAAAGTTGGTAACGTAGTTGTTTTTGGAAAACTAACATTAAAATAACATGACGTTGCTTTGGCTTTTAATTTTGCTTTCTATTTTCATTCTCTGTATAGGAAGGAGTAGTTTGCAGAAGTTAGCACATTATAAAGTGATTGGTAAATATCTCTAGGGAAAACTTAATCATGACTCAATAAAGGAACATACTTTTCCAAACTCTTGATAATATTTCTAAAGCTACTCTTAAAGTCAGAGAAATGGAGGTAGTTTGTACAATATAGTCATTTGTTTATGTAGTGTGTAGGCATAATAACGGCCACCCAAAGATGTCCATGTTCTAATCCCAGGAACCTGTTAATATGTAGTTGAGGGTCCTCAAGACCACCCTCAGGTTCAGTGATGTGCTAGGAGGGCTCACAGAATTCATAAAAGTTGTTAAACTAGTTACAGTTTATTAAGGCAAAAGGATAAATATTAAAATTAACAAAGGCAAAAGTTGTGTAAGACAGACTCCAGGAGAGACCAGGTGCCAGCTCCCAGTGGAGTCACATGCACAATGTTTAACTTTCCCAGCAATGGTGTGGGACAGCCAACACAAAGTAGTGCCAACAGGAGTTTACCCACATCTTGGTTTCCAGGGTTCATTGGGGTTGGTAATGTAGGCATGGAGCAGTCTTGTGGCTAATCTTAGTTCCTCAGTCTCCAGCCTCTCCAGAAATAAAATGGATCCAGTATTACCCAAGGATCACACTTTAAATCACATTGTTAGCATACATTATACTGTGGCCCAAGGCCTGAGGTAGACAAAGATAAATATGTCAGTTAGGATATTCCCAGGGCTTAGAGGTTATCTCCCAGAAATCAGTGAAGAGCCAGATGTTTCTTTGGAATGTGCAGAATTTGAACAACCCATGCCTGCTGATTGAATATTTTACTGCATAATAGCAAAAAGGACTTTATAGATATGATTAAGTTAAGGACTTTGAAATGGAGAGATTATCCTGGATTATCTGCGTGGGGCCAATAACATAACACAGATTCCTAAAAGAATTAGAGAAGGATATGTGAGAATGAAGAGCACAGAGTGATATGATATAGATTGGGAGGCGCTATGCTGCTGGCTTTGAAGATGGAGAAAAGGGACCGTAAGCCAAAAGAAGGCAGGCAGCCTTTAGAAACCGGAAAAGGGCAAGGAAATGGTTTCTCTTCTAGAGCCTCCAGAATGAACACAACCCTGGTGACACCTTGCTTTTAGCCCAGTGTCAGATTTCTGACCTTCAAAACTATAGGGAAGTCACTAAGTTCCTAATAATTTGTTATGCAAAAAAAATAAAAATAATACAATAGAATATAAGTATTGTATATATATGAAAATATATAATGTATGCATATTTGACATGTGTTTATATGCATATGTATATCTTTGGGTAATTTACAGCAAACTTTTTAAAATGCCTATCTTATTATTTACACATCTTACCTTCAAGGCAACACACGCTCAGACACACAAGTACACACACTTACATGCACACATGTATATAACACACCATGTTCAGATTTATCTTGCTCCAGTGATGGCTCACAAATTTCTGAGTAGAATACATTGGGTTTGACTTGAGATTATGAAATTCATGGTAAACATCGTCAAGGCAGATGGATATCTAGGTTTTTCATTTCATTGATGAACATGTTTTGGTGTACAAAGTGACAGTTGCTATTAAAATTTGGATTTCCTACCTCTTCCCAAGTAAATTGCTCCTACAGTCTATTTGCAAGCTCCATGTTTTAGAAATTCAGCTTTGTATTTGCTGCATTTATTACACTCCTTTGCATTTTTCTCATATCTACTTTGCTTAACAAGAAGACACTGAAGTTTTAAGTAGTTCTCTATGTGACTGAATTAATAACATAGTTCTTCAGTTGGTAACAAGAAGTCTCTTGGAATTATCTTGCACTTTTTTCTTATGCTAGCTACTTGGTAGATTGAGCAGTTCTTAAATCTTTTGATTAAAATTGCTGTACACCTTAACTAACAGTGTTTCTGAACCATAGTGCTTAACAAAGCCTGGATATTACAGAATCAGGATACAATCTGGCCCAGCAGTTGATCTCTGCTCAGATCACTCAGAGGGTAATTAGAGAAAATCAACAATATATGTTAAGTCTATAATTTAGTTTTCTATACAAATACTATAACTAAAAGGGATGAAAAGCATTAAGCATTTGCAAATAAAGTATAGCATTTTATGAAATGGGTCCAGTCAAGCAGTATACTGAAAACTTATATAGACAATCCCATTATTTAAGAATTCCATATTTTTGAATTTTTTAATTTGTTGAAATATATTTGTACACCCGATTTCAGTACACATGGAACCTTCACCATTGTTCACAGATATGCACAGGGTAGCAATAAGTTTTAGTCACCGAGTTAAGTATTCCCAGCTGGGGTCAAACAAGGGGACGCTGCCTCCTTGTGTCAGCTCTCATACTGTAAATGTGTCCTTTACATGGACTATTCAGTGCCACTTTTGTCACATTTTTGTGCTTTTTGTGTTGATTTTGTTGTTTAAAATAGCCTCCCAGCATGGCAGTGAACTGCTGTCTAGTCTTGCTAAGCACAGGAAGGCTGTGATGTGGCTTACGGAAAAAATAGATGTGTTAGGTAAGCTTTGTTCAGTCATGGGCTGTAATGCTGTTGGGAATTCAGTGTTAATGAATCAGCTGTACATTAAATAAGGTGTCTGTAAACAGAAACACAGATAAAATAAGGTTATGTATTGATCGATTCAAAAAAATGTTGTGACCAGCGGCTGGTAGGAACCTAACGTTGTATTTTCCCTCAGATATTCGCTACTTTGGTGTTTGCAGTGACTTTATAGTACATAAATACTGCAAATAACAAGATTTGACAGTATACGGTCGTCATCCTTTCTCCCAAGCCACTTGCCCACTGTAGGGTCTACAGTTCCAACAGTACTGAAAATTCACAGTGACATACAAATTTCCCAGGTTCAATATTTAGCAGTATTTGGGTTTCTAAGAAGTTAGTGAAGTTACACATTAGTAGAACCCCCAAGTATACATTATTTATACTTTTATTTTTTAGTCCAGTGTATAAAAACGGTACCACCAGTACCAGGAGTGTCATGAAGCTGACGTGACACAATTCTGTGTTTCTCAAATAAATGTCACATAGGTTCTGTGAAGAATAAATCCTTCTTTAACTGGAAAAATTTGTTCTTTTTCATCTCATCTTCTTATTTCTCATCCTCAATGGCCTTTTTCCTTACTGATTTTCTTTGTTTTTCCTGTTGATTAATTTTCTTAGCCATCTGTCTTGTATCTCATTCTTATTATCTTCTTTCTGTTTTTATTATGCTAGCCACAAGAACAATAAAACTCCTGACCTCCAGTTCCCTGCACCATTTGGCACATTGCAAATGTCTTTTTTGTGTGTCTTTATCCTTTTATATCTTTGTCTTTTATACGTCCATGTCTAAAACAGAGTCCTATGCATAGGAGTGGGTGCCCAATAACTAATGGCATTGATAAATTGCAGAACCATCTATCTATTCCCAAAAAATGCTTTGAAGAAATTCCCTGTGCCATTCACAAAACTGTGAACACACACCCAAAAAGATCAAAAATTCTGTCTCAAATACTCATATATAATTTCAGTACAGTATTCAGTTTAACAGCCAGACAGGCAATCATTCTGTTTGCTATTTCAGTATGATAATTTTTATATAATTAAAATATATTATTTCCAAAGCTTTCTCCAATTTACCAACCTCTCATCATTTTATATCACCCTCTTTTATTACTGTGACTACAACCCTCCCAGAAATATCTGTGAGGGAACAGAAAGTAATCAATCTCTCTTTTTATATATATATATATATATATATATATATATATATGTAATATGTATGTCTATTAAGTATATATGTATGTATATATGAAACTATGTGTATACATATGCATATATGTATGCATTAATAATAGTAAGTGTATATATAGATATATGTGTTAAATGTGTAAGTATATATAAATTTGTATATATATGTACATTTATAAAATTATAACGGTTTATACAAAGTCTATGTGACCCTTGCAGAATTTTGAGCAACAGAGCTTCTTTCATTCATCTGTCTGCCACTCTTCAAAATTCTTTTCACTTTAGTTTTTCACTTTATTTCACTTTATTTTTTTTCTAGTGCATGAAGCAGCATAGAATTCCCTTTCGTTACCATCAGTCTCTCCAAACCCCATGCCAGATTTGTCAATATTACGGCGATAAATACATTAGAGTGTTTTTAGAACATTTTGAGATTGTTGAATGAAAATATTATCTAAATTAAAATAATAAACCCAGACTTGTGATCTTTATTTTAGATTTGACTTTTTGTGGTTTACCAATTTGGAGGCAGAGAATGAAACAATAATCCATTTTTATAGAATTAGAGCATACTTAGGAAGAAAGTACATGGGTAATTTCTTAATTCACTGTGTCTGCTAAGAAAAAAATCGGGAAATGACTTAATTAAATGAATAATTTAGGTGATATTCTCTGTGTTGTAATCCAATTTTAAAGAAGTGAGCTTCTCTGCGAAGAAGGAAAATATTTATTTAATCACTCGTTCATTATTATTATAGACTTTATATGTTCTTTCAGAACATAATATTAGTAACTTTTTAGGCAGAATCTTTTTTTTAACATCTTTATTGGAGTACAATTGATTTACAATATTTTATTAGTTTCTGCTGTTTAACAAAGTGAATCAGCTATACATATACATATATCCCCATATCCCCTCCCTCTAGCGTCTCCCTCCCATCCTCCCTATCCCACCCCTCTAAGTGGTCACAAAGCACGGAGCTGATCTCCCTGTGCTATGCGGCTGCTTCCCACTAGCTATCTGTTTTACATTTGGTAGTGTATATATGTCCATGCCACTCTCTCACTTCGTCCCAGTTTACCCTTCCCCCTCCCCGTGTCCTCAAGTCCATTCTCTATGTCTGCGTCTTTATTCCTGTCTTGCCCCTAGGTTCTTCAGAACCATTTTTTTTTTTTTTTTGGATTCCATACATATGTGTTAGCATATGGTATTTGTTTTTCTCTTTCTGACTTACTTCACTCTGTATGACAGACTCTAGGTCCATCCACCTCATTACAAATAACTCAATTTCATTTCTTTCTTTTTAACACCTTTGTTGGAGTATAACTGTGTTACAATAGTGTGTTAGTTTCTCCTTTACAACAAAGTGAATCAGTTATACATATACATATGTTCTCATATCTCTTCCCTCTTGCGTCTCTCTCCCTCCCACCTTCCCTTTCCCACCCCTCTAGGTGGTCACAAAGCACAGAGTTGATCTCCCTGTGCTATGCGGCTGCTTCCTACTAGCTTTCTGTTTTACGTTTGGTAGTGTATATATGTCCATGCCACTCTCTCACTTCGTCCCAGCTTACCCTTCCCCCTCCCCATATCCTCAAGTCCATTCTCATTTCTTTTTATGGCTGAGTAATATTCCACTGTATATATGTGCCACATCTTCTTTATCCATTCATCCGATGATGGACACTTAGGTTGCTTCCATCTCCTGGCTATTGTAAATAGAGCTGCAATGAACATTGTGGTACATGACTCTTTTTGAATTATGCTTTTCTCAGGGTACATGCCCGTTAGTGGGATTGCTGGGTCATCTGGTATTTCTATTTTTAGTTTTTTAAGGAACCTCCATACTGTTCTCCATAGTGGCTGTATCAATTTACATTCCCACCAACAGTGCAAGAGGGTTTCCTTTTCTCCACACCCTCTCCAGCCTTTATTTTTGTAGATTTTTTTATGATGGCCATTCTGACTGGTGTGAGGTGTTACATCATTGTAGTAAATGGGCCTAATGAAACTTCAAAGCTTTTTCACAGAGAAGGAAATCCTAAACAAGATGATAAGACAGCCCTCACTCAGAATGGGAGGAAATATTTGCAAATGAAGCAACTGACAAGAGATTAATCTCCAAAATATACAAGCAGCTCATGCAGCTCAACAAAAAAAAAACCCCAAAAACCCAATCCAAAAATGGGCAGAAAACCTAAATAGACATTTCTCCAAAGAAGATATACAGATTGCCAACAAACACATGAAAAGATGCTCAACATCACTAATCATTAGAGAGATAGGCAGAATTTCTTGATAAGAGAGTTAATTTGACTCAGATTATTTACCATCTACTGGAGTGTTGTGGTTTTGGCAGGTCATGATTTTTAAATATTGTACGTTGATATAAAATATTTAGTCTTTTGTAATAATCAGTTAAGACTTTTGTACTTATGAAGTCACTTCAACAAAAATATTATAAAACCATTAGGCAGCTAAAATAGGCTCCATTTTAAAATACAGCTTATACAGAATAAATTATTTTTCTTTTTAAAATATCTTCTTAATAGTATTTCTATTTCCAAGAAAATCCAAGATATTTTCTAATATAAGCTATTTGAAAGGAGACTGATTTTCACTGTTGTTATATTTTAACTCCTATATCTTTTGAGTAGAAAAAGATGCCTTACTTTTAGCTTTGTTTTGCTCAGGAATACACATGTTACTTTTCATTATCTTTTTCTCTAGATTTAAAGCATATTTTACTTTTAAATTCCAGTCATGGACAAGTCATTATAGCTAATGAATGAATAAAACAGAACATAACACTAAACACTACCAAACTTTATTGTTGGTGGGAGTAGAATTGACAGAGGTTGGAAGTTGAAGGATTCCTTTGTAGTTCTATATTATTTGGATTTTTACTATAATTATTTAAGTCATTCCATACATGCATAATAAAAAAAATGTTCCTTTTTAACAAAGTGATCAAGTTTTGAGGTAAATATGCCTTTTCACAAAAGGCCAAAGTGATGTACCTAATGGTAGATTTTTAATAAACTATTGTACTTTGTACATCCTTATTATTTTTGAGTAAAAAATTATGTTCTGTTTCCTACCTGTCACTTGTCCTGAAATAAAATGTGTATCATCTCTTTGCCAAAAAATGAATGTACATCTATGTATCTCTATACATCATGTATAAATAGATATAGATAGATCTATAGATATATAGATATGATTATTTATACTTAAATACAGACAGATTTCCAGATTTTAAAATACCTTTATTCTTCTCATCGAATATTAAGGGATTTAAACCATATATTCATTTATTGGCATTGACTAGGGCATATAAAGAAAGGTTTAGATATGTAATATGTGTTGCTAATATTAACTAGAATCATTGTTTTGAAGTACAGATTTTAGTTCTGTAACATAGCACATTATAGCAGACCAAAGTTATTAACTTCAATTGATAAAGAATTATGAATATAATTATAATCCTGTTAATTATTTAAAGCCATGAATTATGCAAATACAGCAGGTATTATTAATCATCGTCAGGAACCAGAACAATTTCCCTAAAAGAACATATAAATATTAAAAAGTCTGACTTGGCTCTCTTATGTACTTTTACAGCTTTAGTGTTCCCTTATGAACAATGTTTGGATTCAGTTCTCCTTTATAAAATGAAAACTGCCCCCAAATGCATCTTCTTCAAAGGCCAAATGAATGTCATTAGATTTCTCTTCTTGTCTATGAAATGTTTATTGACTGTGTGGTTCCAGGCATTTGTTTATATCAGAGACATCTCAGTTCTTTTAAGCTAATATTAGTCTGCACTGGCTGACGTCCTGCTCACAAATAGCACACTGTGCCCTGCTGTGAGACTAAGCTACATGTAATAGTCTTGTAGCATCTAATAAAGTATTAGAGTTTCCAAAATTCACATATTGTGAACCTTTCCCCAGTACTAAGGAAAGACAGCGCCTTTAATGGATTAGTTATGACTAATTTCTATAAGTATACTCACCATTTATAGAAAGGACATAATGAAAAAAATAGCAGGAAAAGCATTTCCAAATTGGAACTTTTGAAGATGCACAGTTGGTAAGAGCCTTGAATATCTACTTCTGTAAACAGATTGTTGTAAATTTTCCTGCAAGAAATACTGACCTTTTCCTTTAAGGAGCAACATGTAGAAATATTTTAAAAGGATTCTATAAACAAGGACTCTGTTTGCCTCAAAATATTAGCATGTAATTCCTGTTTTTTTAATCCTGTTTTATTTCATTTAAAATAGAACTTTTCATAATTGACTCCAGAAAAATTATTTCATTTAAAACCTCAAGACGTTTCCAAATAGCAGAAGAGGTACATGTTTGTGACCTTGGAATGTGACTCTCACTTGGAAAATGTCAAGGTTGGGCAGAGAAGAAGGTAGGAGTTTGGGGAGTGGCAAAGGGGCATGTAGGGGAGCATTGTGCTACTGAGGCTATTAAAGTCTTAGCCTTCAGAACAATGTCTGGATAGAGGGACTTTCAGAAACAGTGATTCACTGAATATTATAAGCCGCTGCTGTTTATGGCGTATTCATAGTAAATGACGGTAAACATCAACTGTTGGTTAGTGGAGGTATCAGAGACATGACTGTTTAAGCATACACTTTATCTATGTGTTTTCTAGTAAGATAGTAGCCAAACTTTATTCTGGATGGAATAACATTTAGACTTGGGTTTTGATTGTGCCTCTAATTTTTTAAAATTTTACTGGAGTATAGTTGATTTACAATGTTGTGTTAGTTTCAGGTGTACAGCAAAGTGATTCAGTTATACATATACATGCATTCATTCTTTTTCAGATTCTTTTCTCACATAGGTTATCACAGAATGCTGAGTAGAGTTCTCTTTGCTATACAGTAGGTCCTTGTTGGTTATCTATCTTATGTATCGTAGTGTGTATATGTTAATCCCAAGCTCCTGATTTATCTCTCCCTGCCACTTTACCCCTTTGGTAACCATAAGTTTGTTCTCGGTATCTGTAAGTCTGTTTCTGTTTTGTAAATAAGTTCATCTGTATCACTTTTTTAGATTCCACATATAAGTGATACCATATATTTGTCTGACTTACTTCACTTAGGATGATAATCTCTAGGTCCATCCATGTTGCAAATGGCATTATTGCATTCTTTTTGTATGGCTGAGTAGTATTCCATTGTATAAATGTACCACATCTTCTTTTTCCATTGCTCTGTTGATGGACATTTAGGTTGCTTCCATGTCTTGGCTATTGTGAATAGTGCTGCTGTGAACACAGGGGTGCGTGTATCTTTTCAAGTTATAGTTTTGTCCAGATATATGCCCAGGAGTGGGATTGCTGGATCATATGGTAGTTGTATTTGGCGTCTGTCTAAAACATTACAGAGTTAGGAAAGGATGTTGGAGAAAGAACTGTTGAAATAAATGGGATTCTTAAATTGTAAACGATTTTTGTTCTTGTCTTGCCTGAATTTTTGCTTGTGACTTTGCTTTCTGCCCTGACGCTAGGGGCTCTGCTCTCTGTGTTGCCTGCTGTCTGTTTGAACTGTAAGTACTTTCAATAGCTTTTCTGATCTTGTTCTTCTTCTGAAGATTACCCATGATCTCAGTGTCAAAATCTTTTATCTTTCAATATTTTTCAAAATTAAAAAATAGATATTATCTACGAGACATTATAACATTGGAATTTCTATTATGTATATGTCTGTTAGGTGAAAGGTATAACTAGGATCAGCAGGTAGAAATTGAATTCTTTGCATGAAGGGGAACAGATTGAGTTTTGCTGTAAGAAAGAACTTTCTAATCTGTAATATGTCTACAGTCTGAGTGAGCATACTTTTTGCCTTCCTCAACCTTTTTTTTTTTTTTTTTTTTTTTTTTTTAAACCATGGCTGGATTTCCGGGCTCATCATGTAGAATCTCTCTGTTCCAATCGACACTTGGCATTTATTTAATGGATGCTGTCATTTAAATATACTCTTAAAGCACTTTATACAAATTGTATCAAGTGATTTACATAATAATTCAGTGAGCTAAATATTAATAATAATAGTGTCCCCATTATTCAGTTAAGTAAAATGAGGCACAGAAGGGCTAAGCACCTTGTCCAAAGTCACCAGGTAGCCAGTGGCACATTTAGGTTTAGGCAGTCTGGCACCGTAGTCTGTGCTCTTAATATCTTCTCCATACTGCTTTTGCCCTCAGTGTCACAGAGACAGAGTCCAGATCCCCATGGCTTAGAGCTAATAAAGACTTTCCATTGTTCGTGCCATCTTACTTCTCTAGCCTCATTTTCAAACATCACATCCATATTCCTTTAATCCAAGCACGTGGCTCTGTCACCCTTCCATCTGAACATGCCTGGAGTCTTCAGGTGTCTGCACCGCTTGCCAGCCCACCTCCATGTACCCCGCACCTGCCGCGGCCCTGCTTCTAGCATTCTGTCTGTGATAATCTCCCACTTATTTCTCAAACATCACTGCCTCTATAAAAGTTGCTGCAAATACTGGGCCCAGTTCGCTACTCCTCATTTTAGCCAAAACTTCAAATTTTCAAATCTATTATGACCATATGGCATATTAAATCACTTGTATTTCTGGCCCCCTTTATAACCTAGAAACTCTGCAAAGTCTTGAAGCACGTCTTTTTCATCTTTGGACCCTCAGACTTCGATAAGTAAATTCATTTAAAAGTTGTCTAAATTAATGGAGCACAATAGTAGAAAGCAAGAGTTTCTTATCATGTTAAGAGTTTAAGCAGGAGCTCAGTGAACAGTCATCACAGCTGTGGTAAAGGAGATTCCTTCATGGGGAGAAAGCTTAAGCTGGATCCTTGTCTCCATGGCCTTTTTTAGCTCTCTCATCCCAATTCTGTGTCATGCCTCATAGCTAAAAATTGCCAGTCAGAAACGCCTATCCATTGTGTGTGGCTCATACTAGTTGATTATGATCCCCAGAGCCTAGTTCTTAGAAAAAGTGTTTGTATTGTAGTCCAGAAAGGTGTCCTCTCTGTCTCTCTTCCTCGCTAAATTCCCTTTCATATTTTTCAAGTCTACAGAAGCTACATTTGGGCGCAGGCTTCTGCAATTTGCCTCTGTGCACAAACATTCAAGCAGGATATAATGATCCCCCAGAGACATTGAATAGGTATATTCTTGTTAAGATTTAATCCTTTTCACCTTGGGAGAGAAACTGATGCTCCATAATGTCACTTAGGAGACTGAGATTTTCTCATTACATGGGGTTAAATGAAAAGAGAAAACGCTTGAATTTGTACTTGTGAATTAGATGAGTATGCAAGTGAATTTCTGATCTTAGATTATTTTTTCTACTAACTGAGGTATAGATTTCTGATTGTTGGAGAGATGATTTTACTGTTGATGTTTGGTGCCCTTCATGAACAGACCTAACATATAATATTTTATGTCATTTTTTAAATTATATTATTCTAAAATTCATGCACAAATTCAAAAGAGATTAGTATTTATAAAAATTACAGAAGAATTCACTGATTTAGTGGAAAAGTTAACACAGTTTTTAAAATGCATTGAAAAGAGAGGGAACAAAGGACAGCAAATCAATTTAAAATGGTAACTTTCCAGATACTACAAAAGCGTATTAGTTATCTTCATGATCCACTGGTAATTCTTCTTATCCCATATGCTGATTCCCCAGAAGATGGTGCGAAACTAGGTGTCCTATTTGAAATTTGGCCTTATTTTATCATTTTGATCTTGCAAGTTGTTAAAGCCTTGATTCTTAGTTGAAATTCACTTGTGTCTTTGATTTATTTTGGCTTATTTACCACACAGTTTAATGTAAAAATATACAATTCACTCATTATAGAAAAATTAAAAGGAGTAAAGAGAACAAAGAGCTCAGCAAAAATTATATATATGCCTGATAAATATGAACATATGTTCAAACAATTAGTAGAAGAGCTAAAGCAAGTAGCTTTTTTTTTTTTTGCCTATCAAATTGGAAATGGTCAGTAAAGCAGAGGAGTCAGTGAGGTGGACATGCCCTTTCTTGTTGGTGGGATTATAAATCAGTCTGATGGTTTTCGAAAGCAGTTTGGCAATATGCATAAAAAGCATATTTAATCCTTTGACCCAGCAATTTGTCTTCTGAGGCTCTTTCCTAAGGACATGATTAAATAATATGGACAAGGTTGTTCTTTGCTGTGTTATTTTTTAACAGGAATTAAAAAAGAGAAACAGCCAGCAACTTAGTTGTTGGTGCACAAGGGATCAGTTAAACAAATCATGATATATTAATGCAGTAGGACACTATGCAAGTATTAAAATGTTTTCAAGAAATTTAGTAAAGTGACTAACTATTCAGCATATAATACCAATCTAAAAATATAGGCCATATAGCCAGTATATTTAATTTTTAAAATCTACATAGAGAAATTAATGTTAAAAGAAAAATGTCTAAAATATTAATACAATCTCTGATGTGGTGAGATTATGATTATGATTAAGTATTAAGTTATAAAAGTTTTCTTATAATCAGGAAAAAAACCCGTAAAGGTTAATTTTGTGAACTCCAAGTGGAATAAGATATGTGCTGTAAATATATGGAATCTAGAAAAACGGTACCGATGAACCTAGTGGCAGGGTAGGAACAAAGAAGCAGACATAGAGAATGGACTTGAGGACACAGAGTGGGGAAGGAGGAGCTGGGACAAAGTGAGAGAGTGTCATGGACATAAATACACTACCAAACGTAAAACAGATAGCTAGTGGGAAGCAGCCGCATAGCACAGGGAGATCAGCTCGGTGCTCTGTGACCACCTAGAGAGGTGGGATAGGGAGGGTGGGAGGGAGATGCAAGAGGGAAAGGATATGGGGTTATATGTATACATATAGCCAATTCACTTTGTTATGCAGCAGAAACTAACACAGCATTGTAAAGCAATTATACTTCAATAAAGATGTAAAAATAAATAATAAAAAGATATGTGCTCTGCTTACAATGAAAAAACAAAAAGATTTCACAAGATCATTGTGTCATTATGTTTGGTATATCTTCCTTTGGAGAAAAATTATACCAAGAAATATACCTGGAAAGTGCTATTTAGAGGAGCACTTAATCCTACCTGATGAAAACTGACAGGGTCCACAAGTACAACTTCCAGCAGGATCCTCCAAAACTGATATGGAACAGTGAAGGAGTATAGTTCCTAAGTCCTTACCTGGAAAGTGAGCTGCTACCTGCTTTCCACAAGTAATACTACCGGTAGGAAAACTTATGCTTCTCCTTAAACCAGATGTGCCTGGTCCTGAGCCATACTGGGCTTCGGATGATAATGGCTCTGTTACCCTCCGGCTTTTCTACTTCTAGCAAATTCTGCATTTGGTTTCACACAAATTCCCTAAGGAGAAGGAGCATATAGATACTATTTAATTGCACCTTGTTCGTTGGTCTCTTGACTGCAAATAAGACATTGTCTCTGAAACCATAATAGTAATGCAACCAGTCCTACATCTTACAAATCTTTGATTTTGTACATGGTATCTGCAGTGCAGCTATTACGTTCAGCCTCCCCTGATTATAGAGGTTTGTGCTGTTAAATAGTAAATAATAGAGACAGTAATTACTGCCAAATCCTCCCTGAACCCAGTTATCTCAGATAATTTTAAATATTCTGTGTTCACATTTCACCTGTTTTGAATTTCTCTTATTAGCAAACTGGGAAGGCTTTAGACACAGATGAACCAGAACTTTTTGCTGGGTCATTTTGGCTTAGATGCTTGATAATTTCATGCGTTTACTCAAATTATATTTTCCTCATTAAAAACAAAAGACTCCAACTTTTGCAAAGGCTGGCTTCAAACTAGCAAAAGTATTCTAGGTATGAATGCTCTGTTTGATGAAAGCTTATGTGTGCTAATTTGCACGTGCTTTACAATAAATATAAAATACTAGATGGTTTCAAATCTAGTTTATGCACCAGGAGAAGCAAATTGTAAAGCTTTTATTCATCTACAGTGTACAGTCATTTTGAAATGGCTGTTTCCACTAGGAATATCTAGGTAGCATGCAAAACAGATATTTCTTCTGGCAAAGAAGTTTCTTGTTACGACATGACCACAACCAAGCCATTCTTCCTCTTTTGATTTGTATTCACGGTCTCTGTTTAGCTCTCTGCAGTTGGTGCAGTTTGGGAATTGAGTATAAGTAAAAGAAGACTCTCATACTGTAGGATTTGCAACATTCTGCTTAAGTGTAACTGTTATCACAGTTAAACAATTATCAGAAATATCAAAGTCAAGGGGAAACTGGAGAAAGCCAAAATCCAGAAAGAGACATTTGATATCTTTAAAATTTATTTAAAATATAAGTGTAAAAATGACATGGAAAAGTTAAGCGGAAGATATCGACTGTATGTGAAAAATGACAATGTCAGCTAATCCACTAATTGTCAAAATAGCTATGAAAACATGATCCAATTATGCATCTAAACTTTCTCACCTTTACCTCTTCCTGTTCTTTACCTGTCCACCGCAGCTGTACCTTTCTTTGATCTTTCATTTTGAGGCTCTTGCCCTTAACTTGGAGAATTACAGCAACTGCCTACCTCCTCTTATCTCACTAGGTCTTCCCTACAATCTAAGAGTCAAATTCCTGGTCTCTTTGAAAAGCTACATCTCCCTATATTAATGTTTTTTGAAAAAGAAGCTAAAGGGAAAAGGGATAGGAGATAATGTTTCCTAGAGCCGCTCTTGTAGGCCATGCATATATGTAAACATTAGTTCATTTAATTACTACGACAATCTATTTATGGTAGATGGTGTCAATCCCATATTCCTGAGGGAACTTAGGGCTAGTCAGATCCAAATTCTTTGGCAAAGTCCTACAGGTACCAAGAGAAAAGGTTTGGGTTTTTACCTAGAACTCGCTGTTGTTGTCGGTCCTTTTTCTTTTCTCTCATTCTGGTTTTCGGTTATGGAGTAACATAATGATCATTTGATGTCTGGAAAAAAATTGGAATTAAAGTTTATAGATTTCACTTACAAATATTTAACTAATTTGGTAGTTAAATAGAGAAAAATATCTCAGAATTTAAAGTTTTTAGTAATTAAAAGTTTGATACATATTATATATTCTGTGTACCTATTATGAAACACATTGTGTTGAATTGTAGCTGTCTAATAAATAAGGTCAAGATGGTGATCACTATGGCTGTTTGCAGCTCTTCTGTCAATCTCTCCATCCTGGTACATGGAAACATGACCCCACCCACTTAAATACAGGTCTGGCTCTATGGTATTTTTGATGAATGGAGTGTGAGTGACAGTAACCTGTATCACTTCTGGTCCGATGATCTCAGAACCATTGAATGCTTTACCATGTTCACTTTTCTCTCAGACCAAGCTGCCAACAACATTCAAGATGGTGGCTACTCTGTCCTCCTGAGTGACTGCAACACACGGCCATTCCGTGCTGTGGTGTGATGGGGACATAGAATAAGCAAGGACTAAGTTACTGAGATTTGGGGATTCATTGTTATAAAACAATAGCCTAAAATTACTGGTAAACTAAACATCAATGGTTGTACTACAACTGAATCAGCAAGCATGTTTAGGAAATGTTTTTCAGAATCACATACTGTATCTGTGGCCCACATTTGGCTCATGTGATACCAAAATTTTTCATCTCCAAAGAAGTCAAATAACAAAAACTGATTTGAATTTTATTGATGCTTTTTGAAGTTAAAGATGTCTAGCAATAAGGTGGTCTTCCTGAAAGGAAATTGTTTTCCCTAACAGAAGGTAGTCAAGTAAATTTTGAGTAAGAATTGAGGCATGTGAAGCAAACACAGGTAATTTCTGTGATCCCTTCTATCTTAATGTTTTAGGTTAAAATGGAATATAACATCACCAGAGAAGCATTTCCCTGTTGCAGTAATAGAACTTAACAGTAGTGAACAAAAGTGGTAATCATTTTATCATTAGATGCTTATTGCTAATCATTTTGTACTTTTGTAGCTTCTGTAATGGCATGATATTAATATTATTTAAAGATACTTTTTAAAAACTATAATGAGACTTAAACTGTTTATTTCAAAGTGTGAACAAAGATACACTACAAAACGTAAAATAGATAGCTAGTGGGAAGCGGCCGCATAGCACAGGGAGATCAGCTCCGGTGCTTTGTGACCACCTAGAGGGGTGGGATAGGGAGGGAGGGAGGGAGGGAGATGCAAGAGGGAAGAGATAGGGGAACATATGTGTATGTATAACTGATTCACTTTGTTGTAAAGCAGAACCTAACACACCATTGTAAAGCAATTATACTCCAATAAAGCTGTTTAAAAAAAGATTAATATAACTGATTCATCCAAAAGAGGTCTATCTACAGTTAAAGTCTACTCCTTTTAAGTTTATATTGTCTTATTTGCGGCATTTTTTGAAGAAAACAGATAATGAAGGAAACTAATATGACCCTGTATATTCCACAGTTGGTTATGTATTATGATTTTGGTTTATATATTGCATGAAATAATAATTTTTAAATGTTCAGACTGCTTATGAAATAGATGTTATTAACGTACCCCACCTGTGTACAGAGATGAAAACAAGCACAGAGATATTACCCATAACAGCAAGTGATTTCACCCCAGTAACTTCAGAGCTGTTACTCCTAACCATTACACTATTCAGTCACCCATTCTAGTTAGAATTGGTAAAACTTTTTTTAAAATATCAAGCGAAAGTGAATGCAAGCTTATGTAAGTTTAGATTAAATTATTTTCTCAATAATCGACTGATTTTTTTACCAATATAGTTTAAAAATAAGAACTAAAAGTATTTGTATCCTTTTGATTTATAGTATATGTGTATATATATATATGTTATATAAAAGCAAATAATGGAATCTTTGCAATTATTATGCATTTGGAAATATCATTAGATCTAACTTTATGATGTAGCTATTGCCTTTTTGTAAGGTAAATTATATGTCAGATAAAGTGCTCAATCTGGAAGACTCTCAAAAAAAATAAATTCTCTATCTTCTAAAATGTAGGGATAATCGACAAATCAGAGCATCTGGTACCTTTTAAACTTCTCATACCCTATATTCTCCTATAATGATAAAGCTGGAATTCATAATAAGTTTTAAAGCCTTTTTTGTTTTTATCTTTATTTAACGTCATTCTACCATGTACCCCAGAAGATGTGGATAGTTCTGAAGAGGTTATCATGCAATTTAACTGACACTTAAAAAAAACTGTTACACTTTCTAAGATCTCTTTCTGATCTATTTTCTGAATTTAAGAAGCTACCTTTTTTTCTTCAGTTTGCTTCATTTGGGCAGTGATTTCAATGGGAGACATTACTACAATGTATTAGTTAATATCCAAGTAGACATGGCTTTCAGCATACTGTTTCTTTTATCTTTTTTTCACTTACAAAAGCTTTCCTATTTTGTGATGATATATTTACTTCATTAGTTATTGTGGTAGTTTACATGGGATAGACTTGCTTTAATGTAATTTATATGCAATACCTTTCATAGAAGAAGGCATTACTAAAGGGAGAAGCTAATAAAGTTACGGAAAAGAATAAGTGACATGGACAAAAGATAGTAGAAGAATGGGCATAGAATCTAAGTATTGTGTTCATTGTGATGTTACTTAATTTCTGTAGGTCTGATATGTAAAATTGGGTAATGATGCTTAGCTATTAGAATTCATAGAGAATTTACCTAGGATAATGCAAATAAACCTTCTGGTATCATATTTTGTCACACAATAGATTGTCAGTAAATATTCATCCTTCATGGGCGTTGCTTGTCATGGTTTATAGAATTCTATGTCCATTTATGGAATTTGAATTTCATAATGGTAGTGACTATTTTTTACTCATTGTTCTATTTAGCACAGAGAGTGGTAGGAAGTATTCAGTAACTTGGTAAATGTTTTTCCAATAAATTGATTTCACAACAGCCCTGTGTAGACAGCTATATATGTGGGTCTGTTCATTGTATGTCACTACTGTTCTCACTGGTTATTCTCTGTGCTTGTTTCTAAATTTGTTTAAAATGAGACTTTATTTGTGCTTTGTTTATTATTATTACTCTTCTTTTTATTGTGGTAGGAATAGGTACCATAAAAGGATAGACTCCCTTGGGCTTCCCTGGTGGCGCAGTGGTTGGGAGTCCGCCTGCCGATGCAGGGGACACGGGTTCGTGCCCCGGTCCGGGAAGATCTCACGTTCCGCGGAGCGGCTGGGCCCGTGAGCCATGGCCACTGAGCCTGCGCGTCTCGAGCCTGTGCTCCGCAACGGGAGAGGCCACAACAGGGAGAGGCCCGCGTACCGCCAAAAAACAACAAAACAAAAGGATAGATTCCCTCAACAAAATTTTAAGGGTACAGCACAGTATTGTTAACTATAAGCACCGTGTTTTATAGTAGATCTCTAGAACTTATTCATCTCACTTAACTGGAAATTTATACTCTTTGGACAGCATCTCCCTATTTCTCTCTCCCCTATCCCCTGGCAACCACCATTCCACTTTTTGGGTCTGTGAGTTTGGCTAGTTTAAATATCTCCTATAAGTATAATCATATACATATATGCCCTTCTGCAACTGGCTTATTTCACTTAGCATAATATCCTCCATGTTTATTCATGTTGAGATACATATCAGGATTTCCTTCTTATTGTGGCTGAATAAGGTTCCACTGTATGTATATACCACATTTTCTTTATTCTTATGGTCCTGGCAAATTTCCAGTTTTCATTCATTTATCTTGCTGTTATAGCTAACTGAATTTATATATCTGTATCAATATTTACATTTATCTCTCCTTGTAAATCTATATCTATACTACCTATATCTATATCTCTATGTGTGTAGTGTGCTGGTAAATTTTTAATGACAGGCTCACTAAAAAAAAAAAAAAAAAAAAAAAGACCAGCTCTGATTTTTAATGGTTGCTTATTTCTGTAGTGTAAATACTTCAATCATATACAAATTCACACCATCAACATGATATTGCTGAGTATGGAGTTGGAAAGAGATGTGTAGAGACATACCATTGTGTAATCTTTTCACCATACAGCTACAGAGATGTAAATAACCTCACAAGCATAAATAATAGTAAGATACAGCAAAATCATTAGGAAGTGTTCAGTTTTTTAATTTATTGAAGTTTCTTTAGTATAATTTATTTAATGGTAAGTTTATATAATTTAATTTTAACAAAGACTGTGTTTAATTGGAGGCTTGCAGAATTCCTTAAAGTTTAACACTCAGCTCTCACGAGGCAGTAGAAACCGGTGCTTCAGCACAGCACTTTAATTTCGAAGTCCCTATTGCTTTCTCATTTTCAAAACCAAAAATTTTTTGTTCTCTTATGTCCTTTTAATTCTTGATGTTTGGTGAGTTTCTACAGTAAATATTCATACGTAGAAACTTACCAAACAATTCAAGAACTTGCCTTTTGTTTGTACACTTGAAATAGTATATCGTGCCTGAATGATTTCTATAGTATATTACCAAGGGTCATAAGAGCTAATCTTCAAATCACTAACACACTTTATTACCCTTTGTTTCTTTTTTTTTTCTTTTAACAAGGCTGAAATATTTCGTTTCACCAAAGATAAACTGTATGTTAAGTAAAAGACTATCAGCTGTGAAATAAGAATTTTGAAATATTTTCTGAACATGTTTTTTTAGTAGTGAACATTTCAATATTTAGTATTAAATACATACTTTTTCAAAATAAATATAAGAAAACAGGGCCTGTAAATTCAAAGTATACCTGTCAAGGTTTTTTTTTTTTTTTTTTTTTTTTTTTTTTTTTTTTTTGCAGTACTTGGGCCTCTCACTGTTGCGGCCTCTCCCGTTGCGGAGCACAGGCTCCGGACGCACAGGCTCAGCAGCCATGGCTCACGGGCCCAACCGCTTCGCGGCATGTGGGATCTTCCCGGACCGGGGCACAAACCCGCGTCCCCTGCATCTGCAGGTGGACTCTCAACCACTGCGCCACCAGGGAAGCCCCCCTGTCAGGGTTTTTACCTGTAAATGGTACTTATATGACTCAATATTTTCAAGTTAAATTTAAGTTAATCCACAAAAACTTCTCCTCCCACACAAATATATGTCACAGCCCTACTTTTTCCTCTCTTCCCCTCATCATACACTCTGCCCCTGCAGTCATGAAGGCTGTGGTGAAGGCCTCACACTTTACAACTCTGTAGAAAAAGGAACCATGGTAAAATATAAACATGAATATCTTAGACCAAAGCACTTCCGGAATTATGTTGTGTGGTGTGAAGAGCCCCATGGACTCTCTTCCCAGTGAAACAACCATAACTGTTGAAAACTGTAATGAAGTCTCTGGAAATTGAATTGAATGAAAGTCTCTGGAAATTGTCTTAACAGCATACAGCAAATGGAGAAACATTTCTTAAAGAAAATCTACTTAAAGTCTCACAGTGAGAGTCTATCACATTTGAGTCACATCCCACTCCCCTCTTTCCCTAGCTCAGTGTGACAAAAGCGTTACTCTAGGTGGAAGAGGCCATATGACCACCTGACCATAGCTGTAGAGATAACAGCTGGTTCTGAATCACCTGATTCCTAGTGCAGATCCTTCCTCTTGTACATGGAGGGAGAGATGCCAAGATTATGAAAATGGGAAAGAAGAATCATCTTTTCAACAAATGGTAATAGACAACTGGAGATTCATAGGCAATAAGAATGAAGTTGGACACTTACCTCACACCATATATAAAGTTTACCTCAAAATGGATCAAGAAAAGCCCGAGAACGAATCCAAGTGATTCTTCCCCCCAAAGCTTCCTGCCATGTGCTGTTTGAATAATTTCACTTCACTTCCCATGATGTGTTAACTGTCTACCAATTGCATACTAAAATACAGTTGTCTCCCTGCCAGGATATGGAGTTATCAATGCAGACATTAATGAGAAAAGTATTGGCAGATAACTAGCTTTAGGATACATACTTTATGTCAGCAATACTGTGTATTATTGGTTTTGGGTGAAGGAAGGAAAATATGTTCATATTATATGTTTAGCCCAGAGGTAGAAGTCGGGAGAGGGCTTTAATGAATATCTTACAGAGACGGGGCGTCTGGGGCGTTTTCACAGCGAGAAAAGTATTACAGACTATTGTTTATCCATTCAACCATGAGTAAATGAAGCAGAGATTAGCAGTTTCATTCCACTCTTGTTGGAAGAATATGTAAATTCTTATAAATTTACTAGAGATTATGTGGACTGTATGCATTACGTTTTAAAATGGGCTTACGTCTTAAATTTGCATAGATGTGCACATGAGTTACATCCTAAATATTACCTAATGAAAGTATACTTAAGTAAATTTTGCCAGAATGATAGAATAGGAACTTGTACAGCCATCAAAACATTGAACTCAAAATGTTGAAGAATTTTTATATATAGAAGTAGAAAAGTGTCTATGACCTGTTGAAGAATTTTGAAAATGAATTACACAGCAGTGTTCATAGTATGTTTTTTAGGATAAGATGTATTGAAGAGGAATGTAGGATAGAGATGGAGATGCTCCACGTGAATATCTTTTGGCTATGGTGTTCAAATAATTGAGTGTATCTCTATGATAAAATTATGAATAATTTTTACTTTACTTTTCTGATGAAATTATTATTTTATAATAATCAAAAGCTTTAAAATTTGGAACAAAACAGTTAACACACAACGAACATTAGTATAACTAGAAGGTAATTTATAGGGATTAATGGGAAAACAATGGATGGCAAAGTAATGTATTGAAAATATACTACTTGTTTAAGAAACATTTTCATATTGACAGGAGGTAACCTTTGTTTTGTTGAGATGCTCTTTCCCTTTTCAAGGATAAGAGAGGCTTCAATGTGTTTTAATCAAATTTAACCCTTTTGCACCTTTACAATACTTTGTGATCATATTAACCAAGCAAACTCTTTAACCTATAGCAAAGTTTGTGGTGATTATAAATGCACTTGCAGATAAAAATTGATCATGCAGTAAAGACATGGCATGAACTTTTCTAGTTTATATTACTTTGGAGTGGTGGTAAGCTGTTCTCTGGTTTATAAAACGCACATGTATTAAAAACCTGAGATGTAAAGGAGCCAAGTACATTTGAGCAACTAAAGTCAAGTATGATTAGAGTGTGGAAAGATGAAGGGATTTGCATGGGTCTTAGGGGGTAAACAGAGACTAACTACTTCATGCAGCATCTTATAGCTTGTGTTTATCATTTTGGATTTTATACCAAAAAAAATAGGGAACCACTGATAAGTTTAATCAAGTGAAGTGACATAATCATCTTTATCTTTTTGAGCTCATGATGACCCCCATGTGGAAAGGGGACTTGGTTGGGAATGGAAGATACTTGTGTGGGGTTTGGAGAGTCAACAGGCTGAGTGAGGATGCAAAGAGACCAGTTAAGAGATCATAATAGTTGTCTAGTCATGAAAGTATTGTGATTTGGACTAGAATAGAGGCATTGGACATTGGTGGAAAAAAGGCTTTTTGGCTGTAGAATATGTTGAGGTTTCATTGAAACAACAGAGAGGGAAAGAGAGAAATCCCGTATGCCTTGAAGAATCTGGCAGCAGAGGTTTAGTAAAGGGTAGCTCCATTTATTAAGGTAGGATACACCTGCAGAGAAGGAGGTTTGAAGTAGACTGTACTGAGTTTTAAAATTCTGGTTATATCAAATTTAAGGCGGAGTTATTCAGTAAGTAGTAGAAAATATTTGTCTGGAGTACATGGAGCTCATTTTAAAATTATTTCCTCTTAAATCATTATTCCTTCTGCAGAAAAGTGGCACTAACTCTGTAAGTCAACCATTTTTGGTTTCGTTTTGGTTTGAGTTTTGTTTTTTCAAGAAATCATTCCTGAAATGATGACATCCAAAATCTATCATACCAGGAAACAGTGGCCTAATGCGAACTATTTTTTGTTAACAACTGTCATAGAGAATAGCGTAGAAACTCTTTTGGGTGTGAAATAGGAAACTATCTGGCATGCTATATTTAGGGATACAGATCCTGACTGACTGTTCTCCAATGAAAGAGTGTTGACAGATAGAAAAATATCTGGTATTATGAATTCATCTTAACTTATTCTTATATTGAAAATCATGCTTTTTCTTGAGAAACCATCTCAGAAATTCCCTTACTGTTAACCAAATTAGAATAATTTTTTAATGTAAATTAGTATTGCAAGTGTTACAGAACATGTGTACAATTTAAAAGTGTATTGAATGTAAGCAGTGCCCTTTTGTGTGCAAGTAGACTAGATACCTCCAAAAATATCTTATTCTGAGTTTTATCTGGCTTGAAAAAAATTACTCAAATTCCAAATGCTGCCCATAATTTCTGCCTGTTTATTGCAGCATGGCTTTTGCCTCTTCTATGAAAGAACATTTATACATTATTTTTAAAAATTATTAATAAAAACAAATGTTTTCAAGAAAAAAATGAGAGTCTGGGGCCCAGAAAATTTTAATTGTGCTTGCAGTAGAAAGTTTTTCTTTTTCCTGTAGTAATTTCAACAATAAAGGCTTTTTAATAAAGAACTATATTTTGTTGTTACAAGATAAAAATAATAACTTGGTTGGTCAAAATAGAGAGAATCAAGCCTAAATGCTTGTTAGTTTGACCTTCGGTACACAAACTCGGAAACCTTACAGTCCCATCTTTCTCGTGAGTCTTTGGGTGCAATTTTGTTTACAGCTCAGGTCACATATGCTTGTGTTTGAGCATATGTGACCTGAGCCCTTTGGGGCTCCAGGCACGATACAAGATAGTTGCTGTATACATAAGGATGAAACACTGCAGCCAACAAACTACTGAAGTGCTTACAGTCCTCTATGATCTAATGATCTTTTGGAAAAAGTGACATTCATGCTGAGAAGTTCTGCACTATGAAAAATGGAGGAGGAGGAGGAGGGTATTCACTACAGAGAAATACCGTATACAAAGGCCCTCAGGCTGGAGCAAGTGGGTGAACTTGTAGAACTGAAAGAGGCCAGCATCTGTGGAGCTGGGAGAGTAGCCTGAGCCAAGTGCCATAAAATGAACTAGGAGAGTTTGACAGGGGACTTTGGCGTTGAGAAAGAGTGGTAGCTTCATTCCCAGGTCAGTAGGAAGCCACTGAAGAATTTGAAGAGATGTAATCATGAGATGTACACTTTTTTTTTGCGGTACACGGGCCTCTCACTGTTGTGGCCTCTCCCATTGCGGCGCACAGGCTCTGGACGCACAGGCCCAGCGGTCATGGCTCACGGGCCCAGCCGCTCCACGGCATGTGGGATTTCCCTGACCAGGGCATGAACCCGTGTCCCCTGCATTGGCAGGCGGACTCTCAACCACTGCGCCACCAGGGACGCCACTTTTAAGGGGACCACTCTGATGCTATTTGCCATGGAAAGGACATAGAGAGCGCAAGGGGTCAGGAGCTGCAGAGTTTCAGATCAGGTATAGATTGGCTGGAAGAACTTGTGCTTACTGTGTAATCAGGTTAGATGAAGTGTCTAGTAAACTTAGCCAAGGACTTGCAAAAGCTGTTGGATATTATCATAGACAAGGACCAATACACTATTCATCAATATAGACTCCAGTAGCTCATCAGAGCCCTCAGTGGAGTAGATACTGATAACACGTAAGAGCCAAGGCAGCATCTGTCTAATTCTAGGAAGTACAGTCTGGTCCTTAAAGTCAGAACCAGCAAGGCCACGTCATCATCAGTGGCTGACAAGCATCTCATCATCTTTCTGGTAGTCTAGAAAGCACATATCTCCTTAGGAGGCCTTTTTACTTTTGCAAGTGGCTTGTGCAGGGTAGTGGCGGTTATAGTGGGAAAAACATGTAGCCTCACATGAAGTATATTTTGCAGTGAGCACTGAGGATGTGAAGATGAATTATATGGTAGCAGGTTGGTTTGGAGAAAGTAAGAATCATAGAGGAATACGAGATAGTGAGTGGTGAGCCATTTAGCTGATATTCTTAACTCAGAAGCATCCATTACAGAACAGTATGGAGGTTCCTCAAAAAACTAAAAATAGAACTACCATACGACACAGCAATCCCACTACTGGGCGTATACCCTGAGAAAACCATAATTCAAAAAGAGTCATGTACCACAATGTTCATTGCAGCTCTATCTACAGTAGCCAGGACATGGAAGCAACCTAAGTGTCCATCAACAGATGAATGGAGAAAGAAGATGTGGCACATATATACAATGGAATATTACTCAGCCATAAAAAGAAATGAAACTGAGTTATTTGTAGTGAGGTGGATGGACCTGGAGTCTGTCTTACAGAGTGAAGTAAGTCAGAAGGAGAAAAACAAATACCGTATGCTAACACATATATATGGAATCTAAGGAAGAAAATGTCATGAAGAGATTAGCAGTAGGATGGGAATAAAACACAGACCTACTAGAGCATGGCCTTGAGGATATGGGGAGGGGGAAGGGTAAGCTGTGACGAAGTGAGAGAGTGGCATGGACATATATACACTACCAAACGTAGGGTGGATAGCTAGTGGGAAGCAGCCGCATAGCACAGGGAGATCAGCTCGGTGGTTTGTGACCACCTAGAGGGGTGGGATAGGAAGGGGTGGGAGGGAGGGAGATGCAAGAGGGAAGAGATATGGGAACATATGTATATGTATATATGTATAACTGATTCACTTTGTTGTAAAGCAGAACCTAACACACCATTGTAAAGCAATTATACTCCAATAAAGATGTTAAAAAGAAAAGAAAAATCCATGTTTTACTACTCAGAATAGAAACTTTAAGTATTTTACATATATATATTAAAATAAATATATATATATATTATTTAATATATATTCCACGTATTCAACAAAATTGTAATTTTCATCATCTCTTACGAACGATGAACTGTATTTACTCTTTGGAAAGGGCTTATAGGGAATTAAAATCTCCATATACTTTTATATAAGACCATGGAAACCAAATTCTCAACTGGGAGCAAACTTTGGTTTTGCTATGAAGGTTTATGCTTGCCTGGCCTTACAGTGGTAGGCCAGGAACTCAAGGTGGAGTTTTTTTTCCTGTAAGTTACTTTCATTGATGCCACCCTGAAAAAATTTGGAGGGAGTATTTTCTGAAATAGCTTTATCTCAGTAACCCTTTAAAAATGCTTCAGGGTATGGGGAATATAACTGTCAAAATTTTCAAGCAACTCTTGTTGATTTAAGTGTAATTGATCAGGAGCAATACAGGAAAGACCTGGGGACAAAAGACAAAAGGCCCGAGGCTATTTCATGTGTTGTTTTTGGCTTATTGTACAAAACAGAGGAAGTCTCATACACTCAAGCAGCCAAGGTCCCCTACTGTTCTCTCCTTTAGTAGAAATAAAAGAGAGCTAGTTTCTCAACAGCAGCATTCTGTCCTTAAGTGGGTACACAGTGATATTCTAATGATCTCTTGAGCAGAGAATAACTCCGTGGCAGCTCTGACCTCCAGTCACCGGGTTCTCTGAACTTAGTCTTTCATGGCCAAGGACTATAATCATTATTTTGATTTATATTTAGCATCTCAAAATTGAAAGGATTCCATGGACAACAAAACAGGAAGTGATTTCATGAAGTGTTTTAGGATGGATAAAATAATAAACTATAAAAATACAAAAAAAAAAAGACTCATGTACCACAATGTTCATTGCAGCTCTATTTACAATAGCCAGGACATGGAAGCAACCTAAGTGTCCATCAGCAGATGAATGGATAAAGAAGATGTGGCACATATATACAAAGGAATATTGCTCAGCCATAAAAAGAAATGAAATTGAGTTATTTGTAGTGAGGTGGATGGACCTGGAATCTGTCATACAGCGTGAAGTAAGTCAGAAAGAGAAAAACAAATACTATATGCTAACACACATATATGGAATTTTTTAAAAAATGGTTCTGAGGGCTTCCCTGGTGGCGCAGTGGTTGAGAATCTGCCTGCTAATGCAGGGGACACGGGTTCGAGCCCTGGTCTGGGAAGATCCCACATGCCGTGGAGCAACTAGGCCCGTGAGCCACAACTACTGAGCCTGCGCGTCTGGAGCCTGTGCTCTACAACAAGAGAGGCCGCGATAGTGAGAGGCCGGCGCACCGTGATGAAGAGTGGCCCCCGCTCGCCGCAACCAGAGAAAGCCCTCGCACAGAAATGAAGACCCAACACAGCCATAAGTAAATTAATAAACTCCTATCCCCAGCATCTTCTTAAAAAAAATCATCAGAAGCACCATGTATTTTTAAAAAATGGTTCTGAAGAACCAAGGGGTAGGACAGGAATAAAGATGCAGACACAGAGGATGGACTTGAGTTCACGGGGAGGGGGAAGGGTAAGCTGGGATGAAGTGAGAGAGTGGCATGGACGTATGTATGCTACTAAATGTAAAATGGATAGCTAGTGGGAAGCAGCCGCATAGCACAGGGAGATCAGCCCGGTGTTTTGTGTCCAAAACACAAAAGAGGAGTGGGATAGGGAGGGTGGGAGGGAGACGCAAGAGGGAGGAGATATGAGGATATATGTATATGTATAGATGATACAGCAGAAACTAACACACCATTGTAAAGCAATTATACTCCAATAAAGATGTTAAAAAAAAAAGCATCCATTACCTCGATTAACAACTAAGAATTGATTATGTTCACTGTAGAATTTGGCTTTTTTTTTGGCACTGTCTTTGTACTCTAAATTCTACTCACCCATTTTTAACTGTCCCTTACTTTTCAGAACTATATAATGCTTTACTTTTTATTGGTATTGAAGAAAAGGAGCTTTTTCTTAGGTAATTAATAGGAGTTGTGTAATGTAGCTCCAAATCAGTTCTAAGAATATTCATTGCAGCAATGTTTCAGTAGTGAAAATATCATAACTATCCTTAATACGTGTGATGAAGTACTATTGAGCTGCTAAAAATGATGCATCAGATTCATGGTTCTCAATTGAGCATGCTCTTGCCTCCCAGGGGACATTTGGCAATGTTTGGAGACTTTTTTTTTTTTTTTTTGTAATGACTAGGGAGGGGCAGTCTACTGACATCTAGTGGGTAGAGGCCAGGGATGCTGCTAAATATTCTACAATGTAAAGGACAGGCCCCTCCCCTGACAACAAAGAATTTTCCAGTTCAAAATGTCAGTTGTGCTGCTTTTGAGAAACCTTACATTATGTCCACACATAACAATAATGATATATTCTGAATACATAATGTCGAATGAAAAAAGGAAAGGTTTAGAATGATAGGAAATATGGTAGTGTATTAGTTGTTTTAATGCTAGCTACTATAACAAACCAAACCCCAAATGTCAGTGATTTAACACAGTAGACACGTATTATTTGCTCACGTCACAGTCCATGGCAGTCCATGTCATCGTGTGGCTCCCCTGTACATGGTGATGCATGGTTCCAGACTTCTTCCACCTTGTTGCTTCACCACCTCTTTGATCTCAGAATCCTCTGCATTCAGCCAGTGGATGGGGAAGAGAGAGTGGAAAAGACACATTAGCTTTTTAAAAATCCCAAACCCAGAACTGATGCCAGTTACTTCCACTCATATTCTACTGGGAGAAACTAATCCCATAACCACACCTGGATGGGAGGAGGGCTATGAAATGTAGTTAAAGGTGGAACAACTTCTCTCTCAGCAGTACTACTACAGTGTGAGTGGGGCTACATGGATGTTTGTGGTTAACTGGTTAGCTCAGTAAAGGGCACCTAGCCATTAAGTAAATTTGTAAAGATTTCATAGACACACACGGACACACACTGTTTGTGGATCTAGAAATGTGTGTGAAAATAGAACAGTTGGGCTGAATTGATGAACAAAAAACTCATATGGTAGCCATCTATGAAGAGCAGAACAGGAGAATAGGCCTAGTGATAAGGGAGCAAAACTAACTTCAATCGTATCTGTATTGCTTTCTTTTATGGTTAGATTATGAACACTGAATTAGAACAGAGTATTAGTAATTAGGATTTCTTGTAGATGTGTACATATGTGCTTGTATAATTCACTGGGCTTCTGTACCTAATTTTATCATTCTCAAAAGACATAATGAACAAGTTGAGTAAATTGAACTTGTTTTATATCCGTTAATTTAGTTTTAAATTGATCAACACAATTACATATGACTTCTGCATTTCGTATATATTTATGTACAAAGGGTAGAATTTTTGTAGAAGCTCTTTTTTTCCTAAGATTATTCAAACTTTTTTTAATTTTATTTTTTATATAGCAGGTTTTATTAGTTATCTATTTTATACATATTAGTGTATACATGTCAATCCTAATCTCCCAATTCATCCCACCACCACCACCCCTCCCCCCTTCCCCCCCTTGGTGTTCACATGTTTGTTCTCTACATCTGTGTCTTTATTTCTGCCTTGCAAACCAGTTCATCTGTACCATTTTTTTAGATTCCACATATATGCGTTAATATACGATATTTGCTTTTCTCTTTCTGACTTACTCTGTATGACAGTCTCTAGGTCCATCCACGTCTCTACAAATGACCCAGTTTCATTCCTTTTTATGCCTGAGTAATATTCCATTGTATATATGTACCACATCTTTATCCATTCATCTGTCGCTGGATATTTAGGTTGCTTCCATGACCTGACTATTGTAAATAGTGAGTCAATGAACATTGGGGTGTATGTGTCTTTTTGAAGTATGGTTTTATCTGGGTATATGCCCAGTAGTGGGATTTCTGGGTCATATGGTAGTTCTATTTTGAGTTTTTTAAGGAACCTCCATACTGTTCTCCATAGTGGCTGTATCAGTTTACATTCTCACCAACATTGCAAGAAGGTTCCCTTTTCTCCACCCCCTCTCCAACATTTGTTGTTTGTAGATTTTCTGCTGATGGCCATTCTAACCGGTGTGAAGTGATACCTCATTGTAGTTTTGATTTGCATTTATCTAACAGTTAGTGATGTTGAGCAGCTTTTCATGTGCCTCTTGTCCATGTGTATGTCTTCTTTGGAGAAATGTCTAGGTCTTCTGCCCATTTTTTGATTGGCTCGTTTGTTTTTTTGATATTGAACTGCATGAGCTGTTTATATATTTTGGAGATTAATCCTTTGTCCATTGATTAGTTTGCAAATACTTTCTCCCATTCTGAGGGTTGTCTTTTCGGCTTGTTTATAGTTTCCTTTGCTGTGCAAAAGCTTTGAAGTTTCATTAGGTCCCATTTGTTTATTTTTGTTTTTATTTCCATTACTCTAGGAGACTGGTCAAAAAAGATCTTGCTGTGATTTATGTCAAAGAGTGTTCTTCCTATGTTTTCCTCTAAGAGTTTATAGTGTCTGGTCTTACATTTAGGTCTTTAATCCATTTTGAGTATATTTTTGTGAATGGTGTTAGGAAGTGTTCTAATTTCATTCCTTTGCATGTAACTGTCCAGGTTTCCCAGCACCACTTATTGAAGAGACTGTCTTTTCTCCATCCTTGCATCCTTTGTCATAGGTTAATTGACCATAGGTACATGGGTTTATCTCCGGGCTTTCTATCCTGGTCCATTGGTCTATATTTCTGTTTTTGTGCCAGTACCATATTGTCTTGATTACTGTAGCTTTGTAGTATAGTCTAAAGTCAGGGAGTCTGATTCCTCCAGCTCCGTTTGTTCCCCTCAAGATTGCTTTGGCTATTCGGGGTCTTTTGTGTCTCTATACAAATTTTAATATTTTTTTGTTCTAGTTAAAAAAAAAAAAAAAAAACCATTGGTAATTTGATAGGGATTGCATTGAATCTGTAGATTGCTTTGGGTCAGATAGTCATTTTCAAAATATTGATTCTTCCAATCCAAGAACATGGTATATCTCTCCATCTGTTTGTGTCATCTTTGATTTCTTTCATCAGTGTCTTATAGTTTTCTGAGTTTTATAGTTTTATAGTTTTATAGTTTTATAGTTTATAGTTTTATAGTTTCTGAGTTTCTAGGTTTATTCCTAGGTATTTTATTCTTTTTGTTGCAGTGGTGAATGAGATTGTTTCCTTAACTTCTCTTTCTGATTTTTTGTTGTTAGTGTATAGGAATGCAAGAGATTTCTGTGCATTAATTTTGAATCCTGCAACTTTACCAAATTCATTAATTAGCTCTAGTAGTTTTCTGGTAGCATCTTTAGGATTCTCTATGTATAGTATCATGTCATCTGCAAACAGTGACAGTTTTACTTCTTCTTCTCCAATTTGGATTCCTTTTATTTCTTTTTATTCTCTGATTTCCATGGCTAGGACTTCCAAAACTATGTTGAGTAATAGTGGTGAGAGTGGACATCGTTGTCTTTTTCCTAATCTTAGCAGAAACGGTTTCAGTTTTTCACCATTGAGAATAATGTTTGCTGTGGGTTTGTCATATATGACCTTTATTATGTTGAGGTAGGTTCCCTCTGTGCCCACGTTCTGGAGAGGTTTGTTTTTTTTTTTTAACCATAAATGGGTGTTGAATTTTGTCAAAACTTTTTCTGCATCTATTGAGGTGATCATATGCTTTTTATTCTTCAATTTGTTAATATGGTGTATCATATGGATTGATTTGCATATATTGAAGAATCCTTGCATCCCTGGGATAAATCCCACTTGATCTTGGTGTTTCATCCTTTTAATGTTCTGTTGGATTCTGTTTGCTAGCATTTTGGGGGGGATTTTTGCGTCTATATTCATCAGTGATATTGGCCTGTAATTTTCTTTTTTTGTAGTATCTTTGTCTGGTTTTGGTATCAGGGTGATGGTGGCCTCATAGAATGTGTTTGGGAGTGTTCCTCCCTCTGCAATCTTTTTGGAAGAATTTGAGAAGGATGGGTCTTATCTCTTCTCTCAATATTTCATAGAATTCACCTGTGAAGCCATCTGGTCCTGGACTTTTGATTATTGGAAGATTTTTAATCACAGTTTCAATTTCCTTTCTTGTGATTGGTCTGTTCATATTTTCTGCTTCTTCCTGGTTCAGTCTTGGAAGGTTATACCTTTCTAAGAATGTGTCCATTTCTTCCAGGTTGTCCATTTTATTGGCCTAGAGTTGCTTGTAGGAGTCTCTTAGGATGCTTTGTATTTCTGCCGTGTCTGTTGTTGCTTCTCCTTTTTCATTTCTTATTTTATTGATTTCAGTCCTCTCCCTCTTTTTCTTGATGAGTCTGGCTGATGGTTTATCAATTTTGTTTATCTTCTCAAAGAAACAGCTTTTAGTTTTATTGATCTTTGCTATTGTTTTCTTTGTTTCTAATTTCATTTATTTCCGCTATGACCTTTATGTTTTCTTTCCTTCTACTAACTTTGGGTTTTGTTTGTTCTTCTTTCTTAGTTCCTTTAGGTGTAGGGTTAAGTTGTTTATTTGAGATTTTTCTTGTTTCTTGAGATAGGATTGTATTGCTATAAACTTCCCTCTTAGAACTGCTTTTGCTGCACCCCATAGGTTTTGGATTGTTGTGTTTTCGTTGTCATTTGTCTCTAGGTATTTTTTGATTTCCTCTTTGATTTCTTCAATGATCTCTTGGTTATTTAGTAATGTATTGTTTAGCCTCCATGTGTTTATGTTTTTTATGTTTATTTTCCTTTAATTGATTTCTGATCTCATAGCATGGTGGTTGGAAAAGATGGTTGATCTGATTTCATTTTTCTTAAATTTACCAAAGCTTGATATGTGACCCAAGATGTGATCTATCCTGGAGAATGTTCCATGTGCACTTGAGGAGAAAGTGTAATCTGTTGTTTTCTGATGGAATGTCCTATGAATATCAGTTAAACCTATCTGGTCTATTGTGTCATTTAAAGCTTGTGTTTCCTTATTAATTTTCTGTCTGGATCATCTGTCCATTGGTGTAAGTGTGTAGAAGCTCTTATTGATATAAAAGTATAATTCAGAGGAATATTACAGCGTTCTGTCCTCTACATTCCTTTTTTAGAGTTATATACAAAACACAATACTGACATGCTCTCAGGCTTCTGGAAAATATTATATCTACAGCATGATAATATTTTGTTGAAAATATCCTTGTTCCTTGTTTACTTCAGTCTCTCAATTAGTATCATATTTTCCTTCTGAAATGTACCCAATTTTCAAGCCATGTTGTGAATATTAATAATGTATCTTATTTGCAAGAAGTAGAAACCCAAATGAAATACAGTTCAGTATTCAAGATGTGTATGTGTGTGCATATTGTGGTTTCTATCATAGTAGAATCTAAGGAAAATTGAACGATCAGGCTATAGCAATGGTGGAGACATGGGCCTTTCCCCTAGTTGTGATCTATTGAGGGTGACTAAGTACCCACGTTTTCATTTTATGAGTCTCGGGTAAAATACTCCAGGAAGAGCACATGTGTGTTCCAATTTGAGTCACATGTCAATAATCTTGGTCCCTTCAGCCTTGCCTGGGAGACAGTGTCACATGATGTGAACATGGCACCAGGGAACTATGCTTGTGGGTTTGTTTGAGGGAGAGGCTAACAGTTCTCAGAGAAGGGTGAAAGATTGAGGGCTGGGAAGGCCTTCCCAAATATCTCTCTTATTTGGTGTGTTCCATGATCCACCCTATTTTGACAGAATTCTGAGTTTTATTCTTTGATCCTCTGATTTCCAAAATCTACAGAAGTGAAAATGTGTTTTAAAGGCTTCACATACATTTTTTTTTCTTTCACTTGTGATGTAACTGAATTAGGAATATATCAGTACTTAGTGTTAAAACATGAAATCTATCTTTTGTCTCTCCCCAACATTATAACACACAAAAAGTAAGGAGTAGTTTAAACTCTTTGAGAACTCTGGTTTTAATAAAGAGATAAGAAGAAAAATGACTGGTACATTATGTTACATCGTTAAAGGTTTTGTATGTGGCTTCCTTTTTAAAGACTATACTTCATAAGTTAATAAAGAAGACAATTGACAATATATCTGTGGAAATTGTAGATATAATAAAATAAAATTAAATCAGCCCAGTTATAAAGAAGATCTATTAATAGCTTAGCCAACTCTCCTTTTTAGGTCCTTTTGCAAGCCAAAAATCCTGTTATTTATCACTTATTAGGAACCAAAAAGAGTCCCAAATGTTGCTTTGAAGAGCAGGATGTGATGAAGTGCTTTTTTAAAGGCCTTATTAAACACTTCAGTGAAATAGGAAGTCATTTACTCAGCATCATTAATACCCCTCACTGAATTTAAACTATGTTTTTCAAAGGAAAAAACCGTTCATCTCTCATAATTTTATTTTTACTTACCTTTTTTTCTTGTCAAATACAAATACATTTAACAATAATCTATTGGGAACTTCTATATGCTATGCTCTGTGTTAGGCATTAAGGCGGAAAAAAAGAGGAAAAAAAGATGATCAAGAAAGTTTTGGCTTTTGAGTTTTTTACACAGTGACATGAAACAGAAAACCAAAATTTATATAAAAGCGTCTGTGATTTAGGAGCTGGGGAGAATGGCTAAAAAAAATTGAGCCTGAATTGAAGAAGGTATTAATAGTAAATAAAAATATTGCAGCATAATTACAAAAGTGTGTAAGCCATAATAGAAAGCTTTGAATAAAACACTGAACACAAAAAATAGAAGTGTTTCAGCAAAAATTACTTTGTATTCAATTCTGTTAAAACTTAAAAAAAAATTTTTGTCCTACATTTAATTGGGAGGAATTTGGAAAATAAAACCTCCTAAAGTTTATGAGCTATTTGGTATATATTTTTATTTCCTTTAGTAAGAATATTCTAATTATTGAAAAAATTGATTGTTGTATGTTTATATTCAAACCAAACGTACTTGAATAAAGGTTTGAGTTCCTCTTTAATAGGCAGGTTTGACCTTGACTAAAACACGTATACAAACTCTTAGGCACTGTGGTAGCTGCATATTGTACTACCTAACTTGTTCAAACTAGATGTGTTTATGTTAATAAATGTGTAAACACACACATATATGCCATAGACTAGTCAACAACTTCAGGCCGGTGGGGATTTTTTGTTTGCATAGTTTTAACAGTTGTTTTCATAAAATTAAACAGAGGAAAATGAATCTACATATTCAGGTTTCAAGTTTCACATATTTCAATGAACTGAGATGTTTTTATTGCTGGCTTTATTTTTGTTTAGGTTACTAACACAAATGCTAAATATATACTGAAAAAAAAATACCAAATACATTTGTTCTACTCATCACAGGGTATAGTTGATGCTTTATTTGTTGTTAACTTCAAAGGCTGCCATTTACTTATAACTGGAGCAGTCAACAGCTACCCTGCACACAGCATAGTATAATTGAATGCAGATTTGGGTCTTGTAACATCTTTTTTTTTTAAGGTTGTGTGTATTTTAAATACACTGTTATCTGAATAACCCATTAAAACATATTCAAACAAGATTGAGACTTTCAGTTCAGACAAGGTGGCATAGACTCATTTTTCCCTGACCTTCCCAGCTAAATACAACAATAAACACTAGAGATAACACAAGAATTGATCAAAAGAGATCTGTGAAAGGTGGTCAGAAGAAAGCAAACTGATTTGAGATGCCAGGACTGGAGGAAGACGAACAGCAGCAAGTTCTCCTGTGTACTTCTATCCAACAAAAGAAGGTGACCAATGTCTAGCACATCTGAAACCCCCAACTGGTAGCAGAAAGCAGCCCACGTGGGCTCACTGCTCCCCTAGATTGAATAGGAGTTCTTCTGACTATACCAGATAAGCCAAGTACAAATGCGAAAGTATATTGAACAGGAGCCGTGCTAGCAATAAGCAGCCAGGAGAAGGGCTTCTCTTTCCCCTAGACTTAATACTACCATCATCTGCTAAAAGATATGGACACAGCTGGCCTCACCAGTTAGAGGAACCTTGCTATAACAAGTGATCTGATCTGGGAAAGCTTTGTGCCTATAGGCCTGAGACACACTGCAAGAAATACTAAGGTGTCTACATAGCACCAAGTCAAGGGTTCCCATCACAAGTGGCCTGGTCCAGGAAACCTGTATGTTGCTATGGGGTGAGGCTGCCCTTTCACACACAGGGATACTGGGGTAGCCCCAAGATACTGGTAGCGCAATGCCCCCACAACAAGTGCTCAGCCAGGAACAGTTATCCTGCCCATGGAAATCTACAGGCCTGAGACCCCCTTTTCCCACACGGAGAAATCAGCATGGGTTGGCAGAAATGCCAAGAAAGACACAGCCACAACAAGCAACCAGGCCCAGAAAGCTTCTTTGTACCTTTAGGCCTGGAACTTCGCTCCTATACCCAGAAATACCTGGGCAACCATGGGGCACTTGTAGGCCTATCTACCACAAGAGGTATTTGGCCAAGGAAGTCTTTCTGGCCTGGTGACCCTGAGATTCCCCTCTCCTACCTAGAGACATTGCAGCAGCTGGAGTGATTCACCAGTATAGTGATTCTGTCACAAGAAGCATCTCAGCCTGGGAAACCCTTTTTCTTCCTGAGCCTGAGATACCCCTATTCCACCTAGAGGCACTGTTTGCCTCAGCCTGGGGAAGTCCCTCTGTTCCCTCAGGCAGTACCATTAGGGACCACTGGGAACCTCAATGTCACCATTTAACCAAGCAGGTCAAAATAGCACCACAAAGCTTCTGAACATAGAACTGTCCTTGGAACCACAGCCCATGAAAGTAGACTGGGACTTGTGTACCTAAGCTACATTAGGTGAATGCTTGCTGAAATAAAAGGTTATAATAGATCCACACTCTCCATACATAATAAACAAAATGCCCAGGGCACCATCAGAACTCACTCATCATGCTTAGAATCAAGAATACAGCTAGAATGAAGAAAGACATCTACTAATGTCATTACTGAGGTGAATTAGATGTTGAAATCATTTGACAAGGAATTTAAAGCAGGAGTCATAAAACTCCTTAAACATTCAAATACACTTCTCTCAAAACAAATGAAAGAATAAAATCGCTGCAAATCTTTGTTATTAAAAAAATCAAATGTATAAAACTGAAAAATTCCATAGCCACAATAACAAAAGAAAACTTGCTGTACGGATTCAGTAGTAGAGATAACAGGGAATAAAATCAGTGGACTTGAAGACATATCAGTAAAATTTACCTACTCTGAAGAACAGAATATAGAATAATAATAATAGCAATAAAGAACAGAGTTTCAAGGACCTTTGGTACAATAGCAAAAGATCCATCACTTGCATCATGGGAATCCCAGAAGGAGAGTAGAAAGTGAGTGGGACTGAAAGAATTTTACCAAAAATAATGGCTGAAAATTTCCCAAGTTTGGTAAAAGACACAAACCTATATAATAATCAAGCTGAGTAAACCCAAAACAGAATGTGCCCAAATTCATTTTCATAATTATAGTTACGACAACTAAAGACAAAGACAAAATCGTAAAAGCAGTCAGAGAAATGACACATTACATGTAGTGAAACATCAATTTGAATGACAGTGATTTATCTTTTGAAACATGGAGGCCAGGAGAAAATGGAACATTTTTCAGGTGCTCAAAAGATCGGGCAAAACTCCTTCAGGAATGCAGGGCAAATAAAGTTATTCTCAAATGAAGAAAAACTAAAAGGATTTGTCACTAGCAAAACTACTCTTAAAGATTGCTTAAAGCAAGTTCTTCAAACACAAAGGAAATGATAAAATAAAAAAATCTTTAAGTATGAGGGGAAGGAGGAACAACAGAAAAGGCATGAATATGGGTAGATAAAATAGATTATTATTCTCATGAGTTTTATAAATAATATTTGATGATTGAAATTCAAATTATAACAGAATATAGTAAACAAGAAAATGACTTTTTAAAATGGGGAAGTTAAAGATAAATGGAAGTATGGATTTAATACTTCACTCAGAGGTAATAATGTTAGCACAAGTTAAGTGGGAAATTGTAGTACTCAGTGCAGCTACTTAGAAATATAGTCAAAGTAAAAGACTCAAAAGCACTATAAGGAAAACTCAATGGTATATTAAAAAAATATTCAGGTAAGCAATAGGAAGACAAGAAAAGAGAAAGAGGAAAGAACTAGAAGAAACAAACAGAAAATAAATAATAAAATGCCAGACTTGAGATTTAATGTTTCAATAATATATTTGAATATAAATGGTCTAAATATAACAGAAGACAAAAATTGACAGAATAGAGAAAATGATCCAACTGTATACTGTTAAGAAGAAACCTAGTGGAAATTCAATGACATAGGTAGATTTAAAGAAAAGGGATGGAAAATATATACTATGCAAACATTAATTTTAAAAAGCAGGAGTGTTTATATTAATGTCAGATAAAGTATAGTTCAGAGAAAAGAAAATTACTGCAGACAAAAAGGAACATTACATACTTATTAAGGAATCCAACAGAAAGACATACTGATCTTAAATGTGTATGCATTGAACATAGAGCCTCAAAATACATGAGACAAAAGAAGTCAGAGATGAAAATAGAAATAGATAAATCCACAATTATAGTTGAGGATTGTAACACCCTGCTGTCAGCAAGAGATGGATATACTTGACAGAAATTTGGAAGGATATAGATGATTGGAATGACACAATAACCAAACAGGATCTAATTGACTTATTAGAAATCCTCTATGCAACAACAGTCAAGTACAAATTCTTTTTCAAGCATTTGTGGAGCATTCACCAAGCTGGGCCGTATGCTGGATCATTAAAGAAAGTTCAGTAAATTTTTTAAAATTGAAATCATATGGAGTATGTTTTCTGAACATCATGGGGTCAAAGTAGAAAGGGGTAACAGAAAGAAAATAAAAAATCTCTAAACATGGTGAGATTAAATAATGCATTTATAAATAATCCATGAGTAAAAGAAGAATTCATAAGGGAAACTGAAAAAATAGAACTGAGTGAAAATAAAAATAAAATTTGAAAAAATGTAAGGTTCAGCTAAGGAAACTTGGAGCAGTAATTTCTTAAGTTTCAAAGGAAGACAGATCTCAAAACAATAATATAAGTTCTTAAACTCGTGGTAACCAGTGGGGGGAGGGAAGTTGGGAGGGGCAAGATAGGGGTAGGGAATTAAGAGGTACAAACTACTCTGTATAAAATAAGGTACATGATACACTGAACAGTTCAGGGACTATAGCCAATATTTTTTTAACTATAAATGGAATATAACCTTTAAAATTGCAAATCACTGTGTTGTACATCTGAAACTTACATAATTTTGTACATGAACTATACCTCAGTTAAGAAAGAAAATAATAAAGGAGATAAAGTATTTGGGGGGAGGGGATTTATACGTAGTATTTATATCAATGATCTAGCATTCAAAATTATAAATCCAGCCTTTTTTTAAATTGAAAGTTCTCTACTTACAATGTATTGTATAATATACTGAGGTAAGTTTCATTCACTACCATAAGTTAAATTCATTATGATGCATATTATAATTCCTACATAAAATACAGATTTGTAAACAAAACAAAACAAAACCCAGCTATAAATAATAAGATAGTAGTGGATATCAAATAGAATTATAAAGATAATTACTACAAATGAAGAGAGAAAAAGAATAATAGAAGAAAAATTGGATGGGGTAAAAAGAAAATAACAAGATGATAGAGTTTACTCTATTTATATCTATAAATACATTAAATTTTAATAGTATAAGCAGAGCATTTCAAAGACAGAAATTGTCATGTTGTATTTTTTTAAATTTTTTTAACATCTTTATTGGAGTATAATTGCTTTTCAATGGTGTGTTAGTTTCTGCTTTATAACAAAGTGAATCAGTTATACATATACATATGTTTCCATATCTCTTCCCTCTTGCATCTCCCTCCCTCCCACCCTCCCTATCCCACCCCTCTAGGTGGTCACAAACCACCGAGCTGATCTCCCTGTGCTATGTGGCTGCTTCCCACTAGCTATCTATTTTATGTTTGGTAGTGTATATATGTCCATGCCACTCTCTCACTTTGTCACGGCTTACCCTTCCCTCTCCCCATATCCTCAAGTCCTTTCTCCAGTAGGTCTGTGTCTTTATTCCCGTCTTACCTCTAGGTTCTTCATGACCTTTTTTTTTTTTCTTAGATTCCATATATATGTGTTAGCATACGGTATTTGTTTTTCTCTTTCTGACTTACTTCACTCTGTATGACAGACTCTAGGACCATCCACCTCACTACAAATAACTCAATTTCGTTTCTTTTTAAGGATTTTTTAAAATGTTGAGCAATTTACTGAAAAAAAATTCTCTTGTGATGTCTTGAAAATATATATATATAGGGGCTTCCCTGGTGGCGCAGTGGTTGAGAATCCGCCTGCCAATGCAGGGGACACGGGTTCGTGCCCCGGTCCAGGAAGATCCCACGTGCCGCGGAGCGGCTGGGCCTGTGAGCCATGGCCGCTGAGCCTGCGCGTCCGGAGCCTGTACTCCGCAACAGGAGAGGCCACAACAGTGAGAGGCCTGTGTGCCACACACACAAAAAAAAAAAAAGAAAGAAAAAAAAATATATATATATATAAGTTCTTATTTTAAGAAACTAGAAAAAAACCAAATTAAACCCCAAATAAGGAAAAGGAACGAAATGATAAACATTAGAGCAGAAATTAATGCATTGCAAATAGCGACACAATATAGAAAAATCAGTGAAATGAAAAGCTAGTTTTTCAAAGAAATCATTAAAATTTCTATACCTCTAGGAAGACTGGCAAAAATAAAAACACACAAATTACCAATGGAAGGAATTAAATAGGGGTTATTACTATACATTTTGCAACTATGAAAAAGATGGTAAGGAAATACTATCAACAGCTTTGTATTCATAAATATGACAACTTCAAAAATGGAATAATTCATCGAAAACCACAAACTACCAAAATTCAACAGAAATGAAATAAATCATCTGAATAGTCCAATTACTGTTGAAGAATTCAAATTCATTATTTAAAAGCTCTTGAAAAATATCGAGGTCAAGAGGGTTTCATTGGACAATTCTACCAAACATTAAAGAACTACCACCTATTTTGTACAATGTTTTCTAGAAAAGAGAATAGGAAGAATACTTCCAAATTAATTTTATGAGGCTGGTATTACCTTGGTACCCAAACCAAATAAGTCAGTACCTCAAAAAATAAAATCACAGGCCAGTATCTTTCATGAACTTAGGCAGAAGAGCCCTCCATGATATAATTGCAAATGTAAACCTACAGTGTAAAAAAGGATTATAAAGCATGACCAAGTGCAATTTATTTGGGGCATATACAACTGCTTCAGTGTCCCAAAATTAGTGTAATCCATCATATATATACACAGTCTACACAAGAAAAAATGCGTGATGATATCAGTTGACACAAACGTGACAAAAATTCAATATCCATTCATAATACAACTCTTATTACACTAGGAATGGGGGGAAATTCCTCAACAACATGAAGGGCTTTTACCAAAAATCTATAGTTAACATGGTACATAATAGGATAAGACTGAATGCTTTGCCTCCAAAGTCAGGAAGAAGCCTAGTGTCTCTGGTCTCACTGTTCTCATTCAGCATTGTACTGGAAGTTTAGCAACTGCAATAAGGGAAGAAAAACTAAAAGGTATACATTTTGGAAAAGAGCAAAAGAAATATCTATTTGCAGAAGAAATTATGTACTGTATATATATAAACATCCTAAGGATTATACCCAAAAAAACTCCTATAACAAGTTTAGTAAGGTTTTACAGTACAAGATAAACATGCAGAGATCAATTGCATTTCTATATAGTGACAATGAACAAGTTGAAACCAAGATATAAAAATGTAATACCATTTACAATTTCTTCAAAGAAAATGAAATGTGTATAAAACTAGCAAAACATGTGCAGAATCTGTATGATGAAAGTTACTAAGTGCTATTGAAATAAATCAAGAAGAACTAAATATATGGAGAGACATCATGTTCATGAATTACAAGACCCAAAATAGTAAAGATGTCAATTTCCCCTAAATTGATGTATATTTATTATTTATTTCTTATCAAAATCTCAGCAATGTTTTTCTATGCACACCCAAGCTTATTCTAAAACTTACATGGAATGATAAAGGACCTAGAATAGCGAAACAATTTTGTCAAGGAAGAATAAATTGGAGGAATTGCTCTTATTGATGTTTAGGCTTATTATGTACCAATAGTAGTACATAATGCTACTGGTGGTGGACAGACATATAAGTCAGTAAAATAGAATAGGGAACTCAGAAATATATCCACACAAATATACCAAATTTATTTATTTTTTTACAAAGGAGTAATCCAGTGAAGGAGAAGAGAGCCTTTTCAATAAATGGTGTCATAGCAGTTGGGTATCCACAGAACAAAAACAAAACAAAGCGAAATACAAAAAGACGAAAAACGTACCTCAATCTAAACCTCAGAGGCCGAAATGTAAAATATAAAGCTATAAAACTTACAGAAAAAAAAAATACTGAGATTAGGGCTAAGCAAAGTGCTTTTAGTCTTGACACCAAGGCATGATCAATAAAGGGAAAATTTGATAAAGTGGATCTCATTAAATTTAAAAACTTTTACTCAGCAAAACACTCTGTTAAGAAGATGAAATGCAAGCTATAGACTAGGAGAAAATATGTGCAGACCACTTATCTGACCAATGACTAGTGTTTAGAATATATAAAGTACTCTCTAAACATTAAAAAATAAAAAGTAATCCAATAAGAAAATGAACAAAAGACAGGCCCAAACATTTCACTAGTTAACAATATATTGCTGGTACATAAGTGCACAGAGAGATGTTCAATAGCCATTATAGAAATGAAAATTAAAACCACAGTGAGATGTCATTACATACCTGTAAAATGATTACAATAAGAAAATAGATAAACATACTGACGAGGAAGCAGAAAAACTGGATAACTCATCCATTGCTGCTGGGAATATAAAACAGTATAGCCATCCTGGAAAATAGGCAGTTCATTTTAAGCCAAAAATGGACTTACCATATGACTCAGCAATTGCATCCTTAGTCACCCCAAAGAAATGAAAACTTGTTTTCATGTAGAAGCTTGTACACAAATATTCATAGCAGCCTTATTCATAATAGCCAAACACTGGAAACTATCCACATATCCTTCCATATGTGATTGGTTAAAAAGAAAACAACTGTGGTACATCTGTACCATGAAACACTACCCAGCAATAAAAGTGAATGAATGATTGATACATGCAAAAACTTGGATAGTATTCATGGAATTTTTGCTGAATGAAAAATGTGGATCTCGATTGGATGCATAGTGAATGTTTCCTTTTATATAAGATTTGTGAAGTAACATAGACATGGGAAAAGGATTAGTGATTGTCAACTATAGAGATGGGCGTAGGTGGTAGGTGTGGCTATAAATGGGCACAAGGTAGCCTTATGGTCAAGGTACATTTTACTGTCTTGATTGTGATTTTGCTGATGTGTAGTAACGTGATAAAATTGAATATAGCTATACATATACACACACACATGAGTTGCATACATAAATGTGAAAACAGGAATTTCCTGAAAACGCTTTATATGCATATAGATGCATGCATGCACGTATAGCATGTATGTTTATGAAGTGCATGCCATATGCTTTTCCACTGATATATGATTATTTTAATATATTCCCAAGTTTGTAGGAGGCTAACACTTAGTCTGTCTCGCTCATTCTCATAGTTACTTCTCGTCCTGTTTTATTTACTGTAAGAATGTTTTTCATTTCATTCAGTGTTTGTTCAACTTCCACAGCCCAGCACAGCCCCACTTTTCTTTGAAAAATACTTTCTAAATGCTAAAATGTCAACATTGATCTCTCCTCTTTCTGGCCGCCTTTAGCATCAATTACAAGTACCATAGGTGTTGACACTTAATTATACTATGTCTCAGTTTGTCCCAGAAAGGATTTTTGGTGGTACATGGATATACATTAATTTATTTTATTTTATTTTTTTATTTTTAAATTAAATTTATTTTATTTTTTTTTTTTACAGCACGTTCTTATTAGTATCCATTTTATACATATTAGTGTGTATATGTCAATCCCAATCTCCCAGTTGTTCACACCATCACCGCCCCCCCCACCCCCACCAGTTTACCCCCTTGGTGTCCATACGTTTGTTCTCTACATCTGTGTCTCTATTTTTGCCCTGCAAACCGGATCATCTGTACCATTTTTCTAGGTTCCACATATATGCGTTAATATACGATATTTGTTTTTCTCTTTCTGGCTTACTACATTATTTTAAATATATAAATAATGGCTGACATTTAATAAATCCAGAATTGTGCTTAATAATAATTCACTTATTCATTGCATCAACCTCACACTTAGTCCATTTTTCCGATGAGAAGAGCTGAAGTTCATAGAGCTTAAGTAAAGTATCCAGATGACTCAACTAGTCACTGGTAGAGCTGGGGTTTAAACCCAGGCTGTCCGCTTTCAAAGCTGGACTCTTCACCAGTATGCATCGCTAATTTTAGTTGTTTCATATGAGCAAATGTCGTTTTAGAAATGTTTATTTTTGAATGCATGTAAGAATAACATTTACTAGGCTGTCCAACATATGGATTTAGTCCTACCATGTAACTTATACCACTCCATTCACCATGAATTTTATATTCAGGAGGGGATGGGAAACTGCTTTGCTTAGGAAAGAAAAACAAATGAAAGAAAAGCCTGCTCCAGTTCCATTGTGTAGGGAAGCACAAACCTGTGGTGAGTCAGAGCTGTAAAAGGAGGCACTTGAGTTCATTCAGTGAATTCATTGCCCAGGGCAGGGGCCAGCCCAGTGCTCAAAACTTAGCCCCAGTATTGGCTTCTTTGCTATTAAGGCAACATTCTTAGGATAATGGTAAGAAGAGTTTTAACAAAATTCCAAAGCCTTCAGATCTTCCTGGAGTTGACAGATGTACTGATAAAACATATGCCAGTCTGGATGGAACCTCATTTATGGGCTCTTCAGTTATACCAGATTACATTAGTGGTCTTTGAAACACAGTTTGTACTAAGTAAACCCCAAATTTTGACTACTAGTACTAAAAATATTTTAAAGGTATAATTCAGTATTGATATAATAGTTGATGAGTCATTTCTTTTGAAAACCTCAGAAGGTTTTCAAACCTTGAAAAATCACAGAGCCTTATCTCTGCTACTGCATTTCTACAGGCAATTCTCTAATTTGGACCCCCCCCCCCCATGGCAAGGTTTTCTCAACCTTACCCTGTAAATTCATAACAAACTATCATTGCTAAAAACCTATTTTTCTGACCTCTTCTTTTGTTCATAAATTTCACATGCATGTTATCTAGTTCAGCCTCTGATGCTTTCGGCTACCTTGGATCCCTACCTCATCTCTCACTACTCCAGCAAAATGAGCTTTCAAAATATTTTCAGTTTAGTCCTTTTAAAGCTATCAAGTGAGAATTAGTGCTGATTTGGTGGTAGTTAATATCAGCATGACATATACAGTATAATAGTAAGGATATGTCATTAAGAAATGTGAATAGAGAGTTCTCTAGGATGTACCAACTACCTGTGTGACCTTGAGCTAATCAGATACATTCTGAGCTTCCACTGTTTTCATTAATGGTTAGACTGTATTCGATGATTTCTAACATACTCTTTAACATCATCCGACAAAAACTTCAGTAGTCTGATTGCTTATGTAACTTGTGTTTGTTTTGTATTCTCTTAAGTACACTTGAATATGTGAATCCATATATGATTACTGAATTACCATAATGCAATTCATCTTCTGGCACTGGTGTTAAGATTGAGAATTTTTGATATTGATGGACAGAGCTGTGGTATTGTGAGGCAATATTTCTCACTCTATTGCTTTTGTTGAAGTTAGTGAGTAGTGTAATCCTGAAAGCAAAATAAAATGTGGAGCCAAACAAATTGCCTCTCGTATTTATAGAGGGCAGGCATGCATATTACTTCATATTATGCAGAACTGAAGTTGTACTGCTGTAGTGTTTTGATGATTCAAGAGTTAGGGTGCATCATTGATCAGAGAGCTGTTGTTAACAGAACGTACCACAATATAACATATGCTAATTGCATATGGTTTCATATGGGCTCTTAAAAATATTGGAATGTGGAAATTTTAGGATCCACTGAGTATCAGAAGTTCACAGTTCTGGGTGACAGAAAGGGATATAGTTTGATATTTAAACTCAAGAAATGGATTAGGTGAGTTAGAGATGCAGCAATATTTGCAAGGTCTGTATGACCTTTACATAGCATGATCTACTGAAACCTGTTCTTTCCAAATGTTTATATGTACACGCACTGACATTTAAACTGAAAACAATGGAGTATGAATCCTCTCATTAAGAAAGTACCACTGACTGATTTGTGAAGCAATATTGTCCTTTTTCTTGCATCATAAATGCCTCTTTTTTAAACACCTATTGCTACTAATGAAATGCATTATTCTGAGATTGTAACCAAGGTTAGAAATATCATATTTGAACTTTAATTTAGACAAGAATAAAAAGTGTCAGAACAGGGTCATTTTTTGATGTTCCCTTGTTGTTCAGAGTTCTGCTGTGGGTTAGGCCTAGATTGAGGTGGTAATTGCAACCAGTTACCTTTACTGCTTATTAATATCTCTGGGTCAGGTTTAAATATTGGAGATACTGATACAGTGGTTTAGAATGTGCAATCAATCAGTCTTTCACAGAATGTTTAGAGAGTGTCAGGTAACATGTTCTGTGTTAGGAATACACTGGTGAATGAGAGAATTTTTACCCTCATGGTGATTAAAATCCATTGGTTTTTAATTATTTCCAGATTTCCCAATTTTCAAAGGGCCTGCTGCAAGAAACCAAAACTTGCCTCCAATCTTTCTCTTTCCCTGTTTTTTGCATTCCTAAAATCCAATACCCACCTTCCCTGGGAATTTTACCTTTATACTCACCCTTAGTTTAACTTTGACATTAATTACTAACTCATATTCCTGATTAAGATAAATCTGAGTGGTCTTTGTCACCATATTTTGCATTAGGTTCAGCTAATTAATTTGGTAAAAGTATCTGTGATAAAGAAACCCTCAGTTGGTGTCATAAAAAGATCACATCTAATTGTCTCAATTATATTTTTCTTGCTTTATATGTTATTTCTTCGTTTCATTTTGTCTCATAGACATGATCTGACCCATTAGGGTCTCGACTCTTCCCTTGGGCCAGTGTGGAGATAACTAGATCATGCATGGCTTCACTTCTCATTACAGTTTGTGTCATTTGCTTCTGTTGGTTCTCATTTTAATGGCATTATCATAAGTTGGGATCCCACTATAAGGCAAAAATTTCAGTCACCTCCCTCCCGATATATGTAGTTTCAAGCTTGACTCTTGAGAAAGACTGCCTGAGAAACTCCCCATAAACTGATGACTTCAGCTTTATGGGCCACATAATGTAAATAAGCCATTCACTGTTCTCTGTACTCTATTTTTCTTTTGTTCCTTTTCATCCTTTAAAATATGGTTGAGTTACTAACTTTCCCCTGCATTAATTTTAGCCAAAAAATAACTGATCATTTCCTCCCTGTACGTGAATTCCCCTATTAATTTTGCCCAGTGCAACCTCTTTCCAGCTTTCTCCAACCCCAGTAAATTCTTGCTTCTCTGCATTTAGATCACAAATGTTCTTTACCACTCTCCTGGTCAATATTTATTTTCTGACTTACATCGTTGAATTATTTTATCATGTTTTCATACTTAATGTTTCATCAAATGCAATGAAATCTTTAGAGCAGGGATTATAAAATAGATAGACAAGGAGATAGATAATTGCTCACAGCATTTAGCATAGTGCTTGACACAGGTAAGGTGTTTGATGAATAATTAGGTTTTTCAGTCTAGGTAAAAAAAGAATCATTATTAAAAAAGAAATATATATATATAATATTTGTACACTATGAAAATATCGGAACTATAACTTACTAATATTAGTAATGCATTCAGTACAGTGCTATACATTTACTTTATATTCAATAAATATTCACTAATAATAATTGCTGGGCTTCCCTGGTGGCGCAGTGGTTGAGAGTCCACCTGCCAATGCAGAGGATGCGGGTTCGTGCCCCAGTCCGGGAAGATCCCACATACCGCAGAGCGGCTGGGCCCGTGAGCCATGGCCGCTGAGCCTGCACGTCAGGAGCCTGTGCTCCGCAACAGGAGAGGCCACAACAGTGAGAGGCCCGCGTACCGCAAAAACAAACAAACAAACAAAACTGAGAAAAAGTATACCTGTATGCAAACAGAGAAAAGTATACCCTCAAATGACAAATGCTGTATGTTATGATGATAGGATTATGGCTTTTCTCCTCAATATATTTGAAGAAAAATAACTCTTTCCAATAAATAAAGAGAAAAGTAAATCTTTAAAAAAAAAAAAAAAAAATAATTGCTGTTTTCTAGGTCTTTAAGATAATTAAGATTGGCATTAAAATATTGCCACAAATGGCACCTTTTTATGATATTTTGGAATATCAGAGTAATAAACATCTTAGTTTGGGTAGCCAAAGTCCTTGTTTTAACCACAGCTCTGGAAAATTTGAATAATTAATTTCTAAAAATAATAAAGATAAATACAGTCAAGATTCTACTCATGTATGTTTCATGGCTATGTATAATTTATATAATAAAAGAATACAGTGGTCTCATATTGTTCCTTTCTCTTCAAGCAAATAGTTTATTCAGCTGCTCCTACTGAAATAGCTTTTGTTTTTATATCATTCCCTTATATTTTGCTTGTATTTTCTCTCTTTCTCTGAAGACAAATAATGACCATATTATTAGATACTCTTGGAATATATTAACATTTTTTCCAGTTGAGGACACGTGTAATGGGGTGCCTTCTGCTGCTGTGCCAAAACTGAGACCTTTGCTTTTAAATCTCACCATTGTCTGGGAGACAATGTGCTTACCCTCTGTTGTGAGGGAGTTGATTGTAATTGCTCCAAGGTATCGCAGAAGGACCCACCTGGGACAATTCAGATGAGGCTGCACCAAGAATGTGTGTACAGTGGGCACCTCCTGTCCTCAGCCCTGCTGATTCTCTATTGCTGTGCCTGTGGATAGAGTGGTGTGGCTGTCATTCTTTATTCTCTTCCCTGTTCTGTTGCCACAGGATAAACTCTGAGACTTACTTTAGTCAGATATACCGTTTTGTCTCTTAAAAGTCAGTTTGAGAGGGACTTCCCTGGCGGTCCAGTGGTTAAGACTCCATACTTCCAAAGCAGGGAGTGTGGGTTCGATCCCTGGTCAGGGAATTAAAATCCCATGTGCTGTGTGGCAAAAAAAAAAAAAAAAAAAAGTCAGTTTGAGAAATTTTTTTTTTTAAATTGACCATTTGCTGTTTCTTGATATTTTCAACCCTTGTCCAATAATCTATCTTGAGTACCTCTTAATGATGTCTGGGGGGAAAAAAAGCCACGAAGAGGGAAAAAGTAAATCAAAAAATAAAAGCATAAACTTTATCTTACTAGAGACATCAACCAAATATAGTATTGAACAAGGCAGGCTACAGAAAGTAACACCCCATTAAATCACCTATAGCTATATCCATTTTGGAGATTATTATAAAGCTATAATAAATAAAATTATATGGAGACAGCTTATTTACACATGTATATAAAACAAACTCGCTGTAGCCCAAAGGTATATGTCCTGAGACCTTTGCAAACCTCCAAATTTGCAAATACCACTAAACCATATAATTCCACTCATAAAATGCAGTAAAGTATAACTGAACAATTACAGAGACCCCATCAGACCCTTAATGATTGTGTAAACTCAAGTCATTTATAAGCTATTAAAATAAACTCTACCATGAACACACACACACACACACACACAGCACTATATCACACCAATATAATTCTTAACTCTGAACTCACCTGAACTGAAAACTCTAACGAGTAAATGATGATGACTGTGGCTGTGTAATACGTGCCCAGCATGTTATCTCTGCAATAGACCACTTTTTTGTCTGTATTTAACAACTTGTTTCTTTTCACTCCTTTTCACTTGTTGAACTGTTTCTTCTCAAGTAGAAATGCTGAAAGAACAATCTGGTCTTCCATGCTTCCTGCTACAGAAATACAAATGCTTCTTAAAGTTTTTTGTTCAACCAGTGCTCAGTTATGGTTGGTCCCCTGGCTGAGGTAGCAACTCTCTCACCTGTCACTGGATGAAGACAGATACCCAAGACCTGCTTTTTCTCCTAAAATCTGCATCCATCAAGATTCATGTATTTGTTGCCTATGTCTTATTTCAAGATAACCACCTTTCAACTTTTGCTAAACCTCCGACACCTACTTGATGAGGCATTGAACATTGTAATTAGTAAAACAGTTCTGCAGTTACTTAGTTTTCTATAGGGAACATAATGCAGTTCAGTCACTTCAAGAAACAAAACATTGCACTTTAAAAAAATTTTATTGTAGTATAGTTGATTTACAATGTTGTGTTAGTTTCAGGTGTACAGCACAGTGATTCACTTATAAATATACATATATTCATTCTTTTTCAGATTCTTTACCCATATAAGTTATTGAGTAGAGTTCCCATGCTGTACAGTTGGTCTTTATTGGTTACCTATTTTATATATAGTAGTGTGTATATGTTAATCACAAACTCCTAATTTATCCCTCTCCTCACCTTTCCCCTTTGGTAACCATAAGTTTGTTTTCGATATCTGTGAGTCTGTTTCTGTTTTTGTAAATAAGGTCCTTTGTATCATTTTTAATTAGATTCCACAAATGAGTGATATCATATGATATTTGTGTTTCTCTCTCTGGCTTACTTCCCTTAATGTGATAATCTCTAGATCTATCCATGTTGTTGCAAATGGCATTATTTCATTCTTTTTTATGGCTGAGTAATATTTCATTGTATATATGTACCACAGCATCTTTATCCATTTCTCTGTTGATGGACATTTAGGTTACTTTCATGTCCTGGCTGTTGTAAATAGTGCTGCAATGAACATTGGGGTGCATGTATCTTTTTGAAGTATGGTTTTCTCTGCATATATGCCTAGGAGAGGGATTGCTGGATCATAGGGTAGCTTTATTTTTCGTTTTTTAAGGAACCTGCCTATTGTTCTCCATACTGGCTGTATCAATTTACATTCCCACCAGCAGTGCAAGAGGGTTCCCTTTTCTCCACACCCTCTCCAGCATTTATTGTTTGTCAATATTTGATGTTGGCCTTTCTGACTGGTGTGAGGTGATACCTCATTGTAGCTTTGATTTGCATTTCTCTGATAATTAGCGATATTGAGCATCTTGTCATGTGTTTTTTGGCCATCTGTATGTCTTCTTTGGAGAAATGTCTGTTTAGATATTCTGCCCGTTTTTTGATTGGGCTGTTTGTTTTTTTGATATAGAGCTGCATGAGCTGCTTGTATATTTTGGAGATTAATCCTTTGTCAGTTGCTTCGTTTGCAAATATTTTCTCCCATTCTGAATGTTGTTTATGGTTTCCTTTGCTGTGCAAAAGCTTTTAAGTACCCCACACTTCCACTTTGCTGGTTCAAGAATCATCTCCATTGTAAAATATTTTGTCTACCTTTCTGTTGCCAGCATTATCAGCTCTCTTTGGGGTAACAGAGGTTGGAGAAATGACAGGGGGATGAATGGTGGTGTATGTTTCACAAAGGAGGAAAGTTTGCTTCAAATTAGGGGAATCATTGCCTACACAAAGGTAAGGGGTGGTCTAGGCTGCTTTGAAAAGAGAATGCTGGAGGGCTCACCTTGGATCACGCACTAGCATAAGTGACTTATATGTGCCTCAGTAAAATATCAGTATTCTACATATAGTGGAGTTTTGATTTTTCTCAGGAATAGTCAGACTCATCAGTGTTAAATCCATAATGCCGAGGATATTCCACTCTGAAGAAAAAAAAAAAGGTGACTAATTCAGTTGCTTATAAGGTGCTGATATTTAGTACTAAAAAGGGACATGTCAATACCACGTGTATTTATTTTATGTTAACTAAAAGCTATGTTGATGATTAAGCTTGTAATAAGTTCAGGAGTTTTAACTAAGAAGCCCATCAGTATGGAATCTTAGGGCTAGAAATGTTTTTTATTAAATATCCTAGAAGATATGATATAAACATTGAGAAATTTATCTTTATGTGTTTTGTTGGACCCATATTGGTATTTCTAGTTTATTTTATTTCATGAATTTGTATTTGGCAAAGCTGATTCTTGAAATGAGATACTGGAATTTAATATAGCTCTATTGGTGTTGTGGAACCCTTCTTTAACAGTAACTTACTGGATCCTCTTTCGCTAAAGTTACCTGAGATTTCAACTAAAATGCAAAATGAAGAAATAAAATACATTAGCATAAATTCTCAGCATTTTTATTTAGCTAAGCCCACAAGGGGCCTATCGAACAATATATGTTGGTTTTATAGTCAATTGTAATAAAAAAATAAAAAGTAATAGTTTGCCAGCTTCTAATGAGTATTGTAATTTGTTGATCTACAATGGCATGTTTTGAGTTTTGAAGCATGCTTAGAAATCCTTCAGGGTTCCCATTATGAGCCCCCACGTGGACTGAATTTATGTACACCTGTGTTAGTGACGATCTAGACTAAATTCAGACAAACAGTAGGCACACTCAGTATAGACTTATCCATTCTAAGGTAGATTCTCTGGGGAAATCAGAAATTACCTATACTTAGCCTAGAGGCGTCCTAAGCCTCAGACGCCAGTGATAAATTAAGTAGACAGTCAACTAGATCCACCATCCTGGTTGTCACACTGAGAATGTGTTGTCCACACCGAGCATCATTTCCTTCACATTTTCTGCATAATTTTTCCTTATTCCCCGATTGCCCTTCTTACTTTTCTAGGCCTTTGTGGCCAACATCCCCTGTGTTTCCATAATTCAGGCATGAGTTTTAATAGAATGCATTATGAGAAGTTTTTTCAAAGTTATTATAATTACTTTTCAGAATTAGAATGCCAGGCCCATACTGGCGTAGTCCAGACTCTCTCCCACAACCTACTGTGGTCATAAAGAAAATGTAACTTGGGCCTCCTTTCCTTCGGTGCTAATGTATTTTTTTTTTTTGGTTGTTTTTTTTGTGTGTGTGTGGTAGGCGGGCCTCTCACTGTTGTGGTCTCTCCCTTTGCGGAGCACAGGCTCCGGACGCAGCAGGCTCAGCAGCCATGGCTCACGGGCCCAGCCGCTCCGCGGCACGTGGGATCCTCCCAGACCGGGGCACGAACCCATGTCTCCTGCATCGGCAGGCGGACTCTCAACCACTGCGCCACCAGGGAAGCCCGGTGCTAATGTATTTGAAAATTGGTTACTTTGTGGATATTCTCCAATCTATACACATAAAGAAGTTTCCTTTATCTTTACTCCTTTTACAATGAAGAGAAATGTTCTCCATCTGAAGAATAGTGGAGATCCCCTCAACTTTAATTCTGACTTATTTGATTTTACTTTGCTCTCAGGATATTTTACTATTTGTTGATTTAACACCCTAACTCTAGAGTAACCTAGGACCTGCCCTAGCCCTGAATGTTGTGTGTGATTACAGTTATGTCCTGGTCAAAATTTGGGGGTACAACTTTACCATAGCCAGAAAAAAAATAAAAGGTAAATAAATAAGGAAATAAAAATGAACTAGGTTATTTTGCTGATGAACAACTGCTTAGACTGCAGGGCTTAAGGGCTTATCCTTCCTAAGTCATGACTTGCTACCCTGAGGTAAATGTCATTCTAGCATCATCTTCATCACCTCGTCCCTTAAAAGGTACTTGAAACTTCCCGTCAGAATTTCATTTCTTGTTTTCAGAATTATTCTCAGGGAATAATCCTACCTGCTACGGAGCGGCTGGGCCCGTGAGCCATGGCTCCTGAGCCTGCGCGTCCGGAGCCTGTGCCCCGCAACGGGAGAGGCCACAGCAGTGAGAGGCCCGCGTACCGCAAAAAAAAAAAAAAAAAAAAAAAAAAAAGTCTGTCTTTTCCTTACTCATCTGTACTGCTACCTCTGTTGTGTATCAAGATTAATATATGGACATGTGTTTCTGGGCATTGTTTTCTGTTATTTCCTTCATTTGCCAATTCCTGTGCCAACACCATACATCTCAATTACTGTAGATTTATAATTAGCATTGACATGTGGTAAGGCAAAGCACCCTACCTTATTTTCTGAAATTTACCTAGATAATCCTAACCCTCTGTTTGCATGTGAATTTTAGGTAAAATTTATAAAAGCCTCATTTAAAAACTGTTGGTATATTTATTGGGATTATATTGAACTTAATTTGGGAGAAATGACAACTTAGCTTGATATTTTTAAATTTTAATTGTGCCTTATTATATTGGTTGTTCTTAACTTTAATAAAAATACTTCTAAAGCTTTAGGTTCAATTTTCATCTTGTTGAAATATATCCTTCAGTAATTCAATGAACATGCAGAGGTAATAATCTTTCTTTGTCTGAAAATGTTCTGAATAATAGTTTTAGTTAAAATTCTAGGTCAGCACATTTTTTCATGTTATTCTTTTCATGTTATTATTTCATATGCTTATTTTCAGTCACAAAGTTATGGCTGATTAGATCTTTTGAAGAGTCTGACAGTCATTCCCTTAGACATAACCTGCATTTTCCTAATATGCCTTCAGATGTGTTACTTTATCATGATGTTCTGCAGTTTCACTCTAGCGCATCTGGGTGTAAATTTATCTTTTTCCTGCTGGTACTCACAGTGCACTTTGAACTGAGTACTCTTGTCTATCCTCAGTTCTGTAAGATTATCAGCTATTGTTTTTAAATCTTTCTTCTCTGTAATTCCACCCCTTCACTTCTCTAGGAACTCTTGTTTTTTAATTGAATTTTACCGTCTAATTTTGTTGTTGAAAACACTCAACATATTCATTTAAATTTTTTTTTACAGACACTTCTGTGGGAATGATTTGTTCTACACTGAATCCTTGGAATCATTGTGGTGGTGGTAGTGGTGAATTTCTGCCTTTTTAAGGTTATTTAAGTCACAGGTTTCTGGATCCTTTTAATTGAAGAGATTTGCTTTTATTGTCATGGTTCTTGTTATGTCTTTTCTTCTTCTCTTTGTTCCTCCCTTTATTCCTCCCTAACTTTGATGTTGTCCCCATATGTCTCTCCTGGAATCGCAATTTAGGTGGAGATAGCATCTTGGGGTTCCTCTGTTGTGGTGGTGATTAGAGATATTGAGGGCTGTACTCAATCCTTTTTCTTTGAGGTTGTTTTCTGCGATCATCGTGGGTTTTTTTCTTCTCATATCGCTAGTTTAATGGTTTTCTATAAAGATAGAGGCTCAGGCATCAGGTCAGCAGAATTTTCAAAAACGTAGTCCTTTCAAGAACGATTACTGGGTAGGCCTTCATTTTAACCTGTGACTTCAAGCAGTGATCTTAACTCTGGTTGCTTCCTTACATGTAGACTCTTAGTGAAAGAGTGGAAATGCAGTGACACTGTCTGTCTGGGGAAAAGAGCCTATTAGGACCTGTAGCTACTTTGTCTGATCCACAGAGATGCCAAGCTTGAGTCTAAGCCCTGCTGTGTTATTATGCTTTTTTCCCTCTTTTTATATTTTCTTCATTAGTGCTGTGTATTTTAAATAGGTAATATGTATCAAGGCATGAAATTGTCATGCCATCTCAACTATAGAGGTTTTAATGTTTTATAATTAATCTCCTGGTATTCATTAACTTCACAAAGTCAATTAAAATTAAAATCCACATTCCTATACTGCTCATATATTAATAGAAGATACACCAGATCGTTTGTTTTAGGGGACAGTATATGCATATTATTGTGACATACTAAAATTAACATAAAGGCTTCTCTTTTGTCTCTGTCTTCTGTATCAAAGAGAAGAGTATCCAGATTTAAAAGTGTAATGATTTTGCAGGTATTTGAGCTAATATAAATAAATCTGGCTTAAATGATTCTCCTCTGTGCTTCCCAAACACCAGTGGTTCCCCTAATAAACCTGCTTTTAATTGCTGTTGTTTTGTATTTGCATCACCCTCTAGAATATAGGCTCTAGAGACCTAGGACTGATGTCATATGTGTGTGATTTGTTGTTACTGTTGTAATTTTCCATCATACTCCTCTCAGCTAGCATGATACCTAGCAATTAGGCCGACAAATGCTAATTGAAGAAATGAGCATTGAGGGGACATACAATTTCTGTACTGCAGTGCCTTGCAGGCTATCATCAGCAAAATAGGCTGGCAATAAGTTTTCTGTTTTTTTTTAAATAAATGAGTATATAAGGTGATAAGCACAGAAAAACAGAATGGATTCTGTAAGAATATATAACAGTAAACTAATCCTGTTTCACTTTTGAGACAATTTCATATTAAGCTGATACAAAACATTTTCTTACTTTTCAGTAAGTCATTTTATGAATTTCCTAATAATATTGATATAAGTATAACAGAAAATATTCATATAGTCTTTTACATTTTCAAACCATAATGATTATTTCTTAAAGAGATACCAACCTGATGTAGAACTTACTATTTTTCTCTTGTTATTTTCCTGCTTTTAATTAGTTGATGGTCTTATGAAAAGATACAACTTGAATATTTTTAGTACGGCAATGCTGTTGTCTATGTTATTGAAAAGTAAGTGGATGAAAGAGTGTGAAAATTTGTTTCTATTCAGTCTTTGGGTTTCGGAGTGTTTCTTAAAGACTAAGAAAACTACCACTTTAGAAAAGGAAAATTATTATTGCTTTAAAAAGTATTTTTCTAATACATACCTATTAGGATGGTCAAAACCAAAATACTAACAGCACTGAATACTGGTGAGGATGTGGAACAACGAGAGCTCTCACTCATTGTTGGTGGGAATGGAAGATAGTTTGGTGGTTTCTTAATAAACAAAACATACTCTTACCATATGATCCAGCAGTTATACTCCATGGTATTTACCCAAATGAGTTGAAAACATGTCCACAAAAAAAGCTGCACATGAATGTTTATAACAGTTTTGTTCACAATTGCCAAAACTTGGAAGAAACCAACTTGTCCTTCAGTAGGGTAATGGATCAGTAAACCGTGGTGCATCCAGCCAATGGGTCTATTCTTCAGCACTAAAAAGAAATGAGCTATCAAGCCTGGAAAAGACATGGAGTAAACTTAAATGCATATTGCTAAGTGAAAGAAGCCAATCTGAAAAGACTACATACTGTTAGGATTCCAACCACATGACATTCTAGAAAAGGCAAAGCTGTGGAAACAATCAAAGGGTCAGTGATTTCCAGGGGTTGGAGGCAGAAAGTGGTGAACAGGCGGAACACATTGGATTTTTAAGGCAGTTAATGACTCAGTTTGTTAGTATAGTGATGGTGGATACGTATCATTATACTTCTGTCAAAATCCATAGACTGTATAACACCAAGACTGAACCCTAATGTGAACCACAGACTGTGGGTGATGCTGTATCAATGTAGATTCGTTAACTGTAACACATGTACCACTCTCATGTAGAAATTTGATGTGGAGTAGGCTGTGCATACTGGGGAACAGAGGATGTATAGGCAATCTCTGTACATTCCTCTCAATTTTGCTGTGAACCTAAAACTCCTCTAGAAAATAAAGTCTGTTGAAAAAAATATTTATTAGGACAAAACATGTTGTTTTAAGGACACTTTTAAAACGTGCTCAGTATAGTACCATATGCTCTGGAGTGTATAATAATTCCTTTGAAAGTACTTATCTTCAAACATGTATATTTAAATGACTCATTCGTATAATAGTAGATATTTTATTTTCCCCTTCTGCATATATTTAATATAATTAATTCAACCTGGTATTATTCTGGCTGCTTTTCAAAGCCTCATACGTGTTTTTTTATTTAATTTGTCACTTGTTCCTTTTACAGCATCTTGGCGATTTAATAAACAGTTACAAAAGTCAAGAGAGCCTTGCCCCGACATGAGTCTTAATTGAATATGTACTACATAATAGAATTAATTCAGAACAAACCACCAATGGCAGATGATCCTTCAGTTACGAGCAAAGCTGCGGTGGGAGAGACTGTGTAAAGATGATAAAATGATGGCAGCAAAAGACCTTGGAATATCATACGATATCATTGTATAAGGGCTTTAAGGACACCCCAGGCTAAAGTAGAAAAAAGATGTCTGTAGGGCCAACTGCTGTCATTTATTTGCCAGTCATTGCACCTTAAGAGCAATGAAAATTTTTAGATAAATGTTTCTGTCATCTTCCCTCAAGTCTTTTAGGAAATCTTGGAAATTTTGTCTCTAAGAAGAGTCAGGAATGTAATGATGAAGTTATAAAATTATATCAAAATACCCAGTATGTTATTTCTTTTGTGTTTGATGAAAACTATTACTAGCAGCAGAACTTTTGTTGGTGGTGGTGTAACTGACAGTTTTCTGTGCAGATAGTTCTCAGGTGACTAGGTGAAAACATTTAAAAACATTTACAATATGCTTCCGAACTGGAACGCTTTAGTGTAGTTACATCTGTGAAATGAATGACATTCAGTAAAACATTATAGCAGATCTTTTAGGGAGATTTGACAGGATGACAGTACAGTTAGAGTTCAGACCAGCACAATACAGAATGTAATGAGCCATAATGCTGTTATTTTTCACTTTAGAATTTTAATGTTGTGTTTTGTACAGTTCTTAAAATATCATGCATAAAACATCGGGCTGAAACAATAGCAAGTTGTATATTCATGTCATTAGGAGCCAACACTCTAATAACTGTAGGAAACAATGGAAAATTTTCCTAGGACTCTTGTGGAAACTGGTAACAAGAATAACTGCTGTGGGAATGATCCATTTCTGAAAGGCATTCTGGCCAGATCTGTAGATACTATAGTTTGATCTTTTGTGCTGGTGGGAATCTCTATAGATGCAGCTAGAGTGAGTAGGACATTTGAGACTATGGCATCTTTAGTGATAGGGTGATTTCTTTTTTATTCATCCTCGATGCCCACCAGAAAAAAATGGATTCCTCTGATAGTGAATTGACCACTAACTAAATGTGAAGGAAGGCAAGCGACTTAGACGAATAAAAAGGATTACTGTGCAAAATGGGATATCCTACAGGAGCATTTAAAAAGAACAGGGTTCTCTAATACCTTAGATTTGCTTCTGTTATGGTATGACATAATTTCATCATCATGATTACTAACAGATGAAGTGATATATGTTATTTCCAAATATTAATACAAAACAGCGAAGTGTAAGAGTCAGATGAGAAGGATGCTGCATAGCCTATTTAATAGTGTTTATGTGGCACTAGACAAGTATGGCTGAGTTAATCTCTTAGAGTGAACCATCATTGAAAGAACAGTTCTGTCAAGTAATGCCATTTACTCTCCTTATTAACATACAGAGCCATTCTGTTGGATAGCTTAGCATGGTGAGCTTATTAGGAAAATCACATTGGTTTAAGCAAAGAACTCCTCTGACCTTTCTAAATGAAAATAGCATGATGCTAAAAATAATTGGTAGAAGGACCATCTCTACACGCAGGATGGTTTTTTGCAATCAACTACCATATTGAGAAGAAACTTATTTTTTTATGTTAGGAACACACAAGGTTTTCTGTTTTCTAATTAAAGGGAATGAAGGTGATGTAGGTGGTATTTATATTAAATGCAAATAGCACCCTCTTTCCTGCAGTGGGTATTTCTCAGAAATGGATACCATTTTCCACGTTGGTCTCCAGAAACCCCTTGATAACACCAAAAGAGCAACTATGCCTTTTTGAGAATAGGAAAATTGCAAATAAGTTATATTTTAAATCGCTAAATTTTTTCACGTATTATAAGTTGGTGACTAGGGATGTGCTCAAGATACGTTACTCAGTTATGTATTTATGAAGGGGCTAAAGACATCTGGATGTAGCTTTTTATTAATGCCAAAGAAGGAACTCTTTTATAAGAAGTAATAGGAAAAAGTAATGGTGGTGTGCATAGTCACAATATCTTAATATTTTAAGTTTTATTTGAAAATGAAACATTTCCTTTACCATTTAATAATTAAAATCTAAAGTGAATAATTTTGAGTATGTACACAATAATCATTTTGTCCTCAAATGTATTTCTCCAACCACGTGTTGGTTCAAGAATTCAGTAAACGATTGTATCTGAAACCTAAAATTAAAATATGAATATATTTTTTCTTCAGATTTGTGACAGATATACATTTGTAACTGAAAAGTCAGTTTCTGTTTTAAATCAGAATTAATGTGTAGTTTATGACTGATATAAAATATGTGTTGAACCTCTTCTCATCCTAGCACAGAATGAAATGATTTTTAAAGGATTTTTATTGATCATATAAGCTTACAGCCATACTTTTCTAGGGAAAAATATTTAGAGAAATATAACCATGCTTAAGGCTTGATTAGTGTTACCATCAAACTCAAGGATAATTTCCTCTTTTTGTGTGCCTGTTGGTAACTAATTTTTAAACATTAAGTACTATACATTATCATACATTACACTATGACTTCTGTATGTTTTGCCCTTCAGTTGTACCCAGTATATTTGTTTGTATTTTGAACTAGACCAAAAATATCTGGAAGGAAATGTGTTGCTCTGTGCACATCATGCAGCATGCTGGCTTGTGTATGCAGAAGGAAAATAATTAGACAATCGAGAACACATGATAACATTTTATTTTTGTAAATAAATGTGTAAAATGACTTTTCCTTGATTATGGATATAAATATTATGAAATGTAACTGAGTCTGTGAAACTATCAATAAACCAAAGTGTCTGTGAAATCTAAACTCTCACTCAGACATACGATTAAACTGTCAATAGCAAAAGGAAAAAACTAGAATTCTACTTCAGTTGTGAAATTTTTCTTCCTTGGTACATATAATCACCAAGAAATTAGTCTTCAGCTAATACCCATTTAACACAGGCAGACATAGGATAATTTTAAACCTCATATACATGTCCTAAATGAGTGAGGAGTTTAGAATAGGAGAGAATTAATCTGTGATGGCCTGTCCAGAGTATGAAAGCTTTGAAGTCTCTTGAATCCAAACTGCTAGGCACAGGTCTACTGAACAGGCAAGGAAGTATTAGCAGGTTAAAATGCTATCTAGGGCTTCCCTGGTGGTGCAGTGGTTGAGAATCCGCCTGCCGATGCAGGGGACACGGGTTCGTGCCCCTGTCCGGGAAGATCCCACATACCGCGGAGCAGCTGGGCCCGTGAGCCATGGCCGCTGAGCCTGTGCTCCGCAACGGGAGAGGCCACAACAGTGAGAGGCCCGCGTACCACAAAAAAAAAAAGCTATCTAACCTTGATATTTTACAGAGGTCTCTGCCACTAGAAGCTTTGCATCATGCCCTTCGAGGAAGGCAGATATATATGGACTAGCTTGTGGAATAAGTCTGACCATTTTTATAATAGCTCAGATAATAAAAATCACTAATAGGTGTTGTGGTATTTTATCAATTCTTTTTTAGTGTAGCGTTACATAAAATCAAGGATGTAAATGGAATTAATTGGTTAAAGAAAGAATTCTTCAGGTAGGCCATAGAAAAAGAGAATTTTAGAATTGGAATTCATTTGAGAGATCATCCAGTCCTGTTTACAGGTGAGAAAACTGGGGACCAGAGAGGTTAAGTAACCTGCCTAAAGCTTTGAAGTTATTAGAGCATAAAAACCAGATATATATCCTGCTTCATTGGTCTTCCTACCATATTCTTTCCATTTTTGTTTTGAAGATAATCAAGTGGTGTTTGTTATGCAGTTAAAAGTTTAAGAAGGTGCTTATATAAATCTGATTTATATCATCACACTTGACTAATATTAAAATATTTTTACCAACAAATATTCATGGAGTGCCTTTCATAGGAAATATGAGTGGTGATACCTTTTATAAAAATTATTTTTATTGAAGTATGTTGTGTTACTTTCAGGTGTACAGCAAAGTGATTCAGCTATACATACCCATATATGTATTTTTTTCAGATTCTTTTCCCTTATAGGTTATTACAAAATACTGAGTATGGTTTCATGTGCTATACAGTAGATCCTTGTTGGTTATCTGTTTTATATATAGTAGTGTGAATATGTTAATCCCAAACTCCTAATTTATCCCCCCCCCTTCACCCTTTGGTAACCATAAATTTGTTGTCTGTCTGTGGGTATGTTTCTGTTTTGTACGTAAGTTCATTTGTATCATTTTCTTTTTTAGACTCCACATATGACTGATATCATATGATATTTGTCCTTCTCTCTCTGGCTTACTTCCCTTAATATGATAATCTCTAGGTCCATCCATGTTGCTGCAAATGGCATTATTTCATTCTTTTTTATGGCTGAGTAGTATTCCATTGTATGTATATATATATATATATATATATATATATATATATGTATATATAATCAAGCATTAGAAGTATTGCTGAAATTAGGTTTACAACTGGTCAAGATTACTGGGAATATATTCTCAGATACTTAGATGCAAAAATGAAAAAATATTTTATTTTTTGATGAAATTTTCTTCTTAGTATTTATAGAATAATTTTTACTCATATAGAACTGAGTAAAAGTATTTTTTAATTTAATGGATAATTTCTCATTTATTTTATCAGATATATTAGGAGTTTGGTTTGAAAACTATCTTAAAATATTAATCAAGAGCCATTGCTATTAAATGATGGGATTTTCTGGTTGTCTCTGTGAATAAATTATAATGAAATTAACAAAAATAATAAATAAGTATGATGATCCAAATAAAGTTTGGAAAATGCCATTAGTACATTATGGATTTATTGGTTTCCCTGACTAGAGGACCCCTGGAAAAGCTGATATTTTTACTTTGTGACGGTTGACGTCTGTTGTGAAATGTCAAGATTCCACTGGCATTTTGTCACTTAAACAGGAGTGTTCACATAAAATCCTTCCAGATTTTCTTTTGCCAAGCACATTTGTTCTGCTTCATGGATCAGCAGTAACTAAACATAGTTTGTTTTTCTTTCTTAGGTATAACTTTCAACACCTCCATAGTCCTTAGCTGTTTAAAAATCATTCATTGGCAATTTGTTCAACTGTGTAATGATTGACTTATCTATTTTGAGCAATAATGGATGAATTCTTCACTTCCTACAAAGCTTGTCTTTCCATTATTTTCTAGTTCTTTTTAATCAGAAGTGGTTCATCTGTTCATTATTAAATAATTGTTATCAAGACCCAATTTGTCTCTATAAATTCACAAATAAACTTCCATTTTATTAGTCTTGGCCCATATCAAACTTCTAGTTAAATTATTATTTGCAGTATGTACTTGACATGTAAATGCTTAAATGGGTATAAGCATGGCTTCCCAACAGGATATGGATCCTCTGAAGCAGGATCTCCTATGTCCAAGGGCAGTAGAGGATAGACAATCCAACTCAAGAAGAGAGAAATTGCCCGATCTCCACCTTTTTGTCCTATCTGGGCCGTAAAGAGATCGCTTGATGCCGCACCCCCCCCCCCCCCCCCCCCGCTGCCACCCGCACTGCTGAGGGTGAACTTCTTTACTCAGTCTACTGATTCAAACCCTAATCTCTTCCAGAAACACTCACACACACACACACACACAGAAATAATGTTTTTCTATCTATCTGGATATCCCTTAGCACAATCTAATGAGATTAGTCACTTGTCCTTTTGCAACTTTGAGAAACAAAGAAAAGAACTGTGGAGGGCAGAGGCTAAACAGATACGTGACTGTTAATGAAGAGAGGGTTGTAGCCAAAATGTGGTGGCCAAGAGAAGGCAGCTTAAGATAAAGTAAGCAAGTGAGGTGAGCAGGTAAGATAAAAAGAAGAAAGGGAATAATACTTGAGAAAAAATTTGTCAACAACTGTCTCTGGCAGCCACTTTGATGTTTGTTTTATCCTTTGTTATAAATAATCTCAAAATGGCTGACTACCTTTTTTCTCTTCCATTTGTTTCCTCATATAAATTGTCTGTCTATGTCATGCCTCTTGGATGCTAGAAAATGCTGTGTATAGGATCAACTTCAAGGTATTGATTTCTATTTATATAATCAAAGTTGAAATCTTTTTCCATGCTACCTCAGAAATTACAAACAGAGATTTTAGTAAGACTTCCCAAATGCCTGAGTAGTTAAGCAGTGACATTAAGGCATTCTGTTTTAGTTGGACTTATTTTAGTCATCAGTAAATTCAAACTATTCTGAACTCTGTGGCCCTCCCCAACTGTTGATAGAAATTTTTAGTTCACACATTAATGTTTGCCTCTTTTTTCACAGTTTAACTAACTAAATTTTACTCATTTTATTTATTTCTCTCTGGAATTCCTTTAAGACATTATTTTCTCAAAATGTGGTCCACAAACCACCTACACTGTCAACACCACATATTCTCAGCATCTCTGGGGGGAAGAATGTTTTGATAATATCAAAAGTATCCACTAATGTACCTTTGTGTAAAAAACCTAGATTTGTATATATCTTTTGCATATAGTGCCATAGACCTGGCCATCAATTAAACATACTTTTGAAATAGAGGTATATCATCTCATGTGGCAAGGAGTGCAGAGGTCGTGATGCCAAATCTGGCCTCTGTACCCTGACACCGAATCAAATCTCAGAGACACAGTTTTGGGTGAAGTAAGAAAGAAGATCTATTGCTTTGCCAGGCAAGTACAGATACAGCAGGCTCATGCCCCTCAAAACTGTGTGTCCCAGAATGGGAGGATTTGTTGAGGGGTTTTATAGCAATGGTTCAAGGGTGGGGTTGCTGATAAGGATTGGGGTGTGTGCTTGGCCTGCCTGAGACCTCCTCTGGTCTTAGGTAGTCTCTTGTTGAGCTTCTCTGGTTCCTTTCATCTGGCCTCAGGTGGTCTTGTCTGGAATGAAGAATGCTAACATCTTTAATTTGTTGAGGGTTTTAGTTCTGTAAAGAGGTCAAAGATACTGTTATGTGTATCCCTTGAGGCAGAACCAGGACCCTGCCCCAAGGCTGCACTATTGTTTCTTGGCTGCTCCTCCCTTGTCTCTGTGTCCCCTCCCTTCCCTGATTAGCAACTGTTTGAATCTGACTTTTAGGACTCAGGGAAGGTCATGGAGGCTGGAGTTTATTCCCTACAAAAAATAAATGGGGGACAGAAAGACTTCAGTGCCCAGGAGCCCCACAGGGTCGCATATCAAGATGACTCCATTCTGGCCAATTACTAGCAAAAAAGACACAGAAACAACATGACTGGCCTGGGACAATCATGTTGTCTTCTTTGGGGTTGGCCCATTCCCTGAGCACAATGCTCCTTCGTATATGAACAAGATTGGAGTTATGTTAACACAGAAGATGAGGAAGCTGGATGGGCAGATGTAAGGATTCTTTTTAAGTTAAATTGTGTACTGTTAGACACAGATTAGAAATAAGTAGGGTTTGTAATTCTGTATGTTAAATTAGACCAGTTTTTCAATTTCTATGAATTTTCTTAATTTTCTATTTTGATTTAATCTATATTTATTTGTTTGTTTTTATTTTTGTTATCTGGACAAATAAATTAGAGAGGACTCACAACCAAAATATAGTAATATAAAATTCCAAAGTATTGGTCCAACTAATAGAAAGAAAAAATAAGCACTTTGTTTCCAAACATTTATGCAAATATTGATCTTTACCATTGCTAATTAAGCAGCCAAATATGTCTTTGAAATGGTGTAGCCCTGCACATAATATTTGACTTTTATTCTTAAGGTTATCTATGCATCTCTTGTCTGGTTCTACTTTGTATATCTAAGGTAGGGAATTTTTCTGCACTATTTCAAGTTAAAAATTTTGTTTTCTTCAGAACTACTTTGCTATGCACACATAAGGAAGAAATCAAATTTAGAATATGTAATGGATTTTTGTGATTATGTTTTTATCTGAAATGTTTTTGTTGTGAATAGTTTTCTTTTCTCCACTGTTTAACACACTTGATATTTGGAGGGAAATGACCACATGTGTAGATGGAGAGTTTAAAAAGCTTTCATTTCAATTTTCCAAAACTTACACTGAATAAAAATCGACAACACACATTTATATGTATATTTATATATTTGTGTATGTCTTCTACCACATTTATACATACATACATACAAATGTAAATTATGAATAGTTTAACTCCTGTATGGAGTATTATACAGGTGTGAATAGTATTCCACATAGTGTATGTAAGGCACATGCCTTAGCAAACTTAGAGGCTGTAACTTTATGACATTTTACAGTTCTACCAGTTACGAATTCCCAGATGGATTTAGAACAAGGTAACATCAATGTTGCATTGTTTCAGTTGCAGAAACTAAACTTGTACTCTTTTTGAATTGCTTTTTTTTCTTTCAAAAAAGAAAGTACGTTCAGTTTTGGGTTTTGATCTTCCCACTGTCAACACTGACCATATTTTCAACATTTGTTGTATTCTTCCTGGATTACAAAATATGCTAGATGTTAAGACTTTTTTTCTGGAAAAGTTCAAATCACCCAAACTGATAAAAATTTGGAAAATTATACATATTACCTCTATGATACATAGTACTTTCTGTACTATGGAAATTTTCAGAAATGAAAATTTACAGAAATGGAAATTCTAGCACTTGCATACAATTCTGGTAAAATTATTAGCTGATTTGGCTGCCCAGCCCTCCAGTATTATGGCCATACTTGGAATTCATCATGACATATTCATCACATCAAAAGTAAGGAGGACAGGGAATTCCCTGGCAGCCCAATGGTTAGGACTTGGCACTTTCACTGCCATGACCTGGGTTCCTTCCCTAGTCAGGGAATTATTATCCCGCAAGCTCTGCGGCCAAAAAAAAAAAAAGTTAAAAAAACAAAAATGAGGAGGACAAGGAGAGAAAACTAATATGACAATGTAGAATAAATCTGTTTCATCCGCTAAATTTTCCTTTTATCTTTTCAATGAATAATGCAAAAAGATAGTTTTATTGATCATCAACAAATAAGTTAAATACAACACATGCAGTTTTATTAATTTAAAAATTATTGAATATTCAAAGCATTTTCACTCACTTTCTAATTCATTACCTGCTATTTTGCAAGGATTAGTTTTTAGTCATTGATTTTTTTGTTCTCACTTTCCAAAGCCCTAAAAAATAACCATGTACATTTAGCTTAAGTATCAATAAGATATATAATAAGCTAGTGTTGTTGAAATACATTAGTTAAAAACTATGATGAAGGAACAAAAAAAATCTATATTCTTAAACCGCATTTCAGGAAAAATAACTTATATTGTAGTAAAAGTCAAGCTAGTTTCTCTTATCATAAATATTTTTCATGAATTAAAGTTAAGAACCGGAAAAATGTCACATATTTGAAAGCAAAATGTACAAAAAATGTGCTTTTTTGTTTATGATGGCAGGAAGAATAGATCAAAAGTTGTGTTTACCTCCATTTATAGTGATGCATTTTGGAAAAGTTTTTTTTATCTCATAAGCACACGTTGATAATTCGTTTTGAAAGCATTTTTTGCATGGCTTCAAGACACTAGAGTTTGCCAATATACTTTCATTGTAAAGCACATTATAAAATGAAGCTTCTTTTGGATTCTATCAGGCCACATTAAAATAGACTCAAATGTGATATATCCTTTCATTTATTTTTATTTCTACAGCATTAGGTAAGATCAGTAGTGCTCAAGAAGCTATGTTCCTGTAAACAGGACAGATACTAATTTCTTCTTTATTAGTCTTTGGAGGAAGTAAATTCTGAGACATTGCCTACTCAGTCACAAAACTACTAATCCTCCAGTCAAACAGTTTTTTCCCCAATTGACCATTTCAGGGAAAAAACAAACCAAGGTTAAAGTATCATTTTATTCTAAATAACCACCTTGTAAACTCGGAGAATAAATAGATTGAGCTGAACTCAAGAGTCTTAAGAAAATATTTATTTTTCTCTTTAGCCATTATTTACTTTAACTATGTTTGACCAAACTAACCTAACTCCATGCTTATGTAATTCTAAGCAAATTGGCATCTGTGTGTTGAATACTTATTTCAGATTTTATGATTATCATGTTGCTGTCAGCATGCTTTAAAATTATACAAGGAACAACAAAACTTTGATTTTGCTGACTTTCTCACCCACTAATGTGATTACCTTATATAATTTAAAAATCGACTATCCATACCAGTGGTAAGCCAAGGAATGGCAATTTTTTTTAAAAGCTAGAATTTAAGAAAAATAATTTGACTACATTCTGGAATGTCTTTTTAAATTTAAACCCGGGTATGTATCTGGTCAGTGCTATTAAAAGTTAACAGATCATTATAAAAATCTCTTCAAAAGTAATAAAGGAGTAAATGAAGAGGTTTTCACACTCTTTTTCCTCGTGAAATGTTCATATTGCTTCATAGTTATTTCTGTGTCTTGCTACAACTGGAAAATAGTTGTATACATAAGTGCTCCTCAGACTTTAATGTGAATCCAAATTACCTCAGATTTCTGTTAAATTTCAGATTCTGATTCAGTAGCTTTGGGGTGTGCCTGAGATTTAGTGTTTTTTAGCAAGAATCTTCATGACAATGATGCTGTTTCTCAGTGAGTAGCAAGGGTCTTTTGAGAAAGAGTCTTTTTAGTATTGATGGAAGCCTTCACTTAAACCTAGATACATTTAATTATTACCTTAGTAATTGTTATCCAGTCCTTAGCAGATTTTTTAAGCGTTATCTGGTAATACTCTTAAAGATTATGATAGTACAAAGCATGGGGTTTAGAGTTTAACATAACAGGATTCAAAAATCTCACTTCTGACTTTGAACTGGATGATTTCTTTACTCGCTGAATATCAGGGTTTTTTTTAATCAGCCAAATATAAATTATACTACCTACATAATACTAGGATGATGCTTTATTTTTTTTTTTTTTTTTTTTTTTTTTTTTTTTTTTTTTTGCGGTATGCGGGCCTCTCACTGTTGTGGCCTCTCCCATTGCGGAGCACAGGCTCCGGACGCGCAGGCCTAGCGGCCATGGCTCACGGGCGTAGTTGCTCCGCGGCATGTGGGATCTTCCCGGACCAGGGCACGAACCCGTGTCTCCTGCATCGGCAGGCGGATTCTCAACCACTGCGCCACCAGGGAAGCCCTAGGATGATGCTTTATTAAACCACGAGAGGCATCTAAGGTATACAGCGATCACCATGCAATTTAAAGTACCAGATTCCTTCTATACATCGCATGGTTTCTCCCTCTCTCTCTCTCTCTCTCTCTCTCTCTCTCTCTGTGTGTGTGTGTGTGTGTGTGTGTGTGTGTGTATTTATATACAGTTTTCTGATTTAGAGCATCTTCACTGCCAGAGCATACATGTGAGCTAGAACAAAGCAAGAAAAGGGTAGTCTCTGGTGTCAAATGTATGGGTTCAAAAGAGTACAGACCTCAAAATGAGTTCATCAGTACCCTTATTTTGTTAACAGCTTTGTTGAGGTATAATTGATAAACAAATAGGTACACATAATGTGTATAGTTTAATGGGTTTGAACATCGATGCTCTTTTAAATTCTGTATTTCAAATACCTGGTATGGCTTTGGGGGAAAATTGTAATTCAGATCCCTTTCCAAGTGACACACCATACTGCCTTGCAAATGATAGACATAAGAAGAAATGAATTTGTTCCCACTGAAAGTTTTGTCATGGGACAACTTTCATGTTGTAGGAATGGAAATTCATTTGGAGCTGGCTGGCAGATTAATTTGAAATCAATTCAAGAACTATGAATCCCTTTTGGTAACTATTACCAAAAAGAGTTAAGAGTTAAAAGAACTCTATACGGAAATTGTAGATACCATGCTGTGCTTTTGCGTGAGTATATACATGTGTGTATGTGGGGGCATGAGATTCACATGCTGATTTATGCTTTATTACTGAATTTTTAAATAGAGGAATTAAATAATTTTAACTGACAAAAAAGTACAAAATATATCAAGATAAAGCAACACATATATGTGCTTTTGTACAAACCATGGCATATATCACAAAATATTTAAAAATGAGAAGAGTGAGACATTCTTCTTTTTTTTAAATACCCTTGCCCACTTTGTACCCAAAGCAATGTACCAAAATCCCCAGGTCAGTGAAGTATTTTGTTTATTCCTGTATTTGGTTGTTTTTGCTCAGTGATAGGAAAATCCTATGTCTGAAAGTTTTTCGTGCAGCAAAAGGAAGAAAAACAACTGTACATTTTGTAGAATTTGGAAATTCTTAGATTGGACTGCTCTGAAAGTAATGAATCATTTCATATTGTACAACCATTTCCCTCAAATATTAGGTAATGCTGCTAAAGTCATGTATCCTCACTTTGAAGTATTCTGGTGTTCTGTTCACTCTATGCATGAACAGATTGAGAGACATTTAATTGCTGCTTCTTGTATCAAAGTTGCTTCTTTCTGTCACAGATCGGTGGGGAATGAGTTGATGAAATAGCCATATTTAATCCATAAGACACATTGAATAATATCACAAATGTAACTGGAAGGATAATAACTATTCCTTGTCCTTACCATCCTGGGAGTTTTTCTGAGGACAGAAAAATGGTAAATTGTCACTCAGCCTCCATTGTTAGAGATTGCAGGAGGTTACCCTGTTTTGGAGTTTGATGAAGCCTCTAAAATCAAAGAGACTTTTGCCAGATTTTTGGTGGTAAAAGAATTGTCATTCTTCTGGTAGGCAGCTCTGTAAAGGGCCCTATTTTTATGCCTCTGAAGTGCCCCCCAGGGCATAGCCTGAAGGGGAGAAGAAAGGAAACACTGGTCCTTGCTTTGCATAATCACATAAGTTGGCAGGACCAAGTAGGCAGGTTTTGTGCAACTTTGGAAAATGTTTCTCTTCCTCACTATGAATAAGACTGGAGTGTCCTTACTCATGAACGGGGACCATGGGAGATGTGGGGATCCAGCAGGAACAGATCATATCCTAAGGGTACAGCTCTTACCTTTTGCTAGCTTTGTGTCTTTGAGCAACTTCTGTGCGCTAGGTATGGTTATTATCCCCAATTTAACAGCTAAGGAAAGTGAGGCTTAGAAAGGTTACTGCTCTAAAATATCACACACACACACGCACACATGCACACACGCGCGCGCACACACACACACACACGCACACATGCACACACGCGCGCACACACACACACACCCTATTGGGTGGCAGAGGTCGGCAGCATGATCTTAACCATTGCTTTCCCGTACAGTTTATCAAGACTATAGGATTTATGTTTCTTCCCAAAAGCTCTCTCTAAACCAATGGTGGCTTTAAAATCTGATGATAGCTTAGAAGGTAGAAAGTCCATACGGCGCTTAGATTGTGCCCACATTCCAATTCCGGTCCACCTCCTCGCACCCAGGGACCTCTGAGGGCCAGTAGAGAACTATGGCAAGAAGCTAGGGTGTAGGCCTCTCACCTGCACTTGAGTCCCACCTGTGATACAAGCTTGAGTAGTTTGAGCAAGTTTTTTTTAATAAAACTTTTAAATGAGCTAATTATAAAATTAAGAGCAGTTATAAAAAAAATAACACAGACCAGATACTCTATAACATTTACCCAGTTACCCCCCAATGGTAATATGTTGCAAAGTATAGTATAATATTACAACCAGTATATTCGCATTGGTACAATGAACTCATTTTATTCAGATTTCCCAATTTTTCCTAGTACTCGTTTCTGTGTGTGTGTTTAGTTCAGTACAATTTTAACATATGTAGGATAGTGCATCCACCATTACAGACAAAATTTAGATCACTTGCATGACCACAGGATCCCTCCTGGTGTCTTTTGATAACCCCCACTTCCCCACTGCCACCCTCTCTTATCCCTTACCCCGTGACCACAATTTTCATGTCTCTAATTTTGTCACTGCAAAAATATTATACAAATGGAATAATATAGAAGTTTATACTTTGGAACTGGCTTTTTCACCCAGCATAATTCCCTTGAGATCCATCTAAGTTGTTGCATGTGGCAAATAGTTTACTTTTTATTGCAAATGTATATTACTGATTCATTTATTGTGATGGATGTCCCACAGTCTAGTAAACCATTCCCCGATGGGGAGACATTTTGGTTTCTAGCGGTTTGGAGCTATGACCAATAAGGCTGTTATGAAGAATCATTTGCAGGCTTTTGTGTGGACATAAGTTTTCGTTTCTCTGGAATAACTGCCGGGAATATAATTTCTGGGTCATATGGTGGTTTCGTATTTTCTTTTGTCATTGTTGTTGTTTTATAAACTGCCAAACTATTTTCCAGAGTGGATGTAGAATTTTACATTCTCGCCAGCACTGTATGAGTGAGCTAGTTTCTCCACTTCCTTGCTAGCCCTTGGTGTTGTCATTATTTTTTATTTTGGCCAATCTGATAGATGTGTACTGTTATCTCACTGTGATTTTAATTTGCATTTCCCTAATGGCTAGTGATGATGGATTCTTTTTAATGCACTTATTTGTCATCTGTATATACTCTTCAGTAAAATATATCTTTATGTCTTTTGTCCATTTTCTAGTTGATTTTTTTTTTTTTACTTTTGACTTTTCTGAGTAATTTATATATTCTAGATACTAGTCCTTGTCCATATGAGTGATGTGCAAGTATTTTCCCCCACTCTGTGTCTTGTATTTCACTTTCTTAACAGGTTCCTTTGCACGGCCAAACTTTTAAAATTTTGATTAAGTCCGATTTATCCATTTTTCTGTTTATGGATTGTGCTTTATGTGTCAAGTATAAAAAGTCTTTGCTTAAGTCACAAATACTATTTCCTACATACATTTCGAAAAGATTTATAGTTATATGTTTTATAATTTGAGTCAATTTTGTGTAAAGTGTGATACCTAAGTTAATTTTTTTTAACTATAGTAGATGTTCATTTGCACCAGCAGCTTTCTTGAAAAGACCTATTCCTCCATTTAATTGCTTTTACAACTGTTTTGAAGATCAGTTGGACACGTTTGTGTGGTGTATTTCTCAGTTCTCTGTTCCGTTGCATCAGTCTATAACTCTGTCCCCCTGCCATTTCCACAGTGTCTTGATTACTGTAGTTACAGTTAGTCTTAACATCAGGTCATATGATTCATCTCACTTTATTCTTGTTTGTCAAGATTGTTTTAGCTATTACAGGGCTATGTCTTTCCGTAGAAATTTTAGAATAAGCTTGTCTGTGTCTACAAAAAAGACCTTGTTGGTATTTTGGTAGAAATTGCATCAAATCTATATGTCATTTTGGAGAGAATCAACACCTTTACCATGTTGAGTATTCCAAACCATTAACACAGTGTCTCTCTCCACTTACAAGATCTTTTTTGATTTCTTTCATCATTTTGTGCCTTTTAACAGTGCTTCACATTGGGATTAGATTGTGTTTTCTTATTTCTAATACACCTATAATGTATTGTCTATGATGTTATTATGTGTTATAGACAATATTATGTACATTATTACAAAAAGAAAGGGAAAATAAGAAAGGGTCCAAATCTGCAGTTTTGAAAGGGAAGCACTTCTTAAAAAATTTAAATGACTATAATGAAATATACACCATCTGTGTATGATGTTGAAATAATTTTAAATGATAATGTCATAATTGTTTACAGAGGGATTGATAGAGACCTATAATTTTTCATGAATGTAGAACATCTTTTTAAAGTCATGCATTAGTGCGTTTTTATTTTTTTTGTTTTTTTTTGTTTTGTTTTGTTTTAACATCTTTATTGGAGTATAACTGTTTTACAATGGTGTGTTAGTTTCTGCTTTACAACAAAGTGAATCAGTTATACATATACATATGTTCCCATATCTCTTTCCTCTTGCGTCTCCCTCCCTCCCACCCTTCCTATTTAGTGCGTTTTTAAATTACTCTTCTTTTGCCTGCAGTTTTATGATACATGTTGTAAAATGAAGACTGGTCCTTGCTTATATTCCTCTATTGACCAATAATCACTGTTTCATGAAACAGATGACAAATTAATTAGAAAGTACCCAGTGAGCTAAATTTAAAAATAAATAAGGAAAGATTTTTTAAGTAATTGAAAACTCTAAAGGCATTATTTTACATAAATTGGGATGGGTCTATGTCATTTTCCCCCTGTATTCAATTATTTAGTATCATTTAAAACGTTAAGATTTATACAGCTCCACAGGTAATAAACTGGGGAAAAGCAGGCTTGATAGCTAAGATATTTATATAAAGTTCTGAACTTTACTGAGATGAGAAAAAAATTGGGGGCCATTTCTGCCTCCCCTCCCCACACTGGTTCATATCTGTTGAAATATTACACTTTCTCTAGAGGCATATACTTCTCAAGTTTTGTTTTTAAAGCATCTCTTTAGTTAAGCACAATGGGAAAATGTGCAAGCTTATGGGCTAGTGCAGGGGCACAGGGGCCAGAAAAAAATAAGACAGTTTGGAATCAAACAGCTCAATAACTTCATGCATATTTTGCTGTGCTGTAATAAGGTCTTTCAGTTACCATGTTCTTGCAGAGCAGAGGGTGTATGGGTGTAGAGTGATGTATTCATACAGACACAAACACTCAGATACACAATTTTAGGCCTTTTACCACTGAGTAGAGTACATTGTAAGCAAGTGAATCGTTATATGATTCCTGTTCTAAATGACAAGACATTCATTGCTTTAACCCTTACTTCTGGAGTGAAAACTCCATATGCAATTCAGTATAGAGGTGCGAAACTTTAATCTTAAGTTCTAGTAAGTGTTTTATAATCAAACCACCAGATACAGCTATGAAAAATCTATAGATTGTTTATATACACAAAAGCATACTGTATTAAAGTAACTACGAATCCCATCATTTTCATCTTATACTTTATTACTTCAAAGGGAGAGGCTATTGATTTTTCTGATCTCCCTGTATCAGCCATGACTCTGGAAAGAAATAGAATCTGACACAGATGGTTCAGTAAAACACAATAAAGGGACTATTTTGAGAGGTGTGAGCAGGTTTAAAGGACACAAAAAGGGTTATCAAGGCACAGACTACCAGCTGTAGCACATTATTATATGTCCCTCTTTCCGAGGCTGAAGTGTCAAATGAAGGAAGTCACATTTTCTAAATTCAGTAAGAGATAGGGCAGTGGAAGAGTGGGTTTCTGACAGGGAAGTTAGGGATGTAACTTGCCACTGTGGGAAATAAGGACCAAATAAGGTGGAGAGGGATAGGAAAATAATGCCTCAGACCCTCTCTCTCCCTGCCTGTGGTCTGATGTCTGTGCCTCCCATTGGCCAAGACCACCAGAGACAAGTCATCCAGCGAGCTAAAAAGATGTCATTTGTGAGGATCACCCTTGCAGGCACTCAGCAGAAAAAAGAAGGGCAAAACATGGGTTGGACCAGGCCAGTGAGAAAAGAGTGGAGTGAAATATTTAAATTGTTGACAGAAAGAAAACCTTACCAACCTAGAATTCTATGTCGGTAAATTATCCTTCCGAAGTGAAGGACGAATAAATACTTTATCACACAAATAAACACTCAGGGAATTTGTTGCCAGTAGGTCTGCCTTAAAAGAAATGTCAAAAGAAGTACTTCAGAGAGAAAGAAAATCATGTAGGTCAGAAACTTGGATCTACATAAAGAAAAGAAGAGCATTAGAGAAGGAAGGAATGAAAATAAAATCAAATCTTTTATTTTTCTTATTCCTAATGATATAATAGTTATCTCTTTGTTCAAAATAATATTAGCAACAATGTATTGGGTGACTAGAGCTTATGGATAAGATAAACAAATGACAGCAACATTATAAGTTTCGAGAAGGAAGAACAACGAATATTCTGTTACTAGGTACCTATACTACCTGTGGGGGAAAATGGATTGGACTGGGGAACAGAGAAAATGCCTCAATTCCCTACTTGAATCACCATCAGAACCATCCCTTAACTAGTTCAGGTTCAACTTCACTTGAGTTAAAGCATAAATTATTTCATTTTACTCTCTTTCCAGAAACTGAAGAAAACAGGGAAAATATAGGGACTGTAAGGTAGAAGTGAGAGCCTAACACAGTTTATTTTTTCTCATGGATTAAACTGTTGCTTCTACCTTGTCTCAATCGTCAGATTTAATATTTTTTGGCAGACCCCCATTTCAAGAACCAACCTTATTATCAGACTTTCCTATTTTCATATTGAGGATTTATTGATGTGATCCTTCCCCAAATACCTTTTTTTAATTTTAAAAATAGAGATTCATACCTATCTTTATTCTTACTCTCTTCTCCAGTTTTCTAAAGGTATTACCACAAATCCTGAAATCCTAAAAATGTACTTCATGTACTAATGTGAAGAGAAGCATGTAGCTTTGAAGACAAATTAATTAATAATGAAAAAGGTATACACACATGTACACCTGCGCACATATATTAAACGTGGTTCGGTAACTCAACAGACTTTTCAGTACCCTAAATAAAGCTACGAAATAAAGCTAACCCTGAAACTTCACAATAAAACTTTCAGTCCTCTAAAAATGATTAAGGAAATATGAGTGCTTTAGTTTTTTGAGGCATCAATTGGATCCAACATAATATAGGAATATTTAAGCAATAATGTTTAATATAATAAGGGCTGTAGACTATTTTCAAGTAACCAGACTTCAGAATTTTTAATCACTTTTAAAAAATTGAATGGACTTTGGGAAGTAAAACCTATATAAACCATTTTTAAAAATCCTCCTCTAAATCCAGTCCATTTTTGAAACCTCATTTAGAGTCAAATATAATACTTTCTATAGTTTCCACAAAGGCTTCCACTTTCAGGCTTCAGTGAGTAAGTATATTCTTATTAGGCTCAGGAAAAATATTGAGCCAAATTATAAATGGTCATCACTTGTGAGGGGTTTTTAAAATTTAAAATTTATTTTTAAAGCATTCTTTAGTGAGACCTTCAAAATAGAATGCCACTCAAGTAAAGACCTGTCTCTTTTACTCTATCACTCTCTCAAAGCGTATTAGAGAGAATAGCATGCGTAGCTTCATCTGCTACACAAGTCCTCTCTAACCTTCTCTCCCGCTTTGTCAGGAAACTAATGAAGTCTAAGTGTCAGAACCCCTCCATTTCATAGAACTCTTCAAAGACACCAGTAAAGCTTTCAGGTAGCCAAGTGCTTGAAACATTGGCAAAACAAAGAAGGTCCTCAAATTTTAAGCCCCAGATTTTTAGATCACTGTCATCTCTTGTTTCTTAAGATGGCCCACTTAACCTTAAAACTTTTTAAAACAAGAATTAGGAAAGGATTTTGATTTGAGCCTATAGGTTCTTTGAAGCTGCAATTTAAATGTCATCCACACAGATTTATATTATTTTCATCACTCTTGCACATTAATAACTTGGTCTAGGCTTTCAATAAATTCATATGTGAAATGTTTTTTGAATATTAAGTAATGACAAAGTGTCATTTAGAGCCTGTTTTTCCAGTATTCTAAATATTTAGTTAAAAGATACCCAGAATTCTTATTTGCAGATTTAAAGTCTTCTTGAACTAGAGAATTGTAGCTCTTAAATATGTTATTCATAACCCAATCACAGTAGCCTTTAAAACAAAGAAGAGCAAGTGCAAAGATAGTTGTAAACATGACATTGCTGCCGTTTATTCTTCAGTGTGTTTTACCCCTGTATTGGTTTATGTGCATAGATATCAATGTCCTGTATCAGGAATCTGAAAATGTTGGCCCATGGGCCAAACCCAGGCTGCCATCTTTTTAAAATTATTTACAAAAATTTTTTTAGATAATTGTAGATTTACTTGCAGCTGTAAAAAAAAAAAAAAGAAAGAAAGAAAGAAAGAAAGAAAGAAAGAAAGAAAGAAAAGAACACCCAGTAGATCTTGTTTATCATTTTACCAAGTCCCTCTCAGTAATAACATATTGCAAAACTGTAGTACAGTATCACAACCAGGATATTGACAGAACAATCAAGGTACAAAATATATCTCCATCACAACAAGGAACCCCCATGTTACCTTTTTTTGGCCAGATCCACTTCCCTCCTGCCCCCACCTACTTCCTAACCCCTGGAAACCACTAACCTGATATCCATCTGGATAATTTTGTCATCTCTAGAATGTTATATACATGGATTTATACAATATGTAACCATTTAGGATTGGCTTTTTCACTCAGCAAGATTATCTGGAGAGTCTTCCAGATTATTGTATATCATTGGTTGTTCTTTTTTTTTTCTGAGTAGTATTCCATTGGATAGATCTACCACAGTTTGTTTAGCCTTTCACCTGTTGAAGGATATCTCAGTGAGTTGTTTCCAGTTTCTGTGCATTACAAATACATCTGCAAAGAATGCTCATGTACAAGTTTGTGTGCGAATAATAATTTTCATTTCTCTGGAACTAATGCCCTGGAGTGAAATTTCCGGATTGTATGACATTTGCACGTTTAGTGTTTTTACAAAGCTGTCAAGCTATTTTCCAGAGTACCATTTTCTAATAAGTTTTTGGAGTTTTTTGTGATTGTTCTTTACTTTTGAGTTTTATGCGTTCTTTATGGATTGTAGATACTAATCATTGGTTGGATATGTGGTTTTCATATATTTTTTCCTTAGCTTGTCTTTTATCTCCTTAAGAGCAAACATTAAAATTTTTGTTGAAGTATAACTTACCAATTTTTCCATTTATGGGCCGATGCTTTTAGTGTAAAATCCAAAAACTCTTCCTAGCCTTAGATCCTAAGATTTTTTCTGTGTATTTTTTCTAAAATACTTAGAGTTTTATGTTTTAAATCTGAATTCATCATCCATTAGTAGCTGCTTTTGTATAAGGTGTGAGACTTAAGTGTTCTAGTGTTCTAGCTCTGTTTGTTGAAAAGTCTGTCTTTGCTCAGCTGAATTGTTTTCAGATCTTTGTCTAAATCAGTTGGCCATATTTGTGTGGTTCTTTATTCTGTTCCATTGATCTGTGTGTCTATCCTACCACACTATCTTAGTTATTATAGCTGTATATGTTAAGTCTTAAAATCTGATAGTCTTGTTCTTCCTACTTTATTCTTGTTCCTCCTACTTTATTCTTGTTCCTCCTACTTTATTCTTCTTTTTCAACATTATTTTAATTATTCTAGTTCCATTGCCTTTCCATGTAAAGTTGTCTATATCAACAACAAGAAGAAACTTTGCTAGGAGTTTAATTTGAATTATGTTAAATCTATACATCAATTTGAGTAAAATTGACATTACTATGTTGAGTCTCCCAATCCATGTACACAGTATGATTCTCCATTTATTTAGATGTTCTTTGATTTATTTCTACAGCATTTTGTTATTGTCAAGGACATGTTTTGTTAGATGAACAGCTACTTCGATTTTTGCTGAGATAGAAAAGAGTAGTGTAGTTTTAATTTCAGTGTCCACAATGAACCTAGGGGTTCATTGCTAGTATGTAGAAATACAATTGATTTTTGTTTGTTTATCTTGTATCCTGATACCCTGATGAACTCACTTATTAGTTCTAGGAGATTTTTTTTTTTTTGTAGATTGCTTGGAATTTTCATTTTCATCCCATCTGCATGTAAACAACAGTTTTATGTCTTTTTTCCTATTTGTATGGACTCGTTTCCTTGCCTTGCCTCATTGCACTGTTTAGAACTTGAAGCATTGTGTTCAATAAGATGGGTGAGAGTAGTTCACAGTGCTAGGGAAAAAGCATTTAATACTTAAACTAAGTACAAACTTAGTTGAAGGGTTTATATAGGTGTTGATAAATTAGTTGAGGAAGTTCCCCTATATTTCTGTTTTTCAGAGAGTTTGTTTCAGGTATCAGTATTGAAGTTAGTCGAATGATTGTAGTGCATCCATTGATAAGATCATGTGATTTTTTTCTTTAACATGTTAACACAGTGGATTACAATAATGATTTTCAAATATCAAACCAGCTGTACACCCCTGGAACAAACACTACATGATGTTTTTATATATTTGCTGAATTTTAGGTGCTGGTATTTTGTTAAGTAAGTTTGCTTTGATATTCATAAGCAATATTGGTCTGTAGTTTGTTGGTTTTGTTTGTTGGTTTTTCATGCTATCTTTTTCTGATTGGGGTATCAGACTATTGCTGGACTCATTAAATGTATTAGAATTGTTGTGTTCTCTTCCATTTTCTGGAAGACATTGTGTAGAATTGGTGTTAATCCTTCTTTAAAAGTTTGGTAAAATTTTCCAGTGAAACCATCTGGACATGAAGATTTATTTTTCTGAGGTTTTAAAATTATGAACTCCATTTCATTATTAGTAATAGGACTATTCAAATTATCTATTTCTTATTGGGTGATTTGCAGTAGTTTGTGTTTTATGAGGAATTGGTCCATTTCATCCAAATTGTCGAATATTTGTGTGAATAATTACCTATAGTATTCCCTTATTATCGTTTTGTATGTCTATCAAGTCTGTAATGAGATCCCCTGTTTCATTCTTAACATTGGTAACCTGTGTGTCCTCGGGGTGGTTTTTTGGGGGAAGGGGGGTCACTCTTGTTAGCACTTTGTTAATTATATTGATCTTTTTGAAGAATGAGCCCTTTGTTTCATTGATTTTCTCTATTTTTCTGTTGCCAATTTCACTGATTTCTGATCTTTATTATTTCCTTCTTTCTGCTTCTTTTAGGTTTATGTTGCTCTTCAATTTCTAGATTCTTGGAGTGAGAGCTTAGATTATTGATTTGAAATTTTCCCTCTTTTCTAATATATACAGTTGCAAACGACTTTTTAAATACATTGCTTTATTTAACATACATGACAATCTTTTATGGTAGGCAGTAAATCTGGTGTTATCTTTAAAATCTGGTCCCTCTGTTCGGTACCTCTCTCAGAAAGGTGTTATCAAGCTTATTTGAGTTCCTTAATTAACAAGTAGATTAAAATGTAAAATTTTCTTTTAATACACTTCAAGCATAATCCCCTTGAAGGCAGGGACCAGAAGTTATTACCTTATATCCTTAATGTAGAAAATCTGGCTCTAACAAATGTTTTTTTTCTTCCTTTGGCTGCTTTTGGGTCTTCGTTGATGCGCACGGGCTTTCTCTAGCTGTGGCGAGCGGGGACTACTCTTCATTGCGGTGCACAGGCTTCTCATTGCGGTGGCTTCTCTTGTTGCGGAGCACGGGCTCCAGGCACGTGGGCTTCAGTAGTTGCAGCACACAGGCTCAGTACTTGTGGCACATGGGCCCTAGAGCACGTAGACTTCAGTAGTTGCAGCATGTGGGCTCAGTAGTTGTGGCACTCGGGCTCTAGGGTGCATGGGATTCAGTAGTTGTGGCTCGTGGGCTTAGTTGCTTCATGGCATATGGGATCTTCCCAGACCAGGGGTCGAACCTGTGTCCCCCGCAGTGGCAGGCAGATTCTTAAGCACTGCGCCACCAGGGAAGTCCCTAATAAATGTCTGAAAAATAAATGCATATCCATTCTGCAGCTCAGTGCCATTGCTTTAAATGAGTATTTGATGCTATGGTCATTCCACAGTGACAAGATTTAGAATCTCTCCTAAAATATACTTGAAAACAGATTTGGTTTGCCACCCTCAAAGAATTCAGTATTTATTTTGTGGATTATAATTATCTGTAATGTACATTCCTCTCTTCTTCCCTTGTACCTTTTTTCTTTTTTTTTCCAACTGATATCATTGAACTCCTATTATACTCAATACACTTCTGAGAACTGATATCAACATAAATAGAAACCAGTCCTTAACATTCAAGAAGTTTACAGTTGAGTAGGAAGGTGCATTCATATCATTAGACCCAGCTACAAATGGGGCTGACAGGAAGCTCAAAATATCTTCCTAGAGGAGGTAAACTTAAAGAAAGCCCAGAAGGATAAGGCAGCATGCAATACAAAGGTAAAGGATCAAAGATAAGGAAATTGCAAGCAGAGGCAATAGTATATACATCGCAAAATGATAGGCAACAGGAATGAAACAGTTCATAACTCCTATTCTGATGGAGTTTGCATTCCAGCAGGTAATTCACACATTCAACATATATCCAGCTTATTTATTATACATGCAACAAAGTAGCGAAGCACCATGCAAGGAGAACGTTTATGGTGAACTTCTGAAATAATTTGAGATACATTTGTAGAAAAGTACATGAGATCACTTTAGTGGAATTCAGAGAGGTGTAATGCAGAGCTGAAAAATGAAGGCAAGGGCTAGTTTTCAAAGGGTCAATTCATCCCTTATCATATTTTCCACTAGGGTCTCATATTAGTACTGAGTGTCCTTCCAAGACTTACATGGTGGGCTGAGCCCATGTGCTGCTCATTCTTTACTTGTATCAGTGGACCCACTCCACTTTATGACATTCTCTGCCCTACTCTTTGCCCTGGGAAGCTTAGCTCTTCATCTCCATCACCAAAGCCTCTTGCATTCTATCAACCAATTGTGTGACACCAGGATATCAGAGGGCAGGTGGAAAAAGATTTTAAGGTATTTGTTTTTCCTTTTCAATGTGCCTCACTAAAGTTCTGCTGGTGACTGACTGTGTGTCTCTACTACTATTCTGACAACATTATTCCCTCACTTTGACCCGTCAGAACTGGAGGTGGAAGGAGCTTCCTGCTTTTACTATCGCCTGGATGACTCACCATCCTTTATTTGCTCTCATCATCCTGCTTATACCTCTCTCCATGGCTATTTCAACAAATTGTTTTCTGCTCATGCTTTTGTTTCCACCTGTTTCATGCCAGGACCTTGACTAATATAGTATAAGAGATGCAACCATAAAATCTTGGTACTGATCCTCAGCTCGCTGACATCAATGTGTTTAATTTCTTTGTACTCATAATAGCTTTCTTTTATTCAGAAATCTTAAAACACCTTCATTAGTTCCTACACATTTACCTCCTAAAACGACTGAGAATCAATATATGAGTTAGGCATGCATTATTTTTACAACACAGATAAATCAGTTTTACATGTATTTAATAAGTAAGTAAGTGTCTTCTGTCTTGACTCTATAGACAGCACTGCTATATAGTACAAAGTTCTAAAATCAAATCATTTTGCAAGTATCATCCAGTTCATCGTCTGTGGAAATATCAGTTAAGATATGCTTTGAGCTTTGCAAGTTGTAGCTCTTTTTTGTCCAGTGGAAAAAACTCTGAATATTTTTAAATGAATCCACAAGACTCCAGATATCCGTTTACTATTTTAATGGAAATTAAAATAATGTCGAGGCAGTATAATTTGCAGGCACACACACAGAGAAATAATCTCAGGTATCAACATAGGTTGAATGGGGAACCTGGACTTCCAACCCTTCTTAGTAGTAGCAAGGGAACAACCCCCTTCCCATCTTCCAACAAAGCATTGCCAGGAAAGGCTAGCTAAAACTGAAGGTTTAAATAAGGTCCACAGTCTGACAACATAATACCCTAAATGTCCAGGTTTCCATTTAAAATCATTCATCAAACCAAGGAAAAAAAAAATCTCAACTTGAATGAAAAAATACAATCAACAGTCGCGTACGCTGAAATGACATAGGTGATCGAATTATCTGCCAAGGATATTAGAGCAGCCATTATAAAAAAAATGGTTCAATAAGCAATTACAAACTTGCTTGCAGTAAACAAAAAATAGAAAGTCTCAGCAAGAAATAGAAGACATATAGAACAAAATGAAATTTTAGAACTGAAAAATAGAGTAATCAGAATAAAATTCAGCTGATGGTCTTAATAGCAGATTGGAGGGGGCAGAGGGCCAAATCTGTGAACAGGAAGATAGAACAATAGAAATTACCCAGTCTGAACAAGAACGAAAATAGACTGACAAAAAATGAACAGATCCTCTCTGACCTTGTGGGATTATAATAAAATATCTATGATGCATGTCTCAGAGTCCTGAAAGGAGAGAAAAAAAGTGTTGCTGAACAAGTACTTGAAGAAATAATGGCTTAAAAATAACCTAATTTGGCAAAAGGCAAAACCCTACAGATTCAAGAAGCTGAGAAACCCAAAGAGATCATCTCAAAGAGATCCCTGCCTGCACCTATCATAGTCAAACTTCTGAAAACTAATGATAAAGGAAAAAAACGAAAAAAGAAAAAGCCTTGAAAGCAGTGAAAGAGAAAGGACACTTTATAGGTACAAAAAAAAATCAAATGACAGAATTTCTTATGAGAAGCCATAGAATCCAAAAGGAAATGGCATGACATCTTTCATGTGATTAAAGAAAAGAACTGTCAGCGTCCGGAAAATAGAAGAGGAGGCAATACTTACAAACATGTTTTATGAGGCAGGAGGTAATCTGATTCCAAAACCAGACAAACATGGTACAAAAGAAGAAAACTACAGACCAATAACCTTCATAGATATAAAGACAAACATTCTTAAAATTTGTTAAATTATATTAACTAGCTAAAAATGAATAATAACATCTTATCAGTTGATGCCCCAAAAAGGTTAGACAAAATTCAACACCCATTCATGTTAAAAAAAAAAAAAAAAAACTCTCAGAAAACTAGGAATAGAGGACTTCAACTTGATAAAGAACATCTAGAAAAATTCTATAGCCAACATCATAATAATGGTGAAATATTTTAATTCCTTTTTCCTAATAGCAGGATCAAGGCAAAGATATTTGCTTTCAGCCCTGCTACTCTTTGTAGTACTGGAAGTTCTAGCCAGCGCAAAAATGTAAGAAAAGTAAATAAAAGCATAAAAACCAGGATAGAAAAGTTAAACTTTTCCCTATTTGCAGATATTATGATGGGCTATGTAAAACATCCCAGGGATTCCACAAAATTACTCGTAGAAATAATTAGTTCAGCAAGGTCTCAGGATACAAGATGAACATAAAAAAATTAATTGTACTTCTATACACAAGAAGTGAACTACTACAAATCAAAATTTTAAATGTAATATCACCAATTTTGATAAGTTTTTTTTTAAATGCACCCTGATATGACGGCTGTCACAATAGAATCTAACAAAATTTTTTCAAATGAAGTTAAAGACAACTAAGTGCTACTAGAGCCATCTTACGGAAAAAACTGAATGAACCTTGTGGCCAACCCAGTATAACATCTCAACCAATATAGATCATTGTGGAGAAGGGAAATGGCCCAGAAATGATTTTTCCCAAATCAGTAAATTTGTGAACTTTATATAAAATCTTAGTTATTATGCCTGTTTCTTCCCAGCTTATTTATCCTTTGAAGCTTTATTAGTCATAGTGCTTAAAATTGTTAAATAATTGTACAGTATAGGTGGGGAAAATGACTCAGGCCCATCCCAATTAATATAAAATGCTGCAACGTAAGTGTCCATTGACAGATGAATGGATCAAGAAGATGTGGCACATATATACAATGGAATATTACTCAGCCATAAAAAGAAACGAAACTGAGTTATTTGTAGTGAGGTGGATGTACCTAGAGTGTGTCGTACAGAGTGAAGTAAGTCAGAAAGAGAAAAACAAATACCGTATGCTAACACATACATATGGAGTCTTAAAAAAAATGGTCATGAAGGACCTAGGGGCAAGATGGGAATAAAGACGCAAACCTACTAGAGAATGGACTTGAGGACATGGGGAGGGGGAAGGGCAAGCTGGGACGAAGTGAGAGAGCGGTAGTGTATATATGGACATATATACACTACCAAATGTAAAATACATAGCTAGTGGGAAGCAGCCGCATAGCACAGGGAGATCAGCTTGGTGCTTTGTGACCACCTAGATAGGGAGGGTGGGAGGGAGGGAGACGCAAGAGGGAAGAGATATGGGAACATACGTATATGTATAACTGATTCACTTTGTTATAAAGCAGAAACTAACACACCACTGTAAAGCATTTATACTCCAATAAAAATGTTAAATATATATATATACATATATATATATAAGATGCCATTAAGAGTTTCAATTTCTTTCTTTTTTTTTTTTTTTGTGGTACGCGGGCCTCTCACTGTTGTGGCCTCTCCCATTGCAGAGCACAGGCTCCAGACGCGCAGGTTCAGTGGCCATGGCTCACGGGCCCAGCCGCTCCGTGGCATGTGGGATCTTCCCAGACTGGGGCACGAACCCATGTCCCCTGCATCGGCAGGCAGACTCTCAACCACTGCGCCACCAGGAAAACCCTCAATTTCTTAAGAATACACTCCTTATTTACTTTTAAGTTTACCCTAATCAGTTCTTTCTAAATAATAGTTCACCCATTTTATGATATAGGGATTACTGGTTAGTTTTAGAATATAAGCAAGGACCAGTCTTCATTTTACTGCATGTTATTTTACAACTGTAGGCTAAAGAAAGTAATTTAAAAACATGCTAATGTAAGCCTTCAATGTAATAAAAATATGCTTTTCATTTTTTTTTCTTTTTTAAAAAAATATTGTTTACAGTGTTGTGTTAATTTCTGCCGTACAGCAAAGTGATTCAGCTATACACACATATATATATATTATTTTTCTTTTACATTGTTTTCCATTGTGGTTTATTATAGGATATTGAATATAGTTCTCTGTGCTATACAGTAGGACCTTGTTTATCCTTTTTATATGTGAAAGCTTACATCTGCTAACCCAACGTCCCATTCCATCCCTCCCCCAACCCTCTTCCTCTTGGCAACCACCAGTCTGTTTTCTATGCCCATGATTCTGTTTCATATATAAGTTCATTTTTGTCATATTTTATTTTATTTTATTTATTTTTTTTTTTTTTGTGGTATGCGGGCCTCTCACTGCTGTGGCCTCTCCCGTTGCGGAGCACAGGCTCCGGACGCGCAGGCCTAGCGGCCATGGCTCACGGGCTTAGTTGCTCCGCGGCATGTGGGATCTTCCCGGACCAGGGCACGAACCCGTGACCCCTGCATCGGCAGGCGGATTCTCAACCACTGCGCCACCAGGGAAGCCCTGTGTCATATTTTAGATTCCACATATAAGTGATATCATATGGTATTTGTCTTTCTGACTTACTGTGATAATCTCTAGTTGCATCCATGTTGCTGCACATGGCATTATTTCATTCTTTTTTATGGCTGAGTAGTATTCCATTGTATGTATATACCACATCTTCTTTATCCGTTCATCTGTCGATGGACTTTTAGGTTGTTTCCATGTCTTGGCTACTGTGAATAGTGCTGCTATGAACCTAGGGGTGCATGTATCTTTCTGAATTATAGTTTTGTCTGGACATATGCCTAGAAGTGGGTGCTTTGCACTTTTATAAAACTAAAGTTCTGTATTTATTTATTTATTTATTTATTTATTTTTTTTGCGGTACGCGGGCCTCTCACTGCTGTGGCCTCTCCCGTAGCGGAGCACAGGCTCCGGACACGCAGGCTCAGTGGCCATAGCTCACGGGCCCAGCCGCTCCGCGGCATGTGGGATCTTCCCGGACCGGGGCCCGAACCCGTGTCCCCTGCATCGGCAGGCAGACTCTCAACCACTGCGCCACCAGGGAAGCCCCAAGTTCTGTATTTTAATGTGTTTGTTTTTCAGAATGGTAGTTTGGGAATGTCTGTTCTTTTCCCTTTCTTTGTGCAATCACATGCATAATAGATAGTGATATTATTATAGACATATGAAGGAACGATATGATCACAATACAAAGCACTTTTAGAAAGTACAGTATGACAAAATAAACATGACCTAAATATTGGAAATATGTACTGTGTTAATGGATTAGAAGACTCAACATGGTAAGTATGTCAGTTCGCCAAATTGATCTATTTAATGCAATCCCTATCGAAATCCAGAAAGATATTTTGTTGTCTGATCTGTAGACCTATTTGTCTAAAATTTTTATGTTAAAACACAGGACCTAGAATGTGTAAAATAATTTTGAAAAAGAATAAAGTAGTGGGAGGAATAATCCTACCTAATGCTTAGGCATATTATACAGCTACAGTAATTAAGGCAGTATGGTATTGGCTGAGGGATAGACACATAAATCAATAGGACAGAGTTGCAATCCCAGAAATAGATCCACACAAATGTGCCCAGCTAGTTTTTGACAAAGGTACAAAAGTTATTCAATGGAAAGATAGTCTTTCCACAAAAGGCATTGAGGCAATTGGAAATCTGTAAGCCAAAAAGAAAACCTTACACCGTATACAAAAATGAACTCTAAATTAATTCTAGGGAATTCCCTGGTGGTCCAGTGGTTAGGACTCTGCACTTCCACTGCCCTGGGCCCAGGTTCAATCCCTGGTTAGGGAACTAAGATCCCACAAGCCGCACAGCACGGCCAAAATAAATAAATAAATAATTTTTAAAAATAAAATTAATTCTAGGTTTAAATGTAAATATAAAATGATTTAAAATATAGGAGAAAATCTTCAGGAATTAAGGCTTGGTGAAGAGTTCTTTGGCATGACACCAAAAGCACCATACAAGAAAAAGTTCAATAAATTGAACTTTATAAAAATTGAAAACTTTTGCTTTGGAATTACCCTATTAAGAAAATGAAAAGACAAGCTACAGACTGGGAGAGTACACTTGCAAACCACATATCTGACAAAGGACTCATATCTAGAGTATATAAAAAAACGCTAAAAACTCAGCAGTTAAAAACAAAGCATCCGGTTGGAAAATGAGCAAAAGATATGAGTAGACATTTCACTGAAAAGTATATTCAGATGGCAAATAAGAATGAGGACAAATAAGTTCAATGTTATTAACCATTCAGCCAATTCAGATTAAGACTGCCATGATATATCTCTACTTGTTTATGACAAAAATTAATATAATGTATATAATACTGTATTTTATATATATATATATATATATATATATATATATATATATATAATTGACACTACTAAATGATGCCAAAGAAAATATAGAGAAACTGGATCACTCACATTGCTGGCAGGTATGTAAAATGGTACAGACCCTCAGGAGAACATTTTGGCAGTTTCTTTTAAAAACTAAATATAGGGCTTCCCTGGTGGCGCAGTGGTTGAGAGTCCGCCTGCCGGTGCAGGGGACACAGGTTCGTGTCCCGGTCCGGGAAGATCCCACGTGCCGCAGAGTGGCTGGGCCCGTGAGCCATGGCTGCTGAGCGTGTGCGTCTGGAGCCTGTGCTCCGCAACGGGAGAGGCCACAACAGTGAGAGGCCCAAGCACCGCAAAAAAAAAATAAATAAATAAATAAATAAACTAAATATGTATTTACCATATGATCCAGCAGCTTTACTCCTGGGCATTAATCCAGATAAATGAAAAAAATATACGTGATTGTTTGGCAGCTTTCTTTGTAGTAACCAAAAACTGGAAATAACCAAAATGTCCTATATAAATGAATGCCTAAACAGACTATAGTATATCCATGAGATGGAATACTACTCAGCATTAAAAGTAAACAGGTTATTGATGCAGATAACAAATTGAATGGATCTCTAGGACACTATGCTAAGAGAAAAAAGCTAACCTCAGAAGGCCACATGCTGAATGATTGCCTTTATCTAACATTCTTGAAATGACAAAATTATAGTGATGGAGAGCAAATTAGTGGGTGCCAGGCTGGTGGAAGAGGGTGTTTGGTGTGACTGTAAAGGATGGAAGATTTTTGTGGTGATAGAACGGCTGTGCATTGTGATTGAGGTTGTGTTTACACAAATCTACACCCATGATGAAATGATAGAAATATATACAGTGTACCAATATCAATTTCCTGGGTTTGATATTGTGTTATAGCTATCTTAAATGTAACTGTTGGGGGAAAGTGAGTGAAGAGTTTATGGAACCCCTCTATACTATCTTTGAAAGTTTTTGTGAATCTATAATTAGTTCAAAATTAAAAGTTCAAATAATTTTTTGAAAAATCCTGCTCAGCCAATTATTAACAATGGGAACTTGAGCAAGTTCCTTGGCCAGTCATTTTTATAATGACACTCCTAAAACCTATCCATTGTAGTTATTGTGGGGACTAAATGAGAGACATAAGTGACCACAGGAAAGTAGTGGCGTGGCCTGAACTAGTGTTCGCTTTGTTTGAGCCAAATTTTATTTTACGTACCTTTCACTTTTTCCAGTTAGCTTATCTTCCCACCTAGATTGTAAAAACCTTAAGAGAACTATAAGTATTCTGCGTTAATGTAGAATTCATCACAGGTGCCCAACAAATTCTGATTATTGACTAAGGCTGAAAGACAATTAAGATGTACCTAAGGGCATTCAGATCCTTCGGTATTTGGTGCTTTAGATATTAACCAAGACAAGTTTTTGGTATATTCGGAGCCACAACTGTTTTTGGAAACATACACTTCAGGGTTTTTCAAAATCGGCCATGCATTAGATCATCTGTAAAACACAGAGTACTGAGTCCTACTCCCAAAGTTTCTTATTTTTCAGGTTTCATATGTACTCACATTTCTAACATGTTCCCATGTGCTGCTGCTGCTGCTTCATAGACTACACTTTACAAATCACTGATAAACTGTACGTGTGCCTTGGCCAAAACACAGGTTTATATCTACAGGGAATTCATAGTACAGGTGTAAAGGAACTTGTACTCTGGGCATTATTGCAGTCCATTGCGTAGGACACTGATGCTAACATGCAGACTTAGATCCATGTCACTCCTAAAACATTTTTCTTTCTTATTATGCTTTATAAAATTGTTGGTTATATGCATATTTAGATAACCACATTAAGGAAATGAGGTGACCTATAGAGAACATTTTAAATCTGTTTTGGATGATAGTAATTTAAATATAATTACCGAAAATTAAAATCAGGGCTTGTGTTTTATTTCATATGGATTTTGTTGGGGGGAATGGTAATATTATGATGTATTCCAAAATATAAAATGTATACTTCACTATTAAAGTAAACATCATCATCTGACTCCCATACGTCAGGGTTTTTTTCCCTATTTTTATCTACAGTTTATTTCTGTGCCAAGCAATTGAATGCTTGACATAGAAAAATGAGTCTGTCACTTTAACAAATGGTACTGTAAAAACACTCAAGCAAATAATTTTACCAGAGATCATTGTAATTGCAAAAGGAATATCTTTCTAAAATGTGTTACCAGTATTTCCTGTAAATATCGGGCTCACCTGTTGCATTAAAAATAAAAATAAGAAAGGAGAGGGCTTCCCTGGTGGCGCAGCGGTGAGAGTCCGCCTGCCGATGCAGGGGACGCGGGTTCGTGCCCCAGTCCGGGAAGATCTCACATGCCGCGGAGCGGCTGGGCCCGTGAGCCATGGCCGCTGAGCCTGCGCGTCCAGAGCCTGTGCTCCGCAACGGGAGGGGCCACGACGGTGAGAGGCCCGCGGACCGCAAAAATAAATAAATAAATAAATAAATTAAATAAAATAAAATAAAAAAGAAAGGAGATAAAGAAGCCTTCTCTTGGCAAAGAAGAGTTTACAAACATGCTGAACAACGTGTTAGAACTGTGTTCATTTAATACAGAAAGCTTTTGAGAACAATTATATAATTGATCATTAACTCATTGTCTAAGAGGATGGTGTTTTAATAATTCTCACCAGAAAAGTTGAAGAAAGAGTAATTTGTTAATAATTCTCACCAAAAAAGTTGAAGAAAGAGTAATTTGTTAGTAATCATAAGCTACAACAGAAATTTAGCACTTTAGGAGGATTTCTTTTTTCCATTCTAAAAGTGCTGTTTATTTTAGCAGGAACCTTGTCCCATGAGAACTATACACATTCTGCCTTCAGAGCTCAGCTGCTTCATTCTGCTATTGCTTCTCTTAGTCAGACTGTTGGCATCATCAATACATGACTTTTGATTGGATCCCCAGGGTAGAAACTAAGTTTGGTAGACAGTGGATACATAACAAATGCATATATTATTCTGGGCATTTCTTTTTGTTCAGTGGAGTGAAGTTTTTAATGTTGTTGAAAGGTGAAAAAAAAAAAGAAAGGCATTTAAAAGGCTCTTCTAGATCAGGATTTTCTGCTCTGTTATTTTAGAAATGTGCATAGAAGTTTTAGAAAAGTCTTGTTACAGTTGTTTACTGAAGAGTTTTTATGTTTAGAAGCCTTTGAGAGAAAGTACTATGTCCTCTGTGCTATTCTGGTTCGGATATTAATGAGAACAGTTGAACAACATTTGATTTCACAGGACTTGCCATGCTGGAAGCACAACCTTATATGTAGTGGCCATGGGCAGTCCTATTATGGGAAACCAACTTGAGAGAAAAGGCGAGTCTCTTGCTTCTGCGCAGGTCCTGGAATTCGAAATATCCAGGGGCCTCTACAGAATCCTGGCATCAGTTACTGTGTTGACTCACTCAGTGTTGGGATCAGTCACTTTCCCCTTACAGGACTCAGATCTTGGAGGCAATTAGCATCAGACAAAACGAATAGGAAAACCTGAAGTCTTATTTTTTAAAGGCTGCTGAAGTTGATTGGTTTCTCATCATTCCTAAACCTACTGAAGCAATAAAGTTGGGAGAAAATTTACCAAGATTTTTATCGCTGCCTTCATATATACTTTTCTTTTTTCCAAATGCTTTGGTGGGAAGAAGTAGAGGACTGTTGTAAGTACAAACTAACTAAAAATATTTTTTACCCTGGCATAACTTTCAGTTTGTGACAAACTCACTGATTAGGCAGATTAATTTAAACTTACTATAGTAGATTGTGAATAAGCATAAATGTTATATACACTGTACACATATGTATGTGCAGGTGTACATGTTTCTCATTGGGAAAACTTTTCAATAGAAAATAGAATCGAACACATCTTTCTTATTTAAGAAAGTACTAGAGTAATAGCATATGCATACCTGGCTTGGAGTATCTGTGACAAACGATTTAAATTGCTGTGAAGTAGTTTGTGTATCTAAGTTATTATCATGATTATTTGATATTTCTGTATTTAGTAACAGTTACATGTGGGTTAGTGACCTGACACATATTCTCAGTGAACTAATTGCTCTATGGGAATGACATGTGGATGCCTCAAGGTTAGAAAAATTTTATCTGGCATATTGTGGGGGAAAATAAAGAATGAAATGAATTGTGATGAATAAATGGAGGTTGAGAAAAGTATTGATAAATATTTAATTTAAAAGTTCCTTTCTCATATTGCATTTAGTATTTTGAATGTTCTTTTCTGTAGCGTGTCATGAAAATTATTTCAAATAATGAGATGATCTCTGCTGGCAAATGACCAGATACTTTTATTGAGAAAACAACAGAAAAATATGAGGGGCTTATAATCATATTTTGCAGTAAAGTCAAGGTGTTTTTTCTTGTCTATGATGACCTAGTTTTTCAGTAAAACTTTTTAGTTTGACTTATTATATAAGCTCTACCTATGTTGTTTATTTTAAGAAAGTCAGGATGACTAATGAAAAATGTAAAAATTGACTGTGGCACAACAGTAAAAATAATATGTAAAAATAATATATGAGGAGTACAGTGTCTCCCAAAGAGATGGATGAAAGAGATTATCTTTTTTTTTCCCCTGCCTTTGATTTGTGGATTATAGTCATTCTGAAATAGATATGAGGGCAATGCCTACAATTAAGAATGAAAAAAGTAAAAAAAAAAAAAAAAAGGAAAAAGTAAATCTCTCTAAATAAGTAACTATTCAAAACTTCTGGAAAAGAGTCTCAACAGAAGTTTTGCCTCTGAGAAAAAATTGTGGAAAAGAAATTAACCTTGTGCATTTATTGATTCACAAAAGACGCTACCAGATTTTGTAGTAAAACATTTTTATATAATTTCCTTATTTATAAATTTCTTTGGTGAGTATCAGAATTGCTTTCTGATTCAAAAACCATCCCATTTACTAATATTACAAAAATACAATAGCACGTTTGTTCTTTGCAGTACACACATATTGCTCACTTAATCGATATAGCTACAAAATTAAAACCATAAAACAGTGTGTAGAGCAATTTAGGAAGAATGGCAGAGATTTAATTTTGGAATGAAGCAAGGCAAACATACTGTCTGCTTTGTCATAGATATTCAAATGACTTTTTAAATTCTTAATCAGAATTTGAAGACAGCTAACCTTTCTGGACAATCCCTGTAGGACTTTATTATAATACATTTTGAAACGACCAGGTAATACTTAGACTACATGACAGTGAGCTTGTTAAGAGAAAATGAAGATATTCACAAGGTTATATTATACATTAACTTTTATTATTTGACAGTATAATACTCTTTGAATATATTGACATTTGAATACAGTTTTTTAAATTGCCTTAGTTTGAAGAACTTAAAAAGAGTACACTTGGTTCTGTTTTAACCAAAATAGTCACCAATTAATAGGGAACATCACTGTATTAACCTAAGTATTGTTTACTTTTAGAATTACTTAAATATTGCATTGCAAAGAATCATTCAAATAATTGATTGCAAATTATACATTTCCTTAGAATTTTTTAAATGATGCAAATTATCTTGAAGTCTAATAAAATCATCTTTTAGAATTACATTTGCAGTCTTTTAAGGGCATCTTAACTATGAAAAAGAGATTGCTGATCTAAATAGATAATATACTTGTTAATTTAATAAGAAGCTTTCTGTGTCTCTTACGTGGCATAGCAGTATGGAAAATACAGTAAACAATATCATGTAGTAGTTACTCTAAACTTAAAAAGAAAGACTACGAAGTGTTCTGTGCAAATTTCTGTTATTTAAGGAAGAGAGGTGTTGCTTGACACTACTCCAGCTAGACAGTACTGAAATGTAAATTCATAATTTGGACGGAGGTATTAACGTAGCTTCCTCTTTAGTCCTAAAGTATTCATTTGAAATCTTTGTAGTCCAAGTCCTTTGCTGCATGTGAAACAAATTGTAAAGCTCTTAACCACTTGTGTGGTTTAATAAAAGAGATTAAAATCTTTGTTCTCTGGAAAAGTCAGGTGTTCTTTTTAATTCTATTATCTTTCATCATGGCTTTTCCACAAAACTAAAAGAAAGTGATTTCCCAAACTTTCCTTCCCCTCCCACCTTCTGCTGTAATATTTCCCTAACTTATTAAAAATGATTCATCATATTTTTCATTACACCATTCTTTCTTGCATTGCATATACAAGAAACATAATATTTTGGTGTGACTGTGTATTTTTATATAAACACACGTACACATTTAAATCACAGGTTTAACTTAGGTACTAAGTTACCTAAGAGAGACATTGAAAATTCATTGGAAACTAACTTTTCTTTAAAGATAATTTTCTTTTTTAGGACCTTTTTTTGAAGTACAAATTACAATACTGTGTTAGCTTCAGGTATACAGCAAAGTGATTCAGTCATCCAAATTTTCTGTTGATGTGTTTTATTTTCTATTTTGAATACACATCATTTTAAAAGAAATGGACAAATAAGAGTAATGACAGAACATAACAAACCATGAGGGAAGAAGTAGACCTAGGTTTTATGGGGCCTGAGGTTGAAAAATTGAAGGAAGGGGACTCTTTTAGGAAAAGTAATACAGAATTAAGAATACAAAATTGGGTAGGACTTGCAAGGAGCCATTATAAGTGAAGGGCTTCAAGACTTAAGCTTTAAAAGTTTCGTGGGAAATCACCTCTGTATGAAGAGATTCATCGTGGGTGAATCTTTTCTCACTTACATTTAAAAATAAAATTGATACTAGTTAGATTTCTTTAAAGCATATATTATTTCTCAAAGACAAGCTTTTATTTAATGCAGATTAGAGAGTTAGAAGAATTTATAATGGTAGGGATTTGACATTTCTGCCTTTCATTCTGAAAAGATACAATGATTAAAATGATGTCAAACTCAGTTAATGGAGGCGGTGCAGTTATTTCAGATATACAGGGTATGTAACTTGAAGGCAAGCCAAATCAGAATGAAAAGGGATCATGATGACCTTGGTTTATTTTTATGCAGTACATTCAGGTTGTGATTGAATTCACAGGGAGGTAACAGTTTTCTTTCTCACAAAGTCCTGCTATGGTCCTAGGAGATTTGTGTTCTGTTATCAAGGCAGTTGGTTCATATTGGAATGTTTTGTTGGGAAGGTCATGGGCTGCAGTATGGGAAATGAGAAGACTTTTTTTTAATTAAATGCAACCAAGTACCGTAGCATAATTTCATGAAAATATTTGTCTTTCGGGAGTATGGTCCACGCAGCAGACTGATCTTCAAAACTCAAACGTGCAAATAAGTAAACACCTGTGCTCTTCATTTTTTCCTCATTTAAAAACATCTATTCGTTAAACTTCCTTGGAGTTTCACACTCGACAATATTGACAGAGTAATATTCATAATGTATTTGGAGTTCTGAAGTTTAATTTTAATACAGATATGAAAGTTAAGTTGGCAGTGCTATAGTATCGTTTATTATTTTGCCAATTTGGAAGGTGTTTGTCTACTTCTGTCACGTGTAGAATTGTCCTTAACATCTTTATATTTGTAAAATGTCAAACTCCCTCTAGTTAATATTGTGAGTGATAACGTCTTTCAGAGATTCTGATATCCTCTCTTGAAGGGGAGAGTAACCCTGCGTTTTGTGAATCACTCCTATGCAAACAATAGTTTGAAGATTAGCAGCTGAGGTGATTTGGTTTGTTTTTTTCCTGAAACTTGAGTGTCAAGAGCTTGTTTTCCCATGTATCATAGCATATTCGAATTTCTCAAGTGCCTTTTTAAACCAGATGGCTCTTCCAGAGATTCTGAAATGCTTTCTTTAACTCCAAGGGACATGGCCTTTTTCTTTCCCCATTCAAGATTACTGCCCTGAATATGGCCAGAAAACCACGGAACAAAAACCCTTGGCTCCATTGTTTTAAGGGAATCTTAAATGTCTCAGCTGCAATTCTGATAAGCATCAGGCAGATGAGGATGAAGAAAGGGAATGGCCCTGCTCATTCACGCTTAAAAAGACGTCCCCCACATGCCTATTAACAAAAGCAAGGGGCAGTATTCCTTCTCTCAGAGCTGGAGTCTTCCACTTAGGCTACCATTTTAAGGAAAAATTTCCATCCAACTCTGTGCTCAGTCTTTATGTTCTGATATTCACTCAGAAGACCTCAGAATTTCAGTAGGTGAAAGAGGACGCAGAGCAATTTTCTGGGGCCCTGCAGTCGCTAGAGAGGTGACTTTGCTAGGACAATATATTTAATGATACTAAGCCCGGAGAAAACAAGTGTTCCTAGCAATCTGGATTGAGTTTGGAAATCAGTTTCTTCTCAGTCTCCTTATTATCTTTTACCTTCTACCTCAGTGCTGCCTCACTTTTGGTTTGTCATTATTCACCCCATTCTTCACTAATGGAAGGTGGGGAGAGTCGACAATTATCCTTTAACTGAAAGGGAACTGTCATTTTGATACTATGCTGGTGAACTGTTGATGCTGTTGTTTTCGGTGTGCATAAATGAATCTTCCAGAACTGTTAAATCAGTATTTTGATTCCATATAATTTTAAGCAATTGACTTTCCATAAATTTTAAATGTCGGAAAAATGTTTTTCTATACATTAATTTTGAAAGCTGAAATATATCTAAGGCTAGTTTAAAATATTTAGTCTTATTATGTTACTGTTCAAGTAAAAGAATCTGAGGAAGCGCGTTGCCTCTATTTTTCTTTATTTCATCTTATTATTTACTTTTAGCAGAAAACTGGGTTGTTTTAATGAATAGGAGGAATATTAAAGGGAACTATGTGAAAGCCCATGCTTATTCACATAATAAAGTCAGAACGTAGGTAGCTGAATGGATTTTAAACAGAGTTAATAGAATTTTAAAGAAACTTGAAAAAAATGTTTGAATTGTCAAGCTCTTACTTTATACTTAATAAATGCTCAGCCCATTCGTGGGCATTACAACAGTGAGGAATTTATATATGCCAAAATAACATATAGGCTTTTGCCAGTTTCTCTTCAACTTTTAGATGTACTTTATCTCCAACCTTTTGAAATAATTGATGTTTAAAGAAGACCAGTATTAATTAAGCACAACTAGCATCGCAGTGTCTCATTTTACCCAATTATGGGCAAATAAAGGGATTACCCTTGCAATGTTTTCACCCTCTTCTTGGCTTTTGCTTTTTTTGTTTTAAATTGCTCTCCCTCCCTCCCACTCTGCCTTTGGCTAAGACTGTCATGGAATCAGGACTATAAAAGGGCATAAACATCAGTGGCTTTTTGCTCATTCTTGGCACCCATCTTTATTTGCACACAACTTGTCTGCTCCTTTATCAGATTACAGCAGCAATAGTACCTTAGCCTGAGCTAAGTGCTGACTTAAAGGGCACAGGAGTCAGCACACTGTTATAAGTGCAGATTTTAGCCTTGGAAACTGTGTGAGGTCAAACTAAAGAAATAAGAAAGGAGAAAAATCACAGAGTCAGAACTGCTCAAGTATTTTCATCAAAGGCAAGCTGAGTAATTCCTTTTTATATTGATGCTTACGAGGGCAGTATTAGAAATAGATTGGTGACTAAGCGGACAAAATGTTATCAAAATAGTTGAGGAACGGATAAAATTATGTATGAAAGTGGTGAATCCCAGTGGCTCTGATGTATTGGAAAATAACTAGGGAGGAAAAAGGAAAATTAGATGCTGAAGAGTGTAACCAGATACAAGCAGTGTTGGCATGTAGGTGGTTAACTGAAAGAGCTTACTGGAAGCTCAGACAGCTGGGGAATCCTGATTTAGTAGAGCCTGAAGGGCAGGTCAGGAGCCATATGCACAGCTGCTGAAGAGCTAAAGGGTTCCTCTGGATTAGGTGTACATACCCCGTCTCTAATGGGCTATGTCAGAGAGCACCAAGTGTTATCACAGAGTTTACTTCGCTCCAGCCTATGGACTTTGCAGTGTTTTACTTTAAATGTCTGGAAATAGACTGGCTCTCTAAATAAATCCAGAAGTGAAAGTATCAAAGGAAGTGACTATGTAAAGTTTATATTGTGTGAGTTTCAGTGACCACTGTTCAAAGAAGGAACAATTATTCATTCATTGTTATTCATTCATTGAGTCATGTAACTCGTATATATTGAGTGCTACTTGTGCCAGGTATTGTGCCATGCTCTCTGGAGATAATGTTCTAAATAAGTAAACTCACTGAGATTAGAATTTAGGAGAGAATACACACACACACACACACACACACACACACACACACACACACAATTTATTTATTTATTTCCCATTCCGGGTTTTTTTTAATTGGAGTATAATTGCTTTACAATGTTGTGTTAGTTTCTGCTGTACAATGAAGTGAATCAGCTCTATATATACCTATATCCCCTCCCTCTTGGACCTCCCTCCCACCCACCCCCATTCCACCCATCTAGGTCATCACAGAGCACCTAGCTGAGCTTCCTGTGCTTTATAGCAGGTTCCCACTAGCTATCTATTTTACACATGGTAGATACACACACTATTTAAACTTCATTTGGGTTAAGGGCTACAGAATAAAGCACACATAGTTAGAAGAATGTATGACAGTGAGACCTAGACCAGTATTAGAAATTGGGGGAAGGACTCCTAAGAAAATGACCTTCAAAGTATGACAAAGAAGAATGAGGTTGGGCGATAGTTGTCCAAGGGAAAAAGAAGGAAAATGTGACATTCACAGGGAAAAACATATATGAAGGTATAAGTTGGTATGAAGAAAGAACTAAAAGAAGGTCAGTTTTCCTAGAGTGTCGTAAGTGAGCCAAAGTTTGGAGCATGCAGCTGAAACAGTGGGCTGGGGTCCAATTGTTCAGAGCCTCAGACCTCATGAGAATGATTTTTTTTTTTCTGTATAGTAAGATCAGGGGTCAGCCTTTTAAAGGTTTCAGGTAGGGCAGTGATATTACCATGTTTGTGGGTTGTTTTTTTTTTTTAAGAATATTACTGTGTTTTGTGAAGAAGCGATTAAGAGATGTTAAGAGTAGATGACGAGGGGCTTCCCTGGTGACGCAGTGGTTAAGAATCTGCCTGCCAATGCAGGGGACACGGGTTCGAGCCCTGGTCCGGGAAGATCCCACATGCCGCGGAGCAACTAAGCCCATGCACCACAACTACTGAGCCTGCGTTCTAGAGCCCGTGCTCCGCAACAAGAGAAGCCACCGCAATGAGAAGCCCGTGCACTGCAATGAAGAGTAGCCTCTGCTCACCGCAACTAGAGAAAGCCGGGGCGCAGCAAAGAAGACCCGACGCAGCCAAAAATAAATAAATAAATTTATTTTAAAAAAGAGTAGACGAAGAGCTGTCAGTCTGAAGCTATCAATCTGGTAGCTTCTCCAGGGGCAAAATAAGGTGATGTTGACTGGAATGGTGACAGTGGAGTTGAAAGAAGTGGATTGATTTAAGATTTACTTAGGAGATAGGGTCAATAGAAATTAGTATTGAATTGGATGTGGTGCCCTCCATGGCATGTAGAATTGGGTGGATAATGGTGCCATTTATAAGGAGAAGACTTGAAGAGATCTGGAATAATGGGAAAGATTGGGGGTAAGTAATAAGGTTTTTTTATGCAGAGCATGGGTGCTGTGGATCTGGGGATGTGAAGCCTACAAATGAAGTCATTATTGGGGACTTAACGTGTGAGCCATAGAGAGTGGATAAGACTAGGGAGAAAGGTCATATAGAGGGTGAAGAGAAGGAGGCCAGGAATTCAATAAGGAAGACAAAAACACTTCAGAAAATCATAGAAGAGACATCTAGAAAGAATGATGAAATCCTAAGGAAAATAATATTTCTGTAATGAGGAGTGTCCCATTCCATCTTCAGTTTAATGACTTTATGAATGAGGAACTCGCAGTACCAGGTGTCTTGGTTTCCACAATCTCTACCATCTATTTATCCCTAATTGTCTCTCCCGCATTGGTATTTCTATGAGATATCACCAAAATGTTGCCTTAGTAGAAAAGCTTCAATAAATATTTAAATTGTATAATGTATTCAGCTTTTTCCTGTACTCTGCGCTTCCTAAAAATACCTTCTTTGGAAACCCCATTTCAACTGACTGCTGTGTAATGAAATGAACCTTCAGTGTAAAACATTTATCATAGTCTGAATTTCAATTGCTCAGTCAGAGTTGTTAAGCAATATGAAAAATCATACTTCAGAGAATACAGAAGTGCCTAGATATGACAAGGTAAGTTTGCAGTTTATTTAATGCTATTTTAGTTAATATAGATGTTTATTGGAGAAATGTCTAAAATTTCTTGAGAACCATTAGTAACATTGATTATTCTTAAATCTGGAAAAATGGTAAAAATACTTGGAAAACATTGACAATTCAGTTTAAATAAAACTAGAATTGTACTGAAGAAAAAGAAGATACTTGAGTAATTGAAATTTAGTCATGGATGAGTATAATGTACTTACCAGTTAGCTTTTGGGGAAGTAAGACTAGATAGAATATTAATATGATAGTTTTTTTACCATTAGGCTTTTACTTGCTTGTAAATAAACAGTTGAACACCTGCAATGTTTTCTCTGCCTTTTATGAAATTACAACTCTGTAAGTCAGAAAAAAATTGACACGCACACATACACACACACACACACACACACACACACACACACACACACATAAATACCACTACTGTAATATATCAAGAGAGTTATAAACCATGGTACAAATCAGCCATAAATGATTACTTATAGATTATGTGATTATGAAAGTTTCATTGAGAATCCAGCTTTATAAATAGGCCTTAAAGTATGGGCATATGGGAAATGTGAATTAGAGGATGAGAGAAGGAACAATTATTCATCAACAAAAATCAACGAGGCATTGATATATCCTACATAAATAGTTACTGGTAGTCCCTTGTATGTGCATAGCAATATTTCTGGTTCACCTAGTCTTCAGAGATAATATTTAGCATTCACCAATGCTATACCAAGTATCAAGCATTTCTCTGAGTATACTACATGTGTCTCAGCTAATTCTCATTACAGTTCTGGGAGGTAGGGGATAGAGTCATCCATATTTAACAGACGAGGATACTGAGGTACAGGGACCTTAAGTAACTTGCCTACAGTAGCTCAGCCTGTACATACTGGCATCATGATTTGAATGGTGGTGGAGGATTCAAGGTTCTTAACCAGTTAACTGCCACAGCCTCTCAGATTTTGATGAAGAGGGTCTGTCAGAGCTCTAGGGGGGATACAACAAAACGTAAAATGGAAAGAATCATGCTATCTTCCAGCAAGAACTAAATATGCTCCATTGAGAATGTTCGTTAAAAAAACTCATAAAACTTGTGTTCCCTCAAAGACCTGGAATATTACAATCTCTTAGATAAAAACTAAGATGTCCTGAAAAACATCATATCCATCCTCTAGACCTTCTCAGGGAGCTATCCATGATGATATCCACAATAGGTCACTTGTTTTTCTGTTTTATTCCTACCTCAGTCTTTAGACTGTGTGAACTCAAAAGATCAAAGACTAGAACTAATGTCACCCTTGATCTGTTGTAATCATCTACAACAAGTTCCTCAGAAGGATCTCACTAGATGTCTTTCTGATTTTATTTCACTTGTACACAGGCCACTGTGCTAGATGAACAAAACACTAAGGGCTGGGCCCACATGAATAAGAGTTAGTACTGTGAGCAGAAATAATTTGGTTTTACTAATATATATATATATATATATATATATATATATATATGAAGTCAGTAAATATTATTAAATATTTACTGAAATCAACTCTTCCATTTGGAAAATATAAAGAAAACTAAAACACAATTGGGGAAAAGTGTGAAAACAATTTGTTGTATCCATATTTTGCTTCCCAATTATAGACCGCTATAGTTTGTTATTTTATTCCTTAAGGGGCTATTCATCATTTAATTTTAATAGTAAACGTTAGTGGTAACTATATTAGCAATTTCTTTTTTGGTAATTTTTAAGAAAATGGTATTATAAATAAATTATCATACTATCATAATAGTATGATACCAATACAAAAATAAAACAAGGTATTATCTTTCTACTTTTTATATCCATCAGTTGAACTAAATATTGAGATTTTTTTTCCTTAAAATGTTACACTTTCAGTTTTTTCCTATTCAAACTTCACCTGACTTAGTTCAAGTGAAGTAAAGAATGTCATGTCACTAAAACCAACTGAGAAAAATTTTTTCTCTTCTTTCTTGAACCTGAAGAAGTGGTCACTATTGACCATTTTCTCCCTTCTTAAAAATGTTGTCTTCCCTTGAGATCTGTGCATTGCACTCTCCTGGGTTGGTTCCCATTTCTTTGGGTGTTTCTGTTCAGTCTACCTTGTGGGCTCATTCTCTATACTGAACCTTTAAACAGTAGAATTCTTCAGAGGTCAGTCCTAGCAAGTTTGTCTTCTGACTCTGTAGTCCCGTTCATTATCATTGCACCCATGCCCATGGTTTTATTAACACTTATGTGCAGAAAACCAACCAAGTTATCCCTCTAGCTCAGATTTCTCCAATGAATTCCAGAACTGTAATTTCAATTGCCTGATTGGCATCTCCATTTGTATGTGACAAAGCCACCTCCACTCTAAGTGCCCCAAAGGGAACTTTCCATTCACCCCACAAAACCTGAGCTTTTCTCATTGTTCCCTTTATCAGTGAACGATGCTACCTATCCATGCAGTTTTCACAAGCTAGAAACCCATTTCATCCTTGAAACTTTTATCTCTCTTGCCCACTTATGTCTAATACTGTGGGTTTTATCTCCTAAAATCTTTTGATCCACTTCTCTTCATTTCCTCTCCCATACCCTAGCCCAAGCTGCCCACTCTCACTAGGAATACAGTAGCACTTTCCTTTCTGGTTTCTTTGTTTCACCTCTTTCCCATTCCCTCTAATCTATTCTCTAAAATTCATCCAGTCAGCTAAGTTCGATAATATCAGCACCCGCGTAATCACTTTAGTAAGTTCTGTTGGCTACAAGGAAAGCAAAAGAAAATAAAACAAGTTCTAGATACTGTTTTCCTCTCCTGTCTCATCTCCTGTCATGCTTCCCCCTGCCTTACCACCTTTCTGGTTTTCTTTCTGTTCCTTGAATAGGCCTTGCTTCTTTCTGCCACAGGGCTTTTGCACATGCTTTTCTTTCTGTTCCCTCTCTTTTTCACCTAGATAATATCAGTTTCCCTTACCAGCCACTCCCTCTGAGTAGACATCAAAATTCCCTGAGTAGATAAAATTTCCGTACCATGTAACATCCCTCCATAACACATAGCAGTGTTGCAATTCCTTATGTGTATATATGTGACTAACTAATGCTTATCAATCAGACTATGTGGTAAGTTCCATGAACCCAGCCACATCAGTTGGTTTTGCTCACCATTGTTTCTCCAGAACCAGGCACATGAATATTTTTGAATAAGTGAATTGGTGTTTAAAATTTTATTGCACACTATTATTATAGCCATTCACATATAAGAACATGTTATAATAATGATAATTTTATTGCAGTTTATGAAAATTTGAAATGACAATGAAAGCACTTTAATTCTTGTTGAAACTTAATGTGTATAAATAAGTATTGAAGATAAGGATTTTGTCACTGGGTTTTATTTCCTTCTTAAATTCCCCGTACTCCATTTTACTCCAGAGTCTTTTGGTTCTTGGTATCATTTTGTTTTGTTTTTAACTGTTTTCAACTCATGTATATTTTCTTTCCTTCATCTGTCTTTGTAAACTCTCAGTGGCACTTGTCAACGTTAACTGCCTCCTTCATACCTAAGGTGTTCTTCCTTGATCCTACACTAGTCTAGTCCTTTTCTTTTGTCTCTTATATTTGTTCTCTCCTTTCCCTCGTCCCAATTGCTATCTGTGGATATTCTGGGAAAATAAGGTATTTACTTTTTGCTCTTACATTGCTAATCTATCTCTTGAAGAAGAGATCCATTTTCTTTTTAACCTAAAAGAGCTTGAGACGTGTATATGGGTATAAAGACGAAGTAGTAATTTCGTTTTAAGATGTTCTAGAGAAGAGACATTGACAACTAAGTGATTTGTCCTGAGGTGTACAAGGTGGGGAGGACTTAAAGGCATATTGAAAACAATCCCTCAGAGAAAGGGCAAAAAGACTTTTGCAATGAAAAGTGAATTACACTGAATAAAAATATATTGTTAATAACAACATTCCCAGTTTATAAGGGAAAGGCAACTTGCAGCCAAACACAGAAGGAAAAAATCCTGTATTATCTCAGTCGTAAGTGCAATCTCAGAAAGTTGAATGAGTAGAAGCAGAGAGTAGAAGGGTGGTTACCAGGGGTGGGGAGCTGGGGAGAATGTGGGGATGTTGGTTAAAGGGTACTAAGTTGCAGTATATAGCATGAATAACTCTAGAGATCTAATGTACAGCATGGTGACTATTGTTAATAATACTATACTGAATGCTGGAAGTGTGTTAATAGATCTCAGGTGCTGCCATCACAATGGGTAACTATGTGAGACTATGGTATGTTAATTAACTTGACTGTAGTGATCATTTCACTGTGTATGTGCATATCAAATCATGTTGCACAGCTCAAATATATAAAATTTTTATTACAAATAATTCTTTTTTAACTGACAACAGTACAGCAGCCAAGGATGCAGAGAAACTGGGTCTCTCAAACAATGCTGATGGGAATGTAAAATGGTTCAGCCATTCTAGAAAACAGTCTGACAGTTTCTTCTAAAACTAAACATGCAATTACCATACAACCCAGCAATTCCACCTTTGGACATTTCTACCAGAAAATGGAAACTTACGTTCACACAAAACCCTGTATATGGATGTTCATACCGTCTTTCTTGTCTGTAGCCAGAAATTGGACACAACCCAGTGTCCATCAGTGGGTGTATGTAGAACTAACTGCGGTGCATCCATATTGTGAAATACTATTTAACAATAAAAAGACAGGAACAATTGATACTCTGTATGATGGATCTTGGGGGCACCACGCTGAGTGAAAAAAAAATCAAAAGGTTGCATACTGTGTTATTCCTTTTATATCACATTATTGGATAACAGAATTATAAAGATCAAGAACAGAGTATTGGTTGCCACAGGTTAGGAATGGGGGGTGTTCTATTTTAGGGGTGCCACAAGGCAGCCTGCGTCTTGATTGTGGTGTTTGTTATACAAAGCTATACTTGGTAAAACTGCATAGAACTACACATACACACACACACGCACACACGCACATACACAGAGGGTTACAAATGAGTGCATGTGTAACTAGTAAAATTTGAATAAATTCTGTGGATTATACCAATTATCTCCCAGTTTTGACATTGTACTATAGTTACCTAAGGCGTCAATATTGGAGGAAGTAGGTTAAAGGTTGCATAAGATATCCCTGCATGTTTTGTTTCTAATTCCTATGAATCTATACTTACCGCAAAATAAATTTTTAAAATACAGTGTTAAACCTTTAACAAGGCCTCAGTGTCCTAAAGGCCTGTGTATCATCCACCAGACCTAATCAACAAATAAGTTACAAATTGATAAATCCACCACTCAGGGTACAGGCAAAGGATGGTTTAATGCTAACTCACTAGAATGCAATCCATTTCTATTACACAGGAACATGCATCACTTATTGAACAAAATGTCATTGTGATTTGAGCCTTGTTCTAAATGTCCTACCTTGTGAGGTATTGTGCTTCACGGTGTTTGTGACCAAAATGCCTGTATGGAAAGGGCTGGCATTTCAAAAGTTAGGCTGGTCCATGGGCATACAAACAGGACAAGGCCTAAGACTACTTGTGTTTTCAACCTGACTCTACCTACCAAGCACAGTAAGCATGGCTAAGCCAATATTTATTACTCATTAATACAGTGCCTGGCACTGAGCTGAGCATGTCTAATACTGATTATCCTCAGTAATAAACTAGGAATAATAATACTGCTTCACAAATTTACATCTTGTTGGTATTAAAGATGGGATATATGAAACTGCTCTGTGAGTGGCAAAGGTGTAGGGAATAATTTTTTTACTCTGTATTATAACTATTAATATTAATGAATCACTAATTTATATATAATTTCCAAAGAGATAACAAACTATAAACAGATACATAGATCAAAAGACAGTCTGTGTGTGTGTGTATGTGTGTGTGTTTATGTATATGTATAGGATCTCCTTGCTTTGATCTTAAACAAATCTATCCTTCTAATTGCTTCCCAGCCATGTTTCACAGAAGATCTTATGCCTCTAGCTTAACATCCTTTAGAGAATCCTCTAGCTACAGGGTGAAATTCAAGCCTCCAGCGCACAGGACCCTTTACAGTGTGGTACCTGCTCACATCTCTCAACTCTTTATCTGCTGTTCCTCACCATGCACACTTCTCTTTAGCCACGAGATTGTGGTTCCACAAATAAGTTATGTAATTTCATACCTATGAGTTGTTGCCACTTCCTGGAATGTTCTCAAAAAATGCTATCACCACATATCGTCCACTGACAATCTCTATTCATTGTTTTAGTGCTTGCTTATAGCACCTTGTTCAAAAGTGTTCCTGACTACCCTAGATCAGAATATAGTACCCCTGTTCTATGGTCTTAGTGAAAATTCACTGGAGATAATTTGATGCAAGTAATTATATCCTCTTGTTCAATGTCAGGCTGTCTCTGATATAATTCCTTGATCCTTGAGAGGAAGGTTTGTGCCTCTTATCTATGGGTTCCTTGTGCCTAATTGTTTGGTGACACATAAGTGAATGATTAAATACCACATCATTTGTCTGACTGTTATTTAGTCATCAGATTATCATGTGTTTGAAACTCAGGCATCCAGCCTGAAAAAGGTTTACGTTTAACAGGGAATACTGGCGTGTATTATTATATTCCCATACACAATATGGTAACTAATGAAAGAGAAGAGGATAATCCTTAGTACATTATTTTTTCCTGAGTGCTCAGTGAATTGTAAAAGTTGTAAACCTCAGACAAATGTTTGTTGCAAAATCTAGATTATTCGTGCAATCGGAAGTGTTTTTGTTTTATCTCTGTAATTTTTTTTCTTAGTCTCAAAAGAAGTGTCAGAGTTAAAAAAGAAGCCCAGCTTGCGGGGATTGCTTTGAGGGGCTACATCTTTGGCGATATCAAATTAATACCAAGCTGTAGAAGTGCAGGGAGGGTAGAAATTCTGAGAATCACTTCTGTTCACACATTAAAAACATGCTGGCACATATATACAATGGAATATTACTCAGCCATAAAAAGAAACGAAATTGAGTTATTTGTAGTGAGGTGGATGTACCTGGAGTCAGTCATTCAGAGTGAAGTAAGTCAGAAAGAGAAAAACAAATACCATATGCTAACACATATATATGGAATCTAAAAAAAAAAAAAGGTCATGAAGAACCTAGGGGCAGGACAAGGATAAAGATGCAGATGTAGAGAATGGACTTGAGGACACAGGGAGAGGGAAGGGTAAGCTGGGATGAAGTGGGAGAGTAGCATTGACATATATACACTACCAAATGTAAAATAGATAGCTAGTGGAAAGCGGCTGCATCGCACAGGGAGATCGGCTTGGTGCTTTGTGACCACCTAGAGGGGTGGGATAGGGAGGGTGGGAGGGAGGGAGACGCAAGAGGGAAGAGATATGGGGATAAATGTATATGTATAGCTGATTCACTTTGTTATACAGCAGAAACTAACACACCATTGTAAAGCAATTATATTCCAATATAGATGTTATTATACTCCAATAAAGATGTTAAAAAAAAAAAACATGCAGGGTCTGCAGTTCTTTGATATGGGCACAGGAGCTTTAAGTCTCTGGCTGGGTGTCTGAGGACAAATTGCTGAGGAAGTGAATGGTTGGCTTGGCCTATCTCAAAGACAAGTGTTTGCTTCTGTTTGAGCTATTGTTGGAGTTTCCCTGAAGGGACTAGAACGGAATGTCCATTGCAGGGAGTATTCAGTTTCAGATAGCTGCCTTCCTTGAGCTCATTTTCCACTCTGAGGGCTGGCCACAAAGATTGGAAATCTTTCGTCTGTTTTAATCAGGAATGGAGCTCATTTATAAAAGGAAAGTTAGTCGCTAGGTAACTATGTGCACAAGCAAAGAGTCCCATTACAAGTATGCCCAAACTCAAGATGAGAAATGTCTGTTGAATGACTCAAACGTGGAATTCAAGGGTCTCCTATAACAAAAATAGCATCTACTGAGTCCATCTAACAGCCTATTCATATTTATTAGGTGGAAGCTTTTGCACTAGAAAAAATGTTTCTAAGTATTTTCTTGGCAAGTGACTATGAACTGTATTTTGTGTATTATGTTAACATACTCTTCATGCATTACAGAAATCCATACATCAGGTGTACCCAGGCATTTTATGGGAAAAACTAGCTTGAGAGATAATAATGATTTGCTGAAGCAGTGGGCCTTCTGACCTGATTTTAAAATGAAATTGAGTTTCTGCAAAGTAATATAGTAACTTTTTTTCATATTTTATCTTTGAGCACATTATTTGTATTAAAAAAAGTTTTTATGGGATATCACGACGATCTATTTTAACTTGGAAAACTTTAACAATGGAAAAGACATGATACAGGCTCATTTATCCATGATAATATATGATAGCTCTATGATTAAATTTTCTTAATGAAGGCATACATTACTATTGTATTAAGTCTTCAACTAAAAAGATTACATGTCCAGTTTTTTGATCTTCATATGCCAAAAGTAAAGAGCTACCCAACCAGAAAAGAATCTAGGCCTTGAATAATATGTTGTACCTAAATTAAGCTTATAGGCATTCTTCTGGCTGGGGATTACACTACAGAAATGTGGTATCCAACTGAAAATTGAAAATACAGACTATGGATGAGAAATAGAGGAGAGCTGTGTTCCAATCCAAGACATCTAGAAATCAAGTTGTTCATTGAATAATTAATTCGCATGTATCCATTATCTCTTATAATGAATGATAATGATGAAAACATTTCTTATATATAATTCCTAAAAAAACTGTGGTGAAGGAGTATATTACCATTCCCACTTGATAAATGAGGGAACTGAGTCTATATTATTGGTATTATAATTTTATTAATTATATTTTCTCTACTGTTAGATTACTTCCATCTGGCTATTGCAAGCCATGTCTTATATGTGCTTATATTCTCACAGATCTTAGAATATTATCATATACTAGGAAGAAGTTCAATAAATATGTGTTGAATTCATTCATTCATATCCAAAAGTGATGGAAAGAGTGATCAGTTGCCTATAAATTTCTTTTGACCTAAACCATTGGATCATGACGTCTAATATTTTAGAAATATAGTATAGAAGGAATTTCAGATAATTTCAGAAAATAGAATTATGCACATATACACCCAGAGTTCTCAAGAATGGCATAGGCTATTGATTCAGCCTACAGCCCAGGTATACAATGCATTTGAGTTTTGCATGTCTCTTTTAGTTGTTCACATTAAAATGTTGTACCCAGACATATATTCCCTTTTGGAATCTTGAGTACTTAAACGAAAACATACTCTGTATAATAGAAGTATAAAAAGAATAATAATCTATTAATATGTCAAGTATTTTTCCAATTGCAGGAAACGATTAAAATTGTATATATACACTGTAAGTGTAGTGTATCTTTTATCAAGAACATAATCGATTGCTATAAATATTCAAATACTCAAATACTTATCTGGTATATGCTTACATTAGCTTCAGAGTTCTTTCCAATGTAAATTCATGTGGGTGTAAAAGGGGATTTCGGGTTTGTATATTGTGAGAGAAGGAACATCTGGCTTTCAAGTCTGTACTTAGAAATCATTTGGACCCATTTTAGAGAGTTTTTTCTTTAAGATGAAATCCAGCTTTCATGTCGTATGTGTGTGTGAATATCTCTGTGTGTGAGTGTATATATGTGTGTTTGTGTGTTGTCAAGAAAGAAAAGCACAGCGGTCCAATGTGTGGTTCCTAAAATAAGGTATTCTCCACCTAAAATAGTTAACTTCAGAGATGTGAATTAATTTTTGTTAGTGGATATGATTTTAGCATTCCCTTAAATTCATTCCCTCTAAAAGGAAGAAGAATAATCTACTGCTTAAAGATAATTTTAAAGTGAGCACAGATCATGGCTATGTAAACCAAAATTTAAACAGAAGGATTTTAAAGCATTAGGACAGATTTCCTTCTCCAGCCTAAATTTAAAAACTGATTAAATTTTAGGTCTCAATAAGTTTAATACGTACAGACAAAATGCTCGTTTAAGTGTAAAATCTGTATATCTAATTTCCAAGACCAAGAAATTAAGTAATTTGAAATTAAATCGCCTCCTATTACTAGGCATTAGTGACAAATATCTTAAAGCATCTGTTACTTTTTCTGAGTTAGGTGTGTATTTATTGATGTTAGTAGTCAATTTATGAGTATAAATATGCATGCAGCCCAAGAGCAGCGCATTCATTTCATTGACTGCAATTACGAGCATGATTTTTGACATCTTATTCTTTGGGAGAGTGTCGTTTAATGTTAATTGGAATGAATGTGAATGTATTCACGTTCTTAGTTAATAAATTTGCTCATAGAATAAAATCTAACATGTCTGGTATGCCTTGAAGATCAAGGTTTTTCCTTTAAACAAAAGGGATAGAAAGAGCCAAAGGAAGTGAGATGGCATCTTTCACGCTAGTTCCAGCATGAGTATTTTGTGGAAAAAGAAATAAAGCCTTCTGTACATCTTTAGATGTAGACAAAGTGTGTAGCTTGGTACTCCTCCTTCTTAATTAAGAGAGTTTTGTGCCTGTTTTGCTTCTGTTGCACTTAAATTCTTGCCCTTATTTCACTTGTCTAGAGCAGCAGTCCCCAAACTTTTTGGCACCAGGGACCAGTTTCGTGGGAGACAATTTTTCCACGGACGGGGGGCAGGGGTGGAGGGGGTGATGGTTCAAGGCAGTAATGCGAGTGACGGTTCAGGCCGTAATGTGAGCAATGCAGAGCAACAGGTGAAGCTTCGCTGGTTAGCTCGCTTGCCCACCACTCACCTCCTGCTGTGCAACCCGGTTCCTAACAGGCTGCAGACCTGGACCGGTCCGCAGCCTGGGGGTTGGGGACCCCTGGTCTAGAGGACTTTTGCTCCCAATAGACTGTGAGTTTTACACAGTGACTACTATTGTATCACTTGTGCTAAGCAAAGTTCCTAGCGGTTGATGCTTAATAAATGGTGACTGAATGGATGGCCCTAGCATGGCTGACCTCTGATGTCATCCTTATTTGGTTTTGGTTCTGGTTCTGGTGTGAGTGGTGGAAAGAGAAGTAGCTAGCTCTAAGCAGTACTGTATATTCAAACAGGTTTCTGGTGTTTACTCTGTACATTGTAGTAACTTAGACAATGAGGGAGATAAAATACTGCAACAAAATATGCATGGTCAGGGAGTATTTGTGCATCTTGAAATTTTTAAAGGAGAAAATGCAGATCCCCTTTGTAGGTGACTGATAATATCTGTGAAAACTCTTACAAGTTATAAAGTGCCATGAAAATATAAGAGACTTCCCATGAAGAAAAAACTCACTGACTTCTTGGTTCATTTAGATCTGTGATGCTGTATGTGGTTGATGGTCAAACTTTATTGCTTAGATGAGATACACTATATGATCCAACAAAATTTTCCAAAATATTCAGGGGCTCCTTCCTTCCTTCCTTCCTTCCTTCCTTCCTTCCTTCCTTCCTTCCTTCCTTCCTTCCTTCCTCCCTCCCTCCCTCCCTCCCTCCCTCCCACCCTTCCTTCCAACACATACTGAATTTCAGGCAACATAGAAAATATTACATCACAGTAAATGTAGAAAATGTTACAATTTAGAACACAGTAATTGTAAAGTCGAGGAAAACATAGTTTCTGTCCCCCCAAAAGAGGATAAAATTATATAAGTAACAAGTACAATAAAGTATGGAGATTGCTATAATGTAGGTTTATACAAATTGCAGCCGTAGCATGTGGAAAGGAACACCTTAGTCTGCAGGGAGATCCAAGAAAACTTTTCAAAAAAGTGGAATGAATTGGGCTGAGGCTTAATGGAGGAAGAGAATTTGTCAGGACATTCAAGATAGAGGGAACAGCATGTACAAGAATGTGGAGTAACTGTAGTGTATTTAGGAAATTAAATAAGCAGGTATTTGTCAGATCATAGACCCAATGATATGGCACAGCCGAAAAACAAGTTAGAGTCATATTGTGAAGAGCACACCAGTAAGTTATACGCCGTGCTAGGAAGTTTGGAAGCCAGTGAATAACGCTGAGCAGGGAATTAGTACAATCTAATATTTACACTTTAGTCCTTAACGTTTGGAGAAGACTGTGAGACCATTTTGATGTATCTCGAATTGGAGCAATGTGGCGGGGGGAGTATAACCCCATAGCAGTGGTTTTTAATCTTGAGCCTCCATGAGAGTTACTTGATGATCATCAAAACACAGATTGCTGGGCTCCACTCACAGTATATCTGAGGTGGGGCCCAATAATTTGCATTTTTAGAAGTTTCCAGGGTGATGCTTAGGTCTCTGATCCAAGGACCACACATTGAGAACCCCTGACTTAGAGCACTGAGCCTAGGTTGCACTTTAGAATCACCTCCGGAGCTTTAAAAATTGTGTGCATATTTACAGCCCTGCTTTTCGACCATTTAAAGTATAACTGAAAAATACACCAGGGGCAGATTGTGTTGAGCTACTGTTCTGGAGGCAGGTATAAGAAGGTTGTGGTTGTATCCCAAATAAGAGCCTTAGTAGGGAATTAGGAATGGAAAAGGTGGAATGCAGTTGAGAGATATTTAGATATTTATTTGGTAAAACTTATTAATGGAATTTGACTAGGTAATGAGGAAAGAGAAAAGGGTTACAGAGAAAAAAATGTCAGTATTGACTTTCTGTTTTCTGACTTGGGCAAATAAACGTTTATACTCTATATATTTGTATTTATATCCTTTTAGAAATTGCCAGAAAGCTTACATGTATAGAAAAAAACAATTTTTAAATGTCCAGTCAATTACTTTAGGTAACCTTAAAGACAAAAATTAGACCTAATGCTTAGCCATTTCCTTCAGGAGGGTTGTATAGTTACAAATTGAGCTCACAGAAGCACAAAACACGTACACACTTCATCATAGTGCAAAGCCCAGCATGGCGGGGGCAGTGTGGCACCATTTCTAAATCCTGTCAGAAGACTGGGTTTTGAATATAAGGCACACTTTATAATAATAATATGTTATAAAATAGTTCATGTCCTGTACTAGAGGGATGGTGATACCATAGTTTATTTATCCTGGCTAAACACAAAACAGGAAGTAGTGTCTTCCAACAGGGAGAACAATTAGAATAATCATTAATTAGGGTATTTGCAATTCCTTTGTGAAGGCCTGTTCTTTGTTAGTTGAAATAAAGCTCTCTGCTTTGATTATAGTTATCATCTTGTGAAAATATTGAATGAGTTTAGATTCCTAAAGGAAATTAGAAGTTAGGTAAAATTCACATTCATCTCACATTGAAAGATACTGATTAGTACAAATGAGTATAGGAGAACTTCATTCCTTCAAAGAGATTATTATTACAGGTGACAAGCTTAAAATTGACCCTAACTCACAAATGGGAAAATATTTTTCGCTGCTATAGACTGCTGTCAATTCCATGGAATGTGCAAGGTCGTGTGCTATCTGGACCCAGCTTACTCCTCTTCCTTCTTCTGTCACCACTCTCCTTACCTCCTACTTCTAGCCCTTTAGCCAGAGGGTCCTAGGTGGGAGCCCCCAAGTGCCATGCTCTTATGTTGTCAGGTCTACAGTTTCTTGAAATGCCTCCCCCTTTACCCCTCTTCTCCTTACCAAAAATCTTGATTCATTAAAGCTGGATTTCCATCTCATCCCCCGAGAAATCCTCTCCTAACCCCTTCTCCCCAGTCCCCTTCACTCCGCCAGACAAGGTGAGGTACCAGTTCAAAGTGTTCCCATGGCATAACTCTTATAAAATGCACATCTTTTGCTATATTTTGTCAGTTAATTTATTTTAATTTTAGAATTTAAATTCCTTGAGGACAGGGACGTGTGTTTGATTTATCATTATTATGGTGGTAGCGGTATTTTATTGTTGTGCTCCCCCCACCCTGTACCTAGAAATAAGCATAAGGCTTAGAACATAAAGGTATTCAGTTAATGCTTTTTTAATAAATAAGTGAATGTCTAAAAGCATATGAGGAACTGAGTCCATTTAACACTCTCATTATAGTTAATCATCTTCTTGTGTTTTAGTATCAAGAATATATATATATGTGTGTCTATATATATACACATCTGTGTGTGTGTGTGTATGTCCAATGAGAAAATGGGAATGATCTTAATTCAAACACAAAACATTCTAAATGGAGGATGATAAGTATATTGTCTATTCATTTGCTAGGGCTACCGTAACAAAATACCACGGCAGATTGGGTGGCTTAAACAACAGAAATTAATTTTCTCACGGTTCCTGAGACCAGACATATGAGACCAGGGTGTTGGCAGGGTTGATTTCTTCTGACGCCTCTCTCCTTGGCTTGTAGATAGCTGCTTCCTCCTTCACTACTCACTTGGTCTTTGTTCTGTGAATGTTTCTGTCCTAACCTCCTCTTCTTATAAGGACACTAGTCATTTAGATTAGGGCCCACCTTAACGACCTCACATTTCACCTCAATTCCCTCTTTAAATACCCTATCTCCAAGCATTGTCACCTTCTGAATTACTGAGGTTTAGGACTTCAACATGAAATTTAGAGGGACACAGTTCAGCCTGTAACAAGAAACCATGTCAAAAAACAGTTTTGAGAGCAAAAGAGATTGGCCTCTGAGTGGAGTATGGGGAAAAGGAAGATGACTCAGTTCTTTGCTGTTCTCTTCTCACTCTTTCTGTGAACCAGTCAGATCCATGGGAAATGGTTTTGTAATCCCCGCTGCTACAAGGATTCAGTTGCTTGAGAGGGTTTTTTTCCCCGAGTTAATGAGGACTGTTGGAAGTGTGGTTGTCGTGCAAATGATCCTTTGTGCACGACACAGTTAGCAATTTGGAACCACAAAGCAACAGAGGGCAAAAGAACTGTAGGAGAATAAAGAGAAGGTGGTCAGAAAAAGAAAAAAATGGGCTAGAAAAGTGGAAAACAGGAGAGAGTAAAAAATGCATTGAGAAGACTGAAGATTTCAAAAGATGACATAGACAGACAGATAGATGATAGATATGGCTAAAGGAAACCCGGTATTTGGTCTGGTTTTGCTATTTCGCTAGCTTGACACCCTGTGGTGAATAACACATTCATAGACCATAACAGCCGGAAAAGACCTGGAGAATGTTTTCTAAGCCCATATTTTACAGATATCAAAAGTGAGATTCCAATTCTCATAGCTAGTTAGATACAAAGCCAGAACTAAATAAAACCCAGGTGGTTCGTAGCTGATGATTTTCACATCATACCACTCTGCTATATAACTGTATAGTTAGAAAAGTCTGTGGTATATGGGTCAAGGTGGTATCTTATACTACTTTCAGAGTGCCCACATCTTCATAAAGAGTGAAAAGTTCATTTGATTGTAGGTTAAATATTCAGTAATTATATATGTATATATGTAATTCGTGTATATGCACATATAGAGTGATGTGCAAAAAAACATATATATGTTTATAGATATCAGGCCTGGTTATTTTAAAAAAATAGTTCTGTAGCAATCATCTATCTTCCAGTTTTCTATATATGCAGAAGAAACTACAACAAGCAGAATTAGAAAAGACCAGGGAATTAGTAAGTCAAAACTATCACTCCCAGAATTAAAATAGATAAATTTCAAAAACCCCATAACTGGGCCTGTGTGTGTTCATCCTACATCATGTTGTCCGCTACCCATACACCACACTTTCCAGCTATGCTAGACTATTTTTTTTTTTTTTTTTTGCGGTATGCGGGTCTCTCACTGCTGTGGCCTCTCCCGTTGCGGAGCACAGGCTCCGGACGCGCAGGCCCAGCGGCCACGGCTCACGGGCCCAGCTGCTCCGCGGCATATGGGATCCTCCCGGACCAGGGCACGAACCCGCGTCTCCCGCATCGGCAGGCGGACTCCCAACCACTGCGCCACCAGGGAAGCCCTGCTAGACTATTTTAGTTTTCTGGAAAATGACATCCTCATTCTCATCTCTGCCTTTGTACATCCACTTTGATTTGTCCCTTTCTCCTCTTGTTTGCACAGTAAATTACTAAATTTCCTCTAACTAAAATTCCTAAATTTCCTCTGGCTTAGACAGAGTTGAGTGTAGTCCTATTGGTGCCTTACATGTATCTCTAAAACAGAAGTTACCATATTGTAGAAATTACTTTTCCACTACCATTTATTACCATTTTAATAAATCCCTATTCACAGAATGAAGAAGGTAAACCCTTGGAGGCCAAGAAATGTGGATGCAATATTGGGAAAGAAATGTTTATGGAATGCTTATTATGATTAATATAGATCTTTCCACTTACTGGAATAAATATATTTTTGAGTCATGTCATTACTCTGAACAACAATATTGGTGGATACTATATATTACAAGCCATGTAAATCACAGAAATATTCTAATGTGTGCACAGATTGAAACATTCAGTGGTGTTAAATATATGGTCAGTTGTTTCAGATTACTTTGGAAATTAAGAAGTAGATTCCATTTTAATAAGTTTTTCCTCCATAAACTATACATCGCTAAGTACAGCTTAAGCGATTTGAGTGTATAGCTTTCATATCAGTTTGCATGCTGTGCATGTTTAAGATATATGGAAATGAAAAGCAAAATCTTGTGAACAGGAAGTGATAAGATTTTTTAAATTTAGCCATAATATCCTTTTCTCCTTAAACTTTTGGAATATTTTGTTAGCATTATTATTAGAAAACTTTAGCTCTAGAAGATAAATCTTTGGAATTGTTGACTTGGAGACAAGTCAGAGAGCTAAAATAAAACTTCACCCTTAATTAACAGAAGATTTATATAGAGTGAGATTATACTGTAGGTTATTTCAGTATTTCTAATTGCACATCCCAAACTTTCTCCGATTAGTATTTTATTATAAAATGTTTAATTCAATTTTAAATTTAATTTAAGATGAGATGAAAATAGGCTTCATTGTAGAAAAATATTGTAGAGTATTTCATTTAGAAGTTCCTGGACTAATATCATGTTGTTCCTACCTTCCTGAAAATCCTGGTTTAACTTTTTTTTCAAATACACGTTGATCGCAATTTCTTTATTTACGACACTCATGTGGAATGCCTGTGCTTGTGGGGTTTTCTTATGGCCTTTATTATGTTGAGATAGGTTCCCTCTATGCCCACTTTCTAGAGAGCTTTTATCATAAATGGGTGTTGGATCTTGTCAAAAGCTTTTTCTGCAACTATTGAGATGATCGTATGGTTTTATTCTTCAATTTGTTAATATGATGTATCACTTTGATTGATTTGCGTATATTGAAGATCCTTGCATCCCTGGGTAAATCCCACTTGATCATGGTGTATGATCCTTTCAATGTGTTGCTGGATTCTGTTTGCTAGTATTTTGCTGAGGATTTTTGCATCTATATTTATCAGTGATATTGGTCTGTAATTTTCTTTTTTTGTAGTATCTTTGTCTGGTTTTGGTATCAGGGTGATGGTGACCTCATAGAATGAGTTTGGGAGTGTTCCTTCCTCTGCAGTTTTCTGGAAGAGTTTGAGAGGGATGGGTGTTAGCTCTTCTCTAAATGTTTGATAGAATTCACCTGTGAAGCCATCTGGTCCTGGACTTTTGTTTGTTGGAAGATTTTTAATCACAGTTTCAATTTCATTACTTGTGATTGGTCTGTTCACATTTTCTATTTCTTCTTGGTTCAGTCTTGGAAGGTTATACTGAGGTAGGCTTGTATTGCTATAAACTTCCCTCTTAGAACTGCTTTTGCTGCATCCCATAGGTTTTGGATCATCATATTTTCGTTGTCATTTGTCTCTAGGTATGTTTTGATTTCCTCTTTGATTTCTTCAGTGATCTCTTGGTTATTCAGTAATGTATTGTTTAGCCTCCATATGTTTGTGATTTTTGTTTTTTTCCCCCTGTAATTAATTTCTAATCTCATAGCATTGTGGTCAGAAAAGATGCTTGATATGATTTCAATTTTCTTAAATTTACTGAGGCTTGATTTATGACCCAAGATGTGATCTATCCTGGAGAATGTTCCATGTGCACTTGAGAAGACAGTGTAAGCTGCTGTTTTTGAATGGAATATCCTATAAATATCAATTAAATCTATCTGGTCTATTGTGTCATTTAAAGCTTGTGTTTCCTTATTAATTTTCTGTCTGGATGATCTGCCCATTGATGTAAGTGAGGTGTTACAGTCCCCCACTATTATTGGATTACTGTCGATTTCCTCTTCTATAGCTGTTAGCATTTGCCTTATGTGTTGAGGTGCTCCTATATTGGGTGCATATATATTTATAATTGTTATATCTTCTTCTTGGATTGATCCCTGGATCATTATGTAGTATCCTTCCTTGTCTCTTTTAACAGTCTTTATTTTAAAGTCTATTTTATCTGATATGAGTATTGCTACTCCAGCTTTCTTTTGATTTCCATTTACATGGAGTATCTTTTTCCATCCCTTCACTTTCAGTCTGTATGTGTCCTTAGGTCTGAAGTGGGTCTCTTGTAGACAGCATATATATGGGTCTTGTTTTTGTATCCATTCAGCCAAGTCTGTGTCTTTTGGTTGGAGCCTTTAATCCATTCATGTTTAAGGTAATTATCGCTGTGTATGCTCCTATTACCATTTTCTTAATTATTATGGGTTTGTTTTTGTACATCCTTTTCTTCTCATGTGTTTCCCACTTAGAGAAATTCCTTTAGCATTTGTTGTAGAGCTGGTTTGGTGGTGCTGAGTTGTCTTAGCTTTTGCTTGTCTGTAAAGCCTTTGATTTCTCCATCGAATCTGAATGAGATCCTTGCCGGGTAGAGTAATCTTGGTTGTAGGTTCTTCCCTTTCATCACTTTAAATATATCATACCACTCCCTTCTGGCTTGTAGAGTTTCTGCTGAGAAATCAGCTGTTAACCTTATGGGAATTCCCTTGTATGTTATTTGTCATTTTTCCCTGGTTGCCTTCAATTATTTTTCTTTGTCTTTAATTTTTGTCAGTTTGATTACTGTGTGTCTCAGTGTGTTTCTCCTTGGGTTTATCCTGCCTGGGACTCTCTGTGCTTCCTGGACTTGGGTGGCTATTTCCTTTTCCATGTTAGGGAAGTTTTCGACTATAATCTCTTCAAATATTTTCTCGGGTCCTTTCTCTCTCTCTTCTCCTTCTGGGACCCCCTATAATGTGAATATTGTTGTGTTTCGTGTTGTCCCAGAGGTCTCTTAGGCTGTCTTCATTTCTTTTCATTCTTTTTTCTTTATTCTGTTCCACAGCTGTGAATTCCACCATTCTGTCTTCCAGGTCCCTTATCTGTTCTTCTGCCTCAATTATTCTGCTATTGATTCCTTCTAGTGTATTTTTCATTTCAGTTATTGTATTATTCATCTCTGTTTGTTTGTTCTTTAATTCTTCTAGGTGTTTGTTCTTTAATTCTTCTAGGTCTTGGTTAAACATTTCTTGCATCTTCTCGATCTTTGCCTCCATTCTTTTTCTGAGGTCCTGGATCATCTTCAGTCATTATTCTGAATTCTTTTTCTGGAAGGTTGCCTATCTCCACTTCATTTAGTGGTTTTTCTGGGGTTTTATCTTGTTCCCTCATCTGGTACATAGCCCTCTGCCTTTTCATCTTGTCTATCTTTCTGTGAATGTGGTTTTTGTTCCACAGGCTGCAGGATTGTAGTTCTTCTTGCTTCTGCTGTCTGCCCTCTGGTGTATGAGGCTATCTAAGAGGCTGTGTGCTTGTGGTATTGAGCAAGTATTTGAACTCTGTGTGCCCTTTGCTGTCTCCCATGAATTCTATACCAATAAAGATCATGTCTTATACATCTTTTTATTTCTTACTGCAAAATAGATCTCAGTTGTACAGAAGATACAGAATTGAGAGTTTGAGATGACAGAATAAGAAAATGTAGTAGATGGAAAACATACATGTAGTCCAGGCCAGACTTATAGAGGAGGTGGCTCAGAATGAGCCAGGAATTCAACAAGGAGAACCAATATTGTTTAGTAATGAGTGGCTGGTAAATTGTGAGAGATGAGGAAAGGGAATAGTGATAGCAGACACCCATGATGGCAGTCCTCGGAAGAAGGCTCTATGGAACACTAATTATTCAATGGGGGCTCCCTCTGTTTTTCCCCACCCCTCAAAAAAAAGATTTCTGTAGTCCTATAAGTTAGGAAAATGCTGCCTACTGTAGAGTTTCACAGTGTGTATGCAAGGTGCTTTGGAATCCTGCAGTAAAGATATATTTTTAACCTAGTTTCCCAAACTCATTTAACCATGGAACTCCTTCCACATACAGCTAATAGAAGCCACTGTGTCTGTTTTATGAAACATATTTTGATATTCTTAAAAAGAGCTAATCAGCCTTGATAATTGGGAAGATGATGCTAACATGAGCAAACGCAGAGAAACCAGGAATAGGATCAAAATAAGAGAGCAGTGGGGAGAGGGTTGTTTGTTTTGAGACATTAACTGGGAATTGTTGATGCACTATCCAGGTGGGTGTATCATACAGGCATTTGGGATAGAGGACTGAAGCTAAGAAAAGTTAGAAATATCTGAGAATCATCTACATGGGGTTGATAGTATTTGAAATTACAGAAGAGAAGAAGATTATAAAGGGAATGCATATACTAACAACAAAAGGATAAGAGAACCCTGGGGGAGTACAGATATGTGCACCTCATTTGATACTCTTAACCAGATCATGAGAAATGCTCATCCCTATTTTAGAGATGAAAAAACTAAAGCATACAGAGTTTAAGCAACTTTCTCAAGGTCACATAAGTGTAAGCAGCAGACATGAGATTTTTGACCTCTGCTCTAAAATTAGCTCCTGAGTTTGAGTGTTTGCATACACACACACACACACACACACACACATATGTATATACATATATATATATGTAAGTAATACATTTTTTAAATATTAAAAATGTTTTTGTAGAGGCATAATGACCATATCATTTTATCGGGTTTCCTCTTTTAGTTATGTTTTTCTTTGAAGTACAGTACATTTTCAGTTACTAGCCCAAGAGAAAGACACAGTATATTATTTTTGGCAAACCCTTCATTCATGAGAGATAGTTATGAACCAGGCTGATCTCTGAACAATACTGGTTCCCTGAGAATAAATTCTTGCAATTGCATGTGCCATATTGAATTTGGGTTGCAGTTTTGGGGATAAAAATTAAAATAGGAAATAAAATATCAATTTTCCTTCTGTTATTATTTTATTATTTTTTTTACTTTAGGCATATAAAATTACATTTATCGGGACACATTAAAATGCATTTTCTAGATAATTATTTCACATAATTTAAGCAGTCATTTCGAATGGCTTTACATGGAGATAAAACAGTTCTATAAAATCAAGGTTTGGCTTTGCTTTTGTTTGACCTACATTCCTTATTTTATAACTGTACCCTAGTTTTCAGAATCATAGTTCATATAAAAATGTTCATGTCAGTTCACAACAAAACATTTTTTTAAAAAAGAAAAGTGTTTTTATTAGAGTTTTGACAGCAGTACCTAAGAGTATAATATAAATAGGTGCATGTACTTCAGTTTACAAATTACAGAGATCTGTGAGGAGAAAGCAAGATCTAATATAGAATAATTTCTTTCATTAAAGCACAGCTTTCCACCTGGAAATGACACAAACCCATTGAGATTATGCTAGCACACATCAACACTACATGCATGCACACTCCAAGACATATTGGCCTTCTGCATCAGTGTTCAACCAAGGTAAAATAATGCACACCATTGAATATCAGACTTCCCAGCTCCCTTTCCTGGCTTCCTTTAAATTATCAAAACACAGTTGTCAGTTTCTTCCTCCTTTCCACATTGATTGTTTTACCTGCCACTCTTTATATTACAAGCATTCGCTTTGCTCCTGCATTTCAGCACAGTGATAGCAATGGCCATGACTTAGAGGCTTAGTGAAGTGAAGGACATATCATGAGCAAATTAAACCCACTGTTTTCTTTATGGAAGCAGCTGCAGAGTGTTTCTGATTTTTTTTTTTTCCCTTATTTTGGTGTAGGTGCTAAGATGGAAAATTTCATGTCTTCAAGGTCTAGAGCTAACTGAGACAGAAACATAAAAACAGGAGAGGCACCATGAAAGACACAGAAATGGAGAGATTTGAGCAAGACGATGAAAGCCACAGGTGGCTTGGGGACCGCAGGAAACAGAACAGAATGTAGGGTTGGGGTGAGTAGGCAGGCAGATGGGAGGCCAGTGAAGCCCAGGCTCTGGTGGTGGTGCTGCTGAGCTTTGGCTGAGCGCCTACCCCAAACCTAAAAATAGCCAGCCTGACTTTTTTGTAGTGGCAGCCAGAGGCGCAGCTTTGTGGGAACTGGCTGTCTTTCTCCTTGCTTTTGACAAAGAGTGGAGGTGGGCCTGAGTGTGAACACCTGTAGAAACAGCAAGTGCTGAGTTTAGTTGTCAACACTGCTGAAGGTAATTTCAGAATGTCACCCCAATTGATCACTTGGACCCTAGGAAATTTTTCTTCTCTCCTAAATCCTGCCCCCTTGCCCATAAAATATATATTTCTCGAGCTGATTTTAGAGTGATTGTCACTAAAGGTTGTTTGTTTTTTTAAATTACCAAAGCAATAATATCCTGTTTAAATGGCTAACTAGAATTTTATTTACTTAATTTAGTAGAATTTAAGAGCTTTAAATATACCTTTGGAAGCACTCAGGAAATACTACTTTCAGTCCTGTAAGTATAAAGGTAGACTCTTGCCCCTAACATCATTGTGTAAAAGTATCACCTCTACATTCTTTATATTCTAGCGTATTCAGTTTGAAACTAGGATTTGGATTACATAAATTTTTTCAGGGAAAAACAACTCATTCTTAATGTCTTTCAAATACCCTGTAAATTAAAACACTGGGTTTTTGTTAATGGTTCAGATTCTTATCCTTCTTTAAATGATTATTGTTAGCCTTACAAAATTATTTTGAGCACAAAAATTTAGTTTTCCATGGCATGTTTTCCTTAATAGGCTTCTTTCTGATGCTAACAGGTTGTGTGAATTAAAATGCAAATACTAGTTAATTGTTGCATCTTGTAAATGTATTAAGGTCCAACTGATATCTTTATACAAATTAGGAAAATATTCATTCTATAATATCAGTTTCAGAGTGGTTTTTTCACTATTCTCCTTTTCTGCTTGCTATTATTAATGTGTGATTAAATCACTGTTTCATACGTTTGCCACTTTAAGAACCAGAAATCAGAGAAGTAGTTTTAAACATTTTTATTGTATAAAAGGAAGTATCTCTTATCAAATGAAAATGAGTACAGTCTTCTCTATGAATCTATCAAAGATATGACTTCTGTTTTGGATTGTGTTTAGGGTTTTGTTTTGCGGTTTAAATTTTTTTCCCTTTCATGGATACACATTTGGGGGTATATGGTTTGCTGACAGTATTTTCCATAGTAATCAGTGGTTGAGCTGAAGAGGATAATTATTGCATCTGGGGAATACACATTAGAAACGTTTGACATTTCTGGTTCATATATAGGTGGAGAAATACTCTACCAGATGGGCGCTTATTTACTTATTTATTTTCCTATCCAGAAATAACAGGCAATGTGTGAGAAAGTGTAGAAAATATTGGGTTGGCAGTCATAAGCAGGATCTCACAAAGGTTGAACGGACCTAATGTGCTGAGAGTTGTGTTTTTTTAAACAACTTCCAGTACATAGTATTTTTTGAAACATCTGCGGATTAATGTTCATGCCAGAGGGAATTACATTTTTTCAAGCACTTTAGTCATTATAATAACTCTGCAGATAATAATAACTTACAGCAAGTTTTGAGCACTTACTTTGTGGCAAATACTGTGGTGAGAGCTTTAAATACATTATATGAGTATATTCTTAAGACAGGCCTGCAAGGGAGCTATTATTACTCCCATTTTACAGATAAGGAGATCTAAGTTAGAACTAGGCTTACAAACCCAGGCCTCCTATTTCATAGCCCTTGCTGTTATGTACCACAGCATGCTACCTCTCTGGGCTCACTGTTAAACCTAGACCAAGGTTTACCAGCTAGCCCTATAGTTACCTATGTTAAACTAAACTTTTGGTGATGAGTGCACTGTAGTGTATACAGAAGTCGAAATACAGTGTTGTACACATGAAACTTATATAATGTTAAAACCAATGTTACCTCAGTACAAAAATTGGTACCCATTGTCCGATATAGAGACTAGTTATATTTTTTTATAGCTGTTATTTCTCAGGCCTAGGATTATAAAGATACCAAGGTGAATCTAACTTGCTTCCAAATTTAAATGCCTCCAATTGTTCATTCATCAACATCAAATGACTGGGCCCAGTGAGTTCAGATTTAAGAAAAACGTATTGGTCATGTAATCAAATTCTTCACTTTTCAGAAAGGAAACTGAGGTGCTATCTTCTAAAGGGTAGAAGATAACGCAAAAATTCTCAAACATATGTTTCAGTAGCCAAAAAATAAAGCAAGTCAGCATACTGAGGCTACTACAGTCTGAGAAATCTATTACCACCTAAGAAAAGTACCACACCATTCTTCTCCACTGTTAATTATTCTGAAGGAGACGCATCACCTGTTTAAACATCTAAGTAATATATAATCAATCAAACAAATCTCCTGGGGTAATCATATTTACCACATACTTTTTAAGGGAAAATAAGCATGGTTCTGTTTATATAAATTTAACACTTGAATAACTTCCCCAAACAATTTACTCTACCTGCAGATATCTTCTTTAGGGACAGATATGTTCCTATATTCCTGGACTACAGAAATAATTACCAAAGATAGCAGGGTATCTATTTAATACCTGCAATTTGTGCTCCAGAGCACCCGTTGGGATCATGTTGAAATTGGTCTCCAACTAGAATCTCATCCTGGTTTAGTTTTCCCTTCCCCTACGCCAGTCCCTTCACACCCTCACTCTTTCAAGCACTTCCTCAATATATCATTGTTGCGAGTACCCTTGTCTCGAACTCTGCTTGTAGGAACTCTGAACTAAGAGAGTCTTAATAAGAAACCAAAATTACCCGAACATACCTGTCGCTCAATGTATGAAAGTTTACCTAATTGGATCAATTTCATTTTTAGTCAATTACATCATTAGAATCTATGTCTATCTTTTAATCTCTATAAACCTACACATAAATACATAAGTGTAGGTCAGAACTATTTCAGTTATAAGTGACAAAAAAGCAGCAAACTAGTTTAAGGGGGGAAAAAGTAGCTTTACTGACTCATATAAGTAAAAAGTGAAGAGGTAGGACTTATTTCCGGCACAGTTAGATTCAGGCCAAGTAATGCCGTCTGGCTCAGTATGTCTCTCACGCTCTCTCACCTTTGCTTTCCAGTTTTGGGCGTTCTCTGTCAATATAGCATCCATATTAGTCTCAGGCTTATATTACTGTACCTCAATTCCAACAGGAAACAAAAACATCATTCTCCCCAAAGAAGACCCAGGATTACTTTGATTGACGCTCATAAAGTCACCTACACATTCCTAAACCAGTTAACAGTTTGGGAATATACAATGTTCCGTGGGCATGTTCCATCATATGCCCACTCCTGAAAGCAGGAGTGAGGTAGGCCCTACCCAACACCATCAGAGAAGAGCAGGGGTAGGCCAAGACAAACATGGTAATGAAAAAGAAGGTGAAATGTGTAGTATGCATAATAAAACTGTAATTCACTGTATGCCCAATACTGTATGTGTGGGTGAGAGTATACTCAGTAAACCTCATAGATACAAGAAAAATATTGTGCTTTCAGTCATTTCAAATAGATACCCTGCTATCTTTGGTAATTATTTCTGTAGTCCAGGAATATAGGAACATATCTGTCCCTAAAGAAAATATTTGCAGGTAGAGTAAGTTGTTTGGGGAAGTTATTCAAGTGTTAAATTTATATAAACAGAACCATGCTTATTTTCCCTTAAAAAGTATGTGGTAAATACGATTACCCCAGGAGATTTGTTTGATTGATTATATATTACTTAGATGTTTAAACAGGTGATGCGTCTCCTTCAGAATAATTAACAGTGGAGAAGAATGATGTGGTACTTTGCTTAGGTGGTAATAGATTTCTCAGACTGTAGTAGTTTCAGTATGCTGACTTGCTTTATCTTTTGGCTACTGAAACATTTGTTTGAGAATTTTTGTGTTATCTTCTACCCTTTATTCAGTTTCTAAATTAGACACATAAATGTAGAAATTGTATAGTAAAATTTCTACAATCACCCACCTTTTCTGTTAAGTTTGTCATCTAGAGACCCAAATTACTTTTCATATTTCAGCATCTAACACTGTTTACTCTGATAGTTACATTAAATCCCCCATTTAGCAACCGATGTAAGTTACTGTTTTAAAATTGCCATCCTTTGAAAGTACATATTTATTATCTAATTTCAAATATTTATGGTTCCCTATTGATGATTTTGGATAACTTCAGACTGTGCTCCAATTTTCCGTAACTGTTTATGAAGTCAGTTTTTCTACTTTGTTAAGATTTTAATGGGATATAGCCTGTGTATTAGAGTATGAAGTAGCTTTTAAGGGTAAAATTTAATCATAGTTCTGTCTCCTTATTTAAAGGCTACAGGCATCAGTCAGTTTGGCAATAAGCACTGTTTGGCTGCCTTAAGGGTCCAGTGACTGACCTTGAGTTGAAATCTCAGCTGCCTGCATCATGTGACCCTCAACATTCTGTTTTTATCCCAGTAGTAATGAATACCTTACATTCAGAGAGACCGGAGTGACTTAGAAAAGAGATTTAGTACTTTTCAAAGAAATGCAGCACTAAAAGTTACTTGATGCTTTTCACTTCAAAACAAGCAGAGGATCTTTATTCTGGTAGAGCAGTCCAATTTAATTTGCACTTGTGTGATGAAAATATGCTACACATTCTCATTAATTTTTGAGATTTTTGTCATTTGATTTTTATTTATAAACCTTTTTATTTAAAATGAATGACATGGTATTTTGACAATATGGTTTACTCATTGTATGGGATAAATTGAGGTACAGCAAAAAGTGATCATGGTAAATTTTACATTTTTAATTAAAACAAAATATCTGCATCAGTTAGAACCAGGTTTGGCTGCAAGTAACAGAAAACCTGAAATAATGGTGGGTTAAGTAAGAGAGATTTATTGCTCTGTCACAAGAAACAGGTCCAGTTGTAAGCAGTACATTGCTGGCAGAGCAGGACCGTGGGCCTCAGGGACCCAGGAACCTTCCATCTTGCTATGGTGCATTCCATTCTCAAAGTTACGTCATGGTCTAAGATGGCTGCTGGACCTACAGTCTCTTTCCAGGTGGCAGGAAAAAGGAATCCAGCCGAGTAAAAACAGTACACGTTCAAGCTGAGTCAGCTCCCTTTGAACAGGTTTCCCCTAAGTTCCACTGGATTCTTTGCCTACTTTCACTTGTAGTAGACTGTGTGAAAATAGTCAAATTCATTCTTTTATTGCAATTGGTGTTGAAAGTTTTGTTTAAATCTCTGGTAACAATACTTTTGAGCATTCTGATTTCCTTTCTCTGAGGGCATAAATCCATGTTACTAAGTTGTTACTAAATATTTGTGAATCGTAGCTCAAATTTTCTATAAAATTCCAGTTTGGAAGCCTTGGAGATATTGATACATCTGTTCAACATTTTGCCCAATAATCTGTATGAGTTTTTTCATCTAAAGAAACCATAATTTAAAAACATTTTTAATACCATGAGACCAAAGAAAATATAAAATATTTCTCTCTGTGTACTGTCTTCAAAACAAATTGGTTCTCTTTGCTGGCACTAGTGGGCGCCGGTGATGTTCTTCCAAAGTCCCCTTTACCAAGTCAGTGCACCCATCCCTCAGCTGCTGAAAGTGCTGGCTGCTCACAGCGGCCTCCTTCCCTGGAGAATTGTCCTTGCCCTAAAGGGTGCCATGAGCCTGAAGGCCACATGTCCCTCTCCCAGGTCAACTTGAGGCCAATGACAAACAGGTGGGAGGGTACGAAAGCCCAACCCCATTGCCACAAGGTGGGACCAAATCTGTGCTGCAATTTGTGCTCCAGAGCACCCGTTGGGATCATGTTGAAATTGGTCTCCAACTAGAATCTCATCCTGGTTTAGTTTTCCCTTCCCCTACGCCAGTCCCTTCACACCCTCACTCTTTCAAGCACTTCCTCAATATATCATTGTTGCGAGTACCCTTGCCTCGAACTCTGCTTGTAGGAACTCTGAACTAAGAGAGTCTTAATAAGAAACCAAAATTACCCAGACATACCTGTCGCTCAATGTATGATACACTTAAAACTTTATCTTAAGAAAGAGGGGTGAGGGATTTTAGTATAGTGGAAACTATTCAGGAGAATTATGAAGCCTCATTTTTATGTCTCCATCCTAACTTCTCTACCTTTGGGAATATAGTGGTTCCTTCTGGTTTGAAATATCTGCGATTCTGTGCTCTGTTTTGCACATAACAGGTTGATCCTGTAAAATAATAACCTCACTGACAGCTTTTGCCATAACAGCTTGCACAGAGTAAATGGTCAAAATATATCCATAACATTAAATTGATCCATTAAAATTTACGTTCCTTTTTTGGTAACCTCTCCATAGTTCTGCAAGTATCTCTGTTCAAAGTTGGGAAATTACATGGACTAATAGAAAAGGAAGACAAAAATTGCATGAGCATTTATATATATAATACATGTGTAAGTGTATGTATCTGTGGAGGGTATGACATTGAGGATTCAATTTGAGGTCCTAAGTTATTGATTTTTCTTTTTTGAGGGAGCAGGCGGTAAGGGTGAGGGTTAGTTAGATATGGATAATAGGGAATAATGGTAAAATAGCCTTTTGCTAGAGAAAGTATCAGCAAATTATAATCTTATCAATATTATCAATGCCATACAAGTGAAAATGAATGACATTTGTCTTTATCATTCCCCTCCTACTCACTACTGTCCCTCCACTTACAAATGCTGTTCATCAACACTTAACACACTCTCTCATACACACGCATGTGCGCGCGTGCACACACACACACACACACACACACACTTTTCTGTACTCATCAGTGTCTATGTGCCTGTTCTCTGGTGAAGCCATGAATCCTATGTAGGTAACGACATCTTCTAGATAGTTCTAATAGCAGGTTCCTCTTGTTTATGTCAACTCTATCCTATTTCATCTGAGTTTCTATTTATACAACATATTTGTTCTTCTGACTCAGGGGAATTTTCAGGACACAAACTTCTTGACAGCCTGAATTAGTGCAGGTCCAATTCAAAAACAGAAGCCTCCAGATTAGAAATCTTAGATCTAAAAAAGTGCTGAACAGAAACAGGGTGTGACACGGACTCATGCAAAACTAGACTAGGTGACAGAGTTACTCATCACACAGGAATTTTGGCAAGGGGTGAAGTGGGTGTGGAGAAGGGGTTGGCTTGGCCTGAGTAGTTGAAAATCAGGAGCGTTAGAGAAAGAGTTCCTCTTTATGGCTGGAGAGACACAAGGTTGAAGGCTGCACCTTGCTCCCAGCTTATGTGCAGGAAGTAACAGATGAATGGATAATAAGCAAGTAATAGTAATAAGATTTGTCATAAAGATTATGGGGGAAAAATGAGAGTTTGAGGGGTAGCTGTTTAGAAGAGCTGCATATGTGAGTAGTATTAAATAGAGAGGGTGTCAAGTTCATAAATGTAACCTAATACAATTCTAGACCTCCATCAGCTCTTACAGCTCTACAGTTCTTGAAAGTATGCAATCCATACCAACATTTCATGGATAAAGAAACTGAGGCCTGCGGGGTATTAAGTGACATGCCCAGGACTTCAGAACTGTTAATGGCAGAATCCAAACTCAGCGTATAGTAGTGGTGAAGGGCTCTCCAATTCAAATTCTAGCTCTCCCATTTATTCACTGCATAATATGTATGCACCTCAGTTTTCACATCTGTAAAGTAAGGGTAATCACTCTACCTTTTTCATAAATTGTGATTCCAGTAATGTGATTATAATAGAATCTGACATCATTAGATACTCATTAAATGCAAGCTGTGTTGTTGTTACCCTTTGTTCTTCCTCAGACGCTCTCTAAGATGACAGCATCAAATGGCTGGTGCCAGTTCTGCCACTTAATCATTTTAAGACTGTAGACAAATTTCCCCATATCTCTCAGCTTTTGTTTCCTCACCTGTAAAATTCTGGGAACAAAACCAGCCCCTTTGCACCTGATTTCAATGAGGATTAAATGAGATAACTTATGAAAAAGTCTCAGTATATAATAAGGCCTGACACATAATATGCAGTAAATAAATCACTAAATTTGTCTTAGATTTATGCCTTTCAATGAAAGTTAACTGTAAAACAGAGCGGAATGAATATTTGTTCATTCACAATAAAAGATAGTATGTTTCCCTGTCCAATCAACAAGGAAACTGCAACTGAAAGAATTTAAATGTCTTTTCTCAGAACTATTAAGAGGCTAATCCATATTTCAAATGCAGGTATATCTGATTCTAAAGTCCATGTTATTTCTACTTCATCATACTACTTTTCTATAAAGTGCGAAAAATATTTCCTAAATCATAATATTGTTATGACCATTGAATGATAAAAATATATAGTGCATAATATAGCAGGTGCTGAATATATGGTTTCTTTCCCTCCTTGCCTAGGGAAGAAATAGTTGTTCCTCCTTGGTTTAGCTCCTGTATTACCAGCCAAGTGCCTTAAGCACAGTTAGAGGATGTTGGCCTCATGGTGTGGAATTTCAGGCAGCCATTTTGATTTCTGTACTGAATCAAGCTCTCCTCAGCTCTTCAGTTCTCTTCCAACTATAAAAGGTCTTTCAGTTGCCCCCACGTGGATTGATTTCAAAGCCACAGTAGATAGAATGCACTTCTGTGCGTGAGAGCCAAGGTCTTATAACTTCCACAAGAAGGGGAAGAGATATGGTTAAGATTGGAGGACACATGACGCAAAGCATGGCAACCTGAGAATATTTCTGGCTACGTTTTTTTTTTTCAAAACAGATCAATAGGCATGACAGAATCTCATGCATGAATTTCATAACAGGGCTTTCTCAATTTTATGTTAATATTTAAGTGATCATCTTTAATGCCCATCCTTTTTCTTTTCCTTCCTTGAATCCTACCCTAAATCATCTCATCTTTTTTTTTTTTTTTTACTTTTTCCTGATTTTAAGCTTAACCTGATTTCATGAGAATCATGAAATTTAAGTCTTAATTCTTTAGTCAAGTCCTCCTTGTCGATCCCAGTACAAACTGTTATCTCCTTCCCCTAAACGTCTCATCTGCATTGTTCACCTAGTTGTTATACTGCATTAAGTTAATACATGCAAATATAAGCCTTATAAATCTAGACACGCACAGTCCAATTTTAGACAGATGTCACATTTCAGGAAAACAGTAATGAAAAGAAAAGTTAGTAATCCTGTACTTAAATTTCTTAAAAATTTTAAAGCAGATATAAAAATCTTCAGCAACATTTATTTCTCAGTTTTCTTGCTCCTCGTATCACGGGAGACTTTCATATTCCACTGCGCAGGAAACTCACCATTTCTCACTACCATTTCTTACTTCAGTAACTTCCTTTTCCCTGACCACTCTGCATATGCACAGAAGATGCATTCGTAAGAGGTGAATTTCAAAACCATTAGCAGTCCCTTTGAGAAGTGAGAAGTCTTCTGCTTGTCTTGTTTTTCCCTTGATTGTCAGGTGAGAGGACTCTTGTCATTCCCTCATTCCCAATTCTACAAGGGTTAGAGAATCTCAAATGTTATTTTGGTAGTTGCTGATCCTGTTATATATGTCAACCATTTTTATTTGTATAGATAATTCCACGACTAGAGTTTAAGGTCCTTATAAATAGGGGCTACTTATTATTCATCATTGTAGCTCCTCTCGTTCTGCCCTCTTATTTTCTGACATAATGTCTTGAATTTTTAGCACTTTGTACATTAAGCACTCAGCAGTGATTTGGTGAAATATAGAGCAAACTGTATGAATTATCTGATTTTATTGTGCTATAAAATATAATCATAGAAACCTAACTAGACTCTGATAAATCATGCCTTTGTCTTTACTCTTTGGAATATTTTGCTGATATTAATTCTCTTGCTTGGATTGCGAAGTTCTTCTGAGAATTCCAGCATGTAATAATGTTATCGTTCCATCAAGCTTATCATTCTTAGCTGGTATTCTATTAAGCCGATATGAATAGACTGCTGTTTATGAGATGAGGTTATGCACTTCAATGTCTAGAAGAAGGAGAAGTAATGAATACACACATTCTACCATTGAGAAGATAAAGTACAATTTTTCATTCTTTTCTGTTCTATATCTCTCTTGCATCTGTGTATATTTTTGGGCACAAGACAACAATATAAAGGTTTACTAGTTATCAAGTCATAGACTTAAGGAAATAAAACACAAACAATTACCTTTTTGATAAAAATATTTAAACATTGTAGCCATTTGGCCAATATTAAATACATTTATATTTAAAAATATAATTAGTGGTTTTTAATTAGTAGATGACCATGGATCCTTTAAAGAAAATCAAATGTGAGCACTGAGTCCAACCTCCAGATAATGGGGTATACATACACGATACTTTTGCTTATATTTTAGGAGATTCAAAGACCTCTGGGCTTCAAGTTAAAAACTTGTTCTCTAAGTAAATTTAAAGACCGAGTTATAGGTCTTCCCTGGTGGCGCAGTGGTTGGGAGTCCGCCTGCCGATGCAGGGGACGCGGGTTCGTGCCCCGGTCCGGGAGGATCCCACGTGCCGCGGAGCGACTGGGCCCGTGAGCCATGGCCGCCGAGCCTGCGCGTCCGGAGCCTGCGCTCCACAACGGGAGAGGCCATAACAGTGAGAGGCCCGCGTACCGCAAAAAATAAATAAAAAATAAAGACCGAGTTGTAGAAAACTGTAACTAAACTGACGTACAGACTGAGTTGTAGAAAAAAATACTGTGTTGAAATAAAGTTTTGGACTAATTAGCATGTTTAGCTAATAGAGATACGGCCTTTACTGAATCTTGGTTTTTTTCTGTGGTTTAAAAACAACAAGTGTTACGTATGATATTTGAACTTGTGATTTCTAAGGCCCCTTCTTAGTAAATTGTTCTTATACCTTCGAAGAAGAATGATGTTGATCAGATCTGTCCTATGGCAAGTATCTAGATGTATATACTCTCAGTCACCTGGTGATTTCTCTCTTTTTTAAATTATTCATGGTGCATATTCTGGGGGGGGAAATGTTATTGGTATATGCAAGTGCATGTAACATTTAACATTATGTGATTAAGTCCTTTTGGTAGAAATATAGTCAACTTTAGACTAATCATGTTTTTAGTTCTTGGTGAAATACTTAGTACTAAAGTGTTAAATGAAGAGTGAGATCTTAGTGGATACTACCTCGAAAGTGTAATCTCTCCCAATAGTGTTTATTTCATGAAAGTTGACTCTTTTTGGCTGTTTGAGAAACCAGAATTGTATAGGTATACGTGGGGCTGGTGAAGGACTGGTGAGGACCAAACCACTCTTTCTCCTTGTTCTAACTTCTCTCCCTTATTTATTGTTGGTTGGTGTATACCATATCACCAACAAAATAATAAGGCACTACATAAATGTTATTTCACTCTCCTACCACCTTCTGTCATTTCTTTCTTCTAATATGTTCTTACTTACTCTTCTGTTTCATGAACAATATCCAAATATCTGTCAGAAAACAAGTGTATCTGACTATTCTAACTTGATAAAGTTCGACAGAAAATTACACGACTTGTTTCTTAATTATTTTGCACTATTTACTAAAAGTACAAGGTGGACGGACATTTAAGGGATCTCTGTGTGGAGGCATAATCACATACATAGGAGGAGTTGATTTTAAGAGATTAAGAGAAACCTATGAATAGATTTTTTTTTTAAAAAAGGAATCAGGACAATATGCTAGACTGCAACCAAAAGTGGAAAAAACTGTGAAAGAAATAGCTTTAGAGGTCTCAAATCTGCTTTCGGAATGCTGGGATCTAGTTTTCGTAAATTAGAGTTCTCAATAAATGTAGGACAAGTCCCAGCTGTACCATGGCATTAACATTAAAAGTAAGACACATCTTGTGTCTACTTTTCCCTTAAATCCCAGAGGTTTCAAACAAGAGGGTCAAAATAAATTCCCGTGCCACTTTCTCTTCCCCAGTAAGCAGGTCTCATCTGTTGTATTTCCGTTTTTTGGGTTTTTTTATTTTTTTAACGTTTTATTGGAGTATAATTGCTTTATAATGGTGTGTTAGTTTCTGCTTTATAACAAAGTGAATCAGCTATACATATACATACATCCCCATATCTCTTCCCTCTTGCGTCTCCCTCCCACCCTCCCTGTCCCACCCCTCTAGCTGGTCACAAAGCACCGAGCTGATCTCCCTGTGCTACGCGGTTGCTTCCCACTAGCTATCTATTTTACATTTGGTAGTGTATATAGGAGGGTAGTGTATTTCCATTTTGAGGCAGTTAGACATCTGAGAGAGATAGTTTAAAGAGAAAGTACGCAATCCATCTGGTCTGGGTTTTCCAAAATTACAGAAGTTATTTCAGTATCATTAAATTTGTTAAAAGTATACAACAAAATCTGGAGAACTGTGACTCATTAGTGAAGTGATCCACTAATGTGCACTTTGATGCCTTAAATATAAACTTGCGTGTTCTTGATTTTTTTCAAGGATTTTTATCCATCTTCTTAACTGAATCTTGGCCCTCTTTAAAGATACAATTTTCCTCAAACACCTCAAGTTCTTCCAAACAAAAAAATCAGTATCATTGATAAATCTCTAGAAGTAATGACAGAAATAAAAAGATGGAGACACAAAGCACCAATATCAGGAATGAAACTACAGATTCTGCAGTCATTAAAAGTATAATAAGGGCATACTATGAGTTACAACAACTTTACCTAGAAGTGGACCAATTTCTTCAAACCCGAAACTACAAAACTCAAGCAAGATGAAATAGACAATCTGAATAACCCTATAACCATTAAAAATTGAATTTGTAACTAGAAAACTCCTGAAAAAAATTCACTCTATTACTCCAAATATTTAAAGAGAAATAGCAATAATTTAAATGAATTTTTAACGCTATGGAAATCAGTCACACGTCTATGTACTATTTAGTGAGCGTGCAGAAACCAGAATTTAACACACAAAACCATTTACAGTAATTCCAAAGAAAATTAATTACATAAGTATACACATAATGAAATATGTATAGGACTTAAATGTTGAGATTTACAAAATAATGATGAAAGGAATCAAAGACCTGAAGAAATGGAAAGATATACATTGTTTAAGGATTGGAGTGCTCAGCATAGTAAAGATGTAATTTCTTATCAATTTTATCTAAAGATTTAATGCAGTTACTGTTAAAATCCCAACAAGATTTTGTGTAGACATAAAGAAGTGTATTCTAAAATTTATATGGAAAGTCCCTAGAATAGGTTAAAAGCTTGAAAAAGTAGAACAAAGTAGGAGGAATCACACTACCCAACATTAAGACTTACTATATACCTATAGGAATCAAAACTGTGTGATATTGACAGGAGGATAAACACATAGATCAATGGAACTGAATAAGGAACCCAGAAATAGATCCACACCAAAATGCCCAACTGATTTTTCGTGAAGGTGCAAAATCATTTCAATGAAAGGATAGCATTTTCAACAAATGGTGATGGAGCAACTGACCAACCACAGGCAAAAAAAAATGTACTTTGATCTGGAAATCACACCTATACTGCAAAAATTCACAGATTAGAATGAGATAAATCTCTTTTATACATAAACCACGTCTATATTGCCTTATCTGAGATGGCTGATATTGCAGATACTTGCCATTTGTGGCTACTGAGCACTTGAAATGTAAATGGCATGAATTGAGATGTGCTGTAAATGTAAAATACGTACAGGATTTTGAAGACTTAGTATGAAAAAATAATATGAAATATTTCAATAATTTTATATTGGTTACATCTTGAAATGGGAATCTTTGGGATATGTTTGAATAAAATATATCATTAAAGTTAATTTTACCTTCTTTATATTTTTAATGCGGGTATTAGAAATTTTTAGATTACATATATGAGTTTCATTATTTTTCTGTTGGCCAGAGCTAGTATACTGTATAATTTCCAGTTTCAGTTTCTTTATATTTGAATGAGAATTAAAAGATATCTGTGATGCAACCTGCTTAGAGAGCTAAAGATTTTTATTATTTTTATCCAAGTTTCACATTTGTCTAGCCAAATATTTGAATCTTTTTTGCTATTATATTTATCGATTATTTCTAAAATGTTCCATTTAGTTTTTGCATAAGTAAAAATATTTTGTAATTATATTCATTTCAACAATAAATATTGAGTGTAATCTATTGTAGTTACTTGGGGATTACAAAGCCCTTGTCTTTCTGGAACTGAAATTTGTCAGTTGATAATCTTAACTTATATAGCTGTAGAAATAAGTATAGCTGGCTTAATTAAGTTGGCTTGGGTACAGAATCAACTAGTGGGACCGGAAGCTATGTGCCTACCAGAGAGTTGAGTATTACCTAAAAGAATCCATCTTACCCTTAGGCATTAGCCAGTGGGCTTTCTAGAAGAAATACAGAGTGTTTGTTAATTTAGCAAATTGGATAAGTAGACATTGGTTATATGGAGGTCTGTTCAGAGCTCCTCCTGTGTACTTTGTCCTATTGACTGCTTTTCGAACTCCCTCCCTAGACTCCAAATTCATCAAGAGTTTTCATTTCTCATTGGCATATATGCCAATGATTGGTAAATAATAAGTAGCAAATAAACTATCTGATGAATGAAATACTTAGAGAAAATATTGTCAAAGTTTAAGCCAGTCAATAACACAATTCAAGCCAGATCCCCTAACCTATTAAATCTTGACAAGTGACTTCAATCTTTCATTTGTATGTCTGGACATTGCCTGGAAGGAAGTGTCCATCTTTGTTCAGTCCTTTAAAGTGAGCATTTGAAATTGGTTTATACTCTCATGTAGACATTTTCGTTGTTGTTTAGAAATATATTTAATGGGATCCTTAGACTGGATTCAGAGGAAAAGTAAGCTGTCATCCAAAGATTGTTAACCCCATCAATAAATTGGTAGCTCTAGGGCATACAGAGCACTTGTATTGTTTCAGTGGCCTTAGTGTCCAGTAAATTTACTCCAATAAATAGTAACTAAAGCAGTTTGCTTGACAGTTACATTTTCTAGCCATTGATTTTCGTAAATGTACAGCATTTAGAATTCTGAGAGAGCTTTAAGTAAGCTTGAGTTCAGTTGAAATGATATGAATAGTGATTTGGTGTTTCTGTTCATTAGATAATATAGGCATTTATGTAATTAGGAGGTTCCAGTAATCTTAAGGGTAGATTGGATGAAAAACAAATGTTCAAAAGCCTTTTGTGAATGCAAGAAAATCAGTAGAGGCGGAAAAAAAAAAATAACTGTCTTGTAGAGAGTTGAAGAATCTATCTTATTTGGAAATTCAGAAATATTGAGGTATTTGTGTGTTCTTTGCCAGTTTTACTGCTCGTACAATAACCCCTTTTCTATACTGCCTTTTATTTGAAATCCTCAGTTCTATAATTGATTATATTTCACTTAGGAATCTACCTGCATCCTTCCTGCCATCAGTAATGCTGGCTAACCCCCAGCCACATTCAAGGCATCATCAGTATATCTCGGTGTACTGTGTTTGATGCTGTAACTTTTCTGACAATTTTGATAGTTTCTCCCTTATCTTCATTTTGTTTTCCGTGGTTCTTTTTCTAGCTTCCATTTACCTATTTTCTCTTCCTCCTCAAAAGGGCTCCTGTGGATTGTATCTCCCCAACAGGTTAATTACCTTCTTCATGTTTCCAAATATGGTAAATTTAAATCTATCTGAAGACCTAAATTATCTGAATTCAAGTTTATAAGAAACAGTTGTATATCAAGAATTTTCTAGGATTTAATTTCAAAGCCAACATTCAGGGCATGGCTTATGATCCATACCAAATACCTGAGCCCTCTACTCTCTCAGTACTATAATGTGGAAAATGAAAGTCAGAATTAAGACTGGGCAGTGTTGTAGAATCCTAAAGTTCCTTATATTGGTAAAAAGTATACAGTGAATAAAGTTACTTCTATTTTTTTATTATTCAATACTATTATGATAGTAATTGCCACACTGTATGTACGTTTATGTTTAACTATAATCCTAGTTTAATCAGACAATTTCATTTCAGTACATTGTATAGAACTCTGGAAACTTAGCAATAAAATATTTAAACACTGAAGCACATACACACACACATGCACGCTCACTCTCCTCTTCCTCCACCAATCTTTCTCATTATTTTCGAATTTTATAGCCATGGTCTTACATTACAAAACAGAAAGAGTGCTGTTTGTTTGCCTGTCAAATTATTTCTATCAAGCCACTAATGGGTGCTTACTTTGTGCCAGGCACTGTTCTAAGCGCATTGTAAAATATTAACTTATTTAATCCCATATAACTTTTAAAATAGACACAATATTATTCTCACTTCATAGATAAAGGAATTATGACACTGGATGATTAATGAACATGCGCATTTTCACACTATTCTGAAGTGGTCAATGGAAACTAACTCTGGGCCATCTTATTCCCAAGTCCCATGCTTCTAATTCTTTGGCTCTGCTATTTCCATACATGGTATCTCTATGAGAAGTTTCGGTCCCCTGTGCTTAAAGATAAATATAATAATTAAGCCATCTTATTTCTCTATATTCAAAACTTTATCCCCCAATTATTTTTGCATGCCAAACACATTTAAACAGGTCTTCGTTATACAATTCTTCTTCTGAGTAGAAATCGGCCCTAAAATGCAGGCCAAAAAAAATATATTTAAGCTGAAATAAAGTTTAAAACAATGTTTCTGAGTGAAGGGTATATGTGAATACATGGTTTGATTTTTTGAAACTTTCCTGTAAATCCGAATTCGTTTTAAAGTATAGAGGTGAAATATTTCAAAGTAATATTAATCAAATTGAAAAATATAAATTAGAGCAGTACTACTTAGTGCACAAATTCCAGGGCACACCATTCACATTATATTCTATATGAATGGTACTCCCTGAGGTTGTGCAATAAGGAGGACCTAAAGTAAAGTAAAGTAATTTACATTAAAAGCTGTAGGAGAATGACAACAGAAAAATAAACTGAACAAAAGACAGTAATCTGGATGACACCTCGGTTTCCATAGTCATGTTTTTGCTGTTCTTCATTAGAAATTGTTCAAGCACTGTTTCCTACCACAGTAAAAATGCTCAGGACCTCTCAGAAATCGATCATTTGTTAATATTACCAGTACGTAATAGGAAGGCAGGGACAATGTTAGCCTCATTCGCCGATGTAATCTCAGAGCCAAGACAGTACCTGGTCTACAGTGGGTACTTAATTTGTGGACTGGATAAGCAAATCAGTGAATAATGGATGATGTTGGTGGTGCTTTTCTACTTTAAACTATTTTCAAATACACTCATATTCTACTAATAACCCTCTACATTTATGTAGATAGAAATTTATTCTTTCATTTGATGGAATAGTAAAAGGCAGCATAGTTTCAGTTACTCATCCAAGTTCACCCAGTGAATACAAGTATGTATATGCATGTATGTGTGTGTGTATATGTATGTGTGTGTGTATACGCATATATCTATACATGTATATACACACTCAGAACTAAAGCCCAGCCAAGACTTGTAGACCAAGGTTCCTTTTACTATACTACTTTGAACTGAAAAGAGGAAAAATCATTGAGAAAGGCAGTTTATTTAAAAGTAGACATAAATGTACAAACCAGGGAACACAGTTTTCTAGATACATATTCCATAATACCAGAGAAAATAAGAAGTACATTCAGTGAAATAGTTAATAGAATAGTGACCTGAAAACTTCATAATTCAAAATAAATCCATGTTTTCAGAATTTAGAAATTGAGTGTTTGTTGAATTCATCTGCATATAGGAAATTATGCTATATTTTTTACTAGATGTTTTAATTTACTTTAAGAGTGTTGATTACCATTTGGAAAGGGAAATCTTTCTCAAATTTACCTATATTTTTGGAAGAAAAATTCTGTTCATCTCTTTCTCACATCTCCTCATATATCTTATTTCATTTTTAATTTCCTGCAAACTTTAAATTGTTCCTTTCACTTTCTCAGTGATGACTGATAATGATAATGTTGAGATATGTTTCCTTCTAGACTACCATCCAACCTATATCAATCACTCCATCATGTTTTTAAAATCTGGACTCCACTACTGAGATCTCTCCTGGGCTGTTATTCCTGTATCTTACCATCTCCCAATTCCCATGCTAAGCGCTTTTTGTTCCTTCATTATCCTTTTCAATCAGTTCAGAAAGCTGTTCCTCATACCCCATTCTGTTGCTAAAACAACACCATTAGTCACTTTCAGTTACCTTCCTTTCTTCCTATGCATTAAAACTTCAGAGTTTACCTTATCCTCAATTTCTACTCTACTACAGCTTTTTTGGTTTGACTTTCAACATCATATCATCCTGTCCTGTGAGTTTTCTTTTCATCACTCTTTTTACTCAATGCCCTTCTTCTGATGCTGTGACCTCAACTTCATTATAGTTTCTGTGCAAGAAATAGCATTGTTAATTACAAAGTTTTCTCTTTTTTCCTTTGTTTACTACTTTGTTCTGGTGCTTAGTTTTTTTTTAATTGAGATGAAGTTGACATCTAACATTATATTAGTTTCAGGCATGCAACATAATGATTCACTGTGTGTATATATTGCAAAAAGATCACCACTATAAGTCTAGTTAACATCTGACACCACACATAGTTACAAGTTTTTTTCTTGTGATGAGAATAGGATCCACTCTCTTAGCAACTTCCAAACATACAATACAGTATCACTAACTGTAGTCACCATGCTGTACATTGGTACTTATTTTAGGGTGTTTTTAATAAATAACTAGAGTAACGGAGGTTAAAAACAACACATAGATGAATTGTGATCCTATGTTGTTCCTTGGTTGAGAAATATTTCATTCCTGAATATTATTATTTGTCTTTCTCTAAGTGCATTTTCTTCATACTTCTTTCTCTTATTTATATTCTAAATGTGTCTCTCATTTAGGTGGAAGAGTTGGAATTATTCATTGTTAATAGTTATGAATCATACTTCCTAAAGATAGACATGTATTATCAAAAATGCTGCAAGAAGGCAGCTAGCATTGTCCCCGTGCATTCTCCACATTTCCTCAGGCCACAGAAAAGGTCTCGAACGGATATTATTGATTATTGGATGCTCTAAGACTAAGGAGGAATAAAAAGTGATCTGCTTCTGTTGCAGAAGTTTAAGGGAGTTTCCCCTGAACTTTTTGCTCACACTTCCAATTATGAACTCATAATACAGAAAGAAAATTGTGATTTTTATCATGGAATGCTGAAACCCAAACTGGCATGTAGGAGGAAGGAGCAGAAGTTCTGTGGGTTTGCCAGGATGGTAAGGACATGTTGTCTTGAGAATTACTTATTAAAGCCAGTGAGTGTATTAGGATGAAATAGAAAACTACACACTACTAGTCAAATGTGAATTTGGTCCCTGAGATTAATCCCCTTATAACTCAAAATTTGCAGATTTAAGCAATCACTTCTCCAAATTTCCTAATATCACATTAAAGGGATGTTTAATAAGTTTTGTGGGGGGGTTTGGGGGGTTTTTTTGTTTTGTTTTATTTTATTTTTTAACACCTTTATTGCAGTATAATAGCTTTACAATGGTGTGTCAGTTTCTGCTTTATAACAAAGTGAATCAGTTATACATATACATAAGTTCCCATATCTCTTCCCTCTTGCGTCTCCCTCCCTCCCACCCTCCCCATCCCACCGCTCTAGGTAGTTTACTTTCACACTTTAGCAAACTTTTAAAGCAGTAAATGGAAGGATGTTCTAAGCCATGATCACAAGGATGCTTGACATCTTCATAACAATGCAAGCAATTGAAGGACAGTGGTTTGGTTCTTCTGAAGATAACTTTTTCTTTGGTTTGCTTTGCTTTTTTTGCTTCAAAGTTTGGATCTGCCTCAGTCAGTTGATGGCCTGAATATGCTGCTTATTTCTAGGCTAACATATTTGTCCTCACCATCTCTCCAACAACTTTAAGAATTGTGTTCTAAAAGTTCTTGGTCACTATTGTGACCACATGGTCACAGTAGTATGTGAACTGTTGCAAACTAAAGCTCAGTAAGTTTTTAACTTAGCTAAGTTTGGATGCCAAATTAAAAAAAAAAAGAAAGAAAGAAAGAAAGAAAGCAAAGCGAAGAATAACCACAAGTGCCAACTCTAATTAATTGGTAGTATCTTCTTGGACTGAAATGTTGAGAAGGTCCCATCTGGACTCGGTAGGCGAGTGCAGTGATCTATTAGCCGTGCTTACCATCAGCCCAGGAGAAGGAGGAGGGCAGGATTACTGAGTTTCTGTGGACCCTGTTGTGCAAGGAGGACGTTTTTAGCACGTAAGGTTTGCATTTCAGCCCTGTAAACTATTAATTGGGCCTCTTATCTTCACATCTATCCTACTTTATTTTTGATATCTGATTTAAAGATATACTATGAAGATAATGTAGTAATAATTACCCCCCCAAAAGAGTTGATATCTCTAAATTGTAGATACATGATACTTATAACTTTGATGGTTTGTTTTTGCAAAATAAACTAGGGGATTTATAAACTACTGTATCACTAGATTTTATTGAGTGTGTTCATTATTGATAATATAAAGGTGAATTTATTAATCTCAAATTGGTTAAGGATCAAGACTGATGATTTCAATTAAAGAGTCTTATCTCTAGCAAGTAGATAAAACTTGAATTGTAAAGCTTCCAAAGATAATTTAAAACTTAGGAATGACCAGGTTTTTACAAATTTAGTAATCAGTGTGTTTCATTAATTTATTTCTGGCAGCTGCAGATGAATTTGACACATGTTTTTGCCTACTCTTTGTGAAAAATTTGCTTTATGCATGTTCTATCAATTTTGTACATGTGTGGAACACTCTATCTTAACTTCAGTTAATTAAATGAACTTTAAGGGCATAGACCAGCCTTGATCTCTAACAATTTTCAACTTTCAAGAGACAAAGTGACTTTGAATTATTGTACGAAAATTCAATATATAAAAGGAAGCAGGAATAGTAACTACAGTCTTGGCTGGAGGACCACGTAAAGGAACAAAAAGCATATGGGTTTCATTTTGGCAAATGAAGCAAAAAAGTTATTAAGACATGCAATACAACAAAAAAGAACTCACAACATTTAGCAACAGATTGGCTGTGGGTAGCAGAGGCTCATAAGAACCTGACAACAACTTTCTAAGCTTTTATCTTGGAAAACACATAAGTGGGTTGATTTGCACTTTGTATTTTGGAAGTTGAAAATGTCTTTACTTTGAAGAACTTTTCTTTTAACCTTCAGTATATCACACTTTAAGTTATATGACTATATCATTATGAATAAGGGGAACAATGCAATCCTGAGCACATTTCTCGTAAAACGTGTGTGTATTTTTAAATGGCCTCTGTACTGACGAGGCCTCCTATAAACATCTATTCCACGAGGGTTTTCTTCCATCATTTTCATATCTGTTATTGGCCTGACATACCACAGTGTTTTATGTGAAGATAGAAATGTTATGAGTTCCTTTTAAAATTGTATCGTTTTTTGAATCTATATTTGGTGAAGCCAAGGGAAGATGGGAACATCTCTTTGCCTTTGTGTACCACAGAGTTCCAGCAGAAGTGGACTTCCCTTCAGTTTATTAGATAATTTCAAAATGTCAAGCTTCAATCAATAGTTTATGATGTTGCTAGACCAATACAACGAATAATAATCTAATATAGTAGGTCATTTTTAGGAGCAGTAAAACTTATTATTATGGTACTAAAAATTTTTGGAGCACAAACACATGACATGGATTTCTTACATAAGTATAGAAGCAATGAAAATTTTCTAGAAAGTTAAATGAGTGAGAATTTGAAAGCAGCATAAAAACAGAGGACTTCATAGTGACTTAGATTTACTCAGCATAGAATGGTCTATATCTTTTAGGTCATGACTCTAAAAATAATCAAAACTAAACAGTGTTTGTTTTCTGATTCCTGAGTTTTTTCTCTGATTTGTTGCCACTCTTCTAACAGTGGTATCCTGACTCTTCTAATCCCTCAGACCCCAAATCTTAGAGTCAGTTTCAAATATTCTTTCTTCTCTTTCTTGTCAGTTCCTATCAAATCAGCATTTATGTTACTAACATCTATTCCCTCTCTTCGTATTCTATTTGCTATTATCCTAGCAATGGATTTCATCTCCATTTCTTATCAATTCTTTCTCTCCCTTTCAAAGTATCCTGTAAGATTATTCTTTTTAAAATATTTTTGAGTTCTGTTTTGTCTATACTCTCTCTAAAGCCTTTACTGCATTGATTTTAGTATATATTTAGCAGTTAAGATCCCTAATCATTTTATCATAAACCAGTTATTAAAATGGTCTTTGATATTTGAATGGCACTTGATAATTTCAAAGAGTTTTCACATAGTTACTTATTGGCTTTTCTATAAAGCCTGTGTGACTGATATTTTTATAACCTATCTCTTATCAAAAAGGATTGTTAAGACTGAAATTTTGCCACTTGCATATCTAGCATCTATAGCTGTGGGATTTGAACTCATACCCTCAGAGTCGAAGACAAAGTTCCCTGACACCTTCCCCTCTATTTACCTCTCATTGCCCAGGTCACTTACTTCCAGATTCCCCACCCAAAGACTTAGTGTGTCAAGGCTCATTTCCAGCTCTAATTCCTCCATGATGAGAAAAGAACCTTGCAAATTAATTTTGGAAATATGAATGGAAAATGACTTAGTAACTGAAGAACTTCACGGCCTTGTAGGAGGAGTTCCAGGAGTAAGTTAAATGTTGTTGACTAAGGAAGGAAAAGGAAAAGAATTTGGTAAAAATGATGGAAAAGAAGTAAACAGCAAAGCCTGGTGAGGTAAACTCTCTCCATGCTTGGCCATAGTAGTGGCAGCCATAGAGTCCAGGATAGGTTTTGTGAGATGGAAAGGAGGAATTGCATGGTCCAGCAATGAGAGATTAAAGGGTGTCATGGGAAGGATGCATGTTTTGGGAACAGGTTGAATGCTGGTTTGTCACTTATTAGTCATGTCAACATGACTGTGTTATTAACCTTCTCAACCTCAAGATTTCTTAGTGGTAAAATGGGAATAAATATATCACTCTCTGGTTACTAAGACACTTAGCGTATGTAAAAGTTTTGTGTAAAATATATAATCATAAATAGCAAATAATTTTCTTCTCTCCCAGTGTTTGACAAGTTATTTATCCCCTCAGTTCCTCAATCTACTGTTCTGTAAAAATGGGGAAAATAATAGAACTTACATCTTGTAGGATTTTTGAAGATTAAAGGAGCCATCATACCTAATGCCCGTAGAACAGTGCTCAATAAATGAAGTCAATGATGCGGTTGATTGATACAAGTCAGAAGTCCTAGGGTGTTATGAGAAACATTATTTAAGTACACTGAGACTCAATGTTTCATCTGTAGGATGAGGTCAGTAACTTTCCCTTTAATGTTTTGCTTAAATGTTAAATGAGATAGGTGAAATGCTTTGTAAGCAATAAAATACTATGGCAATGCGAAGTATTCTTCAATATCAAATCTGTTATAAAATTTCAAAGTCATAAAGTATTTGAATAAAAGAGAATTTTTAAAGCCAAGGTTGGGAATTTAATTCATTTATGTCTCTCAAATCTCAATATCAAAAAAACTGTAAAAATTCTCAGTTTTGTCTTTAAATCTTATCATACCACCTTAAAGTTTGCTAAAAATCTATTGTCTCTGAGTTTATTGAATCTTCAGGGGCAGGGAAGACAAATGTTATCATCTAGATTTCACAGAATGAGTCCTGTATGCTGTAGATAATAAACTCTTGATATCTATCAAACTTCCTTTGAGAGAAACTCACATTTCCCCTTGATAAATAGGGTCAGATGTTGGTATTATATTTATGTCTCCTTTACAAGGTCACAATCTGAGATCACTGGAGGTCTTTAGAATCCTTCTTGGCTTTTGAATAATAGATTTCTGAAATTGACATTGCCTTACCAAAGGTATTTACTTTAATGGAATGTGTATAAGGATGCCCTGTACCCTGGTACTATTTTTCACTGTCCAGCCATGTTTGGCTGGGGTGATGGTAGGCAGGTGAGGCTGAAATCCAGCCTTCCATCAAGTCATCCAAGCCACATTCCCTAGCATGGGGCTATGTTTGCCCTACCTTTCTTCACCTAAAGGTATTGCCTCTGTCCAGACCGGCCCTGATGACTGAGTCTTATCTTAGTGGGTACCTTTCCTCACATTCTCCAGAGGTGGGCCTATTGTTGTCACTGTTGTTTTAATTTAAAAACATCATCAAGGTGACATGCATAGAAATTTAAAAAAATACAGGAATGGGGCGTAAGTGGTTTAGTCAAAACATGAAATACATTTCAGATACAATGGGAATAATAGGGTTTGGTATGGGATTTAGAGTTGGGGAAGTGGAGTTTCAAAGGCAGAAGTCAGAGACATTAACCATGTCATCCCAAAGAAGGCAGGGGTAGAAAAGGTAAGTTTGTATGAAGGTCTGAGAAGCTGGCCCGCCACGTCTGACTACGAAAGGGGTGCTTTTGTGGAGGCGTGTGGAGGCTACTGCTTCTACAGGCCTGTACCTAAGCACCTTACTGGTGGGCTTGACACTATTGTTGGTCAGACTCATCGTCACATGCAGAAATATGAAAGGAATATGGGAAGTTAAAAATGCGAGGCATAAAAACTACATACGTAAGAAGTTGATTTTATTTTTAAAATTGTAATAGAACACAGGGGTAAAGATTGGGTGACAGGGAGGTGAAACAAACCCACTCTCTTGGTCCATTCAGGCTACTATAATAGAATACCATAGACAGGGTGGCTTAAAACAACAGAAATTTATTTCTCACAGTTCTGGAGGCTGGGGAGTCCAAGATCAAGGTCCCTGCAGATTCGGTTCCTGGTGAGGACCTGCTTCCTAGTTCGTAGACGGCTGTCTCCTCTCATACGGTCCTCGCATGGTAGAAAGGAGCGAGAGTTCAATGGGGTCCCTTTCATATGGCCAGTAATTCCATTCATGAGGGCCCTGCCCTCATGACCTTACACCTCCCAAAGCCCTCACCTCCTAATACCATCACATGAGGATTAGGTTTCAACATAGGAATTTGGGGGAGACACAAACAATCAGTCTGTAGCACCCACTAAGGTGCCGCTTATTCTGAATGAGAAATTCAGACATTTTTTACTGCAATGTTGACAAACTTACAGAACTTCACTAAGCCTGTGTCTGTGAAGCGGGAATAATAACAATGATATTAATGCTATATCAGCAGTATTGGTTAAATGTTTCATATATGGTAGGTGCCTAGTGAATGTTAGTTATCAATTTTGGTTGTTATAATAAGTTATTGGAGGGTGAACATGATTGGAGATGTGACTTCTGTATTTTAGGCATGTGGGATATTGAAGCGGTCAATTTATTATAATTTACATACTTTTGACACTTGCTTCCATCAGTATTTTAAAATATTGATATAAGCAGAGTTCATCTCTTCAGTATAAGGGAATATGTTGTCATAATCACTCAAGCAATATATCATCACCCATCTGATATTTAAAATGTCAGTTTGATTGAGAAATGAGAGTCGTGGGCAGATGAATGTGACTTAAATGTGGTTTGGTTTATGTACAGACAGAATGGTTGATGGCCAGGTTCTAGAGACTGGATAGACCCAGGGCTATGGCAGTTCGCTGGGTTCCTGGAGCACTAGGATCGAGCAACAGGTGTGAGGTTATGCCGCGTTGGTCCCCGACAGATGTGTTCCATAACAGGTAATAGGTACCTACCTATGCCTGATGTTCAAGAGCAGTTGATGATGGCCTTGGGACCTTGGGGTAGGAGGTAATGTGAAGAAATAGAGCAAAGTGTTAGAGTTATTGTGATTGCACAACTTCTCATTTTGAGTATGGCCAGTGGAGGGTCAGGGTGGTGGTCTAGGAAGATAGGATCAGGAGGTGAAATGAACTGTTTTCATTTAGGAGTTCAGACCTGAGAGAGCTGAAGGGGAAAGCAATTTATTAGAGTACAAGGCAGAGAATGAGTCCTAAGGAACAAAGCAAGAACTTGGCAAGAAACCAGAGCCACGGCAGGTTTCTGATGAAGCTGGCCGTGCTGGGCCTCTCATTTGCGAGGCTATTCAGGTTGGCACATGACTGAGCATAAAGGCTAGAGAGCTGCAGGCTACACAAGGTGAGCAAAGGATTAATACACTACAGAGTGTTTAGAACATGAAATAAAAAGACAATTTCTGCATGTAAATCCAAGCATTTTGAGTGATCAGCGCGGAAATACATAGGCCATCCTTTTGTGTGAGGTCATGAGGTAATGACTTTTTATTATCATGGTTATGCTTAATCTCAATGAATTATGTTTGATTTCTTTGTACTCTTAGTGATTTATTCCTCAATATGACTTCTCTAGCCATCAAATCCACTCCTGTTTACTCTTTGGCCTCCCCCTGCTTTTATCAGCTACTGCTTTTCATTCAATAAATATATTTTGCTTGCCTGCTAAGTTGGATGGGAGGTTGAATTGAAAATTGAGAGATTGACAGGAAGCAGTTGATTGAGGATTGTGTTACCACATGGACTGGGTTGGATAAAACCCCCCAAAATTTATGTCCTTCTCAGAACTTCAAAAATGTGACCTTGTTTGGAAATAGGCTTGTTGTAGATATAATCAGTTAAGATGTTGTCATCCTGGAGTAAAATGGTCCCTTAATCTACCATGACTGATGTCCTTATAAGAAGAGGAGAGAGGAGACACATAGGGAGAATGCCATGTGAAAACAGAGGCCGAACCTTGAGAGATGCATTTGCAAGCCAAGGAATACCAAGAAATGCTGAGAATCGCAGGCAGTACCAGAAGCCAAGAGGAAGATGTGGAACAGATTCTCCCCTAGAGCCTTCAGAGACAGCGTGGCCCTGCCAACAGGCCCAAATCCTCATTTTGAATTGGTAGATTCCAGAGCTGTGAGAGAATACATTTCTGTTGTTTTAAACACCCTGTTTAAAACACCAGGGCTTCCCTGGTGGCGCAGTGGTTGCGAGTCCGCCTGCCGATGCAGGGGACTTGGGTTCGTGCCCCAGTCTGGGAAGATCCCACATGCCGCGGAGCAGCTGGGCCCGTGAGCCTTGGCCACTGAGCCTGTGCTCCTCAACAGGAGAGGCCACAACAGTGAGAGGCCCGCATTCCAAAAAAACAAACAAACAAACAAACAAAAAAACACACCCTGTTTGTTACCGCAGCCCCGGGAAACTAATACACCATGGAAAGGAATTTAAATATTATAGTATTAATTTATCTATAAAGAATTTTAACTACCAGAGCTACTCTTCCATTGAATATCAGTTTTATGTATCTTTTATCATGTAACACATCATTAAAGTAATAATTTTAAAGGATGTAAAAAGGAAGTAATAGTTCCTTGAAGGTACCCAAAAGTTTTGATTTGTGGATCAGGCCAATACTAGTAAGGCATTTGATAGAGTTTCTCATAGTATCCTTCTGTGCACTTAGAGGAATGCATCAACTCAATACATTTCTTACTATATATTTGGTGATTGAGACTTTGGCCTAGAAGGGGCAGATTAAGGTATATTAAGATACACTGTGAAAAGAAAGTAGGTGCATGTTAAATAGAGAAATGAAAATATACAGAGAATTGCCCCCAAACAATTGATTTGTGTTTATCCCTCTTCTTAAGACACCCATTCTTCTCCACCCTTTTAAAAAATATCGGTTTTACCAATTTTCCCACAGTCAATCACCCTGCCATTGTTTAGGCTAAATGCAACACTTCTGTAATCCAGTTTAACGTGTACCACAGGCATGGAAGTTCTATGTAAACTCCTTGGAGACAGATACCCTCTTTTATTTATCTTTGAATTACCAAGCCCTAAAATGTTTGTGCCCTCGTAGAGCTGTTTCTTGAGATGGGACATCTTAGTCACAGCAGTTCACAAATCATACAGTGCAGTGATGTAAGTGCACTCCTTAGCTTTTCTGACCATTCAGAAAAGCTTGCATTTAATAAATAGCATTAAAAGAAATGGATTCCTTTTCCACTGATGTTCAGATGGAGAGGTTTTGGACATTCTCAGAAATGAGAAGGAATTCTCTTAGTTAAATCTGTATATACATTCCGTGCTATCTAAAACACAATGGATGCTTGTTGTTTCCTTTACCTTTAGTTAAGGCCTTCCTATTGCCAAGAAAAGGGAAAGAAAAGTAGAAATTGTAAAATATTCAGCCATCGTTAGCTAACCATTCTTTGCAAATAGGTAGCATATTTGCGTATCTATTTACCAGGGATTTTTATTAATGTTACAGAGAGACTCAAAGACTTGGAGGAGAGTGTTGATTCCATGTGGCTGCATTTCTTTAAGGCCTGAGCCTCCTGTGTTAGCATCTGAGTTTGAAATGCTTATAAACATAGTCCATCTCTAAATTGCAACAAAGATTGGTATTGTGAAGATTATTAATAGTTCACTCAACTGAAGGGGAAAGTAAACAGCAGACACAAAGATTTTTGCCCTCCCAAATCTTAAAGACATCCATTTTAGAGAAAAGGAGAGAGGAATAATAATTTCATTAAAATAATAGAAAAGTTGAAATTATTGTTAGCCCTGAAACAGGGTAGAGATATGTGAATCTATGGGAAGAATTTTAGAAAATTGGCAGAAGTCAAAGTTAGGTTTTGAATTATACTTCTGGAATAAGGACATAATATGTAATCAGGCCATGTCTCTGATAATTATGTTATATTAGATGAAAAAAATCACATGGATAAGAAAATGTAATTAAATCACTCAAAATAAGAATGTCATTGTTTTCACTTTCTTTTAATAAATGAAAGGTGAGGAAAGATATCCTTTTAAACTATACGTGAGCAATTCCAGTATCTTCTCAGAAATGAAAATTGGATTGTAATATGAGCTTGTCTTTGACCATGTTCTAAAAGGATAATACAATGAATTGGCAAAAGACCCCATGAACAGAGTCCGTGTATAAAGGATCAAATAAACACAAAGAAACTCCTACAGGCAAAAGGCAATGTAATTGGCAGCAAGATTTAAGGGGAAAAAATTAGGACCAGGGAAGACAGAACCAGTTTCTGCCTCCTTGTTTTGGTGCTTTCTCATCTAAGGAAAACAAACAAACAACAACAACCAAAAAAAAAAAAAAAAAAAAACAGGATAAATGAAACATCTCACCTTTGTGGCAGAGGTAGAAAGATTCAGAATTATTGTTTATAAACTTATTTCAGGTGAATTAAAAGACTAGGGAGACATTTCTATTTTACAAGTTCTCAGACTTAACTTTGAACATTGCTGCTGATTCATTTCTTAGAGTTTTTTAAGGCATTATTTTTTTCTTCTAAAGCTACTAATGCTCAAAGGAAACTGAAATTTTTTAAATATAGAATACTTGAAAGAAATAGGTTGAATGAAAATAACACAGCTAATATTTTAGCAAATTCTTGACCATAGCTGGAGAAGTTAACTGAGAGGAGCTGTATGTCAAGATTACCTTTTCTTTTTGTCAATTAGATGCTTTGTTTGCACAATATGACCTACTTAGTACTGAAGATTTTTGTGCCTTTCTACAGCCCTTTTTCATTTATTAAAATGAAAGACATTATCTATGCTACCTTTTAGAGATTCCTGTGGATTTGAATTATCAAGAGTATAGATGAGTGTTGCTTTATGCAGAATTGATGGATGAAATTTAATTTTACAACAAAGGTAAAAAGTGAGTATTAATGTGGCACACAGTTTTTAGCAAAATTCCTCTAAACAACAATTTTCATACTGTATTTTTCTACCAATTATATATTTCAATTTTATTTATTCTTAAAGACTTTTAAAAAATATCTCCATTAGACTGATTCAAGTATCCCTGTTTTTATACACTTTCAATTTTTTTTTTTAGTCTATGGTATTGTATTCCTTTTGGAAAAATTGTGTGGTATTAAGGTAGTAAATAAAAACAGAAATAGTTCAGTGTTCCTTGAGGGAAATAGAGTCATTTTGACCACATATTCTTTTATCTGAAATATAAATAATTTATAACTAAAAAAAGGTTTATATCTGAATCAAGTGTACATAATGAATACAACACCATCTACATTCATTAATTGAAACAATATGGAACTAATTTTTTAAGCTGCTGAAAATTTTCCCTTGCACAGTTTTTTCTAATGTACCGCCTTCTGTTTTCTCAATGGGACTGTTGCTTTTTAAATTTTCATTAATTCCTAAACTATACACTAATTTCTTTTCTGTATATTTGCTCTAAGTGACTATATATTTGAGAGAAAGAGAGAGTGGGTTTTCTGGTGAGTTACGATAGTAATATGATTGCTGGATGAAGTAGCTTTTAACATTTGGAATGACCATAAAATGGCAATAAATTTAACAGAAATACCCTTCGCTGTGTTACAGCAGTATATCATAAGGTTTTCTGTATGTGAACCTAACCTCTCTCCTACAGAGAATTTTTAAGCAGTATATTCCATGCATAAACATTTTCAGTGGGCTCCAATATACTTTAATACATAAATACATAAAACATAAATGCCACAGTTCCTGAAGAAAAAAAAAAACATCAAAAACCCCCTGTGTAGCTCTCAACATGCTACTACATTTTTCTCATTAAAAAATAGAAAAAGGGCTTCCCTGGTGGCGCAGTGGTTGAGAATCCGCCTGCCGATGCAGGAGACATGGGTTCGTGCCCTGGTCCGGGAAGATCCCACATGCCGCGGAGCGGCTGGGCCCGTGAGCCATGGCCGCTGAGCCTGCGCGTCCGGAGCCTGTGCTCCGCAACGGGAGAGGCCACAACAGTGAGAGGCCCGCATACCGCAAAAAAAAAAAAAAAAAAAAAAAAATAGAAAAAAAAAACTAATAACTGTACAATCCTCCACTTAAAATTTTAAAGCCTAATAATAATACTTAAAAAAAAATCTCATACCAATGCAAGGACCATATGGTAACTAGTATAGTGAATCTATTTATCACTGTTTTCAAAATTGTGTTAAATTTTTTGATAATTTTAAAGCTTGGTCTGTTGTTAAAATGTTTTCAATTGAAGGTTATTGGTTTTATTCTTTCCTTCATCCCTTTTTTTTCTGGCTGCATGGCTTGGCATGCAAGATCTTAGCTCCCCAACCAAGGATCGAACCCGTGCCCCCTGCAGTGCAAGAGCAGAGCCTTAACCACTGGACTGCCAGGGAAGTCCTCCATCCTCTCTTTTTTAATAATAGTTCATTTCAGGAAAATGAAAATAGTGATAGCTAGCTAACTACCTCTTTAGGTCTTAATATGGACCACATCCCATGCATGACTTTGTTTTCATTTTTCTTATTGAATTAGCACACACTTATAAGGAAGTCTTACCAATTTCCTTTTATAGGTAAGGAAATTGAGGTTCAGAAAAATTGAGCAATCTTAAGATCACAGTTAAGGGCTTCCCTGGTGGCGCAGTGGTTGAGAGTCCGCCTGCCGATGCAGAGGACATGGGTTCATGCCCCGGTCTGGGAGGATCCCACATGCTGCGGAGCAGCTGGGCCCGTGAGCCGTGGCCGCTGAGCCTGCGCGTCCGGAGCCTGTGCTCCACAACAGGAGAGGCCACAACAGTGAGAGGCCCGCGTACCGCAAAAAAAAAAAAAAAAAAAAAAAGATCACAGTTAAACGATAGAGCTAGGATTTGATCCCAGACAGGCTTTATATCCAAGGTCACAGGATGATAAGTTGCCTGAGGCCAGAGACCATGACCTCTGTCGCTAGTATCTATTGATTGATACATATCTCCCATATCAAAATAAAACCTCCTATTCACTATTCAGATTTCATGGATATTTTGAATTATTTTTGTGTCTTTTAAAGAAAATACATCCTGGAATTTTAATAGCAAAAGTAGATTTGGTTCTTTTAGCTAAAATAAAAATCAGGAGCAATATTCAGTATAAATGTATTATGGAAAAAATCAGCTAGCAGCTTACATGTACAGGATGTTTGGAGACACAAGTAAAAATGAAATGTATACCTTTTGCCGTATACTTGTTGATTCTGGTATTCAGCTCTAACTCTGACTCCAGAGACTTGTAATAACATGTATTTCAGATGGGAAAAGCTTTGGGTTACTTGGGAAAGTGTAGCTGAATTTTAAAAACTCTCAATTTAATCTCAAGGTACTTGGTCCATCCCTTCAGAGGTACGTGAATAGAGCTTCATCTCAACCCACCGGAGAGTGCCAACTCCATGCCAGAGTGCAGCATGACCCAGAAAAGCACGCTGACATCACTCTGTCACTGTTCTTGCTCACAACCCCATGTTCTTCTTCTTATAATCTGAAATACAGTTTAAAAGGCTTAGTGTTTTGTTCACTGTTTCATATGATGTCCCAAAATTGTGCTTCAGATTTATCTATTCCTCTTCTGTTATTCACTTCAGAGTGAAAGCCCTCTTACTCCACACCGTCCGGTCAGTAATAATTTGGTATGTTAATAAATTGCCGTATGTCAGGAGGATATAAGTGGGATGGAAATTAAAAGTGGCAGAGTAAAGGGGTTCAGGAGTCCCAGGGCCATGATGGATCTCATTGAGCAGGTGAGATTTGTACAAGACTTCATGCTGTGGGGAGACTGTTCCAGGCAGAGTATACAACTAGAAAAAAGGCTCTAAGGTGGGAGTGTGTTTGATGTGTTCTTTCTATAAAACCCAATTGAATTTGTGGGGGAAAAAAAATCAATAGAAGTGCTTTTTCAAGGCAGAAAGTAGTACGCAGTATCATAAAATTAAGGGGGATTAGGGTACAGATTAGAGACTTGTACGTTTTGGTTTATGCTCAGTGGAAAAAGAATGTAGAAGCATTTGCAAACAATCTGGGAGGAGATTTCTTTAATGGTTCTGTAAGATCTCCCACGGGAAGGCCTAGTTTTTTTTTTTTCTTTAACCCACTTTTACTGATTTTTTCCCCCACATATTCAATTGGGTTTTATAGAAAGAATGCATCTTTTTATTTTATACTGATATTTCATTTAATTATGTAGTGTATAATTATATTGTGTCATTACATACATAAGAATGGGGGCAATCACACTTGACTCTTTATAAGCACAGGTTCTGATTGTCTCTTGCTGTGTAACAAATTAGTCCAAAACTTAGTAGCTTAAAATAGCAGTCCCTTTGTATATCTCATGTTTTTGTGAATTTGGGCACGGGTCAGCTGGGTGATTGTTCTATTCCACGTTATATCATCTGTGATCATTCAGTGGTAATCAGATGTCAGATGGCTGTCAGGAGGATCCAAGACAGCTCTACTCACATGTCCAGTGCTTTGGTAGGAATGACTGGAATACTTGGCTCAACTAGATCTACTGACCTAGTACCTATGGTAGACTTAGGGTAGTTGAGCTTCTCACATGGCAGCTCAGAGTCCAAGAGTAAATGATACAGAAGACAGGAAGTGTTGAAGTTTCCAATCTCTTAATGCCCGGCCCTAGAAAACAGCAGCTCATCTCTTCCACCACATTCTATTAATCAAAGCAGTCACAGAAGCTCACCCACCTTAAAGAGCAGAAACAAAGACTTCACTTCTTCAATGGGAGGAGTGTCAAAAAACAGCTTCAACCACCTTTAGTCCACCAAGGTGTACAATTCAATTCTAATAGACAGTAGCTTTCAGCGGGTCATCTTGATCCATCTGGAGATCCTAAAGAGGGAATGGAGAGTTTTGGTTTATCCAAAAATTTTGGAAAATGGAAGTCTGTTAAGACAGATTCTATCGTAATTCCACTCATTTTTAAAAATTTTACTTCATTCTGTTTATAATTATCACTTGTGTTTCTGGCCAGACATTTTAAATCAGAAAGGTGCAGTATATCATAGAGGAATGAACATCCATCTAAATATAGTGTAATTATAAAAACATTTACTTTAATCTCTAGGAAACATATTCTTTGTGTCTGTTTTCTAACTTTTAAGTAAACCCATCACTTTTTAAATTTAATTTTGCTATATTTGAAGGTTTTAAATACTTTTCTGATAAGAAAAGTTCCCAGATTGGGATGCTTGGTTAGATTATACACTGCAGTACATCATCGTGAAAAATATAGGCAGTCAGGTGTTAGAGATTCTATTCCGTCTTCTCGCTGGCTTTTTAGCACATCTGCTCCATTTAAAACTATGGCAGGGAGGTGTGTAAGATTGAGCTGATTGTCTCTAGGAGTTTACTGTGCTTCTTTCAAAACTTTGTTTTTCAGTAAAGGCAATTGCTCCTTGAGCAGTACTGGTTGTTCCACACCCACTAATTATCATACAGCCATTTAAAGTTGAAATGGTAATCAAACCAATGAAAGCCCAAGATTAGCTGCATTCCTTCTTCATTTCTAGTGGAGAGATTCATCTGAATATCTATAAAGGATTTTGTCGTGCATTCTCTGGCAGATGCAGTAAAACCAAGGCAATACAAACTTTTAAAATACAGCTTTGAATTTTAGGTTGAATTTTAAGTTGGACATATTTTAATTTTTACAATTGAATTATAAGAGTCAAGTGATATTAAAGGATCATTCTGGTTATAAATAGAATATGAGGATTTGGGTTTTATTACAGAAAGAAAAATCTATTTTAAATGGTAAAATTTATACTTTTGCGCATCAGAAATTACTGATTGATGCTTCTATTGAAATTATTAAGATCTAAGTATACAATGATACTTGAGGCAAATTCTCATTTAAGGAATGGCATACTGCGTGACAGGTTGTGAGGTGTTAAGAGATAATTGCATGCCTGGAAGGTGTGGTGAATCATATGAGCAAAGGCCAAGAACATCCAGAGACCAAAATTCACCGTCATTTCAAATATTACTCCCTGGTGTGTGTTATTCTACTTAAAAATTGCATTCTTCTTGGTTGTAAATTTAAGGACCCAAAACAAACCATGTTAAATTAGTACTTTTGTAGTTTTTAAAAATGTGTTTAACCTTTACCAACACAATAGAATGCATTCAATTCATAATTATAAATATTATCAGGGCTATTGAATAGGGGGATAAGCCAAATACCCTTCTGGACCTTCCATTTGAGATAATCCTGATTGCCCGCAGAATGAAATGCATGCTATGAATCAAAGACATGTAATGCTGTATCAAATAAGTATGTGTTTATTTATATGTATTTTGATATCCTTATGCATCAAAAATAATTCATTTTATTGGAATTTTTTTTAGTCAAAATGCAACCCCCTCTCACTCTTCTTGATTTCGATATGAGACCACGGTATTTCACGATAGACAATCAGGAAAATAACAGATAAGAGAAAGGAGAGAGGGAAGAAGGGACATTTTAAGGTTTATATTTGTGTTCAATGCTCTGCTCCCCCCTCAATTCTTTACTCATCTAAAGGTAGAACTGTTTCTGCAGGAGGATTTAAAGTTAATTATCTATACCCGAATACCCTTAGTAGAGGCTCCTGTGAGCACCTCACTCCACTGCTGAAAGAACAACAGGTAAGATCAAGGGGGACAGACAATGACAAAACAGAAGTTACTTACCAATTCACAGCTATACCTATGGGCAGAGCCTGTGTTTAAATCCTACTCCTACATTTTTAATTTCATGGTTCTGGGAGTTTCTTAAACTCATGTGCCGTAGCTTTTCCATCTGCATCTGTAGAGGATATTAATAGTATTTATATTTGTTAGGAGGATTACATGACCTAATGTATGAAAAGTGCTTTGTAAATAAACAACCCAATTTAAAAAAATGGGCCAAAGACATTAACAGACACCTACCAAAGAAGATATACGGATGACAAATAAGCATATGAAAAGATGTTCCACATCATATGTCATCAGGGAAAGGCAAATTAAAATAACAGTGAGACTTCACTTACACACCTATTAGAATTGCCAAAATCTTAACCGCCTACAACACCAAATGCTGGCAAAGATGTGGAGCAACAGGAACTGTCATTCACTGTTCGTGGAAATGCAAAATGGTACGTCCACTTTGGAAGACACAAAACATTATCTTACCATACAGTTCAGCAGTTACACTTCTTAGTATTTACCCAAAGGAATTAAAAATTTACATCCGTACAAAAACCTGAACACAGATGTTGGCAGCGACTTTATTCATGATTGCTAAAACTTGGAAGCAACCAAGATGTCCTTCAGTAGGTGAATGAATAAATAAAGTTTGGCACATCCAGACAATGGAATATTATTCAGCACTCAAAAGACACGAGCTGGGCTCCCCTGGTGGCGCAGTGGTTGGGAGTCCGCCTGCTGATGCAGGGGACACGGGTTCGTGCCCCGGTCTGGGAAGATCCCACGTGCCGCAGAGTGGCTGGGCCCGTGAGCCATAGCCACTGGGCCTGCACGTCCGGAGCCTGTGCTCCGCGACGGGAGAGGCCACAACAGTGAGAGGCCTGCGTACCACCCCCCCAAAAAAAAAAGACATGAGCTATCAAGCTGTGAAATGACATGGAGGAACTTTAAGTGCATATTACTCAGTGAAAGGAGCCAATCTGAACATACTACATATTGTTTGATTCCAAGTATATGACATTCTAGAAAAGGTCAAGCTATTGAGAAAGTAAATAGATCACAGGTTGCCAGGGGGTAGCAGAGAGAGAGAGATGAATAGGCAGAGCACAGAGGATTTTTAGGACGGTGAAAATACTCTGTATGATACTGTAATGGTAGATAACTGTCATTATATATATGTTCGGACCCATAGAATGTAAACACCAAGAATTAACCATAATATTAATTATGGAATTTGAATGATAATGATGTGTCAATGTAGGTTCATCCATTGCAACAAATGTACTACTCTGGTGGGGGATTTGGTAATGGAGGAAGCTGCATGTGTAAGGGCAGGGGGTATATGGGAAATCTGTACTTTCTGCTCAATTTTGCTGTTAACTTAAAACTAAAGTCAAAAAATAAAATCTATTGGGGCTTCCCTGGTGGTGCTGTGGTTGGGAGTCCGCCTGTGGATGCAGGGGACACGGGTTCGTGCCCCGGTCCGGGAAGATCCCACATGTCGCGGAGCAGCTGGGCCCGTGAGCCATGGCCGCTGGGCCTGTGCATCCGAAGCCTGTGTTCTGTGACGGGAGAGGCCACAACAGTGAGAGGCCCGCGTACAGCGGCAAAAAAAAAAAAAAAAAAAAAAAAAAAAAAAGTCTATTAAAGGACTTAAGAACAAATATTAAATTTTTTAAAAAAATTTCAGTATATCAATACAGTTATTCCCTTCACCTCCTGATGCTTATATTTTCTGAGTTATTTTATCACAAATGAAGGATAGATTGATTAAACAATTTTTTTCAACTAAAAGAAGAAATGCTTTGTAAGGTTGCTAACCCTGAGTTAGTATTAATACATACTAGATATTTTTATCATCAACATGTGAATGCTCTGAATTTATAGAATTTTAAATATGAGATTCCTATGAAATGTCTAGAATGGGCAAATCAATCACGACATAAAGTAGATTAGTAGCTTCCAGGGTCTAGGAAGGCAAAGAACGGAGAATGACTGCTAATGGGTATGAAGTTTCTTTTTCAAGTGTCTGAAACTGTTTTATATTAATTAGTGGTGACAGTTGTGCAACTCTGCAAATATATTAAATATCACTGAACTGTACACTTGAAAAGAGTAAATTTTATGGTATGTCAGTTCTGTCTCAATGACAGCATTATAAAAATTAATGGGAGGGGTGGAGAGACAAATATATTTTGTAATAGTGGGTTTTTTAATTTGTTTATGAAACACCTACTATTTGTTAAGCATATTCTCTACAACATATAATACATAAAATATATTATTATATAGATTATACTATATAATCATGACCTGTCATATATATTTTTATATTTTATATATATAATTTCTCAATGAAGCACTTATTACAGATAAACAAGAAACATATCAGGTAATAATAAGTGTTTCATTGATGATAAGTAAGTTGAGACAGTGACTGGGTGGTTATTCTTGTTCCTAAAGTGAAGGAAACTTTGCTGAGATGGTGTGTCATCTGAGGTATGATTATCCGGCATGAATGAGTCATAGGAAGACTGGGGAAGAACATTCCAGGAGGAAAGAATAGCTAGTATAAAGACTTAGAAGCACGACTGCCTTTATGTGTTTAAGGAGGCCATGAAATAGAGTGAGAAATGGGGGAGAGGACTAGGGTCATAGTCAGCAAGTTAGACTGGAAGGAGCCTTTCTAAGTTTTCTCATATATGAAATGAATGATACCTAATGTGAAGAATTGCCCTGGAATTTTAAAAACACATGAATAATACTTAGCATAGTGTCTCACACATGGCTGGAAGTAAATAAATATTACTATTCTATGAATTTGTCACTTACATGTAGACTGGCCCAATCGTGGGCATGAGAAATAGACAAAGATTTAAAGTATTAACAATGGTTCCTTGGGGCTTTAGGAAAACCCCTCTTTCTTAATCTATGAGGAAAGAAATAATGAGGTTTCCAGAAGTAACAAAGAAGAATTTCTTTAATAGAAAACAAATTGCAGATATCTTCATTATTTCCCTTAGATTCCAAACCTTGGGATATCAGACTATTTTTAGTCTTCATATTAATTTGTTTTCGTGTCAGATTGTATTTCCTTGCTAATTTTTAAGCCGTCAGTTTTGTATGAGTTATCTGTGTTTTTTCCCCTCTCTTCTTACTATTCATAATATCGAGATAAATGTATACAAAGTTAGAAGGAGTTAATACTATAAGAAAAGAGACTTTCTATTATTTGGTTAATTTTCTAAGAGGCTATATATATAATATACATGTATATATGTAATATATCATGCATATAGGCAAAATATGAGCTACTGTATAGAAAGGAAGTACTAAAAGACATTTTCTGTTTTATTCCTTATTAATTTTTTATAAATTTATTTATTTTAGTTTTATTTATTTTTGGCTGTGTTGGGTCTTTGTTGCTGCAGGAGGGCTTCCTGTAGTTGCAGCGAGCGGGGGCTACTCTTCATTGTGGTGGCTTCTCTTGTTGCGGAGCACGTGCTCCAGAGCGCAGGCTCAGTAGTTGTGGCTCATGGGCTTAGTTGCTCCGCAGCATGTGGGACCTTCCCGGACCAGGGCTCGAACCTGTGTCCTCTGCACTGGCAGGCGGATTCTTAACCGCTGTGCCACCAGGGAAGCCCAGATGTTTTCTCTTTTATTAAAACTATCAACAATAAGGACTTTGACAGCAGTTTTCATGACAAGGTTATCATCAGGCCTCTATTCTAAATATAAGGAATAAAAAAGACTTCTAGTTTTGGGACATTGTGTTATATTATCCTCTAACTATAGGAAAATAATATAATACTGCAGTCAAAAGAATAAGTATAGAATAAATTTGGAACAATCTAAATTTCAGTTTTCACTCACTTTCTAGCAGTATGACCTTAAACTAGTCATTTAACCTTTCTAAGGCTCAATTTCCTTATACATAAAATTATTATAATACTAATTACTTCCAAAGATGCCGTAAGAAAAGTATTCAGGACAGTTTCTTTGATATCCAGTATCGATAATATAACAGTATCGATAATATAACAATCATCATCACTATCACTACCTTTCTCTTTATAAAATCATAATGTTAATGGACCAAAAAAAAGTAATTCTAATTAAAAAATCAAGTTTATATTGTGTTCTACTTAATATGTATATAAGTTAAAGAAAAATAAAGCATCCGTCTCTATTGAAACACCAGTAAACAAATATAAAAAAAAACAATTTTTCTGGTTTGTAAACCTAACCTTGGTGATTTTTTTTTTTTTTTTTTTAAGATTATGAGTTTGTTTGTTTGTTTTCTTTGGCCGAGCCTCTCAGCTCACGGGATCTTAATTTCCTGACCAGGGATCGAACGCAGTCCTCCAGCAGTGGAAGCACAGAGTCCTAACCACTGGACCACCAGGGAATTCCCTTGGTGATTTTGATGATAACAAAAATAATCACTATTAGGTTACTTTTCCTGTGATTAACTTCTCTTTATTAATTCTCTCTATTAATTTTTAAAAATATTTCATAGCTGAATTACTTGGAAATGACTACATCATTTCACATGATTCCCAATATTACATCAAACATTTGACTGCAATTTCTTTAGAAAACTTGGGAACCCCCTGTCTTCCCTTCAACGATATTTGTGAGTGGACAAACGTTGAGGGCGATGCTGTAGCATGCACAAGAGATGGGAAAAGACACTGTTTAAATTAATAGTACCATAAATTTTGTTTTTATGTTTCCCAACCTCATATTTATTGAAATGCATTAAATTACCTCAGACATCTAAGGATACAGCATTCATTTAATAATAATCTTTATGGTTAACTTAATTCCATTAACCTCATCTCTGAAAGGTGGCAAATTAAGGAGTGCAGAGTGCACTTTCATTTCTTTGGGGAATGCCGTGAGCTTCTTAGATGATCGCTCTCTGGTTGTTGGGGGAGGCATCCAAAAATTAGTCAGTTAGATAAGAAAAAAGAAAAGAAAACAAAAAACTTTGGTCTGTTTCACACAATAGCTCTATGCCATGCTAGATGACATTGGATGATGATATACTGCTTGCATCACTGCAGTTCTGATTATTTGAAGTTAAAAAATGACTGGTTGGCATTGTCACCATTTTAAAGGGCTAAATTTTCATTTTCTAACCAGATTTTACCTTAGCAAAGGTAATCTTTAAGGATTATTTAGGCATTTCAGTTTGAAGAGTTTATGTTCTTCCTATAAAAAAAGTGGGTGTGTGCGTGTGCAAATTTGTGTATGTAATACGAGATTTTAGGTCCTAGTGTTGTATAATTAAAAGTTGTGTTTTCATGGCAGCAAATTTCCTGTGTTGTGAGTCACTTTTCGGGGTGTATGCACTGTTTAAATCGGGAGTCCCCAACCCCCGGGCCGCGGACTGCTACTGGTCCACAGCCTGCTGGGAACCGGGCCACACAGCAGGAGGTGAGCAGGGTGGAGGGGGGCTTGCGAGCTGGTTTAAATGATGCCCGGAATTGATATGGTGGATTCACCACTTGCTTGTTTGACTACCCTAGAGAGAGCAATTAGATATATGTCGAGTTTGTTGCACCTGTAAAACTTTACTTGGATGTGATAGTAAAGAAAGTGAGATCATGTCATGAACCTATGAAAACTCTGCCTAGTGGGGTCCTATCAAGTCTCTTTAGTAAAGTTTGCACAATTTTAGCTCGCCACTCACATCACTGAGGCTGTTTAACTTATTTGAAGCTCTTTATGACTTCTGAAAACCACATGTTTACAATTTTTTAAATGTTGTCCTCTATGGCCAGTCTCCATTTGTGCTCTTTCTTTGTAGTATTAGTTTTGCATTTTGAGTGCATAAGTCAGCCTTTGGTTCGTACACATAACAAGGTATATATTTGGAGGCAACATCAGGAAATATGTAACAACTCATTTAAAATGTGTGATCATTAGCGAGGTCACCTTGAGACTCCTAATCAAAAGAATCGAGTCGAGTTTTAGGCTGATAAAATTTGCCATACTCTTAAATGTAGGGCTGTATTCCTAATTCCAATAAGATGGACAAAGCCATATTATAAAAGGTAGTTTTACGTGCATAGGGTCTGGAGACAGACTGCTGACTTCGAATTTCAATGATGCTATTTAATAACTGTAACCTTGGGCAAATTACTTACCCTCTTTCTGCCCCTCTTTCTTTATTTTTAAAATGAGTAATGATAGTACTTACTTTGTAGATTTGTTGGAAAGATTTATATCGCTTAAAAGGTGTACAGCGCATAATGCGTAGGGTATGATACTTTACAGTTACTGTTATCATTACCTAGGGGAAAAGATACCAATGTCTGGAGGTAGATATATATCTCCAGTACTGATATCAGTAATTTAAGAGTAGGGAACCACTAGCAAATCCAAACTTGGTGTAGGTATATTCAGTCTGTATGCCACAGCTAGTTTTTGTTTGACTTTTTTGTTTGTTTTTATTTGCCAAGGTTCCTTAATTCCTGTTGGAAAACCTTTTGGGGTCACTTCCATTAGTGTTTGCAGGATAGTTTACTTATCTCAGGGGAAAGTGCCCATTAGCAGGAAAATCTATTAAATGGAGTCCAGAGAGTTCATCTCTGTAATTGTTTAAATGTATGTTTCTCAGGGGCAGTGTTGAATTAGTAAATGGATATAAATCAGAGTGCTAAAACTTGATGAGACCTTAAAAGCTGAGTAGTTCCAACCCCCTTATTTTATAGATGAGAAAACTGAGGCTCAGAAAATGGAGCAGTTTGTCCAAGGCCATAGTAGTTATTGTCTGAGATGAGGAAACTCTCCAAATGTCTGCATGAATCCTAGGTTATTTCCACTAAAATTCAATCTCAAAATTAGTGTCTAAAAGAGTCCATTTAAAATAGCAACATTTTCTTCCTCCTGAATATGTTTGCACTATTCAGAAAAACCTAGGAAGTGTGCTGGAACCATCTCCCTTCCCTTTCTACCTCTGATTAAGACAAAAGCTCAAACTACACACTCTCCCTTGTAACACTATCCAAAATATTGAGGGTAACATGCGTGATATTAGAAGCAAATTACCTACTTACCATATATACTGCCACTATGCTTGCTGGACACACCCACTTAGAATTTGTAGACGTTAAACTACATTTCAGGGACCATCCCACGATGTAATTAATGAAATGAACTGACCTCTGACTCGAGAAGGTATCCATGTTGACTTCAATACAGAGCAATAGCTCTTAACTATTGATCGTAAAAATGTGGTATATAAAGGCTCTAGCTCTGCCCTTTCAAAAGTCAAACAGAACCACTGTCCCTTAAAGCTGATAGGCACAGCGAGAAGCTGGGAGGCCAGAGGTTCCCACTGACACAAAGTATGTGCTTCCCTAATGGCTATTAATCTTCCAACGCAGACTAGATCTTTTATGTGGGAAGGAGGCTGCTTGTAATTTCATGAGTAAGCCAGAGAAACACAGTGAGGGATGATACTGTCCCTCTAGTTGTCAGCCTCCCAAATGGGAAATAAATAATAGCAGAAGGATAAATGTGGCTGAAAGCAGAGGTGAGAAAGGGAACCGTTAGATATGGGAAACATCAAAGAACAAGAAATAGCAAAAAAGAGATGCCAGATGCCAACAAGAAAAGGGGAAATGTTATGAGTAAAAATGCTGAAGAATGGCTATGAAAAGGAGATGGGGGATGGTCGCAAAGGAGGCCTTGAAATGACAATAATCCATTCCAGAATGAAGAGGAAAGGAAGCTTATTACTTTTCTCCAAGGCAAAAAATACATTTTCTTAAGGAAAAAAAGTAAAACGAAGATAGAATGGATTAAGGAACGGAGAGAAAAAAAGACGAGTAGATGTATCCAGAAAGAGGTAGTAAAGGCAATGAGCAGTTTCTCTGTCATTCAAGCTGGTGAGTTGTGTTTATGTCTCCGTCCAGCTGTATGGCATATTCCTGGGAAATAGCTGACAAGGCTAGGAGTTAGGGATAGGAGAATGCTCTTGCTGGGAGAACATCAATTAACTAATTCCAAATGGAGGTCTGGCTGCCAATAAATAGCTGAGAGATCAGGCCAAGTCACCTCTGTTTGATGTTTCTCCCTGTCAAAATAGGTAATGTTAATATTTATTCTCTCGAGCCCAAAGGACTTTTATGAAGAGATAATTAATACATATATAAATGGAGGCAGTGTAGCTTACATTTTTTTTCGGTTTTTGGGGTTTTTTTAGCTTACATGTTTAATCTAGTGGTTACAAGGGTAGACTCGAAGCTGAAGTTTCTGGGTTTGAAATCCAACTCCTTTTCATCGTATCTCTGTACTCTTGGGCAGATCACTTAACCTCTCTCTTGCTCAATTCATCACTAAAATAGAGTTAATAATAGTGCCCACCTCATAGGGGTGCTGTGAGGAATAAGTAAGGAGTGATGAAGATCACTTAGCATAGTGCCTATCATGTATTAAGGACAATCTGAACTGTTTTCACTGTGTCGATGCTTTGGAAGTAAACCTTTTATATGAGTGTAACACACTGCATTCATTTATAGTACTACATAGGAGTTAGAATTACTGCTGCTGATAAAAAGTTCTGATGACATCATTATCTCTGTGCCTTCATTTCTCTTTATCATGTCTGCCCTTTTTCAGTCATCTGTCTGTTACTTCCTTGCAAAAGAAAGTCATTTCTTTTAGCCTCATTTGCTGAATTTATGTTATTTATTTATCAAGCAGTTATTGAGCACTTACTATACACAGGCACTGTTAGAAATATGAAGAGGTATAAGACACAGTTTTTTGCCCAGAAAGACATATGTCCAGCAAAAAGAAGCAACTCATTAAGAAAACAGTAATAAGAAATGCTGTGATTAAATTTGTGAACAAAGTATTTCATCTGGGCTTATTTGGATGCTGAGGGCAGACTTACCAAATATGTTCAAGTCATAGTCAAGTTTAAATGCTACTATTGTACATGAAACTTTCTTTTATCTCATATTTCACTTTTTAATTTGTCTTTTGCTAGTGAAACTTAAGGCTGGAATCTCACTTTTCCTCACTCTTCTCCTGTCATCCTCCCCCATCACTAAAACAAACAAACAGCAACAACAAAAGAAACCACTTTATTTTATGCTTAAATGCTTCTGATGATGTTTTCTCAGTAACTCATTCAATTAGACTAACTGTTCTAATGAACTTTAAAGAGGAAGTAAGCCTTGTCCCCCCCAACAGTAAATTCCTATAAATGAGAGTTGAGAGTTATAGTAAAGATATTTCTACAGGGGTATGTGTTTCCCTTAAGTGGTTCAAGTTTAATACATATGTGATAACTTGGAAATTCTTACTCTTACTGAAATACAACATAGTTGGAGAACCATGTCTACTATTTCGCAGGCAATGTGATGCTTCTGATACCAGTAGTTCTTGTCTTTAGCCCCCAAGTGTGGTTCCCTTACTTATGTGTGAATGTTACCTATGGAATCTGTAGTAAGCATTTTGCGTATTCAAAGGAAACCAGAGTTATTTTTTTACACTAAAAATAATGCATGTTCACTGTCCAAAGTAGATACAGAAAAACGCAATGAAAGTAATGGTTGCCCGTAATTTTACGATTCAGGAATAGCCAGTGCTAACTGTTTGCTACATACATTCCTACTGAGAACTATATAATGATAACTAACATTTATTGAGCTTTTTTTTTTTAAAGACATTACCAGGACAACCAGGGATTTTTTTTTTTTTTTAAGAAGATGTTGGGGATAGGAGTTTATTAATTTATTTATTTATTTTCGCTGTGTTGGGTCTTTGTTTCTGTACGAGGGCTTTCTCTAGTTGTGGCAAGTGGGGGCCACTCTTCATCGCAGTGCGCCGGCCTCTCACTATCGCGGCCTCTCTCGTTGCGGAGCATAGGCTCCAGACGCGCAGGCTCAGTAGTTGTGGCTCACGGGCCCAGTTGCTCCACGGCATGTGGGATCTTCCCAGACCAGGGCTTGAACCCGTGTCCCCTGCATTAGCAGGCACATTCTCAACCACTGCGCCACCAGGGAAGCCCTATTGAGCATTTTATATGCACCAGGCAGTTTCAAAGACTCTATGTGTTAAATATTACCCATTTATGCCTGGCAACAATTTTATGATATAAGTACTGTTATTATAGCGTTTTAAAGATGAGAAAATCAGTGCCGTAACAGGGTGCAATAACTTGTTCATGATCACCATGAACATGGAGCCAGGACTGTAACCAGGCAGTCAGGCTCAGAGCCCAGGTTTTTAACCACTAAGAAATAATGCCTTTTTAGTATAATAACATAACATACAATTTTGTAAGCTGCTTTAATTTACTTAATATGCCATATGTTTCCCAGTGTTTTAAAATATTCTGTAAAAATATGATTTTTTTATTGACTGCCTATAAATCTATCAATTGATCATACCAGAATTATTTTAATTCCTATTTGATATATTTGGTTTGCTTCCAGTTTTTCACTGTGGAAATAATCTAGCATATTTTACAAATATTCTAAGCAGGTGTACAAGTTTTTGGTGAAATTCATATTTATTTAAATAAGCAGGTAATGGACGTCAGTTGTGTACATATCAATGTAAAACATGCAGTAAATATTTGCTGTACAATAGCTATGCTCCAGAAACAGTGCCAGGAGGCAGTAGGGAATAGAAGCCTTTCTATTCCTAAATACCTCCTAATCTAATGGAGAGAGATCCCTGTAAAACAGTGTGTTTCAGTAGAATCTAGATCTGTGTGTTGAGGAATGAATGGCAGGTGATGAAATTTCAGCAACGAATGGAAATATCCTATTAGGAGTTATGGTTATAATCACCAGGGTAGGTGATGTGAGGAAACTAGTGTTTTAAGAAAATATGTATGACAGCATTATAGAAATGTGGGGATTTGTAAAGACCAGGGCTTTACCCACTTAGCTAGATTTATTTTATCATTTCTAGGGCTTTTGTGATGTTAAATACCATATATTACATTGCCCTTGTATAGGTGATGTGATATATGGTTATGCCCTTAACCAAATGGTGATTATAAATACAAGCATCGGTTCTTTTGGCTCACGATCTCAGTTATAATGTACTGGGTTTAACAAATAGTTTTTCCCAGGCCTTGGAAGTATTGAAGTTTTGAATGTTCTAGGAGATTTCCAAATAATCTCAGGGCCAAGTGGTAAGCAGATCATTCTCTGAGACTGGATCTTCTGCAGTATGTCTGTGTTCTTTTATTTTACTCTAAGCCCCTGGCATTGCCTTCAGGGGTTACTGACTAGCATTTAACTGAAGGCTGACTGAGTTAGAGTTAGATATATACCTCCTGTAGTTAATAGGTTTTATTGCCAGGAATATCCTTTTGCTTTATCAGTGGGGAAGGTTTTTGCTTCTATTGCTGGATTTAAAGGTGTCCCTCAATATTCCATTACTCAGTTCATTGAGAAAAGCTTAAATTGAAGGGAAGGTAGATTGGAGCTCTGTTTCCTGAAGGAGGCTGAGCAAAATAATAGCTCCCAAGTTGGCTCAAGTTCTCCCAGATGTTCACATTTATATGGCAACCCAACACTTGGAGATATTCCATCTGGTGAGACTTCTGTGCAAAATTTCTTTATATACAATTCTAAAATGAGTTTCTGGTCAATGGATGTGAAAATGAACACTGATAATCCACAACAAACAACGAGATGAATTTTCATCCCGTTTGACTTGTAAAAGCAAAAACTCCTGTGATACTGAATATATCATTTTCTTTTTTTTTTTTTTTTTTTCAAACTTGTGACTCCATGGGAAGGACATGGAATCAAAACGAAAGAACGGTATTACAGAAGGTATGGGCCATGAAGAATTGTGCTTAAAATCATAAATAAACATAGACACATACACTCACCACAGTGATGTGATTATAAAAACTAGACGGAAGCTGGCTGAAGAATTGCAAAGGACTTGGCTTTCCATGAACGTAATGACTGAAACTAAAGTTCCTCCCCAGGAGATAAGCTGAAATCAGAGCACAGTTTGAATAAAAGTATACCTTTCCAAGGGTACTGCAGAACAATTATGGCTGGGATCCTTTACTCTTGAAGAGAAGGCACTAATAACCTCTTATTTTAAATTGACTTCCACCGAGCAATAATGCCTCCCAGCTTGCAATTTCAGGCACTGTATTGGCTAATGTGTTTATAGGCTGGTCTCATTTTTCTTTTTGAAACAGGAGACAGGTAGCTTACTGCTACTTGGAGGTGACTTCAGGAAACACAGTTTTCAAGGTGGTAGTTTAAAAAATGTGATTATTTTTTTAAAAATGTGATTATTGGGAATAATAACTCCAGAGACAAAGATTTAATGGGATTACTTCCAATGTATTCAGCACGTCGCCAGGATATTGAAGTTCTAGTTTTAGATCTGTGCATTCAGAGTCCACCTTATTCCCCGATGTATCGTATATTTAGGTTCTTACCGCCATGTATAGGCATTGAGTTTGCCTTCAACTCTCCATAGGAGTCTAACCTCTCAGAATAGTCATTGTAGCCGGATCCTTCACAGCTCTACTCCTTGCTTACTTATCATTACTATTTCTTTAAAATCAAGATATTGAAAACATACATTACTAAAAGGAAGAAAACACATCTCCAACACCGTTATGGTGTTTTTCAGTTCAGAGGCTTATTGTGTATGCATCGTTTGATTTAACTTCCTCCAAAGCCTTGGGAAATGTGAGTTATTGTCATTTTATTATTGTTGTTGATAAATAGCATACTATTTATTTAGCACTAATTCTGCATCAGGACCAGTGCTAAACACCTTGCAGTTGATCTGAATGATATCCTCAGGATGCTGGAATTAATATTATGCCCATTTTATAGATGATGAAATTGTTTGTTAAATGACATGCCAAGTTTACACAGACGGCATATAACAGAATTGCATTGCCAAGCTATTTTGTAGATGGAAACTAGTGATGCCAAAAGTTTAAATAAGTTGCCCTAGGTTATCAAGTTAGTTCTTAATGCCTCTAAGTGCCACCCTAAGCATTTTCCATTATACCGTTCTGTCCGGAGAATTGCTCCTACCTTTTATGGTACCCTGGAAAGTAGACAAAGCAGCACTCCCCACCGACCCAGAAGAGGACTTAGTTTTTAAGAAGGCACACTTTTTTCCAGTCCAACTCTGCCATCACAAGGTTGGGTGAGTAGAGCATGGGTATGGATTTCAACCCCTACTCATCCCCCCTTATACAAGCAACTTGGTGCAAAACGTAATACCCGGGGCCGTAAGTAGAGGCCCTGGCTGTCCTCATTGAAACTAATAGCTGGGCATTCCAAAATAATATGAAGAGAAATATACAAAAGAGTTTTCTATAGGTATGTGTTCTTAGAAGCTGCAAGGATATAAAATGTGTGCTCTACTAATTACATTTCTCATATGCTCACATTTTCCCTTCGTCACGAACAAAAAATGTTTAGAAAGATATAATCTGACAGCACTCGTGCTAAAACTCCCCTGGAGCCAGAATGTATCGCTAGTTAAAATGACCCTCATCTTCACAAGCCATTGAAGAGGAGTTGAGGTTCATTTATGAAGTGGGTTTTAACCACAGGGTGATACATTGTGCTGCCGTTATGTTACCGAGCTTCGGAATCATTTTTTTGTGTTCATTTCAACTTATTACTGTATTCCTTTTCAAAACCGATTACTTTTAATTATATAGCTACCCTGGGCATAAAGCAGATATTGTATAACTTGGATATGCTTTCCACTGAAGTACTGACATAGTAATAGATTTAATGTGCCCCTAACTATAATAAACATTAAAAAATTGCATGAGTGTATAATGAGGACACTGATAGTCAAAACAGAGTTTTTAAAAATGTCTGTCACTTGGGATGTTTGAGAAGTTCAGGAATTTTTTAGCTCAGAAGATGTCTCATCAAACCTGAGAACCTTCATGAAGACACGCAGCTGATTAACTTGAAAGAGCTTGGTCTCAGGACTGGTTCTCAAACTTCGGAGCACTACATGAAACTGTAAAGGCTCCAGCCCCATGCTTGCTTTAATGAACTTAGGCCCCTGTGTTGTATATTAGCTCTTCACTTGATTGTGAAGAGAGGTGTGTACCTAATTTGAAAACAACAGGTCTACGGGCACAGATTCTCAAATTTGGGAGCACATTAGAATTGCTGGTGTCTCACACCCAGAGATTTCTTTTTCTCTCTCTCTTATTTATGTATTTGTTTGTTTTTGTTTTCTCTTCCAGTTTTATTGACATATAATTGACATACAGCACTGTATAAGTTTAAGGTGTACAGCGTAATCATTTCACGTACGTACATCGTGAAGTGATTACCGCAATAAGTTTACTGAACATCCATGTTGTCATATAGATGCAACATGAAAGAAATAGGAGAAAAAAATGTTTTCCTTGTGATGAGAAGTCTTAGGATCTCCTCTCTTAACAACTTGCATATATAACAGACAGCAGCGTTCATTATATTTGTCACATTGTACATTACATCTGATTTCGTTGATCTGAAGTGTCCCTTAGGCATTAGGAGGTTTAAAAGCTCCCCAGGTGATTCTAATATCAGCAGAGTTTGAGAACTACCAGTCAAAGGCCTTGCTGCCCAATGTGTGGTCCAGCGGCACCTGGGAATTTGTTGGAAATGCAGAATCTCAGGTCTCACAAAGAATTACCGAATTAGAATCCATCATGTACCAAGATAGCCAAGTGATTTCTATGCACAGTCACTTTTGAGAAATACTGGGCTGGGGAGTCAGGCAGAGCTGGATTTTTAGCCATTTCTAATTAGCTAGGTGACTCTGGGAAACCTCTCTGAGCTACAGTCTCTTTGCCTGTCAAATGGGCATAATGGTTACCCTGTCAACGTGGCAGGCTCATTGGGGAGATCTGTGAATTGCAGTACAGGAAACTCACTTTAATTCCTACAACACTGAAGGTACTCAGGAAACCTTGTGTCCCTCTTAACAGGCAGAGTTGCTGTGACCTTTTTCAGCGCTGGTGGATAGAGGGCAAGTGAAACAAAACACTGCCAGTGACCTCCTCCATCACAGGCCTTCCTCTTCTTGTATTAGTGAAGTTTCTTTGTAGCTGTGAATTCAAGGTGATTTTCATTCATTCAAAAGAACAAATGCTTCCTAAACTCAAGTGCCTTCTTCTAAACAAGTAAATCTTAGCCACAATGTCCTTGCAGGTACCTTGGGCACCTTGCATGGGTGTGGAATGTGATCAACTGAATCATACAGTGCCACTATTCATACTGTTATCTTGCATTTTACCTTTTAGATCTTAATCTGTTATTTCCCTCCTCCTTGGCCAAGAGCTCATTTCTTTCTAGAAACTCATGTATAGGGTTTCTTTTTTTCTCTTCAAGCCACTAACTTCTGTGATTATCTCTTTTTCTTCTTAATTTCTTTTGCCCCACAAAGTATTTTCTCATTGTTCCCGTTCCACTCCGTGAACTAAGATATAGAACGGACTTGTCCGGTACAGTTTACATCCGATTGAAAGGGTATGGCAGTACTTTCTTTGTAGTAGAATCATTTGCACATTAAGAGGGAAGTAGAAATGTCTAATGGGATACCAGAGAAGAAATACCCTCCGCTAATCTTTCTAAGCAGGACGACAATGAGTAATGATTACAGTTAATTAAGTCAGGCAACCTCCGTTTCCATTCACTTAGCAGCACTGCTGGTTATATACTCATTCTACAAGGTTTCTTTAGTTCTTCTGTAATGTGGATGCAGTACTCTTTGTGGGCAAAAGAGGGGATACAGTACGATTAATGAGCTTTCTCCCACCAGCACCTCCTGTTCTCTCCAAATGAAATGTCCACATCTGGAAATTGAGAGTAGGAAAAGGAGCAAGAGGGGGAAAAATCAGTCACGTTTTCACTTACCTCCGGCACAGCACATGTTGATAATTGCAGAATATTTTATAGCAAAGAAAACGGTAACAGTTCATTTCTTTGGGAGCCTTGGGAAATGGCGGGTTTTTTTCAAAAGGAAATAAGTCCACAACTTGGCTTTTGAAAATATAAATGACAATGACACCTTATATTGTAGGCTTTTGTTCACTTTAAATAACTGTGTATTGGGTACCTACTCTTTGCCAGGCCCTGAATCTATTAAGTGAGAAGGAGGTAAGCCCTAGCTATGATTCCAGGTTTCTTTACCTGGACTTCAATCATTTTAACAACTTACTCTTTATAGAAAACTGAGAGAATATGCAGCTCTCCTTGGGTGTATTGTTAATGAAGTGCTTGAAAAAAAATCAGTTTATGTGCTTTGATCAGATGGGGATTGCCATACTTAAGAGTTTTATTTTTAATCTGAAAATCCACTTCAGTCTTATGCTCTGGGCAAGCAGTCATTACACAAGGCTGGCACAATTCTGTACATTCAAGAAGCAAGATTCAAGGTTTAACTTCAAATATAATCTCGAGTAAGTTATTCATATTATTCCTTTTATTTGAAAAAAGTCAAGGTTTACATGATGAATTTTTGCTTCAATCTTCGACAATCTCCATTTGCTTTAAGAATTAACTTCTGCATTGTGGTTGTATTTAGTTTAAGATTACTTCAAATTTTAGAATTGATTTTTAAAGGTATATCTGGAGGAAGATATTTGGCTGTCAAGTACCTTTATTTGTATATTTTCATAGGAAGTTCAAATGTGTTTTGAGCAACACCGCGCATTTTTAGAATTGTTGTTTTTCTCCTAGTGTCACACAGGTGCACAACTTCACAAGTCCAGTCTCCTCTTTATGCGTCCTCCTTTCTGCTTCTCTTGCTTAACATCAGGTTGCATCCATGAGTACAGTGTCGAGTTTGCGTGAAGACTAGACAAAAATACAGGTGTCCTCATAATAATCAGCTCCTTTAATTCTCCTCTCTGGTTTATGCTTCAGTCTCAGCGAAATCCTATATAAAGCAGGCGGCATAGTTATTACTAGAGGAACTGAGGTTACTGATTAGAAGGGAATGTAATCAGGTAGATTGAGCCTGTGAGGGAAGAAACCATTGCTGGTAGAGGGGAGTGTTTGCAAAACGCTCTCTGTGAATCTGTGAAGAACACCTCACTTTTCAGGGCAACCGGAGCGGAAGAAACAGGTGCAGAAAGATTGTGTGTTTGTCTGCTTTTGTGAAGCTGGTCAGAGATTATGTACCTGCTTTATCTGTGCTTGGCTCTGACTCTACCTCCAGGTTTATCAGATCCCATAGAATGTTTAAGAGAAAAGTACCAACAGGGAAATCGGCAAAAAGCTTTCCTATGAAGGTGTAGGAAGCCACCGCAGAATTTGAAATGTCTGAGGTCTCATCTGGTGAGTAAAAGCTGCAGATAAATGCAACAGCCATTCAGAAGAATGATAAACGCCACAAGCATTCGGAAGCAGGCTTCCCCAAAGGTGACTCTTTTGCTCAATTGGCAACCTCTAGGATAAATTAGGATCACTCCTATTCCATGTGGCTTTCTCTAAAAGTTAAATTGGCGTTTTGGTAGTGAGGAAGGGAGGGAAGGGGTTTAACATCAAAGTACTGAAATGAAAAGGAACCCAAATTCTACTTTTTGGGTTATGGCTTTTATGAACTTGATCTTCAGAAATCTAAAATTATCTCTAGTATGAAGAAACAAACCAACAAAAAATGACACAGACCTTAATCAGTAAACAGTAATATTTCAAATTCAGTTTCTAAGGACCTAGACTAAATCCATAACCTCATTAGAAAACTAATGTGAAGAATTTTCGTCTTAGCAATAGAAACACCTATGTGTATATAGAGGTTTCAAGAAATATTTTTGTCAAAGAAAGAAAAATAATAAGGGTTTTTGTGAATAGTAATTTAGACATGATCAGACACGCACTACTTATTAGGAATCAAACTGGGCCACCAGTTGTAAACAATAATTATAGGCTGCCTAGTTACCTGAAATATATAAGAAGAATATTAAAGATTAAACATTTATTGTTAAATGCTAGCTTGTAAATAAAAAGGTGTCATGATTAATCGTGTTATCTGTTTTTTTAAATTATAAGATAGCCTGAAATTCTAAAGTAGCAAAAATTTACTGTTGGTATATACAAACTTTATATTAAAAGTACACTAATTCCTAAGTTGTGATAATTTTATTAGAATTTAAATCTCTTATAATAAGGTTTTCTATCACTAGGAAGGAAGACGACTAATTTGGGGGGCAGGGCAGAGCTGAAGAAGTTGAGATTAAATAAGCCTTTTTAAGATTATGAGTATATATTAGGAAAACAGTCCAAAGTTAAAAAGTCTTTTTGGATCTTCAGCTGTCCCATAGCTTGATTTATAAGAAAAAGCTACCCACTTTTGCAAGTCTTGTCTCTCGTTTGCTCTGATCTAAGTGGTTGCCATTTCTCATTTACAGATTGGCTTTGACTAATCTCTTTCTAAAGACTTTTTTTAAATGTTCATATTTGTGTCTTATTCATCAGACAGATTATCCTGAAATACAGAAGCCAGTTAATGGTTTGTGAGTTCAAGCTGAGCTGAATATAGCTAAGCTCTGTCTTGCTTGACATTTCATCAAAAGCTGTGTCGATTTGCAATGTTTACCGACCTGTTTATTGAACCCTCACAGCTTGAAGTGTGCCACCAAGCTTGCTGACATTGCTGAGATAATCTCTAAATGCATGTACAAGCTAAGGAAGAAAGAGAGAAACAGAAAAATAAGTTAAAAACAGTCCTTGACCTATTTAATAAACTATGCTTATTCAGTCCTTGATTTATCAGTTTGGCCAAAAAGTTCATTCGGGTTTTGCCATAAGATGTTAGACTAGCCCGGAAGAACTTTTTGGCCAGCCCAATATTTATCTATTTGATTGCTTCCTTCAAAGCCCCGTGACATAGTTTTTCTCTTTGATCTTCACAAAAACTCTGGAAGAAGATAGACTAGAGCCTTGGTTCTCAGCCTTGAGTGGGCATCAGAATCCCCCAGATGGCTTGTTATAACACAGCTTGCTGGGCCGCCCACCCTCAGAGTTTCTGATTCAGTCCTTCTGAGGTGTGGCCCAAGAATTTGCATTTCTAAAAGGTTTCTCAGGATACACTGGTGCTCTGGTGTGGGGAACCGCATGTTGAGGACCACTGCGGAGATGAGAAGGTTCTCATTTATGAATCAGAATCACCAATGTTCGGGTAGACTAAGAATTTGGATCATAAAGATTTATCCAGTTGATAAATCTTTATGAGCCAAAGGACATTCTTCGTAGAGGGAATGGGAGAATGGTGAATTGCCAAGGATGGCTGAGCTATCAGAGGTTGATGGGAAATAAAAGGGTTAAAGAAAATAAGTTCTCTCTGAAAGTTGACATTTTTGATGAAAGGACAAAAGACTTATGAAATTAACTAATGCAGTGCATACACCAGGAGCTCAAGAAATCGTCAAGGAATGAGATTTATGTGTCAGCTAATAGTAGGGCCTCAATAAACTTCTTGCTCAATGAATGAAAAAAAAAATTGGCTCATGTTCGTTGTTAGCAAAAAAACCCACTTATTTTCTCTCTCTTAATCTAGTTACCAGGGTTCTCTCTACACATTGTTTAGAGAAGTTTCCCACTGCACAAGAAAATAAGCCTGCATCCCTCACAAAATTGAGGCATTTGTTAAATTAATGGTTAACACATTAAAATATTCAGTACCGGGCTTCCCTGGTGGCGCAGTGGTTGAGAATCCGCCTGCCGATGCAGGAGACACGGGTTCGTGCCCTGGTCCGGGAAGATCCCACATGCCGCGGAGCAACTAAGCCCGTGAGCCATGGCCGCTAGGCCTGCGTGTCCGGAGCCTGTGCTCCGCAACGGGAGAGGCCACAACAGTGAGAGGCCCGCATACCGCAAAAAAAAAAAAAAATAAAATAAAATAAAATAAAATAAAATATTCAGTACCTATTCTTGAAAATTATTACCCTATAGAAATTAGCAATAAAATTATTAAAGTTGGCTATTAGTTCGCAAATATGTAAAGAACCCATTTTTAATTACTCTTTTGATTCTTATTGCCTGAGATACCTCCCTAAATAAGGATTTAGTCTCTGACACTTTTAACAAAATGAAAGTGTGATCCATTTTTTATAAGCACTTGAGTCTATAATGTATATCAATGTCTCCCCTTTTCAGTCAGTAAAAATAAGATGTTTTCCAATTTACCTTACAGAAGCTACATTTTAGAAAATTAAACCATGACAAGACTGCATATTTTACTTAATTATAATGCCTAATAAAAACTTAAAATATATCTTTTAAGATACTAATAACTAAATTGAAGCATTCAAAAAATTGTAAGCTTTGCTGTTATGCTCATTTGTTATGGTCCATTTCTTCAGTAAAATTTAAGCTTTGATATATTCTAATGGGGTACAACATTTAGATAAAATTATAAAATGGATAATTGACTTTTAATCTACAAGTTCATAATGTAGAGTTGGGAGTGGGCAGGCCTTTAAGGAAGTAGAGATGTTCAATACAACCATTTTCTCAATTTTTTTGATTATATATCAAGAAAATCGATATCATCATTTATTCTAATTTTATAATGTATTCTTTTTGCCTTGTCTTACCTATCACATGCTACATATGTAGGGTCCAGAAATCAATAGGGCTATGATTGCATTTTCATGTTTTTTTAATTCAGATACTGTTGTAAGTTGATGAAATGGGGGTGATGCTTAGAAAGTAAATGTACCATATTTCTGATATTTAAATAATATATCAAATGATTTATTTTGGCCTGGCTCACTTATTAGTTTATTAGTTTTTACTTTTTCATTCATGATTAAAGGAACTAATAATTACTAAAATACCTAATATTTATGATAAATTATGGTTTTATTATGAAAATAAAACCATCTTTAATGTTGTTTTGGAGTATAAATTTGAGAAAAAGGACTAGCACTGTACTCGGTCTCTCATATCCCTTGCCTTTCATCACTAAATTCTTAGCACTTAATACCTGCCTGGAATGTAATGAGCATTCAATAAATTAGCTAAATAAATGAAGGGATGACTCCTACAGATAACTTTCCCCAGGAAAAAAAAAAGGTATTTTAATTTCAATTTTTAATGCTATTTGATTTGGTTCAAATGAGTAATATCTATGACATTTTATCCTGGTAGCTATTAGATCATTAACCGAATGTGAGAACAAAGGGCATTTGGGGTTTTTTTTGTTTTTATTATGAATATTGAATTTCTTTGACAAACTTATTTGAGTCTTTCAGGATACAGTCATCTATTTGCTTTTTCAGTTTCCTGATTCCTCATGGTCAGGCCAAAATCATATCTCTTCAGACACACACACACACACACACACACACACACACACACACACACACACACTCTTCATGTATTTTATTTTGGACCAGCACTTGAAATTGAAATGGAAGTTGAGGGAAGGGAAAACCTGGAATGGATGGATTTTTTTCCCAGCCAATCAAAATTCAGCCTCTCTATTTTAGGCAGGGTGTTGTGAACATGGTTAAGAGAAGGAGAGAAAGAGAAATGGAAGAGTTGGAGGGAGGTCCCCACCTGTTTGTACCTTCTTAGGCAGCTTGAAAGGTGCCAAAAGCAGAAAAATGATTCTTCTTTGCTCTACTCCATAGTTAAGACTCAAGCCAGGGTTGAACATGAACCTGTGAAAACATTCTTTTAAATTAAACTCAAGCCACTTATAAAATAAAATATGTAAAGGGTTCTTTGTGGGTTTTTTTTGAATGTTAAGAGTTAGATTCTGTCTGCATAATGAATAATGACTAATGCCAAAGTTCTCACAAAATTACTGGGAAATCTAGACAAATCCCTTTCCAATAAAAATGAGCACCACTGGTGTCTAACAAGGCCTTTAGGAAAAAGAGTAAGGAGGAAAAATCTTGACATATAGTTAGGGATAACAAAATCATCTATCATAGCTAGCTGCATTAAATTATTTGACTTAAGGATTTTTGATACAAATAATTTCAGCGTGAATTAAGTTAAAATATATATTGAGTACATGCCTTACTCTAGAGAGTATCATTTATCCAATAGATTATATTATTTAACTACCTTTGGAAGTGTAATCGTTAATCATAAACTAATCCAAACTAAAAATAAAGTATACCACATGTGAAGCCATTCTGATGAATAAAACTGAGTGAGCTAGCCTGCTGTTCAAATTTGTTTATGGTTATGCTTCAGATACTATTTACCAAAATACAGACTCCTGCAAGCACAATTTTTTTTTTTTTTTAATTTGGTTGTGTCCGGTCTTAGTTGTGGCAGGCGGGCTCCTTAGTTGTGGCTCGCAGGCTCCTTAGTTGTGGCATGTGAACTCTTAGTTGCGCCATGTGGGATCTAGTTCCTAGACCAGGGATCGAACCCGGGCTCCCTGCATTGGGAGCGCGGAGGCTTAAACACTGTGCCACCGGGGAAGTACCCTGCAAGCACAATTTTTAAACACTTCCCTTGGAGGTTTCCAGAACCCTGGAAACATTTCTGTTGGTTTAAGAAACAACCACAGGGCTTCCCTGGTGGCGCAGTGGTTGAGAGTCCTCCTGCCAATGCAGGGGACACGGGTTTGTTCCCCGGTCCAGGAAGATGCCACATGCCGCGGAGCGGCTGGGCCCGTGAGCCATGGCCGCTGAGCCTGTGCGTCCGGAGCCTGTGCTCCGCAACACGGGAGAGGCTGCAACAGTGAGAGGCCCGCGTACCGCAAAAAAAAAAAAAAAAAAAACACCACAAAATAACAATTAAAAAATGCTTCTACTGAAGGCCATCTATAGCACACATTAAAGTATTCTGTAAAGAGGATTTTGAAACATAAATAGCTTTGTTGTTCAGGAATTTCCAATTAGCCTGTACTTAAGAGTCTGCACATTTAAACAAAAAGTGAGTATTGAGTAGAGATTATAATTTCAACAGATATTGGCTTAGATTTGAAATTTTGGGTACAAGTAGGAGGTAGTACATGTTGATAAATGGCAAGGTGTTACAACTCATTTTAATACTATTGACCAACCTAAAAATATATAAAACACTCTTACACATTTTAGTCGACAGAGTAGAACGTCTGCAAATAGCATCCCCAAAATCAACTGAAAAATTTGGGGGGTTAATTTTCCAATTGGACTAGATGATTTATAAGGTCCCTTTTGTAACTCGTAACAGTAAGTTCTTTAAGGAATGTTTCAGTAGAGGGGAGAGATAAACGCCGTCCTGGAGGGGAAAGATGTTGATGGTGCTGATGCTCTGTTCCACATCTCCTTCCCGGCTTGAGTTCAGTGCAGTTCCTGGCTCACCGATCTCAAGGGTTCCCGTGTCTTGCTCTGCAGCTCTGCCTGAGGGCTTACTGCAGCACCTTGACAGCTTGCTCTGCTGAGAACAGGAGTAAACCAGAAATCTGGGGCCAAGGGGGCAGGGTGGGAGGTAAAGTCACCAGGAGCAACCTTTAACTACTAGGGGATGGGCATCCTTGGGAAAAGCACCCCAGCCTCTTCATCATCTGGTGGGACAGTTCTGAAGCCTGCTCTTCACTGCTTCTCAGAGCGGGAGTGGGGGAGGATTTGAACCCCAGTTGCCCCCGGTAATAATGTGCTGATTAACAAATCCTTTAAAGCCTCCTCCCCCTTCCCATCCTCACTTTCTCCACCCTCTCACTTGTGCTATCTGAAATCAATTGCTAGATAAACTACCTGCGTCCTACGTCCTCGCCTTGCTGTCTGGGGAGAATCTAAATTGCCACAGTGATAGAGATAAATTATTTTATGTGCCCCCCAAAAAACAGGGCAAAGGCACTTAAGATGACAGCAGGAGGGGGAGAGGACAGGAGCTCATACCAGGTGATTTTGCTCCGTTGAGTAAGTAAAGAATAGTCATCTATCAAGGTGGAGCAGGAGTTGGAGAGGAAAGAAACAGTTTGTGAACCTGAAAAAGAGTGGGAAGGAATAGAGCAGCTGCTATAGAGAATGTGCCAGACTGTCAAGATAGGTGAATAAAAGGTTCATGGAACAGCAGAGAAACTAGATCACATTATCCATATCTTTTGATTGCATCCTAAGTTACCCTTAAACACCCCAAGTTGACTTTGCCACTTGTGCTTTTGACCCCTTCTACTCCCTCCATTTTCCACAGAGCGTCCAGAGGGATCTTTTAAAAATGGAAACTAGGTTGTGTTGATCTCTGATTCAAGATCATTATGGTCCTGTTAGATCCAATTCTTCTCTCCTCTTCTGCAGTCTTGCTGCCCTTCAGCCACCCTGACCTGCTCTCATCTCTCAAATGCCAGAGTCATTTCTGCTATCGAGTCTGCCTTACGTGCTCTCCTCACCCAACCTCTGTCTGCTTTGATTTCACTGAATATACAGAAACAAGCATATTGTCAGGCACATTGTCTTAACTTAATATATATTTGCTGAATCCATGAATGAATAGCAATACTAGGCTTTGGTTGATGGTGGATAAATAGTAATTTACTGAGGCACAATCTCTACATCATTTGATGTTTTGCTAGCAAAGAGAAGTAGACATTCGGAGAAAGAAGATAGTAGTTATAATTCTGGATTGTGGAAACATATGTATGTATGTATCTATATGTATGTATGTGTGTATCGTCTGAGGTGTTGTTCTTTGTATGTGACACAGAAGTGGTCAGTTGGAACCCAAGCTAGGCCGGGCATCACACAGCGGATTGTATGAAATGGGAGTGAGAGATGCTAACAGTGAACGTAACAGGCTGTTTAGTAGGTGAAGGGGTTCGATTTAGTGTCGGATACAGAAGTTGTACTTGGTAGTAGTCCTTTTAGTGGGAAGCCCTTCCAGATCAGTGAAGAAGCCTGCTGAGAAAACTCGAACAGTAAATGTAACATATTGTTGTGGATAAGGAGATTAATCTAAATGAAGTGAAAGTTAGTGTTGTAAAGTGATGTGACAGAAGGACAAATAGACAAGTTAGCTTGGTTAATATAATACCCACGCTGCAAGAAAAGCTATGCTGGGATGGCTCAGCAATCCTAATTGCAAGGAACTTTGGAGGGCAGCATGTCAGGTTATCACATGCCAAAAATACTTCATTTCCGAGACTTTAGTTTTCTCATTAATTTTATCACTAATCCATTCATTTTCAAAATGTATTTCAGGATTTCACATCAGGTCGACTTTAAAGCTTATACGGAGATGAAGGTTTCTTTTCCTGGCGCTGAGTAAGGCAGTTGGTCCTATTCTGTGCTTAAGAGTGAAGCAAGCTTATGTTGGCGAGCAGGATTATTAAATAACCAATTGCTATTCAGACCATGTTACATTCCTTGAAACGACTCAAGCGAGAGTCCTGAACTTGTTCAACCTGAGCACATCTGATATCCACAGCCAAGTAGGGGATGTAAGTTAGAGAGCTTCTGGCTTTACTAGGGTGGAATCAAGCATACCTTTTCCCCTTAGGACTCTATGACTAATGACCTGAATTGTCTAAATTTCAAGAGTAGTCAGGTCTCCAATGGTAAGCTTGCTTCATAGTTTCTGCTTCTGTTTTGTCCCATAATATCTGATGGCACAAAGGATATTTTGCATACAAATTTCAGCAAGTTGAGATAATCCTTTCTAAATGGATTTTCTTTCCATATTCTATTAGGGTATGATTCCAGACATCCTAGAAATGTTTTTGTGATAAAAGTTTCAGATTCTCAGTGACACGTGGAAATTATAGAAGAAGTAGGTAATGGTTTTATAACCAGGACACGTGGGAGGAGGTCTTACTCCCATGCTTATTTGTGTACCTTTGAGGCTCTCATTCATCCTCAGCGGGTCTCAATTTTCACATCTAAAACAGAGTAGATCTTAAATGTTCTCACCACACACACACACACACACACACACACACACACACACAAATGGTAACTATGTGAGGTGATGGATATGTTAACCAACCTTATCATGGTAATCATTTCACAGTATATACACGTATCACATCATCACGTTGTATACCTTAAACTTACACAGTGTTATGTGTTAAGTGTAACTCAACAAAGCTGGAAAAAAATAACAAAAAACTGGCGTAATAACAATCTTTTCCTGACTACTTTCAGTTATTTCAGGATCAAGTAAGATAAAACAGGGGAATCCCCTGGCGGTCCAGTGGTTAGGACTCAGCACTTCCACTGCAGGGGGCATAGGTTTGATCCCTGGTTGAGGAACTAAGATCCCGCATGCTGCAAAGCCAAAATAATAATAATAATAATAATAAAAATAATAATAATATAAAACATAAGTGCAAAAAAGTAAAATATAATGATAAATATATATAATATATATATTATATTATATATATTATATAATATATATATTATAATATATATATATAAAATGATAATAACAGTGTTTTTAATAACTATGTAACCAAAATTCATGATCCAAGGCCTTTAGCTGATTGGCTGTATAATTCTCAAATCTAGTAGAATCAGTTGAGTGATATGAATCCTCTCAGAATACTGTATTGACTATGCACTATTAAAGGTTTGAGGTGCGTTGTCTTTATCTATAGTCTCAGCATAAAATATTCTCTCTTACAGGCCAGTTCACTCACTCTCTCCTGTCCTGCTGGGCTCATTCTTTCTTTCTGGAATTTTCTGCCTCTACTCATTTTGGTTCTAAAGCATTCCCATCTTCAAAAATCTATTGGAGTGTTAAAGCTACCACAGTGCTTTCTCTAACTGCTTCAAACCTCACTTCATTCCGTGAACTTTCGTTCCACATAATCATTTCTACCCAGTTTCTCAATTTAATTACTTGTTAATTATTTCCTGTGGATTTTTTTTGATTCTGTAACTTTTTATAAAGTTCTTGAGAGCAGGTGCTATGTTTTATATTCCCTTTTAAATACCCCAGTAGGTATTCTCCATGTTTGTGATTCATTGTTTACAAAACAGTAAGCACCAGACAATATATTTCTAAACACTATGTGAGTAATATTGTGTCCATAGAAATATTTCCTCTGATAACCCTATATTTATAATATTTACCTATCCTTGAGGCACAGTCTAAAAAAGGGAACATCTCTCTACTGTAATGCCTTTTGTTTGGGAGAACCCCTGTTACGCTTGTATTAAAAAGAAAATATCTGTCCCTTTGTCTATGATGGAAAAGTGTGTCATTTCTGGCTTTGACTGCAGTATAATATGTTCTAGCTTTTTATCACTTGAGAAAAATTAAATATATGCGGAGTGAATATCTCAGAAGAAAGTATCTATTTGTTATGGTTGCTAAAAATAATATGGTTGCTTTGTATGGATTTCGTAAATTTATTCAACAAATATGTAGTAATAAGCATGGATGAGAAAAGGCATGTTCTCATCATATAATCATTGTTGATACTGAGGTTGAGTTTTCCTACGTATTTTCACTGCTCAGGCTAAATGAAAGTGTGTGTTGTGGAATGAATGGTTCCTGAATGTCCAAATGAGGTGGGTCTCTTTGTCATAAATGTTTGCAGTTTTCCCATATAGTGGTTGCTATTACGTTACAGAGTCTTTAGGAGAACTTTATGACATGGGCTGACAGGTCTGGCATGATTAATACCAATGCGCCCCCCTGGTTTGATCATTCTTCCCTGGGAACAGGAATCTAGGGATGTTGAGGTTATGCTCTCACATAAGTGAGTTACAAACACAGATCCTTTTGATAAAACACAGATTCGACTTTTTGAGTGAGCTACCATTACACACCTATGAAAATACAATATTGTGTATTTTTGCATAATAATGGCTTCTACATTTTATTTTCAACTTGATAAAATAAACTTGTTAGTAAATTTGAGTCAGCAGGTTCTTATGTTACTTGTTTCTCTTCTCTCGCTTTGCTTATGCTCTTCTGGTGGGATCTGGACTTTCATTTTAACAAGCTTACTGTACAAGGGACTTTTATTTTCAAAATAAAGAGTGCTAGAGGCAACTGTAGGTAGAAATACAAAACGTGAACATGCTAAAGGGTTTTAAGTTCTACCTACACATTTCTTGGAGTAGTATTTAAATTGTATTTTCAGGATTATATTGGCATGTATTCCAAATACACCATAATGGATATTAGGGGGAAACAAATATTGTACTTTAAATATTTCTAAAATATATTTTTTGATCATGTTTCATAGAATTCCATTATATTTATAGCGTAAGCTATGTTTTACTGTTTTGAAGTATAAATTTAAAGACTAAGGTGTCACCACTGGCAACTTATTCATCCACCTGTGAGACTTTCTACTGTTTAGTCATTTAAAATTATCTAATATTCTGTAAAAGGCAGTTTACTCTTCTCATTGCATTACATAGGCATCATGTTAAAATGCAGTATGTACATGTGGTAACTGCTTTTAAGAAAAAAAAAAGTCCATGAATCACTCTTGTAACAGTTGGAATTAAATTCATTAACCAAAATAATACCATGCTTCATCTTTTAAATTTTGCTTCCTTAGCATCTGGTCCTTAGTCTGTCTAATTGCATTATAATGGCTCTGTGTTACAACAGATGCTAGAAGATTTTTTTTCAAGAATGATAATTTTGTTTCATATTTTGGAATACCTGCTTTGCAATTGTCATTCCTATTTACTAGAACCAGAAGGAGAACAAACCTGGTTCTTTCTTCAGTTGAAAAGCATTAAAAGCTCAACTTTGTTCAAAGATCAAGTACTCTATATTTTTCACATTAAAAACTATTTCTTCCCAATTAGCTTGTTGAGTACTGCACTTCTGGTTCTGAGATCAAAAATAATGATTAGCCATGAAATGACTGATAGAATGCCTAGAATTTTCTTTTTTGTGTGTATGTAGTTAATATTCTTACTTTTAAATGTTGAATGAATTATATTTATTGGCGCATTGCAATGAGCTAGTCTTTTTTGGTGATTATAATAAAGTCTTATGAGGAACAGTCAATGTTTTAGGATAATATAGATAATCATAATCCAGGCATACTCTGATCAAGTTATACCATAAGGATCCTTCAGCATATTTTACCAGAATCTTATTTTTTTCCTCAAAGGGGATAGGCTGATGTATTTCCTGTTATGCTGCAAATTTGTTATTGTTACTGAAAAAACCTATTTTCTTCTTCAAGCAATTATCTATTAATGTCTTTAACGTTAATAAGCAGCATAGCATTGTGAAATCTCTTTGAAATTTTCTGACTTTAGAAATAACTTGCAGGAAGTTGAAAATAGACTCATTTTAATTCTGTAGTAGTGGAAATTATGATATTGTATTATATACATATTAGATATGTGTGTATCTGTTACATATATTATATCTATTTGGCAAATGTTTGAGATGTTTATTTTATATAGTTGTTTTTTGTAGTAATATATAGACTTGTAGTATTGTTGGAATTGTGTCATTAAAACACACTAAAAGAAATGACATTTGTCATTTTGTTTATCCTCTAATTTGATTAAGTTGAACAGTCACCTACAGCTATACCAACTTTTAAAAATAAAACAGGTTAAAGATGAAAAATTAATCATAGATTATGTGTTTATATGATATCAGGCATCAGGCTGTTGAGAGACATCCAAATGATAGGCTCATTTTTTCCCCTGAGTACTGGGCAGGGTTCTTAATATAATAAAATAGCCACAAATCAGGAAACGGAGTGCTGTTTTTTTTTTCTTTCTCACCTTCGCTACCTAGTAGTGGAATGCCGTTCGATGTGCCACTTAATATTGTTGGTGTCGGAGGCTTCCATTTGAAAGGCAGAAATTAGTGATACTTGTCTCCCATTTTCAGGATGGATTGTAGAGACGGCTTAGATTCTGTGATTAGAGCTTTAAGCTCCCTGGGAAGTGTTGCTGAGTATCAGGGCATTATCAGTTGCATTAGCAACACCTTCATGGTTGTCTCTTGACTTAGGGGAAAGTAGAGAAAAATACAACAAACACAAATTGCTCAGTCACAGATGCCTTTTAATTTTAATTTGCAAGCTTCTAGGTCTAAAAAAACAGAATATATGTAGCACCATGTATGGTGACAAACTGAATTGAAAACATCAAGCGTCTTCATGTGTTGTGATGTGATAAGGGCAATGATAAGATCAGCATCCAAACCTTCAAAACACAATTCAGCCACCATTCGATAAACTTTGTGGAACACTTGGATTGTGCCAGTGCTTTTCTGTACTGAAGACACAAAAATGAGCAAATCAAAAACTCTGCCCTTAAGACCATAGAGTCAAATGATAGGATTCTTTTTTTTTTTTTTTTTTTTTTTCCGGTATGCGGGCCTCTCACTGTTGTGGCCTCTCCCATTGCGGAGCACAGGCTCCGGACGCACAGGCTCACCGGCCGTGCCTCACGGGCCTAGCCGCTCCGCGGCATGTGGGATCTTCCCGGACCGGGGCGCCCCCCGCATCGGCAGGCAGATTCTCAACCACTGCGCCACCGGGGAAGCCCCAAAGGATAGGATTCTTAATCTGGAGTCCACAAAGCACGATAGGAGAAAAAGTGCATCTTTATTTAACCTTTAACTGAAAATTAGCATTTTTCCCCAATTATGAAGGTAGGCAACATACTACAGTCTTAGCGGTGTCTATGAATTTATCACCAATATTGTTACATCAAATCCTAGCTGTAGTGGATATTTTGAAAGATCATTTATATTCACTACTACTTTGCATTTTTATTAATGATTATAACTTCAACCAGTGTATTAATAATCACATATAATATATTCCTATATTTAATAACTATATTATAATATAATTAATTTCCTTCCTATCCCCATATGATTTTTTCTTTTTATTTTATGCATTTAAAAACATTCTGGGAAGTGTTCCATATGCTTCACCAGATGCCAGAGGGATCCATAGCACAAAAATAGTTAAGAACACCATGTCTAGAAGAGACGCAGGCAAAGGCGTATAATACCATGGTACAGAAAGATAATAGAGGCACATACCAGGTGCTGTGGAATTGGGTATGACTCTACCGGCCAGGAGACCTGGGACGGCAGTGTTTGATTTGAAGCAAGTGTAATCATTTCATTAGTGGTAACGTGTGAGAGAGGGCATTCTGAAAAAGAGAAAAAGTAGGTGCAAAACACCTAGTGAGAGCATGCAGGCTCAGGGAACAGAGGGCAGCTTAGTGTTGCAATGTAAAAAATGTCTCTTTCTTTACTATTTGGGGGTGTCCTGTGCTGTTTCCATTTATCAGTCTGTAGAATTCTATTTGCCAGGTCATTTTTAATAATCATTAGTGAGGAGAAACTATGCTCTGGCTTTTTACTTTAACTGACCATATTTTATAAAGAGTAACATCGTAGACAACAGCAGGAAACATCAAAGAAGAGATCAAAGCTGTGTCAGCTTTTTAAACCTCTCATTATTTCAATCAACATCTACCTGTAAAGGGAAAAAAAAAGATGAATCTGTTTTACCTTCCCAATTTATCATCATGTTTTCAGACAATGATCAGTCACTTTTCTGGTCTATGGGCCATAATTGGCTACCATTAAATCTCAAGAAACTGAACCACATAACTGGAATAATTTTTTTAAACACCTACAGGGTCAGTCTTCACTTATAGTGGTCAAAGGCAGCTTTATTTGCCATGCCCAGACTTTCTAAATTTGTGCCTTATCTGGATTTCTGGAAGAAATGTCCAGGTGACTGTCTAGATGATAATGAAGTTCTCCAGAGAAGCAGCCATGATTTCAAGAAAGTAAAGAAAAAAGTAAGATAGTCTATTTAAACTGTTTCCTTTTTCTAGACAATTTTGCTAGACAATTCCTTGTTGACTGAGAGGGTTCATTTCTTTGTCTTCTCTTTATTTTTTTTAATTGTGGTAAGAACACTTAATAGGAGATCTCCCCTCTTACCAAATATTTAAGTGTACAATGCAGTTTGTTAACCATAGGTACAGTGTTGTACTGCAGATCTCTAGAGCTTATTGATCTTGCTTAACTGAACTTTATATCCATTGATTAGTAACTCCTCATTTCCCCTTTCCCCCAGCCCCTGGCAACCACCATTCCTCTCTTTGATTCTGTGAATTTGACTACTATAGATACCTCATGTAAGTGGAATCATGCAGTATTTGTCATTCTGTGACTGACTTATTTCACTTAGCGTAATATCCTCCAGCTTCCTCCATGTTGTAGCAAATGGCAGGATTTCTTTCCTTTTTTAAGGCCAAATAATATTCCATTATATATATACCACATTTTCTTTATCCATGCATTTGTCTGTGGATATTTAGTTTATTTACACATCTTGACTATTGTGAATAGTGATGCTAAGGACATGGGAATGTAGCTATATCTTCAGAATCCTGATTTCAGTTCTTTTGGATAAATACCCAGAAGTGGGTTTGTTGGATCATATGGTAATTCTATTTACTTCCACACTGTTTTCATAGTGGCTGCACCATTTTACATTCTTACCAACATTGTACAATCTCTCCACATTCTCGCCAACCCTTATTGTCTTTTGTTTCTTTGATAATAGCTATCCTGACAGATGTGAAGTGATGTCTCATTGTGGTTATGATTTGCATTTCCCTGATAATTAGTGAAATTGAGCATGTTTTCATATGCCAGTTAGCCATTTGTATGTCTTCTTTGGAGAAATATCTATTCAAGTCATTTGCCCATTTTTCATTTAGGTTTTTAGGTATTTTTACTATTGAGTTGTAGTTTTTCCTTATATATTTTAGAAACTAACCCTTGTAGGATACGTGGTTTACAAATATTTCCTCCCATTCCATAGGGTTCAAACAACTCTTCCAATAATTCTCTATAAGACTATTTTTACTAGCCTTGCTTTCAAATAGGAATCTGCAAAGACCTGAATTGACACTTGTTAACCAATCTAAAATTGCATTTGAAGCTAAATAGTTATCTACAATTTCCCCAAAAAAGCATGGGGATATTTTGTAAAGTGTTTGAAGTAAGAAAATTTAGTATTCCAGAATGAAATAACAACAAATCAAAATATATAACACATTTAACTATAGTCAAACAAACCATAATTAGGCTCATTTATGTCATTGGTAGTATAAATTGGATATATATCTACTTTTAAATTTTTAAGTAGCCAACAAAATTGATAATATAATCATGAATATAATTTCCATTTAAGGGTATGAGCTTTAAAATTGAACAGACTTAGGTTTAAATCACTTCTTAAATGTGTAATCCTGTATAAAATTTTCAGCTATCTGAGCTTCAGTTTTCTCATCTCTGAAGTTGAACTGAAAAAAAAATACTAATAAAATTAACATAGGGACTAATTGTACTGAAATGTATATTTGATATTTTGTAAGTGCTTCAAAAATAGTATTCATTCTAATTACATATTGTCATTAATGAAAACTTATTATTGTTGGTAAAACAATATATTGTTGATATAATAGCCAGCATAATATTACTTAATAAATCAATCAACTTGGCTTTCTTCCTTTACTTTCCAATAAACAACTTTTTAAAAAGTCATTATCTTCCATCAATAAAAATATTATTTTATTAAATTTGGAGGTTAGTTTCATTTTAAAAAAATGTTTCCAGATAAAAAAGTACACTTTGAAATTCAGATGCATTTAATTTAAATTCATCACTAATTTCTAAAGACCCTGGATTTATGACATGAACACAATAATTATAGTATTTGCTGAATGAATGAATAAATGATTCTTTAAGAATTTGACTCTCCTCCACTACAGTTAATGCTTCCTTTAATGTGTTACAAATTCTGTTGCTTTGTTCTCATTTCTATTGTAAATGCAATTTTGTTACTTTGCATATGAATCACCATGCATAAATTCATAGTCACTATGGGGTTTTAAATAATCATTACCATGGAATTTATACTTACTTAAGTGTCATTTCCCTTGGTTGGAGTTTATGAATTTCTAAATAAAAAAATAATGTTGAGTTAAATTTAGCATCAATGCTCCCCTATACTGTTTTCACATCTCCTGCTTCCTTTTCTTATAAACTTTGTTAAATATGTCTTGACAGCAATTGGTATTTATTCCTGCCCCCTTGGCATTTATGATGCTTTAACTTCCTTTTGAAAGCTTTCTTTTTGATGCATTTTGAGTTAATTCCTTCTTCTGCTGTGACATCTACCTGACTTTTGCCAAACCTTTTAGCCACTTGCTGCCTATAAGAACAGACATTTTAAAATGTTGTAATCGGAGCTATGGATAAGGCTTTAATATAATTTTTAGCTACTGTTCATTTTGGTTGTGGGTAGGGAAAAGAGTTTAAACATTTAAAAATAGGTTACCTTTTAAATTTATATTTAGCTCTGATTATTAGAAGAGGATTCACCTTTGAAATTGAAAAGTAGATTCTGGTCTCTAACTTGAGAGTGTTCACATTGTCTTTGAGAACAACCACTATTTTAGATTTTGACTTCTATTTCCCTGGGCTGTGAATTTTAGCCAATTTTATAAATTCACTTTTATTATGTGGGCCTCTGTAATTGATTTAAGAATGATTCAATGCCTAAACATAAAAGTATTATTCTAAGACAAAAATGCTATGTTATTATTTAAAAGTATAAATAGCATATAGTTCTGGGCTAAAATAAAACCTTGGTTAAGTGAGCTAAATCATTTAGAATTTATATAGTATGATCAGATTCTAGGAGGAATTTACCTGTGAAAGGAGTCTGTTAAGTAAATCAATAGTGTATTCATGATTCAAGAAATTATATAAACTCAGTGGGTACTATCAATACTTCTTTTGTCAAAAACTATTGATATTCTGCTCTTAAATTACTCTCATTTATATTGTTCCCCTGACGATATAATTAATCATCAGTTAGGTTCACCTAATTTGAATTACCATTCTGTTCTTAGGAAAAAAATAACTCAAGAGATAATGATTTACTACTTGTTTATTATGTGTACTATTTTATGTATTAATTTTATTTATTTAAACTTGCCTGAATTACAAAAGTTTTACTATGAAATCACATTTTCTGCAGTACTCTTTTAGTGATTCCTTGTATTTCTGAGTTTATGATTTTACACATAATGGCTCAGAGAAAAAACAAAGCATAAGTAATTATACTTCTCTTTGAGTCTGTTATAGAAATATTAATACATTGAAAGACTCCAAGACTAAAACTTAATTTAAAAAAGAAATTAAATTAACGTCCAAAATTCATAGGAATTCTGGCCATTTTGATATCATGATGCTAGAAGAATGTCTTACTCATAATTAATATTACTGGATTTTTTCTTGTATGCTAAATTTTAAAAGATATCATTAGTTACCAAACACCCTCATCCCTTTGTCCTCCGCAAAAGAACTCTGATTTTCTTCAGATATACATCCATACTATTTGGTAGTAATCTACAGGGGAGAAAGGACCCTACCCCCTAGTCACAGGAAATGAATCATACTTTGTTTATTCCATTTATGTGTTCCCATACCCCTTGCCATTTATAGGTTTAAGTATGGAATGGGTTGCATTTGGGGATAATAAACCATGAGGCGAGTTTTTCTTACTAATGAAAAAGGATCACTTAACACGTATATGGTTGTACTTCAGTTCGAGATAGATATATAGATATATATCTTGTGTGTGTGTATATGTATGTATATATCTTGATTATACATATCTTGATTATATATGTGTACATATCTTGATTATATACAAATTATACATGTAATTTGAAATGTAGAATGTCTACTGAATCATCTGTGATTCAGTAAGTATTTACTGACCTCTGATTAGATAGTTAGAATGGACTCTGGATTTGAACAAATATACAATGTATAGTAACACATTCTAGTTGAATAGATAAGGCAATCACAGAAATAAATTACTATTATTATTTGTTCTCTCACTTTGGGAAGACTTTAATCCTAGCATTGAATACAATACTTTTTTTAAAACTAAAATCTCCATTTCTTTTTTAAAAAATATTTTATTTATTTATTTATTTGCTTATGATTGTGTCGGGTCTTAGTTGCAACACACAGGCTCTTCGTTGCGGCACGTGGGCTTCTCTCTAGTTGCAGTGTGCATGCTTCTCTCTAGTTGTGGCATGTGGGCTCCAGAGCATGTAGGCTCTGTAGTTGTGCATGTGGGCTCCAGAGCACGTGGGCTTTGTAGTTTGAGGCACACAGGCTTTCTAGTTGAGGCACATGGGCTCAGTAGTTGCAGCACACGGGCTTAGTTGCCCTACGGCATGTGGGATCTTAGTTCCCCAACCAGGGATCAAACCCACATCACCTGCATTGGAAGGCGGATTCTTCATCACTGGACCACCAGGGAAGTCCCAGAATCTCCATTCTAAGAAGTGATTTGATGAGAAAATATTTGAGAATTTATTTGATGAGAAAAAATTTAACTATACAAGTAGTTAATTAGAACTTTTTCAAATAACATTGTCTTTAGTTCCTTGAAATCCAATATATTATACTCAGTGAAGTATAACAGCTGAGTTTTTTAAGTAGAGTATTACAGTAAAACTGTTAGGCTTCTGGGGTAATATCCCTTCTTTGGGGGTTTCTTACATAGAAAAATTTAAGAGTATGCTATTGAAACATACCACATTTTCTGAAAATTATATTAAAAAGAATTATTTTAGTGAAGAATTTTAGAACCAAGTCAAGGAAGTAATAAAGGGAATATCTTTTATTTCAAAGAGAAAAAAAGGCCTCTTGTGACAAGCAAGAAATCTGAACTAAATTAAATATGACCCTTAGAAATAGTCTATGAAGTCCCATGAATCTAGAGAACAATGGTTATTTTACTGTCTTAGAAAAGTTTAGGAAGCTTGGATTTGAATTCAGACCTGGACTTGAACCTCTAGTCTCAACTTTTAAATAGTTCCAAGTAAACATTGAAAATCTTCTTTGAAAGTTTATTCAAAGTAGAAAGATAATTTGAGTACTAAGGTGATGGAAAAGTAAATTTATATCATCTGAAACGTCTTCAATTACCTTAATTTGAGTCATTTTTTAAATAGACAATTTTCCTAAAACAAAAAAAATCTAGTTTATGAGTATAACTAAAAGAAAGAAAGGAAGGGAGAGAGGGAAGGAGGGAGGTAGGAAGGAAGAAAGAAAAAAGATTTGTAACAATACCATTTTTTTCATGTCTATCATTTACTTCTTCAATTTTAGGAAGGGGAATAAACATTTTTTAATTATAATACATGAGGTACTGAGTATTCAGGACACACACTATCACAAGAAATATTTCTAACAGCCAATTGAAGTAGTTTCTCTTACCCCTATTTTATTGATAAAGATACCAGGCTTCACAGAGTAAGTAATTTACACAATATTTTACAGTTACTAAGTGGAAAAATCTAGACTTAAATCCAGATCCTGATGTAAAAACTCTATTTTATTAGCTTTATAAGACATTAACAATACAGTTGCCAATGTAATATATTTAGGACTATATTTTTCTTTAAGTGTAAAACCAAATAAATGAACAAATAAACTCCACAGTCTCTAACAAAGCACCTTTATTGTAAGAATTTCAGAAGCGGTATTAAATCCCCCTCGCGAATTGCTCTTGAGGGTCTCACGTTAGTCTCATGACAGCAGAATATACTACTGCATTCTCTTTCCCTACCTGCTGCTTCCTAGGTGCCACACACTGACTACCCTATCCACAGGTTATAGATGTTTTATTTAATCAAGACATTTCCTAGTGGTTGATGAGATTTCAGAGGAGGTGAATTTAATATGAAAAGAGTAGTACTGATAGATTATTAAGATCATTTGTCCAAATGTGTGTTTTATAATTTAGTGAAATTTTTATTTGATACACATACAATTCTATTAATAAACTCTCAGTTGTTGATTTTGGGTTATTGCTAGTGGTTTTCCTTTTTAGCATAAAATATATGGTATTTAAAGGAAAATTTTAAAGTACAGTTTTAAAATGGGGGAAATACCACCCACATCTAACAGATCTTTTTCCTAATTACTCTGGCTCTTTTGATTGAGATGTAATTGACATATAACATATTAGTTTCAGGTGTACAACATGAGGATTTGATATTAGTATATATTGCAAAATGTAAGTAAGTCCAGCTAACATCTATCCCATACATAGTTACAAAAAAAATGTTTTGGGTTCATGCTGAGCAGTTTTAAGATCTACTCTCTTAGCAACTTTCAAATATGCAGTATAGGATTATTAACTAGAATCACCATGCTGTACATTATATCCTCATGACTTATTTATTTTCTGAATGGAAGTTTGTACCTTTCAACCATGACTTTCCTTAATACAGTTAGTTTTATGGGTGTTTGATTTTGTGTTGTAAGATTTAATCATCATTTAAATTGCTCCATAATATTCTATCATCTGTTTATAGTGTAGAACTGGTATTGAACTGGTATACCTTTGTTAAATTATACGGGTTAGCAACATCTGATTGGATTGTGCCAACATCTTTTCAGCCATCCATGGGTCAGTGTCCCTGCTGTAATGCTAGCTATATATTTTTTAAAATATAATATGTAGTTAGTTTATCTTTATCTTCTAATGTTGCATATTAGAACTGTTATAAAATTTGGGCTATTTTTTATATTGCTGCACTTAACAATCCTGTGCATGAGTCTGTTTGGTTTTACATGTTCTCTAGTTGTCATCTTGTGACCAATCAGAAGGTATACAAACTATATTGGTTTTCTCGGTTGTAAAAAAAAAAAAAAGAGGGGGCTTCCCTGGTGGCACAGTGGTTAAGAACCCGCCTGTCAATGCAGGGGACACGGGTTCGAGCCCTGGTCCGGGAAGATCCCACATGCCACGGAGCAACTAAGCCCGTGTGCCACAACTACTGAGCCTGCGCTCTAGAGCCCATGAGCCACAACTCCTGAGCCCATGTGCCGCAACTGCTGAGGCCCGTGCACCTGGAGCCTGTGCTCCACAACAGGAGAAGCCACTGCAATGAAAAGCCCATGCACTAAAACGAAGAGTAGCCCCCGCTGGCCGCAACTAGAGAAAGCCTGTGCACAGCAACAAAGACCCAATGCAACATAAATAAATAAATAAATAAAAATTAAAAAAAAAATAGAGAGTGGGGACTGGGTTCGCCCTGGGTGCCAGGGCAATTACAACTTATTCCAAAAATTAAAAGTAAACAATAAACCTGCTCAAGAATTGGTTCGCACCATTAGGGACCGTAGTCTCTCCAAGAAGTTTGGTAATTTGCTCCCAGACATACCACCAACAGATAGTGTGCACTAGGATTAAAATTTAATTGTATCTGACTCCAAAGCTCATATTACCCAAAGTTACTTAATACATTTACAGAAAATTCAGAGGATAACAGTTTTTATGGCACTGTCAATATTCTCTGACAGAAAGAGCACCAGTCTTGTGATATGTCAAGCCTTAGTTTTCTCTTCTCGTAAATTGGGATGAAACTCTTTGTACTGAATCAGTACATAGATTCTTCCATACCTGTGAAAAGTTCAGTTATGTGTTGCAATCCAAATGTGCTGTACTATATTACAGGTAAAACCCTGCTAGCATACTAGAATAAATAAGTAGGAAAGTTCCTTTTAGTGACAATGATAAGTAACGTTGCTCAGATAGTGCTATCCAGTAGAACTTTCTGCAACAGAAATATTTTGTATCTGCAATGACCAATATAGTAGCCAATAAGTCACGTGACAATTAAGCCCTTGACATGTAACTAGTATGACTGAGAAACTGAATTTTAAAATTTATCTAATTTTCATCAATTAAAATTTCAATAGCCTCATAGATGGATACTGTTTTAGGCAACACAGGGTAAGAAGATAATGAAGGTGATAATATAAAAATTTTAAATACCAAAGATAGCTAATTATAACCCTAATATAAACTTAACCACGTGACCGCTGTCATAGTAATAATTCTAGAGTGCCATCTATGGAATTCCTTGGCTGTCCAGTGGTTAGAACTCCACACTCTCACTGCTGAGGGCCTGGGTTTGATCCCTGGAGGGGGAACTAAATTCCCACAAGTCGCGCATGGCGCAGCCAAAATAATTAAAAATAAAAATAAATAATAATAATTCTAGAGTGCCATCTGAATGATTAATTCATTTCTATATCCCTTTCAAGGAATACAAGAGAGGAGGTATCAAAAGATAGTGAATCCCGAGCATAAACTTTTCTATGTTTGGGACTCGACCTATTTGAGATTGTCTTTATTTGACTGTTTTTGGATCAGGTTGGTCATAGAGATCTTCCTTTAATTTTTTTTTTCCTGCCTCTATTTGGAGCAGTCTAAAATACCTGTGTTAATGGTTCAAGGAAAATTTTTAAAGGAATTAAAAAAAATACTGTGTTGTCCTATGAATATCTCTGAGGCAATAAGTGTCTAAAAATGATAGCTCATTTTTTTTTTTCACATACAACTTATCTTCTCAGCTAACACATGATATTCTTGAGACCAGGTATTGTAATTTACATTTTGGGGATTCCTTATAGCTCACAGAGCACATAGGACTGTTCTGAGACCAAATTAGGTAATTTCTTATCATTTTGACTCCACTGGTAGAATATACACTTATTGACTCTCAGGATATTGAAAATGTCAGATGTTATAATTTATGTATGGATCTTTCTACATTTGACAGCCCCAGATGCCCTGGGCTAAGGCTGTTGAGAAGGGTCACCTGTGTGATTGCAGTTTGTATAATTGTGTGGTCGTTTTAAACTTTCCCTGAAACCTAAAGAAACATTGTCTCCAGAATGTAGCATGGCTTGAAACAGAGTACACTGTCCCTCTGAGACAGTTGAAATTATAGATTTAAAAAGAACATATTATGGGCTTCCCTGGTGATGCAGTGGTTAAGAATCCGCCTGCCAATGCAGGGGACACAGGTTCAAGTCCTGGTCCGGGAAGATCCCACATGCCGCAGAGCCACTAATCCCATGAGCCACAACTACTGAAGTCCACATGCCTACAGCCCATGCTCCGCAACAAGAGAAGCCACCGCAATGAGAAGCCTGTGCACTGCAACGAAGAGCAGCCCCCACTCGCCACAACTAGAGAAAGCCTGCACACAGCAACAAAGACCCAAAGCAGCCAAAAATAAATAAATAAATAAATTTGTTTATTTATTTTAAAAAGAACATATTAAAGAAGCATTATTTTGAAACATAGCTTTAGTTTACCTACTTCTATAAAATCTCTAAAGCCAGGGAACAAATTAAAATAGGCATTCACAAAGAGCTTCCTTGTTCATCTATTTAAGTCTCTCAAAAATTGTGGAAGAAGTCATGTCTGGTTTAGCATTCTCAGGGGCCACCATAAATTTAAAGCTGTTAAAATAACTTACGGATTTATATTAGATTTCCATTCTCTATCCAGTCTTCTCTTCTGGATACCATGTAAATATATGTGATAAGTAAATTATGATTGATTTCTAACCATCTGTCAGCATTTCAAGATGGCTTGGGAAACATTCAGTGCATAAGTTGATGCTGTTACTCATACCAAATATGTTCCTTTAACAGGAAAACACATTTCTGAAAATAGGAAATTTTAAGTATGGCAGGTTTATGTTTCTGAGGTAGTGGAAGTAGCCCCCAGATTTGCTGATATACAAGTTTGTGCACTAAAGAAAATAGTTTTTAAAAAAATAAAGTTTCCATTTCATTGCAGTAGCACTCTTGGTTCTTGATAGAAATTGCATGTAACTTAGTAAAATTGCCTGTAAACACAATTTGAGTGGTGACTAATATTGACAGTGTACATTTTAGCTTCCCTTGAAATTGTTCTACTTGCCTGATAAAACCATAACAAGGGATATAAAGAGGTTGTTTTAATATGTTGAGTGAATTGTTTACATGAAAAACTACATTGCCATAAAAGGCTGATCTATGAATGCTCACATTTGTGTTGCTTACTATTTCTGTGTACTCACATCACCAGTGTGACTGTGTTACTTGATTTGGCAGAAGTAATGGAATTTCAAAAAGCATTTGCATGAGCAAATATATCCATTAGCAACATGTACATATTTGCAGCTTAGCAAGTCATTTACTTTTGTTTAAATATTTAAAACTTTGCTTTGCATGTGTGTGTGTACACATGAGGGTTTTGCATATATATTTTTAATTTACATGTGTGTATGCATATATGTATGTGTTTACATACAAAGTAAAATTTTAATTACCATAACAGAAAGTAAATCTATATATATTTTATGTATTCTCCTTTGTGTTAAATATTTAGTTTATTGATCTTTATTTTATTTTTATTTCTGGCTGCGTTGGGTCTTTGTTGCTGCGTGCGGGCTTTCTCTGGTTGTGGCGAGCGGGAGCTACTCTTCATTGCGGTGGCTTCTCTTGTTGCGGAGCTCAGGCTCTAGGCGCACGGGCTTCAGTAGTTGCAGCACATGGGCTCAGTAGTTGTGGCTCGTGGACTCCAGAGAGCAGGCTCAGTAGTTGCGGCACATGGGCTTAGTTGCTCCACCGCATGTGGGATCTTCCCAGGCCAGGGATAGAACCCGTGTTCCTTGCATTGGCAGGCGGATTCTTAACCACTGCGCCAACAGGGAATTCCCTAGTTTATTGATCTTTAAACAAACAAGTTTAGTTTTATAATAAAGAGTAGTACAAAATTGGAACATTATTTTCACTTTAATTATTTTATCTATTTAGAAATCCTGGCTGCCTCTTTAACTTCAAATCTATCCTACTTGCCCGAAAATGCCTTTGACACTAGCCACACAGAGTTTCTTGTTTTTTCTTAAGTGTATTGTGTAGTTTCATATAGCACATATATATTTCTCTGCCATGGACTCCTTTCCTCTCTATATCTTAGCCTTCTTCTTTTTTCTTCTCATCTAATATAGATTCCCCTCTCTGTTTCCCTTCCTCTGCCATCTTGAGACTTGTCAAGTCATGCTGAAAGTATTGGTTTGTCTCTCTCAAAAGACTATAAGTTCATCCATGGCAGAATCTGGGTCTATACTCATATTTCCCAAATCTTGCACAGGGCCTGGCATAGAGCAGTCATACAAGTCAGGGTTGTTGAATCAATGAAGAAATGAACAGAATGGTAACTACTTTCTACAGGTGATTATGGGTAAACAAAAAGTCAGATGATCAATCTTTATATGAGCAAAAGATGGTTGATAAGATTGCAATTAAATATGAATATGAACATGGCACTGCATTAGGAATAATGCATTTAACGCATTTTTGATATTTCTGTTATGAAAGCACCCCATCATCATGCAATCAGAATCTGCAAACACTTATTTTAAGATGTGTATAAAGTCATGGCAAATTTATGTTGCTTCAGTATTTTAGATGTTCTGAACTTTCATAAAAATTCAACATAGTGTTTGAAATGCGTTTTAAAATATATTAATGGTTTATGGATTTTATTAAGATACTTAGAGGGTTTTATTATTAATATATACGTATATATATATAATCATCAAAACTGAAGACTATTCAAGGTTATGACATGTTTTATAGTGTCCTAGTTATTATCTCCATTATCTGCACTTTTTCATAGCCAACAGGAAATAAGGTTTTGTTCTGAATAATTTACCCTTATTTTCTTTTTATAATTTATTTTTTTTTTTTTGTGGTACGCGGGCCTCACTGTTGTGGACTCTCCCGTTGCGGAGCACAGGCTCCGGACGCGCCGGCTCAGCGGCCATGGCTCACGGGCCCAGCCGCTCCGCGGCATGTGGGATCTTCCCAGACCGGGGCACGAAGCCGTGTCCCCTGCATCGGCAGGCGGATTCTCAACCACTGCGCCACCAGGGAAGCCCTACCCTTATTTTATATTGTTTCAGTCAAAACATATTTTAATGTAGTGAAACAATCTTTCTACCCTTTTATAATACTTAAATTCCAATATTGTACTCATCACTTTGTCTATTTTTTTCTCCACTGTCTTCCACAAAGATTTAGAGACATTTTCTAATAATTTGCAACAAACTTAAAGAAGTAGAAAAACTATAGAATGGAGCCATATATGTATGCAGATTTAAGGACCAAATTCAAATATTTATTGAACACCTAGTACATAAAAGGCACTAGTTGTTGGAGTATGGTGGTGAGAAGAAAAACACCAACAATAACAACACAAAAACTACAAACACGGGCTTCCCTGGTGGCGCAGTGGTTGAGAGCCCGCCTGCCGATGCAGGGGACGTGGGTTCGTGCCCCGGTCCGGGAGGATCCCACATGCCGCGGAGCGGCTGGGCCCGTGAGCCATGGCCGCTGAGCCTGTGCGTCCGGAGCCTGTGCTCCGCGGCGGGAGAGGCCACAGCAGTGAGGCCCGCATACCACAAAAGAAAAAAAAAAAAAAAAACTACAAACATGGTGTCTGTTCTCACGGAACTTATTGTCAATGGGAACGACACATAGAGGAACATCTGAATTTTTGCAACGCAAAGTACCTCAGTTCAGAAAGAGCATATCACAAAGAGATCTCAAGCAGACTGAGCATCCATAGGGAAAGGACTCTGGAGTTGTGATCTGAAAGATGAATAGCTGTTAACCAAGGGGAAATGAGGGAAGCCCATTCTATTGGAATAAAGAGCTTATGGAAAGTTCCTATGGTGTGAACTAACAGAAAAAAGACCAGGGTGACTAAATCTAAGAAAAGAATGGTACTACAAAAGGATGAAGAACTAGGCAGGAACTTTTCCATGCCAGGTCTTCCAGTCCATGCTAAAGATTCTAAGGGTTTGGATAGGTACCTTAAGGACAACAGGAACCTGTTGAAGAATTGTAAGCAAACATGAGTTGATCATATTCATGTATGACATTGTTTCTTCTAGGTAAGGTGTCAAGAGTCTACCAAAGGGGTCAGAGGCAGGAGAAGGAAAGTTTCTCAGTTGCTTTTACATTAATTCAGGCAAAAGAGGATGATGGCTTGGATTAAGGGTGGTGACTAAGAAGATGGCCATTTGGCTTCATACTTGATTCTGAGACCCCTGGTGGCCAAAGAAAATGGAAGATAAGATCAATTCTAATTATTTTTTTTTTCCGTAGAAGATAAATTTCTTCAGGAAAAGGGAATTCTTTCCAATAATTCTTTCCTGTATCTACAGAAATAAATGTCTCACTTGTGATTTTATTTTGTATATTCACTACATATAAACATGTATATGTGTGTGTATATATATGTGTGTGTCACAGGTTTAAAAAATTTTAAGTGAAATAAATTTCATGATTTGTGGTACTGTATTCATCCTCTTATATACTGAGTCACTCACAAAGGTTTAATTGAGTACTGAAATACCAAGCTATTTGAACTAGCAGTTCAAATACTTCTGTAATTCATTCATAAACTAGCTTAAATGGACCTCTGGCTAAGTATCTGCTTTCAAATATCTTGATAAAACTGTGCAGAGACAGGAAGATAGAGAAATATAAATAGAAAAATAAATAAGATTATATATGCTTTGCTGGAATTTTAAAATATCATCATGTTTCAACTATGAATTTTAAATTTAATTCATAGTGTAACTACAGACCTTATATTCACATAAATGTATATGTTGTGTATGTGTGTAATATGTGTGTGTGTATATATATATATATATATATATATATATATATATATTTGTGTGCAGTCCTTTACTGTCACACACATATGCATCATGTTGCAGATTTCTCAGTCCTGAACTGAGAATTGAGGAAAAAGTATGTCTTCTTTAACCTTCTGTTGTAGAATCAAAGTCATATGAGAATTGAACAACATAAGTCTTTCCAGTTTGACCTCAGGTTAGCTTCTTGCCTTACTGCCTGTTAACTATGTTACCTCAGATAAATTACTTAATGTTTATACCTAAGTTTCTCTTCTTTTTTTTTTTTTTTTTTTTTTTTTTTTTTTTGGTATGCGGGCCTCTCACTGTTGTGGCCTCTCCCGTTGCGGAGCACAGGCTCCGGACGCACAGGCTCAGCGGCCATGGCTCACGGGCTTAGTTGCTCCGCGGCATGTGGGATCTTCCCGGACCAGGGCACGAACCCGTGTCTCCTGCATCAGCAGGCGGATTCTCAACCACTGCGCCACCAGGGAAGCCCATCTCTTCTTTAAAATAGGGAAAAAATATGTAACAGAAAGTTTTTTTGTGAAGATAATGTATATATGTAACATTGAGTAAAAACATTAAGCTGTGTTTTGGGCTTGAAATTAAACTGTAGGAGATATTCTTTTCTCAAGTAGTATACAAAATAATAACAATATAGAAATAATGAAAGATTTGTTGCTAAAAACAAATATTAAATATTAAGCTATATATAGTATATGAATAATAGCTGGATATATAATATGAAACATAGGCTATATGTATAGTTGTGCATAAATATATGCATATTCATATATGCATATATATGCATATATATTCATATATGCATATTCTTGTTGGTAAATATACATAGAATGTGGAGGTAGCTTGGTGTGGGTGGGGATGTGAATATGGTGGTAGGTAAATTTTCACAAGGCTAGTGAGGTCTCCTATATTTTAGGCAAATCAATTTCATTTCTTATAGATCCTGCTTCATTTAGATTGAGTGAAAAAATCAATTTTCTAGATTGAACGTAGTTTACAAGCTTTGTGGTCGTCACTTGCTTTGTGGTTAAAGGTTATATCAGTGGAAGATTAAAAGTAATTTTGGACTCACATGGTTGACAATCTTAGGGATTTTTGTAGCTTTGTACTTAAGTATGTCAGAGAACTTCATAGTTCTATGGCTGGATATCCCAGAGGACTTCTTGCTGCTTCTCATTAATTTATGAAAACAAGAGACAGGCTTGCTATAGATTTAAACTTGAATAAGCCCTTTACCCTCCTTGATTTGTCTCCTAAGAGTATTCTTGTTTTTTTCATGTCTTTTTCGAAAGGCAAAATGTAAATATGCTCTAACCTCTGCTTTTGTATCCTACTGTGAAGAATAATAATTAGCTCATTAATTTCAATTTTTTAATATGCTTAGGTCAACAAGATTTCTTCTAGGACTTCTCATCAACTATCCCTGTGTACTACAGTTTCTTTTTCTTTTTAGCAAGGCTAAGTCAAAGATTTTTAATTCAAAATTTTTATTTCCCCAAGAGTCACATTGTATCTCCTTTATACTGATTTTTTTTACATTTTTTAAGGCTGAAACAATCAGTTAACATTTGAGTAGCAAGAGGTACCATGAGTTTTTTTGTGGCCAATATTGAACTGAGTCTTCCAGCTTCAAATTTAGATACGTGCTTCTGCCAGGCTGGATGGGGTGGGCTTTTTGCTCATCTCTCTGTTATTTTATTACCCTGTTTTAGAATTTCCACATCATTACCCTCACTTTTGGTGTCACTTTACCTGAGCCACTGATGATAAATGAACAAAAAATTTCTTGGTTAAAATGTAAAGTATTTCTTTGGAAATTACATAATTAATTTTCAAGAGTCTCTTTAATAAAACATTTTATTATGAAACAGGTTTTAAATATCAGATTTATAACAGTATTTAATGTGTCATTTGGCGATTAATACTTAATCTTTTAAATATTATTGTTATAAGATTTTTCCATACTAACTCTTCCTCATCATTATAATTTCTCAGCAGCTTCTTAATTAGAGAATTCTTTGATCTCTAATGCACATAAGATTGTGGCATGTTCATTTATCCATTTAACTCTGCACTCAGCCCCCTTTGTGGAATTCTTCCATTTGTAAGGCGCTATGGTAGGCTTTGAACCAGATACAAAAGAATACAGTAGCTTCTCAGCCTTTGTGGTATTCATAGTTGAAAAGGAGATCCCACGTAAACTCTGTATTAAAATACATTGAGTCGAATATTAAAATAGATGTAACTTTGGCAAGCTATGGGACACAGAGCTGAGAATGGTTCATTCAGCTTGGGGAGACAAAGATTAGTTTCAGAGAGGAGGTGGCATCTTGAAGATATCTAGAATTTGAAGAAATTTTTTTAAAAAAAATCACTCTAAGCAAGGAACTAGAAAATATTATATAAAGACGTCATAGAGATATAGAGAGAATTTAGTGATAAGCAAGAAGATGAGTATAGCTAGGGCGTAAAAACAACTTTTTTGAGTCCTTTTTTTTTATGTCACAATATGCTGAGTTCTGTATTTTAATCTCTTCATCATATGCTTAAAATAACCCCTATGAGGTAAGACTCGTGTTACCCTTATTTTACACAAAGTTTGAGAAATTTACCTAAGGTCATACAGTTATCACCTGGCATAAACAGGATTCAGACCTCTACGTTTTCTAATTTTAAAACCTGTGCATATAAACACAGTGTGATACTGCACAGAATGACTGAAAGTGAGTGGAAAAGATATTTCCTAGAACAAAGCTGGAAATGTATCACAGAAAGTGAGGCGCTATTACTCAAGAATTGCCTGGGGAATAGAGGGGGAATCTAAACCTCAACCATAACCATCACCAGAAATGTATTTTTTTAAGTCCTCACAATTGGTCTTGATGTGTAAATTAAGTGCTAGATATTTACTTGCTTAATTTTACCAATGAATTTTTAAATCTTTCCAAGATGTTAGCAGTTTTATTAATTCTTATACTAAGACCAAGAACCAAAGATTAGTTGTTATCTATGTTTAAATTTCAAATAATATTTTAATTTAGCCAACAAAATTTAACAGTTACCCAGGAACACCCTATCTCCAGACCCTCTGGAAAAGTAAATTGCTTTTGGTTGCTAATCTCCTAAGATTTTTCTGACAGAGATTTCTCCTTTGAGGAGTGAAATTGGCCATCTCTTCTGATTTTTGAATTGCCAAAAGGCAGTGAGTTAAGAAACACCTGTGTTTCTTGGCAAGAAATGGAACATTTGTGCAAGAGTCTAATAATTTAAATTCCTCTACATTTCTCTACTGGAGAGCAAAATGATGTATTCTACTTTTGTATTCTCCTTCTATTCTTTGACCCTTTAAGTAGAAAAATATAAAATAATGTGGTCTGCTAAAATAAATTGCACAATAAACTTCCCTTCTCTGATATAAAAACACAGATACATAAACATATTTATTTATATAAAACATGTATAATTACATACATATTTACATACTAGTATTCTAAATATTTTAAAGCTTACACTTTGAAATCGAACAAGCTAGATTTTTATATCTTGGGTCACTCTAAAATATTTATTATCTTTAGTTTACAAGAATTAATAAGATGTTTGTGTATGAGTAATTACAAAATTATTTTGGTTTTTCACATCCTATAATAAATAGCACATGTTACACAGCATTTCATAATAGAAAATGTTTGTACCTTATTTTGTAACTTTGAGTTTTCAATTTCTGATACCTACGCTAAGAAAATGGAAGCATATGTTAATAACAGATGTTGTTTTGAAAGATATGAGTAAATGTCCTACCTTATAGTTTTTGACTTAATACAAAAAGTGTTAAATTCTTTAAAAATTACTTAAGATATTCACATTTTCAAGGGTAATTTTAAAAATTCTGATTTAACTGATCTTCATGGGAAAAACATTTGCTATCTATACTTTGGAATTTTGATATTTTTCTCTTTCCATTTATCTTAAACCTTTGAATGATATAGTCTGTCTGGATTCACAGTGAAAACAATGATCAGAAAATTGACCGTGAATAGATAAAGGAATTCAAAAGTTTCAATCCTGTGTTGGTTGGAGATCTTTTCCTAATGCAAACTTGTTGATTTAATAAATTCAGCTATGTCCTTGTTTATATCTAGGCTGCAGGCCTTGCCTACTAAGTTCTGGTTTTTTTATGTTATCAAATACTTTAGTTAAATCAGAAGACATATGATACACATCTGAGATTTTTTCCTGTGCTAGTTAATTGAAATTTTTTTTTAACCTTGGTTTTTTGTTTTTTGTTTTTTTCTGTTTTCACATCCTGGCATAAAATCATCACTAAATTCTAGCAGTGTTAGTATATATTGCTGTAGAGTAGCAACACCTATTGTTTTCTAATTTAACCCTTGCATAACAATGACTGGGTTTTATGGGTTTTGTCTCTATGCAAATTACATGCCTCTGGAGAATCTTATCCTGGGATTGTTTGAGTGGAGAGTGATGAGAGATAGTGAAAGTCTCTGAATATAACAGCATCTGACAGCATCTTGGTAAAAGAACTATGCTTTGTCTTTGAGCTTTACCATCTGAGGAAGGACAGAAGATGAGGGAAAGCTGATTTGAAAGGAAAGTGAAATCTGATTGGATGGTGTCTGGCCAATTTCTCATATTATGGATTTATAAAATGAGATTGTTCTGAATTCTTAAGTCATAGCACAGACACTGAGTTGTTTTAGTATAACCAGAAAATGTGAGGTTGTGACTTATAAAAATGTTCTGGTGCCTATCTAGAAAACACCATATTTTATAGAGAACAGCTACTGAAGCTTGTCTTTTTAGAAACAAGTATAGTGTGAGGATTGAATGATAATTAATACTCATGGCACTTAGCACTGTGCTAAGAGTAAAATTGTAATTAGAAAATAATAATCATGAAATACTGAATTTAAACCTTTGTAAGACCTTTAGAAACTGAATCACTAATTTAATATATAAGTGATTAAGTATTAATTCCTTTCTATGAGAAAATGGTCAATTTATCAAGTTGTGATTCTTTTTATGCCATACTCTATTTTTCACCAAACAAGTCATTCAAACTTGAATATATCAAACTTGATATATTCACTTAAAACATCAGCTAGCACATATATGCCTAAAACATTTTTAGATAATTATGCAAAGTCTATCCTAGCTTAATGAAACATAAAATAATAAAGCTTTCCTTTCCTGAAACATTTGAGCTACAATAAAATAGCTTCATACAACTGAGGAGATTTAACTCAGCCCCTCTTCTTGTACTCCATTAGAATGGGTCACCAAAAGCTCATTGCTCAGGCTAAAATAAAACGTAAAAGATTTTGAACTACTAAAGTATTCATTTGCTCGCCCAGCCCCACATCCTCATTTAGAGTTCATACAAAACCTAATGCCTTAGCTTCTAGTAAAAAGTATTTATTAAAGTGTCATATAAATGTTACAGTTTAGAATGACCAACATGTCTCTGTCTGTCCAGGAATTTCTCCATTTTAAAATTGATAGTCCCATGACCTGGGAACCACCTAGTCCCAGGCAAACCAGGATAGCTGGTCACCATAAAGTTCTAGTTTATCTTAGGATTCTTACATCCCTTGAAATTGCACACAGAATGTTGGATATACGTATATACGTACATGTATTTATTTCCCTAAGGTGAGAGTTTATAGTTTTCATCAATGCCAAAGCATCTAAGATCACCCAAGATATTAAGAACCACTAAGTAGGGCTTCCCTGGTGGCGCAGTGGTTGAGAGTCCGCCTGCCGATGCAGGGGACACGGGTTCGTGCCCCGGTCCGGGAGGATCCCACATGCCGCGGAGCAGCTGGGCCCGTGAGCCATGGCCGCTGAGCCTGCGCGCCCGGAGCCTGTGCTCCACAACAGGAGAGGCCACAACAGTGAGAGGCCTGCATACCGCAAAAAAAAAAAAAAAAAGAACCACTAAGTAAAAGGAGGTAAATACCATTTGGAAAACTGATGATTAAAAAGTAAAAAATTTATAATAGACTATTTTGAAAAATAAGGTATTTGTTTAATACTAAATAAGAGAAATACTTTAGTGATTATACTTTTTAATATTGATTGTTAGCCTTTGCTGTACCATATGTAACTAAGGGCTTGGCATAGAGGTTTGGCATGCCAAAATGAGGTTTGAAAGCTGTCTCCAAAGTTATTAGCAGTTGAACTTGATCAAGTTACTTTACGTTTCTGTGACTTGCTTTCCCTGTGTGTAAAATGGAGGAAGTAATTCCTAATTTTTAGTATAATTGTAAGTGTCAGAGAAAATGTATCTTAAGTCTCTAACCTAGTTACATTGTGATTTATAGTAAGCACTCTGTAAATGGTAACTATTTTTTTTATTGAAATATAGTTGACGTACAATATTACATTAGTTTCAGGTATGCTACATGATGAGTAACTATTATTATTAATAGTGGTTAGTGTGTGTTTGTTATACACTGAATACTTTTATAATTAAACCCATCCTTTTAGGATTTCTTACCATAGTCTTACTTAGATCGGTGACATTAAATCACCATTAACCAAGAATCAACAGTTGGCATACTGACAGGAAGCATTACTACTTTTAATTCAGGATATATAGTTAGAGGATTTTGTAATGTCTCTGACATTGAAAATGAAGTGTTTTGTATATCAGTTCAAACTTATAAAATGATATTAAAAAGAAATTTCTGAATTGAACACCCTTTGCTCTTTTTCTGGCCATGTGAATTCCAGAATGTAAAGGGGCAGACTAATTCGTATACAGATATTTTAAAAGTACAGATCTTCCTTGGCTAACAGTGGAGTTACATCCCAATAAACCCATAATAAGTTGAAAATATCATAAGTGGAAAATGCATTTGATACACCTAACCTACTGAACACCATGGTTTAGCCTACCTTATATGTGCTCAGAACAGTTACATTAACCCACGGTTGGGCAAAATCATCTAACACAAACACTATTTTAGGAGATAGTGTTGAATATATCATGGAATTTATTGAGTACTGTACTGAAAGTAAAAAACAGAACGGTTGTATGGGTGCAGAATGATACTAAGTGTATCAATAGTTTACCCTCGTGATCCCAAAGCTGGGTGGGAACTTCGGCTCCGCTCGCTGCCGCTGCCCCAGTGTCACAAGAGCGCATCAGACTACAGTACCACGTATCGCGCGCTAGCTTGGGAAAAGATTAAAGTTCAGAGCGTGATTTCTACTGAACGCGTGTCGCTTTTGCACCATTGTAAGTTTGAAAAATCATTGTAAATCAGGGACCATGTGTAGTTTACTTTAGTAAGTACTGAGGTCCAAATAATAAGTAAAACCTGGGGCTGAAAACATCAATGGCGTGATAGAAATTATGCTGCCCAATGTTTTAAAATCACTGCAGTAATAAATAGTTGTATAACGTATAAGCTAGCATGTCACCTTGCTCAATTCATTTTTACCTGAGTGTAGGGAAGGCATCATTTCACCATATGCCAGTCCCCACGGATCAAATGCTCACAAGAGCTGCTCCACAGCCTGGCTGGCTATCTCATTGAAACTTCACCCTTGGTGTCCTTATGACCTTTTAGTTTGTTCCATAGCTAGATTCCATCCACCATTAACCACATCCGTGGCACATTTCCAGGTGATTCAGAAGTTATTTAGAGAAGATTCTGACGCTCTGAAATACCCAGTAAACATTCCAGGTCTCTCAGGAATTTCACTTGGACATCTCTAAGTGAAAAACACAGAAATTAGATGAAATCCCCACGTAATAATCTGTGCCTGTATTTTTTTTTTTTTTTTTTGACCAATACATGCCTTTGGGCTTTCTGTTCAGTGTTCCATCCAGTTGATTTTGCTGCATTGAAAAACCACTATGAACACATTTTTAAATCTAGCTGGCTCCATTTTTGTCTGCTAAATTGCACTGAATACAATCTGTGATTGCAACTGTGGCTTTGCTTCAATCTATTAGCTATTTTTGAAAGATGCGTAACTAAATTGAAAGGTAAGTACAACCTTTTCACTTAGAATCTTTATGAAATATGTAAAAGATGCTTTGCCAGTCTGAATAGTTAATTGAGTTTGACTATACCAGGCTAAGATGCAAAGAGAGTATGTCTATGGCAACTGTTTATGTCATAAAAAATTTAAAGGGCCTGTATTTAATGTGACTTCTTTTTAAATTCACTTAATGGAGTAAGTAAATCTGGATATATAATTAGAGTCTAAGATTAAAGCATCATAATTGAAGTAAGATAATATGAAGAGGCTCACACAATAATGATTGCGCTTCAAATGAATACATTCTTCCTTAAACTCAAGCAAAGTCTCACAACTCTTGAGTTTATTTGCCATGATGTAGTAATAACAGCATGTGGGTGACAAGTATAGTACTTTATAAAGGTAAAATGTCTTACAGTGTAACAGGCTCTCTCCTATACACTGCTAGATTTGAATCTCCCATTAGCCCTGGATATATGTTTGTCCATTTTCTAATCAAGGAAACTGACACAAAGTTTAACCTATTCAGGATCACATAATTAGTAAATGATAAAGTCACACTCAAACCCAGATAGTCTAACTTCAAGTCTAGTGTTCTTTTCCCTATGCTCTTTCTTTGTGTAATAGAGAGCAGTGAGTTTGTAGGAAGAGCACAGATCTTTGCAATATTTTCAGAAGAATGTTTTGCTTCTAATAGACCCGCTTTAGCCACATGTTTCTCATTCACCTATCTGTTCTTTCAGGGTGAGGGCCCCTTCCATCATCATGGCTTTGGCTTTTGCTTTTGCTTTTTCATTCCCGTGTCTATGTTCCCCACCTTAGATTTAAGCAATCATGTTTTTTTCTCCTCAGCTTGACAAAAGATGCTTGGCTAGTTCTCTATCAAGAAAGTAAAAATTATGGCTATAGATATAGACAGATAGATCTGAAAGGCAGAAAGCAGGAACTGCATTTTCCAATTTTACAAAAATAAAGTAGTATTCTCCTTTTAATTTTTCTTTAACCTTGTACATTCTTTATGCAAAATCAAATGAATAAACATATTCATTTATAAGGAAGTTTTATAGTAACTCAATAATTATTGATAGTTTTATTATAATATCTATTCTCTACTAAGCATGAACCTAGGAATTGCACCCATAGCTTTTGTTTACATAAAACTCTTCTGTTGATGCAGCAATAACTGGCAGTCATAATGTCAGGGATGTCAGGATGGAACGCTTCCCTGACAATATTTTGTTGTACTCCTAATATGTACAAGTTGAGGTTCAGGTTCGGATGTGTGTGTGTGTCTCTCTCTATATATATATATGTCTGTGTATGCACAAACACACACACCCACAGAAATTATATGTACATGTAACTACACATGAAAATATACTTAAACGTTTATAAATAAATGATCTTTTATTTCAGTGTTTAGAAGGGATTTTAACATGATAAAATGGCTTCATTATCCTTTCTAGACAATCTGCTAGCAGTGCTTTTTCAGCAACCTATCCCTTCCTCCACCTTTTTGACATTACACCAAGATTTTTTTTCCCCATTCTGTTGATATAATTATTCTTGCATAATTTAAAGCAAGATTTCCTGGCAATGTAGATCCACAAAATTGTTGATATGGCTTGAGCTCAAATGATGCTTCTATTCAATTTGTTTACCTTTCTGCTTGAGCAGAGTTTTTGTGTCATAAGTAAAATGGCAAGAGATAATATTATAGTAGAGAAGGACTTTGATGGATGGATTTAAGTAAATATTGGTTGCAAGGGACCCAGGAATTTTAGCGTTTTTCTTGGAATCCTTCACCATAAATACTTAGCCCAGAGCAAAACTTTTCTCAAATGATGGTGAAATATCTAATTCTATTAAATTCTAATTCCATGGGCTACCTTGGGATAAACTGCCTCTGAGTTTTCCTGCTAAGAAATGGACGTTTACTGCTCATTTTTCCCCCAAATCGAGGAAAGCTGTTGTTCGTCAGTTTAGATTGATGTTAACAAGGTCCTCTTCATAACAGCAGGTGTTAGGCTGTAATTGGTCATTACAGAATTATGTTTTGCTTGAAGGAATTTAGGAAACAAGAAAAGTACGTTCTTGTTGTATACATTGACTCTGGTTCAAAAATGAAATGAATGGCAGGAGATATACATAAATTAGCAGAATCTGTCATTTTATTGCACAATCAGTATATTTAAAAGGCACTAAAATCAATGTGAACATCCCTGGGAAAGCAGTCTTCTTGAGCCTAACCTGCAAATTACCCCTCTTAGCATTTTTTAATGTAGATATTGAGACTAGAAGAGCAGTAAGGGGAACAAAGTGCTACATCCAGATGACCTCTTTGAAGGACTGATGAGAAACTGGAAGCTACAGAGATTGGTTAATAGTATTGAGTCAATTGCAAATGTCTTGCTTTTCCAAGCAATGTATAAAGCGGTCAGTATCGTCATTAGTTTACATAAAATAATATTACTTTGTAAACACCTATAAACAGAGATTGCCCAGATACCCTAAACTCTAAGAGGATTATTACTGACTAAAATAAAATGTTACTGGTTTAACTTAATAGGTATAAAACTTTATATATATGCTATACATTCACATAGTTAGAAAGGAAATGGAGGTATAAAAAGGCAAGGTTCAGTTATACACTTGTAATCCACCCATAAAGGAAAAAAGCTTCATCAAAAAAAGATGATAGGGCTTCCCTGGTGGCGCAGTGGTTGAGAATCCGCCTGCTGATGCAGGGGACACGGGTTCGTGCCCCGGTCCGGGAGGATCGCACATGCCGCGGAGCGGCTGGGCCTGTGAGCCATGGCTGCTGAGCCTGTGCTCCGCGACAGGAGAGGCCACAGCAGTGAGAGGCCCGTGTACCAAAAAAAAAAAAAAAAAAAAGATATTAGCCTAACCTTGCCAGTAGTCTCAAAACTCCTTAAACATGCAAAAAAGAATTACTCACCTCCCATACCTAAGTGCACCTTATTTGATTATTTTCTCTGCTCCTTCCTATTCTTTTTTCTTGTTTGCATCACACAGTCCGATTTCCAACCTCCATGTCTGAAGTCCTATCGACAGTGCCGATCGTGGGGATAATGACCCAACTCCTAATATAAAAGCTGTGTAGAAACACACATACTGTTAAGTTGCTCCCACATCCTGGGGTGAAGATCATCTTGAATGACACCATGTTTTTTTTCTGAATTTGCAAGTGAAATGAAATAGGATTTTGTTAGATATATAGTTCTTACCTATATAAAAAAGTTCTGTACAATACTTCCTCAGTGGAGTGCAACATCGCCTCAGTTGTAGCTACCAAAGCACAGGTGTTCTCATTCCTGAATGTTTATTAGAATCACTTGGAGAACTTATAAAAACTACTGCAGCTGTGATTTTACTCTGTCCGAGATCAGTTCATCAGTACCTTGGCCTTGCCATCTACTAGACAGTCCTTCTTAAACTATAGAATACAAAAGAATCCCCTAGAATGCTTATTTAAAATGCATATTCCAGGGCCCTGTTCCGAAGCATTCTCTTTTGATAGGTCCTTATTTAAAGTCATGTATTCCTTGTGTCTTTCTTTGAGAGACACCACAGTGAGAACTCCTCTTTATTCCCAGTCTGGGTTTGGGATCCTTTATTGCGATTGTAGTTGAATGTATCTGTTGAAATATCATTCCTTTAACAATAACTTAAGTAATTTCAGTCAGTGGCTATTTTTACTGGTGCTACTGTTGTTGTTTCATTCAATATCTTACATGAAAACAGCTAAGAATTACAAGAGTTTATAATAATGATTGAATCAGTATGATGGCATGAACCGTTAATAGTTCAGCTCACTGAAGAATTGCCATCATATCCCTATTAGTGCTGAGCTTACTCTCCAGTCATTCTTCAAAAAAATATACATCAACAGCGTTTCCTTAGTCATACTCTCAAGAAGCCACCTCTGTATTAATTGTCTTTGGAACCTCTTCTTTCTTTGCCCTGAATCTTTGTCACCAGTTTATCCTCTTTCTATCCTCCATTCTGATGAATATCAGAATAGTCATTTATTTCTATGAAGGATTTTATAGTCATTCAGAGAATCCAGTCTCTGTGTCTAAAGTTGCAGAGTTCAGATAATAAATACAGAGTTTCCAATAACCCTGTTTCCAGGTTTCTTGTTAGTAATATTCAGAATTAACTACTCTACAGAACTGTGCACTTGTATAGCTTTTGTAGTACCAAGTAGGTATGCTTGTTATCTATACACACAGTGAGAGAGACAATGGTGTCTCACTGCAGACACATATTGACCAAGAATTGCTTCTTTCATTGTATTTCGTGCCTCTGCTCAACACATATTCTCTCTCTCCGAAAGTAGTTTAAGGATGACAAAGGTCCTTATGGGATTTTGTTGGCCTGTGAATAGCTGTTAGTCTAAGGTATCCCTGAAAGTAATGTCTACACTTGTTCAAAAACATTTTACCCTATACTTTTTTCATGTGTTGTATTATCAATCTTCCTTCTGGTTGTCGCAGGCAGGATTCATTGTTTTACATTTCACTCTCTAGGTACCCATGCCTGAATTGCTCCCATTGGGATAAAACCAAGGATATCTCCAACACAATCATGGGTAGTAATTACAGTACAACCTGGACCAGCCTACACTTGACCCCAAACTATAAAGGCAGATGTATGCATCCTCATGGATGCTTCGCATGCAAAATGTGCATACACACACCCTGGGACAATTTGAGGCACAGTGATGGTTTAAATATAATAATCCATCCTCTCTAGCTCTTTTAGTGTGCTGCTTATTTCCTGGGGACCATATGAAGCTCCAGGAGCTGAGGCCTTCACTACATTGCTGGTATTGTTGGTATCCTATGCCATTCTTCTCCAGCATCCTAAGATCATCCTATCTGTCTCTGCCTGCATCCAACACTCTGAAACTTGATTTAAGCTGGTTTTTGTAAATTCCTTTGGCTATATAGGTCCATATAAAGTAAAATTTACTTGCTCCAATTCATGAAATCATGTTGACCTTCTCTTAGGTAAGAGTGAGAAATGCTCCTGCTTACCCGTCTAGCACTGCCCATTTGCACTTCATTTTGATGTTTGGGGCAAATGTATTGTTTAACACAGAGTTGTGACTGTAAAGAATGTCAGGCCGGGTATAAGGGGTTAGTTAGCATTACCATTGCTCAGTAGTATGTAGGCATTGCTATATAACACCCATCAGGTTTCAAGATAAGGATGGCTACCTCTTTCACTTAAACATCCCTGGCCCTTTATATAACCAGAGAAAGCATAACTAAAATGCCTCCCAAACAATAACATTACAAAAAAATGGGCTTCCAGCATTTGTTGTAAGCCTGTTGGCATAGGAGCCCCAAGCATATAACTGGCTTTCTTTATGCAATGAAAAGCTAACTGTGAGTGCAGCTCATAATCTCTGTTGTCAGTGGACAGCACGTACATTTCATATTTCCATCCTAATGTCCTAAATGATGCCAAAAAAACCCACTTTCTAGCTCCTCAAGTGCTTCATATGTTAATAAATATACGTCAATTGCCGTAAATTACACTTAATTTTCCCTTAATGAATCATATTGATAGTTTTTCCTATCTTGTCAAATCCATATTTGAAGGTGTAAAACTATATATACCAATAATAAGTAATTCTTATTTTATGAGATAACTATGTTTTCATTCTATATCAACATTTGAAAGTTCTGTGTACTATAAGAGCAAATGTTTATGATCATGTTTAACCATCTTTGACCATAAAGCATCACTTCTAAATAAATTTGAAATTTTTATAGGATTATGCTCTGTTATGATTGGCTTTAATACTTTTTTTTTCCAGTGGTATATACACAAAGTAATAATTATATTTTGATTCAAACTGTTGGTGGAGGTTGTCTAGTGTAGGTAGAGTCCAACTTGCCCTGCCACCTCTTTTGCCAAACCTTCTTTGACCACCAAGCCTAATCCAGCAAGATAAATAATCATTGCTGCCTCTGCTGCATCTTAGCACTTTCCCCACTGTAATGCAATTATTTGTCTAAAAGCCTGTCTTAGTCAGCCTGGGCTGTCATAACAAAACACCATAGAACAGGTGGCTTAAACAACAGACATTTATTTCTCATAGTCCTGGAGGCTAGGAATTCCAAGATCAAGGTGCTGGCAGGTTTGACTCCTGGAGAGAAATCTCTTCCTGGCTTGTAGGTGGCTATCTCCTCTCTGTGTCTTCACATGGCAGAGAGAGAGAGAGCAAGAGAGTGAGAGAGAGCCAGCACTTTATCTCTTCTTTTTATAAGGACACTAATCCCATTATTGGGGTTCCACCCTCATGACCTCATCTAACCCTAGTTACCCCTCAAAGGCCCCACCTCCTAATAGCATCATATTGAGGGTTAGAACTTCAACATAAGAATTTGGGGGGCACACAAATATTCAGTCCATAACAAACATGTGTTTTTCAACAAGCTGTGAGCTCCTGGGCAGTAGAGGCCTTTACTTAGTCTTTCAATTCCTACTGCTTAGCATAGTGGTTAACAATTCAATGTAATTGAAATAAATGAACTAAACAATGAACATTGTTTAGTATTGATACAATTCTGTTTACAGCTATTTGCATCTATTTACATATGTATTTCAGTCATATATATGGAGTATGATTTGACTGAGCAGTTGACAATCTATAGTTTAACAAAGTTTAATTAAAAGTCTAATAATATCCCTATGTATAAAGAATTTCTTAGATAAAAGAGAGAGAAGGAGTGACAAGGAAAGCATTTCATTGTGTGACAGTCTTCATGCATTTTTTTTTTCCTCTTAGAAATTTGTGATGATAAATGAACATGTATTTCTTTTTACCATTAGAGGGGGTGACATCTTTGCTCTAGGGTGAGTGCCCTTAGTTTGTAAGTTATTAGCAAGTAGTCCATTCTGTGCATAGAAGACGTAGTAAAATCATTATACAGGTAACGTTATATGAATAATGAATGGATTATTATTACATCAGGAAATCACCACTATCCTTGACAAAATTGGCAGGGATTTTTCCCCCAGTAAACTCTCACTAAATGTGTCCTGTCAAGAAGGGTCTGAGGTATATCTGTAAATTAATTCTGCATTTCCTCAATACTCCCTGTGAAGAAAGGAATTGCTTACTCACTCTCACACTCTATCATGGTAATATTCTTCAATTAAAATGCACACATAGAAAAAAATAGAAAATGTAGAATCTGTTTTTCCATATGGGTTTAGAAAGGTAGAAGGAACAAATGAAAGTTCACGAATGCATGCTCATGCATGCAGTGGAAGGAGTGTGTGTGTGTGTGTGTGTGTGTGTGTGTGTGTACAGGCATGCGCGTGCTGTATCAGGTCATCTAGGGCTTTAATTTTCATCTGTATGCCTGATGCCCCAGCATGGAGATCCTGATTCAGTTGTTCTGGAGTAGGACCTGGCCGTAGGTGAAATTTGGAAACTCTTCAGGTGATTCTAATGTGTATTAGGCGCAAAGAATTGGCTCTGAGGGGGTCTGGGGATCTATTGTAACTATCAGCAGTTTAGAATAGGGATCTTGGTAATGCTTTTGATTTATTCTATGGAAATATATTCTTCACATCAGCTGGGGCAAAACCCAGGGAATCCCCGATGTGGTCCTTTCCTAAAACCCACTTCTCTAGTGTTAGATTCTTCATAAACTAATCCTGGCCCCCTTTCTCGGAAGAGTTATAAATATCAATTCTCTTGTTTTCTGCCCGCAAGAGTTCACATTTTCAGGGATTTAGTAAGATTGCCTACTCTTTAGGTTTGCTTCAGGTCCTATTGAAAATTATCCTATCATGTATACATGGTTTATTGCCATGGTGACATTAGGTACTTAGTCATATTCTACTTCCTCTTATAATTTTTTTTCAAATGTCAACGATTATTGGAGAATATCGTAGACAAAAAAGTTCGGCAGAATCTCCGGTAAGCAAACTAGATTTTGTTTATTTCTGTATTGTTAGCTTTATTATAATTTGATTCCTTTTCCAAAAATAAAGTACTAATAATTATTGAAAACTCAAATTATTTGAAGGCCAGTGTTAATTACATTTTTACTAGTACACATGCTCTATACTTAACAATAAGTGAAACAACGTAAATATAGTTATACTATTAGGTAGGAACCTAGATAAAAGGTTAGAAGAACTTGATGTGCAGTGTTCCATTATATTCATACATAAACTTTGTTTCAAATAAGAATTCCAAAACTAAAGTCACATGGCGCAGAGGGTAGAATGATGCCATGATTTCCAATCTGCTCTTTAGTGGAGATATGTCATATGTTTATTGATGATTGCAAGTACATTGGCACATTAAAACTTTGTATGTAGTATTATAAGGTCTAATGTAAATTGGGTAAAGTTGCTACTTTTATGAAAATTGTAGAATAGACTCCTTGGATTCTAGTAAGAAACAAAAATTGTCTATTTATGTAATTGCTGTATACATATGTGTAAATGAGAGTTGAATGCACAAAGTGATCCTCAATAAATAGAAACATTCAACAATAGTAGCCAGATCAAGAATTCAAAGATTATTCAATATCAAGTCAATTTCTTCCATTCTGCCCGTTTGAACCCTATGGCCAAAGATAATTAGGAAAAACAGACTTCCAAAACTAGAGTCCCTGCATTTTAATTTGCTCTTATTAAAGGAAGGTTTTTTCCACTTCTGGAGTATAATCAACTTCTGCTGAGGAGAAGCCTTTAGTTAATACTGAAAGTGCATATTTTGTTACCATCAATTCAGACAGCCAATTATCAATCCCTTAATAATGTATATTGTCTTCTCTAAGTGTTTAGAGATCCATGTGTATTATTACTATCTAAAGCTGGATGTTTATACGGAGAAGAGACACATTCAAGTATAGTGAGTAGTTTTTGTTATATATCGATATTGACTAAGCTTTGCCAAATGAATAGGGAAATTTGTATTAAAGATGTCAGGGGAATTCCCTGGCAGTCCAGTGGTTAGGACTCCACACTTTCACTGCCGAGGGCACGGGTTCAGTCCCTGGTGGGGGAGTTAAGATCCCACAAGCTGCACGGTGCGACCACAACAATAACGACAACAACGACACCGACAAAGATGTCAGGAAAATAAGATTTTTAAGTTAAGAGATACATGGGACTCTAAAGTTACAGTTCTAGAGTTACAGCTCTTAGAGCTGTAACTGAAATTTTGCCCAAGATTTGGCTGACCCTTAGCCATGAGCAAATGTGTCCCCATTTTAAGGGTTTTCATAAAAACTTCTGGAAGTCACACAGGAGTGGATTTACATCTACCATCTAACCTTGGAAAGATTCCTGGGGACAAACTAGTGCCAGCCACCTTTGATTGGTAGTGAGCGGGCAGGTGTAAAACTGCATCCTGGGACGATTTTTGCTTATATAGTCCTCTACTGTGGTCACTGAATCTTGGTACCTTCTCTCTCTCCTGACCATTGCAAAAACAGCACCTAGATTAAGGCACCTGCGAGAATATCAGAATATCAATTAGTCAACATAGGTGGGTCAACTGAATATACCTGCAGTATCCCTCCCATCTTCTATTAATTCAGAAGTATACCACAGGTTACTCATTTAGTATAACACATTGAGGCTTCCCCAAAGCTCTTCACTTTGAATGTTAAAAGGTTCATTTTACACCAACTTAAAATCTGCATACTATGATCCGTGTATAAAAAGCAAAACAACACACCCACTTTCAAATGTAATGCCATGTGAGTTTCTAATGAGTGCTTATATATCTTTGTAAGTATTCCAAGCAAAAGAGCTTTCAATGTAACAGGTTTTTTTTTTTTTTTCCTAATTTTGTCTTGAATTTAAAAAACACAAAAGAGCAAATTTGTTTTTCGATTTCTGCCTTGCTAGCAAGTTTCAGTATTTAGAGCCAACATCATTAAATGTATAACGTATAATGGATGAGACTAGGCCAGAATTTCCAAAAGTGTGTTTTAAAGAACATTGATCCCTTAAGATGCTGAATGGAAAACATTTGTTGGAATACGACAATTTTGTTTCCTTCTTTGGAAAGTCAAAACTAAAGCCTTAAAAATTTCTGTAGTAAGAAACAAAATCTTATTTGACTTGGTTTAACCCAATTTTTCCTAAACTTATGTCACCAAAGTATTAATTTTGTCAAGTGATATGTATATAATTATTATAATAATTATAATTAAATTATTAAATTATTATTTTAGTTGAGAAAGCTTACAGTCTCAATAATATGAGAGTCTCTGAATATGGAGTAAAAGAATTGTATGCAATCAGTAGCCTCTGCCAATGGTGATTAAGCAAACATAGTCAACTAGGACATGGCTGTGACCACTGGTGTCTCAATGGTTAGGTCTGGTGGGCAGTATCCAGGCATAAGTAAAATCATCCATAGGCAAGTTCTAGTCAAAGCAAAAGATTTCATAAATAAGACCCAACGAGCATTACTTACAAAATAAAACACTGATAAATGGAACTTCATTAAAATTAATAACTCTGTCCCTTAAAATCCACCAACTAACAGTGAAAAAGAAAGCCACAAACTGGGAGAAAAATATTCACAGCACTTACATCTGAAAAAGAACTCATATCCTTAGTAAATAATAAACTCTGACATATCAATGGACAGAATACAGGAACAGGTACTTCATGAGAGAGGGCATTCACATGGCCTAAAAGCATATGAATAGTTGCCTAACTTCATTAGTAATTTAGGAAATGCAATAAAAATTAATGAAATACTACTATAAACCCATCAGAATGGATAAAATATAAGACGACGACGACAGTACCGCATGTTAGGAAGAAAGGGTGGGTCACCTGAAACTTCCACATATCACTGGTTCAATTGTAATTTAATATGTTTGGTAATTTCTACCAAAGCTAAATGTATGCCTTCCCAGTGGTCTAGCCATTCCTCTTGTATGTATACATCCAAGAGAAATTAGTGCATGTGTCCACCAGATTAACATGTACAAGATTGTTACCAGCAGCATTTTGCCTAATAGCAAAACCTGGAACAGCTTAAAAGTCTCTCAGAATTAAAATAGATAAATAAAATGCAGTGTATTCATACAATGCAATAAAAAAATGCAAGCATTTGAATGAATTTCATAAACATAATGTTGAACAGAGATAAAGAATATTTACTGCATGATTTCGTTTATATGAAGTTGGATACCTGGCCCAAGTTATCTGTAATGGTAGCGGTTAGAAGAGAGGGTTCATCCAGAGGGGCCGGTGGGAACATAGAATTAACTGGGAAGGAACTTGAGGAAGGCTTATGGAGTGCTGCCAGTGTTCATTGCTCTATCCCCTTCTTACTTTTCTGTGGAAATGTGCAGAATTTTTATTTCACCTTGTTTTCTAAGCATGCACTGAAACTCCATACAGTATTCCTACTAAGTACACATTCAGCCTCTACTAAAATACTTCTACTGATAGAAAATACAGCTCATTTTTCTTTCTATCCCTCCCTTTCCCTAAGCCAAGCCCCTGCAATAATAATAATAATAATAATAATAACATTTGGTATTTAGCTCAAGCTTTAAAACAGAACCAGGCTTTTAATCAGTACCCAATACACAGGTATCTAACCTAATTTCTACCACCTATCTGTGGATGAGGCTTTGACCAAGTCCTTTCTAAGAAAGACTGGCCAGCACTGAAGAAAAAAAAAAAAAAAGAGAGAGAGGAGCCATTTTATATATTTTATAATCATAATATAATTTTGCATTTGTAAGAAATTTCTAAACAATATCATTTGGCATCTGCCCAATCTGAATAAAATCTCTTAAGACTTATATATGGGGCTTCCCTGGTGGCGCAGTGGTTGAGAATCCGCCTGCCGATGCAGGAGACATGGGTTCGTGCCCTGGTCCGGGAAGATCCCACATGCCGCGGAGCAACTGGGCCCGTGAGCCATGGCCGCTAGGCCTGTGTGCCCGGAGCCTGTGCTCAGCAACGGGAGAGGCCACAACAGTGAGAGGCCCGCATACCGCAAAAAAAAAAAAAAAAAAAAAAAAAAAGACATATATGTATGGAATTTCTCAGAATGCTGTTGTGAGAAATGTCATTGAGCTGTGAAAAAAATTCTAATTTGATCAATATGTGCTTACACATAAGCCATTAAGTGCTGTTGCTCTCAGCTTTCACCGGATGCTTTATGAGCTACATGGGCCCTGAGCTTGCTTTATTATAACAGAGACAAAGAAGAGATCTTGTCAGTACAATACTACCCACAATAATAGAGGGCATGATTCAGAAGCACTCATTGTCCGAAACTCCATAATAGGATCTAGAAATGATAAAGAGGTCCATTTCAGGATGCTGTAAAAGAGATATTTTGGTATAAAATCTCCTTAACTACTAATTAAAATCAGAGCAAATATGCTAGAAAAAAAAGTTGTAATGTATAAGTGAATACTGTAGCAGAGTTTAAGAGGTAAGTGAATGAATGAATCAATGGATGAAAGAAAACAAAGTGCAGAGGACCGGTCACCCAGCAGGAAGTTGGAGGAGTGGGGATGCTGTACTGATAGAAGAAGGAAGGAAGGGTTGTTGAGGGAAGAATGCAGCTAACTTTGATGAGAGGAGTGCAGGATTTTCTGTCCTTAGGGATCTAGGGGACCATTTGCTACAAACAGCCTGAGGCTCTTCCCATCAAAGAAAACCTAATATGTACCTTTATTGAGTTTTTTATTATGTCACTGTCAGTGTGCTCAAGCTGTGGGTCTCAAAGCATGATTCAGACCAGCAGCATCACGTGGAAACTTGTTAGAAATGTAAATTCTCGGGCTTTACTGCAAACCAACTAAATTATGAATCTCAGGGGTGGTTTGGGTTTTTTTTTTTCCTTGCCAATTTCAGAGGAATGACCAGACTTTTTGGCCAGCCCAATATAAGGCCACAGAGAGAAGGAGCCACAAAATGTGGCAAAGATGTGGATGTGGGAGTGCGAAGTTGTAAAACAAACACCTCCACTTCATTTTCCTTGGGACTGGCACTGTCTAAGAATGTGTGAATACCATCATTCCTTGGGAGGAATTAGGTCTTCTCAAGTCTTCTGCCAAGAAAATGTACCCCCAGCTCAGTTTCCAAGGCCTCACCCACCATAGCGAGATTATAGAGAGCTGTGTGGGGCTCTCCCCATTGGGGACTCCATCTCTGGTATCAAGGTCTTTCCTGCTGCTATTCCTCTGATAGTACCTCTTCCCCGACCACACTGCCTACTCAACAGTACACTCATAGTGTCTTCAAATCTATAAGTAATCTTTACTAAAAACTGAGGGAATTTAGGGTTGTTAACCAAACTACTTCAGTGCTTTTAATATCTCACTCTCTCTATCTAAGAGATAAAGAATCAAATACACTCCCATTACATCTGATGTAATGATGACTCTAATATCTGAGCATGTGTCTCACATATGTTTACATTGCATCTGATGGCCTCTGGGAACCTCTCTGGGTACTTCCTTCCCAATCCTAGCCTTTATGACTTGCCTCTTCTCCATTTCAACCCTGGGACTGGTACTATAATGAGCCCTTCAGGTAATTTTGATGTAGTCTAAAGGTTGAGAGACATTATACTGAGCAATACATTCATTACCTCTTGTTCTTCTCAGTGATTCCATAAAAGAAGCATTGTTAATGCCCTGCTTTACAAATGAGGGAACTGAGGCTGTAAGAGGCTCAGTGTTTTGTTCAAGGTCACATAGCTGGTATGCAGAAGAGCTGGGGAAAGAACCCAGGTTTGTCAGACTATAAACCCTGTGTTTTTAGCCACTCCTCCAGAGCACGGTGAGTAAAAATTCATTAATTTGAATGAATATGTATACTACCCAACCTGCAAGTCCTAAAATACAATTCCCATTGCTAAAGCATTTCTTTTGAAGAAGAAAATACTCCACTTCCACCACCAATGACTGATAAAATGAAAGGCTTAAAATACAAATGCCTGGTTGAAGGAACACTTGAATTTTTTTTTTCCTTAAATTTAGCCATTTGGGTTGGGTTAGATTAATTTGTTTGTTGAAGTACAGTGTTTCCTGTAGTAACAAATAGGACACTCTGCTATTGGCTCTTATCTCTTACGAAACTTGTTATTTTCCACCCTTGAAACTTCTCTAAAGATTCTGTATTCACTGTACCTACTTCCTCACCTCACATAGCTGTCTCAACCTCCGGTATCTGGCTTCTGCCACATCCTTCAACTGAAATGGATTTTGCCAAGGTTCATATCACGTTCTACCACATCACACCACTCTGCAGCATTGATTGCTATCAGTCCCTACTGAAGAACTCTTCTCCCTTGGCTTCTGGGATATTCTATTATTCTAGTTTTCCTCCTGTGTGTCTCCATTGCCCTCATCATTTCCTTGGAGTGCTCCTCTCACTTTGTGAATTTCTTTTCATTTTCACTTGCAATCTTAACTCTCAGTCAACGTACTTTTCTTGATGTCATCCAGACTTACAGAATAACAGCTCTTAATGGTGACACCTAACTCTTTATCTGCAACTAAAATCTTTCTCTTGAACTGTAGACTTATATCTCCCTGCCTATCAGTTATACCCACTTATGTCACATAGTTACTTCAAAATCAGTATGCTCAGACTCAGCGACTGCCATCCAAAAAATGCTCCTCCCACCATCTATTGCTTATTGAAAGGCAGCTCCATGCATCCAGTTTCTCAAGTGCTTTGGTATCATCCTTGAGTCTTCCCTCTGCATCACTGCTCTGATACTACCTTGGTTTAAGCGACCATCAGTTTTTGGCCGCATTGTCTCAATGGTCCTAAAACTGATTATCAATTTTCCCTACGCTTTGAGTCAGTTTTTCACACCACAGCTAGGATGCTTTCTAAAATGCATTATCTGATTATGTCATTTACCCACTAAATATCTTCTGTGATTTCCTCAAGATTAATTTAATATTTTAATTAATATTAATTAATTTAATTAATATTAATTAAATATTAATCCAATATATTTCTTCATCATACTGAGGTATCAGTTTTTTTCATGTTCTTTGGTACTGAGGGTTCAAAGTTCAAGAATATATTGGCCATATGTTTATTTTAACTTAGGAACTTCCTTTAACCAATAATCACTATTTAAGTGGTTTGCAAAACCACCACAGGAGCAGAGTCTGTTGCGATCAGTAGATATGACAGAGTGTGACCAGCACTTTTCCTCAAAGACTATGAAAATTTATATTTATATATGCATATATTTAATAGAAATTTAATATCATACATAATATATATTTAATATCATATATAGTTTGTGTCTGTAAATTGATTATATATACATATATATTATGTGTGTATATTTACAAATCAATTTACAGAAACATTCAAAATGAGCTATCAAAAAAGTTTTGTAAGTTTGATATTTCAGTTAATTGGATTTTATCATTCTCTCTTTCCCCCTGACTACTACCACCTTTCCCTGAATTACTGCAATAGCCTCCTGATTCTCTGTCTCTTTATTTGCTGGGCTTCTCTCCTCAAACTCCCCAAATCCACTCTCCAAAGTGCTCTCAAAAAGGATTTTCCTAACATTCAACTCAGATCTTGTTACCTGCCCTGCTAAAATGCTTAAATTCTCATTGCCCCAAGGATGAAATCTGAATTGTGTAAGATGTTCTACCAGCCTTTGCATGGATCGACCTCTGCTCCATCTCTTTACAGCTCCCCTTCCCACAGCGCCCAGCACACCCATCCATCTCTAAGTCATCCCATTGGACATTCCAAGCATGCTGCACAAATTGCTATTTCTAGCTTCTCTATCTTCCTGAAATGGCCTTTCAATGACCCCTGTACCCCACTTCTCCCCCACGCTCCCACCCCTACTTTTTACCCGACTTCAGTTTATCCTTTTGATCTCGGGTGGCCTTGGCCTACAGTGGCTCGAAGCAGGATTTCAGTTCCTGGCCAGAGACTGAAGTCAGTCTGTGGCAGTGAGAGTGCTGAATCCTAGCCACTAGACCCAAGGGCCAGTGACAAGGCTCTGGCCCGTCAGCTGTGTAGAAATGAATTTCCACAGAGAGATGGAAAGTAGTGAAATAAGAAAAGTGTTTATTAGGAGAAGAAGGGTACGTGTGGATAGACACACGGGTGGGCTCAGAGAGAGAGTTGTGCCCTCGTGGTAGTTTGAATCACTTTTATGGGACATTTCTTCCAGGTCTCTTTTGGCCAGTCATCTTGCTTTGGCTGGTTCTGAGTCCGTATTTGGTATATCTCAGGGTTCTCCCAAGTGTGCATGCACAACTCTCAGCCAAGATGGATTCTAGCAAAGAGACCTATGGGTAGGTTGACATCACCTACTATGGGATGGTGCCTCCTCCCTTTTTGACCTTCAAGGAGCCTTTCTGCACGTGTGTAGTCGGGAAGGTCTTCTTGACTTTGAGAATGAGGAATATGTGGTCTTTTATCACTTATCTGTGCAGGGCTTGGCTTCTCCTCCCTCCTGCTATTTTGGAGTCTCTGTTCACAGGGGATGGACTCCACCTGCTCAGCCTGGGGCCCATTTATCTTCTGCCTCACTTTAGGTGATGTCACTTCTTCAGAAAATCCCTAAAATTGATGTGATAAAAAGAATATCTCTTATGCATCATCTCATCACCCTACAGTCACTGTATTTTAACACACAGCGAGTTACTTTTCAATTACCTGTTTATGTGTCCTTATCACTCATTAATCTGTAGGCTTCTAGAAGGAGGGGTATTTATCTTGTTCACCATCACCTCCCCAGCCCCTAGCACAATGTCTGACAATTAGTAAGTACTCAATAAATATTTAGTAATTGATTAAATGAGAAACTATGACACGTTAAAGCTTATTACAATCTAAAACTTGGAAATAAGGCAAAAGGATAAGTAGATGCCCTTTTAATGTCATCCTGAAGCATTGTCTGAAAGGCCTGCTCAGGACTTCCCTGGTGGTGCAGTGGTTAAGAATCCACCTGCCAATGCAGGGGACACAGGTTTTTTTTTTTTTTTTTTGCGGTACGCGGGCCTCTCACTGTTGTGGCCTCTCCCGTTACGGAGCACAGGCTCCGGACGCGCAGACCCAGCGGCCATGGCTCATGGGCCCAGCCGCTCTGCGGCATGTGGGATCCTCCCGGACTGGGGCACGAACCCGTGTCCCCTGCATCGGCAGGCGGATTCTCAACCACTGCACCACCAGGGAAGCCCAGGGGACACAGTTTTGATCCCTGGTACAGGAAGACCCCACATGCCACGGAGCAACTAAGCCCGTGCACCACAACTACTGAACCTGTGCTCTAGAGCCCGCGAGCCACGACTACTGAAGCCAGCGAGCCACAGCTACTGAAGCCCATGCGCCTAGAGCCCATGCTCTGCAACAAAGAGAAGCCACCGCAGTGAGAAGCCTGTGCACGGCAACGAACCGTAGCCCCGCTCACTGCAACTAGAGAAAGCCTGCGCGCAGCAGCAAAGACCCAACACAGCCAAAAATAAATAAATAAATAAAAGGCCTGCTCAAAGATTAGTGGCAGGGCAGGAATAAAGATGTACACATAGAGAATGGACTTGACACGGCGGGTGGGGGAGAGCTGGGGCAAAATGAGAGTAGCATTGACATATATACACTACCAAATGTAAAATAGATAGGTAGTGGGAAGCAGCTGCATAGCACAGGGAGATCAGCTCGGTGCTTTGTGACCACCTAAAGGGGTGGGATTGGGAGGGAGACACAAGAGGGAGGGGATATGGGGATATATGTATGCATATGGCTGATTCGCTTTGTTGTACAACAGAAAGTAACACAGTATTGTGAAGCAATTATACTCCAATGAAGGTCTATTAAGAAAAAAGGTTATTTAATTTTCTATGAGAATGCATCTTTGTTTAACTTAGTATTTACTATTGATTAGGGCTCAGATTCTGTGAAGTGTTATGTGAACTTATAGATGATTTTACAGTAAAGAGACAAAAAATTGTTTTTCTAGTAGAAAAATATCATTGAGGATATGATTTTATTGCCCTTTAAGATGTTAACCAGTTCTGTATCTAATTGAGCAATCTCCTTCCAGTATACTTTCTTTTCGTGATTATGTATGTTCGGGCCTTTGAATTCTCCTTTGAAGCAGCTTTAATTCTCTGCCTGTTTCACCATTAATTAGTTAAATATTTCCATGTTCTCAGGATATGTTTATAAGAGAAGAATAAATTTACTTCAGTGTGTTTTAAACCTTGTAAGAAACACAGAGTCCAGCATTAATAGTTATTTCTAGGGAGGAAGAAAAAACTCCATGGTCAAATATGTTTGGGAGAAAACTGCAGGTAATAGCCCACTTTGAGATATTAGCAATAGCCATTCATATGCCATAGGTTTTGAGAAATATGGAGATGAAGTAACCTATTTTACTTTGCGTAATCTAGCATTTGAAGTTGAAACATTGGTTTACTTGAAACTTTGGAGGCTATTATTTTAAACTACAATTTCTGTATTTGAAGTGCTGCTGAAACAATTTCTGTTTTGAATTACGACTTATATCTCCTAAATTTGTTGCATTAGAATTAAGATGAAATTCTGGACCTCCAAATACACATTTCAGAAAAGCCATCCTATAAGCTGCAGGAAAGATGTTCTGACTCTGCAGTAGAGTCACATGGGTAGAATACTATTTAAAATAGAAAACATTTATTTTCCATATAGAGTGTATCAAAATAATTACAATCATTAAGTGAAACTAACATTCAGTTGTGTTCTAAATAAGTCAGTTGAGATGGTGAAGGTTCTAAAGATACCTACATACACGAGCATGTTCTGTGGTTTTTCGCTTGCCATATGCAAGTGAAAACATTAGTGACCAATTAAATACATAAAGGGTGCCTTACTTACGCTGAAGCCATAAATGGATTTCTAGAAGATTTAGGATTGTGAGGAATTTCAGTATTCCAACAGGTTTTTAGCTCTTGGCTTTCAGGTTTGTTTGTATTTGAAGGTAGCCCTGAGACGAGCGTAGAACAGTTAGACTTGACATCTGTATCTGTCTCAACTTTGCTTATGAGATAAAAGCAAAAAATCGCTGAAGACTGTTCTATTATGACTTTTCTTCTTGCCCCTTTTAGACTTGTAAATGACTACATGGATGGCTTCACGAGAACTAATAAAAACATTTTAATTTTATCTTGTTATGAATGCTAAAATTCATCAGTCTTATATTTCCTCCCCCCTCATAATTATGTCTTGTTTTTGCTGGCTTAACAGTTTTCCATTCTAATCAAGCTTTGTCATGGGCTGTGGGCTGAATTGCCCTGTGAAAGACTGATTTGCTTCCAGTTCCTATAATCTATCCCTTTGAAGGCTAGAGATTGAAATCATTAAGGCACTGCCGTTGCCCTTGATCTCTGCTCAAAGAGGATAGAGATTGATTAGTTGACAGTTGTTGACCTGGATGGCTCAGAATGAAGGAGTGACGAAGCAAAATCAAGTGCACACATCTCAGAATATTTGATAATGTCATTTATTCTGTGTGCATTTTTTTCAGCCTTATTTTCTCTTTCCTTTTTTCAGTTAGATTTTTAGTAGAGATGATGCCCCAGCCCCACTCCCATCCTTACCCCATGCTTACCACATTCTTACCTCCTAGGGCACATAAGAACTTTCTCATTTCCTGAATTAGTAACTTGTCCATGTTGTCTAAACATTCTAAAAAAGCAAGGTAGCCTATAGGGCTTATTATTATGTGTCGATTGAAAAGATTAATCGTTATTAACGAATATCTATTCAAACTCTATTCAATCTGACCAAAAGTTGGCCTCAGGTCATTAGAGTTATTCTGTAAACATAGCAGACATTTCATAGAATGAATGTTCATTCTCTTCTATAGCTTTAAGCTTAGGAATAGTATCAGTGCTGAAAAAGATCTAAACCAATTCATGCAAGAAAGTGAAAGTCTCTGTTAAAGGAGAAAGCCACTTAAAAAAAAATACCACCTTCAATTTGTTAAAAATGTTAAAGACATCTTTGTGTGTGTGTGTGTGTGTGTGTGTGTGTGTGTGTGTGTGCGCGCGCGCGCTAGGCGGGCCTCTCACTGTTGTGGCCTCTCCCAATGCGGAGCACAGGCTCCGGACACGCAGGCTCAGCGGTCATGGCTCATGGGCCCAGCCGCTCCGCGGCATGTGGGATCTTCCCAGACCGGGGCACGAACCCGTGTCCCCTTCATTGGCAGGTGGATTCTCAACCACTGCGCCACCAGGGAAGAAGCCCAGGTTTTCTTTGTGTGTGTGTGTGTGTGTGTGTGTGTGTGTGTGTGTGTGTGTGTGTGTGTGTTTTAAAGACATCTGAGTTTCTTTGGGGTATTAGTATTCTGTTCCGTTGATGTCTTTTGCCAGTCAAGTTGTGGCATCATGCAGTTCTGATTTCTTGAGCTTAATGTCTGATATACAAATTTGATATTCTTTTTTTTCCAGTGTTTTTGAAAAATAACTGACATAAATCACTGTATAAGTTTAAGACAAACAGCATGATGGTTTGATTTACATATATTGTGAAATGATTACCACAATAGATTCATCTAACTTTTATCTTCTCATATAAATACAATTAAAAAAAGAAAGAAGAAAATGAAAAGGAAAAAAAAAACACCCTTGTGATGAGAACTCTTAGAACTTCCTCTGTTTTTTTTTTTTTAACATCTTTATTGGAGTATAACTGCTTTACAACGGTGTGTTAGTTTCTGCTTTATAACAAAGTGAATCAGCTATACATATATCCCCATATCCCCTCCCTTTTTTTTAAACATCTTTATTGGAGTATAATTGCTTTACAATGGAGTGTTTGTTTCTGCTTTATAACAAAGTGAATCAGCTATACGTGTACATATATCCCCATATCTCCTCCCTCTTGAAGTGAGAGAACTCACTCTCTTAACTTCTTTCCTATGCATCATACAGCCGTGTTAACTACAGTCATCATGTTGTACATTACATCCCTAGTATTTATTTATCTTATAGCTTCAAGTTTGTATCTTTTGACCACTTTCTTCCTTTTTCCCCTTCCTCCACCATTCACCTCTGGTAACCACACGTCCAATCTCTTTTTCTATAAGTTTGGTTTGTGTGTGTTTGTTTGTTTTTAGATTCCACATGTAAGTGAGAGCATACAGTATATGTCTCTCTGACTTATTTTACTTAGCATAGTGCCTTCAGGGTCCATCCATGTTGTCACAAATGGTAGAATTTCCTCATTTTTTAATGGCTGAATAATATATCTGTTCATCCATCAGTGGTCATTTAGGTTGTTTCCATGCCTTGACTGTTGTAAATACCTTTGCTATGAACATGGCAGGGGGTGAGGGGCAGGTGCAGATATCTTTTTGACTTAGTGTTTGTGTTTCCTCTGAATATATTCCCCAAAGTAGAATTGCTAGATCACATGGTAGTTCTATTTTTAATTTTTTGAGCATCCTACATACTGTTTTCCATAGTGGCTGTATCAATTTACAATCCCAACAGCACTATACAAGGGATCCTTTTGCTCCATATCCATCCCAGCATTTGTTATATCTTGTCTTTTTTGATGATGGCCATTCTAACAGGTGTGAGGTGATATCTCATTGTGGTTTTAATTTGCATTTCCCTGATGATTAATGACATTAAGCATCTCTTCATGTACCTGTTGGCCTTTTATATATCTTCTCTGAAGAAATGTCTATTGAGGCCCATTGCCCACTTTTTAATTGGGTTATTTGTTTTTTGCTCTTGAGTTATATGGGTTCTTTATTTTGGAAATTAACCCCTTAATAGATATATGGTTTGCTAATATTTTTTCCCATTCTATAGGTTGTCTTTTCACTTTGTTGCTGGTTTTAGTTTTTGCTCTGCAGAAGCTTCTTAGTTTGATATAGTTCCAATTGTTTATTTTTTTATTTTGTTGCTTTTGTTTTAGGTGTCATATCCAAAAAATTATTACCAAGACCCATGTCAAGTAGCTTTTATTCCTATGTTTTCTTCTAGGAGTCTCAGGGTTTCATGTCTTACATTTAAATCTTTAATCCATTTTGGATTAATTTTTGTGAGTGGTGTAAGATATGAGTCCAGTTTCATTCTTTTACATTTAAATATACAGTTATCCCAGAAGAAGAGATTACATTTTCTCCATTGAGTATTCTTGGCTTCCTTGTCAAATATTAGTTGACCGTATATGCTTGGCTTTATTTCTGGGTGTTCAACTCTATTCCGTTGGCCTGTTTGTCTGTTTTTATGCCAGCACCATACTCTTTTGATGACTAGAGCTTTATAGTATAGCTTGAAATCAGGAAGTGTGATGCCTCCTGCTTTGCTCTGGAAAGCCAGTTGTAAATATATACTTTGTTTCTATTTTAGTTTCTGCTTTAAAAGGTAAAGAAGGTATATTTTAAAGACTTACATATTTGCAAATATTTTGGGATCATTTAATTGGACCAATTCTAGAACTGAGCGTATTGAACTGAATTAGCATATTTGGTTAAAGAAAAAATGGGTGTGAGAAAGGATTGGTTCAGCTCAGTAGTTTAAGTGAACTTAACAGAAGCATCCAAGTTCATGGTGTCCCTGCTGCTTTGTCTTGATATTGACAGTTTTGAGAATAGTTTTGTTTTCAGTTTTCAAAAAATATTATAGGTGGTGTGCAGCCTTTTGAACATTCACTTTGACAATATTTCATAGTGGCCAGTTCCTACCTGTTCTCTGGAGGAAGGTAGCCTAATTTAGGCACATTTAGTATTTAGAGCAACAGAAAGCAGTTTATAGAGACTGACAGGCACCTTAAACATGACCAACCTGTCTTTCCTTTTTACATTTCCTTTTCATTATCTTTTCCTTTTTCATTCCCAGAGTGTTGAATTTAAAACTGCTTCTCTTTTCCCCATTTTTGATTTTTATAAATCTAAACATTTCCACCATTAGTACTGCAGTCTAAGGAAGTGGCAAACAACTCATTTAAGGGATAGTAGGCTCCATATCTGGGGAAAAATAGAGTCTTGTGAGAAACTGAGATAGGTGTTAGGTGAGAAGTATGAAAAGGCAATGTGCGTGTGTTGGGAGTGGGCTGGACACAGTCCTAAGTAAATTCCAGAATGATAGCAGTGATAAATTAGGGGCTCCATTTTCAGCAAAGTTTCTGTACCAATTTTTGAAGCATCACAACAAAAACAAATCCTTGAAAATTGTGGTAGAAATCTTTTCAGTGTTCAGGCTGAACAGACAACGCCTACATTTTTGAAGTTTCATTTGGCAGGCTCCATGCAATAAGCTCAGTGAAACACAGTTCAAGTCTTGCTTGTTTTGACAGAGAAGTCTAGGTTTACACAACTGAAATTTAGCCCCTGGAGTTCAGGGCCTCCATATAAATATCATGGAAGGTTGAGTGGTTAAGCCACCCCTCAAGCGACAGCAGGGTAGAATACAAGTTGAGATACAGTTTTAATCTCCAGTGACTGGAAGCACCACCGCCGTAAATCACGTGAGCCTTTCAAGCTCTCTCAATACTTTTTGTCCAGTCCCTCCCCTCCATTTTGTTTGCCAGCCTCAGAGTGCCGTAACTGTTCTCCCTGCAGATGTTTGCCACCTCCCATTTATTTCCCAAGTTTTCCTTTCTCTGAACAACTTTCAGTGTTGAATTCTGCTGTGCTGCAATGCTATGAATGTATAAAACATACGATTGTGTCACAGTTACTACTATGTAGAGGCTCTAGAAACAGGTTTCCTTTAGTTTTGCCTGCACTGCTATCCAGCTGATGTAAATACAAAGGAATGTAACTGATGACCCTAAGTACAACTTAGGGTGCAAATATGAATGAACATAAAAAATGTTAATCTATATGTGTGTGTATATATATAATATCTATATGTGAATATATTCATACCTGTATAAAATTGAATTATTCTTCTAAACTGTTCTATGGTTCATGACAAAAATACTATATGCATATGTAGATTTAAGTTAGTAGGCTTATATGAATATTTCTAATTCTTCAGCTTCTACAGATCCAAAGTGATACAGAACAGTTATCGTAAATCATTTACAGAAGAAAATAAATGATAAATTGTGAAAATAATAAACAAACTAGGAATGTTTGTTCAAAACCAATCACCATATTGCTTCATAAACATTTCTAAAATTATTTCTGTAATAGAATCCATAGAGAATTGCAGGTTTTATTTCCTTTACACTTTTATTCATTAACAATAACTTGGAAATGCTAGGAGTATAGGGGAAGCAGGTAATTCTGAGAGCATTGTGCAGGAAAGCAGTTTTGCTCTGGCTTTTTTTTTTTTTTTTGGTAATACATATATTTGAGTACCTTGTTTAAAAGATTTGAATCATAATCATTCCAGGTAATTGATTTTTTTAATAGAATACGATAATAAGGAAAAAATATATTCATTCCCTTTTTGGAAAGCAGTTTTTAAAAGATAAGGATATTTACTAATAAAACGTAATTTTAGAAATGTATAATGTACTTTCAAACTTAAAAATATAAAAGTGGGTGTGGGTAAACTTTTTAAAAATTTTCCAGTCATACAAACAAATTTTACTCCCTATCACTTGCAGGGCTGGAGGGGTTGCCATATTTAAATGTGTGACCTGTTTTAAGTATTTGGGTCAAAGAGAAGCGAGGTGCCAGTGTGTAAAGTGGCACAAACAGGCAGAAGAGTGAAAGTGGAATTGAATACAGCTGAAAGTGAAGGAAAACTAAAAAGAAAAAAGTTCTCAGGTACATCGGTAATATTCCATTCAGACAGTGGGTATTATGTGACCATTGTTTACGCTCCCATCTTCAAACCCAGAATCAGTGACTAGTCAGCACACGTTAGTGGTTTAATACCGGAGTTGGAACGTGTGTTCAAATTTGTACCCATCTATTGCCAAGTATCTGTATGACCTTGAGCAGTTACTTAATGTCTCTAAGCTTTGTTTCCCATCTGTACAGTGGAGTGAATAGAAGTACCTACTTGATACCATTGTTGTGAGGATTAAATATGCTAATCTATTTAAAGTATTTAGTAAGGGGCACACCGTGAGCGCTCAAATTATTTATACACACGATTACCATTCCCTTGACAAACTGTTTACCTTCTCTCTCCATTTTCCCAAATGGAATATGGATTAACATGAGGACTAGACTAAAAAAGTGCCTGAAAAGAACTTAGCGCATTGTGTAGCAACTTGTAGATACCCTACATAATTAAACAGCGCTTCCTCTTTTTTGCTTTCCATAATTGGGTTGAATGCTTTGTGAGATATAAAAAAGGATACCTACTATTTGCTTAGTCCTCTACTGGGCACTAAAGAAATACATCTTTTTATTCATTCATTATTTTGTCCAGTCTAAAATTTTTTCAGCGCCAATTAGGTGTCAGGAAGTGTATGGGCATGTGTCATAAAGACCATAGAGGTTTACACTCAGGAGAAAAATTTTGAGTCCCCAGTGAAGCTCAAGTAACTTCATGTTACTCTGAGCAATAAAATGGGTTGGACCCAGCCACTCTAAGCCTTGGTTTTATGAATTCTAAATGTTGATGGTACTAATAGTGGGTATTAGATTCAAAACCTGTTCTGAACTATAATAGTTTGTTCAGACATTAGTCAAAATCATGAGTAATTTGGGGAGGCATGTTTGCATTCCTCACAGTGAAGCTTTGCATGAAGTGATGCGTCTGCAGTGGGTAGAATGTCACATCACACAGACCTATGTGGGCCCCAAATACTGCTTTATTAATTTTCTGTAACTGATTTAAATTTCTACCTTGGACCCTCTTTTATCTTAATTTAACAAGTTTCTTAATATGCCTTTCCCAGGAAATCTTAATAAAATTCAGTGACTTTTCAGGTTTACCAGTCATATTCAGGATTAGTGGGGACTCTCCTTCCTTTCTAGGATGGCACTCAATACTCCAGGGGTATTACTTATCTTCATAACAGAGGCAGCTTCTGGTCTTGAGTCAGGGACATAGAGAGATGGGACATCCAGTTTGGTCCTTTAAGTGGGTGACTTTTCTTGGGGTATCTAGTGATATGGACCAGGATCTGCATCCCTCCCTAGTTGAAATGCACATTCTTCATTCCTGGCCTTAGGAATCCTCTGTCCTGGTGGCCACACCCATGTAAGACTCCCAGCTTGCTCCTCCTAAGGTCCATAACCTTCTCAAGCCCCAGTACATATTAGCTGCTCATCATACACCTGTTGAGATGCTCTGGCCTTGGAGAGGCCCCCTACATGCCCAAGCCCTTTGCTCAGGCACTCCTGCAAAAAAGCTCTGGTACACTTCTCCACTCTCAGACTTCCATTCTTGAAGGGGATATTATCATCTTCCCCTTCTCTTCAGATGAATTTGAAAGGGTGTAGGAGGGGCGTCGGAAGAGTTCAGCGCCCTCTCTACGCAGCTTCCCACACTCACTAACCTGTAACTCTCTCAACTGCCCCCTCTTCATCTCATCTTGGTAGACAGTGAGGTGTGGTGAAAACTTTTTTTTTTTTTTTGGCCGCGCAGCGTGGCATGTGAGATCCTAGTTCCCCAACCGGGGATTGAACCCACGCCCCCTGCATTGGAAGCACGCAGTCTCAACCACTGGACCGCCGGGGAAGTCCCTGGTGAAAACTCCTTTTAACCAGTGTTCTTCTATACCTGTTGTTGAGGCCAGTGTCATGGTTTACTTATACTCAAAAAGTACGTATCTCTTTTATTGGTATCAAGAGTTAGTTTTACTCAAAGCTCTGCATTTCTCCATAACCTTAAGGCAGTGGCGATCCAGTACCTACCTTAACTGCCACGACGGAACTTAAGACCATGTGTACAGTCTCATGAAATACTCAGTGTGGTGTGTGTGTGGAAGAATTGTAGGACTCTTAGGGAGGTGGCGATCCTTAATTAGCACAGTGATTCCTCCTCGTGTGCATTGCAATCACAGGCTACTAGTAAAACCATTTTGCCTCAGATTTCCCATCCGTAAAAGGGAAACAAAATATCTGATTCACAGTCTAGTTGTGAGGATTAAATGCAGAATCCAGCATCATGCATATAGCATATCCTCAACGAATATGAGTTCCCTTCCTCCCGTTTTCCTAATAAGAAGGAGCCCCGCTTCCTCTCTCTTCTTTAGTACACCACCAATCACTCCCTCATTTGGGACTGAACTGCCTTTTACTGACTGTCCTTTAGTGTTTCATTTTTCATATTCAGGCATTGTTCAGCTTATAAAATATTTCACCCCAAATCCTCTTGAATCTGTTTTATACATGCCTAATAAGGCGTACTTTTGTGCAAATTAATGTGCTTTATCTTAAAGTAAATTTCAAGCTAAAGTGAAAAATGAATTCCTTCTAGTTTTCAGGCAGAATTGTCCTTATGAGAAGTAGGTCAAGAAACATTGAACACAGAATACATTTATCTCTGAAAACAGCTCTTCGGCTCTGGATTGTTTAAGGATGGCCTAGAATCCATGCTTAGTATTCTCTTGCATCTCCAATTTCGGTACACTTTTCGAATTAGCATTTTGGCCTACGTAAGTCATTTCCTTGGAATTGCTCTTATTTTTACCCCCATCTTCTGCACTCCGTTGTCAGATGAGAAGACAATAGTAATTGCACATTGGTTTTGTAAATCAACGTACAAATTATTCCCCAAACAAAGTAAATATATGTCTTATCTGCTCAGTTTACAGGTAAGTAGAGCTGCTGGGGCTGGCTTTTGTAAATTGTCCTTGCTCCGTTATACTCTTTAAATAAATAAATAAATATAACATTAAATGGGCTTCCCTGGTGGCACAGTGGTTAAGAATCCACCTGCTAACGCAGGGGACACAGATTCAAGCCCTGGTCCGGGAAGATCCCACATGCCGTGGAGCAACTAAGCCCGTGAGCCACAACTACTGAGCCTGCGCTCTAGAGCCCGTGAGCCACAACTACTGAGCCCATGTGCCACAACTACTGAAGCCTGTGCGCCTAGGGCCCGTGCTCTGCAACAAGAGAAGCCACCGCAGTGAGAAGTCCGTGCACTGCAATGAAGAGTGGCCCCCGCTCGCCACAACTAGAGAAAGCCTGCACGCAGCAACGAAGACCCAATGCAGCCAAAAATAAATAAATAAATAAACTCTTTTTTTAAAAAAAAAAAAACAACAACATTAAATGGGATGGCTAAAAGCAGACTGGTTTGTAGAACACCTACATGGACGTTCCATTCCTATTGTTCCCCTCCTCCAGTCCCCGTAGGGTGTTTCAAGCACTTTCCTCCTGTAGATTTAGATTAGCTGAAAGACAAAGGCAGAGACAGACACAGACACACAGACTAACACAACACTGTCCACTAGCACCGTTTACAGGAATTGAGCCTAATCTGTTCCTTCTATTCTTCCAGCCACTTGAACTACAAGGTTCTAAGCTCTTTAATTCCATCTACACATTTAAAGAGTTGACTGGGTTTTGTTTTTCTTTGTTTTGTTTTTTATAGGCTAAAAGTAGAGATACTCTGGTGCTTGTCAAAACTTCTTTGTTTTGTTTATTTTCCCCATAGCTTTTATTTTCTGGTAGAGTGTGCTTGTGTGGGGTGTGTGTGTGTGTGTGTGTGTATGAAAGAATAGGAAAAAAAGGCAGAAAGCAGATCCTTCCCTGATAACACTGACAAGTACCTGCTGACTTCTCACTGAGGTAACTAGAGCACTGGAAATATTGAGCCCTTTCCTATAGTCACTCTGAAAGGATTGGTCATAGTTCATGTCTGATTTGCTTGATTGCACAAACCTGCAATGATTCAGTGAAACTTCTTTTCAGGATCTTAAGAGATAGATCAGATGGTACTTACAGTTGAAGCTCAATAAGCCTTTTTGTTTATCTTGTTTTATTCAAGCGGGAATTGGGGAGTTCTAAAATGTCCCCACATTTCTCATTCCTGTTATTCTGGCAGCCTTTTGTCATGATCACACTTTCTTTGTTCATTTGTAATTACTCCTGTGTGCGCTTTAATAATTCTAAAGGGAGCTGTGAGTGGTGCCGAAGAATAACAAGCTTCAAATTAAAGAAGAATCTATAAGCATGTTTATGGTTTCTAATTATTAATACAGTTGAACAGTTTTTGTTGACCACTGTACATTGACTTCCCAGGGTCGGGTGCATAATAAATTCATGAATATTTAATACAACAGTTATAGAATCACGCATGCATGTGTGCTGTGTAGTGGTGCTGGGTACTCGGTATGTTGGCCTGAGTCCTGAAATCCATCCACCCAAATTGTGTGGTTCAGAGTTGGGGTAGGACATGGAATTGAATCATTAATATAAACTTTAGACCACTCGTGGTCTGAGTAACACCTGTACAGTAGGAGAAGAATGAAGAAAGAACCAAAAACACAAACAGCAAAAACTACAACACATCAAAAGTCAAATAATTAGAACAAATTGAATCCATTTAGCATACATTTAACCATCATTTACTTTCAGGCACCTAGTAACTTTCCCCTCTGAGTTTCTTAAATGATAAATCAGTATTACTTCTTAATACTCATTAACTTTGTTTAGTTGTTTAAGCTAACTTTGTTTAGCTTTTGATGACTTGCATTTTTGTGTTGAGATTCCGTTATCCCTTCCTGATAATTCTAACCCATCCACCAATCCAGAAATGATAAAAAGAGAAATGAACATATATAATCTAGTCATGCCACTCTACAAAAGTTTCCAAATTAGAATGGCTGAAATGATGTACTTTTCCTTTGTTGAATTTTAGGAATATCAATGAAATTTGAAATGATTTTAGTAAAGTGGAAAGGAAGTTTGAACAGGAATTATATATTGAAAATGTGACAAAAGAGGTAGGCCCAATCATCTTTGGCTGCTGAGAAAGAATATGCCTCATAATTTTGCACATTTTAGGCAATGTCTCCCGATGTACATGGAAGCCCACCTCATGTTTCATTTTCTAGTCATATAGCACAGGTTGTTACAATTGAAATGGTTCTCTTTCTCCATGAAAATGGATCATTTGGAATGGTAGATAAATTTATTTTAGTTTTATAGTATGAAAGGCACAGAGATATAATGGAAAGAATGATTTGTAATCAAAGGAATATACACTTACCAGTCATATAGCCTAGCATTTATTTTTAGCCCTTATTTTCTATCTGTATGATGGGGTGGGGGGGGGTAAGGGGAGATTACCTATCATGTAGACAGCTACAAATATAAAGTACTTATCACATACAAAGTTTGATAGTGTACCTTCCATCAAAAATTGAGTACTCACATGTGAACATTGATAAAGTTTCCTAAGATTAGCCTATATAACAATTTAAGTTGTGTGTCATTTTTAAGGTAATGCTAATATCTTTGTAACTTACTATTTTAATTTGTAATAGTAATACTTTTGCAATTGTTACATTGACAGTTTTCATTGATTATGACTTATTGCTAATATTTCCGTTTGACTTTTATAGTTTCCATCACTTTGCTGAAGTTTCCTGTCTGTTCCTTCAAGTTGTCCACCTTTTCCTTTAAAATGTAGTTGAACCTATCAGTCAGAGTTTTTTTCTGTTTTATTCAATCAGAATTATTTTGGAGTCCTTGTCTGAAAGCTCCAATGTCTTGGTTACCTCTAAGTCTGGTATATCGTGATGGCTTTATCTTTTGACAGTGGCTACATTTTACCTGCCTTTTTGCTTGTCTGTCTTGTGTGTGAGAATGTTAGCCTTTGTGTATGGAGGAACAAAGGAGGATGAAGTAAATATACTTAATCCTGGAAATGGGCACAGCTCTTTTTCTCTCACACTGTTGATATGGGGGTTTGAGTCAGTGGAGTTGATATTAAGCTGGTTTTAGGTTTTGTTGTTGCTATAGCAACCTGTAGAGTACCACAGGCTTCAAATTCCTCCAGTGAGGGGCTGCTGCTGCTTTGTGCTTAGCGTGGTGCCTTAAGTGCTAAAGGGGTTTCTCAGTATTCCTGTTCCATCTTCAGCTTTCGGTTGACCTTGTATACCTGTCCCTCCCCCAGTGGTAAGAGACCACTGCTTTATTGTAGTGCAGGATCCTGGTCCCAAGAAGATATTCCGCTCTTCTCACAGGAATAGATATTTTTTGCTTCTGTCCTCCTTGCCCCAAGAAGCAGATCTTTACCTAGACCCAGGGATAGTATAGAGTTTCTTACCTTTCCTTCAGTGGCTTAAGTCTTTTGCTTCCTAGAAGAGAAGGGTCTGGGAAGATGGGTTTCATTTTATGTGTACCACAGAGGGAGACTTTCTCAATAGAGGACTATGGAAAAGAACTCCGGAGTGAATGCAGACTCCTTCAGTCTACCATCCCAAAGATTCTAAAATATCATGCCAAGCCACACCTGACTTTTCAGAACTCTTCACAATTTTAGCTATTTTATTTTACCTGCCCCTATGTAGCCTACCTCTTCCTCTGGTGCTCTGTCCGAGAAGGAACAGTTCCTATGTCCAGTCTCTCCTGGGAGAGGATTATCACATTTAATTGTTCAGCTCATCTTGTTTTGTAGCTGCAGCTTTCTAATTGGCAAAAAAGTATGATTTTGTAAATTGTCCAGCCTCTTCTCTTTGGGTGGAACAACATTCTTCTATAGCATTATACATCTGCAGCAGAGGTGGAATTTGATTATGATGTAAAACCCCCCCAAATTTTTTACTCTCTTGGGAATATCCACATTCAACATGTGGATGATTATAACCCCTCTTATTTTAGATGGAAACATTGAATGTACTTACATATTTCTATTTGAGAAAGGCCGATTTGGAAAAGTAATACTTCAACAATTAAATTTAAATAAATATTAATTGAGGACCTTTTATCTGTGAATCACCTACTGGGAAATGTGGGGATAAAAAGTTGGAAACACACACACACACACACACACACACACACACACACACACACACTGTCCCTTGTCTTTCCAGACTTTTTAGTTGAGAGCAGACATATAGAGGCATAGATACTCATGTATGTGTTATTTATCTCTGTATCTCTATTCCTCCTTTCACTGATGACAAATCAATATTAAATGAACTAATGTATAATTAGGAAGTAATTGTGAATTGTTTGGTAATTCAGTTTAAATCACAAAAGATGGTTCAGAAGCATTTGTGATATTTAGAATCTGTTCGTGAAACCTAATTTGTGATGTCAAAACTAAGATTTGGCATATTTTCCAAAGTTGTATTCAGAGAGGTAGGTCCTAGTCTCCTGGCTCTTTGAAATGTGTGTGTGTTGCCATACAATGGTGAGGAGGAGGGAGGTATAGGAGGGACAAAAGGACGAGGAAAGGAGTGTGGTATTGCTTGATAGCTCTTTCTCAAGGATAGAGTCACCAGGAAATTCTAACTGAATTTCAATTTCGAAGTTGAAACATGAAGAGCCCGACAATTTTATGTCTTTTTAAAGTAAGTTAGACAACTCACACTTCCGTGAATGGTGGAGAGGAAATATGGATCCCCAAGAGCTGGGGATGTAAGCTTGAAATAGCCTTAGGAAGGCTGAAATGTATTCTTAGTTTCGTAATTTACCACAAAATCGGGGAACACATTTTTTCTGCTTCTTTTTCAAATTTTCCTGTTTAAATTTACATATCTACAGTCACACAATTCATATTCCATCTCATCCCTTCAATGATGCTCAAGCCAAAGTTGGAACACCTCAAGGCAGGTAGTTTGAAACATCCATCCCAAATCCAAATAGGGAGCCAAGGCAACAGTGGCCTATGGGCAGTGAAATGTCTAGCCATGCCATGGTCCAGACCAAAGTAACAAAGGCAAGCAGTGTGAGTGAGGCAAAGTTTTCTTCTACCTCCTGAGTTCTTCTGGCTGGCCTAATAAAACAAAGACAGATTAACAGGAGAAAAAACACATCTAATTACATGTGTAGGCCTTCCCTGATGGCGCGGTGGTTGAGAGTCCGCCTGCCGGTGCAGGGGACGCGGGTTCGTGCCCCGGTCCGGGAAGATCCCACGTGCCGCGGAGCGGCTGGGCCCGTGAGCCATGGCCGCTGAGCCTGCGCGTCCAGAGCCTGTGCTCCTCAACGGGAGAGGCCACAACAGTGAGAGGCCCGCGTGCCACAAAAAAAAAAAAAAAAAAAAATTACATGTGTATGGGGGCTCCAGAAGAATATGAGGACCAAAGGACAGTCAGGCTATTGAGGCTTCTATGCTATTCTGAACTACGAAAAAGAAGTAGAGGTCTGGGATTTCAAAGGGGAGGAAGGTAATTCGCATGGAGATGGAAAAGCAACTGTTTGGTAAATAAATGTTTGCCAGCCCTGCAGAGACTATGGGACAGAGAAGAATTTTAACAAACACTTTGCTAGGTTCCTCCTTGTCTACCACGCCTAGTTCATGTTATACTACAGTTATCTATGGTGAGAGAACAGACCCTCTATCTAAAATTTTTTATGCAACTGGGGGCAGGTCGAAGGTTCTTCCTGAGTCTTTTGGGCCTTGATTGTTTTCAGCTGGAAATAATCCGAATGCCAAAGTGGTACATTTGGGGTGGGAAATTTTGCTCCTCTTCAGCACGAAGGACCAAAAATGCTAGATAGGAGAATTTAAAAGTAGGCATTTGTTAGTTTTCTTTCTTATTGAGTTTATAATCATGGTACTTACTTCCATTCATATTAGTTGCAGGGGAACTTTTAACATTCTCTGCACTGACAAAAACTTCTTTCTTAATCCTTTTCATCTCCTCATAATGATGCATATGAGGTTGTCGGAGGCTGGCACTAATGCAAAGTGATGAGCTATAACCTAAAATTATCCAAGAAAATAAAGAAAGTTAAAATTTCATGCATATATTTATATTTGTCATCTGGGGAAAACCATTGGACCGCTGAAATACGAAATTTCAAATACCCTCCATATTATGTTAGAATGTAAAATCAAATGGAGGACGTGCAGTTTTTTCACAATAGAAACACTAATCAAAATAATAAGGTGTATTCATACTTGGAAATTTAACTGGCCTTGGCATTTTGCCTTTTAACTTATGCTGTCTAGTAAAGTCAAAAGAAGACTTTCTTGAAAGACATGTACCTTCATTAGTGCCATTTCGTCAGGCAGGCTGTTTTGCAAATTTAGTGACTTTATTAATGTGTTTATTTTATTGATGATAATCAAAATGGTTTCTGCAATTAGTGGGTTCTGTAAAACAAGCACATTAAAAGGAAATCATACTTCTGGTTGTGGTACACCAACTTCTTTTCCTATTTTGGAATACCTGTGCTCATTGTCATTTGTTATTTTCATATATACCTTACCTAATTTAATATCATTTTATTCTTTACCGCAGTTCCCATTGCAGACACAATCAGCACTGTTTAAGTCTAAGCAAGAAACTCTACAAGGCTTACAAGTTCTTCCTTGCTAGTGATTTTTTTCTCCTTAAGTTTGGGTCTAATGAAACTACACAGAAAGTTCTGGTTGAATTCCTTGGTTCCCCCCATCTGTGTTTGTGAATTCTTATAATTGGCATGAATTGAAAGTTCTTATTATCAATGATAGTAACCCAGAGACTATTCCAATCTGGTTTTAAATGGCCCTATGCAGACAAGGATTTCTGAAGAAAACAAAACAGCCTCGTGTGTTTATGGCAGATAAATAACCAGTTAAGGACTGGAAGTGACAAGAGTTTTTGGTGTGTTTTTCCTTGCATAGTTTCAGGTTGAGATTTGTTTTCCTTGAGTTTGCAGATAGAGCGTCACAACCTTACAAGAGGAAAGAGAGCATCTTCTCATCTGAATGTGAGACAAAACATTATGTGAAATAAAACTGATTTCGCTGAACAGCAGCAAACTATTACTTGAGTGTTACATTAATTAGGACACTTGATTACAAGTCAGATATACCAAATTTGAACTAGCTGTATCAAGTGTGGAATTGATTCTAAAGGATAAATTTATTCTAAGGATTAAAAGATTTCTCAAGAAAGGCAAGGACAGACTGCAGTTGTGCCTCAAGAAAATGCTGGAAGCAGGCAATCAAATGCTTTCAGGATTCTCTGTCACATCTCCTTCTCTCTACACCGTCTCTTTTATTTCCAGACTGGCTTCCATGTTCCTCACATGACAGAACGTGATATGCCAACATTCCCTTATATTTATATCTCATAGTCGAGGCAGTCAGGGATAGCCTGACTCAACTCTAAGTCCCAAGTCTAAATTCTTGAGATATCTTTCAACATATATATATATATATACATAAATTCATAGGTAGATATAGACATAGACATATGTCTATGAATTCAGTTCATATTTAAAACTTTCAACATAGGCTATGCTGTAGCATTGTAGATGTTCTCATCTGTTACTGGAAGGAATGTGATTTTTATACAATGTTTTTGAGAAGTAATTTGAAAATATGTACCAAGAATTATAGTCATGATTATTAACCTAGATCCATTAACCTACTTTTGGAGAATCTTTGCTAAGGTAGTAAGATCACTTTTGAGTAGAGGATTTGTCCATATAGATATTAATTACAGCATTATTTTAATAGCAAGATTTGTGAAACCATTTTTCACGGTTTCTAAAAAGGCAGAATGGTAATTTTCATGGGGCCATATAATACATTTAGCTGTTTAAAATTGTGTTTTAACAACATTGGATAACACCAATTATAATTTTAAAGGAGGAGAGCAAGATGTCCTGTTTCTGGCTTGTGGTGATGGTTTCACAGGTGTATACTTATCTCCAAACTCACAAAGTTGTATACCTTAAATATGTACAAGTTTTTCATGTCATTTATACCTTCATATCTCAATAGTTTACAGATATAAATGAAATCATAGCACATGAAAAGGAGAGAAAGGGAAAAGAAATAATGTGCTAATAAACACTGAATTGGTATAGACTATCTCGGTTCTGTACTTAATCACTTGTCTTCAGTTAAGTTAGAACTTATTATTAATGCAATACAGTGTTTAATGAATGTTGAATGATGTTTAGTTTTAATGTTGTATAATCTGGACCTTTCTTTAAATGGCATAATAGTAACTTTGTGTGACTCTAAAGTAAAAATAAATTTGTCTAATGAAATAAAAAGAAACAAATAAATCAGGAGATATAATTATTTGTTCAGTGCACTTAACAATTACTCAAGGAAAACTGCAAAAGAAACATATCAAAACTTCAGTCATAAAGCTTTTAATATCCTTTTATCTCTAGTTTCTAAAATTTGGATAATGAACATAAATTTAGTTTATAAATTAATTGACCTTGATATTGTATTAAACGTCAGGGTCAATAACACCTACCCCTCACTCCCTCCCCTCTAGCCCCTACCTCTTTATTCAACTTTATTCTAAAATATCATATTAATTCTAACAACAAGGTCCTACTCTACAGCACAGGGAAGTATATGCAATATCCTATAATAAACCACAATGGAAAAGAATATGTGTATATATGTACAACTGAATCACTTTGCTGTACACCAGAAACTAACACAACATTGTCAATCAACTGTATGTCAATTAAAATAAAATAAAATATCACATTAATTCTATTCTTTTTTTCATTTTTAAAAACTTATTTTTATTGTATTTTATAAAAATATTAGTCAACAGTGAAAGAACTGGTCCTTCTCCACAGATAGTTTGAAAAGCACTAAGCTAGAACAATACCTGGATACAGAAGTTGTTCATTAATTAGTTATTGGACAAATGGAAGGTTAGAGCTTTCAGTAAGGTACAGATAGAACCAGAGATTTTTGAAGTCTCACATTATTATAAATTAATGGTTAATAGCAAATCTTAAAATATACATGTTGTTAGTCATAAGGTGACTTCTTCCAGACTGTAACTTGCTTTGCTTGGTATCAGTAGTAGAAATTTTCATTTATCTGCCCTGAATGCTGCATTTTCTCTTGTGGCTACAATTGGGTCTAAGGTCATATCAGACAAAATCATCTTTAAAAAATATAAATCTGGTTATGCTAGCCACTTCTCTGCTTAAAACTCTTTAATGGCTTCTCATCACATTTAGAATAAAATCCAGAATCCTTTTAATAATATGCAAGGTCGGGCTTCCCTGGTGGCGCAGTGGTTGAGAATCCGCCTGCCGATGCAGGAGACACGGGTTCGTGCCCCGGTCCGGGAAGATCCCACATGCCGCGGAGCAACTAAGCTCGTGAGCCATGGCCGCTGCGCCTGCGCATCCGGAGCCTGTGCTCCGCAATGGGAGAGGCCACAACAGTGAGAGGCCCGAATACCGCAAAAAAAAAAAAAAAAAAAAAAAAAAAATAATAATAATATGCAAGGTCCTACAGGATCTGCACCCCACACATCCACCTGACTTCATCTCACCCTTAGAATACTCTAGCCATACTGATCATGTTTATGTTTCTTGAATAAGCCAAGCATGTTCTCATCTCAGGGCCCTTTACTTGACGGTCCCTCTGCTAGGTACTCTCTGCCTAAATCTTTCCACTGTTGGCTAAATCTCATCCTTTGAGATTTCAGATCAATATCACATTCTAGAGTCTTTCCCCTCACCTCAGTGACTCATCACGTGACCTTCATTTATGGTCATCATGAACTTATTATCTGAAATTATCTTGGTTATTTGTTTACTTGCTTATTATTCCTCTTGCTTTCCACTAGAAAGCAAGCTCCATGAGAGAAGGAACCTTGTATTTTTTTGTTTGTGTCTATATCCTCAAAGCCTAGAAGGATATAGACACAAAGTTCTAGGAGGATCCTAGCAAGTAACAGGTACTCAATAAATATCTGTTTAATAAATGAATGGATGGGGTTGGAGAACCATTTTAGTTGTGCTGGCAGCACCAAGCCACTTGAATTGACAACGATGAAAACCCTGGAGAAGACATCTCGCCAAAGAGATGAATAAGCCAGTGGAGGCCCTTTCGTTGATATAAAAGCATTCATCTATGGAAATGAGATATGTTTCTCAGTACATGGATAAATTCCACTTCCAATGCTGTATGTAATCACCCCCCAAAATCTTCGAAGATTCCATTCAGTAAGCTCACTGATCCATTTTTCCTTTGAGAAGTCCAACACATTTCATACATCCCCTCCGGAAAAATGAAGTATTTGTTATAGAAAGCAAGTTCTTAACCTGTATCCATAGATGATCTGAAATTGGATGCATACTGTGAATATGTATATTTTTTTAAAGGGAAACATCATAGGTATCATCATATTCTAAAAAGATCCATGATTCCTAAAAGATTAAGAACTTCTTTTACATGAACTCCAGAGAACATAAGCAGGAAAGGCTCAGAAATAACATCCAATCTGTGAAATTTTGGCATCAGTTTATAGCATATACAAAGATGAAGGTAGAAATTTATAAAAATATTTATTTCTATATAACTATTTTTTTCACACACACACACACACACACACACACACACACACTGTATTTTATTTTTACAACAGATGAATAAACTGACACCAAGGATTGTAAATGGATGACCACAACAAAAGCAACAATGATTGCAATTACCAAATACAAAACACACTCATACTATGTCATAATATTGACATTCAGTCCAGTAATCCTCCACTGTAACAGCTCCTTTACTTTGCAGTGAAAATGGATTTGTATACTTTTTGCCTCTGAGTCCTTGTGGGATTTTTTTTTTATTCAAACAGAAAGTCACAAAAATTATAATCATCCTCATCAGTTTACTCAGTCCCATGTAATTAATTTTTTTGGTCTTGATCTTGTGTTAGAACTTTTATGAATTCATCAGTTTTCCATTAGAGTTCTGAAAATGCTTATTCATTCAGTTCAGCCGTATAGTCAGTTACCAGAAACCTGTACTTGTCAGTCTTTTCCATGAATTCCTTGAAGATGAAACCCCCTTTTTTTTTTTTTTTTTTTTGAGGTATGTGGGCCTCTCACTGTTGTGGCCTCTCCCTTTGCAGAGCACAGGCTCCGGACACGCAGGCTCAGTGGCCATGGCTCATGGGCTCAGCCGCTGTGCGGCATGTGGGATCTTCCCGGACCGGGGCACGAACCCGTGTCACCTGCATCGGCAGGCAGACTCTCAACCACTGTGCCACCAGGGAAGCCCGATGAAACCCTTTTATAGGAATATTTTTGCAAAAGCATCAGAGTACACCCAGAACTGTTGGTAAATGACAAAAGACTTAAAAATGACCATGGTTAAAGATTTGATGAAAGTTCAGAATAATGCAATTGACAAGGAAATTTAGTTATTTCAGAGATATACATTTTAAATAACTAGAATATGACTTATAACATTATACCAGAACATGTAAGAATTTTAGAAATTTCATGTAATGTCTGAAACATTTATATTAAAATATTTCCATACAAATAACCCAAAGAAAGTTTAGTATTAGTTGTTTGTTTGGTGTTTTTGTTTTTTATACTGCAGGTTCTTATTAGTCATCAATTTTATACACATCAGTGTATACATGTCAATCCCAATCCCCCAATTCATCACACCACCACCACCACCCCACCGCAGTTTTCCCCCCTTGGTGTCCATACATTTGTTCTCTACATCTGTGTCTCAAACCGGTTCATCTATACCATTTTTCTAGGTTCCACATACATGCGTTATTATACGATATTTGTTTTTCTCTTTCTGACTTACTTCACTCTGTATGACAGTCTCTGGACCCAGCCATGTCTCAACAAATGACTCAGTTTCGTTCCTTTTTAGGGCTGCGTAATATTCCATTGTATATATGTACCACTTCTTCTTTATCTATTCGTCTGTCGATGGGCATTTAGGTTTCTTCCATGACCTGGCTATTGTAAATAGTGCTGCAATGAACATTGGGGTGCATGTGTCTTTGTGAATTATGGTTTTCTCTGGGTGTATGCCCAGTAGTGGGATTGCTGGATCATATGGTAATTCTATTTTTAGTTTTTTAAGGAACCTCCATACTGTTCTCCATAGTGGCTGTATCAATTTACATTCCTACCAACAGTGCAAGAGGGTTCCCTTTTCTCCACACCCTCTCCAGCATTTGTTGTTTGTAGATTTTCTGATGATGCCCATTCTGACTGGTGTGAGGTGATACCTCATTGTAGTTTTGATTCGCATTACTCTAATAATTAGTGATGTTGAGCAGCTTTTCATGTGCTTCTTGGCCACCTGTGTGTCTTCTTTGGAGAAATGTCTATTTAGGTCTTCTGCCCACTTCTGGATTGGGTTGTTTGTTTCTTTAATATTGAGTTGCATGAGCTGTTTATATATTTTGGAGATTAATCCTTTGTCCATTGATTCGTTTGCAAATATTTTCTCCCATTCTGAGGGTTGTCTTTTCTTCTTGTTTATGGCTTCCTTTGCTGTGCAAAAGCTTTGAAGTTTCATTAGGATCCATTAGTTTATTTTTGTTTTTATTTCCATTACTCTAGGAGGTGGATCAAAACAGATCTTGCTGTGATTTATGTCAAAGAGTGTTCATCCTGTGTTTTCCTCTAAGAGTTTTATAGTGTCCTGTCTTACATTTAGATCTCAAATCTATTTTGAGTTTATTTTTGTGTATGGTGTTAGGGAGTGTTCTAATTTCATTCTGTTACATGTAGCTGTCCAGTTTTCCCAGCACCACTTATTGAAGAAACTGTCTTTTCTCCATTGTATATCTTTGCTTCCTTTGTCATAGATTAGTTGACCATAGGTGTGTGGCTTTATCTCTGGGCTTTCTATCGTGTCCCATTGATCTATATTTCTGTTTTTGTGCCAGTACCATATTGTCTTGATTACTGTAGCTTTGTAGTATAGTCTGAAGTCAGGGAGTCTGATTCCTCCAGCTCCGTTTTTTTCCCTCAAGAATGCTTTGGCTATTTGGGGTCTTTTGTGTCTCCATACAAATTTTAAGATGATTTGGTCTAGTTCCATAAAAAATGCCATTAGTACTTTGATAGGGATTGCATTGAATCTGTAGATTGCTTTGGGTAGTAGAGTCATTTTCACAATGTTGATTCTTCCAATCTTAGAACATGGTATATCTCTCCATCTGTTGGTTTCATCTTTAATTTCTTTCATCAGTGTCTTATAGTTTTCTGCATACAGGTCTTTTGTCTCCCCAGGTAGGTTTATTCCTAGGTATTTTATTCTTTTTGTTGAAGTGGTAAATGGAAGTGTTTCCATAATTTCTCTTTCATATTTTTCATCATTAGTGTATAGGAATACAAGAGATTTCTGTGCATTAATTTTGTATCCTTCTACTTTACCAAATTCATTGATTAACTCTAGTAGTTTTCTGGTTGCATCTTTAGGATTCTCTATGTATAGTATCATGTCATCTGCCAACAGTGACAGTTTTACTTCTTCTTTTCCAATTTGGATTCCTTTTCTTTCTTTTTCTTCTCTGATTGCTGTTGCTAGGACTTCCAAAACTATGTTGAATAATAGTGGTGAGAGTGGACGTCCTTGTCTTGTTCCTGATCTTAGAGGAAATCCTTTCTGTTTTTCACCATTGAGATTGATGTTTGCTGTGGGTTTGTCATATATGGCCTTTATTATGTTGAGGTTTGTTTCCTCTATGCCCACGTTCTGGAGAGTTTTTATCATAAATGAGTGTTGAATTTTGTCAAAAGCGTTTTCTGTATCTATTGAGATGATCATATGGTTTTTATTCTTCAGTTTGTTAATATGGTGTATCACATTGATTGATTTGCGTATATTAAAGAATCCTTGCATCCCTGGGATAAATCCCACTTGATCAACTGTATGTCAATTAAAATAAAATAAAATATCACATTAATTCTATTTTTTTTTAACTTTGACTCCTTAGTTAAGTTACTCAGACAGTGAAAGCACTTCATTCAGACCACTTTTTATCTTTGAAGACATTTATTTGATCTTGAAATTTTTTCTCCTAATCTATTAATACTTGTCCAAATTTAGTGTTTAAGTTAACATACACCTTTTCTCTCTTCATATTACTGTACCAATCAGTACTGTTCTTCTTTTAGCCATTATCAGTTCTTTCTACTGATCTCTTCTGAGAGTTTGTTATTTTCACAGTTTCATACTGTGCTTTGAAAGTACTGGTTTCCAAGCTGTGAACCACTGCATCTATGCAGTGAGGAGTGATTTGTTTCTTATATGTCATGGTGCCTTTTTATATGCTGTGAGGATGATCATTTAAATGATTACCTCATTGACATGGGATGCTTTAACCAAAGAAAAGTATGCATTAAGGATATACAGCAAATTAAGGCATAGATGTCTGAAACAGTCAGTTAGCAGACAAATCTTGCTGAGTCTCAATTACTGTACTGTATTATGTCAATACTTACCATCACAAGATATCACAAAAGAAGCTGTGCTCTTCTCAGAAGGGACGTTGCAACAAAATGGATTTGTAAGAAAAGTGCATCTATGTATACTTAGATATAAGAAACTAAGAAAAAACTGTCTAAACCCACATGATTAAAGTGTAATATCTGAGGGAATATGGAGAAAGCCTACAATTTCTTAGGCTGGTTAAGGAGTGTAGCTGAACCCTGTGTAACTCTACTTCTTTTCAACACAGTTATTCTGTGTAGATCCATAAAAAGAATGCTTTATTAAGGAGAGAAAAAGAACAGAGCATTTCTTAGATAAGAAGTGAAAAAAATCACAGTCTAAGGAACAGTAATACAAGTCGACCTATTACCGCTAATGCATGTGCTCTTGAAAAAAGTAAAACATGGATCATTAATAGGCATAAGAGCCAGAAGATTGTCTTTATGTTTCATCCAACATTTTTCAAACCACGGAGCCCTCTGGGACTCTACTGTAGATTGCAGGCTCTTACTTGTATACACTCATAAAATTTTGCTTACAATTTTAAGAATTCACCCCGTAGTTGTATTAAAAGCCCTTGGTTCTCAGGATAGGTATAACGAAGTTGATTATTTATGTTTGTTCAGATACTTTCTATGCTCTTTAAAGGTAATGACTCATTTAATCCTCACAAAAACAGTATGAGAAAGCTATTATTTTTATAGCTGTTTTACAGATGAGGAAGCTAAAGAGATAAGTTATATAAATAAATCAAGGAAATCCAGCTAGTAGTAGCAAAGGTGGACTTTGAATCCAGGCTGTATGCCTCCAGAATATGTATGCTGAATAAAGATGCTATCTTGCCTCCTGGAAAAAACACAAGCTTAAAAAATCAGATAATAGTATCTTAGATCTAAAGAAACACATAGAGTTATCTTTTCCAAACTCCTATCTTTTTTTTTAAGTTGAGACAGTTGGGTTCCATGTAACTAAATAATTAACTGAACTCAGCAGAGCTAGTTAGTATTAGAGTCAGAGGTTCAAGTGGGAACATTCACCCAAAGCTCATTACAATGCAGCATCAGCATTATTATTATCATTATTTACAGGCAAGGAAACTGAGGCTCACTCCTAAGAAGTAGCAGAGCTACATTCAAACTGAGATAGTCTGGTTCAAAGCTAAAATCAATATATTATTGTAACCCAGGAATGCCATCCGTTTATAATCTGTTTGGTAAATACTTAGCATAATAAAAGTAATCATAAAATGGGGAAATTATGATGTATTCAATATATAAACTTCGGATATTTTGGAGGATCTACTTTATAATCATTTAATGTTCCCTAATCACAAAGTAATGTTTGCAGTTTGCTGCAATTTGTGCAAATCTAAATATGAGAGTAGAAAAATCACACACACACACACACAGAAAACTGTTCATACACTGGTCATAGGGGAAAATCATTTGCCAGTTAGACTTAAGTCTTTTGTAATGACTAGAATTTAGTATTTGTAAAAATAAGGTGAAGAAAATTATCAAGAAAACTTTTTTGACTCAAAACATTCCTTTAAAACCACAAACTCTTCTATTGTTTGTTAAATGCTATCTTTGTAAGAAGCCAGCGTTTTACTGCTATTTCTAAATCTTTTATAATTTTAAGCTTTAGTTTCCTCTACAAGTTCAACGCAATTGTACCTAAGTGCAAAGAATGGCATTAGTTTGGGAACTTTTTAACAATTACTTAATTTACCTGCTAACCTAAATCCACATCTATTTAAATTATTAAAATCGAGACATAGATCAAACTTATCCATTGGCACTGTGCAGTGAGGGAAGTGTTCTCAGTGTGGTCCTGTCATAAATCTTAGAAAAGAAAAAAATACATTTTTTTAATCCAGTGGTATAATGAACTTGAAAAAAAAAAAGAGAAATCTTTCATTAGAAATCTTGGAAGAAGCTGTCAATAACCACTTGTCATCAGTGTTAGCAACCTGGAGCTGAATAAAAATTGATTGTGGGACTGTACTTTCTGTGTTCTGCTACTTGGGTCATCTATTAGCATTGGCACCTGATTAACTCTCCAAACTGTCTCCTCCTTTGATTAGCTCCAAGGACTTCTTTTGTATTATCAGTAATAATTTTCTGAAATCTTTCCTAAAAGACAGACTCTAATGCTCTTTCCCGGACTGCAGAATTTCCCGTACGTGCTAGGAAAATCGTTGGCCTTTATTTATACTTTTTAGCTTGATCTTTCACAAACACTGGCTTAAGATTTCCATATTTGGTGAAGAAGGAATGAATGATTCCTCTTTATTTCTGTTTTAAGTGCTTTCTGTATTTGGCACAAGGTATAATTGAGCAGTCTCCTACTGACTGTTGCTGTTGCAGTCATCCAGTGAATTTCCTTACGATATACTCTCCCCATAAATCATCTTCTAGACTGATTTCAATCTATGCTAATAGTTGACCATGTATAAGAAAAACATGCTTGCATTGATGTTTAAATTGTGAATGATATGGTGAGGAGAAAGACTGAGAAAGAAAAGATAATATATTCTAAATAGAAGACGTTTAGAAAATTTTAAATACTTGATGTAAAGCCCATACATCAGTTTACAATAAATTTAAACGGTCAAATACAAATCTCTCTATTTTAAATGAAGATGTTATATATACTGCTATTGTGTATTTTATTCTATAGGACACATTTACAATTTACCTGCTACGTTAGTCAGCATTATTCTAGGATATTGCTCTGTAAAAAGAAAAAAAAAAATCTAAATCTCTGTGACTTATAAGAACAGACATTTATTTCTTATTCCCGTGTCTGCTCCAACCTTTGTATTGGATTCAGGTCAGTTCCAGGTATGTATCTCCTTTTGGGAACATAGTCTACATGAGGCAGGATTTCCACTGGCAAAGGGAAGAATTGCCAAGAGGAGTGAAAATACATCAGATTCTTTAGTCCCTCGCTCAGAACTGGTACGCTGTCAGGTATGCCCATGTTTCATCGGTCAGGTCAAAACACATGACAAGGCCCACATCGGTGAGGTGGGAAGTATAATCCACCAAGGATGATTTATGGCAAGCAGGGAAAGGGAAAAATGAATCATGAACAAATAATCCAATCTACCTACCTGCTCACAAACTTTTAATGCAATTAAATACATAGTTAGGAATAATAATTATATTGACTCCTATTAAGAGACTACACTTAATGCTTTACAGGATACTTTGTCAAAAAAAAAAACAACACTAAGAGTTTGTTACTGTGGTTGTTTACTTTTAACAGACTAGAAAACTGAGGCTTCGTGTTGCTTGAGATGCCTAAGACGAAGCTAGTACACAACCAAGTCGAGTAATTTAGCTCCAATACCCATATGGCTTAGTTTGCATTACTCATACAGCTGATTCAAACAACTACTAGTGCAGGTGGTTCATTTGAGAAATGATCCCCGGTAGCATAAGGGAGGCATAGGCCAAGTGAGTGAGGGAAAGGAGAACAGACAGTAGAGGGGCTACTTTGGGCCACTCTGAGTTCAGTGTCCTGTGTAACCCTTGAGGAACCTGAGAGAACATGGCCAACAATTGGTCTACTGGGGTTTAATCCAGAGATTTCTGTCCCTCATTTACTGAGGATTGCACCTGGAGGAATTAAATCTCTGTCACTTCTGCGCTACCCCGCAGATGGGCTTACCAAATTCTCCTAGAATGGGGAAAAGCCCTAATGCCAAGATGCAGAGAGATGTGAATGCTCGAGGTGGGAAATCTTCAGTATCCACAGAATCTGTTCACAGTGACAGGTAGATTCAGGGTTGGGCCAAGAAAATAAAGCATGAGACACGAGCTATATCTACTCTACCATTTTCTTAACCTTTATAGTGCAAGTTTAGCAGATGTACCTTGTGATTTAAATATCCCCTCTTAACGCACCCAAAAAAGGTCTCTGTGTTTGAGCCTTTGTCTGTTTATAACGTATCTCACTGATACAGACATTTGGAAATGACTGTTATGCACATTTGGCTGATTGCTTTCTTTTTTATATGAAAAGAACTATTTTACAATACATTAAGATAGGTAAATATATACCATAGAATAATGTAGTTTTAAATTTTCTAGTAGATAGATTACTTTAAAACTGACTAGGCTGAGGTATGAGAGCAGGTATCTAGTTAGTGATTCTGCCACAGTACCCAAATATTTAATTTCACGTCTAAATTGCATAAGAGACCTTGATCTATTTTGATTTATTCTGCCATAATTAGTCCGTGATTATTTTTAACAAAAATAAGTGATCTTTTTCACGACACACTACTAAAGTATATTTTAAGTCTGCATACCAATTAACAGTAACTTATTTTTACCCACAAAAAGTCTACACCCACACATTTATGTTCAAACAAGATGAGCTATTTGAACTCACTTTGTAAATTATAATGCACCACGGAGTTATTCATTATTCCCGTTATTGTTAAACAAATTTCATTCTTCTGGTCATGAGAAGGTGTAATTTACACGAATACAATTTCATATTCTTTCTTTATCTTTCAAATCAAGAAGACTCTAATTGCTGCACCCTTGTAAATACTATAAAAATCTTACTAATTGTTAACATGACTCCCACCTAGAAATTGTGTCTGTTTTACAAGATAATATAATTTATACAGATGGCCCACAGGAAGTAGTGGTATAACCAGGAATAAAGTTTTATAGGTTTTCTCTCTGTATTTTTTCTTTAAGTTTTCATTATTAATATGTCTGTGACATTTCATCTTCACAATTCCGTACCAGTGTTTTTATTCTCATGGTACAGATGGATGTGATGAGACACAGACAGGTTAAGAAACTTGTCTAAGGTTACAGCTAGAGAGAAGTGGAGCTGAGGTTTGAAGCTAGGCTACTTGCTGCTGGAGCAAATGTGTTTAACCACTGACCTATACTGTAGTTGAGACATATTCTTGGTGTCAGAATGGAATTTGAAGGGAACAAGAATGAACCATTTGTACCACCTACCACATGGCACTCTTTTTGCTAACTCATGCCACTTAGTACCTTTTCATACACTCTTGGAGTTCTGATTTTCTCTTCAATTTGAATATGATACTTCTACCTCATTGTTATTAGGCCTGTTTCATGATAACTTCTATAACCATCATCAACATGTTTCTACAATTCTTGCATTGGGTTTTCAATATATATGGTGTTACTGGTTATTTTTATGAATCTGCAATTGTGTGATTATGTAAGTTTCTGGCCATAACTGCAATTTGCTAATATAGCATAAATTTTATGATTAAGTGCCAGGGGGTGGGAGGGAACTTTTATGTGATATGAGCTGACACAACTGTTCAAATTATTATCTGGATCTATCAACTCCCTACAATAAAAAGCAGTTGACCTACATGAGAAAGAAGTAACATTTACAGGAGAGGTAAAGGGTCAGACAGGCCATCCATAGCATCTTACTTTGTGTTGGAAGCCACAACAGTCAAGATGAAGTAAAGGGCAATTTCATCATACTCCAGAATGAAATTCATCCAGAAAAATCAAGGCAGACTTCTTACAATAAATATTCTCTAGCTCCATTATTCATTCTACATTGTGATGAAAATAAGTGATTCAATCCAAATACCAGATTTTGAGAGAAGATATTGAAAAGTGATTTTGTACCTAGTGAGTGCTCAATGAATTTTTTTTTTTTGGAAATGAATTGATGATTAAGACAGAAAGTTTATAATTAACAGAGCAGTTTGAGCAAAGTGGAGGGAAAGAACATTGACTCGGGACTCATTAGTTGTGGGATTTAATTATGGAATAATTAATCATTTGATTTAGTCAACCAATTCTTATTAAGAACGTATTTGTGCTTGAAGATACCGTATTGAGTGCCAGAAATTACAAAGACATGATAGTCCTCCCATCTAAGTGTGGTCATATATAGGGGGTGATAGGTGGTATGTGAGATGCTTTATAGAAGAGAGTAAAGTATTTGTGTGTGTGTATACACACACACACACACACACACACGCACACACCCGTATACTAATGATACAGTTTGAAAAATGCTAAAGTGTGTGTATATATCAGAAGAATTGATTGATGACTTCTGCCAATAACATAATTTGAACTTGATCTTAAGTTCACTTTTGAACTTGTCATTTGAACTTGATCTTAGGAGTGAGAGTTCTCAGGTCACATTCCAGTGAGTGCATGAACAAGGGACTGCACGTGAGAAAGTGTGTGGCTTATTCATGGAGACATTTGGCTTGTGTGGCTAGGGTAGACCTGGTAGGTATGTGTGCCGAGGGGTAAGGGGTATGTGTGAGTGCCAACAGGCATGACACACACTAAGTTTAGAAAAGCATTTGGAGTCGAATCGTGAAGCCCCTTATGTCTGGCTTTTAACCTCAGGGCAAGCATTTTTCAAACTTGCATAATAACTCAAGAGTTACTTATTTCGTTACTAGATGGATGATGGTGCCATTAATTGGCAGGAGGAGTAGGATACATGAATTTATTTGGGAAGATGAATGATATTGTTAAGGTACCTGCAGGACATCTAAGTGGAGGTATAAACTAGAGTCAGCTATGTCAGTGTGAAGATCAGGACATTAATCAAAATGAAAAATATAGCTTTTGGTATCTTCAGTGTCAACATACAGTGGTGGTTGGGGAGGGAGAGGAAGTTGCTTTGCTTAGGAAGAATAAGCATAGCAGACCAAGGCAAGAAGATACAAAGGATAGCTAGAACCCTTGGAAAATGCCAACATTTCTGGGATGAAAGGCGAACAAATCAGTGAAACAGATTACGAGACAGCCCTTGTGTTGGAAGGAGAACCAGGAATCAGTGATATTTCAGAAGATCAGAACGCTTGTGCACTCTTTCTAGTAATATCATTTACTATAGGGGCTTCAGTTACTACATGCCAGTTGGCTTGTAACTCCCACATTTTATTTTCAACTCAGATTTATCTCTTGCACTTCAGGCTCCTGTATCAAACTGCATACTACCCATAACCTTCTTGTCTCAAAACACCCCAAACTCAATATTTCCCAATTCTTTCCATTCCTCACTATATATATAGACCCAGGGCTCTTCTTCCTGAGATCTCTAGACTCCAATTTGAGTAATATCATTGGCTCTACCTCTCCCCAGTTCACTACCTCCACACTAATTAAGAGTTAGTTCTTATCAGTAATACCTATTAAATACATCTTGCCTGCATTTACCTCTCTCCAGTCCCACTGTAAGTCACCAGTACAGACCATCATCACTTCTCACATGGATTTCAGTTATAACCAGCTAATTGGTCTCGTTTCCAGGAACCTCTTCCAATATATTGTCCATACTGTGAAATCCATTTCTAAAAACAAACCTATACGGCTCCTCCCCTAATTAAAATTCTGGTTTGGTTTCTAACTGCCTTCTAGCTACAGTTTAAGGCTCTTTATAATTAGGCTGATGATTATTTCTTTTTTTTTAAGAGTCATCTCTGCCACTTTTGTCCTCCTCTATCTCTAGTTCTGTAAAAGGACCATGTTCTGTCTCTCACATACTGTTAGTTGCAGCTTCTCTTTTTACTGTCTGGAGTTCTTTTCCACCTTGTCTGCTTCTGTACTCTTGATTAACGTTCAGAACTCAGCTAAGGTGTCATTTCATCAAGGAAGCACTGAGTTTCTCAGGTTAGTTCCCTTCCTATAGGCTTATGAGGTAGCCCTGTATTTTCCCTATTGGGGAACTTATCTGTGTATCTACTGTCCATTTTTTTTAGGGTATGTTTCTCTCACTATGCTATAAGGCCAAAAGGTAGGAACTTTATCTTTTACACAGTTGAATTTCTACCACCTAGTAGATATCAGTATGTATTTCTTGCTTGAAGTAATAGTCATAAAGAGGAAAGTTATGTAATAGTTTCCTATTAATGCTATAAAAATTACCACAAATTTAGTGGCTTAAAATAACACAAATTTATAATCGAACAGTTCTTCAGAACTTCAGGTCAGAAGTTTGAAATTGGCCTCAATGGGCTAAGATTAAGGGCCAGCAGAGCTGCGTGCCTTCTGGAGGCTCCTGGGGAGAATCTCTCTCCTTGTCTTTTCCATTTTCTAGTGGCTGTCCACATTCTTTAGCTCATGGCCCTCTTCCTCCATCTTCAAAACCAGCAACATTGGGCCAAGTCCTTCTCATTCTGCTGTCTCTCTGATTCGCCCTCTTGGGCCTCCCTCTTGCCCTTTCAAGGACACTTGTAATTACACTGGGTCCACCCAGATAACCCAGAATAATCTCCCTATCCAAAATGAGCTGATTAGCACATCTAATTCCATCTGCAACTGTAATTCTCTTTGCCTTAACAAGAGTTTTAAAATAATTTAAATTTAACCTATTTTAAAACAAGTTTTAATAAAACTTAGTCACAGATTCTGGGGATTGGATGTGGACATCTTTGGGGGGGCCATTATTCTCTCTACCACAGGTTAACAGAATGAATATCTGCTCAGAAGAAAAATGAGAAGAGGTCTGAAAAGTAAATTTGGTCTTCGTTAACTTGAGGATATGGGGAGGGGAAAGGGTAAGCTGGGACAAAGTGAGAGAGTGGCATAGACATATATACACTACCAAACGTAGAATAGATAGCTAGTGGGAAGCAGCTGCGTAGCACAGGGAAATCAGCTCGGTGCTTTGTGACCACCTAGAGGGATGGGATAGGGAGGGTGGGAGGGAGGGAGACGCAAGAGGGAAGAGATATGGGAACATATGTATATGTATAACTGATTCACTTTGTTGTAAAGCAGAAACTAACACACCATTGTAAAGTAATTATACTCCAATAAAGATGTTAAAAAAAAAAAAAACACCTTTATTGAGCTCTACTGTGTAACACTTTCAATGCTTAGTGCTGGAAAGACAGTTATAACCCAGACAGTCACTATCTTGGAAATTAGAAAGGGTATAGGTGATGTTATTAAGAAAAACTTTTATAGGATGATGAGCAGTGAAAACTGTATTACATGGACTGTCCAGTGAGTGGGAAATGGGGAAACCTCTTTGACACTGTTTTTCTCTTCTTTATACAGTAATTTAATTAGTTTAGACCTCCTCATTATAAAATGATCATGAATGTCACCTTCGGCCCTAGCATTCTATAATCCTATGATCAAAAGCTATTACTCAGATATAATGGAAGCATTTTTCATGCCATTTTCCATTCTACTCTCCTCCACTTTGCATTGCCATTTTGTAGCATCGTTAACATGGTAAATCCACTTTCTAAATATGTCCTGAGTTTGGAGCCTTCCTTCGTAATGTTCCACAGTATCACATAATCCTATCTAATGTTTACCACTAATCTTCCGTATTTCACATTTCTTTTTTTCTCATTTTTGGTGGAAGCAGAGAATGGACTGACCCTAATTAACTCTTACATATTACTTAATAGTTCTCTCCTGAAGGTGAAATAAACTCATAGCCCTTCGTTTTTCTTCCCTATGTATATTTGTAAACTATTTTCAACTTTAATATTTCCTTCTCCTCCTAAACGTATTTTCTGGGTAACTTAAGTGATGAGAATCTTCAGTTAACATATTAACTAGCACCCAAGGGAATGACATTTTAAAAAATGTTTTTCTGGCACAGATTGTTATTAACTGCCCTGTGTAATTAGGATAATTCTTGGTGTTCTTATAACTAGGTGGAGGGTTTTTTCCCCATTTGTAAATACTTTCACTCATGTTGCCTTATGTGTTAGTATATAAGGGGCCATATCATGGAGACTTGCCATGATCTCACTACCAACTCCCTTTGTAATTTCATCCCATGCTGCCCTCTTCTTTACATTTTAGAGTGCAAGAAAACTGAATTGTGTATAATGAAGAGCATGCTCTTTTGGTTTCTTACCTCCCTGCCTTTGCTCTTGCTGTCTCCTCAGAAAGATTCATCTTTCCCTTTGCACCTTTTTTCTTTCCTTATTTTTGCTTATCTTTCTAGATTAAACCTAGCCATCACCTTCCAGAAAATGTGTTCCCTAACATCCATGTGGCTACATATCCCTTTCTTTGTGCTCCCATAGTACCCTGTGAATATGTGTATCCTTAATTATATAAAATGTTTAATATTTACCCATGATATGTCTATTTTCTACTATACCATGAACTTTGGTAAAGATGAGTCTTGTTTATCTTCTTGGCAATTAGTACAGTGATGAGCATATACTAAGCATTCTGTATACAATTTTTCTATAAATTATTGCACAAATAAATGATTTCATTACATCTTAACAACAGCTCCACGAGTTAAAAGGCAATTGATACCCTCATTTCACAGATAAAGGCCACCATTCTAATAAGTCCTGCAATGGAACGTGAGGCCTATTGCCCCGATTTCATGTTCTCTCAGTTTGCCCATATCATTTTTGGGCAGTAACTTGCTCTTGTGCATCATTAATATCCCAATTTAATTATCCCACATTTATAGGGGATTGAGGGTCTCAGGAATATAAAAATTAATAACAGGGCAAAAGGTTTTTGCACTAATCTTAGAAAATATGAAGGACCAGATTTATTGAATAAAAAATGACTTTATTAGAAAGGGTTAATTGATTCTGAGATGAAATATAGTTTTTATGTATGGCAGAAAGGGAATTTTATATGGGCTTTCCCCACAGAGAGAGTAAAATAAAATGTTCCTCACTTTTTGCAAGTTATGAAGTAGTAGTTCTTCACTCTTTGATATCTCCAGGGAACAGTTTTCAAGTAAATTTTTGGAAGCGAGATTTTTCTTCCTTGCTTCTCACATTGTTATACCCAGGCATATTTTTATTAGTAAAAGAAAATCAGTCATAAAGAAACCCTCGAGGAAATGAAATAGAATATGTGCTTCTTGAAATGATTAAACAGGAGTATATAGATAATCACTTCCTAATAAAACAGATTTCACTTTATTCTTTTCTCATTCTCTTTGTTGATGATTTTACATTAATATCTCTTACTATAGACTGTGTGTCTACAGCAACATATGTTTTATTGAAGTATTGAAATAGTCTCTGTAAGCTTGATAACAATTTTTATATATAGGTTTTCGTGTATCAACTTTAGATTAACTGTGGATATATAGCTGATCATGCTTAAAATGATCAAATTTTAAGTCATATGAGAAATTACAGTAGAAATAGATTCAAATATATTAAAGTGTAAAATTTTAGCATAGTATAAATGAAACAGAAATTGAAAAATAATAGGACCACTTGGGAACATATATTCATTCATTGACTATGAGTAAGTAGCTTAATTTACAATAGTGATTCTTAACTTGGATTTCATGGTAATAGGAATCTTTTGCAGGGAGGTGAGTGAACCCCATAAAACTGCATGTAAATATGTCTGTATAGGCATTTTTTTCTGTAGAAAATGATCGTTATTTTTATCAGATGATCAAATGGAGTCCATGTCTTGAAATGTTTAAAAACTACTAATTTATGACCTCATTCCAATTAATTTATCAAGTGTTCAATAGATACATGAGCAGAGGATATAAACTTTTTATGTTTTTTTAAACGTAGAAAGTATGGTTCTACTTTTGTATTTTGACAAATGTAGAAACATACAGAATAAATAAATGTATAAGCTGTGTTCTATTTCATTAGTAATCAAACAGATTCAAACTGAAACAAGCATCGGCTCTCTCCTTGTATCTAATAAAACAGCATTTGTCTAAAAATACAAGCAAAAAACTTCTTCTCAACAGCATAACCTCATTCTTTCTGGTACCACTAAAAATGGGTATGACCATTGGGAAAGCAATATAATAATATTTAGTAAAAGCCATAAAAGTTTCCATAACGTTGACCCAGTAATTTCTTCTAAGGCTATTATATAGCAGAAGCTGAAAAAGAATGTGTAAAGATGTTCATTATGTTGGAATCTCTAATAGCAAACAAAAGGACAGGGCAGTGCGTGGGATATTTATGATAAAATAAGTGAAAAAAGGCAGGATATTATTGTGGCTAAGTAAAATACATGTTTTGGGGGATTGTAATGTACAGACACAAAACTTTTGGTGTTTTTTTGTATGTTAAAATATTTTCATCATATTAATATATGATAAAAATCAAAACACCAAATACTAATTAGCAAATATAGGAGCATTATTATATAAAATGTTAACTAATGAATCATCTGGCATCATAAAGAAGGTTCAATTTTCACTTCTGGATTTATCCATGCAGACCTGCACGTTGTGCACTATAAAATTCGAGGATGTCATTCACATAGGTTACAGTGTACATGAAACCCCCTGGGTTGTTCAAAATAGAGGCTCTAAATTCATGGTTATTTTGTATTTGTGGTAGTATGCTTACCTTTTGTGACTCTGATCACCTTCTAGCATTCCATATTATCTATGCAGTTATAATGTAAACTGGTCACTGTGAAAAGCCGTGGACTTTGATTCAAATAATCGATAGCAAGGTCATCTCTGTCACTTATCAGCTTTATTCCCTCTGAGCCTGTATTTTTTTCAGGTATAAAATGGTAAATTACATATGGATTGATTAAGATGATATATGTAAAACAGCTTTGTGAACAATAAGGTAATAATAAATGTCATATCTTATAATTTTAATAAAATTAATATTAGTCATGTTAAAGAAAATAAATATTTCTATACTAAAATAAAACATTAGCAGGTAATTCATCGAAGGCACATTTTTCTTGCATTGAAAGCAAAAGAGGTATGAGCGGACATTTAGTGAAGGTGTTTATATGATGCCGGATGATTCGTTAGTTAATATTTTATATAATAATGCTCCTATATTTGCTAATTAGTGTTTGGTGTTTTGATTTTTATCATATATTAATATGATGAAAATATTTTAACATACAAAAAAACACCAAAAGTTTTGTGTCTGTACATTACAGTCCCCCAAAACATGTATTTTACTTAGCCACAATAATATTCTACCTTTTTTTCACTTATTTTATCATAAATATCCCATGCACTGCCCTTTCCTTTTGTTTGCTATTAGAGATTCCATCATAATGAACATCTTTACACATTCTTTTTCAGCTTCTGCTATACAATAGCCTTAGAAGAAATTACTGGGTCAACGTTATGGAAACTCTTATGGCTTTTACTAAATATTATTGTATTGCTTTCCCAATGGTCATACCCATTTTTAGTGGTACCAGAAAGAATGAGGTTATGCTGTTGAGAAGAAGTTTTTTATGATGCATTTTAATCAATCAAGATTGATGATGAAGCTCACATCTAGTGCCGTTTACACAGCAGATACATCATATTTGGCACATAATGTTAAGGTTTCCCTTCTGCCTTCAAGGCCTATCTAAAAATCGTTCTTTGTATGTATAATCAAAAACAATAAAAATATTGCTTTACAACCCACTTTTCAAAGCATCTGGAACAAATCTCTTCAAAATGTCCTCCTATTCAGCTTTTGGTGAAGATGATTGGGTATGTTTTAGAAACCTCTGAACAAATGCTTTCAGATGACTCGTTTACTCTCCCATGCCTGACAGATAGGTTTCTAAAGCAATAAGTTCATGGTTATTTTGTATTTGTGGTAGTATGTTCACCTTTTGTGACTCTGATCACCTTCTAGCATTCCATATTATCTATGCAGTTTCCTATGACAAATGTATCTACGCATTAAGAATATCTGTTTATCTTTAAAGCGTATTATTAATCCGTAAGTAGATACTCTTAAGCAATATAAGAGATAACTAACACTGTTTTCGTAGATGAGAAAATGTTATTTAGCATAACAAAATACTTCCTTCTTATTTGCTATGGATTATTTGAATCAAAGTCCACGGCTTTTCACAGTGACCAGTTTACATTATAACCTAATCTAGCCTCTTTTGAATATTAGTTGAATAAATTCAATACTACCCTTCATATAATGATAATAAAAAATAAACAGAAGTTCAGATGCTCAAGACTTAACCATTTTCACAGACTTGCTCTATAGGAAGACTGGTCTGTACATCTATTTGTCAATGACATACACATATATTCCTAAAAGTTAATAACCTTATTTGCAATTCCACTTATTTTTTCTTACGTGTAAGAAAAGAGGCTAGATTAGGTTTGAAAACTAGTAGTATCTATTTTTATTTACTCACACTTGTCAACAAAAGAAAGACTTCTGTGTTATAGCTATCATGTATCCTATACTGTATGGATAATGTTGATATTTGACCATACATAGTAGCTTGTGGGAGTAACACAAATAAGAAGGAAGTATTTTGTGATGCTAAATAACATTTTCTCATCTAAGAAAACAGTGTTAGGTTTATTATTTTTCCACTGTTATCTCATATTGCTTAAGAGTATCAACTTATGGATTAATAATATGCTTTAAAGATAAACAGATATTCTTAATGCATAGATACATTTGTCATAGGAAAGTGATTGTTTACTGTATATCTTCTGTTTTCAGAAGCAATGGAGATTTACTACTAAAAAGTAATATGAGAGCAAATGAGGTTATTTTATGAGGGCATTTCAATAAGGCTTCTTTTGACCCATGTAAATAAAATAGGAAATCTCTCAATTTTAAATCTCTCTCACATGTACTCGTTTATTCAACATTGACCAACATGGTTGCATTTACTGTAATTTAAAGATAGGCTTCAGCATCAAAGAAGCATTTTAATCAATCAAGATTGATGATTTTCCTGTCCATTTGGCTCAATACTAACTTCCAGCTTTGGAAAAAAGAGATAATTTTTAGAAGCATGAATTCTGCAAAAGTCTTTCCTAATAATTTTCCACCCTAACCTCTTGGTGTCTGAAGTCCTTGGGGATTTTTCCTTTGAGTATTTATACGTAATCCATGAAGAGTATCACTTGCATTTTGATTTGAAATTTCCTGACTTTTAGATGAAAACAAGTGCTAGAAATTTTGGAGTCTTAAGATCCCCCTCCTCTAAAGCATTCACATATTTATCAAATATTTTCTGAACTCTTAATTTGTGCAGACAATGCGCTACATTTAGGGATACAGAGGTAACTAAGCCATGTTCCTGATCATCAGGAAACCTCTCCTATAATGGGAAGAGGCTATATTAGCAACCTGTGTTAGAGTATGTAGGTATTACAAAGGAGGGAAAAATAATTTCCTCATGGACTGGGGGAGAGGGGCAAGAGGAAAAGCTCAGGAATAGTTTTTCAGAAGAAATAACAGACAGTAGTTTCTTTTGATTATACTGGAGTATCTACTCATTATAGGGGAATAAACAAATAGTCTCATTTGGTCATATGAGACCACTTTTTTCTAGTGCCTTTATACAGTATTTGGATGAGTATGGACTTGACCATATCAATTATTTTTCAGATTTCATTTTAGTGTGGATGCTCAGTAGCAGTATCACTCATGTCTGGTTTTATTATCAGTGAATTTACTACTAACTATAAAATAACACTAATGCATAATAACTGAAAGTTATTTTGGTTGTAAAATATAAGTGATATCCAGAGTTGCTTCTTAGCTCTTTATATATATATATATTTTTTACATTGTAGATGAAAGAGAAGATGTTCAAAAGAAAACATTCACAAAATGGATAAATGCACAATTTTCTAAGGTAAGGATATTTTATTGCTCCTCTGTTAAGATGTGATGCTGGATTTTCAAAATGAGCTATGTGTCTGTGTAATTTAAATGTCCATATTGTTTTTTCTCATAGTCTTTTTACTTTAGCTGTGCAAATCTGGGAATATAATGTTGATTTTTAATTAAGGAAGAAGCAGTAGAATACATGGTAAAGAAATTATTTAATTTGATAAAATGTATCTTTGGTTCTTCTTGATAATGTGAGTTTCTTTAACAACATCAGTCATCAGAGGATTTTTAACAGCAATCTTCCATCAAGTAGCTAGTATATGTCATGCAGTAGAATAGCTAGTATATGTCATGCACTAGAAGAAGATATGAGGAATTTTTATTGTTCTGAAAATGATTATTCTCTTGGTCGTTCTTGATCTTTACAGAGTTCAAGAAAATCTGATAGGCTATTTGGCCTCTATCACTTAGAGCATGTGTGAAGTAATTTAAGATTATAAGTTCATTCTCTTTTTCTGTAAGCATCAATCCATACTCTTAATATTTATTTGTTTTGCAAATGCAACTAACTCATGATCTATAACACTATTCTAGATAGTTTTTATATGAACACAGTGAAATATTCTTACCTTAAGGGTGCAATATTCAGGGGGTTTATGTGGATTTCAAGGTTAGAGAGACTTAATTTATATTTAATAATTTTGGATTTGGGCAAATCAGTCAAATGCTTTGTAAGTCAGTTTCCTCATCCTTCTATTGTGTATGTGTGCACCTGTATAATAAATCAAATCCAGAGAGCTAATAAAATATGGACCCTATATGCAAGGCTTTAAGAGAGGCAAAATGGTGATAATGGTTATTTTGCAAGTTATTGTGATGATTAAAAGAGGCACTATATGTGAAAATTTCTAGCGCAGTACCTGACACTCTTAATATATATATATATATATATATATATATATATATATATATATATATATATAAATTACTCTCTCCATGCATCTGTCTCACTATGTAATAACCTTGGTAATGGATCCAAAACAGTCCACCGGGAGATGCAGTCTAAAAAGTGTTCCCTTTACTACTACAAAAGGTTTTAGAGTGTCATCCATTCTTTGTGGTATTTGATAGCAGAATATTGCCAGGTACTCTTTAGTGTATTGGCAAGAAGTAAAGTTACTGACTTTTAACTAATCAAATTTCATTTATATTTACCTACTGAATTAATTAATAAATTGCTATTACAGAACTTTAAGCAAACATAGGAATGAAACACGTTTTTAAAATCTCAAGTTTTTTTTTAACTAAGTGGGGCAGAATTAATAAAAAAGAATAAATTATAACAACACAAATGAAGAATAATGAAAAACAAACTCATAAATATTTAGGATAGGAATTCATAATTCTCAGATTTAACAGTTGTGTGTATATGGTTTAACTGCTATATCTAGTAGCCTCATTAAAAATTTCTTAATTTTAGAACTTTGTAGCAGACCGTAGATAAAAGCTTTCAAAGAAATCTACCAACAAATCAGAATTGTAAAGAGAGTTTTTCATAATAGTAATTTAACATAATACTGAGCCTTTGAATTAAACCAGTGAGTTATTTTAATAAGGTGTGTAAACATGGTAAACACTTGTGAATTCTCATTCCCACAAATCTTAATAGATCATCACCCTCTATACATTGACATTTCCAAGTGTTGTTTATCACAATTCATGTGCTAATATGCAAACAGTAGTTTGATACCCTATCTTCTATGAATAAATACATTGTGGGCACTGTCTTAGAGAAATTTTTCCTTACCCTAATGATCACCCCTGTTTTAAAAGCTGTGGAATAATCGTATGCATGAGTGCATTTACTGTTTTTTCCCCAACATTCCCCCACCACCGCCGCAATTCAGCTCCCACTTATTTATTTTTAAGTGTTCTCCCTAAACCTATTACAATTGGATCAAGAGAGTCACCATTCTTTCAAATACCGAAGTTGCATATTTAGGCATACTCGAAGTATCAGGAATATAACGAAATATTTATAAAGACAGAGGGAAAATATTTAGAGATAAAATTTATATGTGTGTGTATGTGTTGATTTTTCATTTAGAGACCTGAAAAACGTAGTTTCCATGTTACCTAATTTTTTTCTTGTCAAGACTTCAGGTACGTGACTAAATTTTATCTAGATGCTTTCGAAGATAATGAGAAGAGAAAGCTGATTGATTCAGTTTAAGCCACTTGGTGATACCAAAAGATAAACGTAACTGTGAGATATGTCATTTGACATATATTTATTTCATCACTACATGGAATTGAGCAGAAGTCAAGGCCTGTAGGAGGCACCAAATTAGTTTAAGTTGAATCTTCTGATCTCGTGGAACGTGCATATTTGGGAGATGTTGAATAATTGCTAAATGGAGTAGCACTAAGTAGTCTGTGGGTGGTCAGAGAAAGCAGTACTCTGAGTTAGAGTGAATCCAGAAACTTTTATGAGGAGAGTTCTACTGATTGAGAGACCCTAAAGGAAGGAGCATCAAAGAGCAAGACACTCCAGACTGAGAAATTGGGAACCCATTGAAGTCAGGAATGTGTATTTTCTTTATAACCCCATTGATCGTTACTAGTGCACTAAATAAATATTGTATAAAACATACATTTTGGTTCAGTAGTACAGATAATTAAATATATGCTAAATTTAGGAAAAGGGGAAAGTTCTGAATGAAAAAGAGGATGTTGAGGATGGCTTTAAAAAGAGGGAAAAGGCAATGAAAAATTATCATCTGTCTCTGTGGTAAATTAGACAAAGAGAAACACATACCACAACAATAAAAATGAATATGATGAGGTAAAAGATTTATCAGTGAGGCATATATACACACACACTTTTGTATAATATTTGTAAAGTACAGGGATACAGCAAAGTAGGTTTCTTGTTATTTTGTAAAGCTACATAAGGGATAGCTTAAGGAGAAAATATGATTAAATATAGCCTTATCATTTTGTGTCATTTGAAGCTTAATGTATCTTTGTGGCAAATCCAACTGATTTTTCACTTTGCCAGTACCATTTTAAAATAGGCCCTATCTCTTTTTCAAAATAAGTCTTCTATTAAGCTTCGATTCCAAAAATTTTACTAGAATGTGATTTATCACATCTATTCTATAAAGATAAGCAAACAATATTTATCTCCACATAAACACAAAGCCATTGCTAGGTAAGATTAATTCAAGGTAAATATTCTCTTGTTGTAATTTATATCTATTTTATAATCCTAAAAAAATGTTTAGTGTTTACTGTACCACAAATATAATTCACATTATAAAAATCTTGCTCATTCACACAGGTTCATTCAAAGAAGCATTTAAGGAAAGTACACTTTTGAAATCATGGCCAACAATAGTTTTGTCATAAAACTTGCTTGATGTTTGTGTTAGAGAAAAAGCAATTTGTGGGAAAAAATATTTACTACTAGATCAGTTGAAAGATTTAAACTGTCTCCCAGTGAGTTATGTGACGATTTTGATCCTTCTCTGGATTTAGTGATTACCTTTATTTCCATCCTCTAACTTCACTTTCTCTAATTCTTCCAAAAGACAACTTTATATTTGACTTAGATGAAGTAGAAATGTGTAATTGGTTTTGTCTGTGAACTTTTCAAGGGCTCATGATATGATAATGTCTTCACTGATACACATGATATGTCTTCGTTGCAGCAATCTATTGGGTTGGCCAGAAAGTTCGTTGGGTTTTAAGTAAAAATAAAAGACATTTTTCATTTTCACTAAGCACTTTATTGAATGACGTATTCATTAACTGAATGAACTTTTTGGCCAACCCAGTATATGCCCATACATAAAAAACCGGGCACATCCTCTCACAATAACAGTAACACGAGATGGAATTAACTGAAGTGACATACAGTTTCCCAAGAATTCATCATAATTTACGTTCTAGCCAGCATAATGAGCACAGTATAATACAGATTAACACTAAAATTGTGAGTCAGTAAACAAGGCTTCTTTACACAGCTCTGTACCGTGGAGACTTAGGAGAAATCATTATATCCACACCTGAAGTCATTTCAAAAAGAAAGGTGCACCTAAAATTCAAATTCTTTGAGCCTTCTTTTCCTTATATGTCCATGTCTACTTTGTGAGAAAACATATATTAAAGTTGTGTAAATAGAAAACATAAAATATTGCCAATTTTGTTATTATGTAATATATTTTCTGAATTGAATGAATCATATATTTATGCAATTCTCCTCTGGATGCCTGCTCATTTCTTTCTTGAACATGGTTTTGGCTACCTTCTTTGGATGGAGCAGGGAGAATAGAACATGTATTTATATTTCATTATCTTGCCACACTCTATGCCAATCCATGCCCTCAGTACACACACACGCACACGCACATGCACACGCACATGCACACAAACACACAGGCATATACAGAAAGCATGTCATATGTTTAAAGTTAAATGAACAGTTTCATTATATAAATGGAAGATACTGGAACATAGGAGCAAAACATTGTTTCAGTGCAAGAGGTCACAATTTGTATGTACCTTTCCCCTGTGTCAGTTCTAAATGTATACGTAACTAACAAATTTATATGTAACCACCATACAAGGTGCCTGACTATCAGTAATAGAGCAGAGCTGTTGTGTCATGGAAGGTTCACCATAGATATAAACAGACCCAGACGGCTATGTCCCTGGCTTCCTGTTTCTCCCTACTATTTGGTATCAGAAAGAATTAGGTCACTGGGAGGATGAACGGCAGTGAGCTAAGTCTCTGGATCATGATAATAAGCCCATATAAGGCTGTGGTAACGCTTGAATTATTTGCTACAGTTATTTTGGAGAGATGAACATTGGTACAGGAAACTATAGAAATCCTCATTTCAGAAACAGTGAAGATTAGGAACTTTTTGTTCCTGTATATCCTTACATTAATAACGATATTGAGTTATGCTTTTATGGTTAGTTGCTGCACTGACCTTGTGAGATAAGTATTCAGGATGAGCTAAATGAAATTTAGGTGGCTTGCTCCAGGTAAATGGAAGAGATGAAGCGGGAACCCAGGAAACTGGACTCTAAACTCCATGATATTTCCGTATCTGTTGCTGTTGTGACAACTGTTCCACCTACCAAATGCTGCATTTTTCTTGGGACACGTCGCACAATTGATAGGTTTTATGAGAAGTGAAGAAGGATTTTGAGTTCATTGAAAACTTGAGAACAGAAGATATTTAATGCTTGCAATACCAACAGAGACTTTAACCTACCTTTGAATGTTTAATAACCCCAAAACTCAACCATTGTTGAGGAAGACTTTTAATTCTTTCCGAACGATTTCTAATACATTAAATGTTAATACTTTTACGTTCTAGATTTTGGTGAGTGACGTAATCTAATTTTCAGTATCATCATGTAAGTTGTGAACAGTTATTTATTAATATTAATTTTATTTCCACTAGTCATAAGCAAATTATTCTGTGTAAGAGACATTTTAAATGTTGATTTAAAATACTTTGATGAGAAATACAAAATACTGTTCTATGGGTATGTGGGCTCCCTGACATCTCTACTAGATGTTAAGATGACTTCTAGAATGATGTGTTTGTGTTTGCAATTGAGATAATTATGCTAATGGCCTAATCCACTGAGAACCATTCCCTTGAATGTTTTCCTGAATCTAATCTTTGCAAAGTACCCAAGTAACAAAGGATATCATTCAGTTAGTGAAAGGAAAATTGGATTGTGATAGGTCTCACAGTTTTCAATGAAAGGCAAATAATTTATTGTTTATATTGCAGAGCTTTCTTACAAATATGTTGTTCTTTATCAAGCCACTGTTACTGAGCTCTTAATAATTCTAGCTAGTTTTAGAAGGTATACATGCTATGCTCTATGTTCTGAAATATGAGAGAAATGGAATTGTTAATTGCAGTACCTGTGTAATGTGGAGTGGTCTCAGTAGCAAACATGTGCAGCTGGCAAATGAAAATATTTACCAATTAGCTTGCTTGTTGCTAGCAAAAAACAGTTCTCTGTAGCTGATAGGCAGATGCATTCGTTATCTGATCTATTCTGTCTTAGGGCCCTATATAACTTTCTAGCAAAACAACATATATTGACTTTAGTGATTTTTTTTCATTTCGGAAAGAACAGCTGGTGCTCTAGTACTGTCCCACTGGAGCATTATGGTTGCTAAAATAACCTTTCAGCATTCAGCGAATATCTGTTGAGTGCCAACTCTGTGGCAGGCATAGTATCGTACCCTGAAAAAGGCACAATAAACATGATTTTTCTTCTCTAGGAGATGATCATCTGAAGGAAGAAACAATGATATAAACAAATAATTAAAATAAAATTTGGCCTTTAATATAATAGAGGTGCCATGGGAACATAGAAGGAAGAACGACTGATTGCTTGGAGAGAGGACAGCTTTTTGAAAAGAAATGACATTTAATCTGAGGTTGTCCACACCAAGACAATTTAAAGAAAGGTGAAGGCAACAAAAACTGCATGTGGAAGTATGGAATGCCTCAAGAAGTTTGGCCTGTCAGGTGACAGGTGACCAAGGAGATTGTGTGAGTGGAGAATGCAGGCTGTGAGAGAGCACGATGCTATTCCTGAATAATTGCATTGCTGCTGGGGCCAGTTGGGCCAAGAATGAGATATCGGTTTAATCATGTTAATATTCAACTTCTGGTTGAAAAATGTGTAGTTCTAAAACAGTAGGCAGTGATAGAGCAATTAGAGTGCCCTCCTACCACCAATCCTTCCTGCAAAATTGAATCTGAAGCCTAGACTTTACACTTAGGGAATAGACATCTGGATCTAAAATGAAAGCGTAAGTGGGTTACATTTTTTTGTAGAGTTGTTTGATCTGACACACACTCAGCGCGCTGCATCGGAATCACCTAGAGGCCTTGTTAAAACATAGATTACTAGAACCCACCGCCAGAGTTTTCGATTCCGTAGGTCTGTGGGGGGCCCCAAGAACTCTGATTTTTTAACAAGTTCCCAGTTAGAACATATTCCTGTTATTAAAATTACCTACAGTGATTATATCAGACAGTGAATAAATATTTTTAATGTTACGTCTGTGCATTAAGTTCCTATCCTTTATAAACAATCATGTATTGAAGGAAACATGCTTTGACAGCAATACCCTGTTTTAGGTCAGTCTCAACCTATCAATAATGTTGCGATTGGCTGGGAATGCTGGGGACCCTCACCTGGTCCCTTAGTACCTGTGAGAGCCTCCACAGACCTTCATTGAGCAGAGTCAATATTGTGGCTGGACTGGCTCTCGTGGTTCTTCATTGTGATTTCAAGAGGCATCTCAGCAACAACCCTCAGGGAACTTTGAAAAAAAAAAAAACAAGGTTTATTGTTCAGAAGTCCTGGAGGTTACAAGGCATGCCTGCGACCATGCAGTGACATCACAGGTAGAGAGAGGGAGAACTTGGGGTTCTGCCTTTATTAGGGTCGAGGGTGAGATACCTAGGGTTTTGTGGGTTCACTCTTTATTGGTGAATTTAAACCATAAGAGCAGGAATTAAAGCACTGGAAGAGAAAAGCATCCTGTCAATCAAACTGTCAGTTATCTAACTCAACCAGGACTTTCTAAAAGGTGGAACTTGAATGGGTGAGGCAGCCTGGCTCTTTATCTAGTTGGTAATGTGCTTATTCCAGATGATGTCTTTGAAGTGGATCCCTTGGCAATTAAAAGCTTAATGTCAGGCACTTACATTATAATCAAAAAAACTAATTGTCAGGTGCTTACACTACACACACATAGTCTATATTCACCAACTTATTGTTTATTGAGATCTATTGTATATCAGGTGCTCTAGCTTTTTAAACAGGGCACTAAAGAGACGTGCTAATGCTACTGGTACAGGAACCACGACTCTGGGAACAACCGCTATAGAATATCAGTAATTTAATCGGGTCTGTAGTAGGGAATGTTTAAGGAAACCACGTCTAGGATTTTGATGAATCCTCAAGGGGGAATGATCTTTCTCCTCCAGTTGAGAATCACTATACTTGATTTAAGTTGGGGTCTATCTTGAGGGAATCTTTATTCAATAATAGAATTGGGCTGGTGTTAAAAGACTCAAAACCTACCAATCAGATATTTTATATATATCGTATATATGTGTATATTACCTGTATTTAGTCTTATGATACTCTTTTTATGTTACAAGTCTCAAAAATATATATCTGATTGGCATAGATATCTGAGACAGGTAGATAGAAAGAATATTTTTTTAAAACTATGTTCTATGAGCTGCTAGGTGATAAGGAAAGCAATTAATATAATTGAGCTCAATGTTCTGGAAAAAAAATAGCCTATCCAGGCATACTGTCAACTGTGTCTCCTCATTTTCTTTCACTGCAAGTATTTCATGGGCAACAGTATGTTTTTCTTACTAATATATAGTTTCCAATGGATATACAGCGTCCTTCGATCTCTCTTTTGTTCATTACTTTGCTTCTGCAAATAATTTTATTTTAGTGGTATTCTGAGGCTCTTTCTCTGTGCTGCATTAAGGGGTAATGTTTTGGACTTTACCTGGGTTCCTTTGACCTCCTAGAATTCTCTATCCAATTATGGTCATGGTAGCCAGAACACAAAGACTTAAGACCAAATCTAACAGTAATTTATTGATACAAGTTCAGCTGTAGAAATCTCTCTTGTAATGCAGCTAGAGGCAGATTTGTAAAGTTCATGCACAATAAAAGGCAGAGAGTATGGTTTTTAAAAGTCCTTTGCCTAATCTTATTCTAATTTAGGCCCTAATTTCACTATCTCAATTCTTTGTACAAAGAGAAGTAACAGTAAAAGTAGGCAATAGGTGATCAGTAAATAAGCAATAAGGCTGAAAGTGTTCAGCCTTGTCCAGAATTGTGGCCAGCTGATGGATGGAGACAAGCAGACCCCTTAATTAGAAATGTGAGTGAAACCACCACCCCATGGTTTAATATTAGTTATCATTTAATGAGAACAAATGAGAGTTATGGATGAATTTGCTAAAAGTTTTCTTCTTTCATTTAGCTCACCTGGAACCTAGAAAACCAATCTTTTCAAAATACATGGTCAATGGATGGTACCGTTTGTAAGAACTGGTCCTGCTATTAAAATTACCTGCAACTATTATGTCAGTCAGAGAATAAATATTTTGAATATTATGCCTCTGCATTAAGCTTGTGTCCTTCATAAATAATAATTTACATTTAAGAAAACATATTTTTATAGAAATACACATAATGTCTACATTCATTAACTTATTATTTATTGAGCACCTATGACATGTCAGGTGCTCAAGGTTTTTGAACACAGCATTAAAGATAAAAAGTCCCTTTAATTGTAGGGCTCTATGAACCAGATGAGCTAAACTAAACAAGGAAATATTTAGCAAACTATTTGACATTCTCTGTATTTATTTGTCAACTTGTTTTCTCTCTATATACCTGGAATATAGAATTTTGGATGGTGATTGGTACTAAAAGGAAAAATAAAGCAGGATGAGGAAAGACTAAGAATAGGGTGGGTTGCTATTTTCTATAGTGGATCCTGGGAAGACCTCTCTGAAGAGACATATAAGAAACTGGAAGGAAGGAAGAGAATGCATCATTCAGATGTCATGGAGAAGAAAGTTCCAGGCAGAAGGAAGAACATGTATAAAAGTCCTGAGGAGGGAGGGAATGTGTGTGTTCGAGGGGCAGCAGGGTGGCTGGAGTAGAGTGACTAGGGGAGAGTGCTATGAGCCACAGCTGAAGTGGTATTAGGGGGACAAATTAGTTAGGGCCTAATTGACTATCGTAAAGGCATTGGCTTCTACATTATGGTAGATTAGGAGGCTGAGAATTTTAAGCAGTGGCTAGAAGCAATGTAAGTTATACTGTAGTATGTATAGGTAGAAGTGAGAGGTGAACTAGAGGCTAGTGTAATAATCCAGGTTGGGTGTGTGTGTGGAGCTAGGACTTGGTTGGTAGCCATGGACCTGGGGAGAAATGAGTATAGTTTGGATACATTTTGAAAGTACAGATAAGAAGATTTGCTGATGGACTAGATATGAAGATTGAGAGAGTGGAGAAAAACAGTTTTAGCCTGAACATAAGGAAGGATAGGAGGGCTGTTTACTCGGATAAAAAAGACTATTGAAGGAGAGGGTTTGGTGGGAAAATACAGGTAAATTTCCCATGAGAAATCATGAAAAAGAATTTTAGTATGTTTTCATGGAAAGAGTATTTTCAGCTCCTGAAAGTTACGTCAAGGTTGGAAGGAAGGAAGGGAGGAAAGGAGGAAAGGAGGAAGGGAGGGAGGGAGGGAGAGAAGGAGAAAGGAAAGGAAAGGGAAGGAAGAGAAAGAGAATGGAGGGAGGAAGGGAGGAAGTTATCTCAATTTTCAAAAAAAAATGAGAGAAGATACATTCATACACACAATGATAGTGGTACTTTGTATATGTAATCCAGTACAATTTTATTGGAGTTAACTTGATCTTTGCCTCTCCTGGTTTCTTTCTTCATAGCATTTACTATGTAGAACCATTATTGACTGCATTATAATTATTGTTTACATATATTTTATATCCATCTATTAACTGAACTCCTTGAGGGTCTGAACCTTGACTCAGTCATCACTATATACTCAGCCTAGAGCATACACCCTGGTGTACAGTGATACTCAGTACATATTTGTTGAATGGATGGAATGAATGGCGATTAGGAAGGAAGGGAGAAAGGATTTGAAAACAATGTTGGTCATAGTCCATTATCTCAGTCCTTTCTTCTGTCAACACTTTCTCTTTCATCTTCTTTCATGTCCTCAAACATCACCTCTACCCAGGACCTAAAATTGGCCTTGACACTTTGGAAACACTGAAAAAATGATTTTTGAGTCTGCAAACTTCCAGTTATGCATTTGTATCATTGAGTTTAAGATCCACATTTCCAAGCACTTCCTGAACCTTTCCACCAAGCCATGGCAAAAGCCTGATATGATGCCTGGATGATATAAATGGGGATGACCTGGTTGGATAGATGGAAACAACAAGGTTTAGTTAATGATTGGAAAAGGGGAGCAAGGAATGAATCTGATGAGTGCAAGGTATTTTTTCGGGACACTAGGCAGATATAGATACCACAAATTGGCAGAGGAACTGAGAGAAAAAGGAGAAGAGAGCCACTTTGGCGGGTTGTTGATCACTTTGGTTTCAGATATTGAAATACTTCATTTAATGTGGTTATGAGGCATTCAGGAAATCTGTATGAGGACAAGTACTAGATTCAGAAGCCTGAGTTTTAATTCCCAGTTCACCACTTAGTGTGTGTAAACTTGAGTAAATTATTAAACCTTTCTAAGCCTCAACTTCCCCGTCAAATATTTATTTGAAAGATTAAAAGATGTTCTGCATGCAGAACATATGGAATTATACCTGACATATGGTAAACTTTCAATAAGTGGTATATAATATCATTTATATTCTTGTGAGGGCAAGAAGAATTGAATCCCTCTGAGAAGAATGCTTGAGGCTGGCATTTGTCTGACAGGCTTTTATTTTGCTAAGTGGGGTATGAGAGCTGATGGATTTTGGTTACATGTTTTGCTTAATGGGGTATGGGAATTGAAAGAATTTAACAAGAGATGTGTGGGGAAAAAAATATCAGGTTTGAAAACACAGCTTAAATTTTGTTGGGGTTGGTGACTAGAGAAATAGATGAGGTACCTCAGGTAAAGCATGTGGCCATGAATGAAGTACTGGGTGACAAATATATTTACAGTGTAAGTCAAAGAAAGAGACAGAGAAGAGTAGAGAACATCAGAAGAAGGTGTGATTATCATTGTCAGAGGCCCAAGGAGTTAAAGTTAAGATGAGAACTCAAGCCTGCTGTTATACGTGACACCTTTTAGAATGCTTGTTCTTGACCCTGATGTGCAGCTCCTCTCCAAAGACCTCTCTCTAGTATTCTGTGTTTGACACCTAGTGCCATAGATCCTATTCGTCATCTTTCTTGCTTTCCTCTCTGGTTTTTAGTTGGGTATAACCTCTGGTAGCTTCCTGAGAAAGAGCTCAAGGAAGGTAAATTTTTTGACATATTATGTCATAAAATATTTTATTCTATTCTTCCTTTTTTGCTCATTTTTCTGTATCCTCATGATCTTGTTTCAGAAAATGGAGTCACTTCTCTTTTACTTTCTCTAGATTTTCAATATAATTCTCCCACAATACTCTTCTGCTTCTTGTATTGTTCATATCTTCTATGGTCCTGCTTTCTTCTTAGTTTATTGTTTGTTTTATTTTGAGGAACTCTTTTACTTTCAAATTCATTCTTCAAATTATCTAGTGATCTTAAGTTTTTGTTTACATTTAAGTGTGAGATACTGATATTTGATAAAGTAAAATACCCTTTCCTGATAAAAATACTGAGTATAAAAAGGAATCATTGGATACTCTTGCTAGCATGTTATACTACATATATACAGTTTAGTCCAATTGTCAGCATATTACTTAATGAGGACAAATTCTATGCATTCTGACCAAAGACAAAGTTACAGTAATGTTCAGCTATCTTCACTACTGCTTAACATTGTGTTGGGAGTATTAGCCATCACAACCAGATGAAATAAAGCAATCCAAGGCAAAACAGTTGAAAGAAGAGGTAGCAGTGTCCCAATTTGCAGATATGAGTGTTTACCCAAAAAGCCACAAAGAAACAATAACATTAACAAACCCAAACACCAATACAAACAGTAAAATAATTTAGTAAGTTAGCAGAATATAAAATTTACGTGCAAAATCAATAGACTTTATGGTAACAAGCTAGAAGATTTTATGGATCAGACATACCCATTTACAACACTAGAGACAAGAAACAAATTTAATAAGTAATTTTCAAAATCTATATTTAAAACTCTCCTGGAAGACACAAAAGAAAATTAAAGGGAAAGACCTACTTTGTTCCTAAAAGCATGACTTAACTTCATAAAAGTATCTATTGTTTTTAAGTTAATGAATAAATTAAATGACATTCCTATATAAGTAATATTTTCTTCTGGACTTAGATAAGCTGATCCTAAAGTTTATATAGAAAAATACGTACTTGTGGACACCATACCTTTAACTTCTCCCGGCTGTTGGGGAGAAGTATCTGCAAAATAGCTCAAAGATATTGTTATGTATATCCCTTGAGGGGGTGAGGGAGGAGGGGGGGAAACCCGACCAGGACCGTGCCCCAAGGCAGCACTATTGTTTTTTTTGACTGTTCCTCCCTTGTCTCTGCTCCCTTCCCTTCCCTCATTAGCATCTATTTGTTGGAACTCAGGGATGGTCATGGAGGCTGAATGAAACCTATTTCTAGTAATCAAGAAATGGGGGACACAGAAAGCTTTTGTGCCCAGGATCCCCACAGGGTCCTGATGGGCATCAATGCTTATAGATTTATACCTTTTTAAAAGTTTTTTTAAAGTTACTTTCCTCTTGTTTTATAAGCAGGCTTCTGATAAATTTTTTTTAAATATATTTGCACATTCATACTGATATATATTTTTTTCTGATATTGAAGGAGAAATATATGTATTTAGTAAAAATGAATGTTGGCTTAGGTTTTCTCTAATGGTCTCTTCAGGAATCTAGACCATTGTTTGTCACCACCAAGGATGGAAATGCTTGATTGTAATATGCCAGTTTTCAAGTAAAATTGATTTTGTTTCTACCTTTTAAGCATGAAGGCAAATATATTTTTATTTCATTAATAATATTGCTTGCATTTTCTAGACCTTTCCCTAAAAGCACATATTTACTTTTCCTGAGTTGTTTTGGTTACAAATTCTCCTATTTTTAAATTTTCAGCTTTTTTTTGTCCACCTCCAGTATTCTGAACTGCTGAGTTTCATCATAGCTGTGATATGAAAAGGGCGAATTCCCTAAAGTCTCTTTTAAAAATTTCCTTTTACTCTTTAACCTGTTATAGAGTTTATGTAGAATGATGGAACCATTTCACAGAGTCACTCCTGTGAATTTTTGCCTTGCACATGGTAGATAATAAATATTTCATTGAACAAAAAAAAAAAAAGAATGAAGGCAAAGCAGAATGTTTTGTATTACTGATTTTATTATCATAACTGACTTGAAGAATTAAATACAATTTTGGAATGTCAGCAATATTCGCTTGATGTTTAGGTATGCCTCACTATATACTATGCACATATATTCTGAAAGAAGAAGTTCAAGTTAAGATTGCTTCTAATAATATTCTAAATGAGCTGTTTAAGTAATGTATTATGGTAGTAGACATTGGGAATTTATTCAGATACTATATATAAGGCATTTCAGTATATCCCTGAGGATCAAACCTGTTGTCTAACTCAGTCAACCACGAGTCTGGATTAAAAACAACAATGTAGATATCATTAAGTGTATTGCCTAATAGTCGAAGATCCTAATCAATGACATTATATAAATATTTCTTTTAGTGTATTTTCTATTTCATCTTAGTCGTAGGTTAGCAAATCAGCAGTCTCAAGTTATAAAACAAATATTACCAACTTACAAAACAAGTCCTAGCTTTCTTCCATTAAAATATATAAAATCACAAAGATTTTGTTCTTCATGGATAACAGCATTTGCTGTTTATTGTCTTTGCTTGATGAGGAAGTCATTTTCCTTATCTTGTTCATTTTCAGGATTCCTGGTGGCAGAGGTCTATGAGAATTTTTTTCCCATATGTTTTTGAGAAAAAAATCACAGATATTATGGTCTATCTATGTTGGACTTGGTAATTTGCTTACTACACTTTTACCTTCTGAATAGGAAAAAAAAACAATGGATTTGAGATTGTTGAGAAGGGGAAATTTTCCCTCTCTACCCCTTTTGAGTTCCTGTAGCTGGACTAATAATAAAATTGACACAAGACAGATAAACAGGAGAAAAATAAACACATTTAATTCATGCACATAGAGGTCTCATAAAAATGGGACCTAACAACTGGTCAAAGCAGGCAGCTTTTATACTTTTTTGATTAAGAAATTATAAATTTGAAAGGAATTGATAAGACAAAGAAACTTAGGGTTGAGTGCTTAATTAGTAAGGAATTTAAATAAAGTTTGGGCTTGGGTTACTACTAAATTAGTAAAAAAGTAATAAGATTTGTTTGTACATGCTCCTTGTCTCTGGTAATAAGGGTGTCCTTCTATCTCCCAGTACAAGGAGGGCACCTTTCATAACAGAGATTTATTTCCTGCTTTCAGGAGACAGAGAGGAGGGTCAAGTGTCCTTCCTGCATCACCTGTTTCTTAAGTCACTTTAATTCAAAATAATCAATATGCCATTAAGGCATATTTTGGGATGGACTGCCCTGGGTTTCCAACAAGATGTATGTGTCTAGGTGCTAGAATCAACGCTGTGATTTGCAAAGCATTTTACTTCTTGGGTGTGAAGAGAACCAAAAGATGAATGAGTAGGCAATATTATTTTGTTAAAAAATGAATTAGAAAGATTTGCGAGGGGGCAACAAAAGGAATGCTACTTTTTTTCACAATTTTTTTACAATAAATTTTATTAGTAGTAAAATAGAGCATTGATACCCCTGTTTTTAAAAATATATGAATAATAAATGTTTTAAAGAGAACTAAAGAGATATTGAGAAACTCTTTTAGATGAGGTAAGATAGGAAGGAGAACAATGATTAAAATATCAGGCAAAAAAGTCCTATGAGAAACGTCAGAAGAATTGGAGTTGTTTAGTCAAAGTAGAAAATAAATGGTACCTTACTCATATTCATAATTTGAACCCTTTGATTTTGTTTTGTTTAATCCCATTTTTAATGAGGCAGATTTTTATTAGGTTTTACATGCATGCAGAATTAATATTATATAGGAAAGAATTGGTTGAACACAAGAAAGTCTCTGACAGTAATATACAATGGAAGGAAGGGAGCCTTCTACATTTTCTCTACAAAAGAAAAAATAGCCTGAGAACTCTGTATGTCTAAGCCCCTTGAATAATAATAGGAAATGGAGGATGGTTTATAAGTAGTTTTCATTATTTATAAAAGGCTGAAAAAAGCATATATTTTCCAGCAATATGTCCACATAGTCACACTTAAATTTCTCCTAACCCTGAGAGTCCCTATTTCACAACCATCATCATTGTCACGGAACCCCTGGGCAATTCACTGGCATTGCCAAAATGCCATAGCCCTTGAAATCCAAGGAGTGAGACACAGGAGTCTTTTAACATTTCACAACTCTGTGTGCTCGTTCTTCCTGATAGACAGAACCCAGCATCTGTGGTTCTTTAAGCACCATTCAGAAAGTCCCATTATAATCACTCCTCCTGCTTGTCCTGGTAGGGCTTCCATTCTGAGCACAAAAAATCTTGTCATATAATTCAGTTTCTAGATCAGGTAGCGCATTCCCCCCCCCCCCCTTATTTGTATCATGGAGTGATGTGACACTGTCGAGGAGGAAATATAATTTTCCCTTTACCCTTCTAGATTCTTGGCTGAGACCCTCCTGTAATAAAAAGAGATTAATAGGTGAAAAAGTTAATTTTGTTCATACATACATACATGAACCCCACAAAGATAAGAGGCTCAAAGGCAGGCAGCTGGGGTTTATATACCATACTGAGCTAAAGAATGGGAGAGCAGTCTGGAGCTTCAAAGGGGAGGAAGACAACTCACAGGAAGGTGAGAAGAGGAAATGTTGAATAAACTAATGTTTGCCAGTGCCATGCTGATACATCTCTCAGATGAAAAAGTTATCTCTGGTAATAGCTCTCTTCCTGGTACAGGCTCCCTATCTAAATTCTTTTAGGCTGTTAAAAAGGATGATAAAAAGCTTTTCCTGCATCTTCAGGGTCTTGATTGCCTTCAGCTCAAAATAATCCTTATGCCAAGGAGGCATATTTGGGGGTGCCATATTCTGCTCTCCTTTTCCTCCATCCTCTATCTTATCAGTAGGGGATTTTGAGAAGAATATCAGGCACACAGTAGATTCATAATAAATATTCCTCCATGATTAATGAATGAAGGAGTGAATAGTGGTAGAAAGTAGAAAGATACAGAACCCTGAGAAGTTTGACCATACTGTCCAATAGAAATATAATGTAAACCACTTATGTAATTTAAAATTTTCTTGTAGGCAAATTTATAAAGTAAAAAAGGAACAAGTAAAGTCGTTTTAATAATATATTTTAGTTAACCCAATATATCCAAAATATTATCTCTTCAACATGTAATCAATATATTATTACAGAGATATTTCAGAATATTTTTTGTACTACCTCTTTAAAATCTGTTATATATTTTACACTGACAGCACATCTCAACTTGGAATAGCCATATTGGAAGTGCTCAATGGCCATACATAGCTAGTGGCTACCATATTAGACAGCAAAGTTATACAAGAATATTAAAATATCTTGACTGGATCAGAAAGGGACTTTGGTTACTTTCACCAACATCCCATGAGCCAAAACCCAGTTATATGATTCAACCTAACTGCAAAGGAAGCTAGAAAATGTATCTAAAGAGAAATCTTCAAGAACTATTGGTGAGGTAACCTAAGTGTAATATATCAGGGTATTGTCTAAAATCTTAATTTATTTGAAATAATTGCATATAGTTGATAACAATTACATAGTATAAAATAGGATGTACTGTTTTCGAAGGCAAGTTCAAAATGTATATAATGAGCTGTATTGGCTCAAGTATGTTTTTTAAGAATTATGAATTGAAAAAAAACTATGAAACTTTTTCTTTACTAAAACTGCCTTCAGTACCCCAAGGCAGTAAGTAAAAAGAATAAAACAAACTTGAAAGCACAAAATATATTACCGATCTTAGTAATTTAGCTGATAAACTGGTACTGAATTTGTTACATGATCCATATTTCCAAATTGTTTTAACATTATGTAGGACCAGCCCAAGAAATGAAATGGAAAAAAAGAATGTAAGTTACCTTTCAATGAAGTTACAAGAGGGAATAGGAAAAGAAAAACTCACTTTTTTCCCCCTATTCAACACGTGTGGACTTGAAACTTTGAACCTGTAGCAGTGGATCTGTTCTCAAATCAAATGCATAGACCAGGAACAAGGTTATTTAAGTGAGAAGACATTTCCTCAAGTGAGTCAATATTTTATTTTTCTACTGTGTTCATCAGTGGATAAACACTCATAATCATATAGGTATATGCATTGCTGGCCAAATCAACAGAAAGCTTTTAAAAATACAGATTTCCCCCAAATTCTCCCTACTATTATCACCACCTAGATTTCCCTCGAAGTATGTTTTTAACAGAGATAAATATTTATGTTATATAGAACTGAATTGATAAATCCTTAGAATAGTATAAGAAGGCTGAATTTCTAGCTATTTCTGTTTTTGAAGTTCACTCTTCAAACTATGAGCCCATGTAGAACAGTTATTGGAGAAGTATCGACAGCTTCCATTATTAGCCCATTTAGTACAGTGTGAGTTGGGACTCTGCCCACTATTTTATGTTACTCACTGTGTGGGCCAAACAAATAGAAGGTACTCGAGAAATATAGATGTTAGGATAAAGTAATGCATATAAAAAAATCTACTCACTAATTACTGAAGAACATGTTACATACAGTTTCTTGGAAATATGGCAAATTTAGAGCTCAATAATATGAGAAATCAATGATTATTGTTTTAAAAGTGTTATAAAAAAGCTTTAATTTTTCTAAGCATCTCAATAAATTAACAAAAATACATAGGAAATAAAATGATAAGGAGATTTTATATATATATATACGTATATATATATTTGTGTGTGTGTTAAATGATTTAATATAGTTAAACTATTTAACTAGATTAGGTAAAAGGCTAAAGTTTTCCACCTAGACTAGGAAGTCTAAAATATATATGCATATAACTAGTATAGTAATCTTATGGTATTGAAAGCTCCAAATAATTAAATAAGATATTTATAATATTTATAACATGAAGGAATATTTTAATTTAATTGTCATCAAACCATGTACAATAGAAAAAGGGAAAGCACAAATTAAGAAGTAACAATTTTAAACTGTATTTTAGTTCTTAAAATTTCATGTTTCTGCTCCATATAATTAAATCAGTAATGACAATTATAGTTTTAGGATGATTCCCTGACTACTCATTACAAATAGTAAATGAAGAATTCCTATTTCCTCATTAAATGTGAATTCTTTAAATATTGGTGCTTTTTTCCCCTCAATAGATTTACTTTTTTAAAAAGAGAAAACACAGTGTACATATATGTATATCAAATCATCACTGTGTATGCTTTAAATACCTTATAATTTCATTTTTCAGTTAGACTTCAGTAAGCCAAAAAAAGAAGAAAGAGCTTAAATTTGCTTTCTTTTAATTGTCAAAATATTTCACTGAAAGTAATTCATAAGGTAATTAACTATTTTAGAATAAAATATTTATAATAGTTATTTGGAAAAGTTATGTAACATTTGTGGGGGAGGAAAACAACTTTCCTCTACCCATCCAGGTTCTTCTGGCTGGCCTAAGAATTAAACTGACATGAGGCATATTGACAGGAGAAAATCAAATTTAATTACGTACAAACAGGGCTTCACTAGAAAAATTAGACCCAGTGACAAATTAGGCAATTGAGGGTTATATGCTGTCAGAGGGAAGGAGAAGGGAGTAGTGGTTTGGGACTTCAAAGGGTATGAAGGCAATTCACAGGAATTGAGCAAATATGAAAAAGAGCAAATATTTGGTAAACAAATGTTTGCTGGACCACACAGAAACAATGGGACACAGAGAGGACTTTTAACAGACTGTACCAGATACCTCCCTATCTGCCACACTTAGTTCAAATTATACTATAGTTATCTATAGTGGTGGCTCCCTTTCTGGAATAGATCTTCATTCTTTTAGGCAGTAACAGGAAAGGTCAAAGATTCTTCCTGAGTCTTTTGGGCCTTGATTGTTTTCAGCTTCAAATAATCTACATGCCAAAGAGACATTTTGTGGTGGCACATTTGTTCCCCTACACATTTTTTGAGGAGTTCTCTCAATTCTAGCATTGTGTTGTCATATGTAACCATTTCTAAGAAAAACTGACAGTGTTGTAAAGTAGGTAGTTTAGATAACCTTAAAGTAATTAAAATCTGAACATGGTTGGTCCAAATCAGGTAAATTTAAGAAAAACTTTTACAAAGGCTATTTGTTCCTACTAGTTAGCCTCACCAGGTAATTTTTCACCTCTTTATTTGATCAGTAAACATTCAGTAAATAAGTTGGCTGAGCAATCTAAACTATTTTAATATTCTTGTTCATGTTACATTAAAAAATGTAATTTGATGCTATTACCGAACAAAGTTCCTGTGCCCAATGCACAGTGAGGCCAAACAAACCAAAACCTCAGAGTTTGGATCAGAAAAAGGTTTATTGCAGGACCAAGCAAGGAGAACACGTGGCTCATACTCAAAACCCCCGAATTCCATGATGGTTTTGGGGGAGAAGTTTTAAAGGCAAAACTTGGGGTGAGGGCTGCAGGATGTGTGTGGCTTTCTTCTGATTGATTGGTGGTGAGGTAACAGGGCGGTGCTCCAGGAATCTTGTGCTCAGCCTGAAGTTACCATCCTCTACCTGGGTGGGGGCTGTAGTTCCTGCAGAGGAAATCAAAGATATTGTTATGTATATTCCTTGAGGATAAATGAGAACTTTGCCCCAAGGCTGTACTATTGTTTCTTGACTGCTCCGCCCTAGTTTCTGCATCCCCTTCCTTCCCTGATTAGCAACTATTTGAATCTGCCTTTTGGAACTCAGGGAAGGTCAAGGAGGCTGAATGAAGCCTATTTCCTACAAACAAGAAACGGGGATACAGCAAGGATTTGTACCAGGGAGGGCGCCACAGGGTCCTGCTTGGGTTTCAGTGCCTTGGAAAACATATTAAAAATTTCACAAGATATTAAAATATTTGTTGGATTACTTTTTAAAAGATTCACAAATACTTCTTTTTTAATATTATAAATAATTACCTTCTGCTTTGATTGAATAATTTTCCTCATCTTTTAATCCAAAAAATTCTACTGAGAGCTTTAAAAACTTATACTTGGTGGCACCACTTAAAATGTGATTTACACTCCTCATCATTATTTAATCTTTGAAATGATACTTTATCATTTCTTAAATCAGTGTGGGTACATTGAACAAGGTTTGAGAGCCACTCTGTAGGACTAAGTCATTAGCCTGTAATTTTACAGTAGATAAAGTACTATGTTTTCATTACTTTGAAAAAAATAATGACCTTGCAATTGACTCTTACATTTAACATTTTTATCTCAGCTTTATCACCATTAAATATAACTGTTTGCATTGACCACATAAGAAGCCAGAAAATCACTGGGTCACAGTTTAATCTAATTCAATTTAAATCTAACAAAGATAGCCATAATTAGCAATTTACCAAATCAAAGGCCAGAGTTAAATTACATTCAAAACTGTGTAGATTTGGGAGTAATTATGTTTACATTTTAAAACATTTTTCTGGGGGTGCTGAAGCTCTTTCAGGAGTTTATTATATGGTACCTAATAGTTTTTCAAGGGCAGGATGATTTATGAAGTCTAAGCTTTTACCTAACAGCCAATGCTGCTGTTGTACCTACTGTCTGAGTCTTTATAAATAGATCTTATTTCACTTGGCTTGCTTCAGGGTATAGGGTCATAGCCTTTATCAGTGGCAGTAAAAAGGCTAGTCCCCACCAAAGATTTTGAGTGTTATATGAAAAAATCACAAGACATGAACATCTTGCCTCCCAATGCCCAAAGCGCCCATCTTGTTTCTAATGAATAAGGCAACAGACACAGAAGCAGGGCAGAGCTGAATAGGGAAGTCAGTGACATTTCAAGAACAGAGGAATTCGTATTAGAAAAATGGACAATGAGGGCTTGCTGCCCAAAGTTGTTTGTTTCACGAAAAATGTGCCTGTTAGCAAAGTCCTATAACTAGGAATTTTAGAAAAAGTTCATATGTACATTTTTTAAAACACAGTGCTTTCCAAAGAATTTGAATTTAAAACAAAGAAAAATAAATTCGCATTATTTTTTTAAAAAAATCACATTTAGGCTCAACATTGAACCTAAAATCTAAACAAACTCAAGGATCACAGGATAAAATGTAATGCTAATAACTAGCACATATCAAGTGCCAGGCACTGTTATAATTTATTTACTTGGGTTATCTCATTTAATTGTTAAAGCCACGTTTTGAGATGGATAGTATGAGTATCTCCTTTTCACCTATGAGAAAAACACAGAGAACAGTTAAATAATCTGTGAAGGTGACAAAATCAGGATTCTTTATAAGGCTTTCAGGGCTTCAGAGTTCAGATTATTAAATAATCGATTGTTTCTCCAAATCGGGGGCCTTTATCTGTTTTCTATTTGCTGTCCACCACCCAATTTAAGAGAAAACATAAGAGCCCTTTATGATCCAGTATATGTCTCTGTCTCTCTCTGTCTCTCTGTCTCTCTGTCTCTCTCTCTCTCACACACACACACACACACAGATCTGGAAAAAGTTTTACTAAAAAAGGTAATATATCCTTACCATATGTAGCCACACTCTAATAATTTTTATTCCATTCTGTTTGATTTGTTAAATGAACAGCTGGCGTGACATGTAAATGGATTTCACAGTCTACTCGTGTCTTGACTTATAGCTCAAAAAACACATCTCTAGGTGACTTGCCCAAACTACTTACTTGTGAGGTCAGATGCTAAATTTAGTTTTTTTACTTGAAAACAGTTGCTCTTTCCTCTTGGCTTTGTAACTGTATCAGTCCAAGAATTGTTTGTTTTCTCATTTTTCTCAATGTTATATATAAATATAACATTTGAGAATATTTGCAGATGAACTGGGAAACTTGCCAAAGGGACTGTCTTTAGCTACAGTGTGTGGGTCCAATACTCTGTAAAACAAATCAATAGCAGTAAAAATCCAATACATTTTTTTTCTTTACTGTGATGCAATATAAAATATAAGCAACCAGTTTTTAAGGAAAAAAAAATTAAAAGTGAAAGACTAAAGTCAGTGCACATTTTACTTGTTTAGATTATAATACAGGAGTTCTCCCCTCAGAAAACTTAGAAAAGGCAAAATTTTTAGAAGTATCAGAGTCAGAATGTTTTGTTCTTAATGAGAACAAGCATCTTAATATATCCTTAGAAGTGACCAGGGGAAGGCTGTTACACAGTTAAAATGGTTTAAATTATACACATAGATTTCTTTTGTGTGAGAAAATCTGGGTCACCCATCATTTGCAGGTAAATGAGGAAGATGTGCCAGTGCTCCTTTCATTACTGTGGCTTTCAAGACAGTGTGTTGTCTTACTTCCCATTGTTCAGATTTTTATAATTTTTATTTTGTATTAAATACGACTGACATGCAAAAAAGATGTACATATTCAATGTATACTTTCACCATATACAGTAACATAAATTTGGCCATCACTTCTAAAAGATTCCTCCCTTCTCTTTTATTTTATTATAAGAACATTTAACATAAGATCTACCCTCATAACAAAGATTTAAGTATACAATACACTATTATTAACTGTAGGCACTGTCCTGTATAGTAGATCTCTAGGACTCACTTATCTTTCTTTTTTTTTTTTTTTAACATCTTTATTGGAGTCTAATTGCTTTACAATGTTGTGTTAGTTTCTGCTTTATAACAAAGTGAATCAGTTATACATATATTTCCATATATCTTCCCTCTTGCGCCTCCCTCCCACCCTCCCTATCCCACCCCTCTAGGTGGTCACAAAGCACTGAGCTGACCTTCCTGTACTATGTGGCTGCTTCACACTAGCTATTTTACATTTGGTAGTGTATATATATCAATGATATTCTTTCACTTCGTCCCAGCTTGCCCTTGCCCCTCCCCATCATCTGAAGTCCATTCTGTATGTCTGCATATCTATTCCAGTCCTGCCTCTAGTTTCATCAGAACCATTTTTTTTTTTTTAAAGATTCCATATATATGTGTTGGCATACGGTATTTCTTTTTCTGACTTACTTCACTCTGTAAGACAGACTCTAGGTCCATCCACCTCACTACAAATAACTCAATTTCGTTTCTTTTTATGACTGAGTAACATTCCATTGTATATATATGCCACATCTTCTTTATCCATTCATCTGTTGATGGACAAGTAGGTTGCTTCCATGTCCTGGCTATTGTAAATAGAGCTGCAATGAACATTGTGGTACACGACAATTTTTGAATTATGGTTTTCTCGGGGTATATGCCCAGTAGTGGGATTCCTGAGTCATGTCGTAGTTCTATATTCAGTTTCTTAAAGGAACCTCCATACTATTCTCCATAGTGGCTGTAACAATTTACATTCCCACCAACAGAGCAAGAGGGTTCCTTTTTCTCCACACCCTCTAGAGCATTTATTGTTTTCTCAGATTTTTGCTGATGGCCATTCTGACTGGTGAGAGGTGATAGCCTCATTGTAGATATGACTTGCATTTCTCTAATGATTAGTGATGTTGAGCATCCGTTCATGTGTTTCTTGGCAATCTGTATATCTTCTTTGGAGAAATGTCTATTTAGGTCTTCTGCCCATTTTCAGACTGGGTTGTTTGTTTTTTTGATATTGAGTTACATGAGATGCTTGTAATTCTGGAGATTAATCCTCTGTCAGTTGCTTCATTTGCAAATACTTTCTCCCATTCTGAGAGTTTTTTCTTCTTATTTATGTTTTCCTTTGCTGTGCAAAAGCTTTTAAGTTTCATTAGGTCCCATTTGTTTATTTTTGTTTTTATTTCCATTTCTCTAGGAAGTGGGTCACAAAGGATCTTGCTGTGATTTATGTCATGGAGTGTTCTGCCTATTTTCCTCTAAGAGTTTTATAGTGTCTGACCTTCCATTTAGGTCTTTGATCCATTTTGAGTTTATTTTTGTGTATGGTGTTAGGGAGTGTTCTAATTTCATTCTTTTACATGTAGCTATCCAGTTTTCCCAGCACCACTTACTGAAGAGGCTGTCTTTTCTCCATTGTATATTCTTGCCTCCTTTATCAAAAATAAGGTGACCATATGTGCATGGGTTTATCTCTGGGCTTTCTATCGTGTCCCATTGATCTGTATTTCTGTTTTTGTGCCAGTACCAGACTGTCTTGATTACTGCAGCTTTGTAGTATAGTCTGAAGTTCAGGAGCCTGATTCCTCCAGCTCCCTTTTTCTTTCTCAAGATTCCTTTAGCTATTCAGGGTCCTTTGTGTTTCCATACAAATTGTGAAATTTTTTGTTCTAGTTCTGCGAAAAATGCCATTGGTAGTTTGATAGGGATTGCACTGAATCTGTAGATTGCTTTGGGTAGTATAGTCATTTTTCACAATGTTGATTCTTCCAATCCAAGAACATGGTATATCTCTCCATCTGTTTGTATCATCTTTAATTTCTTTCATCAGTGTCTTATAGTTTTCTGCACACAGGTCTTTTGTCTCCTTAGGTAGGTTTATTCCTAGGTATTTTATTCTTTTTGTTGGAATGGTAAACGGGAGTGTTTCCTTAATTTCTCTTTCAGATTGTTCATGATTAGTGTATAGGAATGCAAGAGATTTCTGTGCATTAATTTTGTATCCTGCTACTTTACCAAATTCATTGATTAGCTCTAGTAGTCTTCTGGTGGCATCTTTAGGATTTTCTATGTATAGTATCACATCATCTGCAAACAGTGACAGCTTTACTTCTTTACTGTTTTGCATTCATTTTATTTCTTTTTCTTCTCTGATTGCTGTGGCTAAAACTTCCAAAACTATATTGAATAGTAGTGGGGAGAGTGGACAACCTTGTCTTGTTCCTTATCTTAGAAGAAATGGTTTCAGTTTTTCACCATCGAGAATGGTGTTGGCTGTGGGTTTGTCATATACGGCCTTTATTATGTTGAGATAAGTACCATCTATGTCTACTTTCTGGAGGTTTTTATCATAAATGGGTTTTGAATTTTGTCAAAAGCTTTTACTGCATCTATTGAGATGACCATATGGCTTTTATCCTTCCATTTTCTTAATACATTATATCGCATTGATTGATTTGCATATACTGAAGAATCCTTGCATTCCTGGGATAAACCCCACTTGATCATGGTGTATGATCCTTTTAATGTGCTCTTGCATTCTGTTTGTTAGTATTTTGTTGAGGATTTTTGCCTCTATGTTCATCACTGATATTGGCCTGTAGTTTTCTTTCTTTGGAACATCTTTGTCTGGTTTTTGTATCAGGGTGATGCTGGCCTCGTAGAACGAGTTTGGGAGTGTTCCTCCCTCTGCTATATTTTGGAAGAGTTTGAGAAGAATAGGTGTTAGCTCTTCTCTAAATGTTTGATAGAATTCACCTGTGAAGCCATCTGGTCCTGGGCTTTGGTTTGTTGGAAGATGTTTAATCACAGTCTCAATTTCAGTGCTTGTGTTTTGTCTGTTTATATTTTCTCTTTCTCTCTGGTTCAGTCTCAGAAGGTTGTGCTTTTCTAAGAATGTGTCCATCTCTTCCAGGTTGTCCATTTTATTGGGATATAGTCTCTTGGAATAATCTCTCGTGATCCTTTGTATTTCTGCAGTGTCAGTTGTTACTTGTCTTTTTTTATTTCTAATTCTGTTGATTTGAATATTCTCCCTTTTTTTTCTTGATGAGTTTGGCTAATGGTTTATCCATTTTGTTTATCTTCTCAAAGTTCCAGCCTTTTAGTTTTGTTGATCTTTGCTATTGTTTCCTTCATTTCTTTTTCATTTATTTCGAATCTGATCTTGATGATTTCTTTCCTTCTACGAACTTTGAGGGTTTTTTTGTTTTTTTCTCTCTAATTGCTTTAGGTGTAAGGTTAGGTTATTTGGGATGTTTCTTGTTTCTTGAGGTAGGATTGTATTGCTAGAAACTTCCCTCTTAGAACTGCTTTTGCTGCATCCCGTAGGTTTTGAGTCATCGTGTCTCCATTGTCATTTGTTTCTAGGTACTTTTTGATTTCCTCTTTGATTTCTTCAGTGATCACTTGGTTATTAAGTAGTGTATTGTTTAGCCTCCATGTGTTTGTATTTTTTACAGTTTTTTTTCCTGTTAACTGATATCTAGTCTCATACTCTTGTGTTTGGAAAAGATACTTGTTACGATTTCAATTTTCTTAAATTTACCAAGGTTTGATTTGTGACCCAAGATATGATCTATCCTGGAGAATGTTCCATGAGCACTTGAGAAGAAAGTGTATTCTGTTGTTTTCGGATGGAATGTCCTATAAATATCAATTAAGTCTGTCTGGTCTAATGTGTCTTTTAAAGCTTGTATTTCCTTATTTAATTTCATTTTGGATGATCCGTCCATTGGTGAAAGTGGGGTGTTAAAGTCCCCTACTATGATTGTGTTATTGTTGATTTCCCCTTTTATGGCTGTTAGCATTTGCCTTATATATTGAGGTGCTCCTATGTTGGGTGCATAAATATTTACAATTGTTATATCTTCTTCTTGGATTGATCCTTTGATCATTATGTAGTGTCCTTCTTTGTCTCTTGCAATAGTCTTTATTTTAAAGTCTGTTTTGTCTGATATGAGAATTGCTCCTCCAGCTTTCTTTTGACTTCCATTTGCATAGAATATCTTCTTCTATCCCCTCACTTGCAGTCTGTATGTGTCCCTAGGTCTGAAGTGGGTCTCTTGTAGACAGCATATATATGGGTCTTGTTTTTGTATCCATTCATCCAGTCTGTGTCTTTTGGTGGGAGCATTTAATCCATTTACATTTAAGGTAATTGTCGATATGTATGTGCCTATTCCCATTTTCTTAATTGTTTTGGGTTTGTTATTGTAGGTCTTTTCCTTGTCTTGTGTTTCCTGCCTAGAGAAGTTCCTTTAGCACTTGTTGTAAAGCTGGTTTAATGGTGCTGAATTCTCTTAACTTTTGCTTGTCCGTAAAGGTTTTAATTTCTCTGTTGAATCTGAATGAGATCCTGGTGGGTAGAGTAATCTTGATTGTAGGTTTTTCCCTTTCATCACTTTAAATAAGTCCTGCCACTCCCTTCTGGCTTGCAGAGTTTCTGCTGAAAGATCAGCTGTTAACCTTATGGGGTTTCCCTTGTATGTTATTTGTTGCATTTCCCTTGTGGCTTTCAATATTTTTTCTTTGAATTCAGTTTTTGATAGTTTGATTAATATGTGTATTTGTGTGTTTCTCCTTGGATTTATCCTGTGTGGGAATCTCTGCAGTTCCTGGACTTGAATGACTATTTCCTTTCCCATGTTAGGGAAGTTTTCACCTATCTTCTCTTCAAATATTTTCTCAGACCCTTTCTTTTTCTCTTTTTCTTCTGAGACCCCTGTAATTCGAACGTTGGTGTGTTTACTGTTGTCCCAGAGGTCTCTGAGACAGTCCTCAGTTCTTTTCTTTCTTTTTTCTTTATTCTCTTCTGCAGCAGTGAATTCCACCATTCTGTCTTCCAGGTCACTTATCCGTTCTTCTGCCCCAGTTATTCTGCTATTGATTTCTTCTACAGAATTTTTAATTTCATTTATTGTGTTGTTCTTCATTGTTTGTTTGCTCTTTCGTTCTTCTAGGTCCTTGTTAAAAGTTTCTTGTATTGTCTGTATTCTATTTTCAAGATTTTGGGTCATCTTTACTATCATTACTCTGAATTCTTTTTCAGGTAGACTGCCTATTTCCTCTTCATTTGTTTGGTCTGGTGGGTTTTTACCTTGCTCTTTCATCTGCTGTGTTTCTCTGTCTTCTCATTTTGCTTAAATTACCATTTTTTTTTTTTTTTTTTTTTTTTTTTTGTGGTATGCGGGCCTCTCACTGTTGTGGCCTCTCCCGTTGCGGGGCACAGGCTCCGGATGCGCAGGCCCAGTGGCCATGGCTCACGGGCCCAGCCGCTCCGCGGCATGTGGGATCTTCCCGGACCGGGTCACGAACCCGTATCCCCTGCATTGGCAGGCGGATTCTCAACCACTGCGCCACCAGGGAAGCCCAAATTACCATTTTTGAGTGTCTCCTTTTCACAGGCTGTAGCTTCATGGTTCCCGTTGTTTTTGGTGTCTTCCCCCAGTGGGTAAGGTTGGTTCAGTGGGTTGTGTAGGCTTCCTGGTGGAGAGGACTGGTGCCTGTGTTCTAGTGGCTGGGACTGTTCTTGTCCTTCTGGTGGGTAGGGCCATGTCTGGTGGTGTGTTTTTGAGTGTCTGTTACGTTATTATGATTTTAGGCAGCCTCTCTGCTAATTGGTGGGGTTGTGTTTCTGTCTTGCTAGTTGTTTGACCTGGGGCATCCAGCCCTGAATCTTGCTGGCCATGGGGTGGAGCTGGGTCTTAGTGTTGAGATGAAGATCTCTGCGAGAGCTCTCACCAATTGATATTACATGGGGCCAGAAGCTTTCTGGTGGTCCAGTATCCTGGACTTGGCCCTCCTACCTTGGAGGCTCAGGACCAGTACCCCACAGCCAGAGCACCAAGACCCTGCCAACCACACAGCTCAGAAGAAAAGAAAGAAAGAAATAAACAAAAAAAGCGGACAGACAGAACCCTAGGACAAATGGTAAAAGCAAACCTCTACAGACACAATCACACAAAGAAGCATACACTCACAAAAAGAGAAAAAGAAGAAAATAATATATATATAGGAAAAAAAGGAAGTGAGCAACCGAACCAATAAACAAATCCACCAATGATAATAAGCACTAAATACTAAAGTAAGATAAACATAAAACCAGAAAAAATTAGATGCAGAAAGCAAACCGCAAGTCTACAGTTGCTCCCAAAGTCCTCCACCTCAATTTTGTGAACTTTCGTTGCCTCTTCAGGTATTCTTCAGATGCAGGGTTTATCAAGTTTATTGTGGGGATTTAATCTGCTGCTCCTGAGGCTGCCTGGAGAAATTTCCCTTTCTCTTCTTTGTTCACACAGCTCCTGGGGTTCAGCTTTGCTTTTGGCCCTGCCTCTGTGTGTAGGTTGCCCTCAGGCATCTGTTACCCACCCAGACAGGAGGAGGTGAAAGCAGCAGCTGATAAGGGCTCTCTTGGTCACTCAGGCTCAGGGGAGGGAGGAATATGGTAGTCATAATTGGAATGCAGGGCAAGCCTGCAGCATCAGAGGCCAGCATGATGTTGCAACAGCCTGAGGTGCAACGTGTGTTCTCCCAGGGAACTTGTCTCTGGATCACAGGACCCTGGCAGTGGCATGCTACACAGGCTCCTGGGGGGTGTGTGGATAGTGACCTGTGCTTGCACACAGGATTCTTGTGGGCTGCTGCAGCAGCATTAGTGGTTCATGCCCGTCTCTGGGGTCCGAGCTGATACCTGCAGCTCGTGCCCATCTCAGGATCTTGTTTAGGCACTCTGCCTTCTGTGGGCATGTTGGGAAGGAATCCCCTCTCCTCATGCACCCAAAAACAAGGTCGCGGGTGAGCAGACAAGCCTCTCAGGCTGGTGGGTGCTGGTCGGCACTGACCCTCTGTGCAAGAATCCCTCCGCTTTGCCCTCTGCACCCCTGTTGCTGCGCTGTCCTTCATGGCTCCATAGCTTTCCCCAAGCCCACCCCCTGACCCTGCCACTGAAGGGGCTCCCTAGTGTGTGGTAGCTTTCTCTCCTTCACAGCTCCCTCCCAGTGGTGCAGGCCCTGTCCCTATTCTTTTGTCTCTGTTTTTTCTTTATACTTTTGCCCTACCCAGGTATGTGGGGATTTTCTTGCCTTTTGGGAAGTCTGAGGTCTTCTGCCAGTATTCAGTAGGTGTTCTTTAGGGGCTGTTCCAGATGTAGATGTATTTTTGATATATTTATGAGGAGGAAAGTGATCTCCATGTCTTACTCCTCTGCCATCTTCAAGGTTTGCCCACTTATCTTTCATTACTGAAACAATGTATACTTTGACCAATCCATTGGCATTATTGCTGCTTGATTAAAAATGCTTAAATAAATTAGATTTCTATCGGATCAAGGATCTATATCAAATAGATGTTACTATTGATAAAAGGTCTTTACTAGATGGAATCCTTCCAGAACCTATGATTGTTTCTCCTAAATTATTAAGTACACATTTTGTAATGTAAATAAATATATTGAACAGTAAAAATCAATTTGAATTTCAAAGGAATGACAAAATGCAAGCCATTTACTGGCATAAGAGTCTTGCAAAATTTCCAAGAAGAAAAAAATTAGGAGCACTCACAATAAGCAATCGCAAGCAATGAAATGGTAAATTAAACAGAGGATTAAGTTGTTTTTCAAGTTCATTCTGAGGAAAAAAAATCTCTGGTTTTGCAGAAATGACTAAGTAGTTGCGTTTGATATGGAAGATATTTTTGATCAAATTTATCTTAATAAATCTCTGAGTTCTTCACATTCACTGAAATGAAGCAAGAATCTATGGTATATTTTATTTAGAGAAAGTTTTGATACTGACTTTTAAATAGCTATAAGATTGCATCCATTTATGTGTATGTCTGTGCACATATAACCCTACATGTGTGTATGACATTATGTAGGGATAAATGTATACATTTATAAGTAATTAATGCCTGAACTTCTGCTGCCCGATTCAGTGGCCACAAGGTATATATGGCAATTTAAATTTAAATTTATATTAGTGAAAATAAAATAAAATATGTATTTCCTCCATTGATTGCACTGGGCACATTTCAAGTGTGCAAAAGCCATGTGTTTCTAGTGGCAGTCTTTTTTTTTTTTTTTTTTTTTTTGCAGTACACGGGCCTCTCAGTGTTGTTGGCCTCTCCTGTTGCGGAGCACAGGCTCCGGACGCACAAGCTCAGCAGCCATGGCTCACAGGCCTAGCCGCTCTGCGGCATATGGGATCTTCCCGGACCAGGGCACGAACCCGTGTCCCCTGCATCGGCAGGCGGACTCTCAACCACTGCGCCACCAGGGAAGCCCCTAGTGGCAGTCTTATTGGATGATGCAAGTGTAGAACATTTTCATCATCACAGAAATTTCCAATGGACATTGCTGGTTTAGCTCTTTTTTAATGTTGCCAACTTTAGTTATTAAAAGTTATTTGTAATTATTTAGCATGTATTGATTATCTTCTAAAATATCTGCTTTCACCTCAATGTGTAGGGAAAATTAGCCCACGTTTTAATTTAATGGAGATCTTTGATTTTTTTGTAAGGAAAAACATGAAATCTAAACTGAAATATGTGCAATTTGCAAAGAAAAACAAATTTGGGGTAAGACAATAATTTTTAAATGAGAAAAATTAGAAGAGAGGTACTATTTTTGTACACCTTCACATTTTTATAATTATGATTATAATTAGATGCAAAATGAATTTTAACAAATTAAGGATAATATCACTGTGGTGCACAGTCTCCAAAATGATCTCAAATTATGGTTGCCAGACATAGTACAGGATGCCATGTTCTAACCTCTTCTAGAATGAAACTTGGCTTACAGGATCAAGATGTATATTCTTGTTATCCTTCTATTACCATTACTGTTGTGGGTGTCAGGAACAGTGATATAATATTTTTCTTTGTTAGATACAAACCTTTTATGAACACTTTTTAGACACTGTTTTAAACTGGAGCTGCACTGGCTGAGTACCTTTTCCCTACATATATGTAGCACTAAATTCTCTAGGTAATAGGCATATATATATACTGAGTAGTACTGAACATGGATCCAAGTGATATGATTTGATCACAGTTCAAGTGGTTGTAATTGTGAATCATCGCATGTGAAATGACTGTTTTGGAGCGTTTACCTTCTAAGAGTAATGATGTTTGTAATGATGGCATATTACAGTATTGAGAAATTTTAAACCATTTAATAACTTTTCCTAAATTGCTCCAATTATTTTGGATTGACACTTGTGGGTGACAGCTAACTCCTCTCCTCTTTAGAGGGGAAAGGGATTTGGGGGAAACAGTGGATTCATTTCTGGATGTTATCAATGACTGATGAATTTCATTGTACTCTGTTGGTAAGGGTGTCTCTCTCAGAATTTTTTAGCTTTTTTTTTTTTTTTTCTTCTATCATTATTTCAGTAGAAAAGGTGCTAATTGTTTTTTCAGAGGTGGTACACTATTACTAGGCTTGTGAGCATGGTCTATAGGAAGATAATTTATAATCCCCTAAAAGTTTGTTTGAAAGGAAAACAGCTACCTTGAAATCTCTTAAGTCTGTCCTATAGGCAAAGAAGAAATCCCCAAACAATTTAAACAACACTTGGAAATAAGCTATATGATTATTGCTTTTTATTTGGCATTTTGATGTTTCCATGTGTGGCAATATGGTCATCAATCAAGGAGTTAGATGACTGTGTGTAGTAACATTACAGTTACCCAGTTAATATAAAAACAAATATATATTAATCAATGATGACTTTTCTTATTTTCATACAGAGCTGTGAAACCTCTAGGCTATGAAATAGAGTAGCTAAAAATTAGACAACTATTAATAATTGGATTATTTAGATTCTGGCCCTACAACTAGGAAAATGGAGTGGGAATTAGAATAGCACCGAAGTTATGCAAGTTGTCCAAGTGGCAAAATATACCTAATTAATACTAATAAACTAAAGTCTAATCCAACACTGTTTATATAAAATACTTTTCATCAACAAGCAAAAATCTAAGTAGAAAAATATGACTTCCTGGAATGAATACCAACAATTCCATGATAATAAAAATAACGTATTCCTTTAAAATATAATTACAGCCTTTGAAAGCATTGAGCTCTCATTGTAAAGACATGCCATTTTCTCTAAAATTTTTGGGAAAGAAAATGGCTTACCTTCATTGTTTTTGTGTGAAGGTCGAACAGATTAGTATTTAGCTGCAGGAATTATGTTTCTCTTCTTAGTTTTGCAACAGTTAGGACATTTTCTGAAATACATATAGTTAGCACCATTGTGATCAAAGAAATTAATTTTTCTACATTTACTTCGATGTTAATCATAGTGGTCCTTCAAGTTGCTCCATGATTTTGAGTTATAAATTCCAAAACGAAAGCGGCTACTGAATCCCAGACTAAAACAGAATAGTGGTGTCAGATGAGAGGTGTTTTGCAGTGTTTTGTCACATTTCATTTTGATTTTTACTTTTTTCTCTGTTTGACATATGTTCTGAACTGGGGTGCTGTAAAGTTTTTATTGCCATAAGTTTGAAATGACCACATTACTCATGAGCTGGAGAGTCACAAGTGAGTTTTTAGCTTCTTTCAAAGCTGTAGAAATAAAACTTTATAGCACCCTACCCTGGCGTATGTTGTTTTATGTGAGGACACATTTGGTTTCACTTTACTCTTTTCTTTATCCCTCTTCATTATTTTCTTCTTGAATTATAGCAGAATTGATGTTAAAGATTTTCTAATATATAACAATTTGATTTAAACTACATTTTATGGAACCCTCATGCATTTTTTCATGCAGATTGTCTTTGACCTTCAATGACCATCCTTATTTTTATTTTATTTTAGATGATCAGTTTAAACATTGCTCATTGTGAAATTTCTTGCTGTTGGAACACTGGTTTATTGCAAAAGGTAGTTTTTGGTTTCCAAGCAAATCAAAACTATTGGTCAAAATGAAATATGAAACATGAATGTTTGCTTCTCCTTATAGAAGTAATTAAAATTCTTAACACATACACGGTCACATTACACAATTTGTGTAGCACATGCACTTCAGTAAAACATGAGCTCTCTTTTTATATGTTATGTAATCTAGCCTCTACAAGGATATCAATATCTCATGCTGAAAGTATCCAAACTATAAAATGATTCCAGAATTAGCTTATTCCCAAGGAAACCTATGAGCAATGTGGCTGACCTGACAGCCTGGAGTGATGTGCTCAGAATGGATCCAGTAGAGAGCTATTTGTTTTAAGTTCAGGAAGCAAGCTTACTATTTTGTCAAATATACTGTTTTTTGTCTTTTTTTCTTTTTCCAATTTAAGACATCAATATGGTAAGGAAATTCCCAAGAAATTCCTCAGACTTCTTTGAACAGGTCTCCAAACTTCCATCAGATCTTCAGATCTTGAACTGGTGCTTTTGAAGGTTCTATTTTAGTGTTTTCTAGAAGGCTGCTCATCTTAGTGAATAAAGTCAGAAACATTTGTGCACAGCTGACTCAGATTCAAGAAAGAATTTCGGTAGCTGTCATATTCTTTTAACTCATAAATAATTAATACTGAGAAGTACTGATTTTCTTATTTGTGGGTTCAGTTTTTTCTTACCACAGCAGTTCCAATGGAAATTTCCATTCATTGTGCTTCCACACACACACACACACACACACACACACACACACACACACACACAGAAAAGCATATGCATGCATGGTGTTTTACATGTGTGAGGAGGTAAGACCAATATTAACTGACTTTAACTTTTTATTATGAGGAATAATATAGGTGATTTAGCGTTGTTTTGTGAATATATCATTTTCTTGTATGGCTGATACATGTATGAACTATTCATGCAGATTTGGGAAGGTGTGCCTTCTTCTGGACACTCATTTCAAAAGTTAGGGCTTTAAAGACACAGACCTACTACAGAATGGACTTGAGGATCTGGGGAGGGGGAAGGGTAAGCTGTGACAAAGTGAGAGAGTGGCATGGACATATATACACTACCAAACGTAGGGTGGATAGCTATTGGAAAGCAGCCGCATAGCACAGGGAGATCAGCTCGGTGCTTTGTGACCACCTAGAGGGGTGGGACAGGGAGGGTGGGAGGGAGGGAGATGCAAAAGGGAAGAGATATGGGGACATATGTATATGTGTAACTGATACACTCTGTTATAAAGCAGAAACTAACACACCATTGTAGAGCAATTATACTCCAATAAAGATGTTAAAAAAAAAAGTTAGGGCTTATGTTTTAAAGAATCCATTTAAGTGAGGTGAAAGAAATAAATGACTGCTTTATCCTGTAGAAGCAGTGAAGAGATTTTGTTCATCTGTGACTTGAGAGAGCACATGACAGCCTTCAAAAATAGCAGGATAGAATCAGGTTGATCATAAAGGTCTTCGTTTCATGTTAAATGGGAAGGAAAAAATAATTTGCTCCTTTAATTAGAATGTGGCACTGAAACAACAGAGGGAGACATCATTGTGGGTTAATATGGAATGAAATCAAGTAAATAAGAATATGTAAACTTTAGTGTGGCAAGGAATCACCAAAAATGAAACTCTCCAACAGTGTGCTGAATCTGCCTGTGTGTTGTCTGGCTGCTATGCTTGGTGTGTGGGCCATCTGGCTTCTGAATGCTGGTAATGTTTGCACACTCATACATCAGTCAGAACTGGTGCAGGGCCTATTAGGAAGCACCAGCCAGTTAGGTGACATGCCAGGACTGCAAAGCACTCAAGTGGGAATGCCAAGTGGGGAGCTTCTACTCAATCTGACATTGACATGGGCATTGCAGGAACCTTTTGCTTCATCTGACTGTATCATTGATGTCAAGGTTCTGCTAGATTAGGCGTGTGGATGTCAGGTCATATAAGGCCTCATTTGTATCATTGGTTTTGCCTGTGTAATTCAAATGGAGCAAAACATAAAAAATCATCCTGAGCCTTAGGTCCTGTGTTTTTTGGACATAGTGGATGGCTGACCTAAAATTGTCATGCGTTCCTGACTAATAGACAGAAAGACATCAGAAGCAGCTTTGAGTATCCTGCTACCAGATCTATATTATGCTGCTAGTTTTTCACAGAAATGTTAGACATTTCAGAAACATCTACCTCATAATTTTTACAGAAGAAAGGAGGGATTGCTATAGAATGCATTCCTGTTTCCTGTGGGTCTTCAGCTAGTTCACTGAAACTGAAGGGACAAATGTACTTTATAAGAAATGTAGACAGACTCTGAGTTCACAGAAATAAGATATTAATAGAAGACATTTTTTTTTAACTGGAATCTCTATCATTCAGCCATTTGAAGTAATGGCTGCTATTCTTTTCTTTTTGAAATGTGATTCACTGATATTGATCACAGGTTTTCATTTGTTGGTCTCAATTCTGATGACAGAAATTAACTGAAAACTGAGAAAAGCACCTGAAGGATTGGTTATTTTATTTCTTTTTTAAAAAAATCTGGATATTTTGATACGATAAGGACTAAAATGAAATGCTCCTATGTTTGAGTTGTTTTAAAATTTGAATTGGGTGTAGTGTGTACACAACTTGATCTGGCCATTAACACAGTTAATCCTCATCTAGAGAGCTCTAGAAAATGATGCTGTTTTTTCTTTTCTTTGAAAATTATTTCTAACCTTTTAATTTCTAAGGTCACTGAAAACATGAATTAAAAGGTAATAGTATTTTATTTATGACATATTTACATAAAATAAATTTCCAAATAACTGATTTGTGTTAAACAAAAATGATACAGTTACTTGTGGACAAGCTGTAAAAAATAGTTTTGATTTGTCTAACTAGGTGTAATAATACAAATATTAAGAGTATAATAATATAAGTTTAAACAACTGGGTATGATTATAGAAATGATCATAAGAATAACAATCGTTATTCAAGTGTTTGATGAGTGCTAAGTGTTTGGAATTATGCTCAGTATATCACATGTATTATTTCACTTTTTCCCTTATAATAACACTGGGATGCTACATTATCTCCATTTTACAGATAGAGAAAGTGAGTCATGGAGAAGGAAAGTTACAAGTTATAAAAGCTATAAATACTTCAGGGTTTTTTGTTGTTTGATAAAGGAAAGCTAGATGTTTGTTGGACATTTTAAAAAATATATTTATTTATTTACTTTGGCTGTGCTGGGTCTTAGTTGTGGCACGCGGAATCTTTTGTTGCAGCATGCGGGATCTTTTAGTTGCGGTATGCAAGCTCTTAGTTGCAGCATGCATGCGGGATTTAGTTCCCTGACCAGGGATTGAACCTGGTCCCCCTGCATTGGGAGCATGGAGTCTTACCCACTGGACCACCAGGGAAGTCCCCCTTGGACATATTTTTATACTCATATATAACAATATTATTTTTACATTTCCAACACCTTCAATAATGTAAAGCAAATAAGTGATGCCTTCGGGGGAGAAGACAGTTCTGTAGTCAGGTCCACACATGAAGTGTTTGACCTTTGTAGGTTTCAACAATCAATCGGAAAGAGCTATTTTTCTTGCTTTGGCATCTGCCTTCCTTGGCAAGTCCCCCAGCTGTGGTGTTGGCAACTTCAGAACTATGACTGCCTCTGGTTTTTCCACAGTAACTGGCTGGAGCTCATCTCCCTGGGCTGTCCTATTATCTTTTAAATTATTTCCTCACCTTAAATCAGAAGAGTATAATAGAAATTGTGAATTTTCCTGACATTTTGCAAAGATGTTAGAAGTTTGTTAAGATTCTTCAGGAGTAGGGCTTCCCTGGTGGCGCAGTGGTTGAGAGTCCGCCTGCCGATGCAGGAGACACGGGTTCGTGCCCGGGTCCGGGAAGATCCCACGTGCCGCGGAGCGGCTGGGCCCGTGAGCCATGGCCTCTGAGCCTGCGCGTCCGGAGCCTGTGCTCCGCAACGGGAGAGGCCACAGCAGTGAGAGGCCCGCGTACCGCAAAAAAAAAAAAAAAAAGATTCTTCAGGAGTAAACTTTGGATTCTAATATGTTTTCCTGTTATAAATAGATTCATGTGTTATGGTAGGCATGCAGGAATGAATTCCGTCATTTATGGCAATAAAACAAAACTAAAGACAGTATGGTACTGGCACAAAAACAGAAATATAGATCAATGGAACAGGATAGAAAGCCCAGAGATGAACCCACACACATATGGTCACCTTATCTTTGATAAAGGAGGCAAGAATATACAGTGGAAAAAAGACAGCGTCTTCAATAAGTGGTGCTGGGAAAACTGGACAACTACCTGTAGAAGTATGAAATGAGAACACTCCCTAACACCACACACAAAAATAAACTCAAAATGGGTTAAAGACCTAAATGTAAGGCCAGACACTATCAAACTCTTAGAGAAAAACATAGGCAGAACACTCTATGACATACATCACAGCAAGATCCTTTTTGACCCACTTCCTAGAGAAATGGAAATTAAAAACAAAAATAAAATAATGGGACCTAATGAAACTTAAAAGCTTTTGCACAGCAAAGGGTACCATAAACGAGACCAAAAGACAGCCCTCAGAATGGGAGAAAATATTTGCAAATGAAGCAACTGACAAAGGATTAATCTCCAAAATTTGCAAGCAGCTCATGCAGCTCAATAAGAAAAAAACAAACAACCCAATCCAAAAATGGGCAGAAGACCTAAATAGACATTTCTCCAAAAAAGATATACAAATTGCCAACAAACACATGAAAGAATGCTCTACATCATTAATCATTAGAGAAATGCAAATCAAAACTACAATGAGATATCATCTCACACCAGTCAGAATGTCCATCATCAAAAAATCTAGAAACAATAAATGCTGGAGAGGGTGTGGAGAAAAGGGAACACTCTTGCACCACTGGTGGGAATGTAAATTGATACAGCCACTATGGAGAACAGTATGGAGGTTCCTTAAAGAACTACAAATAGAACTACCATACGACCCCACAATCCCACTACTGGGCATATACCCTGAGAAAACCATAATTCAAAAAGAGTCATGTACCACAGTGTTCATTGCAGCTCTATTTACAATAGCCAGGACATGGAAGCAACCTAAGTGTCCATCAACAGATGAATGGATAAAGAAGATGTGGCACATATATACAATGGAATATTACTCAGCCATATAAAGAAACAAAATTGAGTTATTTGTAGTGAGATGGATGGACCTAGAGTCTGTCATACAGAGTGAAGTAAGTCAGAAAGAGAAAAAAAATACCGTGTGCTAACACATATATATGAAATCTAAGAAAAAAAATGTCATGAAGAGCCTAGGGGTAGGATGGGAATAAAACACAGAGCTACTAGAGCATGGACTTGAGGATTTGGGGAGGGGAAAGGTAAGCTGTGACGAAGTGAGAGAATGGCATTGACATATATACACTACCAAATATAGGGTGGATAGCTAGTGGGAAGCAGCCTCATAGCACGGAGATCAGCTCCGCGCTTTGTGACCACCTAGAGGGGTGGAATAGGGAGGGTGGGAGGGAGAGAGATGCAAGAGGGAAGAGATATGGGGACATATGTATATGTATAACTGATTCATTTTGTTGTAAAGCAGAAACTAACACACCATTGTAAAGCAATTACACTCCAATAAAATGTTTTTTAAAAAGTTTAAAAAAATCTATACCAAAACTATTAATTGTAGCATTTAATACTTTTAATCATTTGCCCTTTTAATCAAAATTTGGTTGAGTTATAGAGTACATTGTAAACAATAAAACACATCTAATGTCAAAAAAATTAGGAAATGCTGTCTTGTTCTCGGGGAGGAGGGGAACACCATAATTATGTATACGTGAGTCACATTATGTGAGGCCCTAAAATTATCCAAATTATCTATATTTTTTATAGCTGACCATGTGTGCATACACATTAAAGCATGTACACATAAGCATTTTGTATAGCCACATGTACATTGTAAGAATATCTTCTTATACAGATGTAGAGCTTAGGATTTCTTTATCAATGTAAGATAGGAACTGCTAAAGCATGAAAACGCAATTAAGCATACTTCCTTCATTCACTTATCACTAGTTTTCAGAATTAGTTGCCCTATGGGTACCTTTTTAATTATATTGCACATCTTGCAATTAAATATTAGGAGGTAGAAAATTAAGTGACATTTCTAATGTTTTCGGTGGAAGACCTGAAGCTATGCTATTAAAAAGCTAGTAAAGGAAGGGGGAAGGATGTTTCTTTATCCAGAAGTTAATTATTCAAGCCGTACACTGCATAACTGCTAACAAGGGTGATACAAGCAGTACTTAAAAGGTTTCCAGTGAGAAGCAGCCCCTTATGTTAAAGTAGATTTAAAGTGCTACCTCCTGGGCTTCCCTGGTGGCGCAGTGGTTGAGAATCCGCTTGCCGATGCAGGGGACACGGGTTTGTGCCCCGGTCCGGGAGGATCCCACGTGCCGCGGAGCGGCTGGGTCCGTGAGCCATGGCCGCTGAGCCTGCGCGTCCGGAGCCTGTGCTCCGCAACGGGAGACGCCACAACAGTGAGAGGCCCGCGTACCACAAAAAAAAAAATAAATAAATAAAGTGCTACCTCCTTTAGTCATACAAATTCTCGTGAAGAATGATTTATGTTTTATGAGTAGAAATAATAGTTAATATTTACTGAAGTGCTTACTGTATGCCTGGCACAGAACTAAGGGTTTCACATATTTTAGCACGTAATCAACCTAGGAAATAGGATCTACTGTTACTTCAGTTCTTATACACAGGGAAACTAAAGCACAGAGGTTAAATAAGTTGCCCACAGTCTCACTGCCTGTGGGCCTCTAGTGATCAATTATGACTCAGAACCATCCTATTTAATAACTTGAAATTTTCTTGAGCTGGCAGGGAAGGAATACTTCCAGTTTAAAATTGGAAAAAAAAAAAAAAAAAAAAAAGAGCTTTAGGCAGAAAAGATGCCTCAAGGATCAGATCATGTACATAATGTCTATTCAAATAGGTTAGTAAATGGCTGATGAGGTCATATCATGCAGCGTTCCTTTAAAATAATATTGCTGTGAGTTTAACTAGCTTTGAGTAAACACGAAGTGGGCTGATTCTCAATTATTTAGTGAATAAAATAAATACAACATCCAGTGAAATTCAGATATAGAGGGGAAGATCAAATTTGACTTTTTAAAAAATTGACATTTTTACTAAGATAATTATAGACACACATGAGTTATAAGAAATAACCCAGGGAGACCCTGTGTACACTTTACTCAGTTCCCCCCAATGGTAACATCTTGCGAAACAGTCGTACAATGTCACAACCAGAATGTTGACATTGATACAATCCACCAATTCTATTCAGAATTTCTGAGTGCTCACTTCTATGTGTGTATGTGTGTGCTCGTGTGTATGTGCACATAATGTTTAATCCTGTGCAGCTCTATCACATGTGTCGCTATCTGTAGATGTGAGAGGAAATGCAAGCCCAGCAGGGAGGGAGAGCACTTCCCCTGGTCACTATTATTGGCAGGTATCGGGATTGTATCTGCTCACTGTGTCCAAGATGGAGTCAGGCTTGCCTGATGTCTCGGGGACTCCTGTTGCATCTGAGGGAAGAATGAGCCTGTCTGGGCTGCCTTCTAATGCTAGTTGGGGGTTGTGAAATGCCGAGTCTGGGCCACCTTCCTCTATTGGGTAAGGCGATGCAGGTCACTCAGCTGCTTCTCCGGTCCCAGCATCCCGAACCTCCCTCATCGTCTTCTTACCACCTTGGTTGCTTCTTGCATTATTACCAGCGCTGATTGTAATGTTAGTGGGAAGTAGCAGGGAGAAATGGATCTAAGCCATTTAATCTTGACAGAAGTACCCAAGTTAACTTTTTCATGAGAAGAGTGTTTCCTTTAACTGTGTACGTTGTGAATATTCTCAGTAATCTTTCTACTGCTATATAATTTAAAATTTGAATGTGCAGATGTAATAAAAATTACTTAATTTTAACAAATACTTCATTCCAACGAATGTATTATTGACAGCACTCCTGCTTTTCCTGGAATGAATGAGAAAGGACCTATACTAATTTCCACTAGATATTTTAATAGGGTGGGGAGAACCCAGTTTCACATTCAAATATCTGTAAAAACTTACTATTTCTTATCAGTTAGCTACTTTAATTATAAAATCAATCGTTATTAATGGTAGTTGATGTTTAGTGCCTTGGTGCCAGGGTGATACATGTTATAGAGACATAATGACAATTTATCTTTCCTATGAGAGGGAATAAAATTTCTGCCTTACCATGAATATTTTTAATTGAAGAGCGATCAACAGAACAGTCCGCTTTCTCTTCATGACATTAAAAAAATATTTATCCTCTTTAACTGCTTTTAATCAACTCTGGGTCCACTAATGGTAGGTAGGCTGAATCCACTAAGATTTGTCATATCGGTACTTGAGAACATCTCAGAAATTGTTAAATGATTCCTTTTCTGCATTTTTTTCTGGTTTTTTGGTTTGTTTTTAGCTTTGGGGGACATGTATTGAGGAGATTCTCTCTCTCTCTCTCTCTCTCTCTCTCTCTCTCTCTCTCTCTCTCCACGCACACACAGACACACATTCACACTAATATATACATATATAACTATATATACATATATAACATATATATGCATTATATTCCAATGATGTTTTAGAAATCATTGAAACATTAATTTTATAGGTTACTGTAACATTTTATAGTTCTTAGGAATAGTATGGTATTTTGAAACATTTAACTCTAATAATAAAAGTAATCCATTGTAATTGATTTACTTATAAAATGTTTCTAAAAATGTCACATATTGATATCTGAGATTTTGTTTTACCCTTGCTGTAAAAGCTTGGAGAATTAATATTAGTAAGGTTGTTATCAGTATAGCTTTCTAGTACAGTGCTCATTATCTAGAAATTCAGTATCAGAGGTAGGATATTTCATAATACCTAAACCTCATTTAGAGATAAATAAACATACCAGTGAACATGGCTATGATTATGAGCCACATAAAATTAAAATTTCTGTAAACACATTCAGATAATAATGCTTACTTAACCTTGGCTCGAGAAAAGACTGACTGGATAATCATCAGTCAATTTTAATACCAGAGTTAAAGGACAGGAAGCAAAAAATATGGACAGTACAAGAAAAATGACAGAAACAGGGGGCTTATGCTGAGAAATAGAAATAAATTATAATTAGCAAACTATATGGAATATCAAAAATCAGACAGAATAGTTTAATGTATATGCAGTTCCATATATTATAATGTATATAATATATGGGCCCTCTTTTCATCTTGCTTCAGCTATCCAATTGTGAAGGGAACTGTACTAGTGGAATATTACTGCCCTTTTGCCCTATCTCTTCATGCACTCCACTTCTTAGCAGGAGTGGGGAATTCCCTGGTGGTCAAGTGGTTAGGACTCTGTGCTTCCACTGCAGGGGGCATGGGTTCAATCACTGGTCGGGGAACTAAGATCCCACATGCTGCGTGGTGTGGCCAAAAAGAAAAAAAAAAAAAAAAAAAAAAAAAGCAGGAGTGAACTGTCTGGCTGGAATTTTTGGAGGAGGAGTTGAGTATGTGTGGCTCAGCACCTTTTACTTTGGAGCTCTGTCTCTCCATTGTGTAAATTGTATAGAGGTATCTGACATGGAAAAAGGTCAGCTGCTATTTAATGGATGTCACTAGGTAAATTATCACCAAGCATACATAGCAAGAAGGCTTAGGCCATGCTCACTGATATCAGCTTTCTCATTGATAAAGGAGGTATTTTCATCTGTATCTGTCTGACTCCCTGTGTCTATGACTTATTTAATTATGAACCTGGGTGAGGAAAATAAATTTGTTTTTAATCCTCTCAAACCCCATCTATAAGTAATATGAAGACACAATCAATTATTAAGCAGAGAAATGAGGTGGAAAAAATGATGATTAGGATTGTTTGCTTGTACCATGATGGATGATGTTGGAGTGGGCTGGGGATGAGGATTAAAGAAATCAGTTTGGAGGCCCCTTCAGTAATCCTGGTGGTGGAGACTAGGCTAGTTGATTGGGAGTAGAAAAGTAAAGACATTTGAAGGGAATAAACCTTTTTATATGAAGTCCAGTGATGTTCATTTGTGTGCAAAGTCTCCCTTTGTCTATCCTACTGTACTTTATACATCCACCCTTAACTCCGTGCACTCCATTTTCAATATGGCAAATAGAATAAATGTTTTTACAAGATTTATTCAACTGTTGCTTACAACTCTTTAATAGCTGTCTATTACTATAAAGTGAATGTTTCAATACTTAACATGTGCTACGGAGCCCTACCTTTTGCTGGCCTACCCTCTGATTTTCTACACATCTCCACCTCCCTCTCTAAATTCCAGTGATACCAATCTTCTTTAAAGACACTGGAGTATTCTTAGACTCCTTTTCATCCTTCGGGTCAGAGTTTACTGTTTCTTCCTTGGGGAGCTTTCTAAAGGACCCCGACCAATCCTCAGGTCCCGTATGAGCTCCCATCCTACATCCTCTGAGTATCCCAACACCCAGCACAACTGCAGTATACTATTCGTCAGCTAAAGATGTGAGACTTCTGTGAACTTTCTGATTACTGCTTGTGTTTGTAGTTGTGTTTCATCTCCCCTCTGTGTTTGTTTGGTTGGTTGGTTGGTTTTGGCCACACCCGCATGGCTTGTGGGATCTTAGTTCCCCGACCAGGCACTGAACCCGGGCCCTTGGCAGAGAGAACGTGGGGTCCTAACCACTGGTCTGCCAGGGAATTCCCTCTGTGTTCTTTATCACCCAGATCCCATCTCTATCTTTCACCATTTCCACTAATATCCTGGTCTTTCTGCTTGTTCTCATTCTTGTTTTCCATGCTGATTATAATTTTATTCTTTTAGCACCTGAATACTTTCCATCATCTCAATGGAATTTTAGATAAAGTGGGAAAAAGTGTAAGTGCCAAATTGGTAGCCATGAACCAAAAAAAAATTTAATACAACTAACTAGGTCATCAGACTGAATTTGTATTACTTAGAATGGAAAATGCTTTGGTAATACCACTGGGTCATGTTAAACAAATTAGGCTTCAGGAATATGGATCAATTAAGCTTTAGCCACTCTCCAGGGTAACTCGAAGCCTAGAAAATAAGTGGTTGGTACATCTGTTCTCTTATTCGAGTTCACAGATAATTTCTTGATTTTGGTAAAGCCAACTCCGCCAAGGGAAATCAGAACATTTCTATCACAAACTTATAATGGCAATGAAAAATAAGCCTACAATAATATGTAGGAGTTGGAACTCACATACTGGTAATTGTGGTTTTGTACAAAATTAAGAATAATCCTTGAGAATATATAAATTATAATGGCTTTGTTTTAGAGTTTTGTCCACTCTAAAATATCTGTCTGGGAGAAATAATTTTCTAAATGTAGTCTACCAGTACTTCTAGTAAGACTTTCTCCATGAGGCTGTCCAAAACATTGACTCTCTTGGCCATAGTTATGATAAGTTCTTCATGTGTTGCATATTTGCAGACTATCAGTGGAAAGAACTTGGGTGGCAACAGTTGGAAATTTTCCAACAAAGAAAATAGAATAGTCTCTATCACCATATTAAAAAATTGTACAGAGAGTTTGCTATTTTAGGGCGACAACATGAGTTTCTTATTCACTTGGTATTTCCTGAGATAAAGGTAGAAATGGAATTGGAAAATATTTTATAAAAATCTGAAAAGATAGGGACTTCCCTGGCAGTCCAGTGATTAAGACTCTGCGCTTCCACTGCAGGGGGCATAGGTTGGATCCCCGGTCAGGGAACTAAGTTCCCGCATGCTGCATGGAGTGGCCAAAAAAAAAAAAAAAAAAAAGTCTGAAAAGATAAGGCATTTCTCTTAAAGGAAGTTACTAAACAAGGCAACTATCGAGCAAAAGTGGGGTTGTATCCCTTCCTGCCTTAGCATAGAAAACTGACACTGCAGGGCTTACAATTGCCCAAAAGCTCTTCAAAGATAATTGTCCTCCTACTGCTTTTACTCTGTATAATAGACTCTTCCTGCCCTGTAGCAGCCTGCCCGGTCTGTGAACACCATGGGATTTGACCCTTTGAAGACTTTTCTTTTGAAGGAGTTTGTCCTGTTTGTCCAGGTTTCACCCAGTAAAGGTCAGCTATAACTGGTAATAGTTTTGTTGATGTTTCCATACTTTGGGACAAAGTTCCTTATTTGCTCTGTATTTTCTCTCTAGTTTTACTTCACATTTTGAGGATTTAAAAAAAAAATGTCTTTCTGTATTTTTGCCAGCTGTGATAATTCATTTTTCCTTTGGTTTTGATACTTAACTTGCAAAAGTACAAGTGGATAGAGCAGCTAAATATTTGGCCATTATTACGCTGAGTGGAATAGGAAATAATCAGCTAATCATATCTTGTCCTAGTTGGCACTCTTTTCCCTCATTCCCTCCCCACACATGCCTTTATACTGATTTTTTTTTTTTTTTCTCTTTCTTCAAATTATCCTGGGTTGGAGTCAGTCTTGTATTTGGTTTCCAATTGTGAAGGAAAACCCTTCAGTGGTTTGGTGCTACAATTATAGCCAATCCATTTCTTTGGACCCAAGTTGGCCAAAGTCTCAGAATAGAAACATGAAAGGATAGGAACATTTACATGTAAAAACCATCTTTCCATCACTGGTACGTACCACCTTACTCTCTCAATATGTATACGTCATCCCTTTTAAAAACTCCTTTCCCTATGTATTGTATAGGTTTCAACCCTATAAGATCAAACACCCCTTTTTGTAAAATATATTTTACAATATTCCCATTACCATCCTCAAAGGACATTTACCAATAATGTAACTTATCTATATATAACTTCAAAAACATTGCTGAATAAAGAATGGATTGAAAGGAAAATGTATTATAAAATAATTTCTATATTGATCACCAGTAATTCATTATCCAATATATAAATAAGCAGGCTATATAATGCTCATGATAAATGTAGTACCTGTGCCTGGAATCACCAGGTAGAGACTGCTATAAATGCTGACTAATGCAGGAATGTGGTGCTAATGATTAAAGTGTCATGAGCTGTATTGCTTACAGTAATGGTGTTTTCCTTTGTGCTTAACAACTTTTGGTAAAGTTCTGAATAAAAAAGTACAATTTTTTTTTCCTTTAATTTATTTGCACGCTAGTTGCTTTCTTGGAAAATTCTTGTATATTTAAAATGTGAAAAAAATATTGATAGTTTGCATGTATATGTAAAATGGAGCTAAGGTCCTAAGTTCACATAATTATAAACAGGTTGTCACCTGCTTTTCAAAAGCTGTGCAAGCATGAAGCAATTATTTGTTTGGTTGGACTGTTCTGCATGGTACCAGGTGTCTAGTGTCCTTGGCACATCTCTCCCTTCCATACGAAGATTGAAAATGTTTTCATATATTTCCTACATGTACTCTAGAGCAGGGGTCTCCAACCCCTAGGCCGTGGACGGGTAGCGGCCTGCAGCCTGTTAGGAACCAGGTCGCACAGCAGGAGGTGAGCAGCAAGTGAGCAAAGCTTCGTCTGCCACACCCCATTCGCTCCCCATCGCTCGCATTACTGCCTGAACCATCCCCCCATCCCCCCCATCTGTGGAAAAATTGTCTTCCATGAAACCAGTCCCTGGTGCCAAAAAGGTTGAGGACCGCTGCTCTAGAGGGTGGTAGTTCACCAGTTGAGAAGAACTGCAGATGGGGATTGTATTTTTAGATGCAAGTGACAGAAGCTAGGACAAGACAAACTATTTAACCAAAGAGCAGATTTTGGTTTTCATGTGATGAAGTCTGAAGGAAAGAAGTCTAAGGGAAGAAAGTGGCTTTATGATGTCAACATCTCAGATTCCTTCTGTCTTTTTGCTCTTTTACTCATAATATCTTACTCTCACTCTCATGCTTGTCAATTCCTGGTTGCAAGATGATGGTGTCAGTACCTCCAACCTTACATCCACATTCCAGGGAAGACAAAGAAAAAAGTGTAGAGGAGGAAAAATAATTTCCCTCTACCTTTCTAGGGTCTTGGCTGAGACCCACACTCTAATAAAAGACAGATTAACAGGAAAAAAAACAAACATAAATTTAATAACATGTATACTTCCTGTATACTTGGGAGAGACCCAGGAAAACTGAGCTGAAATGGCCAAAGTCTCCACCCTAAGTACCATCTCCAGCTAAAGACAAAAGAAGATGTTAGGGTAGATAGGAGGCCAGTTATGTGAGGTGACCAGGAAAAGCACAATAAACATGTTATGCAGATTGTTATGCAGATTTAAGTCTGTTGCCTTCTCCATTGATAAGAGTTTCTAGCGATTTAGTCATCCCCCTCTTCCTGGTCCAGAGAGGGTGACACTTACCCATAGAGATTTTTCCTTAGAAATGTAAATGTCTCTTTCAGAAGGGTAACTTCTACTCAGGTTATGATATTCCTTTGTCTGCTGTTTCATAAAAATAATCAGCTCGAGCTAATCCTTATGCCAAGGAGGCATATGCTAGGGTGGCAGATTCTGCTCCCTTTCAGAAGCAAGACTAAGAAAGGGGTAGCATATCTCAATAAAGCTGGGGAGAAAAAGAAAGTGAGGGGCAACATCTGTATCAGGAAAACAACTTTCCCCGAAATCCTGTGCCGTCTTCCTCTCACCTGGTCACAAGGCCACTGCTGGCTTCCTGGGAGGCTAGAAATGAGGTTGTTTGTTTTAGCTAGACGCACTTCTACCACTAAACAAAACTAGAATTTTGTTAAAAAGTAAGAAGGGCAGAATGGGTATTGGGTAAACAACAGGCAATATCTGCCTCTCCTGCAATCAGGAGGAATTGCCAAAAAAATAAATATTTCAAGATCTATATAAGTAGATTTGCTATTGATTCCTAAATATTTTAGATAAGATTTTTTAGTCAATTGTGGTGTACATTTCAAAGACTTTAATAATGGTTCTTGAAAATGGTCACATCGACCTAATATTTGCAGTATTCATCTTTCCTATCTTCCATCTGTACTACCCCATGCAGGTAAATTTATTATCTTATTTTCCAAATAAAGTCATTAGTACACAACAACATTTTGCCTGAAGTTGACATAAAACTAAGAGAAATCATTGTCTCAAAAAACAAGACTAGGCTAAGACCGAAGGAAGGAATTCTTTTGTGAACCATACATTTTGACCCAGAAGAGCTATTTCACACCCTTCCTCCTGGTAGCAAACAATGAGGGAAGCAAATGCTTACCATCTGCCCATTAAAACCTGTTCAATCACTGGGGAATTGGAAGTGCTGCCTCTGTTTGTTTGTTGTTAAGCTTAAAATTTAAAAAAAGACTCAGGATAGGTAAGCGGGGTTGATTCTAACACTAAAATGAAACAAAAACAAATAAACCCAGAGCAAGCTGCTTCCCAAAAGCCACAGAACAACAAAAAGAGCTGTAAACTTCTTCAGAAGACTTCAAGGGGAAAAAAAAAAATGTGTTTCTTCAGAAATGGGATATTCCAGGGACTTGTTATAACAGTTTTATGGAGATATAATTCACATACCATAAAATCCACCCTTTTAAAACGTACAATTCGAGGGGTTTTAGTATATTCATTTAGCTGTGCAACTATCACCACTGCCGAATTTTAGTATATTTTCATCATCCCCAAAAGAAACTCCATGCCCATTAACAGTCATTTCCCGTTCCTCCCTCCCTATAGCCTCTGGCAACGACTAGTCTATGTTCTGTCTCTATGAATTTGCCTATCGTGGACATTTGATATAAATGTAATCATACTATATGTGGCCTTTAGTGCTTGACTTCTTTCCTTTAGCATGGAATAAAAATTTTTCTCTACCCAGCTAGGTTCTTTTGGCTGGTGTATTAATAAAATTGACATAATACAGATTAACAGGGGAAAAACAAATTTAACTATGTATGTATGGGAGCCCCACAAAGACAATGAGAGACTCCCCAACAGTCAGGCAATTGAGGCTTATATGCCATTCTGAGCTAAGAGGAAGCGGGATAGGGATCTGGGGCTACAGTGGGGAGGAAGACAATTCACAGAAAGATAGGAAGACCAAGTATTTGGTAAACAGATGTTTGCTATGCCATATGCAGAGGCAGTGGGTCACAAAGAGGACTTTGAACAAACCGACCGTGCCAGGCTCCCCTAAGCTTACCATACTTAGCCCATAGTCTTTGTAGTTATATCTAGTGACAGCTCTCTTCATGGACCAGGCCCTCTATCTAAGTTATTTTATGTAGTTGAAGGGAAGGTGAAACACTCTTGCTAAGTTTTGGGCCTCCATCTCTTTAGCTTAGAATAATCCACATGCCAAAGTGGCACTTTCTGGGGAGTCTTATTCTGAACCCGTTCAGTTCCTTCCACCTTTGAAACTTCCCCAAGAAGTTTCATAGTCTAGAAGTTGAGTTGGTAGGTTGTTCTATCTCATTGTACTAATCTCTTATTACTGAGAATAGGTGAGTTCAGTTAAACAATTGTCTCATTTCAGGGGGTGAGACAGTTAAGAGTGTCTCATTTCAGGGGGTGAGACAGTTAAGAGTGTCTCATTTCAGGGGGTGAGACAGTTAAGAGTGTCTCATTTCAGGGGGTGAGACAGGGGGCTCCCACAGTTAAGCCTATAGTGCAAGCAATCAGTTACTTAATAAGACACATTTCTGTAGACTCCAAGAAAAACAAAAGTTAATATTGGAGCAGATTACAATCCCAGTTTCTGAGTTCTCAAGGCATCCCATTGAGAGGATTTCTAAATGTCTGGCTCAAAGCATCTTCAGATGAAGTGAGGGCAGGCAGTGGCAATCTAATAGATTTTCCTAGTTTGCAGTTTGAATGTCTCTGCTGATCTTTCTGAGTGGCCCACACAACAACAGGCATGAAGATTGTCTATACATGAACTGTTGTGATTTCTCTGAAGTTTATATCAAATTGTCCATCTTTAGCTGGTATGGCTTTGGGGAAAAGGCAGTTTTAGTTCTCATTGATTCCAAGTCAAAAGAGTGAGAGATAATTGAAATGTTAGTTTGGAGAGTTGTAGCCAAATATTGGAAGAAACTAGAAGAATCAGGATTTAGTCCACTTTACAAGTAGAAGAAAACAATAATACCTCAAAGACAGTTTAATATCCACAAAAGCGTATTATTGAAACATAATTTTTCTGTATACAATCACCCCCATTTTTATCAAGGATAACTGCAATAAGACTAATTTGTTTGCAATTAAGTCTAGTTTCAATAAACTTGGTCTGATTATTTACATAAGTGTAGCAAGAATAGTTATTGACTGTATAGGCTGTCTTAAGTTTGCTTTGCTGGAACTTTTCATAAGCAATCTCAGATTAGACTCTTAAAAGCTTCTCAAGGCTTAAGCCAAGCCAAGCATTCACCATCAGGTGCAATACCTATAGATTTGGGTGAATTCCTCTCTTCTTGTGGTCCCCCAAATATCCTGAAGTTCCTGTGCCTGCCGCAGTGACCTTCCTTAGTCACCTGGTAAGGCTGTTGGGAAGCAAGGTGCCAGGTTGTTTTTCCAAGGGGCTTTATTGGCTCCATAAGTCAACCTTAGTTCCTTAAAGCTATCTGGTCATATCTGAGTTTATGTACCTCATTTTCAAATATGACATGTCAGTCAGAGCTTTCGTGACATAACCAATGGTTCCAATTGAGCCCTGTTGCAAGATGAACAGATACTTATTGAACTTATGCAAATGACTATATTGCCATTAAAATAAGAATACTCATTGAGAGTTTCTGAATTCTGGCAGGGAGAAATAGGGAGAAAAAGATAAATGTTTCATCTCCATTTACAAAGTTATATCCCATAAAATTGTTCTAAGTTATAGGTAGTTTAAGCAAAAAGATTAAAGTTTTCCTTAACTTTGGAGAAACAGAACATTTAAAAATAAGCAATGTTTCAAGCAAAAAAAAAAAAATCATAAAAAGCTATAATTATCCTCATCAGTGTATTCAGTTGCATGTAATTAATTCTTGGTGATTTTGAATCCAGTTTTTTCCATTAGTTCCTGAAATTCTTACCCAGTTCAGTTTTATGATCTTAAAGTTATCAGAAATCTGTATTCTAGGGTACTTCCATTAGTCTCCTTGAAGATGAAGCACTTTTGCAAACACTTTTGCAAAAGCATCGAAGTAAAACAGTAACTCTCTGTAAATGACAAAGACTTAAAACATGGCCATGGTTACAGATCTGATTAGAGTTCATTACAATGCAGTTGGCAAGGAAGTTTGTTTATTTCTGTGATATACAACATTTAAAGATAATGGCTAGAATTATGACTGATAATATTATACCAGGATATAGCCAAATTTTAGAAATTTCACACAGTTTCTGGAACACTTATAATATGTATTTATCAAATACAGTGTAAAGAAAGCCTAGTATTACTTCTTATCTGACAATGCCTCCCATGTAATTTAGCATATCACATATGCCTAATTAGTTTAACCTCTCTCTTTTATAAGGGGAGAGAACAAATTTTTTGACATGTTCCAGGAGTGCTCTAGAAAATCCCAAAGTTAATTCTGGGTCAAAAAGACTTTATTTATAATTTGATTTTGTGAAATTTGTCAAAAAATCAAAGCGTTGTAGACACTTGACTAGCTAGGATCACAGGTCATTGTGAAACAGTACTTAATTATCTGCTTAACCAAAGTAACAAAATATTTTAAAGGCAAATACAGAAGATTACATAGTTGTGAGCAAAACTTAACTCTTTTAATAGAGAGGACTCGGTTTTAAGTAATCAAAGACCTGATGAAGACAGTATAAAGCACAGTTGGTAAGGCAAAATCTTGGCTTTCCAAGCAGATTGCTTAAAAGGTAAAGAAAAACCTTTGTTTAAATTTCTTATTAAGAGCAGACCAATAATCTAAGAAAGATTTTCTTTTTAGCAGATGAAAGAAAATCGAGTTTTAGTTTTACATAAGTATACTATGGGTATTAAAGCTTAATTTAAAAACAATTATAATGGTAATTCAAGTTTCAGCCAACTTGACCACACAAAACCCACCCCCCTTCTCTCTCTCTCTCTTTCTGTCTCTCTCTCCATAGTTTGTGCTCCATTCTCCTTTTTTTTTTTTTTTTTTTTCCCATTCTGAAATAACCAGTTTTATTTTAGGAAAAAATCAGTTTCCTTTCCCTCAACAAAAATGCATCTCCATACCTCGTACCTTTTCTAACCAAAAACACAGCTTACTTTTCCTTGCATGCAGAGTTGTTTCCCTTATTATTTCTAGTAGTTTTAGCTGCATGTATTAATTAGAATTCTTTAACCTTAGAAACCTTGTTTCTAGTGAAAACTTAGAAATAAGCAATTTTGAACTGTTACACCACCATTCTTTACATTGACAAATTTGTGGATACATTTCATAATTTCTAGAAGCATGTGTTTCTTCATAGATTAGTCTTTCAATAAAGCATAAGATATGTTTCCTAGAGACCCAAATTTATCTTTAGTTCCTCTGTAATAGGAAGCCAAATGTAGATAAACCTACGTTCAGAAATTAATGTTTCCCTATTTCATCTTATTTGGAAATGATGTAGATATTCAATAAAATTCTAGCACTTCATTTAACTTAGCAAAACTCTTAACAGTGGAAGTCACCAAAGAGATTTGGGTAACTATTTTTAAATTAACATACAATAAAACAAACATTACTAAAGAGTTCACCTAAAAACTTTTATCTCACATTTGTTTAATTTATTTGTTCATTATAATATTTAGATTACTCATGAAAATTTTATGAGACATTAAAGCAGTTACTCACCATCTTAAGTTTTTGTTTTTGTTGTTGACAAATTTTGTAGCAGAGATAACATGAGCTTATTTGACTTTTAGTAAACCAAGAAAGAATAATACTTTATTATACTTTATTTATACTTAAATACTTTATATTTATACTTAATATTTATACTTATATATACTTAATATTTATACTTAATACTTATATATTTATACTTAAATACTTAAATACTTTATTTATACTCAGTGTTGATTATTCTAAGGATGTATCTGTATTAATTAAGCCAACAAACTTAAACTAGCTTTAACACCAAGTATTTTCCCAGGTCATGTGATCCTGAAAAGCTTCTGGGTTAGGTTCTATTATACTTTTGATAGTTTTTATGAACACTAAATTTATATAAGTACTGGTTGTTTAGGCCAATTTAAGAGAGCTGTTTTACAACTTAATTTTAGTAATGTCATCCAGAGATAGCAAATGTCACATCTACAAAACATATATAAGGACACACATAAACATATAGACATACATAAACAGAGACCTTATAGGTTTTGTTTTAAAATTTTATCCATGAGATAGGTATGATAATGTAAAACTCAGTAGTTTATAAAATAAGTTTACCTGAGTAGATTTGGGGCAAAAAAGTTTTATATAGCAGTTCATATTTTTAAAAAACGTCTCCCTTTCTCCATTGTTTGGGTATATACTTTTAAAAAGGCTTGAGAACGTTTATCTTTACATCTGGGTACATAGTTTCATTTTAGCTTCGGAGAGGAGGTCCCCCCAAATTTTCTGTCGGCTTCCAATCTGTTCAGTCTTCAACAGTTATTAAAACAATTCCTTTGGGGGCTTCCCTGGTGGCGCAGTGGTCGAGAGTCCGCCTGCCGATGCAGGGGACACGGGTTCGTGCCCTGGTCCGGGAAGATCCCACATGCCGCGGAGCGGCTGGGCCCGTGAGCCATGGCCGCTGAGCCTGCGCGTCCGGAGCCTGTGCTCCGTCCGCAACGGGAGAGCCCACAACAGTGAGAGGCCCCCATACCGGAAAAAAAAAAAAAAAAAAAAAAAAAGTAAAACAATTCCTTTAAATATCTTGTCAGTTTTCAGCTGGGACCAACAGCAACCACCTTCAGTGTTAAATGCAATATGCCTTTATAACGTCTATATATAGTGTTTTAAAGTTTTAACAAAGTCTTTTCTGAGTGCATAATGTAACCGTGGACTGGTTCATCTTAAAGAGAAAAAGCCCCTGAACATTGGCCTTTAGCTAATCATTTGTAAGAGGACCTAGGAGAAATTCCAGTCATCTGTTTCCTCTGTGTGTGTGTGTGGGGGGGGTGTTTAGGGGGCCATCTGACTTGTTTGAAAACTACAGTGTAATCCTGGGTGGGAAGAACACCCACTTAGCTGCAAAAAAAAAAACAAAACAAAACCCTATGAGTGGCTTCGAAAAGACATTTATCCTTAAATTTGGTAGGATCCTCTGAAAGTGGACATAAAGTGGCTTTATAATTTAAAAGATGTACTGCTGTCCAACGGACAAGAATTCTTTCCGCTGGGGGTCTGGTATACATTTGCAGAGGATACTGCATAGGAAGCCCTAAGACTGGCAGAGTCTGATTATAGAACTGAGAAAAATGACCCTTAGGTCAGAGCCTTACTGTCCATCCCAGATGCTTCTGTTAGATTTATTTCCCGGCTTTTAGTATGTACATGAATAACCTGTATACCCTGGCTTAGAGATCAGGCTGAAGTGCTTTCTGTGAATCTTGTAGGGAAGGGGAAGCTAAAACAAGCAGCTGGGTGTTTAAGGGATTTTCTGGGGAAGGTGAAGGAGTTTTGTGAGCTAAGGGGATTTGCTGAGGAGAGAGACCTGGATTTTAAAAAGGGGAATTTATGTTGGATGGGGACTTTCAATTTTGTTCTAAGTCTAATTTCTATTCTTTCATCTTGTTAAGGGAGTCCCTAAAGCTAGTTACACTCCTTTCTGTCTCATTTTTAACTTGATCTTTCTGTAGGTACCAATAAGACAATTGCTGAGAATGAGAGCTCTCTAAAGTTTTTTTCTTTCAAATATAGCCAGTTCAAAGAATCCATTGTCTGGCCATTGATGGGTAGCATCTTATATTAATCTCAATAGCAACTCAAACCAATATAAGCCTTCTTATGGCTTAATCAAGGATGTAAGAGGCATCTCACAAGAGAGTGCAAAGGATGCAGCCCTCACAAGATCCAGAAAGTTTACTCCCAGGGTTAGCCTAAGAAAGCAAATATCTTCATTGTCACACGTGGTATGAATGGTGTAGTGAAAATCAGTGTCTCCCGTTTCCCACAGGAATGTGAGACGGCTCCTGTCAAAGACTCATTCATCTGTGACATCTAGCAGGTGCTACTGGAATGGGATTTTTCCAGCCCAAACAAGACAAGGTTGAGATGAGAAATGCCCCTTATGGACCCAGACCCCTTATGACAAATTCCCCTGAGAGCTGGCACAGTTGGACAAAGATAGTACTGCTTGTGACTTTGTGTGTCAGAACCCTAGTCTTTTCGACTGGCCACCAAGATGCATGCTGGTACATGCACCTTCTAGCTGGCAGAGACCAGAGAGAACATTCTCACTAGTTCTGAAACCAAGCTCTCAAGACAGAACAAGGTGAGAGGAAAACTTCATCCAGTTTTTCTCATATGCACATTAACAACTTTAGCTAAGTCTTGGGTCTCTCAGAACCAAACTAATACCTAAGAGCCATATGTCACTGGGTTGGAGATTGTGAGGTGTTTTATAGAGTGCCTTGATGCACGGAAATTTTCTTGAGGTCGGCAGGTGACCTACTGTCAATCTAACCCATTCTGTGACCCAACTTATCCTAAGACAGGAGTCTTTTGGTTAGGTGGTGAATGCTCTGACAGCTCTTAAATGTTTGACCTATGCCCATCAATTTTGAAATTTTGACTTTTGAGGTGTCCATTAGCAGCAGCCTTTAACTCATGTGCACATTAACCCGTAGCAAACAAAGTTTGTCTAAACAGATGCTGGTCTGGTGAGACCTGCGAACTCACCAGTCTGTGTAACTGACTTGAACAGTAGGCTTATATGACCTATGCCTGTGTTCTACCCTATGGTTTTCCTTCTTATGACAAACACAACAGACAGAGACAAAGAAAAACAGTGACCATCTCTGGGAGGAAAAGGATCAACAGAAAATCAGGAGTACTCATAACAAATATTTACCAAGGTTGCTATACTCAAGGAAGTAGGTCCACAAATATTTTCTCCTGCTACTGTAAATTTGGTAGTCTGTACATAGTAAAAACCTAATAAATGATCTTTAGTATAGTCAAATATAGGAGAGAAAGCAAACATAGGCAAGAGAAAATGGTTGTCTTTCTTACAGCCTGGAAGTGACCAAAATATTTTAGTAATAATTTAGAACAAATAGTTTAAATATAAAATAATTCCATTAACATTTTAAAATGTGAAATGCTACCTAATTTCATATGGCTGAGATATAGAAAGCCTTTTTTGGTTTTTAAGACTAAGTAAAGAAGAGGAAAATCTATCTTGCCCATGCTTTATTTAGAATCTATTGAGTTTCATAATTTAGAATGCCATTGAGTGACCTCATGAGCCCCTAAACTTCCCATTATTTTTATTTTAGACTCACAGTATGTGAGACTTTAGTTTTCTGAATATCTACCTTGTTCTTTAAGAAATCGGATTGGGTATCTCATGGGAAAATTATATAAAAATGCCAATAATAATATATTCTTCATGGATTTTCAGTGAGGATTAAATGATCTGATTCTGCTAACTCTGTATTGTATTAGTGGAATAGACTCCATAATCCATATTGGAATATGGATTCATGAGACAATAATACAGGTGCATTGCTGACTGAATTAGCCCCAGTTTTGGTTTTAAATAAATGTGTTGATTGTTTCATCACAGTACACATTTGGCTTCCATCTGCCGTGAACCACTATTCGCAGTGTTAAAAATCCCATTTAACTTTGATATTATTTATGCTTTCAACATAGCATACTCAAAAGTAGTTTTTGTCTCTGTTTTTTTGCAAAGTGTCAAAGAATGTCATTTAAAAAAATAGTGTGAGAAGAATAAACATTGAAATCATAAGTGTCTCACCTGGTCAAAGTTAGTCAAGAATAAATATCATTTTTACCCTTAAGGGGACTGCTGGGTTTTCTCTGGGAATTGGATGTACTGGATCAGCAACGATCTAGAAAGTAGGACACCAAATTGGTTACCATTAACTTATATCATGTAGTAGCTGCAAATAAGAAAATTGATGTGACATTAAGGAATTCAGTAATTATGTACATATGTGCACATCCACCAAAGTGCACATATTCCTGTATACTTTAAAAACAAGAGCAGTTTTCATATAATATCTCTGAAAATCTGAGCCTATGAATAAATAAATTGATAGAAATGAGTGATAGTCACATAACCTAGAACTTTTTGAGTAAATTTTAGCTCTGTAAAAAAAGTAATCTTACTTTATCAGTAGATGTGTTTCTCAGTGTGTTTCATTGTTATTTACAGACATTTATAGTCTTTTTTAAGAACTGGCAATATTAATACTGGTAACTTACTGCAAGAAAACAAAAGAAAAGTTTTATCCTAAGTTTATAGCTTAAGTACTTGGAAAAGTCCCATTTTGTTTAAACAAAATTTGTGAAATAATAGAAAAGACATTTAGGAATAGAATAATTTTTTTAAATACTATGAAATTTATAAATTGATAAGAAAAAAAGTCTATAGGGAACATTAGCAAAGAGATGAATAGGCAATTAAAACTAAATGAAACACAATTGTCTAAGACAGTCATAATTCAAGAATTTAAAATGAAGTCATTCTCACCTATCAGATTGACAAAGGTGAAAGGCTTACTGAATGCACGCCAGAGGCAAGAGTATGGGGCACAAAGCTATCTTAGACTATGGAGTAGAAGAAAGAAGGCCAGGCGTTGAGATCAACTTGGCGTTATCTTTCATACTTGAAAGTATGACCATTTTTACATAACAGTTCTACTTCAAGGAGTATGTCCTTCATCTCTGTTTGCGCAAGGGTAAAAATACAGATGTAGATGGATTTTTTTGCTGTAGCTGGGTAATAGGAAAATAGATAGGTAATGTAGAGGACCATAATTAGGTAGTAAATCCCTACAAGAGACTTTTATACTGCAGTTAAAAAGAATGAGATAAATTGATACGAAATGTGATAATTAAGTAGTTTTAGTTGTTTTAATGTACATACATATTCTAGTTTATTATATATATATAAAAGGGTTCTATTTGTATACAAACACAATCAATCAATATTATGTGTTTGTGCAGAGAAGTTCAGGACATGCTCGTTTGGTATCGTAACAACCATTTTTATGGTTTTATATATAGGGAGTGGAATTTGGTGGTGGTTGAATTTTCACCTGTGCATGCATGGGGTGGGTAGCACATGAAATATTTTTCTTTAATTTGCATGTACTATTTCACTTCAAGAATCGATTAACCAATTATATATACATATATATATATTTTATCATTTAAAAACAAAGGAAGAACCCAAGTTTTTGTTGTTGTTGTTTTTTGTTTTGCTTTTTATAAAATGGCTACTGTACATAGTGACTGTGTTACCCTAAGTAAAAAGTTTATTATTGTCAAAGTATTTGCTCATTTATGTAAGTATATATTTATCTTTGTAGTGGATAAAGATATTTTTTTCCTTATTTTTTTTGGCCGCTTTGGGTCTTAGTTGCAGCACATGGGATCTTCATTGAGGCATGTGGGATCTTTTGTTACAGCATGCGGTCTCTTTGTTGCAGTGCTTGGTCTTCTCTCTAGTTGTGGTGTGTGGGTTTTCTCTCTCTAGTTGTGGCACGCAGGCTCCAGAGTGCATGGGTTCTTTAGTTTGTGGCACGCAGGCTGTCTCGTTGAGGCGTGCGAGCTCAGTAGTTGTGGCATGCGGGCTTAATTGCCCCATGGCATGTGGGATTTTAGTTCCCAGACCAGGGATCGAACCCATGTCCCCAGCATTGGAAGGCAGATTCTTTACCACTGGACCACCAGGGAAGTCCCTGTAGTGGATAAAGACTAAAAAATATCTTTTAGAATAACATCTTGGGGGATTCTCCAGCTCTTAGAGGTGTCCCATCAGTATTGACTCCTTGACCTGAAGCTCTTTGATCCTCTCAAAAAAACAGAGTGAGAACTTCCTTTTCTCCCTTGTTTCCTCTCACTAAAAATAGCAATCTCATTTTTAAAACAACTGGAAGGTAACTGAAAACTTTCAGCGGTACTAAATCACTGTCAGGAAAAAAAATCTTTTTAAAAATTAGAAATGGCTCAAGTAAAGCCATTTAAATCTGACTAGCAGAAGCAGATTCCGAAGAAAACAGTGAACATGATCATTAGCCGCAACACATGCATTCACTTATTCATTCAACAAACAAACTTCTGATGAGCACCTAAGTCTCAGGGACTACAATCCATGCCTAAAATGCAAAGATGAATAAAGGCCAGTTTCTGTTCTCAAGGAAATGAACATCTTTTAAGAAAAAAAAATGGATTTGTAGGTAGATAACTATGAGGAATAAAACAACAGTAAGCTGTGCAAGGAGTGATGACACAAAGGGAGAGAAATCAAAACCAACTGGGCAAGTTGGGCCAGGCTTCCTATGGCACTGTCTTGAAGGATGCATGGGGATATCATCCAGTAAGCAGCTTCCAACTCAGCTGAACTCTCATCATGCTTCTTGCCCAACCTATGTTACATTTTCAACCTTGTCTCTAAAATAAAGAAAAAGATGAAGCATTGGGTAGAGAAAAGCAAGAACAGTCTAATGGGCTCTATAGGACGAATGTGTAGTATACTTGTTGAATCTAGTATACACTGTCCATATCCCCTTGACACATTCTGCCTGATGGTTTTCTACTTGCATGCAGCTAAGGACTTTGATGGATTTCCCATGTGGGGAAGGCTAGAAGTGCTGGAATATTGAGAGCCCAAGTGGTATCCTTTAGTTAATGATGGATGAGAATTGGATGATAAATACCCTGATATTTTGACTCTCAGATGGAACAAGTGTGAAGCATGCCTACACCATCTTCTAGAGGTCCCCAGTGACATTGAGCCCCAGTTGTTCATAGTCATGACTTTCTCATTAATGCACCCTGTATTGGCAGTTTTCTATTTTCTTCCTCATTTCTCCACTTCCCTAGTGATGCTTCCTATGATCACCATCATAATGAACATCATGGACTCAAATTCCTGTCCCAGGTCTGACCCTGGGGAACCCAATTTAAGACTTTGGGCAGTGGACTGGCTAGGAAGGATAAGAGATGAAATGAAAGGCTCCCATGTCTCTGGCTTGGGAGACAGATGGGTAGCAGAACCAGCTAGCAAATATATACTGCCTTTCACTGCCTAGGGGTGTTTAGTTGAGTAAAGATCCTGACTAGCCAAGCCCTGAGGAGTATATGAAGGTTATTGTAATCCAAACTGCCTTAGTGGTTATGAGCCTGTGTGGTAATGGGTTACGGTGGCTTTAATATCCTAATTCTGCTAGCTTGTTACCTCTCCATGTGCATCTGCAATGCCTTGGCCACTCCAGGGCTTCCCATTCCAGCGTGCATCACTGTCCTTGTTGGATATGGTTCAGGCACTTGCAAGTTTGGGCTGCTGCTTGCCTCCCTTAGTTCTGGTGCTGAGCGCTTCTCCCAGGGCCTTTCACACCTCTGTCAGCTACACTGCTGACCCTCTACTCCAGGCAGATGCTTGCTTCCACAGCTGCAGCAGCTCGACACTGTGCCCTAGGCCACTGTTAACCACCTGGGTGCTGCTGTTTCATGCTTTGCTTGGTGCTTTCAGTATGCACGAAGCCACAGCTACTAAACATATCCATGAAATGGCAAGGGGAAACTTCCCATGCTCAGTGTTAGACAGGCATCCCTTGCTGTCCAAAAGTACAGTGTTCCTATGAAACCTGTATGCGAAAATGGCTGGTGTAGAGCAAAGGCGCAATTACCTTAGGACACATCTTGCTTACCGATGCACAAAATAAATCGACATAAAGCACAGACGCTCACAGACAGTTCTAAGCTATGGAGGCTTGATGCTGAGATGCTAAGTGTAGTTCCTGGGAAGAAGCTTGGCGGTACCGCTCTTGCTATTTGGGATGCTCACCACCTCTGTAACCACTTGCTATGAAATGAATGCTGAACACTGTTTTTGCTTTTCATCTTTTTTATAAAAGCAAAATCCTCTTCAAATTTCTTTGGGTTAGTGTAAATAAGTACTAATGTAGGTCTCTCATAAAAGTGAAGAGGCATAAAATGAGCTTTCAAAGAGCGAGGGATACCTGTACTCTTCTAAGACAGTCACAGTACAGTTGCTGGGCTCCAAAGAGTGACTGTTTTAATAAAACTGATCCTTCAGGGTTGCAGGTAGATCTTTTATCCTCGTACACGCATTGGACACCAAAGTGGTCATGGGTTCTGGTAACAGCCATCATAGTGTATTTGGGACTTCTCTATTCTAATACTTAGGCCAAGTATTAAATTAGCTTATTATGTCCGTATGTGTAGGATGAATTTTATCTTAGAGCAATAGACTTTCTCCTTGAAATTGTGCTTTTTTTGTAGCTCCACAGATTTCATGGATATGAATGTTCATATGTTGTCTAATAGTGGAGAGTTTTAAGTTATTAATTTTGTTTCTATTAGGAAATACTTAGGCCCCCATGCCAATTAAACATAAAGAGATACTGAAAGATAAGGATATTATTTAACTCCCTTACTCACCAGATGCAGCTAAGCCTTTGAGACAAACCAGAATCCAAATCTACCCTGAATCTTGGATATTTCAAGTATGATCCAATGTCAGTTTTGTTACAGAAGTATAAATGATTGTTATTTATGCTCGCATGTTTTCTAGACAGTTAGAATATTTTGTTGTATTGATTTCCTGATTACTTGACTGAAGTCCATAAACAAACAGAAATCTAAAAAATGCCTCTCAGGGCCTAGAGAAACCGTAATGATCAAAGAGTATAGTTATATTGATGCCATGATGAGGAGAAAGGAAGAACTTAAGACATAATTATTCTTATGATAACTTATATCTTGCCATTAATGTATTATAGGTGCACATGGATCATTTTGTATAACATTATTATGGACAGTTTCAAACATATACAAAAATAGAAAAAAATGTATAACAAATACCAAGTACCCCTCATTGAGCTCCAGCAGTTATAATCGTTACCATATTGTTTCCTCTGTACACCGACACACTGCCTATATCTAACTCTTTTGAAACAAATCCCAGAAAGTATATCTCTTCCTCCCTAAACATCTCAGCTTGTATTTCTAAAAGAATCCTCCTTCAAAACATAATAACAATGCCACTGTCACATCCAGAAAAAGTAATATTTTCTTAATATCATAAAATACACAGTGCTTATGTTTCCTAGATTATCTGATAGGACATCACTAATTTTTAAATAATTGATTTGAGATCAACAAGACTGTACATTGGGATTTTTAAATGTAATTGTTAAATCTACTTTAATCTATAGATTACTCTTAAAGTTACCTCTGCCTCTCTCTTTCTCTTTCTCCTGTTGTTTTGAAGAAACAGGGCCTTTTATCTAGATGTTGTTGATTATATCCCCATCATATTGTTTAAAAGTTTCTCTGTCCCTGGTGGTTCCTGTAAATTAGCAGTTAGATCTAGAGGGCTGCTCATAGTTAGGCTTCTTTCTTTATTTTTCAAGATAAGTTTATTAATAGTTTTGTCTATTTTCATCAAAAGGTACGTAATGTTTGGTTGCCTCACTTTCATGGTGTGTGATATTAGCAACCATTGATGATCTTTGTCTTAATTGTTTTACTATGGTTTGCAAAATAGTGATATTCTATCACTCCTTCTTCATTTATTAGCTGGAATATTTCTATAAATACAACTCCTCTGCATTACCTATTTGGTTACCTTGTAATATAGTCCATATAGAAAAAGCAGAATAAATGCTTCAGAGAACAATTTTCAAAAGAGAACAATTTTCCAAATTGGTTCCTTAGTAGTCTCTTCCAAAAGTTACCAGTGATGATTTTTGTTTATTTATTTTTGCTTGTTTGTTTTGGTATCACTATGAGTGTATAGATTTAAATATATCCAAGTATAATCGATATATTGCAATCCTTTCTTTTGTTGTTACTCTTATTGATCCTCCTATTTTTCCATCTATATCCAATGGAAGCCTCTTCACATTGGCTCCTGAGTCCTTTTGATATGAGACTAATAAATTTTGATAGGCCACATAGAACTTTGGTTGTAGACCACTAATGGGTGTCCCTGAGATGTGAGTATAACTATTTTTTCTGGATTATTTAGTCATTTAAGACATTTACTTAGTGACTAACATTTAATAGGAGTTAACAAGGCAACAGTGAAGGAGCAAATAATCCTCATTTCTATATTTGGACTAATAAAATCAATCAAATCAGTAGTTATGAAGAATTTATTACATAGTTAGCACTCTCGAAGATACTGTGTACAGAGAGAAAAGATGGGAGATTAGACTTTCATCCTATATTGAAACAAATTTCCAATCTGATCAGAGACTTGGCTTTTGAAAATCTTGGATGCTTAGAGTTGGCATCATCAACAATTAACACTTTCACAACTACTGAGTGATCAGATATAAAGACCACAATATAGAACCTCAACCTCTCCTCTTGTGAGTTAGGTTACATTATTCAACTTATTTCAAGATAAAGAAGACAGAATTATAGCGCTTGTGATCTATAACCATAATATTTTTTCATTATTTATATCCCCTTCCCATTTTATATTCTTTTAAAAATATTTATTTATTTATTTGGCTGCCCCAGGTCTTAGTTGCGGCACACAGGATCTTTGTTGTGGCATGCAGGATCTTTAGTTGCAGCATATGGGATCTTTAGTTGTGGCATGCAATCTTTAGTTGCGGCATGTGGGGTTTTTAGTTGTGCCATGCAAACTCTTAGTTGCAGCATGTGGGATCTAGTTCCCTGAGCAGGGATCGCCCTGGGCTCCCTGCATTGGGAGCATGGAGTCTTAGCCACTAGACCACTGGGGAAGTCCCCCATTTTACATTCTTGTATCATGTAATTGATTTTTTTGTATGAACTCTTCACTTTTGACACAAGTTTCATTATGAAACTAAAACTACTATAAACACACATGCATGTATTGATGTGTATGTAGAATGTGTTTTCATGTGTGTATGTATGTGTATATAAATGTGGTCCAATGGAGTGGTGTGACTATCTTTGGCCTTCTAGATTATATATATGAACACATGTTCTAGGGCTCCTGATTCTTCTTGCAGGTAGAAGGCAATTTCAGGTGTGGTGTAAACCCATAAAGGACCAGCCACATATCAGGTCATCACAGTTTCCTTCTAATTGTCCCCTGCCTTAAACTAGTATCCATCATGGTATTGTATAAAAGTTTCATTGGATATAATTCATTTTGTCTTCTGTTGCTATTTTCCATGCTAACTCAACCATAATGGCCAAAGTGATGGCCAGCTTGTACGGCCATCAGTTTGCCATCAGTGATATTGCCTTCAAGCACATCGAGCACAGGAAGTTAATTCTCACTTATTATTAAGACAGTTACATCTGCCCAACAACCTTATGAGACATATTTTTCTTTAATTAGAACAATGACTGCAAATTTTAACCCTCCTATACGAGTAGACATGTGTATTAAAATGTATATTGTTCTACTCTACCTCTCCTTAATAGCGTTCTTCTACAAAGAACCAATCTCAAATTTCCCCATTGTTAAGACATTTTATGTGATGGTTGTTAAAGTGTAATGCTTCTCAAACTTGAACAATAAACAGGTCAACTTAAAAGGAATAAAAAATTCCTGTGTTCACTGCTGACAAATTAATTTTATTAAAAGTTACTTATATAGGCACAAATATAAAACAAAGGGCACACATTTTATGGTTAAAGGGCTTATAGATCTGTAACACCAAATAATATTTTCAAGTTAAACACAGTACGATAAAGCAATAAAATTCAAATGTACAACCTTAATGCAACTGCTGATATTGTTTTGGATAAATTAAATGGCCTTTTGTAACATGAATATAGTACTAGCTGTAATGGTACAAGTTCTTTTTTTTTTTTTTTTTTTTTTTTTCAAATAACATGCTTTTTGTTCTATATGTGTTGTTGAAAAGGCTCAATTATTTCACTGCTTTTCTCTGTTAAAACCTTTGCAAAATACTCGTGGATACAATATGACCATGTTTTTGCCATCATGTAGTCCTATGCTTTTGTCATCTGCCTGCACCAGTTACAAAGGGTCTAGTATTCTAGACTGTTTTCATTATCCCACAATCAAAGGCACAACTTAGTAAGTTTAGGAAACTGAAGTTCCAGTCTAGAACATATTGTTCAATTAAAACTATCACTAGGAAAGAGAAGCTGTACCCTTAGAACTGGAGAAGAATTTAACGTGAGTATAATATGTGCACAACTGAGACGACTTTGCTCACCTCGTCATTAGAAGAGGCCAAATGGGGAACTGCATTTGTTAACAGCCAAGGAAATCTTAGATGGAAATCTACATGGGCCTGGAAATTGCATAGAAGTACTTGCTTAGAGGTGTTCCTTCAAATCATTCTAAGTAAGCTCCTAATAACTGTTTTAGATGATCTCAGAGATGAAGTCAGTAGATAATAGTATTTTTTTGTTGTTAAAAAGGAAAAACAGTTTTTCTTTGCAATATGTTTATTCAAATATACATAAAATTGTATAAACAAAATATTAATTTAAAGTAGTTATTTTGGCTCATGGAATTGTGGTATTAATTATTTAACATTTCATTCAATATTTAATGAAGATTTGCTGAGTTTTATGACACCAGCATTATCCTAAAGTCTTTGCCTGCTCAGAATTTTCTAATGTATTCCTAATGACTGCATTTTAAACCTAAAACAAAACATAAAATGCATGTTTAAAAAATAGCAGTGTAGGGGCTTCCCTGGTGGCGCAGTGGTTGAGAATCCGCCTGCCGATGCAGGAGACACGGGTTCGTGCCCTGGTCCGGGAAGATCCCACATGCCGCGGAGCAGCTAAGCCCGTGAGCCATGGCCGCTAGGCCTGCGCGTCTGGAGCCTGTGCTCCGCAACGGGAGAGGCCACAACAGTGAGAGGCCCGCATACCGAAAAAAATAAAAAATAAAAAAAATTTAAAAAAATAAAAAAAAAATAGCAGTGTAAATAGTTGCACGCTGAAGCTAAGTTGAATGAGTGAATCAAGCACACCATAAAAGCACCCTTATTAAATGGGTATTATATGCCAGTCACTATTCCATTCTTCAACCATTTATAAAGTCAAGTATTTCCCTCAGTGAGAAAAAAAAAGTAAAAGTAAATGAGTATCTGCCTATATAGACAAAAATAAAACAAAACCAAAAAACCATAGCAACAAAACCCAAAAACCAAACCAAGACAAAAAACTGTAATGAAATACGCTTATACTTCAACAGAATTTTCTCAGAATGGCAGGCTATATATATTTTATTTTTCCATGTTATAGAGATTCCAAATTTTCTATAACTAGCATGTATAATCTTATGAGAAAAAATTGAACAATTCTATTCAATGAATACATTGAGTCCAGTCATGCAGTACATCTGATGTGTATAAAGCATTGCAATTTTTTAATGAACTTTGCAATAAAAGGATCATGTTTCCCTTCTTGGCATGTTCACTGAGGTTGGCATGCAAGGGTTTTTTTCTATATGGCATGACATTTTGAGACCAAACAATAGACAGGGAGACGGGAACCTGAAAGAAAGGTTCAGTCGTGTGTTTAATGGTCACGTTCTAGCCCCTCACTGAGATCTCTAACGAACCCAGAATATGAGTCTATAAATGCATTAGTGTAGCCTAAGGCAACACTGTGAAAAACTACCTATTCAGTAAAACAAATGTAAAAGACTTGTGTGGATGTACAGGGCCAAAGGTTAGGTTAAAAGGTTTATAAAGAAGACCACCAAAATGGAGAAAAGGTAGCATCATAATCCCATTATTTCTAGTGAGATCTACACATTCAAAACTCTCTGACTCTTGGTCTGTGGAAAAGGCATCTAGAATGGAAACAAGATCAAAACAGTTTGGAAATTATGAATGTGTTTCCTAAACGAAGTACCTTATACTTCTAACCAAGAGAGACATACACAAAAGTCTGTTTCTCAGTCTTATTACCATTCTAGAAATGGTTTGTTCTCTTAGTATTTAAGAGTAACCACTAATCGAATGCAGCACACATTGGAGAATAGTGTTTTTAGAAGATAACAGCACAAGAAAAAAAGGAAATGGCATTGCTGCTTGCCAGCAATAGACATGTGGCCCATCATACCGTTTCTATAAAATAACCACCAGGGAAGCTAATGTCTTGCTGCAGTTCTTGCAACATTATTTCCAGCCGTGAGCTAAGACTGCTACAAGAGCTAAGACTGCAAAACTGGTCCCGTTATTCAGTAAAACAGTACTTACTCCAACCAACTATGTGCCAGAAAGAAAAGACAGATGATTTGGTTATGGTTTCTCTCCCGGAGAGAGAGTTCCAGTTCTGAAAATCACGTGACCTTTACACGCTTTGGTTGACATTGATGTGACCAAAACGACCAATCAACCAAACAAAACTGGGATTGGATGAGATTACCCTAATCTAGCAGCACGGGAAGGTTGTTAAGACTTGGGTTCTGAGGCCAAATTACCTGGATTCAAATCATGTGCCTTCTGCTTTATGTAGTACATACTCTCAGGCGGGACATTCCTCTTCTCTGTGCCTCAGTTTACTCATCTGAGAAAAAGGGGATTTTTAAGAGTATCAACCTCGTAGGATTGTTTTGAAGATTAAATGAATGAGTAAATTACTTTGAACTGTGTCTGGCACATTACTGTAAGTTATTACCTCAATAAGAAGAATAACTTTATATTTACTAAAAAATTAAATTCATTAAATAAACATATTTGGAATACATTAGTAAGAGTACTGTATAGTTCATTAACTGTGCTGCCTTTTGACATATTAAAAACAAACCCAGGGACTTCCCTGGTGGTCCAGTGGTTAAGACTCCACGCTCCCAAGGCGATGGGGGGAGCCTGGGTTCAATCCCTGGTCAAGGAACTAGATCCCGCATGCCACAACTAAAGATCCCACATGCCACAAGGAAGATCCCACGTGCCACAACTAAGACCCAGAGCAGGCAAATAATTAAATAAATATTTTTTTTAAATTATTAAAAAAACTAACAAACCTACTCATACCTCCCCCAAAATACCCTCCTGGATGCCTGCTTTCAAACAGTTGTATGCATTTATAATGTCTAAAAAATAGTTTAGTCATCTTAAATAGCAGATTTGTAATAATGTAGATTGCAATTATAATAATGTAAATCGATTTTAAAAGACTTAAAGTAACATATAGAAGTCAGTTGAATTAGGTAAAAAATTAACCAATAAGATTCTAGCTCTGTTTGGAAATAAACCACCTCCAGGTTGAATTCATATGTTATACAGGTGAAAAAAAAAAATAAGGAAAATAGAAAATACCTTTTGCAACTCTGTTCTTAATAAATATTAATTGAATGAATGAACATTTCCTTAAAAGGCTGCAATCTTATTTGACATTACTTGAGGGATCAAAATATACCTTTTTTCAGGAGACCAGATTGCTAGATAATTTGCAGATAAAATAAACAGAAGGATTCCCGTTAAGATAATTGACAGTTCTCAGGTAGATCAAGCAGTGGGAGGAATTTGTGTTAAGATATTCACATTTAAGTTACAATTAAGTTGGCAGGAGTCCGTGCACTACCTGGAGACCCAGAGATTTTTAGTGTAGGTAAGGTTTTTCCTAGAACTTGAAGGAAATAAACTTTGCAGTAGTGATTGATAAGCATGAGGATATTGAAGAAAGAATTTACCTACATTCTTGCCTTTTGGTTTTCCTAAAGTCATAGTATATATTATAGTTTTATTTATCTTTAATAAACTTTGTTACGAAGCATAATATAAATGGGAAAAGTGCATATGCCATAAATAAGCACTACTTGGATCAAGAAATAGGAGTTAATATATCTGATTTTTACTGCCATCTCCTCTTACACTGAAAATGTAAGTTTCGAATGACATTAATGTAATTACATATTTGGTTTATACTACTTTATGTAATGGTTCCAAGGTAACTGTTCCTGAGTTATTTTTATAAAACAGTAATTAGAGGTTAATAATGATTTCGGCATTTATTTCATATTGACAATATTATGTGTTTATAGACGTCGTTATGTGTTTATAGACGTCGGCTACCCCCTCTGATGATCAGGGTTCTCTCAGTTACCTGTCCGAAGACAGCCTTTCTTTGCAGCTGTTTATTTCTTATCCCATCTGGAGCCTATGCCATCAGACCTTATGTCTGCTGTATTTTTTCCACTGGCAAATCAAGTTTCCTTTTTTGAACTGCTCGTTCCTAGCCTTGGTTGCTGATGTGGATGTTTCATTTGTTCTTCCTTTTAGGTTGTGCTCTGGCTTTAAAAATGTTTTCTCACTGGTTCTCTGCTTTCATTTCATTCCTCCCCTCTTCCTAGGCCCTTAAATCACAGTATCTTCTAGAGTTCCAGATGAAAGAATCAGGACTCAGTCGAGGCATGAGGTGATAGTATTCCTTTCAGCCTAGTGCCTAATAGACCTGGCTCTGGAATCAAGCAAACCAAGGCTTATACGTACAAGCTTGACCATAAACTAAGCCTCACTTTTCTACCTGCCTTTGTCAAAAGTTTTCAGTACATGTTAGCTATTATAATGTTTCTTCTCCTGTATGAATGCACCATGAAGGTGTTGAGTATGTCTACTTCATTTCATGCTGCTTAGTAAGTGCCTGACACATACTAGGCCCTGAAATATTTACTTAATGAATCAAGGTAACATTTAAAGGGAAAACATAATTGCTTAACTTAACATTCAGTATGCTGGAGGAGACATGACACATTGGTTTAAAAAAATAAAAGGAGAGTTTTTGGTGACTGTAATATTACATAGATGCAAAAAAAGAAAAGAGAGAAGGAGATATAGTATGGTAATGGAAATGATGCACAAACACCCTCTTTGTTGACACTGAAAGTATGTTCATCAGACCAAATCTATGCTGTTCAGCTCTGGGAAACATAAATTAAATGAGATGTTGAAAAATTGGAGCCTGTCTAGAAAGCAATGATAATTTCAGGTGTATTAGCTGTGCTCAAATAATCAAAGAGCTGTTCTGTGGACAAGGGATGATGCATATTATTGTTAGGCTGAACAGAAAGAAAAGGGAGACAGATAACCACTCGTGATTTAAACAAATGAATAACATCATCCCGGAAACCCTAACTGAGACCTCCGTGTGTGCTAGGTCAGAGCGTAGCAAATGAATAAAAGATCAGTCCTGGGCTCCAGGAGTTTACAGCGGCCAGGAAAGGACAGCGTCCTTCTCTCCAAATTACAGCACAGAATCCAGGTGTACCTATACGATAGTTTCATGCTCCCTATTCTTAAACTTGAGTTAAAGATGAATTCAATTTTCTATTTTTCTAGTTTAAACATTTAGTGGGTTTTTACTTATGCAGTTTTCTAAAGGGTCAGTGGCTCCTGAGGGAAGAAAAGTTTCCTCCTTAGCACAAGCTAGGCTGAATTCATATGTTCCCTCCAACTGCTGTGCCCCCTCCCCCTGTGAGTTGTTCTTTGAAAGGAGAGGCCAGGGGCTTCCCTGGTGGCGCAGTGGTTGAGAATCCGCCTGCCGATGCAGGGGACACGGGTTCGTGCCCCGGTCCGGGAAGATCCCACATGCCGCGGAGCGGCTGGGCCCGTGAGCCGTGGCCGCTGAGCCTGCGCGTCCGGAGCCTGCGCTCCGCAATGGGAGAGGCCACAACAGTGAGAGGCCCGCAAAAAAAAAAAAAAAAAAAGTAAAGAAAGGAGAGGCCATAGGATGCAGGCGAAGCCTCATCAGCAGAACTAGGCCTGAGGATAACAGCAGGGAGTGACCCAGGGATCATGGGTGCCATTGAAGGGGGGACTGGGAGGGTGACGCAAAAATAAATAAATAAACAAACAAATGTGGTAACAGTGAAATATAGCCAAAGATAGAAAAAACTTCATCTGGAAGTAGTGAGTTCTCTTTCACTAGGGTGTGGCATAGGGACTTAATTAACATTTATTTAAGGAATGCTATGGAGAGGTTTGGGACACACATTAGGAATTGGAGACTATTAGGGATTTTTCCAGTATTGTCACTTGAGCCTTACTGGTACCTAGGTGTGTTTCACGGGCCACCTCTAGGGTGAGAATAGAGCCTGGATGCCCACCAGCACCACCACCATCATTCTATAAGCTGAAGCTCGCTCTTTATATTCCGTAGTGGGCTTCTGTGTCACAGTCTATTGGAAGAAATAGTTTCCTTTCAACCCTGAGATCCCTGGTTCCTGTGTACTTCTCATAAGTCCTTGGAGCAATTTCATTGGTTGTTTTTATTTTCATTTTTAATTTTATTTTTATTTATTTATTTTTGGTTGTGTTGGGTCTTTGTTACTGCTCACGGGCTTTCTCTAGTTGTAGCAAGCTCTTCGTTACGGTGCGTGGGCTTCTCATTGCGGTGGCTTCTCTTGTTGTGGAGCACAGGCTCTTGGCACGTGGGCTTCAGTAGCTGTGGCACACGGTCTCAGGAGTTGTGGCTCATGGGCTCTAGAGCGCAGGCTCAGTAGTTGTGGCACACGGGCTTTGTTGCTCCGCAGCATGTGGGATCTTCCCGGACCAGGGCTCGAACCCGTGTCCCCTGCATTGGCAGGCGGATTCTTAACCACTGCACCACCAGGGAACTCCCTGGTATTTTTAGTACTGGTTGAATGTGTTGGGGTGAAGGGATCCTGTTGCACCGAATATGATTCTCTCTCATGAGTCCACACAGAACTTATATTCCAGAAACATTTTATTAATATATTTCTTGATTGATATAATAAAACTATGTTAAGCTTGATCCATTTCTAGCATGTTGGCACAGTCGAGTTAGCAAATAACAAAATGAAAAAATGATGATAAATGGGTGGGCATACTAATATGCCTTTGTATACAGCAAACAGTAAGAAGCAGATGGGACAGTCTGAGTAACACACTGACAAGAGTTTCTGCAGCCAACTGGTGCTGCACCTGTTAACCTGGAAGGAAACTAATGTAGGAGAACAGCTACTGTCTTTCCTTATTTCTTAGCACAAAAAAAGATGTTTTATTACATTCATTGTAACTTCTCCTTGGCAATAAATTTAGGTTACAGCTTCTTCCTAGTTTCCACATTTGCCTTTTCTCATGCTAGCATATAGTCTTTGAAAATTCCATCTAATTTGATAAAATGAACTCTTCCGTCAAGGCAGTATAAAATTGTTTTTCTTAAATTTTGTCCCAGTTCATTGAATTTAATGATCTATGGTGGATATTTCTATATTGATATGCTTTTGTTTTTTATTTTTTGTTTTCTCAAGCTCTTTATGAGTGATGTCTAGCAATGTCTTTCTTAATGTTTCAAACTATTTAAAATCCTTGATTTGAACAATTCTAATACTGTTATATATATCAATGATCTTTTATATCTAACTGATATTAAATGTCTATGTTAATTTTTTAAAAATCCTGTACTGTCATCACTAGTATAGAGATGAGCAAAATCCCTAAGCACTAGTCTAGACATATGTGACCTACTTGGTAATTCTTTGCTGAATGAATGAAAAATACAGAAATGGATAGTTTTTCCCCTTTCACATCTTATGTATCTTTTATAATGCTCATTTTGCATTAGGTATTAGTTCATTTATGCCCCCTTTTAATAGAAGAAAATGTAATTTTATCTTTTGCATGTAGAAATGACCTTGCAGTCAGTTTCTGACACCTTAAATTTGAATTTGAACTTGGAAGGCCTACTAAAATGTAGTGATGTGAACTTTCAAAATTATTATAAAGTTAATCAATCTGAATTTTAACATAAGGTAAAAAATAAAGAACATTAAGTCTTACCTTGTTATGAGAGCTAGAATTTACAACCTGAAAAATAAAGTAGGGGAATTCACTTGGAGAACTTTATTTTTAAACTCAAACTTCTAAATTTTGGAAAATGCGTAGAAAGTACCAAGCAGTGGAAAAATATATTACAGGTTGTGAAAGGTATTTCAGCCTCCCATGAGACTGAGACTCTTAGAATCAACATGTGATAAAATTGATCTGAACTTTACCCCTGATGCTGGAAACATGTGGCAGCCTTGTGATGGCTCTGAAGTAAGCTAAAGAAGCAGAACAAATGGTAGGATAGTTACCCCCTTCTTCTTTTACGGGAAAGACTATTATTGAGAATGCAGACTAAGAAAACACCCCATCAACAGTAAAGTGGCTTGGGAAAAATGTTTGATTATAGCACATCTTTAAGTTTCTACTTAAGGCTATTCTACATGAATATTTGAAAAGAGGAGATGTCAAATATAAAAGCGCAAGAGGCCCTGAGGCTTTAGTATCTTTATTTGCGTTAAGGTTTCTCATAAATAATTCTATTTTGGGATATAGGCTTAAAAGGCAGCTGCTTAGGCTTCTGGTAAATATGTAATAAATCTGACTCTTTTTAATATCAAAGTTACCCTTAGGATAGTAAGTGCATTTATTTTAAAGAAATATAAAAACAAAATGAATAAAACATTTCAGGTACCTCAGATCATAGCAAATTAGTCATCAAGTCTCTCTGAGTTTTTCTTGGATTTTATGAATAATGCCTTGGGATAGAGTGAAACTCACCAAATTGTGTTTCTGAGAACTGGGGGTGGGAAAGCTTTCAAAAAGGAGAAACCCATGGGAAGAATTTTTCTACTGACTGTCAAGTAATTCGTCTTAACAGAGGAAAAGCTGATTTTCAATCAGTTTAAGGTAATAGAAGACGTCAGAATTCCAGGGGTTTTTTTTTGTGTGTTCAATAGCCCACTTAACCCACTGAAGAACACCCCAGGAATAACAAGTGAATCATAAGGTAGAGTGACATTCAAGTGCACTTGTTTTCTTTAATATTGATATTTTCCCCTTAAAATTATATGTCTAGAAAAGCTTGTCCTTAGAAGCAGTCTGTTCGGGTCAGAAAAAATAAATAATGGTGTCAAATACAAAGTTAGATTGCCTTGCCAAGATTTCAGGAATTCCGGGGCTAGAGAAATGGGGCTTGAAGGAAGGCTGTTGGTTTGTCCACCCCTGTATTTTTGTCAGGACAAAGGTAGGGTATAATTAGAAGCTACAGCTGTTGAAATCCTTATGACAGTTTTGTCCCTTGGCCTGTCAGCTGAATATTGCTGACAATATCAGAATTCTTTAGCACAAAAGGATTGAGCAGCTCTGGACTGATAATTTTCTCAGTTTATGGTGTGTGTGATGATTTTGTAAAGTGGAAAATAGTTGGGGATGGGAGCTTCATAATCCTAGAATGTAACTTTAGGCAGTTCAGTCAGCCACGTACCATCTGCAAACTGGACAGAATTCAGTGGACAAAAGCAAACTCAATTGTCTGTCTACTCCCTTGTACTCCCAGGGCCTGGCTTATAGTGCACGGCTCATAAAAGACTCCTAAATAAAGGAATAAATGAGAGAGTGCACAGGTGAATACGTCTCTGGGATTTCAAGATGCTTTTGTGTCCATGCATCCCACGTAGCTGTCTCCTGTCCTTTTGAATTCATAACAAAGAGAGTTTATTTGTTTGTTTGTTTTCTGTAACGTCTGGTCTTAGAAAGCGAGAACAGATAATTATAATGAATAGAAAGCACAGTGAATGAAAATTCACAAGACCAAGGCCAAATCACTTAAACCTTCTAAGTTCTCACCTGGAGAGGCATCTGATAATACCTGCTTTCTCTACTTACGGCGTTCCCAAAGCATGCTGTCCAAGATGTAAGTCACCACACAGCACATGGCCAAATTGACTACAGTCTCCTGTGTCTTCCTCCCCTGGCACAGAGCAAACATGGTGATCTCCCTAAACACACAGGCTCATGCAGTGGATAAGCACTTGGATTCTTGTTTGAATTCCATCTTTGCAACTTACTAGCTCCATAATGGTTGCTTCATTACTCATCTGTAAAATGATGTTAATGTGATACATATTTCTATGAGAATTAAATGGCTAATACATGCAAATTGCCTAGAACAGTGTCTGGCTTGTTGTTAAGTGTTCAGTAAATCCTAACTTTTATAGTTGGATTATTATTAATTACTATTATTATTATTTCATATTTGTTCCTGTACCTTATTTAAACCCATTCTCTACATAATGAACTCTAACTCCCCAAAATGAAATATTGGTTTCCTAAAATCTAGCCCATGGTTATAGTTCTGACTTCATCCACCACAGCTCCTGACAGCACATCTTACGCTCTAGCAGTACCAGCCCAGCTGTAATTCCTCCTATGGACCACCCTGTTTTCTACCTCCACACCTTTGCACAGGCTGTTTAGTCGGCCTAGGCTAATGCTTTCCTGTTGCCCTGACAAACTCCTATCTATCCTCTGATACCACCAAATAATATGGCTGTAGTCTTCACCTTATGCCAGTAGGTAAATGCAGGAAGGCTTTCTTTCTAAGCACCAGGAGTGATTTCTTCACGATGGTCCCTGGCAGGCCAGCGCCACAGCTTCTGCCGTCAGCCATATCTCCCCTAGTAGATGCTCTTGGGACCATTGGAGAAGGTGACCTCCTTTCTGCATATAGTGCTGAGCCTTTCTTTCAAGGGGGTATTCAACAAGGGTGGGTTTTTGATTGCTGTCCAATTTGCAGTTATGGACCAATTTTTTTGTTTTTGTTTTTGGAGCCTGTTTGAAAAGCGATGGAGACTAATCGAAATTCATCCGAGTCTGTTAAGAATATACTTTAATCATCAGTGTTTTTAGAAAATGCTTCTCCACTCTTGACCAATGTTTCCCATCCCAAGAATTTTCTTCCAATTAAAACATAAACCAGAATAGGCAACACGTTGAATGTAGAGGAGAATGGGAGACAGGAACACAGTGGTGGCATTATAGGGGTTGAAACCCTGTCAGAACCTCAGAAACAAAGAGGAATACCTTTGCGAATTTTTATGTGCATTGTTAGGGAAAGGGAAAAGTGTCCTTAGGTAGTTCACTGCTTCCCAGTAATTCTCCACCTTGTATTGAGGCAGGCTTGGGTGCTGCCATATTTTCAGTAGGAATCAAAAATACCTGTTTGTCTATCTATCTATCAATTATTGGTGTGTATATGTGTGTTTAAGGATTTCATTGAAACACTGGTGAGGCATCACAACTTAAATATTATTGTTTTACTTCATATACACTTTAGGCCTAGGTTCCATAGTAAGTAATAGTGTAGATGGGTGCATTTTAAGTTTCATTTAGTTTTATTCAGTGTGTTGATTCAAGACACTATAGAAATATTTAAAATATTTCAACTTAAAACACTTCTTTAAAATAGTATATTTGATGAATACACAGAAAGTTGTCATTTAATGAAAAGGACATGTTACTGAGTCCAAGCTTGTACTGCTTGCCACAGGACAGGCCAATAAATGGAGAGACAGGTGTTAGGGCAAGGAATACCAACTTTATTCAGAAAGCCAGCAGACTGAGAAGACGGCAGTCTAAAGTCCTAAAGAACCATTTTGCCTAGATCTGGATGCTAGTTTCTTTTATAGAACAAAGAGGTGGGGAGGTGAGAAGGTAAAGTAAAAAGGCCTTAAGTTGTTGCAAATATTTCCTGGTTTCGGCCTAATTTGAGAGGGGATATGTTAATTTCCTCTTTCCTCCTATGAGCTGAACAAAGGTATTTTTAGCTTAACCTTCAGGCATGGGAGGCAGTGTTCCCAGAGATGGGCCATGATGGATTCTTTAAGCTATAGGCAACATCCCTTTAGTGATAAACTTGTAGCAAAAGCAATAGAATACAAAGTTTAAAGTAGAAGAAACAGATCTACTATGGAGTCAGGTTTGTTCTTTCCTATCTCAGACACGTTTGTGATTTGTTAAGCATTGATGTAAAAGTTTTGTTCTGTCATTTTTTTTTTTTTTTTTTTTTTTTTTTTTTATGGTACGCGGGCCTCTCACTGCCGTGGCCTCTCCCGTTGCGGAGCACAGGCTCCGGACGCGCACGCTCAGCGGCCATGGCTCACGGGCCCAGCCGCGGATCTTCCCGGACTGGGGCACGAACCTGCGTCCCCTGCATCGGCAGGCGGACTCTCAACCACTGCGCCACCAGGGAAGTCCTGTTCCGTCATTTTTAAATGATGAAATTTTGAGCAACCGCTTTGAGTTTGAATTTTGTCACCTCTAAAATTAAGATTATCATAACTAGTTACCAAAGCTGTTTTGAATTATGATGTAAGGTTAAAATGCTTTTGAAAATGTAAAATGCTGCATAAATATTATTGTTGTGCTTACTGTCATTCAAAACATTTTTGAGACAATAGTTAAGCGATAGGTAACATGGTGCCGAAGTTCTCATTAACGCTGGTCAAATTATTTAAATATTTTTGCCTCACTTGCTTCTCCAGAATAAAATACTCTAGTCAGTCTGCTTTAGAATCTAGGGATATAAAATTGTCACATACCTCTTTAGCAACTAAAATGTTCATTGCTGATGCATTTCACAGAAGTAACACAGATATAATTAAGCAGGTAGAAAGAAAGAGAATGAACATGTAGAAGCAACCTGCTGTATTCCAGATTTCATGCTCACTTAATTGGATGATCCAAGCTAGTCTCTTCTCTAATGCCCAGGTGAAAGAAATGTCAGTTCCCTTTATTTTTCTAAGTCAAATTGAGTATGCTGCTAAAGCCCCACCTACCAGGATAGATCTAAATATGACCTCTTATGTTTTGGACTATACAGTCCCTTCTCTGGAGTTTCAAAACAAGTCTGGTGAGACTATGTGGCATCCAGAGAACAGGGAGAAGACTATAGCCCTTAATCCAACATTGAGTAAGCAATTTGACTCATTCAAATGGGAAGCAACTCTTTCTCTACTAGATGAAGGTTAAGGGAATTTATTCCCATTGACTATTCTCAAGGTCAAGAGGGATTTTAATTATCAATACACTCTCTTGCTCTTTTGCTCCGTGTCAATTTTACAGTGGTTTAATTACAGTGACAACAACTATCATAGAAAAATTTCTGAAAGAGCTACTAGTCAAACAATAACTAATTAGTTGTGTGTCTTTGTACAACCAGATTTAGGATACAGATTCATAACTGGTAAATTGAGGGAGACAAATTGCATTGCACATTTCTTTAGGTTTGTTACACCTAAAACAGCTTAGGAATCTGGTTTTCTTCTAAAGCATCTTTCTGGAAAAGCTGGTTTTCCTCTTCTGATCCCCTTACGTCTTTATGCATTCCTCTACTCCTCCCCTGTAATAGATGAAGGGGAACAGAATATGCCACCACAAAATGTGCCACTTTGACATGCAGATTATTTTGAGCTGAAGATAACTGTGTCCCAAAAGACTCTGGAAGATCTTTTTAACTCCCACTTAACTGCCTAAAAGAATTTAGATAGGGGGCGTGGTCCAAGAAAAGAGCCATCACCAGGGATAACTACAAAGAATATGTGCTAGGTGTGGTAAGCAGGAGGGAGCTCAGTGGCAGGGCCTATTTGTTCAAGGCCTCTCTGTGTCCCATTGTCTCTGAATGGCAGGCAAACATTTATTTACCATACATTTGTTCTTCCCATCTTCCTTTGAATTGTCTTCCTTCCCTCTGGAGCTCCAGACCCCTACCCCCTTCTCCTTAGCTCAGGATGGCATATAAGCCTCAAATGCCTAGCTGTCTTTGAGCATGTCATGTCTATGTGGGATTCCCATGCCTACAAAATTAAACTTGGTTTTCTCCTGTTAATCTGTCTTGTGTTAATTTAATTATTAGAGCAGCCAGAAAACCCTAGAAGGGTAGAGGAAAAATATTTCCTCCCTTACACTGAGTTACCCTAATTAGAGGCCTGGGCAAAATGTTTTGCTGCTGGAATTATAATATTTCAGTAGTTTACATTATGGTTTTTTTCTGATTTCCCAGGGTACACTGAAATGTTACGATAACATGAAAAATGTATGACTTTCCCCAATGGCAAGTTAATTAACAATTGCATTTATTTTTTGATGAAGAGCTTCATGGTGCTGTTTTTTTGTTTTTTCTTTTTCTTAAATGGTTAAATAATGCTAAATTAGAACATCTTTGGTCTAATGCTGAATTAGACCATTCTTTGGCAACCCAGGTACAAGCTATTTTCCTTTCTTGTTGTTTATTGTTGTTTAATTTATGATTCCATAAGTAAGTAAATGCAATTTGAATTATTGTCATTAAGAGTCATTAAGAAGGAAACTGCCTTCAAATGATGTCATGAAGCCAATTTTAAAATAGAGATGTCTATTTTTACAGGAGAAAAGGAAGGAGAAAATAATGAATGAATACAACTTCGCTTTTGAGATTTTTGTTGTTGCTGTTGTTCTTGAGTTAGGCTGCAGGCCAGATCTGTAATTGCTCATGTATATACTTTCTAAAATTTGCTTAAGGAAATCTGGATGAATTTTCCAAAAGGCAATTAAAGGTTTACAGTGGAAAAATTACCCTTCTTCATAAATATTGGTGAGTGTAGTAGTGTCCTGTCATGGAGGATATGCTGGACAATATATTGAGAAGTGCAGCTCCAGGAAAAATTAAACTTGTGTTTTTCAGAAATACCAGGATTTTAGCTTGTTGACCAATTTGTTACTAATTTGTTAAAGCAGCTGTATTTGCAAAATATATAAACCTTACGTTTTAAGCTTAGAAACTTCTTTCCTACATCTTCTAAGAAGTCCAGTGGTCTTCTACCTTTGCTGTGAATTGGGAATTCATGAGAACCTTTACAACTTGAAAATGCCTGAGTCTCACCTCAGAAGATTCTGATTTAATTGGATTGGGAGGAGAGGGACATCCGTGGTGGTCTAGTGGTAAAGAATCCGCCTTCCAGTGCGTCCAGGGGATACAGGTTTGATCCCTGGTCAGGGAACTAAGATCCCACATGCCGTGGGGCAACTAAGCCGGCATACCACAACTACAGAGCCCACGTGCCCTGGAGCCCGTGCACCACAACTAGAGAGAGAAAACCTGCACGACACAACTAGAGAGAAGCCCGCACATCACAACGAAAGATCCCAAATGCCTCAACAAAGTTCCTGCAAGCCACAACTAAGACCCGACACAGCCAAAAAGTAAAATAAAATAAATAAATAAATAAAGTAATTGGATTGGGAGAAAACCTGATCACTGGGATGTTTTAAAGCTCCCCAGGTAATTGTAATGTACAGTAAATGTTGCAAAACCAGTGAACTTATAAACAACATACCATTTTGTATGCAACAGTTGGTAAATTCAAAGAGTATGTGGACATAAGAATAAGCCAAAAAACCCAATGTCAATAAAGCAGGCACCTCATAAGTATATGTTTGCAATAACATATCACTGAAAATGATTGAATACCTTGGTATACCGGGGTTTTTTTTGTTACAAAACACCTAAAAGAATTATTATGTAGCAAAATCAGCAAACCATTTAAAACAAATAAGAAAAGTCAGTTAATAGATCACATGTCATCTTTTTTAGGTAATATAGAAAACTGAATATGTATCCGTCTGTCTGTCATTATATATCCACTACAAATAAAGAACAGGATGTTAATAGTGTTTAATGGTAGAAAACAAGTTACTTCTACTTTTGTTAATAGTTATTTTGATATTTTTCTACAGTAAACATACATTGCTTTTGTAATAAGAATAAGTAGTGTTATTTTCTTAAATTTTAAAAAGAAGTCTACCTAGAAATTAATGAAATCAGAAAACCACACATTAAACTTCTGAGTTAAGAGCAAAGCTGTAACCAAAAACATTTGTAGCCTTAAATGCTTTTATATTTGAGATAAAAGAGGAAATAAGAGAGTTAAACATTTGACTTTATAAGAAATAAAAAAGCAGTAGAAGAAATATCTTCAAAAATATTTTATAGACAAATGCTTTCAAACAAGTATGACTTATCATATATTTGAAAACTTTCAAACCATGACAATAGCTTTGAAACTTCTATATTCATATTCTAACGCCCACATAGCCTTGATTATGAAATTTGAAAAACAAATAGCACAAACTTTGAAAACTATAGACCAGTCTCAGGAATACATATGTTAAAATCCTATAAAATATAGTAAATTACACCAACAAGACTAAGTTACTACACTTAAAGTGGATTTATCTCAGGAAAACGGATATGCTTAATATATGACCCAACAATCCCACTACTGGGCATACACCCTGAGAAAACCATAATTCAAAAAGAGTCATGTACCACAATGTTCATTGCAACTCTATTTACAATAGCCAGGACATGGAAGCAACCTAAGGGCCCATTGACAGATGAATGGATAAAGAAGATGTGGCACATATATACAATGGAATATTACTCAGCCATAAAAAGAAATGAAATTGAGTTATTTGTAGTGAGGTGGATGGACCTAGAGTCTGTCATACAGAGCGAAGTGAGTCAGAAAGAGAAAAACAAATACCATATGCTAACACATATATATGGAATCTAAAAAAAAAAAAAATAGTTCTGAAGAACCTAGGGCCAGGATAGGAATAAAGATGAAGACATAGAGAATGGACTTGAGGACATGGGGAGGGGGAAGGGTAAGCTGGGGCGAAGGGAGAGAGTGGCATGGACATATATACAGTACCAAATGTAAAATAGGTAGCTAGTGGGAAGCAGCTGCATAGCACAGGAAGATGAGCTCCGTGCTTTGTGACCACCTAGAGGGGTGGGATAGGGAGGGTGGAAGGGAGACACAAGAGGGAGGAGATATGGAGATATAAGTATATGTATAGCTGATTCACTTACACACCATTGTAAAGCAATTATACTCCAATAAAGATGTTTTTTAAAAATTAAATTACAAAAAGAGGGCTTCCCTGGTGGCACGGTGGTTGAGAGTCTGCCTGCCAATGCAGGGGACATGGGTTTGTGCCCCGGTCTGAGAAGATCCCACATGCTGCGGAGCGGCCGGGCCCGTGAGCCACGGCCGCTGAGCCTGCGCGTCCGGGACCTGCGCTCCGCAATGGGAGAGGCCACAACAGTGAGAGGCCTGCGTACCACAAAAAAAAAAAAGATTTTTTTACAGATTTTTTGCTGTAATTGATATCTAGTCTCATAGCATTGTGATCAGCAAAGATACTTGATATGATTTCAGTTTTCTTAAATTTACCAAGGCTTGATTTGTGACCCAAGATATGATCTATTCTGGAGAATGTTCCATGAGCACTTGAGAAAAAATGTATTCTATTGTTTTTGGATGGAATGTCCTATAAATATCAGTTAAATCCATCTTGTTTAATGCATCATTTAAAGCTTGTGTTTCCTTATTTATTTTCATTTTGGATGCTCTGTCCATTGGTGAAAGTGGGGAGTTAAAGTCCCATACTATGATTGTGTTACTCTTGATTTCCCCTTTTATGGCTGTTAGCATTTGCCTTATGTATTGCGGTGCTCCTTTGTTGGGTGCATAAATATTTACAATTTTTCTATCTTCTTCTTGGATTAATCCCTTGATTATTATGTAGTGTCCTTCTTTGTCTCTTGTAATAGTCTTTGTTTTAAAGTCTGTTTTGTCTGATATGAGAATTGCTACTCCAGCTTTCTTTTGATTTCCATTTGCATGGAATGTCTTTTTCCATACCCTCACTTTCAGTCTGTATGTGTCCCTGGGTCTGAATTGGGTCTCTTGTACACAGTATATATATGGATCTTGTTTTTGGATCCATTCAGCCAGTCTGTGTCTTTTGGCGGGAGCATTTAATCCACTTACATTTAAGGTAGTTAATGATATGTATGTTCCTATTACCATTTTCTTAATTGTTTTAGGTTTGTTCTTGTAGGTCTTTTCATTCTCTTGTGTTGCCTGCCTAGAGAACTTCCTTCAGCATTTGTTGTAAATCTGGTTTGGTGGTGCTGAGGTCTCTTAGCTTTTGCTTGTCTGTAAAGGTTTTAATTTCTCTGTTGAATCTGAATGAGATCCTGGTGGGTAGAGTAATCTTGGTTGTAGGTTTTTCCCTTTCATCACTTTAAGTATATCCTGCCACTCCCTTCTGGCCTGCAGAGCTTCTGCTGAAAGTTCAGCTATTAATCTTATGGGGATTCCTTGTATGTTATTTGTTGTTTTTCCCTTGCTGCTTTTAATATTCATTCTTTGTATTTAATTTTTGTTAGTTTGATTAACATGTGTCCTGGTGTGTTTGTCTTTGGATTTATCCTGTATGGCACTCTCTGTGCTTCCTGGACTTGATTGACTATTTCTTTCCCCATATTAGGGAAGTTTTCAACTATAATCTCTTCAAATATTTTCTCAGTCCCTTTCTTTTTCTCTTCTTCTTCTGGGACCCCTATTATTTGAATGTTGGTGCGTTTAATGTTGTCCCAGAGGTCTCTGAGAGTGTCCTCAATTCTTTTCATTCTTTTTTCTTTACTGTACTCTGCAGTAGTTATTTCCACTATTTTACCTTCCAGGTCATTTATCTGTTCTTCTGCCTCAGTTATTCTGCTACTCATTCCTTCTAGAGTATTTTTACTTTCATTTATTGTGTTGTTCATCATTGTTTTTTGCTCTTTAGTTTTTCTAGGTCCTTGTTAAACGTTTTTTGTATGGTTTCCATTCTATTTCCAAGATTTTGGATCATTTTTACTATTATTACTCTGAATTCCTTTTCAAGTAGACTGCCTATTTCCTCTTCATTTGTTTGGTCTGGTGGGTTTTTGCTTTACTACTTCATCTGCTCTGTGTATCTCTGTCTTTTCATTTTCATTTACTTACTATGTTTGGGGTCTCCTTTTCACAGGTTGCATGTTCATAGTTCCTTTTGTTTTTGGTGTCTGTCCCCAGTGGCTAAGGTTGGTTCAGTGTGTTGTGTAGGCTTCCTCGTGGAGGGGACTGGTAACCGTGTTATGGTGGATGAGACTGGAACTTGTCTTTCTGCTGGGCAGTACTTCATCCAGTGGTGTGTTTGGGGGTGTCTGTAAACTTATTATGATTTTAGGCAGCCTCTCTTCTAATGGGTGTGGTTGTGTTCCTGTCTTGCTAGTTGTTTGGCATAGGGTGTCCAGCACTGTAGCTTGCTGATCATTGAGTGGAGCTGGGTCTTAGCGTTGAGATGGAAATCTCTGGGAGAGCTTTTGCCGTTTGATATTATGTGGAGCTGGGAGGTCTCTGGTGGACCAGTGTCCTGAACTTGTCTCTCCCACCACAGAGGCACAGGCCTGACACCTGCCCGGAGTACCAAGACCCTGTCAGCCACATGGCTGAGAAAGTCAGGGTGAAAAAAAGAAAGAAAGAAAGAATAAAATAAAGTTATAAAATAAAAAAATTTAAAAGTAATTTAAAAAAAGAAAGAAAGAAGAGAACAACCAAACCAGAAAACAATCCACCAATGATAACAAGCACTAAAAACTGTACTAAAAAAAAAGTAAAAGGGACAGAGAGAACCCTAAGAGAAATGGTAAAAGCAAAACTATACAGACAAAATCACACAAAGAAGCATACACATACACACTCACAGAAAGAAAAAAAGGAAAATATATATATATATATCTGTATATTAAAATAAAGGAAGAGAGCAACCAAATCAATAAACAAATCTACCAATGATAATAAACTCTAAATACTAAACTAAGATAAACATAAAACCAGAAACAAATTAGATACAGAAAGCAAACCCCAAGTCTACAGTTGCTCCCAAAGTCCACCATCTCCATTTTGGGATGATTCATTGTCTTTTCAATTATTCCACACATGCCGGGCACATCAAGTTGGTTGTGGAGATTTAATCCACTGCTTCTGAGGCTGCTGGAAGAGATTTCCCTTTCTCTTCTTTGTTCACACAGCTCCTGGGGTTCAGCTTTGGATTTGGTCCTGCCTCTGCATGTAGGTCACCTGAGGGCCTCTGTTCCCACCCAGACAGGACGGGGGTAAAGAGCAGCTGATTAGGGGGCTCTGGCTCACTCAGGCTGGGGGGAGGGAGGGGTATGGAATGCAGGGCAAGCCTGCAGCAGCAGAGGCCGGCATTACGTTACAACAGCCTGAGGTGCGTCCTGTGTTCTCCCGGGTAAGTGTCCCTGGATCATGGGACCCCCGGGTAAGTGTCCGTGGATCACAGGACCCTAGCAGCAGTGGGCTGCACAGGCTCCTGGGAGGGGAGGTGTGGATAGTGACCTGTGCTTGCACACAGGCTTCTTGGTGGCGGCAGCAGCAGCCTTAGTGTCTCGTGCCCATCTTTGGTGTCCACACTGATAGCTGTGGCTAGCACCTGTCTCTGGAGCTCGTTTAAGCAGTGCTCTGAATCCTGTCTCCTCATGCACCGTGAAACAATGGTCTCTTGTGTATTAGGCAGTTCCAGACTTTTTCCGGGACTCCCTCCTGGCTAGCTGTGGTGCACTAACCCCCTTCAGGCTGTGTTCACGCAGCCCACCCCAGTCCTATCCCTGGGATCCGACCTCCGATGCCAGAGCCTCAGCTCCCAACCCCCATCTGCCCTGGCAGGTGAGCAGACAAGCCTCTCAGGCTGGTGAGTCCTGGTCGGCACCAATCCTCTGTGCAGGAATCTCTCCGCTTTGCCCTCCGCACCCCTGTGGCTGCGCTCTCCTCCGCGGCTCCGAAGCTTACCCCCTCTGCCACCCGCAGTCTCCTCTCGTGAAGGGCCTTCCTAGTGTGTGGAAACCTTTCCTCCTTCACAGCTCCCTCCCAGAGGTGCAGGTCCCGTCCCTATTCTTTTGTCTCTGTTTTTTCTTTTTACTTTTGCCCTTCCCAGGTATGTGGGGATTTTCTTGCCTTTTGGGAAGTCTGAGGTCTTTTGCCAGCATTCAGTAGGTGTTCTGTAGGAGTTGTTCCACATGTAGATGTATTTCTGATGTATTTGTGGGGAGGAAGTTGATCTCCATGTCTTACTACTGTACCATCTTGAAGGTCTCCGGAACGACATTTTAAAAAGAGAATGTATAATATTGAATTTAAGATATCAACTCTCAGGCTTCCCTAGTGGTGCAGTGGTTGAGAATCTGCCTGCCAATGCAGGGGACACGGGCTCGAGCCTGGTCTGGGAAGATCCCACATGCCACGGAGCAACTAGGCCCGTGAGCCACAAGTACTGAGCCTCCGCTTCTGGAGCTTGTGCTCCACAGCAAGAGAGGCCACGACAGTGAGAGGCCTGCACACCGCAATGAAGAGTGGCCCCCACTTGCTGCAACTAAAGAAAGGCCTCGCACAGAGGCGAACACCCAACACAGCCAAAAATTAATTAATTAATTAATTATTTTTTTTAAAAAGATGCCTCTCTTTAGATATCTATTAAAAAAAAAAAAAAAAAGTTGTCAACTCTCTGGAGCCTCAAAGCAGACTCCTTGCTGTTGCAGCCAAATCCTCAGTAAACATCTACTGCAGTGTAGAAGACTGACTCAGAGACATATAAAGTTACTTAGTAGCCATTTATTTTATGCATATGTAGGAGAAACCAATAATAGATCAATTCCATTTAACAAATGCAAAGATAGGATTTACATAGGAAAAAGAGCAGAGAGAAGGGAAGAATAATTTAGACATTTGAAAATGGTGAGGTTTATTTTCTTTTCCTTAGGAAAGGTGCTTATAGTTGGCAGCAAGCTAAGGGACGAAAATCAATGCCTACTAACCAAATATGCTTGTGGCCACACACACGCTCCCACAAACACACACACACAACAAAGAAACCTCACAGCTTTATTTAGCTTGCTACAGCCTTTAAGAATTTATTCCACCATGGGGAATTTTAGTAAGAGGGAATGGGGATAGGGGTGGTTATCACAGAATATGGGTTGAGGGATTCTAAGGAGGGCTTTTGGAAGCAGAAGCAAGTTCTCAGTTGAGTGTTGTCAAGAGATAGAGGCAATATCATATTGAGTATTTTAATTTTTCTTTGAGAGCTGGGAAAATTAAGAAGGGGCTAGAATTGTTATTGGCAGTGGATCTACAGTGGGTCCTGTTAGTCAAGGGAGGGGATGACATGTTAATCATTTTCCTGTTTGAGGAGTGCCTTGTCTCTATCTAGTTCAACCATGGTCAGAGTGGCCTTCCCTGGACATTGTTTATTTTCCATGAGTGCTTGCTGTTTATCTTCAATTGGGGACATCATGACCTAGTTGCCAGCAAGGCTGTTTTTTCACTTTCTCAGTCCCTCCTTTTGGCCAAGGGCAGACAAGTTCAGACCAAAGAACATTGATCTGTGGGGTCCAGGTCCATACAAGTCAGGACATTCTGCCCTTGAACAGCCAGATCAGTCATTAAGGGATTAAATTTGGTTGTTGATAGATGCCCCAGAAGATTATGAGTGTTTACTCAGAATGCGTTTGGGACAGGCTGTTTCTGCTTTATGTCTGCCAGTGTCCCTCCATTGCAGTTACATTTCAGTTATGCCCTTGCCGTCATCCAGTTTTTCTGAACAGATATGAATGCTGGATCTTAGCTTCCATTCCCTCCATATACAGATTCCAAGGTGACAACATGTGTACAAGGTAGTTCACTATGGAATGTCATCCCTTTTAGCAAGGGTGACTCAACTTCCAGCATTTTATCTGTATGAGTTTTCCAATATATATGACAGCTATGTGTGCAGGACCCAATCCTATAAAGATGTCTCATATTGATACAGCAATAAAACCTTAGACCTGAATGACTTATGTGGCTTTACCTAGGTGCCCCTCATTTCTTAGTCTTTCTATTAGTAACTTCAACATTTTAAGAATAAGTTCCAAACTTCATAGCCTTTTTTCCTATTGTTATGCATGTCAAAGATGGATAGGCCTTTGAGGACGTGAGGTGCTGTTCCTGATAGTACTTTGCAGGATTTCCCACCTGTTTCCCAAGATCTGAGGGTGGGGGCTGAGCTAGAATTCTGCCTACCTCTCTAGGGCTACAGAATCTGAAGACCCTTTCTGACTGTGCATAAAGACCCTCAGCAAGAGCATGTCTATATAGACCAAAACCACTGTCAGTCCGGTAATGAGAATCATAGAGAATGGGAGGAGAGACTAGCTTGGTCTTGCTTCTATGTCATTGAATTGGCTGCATACCTTCTTGGGGAGCTTATCTGGACAAGGTACCTCTATTTTTAGCAGTGTAACTCCAGGAAAACTCTGGATAGTAAAGCTTAAGCATTCAGCAGATTAGGAAAGACGAAAGATGGCCAGAACGGAAATGGAGCCCAAAGTATAAATGATTGAAATTGGTAAAGTACATCATAGCTGGAACAGTTTTTCCTCTTGTTCAAAATACTATTTTATTTGCGAGCAATTTTCTTCCACTTCATACTTTCTCCTTATATACCCTTTCATTCAAAATGTTGATTCTCCCTCCTGTTGTAATTAACCATTCTGAGATGGAAACGCATATTCCTAAGTGAAATACTTTCGAAGAGTTGAATTAAGCAGAGAGTGGGTTTATCTAGTTTCCTGTCTAAGGGTTAATAGAATTGCCAAAGAAGAATTTCAAAGTCTGAAAAGCTACCAATGAAATGTTTTTTCTGTGTGAAAACTAAACATTTTTAGTCAGATGGAGGTTTACATGTCCATAATTAGAGTGAAAAAAGGACAAAATCATACATGCACGTTGCCCCAAAATGACACTTATGTAAATGCCTTCAGAGTCAATAAAATGTCAGTGCAACTTTCTTTTCAAGCTAAAGGGAAACTTTGGTGATATGGGTTCTAGCCTTGAGTCTTCTGGTTACCAGCTAAGCGACCTTGGGCAAAGAATATGTGCCTCCGTCTTCCATCAAATATGAGTCCATTTATAACAAAATTGGTGAAAATCAGATGAAGAATCATAAAGAAGATAATAGCAAAGAAGTTTTATTTGAAGAAGAGAATATCAGTGTGAATGGGACATTGGAGAGGTCAGATATTTTCGCTGGATTTTTCTCTATTGTCATTTCTATCTAGCCTCCCCTTCTGCTCAAGGGAATATATCTAATCAGTGTAATTTTTGGTCTCAGTAGCAAAAACACCACTTGTAAGGAGTCAGCAATGAATAAGACTAGCTAAGACTTTCCGGTCTTTGAAGTTGAGAGATAAACCAGCAATTGACTCCAAATTACAGCTCATTTATAAATTTAAAATAGAATCTACATGTGGTCAACTGTTCCTATGGAATCCGATTTTATCCCTTAATATAAAGCTTTGTCCTTTCTTCCTCAGCTTCTCTCTGGACTTATGCTGCTTTTTATTATTTGTTATTTAATGTCATTTTAAGGTAAAAGAAATTTAAATGTTTAGCACAAATTTTACTGTTCATCTTTGTATAGTTCAATGCCATTTTAAATGCAAAAATAAGAGTGTTTTAACTTGTATGCAAAATCACTGAAATTGCACAATTCATATTTCATATCTCATCCATGCATATGTATTTTGTTTATACCAAAATCATGGAAATGCTATACAAAGCTAACTCAACTGTTTTTATTTCACTTCTACTTTTGGCTCACTGATGAGTAAGGAAGGACTAAAAAGAAAGAAAGAGGAAAGGAAGGTTGGGTTGCCCTATCTTTCTCTTTCCTTTTTTGTCGTCATTTTCAGTGAAGTTGGCTGTCTAATACGAGGAAAGAACACAAGTCAGAAAGGATATGGGAGGATTCTGGGGTCGTTAGTATTTCTTACAAAGCCACTGCCTTTTTCTTCATTCAGATCAAGGTTTGATTCACATGGGAAAGCATGATTTTTCATGACTGTCTACACCCCTGCTTATTATACACTTACCATATACTAGCTTAGAGTCTCACCAAACTCTTATGCATTGTGGTTCCATGAGAATTTTGTGCTCGTACAGTAGTACTGCTAATGCCAAACATGAATGGAGCAGCAAAGAATGGTGGACACATCTATTGCATGCCTCTCCTGTCATGTGCATACTCCATTGCCCCATGTGACTTCACATATAAACAAGTTCAAAGACAAAATTATTAAAAATGTCAGGATGGCAACGGCAGGGCACTGAATCAAGAGTGGGGCCCTTCTGAATCAGGGTCCCGTGGGACAGTACAGGTCACGTGCCCCTCATGCCATAAAATGTTGAAGTCTCAAAACTGTATGTGAGATGTCTTGATCAGTAAAATGAAACAACATTTTTCAGACCTTCTCGGAACCATTGCTATGCCTGTATGTTTCAGAATCTGCAAAAGTGATAGAAGATTTATCCCTTACAATCTTTAGGAGTGAAAAAGATGGGCAGAACTTCTGAGGACGGAACCTCAGATGGGTCATCTTTTTCTCTGCTGAATTTATTGGCTTTCCAATAAGTACTCCAGGGATGAGCACAGACTGCTTCATACTAATCATATTTCCCCCATATTTATAGGTGGATCGGCCAAGTGTCAATGTGGTGGACAATGGACAATGGACAATGAAAACTACTATGACCTACTAGTTCAAATTTGTGTACTTTGTATCAATAGATACTCTCCCCATCTCACCCCTGCCCCCCCACAACGTACGCACAGATACACACATTGAGCCACCTAAACAGGAAGCTAAATTACAATTGGAAGGTTATTTGGTGAGTACAGGATTTGAGCAAAGGGAGAGAAATATTAATAAAGCAACAGAGCTTTGTCCAACACAGATATATATATATATATATATATATATATATATATATACACCTGCTAGTGGACCAGCTATTTGTGATTATAAACGTATATGCTCATTTTATATATTGTGGAAAACATAATATCACCTATAAGCCAACTCATGTTTATGCTGGGCACGTGGTGACCACCCTTTCTCTGCTCTGTGGTAGCCATTTGCTTTTTTTGGAGTATTTTTAAAGTTGTCAGTATTGTCAGATTTTGCCAGAGTTTACATCTTCTCTTCATTGTGGTAAATTTCTTAACCATTCATTTCAAATTGTTTTTCTATAATTTTTTTAATCTAAGTATCAAAAATTAAACATTTTAGGAAGGGTATTATTATTTGATCTATGGACTATTCAGAAGCCTTATTCTACATGTGAAAGAATTTTCTAGTTTTAAATATAATACCCTGGACTGATGGATAAAGACAAAAAATAAATTATGCCTACCCACTTTTGAAATAGACAAATATAGTGTAAAATAAAAACAGCCTTAATGATTCTTTAAACTCTCGTGTAATTGACAAATTCTACAGTAACTGGGGTTGGTAATAACTAAAACCTGTTACATTCCTAATGATGCCCAATGAGCCATGGGAAATGAATAGGTGGATACAGTCCAGTTGCTAGAAAATAGTTGTTTGTTACTGACTTGTCTGAGAGGAAATGAACACTTTCATCTATCAGGGACAGAGTATAAAGTGTTCCTCACTGAAGCATTTCTAAAAGCTCTAAGCTCCTTTGAATACTGATAGGGCTCTGAAATTAAAGGTAAAATATGCAAGTAATCTGGGCTATCACAGGTTATTTTATGAGCTTCTGATATTTTTTATTCCTTTTGTAAGTATCATTTTCCCAGATTCCAAAGCCAATAAATTCTATAATCTTTATTCTGTATAAAGTTATCAGCAAGGTAATATATAGTTTCCTTTTAAAAAAAAGAGTGTAAATTACTAAGAAAAATCAGAATTTGTGTGGAATTCATAGGAGTAGGTCTTAAAGAGAACCACAGAATCAGTAGTTCTCAAATGTGGCTACACATTGGAGCTTTTACAAATAACGATGCCTGGATCCTATTTCCAGAGATTCTGACTTAAGTGGTCTGTGGTTCCAGTATCCACATTTTAAAAGCTCCCCAGTTGATTCTAATATGCATCCAAGGTTGAGAACTACTGTAAAATGAAGGGAATTCAGGAGTCACAGAAAAGCAACTCCACTACTTTCCTGAGTGTCTTTGAATAATCATCATAACCCGGAAACTCAAATTACCAATAGTCATAGAGGTGGTGGGTAGCTATTTTACTGCAAGATATCAGTCTAGTATTGCTTACCTCAATGTTTACTCTTAACTGCCATAATGAAAAGTGAAAGACTCTTCATGTTCAGGTATGGTTTGTGTAGAGTATGTCTGTAAAACAGTATTGTGACTGATTTCCTCCATTCATCCATTCAGGGGCTAAACCATGAAAGTTTTTAAAGGGAGAATCATTTGGGGGAGGGGGTCAAAGTCTTCCTTATCTTCCACTGTGTGCAGACTTTCTTCTGATTGGTTGGTGGTGAGGTAATAGGGCAGAGCTCCAGGGATCTTGTGTTCTGCCTGAAGTTACCATCCTCCACCTGGTTGGGGGCCTTAGTTCCTGCAGAAGAGCTCAAAGGTATTGTTTTGTATTTCCTTGAGGAGGAAGGAGGACCCTGCTTTAATCCCTGTTGTAATTTCTTGATTGATCCTTCTTTGTTTCTGCATTCCTTCCCTTCCCTGATAAGCAACTCTTTGAATCTGCCCTTTGGAACTCTGGGAGGGTCAAGGAGGCTGAATGAAGCCTATTTCCTACAAACAAGAAACAGGAGACACAGAAAGGATTTGTCCCTGGGAGAGCCCCACAGGGTCCTGCTCTGTTTCATAGGCATGCATATGTAGAGGAGGAAAAATAATTGTCTCTTTACCCTCCTAGATTTTTGGCTGAGACTCTCCCTCCCTTGTGCTAAAAAGACAGATTAACAGGAGAAAAACAGAGGAGTAATAACCTGGATACCTCCTGTATACGTGGGAGAGACCCAGGAAAACTGAGCAACTCCCTGAAGTGGCCTAAGTCCCCACTTTAATTACTGTCTTCAACTAAAGACAGAAGATGTTGGGGAAGGGGAGCCAGTTATGGGAAGTTACCAGGACAAGCACAGTAAACAAGGATAAGGTTGTGATGCAGATTTGAGTCCCTGTCTTCTCCTTTGATAAAAGTTTCTAGGGATTTAGAGATTCTTCTCTCCCTGGTACAGAGAGGGAGACACACTTACAAATGGAGATTCCTCTTATAAATGTAAGTGCCCCTTACAAAAGGGTGACTTCTGTCTGTTCTGTTTCAGAGATTCTCCTGTATCTGTAGCCTCTCAAAAATAATCGGCCAGAAGTAATCTTTATGCCAAAGAAGCATATTTTGGAGGAGGCATATTTTGTTCCCCTTGACATACATATGTAATAAATCTGAAAAGCCAATAAAAAACAAACAAAAACAAAGGTAGTTAACCCTGGGCAGGAGGAGGGTACAACACAGGAAAGGGGTAGTGGAGGTGTACAGTTTTAGGTTCAGGTGTGAGTTATAGTTGATATTTCACTTCTTGGCATGAGCATGTGTTTGTTATATTATTATGCTTTATAACTGTTGATGAAAAATTAATCAGTCGATCCAAATTTGAGGATTATAACCCAGTAAAAGCATCTCAGAAAGCTCTGAGAACTGTTCCACTCGTTAGAATTCAAGGCACAGTTTTTTGAGATAGAGGGCTATACATCAAATGAAGTATTATGGACAGTTTACATAATCCAGATCTAAGTGTCATCGTCGTCGTGGGTCATGTGAACCCTTCCAAGATCAAGAAGGAATGTTATCTTTTAAGGAATTGTCTTGTGGATGCTGGGAAAATGCTGCTCGTTATGGTTGAGCAGGTATTCCTGCCGATGGGGGAGGTTTGGTCGATGCATAATGCAGATATACAGTGCACAGTAGAGGGGAAAGAGGAGGCCACAGGGCAGAGAAGACTTTTTTATGTTTAAATTTTTCTTGTCTTGCCATAAAATATGAATTTTACTTCACATAACTTAGCTATACATTGCCTCAGTGTATATTTTATGCCTCAAATATATTACAAGAAGGGAAAGGATGAAAGAAAATTGGAAAAAATTGGAGGCAAGCACAGGATTTGTGGCAGAAGACAGCATGCTTTCTTCAACATCTTGAATGCATCTTGAAACCCAGTGTTTACTGCTTTGTTTCTAAAAGAGATGCATCTATTGAAATCTTATGTATAAGGTACTTGTAAATACTTCTCATTAGTTTAGCTAACACTCTCAACCCAGTGTTTTGATGATGGCTACCATCGCTCATTGATTCACTGTTATACTCTGTAATGTCCTTGACTCTTTAGGCATCAAATCACATTAAATCGGTAAGGTGAAATGTATTTCCTTATTTATCGCAACCTTTAGATAGCAACAAAATTGGCCACAACCTTCCACTGAAGTAGAAGAGTCAGGAAGGAAGCTGAGTAACAGAGTAGTAAAGTAGGTTGAGCAAGACTATACTTCATGCTGCTGGGGCAGAGCCCCAAATCCTGACTCACCACCCCATGTTGTGATGGTGTATCCTCTCTGCAGTTCTCCTTGCTAAGTTGATATGCATCTGTCTCCTTAGGACCAGAGGGGTATTTATCCTGGAATGGGTTTTCCGGCAACAAGTCTCATTTCAGAGGCTTTGGGCATCGAGACAGCACCCTCGTCACTGCCTCTCAGATGGTTCCCCATTCAAGAGCAGTCATTTAATCTCAGGACACTTTTCCTCACAGTCAACAGTTTTTCTTTTGTGTAATTAAGTCTCATTTTTTTCTAGATAGATCCATTTGTGCCAGAACTCTTCTGCTGCCTTGAAGCTTGCACCATTCAGTTATTTTTAGTGTTATCTCTTTCCTTTCATTAGCACAGAGCTAAACTGCACATATTTTGTTCTTTCAGCTTTCCCCAGATTAAGATCTTTGAGCTCCTTAGTCATTCATTTGAGCTGTTGCATTGAATTTCCTCCAGTTCATTTAAATCCTTGAGTTCAGTTTTTTACGCCCAGAATCAATAAAGCACCATGTTCTCACATCTATTCACCAACCCCAAGCAGTGGTAGGTGTAAGGCTTATATACCTCTGTGACTTTGCCTATTTGCTCCCTTAGTGGGCAGGCTCTGAGCTAAAATGTAAATTCAATAAAGTTTTTCATAATGTTCCCAGTCTGTACTGGGAACTTTCCTCAGGACAGTATCTCCTTTACAGCTTTTAATTTTTCAGTACCTTTATGTTGTTTTTTTTTTAATTTTCCGGTACGCGGGCCTTTCACTGCCGTGGCCTCTCGCGTTGCGGAGCACAGGCTCCGGATGCACAGGCTCAGCGGCCATGGCTCACGGGCCCAGCCGCTCCGCGGCATGTGGGATCTTCCCGAACCGGGGCACGAACCCGCATCCCCTGCATCGGCAGGCGGATTCTCAACCACTGCACCACCAGGGAAGCCCATACCTTTATGTTTTAATTTGTTTTTTAAATATACATTTGTTTCAAAATTGAAAAAGATCTGTGGTCAGTTTTTTTTGTTGTTGTTTTGTTAAAACATATTTTCATTTTTCAATATGTTGTCTCTAATTGAATGGGAGGAATAGGTATTGCCTTTCAAAGGGATTTTAGCTATCTAAGTTTGAATAAAGTGAATTTTCCATACCTTGGACATGGTTACACTCAGGAGGCTGCATCAGTGTGGATTATAGTTGTTCTTTATCCCTGGAATCAACCTGATTCTCTGGATGGAAGAAGAGAGGGTGTGAATCTCCAGCTCCAGCTCGTGGAGATCACTTTGCTCAGAAGATTTGCATGCAAATTTGCATTCTCTCTGGAATCACTGATTTCTCTCAGCTTTTCCTGGAATTGGGAGCCAGAGACATCTTCTGACCAGCAGACCCGATAGCCTGGAGCGTTCTTGCGCTTTTACTTCCATCATTCAAATTATACTACTGTGTGGATCATTCCCCAGAGCTCATTGCCCTTCTCTGCTAGGAATACCAATGTATATTTGCGTTTCTTTCACTGTGTACCCACACCTCTTCTTTCTTTGCCCCTATGAGATGTATTCAAATATTAAATATTGTCCCCGTATTTCTACCTATATTCCAAATGCCTTGGAGACCTGGTATAGACAATCTTGCTCTTCTTCCTATTGCATTTTAACTTCATAGGCTGGAAATATGTTGATGAATTGTATATAAGGTTGGCACTGTCCCTAAAACTGAAATCTATTCACTCTAATACAGAAGTTCAGGAAACCATATATATAATGTGATGCACATCATCACTACTTTTCTAAAGCTTGCTTATTATTTACTGTACAAATTTTCAAATATAAGTCCTATACACACACCTTTCACAAAAGAGCAGCATCAGTGTTAAACAAATCACTGCTAAATAGGCATGGAATTTTTTTGTTATTACAACTTACCAAATCAAATCACTTATTCCAGTGGAATGTCATTCAAACATTTTATTGTAGCTATACCGACAAGGAAACGAAATCTATTAGCCAAGGTAGAAAATAGCCTTGATATAGTAAACCGATTGTTATGATGTCAATTACATGCATGCACAGAAGTTTGATTTTTTTTTAATTTGTATTGGATTATAGTTGCTTTACAATATTGTGTTAGTCTCTGCTATACAGCAAAATGAACCAGTTATACGTATACATATATCCCCTCTGTTTTAGATTTCCTTCCCATTTAGGTCACCACAGAGCACTGAGTAGATTTCCCTGTGCCATACAGCAGGTTCTCATTAGTTATATATATTTTTTTTTTTTTTTTTTTTTTTTTTTTTTTTTTTTTTTTTTTTTTGTGGTACGCGGGCCTCTCACTGTCGTGGCCTCTCCCGTTGCGGAGCACAGGCTCCGGACGCACAGGCTCAGCGGCCATGGCTCACGGGCCCAGCCGCTCCGCGGCATGTGGGATCTTCCCGGACCGGGGCACGAACCCGTGACCCCTGCATCGGCAGGCGGATTCTCAACCACTGCGCCACCAGGGAAGCCCAAGTTATATATTTTATACATAATAGTGTATACATGTCAATCCCAATCTCCCAATTCATCCCATCCCCCGCTTCCCCCCTTGGTATCCATAAGTTTGTTCTCTACATCTGTGTCTCTATTTCTGCTTTGCAGATAAGTTCATCTGTACCATTATTCTAGATTCCACATATAAGCGATATTATACGATATTTGTTTTTCCCTTTTTGACTTACTTCACTCTGTATGACAGTCCCTAGGTCTATCCACGTCTCTGCAAATGGCACTATTTCATTCCTTTTTATGGCTGAGTAATATTCCATTGTATATATGTACCACATCTTCTTTATCCATTCCTCTGCTGATGGACGTTTAGGTTGCTTCCATGTCCTGGCTATTGTAAATAGTGCTGCAATGAACATTGGGGTGTATGTATCTTTTTGAATTATGGTTTTCTCCAGGTATATTAGCAGATAGTTGGTCCTTAGCATAATGTGTGTGTGTGTGTGTGTGTGTGTGAAATATATGTCTATGTAATTGAGATAAAATATACTGAATCAACCATGGCTTGCTGATTGAATCCAGCAGTACAAATTAGTGAATAACATTTAAAAATTGAAATAGTTTTAAAAATCAGAATTCCAGTATTTTTTTCTGAAAAACTGGGAGGTCTAAAAACTCTAGGTCCTCATCTTAACTTGGCAATATTTGGCTGGTCCTTAATGGGGGCTTCCTCCTTTTAGATGAGTGAGCACAGTCTAATTTATCACAGCTACCATTGGATCCATTTTCCTTACATACTTTATCTTCCTGGATATTATAGGTATTTGACTTTCAAACCTGAATATGAAATAAAGATTTATGATGTAATATAAGTTGGTAGAAATAAGTTCAGTATACCTATGTGAAAAACATAATTTCTCAACTGGCTAATTGTTCTGTACTATATTCAGCTGGCATTTGGTTTTCACTCATGTACATTTTCAATAATCATACATTCATTACCATTTGGTAATATGACAAATCTACCCCCTTTACAATTAACTTTAAATCACTCTTTATGTTAGCATGTGAGTATATGTGTATGCCTATGTATACATACATACACGCACATCCTTACACACTTAAATTTTTGTTTGAGTCTCTCAATGACCTTAACAGTAAAGGTACTTTTAGTCTGTTGATTTATACCTCAGCCTAAACTTGAGCAAAAGATTCAGCACATCAGAATAATACAGTTATGATATTTTTCTATTTATTCTCAGTAAATATACATTATCTATATAACCTGCATGTGATATAAGCATACATTACCTGTGTAATGCACTATAATAAAAAATAATTCAATAATCAAAAATAAGCATGCATTCTCTCCATAGCAACCAGAGAATACAGTTCCTCTGTTGAGCCATGTGACTGTATAGGGGAAGAATTGTCCCACTATCCTTCTAGGTTCTTGGCTGAGACACCCCTGTAATAAAAGACAGATTAAGAGGAGAAAATAAGGAGTTTAATAACATGTATATCTCTTGTATACAGGGAGAGACCCAGGAAAACTGAGTAACTCCCTGAAATGGCCCAAGCTACCACCTTAAATACCATCTCCAACTAAAGACAAAAGAAGATTTTGTGGGCAGGGGTTCAGGGTGGTAGAGAGCCAGTTATGGGAGATTATTAAGAAAAACTCAGGAAATAACGGTATGATTGTTATATAGATTTAAGTCCTTGCCGTCTCCATTGCTAAGAGTTTCTAGAGATTCGGTAATCCCCCTCTTCCTTACAAATTGAGATATCCCCTATAAACGCAAATGTCTCTTGTTTAAAAAGTGTAACTTCTATTCAGTTTTCAGAGTTTTTCGTATGCCTGTTGTTTCTTAAAAGTAACCAGCTCAAAATAATCCTTATGCCAAAGTGGCATATTTTGGAGTGACATATCCTGCTTCACTTCAACTAACTACAGTAATTTTAGATTATTTCCTTACTAGGACTCCACTTCTATTCTTAATTCAGCATATTTGCGTTCAAGCAGGTTATCAGTAAAACTTACTGCTAAGGAAGGCAAGAAATACATTTCCCTCCAAAACTGAGGCGTTCATAGTTCATCGAACACACCTGTGAATCTGCTAGGTGGCGTTTCGAGGGGCTCCGAAGAGCTCCAGTACTTTATGTCTCAGTACAGAAAGAGTTCATTGAGAGGCAAAATGATAGATAAGAAGTGATCTATTGGAATTGGGTGCTTGTGAGGCTTATAAGAGGGTGGGCAAGAGGGTGTCACATGCCAAGAACTTAGTGGGCTATAGTTTAATAATCAAAGGAAAAAAGGGGAGGGGGAAAAGCCTACCTTCTTCCTCATTCTTGAGTAGACATCACACTTTCATCATAAGCTCCACCTCCAGGTTGGGCAGGGGAGTTTTCTTGTCCCTACATGGTCAAGCTGGGACTGTCATGGTGCAATGGAAAAATTATTTCAGGTTTCAGTACAATGAGGCTCTTTCACTTTGAAATGTCACCTTTCCATAAATTATTGTTTTTTTATGTGTGCAGAGAGCATGTCTTGGGCTTATTAACTTACTGAGGTCACTGGGCAGGATGTGGGTCCCTTGCCACCATGGCTTTATTGTTTGGGGGTATGTCTCATGCTTCTGTTGCATGGTTTTGTTGCTAAGCAAGCCTGCTTGGTTCTGTGGTTAAGCAAACCTGCTCTTTTGAGTGATCATTAATTTACAGGGGTCTCTCATACTTTTTTCTTTACTTACAATCCCCTCGTGGGATTAACTCTTTAACTACCTACTTTGTCCCTTTACTCTGTCCCTATCACCTATACTATTCATGTATTATATGTATAGGGTTGGGTTAAGTATAGAAGATTGAAAAATGGAGAAACAGATAAAGCCCTTAAAGTGTTCACAGTCTAGTACAGAGTATGGTAGATAAATTAATATAATATAGCAGGTTGCATATTCACTAGTAAAGATTTATCTTAAATGGTATAGAAGCATAAAAGGAAGTGAATGATTTTGCTTAGGGGAGGGGTGATATTTGAAATGCATCTCAAAGAATGTAGGGATTTGCAGCAAGGAAAATTGGGAGTATGGAGGAGTAAGAGGTGCATTCCAGGAGAGAGGGACTGGTAATACAAAAGCTTAGAGGAATACTATTTCTTGTTGTCTTGGAAGAACAGTGAGTAGTTTTATGTTTCTCAAATGTTCCCTGCTTGAGGGAAGTGCTGAAAATAGGCCTAGAAAAGCAGTCAATGATGAGTCTGTGAAGACATTTAAATCATCTTAAGTGGCTGGGCAATAACTTCTACAAAATTTTAGTTGTATAACGTAATAAAAGCTCCTCTTAACCCACGTACTTAGTGTAAGTTCCTACTTCTCTGAGTAGAGTAATAGACATAATAATAATACAATATCATACATTTCTATAACACATTTTGATTTTCCAATTACTTTAAGTACATGATGGATTTTGACACCATCGATAATCCCGATGAGTTGGTTGAGCTTGGCATGGTATTATCAATTTGCAGTAGAAGAACAGAGGAGAAGTCAGAGGAACAGTGAGAGAAAGCAGCTGGCCTTGTGCTGTATCTGCTGTGTTGCCCTCCACATTCTTCATCAAATCAAAGGATGTTGAGCTGAAGGAGAGCTCAGTAGCATTCAGCTCCGCTACGCTGCACACCAGCTATACACCAGGCAATCAATATGGTTTGGACACAGCTGATATAATTTGGTGGAGCTCTAATTGAATTTTTTCCCCTTCTTAATATCATTACACCTACAGAACATCTTCAATTAAGTGTCCCCCCATCAGTCTCAAAATTAAATATCCCAAATGGAACTCATTATCTACTCCCACATAAACCAGCTCCTCATGACTGTTTCCCCTTTCTATTATAGGCACCACTGCTTCCAGGCTTCTAAATCTGAAACCCCTGGAGTCATTTCTTTTCTTTTTTTTTTTTTAAAATTCCTTTTCCATCAGCCACTGAATGCTATTGACTATTCTCTGAAATCATTTCTATGCATAACTTCCTTTACTTTATGGGTAAATGTTTTGGAATACATTTGAACAAATCAAGGAATTAGTGAACACAAGAATGAATACATGAATAAATCAATGAATATTCACTGTTCTCATTACCTTTTATCTATAGAAGTACAACCGTTTGCGATGTGTGAGAGTATCTGAGTATAAGCAGCTGCCCCCCACCCCACATAACTTAATCCTGTATGAGGGATTCCCCTTACATGTGCATTCTTTGAAAGTCTCTTAAATTATATTAAAATGCCTCTTATATTCAAAGCCACTCTGACTTGCTTTACTTTGAATAAGATAGTACTCTGTAGAAGACACATCAGTTGCATGTTTTAGATCCACAAGGTGAAATTGATTGAAAAACATGGAGATAAATATCAAATAAGTATTAAGTTATTCTAGGTATATGACTTCATCATTTTACTCTCTAGGTGTCTTTTTTTTTAGTAGAGGGAAGGATTATTTATTTATTTATTTATTTATTTATTTATTTTTGACTGTGTTGGGTCTTCGCTTTGTGCAAGGGCTTTCTCTAGTTGCAGCAAGCGGAGGCCACTCTTCATCGCGGTGCGCAGGCCTTTCATTATCGCGGCCTCTTTTGTTGCAGGGCACAGGCTCCAGGCGCGCAGGCTCAGTAGTTGTGGCTCACGGGCCCAGTTGCTCCCCCGCATATGGGATCTTCCCAGGCCAGGGCTCAAACCCGTGTCCCCTGCATTGGCAGGCAGATTCTCAACCACTGCGCCACCAGGGAAGACCCGGTGTCATTTTTTTAAAATGAAGTGTAGTTGGTTTACAATGTTGTGTTAGTTTCTGGTGTACAGCCATGTGATTCAGGTATGTGTGTGTGTGTGTGTGTGTGTGTGTGTGTGTGTGTGTGTGTATTCTTTTTTCAGATTATTTTCCTAGGTGTCATTGTTAATGAGTCTTTTAGATATCACAGATACACACACACTCACATATATAAAACAGTACTGTATATCTAAATATACACCTGAAAGGCAAGTGGAGAGATAAAACCACCACAGCTTTCTTACCAGCAAAAAAATGAATGTCGTGTGAGATAAAGTTTTCACAGTGAATAATACAAATATTCAAGCAGTACTGTATCTTAAACTGTGTAGCTGTAAATAGAAATGATGTGTTCTGGAAAAAGAAACAAAACAAAACACTGCTTTATGAAGCAAAAAATTGGTTCTTTGGATAAAGAAAACAATGACATCAAAGCTACCTGCAAAGAGACTGAATAAAACTGTTTAATGAAACATGAGTATGAAGGGAAAAAAAAGCCAGCATTTCTAATATTTTATCTTACATGTATTTTATTGTTATATATAATTAATAAGGTATAATTCATTGTTAATGTTATAAAAGTTTATTTGGTTGTTTCATCTCTAGCCCTTAAAGTTTATACATCCATGTTGGCCTAAAACCTTTTTTGGGGGGTGAGGAACCTATTTTCTCTTTGGAAAATGTAGACTGCTGAATACATGGTAAAGGTTCTGAACTCAATTGTATCACGCAGGGTTGGCGGCTTAGGGGAGGTTCCCCACAACAATAATCATTGTACTGATAGCAGCGGGGTGTTCTACAGTTCAACTCAATTCTGACACTCTCTACCATGTGATAGGAGATCACATCAGATTGCACAGGTTAAGGGTTCAGTCCCACAAGACTGCCCCCTTCCCCTCCCACTTCAAAAGCCAATCTTAAGTCCAGGTTGTTACCTAGATTTCTGACCAATGGGCTATAAATCAGAGGTTCCTAGGAGCCCTGCTTTGGATTTGATTAATTTGCTAGAGCAGTTTACAGTACTCAGAGAAACATTTTGCTTACTAGATCACAGATTTATTAGAAAAGGACATAACTCCAGAACAGCTAGATGGAAGAGACACATAAGGTAAGGTGTTTGGGAACAGCTTGGAGCTTCCATACTCTCTCCAGGCATTCTATTCTCCCCAAATCTCCACATGTTCACCAACTTGGAAGCTCTCAGAACCCTACCCTTTGGGGTTTTTATGGAGCATTCATTACATAGGCATGATTAAATCATTGGCCGTTGGTAATGGAACTCAATCTCCACCCTCTCTCCCCTCCCTGGAAGGAAAGTCAGGGGGTGGGTTGGACTGAAAGCTCTAACCCTCAACTCCTGGTTGGTTACCCTAGCAACCGCCCCAATCCTTAGGTGATCTAGGGGCGTTTCAAAGTCACCTCTTTGACATAACAAAGACACCTTTATTGCTCTCCTCATAGGAAATTCCAAAGGTTTTAGGAGCTCTGTGCCAAAAATGTGGATGAAGAACAAATACATATTTCTTATGATAAATCACAGTATCACAAATGAGATGGTTTTATGTTTGAGCACCCAAGATACATTTTACAAGGGGGCAGGAAAACATAGGTCTCTCGTTTCTGCATCATGCTCCTATAGAGAAGGAAAATGTTTCCCTTCTTCCCTTCTGGGTTCTTTGACTGGCCTACTAATTAAATGGATAAAAGACAGATTAACAGAAGAAAAAAACACATTTAATTTCATGCATATGGGAACCCCAAAGGATGAGCCTCCCAGACAGTGAGGTAATTGAGGCTCATATTCCATCCTGAGCTAAGGATGGGGGGTGGGGGGGGTTGGGGGGGTGGGAGGTGGGGGGGTGGGGATCTAGGTATTCAAAGGGGAGGAAGAGAATTCACAGGAAGGTAAGAAGAGCAAATGTTTGTCAGGCCATGAACATAAGACTTTCTGATATAAAACTTGATCTCGGGTAATATCTCCTTGTACAGGCCCCCTATCTAAATTCTTTTAGGCAGTTCAGGGGGAAGTAAAAAGCTCTTTTTGAGTCTGTTGATCCTTGACTGTCTTCAGCTCAGAATAATCCACATGCCAAAGTGGCATATTCTGGGGCAGCCTGCCCTGAACCCCATCACTGCCTTGAATATCAGACTTAGCTTCCTTATTAAGGACATGAAGGCTTCAGAAGGACATAAGAGCAGAACTTTAGGAACATTAATAAAGAAGCTAAGGATTGAAAGGATTAGGTGATTAAACCTTAAATCTGCTTCAGGGAATTTATAACCTAATTGGGAGATCAACCTAAATATCTGAAAACTTAAAAAAAAAATTGTATTCATTTGGCCAGCAGATTTTTTTGGCCTATTATTTGTTTGTGTATAGTAGGATAAAAGACTTGTCACCCTTCAGTAAATTAGTATTTCCTTCATAACTTTCTTCATATATGCAATAAATATATACTGAGAATCTATTGTTTGGCAAGGCAAGGAAATAAATACTCTTTTTCAATGGGGGTTAGTTTCAGAGTGGACTGGAATGATTTGGAAAGAAGGAATTTGAGAAAGGGTGAATAAGATGCATATTTCTCTCACAGAGGCAAGCCTTACAAGTGGGATGAATAGAGACCCAAATAATTTACTGATATGCATTATGGCATAAATGTCAGTAAGTGCATTTCAGTAATAGTTATAGGTAGGATTTTTTGAGCAATTAATATGTGTCAGACACTAAGCCAAGACCTTTCCAAGAGATCTTGTATTTAAATCTTACAATAACCTGTTGAATTTGGCAAGATGGTCACATCCATTTTAAAAATAGGAAAACCATATTTTAAGTATCTCAACCACGATCCAACAGCTAGGCAGCGATCAAATCACGCTAATCTATCAAAACACTATTCTTTGTTTCCACTACACTGATCTTTCATCAAACTTAATATAGTCTCTTATACTCTTTTCCATCGTTGTGGCTGTTTCTTAAAGATTAGAATGTTTTGCAGTTTTGATTGCTATGTAGGCGTGTACTGATTAAAATAACCCTTAGAAGTAATTTGACTAATTTTAGTTGCTGTCATCTACAATACTTTTATATATTATCCCTCTCAAAAATGTTTAATTGCTCTTCTTAAAGCCTTTCTAGAAATGCCTACTCTATTTTTTCAAGTTACTCTGTCTTTCATTGGATGCATTAGATTACTGACAGTTTCATGTAGTTCATTTACTGGATTCAAGATCCAGTTCCGTTACTCAGGGAGTCCAAAAGTTAACAACTTCTGAAAGTGCATGAATCCCTTCTACCCACTGGTGCATCCAAAGCATTCAGATTTTATTTGCTAAATCAGGGGTTCTATCCCTTAAAGTTCCTTGGAGGATCCTATCAGAATGAAAAGACTCAAAATAGCAGTCTTCCAGAATACAACATTGTGCTTTTAAATTTAAAAGTATTCCCAATATAACATTAGTATCTGCTGATGTGGTCACCCCAATTCCAAGAAGGCACATTCTTAGAACCACATAGGGTATTCTTAACATGCCAAAATAAGTTGCAAATTTAGTCAGTTAATAGATTTTCTTTAAAAAAAAACTATATGTACAATTTTTGAAAAGCCTACTTAGTCACTTGGAAAAATTGGGACTATGGCATTGAAAATTGTCTTCCTAGAAGTCCTAAATACAGCTATACCCATAAGTCTTGGAGTCACCTTGTACCATTTCTCTAGCCCTCCAGATTAACTCCATGTTTGTCTGTCCTAAATATTCAGGTCATGCTTAATATTCTCTCTCAATATTTCATTTTATGAATATATTTTGATGCTAAAAGTTTACACATGCAACATTAATGTTCTTTCTTTTTGGATATGAGGATTTTACTTGTGACCTGCATTTTTCAATGCTTCAGTGTGTTTAGTAATGGATTTGGGCTGTTATTCATGTCCCAGCCAGTCTTCAACTTCACACACACTTTCTATTGCCAAACCTTTCACGTCCATTCATCAAGGTTTGGAATGTAACCTCTGTCTCTGAAAAATAATTTTCTCATTGTCCCAGAGGAAGAAAATCAGTTAAAAAAAAAAAAAAAAAAGCAAAGCTAATCAGTGTCCTCACATAGGAATTACACCTGCAATATGGGCTGTGGTTTGAAATATGCTGTAATCCACTGAACTCACTCAGGTAACACTAGTAGATAACATTTTAATATTCTAATTCTTTAATTTATAAAATTGAGACTCACTTTACAACCACAGGCTTATGAGAAATCTTTGTATCCAGATGCCAGAGGGATTTGTCATTTTCCAATATCAATAGAATCTTCTGTAAACAAAAGAAAGAAAGCAATTTTTTGATCATTTCTGTATTTCTGTCTTGGCATTTCCTGTATCTTCTCATGGCTATGTACTCAAAAGTTGATATTTACTTTTCATTACTCAGGTACTTAGATGGATGTTCAAATTTGGTAATTTATATGCGTCCATAAACTTACAACTAATTTTTTGAAAGCTGCACTTTCTATAATTAACAGTGATAATCCATCTTTTTAATGTGTTTCTGCTTTGGGTATATTTTCCCAATTAAAATTAATGTCTTATTTTGTGAGACATAGCTTTATTTATTTTTAATTAAACAAATAAACACTAGCGAAACCTATGAAAAATTATTTTCAAAAAATATAAGAAATGCATGTGATAAAAAACCTTTTTATATCACCACTATAATGAAAGGTTTGGGTTTTTAAAATAATTTAATCACTGTTAATGAATTCATCCATGAAGGACCAAAGGCAATTATTGTTAACATCAATAGCAAAGCATATATAGTTGCTTTTACTTCATCCTAGCTTCATCCACATAATGAGATTTGATCATGACATCTAACAGTTTTATCACTTAAAATTATTAGTAGTGTTAGTGTTTTGTATGTGTGGAAAAGGTCTTATGTAGCCATCAAGGTAAAGTTCTGTTTTCAGTGGTAAAACTGGTTATGAAAAATGTAGCAATTGATATCCGGAAATGAGACATTGAAATCTATGCTTGCCGTAAGTGGAATTTCTGCCCACGCACAGTGAAAAATGGGAAAAGTCATATTTGTTTTATATGTAAATTATGTACTAGCAAACCTACTTTACTTTTGTAATTTAATTATGGGAAATTCCTTTTTGAATTGCTCAGTCGGTTGATAACATTATGGAGACTCAACAATACAGTTTAAGGTTTAATGCCAATACTACAGTTATTTTACTGACAGAGATAAATCTGGAGCAAGCTCGGAAATGCTTTCTTCCTCTGCTCTTCTCCCTCAAGTTCAAGGATACGTCTGTTTTCTCAAGACTCTTCTAAATAGTTAAAAGCAAAATTCTTATAAAATCATTCATGTATCATCTGCAAATGTGAGAAATGAACTGTTTCCTTGTTTGTTAGTTTTTGAGAACACAGTTTTTCTTATTATTTTGAAAGTATACATTAAAGCAATTTTGTCACTTAAAAGGGCCAAAGGGAAATGAAATAGGAAAAAAGTTAAAAAACAATTCATAGCCAGGCTTTTGAATTTTATCCCTCAGTATCCCTTTAAAGTTTCAAGCCCTCTGAGGAGACTTTTAGCTCTTCTTACTCTCTCCTTCTGCTTTCATATACCCCATGACATATCTCCCAGACCCTTCATATCTGTCATCATGCAGTAGCTTTTTTCCAATTTGATCGTACATATTTAGTCGAGGTGGAAACTGTATTATTTAACTTTATATTCCTTATGTACTCTCTGTGTACCATACATAGAGTCTAGGAGTTCCACAAATGTTTATATAAATTATACATGGAAGGATAAATGATGAATGGAAGGGGACTTCCCTGGTGGTCCAGTGGTAAAGAATCTGCCTTCCCATGCAGAGGACGTGGGTTCGATCCCTGTTCGGGGAACTAAGATCCCACATGCCACGAGGCAACTAAGCCTGCACGCCACAACTACTGAGCTCGCCCTCCTCAATGAGAGAGCCCATGTGCCACAACTACAGAGCCCACGTGCCCTGGAGCCTGTGCGCCACAACTAGAGAGAAGAGAAAACCCGCATGCCACAACTAGAGAGAAGTCCGCACACCGCAACAAAGACCCGACACAGCCAAAAAAATAAAGCAAATAAATTAAATAAATAAATATATATTTTTAAAAGACCTGAAAGAAAAGTATTTTTAAAAAATGATGAATGGAGGGATGGAGAGATGGATGGATGGGTAAATGTAAAGATGGATGGTTGGATGGATATGTTTACAGTCCTTTCCATGTAAGCAATTTTTTTTCAAAACAGTGATCTCTAAAGTGCCCTTTAAGCTCCAATTACCTAATTAGTTTCACATAGTACAAATTTCAAAAAGGTAAACAAAAAAAGGATATACAGTTAAAGTTGTTTCTCCTATCCTGTCACCCAGCCAGCTAGTTATCCTCTTCCACTCTTATCAGAGAGAACTGGGATTGCTGGTTTCTCATGTATCCTTCCAGAGGTACGCTATGCACATGCGTGCCTGCATGTATGCATACACACGTACCAATTCACACCTATCAACAAGGTATGAGAGTACCTATTTGCTCATGCCATCAACAACAGAGTATATTTCAAAGTTTTATCTTTGCATATCTGATTGGTAAAAAAAATCATCTTTAATGTGATTTAATCTAATAATGAGTGAGGGTGACCATACTTTCAAATGTTTGAGCCATTTTCTATTGCTTTTTCAATGAGCTCTGTTCATTTCCTTTGCAAATTTTAGAATTCCTTCTAAAATTGTTTTAGAGCCAATTGGTAGATGAGAACTAGTCTCTTTTTTTTAATCAGAAGCAGTATTATCCAGCATATTCAAACCTATTCATTCATTTGATTTAGCACTATTGCTCATTGTTTGATTGCTTCAACAGATTACACAGTCAAGGAAGATAGTTTCAACATTCTCGACCATATTAAAAAAAATGTTCTTTCAGCTATGAAGGCAGATCTCAAAAGAGGTCCTACAAACAGTCATGGAGGACTCTTTCCCGCTTCAGTAACTTTGCACAGGCTGTTCCCTGGAAAAACCTTTGCTACTATTTTGCGTGATGGAATATTTCTCATCCTTTAGATGTTAGTTCAATTGTACTTCCTCAAAGACACCTTGCTTGATTATTAAATCTAGACTAACCTCCTCTGGCTCTCTATTGTAGGCATGCTGCATCTTAATGTCTTGTTTATTCCTTCTTTAACATTTATCACATTTTGTAGTTATATCATTTTGTCATTTACTTGCTGTTCTCTTCAGTAAGCTGGAGGTTCCATGAGAGCAGTTTCCATGTCTGTCTTGTTTACTGTTTTATCTCTACTGCCTGATGCATGATGTGGCATAAAATAAACACTCAGCAAATACTTGTTGAAAGAATAAATGAAGGGACTCATCTAAGTTCTGCTTTGTTGGTCAAAAATTCAGCTATTACTCTGGAAGTAAACCAGGCAGATATCTATTTCCAGTGGGCTGAGTTTAATTCAACTGAGTTTTTACTATGTGCAAGCTAAGAGATAAAGGGGGAGAGAGAGAGAGAGAGAGAGAGAGAGAGAGAGAGAGAGAGAGAGAGAGAGAGAGAGAGATGGATTCTTGAAGGAGTTTATCGTTTTTACTCCTGAACTTATTCACCACTTACTGCAAATGGATTTCACAAATAAACTCTAAGATCAGACATCATCATTGCTCTGAGACAAATACAACCAGCGTACTTTGAGGTTCACATATAATTGATGGATAAATGCAAAGCTGGGAGAAATTTATTAACAATGATTTTTAAACCTCATTTTTCTAGTAACGCTCAGGGGAGCAAAACTTCAAAAAAAATTGTACAGGGACTTCCCTGGTGACACAGTGGTTAAGAATCTGCCTGCCAATGCAGGGAACATGGGTTCGAGCCCTGGTCCGGGAAGATCCCACATGCCACAGAGCAACTAAGTCTGTGCGCTGCAACTACTGAGCCTGAGCTCTAGAGCCTGCGCTCTAGAGCCCACGAGCCACAACTACTGAGCCCACACGCTGCAACTTCTGAAGCCCGCCTGCCTAGAGCCCGTGCTCTGCAACAAGAGAAGCCTCCGCAATGAGAAGCCCGCGCACTGCAACGAAGAGTAGCGCCCGCTCACTCCACAACTAGAGAAAGCTCACGCACAGCAATGAAGATCCAACGCAGCCAAAAAAAAAAAAGAAAGAAAAAAACTGTACATAGTACCAGGGCTTTTCACTCTGTCTCTTAATTAAAATTCAATAGAATATGTATTTCAATAGATCATATATGCCAGGAACCACCAAGGTGTATTGACTATTACATGATAATGATCATCTTAAGGGGGCTTTTATCCACCTAGTGTTTTACTGGGGAGAGAGTTTGAAGTATAAAGTTAAATTAATTGTAATCTAAGAATGACTTCAACACATAAAATATCAAGGTTCAACCTTTCTTTTTGTACAGGCACTGATTGAATCTTTTAACCATTAATCCCCAGTCCCGTTTGCAAGGACTTTCCTTTTTGGAGAGATTTGACTTACCCTTTGAACCATGAGTTGATGCTTTCCATTTTGGTGTTTGGTTGCTTTTAGAGCAAGCCCTCTGAGGGAAAGAAGAGTATATGTGGTGAGATGTCTTCAAAGAAACTAATTTTTTTTTTCTTTTCTTTTCTTTCTTTCTTTATTTAATTTATTTTTATTTTATTTTTTTAACATCTTTATTTGAGTATAACTGTTTTACAATAGTGTGTTAGTTTCTCCTTTACAACAAAGTGAATCAGTTATACATATACATATGTTCCCATATGTCTTCCCTCTTGCATCACCCTCCCTCCCACCCTCCCTATCCCACCCCTCTAGGTGGTCACAAAGCACAGATGTGAACTCCCTGTGCTATGCGGCAGCTTCCCACTAGCTATCTAATTTACATTTGGTAGTGTGTATATGTCCCTGCCACTCTCTCACATCATCACCGCTTCCCCTCCCCCTCCCCATATCCTCAAGTCCATGCTCTAGTAGGTCTGTGTTTTATTCCCGTCCTACCACTAATCTCTTCATGACATTTTTTTTTCTTAGATTCCATATATATGTGTTAGCATACGGTATTTGTTTTTCTCCTTCTGACTTACTTCACTCTGTATGACAGACTCCAGGTCTATCCACCTCATTACAAATAACTCAGTTTCATTTCTTTTTATGGCTGAGTAATATTCCATTGTATATATGTGCCACATCTTCTTTATCCATTCATCTGTTGATGGACATTTAGGTTGCTTCCATGTCCTGGCTATCGTAAATAGAGCTGCAATAAACATTTTGGTACATGACTCTTTTTGAATTATGGTTTTCTCAGGGTATATGCCTAGTAGTAGGATTGTGGGGTGATATGGTAGTTCTATTTGTAGTTTTTTAAGGAACCTCCATACTGTTCTCCATAGTGGCTGTATCAATTTACATTCCCACCAGCAGTGCAAGAGTGTTCCCTTTTCTCCACACCCTCTCCAGCATTTATTGTTTCTAGAGTTTTTGATGATGGCCAATCTGACCGGTGTGAGATGATATCTCATTGTAGTTTTGATTTGCATTTCTCTAATGATTAATGATGTTGAGCATTCTTTCATGTGTTTGTTGGCAATCTGTATATCTTCTTTGGAGAAATGTCTATTTAGGTCTTCTGCCCATTTTTGGATTGGGATTTTGTTTTTTTGTTATTGAGTTGCCTGAGTTGCTTATAAATTTTGGAGATTAATCCTTTGTCCTTTGCTTCATTTGCAAATATTTTCTCCCATTCTGACGGTTGTCTTTTGGTCTTGTTTATGGTATCCTTTGCTGTGCAAAAGCTTTTAAGTTTCATTAGACCCCATTTGTTTATTTTTGTTTTTATTTCCGTTTCTCTAGGAGATGGGTCAAAAAGGATGTTGCTGTGATTTATGTCATAGAGTATTCTGCCTATGTTTTCCTCTAAGAGTTTGATAGTGTCTGGCCTTACATTTAGGTCTTTAACCCATTTTGAGTTTATTTTTGTGTGTGGTGTTAGGGAGTGTTCTCATTTCATACTTTTACAGGTAGCTGTCCAGTTTTCCCAGCACCACTTATTGAAGAGGCTGTCTTTTCTCCACTGTATATCCTTCCCTCCTTTATCAAAGATAAGGTGACCATATGTGTGTGGGTTTATCTCTGGGCTTTCTATCGTGTCCCATTGATCTATATTTCTGTTTTTGTGCCAGTACCATACTGTCTTGATTACTGTGGCCTTTTAGTATAATCTGAAGTCAGGGAGCCTGATTCCTCCAGCTCCATTTTTCGTTCTCAAGATTGCTTTGGCTATTCGGGGTCTTTTGTGTTTCCATACAAATTGTGAAATTTTTTGTTCTAGTTCTGTAACAAAGAAACTAATTATTAAAGTCAATGTAGAATGTAATTTATCAGTGATTATTAACTCATGAACAGTGTGACTACCTGTATTTGTCCATGGAGAAAATATAGAAAGGTAGATGTTTAGAATAGCGAACCTAGGAAATAGGGATTGGAAGTAGATCATTTATAGAATAATAGGTACCTTCTCTTACTTCACTTGTCATTTGGAGAATTTTTTAAATGAATAAAACACCAAAAAATTGGCATGTAGAATTTGATACTGTGAACTGAAAATTGAAAAATATAAGAAATATAAAAGAAGGTAAAAGAAATTTTAATAAGTATAGCTTTATGTTCTGACATTTGTGGGAGGCATGCAAAAATAGGATCAACACATAAGCATCTATGTATTTTATGGTTGAATAGTAAAAAAAAAAAAAAAAAAAAAAAAAAATTTCAGTGAAAACGAATATTCCCTGAGGATGTCCTGAACATAGAACTTTATTGTGGGACATTATCTCTGGAAACTCCTTCCTATTGCTCTCACCTCTGCTTCATCTTCAACCATGACTATTTGCCATGTCTTCATAATTCTGTCTGGGTTCCTTGACTGTGGTCTCTCTCGGCCAATCCTTGCACACACCGCTCTCAGAGTGACTCATGTAACATGACTTTCATGATCCTGCTTGCCCAAAGTTTCAACTCCTTAGCCCAGTCTCCAAGGTTCTCTATCTTTTGTCATTTCCCTGCTTTTATCTCATTTCCTTCGCTCCTTGTCTGTCCTACTTAACACTTTACGGCAGTCTCCTTAAGACCTTGAATGCCATTTCCCACTTTCTCAACCTGAAAAGGTTCTTTGATCATCCTTTGGGACCCAGATAAAATCTGATCTTTTGAATGATACATTTCATTAATTCTCTGTGGTGGAATAAATCTCCCTCTCTGCTCTGATGTCCCTGTAGCACTTTGTACTAACCTGTATTGCAACAGCTGTCCTATTGCATAATATGCTCTTCTAAATGCTCTTCTCCTCAATCCAGTAATAATATCTGCAAAGCTAGGACCTTGTATTATTGTGTATCTCATGTGTTAGAACTGTACTAAACGTCCATAAGAGATTTCAAATCAATTACTGTGGTACGTTACTTTGTTTTCAATCAAATTTATTTTTTAGAGTAGTTTTAGGTTCACAGCAAAATGAGTGGAAAGTAGAAATTTCCCATATACGCTCTTTTCTAATACCTGCATAGCTTCCCCGATTATCAACATCCTCCACCAACGTGGCACATTTATAACAATTAGTGAACCTACATTAATGCATCGTAATCACCCAGAGTCCATAACTTACATTAGAGTTCACTCTTAATGTTGGTGATACATCCTTAAGCTATGAAGATAGTACTTTCATTCTCTGTAAGAATACATATTGAAATTTGGGAGATATTTTGATGCAAGCATAGATGAAATAGACCTTGGATTTCAAGAGTCAATTTTATCTTTAATGGACTTTTACAGTCGGGATATAATAAAATTCTTTAACATAAAGTAATACCAATTATATAGACCTTTACAATAGATAGTAAGGTCTGTGACTGTGTGGGTATGTCCACCAGAGATATCCCACAGTTATATGTTTTGCCCGTGAACTAAGAAAACTAAATAGGCATCAATGTCTTAATTAGACTTCAACACAACAGGTGGAACCTGCATTTGAATGCAACTCATGATTGCCTAGAATGTGGATCTGGATTGTATTCAGTCCTCCTAGAATCTCTAATCTCTACCAGGGACTGATGTAGAAATGAATCTTCTTTCTTTTTACTGACAGTGGAACTTTATATACTCTTCATTTGGGGTCTGGTGAGGATATATGTAGAGCAGCTTCACTTTTCAGAGTTATTCAGAAAGCTATTATAAGCTACTTTTCTTCTCAGCAGGCAATTCCTGGAGTGACAGGACCCACTGGGAGTCTCCCATAGTGGCCAATCACAAAGGGAGATGCTTCCAGCACTCTCAACAAAGTCAGGATGCCTTTCTGGAAATGAGAATTTTTTCAGCAAATCTAAGTGTAAACTAGAAAACCCGACAGGTAAAATCCATATAACAGGGATCACCCACCAAATTTTTATATTATAAAGGGTGAACACAGCCAGAAGATACAATTTACTTTCTTTCCCCTGCCCCCTCCCCATAGCTGACAGTAAAGGGTTAGAGAAAAATTGTAAAGAGAGGAGTTTGGGAATTTGAAGTTTCCTTACTGACTAGCAACTGAAAAAGCACAGCTTTAAGAAATGTTCTGATCTGATTTTCTATGTTTGATAGTATTTTGTGTTTGTACCTTTGTGTGTGATGTGTGGTGTAGGTGCTTGCAAAGTAAGATATGTAGTAAACAAACAAACAAACAAACATGCCTTTTAGCCCCCATCATAATACTTGCTGAACTCTCTTTTTAGATGTTTCTGATAGAATAAACAAAGATCACAGGTACTAATGGGCTGTGCTTGAAAATGATAAATATTTTACTTTTTAAAAACTTGTAGCTAATTATATCTTTAACACACATAAATACTAATATCAGAACTTAAAACATTGCTATAAATTTAAATAAGGAATTTAAAGCAATAAAATATATTATCCAGAGAGACAAACTATTGACATGCGAAAGAGTTTTTACTCATTTATGGTATCAGCCACTGTCAGAGATAAAGTAAACTTAATGGGGTCTGATGGGATATATGGTTGGTTAAATTGGCTAGAATTTTGTGGGATTTATATTTTCACTCTCTCTTGGACTTGGGAATCAAGTAGTAAATTATGAAATTGTGTATATTACTTTTGTTTATCATCCTATTTACAGTATCACACCGGACTCAATTTAGAGTAGATAGTATTTCTAGTTACATTTCCTCAGAGAATAAACATCTGCTCAAATGCACTTCAGCATTTTAATTGTGTTAATAGGAATAATTCAAAAATATAATACAAAGCTCAGCACATTCCATTTCAGAGAGAATGAGGAAAGTGATTGTTGACTCTGATTGATATTTTCCCATTGTAAGGAGAGTGGATTTTTCCATCTTTGTAACATTTCATTTCATACAGCACTCTAGAAAGGGCAAAATATACTTTTACTACTATTATAAAGATTAGAAGCAGAGGTAAATGGCTTAATTATTGTTAACATTATTAATAAAACTATGTTAATGTTGCTATGGTGCTTTACAATTCATGAATCATATTTGTGTATTTTAATAGATTTGATTGTAATAGCTAGCACCACCTCTCAGAATAGACCAAGCAAAAGAGGGTGAAAAAAGTAGTACAAGTGGCACATGGAGTTTAAGAATTTATGACACTTGAAGTCTGTCACCTTAGACCATGTACTTAACACACCTCTGAGCCTCAATTGTCTTATTCAAAAAATGGGAATATTAATACTGACTTTATGGAGTGATTGATTGATTGGAAGTGAGGAACTGTTTCTAAAGCCCTGGAACAGCTGGGTTCTCAATATCCATAATTCCATTTCCCTTTTAAATTTAATAAACAAAGACAAGGGACTGCAGTGATGGTATTAAGGAGAAAGGAGGTAATTTAGCTTTCACTTAGTGTTCATCAGCCCTCCACAGCAAGCCACCCAAGCCAACATACAATCTTTGAAAAGAGAGAAACCCACATTCATGGCAAGTGCTGTGTGTTTTCTCTCCCCTCTTCCTCTCCTAGCAGGATGGCCACATGTGAACCAGGGCTTGGACTAGGCTAAGGCAGGTGAGACGCTTGCCTCTAGCGCACAATGTAAGAAGCTATCTAAAAATGCACAAATTAAGATCAGTAACATTTTATTTCAATATTTTGCACATCATAATTAACACCAACCAGTTCATGATGAGCAAAATATCAACATTTTAAGTAAATATAGGATCTGACCTTGCACTTGCCTCCCTCACTGCACTTGCGTCACCCTAATCTCCGCTTGACCACTCAACTCAGGGACTAGAATATTGGCCTTTCCGTCCACCTATGTGCTCCTCCCTTATTCCATCCTCCAGTGGCCCCCAACCTGGGATAATAAACATACCTTGAATGTATCTTCTCTGATCTTCTCAAAATACCTGGTCAGATATATCTGCCTCAATAATATTTCTTTGAATTTTAGCGTAGCAGTGAAAAGTTGACCCTCTTCTCCCAGTCCCGTCTTCTGAGAGGACTTTTCAGTCTGGCAACTATGGAAACAGCATCAGAGAGAGAAAGGAATGTGGGGGGGGTGGTTCGGCTGCCTCCCCGCTCCATGCCTCCACTTCATGTCATACCATCCCATACCATCCCCACTCTGTTGTATGTATTATAGGATTTGTATTTTCTCCTTTTTTTTTTTTTTTTCTTCCTTTCCTTTCTGCCCCCTGTGCGTTCAAGATTATGAAACTTTCCTGTGGGCCCTGCCTTTCCTTTTCCTCTTCCAGTTCACCCTGGTGGTGTGTGGATGAGGTGGGGAGGGGGGACCCCCACATATATATCACCCCAACAGCCCTAAGTCTCCTCCTTGATTATTAGGAAACAAAACAACAACGACAAAAAAATGGCGTCATGAATATGAACAGCAATGTCAGATGAATTAGTTGAAGTGTTCTTTTCTTCCTTTTTTTTTTTTCTTTTCTTTTCTTTTTGTACTACAACCTGGATTTGAGTTCTGTCTGTACTAATGACTGAATATCTGACCTTGGGCAAGTTGCTTAGGTTCTTTGAGCCTCAGTTTTCTCGTTCAAAAAGTGGGAATAATATTCCTTATGCCTTAGGGCCATTGTGAAAATATTTATTCTGGTGCTTGGCACATAAGACTTTGTTTTCATTTTCGAATGTTATTAAAGGGATAGTTGAGATTTGCTTTTTTTCACGTAACATCATATCCCTGAAATTCATCCTCATGGTTTTGTGTAGCAGTACTTCCCTTGTTTTCACTACAGTGTGATTTAATTTTTCATTCTCCTGCCAAAGAGCTTTTGGGCTGCTGGAAGATTTTTCTCATTTTGTTATTTTGAAGAGTGCTGCTATGAACATTCTTGTACATGTTTATTGGTGCAGATACTGCTCAGTTTTTCATGCCACCAACGGATGTCTCAAGATTTGACCATGCTTTGCAATGAAATCCAGAGTCTATACCCATCGATTCCAATACCTGTCTCATGTTTAGCCAGACACAAGAGGTCAATAAGACCTCTGAGGAATGCACTTAAGAGTTGTTCCTCTGCAGGACATGAGGCTGGGGACTACGTCTGTGGTTCCTACGCCTCGTTGATTGAGGGCTGTCTAGGGACATCACATTCCCTGCTCTGGGGAGGCTGAGTGAGTTTCCATGACTTTGGAGGAAGTCTTGAGGCAGGCACATGGAGAGATGCAATGGGTGCTTGACCTGGTGAGCCTTTAGTGGGCCTGGGGACTGTCCCTCACTGTGCTGATCACAGTAGGCCCAGAGATTGAGGTGTGTGGCATCTGCTACGTAGTTCAGACGGGATTTCCCAGTTATCTGGTGCCTTGATCTACTTTGACAAAATGTCCCAAAGAAGATCCAGTGTAGCTCTGGCCCATTGCTGTTAATCCTTCACGTCTAGGATCATGTAATTTATGGTTGTTCTCTTTTATTTCTCAGGTATTCTTTTAGTGTCTAAAAGCCCTGTAGCCTGTTTTACTTGATATAAATGATGATTAAATCATGTAAGTTCATTTTAAATTCACAGTATGAGGTTATTCACATAACAAGCTCTCAGTAAATACTTTTGAAATGCTTTTCTGTGTTCTAGAAACAGATCTCGTTTTTTAATTGAGTAATTGGTTTATTTTTCAAGCTTCTAATATCTCTCTTTTGCAAATAGGTCTATTTCCAAAGTCTAACCAACAGTTTTACGTTTATTTATTTATTTATTTGTTTGTTTATTTATTAACATCTTTATTGGAGTATAATTGCTTTACAATGGTGTGTTAGTTTCTGCTTTATAACAAAGTGAATCACTTATACATATACATATGTTCCCATATCTCCTCCCTCTTGCGTCTCCCTCCCTCCCACCCTCCCTATCCCACCCCTCTAGGTGGTCACAAAGCACCGAGCTGATCTCCCTGTGCTATGTGGCTGCTTCCCACTAGCTATCCACCCTATGTTTGGTAGTGTATATATGTCCATGCCACTCTCTCACTTCTTCCCGGCTTACCCTTCCCCCTCCCCATATCCTCAAGTCCATGCTCTAGTAGCTCTGTGTTTTATTCCCGTCCTACCCCTAGGCTCTTCATGACATTTTTTGTTCTCTTAGATTCCATATATATGTGTTAGAATACGGTATTTGTTTTTCTCTTTCTGACTTACTTCACTCTGTATGACAGACTCTAGGTCCATCCATCACACTACAAATAACTCAGTTTCGTTTCTTTTTATGGCTGAGTAATATTCCATTGTATATATGTGCCACATCTTCTTTATCCATTCATCTGTTGATGGACACTTCAGTTGCTTCCATGTCCTGGCTATTGTAAATAGAGCTAAAATGAACATTTTGGTACATGACTCTTTTTGAATTATGGTTTTCTCAGGGTATATGCCCAGTAGTGGGATTGCTGGGTCGTATGGTAGTTCTAGTTGTAGTTTTTAGAAACAGATCTTAACTGTAATAAAGCCTTCAGCAGGCAGACTGTTTCCTCAAAGTTGCAAAGTGACTGACAGTAATATATAAAGCTAGAAGGTTCAAGGAAAATGTTACCAGGGGTAACTTTTAAACTATAGGAACAATCATTTTTCATGGTAAGCTACCTCCATCCCCTTTCCCACTGAAGCCTCTGGTCTCCTATGATTATTAAACTCCCATCCTTTCAGTGCAGAAAACTGCACACTGGAAGGGGGATGATTTCTAGAGGAAACAGCTACTTTCCTTTTAGTTGATCGTTGTTATATTAACTTGTCAGTCATTCCACCATACGTTTGTGTTAAAAAAATATTTTTTATTACCTAGGGAGAAAGGAATATTGATAATATATAGGGTTTAAATAATAAAAATAATTTATCAATTTAGATTACCCTCAGTAATTTGAAGCCGCCTGTGTACCCCTCCCCAATTTTATCACTTCCCCCACTATCTCCAGAGATAATCACTCTACTGAATTTTGCTTTGCTTTATCATCTTGCTACATATGTATGTATTCCTAAGTAATAAATTGTTTTGTTCTGCATGCTTTTGAACTTCATATAATTGGAATCATGCTGCATCTAGTCTCGTGTGACTGCTTTTTCCAATCAGCATTATGTTGCTGAGATTCATCTACGTCAGTGAATATAGCTGTAGCTCCTTCATTTCCAAACTGTCACAGTCCATCATAGGAATAAACCACAATTTATGTATACATCCTGCTGTTGCTGGATATTTGGGTTGTTTCCAGTTTTATCTCTTCTCCTATTATACTCAGTGCTCCTTGTGTACACCGAGGTGTGGGATTGCTAGGTCACAGGGTTCGTGTTTGTGTCTTCAGATATACTCTGTACCTCCTTTATCCTGCCCTACTGGCTACCACTGGGACATTGACACTTGCAGGCTCTGAGTGCCAGGCTTCCATGTTACCTCGCTTCCAGCTCTGCTTGGCACATGGTGGAGGATTGGAGAGTCAGAGCAGACCCCAGGGTACTACTCTTCCTTCCTTTGTGCCTCAAGCAGCGTCATTGACAGCAGCTGCCTATGCCTTGGGGCTCCAGCTCCAGACCCCTAGGCCCATAAGGGCTCCAGCTTATACCGAATGAACTCACGACCTTGTCAGGGAGGAAAACTAATTTTGTCTCTACTCTTCTAGGTTCTTGGCTGAGACTCCCCTATAATAAAAACAGTGTAACGGGAAAAAAAAAAAATGTTTTCTTATTTTTTCCTTCTAGGCTCTTTGGCTGGGCTAATAATTAAACTGACTTAAAACAGATTAACAGGAGAAAAAACAAATTTAATTACATATGTACGGGACCTCATAAAAATGTGATGCTCAAAGAAGTGAGCAGAGCAAGCAGCTTTTATATTTTTTAGGCAAAGAAACAGATTTGTGAAGAATTGACCCGACACGGGAGTTTGGGCTTGGGGTAGTAAATTGGTAAAGGAGTAACAAGGTTTCTATGGGCTTCTCAGCCCTGAATTCCCTTTCACTGGTGATAAGGATGCCTCTCTTTCTCCTGGCACAGGGGGTTCTTTTCACGTGGGAGATTTATGTCCTGCTTTTCAGGGGTACAAAAGAGGATCAGAGTATTTTGGGGGAGGAAGAAATTTTCCTCTGCCCTTCTGTGTTCTTCTGGATGGTCTAAGAATTAAATTGGCATGAGACAGATGAACAGGAGAAATCAAACAAAAGTTTAATAAGGTGGATACAAAAGAGAGACCCAGGAGAACTAAGTAACTCCCCCAAATGGCTGAAGCCCTCACCATCTTTAACTAAAGACATATTTGTCCCCCACTACACTTGATAATGTCAAATTTTAATTTTTGGCTACTCTAATGGGTATAAGTTGTTTCTCACTGTAATTTTAATTTGCATTTCACTAATTAAAATGAGGTTTGACTTACCTTCAATAAAATTCATATTTAGATTTATCTTATCTTGAACTATACTTTGATTTATTATCGTACAACATTTAACTCAATTTATCCATTTTATTTATTCATTCATTTAATGTAACCCGTATAAGTTAAGTTCTAGTATATACTAGACATAGTTCAATGTGTAACTACGAACTTAGAGTATGCTTTAGAAATAAAATAATTGGGGAGCACAGCCTTCGAAAATGGATTAGTGTCAGGATATACTTTATCATGTTTACTCCTTCCCTGCTTCTTTCATTATCATCTATAAGATCAATGACTGTGATGTCATTAAGAACATGTGGATTATTTATAAAATTGAGTGTCAAAGTTCACCTGTTTGTAGGCATCATACAGGAATTTCAACATCGACAGAAGATTGTTGTTATCAAAGGTTCTAAAAAATTCTGGATGACAGACATTGCAGACAATTGTAGACTGTATCATGCCTTGAAAAGTACAAGAACAAAAATATAGAAAACTTTTAGGATGTAAAGTAATTCGTACAATATCTTAGCTTAAAATATTGAAATGGCGAAAATGGCGAAAATGGCTTTTCCTTCACAGTCAGTTACTGAAGTGTGCGGACAGGACTAAAGATGAGTTCTGTGTGGACATGGCAGTGTTGATTGCTTGGGCTGCTGATCGTGCTGGTCACTGCTAATGCTGATAATTCAGAGAACTTTAAAAACATGACTTTGTGAAGGGAGAAAAAAGCTACTTAAGAGAGGCAACATTATGTTTTATTTTTCTGGTCAATGTTCAGACTCCTAAAAAACTATAGAAGCAAAAATATATTTTGAACCATTCTAAGAAAGCACATTCTAGCGTTTTACGTCTTCACGTACATGGGGTCAGTCATCCACAGTCACATCTTCCTATCATTATCCTAACCCTAAATCAGCAAGAAAATATTATATTAAATACATTGTACTTAAGAAGGCAGGAAGCTACCCTATACAAACATTTTCATTTAAACCTTTCATCCAGAAGATAAAAAGTGTTCTGTCATTCAAAGGACTAGATCTCAGCCATCTGGAAAAATCATTTGTCCAGAGTGACACTTGCCCTGGTTTGGTTTAACTTGGGTTTTAATGTGGTTCTTGTGTGTGCATGTGTGTGCATGTGTGCAATTCTATGATCTATTAAGTTGCTGTATAATTTCAAGACATGACAGTGATTAGAACTTTTAGAAACAAATTATTTCTGTTTTTCTGATTAATGTGTATGTGTTTCTGTCTCTATGCAAAGGAGGAGACCAAAACACGGGTTAGATGCATGGGGATAGAACTGAATGTTGTAAACCCGAATTCCAGATGAAAGACAGAGATGTCGTGGAGGAGGGTTGGGTAGGTAGTGAGAGAGGAAGGAACATCTATAAAATGTTCTGCTTTGTTAGTTAAAAATAGTAAAAATCTACTGGAATATTTTACATTATTTTCCAGTTCCCCACCTTTTTCTTTACTGTCCTGAAATAAATTATTTAATTTTTGAACTTCAAGTATTTGGCCAAGTTGTACTAGTTGTTGAACTTAATCTCTTACTGGATGTGTGTAGTGCTTCTCTTGTTGCATAAGTAGCATATATTTTGTGGTCACATCGCTACAGAAACTAGGTGAATTAAGTATACTGCAGGGTAACATGAGAGAAACTTGAATAAAAGACTAAGCTGACACATGGTGGAAAATACCTGTTGTCCTACAAAAACTTGATTCTCTACTGTCATGTGGCTAAATACTCCTTATTATCCCTGTGGATATGATACCTGGATTGTGAGCTCATCCGTGTAATGAACACATATTATTTGTTTTGTGGTTTCTCTCATACATTTTGAGTTCAAACCACATTGTCTTTCCTGGAGCTTGACCAGAAAGTTGATTGTCCAGTAGGGTTTCTTGTAAGAAATTCTTACAGCAGTAAGCAGTTCTCTATGGCAGAAAAATCCTGTCTACGTATACTGATCTTATTTTTAAATTTATACTCCGGGTGTTCCTTTTCTGTACATATAGGCAAAACTGCACAGTCCTTTTCAGAAAGGATGAAAACCCTACTTGGAATTAAAACAGAGCAGTTAGATGGTATCAGGGTCACCTTAAATAAACTCAGCAGGCTTCCAATCAAAATAAGATTTCAGATGTAATTAACCCAGTAACCTAATGAGATGCACAAATTTCTGTCACCAACGATTTCCTGAGCACTTCTTTCGCTCATGTACCAAATACCAACCTGGTTCTTTTTATAGTCAATTCACATACCATGCCAGTGCATCCTAAATTTGCAGATGTGATATAACTAGCATGGATTCACATAATTGGCATCACACAGAATTTTTAAAATATCAGCTATCTCATGAAATTTATTCATGTGAATCTGGAAGATTCTTTGTGAAGGTTTAGCTCTTACTCTCAGAGTTTCAGATGTCAAAGTATTTTTAGAATGGGTCCACAAGGCATCATTATTTTGTAATTATAATCTTGTTGATTGACAGCAAATGTGTTTGATGAAAATGTTGCCTTTGTGAAGTGATCCTGGTTAGTGCTGGAGACAGACTGCTTAGATCTAAACTCTCATGAGGGGAAAGAAAGAACTTGAAGTGATTTTAAATTCACGTACGTGAAGATATAAGCTCTCTCATGAAATGCTAAAAGGTTGTTTTTGCTCTCAGACTTGAAACATTTCCAGTGTACATTCCAACCTTTTAGAAATTTGATTATTAAAACCTTATGTGCAAAACGTACTTTAAAAAATTATCTCAGTGTTGCTCACTAAGATTACAGATATTTTGTTTTAAAAAGGAGAACGAAATTGGTTGATATTTCTCACGGGAAGGAAAGTGTGCAGCTATGCTCTGCCGCAGGAGATTAAAATGCAGGGAGCTGTAATAGTGTTTTTTGATGATAATATTATGTCATTAAATAAAATAAAGGATGTAATATGTTATAACTTAACAGAAAGCTTTGTTATTATTTAAAATCTACATTTTAAATTACTGGCATGTTTAGTCTTGCAAAGGATCATGGGTGATTCATAACCATAGGACGGTTTTTCTTTCTCAGAAATTTAACAGTAAGATAATATCGAATTCTATGAGGACCTTGGGCCAAAGTGAGGCAGGAAAGATGTGAAGAGATGTATAATATATAGACAGGTGAGCAATGAGTCTCTCAGTGGGTGTCTGAGTTTATGCCTAACAGTATTTATGACCAAGATGAGTGAATGAGGCATTTGTCAGTTCTTTAGTTTCAATGCTTTTATGAAACCTAGGTTTATTTCTCTAAAGTCAGTAGATAATTCAAATTAAGCTTCATAGTGTTGTAAATTTCAGATCTCTGAAGGGTGTGCATTAATAGGTATTCAAAAATATTTTGTCATTTAATATTATTATGTTAATTTTTGCATAATTGGATTCTGCTTTACTGTTTGAAAACTTTCTTTACTAGGCTAAACATTCCCTCAGTGATCATGTTAAACAGTTTCCTTATGTTCATCTATCAGTGTCTGAATTGTCACCAGTGTGTGCAGTCCAAATATTTTTTTAAAAAAAGCTTTACCAGAATGATGTTGATTTTGAAGGAGGAAAGTTACAGCAGATTTGGATTAATTCTCCCTCATTAATGATTAAGTCAAATAAACACCTGGATATCTCATTTCTTCGCAGAGCTGTATGTACATGAAGAATAGGTACAATATTTAGTACAATTTATAGTGGGTGGTGGAGGGAAGGAGATTATGAGAGAAGGAGAAAACTTGATTGTAAAAATGCTTGTTAGTCATGATTTGACACAAAAGCAAAATGAAAAGTTTCCAGAAAATCAAACAACAAATTTCATATGAAGCCTTACAGTGGCACAGCAGCTCTATAAATATCACTACAGTTTTTCAAATTAAAATCTAAAACGAAGCATTTTGAAGTGGTTTTGCAAATAAGAATTTACTCAAGATGTTTCAAAAAGTGAATAGACTCTCACAGTGAAGAAATTATTGCAGTGATGGTAAAGTTAAGTGAAATTTTCACTATAAGGTCCGATAATACTCAGTAGAGTACTTGCTCATGAATTTAAAGTAAATGTTTTTATTCCGAAGTTTAGAGGACATCACAGCCAATCAAGAAATGCATAGAGTAAGTGATTTTTAAAATCTTTCATAAAATCAGTGTCTTAGCTTCATTTACCTATATGTAAAATAACCATACATATATCCTACATAACAGATTCATTTCCGATAAATTTTTCCTGATCATAATATTTATATAGAATCCATTTTGCTTGGCAGATTGATTTGGTCTAACCTACAGATTAGTATGGTCCCTCGCAACCTCTACACTTCTGTGTGCCACCATCATCTTCCTGGAGTAACAAAATAGCATCCGAACCGGTCTCCTGCATCCACTCTTGCCTCACTTCTGTGATCCTAATTGTAGCACTCAGAGCAACCTTTTGAAAAGGTCAATTAAATCATCTCACCTCTTCGTTAAAACTCTTCTCATTCTACCAAGAGTAAATTCCAAATCTTTTACCTTGACCTATATAGCTGAAACTCGCCTCCCTTGCCAATTTCAACTCAGCTTTAGGCAAGCTATCTCCTTCTTAGCTCTTGAATGTAATAAACTTTTGACCCCCTTGGTGTCTGCTTATGTACATTCATTGGCTAGAATGCTCTTTTCCCCTACTTCTGTTTTCTGAGCAATCAGACATTTATTTATTTACTCACTCATTCATTTGTTCATTCATTTACTCAGTAATTCAGTGTTTCTAAACTGGGGACAGTTTTGCCCCCCCATGGGACATATGGCAACATCTGGAGACATTTGTAGTTGTCACAACTGAAGAAGGCGGCAGTGCTGCTGGTATGTAATGGGTAGAGGCCAGGAATGCTGCTAAACATGCTACAACATGTAGGAGAGCCCATCATAACAAAGAAATAACTCACCAAAAATGTCAGTAGTGTCAAGATTGAGAATGCCTGCAAATGATTCATGCTCTCTTCTAGGTGACAGGAATATGGTGGTGAACCAAATGAATATGGCTGAACCTTTCATAAGCTAATACGTTAGGGGTAAGACAGCCAATAAGCTCGTTAACAAACAACTAAATATATACTTTTAAATCATGTTGAACGCTCTCAAGGAAAAGGGCAGTAGAGGATGACCATTGAAATTTACTTTAGAGCAGGTGGTATCTGAGGAGGTGGTGTTTACGCTAAGATCAGAAAAGTGAGACAGATAGAGCCACGGCTTATAGTAAATATTTATTAAACATCAACAGTAAAATGTTGCATTTTTCTTAACCATGTCCTTTTATCATAACTGAGGATGCTTCAAATTATTTTTTAGAACCTTTTCATCACAAATTCTTTGCCAGGGGGACCCGTCTAGCATTTGTCTCTTGTGAGCAATTAAATCCTCACAAAATTGGTGAATCCCCAACTTTATGTGCCTCCTGCTCGTTTCTATGAAATTATCTGAAAAAAAAAAAAATGTACAAGGGTTCCTAATTTGGTTGGAAAGCAAAATGTTGCTGTATTTGTCAGTAACAAAATTTGTCATTCTATAGCAAGATAACATAGGAAACTATAATAATTTTACATTTTTACTTAAAACAGTTTCACATCTGATTGTTTCTCTGTGGAAAGTCCCATGCTTCCAGTAAGGACTGTTTTCAGAAATACATATGTACATTAAATAACAAGAGATATATGACATGATTTTAAACGTGGCCAAAGAGTGAGATCTCTTCCTTTCCTTTCTCTTTCTTACTTTGAACTGTGTCACCAACAACATACAGTGCGTAATCATTTTAATTATACATCTTTTAAAAATTACAAAAAGGACTGTTTTTAATGTCAGTTACTAGTTAAATGTTAAAAATCTATCAACTTGGTGTCTATAGCCTTACCCTGTGTTCTGCTCAAAACCTTCTGGACATTTCCATTTGAATATCCCACAGGCCCCTGACCCCACTTGTCCAAAACTAAACCTATCATCATCTCTATTGCACCTCTTCTTAGAGTATTTCTGTTGGTGAAGGGTATTTATAAATATTGATACTGAGTGAGCCAAATAAAAAATCTAGAGTGATGCCTTGAAGAGAGCATGAGGTCCTGACAATGTTCACTTCTTGACCTGAATGCTGGTTAAATAGATGCATTAAGTCAGTGAAAATTCATTGAACTATGCACTTATGACTTGTACAATTTTCTCTACATATTTCTTATTTCAGTAAAAAGATTACATAGAAATTCTAAAAGCCAAGCCTCACCTTTTCCTCTCACTCATCCCGCACATCTAATGTGACAGCAGAGGCTGTTAGTTGTTGAGGGCTTGCTGTGTCTTTGATATCGTAATCAGCTATTTACCTGATCTGCCACTCAAGAATTTCTGTGGTGCAGGTATTATTATGATTGTTTGCATTTTACATGTGTAGACAAAGAGACTTACAGAAGCTACATTACTTGTCTAAGGTCACACAGCAACAAAATGGCAGAAGTAGAATTTGAACCTGAACCAGTGTTTGTAATCACCGTGGCATCTTACCTCTCCTGTGTTCCATCTCCATAAAAATGGAATATTCTATTTCTTATCCATCCTGCCTACCTAAACGGAGCAGGACGCTGTGGTCCTTGCCCCCCTCCCCATGTCCTCAGCCTGCCTTTTTTCTGTGGAAAACCTTTAGCCAAAGAATAAGTTTAATCAGAGAAGTGAGAAAATGCAGAAACAAAGGAAAACAGTCAAAGAAGACCAAATAATAATAGTTTAGGCAGTAAGCATAGTCAGGGACCTCCTTAAGGGCTGCAGATAATACTCTGAGCCATATCCTGTGAGCTGTCTTGCAGAGACTGACACCCCCACCAGGTGGAAGAAGTTAACTACATGATGACCAAGCTGTAGATGCTGGTCAGACCACCGATGACCAATATCAAGAGGAGTGTCAGAGCTGACTGTGCCGTTTCTGCATGTAGCCCCCTCCCTCCTCCTATAAAAGCTCTTGCCCACTGATTGTTGGGGGGTGGGGGAGTCGGCCTTTGGACAGGCATCTGCCCACCCCCATGGTTGCCAGCATCCAAAATAAAGCAAACTTTCCTTTCCACTAACCTGGACTCTTTATTGGCTTTTGAGTGGCGAGCAGGTGGACCCCACTTTTGGTTACACTACCTGTCATTAGTTAAGGTCCTTAGATCTTCACTCTTATGATGATAATATCTTTAAAAATCTTGTACACTTTAGTGTACCCCAAATTCAACCTAATCACTGCCAGGGTTAGCGGTCTTTCTACAATGGAAAACTCTACATGTACTTTATTTAAAATCTGTTAATGCAGTGGTTTGCAACCTTGGCTACGTATTAGAATCACAAGGCCCCACCCACCCAAGATCAATTAAAACAGAATTTCTGAAGATGGGGACCTGGGAGTGAGCATTTTTTAAAAGTTCCTAGGGGACTCTCATGTGCAGCCACCATTGGAAACCAGTGGTTTAATGCCTCTGTCCAGCTTTCACGCTAAAAGTAATCTCATCAGTGCACAAAAGACCCTTCAGAATCTAGTCCCTGCCTCCCTCTCTCTTGCTTCCTCTGTATACCTCCCTTCTTTTCCAACTTAATCCCCCACCCCCAGCAATATATACTTCATTCTAATTATACAAAATCTGGGTTTTCCCGTAGGGATCATTTCTTTTTTATATACCATGCCTTTATATAGGCCAGTCTTCCTCCCTGCATGCTGTTCTCTTGGTTCTCAATTTAATAGAACTCTTGTGCATCTTTCAAACAGCCAATCTGGCATCACCTTCTCTGAGGACGTTCCTCTGAGTTGTATTTGTTTAGCTGTTTAGCTATTCGTTGTTGATTTATTTCTTATTTTATGAGTTAATACATGCACATGGTACAGAATTCATAAAGTAAAAATAGATAGATATATATATATAACTCTCACTGATACTCTGGTTCCTCAATTCAGTCTCCCAGAGGCAATCAACGTTTCTAGATTTTAAATGTATCATTCCAGAAATATACTGTGCTTCTCCAAATATATATGTGTTCATGGACATGTGTGTATATACTTTCCTACACATGGTGACATACTGTATACATTCTTCTGCTCCTTGCCTTTTTTACTTAACAATATAGCTTATCATTTCTTATCTCAGCATATGGAACTTTGTCAGTCTAATATTTGCATAGTATTCTGTGATATGGATATACAGGCATTTATTCAACTAAATGCCAACCTATGGCATTTAGGTTGTTTCCTATATTTGTTATTACAAAGGATACTTTAGTATAAAGAATATTGCAGTACAGATAACTTATGTTTCTTTGTGTTAGTAACTCAATTCTAGAAGTAGAAGAGCTATGTCAGAGACTATGTACATTTAAAAATTGGATATATTGTTCTCAAAACCATCCTGCCCATTAATTTGTTTTAGGAACACTACCCCTTTATTCACACCGTTCTCTGTGCATACCACTAGAGTAGAATTATCATTTTAAACTGCAGACATTTCATTCATTCATTCATTCATTCACTCATTTATTAGATCTCTTATCTATTTCAAAACTATTAATTAAGAATTTTCTATGGGCTTCCCTGGTGGCACAGTGGTTGAGAGTCTGCCTGCCAATGCAGGGGACACGGGTTTGAGCCCTGGTCCGGGAAGATCCCACATGCCGCGGAGCACCTAAACCTGTGCGCCACAACTACTGAGCCTGTGCTCTAGAGCCTGTGTGCCACAGCTACTGAGCCCGCGAACCACAGCTACTGAAGCCTGCATGCCTAGAGCCTGTGCTCCACAACAAGGGAGGCCACCGTGATGAGAAATGAGAAGCCCGCACACCGCAACAAAGAGTAGTCCCTGCTCACTGCAACTAGAGAAGGCCCGTGTGCAGCGGCAGGGACCCAACGCAGCCAAAAGTAAATAACTAAAATAAATAAATTTATTTTAAAAAAAGAATTTTCTGTATAAGTACTGTACCCTTGGCCCTAGAAATGGAATTATTAAATAATGTAAAGTGCTCCTAACACTCAAAGAACATGTTATCTAGTGAGGGATAGAGAAAGTAAACAGAAAATTACAGTACTAGAGAAGGTGGTAGGCGAGGGACATGTAATCCTATCAGGGAGTATTGGGATGGTACTTATAAGAAGTGTTTTCTGGGCTTCCCTGGTGGCGCAGTGGTTGAGAATCCGCCTGCCGATGCAGGAGACACGGGTTCGTGCCCTGGTCCGGGAAGATCCCACATGCCGCGGAGCAACTAAGCCCGTGAGCCATGGCTGCTGGGCCTGCGCGTCCGGAGCCTGTGCTCCGCAACGGGAGAGGCCACAGCAGTGAGAGGCCCGCATACCGCAAAAAAAAAAAAAAAAAAAAAAAGAAGTGTTTTCTAAACTCATGAGAGTTAGTCAAGACAATATGTTCTACACCTACAAAGCTCCATGATAAGAGAGGACATTATGCCATTTGAGAACTGAGAGTGTTCAGTATGGTTATAAAGTGGGTGATTTAATGGAAAGTTGGATGAAGGATGCTCACGTGACGATAGAAAGATAAGCAGGCCAGCAAGGTCTTCTAAGTCATGTTAAAGAGTTGGAATTTTATAATGTGGTCATTGGGGTGGGGGCCACGTTGTGGCTGTAATCAGTGTGTTAGTACAAAAAGAAATATGTTTTACAAGATAATCCTGTGGTGAAGAGAATAGATAGGAGATTAAAAGCTTTTAATACGCATTGAGAGATTCTGGTAGAAGCCAAATGAAGACAAAGGGACACAACTGGAAATAGAGTTAGGAGGTAGGGTTCAGTAGAATCAGGTGAGTGATACTAAATATGGGGTAATGAGGAAGAAATAAATGAGATGAGGTCAGGTTTCCAGCTTGGGTAGGCTGATAGATGGTAGTAATTTACATCTTCCTCCTTATTTGATTGTAAGCTCTCTGAGCAGAGCGTTGTTTTATTTTTACTTCTTATCCTCAAGCATGTGCCTGGCACATAGATTTCAGAAAATGAAACGAATGAATGAATGAATGAATGAATGAAAAATTGAGCCTGTTTTGTAGGAGAGGTGGAGCACATTAGAAAAGTTCCTCGTTTGGCCATAACACCATCAATGAGTAAGTATTTAGCTAGGAGTAATTTTATGTTTTTCTCCTGAAGAAATAATATCGTGCATTATTTGTTTCTCATTTGCTGTATGTTAACCTCTTTATGTAACACCCAGAGAAACATACACACAATGAGCTCAGTATCCATGCTTGTCTCTCATGTAGTTGTATCAGATAAAATTTCATCAGATAAATTCTGCTTTGGTCTACATGTTGCTATGAATGCTCTTATTTTAAAAGGTTAATCTGCTCTCAGCTACATTTTTTTTTTTTCGCACTTAACCCTTTTAATTGCTCCTAATTAATGGGATTTCATTAGTTATATTTTCTTGCCTTGTTTTTAATTTTGGAAATTTCCCTGGTTTATAGATACTATACAATTTATAATTTAAAGTTGTTTTCTTACATCAGTCATGTTTTACCTTTTTTAACTTTCTCCAGTATATGCTGCTTCTTGAAATGTATCCCTTGGGACTGACAAGTGTCTTTTTCTTTTTTTCTTCAAAAATCTTATCTTTCTGCCATTCCAGTGTTTTTCCCCCCAAGAAATGAAAGATTTTATTTCCCTCTCTTGTGCATATTAAGGATGGCTTATTATTTTGTCTGTAGGGCCATTTAATGAGTTACTTTGAGCTGCATGCTTTATAGCAGTTCAGACTAGTACTTTGGGATACTCATAAGACAGGGATAGAGTAATATGTCTGGCCATTTATATACAGAGGAATGTGCGTTGCCCACTTCTGATTTAGAAAATACTTATGTTTAATTCTCAGCGCTTAGGACATTGTATGTGGTAAATATTGACTGAGTTAAACTGAATTAGCACTCATTATATTAAAATTTGGTCTCTTTCTAAAAATCTCATGATTATTTTTCCTCTAATGCAGCTTACTTTCTGCCAGAACTATATAAACACTTTTGTAAATTTTTCAATTGTGTCTGAGCATTAGCAAGATATATTATGTGAAAATTGAGTGTATGTTAGCAAAGAAAATGTGTGTGTGTGTGTGTGTGTGTGTGTGTTTGTGTATGAAGCTTGCTAAGAAGGAATTTCTTTTACTCATTTTTTTTGCTATTGTATTTTTATAATTTGTATGGTATATATTATTCTCTTGTAAAGTCTTACTTAATATATTATTATAAAAATTGGTATAAAGATTGGTCAAAATACAACATACGTGTCTATAAACAAAATGTTCATACATTGTCATTTAATACTGAAAAGCTTACTTATACTTTTTATGAGGTCAAAAATTAAGTTGAATAACTGCTTATAATTTACAAGTAAAATATAAAATAGATAAAAGTAGATGAAAGGATATGATAAATAATTTAATCATCCTCCGTACCTAACCCCTTTACTATATCCATGTTCAGACCATCTATACTGATCTCTAAGCTTATTTTTCTATATGATTGTGATTTTAGCATTTCCTATAATATCATCAGTGGTGGTACCAGTAGGGGTTAAAGATTTATGGAAAAGAATTTAAATGACACAGGGTACATAAGAAACCAGCTTTTGAAATAGCTACTCATAATGTTGATATTTAACTCATGACTATGTGGAATATGGATTTTTTATGAATATTGTCTCAAAATTAGGCAATTTCTCATTAGGTAGTTTCAAAAGTAAGGTTAAAATTAGTATTTCAAAACAGTGGCTACACTTGCAAATTGTAGTCTTTTGAGAGTTCTTAGCAGTCTGGCAGAGCTTGTAGTTTAAGAAATGATACATTTGAAGATAATATTTTTCAAAATTTAATGTAGATCATTTAAAAGTTTCAAGATTTTTAAGGAAGACAAATAACCTCTTCAAACTATACACTGGTTTGCCTTCAAAATTATTTTTCCTTTAAAAAATTGTTGTAGCAGTGAGAGAGATTATCTTTGGATATTGATATAAATGTTTAGCAGTATAAATGCTGTTTATTACATTTTTGGAATATGTATTTTTCTATGAGTTTAAAAACTTAAGTGTTAACAGTATTTGATTCTGACTTAATTATAAGTAAGAATTTATTGTTTCATAAAATTGAAAACTAGAGCTTGATTTTTTTCAAAATATACAGTTGTTTTATAATTTAGTTTTTTTATATGTAACAAACATATTTTCATCTTTTAGTCATATTGGAAGAGCAGCTGCTGACTACCTTACATTTTAGATATTTTTATACAACAGGCATTTTCACTTTTGGGCTTATTGGATGAATTGATAGTAAATAAATAATAAAATATTTTAAATTAAAATGTTATTTACAATTTAAACACCACCTGACAATTTTAATAAAATACCTTTACTTTGGGTTGTTTTTACTTTCTTTGTATGAGACATTTTACCTAGAAATGTGGGCTTAAATCAAAGGAGCTATAGATGTAAAGTTCCTTTTTTCAGTCATAATATATGTACATACACAATTTATATCTAGAACACTAATGCCTTGAACTGTTCCTTATGTTCACTTTGCTTAAGAAACAAAATATTACCAATACTCAGAGACCCTCTCTATGAGACCCTTCCCAAATACACTACCGTTTCTTCCTCCAAATATTCATTCTGTGTTTACTATTTCCACTCTTGCCTATATAATTTTGCCAGATGTCTACTAGTTTCTGTGAATATTTTTAGTTTATTATGCAGTTAATTGAATACTGTGGAAGAGCAGTCTGTAAGGCCTATTCCAACTTAAGGAATTTTAAGCAACTTGAGGGAGTATGACATTTATTCATTAAAAGTTAAATAAGAAAACAAAATTTGCATTTGTATAATGTTAAATCATATAAGCTGAAGATTGTAAGGGATCATAAAGATCATACATCCCAATGGTTTCCAAACTTTTTTTTTTCTTTAGCAATAAACTCTCTTTAAACAAAATCTAACTTAAGGAAGACCCAAACATGAGACCAAAATTAGAGCTGCTCAAATGAAACACGGGGTTTCTAAGAATTCAGTTTCAGATTCACCAAGTTAAAACTCTTATTTTATTTACGATGTAACTGGGTCCACAGAGTTTAAGTGACTTGTTCAAATTTACTCAACTTATTTATGCCAAAGCCAATTTAAGAATCTAGAACATTCTGCTTTAGAATTACTTATAAAGCTTTTATATGATATTATACTGGATAAAAAATAAGAACCTAAAATGAAATGAAATAAATAAGATAAAATAAAATAATGCAGGGGTTAGATCAAGAGTCCAAAACTAAAATGCGTGCATGAACCTGAGAGGTAATGGAAATGAGTAAAACATGTGGATCTAAATGCATTTGGACGTTGTGTGAATTAGGCAGAACTCCTGGCAAATGGAACGCCCATGGCTCGTCTAAAATGGGTGACTGCTGTTGAGTTCAATCCAGTGGTGGCCATGGCAGAGTTTAGAGGTATTTTTGCCAGGTGTTCCATTTTGTGAGTCTGGATTTTTAACTGGCATCTCCTAGTGTACTACCTCATAAGGTGGGATTTTTTTTTTTTTTTTCATTTTGTCTATTGATGAATCCCAGCCCCTGGAACAGTGCCTTGGCACACAGTCGGCGATCACCCCTTATTTGATGACTAATTTGAAAAGATTTCCTCCAGTTAAAAATTCTGTACAAGTCCCGCAAAATGTATTTTGGGATCTGAATTAGCTCAGTGACTCCCAGTTCAAGTCTTTTGTTTCTGATATTGGAGAAACAGGAATTGACTTTTTTTACTGGGTGACATGATGGGCACAGCCCCAGAACTTCCTCAAATAGGCCAGAAACACAGTCTGACTTCTCAGACTCCAGTGCCTTACCTTTCTTTACTCTTGTGGATGGCAGTAAGGCAACAGAGCATATCTCTGTAGCAAAACAAACATCTTGTGAAAACATGGTTCTTAATGCAAATTAATTTTTTGAAAAGCCAACTTGGAAGCTTACATTTAGAGTAAAGTGTAAATACACAACAATTATTTGTCAAAGCAATTTCATTCCTGGCTTATGAAAAAAAATCCCTTAAAAATAAAATGACAGTTCTACATATGGGATTTCTGATTATATTTAACATGGATATGCTTTATTGCATGACAGCTCCTTTAATTTGAAAGAAGAATACTGTGAGGGGCTCACTACATTTTCATTTACTGCTTAAAGCAGAGAAAAATTCAGAGGGGAGGACTAATTAAGAAAAAATGCTTGCCTACTATTTCATTGAACTAAGCCTGCTAACAAACACAGTCCTTCTCTCCTTAATATTACGGACACATATTTTATATTGATTGCAGAGAAGAAAGAAAAGATGACTTGTTTTGAACTTTAAAATAGGAAAAATGAAGACAAAACCCAGATAAGCCTTTGGGTGTATCCGCCTTTCACTTGAATTATACAACAGCATTTGGCAAGTGATTTAAAGTTGCCAGAGGATATTAACTGGTAGTTATTACATGAAAGCTGGTAAATCAGATGGAACATTAAAAGGATAATTGTGATTGTCCAAATAGTAAAGATTCCCGAAATTAGAATCCTCCAACCTAAAACAGTGTTTTCTTATGAAAGACTTCGTAATGTCATTGACTTTTTCTACCTACGCTTCCGTTTATCTGATAATACTGAAAATCACTGTTTTCCTCTTCACCTCTTGCTTCCCTTCACTTCCCATGATCTCCCTGACCTTCTCCCTTCTCCTTCCTGTATTTTTTGATCCCCTATTTTATGGTTATATCTGAGATGTTTTTCTAAAAAGAATAAAATTGTAGTCACCATTAATACTTTTTACACTAATTTAAGAAATTTCCTCAGAAACTAGAGTTTAATCAAAGCCTTGTTGTGAACTTCTAACAAGTGAACTGAAGCACAAGAACTATTTTAAGGGCATATTTAATATGCAAAATAAAAACACATAAAATGCCCAGTCCTTAGAGTAAAAGCAATTTGCTTTTGTAACTGTTGTAAGTGCTTGAAGGCTCGTTTTAAAGTATTATTGGAGAAGATGAAAAACAGACTTCCTCAATGCAAAAGCCCTCAAAAGTAAAGGCTATGAACATTTTATCCTGAATATTTGCTGTTACAGTTGCTCACATTTTAACTTTTCATCATACAACAATATACATTCTGTACACGACAATGTTCTTGAATCTAAAAAATATTTTCACTTACAGCTGTTTAAAATACGCCTTCTGCTAACACATTTAATATGGCAAAGACTTTTTTTTTTTTTTTTTTTTTTTTTTTTTTGCGCGCTACGCGGTCCTCTCACTGCTGTGGCCTCTCCCGTTGCGGAGCACAAGGCACAAGCTCTGGACGCGCAGGCTCAGCCGCTCCGCGGCATGTGGGATCCTCCCAGACCGGGGCACGCACCCGTATCCCCTGCATCGGCAGGCGGGCTCTCAACCACTGCGCCACCGGGGAAGTATGGCAAAGACTTTTAAGTGCAGTGAAAACTAAGGGTTATCTCCCATTGGAAAATGGGGGATGTTCAGTTGCTCGAGAAACTTTAACTTGAATAACCTTGAAAAATAGCTCTCCATTTCACACCCTGTGTTTCATTAGTCTTGCAGTCAAGTGAATTATCTTAGTTACTGGAGTGTTATGTGAGGTGACACCATTGTTCTGTTATCACTGCTTTAAAAATAGCTCTATCCCTAAACCCCTTCAATAGGGTTTCTCTTAGGGCCCTAATTTTTTCTAATCTATAGCTCAGCCCTCAAAGCATTGTGACCTCTTGCTGTTTCCTTCTCATTATCCCTGCAATTTCAATTATATATGCGACTCTTGGCTTTATTTTAAAACAGTTGTGCATTGCTGATGAGCCCTGTAGTCACCAGGGATGGCTGGTGTCAATAGTGAGTCTATGCCGAACTATTTTTATCCATAAAGCAGTTTACTTCCTGTATGATGAAAGGTGCTAAGGTGAAACCTGCCTCCTATTATACCCTAGGGGTGTCATCAAGAGGGGTATGATCACAGCATACCAATTAAACGGGCTAGAGCAGGTTGCTCAGGGTTATATGAAGGAGTAGGGTATTCTCCACATATTTTTGAACTCTTCAGAGGAAAAGCATCAGGGCACAGCACATCGAATTCTTTTGATAGCACAGCTGTGTACATAAACCCTGTATCATGGTTTCTTCTTGGAGGCTGTGCTCTTAGATTTAATTTTCTTATAAGTCATTACAGTCATTATCATTCTTTTCAACCTTGGCAAGAAAAGTGTTACTTGTTCCCAGTGTACAAGATGATCCCTTTCTTTAGACTGTACTTTATCTCATGGATAATTTTAAGAGTTGTAAGAAAAGAAGAGTAGGAATACTGCTTATTTATACCATGTAGTTAGATACATAGATAGATAGATAGATAGACACATATCTCATATATATATCCCATATATTTATATCATGTACATACATACACAAACACACACACACACGCACATGTCCCAAGCCATCTCAGCACCCTTAATAGCTCCATAAGAATCTTTCCAGTTCTGCTTTTAAACATCCACTTGGAATCTTCTTGCTGTGGCCTGGAACCCTCATTATTTATTTTATTGCCTTATACTGGCCTGGATTCTGCCTCTTGACTGTTGGAGACTGTGTTCCATTGCAGCGGGAGCATCTGAATGGCTGTTGCCCCCAGAATGCTCTCAAAAATCTATCTTCTGCAAGCCAAAGTCATGACCTGATCAACCCTGAAGCTCCCAATTGCAGGGGGATTAGCATAGCAGCCCACATTCCACTCATATGTGAGGGAAGGTTGGATTTTTTTTAGAACTACAACTTTCCTTTTCTAATCCTAGAGAACTCAGTTCTGATTAATTGAAGCAGGACTGTAAAGTGTTTTCTCTGGTTCAGTCCTTAATCTTTGTTGTGGTATTATATAACTAAACAAATTGCATCACCAATTTCATGTCACTCATAAAACAAAATGTTAATGAATAAAATAAATGTTGTTGTCCTTTATTTATTGTTATGGACTGAATGGTAAAAGCCTAACCCTCAATGTATTTGGAGATGAGGTTATAAGGGTGGGGCCCTGGTCTGGTGGGATCAGTGCCCTTATAAGAAGAGAAACCAGAGAGCTTGTTTTCTTCCTCTCTGTCATGTGAGAACACAGCCAGAAGGTGGCTCTCTATAAGCTGGGAAGAGAGCTCCCACCAGAACCTGATAGTACTGGCACCCTGATCTCAGACTTCCACCCTCCATAACTGTGAGAAAATCTCCATTGTTCAAGCCACCTAGTCTATGATATTTTGTTACGGTACCCGGAGATGACTCAGACACTACTATTATCCCTAGAGTTGATATTTGACTTTGTTGAAACACACACAGAGAAACAACGACAACAAAACTAGTGAGGCATATAATCATGGTACCAAAAAATAGGTTTATCTGGGTAAAGGTATTAGTCAGCTCTTACCACAATACTGTTGTGTAAGAACCCTTCCCCGAACTTAGCAGCTTCCAACAAGCAGTGATTCTCATGGTCAGGCAGGACTGGTTGACCTAAGATGGTCAACTTAGTGGCTCTGCTTCAGATTGCAGGTCTGTGGGCATGGCTTCAAGCTGCAGGTTGAGTTTAGATTTGTTCAATGTGTTGCAAACTGAAGCCCAAGCTGAAGTGGTGCTGGCTACTCCGTGCATGTTGTTTCTCATGGGCATTACATTTCTAACTGGGTTACAAGGTAGCAAGCCCAGATGTCAAGGCTCTGCTTGTGTCGTGTTTGTTAACATCCCTTTGACCAAAGGGGATCATTTGTCCCACCATAGGCCAGATACATAATTTTATTATCTCAGAGTGAAAAATGGAACTAGTAAATCAATATACTGCAGTAGAAAAAGTGGGGGATTCTTTATTAGCCCAGAGAATTTAGTTTCAGTAGATATGATGCTCTTTTTGTGGATATGGAAAAACAAATTCTAAGATATGTTTCATTTTTCCAACTTAATTGTGATAATGGCTCAAGAAAAAAATTTGGGTGTCCACAGCTCACTACTTTGCTTAATAACCCCACTGTTTGCCACAATAAATTTAATCATCTCTAAAGACTTTTTTAAGGCCTTCAGTAGTGATAAAGATGACTGAGGAGGAAGATGATCACTATAAGGTCCAAAAGGGTGTCTACCATACAAGATAATTTACATACATCACACATATCATGTAAACATATGTTCACAGCCACAGATATAGGGCATAGATGATATTATTCTCTTAATTCTGTAGAGGAGGAAGTGGAGGACAAGAACTAATGGTAACAAACATATCCAAGAGGACACAGCTCGGAATTGTGGTATAATGTGGCTCTAAATATAGTCTCTTATGTTACATAGAACAGACAAAATCAGCTTGTTTAAAGGATGCATAGGGATAGAAGGAAGGTCAGGAAACTGTCTCAACAGCTGAATAACCAAACATCAAGGAGACTGCAATGTCACTTCGGAGAACTGTAGTCACAGAATCTAGATTCATGAAAAACTGGACCCTTGAAGTAGACAGTGCAGCAGTTGGTCTACCATTTTAGGTGTTGTTGCACCATTCTTAAGAATTAACTGCTTTCAGTCTCTGCTTCTACAATTACCCCTACTCCCTAGGGATAGATGATTTTCACTCTAATATAAACTTCCCAAGAGAAAGTGTTCATTAAAGGCAGCCAGTCACCATCATGTATGGGAAAATTAAGTTCCTAAGTCTTCCCATGCCTTTAAGGTGGATTTTAGTCTTTGATGCTCATGCTCAAACGCTCATTGTGTCCAGGGGGATGGGATGTACCGATCGTCTAGGCCCAATCTGGAAGCAACACCAGTAAACACACAGAGTACAGCAGAAGAGGGTTTTCTCTAATTATGTTTCGTACAGTGTTACCAAAGGAAGGGGGCATAGAAACTGGACTGCTAAACACAGAACATGCTCATAGCAAGCCATGATCTAATCTAGTCCTTTTTAACCTTGGTTGCAATCAGCAACATGTGCTGGACTTTGGAAAAACACCTTGTTCTATGTCACATCCCAGACCAATTGAATCAGGTCTTCTGTGTATTTGGCTCCCATTAGTATGTTTTTAAACGCTGCCCAGGAATTCCCTGGTGGTCTAGTGGTTAGGACTCTGCGCTCTCACTGCCGAGGGCCTTAGGTTCAATACCTGGTTGGGGAACTAAGATCCCACAAGCCACAAGGTGCGGTCCAAAAATTAAAAAAAAAAAGAAAAGAAAAATAATTAAAAGCTCCTCAAGTGATGTTAATGTGCAGTACTGCTGTCAGTACTACAGGGAAGTATTTGAGTGGCATAAGGGTTTGCTGAGTTCTAGAGATTGATGGAAGACTAGAAACTCGATCAGAGTGTGAGGGGTTGATTGGTAGCCAGAGGCCAGGTCAGGTGCAAACTGAACATAAAGTTTATAGCTGTGTGCTCTGCGAGGGCCCCACTGGAGAATCTCCCTGCTGTTCAGGAAATGGCTTGAAATCTCATGCTTAATGTTTTCCAAGTGTAAACTAGCAAATTTAATACCTGGAGAATCAGGGTTCTGTGGCTTTGCATTCCTGTGTTACATGGCTGTACTAACAATGGGCACTTGTAGCCAGTATCCCCCAAACTAGGATCTGATTCAAGGGATGGCCTGGTGAGTCCAGTAGGTTTAGTTCCAATTTTACTGATAAGAAAACAGAGGTGCAGGGAGACTGAAAGTTGTGACCGTAAGTGCTGGTTCCCATGAAAACTAGTAAAGAGAAAAAAAAAAAAAAAGGATGAACAAGGAAATTAAATTAAATTTCGATCCATTTTTAAATTTACTTTGACTGAATCTTGGGCTTTTCTCAGAAAATGTAGGTTTAAATCCTCATGATTCTAATGTTGTTACTGTATCTTAATTTATATGATCCACTTATTTCTCTTTCTCTCTTTTCTAACCTCTCTTTCTCTCATTTTTACCTGATAGATATTTGAGGGGTTTGATGAGAAGAAAGTGTCTGGTTTTCATTATTTATGTGCTAGATACACATACCAGTGTGTATGTAGCAGGAATGAATGTTGGTGTCAAAATTCAGATGTGGAAGAAATGTAAGTCTGGTTTCTTGCTGCGTTTTGGAGCTGTACTCCCGATCAGCACCGTCTGATTGAACTGTGACATGAGCTACATTTGTAATTTCAAGTTTTCTAGTAGTCATTTTAAAAAGAAGTAAAAAGGAACAAGAAAAATTAATTTAATAATTAATTCATCTCAATATATCTAAACTATTATTATTTCTGTGCAATCAATACAAAATACTAGTGAGACATTTTACATTCTTAATAAGACTGTACTAAGCCTTCAAATTTCAGTGGTGTTTTACACTCACGGCACATCTGAATTCAGGTGCCCAGTTTTCATGGGTTAAAGTGAACTGCTGTCCTACGAAATGAATGAAGCTATGTTTAATGGGAAAATAGTTGACATTGCTTCAGTTTTAAATTAAAACGAAAATGAAGCAAAATTAAGCAGACTTAAAATTGTACTTCCTCTGTCGCGCCAGCCACATCTCAAATGCTCACAAACCACTCAATAGCCACAGTTGCTACTGTGTTGGATAACACAGCTCCAGATTGTGAGAAACATTCTCTTCTTGGATTTCCCAAAGCATCTGAGACTGTTCAACCTTCTAATTATCAAAGCCAAAGGAAGGTACTGGCATTTTTTTTTCCAGCTGTTGCCTTTGAAAAGTTTTTCTCTTGGAATTGGGTTGAAAATACCTAGAAAATTCCTCCACAGTTTCTCACCCATGCCCCAGGAACCACATTCAGAACAGATTAAGGGTGTGCTTTTCCCTCATAGTGGGTTCTCCTGCCTTTGTATCTGCACCTGGTGCCAATTGACTTCCTGTTCTAGGAAAAGTTTTGTCCCATTTATGTATGTGTGTATGTATGTGCTTTTACTCATTTATATTTACATAAGTTTTAAATAATTATTTTGTTATAATTTGAAGATGCTAATTGACTATACTGTATAAGATGAAATTAACAATGTAGATATATTTATAACATATCTAGAAAAGTTTCAGTCCTTTTAGAAACTCAGAGTCTGATGTTAAGTTTGTCTCCAAAATCTTACAAGGAGTTCACTATTTTCTTCTTCTGCCAGAACCTATGAAAATACCCAGCACGTTTAAAGCAGTCCATAGAACTTTCCAACAGTCTCATCCCACCCAGTATAGACCATTATTTCAGAAATTCACTGTGACTTCTGAGTGTCCCCTTCATGTCTCCTCGCTGTTTCTCTCTCAGGGTCACAGACTTTTGTCTCAAGATCAATTGGCTCTAATTCTTGTATTGCTTTGTTACCAGTTTGTGTTGTGGTTCAGATGCTGTATGGTTCTTAGAAATCCCCAGCTAAGCCCCTACGTGCAGTGGCAGTAAATCTCAGTAATTGCATTTTTCTGTATCTGAACTTACTTTATATATTAATCCTCCTTTCTGTCAGATTCCACACATTTAATCGGCCAATTAAGGACTGATATGCTCCACTTTTCTCTGGGGTTTCGTCTTAAATTTTTGGAAGGAGACTGATACAGTGCCAAGATTTGCCGGTGGGCATGGGTTACCAGATTCTATGCATGTTGGTCCCATAGGGACCTAGTTCGTTGTTTCCAAGCCCTACACTTTTTCATATCTCTGTACAGACAAGAAACGTGTGACTGTTACCTTATTCTGGGTCCCCCCAAAACCTACTGAGCACAGCGTTCTCTGGAGGCATATGGGAAATGATTCTACTGCACCCTCTGCACTGCTGAAGTTCATGGGTACTAGGTGGCCATTTCCTTCCCCTCTGCTCAAATACATTGCACATACTTCTATCCTGGGTTTGGGATAACTTTGGAGCCCTGTCACATTCCTGGTGAGCTGCGCTAGGGAGTGAGACCCAGTTACTTCTGCACTTGGATTCCCCTAAATGTATCTGGTGGTAATGAGGGGGAGGGTGGTGATGTTTCTTCCACTATTTCTTTCAGCAACATACTCTTGTCTAACATTCTTGCTTCTCCTTCACCTTGCCTCCTCCATCCAGTCCAGGAAAAATATTATCTAGACTAAGAGATGGAGAAAATGGCCTAGATGTTTTACTTTATTTTACAAATATATTTTCAATGCCTGGACTTAGATTTTGAAGAATCAAAAATCAGGATGTTGACTATTTCTATAAGGTTATAAGCATGGGACACCCTCCCTGTTGTCTGATTAAGGAAAGTGGGGTAGAGTTTCAGTGTAACAAAAAATATTTTAGGGAAAAACATTGGTTAGTATCTCAAAATATTGTCCCACCATACAGAAATTAAGAATTGAATTATTTTCAAGAGCCCAAGGGACCCATTTGAAAACACTTTGTGTTCAGATTGAAATTGAAATGCTTGTTGGTTAATGTCTACCCTGACTACATCATTAAGCTCTCTTCTGTTAAGAAAAATGCTCTGTTTTTTCACATATTATTCACTGTAAAAGTAGATGAAACATCAAGGCTGGGGGAGAGGGAAGAGGGGCAATTGAGAGAGAATTTTGGTGTCTCCTTAGAAATGATGATTTTCACCAAAAAAATTCTCCCAAGTGATTGGAAGGTTAAAATTATTTTATTTCATTTAGCATTTTTATTTCCACAATTAGCCAAATAGAAACAAACAGAAGAGATTCTCGGGTAATAGGAACAAGATTAAAATTTTAAAAAATAACTTGAAATTTATATGGTAATTGGATATGAATGTGTAGAATGTATTTTTCCCTGATCTTAGAAATTGTTGGGAAAGTGTAGACACTAGATTAGGCAACAAATCAAATTAAAACACTTCTGATATTCCAAAAAACATATTCAAAGTAAATAGAAAATACACAAGACTTTTCTCATTCTGTTTTTCTTGGGTTATGGTCCAGCATTGAGATTTTCCAGCAAGAGTGTGACAATGAGTGATGTTTCTGATGTAAAATTTCAAAAGATTTTTGGACAGTGATTTGTGGCTATATAGCTTGTTAGCTTGTAGCTATATAGTTTATATGGCTGGCCATTTATTTTGGTCTAGGTAAGTTATCAAAAGTCAGTGTAAACAGATACATGCAATGCTAACATATTTGTGTTTTCAGAAAGGGATAGTTCCCTTTATTTTGTTATTTGAGTTTTTCATTTAAATTTGGCACTTAGCTAAGGTTTTATTTTAAGTCCTTGTAAGGTGCCACCAAACAGAGTAATTTTGTAATTACATTTGATATTATGATACTTAATATATTTCAAATACACTCTTCTTCATAAGCACCTACACGCTATAATTGATTTAGTAATACTGATTTTTAAGCTAGATATAAAATTTTCATTTGGTGATAATTTGAGGAATGTGCTCCTGCATTTTAGCTGAAATGGTTATATGGAGATGAACAAAGCACTCAAATTTGTGGATTCACTGAGAAGTTGGAAAAGAAGGCTAATAACCACATGTGAAAAATAACAGTCTGTGACACTGATCATTTTCCTCAACATCCAATCACGTTTACCTGGATTTGGGGAAAAATGCAAAGGTTCAATATTTAAAATTATTGAAGTGCTATATATTATTTGTTGTAAAGGTGAAATTATTAATTTCTCCAGTAATGTTTTGATTTCTTACCTATTCAACTATTTTCAGTTGGTGATTTCTCAATGCCCATTAGATGAGAAAATGTAACCTACATTCTAGGAATATGTAAGAGCAGGGCTGTTGACCTGTAGGAGTTAAATGGATGCAGGAAAAAGCAATAAACAACCGGGATTCTTACACTTTATAATATGTAGATTTTGGGTAATTTTGTGGTTTATTTTTGATAAACTTTTAAATAATAGAAGTAAGACATTTTTATTATTCAAAACTGGGTTGGAGGAAGTACAAGAATATAAAACAAAAAACAGCAACCATATTCTCACTTCCCAAGGCAAGCTGTCATTGCTATTTTGGCATATTTGGTCAGGTATATTTCTATCTGAAATTAGGTTTTTCTCTCTTTATTTTCATATTTATTTATTTAGCTAGATACTGCTATATTTATAACTTCTTATCCCTTTTATTTACTGTCATGCATGTACTTTTATGTTATTATAGACCCACTCTAAAGCGTTCCATAATATCTCATTATGTGGACTTAGGTTATTTTTATCTCTTTACCATCCTAAATAACTCAGCTGACCATTTTTTTGTGTTTCTTTTGGACAGCTTCCAGGCCTTGAAATGATTAGATCAAATGATACTAACTTTTTTAAAAGGCTCTTCATATGTATCATGTAAATACTCCAGAAAATTGTTTTACCAGTTTACACTCCCCCCAGTATAATTTGGCATGTAAAACTGATGCAGATAAATACCTCTGTCTTATAAACTACTTTGTGTAACCAAAATTTTGCTTTAGAGATATTAGAATTTGATAACAAGCTTAACATGTTTTAAAAATAATGCTGATATCACAAGGTAACACACATAATGATAAGCAAATGTTTTTATATTCCAGAAAATCTGCTGTCTGGATTAAATTCATAGTTTATGTGGGTTACATATAAATATGTAATACATATTTTATATATACACATGCAATGCAATATATATCTATAATAGAGATCTATATATAATATATTGATATACATTCATGTATTTTTGCTGTATTAATTTTTTACATTCAGTTTCCACTGAATTACATTCAGTTTGATTGCAAACTAACACATATACAATAAGAATTTGAGTTCTATTGCAAATAATATATTCTTGGAGGCTAGATTCTGCGAGAGAGAGAGAGAGAGAGAGAGAGAGAGAGAGAGAGAGAGAGATTATATACTACCTGGAATGAAATTTGTTTTCCTCAAGTGAAACAATTATGGATAATGCATAGACATTTACATTTTCCCTGGAAATATTAGAATATTTTATTCTAAACCCTCAGTTTTTATTTCCACACTCTGTGTGATGCATCAGAAAGACAGTATTATGTTTTTGTTTTACAAGTCCTCAATAGAAGACTCTCAACACATTTCCATTTCTTTTGGAGATTCCTTTCATTTAACAACAAATTAATTAATAATTTTGACTTTTAAATAAATTTTTAAAAGCAGTCTCATTGCTTTATCTTAATATTGCTTGCATGAGTTTTGGTAATTACGGGATTAGCTATACCAGTAGTTTATCTACTGAATCATATGAAAAAATAATTTGTATATATTCTTTATATTTATACACAATTGGGGAGTTTAATTTTTATGGAAATAATAATCATTGACTGTTGGTTTTTCTAGTTTCTCTTAAAAACCTGAGGCTTTGCAGTTGTCAGCAGTGCAGTTCCACGATGCAAAGTCATAAACTTACCTTCCATCCTCTTTAGAGGTCTGAATATTTTGCATCCAGCCGTGGGAAGCAGTCTGAAACCTCTAATCGAAATCAAAGTTTACACCACAGGGGTGCAATGTCTCTGATTTGTCTTGGAATGATGGAGTGGCTTCCCTTGACTGCTGTGATTAAATTCATTCTAGTTGTTCAGTTAATAAGAATAGCACATCTTACCCCATAGAAGATATTCCCTTTTTATGGTGCCATGACTCCGAGCAGATTAGCATCATTATCAAGAAATAATATTTAGTAAAGGAATGATATGAGTGGCACTAGGCTAGGATCCCTACAGATCTAGTCACAAGAGCATATTCCTTAACCTTCAGCTTATGACTTCCCAAAACACAGCAGTTGCTCAAGCATGTGTGTAGATACAGTTAAATATGTACTACAAAACTAAAGGACAACCTGAAATTTAGGGACAGCATAAAGAATTCATTCTTGCCACTCAGTTGATGATAAAGTTATTCAACATCCTGAAAAGATGCAAAGCTGATAGTGATAGATACATTACCCCCGTTTGGTGAGTTTAGTGATCATTTTCGTACTTTTCCGGACTTGCATTTTTGAGGTGGTGAGTCACTTAAAAGAATGGTGTCTTATTGCAGTTTTAAAGCTAGTGTATTCTGTAGTGGTAGACTGAGGAGAAAAAATATATAAAATATGGGTTTCAAGATACTTTGGTGGAGTTTAGAGTTGTTAGAGTGGAATCTAGCTCAGGAGATATTTGACTAAGCTATGGTACCACATGAATGAGGTTCAAATTCTGGCAACATCATCTGTCAGTTTTAGGACTTAGAGCAAATTACTCAAATTTTCCTTTAGATTGCTTATCTTTAAAATGAATGTTGATGAATATCATCATCTTCGTGAATTTTTTGGTGAATTTTAAATGAGATAATGTATATAAACTGTCTGGCATATAGTAAGAACTCAATAGAGGTAGCTGCTGATGTAGCTTTAATTATTCAATTTATTTATATTAGTTGTTAAATTGATTAATTAATTATATATTTTCCTGCCACTCAGCTGTCCCTTGACATCTCCCTCTTGTTTTCTGTCTACCTGATTGGAAATCATCAAATTGAATATGTCTAGAATTGTCATTGGGTCTGCTACATTCTCTGGATGGTGTGTCTTCAAAGGACTGAAGCTGAATCCAGCCTCTATACCCCGACAACAAATTAAATCTTGGAGACAGTTTTGGGTGAAGTAGAAAGAAGAGCTTTATTGCTTTGCCAGGCAAAGAGGGCCCACAGCAGGCTAATGCCCTCAAAACTGTGTCCAGATCTGGAGGGGGCACTGAGGAGTTTTATAGTAATTGTTCAAAGAGGGCGTGAGCAGCTCGTGGACATTCTTCTGACTGGTTGGTGGTGAGGTAAGTGGGAGTCAGCATCATCAACCTCCTGGTTCCAACCCGTCTGGTGTCTACGTGCTTGTGGGCAGCACACTATTAACTTCTCCCACCTGGGGGGGCTTTCAGTATCTGCAAAACAGTTCAAAGATATTGTTATGTGTATCCCTTGAGGGGGAACCAGGACCCTGCCCCAAGGCTGCACTGTTGTTTCTTGACTTCTCCTCCCTTGTCTCTGCATCCCCTCCCTTCCCTAATTAGCATCTGTTTGAACCTGCCCATTGGAACTCAGGGAAGGTCATGGAGGCTGAAGGAAGCCTATTTCCTGTAATCAAGAAATGGGGGACACGGAAAGGCTTTTGTGCCCAGGAGCCCCACAGGGTCCTGCTCCGTATCAGGTTGAGCCACTAAAGAAAGTCTCTTTAACTAAGTCACTTCTTTACGTGCCCCTGATTTGTCCTGAATCAAGACTCTCACACCTTGTCCTAGGCCTGTCTCTCTTTCTGTGCATGAATCACCAAGAATGCAGTGCTGTCTTAAATTCCTAACTGCCAGGTTTCACATATGAGAATCGGAATAGTCAGGGTGCATATGAAAAAGGGATGGTCAGGACCCAGAGGATACAAATGCAGATTGGGGGATTCCAAGAGAAGGAAGAAATCTAGGCAGATGAGCAGTTGCTGAAGCAGACACTCAGAGGGAGGTAAGTACAGCCTCTAGCAAGTGAGGAAATACAAAATCATGGGTGAAATAAGGAGCAAATTGGTCAGAGTAAAGTACTCTATGCCAGGGTTTCCAGTAGCAGGTAACAGGAGAATCAGCTATGCGCATTGAATTCAGGATTCTATTCTAGACTTTGAAAGGCATTTATGAAGCCACAAAGGGCTTTGGAACAGATGCAGTGGTTACATTTAAGGTATCAAGCTGAGTTTCATTCATCCTTCCAGTCATTCAAACAACCTCTGTTGATCATATTAACCAAAATTTCAGAAACAGACACCTGATTGAAATAAAAAGGTGTTTATTCGGGGTTTGTTAGGACTGTAACCTAGGAGACACAGATTCAAAAAGCACTTGAATTGTGTTCCAGTGGACTACAAAACGGGGGAGGCTTATAAAAGCGAAAACGTCAAGGTTACAGTTAGTTACATGAGTTGTTTATCAAGAATTATAATTGGAGCTGGCAAGAAGTAGGGTGCTTGTTAAGTAAGAATTGGTTTGAAAGAGTTTGAAATGGTTGCGTAGTTACAAGGGGAGACCTTGAGACCACAAGGTAGCAGGTGGCAGGTGTTGTTCTGACTACGGCCGATGGTGTCCTTGGGTCTGGTACAGTTCAAGGAAAGTTCAGGTTCTCAGTGGTGCAGAGACGTGTCTGTGACTAGATCCTCAATGGCTTCCCAATTCCATTTCTGTATGCTTGAACTGTGATTATTCCATTATAATTGCAATTTGTCATCAGTCACCTCCACAGAGGTGGCCAGGCACTGAAGAATCACAGAGTACTGGCATTAAAGCAGTGAAACGTCTCTGCCTTCTTGGTGGAATTTAATTCTGAAGACTTTGGTCAAGGTTCTCAGTCTCAGCAGTGGGAGTACAGGAAGAGAAGCTGGATCATAAAGATGAGAGCAAAAGTCTAGTTTAAACAGTGGGCTGCTGGACCAATAGGAATGTAGGCCTTGACCTTAACTTATAAATGTAAAGGAGTAGGGAACTTTAAATTCCTTCAGTCTAGGACCAAGGCTGGTCCTGGAGTAGAGGATAGTGGAGATAGTGGAGGTAGCATGTTTAAGTAACTTTGTATGTAATGGTCAAGGAAAAACCAAGGCAAGAAGTAGTGTAGACCACATCCAAAAAACTATGTACTTCTTTTTTATTTCCTTCTTTATTAGATATGCTGAATTTCTCTCAAGTCCCTGTATAGAACATCTACAGAAAAGTAAAATGAGAAATATTATGAAAAGGGATAACTTTTTAAGAGTATCAATTTAAGATACAACGGAGGCCATTTTCTAATGACAAATTTAATTTGTGAAAAGCTGGTAGAATATTAACTCTAGAATGGTGATTTTTAAAAGGAAATTTCCATAGTTAAAGTAAAAATTATTGGAATAGTGTCAGCTAATATCAGGTATTATGCTTTAGAAATGCACAAGAAAGAAGCAATTACCGGTTTCCAAATAAAAAATGATAGTAATAGAAAATTCAGATTTCAGTGTATTGTAAATTTAATAAATAAGCTATAAAATTGCCATTCACTGACTGAAATTGATTTTTGGCATCAAGTTTCAAGCATGGTATATGTAATGTAATGACAACTTTCTAAGCAGAATTATCCTCTTGGATTTGCTCAGATCCCTTCAGTTTTTTTTAATTTGTATGACTGAGACAGTGTGGATAGGTTCATATTGCAGGAGACTCAGTTAATTTATGTGCTAACTTTAAGATTCCACCGTCCTGTCTATTCTTTACAACAAGTATGTTTATTAAAAGTATTATGATAGGATATGTTTAATTTTAAGACATAATGCAGAAAAACCAGCGGGTAAGCAAAACACTTTGGAGGTTTCCTTAGAAGCAGGAAGCTTTGCATGTTAAGAAAGTTGCATACACTTACTTTTTGTTCTTTGAGTTTAGCTCAGTGATTCATAAACTTTGGTGTGTAAGAGATGACTGTACAGGATTTAAAATCTAACCATGTATATAATATGGATGATATAGGGATTTTCCAGGCTCATTTTTATCATACTTTATTTTTACGATTCATGCTGACTTTGAAAAGTAGCTATAGAGCAAGATTCCATTCAACTGTCTATGATTGAATAACAATGTTTGATTCTAACACAACTAAGTCTTATCTACAGAGAGTATACATTTATACATATGGCTGTCCAGATGCTTAAATACCTCAGTGCTAATAATAGAATCATTAATGTATTTATATTATGAAAGTAGTAGAAAATGATCCTGAAAAGTAATATAAAATTATGTGGCATTTGAAGGAATATGAGAAATTCTTCTTACTCAGTGCTCAACCAAGCAAAACTTGTGTTCTGCTTCCATTGTGATATTCACGAGTTTGGGTCTGGAATAGTGTGCCATTCAGGGTCCAATTAACAGACAGAAACCACTTCAGTTATTTTAACAGAAGAGAATTTAATATAAATAATTGTGATTTAAATATTGAAAAACTGAAAGAGTAAGAAGACAATAGAGGTGGCAACTGCCAAAGTACAATAGCCATCACTCCTGACAATGAGAAAACAAAAAGAAAGGATCAATCAGAATTTCTAAAACTTAGAAGCTTGGGGAATTGGGAGATTGGGATTGACATATATACACTAATATATATATATAATAGATAACTAATAAGAACCTGCTGTATAAAAATGAAATAAAATAAAAGAAAAAAAAAAAGAAGCTTGGGGGACCTGGACATTACTGAGCTGGATCTTAGACCTCCAAGGAGGGGGTACCGACTGACTGGTGCTGGTATCTCTGAGATAGCAGAAGGGGCCCATTAAGACTGAGTCCCAGACCTCTGCCAGGCAGTTGGTGCTGGTATTATTTCTACAGTAGGGGTGCAATGAAGCTGATTCTGTAAGTGTTGGGGGGGAAAAAAAGCAAGGTGGACTCATCAGCTCTTACTAAAAATGAGTGCTACTGTAGGCATGAAAAAGGAAGTCTGGGGGCACTGCTAATAGGAACAGTAAGTCCTCAGGAAGCAAATAGGAATGAGTAAGTCCTTTCTCTGTCTTCTAGTCCTGCAGTCTCCCTGTAGTGCTCCCTATTGCCAGGTCCTAACAGGGAGTGAGCCAGCAAAATGGAAATGTGGCTTACAGAATCTGAGCCTCAGCATTACAAAGCAGAGTATAAAATGGTGAGTGAATGTGAATATAAGAAAAATAAAATAACTAACCGGCACAGATGGCAGTATTTCCAAGAAATTTGGAAAAGAAAGTAATTAAGGTATTAATAAATCAGTAATTGTTAAATAATTAGTAATAACTAAAATATTTTCACGGAATTTTAAGGATTAAAAAATGTACAAGCACAATATTTAAGATAAGGCAATGTGTAAATATCTCATATTTACATTAAAGTGTGATTTTCCTTGTAACTCCATCACCTTTGCAAAATTACCTTGCCCTCTGGAGAAAGTATTTTTCAAAGATGTGAATTATGACCTAACAGGTAATAATTTATGCCTACTATGAATATTTGGACATTGTAGAAATGACAGTATACAATGTTTAACATTTCTAACTAAAAGTGCTAAAGATGTCCTTTCTAGTGATGATAAAGGATATTTATTTATTATTTTCACAAGAGAAATTAAATATTGAATATTAAATTCTTTTAAAGACAGTATTGTCCTAACATTAAGTATTTAACATTCAGAAATGGACTCAGAAATAGTGGCTGTGTTCTCTCTACAAAAATAAAACCATCAAAAACAAAAACCCGGTTCAGAATGCTTTAAGAAATATTTGGAATGTTAACTTCCAAATATTCTAGAGCCAAGGTAAAGCTAGTGAGCTGAAATTTCATTTGCTTCAACTGTATTATTTAGAATTAGCTTCAAAGAAGAGGTTTAGTAAATGCTCAGAGTGCCTAATTGGCTTTTTTAGCTCATACAGTTCAAAGAAGTAGACTGACAGTGGCATCTACCATTCCTAACTGTACTTATTGTAATACTTTTTGACAATTTCCTTCATGATTTCAGCTTTATACCAGTTTGTATTCATAAGTAATTCACTGTAAGATCTTTAGCTTTTTTTTAAAAAAATAATTACTTAGAACCATCAGATTTCAGAGTTGAAAGGAATCTTACTCTTTTTAACTCAGCCAAATTTGACTGGGATTCTACAACGTACCTAGCATTCTTGAGTTAGAAGGAGATGACATTTGAATGGGAAAAATAGTTATGGAAAAATAATTAAAAGACTGTAATATGTACTACCACAGGGGTCTGTACAATGTGCTATGGAGACAGAAAGAGGCAGAGACCACCTTTACTAGGCTGGGGATGAGCTGGAGTTGGAATTGATATTGACTTTGGCCTTGAAAATAAAAGTATTTTGCATGCCAGCATGAGTTCGACAGAGCATTCAAGTCCAGCTCCCTCCAAACATGTATCAGACACCTGCTCTAAGCAGACAGTTTGTTAGATGCTGAAAATACTCAGCTGAAAAAGATATGTTTTTGCCTGTTAGAGCTTTCAGCCTCTTAGCCGATAAGGAAAATGTTGGGTAGTGTAAAGTCATGAACCAGTTGTGGTCAGGAACCAGTGGGTAGTTTGGTATGATGGTAGGGTAGATTTGGGGAGCAGGGGTTGGCAAGCAGTTGAAGAGGAAGTAGGAAAGATGGGCTAGGGATAGAATGTGGATGGAAAATATTCTGCTCAATTGAGATGAATGTGTTTTTAAAAAATAGAATGTTATTTTCAGATTTATTTTTTGCATCTTGAGAAGGTATATGTAGTGGCAGTATGTAGAGTAGAATGTGGATGGGAAGAATACAGGTGGGGAGGTTACCTAGGAGGCTAGTATCTGTTCATAAGAGAGAAGAGGAATTCCTAAACAAAGGCCATGACTGTTAGGATACGTTCAAGAACATCTTGACATTCTTTCTGTCTTTCTGTGGAAATGAAGCCCTCTGCGAATTAAATGACAAGATGTCATGGCTATTTGGTAGAGTAAATGAAACTAGGAACGAAAGGTCTTGATTTCTAGCTAAGCATTCTTTTTATGGTACCATACCTCTTGTCTAGCCGGTTGAACTGGAAAAGATCATTTATATCAGGAATTAACCTACCAAAAAGTAAAGCAAAAATGAAAACACTGAACTTTGTCAAATCATAATTTTCTTTCAAATATGGAAAACATCAATTTATAGCAAATTAAAATATATTAGAGGTTCTTTAAATTAACTGCTATTCATTCATTCATTCAATCAATGAATCCCTATCAGTTGTTACTAGCTGGCATCAGCAAAGGAAATTATTAACGGTGGTATTATATAGGAATTTCAAATATGAAGAAGCAAAGAAAGAGAAAATAATTTGGAAGGGAGGTAGCAGAAGTCTCACTTTTTAGGAAGCTCAGAGTTAAATTAGTGAATTATAAATATAAGCTAAGATGAAGGTCATGTGCCCACATGTAAACGGCAACCCTTTCTCCTGCAGTGTTCTTTCTTTATTACCATAGCTTCCCCAGGTCCAAGATGAGTTTGCCACAGTCACTGGCATTAATGTATATTATTTCTACCTGAATGCCCCTTTGCTTTTAAAATTTTTACCGTGAGGAAGGTAGCAAACTCTCAGTTATCCCTCTGGCTGCAAGAGGTTTAGAGAGAATAGCTGTGAGATATGTAGGCATTAAGAGACTTGATATATGTGGATAACATAACATAAGGAATAGATTCAAGAGCTTATATAAAATACAGATATTGCAGAGGTACCCTGCCTCTGTCCCACCACTTTTCCTTCATTATTAGAGGTGAAAATTAACTTTTTGTATTAAATTATTTAAAAATCAATAAGATTCTATCATCTAATCGAACCACTGGTGTGATAACTCACAACTTTATTAGAGATTTCCTGAAGTACTCAATAGAGTTACTCATGTTTGTTTTGTCATCCAGGCCCAGGAAAGCCATAATATGCTGTAATACTATTTTAGTAATTTACTGTCTGAATGGATTATAATACTAATAAAAATCTCCATAGAGCTACAGTTGTACACCCTAACATTTTGTTGAAGTTAAAGATTCACTTAATCCTTTTAACATGGCATTATTAAATACATAATGCAATCAATCTAATAATTAAATCCTATTATAAAAATGATTATTTCTCAATCATTTTTCATACAGTAGTACTAAGTGTACTATTAAGTTCAAATGTCTAATTAAATTGAACCCAAGCTTACTTTATCTCACATTCATTAAGTATCTTATTTAAATTATGGGCAGGTGATGTTTTTTTAAACACAATTTCACCAATCATATAAAATAAACTCTATACTTATCACATGGGAAAATGTCATTTTGGAAGCTTTTAGTCCTCTAGTCAAATGTTCTTTCTGTATCACAATGGCCCCGATCATCATAGATGAAAGCAAGGTCAGAAACAGAAGTAGGTGAGTTGAAAAGTAACTTCAAATCATGGATAATAGGTAGAACATTATTGCTTATTTACTGGTTCCCAAAGGTGGTTGGGAACTGGGGGATACCATCTCCTTGGTGGCATTTGGAAATATGTGTAGGCATATTTATTTTGGTTGTCACAATGATTGGTTGTGAGGAAATCCTATGTATGTCTAGTGGGGAACGTGAGGTATGTTAAATATCCTACCATGTAAAGTACAAGCCTGCACAAGAATATCCCATTCAGAATACTAATAGTAACCCACCGAGAAATGCTGAGCCCACTTAGGGAGGAAACAGAAGCAATATGATTTAGAGTTCATGTATTTGTCTCCAGTAAATATTCTTCTTCACTTTCCTCAGGTAATACACAGAAGGTATTAACCAAGATAAAGAATAGTAAATAACAGTGGAGAATTGAATTCAAAGAGGAGGCGAGGAGGAGAAGGTAGTACACGTGGGAGCAGAACAGTGGAAAGTGGATGACAGGCTTCTTACAGGAATATAATGTTTGTAAGTGTGAAAGCAGAGGGGGGAAGCTGGTTACCTTAGTAAATTCCCATCCTCACTTACTGGTGTGTTTTACCCCATTATCTAGTAGAAATCTGATGCCCTTACTACTAGAATTGGGAGAATGCCTGTTTCAGGTTGGGTTTTCCTGAAGCCCGTCTGGAGATGAGGATTTACGTGCAAGTGATTTATTAAGGAAATGTTTCCAGGGATGACAAATAAGGGAGCAAGGGAAGTCAAACAGGAATAGGGAAGGAGTTATACAAGGGGCAATTGCAGGCAAAGTCCCAGCCTCAGGCTAATCCTACAGGAATACTCTGGGTCTAAATCACCCTTCAGAGTGCGTTTCAGCTTAAAGCGCAGGAGCTGTTCTTTTGTATTGCTATACTACTCAGTCATTGGCGTAAGACTAACCTGAGGTAACACAGGCACCAAGGTAGTGCCAGTTTTCTGGTCTTTTGGGCAAAGCAGCTTTAAAAGCCTGAGGATAGTCATCCAAAGAGATGCAGGTGCAGATTTTGGAAAAGTAAAGCCCACAAAAGCCAGGGGATAGGCACACAGAGATGTTAATGGAATCTTAGTGGTCGTGGGTGGAGCACCTACAGTCTTTTTGCTATAACCTTCAAACTGTTAACTTTCACAAGATTACATTGACCCAGACAGAGCTGAGGCCATTATCTGAATAATTTATTTTATTTTTTAATAAATTTATTTATTTTTATTTACTTTTTTTTGGCCGCATTGGGTCTTCGTTGCTGCGCATGGGCTTTCTCTAGTTGCGGTGAGCGGGGCTACTCTTCATTGCAGTGCGTGGGCTTCACATTGCGGTGGCTTCTCTTGTTGTGGCTCTAGGCACGCGGGCTTCAGTAGTTGTGGCTCACAGGCTCTAGAGCGCAGGCTCAGTAGTTGTGGCGCACGGGCTTAGTTGCTCCAAGGCATATGGGATCTTCTGAGACCAGGGCTCGACCCCGTGTCCCCTGCATCAGCAGGAGGATTCTTAACCACTGTGCCACCAGGGAAGCCCTGAATAATTAATTTTAAAATATCTTCAAGTGTACTACAGCTACAGTTAAAAGAGAACAAAAAAATCCTAATACAAACAGAACAGATTCAGAATTGCAATGTTATTAAAGATGATATTTGTTCAAATGTTAGTGTATTTCTTAATTTTACAGTTTTATATGGCAAAATAGTTTTCTAAAGGCGATATTTCATCATATGTGCTGATGAGTTTTAAATGGTAACTACAGGGCTCTCAGGGAAGTGCTCTTTTAAATTTTGAGTTCCTCTCAGTCATATTAATTCATTTGAATTTCACAAACCAGGCACGTCGGAAGTGTAGTTCAGTTGAGTGTAGTTTTGATGATATTTCTCTGCTTACATCTGGCTGCAAGACTCTCCTAAGACTGATTCTGCAGCGGAACACTTGCTAGAGGGGAAAGGGAGGCTGTGATCACCAAATATCGCCATTATCCACTGGCATCCTCTTGTAATTCTCTTAGTTGAAGCTTTGTGGTATTTGTGTGTATCTTAATTATTGGATTTTAATTGGCTATGTTATTGATTGTAAATCATTTTGATGAAAACTACCTTTGATCTTAAAGTTTAAATGTACTTAGAGGCTATTCACAGACGCCTGTGTTCAATGAAAACATTAAAGTAATGGTGTAAGTAGTTGAAATGTGTCCCATTTGGTACAAATTAGTTTTCCACATGGTACATACAACTCAGTCAAAAAAATAAATGTAGCTGAAAATTGACGAACTGTTCATCAGCTTCAAATTCAACAAATGTGTACTGAGCTTTCACTAAGTGCAATATACAGTGGTAGCTGTAGTAGAGGATAAAAAATTAAAATAAAAACCAATTTCTGCCAGCTATGAGTTCATTTTACAGTAGGGACACACACACACACACACACACACGAACTTTAATATTAGTCATTTAATGATCATTGCTAATTCAATACACAAACAAATGACTGAGGGGAAAAAAGAGCAAGATTTTTTCTGGAGTTGATAGTAAAGGAAGGATAAGGCAAGTGGGCATCAAGAAATAATTAATTGAAACAGAGCCTTGAAAAAGGATGTTGGAGGAGAAGAAGGACACTAAAGACAGAGCACGAAAATGGAATCTGCAGGGTAAGAAAGAGTATGAACCAGTAGGCAACTGTGCTTAGAGTAATTACAAGGATGATTTAGGAATATGACTCTGGTTGTACTGTATAGACTGAATTGGGTAGTACTCAGGGTTTGAGAATTATAGGTAGGAAGACCATGTTAGAGTTTATTATATTTGACATTTTGAATCTAGAGTCAATAAGGCTTAGGATTGATGCAATTCAAGGATGTGAGAGAATGAGTCAAAAATAACATTTTTCATGACTGAAAAAAGAGGATGGTGGTGTCATTAGATAAGATAGGAAATATGGATGAGGAGCAGGCTTATAAAGGAGAGGTGATGAGCTGTATTGGGGATATACTGGATTTGATTTGTTGATGGGATGTCCAAGTACAGACTTCCAACAATCTCCTCAAACATGTGTCTAGGTCTGAGGAGGGAGATCAGTGTGTGAATTTGATAGATGTGGCATTGAGAGGGTAACACAGGCAAGATGCCGGAATTAAAGATAATGAATTTGGAGTCATCCATATGGAGTTTAAGCCATTTGGCCTGATGAGATGGCAAAATCATATGGCACACGGTTAAAAGCAAAAGGGATCCAAAAACCAAATCTTCAGAAGAGTTTATGTTTAAATTATGGGCAGATAAAAAACTAAAAATAGAACTACCATATGACCCAGCAATCCCACTACTGGGCATATACCCTGAGAAAACCGTAATTCAAGAAGAGTCATGTACCACAATGTTCATTGCAGCACTATTTACAATAGCCAGGACATGGAAGCAACTAAGTGTCCATTGACAGATGAATGGATAAAGACGATGTGGCACATATATATAAAATGGAATATTACTCAGCCATAAAAAGAAATGAAGTTGAGTTATTTGTAGTGAGGTGGATGGACATAGAGTCTGTCTTACAGAGTGGAGTAAGTCAGAAAGAGAAAAACAAATACCATATGCTAATACATATATATGGAATCTAAAAAAAAAAAAAAAAAAGGTCCTGACGAATCTAGGGGCAGGACAGGAATAAAGATGCAGACGTAGAGAATGGGCTTGAGGACATGGGGAGGGGGAAGTGTAAGCTGGGACAAAGTGAGACAGTGGCATGGACTTATATATACTACCAAATGTAAAATAGATGGCTAGTGGGAAGCAGCCGCACAGCACAGGGAGATCAGCTCGGTGCTTTGTGATCACCTAGAGGGGTGGGATAGAGAGGGTGGGAGGGAGACGCAAGAGGAAGGGGATATGGGGATACATGTATACATGTAGCTGATTCACTTTGTTGTACAGCAGAAACTAACACACCATTGTAAAGCAATTATACTCCGATAAAGATGTTAAAAAAAATTATGGGCAGATAAAGAGAAGCCCCCAAAGGAGTATTCAGGAAAGGAATAGAAAATTTTAAAGAGTATGTGGTCTCCAAAACAGCATAAAGATCATGGTTTTCAAGAAGCTGGTGACTCCTTTGAGCAAAAGAAGTCATTAATAGAAATTAATTAAGGGCTGAGAAAAGATCATTGGATTTTCTGATTGTGTTCAGTAGTTGTAAAAGAATTTCAGTGGAGTGATAAATCATAACCTATAAATTCAGTCATTCTTTGGTATTTACACCTATACCTGGCACTGAATTAAAATGAGATTAGAAGTAGGTAAACTGGCAGAGATAACCAAAAACTTCTCTCCCATAAAAATAAGAGAAGAGAGCCCAGAAACATGCCATGAAAGCAGAGAGTTTCTTATAGGCAGGTTGAAAGATTTCAGCAGTACAGACTGGAGGAAAGGGAGGAAAAGCAGACAAGGAAAGATAAGACCTGGAGAAATTCAAGCATGGCTAAGAGGAGATTGAGTGCTGGGAGACAGGGTAATCCAATAAGCCAAACATAGGCAACAGTCAGCTGGGGAACCAGGAGAAGAATCCATCAAAAAGAGGCAAATATTAGGGTCTCAATCAAGAGGACTCAGGGCAATGTCTTCATTCCAGAGGGATCCTAGAGTACTTTTCTGGTTTTCCATTGCTCTGTAACAAAATACTTCAAATTTAGTGGCTTAAAATAACAATTATTTTGTCTCAAGATTTTGTGGATCAGAAATTTGGCCAACAAACACATGAAAGAATGCTCAACATCATTAATCAATAGAGAAATGCAAATCAAAACTACAATGAGATATCTCACACCAGTCAGAATGGCCATCATCAAAAAATCTAGAAACAATAAATGCTGGAGAGGGTGTGGAGAAAAGGGAACACTCTTGCACTGCTGGTGGGAATGTAAATTGACAGCCACTATGGAGAACAGTATGGAGGTTCCTTAAAAAACTACAAATAGAACTACCATACGACCCAGCAATCCCACTACTGGGCATATACCCAGAGAAAACCATAATTCAAAAAGAGTCATGTACCAAAATGTTCATTGCAGCTCTGTTTACGATAGCCAGGACATGGAAGCAACCTAAGTGTCCATCAACAGATGAATGGATAAAGAACATGTGGCACACATATACAATGGAATATTACTCAGCCATAAAAAGAAACGAAATTGAGGTATTTGTAATGAGGTGGATAGACCTGCAGTCTGTCACACAGAGTGAAATAAGTCAGAAGGAGAAAAACAAATACCATATGCTAACACATATATATGGAATCTAAGAAAATAAAATGTCATGAAGAGACTAGGGGTAGGACGGAAGTAAAACACAGACCTACTAGAGCATGGACTTGAGGATATGGGGAGGGGGAAGGGTAAGCTGTGACAAAGTGAGAGAGTGGCATGGATATATGTACACTACCAAATGTAGGGTGGGTAGCTAGTGGGAAGCAGCCACATGGCACAGGGAGATCAGCTTGGTGCTTTGTGACCACCTAGAGGGGTGGAATAGGGAGGGTGGGAGGGAGGGAGATGCAAGAGGGAAGAGAGATGGGGATATATGTATATGTGTAACTGATTCACTTTGTTATAAAGCAGAAACTAACACACCATTGTAAAGCAATTATACTCTGATAAAGATGTTAAAAAAAAAAAGAAAGAAATTTGGCAGGATTCGGCCCATTGATTCTTCTACTCTGTGTGGTGTCAGTTGACATCAATTGGTTGTATTCAGCTAGTGGACAGCTGGTCTGGGGGGTCCAAGACAGCTTTACTCACATGTACATATAATGCCTTTGTGAGGATGGCTGAAAGCTGAGTTCAACAGGGACTGACAACCCGAGCACTAACACATGGCTTTTCTAGCATGATGGTTTCAGAGTTATCACTTTTCATTGCATGGCAGCTTAGGACACCCAGAGAAAGTATTCTAAGAAATCCAGAAAGAAGCTAAAGGACTCTATTAATGACTTAACCTTGCAAGACCCATGACATCGCATTTTTTGCACTCTACTAGTCAGGCCAGTTGCTAAGACCAGCCAAGTTTCAAGGGGAGGAGGGTTAGATGCTACCTCGTTTTTTTTTTTTAATTGAAGTATAGTTAATTTACAATGTTGTGCCCATCTCTGCTGCACAGCAAAGTGGCTCAGTTATACACGTATATGCATTCTTTTTTATATTCTTTTCCATTATGTTTATCACAGGATATTGAGTATAGTTCCCTGTGCTATACATTAGGACCTTGTTGTTTATCCATTGTATATATAACATTTTGCATCTACTAACCCCAAACCACCAGTCCATTCCTCTCCTTCCCCCCCTCCCCCTTGGCAACCACCAGTCTGTTCTCTGTGTCTATGAGTCTGTCTCTGTTTTGTAGATAGGTTCATTTGTGCCATACTTTAGTTTCTGCATATAAGTGATATCATATGGTATTGTCTTTCTCCTTCTGACTCACTTCACTTAGTATGATAATCTCTAGTTGCATCCATGTTGCTGCAAATGGCATTATTTCATTCTTTTTTATGGCTGAGTAGTATTCTATTGTATATATGTACCATATCTTCTTTATCCATTCCTCTGTCGATGGACATTTAGGTTGTTTCCATGTTTTGGCTATTGTGAATAGTGCTGCTATGGACATAGGGGTGCATGTTAGGTGCTATCTCTTGATGGAAGATGTGTCAGAGAGCTTTGTGGCCATTTCTAGTCCATCACAGCTGCTGTGAATAATTTCCTCCTCTGATTAAAGTTCCGTCAGTATTAAGAAACCAGAATCTTGCAGGAGGATAAAGTATCAGTGACATTAGCTGTGAGGAGCAGAAGAAGGAAGGACCTGACACAAATAAGCCTGGAGAGATGGAAGAGTTGCAGTTTCGTGAAGGAAAGAAATACAACTTGGCAGGATACAACTGAGGTAGAGAGTTCAAGGCTAATGCTGACCATTTATTCCTCTCTGTTTTCTAAGTCCAATATTTGTATCAAGAGAAAACATCTGAAAACAGCTTACTTGGTGTATCTTAGTTTAGCTCCCTGTAAAAATGAACTCTTCTATAACGTTCTGCCCTGAGCAGTGGGTGAAAGATGATTTAAGAAGAAGACACATGAAGAACTAACCTGCTCTTTTGTGAAGCAGTGTCTGAAGATACTTTCTATTATGTTTTCTTTGTTATTAATTTGAAAACTGGATATGAAAGCTGTTAACAGTGGAGAATAGACTAAGACCTTGCAACACCACTTGTGGTCTGCAGTCCAGCAGCGTCAGCAGTACCTGAAATTCTGTTAAAAATGAAGCATATCAGACCCCACTCCAGAGCTAGACTCCCTCAGATTCTGCATTTCAATAACATACTCAGATGTTTCCTATGCAAACTAATGTTGAGAAAGAAACTCTATTGTATTTTTTTTAACATCTTTATTGGAGTATAGTTGCTTTACATTGGTGTGTTAGTTTCTGCTGTATAACAAAGTGAATCAGCTATACATATACATATGTTCCCATATCCCCTCCCTCTTGTTCTCCCTCTCACCCTCCCTATCTCACCCCTCTAGGTGGTCACAAAGCACCGAACTGATCTCCCTATGCTATGCAGCTGCTTCCCACTAGCCATCTATTATACATTTGGTAGTGTATATATGTCCATGCCACTCTCTCACTTCACCCCAGCTTACTCTTCCCCCTCTCCGTGTCCACAAGTCCATTCTCTAGGTCTGCATCTTTATTCCTGTCCTGCCCCTAGATACTTCAGAACCATTTTTTTATATTCCATATATATGTGTCAGCATATGGTATTTGTTTTTCTCTTACTAACTTACTTCACTCTGCAGGAAAGACTCTAGGTCCATCCACCTCACTACAAATAACTTACTTTCATTTCTTTTTATGGCTGAGTAATATTCCATTGTATATACAGACCACATCTTCTTTATCCATTTGTCTGTCAATGGGCAGTTAGGTTGCTTCCATGTCCTGGCTATTGTAAATAGGGCTGCAGTGAACATTGTGGTACATGACTCTTTTTGAATTATGCTTTGCTCAGGGTATATGCCCAGTAGTGGGATTGCTGGGTCATATGGTAGTTCTATTTTTATTTTTTTAAGAAACTGCCATATTGCTCTCCATAGTGGCTATATCAATTTACATTCCCACCAGTGGTGCAAGAGGGTTCCCTTTTCTCCACCCCCTCTCCAACATTTATCGTTTGTAGATTTTTTGATGATGGCCATTCTGACCAGTATGAGGTGATACCTCATTGTAGTTTTCATTTGCACTTTGCTGATAGTTAGTGATTTTGAACATCTTTTCATGTGCATTTTCACCATCTGTATGTCTTATTTGGAGAAATGTCTCTTTAGATCTCCTGCTCATTTTTGGATTGGGTTGTTTGTTTTCTTGATATTGAGCTGCATGAGCTGCTTATAAATTTTGGAGATTAATCCTTTGTCAGTTGCTTCATTTGCAAGTATTTTCTGCCATTCTGAGGATTGTCTTTTTGTCTTGTTTATGGTTTATTTTGCTGTGCAAATGCTTTTAAGTTTCATTAAGTTTCATTTAAGTTTCCCATTTGTTTATTTTTATTTCCATTTCTCTAGGAAGTGGGTCAAAAAGAATCTTGCTCTGATTTATGTAAGAGTGTTCTTTCCATGTTTTCCTCTAAGCATTTTATAGTGTCTGGCCTTACATTTAGGTCTTTAATCAATTTGAGTTTATTTTTGTGTATGGTGTTAGGGAGTGTTATAATTTCATTCTTTTACATGTAGCTGTCCAGTTTTCACAGCATCACTTATTGAAGAGGCTGTCTTTTCTCCATTGTATATTCTTGCCTCCTTTATCAAAGATAACGTGACTATATGTGTGTGGGTTTATGTCTGGGCTTTCTATCTTGTTCCATTGATCTATATTTCTGTTTTTGTGCCAGTACCATACTATCTTGATTACTGTAGCTTTGTAGTATAGTCTGAACTCAGGAAGCCTGATTCCTCCAGCCATGTTTTTCTTTCTCAAGACTGCTTTTGGTATTTGGGATTTTTTGTGTTTCCATACAAATTGTGAAATTTTTCGTTGTAATTCTGTGAAAAATGCCATTGGTAGTTTGATATGGATTGCATTGAATCTGTAGATTGCTTTGAGTAGTAGAGTCATTTTCACAATGTTGATTCTTCCAATCCAAGAACATGGTTTTTCTCTCCATCTGTTTGTATCATCTTTCATTTCTTCCATCAGTGTCTTATAGTTTTCTGCATAAAGGTCTGTTGTCTCCTTAGGTACGTTTATTCCTAGGTATTTTATTCTTTTTGTTGCAGTGGTAAATGGGAGTGTTTCCTTAATTTCTCTTTCAGATTTTTCATCATTAGTCTATAGGAATGCAAGAGATTTCTGTGAATTAATTTTGTTTCCTGCTACTTGACCAAATTCATGGATTACCTCTAGTAGTTTTCTGGGAGCATCTTTAGGCTTCTCTATGTATAGTATCATGCCATCTGCAAACAGTGACAGCTTTACTTCTTCTTTTCCAATTTGGATTACTTTTATTTCTTTTTTTTTCTCTGATTGCTGTGGCTAAAACTTCCAAAACTGTTGAATAAGAGTGGTGAAAGTGGACAACCTTGTCTTGTTCCTGATCTTAGAGGAAATGGTTTCAGTTTTTCACCATTGAGAACGATGTTGGCTGTGGGTTTGTCATATGTGGCCTTTATTATGTTGAGGAAAGTTTCCTCTATGCCTACTTTCTGGAGCGTTTTTATCATAAATGGGTGTTGAATTTCATCAAAAGCTTTCTCTGCCTCTGTTGAGATGATGATATGGTTTTTCTGCTTCAATTTGTTAATATGGTGTATCACATTGATTGATTTGCATGTATTAAAGAATCCTTGCATTCCTAGAATAAACCCCACTTGATCATGGTGTATGATCCTTTTAATGTGCTTTTGGATTCTGTTTGCTAGTATTTTGTTGAGGATTTTTGCATCTATGTTCATCAGTGTTATTGGCCTGTAGGATTTTTTCTTTGTGACATCTTTGTCTGGTTTTGGTATTCGGGTGATAGTGACCTCATAGAATGAGTTTGGGTGTGTTCCTCCCTCTGCTATACTTTGGAATAGTTTGAGAAGGATAGGTGTTAGCTCTTCTCTAAATGTTTGTTAGCATTCTCCTGTGAAGCCATCTGGTCCTGGGCATTTGTTTGTTGGAAGATTTTTTTTTTTTTAACATCTTTATTGGAGTATAATTGCTTTACAATGGTATGTTAGTTTCTTCTTTACAACAAAGTGAGTCAGTTATACATATACATATGTTCCCATATCTCTTCCCTCTTGTGTCTCCCACCCTCCCACCCTCCCTATCCCACCCCTCTAGGTGGTCACAAGCCACCTAGCTGATCTCCCTGTACCATACGGCTGCTTTGTTGGAAGATTTTTAATCGCAGTCTCAATTTCAGTGCTTGTGATTGGTCTGTTTATATTTTCTGTTTCTTCCTTGTTCAGTCTTGGAAGGTTGTGCTTTTCTAAGAATCTGTCCATTTCTTCCAGGTTGTCCATTTTATTGGCATATAGTTGCTTGTAGTAATTTCTCATGATCCTTTGTATTTCTGCAGTGTCAGTTGTTACTTCTCCTTTTTCATTTCTAATTCTATTGATTTGAGTCTTCTCTCTTTTTTTCTTGATGAGTCTGGCTAATGGATCCACAATTTTGTTTATCTTCTTAAAGAACCACCTTTTAGTTTTATTGTTCTTTGCTATTGTTTCCTTCATTTCTTTTTCATTTATTTCTGATCTGATCTTTATGATTTCTTTCCTTCTGCTAACTTCAGGGTTTTTTTGTTCCTCTTTCTCTAATTGCTTTAGGTGTAAGGTTAGGTTGTTTATTTGAGATGTTTCTTATTTCTGCAGGTTGGATTGTATTGCTATAAACTTCCCTCTTAGAACTGCTTTTGCTGCGTCCCATAGGTTTTGGGTCATTGTGTTTTCATTGTCATTTGTTTCTAAGTATTTTTTGATTTCCTCTTTGATGTCTTCAGTGATCTCTTGGTTATTAAGTAGTGTATTGTTTAGCCTCCATGTGTTTGTATTTTTTACAGTTTTTTTTACCTGTTATTGATATGTAGTCTCATAACATTGTGGTCTGCACAGATACTTGATATAATTTCAATTTTCTTAAATTTACCTTGGCTTGATTTGTGACCCAAAATATGATCTATCCTGGAGAATGTTCCATGAGCACTTGAGAAGAAAGTGTATTCTGTTGTTTTTGGATGGAATGTCCTGTAAATATCACTTAAGTCCACCTTGTTTAATGTATCATTTAAAGCTTGTGTTTCCTTATTTATTTTCATTTTGGATGATCTGTCCATTGGTGAAAGTGGGGTGTTAAAGTCCCCTACTATGATTGTGTCACTGTTGATTTCTCCTTTTATGGCTGTTAGCATTTACCTTACGTACTGAGGTTCTCCTATGTTGGGTGCATAAATATTTACAATTGTTATATTTTCTTCTTGGATTGATCCCTTGATCATTATGTAGTGTCGTTCTTTGTCTCTTGTAATAGTCTTTATTTTAAAGTCCATTTTGTCTGATATGAGAATTGGTACTCCAGCTTTCTTTTGATTTCCATTTGCATGGAACATCTTTTTCCAGCCCCTCACTTTCAGTCTGTATGTGTCCTTAGGTCTGAAGTGGGTCTCTTTTAGACTGCATATATATGGGTATTTTTTGTGTGTGTCTATTCTGTGAGTCTGTGTCTTTTGGTGGGAGCATTTAATCCATTTACATTTAAGGTAATTATTAATATGTATGTTCCTATTACCATTTTCTTAATTGTTTTGGGTTTGTTATTGTAGGTCTTTTCCTCTCTTGTGTTTCCTGCCTAGAGAAGTTCCTTTAGCATTTGTTGTAAAGTTAATTGGTGGTGCTAGATTCTCTTAGCTTTTGCTTGTCTCTAAAATTTTTAATTTCTCTGTCGAATCTGAATGAGATACCTGCTGGGTAGAGTAATCTTGGTTGTACGTTTTCCCTTTCATCACTTTAAATATGTCTTGCCACTCCCTTCTGGCTTGCAGAGTTTCTGCTGAAATATCAGCTATTAACATTATGGAGATTCTCTTGTAAGTTATTTGTTGTTTTTCCCCTGCTGCTTTTAATATTTTTTGTTTGTATTTAATTTTTGATAGTTTGAATAATATGTGTCTTGGCTTGTTTCTCCTTGGATTTATCCTGTATGAGACTCTCTGTGCTTCCTGGACTTGATTGACTACTTTCTTTTCCATATTAGGGAAGTTTTCAACTATAATCTCTTCCAATATTTTCTCAATGCCTTTCTTTTTCTCTTCTTATTCTGGGACCCCTATAATTCGAATGTTGGTGCATTTACTGTTGTCCCAGAGCTCTCTGAGACTCTCCTCAATTCTTTTCATTCCTTTTTGTCTATTGTGCTCTGCAATAGTTATTTCCACTATTTTATTTTCCAGGTCACTTATCCATTTTTCTGCGTCATGTATTCTACTATTGATTCCTTCTTGATAATTTTTGATTTCATTTATTGTGTTATTCATCATTGTTTGTTTGCTCTTTAGTTCTTCTAGGTCCTTGTTAACTTTTCTTGTATTTTCTCCATTCTATTTCCAAGATTTTGGATCATCTTTACTATAATTACTCTGAATTCTTTTTCAAGTTGACTGCCTCTTTCCTCTTCATTTGTTTGGTTTGGTGGGTTTTTACCTTGCTTTTTCATCTGCTGGGTGTTTCTCTGTCTTCTCCTTTTGCTTAACTTACTGTGTTTGGGGTCTCTTTTTTGCAGGCTACAGGTTCATAGTTTCCTTGTTTTTGGTGTCTGCCCCCAGTGGCTAAGCTTGGTTTAGTGGGTTGTGTAGGCTTCCTGGTGGAGGGGACTGATGCCTGTGTTCTGATGGATAAGGCTGCATCTTGTCTTTCTGGTGGGCAGGACCGCTTCGGGTGGTGTGTTTTGTGGTGTCTGTGACACTATTGTGATTTTAGGCAGCCTCTCTGCTAATGGGTGGGGTTGTTTTCCTGTCTTGCTAGTTGTTTCGCATAGGGTGTCCCTCACTGCGGCTTGCTGGTTGTTGAGTGGAACTGGGTCTTGGGGTTGAGATTGAGATCTCTGGGAGAGTTTTCACTGTTTGATATTACATGGAGCTGGGAGGTCTCTGCTGGACCAATGTCCTGAACTCGGCTCTCCCACCTCAGAGGCACAGGCCTGACACCCGGCCAGAGCACGAAGACTCTTCACTCTGTTCAGTGACCAAGGGATATTTGATTATTCAGATAATCACAGTGGATTCAGGCTATGTTCCTCTGGATTTATTTGCCTTATTGCACTTTAGATATTTTTGTCTTTATTTTAAAAACTGCCATAGATAATATCATGTATGTTATTAATTAATTCTCTTTTGGCAAGTACTTCAATGATACCTTTATTAAATAGGTAAGACTAGTAAAAAAAAGTTTGATATTTTCTCTTACTACTACTAATAATGTTTCTACCAATAATATTTCCCAAGTCATATTGAAAATATTAAATCTCTAAGATATTAATAGGTACTATGTAAAAAAGGATTTCATGGTCACATCTTTTTGGAAATACCATTGTTTTGGCTTTACTAGTTAAAAGTCTTTACACTAGGGATTCTCAAAGAAAGCCTAGAATTTGCAGCACATCTTATTCTGTTTGGCCTGCTATAATGGAATACTCTGTACAGTTAGCACTCGTTTTACAGTGTCACTAAAGGAAGACTCTAGAAAAGGATTATTTTTTTACCTTATTAAAGTTCATCTTGTGCTTTCAAGTTTTGATTACAATACCCGGTATGTATATACCTACCAAATTTTAAAGAAATCACTTTTTTTTAACATCTTTATTGGAGTATAATTTCTTTACAAAGGTGTGTTAGTTTCTGCTTTATAACAAAGTTTATCAACTCTACATATACATATATCCCCTTATCTCCTCCCTCTTGCATCTCCCTCCCACCCTCCCTATCCCATCCCTCTAGGTGGTCACAAAGCACCGAACTGATCTCCCTATGCTATGCAACTGCTTCCCACTAGCCATCTGTTATACATTTGGTAGAGTATATATGTCCATTACCACTCTCTCACTTCACCCCGTCTTACTCTTCCCCCTCCCCATGTCCACAAGTCCATTCTGTACGTCTGCTTCTTTATTCCTGTCCTCCCCCTAAGTTCTTCAGAACCATTTTTTTTAGATTCCATATATATGTATTAGCATATGGTATTTGTTTTTCTCTTTCTGACTTACTTCACTCTGTAGGAAAAACTCTAGGTCCATCCACCTCACTACAAATAACTCTCTTTCGTTTCTTTTTATGGCTGAGTAATATTCCATTGTATATACGGACCACATCTTCTTTATCAATTTGTCTGTCATTGGGCATTTAGGTTGCTTCCATGTTCTGGCTCTTGTAAATAGGGCTGCAGTGAACATGGTGGTACATGACTCTTTTTGAATTATGGTTTGCTCAGGTTATATGCCCAGTAGTGGGATTGCTGGGTCTTATGGTAGTTCTATTTTTAGTTTTTTAAGGAACCTCCATACTGTTCTCCATAATGGCTGTATCAATTTACATTCCCACCAACAGAAAGCAATCCCTTTTAAGGCTTTGAATAACACTTGTTCTCGATTTACAAGCTAATATACTACCTTAAGTATTTTGTATGGCATGTTAAGCAATGTTAAGAAGTTGAAAAATATTACATGGAACAGATTTATCCTATAAAACCCTTATTAGCATGCTTAATACAAAGCCTGTTAGTTCTCCATCACTTCAAAACTGGAAAATTCACAAAGGTGGGGAGAATCTGAGGTGATTTCTAAGTCCTTCTTGTGTCATGGATCCTTTAAACAATCTGATGAATGCTATGGGCCCCTTCTTAGAATAGTCTTTGTAAATATGTAATAAAATATACATGAAGTTGCAAAGAAAACCAATTGTATTGAAATACAATTATCAAAATATTAAATAAATTTGTGGCATACTGATAGGTATGACTCTTTTTTTTTTTTTTTTTGGTATGACTCTTTTTTAATGCACTAACTAACAATATGTAGAAGAGGGTTTAATGGTTATTGTCATTTCCAAATAGTGATGAGTATAAGCCAGGTATAGAGATATTTGCAGCAGGTATCATGTGATGTAAAACTGATTGTTATTTGTGACAAAATCTCAAGTACTGCTAATCATGTTTAATTGCCTAAAATCATAAAGAAAGAAAATGACAGATTTATTTTAGGTATTACAGAAAATAAAGATGTTATTTTTTTCCTATGTAACTTCAGGGACCCAATGAAATCATGAACCTCCTTCCCTTTTCCCTGTGGGGATCAGGCTGAGAGCCTCCCAGAGTTTAGTCCTTTCCTTTTATTTCATAGCAGCTATATAACCTATTATGATTCCATTTCTCTTTCTACTTTTGGGAAGCCCAAGGATAAGTTTTTGCCAATTGGTAGTAGCTATTCTTAGCTTATACAGTTTTATTATATTTCCATCTTTTCTCCTAGCCTTCTTTAGACTCTAGACAAATAATAGGAGAATGTGAGTGCTGAGAATGTCCTGAGAGAATAACCAGTTTAACCCACTTCATGTTCATAGGAAGAATGAATACTCAGACAGGTGCCTTGATGTACTCAAGGTTACACAATCAGTGAAAGAGCTGCACCTAGAACAGTTTTTCAAAATGTAATCCATGTTACACTTGCATCAGAATCACCTGGCAATCTATTTTTTAACAGGCTCATCTAGGTGATTCTGATATATACTAAAGTCTGAGAAACAGAGGCCTGAGTTAAGAATGTCTGGTTTTGGAAGTTGGTTCTTTGCAACTAAAGCATGCTGCCTGCTTGATATGTATAAATGAGGAGGAGAGAAGATGAATCAAAATCACACAAAGACTGGTAGCCAGTAATCTCAGGTGCCCACATTTAGGGGTCAGTTTTTAAGAGAAGGAGAGGTACTCATTCCCTTGCAACTGGAAGGAAGGAGGAAGGAGTACATAGTGGAATGTCATGCGTCCTGAGGACCCAGATGGCAGGGTTGTATAAGCACTTCAGCAGTTACACAGGACTTGAAAAGGAAACTAAAAGAATGGAAGACTGGATGAAATCAAGACTGATAATTGATAAGGCAAGTATGATGGACAGTTGAGAGAGAGAGGGAGAGAGATTGGACTGATGCTGAGGTCATAGTTACCACTAAGACAAGTTGAGTTAAAGAGGAGTGGATTTAGGCACTGGGGTCTCCCCAATGCCTGTCTTGCCCTCCTTCATATCTTCTCACAACTACCAGAGAGATCTTTATAAAATGCAAATTAGATCATATCCCTCCTCTCCCCATCAAAGCCTTTCCATTACAATTATCTATTTTTATTTACTTTTTAATTGAAGTATAGTTGATGCACAATATTATATAAATTACAGGTGTACAATGTAGTGATTCACAGTTTTTAAAGTTTATACTCCATTTATAGTTATTATAAAATATTGGCTCAATTCCCTCTGTCATACAATATATCCTTGTAGATTATTTTATACTTAGTAGTTTGTACCTCTTAATTCCCTACCCCTAAATTACCCTTTCCCCTTCCCTCTCCCCACTGATAACCACTAGTTTGTTCTCTATATCTGTGAGTCTGTTTCTTTTTTGTTATGTTCACCAGTTTATTTTTTATATTCCACATATAAGTGATATCCCTTGCGTTTAGAATAACATCTGTACCACGGCTGACCCCTTATCCCTCTTTGGCTACTAACTTCATTTAGCACCACTCTCCCTATTTCCCTTTGTGCTTATTGTTCCCCCTCTATAATTCTCTTTCCACCTCCCTTCTTCAAGAGTCTGGCTCTATCTCATCTTTTAGATCTTACCTGAATGTCACCCTCTCAGAAAGAAGTTCTTATCTATGTAGCTTGGACCTATAATTCTCTTTCTGATAACCCTATTTTTGTGTTAGCATTTGAAATCTTATAATCTATAATCTTACATTTATTTATTTATTTACTTACTTATTTACTCATTTCTTATTCCTCTCCCTGGGGAGACAGTAAGCTCCAGAAATGTAGAAACTAGATCATTGTCCACCCAAACCTCATGTGATATCAATACTGTACATACTCAATAAATATTTATTGAATTTTAAAGTGAGAAGAGAAGGTTCAAGAATAATAGACTGTGATTAGAGGGAGTTGTTTGTGATCCACGAGGTAGAATAATTCAAGGTGGATGAGGAGGAATGAATTGGCCATGTGTATGGATGCAAAGTGATGATCAAAGCATTGGAACTTAGCAGGTCAAAGAGCTATGAGGTAAAGCCATTAAATATTATTATGGTCAACAGCATGTTGGTCATGATAGCATGTCAACCTCTAAGTTTCAAGGGGCTTATGTCACATCCAGTTATCAGGGTTCATAGGTCCATAGTCATCCTTACTTGGAGTCTTCTGCTGATACAATTATTTTATGCTGTCTGTTCTTGCCTGTTAGTCTCTATGCCCAGATCACCACCAGAGATGACTGAACTCCTGTCAAGCCCTCAGCTATCATGTCCTTTTCTGTGCCCCCTTCTTACCAATTTAGGGATGCCTCAAGTGTCCCAGGGCATCCCTTCAGCCTTACCTGCTTTGACACTTGACTCATCATTGCTGTTGCCTTTTCTACTGCACTGGTGCTATAGTGATGGGGGGTGGAGGGAGGACTCTCTGATCTCCCAGTGTATATGCTAACAAGCCAGGCACAGGTCTTCTCAGATCTGGGATTGTCCCCAACATATGTAGGTTTTCTGGGACTTGAACTCAGAGCAGGAGAGGGATAATGGAGTCCTTCTCAGAAACTCACAATAAAGGCTATCTGTCTTATTCACCATAATCCATTTCAGTCCTGTCCTTTTTCTAGCTGTTAAACTTTAACTCCTTTGGGATGAGGCACACTTGCTTCTATATACAGTTTTCCCAACTTTTTTATTTATGGGGTAGATAATATGTCATTGTACTCAACATTCTGAGGATTTTGCAATGCACAGCTCTGATTTTTGCCATAGATTTCAGATGTTATGTAGAAACATAATATTTAAGCCCTTGTGTCTTTTTCTTTTCATGGTAACAAACTTATACTTGGGGAAGTACACATGTATAGATTCCAAGAGTCGGGGCAAAGCACCAGCTAATATGTGAAAATATTAACCTGCCACATGATCTTAAATATGAGGCATGTCTTGGTCTCTCCAAGCTGCTATTTAAAAAATACTAGAGACTGGGTGGCTTATAAACAACAGAAAATTTTTTTCTGAGAGTTTTGGAAGACCAAGATCAGGGTGCCAGCATGATTAGGTTCTGGTGAAGGTCTTCTTGTTGTATCCTCACATGGTGTAAGGGGCTAGGGAGCTCTGTGGGGCCTCCTTCATAAAGGCACTAATCTCATTTATGAGGGCTCCAGCCTCATGACTTAAAGCACCTCCCAAAGGCCCTACCTCCTAATACCATCACACTGGGTATTAGTATTTCAACATATGAATTTGGATGGCACACAAAAATTTAAATCATAGCAAGGGGAAAAAGGAGGTAAGCCTTTAACCTGTTATGATTGCAGGTAAATTAAAATGAAGATTAAATTCTAAGTAAGAAGAGCTTGTGGTGGGGTAACTGAGACTGAGGGCATAAAGGCAACTCTTCAAAATACTTCAGGGTTTCAGAAGACACTGAGGAAAGAGTTAGAAGGTAGACTGATGGTGAGGGTGAGAGGAAAAATGGACCAAGATAGAAAGGAATAAATATATGGCAAAAGGTATGAAAAAAAGATTGCAGATTGGAGGAGGGTGGTTCTATCCAGAGTTGGAATTGAAGGAACCAAGGAAAAGGCATTTTCAAAATGATAGGATATGGTATGAAGAATCTTCAAAACATTGACCAAGCAAGCAAACAAACAAACACAAAACAATGGGGGTGGGCTTCATTATTGATTAGATTCTGGTTACAACTGGCAATTTTGTTCAATGGGATTCTGGGTGTTGTTATGACAGTTTCATCCCAGGTGTGCATGTTAGCCATTGACAAGCTGTGCCATTTATTACTGTCTTTCGGTTTTGTAAAAGTGTGGATATTATGTTTCTGCATCATTTTGTTTTGTTTCTCCTTTTGATTATTATTGACATGTGTTGTCTTTTATGTATCTCTTGAGCAAGTGTTTATCCTTAAAACCTTAGAATTGCTATTATTCTTCTTCAGTTCATAATGGATCATGCATAAAAATACAAGAAGATTGCAGCACTTTACCATGGCTGTTTTTCCCATATTAAGCCCAGTTGGTTTTTAAAGACTAATTTGTGGTCAAATTGATTTTAGCCACTAAAGATTACATTAAAGAAGGCGAAGTCCATTTTAATGATCATGTATACTTTTAAGTGCCTCAGAGGAGCTCTTAAGATTGGCTTATGAGAAGGTTGTTGGTAGTAATTGAAGTGTTATAAAAGATGATGCCTGTTTTGTGAACTAAAACAGATAACAGTATTTTGTATTCTGTATTATTTTTTCCACACATTCATTAATGAATCAACTCCTGTTGATATATTACCTCATGGATTGCCCACACAATTATATTAAGGATAAAATAAGAAATGGGCAGAATTATCAAAGGTTGATGAACATAAATATCAAAGAATAGGCTTTTGGTAAATTAGCTTCTAAATCCTTCTGAAAACAATCATACCATGCTCAGTATACTCCCTAAAATGAGGAAGTCAGGATAATTCCCAGTGCTACATGATGATAAATACCTAGAGGGTCGACTATGATTTGCAAACTCCCAAATTGACTAGATTTGAAGAGTCATCTTTTCATCTTAGACACAGGCACATTTTAGTTTCTGGTCCGTATAATACAGTCTAAGATAAACATGACTGTGAGCCCTTAATGGAACCCTAGTTGGGAAGATGCCAGTACAAGAATCTGTTTTTAATAGAATATGCATGCAGGCTTCACCATGATGCCTTCTTTTTTTTCAAAAAAATTTTTTATACATTTTGTTATGCAGGGAAATGTTTATCATATGAGGTTTAAAAAAATCAACAAACAAAACACAAGAAAGTGGGGTAGGGATGAAGATATAGCCTTCAGAGTTAGAGGAAGTAGATTTGAATCTGAGTTTAAACACCTTGGTGAATTTACTTAAGACTATCTTAATATCCTCATGTCTAAAAAGGTAGAAACAATACATTTCTCACTAATTTCTTCCAATATCAAACAGAATAAGTTTGACACTGATCATAAAATTCTTAGAACATCTTGGCTTAATTAAGAAACACTCAAAAATGTCACCTTGGTTGATGAAGGAGGAGAACTGGGGAATGTCTGGTGTGACAGACTCTAGGTCCTTCCACCTCACTACAAATAACTCAGTTTCATTGTTTTTTATGGCTGAGTAATATTCCATTGTATATATGTGCCACATCTTCTTTATCCATTCATCTGTTGATGGACACTTAGGTTGCTTCCATGTCGTGGATATTGTAAATAGTGCTGCAATGAACATTGTGGTACATGTCTCTTTTTAAATTATGGTTTTCTCAGGGTATATGCCCAGTAGTGGGATTGCTGGTTCATATGGTAGTTCTATTTTTAGTTTTTTAAGGAACCTCCATTCTGTTCTCCATAGTGGTTGTGTCAGTTTACATTCCCATCAACAGTGCAGGAGGGTTCCCTATTCACCACACCCTTTCCAGCATTTATTGTTTCTAGATTTTTTGATAATGGCCATTCTGACCAGCGTGAGGTGATACCACCTTGTAGTGTTGATTTGCATTTCTCTAATAATTAGTTTTGTTGAGCATCTTTTCATGTGCCTCTTGGATATTCTTTATTTTTAAAATCTGGTAATTCTCATATTTTTAAGCCAAGATAGTTTGTTTCCTTTTTGCTCAATAGTATTTTTGGACAGTTGCTGTGTTCATAAAATAAAACATTTTGCACAGCAGTATTTTATAATGAGGAAATGTTTGGTATTGATAAAAATGAATTACTAAATTAGGCACCTTTTACAGTTAAGTCATGTATTAGTAGAAAAGTCCTGGTATAAAACTTCTATTTAAAGAGCTATTAAACTATTTTTTTGATTTTTAAAATAAACAGGTGCCTATTAAGATTTTCTAGTTAATGTACAAGACAATTTAAAATTTTTCTCATGAGCTTTGGGAAGAAAAAGTGTCAAACCTAACTACTTCCCTTGGCTGTTATTCAGCTTAATTTATTTAAAAGTGTATTATTCTAGAGACACTAACCAAAGGTCACAGTTTAATTCAGAGAGAATTCTTTTGGATTCACTATTTTTATTTTGAAAACATCTGAATGATAAACCGCTACAAATTAGAACTTATAATGAAGAAAATTAGATAAACAGGTATTTTTATCTAAAGTGGCAACAGAGTAAAAAATCTAACAAACAGGAGAACGAAAAAGTCTTCCTTTGCTTAACTTCTCATAAGATTAAAGTGAACTTCAAATGAGCATGTTGAGCAAGAAACACAATCTTTGGATTTTTTACAACATATAACTACCACAAAAGAGTTAAAAAAACCCTACATTTTATTAAAGGTAGTATTATAAATCTTAAGATTGACACTGTTTTTTTAAAATTGCTCCATGAAGCTGAGAATTTTTAAAAATAGGGCTTTGTTGAACTTTTTATTTTTTATTTCTTTTGCAAGATGAAAGTGAAGAAGCTCTGTAGAGTATATTGACTGTGCTCTTTTCCAGATAATTCATTGAGTCAAATCTCTACAGATAATGGCTTTTTGCCCATTTTCAACTTCAGCAGTGAAATGTTTTCTAGCTTGGAGTTCTACTGCACAAAGGGCTTCTTTAAAAATATTCCATAAATAATTTATCTGTCTTTATAATACAGTTTAATTTTTCAGACTTCTTCCTCCTGTGTAGAAACAAACATTCATGTATGAACATGTATCAATTCACTATTGCTGTGTAACAAGCTACCTTGAAACTCAGTAGGTTAACACAGCAAGTATTTATTATTCTTTCAGCTCTTCAGATCAGCCAGGAAGTTCTTCAGCTCTCTGCTGGGATTATTCATGTGTCTCTAGCTAGCTGTGGTTTGACCAGGTGGCTGTGCTGATCTTGGCTAAGCTCTCCCACATGTCTGGTTGTCAGCCAGTCTGGGGTGACCTTATCTGGGACTACTGGGGTAACTTGGTTCTGCTTCATATGTCTCACCTTCCAGTTATCTGGCTAAGGCATGTTCTTATGATGAAGGGGGAGGCATGACCAAGAGAGAAAAAGTGTTCAAGCCTTTGTGAGGCCTACATTTGGAAGTAGAACAACATAACTTCCACTGAATTCTATTGGCCAGACCAAGACAATGGCCAGTCCAGATTCCAGAGGTAGAGAAATAGAAACCATCTCCTTATGAGAGGAGCAGCAAAGTCCTGCTGCAAAGGGCATGGATTCAGGAAAGGATGAAATAGTTGGCCCAGTTTTGTGGTTAATCTACCACAGATTGTGACCTCTGCTTCTGCAAAAAGAAGTTCCAGTGGAAAGGTAGATAACTGCTTAGAATTTTAAGGAGCTCATATTTATAATTTAGAGCAGTTGCTCCTGAACTACATGACTCCTTGTCAAGTAATATTTACACACAAGAATAGTTCTCTTGAATTATTAGGACTCCAAAATTCACCTCTAAACAATGTCTGTATTGGCCTTTCCTAAATAAGGTTAACTACCTTAAGACATCAGTCTAAATATTAACGTGAAAAGTACGGTAAACACTTCAAAATTACATACCTTGTTCAAAAGAATGAAAACAAATGACCATTAAATATTTGCTCAAGCTCCTTTAGGTTGGCAGACAAAGTCCCCTTTGTTGTGGTGTCTCATACATCTCAAGTCTCATCATCTCCCATCCCTCCATATACCCTGTGTTCTAAGACCTGAATTTTCATGGTTTAATGTAATTTAATTTATCCAAATCTAAGCATCTGAAATGTCCCTCTGCTTGGCATTCTTCTCCTCTTTTCACATCTCCTTGTTAATTTCCTATTCAATGTTGTAAATTCAGTTCTAGGATTTCTGCTCCTCTTATCTTCTCAAGTGAAGATGACATCTCTTATTTGTGTTGGCACCATGCTTACACCACCATTGATAGGGTTATAATACAGTGCTATACATATCTTTGCTTAACTGCATACATCCTTCATAGATTGTGACTAAAGCTGAAAAACCAACGGCAGTATCTTTTTTATCTTTTATCTTCCCAATTATTCCCAGTACTGAACACAATAAAAAGTAGTTGAATAACAGCTGTTACATTTAATTGAATAACTTACTCTCCCTCCTTTGACACATGAGGAAAACAAACAAATTACTAAATCATTTATCCAAGTTCACACAGTTGGGAAAAGTTAGAATTGCAATTAAATGAAGGCCTCTTTGACAGCAAGTGCTATATTCTTTAACATGTAACTGCATAAATCTCACATGGAAGACTTTCAATAAGTACTTGGCATGTTTGAGTGGATCTCTCAAGAAATAACCGCACTAAAAACATGAGTAAAGCTTTTCCTTCTATTTACTATTATTCAATCCTATTCAGTTTTAAGAATTATATTTATTATATGTTGATTTATAGCCTCCTAGGTTTTTAGTGTGGGGGGCAATTGCTTTTGTGTTTTAATTTAATTACATTAAAAAGCCAGATTTTCCATATACCTTTGTGTGAGTTCTGCATGTTAAAAATTTGTTTTAGTCTCTAGAACAATATTTACTGGATTCATTGAAGCGTTCCCCTAAAGAGTGATATAACAATAGAAATTTAAGACATTGAAGAATTTTTCTAATGTACATATGTAGAATTATCACTGTTATCACCCTTCAGTTACTAATTCAACCTAAAATTAGAAGCAGTTTTGTTTGTAGGTTATATAACTGTATCTGACCTTCAGAAACCTCAGGGGAAAGAAAAGAGTAAATTAGTTAAATTATCCTTATTTTATTGAAAGACATTATGAAAATACACAAGTAAAACTTATCTAACACTGACCCTGAAAGGCATTGTCGTCAAAGAATGCCAGCTCAAACAGCAGTTACAAAGTAGAGAATGGTTAATAAATTTGGAAATACACCGCCTATGTTTGGATTCATATCTACCACTTATTTGCTGTTACTTAGTTCTCTATGTCTCAAGTTTTGTCATCTGTAAAATGGGATTGATTTTAACTGATTGTTGTGAGAATTAATTAAAATAGTCCATGTACAGTGCACAGAAATGTGGCTGACTTAAACTTAACACTGAATGTTTATTACGCTTGTCATTACAAAATATATGAGGTTGAATCATGTGAAATTGCCAGTTTTCAATCATATTTGACTGCAGAATTTAAAATTTCATACAGTTCAACCTATCGGAAGGGAATAGAGGTATAATGGGGACAGAAGCTCTTATTTAAATATTCCATCCTATGTGACTTTTTTCCTTTCTGTGTGTTTCCTATTCCCTTGATTTCGCACTGCTTTTTGGCAGACTCACCTCATAAGCATGGAAGAAGAGAGAATGAATAGCCCAAGGCTGACTTTCTAGTAGGTAGGGGCAGGGAATGATTAGGAAGAGGCTGTCTTGTCACGTAATTGTCCACACACAATTGCACTGCAATGTATTTGAGGAATTTTAAGAATATTAATTTTATAAATAAAATCTACATTTATTAATTAAAGGCATCTACAGATGTCTTTTGACCATAAAGTCTCATTCCATAGGATCTGAACAAGTCTGAATAGTTCTTTCTCCCTCTGCATTTTGCAGGAAGCTAAGTGCTAATGGCTGGCATTTCTCTAGTGAGTGAGCCCATTGTGTCACAGTATTTTTTTTCTTTCTGGAGAATCAGAGTGTTATTTAGATGGTTTGAAATGAAGTGCTTCATCTTGCAAACCTTATACTGTACTTCTTCTGTTGCAGAAGGCTTTACTGGGATAGAATATAACCAATCTCCATTTCCCTACCTGGCTATCTCAATCTTAAATCTTATACCTTTGTGATTCAATAAAAACTGAATTTAACTTTCTTAATTTTAAATTTATAGGGGGTATTTAAATGTGATATAACAGAATTAGCTACAATCATGGGTTATAAGGTTTCTACATATTTTAAAATAGCTATTTGTGAATTATATTAATATTATAACTAGAAATACAAGATAAAAATTACATATAATTTTACTAATTTTTGTTTCAGGATAACTGGTAATTGAATTAGTACTGATCTATCTAATTTACAGATGAGAAAACACAGGCCTGGGTTAAGAATTCAGTTTTATTACAAACCATATTAAATGTAGACCTGATCAGAAAACAAACCATGCTGACTCTTGGTTAAACACACATTACTTGGGGTTTTATAATAGACCATTTACAGATAATTACTTGATTTCCATTAACCATTGTTGTGGCTGCTGTTGAAAGTTCTAATGTGCAATCTGGTTGAATCTCTTCTTGTATATGTAATAGTGTCACATACACATTGGGTCCTAGTGACTATGTTTTATAAAGAGTTACTGCCAAAAACCACTTTATATCTGGAGAGACTGTAAAACTATTATATTATCTGACTTAGTTCTTGAACACTTCTTAGCTCCAAGGAATAACTTGGATTTTTTAAAACATTATCTTTGCAGCCCAGATTTTAGTGCTATTTTTGGTACATAGAAGTTTTAAAATATTTGATGCTCAGGAACAATGAATAATATATGTTAATTTTCATCTGATAAAGCTGCTAAACATTCCAGTAGTTTGATACCCCTATTATAGGAGAGAAAGTGCCCCAGTGATACATTTGTGTCTTTAAAACAACATAACCAGAGATGGAAATAATATAGGCAGTTTGGAAAGAAGCACTGGGGCCTTCATTTATTTTCTGACATGGGCATCCCTGACATTGATCCTGTGGATCAAGGGAAATTTTTTCCCTGTCTGGGGTGTTGAATGTCTTTGGTTTATCCCTCTGGGACCACTCTCTGCCTTTCTCTTCCCTGGGAGGCTGACCTCTGTGGATGATATCAGCAGACTCCCTTGCTCTCTGGCTTCCAATTGGTTTTGGATCTTGGGAGCATTTACAGGGGATCAGAGGAAGGGAGGAAAGAAATATCAGGGCATTTATTTACCACAAGATAGCTGCATTCATCACCGAAATATCAAAGCCCATGTCAGGTGACTCTCTCGGCTCTCTCTTTGTTCATGGACCAATAACCACTCTCTTTCTCTTCTTTCCTATGTGTCTAGGGGTGATAATTGCACTTCTCTATTACCAGTTTTGGTGGTTTCTTTATACCCTGCCCTCACCTTGTTAAATTGTTCCCTATTAACTCTCCTCAAGTTAGCCAAGTCCTGCTAGGATCCTGGCACCCTCAAAGGAGAGTCCTACTCTCTATTTTCAGGTGATGACATTCAACGAAAGGGGGAAATGGGAAATGTGATTAGGGTTTATGGAGCATTTCCTATGCCAGGAAACATGCTGGACACCTTATATTTATTAACTCATTTAATCCCCATACTAATACTTTGAAGATGATCCCTTCTGTTACTTTGAGCCAAGAATTCCAAGGAAATTTTGGAAAATATGGATTATTAGGGTTAAACATTTGGAATAAATTCATGATGGCTAACATTTATTGAGTATATCTTAGAGCAAAGCACTATTCCAAATGCATTTAACTCTTCACAACATCACCACAAGCTAGGTAATACCACATCCTTGTTTTACAGATGATAAAAGGTAAGACCCAGAGAGATTAAGTTACTCGCTCATATCACACACATGAAATATGGCAGAGCTGGGATTTGAACCAAGGAGTTCTGGGGCCGAGAGAATATTCTTACTCATTGTATTACAGTACTTCCCTGTGCTTTGTAAAACATATTTCATCATTGCAACTTTTTTTTCCTTTCCAAATTCTCTCTTCCTAAACCGTATGTCTTTCAATTATTAGTTTCCTAAAATGAGACACTAAACCAGCCTTATTCTTCTGTTTTTAAGAGATTCCTTTCAAGGCAAAACTAATCTATAGTATTAAAAGTCAGTAGACATATACACACTACCAAATGTAAATTAGATAGCTAGTGGGAAGCAGCCGCATAGCACAGGGAGATCAGCTCCGTGCTTTGTGACCACCTAGAGGGGTGGGATAGGGAGGGTGACGCCCGCAGAGGGAAGAGATATGGGAACATGTGTATATGTATAACTGATTCACTTTGTTGTACAGGAGAAACTAACACACTATTGTAAAACAGTTATACTCCAATAAAGATGTTTAAAAAAAAAAAGTAGAGTAGTCATCCTTGAAAGGGCTAGTACACAGAAGTGGGTGTGAGGAAGCTCTGAGGATGCTGATCATATTCTTTTTCTCCATGGGGGTGATGATAATATGAATGTCTTCAGTCTGTGAACATTCACTGAGCTAACATTTAAGATATGTGTTCTTTCCTGTATGTATATTATACCTCAATAAAATTATCTTATGAAATACTTTTTACAACCCATGCTTAAGAAAACAATCATCTATGAAAACTGCCTATTTATATTACAGTGGGTTGCATTATTTTTATAGGCGCTGGTCAGCAGGATTTACCAATAAGTTTGGAATCAAATTTGCTCTCCTCTTTGGTGTTTTTCTTGCTCTTGGTGTTTCTAATAGCTAAAGATTCAGAATCACAGAGAAGTATCTTGATTTTCTCAGCAACGCGGATGTCCAGAGGCTGACTTTTCTACCACCAGAAGTCCATGTTAAATTATTCCTGTGCTCTTCACGTTTCTTTTAGTGCAACATGGTATTGATCTCTGTGTATTTACGGGTTAAAAGATTGACACAACTCTGAAGAGTCGGAAACTATTTAAATATTTTTCAATTCATTTCTGTCCCTTTCTCAATTTTTTTTACTTTGATTTTTTCACTTCGTTTATGCCAGTTACCAATCACCCTGTCCGAGTTTCTTTTTGAACATTGCCTGTAAAACATATATATAGGAATTGATATAAACGTAGAATTTCTTTATATCATCCTGACAATGATCTGGAAGGATTGCTGTCTCATTTTATGGTCCTTTCATCTTGATATTTGGGTTAGCAAGGAAGAATTCAATATGTAAGTGAATGTAGGAAACTGCTAAGTAACCCCAAAAGCTCACTTTTTAAAGAAAATATTAGTCATGAAAGGGATTGAAGATAGAGAGCCAAAGGTTCATATGACCCAAGGTGCATTTAATGTTTTATGTGTCTTATAAAATAATTTTCATACACTTGGAAAAAAAGCCATTAAAGATAGGGAATTTTTAAAGAAATAATACTGTTTTCATGAAGTAAGTGTCAATTGCAGCAAAAAGACATAGTAGATGTCTTTCATAGGAGATAAAAAGAGAGGAAAACAGAAGAAGATTTAATGAAAAGTAAGCAAAAGAACAACAACAACAAGAAGAAGATAAAGAGCTTGAAGGCTCCAAGTGTTTCCCCTTTGCCATCCAAATGTACTAGTATTAGTAATTGAATATGGAGGGACAACTTCCCTCCTTGACTTTCCCTCTTACAGGGGTACCAAACTAAGAGAAAACAGAACACATGTATCTGAGCTCTGTATTTTCTGGTAGATTCAATAATTAAGCATAATTTTATTTATATCTAGTATTTGGCCAAAGAAAGAGAAGCCAAGGAATAGTAGAATAAAACAGAAAAAAATCTTTCTGTATTTATTGAGTACCTACTATTTGCCAAATCTGTACAGCACACCTACACTGTTTCAGAGGCTTAAGACTGATGTGCTATTATTTCAGTCCCCATTCTGTTGATACTAATGAATAAATTGTCCCTCAGAAAGACTAAGTCACTTGCCGGAGACAATGCAGCTAGTGAAGAGGAGACTTGGGTTTGAAAAATCAGCTATTTCTGCCTCAGAAACGTGTGCTGCTTTTGCTACATCATACCTATAGTGCTATGGAATGAGGAGTTGAATCTAGGAAAGAAATGAAAACCATTCCAGAGAAAAGAGATGTTTTGCTTTCTCTAGGGTATTCATAGTCCAGGAGGAATAAGACTAAACACCTGAACATCCATGAAGCTACAGGCTAAATATTGTACATTTCATTGAGCATCAATTTAATTAGACCATAGGAGGGGAAATTTCAAAATGCTTGAAATTACTTTTAAGTTAAACATGCATTAAGAGAGGAAGATAATATCTCCATGAATTCTTAACATAAAACATACGCTTTCATAGAAATTTTGAACCTGCAGTCACTATGTACTTTACCCTGCCAGGCTCCGGGGTAAATAAAATTCAGTCTCGTCTGTTGAAGGATGCTTTACTGGAATATTTTGAGAAGCACCCTGTTAGAGATTGTGGTAGATATAACAAATATAAATTGGATTTCAGTTGTGATACTTTAATATATCATTGATTGCGTGAGTTTGAAAGTTATATATGACACCGAAAACTGTCTTTTTCTCTATCACCTCACTGCTTTCTAGGTGCCCCAACTAGATGTGAGCTCTGATTAGTCTGCACTCCTTCCCTCCCTCTCTGTTTTGTTTGATTCCAGTTTAAAAGGGAGAATTATAAGATGTCAATACCTCGTCTGTGTGTATAAGTTTGTATCAAAGCAAGATCCTGTTTGCCTTCTTGACCTTTGCTTAAGCTCCTTGCCCAAAAGCATAAGCTTCCTAGTCCTCATATCTTGGATGCTACATGATCCTTATGGCCTTGGGGTTCACGCTTTATTCTTTGCCCCAGACTTACTCCTTTCAAAGTCCCAGGTCTTCTCCTTGAATGAACATTTTACCGCCCACATCCCTCCTGGTTTGCCTGACTTTATTATCTGTGTATCTATCTGCCTATCTATGTATCTATATATATATATTGTAACATCTTTATTAGAGTATAATTGCTTTACAATGGTGTGTTAGTTTCTGCTTTACAACAAAGTGAATCAGTTATACATATACATATGTTCCCATATTTCTTCCCCTCTTGTGTCTCCCTCCCTCCCACCCTACCTATCCCACCCCTCTAGGTGGTCACAAAGCACCGAGCTGATCTCCCTGTGCCATGTGGCTGCTTCCCACTAGCTATCCACCCTATGTTTGGTAGTGTATATATGTCCATGCCACTCTCTCACTTGGTCACAGCTTACCCTTCCCCCTCCCCATATCCTCAAGTCCATGCTCTAGTAGGTCTGTATTTTATTCCCATCCTACCTCTAAGCTCTTCATGACATTTTTTTTCTTAGATTCCATATATATGTGTTAGCATACGGTATTTGTTTTTCTCCTTCTGACTTACTTCACTTTGTATGACAGACTCCAGGTCCATCCACCTCACTACAAATAACTCAATTTCGTTTCTTTTATGGCTGAGTCATATTCCATTGTATATATGTGCCACATCTTCTTTATCCATTCATCTGTTGATGGACACTTAGGTTGCTTCCATGTCCTGGCTACTGTAAATAGAGCTGCAATGAACATTTTGGTACATGACTCTTTTTGAATTATGGTTTTCTCAGGGTATACACCCAGTAGTGAGATTGCTGGGTCATATGGTAGTTCTATTTGTAGTTTTTTAAGGAACCTCCATACTGTTCTCCACAGTGGCTGTATCAGTTTACATTCCCACCAACAGTGCAAAAGTGTTCCCTTTTCTCCACACCCTCTCCAGCATTTATTGTTTCTAGATTTTTTGATGATGGTCATTCTGACCTGTGTGAGATGATATCTCATTGTAGTTTTGATTTGCATTTCTCTAATGATTAATGATGTTGAGCATTCTTTCATGTGTTTGTTGGCATCTGTATATCTTTGGAGAAATGTCTATTTAGGTCTTCTGCCCATTTTTGGATTGGGTTTTTTGGTTTTTTGTTATTGAGCTGCATGAGTTGCTTATAAATTTTGGAGATTAATCCTTTGTCAATTGCTTAATTTGCAACTATTTTCTCTCATTCTGAGGGTTGTCTTTTGGTCTTGTTTATGGTATCCTTTGCTGTGCAAAAGCTTTTACATTTCATTAGGTCCAATTTGTTTATTTCCATTTCTCTAATATTTTTAATAACAGCAAGTATTTCTGTCAACTAACTATATTTTATTTTCTTCAAAACCTGACACATTTCAGTGTGCAATATTGTTTTTGTCCATAAGTTTAGAAGCTACTCACTTGTCAAATGCATCTGTAAAATTTTTCTCCTGGAAAACAAAATAAAACAAAATAGCATTTTCAAGGCATTGTCAATCTTCAACCAATTTGAAAATGAAATCTTAATATTATCCCCCAAATGCCAAGTTATTCCGGGTTATAGATGAGGTTCTTGACAGAATTATTATAAAGCACACATTCATTTTCTTTACTTATTAATAGAAAGCTTTCCTTATTTCATGAGAATGGCACTGTTGTTTTAAGATCTACCTGTACATTATATGTACTAAAAGTGCTTTTTAAAAGTTCTAGTATCTTAGTGTTTTGTCATTTCTTTTCCCCTGAAAATTTTAATTAGAACTATTCAAGTAGAATTTCAAAAGAATAACTTGTATTTGTCTTTGTCAAAGCACATATGTGGTTTAATTCCCAAAAGCCTGGCATGGAGGGACTGGTGGACTTCTTGCAGGGGTCAGTGTTATCATTAAGTGAAGTACCTAGGCCCTATCAGGACTTGTCTTGGACATGGCTACCTGGTTGTAGGGAGAGCCTGAATCCTCTGTCTTCAATCTTAGAAGCTTCAGAGATGTCTTTTGCCTGGAAACGAGGGCTCTTCTTGAGCTGCGTGAAATGTAAAGTTTGTGTGTGATCAAAGGAGTGGATGAGAAGAGCCCAATCACCCAAGGCTAGTGTTAGACCCATCACCTGACATTTTGAGGGAAGTATTTCCTGATCCCCAGACTATGGGAATTCCCATGGTTATGTGCTCCTGGGTTCCTTTTACTGCTTCTCTGTAGCATTACCTTTTAGGAATATTTGTTTTCCCTGCTCAACCTAAAGTTCCACAAGGGCTGGGGTCATATCCATCTTATTTACTAGTGTATGCTCTAGCACCTAGCCCAGGTTTATTGGTGCTCAATAAGCATCTGTCATTGATAAAGTAGGGCTTTCTTGATAACTTGGGTGATGAAGGAGTTGTGAATGATTTCATACGAAGGGATTGTAGGCTTTGAACCAGAAAAAGAAGATATTTGGGGGGCATGACAGAAGAAATAAAATATTTGAAAGATAATCAAATGGAAGGAGGAAAAGGCCAAGGAAGCAGCCTGATAAAATAGAAAGAACAAGAGCCCCAGGAGTTAGACAGATCTGGGCCAAAATCTTGGTTTTATCATCTTCTTGTTTTGTCTCTGTTTCATCTGTAGGATGAGTATACTAATGCTAATGTCACAGAAATGTCACAAAAATTACAAGTTCAATTCATTCAGTGGAGTGTTTCTCATGAATAGTCACTCCAAAAATGTTAGATGTTATTAGTGGCTATTGTTTTTCCTCAGTATAATTCCCAAGTAAAGAAGTGAGAAAAATAGATGAAAAGCTTTCACCGACATATTTCAACTTAATTTAAATCATACCTTTCTAAAATTTGAACCATCCAATATGAGACTGGATCATTCTGAGGCAACATGTAAAATGAATATGCGCATAAAGCAAGTTTTATGAGTGAAGGATGGTGAACCCTCTATGATTATGCATTCTATTTCCAAGTACACAAAATGGTTAAATCTTATGTACCCACCCAGGGCAAATTGTTTGTGGTCTTTGTTCCTTTGTGTGTTTACTTCTCCCCGAACAGTGCCCAACTGCCTGATAATTTAAACAATTTTTCTCTCCTTCATAGGAACAGCATTCAAAAAGTTGAGTTAATTAGATCCATTAGACTATAGATCTCCAACTCCTGTTATTGAGAAAAATATTTAAATAGATTTGGCCGAATGATGATTTACTGGTTTTTGTTTTTTGCTTGGGGGTTCTCTTTTCATCCATTACCCTTGGCAGATTAAGAATTAGATACATTAAATATTCTTAAACACAGCTTTAAATTTTAAAAGGCATATTCATAGAAATGGATCACCGGAAGCATGCTTTCGTTAATCGGTTATGTTTCTTATTTCAGTTTGGGAAGCAGCACATAGAAAACCTCTTCAGTGACCTGCAGGATGGGAGACGCCTCCTAGACCTTCTTGAAGGCCTGACAGGGCAAAGACTGGTATGTGACTTACAGTATTTACAAGGAACTTCACATTAACCTCAGAGGAATTCCAGACCAGAAACAAACTCAGCCTAGTTTTATGAGATCCTGTAAAATTAATTAATTTACTGATTACTGATTTAAGTAGCAATACAGGACCTATTCCTGAAAAAAACAGTCTTGCAATATTATTTTTGTTTTGGCATCTTCTGTCATATGCAGAACAAGAAGGTGAAATTTTCAGTAATATAATTTATATTATTTAATAGATATAATTCTATCTTATTATTGGGTATCTTTGTTAGTGGCTGTTTTTATAAGGCTTTTATACATAATGACTTTTTAAGTTTAACTTTTAACTTTATTTATTTAGTCTCTTATCTTTTTTTTCTTTTAGTTTTATTGAGATATAATTGACATACAGCACTGTACAAGTTTAAGGTGTACACCGTAATGATGTGACTTATAAACATCATGAAGTGATTATCACAATAAGTTTAGCGAACACCCATCATCTCATATAACATTAAAGAAGTAGAAAAAAATCTATTTTTTCTTGTGATGAGAACTCTTAGGATTTAAGAACAGTTAATATGAGATATGGAAAATGGGGAGTTGCTGTTCAACAGGTATAAAGTTTCAGTCCTGCAAGATGAATAAATTCCAGAGGCCTGCTGTACAATATTGTGCCTATACTTAACAGCATTGTATTGTGTAGTTAAAATTGTTTTAGGAGGGTAGATCTCATTTTAGGAGTAAATACTTCAGGCATCATAACAGTAGACTTTCTAAAACTCCACAACTGAATGAGTTAATCCATATATTGTAATACACTATGCAAATGTTAGCTTAAAACTTACAGGACAAGATAAGACTTTGGGGATTGAGGGTGAGGGTTAGAGAACCAAAGATGATGGAGGTTTTGAGCTTCAGTGACTAAGACAATTAAGGTAACATTGCCAGAAATAGTTTCCATTAAGCCTATATGGCATTATAGAATTTTGCTAGGCTCAAAAATCTCTTTTAAACTTTCCTAAAAAGTGTGGGAATTGACTCACTTATCTATCTTATTACCAAATGTCCTTATGCCTGCTGATGTTTCTCTTCGTGGTCATGCAACTGAGGTGTAGAATGAAGGAGAGATGGTAACCAAACTCTCTTTTGTGAAGAAAAAAAATGCTGTCAGTTTACTTGAGGAGTGGCTGATTCATGCTATAAGAAACTGATTCATGCAATAAGGAGTTTCTTCATGCTATAAGAAACTCCTATGACAAGGATAATTAACCTGAAGCACTTAAATTCAGTATATTAATGCCTCACAACCTGTAATCATTTAAAAGATTCCAATTTAGAAGTGAAATATATCAATTATTCCATTTCTGGTAGATTGTCCTTCTCTCCCCTGGGCAGTCAACATTGTTTCATTTTGTTTTCAGCCAAAAGAAAAAGGATCCACAAGAGTTCATGCCCTGAACAATGTCAACAAGGCACTACAGGTCTTGCAGAAAAATAATGTAAGTGGAGCCCTGGACAGAGTCTGGATACCATGAGACAGCATGCTTAACGTTTGAGTGAGGGCTTTGGCCCTAAAAACAGAGAAAGCATTTCAAGTTCTCTCTAAATCAAAGCACTTATCATTAAGAGCACATGTTCTAGTTCATGTGCGTCTGCTGATGTGATTCAGGAAGTAAGTGCATGCATCCACAGGGGACAGGGAAAAGTGCGAATCAGACCTGACTGGCCACTTTGTGTTGTTTTTAGATTTTACATAATGCAGTTATATTTGGTGGCCAAATTAAGTCCTTTGGTGAACTCAGCTCCTTACAGCAGTGTTCGTGAAACAAATGGCTTTTAATAGGCTGACTATTATTTTTTATGTATAAAGTGGGTTCACACATGATGATAAAGTTTGTTTGAATTAAGCCAACATTTATTAGATAACATATCCAAGTATGAAAGTTACACAGAAAACTCAGTATTTCAACTCAGCATACGAGTTTCAAATTTGTTTTCTATTCCTATGTTTGATTAAGTTTAACTAGAAGAAAATATATGTGTGGTATTAGAAAAAGTCAACAATCGTACGTAAGCAAGTGTGTAGATGAAAGGAGTTCTTGTGTCCTCAGAGTGACTTTGAGATTCCTCCCCTCTCTCATGATATTGGAGGCAGCCCTCCTTTCTTATTAACTTCCTACAACCTTTCTAATTAACCAGTACGTTTACTGACTTTTTTTGTAACTTCCTAGTTACATTACATCTCTCTTTCAAGGATAAATTCAAATAATTGATCATATACTATTAAAATAACCATAATTAGTGATAGATTAGTAATGATGTATACTCCCCGAAATATTGCTCAGCTCATCTGGCAGGGAGAGGACATCATTCTGGAAATGGAAGTGAAAGTTGTGTAGTAATCGGTAATCGGTCAGTTTTATGAAAGGTTACTATCATATTTAACCTATGAAAATTATTTTACAGAAGTGTTATATATTTTTATTATTTTCTTGCAGTGATTAACTCTATATTTGCAAATTTTCTGCAGCAGAATAAGATAATCTATGGAATGTTTGCCTTATTAGCAGTCCTATAGAACCTTTCTATAAACTTTTTTTGAAGTATAGTTGATTTCCAATGTCATGTTAACTTCTGCTATACAGCAAAGTGTTTCACTTATAAATATATATATTCGTTTTCATATTCTTTTCCATTATGGTTTATCACAGAATATTGAATATAGTTCCCTATGCTATACAGTAGGATCTTGTTGTTTATCCATCCTGTATATACTAGTTTGCACCTGCTAATCCCAAACTCCCAATCTTTCCCTCCTCCAGCCCCATCCCCTTGGCAACAAGTCTGTTCTCTATATTTGTGAGTTTGTTTCTGTTTCGTAGATGTGTTCATTTGTGTCATATGTATCTTAGATTCCACATATACGTGATATCATATGGTATTTGTCTTTCTCTTTCTGACTTACTTCGCTTTGGATGATAATCTCTAGGTCCACCCACGTTGCTGCAAATGGCATTATTTCATCCTATAGAACATTTTGAAAGATCAGTAGCATATAAATTAAGAAAACATTTTAACAATATTAGGAACTTAGACAAAGAAAATGTCTTTTTAAATATCAATTCCTCGTATTCCATTACAAAATATAAGAGCAAGGAAAACAGCAGAAAACTCAAAGAATTATTAGATTTAATCTAGTTGAAGAAATTGATCTCTTCCGAGCAAGAAAATATCAAAACATAGGCTGTTGGATCTCCTCTAAAGTAGTGGATTAATGAAACCGTAGATTTTTTTTTTTATAAGAGTTTTGTTTTTCACATACTGATTATAGATTATGAATGTTCAGTTTTTTGGTATATATTATAATTATTAATTTTATAGTTTTCAATATAGGACCAGAAGAAATTCTGGCAATAAAAAGAAAAACCATAAAATAAAATCCCTGTGACTTTGGGAATAACCATATATTTCTTAGATGTGAAAACAAAGGCATGATGCAAAAACAGAAAAAAATAACTTGAACATCAAAATTATGAGTTGTTCTTATGTTCTGGATATGAGTCCTTTGTTTATTTTATGTATTGCAAATATATTTCCTTTTCTGTGGATTAAAATTTTAACTGACTTTATCTTTTGATGAAGACAAGTTCTTCATTGTGATATAGTTCATTTTTATAAACTTTCACTTTATAATTATGTGTCCTGTTTAAGAAATATTTGCCTGCCAAAAGCCATTATGGTATTACATTTTGCTTTTATCCGTATAAGCTTTATTATTTTACCATTTGAAATTGGATCTATATTTCACCTGTAAATGATTGATTATTGTATATGGTATGAGAAATGCGTTAAGATTCAACTTATTTTTTTCACTTGAAATCTGAACGACAACATCATTTATTAAAAAGAATGTTGCTTGCCCATTGTTCTCTAGTACTGTGTCATAAAAAAATGTTCAATACATTTGTAGTTTTACTTCTGGACTTAAATTCACTTCTATTGTTCTGTTTGTCTATACATCATGAATACCATGCCGTGTGGAATACTGCTGTTTTATAATGCATCTTGTTATCTGGTGAACTTTTGCCACTTTTTTCTTGTTCAATATTTTCTTAGCTATATTGGCCCTTTGTATTTCTAGGTTCATTTTACAATCATCTTTTTAATTTCCACATAAACCTTCTTTGGAATATGATCAACATTGAGTTAAATCTATAGATCAGTTTGGGAAGAATTGACATCTTTACACTATTGAGTATATTAGGTGTCTCCTATGATTTTCTTCTATACTTTATTTAATTTTAGGTTTTATAAAATGACAAAAAGAAATCCAATGGAAAAAATGGACAACAAACTTGAACGGGAACTTCACAAAAGAGGATGTTCAGAAGTTCAAGAATAATATGAAAGTGTGTTTAACCTCAGCAATAATTGGGAAAATTACAATTACAATGAGATACCAATAGAAATTCACAAAAATGGTTGAAATTAGACTGATAATGCTAAGTGTAGATGAGGGTATGGAATAACTTGAACTCTCACAACTAATTGGTAGAAGTGTAATTCAGAGAGCCATTGAAAATAGTTTGGCATTATATACTAAATGTGATAAAAATGTGCATTTCTTATGACCCAACAATTTCATTCCTTAGCATATAACAGACATACATTTCTATGTTTGCCAAAAAATTCATATATATATATATATATATATAATATTCTTTTATATATATGAAAGAGTGTTCATAGTAGCTTCATTTGTAATAGCCAAAATTAGAATGAAAGTGAGCAAATGATAGCGACGCACAGTACATAAGATAGATCAATTTCCGGAAAGAGAAAAAAGTGAGACACAAAAGTATATCTACTGTAATTTCGCTTAATTAAATTTCAAGAATAGGCAGAATGCTTCCATGAGTTTAAAAGTCAGAAGAGTGGTTAGATTTTTAAATGCAGGATGAAATCTTCAGAGGTGTTGAAGATTTCCATGTTTTGACCTGGTGGTCGTTATACAGGTGCTTTTGCTTTGAGAAAATGTATCAAGCTGTACACTTAAGTATATTTTCTGTATGTAGGCTACCAATTTTTTAAAAAAGTTTAATAAGAGGAATGTAAGAAGGGAAAGTAAAACTGATCTTACAAACTGCCAAACTCCAAATTATGGCCATATTTATCTATCTGAACATAGACCGTGTATTTTATTATGAAATTGTTTAATAAAATGTGATAAGTGAATATACAAAATTAGAATGTGATTAATGCAATATATGGATCTTTTCTCAGGAGGTTATATTTCTTACTGAAAATAGAAAATCTTGATAAAATTCCAATGTTTTAGCAGGCAAAGTCCCACGAATGAGGGGTAAATTGGACAAGGAGTCCTTCCAAAGCAAATTTCCACAAAGCTCCCATTTGATCCAGGGCCCTAATGGGGAATGGCATATAATTGAGGTCTCTGTATTAAAGGACAGAATCTCAAGTAAAACATTCTCCAGTGTAAACCAAAACCTCGAGTGAAATAACCTTTACCTGAGCAAGCTCCAGGCCAAGAGACACAGAATACAAATGCTCAAAAGTAAATGTATTATCATTTTATACTTCCCGTTATTTTGTAATAAAAGAAAGCAGAAAAGAAATGGAAAATATTCCAAGGGACATGTTTTTTAGTCTCTGATTATTAGCATAAAGAATAAACACACAAAGAGAAAGTTCAAGAGCAGGATTTTTTCCTAAAAATGGCCTTGGGTATTCTATAGCAGATGACTAAATGATCCTGGGATGGGATATAAATAAATCAACATATTAAGTAAAATAGTAGATAGAACTATTTTCCTTTTAAAAATCACAAATTCTCAGAATGAACTATAGGAGGCAGTGATTAGAGATTTTGAGTAGTCATACTGTAAACAGAATAATGTTAGTATTTTTAGATTCAATGCATTATTTATTGTCTACTATATGTCAGGTTGTATTCCAAATGGTAGGAACACTGCAGTCACTGATCAAAACAAATGCAATCATTTATGTCATGGAGTTTAGAGTCAAATACCAGAGGAAGTTAAATATGTATAATGTATGTAGTGATAGCTAAGTGAATGAAGAAGAGACAAATAGACTAGGAGGTTTGGGAAGGCCTTTGGTTAGGTTGTCTTATAGGTGGAGACTGGAAGGAAGTGAAGGAGTGAACCATGGGATTATCTATAGGAAAATGGTCCAGGCAGTGGGATAAAAAGACCTAGAGGAGAAAAAGCATTTGGAAATAGGACTCAATAGGTGGAGAGGACTGAGTGTGGAAAAAAATGTAGTAGAGTAGGGGATCAGAGAGGTAGCAGGGTGGTGCTGGGAAGAGGAGAACATGGGGAGCCATGGTTAGGGTTTGAATTTCGTTCTAAGTGAGATGACAATGACTCAACATAAAAGGGCTATTATAAATTAAATGGGTAATAAAACCAGTTCTTTTAAAAGTCAGAGATAAGAATATTAATAAAAAAGAAAAACATATACGTATTTGAAAATATCATTTTTATCCAAGAAAGTTGAAATCAATAATTAAAACATAATACAACTTACTACATAATAGAAATACTGCTAAAACCATAAAGAATAAATGATGGAAATATATTTTTATTCAGAGCCTTTAATTCACCATTGTCAGATTACAACACAGTTAGCAGCAAAGAAAAAAGTTGACAATACAAATAATAAACTAGATTTAATAGTGATTTTCTACCTGTCGACACTCCCAAGCATAGATGATTCTATAAAATCGGTGTGAATTACATACAAACCTTCTCTCCCATAAGGTTGGATTTGCAAGGAAAAGAGTAGTTTATAATTTCATTTAAATGAACCAAATCCAAATCTGAGCTCTCAAACAGGCATTCAGAAAATTCTAACTTTGTCATTATTAGGAATGATTTCCCCTTTCCCTATGGAATGGCCAGACATCAGTAGACCTATGTGGTGCCTTTTATAGGCAGGGGAAAAGCCTTTCATTTTTCGTTCATTGAATTATCCACTGATATAGTCACTATCCAAGCCCAAGTCATCTCATGAAGTCATGTGTATCATTAACAGTCCTGAAATGAATCAGAAAGCCTATGCAAAAACAAAGTTGAAAAGACTGTAATAAAAGGAATATATACAGAAATATGGGCAGGATTAAAGGAACCAACAATGAATGGTGAAGCACCCAGAGACTAGCCTCAGTTAATAGGCTTTACTACCCCGAAACCTAAAGAGATAAAAGGATAGAGCTGTTACCTTAAACCAATGAAAGCTGTAACCTTGGGAGTGGGTCCACTGGGTAGCAAGTGCAACCATAGGTACCTAAAGAATGCAGTTACTCTCAAATCATGGCCTGCTGGAGGAGGTGGGAGATTGATACCTTAGCCTATCTATTCAGTCCTCTTAATAGTTTGCCAGTGCTGCCCATTGGTTGAACCTAACTAGAAGGCAGAGGGTAAGAGATCCTGGATGATGGAGCCATCTCATACTAGGTGGGTCATCTCAAACAAAGAAGGTGTAAAGAATGTGGGAGGGGGAGCAATCAGAGAAAACCCAGCCCTTCAGATAGCTCTATTTTTTTTTTTCTGGTCGAAAGAAGACTTGGGAATCTCTACGTTAAGAGCCCTAATGTTGGCCAGGGCCTAACCTTGCTGGGTGTAGCAGGAAGCCATTCACTTTTTTTTTCCCTTTTTAAAAATATTCATTTATTTATCCGTCTATTCTGGCTGCACTGGGTCCCAGCTGCAGCACGTGGGATCTGGTTCCCTGACCAAGGGTCAAACCGGGGCCCCCCACGTTGGGAGTGCGGAGTCCCAACCACTGGACCACTAGGGAAGTCTTGGAAGCCATTCACTTTTAAGGCCATACCACCTCCCCCATTTGCTGACAGGGAGTGGAGGTAGTTTCTGGCTAGTTTTGGAACCAGCTGACATTACTCTCCCATGCTTCCGGAGAACACCAGAATAAGAAAAGGAAGATAGACTAAGAGTTATCTCTAACTTCTACCCTGCTATAAAACTTATTATAGGCATAGGTGAAGATAAACATATAAAAAATGTCCTTGGCATATGTACAAATAAAAAATGGATAATATATTAGAATGTAGTGAAAATGTCATTAAACACATAAAAAGAACTTTTAAAGGGCATAATCTTTGATGATAATAATATAACGTAGAAATTAATAATACTTAAAAAAATTCAATTTGATTAATTTAAAGTGCATAAGAAACCAAGAGTACAAATCCATGTTTGTATAGGAAAAAGCATTCCATGAGAAAACCCATGAGAAATAGCCTTGGTTCTACCCAGAGGTTCAATATTTGTCTTTGCTAGATAAATTTAAGATATTGGTTCCTTGCAATAAAATCATAAAATAGACTAATCTCTTATAAATTTAATCAGAGAAAAGAGGGAAATAAATCAAATGTATGCAATTTAAACATAGAAAATATTAAAAATAAGTACAAGAGTAGAAACCAAAAATGGAATCTACACAGAACTATATGTTTATTATAAAAAAGCAATGAAATTGGATTATATTCTATTTAAAATCATAAATTAAAAAAATTAACACAGTGGAATATAGAGTACCTACATCAATAACCGAAGGAACCTAAGAAATCATAAAACAAAACCAAACAAACTTTTTACAAAGACTTCTGGTTCCAGTGGAACTAGTGGTAAGTTCATTCAAAGTTTTAAGAATTGATAATTGCTAATAGAAAATCATGAGGGGGCCTCCTAATTCTACAAATCTGTTTACAAACCTAATTTTTAAAATCATCTGAAAAAAATTGGCCCTCCCTTGTTGTTAAAGGGATATTAGAAACTTCCTTTTGAAAAGATATTTGTGGTAGTTTCAAGATCTTCTTAGGTCAAGTTCATTTTGTCTCCTTCCTTCCTCCCTCCCCTCCTCCCCTCCTTCCCTCCCCACCCCTTCTTCCCCTCCTCCAATTCCTCTGCCATAAATGACTAGTTTTAGCATATTCCCTAGTTCTAAACTAGCAACTCAATATGAGCCTGTGCTTCAGTTTCCTTTCTTTTCTCTCCTGACTTCTAACTTACTCTTCTCACTCAAATGTCACTCACAACTTAGCTTTGTAGAGCTCAGACACCACATTTATGTTCTGATTTGCATTCTCTCTGGTGGCTGTTTTAACATGAAGTCATCCCTGCTATCAATAAATTATTTGTGAAAGCCACTTATTGAGAAAGAAGTACTTCTAAGTGCAGTGATGCCTTCATCACATTATTTGCTGAGAGCAAAGCACTTTTGAAATAAAGTTGGCGGTGGTTTAAAAAAGTAAACAAAAGAAAATACAAAATCCTGTGAAACGGGATGACTCTACCAAATGGCTGTGCTTGTCTACATACTAGCTCAAGATAAAATGTATCCACAGCTTCCATTTCTTTGTAACTTATTGAAGGTAGATAGAGCAAATCTCAGATAATAGGGAAACATCTCTCATACTGCCAGTCTATCATTCCTTTATCCTTCTCTGCTATTGTTTGTAGGTAGTCCCCTTCACCAGACATTCTGAATTCAGTTCTACAGGTCTTTAACCCCATCTTCTCTCAGAGGTAAAGAAATATTTAATGGGTCATTTGAACTTGTTTATTGGTAGATTTTTTTTTCCCTTAGAGATAATTAAATTCCAGTCAATGAGTTTCCTCTAATACAAGTTTGTATTTTTAATCATTTTAGGTAAAGTTGAATAATGATTGATTTTTTTCACTGGTAAAGGAATTTAGCCATTAGAAATCTGATAGGGAGATTTAACTGTCTGTGGTGTTTTAAACTGTCCTCCAGATGCATTATGATACCTGTCTTCCATTCATTGGTTGATCCCAGTTTGTTTCCTCTTCTTCCATCCCAAGATTTCCAAGTGTATACTTTATGAATCCTAGTGCCTTTTTGAAGTCATAGAATGCACTCCATCATTATTTTAAAGAACCTGACAAAAAATAGAGTGTTGCATTATACCCTGGGCATATACTGGGACTTTACTGATTTAACGTGATTTAATATTAGCTGACACAGTTGTAAATCTCATAATTATGTTCACTACTCTCATCAATTGTCTATGACAAAGTGGCACAATTTTACCAAGTAATTTCAACTATACAAGGTGAAATAGCACAAAGAAAATAAGATCGTTGTTGTACATTATTAAACCACAAATCCAAAATGAGTACTTAAAAAGCCTAGGGTGAAAATTCAAATGTCAGCTCTGTTCAAATATTCAATTAATCACATCATTGAAAATTGTCACTGAATTAGATTGAATGGTTGTCAAATGTCACTGCTCTGAAAAATGATATAGTGTTCACTCTTCCTGGCATATGATCTTAGATAAAGAGGATTCTAAAGTGTTCTTTAAAAGTAGTATTTTATGTGTCATTTAAGTATTCAGAAACTTAAATAGCCATTTAATGTATTTTGGGGTATGTCAGAACATAATATCTTTGACCAAATATAAACTGCTTCCATTTATTACTCATAAAATCCAGTGTTCAGATATAAATTCCAAATTTTTAGTTTATGTTAGACAAGTATTATTTTTTATATTAAAATTTCAGTCCACACAATAGGCCTGTGATTCGTCTGCACCTTATATATGTTGATTCCAAGGATCCAGAAGAAGTGTATCCATTTAACCCTGTCACTCACTAACTACAGGATCTTTGTCAAATAATTTCATGACTTTGGTTCCACTTTGTCATCTGTGAAATGTACTAATAGAAATAGTTGCACTTATTTCAAAATATTCTTCTATGGAACATAAAAATATATATAAGCATATCTTATAATCTTTAAATTTATATTCTGATGCAATATGAAATTATTCCTCTTAAAATGAAGCTAGTTATCAGTGAAAATAATTTCATAAGGTGAATTGTTTACCTTCCCCCAACCCTGTACATTTCTTGCATCAAGGAAAAAATATTATGTTTTTCCTTACATATTCAACTTAAAATTGAGGTAATCATTTACTTTGATTTGTATACATGGAGATCTTTTGGGATAATAATAATATGGCTACAAATTATATTATAATTGAAAATTTTTCTCAGTATAATGAATGTTAGTCATGTATCTTAGAATTTTTTGCCATTGCTGTTGCCAAGTGGTTTTTTTTTTTCTTGAAATCAGTATACGTGGCTGAAAACTAGAAAGCTCTGGCTACATAGTGTTCTTTTAAAAAAAAAAATTTCTTTAAATTTTATTTTATTTTTTTATATAGAAGCTTCTTATTAGTTATCTATTTTATACATATTAGTGTGTATATGTCAATTCCAGTCTCCCAATTCATCACCCCCCCACCCCCCCACCCCCCACTTTACCCCCTTGGTGTCCATATGTTTGTTCTCTACATCTGTGTCTCTATTTTTGCCCTGAAAACTGGTTCATTTGTACCATTTTTCTAGGTTCCACATATATGCATTAATATACGATATTTGTTTTTCTCTTTCTGACTTACTTCACTCTGTATGACAGTCTCCAGGTCCATCCACATCTCTACAAATGACCCCATTTCATTCCTTCTTATGGCTGAGTAATATTCCATTGTATACATGTACCACATCTTCTTTATCCATTCATCTGTCGATGGGCATTTAGGTTGTTTCCATGACCTGGCTATGTAAATAGTGCTGCAGTGAACATTGGGGTGCATGTGTCTTTTTGAATTATGGTTTTCTCTGAGTATATGCCCAGGAGTGGGATTGCTGGATCATATGGTAATTCTGTTTTTAGTTTTTTCAGGAACCTCCATACTGTTCTCCATAGTGGCTGTATCAATTTACATTCCCACCAACAGTGCAAGAGGGTTCCCTTTTCTCCACACCCTCTCCAGCATTTGTTGTTTGTAGATTTTCTGATGATGCCCAGTCTAACTGCTGTGAGGTGATACCTCACTGTAGTTTTGACTTGCATTTCTCTAATAATTAGTGATGTTGAGCAGCTTTGCATGTGCTTCTTAGCCATCTGTATGTCTTCTTTGGAGAAACGTCTATTAAGGTCTTCTGCCCATTTTTGGATTGGGTTGTTTGTTTTTTAATATTGAGCTGCATGAGCTGTTTATATATTTTGGACATTAATCCTTTATATGTTGATTCATTTGCAAATATTTTCTCCCATTCTGAGGGTTGTCTTTTCGTCTTGTTTACGGTTTCCTTTGCTGCGCAAAAGCTTTTAAGTTTCATTAGGTCCCATTTGTTTACTTTTGTTTTTATTTCCATTACTCTAGGAGGTGGATCAAAAAAGATGTTACTGTGATTTATTTCAAAGAGTGTTCTTCCTATGTTTTCCTCTAAGACTTTTATAGTGTCCGGTCTTACATTTAGGTCTCTAATCCATTTTGAGTTTATTTTTGCGTATGGTGTTAGGGAGTGTTCTAATTTCATTCTTTTACATGTAGCTGTCCAGTTTTCCCAGCACCACTTATTGAAGAGACTGTCTTTTCTCCATTGTATATCCTTGCCTCCTTTGTCATAGATTAGTTGACCATAGTTGCATGGGTTATATAGGGTTCTTGTTGTCGTTAACGTGGCATTCTATATTGCCAGGTATAAGATACATAGTATTTATAAAAATTCAAGTTAATAATATTATATTGAAAGTGTGTATGCATTTTATCTTACTCTATCTTGTGAAATCATTTTTGAGGGCAGTTTTATAGAGGGCAGCAAATGGTGCCCTCTAGTATACAATATTCTATCTATGAAATTTTGCTTAGTTTAGTTATAAGAGCTACTTTGCCAAAAAGTTTAGTTCTGCACCTTATGTTCAATAAGACTACCTGCATTGAAATTTCTATTTTGCTATATTTGTTTCAATATTCTTTCACCATTTTAATGTTTATATTTCCTTAACATTATGAGATTTTTTAAAGTAACTGCTTAAAATCTTTAGTGTCAAAGAGGAAGTGTATAAACAAACAAAAACACAGTTCTGTTAAGAGTTACCTTGTGATGTATGATTATCATAAATGCATCCAAAATAGAGAGAAATTTTAACTCATTTCACTAGTGTTTAAGCAATTTGATAAAACAGTCCATTTTTTAGTCTTTGCCCTCAACACTTAATATGTGGTATATGGTGGAATGTGAAAAATATTTAATGAATGACTAAATATGTAAAGCTTAGTCACTGAAGTTAGGGGGGTAGTATCTTTATAGTGCTTTCTCAGTACTAAGTCTTATGATGTATTCTACATCAAAATGTGCTTTTGAAAGGTATTTTTCAATGCAAATTTCTATATTTGTTTAAAATAAAAAATAACCTTTCGAATGTAGAGATATGAGAGGGAAGAAAAAAAACCTGCCAGTAGAGACCCAAGGCCACAATGGCCAATGCAGCCCACGCTTGATGTTGTATATATTGAACTATTCATCATTTAATAATAAAAGATTCAATACATGCATCTTTCAATGGCAAAAGTGGGTATGATTTTTGCCCATAAGTCTTAAAATTTTATATGAACCTTAAACACAGTATAAAAGCACATGCTGCAGGGCAGTGAAACTCCTTTGCTTTTTCCAAATTTTTGATCTTTTAAATGCATTATATTTGGAAGGATTATATAACTACTTGAGGAATTTCTCTTGAATATGGAGAAGTCTCTTTAGCTTGACTACATGATGGCAGATGTTTTCTAAAAGGCACTTAGCACATTTAAAAAGCAAATCCTATTTGTCTTGAGTGTTGAAAAGAGATTCTCTGTTATAAACAGTTTATGAGAAAGAAATGTATGGATCTGAAAGAACCAAATATATAGAAGGTAGAAGTATCTGCATGAGGTCTATGAGGAGCGCTGTTTATTTGATAAATCCCAATGCATGGTTTTTCCCTAAATGTTAGCTATTGTTTAAGATTCTGGTTAAGGAAACCCACTCAAACTTTTAAAGGTGATATTTCATGGTCCCTTTTATAATCTTATCGTTCTATGTGAAGTTATTTTATAAGATTTAATCTGCAGCATTTTTCGGTTATTTAAACGCACATACCAAGACTGATAAGTACAAAGACTGCTTACCCTTATCCCTTACCCCATGCCTAATGAAAATAAAAGCTCAGATTGTATTCTCCACATGAAGGAACAAAAGTGACTCCTCCTTAGGATAAATCTTGAAATCTGAAGTGATCTGGAAGAACCACATCCTTTGAAACATATGAGGAACCTCCTAGCCCTAACCTAATATCAACTGGCTGAATGATACAAGATGTGTTTTCATTAGTCCCTGTAGTTATGAAATGTCCTTCTCAGTGGTTGTCTAAAAAGGCAAAAATATCATTTATTGGAAAGATGATGGTTCCTTTATTGAATGAGATATAACTTTCTACAACATCCACGTTAGGAATGCAAATGCTTAAATTATTTACAAACTAAAACTGGAAAAGTTTATCCATCTCCCTGCCACCACCAAACATTTTAAAAGCATGGAAAAATTTGTAAGAGATTTATTCCTTAGAACCTTGTCAGATATATCAAAGTAATATCACTCCCTTGCATTTATTTATCTTTTTTCTTATCTTTTACCTCTGTTTTACCCTGAGAAGTTCCGTTTTCATTATATGACCTGGTTATTGCAATTTTTTAAATGTCAAATGTTCCTCATTCCAAAGTCACTGTGTGCAAGTTTATGTCTGATGAACTCATTCTGCAATTCTTCTTCCTGTAAAGCTAATCAAAAATAATATAAACTTGTCTAGGTCAGTAATCTCCTTTACTAAACCATTACATTTCAGGTTCATTTTAAATCTTATGGTTTTCCTAAGTATTCTTAAATCTTACGTATATCAGTATTATATGTATAAATCCTTTCAATAGAACCACCGTGGGCTATCTAAATTTAGCTTGTAGAAAATATTACTGACGATGCTAGATTGCATCCAAGCCTTGAAGAACTGGGGATAAAACAAAACCTCAGATAAAATAAACATTATTCTCTTGAATAAGCAATGGAAAAGAATTGTTCTTCATGCCCAGTGGTTAGTAAACTCATTTAGTAGGTAGAACACCAGGAAGGAGCAGTGCTCTCTGAAATACTTATATATTAATAATATAATTACTAAATATAAATTTTTGTACAAAATCATATATTTTAATCTAGCTCCTAATGTGGGGACAGAATAGGAAGTCCCTTCAATTCGTGTTCTCACACCTATAAAATGGATAACAATAGACTACTGTATTCCAAAAGCCAATTCCTTAAGTTTCCTAGGTGCATTTTTTTACAGCCTGCTCATCCTAACCCAAGGGATTTTTTTCCTATGAGTTCACATTTAAATATTCTGCTGGAGCCACAGTAAGCTTCCATTAATGGTGAGGGAATTCCTTGGTGGTCCAGTGGTTAGGACTCCACACGCTTCCACTGCAGGGGGCCCGGGATCGATCCCTGGTCCAGGAACTAAGATCCTGTGTGCTGCGGTGCGGCCAAAAAAAAAAAAACCAAATGGTGAGAATTTTCTATATATTCCAGAATTAAGTTTGAGTAAAACATCTTCCACAGATAACACTGCAAAACTCTGAGCCAGAATCTAATGTTACTTTCTAAGTAGAGTCTTAGACCTGTTTGCAGGAACTCTAAAGCCAATCTTCACGTGGAGGTGAACTTGTTTCTGCAAAAATTCAATGCATGCTATTTAATTTTCACACATAATATCAATTTTCACACCTATTCATTTGGTATCAGATGCTTTCATTCTGCAAAACAGGGAAGCATAACTCTGGGCCTCCTCAGTGACCTCAAGATTGAATTGCCTGCTATTTTGTGCTTGTTACACCGACACACAGACACACAGAATCCATTTATTAGCATATATGTCATATAAATGGTTTTTGTTTTGCCTACTAGATAGACACATAATTATTCATTTAACATAGATACTAACGTATTTCAATTTTTATTTTCCCTTTTCATAGTTATTTGGAAATTAGATTGATAATCTTTGGAAGCTATAATTCCAGAGCATATATTAGGAAAAAACTACGTAAAAGAAAACAGAGAAGCAATTGTGCGGCATGGTGATGATTATTTGAGAAGAGCTAGTAATGTTTTTAAAAAATCAATATAATTCATAGCTACATGGTGAGATATGGGGCATTATTAACAACACCAGGCATACGAAAATTGAGAGTCAAATGGGTTAGCCATGAAAATGAACAAATAAAAGGGATTATTGTTTGGTAAAAGCAATATTCAATAGAACCTGAATAATATGCCATTTTCTGTAGACTATAAAACCTCACAAATTTGTGTTTATAGGATATCACATATGCACACTCACACATACACTGATCATATGAACAGGGAGTTTTTTAGGTCAGATTAGGAAAGAAGTTGGGAAGAAAGTGGGGCAAGCAAAATGGAAAAGAAAACTTGTCTCAAGAAAAATAGGAGATAGGCATGTATAAGGTCTCATTCATGCATTTGTATAAAATCATATTTGTGTGGTCTTATATATAAAGAAATACAATATTTCTAAAAAGAACAAAAATGAAATTATATATACACACATACATATGTACATATACACAGACACAGAAAACAGTACAAAGATTAACATATAGTTTACCACTCAGAAAATGGGGATAGTTATGTTTCTTACAACCCAACTACAGGATGACAAAATACCCACCTATGACAACACGATTTGATCAAATATGAACTTTTAGAAAGGAATGATGATTGGTAATAACTGCAGTGTGATAAGAGTTACCCTCTAAGGCACACACAGTTGAGAATACATGAGTGAAATACCACTTAAAAGCCATGCTATTTACTCATTGCGCCCTATGGCAAGCACCACCAACCAAACTGGCCTACTGGATAGGATGGTATAGTGAGTAACACTGGCAATAAAAAAAGTGGACTAACAAAATATAATTGCAAATCAACAGAAAGTTACATAAATTGGATTGCATTACTGTAACTGTCTACAGAATATCCCTGTAAAACTAAGATTTAATACTATGCTTTTATTGTTTAGTGAAGGTTGACACAAGAAATGGTCGAATGGTTATCACTGCATCACTTGTAAAGCTGTAATTAAAGATGCAGTGTATTACTATAAAATGCACATTTCTTAGAGTTGAGAATTGTGAAAAGGTTTGCTGTTCCTGACAAAAATGTAAGCGTCCTTGTGCTAGTTAGAGACATTTATAATGAATCTCAGCTAGTTTTTTCTCAGTGCCCATAAGAATTAGCCAAGATCTGTTCAACTTCTCTGGTAGTATTATTTTTCTACCTCATAGTGCCCTAACTTGTTCCTTGCATTCCGTGAGATTTTTTTTTTTTTTTTTTTTGTGGTACACGGGCCTCTCACTGTCGTGGCCTCTCCCGTTGCGGAGCACAGGCTCCGGACGCTCAGGCTCAGCGGCCACGGCTCACGGGCCCAGCCGCTCCGCGGCACGTGGGATCTTCCCGGACCGGGGCACGAACCCGTGTCCCCTGCATAGACAGGCGGATTCTCAACCACTGCGCCACCAGGGAAGCCTCCTTGAGATTTTTTTAAGACTCTTCATAATCCTGCCTCAGATTGTTTAACAACTTCACACATGCCACCTTGTCCCTGAGTACAACACTTCTAATTCCCAACCATGTAATATCTCTTACGCTTGCCCCCCCATATCCTTAGTCACATGTGTCTTCTTGGCATGCCTTCCACACACCGCCCTTTATTTGTTCCAGTTTTATATTCCTTCTTTACAGATTCGGTCAACAATGAATATTTCCTCTTTCTTTTGCTTGCACTGTCACAAAAATTTCCTTTTCTCTACTGGGCGTCCATGAGACAAAGTTGCCTACCTAATTTTTTTCCAGTGGTTATAAATAAGTTTTATTGGAACACAACCATGCACATTCCTTTAGATATTGTCTAAGGTGTGTGTGTGTGTGTGTATGCACCAGTGGCTTCTTTTTATTATTTATTTTTATTGTGGTAAAATGTACATATCATATACATTAGCACTTTAAACATTTTTAAAAATTGGTGTACCATTTTAACCATTTTTAAGTGTACAATTGAGTTGCATTAATATTATACATTCCCCTATGTATGCAACCATCACCACTATCCATCTCCAGAACGTCTTCACAGTCCCAAACTGAACCTCTTACCTGTTTAAAAAAACTCTGTAATCACCTCTCTCTTAGCCCCCGGTAACCTCTATTCTACGTTCTTTCTCTATAAATTTGACTATTCTACGTATCTCACGTAAGTAGAATCATATAATAGTTTTCACTTTAGGGCTGGCTAATTTCACTTAGCATAATGTTTTCAAGGTTCACTGATGTTGTAGCATGTATCAGAAGTTCCTCTCTTTTTAATGTTGTAGAATACTCCGTTGTATATATATACCATGTCCTCTTTATCTATTCATCTGTCAATGGATATTTGGATCATTTTCACCTTTAGGCTCTTGCGAATAGCTGTGAACATTGATGTATAAATATATGTTTGAGTCTCTGCTTTCAATTCTTTTGGATATATACCTAGAAGTGGAATTTTTGGATCCTACCTAATTTTAATTAACTTTTATTTTGTGACCTGCTATTAGCCTGTGAACTTTTTGACAGTAGGGGTTCTACCTTAGTCTTCTTTATCAGGCCTGAGCACAGTCCCTGATATAATATAGATTGGATTTTAAAAGGGATTTGGGGGGGATAAATAAATGGAGGAATCATCTCCCTGCTCACACAGAGAACAAGCTTATGAGAGTGGATAGGGGAAGCTGGTATCTAAGTGCCTGTTGCTTGCTCTTAGTCTCCCCAGGATGATCCCTATGGCAAGTCTAAACTTAACTACCAGCAGTGATTCCCCAAGTATATCTATTTTCTAAAAATCACATGTTCTTTATTTAAATAATTGAATCTTCAAAAATATATGGTCTGATTCTCACTCTCACTATAATTAAGTTTCAGAAAGCAGGAGTATTTTTCCCTTTTGTGTTCTAAGTACATCAGTGCCTGACATATGAATTTGTTGAATGAATTAATCAGTAAATCAATTCTTAAATTTATAGCATCTTTTCCACATGGGGAACTCCTCCCCTCTACTGCCACATGAGGAATCCCCAGATGAAATGTAGATGATGGTGCTTTCTTGTTCAGGAGTTATTAATCTCCCCTGGGATCTAAATTCTAGAAACTTGTTGTATCTACTTTGTATAATTAAAATGAAGGTATCATGGCAAATTATTGTTTGCATGTATAGGAAAAAAATCTACGTGGATGCTCAGTAATTTGAAATTCTGATATTTACTTCAGCACTGAATTAGGAAAAATTTGCATGGGGGTACTACTAAAATTCAGCTGTCCAATGAGAAGCATCTGCATTGTAGAAATAAGCAGACGTGTAGTGTGTTACAATGGCAGTATCACCTTGACTTTCCTATACCCAAGAAAATCAAGGTCTTTCACCTTAACCAGCTTTCAGGACTTCTGCTCATCCACTCTTCAATACAGCCTTACTTAAATGTCCATTTATATGCTGTCCATTTACTTCAGGCTGACTTCTCTGTAATGTCCATGTGGTACCATCCTCACATGTAAACTGTTGCATAGCTTAGTAATACCCTCTACTATAAATTATGTGTGGAATTAAACTATGGACTTGTATCTAGATCTTGTATCCTTATTTCAATGATTCTACATTTTCTGTATCAATTATTTGTTTTAATCCAATTCACCAATAATTTGTATATAGTTGGGATATAAAAATAAATGTAAGTATTAGATTATCCATTGAACCTACAAATAAGTTTACGCGGGGAGTAATTGGGAGTGATTTGGCAATGAAACTGAAGAGTAGCCTTTTTATTATTTTCACCTGGATTTCCCACATAGCTCCATAGTTTAAAAGTTATAATTAATAGGATTTAGAAAATTAAGATGAATGATAAGGAATATATTTTAGCATTGAGTGAGAAAATGGTAAACCCATCTTACTGGAGGAAGAGACAAGAGGGAAAGATAGATCCAAGTGAGACTTAGTTCAGTAAAGGTTTAGAGCCTGAGAGAATGAAAGGTTTAATCAAAATGAATCTCGGCTATTTAGTGAAGCTATCTAGAGGAGGATAAATGGGAAACTCTCTCAGGTCAATACCCTCAGGACAAGACAAAATGGCAGAGTCCTGGAGACAGCCAAAAGAAAAGTCAACCCAAGGGATCAGTGAGCCTAGGGATAGTAAGTAGGGAGAGAAATCTGAATTCTCAGCTCTCAACCCTTGCTCTGAAAGTTTCACCTCCATTGTATAGACCTTAATCTGAAGTTGCATATTTGCTTTATTGTGATATTCTCTCTTTTTAAAGTATCCCTGGATACTAATTTTTAAAGTTAACCTTTTTCTTTGAGATAAGTGTAAATTCACATGTAGTTATAAGTAATAATACAGAAAGATCATGTGTACCCTTAACCCAGCTCTACCCCAATGGTAACATACATTAAAATTATAGTATAATATTACCATAGACATCAACATTGATACAATCCACCAGTAGTATTTATGTTTCCCAAGTTTTACTTGTACTTTGTGTGTGTGTGGCCACGTGTTTTTAGTTCTTTATAGCATTATCACATGTGTACATTTGTGTATCCACCATCAGAGTCAAGTGCAGAACAGATCTGTCATCACAAGTATCCCTTGTGCTACCCTTTTATAAACACATCCACCTGCCCCTCCCACCCCACCTCAGTTCCTAACCTCTGGCAACTGCGACTCTGTTCTCCATTTGTATAATTTTGTCTTTTCAAAGCTGTTATATAAATAGAATCATACTGTATGTAACCCTCTGTGATTGGCTTTGTTTTTTTCACTCAGCATAATGCCCATGAGATTCACCCAAGTTGCTGCATGTATCAGTAGATGTTCCTTTTCATTGCAGAGTGGTAGTCCACAGTATGGATGCACCAGTATGTTTAACCATTCACCCTTGTATGGCATCTGGGTTGTTCCCTGTTCTTGGCTGTTACAAATAAAGCTAGTATGAACACTTAAGTATAGGATTTTGTATAAACAGAAGTTTTTATTGCTTTAGAATAAATGCCAAAGAGCCCAATTGCTGGATTGTATGGTAAGCACATGTTCAATTTTGTAAGAAACTGCTGGAAATGTATTCCAGAGTTGCTGTACTATTTACATTTCCACCAGCAAAGCATGAGTGACCCAATTTCTCTATATCCTCATCAGCATTTGATATTGTCACTATATTTTTTAAACTTTTTCCATTATGATAAGTATGTAGTGTTAACTCTTTCTGTTTATAATTTGCATTTCCCTATGGCTTGTAATATTGAATATCTTTTCATGTTCTCATTTGCCTGATGTTTATGTGTAACCTGACTCCACCTAAAAAACGTTAGGAGCAAGAAGGACAGGAGATGGTATTTGTCTTGAAAAAATAAAACTCTGCCAGATTTTAATTCCCAAACCCAGTCCTAGATAGAGAAAAGAGAGCTGGCCGTTAGCTCCATTGTTTAGTAGAGTTCTAACATGTATTTCTAAAGCAAGGACATTTTAGTCAAATGCAGGCACCCCTAATTACAATAGCACTCCTCTGAGCTAGATAAAAGGATTGATGAAATTTCTATTTTTGAGTTTCAATTATGTCCTAGGAAGCACTTTTTAATTTTAGGCATCCTTTTTGAGTTATCATTGCTATATATTTTATTTAGAGATACTCTTATTGGGCTCTTTAATCTGCAGTAATTTATATATACATGAAAAGTACACTCATTTCCTATCTCTTTGTAAATGTGTTTGGGGACACTTGTTTGTTACAGAAAGTGCAGTTACAAATGCATTTTGTTTCATTTTTAGATTATTTTTAAAAAGCTATAATGCTGTTTAGGCTCTGGAAATAGATAAATGCAATTACCTTTGCATTTTTTTTTCTTTTCAAACAGACGTTTTATCTACTTCCTTCAAATGTTTCCCCTTTATCTTTAACAGGTTGATTTAGTGAATATTGGAAGCACTGACATAGTAGATGGAAATCATAAACTGACTCTTGGTTTGATTTGGAATATAATCCTCCACTGGCAGGTAAGATTCCTGATGATTTTTTTTTTTGGTGGGGGAAGGTAACGTTGCTGATCCTTTCTTTCATTTTTACCATTGATCTGCAAAACATGTATATCTCTAACAATACAAAGCCCATCTCTATAGTGTTGCCTTTTAAACTGGGATGATTGTCATCTGCAATGTGAAGTATCAGCCGATTATAAAACAGGTTCTAGCACATTTGCAGGAATATTTTTCGAAATTTTATTTCACTGGGTACTGATGAGGCAAAAAAAAAAAAAAAAAAAAAAGAGACACCTCATCAATAGGGTAATAAAAATACTTTTTACAAATAGGTCTTCTATAACTCACCTAAAAGTAAATCTGCATAGTTTTGTAAGAAGAGGGGCATTTTTCCTGTTAATCACTATCAGGTGAATAAGACTTTGTGAATCGTGTGTATTCTCAATGTAAACTAATGCCAATAAAAGATTATTAGGATATGATGATCTGTATATGTGTTATACAGAAAAACTTACTTCATAGTCTGATTTGGAAATTGCATTTTTTCTGAACCACCTCGGCACAGGGTCTTCTGAATGCCTAAACTTACTGGTCCTCTGCAAAATGGATTACAGATCATTGGTTTAGTGAAGAGTATATATTTTTTTAGTCAGACCGACAAGAGCTTAAGTTTTAACTTCCTCATTTACCACCTTAGTGACATTGGATATAATGTCATCCCTTTCTGGGCCATAATTCCCTCACTATCAAAAGTGAAAAAAAAATGAACACGTATATTTCTTGTCAGGATTAAATGAGAGAATATCCATAAAGTACTTAGTACAGTGTACCATTTTCCTTAGAGGCGTATCATATTAATAACTTTTTTTTCCATTCATATTTTAAGAATTTGGAGGGTAATTGAGATGCTGGCTCTTTTTACTGGTAGAGATTACTTTTTTATATAACAGCTTTTTTTGAGATATAATTTATATATCGTAAGTTTACCTGTTCTATGTGTAAAATTCAAAGTATACCAAACTGGTTTAGTTCTGTTGCCCAGCACTTCTCAAACTATTTTGAGGAAGAAACAATTTCCCCCATCTGTCAAACATTTTAGGATATTTACAGAGTTGTACAATCATCACAACAATATAATTTTAGCACATTTCCACCACCCTAAAAATAAATCTCATGTCCATTTACCATCACTCTCCTCTCCTACCCCCAACCCTAGGCAACCATTCATCTATTTTCTGTCTCTATATGTCTGCCTTTTTGGACATTTCATACCAAATGCACTCATACAATATATATTCTTTTATATCTGTCTTCTTTCACTGAACATAATCTTTGAGGTCCATTCCTATTGTAGCAGGTATCACTACTTCCTTTAGTAAGGTTGACTTTTAACTTGAATTGTAGATTGGTCCTGCTCGGAGTCAGACAGCATGTAGACCAGAGGTATACCTACTGAACTCAGTACCCATATCGTTCTCCCAATTGACACCCATATTGTTCTCCCAGTTGACTCCCATATCTTTTATTGTAAACACTCTGAACTGGCTCAGTCCTATTTCACAGAAATATGGGCAGAGAGAGAAAACAACCATAGCGGCTGACAACAGAGAATAGCTCATAAGAGCCTCAAATGAGCCCACGATTCTCAATTCTGGGTTTTTTTCATGTAGCGATGGTGTCAAATAGAACCAGCAAGGCAACATAGGGCCCCCCACCAAACTGGTTTCCTTCTGTTGCTCAGTACTTCTCAAACTATCTTGAGGAAGGAGCAGTATTTTCCCCCTTTCCCATTGTGTGTGAATTACAATAAAACTGAAGCATTAGGAAAATGAAATGAAGAGACACATAAAACCCAAGCTTCTTTTTTATCATTAAACTCAACCGACATAAATAGGACTCTAAAATTGCTATGGAAGTTTCTAATGGACTATCAACTGTTGTATTGATATTTATCTTATAGCCTTGTAACAAATTGTTCATGGAGAGACCCCAGCTTGCAGAAAACACTCTGAGTTGCGCAGATGGCAGTCATGACAAAGCCAGCAGGAGGACTTAGGCGTGCTCAGAGCCCCAAAAGGCTATTTTAATTGTATTTATCACCCAAACTGTCTCTCATATGATCTCACCCTTTCTTATCTCCTCAAAACCCTTTCCAATTCCCTCTCAACTCACTGCAGTATAGAGTTTAAAACCACCCTGTCTGATATTTTCTTCCTTTGTTTTTGCATGTGCTCATTTTTTTAATTAGCATGTGGAAGGGCTTTCACATCAGGAATACCAGAAGGAATGCTTTTGCAGTCTTTCCTGGTCTTGAGACTTCTCTTAGAGTCTTCTGTTTTCCATCTGTGTCCTCAAATCACCATATCCTTGTGATTGCAAGGCTGTAGACTCTTTCCAGCCTCTGCCTCTTTTTTATCTCTCTTCTATCACACTGCCCTGTTCTACTAAAACTACTAAATCACTTTTTAAAAGTTCCTCCTGCTCGATACTCCTCATCATAACCCAATGAATCGCAGAAGATATTTTCACCAAGAGTGCGTATTTGCCTTCTTATAAAATAGTCAAAGAAGCCCTTGAGTCTCAGTAAAGATTAAAGGACACACTGGCCAACCTAATGTACTTTCCAGATCTATGAGATTAAGAATGACATGAAGAGATGGAAAGATATGAATCTTTGGTTCCAGTGTCATATACTATGTTATTATTATTGCTGTGGAGGCCTTCTCTCTGAACTTGCAGAAACTCAGGAATGCCAACCCCATTTCCCCTGTCACTGTTTTTCTGGTTTCTACTTAAATGAAATGATTTGCCTGAAAAATAATGCCTGTATCGAGGAGTAAGCAGCTTTGAGCAAAATTGTGAAGTAGACAATGTGTGTTAGGTGTCCCTTTCTTTCTTCCTTTTAAAGTGAAAACCATCCTTTTTAGTGGGGGCGGGGGGTCACCTTGGTTCTGGGAACCAACTGGAGATAAAAACATATCCTGCTAATGAAGCTGAATCTGGCCTCTGTACCCCGACACCAAATTAATTCTCAGAGACAGAGTTTTGGGTGAAGTAGAAAAGAATATCTTTATTGTTTTGCCAGGCAAAGGGGGCCACAGCAGGCTAATGCCCTCAAAACTGTGTATCCCAACCAGGAGGGGGTAGTGAGGAGTTTTATAGTAATTGTTCAAAGAGGGTGTGATCAGCTTGTGGACATTCTTCTGATTGGTTGGTGGTGAGGTAAGTGGGAGTCAGCATCATCAACCTCCTGGTTCCAACCCATCTGGGGTCTAGGTGCTTATGGGCAGCGCACTGTTAACTTCTCCCACCTGGTAGAGGTTTCAGTATCTGCAAAACAGCTCAAAGATATTGTTATGTGTATCCCTTGAGGAGGAACCAGGACCCTGCTCCAAGGCTGCCCTATTGTTTCTCTTGACTGCTCCTCCCTTCCCTAATTAGCAATTGTTTGAATCTGCTTGTTGGAACTCAGGGAAGGTCATGGAGGCTGAAGGAAGCCTATTTCCTGTAATCAAAGAAAAGGGGGACACAGGAAGGCTTTTGTGCCCTGGAGTCCCACAAGGTCCTGCTTGGTATCACTAACAGTGGTGTGCTCTCAGAGGTCAGACCCCCACCTTTGCTGGCTACCTCAAAAGAAATACTCAATTCCAGGGCTCCTTTACACTGGAATGTTTATGTTATTTATTATGTGCACAACAGATAAGAGAGAGATGGATTTTGCGCTGCTGAAAGCCCTTACTGTAACCTCCTGCCTACCTAGTGCTTTCTGGGCAAAACAGGTCTCGATCTTCTGTAGGTCTTTCACACACTACCATCCATCCCTTGTAGAAGACTATTCCTCCCTCTCTTCAGTCCTACCCCTCTGCTGTAACTCCCTTTAGTCACAGGATGGATTCTGGGAAGCAGACTCTGAGTTTGGCAGGCAGGTTGTTCATGGATGCATACCCAAAAGCCTTCTTGAACTCCATGGAGAACTGGGAGCTAGAATGAGCCTTTAGAGTTGTCGTGAGTGGGGCTGAAATGGTTGAGTCTTTATACAATTTCCCTTCATCAGTTAATAAGGTGGGCTGCCCTACGTGGGATGTGACCATAGGTGACATGCTTGTGCAACTCAAGTAGTTCCTGAGGGGACTCATGGGTGATGTCTGCCTCAGGACACCTGGAGAAACAAGCTCTTCCTTAAAGGAGAATCCTGGTAGTGCATCTCCAGGTCCATCACACCTTCTTTGCCCCGTTAACTCCTAGTCGTTTTTTGAAATCAGTGCTCAAAGACATTTCATGTTTTTCCTTTAAAAAATAGATGTATAGCTGTATTCACCCCCACACACGTATTTATTTATATTGATTCTTTCTGTCTTAGGGACAGTGAGCCCTGAGGGTGGGGAATTTTTCTGCTTAAAGACCCCCCCATAGGAGCTTCTCAGTGTTTGACTGAAGGGTGATCCTTAATAAAGATTTCTTGGTAACTCTCCTCTCTGTAGGAAAAGAAGAACTGTTATCTCACATTGCCCTTTATTATTATTTTTTTCTCAGCAACATTTGCACCCAGGTAGAAGCAACAGCAATGAGGCTGAGGCTGATAAGCTGAATTAGTGACATAATGATGCTAAAGGAGCTTTGGATCGAATACCATGTCCTTTAACATTATGTGCATAGAGGGCAGTCTGGCCAAGCATTTCACAAATGAATCCCATTCATCATTGGAGGGCTGCCTGATCAGTGCAAATCCATCAACACCACTGAGCCGGTGTCTGCCGATTCCAACCCTGGTTCAGCACAGGACACACAGTACACATCCTGCAGTCTCTGTACGTGGAGGCTGTATATTTTATAACTTTAGAATATGATGAGAAAAATTATATATCTTACATAACTATTTGACCTATTTATTCAGTAAGTTAAGTGGCTAAATAAGGAGGTCAGGAAGGAATTAAGAAAACTGGATAATCCACCCCTAAATAATAGATTCAGCTATCAAGGGATGGTGACAAATGTATGCAAAGATTTCACATCTTCACATCAATCCCACGTTTACAAAACATCATCTCAAATCCTTTTCAAGTATTTTAAAGTTAGATTTAATAGTCTATCCTAAAATTTGCATTGAATCTTTCATAAAAGGATTACTAACATTGGAGATGTTAAAATATGTATTTTCCCCGAAGGCATTTGTTAACTTCTGCATGGATGAAGAAGCAACATAAAATGTCATATTTGGGATACACAATAAATATTCATCATTTGATCAAATGTTGGTAGTATATGAACCTTATACTGCCCGAAAGGGAAGCCCTTGGTGGTCAAAACGAATCACATTTACTCATATACTTCCTTTAAGTATGTGATAAGGGGACTGACATATTAAAGAAGTAGCCTAGTAATGATTCCTTTAATAGAAAATGTAGACGGTCTGTTCTATAATGAGGTGTCAACTGCATTCTCGAAACCCACCCAGAAAATGGATTTCTGCGGTAGCTGAATTAGAAGAGTGACAGTTGGAAATACAACAACTTGCCGAGTGGCATTTGCACCTGCACACAGCCTAGGACACAATCAAATGGCCAGAAACCAATTCAGGAAAATAAGACCGAAACTGGCCTTTTTCCCCTTTTGCACAGTCTTGGTTTCCGCTTCCCTTCCGGGAGCCGGGGGTGGGAGGCGGGGTGGGGCCCAACTGACGCTGCTACGTGGCCCCCAGACCCCACCCCCCCAGGACCCAGCGGCCCCTCCCAGTCCTGCACGCCTGGCTGCGTGCCCTCCTCAGCCCGCACTGAGGCCGGTAAGTGCTCGCGGCGTCGCGTCTCTCATTTGGCCTCCGTCTTCCTCACTGCGCCCGTGCTGGGGTCTCTGCTGGCCCTTGGCTTTCTCCTTGCCGCTGCCACCCTGCTGAACAAGTGGCAGGGCTTGTGTAGGCCCTGAATGGACTTCCTACGCGGCGTCACAGCGGCCTTAGTCTCCTTCACCATCTCCATCACAGCTGTTGCTTGATGGGCGGGGCTTCGGAACCAAAGCCCAGGCGTTTTCTTTGCCACCATGCTGTTTGCACTTGACTTCTACCTCATATTTCACAACGTGGCCGAATTTCTCAAACAAGGGGACTCTGCAGAGGTGACCACAGCCCACACAATGGAAGTAGGGAAGTCCGACTGTGACTCCGGACGTGGTCAGGGTGCCGTGTGTTGGGAGGGCGGCTGTGACTTCTCAGAGTAGCAGTGCGAGTTGCTGACGGAGCGGGACCTCCTCACAGCCCTGAGGTAACGTTCCTGAGCCCAGCACACAGGACGACACCCCTTGCGTTAGCACTGTCTAGCCGCTCTGCACGTGAGGGAATCTTGAATGTTCTACCCCGTCTCCCCACGTGTGTCTCACGGACCTGAAGCCCTTTAACCTCTCTGCCAAAAACAAGTACAAGGGGACAGCGTGCGTAGAGCCTTGTTACCTCCCACCCACTCAAGAGAAGCATTTCATGCTGTGGGCAGAGGAACAGCTAACACGGAAACCGCCAAAGGGCCAACCTGCCAGGCCCCAGTCGTTTTCGTCTGCATTTGGTGCCCCTGTTCATGACAGGCACTTTGTCCAGAATGATCCTTCCAAGATTCTTTTGTTCAAGGAGCACTAGCTGCCTCTTCTTTCTTGAGGCAGGGAGAAAACTGACCTTTGCCCTGTCATCTAGGAGTGAGTGAGTCTCGGTGCCCATAGCTGGCCAAGCATTTCGCAAATGAATCCCATTCATGGGAGGGTTACCTGATCAGTGCAAATCTGTCATCACCACTGAGCCAGTATTTATTAACTGAAGATTAGAACATTCAGGTTTAAGTTTGTGTGCTTCTTGTTCATGCATTTCCTTATGAAAATATCTTTCCACACGTAGGTCAAAAATGTAATGAAAAATATCATGGCTGGATTGCAACAAACCAACAGTGAAAAGATACTCCTGAGCTGGGTCCGACAATCAACTCGTAATTATCCACAGGTTAATGTCATTAACTTCACCACCAGCTGGTCTGATGGTCTGGCTTTGAACGCTCTCATCCACAGTCATAGGTAAGATTATCGAGACATTGAAGAATTTTTGAAAGTATTGATTTAGAATCTGATATCTTTTTCTCCAGGATGGTTCCTGATCATTTCCCACTATACAACATGTTATTTATGTGAACCATATTGATCTAACCATCCACTGGAATGTACTGAATAAGAATATCCTATTTTTATGTGATATTACACTTAGTTGTTGAAAAGTTAAAACTATCAGAGCATGAATGTGATTATGGTGGGGGGGCGGGTATCAATATCTTTGAAATTGAGACTGCCAGAAAATCAAGGATATATTCTAACTTTGCTAAGAATGGAGTTGGTCTTTCTATACAAATAATGTGTTAGTAATGAGCTTCAACCGTAGCGTTAAAAATGGTTGTAGGGCTTCCCTGGTGGCGCAGTGGTTGAGAGTCTGCCTGCCGATGCAAGGGACATGGGTTCGTGCCCCGGTCCGGGAAGATCCCACATGCCGCGGAGCGGCTGGGCCCGTGAGCCATGGCCGCTGAGCCTGTGCGTCCGGAGCCTGTGCTCCGCAATGGGAGAGGCCACAACAGTGAGAGGCCCGCGTACCACAAAAAAAAAAAAAAAAAAAAAAAATGGTTGTAGATGTTATGTGAGTGGCTGTAGTACAATTAATTACCATCATCAGATTAATAATGTGAAAAAGAAACATTTCTTGTCAGATACTTAGATAGCAAATACCATAAGGCCCTGTATATGTGTATATATATGTATATATACTTATATTTCAGGGTTAAAAGAGGCTCTGAGCATCTTAGCAACCAAGACAAAGAGCAGACCACAATTAATTCTATGACTCAGTGCTCAAAATATTAAAAGAAACAATTGCTCTGGAACAGCAAAGCACTTGCTATAAAGCGTGAGAGTTGTTCTGTTGACCTTCGTAAAAGGAACTCAGTGTGACATAGTGAACCAAATGTCTTTAACTATATTCACACTATTATATTTTCTAAGATAAAATAGTTGTTTGCTTTTTTTTTGTATAAAGAAGCTCAGTAAGTGAATTAATAACAGTTCAAGAAAAAGCAAAACGACATGGTAAATACATACATTATATATAATGAATACATTCATATATATTGTATGTATAATATACATTTACTCTGAGGAACATCTGCTTTGGTTTTCCCAATACCCATCTCTTTTACCCAGCCCGATCCCCAGGGTCAAATACATTGCCTTATTAACTGTGTTTGAAATGCCACTGGACTGCATCTGCCCTGATTTTCAATGCAGCTTATCTTTTCTCACTTTGATCTTTCTTTTCTCGACGAGTCTAGTCTACCATTTTCCTGTGCCAATCTTCCTTCTAGAAACGTCCAGAATATAAATTTTCTTCCTGGTTTAGCAGTCCGGGAGCAAATGCTCTCTAAATAAGCATCTTTGTCAGGTGTCTTGCTCCAGCTGGGTTTAATTAACCCCATCTAGACTGAGTTTCCAGGTGAATGACTCAGCAGCCTGACTTTGGAAAGGAGACAGGCTCACACTCAGTCGGCATGTTAAGTGATGTTAATATGTTGTTTTTCCTGAGTGTGACAGGAAGAAAAATATTCCACAGCCTCAGTACAGCCAGATGAGAGGGGATAGAGACGTTCATTCTGCATTATAAGTCAGTGTTCATTTATGCAGCCACGTGCTTCACAGTAAGGGCTGGAACATATTGATCTTGCTGTTCATGTATACATTTGCAGATGAACAGAAATATCGAGGATCGGGTTATGCGGTCCTTGTTGGCTCGTTAGCCTTTTCTTTTCAAGTGGAAGACTTCAGTCCTGCAAGCGTGTTCACAGACTACATTTGTTAATATTCTATTTCATGATTTCTGAATGCATTTGTAAGTAATACAGTAAACATATCCAGGTTACCCTGTCACATCTACTCTTTGTCTCTCCAAATATCTACGTTTATATATTCTTTTGTCATACTGAATGAATCATCAGTATCTACCTTCTTATACATAACATGGTTACTTTTCAAGAGGTTTCTCACAGTTGATAATGCTCTTTCATGAATCATCTCCCTCTTCTTTTTGTCTCTGACAGATGAACATATTGTTTATCTAAAGAAAAAGAGAATGGTTGAACTGTTTGTTCCAGGGTGATTGTCACTGGAACACTTAGGAATGTCATGAGGTGTCCTGATTTCAATAATTGAAAGACTGTAGAACACAGGCATGAACTTGATAACGAACATGGGAATTGACAAAGAGCCTTGCCAAAGATCAGGCTTTTAGTGAATTTATATTTCTTTAAGGCTAAATTTTATCTTAATATGTAAGAAATTAAAAGCATTAAATTAAAACACAGAGTTCACTACAGTGCAGTTAAAAGGAAGCCAGATTCTACTTTCATGGGAAAACCAAATGATAATTGATTAGAAGTATGCTCAAAATATGCAAATAAGTTGCAATAAGTATAAAGTTGCAGTTAAATTTTCTTCCTAATTTCTTATTTTAATTTATTACCATAGAAGTAACATAGCATGTGGTTTAAAAAAAAAAAAAAAGTCAAACATTAGAGAGGGAGGCAAAGGACAAAAAGAAACAAAATGTGTCTTCCTGACCTCAGCCCTATCCCATCACTCTCCACTTCCTAGAAGTAGTTACTGTCAGCAACTTCTTTTATTCTTTCTGACAGTTTTCATAATTATATATATCTATTTCTTGATTAATTCATTTCTGACAGTAGATGGATTTATTCCTTAATATGAAGCCCACAAATATTTTATCCCCATCTGTTTCCTGACTTCATCACTATATTATAATCATTTTATTCTTGTAATTGTTGCCTGTGTGACTTTAAATGACAGTGGTATAGTTAGTTTCATCAAGTTTAGACAAGATCTGTTGACCACCTGAAATGAAAGTTGAGGAAATTATCAATCATACATACTTCCTCCTCTTCTCTCCTCTCCACTTCTGTCATTATATTGTTATTCTTGCATCAATAGTGTTTGTAACATTTATATCTCTTCTGTAAGTATAGGTTCTTGGCTTGAATCTGTACATTGAAAATGTATTACTGTTATTTTATAAATATAATTAACCTTAAAGTAATAGAAGTTAGTGTTTTAAAGCAATTATTATTTTGTAGGCCCTGTTCTAAGTAAAATAACCCATCTGTTTCTCATGACATACCTACTATCATTGTCCCCATTTCACAAATAGGCAAATCACATAACCTCGCTGTGCCTCAGTTTCCCAAAGATCATTTGGTTATGTCAACCTAAACAGAGATAAATGGAGGCAAGGTCAAATGATCAGAAATTCAGTTTATTCAAGAACAACAGAGGAATTGCAATTTGGGAAACACATGCTGTAACAATTTATAGGCGAGTCTGTTGGGGGTTTGGGGCAGGCTGTATGTATGGGCAAGGAGCACAGAGAGGGGGCAGTACAGCCGGAGTGCAAGCAGTAAGTTCATTGACTTGAGGATGGGGAGAGATTCTTGGTGGATATTCATTGGTTGGGAGATAAGGCTTGATCTTCTGTAAAACAGGCGTTCATAGAAAATCAGCCTCTGAATTCTTAAGTTCCGTTCTTCTGAGGGCACGTGTGGGAAATTCTCCATTTTATATCCTCTGGTTCCATTTTTGACTGAAATCTTTTCACAGCTAATATGCTGTAGAGCCAGGATATGGATTCGGAGGGGACTCTGCTTCTCTACTAGGCTATGTTATCTCATTCAGTATGTCGGTTTCCTCAAAAGTGTGGGGATCCTTGGTGGCACATTCTTATTTATGACTTATGGTCTATGTTAGCATGGGAAGGTGTATGGCTTTCCTCTTCAGTTGGTTAGTTTTACAATTCTTTATGCATTTGAAAATCATGGTTATTTAAAATGTTAATTAATGGTGAATTTTAATGATTTAAAACATTTTATTAGATTGATTTTAAATGCTAGAAGAGACCCCGAAGGCCATTCAGTACAATTCCTTCTTTTTAAAATGAAAACACTGAAGTTCAAATAGATTACATGACTTAGATAACTCGTCACCCAGGTAACTAGTTAGTGGCTAAGGAGAAGGTGAAGGGGATGAAGGGAAAAGGGCTTAAATGTGGAAGTAATCCTATTTTTTTTATCATACTGATTTAACCTTGTTTACTTTGCTGTAGGTAAGAAACTGGTTTCCCACACTCTCCCCCCTATATTCTTTTCCACTCCCCTTAGTGAGGAAGGTGGGGCAGAGGTTGCATAGTGAAATTAAAACTTCCCCCAAATAGTCTAGGATTTAATTTTTGTTTCTTAAGAGTTTTTTCAGTACTAGAGACAGCTCCCAATTTATACATATTTTAGGTTCTAAAAGGTTTTTAGCTGTTTTGGGTAACTTGGAGTATATAGGGGAGATTAGATTTACTAAGAAGTGCACAAAAGTCTGGTGAATTCAACAGGGTAGGAGCAAGTAGAGAAAAGAAAATGAGAGTCAAAGGAGAAATAAAGTTGCATCTTTATTTTGAATTCTGGTTTTAGAAAATGGCAGCTAACCCCATCCTTGAAACATCTTGTCTTGCAGAGCATGAGTTCTTAAGCAGGAGTCCATTGACAGACCCAAATGTCCTAAAATTTTATGTAATTCTGTTTGAAGCTATGGATAGGAATTTTGTCTGGGTAGAAGTTTCATAGTGCTTATCGGATTCTCAAAGGTATCTGTGATCCAGGAAAGGTGAAGAAGCACTTAACTAGTGGTTTCCAGTGTTGTTGGGTAGAATTGTAATTCCTTAACAGCCAAGGCCTTTTACAGAGTCATCCCAATCCTCCTCCTAACCATATCTCCCACCACTTGATACTAGAGATCTCCCAGTGGAGCCAGGCTTGTGAGGTCCTGACTGACTGGGCACATTCTGCTCTTTCCTTCTCTAAGAACTTTGATTCTCTAATATCCACGCAATTTAGAATTCTATTCTCAAAAACTTTTCTTTAGTCTAACCGAAACCACCATTTAAGAGTCCCTTAAGCCTCAAAAAACACTTTCTTGACCTCTTCAGATTTTAGAAAACCATATATATTATTACCTGTATTTGTCACACTTAAAATGTATGTAACTTGTGATGTATGGATTTTATTTCCTCGTTAGATTTAAAATCCTTATAGGATAAGAACGGCCTCTTACACAACTTTATGTTTTCTCCGTTATTAAGTAAAATGATATTCACGTAGTATGTTCTCACCCGTTCTCTGGTGTAGTCAATAAATATTTATTGAGCCCCTCCTATGTGTCAGGCTGGGTTTCTAGAAGTGAACAAACCTGGCAAAAATAATTCTATATTCTACATTCAAGTGCGGGAGATAGGTAAATAGATAAGATTAATTAAATGTGTAATATGTTAAATAGTAGTTAAGTGCTAATGAGAAAAAATATAAAGCAATTAAGAGGGATAGGAAATGATTCTGTGTAAGTTTGATTTGGGGGAAGGCAATTTTAGATGGGGGAAGGGCAGGGAGGGACTCATCAATGTGACTTTTGAGTAAAGACCCAAAGGAAGTGGAGGAGTGAGCCATGTCTATGTCTGGGGGAAGAGAATTCCAGGCATAGGGAACAGCAAGTGCAGATGCGGAAAACTATCTAGCCTGTTTGAGGAATACGAGGAGGGAGGCAAGAAATAAAATCAGAGAGTTAATGGGGAGCCAGACCATGTAGGGCCTTGTAGGTGGCAGTTAAGTCAGTGAATTTTACTCCCTCGATAGCAAGGATTTGAGAAGGTTATGATGAAATATTTTACCAAATCACTCTGACAGCTCTGCTGAGAATAGATTAACAAGGGCAAGGGTGGGAATAAGGGAGCCGTTAGAAAGCTAATGCAGTGTTGTATGCAGGCTAAGATGGTGGTTTGGATTATGGTGCTAGCAGCGAGGATAGTGTGAAGTGGTCAAATTCTGGATATATTTCCAACTAAGTGTTGTATGAGAGTGAAAGAGTCATCAAAGTTGACACCAAGGTTTCTCTACTGAGTACCTACAAGTTTGACCTTGTCATTGATTATTGAGGAAGGGAGAACTATAAGAGAGGTAGGTGAGTTGTGGTGGTACAATGGGGATGAGTATCAGAAGGTCAGTTTTGGATGCTTGAGTCTTGTGATGACTCTAAGTAGAGCTACTGAGTAAGCAGATGGATTCAGAGTCTGAAGTTCAGGGAAGAGGTCTGGGCTAGGCTTATTGAATTAGAAGATACCAGCAAATAGCTGGTATTCAAATCCATGAGACTGGATGAGATGAACACTTTTTGTTTGTTTGTTTTTGCGGTACGTGGGCCTCTCACTGTTGTGGCCTCTCCCGCTGCGAAGCCCAGGCTCCGGACTCGCGGCCATGGCTCACGGGCCCAGCTGCTCCGCGGCATGTGGGATCTTCCCGGACCGGGGCACGAACCCGCGTCCCCTGCATCGGCAGGCGGACTCTCAACCACTGCGTCACCAGGGAAGTCCGAGATGAACACATTTTTGTTGCTTGGATAAGATAGAATAATTTCTCCTTTGTTTTCTTCAGGATTTTTTTATTAAAATTGTGACTTGTCTAAATGAGAAATGTTATTGAGGAGTACCGAAGAGTAACACTCAACTCTTAAGGAATGTGGGCATGGGTTGTCAGTCAAATATCAGAACTGGGGACTTCCCTGGCAGTCCAGTGTTTAAGACTCTGTGCTTCCACGGCAGGGGGCATGTGTTCGATCCCTGGTCTGGGAACTAAGAAAGAATTGAAGTGATTCTCATGAAACATTTTAAATTGATTTATATTTGTCTTTATATTTGTGTGTGTTTCAGGCCAGACCTGTTTGATTGGAATAGTGTGGTTTGCCAGCAGTCAGCCACACAACGACTGGAACATGCATTCAACATTGCCAAATATCATTTAGGCATAGAGAAACTACTGGATCCTGAAGGTTGGTGCATTTCTAAACTACCACTGTTTTTAGCATAGTTTAATGTTTATCATCTCAGGCTTCACATTTCCACAAAGTAAGCACCAAATAGAAACTCTGCATTGTGTTTTTCTGTATTCCAAGTATATTTAAAATGCTCTGTTTTCCTGAAATACATTATGAACTGTCATACATGATTTTAGTTCTCAGAATACCAATATCTAAAACTAAAATGTAAAACTTTAAAAAAATATTCAAGCCTTTAGAATGTATATGCCTCACACATGAAGTATACTGCATTTAGAGTATATTGACTCCAAATAATTATAAAAAGTTCATGTTTTGCTTATTCTACCAAGAGATTTGATAGACTAATCAGCTATAAATAATTAGCTACTCTTGCCAATTTCATTCATATACTCAATAAAAGGCAACATGGTTTACTGTTTAAATCAGGAAATCTATTCCTGGCACTGATTCTGTTGTAATTTGTCACTCTGAGGGAAGTCCTCCATTGAATGGTTATTTGTTTTCTGCTTCTTTAGTTCACAGGCAGTACTGTATTTATATTTTTATAATAGTACACTTAATTAAATTTCATCCTTATCTCTGGTGCTGCATAGTCGTATCTTACAAACACATGGATTAAAGGGAAAATAATTCCTGACCTCTGCTTTTCTTCTAGCCCATGAGGCACTTTTAAAATTTGCCAACTACTTTGGAATTGCAGACTATATTCTCAACTTTCTTGAGGCTTTACCACACTCTAAACCCAGAAGTTGGAGAGGCAGTGTCAGTGGGATTGATATGTGCAATATAGTACAAGCTGATATTTGGGTAGGGTTATATAATTCTTTTGTCTTTGGAATATTGAATCAATCCCAAATAAGGAGATCCCTGAGTGGTGGTCATAGGTCCCATCCGGAAAAGTTCTGAAAGAACTCAGAGGATAGCCTTTCACCGGCGAATTTATCATCAACCAGAATCTAATCTTTAGTGTTATAGACCCAAAAACCTGATTACCTCGTCTTATTGATAGAAGATCCATATGGTGGTGGTAGTGGTAGGGGAGTTAACTTTAAACCAGATGAAAAAAAATGATCTAACAATCAAAATGGAAGCTCATTTATTTTAAATGAGGTATTTAACAATCACAAGAACCAGAATACTCATATCTAATTGACCTCTGTATTGCTCTTGATAAGCACATGGACTTGGGAAGGGAAGATTATAGCAATACAAATGTTTGTGAAGTTGGAATCAGATTAAGTTCATTAGAAATGTTTCTTCTCCTTTAGATAATGCATGACTCCTGTAACCTCTTATTATTGCTTCAGTAGATTGCTTCAGTGTCCTTCCTGCCCCAGTTTAGCTGGGAGAAGTAGTATCAATCATATTTCCTTGTTTTGCAGGATGGGGGAGGGTTACCTCACTATTGACTCCCAGTACCTATTGATATACATGTTTTTTCATACTCTAGTGAGGTAGAGAGGGCCGACATAATGAAAACATGACTCTAACCCCTGAGGGTGAAAGCTATAGTGTCTGAATCTGAAGGATAAGCCTGTTAATAGTTTTTTTGTTTTTCGTTAAATCCACATATGGTAGTCAGTTTCTGTTGTCTGGGATATTCTTGTGTGTGCCTTATCCTTTCGTAAAATAGTAAGAGTAAGGTTTAAAATAGATCTTTTCCTTGCTAAGTGATAAAATGGCTTTTGATATCTAAGTCCTCCTTTGAATCAATGAAGTAGGGGAACCTAGATAGGCATCCACATCACAGTCAGAAAATAGATTGATAAGCCTATAATCAGAAAAGGGCAGTTAAATAAATAATATATTTTATAGCATAAAATAGCCTGATATATACCCAATTCCATATGTTCTCCTAAATGGAAAGTGTATGTTGAAATGCATGTCATATAGGCACACCATTATAATATCTCAAACTTGATAATTCAAAGTCAACCAGGTACAGTATGAAATACAAGCTGATTCATAGAGATCAAACTACCACTTATGGTTTCATTTTGCCAGTGAACTCTTCGATCTGAAAACTTTTGCTATTTATGGACTCCCTTCCAAGAGCATTCTGTTTTCTAAACTGGTTTATTAAAGGTTTTTTGGCTTTCAATAAGGTAAGGATTCAGAATAAATCTTAGGTTATATTTTTAAGTGTCTATCAGTTCCTGCCAGTGTGTTAAGGAAATACTCAAATATGCATTTAAAAATTATTGCTCAGTATTTTTCAAGAGACGATATCAATGATAATTGAAAGAAAAAAAATTAACCAAATCATAAGGATTTTTATTTACTGATTAGTTAGTCACAAAAGACAGAATAGCATCTCTTAGAGTCTAAGACTTAGAACAGGCTACTCAATGTATCTAACAGGCGAGACTCACGGACTTCCTGCATGTCCTGTATAGTAATTACCTTTCAGAAGTTCATATTTTTATTTAACCAATTATTGGTTCTTTAGGTTATACATGACGATGTCAGCTATTCCCCAAAGCAGTTTTCGTTTCATATCTAATATGCCCCTTAGGAGGCTAATGACACATTTAGCTTTATATCTGGGGAGATTTTTATTATTGGGAGGATTGAAGTTATATTTGGCTTAAAAAATACCTGCCCAAAAACGTTTTTAGAATTTTAAACATATGCTTTATTGATTGGGTTGATTGATAAATTAAAAAGTCATTGAAATATAATTTGGAGCTTTTCATATCTTGCATATATCGACTTTGGTATGCTTTGTTTAGCCTTAATTGGTGTTTTGAGGCCTGAGGTTTGGTTTTAAGTAGAATTGCCTTTTAAAATGAGTAGCAATAGGCATTAGCATAAGCAATTTCAGGAGCTGTTTCTGGTGTGTTTAAATGTTAACATATGCAAAAACAGGTACTAGTAGGGTAAAATTTAATAATTTATGCATCTTTATGCTTATAGATATAAGAGGTTTATCTCCTTCAAAACATATCCTATTGTGAATCATTCAATTCACTTTCTCTCCTGATTTCCCTGTAAGACACGCGAAGTAGTGCATTGTGGGTTTCATGTGCATTGTTTGCTTCCCTGAGTTTCAAACAAGTTGGTTTGTTTGCAAATCCACACAATACTTTATGCATTAAGAGAATGCTTTGTCAGCTTTTCCTTGTGAATAACAAAGTGTAGATGTTCTAAAAGTAAAAAAAAAAAAAATTGGGGATGAAAATTTGTGCCGGTTCTAGATGACTTTTGACTGTAGTAAGTCATTTCCATTTGTGATGGGCAAGATGATGTGCACATCATCTGTGGCTTACCAGGGTAACTTTAGAATGAAAAATGAATGATGAGAGTCAAATTTGATGAACACCAGGGCTTTCAGGAAATATTTGTAACCTCAAAATGATATTCACAAGCCAATTAGTTTGGTTTTAATGCACTTCATTTTAACAGCATGAGGATGGTGACACAGATTCTGTTTTCTGCCTGGCTAATCCCTGCATCACTCTTCAGTTGTTTTTATTTGATTTTTAAAACTTTTATTTATTTATTTATTTATGGCTGCCTTGGGTCTTCATTGTTGTGCATGGGCTTTCTCTAGTTGTTGTGAGCCAGGGCTGCTCTTCGTAGCGGTGCGTGGGCTTCTCATTGTGGTGGCTTCTCTTTGTTGCAGAGCTCGGGCTCTAGGCGCATTGGCTTCAGTAGTTGCAGCACCCAGGCTCAGTAGTTGTGGCTCACGGGCTCTAGAGCGCAGGCTCAGTAGTTGTGGCGCACGGGTTTAGTTGCTCCGTGGCATGTGGGACCTTCCCAGACCAGGGCTCGAACCCGTGTCCCCTGCATTGGCAGGAAGATTCTTAACCACTGCACCACCAGAGAAGTCCTTCAGTTGCTTTTAGAGTCTGCCTTTCCACGAATTAGCTCTACCTTTTGGAAAGTTTTACTCCTGAATAAATGGTCTCTGACTTCACTTTGCATGCATGCAGCTGTTTAGTCCTTAAAAAAGTATTCAAGAGAAAATATATAGCTTTTACTATAAAAGAGGAGAAAGTCCTTAAGGCCTCTTTTTAGATTTGATATCATTTGAGCAAGTGGCGTTTTTGTTTCTTCCAGCTTTGTTCTGTTCATCACATTTTGATACCATTAACAATAAGAAATGGTAACAAGTAGTTTACACTAAGATAAAATGGAAAGAGTAAAACCATACCAACTCAGAAGGGTGTTGTTAAAATAAATAACTCGAACTTTTTATGGACAGGCACATTCATTTCATATCATTTAGATTGGTTTTTTTCTAGAACCCATTGTGGAATATCTTCGTTTTCAGAGAATTTAATGAGGTTGTAATATACTGGTATTCTTCATGTGTATAACATTTCAACTAGAAGTTATTATTGTAAATATCTCACACTCTTTAGAGCCAAACTCTGAGCTGCAGAATATTCTTTTTTCCATATATTAAACAAGTATTTTAATAGTACATATATTAAAATGGCCATTGCCTTTTTGATGACAAGTAACAAAATATAGGTTCCTTTGTACTGTTTTGTTGATGTATATCATTATCTCTGACAGAGAGTGTTTAGAGATAATACAAATTGTAATTATCTAAAACGAAATCCTGAGTTTCTTGGAAGAACAGTTCTTAGTCTACTTGCTCTACTGTGGAAAATAGAAAGTATCATCAACTGCTTATACAGATATGATAATAGCAGAATAATGTTCCTATTATGTCAGCAGGAGTCCACTTTTTCCAGCATTTCTTTTAAAAGATATTAAAATGTGATCATTAAAACCAAATTATATCATTTAATAGTGTTAAATATAATAATGAAAATATTTCTTTAATTTTGAACATCAGTGGATTGCAGTTGAAATGAGCAAATTAGAGATGGCATTATTGTATTAGCAAAGGAATGGGCTACGTTAGTAGATTTAGTGTTGCCGTCTCATTTGCTTAATGTATATTCAACACAACCTTTGAGCAAAGGAATTTGGGAAATACTGTGTTAAATACTTTAAATATATTCTTCTATTAGCATTGCTTAGAACAGAGACTAGCAATGATACATAATGAGGCTGTAGAAGAACTGATGGCCAATGTAGAAGTCCAGAGAAATGTGATTAACATGTTTCTAGCCTGGATATCATTAGAGTAAGGGTACTTATTAGAATATCCTTGACTATTTTTAGGTTTTTATTCTGAACCTTCCTTTTTTTTCACACCTTTTTTTCCATGGGCAGATACATTGTGTAACTAGCTTTGACTGTCCACTGCCACTTTAACATACTTGAATCCATTTGAGTTAAAGATGACTTTAGCCGAGTATCTGGAGCCATCCTCAGATTTATCATTGCTACTATAGGAGAAAAATCTTTAAGGGACAGTGAGGCAGTACTTTGTAATACATAGCAAAATAAATAAATGAAAACTTTCTACGTGGGTAAAAAGGTTACCAATAATAGTATACAAATATTAGCATAAAAATGAGGATAAAGATACTATATTAATATTGTGATAGAGATGATTATACTAACATTAAGATATTACTGTCGTGATCTCCTGTTTCCTGATGGAGAACTTTCAAATTGCTTATTGCAACAGATAGTTAAAAAGTTAATACATCAATATATAGTTTCTGGTAGCCTGAAAAGGTAACAAAGGCACATGAAACAGAGAGAGAGAGAAGGAGGGGGAAGAGAAAGAGAGAATGAATTTCACGTCTCTTTTTGATATCCTATTTTCTACCTTATTCTTAGTTCAGATAACATAGAAAATGAATATTTTCAGGACAGTTTGAGCCAGTCACTAATGAATTGAAGTGATTTTTGTTCTGCTGATCCATTTCGGTTATTTGGATGACAGAAATAATTGTAACTGTCCCAAATTCACCCATTTAGACAATAAAGAGACCTCCAAACATTAAAAATGATATCTGTGTGTGTACATGGCCTGAATTTACCCTTTATACCATAATTTGGTATTTTCTCCTCATCTTTATGTTCTTTTATAATTTATCCAATTTTGCTCTTATAGAAAACAGTCATCTAATTTATATTTTTTATTTCTGTTAGGAGTTTATTTGTTAAAATAAGAGGAGTATTATTCATTGTTACAGTTAAGTAATATAGTTTCTCACTTGATTGTGGAATTTTTTTTATTTTTGATTTTTTTGCCTGCGTTGAGTCCTTGTTGCTGTGCGTGGGCTTTCTCTAGTTGCAGCGAGCAGGGGCTACTCTTCGTCGCGGTGTATGGGTTTCTCATGGCTGTGGCTTCTCTTGTTGCAGAGCATGGGCTGTAGATGTGCGGGCTTCAGTAGTTGCAGTACGGGGGCACAGTAGTTGTGGCTTGCGGGCTCTTGGGCACAGGCTCAGTAGTTGTGGCACACGGGCTTAGTTGCTCCATGGCATGTGGAATCTTCCCGGACCAGGGGTTGAACCCATGTCCCCTGCATCGGCAGGCGGATTCTTAACTACTGTGCCACCAGGGAAGTCCTGATTGTGGAATTTAAATAATGAAATATAGTCTAATCATGTGATTTAAGATTTGCATAGTGGATGAGGTTCTATACCAAATTTATTCAGAAGCATTTGAGTATAATCCTTGCCTAGGTAACTCGGAATCTCTTTTTAATTACTTTACCGGGATGGTTTTTACAACTGTTTTTTATTTAAGTTGGGGAAATATAATATCCTAGGCCTATGCAGTCATAAGAAATAATATTGAATGACTGACAGGCCATCTATAAATTGTTTAAACAGTTGGGAAATATATCCACCATGTTCCAATGCTGAATGACATATAATACATATCTTGTGGATGGTGTCCCCAGGTATCATCACTAGGAATCCATTAGACTGTTAAGGAAATATATTAGAAAAAATACGTGCTGCTCCTCTGTTACTGATTTTAATAAAACTCATATCTGAAGTAATACATGAGATATTAGCAACTATGAGTAATTAAAGTGTTTTGTAGTTGATATTTGTGTTTCTTGTTTATCATGGGAGGGTGTAGACTTATTAAGAGCATTTTACCAAAACAGAACACTATAATTTGCCTTCTCACTTGTTCATTGTGGTTCAGCACATGCTGTAATGAGAGAGTACGGCATGTAGGAGGCTTTCTGTGCTTCGTATCTGGGTACTGAGGAGAGTTCCTACTTTTTTCTTTTTTTTTTTTTTTTAATCCTCACATGTGCAGAACTAAAAGGGAATTCTCCTTTTCAGCCTATTTTAATTTGTGCAGCCTATTGGTTTTGTTCTTATCCTTCATGGGGTGTTGATGGTCTCTTTGTAGATGATGGTGAAATGTTGAGTGTTTAGAATATCCTAGACATAGATAGCTACCTGAATAGAAGTCCTCTATTAATGTAGAACACTAGAAGAGAATTTAGAAAAATCTCAGAAACTTTCTAAGACAACAGAACTGGGGTCTGAATATTTGCAGTGTGGAACCCCTGCCCTGTCTTACTGTGTAAGTGAAAGAAGTGTGTTTTCTTCAGCGAGTCCCTATTGCAAAATATGGGACAGAAAATAGTTTTACTGGTATCACTCGATTTAGTAACATCTTGATGTCACCACTGACCTCATAGTCTTCAGTAGTGTCATTTAGGTAAAAGTTCCAGTGTATTGTTTTCTTGGCCTTCTGTTTTAAAGGTTAAACTAAACCTTCCAAATTTAAGAATTAAGTGTAAGTTTAGGACGTTGTTCTCCAGGCTTCCTCAGGTTGTTATTGTTGACAGAATCCCACATTACCTTGTAGAACAGGGTTCCCACGTAATGCAGTGGTAATGAATGAGAGAAATCTTCAGAACATAAAATACAAAGACAGCAGCCAAAACACTGTCAAACTAGAATTGGCCACCATGGAAAGCAGTCACCCAGTTTTTCTTTAATTCAGAGACATTTATTCCAGTGGAGGCTTGGCAGTGTTTGGAGGATCCAGGGGAAGCAGGAGGCTGCAGTGAGCCTCCTAAGGCAGAGACTTTCCCTTTTGCCACCTTCAGGATTTTTTATTCACTGTTGTAACCAGGTAGTTGTTGTGTTTTAAAATATAAAGGAAGAAGACTGAAATTGTAATTACTTTGTAAACATAATCATTTGTACCTGAATAGTAGGGTTTTAAAGGGCACTGATATCCCACCAAACAAAAGGTATAATAAATTGACCTTTTTATTAGAAAAAAACCATTTTGAATATTTAAACAATTAGAGAAAATGAAAATAAAATGGCATAGTTTGGAAATTTCTTTGAGGTTTTAATAAAGTCAATGCTGGTATTTGAAAGTAAAGCATATGTTGCTTATAGCTGAGACATTTTTATTCATTTCACAGTCTTCAAAATGGAATTAACTGTGTTTGATTAAAAAAATAGGATATATCACAGAACTTGCAAATGGATATCTGAAAACCTTAAAACTGAGTGCCAGGAAAATAGGTATCAGGTTGGTACATATGTTTTCCAGTTAAATCATTTCTCTCTATAAAAATGCATGGGCCATTTAACAGCTAGAATATGAAATATAAGATGAAAATATATTAATTTACAATAGTATTTGGATAAAATAGTAATGAACTAGAGTCTTGGTTGATGCCATTTCTTATAACAGGATAATGTAATTCTCATAAAAATGGGATTTAATTGTTATGAAAGGGACCAGAAACTTTACAGTAGTCTTATGATTATACTTAAAAATAATAAAGTACACTCTTAGATTTATTGGCTTATGGCAAACTTGTGGGGTTAGTTGGTCATATGCTATCTACTTGAGAGATGAGGAAACTGTAACAGCTATTAAGTGCTTGGGGATGTTATGTATTATTAAAATTTAATAAGGTGGTTGAAATCCAGTGTTTTTACTTTTTAGAAATAATCAATTGTTCTGCAGTATTGTTCTTGTGAGATTTTAAAAAATATTGCTGAGTAAACTTTTACCTCAAATCAAAACACAGCTTTCCCCTAAAAATATTTTTCTAATTTATCACCAGTGATACAAATTCAAATATGCAAAGCTCTTTTTGGTAAAATGTAACTAAAATTTAAGTAGGACGACCATGTTTTAGGAACCTCACATTTCTTTTACACAATAATTCTAGGGCCACTTTATCCTTATTTTATACATGGAAAACCTGAGACTTAGAGAGCTTTACTAAAACCAAGATCACACAGGCAATAGAAAGATGAGCAGGAATCGAATTCAGCTTTACCTCTCCTCAGAGTCCATATTCTTTCCAACTGGACTGCCCAATAAAATCACCTGGGGAGATTTATGAAGACATTGGGGTTGGAGCAGATATTCTCATTTTATTGGTCTGAGATGGGGCCCTGACACCAGCAATTTCTAAAAGCTCGTCAGGTGAGACTATCATATAGCCAAGTTTAAAGTAGCTGCAATAGAACATTTGTTTCCTTAGGTATGTCTTTTTAGAGGATAAAACCCAGGATCTGTTGTCCCATGTTTTTTTAAGACCTCTAGCATTTTCTTCCTCAAGAGGTGACTAAGCCTGCTGTTCAAATCTTCAATTACTGGAGCATTGCTTATTGCTAACAGTCCTGCCATTAGTGAGAAATGTTTGTCCACCAGATAAAATAGAAATAGACTAGCTGTCACGTAAGACTGGCTACCAAAAACATTCTCTTTTAGGATTAAGGGACTTGCCTTATCTGCTGTCCACACAGCTCTCTCTCTCTCCATCCCTTCTGTTTATTACTTCACAGACATGTTTGTGATAGAATGATGCTCTCATGCACACACTGATTCCACCAAAGCGTTGTCCAGGACAACCTGTGTGCAGAGGTGGTCCCTGGCTCTTTGTCTTTTTTTTTGTTTTTCCTTTTTTCTCTTCCTCTCTCACTTCGATCCTAACTAGTATCGCTGTGCCCTGTCATCAGGGGTTTGATGATCCCTTTTTCAGCCAGTAAATATCTCTTTCATTGGCATGGCTGATAAAGCCTCTTATTCCAGAGGAATTTTTAATAATAACAAAGGGATAATAAAAGTAAAGAAAAAAATTTAAAATGGCAGTAAAATAATTTTTCACAGTACAAGTTTGTGATCCTATAAATCCATTGAAAAGAAGCAAACGGCTTTAGCTAACTTCCTGATCTTTGATATTAATGCCAGAAATAGGTTGGCTTTAATCACAAGCTGTTTATCTAGGATTAGTTTTGCTAAACAGTCTGTATTTCAGCTGGATATATAACTTTTAGTGACAGGTTATAACAATCATTGGAGCCTGCAATATCACTGTAGCTGTGAGGGGATCAAATTGGCAATTATACTCACAGATGCAGTAGAATGTAATCTAATACTACATTTACTTGGCTGTGTAGAAGGATACAAGGCATGAGAGATGCTGGCATGGAATCTTTATGTCATTGGGTGGCCCAGAAACACCCAAAATACACACATTTGCCCCTTATCCACATGGGGAAAGAGCCAGGGTCAGTGTGGGCCACTTGACACAAAGAAGTTCTAGCCACGATTTCCCACCAATATTTAATACCATTCTAGTAACAGAAGATAAAGGCCTGCGTATCAATTCACAACCCCTCCTCCACTAGACTAAGAGCAGTTCTACTTAGCAAACAAAAGAGGCACAACTTTCCCAGTTATCTCAACTCCATAGTTCTAAGAAAACAAAATTCTCTGGTCATTCTTCTAGGCATTTAGGCCTGATTTAACCTTTTATTCATACAGCCAACTAGCCTTGGGTTGAAATCCAATTTTTGCCATTAATTAGTTATATGGCGCTGGGAAACTTTCTGAGCCTCAGTTTTGCTCATGTGCAAAGTTGAATCAATAATATCTACCTCATACAGTTACTGCAAGGATTAAGTTAAGTATTTAGCCTGTAATACGCATTCAAAAATAGTAGCTAAAACATATGTCAAGTGCCTGGAATATTGTGGAAATTAAACGTTGCTTCCCTTTCTATTCCTATAAATTATCTTAATTAGAGAGAGCTGATCTTCCTAATTATTTTGCCTTCCTCTAGAATAAAGGCAACTCTCCCCCAATTAAATAATTACCCATTTAAAATCTTACTGTTTTTTCTGTGACCTTCCCAGTTTCCTGATCTGAGGGATTTTGCTGGTTCACAGCTGCGTTTCTGGGTGGTAGTCCTTGATATCCTTGAGCTCCAGAATATAATCTAACACTTCACAGCAAACTTGAACTATAGGTTGAATTCATCAGTGGCAACGTTAACACACACACATATGCACACACGCACACATGCACATGTACACAGACTCGGTTACACTGAAGATGTTCAACAAGTCTCCTGAAGACTGGTTCATAATTATAATACGTTTTTCCTGTAATTGTCACAGTATTTGCAAGATGCTGATGAGCACACTTGCGAAAATATAGTTTTTCTTCTGCAACCGTAACTTTTTATTTAACGATGTGTGGTGGTTGAACTGGTTCCCAAGAATCTCAGAAAAACTCTTGTTTTCTGAAACCCAGGGTAGCATTTGTACGGGAATGTTGATGTGCTCTGGTGTAATATTTTCCGAACATTTGTAAGTGCTGGGCACAGTAATTAACATTTTATAAGTATAATTTTATTTTATTCTCATGACAACCCCAGGAAGTAGACACTATTATTATGGCCATTTACAACTGAAGAGTTTAAGTAACTTGCCTATATCACTCAGCTTAGTGAGTTGGAGTTGAGATTCCCTGCTTGTAACTACTACAGAAAATAATTGTAATGCAGAATATTTCTGTCCTCCTCCTTGATTTTTTTTCTTTGCATTGATTAAGAAGTTGCTCTCTTTATTACAGAGCTAATTGACTTTCTTTTAAAATGGAGGGACATCAATCAGTTGATTCCAGATGTGCTGGAAATAAATGTAAAGTCATACAAACAGGAGTCCAGACCAAGAGAGACACTGGATTCTGTCTCTAGACTATAATATCTCCCTCAGGGAATACTTAAATAATTAATCAAAGTGGAAGGATGTTTATACATCTTGCAAGTTTGGGGTCCTATCCAAGGCACACTAAAGTTATCAAAGCAAAACACTAACCAGTTATGAATATATTCCCTTTTACTCTCTCTCTTGTTAACTTTAGATGGCAAAAGCATCGCTTAAGGTATGCCAAAACATCTATCTCAGATATTTCCTCATCAGCTTGTGATGTAAACATCTCTTATCTACTTTCTAAAACATGGATTGGCAAAAAAAGGGAGAGACACAGAGAGAGAAACAGGGAGAGAGAATCCTAAGAAGGGCTAAGTAAAAATGTACATTTTACCTAGGCTTGAATATCTAAGTTTCTGTGTATGGCGCAGTTCTTTGTGTGGATTTATTATTGGAGCCAGTTGAGAACTTGGGTCTTGTATAGAATCAGCTGGACAAGTGAACACCTTGGAAAAGTGTTTTAAAAACTGTTTCATTAATGTCCTATTGGTAGAGGTGCTATAGATGAAAGCATTTAAAGTGAAATGAATATACATATATTCCTGAGGAAGAGGAGTGGCTCTTTTGAGATCTCTTGAGAACTGTTTTATTTAAAATCAATACTATTCAATAGGCAAGAGTACGTGGTGAAGCCTTCGATAAATGTACCTCATATCACCTAAAACATAATGGTAGACCATGATATTGGTGTAGTTGTTGTTAACCGAAGGGAGTCTGAGCATATATGGCAGGAAGTGGGGAAAGAGTAGCCTAGAACAATAAGAATCATTGAGTACTTGGGTATTTGGAGAACCTTGGTGAAGGAACCAGGTTTGAAAAGGCTAAAAATAAGGACAAATCTCACACAGTTCAAAATATAACAAATATAAAAATGAATAAGATGTAAGCTCCTGGATAAAAATTAAATAATTTATATGTAATTTTCTCTGCACTATTGTATCTCCTATTTTTCCTCCACCAAAACATAAAAGAACTGCATGTGAAAAATAAGGAAAAAAAGCATAAAATATAGAGTATTAAGGAAGTAGGAGATAAATTAATCTTTACATTTTCATAACACAAGTAAATCTGATGGTTTGAAATATTAGTTGCAATGAAAAGCTGCTCAACATCACTAATTATTAGAGGAATGCAAATCAAAACTACAATGAGGTATCACCTCACACCAGTTAGAAGGGGCATCATCAGAAAATCTACAAACAACAAATGCTGGAGAGGGTGTGGAGAAAAGGGAACCCTCTTGCACTGTTGGTGGGAATGTAAATTGATACAGCCACTATGGACAACAGTATGGAGGTTCCTTAAAAATCTAAAAACAGAATTACCATATGATCCAGCAGTTCCAGTACTGGGCATATACCCAGAGAAAACCACAATTCAAAAACACATATGCACCCCAGTGTTCATTGCAGCACTACTTACAGTAGCCAGGTCTGGGAAGCAACCTGAATGCCCATCAACAGAGGAATGGATAAAGAAGATGTGGTACATATATGCAATGGAATATTACTCAACCATAAAAAGGAACAAAATTGGGTCATTTGTAGAGACGTGGATGGACCTAGAGACTGTCATAGAGAGTGAAGTAAGTCAGAAAGAGAAAAACAAATATCAGGCATTAACACATATATGTGGAACCTAGAAAAATGGTACAGATGGAACAGTTTGCAAGGCAGAAATAGAGACACAGATGTAGAGAACAAACGTATGCACACCAAGGGGGAAAGCAGTGGGGGGTGGTGTGTGTGGTGGTGGTGGGATGATTTGGGAGATTGGGATCGACTTATATACACTAATATGTATAAAATAGATAACTAATAAGAAGCTGCTGTATAAAAAATAAGATAACATTTTAAAAAAACCAATAAAATATTATCTCACACCTGTTAGAATGGCTGTTATTGAAAGGATGAGGTAACTGACAAAAGATTAATCTCCAAAATGTACAAGCAGCTCATGCAGCTCAATATCAAAAAAACAAACATCCCAATCCAAAAATGAGCAGAAGACCTAAATAGACATTTCTCCAAAGAAGACATACAGATGGCCAACAAACACATGAAAGGATGCTCAACATCACTAATCATTAGAGAAATGCAAGTCAAAACTACAATGAGGTATCACCTCACACCAGTCAGAATGGCCATCATCAAAAAATCTACAAACAATAAATGTTGGAGAGGGTGTGGAGAAAAGGGAACCCTCTTGCACTGTTGGTGGGAATCTAAATTGATACAGCCACTATGGAGAACAGTATGGAGGTTCCTTAAAAAACTAAAAATAGAACTAACATGTGACCCAGCAATCCCACGACTGGGCATGTACCCTGAGAAAACCATAATTCATGTTTTAAAAAAAAAGTCATGTACCACACAGATATAGAGGATGGACCTGAGGACACATGGAGGGGGAAGGGTAAGCTGGGATGAAGTGAGAGTGGCATGGATATATATACACTACCAAATGTAAAATAGCTAGTGGGAAGCAGCCACATAGCACAGGGAGATCAGCTCCGTGCTCTGCGACCACCTGGAGGGCTGGGATAGGGAGGGTGGGAGGGAGACACAAGAGGGAGGAGATATGGGGATATATGTATATGTATAGCTGATTCACGTTGTTATAAAGCAACAACTAACACACCATTGTAAAGCAATTATACTCCAATAAAGATGTTTAAAAAAAAAAAGAATGATTTTGTAAGGCTCAGTGTTGGGCAGGTAGCTAGATAGACTTGGATTTTTTTTCACCAGTGAGTGGATATACCCGCACCACTAATAAACTAGAAAGTTTGGAGCTTCTGCTTCCATTTCTGACCTTGTAGTTTGTCTCAGACACTAAAAACCCTTTTAAAATTTATTTGCCTCAGGGTCATTATTTTATCAAGTAGAAATTCATTTTAATTCATCACTTATTGATTAGCAACTTTATGTTAGAAAGAGTTCTATATACCCCAGATGCATAAAAAAACAAAAGGTATAGAATCTTCCAAGGAACTGACAATTCAGTATGAGCCAACAAGCAAGTACATGGGTAACTATTATAAGTGACAGAATGTGACCTCATCCACACAAATTAAGTAACATGTAGTAGAATATTTTTAAAAGTATGAAACATGTTTGGAAACAGCATCCCCTTCTAATAAATGTTTATGTCCAATGAAAATGTGGATGCGTTATAATCTTTCAGGTGGAGTATTAAAGTAAAATCCACTGGATCTTTACAGTTGTCCTTGCTCAGCTTCCTTAATTTTATTCACTGGACTTAAATACATCAATCTGTAAATAGTGAAGGTGATTTTAGAGCAGGAACCTAACCTGCTGTTCTATTTCCTTATTTCTTTCAAAGTCCATTTATTTATTAAATAATAAAGTCCTTCACCATTTTGAATAAGGTTTGGTAGATATTGTTTTCTCTTTAATATGTGTGATTTCTAATACTGACTTTTTTCTTGCATGTTTAAAGCTGTTCTTTAGGACCTATGCATCAGCTCACGTTGGCAAAAGTCATAAATCCACATGTGTGCACACGCACGTACACACACATAGACACTCATAGGTTTGAGCAGGGTGTTTTTAAAAGCTAAACCTAGTGCAATGAATCACCTCCAACATGAGAAAAAGCTCTTTAAACTATTTTAAGTCAACATGGACAAGAGAAATTGGCCTGTAATACACCTCAGGTTCTTAACCTTTTTGGGAGCTATGGAAGAACTACTTCTCAATAAAGATAACATATATTGACAATAAAAATATATAAGGGAGGACATCCACTTATTAAACGTAGCAGATGATTTAGTAGGAACAGTTGTTTTATTAGCCTTCTGCTCTTTAATGACTGAGAGCATCCTGGGGCTATTTAAAAGATGATTTAATTTGTCTTCTAAACACATGGATGAGTTCAGGGTGTTTCTTTTTTTCCCTTGAACTGACGGTGTCTGCATTGACATTAAAGGCATGGATCAGGAATCTTTGTAATAATAAATCAGTCTTTAAAATTACTTGAGGTTGGTAGTTTAAACAGCTTTAAATGTGGATAAAATGAAGTATTATAAGTGTTTGTAGTAAAATATTCCATCAACTTGTTGCCTCAAAATTAAAGGTTGTGTCATATGTACTTTTAATGTGAACTATATTTGAGTATAAACTAAACTGTATCTGCAATTTTTATGCAATATCTGTATCATTATCGTCTTCATGAAAATGATCATTTGAACAAACATCTTCATAGCGATAGCCTGTTCCAGTTTCCCCTAGACCAGTAAATGGTGCCATCATCTATTTGCTCAGTTGCTCAGAGCAAAACCTGCAAATCATCCTTTCACCAATCCCTGTTACCCCTAAATTTCAATCCGTCATGATGCCTCGTGGGTTATACTTTCAGAATAGATCACGAAGTCTTTGGTACCTCTCCCTCTTTACAGTCACCACCCTGGGTCAAAAAGTTTTCATCTCTTTCCTTGACCACAGGAAGAGCTTGCTAACTGCAGGCTCTGCTTCCACTCTGGCTCTACCTTCAATACCTTTTATGCACAGCATCCAGAATGATAGTACACAGTTCAAGGCCTTAGCATTTGCTCTCCCAACTGTTTGGATGCTCTTCTTTCTCACTGCATTTCACACCTGAGTAAACTGAGCCCCAGAAAGATTATGTGCTTTGTTTAACCAGCATCAGGATAGCATGTTTCTGTGGTCTTAGGTACATGTTAAATTGTTCTTAGTCTCTTGTTTTAAATCTGTCCTTATGTTATTTCCTTTTATGCACACTGCTTTTGAGATCAGCTGTTTTCTTTGATATTCTAGTGGTTTCTAATCATAATATCTAATGGTTATGTGAGAAAAGAAATACTTTCCATTAATAACTGTTAATGGAGAGCATAGCCTGTGAAATTATCTGTCTTGTATTTCATCTACCTTAGAAAATGGTCGTTTTCATAATTTTTATTGGAATATGTTCAAAATTGGTTTTTATTCTTCACAAATTACCATGTTGCTATTTAATATTTAACTGAAGCCAGGATTAGGCAAATGACATAATAACTTCCTTTCTTATCTGGGAGCCCACATGAATATTGAGAGTATTAAGATATCAGTTAAGGGGCTTCCCTGGTGGCGCAATGGTTGAGAGTCCGCCTGCCAATGCAGGGGACGCAGGTTCGTGCCCTGGTCCGGGAAGATCCCACATGCCGCGGAGCAACCAAGCCTGTGAGCCACAACTACTGAGCCTGTGCGTCTGGAGCCTGTGCTCCGCAACAAGAGAGGCCATGATAGTGAGAGGCCCGCGCACCGTGATGAGGACTGGCCCCCACTTGCCGCAACTGGAGAAGGCCCTTGCGCAGAAACGAAGACCCAACACAGCCCAAAATAAATAAATAAATTTTAAAAAAATAAAAATAAAAATAAAAAAAGATATCAGTTAAGGTATCTGATATCCTCTGAGGAGAATGTCATATATTTGTGGAATAAAGACAAAACAGAGCAAACATATCTAATTTTATTTCTCTCAAGAGTGGTTTAGATTAACTTTACCCATACCTTAAAAGTTTTAGCTGAATGCTCCTCCCTCTACTTAAGCTAGTTTGATCTCTGAGGTAAGAGATGTAAAGGGAACTGTATTGCCTTATTTTCTGTGTGTGTGTGTGTGTGTGTGTTTATATGCATTCATGGGGAGATCTTCTCGATGCACAGGGAGAGAGAATAAGAGAAACAAGGCAGGTACGGGCCAGAAATTTGATTATGCAATAGAGGACTGACACAGTCCAAAGCACTAGGAAGGCAAGGAGACTACTGGGATAGGTAGGAGCAAGTTGGTAACGCAATTTACTTATTCATTTACTCACATAATGAATACTTATTTAGTGCCTACAGTGGTCCATTTATATTTGAGTTAGATAAAAGTATGTAAGAATAAGACATTACTGTATTAGAGTATGATATGCAAGGTCCAATGATTTGTCTTCAAAATCTGTTGTTGTTGTTAATGGTTTTTTAAGTTTAATATTGTTTAGTACGATATTAACAGAGTAAACAGTACTTTTGGCCTTTCTCATATTTAACTTTAATTGTGTTAGTGATGTACAATGCAATATGAAACTCCTCAACTCTCCAGGAAGAATTAATTTTGAGTTATATTCCATTGGAGATTGTTCTTACTGTAGTACTGCTGGCTTATCACAATATGGTTGGTAGTTCTAGGCTTGTCCAGTCATCTAATAATAGATGGTGACGTGGGACTCATTCTTGTTCACAGCTGAACTCTTAAGGGCCTAAAAGGGTGCCTGCTTTTTAGTAAGTGCACAGTAAATGTTTGTTGAAGCCATGGGTTTTAGATTAGTAGATTAGTGATGGAGGGAAGGCTAGTAATATATCCAAAGATCAAGTCAGGAGTTTTTTTTTTTTTGGCCGTGCCATGCAGGACCAGGTATCGAACTGGTGCCCCCTGCAGTGGAAGTGTGGAGTCTTAACCACTGGAGCACCAGGGAAGTCCCTCATGTCAGGATTTTAAAGTTCTGAGTAGGATTGATCATATAAGCTATCATCAGGCTAATAGGTTAAAGTCACTTTATTACTAATTAATATAAGAAACTAATAATATTAAGAAGCAACTAAATGGTCAGCATCCCATGTTGGAATTGTTATTTGGGTTCCACCTCATATTTTCCTTCTTCTTATTGGCTATTTTATTGTCTGTTTAGGCTGGAAAAGGTCTTCCTGATTATCTTACTTCATTTAAAGAAAGGAATACTGGTGAAGGTGATTTTTAAAATTAAAATATGAAGTATGTTAAATTGTAGACATTAGGTTTGGTTTATAAGGAGCTACATATGGGTATTAAGAAATGTGTAAAATAATTTATCCCCAAGCTAAGTGATAATCATACACATTATGGTAGAATAGGCTATTTTAAAGTATCAAACTTTATCTAAAAATAAATAATAGCACATCATATCAAAGGGATGGAACGGTTCTGTTGGGCAGAAGAATGTTAGATTGTAGTTGGGATTTCCATATGTGGTAGAAGAATTGATAGAGGTAGAGATAGAGAAGAGAGACAGAATATGTGGCTATAGTACTTTCTATGTGGATCATATTTTATAAAAAATCCTTTTGGCACTTTCCATGGTAAAAGTTGACTGTTCCAATTGGAAACATGAAACACATTTTGTCTCAGTGGGTTTTGTTATTACTGTATATACTTAAACAATACATACTGCTTTGCTTTTTAGGTAAATGCATGCACTATGAGGATTTATCACAATTTATATGGAAAATTATGTGGTGCTTATAAAGGAGAAGGTATATTAGTATATTACAAGTGATTTCTTAGATAAAAATAAAAGTGATGACATATTTAAACTGAAATACAAATTGGGAGGTATAATTATAATTTAAATGTTTTCTCAAAACTTTTTTTTTTTTTTTTTTTTTTTTTTTTTTTTGCGGTATGCGGGCCTCTCACTGTTGTGGCCTCTCCCATTGCGGAGCACAGGCTCCGGACGCACAGGCTCAGCGGCCATGGCTCACGGGCTTAGTTGCTCCGCGGCATGTGGGATCTTCCCGGACCAGGGCACGAACCCGTGTCTCCTGCATCGGCAGGCGGATTCTCAACCACTGCGCCACCAGGGAAGCCCTCTCAAAACTTTTTGAATGGGAGAAAAATAATGTATAAAATCTGTGAAGAATTTTATTTCAAAAAGTAAATTTAAAAAATGTCTGAACTCTCATGCTAAAAAAAGTACTTGAACATGCAGATAATTTGTTAAGCATTTTAAAAATCCCGTGAAAAGGAAGTGTTCAACAAAGAGTTCTTTGATGCAGCTATCAAAAAATCTGCATGAAAAAAAGCGAGAGCAGGTGAATATAAATATTATGTGTCACTGTGTCTGAGCAGTATTTTTCATGGTTCCCAGCCAGTAGTGATTCCCTTGTATGGAGTTAAATCAGTAATAAAAGAGGAGGAATAGGATGACTTTCATTTGAAACTCAATTTCTTGGTACCTTGTGAGCTGCTGTGCCACCTATCAGTGGAATAATAAAATAATTCACATATAACCAATTGGCTTAAAATATCCATTTTCATTCAGTAAAATGTACTACATTAGCCATTTCATGAACATAATTTGTGTCCATAAAGATATTGAATGTTTGGGGATGCCAGAACAGAATTATATCATGGACAAAGTGAAAACTGAGTACTAAGTATGACTTTTATTTTTAGGTCTATAGGTTTAAACCTATAGTGTTAGGTAGAATAATGGCTCCCCAAAGATATCCACATCATAATCCCTGGAAACTATAAATGTGTATGTTACATGGCAACAAAGAATTAAGATTGCATATGGAATTAAAGTTGTTAATTAGCTGACTTTAAAATAGGCAGATTTTCCTGGGTTAGCTGAGGGGGTCCTATAGCCACATGGATACTAAAAAAGAGAGACAGAGGAGTAGGTTAGAGTGATGCAATTTGAGAAAGATAGTATCCTCTATTGCTAGCTTTGGAGATGGAGGAAGAGGACCGTGAGCCACGGGTTACAGGAAGCAGGCCTCTAAAAACTGGAAAAAGCAAGGAAACTGATTGTCCCCTAGAGCCTGCAAAGAGGAACGTAGCTCTGCTGATGCTTGACTTTAGCCTAATGAAACCCATGTGAGACTGACCTACTTAACTGTAAGATAACTTGTGTTGTTTTAATCCACTAAGTTTGGGGGAATTTGTTACAGCAGCAGTTGAAAATTAATAAAGCTTCCATAGGGTTTTCTGCTATCCAAATCTTGGTTTAACCGCTCTGTTGAACCGTAGCTTTGGGGCCCGCTGAACCCCCCTCAGTGGGAGTAGTCCAGCAGTGCTCATCTCTGCAGGATGTAAATCACAGGAGATACCAAGAAACTTCTCCTCTCACCCTAGATCAAAATCCTTATCTTTTTTGCCAGAACTTATTATTTTGAAGGATGATTGACCGTGGGAATTCTTACTCTCTTTGGGGGAAACTATTATGCACCTCTGAGCTGGCAGTGTCATATGATAATCATATCATCACACAATAATCACTCTATCCCTTATACTCTGGATTATTCAATTTTTATTAACAGTATCAGCTACAAAGTCTTTGTTGAACTACATCAAGCCTAGGTCTCCTTCATAGTCTCTTTTCCAGTAATGATTGGATGCGTACCTCCTTCCAGAATTCTCACTGGGATCATACTTTGCTTTTCGCTTCATTGTGCTTGGCAGATAATTGCTTTTACAGATTGACGGTCTGTGGCAACTTTGCTTCAAGCAAATCTATTGTCTCCATTTTTCCAACAGCATTTGCTCACTTTGTATCTCTCTGTCACATTTTGGTAATTCTTGCAGTATTTTGAACTTCTTTATTATTATTTCATTTGTTTGGTTGATCTGTGATCGATGATCTTTGAGGTTACTATTGTAATTGTTTTGACTTTTTTTAGGTATAAAGTATTTTTAAATTAAGGTATGTACATTTTTTAAACATAATGGTATTGCACACTTAACAGACTACAGTATAGTGTAAACATAACTTTTATATGTACTGGGAAACCAAAACATTCATGTGACTGGCTTTATTGTGATATTCACTTTATTGCGGTAGTCTGGAACCAAAGCCACAGTATCGCCGAGGCATGCTTGTACACAGGTGTGTACATATACATGTGTGTGTAGTTATGTGCATGAACACACACACACACCCTCAACACCCAAATTTGAGCAACGGTAGGCACAGGGCATAAGGATGTCTAATTCCATACTGGAAAAAAAGCCTTTCTAAAATAAAGCTAATCTGCAGAAAGTAGCTGCTCCCATCCTTATAATACATCTTTACATGAGTATGTGAAACAGTTTGGCTCTTTGGGGAAGCATCTGAAATTTCCCCTTCGCAAAAAAGTGTCTTTGCTTTGCACTTGCATATCCAAATCCTGATTGGAAAGGAAGGTGAAGCTTTACCCAATGAAAAGGATAATCTGTCCTACTAAAAGTTTAAAATACATGCATTTCTTTTGGATAGCTGCTTTGCTCAAGTCCTCAATTAAGAGTTCTTAGTACTTATTTTAGTCTCCTCATCTAAAGGAAACATCATTTCCCCCAAATGAATGAAAGAGTAATGAGATTAACAAGAAGAATAAGAACAGATGAAAAAGTATATTTAATTCTTACCATAAACAATCTTAAAGGGTCCTCTTTATTTGAGAGTAAGTTTTCTCAGATTTCCACATTTACTTAAAGTGTGTTCTGATAAAATAACAACCATTAATGTTTATTGAGTGTTTACAACACATTAGTCACTGTCCTAATTATTTTAAATGCATCTTCCCATTGATTCCTCAGCTTGGTAGGATTTTTTTCCCTAAAAAAAAAAAAAAAAAAAATCAGTCTTAACAACTAGGAACTCCTTGTCTAGTCCCCAGTGCTGGCTGTAAGATTCTGACCTGGATAAATTAATGGTGGCACAAAATAAAAGTGACCTAGAAATCTAGCTAATCTTATCATAGCATTCATTTTTAATTGAGAAAGTCTAATTACTCAGATAATTGTGGGGCTTGTTGCTTACTTTTAATTACTGTAAAAATAAAAAAAGAAATTTTTGCTGCTGTATATGCCTCATGCCCTATAAAACTGGATATACATTTTTATGACCCATTTAGCTTCATTCACTTTATCAGTGAATAAAATGCAGTATAATGTGTTTCTAACTTCATAATACTTTTGTCTGACTTTTTATAACCATAAAACATTGGCTTCACGCACAAGCATACTTTTGGTTGGACGAGTTTATTTACTTTGTGTAGCTAATTAAACATTTCAGAAGATCAGTGGTGTAGCTTTGAGGTTTCATAAATAGGAAAGCTTGGGGAACAGTCCCTCACTGTACTTGAAACAATTTATTCTGCATTAATCAGTACACTACCTCAAAGAACTCCTCTGAAAGAATAAATCCAGATTAACTTAAAACGTGCTTGGAATTAGTGTTTTAGTGTAAATTACTGTGGACTTAAACAGCTTGAAAGAAGTTGTGTCTTATGAATTTCACTTGGGGCTTAGTCTCACGACTGGCCTGAAGGGGTACTCAGTACATGTTGATAATATTATTAAATTATTTTAATAACTTATTTTAGGAAAATGGAATAGAAGATTATTTTTCTGTCACAATCCTGGAGCCCTTGCCTACTAGCAGGCCATGTCTCCTGCTCTGGAATTTCAGACATCCTTAATCTTTACATATCTCTTTCTTATGGCCAATTTATCTTTTTTTTAAAACGTCTTTATTGGAGTATAATTGCTTTACAATGTTGTGTTACTTTCTGCTGTATAACAAAGTGAATCAGCTATATGTATATATATATATCCTCATACCTCTCCCTCTTGCGTCTCCCTCCCACCCTCCCTATTCCACCCCTCTAGATGGTCACAAAGCACTGAGCTGATCTCCCTGTGCTATGAGGCTGCTTCCAACTAGCTATATATTTTACATTTGGTAGTGTCTATATGTCAATGCCACTCTCTAACTTCGTCCCAGCTTCCCCTTCCCCTTCCCTGTATCCCCAAATCCATTCTCTACATCTGCGTCATTATTCCTGTCCTGCCCCTAGGTTCTTCAGAGTTTTTTTTTCCTTTTTTTACATTACATATATATGTGTTAGCATACGGTATTTGTTTTTCTCTTTCTGACTTACTTCACTCTGTATGACAGACTCTAGGTTCATCCACCTCACTAGAAATAACTCAATTTTGTTTATTTTATGGTTGAGTAATATTCCATTGTATATACGTGCCACATCTTCTTTATCCATTCATCTATCGAGGGACACTTAGGTTGCTTCCATGCCCTGGCTATTGTAAATAGTGCTGCAGTGAACGTTTTGGTACATGACTCTTTTTGAATTATGGTTTTCCCAGGGTATATGCCCAGTAGTGGGATTGCTGGGTCATATGGTAGTTCTATTTTTAGATTTTTAAGGAACCTCCATACTGTTCTCCATAGTGGCTGTATCAGTTTACATTCGCACCAACAGTGCAAGAGGGTGCCCCTTCCTCCACACCCTCTCCAGCATTTTTTGTTTGTAGATTTTTTGATGATGGCCATTCTGACCGGTGTTAGGTGATACCTCGTTGTAGTTTTGATTTGCATTTCTCTAATGATTAACGATGTTGAGCATCCTTTCATGTGTTTGTTGGCAATCTGTATATCTTCTTTGGAGAAATGTCTATTTAGGTCTTCTGCCCATTTTTGGATTGGGTTGTTTGTTTTCTTGATATTTTGGAGATTAATCGTTTGTCAGTGGCTTTCTTTACAAATATTTTTTCCCATTCTGAGGGTTGTCTTTTCGTCTTGTTTATGGTTTCCTTTGCTCTGCAAAAGCTTTTAAGTTTCATTAGGTCCCATTTGTTTATTTTTGTTTTTATTTCCATTTGTCTAGGAGGTGGGTGAAAAAGGATCTTGTGATTTATGTCATAGAGTGTTCTGCCTATGTTTTCCTCTAAGTGTTTGGTAGTATCTAGCCTTACATTTATGTTTTTAATCCATTTTGAGTTCTTATTTATTTATTTATTTATTTTTGCGGTACGAGGGCCTCTCACCGTTGTGGCCTCTCCAGTTGCGGAGCACAGGCTCTGGATGCACAGGCTCAGTGGCCATGGCTCACGGGCCTAGCCGCTCCGCAGCATGTGGGATCTTCCCGGACCGGGGCATGAACCCTTGTCCCCTGCATCGGCAGGTGGACACTCAACCACTGCGCCACCAGGGAAGCCCTCAGTTTATTTTTTGTGTATGGTGCTGGGAGTGTTCTAATTTTATTCTTTTACATGTAGCTGTCCAGTTTTCCCAGTACCACTTATTGAAGAGGCTGCCATTTCTCCATTGTACATTCTTGCCTCCTTTGTCAAAGATAAGGTGAACATATGTGCATGGATTTATCTCTGGGCTTTCTATCCTGTTCCATTGTTGTATATTTCTGTTTTTGTGCCTGTACCATAGTGTCTTGATTACTGTAGCTTTGTAGTCTAGTCTGAAGTCAGGGAGCCTGAATCCTCCAGCTCGGTGTTTCTTTCTCAAGATAGCTTTGGCTCTTCGGGGTCTTTTGTGTTTCCATACAAATTGTGACATTTTTTGTTCTAGTTCTGTGAAAAATGACATTGGTAGTTTGATAGGGATTGCATTGAATCTGTGTATTGCTTTGGGTGGTATAGTCATTTTCAAAATGTTGATTCTTCCAATCCAAGAACATGGTATATCTCTCCATCTGTTTGTATTGTCTTTAATTTCTTTCTTCGGTGTCTTGTCATTTTCTACGTACAGGTCTTTTGTCTCTTTTGGTAGGTTTAATGCTAGGTATTCTATTCTTTATGTTATAGTGGTAAATGAGAGTGTTTCTTTAATTCCTCTTTCAGACTTTTCATCATTCGTGTGAAGTAATGCAAGAGATTTCTGTGCATTAATTTTGTATCCTGCATCTTTCCCAAATTCTTTGATTAGCTCTAGTAGTTTTCTGGTGGCATCTTTAGGATTCTCTATGTATAGTATCATGTCATCTGCAAACAGTGACAGCTTTACTTCTTTTCAAATTTGGATTCCTTTTATTTCTTTTTCTTCTCCGACTGCTGTGGCTAAAACTTCGAAAACTATGTTGAATAATAGTGGTGAGAGTGGGCAACCTTGTCTTGTTCCTGATCTTAGTGGAAATGGTTTCAGTTTTTCACCATTGAGAATGATGTTGGCTGTGGCTTTGTCATATATGGCCTTTATTATGTTGAGGAAAGTTCTGTCTATGCCTACTTTCTGAAGGGTTTTTATCATAAATGGGTGTTGAATTTTGTCAAAAGCTTTCTCTGCATCTGTTGAGATGATCATATGGTTTTTCTCCTTCAGTTTGTTACTATAGTGTATCATGTTGATTGATTTGCGTATATTGAAGAATCCTTGCATTCCTGGAATAAACCCACTTCATCATCGTGTATGATCCTTTTAATGTGCTGTTGGATTCTGTTTGCCAGTATTTTGTTGAGGATTTTTGCATCTGTGTTCATCAGTGATATTGGCCTGTAGTTTTCTTTCTTTGTGACGTCTTTGTCTGGTTTTGGTATCAGGGTGATGGTGGCCTCGTAAAATGAGTTTGGGAGTGTTCCTCCCTCTGCTGTATTTTGGAAGAGTTTGAGAAGAATAGATGTTAGCTGTTCTGTAAATGTTTGATAGAATTCTGTGAAGCCATCTGGTTCTGGCTCTTGTTGGAATATTTTCAATCACACTTTTAATTTCAGTGATTGTGGTTGGTCTGTTTATATTTTCTGTTTCTTCTGTGTTCAGTCTTGGAAGGTTGTGCTTTTCTAAGAATGTGTCCATTTCTTCCAGCTTGTCCATTTTATTGGCATAGAGTTGTTTGTAGTAATCTCTAATGATCCTTTGTATTTCTGCAGTGTCAGTTGTTACTTCTTCTTTTTCATTTTTAATTCTGTTGATTTGAGTCTTCTCACTTTTTTTCTTCATGAGTCTGGCTAATGGTTTATCAATTTTTAAAATCCTCTCATAGGACCATTCTTTGGTTTTATTGATCTTTGCTTTCATTTCCTTTGTTTCTTTTTGGTTTATTTCTGATCTGATCTTTATGATGTCTTTTCTTCTGCTAACTTTGAGTCTTTTGTCCTTTCTCTAATTGCTTTAGGTGTAGGGTTAGGTTGTTTATTTGAGATTTTTCTTGTTTCTTGAGGTAGAATTGTATTGCTATGAACTTCCCTCCTAGAACTGCTTTTGCTGCATCCCATAGGTTTTGAGTCATCATGTTTTCATTGTCATCTGTTTTTAGATATTTTTTGATTTCCTCTTTGATTTCTTCAGTGTTCTCTTTGTTATTTAGTAGTGTATTGTTTAGCCTCCGTGAGTTTTTATTTTTTTATAATTTTTTCCTGGAGTTGCTATCTAGTCTCATAGCGCTGTGGTCAGAAAAGATACTTGATACGATTTCAATTTGGTTAAAATACGGAGGCTTGATTTGTGACCCAAGACATGTTCTGTCCTGGAGACTGTTCTATGAGTACTTGAGAAGAAAGTGTATTTTGTTGTTTTTGGATGGAATATCCTATAAATATCAATTAAGTCCATCTTGTCTCATGTGCCATTTAAGGCTTATGTTTCGTTATTCATTTTCATTTTGGATGATCTGTCCAGTGGTAAAAGTCCATTGTTAAAGTCCCTTATTATGAGTGTTTTTACTGTCGATTTCCCCTTTTATGGCTATTAGCATTTGCTTTATGCATTGAGGTGCTTCTATGTTGGGTGGATAAATATTTACAATTGTTATATCTTCTTCTTGGATTGATCCCTTGATCATTTTGTAGTGTCCTTCTTTGTCTCTTGTAATAGTCTTTATTTTAAAGTCTGTTTTGTCTGATATGAGAATTGCTCCTCCAGCTTTCTTTTGACTTCCATTTGCATAGAATATCTTCTTCTATCCCCTCACTTTCAGTCTGTATGTGTCCCTAGGTCTGAAGTGGGTCTTTTGTAGACAGCATATATATGGGTCTTGTTTTTGTATCCATTCAGCCAGTCTGTGTCTTTTGTTGGGAATGTTTATATTTAAGGTATTTATCAATATGTATGTTCCTATTACCATTTACTTAATTGTTTTGGGTTTGTTCTTGTAGGTCTTTTCCTTCTCTTTTGTTTCTTGCCTAGAGAAGTTCCTTTAGCATTTGTTGTGAAGCTGGTTTGGTGGTGCTGAACTCTCTCAGCTTTTGCTTGTCTCTAAAGGTTTTAATTTCTCCATCAATTCTGAATGAGATCCTTTCTGGGTAGAGTAATCTTGGTTGTAGGGTTTTCTCCTTCATCACTTTAAATATGTCCTGCCACTCCCTTCTGGCTTGTAGAGTTCCTGCTGAAAGATCAGCTGTTAATCTTATGGGGATTCCCTTGTATGTTATTTGTTGCTTTTCCCTTGCTGATTTTAATATTTTTTGTTTGTTTTTAATTTTTTAAATACATATTAGTGTATATATGTCAATCCCAGTCTCCCTGTTTGTATTTAATTTTTGATAGTTTGATTAATATGTGTCTTGGCATGTGTTTCCTTAGATTTATCCTGTATGCGACTGTCTGCGCTTCCTGGACTTGATTGACTATTTCCTTTCCCATGTTAGGGAAGTTTTCAGCTCTGATACCTCCAAATATTTTCTCAGACCAATTCTTTTTCTCTTCTTCTTCTTGGACCCCTATAATTCGAACATTGGTGCATTTAATGTTGTCCCAGAGACTCTCCTCAATTCTTTTCATTTCTTTTTTCTTTATTCTGTGCTGCATTAGTTATTTCCACTCTTTTATCTTCCAGTTATCCATTTTTCCACCTCAGTTATTCTGTTATTGATTCCTTCTAGAGAATTTTTAATTTCATGTATTGTGTTGTTCATCATTGTTGTTTGCTCTTTAGTTCTTCTAGGTCTTTGTTAAACATTTCTTGTATTTTCTCCTTTCTATTTCCCAGATTTTGGATCATCTTCACTATCATTATTCTGATTTGTTTTTCAGATAGGCTGCCTGTTTCCTCTTGATTTTTTTTCAGTCTGGTGGGTTTTTTCCTTGCTTCTTCATGTGCTGTGTTTCTCTGTCTTCTCATTTTGCTTAACTTACTGTGTTTGGGGTCTCCTTTTTGCAGGCTGCACATTCGTAGTTCCTGTTGTTTTTGGTGTCTGCCCCCAGTGGGTGAGGTTGGTTCAGTGGGTTGTGTAGGCTTCCTGGTGGAGGGGACTGGTGCCCTTTGTTCTGGTGCCTGGGCTTGGCTTTTGTCTTTCTGGTGGTCAGGGCTGCATCTGGTTGTGTGTTTTGTGCTGTCTGTGAACTTACTGTGATTTTAGGCCGCCTCTCTGCTCATGGGTGTGGTTGTGTCCCTGTATTGCTAGTTGTTTGGCATGGAGTGTCCAGCACTGGAGCTTGCTGGCCATTGGGTGGAGCTAGGTCTTAGTGTTGAGATGGAGATCACTGGGAAAACTCTTGTTGGTTGTTATTTCGTGGGGCTGGGAGGTCTCTGGTGTTCCAGTGTCCTGAACTCAGCTCTCCCACCTTCGAGGCTCAGGCTTGGCCCCAGGCTGGAGCACCTGTACCCTGTGAGCCACACAGCTCAGCAGAAAAGGGAGAAAAAAATGAAAGAAAGAAAAATAAAACTATTAAAATAAAAAAAATAAAAAAAAAAAAGAAGAGAGCAAACAAACCAATAAGCACATCCACCAGTGATAACAAGTGCTAAAAACTAAACTAAGATAAACATAAAAATCAGAAAAAACTCAGTCGCAGATGGCACACCCCAAGTCTGTAGTTGCTCCCAAAGTCCACCGCCTCAGTTTTGGGATGATTTGTTGTCTGTGCAGGTATTCCATAGATGCTGGGTACATCACGTTGGTTGTAGGGATTTAATCTACTGCTCCTGGAGCTGCTGGGAGAGATTTCCTTTCTCTTCTTTGTTCGCATAGCTCCTGGGGTTCAGCTTTGGATTTGGACGTGCCTCTGCATGTAGGTCGCCCTCAGGCATCTGTTCCCTGCCCAGCCAGGAGGAAGTTAAAGCAGCGGTTGATTAGGGGGCTCTGGCTCACTCAGGCCAGGGGGAGGCAGTGTTATGGTAGTCATAATTGGAATGCAGGGCGAGCCTGCAGTGGCAGAGGCCAGCGTGACATTGCAACAGCATGAGGCACACTGTGTGTTCTCCTGGGTAGATTGTCCCTGGATCACGGGACCTTGGCAGTGGCAGGCTGTGCAGGCTCCCAGGTTGGGGTGTTTGTGGATAGTGACCTGTACTTGTACACAGGCTTCTTGGTGGCTGCAGCTGGAGCGTTAGCGTCTCATGCCCATCTCTGGGGTCTGAGCTGATAGCTGCATTTGCGCCCGTCTTTGGACCTCGCTTAGGCGGTGCTCTGCCTTCTCTGGGCACGTGGGGAAGGATTCCCCTCTCCTCGCACACCCCGAAACAATGGTCTGTTGCCTCTTAGGCAGGTCCAGACTTTTTCCTGGAGTCCCTCCCAGCCAGCTGTGGTGCACTAGCCCCCTTCAGGCTGTGTTAACGCAGCCAACCCCAGTCCTCTCCCTGGGGTCTGACCTCCGAAGCCCGAGCCTCAGCTCCCAGCCCCCACCCGCCCTGGCGGGTGAGCAGACAAGCCTCTCAGGCTGGTGAGTGCTGGTCAGCACCGATCCTCTGTGCGGGAATCTCTCTGCTTTGCCCTCCGTACCCTGTTACTGCACTCTCCTCCATGGCTCCGTAGCTCCCCGCTCCGCCACCCACAATCTTCGCCCGCAAAGGGGCTTCTATTGTGTGGATACCTTTCCTCCTAAATAGCTCCCTCCCAGAGGTGCAAGTCCTGTCCCTATTCCTCTATCTCTGTTTTTTCTTTTCTCTTTGGCCCTACCCAGGTATTTGGGGATTTTCCTACCTTTTGGGAGGTCTGAGGTCTTTTGCCAGCATTCGGTAGGTGTTCTATAGGAGTTGTTCCACATGTAGATGTATTTATGGGGAGGAAGGTGATCTCCACATCGTACTCCTCCGCCATCTTGAAGGTCTCCCCAGCCACTTCATCTTAAGTCTACCTTGTTATGTTCACTATTTCATGTGTTTTCCTACTGAGAGTCATATATTTCCTGTGTTATAGGATGGGTCAGATATCAGAATATCACATATTGCAAGTGTCATTAGGGTGGAATTAAGCTATAAATAGAAATATAGGTCTGACATGGGATATTGAGAAATAGAATGTGGGAATGGACCATATGCAGACTTTTAAAAAGTCCAGTTATTCAGAAAATAAAATGTTGAAAACTAACAAACACCACTCATGAGGAGTTAAAAAGGGAAAGAATAAAAAAGAAAATGGGCCACATCTAGTAACTGGACATTTCTCTTGCTTAGGACAAACTCCAAACTTTGAATTCGTATTTTGGTTTATGAATGAGTACTATAGAAACACCCACAGAATCCTCCAGGGAAACGTTATTATCAAGAAAGCTGATCTTGGGCTTCCCTGGTGGCGCAGTGGTTGAGAATCCGCCTGCCGATGCAGGAGACACGGGTTCGTGCCCTGGTCCGGGAAGATCCCACATGCCGCGGAGCAACTAAGCCCGTGAGCCATGGCCGCTGAGCCTGTGCGTCCGGAGCCTGTGCTCCGCAACGGGAGAGGCCACAACAGTGAGAGGCCCGCATACCGCAAAAAAAAAAAAAAAAAAAAAAAAAAAAAAAGAAAGCTGATCTTGTTAAACTTATTGCACAAGGGAAAGCAGGACTTTTACAGACTCTTCATAGCCTTAAGAGAGGAACAGCAGGGAAGGGTACATACAGAGTTTTGTGGGCTGCACTGAATGGTTCTAGGACTATTTTGAACCAGGTTTGGTTAGAATTTGTTAACTAGATGAGTTGTTGTGGCAGTCTGTGGTGTTGTCTTAGAACATATGGGTCTGAATGAGTTGCCATGAAGCCATTTGAACTTGAACAATTAGGTTGTGTTCCAAGTGTGAAGGGTCCCTCCCCAAGGTGGTTATGCTTGCCATCATGGGAAATTATGCTAGGCCCTGGTACCGTTGACATAGGAGACTTGATTGGGTCTGAGTTCTTAGATCATTCTGTATTAACTCTTTAGGATACAGAGGTGGATTAGAGAGTGATAATTTAGTTCACATACAGTGAAAAATTCTCCTCACTTCTCCGACAATTATTTATTTCAAACACCTACTACAGGAGCACTGTACACGTAGGAGTTAAGAGCATGGGCTGTAAAGCCATATTGTCTTCCTTTGTATCCTGGTTCTACTAGTTACCAGCTGTGTGACCTTGAACAATTTACATAATCAATTTGTGTCTTGATTTCCTCATTTGCAAAGTATGGCCAGTAATAATAAATGGGCTAGTGTATGTGAAATTCTTAAAACGGTATGGTGCTCAGTAGGGGCTATTATCATTCATGCTATTACTGATTTGTAACATGATGTTTATATTTCTTTTAATTAAATTGCTGTTTTCCCCCTTGTAAAAGCAAAGAGAAAAGGTTAGGAAATGGAGGTGTATAATTTATTTCTATTATTAGTGACTTATATTAAATTAGTAGTTGGGCCAATAGGCCATAAAAAGGAAATCTATCTTGTGGGATGTAAGAAGTGCATGTAGTAGAATATGCCATCAATTAATAATGGCATTAAAGAATGAAGCAAAGACCTATTTAAATGACCTCAGGGAGGAATCAGAAATGTTTTGCAGCAGTATCTGCTTTGGGGAAGACCTAGTGATTTACTATAGTAAATTATGAGTGGCAAACCAAAGCTCTCATCATTTAGACTCTGACAGTCTGCTCTTCTATACCTGTCTTCGAGGTCTGTCTTCTAGGCTGGCTTCAGAGTTTTTTCTCCTATTAACCCCAGCACTGGGTATGATATAATCAGTGTGAGTATCAGAGAATTACTGACTTAGCTAGGCTTTACTAGGACTTTTGATAAATACATTGGTGTCCTCTTATCCATTAGACCTGGAATTGTTTCATTTAACTTCTAGGCTATTTTTAGGTCTTAAACTAATCCTTAAGAATAATGTACCTTAGAGGTGAACTGAAGCCCTCTCATGTTTTTTTTTTAAAGGAAGGCTGGATCTGGGTTCTTATAGCCACACTTGACTGCTCCCTTATGAATCCTCTATTTCTTTTTGCAGCTAGTAGAAGAGAGCTGAGCTTTTAAATAAATACATTTATTTATTTATTTTTGGCTGTGTTGGGTCTTCGTTTCTGTGTGAGGGCTTTCTCCAGTTGTGGCAAGCGGGGGCCACTCTTCATCACAGTGTGTGGGCCTCTCACTGTCGCGGCCTCTCTTGTTCCGGAGCACAGGCTCCAGACGCACAGGCTCAGTAGTTGTGGCTCACGGGCCCAGTTGCTCCACGGCATGTGGGATCTTCCCAGACCAGGGCTTGAACCCGTATCTCCTGCGTTGGCAGGCAGATTCTCAGCCACTGCGCCACCAGGGAAGCCCACCCTCTCATTCTTGATAACCTAACTAGTGCTTTTAATATGAGTTGGTTGCTTGGATTATTTTGTCTCTCTGTAGTATAAAATAGTCAACCACTGGAATAACAAATGTAACACAGAGACCCATAGCGATTAGATGGTCATCACAGGGAATCTTATTTGGTTCCATTTAACAAACTATTATGCATTTTCTAGGATCCAGATATTTTGAAAGTATTAGGAAGGCACAACTGCAACCTTTGATATGATGGTAATATGAACAAAGCCCTGTGAGAATGCAAGAGAGGATGTTGGTTTAGGGCTGTATGTGTGTGAGTGTGTAAATATCTGTGCGTGTCTGTGTGTTGGGGAATGACAATTAGGGAATTCTTCATAGATGAGATGACATTTATGGTGTCATTAGCTAAAACCTTTAGAAATGTACTTAGATTGGTGGGTTTGTAGTGGCTATTTTTTTTCCATCTGTAGCAGTCAGACCTTATGTGTGACAAACTCTCGTTTACCTAATCTGTTTTAGTCTTTCTAAGGCTGGCACAGTCACTGAATAGGAATGGCTCCATCTGCCTTTCCACATGGCTTCACAATTACAGGAATATGAATCCCTCCAAAGAATGCTTAGATGTAGGCCAAAGAATCTGTGGTCTCTGAAAAGCATTTCACTGGAGATGAACCTAATTCAGTTTACATTAAAGTGATTTTTAATCCAAATGAATATTGCATGAGCTAACGATACACTCTCTATGACTTTACTTCACATGCAGATCCAGCCTTACTGGGAGCCATGTGCCAGGTGAGGTCCTGCCTCAGGGCCTTTGCACTTGCTGATCCTTTAGTATGGAAATGACTTTTCTTCAGAGAGTCAACACAAGACTCAACTGTTGTTTTCATCTAACTTTATTTTTAAATGTCACTTCTTTTGAAAGGCCTTCCCTGTAGATCCTCTCTAAACAGAAATAACTCCTCCATCCCTTTCATTCTCTGTCTCTTTAGCCTGTTCTGTTTTTCTTCATAGCGCTTGCTGTAACCTGATTTTGTTTATTTATTTATCTATCCTTATTTTTACCCCTAGTCCCAAATTTAAGCTTCATAAGGCAAGAAAGTTGTACATTTTTTTCACTGTTTTATTTCCAGGGCCTAAAACAGTAGGAAATCAATAAATATTTAATGAACAGTAAATAAATGAATAAATGAATTAATATTAGAGTTAGTGTACTCTCTCAAATGTATATTTCGTATTGCACAAACACATTTAATTTCATGCAATTCATTATCTAATTGATATCTTTATATTGCTTTAGAAACTGGCTACCTTGAATATGTTTAGATTAGAAAAAGTAAAAATAATACATCATTTTAAAATAAAGTAAAACTCCTTTTTATACCTAAGAATTTATTATACTTTTGATATTAATTTTATGAGTATTAGATCATTGTAGATATAAAGTTTCCCACTCCAAATAGCAGTATTAGAGGGCGTGGCTTTAACTTCTACACTCTGTGCTAGAGAACCCAGGAAAATTGCAGCCTGGACTATTGCAGTAGTATGTTGGCTAGTCTTTCAGTCTGTAATTTCCTTCTGCTTCAAACCATTGTCCATATGCTACCATAATTAGTGTTTGAAAATGATAGATCTGAGCATGTCATTTTTCTGCTCCTAAAATCCCATTTTCCTACTAAATAAAATCTAGCTTTCTATGCCTAGCCTTTACCGCTTTCCAAAATGTGTTCTCTGCCCATTATCAATCTAACTTCCAGTTATACCAACCTTTGGAACACATATTCCTGAATCACAAAAGGTTTTACTCCCTTTTCGTATACCACAAAATTCACTTAGCTTGGTACTTTATACCTAATTTGTAGTAAGAGTTTATTGGTAGTAACTGTATGTTTAACTATTTTTTTTTCAGTTTTGCCACTGTTCTAGACGTTAAAGATGACCTCTCCTTGAAACTGGATTATATTTCAAATGCAAAATGCCACATTTATCATAAACCTCCTAATTTGTTTTCTAGTTTTGATTGGGTAGTAATATTTTCTCAATTTATTAGTAAAATGAGAATATATCACTTGGCTGACATGCTGTAGTCCCACAGACTTTGAGGTGACACAAGCTGTCTAACTCTTCATCTGCTCTTTCTCTCCCAAAGAACATACTTTATACTGGATGACCTGATACAACCAGATTTTAATAGTTTTATTTGACTCAACAGACACAAAGTGTGATTGCATGTTATTTTATAAGCTACGGCAGTACGGCTGCTGTACCATATAAACACGTGGGGATATATCAGTGACTTAAGACAGTAATTTGTACTCCAGGTGTAAGTCCAATGCAGGTGTTCCTTGTTGGCAACTAATAATTTTCCAAGGATCATTAAGGGCCATAGCTCCTTTTATTGTGGTTCTGCCTTCTCTGAAGTCCAGGTCATCATTTTCTTCTGCATCTAGCCCCTGAATAGGGGAAGAGAAGATAGAAAAGCCACAGTAGCTTTTGAAAAGTCACATTATAGAAGTGATGCCTGTCAGTTCTCTGCACTTTTCACTGGATAAAACAGGTGTATGGCCGCACGTAACTCTAAGGAAAATGTAGTGCCTGCCTGAGTGGCTGATTCTCAGTAAAAACTCCACATTCTGAAAGGTATAGAGTGAGTTTGGTTGTCTGACTTCCTGTTTTTGCCATAATTTGCAATTATCAGCTTAAAAGGGAAAACTGTCTAGTGGTCTTACAAATGGGGAGATAAAGCTTAATTACCTGAATACATATGAGGAAAATGTGTATCAGTGTCAATTCTGTATTAAGAAAACTTTGGTCATACTGGGGTTCTAATTCCAGAAATGAATCAAGGTCAGTAAATTTCATAGAGCCTTAAGTACAAATGTAATCATTTCTTATGTTGATTTTTATTCATTTTAAAATTATTGTGATAACCATACTGGTTCCTTTCACAGCATATGAATGGGGAATTAAATGCTAATAATAATGTTTTGCTGACAAGTGTTCAGTTTGAGTCAGAGAGATAAAATATACTTGTCTAGGTGACAAGATAAGTGTAAAACTTAATGCAGCCCAAGAGTGATCAAAGATCAGATCAAAAATATGTAGTGGTATAAGTCAACTTTGTTTTTCATTTTCATGATATTGATACTTGTCCCAAAACACCTCCAGGGATGACTAGCTCTATTTCCAAACTTCTAAAGGCAGAACCTGCAGGAAATCTGATCAGTATTCTTGTTATTGAACAAGTTTTCTGAATGCCTGCCATAGTAGGAAGTATTTGCAAGGTAGAATATTCATTTTTAAAACTTATTTTTCTTTCATATGCTACAAATAAAATTAATATAGTGTCATGAAAAAATGTTCTATTAGTATGTTTTGACTTTCCTCTTAGTTTTATTTTAACATCACCGCTATATTAATATGATTTTTTCACTATTTATACTTTTATTATTCTTAATATTTTAAAATTGAAGTATAGTTGATTTACAATATTATGTTAGTTTCAGGTGTACAACATAGTGATTCACTATTTTTATAGATTATGCCCCATTTAAAGTTATGATGAAATAATACCTATATTTCTCTGTGCTATATAATGTATCCTTGTTGCTTATTTATTCTATACATAGTAGTTCGTATCTCTTAATCCCCTACTCCTATCTTGCTCACCCCCCTTCCCTCTCCTCACTGGTGACCACTAGTTTGTTCTCTATATCTGGGAGTCTCTTTCTGTTTTGTTATATTCATTCATTTGTTTTATTTTTTTGATTCCACATATAAGTGATAACATAGAGTACTTTTCTTTTTCTGTATAACTTATTTCACTAAGCATAATACCCTCTAAGTCCATCCATGTTGTTGCAAATGGAAAAATTTCATTTCTTTATGGCTGAGTAATATTCCATTGTATATATATACCACATCTTCTTTATCCATTCACCCGTTGATGGACACTTGAGTTGATTCCATATTTTGGATATTGTAAATAATGCTGCTGTGGACACTGGGGTACGCCTATCTTTTAGAATTAGTGTTTTTGTTTTCTTTGGATATGTACCCAGGAGTGGAATTGCTGGGTCATATGGTAGTTTTATTTTTAGTTTTTGAGGAACCTCCATGGTGTTTTCCATAGTGACTGCACCAAATTACATTCCCACCAACAGTATACTAGGGTTCTCTTTTTTCCACATCCTCTCCAACATTTGTTTTTTGTAGACTTTTTGATGGTAGAGATTCTGACTGGTGTGAGGTGTTATCTCATTGTAGTTTTCATTTGCATTTCTCTGATGATTAGCAATATTGAACATCTTTTCATTTGCCTGTTGCCCATCTGTATTTCTCCTTTGGAAAAATGTCTGTTCACATCTTCTGGCCTTTTTTTAATTGTGTTGGGGTTTTTTTTGATATTGAGTTGTGAGCTGTTTATATACTTTGGATATTAACCCCTTATCAGTCCTATCATTTGCAAATATTTTCTCCCATTCAGTAGGTTGTCTTTTCCTTTTGTTGATGGTTTCCTTTGCTGTGCAGAAGCTTTTAAGGTTAATTACGTCCCATTTGTTTATTTTTGCTTTTGTTTCTTTTGCCTTAGGAGATAGGTCCAAAAAAATGTTGCTATGATTTATGTCTAAGAGTGTTCTGCCTATATTCTCGTCTCAGAGTTTTATGGTTTCAGGTCTTACATTTAGGTCTTTAATCCATTTTGAGTTTATTTTTGTATGTGGTTTGAGAAAATGTTCTTAACCTCATTGTTTTTTTTTTTTTTACATGTAGCTGTTCAGTATTCCCAGCACCACTTACTGAAGAGGCTGTCTTTCTCCACTGTATATTCTTGTCTCCTTTGTCATAGATAATTGACCATAGGTGGGTGGGTTTATTTCTGGGCTCTTTATCCTGTTCCATTGATCTATGTGTCTGTTTTTATGCCAGTGCCATGCCAATTTGATTACTGTATCTTTGTAGTATAGTCTAAAGTTTGGGAGGGTGATGCCTTTAGCTTTGTTCTTTTTTCTCAAGATTGCTTTGGCAGTTCATGTTCTTTTGTGTTTCCATATAAATTTGAAGATTAATTGTTCTATTTCTATGGAAAATGCCATGGGTATTTTGGTAGGTAGCACATTATATCTGTAGATTGCTTTAGGTAGTATGTAAAAATATAATGTTTTAGAAGCTATTGGTTTATTGTTAGAAATAGAATAAAATTATTTTTGTATGTATTAGATACTCAAATAACAGTATATCTATGTCTTTTATCAATATTTAAGCTTGTATAAAAATAATTCATTCTTTAGCATGGCATTTTGTAACCACCACGAAACATACTCAGAAAGATTGCTAGACACATAGTTCTGTGTGTGTGTCTATAAGAATTATATATATATATATATATATATATATATATATACACACACATGCACACACACATATACACATGTATATGTATATATCTAATTGTATAACATATATATAATGGCATAATATATATATATGTATGTATGTGTACATTGTATGTGTCAGTGTCTGAATTGATTTGTTTTTAAATGGCATATCTTCCTGTAACAATAATGTCTAATATTTGCAAAATACCCTATAAAATACTTATTGTAGCCTCACAAAAATCCTATTGGTAAAATAGCATTAGCTTCATATTCCAGATGAGAAAACTTGGGCTCCAAGTAATAAATACTTTGTTTCTGATTAAGTGCCATGTGGAGTCAAACCCAGCTTCTGCAGACTTTTCTTGCTATACTATATCTGACTGCCTCTAAAAAAAATAGGAGATAAGAAAGACTCTGATACTCTGAATTGAATATGAACATCAAAATTGTGAATATGAGCCTAGTAAAAGTCAGTATGTTTAATGACATGTAATAGAGTTTAGAGTCTGAATAAACTAAAGTTTTTGATCAACCAAAGTTCAGAATATGATCCTGCATAACGTGGAGAATCATCCTGTGTGTGTGTGTGTGTGTGTGTGTGTGTGTGTGTGTGTGTGTGAAGAATTAAAGTCATAAAATTAAGTAGACTAAAGAAAATATAATGTAAATGAGGTAGCATGGAAAAATGTGTTGGCAACTGGCTGCAAGTTGGATATTTTACTACTTTCCTACATCTCCTTTCTAAATTGTGCACTGGGGTTTCCTTTAAATGGCTATATTTTTTTGGAAGAGAATTCTGAGTGTGTATGTATATGCAAATGAGGCAAAAAACTTCTAGATGCCTTTAGCTTCCATTAATATGGCATTACTAATTCACGATGAAGATATTTTATTTTAATGTTAGTGGTGTTGCTTTTGGTTGGGAGCCAGGTGAATTTAATCCTATTACTATTGCCTACAATGAGGAGTAGTTCTGTTTAATGATATGTACTAATGCATCAGTGGACAGCTTGAATGGAGTGAGAGAAATGGCTGTTGGCAAACACTAAAGACTTAGAGAATTCAAACTTTTGTGCCTTCTTAACTAGCATTCCAAATAATCTTCAGGAAAATCATTTAAAGAATGTATGCAAAAATCCTATAGTCTTCACAGGTGACACAATCTTATATATAGAAAATCCTAAATATTTAACAAAAAAACCCCTGTTAGAATAACAAATTCAGCAAATTTGCAGGATATAAAATCATTATGCAAAAATAAGTTTTGTTTCTGTACACTAACAACAATATAGAGAGGAAATTAAGAAAAAGTTCCCTTTCAAATATCATTAAAAAGAATAAAGTACTTGGGAATTAACAAAACAAGTGAAATATTTATATTCTGAAAACTATAAAGCACTGCTGAAAGAAATTAAAGAAGACATAAGTAAATGGGAAGGCATCCTGTGTTCATGAATTGGAAGACTTACTGTTATTAAGATGTCAATCCTACTCAAAGTGATCTGCAGATTCAGTGCAATCTGTATGAAAATTCAGATGACATTTTTTGAAGAAATGTAAAAAAAATCCATCCTAAAATTCCTGTGAAATCTCAGGGACTCAGAATAGCCCATATAATCTTGAAAAGGAAGAACAAAATTGGAGGAAGTCACACTTCCTGATTGCAAAATTTACTACAAAGCTATAGTGATCAACCATTGTGACACTGACATAGAGACAGACATATAAACAAACAAAATACAGTAAAGAGCACGGAAGTAAACTCTAGCATATATGGTCATTAATTTTCGACAAGGCTGCCAAGATCATTCAGTGGAGATGTGATAGTCTTCAACAAATGTTGTTGGGGAAACTGGGTATCCACATGCAAAACAAGTTAGACCTTACATTACAACGTATGCAAATATTAACTTAAAATGGATTAAAAGCTAAACTTAAAAGCCAAAGCTATAAAACTCTTAGAAGAAAACAGAGGGATATGTTCTTCATAACATAGAGAGAAGACTTCATGACATTGGATTTAGCAATGAAATTTCTAGGATATGACACCAAAAGCATAGTAAGCAAAAGAAAAATTGGGTCAGTAGGACTACATCAAAATTAAAAAACAAAACAAAACAAAAAGCTTCTGTGCATGAAAGGACACTGTCAGAGTACAAAGACAACCCAGAGAATAGGAGAAACTCTTTGTAAATCTTACATCAGATAAGGGATTTATATCCAGGATATGTGAGTAACTCCGACAAGTCAACAACAAAAAAACAAACAACCCAATTCAAAAATCAGAAAAGACTTTGAAGAGACATTTCTGCAAAGAAGATATACAGATGGCCAGTAAGCCCATGATACGCAATGCTCAATATCATTAATCATTAGGGAAATGCAAATAAAATACAAATGAGATACCGCTTCACACCTTTAGGATAGCTATTATTTTAAAAAACAAAACAAAAGGAAAAGGATGTAAGTATTGGCGAGGATGTGGAAAAATTGGACTATTTGTGCATTGTTGGTGGGAATGTAAAATGGTTCAGCCTCTGTGGAAAAAGCATGGCAATTCATCAAAATATTAAGCATAGAATTACCATGTGATCCAGCAATTTCATTTGGTATATATCCAAAAGAATTAAAAGAAGGAACTCCAACAGATATTAGTACACTCATGTTCATACCAGCATTATTCACGCTAGCAAAAGGTAGAAGCAACTCACATAGTCATCTGTGGATGAATAGATAAACAAAATATAGTGCATACATACAATGGACTGTTATTCAGACTTAAAAGCGAGTGAAATTCTAACACATTGACGATCCTTGCAGACGTTATGCTAAGTGAAATATGCCAGACACAAAAGGACAAGTATTGTGTGATTCCACTTATATGAGTTACTTAGAGCAGTTGAACTCAGAGACAGAATGTAGAACAGTGGTTTCCAGGGGCTGGGGGAGAAGGGAATGGGAAGTTATTGTTTTATGGGTACAGAGTTTCAATTCGGGAAGATTAAAATTTCTGGCGATTGATGGAGATGTGGTTGCACAACAATGTTAATGTTCTTGATACCAGTGAATTAATACACTTAAAATTCGTTAAAGTGGTCAATTCTATGTTTATGTGTTTTACCACAATAAAAATTCCAAGAAGCTTCCATGTAAAGTTTTACAAAATGTTTGGAGTTATGACTGTTGGAAAAAGCAGTTTCATAATGTGAATGTAAATTAATGCAGTTGTTTTCATTTGTCAGTTGTATATTTATTGTCATTGTGTGTATATTTCCAAGGTTACCGTCTAATATATTTATAAGATTTTTAGCCATTTGGTTAAAAGCAAGTGCTTAATTTACCCCCCCCATTATATAGCTTTTTCATTGCTTACTGTAAAATTTACTAGTAACAAACAAACAATGGATAAACACTTTAAAAATATTAGTTTATGAGTGTGATAACTTTCTAATTACATAGTGTACAGATGTTGTGTATAGGCAGTATTCAATACTGTTTGGAGTCTTTTGAACTTTGGGTTATTTAAAAAAAATTTCAGCAACAGCTGTTATTTTCCTTATGCCACATGATAGTATTTTGCCTTGCTTTAGTAAAAGTGAAAGTTGGGGGGAGGGTGTTGGAGAGGATTTCCAGATGTTATGGAAAAAGTGGGAATGTATAGCTACCTAGATTCTTCTTCCAAGAAAGATTTAGGGATACTCAATAGAGACATGCTTTTTATCACTATTGCTTGTCTTCTGTATTGTTAATTAGAATTTGAGGTAAAAATTGATTCTGAGAGACATCAAGGTAGTCACTTGAAATATAGATTTGACAATAAGGTGGTTGGTAGATAATTACTGTGCTTTGAACTACAGTCATTATTGTGATTGTGAAATTCTTTTTACTTTGTAGGTTGTTCATCACCTTTCTCCCTTAGTGCTTTTTAGAGCATGATCAGTTATTACTGTACTGACAAGTATTAGTCTGGTAGTAATTTATCATAGGCTGACAGCTGCCAAAATTCATCCTCACATATGTATCCACTGAAGCAGCCAAACATCATTTTCGTCTCTGCAACTCTCTGCAGTTTATTTTGATATATTATTTTGGCCTGCAAGGTCACTGGCAAATTACATTTAATCACTGCTTCAAACTAAAACATAATTGTAAATATTTTTGCATCCCTTTAAATCAGTGTCATTATCCTATGGATTTTATATTCAAGATGTTAAGATCATATTTAATAAGTTAAATCTTAAAGTGAAGATTTCAAAAATATAAAAATTATCACTGCATTGTTTTTATTAATTTAAAATAAACAATTTTTTGAATGAAGAAGATTAATTTGCATGATCATTATATAAATGGTCCTATTAATACAAGGGAAATAATGTCAAGAGATCATTTCTGGTTCAAGTCAATTATGCTACATTTTAATTGAAAAATGAAAGCTGTTCGTTGTATACAGAGGTAGCTCTCCTGGCATATCATATAAATGACCCCATTAACGCAAGAGAAATAAGGTCGAGAGAGACTTTTTTAGTGAAGTCAATGGTGTTACATTTTAGTGGAAAAATAAAAGCTGCTTTTATTCAAAGGGAGCACTGCTGACATTCCATCATATTCCATAGTCTCCTAATATTGCAGTGGCTGCCTAACCCATCTCTGATTTCTCCACATTATATAAAGTGATCTTTTTACCACATTAATTGGGTCATGTCTTCCCTACTTACCACCTTCTGAGACTCTTCTTTTTAGTTAGGAAAAAGTGCAAACATTTAACGCAGCCCTGTGTGATCTGGTCCCTGCCTACTTTTTGACCTCACTCATGCCAGTCCCCGTACTTTACTACATACCAGTGTTGCTTGTTCCTGCCTCAGTCCTCTTCACTTATTATTCTTTTTTGCTGGAACATTCTTCTTCTCTCTCTTTATATTGCTGACTCCTTCCTGCCATTCAGTCTCAGCTGCAAGGTCTCTTCTTCAGATGAATCCTTCCCAGATTACTCTAATGAAAGCAGTTCTCCTGACTACTCCTCTCAATCATTTTCTAATCCCATTCACTTTTCTTGTTTTCTTCACAGTCATCATTATTTTCTGAAATTATCCTGTTTGCTTGTTTCATTTTTTTTTTTGTTTTTTTTTCTTCTCCCAGTAGAACTTCATCAGGAACTTTGTCTGTCTGGTTCACTAGTGTATAGCCAGTAACTAGGACAGTGTCTGGCACATGGTCAGCTATAAATATTTGTGGAACTGAAAAATCAATGAAGAGTAATTGTAGAGATACATAAGTATTTTATTTGTCAGTACATGATGATAGACTGATGGTGAGAGTCTCATTACTCCTGCCTGGTTAAGCCAGTGACAAACTTACAGGACAGCTAATCAGATTGGGCATGTGAGCAGATAGTATAACACATTACAGACTTTTGATGTGAAGTCTGGAAAGAGCCCAGAGATATGTTTCATATGGCCCACACTTTATTACAGATCTGCATTTGTGTCCTTTCTCAGTAGATTGGGCTTCCCTGAGGCCACGTTCTGCAATGGCGTCATCCTGCTAGTGCTGAATAGTGAGAGGGCACACATTCTCCAGTTTGTAGCTGTCCTCACGATTCACACAATTTATGTAACTCCACTTCCAGACCTTGTCACTCCATTCATATATGGAATCAGACTTTGTGATCCCATATTGAAATGTATCTAAGCTTCACTCTACTGGGTGAACCAGCCACATTTAAACATTGTGTGTAAATGACCTTGAGCATTTTTCTGAGAAGTGAATCTATCAGTTTCTCAAATGAATCCATGACAATAGTAAAGATTAAAAGTCCTCAGACTAGATGATTGTAAAATTTATTTCTATTCTAGAAGTCTACAATTCTGAGACTTCTGAGTATCTCTCTTTTCTTCAGACTTCTATGAAGAGTGTAATGGATATATTCCTGGATGAGCAAATTACACACACACACACACACACACACACCACACACACACACACACACACACCACACACACACACACACACACACACACACACACACTGGGGTTTTAGCCCAGAGTCTGCCATTCAGCAGCTGTTTTTCCTCAAGAAATCTTCAAAGAGACCAAGTAGATTTATGGTAAGAGAGGGAACTGAACAGACCTGCAAAAAATGAAGGCAACATTGTGGAAGTCACAGGGAGTAATGAGACTTGCAAATAACCCTGATATAAATTGATGCCATAAGTGTAGTCCAAAGAAAGAGTTAAAAGAAAAAGACATTGCAATCAGTTGGGTGACAGAAATAATGCCTAGCGAGCATGACATTTGCACTACATTTTAGAGAAGGGCTTTGTGGGCAGAAATAGGGAAAAATGGCATTCCAGGTAAAATAGCAGAGCAAAGCACCAGTAAGGGAAGCAACAAAAACAAGGTATATTCAAAGTATAGCCAATAATCTAATTTGGGGAGGTCCAAAAAACAGTAATATCAAGTTGCATTTATGTATGAGGTACCGTGTTAGGAGCTGAGAATATCTAGATCAAAAGTATGCATTTAAAAGTACAGTAGATTCTGCCAAATTATTTTACAAAATGACTGTAATGATTCCTGTTCCCTACATCAGTAAATGAAATATCCAGTGCCTATCCCTTGCAAATAATCTTGAAATATTTGCCAGCATACCACTCTGTTCCTTACTCCTCTAACCATAATTTATAAGTTATTTTTACCAATTCATTCACCAAGTATTTATTGAGTGTTTACTATGTGTGAAGCCTCTGATTGGTACTGGGGAACCAAATAGACTGACTCATCTCAAGGAATATGTAGGATAATTGGACAGTTAACCCAGTTCCTCTAAAATCTGGACCTTTCCATCTGTCTTCTATCTTTCATACAACTTGCAGTCATGGGATATTTACTCTCTGTGGCAACTCAGTAGGGAAAATGTTTGCCCTCAGAGGTAAAGACGGCGAGAGAAGGCTTTCTGCATCTCAGATTTTTCCTGAGGATAGTGCAGTATTAACAAATCTGACAGTTAATTCTGTTAAGCACTATATGGTATATTCATTTCATTTCATTCATTACTAAGTAGAGCATGTCCCTTCTTTTTAATAGAAGGTATTTTTAGGAGCAAGAAATCCTGGGTTATAGTAATGTTTCTTTTACTTATTACCTGATTGATCTTAGGTAAGTTATCTAATATCTAGGTATTTATATCTTCACATATAAATATATGAAGGGGATAGGAATAGTTTACCTTGAAGGATTTTTGTAGGAATTAGGAAAAATATCAGTAGAGTAAAAAAATATAGTACAAACAGAAAATACAAATATACCTTTTGAAAATTGAGTGTTACTCAGCTTCTTTACTGCCAATTACATATATTTTCCTGTTTCAGAATTTTTTAAATAGTCTGTATGTTATTTGCCAATCTATAGCTTCCCATGGACTGCTTTCTGAGTGACAAACTATTAGAATACATAAGAAATATGTCACTTTGGCCTACCTGAGTCTGTTTTATTGCAAATACCCAGGCATCTGACTTAAACATAAGATTCAGTAATCAGCCTGAAACTCATCAAAGCTCAAGCTTATATTTTCTGCAGTTGTGGCTCTCTGAAACTTTGGAAAAGGCATTTGAAACTTTATAAATCTGAATTTCTCAAGTAGCATTAGCTATGTAACCTACAAATGAATAAAAAAAAAATAAATTTCTAAAGAATCGGTTTGTGTAATGATGTGTCTGTTCAGTTGAATTCCACTAATGCAGATGGTAGCCTGCTTGTTGTAAAGTAATTAATGTAAGGCACGAACAGAACCAGCAGTTCTGCAGTAACTAACTCGTTTCACGCATGCTGCCAGGTATGTCCTGCACTGGTTGCCAGTGTAAGGATTAAGAGAGGAGGAAAAGGGGGAAGTGCTACATGAAATCAGAATAAACATTGAATGTAAAAAACGTATGGAATATGTGGGGGAATGAGAAAGAGAACAATGAATCTTCTTAAGTTCTTCTTCTCTTAGCTTCACACTCTGTCCAAAAGATTAAGCATTCAATGCCTTGTTTAGTTTTGTGCCAGTGAAACCCAGAAAAAAATTAGAAATGATCTTTGTCTTCAAGCATCTCAGTGTAACTTGGGAGTCAGGACTAACCAAGATGGAGCAGTTGTTCTGAAAGAAAGCTGTATATGAAATAGTAAATTTCATTTTATCCTGTATGAGTGCTGTTGAAATCTGTGAGAGAAATCAGCAAGGCTGCAATGGAAAATAGGAAACTAATCCACAGGTAGGTGTTGAGCTGCTGAAACTTAAAGATGTTTAGAATAGGACGAGATAAAAAGGGAGATGGAGAGCATTCCTGTCTGCAAAACAAGGTGAGGGCATATTTAGAGGTAGGGAACAGAGATGGGCAGAGGCAAAACACAGATTGAGTAAAAGCTTTTTCAGCTTTTCTTTATGTCTGTTTTGTTTATGGACACCTGCTTGAGCCCATTGCTCTGGACTTGTTAAACTGGGAGATACAGTTTTGCTCCCACTGAAAATAAGAGCCACCCTTTATTGAGACCTTACTGTGTTTCAGGCACTGTGCTGAGAGTTTTACTTATTATCTCTTGTAATCATCAGAATACCTGTCTGAGGCCAGGATGCGGAATAGTAAATGGGGAGTTTGATTCCCAAGTTTGAGATCCCAATCTTTATGTCACTGACCTTTAAGCAGCTTGTTATATAATTACAGGAAGTGAAGGTGCTGGGCCATTGTATAACAATGAGTCAGCTGCCACTATGTGAGAATTTATTTTGTCAAGAGTACAGGATATAACATAACTTCTCTATTCTTTTGGAAGAGTAGGAGAAAGATGAATTCTCAAAGGCCACGGAAGATGAGCCTTTAGAGAGTAGAATGGAATCTGAAGGGAATGGTATGTAGCAACCTACAAGGAGCAGGAAGACCTGAGTTTAAACGCTCCCTCTCCTGTCTGGAGCATGGGGAAGCCGTGTCACCTCACCTTTCTGCACACTAGTTTCCTCATCTGCATCAGCAATATAATTAGAGGACCTACCCAACTTATATCACTTATATAGGTATAATTATAGGACCTATATACCTCATTTTTGCATCAGACACTGCACTGGACCCTGAAGCTAAAGACTTACAGCCACTGCCCTGTAAAAGCTCACAGTATATAGGTTATAGAGGTAGCTGAGAGTCTCTGTTTGGGATTCCTCAAAAACAAAGCCTGATGCGAAACCTCGATTGCTGGAAATTTATTTGAAAGCAAACTCAGGAATATGAGCTAGCTCCTAAAGAGAAAAGGAAGGAGGAAAAGTGAATAAATAGAACATTTTTGAGCTAATTACCATTAACTGGACCTCAGCCCTACCTGGGACCCACTGAGGAACCTTGTAGAATTCCCCTCAAAACTGTGCCTCTGAAGGATAATTCCTCTTTCTCCCTCCTCATCCTATTAGCTGAGAGTAATTTCCTGGGCATTAACCTTTTGGCTTCCTGGTCCTGAAGCAGAAAACAGGAGGTGTAGCTGAATTAGAGATGGATTGAGGGGAGGCAGTGGAAGGTACAAAGCAACTGCTACTCAAAATAAACATAAGAAAAGAATCAAAAGGCAGAAGATAAGAAAGTAGGAATAGAGCACATTCTGGAGGGCCTTGAAAGCTGGGGTAAAAAGGTGTGGAATGTGTATATCTCAGTGTTTTCTCCTTCCTTTCCTGAATCATAAGACTTGTTAAGAATGTGGTTTACCTCTCACATATAGAGAACAAACTAGTGGTTACCAGTGGGGAGAGGGGAGGGGCAATTATGGGGTGGGAATTAAGAGATACAAACTTTTGTGTATTAAAAAAGCTACAGGCTTATTTTAAAATAAGCTATATTGTATAACACAGGGAATATAGCCAATATTTTATAACTATGAATACAGCATAAACTTTAAAAGTTGTGTATCAATATATTGTACACCTGTAACTTAATATAATATTGTACAAAAGTTATACCTCAACAACAACAAAAAACAAATTGTGAATTGTAGCGAGTTTCCTGTTAATAATAACTGGCTTGGTCCTGAAGACGGCCCCATGTAACCAAGAATTAATTGCCTGATTTCAAGCTCAGTGAACATCTGTGTAGAGATATAGGGTAGGTGCTTTCCATGGGATTCTCTCCCATGCTGTCTTTGGGTTGCTTAATCATAATTATAAAGTTGGAGAAGTGTAGATGGAGCGGGGAACAACACATGTTCTGATACATGCTTGATTGTATCTGTAGGCACAGCCTTTGCCTTTTTATAGGTGCCATAGAGTACTTTATGTCAAGGCTTTCTTCAGTTATCCAAAAGATTAAATGCTGAGTTAGTTATTGTCCTTGAACATCTATTCATCTATAGCTCAATGGATTTATTCATTTATTTCCCAACTTAATCCACAAGGGGATTACTATTACATATATTTTTCCTGATGACTTTTTAAAAAAACTGCTTATCTCCATGATATTTTATTTTTTTAAACATCTTTATTGGAGTATAATTGCTTTACAATGGTGTATTAGTTTCTGCTTTATAACAAAGTGAATCACTTATACATATGTCCCCATATCTCTTCCCTATTGCGTCTCCCTCCCTCCCACACTCCCTGTCCCACCCCTCTAGGTGGTCACAAAGCACCGAGCTGATCTTCCTGTGCTATGTGGCTGCTTCCCACTAGCTATCTGTTTTACATATGATAGTGTATATATGTCCATGCCACTCTCTCACTTTGTCCCAGCTTACCCTTCCCCCTCCCCATATCCTCAAGTCCATTCTCTAGTAGGTCTGCATCTTTATTCCCATCTTGCCCCGAGGTTCTTCATGACCTTTTTTTTTTTTTTTGATTCCATATAAATGTGTTAGCATACGGTATTTGTTTTTCTGACTCACTTCACTGAGTATGACTGACTCTAGGTCCATCCACCTCACTACAAATAACTCAATTTCATTTCTTTTTATGGCTGAGTAATATTCCATTGTATATATGTGCCACGTCTTCTTTATCCATTCATCTGTGGATGGATACTTAGGTTGCTTCCATGTCCTGGCTATTGTAAATAAAACTGCAGTGAACATTTTGGTATATGACTCTTTTTGAATTATGGATTTCTCAGGGTATATGCCCAGTAGTGGGACTGCTGGGTCATATGGTAGTTCTGTTTTGAGGGTTTTTTTTTTTTTTTTTAAATTTTTGGCTGAATTGGGTCTTCGGTGCTGTGTGTAGGCTTTCTCTAGTTGCAGCGAGCAGGGGTTACTCTTCATTGCGGTGCACAGGCTTCTGATTGTGGTGGCTTCTCTTGTTGCAGAGCACGGGCTCTAGGTGTGCAGGCTCAGTAGTTGTGGCTCACAGGCTCTAGACCAATGGCTCAGTAGTTGTGGCTCAGGGGCTTAGCTGCTCCGTGGTATGTGGGATCTTCCCGGACCAGGGCTCAAACCCGTGTCCCCTGCATTGGCAGGCAGATTCTTAACCACTGTGCCACCAGGGAAGCCCCATATTTTTAGTTTTTTAAAGAACCTCCTTACTGTTCTCCATAGTGGCTGTATCAATTTACATTCCCACCAAGAGTGCAAGAGGGTTCCCTTTTCTCTACACCCTCTCCAGCATTTATTGTTTGTAGATTTTTTAATGATGACCATTCTGACTGGTGTGAGATGATATCTCATTGTAGTTTTGATTTGCATTTCTCTAATGTTTAATGATGTTGAGCATTCTTTCATGTGTTTGTTGGCAATCTGTATATCTTCCTTGGAAAAATCTCTATTTAGGTCTTCTGCCCAGTTTTGGATCGGGTTGTTTGTTTCCTTGATATTGAGCTGCATGAGCTGCTTGTACATTATAGAGATTAATCATTTGTCAGTTGCTTTCTTTACAAGTATTTTTCTCCCATTCTGAAGGTTGTCTTTTCATCTTGTCTATGGTTTCCTTTGCTGTGCAAAAGCTTTTAAGTTTCATTAGGTCCCATTTGTTTATTTTTGTTTTTATTTCCATTACTCTAGGAGGCAAGCCAAAAGGATGTTGCCGTGATTTATGTCATAGAGTGTTCTGCCTATGTTTTCCTCTAAGAGTTTGATAGTGTCTGGCCTTACATTTAAGTCTTTAATCCATTTGGAGTTTGTTTTTCTGTATGGTGTTATGGAGTGTTCTAATTTCATTCTTTTACATGTAGCTGTCCAGTTTTACCAGCACCACTTATTAAAGAGCCTGTCTTCTATCCACTGTATATTCTTGCCTCCTTTATCAAAGGTAAGGTGACCATATGTGTGTGGGTTTATCTCTGGGCTTTCTATCCTGTTCCATTGATCTGTATTGCTGTTTTTGTGACAGTACCGTACTGTCTTGATTACTGTAGCTTTGTAGTATAGTCTGAAGTCAGGGAGCCTGATTCCTCCAGTTCCGTTTTTCTTTCTCAAGATTGCTTTGGCTATTCAGAGTCTTTTCTGTTTCCATACAAATTGTGAAATTTTTTCTTCTAGTTCTGTGAAAAATGCAATTGGTAGTTTGACAGGGATTGCATTGAATCTGTAGATTGCTTTGGGTAGTAGAGTCTTTTTCACAATGTTGATTCTTGCAATCCAAGAACATGGTATATCTCTCCATCTGTTGGTATCAGCTTTCATTTCTTTCATCAGTGTCTTATACTTCTCTGCATACAGGTCTTTTGTCTCCTTAGGTAGGTTTATTCCTGGGTATTTTATTCTTTTTGTTGCAGTGGTAAATGGGAGTGTTTCCTTAATTTCTCTTTCAAAGTTTTCATCATTCCTGTATAGGAATGCATGAGATTTCTGTGCATTAATTTTGTATCCTGCTACTATACCAAATTCATTGATTAGCTCTAGTAGTCTTCTGGTTGCATCTTTAGGATTCTCTATGTATACTATCGTGTCATCTGCAAACAGTTCAGTTTTACTTCTTCTTTTCCAATTTGTATTCCTTTTATTTCTTTACCTTCTCTGATTGCCATGGCCCGGACTTCCAAAATTATGTTGAATAATAGTGGTGAGAGTGGACAACCTTGTCTAGTTCCTGATCTTAGAGGAAATGTTTTCAGTTTTTCACCATTGAGAATGATGTTGGCTCTGGGTTTGTCATATATAGCCTTTATTATGTTGATTAAAGTTCCTTCTATGCCTACTAGCTAGAGGGTTTTTATCATAAATGGGTGCTGAATTTTGTCAGAAGCTTTCTCTGCATCTATTGAGATGATCTTATGGTTTTTCTCCTTTAGTTTGTTGATATGGGGTATCACGTTGATTGATTTGTGTATATTGAAGAATCCCTGCATTCCTGGAATAAACCCCACTTGATCATGGTGTATGATCCTTTTAATGTGCTGTTGGATTCTGTTTGCTAGTATTTTGCTGAGGATTTTTGCATCTGCATTCATCAGTGATATTGGCCTATAGTTTTCTTTCTTTGTGACGTCTTTGTCTGGTTTTGGTATCAGGGTGATGGTGGCCTCGTAAAATGAGTTTGGTAGTGTTCCTCCCTCTGCTACATTTTGGAAGAGTTTGAGAAGGGTAGGTGTTAGCTCTTCTCTAAATGTTTGATGGAATTAGCCTGTCAAGCCATCTGGTCCTGGGCTTCTGTTTGTTGAAAGATTTTTAATCACAGTTTCAATTTCAGTGCTTGTGATTGGTCTGTTCATATTTTCTATTTCTTCCTGGTTCAGTCTGGGAAGGTTGTGCATTTCTAAGAATTTGTCCATTTCTTCCAGGTTGTCCATTTTATTGGCTATAGTTGCTTATAGTAATCTCTTGGGATCCTTTGTATTTCTGCAGTGTCTGTTGTTACTTCTCCTTTTTCATTTCTAATTCTATGATTTGAGTCTTCTCCCTTTTTTTTTGTGATGAGTCTGGTTAATGGTTTATCAATTTTGTTTATCTTCTCAGAGAACCAGCTTTCAGTTTTATTGATCTTTGATATCATTTCCTTCGTTTCTTTTTCATTTATTTCTGATCTGATCTTTATGATGTGTTTCCTTCTGCTAACTTTGGGGTTTTTTTGTTCTTCTTTCTCTAATTGCTTTAGGTGTAGGGTTAGGTTGTTTATTTGAGATGTTTCTTGTTTCTTAAGGTAGGATTGTATAGCTATAAACTTCCCTCTTAGAACTGCTTTTGCTGCATCCCATAGGTTTTGCATCGTCCTGTTTTCATTGTCATTTGTTTCTAGGTGTTCTTCTATTTCCTCTTTGATTTCTTCAGTGATCACTTGGTTATTAAGTAGTGTATTGTTTAGCCTCCATGTGTTTGTATTTTTTACAGATCTTTTCCTGTAATTGATATCTAGTCTCATAGTGTTGTGGATGGAAAAGATACTAGATACAATTTCAATTTTCTTAAATTTACCAAGGCCTGATTTGTGACCCAAGATATAATCTCTCCTGGAGAATATTCCATGAACACTTGAGAAGAATGTGTATTCTGTTGTTTTTCGATGGGATTTCTTATAAATATTAATTAAGTCCATCTTGTTTAATGTATTATTTAAAGCTGTGTTTACTTATTTATTTTCATTTTGGATGATCTGTCCAGTGGTGAAAGTGGGGTGTTAAAGTCCCCTACTATGAATGTGTTACTGTCTATTTCCCCTTTTATGGCTGTTAGTATTTGCCTTATGTATTGAGGTGCTTCTATTTTGGGTGCATAAATATTTACAATTGTTATATCTTCTTCTTGGATTGATCCCTTGATCATTATGTAGTGTCCTTCTTTATCTCTTTTAATAGTCTTTATTTTAAAGTCTATTTTGTCTGATATGAGAATTGCAACTCCAGCTTTCTTTTGATTTCCATTTGCATGGAGTATCCTTTTCCATCCCCTCACTTTCAGTCTGTATGTGTCCCTGGGTTTGAGGTGGGTCTCTTATAGACAGCATATATATGGGTCTTGTTTTTGTATCAGTTCAGCCAGTCTTTGTGTTTAGGTTGGAGCATTTAATCCATTTACCTTTAATGTAATTATTGATATGTATGTTCCTATTCCCATTTTCTTAATTGTTTTGGGTTTGTTATTGTAGGTCTTTTCCTTCTCTTGTGTTTCCCGCTTAGAGACGTTCCTTTGGTGTTTGTTGTAAAGCTGGTTTGGTGGGGCTGAATCCTGTTAGCTTTTGTGTATCTGTAAAGGTTTTAATTTCTCTGTCAAATCTGAATGAGATGCTTGCTGGGTAGATAATCTTGGTTGTAGGTTTTTCTCCTTCATCACTTTAAGTATGTCCTGCCACTCCCTTCTGGTTTGCAGAGTTTCTGCTGAAAGATCAGCTCTTAACCTTATGGGAATTCCCTTGTGTGTTATTTGTTGTTTTTCCCTTACTCCTTTTAAAATTTTTTCTTTGTATTTAATTTTTGGTAGTTTGCTTAATACATGTCTTGGCATGTTCCTCCTTGGATTTATCCTGTATGGGACTCTCTGTGCTTCCTGGAGTTAACTTTTTCCTTTCCCATATTAGGAAAGTTTTCAACTATAATCTCTTCAAATATTTTTGCAGTCCCTTTCTTTTTATCTTCTTCTTCTGGGACCCCTATAATTCGAATGTTGGTGCTTTTAATGTTTTCCAGAGGTCTCTGAGACTGTCCTCAGTTCTTTTCATTCTTTCTTCTTTATTCTGCTCTGCAGTAGTTATTTCCACTATTTTATCTTCCACATCACATATCCGTTCTTCTACCTCAGTTATTCTGCTATTGATCCCTTCTAGAGAATTTTAAATTTCATTTATTGTGTTGTTCATCATTTTTTGTTTGCTCTTTAGTTCTTCTACATCCTTGTTAAACGTTTCTTGTATTTTCACTATACTATTTTCAAGATTTTGGATAGTCTTTACTATCATTATTCTGAGTTCTTTTTCAGGTAGACTGCCTATTTCCTCTTCATTTGTTACGTCTGTTGGGTTTTTACCTTGCTCCTTCATCTGCTGTGTGTTTTTCTGTCTTCTCATTTTGCTTAACTTACTGTGTTTGGCGTCTCCTTTTTGCAGGCTGCAGGTTTGTAGTTCCCGTTGTTTTTGATTCTGTCCCCAGTGGCTAAGGTTGGTTCAGTGGATTATGTAGGCTTCCTGGTGGAGGGGAGTAGTACCTGTGTTCTGGTGGATGAGGCTGGATCTTGTCTTTCTGGTGGCAGGTCCATGTCTGGTGGTGTGTTTTGGGGTGTCTGTGGCCTTATTATGAGTTTCAGCAGCCTCTCTGCTAATGGATGGATGAGGTTGTGTTCCTCTCTTGCTCGTTGTTTGGCATAGGGTGTCCAGAACTGTAGCTTGCTGGTCGTTGAGTGGAGCTGGGTCTTGGCATTGAGTTGGAGATCTCTGGGAGATTTTTGCTGTTTGATATTACATGGAGCTGGGGGGTCTCTTGTGGACGAATGACCTGAAGTTGGCCCTCCCACATCAGAGGCTCAGCCCTGACGCCTGGCTGGAGCACCAAGAGCCTGTCATCCACACGGCTCAGAATAAAAGGGAGAAAAAGAAAGAAAGAAAGAAAAGAAAAGAAAAAAAACATGAAATAAAATAAAATAAAGTAAAATAGTTATTAAAATAGAAAGTAATTATCAAAAAATTTTTAACGTAATAAGGAAAAAAAAGGAAAGAAAGAAGAGAGTGACCAAGCCAAAAATCAAATCAACCAGTGATAACAAATGCTAAAATCTATACTAAAACAACAAACAAAACGGACAGAAAGAACCCTAGGATAAATGGTAAAAGCAAAGCTATACAGTCAAAATCACACACAGAAGCATACACATACACACTCATAAAAAAAGAAAAAGGGAAAAAAAAATATATATATCCTTGCTCCCAAAGTCCACCTCCTCAATTTGGGATGATTCGTTGTCTATTCAGGTATTCCACAGATGCAGGATATATCAAGTTCATTGTGGAGATTTAATCTGCTGCTCCTGAAGCTGCTGGGAGAGATTTCCCGTTCTCTTCTTTCTTTACACAGCTCCTGGCGTTCAGCTTTGGATTTGGATCTGCCTCTGCGTGTAGGTCACCTGAGGGCGTCTGTTCTTCGTTCAGACAGGACGGGGTTAAAGGAGCAGCTGATTTGGGGGCTCTGGCTCACTCAGGCCGGGGGGAGGGAGGAGTACGGAGTGTGGGGCCAGCCTGCGGCAGCAGAGGCCAACATGACGTTGCACCAGCCTGAGGTGCGCCGTGCGTTCTCTTGGGGAAGTTATCCCTGGATCACGGGACCCTGGCAGTGGCGGGCTGCACAGGCTTCCGGCAGGGGAGGTGTGGAGAGTGACTTCTGCTTGCACACAAGATTCTTGGTGGCTTCAGCAGCAGCCTTAGCATCTCATGCTCATCTCTGGGGTCCTCACTGATAGCCGCGGCTCACGCCCGTCCCTGGAGCTCCTTTAAGTGGCACTCTTAATCCCCTTTCCTTGTGTACCAGGAAACAAAGAGGAAAGAAAAAGTCTCTTGCCTCTTTGGCAAGCTCCAGACCTTTTCCCGGACTCCCTCTTGGCTAGCTGTGGCGCACTAGGCCCCTTCAGGCCGTGTTTGCACTACCAGTCCTCTCCCTGCTATCCAGCTGAAGCCTGAGCCTCAGCTCCCAGCCCCTGCCCATCCCACTGGGTGAGCACACAAGCCTTTCGGGCTGGTGAGTGCCGGTCAGCACCACTCCTCTGTGCGGGAATCTCTCCGCTTTGCCCTCCGCACCCCTGTGGCTGCACTTGCCTCCGTGGCTCTGAAGCTCCCCACCTCCACGACCCACAGTCTCCACCCGCGAAGGGGCTTCCTATTGTGTGGAAACCTTTCCTCCTTCACAGCTCCCTCCCACTGGTGGAGGTCCCGTCCCTATTCTTTTGTCTCTGTTCATTCTTTTTTCTTTTGCCCGACCCAGGTACGTGGGGAGTTTCTTGCCTTTTGGGAGGTCTGAGGTCTTCTGCCAGCGTTCAGTATGTGTTCTTTAGGAGTTGTTCCACGTGTAGATGTATTTCTGATGTATTTGTGGGGAGGAAGGTGATCTCCACATCTTACTCTTCTGCCATCTTGAATCTCCTTCATATGGATTATTTAATTTCTCCATTTTAATTGACTAGAGTTGAATGTTTCTGACTGGCTCCCCACCGTTCCCTTGCTGGGCACTCTTCTCCTGATGACTTTTTAAAACTAAATGGATAAAACATGATATTGGAATCACATCAACTTGCCCAGATGGTTATTTGAATATTTGAAGATTTTTGTTGCTTTATAACTTTTGCATGCTTCTGGTTTTTAATGACTTCACTGTCATCAGAAATCATAATCAGCTGTACTTTTTTCCCCTTCTGACCTACTAGACTTTCACAGTTAGCTTTCTGTACTTTGTTATTGTAGAAGAAAATATAAAGTAATGAAATTTATGATTCAATAAGAGAACAGACATGGAAGCTGCTGAAATACGATGTTTTCAGCTTTATGTCTACTGTGAAAAGTCTAGGTTACTGTTTATGAAATATTTTAAAACTTTTCTTTCTGATCGAATTGAATTTCTTATCTAGCTAGTATAGTGAGATAATTCTTCCTTCTGTGGAACAAATGGAGTTTACTAAGTTTCTTAATATGAAAATGTTACTAAGATTTAGTTTATATACTTAGTACTGCTTAAAAAATATATTCAATGCAAAAAAGAGCCAGTATACATAGAACATTAATAAACTATTGGAGTTTCTTTAGTTACTGCAACTAAATGATAGGTAGTAAGACGTTTAATATTTGCAGTAACAATTGCATTCTTCTTTTCCTGAGATTAAGCGTGCTGATTACATTGCATGAAGAAAAATTAATTAGTTTGCTTCAGTGGAGCAGTTAATGTAGCACGAGTGTAACCCATACCCTGTTTCCCTCTGTATCCAACTTATTTGTACTTCCTATGCCTTTAAGTACACAACATTTTCTTGGTCACTTCCCAACTTAGAACAATGTTTAATTAAGTATTTAATACTAGTTTGAAAATATAGTGCTAAGGACAAAAATGCAGTATTAAATCCAAACCAAAGTTATTTTTATGGCTATTTACATTTAACTCCTATGTTACACTCATTAATCAAAAGATTACATATTATTTAAAATTTTTTGTAATTAAGAATTAACTGGGACTTCCCTGGTGGCACAGTGGTTAAGAATCTGCCTGCCAATGCAGGGGACGTGGGTTCGAGCCCTGGTCCAGGAAGATTCCACGTGCCACAGAGCAACTAAGCCTATGTGCCACAACTACTGAGCCTGCGCTCTAGAGCTTGTGAGCCACAACTACTGAGCCTGTGTGCCACAGCTACTGAAGCCCGCACGCCTAGAGCCTGTGCTCTGCAACAAGTGAAGCCACCGCAGTGTGAAGCCCATGCATTGCAACAAAGAGTAGCCCCCGCTCATTGCAACTAGAGAAAAGCCTGCATGCAACGAAGACCCAATGCAACCAAAAATAAATAAATTAATTGATTAATTTTAAAAAAGAATTAACTGGAAGAATGCAAGTATCATTGTGTTATAAAATGTTGATTGCTCATCCATATATTACTGTGCTTAGGTGCTGTGGGGTTTAGTTTAAGTAAGCATATTATCTGCCTTCTGGGAGCTTCTATCTATTAGAATTAAGAAGATATTTCAAAGAATCAGGACTGAAAAGATTTAGAGTGCAGCTGTGTGAATTAATGGAAGCATTTTTATTTTAAAGTAATACGTGCTCACTTCCAAATCCTCCTTTAAAATAAAGTTTTACTCATGTTGCATTTAAAATTTTTTTCATCTTCTTTAATAATCATTGTCTGAAGACGAAGTTTTTACAAGAGAGCATTGCTCTCTAATTCAGCCCTTGGTTTACCATACCCATTGGTTACTTAATAAAGGAAGGCTTTCCTACCCAGTTCCCTTCCTCCTGTCAATGCTGTCTTGCCTGCTTGAACCTACAGGGACTGGGCCTTTTTCACTACAGCTCACGATCTCATGGTCAATACCAACTAGATTTTGTTTTGGCTAGAAATTATTGAGTCCCAGAAAGACAAATATCTGAGAAGGACAGGTCTTATATCGTAATCCTGTAGAATAAATAAAAAACCACACCTTCAGTTGCTCGTATCAGAATAATGAAAGAATTAGATTGATTACTCATATCAAAAATAATATGACATTGTACTTCTTGAGATACCTACTGTGTATTTGTGTATACTACTGAGAGGTCATTGTCATGGAGTCAGAATTCCATGATCTATTCCTAGTTTTTTTTAAATCACTGATTGGTTATATATCATACAATTTGCTAAACTTCCCTGCACTCTAGATTTCTCAGCTTTAAAAAAATTATATTGGCCAGATGATTTCCAAATTAATATGAACTGTATAATATTGTTCTTTTTCTACATACATCCCACTGTTTTGTCATACCAGCTAGAGTTTTAAATTTAAACTTGTGGGTTAATCTGGGCAGACGTTTCTGCGGAAAATATAAGGAGACCTATACCCTAAAATGTCCTTTGCTCCAGGTAGATGCTAATAGTATCGGCCATTGGTAAAATACTATGTGAACATATATTCTGTACAACGAGATTGTGAATTGATATGGGATTTACTTACAGATAGTCATTCACCAATGTGATACAATAATTGAGTTTTTATTATTTATCTGTTCAAACTAGCTAGTAGACAAAGAAAAAAGACACTATTCTTATACTCATGGGAAAAAAATAGATACACAGATAATGCTTCATCAGTGCAATGAGTAGAAAAAAACATAGATACTGTGGGAGATCAGGAGTGCTTTGCAGGCAGATCATGCATTGTACTGAGATTTGTACTGTCAGAGAAATTTTTCAGGGGTAGTGGTAACTTAGCTGACATTTAAAGGAGCAGACGAATAGGATGTTTTAGGCAGAAAAGACATAGTGTATGGAGGCCGGAAGGAAAGAAAATATCAGATTACTTCTGGGAAAACAGTTATGGGGAAGAATGCACAGAAGAAGCCACAGTGGTAGTGGGATCCATCTACCCAGTGATTTCATGGCTACTCAACAGTTTTATAATTGGTTATTTGTCTTCTAAATCGAATGTGTAGTTCCTATAACTTAAAAAAATAAGTAACATTACACATGATACCAAGTGTAAATTTGACAGTCATTAACCTAATGTATAGATTTGCCTTGAAATTTTCTGTATGTTTGTATCTGCAGTGAGCTGTTTATTGAACCGTTGACCAAAATTAACAGCTTGTTCAACAGTAAGGCATATTTGTGACTGGTTGTGAGGGTCTCATAAGATTCAAGATAGCATTCTTTTACTGTGGGACCTACTTCTTTGGGAAAGGCTTTATTTCTGTTTGTAAAGAACAGTGACCCAGGCTCTGGGGTATCAGGAGATAAGAAGGTGTAATGTCATCTTTATGACAGGGTTGGCAGGAGAATTGATACCGTACTGATTTGCTGTGACAGTGAGCTCTGTAGATAGAATAGCTCTTTAGTAATAAGGGCTCTTGAGATGTACTGCCTAGGTTTGAATCCTAGCTGTACCACTAAGAAGCTGTGTGACCTTGAGCAAGTTATACTGTGCTTCAGTTTCCTCACTTGTGAAATGGCAATGATTATAGTATCCATCTGATAAGATTATATTGAGGATTAAATGAGATGATGGATATAAAATCATTCAGGAGAGTACCTGTCTGCTAGATACTAAGTGCTCTGCAACTCTTAACTATTTTTATTATCATTAGTAAGCTATCACAGGCTTTGTTTTGCTGAATAATTGGTCAGTAACTTGAATAACATCAGCAAAGGACTGATTTCCAGTTCTGTATATGACACACATCTAGAGGGAGGATAAAATCAGGATGCGAAATTTTCATGATAGGGTAAATCACTGGGTCAAAACCCATAAAATAGAATTTAACAGCAGTTGTACCCTCTTTTTTTTGAATTTTATTTATTTTTTTATACAGCAGGTTCTTATTAGTTATCCATTTTATACATATTAGTGTATATATGTCACTCCCAATCTCCCCGTTCATCCCATCACCACCACCCGCCCCCTGCCACTTTCCCCCCTTGGTGTCCATATGTTTCAGGGCTTGTACCCTCTTAACTGCTGTCTTTATTTTTTTCCTGATTATTTTTATTTTAAATTTTTTTAAATTTAATTTTTATTTCATATTGGAGTATAGTTGATTTACAATGTTGGGTTAGTTTCAGGTGTACAGCAAAGTGATTCAGTTATGCCTATATCCATTCTTTTTCAGATTCTTTTCCCATATACGTTATTATAGAATATTGAGTAGACTTCCCTGTGCTATACAGTAGGTCCTTGTTGATTATCTACTTTATATATGTCTTTTTTTTAATGGTTTGTTATTTAATGTTGTCTGTATGCTCAGCATTCTAGGTGATATAAAGATGAGTAAGTCTTTGTTCCATCCCTCCAGAATATATTAACATACAGAGTCAAGAACACAAAGCAGAAATTAACCTATGGTGTGACAAATATTCTAAAAATGCCAAATCAACAGAAATGATGCACTGTGTAGTATAGTGTGGTGTAGTGTGTTACAGTCCATGCAGTATAGGACTGTATCTAGACTGAAGGAAGTAATATTTTCCATCTCCTTTACACTGGCCAGGGATATTCAAGCGTCTTACGTTTAGTTCCTTGAGTCAGATTTTAAGAAAGGCACTGATAGACTGTAGAACATTCACAGCTCAGTGAAGAGTCTGAACATTTAATTGAAGGTGTCATTGGAGTGTTCTTTATGCCGGCCTTAGGATGAAGACATGCTGGGGCAGGGTTTGTGGTGAGCTTTTATTTAGAAGAACTATGTCAGCATAAAACCCAAATTTCTAAGGTGGGCTCAGTGCAAAATGGGACAAGATCTGGAAGAAGTACAAATTCTACAACTGTTTACTGAGTACCTGCTACCGGCAGAATTTCTTTGTTGGGCTTTGGTGAATTTAATGAAGAAATCAGAAAAGGTTTATGTCTTAGTATTTACTTTCCTTTGAGGAGTACCAGCAAAATTAGGGTTGCATAATAGTTTAATTTGATGTATAATATGAATGCAAATTCGGGGTACTATAAAACTAGAAAATAGGCAGCATGATTCTACTGGCGGGAATAAGATATCAAGACAGTCTTCTCTGAGGAAGTGACATTTAAACGGAGATCTGAACAATGAGTTGGAACTAGCTTGCTTGTTGTGTAGAAGCAGAGCGTGGCTCCATTAAAGGAAGAGAAAAAAGGTGGGGCTGGAAAGTTGTTCCAGGCAGAGAGAAGCCTGAGTTTGAGGAGAGGGCCCTGATCTTGGGATGTTAGGAAATTAAAGGAAGGCTTGGGTGACTAGAATGCCGACAGCTAGGGGAGCAATGGCATGGGATTGGGGTGCTGAGGTCCATAGGGTCCAGAGCAAGTCACACTAAGTTTTGGTCTACTTTAACAATAAGGAAAATCAAGATGTGATTTAGTAAGCGAAATAGAAGAGAATGTTCTGTTATATATTTTAAGTGTTTTTAATATGAATGCATTTATTTGCATTCTAATTATTAAATGGTTTGCCATATATTTAAGAAGGCAAAGTGTATTAGTGAAAATTGGAGAGCTCTTGGAATTAGCCTTGTTTAATCAGGAATACCTCTGTACATATTAACAGCACCGTAGTTTCCCACGTTCCCTTCTTAGTGCTGTGTTCATAACCACTTTCTCCTCTTATTCCTCTTTTCCTCCCCTCCCCACTTTCATATGAGCATGCCCATACCCTTCTCTATGTTTCCAAAACCTGACATATGGAAGAAACATAATAAAGGTATCTGATTTATAGTACTGTGTTATAAATTATCATATAAAATATCATGTTGCTAAAGACCATACCAGATAAGTATTGCATACATTTCTTGATTTATTTCTAAAATAAGTAGATTTATCTTCTTTCCAAAAATCAAATTTTGCTACTTCCTACTAAAACTTCCTACTAAAATATGGGCCATTTTTCTCACTTTAGTGAGAATTATATTTTAATTCTTATATTAAATTAAATTTCTATTTTAATCAGAAGAAACTACCTTTCTCGAGGGTGGATAGAGGTTAAATTGATGGATTGATAGTATCTTCTTGCATCTAATGACATGTGCCTTTTCATCGGGCCCATGAAGTAGCAATATACATGACTTTCCTCTGGTGGGAAGAAAAATCTGCAACTATTTTTAATGTTGTAAATCACAACTAGAGCAATAAACATTTATGAGTGTCTCTATGTATGTAGAACTGTAATAGATTTCATGGAGCAAAAGTGGAAAATAAGGCAGAGCCTCTGTCTTTACTATCTTAACCTCAGTTTTGGCAACTCAGGTTAAGTTTTTTATTTATTTATTTATTTTTAATTTTGGCTGGGTTGGGTCTTCGTTTCTGTGCGAGCACTTTCTCCAGTTGCGGCAAGCGGGGGCCACTCTTCATCGCGGTGCGCGGGCCTCTCACTATCGCGGCCTCTCTTGTTGCGGAGCACAGGCTCCAGTCGCGCAGGCTCAGTAGTTGTGGCTCACGGACCTAGTTGCTCCGCGGCATGTGGGATCCTCCTAGACCAGGGCTCGAACACGTGTCCCCTGCATTGGCAGGCAGATTCTCAACCACTGCACCAACAGGGAAGCCCTGAGCCTCTGTCTGTAATCTCATGGAAAGGGCCAGCAGTCATATTAAAAAATGATCAGTGAACTGTATGTAAATACCTATGTTTTAATATGAGCAAACTGTGATTTGTTGATTCAAATAACAATTATAAAACCTAATTCCTAATGTCACATCTTTTTGGTATGTGTGCTGCTAGACAAATTTTTAAGTTAACATTGCAAATTTCTTTATGATCAACCACGGATATTCATAAATTCTTGATATTTAGTCAATTATGAGGTTTTTTACTGTTAATCAGTTGCCATTTCACTGTTTTTTTTAAATAGACAAAATAATTTTTTAGTTATTTTTCTTATAGTGTCTACCTCAGTTATCACAGCCTTGGATAGATTAAATCAACTGGAAACTCAAAGGCTTCAGTTTAGCTAGGATGTTCAAATACTGTGCTAAAGGTGTTAAGAACTTGAAATATTGGCTATTTGCATTTCATTTACTTTCATTGTCTTTCTGTTTTCTTAAGAAAATGCTAATAAGAAATGTAATCTTTGGGTTACAGGGAGAAAGCAGGGGAGAAAAACAGGATACTCTACAAACTGTTTAATAACCCAGTGAGCAATTGAGAGTTGACCATATAAATTCTAGATAATATTATACCTAGGTTGGCTGTTAAACAGTCATAAAGGAAAGAAATCTAGACATCTATTTTCTAGATAAGTATTGGAATGGAGCTCTTATCATTACATACCATTTAGTTAGGGAGACAGAATTTTATTTAATTAAATGACTCATTAGTTGTATTGGATTCCCACAAAATTATTTCATCACGATTTGTCAAATGATAATTTCACAAGTGTCAGTGACAGTCAAGATGTTGGACATTTGTTTTCTCTTTTTCCACCTGATGAGTCACAATTCTCAAAGGATGGATATCATGGTGATTCAGTCACACCTTAGACTTCGTCTTACATTTACTAATCAGCCTAGTTAATTTGGAAAATAAGTCATGCCCTTAGTACATGAAATAACAAGCATATTCCTTCCCTGCGTTGACCCCTTGTGTTTGGGTCTTAGAGGCACTTAGGACCTAGTGGGGCATTTGCTATATAGGCCCCAAATGGGAGAAAATTTTCTGCTAATCACTTCATTACATCAAACAGTCTAGTTAGCACCTATAGGAGGATAAAGAAAGTACTTGTGTGATGTGCTTCAGGCAGAGTAGCTAATCAGAAACACTGTGAACGATTTTAAGGGGGTGACTGACTGTTTGGTCTCTGTAATGTCTGATTTAGTAGTCTTTCTGCATCATAGAATATGTAAAATGTATTCACATTTATAAGCGTCATTACTCTAAGGGAATAATTTCTGTTGTTTTTTGTTTGTTAGTTTGTTTTTGCAGTACGCGGGGCTGTCCCTGTTGTGGCCTATCCCTTTGCGGAGCACAGGCTCCGGACGCGGAGGCTCAGCGGCCACGGCTCACGGGCCCAGCCGCTCCGCGGCATGTGGGATCCTCCCGGACCGGGGCACGAACCCGTGTCCCCTGCATCGGCAGGTGGACTCTCAACCACTGCGCCACCAGGGAAGCCCCTGGGAGGTTTTTTTAATTTTTTTTATTTTTTTAGGGAACAATTTTTGACTAAAAATTTGGTCGCCATATTACACTTGGTCAATCCACACCCATTGATAGTCTGTTTTTAACCATGGATTGGTATGCTACTTGATTTACTCAATATCACCTTTCATGGTTTGACTCATCAATCTTAATTTCTCTTAAATAATACATATAATGCATGGCTTTTCCTAGCCCTAAGACTCTTTCAATGTGTACTTTCTGAAGTTGTATAGATATAATTGTTAAAATCACAACCATTGAACCTGGATTTAATTCCTGTCTGGTCCTGCTGTTTTATGTAAATTACTAATTCAGCTCTTTGGTCTTCAGTGTGCTTATCTGTGTAACAGGATTAATAACAATGCCACCCTCAGAATTTTCCTTTAAAAATGGAAAGTGTTGTATTTACTGTTGTGCTTGGCATATAATAAGTTCTCAATAAATAGTAGCTTTTTCTATTATTAAAAGCTATTCAGGGCTTAAGCACAGGAAGAGCTGTATGCTTTTTTGTCATCTAAGCAGTCACCTATTCTATTTTTTTTTTCCACTGGGCCAGTGCTCTGCTCTCATACTTTAGCCTGCATTAGAATCATTTGGAGAGGTTGATAAAACACAGATTCCTTGGTCTTGCCCTCAGAGCTTTTGATTTGGTAGGTCTGGGGGTGGGGTCAAGATTCTGCCTTTTCAAAAAGCATGCAGATAAGGCTGCAGATAAGGTGTTCTCCAGCCACAATTTGCCCTAGAGCGTCAGTGGAAAATTAACTAATCATCAGACTCTACTGGGAAGTTTCTGAATATCTATAAATTTTCCAAACATTCTGAATCAGAATTTGTGGAAAAATTTGATGCTGGTCTGGACCACACTCTGAGAAATATAGTCTGCCCTAGATTAATGATTCTTAACTCATTTTTGAATCGGATCTGTTTGAGATTCTGCTGGATGTTGTTGATCTTCTTAAAAACAAACAAACAAAAAACCATGAACATCGTTTGCATACGTTTTCCAGTGTTCCTGTAGCCTCTGAAGCCCGTTCATGATCCTTATGTGGAATCTTGATTCCAAACAGAACACCTTTCAGTAATGAAGCCCAGGTTAGAAATGCAATCCTTTGGAGCTATTTGCAGCTGTGTCTAAACCTGTTGGTATGTGAAAGACTTTTTACCCCATTTGCAATATGCCAGGACGAAACCTTGTTAGTAACTGTATAAAGAGAAATACTTTTAAATCTAAAAATGGAGATTAATTTTTATAATTTGATAGAATACAATTTGTAGATTTGGTGAAAATAATGGTTAATTCCAAAATATTTTTAATAATTTTAAAATTTTATAATTTCATGTTTATGTTGTCTACTGTTGTACCTCTTATTTTTACTCTTTAGTGCAAGCTCTGTGCTGTCTCTTTCTCCTGAGGGAAAAATATTTTTATTAATAAAATTAATAGGCTGCAGAATTATACAGCCTATTAAACAGAAAACAACTTTGAAAATCTTTACTATATTAGACAGACTACATGACTATATTGCTTATACAAATCATGATCACAGTGAGACTATGATTGTTTTGTAAATAACTATATGACTTATAACTGAACACATTTTTGAAATTATGAGTATCTTGAGAAAACTTTTTATTGAGAATAAAATAGCAACTGCCTCACCTGGGCCAATAATAGAGACACCAGTATATGCACATGCTTTTTATTTCTGAAAGCACATTTGTGGCTTGTAGCCAAGAATCCACTTCATTGAAGGGAGATTTTGACAAGCAGTATTGAAGTTGTAAACACTTTGAACTCATTATAGTATCTCACCATAGGAACTGCACTGTCATTGAACACTCCCTGTCTACAGAACCATCATCCCGACAATTATTTTTACCTTTGCCTGAAAACATTTCTCTGTACTTTAAGGCATTTCAAAAGACGAGAAAAAGATGGAAGCTAGGGTGGCTATAGGGATTTCCTTAGTTCCATGAGTGCTGTGTTGGTGCAGAGCAAGATCAGAAACTTGGATATATATGTTTCAACTTAAAATGTTGGTTGATCATAATGACAGTGGTTTTATAAAGAGTTTTCATGAGAGTGGGTGTTTGAAGTTATAAAAAGCATTGTAAGGTTACACATTCATGGGTTGAATGAACACTTCTTCTTTTTCTTTCTTGCCAACTACATTTTAGCCCAAAGATGACTGAGATTGCCACCTCTAACACGTTGTAAAATAAAGCTAACAAAGGGTGATTGTTAATGTACACTAGACATCTCAAACTTGCAGATGTACAGGGGGCATGCAAGGTTCCATCACTGCATGAATCAGCCATGCATAGGATTGTGTCCCCAGTAATCTGGAAAACTTGACCCTCTATCATGCTTGCAGAGATTGAGCTAGTGCTCTGGATGGCAATATCTTCTAAATTTTGACCTATTTGAGGAAAAAAATTATCCATTTGGACACTGGTAATATTAGTCTAGATAAGAAATGATAATATCCTAAGCCCAGGGTAGTGACAAGATGGAGAAGATTGGGAAGGAGAGGATTGATAGATGGAACTTAATGAATGCTTAGATATGACAGAGTAGGGAGGTGAAGTATGCTAGGATGAATTTCTATGCTAATGTATTAGGCAAGAGAATAGGAAATCCACTAGGAGTGACAGGGTTTGGGGAGGAGGTAAAGGGGACGGGTTCACTTAATATGCCTATGATAAAATGCCACTGTATATATTTAGCACTTGAACCCATGGGAGAATGTGTCACTTGAGAAGAAAGTGATATGAAGATCATACAGCCACAGGGAGACCAGGAGGGAAGAGACAGGAAGGCAGGAGGTTGATCATGAGAGGAGGACCTAAGTAATAAATGCCACCCAAAATTGAGTAAGATATAGATTAAAATAATTTACTGGATTTCACAAATTAGAAGTTTTGTTGATAGTCCAAAGAGTAAGTTCAGTATAACAGTGAAAAATTGTGAGAATGGACTGTCCTTTTTTTTTTTTTTTTTTTTTTTGCGGTACGCAGGCCTCTCACTGTTGTGGCCTCTCCCGTTGCGGAGCACAGGCTCCGGATGTGCAGGCCCAGCGGCCATGGCTCACGGGCCCAGCCGCTCCGCGGCATGTGGGATCTTCCCGGACCAGGGCACAAACCCGTGTCCCCTGCATCGGCAGGCGGACTCCCAACCACTGCTCCACCAGGGAAGCCCTGGACTGTCCTTTTCTCGAAGATTGTTGCTAAAAAGATTGAGAAATGGGTTGTAGGTGTAGGTAGTGGGGAACTGAATAACTCTGAGCATGTTTACAAACTCTGGGAGAGAGTTTCAAGATGGATATATGTGACTTAAATCTATTTTGCATGTTCATGAAGGCAGGATGACTCGCCTGTCTTCACTTCTCTTTGCTCTGTGCCAAGCACAGCACCGGACACATATTTTATTGCTTAGTCTATACTAGGCATGGTGTGAGGCGATGGAGGAAACACAGTGCTTATTCTCACTGAACAACGTGGAGTGGAGAGACTCACCACCTAACCACTAGCTAATTATTTGATTCAGTTGTGATTGGTACTACCAAAGAGAAGTATGAGGTGCTGTGACAGCTTATCACAGAACTTGCCCTCATCTTGGGGAAACATGGAAAGTTTTACAGAGGAAGTGATGTTCAGTGTATCATCTCCCTTTACTACTGAGGTCCAAATAGAACTTTCTCCCATTCATCACTCACTGAACACATTCAACAGAATCTTTTACAACTCTCTGCTTTCACCTCATGGACACTTCTCTGGCATTCAGGAGTATTGGAGCCCATAACCATGAGTTCAGGGCCAATAGCATTCCAACCCTCATGAGGAGACTCCTAACTGGAAAGAATAATAATAAGGGTTTCTTCTGTATTTTGGTTAAATATCAATGTTACTAATCATTATAATAAAATAATAATAGTTTAAATGTACACCTCTTTGTGATTTTCAGATTGCCTACTGCTCATGGTTTATTTGGGAGATGACCCTAGGAAACATGAGTAGGGTAGTGAGGAAATGGGACAAGGATGGGCAGCAAGCCAATAAAGGGTATATTTCAAGAGTCACCACTGTGGGCAACTGGGACTCAATCCCACTTGGTAATAGTGGGAAGTGGTGTGGGACACACATGTCAGAGTTTATCCTACAAAGGAATGAGCAAGCTTGGGAATTTATACACATATTCTTGCTGGTCATTGGTTGAGGGATTCTGCGAGGGGTGGTGTACTCAGTTCTTGGCATCTTTGATCTGTCTGTCATGTGCACTTAGGAAGAACAGACTTCAGTGGGCAAAGAAATGCAGGAGCTGGCAGGTGGAAGTTGGCCTAGCATGCACTGAAATGCAAAAGACCAAAGGAAGGCAGGCAGGGTACCATCAGCACCTTCCTAATGGGGTTTGAACCTCCATTTTGCCATTTATTAGTGGTGTGACCTTGGGCAATTTATTTATCTTCTCTGGGCCCCAGGTTCTTCATCTATCTGTAAAATGAGGATAATAATATTGTCTATATCATAGGATAATAATGAGGATTAAATGAATTATTAAACATATCAGTTTTACAGATGAAAAAATGATAGCTCAAAAAAATTACTTATCCAGTGTCACACATATGGGAAGCAGCCAAACTTTTCTCAAAGTTTCTCAAAGTTTCCCTCAACCTATTTCTCATAGCTATTGCTCAATGTCTTTCTTGCTGGTGGCCTTATAACTTACTCCCTACCTTATCAGTGCTTGGGTATAATTCCTGAATCCTTCTACCCATTTATTCTTTTCCTAAACCCTTGGGACTGTGTTGACAAGCTTCTCACTTGGGTGTCTGCACATCCTTTTCCAATATTTCAGACTCTGGTCTTGCCCGCTGCTTAAAATTGTGTTATTACCTACCTCCCAGTCATCCCTGCCTCCCAGCTTTTATCCTTATCTGTAAGACATGTTAACCAATAATATTTGTACTTCCTCCATAATCTTGCCTGTGACATCTCATTACTTGTCTGACTCCGTGTTCTAAGTGAGTCTTTAGGCTTCTCTGACCTATGTTTTTCCCATTAGTGTCCACATTCTTATGGGCACAATCTTTAATAAAATATTGGCTTTCTCTTGTAACTGAATAAACATATCATTCTTTTCTCCTAAAAAAATAAAAAAAATTTAGATTGTTGGATTGTGTCATAACTGTGGTACAATGTGAGCCAGAAAAAGTAGTGAATATGCCAGAATGGAGAGTTCTGTTTGTTACTAAAGGGAACAGATGGTAGCCAGGCAACCAGGTCATGATGCTGGCCTCAGATTGGCCAGGCATGGTAGGCTTAGCTAGAGCATCACAGACAAGAGCATTGAACTGAATGGCTTCAGTTTAGCCAAGGTCATTAGTTGAGGTTGAGTCAGATTAAGAGATAGGTTACTTGACATGGAACACGAGGTCTGAAAATATGGTCACATAAAATTGAAGGGATTTCAACTTTGGCTTGACAAGTTTATTTTGAAAGTTCTAGACTAGTCATTTGTTTAAAGCTTTATTGAGACAATTTACATACCATACAATTCACCTATTTAAAGTATACAATTCACTGTTTTTTAGTATATTCACAGGACTATGCAGCCAAATCTTTTGTGGGTGTTTACCTATTGGAAAAAATAATAAAATAGATGGACTTGCTATCAAGCACATCTATACAAATATAAAATAGTTTACATACAGTTCCAGAGAATTTATGGACCCCTTTAAAACTCATTCATGTACCCAGGAGTATTATCCTGTCAGCCAAACTTTACCTGTATAAAAGGAGCCCTTCTTTCTGGTTTTACAATCCAGCTGGCATGTACAGTTGTTGACAACCCTGTGGATTCGTGGTAATCAACTTGAGTGATGGTATCCCAATATTGAAAACAGTGTATATAATGAGCCTGGCTCCTAATATTTCTGGCTTTACTGTTATGAAGGGGGGGGGGGAGCTTTAGTATCCTTAGAATGGGTGACAAGGATTTGAAAAAATACACTGAGATTTGTGAAACCCTGGAGGCCAATTGTAGATATTTAGGCAGTACATTTATTATCTCACAGAGGCTTATTTTGACCTAGAAATGTCAGTGCAGTTGCCCTTACAAAGAGTCATGATTCTTTCTTGCATCATTTTATCTTAAAAAAGGAAATACATATAGTAGCAAAATCAGCATGGTGAGTTAGAATGAGTAACCAAAGTTTTTTCTTAGTTAATTATAATTATTACCAATTCTGCTATCATACTAGGGCATTACACATAAGCACCAGTCTCTTTTCCAACACGTACAAGAAGCACTTATTTTTGTTTTATAAAGGCTGTCAAATATACTAAGGTGTCTCTACACACACATGTACACACAAACACACGTGCACACACATGCAAATGCTCATACAAACCCTCATACAAGAGCGTAATCTAATATTTTTAAAAAGCCTGTTTCAAAATCACCAGAACTTGGTTTGAATCTCAGAGCATCTCTTTACTCACTGTGTGATCTGAGGCATGTTAGATAAATACTTGGGAATTCATTTCTAACCTTGGGATCATAAGTATCACCAGCAAGACTATGAGAAGGATCAGAAATAATGTGTGGTTAGAACTTAAAAGTGTCCTGTACATGGTAAGAGATCAAGAGGTAGTGAAGGCACACACGCAATTTTCTAATCAAAAAGTCTTCTAAGATTTTATCCCCTGGAGAAGATGAGATTTGAGGCAAATTCTGTGCCATTGATTTTATGCTTTTCTGATATTTGTTTCTTTTTTGTGAATATACAATGCTCTAGGTATAATAATAGACTAAGTAAAAATTCACCTCAAATCCTTATACCCAGAGATAAATATTTTAATATTAATATTTTTGTAATAATTTGCTCTTCTCTCTCTCATGTATTCATGTAAGATATATGTTCATTTTCTGTCTCTGCATAATTATTGATTCTTACCTCTTTCATAGATATCTTAGTCTATCTTTTTTTTAACATCTTTATTGGAGTGTAATTGCTTTACATTGGTGTGATAGTTTCTGCTTTATAACAAAGTGAATCAGTTATACATATACATATGTTCCCATATCTCTTCCCTCTTGCGTCTCCCTCCCTCCCACCGTCCCTATCCCCCTCTTCTAGGTGGTCACAAAGCACGGAGCTGATCTCCGTGTGCTATGCGGCTGCTTCCCACTAGCTATCTATTTTAAGGTTGGTAGTGTATATATGTCCATGCCACTCTCTCACTTCTTCCCAGCTTACCCTTCCTCCTGCCCATATCCTCAAGTCCATTCTCTAGTAGGTCTGTATCTTTATTCCCGTCTTACTCCTTGTTTCTTCATGACCTTTTTTTTTTTCTCTTAGATTCCATATATATGTGTTAGCATACGGTATTAGTTTTTCTCTTTCTGGCTTACTTCACTCTGTATGACAGACTCTAGGTCCATCCACCTCACTCCAAATAACTCAGTTTCGTTTCTCTTTATGGCTGGGTAATATTCCATTGTATATATGTGCCACACCTTCTTTACCCATTCATCCAATGATGGACACTTAGGTTGCTTCCATGCCCTGGCTATTGTAAATAAAGCCGCAATGAACGTTTTGGTACATGACCCTTTCTGAATTATGGTATTCTCAGGGTATATGCCCAATAGTGGGATTGCTGGGTCGTATGGTAATTCTATTTTTAGTTTTTAAGGAACCTCCATACTTTTCTCCATAGTGGCTGTATCAATTTACATTCCCACCAGCAGTGCAAGAGGGTTCCCTTTTCTCTACACCTTCTCCAGCATTTATTATTTCTAGACTTTTTGATGATGGCCGTTATGACTGGTGTGAGATGATATCTCGTTGTTTTGATTTGCATTTCTCTAATGATTAATGATGCTGAGCATTCTTTCATGTCATTGTTGGCAATCTGTATATCTTCTTTGGAGAAATGTCTATTTAGGTCTTCTGCCCATTTTTGGATTGGGTTGTTTGCTTTTTTGTTATTGAGCTGCATGAGCTGCTTGTAAATCTTGGAGATTAATTATTTGTCAGTTGCTTCATTTGCACATATTTTTTTTCCCATTCTGAGGGTTGTCTTTTCATCTTGTTTATAGTTTCCTTTGCTTTTAAGTTTCATTAGGTCCCATTTGTTTATTTTTGTTTTTATTTCCATTTCTCTAGGAGGAGGGTCAAAAAGCATCTTGCTGTGATTTATGACATAGAGTGTTCTGTCTATGTTTTCCTGTAAGAGGTTAATAGTGTCTGGCCTTACATTTAGGTCTTTAATCCATTTTGAGTTTATTTTTGCGTGTGGTGTTAGGGACTGTTCTAATTTCATACTTTTACATGTACCTGTCCAGTTTTCCCGGCACGATTTATTGAAGAGGCTATCTTTTCTCCACTGTATATTCTTGCCTCATTTATCAAAGGTAAGGTGACCATATGTGCGTGGGTTTATCTCTGGGCTTTCTATCCTGTTCCATTGATCTGTATTTCTGGTTTTTTGACAGTACCATACTGTCTTGTTTACTGTAGCTTTGTAGTATAGTCTGAAGTCAGGGAGCCGGATTCCTCCAGCTCCATATTTCATTCTCAAGATTGTTTTGGCTATTCGGGGTCTTTTGTGTTTCCATACAAATTGTGCAATTTTTTGTTCTATTTCTGTGAAAAATTACAGTGGTAGTTTGACAGGGATTGCATTGAATCTGTAGATTGCTTTGGGTAGTAGAGTCATTTTCACAATGTTGATTCTTCCAGTCCAAGAACATGGTCTATCTCTCCATCTATTTGTATCATCTTTAATTGCTTTCATCATTGTCTTCTAATTTTCTCCATACAGGTCTTTTGTCTCCTTAGGTAAGTTTATTCCTAGATATTTTATTCTTTTTGTTGCAGTGGTAAATGGGAGTGTTTTCTTAATTTCACTTTCAGAGTTTTCATCATTAATGTATAGGAATGCCAGAGATTTCTGTGCATTAGTTTTGTATCCTGCTACTTTACCATATTCATTGATTAGCTCTAGTAGTTTTCTGGTAGTATCTTTAGGATTCTCTTTGTAGAGTATCATGTCATCTGCAAACAGTGACAGCTTTCCTTCTTCTTTTCTGATTTGGATTCCTTTTATCTCCTTTTCTTCTCTGATTGCTGTGGCTAAAACTTCCAAAAGTATGTTGAATAAGAGTGGTGCGAGTGGGCAACCTTGTCTTGTTCCTGATCTTAGTGGAAATGGTTTCAGTTTTTCACCATTGAGGACGATGTTGGCTGTGTGTTTGTCATATATGGCCTTTATTATGTTGAGGAAAGTTCTGTCTATGCCTACTTTCTGCAGGGTTTTTATCATAAATGGGTGTTGAATTTTGTCAAAAGCTTTCTCTGCATCTATTGAGATGATCACATGGTTTTTCTCCTTCAGTTTGTTAATATGGTGTATCACATTGATTGATTTGCATATATTGAAGAATCCTTGCATTCCTGGAATAAACCCCATTTGATCATGGTGTATGGTCCTTTTAATGTACTGTTGGATTCTGTTTGCTAGTATTTTGTTGAGGATTTTTGCATCTATGTTCATCAGTGATATTGGCCTGTAGTTTTCTTTCTTTGGAACATCTTTGTCTGGTTTTGGTATCAGGGTGATGGTGGCCTCGTAGAATGAGTTTGGGAGTGTTCCTCCCTGTGCTATCATTTGGAAGAGTTTGAGAAGGATAGGTGTTAGCTCTTCTCTAAATGTTTGATAGAATTCGCCTGTGAAGCCATCTGGTCCTGGGCTTTTGTTTGTTGAAAGATTTTTAATCACAGTTTCAATTTCATTGCTTGTGATTGGTCTGTTTATATTTTCTCTTTCTTCCTGATTCAGTCTCGGCAGGTTGTGCATTTCTAAGAATTTGTCCATTTCTTCCAGGTTGTCCATTTTATTGGCATAGATTTGCTTGTAGTAATCTCTCATGATCTTTTTTATTTCTGCAGTGTCAGTTGTTACTTCTCCTTTTTCATTTCTAATTCTATTGATTTGAGTCTTCTCCCTTTTTTTCTTGATGAGTCTGACTTAATGGTTTATCAATTGTGTTTATCTTCTAAATGCAGCAACATTCGAATTATAGGGGTTCCAGAAGAAGGGGAGAAAAAGAAAGGGACTGAGAAAATATTTGAAGAGATATAGTTGAAAACTTCCCTAATATGGGAAAGGAAATAGTTAAGTCCAGGTAGCACAGAGAGTCCCATACAGGATAAATCCAAGGAGAAACACACCAAGATGTATTAATCAAACTGTCAAAAATTAAATACAAAGAAAACATATTAAAAGCAGCAAGGGAAAAACAATAAATAATACACAAGGGAATCCCCTTAAGTTTAACAGCTGATCTTTCAGCAGAAACTCTACAAGCCAGAAGGGAGTGGCAGGACATATTTAAAGTGATGAAGGAGAAAAACCTACAACCAAGATGACTCTACCCAGCAAGGATCTCATTCAGATTTGATGGAGACATTAAAACCTTTACAGACAAGCAAAAGCTGAGAGAGTTCCGCACCACCAAACCAGCTCTACAACAAATGCTAAAGGAACTTCTCTAGGCAAGAAACACAAGGGGAGGTAAACGTGTAAAATAACAAACCGAGAACAATTAAGAAAATGGGAATAGGAACATACATATTAATAATTACCTTAAATGTAAATGGATTAAATGGTCCCACCAAAAGACACAGACTGGCTGAATGGATACAAAAATGAGACCCATATATATGCTGTCTACAAGAGACCCACTTCAGACCTACAGACACATACAGACTGAAAGTGAGGGGATAGAAAAAGATATTCCATGCAAATGGAAATCAAAACAAAGCTGGAGTAGCAATTCTCATATCATACAAAATGGACTTTAAAACAAAGACTATTACAAGAGACAAAGAAGGACACTACATAATGATCAAGGGATCGATCCAAGAAGAAGATATAACAATTGTAAATATTTATGCACCCAACATAGGAGCACCTCAATACATAAGGCAAATACTAACAGCCATTAAAGGGGAAATCAACAGTAGCACAATCATAGTAGGGGACTTTAACACCCCACTTTCACCACTGGACAGATCATCCAAAATGAAACTAAATAAGGAAACACAAGCTTTAAATAATACATTAAACAAGGTGGACTTAATTTATATTTGTAAGACATTCCATCCAAAAACAACAGAATACACTTTCTTCTTGATTGCTCATGGAACATTCTCCAGGATAGATCGTATCTTGGGTCACAAATCAGGCCTTGGTAAATTTAAGAAAATTGAAATTGTATCAAGTATCTTTTCTGACCACAATGCTATGAGACTAGATATCAATTACAGGAAAAGATCTGTAAAAAATACAAACACATGGAGGCTAATCAATACACTACCTAATAACGAAGTGGTCACTGAAGTAATCAATGAAGAAATCAAAAAATACCTAGAAACAAGTGACAGTGGAGACACGATGACCCAAAACCTATGGGATGCAGCAAAAGCAGTTCTAAGAGGGAAGTTTATAGCAATACAGTCCTATCTTAAGAAACAGGAAACATGTCAAATAAACAAGGTAACCTTGCACCTAAAGCACTTAAAGAAAGAAGAACAAAAAAAACCCCAAAGTTAGCAGAAGGAAAGAAATTATGAAGATCAGATCAGAAATAAATGAAGGAAATGATAGCAAATATCAGTAAAACTAAAAGCTGGTTCTTAGTCTGTCTTAGTAAGCACATTCTCTTTTATGAAGGAGAAAGCAATCCATTCTTGGTGCCACCGCCCACCCCCCAACTCATGTTATGTCAGGATAGGCTAGGTTATGTGTCTGTAACAATAGTCCTTATATCTTAGGGACTGCAAACAGTAGAAAATTTCCCACCAAACTTCATGTCATTGTGGGTTGGTAAGGGTCTCAGTTCATTGTAGTCTGTGTGAGAATCTCAACACTAAATTTGAGAACATACAGGAACATGTTTAACCACATGATAATCCATAGGGCTTCTGCTTAGAAGTGGCACACATCACTTCTGTTCCCATTTCATTTGATGAAGCAAGTCATGTGGCCACTGTTGAGTTCAAGTGAGGAGAGTCAAAGGTGCTATCAGGAGCCTGGGATGAAATAATGGAACTTCTGTGAACAGGCGTAGCACAACCACTTCTCTTAACGCACTGGTTCTCACACTTGAGCATGCATCAGGATAACCTAGAGACTGGTTAAAACACAGAGTGCTGGGCCACATACCCAGAGTTTCTAATCCTGCAGGTCTAGAGCACCACCAGATAAGTTGCCTTTCTGACAAATTCCCAGGTGATGTTGATGCTTGCTGGTCTGGGGACCACAGTATGAGAACAACTACCCTAAATTTAAAGCTTACCTCATACCATGCCCTAGTTTAAATACTTCAGCAGTAGCCTTTAAACTGTCCATGATCACATTTCAATCATGTATTTTTCAGTTTTCCAAATTTATCTCAATATTTATCTCAATCTCCAATCATCAGTATATTTATAATTTCCTGAAATGTCTCTAAGCTTTCTCTTCTCCTGATGCAGTTTAATTAATATCTTCTTCAAATAGGTCTTTTCTGAATCATCGTAGCTATAAATATTTCCTGTGCCTTTTCTAAAGTAGTTCACACCTTTCCAGTTGAAGTTATCACGTCGTATATTATGTTAATATCATATATGTGTTTTCTCTCCCACTCTTATAAGCTGCTTTAACGGTCTATCTCTCTTTCATAGCACTTTACATAAAGTGATCCTTAAAACACTTAAAAGTTGTGTTTTTTCATTCTTGATTCTGGCCTATTCATGTAAACAGAGGCTCAGTCATATGACATAAGTTCAAATCACCACTCTTGCCTTGGAAGCTGTGTGAGTGGTAGTATAGCACAGGTCCTGGAGGTAGACTGGTTCAAAGCCAACTTGGCCACTTTTTAGCTGTGTTAAATTGTGCATATGTCTTAATCTCCCTGTGCCATGTATTTCTCCTTGATAAAATGAAGATGACAATTATATTAATGTCAGAGGACTATTTTGAGGGTTAAATGAATCAGTTGATTTGAAACATTTAGAGCAGGGCCTGTCATGTTGTGAGCATCCAGTTACTGTAACCATTGCAATTCAGGAGGCCGAACATCCTGAATGTGCCTCTATAAGTGAAGTTACCATATTTCCCTCTACATCGATTCCACTTTAATCCCTTAAAAACTGACTTCTCCCTCATTCATTCTCTCAAAGTTGTTTACTCAAGAGTCACTAATTAAATTCTAATTGAATTTCAGGGTGAATTTCTCACCTCTTTTTTTTTGAGAGTTTCACTTCTGTGAATTTGGGATAGCTTACCATTCTGCCATCCTATCTGTGTCTGTATCTGTATTGCCATCTCTCTTTATATCCACATCCATTGCTGTATCTGATGTATCATCCATTTCTGTATCATAGTTCCTGTCTGCTCTGTTGACTCCCCTTTTTGTGTTATTGTGGATGTTTTCCACATCTGCTCTTATCCTCTGTATGTTCTCTTGTCCACAGAGGTTTTCATTCTCATATTTTCATTACTATTCCATTAACTTTAAAATCTACATTACCAGTTCTGCTCTGTCCCCAGCAGTGTAAGAAAAGAAAACCAGTTTACTCAAATAGCTAATATTTAATGTGAGCTTATTATGTGCCAGACACTTTACCTGCAGTTTCTTTTTTTTTGAATTTTTGAATTTTATTTATTTTTTATACAGCATGTTCATATTAGTTTTCTATTTTATATGTATTAGTGTATACACGTCAATCCCAGTCTCCCAGTTCATCACACACACCCCCACCCCCACCGCTGCTTTCCCCCCTTGGTGTTCATACCTTTGTTCTCTACATCTGTGTCTCAATTTCTGCCCTGCAAACCAGTTCATCTGTAGCATTTTTCTAGGTTCCACATATATGCGTTAATATACGATATTTGTTTTTCTCTTTCTGACTGACTTACTTCACTCTGTAAGACAGACTCTAGGTCCATCCACGTCTCTACAAATGACCCAACTTCGTTCCTTTTTTATGGCTGAGTAATATTCTATTGTATATATGTACCACATCTTCTTTATCCTTTCGTCTGTGGATGGGCATTTAGGTTGCTTCCATTTCCGGGCTATTGTAAATAGTGCTGCAGTGAACATTGGGGTGCAAGTGTCTTTCTGAATTATTGTTTTCTCTGGGTATATGCCCAGTAGTGGGATTGCTGGATCATGTGGTAGTTCTTATATTTAGTTTTTTAAAGGAACCTCCATACTGTTCTCCATAGTGGCTGTATCAATTTACATTCCCACCGACAGTGCAAGAGTGTTCCCTTTTCTCCACACCCTCTCTGGCATTTGTTGTTTGTAGATTTTCTGATGATGCCCATTCTAACTTGTGTGAGGTGATACCTCATACCTGCAGTTTCTTATTTAAGCCTTACAACCACTTTAAGGGCTAGGTGCTGTTACCGCTACGTTTATAATGCAGAAACAAAGTCTTGAAGACAGTGGGATTTTCCCATTTCACACAGATAACTAGTAGGAGGTGGAGACTGTATTTGAATATGGGAGTGTTTGATTTCAGAGCCAGAATGCTTTTTAACTCTTATTTTAGAACATCTGAATAAATGCTTTCCCTTCCTAAATGAGTGATGATTTTAAGGGCAGGAAGGCTTGTCTGAGATAAAATCCATCACCCAAAACCAAGCTCATCTTTATTCCCATGAGTATGAATGAAACAATCAGATACCTGGAAAAAGTTCAAACTTCTAACCAATTCATTGAAAACCTTTTATGATGTTGGCTTAATCAGGTTTATTTCTCAGTTTTGCCCATATTTTGCTTGAGCTCAAATAAAATTGGCTTAATTATAATTTCCTGAAACGTCTCCAGGGTTTTGCTTCTCTAGGCCAAATTTAAGCAGTATCAACTCCATATGATGCCTTCACTGAATCTCCTACCTAATGATTTAATTTTCCTAAAAGTTCAGTTACGTCATATCAGATCCCTGATCAAAAATTTTGACTTCTGATTTTCCCACTGCTGGACCTTATTCCTACTCGTTTTCTAGGCATGGCTGAAAAATTTCATTATTTCCTGTGTTCATGTCGATTCGAAACATTGGCTCCGAACTTTTACTGGAATGCTAGTTTCATCGTGTGGCTCTCTATTCACAAATATTTAGTGGCTCCCCATTACCTATATTTAAAATTCCAAACTCAGTAGTGATCAATATTTTTCATAGTCTTTAACCTGTAGCTTTTCTTTTAGTCTTACCTCTTACTACTCTTCAGCTGTGTTCACAGGGCAGGCTTTTTACCATTTCCCAAATGTAGGAATCTTTAAAATTTGTGGTGTACAACATGGTAATTCAGTATTTGTATACATTGTGAAGTGATCATTGCAGTAAATCTAGTTAACACCCATCACCACACATAGTTACAAATTTTTTTTTCTTGTGACAAGAACTAATTGCTTAATGCAATTCAACCTTGCTCCTTTTGCCTGGAAAACCTTTATTCTATCCTATAGCCCTCTAAATCTAGTTCCTGTTCAAGTACTCTAACTTTACCGTGAAACCTTAAAATATTTGGAGGGCCTGCTTTGGTCTTGTCTGATATATTTTAACTGTCATGAGTTAGATAACATATTTATAGATTTATTTAAAGGCATCATACGTTTTAGCATGTAGACCTGATGACTGCAGTTTCCCAAAGCCAAATATGTGATTTAATCAGCTATAACTTTTTAAGCTAAATGTTAAGTATAGGTCCAAGATTTTGCTTTTATAGAGCAGAGGCTGTGGTATACATGTTTTTGTTTTGCCATTGTGCTTAGAAAATTAATACATAGTAGGTACTGCAATGAATGTTTAACAAATGTTAATGGTTTGCTGAGATGACTTGCTAATGCTATATTAAAAAATTAAGGGAATATAATATATATTTAATTACTAAAGAGAGAACAAGAAAATATAGTTTTTGAGCTTCTTAGTATGAAAAGCACTTTATGAGAAATAACTATACAAATACACAACTCTTCATCTTAATAATTATGATCCTCTGTTCAACTTGGTATATTTCTTTTTAGCAGAAATTGAAAGAAAGACGGTCTGCTGAGATGATCTATGAAGCTGTAGAAGTGTTAAAGATAGATTTTTTGGGAGGTTAAGATAACAGATGGAAGGATACCATACTGTTCTTAGAGAATCATTCAACATGCCAAGCTACCACAAATCAGTGTTTGAAATTAGGCAGAATATAAATATATAGATAAGTGAGCCAAAATATTTATTAACATGAAATAGTCCTGAAGTTGAAGTGCTAGATTAATGGTTACCTTGTGCCAGAAGACTAAATATTTGACATTTTTAGCTTCCCCTATAATAGCAGAAAGTACTGAGTTTACCTGCTTACATGTGTGTCTCTGGTAGAATCTAAGCTCCATGAAAAAAGTATCCATTGACTCTTTTGTTCACAGTTATGCCCTAGCACCTACCTCAGTCCCTGGAAAATGGTAGACATTTAATAAATATTTCATGAATGAATGGATAAATAAAAGGATTTCTGTTTGGTAAATTAAAGTAGAAAGACTGTCAAAATATTTTGGTAGTTAGGGTGAACTTTGGGTCTTCTTCAGTTTAAGAACTGGGGAAAGGGAAAGATTTAAAAATGGTGAAAGAAAGCTAAGAAGAATAAACCATTCCAACAGGAAGTTCCCACTTAAGCCAAAGAATTAAAAAAATACAGGCAGATGAGGAGCAGGAAAATGCTATTTTCCATACATTGTGTATTTTGAAAAAGAACTGCTTTACTCATTGACTAATTGTAATTAATAGCATAACTATCACATTCTCTCATAGGCCAAGGTGAAATGCATGATAAGAAAAGTTTTGCTGCTAACACGATTTAGCTCACTTTAGAATATTAGCATGACATTTATGTGGTCTCCTGTTCTCTAAGTTCAAATAAATCTGCTCTGTATAAAAAGCAGTCGTGGATTGACTTTAGCCTGCATTGGGGAAACTACTGCTGTTAAACCTGCGCCAAACAAACTACGAAGGTTGCTCGGACTCCATTTATGAAAAGACATTTGAATATAGACCTTGCAATGTGATCACGTAACAGTATTTTATTATATTTTATCCTTGTCACTACAGTGTCTTATATTTGCTTTCATCACTACTTACTTATCTTATACATGCAATACCTATTTGCTTCCCAAAATGGTCCTCTGTTATGTCTGGCAAGCTTTCTAACAAGAAATTTGAAAGCAGTTTTACATTAAAATCACATTTTTGAATTTTCATATTCCTAGACAGGTTTTAATGTAAATGGCATAAAAAACACAAAAGCAGTCTATGTCATATGCTATTTGTCAGTCTTCAGTGAAGGGTAAACGTTTATCAGCTTCAGTAGCAATCCCTGCTTGACTGAGGACTGTCATTTTCTAAAAATATTGATTGATAGAGGCGTCTCCTTAGAAATATAAAATGCACGCAATTTACACACAGCTGAGAGATAGAAGCTCATTATTCCTTCCTGACAGGCAGTAATGCCCTTTATAAACTTTGGAGACTTTTTTTACAAAAAAAGTTATTTAAATTGAAAACAAAAGTATGATCAGAGTCCTATGTAGTGTATTTTCTAATACTTTGTTCGTGTTTTATAGTAGCCTAATTTGGCAAATAAAAGTGAATTGGAGTATGTTTTAAAGGTTAATATGTATATATGTGTGTATGTATATTATATTGTGTATAATATGCATATGTAATAAAAATCTGTAAAATGTTCAAGAGAAAGTCCCCAACGAATGCTTGAATTTCAACACAATTTTTATTTCTGTAATGAAGGTTAGCATGTATCCTAAGTTAGAGAAGGCATGTTTGTAGGTGTCCTGTAGAAATGTTGATTAAAAATATACAGCATGGGAAAGTCAAGTATTTTATTATTCACTGACCGGGACGGATCATGTCAATGAAGGCGAAGTCCTGACATAAAAAGAAAAACTTAATTAAGGTGATTATAGAGTTGTAAACAGGACTCTAGTAAATGAATTTGCCACGTGGTCTTGTTAATTGTTTGAGCATTAATCAGAATTTAGAGATGGAAGTAGTTCTGCTCTGCTCCTTACAAGCTCAGGGGTCTTGGGAATCCATTTTTATTCTCGAAGTCTCACTGAGTTCATCTTTACATAGTTCTTCCACCTACTTCACAGATTTTTTTTAAAAGAGGAGTAAATGAAATACTGTATTTGAAAGTAAGAGATAATACTTAGTCTAAGCTAACAGGTCAAGTAGTGCAGAATACCTTCTCTAGTGCAAATGACAGATATCACAGCATTTTCTTACTGAATCACTCTGCCAATCCAAATTGTTCCTGAAGCAGATCCTGTCCTGTTCTACTCAATTATTATTAAAAGTTATATTACCTAAAAGTTCTTTCTTATATCGAATAAGAATATGTATCTTTGTAACATTTACACATTGATTTTACTTATATGTAGAGGAACCATGTTGCCTTTCACTATTTGAAGAGGTCATTGTGTCTCCATCATCTTCAAGATGAAGGTCTAAAACATTTACTCATGTGGCTTGCTTTTAGAACCCTTTACCATCATGGTAATCATAATCTCCTACATCTAGTAAGATTTAGGGCTAGGAATAGAATTCGAATTGCCTGATTCCGAGTCAATTATTTTCTGAATCCATGCAGTCCTTATAACTATTCTTTCTAATATTAATTCCAAATGTTAAGTTGATGTCTATTAAATTTATCTTATTGGTTTCAATATTGTTTAACACATTCATAGGAACATTTTCGTATAAACAGTAGGAGCTATTCTTTCCAGGATAGTAACCTCTTTTATTATAATAGCTATATATTTATGCCTTAACATCCAAATCATTAGCAAGATGTATTTCGTAGAAACAGCCCACCTGAGAGTCGTGTGAACCATCAACTAGATATTACTTGACATTCACACAAGTCTGTTTTTTATCACTCTTTGTATGTAGTGTTGTGCACCTCTGTGTTTTTATTTTATTTTTATTTTTTAACATCCTTATTGGAGTATAACTGTTTTACAATGGTGTGTTAGTTTCTGCTTTACAACAAAGTGAATCAGTTATACATATACATATGTTCCCATATCTCTTCCTTCTTGTGTCTCCCTCCCTCCCACCCTCCCTATCCCACCCCTCTAGGTGGACACGAAGCACGTAGCTGATCTCCCTGTGCTATGCGGCTGCTTCCCACTAGCTATCTATTTTACATTTGGTAGTGTATATATGTCCATGCCACTCTCTCAGTTTGTCACAGCTTACCCTTCCCTCTCCCCATATCCTCAAGTCCATGCTCTAGTAGGTCTGTGTTTTATTCCCGTCCTACCCCTAGTCTCTTCATGACATTTTTTTTCTTAGATTCCATATATATGTGTTAGCATATGGTATTTGTTTTTACCCTTCTGACTTACTTCACTCTGTATGACAGACTCCAGGTCTATCCACCTCATTACAAATAACTCAGTTTCATTTCTTTTTCTGGCTGAGTAATATTCCATTGTATATATGTGCCACATCTTCTTTATCCATTCATCTGTTGTTGGACACTTAGGTTGCTTCCATGTCCTGGCTATTGTAAATAGAGCTGCAATGAACATTTTGGTACATGACTTGAGAAAACCATAATTCACCTCTGTGTTTTAAAAATACTATATTCTAGTACAGATTCAGTACTATACTCTATGAACTTATTATGTGAACATAGTATGTGAACTTATTATGGGAGATGTTGACAAGCTAAACTGTGAATATGACATTTTCTTATCTATTCAACTAATGATATGGTCAAAAAAGAAAATGACTTGTTCATTTGTTGACTTGTTAACCCCACAATGTCATAGTTTCTAGCAGTGTCATTCATTCCATATAAATGTCTAATTGCATAGATTATTTAGCTGTAATAGTTGTATAATGTATATATGGCGCAAAAATACATGAGACTATCTTAAAAATATTAATTTTGAATAAGAGATAATATCTCTAATAAGAATAGCATATGTTCTAGGGGAAAACTTGTCATTAAATATGTCATAGCATTTTTTTTTTAGAATTGCAACACACATATGAACACACAGATACATACCCCTAGTCTGAAACATTATAGATATAATGAGATCATAAATGAATGTGACTGAGTGATACATAAGTGAATGTGACTGATTGATACATAGATGATAGATAAGTAGATAAATAGATCGATAGAGCAGTCAGTGGTGGGAACCCACTTTCAGGACATACTGTCAAATCTAATATATTGGGATTCCCAGAACAAGCTTGCATATTATGGGCCTCATCATGAATAGAGGGAAGCTTCCTGTCAACTACCATTGCAGAAATAGCTAAGAAGAAGTTTAGAGAGTAAAACAAGGACTAAGATTTTATTCTTTATTTGACGTATTGTGTTACATTGATACAACAAAGCAACAACTATTCATTAAACACCATCTCTGCCTAAGGCATTATTCTTCATGCTGTATTATCTATAGATTATGATTACATTTATTTGATGTTTAATAGATCTTTCTGATCCCAAGAATGGATTCGGATTTGGATAGGTCTCTTTTTTTCCAACTACTTGAAGACGCTAAAGATCATACTGATAACTAACATAAGATAAACATGTATTTTCATCTAAATGGCATTGAAAACTTACACTTTTATGATTAAAAAGAGCCTTGAATTATTGATGTAAACTATAAGAATTAAACTCACCATCATAAACTTCTAGAATAAGGTGATAATATGATACAAAGTTATTAATTTGTGCCTATGTAAACCCTTTGAATCTTGAGAATTATTTAATGACTATGGAGATGATATGTTAAATGTCTTGGGATATGTGAGCTACATAGTTCAGCTGTATAATGTGATCAGTGTTTGTTCATTTTATGGGATGTAATATATTTCACATTGGTTTGATTTATTGTTTCAGAATAAAATTCAATTTAACACGTTTTCTTGCTAACTGAATTGTAAATGAATTATGTTAAAACTCTCCTGTGTAAAGACCTAGACAAAATATATATGGTCAATAACCATTTTGTGTGAAATAATCGTATAAAAAAAGCATACGTTAGTGGACTAGTCTAGACTTGCATATTTCTTCATAAATCAACTTTATTCAAAGGGTAAGAACTGAACAGTAATGTATTTGAAACATTTCAGCTCTAATGGCCCTGTAAATTAGGTTCATGTCACCAACTGTATTAACCTCACTTAGTTTCTGCAGGAGGAAAAAAAATGTCTAATTTAATTTGGAGTATGTTGTTATTATTATTATTTTAACATGCACAATTCTTAAGTGTATATTTATCGTTTTAAATATGATCAATTTTTCTAAAGGACCTCCTCAAGAAGTAAATTTTTATATCATTTTAAGCTGTGCACTAAATTTTACTTGCCAAGTGTTGAATCTAATTTTTTTCATTTCAAATATAGTAATATGCTTTTAATTTGTATCTAAAATAAATCTGATCCTGATATGTGTAACCAGTTTTGAAAACTTTTTATATCATTTATATGTACTAGTGTTAGCATTTGTTAAAACCATTTCCTCTGTTTGCTCATTTGACATCCATGTTTCAAGAAAGTGAACTTAGGACCTAATTGTTTGCGGAAAGGCACAGAAAATCCATATGAGGGCAAACACGTGAATTGAATGACATTCCCACATGGATTAAATTGCTGAATTAAGTGTGAGCTATGAAACAAGTAACAGAAAAAGAGCGTGTACCTAATTCAAATTATCTGACAGAAGAACAGAGAACTAGATGTCTGCCTATGACCATTAACCAATTTTTATTTTTGTAAGTATTTAATAAGTACAAATTGAGCCAGTCTTGAAAATGCATTATCTTTTAAAAGTTCATATTGTTCTTCCTTCAATCCTAAAAAAAAGAAAAATAGAAAAAGTAGTATTATTAAAGGAACTCGGTAGCCAAACAATCTTTTATATGGTTTGATTTAATCCCTAAAATAGGTGTGATGACTGTTGAGTTGCTTGTTCAGACGTAAAAAGTCTAAGTTATGCTGACATCTTTATCTTCTTGTTTCATTACTTTCCTTGTAAATGATCATACATAGGTATTGTATTGTATTAATGTATTTAACTTAGCACTCTTTAATATTAAAACATTCCAATATATAAAATTTTAGAAAAACCTACACCATATGGCCTCTTAGACAGTTATTTTTTGTCATGTGCACCTAAGTGCTATGAGGTCAGGGGCTATGTTTGTCTTGTCCAGTATTTATCTTCAGCAAACAGCACCAGAGCCTGGCATTCCGTAGCTTCCAATCCATTCTGGATCTGTTATCTTTAAGAAAAACATTGATTTGATAACCACAATGTAATTAAGTCGACATTAAAATATTTTTAAAAGAATCTCAGGTCCCTCTAATTACCTCCATTTTGTTTGTGTGTGTATCAACTCGAATTTCAAGGTAGTATAGGATAGAATCCACCTGGCTATAAAAGTTCAGAGTTTGGAAAATGTGATTATGTACTGAGCTCTTACAGTGTTCAGGGAAACAATTGCACAGCACCTGAACATGAACGGATTCATAACATTTATTCACTTAAATAAATGAAAAGAAATAGGACCAGACATTCCTGACAGTGAAAATAGCTTAAATAAAAGCACAAAAGTTAAGTCCACATGTAATATGCTTAAAGCATAATGTGCATCTGTACAAAATTCAAAAGATAAATTTCTGCCAAAATAAAATTTTGTGTTTCCATTATTCTACTTTAATATTTGGAGGTAAATGCGTGTTACCATAATTAATTTAAATTTTGAAACACTCAGTTGTTTTTTTGAACATCTTTACTTGAGTATAACTGTTTTACAATAGTGTGTTAGTTTCTCCTTTACAACAAAGTGAATCAGTTATACATATACATATGTTCCCATATCTCTTCCCTCTTGCGGGCATCACCCTCCCTCCCACCCTCCATATCCCACCCCTCTAGGTGGTCAGAAAGCACAGAGGTGAACTCCCTGTGCTATGCTGCAGCTTCCCACTAGCTATCTAATTTACATTTGGTAGTGTGTATATGTCCCTGCCACTCTCTCACATCATCACAGCTTACCCTTCCCCCTCCCCATATCCTCAAGTGAAACACTCAGTTTTTTTCTCTTAATTCATTTAGTGCAAAGACCCAGAGTTATAGAAATAGTTGACTCTGATTTCTTAGCAACGTATGTACTCTTTACTGAAAATTTCATCTACTTCATTCTTCATTGTACAACAGTCACTCACAGAGAGTAAGTAATTTATAATGAGAAACTGAAAAAGCATCTCAAAGTTTAGGGCTAATTTGCATTTGATTCATATAAGCCTCTAGAAGCTTAGACCTATCAAGATTATCTGAATCTTTGTAGCATTTTCTATTTCAAGCTATTTTTTTCTGCTCATACATGCCCAAACCTATTTTAGTTTAATTATTTTTTAATTCCTAAGAATACGTGGATGAAAACAGAAATGATGAGTGTGGCTATAATTTCTGGGTCATTGCTATGGTAATCATGACAGACGAAGCATGGGGTTTCACCTTGTTTCCTGCTATGTCCAGGATAGGGATTATGAATCAGCTCCTCTCTGACCTTCTCCAGTTGAGTGACCATTTATGTAAGTAAATGAATCAAACTATAATTCTATCAGATATATAGCCGCCTCCCCCATCTAAAGATGTACATCAAATAAAGACTAATTTTGTTTAAATGAAGCACTTTAAACATGGAAAGTTATTAACTATTTACCCTTCAGTATAAATTAGAATACAAACATTTTTAGTTAGAAAAATTATTTGCTAAAAGTGAAATTCCATCCATATTTGCCATACATCTTAAAGAGAAATAAGGCACAGCTTTTAAAGACCTGAAATTTAGAGATTTCACTTAAGTTTATTTAGAATAACATATTAATAATGAAATTCAAAATGAAGTACAAAACAGCAAGTAACATTTAATCTTTGTTCTTTTCTTAAAGAAGGTCAGGAAACCATAACTAGTCAATTCTCCCAGTAAAAAAAGATTATGTATATGTGTATGTATGTATGTATGTATGTGTGTGTTTCTGTGTAAATCTAGTGGCGGTTGCTAAAATTCATTACTAAGTCTCGAGAAAATGTCTTACAAATTTAGGAATAGAAGGAAACTTTTTAATCTTGATATGCTAGAAGAATTCTTATTAAAGTAATAAACAATTCAAGGACATTTCTTATTGGTCTTCAATGTTGTTCTAGAGAACCTAGCAAATATCATATGACAAGAAAAAATCTGATATATATATGTGGGTATATATATATGAAAAGATGAACTAAAATATCATCATTTGAAAACAGTGTGATTTTTTTCCTTTATTAAAAGCACACTAACCATTAACAATGTAAAGAAATATTAAAATACTATTTAGAATAGCTACAAAATCTATATATTTGTTGGAATTAGTTACACAGGAAAGCATAAAGATTGTTCAGAGAAAATTTAAGTTTCAATTATAAGTATATAAAGACATGAGGGGCTTCCCTGGTGGTGCAGTGGTTGAGAATCCGCCTGCTGATGCAGGGGTCACGGGTTCGTGCCCCGGTCCGGGAAGATCCCACATGCCGCGGAGCGGCTGTGCCCGTGAGCCATGGCCGCTGAGGCAGCGCGTCCGGAGCCTGTGCTCCGCAACGGGAGAGGCCACGACAGTGAGAGGCCCGCGTACCACAAAAAAAAAAAAAAAAAAAAAAGACATGAGGAAAGGAAGAGACATACATGTATGATGAAAATGCTAGTTTTCTGTAAGTTAATCTGTACATTCAAAATAATTTCAGTCAAAGTATAGTTATATAAAGACAAATATATGTATATATGTCAATCTCTGTATCTAATTATCTTTTGCTGTATTATTTCATGTTATAACAGAATCCCAGCAAGAAATAGAATTTACCTTAAATAGTTGAAGAGAAATTTATAAAAAGTTTACTTATAGAGGTATAATATATTAACAAACAGGTGACAGTGAGTCATCCAGAGAGGAGCAACTGTTACCGTCCCTAGGGCTTAGGGGGAGAGGGAAAAAACCAGAGAGAATGGCGGTTAATGTAGTCTAGTGAAAGCTGCACTACTGGAGGAAAAAACACATATTGGGCAATGTACTTGTTGGAAGGAATCATCTACTACAAGACGCAGCTCTGGAGCAGAGAAATAGTGGAGGAAAAAATTTTTCCACCCTTCTCTTACCTTATCTTTGAATCTCCAGATGGTCCTCTCCATTGCATTTATGCACCTGGAATGCAGCCAGCATATGATTCCAAGAGATGCAGTGTGAAAGGGTCAGCCACGTAGGGACACAAGCAGAGAAGGAACGGCAGAAATGTGTGTAGGTGAACACACTATAAATAAATCACACAAAAGGGAAGGCAGATGCAGTTGTTGAGATACTTCTATTTTCTTTTTTAACAAATTTTTAAAATTGAAGTATAGTTAATTTACAGTGCTGTGCCAGTCTCTGTTCTGCAGCAAAGTAACTCAGTTATACACATACATACATCCTTATTTATATTCTTTTCCATTATGGTTTATTACAGGATATTATATATAGTTCCCTGTGTTGTACAGTAGGACCTCATTGTTTATCCATTTTATTTTTATTTTTTTAACATCTTAATTGGAGTATAATTGCTTTACAATGGTGTGTTAGTTTCTGCTTTATAACAAAGTGAATCAGCTATATCTATACGTATATCTCCATATCTCCTCCCTCTTAGTCTCCCTCCCACACTCCCTATCCCACCCCTCTAGGTGGTCACAAAGCACCGAGCTGATCTCCCTGTGCTATGTGGCTGCTTCCCACTAGCTATCTATTTTACAACTGGTAGTGTATATATGTCCATGCCACTCTCTCACTTCGTCCAGCTTACACTTGCCCCTCCCCGTATCCTCAAGTCCATTCTCTACATCTGCATCTTTATTCATGTCCTGCCTCTAGGTTTTTCAGAACCATTTATTTATCTTTAGATTCCCTATATATGTGTGAGCATACGGTATTTGTTTTCCTCTTTCTGACTTACTTCATTTTGTATGACAGACTCTAGGTCCATCCACCTCACTACAAATAGTTCAATTTCGTTTATTTTTATGACTGAGTAATATTCCATTTTATATATGTGCCACATCTTCTTTATCCATTCATCTGTTGATGGACACTTAGGTAGATTCCATGTCCTGGCTATTGTACATAGAGCTGCAATGAACATTGTGGTACATGACTCTTTTTGAATTATGGATTCTTAGGGTACATGCCCAGGAGTGGGATTGCTAGGTCATATCGTAGTTCTATATTCAGTTTTTAAGGAACCTCCATACTGTTCTCCATAGTGGCTTTATCAATTTACATTCCCACCAACAGTGCAAGAGGGTTCCCTTTTCTCCAAACCGTCTCCAGCATTTATTGTTTGTAGATATTTTGATGGCGGTCATTCTTACTGGTGTGAGGTGATACCTCTTGTAGTTTTGATTTACATTTCTCTAATGATTAGTGATGTTGAGAATTCTTTCTTGTGTTTGTTGGCAATCTGTGAATCTCCTTTGGAGAAATGTCTATTTAGGTTTTCTGCACATTTTTAGATTAGGTTGTTTGTTTTTTTGATATTGAGCTACATGAGCTGCTTGTACATTTTGGAGATTAATCCTTTGTCAGTTGCTTCATTTGCAAATGTTTTCTCCCATTCTGAGAGTTGTCTTTTTGTCGGGTATATGGTTTCCTTTGCTGTGCAAAAGCTTTTAAGTTTCATTAGGTCCCATTTGTTTGTTTTTGTTTTTATTTCCATTACTCTAGGAGGTGGGTCAAAACCATCTTGCTGTGATTTATGACATAGAGTGTTCTGCCTATGTTTTCTTCAAAGAATTTTATAGTGTCTGGCCTTACATTTAAGTCTTTAATCCATTTTGAGTTTATTTTTGTGGGTGGTGTTAGGGAGTGTTCTAATTTCATTCTTTTACATATAGCTGTCCAGTTTTCCCGACACCACTTATTGAAGAGGCTGTCTTTTCTCCGTTATATATTCTTGCTTCCTTTATCAAAAATAAGGTGACGATATGTGCGTGTGTTTATCTCTGGGCTTTCTATCCTGTTCCATTCATCTATATTTCTGTTTTTGTGCCAGTACCATACTGTCTTGATTACTGTAGCTCTGTAGTATAGTCTGAAGTCTGGGAGCCTGATTCCTCCTGGTCCGTTTTTCTTTCTGAAGATTGCTTTGGCTATTCAGCGTCTTTTGTGTTTCCATACAAATTGTGAAATTTTTTGTTCTAGTTCTGTGAAAAATGCCATTGGTAGTTTGATAGAGATTGCCCTGAATCTGTAGATTACTTTGACTTGTATAGTCATTTTCACAGTGTTGATTCTTCCAATCCAAGAACATGGTATATCTCACCATCTGTTTGTATCGTCTTTAATTTCTTTCATTAGTGTCTCATAATTTTCTGCATACAGGTCTTTTGTCTCCTTAGGTAGGTTAATTCCTAGGTATTTTATTCTTTTTGTTGCAGTGGTAAATGGGAGTGTTTCCTTAATTTCTCTTTCAGATTTTCCGTCATTAGTCTATAGGAATGCAAGAGATGTCTGTGCATTGATTTTGTATCCTGCTACTTTACCAAATTCATTGATTAGCTCTCGTAGTTTTCTGGTGGCATCTTTAGGATTCTCTGTGTGTAGTATCATGTCATTTGCAAACAGTGATAGCTTTCCTTCTTCTTTTCTGATTTGGATTCCTTTTATTTCTTTTACTTCTCTGATTTCTGTGGCTAAAATTTCCAAAACTGTGTTGAATGATAGTGGTGAGAGTGGACAACCTTGTCTTTTTTTTTTTTTTTTTTTTTTTTGCGGTATGCGGGCCTCTCCCGTTGCGGAGCAAGCACAGGCTCCGGACGCACAGGCTCAGCGGCCATGGCTCACAGGACCAGCCGCTCTGCAGCGTGTGGGATCCTCCCGGACTAGGGTACGAACCCGTGTCCCCTGCATCGGCAGGCGGACTCTCAACCACTGTGCCACCAGGGAAGCCCAACAACCTTGTCTTGTTCCTGATCTTAGAGGAAATTGTTTCAGTTTTTCACCGTTGAGAATCATGTTGGCTATGTGTTTGTAATATATGGCCTTTATGTTGTTGAGGTAAGTTCCCTCTTTGCCTACATTCTGGAGGGTTTTTATCACAAATGGGTGTTGAATTTTGTCAAAAGCTTTTCTGCATCTATTTAGATGATCATATGTTTTTTCTCCTTCAGTTTGTTAATATGGTGTATCACGTTGATTGATTTGCATATATTGAAGAATCCTTGCCTTCCTGGGATATACCCAACTTGATCATGGTTTTGTATCCTTTTAATGTGCTGTTGGATTCTGTTTGGTAGTAGTTTGTTGAGGTTTTTTGTACGTGTTCATCAGTGAGATCAGCCTGTAGTTTGCTTTCTTTGTGACATCCTTGTCTGTTTTTGGTATCAGGGTGATGTTGGCCTCGTAGACTGAGTTTGGGAGTGTTCCTCCCTCTGCTCTTTTTTGGAAGAGTTTGAGAAGGATAGGTGTTAGCTCTTCTCTCAATGTTTGATAGAATTCTCCTGTGAAGCCATCTGGTCCTGGGCTTTTGTTTGTTGGAAGATTTTTAATCACAGTCTCAATCTCAGTGCTTGTGATTGGTCTGTTTATATTTTCTCTTTCTTCCTGCTTTAGTCTTGGAAGGTTGCGCTTTTCTGTGAATTTGTCCATTTCTTCCAGGTTGTCCATTTTATTGGCATATAGTTGCTTGTAGTAATCTCTCATGATCCTTTGTATTTCTGCAGTGTCAGTTGTTACATCTCCTTTTTCATTTCTAATTCTATTGATTTGAGTCTTCTCCCTTTGTTTCTTATTGAGTCTGGTCAATGGTTTATCAATTTTGTGTCTCTTAAAGAACCAGCTTTTAGTTTTATTGATCTTTGCTATCATTTCCTTCCCTTTTTTTCCGATCTGATCTTTATGATTTCTTTCTTTCTGCTAACTTTGGGTTTTTTTTGTTCCTCTCTCTCTAATTGTTATAGGTGTAAGTTTAGGTTGTTTATTTGAGATGCTTCTTTTTTCTTGAGGTAGGATTGTATTGCTATAAACTGCCCTCTTAGAACTGCTTTTGCTGCATGCCATAGGTTTTGGGTCGTCCTGTATTCATTGTCATTTGTTTCTAGGTAGTTTTTGAATTCCTCTTTGATGTTTTCAGTGATCTGTTGGTTATTAAGTAGTGTATTGTTTAGCCTCCATGTGTTTGTATTTTTTGCAGATTTTTTCCTGTAATTGATATCTAGCCTCATAGCATTGTGGTTGGAAAAGATACTTGATACGATTTCAATTTTCTTAAATTTACCAGGGCTTGATTTGTGACCCAAGATATGATCTGTCCTGGAGAATATTCCATGAGCCCTTGAGTAGAAAGTGTATTCTGTCATTTTTGGATGGAATGTTGTATAAATATCAATTAAGTCCATCTTGTTTAATGTGCCATTTACGGTTTGTGTTTCCTTATTTATTTTCATTTTGGATGACCTGTCCATTGGTGAAATTGGGGTGTTAAATGTCCCCTACTCTGATTGTGTTATTGTCGATTTCCCCTTGATGGCTGTTAGCATTTACCTTATGTATTGATGTGCTCCTATGTTGGGTGCATAAATATTTACAAATGTTATGCCTTCTTGGAGTGATCTGTTGATCATTATGTAGTGTCCTTCTTTGTCTCTTGTAATTTTCTTTATGTTAAAGTCTGTTTTGTCTGATATGAGAATTGCCATTCCAGCTTTCTTCTGGTTTCCATTTGCATGGAATATCTTTTTCCATCCCCTCACTTTCAGTCTGTATGTGTCCCTAGGTCTGAAGTGGGTCTTTTGTGCACAATATATATATACGGGTCTTGTTTTTATATCCATTCAGCCAGTCTGTCTTTTGGTGGGAGCGTTTAATACATTTACGTTTAAGGATTATGTATGTTCCTATTACCATTTTCTTAATTGTTTTGCATTTGTTATCGTAGGTCTTTTCCTTCCCTTGTGTTTCCTGCCTAGAGAAGTTCCTTTAGCATTTGTTGTGAAGCTGGTTTGGTGGTGCTGAACTCTCTCAGCTTTTGCTTGTCTTTAAAGGTTTTAATTCCTCTGTTGAATCTGAATGAGACACCTGCTGGGTAGAGTAATCTTGATTGTAGATTTTTCCCTTTCATCACTTTAAATATGTCCTGCCACTCCCTTCTGGCTTGCAGAATTTCTGCTGAAAGATCAGCTGTTTACATTATGGGGATTCCCTTATATGTTATTTGTTGTTTTTCCCTTGCTGCTTTTAACATTTTTTCTTTGTATTTAATTTTTGATAGTTTGATTAATATGTGTCTTGGTGTGTTTCTCCTTGGATTTATCCAGTATGGGACTCTCTGTGCTTCCTGGTCTTGGGTGGCTATTTTTTTTCCATATGAGGGAAGTTTTCAACTATAATCTCTTCAAATATTTTCTCAGTCCGTTTCTTTTTCTCTTCTTTTTCTGGGACCCCTATAATTTGAATGTTTGTGCATCTAATGTCCCAGAGGTCTGTGAGACTGTCCTCAATTCTTTCCATTCTTTTTTCTTCCTTCTTCTCTGTGGCAGTTATTTCCACTGTTTTATGTTCCAAGTCATTATCTGTTCTTCTGCCTCAGTTATTCGGCTATTGATTCCTTCTAGGGAATTATAAATTTTATTTATAGTGTTGTTCATCATCATTTGTTCGTTCTTGTAGGTCCTTGCTAAACGTTTTTTTATATTGTCTCCATTCTATTTCCAAGATTTTGGATCATCTTTAGTATTATTACTCTGAATTCTTTTCCAGGCAGAGTGCCTCTTTCCTCTTAATTTTTTAGGTCTGGTGGGTTTTTATCTTGCTTCTTCATCTGCTCTGTGTTTCTCTGTCTTCTCATTTTGCTTAACTTACTGTGTTTGGAGTCTTCTTTTCGCAGGCTGCAGGTTCCTGTTGTTTTTGGTGTCTGTCCGCAGTTGCTGAGGTTGGTTCAGTGGGTTGTGGAGGGTACTGGTGCCTGTGTTCTGGTGGATGAAGCTGGATCTTGTCTGACTGGTGTGCAGGACTGTGTCCAGTGGTGTTTTTTGGGGCGTGTGACTTTATTATGATTTTAGGCAGCCTCTTTCCTAATTGGTGTGGTTGTGTTCCTGTCTTGCTAGTTCTGTGGCATAGGGTGTCCAGCATTGTAGCTTGCTGGTTGTTGAATGGAGCTGGGTCTCAGCATTGAGATGGAGATCTCTTGGAGAGATTTCACTGTTGATAATACGTGGAGCTGGGAGGTCTCTGGTGGACCAATGTCCTGAACTCAGCTCTCCCACTTTAGAGTCACAGGCCTGACACCCAGCCAGAGCACCAAAACCCGGTCAGCCTGACGGCTCAGAAGAAGAGGGAGAGAAAAAGAAAGAAACAAAGAAAGAAGGAAAGAAGGAAGGTTGGAAGGAGAGAGAGAGAGAAAGAAAGAAAGAAAGAAAGAAAGAAAGAAAGAAAGAAAGAAAGAAAGAAAGAAAGAAAGAAAGAAGAAAAAAACTAAAATGAAATAAAGTTTTTAAAATAAAAATTAAAAAAAAATTAGTAAAAATAAAAATAAACAGTAAAAAAAAAGAAAACAGAAGAAAGAAGAGAGCAACCAAACCAAAAAACAATTTCACCAATGATACCAAGTGTTATAAACTATATTAAAAAAAAAAACAACAGACAGAACCCTAGGACAAATGGTAAAAGCAATTCTATTCAGACAAAATTACACAAAGAAGCATATACATACACACTCACTAAAAGAGAAGAAGAAAAAAGAATCTGTATATTAAAAAAAAAGAGCACGACCAAATCAATAAACAAATGTACCAATGATGATAAACTCTAAATACTAAACTAAGATAAATGTAACACCAGAAACCAGTCAGTCACATAGAACAAACCCCAAGGCTACAGTTGCTCCCAAACTAGACCACCTCAATGTTCGGATGATTCGTTGTGTTTTCAGGTATTCCACAGATGCAGGGTACATCAAGTTGATTGTGGATATTTAATCCGCTGCTCCTGAGGCTGCTGGGAGAGATTTCCCTTTCCATTCTTCGTTCACACAGCTCCTGGGGTTCAGCTTTGGATTCACCCCACCTCTGCGTGTAGGTCACCTGAGGGCATCTTTTTCCCGCTCAGACAGGATGGGGTTAAAGGAGCAGCTGGTTAGGGGGCTCTGGCTCACTCAGGCCGTGGGGATGGAGGGGTATGCAATGTGGTGTGAGCCTGCGGTGGCAGAGGCCGGCATGACATTCCACCAGCCTGAGGTGCGCAGTGTGTTCTCCTGCATAAGTTGTCCCTGGATCACAGGACCCTGGCAGTGGCAGGCTGCACAGGCTCCTGAGAGGGGAGGTGTGGAGAGTGAGCTGTGCTTGCACACAGGCTTCTTGGTAGCTTCAGCAGCAGCCTTAGCATCTCATTCCCATCTCTGGTGTCCACGCTGATAGCCACGGCCCGTGTCCATCTCTGGAGCTTGTTTAGGTGGTGCTCTGAATCCCCTCGCCTCACTCACCCCGAAACAATGGTCTCTTGACTCTTAGGCAGTTCCAGACCTTTTCCTGGAGTCCCTCCTGGCTAGCCGTGGCACACTAACCCCTTCAGGCTGTTTTCACGCCGCCAACCCCAGTCCTCTCCCTGGGATCCGACCTCCGAAGCCCGATCCTCAGCTCTCAGCCCCCACCCATCCCGGTGGGTGAGCAGACAAGCCTCCCGGGCTGGTGAGTGCTGATTGGCACCGATCCTCTGTGCGGGAATCTCTCTGCTTTGCCCTCTGCACCCCTGCTGTTGCAGTCTCCTTTGTGGCTCTGAAGCTTCCCACTCCGCCATGCACTGTCTCTGCCCACGAAGGGGCTTTCTAGTGTGTAGAAACTTTTCCTCCTTCACAGCCCCCTCCCAGAGGTGCAGGTCCTGTCCATATTCTTTTGTTTCTGTGTTTTCTTTTTTCTTTTTCCCTACCCAGGTACGTGGGGAGTTTCTTGCCTTTTGGGAAGTGTGAGGTCTTCTGCCAGCGTTCAGTAGGTGTTCTGTAGGAGTTGTTCCACATATAGATGTATTCTTGATATATTTGTGGGGAGGAAGGTGATCTCCATGTCTTACTTCTCTGCCATCTTGAAGGTCTTGCTTTAGTATATTTCATAAGTTAACGTATTTACAGAGTGTGGCATGATATAGAGATGTAGTTTAATGATACAGAATAGGAATTTTCACAAAAGTTCCTTTTATTTAGGTAAATTTTATATTTGAGGATGGCAATTCCTATCTGTAGAGAAGAGGTAGGTTAGCCAGTAAATTAAATTAAAATCTTTGACATTGTTTGGAAAAAGATACAATGATAGCCTAGTTCCACAATAAATACTAAATAATTTTCACATAATAATCATTAAATGTGCATATGTAAAACTTAAAAATATATGTTTAAATGTATAAAATATATTAATAATATTAAGGTGACATAAAACTCAGGAGCTATAAAATAAAATTGACAGATTTAACAATACAGAATAAAATATTTTCAAATAAGATAGACACTGTTAAAAAGTAACAAAGCATATCAGAGACTCGGGAATCATACTGAGAATAAAGTATTAATAACTTCACTGATAAAACTACAATTAATATGAAGGAATATTTTGCACCACTGTTTGAATAGTGGCTAAATATGATGTTGACATCCACTTGAGAAAATTACAAATAACCAGTGAAAACAAAAGTAAGCTCAACACTGCTAATAATTAATTAAATGAAAAGTATAATATCCTGTGACGATGAGGGTTCATGAAAATAGGCCTCATGTTTCCTTTGGTGGAAGAACCACTTTGAAAATTATATATAGAAAATTTGGAATTTCAGCGTTTAGAATTGTACATATCTTTGCTGCTGAGATTTCACATTTAGGAGTTAAATATATAGGAATGCTCATACATATGTAAGACACACATATAAGGGTGCACACTCTAGCATTGCTTATAGTTGTTCCAGTATTATTCCATACTGTTGAATGCTAGGTGGGTGTAGCTCTACCATTGGACTATAGGTTCCATAAAATCAGAGTCCAGGTTTGTTTATATTTGTTTTAACTTTTGCTTGTTATTAAAGCTATAGTGCCTAACATAATCCTTGACTTATAATAGGTGCCCAGTAAACAGTTGCAGAATAAATAAATGAGTGGATGAATCTATGCATTACTAAAACTAATTTCTAAGGTCCAAATTGTGTATATGCTTGTATATGTATATACATTTTTAAGCTGCATTTTGCTGAAAACTTACTTTTTGAAAGGCATTTTTCTAAGTACTTATATTTATCTTAATTCTTTCAAAAGCATTAGCCCCATTTTATCTATGAGGGCATGGAGACAGGAAGAAATTAAGTTAGTTATCCAAAGTTATATAGATCCAATGAGTTTTAGAACAAGAATTTATTTATTAATTTATTTTATATAGGAAAGTAGGTTTATAGGTTTTGTGTATGGAGTTTGATCTCCTTAGATAGACAGGGAGATGAATAGATAAATGGGTGGCTAAAAGGACAGATGGATAGATGAATGAATGAATATACAGCTAGAATAGCTTCTGAGAAATATTATGTCTAGACAGTGGGGCTGGAGTGTTGTACAGATGTGGGGTACTTTCACTATTCACTTAATATACTTCTGTACTATTTTAATTTTCAACTACAACAGCATATATTGCTTTTATAATAAAAAATATTTTAAAGTGAGAGTTTAAATCCAGACTAATGAAACAAAATATTAGGGAGAACTAAAAGACTAACTGTTGGAGCTAAAAACATCAATCTGACCTGTTTCTTCTGAGAAAGAGGTTTCTTTTCAAGGGATAGGCTGACTCTACTCTCATGATGAGAGTAGAAATGGAGCCCATTTGGTCATTCTGAGACCAGAACCTGAATAGGGTCTGATATTGTGGGCTGTGCAACAGGCTTTGCAGGATATAGTGACAGAGCTAGTTAGTTACACCAAGCTGTGAGGCTTGCAGTCATCTGGGGGAGCCAGACCCATATTGGTAGCATTCAACTTGAAGGAGAGAGATTTGAGAAAAGCTGAAATTTCAGAATCAAGAATGAGAAGTTGTGTCAAGAAACTTAGCTATGTAGTATTTAGCATATCCATCTTACTTATCCAGCCATTGGAATACAGAGAAGAAATTTAAAAATTACAAACGGGTAAGATGACCATCCAGCAGTTAAAATAGGAATGAGAAGCTACATTAAAGCCTTTCCTTGTTTCTATCCATTCTTTGATGTTACTAATTTCTAGTTAAAAGGGTTTGCTTTTCAAATAAGACATATACATCTATCTACATATCTATCTACACATCCATGCCTGTCTGTCTTATCTATCTATCTAATCTCACACATTCATGCACACACATACAGTAGTTATATAAATGACCATATTGTTTATAAATATGTGTGTATCATACCTCATTTTCTTTGTTTCTTAACTGAACCCCTTTCTCATTCTTATATCTCAGCTTAAAGAACTGCCTTTATAATCGTAATTATTCAGTAAGATCTTACCCACCACTAGGTCATAGTTTTAGTGAGATGGCAATGTTTTCACTTGTATTTAGACACTTAGTACAAAATTTCTGAGATATCTGCTTTATCCACGTTCTCAGGAGTTATCTTTTCCTACCCAGGGTCAGAGAGTACTTGAACACATTTTTCTATAGATATCAGTGAATAATTTTCGAACATCTATTCTGTGCAAAGCACTGTGCTGTTTTGTAGAGTCTATGTCAAAGCTTAGAAACAATGAATAAAACACTAGTTTTCCTGTGCCTTGGGTATTAGCTTGAGTATTTTCAATCTGAGTTAAAAATGTACTAACTTAAGATCATCACTCGTAGGTTTCTTGATGAACCTGCTAATGCTCTCTAATTCAGAAATGAATGCTTCTTTCCCTATTTCTTAAATAAATATCATTTTCCTCACATGAGATGTTATGCAAATCAAGTATCATTTTTTGAGAATGTGATCAATAACTTAAGAAAAACTTTTGTGGTACAATAGGAAGCTGAAGCTCAGTCTGTTTAAGCTTGTGCAGTGTTACAAAATGAGAGAACTAGGATGTGGACCCAAATGTCTCTTTTTTTTCCCTACTTTAATCGGCCTATCATTTACTAGTTATATGACCTTGTACAGTATTCTTAACTCATGAGAGAGTGTTGAAGGTAAGTGAGAAAACATAATAAAATCCCTTGTACATAACTGATGCTCAATGAAGAGTGATTGAATATCATATTGAATTTTTTGTTTGGTTTTTTTTTGCGGTACGCGGGCCTCTCACTGTTGTGGCCTCTCCCGTTGTGGAGCACAGGCTCCAGACGCACAGGCTCAGTGGCCATGGCTCATGGGCCTAGCCGCTCCGTGGCATGTGGGATTTTCCCAGACCAGGGCACGAACCCGTGTCTCCTGCATCAGTAGGTGGACTCTCAACCACTGTGCCACCAGGGAAGCCCCATATTGAATCTTTTAAACATAATTTTGGAGGAAGGTAGATACTGCCTGCCCCTTTTTGTTATAGTGCCTTCTTTCCCTTCAATGAGTTTTCAGTTTTCAATGTGAGTCTTATTCTTTATTCACTTCACTGAAGTGAAACTTCATTCCCAGCAGCCATAATTACCTGTTAATTCATTCATTTACTAATTTAACAAATATGAACTACCCACTGTTTGTCAGTAAGTGGTAAAAAAAAATTAGAGAAATTTCCTGCTCTCGTAGGGCTTATATTATTGTAGAGAGGCAAATAATAGCAAGAGGGAACGAGTACATAAGCATAAAAATTACAATTTGTGCCAAATGACAAGGGAAATGAATCAACGTGAAATAAAGGGAAAGGGAGAGGGCTTCTTAAAACACAGTGATTAAAAAATGCATCTCTGAGGAGGTGCCATATGAGCTAAAACCTAATGGATAAGACTGAATCAAAAATGCAAAAAGATTGGGAACATATTTTAGGTAATGAGAACAGCAGGTGTAAAAACCAAGAGGTATACAAGGGCCTGTGTTACTTTAGATGTGAAAACAAGGCTCGTATATCGGAAAGGAAGTGGGCGAGAAAGAGAGAGGCCATTAGATTTTTATTAGCTAAGAGTTCAGGATTGGGTCATGTAGAGCCTTGTTGGTTAAGGAAGCAGTTTAGATTTATTCTAAGCAAATGAGCAGTTTTGAAGGGTTTTAAGTATGAGGATGTTGCACTTTAATTTGTGTTTTTAAAAAGATAATTCCAGTTGTTTCAAACAGAATGAACTGAAAGGCATGAGGAGAGTTAGGGTGTGAGTGTATTGGACCCAGAAGGCGAGGATCATGGCTTGGGTGAAATAGTAATAGAGGACATGAAGATGAGTGCATGCATGTATTCCTTTTAGAGGCAGAAAAGGCAAGGCTTGATAATGGATCAAATGAGGGAATACAGGAAAAAAAATCAAGGTCAATACCTAAGTTTACAGCCTGACATAATGTATTAATATTGTAGCCGTATTCGGAGGTGGTGATTAATGGGGGAGACTAATGGTTTTGAAGAGAATTGGGAGCCTTATTTTGTGTATAACAAATTTGAGGTATCTCCTGAGGAAAGAGAGGTCTCAGCTGGAGATAGGTATTTGGGAATCATTAGCATATAGGCAATATTTAAGAGAGAGGGACAGGAGGAGAAAAAGAGGAAGGAGGGAGAGGGAGAGGAAGAGAAAATGGGATGACATCACCTAGGGAAGAGTGAGTATAGCTAATGAAGACCCAGATCCAACCTCTAAATCTCTCCAAAATTTCATCTCTTTTAAATAGGTTACACCAGAAAGAAGGCCTGAGAAAGTGTGGCTAGATCCTTAGAAAACCTGAAAAATGTAGTGTCAAAGAATCCAAGGAAAACAAAGCAGTTGAAGAATGAAAGAGTGCATCTGGGAGCTACAGAATCAGATGGAGATAGGGAAACGTTCATTAGGCTTGGCAACATTGTAGCCATTAGAGGGGTAGAGGAACAGAAGCCAGTTGTCTGATCCCTTCTTACCTCAAGATGCCTTCTGAGCCCATCCTCCTTAAAATATTGACCGCACCCATTCCCTACCCATTTTATTGTTTCCTGTAGCACTTGCAATCTGAGAGGCTGTAGATTTGTTTTTATGTATTGTCTACATCTCAACTAAAATCTAGGCTTTATGAGGGCAGAGTCATTGCTTTGTTCACTGCTGTATTCATTCATTCTTGGCATATATAAGATGCTAGGTAAATGAGTTGAATGAAATGGGGAGCAGTGGTAAGAAAGTAGGTATAAAGAATATAGCTGCAGCTTCCCTGGTGGCGCAGTGGTTGAGAGTCCGCTTCCCGATGCAGGGGACACGGGTTTGTGCCCCGGTCCAGGGGGATCCCATGTGCTGCAGAGCGGCTGGGCCCGGGAGCCGTGGCCACTGAGCCGCCGTGTCCTGAGCCTGTGCTCCACAACGGGAGAGGCCACAACAGTGAGAGAGGCCCGCGTACCGGTAAAAAAAAAAAAAAAAAAGAATATAGCTGAAGGGCTTCCCTCGTGGTGCAGTGGTTAAGAATCCCCTGCCAGTGTAGGGGATATGGGTTCAAGCCCTGGTCTGGGAAGATCCCACATGCCACTGAGCAGATAAGCCCGTGCACCACAACTACTGAGCCTGTGCTCTGGAGCCCGTGAGCCACAAGTACTGAGCCCACGTGCCACAACTACTTAAGCCCGCGTTCCTAGAGCCCATGCTCCACAACAAGAGAAGCTGCTGCAACGAGAAGCCCACGCAGCGCAATGAAGAGTAGCCCCTACTCACCACAACTAGAGAAAGCCCGCATGCAGCAACAAAGACCCAATGCAGCCAAAAGTAAATGAATAAAATAAATTTATATTAAAAAAAAGAATATAGCTGAAACATTTGAAAAGTTTTTTTTTGTGAAGGGGAGCAGAGAAATGAAAGAGGAGCCAGACAAGCTCACGAGAGCAGATAGTTAAATTCAGGAATTATGCAAGCAGGTTGTTAAACTTGAACTCAGTCATGGTAGGAGGACTTATGCCTGGGAGATTGGTGAACACTACATATCAGGGATTTCGTTGTTATTGTACTTGTTTTTTGTTTGTTTTTGTTTGTTTTGAAAACATTTACCAGCATACCAAAGTTCTTTGTTTTTGTTTTTTTAATCTGCTTTGTCTTTCAAGTGGAAGTTAAGAAAGCATGTGTGTAGGCTGAGGAAGAATTGAGGATTCAGTAGAAGACAAGTGAAAAGTACAAGTAGAGAGATTTGCCTTAACTGAAATGGGAACACTTTAATTGTAATAAGAGGAAAGAACAAGTGGGTGGGCGTAGTTGTCAGTATCTGTGATTTGTGGTGGAAAGATGAGGGAGCTTTTTTCTGAGAGCTAAAATCCAAACGTTGTTTATAGGATCATAGAAAATAACCTAGCTCTCTCTTACTAGTTACCGTGGTCCTTTATTCCACCTTACACCTCCATTTATGCAGTATTTTTCAACACACACACAAGATTCTTTGCAATATTCAGAATTATATACTCTATTCTTATTGAGTATATGTATAGTTTCCATGAAAACCAATCACCTGAGTTATGTTTTATGCCTCTTTTAACACCATTGATTATATTCCCTTGGATAAAATGTTACCTCTTATCATTGTCTTGATATTTGCTTATTATATGCTTTCTGATGCTTATTCACTTTTTCATTTGTACCTTTCTCCATCGTTTCACATCTGATTATCCTCACTTTTATGGAGTTCTAATTTACATTTTTTTCATATTAAAAGTTATTTATCATCCATGCATATTTTTGTGTGTATAATCAGGAACCCCTGATTACATAGGTGGAAGTTAGAAACCCCAAACTTGTAATACTCAAATAAAAGTTTATTATTACTGTCAGCAGCAGAATGTGTCTCTGTAATTTGAAAATACATAACAGTTTGCCCCTTATTATTTTGTGTTTCTTTAGCATACTTCTGCTAGTGCTTAGGAACTACACAAATGCATACTGTTTGGCCGCTGGGTCCAATTTTCAGTTTGAATTATACAAAGCTGGGGATTAGTTCAAGAAAGCTTCTTTTGCCATCCGTTATCTTGCACTTTGTTTATGAAGTTTGTTAGTGATGGTGTCTTACTAAACACTGTGCCTATTCTTCTGATGTTGCATATGGTACCTGGTGCTGCCATGATACCATGCATCATATTCATTATGATGCAGATCTCACTCCTCCATAATAAATATTTTCTGTCTGAGAGTTTTACCTCTGGGTTGGCTTCAGCTTGTCCCATAATCCACCAATTTCTACCCTAGGAGTTAGGAGATAGAGCCATCCTAATTATAAAAGTGATTCACTCCCAAATGAGTTGATGTCATGGATTACACATGGCAAGAACCCCACAAATATTTGCTGAATGTATAAAAGCAGGCAAACTCAGAAATTATAATTATGTTCCGATTGGAACAAGTCATGACAAATAATGGATAAAGTGTATTGAGTATTTACTCTGTACATTCATTTTCTCTCAGAAGCATCATAACTAGCTATTTGTGGGATAATATGACTCATTTTACAGATAAAAACTGATATATGGGGAATTAGTTAACTTTACCACAATCTCTTACTTATAAGCAGCAAAACCATGATTTGATGAGATATGTTTAATTGAACAGGCTAAGCTATTTGATATGAAATGGATAAATTTTGTTTAATATTTGTTACAAAAAACATTGATCTTATATACAGTTTCTGCCTTAAGCTAGTTATCATTGAGGGGCTTGCCTTGGAACTGCCCTTACACCATCAGGCATATTTCGAAATCCCAAATCATGCCAGAAAACACCATAATAGCCTATGAAATTTGTGTCAAATGAAACAAGCATCTTCATTCTGCCTTCATTGTTGATGAGATATCATTTCTAGCTCTGTAGAGACTGAGGGGGTAGAAATAGAATATTTTGTGTTAATAAAGATATTATGTGGGGTTACTTATGAAACTTACTGTACTTTTTCTAGCAGTAGGGAAAAAAGAAGTCAGTTTGATTAGATCAAAAACAAAGTACAGAAGCAGCAGGTGACAATTAAGGAAGCAGAGTTAAATGTCACTGAGCCAAAATACTTCCTTCTCAAATGGAAACTCCAGTAGTTCTTCCCACAATAGGCAGGTACTGAGAATTATAAGAAGGTACAAATGTTTTTCCATCAGTAGTCTCCCACACTGACTGATTAATTTCAATTTGTTAGGTCAAGCTAGCTTCTATTCTCCTGGTTTAGAGGACAGGTATTAAAAAGTTGTTCAGGTTTTAAATAGTCAGGGTTATTTTTTTTTTAAACATCTTTATTGGAAGATAATTGCTTTACAATGGTGTGTTAGTTTCTGCTTTATAACAAAGTGAATCAGTTATACATATACATATGTTACCATATCTCTTCCATCTTACGACTCCCTCCCTCCCACCCTCCCTTTCCCACCCCTCTAGGTGGTCACAAACCGCCGAGCTGATCTCCCTGTGCTATGCGGCTACTTCCCAAGAGCTATCTATTTTACGTTTGGTAGTGTATATATGTCCATGCCACTCTCTTACTTTGGCACAGCTTACCCTTTCCCCTCCCCATGTCCTCAAGTCCATTCTCTAATAGGTCTACATCTTTATTCCCATCTTACCCCTAGGTTCTTCATAACATTTTTTTTTCTTAGATTCCATATATATGTGTTAGCATACGATATTTGTCTTTCTACTTCTGACTTACTTCACTCTGTATGACAGACTCTAGGTCCATCCACCTCACTACAAATAACTCAATTTCGTTTCTTTATATGGCTGAGTAATATTCTGTTGTATATATGTGCCACATTTTATTTATCTATTCATCTTTTGATGGACACTTAGGTTGCTTCCATATCCTGGCTATTGTAAATAGAGCTGCAATGAACATTTTGGTACATGACTCTTTTTGGATTATGGTTTTCTCAGGGTATATGCTCAGTAGTGGGATTGCTGGGTCATATGATAGTTCTATTTGTAGTTTTTTAAGGAACCTCCATACTGTTCTCCATAGTGGCTGTACCAATTCACGTTCCCATCAGCAGTGCAAGAGTGTTCCCTTTTCTCCACACCCTCTCCGGCATTTATTGTTTCTAGATTTTTAGATGATGGCCATTCTGACTGGTGTGAGATGATATCTCATTGTAGTTTTGATTTGCATTTCTCTAATGATTAATAATGTTGAGCATTCTTTCATGTGTTTGTTGGCAATCTGTATATCTCCTTTGGAGAAATGTCTATTTAGTTCTTCTGCCCATTTTTGGATTGGGTTGTTTTTTGTTGTTGTTGTCATTGAGCTGCATGAGCTACTTGTAAATTTTGGAAATTAATCCTTTGTCAATTGCTTCATTTGCAAATATTTTCTCCCATTCTGCATGTTGTCTTCTGGTCTTGTTTTTGGTTTCCTGTGCTGTGCAAAAGCTTTTAAGTTTCATTAGTTCCCATTTTGTTTTTGTTTTTATTTCCATTTCTCTAAGAGGTGGGTCAAAAAGGATCTTGCTGTGATTTATGTCGTAGAGTGTTCTGCCTATGTTTTCCTCTAAGAGTATGATAGTTTCTGGCCTTACATTTAGGTCTTTAATCCATTTTGAGCTTATTTTTGTGTATGGTGTTAGGGAATGTTCTAATCTCATACCTTTACATGTACCTGTCCAGTTTTCCCAGCACCACTTATTGAAGAGGCTGTCCTCTCTCCACTGTACATCCTGCCTCCTTTATCAAAGATAAGGTGACCATATGTGCCTGTGTTCATCTCTGGGCTTTCTATCCTGTTCCATTGATCTATAATACTGTTTTTGAGCCAGTACCATACTGTCTTGATTACTGTAGCTTTATAGTGTAGTCTGAAGTCAGAGAACCTGATTCCTCCAGCTCCGTTTTTTGTTCTCAAGATTGCTTTGGCTATTCGGGGTCTTTTGTGTTTCCATACAAATTGTGAATTTTTTTGTTCTATTTCTGTGAAAAATTGCAGTGGTAGTTTGACAGGGATTGCATTGAATCTGTAGATTGCTGTGGGTAGTAGAGTCATTTTCACAGTATTGATTCTTCCAATCCAAGAACATGGTATATCTCTCCATCTATTTGTATCATCTTTAATTTCTTTCATCAGTGTCTTCTAATTTTCTGCATACAGGTCTTTTGTCTCCTTAGGTAAGTTTATTCCTAGATATTTTATTCTTTTTGTTGCTATGGTAAATGGGAGTGTTTTCTTAATTTCACTTTCAGAGTTTTCATCATTAATGTATAGGAATGCCAGAGATTTCTGTGCATTAGTTTTGTGTCCTGCTGCTTTACCAAATTCATTGATTAGCTCTAGTAGTTTTTTGGTAGCATCTTTAGGATTCTCTATGTGTAGTATCATGTCAGCTGCAAACAGTGACAGCTTTACTTCTTCTTTTCTGATATAGATTCCTTTTATTTCCTTTTCTTCTCTGATTGCTGTGCCTAAAACTTCCAAAAGTATGTTGAATAAGAGTGGTGTGACTGGGTAACCTTGTCTTGTTCCTGATCTTAGTGGAAATGGTTTCAGTTTTTCACCATTGAGGACGATGTTGGCTGTGTGTTTGTCATATATGGCCTTTATTATGTTGAGGAAAGTTCCCTCTCTGCCTACTTTCTGCAGGGTTTTTATCAAAAATGAGTGTTGAACTTTGTCGAAAGCATTCTCTGCATCTATTGAAATGATCACATGGTTTTTCTCCTTCAGTTTATTAATATGGTGTATCACGTTGATTGATTTGCATATATTGAAGAATCCTTGCATTCCTGGAATAAACCCCACTTGATGATGGTGTATGATCCTTTTAATGTGCTGTTGGATTCTGTGTGCTAGTATTTTGTTGAGGAGTTTTGCATCTATGTTCATCAGTGATGTTGGACTGTTGTTTTCTTTCTTTGTGACATCTTATCTGGTTTTGGTATCAGGGTGATGGTGGCCTCATAGAATGAGTTTGGGAGTGTTCCTCCCTGTGCTATCTTTTGGAAGAGTTTGAGAAGGATAGGTGTTAGCTCTTCTCTAAATGTTTGATAGAATTCGCCTGTGAAACCATCTGGCCCTGGGCTTTTGTTTGTTGGAAGATATTTAATCACAGTTTCAAATTCAGTGCTTGTGATTGGTCTATTTATATTTTCTCTTTCTTCCTGGTTCACTTTTGGCAGGTTGTGCATTTCTAAGAATTTGTCCATTTCTTCCAGGTTGTCTATTTCATTGGCATAGAGATGCTTGTAGTAATGTCTCATGATGTTTTGTATTTCTGCAGTATCCGTTGTTACTTCTCCTTTTTTATTTCTAATTCTTTTGATTTGAGTCTTCTCCCTTTTTTTCTTGATGAGTCTGGCTAATGGTTTATCAATTTTGTTTATCTTCTCAGAGAACCATCTTTCAGTTTTATTGATCTTTGCTATCATTTCCTTCATTTCTTTTTCATTTATTTCTGATCTGATCTTTATGATATCTTTCTTTCTGCTAAATTTGTTTTTTCTTTTGGTTCTTCTTTCTCTAATTGGTTTAGGTGCAAAGTTAGGTTGTTTATTCGAGATGTTTCCTGTTTCTCAAGGTAGGATTGTATTGCTATAAACTTCCCTCTTAGAACTGCTTTTGCTGCATCCTATAGGTTTTGGGTTGTCGTGTCTCCATTGTCATTTGTTTCTAGGTACTTTTTGATTTCCTCTTTTCTTTCTTTTGTGATCACTTGGTTATTAAGTGGTGTATTGTTTCGCCTCCATGTGTTTGTATTTTTTACAGATCTTTTCCTGTAATTGATATCTAGTCTCATAGCGTTGTGGCCAGAAAAGATACTTGATACAATTTCAATTTTCTTAAATTTACCAAGGCTTGATTTGTGACCCAGGATATAATCTATCCTGGAGAATGTTCCATGAGCACTTGAGAAAAATGTGTATTCTGTTGTTTTTCGTTGGGATGTCCTATAAATATCAGTTAAGTCCATCTTGTTTAATGTATCATTTAAAGCTCATGTTTCCTTATTTATTTTCAGTTTGGATGATCTGTCCATTGGTGAATGTGTGGTGTTAAAGTCCCCTAATATTGTTTTGCTGTCGATTTCCCCTTTTATGGCTGTTAGTACTTGCCTTATGTATTGCGGTGCTCCTATGTTGGGTGCATAAATATTTACAATTGTGATATCTTCTTCTTGGATCTTTCCTTGATCATTAGGTAGTGTCCTTCTTTGTCTCTCGTAATATTCTTTATTTTAAAATCCATTTTGTATGATATGTGAATTGCTACTCCAGCTTTGTTTTGATTTCCATTTGCATGGAATATCTTTTTCTCTCCCCTCACTTTCAGTCTGTATGTGTCCCTAGGTCTGAAGTGGGTCTCTTGTAGACAGCATATATATGGGTCTCGTTTTTGTATCCATTCAGCCAGTCTGTGTCTTTTGGTGGGAGCATTTAATCCATTTACATTTAAGGTAATTATCGATATGTATGTTCCTATTCCCGTTTACTTAATTGTTTTGGCTTTGTTCTTGTAGGTCTTTTCCTTCTCTTGTGTTTCTTGCCTAGAAGTTCCTTTAGCTTTTGTTGTAAAGCTGGTTTGGTGGTGCTGAACTCTTTCAGCTTTTGCTTGTCTGTAAAGGTTTTAATTTCTCCATCAAATCTGAATGAGATCCTTGCTGGGTAGAGTCATCTTGGTTGTAGGTTTTTCTCCTTCATCTCTTTAAATATGTCCTGCCACTCCCTGCTGGCTAGCAGAGTTTCTGCTGAATGATCAGCTGTTAACCTTATGGGGATTCCCTTGTGTGTTACTTGTTGTTTTTCCCTTGCTGCTTTTAATATTTGTTCTTTGTATTTAATTTTTGATAGTTTGATTAATATGTGTCTTGGCGTGTTTCTCCTTGGATTTATTCTGTATGAGATTCTCTGTGCTTCTTGGACCTGATTAACTATTTCCTTTCCCATATTAGGGAAGTTTCCAACTATAATCTCTTCAAATATTTTCTCAGTCCCTTTCTTTTTCTCTTCTTCTGGGACCCCTATAATTCAAATGTTGGTGCGTTTAATGTTGTCTTAGAGGTCTCTGAATCTGTCCTCAGTTCTTTTCACTCTTTTTTCTTTATTCTGCTCTGCAGTAGTTATTTCCACTCTTTTATCTTCCAGGTCACTTGTCCGTTCTTCTGACTCAGTTCTGCTATTGATCCCATGTAGAGTATTTTTAATTTCATTTATTGTGTGTTCATTGTTGCTTGGTTCCTCTTTAGTTTTTCTGTGTCCTTGTTAAATGTTTCTTGCATTTTGTCTATTCTATTTCCCAGATTTTGGTTTGTCTTTACTATCATTATTCTGAATTCTTTTTTCAGGTAGACTGCCTATTTTCTCTTCATTTGTTAGGTCTGGTGGGTTTGTACCTTGCTCCTTTATCTGCTGTGTGTTTTTCTGTCTTTTCATTTTGCTTATCTTACTGTGTTTGGGGTCTCCTTTTTGCAGGCTACAGGTTCGTAGTTCCCGTTGTTTTTGGTTTCTGTCCCCAGTGGTTAAGGTTGGTTCAGTGGGTTGAGTTGGTTTCCTCATTGAGGGGACTAGTGTCTGTGTTTTGATGGATGCGGCTGGATCTTGTCTTTCTTTGGGGCAGGTCCATGTCTGGTGGTGTGTTTAGGGATGTCAGTAGCCTTATTATGATTTTTGGCAGCCTCTCTGCTAATGGATGGGGCTGTGTTCCTGTCTTGCTAGTTGTTTGCCATAGAGTGTCCTTCAGTGTAGCTTGCTGGTCGTTGAGTGAAGCTGTGTCTTGGTTGTTGAGATGGAGATCTCTGGGGGATTTTCACCGTTTGATATTACATGGACCTGGGAGTTCTCTTGTGGACCAGTGTAGTGACGTTGGTTCTCTCACATCAAAGGCACATCCCTGACACCTTTGCTGGAGCACCAAGAGCCTTTAATCCACATGGCTCACAATAAAAGGGAGAAAGAAAGAAAGAAAGGAAGGAAGAAAAGGAAGGAAGGAAGCAAGGAAGGGGAAGATAAAATAAAGTAGTATAAAATAAAATAAAGTTATTAAAATAAAAAAAAATAATTATTAAGAAAAAATTTTTAAAGTAAAAAAACAAATAAAAATCCCGTGACAGTCAGAACCCTAGGACAAATGGTGAAAGCAAAGCTATACAGACAATATCTCAAACAGAATCATACACATACACACTCACAAAAAGAGGAAAAGGGGAAAAAATAATATATCTTGCTCTCAAAGTCCACCTCCTCAATTTGGGGTGATTCGTTGTCTATTCACGTATTCTACAGATGCAGGGTCCATCAAGTTGATTGTGGAGATTTAATCCGCTGCTCCTGAGGCTGCTGGGAGATTTCCCTTTCTCTTCTTTGTTCACATAGCTCCTGGGATTCAGCTTTGGATTTGGCCCCACCTCTGCGTGTGAGGCCGCCTGAGGGCATCTGCTCTTTGCTCAGACAGGACAGGGTTAAAGGAGCAGCTGATTCGGTGGCTCTGGCTCACTCAGGCTTGGGGGTTGGGATGGGGGGCGCGGAGTGCGGCCAAGCCTGCAGTGGCAGCGGCCATCCTGACGTTGTAGCAGCCTGAGGCTCACCGTGCGTTCTCCTGGGGAAGTTGTCCCTGGATCACGGGACCCTGGCAGTGGTGGGCTGCACAGGCTCCCAGGAGGGGAGGTGGGGATAGTGACCTGTGCTCGCACCCAGGCTTCCCGGTGGCTGCAGCAGCGACCTTAGCTTCTCATGCCTGTCTCTGGGGCCTGCGCTGATAGCTGCAGCTCGCGCCTGTTTCTGGAGCTCCTTTAAGCGGCGCACTTAATCCCCTCTCCTCTTGCACCAGGAAACAAAGAGGGAAGGAAAAGTCTCTTGTCTCTTCCGCAGCTCCAGACTTCTACTGGACTCCCTCCCGGCTAGCCATGGTGAACTAACCCCTTCAGGCTGTGTTCCTGCAGCCAACCCCAGTCCTCTCGAGGCATTCGACCGAAGTCCGAACCTCAGCTCCCAGCCCCCGCCCGTCCCGCGGGTGAGCAGACAAGCCTCACAGGCTCGTCGGCACCGATCCTCTGTGCAGGAATCTCTCCACTTTGCCCTCTGCACCCCTGTTACTGCGCTCTCCTCCATGGCTCTGAAGCTTCCCCCTCTGGCACCTGCAGTCTCTGCCCGTGAGGGGACTTCTAGTGTGTGGAAACCTTTCCTCCTTCACAGCTTCCTCCCACTGGTGCAGGTCCTGTCCCTATTCTTTTGTCTCTGTTTATTCTTTTTTCTTTTGCCCTACCCAGGTATGTGGGGAGTTTTTGCCTTTTGAGAGGTCTGAGGTCTTCTGCCAGCGATCAGTGGGTGTTCTATAGGAGCAGTTCCACGTGTAGATGAATTTCTGATGTATCTGTGGGGAGGAAGGTGATCTCCGCGTCTTACTCTTCTGCCATCTTCCTTAGGGTGCTATGATCCTTTTAATGTGTTTGTAGGTTCTGTTTGCTAGTATTTTGTTGAGGATTTTTGCATCTATATTCATTAGTGATATTGGTCTTTAAATTTCTTTTTTGTATTATGTTAGTCTGGTTTTGGTATCAGGGTGATTCTGGACTCAAAGAATGAGTTTGAGAGTGTTCCTTTCTCTGTAAGTTTTTGGAAGAGTTTGAGAAGGATGGTTGTTAGCTCTTCTCTAGATGTTTGATAGAATTCACCTGTGAAGCCATCTGGTCCTGGACTTCTGTTGGTTGGAAGATTTTTAATCACACTTTCAATTTCATTATTTGTGCTTGCTTTGTTCATATTTTCAATTTCTTCCTGGGTCAGTCTTGGAAGGTTATACTTTTCTAAGAATTTGTCCATTTCTTCCAGGTTGTCCATTTTATTGGCATAGAGTTGCTTGTAGTAGTGTCTTAGGATGCTTTGTATTTCTGCGTTGTCTGTTGTAAGTTCTCCTTTTTCATTTCTTATTTTATTGATTTGAGCTCTCTCACTCTTCTTCTTGATGAGTCTGGCTAATGGCTTATCAATTTTGTTTATCTTCTCAAAGAACCAGCTTTTAGTTTATTGATCTTTGCTATTTTCTTTGTTGCTATTTCATTTATTTCTGCTCTCATCTTTATGATTTCTTTCTTTCTGCTAACTTTGGGTTCTGTTTGTTCTTTTTTCTCTAGTTCCTTTATGTGTAAGGTTAAATTGTTTATTTGAGTTGTTTCTTGTTTCTTGAGGTAAGCTTGTATAGCTATAAACGTGCCTCTTATAACTGTTTTTCCTGTATCCCATAGGTTTTGGAACGTTGTGTTTTCCTTGTCATTTGTCTCTAGGTACTTATTTATTTATTTATTATTTATTTTTAAATTTCCTCTTTGATTTCTTCAGTGATCTCTTGGTTATTTTGTAACATATTCTTTAGCCTCCATGTGTTTGTGTTTTTTAGGGTTTTTTTTCCCTGTAATTGATTTGTAATCTCATAGCATTGTGGTCAGAAAAGATGCTTGATATGATTTCAATTTTCTTAACTTTACTGAGGCTTGATTTGTGACCCAAGATGTGATCTATCCTGGAGAATGTTCCGTGCGCACTTGAGAAGAAAGTGTAATCTGCTGTTTTTGGATGGAATGTCCTATAAATATCAATTAAGTCCATCTTGTTTAATGTATCATTTAAAGCTTGTGTTTCCTTATTTATTTTCATTTTGGATGATCTGTCCATTGGTGTAAGTGAGGTGTTAAAATCTCCCACTATTATTGTGTTACTGTCTATTTTCTCTTTTACAGCTGTTAGCGGTTGCCTTATGTATTGAGGTGCTCCTATGTTGGGTGCATAAATATTTTCAATTGTTATATCTTCTTCATGGATCGATCCCTTGATCATTATGTAGTGTCCTTCTTTGTCTCTTGTAATAGTCTTTATTTTAAAGTGCCCTCCAAGCATGGAGTCTCTCTTTCCCCCAGTCCTATCGAAGTCCTTCACTCAAATCCTGCTAGCCTTCAAAGTCTGATTCTCTAGGAATTCCTCCTCCTGTTGCTGAACCCCCAGATTGGGAAGCCTGACGTGGAGCTCAGAACCTTCACTCAAGTGGGTGGACTTCTGTGGTAAATTGTTCTCCCATTTGTGAGTCGCCCACCCAGAAGCTATGGGATTTGATTTTACTGTGATTGCGCCCCTCCTACCGTCTCATTGTGGCTTCTCCTTTGACTTTGAATGTGGGGCATCTTTTTTGGTGAGTTCCAGTGTCTTCCTGTCGATCATTGTCCATTCAGGGCCCATTATGTCCCCATACAATTATATATTTGGTCATTTCTAATTTTAGTTTTCTGTCAAGCAATTTGGAATGGTCTGAATTTTTTTCTTTTTTATGTGATAAATATTTCTTTTCTAATTGTAAAGAGGGCTTAAATTTCACATTGTTTATATAAATCTTCTATTAAATTTCTGATTATTTCCTTGTGGTGGCTTCCTAGAAGGAAAATTACTGGGTCATTGAATATGATTGCTTTTAGATATAGCCAAAATATTTTTCGTAAGGTTGGAACCAACTGATACTCTTCCAGCAAAGTAGGAGTTTGGCCAAATTGTTGACACTTCTGCAACATTGTTATCCTTTTGTCATTCTTTGATAATTTGATAGGCCATGGAGTATAATTAAACACTTCCATCTTTATTTAAGTTGCATTTCTTTGATTACTGCTGAAATTGCATTTTTATGTGTATTTACTCGTGTAATACCTCACTTATTAGAAATAGAAATCACTACTATTATGGAGAGTGTAGGTGATATTTGGTAATGGAACCACATGGATCACAGGGTCATCATTTAGATAATGACTTTGAGATACTTGGTTTTCAAATGCACTAAGATAGCATTCTCTGAAAAAAATGAAGATAAGGTACTGAGAAATATGATGGCACTGACTGGGTTCTAAATCTGACTTGAACTATCTTTTGAACTTGCCATCAAACTGCTGTGGGCTTCAGTTTCTTTGAAAAATATGCAATTTCCCTAAATGGTTTATTTGTTCCATTATAGCCATCAATATTAAAATTCTGGTGACTATAGAAACACTCATCTGAATCAATGTTATTGTTCATAAAATAACATTTTCTGGCAGTATTATGAGTTCTTAACATTTCCATCCTGAACTGGTTTCAAAGATTGGATTAGAAATTTTTAATTTAAACTTTTGTGGCAATCAACCCATTATATAATAGGGTATTTAGTGCAAAGATCACTTTCATATAATTTTAAGTTCTTATTTTGGGGGTTCACCCACTTCTTTCAATTTGTATATTTTAATGTCTTATAATTTTTAAAAAAAGGAAATCACATCCCATCATTCTCACCTTCCTCAAATTCTTGTTTGGGGGGGAAACCCAGGGGTCAAGAGATATATGAACATTCAGACTTCAGAGTAGGTTGATGTCACCTTTAGAAGCATGGTTGGTTACTCAGGTGAGACCACTGTTAATTGGTTTGTATTCAGAATTTTGTTCATTGGAGCAAGTCCACTTCTGATTGGCAGACTTTCAGAAGGGAGGGGTTGATGTTGTTTGGCTTGCAGAAGCATGGTCAAGACCATGTAGGCAGGTAATTGCTAATTGATTAAATGAGATTGAAACTTGTGTTGGTGGCTACTTGTTACCATGGCTACAGAACAAGCAGTTTCCTCCTTCAATCCTCCTTCCTCCATTTCATTTTCAGTTTATTAATCTTTGTACCCCCAGGACTTAGGACAGGATTTTGTATATAGGCATTTGCAAAGACTGTGGAGTAAATGATTTGAAATTGAATGAAGTTATTTTGGGGATGTCTTAGAATTTCTGTTATGCATCCCCTAGAATTTCTGTTATGCATCCCCTTGTTTTCATTACACAGCCTATTTTAATTTTCTGACACCTCCTATCTGGATTGGGTCCCAGCCTCCTACTTGCCTCTAGTTTTTTTCTCCATTCCATTCTGCACTTAATGGTTTTACTTTGCAAAAATTTTAATGGTTTCACAGTCTTGATCAAAATTAGTTAGTTACTCTCCAACCTATTGAACTAAGGCCAAATTGGCTACTTTGCTGTTGATGATCTCTTAGTGTTCCACATACAAGCTTCCCTTTTTTTCCATTAATCACTGTTCTCAACTCTGTGGCTAAGACACCCAAAGGCGCTCTTTCCAGAACATGTCTAATCTGTCTCTACCTCTGCACTTTTACTCATGCTTTTCTACTGCCTAGAATACCTTTCCCCATTTCATTAGGTTTTCCCCTAATGAAACGCTATACAAATTTATTTCAGTTTTCTATTCATAAAGAATTTTCTGATCCTCCAGTAATGTGTACTTTCTTCCTTTTTCTGAACATATTAAAGCACTGGCTGTGCCGATTAGAGGAACACATTTTAAATTCTCTTTAGCAGTGCAATTATTTTGTTCTTCTTATTTATTATTCCAAACTGTAAGTCGAATCCATAGATTCTCTATCTTATTAATCTCCTGGATAATCTATTAAAATATTTAAAATTTAATAGGTCTTTAGTAAATATATTTGGAAGGAATACAACATATTTTAGAATATCTAAATTCCTTTTTGTAAAAACAGAAAGAAATACTGGATTCTACCTACTGGTACAGCTGAATCCTGTACAACTTCTGAGGTGGGATGGTAATAGATTGGGGCAAAAATGTAAATGGTTTGATCAAATAGTGATTGTAGTGATTGATATTTATGAATATTCACGTTCATCCAAAAGATGTTTTATGTAGATAAAATATGCTACAATTTTTGACATTTGCTTGGGGCAATAGAATAATGCTAGATCTATTTTTACCTTTATTTATTTGGATCATGGTTTGCATTTGAGGCCAGGCCAGACGTACACGTGCACATGTCTAATATAAGCAGTAAGTAGAGTCATGGAACTTTTTATTTACACAGACAACCTTTTAAAATTCAGTGCCTTTCTCACAGCATGGTTTTATTTAATGCACTAAAAAATAAACAATTCTAAATTTTGCTCATTACAGATAAAACTGACTAGTTACTAGTGAGAAGGAAGAAAACATTCTAGAGTTTCAAAAATATATTGTGATGAAGTATAGTATCTGCCATACAATGAACACTTGAAAAACAATTATCAAATGAAAGGTAGATTTTAGAATTTCAAAGCTAAGTTAGTAAGTTTTTTTTTTGAAAGGCAGTACTTATACACAAGGTCTTCTTTAGTTCTTTCCTAAAAAATATTTGCAAAAAATTATCTTCACCATCTGTTGGCTAATAATTAAATTATAATAGGCAGCAGAGTATGTATTATATATCAATAACTTTGTACCTTTAAGCCTTATGCATTTAAGTGTCCAATAAGTATCTTTTGAAAACAAGTAAGCAAAACAGTGAAGCAGAAGGTAATATAAGAGCATGCTTCTGTGTCATTTTTTTCGACCCTTGTTACTCAAAGTATGGTCTTCAAGACAGCAGCTTCAGCATCACCTGGGAGCTTGCTGGAAATGCAGAGCCTCATGCTCCACCCCGACCTACTGAATCCGATTCTGATTTTTAAAAGATCCCCAGGTGATTCATATGCACATTAAAAATTAAGAAGGACTGTATTATACCATAGATAGAAGCAGACCAAGGAACATTAGCTAACTTTTTGCTTCTCTTTAACTCTTTTAAAAAATACTTTAAAAATAGTTGTTCTGATTAATCATGTTCATGTGACTTGCAAAGGAATGGAGTTAAGTGACCTGTTCAACCTCCTTTTCTGCTTGTAACTTGAAATTTGACTCTTGTCTTTTTAACTTATAAACAGAACACCTGACCAGAATATACATATTTAACTTAAAACAGATCTTTAATTCTAGCTGAGCTAGGATAAATTTATGGCAAGAAAAATGCCTGGCACATTGCTGCTAAATTGTCTTGGCCTCCTGCCAGGATTTATGTTTAACACTTCTGGGATTAATGGTACTCTTCACATAAAGGCTTGTTTTTGCATTTGGTTCCCTGGAATGAGCACAGTGGGTAAATTGTAATGCCAAGTAGCAAAAAAAGCTTTTGAAGGAGCTGCCACTTACTGTATGTTATTAAGAATTATTATTGACTTGAAATGCTGGGTTTCTTTCATTCTCTAGATGTGGCAAAGGACATAATGTCACATCAACTTTATGTGAAGGACTTTTAAATTTATCTCTAACATTTAAGAAGGAAAGCGACATCTGACTTTAACAGATGCACCATAATGTAAAGAAATATTTTTAATATAGTTAAGGAATATTACATATCATTATGCTTATGGTATATAGTTTTTATTTTGATTGCAGAAATACACGGTTCATTTCAACACAGAGACATTATTTTGCTCTTTACATGCTTAATCACCAGCAAGAATTTGATTAGGAGGTGCAAGCTTTCTTTAGTGGAAGCCAGGGTATTAAGCTCTTTGGTGTAATGGTTTAATTACCAGTGCACCATTTTAATTGACATGCTATTGTAACTTTCCATGGAAAGGAAGATGCAATCTTTTATTTTTGTTTCTTATCTAATGAAAACCACTCTCTTAGATGGGCTAGTTTGGCAATTTGACTTAGGAAAAAGTATTGCGGAATGAAGTTTTTATGTGAACAAGGAAAAGAAATTAACTTTAGTGCTCATCTCATTGGTCTGCCAAATTGGAAGGACATTTTAGACCTGATTATCATGTTCTAATTAGTCTCTGGAGGACATTCATGGACAATCGAGTGCTCATTAATCTGTCTTCTTCCTGTAACATTGATTTGTTCATTCCCCTTTTAGACACTCAAATATAGAAAACAAAAATTGATGTGTGGTGTTAATGTGCTTACAGATGTTGCCACCACTTATCCAGATAAGAAGTCCATCTTAATGTACGTCACATCACTCTTCCAAGTTTTGCCTCAGCAAGTGAGCATTGAAGCCATCCAGGAGGTGGAGATGTTGCCAAGGCCATCAAAAGTTACTAGAGAAGAACATTTTCAAGTACATCATCAAATGCACTATTCTCAACAGGTAAAAGATCAAAAGAATAGCTAATGTCAATGATATTTTCTATTTTATATGGATTTTTAGATTTTATACACACATCTATATTGTCTATGGATGGATACACATATATGTATATGTATAGCATAGTATATATATGTATATATATTCACACACACACGTACAAAAATATATGTATATATAGCTTTGTGTGTGTCTGTGTGTGTCTGTGTGTGTCTGTATTTGGAGAGAGAGAGAGGGAGAGAGAGGAAGGGGACTGTGTAAACCTAAATTTCATCTGATATCATGGACAACAATGTTGTTTTCTAGGCACATGGTAAAAATACTCTGCTCTTTATATGCACCATGTTATAGGAATATGGGACACAGACTACATCGCATTTCCATTGTGTAAAGTGAAATAAAATAAAAGATAGACTCATATACACATTAAGCTTTCCATCAACTAGAGCAAAAAAACGAAGAACTAGACCAAGAGCAGAGGCAAGTACTCTGTTTAATAATGTTTTCTTATTTTTAGTGGCAACTTGCTGATGTAGTAACAAATTATGCATACTCAAGGTAATGTTTTTGATAAGATAAAATTAGTTTAAAATAGTTTAAATAAAAATTAAACAGAATACATATGATAAAGACTTTTATGATATTATTGTACAGAATCCAGTGGGAGTCTTCTGTTACATTGCTAGTTCTTCTTCCCAACGGTGTATATTTAGGGTGTTTTTTTCCTTAACTTTCTTTGACACAAACAATGATGAAAAAGTCTTTAGCAAAATTTCTGCTGAAGTCTTGGAAAGCTCTCAGGCCTAATATTCTCACTCTACTGAGCTAATTCTATATTTAGCTTATGAGAGCTTCAGTCCTTTCCAAGGTATTGACGTGATGAATTCTGGTTTTGTTTACTTTGGGTTCAGAGAAGATTGCTTTGGGTTGCTTGTTTTTGCCAGTTTGAAGAGCAGCATCCCATATTAGTGCTGGAGGTGTGTCAGGTTGGAATCTTTACGGTTAAATCCCATCCTCCTCTCTTCCCTGACTACCTGTTCTCCAACATGACATTGAGCACCACGATTCTTGGAGTGTACCAGTTTCTAATATCACATATATATTTAGGATTAAATTTTTCATCTCACTGTTTCCATTTAACATTCGTTTTTTTCTAGTGTGTTGGAAAGCAGTCCTTCCAGGGTTACTTATCATGTCTCCTCCTCCTCTCTGTCCCCCTCCCCCGAACCCTTCTGCAGATCACAGTCAGTCTAGCACAGGGCTATGAACGAACTCCTTCCTCTCCTAAGCCTCGGTTCAAGAGCTATGCCTACACACAGGCTGCTTATGTCACCACCTCTGACCCCACACGGAGCCCATTTCCTTCACAGGTCTGTCAACATTTACTCTCTGTTCTCCAAACCAAAGAACTTCTTCACCCAAGATAACCTAACATGGTTTTTGTTTGTTTGAAGTTTGCAGTGCCTTTTTTTTCTCTGCCATCAGAAGCCGTTTCATTGTTCTCAGTTGTATTAGATACTTCACATGATGCTGTTTTGTTATTGAGACCTCTCTAGGTTTAATGTATGTTGATTCTTCATGAATGGGGATTCTTATAATAGTGATTTGTACTTTGATTATATAATTACCTGTAAGATTAGTTTATAAAGGCGACCAACCAAAACACAAAGCTCATTAAAGAGAGGTCATTTAAAAGAATGGGAAAATGGATAAAATTTACTAGTCACATTACTTGGGGAGATTTTTCTAGATATCTGATACCTAAAGGAAATATATACGCTATATATTGCCCTTATTATATTTTCACTGTATAAGTGTATATATATATATATATATATATATATATATATATATATATATATATATTCTATTTAAGAAAAATATAACTGTAAGCCTCTTCATATGATAGATTTTAATTTTGCCAATTTAAACTTGATAGCAGGCTCTGTAGTATTTATACAAGAAAGTCACACTCAAACCAGGTCAGATTCTATGCACCGTTCAGTATTTTCCACATAATGAATCTTCTCAGTAGCGTTTTCCATCATTATTGCAGTGTTGTAGAAAACCTAAAAATACAAGAAATTATATAGCCTTGTATATGTTAGAGCATGGGAATGGCATGTGCTAGAATTGCTGGATTTGCTAAAATTCCCCTTTAAAAGAAAATCTCATTTATTTTGCTTAGAAGAGCAATTTGAAGAGTTCTTGAGGAAGTGACTTTTCTCAATGCTACACAATGAATGGGAATTTAGAAATTATCACCTTGATCCCATTGGAGAAAAGTATACATTTTTGGAGACTCATCAATTTTTTTTTTTAAGATAGTGGTTGTATTTAATTAGTGATTTATTTGGCACAGTTAATTGATGCGTGAAAAATTTTAACACTGAAGGCTTCCCCCAGGGGAACATATTTCAGGACATAGTTATGCCCTTTATCCTTGGCTAGTTTTCTTGCAAAGTTGAACAAAGGAGATGAGTGAGAATGATTATGTGACTCAGCCTCATCTTCAATTAAATTCCCATCCACATTTTCACAAAGTTGTATAGTCTTGAACAAAAAACCTAATCAGTTTCTTCATTATCAGTAAATAAAAAGAATTCTACCACACATTACTGAGTGTTAACTATATGCTATGTGTATACATTATATGAACTAATAAAATCCTTATAATGACTCTTAGAGGTGGGAGGTACTATTTTTATCTCCATTTTAAGTTTAAGTGTACCCACCCTTTCCTTTCTCCTCCTCCCTCTCCCTCCCACCCTCCTGACTCTTCCTGACTCTTTAGGCTTTTTTTTTTTTTTTTTAAATCACCATCCTCCAATTGAAACTTCCAAGACTTAATAGGTGTTGTACCTCCTAAAATAAAGAAGTCTTAGCCAAGACAAAGAGAGGAGATTTTTCCCCCTTATTTTCACTTTATTGAGCTGCCTTTTCCAGAAGGTTTTCTCCAATGCCTATTCTGGCAGCATATTTTTACCTCATTACCATCTCATTAAGGCATTGTTCAGGTATGAGTCCTTAATGAAGTAATTGTAAATGGACTTAATTTTGCTAGACTGTATTTGTTCACTAAATATTTCAAAATATGTAATATATTATAAAATATTGAGCAGTTCACATATCTGTTTTAACTTAACATAAACCATTGAAATAAACCTATTGTTATCCTTTAGAAAAGAAAAAACATGAATCACAATTGGTGAGGAATGATACATCCTGCCTGTTTCTAAAGGAAGCATATCAGAAGATGGTGTTACACATAGTTAGGTTTGATAAATTTGTATCTGAACTATTTACTGAGAAAAATTTTTCTAGAGTTTCTCACAGGGGCTGAGCCTGTACTGCCCCCTACAGGTTATATATGATCTACTTCTAATGATCGGCCAGATTGGGTTCCATTAGAGGGTTTCATTCAAGTGTTTACTTGGTGGTCTATAAGTAAGGGTGCAGTTTTCCATAACAGAAGAGAGAGCCACGTGGGTGACTGTTCCCTATGGGAAACATAAAATGTTTAAATTATTGTAAAAGTTCCCAGTATCTTAGAAACATTAAGTATGTCCATCTGTCCCAACTTAGAAAATCTATAGTCATTGCAGTTTGTGAACGTGTTGAGGTAAAGTAATCTGACCTATATCAGGATCTCTGCCTATAAATCAGTTTTTCTCATAATTTACCAAGAAGCAATACTCTCTGGTGTGAACCCTAACTTTTCCTTCATTGTATCACTTAACTACCACCCATTCTTCAATGGAGGACATCCTTTTTATAGTTACACTGAATTCCTATTTTTATGACTTGGATCATGCCTCTCATTCTACTACTAATCTAATATTAAACATCCCCAATATCTTTTTTACTTTCCATTTCTCTCTTTCTCCTGGCACCTCATCCTAGCCAAAACTCCTGTAGGCACACCTCCTCTGTCCAAACACACCACTCCATTTTATCTTCTTAATGTACTATTATGTGACATTTTCTTTCACTGACCATTTTTTGTAGTCTATGCTTTATATATTTATTTGTTCGGCAAATAATTATACTTGGTCACCAAATCCAGTGTCTTTTATCACCTGTCAGGCTTTGTACCGTCACTGAAGTACTTTTCCTATAGCCTCTAGACTTACCAGCTCCTTCTCCTCCTCTAACTGTCCTGTGTCTCGTTCATTATCTGGCTGTTCCTCCTCTTCCAACTCCCTTAGCATAGGAGTCTCATGTGAGATCCTTTGACCTTCTTTTTTGTATACGCTCTCTGTTGTCAATATGATTTAATCTCTTTACTTGAAGCTGTATGCCCATGATCATTGTATTTATGTTTTCACCACTTCCAATCTCTCTTGAGTTACAGCCTCATTTTCAACTCTTTGGTATGTATCTATACCTTGATGTCCACTGATTTCTCAAACCTCCTATGTCCTGAAGTGAACCTTCTTTCATTGCTCACAAACCTGTTTGTTGTCCTTTTTGTTATATAAATGGGGGTGTTGTTAAAAAGTTTATGAGACTTAAATATGTGACATACTCTTTTGCCTCTGTAGTGATCTGGTATTCGATAATTAAATATGTATTGTCAATTCTTTCTTCACAGCATTTCTCCATTAAGTTATGTTCCCTTAGTATTCGTAAATGCCCTCTGATTCAGGCTCTCACTACATGTCTCCTAGATTACAGAAATAGCTTTTCAATCAATATCACTCTTTTAGCTTAGTCCCCTGTAAATCATATTAGATTTTCTTATTAACAGCTTTAATAACACAATTCACAGAACTTTCTTCACTTCCTTTTGCCTTTATAATAACTCGACTCTCCCAACTTTCATCAGTAAGCTCCATGATCTATTAACAGTTTATATTTTCATGCTTATTTCACACTAACCTATTTTATGTTTTCTTTACTCCAACCAAATTAAGTCACTTTCTCTCCTGCACAAGTGCCAAGCAATTTCTTTTCTTAGCTTTTATGGTTCTCTCAGGCTAGAATGACTTATATCTCCTTTTCAAATTGGCCAATTTAATCCAGATTTCAAGGCCTAACCAATAAGTGGCAGAGCCTGAATTTAGGTTCAGATTTATCTGACTCCAAGCCCATGTTAATTATACTAACTACCACTGAATTTTCTCTACTATGATTCTCACACATGGAGTAATATTAATTTATGTAATCATTTTACACTTATTTATTAATCACCTACTATGTGCCAGGTATTATTATAGGATCAAAAGACACATGAGTAAACAAATACACAAAATAATCCCTGCCTTAATGGAGGATATGTGCTCATGGGAGAATCATAGTATGAACAAGTATAAATAAGTAAAATATTTCAAATAATATGAAAATAACATGCATTAAGTAAAGTAAAATTTAGTAGTAAGTACAATAGTAAATGCTAAAAAGAAAAAATAAATAAAAGAGCAAGGTGGAATATGCAGTACATGGTGGAGAAAAGTTAAAATATCAGTTTGGGTGGTCAGAGAAGCATTCATTAGGAAAGTAAATATTGAGTACAGACTGGAAAGAGGTATGGGTACCTTTGGGAAGACAGATGCATGAGGAAGAAATACAGATAGTACAAAAGCTCTGAGTTGTGGGGATATTTATTTGGACTGTTCAAGGAAAGGTACAGGTTAGGAGCACAGTGCTAGGAGATGGTGTCTGAGCTGTAGTAGTGGACCAGATCACATAGGGTTTTGTAAGTAATGATGAAGACTTAGGTTTTTATTACCAATGAGGTAGAAAGCTATTGGAGGAATGACATAAACTCACATTATTTCATCATGGCTGCTTTGTGGAGAATAGACTAGAGGAATAAGGATGGAAACAAGGAGACTAGTTAGAATGTTATTGCAGTAATCCAGGCAGGATATGACAGAGGCTTGGATTTGGATGATTTTTCTCCCCACCCCCAATTTTTTTTTATTGTGGTCAAATACACATAATGTAGAAGTCAACGTTTTAACCATTTGTAAGTGTACAGTTCAGTGGTATTCAGTACATTCATAAAATTGTCTAACCATCACCAACATCTATCTCCAGAATTCTTTTCATCTTGCAAAATGGAAACTGTATCTATTAAAAAAATAATTCCCCATGACTCCCTCCTTCCAGCTCCTGGTGAACTACCATTCTACTCTCTGTTTCTATGAGTTTGGCTTTTTTTTTTTTTTTTTTTAAAGATTCAACATATAATGAGATCATGCAATATTTGTCTTTCTGTATCTAGCTTATTTCATTTAGCATGATGTCCTCTAGGTTCATCCATGTTGTCTCAAATGCCAGAATTTCCTTCCTTTTTAAGGCTGAATAGTATTTTATTGTATGTATATATGTGTTTGTGTGTATACACACACACACACACACACACACCACGTTTTTTTTATTCATTCATCCATTGGCCAACATTTAGGTTTGTTTTCAATTCATTATTGTGAATAATGCTGCAATGAACATGGGAGTGCAGACATGTCTTTCAGATACTGTTTTCAGTTTCCTTTGGATGTGTACTGAGAAGTGGAATTGCTGGATCTTATGGTAGTTCTATTTTTTTAATTTTTGAGAAATGTCCATACTGTTTTTCATAATGGTTCTATCAGTGAGAATGATGCATAGTGATTGAATTCTGGATATGTTTTGGATAACCTACAGGGTTTGCCAATTCAATGTGGAACACGTGTTAGCTGTATTTGTTGAGAATATTTAACTGTGTCATAAGAAAACAAAGATGATAGATGATACTTCCAAGAGGCATTAAACTTAGAGTGTAAATAAACTGTTCAATAATAGCTTATGAAATATAAGTGAAACCTGTGTGTTAAATTTAGCTGATGAAGAGCAAATAGCTTGTGAGACATAGGCAGAGGTCAAAATGTGTGTCAACTTTAGATAGTAACTTGACCTATTACACATGTTAAAAATAGATGGAGGGCTTCCCTGGTGGCGCAGTGGTTGAGGGTCCGCCTGTCGATGCAAGGGACATGGGTTCATGCCCCGGTCCGGGAAGATCCCACATGCTGCAGAGCAGCTGGGCCCGTGAGCCGTGGCCGCTGAGCCTGTGCGTCCGGAGCCTGTGCTCTGCGATGAGAGAGGCCACAACAGTGAGAGGCCCGTGTACCGCAAAAAAAAAAAAAAAAAAAAAGATGGAATAAATAGTGAAATACACAAGAATATTGTTTATGGATGGAAAGAGATGAAAAGACCAAATAATAAGGTATGATGATATCACCTCTGGGCTGGCAGCTTCATCATTCCTAAATTGGCCACCGATTAATGATACTCAGTATGTCTTATGGCCTCCCAAGTGCTCTACATAAAAAATGCAAATAAATCCTATAACAGTTTAGCAGACTAACTGATGAGCTACAGCTATAGGTCAGCTATACTTGCCCCTGCATCTTTCCAGTAGAGCAAGTGTATGTGGTCATCTTAGGTACTTTCTGTCCTAAGAATGTGCCTTGCTCAAATCTCACCTCTGGTTCTGTCCACCACACCATCAACAGGGAAGTCTGATACAGCAAAACGTATGGCTATTGTATAACCCAAGATTTAAATAGCGTGGTGGTTCTTCTGTTTGACCTTATCCTAATTGCATTACACCTTTCATCTGTTTCAACTTGTTTCTCTCCATATGCTTTAAAATGATTTAACAAATGTTGGGATTTGAACATATTAATTTCGTTGGTGAGCCTTTCTGTTTAATGCTCTCTGGGATGGCATACCTAGTAGCAGAATTGGAGGCCACCATTTCATCAAGATCATGCTCCATATGACATAGTGGGTGTGAGTCATGAAAGAATTCGAGAAACCAAGGATTACTGCAAGGTTTTTGTTTAAACGATAGGAAGAATGGAGTTGCCGCCAACCAAAATAGGATAGACTATAGGAGGAGCAGGTTTGGGAGTAAGGTTAGAAGCTCAGTTTTGAACCTGTTAATCTCTTAAACTTTTTTTTTTTTTTAAAGTTGAAGTATAACTGACATATTAATTTCAGGTATACAACATAATGATTCTATATTTGTATATGTTGTGAAATGATCACCATAGTAAGTCTAGTTAACCTTTATCACCATACATAGTTACAGAATTTTTTTTCCTTGGGGTGAGAACTTTTTTTTTTTTTTTTTTTTGGTGGTACGCGGGCCTCTCACTGCTGTGGCCTCTCCCTTTGCGGAGCACAGGCTCCGGATGCGCAGGCTCAGCGGCCATGGCTCACGGGCCCAGCTGCTCCACGGCTTGTGGGATCTTCCCGCACCGGGGCACGAACCCGTATCCCCTGCATCGGCAGGCGGGCTCTCAACCACTGCGCCACCAGGGAAGTCCGGGATGAGAACTTTTAAAATTTACCTTCTTAACAACTTTCAGATATGCAATACGGTATCATTAACCATAGTTGCCATGCTGTACGTTACATACCCATTATTTATTTATATTTTAAGTGGAAGTTGGTACCTTTTGACCCCCTTCACCCATTTTGCCCACCCTATACCCCCTGCCTCTGGCAACCACCAATTTGTTTTCTGTATCTATGATTCCACTTATCAGTGAGATCATATGGTATTTCTCTTGTTGACTTATTTCATTTAGCAGAATGCCCACAGGGTCCCTCCTCGTTGTTGCAAATAGCAAGATTTCATTCTTTTTTATGTCTGAATAATATTCCATTGTGTATGTATGTATGTATGTGAGTGTGTCTTTGTGTCACATTTTTCTCTATGCATTCATCCATCGATGTACACTTAGATTGTTTCCATTTCTTGGCTATTGTGAATAATGCTGCCGTGCACGTGGTGATGTAAACCTCTTTTCTGAAGTAATGTTTTGTTTTCTTTGGCTAAATACCTAGAAGAGGAATTGCTGCATTATATGGTAGTTCTATTTTTAATTTTTTGAGGAACCTCCATAATGTTTTCCATAGTGACTGCACCAATTTCAATTCACAGTAACAGTGCACAAGGGTTCCCTTTTTTCCATAGCCTCACCAACACATGTTATTTTTTGTCTTTTTGATAATAGCCATTCTAACAGGTGTGAGGTGATATCTCATTGTGCTTTTGATTTGCATTTCCTGATGAATAGTGATGTTGAGCATCTTTTCATGTGCCTTTTGCCTGTGACTTCTTTGAAAAACTGTCTATTCAGATCCTATGCCCAGTTTTTAAATGGATTGTTTCGTTTTTTTGCTATTGAGTTATATGAGTTGTTTATATATTTTGGATTTTAATCCCTTTTCAGATATATGACTTGCAAATAGCTTTGGCTATTTTGAGTCTTTTGTGATTGTATACAAGTTTGAGGATTGTTTGTTCTATTTCTGTGAAAATGAGGTTGGAACTTTGATAGGTATTGGGTTTATTTCTGGGCTCACTATTCTGTTTCATTGATCTATGTGTCTGTTTTTTATGCCAATACCATGCTGTTTTGATTACTATAGTTTTGTAATATAAATTGAAATCAGGGAGCTTGATGTCTCCAGTTTTGTTCTTTCTCAAGAATGCTTTGGCTATTTGGTGTCTTTTGTGGATTGTTTGTTCTATTTTCATGAAAAATGCGATTGGAATTTTGTTAGGGATTGCATTGAATCTCTTGATTGCTTTGGGTATATGGACATTTTAACAGAAATAAACCCATGTATATATATGGTCAGTTAATTTACAACAGAGGAGCTGAGAATATACAAGGAGGAAAGGATAGTCTCTTCATTATGTGGTGTTGGGAAAACTAGACAGGCATGTGCAAAAGAATGAAACTAGACTACTATCTTACACTACACATAAAAATCAACTCAAAATGGATAAAAGACTTGAATGTAACACGTGGAACCATAAAACTGCCAGAATAAAACATAGTCTGTAAGCTCCTTGACATTGGTCTTGCCAGTGATGTTTTGGATCTGACACCACAGCCAAAGGCAACAAAAGCAAAAATAAAGAAGTGAGACTACATCAAACTAAAAAGCTTCTGTATGGCAAAGGAAACCATCAGTAAAATGAAAAGGCAGCCTACAGAATGGGAGAAAATATTTGGCTCTGGGCTTGTCATATATGGTCTTTATTATGTTGAGCTAAGTTCCTTCTGTACCCACTTTGTGGTGAGTTTTTATCATGAGTGGATATTGAATTTTGTTAAATTCTCTTTCTGCATCTACTGAGACGATCATATGATTTTTAAACTTAATTTTGTTAATGCAGTGTATCACATTGAACATTATTAATCTTGAGAAGCTTATGAGACTTGAATATACATAAAGCTGGGGTTCTAAGATCAGAGTTGAGGATAAGTAATTTGGAAGTCATCAACAGCATAGATAGTATTTAAATCCATTGACCTGGCTGAGATCACCTAAGAAAAAAAGTCACCTGGATGAGATCACCTAAGGCTTAGAGATAAGAAGGAATCAGCAAATGGGTTAAAAAGGATTGCTAGAAAGAGGAGATGAAAAGGGGGAGTGTGTGGTATTGTAGAAGGCAGGAGGAGAAAGTGTTTCAGGGAGAGAAGAGTGTTTAACAGCATTAAGTATTGCTGATTAGTTGAAGTAACATTAGTGTTGAAAATTAACCAGTGAAATGTCAGTGGGATAAGCCCCCTGGGAAATCTTGACATATAGCAGTTATCACAGTGGATTTACTAATAGCACCTTTGTTCACTCTCTAAACACCTCTATTCATTCTCTGTGTCATTTTGGTCAATAAGTTATATGCTAACTCTAGCTGATATTTGCTTTGATAAGGGCAATTTCGGTGGAGTGTATTTTTTTGGAGGTGTTGCTGATTGGGGTGGGTTCAAGAGAGAATGAAAGTGAGGGGCTAACTGCATTGTGACGCGTAATAAACCTACACTGAATCATTTATGTTCACGTGGACAAAAGCCTATATCTCTTGGATGGAGCCACTCTTCTGACTGATTATGTATGAATCGATATATTACTTTTCCTGTGGCTGTGACAAATAATCACAAATTTAGTGGCTTAAAACAATACAACTGTATTATTATTTATTATGGTTTAGAAGTTCATCATGGTTCTCACTGGGCTATAAAAAGGTGTCAGCAGGACTGCTTTCCTTCTGGAGGCTCTAAGGGAGATTACATTTCCTTGTCTTTTCCAGCTTTTAAAGGCTGTTCACATTCCCTGGATCATGACCCCTGACATCTTCAAAGATAACAAGGGCAAGTTGAGTCTTTCTTATCACATCCCTTTGACCTATTCTTCTGCCTCTCTCTTCCACTTTTAAGGATTCCTGAATACATAGGGCCTACCTGGATAACATGAGAAACTGTCTATCTTAAGGCTAGCTGATCAACAAACTTAATTTCATCTGCAACCTTAATTCTTCATTGCCATATAATGTAACATATTCATATGTTCCAGGTATTAGGACATGGACATCTCTGAGGGGTGTTTTTCTGGCTGCTACTGTCTAATACCTTGGGATGCAGATATTAGGAGGGCATCCATTACCTGTAAGCTAACAATAAGACTGCTATCACATGGCTTTTCCAAGGTGCCCTGAAGTATCAGGTTGTTCCCTTCCTCTTGTGTTAACTGCACATGGGCCTCATCCTTCTTCTAGAGACATTGGGAAACTACCCTTATGCTGGAAACAACGTGGAAGAAAAATAAAGAAACAAATAAGGACATACCTATATTTCTGCCTATAAAGGCAGATCTTTGTGTTCCTTGCACAGCTTAGGGCACAGATGCCCACATTCATTTAATAAACATTTTGAGCCCCAAATAATGTCTTTTGCTCTCTAGGAAGCTCACAAAGTAAAGGAATCAGGCTTTGGAAAGTTATCCATACGTTGCCTATACTCTTATAATTTTATAAGAATAAAAGGGAATCACATCCCTCTCAGTCTTGCCAGAGCAAAAAGAAGCACCTCTCTTCTTTATCTAACATTTGCAGTTTTTAAAAGCCTTTTGAATACATATCTCATTTGACCAGTGCAATAAACCTGTGGAATGATCTTATTAGGCTCATTTTAACGTAGGAGGAATTTTAATGGAGTGAAGGTTTTGTGTAAGCAGCAAGTAACTGGCAGAACTGGGACTCAAAGCAGGTGTCATGACTTCCAGTAGAGTTTTGATGCTTCGCTATTTGAAACTCCCAGCCAGATCAGCCCAAGGCTCTTTTCCTTTTTCATCACCATTATCCTTAGTCTTCTAATACTTATAACTGCTGGAAAGCATTTGGGAAGAAAAATCTTTCTCTTCTTCCTCTTTGCCTGATGAACAATAGCTGTCTACCTCCTGGGAGTCTGCCTGTCACCAGTAGGACAGGTAAATAATTATTTGTGCATTTGTGAGATAAGCAATTGAATATTTAAAATAGAGATACTAAACATAAAGTATGTAGAAACACTACAGAGAAACAGCCTCTATATTATAAAAATCTGTAAAACATTGCAAAAGTACTAATTACACACAAACCATAAAATTGGCTCTTCTAATAACAAAGGGGAAAAATAGAAAAAAAAAAACATACTTATGGGTCTTTTCAAAATAATTAAAGTTGAAGTTAAGAAAAAGTTATCTTTATATATTTTAGATGACAAATATTTATGAAGTATATGGTTAGATGGAGATACAGTGGATAACACTGTAGAGCTAAAAATGGCATTTAGATGCTCACAAACTAGAACAAAAGAACGTGCCCATCATACAAAGTGTGCTCATGCCCTCAATGTTTGTGTCTGTTCAGACACAATTCATGCTTCTCAGCGTTTCGGACCTACCCTTGAAATGGTCCAGTTCTACAATTTTCATCTGCCTACTGGCTAGTAGTTTCCATGCACAGATGTCTTACCATAACCTCAAGTTCAACATATTTAAAGCTGACCTCATCTTGGCCCATGGGACCAAGTGTCTCCTCTGACATGTATTCTCACCCAGGCTTGAACCCATCTAGCCATGTATGACTCCTCCCTGAACTCCCTCATGCCTAATTGGTTCTTAATTCCTACCCATTGCTACTGTGGATTATTTCTAGCACCTTTTCCTTCCTGTCTGTTAGTGTGGTTTTCAACTTTATCTAATCTGGCAAACCTTGCCAATCTTATCTATGACCCTCTTCCTTTATACAATCCTCCTTACATCCAGATCTTGCCTTAGAGCATGTCTTTAAATTATGCTGTTCAATTATTTTACTTCCTGCTCCTTCTTCTTGCCTCTTGCTCTTTCTCTCTTTCATGCATACATACCAATCTGCACACCCTCTCACATCTGCACAAGGATCCTCTACCTCACACTAAATGGCATGTTTCAGGTGTTGAATGATAAATTGAAGGAAGTAGTCTCAGCAGAAGTTCTATATATCAATTTTATTTAACTTTTTTTTTTTTTTGCTACAGGTATGCCTGAATATGATTGAAAAATAAAAAGGATAAAAGTCAATTGAAATTAAATATTTTCATCCTTGCCATCCCTTATGTGTGTGTGTGAAATTTCAAGTATTTGCAGTTTTTCTTACTGTGAGAGAGAGAGACTGAGCATCTTTGCATGTGTTTAAGAACAAGTAGGATTTCTTTTTCTGGGAAATTGTCATGTTTCCCAATTTTTATCAATTGGAATAATATCTGTTCTTATCAGTTTGCAGGACTTATTTGTATATTAAATGCATTAGCCATTTCTTGTGACATGGAATACAAATAATTTTCAGTTTGCTACTTGTCTTTTGAATTTGTGGTGTTTTTCTCCATTCAGAATGTTATTTTATGTTGTTTGAAATTCTTTAATCTTTAATGACTTTTTGTTGGCAGGGGAGGTCATGTTTATAAATGACTTCTATTGAAAGGGTGCTTAAAAAAGATTCTCCCATGGTTTCTTCTAGGTCTCTTTTTAAAACTTTGATCCTACTAAAACTGGTACAAATTGGAAAGTTGAGAACAATTTTAATTTTCTCCCCAGAAGCTACTCAGTTGTTGAAACCATATATAGATTAATACATGTATATCATAATCTAAATGTATGCCTCTTTTAAGAATGAGGAAGCATTTCCAAGAAGCTCCCTAGCATATTTCTCTTGCATTTTATTGGACAGGATTACCTCACATCCTCATGCCTAAACCAATAAGGGGAAACAGAACATACTATCATGACTGGCTTAAACCAATCAAAAGTCAGCCATCCTTGAATCATATAGCCAAATGGAACAGTGATTCCTGAATCAAAGCAGGTTCTATTAGGACATAGAGAAGGAAAGAGATGTTTTGTAGGCAGTCAGAAGTTTATGTTAAAGTAACCCAGGGCTTGATGGAATTTTTGTCCAAGTCCAGAAATTGCACTATTACCTGGAAGCTAGTTGAGATAAAGATATGCACTTGATACTCCAAAAGCAGGGAAACAGTCATTTATGAAACCTCAAAATGAAACCACTTTTACCCATAGAAGCATCACTTCTTGAGAAGGAAAGCACTAGGTGAGCAAAGAGGAGGGAGCCCAAAGTTTGGCATCAGAGAGGCTTAGGTTTACGTTCCAGCTTTGCCACTTTCTAGCTATGTGGCCTTGACAGAGATTCTTGCCCTTGCCGGACCTCAGTTTCCTCATGTGTGTTATGATAGTTATATCTAACTCATAGAGCTGTTAGGAGGATTAAGTAAATTGAATTATACGAGGAACCTTCCATGGCATAAGCACAGTGTAGGTTCTCAAAAAACTGGCACCAATATCATGATTACTACTTTAAATACATCAGGTGTTAAATGAAATTTTGTGTTTTGATCTGAGGACATTATCATATTTTTATCAGTTCTTCTATGGGAAATTAGAATTTGGGTTCCAAAGTGATTTATAAATAAACTTTTGAATCAGAACCGGTGTAGAGTTTGGCGATTTCCTGAGTTAATATACCAGATACAAAATTGTAAGGTAAAGGATGTACTTTTTAGTTCTGAGGTTGCTGAGAAATAGTCTTGGAACCATGCAAAGTGGAATATAGCGGTGCTTCCTTCTAAAGCAGAAAAAAAAACACTTGTAGGTGATTTTAGGCCCAGTGTTCCTGTTGGGAGGAGGTAGGGGCAGGGGTTTCTTTACTCTGTCTCTGCCACTGGCCCCTCCCAACACAACTTGTCCCTCAGACTGAACGCAGATTGTGTAGAAGAATTGGCAAACAGGGTGCAAAGCCAGCCAGTGGTGAGCTCTACTTAGATTAAAAGCACCATTGATCTTCTCCATGGAAGCTTTTATACTTTCTGATGTGACTGAACAAGTGACCTAGAAAGAGTATTGTCAGGTTTGAGCTCAGCTCTAAAGATCGGTGCACGGAAAATTTCCAAGCAGAATTTTGAAATGGACAGAACATCAGAAAGAATAGAAGTAATAATATTACTTTGAACAAATACACTCTTACCCTTCCATTTTTTAATCTAAAAAATAGAAGAAGGGAAAAAGAAACCCACGTGGCTAAGTTTCACCAGCTGAAGTGTTCTTAAATTTTTCAGTGTCAGGTACACAGAATTCTTATATTTACAGTCAGAGTTTTGAGTCAGACATCTTAAAGTTAGAGGTGTAGATTTTATTCGTTTACTTAATGAGCATGTATTGAGCACAGGCTATATATTAGAACTCTTCTAGTTCCTGAAAGTCTTTCCATGAACAGCATGGAAATGTTTTCATGAAGCTTAATTTATAGATGGGGAAGGAGACCAAAATGTTAAAAAAGAGTCAAATTAAAATGACTATAAGTCATTTTAGTCACTGTGAAATAAAGAAACAAGAGCTGGAATTTTTAAAAATAATGGAACTGTTAAAGGTAAAGGACTATTCTATAGCTGAAAGTATCAGTTGAATCTTCTCTTGGGCTGAAATCTGGAAGGCGAGAGGAAACTAATCTCCTTCAAATTCCAGCTCTGTTATTTTAATAACTCTCTGTGGGACTTGATATGCCATTTTCTCTCCATGACTATTTTCTCATCTCTAAAATTGAGATGATTTCTGCTTTACATGGTGGCTAAAATAATTAGCACATAGCATACATGAAAAAAGCCTTCACTCTTCTATACAGTAGAATAGTGAATAGTAGAAATAAGTGTTTAAGGATGAAGAAATGTATCTAATAATGCAGGTCAATTTTCCTGTATTTGGTATTGTATTTATAAGTTATGATTTAAACTTAAAATTAAAAAAATTAAAAATTAAAAAAATTCCTTTTTTATCTTTGGCAAAGATAGTTGGAGTTTCTGGGAAAGACGATAGATAGTTTAACCTCCCGTGCTGGAACCTGACTTTTCCCATGTCTCTTTTGATACCAGAGATAGCTCCAGGTGTTAGCTGTGGATGATTAAAAAAAAAAAAAAAGTAAATTTCTGTAAAACAAGGGTATATGAAAGTTCCCATTTACTTCATGTTCATTACATTTTGTGGGCCTAGTGGCTTTATAAAGTTTGAAAGAATTATTGGGTGGAACCAAGCTAAGCTGTTTACGTAACAATCTTTTAAAAGGTCAGGTGAGCTTATCTGTAATCGTTAATATATTTTTCAGAACTCTTCATGAAGAATGGATGTAGTATGTCTTGTTTAGCTTATTTTTGGCCTCTTAAAGAATATTAATGCCAAACATTTGTTTTAATACCTTTTTTGCAAATAAAATAAATCTTTGAGGAAGCATGATATCATAAAAAGATGTGTTAAAATTCTGATTTATCTTCTTACTTGCTGTGTGATACACATGTTTCTCTCTTGGCTCTCCTCTGTAATATAGTCATACATATCTTGTTCAGCAGTTTTCATTGCCACATAGCAAATCACCTCAAAATTTAAAGGCTTACAAAAAAAATAACAGTCATTTTTGTCATTATCTGTCATTCTTCTGGGGTTAACTGGGCTTGAGATTTCTCATGCAGTTGCAATGAGACAGTAGCAGAGGCTGGAATCATCTCAAAGGCTCCTTCACTACATGTCTGGTGGTTCTGTTGGAACTTTAGCCAGGGTAGTTGACTGGAACACCCACATGTGGCCTTTCCATGTAATTTGTGTTCTCTCACAAAATGCTGGCTGGGTTCCGAGAGCGAGTGATCCAAAGAGTACCAAGCAGAAGCTATATTGCCTTTTTTAGCTTATTCTTGGAAGTCACATAGTGTAATTTGCTCCATGGTCATAGATCCACCCATGTTTAAGGGAAGGGAACATAGACCCACCTCTTGATGGAGAAGTGTCATTGTTACATTGTAAGAGGAGTTAGGTAGGATGGGAGATCTTGTTGTACTCATCTTGCAAAATACAGTCTGCCACAATTTACACAATTCTTACGAGAGTCAGTGCTCAGCTGAGAAACGTAGCTAGCATGCTGCCTAACAGGTGTTCAATAATGAGTACTCTACTTATTGGTGACTGTACTCGGTTTAAGTAAGCTTGTACAGATCTTCAAATATCCAGGCTCCTGATTAACTAAGAAGTTTGAGAGTGTTTTTGTCCATAATTATTACAGAGAAACTTCTGCAATGGAGATCAATCACTTACTTTGCAACCCAAGTGAAATTTCAAATTCATTTGGGAAGAATTTATATATTATGTAGTATGGAGGGTATTATAGGTGACAGAACTGAAGTCCAGAGATGTTAAATTGTTTAGCTCAGGCCACAGAATAGAAATACTGGATTCAGTAGGTGGTATCTTGAAATATACTAAATATGAACTTATATCCTAGGATTTTAAATATTTTAAGCAAGTTCACCTAGTTTTTTCATTTTCTCCAGAATCTCTAGTTTCTACATTTGTTAAGTAATGTGATTTCCTGTTTTTCATTGTATTGTTTACAACAATCTGTTTTTCATAAAGTACTTTAATATTTTAATAATTATTCCTTAATTAAACTTTCTAATCCTACTTCTTAATGAAACCATGCTCAAAGTGTGGTAACATCAAAATTAAGATACATGATAACCTTGGTTGGAACCTTATTTTATATGGGTATATTTCTTAAAATCCCTGCTATAAAATTCCATCAGAACATGTCCCTACATATTAGTTTGTGATTTACCTATGAATAATATCAGTGCAAAAATGGAATGATGCTAAGTTAATCAATATATATTAACCAAACTTGCAGAGCAACATAGGTAGTAAATGTGTGGTAAATAGTGGTTAATTCAATGTCTTTGGGTTTCAAATCTACTGGCAAATGTTTTGTTTTAACTGAAACTCCCTTAAGCTTGTATATGTAAAAAATAAATTCTTTTGAAGAGGTATCTTATTTAGTAGTAATTAATATAGAGTAATTGTGAAAGCAACATGCAGTTAGTACTCATAGAAGGTATTTTGGGTCATGGAAAACTTATGATAAGAGTGGAGACATCAATTTTTTAAACTATGAAAATGTTATAAATTAAACTGTTGGGGAAAGAAATCATCGTTGAAAGGATTAATCATGAGTTGACAGTATTGTTATGTGACTTTATTTCCAGATCATCTGCCTGCTGGTCAGTTACAGAAAGTCATGTGCCTCTTTTACATATATCAATTCCAGATTTGGAAGATTAATATTTTAAATATTTATTTCTATTAGTTATTTTAGTTGTTATTTCTATTAGTTCAGTTATTCATGGTGTAATGATGCCTATTGTGGGAGTTACATTTAAAAATAGGATTACTTCACAATAAAATTTACTTACAGTAAACATTTATGAATGTGTTTGTTAGCTTCCTCTGAGATCTCTGGTTAATTTAAAATTTTAGTACATTTTATCTTCATTATAACATGTCCCAAGGAAATTTTTGGCTGAAAGATTAGCCTTATAAAAAAGAGGGTTTTAATTAGAAATTTCTATACTGTGGGTCAGATTGCTAAATCCAGTGGCAATTATCTGCTTCCTGAGATACGTAGTTCTTCTTCTGAAACATTAAAATTTACTGTATAATACCTCAAAAAGTCATTTCAAGAGGAATTTTGGATCAGTAATGGAATTAGAAATAAGATGTGTACATGGATTCCTCTACTTCTATTTCATCATTTAATTTTCATGTGAACCAGGCGATTAAAGGCTTTTTAACTACCTGGTCCTCAAGTAGTTCAGGAACAAGTATGCCAGAAGGACTGTAGTATTACCATTAATTTACTAATTGCTCATTGCCCAGTTGATCCTAGAAGCCAGGAATGAATATGAAAGAAAATATCTATTAAGCTCTTAAAAATTTTACTATTTCTATTGCTTCACATTCTGTGATTATAGTAGTTATTTATTGAGTGGGTGAATGTATTTAGTAAGGCAGTTCTTGTTGTATCATGTATTGATTAGAATTATACATGCAAAATCATAAAGAACTTTGAAAGTTAAATAATAAGTTAGGAAATTATTTGTAAAACTTATACACAATTTTAATAGCCTTCACGTATAGATAACAATAGTAAATCAATAAGAAAAAGCAAAACACCTCAGTAGGAAAATTCACAAAGAACATGATTCAAGAAATGACAAAAGAAAAAAAAAAGTCAACATATCAGTAAGTATATGAAAAGACATTCGACCTAACTAGTAATGAAATACATACAATTTTTTTAAAAAAGGTTATTTTTACCTACCAGACAGGCAGGTCAGAAAGGTGATAATATCCACAATTTTCCAGAGCATAAGGAAACAGGAAATTTCATGAATTATGAAGGGTTTATAACAGAATAAATTGATGTTTTTCTGGAGCATATTTTTTTTAGTAAATCAAAACTTTTAAATATGTAACATCTGAGTCCTGTGTTCATACCTCTAGAAATGTATCTAAGGGCAATAATCTGATGAGGGCAATGATGAAAGTAAGAAATACAGATTACTCTTAAACAATGAGGGGGTTAGAAACACCGACCCTTCGGTCAAAAGTTTAAAATCTATGTATGAGTTGAGGAAGATGGTGGAGGAGTAAGATGTGGAGATCACCTTCCTCCCCACGGATACATCAGAAATACATCTACACGTGGAACTGCTCCTATAAAACACCCACTGAACGCTGGCAGAAGACCTCAGACCTCCCAAAATGCAAGAAACTCCCCACGTACCTGGGTAGGGCAAAAGAAAAAAGGAAAAACAGAGACAAAAGGATAGGGACGGGACCTGCACCAGTGGGAGTGAGCAGTGAAGGAGGAAAGGTTTCCACACACCAGGAAGCCCTTCGCGGGCGCAACTGTGGATGGCGGAGGGGGAAGCTTTGGAGCCGTGGAGGAGAGCGCAGCAACAGGTGCAGAGGGCAAAGCGGAGAGATTCCCGCACAGAGGATCAGTGCCGACCAGCACTCACCAGTCCGAGAGGCTTGTCTGCTCACCCGCTGGGACGGGCAGGGGCTGGGAGCTGAGGCTCGGGCTTCAGTCAGATCCCAGGGAGATGACTGGGGTTGGCGGTGTGAACACAGCCTGAAGGGGTTGGTGCACCACGACTAGCTAGGAGGGAGTCCCGGAAAAGTCCGGAGCTGCCGAAGAGACAACAGACTTTTTCTTGCCTCTTTGTTTACTGGTGCTCGAGGAGAGGGGATTAAGCGTGCTGCTTAAAGGAGCTCCAGAGACAGGAGTGAGCCGCAGCTATCTGTGCGGACACGAGAGACGGGCATGAGACGCTAAGGCTGCTGCTGCCTCCGCCAAGAAGCCTGTGTGCGAGCACAGGTTACTCTCCACACCGCCCCTCCCGGGAGCCTGTGCAGCCCGCCACTGCCAGGGTCTGTGATCCAGGGAAAACTTATCTGGGAGAACACACGGAGCGCCTCAGGCTGGTGCAACGTCATGTGGGCCTCTGCCATGGCAGGCTCCCCCCACACTCCATGCCGCTCCCTCCCCCTGGTCCTTAGTGAGCCAGAGTCCCCAAATCAGCTGCTGCTTTAACCCCATCCTGTCTGAGCAAAGAACAGATGCCCTCAGGTGACCTACACGCAGAGGCAGGGCCAAATCCAAAGCTGAATCCCAGGAGCTGTGCTAACAAACAGAAAGGGAAATCACGCCCAGCAGCCTCAGGAGCAGCAGATTAAATCTCCACAATCAACCTGATGGACCCTGCATCTGTGGAATACCTGAACAGACAAAGAATCATCCCAAATTGAGGAGGTGGACTTTGAGAGCAAGATATATTATTTTTTCCCCTTTTCCTCTTTTTGTGAGTGTGTATGTTTCTGTATGAGATTTTGTCTGTATAGCTTTGCTTTCACCATTTGTCCTAGGGTTCTCTACGTCCTTTTTGTTTGTTTTACTTTTTAAAAAAACTTTTTTGTTAATAATTGTGTTTTATTTTTTAATAACTTTATTTTAATTTATATTACTTTATTTTATTTTATCCTCTTTCTTTGTTTCTTTTTACTTTTTCTCCCTTTTATTGTGAGCCGTGTGGATTAAAGGCTCTTAGTGCTCCAGCCAGGAGTCAGTGCTGTGCCTCTGAGGTGGGAGAGCCAACTTCAGGACATTGGTACACAAGAGACCTCCCAGCTCCACGTAATATCAAACGGCAAAAATCTCCCAGAGAGCTCCATCTCAACACCAAGCCCCAGCTTCACTCAAGGACCAGCAACGAACAGTGCTGGACATCCTATGCCCAACAAATAGCAAGACAGAACACAACCACACTCATTAGCAGAGAGGCTGCCTAAAATCATAATAAGGCCACAGACACCCCAAAACACACCACCAGATATGGACCTGCCCACCACTAAGACAAGATCCAGCCTCATCCACCAGAATACAGGCACTAGTCCCCTCCACCAGGAAACCTACACAACCCACTGAACCAACCTTAGCCACTGGGGGCAGACACCAAAACCAACGGGAACTACGAACCTGTAGTCTGTGAAAAGGAGACCCCAAACACAATAAGTTAAGCAAAATGAGACGACAGAGAAATACACAGCAGATGAAGGAGCAAGGTAAAAACCCACCAGACCTAACAAATGAAGAGGAAAGAGGCAGTCTAGCTGAAAAAGAATTCAGAATAACGATAGTAAAAATGATGCAATATCTTCAAAATAGAATAGAGAAAATGCAAGAAACATTTAACAAGGACCTAGAAGAACTAAAGAGGAAACAAGCAACAATGAACAGCACAATACATGAAATTAAAAATACTCTAGAAGGGATCAACAGCAGAATAACTGAAGCAGAAGAACGGATAAGTGACCTGGAAGATAAAATAGTGGAAATAAATACTACAGAGCAGAATAAAGAAAAAAGAATGAAGGGAACTGAGGACAGCCTCAGAGACCTCTGGGACAACATTAAATGCACCAACATTCAAATTATAGGGGTCCCAGAAGAAGAAGAGAAAAAGAAAGGGACTGAGAAAATATTTGAAGAGATTATAGTTGAAAACTTCCCTAATATAGGAAAGGAAATAGTCAATCAAGTCCAGGAAGCACAGAGAGTCCCATACAGAATAAACCCAAGGATAAACATGCCAAGACACATAATAATCAAACTGTCAAAAATTAAATACAAAGAAAACATATTAAAAGCAGCAAGGGAAAAACAACAAATAACGCACAAGGGAATCCCCATAAGGTTAACATCAGATCTTTCAGCAGAAACTCTACAAACCAGAAGGGAGTGACAGCACGTATTTAAAGTGATGAAGGAGAAAAACCTACAACCAAAATGACTCTACTCAGCAAGGATCTCATTCAGATTGGATGGAGAAATTAAAACCTTTACAGACAAGCAAAAGCTAAGAGAATTCAGCACCACCAAACCAGCTTTACAGCAAATGGTAAAGGAACTTCTCTACGCGGGAAACACAAGAGAAGGAAAAGACCTACAATAACAAACCCAAAACAATTAAGAAAATGGGAATAGGCACATACATATCGACAATTACCTTAAATGTCAATGGATTAAATGCTCCCACCAAATGACATAGACTGGCAGAATGGATAGAAAAACAAGACCCACATATATGCTGTCTACAAGAGACCCACTTCAGACCCAGGGGCACATACAGACTGAAAGTGAGGAGATGGAAAAAGATATTCCATGCAAATGGAAATCAAAAAGCTGGAGTAGCATTTCTCATATCAGACAAAATAGACTTTAAAATAAACACTATTACAAGAGATAAAGAAGGGCACTACATAATGATCAAGTGATTGATCCAAGAAGATTTAACAATTATAAATATGCACCCAACATAGGAGCACCTCAATACATAAGGCAAATACTAACAGCCATAAAAGGGGAAATTGACAGCAAAACAATATTAAGGGACTTTAACACCCCAGTTTCACCAATGGACAGGTTATCCAAACTGAAAATAAATAAGGAAACACAAGTTTTAAATGATACCTTAAGCAAGATGGACTTAATTGATAAATATAGGATATTCCATCCAAAAACAACAGAATACACATTTTTCTCAAGTGCTCATGGAGCATTCTCCAGGATAGATCATATCTTGGGTCACAAATCAAGCCTTGGTAGATTTAAGAAAATTGAAATTGTATCAAGTATGTTTTCAGACCACAACGCTATGAGACTAGATATCAATTTCAGGAATAGATTTGTAAAAAATACAAACACATGGAGGCTAAACAATACACTACCTAATAACGAAGTGATCACTGAAGTAATCAAAGAGGAAATCAAAAAATACCTAGAAACAAATGACAGTGGAGACATGACGACCCAAAACCTATGGGATGCAGCAAAAGCAGTTCTAAGAGGGAAGTTTATAGCAATACAATCCTACCTTAAGAAACAGGAAACATGTCAAGTTAACAAGCTAAAATTGCACCTAAAGCAATTAGAGAAAGAAGAACCAAAAAGCCCAATGTTAGTATAAGGAAAGAAATCATAAAGATCAGATCAGAAATAAATGAAGGGCTTCCCTGGTGGCGCAGTGGTTGAGAATCTTTCTGCTGATGCAGGGGACATGGGTTCGTGCCCCGGTCTGGGAATATCCCACATGCCACGGAGAGGCTAGGCTTGTGAGCCATGGCCACTGAGCCGGCGTGTCCGGAGCCTGTGCTCTGTAATGGGAGAGGCCGCAGCAGTGAGAGGCCCGCGTTCCACAAAAAAAAAAAAAAAAAAAAAAAAAGTCTTCCAGCAAACAAAAGCCCAGGACCAAATGTCTTCACAGGAGAATTCTATCATTTAGAAAAGAGCTATTACCTATCCTTCTCAAACTCTTCCAAAATATAGCAGAGGGAGGAACACTCCCAAACTCATTCTATGAGGCTACTATCACCCTGATACCAAAACCAGACAAAGATGTCACAAAGAAAGAAAACTACAGGCCAATATCACTGATGAACATAGATGCAAAAATCCTCAACAAAATACTAGCAAACGGAATCCAACAGCACATTAAAAGGATCATGCATCATGATCAAGTGGGGTTTATTCCAGGAATGCAAGGGTTCCTCAATATGCGCAAATTAATCAACGTGATACACCATATTAACAAATTGAAGGAGAAAAATCATATCATCATCTCAGTAGATTCAGAGAAAGCTTTCGACAAAATTCAACACCCATTTATGATAAAAACCCTGCTGAAAGTAGACATAGAGGGAACTTTCCTCAACATAATAAAGGCCAAATATGACAAACCCACAGCCAACATCGTCCTCAGTGGTGAAAAACTGAAACCATTTCCACTAAGATCAGGAACAAGACAAGGTTGTCCACTCTCACCATTCTTATTCAACATAGCTTTGGAAGTTTAGCCACAGCAATCAGAGAAGAAAAAAATAGAAGGAATCCAAATCCGAAAAGAAGAAGTTAAGCTGTCACTGTTTTCAGATGACATGATACTAAACATAGAGAATCCTAAAGATGCTACCAGGAAACTACTAGAGCTAATCAATGAATTTGGTTAAGTAGCAGGATACAAAATTAATGCACAGAAATCTCTTGTATTCCTATACACTACTGATGAAAAATCTGGAAGTGAAATTAAGAAAGCACTCCCATTTACCATTGCAACAAAAAGAATAAAATATCTAGGAATAAACCTACCTAAGGAGACAAAAGACCTGTATGCAGAAAATTAGAAGACACTGATGAAAGCAATTAAAGATGATACAAATAGATGGAGAAATATACCATGTTCTTGGATTGGAAGAATCAACATTGTGAAAATGACTCTACTACCCAAAGCAATCTACAGATTCAATGCAATCCCTATCAAATTACCACTGGCATTTTTTACAGAACTAGAACAAAAAATTTCACAATTTGTATGGAAACACAAAAGACCCCGAAGAGCCAAAGCAATCTTGAGAATGAAAAACGGATCTGGAGGAATCAGGCTCCCTGACTTCAGTCTATACTACAAATCTACAGTAATCAAGACAGTATGGTAGTGGCACAAAAACAGAAATACAGATCAATGGAACAGGATAGAAAGCCCAGATATAGACCCATGCACATATGGTCACCTTATCTTTGATAAAGGTGGCAAGAATATACAGTGGAGAAAAGACAGCCACTTCAATAAGTGGTGCTGGGAAAACTGGACAGCTACATGTAAAAGTATGAGATTAGAACACTCCCTAACACCATACCCAAAAATAACCTCAAAATGGATTAAAAACCTAAATGTAAGGCCAGATACTATCAAAGTCTTAGAGGAAAACATAGGCAGAACACTCTACAACATAAATCACAGCAAGATCCTTTTTGACCCACCTCCTAGAGAGATGGAAATAAAAACAAAAATAAACAAATGGGACCTAATGAAACTTAAAAGCTTTTGCACAGCACAGGAAACCATAAACAAGACCAAAAGACAACCCTCAGAATGGGAGAAAATAATTGCAAGTGAAGCAACTGACAAAGGATTAATCTCCAAAATTTACAAGCAGCTCATGCAACTCAATAACAAAAAAACAAACAACCCAATCCCAAAATGGGCAGAAGGCCTAAATAGACATTTCTCCAAAGAAGATATACAGATTGCCAACAAACACATGAAAGAATGCTCAACATCATTAATCATTAGAGAAATGCAAATGACAACTACAATGAGATATCCACACCGGTCAGAAAGGCCATCATCAAAAAATGTAGAAATAATAAATGCTGGAGAGGGTGCATAGAAAAGGGAACCCTCTTGCACTGTTGGTGGGAGCATAAATTGATACAGCCACTATGGAGAACAGTATGGAGGTTCCTTAAAAAACTACAAGTAGAACTACCACACGACCCAGCAATTCCAATATGTTCATTGCAGCTCTATTTACAATAGCCAGGACATGGAAGCAACCTGAGTGTTGATCAACAGATAAATGGAAAACGACGATGTGGCACATGTATGCAATGGAGTATTACTCAGCCATAAAAGGAAACGAAATTGATTTATTTGTAGTGAGGTGGATGGACCTAGAGTCTGTCATACAGAGTGAAGTAAGTCAGAAAGAAAAACAAATACCGTATGCTAACACATATATATGGAATCTAAGAAGAAAACAAAAGTCAGGAAGAACCTAGGGATAAGACGGGAATAAAGACACAGACCTACTAGAGAATGGACTTGAGGGTATGGGGAGTGGGAAGGGTAAGCTCTGACAAAGTGCGAGAGTGGCATGCACACATATACACTACCAAACCTAAAATAGATAGCTAGTGAGAAGCAGCCGCATAGCACAGGGAGATCAGCTCGGTGGTTTGTGACCACCTAGAGGGGTGGGATAGGGAGGGTGAGAGGGAGGGAGACGCCAAGAGGGAAGAGATATGAGGACATATGTAAATGTATACCTGATTCACTTTGTTATAAAGCAGAAGGTAACACGGAATTGTAAAGAAATTATACTCCAATAAATATGTTAAAAAAATCTATGTATAATTTATGGTTGGCCCTGTGTACCTGTAGTTCTTACATATCAGCCTTTCCACATCCATGGATTCAACCGACCATTGATCATGTAGCAGTGTAGTATTTACAGTTGAAAAAAAGTCACACATAAGTAGACCCGTGTAGTTCAAACCCATGTTGTTTGAGGGTCAACTGCAATTAAATTACTTTTTGAAGAATCAAAGTTTATGGTTCCATACAGATTTTAGGATTGCTGCTTCTCTTTCTGTGAAAAATGCCATCGGATTTGTTATAGGGATTGCATTGTATCTGCGGATCGCTTTGGGTAGTATGGACATTTTAACAATATTAATTCTTTCAATCCACGAGAGTGGAATATCTTTCTATTTATTTGTGTCTTCTTTAATTTCTTTCATTAATGCTTTATAGTTTTCAGTGTGCAGATCTTTTACCTCCTTAGATAAATTTATTCCTAGGTATTTTATACTTTTTGGTGCAATTATAAATGGGATTGTTTGCTTAATATTTCTTTCTTCTAGTTCATTATTAGTGTATAGAAACAACAGATTTTATATGTTGATTTCATATCCTGTAACTTTACAGATCTTATTAGTTCTAACAGTTTTTTTGGTGGTATCTTTAGAGTTTTCTATGTCTAATATCATATAATGTACATATAGTGGCAGTTTTACTTCTTCTTTTCAATTCGAATGCCTTTTATTTTTCTTGCCTAATTGTTCTGGCTAGGACTTTTAGTATGTCAAATAACAGTGGGGATATTGGGCATCTATGTCTTTTTCCTGATCTTAGAATAGAGGATGATTGTGGGCTTATTATATATGGACTTTATTATAGGTAAGACCTGAATATCCATCAGTATGGGATTGGTAGAGCTTATGGTGAATATATTTAATGCAGTATCATGAAACCTTTAAAATTCATGCTATAGTGGTATATTCATTACTGTGTCATAAAGATAGCCCTGATATATGGTTAGGTAAAAGAGAAAATTATAAATAGTCTATGAAATATAATTACATATTGTATATTAAATACATAAATATATGTATATCTATGTACATGTACAACTATACATATACTACCAATAATACCAAATACTCATATAGTGTGTATTTTCTGTTCTAAGTTATATTAATGGGCTGTCTTCAAAAACCCTTTCCCTATGTACACACTTCCCTAGTCCCATCCCCATTACTAGGGCTCCAAATTGTCATACACACTATGAATATATATACTCATTTAATTCTCACCTAACCCTATTTGTAGTTATTCATGGATCCCATTAGCATTGAGAGAACATTCCAAAATTTAAGAAGGTAGAAAGAAGTAAAAAAAAAAAAATGGTGCATATTTAATTTAGGTTGTTGTCGATCAGATTCATTGCTCTCCTCCCCCAAATCTCTGGAAAAAAGTTGCTATGCCTCTTGGGATAAGATTAACGTGAAGCCACACAATGGATGACTTGTAAGGAAAGGACCACATTCTCAGTCCAACTGTCTTTGGGAAAAGCAACAGTCTATTTTGTTTAACTTTTTCTTGTTTCAGTCTTTCCCTCAGAGGAAAATATTTATATGCTGTTTTGCTGCTGTTATTCAAAATCCTTGTAGTTTGCTGGGATGAATAAATTCACATTTCATTTTTGGCTTCAGTATGTGAGGTAACATTTCATTTTTGCTTCTATGGTGCTAATTCTTTTCATTGGAAATTTAACAACTTAGTAACTGGATTTTTACCCATTTGATTTTTAAGGCAGTAAGCCATTATTATGCAGTGGCTCTTGAAAAATCAAGGAAATCAGTCTTTAGCCTCCTGTTAGATGAATAGTTACATTCATTCCTTCATTCAGTGAACAATTATTGGGTAATTATTATATACTAGGAACCACGATAACTGTTTACTAGGATAACCTGATTCTAGATTGGAGATTGACTAATGTATCACAATATGTAGGCCAAGGACTGCTGTTGGAATGTATTAGCAGCAACTGAACGATATTTTTTAAGTGTCATCTCTGTTAATTATTCTAGTTCAGGTTACCAAATCTCAGTACCTTGAGAGAACTTGTTCAAACCACGTGTACCTTGTGGGTCAACAAGAGGACTCTATTCATTGTGGTCACTCAGTGACCTAGCCTGATGAAACAACCATCATCACGAATATTTCCAGTTACTGTACAAAGGGAAAGAAAGTTCTGGAATTTTTTTTACTGGCAATTAAGTATTTGGACTGGAAGTGATACATGTTACCTCAGCTCACAACTCTTTGGCTAAAACCAGTCACATGGCATTACTCACAGAACACTTGGAAGTATGTTCATATTACATATCTCAAATGTAGAAAGCTGAAAATAACCGTGAGCAGTGTTTATGACTGCTACAACATCTATGTGATGATTCGCACAAACATCAAAAGACAAAATTAAATAGGTAATAAAAACATGGCCATGCCCTTAAGAAATTGGCTTAGTGAAGTTAAGTATTCAAATATAAAATATTAATTTATGAAACTAAAAAGACAGTCATTTAACTGCTAAAATTCATGGGACCACATTCATGATTTTTAACTAGTACTTAACATTCTAAAGAAATACCCAAACTTATAACAGAACGTTTTGGAGGATGATGAGCTCTCCGTTGGATGACGTGCTTAAGCAAAGACCAGTTTATGAGACTGGCTTAAAAGGAAATCAGTCATTGAACACATGGTTCATTAACCTGTTCACCACTTATGTGCAGGAACCATATAGCTGTTCAAGATGACTTTTGGCTTTGTATCATAAGCCTGAAATCCATGATTCTAATTTATGATTCTTGTTGAATAGTGGTTACTATTCAGGAATGAGTGACAGTGAACCAAGCATGGGTTACACATACAGCTACCTTGTTACCCTTAAGGAATTTACAAATTGAGTAAGTAGAGGGATTTGGAGTAGTTTTATCCTGTAATAATTTCAATTTACACTCAGAAGGAAATCCAAAATCCCTACATGATCTGTTCCCTACATATCCTACTTTTTTCCCCTACCTTTCTCCCCATAACTCGGCTCCAGATGTACTGGCTTGCTAGATTTGCTTCTAATAGACAAAACATGCTTCCAACTCAGGGATTTTACAGACATGTTTCTGTCTTCCTGGAAGCCTCTTTACCAGTTATTTACATGGCTTGCTTCCTAACCTTACTCAGGCATCAGAAAGGACTTTTCTGACTACCCTATTTAATAGACCACCACAATCACTCCTTTCCTCTTTCAATACTTTTATTTTTTCCTGGTAGCATTTCTTACTATCAACATTATGCTGTATATTTATTTATAGGTCATTTTCCCCTAATTAGTGAAAACTCCAAGATAGAAGAGACACAGTGTCTAGGACACATAGTAGGTCCTCAAAACATATTGATGGAATAAATGAATGAATAGTATATTATTTTTATGTCAACAGTCATTCCATTATATTCCATATTCTAGGACAGAACTGAGTGAACATCATTACTTAGAGGAGCTGCTATCCTGGTGTAATGTATTAGTGCTGTTCTCATGACCTTAATAAATTATTCATGCTTTTAGACCTAGGTCCTACGATCTGAACCCTGCAGTGACAGAGTCTTACGTTTTCTTCCTTTTTTAATGTAAATTATTAATCCCATCCACCATACATGAACAGGACATCTACATATAAAAGAATAGATAATACATAGCATGGTAGGCTACATTTCAGACATGTGGTTGGTTTTCTAAAGTTATCTCAGGGATTGGGGAGGGGATGCAGCTACTGGTTCATGAGGCACGTCACAAGCTTACTGGATGGGGTGCAACAATCTGCAGTTTATATAGCCACCCTGCCGTGGTCCATGGACAGGTACTTAGGCCTGTTTTCATGGAGTAAATTAATCCTAAACAGGACTTCTTAGGATTAGATAAGTGATGGGAAGAAAGAAACTATTTTTAAGTGGAGTGGGACTTTAATAAATAACATTACTACAGCCATGGAGGTAAGCCTGTATTCAACAGATGAAAGAAATAGATAGCTCTGGGATCTTTGCTGCCCTAAGGAGCTTATTTCTTCAATAGTAATAAGAACAGGTAGAGAGGAAAATTATCACTTATCGACTAAGGGTGGAAAAGATGTAGAGAAGGAATTGGTGAAAAGTGATGTAAAATGTAGCTAAGAACTAAGTAAGCCCAAAGGAGAAACTGTAAGTAAATAAGTAGATACGGACTCACAAACTACTCCCCTCAATTCTAAGAGGTTTGAATAGGCTGATAATTTTCTGTTGTCAACAACTTCTACAGCTGTGTGTGTATACTTGTGTGTGGGTGTGGGTGTGGGTGGTGGCAGGGGGCAGGGTGTGGCTGCAATGTTTAGGCTCAAAATGAAATTTATATTTTTAAATAAATTTTGAAAATATCACATTATTGGCTTGTGTGAAGTTTTAACAAATTTTTGAATACCAAATATGTGATCCCTTTAACAAATATTCTACACTAACGATTTGAGATATAATACCTAAGTTTAAGTGAAAGGAGTACTGTTCTCAGTTAAAGTCTAGGAAATATATGGAACTTTCTCACCTTTTTCATAGGAGGAAATTTTAGTAGTGCCCCAAAGTAAATTAAGTCATTTATATACAAAATGTCTTTGCCTTGGTGAACCTTATTCTGTTCACTGGCTGAAGGACCATTTGTGAGGGTAATTTTGTTTCTGTTGGAGAAAAAGATCAGACCTTTGACAAAACTAACATTTGAAATCTCAATTTCAGTCCTATTATAATTTCTTAGTGATATTTCTAAATGTTAGAGAATTCCTAAAATATTAGGAAAAGTAAAATTAGTAAGAATTGAAGAAATGAGCCCCCTTTTAATTATTTTGTGGATAGAAAATTTAGGTATATATAATTCCTGGAATTTTCAAAATGTAGCATTTTCTCGTGGAACGGAGTAATTTTGATTTTCTCATGCAAATAAAAATCCATTCAAAAATCACGAAGATATTTTCTGGTGTAAGAGGAGAAATGTGTTTAGAGTTTTAGAATGGCAGAAAGACTTTCTAATAAAAGAATGATAGATAAGGTTGAAGCTAAATGAATTGTTTTTACAAAATGGTTGATTAGTTTGTGATCTATCATAGCAATTGTTCAAATAAAACAGAGGCAAATTTCATTCACATAAGGATACCTTAATTTTTCCAAAGTACACGATAAAATAGAAAAACTATGTGAAAATACACATAAGTCCTGGCCACTGGGATTTATTATAGCTAGGAAATATTTTAGAAAGTTTTCCCCAGTTTGGATATTTGAAAAAACTCACCAGACTCCACAGAATATTTTCATATAAGGCTTTTATTTAAAGGCAAATTATGTGGTGGGGGCAAGGGAGAAAGAGTACAGCAAGCATTGAAAGTCCAAGTGCCATTCCAATCTCAAGCTTCCTGGTAGTGCCACAAAGACCTGAATGAGGAAAGCCATTCTATCTCCATATGTATCACGTTGTCCTTTTAGAGCACATATGTCAGAATATATCTGGTATCACAATGTTAGGAGTAATGCCAAGAGTCATTAATACAATCAGTTCACCTACTTATTATTGTATCACTGCTGAGAGGAAGGAATGCCTGTCTTACCTTTCATCTACTATTTCACTAAAATGGAACTACTATTTAAAATTCTGTGAAGATTAGCAAATTAAATTTTATGGTTATATGTGTGAATCATAAGAAATACTATAGCTACCATTTTTGGAGTACAAAAAGGCAGAGAGAAATGAGCATTAATGATTTAACAAACTTTTCTTGAGGCAATTTCAGGTTCGATGTGCTATGGGAAGAGGGCGAAAGAAAAATGATTAATAGGAAGTCTTTTTCTAGAAATTTAAAAATCTCTTGGTTTTACTTTGACAATTATAACCTTTATTTTCTTATTATTATCCTCCTAAATTTATCTCCCAACAAAATGAACAAAAATAGTACTTCCATTTTCATGAAAGGCAGTTCTACCTTTTCATCACCCCCATCTTTCAAAATCTTCATTGACTTTCCAATTTCTCTCACTGCCAGCTATTAAGATGCCTTCTGTTACTAATGTTTGAGTTACATTTAATTCTTAAGAATCCTTTTCCCTAGACTTTAAGACCATTTGAAGATGAAATTGTTTGCTGGTTTTATTCATTCATTTAACAAGAAAGAAATAAACAGAGTTAAGACAACTTCCATGCACTGTGTATGTGCTTTTAACGTCTTTTTTTTTTTTAAAAGGAATATATTGACATATAATTACGTTTAAGATGGTACAACATGTTGATTTGATACATTTATGTCTTGCAGTATTATTACCCCCATAGTGTTAGCTAACATCTCCATCACATCACATAATTATCATTTCTTTTTGTGGTGAGATCTCCAAGACATACTCATCTTCTAACTGCTAGTTTGTAACCTTTGACCAAAATCTTCCCAATTCCCTTACCCATGCACTGTGTTTTTCACTAAATCTGAATTGTGTATTATGGAATCAATAAATTTTAAGAATGAGTTAGCCTAAAGAAAATCTTTTGTGTAATAAGTCTAGCCACACAGTTTCATGAAGTGTAGTATATAATTGTAGAAACGTAAAAGACTCAACTGTGACATTAGACCAATCATTGACCAAGCTCTCCTGACATATCTAACAGTATTAACCACTCAGACTATTTGTCACTGTCTTATATCCTTGTAAGACTTATATTAAAAAAAAAATGTTCATAACATTCTCTTTTTTCTAATGTCTTTAAGAGTTATCTCATTTCTTAGTGTGTTAGGTTTTTCTGTGGCGATTTCATTACTAGAAATGACCTCATGGTCCTTGATGTTCTTTTTAGTATTTATTTTCTTTTTAAAATTTTATAATAAAATGATTAGCATATCCAAACTTAGATTGAAAAAAAAAACGTTATATTTCCAAGGTTGGCAGTGGGGTCAAGAGAACCTACCCACTTACTTGTTCGAATTCTTAATAGGGATGACAAAGTGGATGATTTTATATTGACTGGTCTAATTTTCTCTTCTTCACAAAAGAGAGAAAGTGAAAAGCTCACATTGTTTTTTGGTCATGGGTTAGGGAGAGATGCTGTAACTATGGTTTGAGAGAGGGAGTGAGAAAGAAAGAGACAGAGATTACATGTTTGTGTTTGTTCTCCTTGCGTGCGGGAAGACACATCTTCCCTGAGTTGAGCATGTAGTCATATTGGTTTAAGCAGCTGCTCTTTAATTTCATGGAATTAAAATGTCCTAAATGCACGCACGCACGCACACACACACACACACACACGGACACGCTAATCAGTCTGACTGACTTTGCCTTCTAATTCTGGTTCTGCTACTTAGTGATTCTGTGAATCAGGATATAGTGTTGCAATTGTACTCATTTTAAAAAGTGGCTTAAGAATAGTTCTTGCCTCATAAAAGGAACTAAGAATTCATTGAGCTAATAGGTATAAATATGATCACAGAATAAACATGGTAAATATTATTTTTATAGTAACTTTTCATAAAAGTGGGTCTTTTCTCTATAGTTATTGGAATCCATTTTTTATACCTTTATTAAAGTATAATTGCTTTACAATGTTGTGTTAGTATCTGCTGTACAGCAAAGTGAATCAGCTATATGTATACATATATCCCCATATCCCTTCCCTCTTGAGCCTCACTCGCACCCTCCCCATCCCACCCCTCTAGGTCGTCAAAAGGCCATTGAGCTGATCTCCCTGTGCTATGCAGCACCTTCCCACTAGTCATCCATTTTACATTTGGTAGTGTATATATGTCAGTGCTACTCTCTCACTTTGTCCCAGCTTCCCCTTCCCCCGTGTCCTCGAGTCCATTCTCTATGTCTATGTCTTTATTCCTGCCCTGCCACTAGGTTCATTAGTACCATTTTTTTAGATTCCATTTAATGTGCATTAGCATCTAGTATTTGTTTTTCTCTTTCTGACTTACTTCACTCTGTATGACAGACTCTAGGTCCATCCACCCCACTACAGATAACTCAATTTCGTTCCTTTTTTTTTTTTTTTTTTTTTTTTTTTGTGGTACGTGGGCTTCTCACTGTTGTGGCCTCTCCTGTTGCGGAGCACAGGCTCTGGACGCTCAGGCTCAGCGGCCATGGCTCACAGGCCTAGCCGCTCCACGGCATGTGGGATCTTCCCGGACAGGGTCACGAATCCGTGTCCCCTGCATCGGCAGGTGGACTCTCAACCACTGCGCCACCAGGGAAGCCCAATTTCATTCCTTTTTATGGCTGAGTAATATTCCATTGTATATCTGTGCCATATCTTTATCCATAATGGACATTTAGGTTGCTTCCATGTCCTGGCTATTGTAAATAGTGCTGCAGTGAACATTGTGGTACATGTCTCTTTTTGAATTACGGTTTTCTCAGGGTATATGCCCAGTAGTGGGATTGCTGTGTCATATGGTAGTTCTATTTTTAATTTTTTAAGGAACCTCCATATTCTTCTCCATAGTGGCTGTATCAGTTAACATTCCCACCAACAGTGCAGGAGGATTCCCTTTTCTCCACACCCTCTCCAGCATTTATTGTTTGTAGATTTTTTGATGATGGCCATTCTGGCTGGTGTGAGGTGATACCTCATTGTGGTTTTGATTTGCATTTCTCTAATGGTTAGTGATGTTGAGCATCTTTTCATGTGTTTGTTGACAGTCTGTATGTCTACTTTGGAGAAATGTCTATTTAGGTCTTCTGCACATTTTTGGATTGGGTTGTTTGGGGGTTTTTTTGTTGTTTTTTGTTTTTTTTTGGATATTTAGCTCCATGAGCTGCTTGTAAATTTTGGAGATTAATCCTTTGTCAGTTGCTTCATTTGCAATTATTTTCTCCCATTCTGAGGGTTGTCTTTTGGTCTTGTTTATGGTTTCCTTTGCCGTGCAAAAGCTTTTAAGTTTCATTAGGTCCTATTTGTTTATTTTTGTTTTTATTTCCATTTCTCTAGGAGATGGGTCAAAAAGGATCTTGCTGTGATTTATGTCATAGAGTGTTCTGCCTATGTTTTCCTCTAAGAGTTTGATAGTGTCTGGCCTTACATTTAGGTCTCTAATCCATTTTGAGTTTATTTTTGTGTATGGTGTTAGGGAGTGTTCTAATTTCATTCTTTTACATGTAGCTGTCCAGCTTTCCCCCTCACCACTTATCGAAGAGGCTATCTTTTCCCCAATGTGTATGGAATCCATTATTTTTAATGGAGTATTACAAAATTTAAGAGATAGAAAGAAGCAATGAAAATACCTCATGCTTATACAATTCTTTTGTTTCGATTTTAGTTATGGGATTACTGAACAGTGTTCAAGTGAGACATATGGGAATAAAGGTAGTTCACTGATCAATTCCTTAGGTCTTTTATTTCTTCTTTTTAAGGAGTTGATGTGCCTATAGAAATTTGTATTGCTGAATAACCTCTATTAGTTTCTTTAAATGAATTATTATACCTCCAAATGATATAATACCATGTAGCCACTAAGAAGCAAGTTATAAAAGAAAATTTAATGGCATTGGGAAATGTTTACAATATATTATGTGAGTAAAAGTGTAGGTGGGATAACATTATGATTTGTTTTGAAAAAAATAAACTGTATTTGTTTATTTATAATAAAGGCAATAACATCCAGAGTATTGTACACTAAATTTGCTTTACAGGGATTCTTATAGGAAGGTTTTAATTCTTTGAATTATTCACTTTTTGTTTCTTCTGTGAATTTATATATATTTTAAATATACATGCACATTTTTAAAATTTCTTAATGGCAAAAAATCCTCTCTCACATACATTTTCAACTTTCAATAAATGAAAATCATGAAAAGAAAATAATTAGTGACATAATCTTCAAAAAATCTCAATTCAGTAAACAAAAGTGAAAACAATAAATTATATTTTAATTGAGGATAATGTATAAATATAAGCAAAATGGTAAAAAGTATACTATGTATATAATACAGTTCCATATTTTAAAATATAACCAGGCCAGAAAGGGCATATGCATTTTTCCTGAATATATTCAGGAGGAACGCATATGCCCTTTTTGGCCAACTGCATCATTGTAGAAGTTCTGCTGCTTTTCATGTGCTTAAAGGTGAGCCCAATCTACCTCTTGAAAACTCTTTCCTGCAATTCTGCCTTGCTTTCAAATCCTTTTCGTGGCCTTAACTCAGTATATTTTTGGACGATAGTTATCATTTACAATGCTGCAGACATTTACAATGTCTGTGAATTGCAGTGCCCCTGAGCTCCATTTTTCAACTCGCTTTTTGGGAAATGGCCACAAAACTGCAGGATTGCTTTAAGCCCTATTCTGTTTCTGGGGGCAAGCTGAGCCTTTGGTGAATTCTTCCTGATTGGAAATTAGAGTGACATTTGCCTATCTTAACACCTAGGTCTTCTCTCTCATTGGTTCCCCCCTTCCCCATCATCCTCTGGACAAATTGCAAACTGTACAAAACAGGATGTTAAAGGAGCTGATTCTCCAAGTGGGGATATTGCTAGTAAAGTGGCTAGAGTGGCGAACCCGAGCACCAAGAGATGAATAGATGAGGTGCCTTTTAGAAACCTTTCCTGATCAGACCGTGTACCATCCTCTGTGTTTCCCATGCATGTTTTAGCCTAGGAAGATTCCCCTGCACCTGGAGATTTGGGACCCATGGAGTGGGTACCGGGAAGTATTACTTTAAAGGGTCTGCATTTGCTCACCCAACCTCACCAATACTGTAATCCTTAAGAGTGTCCAGCATTATGTCTCATCCATCTCTGGGTCTAGATGTGGTCAATCCAGGTTGCATCACAGCCCCTGAACGAATTTAGTAAGAATTTCTCTCTCTTTTACTGTCTGTGGTTTTTTTTTTTTTTTTTTTTGTAATTTATTTTGATAAGGGGGTTTAGCTGATTTTCAGTGCTGTATTTCTGCTGCTGTACACCCACTTGATTCACCTAGAGAGAGATAGCAATAAATTCTTTTTAAGATTCTTAAAAATAAATAAATAAATAAAAATAAAAATATAACGAGGGGATATTGTGGCCCAGTACATCTGTGATTATGTTGTTAGAGAAGTTTTTAAAATTTGTTTAACATTACTGACTACTGAAGGATATAGAATTTTAACTGGCCCCATGATGATAGGTCAGTGCAGATTACTGATGGTATAAAGATATAACAATTATTAGAGTCCGTAAGACTCTAAGAGTTCATGAAGTATGAGTAAAAGTGTCCATTACCTCATTAGCATAATATTCAACATATTTTTGTATGTATATATAGTCTATTGTAGGGATGAAGGATCCACAATTTTCATTACATGCTCAGAGGGCTTCATTGTCCCCAAGTAGTAAAGAATCCCTGACAAAAATAAAATATGGTGACATTCTGAGGACTTGGGAAGCCAGGCAAATTTTTCCTTTCTATGGTACATCAGATAACTGCTTCATGTTATATTATCCATATCTAAAATCTAGTAGATTGAGAAGCAGGACAAAGGATTTATGTTGCAACTAAAAATTGTGTGCTCACGGAAGGAGACAACAGGTGCCTCATGAGTTGAGCCATTCCCAGAGCAGGCAGTGAAAGGAATTAGATTGATCCAGCTGAGGTATGTATAATATTCTTATGGATAGAGATTGGTTCAAGATGGTGGAGTAGAAGGACGTGCTCTCACTCCCTCTTGGGAGAGCACTGGAATCACAACTAACTGCTGGACAGTCATCGACAGGAAGACACTGGAACTCACCGAAAAAGATACCCCACATCCAAAGACAAAGGAAAAGCTGCAGTGAGATAGTAGGAGGGGAGCAATCACAATAAGATCAGATCCCATGACTGCTGGGTGGGTGACTCACAAATTGGAGAACACTTATATCACAGAAGTCCACCCACTGGAGTGAAGGTTTTGAGCCCCACGTCAGGCTTCCAAACCTGGGAGTCTGGCAACAGGAGGAGGAATTCCTAGAGAATCAGACTTTGAAGGCTAGCAGGATTTGATTGCAGGACTTCTGTAGGACTGGGGGAAACAGAGACTCCACTCTTAGAGAGCACACACAAAGTAGTGTGGGCATCAAGACTCAGGGGAAGGAGCAGTGACCCTATAGGAGATTGAACCAGACCTACCTGCTGGTGTTGGAGGGTCTCCTGCAGAGGCGGCGGGCAGCTGTGGCTCACCTCAGGGACAAGGGCACTGGCAGCAGAAGTCCTGGGAAGTACTTCTTGGTATGAGCCCTCCAGGAGTCCACCATTAGCCCCACCAAAGAGCCTGCAGGCTCCAGTGCTGGGTCACCTCAGGCCACACAACCAACAGGGAGGGAACCCAGCCCCACCCATCAGCAGACAAGTGGATTAAAGTTTTTCTGAGCTCTGCCCACCAGAGCAACACCCAGCTCTACCCACCACCAGTCCATACCATCAGGAAGCTTGCACAAGCCTCTTAGATAGCCTCATCAACCAGAGGGCAGACAGCAGAAGCAAGAAGAACTACAGTCCTGCAGCCTGTGGAACAAAAACCACATTCACAGAAAGACAGACAAAATGAAAAGGCAGAGGGCTATGTACAAGATGAAGGAACAAAATAAAACCCCAGGAAAGCAACTAAATGGAGTGGAGATAGGCAACCTTCCAGAAAGAGAATTCAGAATAATGATAGTGAAGTTGATCCAGGACCTCAGGTAAAGAATGCAGGCAAAGATTGAGAAGATGCAAGAAATGTTTAACAAAGACCTAGAAGAATTAAAGAACAAACAAACAGAGATGAACAATATAATAACTGAAATGAAAAATACACTAGAGGAATCAATAGCAGAATAACTGAGGCAGAAGAACGGGTAAGTGACCTGGAAGACAGGATGGTGGAAATCACTGCTGCAAAACAGAATAAAGGAAAAAGAATGAAAAGAAATGAAGACAGCCTAAGGGACTCCTGGGACAACATTAAACACACCAACATTTGCATTATAGGAGTCCCAGAAGGAGAAGAGAGAGAGAAGGGAGGGGCCTGAGAAATTACTTGAAGAGATCATAGTTGAAAACTTCCCTCACATGGGAAAGGAAATACCCACCCAAATCCAGGAAGCATAGAGAGTCCCAGGTAGGATAAACCCAAGGTGAAACACGCCAAGACACATAGTAATCAAATTGACAAAAGTTAAAGACAAAAATTATTAAAAGCAACAAGGGAAAAATGACAACATAAAACGGAACTCCTGTAAGGTTAACAGCTAATTTCTCAGCAGAAATTCTGCAGCCCAGAAGGGAGTTGTGCAATACAATTAGAGTGATGAAAGGGAAGAACCTCCAGCCAAGATTACTCTACCTGGCAAGGATCTCATTCAGATTCGATGGAGAAACCAAAAGCTTTATACATAAGCAAAAGCTAAGAGAATTCACCAGCAAACCAGTTGTACAACAAATGCTAAAGACACTTCTCTAAGTGGGAAAAACCAAGAGAAGAAAAGGACCTACAAAAACAAACCCAAAACAATTAACAAAATGGTCATAGGAACATACATATCGATAATTACCTTAAATGTGAATGGGTTAAAAGCTCCAACCAAAAGACATACACTGGCTGAATGGATACATAAAGAAACCCGTATATATGCTGTCTACAAGAGACCAACTTCAAACCTAGGGACATGTACAGACTGAAAGTGAGGGGATGGAAAAAGATATTCCATGCAAATGGAAATCAAAAGAAAGCTGGAGTAGCAGTTCTCATATCAGACAAAATGGACTTTAAAGACAATTACAAGAGACAAAGAAGGACGCTACATAACGATCAAGGGATCAATCCAAGAAGAAGATATAACAATTATATATGCACCCAACATAGGAGCACCACAATACATAAGGAAAATGCTAACAGCTATAAAAGAGGAAAATGACAGTAATACAATAATAGTGGGGGACTTTAACACCTCACTTACACAAATGGACTGATCATTCAGACAGAAAATTAATAAGGAAACACAAGCTTTAAATGACACAATAAGCCAGATAGATTTAATTGATATTTATAGGACATTCCATACGAAAACTGCAGATTACACTTTCTTCTGAAGTGCACATGGGACATTCTCCAGGATAGATCACAACTTGGGTAACTTATCAAGCCTCAGTAAATTTAAGAAAATTGAAATCATATCCAGCATCTTTTCCAACCACAATGTTATGAGATTAGAAATCAGTTATAGGGAAAAAAAAAACGTTAAAAGCACAAACACATGGATTCTATACAATATGTTACTAAATGAACAAGAGATCATTGAAGAAGTCAAAGAGGGAATGAAAAAATATGTAGAGACAAATGACAGTGAAAACATGATGATCCAAAACCTATGGGATGCAGCAAAAGTGGTTCTAAGAGGGAAGTTTGCAGCAATACAGGCCTACCTCAAGAAATAAGAAAAATCTCAAATAAGCAATCTAACCTAACACCTACAGGAACTAGATAAAGAAGAACAAACAAAACCCAAAGTTAGTAGAAGGAAAGAAATCATAAAGATCCGAGCAGAAATAAATAAAATAGAAACAAAGAAAACAGTAGCAAAATCAATAAAACTAAAAGCTTATTCTTTGAGAAGATAAACAAAATGGGTTAGCCTTTAGCCAGACTCATCAAGAAAAGGAGGGAGAGGACTCAAATTAGTAAAATTAGAAATGAAAAGGGGGAAGTTACAGCGAACACTGCAGAAATACAAAGCATCCTAAGAGACTACTACAAGCAACTCTGTGCCAATAAAATGGACAACCTGGAAGAAATGGACACATTCTTAGAAAGGTATAACCTTCCAAGACTGAACCAGGAAGAAATAGAAAATATGAACAGACCAATCACAAGTAATGAAATTGAAACTGTGATTAAAAATCTTCCAACAAACAAAAGTCCAGGACGACATGGCTTCACAGGTGAATTCTATCAAACATTTAGAGAAGAACTAACACCCATCCTTCTCAAGCTCTTCCAAAAAATTTCAGAGGAAGGAACATTAGAAAACTCATTCTACGAGGCCACCATCATCCTGATAGCAAAACCAGGGAAAGATACTACAAAAAAAGAAAATTACAGACCAATATCACTGATGAACTTAGATGCAAAATTCCCTAACAAAATACTAGTAAACAGAATCCAACAGCATGTTAGAAGGATCATAAAACCATGATCAAGTGGGATTTATCTCAGGGATGCCAGGATTCTTCAGTGTATGCAAATCAATCAGTGTGAAACACCATATTAACAAATTGAAGGAAAAAAACCATTTGATCATCTCAATAGATGCAGAAGAAGCTTTTGAAAAAACTCAACACCATTTATGATAAAAACCCTCCAGAAAGTAGGCATAGAGGGAACTTACCTCAACATAATAAAGGCCATATATGACAAACCCACAGCCAACATCATTCTCAATGGTGAAAAATTGAAAGCATTTCCTCTAAGATCAAGAACAAGACAAGGATGTCCACTCTCGCCACTATTATTCAACATAGTTTTGGAAGTCCTAGCCGTGACAATCAGAGAAGAGAAAGAAGTAAAAAGAATACAAATTGGAAAAGAAGAAGTAAAACTGTCACTGTTTGCAGGTGACATGATACTATACATAGAGAATCCTAAAGATGTCACCAGAAAACTACTGGAGCTAATCAATGAATTTGGTAAAGTTGCAGGATACATAATTAATGCACAGAAATCTGTTGTGTTCCTATACACGAACAGTGAAAGATCATGAAGAGAAATTAAGGAAACAATCCCATTCTGCATTGCAACATAAAGAATAAAATGCCTAGGAATAAACCTACCTAGGGAAACAAAAGACATGTATGCAGAAAACTATAAGACACTGATGAAAGAAATTAAAGATGATACAAACAGACGGAGAGATATTCCATGTTCTTGGATTGGAAGAATCAATATTGTGAAAATGAGTATACTACCCAAAGCTATCTACAGATTCAGTGCAATCCGTATCAAATTACAAATGGTATTTTTTTCAGAACTAGAACAAAAAATCTTAAAATTTGTATGGAGACCCAAAAGACCCCAAATAGCCAAAGCAATCTCGGGGGAAAAAATCAGAGCTGGAGCAATCAGACTCGCTGACTTCAGACTATACTACAAAGCTGCAGTCATCAAGACAATGTAGTACTGGCACAAAAACAGAAATATAGGTCAGTGGAACAGGATAGAAAGCCCAGAGGTAAACCCACGCACCTGTGGTCGACTAATCTGTGATAAAGTAGGCAAGGATATACAATGGGGAAGTGACAGTCTCTTCAGTAAGTGGTGCTGGGAAAACTGGACAGCTACATGTAAAAAATGAACTTAGAACACTTCCTAACACCATACACAAAAATAAACTCAAAATGTATTAAAGACCTAAATGTAAAATGAGACACTATAAAACTGTTAGAGGAAAAAACATAGGCAGAAGACTCTATGAGATAAATCACTGGCAAGATCTTTTTTGACCTACCTTGTCAAGTAATGGAAATAAAAACAGAAATGAACAAATGATACCTAATGAAACTTAAAAGCTTTGCACAGCAAAGGAAACCATAAACAAGACCAAAAGACAACCCTCAGAATTAGAGAAAATATTTGCAAATAAAGCAATGGGCAAAGGATTAATCTCCAAAATATATAAGCAGCTCATGCAGCTCAATATGCTAAAAAACAACCCAATCCAAAAATGGGCAGAAGACTTTAATAGACATTTCTCCAAAGAAGACATACAGATGGCCAAGAGGCACATGAAAAGCTGCTCAACATCACTAATTATTAGAGAAATGCAAATCAAAACTACAACGAGGTATCACCTCACACCAGTTAGAATGGGCATCATCAGGAAATGTACAAAGAACAAATGCTGGAGAGGGTGTGGAGAAAAGGGAACCCTCCTGCACTGCTGGTGGGAATGTAAATTGACACAGCCATTATGGAGAACAGTATGGAGGTTCCTGAAAAAAGTAAAATTAAAATTACCATATGACCCAGCAATCCCGCTATTGGGCATAGACCCTGAAAAAACCATAATTCAGAAAGACAAGACACATGCACCCCAATGTTCATTGCAGCAGTGTTTACAATAGCCAGGTCATGGAGGCAACCTAAATGCCCATCGACAGACGAATGGGTAAAGAAGATGTACATGTATACAATGGAATATTATTCAGCCATAAAAAGGAGTGAAATTGGGTTATTGATAGTGACGTGGCTGGACCTAGAGACTGTCATACTTCACTTCATAGAGTGAAGTAAGTCAGAAAGAGAAAAACAAATACCGTATATTAATGCTTACATGTGGAACCTATAAAAATGGTACAGATGAACCGGTTTGCAAGGTAGAAATAGAGACATGGATGTAGAGAACAAACGTATAGGCACCAAGGGGGGAAAGTGGGGGAGGGAGCTGGTGGTGGGATGAATTGGGAGATTGGTAATGACATATATACACTGATATGTATAAAATAGATAACTAATAAGAACCTGCTGTATAAAAAAATAAAATTCAAAAAAATCTCCTTATGGATAAAAATAATTCCTCATATTTTGGTAACACATTTATATCCCTTTTACATACTATGTGTAGTTTTTCCCTGAGTGAACTTGTGAGATAGCAGATGGAGTGTAATTCTGTAAACTAAGAACGTGTTGAATAACTTAACCCAATCAGCACATTCAGAAAGCAGTAGATATAGGACTCAACACCAGTTTTTTTTGTTTGTTTGTTTGTTTTTTTTTTTTGTGTGTGTGGTATGCGGGCCTCCCACTGCCGTGGCCTCCCCCACCGCGGAGCACAGGCTCCGGACGCGCAGCCTCAGCGGCCATGGCTCACGGGCCCAGCCGCTCCGCGGCATGCGGGACCCTCCCAGACCGGGGCACGAACCCACGTCCCCCGCATCGGCAGGCGGACTCTCAACCACTGTGCCACCAGGGAAGCCCCTCAACACCAGTTTTTAAATTCCTAGGCTTCTAACCACTGTATTAGCCTACGATCCTTCCCAAGTGTTGATCTTAGTGTTCTTAGATAATGTCTATGGTGATGAATAACAACACAAAAGTTGATAATGCTCTTTAAACAATGATTATGTGCCAAGCATTACTCTTAATTCCTCTTCATGCATTAACTCAATCTTCATATGGACCTTGTGAAGAAGATTCTATTAGTATATCCATCTTGGACATGAGGAAACTGATAGACTTAAGAAATCTGCCCACAGTCCTGCAGATGAAAAGTGGCTGAACCAGGATTTGAACACTCAATATCTGGCTCCAGAATTTATCCTATTAACCCCTATACTAAACTGACACAAAAGAGAGCTATAGTTAGTGAACAAAGGTTATATTTTTTTTTACACATACCTACACATTCTTTGTCATTTACTAAAACTGAATGGATGTATAAACAATTTAATGGCAGAAACTACAAATCAGGCAACCTGAAAATAGAGAGGTAAAATAATGGCAATTAAAAAAAAAAAAAACAGAGGGTGGAGGTTGGGTAACTGGTAATGATGAAGAATAGTTGCTATGAAGCCTATCAACTGTTGATTTCTTATGCTAATTTCTTATTATGCTAAAAAGCATAATCTTTTTTCATTGGAAGAGATTCAGGTTATATTACCCTTTCTTTAGTTGAGAGAGAGAGAGACAGAGAGAGACAGAGAGATGGAAACAGGTGAAGAAAAATAGAGGGAGGAAGGGAGCGAGAGAAGGGTGGAAGAGACAAAGGCAGAGACAGAGAGAGATACAGCAAGATAGAATTGTTTTAAAGATTCTAATTTATAGCCAGCTTGTAGAGAAATAATGGTGCATTAAATTCCCATTTGGCGTCCTGATTGTAATAAGATAATACACCCTTTCTAAAAATTTCCATTTGATGAATAAGTGAACCAATTCAAATTGTTTTCATTTTATTGAAAATAGCATCAGTGGCATTAATGATAATGCTTTTTGAGTAACGGCAATTAACTAGATTTGGTGAACTGAGCAGTTGAGCATTGAATTTGGAATCAGAACATTTGGCACTGAAGATGTTATGAGTACATATAAAAATGATAGTTGATTATTTAAAGATTTATTAAGTTGATGAAGAACATTAAAGTGTATTATATCCTGTGTGTTTTAGGATGCTCTTGGTTTCAAACTTATTTAAGCCACATAAAAATATATTGACTCAGTAAATAATAAGTTCACTGTTGCTGAAGTGTTGAATACAGAGTTTCATTGCTGGAGTCAGGGATAGGTCTCTGTTTCTCTGTTTATCTTCAACCCTAACCTTCACAGCTTGTCAGATTGATACAGGCTGGCTTTCTTCAGCAACGCTTGGAAACGCTTGTTTCCTTGTTCACAGCCGGTAGTTAACAGTATCTCTTTGCCCATATATTAAACAAAAAGTGTGAGTTGCTCTCTGACTGGAACCTCTTAGATCATGTACGTGTCCTGAGCATATCACTGTAGCAAAGGGGTTAGGATTATCCAAATTGTTTTGCACAAATCCCAAACTCACATCTGGAATCGAGGGTGAGCTCTATCCTTTCCCAGTCACCAACCAGGCTGCTGTATATGAGGAAGTAAGAGAAAGGACATGGGGTGGACAGTCAGTGTCTACTGCAGTCCTCCTGTTTAAACATCCAGCATTATAGTGCAGTCTCCTTAGCATATATTCCCTTTTGAAAATGCCCACGTAACATCCTTGAAAAGAGAGTGAGTAAAATAGTTTCCAGTGATGATATCCAGTTCCATAGTTGGGAATGTTGGGGTGATCTGCAGTCCCTTTCACTCAGATTATGATGTAGTGCTTCATGGTCCAGTGGGCAATGAGTAAATGAAAGAAAAAAGGTCAAAGTCCAATACCCCTAAATAAAAGCTTAAAATAACACAGTATATCTTGATTTTTAAAACAAGTGTGTAAACGAAAAGAAAGAAACATTCATCATATCCTGTACTGTCAGAGTTGCTGGCGATTCTTTTTTCTGTTCATTAAAAAGCCTTGCTTAATACTTGTCTTCAAGATTATGTCTGAGATTGACTTGGGGGACAGTGTCATTTCAGGGGAGTGTGCCACTTTAGTCTTCTGCATGTTGCACCATTTTGGGGTCCTGGTGTTTACCCTAGGGTTGAATAATAACAAGGTATTTTTCAGTCAGACTTGAGATTTCTTTGGGAATCAGATTTCTTTATAAGTTTTAGACTTTTAGCATCTTTTCCTTTTTGATTCTTTGACCTAATAACAAAAGTCCTCTGGTCTAGTTCTGGTCTTCAAACTTGAGCCCTTTTGTCTTCCTTAATACATCTCTGTGCTTTGCATATCCCCTAACTGAGGCAATTTGCAGCAAAGGATTGGGATGGGAAGTATAGCCAGTCTACCCATTGACTGTAGACTGGCTGGGCTGCTGCTTCATGACAGGAGTGGTCATCTACTTTATCAGAAAAGTGCTTTAGGGAAGCCCTATGGTTGTTTTGTTTTAGTATTTAAGTCTTAAATTATGCCCCTCCTACCTCTCCTCATTAGATTTGGAATAGAAATAAAAATTGGTTTTTCCAATCCTATCAGGCTAAAATTAACAGTCTCTCAAGCCATTTACATTATAAGCCAGAGGCAGCAAAGGTCTCTTGAAAAAAAGCCATATTTTCTTTCTTTCTGTACTTCAGACAGGTAACCTTTAGCACGAGCTTCTTTATTTCTTGGTATAAAGAGGCTGGTAGGTGCTAACATCTTTGTGTCTCTCTCATCCCTTAATAGTGTTGGTATGCCAAAGTACGTGTCTCCAGGTAAAATAGGTCATTGTTTAATCAATGGTTTCTTTTTTTTTTTTTTTTAACATCTTTATTGGAGTATAATTGCTTTACAATGGTGTGTTAGTTTCTGCTGTATAACAAAGTGAATCAGTTATACATATACATATGTTCCCATATCTCCTCCCTCTTGCGTCTCCCTCCCTCCCACCCTCCCTATCCCACCCCTCTAGGTGGTCACAAAGCACCGAGCTGATCTCCCTGTGCTATGCGGCTGCTTCCCACTAGCTATCTGTTTTACATTCGGTAGTGGATATATGTCGATGCCACTCTCTCACTTTGTCCCAGCTTACACTTCCCCATCCATGTGTCCTCAAGTCCATTCTCTATGTCTGCATCTTTATTGCTGTGCTGCCCCTAGATTCTTCAGAAGCATTTTTTTTAGAGTCCATGTATTCCATATGTTCTCTATACCTGTGTCTCTATGTCTGCCTTACAAACCAGTTCATCTGTACTATTTTTCTAGGTTCCAGATATATGCCTTAATATACGATATTTGTTTTTCTCTTTCTGACTTACTTCACTCTGTATGACTGACTCTAGGTCCATCCACCTCACTACAAATAACTCAGGTTCATTTCTTTTTATGGCTGAGTAATATTCCACTGTATATATGTGCCATATCTTCTTTATCCATTCATCTGTTGATGGACACTTAGGTTGCTTCCATGTCCTGGCTCTTGTAAATAGAGCTGCAATGAACATTGTGGTACATGACTCTTTTTGAATTATGGATTTCTCAGGGTATATGCCCAGTAGTGGATTGCTGGGTCGTATGGTAGTTCTATTTGTAGTTTTTTCAGGAACCTCCATACTGTTCTCCATAGTGGCTGTATCAATTTACATTCCCACAACAGTGCAAAAGGGTTCCCTTTTCTCCACATCCTCTCCAGCATTTATTATATCTAGATTTTTTGATGATGGCCATTCTGGCTGGTGTGAGGTGATACCTCATTGTGGTTTTGATTTGCATTTCTCTAATGATTAGTGATGTTGAGCATTTTTTCATGTGTTTGTTGACAATCTGTAAGTATTCTTTGGAGAAATGTCTATTTAGGTCTTCTGCCCATTTTTGGATTGGGTTGTTGTTTTTTATTAAATATTGAGCTGCATGAGCTGTTTATGTATTTTGGAGATCAATCCTTTGTCCATTGAGTCATTTGCAAATATTTTCTCCCATTCTGAGGGTTGTCTTTTCGTTTTGTTTATGGTTTCCTTTGCTGTGCAAAAGCTTTTAAGTCATTAGGTCCCATTTGTTTATTTTTGTTTGTATTTCCATTACTCTAGGAGGTGGATCAAAAAAGTCATTGCTGTGATTTATGTCAAAGCGTATTCTTCCTATGTTTTCTTCTACGAGTTTTCTAGTGTCCAGTTTTACATTTAGGTCTCTAATCCATTTTGAGTTTACTTTTATGTATGATGTTAGGGAGTGTTCTAATTTTTTTCTTTTACATGCAGCTGTCAGATTTCCAATGCCACTTATTGAAGAGACTGTCTTTTCTCCATTGTATATCCTTGCCTCCTTTGTCATAGACTAGTTGCCCATAGGTGCGTGGGTTTATCTCTGGCCTTTCTCTCTTGTTCCATTAATCTATATTTCTGTTTTTGTGCCAGTAACATATTGTCTTGATGACTGTAGCTTTGTAGTATAGTCTGAAGTCAGGGAGTCTGATTCCTCCAGCTCCGCTTTTTTCCCTCAAGACTGCTTTGGCTATTCGGGGTCTGTTGTATCTCCATACAAATTTTAAGATTTTTTGTTCTAGTTCCGTAAAAAATGCCATTGGTAATTTGATAGGGATTGCATTGAATCTGTAGATTGCTTTGGGTAGTATACTCACTTTCACAATATTGATTCTTCCAATCCAAGAACATGGAATATCTCTCCATCTGTTTGTATCATCATTAATTTCTTTCATCAGTGTCTTATAGGTTTCTGCATACATGTCTTTTGTTTCCCTAGGTAGGTTTATTCCTAGGCATTTTATTCTTTTTGTTACAGTGGCAAATGGGAGTGTGTCCTTAATTTCTCTTTCAAATTTTTCATCATTAGTGTATAGGAATGTAAGAGATTTCTCTGCATTAATTTTGTATCCTGAAACTGCACCAAATTCATTGATTAGCTCTAGTAGTTTTCTGGTGACATCTTTAGGATTCTCTATGTATAGTATCATGTCATCTGCAAACAGTGACAGTTTTACTTCTTCTTTTCCAATTTGTATTCCTTTTATTTCTTTTTCTTCTCTGATTGCCATGGCTAGGACTTCTAAAACTATGTTGAATAATAGTGGTAAGAGTCGACATCCTTGTTTTGTAGAACAAGAGGAAATGCTTTCAATTTTTCACCATTGAGAATGATGTTGGCTGTGGTTTTGTCATATATGGCCTTTATTATGTTGAGGTAGGTTCCCGCTGTGCCCACTCTCTGGAGAGTTTTTATCATAAATGGTTTTGAGTTTTGTTGAAAGCTTTTTCTGCATCTATTGAGATGATCATATGGTTTTTATTCTTCAGTTTGTTAATATGGTGTATCACCTTGATTGATTTGCATATATTGAAGAATCCTTGCATCCCTGGGATAAATACCACTTGATCCTGGTGTATGATCCTTTTAATATGTTGTTGGATTCTGTTTGCTAGTATTTTGTTAAGGAATTTTGCATCTATGTTCATCAGTGATATTGGTCTGTAATTTTCTTTTTTTGTAGTATCTTTGTCTGGTTTTGGTATCAGGGTGATGGTGGCCTCATAGAATGAGTTTGGGAATGTTCCTTCCTCTGAAATTTTTTGGAAGAGTTTGAGAAGGATGGGTGTTAGCTCGTCTCTAAACGTTTGATAGAATTCACCTGTGAAACCATCTGGTCCTGGACTTTTGTTTGTTGAAAGATTTTAAATCACAGTTTCAGTTTCATTACTTGTGACTGGTCTGTTCATAATTTCTATTTCTTCCTGGTTCAGTCTTGGAAGGTTATACCTTTCTAAGAATGTGTCCATTTCTTCCAGGTTGTCCATTTTATTGGCACAGAGTTGCTTGTAGTAGTGTCTTAGGATGCTTTGTATTTCTGTGGTGTCTATTGTAACTTCTCCTTTTTCATTTCTAATTTTATTAATTTGAGTCCTCTCCCTCCTTTTCTTGGTGAATCTGGCTAATGGTTTATCAATTTTGTTATCTTCTCAGAGAATCAGCTTTTGGTTTTATTGATCTTTGCTATTGTTTTCTTTGTTTCTATTCATTTATTTCTGCTCTGATCTTTATGATTTCTTTCCTTCTACTAACTTTGGTTTTTGTTTGTTCTTCTTTCTCTAGTTCCTTTAGGTGTAAGGTTAGATTGTTTATTTGAGATTTTTCTTGTTACTTGAGGTATGCTTGTATAGCTATAATCTTCCCTCTTAGAAATGCTTTTGCTGCATCCCATAGGTTTTGGATCGTCCTGTGTTCATTGTCATTTGTCTCTAGGTATTTTTTGATTTCCTCCCTGATTTCATCAGTGATCTCTTGGTTATTTAGTAACGTATTGTTTAGCCTCCATGTGTTTGTGTTTTTTACATTTTTTTCCCCTGTAATTCATTTCTAATCTCATAGCATTGTGGTCGGTAAAGATGCTTGATATGATTTCAATTTTCTTAAATTTACTAAGGCTTGATTTTTTACCCAAGATGTAATCTATCCTGGAGAATGTTCTGTGTGCACTTGAGAAGAAAGTGTAATCTGCTGTTTTGGGATGGAATATCCTATAAATATCAATTAAATCTATCTGGTCTGTTGTGTCATTTAAAGCTTGTTTTTCTTTATTAATTTTCTGTTTGGATGATCTGTCGATTGGTGTAAGTGACGTGTTAAAGTCCCCCACTATTATTGTGTTACTGTCGATTTCCTCTTTTATAGCTGTTATCAATTGCTTTATATATTGAGGTGCTCCTCTGTTGGGTGCATATATTTTTATAATTGTTATATCTTCTTAGATTGATCCCTTGATCATTATGTAGTGTCCTGCCTTGTCTCTTGTAACATTCTTTATTTTAAAGTCTATTTTATCTGATCTGAGTATTGCTACTCCAGCTTTCTTTTGATTTCCATTTGCATGGAATATCTTTTTCCATCCCCTCACTTTCAGTCTGTATGTGTCCCTAGGTCTGAAGTGGGTCTTTTGTAGACAGCATATATATGGGTCTTATTTTTGTATCCATTCAGCAAGACTGTGTCTTTTGGTTGGAGCCTTTAATTCATTCACGTTTAAGATAATTATCCATATGCATGTGCCTATGACCATTTTCTTAATTGTTTTGGGTTTGTTTTTGTAGGTCCTTTTCTTCTCTCGTGTTTCTCAGTTAAAGAGGTTCCTTTAGCATTTGTTGTAGAGCTGGTTTGGTGGTGCTGAATTCTCTTAGCTTTTGCTTGTATGTAAAGCTTTTGATTTCTCCATCGAATCTGAATGAGATCCTTGCCGCGTGGAGTAATCTTGGTTGGAGATTCTTCCCTTTCATCACTTTAAGTATATCATGCCACTCCCTTCTAGCTTGTAGAGTTTCTGCTGAGAAATCAGCTGTTAACCTTATGGGAGTTGCCTTGTATTTTATTTTTCATTTTTCCCTTGCTGCTTTCAGTAATTTTTCTTTGTCTTTAATTTTTGTCAATTTGATTGGCAAATCAAATTTGATTTGATTGGCATGTTTCTCCTTGAGTTTATCCTGTATGGGACTCTCTGTGCTTCCTGGACCTGGGTAGCTATTTCCTTTCCCAGGTTAGGGAAGTTTTCGACTGTAATCTCCTCAAATATTTTCTAGAGTCCTTTCTCTCTCCCTTCTCCTTCTGGGACCCTTATAATGCGAATGCTGTTGCATTTAATGTTGTCCCAGAGGTCTCTTAGGCTGTCTTCATTTCTTTTCCTTCTTTTTCTTTATTCTTTTCTGCTGCAGTGAATTCCACCATTCTGCCTTCCAGGTCACTTATCCATTCTTCTGCCTCAGTTATTCTACTATTGATTCCTTCTAGTTTATTTTTCATTTCAGTTATTATATTGTTCATCTCTGTTTGTTTGTTCTTTAATTCTTCTAGGTCTTTGTTAAACATTTCTTGCATCTTCTCGCTCTTTTCCTCCATTCTTTCTTCGAGGTCCTGTATCATCTTCACTATCACTATTCTGAATTCTTTTTCTGGAAGTTTGCCTATCTCCACTTCATTTAGTTTTTTTTCTGGGGGTTTATCTTGTTCCTTCATCTGGTACATAGCCCTCTGCCTTTTCATCTTGTCTGTCTTTCTGTGAATGTCGTTTTTCTTCCACTGGCTGCAGGATTGTATTTCTTCTTGCTTTTGCTCTCTGCCCTCACTAGGTTCTCTTGTGTATATGAAGATAAATATATGACTTAAAACAGTGACAGTTGGCTTTCAGAATGTGCTTATTTCCAATATCATCACATTTTTCTTTTCTGTGATTTTTCATTTTATCATAGGAAGACTTTGAGGTTTTTTAGAATAAAGAAAATAATCATACATGAACTCCACTTGAGTAAGTTTTGTCACACATCTTTTGTAAGAACATAAGCATATACGATGTGTAATGCATACAATTAAGTAGTTTAGATTGTTATTAAATTTGCCATTTTTGTATTTTCTTCTCAGAGACTGCTGGCCTTCAGTATGCACCATAGAATTTACAAAAAGAAAGAAGAGAGTTTAGTAAACTGAGTAAAATGTAGCTGTTTATCTGGATAGATTACTTTGTAAAGTGCAAGAATAGAAGACCCTCCTAGGTCAACCTAATGTGTGATTTCCAATTTTTCTAAATAAATTTTATTGACTTATGCATTTTAGTAGAAAATAACTAATTACCAAATAGTATCTATATTTACCCATTAATCATGATGGTTCTTGTGTCATACAGTCAAATATATATTTACATAAATTTCTAAGCATGTCTATTTGTTAACAGTAATGGCATTTTAAACCCAATGTGGTTTCCTCTTTTGTTTTAAGATTTTTCTGTAACATAATATATTTATGTAACATTTATATAGGATAGGTTTTGGAGATAAATAAGAACCTAGTGAACTGTGTGTGTATGTGTTAGGAACATAAATTTAAAACTGGGAGTTGTTCATTGGAATAAGAAATGAAGTTTGATGAAAAAATTTGGTGTCTGGTAATTGAGAAATGTTTAAGAACCAGACATAATTCCCTGAATAATGGAGAGTTATAGCTTATTCAGAACATTCTATAGACACAAAAGCCAAATTTCAGAGAGAACCAAGGAGAGAGAGAGAGGAATATTTTAGGATGATCCACCCTGATTAGTATTGACGCTAGGGTATTAACCGTTTTATACCTACCTACTTGTAGCTGAGGCTACTTTCCTAAGTTTTTTCTCGTTCATGTACCTTCAACCACACTGGTGGATGTTTGCATTTCTTTGTTTTGGCTAAGTTGAGAAAACCTAAATAAATCCTATGGAAGATGCTGTGTATACATTTTTCTCTCACTTGCCCACACACGTTCTCCCTGTTTACAAGAACTCATTTGTCTTAGCATTATAATGCTTTTGGCCTTGACAGAATCTGTTCAAATTAATACAGTGTTCAGTAGCTCAATAACAGAACAGACTATAGTTTTGCAATTTCTATTTTCAAATCATTTGAAGCAGAAAAACCTGACAGGGCACCATTGTGGATCTTCAGTACAAGATAAAGGTATTTGTTTCATTGCAAATAATTATTTGTAACTTCTTAATCAGTGGTTTTATCTTGCTTATTTTCTTGAAATTCAAAATAGACCAAGGTTTTCAAAATGGTCACATATACATGTTATGACTGTTAATTGCTATTATGATCATTTTGTTACCATTTAGTGTACACTTAGTAAATGGCAGGAACATGTGGCAATTGCTTTGAAGACAGTGTGTGTAATGTTTACCACCAATCAGTTTTCCCACTTCACAGATTCAGTTAAATGATTTGCTGAAAGCACAAAACTAGTAAGTGGCAGAGTAAAATGGAATCCAGGTATCTTGCATTCCTAAGCCTGTAATTTTAAAATTATACCTTCTTGACTTTCTGTTAAAATTTATTTTTAATTTACAATGGTACTTAAATATTTTACATAATAATGTAGTATGTGAAGATCAAACACTGATAGCTCCATCCATCAACCCTCTATGGAAACAGCCTCCATGGAAACAAATACAAATTGATGATCTAATTTGTATTAACTACTAGGTGTTAATTTGTATTAACTACTAGGTTTTATTTGACTTACCCTCAGGGTCCTTGTGGACTGAGGAGACAGATACTCTTAGAACTGCTTTGAGACACAGTAGAATTACGAAGTGTAATAGACATTCATACAAACCATTTGGAAGCACGAAGCACAGCTTCATAAATCTTGACTTAGCAGATTACAGGAGGTGTAACTGAATGATGAACCCTGATGGGTAAATACGATTTTTCTTAGGAGAATCTTCCCATAGAAAGGTCAGTCTCCTTTATGGAACCACATGAGAAAGACATAGAAGCATGACTCTTCAGTTGCACATGACATGTAGTGTGTATGGTGGTGGGGAAGGAGTAAGAGAGGCAACTGGAAAGGAAGGTTGAGGACAAATTGTGTATGATCCTAATATCATGCTAAGGGAGATATATTTTATTGAGAAGACCACTGGCAGGTTTTGAATATGGAGTTCTGTGTTTCAACCCAAGGATTTAAGGAGCTAACTCCAGAGGCATTGGGCATTATAAAGATGAACAGAAAGTGTCATGCTGAATTGGAAGTGCCAGCGACACCTCTAGGCAGAGCTGTCTAACTGTATTTGGAAATCGGGGTTTATTCTCAAGGTGTCAGTTACGACCAGTGACACAGACATACAACATAGGGGCTAGGATGGAAAGAGATAACAGAGCAATTCATAAAAGTATATGAGATTTCATAGAGAGAAAAAGTACAATAAAGTTTGAAGAGGTTCAAGGATAGAATATTTGAGATGATATATTTAAGCAGGCAAACTAAAAGCAACCTGAGTTGGTGCAGGCGGGAATAGGTGGAGGGATAGTTAGGTGTGATTATAGAACTTCCTCACAGGAGTACTAGAACACAGATGATTTTTTAAAAATCTTTGAGGGACTTCCCTGGTGGCACAGTGGTTAAGAATCTGCCTGCCAGTGCAGGGGACACAGGTTCGAGCCCTGGTCCGGAAAGATCCCACATGCCCCAGAGCAACTAAGCCCTTGCGCCACAACTACTGAACCTGCACTCTAGAGCATGCAAGCCACAACTACTGAGCCCTGCACCCCACGACTATTGAAGCCCGCGTGTCTAGAGCCCGTGCTCTGCAACAAAGACAAGCCACCGCTATGAGAAGCCTGCGCACCGCAACGAAGAGTAGCCCCTGCTCCCCGCAACTAGAGAAAGCCCACGCACAGCAACGAAGACCCAACACCGCCCAAAATAAATAAATAAATTTATTTAGGGAAAAAGAAAACTGAGGAAGGTGCTCATGTTCAACAGTGTCAAATGCTGTGATGGAATTGAAGAAGGTGCCGTTGGGGGAGAAGCACTGGGTGTGATGTTTTAGAGGTCGACTTGGAAGCTTTGAGAAGGCTGTTTCCATAGAGGGTGGGAAACAAAAACAATTGCGTAGGTTAAAAGTTGAAGACGGCAAAATGGAAGCAGGAAAGTGGAGTAATCTATTCAGAAGTTCAGTGATGAAGGCAAAGAGGAGATGGAATAATAGACTGGAGAGTGATAGTATTGGACAGATGTGTTTTAGATTGGGAGAGATTTAAGCACTTTTAAAAAAATTAATTCTATTTTTGGCTGCGTCGGGTCTTCGTTGCTGCGCGAGGGCTTTCTCTAGTTGCAGCAAGTGGAGGCTCCTCTTTGTGCAGTGCATGAGTTTCTCATTGCGGTGGCTTGTTGAAGAGCACTGGCTCTAGGTGCATGGGCTTCAGTAGTTGCAGCATGTGGGGTCAGTAGTTGTGGCTCGCGGGCTCTAGACCGCAGGCTCAGTAGTTATGGTGCATGGGCTTAGTTGCTCTGTGGCATGTGGGATCTTCCCGGACCAGGGCTCGAACCCATGTCCCCTGCATTGGCAGGCGGATTCTTAACCACTGTGCCACCAGGGAAGCCCTGAGGAAGGGTTTTGATTTACTCTGCAGTAGTATACTATGTGGTAGGAATCTGTAGTACACTATGTATGCTGTACTATGTGCTATATGTAATATGTGGTATAAATGTATAGTCCTTGCTATTGTGGAAAAACGGGCACATAGAAAATTGACATGAACAGTCATGATGCATCTTCAATAACAAGTTTTTGTTCCATTAATATTTAACTAATTCAATTCCATTTTTAGTAAGCAGTTATTATTAGTATTGATTCCTGCTTAATCCTTTTCAATGCCTTTAAGTCTCAGTGTGTCTTCTCCCTTTATTAAGAAATAATCTTTCACATTCGAGTTTTGTCAGAGAGCAAGTTGGCATAGAGCATAGAGCATGACATAGCTGGAACGTTTTAACATGATTTGATTTTATAAAACACGATACAGTAAGGATCAAACAGTTCTTTGTTTTAAAACATTTGCTGCTGGAAATCTGTTACTTATGCAAAAGCCTGCTGATCAGTAGGGCTCTGTCCCCTGATGCCAAGTTTTTAAGCACTTTCTACAGCTTATTGTAAATAATGCAGAGGGGCAATGGGACCCTTTAAACCCAATTCTAGAAACAAGCCTTCTGAAAAACATGGTCTCCCACAGTCAAACATTGCAGCAACTTTCCTATTCAGAAAAATGCCAATGAATGTTCGGAGTTTTGATAGCTAGTTCTTACATTCGTAAAGCTGAGGGAAAAGAAAATATTCTTGACTCACAATCCACAAAATTAATGTGCATATGATTGTATCAGTGTATGAATTGTGAATGTTTAACAATTAAATGTGATTCAAAAATAGAAGATTACAGTAACCAGGGATCAGTTCTTAGACCACATTCATTTCCCTAATGATCTCATCTAGTATCTTGATATCAAATACCATCTGTAGGTTGATTGCCTGCCAAATGTTTCCCCCGGCTCAGAACTTTCTGCTCAACTCCAAACTTAGATGCACAATTCAAGTACTCACTCCTAGTCAATTCAAATTGAATATGTTCAAAACTGAACAGACTAACCCCCGATTCTGCTTCATCAGCAGCCCTTCCTATCACAGTAAGTAGCAACTCCACACTTTCAGTTGCCATAGCTAAATACTTGGTCTCCCTTTTTCTCACACCTTATATTATTGGTCAGAAAATTATGCCAGGTCACCGTGACCAATCTGTATCCAGAATCTGGCCCCAACGTCATCTCCGGTCTGGATTATTGAAATTGAAATAGCCTTTTCAGCTGGTCTGCTAACTTTGGCCCTTCCCTCACCTACATCCACTTTGTCTGCTATATGGTCCTCTTAAAATGTAAGTCAGATCGTATCACACTGCTGCTGAAAATCCTCCAATGGCTTGCCACCCACTCGGAGTAAAATGTAGCCCCTCTGTGTTCTCAGCCCATACACAGTCACCTCCCTCTCCCCCTTCATTCCTTCTGTGGCCTTGTCTTCCACAATTCTTGCCTTCTCTCATTCCACTGAAACCATCCTGGCCTCCATGCCTTTGCCTCTAAGCACATGTCCCCCACATAGTCACATGACTACCTCTCTTTCGCATCTTTAAGTCTTTTTCTCAAATGATACTCAATTTAGTGATATTTTCCCTGACCTTCCTAAATTAAATCCACAGTGTCCCCTTTCTTCTTCTTGCATTATTTTTCTCCATAGCACTTACCACCTTCAAATTTACTTATTTAATTTGTTTAGTATGCTTCCCCTAATAGGATTAGTTCCACAAAGATGTGGGTTTTTGTCTGTTTTGTGTATGGCTGCATCATTGTTGCCTAGAACAGTACCTGGCTCTTGGTAGTTGCTCAATAAATATTTGTTGAAGAATCACTAATATGTGGTAGAGCCAGAATTTCATAAGCTTTCAGAGCCCTTCTCTACAAAATAAATAAAGGTGTGATGTATTGAATGTATACAGTATTTTTTTCTAATTGTTTCTGTACCTGGCAAGTCTGCAATTATAACAATTTTATGACAAATCATAAAGTTTTCGATATTATTAGTTCAGTTGTCCCTAGAAAGACTAGACAAAGATAGGTTTACCGATTCATTGTGAATATTTAACATACTTATTAAAAAGTAGAATAATAATGGATGTAACATTACTATTTCCATGTTTAAGGATATATTACCTATAATGAATAGATAATAAAAGAGATTTAATTTTCTGAGTTCCTTATTTCTTCCCAAAACAAGGATATATGTGTGTGTGTATAGTTTCTAGGTTATGATTGAAGCATTTCATTATAATTAAGCATTTTTTATTCTAGTTATAAAAATACCCACGTCTACCTTTTTTGGGTAATCTTTTGAAAAAAAATTCCTTTTCTGAGAGGCAGTAAAATACATTTTGGCTTGATCAGATAATTCCTGTAAAAGAAAAAATCATTGAATTTTAAATCTGTTGATTTTACACTTGAAGTTTTTTTTAAGTACCATATTTGTGACTTAGAATTCAAACTCTTGTCTCATGAACCTTGATATGAATTCAGTTATGCATTCGTATACATTGTTCATGCTGTATTTTGGGTGATACGTGCTGCCTCCTGAGAAGGTTCAGTTTCATTAAGAAGGTCTATATTAATATAGTCAGCACTTTTATATTTCATGAAACCCATGTTTCACTGGTCCTTAAATAGTGATAATTGGATAAAGAAAGTTAAGGAAGCGAGTCAGTCATAAGAAGTCATGTGTGTGATGAATAGAAAGGGAGTTCTTTTAATCTTTTTTATATGTTTTATTTCTAATGATGTAAAGATAATGTTACAGACATCATTGCAATAACCCTTATATATATCAATACGCTATACATTTTAAAGATTTGTTTCTTCTACATCATTTCCTATTTTATGTAACATTTTCTGAACCATGCACTGGATTCCTTTATTATTTTAGCCTATATTTGCTTTGTAGACATTTGCAGTGCTAAAGAAAAATTGATATTTGTCCTGTGGAAAAATGTGTGCTTATGTATTTGTCATAAAACTATTAGATTCCACAAGAACCCAAGGCAAACTCAATTAGCCATCAGGTGTAATTGTGCTTTAGTACAAATAGTTTTCTTTCCCTAGAGGACAGTCAGGAAAGCTGGTGGCATCAAATGCACAGGCAAGCCTAAAACCAAACAAGGAGCTTTTTAGTTTTGTCTACCCGACATACTCTTTTCTACCCAAGTAACTATTGAGTCATAAATCTTCTTTTGGAAAGCTGATTTTCAGTTTCTTTTCTTCACACTGAAAAATGGTCAGTATATCGGCAATGAGTGTTATGTATTGCTCACTGGCAAGTGATATGTCTAAAGGTGGCCTATTATATGCTAAAAACAAAAGGCTTTGAGTCCTGTAGGATGCCAAAACCTCCAGTCAATTTAGTCAATATTTCAGACAGTACAGTTGGAAAAAATTAGTCAAGGCAAATTGCCATTGTATACCTTCAATATCTTTATGGATCCCAGTTTGGTTAATTTTTCTAGCATTTCTAAATGTTTTGCTGTATATGCTGCTGACAAGGAGCAAATTTAATTATTTTGAATTTCAGCAGCCTTTCCTTCCTTAGCCTTAACTTTCTTGTTGAGGTGCTAATGAGCTGTGAAAAGGCCAAATGGAAGAGAAATAAGAGCTCCAGATAATCCATACTCTGATAAACTACTCCCATGATAATTGACAGTTTGTGGTTCTTCTGGGGCAGTGGGAGAAATAAACAATGTTGGCCAAGTATGTGGAGCAACTTGTGCTAATAACATTGTAAAAGAAGTTTACAAGGCAATCACAATTCTTTTAAACAAATATCATGCGTGTACCTTCAGGCCTAGGCACAATTTGATTATCCAAAAAGCTTTGTAGGTCAAATTGAGTTGCATCCCAGGATTTCTAAATCAAGAGATTCTAAACATACTGGTGACTATTTCCCTTCTGGCTTAAATGAATTTCCTTTTCCTGATTTATAGTTTCCCCAGAACAAAGATATATTTGACCTTCCTTTTCTGCTCATTTGCATGATTTTTTTTTTTTTTTTTTTTTGCGGTATGTGGGCCTCTCACTGTTGTGGCCTCTCCCGTTGCGGAGCACAGGCTCCGGACGCGCAGGCCCAGCGGCCGTGGCTCACGGGCTTAGTCGCTCCGCGGCATGTGGGATCCTCCCGGACCAGGGCACGAACCCGTGTCTCCTGCATCGGCAGGCGGATTCTCAACCACTGCGCCACCAGGGAAGCCCTGCATGATTTTTAATTCACCTTCATGTTAAAGTTTTTAATTGCTGCCATATTTTAATACTCAAGGTTTAATTATTTTTTAAATTTGTGTATGTGGCAATAATTCCGTTTCCTTCCTAGTGTAATATGAAATCAGGCCAATGTATTAAAAATAACTTTTTATAGACTAAGTAGTGATTTTGTAGAAAATTTCCAAGGGTTATACAAATCAAGAAAATGATAACTGACTCTACGCAAGAGTATTTTTAAAATAAAATGAAACATTGTTTTTAAATATAGTATTGATTATCTCAGTATGTGAACAAAGATAGCATTTTTATTCCTTTTGTTTCTTCCCTTCCTATTTTCAAAAGTAGACCAAACAATTTGAAATATGCCAATAGGCATGTTTTAGATTTTGATATATGTTCCAAGTATGATGATATATCCCAGTGATATTGTTACGTATTTTATAGTATCCCTAATTTTATGTGGTGATTTAAAAATTCAAGTATACCAGTAAATTTTAGGGCATTGTACTAATGAAGCCCATTGTAAATATTTAAAAACCTTTATATGAGCAAGTTATCTATTGAGAATACAGAAATTGTACACCAAAGCCAATCATATTATAAACATGTGAAATTATTCACAGAAGGGTCTAGGGGAGAGAGAGACTGGATGAATCAAAGAATTCTATCATTGGTTCTTGGGGTGTGTGAAAGACTTCTAATCATTACATTCAAAGTATGGCACATTCTTACATTTTTGATTTTTAAATGCAGTTTTACCAATCTAGCTATCTCTGGGAAATGCTTCTTCCCCTTAAGTTATGAAAAATATGTGTGGCAACATAGTTAAAATTGTAGGCTTCTGTGAGACAGATACTGAGTTCACCTCCCATCTCTGCTCTTTATCAACTGTGACCTTGGGCAAGTTTCTAACCCCTATGAATCTGGTCTCCTTCCTGTAAAACGTAGACAGTAGGCATTCCTTTTGTTGTAAGGTTAAATTAGGTAGTTTAATGATGTGCTTGCAGCACACCTTACAAAGAGTTAACACTCAATGAACTATACTTGTGTTGTGTTTATAAATTCTACAGGAGTTTAGAGGATGAAAAAAGCGTTATAGATTAGAGCATAGTCTACAAAGTGGGGAGCACCTAACCACAAGATACACAAGAGGATCCACTGGGGTTTCAGAAGAACATAGTATGATGTCTCTTCATATGCATACTTTATTTGAAATTAAGAAAGAAAGAAACTTTACTAATTTTTTTTTTTTTTTTTTTTTTTTTTTTTTTCCGTACGCGGGCCTCTCACTGTTGTGGCCTCTCCCGTTGCGGAGCACAGGCTCCGGACGCGCAGGCTCAGCAGCCATGGCTCACGGGCCCAGCCGCTCCGCGGCGTGTGGGATCTTCCCGGACCGGGGCACGAACCCGTGTTCCCTGCATCGGCAGGCGGACTCTCAACCACTGCGCCACCAGGGAAGCCCCTAATTTTTAATATACAGGTTTTCAGATGATTTTGTATAACATATGGTCCTTGATGTCCTCAATTAGACATCTTTAATCAGATGAATTGGTATTGGGCCTTGTTTATTGGCATCTTTGGTGTTCTGGATGCATTGCAATGCATGTGAACAGTTAAATGCGTTTACAGGTTGTATTATGTTAAGTAGTAAAATACTTATAATATTTTGCAATAAAATCGGAGTGTCCCAGAGAATACTTTTTACTGCACAGAAATGTTCTAGTTATCCCATGGTAAAGTATTGGAAAAAAATGTAGTATATATTTTCTCTTTCAAAAAAACAGGTGTTGCAGATATGCTGAACATTTCTGTGTTGGCAAATGGCTGTGCTTACCTGTGTCATTTCTCAGACATTTCCAAAAGCAGTAAAAAGACTTGATCTCTCCTTTCAAGGCAAATTTCTGTATTAACCGACAATGATTAAGAAAGGAACTGCATTTTTATAGGAAATTTGTGTTATGGAGAGTGCATTTCGAAAATGGATATTTGACAGTATTCTCATTGTAAGTGTGTCAGTTATGAAATCTTTTACATCTACATACAGAAACTTGAAAGGAAAAAATTTAAGTTCATTTAAAATATAAATGAAATGTTTTCGTGAGGTTTTGAATCCATATTATAAATATAAAAATGTTTTCATTTGATATTGCAAGAAATCCTGATTTAGATAATAGAAGATTAAATTTTTTAGCTAAAACTTTTGTAATACCTGGTAGATTGGGTGCAGAGTGAATAGGGCAGCTAAGTTGAATCAGTCCTCAAAATTGCTGTGGAACAATGTGATTAAGAAAGTGGAATATAAAAAGAAATGGTTATGAAGAACCTAGGGGCAAGATGGGAATAAAGACGCAGACCTACTAGAGAATGGACTTGAGGATACGGGGAAGGGGAAGTGTAAGCTGGGACAAAGTGAGAGAGTGGCATCGACATATATGCACTACCAGTTGTAAAATAGATAGCTAGTGGGAAGCAGCCACATGGCACAGGGAGATCAGCTCAGTGCTTTGTGACCACCTAGAGGGGTGGGATAGGGAGGGTGGGAGGGAGGGAGACGCAAGAGGGAAGAGATATGGGCACATATGTATATGTATAACTGATTCACTTTGTTATAAAGCAGAAACACTAACACACCATTGTAAAGCAATTATACTCCAATAAAGATGTAAATTTTTAAAAAAGAATAGAAAAAAGGTGGAATATGCAGTCACAAATGTTATTTTGATAAAGATGAACACTTTACATAATTGAAGAGCATTATTGTAAGGTTCTGGAAGAGTCATACAGGAGATGAGATTTGAGCTGGAACTTAAAGGCAAATATGATTTAAATCTGTTTGGGAAAGTATTTTTGTTGTTGTTGTTTTAATATGTTGGTAACAGAGAAATAAACTAGTAGGAAGGTGAAAGATGAAAATTGATTATTTGTAGGTTTCCAAAGCTGTGAGAGAGAGAATAGAGGAAAACATCTGAGACCACTACATGTTAGGGTATGAATTTGGGACTGTATTCTAAGAGTAAAATCACTGAAGTTTATTGCATGTAAGAGTAAAATACCCGTTATAAACGTGGCAACTATGCTCAAGTTGGATTGAAGCAAGCAAAAGATAGAGAAGAGGGAATCAATTTGGGGAGCATGTCATCAACCTCATTTTTGTGTTGTTTTAGCACAGAGTTTCTCAAAGTGTCACTCCTGACATTTGGGGCCTGATCTTTTTTTGGAGGGGGAGTGGGTGGTGGTAGTGCTCATGCTGCTGTTGAGCTGTGCAGTGTAGAATGTTTAGCAGCATTTCTGGCGTCTACCCACTAGATGTCCTAGATGTCAGTAGCACCCTCTACCCCCAGCAGTGACGATCAAAACTGCCTCCAGATATTGTCAAATGTCCCCAAGAGGACAAAACAGCTCCTGGTTGAGAACCAGTGGTTTAGGGTGATGTCAGTAGGAATGAAAAAGAAGAGGTGAATGTGAAATAAATTGTAAAGTACGTTGTTTGCTGGACAGCTTTCAACCAAATTCTTGAAGATAAAAGAGCAAGTCATTTCAATAATAATAAAAGGGTTTTATTTTAAACTAATACATACATATGTCTTTATGGCATGTATTTTCTACGTCAGATCCACTTGGGACTCTGTTTTGCATTCCTACTCATGTTTTCCATCGCCTCATTTTATACTATATACATATATACCCTTAAATTATTTTATAGTATCTTCCCTAAATCAGGAGTGATTCCTCCTAGCTTGTATCCCACCCTGACTTTTGAGTCTTTTACTTTAAGATGTGAAAAGAAATATTAGTACAAGAGATAAAAAACTTGTCAAAAGGTTTCACAACTTTTATTTCTTTCAAATACCGTGAGCCTTTATACACTCTTCTCATTTCTCTAAACCTTAAGATTAAGAGCTTTAATTGTTAATGAGACCCTGAAGTATATACCATGAAGCATGCACACTCTTGTTAGGAGCCAATGATAAAACTGAAGAACTGTCTGTTGCCTTCAGCTGACTAATCTACCTGCACCAGCAGGGCAGAGGACTGCTCTGGTCTTTTATTACTTGGCTTGAGGCAGAGGGCAGAATTTGTGGCTGTTAATGAAATCTATCCAGAGTCTTCCCAGAGCTTAATATCATTTGCATTTCCCTTATAAATGTCAAAAAGGCCTTAAACAAAGGATATCTTTCCTTGAAGAGAACAGGTGAGGATGTGTGTTTTAGAATCCAAGCAACCTGGTTTTAAATACCAGATCAGGCAGTTACCTTTGTGACCTTTGGCATGTTATTTAATTTTTGTGTTCCCGTTTCCTCATCCTACTATTTTCTGTCATCTTGAACTGTTGTGGTGAAAAATGATATAATGCACGTTAAGTGCTTAGCAAATTGACTGACACAAAGTGCCCAGTAAATAATGGCAGCTGTTGTTATTGCTATTAGAGATGTAGTTGTTGTTGTTGTGATGGTTGTTTTAATATTGCCATACAGCAGGCCATACTTTTTCCTAAATCCTCATTAGAACTTAACTTTGACCTGAATTTCAGGCACAAGCAATATTAAAAATTGCCTATTTAATGGTATCATTAGATTGAATGTCATGTACAGTGTTGCATGATGGATTAACTTCTCGTAAATCACTTCTGTGATCATTTTTCAAACTTTGAATAATACCCTGGTTTACATGTTATATCTCAGAGGAAACACAGCAGAAATGTGGCAAGAATGTTTCCAGATATAAATCCTGGTTCCTCTGAACTGTTCAGTTATTTAGTAAAAGTACCACTTGGTTATCCCTCTGTGATCCTTTAGCTTTCAAATAATCTTTCACTGAAGAATAAAAAAGATTATAGAATACACCCAAAAATGCACCATCCATGCATTGTCTTAGATTGTGTAAAAAAGAAGTGTGACACATTTAAAGGAGCTAAGTGACAAAACTTTCAAAAGTTCTTGAAGCATTTATACATTCAAGAACAGTAAAACTGTTTTTATCCAGGTTAAAACTCATATCACATTTTAAGGTTAAATTTGGGGAAGTTGCCAAAATAGATCAGTTTCAACAGAAATATAAAAGTACTCAGTGATAGATTGTGCCCTCTGGAAACGTCCCAGCTATTTTTCTAAGAGCTTTGTGGTTTGCTGGATTGCTGGTTTCACTACCTATGTGTTGCCATTTGATGACTTATCTCAGTTTGAATTGCCAAAGTCATGCTTCTAAAAATACACACAGCTCATTCAACTGTGTTTCCTCATAAAAATCATTTGCCATTTCAGCGAACATTGGTCCCCAAATACAGGCATTGCAGAGCACTTCTTGCAAACTCGAATGTGCTGAGCATTTTATATGCATCATTACATATAATCTTTTCAACAGTCCTATGGAGATATATTATTATTTTCTTTGTTTTACAGATGGGGAAACTGAGACACAGAGAGGTTGAATAACTTATGCCAGGTCAGCTAGATAGTAAACTGGTTTTTAAAAAATATTTATGTATGGAGTCGTGTCAAGCCTATTATTAGAAATGAGTCTCCAGACATTTGTCCTGGACATTGCAGGACTAACACATATACTTATTTGTCTTCCCCCATTACTTTATTCTTCCGCTGTCTACTCCTTCACCTTTATGCATTAGCAACATCTTCAAGGAACACAGGTGACAATATCTAGTAATTCTTTGTGCAAAAGGGTAGTAATTAAACCTTTGAAGTATGTGGGTAATGTTGAATGAATTTTAGTGTTCTTAATTTTGGAAACAACCAGAATTGTTTCATCCATCCATTGTTATGCATCTCATCTGAATCATTATTTGCCCAATGTACTGCAAATATAAACTACTTTTATAAAGACAGAAATTAAAATAAGATCAAAGCATAGGAAAAAAATTATTTCCAGTTGATCCTAGCATCTCCATTCATGAAATGATTGGTGTCTCTTTCTTATGCCTAGATCTTTTTCTATAAGAAGCAAAGATCAAGTTTCTTAGAAAATTTTCTTTTCCATAATATGTATGAACTAGCCACAAGCTAAAGTGAAATATGTAATACTATGACAATGAATACATATTTTGGGAAACTAAAACGAAAAGCTTAAGCCTATGTGTCCTTGTTTGTTTCCAAATTCTCTTTGAAAGATGGACAAAAAATAAATAAGTAAAAAGAATACGTGTTTTTCCAAGGGTTTTATTGCAAATGTGCAAATGTGGAATTCAAACAAATTTCTTCTTTCATGGGTTTACCTGAAATTCTAGAACCATTTCCAGTTTTGTTCCATGAGCTATAAAAATTTTTTTTTCGAGCTTCCCTGGTGGCGCAGTGGTTGAGAGTCCGCCTGCCGATGCAGGGGACATGGGTTCGTGCCCCGGTCCAGGAGGATCCCACGTGCCGCGGAGCGGCTGGGCCCGTGAGCCATGGCCGCTGGGCCTGCGCTTCCGGAGCCTGTGCTCCGCAAGGGGAGAGGCCACAACAGTGTGAGGCCCGCATACCAAAAAAAAAAAAAAAAAAAAATTTTTTTTCATCTTGATCCAGAACATATATACATATACATTTGGCACACATATATATATACATATCTGAAACAAAAATTAACAAAAGAATCTAGTCCTTAATATAAATTACACAGACTGGTATTTTTATTCTGTTTAATTTTAAGTAGAATGTTCCTGGTCATGACCCACTAAAATGATTTCATGAATCACTGATGGATCATGGCTTACAAATTTGAAAAACAGTGGTCTAGACAGAGAAAAAATTACTCAGAGTCTAGCTGACAATTTTGCCCATAATCATGTATATATGTAGAGCTGATTTATAGATATAAATAATGATTAATTGAGTTATTTATGTAATTTTACATAGCTTATTCATGTTTGAATTTACCTTTAATATAGCTGTCTTTGCAAAGTTTTTGTTTTATGAACATCCTCAGACAAAACTTTTAGATTCAGAATTTGAGTGCTAGACAGCATGTCCTTGAGTATAAAGATTTGCCTTCTAAAATTTTCTCCAAAAATTCAAGCCTCTGTAAATATCAGTAAATCATGAGCTGTTTACTTTTTTAATCTAAATTGCACAGTAGTAAAATATAGTATTGTGTTACATGAGTAATAGTGTGGTTTACAATTTATCATTTGCAAAAGATTATTTGAACTCAAGATTGTTAATAATTTTTAGAACTTTTAAATAGGAACTAGATTGAAGTTCAGGTTCAGAAAGGTTTGATTTAATTGATGCTTGCTCTTACAAGTTTCCTGGGTCATTTTTTTCTATAGGAATTATCTGGCCCTTGAAATCTGGACAGTGACTTAAGAAGGTAACCTTGGAGCAGGTTGTGTTTCAAAATGGTTCTTATGTGTAGAAGAACCGAATAATAATTAATAGCTATCGCCTACTCTATTGGGTTCTTGCACAAGATCAGGTATTCTGCCAAACACTTTACATACTCTCCTTTAATTCTTACGGCAATCTTAGGAAAGTATTATTGTTCTCATTTTACATAGGAGGAAGCTAAGGCTAATGATGGGGCTAAGTAACTTTACCAGGGTGACAAGATTCAAACACTGATTGTTTGCCTCCAAAGCCCCTGGGTTTTATAACCACTTTTTATTGTACCTAATAAATGTCCCATCTCTTCTCACCCATAACCCAGGGAAGGCAAAATATCCAGGAGTGGACTGTACTTTTTTTCCACCTACATACAGGGCTGGCTAGCAATTTGTACAGCCCAGTGAAAAATGAAATACGGAGCCCCTTGTTCAAAACTGCAGGAAGGAAAGTGCTGTTAAAATTACTAAAATATAAAGCTGTCTACTTTATTCTATGGTCTTTCTCTCAACTTGCCATCGTGTTTTTTATTTGCTATTTGACATATACTGAATAAAGAAAATTAAAATTTTAAAGTATTAGCATGAGTTTTACTGCCCATTGTTATATTGTGCAATTGAGGTTGTAAATGTAAATATAAGATCGTTTAACTCAAGCAGAATCACCAGCATTGCACGATTTGTATTTCAGAGCTTGTGCATGCATATGTATTTCATTCTTAACGTGGAAACATTGTACAACTAAGCTGTTTTTATTTCACTTCTTGATAGGTGTAAGTTCTACCAATGTTCTGTGCCTTCAGCTTACTGATGAGTTAAGGAAGGAGTGAAAGGAAAGGAACCATCTTGCCCTATCTTTCCCATGTTTTCTTAGGATTGCCTTCTTTCTGCATTGGAAGCAAGTTCCTGTTTAAACAGAAAGCATGACTTCCTGGGGCTGTCAATGCCCCTCTCATTCAGTCATAGTTACCTTCCGCTCACTTTGAGTCTGCTCAACTCCCACATGTCATGGGTCCACCAGAATTCTAGGCTCATGGGACATCAGAAACACTGTATGCAAATGGTGCAAACACACCTATTGCACTTATCTCCTCTGCTCCTGTGCATACTTCATCACCCCGTTGGACCTCACTTACAAAACCCAAGTTCAAAGATAAAATTATTGAGAGTTTTAAGACGGCACTGTCAAAAAGCAGCTAAAGCAAGCAAGGGGTCGTTCTGAGTCTTGAGCACCATAAAACTACTCAGGTTGCCCAACCACGAAGCTGGTTCTGTCTACACACATCTCCCAGGCTACGTTTTTGTGACTTTTTTCCTCTTAATGATGACTTTTATATTTATTATTTATAGTATTTAGGTGTAGAGAGAAGGGATACACCATGAAACTTGTTCTAACCCCTCAGACCTTCAGAACTTGCCTTGACCTTGGGAAGGGCCAATGCGACTAGCCCTCTTGGGGCATTTATGCTCTGTTTGAGATACTGGAGTTGGGTGATTTTGACTTAACAGGATGACGTTATTTCTGCCAATTGTCTAGAAATAGATTAAGAGTGCATCATTTGATGAAAATATTACACCAAAGACTGCCACTATGCTTGTTTGTCCTGAAGGACTTAATAGAGAAATTTATCATATTAAAGTTTCAAAATTGGAGCATTTATCAGAAGAGCACATTTAAGTTGGTGCTAGCAGCTCAGTGTGATAAGGTCCAGAATTGCTGGGGACTGGAAGTTCAAGGCAGGCATGGCAGGGAAGAACCATCAAAAGGATGCATTTTTCTCTAGGCAAGGTCTTGAACCCTGCCCCCCCACCACCCCAAGTAGCTTCTGGTTGTTCTACAATGCCTCAAAGTGTTCTACAATGTTTGTTTCCTTTGCAAAATCCTGTTTGTTAGGGCCCAGTGCTTGCTTGCTCTCTTTATAGGGTGTTCAGAAGATTCCTCTCCAAATATTTCTCCAATATTTTTGCTCTGACTACTTCAACTATTTGCCTGTGCCCCTTACCTCAGCAAGAAATCCTCTTGAGTGTGGGCCTTCTCAGGATTTCTAAAGCCCAGCAACCTGCCATGAGTGCAGTAGGCCTAAAGAAAAATGTATGCAGCTTTTCTTAGTTGTTAAAATTTTTGCTGTTGATAATTGCCTTCAGGTTAAAGCAGCAGGCACATAGCTTATCCCAAGAGCTCTCTTCCATCATTTGGTAGTACTGGTCCCATAGCTCCTGAATCTCTGCAAATACACAGCCAGGTTTAGAGGTCAGTATTCCATCCTAGAAGCTACCGTCAGCTCTACAGGTGATTCTCTTGAGGTCTCCATTACTTGGCTTGAGGTGGTGGAAGGTATGGACATGCATCGCACTCCAGGGGCATCCTTTCTCAACAGATTTCTCCAGTCTCCTTGTTTCCTCTTACACACCTTTAAGCTAGTCAGTGGATTGAGGGTGGTGGGACAGTTTTGTGGTCCCTTCTTAGCAATTCCTTCATAGGTGGCCTGGATCTTCTCTTTAGAATTATGAACACTTTGTTACCATTGTTCTCAGCTTTAGGATCCAAGGAGAAATTACAAGACAACTGTTGGGAATCTCAGTTAACATCCTGCTAAGTAAATCTGGTAGCAGATACTTCATATTTTGCTTTGCCTAAGATAATGTCTTGTTATTTAAACCATGGCCTTCTGGAAATAAAGGCTTAAGTCACAGAAGTCGTTATACTGTTAGAAATTTCAGATGTGTGAATGAGGTTATTTCTTTTTAAATTTTACCTCTCCCCCACTTATCTTCATACTAATAACTTTTCTGGTCTGTGAATTTTCAGAAATATTTTATTAGGGGCTCTTGGGAAGAGATGTTTCCTTTAATGTTATTGCAAAAGTTATGTAAATATAATACCAATAATGTATATGTAAAGGATTGAAAATATGAACTAAAAAAGTTTACCTATGGATGAAAATCCACGGTATTTAAAATACAACATGAAGAGATGATGTACTAATTCACTCTTTATAGTAATCCAGAAGAGCTTTAATAAAATATTAATTCGAAGTGGATTCCAACTGCCATTTGAGAATTTGTGTGTATATTTGTGGGGATGTTAAAATGTAGGCTCATTATTGTATGTTTCTGCTGTTCGTGTCTCTGATAATGCAAGTGGGCATTTCTAGCATTTTAAATATTTCATTCGATTTATCATTTAATGTACTGGAACAGTCTGCCAAGATACTAATTGTATAACACCCAATTTGTTTTATTGTTCAGCGTTTGGAAGCTCCTGAAGACAAGTCATTTGGCAGTTCATTGATGGAGACTGAAGTAAACCTGGACAGTTACCAGACAGCTTTAGAAGAAGTACTCTCATGGCTTCTTTCAGCTGAGGACACATTGCAAGCACAAGGAGAGATTTCTAATGATGTAGAAGAAGTGAAAGAACAATTTCATACTCATGAGGTAAAGCAAAACATCGATTAATGGGGATTTCCCTGGTGGTACAGTGGCTAAGACTCCTGGGTTCAATCCCTAGTCAGGGAACTAGATCCCACAGGCTGCATCTGAGAGATCGCGTGCTGCAACTAAGAGATCACATGCCACAACTAAAAATCCCACATGCCGCAACTGAAAAAGATCCTGCGAGCCACAGCTGAGACTTGGTGCAGCCAAATAAATAAATAAATAATTTTTTAAAAAAAAAACATTGATTAATGAAACAAGGCAGATGACGTATGACAAGTCTCTCTGTTTTCCTCAATTACTCTGTAAGGTCCTTGTATTTTGATAATTTAGTGTTTATTTTGAGAAGGAAACAAGATAAACGTTCATGTGTTTGGCATTCCAGTAGCCAGCTTTGGAAGTTGTCCTTTGGAGAATAACACTTGAAGATGCTGAGATTAGATTTTGCCAAAGACTCATATAGGAATATGAAAGGCCAACTCCCTTCTCTTGGGTCAAGGTCAATGCTGAGACAAAACTTACACTCCAGAGTACGTGTGGGGTATCAGGCTGAAGTACCCCCAGTGGGAGACTTTTCCTGAGATGACACACTTACTTGGCTTTCTCCCCTCCCCAGTCCTGTTTCCTGCTTCTTTGGCTCCCTTGTAGATCTCCCCTGAGATCTCCTCTTTAATAAATCACTAGCACATAAGTCCTGATCTCAGGATCTTCTTCTGCAGAAGATGACCTAAGCTAGTAATGTTACTTAATTCATATTAAAAACAGTATTAAGTTTTCTTAAAAATTAAAATACTTTTACTGGGAATAAAGTTTAAATGGGCTACAAATTTAAAATTGCAAAAAAAAGAAAAAAAAGATTCAAAACCATAATGATTTCCCTACAGTGTCAACTGTTATCAACTTCTTTCTTTGTCAGGGGTACATGATGGATTTGACATCCCATCAGGGACGGGTTGGCAATGTTCTCCAATTAGGAAGTCAGCTGATTGGGACAGGGAAATTATCAGAAGACGAAGAAACTGAAGTTCAAGAACAAATGAATCTCCTAAATTCAAGATGGGAATGCCTCAGGGTAGCTAGCATGGAAAAACAAAGCAAGTAAGTCTGTTTTTAATTTCTAACAGTAGCAAGTTTTAGAATCTTACTATTATTTTGATGCAGTTTCTTGTTTAAGTTAGGATTCTCAGTTCTTTCCTGAAGTATGCAGCTCTTCTTCAGGGGGCATTTTGGTTAGATTTTCATGTCTGTTATATTTTGGTTTTCACTTTTGTAATCGAAGTGGAGATATTGGAGAGAAGAACCACTATCTACAGAACTATACTTTAAAGGTTCCTAAAGTTGTTGTCATAGTTAATATTTTCCAAGTTTTCTCCAAAAATTAAAATGTGAATATAGAAGACGTGAAGTTTACACAGGAAATCATGCACATAAAATCACATATTAGGTACAGTTGACAGGAAACTTCTCTTCTAAAGGAAAAGCTCTTAAAATATTAGTTTTTCATATGTTTATGGAAATCCTCTTGAAAAAAGTTTTTCCTGTGTTTGGAAATCCTTCTTCAAGTACTTGCATGGTCGTGAATTATCTTAAAAATATATATTGACTTAATCAAAAAAGAATTTTTGAGACATTTCTGAAAATGGCAAATTTCTTATAAAGGTAACAAGTAGATCTCATCATTTTGAATGTTGCTTTGATTTATATTGTTAGGTGTGTGTATTCATGTAGAGCCTATTGAGACAAGATAGATTTATTTTTAAATGAAAAGAAATGAAGTGCCAACTGTGGATTTGAATACATTAAGCTAAAGAAATTGTCCAAGCGCCTTAAGTTTACTTAGCTATTATTTATGAAGATTAAAACCTTTAAAATAGGACCAAAGAAACTCATTAGATATGCTGGGAGGATTGTTATTCCAGTACTAAATTATAGTGTGACAATAGGGAGGGGAAACATACATTTTTAAGCTCGTGTATTTTGAAAGAATAAATAAAGCATATATAAGATAGAATTTTCACGAATATTGGTATTCTAAACCTGGAGATATTAGTCTGTGCATGTTGACTTTTTCCCCAACTGTGATCATTTCGACAATTGCAACTAACCCCAGATGTGAGAATTATAGTAGCCATATTATAACTATTAAGTCCCCCCCACCATGCCCAAGGCTCAACTAGTTTACGCCACCCATTTATCATTATAAATCATAAGATATAGAGCCTCCTACTTGTGGTCATATGCCAGCATTCTTCAGGATACAACTTTTGTTTGCACCCGTTTGTACAACTTAAACAGAGCAACCTCAGATAAAATTTGAAAGTCTTTAAAATCCAACCTCCTCCTTTACTGCCTTTCCCATAGTGGCACCATCCTCTTTTCCTTCGTGCATTCTGTTTTGCCATCCTCTTCTGGAGGTTAAATAACCCCCATCGTTCCTCACTCTGTTTTTTCAATAGGACTAACAATATGGGATTAATTATTCATACTAACAATTAATTAATTGCACCTTGAGACTGAGTTGAGGAAAGGTGAATTCAGCCTAAAATTAAAATCCCAAGTTTTTAATCTGTTACTATAACATTTAAAAACAGGTTAATTTTTAAAAATTCCCTTGTTAAAGAGATTTCTATCTTTAGGTGATGGATGACAGCACACACACACATATGTGTGTAATTTCCTCACCCCCCTCCTGCTGGAGGATGCAAAACCTGAAATGACAATATCACTGAGCTAAGATTGACATCAAAGTATAGTTTGTCCTTAGGGAAGTTTGGAGGACTTCGGTTTGTATTTAAGCTTTTAGAATGATTAACAAGAAGGTAAGGGCAGCCTCTTAGCTGGCATAGCTTTTGCTAAAACATAATAGAGTTTTTAAAATGAGACACTAATACGGAACTGCTTGTAGCACATAGACTTGTCTGGACAATTTGTTGAGATACACATACACAAAGCATTATTTAAGCCAAGCAAATTCAGCAATTTCTTGTGAGTTTGTAAATAACAGTATGTTTCACATACCACTTTCACTAACTTTGTCGGTTTTCATGCGTAAAATTCTAAATGAGATAAGCCATTATGCAAACTATGGAGGACCTGGCTTTTGATAGATTTTTTTAGAGGAATCGAAAGCTGATTATAACAATAGGATGTTGTCAGTATTTTAAAAATACAATTTGAGGTTTTATTTAATGCCTTAGCACATTGCTACCTGTTCAGTTTCTACTATCATGGCCATGTTGATGATAAGTTTCAATTTGGAGCATTACCTATTGTTTCCAAACATATGACTACTTAGGAGTAGGAAGGCATAGTAAATTGCTAACAAACAAAAAACGTGTTAGTCCGCACCTTTCAGCTTGCTCCCACAAAGAAAGATAGGGTATGGATAGACCAGTCAGAAGCCATTATCCCTGCCTAAGCATAGATTTAGGGTGAGAGGAATGATAATTAAGGTTTCTCTAGGCCTATGAGATATAACCAAAGACAGCTAGAATTCTTAAGTTGTTGTCTTATCACAAAAGTAAAAAATTTGGCTGGGAATACAGATAAACTGATAACTAAAATCTATGAATATTTACACTTGTAAGTTATAAGTACTATCTACCAACATATCTATGAACAGTAATCAAATTACATTCAATATATAGTCATTGTGATATGTATATATAACACTATATATGTGACTGTGTATATATATACAATACTATCTACATCTGTATCTATCTATATACACACAAATATTAATAAATATTAATGGACTGCCTCAAAATATCAGTTACATTTCAAGGCACTGGGGATACAGTAATGAACCCAAGAGGCAAGGTTCCTGAAGCTCTAGAGAGTCTGACATCCAGTAAAATTAAAACACGCATGCACACACGCACACACGCACACACACACACACACACACACAATATCAGATAGGAATATGTTCTTTGAAGAGATTAAAAGGTAATGTGATAGAGTTTGAGGGGCTAATTTAGCCTTTGTGACCCAGGAATGTTATTTCTGGGGCAGTGCCATTTAATTTGAAATTTGAATGACAAGAAGGAGCCGCCATTTGCAGATGAGGCGGAAAGTACACTTCAGACAGAGGGAACAGCCAATGCAAAAGCCCTAAAATAGGGCCAGTCTGGCTTGATAGAGGAACCAAAAGGCCAGCATGGCTGGAGAGTCGCAGGAGGGAAGATTAGACAGCTGAAGTATGAGATGGGGTTGAAACATAGGTAGGGGTCTTGTTGTGTATTGCAGTGTCAGGGTAAAATCAAGGGCTTTGAGTTCTAGCATAAGTACAAGAAAAAGCCATCAAAAGGTTTTAAGTAGGGGAAAAACAGGTAAAGAAAATATGGGTAATACCACTAGAAGAAGACAGGGCAGTTATATTCAGTGCCATAGCTCAGGTAAGAGATGGTAATATCTTATGCCAGGAGGTGGTTGCAATAATACATGCATGTATTCTACTATCTTAGCCCAGTCATTAATTTATAAACCATTCCTGCTGTATTTATTTTCTTTTTTGCTGATCTAACAGTCAAGATTTTTTTTTTCCTCTGGAAATAGGCATCCTTGCCTCATACATACAGATGCTACCTTTATACAGGTTGTATCTAGGAAATGCTGTTTATCCCACAAACCGTTAACAATTATCAAACAGAACAGGAAATTTTAAAAATACAGAGGTAACAAAATGCTCTGATTTCTAACTTATGCTAAATCTACTCTAATTTGCCTAAGGGATAAGGTCTCCCTTTCTCAAACACCTATTTATGTGAACTGGGCGACATACTTTCCCTTTGTGGTCCTCAGTTACTGATTTCTGGAACAGTGGTAGTTCCACAGAACCTGGCAAACCTCTAAAAGATACTGGCCAAGATAAGGTATGAAAAGTAGATTGTAAATGCAAAATTATTACCAAATGTAAAGAATTATCATCATTATAAATAAGATGACTAGCCGTGGGTTAATTATTTTAACCATACTGTATAACTATGCCTCATATATATTTTTTGCTCTTTTTTTCCTCCAGCCTGTTCTAATTGCCTTGCTCATTTTTTCCCCAATGGATTTGTTTGTGGATGTTTTCTGTGAGGCAAGGGAACATGAACAGTGTGATAAAAATTGCGTTTGAAGTTATAATTTTATTATTGAAACATTTAAAAATATTCCTTGCAAAGGAATGTAAGTAAAAACATAAATATATAGATGCTTCTTCCTTTCTTCCTCCATTTTATTCTATTCTCATTTGATTCTTTCCTTATTAATGTGTTTCCTCTTCAATTCTGATATCTTCGTGGACATGAATTGATAATGAAGCAAAGACTAATATAATAAAGAACTTTGTTAAGATATCTCTAGCTGCACACTACCTTGACATAAACATGTTGCTGTTCGTCAATTATCAATCTTTAACAATGTTTATGAGATTGAAATGAAAGAACTAAGTGCCATTGATTGCATAATTAAAATAATTAAGACAGTATCTGTTGACATGCTCGAGCTGGAAACCTTCAGAAGAGTAGGCAAAATGATTTTTGTTTTGTTTCGTTTTTTATGCTGTAGAATACCCTTTGGGTGGTGGGACGTGAGGGAGAGAGAAGAAAAAGACAAAACTTCCCTCTGTGGAAGTACAAGAAGACTACTGGTGTAGGGAAAACAGAAGATTTTCTTCTCTATGAGTAAGCTAATTAATTTGATTGAAAAATGCAACCTGCAGAGAGCAAAAGAGATTTATTGACATTTCTACAAGGACTCATAAAGATAAGCACAGCAAGTTCCATCAGCTTCTCTGATAATTGTGGTTAGGACATGCAGGGGGAAACTAAGACCTTTGTGATGGTGAGGGAAAAACAAATGAAGGTAAGTCAGTAAGGAGGCCAAGTGAAGTTATGTTCTGGTTTATATCAGCAGGAGGAGAGATATGAATAGTCTCTGGATGAAAATGCAGGCTATAACATGGGAAATAATTGTGAATCACCATTAACATTTTGGCTGTAGAGAAAAATATGTCTAACAACTCTGGCTCATCTTTTTTTTTTTTTCCTCTCTTTCAAATGTCTGTTCCAACCTGGAAATGAGATAACATATGTGAGGGTGAATAGAGCAAAAGAGTTGCTGAACAAATGGGTGGGTTGTTTTCTTCCAAGTGAAGTGACTAACATATTGCACATGTGAATATCTGAATGAATGGATGAATAAATGAACTAATTTCTTAAGTAGTTCTAATCTGTTAAATGAATTTGTTGCAGTGAACTTTTTAAGTGTGTAATCTTAGACTCACTTGCCATTTTATATCATGGTTTCATTAATACATTTTTTTCTTCTCATCATGTTAAAGTAAGAATTCCTTGCAGATCAAGGTAGTTCAGGAACCACTAGCAACAACATCACCTGAGACGTAGTCAAAAATGCAGAATTTCAGCCCTCATGCAACAGAATCAGAATCTGTAATTTTACGAGAGCTCAGGTGATTCCTAAGCACCCGATTTTTCTATCATCCGAGGTGGGCCAAACATATAAACTACTTTCTCCGAAGCTCCAGAAATGGTGCTGGTGATGTCACGTTCAGTCCTCAAATGTTGACATGGAATAGCAAGATTCTTGTGAAAACATATACTATAGAGACAATGTGAGAGTACTGACAATTCATTATTGGCCTAATAAGCAACAGTTATTAACATACAGTAAGTTGATCAGGTTTAAATCGATATGGCTGGCCATGACAGTCTTTTCTGTAAACAACACACAGTTAAAATGTGGACGGAGGGTGAGGGCCCAGGTTCAGTCCCTGGTTGGGGAGCTAAAATCCCACAAGCCACGTGGTATGGCCAAAAAAAAATAAATGTGGACACAACTTGTTCCGATAAGATAAAGTATGTGACTCTCATAGTTTAAATTATAAATAGGAAAGCCAAATCTCTGGAATTCAGAGAAATGAGAGTCGAGAGTAGCATTTTTTGGAACACTGCTTTTTCAGAAAGATAAATAATGATAATTAGAAAATAAAGCTCAATCATTCATTCATCCTTCTAAGTAACAATTCTTACCTCCTGTGTTCCCTGCACTGTTTTAGATACTGGGGAAATATTAGTGGACAGAACAGACTAAATCCCTCTATTATTGAGCATGCCTTGTTCGTGGGAGGAGACAGACAATTAAAAAATATGTAAAATATGTATATCATAGCAGATGGCATTAAATGATAAAAAGGGGGTAGAAAGGCAGGGGATAGATTTAGAGAGTGAAACGTTGTGTTACTGTGGGTACGTGGTCAGTTAGGGAAGGCCTCCCTGATGAGGTAATAGTTAAGAAGAGGCCTAAACGAAGGGAGGGAAGGGCCATGCCAATAGCTGTGCCAAAGGGAAGCAAATGGCAAGATCCCAAGGCAGGAGTGATCTCGGCATGTTTGAGAAACAATGTGTCAGGTAAAGTGTTGCTTTTCTCATTTATGGCTAGAAAACTGATTTAAATTAAATCAGTGGACTGTCTCAACAGGAGCAGATTTAATGGAAGTTGACGTTTTTATAATCTTAATTCTGGTATTTCTGGTTGGAAAAATGTATACATTTTTGTACTATATCGTCTTATGTGTGATTGATAAGTGATATTATTTATGCATTCAAGAAATATTTATCGTATGTCTAGTGTATGTCAGATATTATATAGTGACATAATTTTTGAAGTGGAGAGTGGGTTTCTATTGCATAAATTAATATGATCTTAGAGTGTCAACATACCCCATTTTTACTAGAGGTAATTTAAACAGACTTCCAATCATATTTAAGAGTCATCTTTGGTTTGTGATGACATCTGAGAGTTTCTTCACCCACTTTTTAAGTATTTAATCAGGAAGATTGAATTGAGTGTTGCCATAGTGTATTTGCCACAAGAATCTATTGCATCCAGCCATGCAGCTTCTTTATTATGTTACTGTTTTGAATTTATGCTGTCAAAATGCAAATGAATTTGTTTGCATTTTGAACTTTAATATTGCTCTGGATAGTTGAAGAATCTCAGTAATTAAACTGTTGTTAAGCTATATGGATGAAGGAATAAAATAGCATCAAAATCCAAGTGGAAAGAAAGGTTTGGTTTGATTTTGTTCTCAGAGACATTAAACACTAGTTCACTTTTGAGATTTATTATAAAAACCCCCAGCAGTCCTACGTGATGTATGCACCTCTTCCGTTCCAGTTGAGGGAAGTGGCTGAGGTAGCATCATCCCCTGGCCCTTGCTTCTCTGTGGTCATTGGGAAAGTGGCCCGATTCATGGCTACTTTAGTCTTGGGGGATTGCTAGGTGCTTCATGTGACCGAGCTCCCTTTTGGAGGTGAGGTGGCAGAAATCAGGACCCAGGAATGGCTCAAGTTGGGGCCCCAATAAGTGACCCTCCACACCTTAAGCTGGTTTACCAACATCATCCTCAGGGTATGGGTGACCCAGGACCACATGGGCCTCCTCTTTACTCAGAGATACTGGGCAAATAAGAAGACAGACATTCCTGGAACTCATTTGTTAATTCAGTAAATCCCAATACAATCCCCCCCAAAAAATACAGTGGTGCATTTTTGTTTCACAGAGTCCTTTTTGAACACAATACTGTTTTTCATACTCCATTCAGTGGAAAAATAAATACTAATACATGTTTGATTTTGAGGGAGGATCGAAAGTTTCATTTCTGTTGTGGGAAGAGAAACCTTGCAGCGGAGTTCTTTCTAAAGTATTTATTGTGAGGCTGTAGAATAAAATCTGTGGCCTCTACGACCAGGTTGCAGGGTATAATAGAATGGTAAGTGCGAGAATTATTGGGAGCTTTCGAAAAATGTGCCTGACCTGTTCTCCTTGCTTTCTTCCCTGGCCCAAGATGTCAGTGTACCGATTGGTGGGAGTGGTGGTGTTGTAGAGAAGAGGATGGACACGCTTGTTTGGGGGGAAAAAAAGAAGCTCTTCATATGATTCTGTTAGACCGTTGCCTCACTTCATTCTCTGTTGGAAACTCCTACTATACTAGTGCCTAAGATTTAGAGACAGAAGACGACTGTCCAGTGTCAGGCTTTGCAGCCGGGTCTTTTAAGGTGTGGTTAGGACTTGGAGGAAAGAGGATAGCCTTTTTGAGGCAAGGAGGTGCAGGGGAGCAGGAGGGATTAAGCACCTGCACAGATTCTGGTGATAGACTTTAAGAAATTTAGTATGGGAACTGGCAGAAATTGGTGGTGGAGGTGGTGACAGTTAAGGTGGTCAAGTAGAGGTGGCAGTGTTGGTGAAAGTCTTATGTATTTGGGGGTCATTACTTTATTGGATTCTTAGTTTTAAGCCTTATGTTTTACAGGGCATTCAGTGACCTTTGATAAATGTTCTAAACCTTGAGAGGGGAAAAATTCTTATGTGCTTTATATGGTCCATTCATTACTGCTGAACAACAGAAACCCTTTATGTATTTGTACATATGTGACTGAAAGTTATCTTGAATTTATCAATATTGTTTTTCTGTTTTAAAGCAATGTTTGCTTTTTTTGCCTGGAATATATCAGATTTTCTGATTCTTACATTTAATGAAACATTATAAAAATTTTAAATGTCTGGTCTTTCATTTTCCTTTGTCACCATATGTTTGACGGGAACCGGGTCTCAAAGTGTATGGTGGTTTCCGTCATTAATGTAAACCTCATAATGTCCCCTTGTTTTGGTGAGAAGAAAGAGTAAAATTTTCTATTAATTACAAAAATCTAGAAAGTCCCAGTAAATGACCTTCTTTTTTCTTCTCTTTTTCCTTCTCTTTTTCCTTCTTGATAATCACTGACATAAATGAAATGAGGAATAGATACAAAAGTTATCTGTAAAAAAGTATCATTAGTACAGGTAATATAGCATAATGGTGAAGCAGACCCCAGGGCCACAGTGCCTGATTCCCAATTTCCCACCTCCCCTTGTTTGCCTTTTGACTCAGGTAAACCTTTGTTCCCCCATCGGTAAATTGAGGCTAATATCAGTTCCTGCATCATTAGGATTAATTACAGTAATACCTTTATTGTCTGACAAATGATGAATATAATTTATTACTCACAAATAAAATTTTATTTATAAGTCCCAAATTGTGCAAGGTCAGAATTACTATTTAATAGATAATGTACTACTTATAAAGTATTATTAGTTTATAAATAATTGGGTAAAGACATTTTTATTCACCATAAACCTACGTCCATATTATCTCCATGCCTCTGGTTCCTGATGTGGCCATGCTGCCTGGGGTCAGCTACGAAAACATTTACCACTTGTGAGCATCCCAGGGCTGATGTAAAGATTATGCTTGAGTCCTGAGAACCAATACAATCATTTTCAACCCTGGGTGTTCATTGGAATCACCTGGCTAGACGTAAATTCCACTAATTCACCTTTATGTGATAATTTGAATAAAAACTGGACTTAAACATCACCTTCAATGACCACTTTATTAATATAGTAAATGAAATAAAAACCCATATACGGGGGTTTATAGGGTTTATATAGCTACACGTTATAATCTATTCATTAAAACCATTTTTGCTAAGATTTTCAAGCCAACAGTTTGAATAAGTGAATAAATTAATTTTAGTTTTTATCAGTGTGATTTTAGTTACTAAATGGCATGTAGTTTAAAATTTAAAATGTCCTGTTAATTCAGTTTCTCTAATTCACACTGGCCAGATATATGTGTTATTGACAACTTAAATCATGGGATTGTATTGTGAATTTATAACATGTTAATTGAACATCGCTGGTGATTCTTTTGTAATCTAGAAATTCACAATAATACTTTACCTTCTTCTGTTAGTTGTATTTCTTATTTAAGAATTGCGTATAAGCAAATAATTATGAAGTCTAGGAAATTGGGCTTGAGAACTTGTCTTCCTAAAGGGTTTACCATTCTTGGTAATTTTGTAATTTTTAACTGTAATCCCCTAGGATTTATAAAGTCTGTACTTTTACATACATGATTAATTTTTTGTAAGTATTTTTACATCTTTTTTATAATGTATTACCGTAAAGCCCAAGAAACACTCTTAAGAGTATCAAATATAGGCTGAAATTAGTAAAAACATGTACAGTTTTGGCATTTATAAGTTTGTGTCTAGAGAATGGAAATATCAAAAATTGCTGTTCATATTTATTGCTAGATTCCTTAACTCAGAATATAATTCCTTAACTCAGAATATCATTCCTTAACTCAGAATATCATTCCTTCTAAATATTGCATGGCATAAAGAAATGGTATGGTAAAGACTTCAAATAAGAATTTTTTTTCTGTTGTAAATCCAATTATCTGTTGGTTTAGAGTTGTGCTAATACTGTAGCCAGTAGCCACATGTAGCTATTTAATTGTGAAATTAAATTATTATAGTTAAATATAGGTAAAATTTCAGTTTCTCTCAGTCGCACTAGCCATATCTCAAGTGCACAATAACCACTCATGGCTATAGTGGCTACAGTATTGGAGAGTGCAGATCTACATTTACATTATTGTAGGAGATTCTACCAGACAGTACTGGTTAGGGAATAAATGCTTTCCCAGGGTCCAACAGCATCTCTGTAAAGCAGATCCTTTGTTTGCATTGCTTTCTTTCATGTTAAGGAAGCTAATGTTCCTGCAGTGGGTGTGAGATGAGAGACAGATCTCCAATAAAATTATTTGAAAAACGGTATACCTTAAGATGCCTTTTACTGTAACTAACAAATAGTCCAACTCAAAGTGGTTTGTAGCATTGCTCCTTAAAGTGTGATCCATGCACCAGCAGCATTGGCATCCCCTGGACATATGTTAGAAATGAAGAATCTCAGCCCTCTTCTCAGACCCACTGACTTAGAATCTGTAATAAAATGTACTCACCACGTGAGTCATATGCACATTAAAGTTTGGGAAGCAATGGTTAAAACCATAAGGATATCTATTATCTTATTACAATAAATTTACAGGTGGGGTGACTGGAGACCATTAAGTCTGTGACTCAGTTGTGCCATCAGAGTCCCAGCTTCTTTCAGTGTATTGGTTTTGCTAGTCTCCCTCTGTCCACCAAGCTTTTTACAATTGGAAGTTGGCTGCAGCAGTTCGTAGTGTCATATTCTGCATCCTTCTGCCTCTAGACTTTGTCAGGACCATCTCCTGTCTGGAGCTATTTTATTGCAATTCTCCTACCTCCTCTCTCAAGTGCCAGTCATATTTATGCTCCATTCTCCTTTTGATTTTATGTCCCTTTCTAAATGACCACTTGAAAACCATAAATTGAAACCAAGAAAAATGCAGACTCTTTCCTTGCCTGTGGGTGGTAGATTTTTATTTTATGAATTTGATAAATTTCCCTAATTTATTTGCATCTTGAGAATGTTAGTTGGAAATGTGGGCTGACTTTCTCATTTTAATAGTATTTTAGGTTGAACAAAATGAAATTGTCATTTTCATGGAACAAAAACCTCAAGTACCAGCAACCTCATATTACCCAACCTAATACAACATTTTATCCATGAAGAAGGAAAATAATTCAAGGTTAAGAGCACAGACTTGGGTCACAGTTTACCATTTATATACAGACTTAACATGTCTGTGAGAAACGTTGGGCAAGTTCTTTAACCTTTCCAAGTTACAGAGTCCTCAGAAATAAAATAACAACAGTATTAGCTACCTCATTAGGTGATAATGAGGACCAAATGTAATTATTGAGTGTTTTTCAAAGACAAGTTAATCATGCTCCACCTTCACAATTTCTTCCACTTCTGCACTTGTCCTTATCATTATCCATTAAATACTTTCCCTTAAAATAATATTTTTAACTTAATTTTTACTTAATTTTCATCCTAAGCTATATGATTTCATATATACATTAAAATAATATATATATATATACACACACTATATATAAATATATATGTATACACACACATAAGCTCTGTGTGTGTGTACACACACTCGTGCGTGTGCACTAAGACATCCCCCAAGGGGATAGGATGATGCTATTGGTTCAAGAATCACACTTTGAGAACCATTGGTCTAGAGAGGAAAAGCAGGGATCTATTTGTCTGGGAAACACTGATGTAATTGTACCAGTCATTAAAATATTGAACCACACAGGCTGCACACCGAGTGTCCCCATACAACATCTGCCACCCAGTTATGCCGGCCCCTTCTCCAAGAGCCTTCAATTAAACATTCCTACATTCCACTTATAAAAGATGCAATACCTGACAAAGTGCTTATTGGTATATACATTCTTATTGGTTAGTCTCTGAATCCAGGTTTATAAGATGAAACCACTATTAAACATAAAAGATTATTCGAGGTTCAGACTTCAGATTTTCAGGCAGAGCTCAAGAAATTTCCCAGAACCCATGGATTAGTGTAGGGTATGACGTTGTATAACTCTCCCACACCTTATATCATCAAGCTGTATCGGCCTTCCTGGTCCTTTCTGATGCCTCAGGACGTTTGCACAGGTGATTCCTTCTATTTAGAAAGTGTTTACCCCTTCCTCTTCACTACTTCCTCTTACTTCAGACTTTAGAGTTATTCAAATATTAGTGCTTCAGTAAAGCCTTTCCTTACCTCACAGGCTCAGTTCAGTTACTCTCATTTCATAGCATGATCACAATTACAATTAACTAATGGCCTAATGAGCTATATATTATCTGTGGCCCCCATCCTCAGAATGTAAGATCTGTGACTGTAAGGGGCTGTGTGGGTCTTTCTCACCTCTCCATTCATAATATCTAAGTACTCAATAATTTTACATTTAATAAGTGTATGACTCAGTTTTTTAAGTCTCAGCTCTCAGGCTATGTGTTGTGTAATGACACCATTCATAATGATCCCAGGTCAACTTGGAGCTGCTTTCATGTCTCCTCTGAATGTATATAAATCTAATTATAATGATTTCCCTGTACTATTATAATTGTTGATATATGAATTTCCGTAAAAGTCTCTAAGCTACTTGAATGTAAAGATATTTTCTTTTGTCTCTTCCTAACAAACAGCAGTTTCCAGCACAGATATGGAACTCATGGAATATTTGTCGAATGAAACGTCTGTCCAAAAGTTAAAAAAAAAATTAAACGATATTTTTAAATGAAATCCCTTATTAACACTAACACATATGTGTTAGACTTGAAACATTTCTTCAAGTATAAGTAATAATATGGGATTTTTTCTTTAGTTTATACATTGTGAGCTTTTTAGCTCAATGTAACAACAAACGGGGCAGGAAAAACAACAAACACAAGGAATGATATTGCAGCCAGTTCTCATGAAATCTTATTATAAAGTCAGTTCTCAAGGGATAGACTGAACCAAGAAAGTAAAAGATTTATATACCTTGCAATGTCGGGATGGTATTCATTGTCTAAGAGACTTAAACTAGCAACTTTGAGTTTTTGCTTCCACTTAAATGGATGCTTCATCTATGTTGTTTCCCATAAAAATAAAACATCTGCTTCTTGTGTTTGATAAATGAAAGCTTGTTCTCATAGACTTCTGATTACAGTGTGCCTCAGGGGACATGTGTCTCTATAAGGTTAAAGGTGTAATGGTAAATTGTATAATCTAAATTATTTTAAAACACTCTCAGTTATGTGTGTGTTTTGTATGTTTAAACATGCTGACTAATGGAAATTTCTTGTAAAGATTTTATAATTTCTAACTGGAAATATGTCCTCTTTATTGACATAAAGAGATCACTGTGCAGTATACTATGGTTTTCAAAAATGCTTTAAACATGCCTTCATGAAGAATATTTACCTTAAAACAGGTACTAATACTTCTCATTTGAGTCTCAACTTTTTGTTGAATTAATGCATGAAATAACCTAAATTTTAACTTTCATCCTCACCATGAAATTGTGTGATTGACAGGCAAGATATTGTCTCATGTCCCTGATGCCAGTATCCAAATTGAGAACGTTTAAGAAGTTAGTTCTAGGTCATATAGCCAGGCTGTGAACCAAAAACAAGCCTTTGGACTTTAAATCCATTACCCATTGGTAATAGGTAATTACATTACCCTATTGTATACATCTTTGGAAAAAAAAAACAAAAACGCATTTTTGACTTATCTATTTCTACATAACAAATGACTCCAAAACTTAGTGGCTTAATACAAAAATTTATAATTATATCGTGATTCTGTAGATCAGGAATATGGGCAGGGCTCATCTAGGTTGTTGTTGTGCAAGCGTGGTATGGCTGGGATCACTCATTGGGCTTCATTCATCAGGAAGCTCAACCTCTAAGAGAGCATTTTATCCTCCAGAGTTACTTTCAAGATGGTCTCTAATCATTCAGAGGTCTAGCTTGGGCTTCCATACAGCATGGCAGCTGGGTTCCAAGAGAGGGAATACAAAAGCTACCTGTTCTCTTACAGCCTACGCTTGGAACTCGTATAGCATCACTTCTGCCACATTCTTTTGGTCAGAACACATCACAAGGCCACTCCATATTCATGAGCATGGAAAATGGACTCCATCTCTTGATGGCATGACAAAGAATTTTGTGTCTGTCTTTTATCACCACACATATTAAAATTAAAATAATGGCTATATAAACAAATGATTGCCAGGATATACTACTAACTCAATTACCAGAGATGGCTCACACTTTATTTAGCATGTTCACATTTAGTTAGCTATGTGAAACTTTCTAAAAATTGGGATGTGTGAACTATAATAAGTTAAAGAAAGAATAACTTCAGAGGTGATTGATTATGGGCTTTATTTACCTTCTTTCTTAATGTTCAATGATGCCAAACCATGTGAACACATTTAGTTATAAATGTCAATAGTTTTACCTAGTAATAGGTTTAATAATAGTAAGTAAAGTTGTTTTGACAGAGGCAATAATAGTCATCTTTCAAATTTTCAGTTTACATAAAGTTCTAATGGATCTCCAGAATCAGCAACTGAAAGAGTTACATGACTGGCTAACAAAAACAGAAGAGAGAACAAGGAAAATGGAAAAAGAACCCTTTGGACCTGATCTTGAGGACCTAAAACGCCAAGTACAACAACATAAGGTTAGTATATTTTATGCTATTTGTTTTCATCTGAAAAACAGACTGAGTGTATATGTGTATTACGTACATACACATGCCATGGTTTACAGATAAGAAAGAATTAAAGCTTCAATTAAGAAGAGTTTTAAAATAATTCTTACCTAATATTTTTTGCGATGTTTACTTTTTCAAATACAAAATAGCTAGGCTTTTCATATTTGAAAAAAATAAAATATATTCCTGGAAGAGAACAATGCCGGCTATGTGATTTATTAAAGTTTTGGTTTCTTAGAAAAGGATCTCTGTAGGGATTACCTGCAAAGCAAATTTAAGTAATAAGGCAAGATTTTTTAAGCATAGATTTACCTTCGATTCATAAGGTCTTAGAGCAGGCCAAGCTTGATGAAAAATGAACATCTGTAACCTTGCTTTCCTATAAAATATAGCATCTAATAATTTTAATATTTCCATCTTACCTTACTTCAGTTTATTTGTACACTTACAGTTATGTTCCCTGGTTTCCAGAAAGCATTTATTGTTTCTGTGATTAGAATTTCTATAGAAATATTTCTTTTCTTTTCAGCTTCCATTTTTTAATTGAGGTATAACTGACATATGATATTATATTCATTTCAGGTGTGCAACATAATGATTCAATATTTGTATATACTTCAAAATGACCACCACGATAAGTCTAGTTAACATTCACCACCATATAAATTTAGAATTTTTTGTTCTTGTGAAGAGAGCTTTTAATATTTACTTTCTTGGCAAATTTTAAATATACACTACAGTATTATTGATTATAGTTACCATGTTCTGTGTTACACCCCCATGACTTATTTATTTTGCAACTGCAAGTTTGTACCTCTTGACCCCATTCACCCATTTCACCCAGTCCCCAAGCCCCCTCCCCTCTGGCAACCACATACTGTTCTCTGCATCTGTAAGTTTTGTTTTGTTTGTTTGTTTGTAATGGTTTTTAGATTCCACATATACTTGAAATCATACAGTGTTTTTTTTTTTTTTTTTTTTTTTTTTTTTTTTTTTTTTTTTTTTTTTTTTTTGTGATACGCGGGCCTCTCACTGCTGTGGCCTCTCCCATTGCGGAGCACAGGCTCCGGACGCGCAGGCCCAGCGGCCACGGCCCACGGGCCCAGCCGCTCCGCGGCACGTGGGATCCTCCCAGACCGGGGCACGAACCCGTGTCCCCTGCATCGGCAGGCGGACTCCCAACCACTGCGCCACCAGGGAAGCCCATACAGTGTTTTTTTTTTTGTCTAACTTATTTTGCTTACCATAATTCCCTCAGGGTCCATCCAATTTGTCACAAACAGCCAAGGTTTTATTATTTTTTATGTCTCTTTATGGAATATATACAACATTCCAATGTATATATATACACCACACTTTCTTTATCCATTCATCCATCAATAGACACTTAGGTTGTTTCCATGTCTTGGCCTATTGTAAATAATGCTGCAGTGAACATGGGGGTGCAGATATCTTTTTGAGGTAGTGTTTTTGTTTTCTTCAGATAAATATCCAGAAGTAGAATTGCTGGATCATATGTGAGTTTTATTTTTAATTTTTTGGAGAACAGCCATACTGTTTTCCACAGTGGCCGCACTAGTTTACATTCCCAGCAACAGTGCATGAGGATCCCCCTTTCTCTACATTCTCTCTAACACTTGTTATTTCTTGTCTTTTTGATAATAGTGGTTTTGACTTTGCATTTCCCTGATTAGTGATGTTGAGCATCTTTTCATGTGCCTTTTGGCCATTCATATGTTTTCTTTGGAAAAATATCCAGTTCCTCTGAACATTTTTTAATCAGATTTTTTTTTCTGTTGAGGTGTATGAGTTTGTCATATAATTTGGATATTAATCCCTTATCAGATATGTGATTTGCAAGTATTTTCTCCCATTTGGTAGGTTGCCTTTTCATTTTGTTGATGGTTTCCTTTGCTGTGCAGACGCTTTTTAGTCTGATGTAGTCTCATTGGTTATTTTTGCCTTTGTTCCCTTTGCTTTTGTACTAAGATCCAAAAAATCATTTCTAAGACTAATGTCAAGGAGCTTACCACTTATGATTTCTTCTAGGGGTTTTATGGTTTCAGGTCTTACATTCAAGTCTTTAATCCATTTTGAGTTGATTTTTGTGTAAGGTAAAATATAGAAGTCTAATTTCATTCTTTTGCATGTGCCTGTCCAGTTTTCCCAGCACCACTTATTGAAGAGACTGTCCTTTCCCCCTTGTATATTCTGAGTGCCTTTGTTGTAAACTAATTGACTGTTTATGCATGGGTTTATTTCTGGTCTCTCTATTCTGTTCCACTGATCTATGTGTCTGTTTTTTATGTCAATACCATACTGCTTTGATTACTATAGTTTTGTAACATAAATTGAAATCAGGTAGCTTGATGTCTCCAGCTTTGTTCTTCTTTCTCAAGATTGCTTTGGCTATTTGGGGCCTTTTTTGGTTCCATACAAATTTTAGGATTGTTTGTTTTATTTCCATGAAAAATGTGATTGGAATTTTGATAGGGATCACATTGAATCCCTTGATTGCTTTGGGTATATGGACATTGTAACAGTATTCTTCCATTCAATGAGCACGGCATATCTTTCCAGTTTTTGTGTCTTCTTCAGTTTCTTTCATCAGTGTCTTACAGTTTTCAGCATACAGGTCTTTCACCTCCTTGGTTAAATTTATTGCTAAGCATTTTATTCTTTTTGGTGAAATCGTAAATGGGATTTTTTTTAAAAGAATTGTCCTTCTGTTAGTTTGTTGTCAGTGTATACAAATGCAACAGATTTTTGGATATTGATTTTATACCCTGTGACTTTACTGAATTCATTTATTAGTTCTAACAGTTTTTTGGTGGAGTCTTTAGGGTTTTCTATATATAAAATCTTGTCATCTGCAAATTATGACAGTGTTGCATTCTAATAACCATTATAAAACTAGCTCTGGGTTTTACTGTAGGAACAGAGCCTTGCTCAGTTCATCACACACACACACACACACACACACACACACACACACACACACACACAGAAGAACCTTCATGATTGGCCCAAAATTAGGGTTGCCAGATTTAGCAAATAAAAGTACAAGAAGCCTAGTTAAATTTGAACTTCACATAAACAATGAACTTTTTTTTAGTGTAAATATGTCCCCAATTATTTTTTGTTTAGCTGAAATTCATATTTTACTGGGCATCCTGGATCATATCTGACAACTCTACTCAGGATTCTGTGCTTCTTGGATTTATGGCTTTGAAAGGAATATCTGCTCCCTCAACTCATACCTCCTAAATCTGTGTCTCACCCAACTTCATTCTTTTTTTTAATATATAACTTTTTGTCATACCTAGCTCACACTTCTTTCATGCAGATGAAAGATACCTTTCTTTTTAAGTCCCAGATCTGTTTTTTATTTAATGAACTTCAGGTTCAGTGAAGAATGGGGATGGCTTTTGCTATTGCTGCAGCCAAAGCCATCCCTTGGCCACAGCAGCTTAAGTTAAAACAGTTTGGGGAGAGCTATAGCTGTGGCAATTCTGTCTGCTACGCCATTGGGAAAAAATAAAGCATCAACTGCATTCTAATGTTCACATGGAAATTGTGACTAAAAGAGGTTCACTTGTCACATAGGTTTTAACTGAACATCTGATAAAGAAGTTAGAGCCAGTTCTAGACCTTGAACTAGACCACTTTTTCTGTGTGATCATGTGTTCCTCTGGTAGACCATGTATGCATTCTCTTCCCCTTGTCCTACACTGGAAGTTGTGTGCAGTTTCTGTATATACCAGTGGCTTCCTCTCTGAAGGCATTCACTGGCCACAGGAGAGTCTCAGCCAGTTTGAACATGGGCAAAAAGTAGTTAGTGCTGCCAGAGCTGCCATTAACCAAGGAGGGATGGGAAATGATGGATAAGTACCCTAGAATCCTTGCCCAGTGGCAGAATGATTCTAAGGTATCTCTCAATTCCCAGTTTCTCAGAGGTTTCCCAGCAAAACCGGGCCCCAGATGTCCATGGGGTAAACTATCTCACAATCCCACCCGCTCATGATGTCTCTTGAGATGACTTCTCAGGTAAACTATTTGTACCCAAATAGTTTGGGAACGAACTCAACCTAATACAACCTTCTTGCCTGGGAAGCCAGAGTACTATCCCAGCTTACCATTAACTAAATATGTAATTTTAAGAAATTATTGAATCTCTCAGGTTCTCCATATTTTCACTTTGGAAATAAAAGTGTTGAGCCAGTTGATTTTCAGTGTTCCTTCCAGTCATGGTTTTAACGTTTCGATTAGTTTTAGAATGTGAAGCATTTCAGGCAAGGACAAGACTACAGGCAGTAACATTGAACATCAGAGGGGGGATGGATGTCAGCAGTGGATGCCTGGAGTCTAAGGAGGAAGCCAGGAAAAGAAGGAGAGAAGTGCCAGAGAATGGTAGGGTAGCCATAAGGGTGAATGACTTAGGGCAACTACGAGTAAAGATCTCATCTGGAAACCAGGAACAGAGCCTTCATGGAAGTTAGGCTGTCTAGGGTCTTCATATTCTGCCAATTACCTGAAAGGTTTTGCGCTTTGCTCTGGAAGATTTAGAATGAATGGAATGGAAAGTATCTGACTAATATTGTAATAAAATTTGAATAGATTGTCCATTACTTGAAAATATGCCTTTTCTGATGAATATGAAATTGCTTTGAAGAGCATAGTCTGAAACAAAAAGAAAGCCACAGAACTATATGCAAGTTGATTATGTAATCATTTACATCTAGGATTTATTCATATAAGTGCATAAGGAAAAGCAGAAGGAATTGGTTTGCTGACACAGAAGACGAGGCCATCTTCCACCTTTAACTGTTTAAACCCACTTCACAACATATTATTTTTTTAATAAAATTAAGACAATGGAAAAACATATTACATAGCTAAGAGAAAGCCTGACAGTTGATAATTCTCTTTTGTTACTTGAAGTAATTACAATGAGAAGAAAATTTTTAGACAAAATCAAACAATTTATAAAGGAGTTGAATTTATTTAAATGGGAAACATATATGTTTTCTTAGAAGTATACACTAAAAGGGGTAAATTTTTTTTTGTTAGTCTTTCCAAGCTTCATAAAACAGAAGAAGGGATAAATGTTCTTTCTTTAGGTAACTGAATTCAAACTAAAGCCTTATTTAAATAATCACTGATTTACTTTGCAGTGTTTCTTCCCAAGGATTGTTAGTGAATGAAAATAAGAAAATTTCTCCTTCTGACAATGAAATACATCAGTAACCTTGGAGTAGTCGAAAAGTAACTGCATCCTGCTGCATCTCCATGCTTCTCACCTAATATAACATTTAGTTTTTTTAGCTTCATATCCATAGACAGTACATCCTTGAGTCATCCTCTTTATTTTTTTAAGAGATGATTACAGATGACAGAATTAAAGAAGAGATTCAGGTTTTGTTGCTGGGAATGGATTTAAATTCTGCTCGGGTCAGAGGACTCCGGCGTGTGCGTGCCCTCTCATGCTCTCTCTCTCTCTCTCTCTCTCAGTTGGAGGGCAAATCTTGCAAGTACACCATGCATATTGCAGATATGCTTCTCACTGTTCTGTGGCAGCATCCTTTGCTATCTTCATTTCAACAGCATTTTATTACAAGGCAGGCTAGAAATTGAACCACTGTAAAATGCCATGGAAATAAGTCACTTTTACTGAATCTGCCAATTAGGCAAGGTAAAACGATCGATCCTATATTGGTGGTTACTATTAAATCTAGCCAAACTGTTAACGCGGGGTAACTGGGAAAAGTTTAATTTGCTGCAAATTTTGGAAGACACCAGTCATTTTTCACAGTCATTGTTTTGGGGAAAGAATTTAGAGGTTTACTTTAGATCTGAATCACCCAAAAGTTATTCTCTTGGGAGTGAACAAATTGAAGCCCTCAATCTTCTTGTGAAGGAACATGTCAGAAATAATTCTGGCTGGTTATTTCTGTCTTAAGAGAAAGATTTTATTAGTGATGTTGATAAGGAATGAAAGGATTTCCCTAGAAGGAGTGAGAGTGACAATATTATTGAGGACAATAAAAGTCTTATGTGGGCTTGAACTTTCATTAATGGGAAAGCAGTTTGCTATTTTGGAGGGTATTTTAATCAAAAAGAAAATAATTGACTCGGGAATCTTGTCTTGTAGCACAGTCACAGAGATGAGGTTTAAAGCTTAGTTTACTAGCTGTTACCAATTCTTATGAGAGGTTTAGACTTTTGTGACTAGTTACACTGACTTAGTAACAACATCAACAAAATCCTTATCATACAAGTTATTAGAATTTGCGGATATCATCGTGACATGTGGACTATGTTACGACTTCAGTAAATGTTCTTTGTTAAGTACTGATTAATACAAATTAAATGACCTCTTAGAAGCTCAGTCACCTATCCTTTCCTTGAAGCTTAGTTAATCACAAACATTTGGATTGCCAAGATTGTGAAATACCCTCTTCTGGTGACCTTTAAAATGATCTAGATAGTCATGTAATGGGAAGATTTAGGTGTAATCCTGCCAAAGGATTTGACATTTCATTTCATTCCATTGAATTTTATTCCATGTCACTGAACAAACACTTATTACAGCAAAATAGCTGCTGTGAAGAATACAGAGACCTACTGTGTATGGAATCTTCCTCCAGAAGCTCACATGCTAGTACATCAGATAATGACACAGAAAACAAGTGACCATTATACAAGGGCATAATATGTCAGATGGCTTGAGAATGTTAGAAACAGTGATTTGTTGGGCAAAGGAAATTAGGTGGGGCAATAGAAGGTATGTCACTTGCCTAGGTTACGTGCTGCAGTCTGCTCACTGCTGGAGGACCACAGCCTGATCATGGAGGGTCTTGATCTCAAGACAAGCATTTGGACCTAGTCTGTGGGCAATAGGGAGCTATTACTGATGATAAATGAAACTGAGGAGAGTGGCAATTTAGGAAAATTTATCTTATATTTTAGGAAGACATATCTTGTAAGATAAACTAGAGCACAGATGAACAGGAGGCCAGAATATGTTAGGAAGATGCTGCATAAAGTATATAGAGCCTGAATCAAAGCAATGTCAATGAAAATTGTTTAAAAAATATTTTGGAAATCAACAGCAGAACCAAAGAGACTAGATTTAGGGAATTATCACAGAGTTCAAAATAATAGTTTCTGAGACGGGGCAATTGGGAGGCCAAAGTTGGATTTTTTAAAAATAGGCAATACTAAGAGAGAAATGCAATAATTGGGAGGAGCATGAGTGATTCTGAAAAGCCTAAGAATGCCATAGAATCAAGTAGTGCTTTTAGTGACTAATAAGCTCTCTTACATCTTTAGCAAGATTAAAAGTACATATTATTAGTTACTGCTATGAAATTCCATTTTATTTCCTATTTTTTGCCCGCATAAGTGCTTAATGAATGTTTGATGGCTATGGCAGTAAAGGTAAACAATATAATTTGTAAAAAAAGAAAACAAAACTATGCTACAGCCAGAGAACCAGAGAGACCTCTTCTGTATTTCCCCAATGTCTAGCCAAGTATTTAGCACATAATTGATGCTCAGTAAAGGGTTTTTGGATCAAATGCTTTAAATAATTCTGACTACTTCTATCACACACAGAAGCTTCATCATTGCTTCCACTCTGACAGAGACATGAAACTTACAATTTAAATAAACAGTAAAAACAAATTGTGAGTTGGGTCAAGAAAACAGCTCATATAGGTGAAGAAGGAACACATCTTTAAAACAACTTACATGGAGATATTATCTCTGGTGCCCTTTTACTAACTGGCTTTTTTTCATTCCTCTCTCCCTGTTTCATTCTCTGTTCAAATACCTTAATGGTTATAACCCTGGCATCTTTTTATAAATGTCACAGAAGATGCTACCAGCGGTCATACTTGTGTTTGTCCATAGAAATCAAGCATGTGAGCCTTGGTTATGTGGAAAAGGAAAACCATTCAATGGAATCAAATCCTCAACTGGGTACCTACCACAGATGGCCAATTCATGAGGAATATGTGCACAGTGGACCAGCCAAAGAAACTATAGTGTCTGTAATCCTACAACTTTGTTTCTAAATTTGTGTGACTTAGGTTGAACTTCCTATAAATTATAAGGACTCTTTTTTGCCCTTATGGCCTCAGTCTTAGGCTTGATCAGGTCTTGCTTGCCTCTTTAAGCTGAGCTTACAACTTAACCTTTCTTCCGAGATTTTTACTTAGAAAGGAGAGAGAAGACCTAGAAATGTTATTCTGTCTCTTCCTTTGGTTTCCATATGGACCTTACTTGACCTTCAAGGGGCAGTGAATAAGAACCATGGGAGAAAAGCATGCATCCTCTAGGTGGGAGATGGCATGATCATATCAATAGACAGCATTATGACGAACAGGTTTCAAGAGAGAATATCCAAATAGGAAAGATTCATGAGAGAAAAGTAAGAAAAAAATGTAGTATATAAAGAAACTAAGCCATTTAGATAAAAGTAACTTGAGCTTCCTGTTAATACTCAAAACCTTATATTAAACACAATTTTTGTGATTAGCATTTGTCACTAAGACATACCAATGTTAACATTACTTTCAAACAGTAAGAGCATTTAGGAGGACCTAACTATTGTGTTTGTGTTTTTTTTTTTTTTTTTTTTTTTGCTGTATGCGGGCCTCTCACTGTTGTGGCCTCTCCCGTTGTGGAGCACAGGCTCCGGACGCGCAGGCCTAGCGGCCATGGCTCACGGGCTTAGTTGCTCCGCGGCATGTGGGATCTTCCCGGACCAGGGCACGAACCCGTGTCTCCTGCATCGGCAGGCGGATTCTCAACCACTGCGCCACCAGGGAAGCCCTGTGTGTGTGTTTTTAAAGCAAGCTTTGTGATAGTAGTTTTTCAAATGTAATAGGTTGAATTCAAGTATCACTAGAGGGGTAAAACCTGATACTCAACTGAGTACACACACAAACGCATACCACTTACACACAGGAGTTTTTAAGTTTCTATTCATGTGCCTTATGAGTTATAGGAAACATGTATCTATCTCTTATGCTTATATGAGCTATATTAATATCTCTTATATGAGAGGCAGTATATTACAGATTCTGAAGCCAGACTGCCTAGGTTCAAAATATAGCTCTATCATTTGTGAGCTGAATGACTTTGCAAAAGTTACTTAAGCATTTTGTGCCTCAGTTTCCCCAAGTATGAAATCAGGGTGGTAATGATGATGATGATACCTATCTTATAGGGTTGATAAAAATATTTACTACATAATTGCATAAAAAGCACTTAGAATAGTACTTGATACCCAGAATTATATAAATTATCTTAGCTGTTATTATTATATAAGACATGACTTTTACTCAAGCACAGTTGATTTGTATGGTAATAAAATTCTTTTGGCATAAAGAAGTGGCAAGTTAATATAAAAATGGGAAAGCATTATGCTTCATGGTCTACAGAGTAGTGTATGCATGATACTCAGTTTTAATTTTTTTTAATCTAGTTGAGAAGACATCTAATTTCCCATCAACATACTATAAAAAAGCAGCAGATTCCAAGGATAACTTCTCATATTAGATAATGCCACTAATTTAATTTAATTAAAAAATAATAATGCAGTCCATACCCATGTCCTTATTTTCACAGATCAAGTGATTCCAGCTAATAGCTGACTAATTAGCAACTATTGAGCACTGATTCAGTAACATGGCTCAGAATGTTACAGCCCTGTTTTAAAGTACATCAGTGCATCTACTAAAATGTAATTATCCAAGACCCCCTCATCTTAGAGATACCCAGTTTATTTTTTATACTTCATTTCTCCTATAATGCTTATTTATTAGAAGTTTCTGCCCTCTGGGGAGGGTAAAGCAAGAAGGAAAGAAAAAGACCCTATCTCTCACTTAATCGAGTTGGTCTCAGCTAAAGTATCTTTATTTTCCTGAACCAATACAAATTAATTTCAGTTCCCTTCCATAGGTAATGCAACATTAATAATGTAAAGGAATTATTTAAGTATATAAAACATTTTAGAATGCATTTTAGTGGAAAATTCTTCACAAGAAAGCCACAACTGATATGATAATATGAATTTTAAGAAAATATTTTTTCTTGAAAAATAAGTTCATGTATCTTATAACAAAATGCATGACCATAAATCTAATTTCATGTAAAAGTAATGTTGACTATTTCATTATGTATATTTCTAAGGAGTATAAAATTGTTAACTGCAGTATACTATCATTTTATGTTTAATATTTCTGTTATGAACAGAATGATTTCTAGTAGTACAACTGGTAGTACTCTGTTACTCAGTGGAACTACATTTTTCAGAGATAATTTATACTGGATAATATTTAATATTCCATTAACAAAGATCTAGGTCATATCTAGTGAGAATGAAAAAACTACTGAAGCACATATTTTTACATGATGTTCTATAGTTTCAGCACACTGAGAATATTTAGTAATTAAAGATACAGAATATAATTATCAAGGGTATTGGGAATAAACACTGATTCCCAGAGGAACTATTTCCATGCATCTTAGTGTAAGAACAAAATGATAAGGCGATGATGTCAGAAATAGAAGAAAATAAGCATTTCTTCACTACCTATCAATTCTACTAAGTACTGCAGTCGCTGATTCTAATGTACTATCTCATTTCACTCCAGTACTAAACCTGTCCTGGAGGGATTTAAATCCCTAATTTGTGGATAAATAAATGTATTCAGAGAGGCTGAGTTGCCTAAGGTAACTTAAATAGTACTTCGTAGACTTGAGCTTGTCGTCTTAACCTGCCTGCCTTTGAACCCAGACTCTTTTCGTCTGTTCTGAGATTCCAGTAACTTTGATTGCAGTGGTGATCCTAGAGGCTAGAGCAAATGCAGAGAGTAGCAAAGAGTTTAGAGAAGTATGGCACTTGGTCCCTCAGGCTTGGGAATATCTAGATGGAAAAGATGGAGAGACTGGGTGCATATAAGTCCTCAAACTTAGAATACGCAGTAGGGAAAGAGAACACATTAGTAGTGGCTGTGTATGAAATGCTCAGAGTCAAGATGCTTAAGGAAGTGATTTTTCAACATTAATCCTGAAGCTCCTTCTTTAAAATTAGGGCAAAAGGGACTAGAAAGGGAATATAGAAGAAAATGGGCTCATCATGAGAATGGCGGTAATGTTTGAACTGGAAGATAATCAGTAGAATTGAATGTTACATCTACATACTAGCCAATCAATGCAGATAACTTCCTCTGTGGTACACTTGAAACCTTCCACCCCAGCCCTCTCTCCCAATAACCCTGTTCTCTTCTTTTTCAATAATTATTTTCAGGCTAATGACATTTTATAATTATTTATTAGATTTTCTTGGTGTTCACTTTAATTTCTGATTTCAATGATATAACTATATGTAGGATGTATGGATAGATGCATGCATGCATGGACTGTAGAGGGAGGAGGAAAGTTAGAAGAATTGAGGGCTATTATTCAATGATTAGGATCTATCACTCATGAAATATTTCCTCAATCCGTGAAATAGCTCCGCTGACCATGGTAATTTTTCAGCAACGTATGAGACCACTTGATCAATTAGTTTAAAGCTACTGTTGTTAATCTCATGTAAATAATTTGGAAGTTAAAGTCTTATTTAAGGATTTTAAATGTATTATATATTCTTCAGATCCTAAAGCTTTACTGTAACTTCAGCCCTTCTTTTCCTGGATTTCCAAAACCACATTCCATTTCTGTACATAGAATGCTTATTGGAGGAGGATGACAGCATGAATAAGATGAGGGTGAATTAGGTGAATACTGGGTTCTTGCAGTATGTTTTAAAGTCTTTGTTCTGAATGTGCCTAAATAGGAGTTTTTAGAACTAACTAGCTGTTAGTATTTATTGTGTACCAGGCAACGTGCTAACCAATTGTAGCTTGTTCATTCTTCCTAACCATCTAATAAAGTAGGTACTCTTATTATCCCAATTTTGAAAATTAGGAAGCTGAGGCTTGGTGTGGTTGGAAACTTTCACAAGGTCACATAGCTGGTTAGCAATACATGCAGGAATCAAACTCAGAAAATCTGATGTTAGATCCCACACCTTTAAACATGCACATATTTTTGTCACTCTGTCATCCATACTATGTCCTTTTCTACTTATATTTGGAAAGATGTACATTAATGGTCAGCTCTGTTTTTAAAACAGTTTTCCACATTTACTGAGCCCCCTTGCTGGGATTGGTAAGCATTTGGGTGCTTTTAAAATCTTTAAAACATCATAGAAATGGTCTTTAGGATACCACCCCCCTTGGTAGCTTAGGATTTAGAAGAAACATAAACATTTATTTTCAACAAAAAGGTTAAAAAAATGGGTTTGCTATAAAGACTAAGACAACTATGCAAGAATGTTTAAGTAAGTGGGTATCAAAATAAAAGCTCTTCTAGGAGAGCCTGTTGAGGAAGCCTATTTAAAATATTTAGCAAATTTATAGCAAAATTACATACTATAAATAGATCCTCATGGGGAACTAGACAGTACTGTGACCAGTCAGGCTTAGTAAAGTGAATATTGGACTGAAAATAAAATGGCAAGTTATTTCCAGATCATTTAGTTCAGGGAATAGATAGAATAAGGAATACAGAGCCTAGCCCAGTGCAGAGGTGATGGAAAGAAGGACGTAAAAATGACCATAAGAGAAAAAGTAACGAGAATGATATACTGCCTACCCCATCATTTCCTAAGAAATCATAAAGTTTTCTGATTTGCCTGGGATGCTTTTATTTGAAAATAAAATCAATTCACATCCAGATGTATTGCATTAGTTAATTGTTCACGAGTATCTAGGGATTTTTTGGTTCCTGAGCTGGATTTTCTAAGATAGTACTTTCCTAAATGTTAGACTTATCCCTTGTTTGTGGAAACTCTTCTGGTTTCTTAAGATTTTTGCACATTTTATATTCAGTTCAAGTTTTGTTCTCATCAGTCTTTCCTTTTGTGTACATTTATTTGGCTAAGCTAAAAACTATAAATCACTTAAACTTAATAGTTTACTAAGCATATTTTAATTATTAATTTAAAGTGATTTGTGGGAGTAGATAGCCTTAGAATCCATGCATAACCCATGATCTGTGTTGTTTCTAGGTGTGTGTGTGTGTGTGTGTGTGTGTGTGTGTGTGTGTGTGTGTGTGTAGGACCTGCAAGTGTTGGTAATTTCCTGTTGGTTAATCATTGAAGTAGAAGGAGTAATAAACTATGCATATAGGCAACCACAGTCCTTTCCTGTTTCATGTTGTTGAGCATATACTCTGAGCAAGGGAAGTATTGCATACCCTCCTATAGAACTTACTGGAGATCCAATCTTGTTTTTGTTTTCTATTACTCTACCTTTCTATTAATTGTTGTTCTTCACCTCTAAGTATCAAATCTAATAATTCCCTAGCCTTACATATTTCCATGCCTTTATTTTCCAAACAGTATTTCACATGTATGCTAAGAAAGGATAAGATAGCATAAGTCTGAAGTAAACATTGAAGTGACTCTTCAGTGGTTGTCGTAAGCCAGATTTTGAAGACCAACTTGACATGGGTCAGAGCAAGAATTCAGTACCACTGAAACATTTGAAGGAAATAGAGAAAAGTCATATTTAAATCATAAGATGTGAATATGTACTAAGGGAACAACAAATTTGGTCAGATTCTTTAACTAGAGAATAATTTATAAGAAATAGAATTATTTGTTCTACAGAGGTATAACAAAATCTAAGTTGGTCAAATCTAAGCATTTTTAATGTTAAATTTCACTGTTGGCCTTTTTTCTTGTCATAAGGAAAAAAAGGATTGTAAGTTGACATTAGAAAACAAACATTGCTGACATTTGTATCTAATAATGGTATAGAAATTTAATTAGGAGCATGACAGATTTTTAAAAATTTGATAAATGTAACAAATGCATTACTCTAAGAAAAATACTGGCACGAAATAATAAAATACCTAGTAGGTATCTCTGTGTAAGTAATTTATATTCCTTTAATAAAGAAAAACAGACTTAACCAATCATATATTACAGTATTTTAACCTGGAGACATTATCTTCTGATAGGCAAAGATTTTAGTGTATTTCTCTGGGAATACATCTGTATTTGGAATAATTTGGCTCATATTTCAGTTTAATTAGCAAATCAACTGTAAATCTCCATTGTATAAATCCAGCTATGAGAAATTCAAATCCATAAGAAGTAAATATTTAATTAAAAATTAATTGTAAAATAGCTTTTAAAACTTTAATGTACTTTAAAATTTAGTTGCCTTGAGAATCCATGTTTTCTCAAAGAGGGAAGCAGGAGGGTGTACTTTATACCAATGATCAAGGCCCTTATTCATGGATACAGAGGTTGGCAGAAAATTTTAACTTTTTAAGCTAACCATTTTTTGTATGGCATTTTTGCTAATTCTAAGAATCAACTTCATTAAAAAAAATGAATTCTGGACATTGGATATTTTATAGTCTTTTGTCTTTTGCAAATAATAAGGGGATTAGATAATACTGTGATATTCATTAACATTTATTTTTGGAGCTGAGGTCTGGGAAAATAGGAAATAATTACAGTGTTGCAATAGCTCTGTCTTGCAGCTATTGAGTATGCTTAGAAAGGTCAGTTTAAGCTTTTTCGTTTTAATCCCTGATTAGGAGTAAAAGAAACGATATAATTTGAAAAAGTCATAGGAGGGAAAAGGAGATACTGGAAATGACTTAAATCAAATAGAGTATATGCTAATTTACTGCAGTGCTATGCATTCTTCGAGATTTTCATCCACTGTTGAGAACCTTCCCCATATTCCTTTATTTCCCTCTACTGACTGTAAGTTCAGATGGTTCTCATGTTTAATTTTAAAGCTATTAACTCACAACTAGCTTTAGTGGCACTTTGTGTTAGCACGTCAGCAAAAGCATAGCATGTAAACCCTTGATCACTATGGCAAGAATATAATTTCTGATTATAGAACAAATAGATAAGCAAAAAAAAATCAGAAATCTAAGTACTGGAGAAAATAACTAGTATATTTGATCACATATGCTTTAGAAAGATGCAACCTGAGTTTCAAAATAAGTACCTCATGGCTCAAACAACGGTTTTCTCAGTTTCCTTTACTAAAAACTATGAAAACAATAAAAATGTAAAAAAATGTGAATAATATAGCATTATTTCCTAATTGTCTTTAATATATATAATTAAATATACTCTCATACTTGAGTGATAGGAAAAAAGAATTGGCCAAATTAAACCAATTTATGATATATTGGCCACCAAGATATTATTTTAATTATTATTTTAAAAATTCTGGCTGACATATTTGAAATGTTCCCAGTCCTAGCTTATATAACTCAGAAAACACAGACTTAACATGACTTTCAAGGGCAACTCTGAATGTTACTGTTTCCATTTTCAGCCTCATGGCAGAAAGAGTTTTATTAACCAGTGTAAGCTCTGGAATGTCAAAGGCGTGATAGGCAGTATAGACTCCACACACAGAATAGATGCATAGTCATTTTATTTTAAATTGCTTCACTTGACAACGTACCGTGAAAATCTGGAGAGAGGAAGTAAAAGTAAGTGATTTTATATAGTGCTCTAAAATGTTGAGGCTTGAAAAATAAAAGTCCTAGGATTAAAATGCTCAAACATTTGAGTTTGTGATGTAGCTAATTCTAATAGGTTCCTTTACGCCTGCCATAGGGTTCGAATAACTAAGAGCTAGTCTGATAGGTGCCAGGCATCATTGTTTCACAAGTAGGGATTCCAGGTTTTCTAGAAAGTAACAGGCTTTGTCCCAAACCTGCTTCTTCATTCTTGTATTATATAATAACATGTTCTGAGAGGCAGACTAGATGACTAGGAATTTTACATACTCATTTAGGGATTTCCAGGTAATAATTAGTGTAGTGTGATAAGGTCCTGAGGAACTGGATCTCCCAAGCAGGGTGTCTTGGATCTAGAGTAGCCTCCTCTGTTTAGTCCTCCTCTGTTTACTGTCTGTTTATTCCTCTGTTTACCCCTGTTTATCTTTACAAAAAATCTGTACACTGTGATTTTTAAAAGATTGGAATACTGTTTGTGGTTATATGTGTTTGATAGTATAATTGTAATTACACTTTAAAAAAAAGAATCTCACCCATTAGATTGTAATCTTTATGCAGTCAGGAAGGGCCAAACTCACCTGTGAATATTGCCCTCACCCCTCCACATGGTGCTATTCATTTAATAAGAGTTTGTTTATCTTTAGTTGCTTGGAATATGTAGTGAGAAAGACAGGGGGCATCTCTGTTCTAGTGGATCTTATATTCCAGTAAGTAAAGACAAACAACAAATGACTAAACTAATACATAAGAAAAATCCGAGTGTGAAAATATTATGTTAATAAAGTTATAGAAATAGTAACTCAGAAGCAAATTTAGATAGCATCTTCATGAAAAGCCTCTCTGTGCAGGTGACACTTAAACTGAGTCCTGAATGATAAGAATGACAGATTATTTAAAGATACAGAGGAAGAGCAATTGGGGTAGAGCAAATAGCTCTAGCAAATAGTGTGGAAGAGAGAGAAGACAAGTATGACTGAAACATAGTGTCAGAGGGCAAGAATGGTATGCAGTTAGATTAGAGAGGCAGGAAGGTGCTAGATCATATAAGGATTTCAGGTTCAAGGATTTGGATTTTTCCTCTTAGTGTGATGGGACTCCATTGGTTTTTATCCAGAGGAATGCCATCTGATTTATAGTTGAGCAGAGGAGAAGGAACCAACCAGCAAAGGAGCTAAAAAGCAGTTCTTAGTGAGGTAGGAGGATAATCAGGCAAGGGTGGTACATGAAGCTCAAGAAGAGGGAAGAGAGGATGAAGAATGAAGGAGTGGTTAACTAGGTTAGTAATCAAAATGACAAGTAAGATGCTATCAAAAAATGGCTATTGGATTTGGGAACCTGGAGGTTGATGGCACCCTTTACAAGAGATGCTTTAATGAGATAGTGGGTAAAGGGAATAGTAGGGTAAGGAAGTAGAAAACAAAATATTTTTTAGTGAAGAGGAACACATAATGAGGCAGTAGCGGGAGGGGTTTTTTGGGTCAAGAGTTTGTTTGGTTTGGTTTGGTTTTGGTTGATAATGGAGAACTGTAGAGAAGGAGACATTGTAGATGCTTGAGGCGGCCAGGTATTTTAGGAGAAAAGTCCTTGAAAAAGTGAGAGGAAGTGGGGTAACGGGCAGCATATCTTAGTATGCCTTTCTCAACAGATGCTTTCTCTATATATACTTTCACATTCAGTTGACAAAAACGTGCAAATTTTGCTGAGCACCATAGCAGAAAATTTGCTTGAAATGGTTCCAGTCTAATAAAAAATTGTATTACCCAAAACATGGCAGAAATAAATCACACTCATTTGGGAAGAAATGTTTCTAGCATACAGAGCAGGAGACTATTATTTTAATTTCCTTTTTAAAAAAACGTTATATTTCAGGTGCTTCAAGAAGACCTGGAACAGGAACAAGTCAGGGTGAATTCTCTCACGCACATGGTGGTGGTGGTTGATGAATCTAGTGGCGATCATGCAACTGCTGCTTTGGAAAAACAACTTAAGGTCAGAGTATTTTCTTTAATACACTAAATATGTCATTCAAAATAATTAACTTCAATTCAGAAAATATTTAGAAAATTTAAAATGTAATTTGTATATTACAAATATTTAAAATGCAATGTATTCATTTAAACTAATTCAAATTATGTCCCATTTGTGGGATGTTTGTGCATAATTCCTTTTCATTATACACTGTTTGCTCACACTAGCTTCCTGGCCTTTGAGGAAATATATAAATGCAGATCTGTTTTTAAATTATAGTTGAATAGCATACATTAGATAACTGGTCAGAGGAATATTATTTATGCTCTCTTCAAACCTACAGTGTAAGAGAGGACAAAGGTAAAAAGACACAAAAAGGATCACATTCAGTCAAATAAGAAAACATTTAACACCTTCAGTATATTTTTTCCTGGAAGCCTTCAGCTGTAGTCTTGATGAGGACATAGCAGGATGCTTAAGTCATGGAAGTTTTGTTGTAGGAGATACTTAGCTTTTCAATCCCTCATTCAATCTGACTCATAGTAATTGTGTCCTTGGAAACATAACTAGTATATATTAATAAAGGATAATGTGGATATTTTCATATTTACTTCCTAACTGGAAATGATAACGTTGTGTTGTAAGTTTTTTTTTTTTAATTGCAACAAATTTAAATTTATACGTTTATTTTTAAATTTCAACAAAGCATATATACGTATACCAAAACATCAACATTAAGGGAAAATAATAACAGTTTATTGTTCTGAACGTGACACATACATTCACATATTTACCCAACCACAGATTATATTTGAGGCATTCATTGTACCCACTACATGCTTGCCTTTCCTTTGTGATAGTTAGAAGCCAATAGTCTAACACGTCTGAGGATCCAATCAACGTGGGTTTATTTTTTTTTTAATTTTTTAAAATTTTTTATTTATTTATTTTTAAAATATCTTTATTTGAGTATAACTGTTTTACAATAGTGTGTTAGTTTCTCTTTTACAACAAAGTGAATCAGTTATACATATACATATGTTCCCATAACTCTTCCCTCTGTTGTCACCCTCCCTCCCACCCCTCAACATGGGTTTAAATAGCTTTATAAGCCCAAGGTTTTTCTAAACCTAGTTTCTCTTACCTAAGCTATAAAAAAACCTTATCTCTGTTTTTTTCTCTTTTTGTGTGAATTGTGGTTTTTCTTATCCCAGTGAAATGTCATTTCCTAAGGTTACTGTTTTAGACTGCCAATCTCCAAAAATATTATCTCACTCTCCATCATTAAATGAAAAAGACGAAACTGTTGAACTGCTACAGTTGAGCACTTAATATATACTAGTGATTCATGTTAATTGCTTATGTTTCAGTGAAATTGCAGGGATTACAGATCTAAAAAGGTTTATGACACCCAATATTATAATGTATCATTACATATATGATCAGATTTGTTGTACACAGACACACACACACACACACACACACACGACTGGCTAAAGGACTGACAGGCCACTGCTACACCCATTTTACAGAATTCCATAGTTCTGATACAATAGTGTTGTGACTATTTACAGATGGGTAAAAATCTAATATTCAGTGTTTCTCAGAAATTTTCAGAAAAGTTAAAAGAAGGCTGGGAGGCAGAGTTTAGAAGGGTGACTGGTTAAAAAAATTAAGGCAGAAACTTTTCTAAGTCATAGAGTATTTCCAGTTAAGATAACAACTGATAAACAGTTTGGCACCACACGACCTAATACAACTAGCTTTAGAATATAATTATTCCAAGGTGATGCCTGTGGGACTAGGCCACCTTGAAAAACAGTCCATAGTATTCACAGATGGTGACTGGGTTAGACCTTAGGTAGGATGAATTAAGAGTGGTGGCCCTAAGCTTTTCTATATTTATTATCTTATTTGCTTTCATTTTTTACCTTAGTTTCTGTCTTTATTTATTTGACCCCAAAAAATCTACTAAGATAGCTGCACATGTATTGGCTACTCCCAGTTCACACAAACTCAGTCCACATTTGTATATGATTGCCTCCCCCCTTAGTTAGTGTTGACCTTGGCCTCCCAGCCTCCTCTTTTCTCCTCGATCCCCTTTCTCCTTTTGATACCCTCATTTCTGTTACTTTTACCTGACTTTTAGATAATCTAGACTAGTGTCTAAAAGAGCAGAGTTAAAGGACTTAACTGGTGAGAAGGCCCCTGCTTTAGCCTTTCTTTCTTCCTATTCCATCAGTCCCAGAGGAATCCATGCTTGAATTCTATGCCTTATTTAACTATTGGTTGGAATTGCCCTGGAATGCTGGGCTCTCATTTGACTTGGGAATTTTGATGATTCTTTCTTAGGTTCTTTATGAGTAATATAATCTTGTCTTAACTAGTTTAATTTTTATAAAGAAAGAGAAGAGGCAAAGAAGTTGGTAGAGAAAGAGGAGGAGAGAAGAAATAATAAAAAACAAAAAGACAGATAAATACATTAGAGGAGTCACTTAAACAGCAACCTAAATATCCTCTGCATGTGACAAGAATTCCATGTATGCTTCAGAGACTGAGCTATCATGTTTCATACTGGGCCCTGAGGAATTCTATTAGAAGTAATAGGAAGAATTTTAAGAAAGAGAAAAAGGTGTATGGACTCAATACAAAAGGAGAAAAAAAAAACTGGCAGGAACCTGAGAAGAATGCTTTAGAGCTTTTGTTGAAGCAAGGTCTGGTCATCCATATCTGATTCCTGAAGACCTGTTAGTGTTGAACGCTCATCCCACACCTTCTTTCTCCTCCATGGCCTCCCATGTCACCACAGTGCCTTAATCCATTTCTCTCCAATTTGCTGAAGTACCAGAGCCTCAAAATGGATACCCAATTGTCTTTAGTAAAGAGGTACAGATAGGGGAAAACTAGGAAAGATAGTCTTTGATTTAATTCAGTAACAGAGAGAGAGAGAGGTGTTCTTACCATCTTGAGTTAGAACTCTAAAAATACTCCTCATGGAATATCTTTACATGTATTGACTTAGTTCTTTGAACTCTATTATAAGTTAGATTTTCTCTAACTTTAAAAGACTTTTAGAAGTCTTCTTTTTAAAAGGTTTGAAGAAAAAGAAAGGTCAGAACATATGCTTAGGGATTCTGAAAGATGGCATGACTTACGAAGGATAATATTCTGAAAAGTGCAGTCTCTTGTAAATTAATTTGATTCTCTCAGAGGTTCACCTTGTCCCTCAGCAATGTCACCACAGGTCAGAAACTTGTCCTTAATTTTAGAGGTTTCTATGATATCAGTACACAGAGAACCCGATTTGTAAGCAGTGATGCCAGTTAACTAATTTTGTTGAGAAATAGCTTGGCTAAAAACTAAGTTGCATAATTTATGTGGAGTCTTCAGTCATGGAACATATTACCATGCCTCTTTCATTCTTTTCGATGAGTGCTTGTAATGTTCTTACTATGTCATGGGGATTATGCTGGGTAACAGAGGTAAAACAGTGAACAAAAAGAGAATTTTTTTTACCTTCCTGGGTCAGAAATGAGTAATTTGTGAGCATGCTGCCTTCCTTGGAACCTCAAAACAGTGGTAGCCATTTCTCAGGCTCCCTCTTTGAATTCAAATGCTGATTCCTTGTCACCCGAGGTTGCCATGGTAGGCGTGGCAGTTGCTCTCTTGATACTTGCAATCTAACAGAGGAAATAAACACTAATGAAATATTTACAAAAATTAGCAAATATTTAAAATGAACGTAACTTATTTCTATGAAGGAAAGGAACAAAGTATTGTGACAACAAATTAGTCTGACTTAAGCTGAAGCTTGAAGGCATGAAATGATTTCTTAGTAATGTTTAAACTATGATCTAAAGGACACATTGGAGGGAACTGTATGAAGTGTGTGTATAAGGGAATTGGCGGAGGTACATGCAGTTTCCAGGAAGGGGAAACAGTGTATCACGTCTGCATAGCACTTTCAAGGGACTGAAAAAGGGCCAGTTTAGCTACAGATTGAGGTTCAGAAGAGTGGTGCTAGCGGAGGCTTGGTGGGTAGCTAGAATTAGTGTGTGATACTAAACTCTACCATAATTCTTCAGTCAACAAACATGTATTGAGCAGCAGCTGTGTGCCAGGATGGTGGCTGGGACTTCTGTGGTGGGGATGGGTGGGGGCAACAGTCATGGCACCTGCCCTCCTGGACCTGCACTAATTAAATGCAATTAAGTGTAAATTTCTGGCCATGATGAGTTCAATGTGACAGATATATGTATTACTAGGTGATTCACCTTTCTGTAGAAGGTAAGGAAAGGCCTACCTAAGTGGCCTTAAGTGAAATCTGAAGATTTAGTAGAAATTAATTAGGCAACAATAAAGAACAAGAAAGTGTTCCAGATAAAAGGACCATATTTATTCATTCATTTGACAAATATGTATTGAGTGCCTACTAGGTGCCAGCCAAAAGTCTAAGCTTTGAGGTTAAGTATGGACAAAACAAAAATTGTTCCTCTATGAAGCCTACATTCGAAGCAAGCATCAGAATAAATAAGCAAGCTTTATACTATGAAAAAGGTGCTAAGAACTATAAGGAACAAATAGACTGGAGAAGGAAGCAGTTTTACATGAAGCGGTCAAGGGAAAACTATGTTGAGAAGGTGGCATTTGAGCAAAAACTAAAGATAAGGGAGGTGTTTTGGAGACACACAGGTCCTATTGGCCTTTCACATTGGAAACTGAAAAAGACTATCGAACATAAAGAAAGTCTGTTGTTCTAGGGAGATAGCTGTTTCTAGTATATATATATAAAAAAGAACCTGGTTAGGCCCATAGTGCTTACAGAAGATGCTCTAATTAAAACATTTTCCAAATAAAAGGTAGAGCTATTAAAATCCCATTTTTAGATATGTTCTTCTATACAGGTTAACACTTGAGAGTCCAACTAGATGTATTAAAGGTGTCTAAGGCCACAGACCCGAGAGAGTTTCTGGCATAGAAAAAGTGTTTGGATTATTTTGTTGAATGATGTTAATCTTAACGTTACTGTCTAAAATTTTGGAGAATTAAAGGTATATCAAAAGAATGGATACATACATACAAGCATCCTATACATACAAGCATCCTACAAGAAGAAGCATCTTCTTCTTTTGAAGAAGAGTAACCTGGGAAATACACTTTTAGAGTAGATTATTACACATAAGGCTATGCACACATGTATAGTTTCTTACTCATCTGATGAAGTTAATAACCTTTATTGAATAAAGGAATAATTTTCAAAGATTAGAAAGGTCTCTTAAGAGCTATGATACATTCACTAAAATCAAGACATGAAAACCAACTGGATATCAAAATGACATTAAACAATTTGTGCAAATATTATGTGGTATTATCAAGATAAACTCTTTGGTGGCTATATTAAGTTGGTTGACCCAGTGGAATGGAATAAATAGAAAATGTTTTGATTTCCCTGAAGTATTGTGCAAAGCCTCTCGTGGGATGTCTATGGATAAGGTAAGCCTCCTTATTGGACTGCAAATGATTGGACTCGTTTATTCAACTTTCAGAGTCAGAAAGTTTGGGGACAGGAAGCCATTTGAGGATATAGTTGGGTCACTGTGTAAATTTCACCACCATGTGAGTGGTTAATGGATGAGTTCCTCTCCCAAATGACTTTAGAAATTTCATAACAATGTCCTATGAAGTAAGAATGTCACATAAAAGTGTCATATACTTGTCTTTAATGTTTTAAATCAGAAAAGGCATATTTACTGTTTGAAATTTTACTGCTTAAATAAAAGCAGTATGGAGTCCCGCAGCCAGTGAGCTGGGCGCGCAGCTGCCCACCGGCACTGTGCCCGCTGCAGCCGAACCTGGCCCCTGTGGGAGCTTAACAGAGAGCAGGGATCGCGAGCCTTGGCCAGAGTGAGCATGTGTAGCTGCCGCCAAGTCAGCACCTGAAGCACATGGAGAAATGGATGGAAGATAAGAGCAAAGCCGAGACTTAGGCTTAAAAGCAGGTTGCTTGCTGCCTTGAGGACCAAATGCAAGTTTGAACTTTGTTCTAGGAAGATACGAGGGACTCCTTCCTAAGCCTGTAAATAAGCCCTGCCCTTGGTGCCTAAGGAAGGGGTTAGTGAAAGTCAGCCTGAGAGTCAACTAACTGCTGAACAGTCCTCAACAGGAAGACACTGGAACTCATAAAAAAAGACTGGTGACTCACAAACTGGAGAACACTGATACCACAGAAGTCCACCCACTGGAGTGAAGGTTCTGAGCGCCACATCAGGCTTCCCAACCTGGGGGTCCGGCAAAGGGAGGAGGAATTCCTAGAGAATCAGACTTTGAAGGCTAGCGGGATTTGATTGCAGGACTTCAGCAGGACTGGGGGAAACAGAGACTCCACTCTTGGAGGGCACACACAAAGTAGTGTTGTGCACCGGGACCCAGGGGAAGGAGCAGTGACCCTACAGGAGGCTGAACGAGACCTACCTGCTAGTGTTGGAGGGTCTCCTGCAGAGGCGGGGGGTGGCTGTGTCTCACCATGAGGACTAGGTACTGGCAGCAGAAGTTCAGGGAAGTACTCCTTGGCATGAGCCCTCCCAGGGTCCGCCATTAGCCCCACCAAAGAGCCAAGGTAGGCTCCAGTGTTGGGTCGCTTCAGACCAAACAACGAACAGAGAGGGAACCCAGCCCCACCCATCAGCAGTCAAGCAGATTAGAGTTTTACTGAGCTCTGCCCACCAGAACAACACCCAGCTCTACCCACCACCAGTCCCTCCCATCAGGAAACTTACACAAGCCTCTTAGATAGCCTCATCCACCAGAGAGCAGACAGCAGAAGCAAGAAGAACTACAATCCTGCAGCCTGTGGAACAAAAATCACATTCACAGAAAGATAAACAAGATGAAAAGGCAGAGGGCTATGTACCAGATGAAGGAACAAGGTAAAACCCCAGAAAAACAACTAAATGAAGTGGAGATAGGCAATCTTCTAGAAAAAGAATTCAGAATAATGATAGTGAAGATGATCCAGGACCTCGGAAAAAAGAATGGAGGCAAAGAGCGAGAAGATGCAAGAAATGTTTAACAAAGACCTAGAAGAATTAAAGAACAAACAAACAGAGATGAACAATACAATAACTGAAATGAAAACTACACTCGAAGGAATCAATAGTAGAATAACTGAGGCAGAAGAATGGATAAGTGACCTGGAAGGCAGAATGGTGGAATTCACTGCAGCAGAAAAGAATAAAGAAAAAGAAGGAAAACAAATGAAGACAGCCTAAGAGACCTCTGGGATAACATTAAATGCAGCAACATTCACATTATAAGGGTCTCAGAAGGAGAAGAGAGAGAGAAAGGACTCTAGAAAATATTTGAGGAGATTACAGTCGAAAACTTCCCTAACCTGGGAAAGGAAATAGCTACCCAAATCCAGGAAGCACAGAGAGTCCCATACAGGATAAACCCAAGGAGTAACATGCCGATCAAATCAAATTTGATTTGCCAATCAAATTGGCAAAAATTAAAGACAAAGAAAAATTACTGAAAGCAGCAAGGGAAAAATGAAAAATAAAATACAAGGGAACTCCCATAAGGTTAACAGCTGATTTGTCAGCAGAAACTCTACAAGCCAGAAGGGAGTAGCATGATATACTTAAAGTGATGAAAGAGAAGAACCTCCTCATGGAATATCTTTACATGTATTGACTTAGTTCTTTGAACTCTATTATAAGTTAGATTTTCTCTAACTTTAAAAGACTTTTAGAAGTTTTCTTTAGCATTATAGTTGAAAACTTCCCTAATATGGGAAAGGAAATAGCTACCCATAATCCAAGAAGTGCAGAGAGTTCCATACAGGATAAACCCAAGGAGAAATATGCCAAGACACATAGTAATCAAATTGGAAAAAATTAAAGACAAAAATTATTGAAAGCAGCAAAGGAAAAATGACAAATAGCATACAAGGGAACTCCCATAGGTTAACAGCTGATTTCTCAGCAGAAACTCTACAAGTCAGAAGGGAGTGGCAGGACATATTCAAAGTGATGAAAGGGAAGAACCTACAACCAAGAATACTTTACCCAGCAAGTATCTCATTCAGATTCCATGGAGAAATCAAAAGCTTTACAGACAAGCAAAAGCTAAGATAATTCACCACCACCAAGCCAGCTCTACAACAAATGCTAAAGGAACTTCTCTAAGTGGAAAACACAAGAGAAGAAAAGGACCTATAAAAACAAACCCATAATAATTAAGAAAATGGTAATAGGAACACACATATCGATAATTACCTTAAGCATGAATGGATTAAATGCTCCAGCCAAAAGATACAGGCTCGCTAAATGGATACAAAAACAAGACCCGTATATATATGCTGTCTACAAGAGACCCACTTCAGACCTAGGGACACATACAGACTGAAAGTGGGGGGATGGAAAAAGATACTCCATGCAAATGGAAATCAAAAGAAAGCTGTAGTAGCAATACTCATATCAGATAAAATAGACTTTAAAATAAAGAATGTTACAAGTGACAAGGAAGGACACTACGTAATGATGAAGGGATTAATCCAAGAAGAAGATATAACAATTATAAGTATATATGCACCCAACATAGGAGCACCTCAATACATAAGGCAACTGCTAACAGCTCTAAAAGAGGAAATCATCAGTCACATAATAATTGTGGGGGAATTTAACACGTCACTTACACCAATCGACAGATCATCCAAACAGAAAATTAATAAGGAAACACAAGCTTTAAATGACACAACAGACCAGATAGATTTAATTGATATTTATAGGACATTCCATCCAAAACCAGCAGATTACACTTTCTTCTCAAGTGCACATGGAACATTCTCCAGGATAGATCACATCTTGGCTCACAAATCAAGCCTCAGTAAACTTAAGAAAATTAAAATCTTATCAAGCATCTTTTCTGACCACAACGCTATGAGATTAGAAATCAATTACAGGGAAAAACACGTAAAAAACACAAACACATGGAATCAAAACAATACGTTACTAAATAAGCAAGAGATCACTGAAGAAATCAGGGAGGAAATCAAAAAATACCGAGAGACAAATGACAAAGAAAACATGATGATCCAAAACTTACGGGATGCAGCAAAAGCAGTTCTAAGAGGGAAGTTTATAGCAATACAAGACTACCTCAAGAAACAAAAAAAATCTCAAATAAACAGTCTAACCTTACACCTAAAGGAACTAGAGAAGGAAGAACAAACAAAACCCAAAGTTAGTAGGAGGAAAGAAATCATAAAGATCAGAACAGAAATAAATGAAATAGAAACAAAGAAAACAATAGCAAAGATCAGTAAAACTAAAAGCTGGTTCTTTGAGAAGATAAAAAAAAATTGATAAACCATTAGCCAGAGTCATCAAGAAAAAGAGGGAGCAGGCTCAGATCAGTAGAATTAGAAATGAAAAAGGAGAAGTAACAACTGACACTGCAGAAATATAAAGAATCATGTGAGATTACTACACGCAACTGTGTGCCAATATAATGGATAATGTGGAAGAAATGGACAAATTCTTAGAAAAGCATAATCTTCTGAGACTAAACCAGGAAGAAATAGAAAATATAAACAGACCAATCACAAGCCCTGAAATTGAGACTGTGATTAAAAATCTTCCAACAAACAAAAGCCCAGGGCCAGATGGCTTCACAGATGAATTCTATCAAACATTTAGAGAAGAGCTAACACCTATCCTTCTCAAACTCCTCCAAAATACAGCAGAGTGAGGAACACTCCCAAACTCATTCTACGAGGCCACCATCACCCTAATACCAAAACCAGACAAAGATGTCACAAAGAAAGATAACTACAGGCCAATATCACTGATGAACATAGATGCAGAAATCCTCAACAAAATACTGGAAAACAGAATCCAACAGCACATTAAAAGGATCATATACCATGATCAAGTGGGATTTATCCCAGGGATGCAAGGATTCTTCAATATACGCAAATCAATCAAGGTGATACACCATATTAACAAATTGAAGAAGAAACACCATATGATCATCTCAATCAATGCAGAAAAAGCTTTTGACAAAATTCAACACCCATTTTTGATAACAACTCTCCAGAAAGTGGGCTCAGAGGGAACCTAACTCAAAATAATAAAGGCCATATACAGCAAACCCACAGCAAACATCATTCTCAATGGTGAAAAACTGAAAGCATTTCCTCTAAGATCAGGAACAAGAGAAGGATGTCCACTCTCACCACTATTATTCAGCATAGTTTTGGAAATTTTAGCCACGGCAGTCAGAGAAGAAAAAGAAATAAAAGGAATACAAATCAGAAAAGAAGTAAAGCTGTCACTGTTTGCAGATGACATGATACTATACATAGAGAATCCTAAAGATGCCACCAGAAAACTAGTAGAGCTAACTGGTGAATCTGGTAAAGTTGCAGTATACAAAATTAATGCAGAGGAATCTATTGCATTCCTAGACACTAATGATGAAAAGTCTGAAATAGAAATTAAGGAAACACTCCCATTTACCATTGTAACAAAAAGAATAAAATACCTACGAATAAACCTACCTAGGGAGACAAGAGACCTGTATGCAGAAACCTATAAGACACTGATGAACGAAATTAAAGATGATACAAACAGATGGAGAGATATACCATGTTCTTGGATTGGAAGAATCAATATTGTGAAAATGACTATCCTACCCAAAGCAATCTACAGATTCAGTGCAATCCCTATCAAGTTAACAAAGACATTTTTTACAGAACTAGAACAAAAAATCTTAAAATTTGTATGGAGACACAAAAGACCCTGAATAGCCAAAGCAGTCTTGAGGGAAAAAAACGGATCTGGAGGAATCAGACTCTGTGACTGCAGACTATACTACAAAGCTAGTGTAATCAAGACAATGTGGTACTGGCATAAAAACGGAAGCATAGATCAATGGATTGGGATAGAAAACCCATAAATAAACCCATGCACCTATGGTCAACTTATCTATGATAAAAGTGGCAAGGATATACAATGGAGAAAAGACAGTCTCTTCAATAAGTGGTCCTGGGAAAACTGGACAGCTACATGTAAAAGAATGAAATTAGAACACTCCCTAACACCATGCACAAAAATAGACTCAAAATGGATTAGAGACCTAAATGTAAGACTGGACACTATAAGACTCTTAGAGGAAAACTTAGGAAGAACACTCTTTGACATAATTCAGAGCAACATCTTTTTTGACCAACCTCCTAGAGTAATGGAAATAAAAACAAAAATAAACAAATGGGACCTAATGAAACATAAAAGCTCTTGCACAGCAAAGGAAACCATAAACAAGGCGAAAAGACAACCCTCAAAATGAGAGAAAATATTTGCAAGTGAATCAATGGACAAATGATTAATCTCTAAAATATATAAACAGCTCATGCAGCTCAATATTAAAAAAAAACACGTGATCCAAAAATGAGCAGAAGACCTAAATAGACATTTCTCCAAGGAAGACATACAGCTGGCCAAGAAGCATATGAAAAGCTGCTCAGCATCACTAATTATTAGAGAAATGCCAATCAAAACTTCAATGAGGTATCACCTGACACCAGTTAGAATGGGCATCATCAGAAAATCTACGAAGAACAAATGCTAGAGAGGGTGTGGAGAAAAGAGAACCCTCTTGCACTGTTGGTGGGAATGTAAATTGATAAAGCCACTATGGAGAACAGTATGGAGTTTCCTTAAAAAAACTAAAAACAGAACCACCATATGACCCAGCAGTCCCAGTACTGGGCATATACCCAGAGAAAACCATAATTCACAAAGACACATGCACCCCATTATTCATTGCAGCGCTATTTACAATAGCCAGGTTGTGGAAGCAACCGAAATGCCGATCAGCAGACGAGTGGATAAAGAAGATGTGGTACATATATATAATGGAATATTACTCAGCCATAAAAAGGAATGAAATTGAGTCATTTGTAGAGACGTGGATGAATCTAGAGACTGTCATATAGAGTGAAGTAAGTCAGAAAGAGAAAAACAAATATTGTATATTAACGCATATATGTGGAACCTGGAAAAATGGTACAGATGAACTGGTTTGCAGGGCAGAAATTGAGACACAGATGTAGAGAACAGACATATGGACACCGGGGGGGAAAGTGGCGGGGGGGTGGTGTGATGAATTGGGAGATTGGGATTGACATGTATACAATGATGTGTATAAAATTGATGACTAATAAGAACCTGCTGTATAAAAAAATAAATAAAATTCAAAAATTCAAAAAAAGCAGTATCTTTAAGTTAATTAAATTTTTGATAAGATCTGAATTCCCATCCATACATGTGAACATAAACCTATATATAAATGTAAGTATATATCTATTTTTACAAATGTATGTATATGTACATATATACATTTTCTCCATACGTATGGATGTATGTGTATATATATACTGGGGGGAGAGAGAGAAAGAGAGAGAGAGAGAGAGAGACACCAACCAACCTTACTTGGACACAAATTTAAGATTAAATCAAAGCAAGATGATATAGATTCTTAGTAAATTAGTGCAATGTTGGATGTGGCACAATGTCCAGATTATAAGGACTAATAATTATGTTCTGTGATAGTTTGAATACACTTTTAGTATCTTAGCTGAATTTTTCAGGGATAGTGACATCCTGTAAAGAATGTTTGTAGAACCAGGTGTTACTTAATTTTAAGAAAAACCTAAGTATAGATAAGGGGCATGTGAGCAGTTTTATCTTGTTAAAAAGGAAGGCATTTTCTGTTTTACTTCAGAAGGTTGTACTATCCAAAACAGGCACAAGTTGATAAGCCAGTATGTCTTCTGCCCATACCTCTTTCCTGAGTGCAATTTCTTCTCTCCCATTTTCTGCTGGATATATACCTCTTAAAGTTAAAAATACACCTCAAACACAGCAAGGTGAAACTTAACTCACTGTGTCCTACTTCCCTCTAAACTTGCTTCTTTTACTGACTTCCCCATTTTTGTTAGTGCACCGCCATTCACCTTGATGCCTGTACCAGAAACCTGGAGGCATTCCAGACACATCCCTTTCCTGTGTCTTGTGAGCCCTCTAATGTAAACACTCACAACATTGCTTAACTGTGTCTCATATTCAGTGTTTCATCCTTGTTCTTGTTACTGTTTTCCAAAGTAAAGCCCATATCTTCAACCCCTGGAAGTCCTTGCCTACATTCTTTCGTCACTTCAATCCAATCTCTACATTGAAGTCAGTGCGGAATTTCAAGAGCCTATATAATAGAGTTTCTCCTCTGCTAAAATCCTCAGTAACTTTCTGTCTTCTAGAGAGTCTCATCACTTAGGCCTACAATGAATAAGTGACCACCCCCACCTGTCTCTCAATACTTATCTCCTATTACGCCCCTCATATCCCTCAACCTACATTCTCTCCCTACAAGCTATTTCTGGTACTCTGTCACTGTCTTTGTACATGCTATTCCTGTCACTCAGAATACTCATCTTCATCATGTCTGCTTGGATAAGTCCTATTTCATGTAGCAAACTCAGTTCAGATTTTCATCTGTGAAGATGGTCTTTCTATATAGTGATGACCACTCCCTTTTTCGTGCTATCTCTGCACCATGATTGTGCCTCTGTTTTTTGGAAGGAAAATAGTCTACTAAAAAGTGATTGTTCAGAAAGGCTATAATGTCACCTCATCTATCATGGCTTGCAAATGGGATATGGAACTAAAAGTCTTTGTGGTACGTACGTTTGGGATAATTAGGGTAGAATAAAAAGGCTATGAAATGTTAAATCCTATAGAATTAAGAAATAAGGGTTATTTATGAAGAAGAATACGGATGAAAATATTTTTGATGTCTCCCTAGTTTCTAATTTTATATTTGGTGAATAAAAAGCATGTTTAAAATAAAAATAACTTTAAATGTGGTAGAAATAATTTCACTAAGCCAGGTGTCAACAACTGTTGCCCATGAAGCAGTAATTATAATTATTAGCACTTTTGTATGCTCATTATTTTCCAAGAATTGTATATAGTTTGTATGTAAAGCTATCTCTATTTCACACGTGAAAAAGGCTGTGCATAATGAAGCTAAATCCAAGTACATGTAGTTTACGAGTGGCAGAGCTGGGACTGGTACCCAGATCTGTGTGATACCTCAGCCTGGGCTTTGTCCTAATCTCTCAGTTTCATAGGAGAAAATTACTTGGTGACCTGGAGAAGATTATTACAGGAGGAATATATATGCAAGTATGTTAGAATGATAATATTCTGTATGAATTTTAAGTGTTAATTCTCATATGACCTAAAGAGAATTCTGGCCCTGTTGGTCTCTGAAAAAAATCTAAACTTTATACTATGGCACAGTTTTTTTAATTGGAGTACTCTGAAAAGTACACAAATCATAATTATAGCTTGAAGATGTCACAAAGGTCGCATACCCAATTATTCCACACCCAGGTAAAAAGGTATTATGTTACCAACAATCAAAAAGCCCATCAAGCGCCATAATAGTCATAAACTGGTCCCACCTCCTCAAAGGTAACCTCTAACCTGATTTATAATACCTCAGATTAATTTTGTTGTGTTGATGTAAGTGGAATTGCATTATATATATAAATATATATATATGTAACTGACTTTTTCCACTCAACATTATGTTTGTGAGATTCATCCATGTTGCATATAGCATTAGTTCATTAATTTTCTTTTTTAATGACTATACCACAGTTTAATTATGCAATCTACTGTTAAGAAAATGTGGATTGTTTCCAGTTTGGGACCATTACAAATAATTCTTCTTTGAAAATAATTGTACATATCTTTCGGTGAATATTTGTAGGCTTTTATATTGGATATACAGCCAGGATTGGAATCACTGGATCATTGAGTATATGTATCTTTAGCTTTATAGGTATTACCAAAGGGTTTTCCAAAGTTGATGTATAAATTTATACTCTCATCAGTAGTGAATAAAGGTACAAATTGCTGTGCATCTTCTTTAGTACTTCAAATTGTCAGATTTTTAATTTGAGCCTTTCTGGTGGCTGTATAATGACATTTCTCGTTTTAACTTGCATGTACTGGTGGCTAATGAGGTGGAACACTTTCACTTGTTTACTGGTTATTTCAAAGATCTCTTTTTGGAAATGCCTTTTTTTCTATTGAATTGTCTATATTTCTCTTAGTGATTTGCTGTAGTTATTTCAAAATATGTATTCTGGATTGTAGTCCTTTGTTGGTTACCTGTATTACACATTTCCTTTTTTAAAAAATCTAAGTAACTTGCCTTTTTGCTCCTTAATGAATTACTACTTTAATAAACAGAAGTTTTAAATTCATTTTACCCCAGTTCAATATTTTCTGTTATGGTTAGTGTACTTTTGTTCTGAGTTTAAAAGTAACATTTCCTACTCTATGACCTAGAAGATATTCTCCTGGGTTGCCATATAGTTACTTTATTGTTTGACCTTTCATATTACATTCCATCTCGTGTTTATGGTGTGAGAAAGGGATGAATGTCCATTTTTCCTATTTAGATTCAATTGAAGTAGCATGATTTATTGCAAACAGTGTTCTGCAGTGTCACATTTAGTCAAATGCCTATACATGCATGGCTCACTTTATGGATTCTAATAAGTTCTTTTTTTTAAAAGTCATTCAGCCTTCTTTTTTATATGTATAATTTATTTATTTATGTATTCATTCATTCATTCATTTTTGGCAGTGTTGGACCTTAGTTGTGGCATGCAGGATCTTTCATTGCAGTGCAGGCTTTTCGTTGCAGGGTGCGGGCTTCTCTCTAGTTGTGGTGTGTGGGTTTTCTCTCTCTAGCTGTGGCGCATGGGCTCGGTAGTTGTGGTGCACAGGCTTAGTTGCCCTGCAGCATGTGGGATCTTAGTTCCCTGACCAGGGACTGAACCTGTGTCCCCTGCATTGGAAGGCAGATTCTTTACCACTGGACCACCAGGGAAGTCCCTCTAATAAGTTCTGTTTGTACATTTGCCTGTACTTATGTCAATGCCACATTGTCTTAATTGCTATAGATTTATAATGATTTTAATATCTGGTAGTATTGTAAAATAAAAATTGTACCAGCTGGTAAAACAGGCAAGAAAAAATTTATTCAAGACTATTGCAGTTATGGATCAAGACTGTTGCAACAGGGGAGAGAGAATGAACTCAGCTCCACTGAACAAAATGTGGGAGAATTTGTTAAGTGCTGGGATGAGCTAGCATAAAAAGATTGGAGGACATTAAGAGGTTGGATGGTCAATGTGATTATGCTATTTGTGTTTGCTAATTGTGCCTTACCAAAGTTAGGCTCCTACCCTCCCGCAGAGTCTGGAAGACAGGCCCTATCTTTCTTGATAATTACATTTCAAAGGGATGGCTAACAGGTCCTTGAGAAAGATATTCTTGGGTTGTAGACTAAGATTTACATCTCAAAGGGGCAGATTAAAAAATTTACATCCTCTTTCCAAAGTAAGTGCTCTAAGCAAAGAGAAGTTGGGGCCTAGAGTCTAAAGTTTAGGGAAGCTAAGGGGAACACTAAGTCTATCTTGGCCCATGTAAGCCCTTCATATTTATTTTCTCCTTTTTAAAGGTTATGTTGCTATTTTTATTCATTTGCTTTCCAAATAAATTTTAGAACCAGCTTGTCACCACCCCCTAAAAAAAAAAACAAGAAAAAAAAAAAACAACTGCTTTGGTTTTAATTGGATTTCACTGAATATATAGATCAATTTGTAGTAAATTAATATCTTTATTATATAAAGTATTCCAGTTCATGAATATGAAATAGTCTTCCATTTATCTAGGTCTTTATTTTCTCTGAATAATGTTTTTGTGGTTTTCACGCTAGTGAGTCTTAGACTTTTTATGTGATTTATTACTAGGTTTTTGATAGTTTTGCTCTTGTTGTAAATGGTATCTTTTAAAGTTTTTCATTTTTTATTTTTTGTTGCTGATATTGAGAAGTACACCTTGATTTTTATTCCTTGGCCTTGTATCCAGAGATAATGCTTATTAGTTTGCTTATTAACTTGAGTAGTTTATCTGTAGTATCACTCAGATGTACATATCCAGGTGGTTTGTGATTAATGTCAGTTTTATTTCTCCCTTTCCAATCATTCATTTTATAACTTTTATTTTTGTGCTACATACTCTAGTACAGTGAGATTATTTGTTGATATTTGTTTCTCATTTTAGCTCTCGGAGGTGAGGCTTTTAGTAAATCACCTGTAAAGTATGATATTTCCTGTAGGCTTGTTGTAGATGCTTTTTATTCCTAGTGTTCTAAGAGGTTTTGTTATTACTAGGTGCTCAATTTTATCAAGCTTTTTTTTCCGGGATAACTTGAGACAATCATATTAGCTTTCTCCCTTATTAATTTGTAAAATCACATTGCTTCATTTTCTAATGTTAAAATAGCCTTGCATTTCTGAGATAAACCAAACATGGGTGATATGTATAACCCTTTTAATTTATTGCTAGATTTTTTTGGCTACCATTTGTTAACATTTGATTTAGAGTATTTCCATTGTGTCCATGAAAGAGATTGGCCTATTTTCCATTCTTATGATATGCTTGCTGGGTTTAAGTACCTGATTATGCAGGCTTGGAAACTTGCCATTCAGGCCTGGAATATTTTTTATGGGAGAAGTTTTAAATGAGAATTTAATATATTTAATAGACATAAGACTTTCTATTTTTGATTTCCATTTGTAAAAATATTTTACCTCCATTTTCCAGATTTTCCCTTTTTGTCGGTTTGAGTAGTTTTTGTCTTTCTAGGAATTTGTCTACTGAGGACACGGAGAGGGGGAAGGGTAAGTTGGGACAAAGTCAGAGAGTGGCATGGACATATATACACTACCAAATGTAAAATTGATAGCTAGTGGGAAGCAGCCTCATAGCACAGAGAGATCAGCTTGGTGATTTGTGACCACCTGGAGGGGTGGGATAGGGAGGGTGGAAGGGAGACGCAAGAGGGAAGAGAGATATGGGGATATATGTATATGTATAGCTGATTCACTTTGTTATAAAGCAGAAACTAACACACCATTGTAAAGCAATTATACTCCAATAAAGATGTTTAAAAAGTGGTAAATAAAATAAAATAACAAATATATTCATATTCAGTCCACATTGTATTTAATAATATATTTATTATTGAAATTTTGGAAATGTGATATAAAACTATGAATTTCTAGCCTCTTTGGGAAAAGCAAGTGATTCGATGATCCTAGGTCTGCTTTCCTGTGTATTAACCTCAGTAGGAATTGAATAGTTCTGCCCACTTTGCCATGAGCTGTCCATTTAGCTACAATCCCCATCACTTTCCCATCCTCTTACACCTAGATTATTTTGTGCATTTTATTATGTATACACATTGGAATGTGTGATTTCTTATAGATGGAATATTTCAGTGCCAAGAGTTAAAATGGAACATAGAAGGATATGTTTTCCACTTACTTGGTTATAAACAAGGCACGTAATGGAAAACGCTCCTGGTTTAAAAATGCAAAAGTAAAAGATTTTCAACTGTTGTACAAAACATGAGCCTTATTAGTCTATAGGTAAAATACAAAAACCTAGTAAAGTTAATATCATGCTGAAATGTTTCAGTGTATTCTGTATTAAAAATCTTTGATGCTGTAGATTTATCACATCTGGAAACAAAAGGTGATTTTCCAGGAACTGAGTTCTAAATCCTTACCATTTACAAGCACATCAATAATTCATCACAGTTTTCAGAATAATTTCATATTTGTTGGCCTGACTCTAGCAGTGACCTGGCTAGGAGAGTATGAAGCAGGTACTGTTATATCCATGTCACTAGGGGCACAGCTAAACCATGTCAAGATTAAGAGTTGGCTGACAGACATTACCAAGTTGGGCAACAGTTAAGCTGGGACAAGAATTCAGGCTGTCTGTACTTTAAACCTAGTGGCGTGTAGCGGGTTAGTAGATTCAGAGATTCTGCTATATAGCTAACGCCCATTTTAAGTATTAAAGATTTAGAATTTGAAGTAGAGGCTACACGAATTCATATGTGACTCTCATCTCCTATGGCTCTTTAAATTCACCACAAATAGCCATGCCATTAGCATAAAATACTGGTAGACAGGTATTTAATGAAGAAGAAAGGGAAATAAAGGGGGGTTTTAAGACACTACTTGGGAGAAAAGCCCTGTATTGATAACTACAGTGGTGGTATTCAGCTTTGAGACATTCATATACTATGTGAAATGCATGTATTACTACATGAGACATTAAGCACAAGGGTAAGGGGGGGCCCTCCTCAAGAAGTTCATAGACTTGGAGGCATAAAATAATAAGGAACAGTAAAACTTCAAGCTACCAAGGAATGCCTGGGAATGTGATGAATGCTGGAAAGAACACTGTCAGGCTTGGAATGCTCCTTAGGACTCCTGCTCTTTATTTTCTGGTATCCCAATTGAATACACTGGTGGGAGCTGGAGAGTATACAGTTTATTAAGCTGCCGCAGAACATTAAATAATAACCTGCAAATAATAACAGCAACAACAACAATAGGGCCTTTCCAGATTTATTCGTTAGCACTTTATAAACTCATAAAAATAAATAATATATGGAACTGATTCTCATAGCACAGAAGAAGATGCTTCTTCAAGTTAAAAATCTCACTACGTTTTTAGCATGATCACTAGGCAGAGTTTCATGAAGGAATCAGACAGTCATATTTACCTTTTAAAAATAAGTCCTTGCAAAGAGCACATGTTATTGATCTAGAAGTGTAAGTATTTTTGATTTTTAAAACACATTTTAAAAAAATATGCAGTTAAAATGTCAAAAATGTTTTTGGATCAAATTGTAACAGGAGGCTTCAAATCTTTGTCAAGTAGGTTAGATAAAATATTTAGTTAAATCTAGTGAAACTCCTGCTAAAATTAAATATGAAGACTCAAAAAGGATTCAGCATTTGTATATCTCACCGTATGTTTTGTAGCACAAATCACAAGGCATATATATATATATATATATATATATATATATATATATATATATATATAGTGTTGAATGCTCTATTGAGTGAATGGCATCGTGAAAGAGCATGGACGTGTAGCCAGACAGATCTGAGGTCAAATCCCAGATACTCAATCCTTTGTCCTCTCTGGCCTTAGATAAGTTACTTAACCCATCTGAGTGTCAGTTTCCTCATCTGTAAACTGCACCATTAGAAGTGACAGGAGTTCCTTGAATTCAGTCAGGAGTTATTACAGGATCATTTAAACAGAAGTAAAAATGATATTTTCAGAGAAACCTCCAATAAGTGTTTCCTAATACATCACAAGATGTTTTTCCACCCTGGACCATACGTTAGACAGTGAAGCTTTAAGACACGTGATTTTATAGTATACTGCTTCAGTTAGCAGTTTGTAAAAAACATGTAAAAATATGTTTAGCCAAATCATAGACTTGGCTAAACATTAGTCACCAATACTCTGCCCCATTTCTAGACTCATAATGGGTGCATTATTTCTTTCAACACGTTATTTGATGTTATTTCCATTTCACCGTCAGTAAGATGAAGTTGCTAATCCTTTTTAACTGTATAGTTGTTTATAAAGTAAGAAAGAAAGAGCAAGAAATAAATTATTTTTCAGATGGCTCATTACACATAAAATTCATTTAGCTGAGGAGTACATTTCAGGATCTGAAACTACAATAAAAGGAGATGGGTTGCTTGCTGCCCGCTGCTTCCCTCTCTTATAAATCTCAGTTGCTGCTGCATTGTGTGGTCCGTGGCTCATAATTGTTTCTGCCGTAGTGGACATACTCTTGGGGACACTTTGTCTCTTAATGCCAATCTTGCTGGGTGCAGTTTAGCTTTCACTTTCTATCATTGGCTTCAATAAATTCAAGGGTTAAGGTACTTAAGTTTTACCTCTCAGGCTTGTCAAATTTTCCTTACTTGCTTTTATCCAAATGTTCTTTTGATAGCCATTTTTCACTTTTGCTTTGAAAAACCAACTCAACCAAACAAGTGAATTCAGATGAGAAATGTCCTTGGCATGTATAACAATATGCGATGTGAATTAAATGGGAGGGAAAAATCCTCCCCATTGCGGATGTGAGCCTAGATGATAACGGAGTTGTGATTTAGTCCATGAAAATGCGTTAGAGGAAGTGAACTGACCTTTCTCTTCTCTTACTGCTGAGACAAAATGAGGACATAAATACAAATTAATTTCTTCTTATCACTTCATGAGACATTATAATTCATTTTTCATTTATGTGCATAATGCTTACCTAGCTTACAAAAATATGCATTATTCCGAAAAGCTCAAGGGATTCATATACTTAAATGGAAACTCAGAGAAAGACTAATGTTTTTTCTCTAGAGAAGAGATTTCTAATTCTAATATACTGATTTAAAAAAAAGTTTTTTAGCTTCCTGTCAATTCCATTTGATCCAATCTCTTGTACTTGTCTAACAGTGTGGTTACATCCATTCAGGCAGTGTTAGGAACTAGCATCTCTGAGTGATTATAAAAGCTGACTGATAATCCAACAATTGCTTAGCTCCATCCTTTGTAATTCAGATTAAGGTCAGCATTTCTAAGCAATAAACAGGTAAATCTATAAATTCAAGCACTGTGTACATCTATTTATATTTGTGCATATGGCATTGCAAAAATCTACCTGTGGGCAGACATGTACAGCATACGAGCAAGCAATTTCTAATTCGGTTATCTAATTTCACTGAGACCAGTAAAAAGAACCATGCCTACGTTGTAACAGAAGAGACTTAGATTCAGTTCATTGAGATTGTTCTGAGAGTAAGATAGATTTAGGCAGTAGAATGTGTTACTGAAGGATGTGTATGCTCTCTTGTGTTGGAAATGTTTAAAAAAGAATATACTGGAATTCTAAAGGTCTATCTGTAAAGATTTAATACGTACTTTTCTAGAGTGAGTAAAATAGTTCACCTTGGTGGTTCATATAAATACTATGGTTCGATATAAATACTATGATCAAGCAAAATGTAAATAACCACCAACACTTGTATAACTCAGTTCAAATTAAAACTGCTTTTCAGTACATGATCTTGTATAATATTTGAAGCAATTCTTTAAGTGGTTGGTATGATTATTTTCTTTGAGAGACATTAAATTATCTAGCCATAAATTTCTTGAAAAAGTCACTTGATTTCATTGAGCAGGGAGAGATAAAGAATTGCTGGTATTATTACAAGAAGTTATGGATTTACAATGTTTTTGTAATTTGAAAAGACATACACACGTTGGTAATCCAAGCAATTGATTGACCTAAGACTTGAATCCAAGTGGTTTGGCTCTAGATATTTTTATCTTCCTCACGTAAGATACAAAATCACAAAGTGATAGCATATTTGTATTTGAGAAGTTGTCACAATACATTATTAAAACTCTGCTCCATTTGAACAATTTAAATTCATTTTACTCTAGTAATTGAAATGTATTCTCTAGAATTTTCCCACTGTAATATGTACATCTTTACCTGTAACAACTTTAGTTTTGTGAGACATTTTGCAGTGCCATAGAATCAGCCTCTCTTAAATTTCTTACGTAGTTTATTAGCTGTGCCATGACAGAATGCCTGAGATTGGGTGCCCTAAACAACACAAATATATTTTATCACAGTTCTGGAGTCTAGAAGTCCAAGATCAAAGTATTGGCAGGTTTGGTTTCTTGAGGCCTCTCTCCTTGGCTTGCAGATCGCGGCCTTCTCATTGTCCACACATGGTCTCTCCTCTGTGCTAACACATCCCTAGTGTCTTTCTGTGTATCCAGATTTCCTCTTCTTATAAGGACATTTGTCAGATTGAATTAGAGCCCACCCTAACAGCCTCATTTTAATTTAAAAGCCCTATTTAAAGGCCCTGCCTATCAAGGTCCTGTCTTCTAATACAGTCACATGCTGGGCTAGAGGGCAATAGGGCTTTAACATATGAATTTTAGGCAGACACAATTCAGTCCATAACATCTTTATTCTGTTAATTTTGGGCACATAGTTTATGTTCAGTGAATATTTGTTGCTTAAATAAATTCTTGATTGGTGATTGAATGAATTGGAGCTTATCATTAACTATTAGTTAAATTAAATATTGACTGAATTATAAATCTGCTTCAGTGAATTATCAGTTATCTATTATGATTATTTGAATACAAAGGTCACTTTTAATACTAATCTTTTTTTCTTTTTTATTGAAGTATAGTTGATGTACAATACTATGTAAGTTACAGTTGTACAGTATAGTGATTCACAGTTTTAAAGGTTGTACTCCTTTTATATTTATTGTAAAGTACTGGCTATATTCCCTGTTTTGTACAATATATCCTTGTAGCTTATTTTATACCTCATAGTTTGTACCTCTTAATCCCCTACCCCTATAATGCCCCTCCCCTCTCCCCACTGGTGAACACTAGTTTGTTCTCTATATCTAGGAGTCTGCATCTTTTTTGTTATATTCACTAGTTTTATGTATTTTTTAGCGTACACATATAAGTGATATCATACAGTATTTGTCTTTCTCTGACTTATTTCATTTAGCATAATGCCCTCCAAGCCCATCCATGTTGTTGCAAATGGCAGAATTTCATTATCTGTTCATCTGTTGATGGAAATAATATTCTTAAAATAGTTGTTTTAACTAGGTTGAGTCTGTACCTAAAATAATATTTATTATTGTTTTTTATAACTCATATAGTGAAAAAAACTGTAGTATATAGTGTATCACAGTATATTTTGGAGTTTCTATAAATTTAATCTTAAGCAATCTAGTATAGAGGTGTTTATGTGGATTTGTTTTATATGATGTCCTACTAAAATGAATAAATTATAATCATCCATCTATGAGATTACAAACCTAAGATGCTGCCTCAGTGGACACTACCTTTGTGTGTCTTGTAGCACTGGAGAGAAGATGTTATACCTATTTGGACGCCTTAGTTGATTTTCTTTCATTTATGAAGGTGGTGCTACCTACAGTTTGAGTTTATCTCTTACCCCCTTGACACCCATCTCCCCTGAGGTTGGAGCCCTGCAGTAAACATCCCACAATTTAACCTTTTATATCTGCATCATAAAATCAGGCAGATGGTGCAATTTATGGCTAAAGAGTGAGATTTCCTCTCTTTGAAGATAGTTTTTTCACAACTAATCCATTAACAGGTATGTTACATGCCATTTTATCTGATTCATCCTGACATGGTAACTAGGAAGTTCACTAAAAGAACTTCTAATATGTTTTAGGAAAAAACTCCCAAATGTTTGATTGTAATAATTAAATGGCTAATACTGAATTCATTGAGTTACATTAGCCCATTCCCTGTGGGTATCTTGCATCACTATTCCAGTGCTATGGCTTCTGCCATAACTAGCATAATTCAAAAGGAATAGAGTAGAGAATGAAAGTGTAAAAAATACAAAAATCAGTTACATTATGCTGAAAGCAATAACATTTTTATTGACATTTATGAAGAAAAATTGAAAACTCACCTGTGACTGAGCTGCATATGAGTCCATGATCATTTTAATATTGTAGTAAAATGTTTATTGCCTACTCCTTACCCATGTATGAGACTCCCTTTTTTAAAAGATGGTAGATTAAACACATTTTTAAAAAAAATAGGTCTCTGAATTAATTAGGAATAGATGGATTTTGCCATGATGCTTATTACACATGTATTATTTGAATCATATATCAAAATTTTCTAGGTGGATCAATCCAAACATGTAGCATCAAGTAAGGTAGAAATTATGATCAGGCTTATTGTAGATACTTGAGTATATTAGTAAAAAAAATATGAGTTACAAACATGTTTCTAGCTCTAATTCTATATAAAATAAGACATCCATATTTTGAGATACTTCTAGGTCTAGAGATCCAATATCTATGGGAAAATAATTCTATAATTTATGAGAAAGTCAAAAAAGTTGAAATTTTTGGCTCTGAAGTACATCCTAATGGAGTTGAAATTAATGATACATTTCTTTTCTTAAAACACTCCCCTTTACACAGAAATCATCACAACATATTTTTTCCATCTAAAAACCATTGGTGCTTGGTTTATATTACATATTTAAACAGTGTGTCATATAGATATTAGTGACATGCTAAAGATAGGGTAACTATTACTCAGGAAATCTTACAGTTTTCTCACTAGAATAGTTTAGAGAAATAGTGAATTTAAATACTTTGTAGGGCTTCCCTGGTGGCGCAGTGGTTGAGAGTCCGCCTGCCGATGCAGGAGACACGGGTTCGTGCCCTGGTCCGGGAGGATCCCACATGCCGCGGCGCGGCTGGGCCCGTGAGCCATGGCCGCTGGGCCTGTGCGTCCGGAGCCTGTGCTTCGCAACGGGAGAGGCCACAACAGTGAGAGGCCCGCATACCGCAAAAAAAAAAAAAAAAAAAAAAAAAAAAAAAAAAAAAAAAAAAAACTTTGTAATAATAATCCAGTTAACTTTAAAAATCCACATGTGGATATGACGTTAAGCCACTACTAATTTTCTTCTACAGTTAGGACATTAAGCAATTCAAATTATACAAGATTGCTTCAAATGAGAGTCTTTTTTTGGCATCTTATTTAGTAGTCAGACTTTTATTCTTTAGGATGTATTTTCAGACCTAAGAGAGATACACATTTTACATATTATCAATGAAGAATCCTCTTTAATTCTACATTTATATTTTTGCTTGCATTTACTGTGGAGATGTTTCAAATAGTGGTGTGATATCTGCCTCAGAATTCTTTTAAGTATCTTTGTTTTTCAATGTAAGGTGAAACAAAGAGTGAACTAATCTAACGACAAATGAAAGGCACAATGCTTATCTAATTATAAGCAGGAGCTGGCAGGGTGTTCTTTACAACTCCTGGTATAAATAGGAGGCTCAAAGTTAGATACTTTTATAAATCATTCATGCTATTTTTAATAAAATTCAGTTAACAATTAATTGTTTGCTGATGTTGTGGTGGGTTTTCTCTTCCCCAGGTACTGGGAGATCGGTGGGCAAACATCTGTAGGTGGACAGAAGATCGCTGGGTTCTTTTACAAGACATTCTTCTAAAATGGCAACGTTTTACTGAAGAACAGGTGACTCATGTGGGGGATATTATATCAGTGAAAGACATGGAGAGATATCAAATGGATAAATGAAAAAATATAATGATGTACTTTAATAATTTTTTTTTTCTCTTTTGGAATTATTTGATTTCTTTCAGTGCCTTTTTAGTGCATGGCTTTCAGAAAAAGAAGATGAAGTGAACAAGATTCACACAACTGGCTTTAAGGAGCAAAGTGAAATGTTATCAAGTCTTCAAAAACTGGCTGTATGTATTTTTTAGCTTTCAATAGTCTTTAAAAACAACCCAATAGCTTATACTAACATCATTATTTGGTCTTTCTATTCTTTCAAATCTTAAATGAAATATTCATTGTTCTTGCTTAGATCAGTCTATTCAATTATACCATATTGTTACTTTTCTTAATTAAAATAGGGAAAGGTATAATGTTGTAGTGAGCTGAGGCTGCTGTCCTCACATAGTGGAAAGAGAAACTCTAGTGTCTCTGTCTCTTCTTATAAGGACATGAATCCCAGCATGGGAGCTTCACCATCATAACCTCATCTAAACCTAATTACCTCCCAAAGGAAGGCCCAATGTCCTAATACCATGGGAGGTAGGATTTCAACATATAAATTCTGTGTGGACACAATCATTCAGTCCATATCATTACACCCCTGGACTCCCAAAATTCATGTCTTTTTCACATGCAAAATACATTCATTCCGTACGAATAGCCCCCAAAGTCTTAACTGGTTCCAACATCATCTCTACAGTGTACGGTGTAAAGTCCAAAATCTCATCATTACCTAAATCGGATATGAATAAGACTCCAGGTATAATTCATCCTGAGGCCGAATTGTCCAACAGTGAACCTGTGAAACCAGACTAGTTATGTGCTTCCAAAATACAGTGGTGTGACAGGTGTAGGATAGGCATTCCCATTCTAAAAGGGAGAAATAGGAAAGAAGGAAGGGGTGACGGGCCCCAAATAAGTCTAAAGCATAGTAAGAACTGTTCCATTAGATCTTAAGGTATGAGAATAACCTGCTTTAGAATGATTCTCTGCGCTGCAGGACCACTGGAGTGGCAACATCACCCCCAGGATTCCACAAGATGGCCTTGCCTCTTCAGCTTCACAGGGCACTTCATGCCCCCATGGCTCTCTGCAGCAGCCCCACCTACAGGACTTCCTGTGATTGCTGCTCCTGAGGCACTGGGTGGGGGCATCCCAAACTTGAGAGGTGGCCCCACCCTTTGAAGCCCAGGAGGAACCAGCCCCGCCTCCTGGGCCTGTAGTGGGGGTGGCAGCTCTGATGATCTCTGAATCACCTCTATTGTTTTGCCCTCTTCTTGAGGAATAGCACATATTCACAGCCTTCCTTCAATCCTTCCAGTTTTCTTTGTTTCCATTAGTCCTAGCTGGCAGTTTCTGCTGGTATAATCCCATCTGTATCCTGGGCTTCTGATGAGATGGCTGATTAGGTCTCTGGTTCACACCCACACTAATCTCCTTATCAAATGGTGAATCAACCACACCCTTACTGTTCTCTTCTGAACTGTGCTTTCTCATTTTTTGTAATATGCATAGGCTGAGAATTTTCGAAATCCACGAGTTCTGGTTCCTTTTTGCTTAACAGTTCCTTCTTCAATCAGTTTCTCTCTTCTTGCATTTTACCATAAGCATTCAGGAGAAACCATGCTGTTCCTTCCACACTTGGCTTAGATATCTAAAGACATCAAATTTCTTAGGTAAATATCCAATTTCATCACTCACAAGTTCTACCTTCCACAAAATACTAGAACATTAACACAGTTCAGTCAAGTTCTTTGCAACTTTATAACAAGGATCATCTCCTTTGTCCGATATGTTCCTTATTTCCATCTGAGGCTTCATCAGAATGGCCTTTACCATCCATATTTATACCAGGATTCTGTTCATGATTATTTATGTATTCTCTAAGAAGATGGAAACTTTCTTTCCAGCTCTTCTCTTTTCTGAGTCCTCACCAGAATTACCCTTTAGAGTATCTTCATGGCAATCTTGGCTTTTTCTAACATGCACCTCAGAACTTTTCCACCCTCTACCCATTAACCAGTCCAAAGCTCTTTCTGCATTTTCAGGTATTTGTTACAAGAGCGCACCAGTTCTTGGTCCCAGTTCCTGTCCTAGTCTGCTTGGGCTACTATAACAAAATGCCACAGACTGGTGGCTTAACAGTAGATATTTATTTCTTACAGTGCTGAAAGCTGGGAAGCAAAAGATCAAGGTGCTGGAAGATTTGATTCTTGGTGAGGGCCCTCTTCCTATCTTCCAGACAGCACCTTCTTGCTGTATCCTCACATAGCAAAATAGAGGAAGCTCTGGTGTCACTTCCTCTTTTTATAAGGGCATTAATCCTAGCATGGGGGCCTTACTCTCATGACCTCATCTAAGCCTAATTATCTCCCAAAAGCTCCACCTCCTAATATCACAGTGGGAGGTTATTCCTTCAAAATACGAATTTTGGAGGGATAGAAACATTAATTTCATAATATATGGGTAAAGTTTCAACTTTGTTTTTTGAAACAGAATTGTACTCTTGAAAAAGTATAGCATACCTGGAATAAGATTTCATTAAAAATTAAAAGGTAGCACTAAGAAGTACTTGTGAATGTTCCATAAAGTTCTGAACAGTATAATTCTAAAGTAAACTTAAGTTTAATAAGTCTAATGAGTCTAAAGTAAGCTTAAGTAGATTCTCTGAGATATATAAAGAGAAGCACAAGAGATGATTATGCTCACATAGAAGGGGCTTATATCCTGGTTTGGAAAACAAGGAAAACATTAAAGCAAACCAAATGGCATTGATTATAGTGCCTGTGTTGTGTGTTTTGAGGAATTAATGAACTTTGGCAATAAGAAGACAGCAGGCTTCACTGAGACGTTTCAGTGTGAGTTGAACCTTATGGGATTAAAAAAGATCTCCAAAGCTTCTCTTCCACTGTGAATTTTGTTATTTCCCAGTAAGGGAGAGGAAAATCTAATATTAAGAGCTTGATTTTTCAAATAAAATATTGCATAATTTCTTTTTGATTTTTCATCAATTCTAGTAAATGCTAACTTGATGTTAACTCTAATATAAAACAAAGGTCTACTGTAAATAATATCTCATAACTTGACCTAAATTAACCTATTTATGTCTGTATTGATATGATGTATTATACATCATAATAATTAAATCATTTATTTAAAGCTAATCTTAAATACATCTCCCCAGTTAAATTCATACCATTTTAGCAAATATTTATTTGTATCATGCATGTTTTGCTCCAGAGTTAACTAATTTTCTATAGGTTTTTTTTTCCTAAAAACAATGGATTTTATTTTATTATTATTTTTTTATTTTTTCACATCTTTGTTGGAGTATAATTGCTTTACAATGGTGTGTTAGTTTCTGCTTTATAACAAAGTGAATCAGTTATACATATACATATGTCCCCATATATCTTCCCTCTTGTATCTCCCTCCCTCCCACCCCTCTAGGTGGTCACAAAGCACCGAGCTGATCTGCCTGTGCTATGCGGCTGCTTCCCACTAGCTAGCTATTTTACGTTTGGTAGTGTATACATGTCCATGCCACTCTCTCACTTTGTCCCAGCTTACCCTTCCCTCTCCCCATGTCCTCAAGTCCATTCTCTAGTAGGTCCGCATCTTTACTCTCGTCTTGCCCCTAGGTTCTTCATGACCAATTTTTTTTTAAGATTCCATATATATGTGTTAGCATACGGTATTTGTTTTTCTCTTTCTGGCTTACTTACTCTATATGATAGACTCTAGGTTCATCCACCTCACTACAAATAACTCAGTTTCCTTCCTTTTTATGGCAGAGTAATATTCCATTGTATATATGTGCCACATCTTCTTTATCCATTCATCTGTTGATGGACGCTTAGGTTGCTTCCATGACCTGGCTATTGTAAATAGTGCTGCAATGAACATTGGGGTGCATGTGCCTTTTTGAATTATGGTTTTCTCAGGGTATATGCCCAGTAGTGGGATTGCTGGGTCGTATGGTAGTTCTATTTGTAGTTTTTTAAGGAACCTCCATACTGTTCTCCATAGCGGCTGTATCAATTTACATTCCCACCAACAGTGCAAGAGGGTTCCCTTTTCTCCACACCCTCTCCAGCCTTTATTGTTTGTAGATTTTTTGATGATGGCCGTTCTGACCAGTGTGAGATGATATCTCATTGTAGTTGTGATTTGTATTTCTCTAATGATTAATGATTTGAGCATTCTTTCATGTATTTGTTGGCAATCTGTATATCTTCTTTGGAGAAATGTCTGTTTAGGTCTTCTGCCCATTTTTGGATTGCGTTCTTTGTTTTTTTGATATTGAGCTGCAGGAGTTGCTTGTATGTTTTGGAGATTATTCCTTTGCCCGTTGCTTCATTTGCAAATATTTTCTCCCAATCTGAGGGTTGTCTTTTCGTCTTGTTTATGGTTTCCTTTTCTGTGCAAAAGCTTTTAAGTTTCATTAGGTCCCATTGGTTTATTTTATTTTATTTATTTTATTTATTTTTTGTGGTACGCGGGCCTCTCCCTGCTGTGGCCTCTCCCGCCGTGGAGCACAGACTCCGGACACTCAGGCTCAGCGGCCATGGCTCACGGGCCCAGCCACTCCGCAGCATGCAGGATCCTCACAGACCAGGGCACGAACCCGTGCACCCTGCATCGGCAGGCAGACTCTCAATCACTGCGCCACTAGGGAAGCCCCCATTTGTTTATTTTTGTTTTTATTTCCATTTGTCTAGGAGGTGGGTCAAAAAGGATCTTGCTGTGATTTATGTCATAGAGTGTTCTGCCTATGTTTTACTATAAGAGTTTGATGGTGTCTGGCCTTAAATTTAGGTCTTTAATCCATTTTGAGTTTATTTTTGTGTATGGTGTTAGGGAGGGTTCTAATTTCATTCTTTTACATGTAGCTGTCCAGTTTTCCCAGCACCACTTATTGAAGAGGCTATCTTTTCTCCATTGTGTATTCTTGCCTCCTTTATCAAAGATAAGGTGATGATATGTGTGTGGGTTTATCTCTGGGCTTTCTATCCGGTTATTTGGGGTCTTTTGTGGTTCCATACAAATGTGAAATTTTTTGCTCTAGTTCTGTGAAAAATGCCAGTGGTAGTTTGATAGGGATTGCATTGAATCTGTACATTGCTTTGAGTAGTAGAGTCATTTTCACAGTGTTGATTCTTCCAATCCAAGAACATGGTATACCTCTCCATGTATTTGTATCATCTTTAATTTCTTTCATCAGTGTCTTATAATTTTCTGCATACAGGTCTTTTGTCTCTTTAGGTAGGGTTATTCCTAGATATTTTATTCTTTTTGTTGCAGTGGTAAATCGGAGTGTTTTCTTAATTTCTCTTTCAGAATTTTCATCATTAGTGTATAGGAATGCAAGAGATTTCTGTGCATTAATTTTGTATCCTGCTACTTTACCAAATTCATTGATTAGCTCTAGTAGTTTTCTGGTAGCATCTTTAGAATTCTCTGTGTATAGTATCATGTCATCTGCAAACAGTGACAGCTTTACTTCTTTTCCAGTTTGGATTACTTTTATTTCTTTGTCTTTTCTGATTGCTGTGGCTAAAACTTCCAAAACTGTGTTGAATAAGAGTGGTGAGAGTGGGCAACCTTGTCTTGTTCCTGATCTTAGTGGAAATGGTTTCAGTTTTTCACCATTGAGAATGATGTTGGCTGTGGGTTTGTCATATATGGCCTGTATTATGTTGAGGAAATTTCCCTCTATGCCTACTTTTTGGAGGGATTTTATCATAAATGGGTGTTGAATTTTGTCAAAAGCATTTTCTGCATTGATTGAGATGATCATATGGTTTTCTCCTTCAATTTGTTAATATGGTGTATCACATTGATTGATTTGCATATATTGAAGATTCCTTGCATTCCTGGGATAAAGCCACTTAATCATGGTGTATGATCCTTTTAATGTGCTGTTGGATTCTGTTTGCTAGTATTTTGTTGAGGATTTTTGCATCTATGTTCATCAGTGATATTGGCCTGTACTTTTCTTTCCTTGTGACATCTTTGTCTGGTTTTGGTATCAGAGTGATGTTGGCCTTGTAGAATGAGTTTGGGAGTGTTCCTCCCTCTGCTATATTTTGGAAGAGTTTGACAAGGATAGGTGTTAGCTCTTCTCTAAATGTTTGATAGAATTCACCTGTGAAGCCATCTGGTCCTGGGCTTTTGTTTATTGGAAGTTGTTTTTTTTTTTTTTTATGGTACGTGGGAGTCTCACTGTTGTGGCCTCTCCCATTGGGGAGCACAGGCTCTGGACGCACAGGCTCAGCGGCCATGGCTCACGGGCCCAGCCACTCCGTGGCATGTGGGATCTTTCTGGACTGGGGCACGAACCCATGTTCCCTGCATCATCAGGCAGAGTCTCAACCACTGTGTCACCAGGGACCCCTTATTGGAAGATTTTTAATCACAGTTAGTTTCAGTGCTTGTGATTGGTCGGTTCATATTTTCTATTTTTTCCTGGTTCAGTCTCGGCAGGTTGTGCATTTCTAAGAATTTGTCCATTTCTTCCAGGTTGTCCATTTTATTGGCATAGAGTTGCTTGTAGTAATCTCTAATAATCTTTTGTATTTCTGCAGTGTCAGTTGTTACATCTCCTTTTTCATTTCTAATTCTATTGATTTGAGTCTTCTCCCTTTTATTCTTGATAATTCTGGCTAATGGTTTACCAATTTTGTTTATCTTCTCAAAGAACCAGCTTTTAGTTTTATTGTCCTTTGCTATCATTTCCTTCATATCTTTTTCATTTATTTCTGATCTGATCTTTATGATTTCTTTCCTTCTGCTAACTTTGGGGTTTTTTTTATTCTTCTTTCTCTAATTGCTTTAGATGTAAGGTTAGGTTGTTTATTTGAGATGTTTCTTGTTTCTTAAGGTAGGCTTGTATAGCTATAAACTTCCCTCTTAGAACTGCTTTTGCTGCATCCCATAGGTTTTGGATGGTTGTGTTTTCATTGTCATTTGTTTCTAGGTATTTTTTGATTTCCTCTTTGATTTCTTCAGTGATCTCTTGGTTATTAAGTAGTGTGTTGTTTAGTCTGCATGTGTCTGTATTTCTTACATATTTTTTTTCCTGTAATTGATATCTAGTCTCAGAGCGTTGTAGTCGGAAAAGATGCTTGATATGATTTCAATTTTCATAAATTTACCAAGGCTTGATTTGTGACCCAAGATATGATCTATCTTGGAGAATGTTCCATGAGCACTTGAGAAGAATGTGTATTCTGTTGTTTTTGGATGGAATGTCCTATAAATATCAGTTAAGTCCATCTTGTTTAATGTATCATGTAAAGCTTGTGTTTCCTTATTTATTTTCATTTTGGATGATCTGTCCTTTGGTGAAAGTAGGGTGTTAATGTCCCCTCGTATGTCGATTTCCCCTTTTATGGCTGTTAGTATTTTCCTTATGTATTGCGGTGCCCCGATGTGGGGTGCATAAATATTTACAATTGTTATATATTCTTCTGGATTGATCCCTTGATCATTATGCAGTGTCATCCTTTGTCTCTTGTAATAGTCTTTGTTTTAAAGTCTGTTTCATCTGATATGAGAATTGCTACTCCAGCTTTGTTTTGATTTCCATTTGCATGGCATATTATTTTCCATCCCCTCATTTTCAGTCTGTATGTGTGCCTAGGTCTGAATTGGGTCTCTTGTAGACAGCATATATATGGGTCTTGTTTTTGTATCCATTCAGCCAGTCTATGTCTTTTGGTTGAAGCATTTAATCTATTTACATATAAGGTAATTATCGATATGTATGTTCCTATTACCATTTTCTTAATTGTTTTGGGTTTGTTATTGTAGGTCTTTTCCTTGTCTTGTGTTTCCTGTCTAGAGAAGTTCCTTTAGCATTTGTTGTAAAGCTGGTTTGGTGGTGCTGAATTCTCTTAGCTTTTGCTTGTCTGTAAAGCTTTTAATTTCTCCTTCAAATCTGAATGAATTCCTTGCTGGGTAGAGTCATCTTGGTTGTAGGTTTTTCCTCTTTCATCACTTTAAATATGTCCTGCCACTGCCTTCTGGCTTGCAGACTTTCTGCTGAAAGATCAGCTGTTAACCTTATGGGGATGCACTTATGTGTTACTTGTTGTTTTTCCCTTGCTGCTTTTAATATTTGTTCTGTGTATTTAATTTTTGATAGTTTGATTAGTATGTGTCTTGGCGTGTTTCTTCTTGGATTTATCTTGTATGGGACTCTCTGTGCTTCCTGGACTTGATTGACTATTTCCTTTCCTATATTAGGGAAGTTTTCAACTGTAATCTCTTCAAATATTTTCTCAGTCTCTTTCTCTTCTTCTTCTGGGACCCCTAGAATTCGAATGTTGGTACTTTTAATGTTGTCCCAGAGGTCTCTGAGACTGTCCTCAATTCTTTTCATTCTTTTTTCTTTATTGTGCTCTGCAGTAGTTATTTCCACTATTTTGTCTTCCAGGTCACTTTTCCATTCTTCTGCCTCAGTTATTCTGCTATTGATCCCTTCTAGAGAATTTTTATTTCATTTATTTTGTTGTTCATCTCTGTTTGTTTGCTGTTTAGTTCTTCTAGGTCCTTGTTAAATGCTTCTTGTATTTTCTCCATTCTATTTGTAAGATTTTGGATCATATTTACTATTATTACTCTGATTTCTTTTTCAGGTAGACTGCCTATTTCCTCTTCATTTGTTAGGTCTGGTGGGTTTTTGCCTTGCTCCTTCATCTGCTATGTGTTTCTCTGTCTTCTCATTTTGCTTAACTTACTGTGTTTGGGGTCTCCTTTTTGCAGTCTGCAGGTTCGTAGTTTCCGTTTTTTTTGGTTTCTGTCCTCAGTGGCTAAGGTTGGTTCAGTGGGTTTGTAGGCTTCCTGGTGGAGGGGACTAGTGCCTGTGTTCTGGTGGATGAGGCTAGATCTTGTCTTTCTCGTCTATAGGTCCACGTCTGGTGGTGTGTTTTGGGGTGTCTGTGGCCTTATTATGATTTTAGGCTGCCTCTCTGCTAATGGATGGGGTTGTGTTCCTGACTTGCTAGTTGTTTGGCATAGGGTGTACAGCACTGTAGCTTTCTGGTCATTGAGTGGAGCTGGGTCTTGGCGTTTAGATGGAGATCTCTGGGAGATTTTCACCTTGTGATATTATGTGGAGCTGGGAGGTCTCTTGTGGACCAGTGTCCTGAACTTGGCTCTCCTACCTCAGTGGCACAGCCCTGATGCCTCGCTGGAGCACCAAGAGCCTGTCCTCCACACTGCTCAGAATAAAAGGGAGAAGAAAAAGAAAGAAAGAGAGAGAGAGAGAGAGAGGGAGGGAGGGAGGGAGGGAGAGAGAGAGAGAGAGAAAGAAAGAAGATAAAATAAAATAAAGTATAATAAAATAAAATAAAGTTGTTATAATAAAAAATTATTAAGCAAAACAATTTTTTTAAGTAATAAAAAAAGAAAAATGGACAGGCAGCACCCTAGGACAAATGGTAAAAGCAAAGCTATACCGACAAAATCACACAGAGAAGCATACACATACACACTCACAAAAAGAGAAAAAGGGAAATATATATATAGTTGCTCCCAAAGTCCACTCCCTCAATTTTGAGATGATTCGTTGTCTATTCAGGTATTCCACAGATGCAGCATACATCTAGTTGATTGTGGAGGTTGAATCCGCAGCTCCTGAGGCTGCTGGAGAGATTTCCCTTTCTCTTCTTTGTTTGCACAGCTGCTGTGGTTCAGCTTTGGATTTGGCCCCGCCTCTGCCTGTAGGTCGCCTGAGGGCGTCTGTTCTTCGCTCAGACAGGACGGGGTTAAAGGAGCAGCTGATTCGGGGGCTCTGGGTCACTCAGGCCAGCGGGAGGGAGGGGTTCGGATACCAGGTGAGCCTGCGGTGGCAGAGGCCGGCATGACGGTACACCGGCCTTAGGTGCGCCGTGTGTTCTCCAGGGGAAGTTGTCCGTGGATCACGGGACCCTGGCAGTGGCCGGCTGCACAGGCTCTCCGGAGGGGAGGTGCGGATAGTGACCTGTGCTTGCACACAGGCTTCTTTGTGGTAGCAGCAGCAGCCTTAGCATGTCATGCCCGTCTCTGTGGTCCGCGCTAATAGCCGCGGCTCGCACCCGTCTCTGGAGCTCCTTTAAGTAGCGCTCTTAATCCCCTCTCCTCGCGCACCAGGAAACAAAGAGGCAAGAAAAAGTGTCTTGCCTCTTCGGCAGCTCCAGACTTTCCCGGACTCCCTCCCGGCTAGCCATGGTGCAGTAGCCCCTTCAGGCTGTGTTCACGCAGCCAACCCCAGTCCTCTTCCTGGGATCGGACCTCAGAAGCCTGAGCCTCAGCTCCCAGCCCCCGCCCGTCCCCGTAGGTGAGCAGACAAGCCTCTTGGGCTGGTGAGTACTGGTCGGCACTGATCCTCTGTGCGGGAATCTCTCTGCTTTGCCCTCTGCACCCATGTGGCTGCACTCTCCTCCGTGGCTCTGAAGCTGCCCCGTCCGCCACCCGCAGTCTCTGCCCATGAAGGGGCTTCTTGTGTGTGGAAACCATGCCTCCTTCACAGCTCCCTCCCACTGGTGCAGGTCCCGTCCCTATTCTTTTGTCTCTGTTTATTCCTTTTTCTTTTACCCTACCCAGGTATGTGGGGGAGTTTCTTGCCTTTTGGGAGGTATGAGGTCTTCTGCCAGCGTTCAGTAGGTGTTCTATAGGAGTTGTTCCACATGTAGATGTATTTCTGATGTATTTGTGGGGAGGCAGGTGATCTCCGCGTCTTACTCTTCTGCCATCTTGAAGCTCCTCCTCCTGTATAGGCTTTTAATTTAAGATGGATTCACGTAGGTATTACTTGTTATTACACGCTAGCTTATTGTTGATAGGAAATCATTCCTCACACAAGGTATGTCTTTTTGAGTGATGTGACTACTAAAGATAGATTTTAGAAAAGTAATCTATGTTTCAAACAGTGCAAAAATATCAATGATCACATTTGTAATTTTGTTCTTCAGCTAGTGTGGAGCCATTGGGAGTTGAATAACAATCATGTTTACATTTTTGGAATGCTCTTTGGTAGTAAGACTTTTGGTAGTAAGGAGGCCAATTAGAAGAACTGAACTAAGGAGCCCTGGGCGTGAAAACGAGGAGACAGACTAGGTTATTTTAGAAGAGGAAATTGAGGCTCAGGAGAAAACACATTGCACAGATACAGTATCACAAAAGATTAGTGGCAGAGTTAAAATGAGCACCAAGATATCCAGACCCAGGTCCAAGACTTTAAAGCTATTTCAGAGCTCCTCATCACATTTGATTCCTTGATGGAAAATAACTGCAGTTGAAAAATTTTGTTTCAAACAATCATGTGCCACTGTGTTGACATTTTTGTAAGTAAAAGACGTTACTAGCTTCAGGGCCATGAAAATGCTCTCTTAGCATAGTCTCAGTAATTTTCCAATATGATTAAAATTCAAATTATGTCACCTTACTTGTGAACAAAGTGAAAATATGTTTTGTATAAGTCTTACCGTTTGATAGTTTAAACCAATTAACAAAACCTGACAGCTGGTCTAGAATTTGAGGTAAAATTCCCCTGCTGACTCAGGCAGTGAATAAGAATTTAATGTTCATTAAAATATGTCACAATCTGAGACCCAAAACAGGTACCATCTGTCACCATTTCCTACTACATACCTAGGTATAGATACAGTATGCTAAAACTCTCTTTTATTTACAATCAGTGTAATTTGTTTTGAAATATTATCACTAATAACCCATGGGATTTTCTCCTACTTTTCATTTGAGGTGGGGGATGAGGAGTCATGTATTTCATTCCTCCTGATACATCATTTTGTCCAAATCATGTCAGTCTTTTATTTTTCTGTCATCTAAATTGAGGTTTTGTTTGGTGTAAAGAATAAAAAGAAAAGGACAGAAGAAACTGAGGTGAATTCTAAGACTTGCAGAATCAAGTAGGTTATCATGGGAAGGCCCAAACCTACAAGAAATATGTTCCTGGGGAAGAGTACTGTTGCTGTGAGGATTCGTGGCATCTGCCAGGGAAGGACAACTCTGGGAAACTTGACAAAAGAGAGGATGGTGTGCAGGGGCTGCAGGAGTACTGTGGAATTAGGTCACTGTCAAGTGTCTGTGAGATCAGATGGCAGGGACAGAGTGCTTATGGGAGCTTGGCAAGTCCCTGTTGACAGTGCTGTTTCACCAGGACTTGCTACCTTGACCTCATCTCCTGTGATCACCCTCAAAGAATTCATCCAGATAGTATCAGTGGTTCTCGAAGTGTGGTCCTTAGACTAGCAGCATCACCTGGGAACTTGTTAGAAATGCAAATTCTTTGGCCCCATCCCAGACCTACTGATTCAGAAACTCTGGAAGTGTAGGGCCCGGCAATCTTTCAGTTAACAAGCCTTCCTGGTGATTCTGACATTTTCTCAAGTTGAGAAGCCCCCACAGTGGATCAATCTACCGAAATACAACAATAGGTGATTAGAAAGAATTGCAGTACTTCTTACGTATGGACAAATAACTACACATAAAATAGGTACAGAATTCAGTTTTGCCAGTTTAAGAGAAATTGCCTTGGCATTACTCTGAAGCATACGTCTGATGAGAATAGGGTGAAGACTTTCTGGGCGTTTTGTAAGTTTGTGTTCTCTTTTCACTTCAAATCATCTAACCTTGACCAGATAGAACATGTTTATTCTGTCTTCTTGAGCAGTTTATCTGTTTCTTGCCCATTTCTACTGCTGTCCAATCTGATTTATTGGCTGTACTTTCCTGCTTACCATGAGAGGTATGTCCAGGTGCCTCACTTCTATGAAAATAAATTATATTTATTCTTTTAAAATCCTAGTTGACCTCTGCCTTGTACATGTTTTCTAGACCTTCTTTTTGCCTCCTGAGTTTGCTAGAATTCTCTCGTTCTCTGGCAGTCAAAGATCTGTAATCATTTCTTGATATGCAGAAAGACTTTTTTTATACTCTAAATATTAGTAACAATTAAATCATAATTATTTGATATAAACACACAAAATCCAAGCTTAGAATAATTGCTCTCCAAGGATAGATGGGAGAAGGCAGTTCATTACTATGATGCAATGTATCTGGCACCACCATGGATTTCCTGTTTTCTCCCTCTCTTAGTTATGGTGGGAGAGTATTTCAGGAACTGAGAGATTATAAGAGGAAGAAAGATTGGGAGAGAAAGAGAGAGGTTGGCCCAGAGCCAACAAGGGGAAACAAACTGAGGTAGAACTACTATCTTGCCATCACCATTTGACAAACACACATCTAGAATTTACTAGATAGAAGCCTTGGTTATTACAGTGTTTTTGTCATACAGATTTAGGTAAAAATATATTGATTTGATAATTCCACAGTTTTATAATAATGCTGTTTTTATTTTACCTTGAGTTATTTTCCCTAATTGTATTCCTTAATGGCGAATTTCCCCTTTATTTTTGTAATGTTCACTAAGTGCTTCTTTTTTTTTTTGAATTTTATTTTATTTTATTTATTTTTTATACAGCAGGTTCTTATTAGTTATCTATTTTATACGTAGTAGTGTATATATGTCAATCCCAATCTCCCAATTCATCCCCCCCACACCCCACTAAGTGCTTCTTCATTTGGTTTAATGTTAACACAGGAAGCTTCGTTTCATTTGCCACTAAATCTCTTTGGGTATCCAATTACTTTTAGGGATCATCTAAGAAAATCTTTTTAGGTAACATGAGACTACCCATAAATTTCCAATGCAAATGGTTTCCCCTTCTTCAGATTCAACTTATATATCTTAATTCATATTTTGGTCTATTTCATTCTTTCAGACTTAGAAAAAATAGTGAAAAAAACAGTTATTGAGGAGAAGCTAGAAATTCATTTCAAAACTTGCTTTTATTCCCTAAAAATGGCATGCAGTAAGACTGCAATACAAAGAACACCAGGTGAAGTAGTTTCTGAGAAAAGGATGAACTAATTGAAGGAGACACCGGAGCAGTCTGCAGTTAAGAGCTATCAATGCAGGTGGCATGCCAAAATGAACTACATAAAGTGTCCTTTGCCGGGGGCAGGGCGGGAGGAAGGGGCGGTGTATTGATTTCTCTCTGTGGATGACACTTCGGTTCATGAGCAGTTGGGACATCTGTTTCATACTCATTTCTTTGCCATGTGCAATGTTAGTTGTTCTTAAATAAATTTGCATTTATTTTGGAAAGACAGGTCTCACAGCTTAGTTTATGTTCGTTGTACTTGCTACTGCCAAAAAGAGGGGATTGTAAAGGGGCCATAAAATAATTCTCTGTGTTTACAAATTACATCAGGGACTAGCATTTGGGAGATGGAAATGGGATTTCCCAAAGCATAGGTTGACCTTAATGGATAAAATGAAAGAATAAGCTGTCCTGATCTACTGATTTCACACACGCCACTTTGTTTATTCATTCTGTATCAACCAAATGGCATGCGTAACCCTCCATAGCTCCCAGGAACTTTGGAAATTTGAATGGTATAAAAGTACTTCTTAAAACACATAAGCATATAGTAAACAGGCAAAGTGATTCCAAAGGATTTGTGTTATACTCAATTACTTAGTTCTTACTTACTTACTTAATGGGCTCTAAAATTAGCTTTAGAAGATAATTACTCAAATAGCTGAAAGTTAATAACAAATGCTAAAAAATGAAAAAGTCAGTAAACTGAATAACAAGGTTTTTGTATCCAAATAATGAAAAGAATGTAAAAATCATAGATATAAATATTATTGCAAATTTATTCAAATAATCACAGCATTTCAGATTGGGAAGGCCCCTTAGCCATGCTCATCTTCCCAATTCACCATCTTTTCTTCAGTACTCCTGGCATGTGATATTTTATTTGAATCCTATCAGAAATTAGAAAGAAATTCACTAACATCCAAGAGCCATGCCTTTCACTTTAGAACACCTCCAAATGTTAAAAAGTAATTTCCCTCTGTTGATCTCTGTTTTGCCTTTTGAAGCAATGCTACATTTTTACTTGGCAGTTCTTCAAAAATGTTAAGTGCCTCAGTGAGGTGTTTATTCTACATCTGACTTTTATTTCTCTTCAAGCTTCTTGGGAACATTATTTGGATTATAATTTTCTACTAATATTTGTATGAACTCTCGATCTTTTGCAGGCACAATTATAATCTTTCCATATCTATACAAATGAGAAAGTGCATGCAAAAGCAAATTGAACTGTAGTGTTTTGTAAAATGTAACCTAGGCTTAGTCTGTGTTCTTCCTTGTTTTAACAGGTTTTAAAAACCGATCTAGAAAAGAAAAAGCAAACCATGGACAAACTCTGCTCACTCAACCAAGATCTTCTTTCAACACTGAAAAATACATTGGTAGCCCAAAAGATGGAAGCATGGATGGACAACTTTGCCCAGCGGTGGGATAATTTAGTCCAAAAACTTGAAAAGAGTTCAACACAGGTTAGTGATAATAATTAACCTACAGTAAATTATCCTTGAGATTATTGAAATCTGCAATAAGAGCAGTACTGTAACCCTGCAAAGGGTGTCACTAGATTAGTCCTTGCTAAGTATTCAGTTGAATAATGACATGGCTCTCTTGGTTGCCTTAACATTGGAGAATGTGGTAGAAGTGGAGGAGTGAGTGCTAGTGGACTGAACTAGCTACTGCCTTAGAGTGTAATCCCTTCCAATTCAATGGGAATGAGGATCTGAGTGACTCAGAACAGTGGGACAAAATGCTAGGGAACTGTGTCATCACACTGGAATGATCCCTGGAATGATGAGGGCTATTAATTGACCTCTACATTTTATGTATGAGAAAATGAAGTTTAGGGAGGAAAAGTGAATTGTCCAAGGAAAGTCAGTGATAAGAGCAGGACTAGGGCCCAGGTCTTTTAATTTCACTAAAGACCTCTTTCAATTAGTGCAAGTGAGGTTATAATCAGTGGATTTTCTGCCATAGACTGTTGATTCATAAAATCATGCAGCTTAGTTATACTAACACATATAGGCTGTAGATTAGGAAAACATCTATGTTTTACTTGTAGTGTCATGTGTTTTTATGCTAAGAATTATAAAAGTTTTGATAATTTTTTTTAATGTGATATTTTTAAACTAGAAACTTTTATTATCTGATATGGTTATTAGATGGTGGAATCATGGGCAGTCATTCAAAATATTAACATTATGTTTAATAGTGTTTAATACATTCTGCCATATTGTTTCACATTATAGAAGCTTTTACTAATTGGTCACAGATCATACTTCAGTGCACCATGCACACATCTCTATTAAAGCCACATTCAGTAGCTTTAGGCATATATCTCCTCTCTTGTGAGACAGTACAGGGAATATGTTTTTTGATACTTGGCATCTGATAAGTGGCACTTAGGAAATGTTTGTTGAAAGATGAAGAAATGAAGTTTGAAGTATTGCTTCCAAGAATATAATTTAAGAAAATATGATCAGCCAACATATATGATTTTCAATCACAGTTCAATCTTTTTTAAAAAATCAAATTCATATTTAAAATTTAAAACTTGAAGGAATATCAGTTGCAATCATTTCTCAGTCATTGGGCAGTAATAAAAATTCTATTGACTATATTTTTGGCAGTTACTTGATATATTAGTGATTTTACCACCAGATCATGATTCTTATTATATGTAATCTGGCCTTGGTTACTTTGCATGATCATTGGCATTTATGTAACAAATATGTGAGACATTAGAAAGTGTTATACTTTTTAAACCATCAGTGATATCATTCCAGTATATACCCACTGGTTCCATAGATTATTGGTGCTGTAAAATGGTCAGTTACCATGTTAAGAAGCACTGGCATTATTTGATGAAGATATTTTGAAAAGTGTCCCTTTAAGGGGATATATTCACGGGGGTGTAATGGGGTTAACAGAAGGTTGCATTCTGGTTCACTTGCCCTATTGGCAGTGGTTTTCCAAACTTGAGTCTGCATAATTGTTACCTGGGAATAGGATTCAGATGCATAGTCCTAGATTCTGTGCTCAGAAAATCTCATTCAGTAGGCTAGTAATCTACATGCAGCCTTTGATAAAGTCTGCAGAACATATGTTTTTTAAAACATTTAATTAGTAAGACAATGACATATGTGCCAGTCCCCACATTCTGGTGTTCCTCAGTGCTGCCTGAAATGGGAAGAACGGAGACCTTCCTAGCAATATATTGATAGTATTTCCTAGCAGTATATTGCTAGTATTTAAATATGCTCATTCTGTGGAATGAGACTTGTGCATCTCATCAAAATCTTACTTATTTGATTATTCTAGTTGGTTAAAAAATAAAATAGAAACCTTATTTTTTAATGGCTTAAAAGTTATGAGACTACCACCTAGGGCAACTTACTTAACCTCCTATTTTTGAACTTTATGAAATCTGTGATAAAACAGTACTAGCTTTGGTTTGTGTAATTCTTTATAAAATGATTTCCAACATATAACATATATCTGCTCTACTTGCTCACTGGGGTTTGATGAGGGTAAAATAAAGCCATAGACATGAAAGCATTTTGAGAAAAAAAAAAGGTCCTCTTGATATGCAAGGCATTCTGTTTAGTGAGTCTGGACAGCTTGTTGTAAGTTCACTATGATTTTTTTTTTAATTTATTTTTAAACCATTATACACTCTTATACCAGACCAGAAGCAGATAAATGGAGTTATATTAGCAAGTTGCTTCCTAGGACACTAAGCTTCAGCCTTTCTTAAGCTCATGTCTCACTTTTCACTCCTTCGTTTTTCCCCAAAATTCACTATCATAGGCCCAATCCAAATCATTGTTTGGGAGTGGGGGGCTCTTAGGAAGCCACCCAGGGAAAGAGGAATTAAAAGGAGATAGAGTGAAAAAAGAAATAGTATCTTGTAACTAAAAAAAAAAAAAAAGATTTTCTTTCTTATGTGTCACATTGAACTTAATCAAAATTGCATAAGAATTCCAAGAATGTTGAGGGTAAGGTTGTGACTTTAAAGAACAAATCTCGGGCTTCCCTGGTGGCGCAGTGGTTGAGAATCCACCTGCCGATGCAGGAGACACGGGTTCGTGCCCTGGTCCGGGAAGATCCCACATGCCGCGGAGCAACTAAGCCCGTGAGCCATGGCCGCCGGGCCTGCGTGTCCGGAGCCTGTGCTCCGCAACGGGAGAGGCCACAACAGTGAGAGGCCCGCATACCGCAAAAAAAAAAAAAAAAAAAAGAACAAATCTCACTTGTATGCATATACTCCAGCATGTTTGTGGGGGAAAAATAGTCGCATTAATGACACAATATACTCAGTCTTTTAAAAATCCTTTTAAATGATTGGTGTAAAGAATGAGCAAAGTTCTGGTAATGGTTAAAATCCAGTAGGGTGTTGGAATTGTGACTGAGATGACAAGGCATCCGATTGTGCTCGTATGTGCTCATCATGTGCCCGAAATTTTGACTGCTATTCAGGTCAAGGCTTTGAGGGATTTTGACCTTATGAAAGAGTAGCTTGGCAAGAGATCAAAACATGAAAAAAATCAACTATGAGGGCTGCTCTGTTGCATTTCAGAGTCAGGTTTGGCTTGAATAATACCTGGACACAAGCTGAAGATGCTGAAGTTGATGAGAAGGCAGCCTAAGAAAATGGAAATACTTTCTGTTTCCAAAAGTTAAAAAGAATAATAACATTTGCTATGTGGATGCTTAAAATGAGAAAAGAGAGCAAATGAAATACACCTTGAATTGACTTATTTAAATACTCGAATGACCCTATGTTTCCTCCAAACTTTTTATAAATGTGTTTGTTGAAATTTACTCAACTATTTTTTCCTAAATGCCGTGCCCCTGGTGGACATATTTATATTTTGATTGTAATTAGGGAATACGATAGTCAAAAATTCATTATAGTTAATACTTTAAATGATTTGAAGTATTATTTTTCCCCATTTAACTGAAATCATGGTATACTATGGAAAGGGGATATTATTCATTTGCTTTATAATTTATTATGGTAATTTATGTTAGACTTGGCAGCATGAGTTTAGACGTAAGAATATATCTATCTAGATAAGTCCAGAAGTTCTGTAGCCTTGTGATTTTTTAAAACAGAGTAAATTATCTTCTTTGCCAGAAATAAGGAACATTCTATGACTCATGCAAGTTCATATCTCTTATTCCCATTTTATCAATATTTTGCTATATTCCTAATGACCATTTTTGCAGTGTTCTGAACTATGAGCACAAATATCTTAAAGATAAAATTAATATCCTCAGAATTCCCCTCCCCTTGAACATGAGCATACTTGTTTATGCTGTGTGTGTCTGTTGCTGCACTCATGGATTCCCAAATAGAGAAAGTGATTATTATGTATGAATATATCTGTTCTACATTATTTATGTCCTTCTGAGAGTTTTAAAACTGCTGCCAGACATGTAAGTAATGTAAAACATGGTTGAAGATAATAAGCTAGTGTTTTTCATAATCCCAGAAATGCAAATAGATGCAAAAGCATTAGGATGAAAATTTCTGTATTTGCCTTTCTTTTCAGAGTTCATTCTCATATTTTAGTTTATTTTTATTTATTTATTTATTTATTTTATTTTTTATTTTTTTCGGTATGTGGGCCTCTCACTGTTGTGGCCTCTCCTGTTGCGGAGTGCAGGCTCCGGACGCGCAGGCTTAGCGGCCATGGCTCACGGGCCCAGCCGCTCCGTGGCATGTGGGATCTTCCCGGACCGGGACATGAACCCGTGTCCCCTGCATCATCGGCAGGTGGATTCTGAACCACTGCGCCACCAGGGAAGCCCGATTCTCATATTTTAGAGACCCTTGTTTTTACTCTCCATAAAATATTTTACATGCACATTCTGACTGTACCCATTCTCAAAGCATTATTTTGTAGACCTCTGGATACATGAAATGTAGTTACAATTGGTTTGCCTCTCATCTTTTTGCCAATGATTTTAATTAAAAATACTCTAAGGCCTTTCAGTTGACAACCCTTTTCAGTGTTTCCTGAAAGTTCTCCAAGTCTAATCAGTCTTCTGCCAATTAAAAAAAAATTTTAATCGTTTTATAAAACCCAGAATTAAAATTTCCTTACTTATTTTAGGTTTTTATCTTACTTAATTCATGGACTAACTATCTTGAATTTTAGAGCATCTTTTGGTTAATTGCTTAGGTTAAAGGTTTTATTAGAAAATTTCCAAGTTATAGCTCAAATAACCTTGGGAATTAACTGCATTCTTTTGCTACCTTCAGGTAAAGTAGATGTTTGGGAACAGGCCTTGTGTGCATCAGTGCAATTGGTTTTATGTTGTAAATTCATTTATCTGTGACAACATAAAATGTTGTAGGCACTGAAAATTTAAGAGACAAGAGCTGAACTAACTGTTGGAACCACTCATTCCTTATTTATAAAATGAAAAATTTGGTCTAGGAAGATCTCTGTAGTGTCCTTCCAGTTCTAAATGTTTATGATGCATTTCTCTTTGCTTGAAATTTTATATAAAACTCTGGAGTAATTACTGAAGAGATTCCAACTATCTCCATTGTATAAATCTCAGAGTCAGCTGGAAGATGATAATAAAAATGAAATTCTCTTCTTATTAGAAGAAGACTGACTTCTGAAACCGTTACATTTCACTCATCATGAGTATGTAATTAAAATACCATTAAGATAAAATACTCAGCATCTATATGATAAATCGATTGTTTTCTGACAATAAATGAAATAACACAGCAAGAAAAATCCAAGTTTTTTCTGTATGCTTAATAATCTGCATCCCTAGTTAAAGAAAGTGTTCCATTACTTCCTGCCAGATGGCGTGTAGAGGAAGGTCAGGTGGATCAGAAAAAATAAATTGCATTGCTTCTTGAATTTTTGCAGATGCGGCTAATTCACACAGTTGCTCAAATTCTGTTTAGTATGTATCCTGAAGCCAACATGTATCTCTTCTTTCTGACAATGTGTACAAAAGAGAATTTGAAGTGAGGGACAAAATACATAAAATTAAAGAGAGAGTTTTATGGAATAAACCTCCTTAACTATCATATAATATTTTATTTCAAATAGGGGAATGACTTCTTTTATATCTTTTGAATATTGACTCTGTGCTTATGATTCTAATATCAGTATCTATTCAAGAAGTTACATTGCCTTAATATCAGTATCAAAACAGGACAGTAATTGATATTACAGTTTAGTTACCAAGCCACTCTCATGAACTTGGGCACTCCTTGTATACTGTTAATTCCTCAGCATTGTTTCATGAGATAGAACATTTTTTAGCCTTTTGATGAATAACCCAGCTTCCTTTGTGAGCACCTGATCTTTTACCCCAGGTTGCTCATAAAGGTCAACATATAAATCCTTTCTGTTGCTTAGAATTGTGAACCCTCACACCATCATCAGGTATTTGTGCCTTGTGCTACCATGCCTGTGGAGATAGTTTTAAGCCTGGCTATCAGTTATCAGCTAAAGCTGTATGCAGTATGTTTTAAACTGTAGAACTGCAACCCCTCTATGCCCATTAAAAATCAGTGATCACTCTAAAGTTCTGTATGTATAAAGAACACAATGAGAAACTTCAATCCACACTTGTCAACCTGCCTGAAATTTTTACCTCTCATCTATAAAATTGGAATAAACTTAGTACTTATTCTTAGGGCCATTGAGAGGTAATGATAACCACCACTTATTAAGCTTTTACTGCAGATACTATTTTGAGTATTTTAAATAAGATAAGGGATGCAAAGCACCTAGCATAATGCCTGGAATGTGCAGAGAGCTCCATAACTGGTAGCTATTATTACAAGTATAAGTATTTTAGTAATAATAAAAATGATAATAAGATAAATTAGGTAACTAATCTTTTATAATTTGAGTATCTTTTAGTAAGTTTTTTTAAATGTTCAAATAGTATCTCACAATACCAGTAGAAATCTCTAACATCAAAACTTACAAAGTCAAGACTATTTAAATAATTAAGTGGTGCAATTAAGAATATGGGCCAAACTGAAAGAAAGATAACAGCGCAAAGTTAATTTAAAATATAAGAACAGGTGGTAAATACAACTAGTTGCCCATGAGAAACTGGACACAGTGGTGGAAAAGAAATGTTTCCTTTCGTTATATGCCCTTTTACATTCTTTAAATATGCTTGAATGTACATATAGCTCCTTTTCAAAATGTGCATTTTTAAACAAATGGAAGAGAAAATGGTAAAGATTTTCATTGTTTGAAAATAGTATGTTTTTTCTAGACCTACCCAAATTATACAACCTTAATGCAAGAAGATGTTCACCCTAGAACTATCAAGCTACAGGGCAAATGCTCTTCCAGTTTTTCTCATAATGGGAAGAATGTAAATTTTGGAAATTAACATATATCACTTTATATAAGTAAAGAAGGTTTGGTGTCGAAAAATTCCTTAATTTTCTCTGGACTTTTTAGTGGTTATTACTAATATGTAGCAAGAGAGTACTTATTGTGTTCAAACATTATGTAATTTTTTTAAAAAAATAAATTTATTTATTTATTTTTGGTTCTGTTGGATCTTCGTTTCTGTGCGAGGGCTTTCTCCAATTGCGGCGAGTGGGGGCGACTCTTCATCGCGCTGCGCGGGCCTCTCACTGTCACGGCCTTTCCCGTTGCAGAGCACAGGCTCCAGACACGCAGGCTCAGTAGTTGTGACACACGGGCCTAGCCGCTCCGCGGCATGTGGGATCTTCCCAAACCAGGGTTTGAACCCATGTTCCCTGCATTGGCAGGCAGATTCTTAACCACTGTGCCACCAGGGAAGACCAAACATTACGTAATTTAATTCTTGCTTCCAGGACGGGCTGCATATTTTGCGAGGCTCAGTGCAGAATGAATATGCAGGGTTCTTTACAGAAATTATTAAGAATTTCAAGAGGGTGACAGCAGAGCATGAAACCAAGAATGAGATCCTTTTGAGTGAGGGACCTGGGTGACTACATTAGTTGCACACCCATGAAGCAGGCCTTGTTTGCAACACCCTTGTGAGAGATGTATTATCATTACTGTTTTACATATGAAGAAAAGAAATCAAAGCTCTGAGCGAGTAACCAGTCTGCCTCAAGTGTTACAGGATGTGAACTGTGGACCTGTTGTTTGAGAACTGTGGAGCCTGGCTCAGAGACCTCCACTTTTAATCACTGTAAGAGGAACTAGCTTCCAAACCTAAAGACAAGTAATTCTTTTCCATTTTTACTGGCTAGTTAACTGACAGATCAAGGGGCTAGTATTTAAAAACAAATCTATTTTGTTTTCGTGAAGACATTTACATGCCATTAGTTTGCATACTTATATTTTTCATATGGAGCTCACCTTGTCTCACAATTATTTGTGTGGTTGTCACCTTCACTACTACACTATGAGATCTCTAAAAATAGAGATTCCATTGTATTTGTTTCTAGGTGTCCTGTAGTGACACATATTGAATAGATGTTAGAATTTAATTGAAACATTATGATTCAGCTGCTGAATAACTTATGCAGTTTTAGATTGCTTTAATTGAATATGATGTCCAAAGTCAGAAAATCTAGGTTTTGGAGCACCCGATTAAATGTAGTTCTAGCAAGTACCTGGTATTATAGAGCTTGGAAATAAGATTTATTAGAGTCATGATTATCACGCTTCAGACCTTTAAGACTGTCAGGTGGAAACAGTACTCACCTTACTATTTGTTGTTTCAGAGTTCAGAACAAATTTTATTTATTTATTTATTCAGGCCACACAGCACAGCTTGTGGGATCTTAATTCCCAGACAAGGGATTGAACCCATGCTCCCTGCAGTGGAAGCACAGAGTCCTAACCGCTGGACCGCCAGGGAATTCCCAAAACAAATTTTATATGAATGAAGTTATAATAATGCAGGCTTCCACTAGGTGTAAAGATCTTTGCCAACGGGAAAATTTGATGCCATACTCAGGAAGGAGTTGTCTGCTTCTGGAAGTAGTGAATCCTGTAGTAAGGAGGAGGTTATACTCAGTGACCTCCATAATCCCTTCCTGTCTATATTTTTAATGATTCTAACACATAATTAAGTGTTTACAGTCAATAACTAAAAGCGATGGGGAAATTTAGTACATGACCAATTGTTTTTTTATTCTGGAGTAGGTTTTGAAAGTAATTATTAATTTGTTATATATAATGAATTGTATCCTATATTTACAGGGTCAATGCACAGATGTTTTCTTATTTCTGTATCCCAAAGGAAATGAAGTAGTAGTTTCAAATACAGTATAGTGATGATTATAGTATAGAACAATGACAGATCCACGTCTGCTATTATTTTATTTAAAATATTATTTTTTCTTTCTTATAAGGTTTGCTATATTCTTAAATGTCTTTTCATAGTATATAATGTTGCCATTTCTCTTTACCTTCCGTGAGCACATCTATCCAATTTCATAATAAGTATCACTTAGAAGATATTATAACATTTTAGAAATTAATTTCACAGTCAAATATTCGGTAGCACAAATATTCTATAACATTAGATATAACTATAAAAAAATAGCTTTGTATTTTCAGAATCTCTGCATTCTGGTGCCTACTCATATAAAAGTAGGAATTTTCCACCTGAACGATATTTTCTTCAAGCCCTGATTGTATGCAAAAACAATTTGCCCATGGTTAAAAAAAATGTTACTCTGAAAAAATTAAATGCTCTTGGAATCCTACTTAAAAACTCTTGTGTTCCTTTTGGTTAAAGGTAGAATTAATTTGATCATGTAATTGTCATTTTGTGTTGAGTTCAGTTAGGTTTCAGGTTATATCTTAAGCATTTTAAAAAACTATGTTGGGCTTCCCTGGTGGCGCAGTGGTTGAGAATCCGCCTGCCGATGCAGGAGACACGGGTTCGTGCCCTGGTCCGGGAAGATCCCACATGCCGCGGAGCAACTAAGCCCGTGAGCCATGGCCGCTAGGCCTGCGTGTCCGGAGCCTGTGCTCCGTAACGGGAGAGGCCACAGCAGTGAGAGGCCCGCATACCGCAAAAAAAAAAAAAAACTATGTTATCTTCTGCTTTCATTTTGGCATAACTTGTCAATGGACTATATCATTATAGTTTGAAGCTCAGTGCTTGATTCTGAATAATGAATCTATGGAGATCTTAGAGAAGATAAAACCTGTGCTTGACACATGTAGAAACTTGATATCTCTTAACATCTTTTTTTTTTTTTAAACTATTTAGGCTACCTAAATGGAAGTCCCTAAAGCCTTGGCATATGTAAAGATGTGGCTTGCACAAAGGGTAGCACCTTCAAAATGTATTTGTCAAAAGCAATTTTTACATAAGACACCATGACAAAGGATTTCATTACTACATGTCAATTTCTATTTGGAAGCTGAAATCGAAAGATCATGAGGCTTCCCTGCTTTCTTCCCATTGAGGGAATCGGTCATCATGTGTGAGGCAGGGAGGTTCCCTCAAACCTCTTCCTTATCTCTTGGCAAATTCAGGAAATCAGTAAAACTAATCTTGGCCCCAACCAGATCCTTGACTATGTGTATATTTAGTACCTATAAGTGGATCCAAAGCAGGCTTGTTTTGGTCTCCATGTAAATAGATCTTCCGAAAAATTTGGCTTACTGGAAGAGTAATGATTAACATCACAAGAGGTAACTTTTTAGTCTTAATAACTGGAGGACTGTGAGACAGAATTGGTGGTTAAGGCAAGAGGATGTCTCACCATTTTGTGACTTGTCTGTCTGATAATGCCTGTGTACTGAGGAAGTGGCCTCTCACGACTTGGGTCACAAATCGTATCATTTCAAAGAGTGATGATCTATGTCTAAAAAAAATCTTTGTAAAGTCTGAACATAAAGTTAGTGTGATTCTAAACCAAGAAGAATTGAACACTAACTTTGGATACTCAAATATTTTAACAGATTAAGTAATTTAAATCAAACAAGTGTAGTGTGCTTTTTAACATTCGAATAACATTCAGCTTAAATGTATTTCTGGACTAATAGGCACTTTATATTAATCGTTTATTGTACTTTTAAAGGGCCTATCATTTATTTGATTAAAAAGTCATTTATTACACAGTTCAAAGAATCTTGTCTAAAAATTTATAGACTATAAATAATTATATTTATGAAAACCAAAGATGCATTCAGTGCACTATTTAATAAACATATGCAATGTGCCAGGCAATGGAATTAGTGCTGGAATACCTGAGCAAAATTTACATTAGTGTTGTAAACACTTTAGACAGCATGTCTAATTAAATGACAGAATGACACCCTAAGTTTTCCTCCTTTGCCCCACCTATTTTCCATAGCTTGACCAATGAATTGAAGAGGCGCTAGTTTACTTCTGGTTTTGAGATTACTTTCCTTTGTGATTTCAGTCAACATAACTTAAGTCAGATAAAACAATTTGATTTGGGTTCAATATGGTGCTATTTTGATCTGAAGGTCAATTCACCAACAAACAGGAACAGTTTCTCGTTATTTTCCTTCACCACTCCAAGCAGTCTTTACTGAAGTCTTTCAAGTAGTGTGTGACCTCTGTTTCAATACTTCTTGCAGATTTCACAGGCTGTCACCACCACTCAGCCATCACTAACACAGACAACTGTAATGGAAACGGTAACTATGGTGACCACGAGGGAACAAATCCTCGTACAGCACGTCCAAGAGGAACTCCCACCACCACCTCCCCAAAAGAAGAGGCAGATTGTTGTGGATTCCGAAATTAGGAAAAGGTGAGAAGCTTTTGCTCATGGCTTTACCCTCAAACGAAGAGTAATTGTTAAGCAGGAAAACTCATTTGCAGTTATTTTGATGGCATTGTTTTTACTTAAACAATACTTCCAGAAGCCTCGGGTGCCTTTAATGTCAGTTAAGTTAGTGAGACAAATTATGAAGTAAGTTTTAAAATTTCCCCCAAGTAATCTCTATCCCAACAAAAACAGAATGCTTAACGGAAATACTATTTTCTGGATTGCAAGAAGAAACCACAAGTGATGGATGCCTTTTATCCTGAAAGTTTCCTTTTTTCTTATCAAGAGCCTGCTTGTTCAGTGCCTACTTTTGCATTAAATGCCTTTTTCCAGTAATGGAAAGGACATTTTCATGAAGAAGAAGTACACCTATAATAGACATGATCCATTCTGTTAGTTTACGAGAACATAATGTCTCAATCTGCGTGTCCTAAATCAGGAGTAATTACAGAACAGATTTCCTGTTCTTTGATATTTATAAAGTCTTATCTTGAAGGTGTTAGAATTTTTAACTGAGCTTTTTGTGGATATTCTCAACTAGACATTATAGATAAGTTAGGTATTATGTAAATCAGTAGATATATTAAAATGGTGGGAATAAAATTTCATAAATGCAAAAGCTAGCATGAAAATCATAAAAATGGTACAATTTCCTTTTCATGCCAATTATTATAATTCTAAGATTAAGAACATTAAAACCTGCCTTAACGTTTCTAAGCAGCATGTGTTTGGGAGCACATGGAACATTTGACATTAGAAGTTGTGTATACAAGGACAGGGAAGCATGAGAAGAACATATACACAAAAATAGCGTGTCAGATGTTTTAGGCAAAGGAAGAAACACCTAGAAAAGTTTTCAAGTACATCATTTGGGACTTTCAGTGCTTCCCTGTTAATCCGTGACTTTTAACCTACTTTCATAATTCCACCGTAGACCACAGGGCTTTTCTCCCCGGTTGGAGCTCCTTGGCTGAGTGAACCCTCTCGTTCAGGGCTCTGCAAACTGAAGCCTGCAGGCTCAATCCAGCCTGCTGCCAGTTTTTGTAGGGCTCATGAGCTGAGAACTGTTTTTTACTTTTTTAAGTGGTTGAAAATAATCAAAAGAAGAATATTTCATGACGTGAAAATTTCTGAAACTCAAAGGTCAGTGTGCACAAATAAGGTTTTATCAAAACAAAGTCAGACTCTTTCATCTATGCATCATCCTTGGTTGTTTCACATCAGAAAGGCAGGGTTGGGTAGTTGTCACAGAGACTATATGACCTACAAACCCCCAAATATTTACTGTCTGGCCATTTACAGGAAAAGTTTACTGAGCCTTGTTCCAGTCATATGGTTCTCAGAATCTTTGAATATTGGCATTCTATTTGGGGCAGCAACTTCCAAGGACTCTACTCATTATAGTGGTTGAAATTTTAACATTCATTGATGGAGAAAGAATGTGACAGCAAAAATAAACCAGTAAAGCTCTTAATGAATTTGCTTTTTATTAATCCTAAGAGCATGGCGATTAATTTGATGCCTTGTTAAATATATGTCTACAGACAATGCCTAGTGGGCACATGGATTTATGGATCCTTTGCAACAACCTAACAGCTCTCCAACAAGTTTCCAAGCAGAGCAATATGGAGACCTAGTTGATCTACCCCCTAATATGTTCGGGACCCTTCTAATACAGATATTAACAGAGCAGTTTGATTCCTATCAATCTCTGTCTTCAAAAGCTTATTCTTGGCTCCTGTTTGAAGGATGTATTTGGTTAGGAAAAATGTGTTCTGAGTACTTTTTTGTTTTCAAGAAAGTGTGACTAGTGGTGAAATATTTTGTCTCCTAAATTCTGTTTGTATCATATGCTCTCAGCAGTTTTTTTAAGTGCTTGGAAGGAGATGTTCAATTGGGAACATAAAGAATATATTACTTAAATAAAAGCGAACACTTACTGAGGATTTTATTATGCACTCAGCACTAGATTAAATGCTTTGTCTGCATAGCTCATTTATTCTTCCCACTAACCCTCCCAAATAGGTATGGCTATTATTACTATTACACACAGCTTCAGAGTGCCTGAGCCAGGATTTCAGCTGAGGTAACCTGACTACAGAACCTGGACTGTGTAGGAAAATGTTTCTTTTGTAAATAAATGACAAAGGTGATCTTATGTCTTGGTTTGCCTGAATCATCCCAAATTACTCCTTTTGTCCCAGCGTAATTATATAAAGCACCAACTTTCACTCTCAGATGTATCCTGATTTGGACAGTAGGGTAACATGGACACTCTGTGCAAGACTCTAGATAGATAACTTTAGACTGAACGTAGAGAGCAAATGAGCAAACGTTTAGGAGCAATTAAATCCAGTAAGTGATAATTGTCTTCAGGATGGAATTTGGTTAAAATACTGTAATAGTTCCGGAGGCGTCATGCAAACATGACTGAAAACATCATGGTGGCTACTGATTCTCTCTTATCCCAGGTGAGAACTGCTAGTGTTTAACTGTCAAGACTATAGTCTTGGCAATCTATAGGGTGCTGATTTTTTTAAAAATGGTCCCTTTTATCAGCTTCTCTGACATACTACTGGTTCTACTCCTACTACACTTTATCTGATTTGCTTTCTTCCCTTTGCCTAAGTGCTATGGTAATGTCTCATAAATTCAAATCTTTTTTGCCCTTCTGACTTCTTTATCTGAATTATCTCCTCTCATTGATTCAAGTCTGGCTCTACATGAGTGACTCCCAAATTTCATAGCTCTATATCTGACTCCCTCAAATTTCACTTTTATGTCTCTAAATCTATGATCTGCATCCAGGCAGTGCTTCAATTTTTATTTTCATCACATGCAAACATTTGTTGCCTCCAATTACCCACACCTAGTTACTCAGACATTGCACACGTATTTTAGTTATTATAACTCATTGACTGTGTGGCTAAAGAAGTAGCAAATATTGGAAAAATCATGGTCTTTGGAATCAGAATTACTCAGGTTTGAAATCTGCCTGTTTTAATTACTAGCTTATGATCCCAGGCAAATTACCTAATATCTGTGCCTCAGATTCGATATCCTCACTTTATTGAACACTGAGGATTAAGTAAGAAGCATTTAATACAGTTGTCTGTAAGGTAGTAAGATTTCAGTAAATGCAGTAGCTGTTGTTCTTGTTTGCTTATGTGGATGTGGTGGAGGTAGAGGCAGTGGTGGAAGTGGCGGTGGTGGTCGAGGTGTTGATGATAGTGAAGGTGATGGTTGGTGGAGAAAGTAGAGATGGTGGTCATGGACTGTTAGTGAAAAAAATTCCATAATAAGCATCCTCTCAAGCTTACCAAACGTTACAAAAAATTGCCTTTTCATCTTCCTCTTCAAAACAGAATTTACCACCTGACTTCTCCATTTGTATCAGTTTCTCCTTCCTTTCTCCTTATTTATTATTATTATTACACTATATTATTGGGCAAGTGTCATCATTTTCCAATCATTCTAACTGCCAACGCCATACTCTAAGCCATATACCTCCCTGGGGCCAGACTTGCCCACCCCCCTTTCTGATTAATCTGCCTTAAATTAATATATCTAAAATTGCTTTTATGCTGACCCTCCAGACTTGAGATCCCCATAACTCCAGTTGTCCCCACAGTAAAATACAAACCCCTTCTTGTGGTATAAAATATTTTTCTCCCACCAGTTTTATGTGTGGCTTCCCCGAAATCTTTCCACTTCATCCAGTACGTTACATTCCTTTTTTGCTCTATGCCTCAATGTCACCCACATATATTTTTCTCATCACCAATCACAACAAAGGAATCCTGTTATCAGATTTTTTATATTTTACTTAGATTCCATATATAGTACCATGCATACAATAAATAATCAATAAATATTTGTTGAAAGAGTAATAGAGTTCAATTAATTGTGATAACTAAAATTTTATTTTTCAGTAGCATTTAAGAATTCCATTTACTTCTTCATGGAATTGTTTTTAATAATAAACAAATGAACATTCTAATAATCTTTATTATTCTAATTTTACCCATTAGGATATCATCATTTATTCAAAACTATTAAGGGATTTAAAATTCAGCTTTGTACCATGCTATAATTTCTTAATTATCTAAGGTACATTTAGTTGATTCCTTAATAATGATACAATTTTCTACATTTGTCATATTTACTGCATAAATTGTCCTCCTTACACTAAGATATACGAAAGTGCTTGATGACCTTGGGTCACAAGGTAATTATTTCTAATAGTAAATTATCCCTGCTGTTCAGTGATATTTTTTTACATATAGGTAATTATCAGAGTATGGAACTCAGAATAGGTTAAAACTAGATGTATTATATAGTAAATTCGGATTCATCGAGGAGATTAGTTACTAATCATATAGCAGTTATTTTAAGAGACTTTTCACAAAAGCGTTCATTTACATTTTTGTATCAGCCAGGTGAAAACAATGGCAAATTGAATTGTTTTTTAAGTAAATGCTATCTCAATAAGGATAATGTTTTTCAGCTATGGTGTTAATAAATGAGTATCTTTGACCTCAAGGGAAGTAGAGAGATGTTTAGAAATACCTCAATTCACCGAGTCTCTTTATCTTCTTCTAGGCAAGCAGACAGTCTTAAGTTTGCTTTCTCTCTCTATGTCCCACATGCTTACTAAATGGTGGAATAAATTACCTAGACAATTATGTACCTGCATAATTATTTTGTTTTCTAGTTTTCAGCTTAATCGTGTTTTTTTCCCTTTTTTTGACGTCTACTGCCTGAATGATGTTAATTTATGTCACGTCCTTGGAAGGAAGTTAGATGTGTTAGATAAGACCTGTCTTTTTGCCATTTTATGAGATTAATGCGTAAGCTATTTCTGTTTTAGATATTTATTTTAACTTTGATTCCCAAACAATAATCTGGAAGTTGTAAACTAAAACATTTTAACTTATCCAAAGAATCCAATTAGATGATTAATGTGTCTAAGAGCTAATTTTTTATTTTCTATATGATAAATTGATCCTAAAATACTTGGGGTGTTGGACTCAGTAATATATTTTTTTCATTGGCACCGCCCAGTAAAATAAAACTTTGCTCCTTTTATCTAAGGAAACTAGACTCCAGACTTGTTCATGGTTACAGGTTAATTGAGGTCCAGAAAGGTTAAGCAACTTGCTTTCAGTTGCAAAATAAGGACTAGTGATGAGTCTCCTAATTTCCATTTCAGTGTTAACAGTTGCAATGCCCTACTTCTTTTTATGTATTAGAGTCAAATGACCTTGGTCATAAACTCAAATTTCAGTTTAGAAACTATTTTTGGTGAATAATAGAAACCTTACATACCATCTTCAGATGTTCCGAAAAGATAAACATCCATTTAAGGTTCTTAAAGCTAATTTGTCATATAAGTCAACAATAAGTCAATAAATGTTTTGAAGAATGTAAGAATGTTAATTCTAGAGGCATGCTACGTGGCCAGAGAACACTTAGAGCAGTGATACTCATAGTGCAGTGCATGAAACAGCAGCATCACTTGGGGACTTGTTAGAAATGCAGACTTGGAGGGCGCTCCCCAAACTTGCTGAATCAGAAACTCTGCAGGTGGGCCCAGGTATCCTTTACAAGCTCTCCAGGTCATTGTTGATAAGCCTTAAATTTTGAGAACCCTTGACCAAGAACAGTGGTTCTCATACTTTAACATGTATCGGAATCATCTGGAGGACTTGTTAAAAGGCAGATTACTGGTCCCCACCAGAGTTTTTGATTCAGTAGTTCTGGGGCAGTGCCTGAGAATCTTAATATCTAACGAGTTCCCAGGCGATGCTGATGTTGCTAGTTCAGGGCCCACATTTTGTAAATCAGTGCCCTAGAGCATCATCTTAGTTTCATCCTGACTCTTCCTTCTCATTTCCCCAAACCAGCCCCAATGATAGGAACCATTTACTTCAGACTAGGCTAGGTGATACTACCTAAGATGCCACACAAGATGATGTCCCTTCTTGTGACACCTCTAGTGCTATATGTTGAGATGACCTTTTCATATGCCTGTTTCACACCCTAGACTCAAAGCTTGCCAGGGCCAGGGTCCATATCTTACTCCCAACCTGTTACAGGACCTTCTGATTTGGGGATGCCCAATACATGTTCCAAATTGAAATGCACTATAATGGGAACTGGTCCTATAAGATGCTACACATAGCTATGGATGTCTAGCTATAGCAGTTGCATGAAAATGTACTCTTCCAGAATGTGAGGCACAAAAGGATGCCAGCCGACAGGTAGATAGAGCTATATTCCTGGAACCATGACATACAGTTTTGTTTGTTCCCCGAGTAAAGAAAATGGTAGTCACAATTATTCATCTAAAAGAAGAAGCATGGTTGAATGCAAAAAAGTTGATTTTTAATCAGAAGATGTGAACTACCACTATTTCCTTACTTCTGATTCTTTCCTTTACCCTCTCATGCTCTACATGAAATGCTGAAACTGCTCTCATCAAGGTCACCAGAGAACTCCTTAATTGTCAGCTCCAAAGGTTGCTCTTCAGTTTATCCTTCTTGAACTTTGTGCTGTGCTTGACAGTGGTAATTAGTTCTTTCTTGAAATTTTCCTCTTTCTCAGTTTCTGGGGCATTGTTCTCTCCTGTTTCTTTTCTCCTCTTTGCTTTCAGACTTTGTCTTCCCATTCACCTCTTCCTATCCCTTTCATTTTGGTCTCCAAAAGACTCACATTTTGGCTTTATTTTCTTTTTATGACACTTTCTTTTCCAGGGTGATATCATTTATAATCCTGCTTTTATCAGACACCTATACCTGCTGTTTTCCAAATTAACATCTCTAGCTTAACCTCCTTCCCGATGCTCATACCTGTAACATCCAAATGTTTTTTGGGCATTTCCACCTGGACTTCTTACAGAAATCACAAATGAAGTTCTGCAGTTTAGACTACTCATCTTTAGAGACTATCATTCACATCATAGTTCCTAAAAACAGCAACCTTCTGGACTTGTGCAGTGTACAACCTGTGCAGCCACTCACAGTGGTCATGATATCTGCCACCTCCCCAAGTCCTTTCAATTCTCTTTAGTGTATTTGTTCCTTTACATCCAGGCTGCCTTCCCCCTAGTTATGTCTCTAATAGTTTTTTGCATGAAATTCTTAACTGATTTCTGTGCCTCTATGCTCACCCTTCTTATCCATACTTTTCATAGCCTCCTGAGGGATATCTTAAAATGCAGTTTTAATTAGATCATTCCTCTGCCCATGGTTCTTGAAATGCATAGCACAGAAATTCCTTTCTGATCTTTGACTGCCTGACTCTCCATCTTCTCTCCCTTCTCCCCTACCCATTTTCTTATATGCCAGTGCTACTCAAAATAGTCTGCAAACTGTTTATTACCAGTACACAATGAGATAAAGAGCTGGAGCCAGAATATAAATCAATGCACCTCTTCCTTTGTCAAGAAAGTTTTGCAATTAAAAAGAAATCAGATGAAATCGTATGTTTCGTGACTGTTTATGCTCTAGTGATTTTTCTTGTCACAGGCTACTAACAGATAGTTCAGACTGGCCACAAACTGCATTTCAAATGGCACTGCCTTCTGCTCAGCTTTAATGAACCACCCTCTGCTCTCCAAATGCTCTGTATTCCCTCAAACTTCTGATTCTTTGTACCTCCTGTTCTCTCTATTTAAGATTCCCTTTTCCTTACTTTCCCTTTTCCAGCTGCCACATTCCTTTTCCCCAACTAACTACCTTCTCTTTCTGGGAACCTAACCTCCCAGACGTTTCTCAGCTTTGACAATCCTTCCATTAAAACACTTGCAGAATTTTATTGTAATGATCTTGTTTTGGCATATTTGTATCTCCAGCAAACTCCTTGAGGGCAGGAGCCATTTATTTGCAACTCTAGACCGACAGCACTTAACCCAGAAGTTAGCCCATTGTAGGTATTCAGTAAATATTCATGGCTTATCAAATGGGTATTTGTCAGTCCTGTCAGGAAAACAGAAACCACTCTAGGTGTTTCAGAGAGAGAAATAATACAGGGAATTGTTGAAGGAGGTGATGAAAAGCTGGGAAGCAGCACAGAGGGACAGTGAGGCAACTCAACATACAAGCAGCATCAAGAGGCTTCTCATTTCCCTAGAGCTAGAGGAACACTGCAGGGGGGATGGTACCAGAGTCCCACAGTTGGGGCCTTCAAACAGGGACTAGCAGTGTTAGGACTGCCAGGCAAGAGCTTGGACCTGGGGAGGGAGGGACCATCCAGAGGAAACTGAAGCCACAGTGGAGATGAAGCTGCTCTAGAAATGTCAGCAAATGTTGAGTGTGAAGGAACTTGGCTTTTCTCTTCCTTCCATCCTTCGGTATTCTGCCAGTGCCTCTAATCACAAGCCAGGGGGCAAGCGATGGCAGAAAATGTATATATCCCTCTGGTACAGAGAGGAGAAGAGAAACATGAAGAATGGATCTGAAAGAGCAGATGTGACTGCACAGAGATGGATTCTGGCCTTGCATCTTCCATTCATCACCTATGTGACTAAAGCAAGTAACTTAATTTCACTCAGAATCTCTTTCTTCACCTCTGAAATGAATTTATATGACTTTCCTTGTTGGCCCTCACACTGGAAATTTTACTGTATGTGTCTCTCTTGATGATTATTTAGGCAAAAATATACACCCTCTCCCCAGGAGAAAGTTGAGTTCCCAATTATTAATTTAGAACATATATCTTCCCATTACCACATTTGTGTTATAAGAGAAAATATTCTTATTCTAACATTTTCTGAGAATATTCTTATTCTGATGTCTTCCCTAGTCAGCAAGCTGTATCTCTATGAATCAATACACATCATTTCATCACAGGGAAGTACAATGATGTCTGGCTCCTATGGACTGAATTGTGCCCCACTCCCCCAATATTCATGTCTTGAAGCCCTTACCCCAATTTGATGTTACTTGGAAATGGGATATTTGGGGAATAATTAGGTTTAGAAGAGGTTTTGAGGGTGGGGCCTTCATGATGAGATTAGTGCCATTATAAGAAGAGGCACCAGAGAGCTTGTTCTCTCTCTTCCTTCCTATGTGAGGGTACATTGATAAGGCAACCATGTACAAGCCAGGAAGAGAGGTCTCACCAGAAAGTAACCATGCTGACATCTTGATCTTGAACTTCTGGCTTCCAGAACTATGAGAAAATAAATTTCTGTTGTTTAAGCTAGCAGTCCCGAACCTTTTTGGTACCAGAGACCAGTTTCGTGGAAGACAGTTTTTCCACGGGATGGGGTGAGGCAGGGGGATGGTTCAGGCGGTAATGCGAGCCATGGGGAGTGATGGGGAACAGCAGATGAAGCTTTGCTCACTTACTGCTCACCTCCTGCTGTGCGGCCCGGTTCCTAACAGGCCATGACCGGTACTGGTCCGCGGCCCAGGGGTTGGGGACCCCTGGTTTAAACCACCCATCTATAGTGTTTTGTTACATCAGCCTGAGCTGACTAGGACACTGGCTTTGTAGGGCCATGCGTTTTGCTTTGGGTTTTAACTAAACTTCATAGAGATGCTCACTAAAAGAAGTAGATGAATTGAAACAACTCATGATGCTGGGTGAGTGGCAGTGGGACAGTGAGTACACATCAGATTTAAATGGTTTTCTGCATTGTACCAGATAGTTTCTAAACCTTGACTGGAAGTTATTTAAACTTCAAAGACCCATGAGATAAAAGCATGTTGAAGTCCTTTAAACTCAGTGAGCTTTCACACTGAGGATATTTAAAGTTTACTTTGCTTCCCACAAGGTCCAAGGCACCACTCAGTGTACGGAGGGGTTCTTTGAACACTCCTGTAGTCAGTATGAGTCCACAGTATTTCAAGAATGTAGTGATAGCAACATTAGTTTTCTTGCTAATTTTCATATTCATTCAACAATATCTAATGGATCACTATGATGTGCAGAGCACTCCAGTTGCTGTGACCAAGAGCCATACTTAGTCCTTTCCTCAGGAAGCTTGCATTCTAATAGTATAAACTATGTCATGAAGAAGTACCAATAAAATGTTAGAAAAGTCATAAGGAAGAAAGGATCACTTCCAGTCCTGCTTGACGGTTGAGCATGGAAAGCTCATGGAGACATTAACATCTGAGTAGACTGTTAAAGGATAGGGGCATATTGGACTCAAGATTAGGGAAAAGGACGATGCAGATACAGGCTGTATACAAGTGGCATTTACACAGGGTTGTGGGTGTTTCTGTTTGCTTAGAGCAGAAATATGCAGTATTGGAAAGAGAGAAAGAAGTAAGGGATGAGGTTGAAAAGGTAGGTTGAGTTCATTGTAGGGAAAAAGAAAGGTACTCAATGCCAGACTAAGGAACTTTAATCTGGTTATAGGGAGCCAAGGCATATTTTTGAAAGAGAGCCAAGCAATATGGCGACTGTGAAAGACACTTTTGGACCCACCTATGTGTTGGGAGACATAGACCATCTTAACTTTATAGAGCTGGGAGGTAGTCAGCAAATTTTTCTCTAAAGAGTCAGACGGTCCCTATTTTAGGCTTGTGCACCACATAGTTTCTTTTGCAAGTGCTCAACTCTGCTGCTGTAGGGAAAAGGCAACCATAAACAATACGTAAATGATGAGTGTGGATGTGTTCCAATAAAACTTTACTTACAAAAACTAGTGGCAAGCCAGATTTGTCCCGTGAACCATATTTTGCCTATTCCTGCAATAAAGGGTGAAATAGATGAGATTATTTTGCTGTTGATGATTCTTATGTATTTGCCTTTTTGTCTTTGTTACAGCTTTCTTTGCAGTTTTCATTCTGGTGATTACAAGAATGGCTTTTACTTTACCAGTCCTTAACAAAACACTAAGATGAATAGATCCACTCTCAAATGAGAAAGTGAGAGGTGGCCTAGGGACTGGCTTAAAGCCAGCAGGAAATAGTCACGGAAGGCACTAATCGCAGTAGCTAACACGTATGATCTCTAACATATGTCAAGAACTCATCTAAATATTTTGCACATTAACACACTTAACCATTAAAAGAGCATTATAAAGTAGTTTTTTATTGTTGTCACTCTTTGCCAATGGGAACAGTGAGGCACAGAGAGGTCAGGTGACTTGTTCAAGGTCACAAACTTTACAGGAAGCAGTACAGTCAGGGTTTGAAGCCAGACATCTAGCACAGGATGCTGCATTCTTTTTTTTTTTTTCCTAATTTTCATTGAAATATAGTTGATTTACAATGTTGTGTTAGTTTCAAGTGTACAGCAAAGTGATTCAGTTATTTATATATATATATATATATATTTTACATTCTCTTCCATTATAGCTTATTACAGGATATTGAGTATAGTTTGCTGTGCTATACAGTAGGTCCTTGTTGGTTATCTATTTTATATATAGTAGTGTGTATATTTTAATCCCAGACTCCTAATTTAATCCCTCCTGCCCCTTTGATAACTGTAAGTTTGTTTTCTATGTCTGTGAGTCTATTTGTTTTGTAAATAGGTTCATTTGTACCATTTTGTAGATTTCATATATAAGCAATATCATATGATATTTGTGTTTCTCTGTCGTCTGGCTTACTTCACTTAGTATGATAATCTGTAGGTCCATCCATGTTGCTGCAAATGACATTATTTCATTTTTTTTATGGCTGAGTAATACTCCGTTATATTTATATACCACATCTTCTTTACCCATTCATCTGTTGATGGGCATTTCGGTTGCTTCCATGTCCTGGCTATTGTAAATAGTGCTGCTATGAACATTGGGGTGCATGTATCTTTTCAAATTATGTTTTTCTCTATGTATATGCCCAGGAGTGAGATTGCTGGATCATGTGGTAGCTCTACTTTTAGTTTTTTAGGGAACTTCCATACTGCTTTCCATAGTGGCTGCACCAGTTTACATTCCTACCAGCAGTGTAGGAGGACTTCTTTTTCTCCACACCCTCTCCACAGGATGCTGCATTCTTGAACTCTATGTCATGTTATCTATAATGAGAAACTAAAGGTAATTTCATCAAATTATTTAGCTGAAAATAAAAGATTGACTGAGACTGTTTACTAATTTATTGAGGTCTGTCTATGGAAATGGTGCACTTACCCTAGATTATGGCTGTTCTACCTTATAAGTCTCATGGGTGTTCTACCTTCTAAGTCTCATAGACTCTATGGTACCACTGGAGCATTTGGCTATATCTTTAAATACAGAGATCTTTATCAGTGAAAAAGATTTTTCCTTCAAAGTTAGGTGTCTTTTTCAGTATCAACGCATAAATGGAGTCCCATATAATTGAACTGTTTTTCCAGGTGCGGGACTTCTAGTGCTAACCATGGTCTTAACCTTATTACCTGTCATAACCTTTGCCATCTATGCTTAATCAGTTCTAACATCAGAAAACACATCAGCTGCTTGGAAATTTGGGGACTTTAGGAAATTAAGGAAGACTGCAAAGTAAAAATAAACTGGGAAAAAGTAACTATTTAATAATGCCATGAGGGTATGAATTCTGCAACTAAATATCATAGTTTAGGTTAATAAAAATGTTCAGAGTTAATGTCCTAGTGTTAGAGACTCCAGTCAAATTCTGGCAGGATCCAAAACAGCACAGTAGTAACCACCAGACTGTACTGTATAGCAACAAACAGGAAGTTCATGTTGACTTTTCCTTAATATTAAAAAAAAATGGTTTCCCTTTCATTTAGAACAAAGGAATATAAGTGTAGTGTAGTGGAAATCTTTGGATTCAGACATACCTGGTTTTGAATCTTAATATTTCACTGTGTGTTGAAAGTAAAGGTTTCTGAAGCTCTCTGTTCTTGATATAGCTATGAAGATGAAGATTATAATAACTAGCTGACACAATTATCATGGGAGATGAATTTTTTCTTTGTGAAAGCATGTGACATGAACAAGATGCTTAATATGCTATTTTTTCCTGTGAATTTGATTGAATGTTAAATTAACATTTTAAAAACTTAATCTTGATGGTACAGGAGTGTATTTATAGGCAGATTGATAGAACACAAGTGTCTACATATTTATTAACGTTCAAAAGAATAGGTAAGATTAATGAACTGGGAAAAATATCCTGAGTTATAAAGTCCAGAAAATGCTACCATATTATTTGGGTTAAGCGTTTCTCCCCAGTTTGAAGACATTTTCTCAAGGGAATCTCTATATTATGACTTCAAGATACTTTTGTGTATATGTTTAAATGCCTTCCTCGCATGTTCCTTTTACACCATGTTATCTATATCTTTGGACATTTTATGTTTCTCTGTAAGAGAACTCGCATGAAAAATCCATTTGTCACCATGTTATCATTATGTAGATAAGAAAATATAAGAGAAGTCAAATTGAAGTCCAGACAAGCTGCGAAAGGGAATGTGCACCCTCTAGTGCCCACATTTATTTCTCACAAGAGCATATACAGCTTTGCTTTTTGTTTTCATCAATTTTAAATAAACATCAAATTTGATTTTAAAATAAACGGCTCAGGGTTTTCAACTTGAGCATATTACACTGTATGATTATAGATGTATTATTATGACAAGATTTCATCTATCACTTAAAAGAATATTTCCATTAACCTGTGTTAAATGATTTTCTTGCACAGAACTGTGTTTCAAAGAGAATTTCATTTTACTGAAAATGAAAAATAGGCTCCCCACATCTGTGGCTTAGCAACATTTTATTTCTGGTCCTCTGGATCATGCAGTTTTTGTCCACGTGCTTTCATACTCCTTGGCTTTATAACTAATTCCTCTAATCTAGCTGGTTTTGACATATTAGAATTTGGGGGATTTCCTTAATTTTCAAGGTGTGTTTCCCTGAAAGTTATATTAACAGAAGATGTAAAAGTGACTTCTTTTCAACCATATCATGTTTTAGAAATAAATATTACCGATGTATTTTTAAATGATTGAGATTTGTTACCAAATTAAGCTAAGATTATGTTCAAGTCATTTTAATCTACCACTTGTTAAAATATTTTAGTTGTTTTACTTTTTGCAGAGAAACAATATTTTTGTAGGAGTTTTATTCTGTTTAGTACAATTAACTATCCTAGAGGTACAAAGATTAATAGCAGTGCCAGATAACGCATGGAGAGTTTTCTGGCATTTATAGCTTAAAAATATTAAATTGCTGGGTTTGTATTCAAGGGCATGTAGTTTAAAAGGCAGTATTTTATACACATTAAACATGTAATTTGATTTGCCATAATTGACAATGAAGAAGATGCATGATTTTAAGGACAAACTTTATGTTTTGGACTAGAATCCAGATTTTGAAACACATGTTAAATAGGCATATTTTAGGACAAGGTAAACTATACAGAAATTGATTTTTTAGTATCTTTTAAAGATGCATTTCAGCACAAACTGGAATCATTAAATTTTACTGTATACCGAAACCTATTATTTTATGAGTGATGAGCTTAAACTTACACATATAAAACTAGAAATACATTTAAGCTTGTAAATAAGATCACACAAACATAAGGAAAACAGATTATTTGATAGGACTGTTAATGTGGCAGGTTTATATTAACTGAGGACAGTGTTCTTTCCCATTCGTTATATTTTGTTTCAGGTGCTGTGTAAACTGTCGAAAAGAGTTTATAGGGTTCTTATTATAACTGGGAATCATAACATCCTTAGATGTTATTTAATTTGACTGCTAGCTGAACAGACTAATTTAATTGGAATATCAAAGCTGCCGTGGAAGCAAAGCTGACCTCAGCTTTGTATCTCAGGTCAAAATCGCTTTAATTAGAGAGATAAATAAACACACATTTAAGAGTAATTTTTTAAAAGCCCTTGTTAGTTTTTATTTTAAGACCAGTTTGATGGAAGCTTTGTAATGTTTGAAATTTAAAGGAAGAAGTGAAGGAAGATCAGAGAAGTTAAGTCGTTTGCCCAAGGAAGCAGCATAAAGATTAAGATGGGTGAATAAAACCTGTGACAGCTGACTTTCAGTTCAGTGAGTTTCCACTGCACCATATTTAGTTTACATTTAAAGCACACACAGACATACATATATACACATACAAACACATACATTCACAAGCATTACAAAAAAAATTTAAGGCAATCATTTGGCCCTGTTTTCCCCCTCCCACCAAGGAAAACATGCCCACACTATACAAACACGTGCGTATATCTGTGTGTGTTTATAAAAACTATCTTGATTTAAGGGAGGTAGTTATCTAAATGTTGACTTGTTTTCTCCTGATTAAATAGGATTTTGCCCTTTAATAATATTGTATAACTTTAAAAGTACAATAATCACCATATACTCAGCACATCTCAAAATCCTAGAAATACTTTATATTTTAGCAATAACAAGGTTTGTATTGATTTTTTAAAACATTATTTAACAAATTTCATTCAAAATTTTATAACATTTCTCTGGTTCAAATTTAATTTGTATTTTATTTATTCAGTGTTTAAAAGGAAGTAACATGTGGAAACATATGGGAGGGAGGGACCAGTTTCCCCAGAAGGAAGGTTGAAGGGTAAAGAGTAGGGAGAGGTTGATCAAGAAAACCTTCACAGAAGTTGTATATCTTGGACAGAGTCTTGAAAGATGAGTAGGAGTTCATCATATGGTTTGGCATCCAGAGAGTAGCCATATACCAATATGGAATTAAAATGTGTTCTCATGTTCTAGAAATCTGAAGAAGAAAGATGATTATTAAAAAATATAATAAACAAAATTTAAAAATCTTACCTCACCTCCAGGAAGATTTCTTCCACATTGTGGTACCAGTAAAAAAAGAGTCATAGTTTTGTTTCCATGAACATGAAAATGTGTGTTCTAGCTAATTAACATGTACATTGAAATTTGGTTTGTTAAGTCATCTGGTCTAGGCCTAGAGCCTTAGGATTGTGCAAGAGTTAACATATTTCACAAATGTTAATACTTTACTTTCAGGCTGCTAAAGGTGAGGCTTATATGTTTTTATGAAATTCTACGTGCAAAGATGTTTAAAGATATAATATGGCCATTCATAACCTAGCTCACTAATCAAATTAGTTTAAGTCTGGGAGCTCGAAGGATTTATAGTTTCACAGTTTACACATTTGGGAATGATGAGTTCCAAATGGTATATTAAAAGTGACTGGATTAAAGTTTATGTAAATGTGTCATCTTAGTTAAATACTTTATATGGCAGTCACTATATTAACAGAACACAGTAGTGCCCATTAAGAGGCTCTTCTGACATAATTGGAAGTGTTATCATAGAGCACAAATTCCATACAATGATTTACTGTTGACAATTCAAAATTGATAACTTTTTAAACTGCAAGTGTTTCTCTGGTTCTTTTGGATGTGTTTCTGCTTTTCTTTTACTTAAAATATTTACACATACACACACGTATACATGCATCTGCAACAGAGACATATATCTCCCAATTTTGACTACAAGGAAGTATAACTGATCTAATTTGCATTATCTTTATGGAAAATTCAACTGGAGGAAGTAGAGTCCATTTGTACAATATGATCTTGAGGCAAAACTTAGACCTTTCGAATATTTGGTATATATGTACCATACTTGAGACTTCCAGAAAAATAGAAGATCTCTTTGGAAGAAAACCTTGGTTTGGTAATAAAATATTTGCAAAAAAAAAAAATCAAAGATACGGTTGCTCTGTTCCATGAGACTCTACAGATTTTAGTTTTGGAGGTTTGTGATGAGTGCCTTTGTAAAGGAGAGGAAATTGTCACTTCACTGTTAATCATAAATAATCGCAAAGATGAGATTTTAGGACATACTTGAAAAATATAGGACAGAATATTCATCAACCGTTACAGGAAGAAAATCATTTTGTGAATAGAGAGTTAGAAGTCATAATTTTCTTAGATAAAGAGAATATTAAGTTGGATAAAGTTAGACTGGATTTAAGGGATAGAGTCTGTAATAACATATAGAAGTACATTAAGTACAGAGTGAAGTGTGTTATGAGAGTAAGATGAGTGAGTAATAAGAAATTTTATTGATGGGCTGATTCTGAGGGTGTACAGGCCCATTATAAGCAACTTATTCTATGTCAGTTCTTTATCAATGTTTTATGAGAGTTTTAAAAGTGAAAAAAATTAGTAGAAATGAGTGATTTTATAAAGGAAGAAAAATACATGCACAGAATCCAAGATTTAATATGGTATTGAAAATAACTCTTCAGTGTTATTCTTGAGGGTTTTGAAAAGGTACCTGAGTTACATCTGTATGATATCTTCAGTTGGTGATTGACGACCCAGCCTCAAGTAGTGCAAAGTGTGATAAAAAATACCAGTGGCAAAATGCTGGGGAGAATAGATAGCACCCAATTTAGAAACATGTATGGATTTAAATCAGGGGAGTCTGTTAATTTGGCATACATCTCAACAAGGATATGTGAAAAATATTCAATGCCAGTGAACATGTGAAAACTAGCGGGCAAGGCACAGAAAGTGATGAAGGAAGAGCTGCCAAATTGATAAGGAATAAAGTAAATGTGCAATTGTTACTTGGAAGCCAGGGTCTGAGTAGAAGCCAAGAAAGAGGTCTTGTTCATTTTGCTAAAAGCGGTGGAAATGTCACTGAGACTAAGCATTGAATGTGGGCCATTGGCACTCAGTAAGCGTGCACAGGAAGCCTTTTGAAAACTCTGCCTCTGCTTCCCCTTCACCCTTCCATCCTCGTTGCTGGCACACAGAGATGGGGCTGGGTACTGGGAGAATACTGGAGGGGAAACAAATACTAGCAGCTGACAGTTAAGTCCCAGAACACTAAGGGATAGTATCGAATGTTAGATCTTGGAGTATGGGCTGACTGTATATTACATTGAGACAGAAAAAGTTTTAGTAAGAAAATCATAGATATGGTTGAAGCAACAAGCCCAAATGGAAGCCACAGAAAAAAAAAGTAAACAGAATATTACATGAGCAATAGCTCAGAGCTTAAATCATGTAAGAATTGGGTTTAGGTTTCACCTATTGCCAAAGGAATCAAGACATTACAATGATGAAAGAAAAGAGAAAAAGAAAGTCTAACAGATAAGAATAGTACAAACTCATTGATACTTTGTTCCATTCCATTTCAGAAAGAAAGTATAACATATTAACACACATGCTTATGAATAGATATAGTTTTCCTAGGTAAAGCACTTTACTCACAACTTCCCTAAAAAATATTTGAAATCCCTTAAAAATAAATCTGTAACTTATGTCATAGTGTTCTGCCTATGTTTTCCTCTAAGAGTTTTATAGTGTCTGGCCTTACATTTAGGTCTTTAATCCATTTTGAGTTTATTTTTGTGTATGGTGGTAGGGAGTGTTCTAATTTCATTCTTTTCCATGTAGCTGTCCAGTTTTCCCAGCACCACTTATTGAAGAGGCTGTCTTTTCTCCATTGTGTATTCTTGCCTCCTTTATCAAAGATAAGTTGACCATATGTGCATGGGTTTATCTCTGGGCTTTCTCTCCTGTTCCATTGATCTATATTTCTGTTTTTGTGCCAATACCATATTGTCTTAATTACTGTAGCCTTTGTAGTAGAGTCTGAAGTCAGGGAGCCTGATTCCTCCAGCTCCGTTCTTCTTTCTGAAGATTGCTTTGGCTACTCGGGGTCTTTTGTGTTTCCATACAAATTGTGAAATTTTTTTGTTCTAGCTCTGTGAAAAATGCCAGTGGTAGTTTGATAAGTATTGCATTGAATCTGTAGATTGCTTTGGGTAGTAGACTCATTTTCACATTGTTGATTCTTCCAATCCAAGAACATGGTATATCTCTCCATCTGTTAGTATCGTCTTTAATTTCTTTCATCAGTGTCTTATAGTTTTCTGCACACAGGTCTTTTGTCTCCTTAGGTAGGTTTAATCCAGTCAGAATGGCCATCATCAAAAAATCTACAAACAATGAATGCTGGAGAGGGTGTAGAGAAAAGGAAACCCTCATGCACTGTTGGTGGGAATGTAAATTAATACAGCCACTATGGAGAACAGTATGGAGGTTCCTTAAGAAACTATAAATAGAACTACCACATGACCCAGCAATCCCACTACTGGGCATATACCCTGAGAAAACCATAATTCAAAGACATATGTACCACAATGTTTATTGCAGCACTATTTACAATAGCCAGGACATGGAAGCAACCTAAGTGTCCATCAACAGATGAATGGATAAAGAAGGTGTGGCACATATATACAATGGAATATTACTCAGCCATAAAAAGAAATGAAATTGAGTTATTTGTAGTGAAGTGGATGGACCTAGAGTCTGTCATACACAGTGATGTAAGTCAGAAAGAGAAAAACAAATATATATGGAATCTAAAAAAAAAAAGGTTCTGATGAACCTAGGGGTAGGACAGGAATAAAGACGCAGACATAGAGAATGGACTTGAGGACACAGGGAGGGGGAAGGGTAAGCTGGGACAAAGTGAGAGAGTAGCATGGACATATATACACTACCAAATGTAAAATAGATAGCTAGTGGGAAGCAGCCGCATAGCACAGGGAGATCAGCTCAGCGCTTTGTGACCACCTGGAGGCGTGGGATAGGGAGGGTGGGAGGGAGATGCAAGAGGGCAGGGATATGGGGATATATATTATATATATATATATATATATATATATATATATATATATAGCTGATTCACTTTGTTATACAGCAGAAACTAACACAACATTGTAAAACAATTATACTCCAATAAAGATGTTAAAAAAATTTAAAAATAAAAAAAATAATAATAATTTATTAAAATAAATAAATCTGTAAATCAAAAGAGTATAATCACTGTAAAAGATACTTATGTAAAGAGCAAGTTCAGTCATCTTTGGCAGTTTCTTTCCAAATCTATAAAATCAGACAAACAAAAACATTGAATGAGGAAAGACCTCTCTATGGGATTTCACATCCTGTTGCCTGAATTGATCTGAATTATTAGAACTACATGCCAACTGGTACCCAGGCCTCCCTTAAAAATCTTCACAGTCTGAGCAGCAAGCAGATGGTTACCATGGTGTTGACTCCACTAAGGCTTCATTGTGTGGAGATAACCAATTTACCTGGCAGAGTCTCTAGTCTAGAAACTGATTTAATCTTAATTCATTGAAAAGGTGTTTTTTGATCATCCTAAACAAAAGTCACAGTGTGAGCTGAGCCCCAGTTCTATGTCTAAAGCATTTTTTGTCAAATGGATGCTTCGCTAAACCAAACTTCTTGATAATATGGACTGCTGCATTTTCATCTCTGTTATCTGTGGAGTTTAATAACTATGTCTGGCATATAATAAGCACTTAGTATTTTGTGGCAGAAATGAAGGTAGAGATGTATTTTAAAAGGAAACATACATTTTCACATTTTTCAGAAAGACATGTCTAAAAGTATTATGATTTTTTTGAAAATTATTTATTTTCAAACTGAATAAATATCCTTTACCTTTTTTTTGCAGTTGATTAGAGGTGGTGGTAAAGGATAATTATAACACATGTGCAAACCAGACCAATGTAAATTCCAGACCTGGTGAGAACTTTCTGCAACATGGGCCTTAGCAGATCTCTCCCAGCTGTGATGCCAGCTTAGCACCTTGAGTCAACTTTTAGTTTCATGGACCTGTAGGTGGACATGAGCAATCTTTACCAGAGATACTCTGAGTCAAAAGGGTGTGAGACCACAAAAACCAAGTCTAAAGGGAGAATTTGACATTGAATGGTGGATATTCACATCTCACCTTTATGACTCAGAGAGTATTTGATGTGTAATTGAGTCAGACTAGTGTAAAGGTGAAGGGACAGATTTGACCAGAGTGACCAAAGTGGATTATATCAAGAAGCCAAGTTTCCAAAATAGAAATCTTCTAGTGGACAAGAGTCAATGAAGGATTCCACTTCATTGAGGGAGGGACAAGACTGCAGTATGGCTCCTTGGTTCCCTAAGAAACTTGAAGAGAGATTTGTCTCTACAAGTAAAGTATAGGGTTAAGAGGTCTGAAATTTTGCTCTTTATCCTAAGAAAAATGGAAAATCTTTGAGTGGCTTAATGAATGAAGGTTATATAATCAGATATCTTTTAGAAATGATAATTTCACCAGTAGTGCATGGAACAGATGGGAGGGTTCCAGAAAAGTTGCCTAGAACTAGTGGAGAGGCCATTTCAGTAGTTTTGGTCACATGTAATGGCAAGATCAGTGAGGATGCCAACTGTAGAGATCCTGAGCAGCAGACAGATTCACAAGAAATAGAATATTTGATGGATTAGACTTTGCTAAATATGTGAGGGAAGGGAGAGGAGGGTATCAAAGGTGATAGATGGTGATGCCATTCACAGGTCTGAGGACACTGGGAGGGTACCAGTTTGGGAGAGAAAATCAAACATTAGGTCTTGACTTTATACATTGAAAGAGCTCTTACAGCATGCAAGTGGAATCATCCAGTAGGTGGATGGTTATGTAGCTATGGAGCTCAGAAGAAATGCTTGAAGTAGAGATATCTGTATTGGAGTCATTGATATATATATATTGTGGTTAAGGTCATTAGCATGAATAAGATTGCTAGTTAGAGAGAGTAATATAATAGGATAGAAGATGATTGAAAATGAACTGGGCCTTGATAAATTTCAGCATGTAATAACAGGATGGAAGAGGATGAGCCTGCAAAGAAAAAATTACCTGTGGTCATAGAAATAGAAGACAAAATAAATAGAGGGGGATCATGGAGGCAAAAAAGAATTTCAAAGAAGAGTATGGTCAACAACAGTTAAGTGTTGCTAGATGGCGAGAAAGTAAAAGTCTCCATTGGCTTTAGTGACATGATTCCTTTATCAATATGTTCTTGTTAAGAAGCAACATTGAGTGGATTAAGGAGTGAATAGGAGGTGGGGAACTGACAGGAAACTGGACAACTGTTGCAAAACATTTGCCTTTGCAGAAGATAAGAGAATGGCCAGAGGAGAATATGGGGGTCAAGAGAGTGTTGATTTTTTAATAAAGGAATCAATAAAATATGTTTAAATTTCCATATGAAGAATTAACTTGAGAGGGAGGGGTTGAATTTACAGTGGATACATTAAAAAAATTGATAGACTCAAACCCCTGAGAAGAAGTAAGAGAATGAAGTACAAAATTCAGGTAGAGGGATTGGCTTTAAGTAAAAGAAGAGAAACTCACTTGAAGGGAAAGGAATGAGAAGGCCACAGGCAGGTAAGATTGAATATTTGGACACAGGAAGTGGAAGGGAGAGAAATTCTAGCCTGATAATTGCACTTTTCTTTGTAAAGTAGGAAACAATGTCATCTGTTGATAGGTGGAGAAAGAAGATGGATGAGAGCTTTTTCTTCATTTTGGTTGATTTTTTTTTCCCCTTGTTGGTTTTTAATTTTAAATATAGCAGTGTGTATATGTCAGTCCCAAACAAAAAAGACGGATCAGAGCTTTGAGAGCTTTGGGAAAAGTTTGAAATAGTTCCTGTGGAGAATCAGAGCTCAAGGTGAAAAAATTAAATATGGCAGGATGCTGGGTTCATTTGAGGCTGTTGATCATTGCCTTAGTCTGGGTTTCCACAAGAGTGGATCTGTAGACAAAGATTTGGTGCAGGTAGTTTTTTTTTAGGAAGTAATCCCAGGAAGCAAAGTGAGGAAGTGAGATAAGAAAAAGGCAGCCATTACAGGATGATACACATGAGCAGGTTAACAGTGGAGGCAACTGTGCTCAATCCTGCTGGGAACCTTCTGAGACACTGTGTGTAATATCCTTCAAGGTGGTTGCACTGAAGGCAAGGGAGCTGGGATATTTATCTACCAACTCCCGGCTCTCACTAGCTGAGGGTCACCCCTGAGGTATTAACATCCAGTGCTCCTGGCCTGCCCCATGCACTGGCCAGTGAATGTCCATAGGCAGAGACACAGAGATTTTTATACTGGACTAAAGGAAAAACAAAAATGTCCTTCTTAAGACATTCTGATGGAAAACATGCACTGGATTGGGTGAGTGGCTAAATGAACATAGTTGAAGACTGATTTCATAAATTAACATCAATGAGAAAGATTTTTAGTAGCATGCAACAGGACTTTTAAAATCAGCATTACAAGTGAAGAAATAGGAAACCTAATAGTTAAACTTATGCGAAAAACAAATGTAGGAAAGATAACCACCATGTACATGTATGATAAAATAAAACACCATAAATATTTATAATCCATATGCAAATGAAATTAGGGATTGACATTTAATAATGTGGAATTTAGAATAAAAAAATCTCTGAATTCAGATCTCTGTTTCTTCTATTTACAGTTGGGTAGCCTTGGTAAATAAAAACTTAGTAAATATTTATTACTATGAATCAGGTCCTCTTTGAGGTGAAGGATATAATGGTGAACAAGATGAATTAAGTTTCGTCTGTATGGTACTAACAGCCTGAGATCAATTGACTTAATTTCTCTGAGCCTCCATCTCCTCATATGAGCAAGAGAGATTGGTAGTACATTACCACTGATTTTTGTAAGAAAACAAAAGGCTTTTGGAAGTTTTTTGTGTTCTGTGAAGCTCTTTATCAGTTTAATTTTAAAACAATAGCCTGCAACTAACATGAAAAATTCTAACAGGTTTATATGATTTAAAGGCCTGGAATTTGAGTTGATTGAGCTCATAGGCTACCTCAATGAAAGTACTCATAAATAAAGAACATAATTGTCTGTTCTTTCCTGATTATACTAAACACCACTGATACGATCTTTTTAGGAACCAAATTTTAAGGAAAGTAAAATACTGACAAACCATGGAATATCCATTGAAGTAACTAGGAGTAGGGTAGGCTGACCATCAGATATCTTCTAGTGGATTTAAAGAGTTGATTTCAACTATTTGAGGGTTGTATTGGAAAAGAAGCTACAGCATGGTGATTACAGTACATTACTTGGTGTCTTAAATCTTGTATTTGTATTTTTGGTCTACTCCACAGATTTCCTATGAAAATTGAGTAAGTCATTGATTTTTCTGCATAACTTTCATTTGTTCATTTGCCTGTTTTAATAAACAGTTGGATTAGATTATCTCTAAATTACCGTTATCATAGATTCTTTACAGATGCTGATAAAATCTATAGGTTCTTTCTCAAGAAAAATGCACACACATTCAGAATTGTGCCTGAAATTTCAAGTGATTCGTAGACATTCTCCACTCTTGCAACTCACCTTACTCCCTTGAAAGTCTCTGCTTTAAGTAGACCTGAATCACCTCATCAGAGTTAACAGTTTATTCCCAGTAGCTCCATAGATCTCTGCAATAAAAGAATGTTTGAGAATAACAGTGTGGGTGGTCATGTATCTATTGCAGCATAACAACCCACCTCAAAATTTAATGGTTTATTTATTTATTTATCATATCTCACAATTTTGCAATGTGGGCAGGGCTCTTTGGGCAGTTCCGTGGCTCTGAGTGGAGTCAGCTGGAGCACTCACTTGGTTGTATTCAGTTGGTGTTTGAGTTGGGTCAGAAGGTCAAAAAAGGCTTTATTCACTTGCCTGGTGCTGCATGCTCTTTCACGTGGTCTCTCCACCTGGCAAGCCTGAGCTTTTGTAAAGCACTTTAGGATCCTTCAAAGTCTTATATAATACTTGCCTTCTCAGAGTGTGTGTTGTACGAAGACAAGATCCAAGGTGCAAGCACTTATCAAGCCCATGCTTGCGTTACGTGTACTAATATCCCTCCCATTTGCTATAGCAAGTCACATGACCAAACACAGCGTCAATATGGTTGGAGACAACGCGAAGGGCATGCGTATCCAAGGTATGGTTTAATGGGGGCCACCAAAAGGAATTTTTTGTTTACTGTAAGTACATTCCAAAAAGAGAGTGGGATTCCCTGGTGGCGCAGTGGTTGAGAGTCTGCCTGCCGATGCAGGGGACACGGGTTCGTGCCCCGGTCCGGGAAGATCCCACGTGCCGCGGAGCGACTGGGCCCGTGAACCGTGGCTGCTGAGCCTGCGCGTCCGGAGCCTGTGCTCCGCAACAGGAGAGGCCACAACAGTGAGAGGCCCGCGTACCGGGAAAAAAAAAAAAAAGAGTTATCTTGGAAAGTACTGACTTTTCAGTCATGCAGACATTCAAACAAAGGCTGAGGAATAACTTATAGAAGATACTGTAGAGGTCACTGCTACATTGAAGTGAATAAAATGACCTCTGTGATCATGAGACTAGATCAAAGCTGACTCCAAATTTTGAGCCATCCTGACTAGGGAAATAGTAGTGCTGTTAACAGTAATAGGGGCATCAGGCAGAAGTTTCAGGTTGGGAAAAAAATGGTAAATGTTGATAGATTGTTTTTTTTTTCCCCATATAGAAGAAAGAGATAATCAAGAAATAATGACCCTTATTCTTCCCTGTCTTAGGTTGGATGTCGATATAACTGAACTTCACAGTTGGATTACTCGTTCAGAAGCTGTGTTGCAGAGTCCTGAATTTGCAATCTGTCGGAAGGAAGGCAACTTCTCAGACCTTAAAGAAAAAGTCAATGTAGGTTATGCATTAATTTTTATGTATTTTTCTAAGTTTTGCTGCTTGTAAATTCTATGCTCTGAACTCTTATTCTCTTAAAGTTGAAAAGATTAAAGTGATATAATGCTTTTAAATATATCTTTGAAATATATTTTAAATATCAGGTAGAATCAAAGTTTAGCATAGAGAAATGTTTACTGGCTCTGCTGTGACTAACGAGGAATGCTTTTTGTAAACCTTCTTTAACTTTTATATTATTTAGCTGTAAATTAACAACTTTGTAACATGAACTCATATTGATTTCCCTTCATGTATTGTTCTTTTGCCTGAATGCTGGGATTTTAGCAGGCTTGCAGAATAGAGTGGAATAGAATAGACCCGACCCTTAGGAATACTATAGACCCGACCCTTAGGAATACTAAAGACCCTGTTTGTGCTCTCACTATCATCAAAATGTTATACTTCAAAGTCATTAATAATTATCATAAGTTATAACATATTTGTTTTTTTCTGGATATGTACGTATTACATTACCATAACTAAAAGATGCCCGGCCTTTTTCAGTTTTTTTTTTGTTTGCTTTTTTTTTTTTTTTTTTTTTGCGGTACGCGGGCCTCTCACCGTTGTGGCCTCTCCCGTTGCGGAGCGAAGGCTCCGGACGCGCAGGCTCAGCGGCCATGGCTCACGGGCCCAGCCGCTCCACAGCGTGTGGGATCCTCCCGCACCGGGCCACGATTCCGTGTCCCCTGCATCGGCAGTCAGACTCTCAACCACTGCGGCACCAGGGAAGCCCTCATTATTTTTTTATAAAAGATTGTTTGCTGGTTTTATTTCCTACTGAGACATTATAGTTTCATACTTCGCAATAGGGATTTTTATGAATTTAATAAGAGCTGTTTCATCTTCAGGGACATTATCAAGGCTTTGATTTTTCAACTTTGACTTATAAACATCCATTTTTGGTATATAATTGGCAATAGTTTGTGAGGGAATTTCTAACAGGCAGAGTGAATATTCTGCAGTGGGCAGGCTAAAGAAACAGGTATTCTGAATGTTAAATAATTTTAGCTATAGGAAGATCACATGTGTAGATTCAGTCTGCTTTATCTTTCAAGCATTTGATTTCATGAATTACAAAATCTATTAGATTTTTACAAATACAACACTGCCACAGATACAAGGGAATACCTGCCGTGGGGTTGGAACTTTTGGAGAACAAAAAAATCTTCTTCTAGGAGAAATAATTCTATTTTTTTAGGCTGCTTGAGGGGGAGAGAGAATTTCATCAACATTTCTCAGAGTTGACTGTTGATAAATGGGAAAGTTATTTTAAATTTCTTACTGGCTTTCTGTGGTATTCTGTTATCAGCTTAATAACAGACTATTATAAATAGTTTCAAGAAGAGGGAATTATGATTATATTGTTAATGTTTTAGTTTTAAAATTAAACTGAAGGATAACATGTAACAGAAAATAGCGAAATGTCTTACTTCAAAGTATACTTATTTAAAGGTATGTTCTTTGTTATAATTTTTTTTAACAACTTTATTGGAGTATAACTGTTTTACAATAGTCTGTTAGTTTTTCCTTTACAACAAAGTGAATCAGCTATACATATACATATGTTCCCATATCTCTTCCCTCTTGCATCTCCCTCCCTCCCACCCTCCCTATCCCACCCCTCTAGGTGGTCACAAAGCACATAGCTGTGCTATGCGGCAGCTTCCCACTAGCTATCTATTTTACATTTGGTAGTGTACATATGTCCCTGCCACTCTCTCACTTCGTCACAGCTTACCCTTCCCTCTTCCCATATTCTCAAGTCCATGCTCTAGTAGGTCTGTGTTTTATTCCCGTCCTACCACTAATCTCTTCATGACATTTTTTTTTCTTAGATTCCATATATATGTGTTAGCATACGGTATTTGTTTTTCTCCTTCTGACTTACTTCACTCTGTATGACAGACTCCTGGTCTATCCACTGCATTACAAATAACTCAGTTTCATTTCTTTTTATGGCTGAGTAATATTCCATTGTATATATGTGCCACATCATCTTTATCCATTCATCTGTTGATGGACACTTAGGTTGCTTCCATGTCCTGGCTATCGTAAATAGAGCTGCAATGAACATTTTGGTACATGACTCTTTTTGAATTATGGTTTTCTCAGGGTATACACCCAGTAGTAAGATTGCGGGGTCGTATGGTAGTTCTATTTGTAGTTTTTTTAAGGAACCTCCATACTGTTCTCCATAGTGGCTGTATCAATTTACATTCCCACCAGCAGTGCAAGAGGGTTCCCTTTTCTCCACACCCTCTCCAGCATTTATTTCTAGAGTTTTTGATGATGGCCATTCTGACCGGTGTGAGATGATATCTCATTGTAGTTTTGATTTGCATTTCTCTAATGATTAATGATGTTGAGCATTCTTTCATGAGTTTGTTGGCAATCTGTATATCTTCTTTAGAGAAATGTCTATTTAGTTTTTCTGCCCATTTTTGAATTGGGTTGTTTGTTTTTTTGTTATTGAGCTGCATGAGTTGCTTGTAAATTTTGGAGATTAATCCTTTGTCAGTTGCTTCATTTGCAACTATTTTCTCCCATTCTGACGGTTGTCTTTTGGTTTTGTTTATGGTATCCTTTGCTGTGCAAAAGCTTTGAAGTTTCATTAGGTCCCATTTGTTTATTTTTGTTTTTATTTCCATTTCTCTAGGAGATGGGTCAAAAAGGATCTTGCTGTGATTTATGTCAGAGAGTGTTCTGCCTATGTTTTCCTCTAAGAGTTTGATAGTGTCTGGCCTTACATTGAGGTCTTTAACCCATTTTGAGTTTATTTTTGTGTGTGGTGTTAGGGAGTGTTCTAATTTCATACTTTTACATGTAGCTGCCTAGTATTCCCAGCACCACTTATTGAAGAGGCTGTCTTTTCACCACTGTATATCCTTCCCTCCTTTATCAAAGATAAGGTGACCATATGTGTGTGGATTTATCTCTGGGCTTTCTATCCTGTTCCATTGATCTATATTTCTGTTTTTGTGCCAGTACCATACTGTCTTGATTACTGTAGTCTTGTAGTATAGTCTGAAGTCAGGGAGCCTGATTCCTCCAGCTCCTTTTTTCGTTCTGAAGATTGCTTTGGCTATTCGGGGTCTTTTGTGTTTCCATACAAATTGTGAAATTTTTTGTTCTAGTTCTGTAAAAAATGCCAGTGGTAATTTGACAAGGATCGCATTGAATCTGTAGATTGCTTTGGGTAGTAGAGTCATTTTCACAATGTTGATTCTTCCAATCCAAGAACATGGTATATTTCTCCACCTATTTGTATCATCTTTAATTTCTTTCATCAGTGTCTTATAGTTTTCTGCATACAAGTCTTCTCTCGCCTTAGGTAGGTTTATTCCTAGATATTTTATTCTTTTTGTTGCAATGGTAAATGGGAGTGTTTTCTTCATTTCACTCTCAGATTTTTCATCATTAGTGTATAAGAATGCCAGAGATTTCTGTGCATTAATTTTGTATCCTGCTACTTTACCAAATTCATTGATTAGCTCTCGTAGTTTTCTGGTAGCATCCTTAGGATTCTCTATGTATAGTATCATGTCATCTGCACACAGTGACAGCTTTACTTCTTCTTTTCCTATTTGGATTCATTTTATTTTACTTTTTCTCTGATTGCTGTGGCTAGAACTTCCAAAACTAGGTTAAATAAGAGTGGTGAGAGTGGGCAACCTTGTCTTGTTCCTGATCTTAGTGGAAATGGTTTCAGTTTTTCACCATTGAGGATGATGTTGGCTGTGGGTTTGTCATATATGGCCTGTATTATGTTAAGCAAAGTTCCCTGTATGCCTACTTTCTGCAGGGTTTTTTATCATAAATGGGTGTTGAATTTGTCAAAAGCTTTCTCTGCATCTATTAAGATGATCATATGGTTTTTCTCCTTCAGTTTGTCGATATGGTGTATCACGTTGATTGATTTGCATATATTGAAGAATCCTTGCATTCCTGGAATAAACCCCACTTGATCATGGTGTATGATCCATTTAAAGTGCTGTTGGATTCTGTTTGCTAGTATTTTGTTGAGGATTTTTGCATCTATGTTCATCAGTGATATTGGCTGTAGTTTTCTTTCTTTGTGATGTCTTTGTCTGGTTTTGGTATCAGGGTGATGGTGGCCTCATAGAATGAGTTTCAGAGTGTTCCTCCCTCTGCTATCTTTTGGAAGAGTTTGAGAAGGATAGGTGTTAGCTCTTCTCTCAGTGTTTGATAGAATTCGCCTGTGAAGCCATCTGGTCCTGGGCTTTTGTTTGTTGGAAGATTGTTAATCACAGTTTCAATTTCAGTGCTTGTGATTGGTCTGTTCAAATTTTCTATTTCTTCCTGGTTCACTCTCAGCAGGGTGTGCATTTCTAAGAATTTGTCCATTTCTTCCAGGTTTTCCATTTTATTGGCATAGAGTTGCTTGTAGTAATCTCTAATAATCTTTTGTATTTCTGCAGTGTCAGTTGTTACATCTCCTTTTTCATTTCTAATCCTACTGATTTGAGTCTTCTCCCTTTTTTTTCTTGATGAGTCTGGCTAATGGTTTATCAATTTTATTTATCTTCTCAAAGAACCAGCTTTTACTTTTATTGATCTTTGCTATTGTTTCCTTCATTTCTTTTCAATTTATTTCTAATCTGATCTTTATGATTTCTTTCCTTCTGCTAAATTTGGGGTTTTTTTGTTCTTCTTTCTCTAATTGCTTTAAGTGCAAACTTAGGTTGTTTATTCGAGATGTTTCCTGTTTCTTAAGGTATGATTGTATTGCTATAAACTTCCCTCTTAGAACTGCTTTTGCTGTATCCCATAGGTTTTGGGTTATTGTGTCTCCATTGTTATTTGTTTCTATGTATTTTTTGATTTCCTTTTTGATTTCTTCAGTGATCACTTCGATATTAAGTAGTGTATTGTTTAGCCTCCATGTGTTCGTATTTTTTACAGATCTTTTCCTGTACTTGATAGCTAGTCTCATAGCGTTGTGGTTGTAAAAGATACTTGATACGATTTCAATTTTCTTAAATTTGCCAAGGCTAGATTTGTGACCCAATATATGATCGATCCTGGAGAATGTTGCATGAGCGCTTGAGAAAAATGTGTATTCTGTTGTTTTTGGATGGAATGTCCTATAAATATCAATTAAGTCCATTTTGTGTAATATATCATTTAAAACTTGTGTTTCGTTATTTATTTTCATTTTGGATGATCTGTCCATTGGTGACAGTGGGATGTTAACGTCCCCTATTATGATTGTGTTACTGTCGATTTCCCCTTTTATGGCTGTTAGTATTTGCCTTATGTATTGAGGTGCGCCTGTGTTGGGTGCATAAATATTTACACTTGTTATATCTTCTTCATGGATCAATCCCTTGATCATTATGTAGTGTCCTTCTTTGTCTCTTGTAATAGTTTTTATTTTAAAGTCTATTTTGTCTGATATGAGAATTGCTACTCCAGCTTTCTTCTGATTTCCATTTGCATGGAATATCTTTTTCCATACCTTTTTCCATACTCTTACTTTCAGTCTGTGTGTGTCCCTAGGTCTGAAGTGGGTCTCTTGTAGACAGCATATATATGGGTCCTGTTTTTGTATCCATTCAGCCAAGTCTGTGTCTTTTGGTGGGAGTATTTAATCCACTTATATTTAAGGTAATTATCGATATGTATGTTCCTATTACCATTTACTTAATAGTTTCAGGTTGTTCTTGTAGGTCTTTTCCTTCTCTTGTGTTTCTTGCCTAGAGAAGTTCCTTTAGCATTTGTTGTAGAGCTAGTTTGGTGGTGATGAACTCTCTTAGCTTTTGCTTGTCTGTAAAGGTTTTAATTTCTCCATCCAATCTGAATGAGATCCTTGCTGGGTAGAGTAATCTTGGTTGTAGGTTTTTTTGCTTCATCACTTTAAATATGTCCTGCCACTCCCTTCTAGCTTGTAGAGTTTTTGCTGAAAGATCAGATGTTAATCTTATGGGGATTCCCTTGTGTGTTATTTGTTGTTTTTCCCTTGCTGCTTTTAATGTTTTCTTTGTATTTAATTTTTGACAATTTGATTATTATGTGTCTTGGTGTGTTTATCCTTGGGTTTATCCTGTATGGGACTCTCTGTGCTTCCTGGACTTGATTGACTATTTCCTTTCCTATATTAGGGAAGTTTTCAACTCTAATGTCTTCTAATATTTTCTCAGTACCTTTCTTTTTCTCTTCTTCTTCTGGGACCCCTATAATTGAAATGTTGGTGTGTTTAATGTTGTCCTAGAAGTCTCTGAGACTGTCCTCAGTTGTTTTCATTCTTTTTTCTTTCTTCTGCTCTGTAGTAGTTATTTCCACTATTTTATCTTCCAGGTCACTTATCCATCCTTCTCCTTCAGTTATTTTGCTATTGATCCCATCTGGAGTATTTTTCATTTCATTTCTTGTGTTGCTCATTGTTGCTTGCTTCCTGTTTATTTCTTCTAGGTCCTTGTTAACTGTTTCTTGCATTTTGTCTATTCTATTTCCAAGATTTTGAATCATCTTTACTATCATTATTCTGAATTCTTTTTCAGGTAGACTGCCTATTTACTCTTCATTTGTTAGGTGTGGTGTGTTTTTAATCTTGCTCCTTTATCTGCTGTGTGTTTTTCTGTCTTCTCATATTGCTTATCTTACTGTGTTTGGGGTCTCCTTTTTGCAGTCTGCAGGTTTGTAGTTCCCGTTGTTTTTGGTGGCTGTCCCCAGTGTCTAAGGTTGGTTCAGTGGGTTGAGTAGGTTTCCTGGTTGGGGGGACTAGTGCCTGTGTTCTGGTGGATGAGGCTGGATCTTGTCTTTCTGGTGGGGAGGTCCACGTCTGGTGGTGTGTTTGGGGATGTTGGTAGCCTTATTATGATTTTAGGCAGCCTCTCTGCTAATGGATGGGGCTGTAGACCTGTCTTGCTCTTTGTTGGGGATAGGGTGTCCAGCACTGTTTGTTGCTGGTCCTTAAGTGAAGCTGGGTCTTGGTGTTGAGATGGAGATCTCTGGGAGATTTTCACCGTTTGATATTGTGTGGAGCTGGGAGGTCTGTTGTGGGCCAGTTTCCTGAGGTTGGTTCTCCCACCTCAGAGACACAGCCCTGGTGCCTGGCTGGAGCACCAAGAGCCTTTAATGCACACGGCTCAAAATAAAAGGGAGAGAAAATAGAGAGGAAAGAAAAGGAAGGAAGGAAGGAAGGGGGGAGGGAAGGAAGGAAGGAAGAAAGGAAGGGACAAAGGAAGAAATGAAGGAAGGAAGAAAGCAAGGAAGGAGGATAGGAAGAAAGGGAGGAAGAGGGGAACGAAGGGAGGAAAGGGAGGAATGAAGGAAGAAAGGAGGGAAGGAGGGAAGAAAGGAAGGAAGAAAGGAAGAAAGAAAGGGAGAAGACAAAATAAAGTAGGATAAAGTATAGTTATTAAAATGAAAAATAATCTTTAAGAAGAAAAATTTCTATTAAAAAAAAGAAAAACGGGTTGGTCTAACCCTAGGACAAATGGTGAACGCAAAGCTATATAGACAAAATCTCACACAGCAGTACACACATACACACTCACAAAAAGAAAAACGGGGGGCTTCCCTGGTGGCGCAGTGGTTGAGAATCCGCCTGCCGATGCAGGGGATACGGGTTCGTGCCCCGGTCCGGGAAGATCCCACATGCCGCGGAGCGGCTGGGCCTGTGAGCCATGGCCGCTGAGCCTGCGCGTCCGGAGCCTGTGCCCCGCAACGGGAGAGGCCACAACAGTGAGAGGCCCGCGAACCACAAAAAAAAAAAAAAGAGGGGAAAATAATAGTATAACTTGCTCCCAAAGTCCACCTCCTCAACTTGGGATATTTCGCTGTCTATTCAGGTTTTCCACAGATGCAGGGCACTTCAAATTGATTGTGGAGCTTTAATCCGCCGCTTCTGAGGCTGCTGGGAGAGACTTCCCCCTCTCCTCTTTGTTCGCACAGCTCCTGGGGTTCAGCTTTGGACTTGGCCCCGCCTCTGCGTGTAGGTCGTCCGAGGGCGTCTGCCCTTCACTCAGACAGGACGGGGTTAAAGGAGCAGCTGATTTGGGGGCTCTGGCACAGGCCGGTGGGGGGGGGAGGAGGGAGGGGCACGGATGCGGGGCGATCCCGCGGCGGCAGAGGCCGGTGTGATGCTGCACAGGCCCGAGGCGCGCTGCGCGTTTTCCTGGGGAAGCTGTCCCTGGATCCCGGGGCCCTGGCAGTGGCGGGCTGCACGGGCTCCCGGAAGGGGCGGTGTGGAGAGTGACCTGTGCTCGCACACAGGCCTCTTGGTGGCGGCAGCAGCAACCCTAGCGTCCCATACCCGTCTCTACTGTCCGCGCCGACAGCCGTGGCTCGCGCCCGTTTCTGGAGCTCCTTTACGCGGTGTTCTTAATCCCCTCTCCTCGCGCCTGAGGAAGCAAAGAGGCAAGAAAAAGTCTCTTGTCTCTTTGGCAGCTCCGTGCCCGTTTTTGGAGCTCCTTTAAGCAGCGCTCTTAATCCCCTCTCCTTGCGCCTGAGGAAGCAAAGAGGCAAGAAAAAGTCTGTTGTCTCTTCAGCAGCTCCGTGCCCGTTTCTGGAGCTCCTTTAAGCGGCGCGCTTAATCCACTCTCCTCGCGCCCCAGGAAGCAAAGAGGGAAGAAAAGGTCTCTTGCCTCTTCGGCAGCTCCAGACTTCAACCGGACTCCCTCCCGCCTAGCCGTGGCGCACTAACCCCTTTCAGGCTGTGTACACGCCACCAACCCCAGTCCTCTCTCTGGGATCTAACTGAAGCTGGAGCGGCAGCTCCCGACCCCCGCCCATCCTGGCGGGTGAGCAGACAAGCATCTCGGGCTGGTGAGTGCCGGTCGGCACCGATCCTCTGTGAGGGAATCTCTCCGCTTTGCCCTCCACACCCTGTGGCTGCGCTCTCCTCCGCGGCTCCGGAGCTTCCCCCCTCCACCACCCGCAGTCTCCGCCCGCGAAGGGGCTTCTAGTGTGTGGGAACCTTTCCTCCTTCACGGCTCCCTCCCACTGGTGCAGGTCCCGTCCCTATTCTTTTGTCTCTGTTTATTCTTTTTTCTTTTGCCCTACCCAGGTACGTGGGGAGTTTCTTGCTTTTTGGGAGGTCTGAGGTCTTCTGCCAGCGTTCGGTGGGTGTTCTGTAGGAGAAGTTCCATGTGTAGATGTATTTCTGATGTCTCTGTGAGGAGGAGATCTCTGCGTCTCACTCTTCAGCCATCTTGAAGCTCCTCCTCTTTGTTATAATTTTTGAGGGACATTCTACAAGTAGAAAATTACTTAGAGAAGATGAACTCTAATTATGTTTCAGAGTTCATGTGACATAGTCGACCACTGAAAGTATGAATCACCTTGGGTAGACATTTTATTAGCTAATTAAAATTTTTTTATCTATCTGAATAATCTACTTAACTGTTTGCCATCCTATTTCTGTGTCTTAAAATAGCTTTGATCAAGCAGGAAAATTGAATTCTATCATTTCCAGACTATAAATTAAAAAATTTCCTGTTTTTATGTGGTTACCTAGAAGCAATTTGCATTTAATCAATAGTGTCAGCAATGAGAGACTGAAAGTGCTAAAAAAAAAATGTACCGTACTGTATGAGTGGTTTTATGATGCTTCGTTGAGTCACCTTTATCAACTTTTACTCTCATATTCTGAAATAAAAACATCATTCTTAATTGCTTACTAAAATAGGACAGGAAATGATTTACCTAGACATTTCCTTCAGGCTAAATATAATGTATATGTATTTTAAAAATCCTTGAGAGAAATACATAGTAATGATGATGGATATGCAGTTTAGGCATGCATTAATTTTCTTGCTTCTTTTCCTGTCAGTTTATGTAGGTTATTTTGAACACATGGGAGGCCTATCTCATGAGCTTGAGTGGTATTAATTCATTTTTAGGCATTCATTAAAAATGGCTAAATAATACCTCTTTTTTACTTTCACTTGAAGTAATAAATGAATGAAGGAATCAAGCTCTTTCAGCCAATTAGAATATCCTAGGACATTATCACTTCAGTTTTATATACTTTTAAATCTAGCAAAAATTTTCCTTCTCTATTAACCATGTTTTTTATCCATGTAATTAACATAATACACTTTTTTAAAAGTTGAGTTCTGTGGGACATATCTACTCAAAGTGTGGTCCCTGGACAACCAGTATTGGCGTCATCTGTGAGCTTCTTAGAACTGTAGGATTGATTTCAGGCTTGATAAATCAATTTGCATTTAAACGAGATCCACAGGTGATTCCTATGTACATAAATGTTGGAGAATCAGTACACAGTGGGAGACTTTACCTGACTCCTAGATGTTTGTCACTCATTCTGTTAACGTCGCCATAGTTAAGAATTTCCAGCTGACTTAGCAGGTATAGCTACTCAACTTCTTGAACTGAGCACATGGTAATGTAAGTTAGTAATTAAACCAACAAAACAAGCTCTTCTTACCCCAAGGTGATTTTATACCTCTACAATGTTCTCCTGAAAAGCTTTCCTACTAGCCATTAAGGTCAGCAGGCCTTGGGCTCTTCTTGGGACTTACACTTGCTTACACCCATACCAAATCAGCTTTTCACCAAGTTCTGTGGGAAATCTTCAAGCCATTTAATTCTGCGTTTCCCTTATCTCTGTTATCTGTGTTTGCCACAAAGAATATAGGAACCTCTATTTACCTGTCCTTTCTTGTATCTTCCTCTCTATGCTCTTCTGTACTCTTTCCTCTGTCTCACTTTCTCTTCTTTGTGCTTTCTCACACTCATTCACTGTGCACTCGGAAACCCTTCTTCCAGAACAGACTTTCTCTTCTGTATTACCCGTTTTGTTCATAAATGGAATTTATTGGGTTGGCCAAAAAGTTCTTTTGGGATTTTCTGTAAGATGGGGAAAAAGCACGAACGAACTTTTTGGCCAACCCAATATTTTTACCCTTAAGATCACCACAAAGACTAATGACTCACTCCTCCACTCCTTTAGAATTGCTAGTTTACTCACTTCTCAGGGTCACTTCCAAAGGTACCACTCTTAATGTAAAACTACCTCTTCCCTTGTGTTTCGTGCCAAGTGGCCATCTGTCATTCACCAATGTATTCTATTATTTTCTCTTTGAAGACTTTGGCATCAGGTTCACAATCTCCTTCACCCAAGTTATGCCTTTATCCTTAAAAATCTCAGCCCATGTAGGCTATCTTGCTGTCTCCAAAAGCTTCCATTTCCCTCATCTCCTCAATTCACCTACCCACTTGCATTAACAATACTGTAGATGTTTCGCTGCCAGACATTACTCCATTTCGGAAAAAACACACTTTAACAGACTTATCAATTCTTCCTAAGCTTTCCATACTTCCCTAGTAAATTTTCTCACCTTTTCTTAACTATTATTTCAAGTTTTTATGGGTCTCTTAAACTTTTCCCCACCATTTACAGTAGGTGACTTTCCCTCTTACTTTAGTTAAAATAATCTCTTAAATTATGTATATTTGTGCTCACAGTCTCTTTATTTCCCTCTGCCTTGGTGGAAGAGACTGTGTTTTGGCTCATTAGGGCTAATCTCGGGGGGGGGTGGTGTATTCAGTGTCTTCACTGTCTGGGTCCTCAGGAACCTGCTTCCGTTCAGCCACACATCCATTTCTTCAGTGTCTCCCTATTTTCTGGGTCTTTATCAACAGCCTTTAAACAGGCTGTTTTTCCATCTTTCCATCCTATCCTATAAATACATATGTGAAATATTTTTGTGCCTTATTTTCTCAACTTCTCTGCAGAACTAGACCCTATTAACCTCTTAGTCCTTCATGAAATTCTTTCCTCCTTTGGATTATGGAATACCACTCTCTATTGTTTACCTTTTTAACGTTTTTGCCCTTTTATTCCATCTTGTTTTTCCTTTAATATTGAAATTCTGTACAGTTCTTCCCTTGTTTTCCTCTTTAGATTATCCTCATTACTTCCCATTCAAATAGCATCTGTTTTCTAATGACTCCCAAATGTGTATCTTTAGCTCGTGTCTCTCCCTTAAAGCCCAGTCCAATATATCTAATTGCCTAATAGACAAATTTAATTGAATGTTTGCCTGCAAATGTAAGCTTCAGTTTCTCTCCAGCCCTCCTTTATTCTTTCTTTTTACTTTTCTTCTTCCAGCAACCTCATCCAGAAACCTAAAAGCTAACTGGGTCATCTAGATGTTTTTTCTACCATTCACAAGTCTACCCTTTGACAAGTTCATTTAATCTCATTCCCTTAACAGCTCTTGAAACAGTCCAGTTCTCTCTATTCCCATCACCACAATCCTGACTAAAGCTAACATCATGGCTGACTTTGGTTTAAGATGACAGTCCGTAGCTGGTCTTCACTGCCACTACTGTTGTATTACTTTAGAAGTTTTCACATCACTTCTGCCAGAGTGAACTTATAAAACATAAGTAGTATCCTGTTATGCCTCTGTTTACATTCATTTGAGAAAGAAAAGAACAGCCACTGAGACCCAGGAGCTGGCTTGGCACTACAGTTAGGCCTTGGAGGTGCTAGATGCTGTATTGGTGCTTGCAGCTAGTCAATAATGTTCTCATGTTGAATATGACAAACAGCTCAGAATGCTCACCTCAGACAAGGCCACTCCACAATCATGATGGATCACAACAAAAACGTGACCATTGTGTAATTATGTCTCAATACAGTAAAAAATACTAACATTGTCCAAACCACCCCAAATGACCAAATATCCCTCCTCTTCACTAATATGAAAGATTTGCACCTTTATTAATTATGGCTTTAGCCTCTCTACATTCTTTCTGCCATCTAGATAAGAAGATTTAAGATATCCAATCGTAGAATCACCTCCACTTCCTTACAGCATCTAATTAAAGGCAAAGCCTTGCTTCCTTGACCATCCACATCACCTTACACAAGCCCAAACCCTATAAACTATTTGTAACATCCTCTTAGAAACATACCCCCATAGTTCCCGCTTACATGCCATGTCTCTTCTTGCAACTAGTAAATCAACTTAACTTTGTTCATCTACAGGCAGGTTTCTGGTGGCCTTTGACTGAAAGGCATTGGCAAAGTCGCTGTCTTCATGTTGCCCTTATGCAGACTACCATAACCTAATTCCTTTCTACTTATCCAAACTGGTTTCTCGCTTACATTGATTATGTTGTTGGTTTCTAGAAACTAGGGACTGGAACTTAATCTGTTTGGGTTTTGTTTGTTTGTTCATTCGATTTTAGTTTGGCTTAGTTTGGTTTTGGTATGCAGTGTGTAACATAGCGCCTGGTATTTAATCCAATTAATGTTTGATTGTGTGAATAAGTGATTTTTTTTCAGTTCTGCAGGCACGTTTTAAGTCAGGCTCTGCTACCAATATGAAGGATATAACAACTTCTGAATAAACATTTGAGTGAATAAATTACTTTTTCTGTCAAAGGGTAAAACTTCATTATAGAATCTTATGTGAATAGAAAATTAATTGCTTCTATAGTCAGAGTAGGACTCTGGGGGATGTGGAACTTACTTTCATATTAATTAGAAAAGATGTCATGAAAAGAAGAGGACTTTAAGAGATGCTGGTAAAGAAGGAGGACAAGAGGTCATGAGTATTTTTAATCAGCTTATTAAAGAACTAGTAAACTCTCTTTCCTGTATACTTTGCTTAAAACTTATGTTAATTATGTTTCTTTTTAAAATAATACAACTAAATTGCCTTTTTCGATCAGTTATCTTATTTTTTGAATTATAATTTACATACAATATTATATTAGTTTCATGTGCCCAGCATAGTGATTTGAATTGCCTTTTATTTTGCACTTGAAGTTATACACTTTAGAATTCATAACTTCCTGATGATCTCTCAGAATTTTCATGGGCCCATTATATATTTGAAAATGTACAATACATTGCTCATGCAATGGTCACTCATGCCTTTACTTGAAGTTATATGTACTAGATACTTTAGAATATGATTAGTAGCTTCTAAACATATGATCATATACAGAATATATACTGAGTAAAATATTTTTCTCCATTGAGAAAAAATAATTTCAAAACTGTTCTGTTGTAAAGTGTATACTTTTACAATTAAAAATATATCCATACTATACATATGTATTTATACACATACATATATGATAAACAGAGATATGTAAGGACATAGGCACACGTACAGAAAAGCTGGATGAGTTTCTAGAGGAAGAAAGATTATAGAAAGATCTTAATGTCAAGGGAAGATATGTTTTCATGAACAAGGTGATTTAAAGAAGTTGTTTTAGTTATCGGTACTTAATGCTTTAAGAAGCATTGTACCTGGCAGGAAAAACATTTGGAGCCTTTCATGAAATAAGTTTCTGTAAAGTAGTGAGGGCTAAAATCTGGCTATAGATATTTGGACTAACATTAAAGATGAAATGCATGGAGGAAAATGGGTGTCATCGTTGAAGAACATTCAGATAATATTCGTGGCCTTGAAAACAAGGGGGAAGCTTATATATATATATATATATATATATATATATATATATATATATATATATACACACATATATACATATGTATATATATATATCAATAAATGGAAAGAGAGAGTTGGAACCATGGAAGAGGAAGAAAGACTGAAGATGTTGAAACATTTGAAAAACATCTGAGAAAAAAATAATCCCCAAGTTTCTGAGACCAGTAAAGTGTTGTTACACTTATTCCCTAGTGGATAACAAAACATACCCACATGTCAGCACAGCCAAAGATTTTGAACAGTCTGGAAATACAGGAACAACTTAATTAGGGTACTTGCAAATACTATAACTCTCTACTTGACCAATGGGAATACTTGTTTATTTGCTACTGAGTCCAAAGAATGCTGGTTAGTACCATAGTCAAGAAATATTCCCTTCTCTTTTGTTCAGTATCAAGTCTACATTTTACTATCTCCAATATTAATTTGGATCATGATAATGCAGCTTTAGTTTCTTCCTTATGAGATCAGTGTGTCTGTTGCCTTGGTATTTAATTCCATTTCTGTCAAATTCAACATCTTCTAGCCTTATGATTTTATGTTGCTTTTTCATGAAGTCCATGATATCTCAGTGAAGATGCCAGAACTGTTTCCTGAACTTCTGTTTGGTAGACTGCTGTTGGGAGTTTATACTCTCTCTAATTTTTTTCAATATGGTATTTTTTCTTTATTCTGTAATAAATGTTACAAGTACCATGTTGGGTTTTTTTTCCCCTTTGTTTTCTCTTCCTCAGCCAAGGCAGGATTCTGTTAAGTTTTGACTTAATGAACTTTACATGGTACTACTCGTTTTCTATTTGGGTCATTGTTTATTCGTGTTATCAGGACTACATAACAATCCTGTTGGAGAGTGAGTTGTGCCCAACTCTCAATCTCATCTGGAGTTTCCGGGAGACTTCATTGAATCCAACTTTACTTTCCTCAGCTTGTAGCACCTAAACTCATGGGCTGTTTTTGTGACCACTATATAACTACCAGGATTGTTACACATGTACACCTTCATAGAGCTTTTGAACTGTGGGTGGAGTGGGAGAGACTGTAATATTGTATATGGAGGCATGATGCTGTGATAGACCTCACTTTATTATGCATCTACTATGTACCAGGTGCTATTCTAGGCACTGCAGATAGCATGAAAAAGGAAATGCAAAAGGATACGTGACCTTATACAGTTTATATTCCTGTGGGAAAGATGGAAATTAAGCAGATTAATATGTAAAACATATAGAATGTTAGTGATAAATGCCAAAGATGAAAATGAAGGGGGAATGAGAGCTAAGGTGTGTGTGCGTGTGTGTGTTTGTGTGTGTGTGTGTATAGATAGAGTGGCAGTAGAAGGCCTCACTGAGAAAGTGTCATTTAAGTAAAGATCTAATGAGGAATTTACAAATACCCGAGGTAGGACCATTTAAGGCAGAGAGAAGAATAAATGCATAGCCCGAGGAGGTAGGAGTGTACCTAGAGTGTCAGAGAAAAACAAGGAGTGTGTCGGGGGCTGAAATATCAAGGTGTTTAGTAGCAGAAGAGGTCAGAGAGGCTAAGGAGATTAAGGTCAGGTGAAGCCATGGTTAGGCTTTGAGCTTTTACTCAGAGTGAGAAGGGAAGCTTTTGGAGAGTTGAGCTGGCTTTCTCTGTCAGCTGTGTTGAGAATGTATCGTTAGGGAGCAAAGACAGGAACAGGGATACCATTTAGTAGGCTATTTTGAAACATCTAGACTCACGAGAGATGATGGGGGTCTTTTGACTAGTGTGGTTGTAGTAGTGAGCACAGTTATAACATTGCTTTCTGGATGTCTTTTGAGGTAAGAACCCGTAGGATTTTCTGATGGATTGCCTGTGGGGTTTGAGATAAAGAGTCAAGAAGGATTCAAAGTTGTTGGCCTGAGCAAATGGAAATATAGATCGAGGCCTAGGACACGCTATATTTAGAGGTCAGGGAGATGAGGAGGAACCAGCGTGGGAGACTGAGTAAAGGCAGTCTTTGAGGTCAGAGGAAGTATGTGTTTGTAGTCTAGGAAGCCAAATCAGTATTCCCAAGAAGACGAATCCTCTGAATCAAATTATGGTGATAAATAAGCTGAGGACTGAGAATCGGCCATTGACACTTTCTGAGTGTCAAACAGCAGGTAAGCAGTGGGGACAGAATTCGAACCACCTGAGAACAGAGTGACTCCAAAACTTTTCATTACCTTCTTTCCCGTCCCCTTGCTACCCTAAATTTTCTCATTTGTAATCAACTATCCTTAGGTGTGTCTGCAACGAAATTTTCTGGGCTCTTCACTGTCTTGTTCATACTCCTTAAGGCGCATTTATGCCAGTTTTTTTCTTAATTTTCCAATATTCCTCTTTAAAATGTTGTTGCTTATCAGAACCCAGGTATCATCTAAACAGTGACAAATCTGCGGAGGCTACTAACTGCTTCTTTCTCAGACCTGTATCTCTATTTATGCAGCAGTTACTCAGTTTGCAAATAGTATACATCGGCAATGGGGTACAGTAATTGAGCTGCACACAGTTGCCAATGAGCCTATAGACTGTCGATGTCCATACCAAGTGACCAGGCATTCCTTCTGATACCTTGGTGCCCGTGTTGCATTAATGGGTAAATATTTTGAATACCATTCCTGACTACATCCAAACTATCAGGTTACTTTTACTGTGAGTTGGAATAAGATATGTTCAATTGTGTTGGATTCATCTTCATTGAAATACCCCTAGAAGCAGCAGAGTATGTTTGAAAGAGAGCTTAACTTGTAACTAGATCATCAGGGTTCTAATATTGGTCTAAAACTTTCTACTTCTATGATTCTTTTTTTGGCCACGCCACGTGGCTTGCGGGATCTTAGTTCCCCAACCAGGACCAGGGATTGAACGCCTGCCCCCTGCAATGGAAGTGCAGTGTCTTAACCACTGGACCACCAGGAAATTGCCTCTACTTCTATGATCTTGCATATATGACTTAATCGTATTTGCGCTCAATTTTCTCCTGTGTAAAATAGGATAAAATAATGCTGATTCTATCTCACAGAATTATGAAATACATATGAAATCATGTAATACACAGTAATTTGGTACACAGTGTAACGCATTCCATTTTTATCATTGTTATATCAGTGTTTTCAAATCTTTCACAAACTTCTCTGTGCCTTGCTTTCCTCCTCTGTCAAATTGGGAGAATAATAGTACCTACTCCAGAGATTACTGTTTTGTTATGGTGATGATGGTAGTTATTGTTGTTATATAAATTAGAATAATTGGAATAATTTGGCTAACCAAACAAGGTATTTAAGCTCAAATATTATCCCTGAGATATTCAATTATGGTTGTCTCTCTGTTAGTAATACTAATTGATTATTCCATTAGATGCTTAGAATAAAGAGATTATGATCATGACATTAAGGAGGCCATTGATAATTTTTTTCCATCATTTATAAAGACAAGATGGTATTCTGATTCTACTCTTCATATAATTTCATGTAAAAAAAACTACAAAACAAAACTCCATGTAGATAAAATAGAAGCCACTCTGTTAGAAAAGGATAATTCTAAAACTGTTTAACTTAAAGAACACCAGTTTGTGCTCATTGTTCTTGTTGTCGTTTTGTTGTAGTACAAGTGTTTTTCTTATTTTCTCTATTTTTTGAGTTGATGTAGTTAAAATTTGAGATGCCCCACATCCCGCTGTAGCTCTTGGTAGTTGTGAATATTTGAATATTATATATTTACTTAGAATGTGCTTATTTTTCTCTTCTAAATGCTCAGAGTCCTTTGCAAATAGCATTTACATTTTTTCCTCTTTTTTTATTGTGGTAAAATATACATAAATCATATTTATTTTAACCATTTATAAATATGCAGTTCATTGGCATTAAATACAGTCAGAGTGTTGTGTAACCATCACCACTGTCTAGAGCCAAAACTTTTTCATCATCCTCAACAAAAACTTTGTAACTATCAAACAGTAACAACCCCATTTTCCCTCCCACCATCCCTTAGTAACCTCTGTTGTATTTTCTGTCTCCAGGAATTTGCCTATTCTAGGTACCTCGTGTAAATGGAATCTACAATATTTGTCCTTCTGTGTCTGGCTTATTTCACTAAACATAGTGTTTTCAAGGTTCATCCATGTTATAGCATGTAACAAAATTCCGTTCCTTTTTTGACTTAATAAATCCCACTGTGTGTATATATCATATTCTGTTATTCATCGGTTGATTGACACTCAGGTTGTTTCCACCTTTTAGCTATTGTGAATCATGCTACTATGATCATTGGTGTACAAATATTTGTTCAAATCCCTGCTTTCAGTTCTTTAAGATGTGCAGTGTAGGTAGTAGCACAGTTGTTGGATCATATGGTAGCTCTACGTTTAACCTTTGAGAAAGTGCCAAACTATTTGCTACAGTGTTGTCTTGTTTTTAAACAATTATCACAAATTTTAAACTTACACAGAAGTATACAAAATACTGTGAGTGTTCCTTGTATACCCATGAACTCATCCAGTTTTGTTTTGTTTTTTTACATCTTTATTAGAGTATAATTGCTTTACAATGGTGCGTTAGTTTCTACTTTACAACAAAGTGAATCAGTTATACATATACATATGTTCCCATATCTCTTGCATCTCCCTCCCTCCCACCCTCCCTATCCCACCCCTGTAGGTGGTCACAAACCACCAAACTGATCTCCCTGTGCCATGCCGCTGCTTCCCACTAGCTATCCACCCTACGTTTGGTAGTGTATATATGTCCATGCCTCTCTCTCATTTTGTCACAGCTTACCCTTCCCCCTACCCATATCCTCAAGTCCATGCTCTAGTAGGTCTGTGTCTTTATTCCCATCTTACCCGTAGGTTCTTCATGACTTTTTATTTTTTCTTACATTCCATATATATGTGTTAGCATACGGTATTTGTTTCTCTGACTTACTTCACTCTGTATGACAGACTCTAGGTCCATCCACCTCACTACATATAACTCAATTTCATTTCATTTTGTGGCTGAGTAATATTCCATTGTATATATGTGCCACATCTTCTTTTTCCATTCATCTGTTGATGGACGCTTAGGTTGCTTCCATGTCCTGGCTATTGTAAATAGAGCTGCAATGAACATATTGGTACATGACTCTCTTTGAATTATGGCAATATGCACACTTCTCTTATATTCTTTATTTCCAAATAAATAGCCATGACAAATACTTTTGTAATTTGCAGACTGCTTTATATTCATGATTTTAGTTAATTCTTATACTTAAAAAAATTGGTTTGGATACAAAAAGTAAGCAAATCAATATTCTTAAAAGTTTTTAAGAGTGAAAAATTAGTATAGCTCTTTTTAATTTGGCAAAGCCCTTTATTTCTGTTGTAGTTGCTTTTTTTCCCTGGTTTTTTGCCGGTACCATACTGTCTTGATTACTGTAGCTCTGTAGTATAGTCTAAAGTCAGGGAGCCTGATTCCTCCAGTTCCATTTTTCGTTCTCAAGATTGCTTTGGCTCTTCGGTGTCTTTTGTGTTTCCATACAAATTGTGAAATTTTTGTTTGTAGTTCTGTGAAAAATGCTAGTGGTAGTTTGATAGGGATTGCAATGAATCTGTAGATTGCTTTGGGTAGTAGAGTCATTTTCACAATGTAGATTCTTCCAATCCAAGAACATGGTATATCTCTTCATCTATTTGTATCATCTTTAATTTCTTTCATCAGTGTCTTATAGGTTTCCGCATATAAGTCTTTTGTCGCCTTAGGTAGGTTTATTCCTAGATATTTTATTCTTTTTGTTTCAGTGGTAAATGGGAGGGTTTTCTTAATTTCACGCTCAGATTTTTCATCATTAATGTATAAGAATGCCAGAGATTTCTGTGCATTAATTTTGTATCCTGCTACTTTGCCAAATTCATTGATTAGCTCTGGTAGTTTTCTGGTAGCATCCTTAGGATTCTCTGTGTATAGTATCATGTCATCTGCACACTGTGACAGCTTTACTTTTTCTTTTCTGATTTGGATTCCTTTTATTTCTTTTTCTTCACTAATTGCTGTGGCTAGAACTTCCAAAACTATGTTGAATAAGAGTGGTGAGAGTGGGCAACCTTGTCTTGTTCCTGATCTTAGTGGAAATGGTTTTAATTTTCACCATTGAGGACGATGTTGGCTGTGGGTTTGTCATATATGGCCTTTATTATGTTGAGGAAAGTTCCCTGTATGCCTACTTTCTTCAGGGTTTTTATCATAAATGGGTGTTGAATTTTGTCAAAAGCTTTCTCTGTATCTTTTGAGATGGTCATGGTTTTTCTCCTTCAGTTTGTTGATATGGTGTATCACGTTGATTGATTTGCGTATATTGAAGAATCCTTGCATTCCTGGGATAAACCCCACTTGCTCGTGGTGTATGATCCTTTTAATGTGCTGTTGGATTCTGTTTGCTAGTATTTTGTTGAGGATTTTTGCATCTATGTTCATCAGTGATATTGGCTGTAGTTTTCTTTCTTTGTGACTCTTTGTCTGGTTTTGGTATCAGGGTGATGGTGGCCTCATAGAATGAGTTTCAGAGTGTTCCTCCCTCTGCTATCTGTTGGAAGAGTTTGAGAAGGATAGGTGTTAGCTCTTCTCTCAATGTTTGATAGAATTCGCCTGTGAAGCCATCTGGTCCTGGGCTTTTGTTTGTTGGAAGATTGTTAATCACAGTTTCAATTTCAGTGCTTGTGATTGGTCTGTTCATATTTTCTATTTCTTCCTGGTTCAGTCTCAGCAGGGTGTGCATTTCTAAGAATTTGTCCATTTCTTCCAGGTTTTCCATTTTATTGGCATAGAGTTGCTTGTAGTAATCTCTAATAATCTTTTGTATTTCTGCAGTGTCAGTTGTTACATCTCCTTTTTCATTTCTAATTCTACTGATTTGAGTCTTCTCCCTTTTTTTTCTTTATGAGTCTGGCTAATGGTTTATCAATTTTATTTATCTTTTCAAAGAACCAACTTTAGTTTTATTGATCTTTGCTATCATTTCCTTCATTTCTTTTTCATTTATTTCTGATCTGATCTTTATGATGTCTTTCCTTCTGCTAAATTTAGGGTGTTCTTGTTCTTTCTCTAATTGCTTTAGGTGCAAGGTTAGGTTGTTTATTCGAGATGTTTCCTGTTTCTTAAAGTAGGATTGTATTACAATTAACTTCCCTCTTAGAACAGCTTTTGCTGTATCCCATAGGTTTTGGGTTGTTGTGTCTCCATTGTTATTTGTTTCTATGTTTTTTTTTTATTTCCTCTTTGATTTCTTCAGTGATCACTTCGATATTAAGTAGTGTATTGTTTAGCCTCCATGTGTTCGTATTTTTTACAGATCTTTTCCTGTACTTGATAGCTAGTCTCATAGCGTTGTGGTTGTAAAAGGTACTTGATACGATTTCAATTTTCTTAAATTTGCCAAGGCTAGATTTGTGACCCAATATATGATCGATCCTGGAGAATGTTCCATAAGCACTTGAGAAAAATGTGTATTCTGTTGTTTTTGGATGGAATGTCCTATAAATATCAGTTAAGTCCATCTTGTTTAATGTATCATTTAAAACTCACATTTCCTTATTTATTTTCATTTTGGATGATCTGTCCATTGGTGAAAGTGGGGTGTTAAAGTCCCCTACTATGATTGTGTTACTGTTGATTTCCTCTTTTATGGCTGTTAGTATTTGCCTTACATATTGAGGTTCTACTGTGTTGCATGCATAAATATTTACAACTGTTATATCTTCTTCATGGATCGATCCCTTGATCATTCTATAGTGTCCTTCTTTGTCTGTTGTAATATTCTTTATTTTAAAGTCTCTTTTGTATGATATGAGAATTGCTACTCCAGCATTCTTTTGATTTCCATTTGTATGGAATAACTTTTTCCATCCCCTCACTTTCAGTCTGTATGTGTCCCTAGGTCTGAAGTGGGTCTCTTGTGGACAGCTTATATATGGGTCCTGTTTCTGTATCCATTCAGCCAAGTCTGTGTCTTTTGGTGGGAGTATTTAATCCATTTACATTTAAGGTAATTATCGATATGTATGTTCCTTTTCCCATTTACTTAATTGTTTTGGGTTTGTTCTTATAGGTCTTTTCCTTCTCTTGTGTTTCTTTCCTAGAGAAGTTCCTTTAGCATTTGTTGTAAAGCTGTTTTGGTGGTGCTGAACTCTCTCAGCTCTTGCTTGTCTGTAAAGATTTTAATTTCTCCATCAAATCCGAATAAGATCCTTGCTGGGTAGAATAATCTTGGTTTTAGGTTTTTCTCCTTCATCACTTTAAATATCTCCTGCCACTCCCTTCTGGCCTGCAGAGTTTCTGCTGAAAGATCAGCTGTTAATCTTATCGGGATTCCCTTGTGTGTTATTTGTTGTTTTTCCCTTGCTGCTTTTAATATGTTTTCTTTGTATTTAATTTTTGATAGTTTGATTAACATGTGTCTTGGCGTGTTTCTCCTTGGGTTTATCCTGTATGGGACTCTCTGTGCTTCCTGGACCTGATTAACTATTTCCTTTCCCATATTAGGGAAGTTTTCAACTATAATCTCTTCAAATATTTTCTCAGTCCCTTTCTTTTTCTCCTCTTCTTTTGTTACCTGTATTATTCCAATGTTGGTGCGTTTAATGTTGTCTTAGAGGTCTCTGAGACTGTCCTCAGTTCTTTTCCTTCTTTTTTCTTTCTTCTGCTCTGCAGTAGTTATTTACACTATTTTATCTTCCAGGTCACTTGTTTGTTCTTCTGCCTCAGTTATTCTGCTCTTGATCCCATCTAGAGTATTTTTAATTTCATTTTTTGTGTTGCTTATCGTTGCTTCCTTCCTCTTTATTTCTTCTAGGTCCTTGTTAAATGTTTCTTGCATTTTGTCTGTTCTATTTCCAAGATTTTGGATCATCTTTACTATCATTATTCTGAATTCTTTTTCAGGTAGACTGCCTATTTCCTCTTCATTTATTAGGTCTGGTGGGTTTTTAACTTGCTCCTTCATCTGCTCTGTGTTTTTCTGTCTTTTCATTTTACTTATTGTGTTTGGGGTCTCCTTTTTGCAGGCTGCAGGTTCGTAGTTCCCGTTGTTTTTGTTATCTGTCCCCAGTGGCTATGATTGGTTCCGTGGGTTGAGTAGTTTTCCTGGTTGCGGGGACTAGTGACTGTGTTCTGGTGGATGAGGATGGATCTTGTCTTTCTTTTGGGCAGGTCCACATCTGGTGGTGTGTTTTGAGGTGTCTCTAGCCTTATTATGATTTTAGGCAGCCTCTCTGCTAACGGATGGGGCTTTGGTCCTGTCTTGCTCGTTTTTTGGCATAGGGTGTACAGCACTGTAGCTTGCTTGGTCATTGAGTGAAGCTGGGTCTTGGCATTGAGATGGAGATCTCTGGGAGATTTTTGGCATTTGATATTATGTGGACCTGGGAGGTCTCTTGTGGACCAGTGTCCTGAAGTTGTTTCTCCCACCTCTTAGACACAGCCCTGACACCTGGCTGGAGCACCAAGAGCCTTTCATCCACACAGACCAGAATAAAAGGGAGAAAAAATAGAAAGGAAAGAAAGGAAGGAAGGAAGAAAGGAAGGAAGGAAGAAAGGAATCTAGAAAGAAAGGAAGAAAGAAAGGAAGAAGATAAAGTAGGATAAAATAAAGTTATTAAAATAAATTGTTATTAAGAAGAAAAATTTAAAGAAAAAATATGGGACGGTCAGAACCTTAGGACAAATGTTGAAAGCAAAGCTATACAGACAAAATGTCACACAGAAGCACACACATACACACCCATAAAAGGAGAAAAAGGGTAAAAAATAATATATCTTGCTCCCAAAGTCCACCTCCTCAACTTGGGATGTTTCACTATCTATTCAGGTATTCCATAGATGCAGGTACATCAAGTTGATTGTGGAGATTTAATCCACTGCTCCTGAGGCTGCTGGGAGAGATTTCCCTTTCTCTTCTTTGTTCACACAGCTGCTGGGGTTCTGCTTTGGATTTGGCCCCGCCTCTGCGTGTAGGTTGCCTGAGGGCGTCTGTTCTTCGCTCAGACAGGACGGGGTTAAAGGAGCAGCTGATTCGGGGGCTCTGGCTCACTCAGGTCGGGGGGAGGGAGGGGCACCGATGTGGGGCAAGCCCTGGGGCGGCAGAGGCCAGCGTGACGTTGCACCAGCCTGAGGTGCGCCGTGTGCTGTCCTGGGGAAGCCGTCCCTGGATCCCGGGACCCTGGCAGTGGCGTGGTGCACTAACCCCTTCAGGCTGTGTTCATGCAGCCACCCCCAGTCCTCTCCCTGGGATCAAACCTCCGAAGCAGGAGCCTCAGCTCCCAGCCCCCGCCTGTCCCGGCGGGTGAGCAGACAAGCCTCTCGGGCTGGTGAGTGCTGGTCGGCACCGATGCTCTGTGGGAATCTCTCTGCTTTGCCCTCCGCAACCTGTTGCTGTGCTCTCTTCTGTGGCTCTGAAGCATCCCCCTCTGCCACCTGCAGTCTTCCCCCGTGAAGGGGCTTCTAGTGTGTGGAAACCTTTCCTTCTTCACAGCTCCCTCCCACTGGTGCAGGTCCCATCCCTATTCTTTTGTCTCTGTTTATTCTTTTTTCTTTTGCCCTAACCAGGTACGTGGGGAGTTTCTTGCCTTTTGGAAGGTCTGAGGTCTTCTGCCAGCGTTCAGTGCGTGTTTTGTAGGAGCAGTCCCACGTTTAGATGTATTTCTGACGTATCTGTGGGGAGGAAGGTGATCTCCACGTCTTAGTCTTCCGCCACCTTCCTCTGTCCCCGCATTTACCTTTTAATGGAGAACAAATTTAAAGTATTGGGAAACGTGCCAATTAGATGCTAAGGACATAGAATTTAGAGGAGCAAAGTTGAGAATTAAGAATATGTGAATTTTGAAGCTTTGTCTAGGTTCTTACCTATAACATTATATTGTGGCTAGTTTATTTTCATGGCCTTTTCAGTTCAAGTAGCAAGCTAGAACTTTCCATGGTTCTGTATATGCTTGGGTAAACAATTCAGCAATGTCTTTGTGAAGCTGACTTTCAAGGTAACCCAGAAGTTTCACCTGCTAATTGATACGACGTCCTGGGAGCATATAATCCCCAAGAACCATAGTCTGTGTACTTAGAAATTTTCAAGTAGAATCCAAGATAGTAAAATGTTTCTGTTACCTTTGGAGTTTTGCTACTGATGAGATGAAACTGAGTTCTTATTTGCTGCCCTTGATGGCATAATTTAAAATGTATATATTCTAGCTAGTCTATAAATACTTTCAAAAAAAGGCTGTCCTTTTATAGTGTTTTATTTCATTTATTGTGCTAAATTTTAATTTGTTTTCTTGTATATTACAGTTTTTCCTGATTGGATGTATTCTATTGTCTGTTGGCTCTTTTAGCATTTTGTACTCTTTGACCTTAAGCCCAGTAATTCTAGTTCATGAACTCTTTAAAATAACTTTAAAGAGCTCTCTATTCACTTGTGACAACTTTTTTAAATTGGATAATCTTTTTAAATATTTAAAAATATATGGATTATTTTATGAGCATTCCCAGCATTTGGTGTGCTCAGGGAATAGTCCAGTCAAGATGATTACTTACTTCTCTGACAGTGTTTTTGATGTTGCCATATTGTATATATCTATATTTATGTCTACATATCTTATCTGTCTGTCTTTAACTATTTGCTTTCAGAGGGAAGACACTAGATCTGCACTGTGCAATTACAATTGACACTTGACACATTGTAGCTTTTAAAATTTAAGTTAAATTAGATTAAATTAAATTAAAAATTAATATCCCCAGTCATACTTGCCATGTTTCGATCACTCAGTACCCACGCACGGCTAGTGGGATGTATTGGACAGTGCAGATACAGAATGTGTCTGTCCTTGCAGAAAGTTCTACTGAACAGTGCTCCACAGAGTGTGCATGTATCAATTATATGCCTCCCATCTGTACTCCAATATTAAACTTTGGAATATTTGTTTAAATTCCTATAGATCTAAAAGTTTTAAAAAACAGTCTGATGTAGAATAACCTCCTGTCACAAACTCAAGTGAAATCTTTGTATAATGCTACTATTAAATCACAGAAATATTTTTCTCACTATATGTTAAATACATTATAGCTTGCTTTTTCTGCAGGTTGTTAGGTTCGGGACATATAACATATTGTTATAGCCACAGGTTTTAATGACTATAGTAATATAGTTCTACTGCATCATAGCTTAAAATTGTTGTCTCTGTAGAGACATTATTAGCTAAACTCAGCAGTATCAATTGCTACATTTTGTTAAGTAATTGTGTTTTTGTTGTTTGAAAGTTAACTCTGCTTAGGAGAAATGAACAAAGGAATTTAGAAAGCTTTATGAAACTGAATCTAATTTTCCTTGAAATGGGAGTACTTTGACAATTCTAGAGAGAGAAATTAACCCGCAGTCTTGTACTTAGAGAAACATGGGGGGTTTTTTGGTAAATTATTTATGCTAGTATACTTTTTTCCTATTGTATATACTTACTGGATTTTCTCTTTGATTTTTAATAAAGACTTTATACTTATGTTATTAGGAGCATTATCAGTGTTGTACTTTTAAAAGATAAATTCCATTTTAATTATCTGACACTGTATCATTTCATTGTTTGTTATCATTTGCCTTTGTTGGTTCTTTTGGGGGGGGCAGTCTTAACTTATAATGCCTCAGAAACTATTATGTAAAAAAAAGTTAAGAGTAGACATCTTATTACAAAAAATAACAATTCAGTATGAAAATGGCTTGTGATTCATTGCCATTTTGATGCTTCTACTGCCAAGAACTTGAGAAAAAATCTTTAGTTTCACATGATAAGCTGACAGAGTGAAATATCTTAAGGCTTGAAAGGACAAGTGGAAGTTATAATTACTGTATAGTTTCACAGTCCTTTTATTGAATACTCACCTTTGCTATCATGCTGCAGGCCATAGAGCGAGAAAAAGCCGAGAAGTTCAGAAAACTGCAAGATACCAGCAGATCAGCTCAGGCCCTGGTGGAACAGATGCTGAATGGTAATTACACTGAGTTGATTTAGATAATCTTCTTAGGGATTTGATAAACACAAAGGTTCATATTTATCAGCAGAATTATATCAGACAAGCCCTTCCTGAATGAAAATTTAAAGTCAGTTTGTGAGCTTTTATTTTTCTTTCCTAATGCTAAGCAAATTATTAGAGGAAATTCAACTTTGAGTCCAATGGAAGAAAATGGCTTGTGGTAGAATATTGTATCAATCTGCTGCCGAGAAATCAGTTTTAGTGCAAATCCTGCTAGCATTTGTCCAAATGATTTAAGAAAACAAGATTTGCAGAAATAATTGGAAATGTAAGCAATCATATGCGTAAAGTGGTTATAATCTGATTTAAAATAATTTTGCAATATATTTTTCCCTACCTGTTTGCTAATAATATATTTATTTTCTATGTTGCTTTTTATTTTTATAACATGTTTAAAAGAAAATGTCTCCTCAGGGGAACTTTTTTTTTTTTTAACTTCACCTACTTATGAATGAGGTAAAAGTACAAAACTAGCAAAACATATTTTAAAATAATGAATTAAAATTAATTTTCACTAACACTTGGTACCTCAAAAGCTGTCTGAACAAAATGTTATTGACGTCAGTTATAAACAAACTTCCTTTCAATTGTCATTGTTATACTATTATATTCATTTCTATAAGTATAAGTAGGTATAAGTAATTTATGAAAATCAGGGGTGATGCTATTTCTAAACAAGGTTTATTTTATTTTTCAAAGGATATGTTTACAAGAATATCATAAGAAAATGTAACAAATGTTTTTGTTATGCATGTCAGCTTTTTCCAGTACCTGCTTGCATTCTGGGGTATAAATTCTGTGTATGAATTATTTTTTGCCTTAATTGCCATGTTGGCATTAAAAAATTCAGTGATCTTCCTAGGAAATCAATTCATTTTCTTCTTCTAATGTGCCCCATGACTGTATTTGGTTAAAAATAAAAACAAGCAAATATGACAACTGAGGACTGGGTTAACAAGTTAATGAATATATAGAAGATGCAAAATACACGAAAGGTGGTTTTTTAGATGCATGTTTGCTGGATGGTTTAACTGATGAGTTTGACAACAGCATATTCATGTTAAATAAAATTATATGATCTAAAAAAATATCCTTAAACTGTTATATAATTTCTCCCTAGGAACTGCACTATCACTTTTTCATTTTTATAAAGTAATGTAAAATCTATACTTTTAAATAATCTCTACTTTTAAATGGTCTCATTTCATAATCAAATATCAAGTATACCTTAACTCAGATTATCTGATAGTAGCATACACTCAATTATTCAAAAAGAAGTTAAAATTTAGAATTGAAGGTAATGATTTTTTTTGATGAAATTACATACAGGGTTAAAATGATCATATGATTAGTGATAACATAATTTTCTAGATTACTGCCCTTAAAGCTCTAAATTTTGGAAGCATGAAGAAAAATCAGGACATATACTAGGTCTCTAATAAATATTAATTGACTGATTAAATTCTGTTTAGCAAAGCAAAATTAAGGCAGTAATTGAGATAATGACATTGGTAATTTTGGTCAGAAGATAATAATACTTCTGAAGGAAAATTCTAATTTCTGTAGAAAGCAAAGCACAGTAAGGGGTAGGGGTGCGATTTGAGACATTCCTCATTGGTTGACTATATTGATCAAATTTTACGTTTCTCATTTATTATGCTAATAAAGATTTGGTCTAAGTGACATGTGATTAGGTTCGAAATTGGGCTATAACTAGAGCATAGATACTTCTGCTCTGCTCCATTTCATCAAACAATTTACATAATTACTAAAAAGTAGACTCCAAGATTCGAACTTATATTTTGTTCCTTTTTGTTTTGTCTTTTACAGAAGAAATTGCTTAGTATTTATTTTTTTGTGATTGTTTGCGCAAATTGTGAGTTAAGCCAGATGCACAATATGTGCCTGGAGGACCTCTCCAGGTATATTTCAGAGGGCCCTGCCTAACCCTATATTACAATTGCTCCACCAACATAGAGCCAAAAACTAGAGTTTATTGATGTGGTTCATGAAGTTGAAAGACAAACTGAGGTTTCTCTAAACCAGATTTCCCAACAGTTATCTCAGTAAAGCTCTTAAATTTATAAGTTCAGAATTTCCTTTCTCAAGTGTGGCTATGGAGTTGTAATAAAACTCATAACCATGTGAAACACACACATTCTTGTTCTTTTGTTTATAGAAAGGAAAATGACAGCTGAATCATGGTACTTCATTTATGATCTAATGTAAATGTCTATTCATTTAACCACATATCTTATCCTTAAAAATTAAGATAAAGGCAGATCCAAATATATATACATTCTATATATGTTTTCTCATGATAACAACTTTTAACATATATTCATAGTTTAAAAGTATATATGGAGATTAGCATAAATATAGCTATTATATTCTAAAGAAAGCATTTCATAAACTATGTTTTATATATGTGTATATACACACACACAAACACACACACAGGAAACTGAATTTTCTACTTAGAATAATTTGCCATAAGATTAGAGCATGTTTTAAAGTATCTAGAATGATTTTGGAACTCTTAATTTTTCCTTCAGAATGAAACTCTAAGACATGCAAAAAAATTCCTCATTGCTTATATTTTACATCAGTTTTGACCACAAATGGTATATCAAACATATTTTCAAATCACTTTTGGCCATTTTTAAATAGCTACTGAAAGCATAAATTTTTAGCACCACTTAAGAAATGCAAAAATCAAAATCTTTTAGTCCTGAAGGCATTTCTTGAATGAATTTAAGAAAGGTGCTGAGAAACAGGGAGTAGGGTAGGGTCTTAAAATGGTTAAAAATGCAGAGATTACCATGTTGCCAATGTAGAAGAAATGGCTTTCATTCTGTGTTGCAAGGTTGTGTTAAAAATCAATTGCATGTCCTGAAAACACTGTTTCCCGTAGCACGTTTAGTTTTGCACGGTTACATAGAAGTTATGATCATTTAGAAGATCATTTTTGTTTTGGCTGCATTTTATCAAATGCAAAGTGTTATATGAAGAATATTAAAATACAGTTAATATTAAATATACTGTAACTTTTAGTATTAACTATGTTGTGAATTTTGCAGTAGAATGATTTATATTTGAATAATATGCAGGGATATTCAGTTAGAGATTCTTATTAATTCATTTGGAACCTTTTTAAAATCAAAAATGAGATTGTGTAAATTATTTGCATACGTTAAAGCTGTACATGAACATTTTCCTTATAGGTGTCCCAGTTCTTTTAGAAGAATGTAAAGGATCTTCATGATCATAATAGACTAAATTGGGAGCGTACAGTGCTACTAACAGAGTGTTATCTAAAAAATGTATTTCTGGGACTTTGACATGGAATTTTGGTATAATTTTGACTGATTTATCTCTTTAACTGTTTTGTTAACTAACATTAATTTGTTGCTCCTATATCAAAATCAGTTGATTGGATAAGTATGGGGAATAGTGTGATAAAGTGTTGGATGATGGAGCGGTCCTCCTCTTACTGGAGAAATTTTTCACAGCTAGAATCTTTATGAAGCTTATTGTCAGTATATAAGATTAGTATCATAGCGTTAGTCTCAACCAATTATTCACATCCGAGAACTTTAATGAGAGTAAATGGGAGACTAGATAGGGTACCTAGTGATCTACTTATGTTTCCGGTAGCTGTGTTATACTGAGAGGGAGAATTTCCAAAATTTTATTTAGATTTTTAAAAATATACAATATAACCTTCTTTAAGATTTATTTTTATATTTAAACACAAAATGACTTAAAATAATTAAAATTTTAGAGAATTTTAGCAACTAAATATGGTAAAGAATCTTGCTACTGTATCAATAGTATTGATTATTAATTAATCCAGATTCCTAAGATTTTATTTTACTTTTTTAACTGCTCTGCATACTTTAGAGCAAAAGATTTTCATCTTTTGAGTGAGATTGTGGGACTTCAGGACAATCTAGAACATTTTTATACCTAAAATGTTATACCTAAAATGTTATACCTAAAAATGTGCTTACTTGTTTTTATCTGTTTACAATTAGACTTCATTTTTAATTCTTTTTGTAAAATAATGTTCTTGATTCAAATATATAGTCTCCTTATCAGTCAAATATAACCAAAAAAAACTGGTTTTGATAAATTGTTTTCCTTTATTAATATTGAAATTACCAAAAATGTTATATCAAAACATTAATTTGATGGGTCCAAGATGGCAGACAAGTTGACTTTTTCCAGTAGACCTTGAGCCTCAGTATATACTCACATCAGCAAGCTAAATAACACACTCACAGGTGCCATGACAGTTCCAAAACCATAAGGATCAAAAAATTGGGTGGTGGCCCAATTCCTGGAAATCCCCACCCCTTCCTAAAATAGCTGGAAGACTCCTCCCACTCCTTAGCCTATGAAATTATCCACTGCTATAAAAACTGACAACCCCATACCCTGCTGCATTTCTCACCATATGAGATGGCCCACACTCTGTCTGTGGAGTATGTTTCCCCTAAGTCCACTCTCACCTTCTGAGATGGCCCACACTCTGTCTGTGGAGGGTGTTTCTAAATAAATCCACTTCTTACCTATCACAAAACAAACAAACATTCATTTGAAAACATATAAGCATAGCTCAGTTTCCCCTTTCTTAAGCTATGAAATGGTTTCACCACAATTTCCAGAGGAGATACTATAATTATCCAATAGGGTTCGTGATATTTTCTACATTAAATTGTGCTTCACTTTGAATTTCTAATTGTAGTTTTCTGTTTGTTAAGAGCTTGAAGACAATCACATTAAAGAAATGTTTAAATAATAGTAGTAATTATTAGTACATCAGACTAAAAGAACATTTCAGAACCATTTTCCGATGAGTGTTATAGTGTTTAAGGTGATACCTAATAGTAAGTCTGCTAAGGATCGTAATTAAATAGCACAGACTGATAACACAGACAAGGCTCCTTTTATCTATAATATTAAGCATGGAACTGTAACTTAGTATTTTGGTTTATAGTTCATTAAATATTTTACATGAATGATGTTATTTGGATTTCGACAGAACTTTCTCAGATGGGTAAGGGCAGGGATTGGGGTCAGTTTGGCTCACCTCAGGGGCAAAACTCTCATTATCTTTTCACATCATTGTGAAGGATTTTCAGTGGCAGTAACTATTCTAATTGTGCAGTTTAATGGGAAGAGATTTTGGAGCTGCTCTGTACATCATTGGGACATGGAAATGTTACTATTTGCAGCGGTTCATCCTCTCCACCATGAATGAGTAGCTTTACATGGTTGTACCCATTTCCTCTTCTCTTACTTTTTCCTGAGTTCTGGGCAGTTTGAGTTATGTTTCCTGTTTTTTCCACGTGACACTTGAGATAATGGTCTACGCAGAGTTCACACTCAATAAATGTTGTTAATTGACGGACACATTTTTCTTCGTTTAGTCTCCAAAGGAAGAGACTCTGTGCCCGGTGTGTGTGTATGTGTGTGTGAAGGGAGGAAGTTAAAGTGATCACTGTTGTGGAAAATTAGTCACAAAAAAAAATAGACATTTCTCCAAAGAAGATATACAGATTGCCAACAAACACATGAAAGAATGCTCAACATCATGAATCATTAGAGAAATGCAAATCAAAACTACAATGAGATATCATCTCACACCGGTCAGATTGGCCATCATCAAAAACTCTAGAAACAACAAATGCTGGAGAGGGTGTGGAGAAAAGGGAACCCTCTTGCACTGCTGGTGGGAATGTAAATTGATACAGCCACTATGGAGAACAGTATGGGGGTTCCTTAAAAAACTACAAATAGAACTACCATATGACCCCGCAATCCCACTACTAGGCATATACCCTGAGAAAACCATAATTCAAAAAGAGTCATGTACCAAAATGTTCATTGCAGCTCTATTTACAATAGCCAGGACATGGAAGTAACCTAAGTGCCCATCAACAGATGAATGGATTAACAATATGTGGCACATATATACAATGGAATATTACTCAGCCATAAAAAGGAAGGAAACTGAGTTTTTTGTAGTGAGGTGGATGGACCTAGAGTCTGTCATACAGAGTGAAGTAAGTCAGAAAGAGAAAAACAAATACTGTATGCTAACACATATATATGGAATCTAAAAAAAAGAAAAATGGTTCTGAAGAACTTAGGGGCAGGACAGTAATAAAGACACAGATGTAGAGAATGGACCTGAGGACATGGGGATTGGGAAGGGTAAGCTGTGACAAAGTAAGAGAGTGGCATGGACATATATACACTACCAAATGTAAAATAGATATCTAGTGGGAAGCAGCCGCATAGCACAGGGAGATCACCTCTGTGTTTTGTGACCACCTAGAGGGGTGGGATAGGGAGGGTGGGAGGGAGGGAGACGCAAGAGGGAAGAGATATGGGGACATATTTTTATGCATAAGAGATTTACTTTGTTATAAAGCAGAAACTAACACACCATTGTAAAGCAATTATACTCTAATGAAGATGTTAAAAAAACAAATATGAGTAGGGATCTGACTTTTTGCTCTTATAATTCAATACTGTCTAGAAAGAGAAAAAATGAAAAAAGTTATATTCATAAATTTATGTATTCTTATTAGGGATATGAATTTTATGCCAACCTATTAATTTTTAAAAGCTATTATTTTTAAATTAAGATGACATGGCAGTTGTATAAAAGTTAGTGTCACCAGAAAAACCTCTAGAATTAGCCTCTAAAACTCAGACCTCATTTTCATGGACTCATTAAATTTCTATCACATTTTAGGCTGTTACATTGAATGCCAAATGTATTTGCAATGACCCTCATTTAATTTGCAACAAAAATAGGGGACTATTTATTAGGAACTTTATTTTAAGTTTTCATTCCAAATATTCTTCTAATTCAAGAGCTCTGAAAACACAGGTTTTTGCATTATTGTACCCTGACTTTATGGCTAATGATGAATATACTTGATGAGGAATACTTCACTTTAAGTGGCAGTTTTGAAGTACTTCCATGGAAGATGGTGCACAATTAAAATTATTCTAACAGTCTGTTATGCACTGTACACAAGTAATAAAATTAATGGATGCACTTCAAGTAATGATCCATTTCCTCTGGGTGCAATATATTTATTCATAGACTATTTCAGGGGTTGTTTAGAATATGAGATGTGAATGGATTATGATCCATTATCCCTGAGATTCTAATGTGCTGCTACAAAATGGTTTCCATAAGTATTGTTCATAATGCCTGGTGAGTTAGTGTTTGTATTCTTAAGTAGCTAGCAAAAAATTAGAAAAACAGATGCTCAAATGATTGATACTTAAAACTTTGCAGAAATTTACACGTACAAACTGTCATGAAACTTAAAATTTTCAGTTAAGCATAATTCTGTGAAATACACTTAAAACAATTATATATAATAATAAAATTATTCATAGTATTTGCTGGGGAAACACTTAGTACCTTTATCCTGCAAAGGTTTTAAGGGACTTTCTCATAATCTCATGACTAGTACTGGATAATAGATGGCTAGTTAATTGATGAAGTTGAAGTAACGGCATTTCTAATTTTAGTTTGAGAGACAAGCATTAAGTAATGTGACATGTGACAGTGCTGTTGATCCCTCCCCCAAGTATTTTAAAACAGACTTGAAGCAAGAGAGACTGCATGCGTCTTGTGTTTGGCTTTTCATGTCTGTGGCTATTGCTCACCTAATGTTTATATTCGTATGAAGTAAGATATCGATTTGGTGTTGGGTGAGTTCACAAGTAAAGTGTATTTATTTCATACCTACACTAAGCTGAGAATTCTATCAGATACTGCCAATGGAGAGATTTTTCTTAGGGGGGTTTATAGTTTAGAAAGACAGGTTATACTCTAGTTGAGCAGGAAACGTTCATATATGAATTAATACAGTATTTCCATACAAATTGTTAATGAATAAAATATCTGATTTTCTGCAGTCAAAATCATATCTTCACCAGTGACATCTAGAAATTTCTGTTTTTAACTTTTAGCATGGTTATCCTGTATAAATTTAATTTCAAATGATTGCAGATTTATGACCAATTATTCCAAGATTCCCTAATAAACTCTTATGGGTTCGTCACTGATTGATATAATTTCTCTTAAAAGTGTATAAATATACTTTCTATATCCCATATTAGTGCCATATTATATAAAATTACTATCTTTTAAAAATATTTATTTTTTTTCCATAAGTGCCCCTTTTCAGTAATTAGAAAGACTCCCCCTCTCCCTAATTTACCATTTGAAAGATCTGGTTTCTTTTCCTTGTTTCCTACGTGTTCTTTTTCATTTCTTTATATTAACAGTGACTAATATTTATTGGTTGCCTAGTATATGTCATGCTTGGTGTAACAGTTCACACATGTTAACTCAGAACCCTGATAGGTGTCCAATGAGGTCAATTGTATTTTTTTAACTTTTTATTTCATATTGGAGTATAGTTGATTAACAATGTTGTGTTAGTTTCAGGTGTACAGCAGAGTGATTCATTTATATATATACATGTATCTACTCTTTTTCAAATTCTTTTCCCATTTAGGTTATTACAGAATATTGAGCAGAGTTCCTTGTGCTATACAGTAGGTCCTTGTTGGTTAGCTATTTTAAATATAGCTGTGTGTACATGTCAGTTCTCAATCCTTGGATGAAAAAAATGAGGCCCAGTATGATTACCTAACTGAACCCAGTTCATTCATTTAGTGAAGCAGTGGTGGGGGGCAGGGACCAAATTTGAACTCAGGTATGCCTAATACCAGAGCTTTTGCTGTGGACTTTTATACCCTTTTGCCTGCTTTTACCATTTATCCTAATAAGGAGATCCTTCTTTTACCTATTATTATATTTTAATTCCCTTTATTCGGTTATAAAAATCAATATGCTCTTAAGTGGAGAGTATGTGGATTTCATAGTGGATTTGTACTAAATTCACTTTTCTCATTTATATTAATTCCTTTTGCAGCAATGTTTAGCATCTGGACATTTTTTGGGCACAACATATTGAACTGATAGTTTTGGGTAATGATCAAGGAGTCATTAAAGTCTAGGTCTGGATTTTAATAGGTACCATAGAACTTATTGATACTTCATTATAGTTTGATTTGTATTTTGCTGATTAAATTAACATGCATTATTCTTATTAAAATTAATTTATGATTTTATTTTTCCAGTTGCTAAGGGGTTTTCATATGGTTGACCTCAGGGATGGTGAGATAATTTTCTCTGTATTCCCTTATCATTTGTACAAATGCTAAATAAATTCAATCCAGCATCGTTCCATCAGTACTTTTAATTTACTTTAGCATCTCTTGTTTGCCTGTTATGGACTTGGACTACCAAGGACTGACTTCCTTCTTCTAAGTGCCTATTCACATTTAATATACGCTGAAAATATTTCTCCTAAACATCTGGTCATTTAGATCCATGGTACATTTTTGAATCGTTTTCTAACATAATTTACAATTTCTACCCTGTGTACTTTTAAATTGTTCCCTTTCGTTTTCCAGCAATATCATCATTTTATTGTAGTATTTTTTTCTCAAATTGAGTGCCTATATGATGGGAGATTTGGATTCTTCCCTTATACTTTGTAACAAACATGATCATTTTACAGCTATAGTTTCTTAGTAGCTGCCCCCAGAACATATTTTAGTATAATTCTTGGTCACTGCTCAAAACCAAATTATCCCAAACAGAATATCCCACAACACATCCAGATGTCTCAATTAAACCAGTCACTTCCTTAGCTGTTAGGGAGGGTATTAGAGGAATATTTAGCTCCTGCAAACCATGGGCTGCCTTTTATAGCTGTATATATAGAAATATATTATCTTTTTACTCTTTAGTTTTTCACTTAATTTTTTTCAAAAATATATCAGGCAAAGGAGGAGGAAAAGATCGTTGCCAACGATATTTGTGAAGCTTGTTTTCTCCAGTGTCATCCTGGCTGGTGTCAAACTCTGAAATGAGCGAAGTTAGAGTTGTGTTTCAAATGGATTGAGAGACGTGGTTTGGCAGCATGACATAATTACAACAAAATGAAAATTAGGTATCTGAGCAGAGGAAAGTAAAGGAGAATAAAATAATATAGTTGTTGAGTTCAAATCCATGTCTTTTGATCTTTAAAAAGAGTGAAGTGGGAGGCATGTACAAGTTAGTAAAACCACAGGCCTCACATTTGCTAGAGGTGGTCTTCACTTTTTAATAACATAATAACTTACTTGTCAGTTAACTAAATCACATTACCAGAAAGTTGTGTAAAATGGACATTCATAAAAGAAGATTCTCCTAGACAACTTGGTCTTCACTAAATCATGTTACCCCTAAAATACTTTAACTTAGAGGAAGAATCTTACAGTGAGCTTATTATCCCTTTTGAGATCTGCGGGTATATGTAGGAATGGGAAACATTTGAATATTCAGTGTTTCAGAAATATTAGAAAGTTAGTGCTATCATAAGTATGTTTTTATATGCATATCGTATTTAATATATTTCTTTATATAGTATAATTTGTTAAAGAAGTTACTATGTAAACAAATTGTGTGTATGTGTAAGAACATTATATATTATGAACTTTAGAGAGTTAATAATGTGATATTGCTGTACTTGCATTGGATTGGCACTAATCATATTTCACATTTTGACAAAATTTAAATAAGATGGTATATGTTAAAAGACATAGCATATTCCCTAAAATGTAGTTGATTTTCCAGAAGGCTGAAGTTGATAATGATATGCTTATGTTTCCATTTTGCCCTCGATAGACTTTTTCTGCTTTAATATTTCTATAGATGATTTTAAAACTTTCAGATCATCTTCCACATTTGTAAATGATATGTAAATAATTTGAAAACCTTTTTTCTAATTAGAAAGATTATTTTTCCTAATGCTTGTTTCCTTTCTTTGGACTCATGGACAATCCGCTTATTTCTGGCTTTCTGTAGCATAAACAGAGAATTATTGATTTTTTAATACATATTCACTTTTTTTCCTTTTTTAAAAAATCCAAAAAACATTTCAACCAATTCAAAGGCATTTTAAAAAATACCAATGTACGTTACTTTTTAGAAGTATAGTTTAATAATATACATGATATTTAACATTTATTTGGAAATATCTAAAAAGTTATTTGTCTGTAATCTTCTATCCCCACCATCAGGGCTTTGACCATTGTTTTTAATTTAAATATTTTCTACTCTTCTGCATCTTATGTATCCTTATTTAGTACTTTGCTACATTCATATTCTTTGATAAGATGCAATTCTAGTAATTTGCAGTCAATAATCAGAAATCTTGGTATTTTAACTTCTTTATCAGTAAATAAATGATTTGTTTGAAATTATTCAGATGATGAATAGTTTGGAACTTGAGTCAATGTTGGTTTTCAGATAATGTCTTTCAGTCTGTGGCTTCAGTGGATATATTTATAAAATATGTCTTTCTAGAGGGTGTTAATGCTGACAGTATCAAACAAGCCTCAGAACAACTGAACAGCCGGTGGATCGAGTTCTGCCAGTTGCTAAGTGAGAGACTTAACTGGCTGGAGTATCAGAACAACATCATCACTTTCTATAATCAGCTACAACAATTGGAGCAGATGACAACTACTGCAGAAAACTGGTTGAAAACCCAACCCACTACCACATCAGAGCCAACAGCAATTAAAAGCCAGTTAAAAAATTGTAAGGTAAGACTGTGTCCTCATATTTGGAGCATGATCAATAGAAATTTCTTGGAAATTTCCAGAAAAATAGCAAATTATTTAATGATAAAATTTCCCTCTTAAGTGTTTAATTAAACACAGTAAAGATCAAAATATAAGCGAAGAATATGAGTTTAAATAGGTAACATACAGATGCCCGAATCCCCCAAAACTTAGTTACACATAGTTAATTGATTTTGTCAGTTTGCACAATGCTGAGGCAGTGTTGGAGTATAGGAACCACACGTATCCTATGGCAAATGGACAGTAATCTGGCGCTGTTTCTTATGGCAGCTCAGGTGAAAAGAGCAAAACACAGTCATATGTTCAAAATGTGGAATCCACACAAACAGAAGCAGCTGATATACAGTATAATTGGATATATGAGGAAAATCTTTAAAATTGACAGTCCATTAAATTAGGATACTTCGAGGAAGGTTCCTTGATAAAAATATTTTTTATATGTACTTGGGAGTATAGAGGAACCTCAAGGGATAGTACAGTAACCCAGCATCAGTGCTGTTGCTATACTTAAGATAGAAAGGATCAGGGAGTGAGAAGTTACAGAAACCCAGAGGAGAGTCAGTTGCTCATTGTAAAGGCAGCTTTAAGAGCCAGTCCAAGTACCAACACAGGAATGGGGCCAGAAAAATAAACACCCTACTTTGCTCTCCTCCTTGCCTCTAGAATCTGAACAGGGGTCCCCATCAACTAAACTTAATCAGAAGGCAGACGACAAGGAGCTTTAATCTATAAATGTCATTCTCCTGGGTCACAGGAGAAGGGTGGGCAGTATATCTGGAGGGGCAAACAAGACACAGCACACACAAAAGGGCCTGAGAAAGACACTAAATGAGTATTCTGCACTTGTAAATAAACAAGATATATCAATATAAACAACTTGAACTTTTTGCATAGTTACTACAAAATGTTACTATGCATAGTTACACTTTTCATGGGAAGTGGGAAATTGATTAGAGGATAGATGAAAAGGTTTCCAGGATGAACCTTAATGGTAAACTGAGATGACTGGGCTTAATTTTAAAAGCAATGAATGGGGGTTAATCTACATACTTTGAAAACAATGGTTTAAATAATGGAAGACTGGAGATGGAGAAGCACCAGGGTTGGTTTGGAGGTGGTATTGAATCCAGAAAGTGAGGGGAAATTCAAAGCTATTTTGAAGGGAAAATCAGTTTAAGGATTTGATGATTCTTCTTCAAATATTGGACCTACAGCTTTACTAGGAAGTAAATAAACTGAGGAAATATATTTTTGGATAAAGAATATCGTACAGCAAGGCATTTAGTTTATTAGGCAAATATGCAAGTATAGAGAATTTCTGTTCCCTGTAATTCTAGATACATTTTGCTATTAAAGAATAGAATCCATGACTTTTTTCCCCTGTGAATTAGAGTACTCCATCTGTATTATTTTTGCGATAAAAAATCTGTTGATAGTACCTTAACCTGTTTCTTGAGATTCAGATATAGATACTAATAACATCTACAAAATGCATTCATCCATAAATTATATATTCAGTGTCTCTAATGTGGCCAAGAATGATACTAAGTGTATTAGCTGGTTTGGGCTGCCATAACAAATACCATAGAGTGGGTGTCTTAAACAAAAGACATTTATTTTCTCACAGTTCTGGAGGCTGAAAGTCCAAGATGAAGGTCTGGCAGGGTTCAACTTCTGGTGAGAACTCTTTGTGTCTTGCAAACAGCTGCCTTCTCACCACATCCTCACCTGGCCTTTCCTTGGCACATGTGCATGGAGGGGAAAAAAAAATCTTTCTCTTCTTTTTGTAAGGCCACCAGTCCTATCAGATAAAGCCCCTGCACTTAAGAACTGATTTAACCTTAATTACTTTCTAAAAGCCCTATCACCAAATATAGTTATGTTTTGGGTTAGAGATCCAACACATAAATTTGGGGGGACATGATTTGGTACACAGATTCTCACCCTGCCCCCCATTTATGTCCTTGTTACATGCCATGAGCCCCCAAAGTCCAAAAGTCATAACTCATTCTAGCATCAACCCTAAAGCCTAAAGTCCAAAGTCTCTTAATAATTTAAATCAGATATGGATGAGACTCAAGATATCATTCATCCTGAGATAGAATTTCTTTCCTGCTATGAACCAGTGAAACTAGATGACTTATGTGCTTCCAATATATGATGGTGGGACAGGCATAGGATAGGCATTCACATTCCAAAAGGAGAAAAAATAGGGAAGAAAGAAGGGATCCTAATCAAGTCCAAAATTTAGCAAGGCAAATTCCACTGGATTTAAGGTTTGAGAATGATCTTCTTTGGCTTGATGTCCTGCCTTCCAGTCCTACTAGGGTGATGCTTCTACCTTTAGGACCCACTGGGGTGGCAGACACTTAAGTTTAGGGAATATTAGAGTGAGCATTCATTGACCCTGCCCTCATAGCATTTACCTAGAGTAGGTGAGAGAGAGATTAAGTAAATGATTAAATAAACAGATGTTAAATTACCACCGGACAAATGCTTTAAACAGAGGTACACAGTTCTGGGAGAGTGTCTAACAGGGAAAACCTGACCTTGACAGAGCCACAAGGGCAGCTTCCTTGAGGCAGGTACATTCGAGTTGAAATTAAGAGAACAGCAGGGAAGGAGGCTTCAGGCAGAAGGAACATGGTGGGAGGGAGCAATAATGACCAAATAACTGAAATAAGGCCAATGTGAATGCTGGGCATAGAAGGGTGGGGGCGTAAGATGAAAGATGGAGGCAAAAAGACAAGCATATAGGAGACAAAGCAGGGACTCTTAGGGCATGCTAGAACCTTGGTCTTTATCTGAGGAGCGAATGGAGATCACTGGAGGTTACATATCTTAAATATTCTCTCGAGGTTAGAGAAGTCATCCTAAGTGAAATCATTTCTTTTTTCTGCACTCAGCCACAAAGTTCCAAATTCTCATGATGGAAGTTTATACCTCTTCATCACTCCTTACTGTCTCTCTGCCCCATTGGTTTCTGTTAGTTTGATGAATCACCTTAGGCAAAATACTTAGCAGGATAAACCTCATGTCATTCACACAACAGTTGAAATTGTGATTACTTGGTTGTGATTAGTAATAGGTAGATAAATTGGTCCATCCTATTTGTCAGCATATTCTGTTATTTGGAGATGTTTCTAAAATTAGGGTGCAGATTTAGCTCAAAATCTAATGTTTGCCAGAACTGGTTCTTAATATGTTGAGGATTAGGGAGCCCTTTGGGAATTGGAAGAAATCCATGGACCCTTTCCTGAGGAAAAAAATACAAGTTTTTCCAGTAGATAAACATATAATTTTAAAGGATAAACAGACTGAGAGAACATGACTTACTCTGGAGGACCAACCACACTAAGGCCCTTTTATGGAAATAACGAGTAATTGTTAACATCTTTTAAATGTTAAATATTTGAGGTCAAAATGATATTTCCTGTGATTTACTCTCAGAACTTTAAGGTCCCGGCTGAACATTTGCCCAAATGTTTTATTAGTTTCAAAGTCCCCTTTGTTTTGCAGAACATACTTTACTATACTGTAGACTCATTATATAACCCCCTAAAAAGGAAGAATGACCGCCCTACATCTGGCCAAATGTAAATTGGGTTCTTAAATGTTTCACGGCAGATGTCATTGGTACCATGTGCAAGTCTAGTGTACAAAGAGCATGTCTGTAATTCTATAATCCAAACCACAGAGTGTTACCTTTTACCTCTTGTCTTACTCTTCTTCTATGAATATGCTCCTACCTTCTAGCACTTGATAGAGAGGCTTTATATTTGAATGGGAGAGATGGGGGTCACCTCCTTATTTATCTAAATGTCTTTAATTTTCACCTACCCAAAGAATTTGATTGTTAGAGATTAACCTACCTGAATTAACTCATACTGTTACAATCACATACCAAAATTCCTCTGAAAGTTATCTTTATATCTTCTAAAAATAGATTGTCCATTAGGTAGTATTGCTACTATGAAAGGATCTATGTGATAAATTTATCTCATTCAGTCCCAAGACAAAAGTTACTCTCTCTAAAAGAGTATGCATGGATCCAAAAATAACAGTTTTTTTAAATTTTTACTTTAATTTCCAGGAAGCTCAGATTTGTATTTAGTTCATAATTATTATAATTCTATCAATTTTCCTTTCCTTCTAATTGTCTTGTGATCCAATTTTTACATTTTAATTCTCCTGCTCTTTGCATTTTGAACAGTAAATGATCCTGAAGTACTTTTTTCTAGAGGTAGCATAGTTATGACATTTAAGTGAACAACCATGGTAATAATACTTTAAAAAAGAGCATTTTGAAATTTCTGTTTGAGTTCAAATTATGTATTTATCAGATACATATGAATTGCAACTTCACTGGAAACAAGAGTATGAAAACATTTACACCAAGAACAGCACTGTTCCAAAGAAATTGAATGCAGGCCACAAATTCAAGTCACGTGTAATTTTAAATGTTCTAGAAATGACTTTTAAATAGGAAAAAGGTAAATAAATGAATTTCAATAATGCATTTTATTTAACGTGACATATCAGAAATATCATCATTTCAAGATTTAATCATTTAAAACTATGAGTTTATATTTGTATTTTCAAACTAAGTCTTCAAAATTCAGTGTATGTTTTACAATGACAGCACATCTAAATTTGGACTAAGCACTTTTTAGGTGCTCAGTAGCCACGTGTGACGAGAGACTGCTACAGTGGACAGCACGGCAGAGTGTCCTTGTGATTTTTATCAACTAAATCAGAGTAGTCTTGAGAGTAAAAGGGGGTGCTGTTAACAATTTTGCCAGGACAACAGGAGCAAAGCAGAGCAAACAGTCTCCCTGATTAAAATGATGGTAATTGCCTATTCAGTCATGAGAAGTGATAAGACTGTACAAAACTTAGATAATTATAGACAAAAATATGTGAGTGTATATATATAAATATTGCATAGATTACATATATATGTAATCTATATAAAATTAATATATAAACATATTCGTAACTTAATGTAGTATGTATATATGCAGACATATGTAGATATATATACAATGTATATTCTACACAAATGAATTTAAAGAAAACTGTTCATTGAATGAGCTTAGAATTTGAAGTAAAGGTGCACAATTTTTACATGAGCGGTGTAGAGAAACATCCATGTTTGATTTATGGAAAAGATAGAAGGTCATTCATAGTACTTTTCACCTGTATATATTTATGCCCATTAATGTTCTAAATGATGTCATTTTGAAATTTAAAAATCATTGTATATGATGGTATCTATTGAATGAAGAGTCAAGGTATTCTTAAATTGATCATCTGTGCTGGAGGTTTGCTTCAACCATCATGGATGTTTCTTACCAATATTTTGATAAGGGCATTAAGCTAAGTTTGCATCACTGCCTTTTAATACTTTTCTTTGCAAAAATGTAATGTATGCAAAGTAAAAATGTTATTTATTTTAATACTCTAAATTATGGTACAGGATGAAGTCAACCGGCTGTCAGTTCTTCAGCCTCAAATTGAGCGATTAAAAATTCAAAGCATAGCCCTGAAAGAGAAAGGACAAGGGCCAATGTTCCTGGATGCAGACTTTGTGGCCTTTACAAATCATTTTAACCAAGTCTTTGCTGATATGCAGGCCAGAGAGAAAGAGCTACAGACAAGTAAGTAAAAATACTTAAAATGACTAACTTGATGTTTTCCAAATTAGCTATGTATCATGAAAAGAGAAAGTACTAACATGAAAGAATGATTTCCATCAAAGAAAACATACTCTGTACAACCTGTAGTAACAACTAATGGAATGTTGTTTTTGGAAAACAAATATGTTATATTTCCATTTCTTGCTCCCTCCCTAATAATGTCATGACTATGAAGAACAAATAAAGTATACGTTGTATATAGGCGTAACTTCTCCTTGGTGGGTTGCAAATTTTACAGTCAAATATTTGGAACATTGAAGGAAATAAAAGAGCAGTTGAAACCCTGTATTGGGTTTTCATCAAATCCAGTTTGCTTCATGTGCAAGGATATCTAGCTAGGCATCTTGCTAATACTTCTATCAATTTATATGAAGATTATTATAGCTGTAGCATACATGTGGCAACTGAAACTCAGCCAAGGACAAATTACTCTTTGGGCTGCATTTTACTCTTGGATCACTATAACTATACAATATCTTCTTTTTCTCATTTACTGGTAAAATACAACATATGAGTGGAGCAGTTATGCAAATGCCTACCATATGACGAGGAAATTTTTCAGGATGTCAATTTTGTCTCTCACCAATTTGCTCTTATGATATTAATACACAGTCCAAATATCCCTACTCATCAGACAAAAATTCCTTTGACAGGCAGGTTTATGAACACTTTTAAGCATTAGTGTATGGGTCTTTGGTTCACCATACACATATACACATATGTATATATATATGTACACACAAAGGATTATAGAGTAAAAGTAGATTTTTAAGGCATTAAGATAAAAATATTTTTTAGAAATTCATCCTCAAAGTTGTCATGAGAAGCACAAGAACATATATTTGTTTTCTACTGAAACTTTAATTTGTTGGAACACACATTTTTAACTGATTTCCTTTGTAAATGTGCAAAAAATTTACCACATAATAACATTTCTAGAATCAGCATAGTGTAATACATGGGCTTTCCTCACTTTCATATTTTTTTCCTTTTTATTTCCTGGTGAGGTCATGTAATGAAAGATAAATGCATTTTTTTTTTCTTTCTTTTACTTCAAAGTCATTTTTACTGAGGGGTTTATTTTCCTCATAGGGAAGCAGGTAATACAACTTTACAGTAACGTCAGCTCCCTCTAGTGGATTTCAATGTACTTGTTGCTGGGCCTCGGTAAAATCAATTGGGGAAAAGATTGTTAATGTCCTAAATTTTCAAACGTTGTCCTATTTAAGAATAATGCATTTTTCTTATCATAAAATCCATAAACCTCCCTTGAAGTCAAGTACATGTTAATAGTTATACTGTAACTGGTTGGCAAAGGAGCTTATTCACTGAAATTTTTAAAATTTACATAGACTTATTCATTATATTAAGGTTTAACATTTTTTTGTTTCTTTTAAAGTTGTTCACAATGTTGATGTGTGACGATAACAGATTTGATTATGACACCATAATATAAATATATAATAATATGTAACCTTTCTTCATACAGCTATCAGTATACCCATCTATATTAGCATGTCTTCTCTTTATCTTGCATATATATGATGATTGTTTATAAAAGTGCCAAATATTTTCATTTCATTTATGTCTAAATAAATGTACTCCTTTCCACTGTAGTAACCAAAATATCTCTAACACTTTGATTCACTCTTTTGGAAAACTTGTTTTGATTCATTAATAATCATTAATTAAATATGGCTTATATATATGAATTATAAATTATGCAACTTATATTTGTATATATAATTTATATGCATTATGTATATTAAATATTATATATAAATTGTGTATATATAATTTATACATTGCATATATTATGTATTATATGTATAAATTATATATAATTTTATGTAATATATATAATTTATGTATATGTATTATGTACATATATAAAAATGGTGAATAAAAGTTCACCACATCAAGTCATATTGCAGTTCAGTTTGTTAATTAATAATTATTTTCAAGGAATTTTCCATATGTATGTTTTCCCCCAAACTTACACCGGGGAGTAAATCTCATTTCTTGTATTACTGCATGGTGCTTTGAACATATTAAGTATTCAGCAAGTAAGAGCTACCATCTTGGAAATCCATCTTGACTTTCATTCCCTCTTTCCTTTTTTTCTTTACTAGTGTTCTCACAATGAAACAAAAACATGACATCTTAAGTGTACTTTAAATGGTGAAAACTGGTGTGAGGAATTGGTGGTTGGTATTTGGCAAAGATTATATGAGAAAATAATATTAAAAGTTAAATGTATTCTATATTCATAGTAATTTTTAGTCTATGAACAACAGTCTTATAAATTATCTTTCTTAGTCCTCAGAGAAGACACAGAAGCTGAAAGATGAACAGGAATTAGTGAGACTAAGGGTAGTAGGTGCTGGCTAGCTAAGAATCTGAGAAGTCCTGTGTCCCTGGAGCACAGAGAGGAGAGAGTGATGCAAGGTAAGCTTAGAGAGGCAAACAGTCTAGAAGGGCCTTTTATGAGCCACGGTGAGGGTTCTAGACACTAACATGCGAAAAATGAAACAATACTGATGGGTTTTATGCTGTGATATAACATCATAAATCAGTTTTGCATTTTCAGAAACTGAGCAGTGAGGATAGATTGAAAGGAAGCAAAAGTACACGTGGAGAGACTAGGAAGGATCTTCCCTTGTTTGGGTTTTTGCTTGAGCTAAATAACTTACCTGTGAGATACTAACAAAGGCGTTTGATCTTTTCACAAGTCGTTCTGTCTTCTCAGTATAGAGTGGAAGTTTGGTTTGGCTCTCAACGGGAGAACTTTATGTCTTGCATCCGAATACTTATCCGAAGCAGTTATACAGAAAAAGATCAACAGTTCAGAAACTGAAATATTTCCCTTCTCATTAAACTGAGAGACCAGAAGGAAGCTAAAGAAGGGAGCAGACAATCAGGGCCTCCCTTAGAAATGAAGTGGACTTGAGGATGAGATTAGAGCCCATTGGGTAACTATTCCCACAGCTCTTCAGATGTATTTCTTGATTGATGAACCCACACATGGGTAGTGAGTTAGCTAGTTCAGAAACTATGGACTTGCTAGGTCCTGTTTCAGTTCTAGCTCCTCCCGAAAGCAATCCACCTGTGAAACACCCAGAGATTTTACTTAGGATCCAGATTTCAAGGAAAAAAATGTGCCCAAACATCCCGAATCAGAATACAGAATAAGATGTTCCATCTATACAATATGGTAAATAGTGCCCACATGCAGTGGTGGTCTGGATTCTTCAATACTTTATCAGGGTTTTGAAGAGAACCTGAGACTTTATATAATGTAAGTTATTCATTGAATAATGCAAATTAATGCATACTTTGTTGACATTTTGTTTAACACAAAGAAAAATAATGTATCAAGTTGTGATTATTTCTTAAGATCTAACTAGAATTGTATTGGTTAATAGAAGAAAGATCAATCAAATTTATTATTTAATAATTTAGAATGTTTCAGTGGTCATCTTCTTTCTGGATTTGAGAGGTTTTTATTTTATGCTGGCCTGTGCTGAAAAACAATGGATTCTTTGAATGTACGGCATTTTATTTCTGTCAGTCTGTCTATCTGTCTATCTCCTTTCCTCCCTCCCTCCTTTGATCTATTCCATAGGTGGATGGTGACTGAGTTTTGGACCATCTATAATATTATAACATATACTTATGAGTTAAGTAATTGTTTTATACTTGTACAGTGTTCATGCTACCTTATCACTTTGGTGATAAGCTGACAAGTCACAAAATCTTTGTTTCCTCTCATTTAATGTAGGTACAATTACAACTATAAATACAATCTTTCCCCAGGATGCTACAAATGCAAAGATTATCCTCAGCACAGTATAAACACTCTTCCAAATACATGGTTAAATATGCTGTGCAATATAATAAACTATGCCTTGTATATGTATTTTTAAATGACCATTAAGTATTAACCAGTACTGAAACAACAGTATTTAAGTAAACCTGAAGTTAAACAAATAAAACACTTTCATCCTTTTTGTTACCATTTCCCTTGATCTTTATCTATTATTATTATTTAATTTTTGGTCTTATCATGATTCTCTTTGCAGGATGAAGTGGACACTATTTAAATTCACTCTGTTTGTGTTAGGATGTTCATATGCATGCATTGTATGTCTTCATGTGTGGACGTGTGTGTGTGTGTTTGTAAATCATTTCAGAGCAATGTCTTAGGTTTGGCTATGCGTCTGGTTCTCTAGAAAGTAAAATTAGTTCAAAGGAACCTACCTCTCCCCACAAATGAAAGAACGTGAGTGCCTCTATTCAGCTTTTGTTCTCTCCCTAGCAAGGAAGTGTTCTCCTTTTATTAACATACGTAAAACTTTGTATTAAACTCTTACAATTTCTACTTAGTCCTGAGTATGTCTCCTTCACTTTCCTGTTGTCTTGCATCTCCCTTCTAGCTAATAATAATATCAAATATGTACCCAACAATGGATGCAGTGATCGGCAAATATAGAGACAAACTTAGAATAAAATGTAGCATCTTATTAAGATCTACAAAGGCCTTCGTGGTCGTAGTTTCCCCTGCCCTAATGTCCCACCACACTCCACCTTGCTCACTTTGTTCTTGCTACACTTGCCTCCTTGCTGTGCTCCTACCTTACTAGAAATACTCATGTCTTTGGACTGTTAAACTTGTTATTACCCACCTGGAAAACCTTTCCTCTCTGTATTCATATGGCTCCCTCCTTCAGTGCTTTTAAGTCTCTTGTCAAGTGATACTTCCAAGGACAGGGCATTTTTATTCACTGTCTGGTCCCTTTCTATCCTTTTTATTTTATTTAATACTTTTATTATATTCAAAGAGTTTCTGTAACATATAGATACTTTTTTAAATAATGAAAAAAAATAGAAATCTGCATACTGAGCTACTAAACTTAAGAAATGGACTATTGGTAAAACCACTGATGTACTTTGTTGCCCCTCTCAAATTCCGTTCCCTCCCCTCTATATGCACTCTCACCATCATCTCCAGGCACATCTTCTGTTTGTCTCTTCTCAGTGCCATTCCCTGCTCTTCCTATGAAAACTACACTTCCTAGGATCCTTTTTTAAAACTGTCTACCTGCTTAGTTCAGCCAGTGGGAGGCACTTGGAGGATACTGAAGGTGAGAAGAGGAGAGAAGATAGAATATTCTCTTCCCCTCTCAGTGTTACAGGGTGCCTCTCCATCAGTGGCTGAGAATGAATCCTCCAACGTTCTAGCCCTCTCTGGAAACAGCATACCTCAGGGACCCTGCATCCCCAAAGGGAATCCCCCTGTGAATTCAGCTCCTGCTGGGTGGTTCCAGTTATTGGTTTCTTGTAACACCATCTCACACCTCTTCCCTTTGTCCCTCTAAGCTTGGAGATGGTAGTGTCTTCCATTGCTAATCTATTGATTGCCCACCATCCCTGTGTAAATCCTCATTGCTCCAACATTTTTATATCTAATTCTCAATCTTAAATTTTTTTATTGCATTATCTGGAAGGATCTCCCCCCCACCATAACTTAATTTTTCTTCACTGCCATTTATTTCTATTAGTCATTATAGTCTTTTGATTTGTTTGTTAATTTTCTGACTCACCAATTAGATTTTAAGCATCATGAAAGCCAAGGCTTTGCTATTTTAATTTTTACTTCTTGCTTCCCTGGTGCTCAGAGCACTGAATAAATATTGGCTGAATGAAGGAATAATAAATGACTTCAATTAATTCTCCCCGAAGTATCTATATCCCCATTTTTATAAATGAGGTCTAAGATTCTAAAATGTTAAGTAATTTGCCAAAGCTAGTGAGTGGAGAGCCAATTCCAAAGCACAGGTTTACTGAACTGCAGAATCAGACTTGCTAATTGTCATGCTACACAGCCTCCTTCTGTACAAACAGAATGGAGGAGCCATTCTGATAGATGTTCATGAAAAACATGTTGATCTTTTTCTAATAAAAAGTAACCCTAATATCTTCATCGACTCTTTCTATACTTATCTTTCTCTCCTGACATATATTCATCATCTGGATAAAATTGAGCTGATTCATATCACCTCTGACAAGCTTCTAATAAATGTTCATTGTGTCCCAGCCACTGCCACAAGGAAAACAAGCACCGTTTTCCAGAATGTATATGTTCAAGTTCAGTTAAACCATACTCTGTACATTTTATAATCTATCCAACATACCTCCTTGTCTCTACCCATAGACCCGTCTCCTTCCAACTCTTTGCTTCATCATAACTAAATACTCCTTTACTTCAGTACTATTCATGAGATCCCTCTTTGTTTTTATTAATAATTATCTAGCATTCAGATGTATCTAGTTAGCAGAGAAACACATTATTTATATGAAAGAAAGCAGTGAGGTTTAAAGTACCACAGAGATCTTTTGATATCCTTCAGCTTGAAATCAGAAGTGCTCACATTAAAGAAGCCCTCTTAAAATAAATTTGGGCATGAACTGCCAAATAAATATAAGCACATTGAGTAAAATTCTCAGTATCCCTTTCTAACACTTTCTAGAAATATATTTTCCATTTGAAAACCCTACTTAACGTGCAAAATACTTTCCTATATTCTTCTCATTTAGTTTAGAAGGAATTGGTATATAGAAGTGAAACTCATAGACTGTCTGATAAAAATGTGGTTTAAAAAATGCCATTGGATATAGTGATTTGAGCTAGTATTTTGCACTGTGATTTTATCTATTTAGGAAAATTCTCAGCCATTATCTCTTCAAATTTGGCTTCTGTCCCATGTCTCTCTCTGTGATTCTGGGATACAGTTATGTTCATTTTACTGTTTTTTTCTATGTCTCTTATTCTCTCATCTTTATTTTCCATCTGTTTGTCTCTCCATGCTTCATTCCAGATATATACGTATATGCATGTATACATATATATAAATACACACACATACACACACACATATATATGTTTCCGGCCTATCTTCAGGTTTACTAATTCTCTGTTTAGCTTTGTCTAATCTGCATTTAAACCTATTCATTGTGTTATTACTTTTCACTTATTGCATGTTTCAGTTCTACAATTTCTTTTTTATTCTTCTTAAAACACTTAAAATCATTTTTATGGTTTCCAGTTTTCTGCCAAAATTCTCAACCTTGAACATGGTCAGTATAGCTACTTAAGTCACATAATCTGTGTGAGTGTGTATAAAATAGAAAATAATGTATAGTAATAAATAGTATATATTATACACATATATACATTTTAGATTTAAAATTGTGTATATATATATATATATATATATATATATATACACACACATTGTACTTTCCCATATATATATATATTTCATTCCCTAATTTTATATATAGTTGGAATGAATATATGTATGTACATATACATATGTGTGTGTGTGTGTGTGTGTGTATATATATATATATATATATATATATATATATGTTAGAGAAAGTACATTGTTTGTTGGTGGCTTTGACTTTGAAACAAGATGATCTTGGTCTAAAATCCTGGCTGTGACACTTACTAGATGTTTGACTATGAACAAATTAGTTGGCCTTCTTTTATAAGCCTCTATTTCCTCAAATGTAAATGGAATAAAAATGCCTATCTCACAGGTTTACTGTAAGAATTAAGAATGATGTGTGTGATCATTATTAGAGTTTCTGACACTAAACACACACAAATTGTATTTCTTTTAGTAAAATACAACATGAACTGATGTAATATAAAATATCACCTGCTGTAGATAATGATACTATTTTCCCCAAAGGCAAACGATAATACAGAAAGAGAGTAGTCTTCAAAGTCAAATATACATGAACTCTACTTGGTTTCTCCAACTACCATCTGTGTTACCTTGGGCAAGTTACTCAGCCTCTCTGTTACTCCATTTCCTCACCTTAAAAAACATGAATTAAACAGTGCAAATCTTGCAAGGCTGATAGGAGGATTCGATGTAATATATGCATAGTTTCTGTCAAAATATCAGGCATGTAATAGGAATTTATCTTCAACAACATAATCATATTCTAATCTGTATATTCACGTTTTCACACTTTGTTAATATTTGTAGTTATTAGTATGATTGGGTTTGCTGGCAGCTTAGGAAAACAAATGACAAAGTTTTAAATGGTTAAATGATTCTCTTTTTTTCCCTTTCGATAAAGTTTTGGACACTTTGCCACCCATGCGCTATCAGGAGACCATGAGTACCATCCTCATGTGGATCCAGCAGTCAGAAACCAAACTCTCTGTACCTCAGGTTACTGTCACTGAATATGAGATCATGGAGCAGAGACTCGGGGAGTTACAGGTTTGTGACTATTTAAATGTCTTAAACAATACAGTACAGATCTCATCTATCAAGCAATCACATTGGTATAACCTTAATATAATACTAGAATTAAAATAATCGTGGCAAGTATGACAGTTTACCAGCTGAGAAAATGAAGATTTAGAATTTAAAATTGTAATATTTTATGCATTTGTGCCTTCTCTCCATAAGATAAAAATTCCATCTTTGAAAACAATGATATGGTCTACTCATGAAGTATATTCTTTCTTGCTTAGTGTATATTTTCAGAAACATGGATTTTGATTATTATAGAAGCTCTGGTATTATTCCTACCCTTTGCTTGCTGATTTAGAGCTCATCTCACATTTCCAAAAAGAAAGTGGTAAAATTAATATAGTTATAAAATTAGTTTTAATTTAAACCCTTTTTGATGTAATATTGTAATTAGTTTTTGAGCTCTATTCACTGTATTTTAATAGTCTTATATCAGGAAATAAAATACTAATATGGGAAATTAAAGAAATAATTTGTATGAGATTTTAGAACACTTTCCCTGCTAGTTCTGAAAAGCCTCTGTTGTATATCTAATCACATTTTATTTTGTAAGACATTCAAGTGTATTCAGTCCTTGTATTTAAGAGCTGAGATAATATGTCCACATTTTGAGAATTAAATTAAGAAAAAAAGTTAAAAATTTAACTTTGTTATATCAAGAGTTCTTTTTTGGGAATTAAACATTATTTCCTAAAAAAGTAATTTTAGAAGAATTTCTTCAAAGAAATCTTTATTTAAACATTTCCCAGTATATATTGTCCTATTTAAACTATTTCCTCTACTATAATACTAAATAACCTATAACTGTTTAATCTTTTTTCCCCTTTATGTTGTTGTTTGTAATACCTGGAATAGTTCCAAAATTTACTTTGAAGAATATGTGACTTAATAAAACTATAAATGTAAAAACATAAGAGTACAAAGGTATAGCAATTAGGGGAGTGGGTTAAGTATAAAAGATACGGTATGCAGATGAATGGAACAGAGTATTTCCATTGATAAAACAGTGATGGAGGGAAAATTATTTATAAATATTGAGAAGGTGAATTATTAACTAACTGAAAAAAATGAAGTTAGAACCTGTGTCAAATGTTACACCAAAACAAACTACCACATAGATTAAAATGTCAAAAATATTTTAATCATAAATTTTGGAGAAATTTTTAATAAAACTTTAAAAACATGATGGGGAAGCACAAAAATCAATGGAAGTGATCACAAACATTGTGAAAATACCAGAGCCAATTTTAAAGAAAAATGAGATAAGGAAAACATTTGTCTGAGTAAGTAGTTAATAAGGTAGTCACCAGAAAGAGACATAAATGCCCATTAATCCTCTGAAAAATTGTAGCTCAAATTGTAAAGGATGTAGTACAGATTTACAAAATGAGATATTTTTCTGTACTAAAGTACAAAAAGAAATCTAAAAAAATAAATAAATGAATATAACAAAACAGAAACAGTCACATATAGAGAACAAACTAGTGGTTGCCAGTGGGCAGAGAGGTGGAGGAGGGGCAAAATGGGGGTATGGGATTATGAGATACAAACTACTATGTGTAAAATAAGTAAGATACAAGAATATCTTGTACAGTGCAAGGAATATAGCCAGTGTTTTATAATAGCTTTAAGTGGAGTATCATCTATTAAAACATTGACATACTATGTTGTACACCTGAAACTAATATTTTAACTCAACTATACTTTAATTAACAAAACAAATTGTAAGGATGTAGTACAAATTTACAAAATGAGATACTATTTTTTACATACTAAATTGCAAAAAAAACAGGGGCTTCCCTGGTGGCGCAGTGGTTGAGAGTCTTTCTGCCGATGCAGGGGACACAGGTTCGTGCCCTGGTCCAGGAAGATCCCACATGCCACGGAGCAGCTGGGACCATGAGCTATGGCTGCTGAGCCTGTGCATCCAGAGCCTGTGCTCTGCAATGGGAGAGGCCACAACAGTGAGAGGCCCACGTACCGTGAAAAAAAAAAAAAAAGAAAAAAAAAAAAGAAACCCCAAAGATATAGTAAGTGCAGGTCTGGCAGCAATGAACTACATCTCACTTATTGGTGGGAATGTAAATTGAATGTAAGTTTTGCTGAGGAAAACTTTTCAGATATAGATACATAGAGATATAGATAAATAGATCATAAACATAACTTAAAACACTGGAAAACTTTAATTTATACAGCTAATAATGGGAAATGGTTAAATGAACTGCAGAAATGATTAAAATCTGTTTTTGAAAAATACTTAATGACATAGGAGAAGGCTTACAATAAATTGCTTAGCTCAAAATGTAGTTCTAGCATAGAAGGAACTTTCCTCAACATAATAAAGCCCATATATGACAAACCCACAGCCAACATCATCCTCAGTGGGGAAAAAGTGAAACCATTTCCACTAAGATGAGGAAAAAAAGACAAGGTTGACCACTCTCACCACTATTATTCAACATAGTTTTGGAAGTTCTAGCCAAAACAATCAGAGAAGGAAAAGAAATAAAAGGAATCCAAATCGAAAAACAAGAAGTAAAACTGTCACTGTTTGCAGATGACATGACACTATACATAGAGAATCCTAAAGATGCTACCAGACAACTACTAGAGCTAATCAATGAATTTGGTAAAGTAGCAGGATACAAAATTAATGCACAGAAATCTCTGGCATTCTTATACACTAATGATGAAAAATCTGAAAGTGAAATTAAGAAAACACTCACATTTGCCATTGCAACAAAAAGAATAAAATATCTAGGAATAAACCTACCTAAGGAGACAGAAGACCTGTATGCAGAAAACTGGAAGACACTGATGAAAGAAATTAAAGATGATACAAATAGATGGAGAGATACACCATGTTCTTGGATTGGAAGAATCAACATTGTGAAAATGACTCTACTACCCCAAGCAATCTACAGATTCAGTGCAATCCCTATCAAACTACCACTGGCATTTTTCACAGAACTAGAACAAAAAATTTCACAATTTGTATGGAAACACAAAAGACCCTGAATAACCAAAGCAATCTTGAGAAAGAAAAACGGAGCTGGAGGAATCAGGCTCCCTGACTTCAGATTATACTACAAGGCTATAGTAACCAAGATGGTATGGTACTGGCACAAGGACAGAAATATAGATCAATGGAAGTGGATAGAAAGCCCAGAGATAAACTCACACACATATGGTCACCTTCTCTTTGATAAAGGAGGCAAGAATCTACAGTGGAGAAAAGACAGCCTCTTCAATAAGTGGTGCTGGGAAAACTGGACAGCTACATGTAAAAGAATGAAATTAGAACACTCCCTAACACCATACACAAAAATAAACTCAAAATGGATTAAAGACCTAAATGTAAGGCCAGACACTATCAAACTCTTAGAGGAAAACTGAGACAGAATACTCTGTGACATAAATCACAGCAAGATCCTTTTTTAACCCACCTCCTAGAGAAGTGGAAATAAAAGCAAAAATAAACAAATGGGACCTAATGAAACTTAAAAGCTTTTGCACAGCAAAGGAAACCATAAACAAGACCAAAAGACAACCCTCACAACGGGAGAAAATATTTGCAAATGAAGCAATGGGCAAAGGATTAATCTCCAAAATTTACAAGCACCTCATGCAGCTTAATATCAAAAAAACAAACAACCCATTCCAAAAATGGGCAGAAGACCTAAATAGACATTTCTCCAAAGAAGGTATACAGATTGCCAACAAACACATGAAAGATGCTCAACATCATTAATCATTAGGGAAATGCAAATCACAACTACAATGATATATCATCTCACACTGGTCAGAATGGCCATCATCAAAAAATCTACAAACAATAAATGCTGCAGAGGACATGGAGAAAAGAGAACCCTCTGTCACTATTGTTTGGAATGTAAATTGTTACAGCCACTATGGAGACCAGTATGGAAGTTCCTTAAAAAACTACAAATGGAACTACCATACGACCCCACAATCCCACTATTGGGCATATACCCTGAGAAAACCATAATTCATGCAGAGTCATGTACCACAATGTTCATTGCAGCTCTATTTACAATAGCCAGGACATGGAAGCAACCGAAGTGTCCATCAACAGATGAATGGATAAAGACGATGTGGCACATATATACAATGGAATATTACTCAGCCATAAAAAGAAACGAAATTGAGTTATTTGTAGTGAGCTGGATGGCCCTAGAGTCTGTCATACAGAGTGAAGTAAGTCAGAAAGAGGAAAAACAAACTGTATGCTAGCACATGTGTATGGAATCTATAAAAAAAAATGGTCATGAAGAACCTAGCGGCAAGACGGGAATAAAGACACAGACCTACTAGAGAATGGACTTGAGGATACTGGTAGGGGGAAGGTTAAGCTGGTACAAAGTGAGAGAGTGGCATGGACATACATACACTACCAAACGTAAAATATCTAGTGGGAAGCAGCCGCATAGCACAGGGAGATCAGCTCGGGGCTTTGTGACCACCTAGTAGGGTGGGATAGGGACTGTGGCAGAGAGGGAGACGCAAGAGGGAAGAGATATGGGGACATATGTATATGTATAACTGATTCACTTTATTATAAAACGGAAACTAACACACCATTCTAAAGCAATTATACTCCAATAAAGATGTTAAAAAAATGTAGTTCTGTGCATACTAGATATTGTGTAAATAATCAAGGGTAACAGTTTAATAAAGGAAAATAAAAATTTAAAGTAGCATATCACAAAATAAACATAAGATATGCAACCAGCAAATTATGTTTGACACATAATTATACATATGTGAGTGTAAAATATGATCAGCTATTCAGGGTTTAGTTTTACACAGAAAAAACGAAGTTTATGTAAAAAGTAATAGTTGTATATAACGGGTATTTTTTTCAATTTTTTATCTTCAGTGTTTTTAGTTTATAACCAGAAAGTAACATTTAAATAAATACTGAGTAGGTGAAACCTAAAGATATGCATCCTATTATAAGGGGTGGAATAGATTATACAGTAGAAATGTAAAATCAAGTTTGTAAATTCTCCCCAAAATTCCCTAGGATTTCACTGTGATACTACAAAACAGAGCAATGTCTTTTGAAAAATAAAAAACATTCATTAATTGGCATTAGTAAACCATCCATCTGGTAACTTATTCAGGGCTTTGTTATCACATCTATCAATCTGATTTAGTTATATTTTTATCTATGAAGGTTAGAAGTTATCTTACTTAAAGGCTCAGTATAATTGAGTTAAACTCCATTAATTGAATCATAAATGCAGTTATTAATATACAGAAAATATAATAAAATTAGGTGTGCTAAAGCTCTTTGGTTCAGTAATATATAGTTTTGTATATATTTGGCATTGTTCATAAGACTAGGCATAGATTTTTATATAAAATATTATTAAATATTGTGTAAACTACTCTTATTAAAAGTAGAATTTAAATGACTATTTTATAACTGATGTTACATCATTTATTTTTGGATGTTTGAATCATGTAGCTTTCATTTTAAGTAATTTGATTTATCTGAAACTAGTCAATGAAATTGAACAGTGAAACTCGTTAGTATTCATCAATTAGTATAAATGCACTTTCTTCTTTTTAATTTTGAGGCTTTACAAAGCTCTCTACAAGAACAACAAAATGGCCTAAACTATCTCAGCACCACTGTGAAAGAGATGTCAAGGAAAGTGCCCTCTAATATTAGCAGGAAATATCAGTCAGAATTTGAAGAGATTGAGGGCCGATGGAAGAAACTCTGTGCCCAGCTGGTCGAACATTGCCAAAAGCTAGAGGAGCAAATGGCTAAACTCCGAAAACTTCAGGTAATTCAAGATTTTACTTTCTATATTCATTTTTTTCTTTACTTGTCTGTTTCCTAATGATGAAGTATAAAATTTAAAGACATTTAACCTCCATAGTCCCTCAAAGTCAGTGATAAGGTCAAAAGACACAAATCTGTCTCAAAGGAGTATAGTTTGCCTATTGATTTTTTTTTTTTTTTTTTTTCGGTATGCGGGCCTCTCACTGCTGTGGCCTCTCCCGTTGCGGAGCACAGGCTCCGGACGCGCAGGCCTAGCGGCCATGGCTCACGGGCTTAGTTGCTCCGTGGCACGTGGGATCTTCCCGGACCAGGGCACGAACCTGTGTCTCCTGCATCGGCAGGGGGATTCTCAACCACTGCGCCACCAGGGAAGCCCTGCCTATCGATTTTAAGAAAACTTTAATTAAGAGTTCTGCTTCTTAGATTTTCTTTAGAATTAGTTTTTTTTTTCACCAATACCAGTAGGACTTAAACATGTTTTTAGCTCAGTAATTTTCGGAGCCCATCTTTTCTTTAGTCTGGTTGTCCTCTAAATAGAGGTAACATTTAGATTATGAATAGATAAGAAGTTATCTACCATGTAATATAGTCATATCATCAGTATATTTCACTTGTAATTTTATGTATAAGTTTGACCCCATCACCTTCCACCAACCAACTTCTACTGACTTAATTTGTTTGGATAGTGCCACCTGATCACCCAAGCATTAGTAAACCAACAATTACACTGTAGTCTAAAGTTTAAAACATTTGGTGATGCAGGTAATATCTCTCTTATGTGGTAAATTATTGTGAAAAATGTTAATGCTGGGAAGAATCTTGAAAGCATCGTGGCGTGATGGAAAAGCATTAAAATAAGACACCTTGGATCTAAATCCTAGTCCAGCCACTTAGTTGTTTTTTTCTTACCTTTCACAAACCAAAAGACCTAGAAGTTTCAAATCATTCTTTAAAGCACAACATCCACATTTATGTGTATCTGTATATGAACATATGTGTACATGCATATACATGCATACACATATATACATAAAAACACATTTTTATCAGTACCAGTGGCAAAAGAGGGTACAGTTACTTGGTCCTTGCCATCAAGGAGCCCATGTTCTGGTGAAGGAGAAAGGTGAGTGTATTTGTTTCCTATTGCTGCTGTAATAAGTTGCTGCAAATTTAATGGCTTGAAGCAGCACACATTTATTATGTTACAGTTCTGGGGGTCAGAAGTTCAGTGTCGGTCTCAGTGAGCTAAAATCAAGGTACAGGCAGGGCTGTGTCCTTTCTGGAGGCTTTAGGAGCAAATTTGTTTCCTTGTCGTTTTTAGTTTTTGGAAACTACATTCCTTGGCTCATGTTTCCATCTTCTATCTTTAAAGCCAGTAGTATAACACCTTCCAATTTCTCTCTTACACTGCTGCCTCCGTCTTAATAGGGACCCTTGTGGTTATATTGTGTCCATCTGGATAACCCAGGATCATCTCCCCATCTCAAAGTCCTTAACTTAATCGCATCTGCAAATTCTTTCTTGCCATATGAGGCACCATATTCACAGGTTCCAGTGATGGGGGCCTGAACATCTTGGAGGGTCATTATTTAACCTACCACAGTAGGTAAATTAAACAGTGCAATAAACGTTATGATAGTGGAAAGAGAAGAAAAGCAACATAAACTGAGAAAAGGGGTTATGAAATGTTCTTGGAGCATGGTTTATCTGACTATACCTTGAATAAGTAGAGTTTAGGCACCTAATAAAAGAGGAAGAAAGAGTTCCTGACAAAATGGAGCAGTATGTTCAATTAACTGGAAGTAGTTCGATATTGGGGAGACAAAAGATATGTTTGGAGATTAATAAAATATGTGATTGGAGAAGTGGTAGATCATGAACCGGTTGGTCACAGTGCTTTGGAATATGAATTACAATCTAATGGTGATGGGATTAAAAATAATGATAAGGTGGAACTGTTACTTTAAGAGGGGAAAGATAAGATAATATCTGTGTTTTTAAAACATCACTTTGAGAAGAGGAAGGAGAAGAGAATTATATTGGCACCACTGTGGAGAATGGATTAGAGTGGGGTAAGACTGAAGCAGATACCAAAAAGAGCTAATGCAGTAATCAAGGAGCCAATAATAAGATCTAAACTAGGACAGTGGTGGTGTGAAGACTAGGCTCAAAAGATGTCAGCCAGGGCTTCCCTGGTGGCGCAGTGGTTGAGAATCCGCCTGCCGATGCAGGAGACACGGGTTCGTGCCCTGGTCCGGGAAGATCCCACATGCCGCGGAGCAACTAAGCCCGTGAGCCATGGCCGCTGAGCCTGTGCGTCCGGAGCCTGTGCTCCGCAACGGGAGAGGCCACAACAGTGAGAGGCCCGCATACCGCAAAAAAAAAAAAAAAAGATGTCAGCCAGATAATAATGTTGAAGTTTTTAGATTTAGTCAAATGCTTTTAAAGTCATTATTATTTATCATATCGAAGAGGAAAATTTCTGAGAAGCACACATTTTCATTAGAAATTTAATTAAGAAGGGAGAAAGTAGCACATCTGGACAGCATAGTTGAATTGTAGGTAAATAAAAGAGTTTGAAAAATCATACACTTGAAAAGTAGCCCTCAAAAAGCAGCAGGACAAGCAGACATTATGTGAGTAAATAATGGCATGTACTTGGCTATTTACAAATGATAAAAGATGACATTTTCCACCTGATCATTACTTCACCATGGTCAGGCAAATGCGAAATGAAAAGCAAATTTTTTCTCTCTTTAAAGATGACAAAATCTTGTTCTGAAAGTTCTCAACTGGAGGGGCTATGTAAACTGTCAACTGTAGAAAACAGTTTTTGGAAGTTGAGGTTTAAGGAGGCTGTAAAGACACCATTACATTGAGTTTACTGTTCGTAGTTTGTTTACAAAGGCACATTGTTAGTATTATCATGAGTTGTTTTGTAACTTAAAATTTCTCTAGAGGGGGATATGATTTAATGTTCTCAAGAGCGACATCATAAAACCACATTTGGTAGTAATTTTTTATTTTTAACAATAACAGACTTCATACACCAGTGCTCATACAATAGGCCATAAAAATGCAGTCTTAGAGAAAATATTCTTTTCCTAAAGAGCTACTTACAGACATCCTTCAAACATGGGAATTGTTCCTGGGCTTGTGTTCAAACATATCACCGTGATGAATTGTGTTAAGATAAATCAGCACCCCAATAATGCCTTAAAATGGGTCTCTGATTTCAGAATCACATAAAAACCCTGAAGAAATGGATGGCCGAAGTTGATGTTTTCTTGAAAGAGGAATGGCCTGCCCTTGGGGATTCAGAAATTCTTAAAAAACAGCTGAAGCAGTGCAGGGTAAGATTTTTATATGACACTTTTCATATGAAGACTTTTATGTGGAAAATATTATTTAGTTATATTGGTGATTCTGAACCAGGGGCAGTTTTGTCCCTCTGAGGGACATTTAGCAATGTCTGGAGGCGTTTTCATTTGTCGTAACTTGGGGCAGGGTAGACGCTACTGGCGTCTAGTGGGTAGAGGCCAGGGATGCATCTAAATATCCTACAGTGCACAGGACAGCACCCCACAGCAAAGAATTACCCAGCCCGAAATGACAGTAGTGCCAAGGTTGAGAAACTGGGCTAAATAAGAGAGAAATAGACAAAATATTGCCTGTTACTCAACACTCACTTCACAGTATTATTTTGATATAGCATGCAGTTTAATTTAAAGGTAAAGAATTTTTTGAGCTCTTTGTTATATCTTATTACAGGTTATCAGTCACACTATGTTTTTCTTACCATGTATGTTGCACTGTAGTATAAGACAACGTGTATTTTGAAATAATATTGATTATACAAATGTCATGCAGTGGGAGGAGAACAGTCTAGCTCTTTGAAGAACTTTCTTTGGGAATAAAAGCTAAAAAAGTAAATCCATTTAAAAAATAACCTTCACACCATCTTGCTATGAACAATTGTTGCAATATCCTGTGTTTGAAAACCAAAATTCCTTCAAAAATAATAATGTATAAAACTCATCATTTTTGCACAGTTTTCTCACACGAAGTATTAAGCTTATTTACTTTTGTAACTAATATAAGTAGACTACAGATATATAATTCCCTACTTCATTCATGCCATAAAAACCACTGAACATTTTTTTGCAACATATATTTCAGATTTTAAAGGGCAAAATTCATGTGTAGTGTCATGATTCCTAACTATATGTTTCCTACCTATGTTGCATTTCTAATAGGTTGTGGTAATTTTTTCAGCTAACTTAAATTGAATTATTTCCTTAGCTTTTAGTCAGTGATATTCAGACAATTCAGCCCAGTCTAAACAGTGTCAATGAAGGTGGACAGAAAATAAAGAATGAAGCGGAGCCAGAGTTTGCTTCTAGACTGGAGACAGAGCTCAGAGAACTCAACACTCAGTGGGATCACATGTGCCGACAGGTATGTTCGATCTCTGACTGTGGCTTGCTTCTTTTTAATTATGATTTCTTAATGTCTCCCTTCACCATTGCCCTTTTAAGAAGTTTAGTCTCTATGTTGTTGCTTTAAAGCACAGTTAATTAAAACTAGTCTTTGTTTAGCATATAAATTATTTTCATAATAGATATTTTAAATAGTATATTCATCTTATTGGGGTCCTAAAATGACCTTATTGCATGTAGCTGTCATTCTGAACAGTAAGGCCCTTTTCTTAGGCATTATTTTTATTGAATCTTTTCTCCAATGCATAACTTTATACGAGTAGTTGGATCAATAAAAGATACTTTATACTTCTATACTTGGTACAGAAATAAAATGAATGAGTAATGCATATGTATGTACAAATATGATAAGTATTTTTCACTTTTGATTGTTAAGATTGACAAGTTTGGCTTCTTCAGTACATCCCTTTCAATAAATGGATTAAGATTGGGAAACAGTTAAGAATAGCTCAGTAGAAAACGTATAAAATAACTGTACATTCACATCTGAGTTCCTCATTTTTATACAGCAGAGTGTTTTATAGATATTTATTTCCAATTTTAAGATTAAATTATGGAAGAGAAAATATTACATACATATGTAGTGTACATCAAATACTTCTTGTTCAAAAGATGAAATTTTGACCTAATGCAATGACTGCTTTTCAGTACACTAATACCTTTTTTGAAGTTAATGAGAGGTTTCATTTTACCTGTATTAGAGGCAGTCGGTCTTTCGTTATTTCTGAGTAACCTTTGAAAGTTGAAAAGAAATCATGCCAAAAGGCAAAAACTAAAATTGAAAAAGAAAGGAATTTGGACAAGTAAAAGTCAAAGCAAGTCACCCAGCTAATACCATCACTGACAAATGCTCAACAGTTCTATTAACTCACAGATGAGATAGCCGTGGTTCAGCTAGCTTGCATTCTTCTCCTGCAGTAAGCTGGTTCTAGGAGGGATGTTCGGGAAAAAATATTACTTAGAGAATAGATTATATCATTGATGTTCTCCTGGAAGGCCGGTATGAAAGGTATTTGTTTGTTGAATGCATTTAATGGATGAATAGAAGGGACAACACCAGTTTATTTAGCGCAAGGGACAGGACAACAGGAAAAAATTTTTTATGAGAAAATGGGCGGGAAATAAGAGTCATTAATTTTCTTTTAAGTCACAGTGAGGATTTACTATTCATGTCAGGTACGATGGGAAGCTATTAGACCTTTAGGTATAGAAGTGACATCGTGCAAAGTGGTTGTTTAAAAGTTTGCTATATAATCCTGTTATACGAAGAATAGACCAAAGGGGCACAAGTGGAAGCATGTAGGAATCCCAGTTATCCAGGTAGGAAATAATAGTGGCAAAGAAGAGCGGGGTTGTTAGTGGAGACTGAGAGACATGAAGAAATTTGAAACGTATAATCCTCTTACGACATCGTGTTTGGTTAACTGTCCAAACCTCTCCCAATAATTTTCCAAGTTCTTCCGTAGAGATAGAGCTTGTTTGAACTCTTGTTGCTCTGTCTCATTACTGTTTATTGTTTTTATGTGTATTTTCCCATTATACAGTAATTAACATGAAGAGGGGGGCTGTGTTATTCTAGGCAAACTGGACCAAAGTGCTTGTGTGAGTCAAACTTTATAGAAACTCTATCCTCCCTGGCCATCTTCAGCAAGCTTATCTCACTCAATGTGGTCACTTATTTTTCTTGTTTCTTCTAACCAATTAGGCAAGTTCTTCCTTTGTTACGTTTTTCATCAGGGCTTTCACACTCACATCCACCCTTGATCATTATTCTTATCCTAAGTATACATTTCGTTTCTTGATTTTATGTTTTATCAGACCCCATTAGAAATGGCAGTGCTTGCTGAAGGAGAATGCTTGCAGAAAGTCCAGGGTGATGGGGAGGGAGGGATGAAAGCATATTCAGTTTTCTGTTTTGAGCAACAGTGTTGGCTGCTGTGCCTTTAAAGAAGGAAAGACTGTGAGCTAAGGGAGGAACCAAATTGACTAGCTTAATAGAATGATCAGTACTTCTATTTTGGTCATGTTTATTTTGGACAAGTAGACAGTCAAAATGCATCTGGAATTCAATGGGGTACTTAAATTGAGCGCATAAACTATGTACACAAAAATAAAGATAACATCTATGTAAGATAACTCCTATCTCACAATGAAAAGATTTGTCAGACCCACTTCCCCAAAATATTTGGCCAAATTGGATAAAATAAAAACTCTGATGGATGGAGAAGACTTTCTTGTGGATGGAGAGGCAAACAATGTGTCAGAGCAAGAGCTCTGGAACCACATTGCCTGGGTTTAGATCTTGCCTCCACCATAAACTACCTGTGTGATCCTGGAAAAGTTGTTTAATCTCTCTGTGCTTCAGTTTCCCAGTCTTTACAATGTGATGATATTACTGCCTGCTTTATAAGAATTTTAAAATAATAATTAAATGAATTTGTGTTTGTAAGGTATATAGATCAGTATCTAGCACAGAATAACCCCTTGTTAAATAAAATAAATGGATATGAAATAGACATAAACCTACATATATAAAATTATAAAGCATTTATAATTTCTAAATAAATAATGTATGATTATATATTTTAATTATTAGTGGCTATAAATTTATACTAGATAGTTATCAAGAACCACTGGATTTAGAAACCAGGTGGATGTCATTCTGGCACCCTGCAGATCATTGTCTTTCCAAGTCAATACATCTTTTGGGTGCAGTCATCCACAGACTCCTGGGTCGCTCTGCCTCATTCCTTGAGATTTTTAACCGCTGACTCACTGTCACTCCTGTCATAATTCTTGGTGATTTCAGTACCTTCTTAGATGGTTCTTCCAGTTCCTGAGCCCTCAGTTCCTTGATAACCGCTCCAGTGATTTTTGTCTTCCTCCCTGCCTCAGCCACTTACTCCCAGCTTCATAACCTAGACATCGTCACTAACAGTAACTTCTTTATAATTTCAACCTTAAGCATCACACCCCGCAGCCTCCAGCACACAGACAATACAACCACTGTGGAACCTGTATGGAGATTCCTCAGATAATTAAAAATAGAGCTGCCTTATGATCCAGCAATCCCACTTCTGGGTATATTTACAAAGGAAATGAAATCAGGATCTCAAAGAGATATCTGCAATCCCAAATTCATTGCAACATTATTCACAATAGCCAAGATAAGGAGACAACCGAAGCTTTGGTCAGGGATAAACAGATGCAGAAGATGTGGCATACACACACACGAGTATTATTCAGCTGTGAGAAAGAAGGAAAGCCTGCAATTTGCAACAACCTGGATTAAACTTGAGGGTATTATACTAGGTCAAATAAGTCAGAGAAAAACAAATACTGTATGATCTCAGTTATATATGGAATCTAAAAAAGCCAAACTCAAAAGAGTAGAATGGGGACTGCCAGGGCTTGCAGAGTGGGGGAAATGGAGAGATTCTGGTCAAGTGGTACAAATTTCTGGTTTATGATGAGGAAGTTCTTGGGATCTGATTTACAGTATGGTAACTACAGCTGACAGTTCTATATTCTATACTTGACAGTTGGTGGGGTAGTAGATCTTTAATGTTTTCACAATAAAAAGAAAAATGGTAATTATGTGTAATGATGAAGGCATTGACTAATCCTATTGCGGGAATCATTTCACAATATATATGTATACTTTAAACAGTGTTTTATGTCAATTGTATCTTAATAAAAGTGGGGGGAAAAGGAAGTGGCATGGGGAGGGGCAGTGCTGAATGTTAGATTTACAAATTCTAGAACAGGAAACATGAAGAACTTTCTATTTTATCAAGAGGTTGATACAATATAATCTGCTGAAGCTGGCGGTGGATTGGTAAATTTAAGGCTAGAAGATTGACATCACTAATGTGATAAAGGTGAGGGAGAAATTGTGATTTTAACCTCAGTGTTTTCACAGAAATCCTTCTAAAATACGAAACCACAAAAAAAATTCATCTGTCTCTGATCAGTTGTAGAGCTGTGGAATGTTAAATTTGGAAAAGACCTTGGAAATCTTCTGGTCCAGTTGTTAGGTTAGTTAAGAAGCAGAGATAAAGAGAAATGAAGTGATGTTTCCAGGTTCACTTAGCTTGTTAATGACTGAGTACAGGTATCCAGATTCCAAAGCTGGTGTTCTTTCCAATGCACTCATGCTGTCACCTCAAAATGAATTCCTTTTCTTTTCTTTCTTTCCTTTTAAAATAATCACTCCTGATCCTTTTCATCTGGTTTAGTTTTATAGCATGCAATATTTTTTTTACTACAAGTCTTTGCCTAAGTTCCGTTAGTCACTCTAATATTCACTTTACCAACTACCTCAAAAGATTATAGCAGAGTATCTAAGTAGAAATTTAACAGCTTGTTTACTTGGGCTTATTATAGGCTCATTGACTATGCAAAATAATCTTTATACCTTAACTAGTGTAATTGTTAGATACATGCTTCTAGCTGTGTCAGCATGAAACATACATTTACATTTCAACAGATGAAGCACTACATTCTCCTAGGAGAGTAAAGAAATTAGTTTTAATTTAACTACATTAGGCTTAGGGTGGTTGTAAAGTGTAAGGAAAATTAATATGATGATTCTGTACATATTTAGTATTTGGTAAAGTACCATGAAAACTTCATCATACTAAAATTATGCTTTATATATTAAGACTTTACAATTACAACTCTGTTATTTAAAAGATATAACTCTACTTAATCCCAGAGAGAAGAATAACATCATTTGATTAGAGTTATTTTTAAAAATTAATTAATTTATCTATTTTTGGCTGTGTTGGGTCTTCGTTGCTGCGTGCGGGCTTTCTCTAGTTGCAGGAAGTGGGGGCTACTCTTCGTTGTGGTGTGCAGGCTTCTTATTGCGGTGGCTTCTCTTGTTGCAGAGCACTGGCTCTAGGCATGTGGGCTTCAGTAGTTGTGGCACATGGGCTCAGTAGTTGTGGCTCACGGGCTCTAGAGCGCAAGCTTAGTAGTTGTGGCGCACAGGCTTAGTTGCTCCGCAGCATGTGGGATCTTCCCAGACCAGGGCTCGAACCTGTGTCCCCTGCATTGGCAGGCAGATTCCTAGCCACTGCACCACCAGGGAACTCCCTAGAGTTATTTTGTAAGGTAAAAGAGAAGCACTATATATAATCATTCTAATACTGAATTGAGATTTTTCCCTCAGTGTGTTACAGCACGGTACTTTATAACAAGCTATTAACATGCCCGATTTTCTGTTAGGTGTTTTAAGTTTTGCTATCTTTCTGGTTAATAAGTAATAAATTCTGTTATAAAGTTAGTATTTCAGAAATGTATGAGGCTTTACAAGGCACAAGTCTCCTGTCACACATGCTCTTTTTCAACTTGTTTTTTTAATTTAAAATTAAATACTGGATAACTTGCACTTCAGTATAGATGTATTGGTGCTATGTGGTGTCCTATTCTGTGTGTGTACATGTGTATCCCACTATTTATTTAACTAGCTCTCCATAAAAGGACATTGGGGTTTGTTTCCAATACATTGCTGTCTCCAAAGCTGAATTGAATACTCTACATACAACTTTGTATACTTTGTTTTGTATGATTCATTCTTTAAAGTGGAAGAGTAGACTCAGATTTATGAACATTAAGAAATTTAATGCATTTTGCCAATTTACTGTCTAAAAGGTTGTACTATGTCAGATATTTCCCTCAACGGGTATAAAAACTTTTCTTTTCCCACATCCCTGCTCAAACTGGGCATTTTTGCTAGTTTTCTCCAGTCTCATATTTGAAAACATACTAATTTAATTTAATTTGCTGTTATTTAACTATAAATGATACTGAGCATCTTTTCACATATGTATGGCCTCATTTTAATTTTGTGAATTACATGGCTATGTCTTTTATCCATTTTCTATTTTTTCTTTCTTTTTTATGAGAGTTTTCCGTAGGTATATGATTGTTAAGTTCCTAGGATATTTGAACTTGTAAAACAGCATCAAAGACCACAAAGAATTTCTACTTCTATTGTGTGCCAATAAATTTACTTTTCCAACTGAAACAATGATTTTCTTTATTCTCCATTTGCAGAAATGCATTACCATACACAACAGCTAAATTATGGTCTTAGCAGAATCTGTTCATTATGCCAAGTAAATGCCTGTATCTCATTTTGACACTTATGTGAAATTAAGTGTATCCAATTGCTATGAGTTACTGTTCTCATTCATGTAAGGTTTTTACTTCTTGCTTCATCTTTTCTAAGCTTTCTATTATTTACAGATTCCTCAGTAAAAATATAATGGTAATGTTTTGTGACTTTCAGTATTCATGCTTTACTTCTTGGTTTGTTTTATGGAAGGTGTATGCCAGAAAGGAGGCCTTAAAGGGAGGTTTGGATAAAACTGTAAGCCTTCAGAAAGATTTATCAGAGATGCATGAATGGATGACACAAGCTGAAGAAGAATACCTAGAGAGAGATTTTGAATATAAAACCCCAGATGAATTACAGACAGCAGTTGAAGAGATGAAGGTAAAAGAAACCAAATAAAACAAATTGTGATTCTGCACAGTCGGCTCTTTTCTTGGTTTAATAGTAGACGTTGCTTTTTGATTGATTTTGCTTCAAGTTTGATATACATTGTGTAGAATGTTTAAACTTTTTATTTATTAAGTCTATGCATTGTGGTCACAACATAAATACTGACAATCACAGTTTGGAGCATTTTCCCCTTGAAATTATGTACTATTAAGAGGTTGGAATCAGCTACTCACATTAAGTGTTTCTAGCTGATGCAAATTCAAACTGGAAATATGTCAAAGTGTTATTGAAATGACAGTTGGAAATGTCAACAGGCTGTGTTAATTTGGTGGTTTAAAGGGTTTCTTAGAATTTGGGAGTACTAAATATTTTAGCTGATGGTCTTTAATATGGATAAAAGGACTGTGCTTACATGAACTTCTCTTGAAACGATAGGATAAAAAATATAACATTGATTTAGGACCAAGGAAACTGGTATGTAGCAAGGACTGAGAGGTGAAGCTTGGTAATTGAATCTACACAACTGCGTTTTGGGATGGCCCCGGACAACTCAGTAGTCAGTGTAATCCTCTATTTTTTCATCTGTAAATCATCTCATTTTATAACTTGAAAGTATCAACTGAGGATTGAAACTTAAATGTAAGTAAATTGCCTAGCTCAGAGTGAGCACTCAATGATTTGCAGCTATAGTGATAATTATTATCTTCATGTACTAGCAATAACACATTATTTAACCACATTTGCCTAGGTGAAATATTAATACGTATTTGTTTGGTTTGAGGCCTCATGATGCAGCAAAATCATTTTGGAGCCAGACACTTGGGTTTAAAACCTGCTTTGGCCCCTTGCCAACTGTGTAAACTTGGGCAAGTTGCATAAACCCAGTGAGCTTTCATTCCCTCATTTGTGAACTGGATATCAAAATACCTGATTTTCAGAATTATTTGAAGGGTGAAACATAAAAGCCCTAATGTAATACACAAAATAGATGCCCCAAACTAGTTAATTATTATTACCATTAATATTATTGTTGTAAGAAATTAATTATATGTACTTTATTATATATTTTATATGATTATTCAATGAATATTGCAATTAATAGTAGAATGTGCTCACATGAAAACTCAGATGCTTAAATATCAAAGGTATCATATGGCTTTAGTCACATATAGAAAGTAAAATTAAAACATATAAGGAAGACTGTATTTGGATAAACAGTAATAGTGTGTTTGAGTATTAAAAACTACAGAATCATTGTAATCTAACAATACCATACATCATGCATTTATCAAGAAATATTGTATACTTACTAAGTGCCAAACACCCTTCTAGACACAGAATACAATAGTGTGCAATACATAAAAGCTACCTGACTTCTTGGAATTTGCATTCTAGTTGGGGTGGGGGGTAGGCAATGAATGGATAAATTTAAAAATTCATTTGAGATCATGATGATTTCCAAAAAAATAAACCAGGATTGTGAAATAAATAATAACTAGAGTTCATGTGGGAGTTGGAGGTGGTGAGATGCCGTTTTAGAAAGGGTTGATTTGTAAGGAATTATATTTAATCTGAGATATGAATCATAAGAAAAAGCCAACCTTAAAAATGTTTTATGGGGCACATTCCATTCAGAGGGAAGAGCTCCTGCAAAGACCCTAAGGCTAATTGGGAAGAGAAAGAGGCCCACCTGCCTGAAGAGAGTAAAACAGGATAAATGACCTGAGATGATTTGGAGGGGCTGAGTAGATATCTACTAACACAGGAGCTTTGTAGGATATGGAGGGGTTTTCATTCTTAGTGAAATGGGAAAGCCATTGGAAGGACTATAGTGATTTTAAGTTTGACTGTGGGGAGGTCCCCATTAAGGAAATTGTATCATTATAGAGTGTGAGAGCTGGAGGGTACTTTGGAAGGAAACTAGTCTACACTTCTCTGTGCGGATCAGAAGACGGAAATTCCCAGATAGGTCAAATAATTTACTCATAGTCACCGGCTTTATCTGTGGTAGAATCAAGAATATATTTCCCTCTATCCCTATCCCATTCTAAGCTGTTCTAAGCTATGATATGCCATTCCATTCCGTTCTGTGAAGCATGTGCCACCCCACTTGCCTTTCCCCTCACGTCTCAATTCCCTCATGGCTTTTCTCACCATTTCTTCTAATGCTGCATAGCCACTGCTTCAGATTCGTAAGGAGATAATCAGCAGTCAGCTTATGTTCAGCTGTTCTGTGTTTCCTGGTTCTTTTGTTTGGATCTGGCCCTCTCCCCTCATTCCTTGAACACTTTGCTTATCTGGCTAACCACTCAGTTAGATCCCTTTTCCTTTTCCAGTACTGGAGAGTAGACTCTCAATTTTTTTAAAAAAGTTATGCACAATCCCTGAAATGAGTGGCCCAGCCAATCAGTTCACACTGATTTGCATGTTTAAATAACAGATTTAGCTACAAAACTGGTGCATATGGGGGTAATATTGAAAAGAGGAAAAGCTCAGGCAGCCTGTGTCCACAGCAGCAAAGGGAGTTGGCATTTCTTGTGTTTTCTGTCTGCCAGTCAAGGTAATCTTTCAGTCTGTTTCCCTACCTAGAGGGTAGTGGTAGTACCTTGTCCAGGCTTCCCCCTGTGCTCCTGTTGAGAGCAAATTTTTATTCACTGTCAGAAGAGACTGATAGACCTACTTTGGCATTTCTCCTTGATTTAGTCAGATAAAAAGTAGACTTTCTGTTTCTTTACTTTTCTCTCCTGTGTTTTACTTGAAAATGATAATGCTGTTTTTGACTTCTTTTTTCTCTGTAAACAAAACTTTTCTATTAACGTAAAAGAGCCAAGGGGAGTGTTTCATTAGCAACATCTGATTCCAAGATTCTTTTGAAGGTCTGAAGTGACTCTATGCTGAAATTTATATTAAACCCTTTAAAAAAAAAACTCTGGAATTTCAGTTTTTGACGGTTTTCTTTCTTTCTTTTTAAATTTTTTACAATATGGTAACTCTAGTCCTAGTGTTTACTAGGAATTACATACATGTATTTGATATTCTCGTTCTGTGGGGGGCAGGCTAGAGCAATGCCAATGGAGGGAGGGTCAGAATCACCTGGAAGACTGTTAAAACACCAGAGTTCTGGGCCCAACCCTAGGATTTCTGATTCAGTAAGTCTGAGGTGGAGCCTGAGATTTTTCATTTCTAAAAAGTTTCCAGGTCATGCCAAGGAATAAGTTCCAAGGTGGTTCCAAGGAACCACATTTTGACAACCACTGGTTCGAGGTATTGGCAATGAAAAGTGTCTGAGCTTATGATGGTTAGCTTCCTAGAAATATATGGAAAAAAAAGCCACCACTTCTGACGAGGATTATGTCTAAACTATACCAGTCATTTAGTTTTCTACCTTTCCCTGCAGTAGAGAAATTGGTCATGATCTCTTTTTCTCTCACCATTCTTCTCTGAACGTTTCCCAATTTCTAAGCCTGATTTGTTTGTTTGTTTGTTTTTGTTTTTGCGGTACGCGGGCCTCTCACTGTTGTGGCCTCTCCCGTTGCGGAGCGCAGGCTCCGGACGCGCAGGCTCAGCGGCCGTGGCTCACGGGCCCAGCCGCTCCGCGGCACGTGGGATCCTCCCGGACCGGCGCACGAACCCGTGTCCCCTGCATCGGCAGGCGGACTCTCAACCACTCCGCCACCAGGGAAGCCCCTAAGCCTGATTTTAAAAAAGAATTTATGAAAGCCTAAATATCAGGGGGAAATGTTTCTCATTCTGCATTTTTGATTGTTTCATGGGTTGTTTGTAATTTGCATAAAATGCAATTTCATTCACTGGAACCCCTACATCATGTTCCTTCTTCGTCTCACAGAGGATTTGAGATGGACTTAACAGAAGCTATGTGAAAGAAAAGATGTAACTCCCAGGATGATTTAGTTAAACTCTCTGAACCTCGGTTCTCAGATGTGTAATATAGAGAAAACAAAAACTCATTTCACAAGGTTTCGTTAAAGATCCAATGAGGTAGTACATACGACGTGTCTGTCATAGCACACAGTAGCACATACTAAGTGACTAATGTTTGTCAAAGTTGTTTTTAATGCTAAAATTACAATGGCCAAAATATGGTTTGCATAGAGACAAATCCCATGCTCAGTGTGCCAAAACACAGATTTATTTAGATTTTTGAAATAAAATTTCAATCAATTAAAATCAGTGAAGGTAATCATTTAATAGTCAAAACAACTTGCATTTGCCATCGTATTTTATACTTTTTAAGGCATTATGGGACTAAATCCAAAGGCGTAGAGTGATTGTGTTGAAAACTAGAAAGGCATTCTATAGCTGACTTTGTCCATTTACTGTCCATATCCCCTTACTCTCACTACTATACTGCATATAGGCACAACTTCCATCTGCCAGAATCTGCATTTCTTTACCTGACAGCTTTCTGAGGCCACCAAATCCCACTTTTTTCCACCTGAGTATGGCTTCACATACTAGGAAATTAACATTCCCCCAACAGGGTTCAACCAGTGATGGGAGGTGGTGTATAAATACCCCAGTGCCTTCACCCCTGAGTGGGATAAACCTGAGACCTGTGTTTCCCAGAGCTTCCTGGCAGGATTAAACTCCAGTCACCAACAGCAAGTGCTGGGTTAATAAGTATACCCTTCTAATCTCCATTCTCTTTCCATTCTCCATCTCCCTACCACTGTTTCCTTCACATCGTGCATAAACTACTTATGCTGGAAAGCTCGTCTCAAGTTCGGCCTTCATAGTAACCCACAGACGAATAGCAACACTCCTGTAGTTGAACAAGTTGAGTTTATTACTTTTGGTAATGAGGGAGAATACACACCATAGGCAACCGTGGGTTATACGAGTAAGAGAGTATTCAAACCTGTTGTAGGATTTGGGTTTGCGTTAGATGATTTAAGGGAGGGTTTAAGGGCTTTGCTCTGGATTTCATGTTGTCACCAAGTAGGAGTAACTCTGTGATTGGGTATCTTAATACATTTTTCCTGGAAGGAGAGAAGACTAGAGAGAGGCTGAAGATACGTAATAATTGATAAAGAAGCAGCAGTGACTCATTAACAGGATAGGGAAGTATCTGATATTTTCTGGTTTGGACATTGTTTATGTTTTTGTCTATATTCTTACATGATTATGGAGTGGAATTTTCTGTCTGCAGTGGTAACAAAGTAGCATGTCTGATACTGATGTTTTGTGAAACAGTTTATCTTCAACACAAGAATACCAAGGCATAGCTGTACTAGGCCAGCCCCTCATGTCAGGAATTTCTCTTCTCTTTCTCTTATGCATTTTCAGTTACTGAGCACAGCTTTCTTCTATCAAAATATGTTCCAAATATAGCATTAAGAAGACTTATTTCTGTGTTTTTCTTTGATTTAAATAATGATATTTGTACTGATTTCAATATTATTCATCCATCTGAGTAATTTATAAGTGATTTCAATTCTAGGCTATGAGAGATTTTTGAACCTAGTTAGCATTGAAATATTTGTTTCTTGCTTATTTCACGTATGTGTGTGTGTGTATATATGTGTGTGTGTGTATTCTCCACAAATACACATCCACATACAGACTACTTTTCAAACTATTCTGATTAAAGATCTGTTACATTCTGATTATAAATTTTTTCCTGCAAGTTTCCAATTGTCACTGAACTCAAATTTCTTTTTAATTTTATTTATTTATTTATTTTGGGGGTGTGTTGGGTCCTCATTGCTGCACACGGGCTTTCTCTAGTTGCAGTGAGGGAGGGGTAGTGGAGGCTACTCTTTGTTGTGGTGTGCGGGCTTCTCATTGCGGTGGCTTCTTTTGTTGCAGAGCATGGGCTCTAGGCACACGGGCTTCAGTAGTTGTGGTGCACAGCCTCAGTAGTTGTGGGGCGCAGGCTCAGTAGTTGTGGCGCACGGGCTTAGTTGCTCCACGGCATGTGGGATCTTCCCAGACCAGGGCTCGAACCCGTGTCCCCTGCATTGGCAGGTGGATTCTTAACCACTGTACCACAAGGGAAGTCCCGTCACTAAACTCAAATTTATGGAAGTGATTGCAGTCAGTATTGGATTTATTTTTATTAATCTCATTCTAACAGAGATGTTGCAAGGAAGAAAGAATATGATATATAGGAATGCATTTTGAAAGTAAAGTCATTGCCTTGCTGTTAAGAGAGCATTGTTTATTTTTCAGAGAGCTAAAGAAGAGGCCCAGCAAAAAGAAGCAAAAGTGAAACTCCTCACTGAGTCTGTAAACAGTGTCATAGCTCAAGCTCCACCTGCAGCACAAGAGGCCTTAAAAAAGGAACTTGACACTCTGACCACCAACTACCAGTGGCTCTGCACCAGGCTGAATGGGAAATGCAAGACTTTGGAAGTCAGTTGCTTTTCTTGATCTTTATCAATTACTATATGACAACTTATGGTTGTATGTGAAGCATAGTGATTAAGAACACAAACTCTGGTTTAAGACTACTTAGGCTCAAATTCTTCACTCAGGCAGTTACAGGTTTGCACCTGTGGGCCATTTGCTTAACTTGTATAAACCTGTTACCTATCTATAAAATGGACATACAAATAATACTGATTTCATAGAGTGAGAAAATTAAATAAGCTATTCTATATAAAGTACTTAGCCTAGCACTCAGTAAATGTGAGCCACTCCCAGTCTGTTGTTGTTGTTATTATTATTAGGTCACAAAATCCCATGAGTAAGTTTTCTCAAGATTTATAGAAACTGGTCTCTCTTTTTTCATATATTTGAATGTCCATAAAGTCGTATAATTAGCAGGAAGGTATTCTGGGGAGAAAGTGTATTTTATTATAATTCTCTTTAACAATTGTAGTGCCCTATAGAGTTCTTTATAAGACATATTGTCTAACTAGCCTTTTTTTGGACATTTTACATTATATTAATTTATTATTATAAGTCCTGCCTATCTTTCACATATACTTTACTCCTTAGGTTATGATCCTCTGAATATACTTGATAAAGAATTCAGATACCCCAAGTGATTACTGTGTAATTGTATCAAAAGCAAACTGTGATTCTCCATGTGAAAATACTGTTTATTAGCAGTAGGTATCATGTCAAGGACACCAAAACTTTACTTATTACCAAATGCTGAAGCCGCCAGATACTGCACACCAAATGGGCTTTAAATTCAGCCAACTTCTCCTGCATAAACTGAGTCATCTTTGTGAATATAGTTGATAAAGAATTCAGGTATCCCATTATTGTTGAAGAACATGATTGTTTAGGGAGCTTTTTATATTGAGTGTTTGATGTTTAGAGGCAGATACAACTCAGACCAATAGAGGAGACCTTTAAAAAATATTAAAACTGTATCCTTCACCCTGTACCCAAGATTTCCAATATCACAACTCCAAGTTTCTCCATTATCAATTCCAGTTCGTTCTTTATCAGTCCCTGTTCATTTTTTATCCAATTCACTCCTCACACACTTGCCTAGTGCCTTCTGTATCCAAGGAACTATCATGGTTGCTGAGAATATTAAGGAAAATCTCTTTGATCGGTGCTATATCAGTACTACAGAAAATAAAACAAAGAATGGGAAGAGATGACACTGAAAGTTTCAAGGAAGTCACAACTGATTCAATATCATGTTATATGAGATAAGGACTTTTTATATCTAGGGAAGTGCTTTCTGATCATATTCAAATAAAACATTTAAATATTGTTTTCTTAGGTTCCTAATTTCTTTACATCATCACTGTTCTTTGCTTTCTATTTTTCATGTTGTTCACTTAAAAATACGCTACTCTGGAGAAATGTCTATTTAGGTCTTCTGCCCATTTTTGGATTGGGTTGTTTGTTCATGTATTGATTGCAGCTCTATTTACAATAGCCAGGACGTGGAAGCAAGCTAAGGGTCCATCGACAGATGAATGGATAAAGAAGATGTGGCACATATATACAATGGAATATTACTCAGCCATAAAAGAAAGGAAACTGAGTTATTTGTAGTGAGGTGGATGGACCTAGAGTCTGTCATACAGTGAAGTAAGTCAGAAAGAGAAAAGCAAATACTGTATGCTAACACATATATTTGGAATCTAAAAAAAAAAAATGGTTCTGAAGAACCTACGGGCAGGACAGGAATACAGACTCAGACGTAGAGAATGGACTTGAGGACACGGGGAGGGGGAAGGGTAAGCTGGGACGAAGTGAGAGAGTGGCATGGACATATATACACTACCAAATGTAAAATAGATACCTAGTGGGAAGCAGCTGCGTAGCACAGGGAAATCAGCTTGATGCATTGTGACCACCTAGAGGGATGGGATTGGGAGGGTGGGAGGGAGACGCCAGAGGGATATATGTATACATATAGCTGATTTACTTTGTTATACAGCAGAAACTAACACAACACTCTAAAGCAGTTATACTCTAATAAAGATGTTAAAAGAAATATGCTACTCCTCCAGAAATCTATTTTGGAGTATGTTTTCCAAAATTAATTTTTGTATTAATAACAAAATTTTTAAGATTTTTTTTATGAATTATCCTTCCATTTCTCATCTGTAATGACACTTCTAAACTTTCTTTTTGTGTTAAAGTTATCAAGTTATTTAGTCTCTCTTTATTCCTTCTCCATTGGTTTGGGATACATATGCTATTTATTTTAATGGAACCCTTAATTACAATATTATCTTTCATACCTTAATCCACAAAGTCCACCAATAATAAATATTTCTACACACCTAACAATGATATAGCAGAACCACTATAGTCATTTAACTCTGAATTTATTTCCCATCTTCCATATTGTTGTTGCACCCTATTTCTTATCCCCCTAAATCAGTCAGTGCTATTGCCACTGTGTTGTTGAAATTATTATTATTAATATTTATTTAGATTTGCCATCACTATTTTACCAATTTCTGTGATGATTTTTGCTTTTCTGTACCCTTCTTTTGCTTCTGCTCTTTCATTGAGTGTGAATAGCAAGTGCTCTCAGACTTTGTATGACTGAAAATGCCTTTTTTTTTTTGCTCTCAGTGTTGAGGAATGGCCTAGCTGAGCATATAATTATGCTAGGGGAGTTATTTTTTTACAACACTGAAAAATGTTATTCTATTTGCTTCTGAAATGTCTTGCTGTCAAGAAGTCTGCTGCCAAATTATCGTTTCTTTATAATTTTCTCAGGTACATTTCCATTTTCTCTTTGTCTTCGATGCTTTGCAGTTTCAGTCTATTTATCTATGTGTAATTTGCTTTCATTTGTACTTTGTCACCTGGTATATTAATAAGAACAGAAAGATTCTTTCTTTCTTTGGTGGTCTCCAAAAAACTTTTTTGGAGGTTTTCTTTCTCCTAATCTCTCCATTCCTTCCTAGGGGAACCTTTATTTGATCTATGAAGAATCTCCCCATCCTGTATTCAGATTCTTGGCTTCTCTTTAATATTTTCTATATTTCTATCTCTATCTTTTGGATTCTGGGTAATTTTCTAAAATCTGTCTTCCTTTCTCAAGTTTTCTCTTCACCTGCCTGGTGCATAATTTATTTTTTGATATATAAATACATTCATCTCTGCATTCACATCTATCTATATGTGTGTGTGTTCGTATTTTTTCAAAGGCTGTATTTTCCATTTCTCAATGTTTTACTTAGTTGTTTTGCAAATCTGTCTCTTTTGCATAATCTTCTGTTTTTGTGTAATTCTGTTTTTTCCTTTAAAGAATTTAAAGTTATGTAATATAGTTGGTTGAGAAATCTCAACTTAATGAGTAATAAGCGTGAAACAGTTTTGGTTTTCCAGTAACTAAAACCAACCAGGTTAAACTCCATTTTCTGCCTATAGTTGGCTTTTTAATCAGTATTTCAGTCTGATCCTCTAAGTTTTCATTTACTTTTAGTTATTAAAAGTCTCATATAATTTTTTTGTTTTTATTTTTTTAATTTTATTTTTGGCTGCATAAGGTATTTGTTTTTCTCTTTTTGGCTGCATTTGGTTTTCATTGCTGCACTCGGGCTTTTTGTGTGTGTGTGTGGTATGCGGGCCTCTCACTGTTGTGGCCTCTCCCATTGCGGACCACAGGCTCCGGATGCACAGGCTCGGTGGCCGTGGCTCACGGGCCCAGCCGCTCCGTGGCATGTGGGATCTTCCCGGACCCGGGCACGAACCCGTGTCCCCTGCATCGGCAGGCGGATTCTCAACCACTGCGCCACGAGGGAAGCCCGGGCTTTCTTTAGTTGCAGCGAGCGGAGGCTACTCTTCGTTGCAGTGCATGGGTTTCTCATCACGGTGGCTTCTCTTGTTGTGGAGCACGGGCTCTAGGCATGCAGGCTCAGTAGTTGTGTCTCGCAGGCTCTAGAGCGCAGGCTCAGTAGTTGTAGTGCGCGGGCTTCATTGCTCCGCGGCATGTGGGATCTTCCCGGACCAGGGCTCAACCCCGTCTCTCCTGCATTGGCAGACGGATTCTTAACCACTGTGCCACCAGGGAAGCCCTAAAACTCTCATATAAATTTTGATCTCATACTTTATTAAAATCTTCCACCAGCTTAATCTTGTGGGTTCAGTAATTTATACAGATGTGGGAGTGAGAAAAAAAGATCTTACAGTCCTCTTCTCTCAGTTTCTGGATAGTAATCTTCTAATTTTAGTATATGGGAGGATAAGGAAGGAAAAATACTCTTCATCTGATGTTCTTTCTTTGGCTGGCTGCAGTTGCTATTAACTTTTTTGTTAACATCCACACACATCTGTGATGATGAGTCTATTATCGTCAGACTCTATAGGTTATCACTACTGATCTGGCTTGTTCTCTATAGGTTTGTTGTGGTCTGATGGAGAGCCCAGTTGGCCTTGTTCACATGGACTTTGAACCCTAGAAAAGATTTCCTAAGCATACATGATAACCTTGGAGTATTCAACAAGAATTTCAGGCTGACTCTTGCCAATAGCCTTATACCACGTTGAAAATTAAACCTTTTTGTCTTACCCACTATATCTCAAATCAGCCTGTGGGCACTGGCAGATCCCATATTACGTAACTCTTAGGAATGAGAAACGTGAAATAGTTGTCCTTGATTCCTCTTTGGCCATACCAGCATCTCAGTAGGGAATGCATGTCAACCATTCCTTTCTGAATATACCCACCCACTTGAAGAGCACTGCTCTTTTAGATCCTGTAAAGAAAAGGGACCAAGGGACCAGATGGGTTTCCCCTAAACACCCTCATAAAAAGGTAAGAAAAGAGGATTGCCTAACTTTTCAAATTCTCCTCTCTTCATGTTCCCCCAGTGCCCTCCCCATTAGCCATCTGTATTTAGATGAGAGCTTGTAGAAACATCTAGCAGAAGTTTTACCAACATGGAATGTAGGGAACTTAGCCCTCTTATTTCTGAAGTATGAATTCTGGTTATTAGTCTCAAGAAAAGTAGATCCTACTGACAACTTTTATCACCAGGCTCAACTTATTTATTATAAAATTTAAAAAAAATTGTTTTGTTATCTCTGATCACAATGTATGGATTCTACCGTTTGTTACAGCTGTTGACTCCCTCTAATGGTAGTGAATTTTGTCACACGCTTGTAATTTTTTTGTTTGTGAGCTCATCTGTAGTAGGAATTATATTTTACTGGAAATCCCTTCTGTGCTAGGCTATTGGAGGGTCCTTATGAGTCTTTTCTATTTGTCCCTACCAGAGTCTGAGAGATGTTATGTTCTATCCTCATGTGTGATATAAACTTAGGTTTCACTTCCTTACCGGTGGATCCTTATTTTCCAACCAAAATCCAAAGGATCCTCAGCTTTCTTGCTAATTCCTTATACTCCAGTGGATGGGGATTTTATAGTTCTTGTTTCCAGGAGAGGTGACACCCATCTTTATGGTTTTCCATCTCCCTGGAATGCATGAGACCAATGCCTCTTTTCCCATCCCAAATTAGTTTTGAATACCCCAGCTTTTATGTTCTGATATGCCAGTGTTTTGTTAAGCTTGGGTTCCCAACCTTTAGTGCACTTAACTTCCCCTTTTATTTCTGCCACCTGGGGATTTTTTGTACTTGTTTCATAAATCAGCTGTGAATTTAAAAGTTTTTTAAAAAATATTTTATCTAGCATTTTAATATGACTGGATCAGGTTGGGGGGAGGGTTTACCTCATCAGCTCCATTTTGAATGGAAGTTTCCTTTTTTATTTGTACTTTCTTCAAAGCCACTTTGACTTTGGTGACTTCAAGGTAATTTTAAGTCCCAAACTGTTAAACTTAACAGTTATTCTAAGTGGCTTTTAGCTCCAATTCAGGCTGCAAGACTATATTTTATTTTGCAAAGGTGACCTGTAATACCAGTACATTCAGCCTCTCCAGCTGTGTACTTCAGATTCATTGAGGATCCAAGAGGCCATCCATCCTGATGGTTAAATCAGCAAAGTAGTTCATTATCTCAATCTGCCCCAAAGTTAATAAGACAAGTTACCATTCGCATCTCCTTATCTTCAAAGCTCTAAAGTACCCTCGGGTATTAGATGGGATATTTATATTTTCCCACTGGGATCTTTACCCAGAAGGAAGACAACCTGTAGTCCAGCAGGAGCTGGAAATGACCCAGATTTAAGATTTCTATCACTTTTTAAAGCAAAATACTTAATTTCACTTTCTGTAATAAACTACATAAAATACTAAGCAAGAATTGGTAGGCTGGCAAGGCAGGTTAGACTGATACTTTTCATCAGTTAGAGAGAGAATGTTCTCCATCATTTGCAAGGGCTGTGAGCAAAGGTGAAAATATGGGGAATCTGATAGAATTTTTAGTTTCTCCTAAAATAAAACTTCCTTCCTATGCTTCATTTTTGGTTGTGGGGGAGGGGTTGCAGGTGGTAGTGATTGCACTGCTATATCTATAAATTTGCCCAATATTTCCAATCTCCAAGCTAATGGAAAATGACTTTTTTAATATTCTTATCCTCTAATGTATCTTCCTACTTTTTACCAGCAGACATAACCCTAATCCAGAAAATTGTCTTTATTTCTCTGCTAAAAAAAAAATCATCATACACATGTGGATGCCTAAACAATATACTGCTCAACTTTGCTTGTTTTGAGGGTTGTAGAAAGTGGTAACCTGTAATATATCGTTTTCTGGGGCTAGTTCTTTTTGCTCAACATTTTTGTGTCTGGGCCTCATCCATATGGTTCTCTTTGGTGAAGTTTTCATTTTTGCTTCTGTGTTCTCTGTAAATATGATACAGTGTATTTGTACATTTTCTTGCCACTGGACATTAAGGTTCGTTTCCTTCTTTTTTTTATTTTGGTTATTACAAAAAGTACTGAAATGAACATTCTTGTAACTCTCTTTGTTGTCCATCCAAACCAGTTTCTCTGAGGATGTGTATGGAAAAGTGGAGTTGCTGGGTTGTTAGGTATGTGAATGTTCACCTTACTGGGAATGACATTGTTTTCCAAAATGATCATTCTAGTATACACACCCACCAGCAATAAATACAAATTTGTATTAATGCATATCTTCTCCCACACTTGGAATTGTCAGACTTCTCATTTCTGTCAGTCAACGTGTTAAATATCTCCCTGTAATCCTGACATACATTCTCCTGGTTACTAATGAGCCTGAACATATTTGTGAATGTTTATCACATGTATCTTTTTCTTTCAAATACTGGTTCAGGATTTTGTTTCATTTTTCTGTTAAGTTATTTGTTCATCTTTCAACTGATTCAGTGTTCCTTTCATATTCATCTATTTCCAGTTTTGCAGTTGTTTTCTTCAAGTTTGAGGCTGTTTTTCAGTTTCTTTCTTGTGTTCTTTGATGAGTAGGTTTTAATTCTAATGTAATTAAATTTATTTATCTCTTTCTTACGGTCAGTTTTTACAAAATGTCTTATTTTAGATATTCGTTCTCATCCCAAGATCAAAAAAAGTCTCTTCTATATTCTTCTGGTAGCAGACTTAAAATTTTGCTTTTTCATATATGAGTACTTTTGAATATTAAGTAGTTTTTTCAGGGTATATCAAAAGCCATTGAAAAATAATCATATCCTCAAAATAGTTCATATTTCTAATAATATACCACAAGGAAATAATTTAAAATATGGAAAAATCCATATTCATGGTGATGGTCACCAGAAAGATATAATAGCAAACAAAACTAAGGAAACCAAACTATAGCTACTTAAATGAAACCTTAGATTTTTATTAAAAAATATATCTTCCTAATAATATAGAAAAAATATATAGGATATAATGTTTATTAAAAAGAGAGGTATAGTTAAATCCATACTTTACTTTTAACTATCTATTTATATATGATAAAATTTAGAGGAGGTTACAGAAAGTGGTAATAGTTGATGTGTTGGGATGTTAGGTTTATACGTGCAGTTTTATATATGCTTTTATTTTTTCTATTTCCCAGACTGTAATGTTGATGAATTATTTTTTATTTAAAAAAGTAAATCACTGAGTCTTGAATTTATTCATGTGATAAAATGTTTCCTTAATGATTGGTAATTATAGACATATTAGATGCTCAAAATGACTAGTTGCATTTTCAGTGATCTACAAAGAAAAGGTGAAAAATACAAAATGTGTTTTATTTTTAGAAGTTTAAAAAATGGAAATGGCAAAATCGCACACTCACTGTTCTATCGAAATATTTCATCTGTGATATACATTTCTTTCACAGGAAGTTTGGGCATGTTGGCATGAGTTATTGTCATACTTGGAGAAGGCAAACAAGTGGCTAAATGAAGTAGAATTTAAACTTAAGGCCACTGAAAATATTCCTGGTGGAGCTGAGGAAATCTCTGAGGTGCTAGATGTAAGTTGTGAATTAATATAATTGTGATAATTTATATGCATTATTGAAAGATGTCAAGAATCAAATAGAAAATAAATTCAAAGAAAACCAGGCAGAGAGTATAGTTGCTATGCCTTCTGCAGCACCAGTGCTTGGGGTGAAACCTTTGATTCCTCTCTGAACCTTCCAGTGTTAAGGTTTTAAAGAGAATGTAAATAACCTCTTAGAGAGGACATATGCCTTTTGCTATATCACTGTGTTCTATGTTGACATTTTTCGTTACCTGCTTAAATCTACTACAGACCTGCAAAGACAGTTTGAATGCACCGTTTTGCTCCATTGGAGTAGAGATAAACAGGATGATAATATAAAACATTATTTCTGGTTTAAAAGCTACCTTCACTGAGTTGGAACATATTTTTTAATTATTTAAAATCATAAATTTATACCTTACCGAATGTTTCAAGGTATTAAATAGGCATGCTTTGATATTGGAAATGTATCTTTAAAATGTTCATACATTTTAGTAATAGAGAATTTTAGTACATTTTCAAGTTTTATTTTGGAGATCTTTAAAAAGTAAAATTTAAAGGAGTTTGTATGTATAAGCTTTGATTTATGTGAATTTCTGACAATCATTTATGTCCTATGCATTGTATTGTACTTTTGGCTAATCCTTTTTATGTAATGATTATGTAGTTTTAGCCTATGTATTGTGCGTAGAGTCACTTGTAGTGCAGCCCTTTTGTAAATCTGCTAAACTAAGGTACATAAATTAATCAAAACGTGAAGAAAATGTGAAATGTTTTTGACTGAATAAAATTGGAATCCTAGGACATTGCAGCAGAAACCTGGGCATGATTATATCCAACTTCCTTACTTTTGCAAGAGATTTGTAAAACTTGAAGAGGTATTAAAGAACAATGAGAGAGGCCTCAAATAGACTATAATTATGTCCCTGTCCTATTCAGAGATGTTCAGTGACCAAACATTCGTTGTGAACTAACAGTGTGAAGCATCTTCCAAAAACGATGAAACAAACTTGCAGTTATACCACATGAGTAAAAGGATCATGGCCAGAACAAAGGTTGTGATCATGCACTTATCCTACTAAATGAACAGACTGAAGGACCTCATCCTTGTTTTTATTGTCTCTCAGCCCAAAGATGGCTCCTTTACCTCTAAGCCGTGTATGTGTGAAGGCCAGAGGGATTCCTTCTAAAGTACTGTGACTTTTTCTTTAATGTGAGAAGGGAAACTCTGCTCTTGAATTTCTACTTGTGTACATTGTCAGAATCATGTCACTTGGCCATCACTAGCTATAAGAGAAGTTGGGAAGTTGAGTGTCTTACCTTCCAGGTTTTATAGTAGAGAGCCTCAGAGAAGAAGATGGCCGTGAATCCTTTTTTATGTACCCCATTCCATAGTTCTGCCACAAGCCCATGAAGATTGACATGGAGCAGCATCATAGTTTTGAAATAACAATGATCTTTCATGTTTTGTTATCCCAGTTAAATATTGCTTTAAGTTGCTTATAACTTAATTATATGTAAATCAGAAGATACTGAGCATTTTGGGCTAGTTCAATGGATTTAGAAAAAGAAGTGAAATAGTAATTATTACATATGTATTTCAGTCACTTGAAAATTTGATGCAACATTCAGAGGATAACCCAAATCAGATTCGCATATTGGCACAGACCCTAACAGATGGCGGAGTCATGGATGAACTGATCAATGAGGAACTCGAGACATTTAATTCTCGTTGGAGAGAACTACATGAAGAGGTATGATGAGAAGAGAGAAAAAATCTCTTCAAACTAATTTGTATAAAGACTAGCAAATACCTTTGTGCCTCTCAGTCAAAATTAGGAATAATTTAAATATTAGCTCAGCTTCCAGGTTGTAGAAACTTTCAAGTTCTAGACATGCATGAAATATTTATATGTGTATCATATCATTTTATCTTACAAAAACTTTATAAAGTATGGGTTTTAATAGGAAGCCTGAGACAGACCAAGTACAGTAACTTGCTCAAATCTTCAAATGAGTAAATAGTTAATCTGGTGTTCAAAATCGGATCTTATCTGACCACAGTTCTTTTCCATTTGCAAAATTAACTAACATATGTAGGTATCGTCACCTCTCTCTCTCTCTCTTTTTCTCTCTCTCTCTTAAAACATGTACACACATGTTTGTTATGGTCATATATAGTCTGTTAATAATACATGTGATTTTATTAGTACCCAAGATATTGGATATAGTTTATTGTTCCCAAATAATATGAGTTTGTATTTATATATAACAGGGGGGTTTTCATATTTAAAAATTAATATATATGGTGTGAATTTTTCAAATCAAAATTGAAAAAATAACATATTTTTCTGAATCAAACAATATTTTGCATACACTCTCCTAAATCAAGAATGAATTATTTGTCGAGAAGGAAAAAAAAATTCATAATGAGGTTTACTTTCGTATCTGATTGCTAAGTGCATCTATAACATGTGAGACACTGAAGGTTTGGTAAGAGGTCAGAAAAAGTATCTGTACTTCACTACTTATAGTCATTGATTAGTTAAGCAAAAAATTATTAATTTCTTAGTGTGTTCCGGGACATAAAAACAAATAATATCCTTATAAGATGCAAAACGTTTGGGTTAAAAGTTACGACAGAGTATTAGAGAACATAGAAAAGGACACAGACCTGTGTGGGTCAGCAATGGAAGGTATTTGGGGTAGCTTTCCTAGAGAAGATTTGTTGTAAACTACATTTTTAAATTAGAGTAGGAGACAGCCAAATGGGCAAGAGTAAGAGGGTGATTCCAGGCAGGTAGCCACCAGCACTTACAGAAAATTGGAAGTATTTGGTTTTGCTAAAGCACAGAATGCAAATGGGGGTCTGGCTGAAGGTGAGCCTGAACAAATAAGCATGAGTGAGTTTGCTAAGGGAGATCTATGCTTCACAAAAAGCCTGCTCTATAGCCATGCACTTAGGGAACCACTGAAGGATTTAACTTATAAGGGGGAAGGAGAAGAAGGTGCCACCATCAGATTACGTTACCTCTGTGGAGACTGGAGAGTCGGGTTGGGGGGGGTCTAAGAGACAGGGAGACTGCAGGCAGTGAGACCAAGTAAGAAGCGATACTTCTAGCTCAGTTGAAGGCAAGGCCATTGGTGATAGATACAGAGCAAATGCAAAATTCAGAAGAGCATCTGGGTTTCTGACTCAGGTGATTGAGTATCAGATATTTTTCAGAAACAACTTGGAGAAAGTAAGAAAAAACAAGTTTGGAGGTGAAAGATCACATGTCATTTTTATGCCCTTTCAGTCAGACATGTCTGCTTAAGTTTGATATTAATCAAAAGTAACCCGAGTGAAGACCTTAGGTGCTGATAGTTTATTTTGGAGATGATACCAAGAAGGACAAGTGAGGGCATGGGGAGAGTGGAGAATGAAAGGTTGGAAGGCTGATAAAGGATGCTTTTATGAGTGAGTTTCCATTGGGAGTTACTGAGCTCAGTCCCACTGGGAGCTTTAAAGAAATCAGGTAGACCACCAGTGTCATAGAGCTCACTTAGGATTGTCCCACTGGGCTAATGGAAGCTGGAACTTTTGTCCACCAATTTTCCTCCCTTTGTGTTTGAGGATTGCCCTTGGGTGCATAAAATCCCCGTACTTCTGGGCTGCCTAGAGCAGTAAAACTGAGAAATGTGGGAGCTTAAGGTGGGAATCTAGCAGTGCGTGCACATACTGGCCACCAAAGCTTCAAGTGAACTTAGAGGTTGCAAGGCTAAGGGCTTATGTGGCTGTGCAGCAACAGGATCTGCTACAGTACTTACGGAGTGCCCAGGTGGGGATATTCCCTAATCCAGTAAGAGAGAGTTACACAGCCCTAAAGTTAGAGTGATTCGGACTAGTTACACAGATGAGGAATTTGTCAGGCTACATGCTAATTAAAACTGCAGAGTTCCTGAGATCATCCCAAATAAGCCAAGAGAAGAAGAATCATAGACAGAATTTCAGAGTTATACCCCATATCAGGTTTTCGGCTGAGGAAACAGGGTCTACAAAGGAGATGAGAAGAAATGATCAGAGGTAAGAGGAGACGCAAGTTAAAACCAGGGTGCTTAGCACGTAGCAGTTTATAAAGAGGAGTCATGAAAAACTGTCAAGTATGGGTGGAGAAAGCCGGTAAGATGAAGACAGAATTGGGCAAAAAGGATATCACTTGTGACCTTTCCTAGAGTAGTTTTGATAGAGTTTTCCTGGGGATAGAGAGACTCTGATGACAGTGCCATACAGAAGATACTAGAGAAAAGGACAGGGAAGGCAAGTGTGCACGATCCTTGTGAGGAGCTTGGCTGTGAAGGCAAAGAAAGGTCCTAAGGGGGGATGGTAGCTATGACGGTATGCAGGGAACCTTTTGTTATTTACATGGGGGAGAAGTTTAATCATGTTTATACATTGGAAAGAAAGAAGTCCTGATTAACAGAGACTCCAAACAAACCTTAATCCTGCACTACCTTTGTTTAGTAATCTAATCATACTTTCTCCATATCAATATAAGGGACTATGGACTGGCGATTCTAAACAATCCTTTAGCCCTTGACACTATCGCACTGTTACTGGAAGTGGGCAGAAGTAGGTATTCCCAGGAGGCAACTAGGTCAAAGGTCATTTACATTTGGATTTTGATATAGAATTGGAATGTGCTTGTATTTGTATTTGAATGTTAGCGTCAGGTTACAAATTAGAGTTCAACCTAAAAAGAAGAAAAAAAGTCAAAAGGCACACTGTAAAACTGATTTTGGCTAAGCTGTGAAGAGGCCCATATTTTAATCATTAACCATGTTCAGTGTTTGTCTAGTCTGTCCTTAGGAGTAGACCAGTCTCTAATCCTGATCTTGGCATCAGCCTCATTTATGTAATGCTCTTGCAAACCTTTAGCAGCACAAAAAACTACTTACGTCTTTACATTTCAAAGGTCTCTGTTGTGGAACCTGGTATTTCCCCCAAATAGATAATAATTCAACTCAACAACAAACCTTGATTGAACGCTTATTTTGCTATATCCAAACTGAGTTTTAAGGCATTGAAATTTGAATCAGAAAATCTTGGGTTGGCATAGCCCTTGGTATTAATCAGGGTCAGACAGGTAACAGAAAACAGGTTACACAGTAGCTTGGACAGGGAACGTTTAATACAAATAAGTATTAAGTAATTACTGGGAATTAATTTTTAAGAGGAAATAGAAGAGAGCAAAGAATTCCCTAGAGCCAAGGGATAGTACCCAGGGAAGGAACTGACTTGGAAAGTGAGGGGCTCTACCCAAGGCTGGGATTCAAACCTGTTTGGAAAGAGTATGTCTCCAGAGCATGAGATGACCAAGAAGTTCGCTGGGTTGACCCAAACCAGAGCTAGTATGTGGTCAGTGGGCTGAAGCTTGTGTGAAGGGAATCTTGGAGTGGGATGATGACAAAATTCATGGGGAGGTAACCTGTGGGGGCTGCTATTGAATTTTCTGGGAAGCTAGAGGAGGTTGCCTGTTGGACTCCCTGGGAAGCTAGCTACAGTAGGGGCCACTGAATTTAGGGATACCAGCTTGGGCTCCAGGAAGCTGCCCATGGATTTGGCACCCAGGTCGGACTTGCCACTGGAGCACCAGAAGACACCTGTAGAGGGTGCTGCTAAAATTTATTTGGCGGGGTGGGTGGGGAACAGACAAGGCGAACTCCACCAGGCATCCCACAGGCCAACCCAGAGCCACGGGAGCAAGAAGTAAAAACACACTGAACAGAGGAAACTTTACCTCCCCCAGTGTCACTCCAGCACCCTTTATTGACAAAGCTTAGCATCCTGCCAGCTGGCAAAGAGAGAAATATTCCAGTATCACCAACATGAATGTTAAAAGACAACAAACACATCCATCTACAACCCATTGGCTCTGTACCCTTGGGAAATATTTTCAAGCTTCCATTTCCTCATCTGTGATGACAGATCCTATTTCATAGGATTCTCCTGAGCAATGTATAAAATACTGCCTGGAAAGTGCTTTTATTTTTACTAGGTTGTATGCTGTAGTATCTACCCTCAAAGCAGTATGTGTGTGTGTGTGCGTGTGTGCTACCAGGGCAGGGATAGACAAACATATACATATACTCCAATGTGAAAAACAATGAAATGCACACACCTCCATTATTTAAATAAAATTCAGAAGACTGACGAAAGGACTTTTATCATTCCATAGGTCTTAAAATTGGAAGGAATTTTTCCTTCTACTTCAGTAGTCAATTAAACAGAATGCTATAGTAACAATAAATAAACTTGAAACCACTATCAGCCTTGGCTATGCTTATATAAAATATCTAGCCAATAATAACCTGAGAGTAATTTGGCAATGTAAATAAAGCATATTTGGTGCTTTTGAGCTTTGATGAAAACCACATCATGTTAGAGATAATATCCTTCTCAAATTCTGTTCTGCTAGTCTTTAGTATGCCAATGTGACTTTAAAGATAAGATGTTGAGTTAAAAGGATGAGTAGTAACAGGGTTTTCCTAGTTCTCAGGGTATAATCTGAGTACTTTTGATCAATTCCAGACTGTCTAGGTAATAGAGAAATATCTAGTACTTTGTTAGCTAAATCCGTTGAAAAGACTGGTGTTTTGATGCAATGCAGATGCAACCTTAGGATAATTATCTAAGAGTCTGGGGAAATAAAATAATTATAGTAACAGAGTTTTAAAATTGATTTTCTTTTTTAAAAAAAATCGATGTTGCATATTGGATTGTTATAGTCAAAAATTCTGAATTTTTTAAGCCATAAATTTCTTGATTTTTTTTTTTTTTGGCTAAAGAAAAACAGTTTTTCCGTTAATAAACAAGTGCCCTTTCTTTTGAATATGAGCCTTAGCCCATTTTCTTCTTGATTAAAATGCCTGTGTCACAGGTTTGTGGGTTTCTTTTTAAATTGCCTAACTGATGTTTCCTGTAGGGGCAATTATGCAGAACAAAGGTAACATTCAGTTGCCTGTTAAATCAATCAAACAGCCAGAGATTTTATTGCCTATGAATATTTAAAAGAGATTTGCTAGATCCTGTTCCTAATTTCAGAGTGTGAGGTTGCATTCAGATAAGTGATAAATTATTTCCATTCCTTGAAAAGGCATCTTTCACTCTTCATAATCATATGGCATTACATTTTCTACTCACAGTAATGATTTGAGAGATGGTTAGCAAACCAGGAAACAGCTCCAAAAATTGTACCAAATAATCTAATTTTTCCAACTTATTACAGAGTAACCAAGCTACAGACGATTTGTTAGTGATACAGCAAAATGTATAATAATAGCAATAATAGTATAATTGTTACAAAGGCCCAAGCACTGCTCCAAGTGTCTGACATACATTTTCTCATTTGTTCTCAGAGCAGCCTTATGTTATAAGGTCTTCTATTGTACATTCCTATTTTATGGAAATGGATAGGGTATCAAAGCCACAAAGCTAGTATACTTAGGCCCAAGTCTCTGCTTTTGGAGCCCGGGCACATACTGATTGACCATGCTGCCTTCAATCTCAGTGATCTTTCCCTTATATTAAAAATAAAAGCTGCTTGGTAAGAAGTGAATATTGCAAGTAACTGGTTTCCCAATTTCTAAGGAAAGCTTACAGTATGGGTTTAAAAATATTAGGGATGACTAATTTTATAAAAAGTCTTTTAGAGTCTTAAATATTAAAATCACATGTATTTAGAAGTCCAAAGCCTTTACCAGTTCTCTTGATTAGTGATTATTTCATCTTTCTTGTGTATTGTTAATGCCCCCATTTCTGGTCTTCTCAAAGTCATCTATAAGTTTTTTCACATGACATTAAATAGCAGACAGTAAAAGAGAAGAAGCAAAATCTAAATTGGTTGATTCTGCTTTAGTAGTAACGCTCGTGACAGGCAGGCAGCTTGAGGGACTCATTAATTGCTCCAGTAATTATAACGTTGAATTGGTCACTGAGTGTCACATCTACCTTAGCATAGATAGCGAAGAATAGACAAATATTGACTGAAGGAAAACTGTAAAGTAATCCAGGAAAACAAGTGACTGTATATCAGTCTTGAGGTCAAAATTATTATTGGAAAGCCATGTATCTATAAAAGAATATCTTTATGATTTTGTCAATGTGTTTACTTCTTAGAAAATATCAATGTATAATATAAATAGTAAAAGCTACAATTTACTGAGTGCATTTTTATGTCAGTCCTTGTGCTAAGCAATTACAAACAGTGTTAAACTTAATCCCCACATTATTTTTATGAGGTAGATTTGATTAATTCCACATATGTTGAGAAGGGGCTGACTTCCATTCCCAAGGATGAGGCAGACTCAGTTTTCTAAAATGCCCTCTTCAAAACACCAAGATGCTGGGAAATTTCCAACAAATATACTTTTAAATGTTTTCTCTCTTGCAAGGAAGTGAGTAAACCTTTAAAGGCCAGGACCAAAAAAAAAATGCGGATGAAACTAAAGTCATAGAACTAATAAAACTATGAGTGCTGACCCTTGTATTGCCTTAGTGCTAAAAGCTAATACTAGAAACCCAGAGTTTGGTTAAATTAAGCCATTTGATACAGTAGAAATCTGAGCCTCAGGCTCAAGCAAATGGGGGGAGGTGAACAGAGATTCTATGTAAAACAAGGGTTATATCTTCAGTACAATGATGGACGGGGGTATTCTGTCTGTGAAAGGTCCCAATATAAAAATATGTCTATCTCTCTTCCTACTCGAAGTATAAAATTAAAAGTAAGAATAATTATAATCATCTCATTGAAAATGTGTAACCGTGGGCCTGTTCTTGTGAGGGTCGCTTATTTGAGTGTTTATTACCAGTAAGAGTCAAGGTATCCCTAACACAAGAGATTAAGTTAAAGTAGCTCCAGGTTGGTAGCACCCTAGCACTAGTGAGAAGTGAATCCAAATTCTTAGAAAGAAAATCATCTTAGTATTCTCACAGACTAAATTTTGTGAAATTTGAGCTCATGATAAACCCCACAAGCACAAGAAAACAAACCATCATGAAGCAAAGTAATCACATGCAACACAGTGAATTTAGATCACCTCCTCTACAATTTCAGGTACTAGAATTGCTAGGTAATTAATATAAAATAAGTAGGTGAAATATTAAAGAAAGAAATGAGAGTGAGAATCAAATGAAGAAATAAGACGCAAAAAGTTGATGAGTAAGATTTGAAAAACAGATCAAAATATGAGTAAAAATTATCACTCTAAAAATTGGAAAATAATAATGGCTGTGTTCAGTGTATATTAAACAGTTGGAAAAAAATGAGTTATGAGGAAATTGAAATATAGGGAATGTGGTACCAAAACCTAAGGAGGTGGACAGTATGAACAGGAAGGCAAAATATATATTGGAGTAGGTTATGAATGTCTAACTTATGTCTAATGGGAGACTCTGAAGGCGAGAATAAAGAAAATGGATAGGCGGGAATATGTGAAGGATACTGAAGAATAATTTCCAGAGCCAACCTACTTAACCAGGAAGCACAATATATAACAGGCGGCATAAATAAATAGAAATCCACTCTTAGACATTTCACAGTGAAACTGCAGAATTCCAAAAACAAAGATACATTTACATTAGCAACCAGAGAGGAGAGACAGATCATTTGTGAAGGAATGAAACATAGACTGACATTAGACTTTTTAACTGCAACAAAAGAATCAGAAAAAAATTGGAAAAATGTTTTCAAGATATTGAGAAAAAATTATCACCATCCCAAAGTTCTGAACCTAGCAAAATTGCAAGGGTAGATTAGACATTTTCAGAGAAACAGAAATTGAGATTTTACCTCAGCAGATCCTTTCTAAAGCAAAGAAATTCCAAAAGGAAGATCTTAGATGCCCTGAGATAAAGAGACATGAGAGAGATAATTCTCCCAGATACGTGAGGATACAGCAAGAAGGAGGCCATCTGCAAACTAGAAAAAGGGCCCTCACAAGACACTGAATCTGCAGATACCTTGATCTTGGACTTCTCAGCGTCTAGAACTGTGAGAAATAAATGTATGCTGTTTAAGCCCCCTGATCTATACTATTTTGTTATAGAAGCCCAAGCTGATTAAGACAGGCTGAAAAATATGGCTAGAAAATATTCTTACTAAAATTTGACAAAAATGGTATAAGAATGAAAGATGTACAAATGGCCAAAGGCACACGAAAAAATGCTCAACATTTCTAATCATCAGAGAAATGCAAATCAAAACGACAATGAAATATTACCTCACACCTGTCAAAATAGCTATCATCAAAAAGTATACAAATAACAAATGTTGGTGAGGATGTGAAGAAAAGGGCACCCTAGTACACTGTAGGTGGGTTTGTAAATTGTTGCAGCCACTATGGGAAACAGTATGAGGTTCCTAAAAAAACTAAAAATAGAACTACCGTATGATCCAGCAATTCCACTCCTGGGTATACATCTGAAAAAAACAAAAACATTAACTTGAAGAGATACATGCACCCCAGTCTTCATGGCAGCATTATTTACAATAGCCAAGATGTGGAAGCAGCCCAAGTGTCCATCAACAGAGAATGAATACAAAAAATATGTGTTTATGTATGTATATATGTGTATGTGTGTATATATACACACACACACAATGGAATATTACACATTAAAGAATGGAATTCTGCCATTTGCAACAATGTGGATGGACCCAGAGAATATTATGCTTAGTGAAATAACTAAGACAAAGACAAATACTCTATGTTATTACTTATATGTTTATCTCAGGAATCTAAAAAATAAAATGAACAAATATATATAACAAAAAAGAAACAGATTCACAAGTATAGAGAGCAAATTAGTGGTTACCAGTGAGGAGAGGGAAAGGGGAGGGGTGATACAAGGGTATGGGGTTAAGAGATACAAACTACTATGTATAAAATAAATAAGAAGCGAGGATATATTGTACAGCACAGGGAAATACAGCCATCATTTTGTAATAACTTTAAATGGAGTACAATCTATAAAAATATTGAGTCACTATGTTGTATACGTGAAACTAATATAATGTTGTAAAACAACTATACTTCAATTTTTAAAATTGATGAAAATGGTACAAGAAGCAAAGCCCCATGCCAGTCTCACTCATAAACACATAAGAAAGAATTCTGAAACAAATTTTGTCTAACTAGATCCAGTTGTAAACGAAATAGTTTTTAAGCTTCAGGCTGTCTTTTCTTTCTTCACCCACTCCTTTGGATATTTTATGCAGTGTTGTGGCTTTAACTATTCTTTACATGCTAATGATTCTCAAAATATTATCTCTAGTACAGACCTCTGCCCTAAACTCCAGAACTGTATATCCACCCTTCTATTATGTCTCTATGTGGAGATTCAGTAAGCAGCTCAAACATAACATACTCAGACTCGAGCTCCTATCAAACCTACCCAACAGTTTCTCCATTCTCCTTCATGTCAACTCATTCTTTAAATTTCTCAGGCCAGAAACTTAAGGTAATCTTGGGCTCTTCTCTTTCTTCACCATTCTCTCTCCAGCAGATCAGAAAGGTAGTCTTAGCAGATCTAAATGTGGTCTGGCAGGCAATAAGAGATATATAAGCTACTCATATTTTTCTTTATGAGCGAGGTTATTTTTTTATAGCTCTTTATACTTGGTGTGTCCTTAAGGAAAAAAAATATCAAATGTCTTGGCCTCTGTCTATAAATCGGCTGTTACCATAAAGAGATGATATTAAATTTATGCTCCAAATGATTACAGAAGGCAGATTTTTTTTTTTTTACATGCTGTCTCCACCTGTTTTACTGCTAAGGTATAAGTATAATTTTTAGCAAAACTATTAGGCCAATGAGAATACATCTATATATTAAATTACTGATCAGATTATTTTTATGGACTAAGATTTTTGACATGTCTAATTTTAATGAAAAGTAGATAAACAAAGTTACTGTAGGTAAAGAGTATCAATAAAATGTTACGAACTTCTGAATTTTCTTTAAAATGATAGAGTTAATGAACTTAGAATTAGCCAAGTTCTAATAGTTAACTTCCTTTTTGGCATATAAAAATACTTAAAATAATTTTTACTTCTCTTCTTCCCACATTGTTCATACATAAACTGCAGAACCTAGTACTTGTAAAAGTAGTCTCTACCAGCTGGATTTGTTTGCTCAACTCCCATTTACTCCTTCACTTATTAATTATAGGTGTCTTGTTCAGTTACTAGAGGGGAAACTGTGAGATTAAAGTGACGTAAAAGAAGAAATTGGCAGTGGTAAAGTAAAGGCAGTAAATGTAAATTATTCTTCAACATGTTTGGTAACAAGAAACAGTAATTGTGTGATGGAATGGAGGTGGTAACTAATACTAGGGTGGTAATCATTTTGCAATTTATAAATGTGTCAAATCAACACCTCGTACACCTTAAACTTACACCATGTGATATGTCAAATATATGCCAATAAAGCAGGAAAAAAAATTAGCATGTGTTTGATAATGAAAAAAAATATGTTTGATGTTGAAAAAAGAGAGAGAAGGGCCAGTATCATGAGTAATATGATAGAGGTAACTTTATACCTCATTGACTGTCAGGACAGTGAAGATTTAAGCCTGTTTGTAATCTGGAGGAAGATCCAATAGAGATATGTACTTAATATGTAAGAGCAAGGTCTTACAGGAGAGGATACGTGAGCAAAAATGGAAGGATGAACTTCGGGAGTGAAAAAAGAGAATTGAGATAATATGAAGATAATTTCAGGTGAAGATTAGGAAGACTGAGGAAAATTTACTCATGAGAGACTCCATACCTGAGAGGGAGCTAACTCTTTTTTAGGATGTCTTAGGTTGGTGGCATGAAGAAGTGGGGGTGGGAGAATAGAGGACCAGTGCCTTTGAGAAAGTGAGAGTGGAAAGCATTTGGAATAGGAGCTCTTCTGTCATAGAGAGGAATTCAAAATAAGCAGAAGTGTAAACGAACGATACAGTAGACTCAGCAGTAGTCAGTAAAATAGCTTGCAGTGCGAACAATCAGTTACATACCTTTCTCTCATAGTTTCCAGTAAAATAATCATCTTATTCTCAACCGTACGCATACAGTCATGTGGACAATCAAAAGAAAAGGGACTTTGATTTCCATTATCTTCAGTTAATGTATCCAGTATCTCTAGGATGTATTTGATTATATCCCGAAACAACTAAGAGACTGGTCTTTAGAGTCTTATCTTCCAATTATACTCATATTTGGAAGTCATTCATTTGGTATTCATATTTCCTCCACCAGTATGTCACTGTGTCCTGATGCATCTAGTTTGAATTTCATGTTTAAAAAAAATTATTTCTTGAACTTATCCAATTTTGTTTGGATTCTTATTTCAACCTTAGTAGCTATTGGCCATTTTCCCCAAATTATTGTAATCAGGATCAGCTACTTAATTTTTAGGGCCAGTACAAGAGGAAATGCAGGTTCCTTGTTCAAAAATTAAGAATTTCAGGAGAATGACAGCAAAACATGAAACCAAGCTTGAGTTCTTATAAGCATGGAGTACTGCGTGACTGCACAGGCTGCCAGCCCAGGATGCCAGCCCCAATTGTTATTTTATATATTTGGTTAATTTTACACCTAAATTGGCTTTGAATATATGCAGGAGTTACAGAACTTAGACTCATTCCTACAGAACATCATTATTTAAAAAGATTTCAGTGAAGATGATCGACCAATGCTAACTGCTTTAATATTTTGAAAGGTAGAATTTTAATCTAATTCTTAGAGTGTTAACTATGGATGTAGTTTCTAGGATTACATTTTTCACATTTTAAATTTGATGCTTTCTTTCCTTACTTTGGAAGAAAGGATATTGGATATCTTGAATTTTGACTTTCCTAGGTAAATTCTCTGGGTTAAAACTGTTATCTTTATGTAAAAAATGCACTGCAAGCAGACTGTTAGGCCAAACATCTGTGTTCAAGGTGACTTTATTCTTGAGCTGAGTGGTGGACTATGCAACTTGCTCTCATAATAATTTTAATTGAATTATTGGTCAAGAGTGATTAGATATTTTTTCTTTTTTTTTTAACATCTTTATTGGAGTATAATTGCTTTACAATGGTGTGTTAGTTTCTGCTTTATAACAAAGTGAATCAGTTATACATATACATATATCCCCATATCTCTTCCCTCTTGCGCCTCCCTCCCTCCCACCCTCCCTATCCCACCCCTCTAGGTGGTCACACAGCACAGAGCTGATCTCCCTGTGCTATGCAACTGCTTCCCTCTGGCTATCTATTCTACGTTTGGTAGTGTATATATGTCCCTGCCACTCTCTCAGTTTGTCACAGCCCACCCTTCCCCCTCCCCATATCCTCAAGTCCATGCTCGAGTAAGTCTGTGTTTTATTCCCGTCCTACCACTAATCTCTTAATGACATTTTTTTTTCTTAGATTCCATATATATGTGTTAGCATACGGTATTTGTTTTTCTTCTTCTCACTTACTTCACTCTGTATGACAGACTCCAGGTCTATCCACCTCATTACAAATAACTCAGTTTCATTTCTTTTTATGGCTGAGTAATATTCCATAATAGACAAGACAGTATTTAAATTTTTTTTTTAATTAGAAGAGTTTTGCTCCTCTATCTGCTCTGTCTTTTTTTGTAATATAAGAAATATGTATATATTTGTCTCTGCCCCTGGTTCTTGACACATAACTCCTAAAACCCTTGTAAATAGGGATGGTAGGAAGAACATTTGTTTTGGTATTTAATCTTTGACCTCAGTTCCTGACACAGAAATCCTAAGACCTTTGTAATTTCCTAAGTGATAGGAGCATCTGACCCTGAACTCCTTGGAATTTACTGGGTGATAGGATTATCTTTTGTTCTAATGAGGTGGCTCTTGGTGGGCTCCTAGATGGGGGCTGGTCACCGGAGAGACCAAGCCAAAATTAGAAGCTTGGATCTTTCATGCTTACCCCCCATTCTCTGGAGAGGGGAAAGTGACTGGAAATGGAGTTGATAATTGATGACACATATGTGAAAAAGCCCCCATTAAAAATCCCAATAGTATGGAGTTCAGAAAGCGTCCAGGTTTGTGAACACATCAACACTGCAAGGGTGGCATGCTCCAGCTTCACAGACACAGAAGCTCTTATGCTTGGGACCCTTCTAGACATTGCCCTGTATACCTCTTCAGAGGATTCATCTGAATCCTTTCTTTTCCTTCTAGTTTTATTGAGACATAATTGAGCCACAGTTTAAGGTGTACTGCATAATCATTTGACTTACATATATCATGAAATGATAATCGCAGCAATATGTTTAGTGAACATCCATCATCTCATATAGATACAAAATTAAAGAAACAAAAGTAATTTCCTTGTGATAAGAACTCTTAGGCTTTATTCTCTTAACAACTTTCATATATAGCATACAACAGTGTTAATTATATTGATCATATTGTACATTATGTTCCTAGTACTTATTTATCTTATCCTTGTGAGTTTGTACCTTTTGACTACCTTTATCCAATTCCTCCTCCTCCAACCCCCTACCTCTGTTAGCCACAAACCTGATCTCTTTTGATATGAGTTTGTTTTTGAAGTATAATTGATCTACAGCACTGTGTTAGTGCCTGTTACACAACATAGTGATTCGATATTTCTGTACATTTCTTTTCTTTTGTAGGGATTTTGTAGGGATTTTTACATTCTTAAAGAAATTTATTGAAGTAGAGTTGATTTACAATGTGTTTAATTTCTGCTGTAGAGCATAGTGACTCAGTTAGTAGTTTGCATCTGCTAACTCCAAACTCCCAATCTATACATTTCAAAATGGTCACCACCATAAGTCTAGTTATATGTCTGTAGTTACATATATAACTATATGTTACATAACAGATGTTACATGTTATATAATATAGTTACATATATATGTTTATATACATATATAACTGTGTAACTATAGTTACGTAGGTATTGACTATATTCCCCACACTGCACATTTCATACCACTGACTCATTTATTTTGCAACTGGAAGTTTGTACCTCTAAATCTCCTTCACCTATTTCTTTCCACTTCTAAACCCCTCCCCTGCTGTATCTTCTTTCATTATCTGAAAAAGGTTATCTTTCTTTTCCTACCATCAGTGATGTGAGTTACCTTGATTCTTGTGTTTAATAATATTTTAAGATTTATCTTGTATTTTGAGTTTAATTACCCTCTGTTTGTTAGATACAGAAACTGAAATATTATATAACTTTCACAAGAACAAAGGACAATGGTAAATGTGTTTCATTCTTATTTTAATGATCAAGAATCATAGATATTTATTTTTTATTTTTATAAGTAGTAATCCCATCATTATCTTTAAATATAATTTACCCTACTTTATTAAATAGTGCTTCCTGGGTCATTTGCATTAACATTTGTGAAAGGTTTATATAAGACAGTAGTTAAATTTTTCTTCTCTGTGTTTATACCAAATAGAGCTTATTAGCTTTTTTGGTCTAGACACAAATGGATACACTAACACACATAAACACATGTATAGTTGTGTATATATTTATATATGCATGTATATAAACATATTTATACTTGCATTTATTTTTATACCTAATTAAATGTAAGTATTGTATATTCACAGTAGACAGTTATTCCTGTCCTGACCCTAGGTTCTTCAGAACCATTTTTTTTTAGATTCCATATAAATGTGTTAGCGTATGGTATTTGTTTTTCTCTTTCTGACTTACATCACTCTGTATGACAGCCTCTAGGTCCACCCCACCTCACTACAGATAACTCAATTTCGTTTCTTTTTATGGCTGAGTAATTGTATATATGTGCCACATCTTCTTTATCCATTCATCTGTCAATGGACACTTAGGTTGCTTCCAGGTCCTGGCTATTGCAAATAGAGCTGCAGTGAACATTGTGATACATGACTCTTTTGTAGTTATGGTTTTCTCAGGGTCTATGCCCAGCAGTGGGATCTCTGGGTCGTATGGTAGTTCTATTTTTCGTTTTTTAAGGAAACTCCATACTGTTCTCTATAGTGGCTTTATCAACTTATATTCTCACCAACAGTGATAGAGGGTTCCCTTTTCTCCATACCCTCTCCAGCATTTATTGTTTGTAGATTTTTTGATGATGGCCATTCTGACTGGTGTGAGATGATACCTCACTGTAGTTTTGATTTGCATTTCTCTAATGATTAATGATGTTGAGCATCCTTTCATGTGTTGGTTGGCAATCTGTATATCCTCTTTGGAGAAATGTCTATTGAGGTTTTCTGCCCATTTTTGGATTAGCTTGTTTGTTGTTTTGATATTGAGCTGCATGAGCTGCTTTTAAATTTTGGAGATTAATCCTTTGTCAGTTGCTTCATTAGCAAATATTTTCTCCCATTCTGAGGGTTGTCTTTTCATCTTGTTTTATGGTTTGCTTTGCTGTGTAAAAGGTTTTAAGTTTCATTAGGTCCCACTTCTTTATTTTTGTTTTTATTTCCATTTCTCTAGGAGGTGGGTCAGAAATGATCTTGCTGTGATTTATGTCATAGAGTGTTCTGCCTATGATTTCCTCTCAGAGTTTGATGGTATCTGGCCTTACATTTAGGTCTTTAATCCACTTTGAGTTTATTTTTGTTTATGGTGTTAGGGAGTGTTCTAATTTCATTCTTTTACATGTAGCTGTCCAGTTTTCTGAGCACCACTTATAGAAGAGGATGTCTTTTCTCCACTGTATATTCTTGCCTCCTTTATGAAAGATAAGGTGACCATATATGCGTGGGTTTATCTCTGGGCTTTCTGTCCTGTTCCATTGATATATATTTCTGCTTTTGTGCCAGTACCATGCTGTCTTGATTACTGTAGCATTGTAGTATAGTCTGAAGTCAGGGAGCCTGATTCTTCCAGCTCCGCTTTTCTTTCTCAAGATTGCTTTGGCTATTCGGGGTCTTTTGTGTTTCCATACAAATTGTGAAATTTTTTGTTCTAGTTCTGTGAAAAATTGCAGTGGTAGTTTGATAGGGATTGCACTGAATCTGTAGATTGCTTTGGGTAATAGAGTCATTTTCACAATGTTGATTCTGCCAATCCAAGAACATGGTATATCTCTCTATCTATTTGTATCGTCTTTAATTTCTTTCATCAGTGTCTTATACTTTTCTGCATACAGGTCTTTTGTCTCCTGAGGTTTGTTTATTCCTAGGTATTTTATTCTTTTTGTTGCAGTGGTAAATGGGAGTGTTTTCTTAATTTCACTTTCTGATTTTCATCATTAGTGTATAGGAATGCTAGAGATTTCTGTGCATTAATTTTGTATCTTGATAATTTACCAAATCCATTGATTACCTCCAGTAGTTTTCTGGTAACATCCTTAGGATTCTCTGTGTATAGTCTCATGTCATCTGCAAACAGTGACAGCTTTAATTCTTCTTTTCCAATTTGGATTCCTTTTATTTCTTTTTCTTCTCTGATTGCTGTGGCTAAAACGTCCAAAACTATGTTGAATAAGAGTGGTGAAAGTGGGCAACCTTGTCTTGTTCCTGATCTTAGTGGAAACGGTTTCAGTTTTTCACCATTGAGGACGATGTTGGCTGTGGGTTTGTCGTATATGGCCTTTATTATGCCGAGGAAAGTTCCCTCTATGCCCAGTTTCTGCAGTGTTTTTATCGTAAATGGGTGGTGATTTTCGTCAAAAGCATTCTCTGCATCGATTGACATGATCATATGGTTTTTCTCCTTCAATTTGTTAATATGGTGTATCACATTGATTGATTTGCATATATTGAAGAATCCTTGCATTCCTGGAATAAACCCCACTTGATCATGGTGTATGATCCTTTTAATGTGCTGTTGGATTCTGTTTGCTAGTATTTTGTTGAGGATTTTTGCATCTGTGTTCATCAGTGATATTGGCCTTTAGTTTCTTTCTCTGTGACATCTTTGTCTGGTTTTGGTATCAGGGTGATGGTGGCCTCGTAGAATGAGTTTGGGAGTGTTCCTCCCTCTGCTATCTTTTGGAAGAGTTTGAGAAAGATGGGTGTTAGTTCTTCTCTAAATGTTTGATAGAATTCACCTGTGAAGCCATCTGGTCGTCGGATTTTGTTTGTTGGAAGGTTTTTTTTTTTTTTTTTCGGTATGTGGGCCTCACACTGTTGTGGCCTCTCCCGTTGCAGAGCGCAGGCTCCGGAAGCACAGGCTCAGCGGCCATGGCTCACGGGCCCAGCCGCTCCACGGCACGTGGGATCCTCCTGGACCAGGGCACGAACCCGTGTCCCCTTCATCGGAGGGTGGACTCCCAACCACTGCGCCACCAGGGAAGCCCTGTTGGAAGGTTTTTAATCACAGTTTCAATTTCAGTGCTTATGATTGGTCTGTTCATATTTTCTATATCTTCCTGGTTCAGTCTCCAAAGGTTGTGCATTTTTAAGAATTTTTCCATTTCTTCCAGGTTGTCCATTTTATTGGCATAGAGTTGCTTGTCATCTCTCATGATCCTTTGTATTTCTGCTTTGTCAGTTGTTACTTCTCCTTTTCATTTCTAATTCTATTGATTTGAGTCTTCTCCCTTTTTTTCTTGATGAGTCTGGCTAATGGTTTGTCAATTTTGTTTATCTTCTCAAAGAACCAGCTTTTAGTTTTATTGATCTCTGCTTTCGTTTCCTTCGTTTCTTTTTCATTTATTTCTGATCTGATCTTTATGACTTCTTTCCTTCTCACTTTGGGTTTCTTTTTTCTTCTTCTTTCTCTAATTGCTTTAAGTGTAAGGTTAGGTTGTTTATTTGAGATGTTTCTTGTTTCTTAAGGTAGGATTGTATTGCTACAAACTTCCTCCTTATAACTGCTTTTGCTGCATCCCATAGGTTTTCAGTCATCGTGTTTTCATTGTCATTTGTTTCTAGGTATTTTTTTGATTTCCTCTTTGATGTCTTCAGTGATCTCTTGGTTCTTAAGTAGTGTATTGTTTAGCCTCCATGTGTTTGTATTTTTTTACAGGTCTTTTCCCGTAATTGATATCTAGTCTCATAGCGTTGTGGTCGGAAAAAGATACTTGATACGATTTCAGTTTTCTTAAATTTACCAAGGCTTGATTTGTGACCCAAGATATGATCTCTCCAGGAGAATGTTCCAGGAGAACTTGAGCAGAATGTGTATTCTGTTGTTTTTGGATGGAATGTCCTATAAATATCAATTAAGTCCATTTTGTTTAGTGTGTCATTTAAGCTTGTGTTTCCTTATTTATTTTCATTTTGGATGATCTGTCCATTGGTGAAAGTGGGGTGTTAAAGTCCCCTACTATGATTGTGTTACTGTCAATTTCCCCTTTCTTGGCTGTTATTATTTGCCTTACGTATTGAGGCGCTCCTATGTTGGGTGCATAAATATTTACAATTGTTATATTTTCTTCTTGGATTGATCCCTTGATCATTTCATAGTGTCCTTCTTTGTTTCTTGTAATAGTCTTTATTTTAAAGTCTGTTTTGTCTGATATGAGAATTGCAACTCCAGCTTTCTTTTGATTTCCATTTGCATGGAATATCTTTTTCTATCCCCTCACTTTCAGACTGTATGTGTCCCTAGGTGTGAAGTCGGTCTCTGGTCAACAGCATATATAGGGGTCTTGTTTTTATATCCATTCAGCCAGTCTATGTCTTTTGGTGGGAACATTTAATCCATTTACATTTAAGGAAATTATCGATTTGTATATTCCTATTACCATTTTCTTCATTGTTTTGGGTTTGTTATTGTAGGTCTTTTCCTTGTTTTGTGTTTCCCGCCTAGAGAAGTTCCTTTAGCATTTGCTGTAAAGCTGCTTTGGTGGTGCCGAATTCTCTTAGCTTTTGCTTGTCTGTAAAGTTTTTAATTTCTCCATCAAATCTGAACGAGATCCTTGCTGGATAGAGTAATCTTGGTTGTAAGTTTTTCTCCTTCATCACTTTAAATATGTCCTGCCACTCCCTTCTGGCTTGCAGAGTTTCTGCTGAAAGATCAGCTGCTAACATTATGGGGATTTCCTTGTGTGTTATTTTTCACTTGCTGCTTTTAATATTTTTCTTTGTATTCAACTTTTGATAGTTTGATTAATATGTGGCTTGGCATGTTTCTCCTTGGATTTATCCTGTATGGGACTCTCCGTGTTTCCTGGAGTTGATTAACTTTTTCCTTTCCCATATTAGGAAAGTTGTGAACTATAATCTCTTCAAATATTTTTGCAGTCCCTTTCTTTTTATCTTCTTCTTCTGGGACCCCTATAATTCGAATGTTGGTGCTTGTAATGTGTTCCAGAGGTCTCTGAGATTGTCTTCTATTCTTTTCATTCTTTCTCCTTTATTCTGCTCTGCAGTAGTTATTTCCACTATTTTATCTTCCGGGTCACATATCTGTTCTTCTGCCTCAGTTATTCTGCTATTGGTCCCTTCTAGAGAATTTTTAATTTCATTTATTGTGTTGTTCATCATTGTTTGTTTGCTCTTTAGTTCTTCTAGCTCCTTGTTAAACGTTTCTTGTATTTATTCTATTTCCAAGATTTTGGATCATCTTTACTATCATTATTCTGAATTCTTTATCAGGTAGACTGCCTATTCCCTCTTCATTTGTTAGTTCTGCTGGGTTTTTGCCTTGTTCCTTCCTCTGCTGTGTGTTTTTCTGTCTTCTCATTTTGCTTAACTTACTTTGTTTGGGGTCTGCATTTTGCAGGCTGCAGATTCGTAGTTTCTGTTGTTTTTGGTGTCTGTCCCCAGTGGTAAGGTTGGTTCAGTGGGTTGTGTGGGCTTCCTGTTGGTGGGAACTAGTGCCTGTGTTGTGGTGGATGAATCTGGATCTTGTCTTTCTGGTGGGCAGGACCGCATCTGGTGGTATGTTTTGGGGTATCTGTGGCCTTATTATGATTTTAGGCAGCCTCTCTACTATTGCATGGGGTTTTGTTCCTGACTTGCTAGTTGTTTGGCATAGGGTGTCCAGTACTGTAGCTTGCTGGTCGTTGAGTGAAGTTGGGTCTTGGTGTTGAGATATAGATCTCTGGGAGATTTTCGCCCATTTATATTATGTGGAGCTGGGCGGTCTCTTGGGGACCAGTGTCCTGAACTTGGCACTCCCACCTCAGAGGCACAGCCCTGATGCCTGCCTGGAGCACTAAGAGCCTTTCATCCACACGGCTCAGAACAAAAGGGAGAAAAAAATAGAAATAAATAAAATAAAATAAAACAGTTGTTAAAATAAAAAATAAGTGAAAAATTTTAAGAAGTAGAAAAAGGGCTTCCCTGGTGGCACAGTGGTTGAGAGTCTGCCTGCCGATGCAGGGACGCGGGTTCGTGTCCTGGTCCAGGAAGATCCCACGTGCCGCGGAGCAGCTGGGCCCATAAGCCATGGCCAGTGAGCCTGCGCGTCCGGAGCCTTTGCTCCACAACGCGAGAGGCCACAACAGTGAGAGGCCTGCGTACCACCAAAAAAAAAAAAAAAAAAAAAAACCAGAAAGACAGAACCCTAGGACAAATGGTAAAAGCAAACTCTGCAGACAAAATCACACACAGAAGCATATACATACACACTCACAAAAAGAGAAAAAGGGATAAAATATATATATCTTTGCTCCCAAAATCCACTTCCTCAATTTGGGATGATTTGTTGTCTATTCAGGTATTTCACAGATGCAGGGTACATCAAGTGGATTGTGGAAATTTAATCCGCTGCTCTTGAGGCTGCTGGGAGAGATTTCCCTTTCTCTTCTTTGTTCACACAGCTGCTGGGGTTCAGCTTTGGATTTGGCCCCCCTCTGTGTGTCGCTCATGGAAGGGCGTCTGTTCTTCGCTCAGACAGGACGGGGTTAAAGGAGCAGGTGATTCGGGGACTCTGGCTCACTCAGGACAGGGGGAGAGAGGGGTGTGGAATGCAGGGCAAGCCTGCCGTGACAGAGGCTGGAGTGACGTTGCACCTGCTTGAGGTGCGCCATGCGTTCTCCCAGAGAAGCTGTCCCTGGATCACGGGACCCTGGCAGTGGCGGGCTGCACAGGCTCCCGGGAGGGGAGGTGTGCAGAGTGACCTGTGCTCGCACACAGGCTTCTTGGTGGTGCATTAGCAGCCTTAGCGTCTCATACCCGTCTCTGGGGTCCGTGCTGTTAGCCGCGGCTCGCACCGTCTCTCGAGCTCCTTTAAGCAGCGCTCTTAATCTCCTCTCCTGGCGCACCAGGAAACAAAGTAGCAAGAAAAAGTCTTTTTCCCTTCGGCAGCTCCAGACCTTTTCCTGGACTCCATCCCAGCTAGCTGTGGCGCACTAGCCCCCTTCCAGCTTTGTTCGTTGGCGCACTAGCCCCCTTCCAGCTTTGTTCGTGCCGCCAACCCCAGTCCCCTCCCTGCAATCTGACCGAAGCCCGAGCCTCAGCTTCCAGGCCCCGCCCGCCCTTGTGAATGAGCAGACAAGCCTCTCAGGCTGGTGAGTGCTGGTTGGCACCGATCTTCTGTGCGGGAATCTCTCTGCTTTGCCCTCCGCACCCTGTTGCTGCGCTCTCCTCTGCGGCCCCGAGGCTTCCCCCTCCGCCACCCGCAGTCTACGCCTGCGAAGGGGTTTCCTAGGGTGTGGAAATCTTTCCTCCTTCACAGCTCCCTCCCACTGGTGCACGTCCCGTCCCTATTCTTTTGTCTCTGTTTTTCCTTTTTTCTTTTGCTCTACCCAGGTACTTGGGGAGTTTCTTGCCGTTTTGGAGGTCTGAGGTTTTCTGCCAGCGCGTTCAGTAGGTATTCTGCAGGAGTTGTTTCACGTGTAGATGTATTTCTCATGTATCTGTGGGAAGGACGGTGATCTTCACGTGTTACTCTTGCACCATCTTGAAGGTCTCCCGAATACGAATATTTTTTTAGGAGTTGCTTGTCTTCACATTTCTTATAATTTAGTGGTTGAACTCCTACCTCTAAAGTTAGAATAGCAAAAGGGAAAGTTACTATATAAATGAAAAACATCTGATACTAAGACCTAAAGACTAATCACTTGCAGTTATTAAATTAGTAGTATAGATTAGTAAAGTAGCCTTTTAGAAATGAATTTTTCAATAACAAAATTTTCTTTTAAATTTGTTATCTGTGTACATTTTCATAAAAATTCTTGGAGTTTTTCTCTTTCTTAAAGTGAGACTTTTGAAGTTAGACTTGTCTATAACTTTTACTTCTGTCCGTCATAGCTTACAACTAATGTTTAATTCCTGTAACATAAAATATGTTTCTCAAGGTAATATTCATCTGTCTTGTCCATCTTTTCCACTCTAGATTCTTTTTAAACCGATTTTCTTGTCAAGCTACATATATTCTTAGGGTTGAATGATCAAAACTGTTCTTTAATATTTAGGCAAATTGTCATTAAAATTGCTTGGTGCTAGTAAAAATTACTTTCATTTTTTTAAAAGAAAGAAATGGGAGAAGAAACAGTAAACTTTTCTTTGCATTTTAGTATCTTAGAGCCATCCATGTATGGAATGAGGAATACAGATATTTTTCAAATTCATCAAAGTTTTTTTTAAGTCATAGAATATGCATATTCATTAAGGAGTTTCCATTGAAAGTATCAAATAAAATTCAAGAAGTGCTTTATTGCCTCTGCCTTAACAACTTCATATAGTTTTCTTATCTGCAATGAGAAGTGGCCAATTCAGTGGTACTTTGTCCTTTCCTCTTCTTTGTTGGGAGCCCAATTAATTGCATTTCTCTGTTATTATTTAATTCTTATTTAAGGCAACTTTTCTTTCAAACTTCACTCTTGATAATGCTTCTCAAATCTGGCTAGTCATCAAAATCACACAGATGGAAGGGTTACAGGAACTTTAGTCTATATGTTATTCCCTTCTGACTCCCTTTGAATGTCTAATTTAGTAGAATTTGATTGAGCCTAAGAACTGTAGTTTGAAAAGTTCCTCTAGGTTCTGATGATTTTTTCAGGTTTGGAACTCTGGCCTTGACCTTTAACTGAGCATGAATTGTTTTAAGGCAGTCCGCTTTGCTGATGTGCCCTATGTCTCAGAATCATTCCCAGAGTGGACCATTAACTTTATTACATCCATCCCCTGCTCTTTAGAGCTGAGTGATCTCTTTTTTCCAGAGGTGAAGCTCATTTTCAACTCCTAAACAATTAAACCAAGCAGGGATAACACTGGTTCTCCTTCAAGGCCACAGTTCTCTGCTGGAGTAGAATGAGCACTTTCTAGGAAATCATGCCAAACTTTTGATGGCATATAAAGGGCATTGCTGTATTCCCCAGTATGCTACCTCTTTTTCCCTCCTGGACCACATTTTAGATGGAACAGACATTCCCTGTGGGACCAGTTTGAAAGACACTAAGCCATTCTGCATGGCTGTGGTAACCATTGGCTGTAACTTAATTTTCAGCTGTATCTGATTTAGGAGAAATGCAGCAACCCTACAAGTGAGGGCCTACCAACTGAGAGCTGGTTGATCCTCTCCCACTCCAAACAACCGCAGCACAATGGATTTCACCTACAGATGATGAGAAGATACCACTGAGGGGAGGAGATACAGGAGGAAGTTGGAAACAGTTTATGTCTATTTCATCCAGCTTAACATCTCACGAGAGCATTCAGTGACAGACAACCCTGGTCTCTAACAAGGAATTAAGTGTAATAGACCACTTTGCCAGTATTTATCTGTTCCCCATGCCTATGTCAGTGCACATGAGTCTTCTTTCTGCACTCCCAGGCTACTGCTCAATAAGTTTACAGCATACTTGGCAAGTAAAAGCAAAAGCAGCTGTTTTTTACGTCTTGTTCCTGCATCCCAGCCAAATGAATCATATCAGAGCCAAAGACCCTGGCAGGAGTTCCTTGCTACAAATCTGTATCCTTTTCTGTCTCATCTACTTGAAGAACAAAAGATTTGCAAGCCTTGTAATAATCTTCAGAAACAATAGTGCAGCTATTTACTGAGCTATACCTGAGGTATTTTTTAGTAAAGTGTGGGTAAGTAGTGTGGCAGGAAGCCATAAACACACTCTTGTCTTGCACTTTGACTTCTCCAGAACCACGGCAATCATCTGAAGTATTTGTGATCAATAAGTATTGTTAATCTTCATGCATATGGCAAGGATGAAAAAGGATCAGTCATCCCAGACATCCCAGGAGAGAGAGGTATTTTTCCAGTTTCTCAGATACCACATCTAGTTGGCACCAATCTGAGTATAATTTAACCCTACTGGTGATTGACCTTAGAGGTCAACAGAGTCTGGAGCATTTTATTTCAGGGGAAGCTGAACACTGGCTTCAGACTGTGATGGGCCTACATCACTGTAAAAGAGATCCAGCAGAGATCACTAATGTACATCAGGAAAGCATCATTTCTGGTTATTGAGGCTATATTTGAGACTACTGCCTGAAGACTGAAAACTGTTTTCCTCTAGCCAAACCTTGTAGCCGTCCTTAGCTGCTCTGTAAACGGGGCTGTGAAGGATGTACTTCCCACACATCATGTGAAGTCCCGGAGACCAGAAACACTGTGTGCAGGCTTTATTCTGAAAGTCTGAATTCCTGAGTGAAGAGTTTGACTAACCCCAGGAGGTCTTCCACTCTGAGGTTGCTGTCACCGGACTCTGTCCGAGGGAAATCACAGCCCTTATCTGAGGAATACCAAGTTGCCAGTTCATTTACATGACAATAACAAGTTGATACAACTGCCAGTCTATCTGCAGTTGGTCTCAGTAGGCTCTCCCTCACTAGAGGCCTTCAGCATTGGTGTAATTACCTCCCCACCTCAGCTTGGAAGCACGACCTACAGTTTTTCTAATTGGGACACCTTGCCTCCCCCTACCTATACGTGCATTAGGGGAGAGTTGCTGCATTTGTAGCTTTCTGGGACAACAGAAGCAATTGCCAGAAATCAACTAAGTTTTTCAGTGGCTACATTTCTACCTTTGTTTTTGATTGCCACTCATTGCTTCATTCTACAACTTGATTTTACTGCAAAATTTGGATTTTTACTCTTATATACACTCTATGGTAGCGGTCCCCATCGTTTTTGGCACCAGGGACCAGTTTCGTGGAAGACAGGTTTTCCGGGGCAGAGGCGCGGGTATGGTTCAGGCAGTAATGTGAGCGATGGAGAGCGGCAGATGAAGCTTTGCTCGCTCACCCACTGCTCACCTCCTGCTCTGCAGCCTGGTTCCTAACAGGCCGTGGGTCTGCAGCCCGGGGGTTGGGGACCCTTGCTCTTTATGTTACTTAAACTTGTGGTCTTAATCGTGACCCAGCTTATCCCTAGGCTCTGATTCTGTCTCATTCTGTATCAGGATAAATTTTCTATGATATTTTAATTATTTACAGTATCTATAAATTAATTGCCTAAAGTCTAGAGCAGTATTATGAGCACATGTACAATCAGAGAGCACCTTGGCATTGGTTTACTGACCACTTGGTTTACTGAAGCTTTACTGACCAGGGAGGCTTCTGAAGTTACCTTGAAAAGACTGCGGTTAGATGAACTATGTAGATTCCTGCTAGATTTACTCTATTATACTTCCATCACTTTCTTTTTGAAGCTGAAATAATACATCAGTTTGCTCCTGTCAGGGCAGAAGACCAATTTCATTTGTCTACCCATGAAGATGAATGGGTGCAGCAAAAATCCAGAAATGTCTTAGATATATTACTGTACAGCTCATTGACCATTCTATCAGTGCTTGACTTGAAAGTCATGGCTCTCTGATGTCAAGTTCCATTGATAAAGTGATTCCTAAACATTACTTTCAAGTATGCTTCCCTCAGAGGTCACAGAAGAACTTTGGTGACTTGCAAAGACCTAAAATAGATGACGTTCCAATTAACCGTGACACCAGTGGTTTTAACGTTTATAATCTTTTCCTGTAAAGGAAATTATAGGGAGCTCCATGCACATGGTTTGGGGGTTTTCCTGACCAGTGGGGTTAAACCAAGTGACATTAACAAAAATAAATCTAGAAAGCCCTTGTAAATAATGTAATATTTTTTATATGTAAAGACTCTGTATACAAACACATGGGCACATCTATGTAATTATTTATAGCCTACATGTTAATGTTAAGCCCATTAACAGCTATGCCACAAAAAAGCAATTGCACCAGAACGCCTATGAGTTAAACCTAAAGTGGGTTAAAGCAACAGTTTTTATTTATTTGGTCTTTCTTGTCCAAGGAGCACTGTGTAGGCCCTTGTTTCTTTAGGAAAAAGTAGGACGTACTAACTTGAAAACAAGAAAAAGCAACAAAGTGAAGCTTTTGATGGTTGCTGGGACTGTGTGCAGTTGTAAATTCTCCTCCCTGCTGTAAATTATCTTCTCCCTCTCCTTTTCTTTTAATCTCCATTTAATTCCCTTTTCAAAATATTAGCTTGATTCTTCTTGAAAAGTATTTTCTCAGCCTGCTAAAAGCACCCCTAACCATGCAGAAATGTTATATGCAACTTTGTGGAGATCTATTATTTTTCTTCTACCATACAGAATCTTGAGAAATGGAATGCTCATCTCTCATCAACCCCAAAGAAGTCCAAGTCTACGGTGAGGCCCAGGGTGTTCCTTACATTTCAGCTTCTTTGAGGATGTTCTCCTGCCAGTTCTGAACAACTAGAAGTCGGGAGAACCGGTTTCTGAAGCAAATAGAACATTCCTAGGTTTCAAAATAATTTCTGACATTTTCATGGCCTCCTTCCTTAAAGACCTTCAAATTATGCTTCAGAAATTTTAATTGTTCACTGAAATTATCTGTTAGTAAGCCAAGTGTTGCATTTGATAGTAGCAATAGTCCACACATGGAACATCAGTAGATGGATATAAAACATGTGTAATTTGCTGGTTTTTGTATAAGACAAAGACATTGACATATATCTATTTTAAGTCTTCTAATCATGCTGTTCTACTATAATTCTCAGTGTTTCAAATGTAGTTCCTAGGCCCTTCATTATCTGTGTCTTCATGCCTTCCATAAGCCATTTCCTGTCTTGCACCAAACCACATTCTCGCTGTTCCTCATAGTCGTCTTTTTCCTCTGCATCTACCTCAGTTTATCAAGTGCTGAATTTATGGACTGTGTCAGTAGTTTGCTGCATAGTTTGAACCAGATAGGACACAAACATGAAATGGTTTTGCTTCAAGTAGATGGTTTATTTGTCTTTCTTACTGGCATCCTGAGTAGATTCCATTCCTTTCTGGTCTGTGACACGAAAAAGGTTAAATTAAGTTTAGTTCAGCTTAAAATTTCAATCTCATATTCAGTTTAATGTTTCCAGTTTAAGCTTAAACCATGCCCAAGTGAACTGCACTGGTAGGGAAGAATGATCAGTTTCCAGCATCTTCCCTTACCCCACCTGGGTGACACTATTCTACATTGGCCTGAGAAGTAGGAATGAAGGAAAGTGAGCAAATGTCTCCTCTTAAGTAGCCTTTTATGGTGTTCATGTATTATATGTAATAAGGACACAAACATTTGCTTTCTTTGGGGTGCAGGTGTGGGCTCTTAAGAGGTCTTACAGAAGCTCTTCTGTTTTCCCATTTTTTTTAACAAGAAAAACATGCTCTGTAATGTCTTCAAGCATCTTTATCCTGGAGTACTCTTGCTCCATATGCAGTGCTCCTGTTAGACAGCTCAAACATAGCTGCCTCCTTCAGTGTCCAGTTGACCTACGGAAATGTTTTTGCCACACCAAGCATTGGGAAGTACAAGATGCCTCTTCTCTTTACTATGCCATCATTTCAGATCCTCTTTTAAGCCCTCAGTAGTCATAGAAAGCAAATAAAGCATTCAGCTGCATAAGCAGAGTCCAAGTTGGTAATTAGAAGTCATCCTATCTACTTCATAATCCCAGACTCTATAAATGATGTTCTTGGAGTGCCTCTCATTTGCTTTGGGCAGAAGGGTTGAAGTACCACTGTTTATACCTCCTTGGGGAGTGAACAGAAGAAACCATCACACTGTCTCCCTGGGCCACGGATTCACTGTGACTATGATTCTCTCCTAAATTTTCAGAGAGGTTTAGAGTAAGTGAGACTGGTGGAGTAATGATGGAAAGGCCAGTTTTCTACCTCTTTTGTAAACCCTTTTGAGATAAGTCTTAGTTGCATCTCTTAGAATGAGAGAAACTTAGTACTTATTGTTTACAGTTGAAGACTATCGCAAGAATTCTAAAATAACAGTCCAAAGTGGTGTTCATGACCATAATAGTGGAGCTTCAGAATAGCTCATAAGTTAGAGTCAGGACAGGAGGAAACAGCTAATCAAAAGTGGTCTCAAACCCAGCAACGTAATTCAGTCAAATTGAGTATTCTTTTTTTTTTAATTGAAGTATAGTTGATTTACAGTGTTGTGTTAGTTTCTGCTGTACAGCAAAGTGATTCAGTTATACATATATATATATATATATACACACATATATTATTTTTCATATTCTTTTCCATTATGGTTTATCACAGGATGTTGAATATAATTCCCTGTGCTATACAGTAGGACCTTGTTGTTTATCTGTTTTACATATAGTAGTTCATATCTGCTAATCCCAAGCTCCTAATTTATCCCTTCCCCACCCCTTTTCCCCTTTGGTTACCAAAAGTTTGTTTTCTATGTCTGTGATTCTGTTTCTGTTTCATAAATAAGTTCATCTGTGTCATATTTAGGTTCCACGTATAAGTGATATCATATGATATTTGTCTTTCTCTTTCTGGTTTACTTCACTGAGTATGATAATCTCTGGGTACCTCCATGTTGCTGTAAATGGCACAAATTGAGTGTTCTTATTACTTGGTACTTGACCAATTACAACCTCTTCTTGGATGACAAAGAAAAACTGAAAGGAAGTAGTTGCATTAAGTGCCTGGCCCATTGAACTTCAAATTCCAGATAATAGAACTTGTGGATCAGGACAGTCAGTGCAGTGCAGTGTGGCTGTAAATAATGCAGATTAGTGGCCTCTTGGGTCTCCATGTAAGTTCCTGAAGAGCCAGGGGAGTTGGATTTGGTTTTAGCACATCTCTTATAGGACTTCCACCCCCAGCCACTGTCCGTGAGAAAATAGTTAATCCTTATTGTTTTACCGTGGGCAAGGTAGCAGCATTCAAAGTGGCAATTAATGCTATCCCCCAAGCAGAAATTTCAAGGATGTATAGTTGTTTTCTTTTATATGCATCAGAATTTGGGACATAGGGTTTTTTCTCTTTTGTTTTTGTTTTTTTAGTTCATCTACTACAAAAATCACTCAAAGAAATGAGGTTTAATTTTAACATTGGCTAAAATGTTTCACTACTTGGGGAAAAGAAAACAGAACAATGCTGGAGATCAAAACATTTGACATATCCAGCTCTCATTGACATGTACTTATAAACAAAAAGATAAGTAAAATAAATAAGTGTATCATTTACTAAAAGATGATCATAAACCGTATTATGATATTTTTGTAAAATCAGTCATCTGACATCTGTTCTTCTTTCTTTATTTCCTAGAAGTATTAATGAATAGCATTTTTAAAACTCCTAGGTAATTTTTCTCATCTAAGAGCCTGAAGTTTTCTTTGTAAATTGAAACAGAACAGGCAAGAATCTATAATTTTTGGGAAAATTCCCACTCCAGACTTTGGAGAAGTCAAATGTCTCTCAAAATCCCAGCCCACTAAAAAGGATCCCTTTTTTGCCTTAGGGCCAAGGGTCAATTTTTCAGTGTTAGGCCTGAGTCTATTGAGTAATTTGAAAAGAAAACCTGAGAGCACGCTGATGCCTGGCACATAGTTAGGCAATTGGAAATTACAGTATGGTGTGATACATACTGAGACAGAAATAAAAGGGCAAGAGAGAACACAGGGTTTCAGGGACAGCCACCTGGAGAGGGAGATGTCCACATTTCCAAGGTAAGACTCAAAGGATAAATGTAAATTAGCCAATAAAAGGAAGTTGGGCATGGGTTTGTTTTAGGAAAATGGAACAGCATGCTTAACACCAAGTGTAAAGAGGAACGTAATGTATGCTGCGAAATGAAAAATAAATTTCTCTAAAGCACCAGCAAGTAGTAGAAGACACCACAGGGACTGTGGAAGGACTTAGAGCCATATTGAGTATGGCGTTTATCCTAAGGAAAATAAGGAATCACTGGAAGATTAAAGCAGAAAATTATTATGTTATTTTAGGAAGAACATACTGTAGCTTCTTTGTAGATGAGTGGTGGCGGGGCAGGATTCCAGCCAAGAGTCCTGTACCATGTTTGAGGCAAGAGATGCTAATGACCTCAAGTAGAGTAATGGTGGTGGTGGAGAGAGGGAGAAAATGATGGCATCAAGAAATATTAGGAGGTAGAAGAAAGGATTGGTGATCGATGGACTCCTTAATTGCAAAATGGTGACGGATATGATAGAAGAAGAGGAAATATCCAAAATTATGGCTAATAAAGGCCATAACTGTAAATCACTGAGATAGGGAAAAAGATACCTAGAAAGAGAAAAAGCAAGTTGGGGAGGTGGGACAGTGGGTCCATATTTGGTTCAGTTGTTGTTTTGATGGCTGTGGGACACCCAAATGGAATTGTCAAGTATGACAATATATATGCAAGTGTAGAGGTCAAAGGGGGAAATCTGGACTGGAGATGCAGAGTTGAGAGTTGTGAGCATATGAGGTGTAATTGTAGCTAGGGGTATGGATAGAATGAGAAGAAAGAAAAGCCTAGGGCAGAATCCTGAAGGTTTATGGTGTAGGTAGAAATACTGAGAATACCTTCCTTGCTTCTGCAGCATCACAGGTCTTCCAGCTCCTTTTCCTTTGGTCCACATGCTTTTAGCCTTGTTCTCACTTGAGTAACGCTGTGTTCCAAGCTGGCTTCATTAAAGGACATTGACATCTGCACTATCTTTTAAATTTAAGAGCCAACATTTATATTCTTAATATAATATCTAATATTCTTTATGCAATATGAAAAGCAGGATTCTTTTTAAAACCCTAATCATGGTCTGTGGGAAGGATAGTTCTTTTGTACCAGATAATCATGCCTACACATTGTATAATGAGGAAAAGTCCTTGATTATGATGCATAACTTAAGGCATTCTCAATAAGTTGTCTGTCCCATTCCTTTTATGACTACTCTTTTAAAGGTGAACCGATCCTTGAAGGGAGACTCTGCAATCTGTTCAGCATGCTATTTATACTTAAAAAGTGTTAAATTATCCTAATCATGCTTATAGTAACAATCAAGATTAATTGCAGCTATATTAGGGTTACTTATTATTTGTTCTACTTCAGCAGTAACACAAATCCAATTGCACAAGCAATTTCCATAATCCAAATTGTGAAAGAAAGTAGAGGCAAAATAAAAGACCATGCATAACTGGTTGAAATGTATTTAAAATAAATCCTTAACTAAATGGTTATCTAAAATTCTGTTTTTGAAAAGGAGCTGATTCTGAACAGATTGTATATGTGTCTCACTGGTAGAAGTGGATTATCTGTCTTGAATTGGATTGTGATGACGATGACCCTATTCTAAGTAAACCAAATCTCTTGAACTATATAATGAGATCAGGAGGAACATTCGGCCTGAGAACAACAGATTGCAGTGACGGAGATGATTTCACTAATGTTTTTCCCAGCCTCTTTCCTTGATGTACATAATACTGTGCTTTTGTCCTGCAGAGATTCCTGATCCTGCAGTTCTGTGTGCTAACTCTTTTTTCTTATTCTGATTTTCATTTTTATAAGTAGAGCTGAATGAGTGGCAGGAAGCTGCGAAATCTATCTTATAAAAAGGTGATGGGGGTAGAATCTAGAATCTTCATTTGCTTTGCAGAAGGATTGCAGAAAAAACTATCACCAGTAAATATTGAACTGATTCATTCGTGTTTCTTCTTTGTTTAGGCCGTGAGGAGGCAAAAGTTGCTTGAACAGAGCATCCAGTCTGCCCAGGAGATTGAAAAATCCTTACACTTAATTCAGGAGTCCCTCTCATCCATTGACAAGCAGTTGTCAGCTTATATTGCGGACAAAGTGGACGCAGCTCAAATGCCTCAGGAAGCCCAGGCAAGTAGAACCTGGAATGAGCTGCTTTTCTTTTGTTTTTATTATTTGAACAAGACATCAGTAACTTTCTAACTTAAAATTTATTCATCTAGTTGTACAAAGGGTTATTTGATCAGCTGATTGGACTATTTGGAGGTAAGGGGAAAAAAGATCTCTATATTAGTACTCTAAGATTTATTTTTGAACGTACATAATGGAGGAATTTGAAATAGAGACACTTTAAAGACCAGGGCAGTATCACACTGAAGTCTGCTGTTTATCAATATTTTCAAACTATACTTGAGCTAGAGGGAAACCGTAGGAATGTCAATTGTAAAGAAAATATTTTTGGTGGTAGTATTAAAAATGCAGCATCAAATATTTTATTATCAGCTCATCTTTATCTTGGAATTAGAATTCATATGACCTATATTCTACATTTAATGTGTTGCAAGTAGTTGATAACAAGAAATTAGAGATACAAATTTACATTTTATTACTAATACTGATATGCCTATACTCATATTTACTCACATACCTCTACATTCAACACTGTTCAATCTGAATTATGAAATGTGTTAAACAAATTTTTCTAGAATGAGAGTTAAAATAGGAATGAAAATAAATCTAAGTCAACTTTATACCAAGTAAATTTACTCTATATCTAAATTAACTTTCACCTTGGGAAGTAATGCTGTATTTCTATTTTTAAATAACATTTACATGTGTGTAAAATATCATAAGAATTATTATTTAAATGTCTTTAGGATTTTCTGATAGTCAGGTACTATCAGATAGCTACTATATCTACAGTAACTATAGATAGCTACTTTTCACATCTTATGTACATAGTATGAACCCAATACCCAAGGATAACTCAGACCGATATGATACAATGCGGGGAGCATCAGAAGATTATCAGTCCATCCCCAAGACCCTCTCCCCACTAATTGCTGGAGATACCTGAATGTTTTCACTTCAAAATAAATTTGGGGGTAAAATACTGGATTTATAAGTTATGGTTATTGTGCCTTTACAGTGCAGTGAATCACAGTTAACTTGGTGCGCAAAGCATCAGTGTACACAATAGCGTGGTTTAGTTTTCCATATTGTCTAAGTTTGACCAAGAACGTCCTTGAGAATATAGGACAGAGTGCAGATAGCTTTGATAGGCTGCAAAAGTCTAGAGTGATGGATGGGGTTTCTCATTGACCATTTGTCATAGGAGGTGAAGAAAGTGAAGTTTGGGGAAGTTTCTGATGATAAAATCCTCATGATAGTCTTTTCACCAGGGCAGTATGTAACCTCCCCGGTCTACACATTTCTTGAAACTAACATAGCGTAGTCAAGTTCTCTAGCATTAATCTGTTTTGAAGTCTGTTCCGATTTGAGTCACATACACAGTTTTTTAGGTAGGCTTTAGAAAATGCATGGTAGGAATGGGAAAGTTTTACTGAATTGAGAACGACATGATTATAAACTAAAGGCAGAGTAGAACCGCTTATTTTTTAATATTTAGTGACATGAATTTGGAGGAATGTTTGATTAAAGACTGCTCATAACTTGCTGAATGTAATTAAGGAAAAATTTGAACAGTATAAATATTAAACTCAGTTATTTATACTGTAAAATATATACAGTTACTTTTTCAAGCTGGTAGAATGAAACTATGAGTAGCAAATTTGCGATTGGCAGAAGCTCTTATTGTCTTAGGGAAAAAATGGGAACTTTTAGGAAAAAAATATTGTTTAGTTTAAAAGATTGTTGACACTGAGTGGTTTTTTTATTTAGATATAAATATATGATTCCATAAACATGAATATAACATACTAGTTTTTAATAACATATAAAGATTTTTGTTTGGTATCCCAAATAAAAACTATATTAAAAATATTAATAGCAATTCAAAATACTTGCAGATAACAGCACACAAGTAGATTAAGAAATTTCAAATCTACTTGAAAAAAGAGATTTTAGAGTACTAACAAGCTCAAATCCATTTTCCCTGCATTTCTGGTTGCACCTGCATTTTCAAGATGATTCTTGACTTCGAATTCCCCAAATGGTAATATATAATATTGGAAAATGCAAGCCACCCAAAAGCTATTGAAACATTCTTCTCCAAGGTTTTATTTTAAGATGACAGCAAAGTGAATTGTTTTCTAGAACAGAGTTATCAAGTCCTCAGATTTACTTCAAGGACTGGCTTTCCTGAAGCTCAGTTTGAATCTCCTTTGGAAGAAACAAGTAGAGGATAAAGGGGTTGTCTGTGAAGTAAGCACTTAAGCACAGTGTGTCAGACGAAGAACCTACTAAGAATACCGTCAAAGGATGTTTTTCTAAGTATATATAAGGGGGGTAAATTTAAGCCTATGTATAAATGAAAATTTATACCCAATGTGTTTCTGTAAATTTGCAGAAGAGTTAATTAATTAGTTAATTGCTAATTAAAAGATTAATGGGCTTAGCTTTCCCTTTTCAAAAATCGAGCACTTGTTTTAATACATCACCGAGAAGCAGGACAAAGTGAATGGCGTTACCATATTTGGCCATCTTAAATCTGTGCTCAGATTTCCTGTCACATATTGGCCACATAGATTTGTGGATGTTTGACTCCACCATGTGGTGCACTGGTAGTTTTACTGCTAAATTTAAATAAAAAGACTCTCCCTTTTTCTGCCTTTCAAGATAGTTTGAGATTCTCAGGTATAAACAAATTTCAGTATTAAGGAAATGTATGCAATGTGTAAAACATTTTGACAGGTATACTCTTATTATATGTAAAAGTAGATGTAGAGCAAGGCACTTCCTTGCATTCTATTTGCATTTAGGACTATAGGGCAGCAATGAGCTTCCTACTGCCTCTGCATGTTCATTGACCAGTTATCTGTCATAATGAGCAAATTGGGTCTTCTGATTCTAAATCAGATTAAACATATTTTACTTTTTTATTTAGTGTCATGAACTTACAGGAGTAAAGTTTAACCTTTTAGACAATAAAACTACATACTGTTAGAATATCAGAGTATACGCTGACTCAAGTATTTTATTTCAAAAAAATAATTCTTAACCAAACCAAATTCTTAAATCATATGACTACAGCATCAAAATGCCAGCATATTTAAAGAGAGGTTTTTATTAAAGTACAAAATTAAGATGACATCTTATTGATCCAAATAGAATAAAGCAAATAGAGAAAGCTCTTCTAGATATAGAAATTTTATCTTCTAGATATACAAATCAAAAATTTAAGACATATTTCAAAAATAGCATGAGTAAATATAAAAAGCCCTATGAGTGTTTCTTCGAAACAACTTTACGGAATAAAATCATCAAATTGATAATTGCAGAGAAGCACACGGCATGAATAGAGTTGTTTACTCTATTTAATTTTCCTAAAGAACATTGTGAAACACAGAGGTTTAGTTTTATCACCTAAGGTCTGGAAGCAAAAATCCAAGTACCCAGCTTTGCACCCCACGCCAATCCAGTCAGAATCTCTAGGTGGACTCAGTCATCAGAATTTTTCGGAACTCCTCCCCACCCTGAGTTATTCTAATATGTAGCTAAGGTTGAGAACTTTTGATAGTTCATTACTGGTAATGGCTGAGTAGCTGCAGTCTCTTTTTTTTCACGTCATACTTCTCACCACTGTTTGACATTCTCACCTATGGCTGTGACAAGATTTCATTGGGAGGGAGTTGGGGTGGAAGTCAGACTTTGGTGACTTTCCTATATTGATTGTTTGCTTACTCTTACGGGAAATGAGAGAAAGTAGAAAATATAGCTGAGAGCTCCTACATGAATGGATTAATTTAGACAAGTAGAATTTTCAGTATGGATGTTTGAAGATGAACTTGGCTTAGTTTTCTTATTTTCTTCTTTTTTTCCCCCTAATTCCACATATGTTAATGCGCCAGTTACCTTGTATGTATCTCTAAATCATTGTAGGAGCTGTGATGACTGTGTCTAAATAGCCACATAAATGTCTGTAATTCTTAAGATTACACAGATACTTCAATCTGTAATTTTTTTCCCTTTTCCAGTAATCTCATATTTTGAATCTCCGATATGTAAGAACAGTCTCACATGGGTACCTGTTGAAATGCTGCGCATCATTACGTGTTGATGGTGCACATTTTATAGAGGAGGGTATGACCCCATTACTCATATTACCACTAGAAGCAGTGGGGTTGCTTAACAGTGATTGTAATAGCTAAATTGTTCTATTTCTTTTGTCTGGCAGGTTCCTGAGCCCATCTTTTGCAGCCTCATATCCCACATAGTAGATTTATGTTCATGAGTAGAGGGGGAAAAAAAGAACAATTTAGGAAACAAACAAATTACCATCAAAGGAGAGGATTTCATAATCATCATAGAAAAGTGCTCCTGTATTGTGCTTATCGAGCTAGGACTTTTGGGTATTCCAGGTTCGCTACAGACCAGATTTCTTCCTTCCATCCCAATGAATGTCAATAAAGAGAAATGAGTATCAATAAACAGAAAAGAGGGATCTTCTTTTTACTAAAGATGGCTGTTAATTTAAGATGATTGCATTAGCTGCGCATCAAAATAATTCATAACTGAGGTCTTCCTGTATTTATTTAAGCTAAATCTTCTAACTCACTTTAAATATATTCGGCCATATTTAAATGTAAACATTCCAAACTCTCAAAATCCGTGCTTAAAAAATAAAGACCTAAATACAGATTTTGGTCTATCAGATTAAGTTTATGATTTCATTATGGAATAAAAAAGACTTTTATAGTGGAAATAGGCACATTTGATTGCCAAACGACTCAAAAACAGTCTAACTTTACAGCTTACCTCACTGATTTATGAATTAGACAGTATAAACTTGCATAGGGAAATTCATTCTGGATTTATGTAATAATGAAATAATTTAATCACAGAACAAGAAAATGGAGAGCTATTATAGATATTTGGGCTCCGATGTTAAACTCCACATAACCGTAACACATACTTTCTTTTTACCCAGCAATATAGATATAATGGTAAACACAATGCAATGAATTTTAAATCTGTTCTAACACTGAAATGCTGCCTCTGTGTATTACTATATAGAACTGATTACTCCCCAATATAGAATGACTGTTATTGTGATTTTGACGTGTTTAATACCTGTGGGAAATAATCACAAGCAAGAGTTGCAGAAGATGTGAAAGATTATATTTTTTTCATGTTCCACATGTTTTAAAAGTACAAAGTATCCAAGATCCTCGAGTATATTTTCTTCTTTTAACTTTAGAATATGTGTTGTATGTGGCCATTTCCCCTTCTTGAGGATGCAATTTCAAAATTACTGTCTGTTTAAAAATTACTCGTCTAACAGTGTTAAATTTCTCCATTTGTAGTCTTAACCTGACATCTAATATTTTTCTTTCTGAAATATTTTAGTTATTTTCTTTGGAGTCATTTTCTTTATTTGATGTGAGAAAAGCTTCAATAATTATTTGATACAAAGTTTCCTTTTTTCCATTAAATACTTTAGACAGTTACAGCTTAATTTTGCTTGCCATTTTCTGTCATTAATTTGATATATGAGAATGGTCTGCTGAGGTAAATCATGATAAAAAGCCCTGCTCTCTGCTCAGTTAATTGTAAAATGCTGTGTTGGAAATGTCATTAATGTTTGATTGATTTTTCATTTTCTAATTTGCCCTTTACCATCTCTAATGGAAAAAATGGTTATATTCATTTCCACTGTTGTTTCCTACTTTCAATATGTAGTGCTAGTTATGAACATAATTGCTGTATTGTCAAATGTCTTTTTTTGGTAAGGGCATGACGATATAATTAGCTTTATGTTATTTCACTTTTATGAAAAACATGTAGTGATCCTGAGAAGTATTGGATTGAGAACCCCTTTTAGAGCATACATGGGTATTCTAAGTCAGCAGCACTCATTTGCTACTTACTTTCATTTTGTGTCTTTTACAAATTACTGATTTTGTATGAAGCTGACAGTTTCACAAGATCAGTTGTTTATTTTCTTCAAACACTTATCATCCATATGCTGGTAGATGTATATTTTAGGTGAATATAGAACTCAAATAGTACAGTCGTTAGATCTTTAGCAGACCTTAGAAATCCGGTAGCCAACTATGGAAATCATTATCCTTTGGATGAACTCTTCCAATCCCAGTGTTTTCTTCTACATTAAAAAAGTTTTTTAAATGTTATTTTTTTCATTGTCTGATTATAGTATCAGGAAAGACAATGTAATATTCATCTTTTTTTAAAGAGGAATTTGTAAATGGGAGATTGTCCATTTTGCTTATAATTTTCCATAATACTGTTAGTTAAACAAATCACTTATCTATTTCACAATAAGCCTGTCCTAAAGTGATAAGGATTTTTAAATTATGTAGTTCCAGAATGATAATCTGATGACATTAAATAAAGTAGGTGGTAAAGTATATCCTAAGTACAAGCTAAAAATGAATTATCAGTTGAAAGCAAGAATTGTGGAATCAATTTTTAAAGGTGCTAGCTAAGTATAAGTGTGATGCATGTTATACAGCCTTCCCAAAGTAGAATCAATTGGAAATAGATGTCCATTTTTATCTTATAATGTTAATAATGAATTGAATTGTTATCACTAAATATGTACGTTAAGTACATGAGATAGTTCTTCCCAAATCTACTTGTGTGATACACATTGCCAAAGAAAAGCAAAAGGATAATTTGAGCAAAGAACTGTATCCCTCTTGGATATTAATACATATTAATATATAAAATATTCTGAGAAGTTCTGTAGCATGGACACATGGTTATCCTTAATTTACGAAATATATTTAGCCCCTGTGCTCCTTTCATACATAATATACTCAATTTATAAGGAAATTTTGATCTCTGGTCCTATTGGAATCATACTACAGATATGAGAATTTTTCTAGAAATGCTGCCTATAAATTATGATAAAATCTCAGTTTTATATGATGTTCAACCATCATTTTTTTCAGCTTTAATGATTTCAATAGTGGTGACCTTTCTAAGAGTATAGAAATTCATCCTCTCAACAGTCTATGTAACTGCTTGATATAAATATGAACATTTCAAAGTCCATGTAATTCTTTGCATTGAAACTTCTAAATTGCCAAACTTTCCTTTCACGTGTTACATGGTCCTTCACATCCCCTTGTGACAGATAAAAGTTAAGTTTTTGGTCGTGTGTTTTTGTAAGTTATTGTTGTTCCTGTTGTTTATAAGTCATGACAACAATATCGCTTATCTGGAAAAATGTGGAATTAATAATCAGAAGACCTGTGTTTCAACGATCAGTTAAGTTATTTTGGTTTTCTTTTGTAATGCTATGCTACTGCAGGCAGCTCTGAGGGGGCAATCTTTAAGAAAAGAAAAACTATACAAATTACAAATAGAAAATTAAATACTGTTATAGAAGAATTCTTTTTTTTTTTTTTTTTTTTTTTTTTTGCTTTACGTGGGCCTCTCACTGTTGTGGCCTCTCCCCTTGCGGAGCACAGGCTCCGGATGTGCAGGCTCAGCGGCCATGGCTCACGGGCCCAGCTGCTCCATGGCATGTGGGATCTTCCCGAACCGGGGCATGAACCCGTGTCCCCTGCATCGGCAGGCGGATTCTTTGCTCTTCTTCATTTTAAACCAGAATTCTAATTACTTAAATAATTTGTAATTACTTTGCCTTTATAATTATTAGGATCAATATGCTAAGGAATAATATTAAGGTGTATCTATACATTTATAACCTTGTATTCTGAAAAACTCCTTCACCGCTTAACCCATTTTCTTGGAATAATTCTCATTACTCATTTCAGGGCTGTAGTTCTCTGTGGTAACTGCTAAGGAAACTGATGTTATTTTCTAATAATATGTGTCAGAATTGACTCCAATTGGTGTAAATTAGGTTATATTAATATGCATTATACAAATAGTTCTGCATGGAAATTTTATGGGCCCTATGGTATAAGTTAATCATTTTCTTTTTCTCTTATTTACAATAATCTGACAATGACTGAATTTTAAATTAGAATAATTTGACCAGTAGCTAATTTTTGCTGGATCTGGTAGAAAGAAATGAATGAATTTATTGTTTTTGTCTCTGCACACTACCGGATTTGACCCACTCCCGTAACTGGCTCAGAAGTGTATAAGTCAAATACAGACATACTTTTAAATACCACTTGATCAAAAATGTCCTTACTAATTTTAGAAAATATACAAATATTTTATATTTATTTAAAGTTTAAAAATCAGTCTCTGTAGGAAGCTATTAAGTATGTATCAGACAAAAAGCAAGGCCAGTCGAGACATTTAGCTTCCCTTTCCTAGATGCATAGCTTCCCTGAAATTTAACTGAAATATGGCATAGAATTTCTGAGTAAAGATCATTATTAAGGAATATTGTCCACATCCAACTTTCTCATTATGCCTTATCGCTGCCATAGTTGGCTTTTTTTAAATAAAGGCTAACATCTTTGGTCAGCTTTGAGTGTAAATACAAAGATAAAAGAATATAAATTTCACATATAAGATATAAATAGATACTTCTTACTGAAAATTATATCTGAAACAGCTATTCATTATCACTGATTCAAAAGGATAATTTATTTTTATTAATAAGCCCAATAGGAGATAAGTTATTTCATTTTTGATAACTTTTGATAAGTAAAAAAGTCAATTTATTGTCATTTTGAAAGAGGCTACATTGTAATAATGTTTTGAGAGAGTTTTGAATTCCATTTTCTTGGAAGGTGAGTTGTTCTTTGCAGTAACTTGCAGAGCATGCTGACTTATAATGCTTTCCTCCCGACAGAAAATCCAATCTGATTTGACAAGTCATGAGATCAGTTTAGAAGAAATGAAGAAACATTACCAGGGAACGGAAGCTGCCCAAAGGTTACTATCCCAAATTGAAGTGACACAGGTATGTATTATTCCATTAACTAAGGAGCTTGTTTTAGTTGGATATTAAAATATAATCTATATTAGATAACTTGCTTCTTAGCAAATTGGAATTAAGGGCATTAGTTGAAAACTACAAATAATATATAAATGATATAGACTATTTTGAATTGTACCTTTTAAGGATAAAATAGGTTAATAAATTGTCATTTATTTAGTATCACATTAAGAACAATTACTGAATTCTTCTCCCAAATGCATGTATTCTTTGTGCTGGACAAATGAAAAAGGGTTTCTTCAGTTTGTTTTTATTTTTATTCTTGTATATCTTCCAGAATAAAGGAAGATATATTAACAAGAATATGACTGGTTATTGTTTGGAAGGCAAAATTAAATTGGTGCTTTTTCTTTACAGAAAAAATTGCAAGATGTTTCCATGAAGTTTCGATTATTCCAGAAGCCAGCCAATTTTGAGCAGCGTCTACAGGAAAGTAAGATGATTTTAGATGAAGTGAAGATGCACTTGCCTGCATTGGAAACAAAGAGTGTTGAACAGGAAGTAGTACAGTCACAGTTAAATCATTGTGTGGTATGTATTTCAGATGGCAAATACGCAGCTACCCCTTGACTTTCCTTATTGGAATAAGGAACAATATTTGATATAAGAACAAAAATTAACAGAGGTGTATTGAGAGACAAGAACTATTACTGAAGTAGTAGCCACTTAATACCTCTTCTGAAAATGTCTTCTTTGAGTCTATAATTTTTCAAGGACTGTGCAGAATATAAAGGAAATTGCCTTTGTTTAATTCTTATGGAACTTTGACATTATTTTTAAATGGAAATCCTGGAAAGAAATATGTTAGTCTGGAAACAGCAACAACAGCAGTATCTGCAGTAATAAAAACAATTCTAGAAATGAGTGCCAATGAAGCTAAGTGATCCACACAAGTCACCTTTAATTCTCAATGCCACAGATTAAATGAGAGAATTTAAAGACAAACAGCAAGTGAAAGGCAAAAGCAAAATTCCAATCCAGGCATGGTTACTCCAAAGCCTAGTATCTTTCCATTAATTATCAGGGCTGGATATGCAGTGAAATTCTGCCAGACCACAAAGACAGAATAAAGTGGTACCGACTATTAGCCTGTAGTGGAAATCTTCACTACGGGGATTTTGAGCAGTGTTCTTTGTTCCGCTTATTGAAAATTCATCAAGTCAGATGACTCTTCTGATAACATAAAGCTGAATTATGAGGGCATCTACTAGAGTAATATAAGTATTATTATAAATGTATGTGTACTATGGAGTATCAGGGTAGAGATTCACATAAAATAAAAACACTGAGTGCTATTAACATTAATGGGAAAAAAGTTTATTTAGTACTTTGTGTTTAAGTATTGTTCCTGCTTCTACTCCATAACATAAATGAAAAAGAAACCCTTGGGTACATTTCAGTCATATCATTATGAATGGGAAAATATCATTCTTTTAAACAAAAATTTTCTTTGTGAAAAATTATGGAGTAATTTTTATTCAGTAACATAGCTTAATAACACAGGCTGCATTTCAGTGGCATCATTATTATAAATATTCTCACGCCCAACAGAAATTTTGAATATCATTTTATGTATTAGCTGGTATTAGATAAGTAACATTAGGAATACATGGGAGCATATTTCATCTTACATTAAAAAAAATTTAAAGCAGAATGACCCACGTACATTATCATCATGGGTAAGTATATTCACAAAGGGAGAGCTGTTCATTCTTTTCTAGGAACAGGTCTCTAATGGTACCTCATAAAACTTGTCTGCTACTAAATATGAACTGGGAAAAATAAAAAACCCTACCTGCACCCAGGTGTTACTATGCCCTGACTCAGTACAGAGGAAACAGATCAAAGTATTTACTCAATCTGTTTCTGGTTCTGGTTTAAATGTCAGGACCAATTCAAGTCGTTCTTCCATAAGGATATATTTTCTTTACAACTTCTGTATTTTTTCATTACTTAAGATGCTCTCTTACATATTACTATAATCATGGCCTTTGCTTTCAAGTAATTTTTGTTCTGTTAAGGAAAGTCTTAACAGGGACTTCCCTGGCGGTCCAGTGGTTAAGACTCCATGCTCCCAATGCAGGGGGCATGGGTTCTATCTCTGGTCAGGGAACTAAGATCCTGTATGCTACATGGCGTGGCCTTAAAAAAAAAGTCTTACAAACATGGACACAAGCAAATATAAAGACTATTTTCCTTTCTTAATGATAAATATTTTATCTGTCTATTGAATGATATGATGTAAATGGTTATTTAGTACTTTGAGTGAGCTTTCCTCATAAAGGTAAATAATTGACGTTAAAAAAATTTAAATAGTAAATCATTTGGAAGTATCTCTGATTCCAAAATTCAAGAATTCAGTCCCAGTGTGATAATTAATGATTTAAATATTTCTGAATACCCAGATATAATTCCTAAGATAGAAGTAAATGAATTTAAAAATCATATGGAAAGTTCAGAAAGAACTCACAATTATTAATAAAAGAATAATAACATCAGGGAATCATCAAAGAAGGGATTAAGGTGGAAATAGTTATGGATGTAGCCTTAATGAATAGGATAATTGCTTAGCATTTACAAAATGCTTTGTTTTAAACACTGATTTTAAACTGAAAAGAAAAAAACAAACCTAATTTCTTTCCTGACTCCCAAATAACAGCAATTACCTACTAGCAACTTTATTTCTTAGTACCAGTAAAATAAATATTTGTCATTCAGACTCACCACTGAACAGCTTAATGCAGCAATGTATAAGTAAACTATTACATATGTATGTATACATACAGACATATACATATGTCCATGTATGCATGCATACATATATATATATACATTCAAATGCACATGTCTTTCCAAGTAAAATAACTACAAGGGAAGGCTATGACATTTGTTTCATGAGGATTTGTTATGGCAGTATACTACTGTGAACCAATATATGTGTTCTTTATAGTTGTGATATACATGTGAGTTTTACATGATATTTTATATCAGTCTATAGTTAATTAATCAGCCCCATTAAGAAAATTAATTTGTATAATTAATAACATTTAAAATTACCTTCCCTCCTTATATACGATTTAATGTACATTGAAATTATGGTCTGGAAATTTAGATGTTTTATCCTGACTATAATGTAGCATCATGAGAACAACACTGAACGTCTCTGGCTTGGCCACCACTGATTCTCTGGTGACTCAAATACTATCTGGTATAAGCAAGCACTCAACAAATACCTGGGAAATGAGTAAATGAATTTTTCCAAACTCACAGCTAGAATTATATAATTGTAACATTTAAAAAGTTGGGCTGGCCAAAAAGTTTGTTTGGTTTTTACTGTAAAATGGCTCCACTAGCACTTAGTTGTGTTTAACTTCATTCAAAACAATTTTGTTAGATTGTATTGTGACAGTTGTCATATCAACATGCATCTAAAAGAAACACATCAAAATTGGTGAATTTTTGTGTAGCCATTTTAATATTAAAGATGGGAGAAAAAAGCAACGATTTCAGCATATTATGCTTTATTATTTCAAGAAAGGTAAAAACGCAAAAAAAGATTTGTTCAGTGTATGGAGAAGGTGCTGTGGCTGAACAAACACATCAAAAGTGGTTTGCCGGACTCCTTGACTTCAGACTATACTACAGAGCTACAGTAATCAAGACAGTATGGTACTTGCACAAAAACAGAAATATAGATCAATGGAACAGGATAGAAAGCCCAGAGATAAACCCACACACATATGGTCACCTTATCTTTGATAAAGGAGGCAAGAATATACAGTGGAGAAAACACAGTCTCTTCAATAAGTGGTGCTGGGAAAACTGGACAGCTACATGTAAAAGAATGAAATTAGAACACTCCCTAACACCATGCAGAAAAATAAACTCCAAATGGATTAAAGACCTAAATGTAAGGCCAGACACTATCAAACTCTTAGAGGAAAACATAGGCAAAACACTCTATGGTATAAATCACAGCAAGATCCTTTTTGACCCGCCTCCTAGAGAAATGGAAATAAAAACATAAATAAACAAATGGGACCTAATGAAATTTAAAAGCTTTTGCACAGCAAAGAAAACCATAAACAAGACCAAAAGACAACCCTCAGAATGGGAGAAAATAGTTGCAAATGAAGTAGCTGACAAAGGATTAATCTCCAAAATATACAAGCAGCTCATGCAGCTCAATATCAAAAAAACAAACAACCCAATCCAAAAATAGAAGACCTAAATAGACATTTCTCCAAAGAAGATATACAGATTGCCAACAAACACATGAAAGAATGCTCAACATCATTAATCATTAGAGAAATGCAAATCGAAATTACAATGAGACATCATCTCACACCGGTCAGAATGGCCATCATCAAAAAATCTACAAACAATAAATTCTGGAGAGGGTGTGGAGAAAAGGGAACCCTCTTGCACTGCTGGTGGGAATGTAAATTGATACAGCCACTATGGAGAACAGTATGGAGGTTCCTTAAAAATAGAACTACCATACGACCCAGCAACCCCACTACTGGGCATATACCCTGAGAAAACCATAATTCAAAAAGAGTCATGTACCACCATGTTCATTGCAACTCTGTTTACAGTAGCCAAGACATGGAAGCAACCTAAGTGTCCATCAACAGATGAATGGAAAAAAAAGATGTGACAGATACAATGGAATATTACTCAGCCATAAAAGGAAACGAAATTGAGTTATTTGTAGTGAGGTGGACAGACCTAGAGTCTGTCCTACAGAGTGAAGTAAGTCAGAAAGAGAAATATCGTATGCTAACACATATATATGGAATCTAAAAAAAAAGTGGTCATGAAGAACCTAGGGGCAAGACGGGAATAAAGACGCAGACCTACTAGAGAATAGACTTGATGATACGGGGAGGGGGAAGGGTAAGCTGTGGCGAAGTGAGAGAGTGGCATTGACATATATACTACCAAACGTGAAATAGATAGCTAGTGGGAAGCAGCCGCATAGTACAGGGAGATCAGCTTGGTGCTTTGTGACCACCTAGAGGGCTGGGATAGGGAGGTTGGGAGGGAGGGAGTTGCAAGAGGGAAGAGATATGGGCATATATGTATATGTATAACTGATTCACTTTGTTATAAAGCAGAAACTAACACACCATTGTAAAGCAATTATACTCCAATAAAGATGTTAAAAAAAAAAAAAGTGGTTTGCGAAGTTTCGTGCTGGAGATTTCTCACTGGATGATGCTCCAGGGTCGGGTAGACCAGTTGATGTTGATAGCGATCGAGACATTTTTTGAGAACTATCAATGTTATACAACGCAGGAGATAGCCAACATACTCAAAATATCCAAATCAAGCGTTGAACATCATTTGCACCAGCTTGGTTATGTGAATTGCTTTGGTGTTTGGGTTCCACGTAAGTTAAGCGAAAAAAAACTTCTTGACTGTATTTCCGCATGCGATTCTCTACTTAAATGTAACAAAAACGTTCTGTTTTCAAAACAAATTGTGATGGGTGATGAAAAGTGGATAATGTACAACAACAGTGTGGAATGGAAGAGATCTTGGGCCAAGCGAAATGAACCACCACCAACCACGCCAAAGGCCGGTCTTCATCCAAAGAAGGTGATGTTCTGTATATGGTGGGATTGGAAGGGAGTCCTGTATTACGAGATTTTTGTGGAAAACCAAACGATTAATTCCAACAAGTACTGCTCCCAATTAGACCAACTGAAAGCAGCGCTTGACAAAAAGAGTCCAGAATTAGTCAACAGAAAATGCATAATCTTCCATCAGGATAATGCAAGACCGCATGTTTCTTTGATGACCAGGCAAAAACTGTTAACAGCTTTGCTGGGAAGTTCTAATTCATCTGCTGTATTCACCAGACATTGCACCTTCAGATTTCCATTTATTTCAGTCTTCACAAAATTCTCTTAAGAGAAAACATTTCAATTCCCTGGAAGACCGTAAAAGCCACCTGGAACAGTTCTTTGCTCAAAAAGATAAGACATTTTGGGAAGATGGAATTATGAAGCTGCCTGAAAAATGGCAGAAGGTAGTGAAACAAAACAGTGAATGTGTTGTTCAATAAAGTTCTTGGTGAAAATGAAAAATGTGTCTTTCATTTTTACTTTAAAAACTGAAGGAACCTTTTGACCAACCCAGTAGAAATCATATAACTTTTAGAAATGATCTTTATAAACTTGGAATGAAGAATTAAATATATGTGTTATGTACCCTTACTTTGGTTAAGTATAACTACACAATATGCGTGTCTTTATGTGTACATATAATTACAAATAGAAGCATTAAATCAACAGAAAATGCAAAAGCTATATATTGACCACAGCTGCAAAATGCTACGCCATTAAAACTGTAACCACAGAATAACATTTTAGGTGATCTCTACTCCTGTCTCTTTTTATTAATAATAGTATGAACTAGACACTATTGCTTATTACTCTGTTTTGTTTTATGTTTTAACTTAGAACTTGTATAAAAGTCTGAGTGAAGTGAAGTCTGAAGTGGAAATGGTGATCAAAACTGGACGTCAGATTGTACAGAAGAAGCAGACGGAAAACCCTAAAGAGCTTGATGAAAGAGTAACGGCTTTGAAATTGCATTATAATGAGCTGGGAGCAAAGGTGTGTGCATGCTGAAACCATAAGCACTGGCTACTTCCCACATTCCTTATATATTGTAAAGTAAGAGACAGTAATTATGCACAATTAATGTCTTAGGAAGGCTAAATCATTTACTCCCTACAGATAGATAGATACCTGGATACGTAGATACGTACATATATACATACATAGAGAGATAAATTCCAATTTGTAGTTCTTAAGAAACAGTAATTAATCAGCGAGGGTCTTCTTTTTAGTCTACGTTAAAAAATATGTACAGTTCAGAGAGATTTTCATTGGTCCATCAGATAATTCTAAAAGGGTTTCTTTGTTCTAAACTTGCCCCTTCTTTTCATTGTCTATATTTACTTGTGATGACTCAAAGGCTGGTAATTTTATAAACTAATATACCTACTTATATTTAGGACTTACATTTAGGTACAGTGGAGTTGATACATTCTACATAGAAAGAGCTTCACTGAGACCAGTGGGGAGAAAAGAGTCTGTTTTTACGGCTCAGGTTCCCAACTTTATTGAATATAACAACATCAATGAGAAAATTGTCACTTCATCTTAGACACAAATGTAAATGCTTGCCCATATTTTAGAAGTAGCCATGCAGAGTCAGAATTCTAATATTGCACCCTGGAAGTAGATTGAAGGTTATGTCTTGAAGCTACAAATTGCAAATTACTTATCACTGAGAGAAAGTGAGTTTTAGATTCAAATGAAAATCTGAAAATCACCATTCATATTAGTTGATAGTCTTTATTTTTATATTTTAAAAACCTTCTAAGTTAAAGTTTTGAAAAGAGAATTAGCTGTTTCAAATATAAATTATTGTCTGGGCCTTTTCTTTGCCTTGAAGAATTTGCACAAAATCTTTGCCTTTGCAGGAGTAAATTTAACATAATGTAGAATAACTCACTTTGAATTTAAAACAATAAAAATGACATTAGAAGACTATTAGTGCCCTGAGTTGATTATTATTAAGGAGTGATTGATTCTTATGATGATGTGAAGACCTATTTATCCCCGAAAATGTATATTTGGAAGTGTGTGTTTATTTAACCACTTGGCACTGAGTAATATAAAGCAAAATGAACGATTACTAAGAAATCATACTTAGCTTTAAAAGCATGACAGAACACAGCAAAAATGTGGGGCAGGCATTTTGAAATAAAGATTTAGAAATGTTAGTGATAAAGGGAATATGTACAAATATCATATTATAAAATGGCAGAAGTCATGTATTCCTTTTCTGAGGAAAAATTGTTCATATTTAAATCTTCCAAGCACCTTCAACAATAGTGGTTTTGTTTTATGGAAACAGAGGATATCTTAATGTATGATTCTTTTTATATAAATATACAAACTCTTCTATTTTAATGGTCTTCAGAATTAAAATCATTTTACTTGCCTCAGTTCAATATATATTACTTTTTTGTATTAGTCAGCTTAGGCTGCCATAACAAAATACCACAGACTAGGTGGCTTAAACAAGAACATTTTGTTTCTCACAGTGCTGGAGGCTGGTAAGTTCAAGATCAAGGTGTCAGTCTAATAAGGACCCTCTTCCTGGCTTGCAGATGGCCACTTTCTCTGTGTGTTCTCACATGGTGGAGAAAGAGGGGGAGTGGGAGGGGTGGGGGAAGGAAGGGGAGAAGAGGATAAGAGGGATGGAGGGATATCTTTTTCTTCGTCTTCTAATAGGGCCACAATCCTATCTGATTAGGGTCCCACCCTGTGACCTCATTTAACCTTAATTACTTTCCAAACACTATATTCAGGTACAGTCACATGGGAGCTTGGGCTTCAATTTATTAATTTTGGGGACATTTCAGTTCAGAGCATGACACTTGTCTTAACACGATTTTATTAGTTTGGTTAATATCACCAACTTAGCTTAATTGTTCAATGAATAAAAATAGTTTCTTATATCTATATCTATTTGATTTTATTGAGCGATATTACACCTAGCACCCTAGATATAATACTTACAGTTCCTATATGCTTATTATATTACAATATACATAAATAGCAATATTCATTTTAGCCTCAAATGCTCATACTCAAAGCCTCAATACTCATGTCAGCCTCACTTACATTTTTTTCTTTTTTGCGGTACGCGGGCCTCTCACTGTTGTGGCCTCTCCCGTTGCGGAGCACAGGCTCAGCGGCCATGGCTCACAGGCCCAGCTGCTACGCATCATGTGGGATCTTCCCCGACCGGGGCACGCACCTGTGTCCCCTGCATCGGGGACATCTCAACTACTGCGCCACCAGGGAAGCCTCTCATTTACATTTTTAAGCGTTCATGAAATAATGATTTCTACTGCGGGTGGCACTATTTTAAATGTATCCTTTTTCCACCAAAAAAAAAAAAAAAGTGTAAAACTCAATTTTACTTAAGATGACAGTGTCTCCTGTTTTATTAAAACCTATTTATCTGGATATAAACAAAATAGAATAAAAATCAATAATGCATTAGCTCTGGGAAGATAGAATTTCTTTGTAATATTGAATCTAGAATTCTTTTTCTACCAATAATTCATAGAAAAAATAACTGAATAGGAACACACCGTAAGGTGTATATTTTTTCTCCCACATACAAGTAAAATCCTTGCACTCAAAATGGCAGATGCTTTCACTTCCCTGAAGGGAAGAATAGAAGGGAAAATCTGTAAAAAAAAAAAAAAAATTGAATTTGCAGCCTCAGCAACTAAACTTTTTTTTTTTAATGTACGCACACCTCTGTTAAAGAAACAAATTTTGTTGAGTATTTGGAATTTTTCTAAAAGTTCCAGGGTATTTATTTTCATTGCAGTATTTAAAATTCTTTAAAGATGTCTTTGGCATTTTTTTCACGCTTATGGCTGAACTGTTATGTTGTTTGTAGAATATATATGTGTATGTGTGTGTATATATATGTATATATATACATATATATATATACACACGTGTGTGTGTGTGTATCAACAAGAGATAAGAGATTCTGGGCTTTTTATTCAAACAACCAACTCACAAGATGTAGGCACATCAGGAAAAGTGGTGGAGAAACACAAATTTGTTCATTCTCTGTGTGAGAACATGGAACAAATTGACTTTGAGGGTCTTAGTTTTAAACACTGAGAACTGGAATACAGGATCAAGTCATGATTTCTCTATTAATGAGAGTGAAAATTTTGTTATGGTATCAAATTTTGCTGCCCCCTTTGGGTAATAAATGTATATTTAAGGAGGAAGTGACCTATTATTTGTGTTGTTTTTGTGCAAAAGTGAGACACTTTAAAGTTGCAATGACAATAAAATTGGCTATTCTAAATACTTTATAAATATTTTTGCCTTTGGAGAGAAATAGTATTCTTTGCCCAGTTTGATTCCTTACCAGTAAGGGCAAGCCTCATTTGTAAATGTTCTTGCCCATCTCTTTGACAGATGACTGAAGGGTTTCTAAAAGAAACATGTCATATCTTCAGTTTGATTTATATCATTCTATTTATTTAAAAATATTGTCCATAATTTATTTTTTATTTATATTAGAGAAGATAATAGCTTTTCTTCCTACCTGATGCAGGACACTATCTTTTGGAGAAACAATCTCATCTTCCCTAGACTGTGCTTATTCACTATTAATATTCAGAATATATAATTTTTCTAAAATATTATTTTTAAAAAGTAAGAAAAAGGTTATATTAAAATGGCAAAAATATGAAATTTCCAATTAAGTAGCTAAAGTTAATAAACTTGAATTGAAAAATAAACCAAACTACATTTTATTATCATTCTTTTCAGGTAACAGAAAGAAAGCAACAGTTGGAGAAATGCTTGAAGTTGTCCCGTAAGATGCGAAAGGAAATGAATGCCTTGACAGAATGGCTGGCAGCTACAGATATGGAATTGACAAAGAGATCAGCAGTTGAAGGAATGCCTAGTAATTTGGATTCTGAAGTTGCCTGGGGAAAGGTAAAACCTGTATCACTGAAGGTTATTTTTAGCATACATGAAAACATACAGCAATATGATTTTTCAAGGAACTATTAATGTGCAACAATAATAGAGTCATAAATATTATTGTGCTTCATTCTGCCGTTCCTCAAAAATTCATCAATAGTTTAACTGTATATTTCAGGATTACAATAAAGCCAGTGGGAAGCTTTAGCAAGTGTCTCTCCAAAGCTTGTTTAGAATTAGGTAGGTCATGAATAAAAATATGTTCATGGGGGCTTCCCTGGTGGCGCAGTGGTTGAGAGTCTGCCTGCAGATGCAGGGGATGCGGGTTCGTGCCCCGGTCCGGGAGGATCCCACATGCCGCTGAGCGGCTGGGCCCGTGAGCCATGGCCGCTGAGCCTGTGCGTCTGGAGCCTGTGCTCCGCAACGGGAGACGCCACAGCAGTGAGAGGCCCACATACCACAAAAAAAAAAAAAAAATGTTCATAAAAATACATACATCCTTAAAATATATGCATCAATCCTTAAAAATATATACATCATTAGTCAGAAAGTCAGTCCAAAGATGAGATTCCATGTTCCCTAGCTTGCCTAAGAGAGACTATTCAGGTGGATCCCACAGCCACGAGGAAGGCAAAGATGCAGAGACTGCAGACAGTTGGGCAGGACAGACTCGCAAGATCGGCAGATTGTTGATGTCGCAATCATAGAAAAAATCTCATGGGGTCTGTATGACCGCTATCGTTTCCATCACCAAACATCACGGGATTTCCTTTAATCCTCAGCTGGTAGATTCTTGCTGTTTTCTCTGACAGCCAGTCAGACATCATTGTTCTCTACAGTTCATGGTCAAGGCACTAATAGCTTAATATTTCTTTTTCAGTTGATATATTACTGCATTACTTAAAAGTGTGTTGATATAAAGTAAATAGTTGATATTAATAATGCGTTTTCACCTTAAACTTTGCCAAGCCTTTGGGCACTTAGCAAAAAATAAATCATAGCACACATTCTGCCCCCTCATTTTTTTAAATAACAAACATGTGCCTGCGTTAACTAGATGTTTAAGAGATCTGTGCTTTATTTTTAATTCAAGAAGCCTTATCTAGATTACCCAAATTTGGGAAACTTTAATTGCATTATGTAAAAACTTAGTCATACAATGAGATCAAAATTGAAAACTGATTTTCTTTATGTAGATTCAGATGACAAGTAGATGTAAAAATTTGTTACATACAAATTTTGTCAGATAAACAGTAGGGAATAAATGTCTTTTTCTTCCCTTTCAGAATAGATTTGTTGTTAGAGATAAGATATTTACTTGTAGTTATTAGTTCAGGATCATATATATTGTGAGATTATTAGAGTAGTGAGTGTACAGAGGGTACAGATTAGAAGGTACATCGGCCTTTTATTTCCCCTTATCACCCAAACAAACATTATATTTCTATGTGATAATTTAGTTGGGATCAATGACAATCATGTATTTAGGTGCAGGCTGGGCTGCTATGAGAAATAAGCCAAAATTCCATTTGCCAGATCTTAATCACATGGTCATATCTAGCCTTCAGGGAGGGTGACAAAAGATGGTCTCTATCTGGCTGGGTAGCCAGTGTGTCCTGCTGAAATGATGAGTAGGTCTTATACTAAAATGAAGAAAGAGAGAATGCATTCTTGGGGACAGACAGCAGTTTTGGCCAGAGCAGTATCAACTTTTCCTTTTCCCTCCTAAGATAAAGACAGAGAAAGTCCTGAATGATCTGTCTCTCTCTATATATATGACCTACTGATGGCAATTTCAACCATAAGTACTCATAAATAAACAAAAAAGCCCAGAAAATATTTATGATCTATTAAAGTATAAAATATGGTAAAACATCCATGGGACATGTAGAGGATTCATGAAAATGATCCAGGCTTCATTCTGTTATCCTTCTCTTAATGCTAGGGACAATATATTTGGTTGTTCATATCCAGTTTAATGGATATGTTAGTTTACTAGGGCGGCCTAACAAAATACCACAGACTGAGAGGCTTAAACAACAGAAGTTTATTTTCTCACAGTTCTGGAGGCTGGAAGTCTGAGGTCAAGGCTTTGGCAGGGTTGTTTTTTTCTGAGGACTCTCTCCATGTCTTGTAAATAGCTGTCTTCAGATGGTCTTTCCTCTGTACATGCATGTCTCCCAATTTCTCTTATAAGGACACCAGTCATATTGGATTAGGGTCTACCCTAATGACCTTTTTTTTTTTTTTTTTTTAACCTTAATTACCTCTTTAACTGTCCTGTCTGCAAATAGGGTCACATTCTGAGGTACTGGGGTTAGGACTTCATCATATGAATGTTGAGGGGACACAATTCATCCCATATTAGTAGAGTAGGTTTCTAAATATAATGAGGAATGCTAACATAATGGTGCACAAAGGAGTAGAGCTATACATGAAGGGAATTTGAACAATTCTGACTATAATTTATAACTGACTGAGGTGAAACTACAAAAGTATGCCACATATGAACTCAAAATTCCAGAGTCTCCATAAGGTCATTGAATATGTCACCTAAGGAGATATGTTTGCTTTAGCCTCACCATAAAATCATTAAAATATCATAAGATAAAGAACTTGGCAAGGTTTCTAGATAATCCTTGTCATATTAGAAAGCTTGAGTGTTCTGGAGATGGCTTAGCTTACTGAGTCTATCTGAAGCATTTTCCATAAAACTCTGAAGCAATACTAATTTGAGATCCAACAGGAAAAAAAAGATATAAATCTGGCGTTTTTCTTTGTCTATATGATAATTTATCACTCTTTCTTGATCTTTTGAAACACTAAGCTGCTAATGATATACTTTTAGACCCCTTAGTGGTCAAATGAAAAGGATACACATTTACATCTTAATTACATAATTTTTTAATAAACTCATTTGGAAGGTGCTGAAGCTTTTTCAAAAATTACAGTCATATAGTAAAAACATGTGGCATACAGATATAAAGCAGTCACATTTATGATAATGATTCTATTTTCTTAAAATGAAAAAAAAGTTAAACTTTCATACCTGAAACCCCATGACTCCTTAGTACGTTCTCATTTCAAATGCTTCCTTGGTAGATGGAGAACTTGACTCAGACAGTTAGTCTCGCCTGCCATTTCAAAAGATAAATGTCAGACTTCTTTGCAAAACAAATTCATTTTTTTTGGTTTCTTTTTATTGAAGCATAATTGGCATATAACATTGTATTAGTTTAAGGTGTACGGCATAAAGTTTTGACATTTGCATACAGTGTGAAATGATCACCATGTCAAGTCTCATTACCATCTGTCACTATGCAAAGTTACAAATCTTTTCTTCTTGTGATGAGAACCTTTAAGATTTACTTTTTTGGCAACTTGAAAATTTGTAATGTAATTTTGTCAGCTATAGTCACCATCCTGTACATTACATCCTCATGACTTAGTTTATAATTGCAAGTTTGTACCTCTTTTTTTTCATTTCCCACATTCTTTTTATTTTTTCTATAATGTAGTCAGTAGCACAAGCTTAATCACTTTTTTTAACATCTTTATTGGAGTATAATTGCTTTACAATGGTGTGTTAGTTTCTGCTTTATTACAAAGTGGATCAGTTATACATATACACATGTTCCCGTATCTCTTCCCTCTTGCGTCTCCCTCCCTCCCACCCTCCCTATCCCACCCCTCTAGGTGGTAACAAAGTACCGAGCTGATCTCCCTGTGCTATGCGACTACTTCCCACTAGCTATCCATTCTACGTTTCGTAGTGTATGTATGTCCATGCCACTCTCTCACTTTGTCACAGCCTACCGTTCCCCCGCCCCATATCCTCAAGTCCATGCTCTAGTAGGTCTGCGTCTCCATTCCCATCTTGCCCCTAAGTTCTTCATGACCTTTTTTTTTCTTAGATCCATATATATGTGTTAGCATATGGTACTTGTTTTTCTCTTTCTGACTTACTTCACTCTGTAGGACAGACTCTAGGTCCATCCACCTCACTACAAATAGCTCAATTTCGTTTCTTTTTATGGCTGAGTAATATTCCATTGTATATATGTGCCACATCCTCTTTATCCATTCATCCGATGATGGACACTTAGGTCGCTTTATCTCCTGGCTATTGTAAATAGAGCTGCAATGAACATTTTGGTACATGACTCTTTTTGAATTATGGTTTTCTCAGGGTATATGCCCAGTAGTGGGATTGCTGGGTCATATGGTAGTTCTATTTGTAGTTTTTGAAGGAACCTCCATACTGTTCTCCATAGTGGCTGTATCAATTTACATTCCCACCAGCAGTGCAAGAGTGTTCCCTTTTCTCCACACCCTCTCCAGCATTTATTGTTTCTAGAGTTTTTGATGATGGCCATTCTGACCAGTGTGAGATGATATCTCATTGTAGTTTTGATTTGCATTTCTCTAATGATGAATGATGTTGAGCATTCTTTCATGTGTTTGTTGGCAATCTGTATATGTTCTTTGGAGAAATGTCTATTTAGGTCTTCTGTCTATTTTTGGATTGGGTTGTTTGCTTTTTTGATATTGAGCTGCATGAGCTGCTTGTAAATTGTGGAGATTAATCCTTTGTCAGCTGCTTCAGTTGCAAATATTTTCTCCCATTCTGAGGGTCGTCTTTTGGTCTTGTTTATGGTTTCCTTTGCTATGCAAAAGCTTTTACGTTTCATTAGGTCCCATTTGTTTATTTTTGTTTTTATTTCCATTTCTCTAGGAGGTGGGTCAAAAAGGATCTTGCTGTGATTTATGTCATACAGTGTTCTGCCTGTGTTTTCCTCTGAGAGTTTGACAGTGTCTGGCCTTACATTTAGGTCTTTAATCCATTTTGAGCTTATTTTTGTGTGTATGGTGTTAGGGAGTGTTCTAATTTCATTCTTTTACATGTAGCTGTCCAGTTTTCCCAGCAGCACTTATTGAAGAGACTGTCTTTTCACCACTGTATATTCTTGACTCCTTTATCAAATATAAGGTGACCATATGTGCATGGGTTTATCTCTGGGCTTTCTATCCTGTTCCATTGATCTATATTTCTGTTTTTGTGCAAGTACCATACTGTCTTGATTACTGTAGCTTTGTAGTATAGTCTGAAGTCAGGGAGCCTGATTCCTCCAGCTCCATTTTTTGTTCTCAAGATTGCTTTGGCTATTCGGGGTCTTTTGTGTTTCCATACAAATTGTGAATTTTTTTGTTCTAGTTCTGCGAAAAATGCCAGTGGTAGTTTGATAGGGATCGCATTGAATCTGTAGATTGCTTTGGGTAGTAGAGTCATTTTCACAATGTTGATTCTTCCAATCCAAAAACATGGTATATCTCTCCATCTATTTGTATCATCTTTAATTTCTTTCATCAGTGTCTTCCAATTTTCTGCATATAGGTCTTTTGTCTCCTTAGGTAGGTTTATTCCTAGATATTTTATTCTTTTTGTTGCAATGGTAAATGAGAATGTTTTCTTAATTTCACTTTCAGATTTTTCCTCATTAGTTTATAAGAATGCCAGAGATTTCTGTGCATTAATTTTGTATCCTGCTGTTTTACCAAATTCAATGATTAGTTCTAGTAGTTTTCTGGCAGTATCATTAGGATTCTCTATGTATGGTATCATGTCATCTGCAAACAGTGACAGCTTTTCTTCTTCTTTTCAAATTTGGATTCCTTTTATTTCTTTTTCTTCTCTGATTGCTGTGGCTAAAAATTCCAAAACTATGTTGAATAAGAGTGGTGAGACTGGGCAACCTTGTCTTGTTCCTGATCTTAGTGGAAATGGTTTCAGTTTTTCACCATTGAGAATGATGTTGGCTGTGGCTTTGTCGTATATGGCCTTTATTGTGTTGAGGAAAGTTCCCTCTATGTCTACTTTCAGCAGTGTTTTTATCATAAATTTGTGTTGAATTTTGTCGAAAGCTTTCTCTGCATCTATTGAGATGATCATATGGTTTTTCTCCTTCAGTTTGTTGATATGGTGTATCACATTGATTGATTTGCGTATATTGAAGAATCCTTGCATTCCTGGAATAAACCCCACTTGATCATGGTGTATGATCCTTTTAATGTGCTGTTTGCTAGTATTTTGTTGAGGATTTTTGCATCTGTGTTCATCAGTGATATCGGCCTGTAGTTTTCTTTCTTTGTGACATCTTTGGTTTTGGGAAGCTTAATCACTTATTCGAAAATCAAGTGATGTTCTTTCCACCTCATGCATCATCACCAGCAGTAAAAATCCTGAGATTGAGATGTTTCAGGCAGAATTTTGATACCACACTAGGTGGAAAAAAATCCAACTTTTTTTTTTCTTTTGCATTTTATTGGTCATTGGCGTTTTATTTTTTTCTTCCAGTTTTACTGAGATATAATTGATATACAGCACTATATAAGTTTAAGGTGTACTCCATAAAGATTTGATTTATGTACATCATGAGATGATGACCACAATATGTTTAGTTAATATCTTTCATCTCATTTAAAAACAAAAGAAAAATTTTTTTCCTTGTGATGAGAAATCTTAGCGTTGACTCTCTTAACGACTTTCATATATAATATACAGCAGTGTTAATTAATCATGTTGTATGCTATATCCCTGAGTACTTGTTTATGTTAAAAATGAAAGTTTGTATCTTTTGACCACTTTCATCCAATTTCCCCTCCCCCAACCCCCTACTCTGATAACCATAAATCTGATCGTTTTTCCTTGGGTTGGTTTGTTTGTTTTTAAAGTATAATTGACCTACAAAACTCTGTTACTTCCTGGTACACAATATATTGATTTTATATTTCTATACATTACAAAATGATCACCATGATGTCTAGTTACCATCTGTCACCATACAAAGATTATTATTTACTGTATTCCCCACACTATGTATTTCATACCCATAACTCATTTATTTTATAACTGTAAGTTTGCACCTCTTAATCCCCTTCCCCTATCTTGCCCCCATCCTCTGGCAACTACTCGTTTGTTCTCTGTATCTATGACTCTGTTTCTATTTTGTTATTTATTTTGTTTTTTAGATTCCACATATAAGTGAAATCATATGGTATTTGTCTTTGTCTGTACCTCTTGAATGCCTCCTTCACGCATTTCTCCCACACCCCAGCACCCCTCCCCTCTAGCGACTACCAGTCTGTTCTCTGTAAGTTTTGTTTTGTTTTTTTGGATTCCCCATATAAGTGAAATCATATGGTATTTCTCTTTCTCTGCCTGACTTACGTCACTTAACATAATACCATCAAGGTCCATCTATGTTGTAGCAATTTTCAAGATTTCATTCCTTTTTATGGCTGAGTTGTATTCCATTGTGTGTGTGTGTGTGTGTGTGTGTGTGTGTGTGTGTGTGTGTGTGTGTACATTACATCTTCCTTATCCATTTATACATCAGGGGACACTTAGGTTGTTTTCATATCTTGGCTATTGTAAATACTACTGCAATGGACATACAGGTGCATGTATCTTTTAGAATTATTGTTTTCATTTTCTTTGGATAAATACCCAGGAGTAGAATTGCTGGATCATATGGTAGTTTTATTTTAATTTGTTTTTGGAGGAACTTCCAAACTGGTTTCTGTGGAGACTGCACCAGTTTACATTCCCACCAACAGTGCACTAGGGTTGCCTTTTCTTTACATCCTTGTCAACACTTGTTATTTCTTGTCCTTTTGATAATAGCCATTATGACAGCTGTGAAGGGGTATCTCATTGTGGTGATTAACATTTCCCTGATGATTAGTGATATTGAGCATCTTCCCATGTGACTTTTGACTCTCTGTATGTCTTCTTTGGAAAAAAAAATCTATTTAGATCCTCTGCTCGTTTTTTAATCAGATTGTTAGTTTTTTTTTCTTACTGAATTGTATGAGTTCTTTATATATTTTGGAATTAACCCCATATAGATATGTGATTTGGAAATATCTTCTCCCATTCAGTAGATTGCCATTTCATTTTGATGATGGCTTCCTTCACTGTACAGAAGCTTTTTAGTTTCATGTAGTCCCATTTGCTTACTTTTGCTTTTGCGGCAATTGCCTTTGGAATCAGATCCAAAAAATATTGCTAAGACTTATATCCAGAAGCTTTACAAAGTTTTATGGTTTATGATCTTACATTCAACTCTTTAATCCAATTTGAGTTAATTTTTGTATATGGTAAAAGATAGTAGTCCAGGTTTATTTTTTGGAATGTAGTTGTCCAGTTTTCCCAACACCATTAATTGAAGAGCCTGTCATTCCCCCCATATTCATGGCTCCTTTGTCATAGATTAATTGGCCATATATACATGGGTTTATTTTTGGGCTATGTTCCACTGATCTATGTGTCTGTTTGTATGCCATAACCACACTCTTTAAATTATTATAGCTTTGATGTATAATTTGAAATCAGGGAGCATGATGCCTCCACCTATATTCTTCTTTCTCAGGATTGCTTCGTCTATTCAGGATCTTTTGTGATTCTATCCATATCTGAGGATGGTTTGTTGTATTTCTGGGGAAAATGTCATTGTAATTTTGATAGTGATTGCATTGAAACTGTAGTTTGCTTTGGGTAATATGGACATTTGAGCAACATTAATTCTTCCAATCCATAAGCATGGAATATCTTTCCATATTTTTGTGTTTTTTTCACTTTTTTCATCAGTGTCTTACAGTTTTAAGTGTATAGGTTCTTTAACTCCTTGGTTAAATTTACTCCTAGGCATTCTATTCTTCTTAATGAAATTGTAAATGGGTTTATTTTTTTAATTTCTCTTTCTGATACTTTTAGTGTATCAAAATGCAACAGATTTTTGTGTATTGATTTTGTACTCTGCTAAGTTACTGAATTTATTAGTTTTAAAAGTTTTTTGGTGGAGTCTTTAGGGTTTTCTATATGTAAAGTTATGTTGTTCACAAATAGTGACAGTTTTACTTCTTTCTTTCCAGTGTGGGTGCCTGTTGTTTCTTTTACCTGCTTAATTGCTCAGGCTAGTACTTCTAATACTATGTTGAATATAAGTGGGGGGAGTGGACAACCTTGTCTTGTTCTTGATCTTAGAGGAAAATCTTTCAGTTTTCTTCATTATGATGTTAACTGTAGGTTTGTCAAAAATGGCCTTTATTATGTTGAGGTACATTCCCTCTATATCCAGTTAGTTGAGAATGTTTATTATGGATTGGTATTGATTTTTGTCATATGCTGTTCCTGCATCTACTGAGATGATCATATGATTTCTTCATCTTGTTAACATGGTATATCATGTTGATTGATTTGCAGAGGTTGAAGCTTCCTTTCATCCCTGGAATAAATCCCACTTCATCAAGATGTATAATCCTTTTAATGTATTCTTGGATTTATTTGCTAATGCTTAGTTGAAGATTTTTGCATCTATGTTAATCAGGGATATTGGTGTGTAATTTTCTCTTTTTGTGGTGTCCTTCTCTGGTTTTGGTGTCAGGGTGATGCTAGCCTCATAACATGAGCTTGGGAGCACTTGCTCCTCTACAGTTTATTAGAAGAGTTTGAGAAGGACAGGTATTAAATATTCTTTGAATATTTGATAGACTTCATCACTGAAGTTGTCTGGTCCTGGGCTTTTGTTTGTTGGGTGTGCTTTGATTATTGATGCAGTCTCCTTACTAGTAATTTGTCTATTCATATTTTTTTATTTCTTCATGATTCAGTCTTTGAAGATAGTATGTTTCTAGGAATGTATCCATTTCTTGTAGGTTGTCCAGCTTGTTGGCATATAATTGTTCATAGTAGTCTCCTATGGTCCTTCATATTTGTTTGGTATCAGTTGTAATTTCTCCTCTTTCATTTCTGGTCTTATTTATTTGAACCCTCTCTCTTTTTTTCTTAGTGAGTCTACCTAAAGGTTTGTCCATTTTGCTTATCTTTCCAAAGGACTTGTTCTTAGTTTCATTGATATTTTGTGTTGTCTTTCTGATCTCTATTTCATTTATTTCTGCTCTGACCATTATTATTTCCTTCTTTCTAATAACTTTGGGCTTTGTTTGTTCTTCTTTTTCTCTTTCCTTTAGGTATAAAGTTAGATTGTTTATTTGAGATTTTCCTTATTTCTTGAGGTAGGCCTATGTTTCTATGAACTTTGAACTTCCCTCTTAAAACTGCTTTTGCTCCATCCCATAGATTTGGTATGTTATATTTCCTTTTGCATTTGTCTCAAGGTATTTCTTTAAATTTCTTCTTTGATTTCCTCATTGACCCATTGGTTATTCAGTAGTAGGTTGTTTAATCTCCACATATTTTTACTGATTCTTTCTTCTGCTTTTTCTAGTCTTCTGTTGAACTCCTCTAGTGCATTTTTAAGTTTAGTTATTGTAATCTTCAGCTCTTTAGTTTCTGTTTGGTACATATATTTTCTGTCTCTGTTGAAGTTCTCCCTGTATTCATCCATTCTTCTGAGTTCAGTGAGCATTTTTTAACCATTACTTTGAAATATTTGTCAGGTAGATTCCTTATCTCCATTTCATTGAGATTGTTTTCCTGTGTTTTTTTTTTTACTTCTTCTTTCATTTGGAACCTATTCCCCTGTCTCCTCATTTTGCTTGACTCTGTGTTTGTTTCTGTGTGTTAGGTGAAACAGCTAATTCTCCCAGTCTTACAGGAGTGGCAAGAAAAAAAATTAAAATAACAGGAATAAAACATTTTAGAATAATAATAACAGAAATAAGATAAAAAGTTTATAATGGGAATTGCAAAGTTAAACCATTGATACTAATTTGAAATTCCTAAAGCCCAGTAGCTGTTTCATTCTATTTTTTAAAAATTTTTGGCTGCATTGGGTCTTCATTGCTATGTGTGGGCTTTCTCTAGTTGCAGCAAGTGAGGGCTACTCTTCATTGCGGTGTGCAGGCTTCTCATTGCGGTGGCTCCTCTTGTTGTGGAGCACGGGCTGTAGGTGCACAGGCTTCAGTAGTTGTGGCATGTGGGCTCAGTAGTTGTGGCTCATGGGCTCAGTAGTTGTGGCTCACGGGCTCAGTAGTTCTGGCTCATGGGCTCTAGAGCACAGGCTCAGTAGTTCTGGCGCACGGGCTTAGTTGCTCCACAGCATGTGTGATCTTCCCAGACCAGGGCTCGAACCCGTGTCCCCTGCATCGGTAGGCAGATTCTTAACTACTGGGCCACAAGGGAAGTCCCTCATTCTATTTTTAAATTCAACAATCTGCCTCCATCAGAGTAGTGATAAAGAGGGAAAAATTAATAATAAGATTTTGATAGAGCGGATCACTTCTAGCTGCATGGTCTGAACAACAGAGATGCCGTAAGAAAACCACAACTGTGATGTCTGTCACTCCATGAATGATCACATATATTCCCTCTTTGTACTGTACAAATCTCTGGTAATGGATTTTGCCAGGTTAAGGTCAGAAACACTGATGGCTCTAGTGTAGAGACAGAGACAACAGAAGGGGAGGGTAAGGCAAACTAGGGGAGGTTACTAGCACCTGGGGAGTTGTAGTACTAGCACTGTACAAGATCCCTGAGCTGTCATAGTAACCCCTACTCTCTTAGACTACTACATGGGCATTAACAGTTTCATTTGCCAAAAGGACAGGGAAAGTACCTGTTTTGTTCACTGGTTTTTCCCGTGCACATAAAATAGTATCTGGCATGTAGCACATGCTCAATAAAAATCTCTTCGATATAATAAATTGTAACTTAAGAGGTAAAAATTAAAAGAATGCCAAAGTGTTTCTTGAGAGAAGAGAAAAATGCTGATTTGCTTTCAAAGTTTGGGAAGTTTTAGAGCAAATGGAAATGATCATCTGACCAAATGCTCCCATTTTATAGATGAGAAAATAGAAGTCCTGGTATATATCAAATCTGCAACTAGAATCCAACACTCTGATTTTAAGGTATCTAAAGTGACAAAAAGCTATTCATCATCCACAATGAGAATAAAATACAGCATGGCTAAATTTGAAGTGCACAATATATAAGTCCACATAAAATAATAAAATGAAAATTCTGTGTGCATTTATCACCTATTTTAGTCTGTAATCTATTTCCACTGGTGTGATAATAGATTTTAAATATTATATGTTAATGTCTTAAAATCATGGCCCAGTGGTTAGAACTCTGTGCTTTCACTGCGAAGGGAATGAGTTCAATTACTAGTCAGGGAACTAAGATCCTGCAAGCCATGCAGCATGGACATTAAAAAAAAGGAATCACTTTGGTTAGTTGGATATAAGTAAATCAATTCTGAATATCCCATGACTGGTCCCAGTTGTTTAGCATATGAATTGAGCACAGAAATATAACCATCGGAAAATAAATATTTCTGTAATTAAATAGAAGTTTATATCTCTGATCATCATTATGTCTGGAAACTATAAGCTTCAGCAGTGTTTAATTTACATGATTTTCTGATTTAACTGCTAACTGATTTTTCATTCCTAATTTAATTTCAGTAATCAAAAATTCACAGCCAGTTAAATAATTCAGCTATATTAAAGCCCTTTAATATTCACAGTGTTATCTAAAAATTAAAATGGTTAAATATCATTCCCTAGAAAAATATTTTTTGTCCTTTAATAGTTTAAAGGTTTAATAGTTTAATCCATCAGCTTTTTGGATAATTCATATTTACCATTTTACCTAAATTGACCATTAGTTTTTATTAACAGTAGTCTTGGGATACCAAGAGTTACGTGTTAGAATCACACACACACACACACACACACACACACACACACACACACACACACACACATATAAATGTTGAGTTTAACTCAGGGTAGTAAATAATGCACAATAATTGATGTCTAAATAGTCACTTATGTAACAAGTCATGATTTTCACATTTATTTCAGGGACAAATTTTTATAATAGCCAACATTAGGAACAACAATTATAACTTTCCTCAATTATCCTTCTGCTGTCACTTCAATGCTAAAATTTAATGACAGTTACCCACTAAGATCTCATGACATAATGTATCATTGTGTTTTCCAGTGGTTCTCAGCATTGGCCGCACATTGAAGTCACCTGGGAAACTTTAAAAGCCTACCAGTGCTGAGGGCCCACCCGAAGAAAATTCTGATTTTATTGGTCTGAGTGTGGCCAGTGTCTAATATTCAGCAAAGTTTGAGAACCACTAGCTAGTGCAGCACAAGCAGTCTTATGAGATCTACGTTCAGTTCAGCCAGTGATGTCCTGTAGTGTTTTTTTTTGTTTTTTTTTTTAACAATTACCTTTCACGGTTTAAAGAGATCTGGCCTCTGGTCCTAGATTATCTGGATAATTGCATCAACTCATCACTCCCCTTAGCTATAAAAGCATGAGAAGTATTACTTATTTCTACAGTCTGTTACACTATCATTCCCGTGAAAAATTACGTATCTTTTTTAAAGAGAGCACAGTAATTTATCTGTGAAGTGAAATAACACTAGCAGATCATTAACTTTGTACAATGAATGCATCAAGCAGCTGTTACTTAGAAAATAGAACATCTGTTAAATACCACTGGAGTCACTATTCACTGTCATAGTTATAGCTATAATTTCTGTTCTGCATATTCTGCTTTCATGAAATTCTTTTTTAATAGGCAATGCATTATTAATAAAAAGTCAATACACATTGGTATAAAATCGACTATTGAATGTTTTATATTCTTTTAAAATTTATCATTATATTATTCCATCACATTAGCCTAATAATAAAATATGTTCAAATCCTTGGACCATGGCAGAGTAATGTAGGACCTGAAAAAACAATTAATATCATGTTTTATCACATATTAGATTGAATAATACACTGTTGATTTAATTGCAGCTATTGTGGATCAAAAGAAACACCACCACCTTAAATGTGAACATATATTGTATGTTCTATCTCAATTTCAGAGACCTTAATATGTGACAAATGCACATCTTAGAATTGCAGTAATGTGGCAAATTTGTTCACTTTCTTCCCATGAATATGTTTTGTAGCTAAAGGTAAAAACTCTCTCCCATTTCTGATGACCAGAAATGGTATAATATTTATGCAGACTGACTGAAGGTAGAATTCACTTGGTGAGGGTAACCTTTTAAATTACCTTTTTTGGGTGTGTTAGTTAACTCTTCATCCATATAGTGGGAACTTGCACAAGAGATAAAGAAAGATCAAATAAATAGGAATTTTGTAGCATTCTAGTAAAGGATGGAAAATATATGGAAATGGTGTTATGGCACACATTTGACTAAAAGTGGGACTGAGTGAAGATAGAATCTATGGGACAGGGGACACCTAAGAGATAAGAAAAGGGGAGAGGGATGAATTGGGCAATTGGGATTGACATGTATATACTGATGTGTATAAAATTGGTGACTAATAAGAACCTGCTGTATAAAAAAATAAGAAAAATTCAAAAAAAAGAATTCATTTAAAAAAGGGGGGAGAGGGTGGGAATAATAGGAAATCAGATTGAGAAGTTATCCTAAGAATATAAATCAATCAGAAATTCCAGGAGAATTTGTGGAAAGCATTGGACCTCTGAAATGTGATATGGGTGAAAGAGAGGGTCGAGGGCAAGTGGTTTTTGTTTCTCTGGCCCTGTTGGAAAATATCCAACACTTTTTACTATTTTACCTTTAAATCAGTTAAAGATGTTTCCATCACATAATTTTATGATCAACAGAGACTGACAGAACAGGTTTTTCCAGCCTGCTACCTCATCAGTGAAGAGAGTTGATGAAGATGATGGTGGAATCCTGAACCTCTCATGCCATTTTAAATTAGACTCAAGTGATTTAACTTATAGGTATGAGAGATGAATCAGAATGTAGTTTCCATCCTTCACATGAACACATGGGTGGGTGTCTTAATTAGGAGAAATTAACCTATGCTACCCATTTCTTTATTATAAGAAAATTGTTCTAGCATTTTAGAAATTGCTATGGCTATGAAAAAGTAGAGAACAAATTTGTTTTTTTTAAATCATAGAGGTTAGTGTTTAATATTTCAACTATTTATTCTGGAGCTATCAAATGTTACAAATTAAGGATATGGAAAATAAAGAAAAATGTTAGATTTTGTGGCAATTGATATTTACATTGAGTTCTACTCTTATCTGACATTTTTTTCCCCTGTATCATAAAACCCCAGAGCACCAAGTAGATAGTCCACATTAAGCTGCTGTTGAAACTCCTGTAACTAGACTTATGACCATGTCATAGGTCAAAATAAAACTGTGTCCATAATTTTGCTTTTAATTCAGTCTTAAAATTGATCCTAGAATCTGTCACACTACTGCATGATTGAAAAAACTAAGAGAGCTGATTTACAATTTATTCAATTTAATCATTGAATTTGAACTTGCCCATTCAGAAGGGCACACCTTCCCAAACCCTCTCCAACCCTCACCTCATAAGGCAACAGATGGAACCTTGTGTGCTGAGGATTGAATGCCTTTTAAGAGGAAGAAGTGTATTTTCAATTCTTTCTCCCCATCTCACCAACCCCATAAATAAGTCTACCTTTCTTAAAGAGGTAAGGGTATAGAGAGAATGGCCAACACAGTAGCTGTAGTTTAATTCAGTAATTCAGTTCTCAGTACATCTGCAAGTATAGACACTCTTCTGTTAAGGGAGACTTTTAGAGCGTGGAAAAATGGTTCCTTGACATCATAAGATATATGTTTTTAGTTTCCAGTGAGTACCCCATATTCCTTTTTTGGTGGCTTTTGATTCCAACCTTCGTACTTTCTCATCATTTTATACTTTGTCTTTAGTCAGTCTAAACCATCCAATCCTTTATGGTAAACTCTGGTTTCAAGTATCACCTCTCCCTTGAAGCCATTCATGCTTATCCCAGCCATGAATTATCTTTTCCTCAAAATTATGTTCTTTCTAATATGATATCAAATTGTTTGCTTGTGTTTCAACTTTTCTCTCCAGCTACACTTTAGGTAGCATTAGAGCAAGGTATGCAGAGACTGCCTCCTTCCTTTTCTCTGGCAGTGAATGGCACAGTGCAGAGTGGGTATTAAGCATCTAATGTACATTGACTCATTGAAATTTAAGTAAGATCTTCACAGAGCAAGATCAGCATATTTTTAAAAATCTAAGATCCTATTATTTTTAAGCCATGCCATTAATTTAAAATGCTTTTGTGGGGGAAAATTAAAAATCCATTAAACGAGCACCATATTTTTCCTAACCAAAAATAGCTTTTATGTAAATGATTCAATACCAGTTTATTCTTGAATACCACATGTAAAGGTTTGAGTTTAGGTCTTTTTACAGTAGGAGTGTAAATTTTCTCCTGATTCACTTTTGGCCATAAACGGTTATAAACTACAACAATGAACACTTTTTTTTCAAGCTCATGTTCATGATGGTGTTAACTTCAACATGTTTGAGTTTTATCTTATAACATTGAAAAACATAAAATGAAACCAGAAATTAGCCCACATTTCCTGTTTTTTTTTGTTCTCATTAACTGAATGAAGTATCACTGGACATTAAATATTTTCTCTTGAAAATTAGCTGGAGTATTTGGGTAGTTTTTAATGAATAATAGTTGTTTGTGACCCATTAACTGTTTGCAACAATATTTCCTAAATTCAAAACTTCTCTGATCTCTTCTGAGATTTGGAAATTTCCACTGCCTTTAATTGCATTGCCTGGCTTAGAAGGAACAAATGTCTGTGTACGCAGCAACTTTTTGTATCAAAGCTTAAATGTAGTATCATCTTTCTGAAGTTATTTTAAAAGATAGTTAGTGATCCAAATATAAATTAAGTTTTAGCTTCTTTAACTTTGTGAGGTGTTACCTTTACGAGTAAATGAACTATCGTGACAAGGCACTAGTCTGGAATATAGGAAGTACGAAATGCTCATTTACATATATTTTCATATTTTTGTCATACTCAAATATAAGTTTTATAAAGGTAAGGACTTTGTGTCTCTGTCGTTTTATCCACAGTGCCTAGAATAGTGGCTACCCCGTATGGTTGTTAAGATTGTGTACTACACAAGGGTGCAGGCAAAGGGAATGAAAGGGCTGGAATCTAGCCCATGAGAACTCACATGTCAAACTGCAGAAGGGCTTTTTCCACGCAAAGATGGCATTTCTCATAATTTCCTAAAAGACACTAGGTAAAATCACCTACATCCCTGCTGTAATAGTGACCCATTTAGCAGGAGCTCAGTAACATTTGTGATTAATACATGAAGGAATTCCTTTTATGAATTGCTAAGCTCACTCATGTGCAACAGGTGACACCTACATTACAAATAGCCCTTTGCATGGTAGCTGATAAGTTCATTTAGCATTAGTTACCTTAATTTCAGATATTTTTTATTTTGAAAAAGAAAAACAAATAGAAAAGCATATATTAGAATTGAAGAAACAGTGATTATGTTTTGTATAGAAATTATTTTACACCATCTTTTAACCTCATTTATTCCCCTGCTTATTTGATAGCCAAAGCAAAATCAAAATGTGTATATGTCTATGTGTGTGTGTATTTCTATATATTTTGAGTAGACCAGGACCTGAGAGTATGGAGGAAAGGCAGCCGTAAGAGTTATTTCTGTATACTACAAAGATAGAACTGCACCTTGAGAACATATAGGACTAAGGATATATGCTGGCCTCATAGAGACCATCTTCCTGTCCTTTACTTGGACACTTCTCTTACTCTCTGTGCTTATATTTCATTTGCCTCTTTGCAGAAGGTCTCCTTCCACTTCTTGTCATTGCTGCTCCCCAGTGATTTTGTCTTACTATGGCTTTGACTTGCTGCAGTAAAGACATCAGTTCCATTTCAAATGACTTCTCAGCTGGGGTATTACCATAGTGTCTCTCAGTTAAACTTCTTGAGAGAGTATCTGTTTGGCTCAGACTTATCCACCAGGGAAGGTCCAACAGCTGTATGTGGGCGAGGGAGGGATCGGGGGCAGAGGCAGGGAAGTGCAAGATGGTCATGTGGTCTGCCATGACACGTCACAAGAAAGGGTGTACGTAGAGCTGACAGTAAAGTTTATACTAGGATCAGTTTTCCATCAACTCTCTACATAATTTCTAATATTAAATGTGCTTATTTTCAGGTTTGAAAATCAAGTCTTAGGAAGTGCTGGTGCTCTCTTAGAGGATTTTAATAGTATCTCTTTAAATTACTTCTAACAGAAATTAAGCATTTTTTTCAATTATGAGTGTGAGCAGCAAACCCCAGCAGAATCAGTAGTTCCTGTGACTTTGCCAGCAGTCACAGATAAAATTATGACAGATAATTTTATATCATATTCTAGTCATTGAATATAATTCAAAACACTAGTGGTGCCAATCACTACTTTGAAATTATCCTAAAGGTCTGTTGCTAGATCATTGTAGTTACACATGTTACGAAAGAAAACATGTATTAGTATCTCACAAATTTTAAAAATATATTTTGTATATTTTATTTAAGTATAATTGTTTTTAATTTTAAATCTGTAGCATTTAATTTTATCCTTTTAAAAACATTATTATGAGAAAGGATACTTAAGTTTCACCAGATGCCAAACAGGTTTGTGGCACCAAAAATTTGAAAGTACCTGCAGTAGAAATACAAGAGTGCAATGATTGCTGAATTTTCTAAAAGCAGTTGCTTAGCCACATAGCACAGGGAGATCAGCTTGGTGCTTTGTGACTGTGACCACGTGGAGGGGTGAGATGGGGAGGGTGGGAGGGAGATAGATGCAGGAGGGAGGAGATATGGAGCTATATGTATATGTATAGCTGATTCACTTTGTTATAGAGCAGAAACTAGCACACCATTGTAAAGCAATTATATTCCAATAAAGATGTTAAAAAATAAAATAAAATGAAAAGTAAAAAACGGTAAATAAGTAAATAAATAAATAAAAGCAGTTGCTTATTTGTGGATGGGTTTTCTGAGATCGACCTTTAGCCAATACATATACAAATTAAGTAAATATGAGTATGTTTAGATGGACAGTATGTATGTTTATTATTAAATATGTGCAATCATAAATAAATAAGTCAACCATGTTTATGTATGCATACATATTCATATATACCCAGTAAGGAAGCTACAGTGTATATAGTATGATTTTCATCATTCCTAAAGACATGGTTGAAAGTTTAAACCCTTGAAAAATCTTACCATAGTAACTGGACGCATAGCCATTTCAAAAGCTTTAAGTCTTAAGACGACAGTACTCGAAGCTCAAATGCTGTTCTTTTCACAGGCTACTCAGAAAGAGATTGAGAAACAGAAGGTTCACCTAAAGAGCATTACAGAGCTAGGAGAGGCCTTGAAAGCAGTTTTGGGCAAGAAGGAGACCTTGGTGGAAGATAAACTGAGTCTTCTGAATAGTAACTGGATAGCTGTCACTTCCCGGGCAGAAGAGTGGTTAAACCTTTTGTTGGTAAGAGAAGAGGCTGGAAGATTTTCAGCCCCTCTGCATCACAAGAAAGAAATTATATAAGCTGTAAATAATAGTATTTATGTTAGCAAATTCTTCAACTCCACATAAATGTTAGCCCTTATTTCAATATCTGTTTCCATAGTGTAATATATTTTTGCATGTTTGTATTATATTCTATATGGAGATTGCACCTAAAAGTAATTTGAATGATACTACAGTTTTTGTCTTTTAAAATTGTACAAAGTAGGACAAATATTTTAAAATATTGTCTAACTAACACTGTGTCATGGTATGTCTCTAAAATTAAGGAGTACCAGAAACACATGGAAACCTTTGACCAGAACGTGGATCACATCACAAACTGGATCATTCAGGCTGATACACTTTTGGATGAATCTGAGAAAAAGAAACCACAGCAAAAAGAAGACGTGCTTAAGGTAGCAAATAAACTATTATGAAAAGTAATTTTCACACTGTGCAACAGTTATATCAATCATCTTTGTCCTAAAAGATACAAAGGCCTCCTTAATAAGAGTGAAAAAAGTCTTCCTCTCTTCCTTCCCCCCTCTTTCCTTCCTTTCCTTTCTCCTTTAATGCCTTCTTTCCTTCCCTCCCTAACTTCTTTAATTCAAATGGGAGTTCATGACTTTGAAGAGCCCTGTAATCTGGATATCTGTCCATATCGACCTCTCAGCTAATTACACGCAACTTAAAATGTGATGAGAAAAGGATTCCCGGATTTATTTTGGTGTTATATTGCAAATTCATGCCCATTTTAATAGTAATCCTATATTCTTATACCTAACACAAAGATTAGCTTCTCAGCATCGTTCACAGACCATCTGAGTAAACAACGGGAGTCCAGTCTATGGACATTTTGCCTATGCGATGTCTAAATCTTAGTAGTTAGTAACAATACTGAGCTTATATAAAACTGAATTTTTCATTCTTAACTATATGTAAACTAAACATGGCTTCGTGTTCTCTTTTTTTTGTATTGAAACCGATTATTAGGACATCCTAAGCTGTCTTTCTCAATGGCAACTTAGTCTTTACTTAAAAAAAAAAAATGGTTCCTGTAAAAGGATATGAGGGGTATAATGTGCAAATGTAACTTACTGATGCTATAATATCTCTATCTGATGACAGTTTTTTCAGTTAAATAGTAAGAATTGCATTTGAAGAAGTCTCATATAAATTAAACAATGCCTTACTTTGTTTTGTTGAAATTTTCAATAATTTTGACTAGTGGGTTACTATTTAAAGAATGCTTAAAAATTGTAGTTTCTGTCTATACAATTCATTTGTTTATTTTTTATGAAATTGATATTTTCTCAGGATTACAATTCCTTTTTAATGAAAAACTGTAAATGTATTTCATGCTGTGCCCCAGACATATTTACCCTATTATCTGTACCTTATTTTGTTCTTCCTTCTCCTTTGATGTGTAGGTAAGGGATGTTCCTTCAGGGTCGTTGGAAAAATAGGAACTGAGTTATTTCACTTAAGCCTCTCCAACCCCTTGAGACAGACGGAGCTTTCCTCAATCCCTCTGTCTGTGACACAGAATTCCTATCTGTTAGAAAATCCATGTTTTTCCCCATGGCAATCGATATGATAAAGAAAAAGGGAACTTGTAAGTACTCGGAAGGAACAGAAAATTGTTCTTCAGCTACCTTCCTTCCTGAGCACATATTCAGGTTGTTCCACAGCTTAGAAATTCAGGAAAGATAAAATAAGACTAAGTATAAAATACTACGATTGTTGCCAGCAACATAGAAAAGTTATTTTCCTTAGAAAAGGAAAACACCCCTTGTCCTTCTTCAGACTAAGGAAATACTTTCAATAAACATAGATCAAACGTAACCAAGGACAGTGACCTATTTTCCTGAGGTCACACACATTCTGACTCTACTCCTATTTTATGGAAGTTGGCTTTTTACTCCCTCCATTTTTCTCTCCATGTGCTCTTTCTCTTTCTCTCTCTTTCTCTCCCCCTCTCCCTCGCTCTTTCTTTTGCTTTCTCACTCTTTCGCTCTCTTTCAACTTCCATTTAATTACTAACTTTAAGCCCTGTCTCTTGCTCACGGAATATAGCGTTTAAAGGCTGAAATGAATGACATACGCCCAAAGGTGGACTCCACGCGTGACCAAGCAGCAAACTTGATGGCAAACCGCGGCGACCACTGCAGGAAAGTAATAGAGCCCAAAATCTCAGAGCTCAACCATCGATTTGCAGCCATTTCTCACAGAATTAAGACTGGAAAGGTAGGAAGATCTGCTCCAAGGTGGAAACTAGTGATAAATGATCTCTTGCGAAGGTTGCGCAGTACCCTGAAGGGGGGAAGCAACCCTCACAGCAAGGTTTTCAAAAGGAAAATGAAGGCCAGAATGTATTTGAGGAAATTTTACCATTGAATCTCATGGGAGATCAATCTCTCTCCCTTTTTCCCTCCTTACCCCCTGTATCCCTCTCTCTCTGTCATTTTGTTTTCCATGGCACAGCTCGTCTAGAACTGCATTCTGCACTGTTTTACATATGTACTTTCAGGGGTAACCTGCAGCACAGTAACAAATAACATGCTGCAGGCCAACAGCAGCAACAACAAAAAAGCACAAAAGACATACATCTAAAGAAAGCACTACCGACATATTTTGCCAAATATGATATTGCTTCTTGTGTGTGATATGGAAGAAATATCCAAAATGAGGTCTTGTACATCTCCTGCATGATCTAGGGTTTCTGTACATCTTTGCTGGTTGTGCACATGTGTGTATGTGCGTGTATTTTAACTTGCTCTTGCTAGTTGCCGATACTTACTATGATAAAATCCATTAGATTATAATGACATGCATGCCATGAAGACAAATAATTGCAAAGCTTATATATCCTAATTTTTGTAATTTTATATGTCTATTTATACTTATTCTATTTAATGAAGAACCAGGGTATATGGAACTTTTGCATGATAACCCTTTATATTTGTGTAACATTTAATGAAGGCAAAAATCTTATCTAATAGGTAGCTTGCAAAAATATATAAACACAGTATTATAGAATTTGAACTCTTTGGGGGTATCAAAATGCAAGGAATTACCTCCCAAATTTATAAAATGTAGTTTGACACATTTTTCAATATATATGATATGCTTTCAAATATAAAAATGTATGTAAAAGAAATATATGAGTTTACATATACAGATAATTGCTAGAAATAATCTTAAATGAGAATAACACTGAAATATTTGTGAGAAAATGTGATACGTCAGGTAAGTTTTGATTCCTGGAAAAATAGGAGAATACATTTGAAGAATTATTTTGGTAATTATGGACACCCAATAATAGCATGGTTTACATCTTCTAAGGCATTACTTTGTATCACTGTTATATATAATAGTACATATATAAAGGAATTCCTAAAATATATGGAAATGTGATATGAATTTTAAATACTTTTTTGCATGTGAAACATAGTTACTCTTCAAAACTGGCCTTCCCAAAGCAAAAAGGTATTAGCTTACCTTAATTCACTGCTCTTGTTTGTAATAGTTAACTAATTAGTTCTACGCAATTATATGTTAAGTAAGTGACTCTCACCTGAAAAACATCTGACAGATTCTAAAATTTTATTTTTAGTCCATAGTTGTTTTTTGTAAGAATTTACTCTGCTGTTTAAACAGACAGTTGTTTTCACTTCTGGAGATATCATTAAATGGGTAATATCTAAACAAGCAAAAGTTATTTTAGTCATCTGAAAGATGAATGCTAGTACTTCATTACCAAGTTTTGTATTCTTCCCATTATACTTATTAATAAATCACTGAGCTAGAGTATATTTAAGAGTAAACAGGGTATTCTCTTCTTGATTTTTGTCAATGGTAGATTGAGATACATTATGTCACAAGACTGTGACTTGTAAGTATTGAAAAATGAGTAGAGTCATCATGCACCATAGAAACTGACAAACATAGCATGGCCAAGAGAAGTTTGTGAATTGTCATTCTATATTCTGTATGAACGTGTCAGTATACTTCCAGATATCATGCATCAGGTGAGCCATTTGATGTGTTTCTTTTATTACCCATACTGAAGAAAAGCATAAAAGATTTAAAATCAATATTTCACCTATACATTAATTGACGACAATCACGTTTTTACTTTTCAAAGCATTCCTTTTTCTCTAAATTCGTAGAGATGACTGAATGCAATAGTTGATCCCATTTGGGGGCTTTGAAGAGATAATTAAGCTCTATCATCATGATGAAATGGAAAATATGGAGTTAAAGCATACCTGACATTTTGCTTGTTTATTTATTGCATTAACTAATGGTATTGAGTGTCCATTGTGCTAGTGAGTGTGGGAATATACAGGATGTTAAAGATACTTGCTTGAAAATATATGTCTACAAACACAAGTTTAAATACTTATTGCAATCATATAATATGCTTAACACTAGTACATCTTCATGGAGATGTACAGTTAATGATGAGGTGGTCCCAGCAATCACATAGTGTGGTAGGAAGAACAGTAGACATAGAAGATTGAATTCTGAACTTTGTCAGTATTAGGCAGAACATGTGGTCTCTCTGCAATTCCGTTTTCAGTGTTTATAAGATATGGGAGTTGAACTAGTTACATAGTTTTTAAAAGGAAAATTATCCCACCCTGCAAAGGAGTTATTACTTAGAACCGAGTGTATAAAATGGATAAGAGTAGACTTATTGGATAGGGGAATTTCTGCCCTTTTATCTTTCTGCTTCCTCTGATGAGGTTCAGGAGGTACAAGTTATGTGAATAGAACATGGTGTAAAATTTCTGGGTTGGATTAGTTAAAATTAGGACTAATTAGTTGCATTAGTCCCTGATAACTCTAAAATTTGTCTAATAATCTTTTGTTGATGCAGTGAGGAATTTAATGACTTGTATGTGTGTTTGCTTATGGAGTAGGGTAATTTTGGCAGTGCTGGAATTCTCAGGGATAGGCTTTGATCGCAAAGTCAAGTTCCTATTAGAGTAAGGCTTATGGAAGGTAAGATTGGTTTGGAATATGACGTTCTTAGGGTTGAGTTTATGGGTAGTTTTCACTTAGGAGAAAAACTTGGGAGAAAATCTACAGTGATAAACAAAAGTAGATTGGGAGTGAATATGGATAGAACTCAGTTTAAGAACTAATTTCAGGATCCTTTCAAAGGTCAACTAGAAAGGGCAAATGAGTAGAGCAAAAATTTATCCTGAGAGCTCACTGATGATGTCTGGATTCACTATTTGGAGAATGTGAAGTCTGTGTCCTGCAAGGACTTTCCATGACAAGAAATTCCAAAATCAAGAAAGCAATGTACATTGGGTTCCTCGGTTTAGATTGGCTGAGAGTTTGTCCCTCAGATGCACTTCTCAGCAGTGGTAATTTTAACTTTCAGTGAGGAGCAGTGTGGCGAGAGGAAAAAAATTCTTAACTTCAAGCCACAATACTTTGAGTGTGATCTTGGATTTGACCCTTTACCTCACAGAATCTCATTTCCATCCAGAAAAGCAATAAGATTATGCCTGTCTTATCTTAACCTCAGGATTGTGGTGAGGATCCAATGACCTAAGATATGTAAAAGCATACATTGAAAAAAATCTATACATTATTATAATTATATAAAATGGTGAAAATAATATCAATAATTATTTTTATCATTTTATATATATATTAGATTTAATGGCCAGATTTTGAGAGTTAAGATGGAAATTGATGAGGAAAAGAAATGGAGGAATAGCTGATTTCTCTTTCTGGTCTCTGCTGGAATGGGCAGGGACCAAGAAGATGTGTCTTTGCTATTTCCACTGCAAGGGCCAGCCTTATAGATTATCGAGTGGACCAATTTAAGAACTGGAAAGTTCTGCTTGTCCCAAATAGGGCCCATAAAATACATGAAATTCTATCCTCTCATTGCATTTAGGTTAATCAGCAGCATCTTATGGCTTTGAGAAAGCTTAATCTCTCCTAATATGTATGAAATAAATTTGAGAAAATGGCAGTTTTGATGGGGAGGGTCAGAGTTATAAAAATGAATCAGCCATAATTTCAGAACCCTGGGTAAAGTTGATGGAATCATTGGGGAAAGACACCATGACTCAACTCTTTCTGATTTAGGGCATCTGAACATGGTGGCATAGCATGGTGGTGGTTGGGGGGGATACTATCAGCAGAAGAAAGTGACAGGAGACAGAAGCCTAGAAAGGGAAATAGGAAGGCAAAAGTAAACAGACTACTTAGTCTTGTTGCTTATGGCACTTCTACCCATCTCCATCTTCTGGAAAGTCAAGTTGGAGAGGAGAGTCAGCAATTTGGGAGAGATGATATTTGAGGCAGATCTTCAAGAATTAATGAAGGAAGGGTTGGAGAAAGGGAGGAATATGAATGAGCTCTTACCAACCATGCACTTTCAGGTCACAATGTTTGGTACTGTGATACCTAAATTGCTAGGTAAGATGTGAATTCAAGGAGCTTATTGTTTAATAGTGGAGCAAGATATATTCATGGATACTGGGCTGACAATGAGTGTATGCTGAGTCAATTTAGCAATCACTCCAGCAACTTAGAGGAGGTAACAATTCAGTATAAACCTATGACAAAACCTCAGGAGTGTGTAGTATGTTCGATGGAGGGTAAGTTCAGTTTGCTTATGGAATATAGAGCACAGAGCGTGAAGCTTAGTGTGGATAAGACTGAAAAGGATGATGAGACATAGTGTGGGGAGAGATCATGACAACCAGACTAATAATTTATGCTTAATTCAATACTCAATGAGGAGTTCTTGATTTTTTTTTTCATGCACTGTTGAAAGATTAGCCCTGCAGTGGTTGTGAAGAGAATTCAATTGAATAATGACAGGAAGTAGGGAAACCAATTAGGAAGCTATCACAATAGTCTAGATGAGAAACAGTGAGTAGCTCAAATAAAGGGGTATCTGTGGGAATGGAGAGGAAGTGACAGTCTATAGCAGTGACTCTCTAACCTTTGTGAACTTGGACGAACTGTTAAAACACAAATTGCCCTCCCCTTCCCCCCTTGCCTGAAGACCAAGACTCAGTAGGCCTTGGGTAGGCCTGATAATTTGCATGGCTAACAGGTTTTCAGGTGATATTGATGCCAATGATCTAGAGACCATACTCAGAACCAATGGTCTAGAGACCTTGAGAACTAGCCTAGAGTTAAATTATTATATATGACGGCCAAGAAGGTGATGAACTGAAAACTGACTCAGGATTCAATACTAATTGAGTCCAAAAGGCTGTCTGTGAGTCTCAGAATAAAATTTGCATAAAGATATATTTGTCACATTGTAATACTTAGCTTTAAAAGCATGTTGAGTCAATAGACCTTAGCTGTATCCTATTAATGTAGGCAGCTACTTTATAACAAAATATTATGAAACATACACATAATTTGCTTAGTTGGATTGTGTTCTCTTCTAGAGATTTAGAAATATTTCACTTTCTATGGAGCTAAAATGTTACATTATTGCCCGTGCAATTGGTACTAACCAAAAGAAAAGTGAACTTGTTTTCTGTGTCTTCATTCTTTATTAAGATTTATGTGCCGTTGGATATTATATACAATATGTTCCTTAATTTCTATATGGGCCTTAAATTTGTTTTCGAAATCTGTGTAGCAGTATGTATACGTGTGTGTGTGTATATATGTGTGTGTGTATATATCAATACGTATGTGTGTGTGTGTGTGTGTGTATAATTACAGCATGGGATTTGAATGGTCTGCCATCATATATGTAAATATTCATAATTTTATTGCTGTAATATTTATAAAATGTCAAGATTTTGATCTCCATTCAGTCCAATCAGTGTTAGCAGGTGTAAAAGTAATCATTCTTTGGATCAGAGACTATATATATATATATATATGTTTATATAATATATATACATATATATGTATATATAACATATTATTATGTATATATGGCTATGAGAGAGCCAGTGAGTTTTTCATTTAGTGTACAGTATATCAGGAAAAAATACATGGTTGGGTCTAATTTTATCTTAAGTAGTGGCTTTAGATGTGAAAAGTAATATATAAATAATTTAAGGATAGTTTAGACAGATATTGTGACTTTCCCAAGCATCAGTGGGAAGTAAGTAATCCATCTAATGAATGTCACCTAGGATGTCAAAATAAGATTCATTGGATTTGAGAATTTTAATTGAAACCTAATTTTCAGTAATCAACTTTATCAATACAAATATACTGATCTTTTTCCCCTTCATAGTCTATTTCTAATTTAACACCTTCTCTGACAGAAGAGAGCATGGTCTGTTAGCTGGTATAGTTACTCTTATTGTATAAATATATTTTTAGTAAACTTTTCTACAAAGAAATTATTTAAAAGTCATAGACGAAAACTTAGGTAAAGATCTATAGGTATCACATGATTTGTAGAGTATTACATATGTAATAATCACAGCTAAAATCCTCAAGTGATAGTAACAGATTAATACCCAAACTTTGTGTTACTCTACCTGCTAATTTTATTTCACTGAAATAAGTAAGTTAACCTAGCAACAGAATTTCTATATTAACAACATTTTTGCACGTTTATAATTTTCTGTCCCTATAGCAGGTTAGTTCTGTTGGAAATTTGATAACACATTACTTTCATAATTATTTACAGTGTTTCCAAAGTAGATGTTAATTGAATTTGGTTCACGGTGTCATTTGCTAGAACTAACTGGGTCTTATTAACATGACATTTAAAATGATTAAAGCTATTTGGTGATTTCTGATCATGATCTTTTAAAAAGGAAAATGATTACTCCGATCAATCAACAGATGTAAAAGTAATCATTCCTTGGACTGGAACTTTCAGATATTTATAGGGGGCTGTGAGAGAGCCAGTGAGTTGCCCAGGTTCTCACAGTTAGATAGCCTGGTTAGAAAACATTAGATCCTAATTCATTGCTTTGTCCACTCCAACGTGCTGACTCTCAGCATACATTGTTATATTTCTATTTGTATCATCATATATTTATTGTTGGTCTATTATGTGTTAATATAAGCATGTCCAGTTTCACTTAAAATGTAATGATTTCAGTACTTCTTTGTATTAAAAATAACTATAATTAAACAAAAACCAGAAATGAGAGAGGGAGAAAGGAAGAAAGAAAAAAGATAAGAAAAAAATAGAAAGTTGTCCAAAATGTTAAATGTTTCAATTCATCTGTCTCCCCCATATATTTTATAGCTAAATCCTTTCTTCTTCTATTTCAGTTGCTACTACTAAACTCATGTAATCATGAGGCAGAAAAATATTCCAAGTTATTCTCAATAAAAAGTAGAAAGTGGGATGATTATTGAACCACCAACATATCTTAACCAATCACTGTATTTGTGTCCAATTCTGAAAAGTGTGACCATAAAATTAATCTCATCATTTCAAAACCAACAGAGATGTACTGTAATGTCTCTTAATCAGCCTTACAAATTTGGGAAGCTACCACAATTTCACATTTTTATCCTCACAGCATCAAAGATAAGCCAGTACCTTACCTAATATCAAAGAATGCAGCCAATGAAATGTCACTTACCCAAGTCAGTTTGTTTTATCTTTAAAATTATTTCTTATGTCCCTTGGAGCTTGCTCTTTTGAATTTAAAATAAGTGAATTAATAAATCTATAAACTACTTTATCTAATTATCTTGGTTTTAGATAGGTCTTTTCAATACATTTATTTCTCTTTGTAAGTTTTCTTTCCTCTCCAGATATTTTCATTTGAAATAACTCTTCATATCTTATCTTTTCTGTATTATAGGATATTACTGGTCCTTGAAACTTTATTCATTTTAGTTTCCATGAATTATTCTTATTTAATTTTTTCTATACCAATATTGTAATGATTAATAAATTTTCAAAGCTGCAGAATGGAAAGAGGAGACTGATTTGAAGCAATTTTAAACCAGTCTGTAGCATTTGGAATATTAATTTTCAATTTAGATTTCAGTGTGATTTGATTGTAGTGACCATTTATCATGATTACTGAGATTACATAGTCCATATTAACAAATGTTTACTTTGCTGTCTGTGTAAACACAGTCATTATTATGTTAGTGTATCTGTGTCCATTAGGGTAATATTTAACCAAAAGAAAGCTTACATTTTAAAAATGATAAAGTGTATCTGAGTAATTTTGAATGCTTCCAATTTACAATGAATCAATTTGTAATTGATTTTGCTTTTTTCAGTCTGTTGTTGTTTGTTAACTTGTTATATAAGTCACCTTTAATGCTAAAACTTTAACAAAGCCTTAAATTTCATTAATCTTAAATCATGCAGCAAAGCACAATTATTAGCTGTTAAGCAATCTGAAACCACATTAAAAAATCAAGGAAAACAAAGTGTTGTCTTTCTCAGTTTCTCTGTCTCTTCTTTCTTTTGTGTCCGTTTATCTATCTGATTATTAAACTTGCCTATGTTTTACTTTATCTGTATTTTGTATGACTTCACAGTCATGCTAAAGCTCTTAAGATGAAAAGGTAAGTACAAATTAAACTGTATAAAACCTATGCCTGGTTTATACTTTCTCCTGCAATATTATAACTTTTTTTGATTATTTTCTATGTATTTTAAGACCTATATTGTGTGCGCTGTCTAACGTGTGATTTAATTGTGATTCTAGTTCTTCTTTGGTCATATACTTTCTTTAAAGTCAATAGAAGTAATGTATGCAAAAGTTAAGATGATTTATCCACCATTGATTTCAGTTTCTTCAAATAGTTTGTCATAATTCTGAATCAGAGACGCAGGCTTTATATACTTTATATGGCTTAAACTTGGATGCTTCAAGAGTGAGCTAATAAATTATGGATGTTTGCTTACTATTCATTTCTTTTCTTAAATTTCATTAAGCATTAAAAATTACAAAGACAGCGAAGACCAAAGAATGACATGTAAAACTTCTATTAGTCAGAAAACTCATGACCCAATGGTGAGCCAGTGAACTCTTAAGGAAAAGCAATTAAAATTTCCCAACTCCTTGAAGAATATTAATCACATGGATGTCAAATGGCTGGTCTGATCTTTCCAATAGAATAGCCTAAATAACTGAGTTGAATAGTTATGGTTATTTTGGTTATAAAATTAGTTACTGGTTAATTTGATTTATTGGATGTTCTAAAATTAGTAATTAATATAGTAAACACATTTTATGTTTAAAAAATTAGTTCCTTTTGCTATGGAAAATACAGAATAGTATAAGATGTATTCCCAACTTCAGGGATTAAAAATCTACCGGGGAGACAAAATATAAACCCTTGAAAGTCAAACAATATTACATTCAAATATGTAATAGATACTGCAACACAACCTAGGATTATACATAAATGAGGAATAGATACTCCCAATACAACATCTCAAACCCATTCCCATAAATTTTCCTATCCCCCGAGGGCTTTCTGAAAATTCCTCTTTGAAAACATCTGGGTGCAAGTGAATGAGATGGATATTATAAGAATTATCTAAATCCACTAAAATTTACTAAATAAAGCATCAGCATTTTGACTCCTCTTAGTAAGACATTACTCCTGTGACATATTTCATACTAATAATGAACTATTGGTTCTTTTCAGTGTCGTTGTCATAGTAGTTGCTATTGATCTGTACTGTCCAATAAGGTAGCCACAGAGTACATATGGCTATTGAATACATGAAATGTGGCTACTCCAAATTAAGATGTACCATAAGTGTAAAACACAGTGGGTTTTGAAATCTTTGTATGAAAAAAATGAAAGTAAAATAACTTATTAATAATTTTATATTGATTATAGGTTTATATAATAATATTTTGGACATATTTGGAAAAAAATATAATTAAATCCATCTGATTATTTTTACTTTTTAGTATGGCAGCTAGAACATGGAAAATTAAATATATGACTTGCATAATATTTCTATATAGCTGCATAGCTACAGTAAACAAAGCCCTTTGAATTCAGAGGAGAGAATTTACTGTAAATTGATAAAATTTTAGGGAAGTATTCATGCAAAAAGTGTCTTATTTCTAACATATACGCTAATACATCATCATGCTACCTGTGCTTATGTACTTTCAGCAATGAGAAACTCACTACTTTAAAATTTATTGCTTTAAAAAGAAGAAAAAAAACATTTGCAACACTACTTAGTTGTTCCTATATTAAACTGAAATTCAGACTCCAAGTAATTTCTACCCATTGACTCTAGTTATTCACCTTGGAACCACGCAGAATAATTAAAATCCCTAATCTGCATAATGGTCTTATTTTTAACAAATGCATAGTGGTCTTTGATCAGGAAATCTGAACCCTACACATACTACTAATGAAATCTAAGTTTGCATTATCTTGCTTGAATAATTCATCACTTTGTACTAGTGTTTCCTAAAATCTATTCGTATCTGCTTATATTATTTTTGTACTTAGTGGTATCGTGTTGTTGCTAACATTTGGCCAGCAATTAATATATATCCACACACGAAGTGCTGATTACTCCAGTCTCTTCAATTTTATTTATTTATTTATTTTTCAGTCTCTTCAATTTTATACGGAGGAAATCGTGTTATTTAAAATTCCAGATCATTCAGGATTTCCTTGAAATGTTTATTCTGCTATTCTATGATTAGTCATGTATTCACTTAGTTTTTCAGGAAATGTTCATTTATGAGTGCCTACTATGTACCAGGAATGACTCTAGGTTGAACAAGACAGACAAATTACTCACCTTCATGGGATGTTCCTGAAACTCATCCCTCTCAATGTGTGTGTTTTTGCATACTTTTTGGTCTCCAAATAATTCCTGATGAAAATACTGCACAGGGCAGAACAAGTGCAAAGCCCTTTGGCATCCTCCTTGAGACCACTCTCTACATTGATGCAGATTAATTAATTAAGTTTTGTTGTTAGAGAATGATACAACTTTACCAAACTGGAGTGTCAGTTTCGCCATGTTCACCATTAGAATTTCATGATTTTGTCAAATAAGTTGTTAAAATAAAAATGCCATGTCAGCAAGCATTTATTTTATCCTTCGTAAACCATATGTTTTCAAAAGAGGAAGGTCTTGACCCGAGCCAATGGATGGGTACAAATTTGAGGGGAAACAATAAGACCAATATTTATTGAGCATTTATTATATACCAAACAACATTCTAACATACTTGATCCTCATAAAAGCTCTATGAGGTAGACATTCTTCTTATCCTCATGTTACACATAAAGAAACTGAGGCTCAAAGAGGAGAAATAACTTGCCCAAGATCCCTCAGCTGGTAAATGGTGGAGCCTAGATCCAATCTAGGCATTCTCATGCAGGAGTTTTAGGCTCTTCACCAGAAGGTTAAAAACATTCTAAGCCTTGAGGGAGAGATACCAGGAGTTTACCAATAGACCTGTAAAAAAGATTGTATTAGGACCACTTAAATAAGGCTAGAAAGGTTCTTGGGACAAGATTAGGGGAAGCCTTGACTATCATGCTGGAGTTTGGACCTTATTTGACTTGTACTTCTTGAGCAGAGAAATAACATAATGAAAGCCATGGTTTTGGAATATACTGACCTGATTACAGTGCACAGGATAGAACTGATGAGGTGGGAAGGATTATAGCCCTGTAAGGACGTTATTGCATTAGCTCTTGTGTGAGGACTAGGAGAGATGGTATCTCTGGGAAAAGAAAGCAAGTGAATCATGGTGAATGAATTGGCAAGTATTTGGTATTTATCAGACATTAGAGTGAAGTGCTGGAAAATAGCATGGCTCATGTTTTAAGCATGGATGACTCAGAAAAAAAATGGTCTTGTATTTACAGAACTAGGGAAGTTGATGTTGCAAGCAGTTTGGGGGAAGATAATAAGCTCATTTCTAGACATGTTGAACTTCAAGTGAGAAATCAGGTGGCTACTGAGAGTCTAGATTGGAATTCAAAAGTGAGATCACAGCTAAAGAGGAATATTTGACAGATATTATGAAAGTTATAGTTAAGTTTTGGGAGATAGTACAATTTATTAGGGAAGGAGTATTGAGAGACAGGTATGGACGCCCAAGTTTTGAGCCTTTGAAACTACTATGTTTGAGTATGTGGAGGAAGGATGAGCTAGAGAGGAAGCAAGTGTAGGAGTAAAGCAGATAAATCTGCCTGCATATGGACCCATGTTATTTTGACCTCCAAGTACTCAAAAAGTTATTTTAAATATTATTTATCTTCATATGTTCACAAAATCATACAGAACAATGCAGTTGCTCTTATTAAATGTTAGAAAATGTGCATAATTCAGTAACATAAATACCATGGAATTAATATTGTGTAATTATGATTCTAAAGGCTATTACTCTTATATTGTACAGTATATGATTTTAAAGTATAGAAGTATGTTAATAATACAGAGATTGAAACAACATTTACATGCATATCTATAATACTAGCAGTCTGTACTGGTTCAAGAACATATTATGATATTTCAAATTTCAAATGTTCTTTAGGATTTAAAAACTAGTATTGAAAATAAGTCCCTTTGAAAAGAGTCTATAAATCCTTTCTGGCATGTGTAGAAGTACCCAGAAGATAAGTGTTTATTCACGTTTGTTGTGTAAAAGTACCTAGAAGATAAGTGTTTATTCATGTTTCTTCCTGTGAAAATTATGTTCTCACAGATAGCATTTGATGGTTCACTTCTTCATTAGTAACTAAATACCTTTAGATATTTGGTCTTTCCTGGACACTTATCCCTGTTGTCCTCTAGGAGATGCTGTCTAATAAATAAAGAGTAAGACTATGACTAGAAATGTGTTGAGGAAGAGTGGGTGGGGACCAAACTTGATGAATGCGTCATTCTGGCATTAAGACAGTGGGTGGTTCCTGAATTGGTTTTACAAGTGGAAAATGTTTAGCTCTGTAAGAAAATAAGATTTCTATTTATCACCTGTGAGTTTTCAAAAGCTATCAGATATAAAATATTTTCTAGTATTTTTAATGCAAAGAAATTGAATACAGGGTATAGATAATAGAGTAAACATTTATGTTATTAACTGTTTAAACTTTAAATCTTGCCTATTCTTTTGAATATATATTTGATTTTCAATGTATTTTCATTAGTCACTCCTCTTCAAGTGGTTTCTTTAGAAAAACAAGGGATTTTAAAGTTTTTTGAGGCTATCGTCATTATGAATTTCAAAATCAAAGAAACTGTGATGTTTATAAGTTTGGAAAACATATATTCAGATTTTTCATTTGAGATATTCAGGGCTCATTCTTTTGAATTTTTTTGTGCTACCAAATCAAGGATGCCTAAGGCAAACTAATGACATTTTTTTTGTCTTATGGGAGCATGCCTATCAATTCTGCCATGCTAAAAATGTCATTTAAAATATCTAAGCAGATTGCAGTGTAGTTTTTCTGAGGATAAGGAGACAATTCTGCATTTCCAACTGATGTTACTGTTGTTTGATGAATGAGGCAATTTCTGATAAGAGATATCTACCCAAATGGTATTTATATCAGAATATTTAAAATAAGATCAAATTCAACTTTAGGATATTAACAATTAGACCAGCCAAATATATGGAAACTGACTTTTGTTGAAAAACCAGAATGATGAATTGCATTATCTTGTATGTATGTTTGGCTCTGATGATGTTAAATGTCTTTATTTGCATCCCCACGTACTTTCCCAGTTGTATTTCAAAACTTTCAAAAAATATAATATGGAAACATAATGCATGTCATTATTTTAGCAACAGGAGGTTGAACAAATGTATTTTTTGTCTTATATTTCTAATAAAAAGTAATTTTGATTTAAATTAGCACTATCTTTTTTTTTAGGCCTCCATTCCTTTGAAGGAATTGGAGCAGTTTAACTCAGATATACAAAAATTGCTTGAACCACTGGAGGCTGAAATTCAGCAGGGGGTGAATCTGAAAGAGGAAGACTTCAATAAAGATATGGTAAATTGGTTGTGATAAAATTGTGAATGAACTAGGAATGAAAATGAATAAATATTTGGAAAGAAATTAGATAACGCAAGTCTCCAACTAAATGCTCAGAGTGTACCTTGCACATTTTGTGATTCTAATGATTTATTACAAGAGCAAAGTATTCTTGTTGAACTGTCATTATGAATGCCAAATTACTATGGTATGGACATACAGGAGCACTCACAGATTCTAATAAATAGCCCAGCAATTTTGCTTTGACCTGTGCTCAAAGGACAAAATGTAATGGGTGAAAAGAGTCAAATCGGAAAATAAACTAGAAACTTAATAAAAAACACAACCATCGTAGATGACTGATATTTTGTGTCAATCCCATTTTTGTTAGTATAACATTTATTTTGGAGAAGGGGCAATTACACATGATATAAACATTGTTTATTAAAGCTTACCACGGTAAGCTTTAAAACGGTAGTTTTATGAAAAAGTTGAACAAGTAGTGTAGTATATATCTAAAATATGTATAAATTCATGCTGCTTATTTCATGGGAATAAAAAAATATATAACCATGTGGGCTATTCCCTGACTCATAACTTTCTCCTTAAACCCTGATTAATTTCAATATGTCTTTTACATTTCTCTCTAGCTTGAATATTTCTGCATCACATCCCTTTTCACTGACTTTTTTTTCTCCCTCCACCCCATTTTCACAGTTTCCTTTCCCCTCTCACAGCCATCACCTATATGGCGTTCTTAACCTTTGCATATATCATGCTAGAGATTTCTCAGACATGTATCAATGCTAGCGACTTCTCAGACAGTGCTTGACAATGATATCAAAAGGCAAATTATAACTTGTAAACAGTAGGCATGTGAAGCAGTAGGAGAACAGTTTCCACCAATCTTAGTTCTCATTGGTATCAATTCTGACTTCCTGGAGGTGCCTAAATCAGTACGCCCCGTGTATGGGGTTTCATGGCCTTGTCAACTCAGCTCCTGGAAAGAAAGACAAGAAGAGCCTTTCCAAGATGCTGAGTTACTGCTACCTCTCCTTCATGTCAAAGAAGAAACCAGAGGGCACCGAGGTGGAAAAGAGTGCTGCTTACCTCTTGTGCTGTTCACCAACTCTGCCCTCTAGCTCTCAGCTGGTGTGGGGAAAGAAATTAAGTGGGAGCTTTTGTTTGTTTATTGTTGTCCTCAGCCCCAGGAAATGTTGCAGACTTTTTAAAGACATATTTTTAAAAAATAAGGTCTTTCACAGACTATAAACATAAATGTCTATGTTATATTATTTCATTAGACTAGTAACTGGCAAATCTCAGATGAAAATCCCATTTCCTCTAAAAATATGAATAGTTCCTCAGTTGTGTGTAGAAGTTTACATATGCATTACAGAATTAAATATGTAACATTGAATACCATGGATGATTATTCACACACATACATGTGAATTTTTAAAAATTGTCTAATATTTGTTATTAGTTCATCAGAGTACCTTGGGTACCATGGCAACGTGAACCTCCTTGAAAGAAAGTTTTCATATATTGAGTTGAAAGAAAGATAGGAAAATAGAGGTGAAAAATCACATGGTCACATATGCTACTCTATTAAACTAACACTTATTCAAATAATTTTATTTCGAAGTAAATAAAATAAAAATAATATTCTTAGAGTCTAAAAACCAAAATGAATATTGAAAATGCTTAAAATCATTTTTCTAATCCATATTTTAATACTTAATTTATTTTAAAATAACATGCATATATGACATATTTTTTAGAAATTAATTAACTGCAGTATTTGGCAACAATTGAGCACATCATTTTTTACTAATGCCCTAATATTTGTTCTAAATTTGGGCATTTAGGTTATTTAAAGCAGAGGTCATTAGATAGAAATCAGTGTCCATTTAAAATAACATATTTTCACTTAGGAGTGTGTGTTAAAATGTCAAGCTTTGTTGTCATCTCACACTCACGCAGCAACATCTGTATTCCTCTGTGAATTAGCATTATAAATGACAAGTTTAGTTTGCTTCTGTCAACTTTTTAATTTCTAGAAATGCACTAAAAATCAAAGCCAAAAGAATGCTTTCATAGCAGTTCACTTGTCTGAAATGTTGAAGTACCTTATTCCCCCATCTTCCTACATATGACTAATCACATGTGTCCTTTTGAACTAGGCAGGAGGAAACTTACTTCTTTTAAAAGTTAAAGTACAACATAGAAAAGAAAAACTATGAGTGCAGTATCTTAGCATACTGAAAGTTTTAAATTGGATTTTTGTGTTTCAATAACATGTTTTATTATCTCTGTTAACGATGTACAGCTTTCTTAAAACCAAAATGAAGACTGTACTTGTTGTTTTTAATCAGAATGAAGACAATGAGGGTACTGTAAAAGAATTGTTGCAAAGAGGAGACAACTTACAACAAAGAATCACAGATGAGAGAAAGCGAGAGGAAATAAAGATAAAACAGCAGCTGTTACAGACAAAACATAATGCTCTCAAGGTATTAGAGCTAAAATTATAATATACCTTGCCTGTGTTTTTATTTTTTTCATGTGTAGGGTAAAACTCTTGTGCATAAATAAAATCTGCTTAAGAATCTTAGTCACCAGAAATACATTTTTTTCAGTTCAATGTCTGTGTTTTATTTAACATTTTTGAGTGCTGTCTTTGATTTTGAAAGATGTGTTGCTTAGAAGTTGGGTTTTTTTTTTACTTAGACAAATTTTTCTGAGTAGTAATAGAAAGATATTAACATGCATCATTCATAGTGTTCATATATTTAATTTTGTAGTATAATTTATTTTTGTAAGTTATTTTTACATTTGTCTTGAAAAACTTACTTAACTGCCAGAATAAACAACCTGTATATTTTTTAGGCTTTCTGCTTGTGATATTTTATTGATTTGATTTAGAGTAGGTCCACTTTTTTGGTAACCCAGTGTTTGTTTAACACTTAATTTTTTTCAATTAACTTCATCTTGCCTTTAAGAGAGTCACTCTTTGCAACTAACTAAGCATTTATAAGTCTAATTTCATTTATATAGGAGTCCTCTAAAATAACCTTAATGTCCTTGAAGAAGAACCGGTACTCTCATGTTAGCCAGTGATAGCGTATAGCTTCAAGTACCCACGTGACTCATGGATTTGTGCAGGAAGGACAAAATAGAATATTATCTAGTATCTAGAAATAGTATCGAGAAAGTTCTTGAGAAGAGAATGGACATGTGAAGAATTTTGTGAAATAACCTTTTATTTTTTTAATGTACTTTTCAATATTCACTATATGCATGCATGGCTGATTTTTCTAATACTGTTAATTGCTGAACTTTTCATTGTAAATCACTCTTTTAGAGCTATGTAGCCATGTAGGTGGATCCACCTTGTAGGTGGATCGAGTCTGCTTTCTGTATGCAAATAAGAGTATAAAACCTTTTCCCATATAGTCAGACAAGCAAATAAACACTGCTGAGAATGTAATTACATAATATTGTGTCTGCAAGGAATCCACAAGGAAAGTCTAATTGGCCAGCAGGTGTTTGAAGGTAACTGCTGATAAATATAGTAACTAGAAAAGGCCTCTTCCCCAAGGGAGTGCAAGAGCAAGCCATAATGTGCTCAGAAAATCAGAAAGCTGTGTAATTCACACGCTTCCTACTGTGACCAAGCTTTTAGAAGCATCTACACTGGTCATATATTATGTGTCCTACTGAACAGCAGTGTTTAATGGTTATCTGGCATGCCTGTAAAGAAATCTCTATAATGTCTCTTAATACCTTTACACATTACACGTGATATCACCTTGTGCTTAGGAAATAAAAGGAGTTTCAGATTTTATGACCACAAGGCCTTTCTCTTGGCATAGATATGAGTTGTGTCACCAGTAAGGCATGGCTCAACTCTCATTCACGTGGCTGTATCTTGGTACCTTTGAAAAAAGCAGCATTCCATCTGGCTCATCCCAGGCATTTAATACCTCCACAGGAGCTTTAGAAATTCAACTAAAAATGTAAACTGTAGTAAATTTTACATCCTCAATTTTAAACAAAATGCAGAATGAAATTGAGATCATTTTTGCAAATATATGTTAAGAGCGATTAATGAAAATCTACTCCACTTGCCAAACCAATCTACCAAATTCAATTGTTAATCTGCCAAGTGGCTTCAATTCTAGTCCTTATGAAATATTTCAAAGAAGGTAAAAACTTTCCAATGCAATGAATATTTCAGCTGTCCTTTGATATTCATTATTTTCTTTGGCTCCAGCTATATCTGTACATGAAACCCTAATTGTTACTGCTCTGAAGAAATGAAAGCTGTATCCTGAGCTCTTATGTTCCCTTGTGTTATCGTAAAATAGCATTACAACAAATTCTATTAATCAGGGAAGACATTGGGTGGTCTTGTAAGGAGTAAGATGATAAACTTCCCCTCCTTTGTTGATTTAGTAAGCAGTCACCCTTATTTATCTCATCAGGTTGATTGGAAACCATGCACTTTCCCTTTTCTTTTCTAAATAATTTTATCATTTTGCATTTGGATCTGATATGATGAGAAAAAGTTTGCCATAACATTTAAATTGTCATTTTCATGTACACTCACAGGTATACATTTTTCACACTTGAACATATATAGCTTGAAACAATTTATATGCTAACTAAGAGCACTTTATGTTTCTAATCACAAAATATTAATGGCCTATGAAACTATTTTATAGAGAGTTTTAAGATCATGAACGTAAGTTGCTTGGTTATATAAACTTAAAATTCTGAACCTAGGGCTGAAGATATCAATTTTAGAATTTTTACCTATTTTAAAATTCAAATACAAACTCAATAAGTTTGTACAAGTATGTAGTTAACTCAGTTGAATTCACATATTAAACTATTTCACATACTCAACACGATAATTTAGTTGACTCATTAAGAGTTAATTAAATGTGAAAAAATTTCTAAATAAATTTGAACATACTAAGAGAAAATACTTGAAGTGGGTTGTTCAGGTTTCTTAGCTTCATGTACATGGGTCCTGTCACAGGAATACATAATTTAATCATCTATTTGTATGTTTAGCATTTAAATGTGAATTTAACTGAACCTGAACAAGAAGATGAGGGACCCAAATTATTTTTAAATGACTACAGCCAGAAGTGTAATATACTTACATATTGATATTTTAATAATATCTGCACCATGAACAGGATTTGAGGTCTCAAAGAAGAAAAAAGGCTCTAGAAATTTCTCACCAGTGGTATCAATACAAGAGGCAGGCTGATGATCTCCTGAAATGCTTGGATGACCTTGAAAAAAAATTAGCCAGCCTACCTGAACCCAGAGATGAAAGGAAAATAAAGGTAATGTTGTTTTAGAATGTCAATCCCAGATTTTGTTGCTACAGTTTAATTTATTTAAATTAGCCTGTATGGATCATTTTTTAAGTGTTGATGTTGTTTCCTCTATTAGTGTTCTCCCCGACTTGATGCATTTCTTTGTATTTCTTTTTTTTGTTTTAGTAAATGTATTGTATAAGTGTTTTTCAATTGACATAATGTTGAATGAATAAAATGTTTTATTAGACAATGTCAAATGAATTAAGAAATGTCATATGTTTTCTGGTAAAATTGTAATTGACTCTGTGTATCTTTGTTCCAGATGAACAAATGACTTATCGGTATATGGACGACTTCTATCTCATGTTAGCACATTCATTTCATCAGAGCATCTTCACACACCAGTGTCAAATCTCTATAGATTTATTTGTTGCATATTGTCTGAAGATGTTTTTTCTGTTATTATTTTACACTCTTTATTTTGCTTCATTCTCTGTTGAGTTCCTCAAAACTCTAAAAAGGAAATAAATTACTTACTCACTTACCCTCTAAATTATATTCTATATGGATGGTCCCTAAGAAATAATGAGTAATCACTCCAATTTGGGTCAGCCCCAAAACACTAGAGGAATTGAGAAGAAAGAAAACTGTCAGATCAGTTTCAGTATTTTCTCAATTAGAACATCTAAAACTGAGCATTCAAAAGATAACTGAAATAATATTTGGATTCTTGGGTGAAGATGACAGTGATGGCTTCCATGCTTGTAAATTATGAAAAGTGACAATAAAATGACAACAGCCTATGAAATTTCTGGGACAGGTATGTGCTGCTTATAGGTTGGTTAATGTGGTTAGCTAACTGCCCTGGGCCCTGTATTGGTTTTGCTCAATAGGAAATTGATCGTGAGTTGCAGAAGAAGAAAGAGGAGCTGAATGCAGTGCGTAGGCAAGCTGAGGGCTTGTCTGAGGATGGGGCAGCAATGGCAGTGGAGCCAACTCAGATCCAGCTCAGCAAGCGCTGGCGGGAAATTGAGAGCAAATTTGCTCAGTTTCGAAGACTCAACTTTGCACAAATTGTGAGTTGTTACTGGCAAACCTACATATGTGTTTGCAACTACTACTCTAATAACAGAGGCCTACTAACCAATAGAAAAAAATCGGGGTGCAATTTCAAAGTGCTAATATGCAATCTGAAAGTGAGTAGTTCCCCCTCACTTTGGGCTTCTGTAACACTAGTGGTTAATTTTTCAGATTAAACATAATCCCTTAACAGATCCTAGGAAACAGCCCCCTTATCAAAAATGAAAAATACATCTTAATTTCTTTTGCCACATCATTTTTTCATAACACTGGAAATGTGAATTTGTCAATTTATCATACATTTACTTTATTTCAGCATCTAATCCAAAAATACGTATTGCTTTCCTGAGACCATCCCATGCTAATTTTACTTTCTTAATGTGTACATGGTAAATAATAAATCTTTTGTGAAACAACTTCTTATAACAACTTGCACAAGGCCTTCTTATCTCATTGACTTATAGAATAATAGCTTAGTCCTCATACCTCGCTTAGCCACTCAATGGGTTAAAAGCCTTATTAGAAGGATTGTATGCCTAGTAAGATTGTTAATAATTGATAGCAGATTGAAAAATATCAAATATTGTTACTACTGAACTATTATAAGCCAAAAGGAAAAGCAACCACTGCTCTTCTTTCTTTCAAACAACTGGATGGAAATTTTGTGATTCTCCCTTTAAAAATACGATTCATAATCGTAAGCTTGGTCTTTTTAGCTCTTTATCTGTAGTAGGGAATAAACCATAGGGATTTTCTAACAGGTACATTTTTGTTCCTATTCTGAGATATTGTAAAGTGAAGCAGAATGGTGACCACTCTGTCATTATGCAAAGACAGTGCTCCTCACAAAACCAGGGTCTGAAAGTCTGGAAAATGAGGCTTTGTAATTATGTTAGGTCGACTTACATGAAACCAACTGATATTCAACCCTTTTTGACCTATGTTAACGACAGTTGCATTCGTTTCGACCCATAGGTGAGACTTTCTTGGGAATTTCTTGTGTGATGTTGTTGATTCCATTTAATACGGGGTTAATGTTTGAATATGTCTTAAACAATTAATATAACTCTTTTATAAGCATATAATTTTGTTAATGTTGCTTATTAACCAAGGAAAAAAATACTGCATATTGTTACTTCTTTTAACATGTTAGAAAAATCCATGAGTACACTGTTTTCTAAGAAATCCAGTACCTTAAGATTTAATAGTAGCTGAATATTCTGAGAAATTGGAAGTAGTAATGTAAGGTATGTTGAAACTATATTACATTTAAAGTCCAATTCTAGCTCATTGCATGTTTCAGCCTATCATCCTTCATAGTAGATATTATGAGCATAATATGTCATAAATCACTCAAGCTTACACGAACAGAAAGCCTGTGTCTGTGGATGCAAAATGAATTGAAAGATTAAGGCAACCATAAAGAAAATTTAAGTAAAATATTTTTGCCTTGATTTAATACATCATTTAAGTCCTCCACTTTGAATTATCTTACTACTCACTATTTTCTCCATTCCAATTTCCCCCATATCTTGACACACCCAAGATTAATTTTTTTTTTACAACTTGGTCAAGGTAAGTTATTAACACTTTATAGTTAAATAGACACAGGATCAAAAATCTCCATAAACGACTCACTTAAAATGCCACTGTGTCCTTGCACATAATAGGCTCTAACAAATATTTGTAAAATGTAATAATGATGGGTGAAATAAAGTAAGGATAAGTGAACCAGTATAGAATTTTTTAAATAAATTATAGTAAGATACTATAATATATTTTCTTCATAAAACATTTCTTCTTGATTTTATAACTGAAGGATCCAAAATTCAGAAGGTGCCTTGCTTGGGGAAAATATTTTTATGTTAACTTTTAATTTTCCATGATAATAGAAGCAATAACAATATGCATGAAGAATAATCCATTTAATATTACAATTATTTTTAGCTTTAGATTTTTATTAGACCTGAAAGATGATATAGATAGATAGACAGACAGACTGATGGATAGACAGATAAATCTAAGATGTATCTTTTTTTTCCACTGATCACTAATACATATTAAAAAACTGATTTCACATGTCCACTGGTTAGAGTCGTCTTTCCCAATTAATCTAAGGTGAGGATATTTGAGGTAGCCACAAGCAAACAGCTTAACTAAAAGTTATGTTTGGGGTAATCCTATAATGGCTCTGATGTAGCAGAGGTAGTCATAGCTTCACAATTCCTTTCCTCCTCCTCCATTGCCCTTCTCTGTTTCTTTCATCTGTCTTCTCAAATGTCCCTTTTTGTTCTCTCTGTATATAAACTCTAGACTTTCTTTGGACTCAGGGATTTTTCAGTTGATCTTTCATATCTTTGCGGTAGTAATTCAAGATGGTAGGCAGTACTATCAAGTGCTTAACATTTGAGAACTGAGTTTAAAATGAGAAATCAATTGTCTTTACTTTAGAGATAAAGACTCAGAAATGGACTAAGCAGTGTAAAATTAGTGTACTTCAGGGACTATGTCCAGGTCAGAGTTATATATGGCAATAGTAAAGCTCAGAAAAGCCGTAGAACTTTGTCTCAGGGAGCCATGAAGCAGCCCCAGGCCAGGCAGGAGTGCAGACCAAACGGGAGAAGAGAGTATCTGCAAATCATTGTCCTCAGGACAATTCTGGAGACCAGAAAGAAGGGAAAACAGACTGGGAGAAAGCAGGTAAGATTTTCTCCAGGTTTTGAGCATGTTGAAGCCCCCAGCCTCGTTAGGAATACAAGACATTTCTAATGTAGTTCCTGTTGGCTTAGAGACCTGGCTGTTCAGTGAAGACCAAACAACGACGGTAAACTGAACGTAAGGAATGTTTTCTGTGGGATGTTTTACAGCAACAGTGTGGTCTAGTAAAATAGACGACTCCCTGGGATGAACAGCCCTCATTGTGAATCCCATTGATTCCATCCGCTGGCTGTATGATCACCAGTCAGTCTCTCCCAGCCTTGTTTCCTCCATCTCTACCATGGGGATGAGGATGTTTGTGTTAATGAAATATATGTAAAATACCCGCTACATTATAGAGGTTAAGTGAATCAATTTTTTTCTTCCTCTTCCTGTATATAAGTTAACATTGGAAAGGAGACACATTATTTTAAAAATTTATATCTTTGTAAGTCATTAAGAGAATTAGGCTCAGTGGGTACCACAGATTTAAAATGTTATTGGGGCTTCCCTGGTGGCGCAGTGGTTGAGAATCTGCCTGCCAGTGCAGGGGACATGAGTTCAAGCCCTGGTCCAGGAAGATCCCACGTGCCGCGGAGCAAGTAAGCCCGAGCGCCACAACTACTGAGCCTGCACTCTAGAGCCCAAGATCCACAACTGCTGAAGCCCATGCGCCTGGAGCCCGTGCTCCACAACAGGAGAAGCCACAGCAGTGAGAAGCCCCGTGCACCGTAACAAAGAGTAGCCCCTGCTCACCGCAACTAGAGAAAGCCCCCTCGCAGCAACGAAGACCCAACACACCCCAAAATAAATAAATTTAAAAAATAAATTTATAAAAAAATAAAATGTTATTAACAACAGATAGATCTATTTTGTTTATTGTAAATTACAAATTAAATTCCGTAATCTTTGGCCAGGTAGTTTTGCTTAGAGTCACAAAATATTTGCAGGAAATTTCATACAAAGCTGGTGATTCTACCAATGAAGGCATAATTCTCCATAAACTTGGCAGTAGAGCATTATCTATATTATTTTCTATAGCAAGGTAAAGAAAAAGAGGAAAAAACATAAAGGCTTTGAAAATTTCTTAATAGAAAACTATGCATAATTTTATTAAGCTTAATTTTAGCATTAGACAGTTAACCTCAGAAATCCCAAGAAAATACGACCACAAAATTGCACAGTGAGGATATGTAACAACCCGGAGCTTATGTGAAACTCCTGAGCAAAATAAGCTCACAGACTAAAATTACAATGGATATAAAAAGAGTCCTTTTGTGAGTGATGTTAACACAGCAAAAAATAAAAGGAGTATGCACACCTGAGGAAATTAGAGATAAGATAGTCAGTAAAGGACATGAAATTGTGTTTTTTTAATGTTCAGAAAGATTTAGAAAATAAGGATGGAATGGAATTCTTGCAATAGGAACAGGCCATTTTGAAGAGTGAATAGGAAACTTTGATAAAATAGAGTGTGGAAATTAACATAATTATTGAAATAACTCAAACAACTTTTTAATGGTGGATTCATTATACAATAAAAAAGAAGATATAAATTGAAAGATGATGAGGAAAATTTTGCTTTGCTGAAAATACTGAAAGATGGAGAGGATAGAACAAAAAGCTCAAACATATGCCTAAAAAGAGTGGAGAGCCTGAGGAGGAGACATTATTTTATATAAATGACTGGCATTTAACAAAATCGAATAAATCTCAATTTACACGAGTCCTCAAACTGAATAAAACTCAACCCTTGTGTAATAAATAAAAACAAGTTCACACCTAGCAAGGTCTGCATGAAACCCAGAACATCAACGATCAGGAAGATCGTCATAAAAGCTACCAAGGACTAAAGGCAGAAACTGCTGCAGGCTGGCTGACTTTTCCTCAACAACAGATGTTAGAAGAAAATGGAATAATATCTTCAATGTGCAAGGCGAATGTTCACAAGAATTCTGTCAACTGTGATTCAAGGATGAAGATAAGATATTTTCAGATATACAAATATTTTCAGATAAAGGAACACTAAGAGAATACATTACCTAAGATTCTTGCAGAAGGAAGTACTAAACGATGTGCTAGTGTAAAAAGGACAGTGGAGCCGGAGAGAAGGAGCAAGCTATATAAAGGTATATAAAATGATTTTCTATATATAAAAAAAAAGGGAAAAATTATCTTGTAATTAGTTACTAAAATTGTGGCAATTTCTGCAAAGAAAAACATTGAGTGCTATGAGAATATAAAAGTGATTTGATCTTACAGCAAGGAGAATACAATAAATAAAAGGCTTGTTCTAGATGGTAGCAGCAGGGGCTTCCCTGGTGGCGCAGTGGTTGAGAATCCGCCTGCCGATGCAGGGGACACGGGTTTGTGCCCCGGTCCGGGAAGATCCCACATGCCGCGGAGCGGCTGGGCCCGTGAGCCATGGCCGCTGAGCCTGAGCGTCCGGAGCCTGTGCTCCACAACGGGAGAGGCCACAACAGTGAGGCCCGCATACCACAAAAAAAAAAAAAAAAAAAAAAAAAAAAAAAATAGATGGTAGCAGCAAATGTAAGGCTCGTGCCTAATGTGTTCAGTGTGAATTATTGCCAACTATCATGTTTCTAGGAGGCAAAAAAAAAAAATGTAGTAAACTTTTGGAATAGGCATACATGCATGACCTGTCCCAGGAAGGGAAGCAAAACAAAACAAACAAAAACAAAATACAAAAATACATCTTAGTGGAAGAAGGAAAAGCAATGTCCCTTTTCTAAACACGACAACTCCATTTACCCTGGATATCCCATGGCTTCAAATACCAAGTAAATAATACTGATGTTCAACATTTTACATCCAGCAGCTTCTTATTCACCTTCTTATTTTAGATGCCTAACAGGTATCTCAAACATAAGATTGCCAAGTCGAGAATAATTAATTTTCTCTCCTACCTACATTGACTCCTACCAAGCTCTCCAGGTGTTAGTAAATTGCCCTTTCACCTAGGTCCAAAGCCTAGGCATCATCCATGATTCCTCTTTGCTCTTATATCATGCATGGAATTCACTTCAAATTCTGTTGGCTCTACCTGCAGAATACATCTTTAATTGGATCACTCCTCAGTGCCTTTATTGGAGAAACCTTAGCGTATTATCTTTCATCTTGATTACTTCAGCAGCATCTAATCCTTGCTTTCATTATTTTCCCACCTACACTATAGTCTCCTTAGTGAAGCCGGAGAATTTCTAAAGCTTATGTGAGATTCTCTCAAGCCCCTGCTGCTCACTACCCTTTTAATGAAATTTTACGAGCTTCTATGTAGTTTGGTTCCTGCCTCTCATTCCTATATTACTCCAACTTTATCTCCCTTTTTGCCATTCTCCTGTTATAGAGGCATAAAAGTTTCTCCTCTATACTTAAACACACAGCATCATTTCCACCTCAGGACCTTTGTACATATTGTTTCTTCATGGAATATTTTCCACTTAGACTTTTACATGGGTACTATAACTTACTTAGCCATCTTTTCTTTTAGAAACAATGAACGTTTAGTAGAACTTTGATGTAGAATCTAGACAGGTAATACTTAATAGGTATTTTTTCTATTTTAAAAATATTTTATACTCCTTATAATTTTACATGCCAACTGGGAGTTTAAGACAACTCTTCAGAACGGCAACTTTTAGTACAGTTACTTCTGGAAGTGTGTATACTGAGAAAAGACAACGTTCTTGAAACTTAACACTGAGGTAGTAAAGAGGGAATATGAGGATGATTATAACAACGTATTGCAAAGGATAGCTTTTACTACATCAGAGTAACTTGCAGTAAGGTATTTTAACATTAAAAGTACACATTGCCAAAATATAGAACTTCTTGAAAAGTTGATAAAAAATTGTTAGATTTGTTTAAATGCCACAAGAAATGCATTATACAAGTTAGTCCTTTAGTGAATAATTTGTAAAATGAAAACACAGTGTAAACATTCCTCTACGAACTTTTAAAAATTGTTTGAATTTGAATAGAACTTTACATTTACAAAATGTTTTCACATGTATCTAGTTTGTTCCCACCAATAACCGTCTCGAGTAAGTATTATTTTCATTGTCATTTTCCAGAAAGGAAAATTAACTAAATAAAGTTAAGGAGATTGTCCAAGGGCACATGTAGGAAATGGAAGACACCTAACTTGAACTTAGTGCTTCCCAAGATACAGTGAGAGCTATTCAAAAGAAAGAAAAGATATCTAGTGTCCAAGTAAGTTTGAGAAACACTGGATTAAGCAAAGTTTCCGTAGTCTAGAATTTTACAGGGCTTTTGATATGCAAATGTGATTATGAATTTCTATGAGGGGAATAGATTCTGCAGAATTTCACATCTGGATAGTTGCAGTACAAAGGGGGAAATTTCATTTCAGTTTTGTGATAGTATTCCTGTTTGAGTGATTGTGAAGAACTAATGTTCTTCAGAAAAAAAAATGGGAAAAACATCGCTTTATCATTATGCTTTTGTTATTTTGGATTTTCTTAAAATGAAGCAGAGATGTACAAAAAAGAAATCACAAAGCTGCTTGCCATCACCTTATGCAAAGTAATGTCTGAACCTATATTTGATTCTACACTACTCAATTTTTTGTACATTTGCTTCTATCACATAATGATAACCATTTAATGTTGAGACCAAAATAAAGGGGAAACATACTTTTTGAATAATTGCTACATAGAATTTTTCTTTGCCTTGAAGTAACAACAAAGACCATCAGCTGCCAATGCAAGATCCTTAGAGAATTTGGTAACATAAATAATTTTCTTATTTAGAGACAGAGTGCTCTTTAGTAAACAGAGTTGAGAATATAAAAGACTAATAATGGTTGCTAGGGAAATGGACCAGGAGGTAGCTGCTTATAAAATTTTCCTCCTCTGAGCTTCAACTTTGTAATTAACATATCACAAGAGTTAAGAAAAAATAGATAAATCAAGACTCTATGTTTCTCTAGACTGTTGTGACCATAATAGTTACTGCCATTTCTATAGTAATTTTTTTCTGGTTTCTAGTTTATGTAAGAGAATTAGTTTAATGGTTGTTTAGTAAATAGACTATGTTAAGCTAGAATCAACTTCCAGGAAGATAACAGTCTGATTGATTTCCTCACCCCTCATTTCAAATGTATGGAAATTCTGGATAAAATATAATTTTAAACCAATTTAGCTGAGCTCAAAATATGTCATGGAACCTCCCTTCTTACTAGTTGCCATAAATGAGCACATCATCTCATGTGATACTGAGCCTGGATTGAGGGCCTCATGCTTAGGAGAAAGGTTTAAAGGCTTTTAGTAGAAAATAGAGTTATCTAACATAACAATCAAGAGAATTAGTGCTTCATGAACTTAAAATAATAGAAAACTACTGCACGCTCTAAAGTAAATATGTTGAAAATAAAATAGAGATAAAGGCATAAAATAAACATTAATTTATAAAAATACTGACACAGTTATTTATGATGATAACACATTGAATAACACTTGTAGAAACCAAGAGCTAGTCATAGAAATTAAAAAAAAAAACAAAACTGAGTGTGTGTTAAACACCTAAACAAACATGAGAAATTAGAAAGTCATTATGATAAAATTATCAGAATACACCACATAAAGATTTTAAAAATATGAAAGATTGAGAGAACAGAATAGTAAGTTTTATGTCTAATATAATTGCAAAAGAAAATGACAGATTATGCGGGAGACAATATTTGAGGAAAAATGACTATAAATTTCCCAGATCATAAGAAAGGCATGAACCCACAAATAGAATAAACACATTGGTGTCCAAACCAAGATTAATTAAAATACATCTATGAAAATATAAAGATATATAAATATCTTATAAAAGACACAGGACACGTACATATGTGAGCAGGAGAGGCTTATTTAACTGAAGGTTCTGATAATCAGTAAAAAATCTTTAAATTTCTATTGTATTGCTCTTGCAAAATCAAGACTAGGCCACTGTTTATAAAGTGGATTCCACTCATGTTAGAAAAACTGATATTTTGTAATACCTCTTATGCTTGGAATCAGAAAACCTAGGATTATATCCTGCATCTCTCATTACCTGTGCAAATTGGACAAAATATTTGAGCCTCTGGATAAAGTTAATAACACCTTTCTTATAGAATTAAGAGAGATAACCACCAAAAATGTTGAAGTTCTAAAATATTTTTTATTAAGGTCACTGGTTTGAAGGACAACATGCAGAAGTTTCGGTGTCCAGAGTTCACACTGCTAAGTGTCCTGAGAAACCGAAAGCCAGAAACTTAAGGCATTCTGAGTTGGTAGCGTCCCATGTACCTAACAGAAGCAGATACAAATACATTCTAGTTTGACACTGCTTAAATCCAGACTTTAAATAATTCCCACAGATGAAGTTCTAAGAACATGCCTGTAGAATTAAAATGGCAGTTCCAATGAGGAAAAAAGCAGTAGGATCCAACTCCTAAAGACAGAAGATAATGAATTAATCAGGTACAAAATGTAAAGTAACCATGTTTAACTTTTTTAGAGTAGTAAAAGTTTGCATCAAAAGTATGATTTAAAGACCAGAGATAATAAGATAATGACCAAGGAATTTTGAAAGGAATCAAATAGAACTTCAAGAAATTGAAAAATATAATAATTGAAATTAATAATTCATTGGACTAGTTAGGCATCAAATTAGATATAACAGAAATGAGAATTGGAAAATTGGAAGATAGATAAAATAAATTACCTAACATGCATAGAGACCAAAATATTAAAAAAAAACATTTTAAAAAATTCAAAAGAAAGGTAGAGAGTGAGAATGTCAAATATAGAAGGAAAGCATGGAGTAAAAGTATAAAAGGCACTATTTGAAGTGATAATTGCTTAGGGTTTTCCAAAATTAGTGAAAGTTCCAATAGTCAGGTTGAAAATAAGTACATATCAAGCTGTTTTCCTTTTTCATAAAGAAAGAAATACACCCATATACCATCATAATGAAACTGATAAATTCCAAAGCCAAAGAGAGACAGCTTACCTAGAAAGTAATGACATGTATAATGACAAATGATTTTAGAGCAATGATAAAACCTAGAAAGTGATAGAATAATGTCTTCCAAAATGATGAAAGAAAAAACCAGCTATGATCCTAGAATTGTATACTCATAGGAACTCTCGTTCTTTCAAGAGTAATATAGAAGTAAAGATCTTTTCGGGCAAACAAAAACTGAGAGAGATAACCAGTGAGAAAGTCTCACTGAAGGATCCTCAGGGTTTTTTTTCGTTGGTTGGTTGGTTGGGTTTGTTTTTTGTTTGGGGGCTTTTTGTTTTGTTTTGGTTTGGTTTTGGAATTAGCCACTGTTGATGTATATTCAGTTATCAGTCTATACATCTTCATGTTGTGTTAAGATAATTTTATATCCTGGATTTTCACTAAATATTATATGTCTTTTTCTATGTTAGTAAAATGAAGTTCTGGAAACATTTTTAGAGCCTACATAATATTCCACAGCATGTATGCACCTCAGTGTTGGTTTGTAGACAGGGGGAGAATAACCCTAGATGGATGATTTAAGATGCAAGGGAGAATGATGAGCAAAGAAAATGCTAAACCAAGATAAAAGCCTGAAGAAATATTTTCTATATATAAATTTGTGTAAATTATGTACTAAAGTACAAAATACGACTAAAATACTGGATGTCAGTGACATACAGTATAGAAGGAAATTGGTTGGACTTCCTCACCTCATTGACCTCCTTTCTGGATGTTCCTTCTCAGACTCCACTGGTGGTGCCTCCTTCTCTCCTGTAATGTGGACATGCCTCAGCACTCAGTCCTTGGACGTTTTCCACTTTCTATCTATACTCCCTGCCTTGCTTTTTTCATCCAGTCTCGTGACTTTAATACCAGGTTATAAGTTCGTGACCACAACATTTTTATAAACAGACAATTATTCTCCGCTGAACAATAGTGGCAGCACTGCCCTTTCAAAATTTAGGGTACCCCTGCTTTCCTTTACCTATTCTCAACACAATAAACAGAGACATCATTTGAAAATATAAATCAGCTGTGCTTTATGTGATGAAAATGCTCTGAGGGATTCTGATCTATTGTAGAGTAAAATCCAAAATCCTTACATGAGTTTTAAAGGATATATGACTTTGGCCCCTATTAGCTCTCTGGAGTTCTCTCTTAGTATAACTTTACCTCTTATCCCCTCTGCTCTAACTACACTGACCTCTTCACTCTTCCTTGAACATATCAGGCAGACCCCCTTTGCACTGTATGTCCTAAGCCTAAAAATATAAACTATCAAAATACATAAAATAATCCAAACAGGAGACTGAGGCTTAAGAACACTAGTTGAATTGGCCAAGGAGAGTAAGCCACTACATTAACACAGGACTTTGATTTTTCTGCATCTCTCCAGGCCAAAGCCAATTACTGTGTATGAAATAAGATGTCAATTGTAAGTTAATATTCTTGTAAGTTTAAACAAATTCACCATTTTATAAATAAGAGTTATACAATGTAGTACCTCAGAAATATTACCTCAAGTGATAGACTCTAAATAGCACAATAAATTAAAAATATTAATATAAATGTGTTAAACTACACTCCTGGCTTATATTAACAGGAGCAGTTATTATATAGTTAGGTTATGTCTATGTTAGGTACATAATTTTATATGTTATTTATCTTCTGAATTAAAGTTACAGTAAAGAACTATAGTCACAGTTCAATTTGATGTCAAATATATAAACTTTAAAATAACATTACCTTTCTTATAGTAATATACTGTATCAAATTTTTCTATTAATTGGAAATTTAGCACAATCTTCTGGAGATATTATTGATGGTAAATATATTAATAATGATAGATTTTCCATAAATGTTAGATACAAACACAAAATTGAGTCTGATGCATTATTGGAAGGTGCAGTTTTATTATGTAATTTTATTAGTAAAATTAGAATAAATATACCTCACTTTTGGTATCAGACAAAGTAACTTATTTCACTAAAATTAATATTCCCTTTCTTGGAATGACACTATTTGAAACATGATTTTATTTGATAGAACTATTTTGGAACAATCTGTTAGTTACAATTGTGAATAAAAACATTAAGCAAAGCTTATCTTTTCTTAGTCTAATGGAAATTATTATGAATATCAGTTATTTTGTTGTGTGATAACAGATTTTCTGAGGCCAGCTGAGGCATGCAAGTGTAGATTTTTACAAAAAAGTATCTCTAATCCTTATAACAACCTAAACAGACTAAAATTTGCCAAGCAACTTCCCTGAGTTCCCATAAAATTAAGAACAAGGATTCCAGCATCGAGGTATAGTTATAATTATTAAATTAACAAAGAGATTTGTTGATGTTGTCTTTTTTTAGGCGAGGTATTGTTTTATTATATTGGTTTCTTTTCATAATTTGTTTTTAATGAGAACCCCCTAATAATGACAAGGGTTCAGGAAAATTAGAATTCCATACACTTACTGGCAGTCAATAAAGGAACTCAAGTTTTATTTTGGATATGTTGAATTGGTATTTCTTTTATTCAATAAACATTTATGTAGTGCCTCTCATGTGCCAGACAACACAAAACGTGAAAGAGCATTGGTAAATCCATAGCAATCATACAAAAGACGTGATATTTGATAAATATAACTCATACAATGAAAAGGAAAAAAAGTACAAGAATTTATACACAGCAATTTAACCTCCGTTTGCAACATAACAATAAAAAGTGTAATTTTCTCCAATCTAAATTTGCTTTCAAAATATGGAACACCAGCTGGAAGGAAGCTCAGATGGCTTCTGCAGTGGGGTCGGCAATACCCTTCTGAGCATGCCCACAACAACTGGTTGAAATAATTGAATCACTCGCACCATCTGTGAATCATTCTGATTCTTCAGTGATTACTTAAGACTCTCATTGTATGGAACATATTCTTAGAACACATGAATAAAATTAATTCAAGTGTATAGCTTTCCTAACTTTGATTTTCATGAAATTTAAAAAAAGGTTACAATGTTTTCAGGTTTGCTAAGTTCTCAGATATTGCTTCTGCCCTTTTTTATGAGCCCAATGGCTTTTGAAACCTTAAAGAGTGTTTGAAATTTAGTTTTATTCTTACTGGTACAAATGTGTTTATTCACAGAGACTTCATTTACAACATAATTTTGCTTAAAAATTCTGCAATTTCTATCCTTTTATTTCTTTAATCTCTGAGTGTAATACTCAATAAGTAATAGCTATCTACTAAAGAACTGAATGAAAGTCCAAGCTTATTGCATTCTCAAATTTAACACCATATGCTATAATGAAGAGCATTTTTTAAACATTTTATTTTATATTGGAGTATAGTCGATTAACAGTGTTGTGTTAGTTTCAGGTGTACAGCAAAGTGGTTCAGTTATGCATATACATGTATCTATTCTTTTTCAAATTCTTTTCCCACTTAGGTTGTTACATAATATTGAGCAGAGTCCCCTGTGCTATACAGTAGGTTCTTGTTGGTTATCCATTTAAAATACAGCATTTTAAATATAGCAGTACATGTCATGGTGACTAATCCATGGATAAAAGGTGCATGGCTAAAATGAAAAACAAGAGTCCATATCTGTGCAAATTTAAGATATTTAGATTAATTCATAACATACAGGCATTATTAGCTGAATAGCTGGATAGCAATACATGGGCACTTTTGCCAAGATAAATCAACTGAGGAGTTTTCCAGGAGATCCATGCAAATAGTTTTCCATAATAGTTACTGCATTTTTATCTAATAGAATATCTGGGGGGGGGCAAAATATAAATAAATGAATTATTTAAGAAATACAGTAATCTGTAATGTTCACAACTCCCTTTATGATCTATACAAAATTCAGTTTCTGTACTGTGATTAGTATCTACACTATACCACAGATATACATGAAACATATGAATATCATTCACACTGTATTTTAGTTGCTAGCCACATATATAGATACACTTCACTGTTTTCTGCGGGGAAAATTATTTTAAGAGATCTCTACCCTTTCATATATTGGCTTCCCTAGTGGATAGCAGCCTAGTTAATGTATTGCCACAAAGACCTCATCTTCTTCAAACTTGTCAAAATGCTTTCCACTTCAGAGTCTTTCCAATCGTACTTCCCTTTTCTTGTGACTTTCTTTTTTAAATTTTTTTATTTTTATTTTTTTATATAGCAGGTTCTTATTAGTCATCAATTTTATACACATCAGTGTATACATATCAATCCCAATTGCCCAATTCATTCCACCACCCCCCACCACCCCCGCCACTTTCCCCCCTTGGTGTCCATATGTTTGTTCTCTATATTTGTGTCTCAATTTCTGCCCTGCAACCCAGTTCATCTATATCATTTTTCTAGGTTCCACATATATGCGTTAATATATGATATTTGTTTTTCTCTTTCTGACTTACTTCACTCTGTATGACAGTCTCTAGATCCATCCACGTCTCAACAAATGACCCAATTTCGTTCTTTTTTATGGCTGAGTAATACTCTGTTGTATATATGTACCACATCTTTATCCAGTCGTCTGTCAATGGGCATTTAGGTTGCTTCCATGACCTGGCTATTGTAAATAGTGCTGAAGTGAACATTAGGGTGCATGTGTCTTTTTGAATTATGGTTTTCTCTGGGTATATGCCCAGTGGTGGGATTGCTGGATCATTTGGTAAATCTATTTTTAGTTTTTTAAGGAAACTCCATACTGTTCTTCATAGTGGCTGTATCAATTTACATTCCCACCAACAGGGCAAGAGGGTTCCCTTTTCTCCACACCCTCTCCAGCATTTGTTGTTTGTAGATTTTCCAATCATGCCCATTCTAACTGGTGTGAAGTGGTACCTCATTGTAGTTTTGATTTACATTTCTCTAATAATGACTGGTGCTGAGCAGCTTTTCATGTGCTTCTTGGCCATCTGTAATATCTTCTTTGGAGAAATGTCTATTTAGGTCTTCTGCCTATTTTTGGATTGGGTTGTTTGTTTTTTAATATTGAGCTGCATGAGCTGTCTATATATTTTGGACATTAATCCTTTATATGTTGATTCATTTGCAAATATTTTCTCCCATTCTGAGGGTTGTCTTTTCGTCTTGTTTATGGTTTCCTTTGCTGCGCAAAAGCTTTTAAGTTTCATTAGGTCCCATTTGTTTACTTTTGTTTTTATTTCCATTACTCTAGGAGGTGGATCAAAAAAGATGTTACTGTGATTTATTTCAAAGAGTGTTCTTCCTATGTTTTCCTCTAAGACTTTTATAGTGTCCGGTCTTACATTTAGGTCTCTAATCCATTTTGAGTTTATTTTTGCGTATGGTGTTAGGGAGTGTTCTAATTTCATTCTTTTACATGTAGCTGTCCAGTTTTCCCAGCACCACTTATTGAAGAGACTGTCTTTTCTCCATTGTATATCCTTGCCTCCTTTGTCATAGATTAGTTGACCATAGGTGTGTGGGTTTATCTCTGAGCTTTCTGTCTTGTTCCATTCATCTATATTTCTGTTTTGTGCCAGTACCATATTGTCTTGATTACTGTAACTATGTAGTATAGTCTGAAGTCAGGGACTCTGATTCCTCCAGCTCCGTTTTCTTCCCTCAGTACTGCTTTGGCTATTTGGGGTCTTTTGTGGCTCCACACAAATTTTAAGAATTTTTGTTCTAGTTCTGTAAAAAATGCCATTGGTAATTTGATAGGGATTGCATTGAATCTGTAGATTGCTTTGGGTAGTATAGTCATTTTCACAATATTGATTCTTCCAATCCAAGAACATGGTATATCTCTCCATCTGCTGATATCATCTTTCATTTTATTCATCAGTTTCTTATAGTTTTCTGCATACAGGTCTTTTGTCTCCCTAGGTAGGTTTATTCCTCGATAGTCTGTTCTTTTTGTTGCAATGGTAAATGTGAGTGTTTCCTTAATTTCTCTTTCAGATTTTTTCATCATTAATGTATCCAAATGCAAGAGATTTCTGTGCATCAATTTTGTATTCTGCTACTTTGCCAAATTCATTGATTAGCTCTAGTAGTTTTCTGGTGGCATCTTTAGGATTCTCTGTGTATAGTATCATGTCATCTGCAAACAGTGACAGCTTTACTTCTTCTTTTCCAATTTGTATTCCTTTTATTTCTTTTTCTTCTCTGATTGCCGTGGCTAGGACTTCCAAAGCTATGTTGAATAATAATGGTGAGAGTGGACATCCTTGTCTTGTTCCTGAACTTAGAGGAAATGCTTTCAGTTTTTCACCATTGAGAATGATGTTTGCTGTGAGTTTGTCATTTATGGCCTTTATTATGTTGAGGTAGGTTCCCTCTATGCCCACTTTCTTGAGAGTTTTTATCATAGATGGGTGTTGAATTTTGTCAGAAGCTGTTTCTGCATCTCTTGACATGATCATATGGTTTTAATTCTTCAATTTGTTAATACGGTGTATCACATTGATTGATTTGCATATACTGAAGAATCCTTGCATCCCTGGGATAAATCCCACTTGGCCATGGTGTATGATCCTTTTAATGTGTTGTTGGATTCTGTTTGCTAGTATTTTGTTGAGGATTTTTGCATCTATATTCATCACTGATAATGGTCTGTAATTTTCTTTTTTTGTATTGTCTTTGTCTGGTTTTGGTATCAGGGTGACAGTGGCCTTATAGAATGAGTTTGGGAATGTTCCTTCCTCCACAATTTTTTGGAAGAGTTTGAGAAGGATGGGTGCTAGCTCTTCTCTAAACGTTTGATAGAATTCACCTGTGAAGCCATCTAGTCCTGGACTTTTGTTTGTTGGAAGATTTTTCTTTTTAATTTCATTTGTTTATTTGTTTATTTATTTATTTATTTATTTATCTTTGGCTGTGTTGGGTCTTCGTTTCTGTGCATGGGCGTTCTCTAGTTGCGGCGAGCAGGGGCCACTCTTCATCGCAGTGCACGGGCCTCTCACTGTCACGGCCTCTCTTGTTGCGGAGCACAAGCTCCAGACGCGCAGGCTCAGTAGTTGTGGCTCGCGGGCCTAGTTGCTCCGCGGCATGTGGGATCTTCCCAGACCAGGGCTCGAACACGTGTCCCCTGCATTGGCAGGCAGATTCTCAACCACTGCGCCACCAGGGAAGCCCCCTGTTGGAAGATTTTTAATCACAGTTTCAATTTCATTACTTGTGATTGGTCAGTTCATACTTTCTATTTCTTCCTGGTTCAGTCTTGGAAGGTTTTACCTTTCTAAGAATGTGTCCATTTCTTCCAGGTTGTCCATTTTATTGGCATAGAGTTGCTTGTAGTAGTCTCTTTGGATGCTTTGTATTTCTGTGGTGTCTGTTGTAACTTCTCCTTTTTCATTTCTAATTTTATTGATTTGAGTCCTCTCCCTCTTTTTCTTGGTGAGTCTGGCTAATGGTTTATCAATTTTGTTTATCTTCTCAGAGAACCAGCTTTTAGTTTAATTGATCTTTGCTATTGTTTTCTTTGTTTCTATTTCATTTATTTCTGCTCTGATCTTTATGATTTCTTTCCTTCTGCTAACTTTGGGATTTGTTTGTTCTACTTTCTGTAGTTCCTTTAGATGTAAGTTTAGGTTGTTTATTTGAGATTTTTCTTGTCTCTTGAGGTAGGCTCGTATAGCTATAAACTTCCCTCTTAGAACTGCTTTTGCTGCACCCCATAGGTTTTGGATCGTCTTGTTTTCATTGTCCTTTGTCTCTAGGTATTTTTTTATTTCCTGTTTGATTTCTTCAGTGATTTCTTGGTTATTTAGTAATGTATTGTTTAGCCTCCATGTGCTTGTGTTTTTTACATTTTTTTCCCTGTAATTGATTTCTAATCTCAAAGCATTGTGGTCAGAAAAGATGCTTGATATGATTTCAGTTTTCTTAAATTTACTGAGGCTTGATTTGTGACCCAAGATTTCATCTGTCCTGGAGAATGTTTGTGCGCACTTGAAAAGAAAGTGTAATCTGCTGTGTTGGGATGGAATGTCCTATAAATATCAATTAAATCTATCTGTTGTCATTTACAGCTTCTGTTTCCTTATTTATTTTCATTTTGGATAATTTGTCCATTGGTGTAAGTGAGGTGTTAAGGTCCCCCACTATTATTGTGTTACTGTCGATTTCCTCTTTTATAGCTGTTAGCAGTTGCCTTATGTATTGAGGTGCTTCTATGTTGGGTACATATATATTTATAATTATTATATCTTCTTCTTGCATTGATCCCTGGATCATTATGTAGTGTCCTTCCTTGTCTGTTATAACTTTCTTTATTTTAAAGTCTATTTTATCTGATATGAGTATTGCTACTCCAGCTTTCTTTTGATTTCCATTTGCATGGAATATCTTTTCCCATCCCCTCTCTTTCAGTCTGTTTGTGTCCCTAGGTCTGAAGTCGGTCTCTTTTAGACAGCATATATGTGGGTCTTGTTTTTGTATTCATTCAGCAAGCCTGTGTCTTCTGGCTGGAGTGTTTAATGCATTCACGTTTAAGGTAATTATCGATATGTATGTTCCTATGACCATTTTCTTAATTGTTTTGGATTTGTTTTTGTAGGTCCTTTTCTTCTCTTGTGTTTCCCACTTAGATAGGTTCCTTTAGCATTTGTTGTAGAGCTGGTTTGGTGGTGCTGAATTCTCTTAGCTTTTGCTTGTCTGTAAAGCTTTTGGTTTCTCCATGGAATCTGAATGAGATCCTTGCTGGGTGGAGTAATCTTGGTTGGAGGTTCTTCCTTTTCATCATTTTAAGTATATCATGCCACTCCCTTCTGGCTTGTAGAGTTTCTGCTGAGAAAGCAACTGTTAACCTTATGGGACTTCCCTTGTATGTTATTTGTCATTTTTCCCTTGCTGCTTTCAGTAATTTTTCTTTGTCTTTAATTTTTGCCAGTTTGATTACTCTGTGTCTTGGTGTGCTTCTCCTTGGGTTTCTCCTGTATGGGACTCTCTGTGCTTTCTGGACTTGGGTGGCTATTTCCTTTCCCATGTTAGGGAAGTTTTTGACTATAATCTCTTCAAATATTTTCTCAGGTCCTTTCTCTCTCTCCTCCTTCTGGGACCCCTGTAATGCGAATGTTGTTGCGTTTAATACTATCACAGAGGTATCTTAGGCTGTCTTCATTTATTTTCATTTTTCTTCTTTATTCTCTTCCGCAGCAGTGAATTCCACCATTCTGTCTTCCAGGTCACTTATCCGTTCTTCTGCCTCAGTTATTCTGCTATTGATTCCTTCTAGTGTAGTTTCCATTTCAGTTATTGTATTGTTCATCTCTATTTGTTTCTTCTTTAATTCTTCTAGGTCTTTGTAAAACATTTCTTGCATTTTCTTGATCTTTGCCTCCATTCTTTTTCCAAGGTCCTGGATCATCTTCACTATCATTTTTCTGAATTCTTTTTCTGGAAGGTTGCCTATCTCCATCCACTTCATTTAGTTGTTTTGGGGGGGTTTTATCTTGTTCCTTCAACTGGTACATGGCCCTCTGCCATTTCTTCTTGTCCATCTTTCTCTGAATGTCGTTTTTGTTCCACAGGCTGCAGGATTGTAGTTCTTCTTCCTTTTGCTCTCTGCCCTCTGGTCTCTTGTGACTTTCTTTGTGGGTCTTTGTCTCCTTGTCTCCTGTCATGTTTCAAGATGCTGAACAAATGCATCCTTCAGTCTCCTGTGTGATGTCATTCATAACATTCCCTTCATCCCCTCCATCATGCTCTCCAACATTAGCCAGGTGTTTCCTTTATAGCACTTACCACAATTTTAAAATATTTTGTTTGCTTTCTTGTTTATAATCTGTCTTCTACCATTAGAATGTAGGCTCCATGAGGGTAGAGACTTTGTCTTACTAAATACTATTTTCCTAATATATAGACGCTACCACAGAGTAGGTGCTCAATAAAAATATAGTTAGTAAATGAATGGATGGATGGATGGATAGCATCTTCTTATGTAACTCCATATAGTTCAGAGTTGGTGGTTTTGCATTCTTACACTAGTGGTGCCCCAGTGCCAGTCTAACAGTGTCTGAAAGTTTTCACTGGTCCATAAAGAAGGGAAAAAAATATAAGAGTAAATGTGTTGCACTTTTCATAGAGGTAAATTTGTTCAAAAATTCTTTCTTCTGAAAGTATAGCTTTCTACAGTTTGTTGTGCAAAGGGGCAGCATTAAAATGGCCTTTCTTTCCTCTTTCTTTTTTTCCTTTTTATTATTTCCTTACAATGTCTTTTACTACAAAAATAAAGGTTGGAATTTTGTGAGGTTCCCTGACATTTTTGGTAATGTTTTATTTACCCATGAAATACAAAGTCTGGAAAGCATCAATTTGGAGAAACTTACTCACATGAAGGGGCATTATTCCTGCCAAGTTTCTTTGTTGATTGCTTGAAGTTTTGAGAATGGGGAAAGGAAAGCTCTAAAAATCGGTGATTGTCTCCCTTTTTATAGCCCTCCAGGCAATGAATATTGGCCCACAAGCATTATCTCCTGGAATGAGATTCTGGAATTTCTTTTGTCATGTGTGAAAAACAAATACAAGAACAAATATGCAAAAAGAGTGGAATGAGGGTATTACAACACCTGCTTAATATATATTTTTAAAATATACACTGACATATAGTAAATGTACCAACATTATTTGGGTTTTTTTGTTTGTTTATTTTGTTCTTTTTTTTGCCGTACATGGGCCTCTCACTGTTGTGACCTCTCCCATTGCGGAGCACAGGCTCCGGTTGTGCAGGCTCAGCAGCCATGGCTCACGGGCCTAGCCGCTCTGCAGCAAGTGGGATCTTCCTGGACCGGGGCACGAACCCGTGTCCCCTGCATCGGCAGGCGGACTCTCAACCACTGCGCCACCATGGAAGCCCAGTTATTTGTTTTTTTAATAAATGTTTTCATCTACTGGATTTAAATCCTTCTTTTCATTGTTTCAAAAATATGTAGATCCCATAATAGCACCATTTGCTTTAACACAGAAGTGTTACCTTTCTGGTGCTTCATCAAAATTGAAAACTGAAAACATGAAGATTCCAAATTGGAAAGATACACTGCTTTTATTTTTATTTTTTTAACATCTTTATTGGAGTATAATTGCTTTACATTGGTGTGTTAGTTTCTGCTTTATAACAAAGTGAATCAGTTGTACATACACATATGTTCCCATATCTCTTCCCTATTGCGTCTCCCTCCCTCCCACCCTCCGTATCCCACCCCTCTACGTGGTCACAAACCACCAAGCTGATCTCCCTGTGCTATGGGGCCGCTTCCCACTAGCTAGCTATTTTACATTTGGTAGTGTATGTATGTCCATGCCACTCTCTCACTTTGTCACAGCTTACCCTTCCCCCTCCCCATATCCTCAAGTCCATGCTCTAGTAGGTCTGTGTCTTTATTCGCGTCTTACCCGTAGGTTCTTCATGACTTTTTATTTTTTCTTACATTCCATATATATGTGTTAGCATACGGTATTTGTTTCTCTTTCTGACTTACTTCACTCTGTATGACAGACTCTAGGTCCATCCACCTCACTACAAATAACTCAATTTCATTTCTTTTTATGGCTGAGTAATATTCCCCTGTATATATGTGCCACATCTTCTTTATCCATTCATCTGTTGATGGACACTTAGGTTGCTTCCATGTCCTGGCTATTGTAAATAGAGCTGCAATGAACATATTGGTACATGACTCTCTTTGAATTACGGCAATATGCACGCTTCTCTTATATTCTTCATTTCCAAATAAATAGCCATGACAAATACTTTTGTAATTTGCAGACTGCTTTATATTCATGATTTTAGTTAATTCTTATACTTAAAAAAATTGGTTTGGATACAAAAAGTAAGCAAATCAATATTCTTAAAAGTTTTTAGGAGTGAAAAATTAGTTTAGCTTTTTAAAAATTTGTCAAAGCCCTTTATTTTTGTTGTAGTTGCTTTTTTTTTAAGAAGTGGAAATGTTTTTTTTTTTAACATCTTTATTGGAGTATAATTGCTTTACAATGGTGTGTTAGTTTCTGCTTTATAACAAAGTGAATCAGTTATACATATACACATGTTCCCATATCTCTTCCCTCCTGCATCTGCCTCCCTCCCACCCTCCCTATCCCACCCCTCTAGGTGGTCACAAACCACCTAGCTGATCTCTCTGTGCTCTACAGCAGCTTCCCACTAGCTATCCACTTTACGCTTGGTAGTGTATATATGTCCATGCCACTCTCTTACCTTGTCACAGCTTACCCCTCCCCCTCACCATATCCTCAAGTCCATTCTCTAGTAGGTCTGTGTCTTTATTCCAGTCTTAGCTCTAGGTTCTTCATGACCTTTTTCTTTTCTTCTTAGATTCCATATATATGTGTTAGCATATGGTATTTGTTTTTCTCTTTCTGACTTACTTCGCTCTGTATGACAGATTCTAGGTCCATCCACCTCACCACAAATAACTCAATTTAATTTCTTTTTATGGCTGAGTAATATTTCATTGTATATATGTGCCACATGTTCTTTATCCATTCATCTGTTGATGGACACTTAGGTTGCTTCCATGTCCTGACTGTTGTAAATAGAGCTGCAATGAACATTTTGGTACATGACTCTTTTTGAATTATGGTTTTCTCAGGGTATATGCCCAGTAGTGGGATTGCTATGTCGTATGGTAGTTCTATTTGTAGTTTTTTAAGGAGTCTCCATACTGTTCTCCATAGTGGCTGCATCAGTGTACATTCCCACCAGTAGTGCAAGAGTGTTCCCTTTTCTCCACACCCTCTCCAGCATTTATTGTTTCTAGAGTTTTTGATGATGGCCATTCTGACCAGTGTGAGATGATATCTCATTGTAATTTTGATTTGTATTTCTCTAATGATTAATGATGTTGAGCATTCTTTCATGTGTTTGTTGGCAATCTCTATATCTTATTTGGAGAAATATCTATTTAGGTCTTCTGCCCATTTTTGGATTGGGTTGTTTGTTTTTTTGTTATTGAGGTGCATGAGCTGCTTGTGAATTTTGGAGTTTAATCCTTTGTCAGTTGCTTCATTTGCAAATATTTTCTGCCATTCTGAGGGTTTTCTTTTGGTCTTGTTTATGGTTTCCTTCACTGTGCAAAAGCTTTTAAGTTTCATTAGGTCCCATTTGTTTATTTTTGTTTTTATTTCTATTTCTCTAGGAGGTGGGTCAAAAAGGATTTTGCTGTGATTTATGTCGTAGAGTGTTCTGCCTATGTTTTCCTCTAAGAGTTTGATAGTGTCTGCCCTTACATTTAGGTCTTTAACCCATTTTGAGTTTATTTTTGTGTATGGTGTTAGGGAGTGTTCTAATTTCATTCTTTTACATGTAGCTGTCCAGTTTTCCCAGCACCACTTATTGAAGAGGCTATCTTTTCTCCCCTGTATATTTTTGCCTTCTTTATCAAATATAAGGTGACCACATGTGTAATTCACCATCCTTATTGAATGCTACTGCATCCCTCCCCATACTGCTGATAATTTTGAAGTTGCACTCTGTCTGTCTATTTTACTAGCACTTAGTTTCCTATTTTTAATAATTTTAACCCTATATCTCTGTAGTTTTACACCAAAATTAAATGCGAACATTGCTCTCCCCACCAACACGATTTGTTCAGCAATTCCTCATTTTTTCAAGCCAAAACAAAGTCCTTTAAAAACTAGGAATATGTAATTTTTGTCCCTAACTACTGTTGTTTCCCCTCACAGTATCTATTTCAAGAAGTCATATTATCACTCAAATTACACTTAAACTACCAGTGTTGTATTAAATTTAACAGAAAAACCTCACAGAGTTTATTGTTCATCAGTTTCTTTGTTTTCTTTATTTCCTTCTGTTTAGAAATCTTTATTATACTTTATTTTTCATTTTGTTGGAATACTTGAGAAATTTTCTCATGAAAAATTACATAAAGATGTATATCCTTTTAATGTTTAAATTTTCAAAATGGTCTTTCTTTTCCTATCATAACGATGGATTCTTTGGATAATAATAGAGCTCTTGAATCTCTCTCCTCTTCTCTTAATAGCCTATATAGGTTGTGGACCACTGTCTTCTAGTGTCTGTTGTCTTTTAAATTTCACTGTCTTCGAGCTTCCGTTGTTGCCAGTGAGAAGTATGATGTTGGTCCAAGTTTATATATATACATATATATATGTATATATATAAATATATGGTGGTCCAAGTTTATATATATATACATATAGTTCTCTTTGTCTCAAACTCTGTAAGGTACCCCAACCCCATTCCTCGGAATTCAAAATTTTCACTAAGATATTTTTCAATATGTTTCTGAATATGTGTCTTTATTCTTTAGCTTTTCTTGGTACCTGGGTCACGTTTTTAACTTTTGCAAATGAATAATATTTTTAGCTTAGGAGAGTTTTGTTTTTAAATTACTTTAATTATTCTCTTCCATCTCTTCTCATTCTGATATTTATATTCTTTCCATATTAGATGTCCTAATTCTATCCTCCAGGTCTCTTACCTTTTCACTTGTGATTTCAGTGTCTTTCTATTCTTCTCTCTGTTGTGAGGTACTTCCTCTGGTTGATCATTTAGAATCCACTTTTTTTTTTTTAAGCAATTACCATTGTCTTTTCTCAAATCATCTATTGAATTTTCTAAAACCAGGTATCAGGCTTTCTGTATTTTAGTGTTGTCTTTTTCATGCTTCTCACTTGTTTTTTATTAAATCTCTCTTCTGTTTCTTCTAGTATATTTCTTGCATGGACTCAGCTTTGTTTCCTTTCTTCAGTCCCTTGTGTCTCCTGAAATGGCCTATGTTCTTTTTCTTGTGCTTAAATTAAAGGGTGTGACCATGGACTTGAGGATATGGGGAGGGGGAAGGGTAAGCTGTGACGATGTGAGAGAGTGGCAGGGACATATACACACTACCAAATGTAAATTAGATAGCTAGTGGGAAGCTACAGCATAGCACAGGGAGTTCACCTCTGTACTTAGTGACCACCTAGAGGGGTGGGATAGGGAGAGTGGGAGGGAGGGTGACAAAAGAGGGAAGAGTTATGGGAATATATGTATATGTATAACTGATTCACTTTGTTGTAAAAGAGAAACTAACACAGTATTGTAAAACAGTTATACTCAAATAAAGATGTTAAAAAAAAAAAGTGTATAGGGAAGATACAAAAATTAACCCCAGCAAGATCAGAAAAGAGAATGCTAAATTTTCTTTCTTTGCTAAAAATAACTGTCATGAAATTAAATAAAGAACTATGATCTTGAAAAAAAAATAAAATAAAAAAAATAAATTAAAGGGTGTGAAAGCTCTTAGCATAAATGCAAGTCAGGTTTGAGGGTTATACTATATAGTGATGATTGAGAGGTAACAAAGATAATGGCAGTATTTTTTTTCTGTTGAAGAACGGCTTAACAAGGCAGAACCTCCCAGAATAAATATGTGTAACAAAGCATCTTGATCTCAAGAATAAGAAGTGGGGGTTAAAGCTGTCCTCAGCCATTTAGTACAGCCACTGTCCAGTAGTGCCTGTATGAAGCAAAACAGCAGGTTCTTACTCCTTCCCAGGCTCAATAGACCCTCGTAAATCAATTGTCTCCTACCAGTTACCACATATACACATCTGGAAATCACCAGATCCATAGTTTTCATCCCAGACTGTGCCAGAGATCATCTGTCTTTCAAAGACTACCAGTTCATGATTTTCCCTTTCCATCTACACCTCTTTTTCTGTTATTTGAGTCCTTGATGCACATATTCTTCTAGATTCTAGTAGTTAGTCACTGTTATTTTGAAGGTTGAGTCTACTTAACAGTGAGGGGGACAGGAAACATGTGTATATGAGGTGATTTTCCTATCATCTCAACATTTCCATTTTGTTGGTATGTACACACATATGCATACATATACATACATGCATAAATTAATAGCTTTCAACAGATTAATCATGCATATATAATTTCTATACTTTATAATAGGTGCTTTCATAAAGTAACTTCATCAGAGTTGATGAGGTTACTTAGAGATTGAGGCTATTGTATATGAAAACAAAATATGTTAGCAGTTCAGTAAAATCAGTCTGCTGTAGTATAATGACAAATTGACTGAATTTTAAGCGTTTGACATCTTAAGTTGGATTTACTACTAGCCAGTCTAGATCACCTTCATGAGGAAAACTATCAACCTATTGATAGATAAGCTACAACAAATATTTTCTGATAGATGTAATGCTAGTGTTAAACTTTTTCATAAATAAAGATTTTAGCTTTTGCATTATTGACTTTTTCTATTATAAAAAATGAATACCATGTTACATTTTTAATCTTATCAGCAACTAAAATTTTATTTGTATTTCCTTTTAAATCATTTAGATTTAAATTTGAATAGTCACATGTGGGCAAGGACTACCATATTGAACCGTACAGTTATAGGCTTTTTCACTATCACATTTCTTTTCTGTGTGTGTGGTACACGGGCCTCTCACTGTTGTGGCCTCTCCTGTTGCAGAGCACAGGCTCCGGATGCACAGGCTCAGCAGCTATGGCTCATGGGCCCAGCCACTCCACGGCATGTGGGATCTTCCCGGACCGGGGCACAAACCCATGTCCCCTGCATCGGCAGGCGGATTCTCAACCACTGTGCCACCAGGGAAGCCCCACATTTCTAATAAAGAAAAAACCTCATTCAGAAACAGAATTATGGCACATGTACTTTCAGATGTAATTACTTAATTGCCACATTAAATAGTATAGATATAAATGCCGGCCTGATTTTCTGAGATGCTTGAGAAGTGTAGCATAGAAATTAATAATATTGTAAGCCTGTTCTGCAAAGTCTACTCAAAGTGGAAGATCCACAGGGCAATAGAAATTAAGTGATATAGGGGAGTGACATATATTTGCAGAAGTTAAAGTAATTCCATACTTATTTTTTCTTGTGTTAATTTTGTTTTCACATCAAATTCATTATATGTGTGTTCATTTTCACATGTGCACATATGAAAAAATTCCTATGCCAGGTATTCCCAAGCTGGTATCAGGATAGCTTGCTATTAAACGAATATATACTGGATATAGAAATTAAAAGTTTTATGTGGACACTTTGGGAAGAGTTAGAAAGGATAAAATAATTTCTTGACTTCAAGCCTTCTCAGACACTTCAATTTGCTAATAAGCATTGTGGACCTCCGTAAAGAGGCTAAAATTAATATCTGCTAAAATTATCTGTATAACAGTACTTCAAATAATGGCTTTTTTTTTGTTCACGTATAATGAGTTGCATTAAAATCTGAGAGACAATTGAAGAGCCAGACATATATGTGTAATAGCATTTAGCTTGTGTGCATTAAATTGGAAAAAATGTTCTATAGTTAAATCAGAAATATCTTTTAAATCTATACCAATGAAGATTATATTATGAAATGAAGAAAATATTCCTGTTTGAATTCTGGGAATTCCAAAATGGAAATTATGCTATAGCTGTAGATCCCAGGAGTTCTAGCCAAATATTTCTTTTAAAAAATTTTCCTTTTAAGTGATAGTTTCTTCATTTATTCAACAAATATTTTTGAATACCTACTATAGGCTAGGTACTATGCATGAGTCTTTGCTGCATTTATTTTACATTGTAAGGTACCTAGGTTATATAACCTTATCTGTTTAATTGTCATGTTATTTTACTGGTAATTTCTTATGAGGTAGGCCATATATGTTGGTGCTGATGTGTTGTTGCTTTTCTTGGTGGGAATCAAAGACTTTTCATTTCTCTCACAGACCATACTTAGTGACTAGAATTCTACCAAGTTACTACTTTATGTTAATGTATTGAAAATCCATATTAAAATGCAAATGTTATCCTGTGAAGGATAATACTTTAAACCACTATAAGCCATTAACACATAATCAAGATTCAGTTTATCAGTTTAATTAGATGGTAATTTAGCTTGGCCCTGAGGAATTAAGTAAATTGGATGATGTAGAAGGGAAGAATCAACATAAGGCAGATCAATGAACAGGTGCATCCATACCCTTTATACAGAACACTACACATACCTGGCCTCCTGGAAGTAGGTTGTTCTTAAAGACTAATACATCCAGCTCCACCTGATTATCTCTTTCCCTGCCAGCTTGCCTGCTACCAAAAATTCATTCTAATTTTAGAAAATAAATAATATAGATATAAAAGATGACTTTCTGCAGTATTTTATACTGATTATTTTATGTATTTATTGTGTTTTATTCTTTTTGAGCCAAGGGGGTAAATTATAAGCTTAATACAGTTTGTTGATGAACTACTTCATGATCATTGTAGAATTGATCCTCCCCTTTTTTTGTTACATAACTTCACCTAGGCAGTTTTCTAGATGATGCAGTGAAGAGGAATGGAAATTCCTGAGAGAAAATGCTCTCTTGTCACTATTTTCTTCATCTAAGATCATAACCAATTCATGTGATCTCATTAGGCTGATTATTTAAGGTCATTCTGCACAGTGACTTAATTAAAAGCACGCAAAGCCAAGTACTGTCAGAACGCTAGTATTGCCATGCCATTTATGTGTATCCAAAACTGTGAACAGGAATGACTAAACCCCTACCTATCTCAGCTGTGTCATATTCTTGTTTTTCGTATGTCATGTAATTTGAGGCTTTTTCTGTCTGTGGATTAATGCAGTATTCATTTTGCCAAATTTGATTATTTGATTTGCCTTTTTAGGTTATAATTTCTATAAATGATCAAAGAGAAATAAATACAAATAGCTCAACTGTCCATCTTATTAGAAGGAAACAATTTTTTTCTCTGAAGACTTTTGAGACTAGGAGAGAAAGCTACCTGTCTTAGATAACTTAAGTCTTTCCCATTACCATATTATTTATGACCCATCAGAACCCATACAAAAGCCTGTAATCCTCTTTGGGATTTATATACCATTGTATTATTATTTTTAAATAATTTGTAATAATTAAGAATGCCATTTTGAAGAAAGATAAGATATGAATTAACAGATTTTCGTATGATAGCTCACTTTAAATTATTGATAAATAATCTTTTTATTATTTTGAAGATTTGACATATCTTTGTCTTTATTAACACTAATGAAGTAAAAAAAAACTTGTTCCATCACTGCATTACTTTTCTTGTCCAGGTATTAGGCTAATTTTTGTTAGTTAGACTTTGAATGTGTTGACCTATTTTCTATATACCACATTTATGTTAGATACATAGGTATTTTAAAAAAGAATATCTCATAATGATATGGCATATAGTGCATTTTTCTTCTTGAGTTTTTTTTTTACCTCATAACTCATAAATGAGGCAGTAACCACAACTCATTTGAAACTTTTCTTTTGAGGAGAGAGAAGTCCTTTAAATCATGGAGGAAAATATTTTGTATTAAAAACTTAGATATAATGCATCATTTGTTTCAAAACAGGATTGCTTTTATTTCATGCAGTTATGTGGCCCTTCAAGAAACAAATTTTAAGTAATAAAAAGAAAGTGATAACTGAAGTTTTAGAGAAACAAAAGTTTATTAAAAACTTCATGAGTGATACCTGTGCCTACTTACAGAGCTCAAATTTTGAAGCCAGTTTTCATCTCAACTTTAGGTGTTATAAATCATAGTTTTGTCCCATAATAATCCTTTCTAAACTTCAGTTGAGCTTTCAATTTGTTAATAAAAATAGGTACTTTGGGGCTTTCTTCCACACCTCTTGATTTTCATTCCCAGAAAATGAGGATAGTGTATTTTGGGGGTATATATCATTATAAATGAATATGAACAGAGAGGAATCAAATGAAATAGTATGGCTACAGCATTTCCATGCTAATGATGCACGGATATCTCTAATGATATAAGGTGGTAAAGAACATTAACAAAAGCAAGTTGATTTTCAAAAGGTTAGACAGGATTTGTACACATCAGGATTCAGAAGGATATAATTATTCAAGGCAGAGTTAATGAAATTCAAATGAAAAGGCAAAATCTGAATATGAGTGCATGGATTTTGCATAAAGAAGAGAAAATGAACATGATACTTCCAATTACACTGATTTTTAAATAACTGTCTGAAATTTTTATTAAACGAAAGTGAAAGGCATTCAGTGGATATAGCTTATTCATTATAGACCTGCATGACTGTGTCAAAAAGAATGATATATTTTAAGGGGTAGATAGTAACTTAGACCTCCAAATACCTGAGCGTCTCAGTTCACTTTTTCACAGTTTATTATAATGTATAAAAAGTATGATACATTTTTCTGTATTAAAAATTATTGTATCAGAACTTTATAATAAATGAGAATATTCAAAATTTATAAAGCTGAACTTTCTAGCAAATGAGTTGACAGTTTCCCTATGGTGTCAAAGACTTATTTTGAAATATTCCATTTCTCATAAAAGTTCACAGGATTATCCCTTAGCCTGCCTTATTCACCTGGTATGCACCACTTCTCCTATCTATGATGACTAGATACTATGTATCAAGAGAATAGAAGGAATGAAATCCTCCAACTCTAGCCCAAAATTCTAATATTATTTTAAATGTAAAATTAGAAGTACATGTAGATTACCATTCCATTGATCATGAAGGAATAGGTGTCATGTATTTGGTCAAGGTATACACACTAAACGAAACTTTGTTAAAAGGTATAATTGTGTGATATAAGTTAATCTGTGTAATTCTATGCATTTGTAGCATCATAAGTAGATGAGACATCTAAATTAGAATTATTTTGTTCTTATATTATCTAAGAGATGAGTACAAGAATCCTGGACCTGAATGATCAAAATGAAAGCATAAATGGACCAGCTTATGTTTTAACTCATCTTTGTGTAGCTTCAGTCTGGGATCCTAAACAACATTTAATTACATTACTGCAAAAATGAGGATGGTCTCGTCATAAAGGCTGTGCAGCAATAAATGGCTGTGTTAGCATGCTTATCATCAGAACTCCCCAAGCGACCCTTCCACTGAAACCCTCTGCTGACCCCATCACCAGGCAGATGGCAGTTCATCAATTCAAAACAAAGTTACTGGAAAACTAATTTCAATTACAAGAGTTTTGCTGCTTATAGTATAGACAGAAGAGAGCAGAGGTCATCTATCTTTCTGAATTTGCACTCCAAATAGTATTTATTCCTTGTTCTTATAAGGTGTAGGGAAAGAGGCACTCCTGACCAAGTCCAAAAAGACTCTGAGCCCCAGATGCCCATCAGTCCTAACACTTGAATGGCAGGTAGGAAAGTGTAGATGCAGGAGGAGAAACTGATGCTCCCTTAGATCTTCAGGCTTTCAGGAGCTCTTATTAAAGTGTAAATTTCGTTCTCAGTCCTACTTATCTAGTACCTTAATAAGCAGTTTAACTTAGCAAGAATCTAGCATCAAAGAGAGGAGCTGACAGGGAGATCAGCTCCGTGCTTTGTGACCACCTAGAGGGATGGGGTAGGGAGGGTGGGAGGGAGACACAAGAAGGAGGAGATATGGGGATATATGTTTGTGTAGAGCTGATTCACTTTGTTATAAAGCAGAAACTAACACACCATTGTAAACCAATTATACTCCAATGAAGATGTTAAAAACAAAGAGACAGCTGATGTCGGGAGTTTGGAGGAGAAGGGTGCTTAATAGAAAGCTAGCTACCAACCAAAACCACTTTGTCCCTCTTGTACCTCAGTCAAGATTAGGAGAAAAAAGTATAGGAAAGGTTCCTTCTGGTATGAATATCACAGTTGTAGACCCCTCACATCCCACGCCATACTTAGTTTTCCAGGAAGCTTAGAATTACATTTTTAAACCAAGTTGTTAAAAAGTATTATTTTCTTAGGGTAAAACTACCCCTCTCATGATCTTATGGCTCTTGGTCTTTCAATCTTATATTTATGGTGCTAATGTGTGTGTATCTCTTATTATAAAATGCTTCTAACACGTTTCGGAAGAGAGGATATATAAAAAATAACCTTTTTACTAGACTTATCTTCATGCATTTTGATCCACTTTCCAGCCCTCTGTCAGCTATAAACTGGAATCTATATTAATTCAATTGAGGTCTTTTCTGTGTTAGGAAGCTAAAAGAATTGTTCTTTTGTATATCTATACCAGCACACTGTCCATGAAGAATCAGTGATGGTGATGACTGAAGAAATGCCTTTGGAAATTTCTTATGTGCCTTCTACTTATCTGACTGAGATTACTCATGTCTCACAAGCCCTATCAGAAGTGGAACAACTTCTCACTGCTCCTGACCTCTGTGCTAAAGATTTTGAAGATCTCTTCAAACAAGAGGAGTCTCTGAAGGTAAAAGCAAAGCACTTTCATTCACATTTTACAAGATCATCACATTGATCATTTGCTGTACCAGAACATTTGACTTAAATGTATACCGTGAAGGCATTCTGACTTAACACATGGAAATCTTAAAATACTTTACAAGATGGTTAGCTTTAGAAATCTAGTGTAGAAAGAGAAACATAAACTGGAATAGGTATTTTATAATATTTAATGTTAAGAGACTTCCTAAAACAAAGGAACGCCCTAAAATAATGGTTTCTTGTACATTCAGGGCAGAAAGGACTCTCCAAACAACAAGCTTTGCTAGACAAACAGTTTACTTCCAACTGATACATTACTTGTCTTTCTTTTCCCGTAAAAGGGGAAATTAAATGAGGTTTTAAATTATATCTTTTGCATGCAGTTTTAGTTTTCTATTTCCACTTATAATATTCACATTCAATTTCAAATTAGTGTCAGTATCAAGACAACAACATATGGTATCTAATTGAATAGAAAGCAATAAAATACTTTTCTTTAAAATCACCAGGCAAACGCCTCCAACCAAATCCAGCTTTTTTTCAAATCACCAACTATAAGTTTATGAATTCCATACTAAGACAAAACATGATGAAGAAGTAGGGTTTGAATTTTAGAGGGAAGTGTCTGAAGATAAATAAATGTAGCATCAAGAAAATGTACATAATAATGTGTGTCTCCAGATAATTTTTGTGATCATACATTTCACGCTCAAAATGAAAGATAATAAATAGTATAGCCAGAGCTTGGTATTTGCTGAAGCAAATAGCATAAGATTATAGACAGGAGATAAGTTTGCTCTCAGCAGCACCTATTAGCTGAAGTATTTTATACTCTAAATGATCTCTTGGGATCTCATTCCATATCACATATTTGCATAACTATACAAATAGATAAAGACATTTATTTGTCTTAGAAATCAGAGTAGCAATATCTTGAGTGACTTGAGTTTAATGTCTTACATTATATCAAATAAGCTACAAAATTATACACTAAAATAGAGTAAGGGATGCATGGATCTCTGGAACTACACCATCATTTTGACATGGTGCTATTTCTTATTCTCTTTGAAGTAAAAGTCAAATCACTCATGGGTACAGTGAAGAAAAGAAACTCAATCAGTTGATAAAGGAGACATGCCAGCATGCCTGTCATAATTCACAGTAACTAATTTCTCACGACAGACAGCACAGTTTGTAAGTTCATCATTGTCATTCAATATGTAAATCACTGCTAATGAGCTAATGTTCATTCCTTTCCATGTTCATGGACATATAGGTCAGGAGAGCAGTAACCCTAAACTTATTAAGTTGCCAATTGACTATCTTTGTGTTCATACCTCTTAACCTGGCACACTCAGAATGATGGGCCCCTGGCTGCACTCATAGCTAATCATTTGTTCTTTCAGATATATTTAATAGTATTAAAGCTGACACCAATTATGATGGTATTGATTACTGTGGTTTGTAAAAAAGTATTATCGCAGTTTTAATTTAATTGGTTATGGAGTCCTCATTAGATGGAGTTTGGGGCATCATTCTCTCTCACTCCCAGCATATCTCCTGCAGCAAGCAAACGGGCTTCCTACCTCTATGAGCTTTCTGAAGGGGGATAGTTTTGACCTCAGTCTTTTCAATGAATATGTACTTCCTCTTAAAGGCATTCATCATTGTCACTACCTAGTAGTAAAAATAGAAAAGCACTGCATTTGTACAGCTGCTGGTTGCGAAGGTTTGAAATTAAATTGTGGTTGATTTTATTCCTGACAGATTTGCATGAATCAAATTACAGAACTGTAGTAGGTATTGCTGTGGTTTAACATACATATTTTTAAAGTACAGTACAACACAAATAATGTGCAATAAGTTAAAATAATTACTTTCTGAACAAAATATGAATAATATAGCACATATGATTTCCGTAGATGTATTGAATTCGAAAGCTACCTAATCATTTTGACAAGAACTAACCAGATAAACACCTATTTACATTGTAAATTTGCATTTAATAGCTAATACAATAGCTAAGGCATACCTAGCGATGAATGAGAAACACACACAAAAGTAATATTTATCCTTATATTAAAGCCAATATTATCAATTAGTTGCTTAATTAGGCTTTAGTTACTCAGTTAGGGTTTGGCATGGATAAAGGTGAATTATTAGGACAAAAATAAGAGCATGGGTTAGAATAAGGATGACAACTATGCTTTATCTTTTGCAATAAGGAGGATCAGTTGTATATAAGGCTTAGGTACTCGATAACTTGTATTAACTAATTGATCCTCCCCATAACTCTATGAAATATCTAAAATTATTATCCCCATTTTATAGATGAAGAAACTGAAGAAATATTAAGTAAAATAACTTGACAAAGTTGACACAGCTCGTATTGGTTGAGCAAGGATTTGAACCCAAGCCAAGCAGATTTAATCTCTGAGCTGTTAACCCCTGTACTGTACCACCCTTCATGCAGTGGTTTCAAGGGTACTATGTTGAGCATAGCAAGGGTGAATTGGGGTGAAACATGGTCGAATACTGAGGACTGGTGTGGCCAGTTCATAGGAAAAATGTCCTGAGTTCTAATTCTCCCTGAATCTATGCCAGCTCAAAAAGATTCCATAAAAGGAAGCAGGCATCTTTCATGTGCTTGTTGCCATTATCCTTAGTGAAATTAGTCACACAGAAAAAGACAAATATTGTATGTTATTACTTTTATGTGGAATCTAAAAAACAAAATAAATGAATGTAATAAAACAGAAGCAGACTCACAGATATAGAGAACAAACTAGTGGTTACCAATGAGGAGAGGGAAGTGGGGAGGGACAAGATAGGGGTAGGGGATTAAAGGGTGCAAACTACTATGTATAAATAAGCTGCAAGGATATATTGTACAGTACAGGAAATATAGCCAATATTTTATAATAACTTTAAATGAAATATAATCTATAAAAATATTGAATCACTATGTTATACACCTGAAACGATTATAATATTGTAAATCAACTATACTTCAGCAAGAGCAAAAGGAGGGAGGGAGGGAGAAGGGGAGAAAGGAGGGAAGGAAATAAAGAAGGAGAAAAGGAAGGCAGGAAGAGGAAAAGAAAGGGAAGAATAGAAAGAAGTCAGACACGCATCATTTCAGTTGTCTCATATAAATTGATGGCATTAAAGATGCTCTGGTTGAGGTGGATAAAATGTTTTGTGTCTTTAGTAGCCAGGGTGGGCGACAAGAAGTGTGGACAAGTGGAGAAAGCTCACAGATGTTGACAGGACAGTTGGGCCCAAAGTAGAGCTTAGATAAGATCAAGAAGTAAAGGCAGCCCTTGTTCAACCTCAACAGCACTGGGGAGAGCTTGTTGTAGCTGAAAAAGCCAAAGATCGTAAAGCAAAAGTCGTTCAGTCTTCTTTGACTGGTTCAGCTTTTATGCAGGACCCTTGAGACCTAAAAGGAATTATTAGGACAAGGCAATAATGTAAGGAGTGAGGATTCATTCATTCAAACATCTTTATTAAGCACTTCCTATATACCAGGCATTGCTCTAAGTGCTTAAAAAGCAGTAAACAAAACCGATGGACTCCGCCCTCATACAGCTTTTGTTACAGCAGAGGGAGACAGAATATAAGCAAACAAATGGTGGACCATCATAAAGACTACCATTCATTCTGAGCGAGATAGGGGCCGTTGTAGGTTTTTGAGAAGATGACTGATGTGATCGGATTTATGCTTTAAAAAGATCACACTGGCTGACCCACTGAGAGTAGAACTGTAGGGGATCAAGGATAAAAACAAGGAGGACAGTTGAAGAACGGATGCCAGTGGCTTGGACTAGGGTGGTAAGGAGAGATTTTCAGATTTTGGAAATGTTTTCAGAGAGAAGATAGAAGATTTATTTCTGTGTTCACCAGAAACTTGAGCATGGGTGTATAACAGCCCATTCTCAGCAGACTTGGGGCTCAGGAGAATTCAGGTGTCCTGTGAACTTGGTAGAAGATCACTTGAGAAATGTAAGATTTCTTTCTTCTCATTGATAACTTTGCCTTCGGTACTCCACTCTTGCTGTGAAGCACAGGCAAAAGTGCTGGCGACGGAGATCTTATCACTTTGGTCAAAATCTTTCTCCTTTGGAATCTATTTCATCACAGTTAAGCACAAATTTAATAATGTCAGTCACTTGAATGAAGACAAAATTAATGCCATGAGCAAGCTGACTGGTTTTCTATTCTGGTATTAGGAAAGTTAGATAATAGGAGGTACTGTATATACAAATCTGAACAGAATATCTGAAGGTAAATAAAATAATTAATGTTTCTGTGTACATTGTAATACAGGGCCATGCTAGATAAAGGGTTAGATTTTTCACCAGTTTAATAATATTCCAACAAAAGAATATTGTAATTATTGTAAATTAAATAATCATGGAGCATATAAAGTGTCAAAGCAAAATTTGTTTACAAATGCTTTTTGAATTCTACTTAAACTTTATATTTGAATAGTTTGGTGCATGGAAAAATATGACTTTTATTAATGTATTACCACATTGTAAGAACTGATATTTTGGACTATAACATTTGGAATAATGTAATCATTTCATGATTTCTCTGAGAAAAATCAAGTTTTCCTTTTTTTTCTTTTTACATTTTAATTTTTATTTTATATTGGAGTATAGTTGATTTATAGTGTTGTGTTAGTTTCAGGTATACAGCAAAGTGATTCAGTTTTACATATACATGCATTCATTCTTTTTCAGGTTCTGTTCCCATACAGGTTATTAGAGAATATTGAGTAGAGTTCCCTATGCTATACCATAGGTCCTTGTTGATTACCTATTTTATATATAGTAGCATGTATATGTTCATCCCAAACTCCTAATGTATCCCTCCCCCCACCTTTCCTCTTCAGTAATTGTGAAAGTTTGGGACTTGAAGCGGATGAATCTGTTTCTGTTTTGTAAATAAGTTCATTTGTATCATTTTTTTAGTTTCCACATATAAGCGATATCATATGATATTTATCTTTTCTCTGTCTGACTTACTTCACTTAGTGTGATAATCTCTAGGTCCATCCATGTTGCTGCAAATGGCATTATTTCATTCTTTTTTATGGCTGAGTAATATTCCATTGTATATATGTGCCACATCTTCTTTATCTATTCCTCTCTCGATGGACATATAGGTTGCTTCCATGTTCTAGCTATTTAAATAGTGCTGCAATAAACATTGGGCTGCATATATCTTTTCAGATTATGGTTTTTTCCAGATATATGCCGAGGAGTGGAATTGCTAGATCATATGGTAGTACTATTTTTAGTTTTTTAAGGAACCTTCATACTGTTCTCCGTAGTGGTTGTAACAATTTACATTCCCACCAACAGTGCAAGAGTGTTCCCTTTTCTCCACACCTTCTCCAGCATTTATTGCTTCTAGGTTTTTGATGATGGCTCTTCTGACTGGTGTGAGGTGATACCTCACTGTAGTTTTGATTTGCATTTCTCTACTAATTAGTAATGTTGAACATCTTTTCATGTGCTTTTTCTCCATCTGTATGTCTTCTTTGGAGAAATGTCTATTTAGATCTGCCCATTTTTTGGTTGGGTTGTTTGTTTGTTTGTTTTTGTACTGAGCTGCATGAGCTGTTTGTATATTTTGGAGATTAATCCCTTGTCAGTTGCTTCATTTGCAAATATTTTCTCCCATTCTGTGGATTGTCTTTTTGTTTTGTTTATGGTTTCCTTTGCTGTGCAAAAGCTTTTAAGTTTAATTAGGTCCCATTTGTTACAATTTGTTAGTTTTCATTACTCTAGAAGGTGGATCCAAAAAGATATTGCTGCAATTTACACCAAAGAGTGTTCTGCATATGTTTTCCTCTAGGAATTTTGTAGTATCTAGTCTTAACATTTAGGTCTTTAATCCATTTGGAGTTTATTTTTGTGTATGGTGTTGGACAGTGTTTAAGCTTTTCAGCTAGCACATTTATTCTGTTATAAATATATTTCCTTTTTTCAATTGCTTTTATGATTTGGGATTTATTTGATTTGCTATTTTATTTGCTTGATTGATTTGCTATTTATATTTGTGAAGTACTTTACAAATATTAATCTATTTGCTATAATTGAAATCATACTTAAATCATTAATACAGTATCTCAATTTTCACTTCTCTTATAGTGAAGAGATTATAGATATTTACTGCATTATAATTCATATTTATATGTACCTTGGTAGTTTCCCTTTATGCTTTCTACATGTCTCTCTTTTATAGGAAATAATTAATTCTTTTCTCCCAGCCATTATTTTATCAGGCCCATCAGTGGTCCTACTTTGACCCCCATGGTGCAGTTTACTCCCATCTTTGCTAAAATGTACTTTAAGGACTCACTTCGCCTCCTTCCATTCTCCTAGCAAGACTATTTTGATAATTCGCGTCCTATAAATTCTGAAAGTCAGGAACTTCCACGTTAAAACTTACAATTTATGATGCTGGTTGAAATTTTGAGGTTGCAGTTAAGTTGTGTGGAGGTTTTTCTTTTATTCATGAACTATTCAAGCTGTTCTTTGACCAATTATGATGTCAGTTTTTTTGATCTGTGATATATAATTACTGATATAATATATAATTACTGACTTGTTACTTATGTAAGGACAGTGCATCATACTATGGAGAATGTTTCCACCAAAGTATATAGTTGTATTTAGGAAGTAATTTTGACATGTAGCCATAAACAATGCAGGGGGAAAAAAATCGAAAGGACACCTTACCATAGAGCCACTAAATATAACTTTAAAAAATTTCTTTAGAAGCTCAGAAAAAATTAATTAATAAGTACTTTAATGCCTTTTGATTGAACACCCTTCCCAATTTGATATGTCATTAATGTAGTGCCTGGTAGCTAGATGGGGCATAAAGTGGATAAGAATTAGATTTATATAGGATGTTGCCTTCATCTGTCAGAGAAAGACAAATTCCAGAGAGTGAAAATGAACTGGAGTTTGAGTCTTCGGTGCTCCAGTTTCTCTTTCTCAGGTTTAAGATAGATCTACTCCCTGGTGGCTGCTGTCACAGCTACTAATGGGTTTCTCTAATCCTTTTTTTCTTAGAAACGAAAGTTCTGTGCTCCTCTGTTAGCCAAGTTACAAAGTGTCTCAAGTCATTTTTGTTAACTAAAACTGCCTAAAGCTATTATTTCCACCTTCTTAAAATGTGAAAGCAATCATGCAGGATTTTATAACTCTTAAAACACATATACGTGCATTTAAGTGTATGTATATCCATTTAACTGCAGAGCTACATTTATTAAAATGGTGATACTGAGTCAGCAACAGCGAAAGATACAATTTTTACCATTTACAGTGGTTTGCAAATGAGCCATCTACTCCTGACATTTTCCCTCTGGTGACCAACATCCATCATACACATAACCACTAGGAAGAAAAAATATCTTGTTTGTGTTGTTCACCACTATATCTCCAACTCCTAGGATGGTACCTACCACTAATAGGCACTTAATGGACATCTGTTGAATGAATGGATGACAGTCTGGTAAATCCAGGTATGAAGTCTGTGATTGAAGAGGACAGAACAATGTTAATCTACTAGTTCCAAGAATAAAAAATGATTTTTTTAAATTTAAAAAAGAAACAAAATTAGCCTCTTTTACATTATAGCCAAACTCATTGAGTTACATCATCCAGATGTGTGAATTCTAACAAACTAAGCGTATATACCAGCATGGAGAAATTTGCTCTAGATTTGTACACACTGAATTTTAAACCAATCATTTATGAAAGCGTGCGGCAAGAAACCCACAAATAATTAAAATATTAGTAATATTTTTCCCAATCACTTGGCTTGCATTTTATGATTATGGCAAACAATAGGCTAGAGTGGTTGGCAAGGCACTGGATTTGAACATGAAAGACTTAAATTTAGACACGTAATCTGACTCTTAATAGTTGTGTCCTGGGCAAGCCACATAAAATTTCTATGTCTCAGTGTTTTTAACTTTGAAATTAGATCAATGATAATACCTGTCCCTGCCTACTCAGCAGTAATATTGTGAAGATAAAGTGAAATCATGTAGGATTATATAGAAAAATTCTTGTAAAAAATGTATAATTATATAAATTTCCAATTTTGCAAAACCCGTATTACTTCATCATATATCCAAAGTCTTAAAAATTATTGTAAATTAAATTTCCGTGTAAATAATCCTGCAAACAAATTGCCTTTAAGAATGTGGTGAGGGCTTCCCTGGTGGCGCAGTGGTTAAGAATCTGCCTGCCAATGCAGGGGACATGGGTTTGAGCCCTGGTCCAGGAAGATCCCACATGCTGTGGAGCAACTAAGCCCATGTGCCACAACTACTGAGCCTGTGCTCTAGAGCCCGCGAGCCACAACTACTGAGCCCACGTGCCACAACTGCTGAAACCTGCATGCCTAGAGCCCGTGCTCCACAACAAGAGAAGCCACTGCAATGAGAAGCCCGCTTGCCGCAACTAGAGAAAGCCCACGCACAGCAACAAAGACCCAACACAGCCAAAAATAAATAAATAAATAAAATAAATTTTTAAAAATTGTGGTGAAACATAAACTTGCATACTTAAATGTAAAAAAAACTTTAAGTAAAATGTTAATAATAGCATAAGATATACATAAAGTTATTTCCAGATTTGGCAAGTTGCCTAAAGGTTAAAAAAAAAAGTAAAAGAAGAGAATGCACATAGGCTAAAAAACATTTGTTTTTGACAAAAACTTTAGCTAGAGAATCTTACTTACTTTCAATCATATTTACTATATTTCCAAAGCTAAGTATTACTTATTCAGGGGTAAAATTTTTCATTCTTCTATTAATTTTAGGTGCCAAATGAATAACTCAGTTTTTAATATTTCTCTTGAGGATGCAGGCTCTAAATCGTTCCACGTTTCCATGCTCCTATGGCTTTTACCAAGAATAGGATGCTATTTTTTGGTTTGTTGTTGTCATTTTTGTTTTATGTGGTTTTATTTTTCATTGAAATATGTTGAATTCATTTTTTCCTAATTCTATTTCAGTAATTTAGAATCCTTTGTTCTGAGTTCAGAACCATGACTTAAACTATTTAAAAGCATTGAAGCTCTAAGTTAAGGAAGTTAAGGATACTTTAATCAACAGTGGTTTTTTTTTCCTTTTTTCCTTGGAATTATGAGACTTATTTTTGTTATTTATTTTGTTGTTGTTTTTCTCTTGCCATTTAAAAAAGCTGATCTGATCAATTTTCTTGCTTAAAATGGTAGTCATGAGCATGTTGATACTTTAATAACATTCAGTTGAACCTTATGAATTGGCATTATGTGGGTCAAAATGTTCAAACATTGGCAATTGCGTATAGTTCAATCTAATACAATAACTTTTACCCGTCTGCTTGTTTCTGAATCCTAATGCATGTAATTAAACAGTCAAGGTAAAAATCAAGAACTATGTATTGTAAATCGCTTTAATTAATGGATACCAACTACTACAAATTCCCATATTGAGTTTTCCAAACCTGAGGCAAAAGGATGTTCTCACCATTAGGGAAATCTCTGGGGTTTCCAAAAAGATAAAGAAAGGAGGTAGAGTGTTAAGATTCCTCTCCTATAACGTGTGTTGTGTTGTCGTTTGTTGGTTTTCTTAAATGTGTGCATTTAGGTTCAGAACAATTACATGAAACAGTGGTTTTGCTTTTCTATCCCAAATGTAAAACGCTGTGATAGAAAGCATGTTCTCCCAGTGTCAACAGCGTTACTCATTTATAAAATGGGCAAAATATTACCAAATATGTTTCCTTCTTTTTTCCAAAATAGTGTACTGTCATTTGTATTAATTTGTACAGACTTAATTACATTCAGTTGTGTATAGTAGTTATCTGTAAACTTGCTTGATCACACATACTAGATTTTCCATTCTTTATCAAAATAATAAGATGTTCATGATTGTATATTTAAATAGGATAAAATAGTATAAAAGTGCAAAGAAGAAAGAAAAGCATCCTGTCCACATTTTTCAATCCCATTCCTCAGTGGTAATCAGTTTTTCAGGTTTCCCTGGATTACTGTATTGCTGTAGAATTTTTCTCCATAAAATCTATCTGCCCCTCCTTTGCTCAGTTACACAAGACTTAAAAGCATGTCCTGGTTCTAAAATATTTGGAAACATAGAATATCGTATATCTAATTTTGAATGATGAGTAAAGCATTTGCTTCTACACAATTCTCCTTTGCTATGTTCAAGAGCCGATTTTTCTATCAAGATTCTTTTTGTAAAATGATTTTGACAATGTGCACAACGTAATGCAAAATGTACCTATCACTAAAGGATTTATGAAATCATTTTTCATTTAGTTGGTGCTGATGGCTAGGATTGTTGTCTTTGGGGAACAGTTGGAACAGTAAATTGCAGGTTTTGCATTTTTCTTTTTGTTCTCATTGGTGCTCTGTGACATCTGGGTAACTAGGCATAATTCTAAATGAAGGACTTTGTCTCTTGTTAGGTATCTGAGGTACTGTGAGGTAACCATGGAGAAGCTTGGCCAGGAAATACAGATGGACTGTTATCCCACCATTTACTCTAACAGCTAAATAACCAGTAAAAGTAAAATAGAATAAACAGGCGGATGACTGAAGCATGCACAACATCTGTTCAGGCCTGAATGGATGTCTGCAACGGTTCAAGAGCAATGTAACAAAACTTAAAGATTCAGTCGTTCCATTCAAATTGATTTTCATAAGCAAGTTAAGATTCAGAGCTTCAACTCAACTTTTCATTTCAAATTAACACATATGTTTTGAGCCTCGAATACTGTGTTTAACTCTGTAAAAGAGAAATAGAAGATGTGATCCCTGTGCTCTGGTAATTTGTAACATTAATTGAATACACATGTCAGAGTTACACAAACAAGTTAGAAAGTAATAAAAGTAGGAGAGACATAATATAGCCAAAATACATAGTATAAGGCATGAGTGTAACTGAATTTATGAAGAGGAGAAAGCAATGTAGAAAGCAGAAACTGAGAATAATTTTATAGAGGATAAAGCCTTTGAAATATTCATGCTTTGACTATAAGTGGCATTTGGCTACTACTGATTTTTTATGTGCCAGGACCCATTCTAAATTCTTTACTTGTGGTAGCTTGTATAGTCACCACAGCAACCCTATTAGGAAAGCACTGTTATTATACCCATATTCAGAACTATCCAAGCTGGAGATGATGGTTTGGATCAGAGTGGCGGGGGGTTTAAGTCCTGAATACATTGTCAAGGTAGAGCCCATAGGATTTGGTGGCCACTTGCATGTGGGTTGGTAGAGAGAGGATTCAAGGATAACACTTAAGAATTTTGGCATGAACAACTGGTACAATAGAGCTGCCATTAACTGTATCATGTGGAAAATGGCAGGAGTATCAGGTTATGGTGCAAGGTTGAGTGTAAGGTTTTTTTTTTAATAACATCTTTATTGGAGTATAATTGTTTTACAATGGTGTGTTATTTTCTGCTTTAAAACAAAGTGAATCAGTTATACATATACATATGTTCCCATATCTCTTCCCTCTTGCATCTCCCTGCCTCCCACCCTCCCTATCCCCCCCCAGGTGGTCACAAACCACCTAGCTGGTCTCCCTGTGCCATGCGGCTGCTTCCCACTAGCTATTCACCCTACATTTGGTAGTGTATATATGTCCATGCCACTCTCTCACTTCGTCACAGCTTACCCTTCCCCCTCTCCATATCCTCAAGTCCATGCTCTAGTAGGTCTGTGTCTTTATTCCTGTCCTACCCCTAGGCTCTTCATGACATTGTTTTTGTTCTTAGATTCCATATATATGTGTTAGCATACAGTATTTGTTTTTCTCCTTCTGACTTACTTCACTCTGAATGACGGACTCCAGGTCCATCCACCTCACTACAGATAACTCAATTTCGTTTCTTTTTATGGCTGAGTAATATTCCATTGTATATATGTGCCACGTCTTCTTTATCCATTCATCTGTTGATGGACACTTAGGTTGCTTCCATGTCCTGGCTATTGTAAACAGAGCTGCAATGAACATTTTGGTACATGACCCTTTTTGAATTATGGTTTTCTCTGGGTATATGCCCAGTAGTGGGATTGCTAGGTCGTATGGTAGTTCTATTTTTAGTTTTTTAAGGAACCTCCATACTGTTCTCCATAGTGGCTGTATCAATTTACATTCCCACCAGCAGTGCAAGAGTGTTCCCTTTTCTCCACACCCCCTCCAGCATTTATTGTTTCTAGAGTTTTTGATGATGGCCATTGTGACCAGTGTGAGATGATATCTTATTGTAGTTTTGATTTGCATTTCTCTAATGATTAATGATGTTGAGCATTCTTTCATGTGTTTGTTGGCAATCTGTATATCTTCTTTGGAGAAATGTATATTTAGGTCTTCTGCCCATTTTGGGATTGGGTTGTTTGTTTTTTTGTTATTGAGCTGCATGAGCTGCTTGTAAATTTTGGAGATTAATCCCTTGTCAGTTGCTTTATTTGCAAATATTTTCTCCCATTCTGAGGGTTGTCTTTTGGTCTTGTTTCTGGTTTCCTGTGCTGTGCAAAAGCTTTTAAGTTTCCTTAGGTCCCATTTGTTTATTTTCGGTTTTATTTCCATTTCTCTAGGAGGCGGGTCAGAAAGGATCTTGCTGTGATTTATGTCATAGAGTGTTCTGCCTATGTTTTCCTCTGAGAGTTTAATAGTGTCTGGCCTTACATTTAGGTTTTTAATCCATTTTGAGGTTATTTTTGTGTACGGTGTTAGGGAGTGTTCTAATCTCATACTTTTACATGTACCTGTCCAGTTTTCCCAGCACCACTTATTGAAGAGGCTGTCTTTTCTCCATTGTATATTCTTGCCTCCTTTATCAAAGATAAGGTCACCATATGTGCGTGGGTGTATCTCTGGGCTTTCTATCCTTTTCCATTGATCTATATTTCTGTTTTTGTGCAAGTACCATAATGTCTTGATTACTGTAGCTTTGTAGTAGAGTTTGAACTCAGGGAACCTGATTCCTCCAGCTCCATTTTTCGTTCTCAAGATTGCTTTGGCTCTTCGGGGTCTTTTGTGTTTCCATACAAATTGTGAAATTTTTTATTCTAGTTCTGTGAAAAATGCCAGTGGTAGTTTGATAGGGATTGCGTTGAACCTGTAGATTGCTTTGGGTAGTAGAGTCATTTTCACAATGTTGATTCTTCCAATCCAAGAACATGGTATATCTCTCCATCTATTTGTATCATCTTTAATTTCTTTCATCAGTGTCTTATAATTTTCTGCATACAGGTCTTAGTTTTGATGTGTTACGTTTAAGATGTTTATTACACATCCATGTGGATATCAAGAAACATATTGGATATACTGGATATATATAAGTCAAAGTTCAGGAGATCATCTCAATTAGAGATATAAATTTAGGAATCATTCATTAGTTGTTCTTCCACACTTGCTCGCAAAATACGGGTTTTTCTGATGTTCTTTCCCAGCCCTCTTTCCTCTAACCCCGCCTCTGCGGACAATCTCAGCCACTCCCACAATGTATATATCACGTTGATACAACTGGATCTTATTGGTGGAGGCGGAAAAAGCGATAGGCAAGATGTCACGATCATTCTATAGATTCACTAATAGTGTCCAATAGTGGGCATTGGCAGATGTAGGGAATCAGCTGTTGAATGATCGACTCTGCTAAAAGCTACAGCAAAGTGCTTGTGGGCTAATAGAAAAAGGAGGACTTTGTCTTTCCGGCTGACTGTCATATCCCAAGTACCTAGATTGTATCTGGCACATAGTAGGTTTTCAACAGATATTTGTTGAGTTAATGAATGAAGACAGAGCTATAGCTCTCAGAGAAGTGGAGAGAAACCTGAGGCCTAGCAGAACTTGGTAGGACTAGAGACCAGGGCTGTGTGGTGAAGGCTGTGCTTAACAGTACTGAATGGTACAGAGGTGGGAGAAGATGTGATGAAGAAGCTTTTAGTGAACCAAATAGAAATTTTCTTCAAGAAGTAAATATGGTTAAAAAAATGTGATTTATAGGTGTTAATAGCCATCTGCTCACATGAGTCATTTTGGGACATAAAAGCTGAAGAATCACTAGAAAGCAATTTTACAGTTTTTAAATGAAATTCAGTATACTTCAAGCCAGAATATAATTGAAATATGGAAGTCAGTTTTGGGGGAAAATACACCTAGACAATCAATTTCATATTATCTTATATTTTAGCTTATTTTGTTATATATCTGAAACTATCTTGTTTCAATTTTAAGATAGCTTTTCTTTTCTTATGGAAACACTTTTACTAAGGGAACACTTGCAAAATTTGAAGTAAATATTTTATAAATAATTTCTAAATATTTTGTTACAAACTTTAAAATAAAGACAGAATTTCAGATTAAAGTTTGTATACACATCCTATGATTGACCTATTATTTCAAATCTTACTTCAGTAAGAGTTTTAAACTCAGGAACCTGTGTTTGAGCTTGCTTCTTGGTATAAAACAGGAGTAAGGATCCCTATAAGTTATAGATTACAGAGAAGGCACAACAGCAATATACTATTTTAAATAGCACTTTTAGAAACAGAAATCATATAGGCACTTTCCAGAGTTATTATAAAACAACTTGCAGTAAGTAAAAAAAGACATTAAAAATTCACAAAGTTCTTGTTTAAGTTTATTATCATCAGAAGTGATTAATAATACATTCAATTTATCAGATATCGCTGTCTTCTTCTCCAGCCCTGTTCACTTTCTACAGTATCTAGTTGGACATTCATATAAATAGATTTACCGTTTAGGTGGGTAAAGGCATGCTCTGTAGTGAAACATTCTGACAGCAAGGGAGTAGTTGTTGCTTTACATTAAAAAGAAGAAAAACTGAGCAGCAGAAATATGCCCCTTTTGATAGAGAACAGAGCCTAGTTAAGAGTTACTTGAGACCTTTATCTCAGCCTGATTAGTTGGCTAACAGGTGCCTTGCTTGGTTCGCTAGATCAATTGTCTGTAGTCTTAGTTTCTCTTTTTTAGCTCATTAAAGATACTTATTACATAATACTTGAATCAGCAGAGTACTTAAAGGTTCAAATTGTTTTGTGTTATGAATCTCCTTAAAAACTGATTCTCTTCTTAAAGGGAAACCCACATTTCTAAATATTATTTATCTCAAAGCTGAGTCCTATATTATTATGACTGTGTTGTCAGTGAGCTCTTCTTTAAACAACAGGCTTTTCACCTCAAAATGTGAGTTAAAGCAGTATAGTTCATAGTCTTCTGTTTTCCCTTATTGTACATATCTGGACTTCATCTTTCAGTTGTGAAAGTTGCTTCACTATCAAAATTTTCTCAATTAAAAGTGTATAAATAAGGGTCTCACTTAACTTATTTGATTCTGTGAACCAGAGTGGAAAGGATGCTATTTTGAAATATCAAGGACTTAAATTATATAGACTCATGTATGCGTACCTTCCAGAAATTGAATTTTCCATTTCCAGGAAGAGTGACTGACAAATAAACATCTCACAGAATTGAAATGGGGAGTGGGGAGGTCATTTCATAGGTGCATGTCAACATCAAGAAGGAAGTTGACTAAAAAGTGTGTGCTTCCTCATTTTGCCATCATATTTTCAGGCAAGGTAAGGAACTATTTCAGGGAGAGAAATGGAAATAATATACTCTGTAGTGATCCTAGGGATTTTTCTATCACCATAGCAACTACAGTGGCTATGGTTTCATTTTCAGAGGGTCAGAAACTATAAAGATCACTTATTTCTAGACAAACTAAAATAGTAAAAAGCTATAAAATATCTCATCTCTGACTTTAAACTATGGAAACTGCTACAGAATTTTCTTTGGTGCATATACCATTTTTCTGTGTGCAGTGCCTCAGGGACAAGAGTATGTGTAGGGACTTTAAAAAGGATTTCCTGGACTCCAGCCAATTTTGACAGCATTCTCTGAGAATGCACCAAGGAGCTATTATCTAGATATCCAGGGAGTATGACATCTCCTGCCCCAGTTTTTGCTTTTCTCATTTAAGATAGAAAGTTTTCTAGCCTTTACAACATGCTGCCCAGCATTGCTAAAACTGTTCATAACTTGATTCTGAGCAATTCCATCACTCTCCAGAGAACTGGGAACTCTCCAGAGATTTGGATTAAAATCAGGAAGCTTTGCAAACTCAAATCATCAGAGAGAGACTTTATATTCTCTCACACACACCCCGCATGAAAGCCATCAATGGATTACTTTTAGACCAGTGGGGAAGATCCTCCTTCCCTTTTCTTAAACTTTACCCCTTTAGGAAATTACAGCTATTCATTTTAAGTGTTTGGGCTCCCGACACACGGACAAACGGGGCCGGTTGCCTCAGTGTGAATTTCAGTAATCAGCATGTCAGTCAGCTGGATGCTTGGTATCGAGTGGAGCACTTGTCAGAGTTCTGGAATTTTGCCCTTGGGCTGGCAGCCACGTTAACATGGAGTCCATGAGTCACTTCAACAGGAGTTGAGCCAGTGCAAGCACTGGCAAAGGTCATTTTGTCAGGCTGTCCAAGTCAGCAAAGTTAACAGAAGCAGAAAAGAAGTCATGTTGGTGCACCTGACCTAATCCAGCTAGTGGGGTAGCCCTAAATATTCCACCCAAGACTCTATGCTCAGAGCCATCAGGAGATGGTAATGAAATTTTGCCAGGTGGATAAAAGAAAGAACGAATGGGCTTCCCTGGTGGCGCAGTGGTTGAGAGTCCGCCTGCCAATGCAGGGGACACGGGTTCGTGCCCCGGTCCGGGAGGATCCCACATGCTGCGGAGCGGCTGGGCCCGTGAGCCACGGCCGCTGAGCCTGCGCGTCCGGAGCCTGTGCTCCGCAACGGGAGAGGCCACAACAGTGAGAGGCCCGTGTACCCGCCCCCCCAAAAAAAAGAAAGAACGAATGTAAGAGGTTTGCTTGAGTGAAGGGACTTCTAGGACATTGATAACATATACCAGATCCATTCTGTCTTTTTTAAAATTTTTGTTATATTCTCAGTTTTGTTTTTATTAGTAGTAAACTTTTCCTCCATAAAGAAGTATCTTATGTCAAATAAAGCAAACCATAGCGTAGTACTAAGCAATTTTCAATTTTGTAGTGAAAGAGGTTGACAATGGAAGACAGTCTTCTCTGTCCAGATTTACATTTCCATACTTTAAATATGCTGAGATTGCTCTTGGTAAGATCACCAGTCACGTCCTAAATATCCACAGTTGACTTTTTACTCCTGTTCCTAGATGCATTTGACTTGTAGGTGGCTCCTCCCTCCCTCCTTCCTGATGTTCATTCTCCCTTTAGTTTTAAAATATTTTACTTTTCTGGTTCTTCTCCAAGGTCTGATGAGATCTACTCTTTGGACATATTCATCTCCATCCTCAACCTTTGCTTTCCACAAAGGGTCATCCTTAGACAAATTTTCTTCTCACGCTTTCACTCTATCAAAAGTTTCTGAGCAATTTGACCATCTCTCCTCTAATGAAACAACACCTAGTATATTCCATTGACTAGCAATTCTGTAACCCTGGCAGAAGACAATTTTAACCTGCATTTCTCCAGATAAGGAATCTCACAGGATATTTCTGTGTTGGCATACCTTCCTTTCCCTCACATGGTAATACTTGTTAGATACATAATCTGACCACAGAGTTAAATTAAGTTGCTTACCAAAAAAATAATGAAACCTTCTAATTGCAAGGTGTTCATGGACTTGAAGAGAACACCTTGGAATTTTATAAACAATCTCTCTCTCTCTTTCTCTCTGAAATTCATTCACATCACCCATAACCATTGTGTCTAGCTGATTTGCAGACCTGGGAACACAGATGCTTTCCTCAGGGTTCCATTGTAAGCATTGACTTTTGCCCCTTACAACCGACATTATCTATATCCACACAAGATTCTATAGATTAATCTTCCCTCAGGACAAGTCCTCATGCACCACAGTCATGAAGTCTTAGAATGAGGCAGGAAAGCTCCCTAAGATCTACCCATGACTTCTCTCCTGCTGCCCAATCTGGCTGGTGAAGTTTGCTGCAGAGCCAGCCTTCTGGGAAGCTGCAGGCTTAGCAACAGGCACCCCCTATCTAGCCTAGTCTCCATCTCACACATGGTTGAACCTCCCCAATTTTTCCTGCAAGTCAGCAAATATGTTCATTTTATTGATACCTGTTAAGTTTTTATATTTATAGAGTTCACCCTTGAACAACATGGGTTTGAACTTCATGGATCCACTTACATGTGGATATTTTTCCACAGTAAATACTATAGTGCTATACAATCCATGGTTGGGTGAATCCGCGGATGTGGAGGAACCACAGATGTGGAGAGCCAACTGTAAATTATACACAGATTAACCCTCATTTGATTCAAGGGTCAACTGTATTTATTTATCCTGACAGGAAGCATGTGATCTCTGGGTCAGAGAACACCTCACTGATTACTCAAATCCCCATGAGACGTGCAGTGAGGGCCAGATGTACAGGAGAGCAACCCCAACATTATAAACATCAGAGCTTATATAAAGGATTTGGCACATCTGATAGAGACAGACAGACAGACAGACAGACAGACAGACAGACATGGAGGGACTTGGGTGGGTGAGGAGAGAGAGAGAGGCGGGAAGAGTGAGACAAACAGAGAGAGACTTTTGCTCTGGCATGTAAACACATCCTCTCCAGAGAGAGGGGAAGGTCTAGGTCTGTTATCCTCAGAATGTAAGTTGGAATGTAAGCAAAGGGATCCAAGAAAAATAAGCTTCTGAATCTCCCTGGAAAAATGCACTAATCTAAACACCAAGGTATGTTTGCTATACAATTATCCTCTAACCCAGATGCCCATGTTCTTTGCTCAGAAAGGCCAGACCGTGTGGAAATGTGAGAATACGTATGGCCCAACGATATTTGCCATCTCATTCATATTCTCAAAGTCTGTTACCAACTGCCTATTGAATGTCTATTGTCTGACAACCCAAAGGCTTCATAATATGATTGTGTACAGAAGGAAATAATCACTTACACACACACACACACACACACACATACACACACATACACACATGCATGCGCACACAGAACCTGTTCATGAAATCCTTTTACTCAGATATCAGTATTCATCCGGATGCTCAGGCCAGAAACCTGGGAGTTATTCAAGTCTTTCCTCTTCTTCACCCAACAAACAGTCACTGAGTGCTGCCAAGTTTCCTTCCTAAACAACTTTCTCAATTCAACTCAATTATGAAGGACAACTAGATATTTGATTACATTAATAACACTTTAAAGTTTTTAGATGTAGGATACGGTATTATGTGTACTTTTCTTGAAAAGAGTTCATGTATATTGGAAACATGCTGAAGTATTTATGGATAAAATATTATATCAATTTGTTTCAAAATAATCCAGTTGAGGAGGTGAATGGGTGGAAATATAAAGAAACAAAATTGTCCATGGTTTCATAAGTGTTGGCACTGGATAATGGGCTCATGGGGACTGTTTGTACTATTTTCCTTTTTTTCCTTTTTTGCTTTTGTATATATTTGAAGTTCATACACACACACACACACACACACACACACACACACACACACACATCATGGTTCCCCACTGTCTACTGAATTACATGCAGTATTTTAAAGTACATTATTAATCATCTCCAGCCTCTGTTTCCTGACCCATCTTCCCTGATCCTGTACATTTCTGAAAAGTCAGTTGTATACGGCTACTCATGTTCCCTGTCTTTGCATGTGTATTACCTACTAAGTATGATATCCCCTCCATTTCACCTACTCAGCTGTGTCTACCCCAGATTGCACTTCCTTTATGAGCCCTTTCCTTGGCTTGTGACCATATATGATATATGATTCATTCCTTTTCTGAACTTTGAGAAAAGATTTGGTACCACTTAGAACACTCATCAGATAATTTCTCATCATTTAACTGGGACTTCTAAACTATAATTGTTTCCTTCAGTTTCCAAACCACCTCCTCCCTTACTACCTCAACAAGATCAATTTAAAACTTCTTCGAAACAAATAAAACTGTGCTTCACCTACCTTTGCTTTCTCTGTATTGGTCCTTGTACATGAAAGAGCTCAATAAATGTTTACCCAATTGACTTGTCTTTGACAATTCAGATGAGCAAAATAACCAAATTCACATTTGTAACACTAGACAAATATGTTAGTTTTTAGCATTTTTTGAACATTAATATTTTAAAGGATTTTTATTACAAAATGACATTGTGTATTTTCCCCTTAAATATAATCTAGATTGTAAAATTATGGAGTTAAATTTTGAGATACTTTCACTTACTCAACACAAATGCACTGGGTATCTACCATGTGCCAGGCACAGGTTTGAGCTCTGGAAACCCAATATAGAGCAAGACAGGTAACATCCCTGCACTTATAGGATCTAGTCTAGTGATGTAGAGAAGCCAGTAGTTGTATAATTTCATGTTAATCATAAGTGCCATGAAGAAAAATGAACAATACAAGGAATACAGAGCAGTTGGAGCTGCTACTTAAAATGGAACAGTAGATAAGGCTCTTCTGAGATGAGAAAGAAGTGAGGAAAACAGCCATATAAGTGTCTTAGAGGGGAAGTATTTTTGGCAGAGAGAATAGCAAATGCAGAAACCTTTAAGCAAGAGCATGCTCCCCATACTCAAGGAACACAAAGAGGCTAATGAGGCTGAAATGGTGTGTACTTGGAGGAGACTAAGGAAAAAATAAGATTAGAATGTCAGGCAGTGTACAGCCAAGTTATGTAGAGATTTGTAGGCCATGATAAAGACTATGGTTTAGGAATTCCGTGGCGGTCCAGTGGTTAGGACTTCCACATTTGAAGCGACTTCGTCGCTTCCACTGCCGGGCGCGGGTTCAATCCCTAGTCAGGGAACTAAGATCCCACAAGCCGGGCATCTGGGCCAAAAAAAAAAAAGACTATAGGTTTGATGAGGAGCCATTGGAGGGTTTTGAGAAGAGCAGTAATTTGATTTATGTTTTGTAAGAATTTCTTTGGCTATTGTGTGGATAATTGACTGGGAGAGGGGCAAGACTGGAAGCAGGAGGATCATTTAGGTAGCTATTGTGATAATCTAGGTGAGATATAAGTATAACATATCAGCAGAGCAATAGCAAGGGAGATAGCGAGAAGTGGTCAAATTCTGGACATGTTCTAGAAGTAGAGCCAACAAGATTGTCCAACAATTTGAATACTGGGGATTAAAAAAGAAAGATCAAGGATGATTCCAAGATTGTCAGCCTGAATAACTATCAATTGATGTGTCATTTACCAAAGGAGAGAAAACCATGGGAAGAGGATACGGGGATGCAGTTCAGAAGGTGGTTATGTTAAGGTTGAGATGCTCATGAGACATCTAAGTGTCAAGAAAGTATCTAGATTTGTGAGTCTGGATTTCAGAGTTGAGGTCAGGGCTGGAGATGTAAGTTTGAGAGTCATTGTCATATAGAGATCATTTACAGTCATGGGACCAAATAAGAGGTAATATAGATAGACAAGGAAAGAAGTGTCTGAACTAAGCTAGAGCACTCCAATATTAAGAGATTAGTAAGATGGGAAGAATTCTGTAAAGGAGACTGAGAAGCAGTGGACAAGAAGGTGGAGGAAAAACCAGAAAAATTCAGGTTACAGAAGTCAAATGAAGATAGAGTTTTAAGATGGAGGGAGTGAGTGATCACCTGTATCAAGATGAGGACTGTGAATTACCCATTGAAGTTGGGCATGTTGAAATCACTGGGCTTCAAAGCTAATGACTTTTAAAAGTCAATAGAGTAAAAAAATGCAAGACCATTAATTACTTTGGGGGTTGATAAATTTCCTTTCTTCTCTTTCCATAGACAGCTGAATCATTTTTGACTTGCTTTAATATTTCAATATTACAGAATATAAAAGACAGCCTGCAACAAATCTCAGGTCGGATTGACGTTATTCACAATAAGAAGGCAGCAGCATTGCAAAGTGCCACACCGGTGGAAAAAGCGAGGGTACAGGAAGCTCTCTCACGGCTCGATTTCCAATGGGAAGGAGTTAACAAAATGTGCAAGGACCGACAAGGGTAGGTACCTCTTTCCTTTTCCTAAATGATTATACCTGTCTCCCAGGAATTCTAGAGTTCATTTCAGTGTTCTCCATGGAAAAAAGAGAGGTAGGGAGGAAGAGAGGGAGAAGTATCACTTTCACTGGAAAAAGGTAAGTGGAGTAAGAACAAATAATGATGAACAGTTCAGACTAATGAGCTGAATTCAACAAATTTTTCTGTACTGAAGTTAGTATTACATTGGAGCACGATAATATCCTCTAAAATTTCAGGTAATGTCAAAACCCATCTGGTCATTTAATTGAGGTGGTTTAAATAATTGTACAATATAAATTATATACCTTTGGTCAAGTCTGTATCCTATAGTTTTATAACAGTTTGATATACTTAGATTAATATATTGGAAATATAAGCTGGCAACACAAAGTTGATTTTCGTGTGTTGCTTCTGTTTTGAAGGTGATCCTTTACATTTTGAAGTCCCTCCACTTTTTTGCTACAAGGAATTTGTTGATTTAAAATAATTAATTTTTAGTGCTTCCCTTAATTAAAATATCCAACTGTTGACCAGATTTTTAAAATTCACATACATTTCTTAGCCTCATACTACAAGAAGGTATTGTTTTCTCTTCCAATTTTAGGTTAAAAGGAATAAAGTTGTAATGGCTTAAAACAGTTTGTTTCAAAGATTTGTTCAAGACCATCTTCTTCATTATTCTCAGAGGAAATCAAAACATTTTTAATAATTACAAAGAACCTCCTTAGTATCTCTCAGATCCGTCCATTTCTTGCCATCTTTACTTCTATTTTTGTTCTTCATTTACTGCATTAGATTCCTAAATCAATACTTGTAGCAGAAATGTCAGTTGTCTTCAGTGATTATCTCTCCTTTGTTCCCAATTATCTTTCATCCAGAATTGTCTTTCTGAAGTGTAAGAAAACTTACATTCCCTTTAGAATAAAGTGCAAACTTATTAATTGGGGATATAAGGCTTTCACATGACCCCTGATCCTCTGGTCAGCCTCACTGTTCATCAATTCCTGCCTGCCCTACAACCCCTCCAAATTCTGCTCTATCAATATTAAATTGATTTAAAGATTCACAAATGTTTTCTGCCCTCTCTGGCCTACCTGCCCTTCAAGTCTCATGTGAGATGTTATTTCCTTCTTAAAATCCTAAAAATATTAGTTGATCATAGAAACTTAGATATTATTTTAACAGTAATGGAATATAATATCAACATACTATTTATGTATTTGCAGATGTCACCAGACTTGGTGGCTACTCTGTAGAGTACCTGCTCCAAAGTGACCTATTCCTAGAATTTACTACATAGCAATCGATTTATTTTATTTATTTATTTTTTCCTTTTATGCCTTCGGCACAAGCTCCTGAAGAGACAAAAGCTGTGTTTTATTTTGTGTGGTATGCTCAGGGCTAAGGCAGTCTTGAGCACGAAGTGGATGTTCTGTGTGTATGGACTGAAGCCTCCTGCAAGAAGCCTGAGAATATTTTTCCCTGGATGGTCCAATAGTTCTATCTCAACTTACTGGAAAACAGCGGGCCCTAGGGTATCCAAAGCCATTCTTGATAAATGGAAAGAAACTCAGCAACCCTATGTATATACTGCAAAAGACAAACTCATATTGCCATCATAGTACACCTCTCAATAGCCCACGTTGAGTCAAAATGAGCTTTTGCAGTTGCTCCAATGAGGTCAGTTTCATCACTGTCTTTGGGGGTGCTTATTCCACTTTGGGGATGTTTTTGTCTTTGTTGTCTTCTCTCAGTGTTTTCTTCCAGCCATCCAAGGCCACCAACACTATCCCCTAAGAACCCTGCAGGGTTCTTGGGTAGCCAGTGGTTACTGTGCTTCTATAGACACCTCCCATTCTTGCATGAAAGCAGAGGTGAAACTTTCTGCTTTCTGAGGCTTCTCCCCAACTTTATGTCATCTTTGGTCAGTGAGCTAGGTATTCCCTTCTGACAGTCATACAACTCTTTCTCTTTCAGTTCACCTTCAACCATAGTCTTTAAAAGAAGCAGAAGACTAATGCCATTCCACAGAGAGAGTAAGCTGAATTCTCACCCCACATCTGGGTGGGATCTTTCCTGAATTCTCACCCCATGTCTGCGTAGGATCTTTCCTATGTCTGGAAAGAGATAGTGTGTCACTAACGCCAGTAGACCCACTCTTTTCTTATCCAGATTCTGGAAAAGTATCCTAATTTTTCTCTAACTGGGTTCCTCTAGGAATTGGTCAGGAGCTGCTAAATTTCCTGTGACTTTTAGTCTAGTGTCGAGGAAAACTGTTTTAAGTTATTGCTTGTGAGCACGGACACTAGAGTTCAACTTGTTTTGGTATCCTGGCTTTCCTGCTGACTGGCTTTATGTCCTTGAACAAGTTCCCTAACCTTTATGCTCCACAATTCCCTTATCTATAAAATGGGATAAAAATATTTCCTAAGTCATAGAGTTGTTACGAGGATTAAATGACACAATGTATATAGAGTGCTTAGCAGATTGCTTATACATGATAATGACTCCATCAAGCTTGGCAATTTTGACGATAAAAATAATGGTCTTCTGGCTCTCATAGTCTTCATGCCTGCTAATTCTTTCTTATATGCTTTCACATTTTCCTGAGCACAATGGAGAGTTGATTTAAATTCAGTCCCTGATTTGAAGAACTTCCCAGTCCTAGAGAGAAAATGGACAAACAGCCAATAAATTACAGGTTGACAGGTGTGAGCAATGCTAGAGGGCAAGAGCAAGATCTTGGGGAGTGGAATAGGAACATCTTACTCAGAGTCAGGAATAAAGCAAGGTCAATGGACCGTTCAAGGTTCTGAGTTACAACTAACAGAAAGTAACTCCAGTTACCTTAGGTAGGATAATATAATTGCAAGGATATCAGGTAACTTATGGAATCAATGGAAAGGCCTGCGAGTCAGGTTTAAATATGGGCAGAAATTGTCAAGGAAGACCAGGATATACACCCAGAAACACACCCAGCATCAAGATATAAGATGGATCTGAATTATAAACTTCTGTCACTGCCGTGGTCCACTGGTCCACAAGAGATACCATTGACACTGGATATTGGTTGCTACTATCCTGCCAAAAAGTATCAAAATTATTATTTCTTTTTGTGTCACTAATTTTAGAATTAAGATTTCTGACAGAATTATTTGGTAAAGCAGGAGTTGGATATTTTTTTTCTCTGAAAGGCCAGTTAGTAAATATTTTAGTGTTTGCAGGTCATATGATCTCTGCTGTAACTGCTCAACTCTGCTGTTGCAGGGTGAAAGAAATCATAAACAATATGTAAATGAATGGGGATGGCTTGTTCTAATAAAACTTTATTTATAAAGACAGGTGGTAGGCCAGATTTTGCTGGTGGGCCATAAATTGCCATCTCCTGTAATAAGGCATGCTTCAGTCATATAACTAGGTTCTAACTGCCAGGGGTCAGGGAAAATAAATAGCTGGAATTTGGGATCCATTGCGGTGATAGTCAGGAATTTATCTCCCACCAAGCCCATACAATGGTAGACTTTTGAATCCTTAGAGAGACTAGAAGCTATAGATTCTTTTTTAAAAATTGAAGTATAGTTGATTTACAATGTTGTGTTAGTTTCTGGTGTACAGCAAAGTGATTCAGTTATGCATATATATATGTATACATATTCTTTTCCATTATGGCTTATTACAGGATATTGAATATAGTTCCTTGTGCCATACAGTAGGACCTTGTTGTTTATCTGTTTTATATGTATTAGTTTGTATCTGCTAATCCCAAACTCCTAATTTATCCTTTCCCCACCCCCTTTCCCCTTTAGTAACCATAAGTTTGTTTTCTATATCTGTGAGTCTGTTTTTGTTTTCTAAGTAAGTTCATTTGTGTCATATTTTAGATTCTACATATAAGTGATGTCATGATATTTGTCTTCCTCTGACTTACTTCACTTAGTATGATAATCTCTAGGTCCATCCATGTTGATGCAAATGGCATTTTTCATTATTTTTTTATTGCTGAGTAGTATTTCATTGTATGTATATACCACATCATCTTTATCTGTTCGTCTGTTGATGGACATTTAGGTTGCTTCCATTTCTTGACTATTGTAAATAGTGCTGCTGTGAACATTCGGGTGCATGTATCTTTTTGAATTAGAGTGTTCTCTGGATATATGCCCTGGGGGTGGGATTGCTGGAACATATGGTAATTCTATTTTTAGTTTTTTAAGGAACCTCCATACTGTTCTCCATAGTGGCTGCACCAGTTTACATTCCCACAAACAGTGTAGGAGGGTTCCCTTTGCTCCACACCCTCTCCAGGTTTTGTCATTTGTAGACTTTTTTTTTTTTTTTTTTGCGGTATGCGGGCCTCTCACTGCCGTGGCCTCTCCCGTTGCGGAGCACAGGCTCCGGACGCACAGGCTCCGCGGCCATGGCTCACGGGCTTAGTTGCTCCGCGGCATGTGGGATCCTCCCGGACCAGGGCACGAACCCGTGTCCCCTGCATCCGCAGGCGGACCCTCAACCACTGCGCCACCAGGGAAGCCCATGTAGACTTTTTAATGATGGCCATTCTGACTGGTGTGAGGTGATACCTCACTGTAGTTTTGATTTGCATTTTTCTCATGAATAGAAGCTGTACATTTTTAAATACCTTCATGTTGGGTTCTCAACAAAAATCTACTGATTTTGTTTTAATAAGTCAATTTGAGGTTAAAACAAAATACCTTTGAGCCAGTAAGAAGGTATTAGTATATTTTCATGTATGATCCAGGAATGATAGTGTATTAGTCAGCTATTACCATAATATGGTGATACAAATCACCCCCAAAACTTGATGGCTTAAAACAAGCCTTTATTCTCATGCTTATGGATCTTTAGGTTGTCTGTGTTTTGGCTGACTTAGGCTGAGTGTGGTTGGGCAGCTGTTTAAAGTTATGGTTAACTGGGCTAGGCTAGGCTCTAGGATGTGTGCTGGGTTAAGGTCTGTTACATATATATTTATTCTGGGCTTAAGATGAAGGATCAGTGGCACAGTCTGCTCATGACAGGTCACCAGAGCATGAACCAAGCCTAATTTCCTAAGAGCACTTATGACCTGTGATCATATTAAGCCACTCACATTCCATTGGCCAAAGCAAGCCTGACATCAGTAGAATGGGGAAGTAGTCTCTTCCCTACGGTGGAAGGGAAAGAAGAATGAATATTTGCTGAATAATAATCTAAACTATTATAGATAGTTAATAATTAATAACACAGGATTTTTTTACAGCTAGAAAATACCTTAGTGATTTTATCCTGCTTCATTATTTTATATGGGCGACTAAATCACAAAGATATTAAGTGACTTGCCAAACACATGCTACGTGACACATCTGCATATTTCTGTTTCACCAAAATATTTAGCTCTAATACATCTACATAGTTTACTTACAAATAAGTTACAGACATGAGAAAATGCGTTAGTCTCTTGGCATTCCTAAGGCATAGTTTCTGAGACCATCCTTAATCAACAAATTCGTGAACGCCATAAGGGCAGAACTCATCTCTATTAAATGTCATAAAGTAAAACAGACATTACTGTCTAAGTCAAGGCAAGTGGAGGATTAAAATCCAGATTGACTTGTGACTGCTCACTCATTATCTAGGAGACCAGCTTCCATACGTCATCTTCCAGCAAATAGAATTTCAACATGTGCCTCAGTAAACTTACAAATCCTCGAAGTATTAAAAGTGGCTCCTTTCCATGGACACACAAATGGTGAACACAGTAAATATTAAATCCATGAATCCTATGTGTGCATATACATATCCTTGTATATGGATAGATATCCGTATATATAAACATAAGATAAATATTTAACTTTATGAGAAATTAACATTGTTGCTAAATGCTATTTTCATCTATTTCTTGGTGGATTGCTCACTGTTTATAAAAGATACCTACAGGAAACACATGAAAATAAAGAATTAACAGAATATCTACCTAGTATTAGAGAAACAATGTGCTTTCCTTCTTTCAACAAGCATTTAAGGAGGACCTTTCAAGTGCCAGATACTTTGTTGTCTTTCCTTTCTTTCTGTTACCACCTTTCATATCCCTCAAACCATTAATAAATTTGCCCATTTTCAGGAAATTACTCCTCTAGTCTTAGAGAATAGCACAAATCAAATAAGATTTTAAAAGTGAAAGCAGTTTCTAGACTACAGATTGCTCTGTAGCCATAAGATGGCATTATTGTGTAACAACAAGATTCTGGTCTGACAGTGTGAGGGCATTTAAAAAATCACATTCTATTACCAATGATGTTTCATAAAATAAGAAATAGGAAAACTATGTTGCATAAAAGAAGCCAGGCACAAAAGGATATATGTTGTATGATTCCATTTATATAAAACTCCCAAACAGGCATATCAGGGGTTTAACGTCAGATATGGTGACCTTTGTGGGGAATAGTAATTAACAAGGGCAGGAGCAAGGCCTGGTGTTCTGAGTGATGTTTTATTTATTCATCTGGATGCTGGTTGCATTGGTACATTTCCCTTAAGAAAATGTATAGAACCGTACACTTGTGATTTGTATACTTTTCTGTGTGTATGCTGTTACTTGAATGAAATTTACACTTAAAATTTAAAAAATCATAACTACATACATTTTTAAGTACAGGAAGGCCCCGATCTCAGGATTTTTTAAAAAAAAAGTATGTAGTTTTAAGAAAAGCATGTTACATTGTTCTATTTTTGGCCTTTCACCCTGGACCTCCAAACACTTTATAATAAGCCAGTACAGACTCTAGGATAAGTTTGTGAGCACCACCACTCTGGAGAAAGCTTTCCTGAATTTCCCACCATCATGCTGGGACCACTGTGCTACATGTCAACAGGATGCTGGGGATGGGAGAGCTGGAAACCGCTTCCCCAGGGATTTCTCCTTTGTTTAGCTCCCTTAGCGCCAAGCCCACAGCGTTAATGCGCTTACAGACTCTTGCTGCTGTGAGACAATGAAAGAAATGAAACGAGAGAAAACAGGAATAGAAACCAAAGAAATCTGACTTGAAGAGAGAGTTCCTTAATCATCTCTGTATTCATATTCTGGGGGACAAGCATGTAATTCTGCAAGCCCACTCCAAATGCAACTTTCTCATAAGCATTTGCTATCTCAGTTGTAATTTTTCTACTGGAGCATTCAATAAATATTTTTCTCTTATGTCAAGGTAAGGGAAATAACCACACACCACCCACAGAGGAAAGGAATAATATATTAATCCTTATGGCATCACCATACAATTTTATCCTCTAAAGTGGAAGCTAGAGGAACAGATGCATAATCTGGGAGCTTTTCCAGAATTGTTTGTTCCTAAATGAGACATTCAGCTATAGCAGCATTAGCAGCCTCTTCTGTTTGTCACAATGCCATATGTATTTGGGAAGATACATGAGAAGCACACACAGGATCCTGACAACTCAGGAAGGATTAACACTGCAATCTTAGAATTAGTCTCTACTAAATGTAAAGATTTTTATGCCAGATTGGATCTTTGTTTCCCCTCCCAGATATATGTATAAGTGCCAATACATAATTCTACTGTTGTTTTTTGAACTTGGTAGAATTAAGAAATAAGAGGTAAAAAAAAAAATACCCTGAATATGGGAATTTTTTTTACATCTCATTTCAGAATCATTGTTGTACTGACCAGGGGAAAGTATTCTCATGCATTCATTCATGGGGACACTGCAGAGGAAGATATGTTAAATTGAGGAAGAAGTGACATTTTCTCTTTATGTCCCACTTTTTCATGCTGCTGAGACCATGGTGTATGGGGAAGGCTTCTGATTTGGTTCTCAAAATCAAGATATGTTTTTGAAAATCATTATTTATTAAATAATTGATTCGATAGAATTCATTTTTAGAACTTAGTTATATATGTAAAGAAAATAATACACTTTTATCTCCACAGATCTATCAGGAAACATACATAGACACACCCATACACTCCCCAATTCACCTAAACATTGGAAATATTTAAAAGTTTATTGTTAACCTTCAGGTGTTGCCCAGGTAAGCATCTTGTTCACTATCTGCTCCCCTACATTTGTCTACATTGATTGGTCAGTTTTATTTTATTCGTTACTGGATATCAGAAACCATATCAATTTTGCTTCCTTGTACAATGTCCAGTACAGCACATTTGGTTAATAAATACTATTTGATGATGATGATGATGAAAACTATAATTTGACAGTGATGACATATCATATACGCCAAAAATAAATCATCAAAACTTTAGGAAAGGCGAATCTTTTACCAACCTGTCATTTGCTATAATCTCCTTTCACCAAGCTTAGCCTCTTCACTACCTTCTCTGCCCTGTTTCCTCTTGTGTATTTCAATTTAGGGATCACCCCCTCCTGAACACTGCCATCTATGTCAGGCTGCTCTGTTCACGTGTTTATATTTCTGCTGGGGCTCTGTATATTCTAAATTAATCCCTAGCTATTGTGAATATCTTTCATTGGCCAGTTGTTGCATGTTGCACACCACTGAGAGAGCAATTGTGAGCCAAATAGAGAAATCTTTTGTTTCTACCCAGAAGCCCAAAATGAAGTCTGTGGTTTGACTGCTGATGCCAGTTACATGGAGGTTTTACTACCAGAGGCAAAGCTTTAAACTACAAAAGATTAATCCCATATAGTTGGTGTTAGGAGGTATTTAATGTTAATATAGTGACTGTCAATTGTCAACAAACAATTATTCCACTGTTCTCTTTTTTTGAAACTGTTTAACATGTGAGCCATTCATGATACAGTACATCGTTTGAATTAGATACCTAAACTAGCCTTTGGTTTATATTTCTTTGTTTACATATAATTTCTGTGAACGTTTAGTTGTTGAGAACAGTTGGTACGGGAAATGAATGAAGGGGATCTGTTGTATTTATTTAATAAAGGGGCATTTTTTTAACATCTTTATTGGAGTATAATTGCTTTCCAATGTTGTGTTAGTTTCTGCTGTATAAAAAAGTAAATCAGCTATATGTATACATATATCCCCATATCACCTGCCTCTTGCGTCTCCCTCCCACCCCCTCTATCCCATCCCTCTAGATGGTCACAAAGCACCGAGCTGATGTCCCCATGTGATGCGGCTGCTTCCCACTAGCTATCTATTTTACATTTGGTAGTGTATATATGTCCATGCCACTCTCTCACTTTTTCCCAGCTTACCCTTCCCCCTCCCTGTGTCCTCAAGTCCATTCTCTACATCTGTATCTTTATTCCTGCCCTGCCACTAGGTTCATCAGTACTGTTTTTTTTAGATTCCATATATATGGGTTAGCATACAGTATTTGTTTTTCTCTTTCTGACCTACTTCACTCTGTATGACGGACTCTAGGTCCATCTACCTCACTACAAATAACTCAATTTCGTTTCTCTTTATGGCTGAGTAATATTCCATTGTATATATATATGCCACATCTTCTTTATCCATTCATCTGTTGATGGACACTTAGGTTGCTTCCATGTCCTGGCTATTGTAAATCGTGCTGCATTGAACATTGTGGTACATGACTCTTTTTGAATTATGGTTTTCTCAGGGCATATGCCCAGTAGTGGGATTGCTGGGTCACATGGTAGTTCTATTTTTAGTATTTTAAGGAACCTCCATACTGTTCTCCATAGTGGCTGTATCAATTTTCATTCCCACCAACAGTGTAAGAGGGTTCCCTTTTCTCCACACCCTCTCCAGCATTTATTGTTTGTAGATATTTTTGTTGATGGCCATTCTGACCGTGACTGGTGTGAGGTGATACCTCATTGTAGTTTTGATATGCATTTTGAAATGCATTAAATGTAAGTTTGTTTCTGCCCGCCAGCTTACCTTCTGTACATTCCTGCTGCTAGTTCAAAGCACTCAAGTGTTGCAGAGTGATTTGCTTTTTATGATAGCCATTTCATACAGGATCATTTGCCTTATATCTTTAACGTTTTCAGATTCTTATAAATCTTTACAGTTCACATAGAGGTTAGTTTAAAACTTGCTTCAGATAAGAAATAGACTTGATATAAAATTCACATAATCTCAAAGTTAAGCATAGATCAATATCCTGAATCTTTTTCTCAAAGTAATTGAACATTTTTGTTTCCCAGGATAGCTGTGTACACACATTTCCATTCTTCACCATAGACTATTCTACTTCTTCAGTGTACAGGGGGCTATAGTTTGCTTGTTTCTTATCCAGATAAATTTGTACTTTCATCATTGCCAAAGGGAAAAAGGCTCTAGTATAGAAAACAACTTGAAACCTATAAGACTAGCCTCATTTTGGAAATAATGCCACTATTTAGCTTTACTCATTGTATGTTTCTTGGCTTTGTCATGTCAAAAATTTCCCTTCTCTAAATATATATATATATATATATATATATATATATATATATTTCTGTCTACACGGGACATATGAGTTTTGGAAGAAAACAAAATTGTACTAAATGTCGCTTTTATAGAAATTCTCTTAGCTCTATCAGTTAGAATTTGTTTTGGCTGAGAGTAACAGAAGCTCAAGGCAGTAATGCCTTCACTAAGACAGAAGCATATTTTTCTCTCCTTAAAAACATAGGAGTATGCAGTCAAAGCAGGTATGATGGCTCTACTCATTCCTGCTTTCTACCCTGCTATTCTTATATGGTAGGCCCTCATCTACACATTGCAAGATGGAGTCCCACCACATTCACATTCCAAGAAGCAGGATGAGAGGTGGTGGGGAGAAGGGGCAAAGGATTCACACCAGTAGTCTTTTAGGGAAGTTTCCTGGCAACTACTACATTTTACTTACACTTACACTTCATTGGCCAAAGTCACATGACCACACCTAAGCTGCAAGGGAGGCTGAGAAATGTTGCATTTATTCCTGAATGCTATGTGCTCTGCCAAAAAGTGTGCAGTTATAGAAAAGTGGGAGAATGGATATTGTAAGAGAACTAACTGTCTTCAATGTATATATAGAGAAAGTAATATTTTGTTCTGTTTTTTAAACAACCCTCAGAAATATGTAATAAGTATAGCTTTTTTGAGTATTGTTTCCTTCCCCTACTTTCTTTCATGATTTTATGAACTCTGATTGAGAAAACATGTTACTCTGGCTTCCTGAATTCTGCCAATATAAAAGTAGAAGTTTTTCATCATTGCCCAATACTCACTTATTCTATCTCTCCATGCCCTCAAAACAAATTTTCATTAATTAATTTTTGCCTGACTCTTGCCCCTCTTTCCAACAAAGCCCCTGCTTAGCCAAGGAAAGTGATGGATGACTCGGTTTTCACAGTGCTCCTAGGTTATATGTTCCCTACTTACTTACTTTGACTTAAGTTGGGTCATTCGTAAGCTGTAGCAGTTTAGATCACTGACTCCAAGAATATCCACTCTAAAATAAGGATCTAAGACTAAAGGTAAAATTATGACAATGTACTGTAATTTCAGGACATCCCTTTTCTGGACATGTAAGATGGGTGTTGCATAAGAGTAAAGAGCTTCTGTTTTGGCAACAGCCACAGGCCAGGCAGGTATTCAGCGCTTTACATATACGATTTCAGCCTCAGAACGTTATTTTCAGATGAGGAACTTGAGATTTGGAGAGAACAAATAATTGTCCCAAGCTCGCATAGGAAGTATATGCCAGAGCCCATATTTTGACCCAAGTTATGAACTCTTGTCTCTGCGTCCCTTGTCTCCTATATATTTCATGTAGGATTTCTCATGCTCAAGGATTATGTTCTCTGTTTCAGCCATCAGTCTTCAGTAGCAGAAGCAGAGGTACATATAAAAAGTTTTTAAACTCTTTTATCTGAAACCACAGTGTTTCAAAGAGATGTATTTAGAAGGTGGTATCTTCACATTCAATATCTATAGAAAAATAGACTGTGATTCTATAAGATGCTTTGCAAAGCCAAGTGGTAAAGGATCTCCTCAAGTGCTTGAGGAACCCTGTCTTGTTCTTTGGTAGTAGTCAAAGTCCTACTCCTCATTCAGGACCCAATGCAAATATCACTATTTGGAATCATTTGCTGGTCTCAATCAGTTATTTAATTTTCTGTGTTCCTAGAACCCTCTGTTCATGTACTGCTCTTACAGATGTTATCATAAATTTGTATGTCTTAAATAACTGTGTGCAACTCTGTACCATCCAGGAGAGTTTTTGTTCCTATAGGGCAGAAACTGTGCCATATACCTTCTGTCACCCCCTAAGCTAAACACAGTATAATTCCATGGTAGTTGCTCAATACACATTAATTTTTAAAATGATGAATCCTTACATGTAAATGATAAACTGCTGACTCAAAAGTAATATTTTGGAATGAATAAGCTTCTTGTTTCTTTGATTAACAAGAACTTCATTTCCATTATAGTTTATTCAACAAAATATTTATGGAGGGTAAATTTTCTCATATTTACTTTCATTTTTCTGTAATAAAACTGAATTATGACTTTGAAGTATGGATATATGAGTAATCTGAGATCTTGATATGTTCCTATAATTATGGTATTTGAGAGGAGTAAGCAGACTCCCCTAAAGAAAATATACCCGCTAGCCACTACAGTCAAAATAACTTTGTGGTGGAAGTCAACAAACTTTTTGTTTGTTTGCTTACTTGCTTGCTTATTTTAACTTCTACTATTCTGTGGGCAGGGGCGTGATTTGTTGCCATTACAAAATTCTAACACTTTAAAAAATCTGTTTACGCTGTGAGAATTGCAAATTCTTGACTGTAAGGCAATTTTCACAAGAGTTATTTTCTTATTAGTTTTAGTTTATCCAAGGACAGTCTCAGATTCCTCTTGAAAAACATCAGTTTCCTCAAGGGAAAAAAAACTGCCCATTACAAGCTAAAGATGTGGTTTTTGAGAGATTTCTGCTTGAAACAACACATTTTAAAATATTCTATGTGATTACCTAGAATGGTTAGAGACTTAGAAAAATAAATAAATAAGGACATTTAAAAAATGTCCTTATTAAGGACATCTAAAAAATCCTTACCATTTGAATAATGCTTATGTTTGAATACATTTAAGCTGTATATTTTTTTCACAAAAGGTAAATTCTGTCTGTGTAGCTTCTCTTGAAATGCTTTATTTTTTTCTTTCTTCCTTTCATTTGTCTTCTTCTAATATTCAGAGGTAATGTTGGAAACTAAGGATTGTCATTCTAGTGCCCTTTGTTTTGAAGGAATTCTGAGATAATCAGAGGTACAATTCTGTAATCTTTATGGGTACCTTCTATAAAGTAACAGCACCATGATTAAGACGTTGATGTCCACTCTCATATTTGTCTTATCCCTTTTTGCCTGTCACCCAGTAATATGAGTGACCCAAGGTAGCTTTCCATTGGGCCCTTAACAAAGTCTGCCACTATTGGTTAGGTGCTGCCCCAGTAATTCTGTGCAATAAACATACCCCAAAATAACAATAAGTAATTATTCTCATGATTAGAGAGCTACTCTAAGTGAACTCTATTTTAGCCTGTGGGACTGTAGGTTGAATGAATAGGCCTGATCTGTGTGTTTCACCCTGGGGTCCAGGCTGGAAGGGCAGCAGATACTTGGGGCATATTCTTCCATGGCAGAGTTCAAAAACTCTCAGAAGGGCAAGCAGAAACACATAGTGCTTCTGAAGACCTTGCCTTGGAACTAACAAACCGCGTCTTTTGTTCACATCCAGTGGTCAAAGCAAGTCACATGGCAAGACCAAAGTCCAGGAGCAGAGGAATACACTCTGTTTGCCAAGAAACCCTGTCAAGAATGAGGATACATAATAATACTACAGAATGGAATTCAAAATGACAATTTAATATATTACACTACCACAGTAGAATGTTACAACATCAGTAAACTTTATTGATGGCGCATTTCTAACTATTTGAGAAAGTCCAACCTACAGCTTGTTGATTCCACTGGAAAATTATCCTGAATCCATTTTTTCCACAACTTTTATCTCTAATATAATGTGTGGGGGGTACTTCTGTTTTACAAAATAAAAACTGTAATATTATGAAGCAGAAGTTTAAAGACCCCTGAAAAAATAGGATATTAAAACCAACTTGAAATCAGAATTTTATTTACCAACTTAGAGTCTCCTTGTGCTTTGGCATACTTGGAAGTTGGATTTCTGAATAACATCATGACTTTCCATACCCAGCTGTCGGCTGCTTGAAACTACCATAAGCTGACTATCACGGCTCACAGTATACCCTTGAAGAAGGCCATCTGGTTTATGTCTCTTGGCAAAATTTGTTTAGAAACAAGCGGCTGCATGACAGAGTAAGGAGGAGTCTGTGTCTAGCTGTGGTAAATAGGTAGGTTTGTAATGCACATAATAAAGCGTTTTCTAATCCAAGCCAACACTTCAAAAGGGAAATTTTCTTTTCTCACAAATAAAACTCCATAGAATTCAATGACAAGGAAGCGACTTCATCAAATTTATATTTCAGCAGCTTAATAGTGTGAGAAAAATAAACAAAACAAAGCTTATTTTTGATGAGGTACAACCTTCTTGTAATAACTAACTTTTGTATGCTTAGGTAGAATCCAGTGCTTGGAAATCGTTATATGTTTACTTATATCATAATTCAAATTTCTTAAAGACCTATCCTTTGAAACCCTATCATTAGTTGGTATTTAATAATTTATTGAATATGCTCTCTTTCCTTCTACTAGGTTTCTGTGTATCCCATTATACTTACTTTGTCTCAAAGAGCACATGCTACATTGCTTTAAAAGCATGAATGGTTTTTCCAATCCAGTTCTGTGCTTTTCCTTAACTCTATCTACAGGGTCAGGCTAGCTTTGGTTAAGGATTGATGTGGGTCTTAATAAACATTTTGGGGTTAAGAGTGTCTTGGTTTGGCTTCCTCCAAAAGCAAATCCTGAGACAAGGATTTGTTTATTTGGGAGGTGACCTCAGAAAATTGTGGTAGGGTAGTGAGGTGGTGAGAAAAGTAAGAGAAAGTAACCTGTAAAGAGTTTTATCAACTCAGCCACTGCTGTAGGGGACTGGAGCTTAATTCCATGGAGAAGGTCTAAGAACCCACAAAACAGGTATTATGCAGTTACTTTAGGCAAGGAACAAGAGAGCTGTGATGTTTGTACTCCAACCCTTACTCATCATTTTTAAGGGCTGATCAGGGTGTTTATGTGTCTTTTGCAAGCACTTTCAGCCTGTTGTGCACTTGGCTGTAGTGTGTTCTCTGCTACAGAAAGAAAGCCCTCAGCCTGAGACATGTAGTTGAGGATTGTTGGACATCAGCAAGGGCACACTGGAACATCAAGAGCCAAGAGAATGGGTGAGGTTCCAACTGGATCTGCTACAATATGAAGCTGGGGGGGGGGATTTTTTCACTAAATAAAGCCACTGCACTTCCTTATCCACCTGTTCATTCTTTTGCATATTTGGGCTACTTTTCTGATTCCTATAGCTCTCTAGATCCCGCCTTATCCTAAGCGTTTGCATTCTGAAGTTTGTGTGACTTTCTTTCCCATTATTCCTCATTGACTTGTTTGTTTACTCTTTTACTGATGTTTACCTTTGTTGTTTGCATATACTTAACTGTTGTTAGGTCTTTGAATTATTGAGTTTTGCTTTACAGTTGTAAAAAGGATTTAGACATAGTTTTATTTTTTTAAGTGAGATTCACACTAGTTAGTGACACAATTAGAACTAGAAATTGAAAATTGTAGACACAGTCCTGCTTAAGTGAAATTCTTGAATGGCATAAAAGGCTTGAATTTGTGTTTTCTATCACCAATAAATATTTGGGAGATTTCTCAGAGGATTAATTTAAGAAGATTTTATTTGTATGCCAAATTTATTCCAAGCGGTCTACAAATTATCCAGAAGTCTTGTTTCTGGTGTCAAAGGACAAGTTAAAATTATGCTTACTTTTATATGGTTACAGAATCCCAGAAGGCCTCTATTACTTGTTTGGACCAGCATGCATGGTGTTGGTTCGACATTCATTACTCATTCTAGCATTTTCGCAGTTAAAGTCTTGGAAGATCAAAACACAATTCTTTGGATATCCCTAGAGAATCTAAGAATAAATTAGTTCTCATTAGAAATAAATGAAGACAAATTTTGCTCATTCGTTAATTCTACCTCATGATCAAAATTTTTTGCCACATAAAAATCATTTGGTTTATGAGTGGTAACATGAATAGTAATACAAAGGATTAGAGATCTAGAAGACTCGACTAGATGGCAGAAAAAGAGTGAGGCTTTTGTTATGTATAAAGTTTAAGGGAGACCTGAGCAAGGCTTGAAGTTTTTTAAGGTTGAAGAACACAGGAAAATGAAATAAGTGAAGTTAAGTGAAAATCCTTTTTTTATTGAAAGAAAGAGGGCTGCAAATTGTGTGAAGGTTGTTTTGCTTTGTTTCTTAATAAGGAAATACCTGTGGAAAATCAGGGGAAATAGGAAAGCTAGACTTTTATAACTGTGATGTTTCAAAGGTCACAAAGGAAATTAAATTGTAAATTGGGTTTAAAAGCCCTGGAATTATTTTCAGTCCCTTTTTTTCAGGATTCTGTGTATAGCAAGAAAATAGATCACAACCTAGCTAAAGGGGAGCATTAGGTTTTCACTAGCCTCAGTACAGACTGCCTCACGGTCCCTTTGGGGGTGGTGACATATCAGTCATGAAAGACATAGCCAGTTATTATTATAATAATTAAATAATCATTACTACATAGCCATTTATTGGCTGGACTGGACCATGTGTCTTCTTGAAGTTATAAATAAAGAAAAGGTACTACGAAATATACCTTGTATGAAGACTGCTGTATCAGTCTCATCAATAGCCATAAAATCAGATCCCTTATCTGTATAACACTTCAGTATTTCTGCTTTTGCTTGGAAGTATCTTAGTCATAAGATATGTCTTTTATCAATGATATTTTCCAAGAACTGTTTCATAGGGAGTAACTTTGTGAATAGTAGAAAATATAATATAAACCTGAAATGTTTTCTATGAACTAGCTCTCTAAATGATATTCATGATAACATTTCTTCCCATGAGGCCTAAATCTTTATATCAAAGACTGCCAGTGGACAGAACTTAAAATACTTATCTCACAGATGTTCTATTATTAATAAGATAATGGACTTTGAAGACAAAAAGTCAAAATAAAAATGTCATTTAGCTTTAGTAAGTAAACGCAGAAAGTAAAACGTACTGATTATACTGCCTTTTTATATACATGGGTTGTTTTTCTACATTAAGGAAACCTATAGACATTTTGTTTTTCATTCTGTTGAAAACAAGTCTCTTGGACTGTATGAAGGTAGTTTGGAAGTTAGCTTCATTTACATTTCTTCATTTGGATGCCAAACCTTTGAAATGAGTTTTGAAATCAGTACCTATGGGATAGATGAGAGTAGGTAGAAGGGGAAGGAAGAATTGTTTGCTATTAAAGCCTTGTTTCCCTCCTCATATCTGTCATTAGATGGAAGATGTCTGTTGCCACTCAACATCCTGCATGGACTTCTAGTAGAAGAAATTTTTCTTTTCTTTCATTTGTCTCCCAGGGCTAAGATATGTGTTTCATGTTGCTAGGTAGTGAAAATCAATTGAGGTTTTCATGGAAACTGCTCTGTTCATTCGAAGGAAAGAATTCTAATGGCAATCCTGGAAAGTTAGCATCTAGTTAATTCCATTTTTGTTAATGGTATTATTTTAATAAATTTACAAAATAAGAGACCATTTTGCCAAGTGTCTGGCAATAACAGTAGTGAAATGTAATTTCTATTGGCATATGTTCATATTATTTTGACATGGTAGATGGATCTAGTAAGATTGATAACAAAATGTTATGCCTTCATGTACTAAAATTTAATGACAGTTATTTGGCCAAGCATGAAAATGTCCCTAATAGCTGACATTCTGCAAAATATTCTCTGTTATCACATGCCAAGTGTTCACCATATCTCTTTCTTCATTTTTCTTTAAAGACTTCTATATCCTATTCCGGAAATCTAGTAACAAGGTGAATGAGCAATGAACAAAGATGGCTATCATTGTATATAATGAATCTTTATGAATACTGATAGAAATTTTCATGATGTTATCTAGGTGACATCTTCAGGTATGTAGTTCTGTATTCTGCACTTTAGATTTTCACCATATAGGTTGTTGTCTTAGATTGGGTTCCTCGAGAAACAAACTCTGAGGCAGAGATTTCCATGCAGAAGGTTTATTAGGGAGTGCTCTAAAAACAACACCTGCAAGAGAATAAAGGGGACAGGGTTGGACATAGGGAGGCATTGAAATTGTGTTGTAGTTACAAGAGAGATCTCAGCCAGTCCCATGTGGAGTTGGGATGGTCATTCAGAGTATTCCTGAGTGAGGCAAAGGGGTTGGAGTTTCGTGGCTCTAAATCCATCTGTCATTGGATATGAGTCTTCCACCTACCCACTTCCAGGCAGTATAATCTTGGGCAAGGAAGCTCCTGTCTTCTGAGGGAAATTTCTGAGAAGGGCTAAATGGTGATTTGTTAGAAGGTAACACAGCAATCAGAGAATGTGTGCTTCATTTGTAATTGGTAAATTTCAGTGACACACCACAGCATCCACTATAGTAGTCAATTACTCTCATTGAGGAAGCATAAATTGTTTTAAAGTAAATATTTTATGCCTACTAATGCATTTAAGTAGTGTTAGAGCCCAGCTACTAACCATTTTAATAGTTTTATTAAGGTATAATTGACATATGATAAACCTCACATTTAAATAATACAGTTTGATAAGTTTTGGTATGTGTATACACTAGTGAAAGCATTACCACAAATCAAGATAATGAACATAACCATCACCCTCATAAGTGTCCTCTTAGTAATCCCTCCCTCCTGCCCTACCTCCACTCCAGGAAATCATCGATCTGCTGTCTGACACTATACATTAGTTTGCATTTTCTAGAATGTTGTAAAAGTAGAATCATAAAATATGTACTTTTATTTTTTTTGGTCTTCACTCACAAGCTACTAACTTTCATTTGTGGCTAATATGATTGCTATGTGAGTGCACACATTAAATAAGGCAATAAAAGCATTCCAGTCTGATTCTGATACTAGTTCATGGACCTTCATGATACATTTGAACTATGCCATTTTTAGGATAAGTCCTTGGTTTCAAATGACTCCGGGTGTGTAGGGAGTTATTACTTTATTTATAATCAATCATTTGTTATAAGCTCAATTTCCCTCAAATACCTAAAAAATGGTATAATATTCAGGTATAGAAGTGGAACATATTTCCTCCAAAAATTACAATGTTCAAATTTTATAACATTATTTATAATTGTTTAAAATATTTAGTCCTGATAAAACACAGACCTACTAGAGCATGGCCTTGAGGATATGGGGAGAGGGAAGGGTAAGCTGGGACGAAGTGAGAGAGTGGCATGGACATATATACACTACCAAACGTAGAGTAGATAGCTAGTGGGAAGCAGCCGCATGGCACAGGGAGATCAGCTAGGTGGTATGTGACCACCTAGAGGGGTGGGATGGGGGGGTGGGAGGGAGGGAGACGCAAGAGGGAAGAGATATGGGAACATATGTATATGTATAACTGATTTACTTTGTTGTAAAGCAGAAACTAACACACCATTGTAAAACAGTTATACTCCAATAAAGATGTTTAAAAAAATAATATAATAAAAATAAATAAAATATCTAGTCCTGGAATTAAGTAGTACTCCCCCAATATTCTGCTCTACTGCCCACACCACGTAAGAGCCTTCCAGATAAATCACAAACTGGCTTTCTTGAACTCAGTAGTTTTCCTTGGTCAGTCATTTAATTTAAAAAAAATCTGTCTGCCTATCTATCTATCTGTCTATCTATCTATCTATCTATCTATCTTTCTAGTTCCCATAGGAAGATGTTTGTAGGTTGTTGTTTTGAGGTGTTAGTGCTATTAAGTATAAGGTAAAGAATTACAAACTCACAAATTTTGTAAAATCATCGTAGATTGACCAGATCAGTAGTAGCACCACAGCTTTAATCCACAAAACCTGTACCTTAATTAGGCTTCCCAATTCCATGAACATACCACCATTATTTCTTATGGAGCCCTAAGGCAAAAACATTTATTGTCCTCTCTTTATTCGTCCCTGCACTTTAATTCCATTTGCCTAGTTCTGTAGAGTCTTCCTTTACAACTGTTTTTATGTCCTCACTTTCTTTTCATTCTTCTTGACATCAATCTCAAGTCAATAGATTCCTTGTAAGAGGTCTCTCTCCACCCAACCCCTGTCTATATTTGGACAGGATAATCTTTCTAAAGCAGCACATCTTGCCTCACATTCCCCAGCACAGAAACCTTCTATTGTTCTCTATTGATAGTCTTAGTTTCAAACTGGTAGCCCCTGGAGACAAGAGAGCTGGAGGATGTGCTTTGCTTGGTTGTTTTCTTTGGCCTGCAGGGAGCTATAAAAAGCACTAACACAGGTCAGGGGTTGAACTGGTCAACACAGTCAGTTTGGCACTTATTGCCTTATACCTTGTACAGCTTTACAATGTTATGTGTCCCAAATGTCCCCTGAAGGCATTTGATTTTATAACCCCCCTAGCCCAGAGGATAACATTTAAAATTCATAGCCTGGCATTCACAACCCTAACTTAGCTTCTCTGACTTGCAATTCCACACAACTCTACAGCAAACTGGACTTATTTTATCTAAAATGTCCGTATTCTGAAGACACTTCTTTGGAATATAATTTCACATATACAAATCCTCTTCACTTATACCACTAGGAAGCTTGGTTATAAGAACCAGAAAGAATCAACTTACCTAAAGAGAAATGGAATCTATTGGGAAGATATCAGGTAGTTCAGGGAAATGAAAGAAAAAAAGGCAGCCACAGCCCAGGTAGGACAGCACTGGGAACTCAGAGCTCAAGGAAAATCATTTTTATGGGTCCTGCCTTCAAAATGGCTTAGCTATAAACTCCCCTGTCCTTGTTTCTCTCAACTCTAGATTCAAATTTCTGAATCTAATTGGCCTAGATTGGGTCCTTGTCCCACCCTTTTATAGAATTTGCAGAGCACTATGATTAAAAGACCCCCCCCCCAGAGATCATGTGGAATGAGGAAAGATTAATCTCCCCCAAAGGAAAAGCAGGGTACCACTAACCAAAAAGGTGAGCTGTTTAGTCGGAGCAATTAATGATAGCTGCCACAAAAAATAACCTTAAGTCTCAATGACATAAATGCTTCATTTCTTTTTGCTCATATGTCTGATGTAAAACAGGCAACTCTCCTCCATACAGTGACTCAGGGACCTAGAATGTTTCCATCTCTGATTCTGCCACCTCACTATGTAAACTTCAGGGGCATTGCCAAAGGGGAACTGAAGAATGGGCACTGATTATTAAGTGCCTCACATAAGAAATAATGTATCACTTCTGCCACATTCCCACTTCTCAGTATTCAATCAAATTGGTCCCAATGCAACCTCAAAGGAGTGTGGGAAACAAGGGAATACTGGAAAATTCGGTGAGCACTAATTTTCTCCATCAAAGAAGGGATATGAGACATTTAAATATATGTATATATATATTCATTAAATGATGCTTCAATGACTTGCTCAGGTGCTACCCTTTCCATCAAGGCATCATGGATCAACCCATCAGGAGATGATCTCCAATTCCTCTACTCATTTGGAGCATTACATTCCACTTATTTATATTGGCTCTTATCATAATAATTTGTAGCTACTCTTTATTATGTAAATTATATCGTATGCTCTTATGGGGAAATGATCAAGAGTATTAATTTATTTTGTCTCCTCATAGCATCAAAAGCATAGTAGAGTTTCAATATACACAATCTTTGAGACAAGAGTAGTAGTATCTTCCTTAAAACTGTGTCCAACACAAAGTACATGATGGATGTTCACTAAAAACACGTTGATTAGTTTTTCAAGTATATAGAAAATTTCTTACAACATTCCATGTTACTCTAGGTTTTATTTACCTTGTATTCCTCATAAATATAAATTTAATACAATAATATCAAATCCTGTTAAAATTACTTTAAAGTAAATAAAATATAACAATATTATATATATTTTTTAAAAATCACATATTTTATATTATTTGTGTTTGATACACAGTCATAGAAAATGAACAGCATGGCAATAAATAACACAAAATGGGAATTTCACATTAGAGTGCATTCTATAGAAAGTGTTTTAAATTTGAAAAGTTAGCATGGATATGTACTGAATATTAAAAAATCCTCAAAATACAAATATTTCACACTCTTGAGTGAGATCTGAAAATATCAGTCATTGTATGATATGGATGGGTAGAATTTGAATAGGTATAATTTTAATGAAGGATTTCCTGTGACATTTTGAGGCCCAAATTAAATCTTTCTATTAAGTAATAGAGATTTTAAAGCTAAGCAGAATCTATATTGGCAAAACAAACAAGATTTACTGTTATCTTAAGTGTGTTCTAAATCTTCTTTAATATTGTGGATAAGATACATATCCTTTTAGTTTCCAGCCACTTCTGCCTATACTAATTTAAAATAAAGTCTTATTTATATCTAATATGATACTATGTAAGTACACAATTTGTAGTACAGTGAAATAATTCCATTGAATTATTTTGCCTCTTTGGTACCTGAGACCTGTCTATGAATCATTTATTTTTCTATTCTATTTCTTTTTATTTTTCTATTTCTATTTTCTACAACTTAAGTATAAGTTGTACTCTTTTATGATCTTACTATGGCTATATTAGAAACAGTGGAAAGGGATATTTTACCCTAGTCTTTAGCATTCCAAAGGAAGTGTATTTTTCAGTCATACATATAGCACATGGAGCAGAGATATTTTATAGCTAAGCATTTGGAGGCCAAATTATTTCACAATTACACAGGTAAGCCTCTCCCAAACTCAGGTACTTTCTCATTTGAAGCAATATTCTTACTTTCATCTTCAATAAAAGAAGACAATGTAAAATATTGCTTTGATATGTAAAACTGATATCTGATTTTTCCATCTAATATATAGTGATATAACTTGGTAATTCTGTGATGAGAAGGCGAGATTTAGCTGGAACAATTGAGTTTGAATATTAATATTGGATTAACTTCATTTGAGAATGTGACTTCCGTATGACATTCTGCCCTTGGCTTCTCATCTATAGGCTGAGAATAACATCCTCTTTCTGTCTCCCTACGTGAAAGAGCTTTTAACTCTTTAAACAACATATGTGAAACCAAGGAATTGGTAGCACAGTTTTCTGCAACATGAGTCAACACGTTTTTTCTGTGAAGAGCCAAATAGCAAATATTTTAGGCTTTGTTGGTCATATGGTCTCTATCACAACTATTCAAGTATACCTTATTTGTGCAAACACTACCATAGATAATACATATATTAATAGGTGTGATTGTATTCTAATAAAACTTTATTTTTTTAAATTAGACCAGCTCTTGAAACAAACATAGAATTACCATATTATCCAGTTATTCTACTTCTGGGTGTATCCCCAAAATAATTGAAAGCAGGAACTCGAACAGGTATTTGTACACCCATGTTTATAGCAACATTATTCACAATAGCCAAAGGTGGAAACAACGCAAATGTCCATTGATAGCTGAATGCATAAACAAAGTGTGGTAGATCTATACAATGTAATATTATTCAGCTTTAAAAAGAAATGAAATTTTGATACATGCTACCATGTGGATGAAGCGTGAAGACATTATGCTCAGTGAAATAAGACAAAAACAAAAGGAAAAATATTGTATGACTTCACTTACATGAGGTACCTAGAGTAGTCAAATTCATAAAGGAAACCTTAGCCTCTTCAATTTTCCATTTATTGATAAATGAAGGTCAGAATTAGGGGTTAATCATTTTCTTTTCTTTATCTGCCTTTTTTTGGAGTAATACATAATCTATTAAATTTATCTGCAAACACCTTTAAGACCTGGACAATGTATTTCATCTCTGCATCCTCAAAATTCACCATGGTGTCTGGAAGATTGTAGATACAACTGTTTCCTCTCACTTCCTGACTCTTCATTGGTAATAAATGTACCAAGAAATTTTTATAAATCATGTAAATTTTTAGGCATGTGCTAGGCACTGTAATATTAATCACTAAGTAAGGAATCATCACCTTCTTACTTTTTATTCATCTACTCATTTATTCAACAAACTGTAATTAACTTCTGATTTTTTCCCAAGACTCTACAGAAACTAGCAGAGCACACACTGCTTCTGCTTTCTTGGCGTTTGTAGTTTAGTGTGGGAGAAATTGTAAGGCAATAGTCATACACATGAATGTGTATTTACAAGTTTTGGGAGTTGCTATTATTGAAAATTAGAAGAAGCTATGAGAGATTTTAACAAAAAGACATGCTGTAGTCTAGGGGATGAGAAGAGATAGCAACAAGGAAAGATATTTGAGTAGAGACCTGCAACTGCGAGAAGGATGTGAGGGAATCGCATAAACAAAGTCTTGCGATATTGGGAGACAGCTTTGAATGTTCAAAGGTGTGAAAGAAAACCAGTGTGTGGCAAGGATTAGATTGTGTATGTCTTTGTGTGTCACAGAGGGATTATAGATTTTTATCCAAATGTAGTTGAAAACCATTAATGGTTTTAAGCAGGGCAGTGACATAATCATTCTTTTTGCTGAAGATAAAGAATTAGAGGTGATGGATTCAGTGGTAGAGAAGGAAGTGTGAAGGTTGACCCCTTATCATATTACTTAATACAGAAATGGAGAACAGAAAGGGAGGACCCTTTTCTGCCACCTTCTTTGGAGATGGAGGTATTTCCAGATTTGTAATTGTTTGAGATACTTATGGGACATCCACATGGAACATGGAGGAAATATTTGTGATCAATCTATACATGTTGGAGTCACAGACATAGAAATGCTATTTAAAATTATGTGAGTGGATACAATAACCTAAGGAGAGAGTATGGACAGAAGAGAAGATGGATCAGGACAAAGTCATGAGGAACTGCAACATGAAAACAAATAGCCATTGAAAAAGGAAGAAAACCGGGAGATAGAGTTTCCCAGAGAAGCCAGTGGGCAACAGTGGTCCACTGTATAAGTTTAAGGCATCAGTGATATTGCTCCTAAGTGTTGAGGACCCATTGGAAGTAGGTGACCATATGTTAATTATGAATGCAGTGCCCTCTCATGTCTCCTAATTTGTTTAATGTTTAAATATAATTAATGTTTAATTATAATCATGACCATAGTTACAATGTAAGAGAGAATTAGGTACTTAAGAGAAACATTGTGTCAGAGGAAGCAAGAATTTAAGAAATTCCTTTTGACCTCTATGGATGGAAATACAATAAGTAGGAGGAAAATAAAACTGGTTAAAATAGAAAAGTAGGGCTTCCCTCGTGGCGCAGTGGTCGAGAGTCCGCCTGCCGATGCAGGGGACACGGGTTCGTGCCCCGGTCCGGGAGGATCCCACGTGCCGCGGAGTGGCTGGGCCCGTGAGCCACGGCCGCTGAGCCTGCGTGTCCGGAGCCTGTGCTCCGCAATGGGAGAGGCCACAATAGTGAGAGGCCCGCGAACCGCAAAAAAAAATTAAAATAAAATAGACAAGTAAAGTTTAATAGGAACGAAAGAAAGTATTGCTTACTAAGGGAAATAAGAAATTTACAACAATATTAGCTCAAAAGAGAGTGAGGAAAAGCAACATTTATTATTTTTATTATATGTTTATAGAGTAGACATAAAATACATATAACCATTTTGAAGAGGGATAATAGATTGTGAGCAGAAAAGAAAGTAGAATTTTAAAAATAACATATTTAAATGTTTAAAACACCACTTCCAATACTTTCACTGAGATATATTCAATAAAAACACTCTACAATGAGTAATATATATGTGAAGTTCCTGTAAATCCTCCAGATAAAAGGTTCTATAGAACTATAAAAATATTAAAATTATTATTGCTGTTATCAGAAAACTAAATACATGTTTTCTAAGAACAAGGTGAGGAGCTGAATTCATCATTCTAGGAAAATGCTTGGGCAGTGAATGGTTCAAAACACTTTTCATGCAAAAAAGTGTTACACTGTTGACAGAATAGTTTATGAAGAGAACTAAAGAAGCTTGGTATTGCTCCAGAATTGGCTTTAAGAAGAGAGTACTCATGGCTAGGTGATAGCAGCTATGTCAGCATATCTGACTAAGGAACTTATCCGCATACCCTGGCTCCCATTCCAAAATATTCAGGTGTTTAATCCATGGACCAAAGACAAGAACAGAAACACAAAAGCATCTTGTCTAAAAGTAGCCTTCAGTTTTTATGGAATACTAACAGGATGAAGCCCGATTTATAGTTTGTCCAGGAGTAAGTGAGTGTCAGACACAGTTAAGAGCTTAGCTTGGGAATTAGATTGACCTGAGTTTGAATCTTAGTTCCACCAATCCCTGACTGTGTGAATTTTCTGGCAAGTTTTATCTGAGCCTCAGTTCTCTCATTAGTAAAATGGGGATAATAAAGGTATGAATTTGACCCTGGCTAGCAACATTCCGTGATTCTCGTCAGTATATTCTGGTCTCTTCTTCAAGAATCTTTCCTCTTTGGTCATTTCAAGGTTCTTTGAAATTATTAACAGCAGCTCATATTCACCAAAGAATATGGAGAACCATTGACTCAAGGGAACTTTTTAGTGGGGTATTTGATAAGCTTCCAATATTATTTTATGCTTTAAAAATAAGTAGATTTTGTTTTAAGGCAGTATAAAACTATGTTACAAAGCTCTGTTTCATTGAATTGAACACTTTGGACTTAGTCCTTAAAATCAAGCTGATGACAACAAAACATATTTTTTACTACATGTCCAGAAACAGGATTTTTAAAGTTTTGCATACACACACACACACACACACACACACACACACACACACACACACACACACTTTGATATCTGTAATTTTTCTGGTATGTGGGCATGAGAATAATTGGAAATTCTCCTGGGCTGGAATAAAAATAATCTCCAAATAAGAATTGACCCCTTATTTCAAAAATATATTTTGAACTTTACTTATTTTTAAAATTTTGTACTTTTTCTACCCTGCAGTCCTGGTCCCTATACATGAGAATTGTGCTGTTACGAAAATAAAGATCTCACTATTTTCATAGTGATTAACGTGTCGGCATATTTTAGAGCAATACCTGTATCTTTAGCTTTATTATTATTTTCATGTTTAAAATCCAGTCTGACAACTCCAGAATAACAAAGTTATATGCTTATTCATAATAAAAGTCACACTGAACTATTCTTGATCATTTATTTGGCATAGTAGAGTACATTGAACAGTTTAATTAGTAATTAATTAGGTGGTTACTAACTCACATTTTATTGAGAACCCAAGAATCTGAAATTATTAGTCTTATATTTGTAATGAGCTCTTAATTTCTGCTCTTACATTTTTTGGAATAGTGCCACAATTAATTAGTATCCTAATAGAAGCAGGCTCTAAAGTGGGCATCTGGGTGCTTGTTTGCCTAAATGTGTAGCAAGTGATACTTTAATTATAATATGAGTTGCTAATTGTTGTCAAATAAAATTTTAATTTTTCGGTCCAGAAATTAAAATAGATAAATGAACAATTCAATAAAAGGATATAATACAGTTTATAAGACTAAATAATTTAAATCACTGTATGACTTCAAAAGTTTTATTTAACAAAAGTTGTAAAAATGTTTTAACTAATATTAGTGTTACATTTCTGTGAATCTTCTTTAGCACAAAATATAAGACCAGTTTAAGAAAAGTATTAACAAAAATTAATATATAAATATTGCTTGTGCATGAGCATTTGTAGGGGAGCCATAAAGGACCTGCAGGTTTGGGGTTATTTTATACCAATAATACCCTTCTCTGACTTCTTCAAAGCATAATTGTTTCATTTTCCTTGCCGTAATCGTTCCTACAATGAAGCAGTTAAAATAATTAGTATGGCATCTTTCTTGTCTTAAAGTCTTCAGATCATTGTGGTGATGATTATAGAAGTGGAAGATTATAAAATATTTGCCCTTAAATTAATATCTTCATATCTGCAAACTTGGCAGTTTTCTTCTTCTATCTTTGACATCCACACTGAAAACCTGACAGAATCGATCATTCATAGACTCATCACTCATTCAACAAATATTATTGTGACCCTGCTATGATTGTAATACAGTGTTTAAAGTCTCGAAATATAAAGCTGAATAAAATATGAACCCTGATCTCAAAAATTTTGGAGAAAGAATTATCAACTCAATTTTAATGCAGAGTGAGGAGCATTTGAGGTGGAGTCTGCACTGGGAGCACTGGGTGAACAATGGGGGGGGGGTCACCTAATCCAATGAGGGCCATAGTCAGGAAAGAACTGAATGAGGTGATCCTTGAACTGAATTCTAAAACACAAAGAGGGATTAATCAGATAATAGAAAGATTAGGAGAAAAGTACTGTTTATATGTTAAGGACAAATCATGACCAAACTTATCCCATTGTCTTATTGGCTTCATGTTAAGAAGAAGTCATTAAATTGCCACTAAGATTTTTCACATCCCCAGCATCTACCATCATATCTGGACCAATATTTAATAAATGAAATATTTAATGACTAAATTTTTTTGCATTCACTGTCACTATTCTATACTGTATTTTCAGAGAGCAATTCCATGCACATGCTGAAGTATTTTCAGGTGAAATAATATGATGTGTGAATTTTTCTTTGACAAACCTACAAACAACTTTTTTTTTAATAAAAAAGAGCATAGTAGAAGGTGAAACAGGATTGGCAAAATATTGATAATTGTTGAAGCTGGGTGACAGATACATGGGGTTCATCATCTTGTTATCTTTACTTTTACATATCTTTGAAAATGTCTATGATATAAAATAAAATAAAACAAAACTACAGGATACAACTTATTTTTTTCTATGCCAGTGGGTGTGTGTGGGTGTGTGTGGTACGCGGGCCTCTCACCGTTGTGGCTTCTGCCGTTGCGGAGCACAGGCTCCAGACGCGCAGGCTCAGCGGCCATGGCTCACGGGCCCAGCTGCTTCACGGCATGTGGGATCTTCCCGGACCGGGGCACGAACCCGCATCCCCTGCATCGGCAGGCGGGCTCTCATCCTATGCCAGTGGTTTTTAAACTTGGCTCAACAATTAAATTTAAGTTAACTGAGGGGGATCTACAGAAAATAAATCGTATACTCTTTTTTTTTAAACATCTTTATTGGAGTATAATTGCTTTACAATGGTGTGTTAGTTTCTGCTTTATAACAAAGTGAATCAGTTATACATATACATATGTTCCCATATCTCCTCCCTCTTGCATCTCCCTCCCTCCCACCCTCCCTATCCCACCCCTCTAGGTGGTCACAAAGCACCGAGCTGATCTCCCTGTGCTATGCGGCTGCTTCCCACTAGCTATCTATTTTACATTTGGTAGTGTATATATGTCCCTGCCACTCTCTCACTTCGTCACAGCTTACCCTTCCCCCTCCCCATATCCTCAAGTCCATGCTCTAGTAGGTCTGTGTTTTATTCCCGTCCTACCCCTAGGCTCTTCATAACATTTTTTTTCCCTTAGATTCCATATATATGTGTTAGCATACGGTATTTGTTTTTCTCCTTCTGACTTACGTCACTCTGTATGACAGACTCCAGGTCATATACTCTTATTTAGTTGGTCTGGGGGGAGGCCTGACTATAACTGAATTGTGGGTGTGTGTGTTTTGTGTGAGATTCGTTCCCCAACTGATTCTCTAGTGTACGGAAAAAGTTGAGTACTGCATCTGCAATTCCAACACCTGCCGTTAGGTGGTGTTAGCTCTGAGCCATGATTTGACTTGTAGAGTATTAACAGAATTAGCTCCCTCATGTTATGATTTTCTACGAACACAGGACTCATTTTCAAAAACCAAAGTATTATATAAACTAATGTTTTCAAAGAATAAGCAAAATTAATGAATTAAGGTGTAGGCACTGGAAAGAACCTTCTTTCTCTTACACACTGGGCTACACTAATGTTTAAATTGACTCTGGTGTGCTAGAGATGGCTCATAGTGGCTTGCTAGCGCCAGTTGTTAAACTTTCAGGGATTTTTGGGCCAGTTGTTAAACATAACTATTACTGAAAATTAAATTATATTAACATACATTAAATTATATTAAATAATAACAAATTATATTGTAAACAAAGGTAATAGATACATCTCACCATTTCCTAATTATTTTAGTACCTTTCACTTTAATCTGTGATTTAAGTAGCATTTATCTCTATTGTATCTGAAGGGTGGAATGAGTATAGAATGGTACTCTACCAACTCCATGTTTAGTGATCCCATGATGATAGCTTGAAATTAAATATAATGGATAACTCTACTCAATACTCTGTAATGGCCTATATGGGAAAAGAATCTAAAAACAAAAGAGTGGATAAATGCACATGTATAACTGATTCACTTTGCTGTACACCTGAAACTAATGCAACACTGTAAATCAGCTATATTCCAATTAAAAATTATATATATATATATATATATATACACACATATATATGTATAAAATGAGAGTATTCAAATAAGCCCCTACCCGCTTCCAGGAGAGCTGATTGTTAGACATTTACCAGCACACCCCTGACTTAACATCTTATGATTTTGCCCTATCTGTAAGATATTGACCAGTAAATACATACCTTATGTTTTTAGTACTTGCTTTATTTACTAGTTTGTAGTATTATATGTGAAACCAGCTTCTGGACTAATTGTCTTTCATTGGCATTTAACCAAGCAAATGCTTGCCAGCGTTTCATCCACCCAAGTATTTTGAGTGTTTCATATTTACCTATAAAGAGAGAGAAAGATTTGGGGGATTTTTTACTCTTTATTTTCATTCTAACCTAAAGATCATATAATTTCATCTCATATGTGTTTCTTTGGTTAACTAAAGTCTTACTCAGCTAGCTTTCATAAAATACATATCCCCATGTGGCTAAATTCAACAATTTAAAATCCCTGTTGTTTTCTAGCAATAGTTTCAAGGTTACAGATTAGCATAAACACATTTTGAAAAAAAATTACATGGTATGGTATCATAGCATCTCAAAATGTTGATCTTTATCCACTTTATGAGTTTTTAAATGTAGAAAATTAGGCTTAAAGATAAAAAGGTAAAAGTTTGCCCAAGATCCCATTGTTAGTTGGCAGCAATGCCAAGATTATCATCCAAGTATTGTGACTCCTCTTCTAATTTCATTTCTACTCGACCACTTAGTTTTCAGGAATATCTATGTTTTTATCTATTCCATACCAAACATGAATATCACTACAAAAATTCTTTGTTTGCAACTACATCCTCACTTCAGGGACACATAATATAATGATTATATATATGTATATGTGTGTGTGTATACACATATATACATATCCCAATATTTTAACTAAATAAGATTGCTGTTTTTTGATATGAGATAATCTGACACTCAAGAAATGAACTAAAAAATAAGATGTCAACATCCTGAGGCAAATGTAGCCAAGATGTTTCACGAGATGTTGCAGGGTGCATAACTGCATATTTTACCCTTATTTATTTGGGAAAAAAATAGCAAAAGTAGTACCAAATAAAATAGGTTACATACTCTATGTATATAATTCTGTATTAGAAAAATGGTGCTATTTCGCTTCTAGAGCCATTTGTTGAAAAAAAATGAAAAGATCTGTAGCAACTTGTTGGGAAGTTAAATGTTAAAAGATCGTAAGACTAATGTTAAAGGTGATATCTCAGGATATACAGCATGTGTAAGATGATCATGTCGGCCTTATATCCAGCATGAGTGTTGTGGATAGCAAGGCCACTGAAGTTTGAGGTGGGGGGCGGGGAATGAGCCGGGTCCTTACCTCGTCTTCTGTAAAAGAACTTTGATGGCCGAGACTACTCCTTATGAGTTGATTATCTTGGAACTTTGGCTGTCAGACCTGCAAAACTGTGGAATCCCCAGAGTGCTGTGGAATGTCACACAGGTCACATACCAGACACTGTTCCCTAGAGAACTGGATTTAAGGTGGAATTGGAGCAATATGTAGCCAGTCTAAGGAAGTATAGTTACTAAAAGTGTTTGGTTAGGATTCAGGTCAGGAAAGGAAGTCCATTTTATGGATTGGAAAATAACTTGAACCAAATGATCTTGGGTCTTTCTGAAAGGGCATGATGGCATATCTACTCCTAGTGGACTGTATAAAACAGGCTCTTTTGAGACACATATATCTCACAACAGAGCTTCTACTTAAAGCTATAATATAGTGGTCCCCATATGGGGCAAATACCTTATGAAAAAGTACACATTATGCTGGAGTCCATTGAAACAATGCAAAACTGCAACTAGAGATTTCTGATCTAAGTGGTATTCTCATCTGCTCTAGAATATAACAATGAAAAATATAAAATAAAAAGAATATATTTTATACAATCACACACACATAGAATGCACACTTCTACAGGAACAGAAATGTAAATCAGGGAATGGGGCAAAAGTCAGTGCCAGGCTTATCTTTGAACCACAGAGCAACAGGGGCAACCAGGAATTTGGATATTGTGGCGTAAGTGGGACTAAAATTGCTTCAAGCAAGGTGTAGAACTGGAGACTTATTCAGTGTTCAAAACCAGAGTCTGGTTTGTGGCTCCAGACTCTGGTTTTTTTCATGAAAGGAACCTGGGGGAAAATGTGCTGCTTCAGGCTACAGCTTGGGGCTATAGCTTACAAAAAGCTATGGGCCTATGGAGGCATAAGAATTATGGCATGGGCTTGTAACTAGGAACTGTGTCAAGGCTATTCTTTTGCTTGATGAATGGGTTGGAATTAGCCCCAGTGACATTGCAGTGCAGGAACTTTCAACCTGAAAGGGCTGCATGGAGCACAGACAGCAAGGTAGAAGCAACTACAAAATACTATATGGCGATGTATGAGGAAAGAGAATAAAACTTCACCGTGGAACTCCCATTAAAAGTGATAGTTGACGTGAATAATATGCACCATTATTATTTTTGCTCCACCTATTTGCTGAGTTAAGTATGAATGTGATTATCACAGTGGTTCAATCTGTGCTGCTTAAGGTACGGTATTGCTTTCAATACTTACAGTTTTACCTTGGTTTGCTTGAGGTTTACAAAATAGGGTATAGTGACTTGCCCTGTGATGAATCACACTGTCCATTTACAAACATATTTTTAAATAGATTAAATAAAAGATGTAAAACTGCAAAAAAGAAAAGTGAAAGTTGAAAACACATATTTATCTACTATCCCAAATTATTCTGAGATTACCCTAAAGGGATAAAAAAAAGATGAAGTTGCAAAATGGGCAAAGAAAATGAAAGAGGAGACATCTGCAAAGGTACATCAAGTCTGTAAAGAAAGAAATTAAGACAAGGAAACCAGTTTGTTCTACAGGACCACAGAAAGACTCCTGAATTGAAGGCATTAGGTATTTCATAGGGTGGTAGTCTTGAGTGGTGCTAGAAATAAAAGGCTTGTTTTGAAGCCCCTAAAAGGAGCAAGTAAGTAGATGCCAGGTCTCCAGCTCAAGAGTAGTTAGATACTACTCCTTTCCCATCCCAGCAGATATGAGTGAGTAGTTTGCTTTCTGGTGAGGCCAAAAGAGAAAAACTCTCAACATGTAGACAGTAGGATCAGTTGCTAGAAGGAGTGAGCCATCGCACTGAACATAGGGCATTAAGTTAAGGTCAGTATATTTAATGGTAAGACCACCAGTCCCTCCTCTCCCTCTTGGTTCTTAGGTTTCTATGCTCTGAACAGAAGATTGTATGTTTTTCTCCAGAGAACCAGATTGTCATACGAGAAAATATCTACAACTAGGAATATATTATGATCCACCAATGAGATAACAGGATCCTTACCTGGTGACCCTGTATTGAAGCCTGCCTACTGATAAGCCCCACATATTCCCAGAGAGCTTCCAATAAGCATTTAAATACCTCAATTTTTTTTTTTTTTTTTTTTTTTGCCATTCGCGGCCCTCTCACTGTTGTGGCCTCTTCCGCTGCAGAGCGCAGACTCAGCGGCCATGGCTCACGGGCCCCGCCACTCCACAGCATGTGGGATCTTCCCGGACCAGGGCAAGAACCCGTGTCCCCTGCATCGGCAGGCGGACTCTCAACCACTGCGCCACCAGGGAAGCCCCTTAAATACCTCAATTTTAAGAGGCAACCAAGGATTTACAGCTATTGAAAAAAGTCTCCAGCAAAAAAAGAAAGAAACCAATATAAAAAAACAAACAGTCATATTAGCAAAAACAGAGCAATAACAACATAAATAAATTAAGAAACTCTGAAGAAATAGAGATAAGATATAGATCTTAAGAAAACTTGTTAAACATAGCTACAATTATTACCTCAGAGTGAGACTAGCTACTGCAGTTATAATACAACAAAGTACAACAGAATATAGAAAATTATATTTCAGAGAAAGAGAAGGATTATTTAAATTAAAATTTTAATAGCAATTTTAAAGCAATGAAAATATTATGTATGATACTATATGGTGGGTACATGTCATTATATATTTGTCCAAAGCCATAGAATATACCACACCAAGAGTGAACACTAATGTAAACTATGGACTATGTGTGATTATTATTTGTCAATGTAAGTTCATCAGTTGTAATAAATATAACACTCTGATACTGGGTCTTGATAATGGGAGGGGCTCTGTGTTGGCAGGGGGAGGTGGAGGGTATATGTTAACTCGCTATACTTTCTGCTCAATTTTGCCATGAATCTAAAACTGCCCTAAGAAATAAAGTCTGTAAATGTCCCTAGGTCTGAAGTGGGTCTCTTGTAGACAGCATATATATGGGTCCTGTTTTTGTATCCATTCAGCCAGTCTGTGTCTTTTGGTGGGAGCATTTAATCCATTTACATTTAAGGTAATTATTGATATGTGCGTTCCTATTACCATTTACTTAATTGTTTCGGGTTGTTCTTGTAGGTCTTTTCCTTCTCTTATGTTTCTTGCTTAGAGAAGTTCCTTTAGCATTTGTTGTAAAGCTGGTTTGGTGGTGCTGAACTCTCTCAGCTTTTGCTTGTCTGTAAAGGTTTTAATTTCTCCATCAAATCTGAATGAGATCCTTGCTGGGTAGAGTCATCTTGGTTGTAGGTTTTTTTCCTTCATCACTTTAAATATGTCCTGCCACTCCCTTCTGGCTTATAGAGTTTCTGCTGAAAGATCAGATGTTAGCCTTATGGGGATTCCCTTGTGTGTTATCTGTTGTTTTTCCCTTGCTGCTTTTAATATGTTTTCTTTGTATTTAATTTTTGACAGTTTGATTATTAGGTGTCTCGGCATGTTTATCCTTGGGTTTATCCTGTATGGGACTCTCTGTGCTTCCTGGACTTGGTTGACTATTTCCTTTCCTATATTAGGGAAGTTTTCAACTATAATCTCTTCAAATATTTTCTCAGTCCCTTTCTTTTTCTCTTCTTCTTCTGGGACCCCTATGATTCGAATGGGTTAAAGACCTAAATGTAAGGCCAGACACTATCAAACTCTTAGAGGAAAATATAGGCAGAACACTCTGTGACATCAATCACAGCAAGATCCTTTTTGACCCATCTCCTAGAGAAATGGAAATAAAAACAAAAGTAAACAAATGGGACCTAATGAAACTTAAAAGCTTTTGCACAGCAAAGGATACCATAAACAAGACCAAAAGACAACCCTCAGAATGGGAGAAAATACTTGCAAATGAAGCAACTGACAAAAGATTAATCCCCAAAATATACAAGCAGCTCATGCAGCTCAATATCAAAAAAGCAAACAACCCAATCCAAAAATGGGCAGAAGATCTAGATAGACATTTCTCCAAAGAAGATATACAGATTGCCAACAAACGCATGAAAGGATGCTAAACATCACTGATCATTAGAGAAATGCAAATCAAAACTACAATGAGGTATCACCTCACACCAGTCAGAATGGCCATCATCAAAAACTCTAGAAACAATAAATGCTGGAGAGGGTGTGGAGAAAAGGGAACCCTCTTGCACTGTTGGTGGGAATGTAAATTGATACAGCCACTATGGAGAACAGTATGGAGGTTCCTTAAAAAACTAAAAATAGAGCTACCATATGACCCAGCAATCCCACTACTAGGCATATACCCTGAGAAAACCATAACACTGTGGTACTCAAAAAGAGTCATGTACCATAGTGTTCACTGCAGCACTGTTTATACTAGCCAGGACATGGAAGCAACCTAAGTGTCCATCGACAGATGAATGGATAAAGAAGATGTGGCACATATTTACAATGGAATATTACTCAGCCATAAAAAGAAACAAAATTGAGTTATTTTAGTGAGGTGGTTAGACCTAGAGTCTGTCATACAGAGTGATGTAATTCAGAAAGAGAAAAAACAAATCCCAAATGCTAACACATACATATGGGATGTAAAAAAAAAAAAAAGGTTCTGATGAACCTAGGGGCTAGACTGGAATAAAGACACAGACATAGAGAATGGACTTGAGGACACGGGGGAGGGGGAAGGGTAAGGTGGGACAAAGAGAGTGGCATGGACATATATACACTACCAAATGCAAACTAGATAGCTAGTGGGAAGCAGCCGCATAGCACAGAGAGATGAGCTCAGTGCTTTCTGTGCACCTAGAGGGGTGGGGTAGGGAGGGTAGAAGGGAGGAGATATGGGGATATATGTATAGCTGATTCACTTTGTTATAAAGCAGTAACTAACACATCATTGTAAAGCAATTATACTCCAATAAAGATGTTTTTTTAAAAAAAGGCATCCAAATCTTAAAGGAAGAAGTAAAGTTGTCTCTATTTATAGATAGCATGGTATTATATATAGATAACTTTAAAGACACCACAAAAACTGTTAAAACTAATAAAGTCCGAAAAGTTGCAGGATACAAAATCAATGTAGAAAAATCAGCTGAACAATGAACTATCAGAAAGAGAAATTAAGAAAATAATCCCATTTACAATTGTATCAAAAAGAATAAAATACTTAGAAATAAATTTAACCAAGGAAGTGAAAGATCTGTACACTGAAAACCATAAGATATTGTTGAAAGTAATCGAAGACACAAATAAATGGAAAAATGTTCTGTGCTCATGGATTGGGAGAATTAATATTGTTAAAATGTCCATACTACCCGAAGCGATCTATAGATTCAGTGCAACCACTATCAAAATTCCATTGGAATTTTTCATAGAAATTGAACAATCATAAAATTTGTATGCAGCCACAAAATACTCCAAATAGCCAAAGCGATTTTGAGAAAGAAAAGCAAATCTGGAGGAATCACACTTCCTGACTTCAAACTATATAGCAAAGCAATAGTAATCAAAACCAGCATTGTATTGGCATTAAAACAGACACATAGATCAATAGAATAGACTAGAAAGCCCAGAAACAAACCCCCATGCATATATAGTCAATTAATTTTTTACAAAAGAGCCAAGAATATACTATGGGGAAAGGATAGTCTCTTCCATAAATGGTCTTGGGAAGCTAGACAGCCACATGCAAAAGAATGAATCTCACCTCTGTCTCACACGATACACCAAAATCAACTCAAAATGGATTGAAGACATATTTAAGGCCTGTAATCATAAAACTTCTAGAAGAAAATATAAGGGGTAAGCTCCTTGAAATTGATTTGGTGATGATTTTTTGGACTTGACACCAAAAACAAAGGTGACAAAAGCAAAAATTTAAAAATGGAACTACATCGAACTAAAAAGCTTCTGCACAGCAAAGGAAACCATCAACAAAATAGAAAGGTAACCTATGGAATGGGAGAAAATATTTGCAAATCGTGTAACTGATAAGAGGTTAATATCCAAAATATATAAAGAATCTATACAACTCAATAGCAAGCAAACAATCCAGTTAAAAAGTGGACAGGGAAACTGAATAGACATTTTTCCAAAGCAGACATACAAATGGCCAACATGTACATGAAAAGATGTTCAACATCACTGATCATCAGGGAAATGCACATCAAAATGACAATAATCTATTACCTCACACCTGTTAGAATGACCATCATCAAAAAGACAAGCAGTAACAAGTGTTAGGATATGGAGAAAAGGGAAACTTTGTTCGGTGTTGGTGGGAATGTAAATTGGTGTAGACACTATGGAGGATAGTATGGAGGTTCTTCAAAAAGTTAAAAATTAGAATTACTGTATGATCCACCATTCCAACTTCAGGGTATAAATCAAAGAAATGAAAACAGGGTATCAGAGACATAGCTGTACTCCTGTGTTCCACTGCAGCATTATTTACAATAGCCAAGATATAGAAACAACCTAAATGTCCCTCAGTGGGTGCATAGATAAAGAGGATGTGATACACACACACACACACACACACACAGGAATATTATTCATCAATGAAAAAAAGGAAATACTGCCATTTGTGACAACATAGATAGACCTTGAGGTCGTTATACTAAGTGAAATAAGCCAGACAGAGAAAGAAAAATGCTGCATTGTATCACTTGTGTATGTAATCTAAAAAAAAAAAAAAAAAAGTCAAAGTCATAGAAACAGAGTGTTGAAAAGTGATTGCCTGGAGTTGAGGAATGGAAATACAGAGAGGTTAGAAAAAAGGTACAAAGTTTAAGCTGTAAGATGAATAAGGTCCGAGAATCTAATGTATAACATGGTGACTATAGTTGTTAACAGTGTATTGTATGATTGAAATTTGCTAAGCGAGTAAAATTTAAATGTTCTCACCAAAAAAACCCCATAAAATATATTAAATATGTAAAGTTATAGATGTGTTAATTAAGTAGATGGAGGGGATCCTTTTCCAAGGAACAAACAAAAACTCTGATTGGAATTCAAGCTTCTGCTGTGGTCTCATTCTATTTATGATCCATTTGTACGGGTTTAAGACAGAAAGACAGCTAGTAATAACCCATCTCTCTTTTCTTGACCCAACGTAATTAACCCTGTCTTTCAGGGAAAAAATGCAGTACTCTCTCACAGTGGAGGGCAGCTATAGACAATTAATACCTTCTGCTTCCTGTGGTCATGCATGTCTTCCGTGCTGCTGGCCCTGCTGGCTGATTGTTGGACCAGCCAGTTATGCTGTGGCCCATGCCCATAGCCTGTGAGAAACATGAAGCTGCCAAACTAATAGTCATAGTGGGAAATAGGAATTATAATTTACATATATGCGAAATTTGGGCAGAAAATATAGCCTGAGAAATCCTGTCGGTACCTCTATAAAAAATATTCTGTATGTTCTCTCTCCAAGGATTTTGTCATTTATTGTATTACACAAATCTACAATTATTTAGTAGTTTTGTTTCATATGCTTTTCTTTGCAATAAAAATTTTTACCATAATGAACTCCCCAAAAAACGTTTAGGTCACAGTACGTTCATGAGTCTTCATAATCTTAATCCAGTCCCTCTTGCCCACCTATCGTTTGGCCATTCCCTTCATGCCAGTGGTTCCCAAACTAGCAGCATCCGCATCACCTGGGAACTTGTTAGAAATAAAAATTCTTAGACCTTTGATATTAGAAACTCTGAAGGTAAGGCTCAGCAATCTGTGTTTGAAGAAGCCCTCTAGGCCGTTGATGTTCATTTAAAAACCACTAGTCTAAGCCTTCACACATGCAGGCTCTGCTTCATATAATGCCCTTCCTTCTTTCTCTGAGATACCTCTGCTCACCCTTCTAGACCCCAGTCTACTGTGATGCCTCCCCTAACAACTTTTTCCCTTTTACTCTCATAATCCTTTAGGATAGAAATCTCCTTTATGCTGGCATTGTCTTTTGTCTTCATTTGGATTCCCCCAAAAGCTGATGCTGAGGAAGGAACTCCAGTCCAAGTCGGTTATTTGGGAGGTACAGGGAACATCTCAGGGAAGTGAGACAGGAAGCGGAAGGAAGCCAGTAAAAGGTGTGTTTTCAACCCAGTTAACACTTTGGGTTTCTGGAGCTTTATCCCCATGAGGAAACTTTGAGAGACAGTGTAAAAGATATACCTCAGAGTTATCCCACTTGATGGTGCCAGATGAGCTGAGGGTATTTATACATCAATTCCCATCAATTATTGTTGGGGAGCTGCTTCCAGGGGTGTTAATTCCTGAGCAGTTTTGTCTTGCCGTATAAGTAGGCAAAGCAGACTTCTGCAGCCAGAGGGAGTCCTCAGGCAGAGAAATCTAAGTGTTGGCGTTTCAAAGTTGAGCCAGTGTACTTTGAAACGGAAAGGCAAGGAGATGTGCACTGGGCAAATACTTTATATGTTACAATTTTGGCACATGTCCTCATTAAAATAGTTAATACACACGTTAAACTGGGAGTTTCTCATTGGAAGGGATAGTATCTTTTTTCATCTTTAATACCCCCTGAGTTGAACATTCTGACAGCTCTAATACTAAGCATTCAATAAATGTTTATTAAAGGAACGAATTAATGGTTAAATAAAACAGGCAGATACTATATGTCATGTGCGTTTATGGGCTGTGGGCTGTGAACACGGATATTTTATTTCTTAGAAGTTCAGTTTCTTTACACGTATTAAATTTTTTTAAAAAAATTTGCTTCTACTCTTTCCTCTTTCTGCACAAACTATATTTACTCACTTGAGAGCACAGCATATACTGATGTTAATTAAACTTCAGATGAAACACCTAAAATGATAGAAAAGAATCTGCTCTAATTAAATAATAAAGTAACCCCTACAGGCTTAGACATGTGCCTTCAGGTGTAGGAAAGAAAAAATTTAATGAATATAGTAGTTTTATACCAAGAATATTTTCCTCATACACTTGTGCTTTTAATAAGATGGAATGTGAAATAGCAAAAGGAGCTTGATTTTTATGATGATATTTATTCATAACTTAGTAAGTCAGATACGATGAAAGTTTCCTTGAGTTATACTTGCTAGTGTTGGGTCATATTTTAGTTCAGTGAATTTGAAGCAAAGCTGTGCTACCTACATGATGCTGTGCTGGAATTGGTCTGCTCCCATAGGACATATATCCTGGGGAGTAGGAGTGGGGGAGTCCACCACATGTTCATGGGATCAGCGGACTCAACTAAAATGAGCATCACAATCATATTCCTAATAAGGTACCCCTGGCATATTTATTTGTCATATGATTGTCTATATAAAATGTATATATGTATATATGTTATATATGTATGCATATACACACACATACATAACCAGAAATCTACATAGAAATTAATTACTGCTTATCTAACTTTGTAAGTAAGTCCTTTGGACACTTTCCCTTTGACTTATGGATACAACTCCCAGCAAAATAAGTCATCGTTCTTATTTTCTTTACTGCTTAAAACCTCTGATAGCCTAGATATTTTCTCCTTGCTATTTCTTTTCTGTTGTTGTGTAACATCCTTACTGGACTATAATTGCTTTACAATGGTGTGTTAGTTTCTGCTTTATAACAAAGTGAATCCGTTATACATATACATATATTCCCGTATCTCTTCCCTCTTGCGTACCCCTCCCTCCCGCCCTCCCTATCCCACCCCTCTAGGTGGTCACAAAGCACGGAGCTGATCTCCCTGTGGTATGCGGCAGCTTCGCACTAGCTATCTCTTCTACGTTTGGTAGTGTATATAAGTCCCTGCCACTCTCTCACATCGTCACAGCTTACCCTTCCCCCTCCCCATATCCTCAAGTCCATGCTCTAGTAGGTCTGTGTTTTATTCCCATCCTACCACTAATCTCTTCATGACTTTTTTTTTTTTTTTTTTTTAGATTCCATATATATGTGTTAGCATACGGTATTTGTTTTTCTTCTGCTGACTTACTTCACTCTGTATGACAGACTCCAGGTCTATCCACCTCATTACAAATAACTCAGTTTCATTTCTTTTTATGGCTGAGTAATATTCCATTGTATATATGTGCCACATCTTCTTTACCCATTCATCTGTTGATGGACACTTAGGTTGCTTCCATGTCCTGGCTATCGTAAATAGAGCTGCAATAAACATTTTGGTACATGACTCTTTTTGAATTATGGTTTTCTCAGGGTATATGCCCAGTAGTGGGATTGCTGGGTCATAGGGTAGTTCTATTTGTAGTTTTTTAAGGAACCTCCATACTGTTCTCCATAGTGGCTGTATCATTTTACATTCCCACCAAGAGTGCAAGAGTGTTCCCTTTTCTCCACACCCTCTCCAGCATTTATTGTTTCTAGAGTTTTTGATGATGGCCATTTGACCAGTGTGAGATGATATCTCATTGTAGTTTTGATTTGCATTTCTCTAATGATTAATGATGTTGAGCATTCTTTCATGCGTTTGTTGGCAATCTGTATATCTTCTTTGGAGAAATGTCTATTTAGGTCTTCTGTCCATTTGTGGATTGGGTTGTTTGTTTTTTTTGATACTGAGCTGCATGAGCTGCTTGTAAATTTTGGAGATTAATCCTTTGTCAGTTGCTTTATTTGCAAATATTTTCTCCCATTCTGAGGGTTGTCTTTTGGTCTTGTTTCTGGTTTCCTTTGCTGTGCAAAAGCTTTTAAGTTTCATTAGGTCCCATTTGTTTATTTTCGGTTTTATTTCTATTTCTCTAGGAGGTGGGTCAAAAAGGATCTTGCTGTGATTTTATGTCATAGAGTGTTCTGCCTATGTTTTCCTCTAAGAGTTTGATAGTGTCTGGCCTTACATTTAGGTTTTTAATCCATTTTGAGGTTATTTTTGTGTATGGTGTTAGGGAGTGTTCTAATCTCATACTTTTACATGTACCTGTCCAGTTTTCTCAGCACCACTTATTGAAGAGGCTGTCTTTTCTCCACTGTATATTCTTGCCTCCTTTATCAAAGCTAAGGTGACCATATGTGCGTGGGTTTATCTCTGAGCTTTCTATCCTGTTACATTGATCTATATTTCTGTTTTTGTGCAAGTACCATACTGTCTTGATTACTGTAGCTTTGTAGTATAGTCTGGAGTCAGGGAGCCTGATTCCTCCAGCTCCATTTATCGTTCTCAAGATTGCTTTGGCTCTTCGGGGTCTTTTGTGTTTCCATACAAATTGTGAAATTTTTTGTTCTGGTTCTGTGAAAAATGCCATTGGTAGTTTGATAGGGATTGCATTGAATCTGTAGATTGCTTTGGGTAGTAGAGTCATTTTTACAATATTGATTCTTCCAGTCCAAGAACATGGTATACCTCTCCATCTATTTGTATCATCTTTAATTGCTTTCATCAGTGTCTTATAAATTTCTGCATACAGGTCTTTTGTCGTCTTAGGTAGGTTTATTCCTAGATATTTTATTCTTTTTGTTGCAGTGGTAAATGGGAGTGTTTTCTTAATTTCACTTTCAGATTTTTCATCATTAGTGTATAGGAATGCCAGAGATTTCTGTGCATTAATTTTATAGCCTGCTCCTTTACCAAATTCATTGATTAGTTCTAGTAGTTTTCTGGTAGCATCTTTAGGATTCTCTATGTATAGTACCATGTCATCTGCAAACAATGACAGCTTTACTTCTTCTTTTCTGATTTGGATTCCTTTTATTTCTTTTTCCTCTCTGATTGCTGTTGCTAAAACTTCCAAAGCTATGTTGAATAAGAGTGGTGAGAGTGGGCAACCTTGTCTTGTTCCTGATCTTAGTGGAAATGGTTTCAGTTTTTCACCATTGAGGACGATGTTGGATGTGGGTTTGTCATATATGGCCTTTATTATGTTGAGGAGAAAGTTCCCTCTATGCCTACTTTCTGCAGGGTTTTTATCATAAATGTGTATTGAATTTTGTCGAAAGCTTTCTCTGCATCTATTGAGATGATCATATGGGTTTTCTCCTTCAGTTTGTTGATATGGTGTATCACATTGATTGATTTGCATATATTGAAGAATCCTTGCATTCCTGGAATAAACCCCACTTGATCATGGTGTATGATCCTTTTAATGTGCTGTTGGATTCTGTTTGCTAGTATTTTGTTGAGGATTTTTGCATCTATGTTCATCAGTGATATTGGCTTGTAGTTTTCTTTCTTTGTGACATCTTTGTCTGGTTTTGATAGCAGGGTGATGGTGGCCTTGTAGAATAAATTTTGAAGAGTTCCTACCTCTGCTACATTTTGGAAGAGTTTGAGAAGGATAGGTGTTAGCTCTTCTCTAAATGTTTGATAGAAATCTCCTGTGATGCCATCTGGTCCTGGGCTTTTGTTTGTTGGAAGAATATTAATCACAGTTTCAATTTCAGTGCTTGTGATTGGTCTGTTCATATTTTCTATTTCTTCCTGGTTCAGTCTCGGCAGGTTGTACATTTCTAAGAATTTGTCCATTTCTTCCAGGTTGTCCATTTTATTGGCATACAGTTGCTTGTAGTAATCTCTCATAATCTTTTGTATTTCTGCAGTGTCAGTTGTTACTTCTCCTTTTTCATTTCTAATTCTATTGATTTGAGTCTTCTTCCTTTTTTTCTTGATGAGTCTGGCTAATGATTTATCAATTTTGTTTATCTTCTCAAAGAACCAGCTTTTAGTTTTATTGATCTTTGCTGTCGTTTCCCTCATTTCTTTTTCATTTATTTCTGATGTGATATTTAGGATTTCTTTCCTTCTGCTAACTTTGGGGTTTTTTTGTTCTTCTTTCTCTAATTGCTTTAGGTGCAAGGTTAGATTTTTTTTGTTCGAGATGTTTCCTGTTTTTTAAAGTAGGATCGTATTGCTATAAACTTCCCTCTTAGAACAGCTTTTGCAGTGTCTTATAGGTTTTGGGTCATCGTGTCTCCATTGTCATTTGTTTTTAGGTATTTTTTGATTTTCTCTTTGATTTCTTTAGTGATCACTTCGTTATTAAGTAGTGTACTGTTTAGCCTCCATGTGTTTGTATTTTTTACAGATCTTTTCCTGTAATTGATATGTAGTCTCATAGTGTTGTGGTCGGAAAAGATACTTGATACGATTTCAGATTTCTTAAATTTACCAAGGCTTGATTTGTGACCCAAGATATGATCTATCCTGGAGAATGTTCCATGAGCACTTGAGAAAAACGTGTATTCTTTTGTTTTTGGATGGAATGTCCTGTAAATATCAATTAAGTCCATCTTGTTTAATGTATCATTTAAAGCTTGTGTTTCCTTATTTATTTTCATTTTGGGTGATCTGTCCATTGGTGAAAGTGGAGTGTTAACGTCCCCTACTATGAATGTGTTACTGTCAATTTCCCCTTTTATGGCTGTTAGTATTTGCCTTATGTATTGAGGTGCTCCTATGTTGGGTGCATAAATATTTACAGTTGTTATATCTTCTTCTTGGATCTGCCCTTGATCATTATGTAGTGTCCTTCTTTGTCTCTTGTAATAGTCTTTGTTTTAAAGTCTATTTTGTCTGATATGAGAATTGCTACTCCAGCTTTCTTTTGATTTCCATTTGCATGGAATATCTTTTTCCATCCCCTCACTTTCAGTCTGTATGTGTCTCTAGGTCTGGAGTGGGTCTCTTGTAGACAGCATATATATCGGTCTTCTTTTTGTGTCCCTTCAGCCAGTCTGTGTCTTTTGGTGGGAGCATTTAATCCATTTGCATTTAAGGTAATTATCGATATGTATGTTCCTATTCCCATTTTCTTAATTGTTTTGGGTTTCTTCTTGTAGGTCTTTTCCTTCTCTTGTGTTTCTTGCCTAGAGAAGTTCCTTTAGCATATGTTGTAAAGCTGGTTTGGTGGTGCTGAACTCTCTCAGCTTTTGCTTGTCTATAAAGGTTTTAATTTCTCAATGAAATCTGAATGAGATCCTTGCTGGGTAGAGTCATCTTGGTTGTAGGTTTTTCTCCTTCATCATTAAATATGTCCTGCCACTCCCTTCTGGCTTGCAGAGTTTCTGCTGAAAGTTCAGATGCTAACCTTATGGGGATTCCGTTGTGTGTTATTTGTTGTTTTTCCCTTACTGCTTTTAATATGTTTTCTTTGTTTTTAATTTTTGACAGTTTGATTAATATGTGTCTTGGCATGTTTCTCCTTGGATTTATCTTGTATGGGACTCTCTGTGCTTCCTGGACTTGATTAACTATTTCCTTTCCCATATTAGGGAAGTTTTCAAGTATAATCTCTTCAAATATTTTCTCAGTCCCTTTCTTTTTCTCTTCTTCTTCTGGGACCCCTATAATTCGAATGTTGGTGCATTTAATGTTGTCCCAGAGGTCTCTGAGACTGTCCTCAGTTCTTTTTATTCTTTTTTCTTTATTCTGCTCTGCAGTACTTATTTCTACTATTTTATCTTCCAGGTCACTTATCCATTCTTCTGCCTCAGTTATTCTGCTACTGATCCCATCTAGAGTATTTTTAATTTCATTTATTGTGTTGTTCATTGTTGCTTGTTTCCTCTTTAGTTCTTCTAGGTCCTTGTTAAATGTTTCTTGCGTTTTCTGTATTCTATTTCCAAGATTTTGGATCATCTTTACTATCATTATTCTGAATTATTTTTCAGGTAGACTGCCTATTTCCTCTTCATTTGTTAGCTCAGTTGGGTTTTTATCTTGCTCCTTCATCTGCTGTGTGTTTTTCTGTCTTCTCATTTTGCTTATCTTATTGTGTTTGGGGTCTCCTTTTTGCAGGCTGCAGGTTCGTAGTTCCCGTTGTTTTTGGTGTCTGTCCCCAGTGCCTAAGGTTGGTTCAGTGGGTTGTGTAGGCTTCCTGGTTGAGGGGACTAGTGCCTGTGTTCTGGTGGATGAGGCGGGATCTTGTTTTTCTGGTGCGCAGGTCCAGGTCTGGTGGTGTGTTTTGGGGTGTCTGTAGCCTTATTATGTCTTTAGGCAGCCTCTCTGCTAATGGGTGGGGTTGTGTTCCTGTCTTGCTAGTTGTTTGGCATAGGGTGTCCAGCACTGTAGCTTGCTGGTCGTTGAGTGAACCTGGGTGTTAGTGTTCAGATGGAGATCTCTGGGAGATTTTCACCGTTTGATATTATGTGGAGCTGGGAGGTCTCTTGTGGACCAGTATCCTGAATTTGGCTCTCCCACCTCAGAGGCGCAGCACTGACTCCTGGATGTAGCACCAAGCACCTTTCATCCACACATCTCAGAATAAAAGGGAGGAAAAGTACAAAGAAAGAGAGAAAGAGAGAGAGAGAGAGAGAGAGAGAGAGAGAGAGAGAGAGAGAGAGAATGAGAGAGGAAGGAAGGAAGGAAGGAAGAAGGAAAGAAAGAAAATAAAGTAATAGAAAATAAATAGTTATTAAAATAAAAAATAATTATTAAGAAAAAAATTGTTTTAAGTAAAAAAAAAAAAAAAAAAAACCGAACAGACAGAACCCTAGGACAAATGCAAATGGTGAAAGCAAAGCTATACAGATGAAATCTCACACAGAAGCATACACATACCCACTCACAAAAAGAGGAAAATGGGGAAAAATAATATATCGTTGCTCCCGAAGTCCACCTCCTCAATTTGGGATGATTTGTTGTCTCTTCAGGTTTTCCAGCAATGCAGGGTACATCAAGTTGATTGTGGAGATTTAATCTTCTGCTCCTGAGGCTGCTGGGAGAAATTTCCCTTTCTCTTCTTTGTTCACAGAGCTCCCGGGGTTCAGCTTTGGTTTTGGCCCCGCCTCTGTGTGTAGGTCACCTGAGGGCGTCTGTTCTTTGCTCAGACAGGATGGGGTTAAAGGAGCAGCTGATTCAGGGGCTCTGGCTCACTCAGGCCAGGGGGAGGGAGCGGTACGGAGTGCGGGGCGAGCCTGTGGCAGCAGAGGCCGATGTGACATTGCACCAGCCTGAGGCCCACCGTGTTTTCTCCCGGGGAAGTTGTCCCTGGATCACGGGACCCTGGCAGTGGTGGGCTGCACAGGCTCCCAGGAGGGGAGGTGAGGAGAGTGACCTGTGCTTGCACACAGGCTTCTTGGTGGCTGCAGCAGCAGCCTTAGCGTCTCATGCCCGTCTCTGGGGTCCACGCTGATACCCGCGGCTCACGCCCGTCTCTGGAGCTCCTTTAAGCAGCACCTCTCCTCGCGCACCAGGAAACAAAGAGGCAAGAAAACGTCTCTTGTCCCTTCAGCAGTTCCAGGCTTTTTCCCGGACTTCCTCCTGGCTAGCCACGGCGCGCTAAATGCTTCAGGCTGTGTTCACACCGCCATTCCTCTCCCTGGGATCTGACTGAAGCCCGAGCCTCAGCTCCCAGCCCCTGCCTGCCCCGGCTGGTGAACAGAGAAGCCTCTTGGGCTGGTGAGTGCTGGTCGGCACCGATCCTCTGTGTGGGAATCTCTCCACTTTGCCCTCCACACCGCTGTTACTGCGCTCTCCTCCGTGGCTCCGAAGCTCCCCTCTGCCACCCGCAGTCTCCCCCTGCAAAGGGGTTTCTAGTGTGTGGAAACCTTTCCTCCTTCACAGCTCCCTCCCACTGGTGCAGGTCCTGTCCCTATTCTTTTGTCTCTGTTTATTCTTTTTCTTTTGCCCTACCAAGGTACGTGGGGAGTTTCTTGCCTTTTGGGAGGTCTGAGGTCTTCTGCCAGCGTTCAGTGGGTGTTCTGTAGGAGTTGTTCCACGTGTAGATGTATTTCTGATGTATCACTGGGGAGGAAGGTGATCCCCGCGTCTTACTCTTCCGCCATCTTCCCAGCTCTCCTTGCTATTTCTAATTGAAATGTTAGTCTGGTGTAATTTTAACACTAATTCTCTGTTAACTCCACTTGGCTCTTCTAAATTTGTTCTTTTTCTGTTGTACTATTTCTGCATGTTTGAAGCCCAACTTACAGTAGTAAAATGGGAATATTTTTTCTTTGGAATATTATTTTATTTTTTAATAAATTTATTTATTTTATTTTATTTTATTTATTTTTGGTTGTGCTGGGTCTTAGTTGCTGCACGTGGGCTTTCTCTAGTTATGGTGAGCGGGGGCTACTCTTCATTGCAGTGCACAGACTTCTCACTGCAGTGGCTTCTCTTGTTGCTGAGCACCAGCTCTGTGTGCGCGGGCTTCAATAGTTGTGGCTCGTGGGCTCAGTAGTTGTGGCTCGCAAGCTCTAGAGCGCAGGCTCAGTAGTTGTGGCACACGGGCTTAGCCGCTTCACGGCATGTGGGATCTTCCTGGACCAGTGCTTGAACCTGTGTCCCCTGCATTGGCAGGCAAATTCTTAACCATTGCACCACCAGGGAAGCCCTGGAAAATTATTTTAGAATGAACTAACAATTATAAATGCCACTATTAATTTTTTTCATTACGTAAACTTTGAGATTGGTTCTAATAAAATGAAATGTATTCTGTATATATGTGTTAATGTATGGTAAAGATGCAGGCATAGAGAATGGACTTGAGGACACGGGGAGGGGGAAGGGTAAGCTGGGATGAAGTGAGAGAGTGGCATAGACATTTATACACTACCAAATGTAAAATAGCTAGCTGGTGGGAAGTAGCCGCATAGCACAGGGAGATCAGCTCGGTGCTTTGTGTCTACCTAGAGGGGTGGGATAAGGAGGGTAGGAGGGAGACGCAAGAGGGAGGAGATATGGGGATATATGTATACATATAGCTGATTCACTTTGTTATACAGCAGAAACTAACACACCATTGTAAAGCAATTATACTCCAATAAAGATGTTAAAAAAATGAAATGTAGTAAACATTAGGAAAAATAATAACTTGTACATGTTCATTAATGTGGTAGATGATAACCATTATGTGTGTGGGGGCTCTTGTTAATTATAACTACCTTAATAGGAAAAGCAGCCTTGTGGAAGGTAATAGTCCCAGTGAAACTGTATAAGCCCATGTAGAATCAAGCTAAGTGAAAAGTTAATTGTTTCAAATTTATTTTTATATTTGTGTTACTGTGCTCTCATGCCAAATATATTCTAAGGTACACAGTAATCCTTATCTTTATTTTTAATAATGGTTGAAAGAAATGAGTGCCCATGTAAAAAAGAGACACTTTTATAAGCTGATCTCAAGTGGTGTATTTTGATTTGCTATAATAGCCTATGGAGGAAATGAACATTTTGGTAGCTTAAGAAGGAAAATGTCATACTTTTCTATTTTTTGATCTTACCCTGCATATTTGGAATTTGTATTTTAATGCTTTTGAGAAGATAATGACACCTAAATGTATTATTTGCCCTGAAGATCAAAATATGTTCACCTTTTTTTCCCCCTCTCATTCTCCCTTGGCAGAGAACAATTGAAGTTAATTTTGTAGCCAAATCAAGGGCACTGTCCCTCCCTCAGTTAGAAAGAAACCAGGAAAGACAGATGACTCCGTTTGCTATAGTAGTTTAGGTTTGCTCAGTTATAATAGCAATAAAATCATTTTACACATAGTGAAGTGTCTGAGTCTTAAACAACAAGAATACTAGATCTACCTGAAGATATCATTCTCCTTTTGTGTGTGAATGAGGAAACATACAGGAGTCATACATATTTTCTTCATTTATAGTTACATATTGAAAAGAAAATGATTATATATATATTACAAATTTTAATAATATTTTATGAGCATGGCAATTACATTCATATCACATGATTATTTATATATATATTTATATATTCATATTTATATACATCTGGATATTATGATTATTGTTATTGCCAACATTGAATGAGCACTTACTGTGTGCTTAACAAACTTTACTATATTATTCTTAATCCTCATAACAGTTTTGTAAAGTGGATATTATCGTGCCTATTTCACAAATGAGAATTATAAAACTAGCAAATTAAATCACCTGCTGAAGTTTACAAAGCACTATTAAGCAATAAAGCAGAATATCAAACCCATGTTTACCTGTCTTCAAACTTCATAAGCTGCACAGCTTCCTTGTTTTATGGCCCGTTTTATTATTATTATTTTATTTTTGGCCACGCCCCGTGGGCATGCAGGATCTTAGTTCCCTTACCAGGGGTTGAACCTGCACCCTGTGCAGTGGAAGCACAGAGTCTTAAACACTGGACCACCAGGGAAGTCCCCTATGGCCTGTTTTATTTATTTATTTTGTGTGGGATTTGTTTTGTTTTGATTTTTAAATTTTTATTGGGGGTATAATTACTTTACAACGGTGTGTTAGTTTCTGCTTTATAACAAAGTGGATCAGTTATACATATAAACATGTTCCCATATCTCTTCCCTCTTGCATCTCCCTCCCTCCCACCCTCCCTATCCCACCCCTCTAGGGGGTCACAAAGCACCGAGCTGATCTCCCTGTGCTATGTGGCTGTTTCCCACTAGCTATCGATTTTATGTTTTGTAGTGTATATATGTGCATTCTATGGCCTGTTTTAAATTGAAACTGTGTCTTCATACAGAATGTGAGACTATATTCTAAAGATGTGTAAATTTAAATTAAATGCTCACATTTTGTAAAGGAGATCCATGAATATATCAGGTCCTCAAAAAGAATTTTATCTTAAACTTTTAAGAAATTTAGATTATTTTATTTAGACTGCTGAATCAGTTTCTATAGTTAATTTTTCCAAAATATCCTAATGTTAAAGGTAACATTACAGCTCACTAATAGCAAACTATTTTTACTACTTTGAGTATTTTTACAGGGTGCTAATTGTGCCACATCAAGACCTTGAAATTGCATAATTTTTAGGTTAATATTAGCATAATCCTACATTGTCTTTTTCACAAGCAGTGCAGGAATAGCATACCCTGAATATTTTTCCAACATGATGGAACTGTCAAATACTGCAGTCTTTACACAGTCATTGCCCTGCTGGGACTTTGGACTATAGCAAAGATGTTTGTAAAAGAGAAAGACAAAGGAAATTTGTAGAATACCACAGACATTAGTAATATCAGAGAAACTTTTCTTTTTCTTTTTTTTAACGTCTTTATTGGAGTATAATTGCTTTGCAATGTTGTTAGTTTCTGCTGTATAACAAAGTGAATCAGCTATACATATACGTATATCACCATATTCCCTCCCTCTTGCCTCTCCCTTCCACCCTCCCTAGCCCACCCCTCTAGGTGGTCACAAAGCACCAAGCTGATCTTCCTGTGCTCTTCGGCTGCTTCCCACTAGCTATCTGTTTTACATTTGGTAGTGTATATATGTCCATGCCACTCTCTCACTTCATCCCAGTTTACCCTTCCCCCTCCCTGTGTCCTCAAGTCCATTCTCTACATCTGCGTCTTTATTCCTGTCCTGCCCCTAGCTTCTTCAGAACCATTTCCTTTTTTTTCTTAGATTCCATATATGTGTGTTAGCATTTGGTATTTGTTTTTCTCTTTCTGACTTACTTCACTCTATAGGACAGACTCTGGGTCCATCCACCTCACTACAAATAACTCAATTTTGTTTCTTTTTATGGCTGAGTGATGTTCCATTGTATATGCCACATTTTACTTATCCATTCATCTGTCCATGGACACTTAGGTTGCTTCCATGTCCAGGCTGTTGTAAACAGTGCTGCAATGCACATTGCGATGCATGACTCCTTTTGAATTATGGTTTTCTCAGGGTATATGCCCCGTAGTGGGATAAAAACAAAAATAAACAAATGGGACCTAATTAACCTTAAAAGCTTTTGCACAGCAAAGGAAACCATAAATAACCAGCCCTCGGAATGGGAGAAAATATTTGCAAACTGACAGAGAGGATTAATCTCCAAAATATACAAGCAGCTCATGCAGCTCAATATCAAAAAAGCAAACAAGCCAATCCAAAAATGGGCAGAAGACCTAAATAGACATGTCACCAAAGATATACAGGTTGCCAGCAAACACATGAAAGGATGCTCAGTATCACTAATCATTAGAGAAATGCAAATCAAAACTACAATGAGGTACCACGTCACACCAGTCAGAATGGCCATCATCAAAAATCTAGAAATAATAAATGCTGGAGCGGGTGTGGAGAAAAGGGAACCCTCTTGCACCGTTGGTGGGAATATAAATTGATACAACCACTATGAAGAACAGTATGGAGGTTCCTTAAAAAACTAAAAATAGAACTACCAGACGACCCAGCAATCCCACTACTGGGCATATACCCTGAGAAAACCATAATTTTTACCTTTTATTTTTATAATTAGCTAATTAAGTAATCAGATGTCAAGTGTAGGTAAAGATATGGACCCCCTACCTATTTGGGTACTTCTAAATTTATCTCAGGGATGTTTAGGATATCTCTTCCTAAGCCAAAATAATATGCTTAATCAAGGTCCCCCAAATTCCTAATATCCACTTAGGTCAAGTTCTTGATTTTGGTGAATATATATATATATATATATATATATGAGTGGGTATGTGTGATATTGTGTGTACTTACAATTCAAAAAGTCCTTATTTAAGATGACTCAAGGTTTTCCATGAGACTTTTCTATTTTAACCTCCTTTTCCACAAATCTGCCTACTTGTAGGAAAAAGAAACTACTACAGTACCGATTTTAGTTTCTATCCAGATATGTGTGCCCAATTAGAGACCAGCAAAATTTCAAGAAAAACAACACTTTAGAAGTCTAAAGACTTTTAAGATTTCTTTAAATATTTTTAGGTGTAGAGTGTTTGTGAGCTTTTACAAATAATGTCACCAGCATTGATCTAACTTTATCATTATTTTTAAGGTAACACTATTGAGTTCTTTGTTGTAAGGTGAATTTTATCAATATTATTTTATTTGAAACATTCCCATTAAAGAGTCATAGTTCTTAAGTAAGCATTCGTCCTCATCCTTAAATCAGATGTTGGCAAGTTTGTATAAAGTGTATTATTTTTTTAGGATGGTGTCGAGCTAAATTATTTATATTTAAAAGTTATTTTCTGTTTTCTATTATTAAGTTCTACAGTTCACTGAAAACATATTTACCTATTTGGAAAATGATTTCTGATGTAGGCTAAGAGATTTTTAAATTCTAAATTCTGTGTCAATGTTATAAAATGTGCAGATTACTAAAGGTTTTTATTAACAATACACTAAAATGTTATTGTTATTAATACACTAAAATGTTATGTTAATGTAAGCTATCTATAGCTTACAGCATACATTCATTCTCATCAAAATGCTGTGTAATGTAGGCAATATTATCCTGGCTTTATTTATGAGAGACCTGGATTCAAAGAGGTAAAGTGATATACCTAAGCCTTCATGGCTCCTAACTGGAACATATAAGGAGCCAATGGAAATTACTTATGAACTCTTTTATTCATGCATTCATTCATTTAAAAATGTATTAAACACTTATCCTGTGCCAGGAACTTTCCTTAGTACTAGGAATTCAAAGGTGAATGAGGTGTAATCCTTTCTCTAAAAGGCTCATAGTCTGCTGGGAAAGACAGCTCTGTAAATACATAGTTAGAACATGAAGTAGTATGTTAATAGAGGTTTTTGCACAGTGAGGGGAGTTTGTCTGAGGAAGTAACTAATTTCAGGAGAGACAGGCCTCACAGAATAAAGTGACATTGCTGAGGTCTGGCATTCTAAGATATAGCAAAAGGCCCAGAGTAAAATGGGGGGGTGGATTGTTCTGGAAGTTTTTGAGATATTCGGTGTTTCAAAGTGTAATATATACATTGTGGGCTATGTGAATGTCTGTGAACGTTCATGTTGGAACCAAAGAGGAAGAAGGGATGGCGGTGTAGACATAGGTTAGAGAGTGGTCAGAAACTGACTATAGGGAGAAATTAGTTAGGATATTGCGAGAAAAAGTTACTAGGGGATTTCAAGAAAGGCTATGAAAGTGGGGCTGGAGGGAAGAAGCCAAATTGAAGACTCATTTCTGGTTTAGAATTGATGAGATAGATATAGAGGCAAGCATGGTGAGAAAGAAAGGGAGGAGTAAAGAATGACCTCAAGATTTCGAGCTTGGAAATCCTTAACTAAAATTATAAGACTTAGAGGAGAAAATAAGGAATTGTAAACATGTCATGTTTGAGGTTCACATAGAATGTTCTGGTTAGCATAGTAAAAAAAAAAAAAACAGCTAGGTATAGAGCTCAGGTGGGGACTAGAACCTGAGGCTATGTGGTAATCAGTTTATATGATGGGTAGGTAAAGTACAACCCATGGGCCAAATCTGGCCCAACACCTGTTTTTGTAAATAGAGTTTTATTGGGATCTAGCCAAACCCATTTGCTTTTATTCAGTCTATGGCTGATGTTGAGCTACAGTGGCAAAGCTGAGTAGTTGTTACAAAGATTGCATGGCTAACAAGGCGTAAAATATTTTTTTCAAGCACTTTATAGATAAAGTTTGCCACCCCCTGCTGTAGATGTTACTTGAACCTTTAAGAGTGAATGAGGGGCTTCCCTGGCGGCGCAGTGGTTGAGAGCCCGCCTGGCGATGCGGGGGACACGGGTTCGTGCCCCGGTCCGGGAGGATCCCACGTGCCGCGGAGCGGCTGGGCCCGTGAGCCATGGCCGCTGAGCCTGCGCGTCCGGAGCCTGTGTTCCGCAACGGGAGAGGCCACAGCAGTCAGAGGCCCGTGTAACGCAAAAAAAAAAAAAAAAGAGTGAATGAGATTGTATAGGGAAATGTCCAGACAGGAAATCCGAACCCAAAAGGTTCACCTGTAATAACTAGGTGAACTAGGTTTTTTTGTTTTGTTTTGTTTTTTGAGGGAAAAATATCCCTGTCTCCTTTAAACATGGCAAAAGAGTCCCCTGTAATTGGAAAGGGGTCACATTAAGTGTTGATGTCTGTAAGTCTGTAATACAGTTCAGAGTTCAGATATGGTCTGTCTTTTCTGTTTGTTCATGTGGCAATAAATGAAAACTTATGAGATACAGGGGAAACAAAATGTTTAGAATTTAGCAGTGGAGAGAGGGAATAGAGGCCTGAGAATGAGTTCCTAAACTCCAGTATTATAACCACTGTGAGAAACAAAATCAAAGAACCACTCCAAACTGGTGAAGGCTGAGAATCAGACTCACAACCTAGAGAGGAATAAAGATGAAATAAACTGAGTGTTACAAAATAAAATGTCAATCCAGACCTGTAAAAATGCTAGCAATGGATATATTGAAAACAGTAAAACTGAATGAGAAAGCTCACTATAAAACACTGTACTTGTTTATTTCTTTGCCCAGCTCTAAAAATATTTCAAATTATAAAAGTTTTAGTTACAATGAGAGAATAACTAGCAGAGTTGGGGGGTGTCTGAAGTGGGGCAGAGGCTTATTTTTCACAGCACACACTTTTATTTTTCCACTGTACAGCATTATTTTGTTCTGTTTGTATGCCTTGCCTTAAAAATTAAAACAGAATGTCTTGCTGGGGCTTCCCTGGTGGCACAGTGGTTGAGAATCTGCCTGCCGATGCAGGAGACACGGGTTCGTGCCCTGGTCCGGGAAGATCCCACATGCTGCGGAGCAACTAAGCCCGTGAGCCATGGCCGCTAGGCCTGCGCGTCCGGAGCCTGTGCTCCGCAACGGGAGAGGCCACAACAGTGAGAGGCCCGCATACCGCAAAAAAAAAAAAAAAAACAAAAACAGAATGTCTTGCTGTGAAAAATATATATATACATTCTATTTCACACTATACACAAAAATGTAATACTGGAGGATTATAGATATGAATGGGCAAAAGCAAATTAATAAAACTTTTATAACAGTAAAGGCGTATTTGTAAATGAATATTGGGTTATGGAAGATTTTTTAAAGAGATGTATAAAGCACTAATCATAAAATAATAAACTGGACCATATTGTTTGTTAATAACTTCTGTACATCAAAAGACGACATTGAGAGAGTGAAAGTGAAAGTCACAGAGTGGGATAAAATATTTGGAACACACATATAAATAATATAATGTGTATATCCATAATCATGAAGAATTCCTGTAAATTTTTAAGAACACACTATCTGGTAGAAAACTGGGAGAAGTTCTTGAAATGTGAGGAGGGGCACAAAGAGGGCTTCTGGGCTGCTGACAATGTGTTCTGTCTTGATCTGGGTGGTATTCATAGAATGATCACTTTGTAGTAAATAACAACTGTGTTTTATGTTTCACAATAACACCAAGACTTTTGTCAGCTTCACAAAATAAGAAATACAAATGGCCAATAAACATGGAAAGATTTTGTCAGCCCCATTAGTAGTCAGGAACTTGCAAATTAAAACTAAAATAAGATATCACTATATGCCACCCAGAATAGTTGAAATTTAAAAGTCTGATAGTACCACATGGTGGTCAGAATATGGAACAACTGGAATTCTCATACACTGCTACTTGGACTATAAATTGTAAATAAGAGTATAAACTTTCATTCACTACTACAACTAGGGGTAAAGGTGATTTGGCACTAATTGGTAATATTAGAGATGTGCATGCATGACTGATGGCCCATCAGTTTCACTCCTAGGTATATACTCTACAGAAATGCTTGTGTACACGTTCCAGGAGACAGGTACAGGAATGCCTATAGCAGCATCATAGTAGCCCCAAACTAGAAACAACCTAGATATTTATTAACAGTTAAAAAAGAAAAAATCACACAATGGAATATTATACAGCAATGTATAAGCAAAAAGATGGATTAATCTTAAATGTATAGTATTGAGCAAATGAACCATCATACCAAAAAATACATATTATATGGTTCCATATATAAGAAGTTCAAAAACATACAACAGCCAAACGCTACTGTTAGAAATGCATATTTAAATTACAAACTTCTAAGGAAATGATTACCATGAAAGTTAGGACGGAGGTTATATTGTGGAAGAAAGAGCGGGTAATGATTGTGAGGGGTTTCAAAAGGGATTTCTGACTGCTGGAGATTTAAAAAAAATTTTTTTTCTTGGGTTATGGTAACATGGTATTGTATAGATTCTTCTGTTTTTTAGTTATATTTCACAGTAAAAGGTGTTTAAAAAACAAATATATATATAGGGTGGTCAGAGCCAGGCATGGTCAACCATGGATTCTATGCTGGAGTAGTGATTCAGCTTCTGTAAACAAGCTAATTCCATCATCTATTTAATTAATTTAAATCCTGAAAATGAACTTGTTTCTTATACATCTGATTCCCCACCAGAGAGACAATGACATGGCTTGGATTCTATACTGGTGATTTGATTTGCATTTGAAAACCTAAGCAAATATAGACCGAATAATAATAACAAAAACTACTAATATTTGTTGAACCCTACCAATTACTGTTCTAAGCAATTTAAATACATTCATATATGTAACCCTCAAAATTCGCCTTAGGAGGGAGATACTACTTTTATAATAATTTTTCAGAGAGGTCACTTACTTGCCCAAGGCCACAAAGTAGATGGTGGAGCCATGATTCCACCCTAGGCAATCTGACCACTGTGCTCTACCTGTGTGAGGAGGCAAGGCCATGGGTTCGGGTATAAGCCTGTGTCCCATGAGTGGTTGCAGTGAGACAGCCAACTGGAGTGGAGTCTAATTATACATGCATGGATCTAGGCTCAGTATATAAATTAGTCATGAGAGAACTGACTTTTGTCTAGAAATCTCAGGAGTAAGATTTAAAAGGGGTACGAGAGGGGTGAGGAAAGTTGAAGCCATGGAAAAGTTCCCCAGGGTGAGCCACGTTCTGTAGGAAATACTTCAGTACTGCTAGTATACTTAGGTTTTATTAAATAATTTGATTACTGGGGAAACAGGGTTTGGGGAGTGCGGGTGTGGGAAGGTGAGTTATGTACTATGATTTGAGGCAAATGACTAATTTAACTTTTATTTATCAGCTGCTATAGTTTGGACCATGAGACTTTCGCCAAGAGTCCTCCCACTCACCTAGTCAAAGGTGAAATAAGTAGAAGGATATACTCAGCAGCCCAGTGCTGTGTTTGCAGACCTTAATTATAAAGCCACAATGGATATGTCAGAAGGCTACTAGGGTGTTATTTATTTAAATTTACTTCATGGAATTGAGCATCACCTTAATGGCCGGAAAGTGTTAAAGTATGTCCCAAAGTACCTAAATTATTCCCTAAATGTAATTTATGCTCTAGAATAATCTGACTAACTTGATTTAGAACAGCAGGAAATAAGTTATGCTGCACATAAATGAAGCAGCAGTGTAATTTTAAATACTGCTTGCATAGTGAATGAGGATTTTAATATTTGCAAAATTTTAAAATCACTTGATTTATTATCCATATGTTTATACTGACATTTTTTTGTTTTTTATTTAGTTGGGTCTACATTTCCTGTTACTGCCAGGAAAAAAAGCAGCAACTTTTTTTTTTCCCCTTGTAATAATACAGAGGGTAAAACTAATATTTCTTTCCCTGAATGCTATTTTTAACATTTCTATGTGTTTCTGGTTGTTGCTGCCTTTTTCCTCAGTCATGGACCATCCAGTTAGTGGAATGAGAGGAATTTAGGGAGCGTAATGAGTGATTAGAGATTAAATTTATAAATGTAACATTGCAAAACTAGCAAAATTTATATCTGTTCATTTGGAATGTTCCTTGGTGGGAAAGAGTTTAAGTTTATAAGTAGTCATGATAAAAAATGAAATGTTACATAGTAAATTCAAGAATAGATTTAGACTTGGCTGTTAACAATGTGTATTAAAATGCTGGAAAGTATATTTAAGATTTTTATGTGACGCTTGAAATGGAATTTAAAATATTACTCACATTAAATGTCATCACATGTAAAGTGCATGCTTTTATTTAATATTTTGTTTGAATAGTTACTTATTTTAACATTAATTTTAATAATAAAATTAAATCAGCTTTACAGTTTTCGAAGTTTTAGCAGTTGCAGACTCTAGTGAATATTCTATATTTAGATATTTATAAAGTGACAGTATAAGTAGTTCAGATCAAGTCTTTAAGTATGAAAAGGTTCAGATTGCAGGAGCTGGGGAAAAGGGAGCAAAGGGAAGGAGGACATTTCAGGAATATTGGACTAATGTGCAAAGTCACAAAATCCTGAGACAGTAGCAGGGCATGGGGGGACTGCAGAGAGTCCTTTCTGGCTGGTAACTCCATCCTGTCTCGTTTTGGTGGGCCTGGAACACAGATGTAAGTAGAGAAGCCTGAGCTCTCAGATTGTTTCCCTTCTCTTACTATCTCCAACTTTGTCTTGCAGAACTAAGGGGTACCATGATCAATTGTATGGGTGCTGATGGTTTTCTTCTCCTGGAGAATTTAGAGGATAGATAAACTGTGAAGAAGAAGAGGGATTGGATGGGAGGAGGCTTTGTGGAATCTGGTGGAAGATGCTAATTGCCAGTACAGTGAGTGGTAGAGGGACACATCTGCAGCAGACTGGAATGAAGAGTTTTTATAGCACAGATGTTGGAGAAACAGTCACCTCCCAGTAGCTAAAAGGGTTGGCAAGAGGGTAAATCTGGTGATTGGGTTGGGAAAAAAGGAAAGTAAGAAGGGGACTGATGACTGCTACAAAGGTGGGATGGTAAATTATGACCAAATGACAACTCCTCTGTGGTCTGGTTAGCCTCTGCCTGTTTCCCAAACTATGGTGGCAGGAGGATCGTTGGAGATGTTAGTTGTTTGTGTGTGAGACTGCCTTTTAAAAAGTATTATGCTTAGTGAAATAAGTCAGACAGAGAAAGATGTTATCTATGTTATCACTCTGTTATCTCTTATATGTGGAATCAAAAAAAAATAGAAGAATGTATATAATGAAACAGAAAGAGAATCACAGATTCAGAGAATAAACTGGTGGTTACCAGTGGGGAAAGGAAAAGGGAGGGGCAAAATAAGAGTATGGGATTAAGAGACACTACTAGGTATAAAATAAATAAGCAACAAGGATATATTGTACAGTACAGGGAATATGGCCATTATTTAAAATACAGCCATAACTTTGAATGGAGTATAGTCTACAAAAATATTGAATCACTGGGTTGTACACCTGAAACTAATATAATATTGTAAATCAACTATAGTTCAATTTAAAATAAATAAATAAACAAATTTTAATAACTGTATTTTTCTGAATATTCAAAGTATGAAATGCACATTGCAGAAAAACTTGACAACATAAAAATACATATAATGAAAACTAAAATCAACTACAGTCTCAGTAAGATGGAACAATGCCAACTATGATTCATTGTGTTTTAGATTCTCATTTAACAACTCTTTGACTCCAGTGATTCAAGTGCCTGTAAGACATATAAAACGTACAATTCTTTTTTTTTTTTTTTTTTTTTTTTTTTTTGTGGTACGCGGGCCTCTCACTGTTGTGGCCTCTCCCATTGCGGGGCACAGGCTCCGGACGCGCACGCTCAGCGGCCATGGCTCACGGGCCCAGCCGCTCCGCGGCATGTGGGATCCTCCCGAACCGGGGCACGAACCCGTATCCCCTGCATCGGCAGGCGGATTCTCAACCACTGCGCCACCAGGGAAGCCCCCGTACAATTCTTTTTTAAAGGGAATAAATTCTTATGATGTATTCTTAAGTCATGTTTCGTGTATTAGCACTGAAAACATATGAAAACAAAAATTATTATTAAATATGCAAATATTTCCAAGATAATTTTGTGGCTCGTGGATATATCATATTTGATCAACTCTTGAATGACATTATTTATTACAGGCAGAATTCTTTTTTATAAGCTAGTTATAGAGACTGCCTCTTTTGGCTATCATTTGCTGCCTTTTTTTATGCTACCAAAATACTGTCTGTTTCAGATATTTTTAAGGTGAAAATACAGTTAATCATTAAATGCAATATCTGATAGAATGCAATGTACATGTAGATATATAATTAAATATTGGAAGAAAATAAAGAAGAAAAAATAGGAAAAAGAGGCCTACAACTATCACGTTGAATTGTTTAACTTGGTGAAAATTCATCTTGTAAAAAGGAAATCCCAGCAAATTTAATGTAAGGTGGTAAAAGACACCACTGAAACCAGAGAGATCTGAGTTAGAATTCCCTCTCTTCCATTTTATCTATCTTTTGGTAACTTACTCAGCATCTCAGTTTTCTCCAGTGGAAAATGGAAGTAATAACTGTTATGTTGCAGGGGGTATTGTAGGAGTCAGTGGAATGGGATACATGAAAGCACAGAGCCCAGGGCCTCGTTCATAGTAAATGTTTAATAAACGTGAATTCCATTCCATTCCCACTAAAACAGTAGGGAATTGTGGCATCATTTGGGTTCTAAAATTATTTAAAATTCCTAAATGGAGGTAGAGATCTGAGAAGATCCTCAAGATATTCAAATTCATTGCATCTTAAGAGTAGAACTTAGGAGCCTGTGCTCCGCAACGGGAGAGGCCACAACAGTGAGAGGCCCGCATACCGCAAAAAAAAAAAAAAAAAAAAAAAAAAAAAAAAAAAAGAGTAGAACTCAGAGAAGTTTGACAGACTGCTGTATTGTGAGGCAGCTCTACAGCCAGGAATCTTCAGGATGGCTTTTTTTTTCGTGCTGGCGAATGCCTGTTTGGATGGGCTTTGGGAGACCCAGTAGATCAGGAACCCCATAAAACTTTAAAACTTAACAATATACAGTATTTTTCACCTTGACTGTACATTAGAATCATCTGGGTGCTTTAATTAAAAAATACCAGTGTAAGGATCTCACCTCCAAAGATACTGATTTAATTGGTCTAGATTGGGGACCCGAAATCAGTGTTTTATTGCTGTTTTTTTTTAATGCCACAAGTGATTGTTATGTGCAACTGTCTTAGGGTAAACATAAAGCCTTGACTCATGAAATTTCTGCCTCAGTCTCTTCTGTGACCAGAACATGACCAAATGCTTCCTTCTTAATATTCTTTTCAAATGAGATGTTAACATATTACCTTGCACTAAATTCCTTCAGCATTCCAATTTTAAATGTTAGTGGTTACAATGAAACAGGAAGGATAAAGGAAGACAACACTCATCATCTGTTTTAGACTACTATATCAGTTAGTTGGTAGATTTTTTACATGTAAGCCTACGTATAAGTTACATCTATCATCCTGAATGCTTGAGGATCTTAATGAATAGACGCTTTTAGGTCAAGATTTGACTGAAATTGATAGAGTTTAATGAGATAATTTTATTTTGATCCAAAAAATATTTAGAATTTTAGTATCTAGCTTCAAAATACTTAATTTCTTAGATGTTAATATATTTTTTTAATTCCTGAAATTTTATTAAAAATTAAATATTCTCATAGGGAAGAAAACCCTAATACTCCATGATAGCTGTTTCCGTCTTTGTTTCAATCACAAAATGTATTCAGTTTTAAAGGGAAAATTACAAGCTTTTATTTTAATTCATCCTGTATTCTATACTAATTATTTATGTTAATTGAAATTTACAAGTGTGAGAAACTTTCAAAATAATATCCTTGTTAATGTAATAAAATATATGCTAGGTCCATATAATCCATTTATTTTTCTTGATCCATATTTTTTAATTCTAGGCAATTTGACAGATCTGTTGAAAAATGGCGGCGGTTTCATTATGATATGAAGATATTTAATCAATGGCTAACAGAAGCTGAACACTTTCTCAAAAAGACACAAGTTCCTGAGAGTTGGAAACATGCCAAATACAAATGGTATCTTAAGGTAAGTTTTTGAGATCTCTTTTTTTAAAATTGTTTTTATCTTCACCCACAACATCACGACTAGTTAACTTCTTAAGTTCAGGTTGTGAAGGATGATGGAAATTTATAATTTTTGACTTTTGTTGTCAGCACTGCACCTACTAGAATTTGTCATGATGATCATTTTGCAAGACTATGCAGTGGACATTTTGTGTCAGGATGGGAGTCTAGATGTAACTGGTTTACCTGATGAACTGCAAAGTGTACTTGAATCTTTGATACAGGGAAGCATCTTACAGCAGGGTGTCCTGTGGCTTTGCGGCAGTATGTGTTTTTGCCTTATGTTGGATTTTGTCCAGGAGGAGAACTTGTGGTATACTTAGCAATCATGTAGTTGCTAGAAATATCCATCATGATGAAATTACAGTTCTGTTTCCCTAAAGACAATTTGTGATGATGTAGCAATATTCTATATATTCTATTGACAAAATGCCTTCTGAGATAGTCCAGAGGCCAAAACAATGCAGAGTTCATCGGCAGTACTTATTGACTGTTTTATGGTTTTTGTTAATGGAAATGCAACATATGGATTATAATCAGCGTACAGTTTAATTTCAACTTGCTGTGTCTTTTGATTATGCAGATAAAGTGGATTGAGAGGTTATAATTTATGTTATAAAGTAGATGGCTTAGGTATAAGAAATAGTGCGTTTATTACAGCAAATCTTAAGTATTTTTGCAACATTTTTTAGTTAAAGTTGTTCAGGTAGCAATTTTCAGTCAAGTAGATTTGAACTATGGCCAGGTTTTGAATGCCGGAAAACACTGATTAAGACAGATGAAAGCAAAGAAAAGGGTAATGTATTAAATAGTCCAGACATTTCAAAATGCTGGATTCATAAAAGCAATATCATTTTCAACCTTACAGTTCTCCATTCTCAAATATTTTTTGCATAGCAAATAGGCCTTTTGATATTGAGAAAGTTAGCATTTAAACACCTATGTGTGTGTAAGCTATGTAACCATAGAAAATGAATAATTTTGAAATCTTGTGTAATTATGTGTATATCAATCAAATTTTTATACACATCAGCATCGGCATTGCAGGTACAGGAATTTTGTGGATTTCCAATCTGCCATCATATAGAAAATACATTTTGTAACAGCACTAAAGTGAATTCTGAGCTAATGCAGCATCACTAGGTTTCTGACTTAAAGGCAGAATTATAAGAGATATAAGGTATTCTTGGGGAGATTTATAAACCTCTCGCCATTTTCAAAGATATCCATCACAAGGTAGTTACATATATTAATCTGTTTTTGTTGTAAAAATAATATATACTCATTATGAAAAAATAAAGCAATGTAGAAGTATATTGTAGGTAAATATATATATACGTTCTACTCCACGGAGGGTGATTGTCTTGATATGGATATTGGTATATATTTCAGGTTGGCATCTCACTCAGAAATGGATACAGAAGGTTTATTAAGGAGTGCTTTTGGGAATTGAGCAATTGGTTTATGATGTTCCTTGGTATAGTTTTCTTTGTGTTTCTTCTTCTTGAGGTCTGTTAAGCTTCTTGGATCTGTGTGTCCTTAGGTTTCATCCAATTCAGAAATTTTAAAGGTGTTATTTAAAAATAATATTTTTCTGCCCCGTTCCCCTTTTCAGGGCCTCTGATAACATATATTAGGCCACTCACTGATGTTTTGTTCTTTTTATTTTCAGTCTTTGTTTCACTGTAATTCATTTTACATAATTTCTATTGTCAGATGGACTAATCTGACCTTTTACCATATCTAATCTGTGGTTAATCTCATCTAGTGTATAATTTTAACCTCAGACGTTGTTTTGTGTGATTCAGTACATTGCTGAAGTGTGACTTGAGAATTTTAACATCTTTCATGTCTCTACTCAACATGTCAATCTTTACCTTCTTGAAAATATGGAATACAGCTATAATAACAGTTATAATGTACTTGTCTACCAGTTCTATCATCTGTGTCTATTTTGGGTCAATTTCAATTATTTTTTTCTCCTTGTTATGGGTGTTATTCTCCTGCCTCTTTGGATGACTGGTAATTTTTTATTGGGTGCCAGATGTGAATTTTAACTTGTTGAGTGCTTGATATATTTGTGCAGATAAATATTAATGACCTTTGTGCTAGAACACAGTTAGTTTGCTTGGAAACAGTTTGATCTTTTGAGTGTCTTCCTCTTATACTTTTTGAGTTTTGAGCAGAACAACCTAAGTCTAGGGCTAATTTTTCCCCAGTACTGAAGCAAAACCCATCTCAGTATTCACTCTGATGCTCTATGAATGATGTTTTCCACTGTGGCTGGCAGGAATAGATACTACTCCCAGCCATACGTGAACTCTGGTGATTGTTCCCTTTAATCATTTTGTGTAGTTCTTTCCCTAGACAGTGGTAGTTTCTTCTCATATGGGAACTGATTAGGACTGAGCTGAAGACTGGAAGGGCGTTCTCTGCACACCTCCAGTGTTTATTCTCTGTGTAGCTGTCTCCTCTCTGCTGCTCTGCCCTGTGACTCTAGCCACTTTTGTCTCCTTGGATTCCCAGCTCCATCTCCTCAACTCAAGGAGACTCTGTGGCTTTGTGAGAATGCCTTCATCCTTTGTCATAGCTTAGAACTCTGCCCAGATAGTAAGCTGGGGCAACGGTAGGGCTCACCTCATTTGTTTCTAATTTCTTAGAGATCACTTTTTAAAAATTACCCAGTGTATAATGTCTTAAAAAACATTGTTTCATACGTTTTGTTCATTTAAAAAAAAATTTAACCAATAAGTTAAATTTGGTCCCCGTTACTCCAACTTGGACAGAAGCAGAAGTCCAAAACAAACAATTTTTATGTCATTTGATATTTTAGTATGTTTACTTCTATACAATCTTAAAACTATATGATAATTTTAATTGCCGTGAGAATGACTAAAGGTCTCCACTTCTTGGCACTGGGGTTTAGTTTTAATTGATGAACATTTTATCAAAACTTTTTTTCCGTTAATTGGAGAATTTCTTAAAAGACTATTTTATTTAGCCTGTTTTTTACTCAGTGAAATAAAAAAGGGAATTCTAGATGTCCAGGGAAAAGTTTTTCTAGCTATGGAACTGTGAATGATATCACAAATATTCTAAACAGTTACATTTTTTCCCCCCTGGTGATTAGGAAGGTCCAGAATCATGCACATACACATGTGCATACCTGCGTAGACACACGTAAACATAAGACATCTGGAGTTATCTTTCCGTTGTGGTATGTCTCAGAAAAGGGTCCAGGAAGGTACTATAAGTCCCCTCCATTGATAAGACAAAAGGAAACTGTGGTAATTTCAACTGTCTTGGTCATTATCATTGTTAACTGACTAATAATGAATAAGAGAGTTTAAATTTTTGATGAGAAATTATTTTAGGAAACAGAATGTAGATGCTGCCTGTTAGCAGCAGACAGATTTGTTGCCATGAACCAGTAATGGTTACTTTAAGGAAAATCAACCAAGCAGCCCATGTACTAAACAAATATTTACAGGGGTACACTGGAGTTTAAAGCCTCATAAGAATAATTTTCAGCAAAGAAATCATGTCTAGATATGAAATAAAATAATAAACAGGTACATGTTGTAAGTTTATCTATATAGACTTCTATCAAACTGCATTTTATTTATCTTTTTAACTTTAAAAAAGACAAATCATTGTCCTACTGACACTTTGTGTTACTATTCAAAATAAAGTTGCTGCCAATGCCAAAAAGATCGTCTGGTTCCATGCAACTCAGCTGTTGAGTGAATGCAACTCAGCCATCACAAAGGAATGATAAAATTAAACATATTAATTAATATTTTTCAAGATATTCCAAAAATATGTCATGCCACCACGGGGAACCTTTTAAAAATATCACATTTTTAACATGAGAAAATACCAGTCATGTTACATGCCACTAAAATTGGTCTGTTAATCAGTTCATTCAATTATTTTTGTGTCTCTTAAATATTCATTCAACAAGCAGTAATTGAATACATATGGAAAATTTTATCACCCACAGAAATATTGACATGCCACATTGGTCTCTAGTAGAAGTTTAGAAAATTGGCTAAAATGTTGGAAGCCACATTCAGAAAGTGTGGGTTCAAATCCCAGCACCTTTAGCTCCTTTAATAGCTGCAGAATCTTGTGAAGTGTCTTAAATCTCTATATCTCTGTTTTCTCTTCTCTTGAATAGTAAAAATGAGATGTGCCTAAAGTTAGAATTGCTTTGTCCACAAAATGCTCATTAAATGTGAGATCTTATAGCTAATCACACTTCCTAAGTGATTAGCCTGTATCTATAAGAACAAAAGTGCGTTTACTGAATTGCTGTCCGCAAACATCTGAAATACAGATTGAATAACCAGGCATTTTCAATAATGCTTACTTTTATGACTTATGATGTTTTCTCAAAGTATATAACTCTTGGATTGGAACGTGAGGAACATTCCAGTTCAACCAAACAAATCTTCCTCAGAAAGCTGACACATCTGCCTCTTTTTAGAACTAACAAGAATAAATGTTAATGGGAGTTTTCAAAGGGAAAGCTGAGTACCATGAAGGAAAGTTATGAAAATAATGTTAACTCATTTAGTGACAGAGTGAATTGGTGTGCCAACAAGTACCTTGAGTGAAAACAGAGAAGTGGAAATCATAACATGTCCTAACATTTAGCTCTACATGTTCTTCTACAGTAGGAAGAAATAATTTTTAAAGCACGGGCTGTTATTTTAATGGAGTTGAAAATTCTTGAAGTTGACAGTAGAAACAATAAAAATAAAAATTAGATTGAATATTTAAAAGCGTAGAATAACCTTGCTATTAATGGAAATTGAACCTGTTTATTTTATGGGACAGTGCTACTTAGTGAACTGTATTAAAAATTAACAGCACCTTCTAAAGAACATTGCCTTGGGCAAGCATGAGACCTTGAAATCTTAAGAAATTTCATTTGAAATTAAACTAAAGAAGTAAACAGAAGTAGGATTATTTAGATGAAACTTTTTCAGGCTTTAAATCAGTGAGTGGTAAGCAAATATAGGGAGTGAAACAGCAATGTGTTATTGTGACATTAGTTAACTGCTGTTTTTAGGCAAAATATCACCTTAAAGTTAGTCTTCCGGCATATCTTTCAATGTTACTGTGTTTTACTCCATTGTATGGTAGAAGTACAATATATTTTTGTGTATTGCTGTAAATAAATTCAATTAAAAACTGTTTACGTTGTAACATAATGATACATTTTAATTCATTGTGATTGTGGGTACTTAAGACAGCATGGATTAAGTATGTCATATCATAATGTTTATGTTCATCATCACATCTCAAAAAATAGTTTAAATTCATGTTCTAGTTAAGCAAAATATGCTTTTTCTTTTCTCAAATTGGAAATTTGCATGGAGAATAGAAAATTACATAGAAACTGTATAATTGTAACATGAGAACATTTCTGTGATCTCTCAGATGAGGAAATAAATCAAGGAAAAAAGGCACTAGTTTCTTGCAGTTGAGGGAGAGAAGACAAAGAAAGAAGCATCTGAGAGAGTCAAAGACAATTTTAGCTGCTCTTCAGCTCTGCCTCACCTTGGCTATTTGTGATGGAAGAAAATTCTAGAGCACTTTGTAAAGGACCCAATTCTTACAAGTTTAGTTTCCAAGAACACATTGGAGCTGGGTAACTCCTACCCAAAAGCTTGAGACAAAGTGAGTCCATAAAAAAGCTGTCTTCCTCTTACTGGAAATACCCAGACTTTCTAATTATTCTCACCTTGATTTCTGAGCTTACAGCCTAGAAAGCCTCAAGTGGTAGATCCCATCATTGAAAATCCATTGGCTTGCTCAGAAACAAAGAGTGCTGAATGGACGTGCATAGATCACTGACACTGTCTGCTATAGTGAGTGTTTGTATTTTTATTTGGATGTACTTTAATACCTAATTGGTAATCTACTCCCCCCAAAGGATTCTGTAGGAGATAACTGACTTTGAATTAATTTGGAGTAAATCAAAGGCTATCTAGAAAAGGCATATGGTGTAAAAGACCAAATTGCATACAAGTATGTTTTCTGTGTAGTCAGTTTTTACACTGCTGATTTTACCAGCTGGCTGGTGAGTTTGAAGGCTTCTTAACGGCCACACTGCTGGGACTGAAATGCTGATAGAAACTTTGATAGAAAAATCATTTGAGTAAAAATTTCTGCCATCTGTTGCCCTTCATTGGGACCCCAGTGTTAAGAATAATTCATACTACTGCTGGCCCTTTATATTTCCCCAGCAGTAATAAAATTTCATAAGATTTTGTTTGGTGGTCATAAAGCTGCTCTGGTTTCTGTAGCTAGAGGATATACACTAACATAAGAGAATCAACATGAAAATTTACTGCAAAGAGAATTTGTCTCTAGTCGCTTACTTTAGGGTTACAGTGATGTGTAAGTATGGGAATACATCTTAAAGTAAGCTTTCCAATGTTATTAGCTGGTAATGACATAAGAAGTCAGTCTCTTAATACAGTTAAACAGTTGGGTACTTCATTCTTACATAAATATCATTAGCTTTTTATTGCTGCTTAGAAACTCCTCTATAACTTCTTGGCTCCTATGCTTTTTTTCAGAAGTAGTAATAACAGATTTATTGGGAGTGTGGCAGGGTGCAGAAATTCAGAGAGGGGCTCTAAATTGTTGCCTGTCAAATGTGTCTTTCATAAGATAAGTATATTAAAATAATTGGATAATCTCAGTGGCTAGTTCTTTAAGTTCTGTTGTCTAGCATGATATGTTTAAGAAGATGAAAAATTGCTCTACATAATGGAAAAGAAGCAATAACCAAAACTATAACTTACTGTAATAGCCACAACTTTAAAGAACTGCTTAAAATGCATGAGAAAACATACCATCCCTAAGGGATACCCATTCTTAGAGTAAGAAATTATTAGGAGAGTAAGAATCTACCAAAAACATAAAAAAGTGAAGCATGCTAAATGCAAATTCCAAATTGGAAAAAAACCCTGCTCACATAAACATGGAAACAATGTGAAGCAGACATTATTTAATGAAAAATAAGATTAATGTTAATATAAGTAATTTTTATGAAGTACAATACTTTGCTAAGAGGATGTTCCAGCCACTCTGATCTTACTATTCCTTCTAGTGCTAGTTCCTACCATTAAACTTGCTTTTCTCTTTGCTAGAGGGTTCTACCCTATCCTTAGTCTTTATCCCCTATGTCCTAATCCCCTCCCTCTCAGGACTTTTGTACACTTCTCTTTACTTAAATATGTCCATGTTCTGGTGTTATCTTCTCAGATATGCTTTTTGTAAATTCTCCTATTTTAAAAAGATCACACACACACAGGGAGAGAGGATTAATTTCTCTCCAAATTACCCTGCTTTGCTTTCTTTATAACATTGTCAATTGCTGAAATTTTAATATATGTTTGCATGTTTATTTTTTATCTTTCCCACTGGAATGTAAAATCTTTCAGGGACCTTATCTTTCTTGGTCACTAATATGTCTTCAGTACATAGAACAATCTCTTTGTACATAAAATATATAACACTCACTATGATGAATAATTGGATAAATGAAAGGATTATATTTTCATCATATTATTCCCTAAGGCAAATGATACCTAAGCTTGTCCTTTCTTCCATTTTTACCCCATCTCATATCCAAGAAATTCTTCCTTCCAAGGAGCTGCCCTCTCCTCTTCTTTGTACAGAACACTTGAAACTCATATTTGCTGAAAGTTTTTAGCAATATGATGGCTTCATTCTCTGACCCTTTAAGTGTATCATAAATATCAAAATCCATTCAACAAATATTTACTGTAAGCCTAGTGTGTGCAAGGCAGGCATTTTGCTTGCTACTAGGGATACAGACTTGGCAAAGAGCCACCTTTCCCTTAATAAGCTCACAGCTGCATGTGTTCAGCATATGAAGACCAAGGTAGAAACACATGGAAACACACAGAAACATATGTAAACACACTAGAAAGCCCTGGAGCCAGCCTAGGAAAATGGGTCTTCTTTCTACAGCAGTTATTTGTGTCCCTTTAGTCTTTCTTACCACTCCTCAATTACACCTCTGGGATTTCCAAACTCAATTGGGAGAAAGAGATTTCGGGAAACAGAAAAGAGCAATATTGTGAAAAGCAGCATAAGGAAAGAGCTAGCTATGAACAAGTCATACAAAGACAGTGAGAAAATGTTCTGACATGAATTTTACATTTAGAACGATGATAAAGTTGACAAATTATAGTACAAGAGGCCTGTTCATAGATGAGTTGGTTCAGGATGAACTATTCATCAAGCTGAATAGCAACTATTTAGTCATAAGAATGGTAAATCTTCTTGCTAGATAACCAAATTATAGGTACAAGCCAGAGACCAGGATTGTTTGCAAACATCATAGTTAAGAATTTTTTTTAATTCTTGCTCTTCTGTGAAGCTATAATTGACAGTAATTTTTTTTAAGGAGGAAAGTTTCAGGAACATAGGTAACTGAAAAATAGTAGTTAAGTCTGATATGAGTGCATATCAGACTGTGTGGTGGCATATTTCCCCTTAAGATTTTATTGGCACATTATTATTTTTATTTGTCAATAAATAATTTTAGTTTATAACTTCAACCTGAAACAAAATAATATGCCACCATAGAATCTAGGGCTCCATGTGGAACATTGAACTGGTCATTATTAGGAGTAAGTATCTCGCCTATGACATCCCTCAGATGTCAAGCAATTAAATGAATTTGATATAATACATAGTACAGTAAATATTATTGACCCTATAAATATTAAATACTTCAGAAGAGGAATTTTATGGGACCAAATCCTGCCAGCCACCTGTTTTTGCAAATAAGTTTTACTGGGACTCAACCACATTTATTTACTGTCTGTGGCTGCTTTCTGGCTACAAAGGGGGAGATAAGTAGTTTCCATGGAGACTGCCTGGCCCACAAAGGCCAAAGGGTTAGCTATGTAGCTCTTTACAGAAAAAGTTTGTTAACTCTTGCTTTAGAAGATAGAGTCATAAAAAGTTGCAATAAAAATTCAAGGGTCCTTCTTACCCTCTCTTTAAATATTCTTTGTTACTTGAGATAACAGAAAAATAGACTTCAGCCATGCTCGTCAAACACACTGAAAGTCATGGTAACAAAAAAGTAACTCCAAATAGACTTGTTATTTGAGTCAACTTTCAACTCCATGCATTAGGAGAAGGGGTATGATTAAAAATAAAAGGAGGTTTTAAAGTCACTTAAAGAGTGTGTGGTGGACTTAGACATTTTGAAGAGTATATAGGAACTGTTCTCCTCAGTGGTAGTACCGCCAGGCCCTCTTGATTACCTGAGCAGTCTTCAAGGGACAATAAATCAAGTATTCTGCCCAAGAGGGTTCTCGAAGTTGTTCTGCCAGAGCCTATCTCCCACCATCTCAGTGGTCCTAAGCATAGGTCCTAAGCTTGGCCAATCATATTCTTTCTTGAGACTTTTAAACTTGAGATAAGAGATATGGTTGGACTTCATTCATTCTCATGAGAATGCCTGGTCAAGACCAAGAAGCTACCCTTGCTGTGGGGACCCTCTGGAGTCCTGATTGTTCCAAGCCTGATTCTTTGATTTTCCTTTCTGTCCTGTGAACCTTTCCATTTCCTTATCATGGATTTCCTTATTGGCAGAGGCAGTTTCTGTTGCTTATAAATGAAGAACTCTAAACGGAAACCTAGCGTAATCAGAGTAACTCTTCTTCTAGCCTGGTTCCTTTTGTAAAGAAGTTTGAGTCCCCTTGGATAGCCTGTACAACATAACCATTTGCATGTAATGAACAGTTTGCAGTACTTTGAGATTAATGTGCAATTTCTGTTTGACAAGAGAGAAACAATTAGGATCAACCGTGGTCGTATTCCAGAATACAAATGTTTCCACACTTTAAGTGTTGTTGGATCATTATATGAGATTCATAATTTTGTCGTGTTGTACCCACTTTTGCATTACCATTCAGTCTTAATTTATTATGCACTATTAAAAGTTTTTAGGTAATTTGTTCTTATTGCTACTCAGACATGAAAATATCTGCTGGCTGTGAAAATGAATAAATTTAATGTTCCAGCATAGTTCTCCAAATCCTGGCATGACAATAATAGTACAGGCTTATATTGTATTGTAAATCCTAGTTAATATGATTTTATTTTGAAAATCCCATTTTGCTGCTATTTTTAAATAATACATTTTCAAACACGTTACCTTTGAATTTCTATTTGTATTTAAATAATAGATGATACTTGTATGTGCTTACAAAAGGGCAATATATGTATTTTTAAATATTAATAATGGATTGCTGAAACAACCTTAACTTTAAAACAACACAATTATTTTTTAAAAAATAATAAGCTATGCAGCATGTTTTAACAGCGGCTGCTAAACAGTTGTTTAAGATCTGTATGCTGTAATAAGCAAACTCTACCAATCCATAGTTCGTAAGAGTTTACAAATTTTATCTCATAATCAGGGCTATCCCTAAAAGAGTGTTCAGGGGAATTCAACCAGTACATAACCACCCAAGATAATGTAATCTAAGGAGGCTAAACTGTTGAAATCTTTCGTAGTCTCCTTGGGATATCATTAAGAACAGAAAGTTTGAAATAGAATTGTAATGATGTTCAGATAAGAGGAGCACACGACACCAACCACTCCAATACACTGGGCTTAGGAGGCTACCCGTTAGTTGTCCCACCCAAGGGATGGATCTGCCCATCAGATTACCCATATTTTCCAGAACCTGCATACCACCACTGCGTTTGAACATTTAACCCTAGCTATTCCTTATATTTCAATTAACCTTTAAAATCAATACATTTATTCAGCAAACTTTTACTTTGGAGCTACTCTGTGTCAGACCCTACGCTAGGTGCTCAGTACATAAAAATTAACAGAATCCCAGTCTACTCACAGAGGAATCAAGGGTCACTGAAGTTGATGGACATTTAAACAATTGAAACATGAATGGTATATTCAGTAGGTGGATATTTAAGCAACTAAAATAACATGTATGAGGTATAATAGAGGCATGTACATAACTGGGACATCGGGGAAAAGGCAAGAAAAGGAGTAACTAACTGGCTAGAAGATTTGGAAGTGCTTCACAGGAGAGGTGATGTGGGAAATAAGTGCGGGAAGCCTACATCCAGAAAAAGGGGGAAACATTTTTAAAGTGATGGTATTATGAAAAATTGTGATTTGATTAGGGCACGATGAGGTGCTCTTGGACCGATTACAGATACATGGAAAGAAATGGCAAAAGGTGATGCTTAGGACTCATTTCCTTTCCTGTTGGTGACATTTTGGTTTATTTTTTCTATTTTTCTTTTAATCTAGTGGGCTACTATTTTCCAAACTGTGAGTCATGAAATCAATTTGTGGATCACCACAAACGTTTGTGTTCAGTGAAACAAAATAGAAACTATCAGGGTTCATCACACGTAGCAAAGTGTTATTTCCTAGATCTTTTTTTGTTTTAATCGTGTGTCTGTGTGTGTGTCTGTGTGTATATGTGTGTTGGGTTATTTCTGATTGAGTGTCACAAGGTAGTAATGTGATGAGTATAAGGGAAGAATTTAGTTTTTAAAAAATTAAGAAGCCAGTGTAGGAAATGCTTAATTTGGAAAGATGATATAAAATCACTTTTACAAAAACAGGCCCAGCATATACCCTGAGAAAACAATAATTCAAAAAGAGTCATGTACCACAACGTTCCCTGCAGCTCTATTTACAATAGCCAGGACATGAAAGCAACCTAAGTGTCCATCGACCGATGAATGGATAAAGAAGATGTGGTACATATATACAGTGGAATATTACTCAACCATAAAAAGAAACAAAATTGAGTTATTTGTAGTGAGGTGGATGGACCTAGAGTCTGTCATGCAGAGTGAAGTAGGTCAAAGAGAAAAACAAATACCGTATGCTAACACATATATATGGAATCTAAAAAAAAAAAAGGTTCTGAAGAACCTAGGGGCAGGACAGGAATAAAGACACAGACGTAGAGAATGGACTTGAGGACACGGGGAGGTGGAGAAGGGTAAGCTGGGACAAAGTGAGAGAGTGGCATGTACATATATATACTACCAAATGTAAAACAGATAGCTAGTGGGAAGCAGCTGCATAGCACAGGGAGATCAGCTTGGTGCTTTGTGACCACCTAGAGGAGTGGGACAGGGAGGGTGGGAGGGAGACGCAAGAGGGAGGAGATATGGGGATATATGTATACATATAGCTGATTCACTTTGTTATACATCAGAAACTAACACACCATTGTTAAGCAATTATACTCCAATAAAGATGTTAAAAAAAAAAAAAGAAACGGGCCCAGAAAGATGTAACACAATATTTATTTAATTGCAGTAGTGTTTAAAGTTGCTTTTAGTGCCCTTATATTTAAAGATCATAAGAAATATTATTTGATGTGATTCTAAAAAAAAAAAAAAACCCGGCAAGATAAGTAGAAAAGTTATTCTTGTAACTTTTTACAAGACTCAGAACAGTTAATATTTTACCCCAAATCACAAGGCAAATAAGTGAAGGCCTTGGGATTTGAATATCATATGGCTTACTGACCATCACCTAGAAGTTTGAGATGTTGAGAAAAAATTAATTCTCAGCTCTGCCTAATAAGTATTGAGGAAACGAATAAAGAGAATAATATCCACCACTCACTATAGGGCCAGGCCCTCTTAAGAGGCCTTAAGGATATTAAGTAATAAAAATGAAACTTCTTTCACCCATAAAAATGCTATTTCTTGATAAGTATAATCCTAATTAAACCCATCTTATGTCATTATCAGTAAGGGTGAGACATAACATCTTTATTGCCATGGGTTATAATTTGACCCATAGTACATCAAAATCAGAGTATTACAAGGGGTTATTTTTATTATTAGAGATGATGTTAGGCTTATTAATGATGGCAATAACATTAGTCATAACATAATAAGGCACTTTCTAATTTGCGAAGCACTTTCAATTACATTGTCATATTAATCTGTTGAGATATAGATTTGGGGGATCCTTTATAAGATGTAGGTTATTGAGGGAACAGAAGATACAGGGACACTCATTTATTTCTCCATGATTTGAAATAAAAGTAGAGTTTTGGTAGGAGACCAGAATTTGGTAAGCAGCAGTCATATATGGAAGACTTAGGCATTGGTCTGTGTGTAGCGATGGCTGGTGTTCTCTAAGACAACCTTGACAGTGAAAGGCTGTTGGTTCCCACAGGGCAGAAGCCCTTTGAAGGTCACAGCCTAGTGTTTAGTAGTGGCCTCCCTTTCAGAATGCTCTCAGGATAAAATCCACCATGACACATATGATTCCTTCAAGGCAAAATTGTTTTCCCTTAACATTGCACAGCTATGGATATCGGCATTCTTTGCTTATTCAACATGTTTTTGTCAAGGGTCAGGAGGGTGCTGCATACCAAAAGTTTCAATGTTGAACCAAACAGTGCACAGTGGCCTTACATCAGTGGGGGAGGCACACGTCTGTCTCCATGTGAGGGGATGAGCAATGTATCACTCAAGGAAGTTGGTCTAGTGCAGAGAGCAATAGATATATAGACCTCAGAGTTGGTAGAATACAGTTCTCAAATTCTGTCCTGGAGTTCCCTGGCAGTCCAGTGGTTAAGACTCAGCGCTTCCACTGCAGGGGGCATGGGTTCTATTCCTGGTCGGGAACTAAGATCCCACAAGCTGCGCATTGTGGCCAAATTTTTTTTTTAATTAAAAAAAAATAGGGCTTCCCTGGTGGCGCAGTGGTTGAGAGTCCGCCTGCCGATGCAGGGGACACGGGTTCGTGCCCCGGTCCGGGAAGATCCCACATGCCGCGGAGCGGCTGGGCCCGTGAGCCATGGCCGCTGAGCCTGCGGGTCCGGAGCCTGTGCTGCGCAACGGGAGAGGCCACAACAGTGAGAGGCCCGCGTACCGCAAAAAAAAAAAAAAAAAAAAAAAAAAAGAAAAACAGAAATTCTGTCCCCACTGTGTTTACAAAGTCCTGTGACAGTAGGGAAGAGGAGATGGTGAGCTTGGGAAGTCTTTATCACGAGCAGGTAGGTTTATCAGGGAGAAACAAGAAAGAGTGTCTTTTACCATGAGAACACATGTTCAAAGGCCAGGTAGCCATATGAATTGTAGGTTGTTAGGAGAATGGAAATGACTTTAAGGGGCAAAAGCTTAAGGAGCTCAGGTTCCCAGTTGGAGAGTGATTGCTCAGGCTGGACAGGCAGATTTGGAATACTAAGTGAAGGACATTATGAGATACATGTACAAGTCTGTGTTTTAACCTATAAATAACAGTTACTGAATGCACTTCAGCAGAGGAGTGTCTGGACAAGATTTGAACTTTTGAAAATAAGTTTGTGTAGGACACTTATGGTTTCTTGTATGCTTCCTAGTTTTTTACATTACAATTTTGATGAGAACGTTGAAAGGCAAAGTGTAGCTTAGCATACTTGAAAAAGTGCAGCCTCAACTCATTATTAGAGGAACATATGTGACAGATTGTGTGATCCTGTTAACGCTTATTTTCTTTCTAGACATTCCACATGTAAACAAATTTTAAATGGCTTATTTCTACTGCAGTATCCATCTGAAGGTGTTGTGTGTATGTTTTCTGCTTGCAAATAAAGCAGCAAATGTGATTAAGATGGACTCACTGTGGTCATAAAGTACTTAAGAATCTTACATTAAAAGACAGCATTACTAATTAAAAATATAGTGAGGAAACTGGTTATTTTGCATATCATTGTCAGCTTTCCTCAAATCAGATATTAAGCCGTCATTGCTAAAAGTGGCAGTACTGTAGAATGGTTACCAGCATGGGCTCCTAGCTGGTTGAGTTTCGCCAGGCAGCTCTCTCAATATGTAATTAAACATATATTTGTAGAGGACCTACTGTGTGCTAAATACTATTCCAAGAAATAGAGATCCAGTAGTGAAACAAAACATGTGTTCATTCTCAAATGAGTTAGAGTTTCCTTAGAGTTCTTAAAGGAAAAATAAAGGAAGGTCTGTATAGTGATATCCCCAACTTTAATTTCTTCTTTAAAAATAAATATTCCTCTTTGAGAAATATGGTCCCTCATAAGCTATAACTGTCAACACTGCAATAAACATCTAGCAGTTCTCAGTGATTTCTACCTTTTGGCTGATGGGAACTTGGAAGCCCCAACCTCTCATTGCACAGAACTGTTGATGAAGTAGAGAAGTGAATGACTTCCCCTCTATCTTGCTGGCTATCACCTCACAATCAGAAAGGGCCATAGCAAGTTGCCAGGGGCTAGGAGGTAGAGCCGCCCATCAAGAAGGTGGAGAGAGAGGAGGGAAGAATGAAGGGTGTGAGAGACGAAGGGTCATCACCTAAGATAAGAAATTAAAGCTATAACAGGAGTTGGAAAGTAGCCCTTAGCCTCTTCCCTACACAATCTTTGGCTTTGTTTGCATGATCAATATTTCACTCATTTTCTCATTTATTTCTCAGATAACCAAATGAAATAAGAATTATTCTTTTTATTTAAGTCAAAATTCTGGAGAGTTAAGGAACTTTCCAGGAGGTAATCCAACTATCACTTCCTGGGTCAGGGGTTCTACAGTTGGCAAAGAAATGGCTTCATTCTTAAAAGGAAACCCCAGACTGAGGCAGTGATGTAGTCATTAATTGTCCATCTGCACAATAATGGAATAAAGTAGTTTACCATGAGCAATATTTTTCCAAATTCCTATGCTCTGCCTCACTTTGAAGTGTCCCATTTGTGTGAATGCTAAAGTTCTTGTGTATCTTCTAAGGTCTAACAGCATCACATCAATACTGAGCTAATCCAAGTTTTGTTAGTGAGAAAAGTATATTCATTGGATGAGTTCTTGGGTCTCCTCCAAATAGAGAAGTGTTTTCCAAAGTTGCCTGATCATAAGAATCACAATATTAAGTCTCTCTCTAGTGCTGCAATGTCCAATTCAGCAGCTGCTAACCACATGGAGTACTGAACTCTTGAAATGCAGCTAGTCATTGTGAGTGTAAAACATACACTAAGTTTTGAAGACTTAATAAGATCTTGAAAGGAAGTAAACTATCTCATTCCGGGTTAAAATTATACTTTTTTTTTTTTTTTTTTTTTTTGTTTTTGTGGTATGCGGGCCTCTCACTGTTGTGGCCTCTCCCATTGCGGGGCACAGGCTCCGGATGCGCAGGCTCAGCGGCCATGGCTCACGGGCCCAGCCGCTCCGCGGCACGTGGGATCTTCCCAGACCGGGGCACGAACCCGTATCCCCTGCATCGTCAGGCGGATTCTCAACCACTGCGCCACCAGGGAAGCCCCAAATTATACTATTTTGTCATACTGGAGTAAACCAAATATATTTTTAAAAGTAAATTGACCTGTTTCTTTTTGCTTTTTTAAATGTGGCTATTTGAAAATTGGAAATTTCACATGTGGTATGCATTCTGTTAGTCAATGCAGAGTCTGATTTACTGAGTTTAGAGTGAAGTCCTATTTATTAAGGTCCCCATTTTTTTTTAATAGTCAGGAAACTTTGGGACATTTCCTAGGGGAATAAATAAGTGATGCTCATTATAAAGACTGATGGGAAAAGCTGACTGGGGTGGGGATGGGAGGAGAAAGGATTAGGGCCTGCCCCACTTTCCCAGCATCACCCATTTCCCAGGCTTTTTCTTTCCCTTTTTCATTCCAAGTCAACACTGCAGAATTCACAATTAGTGTTCTGACTTAGGAGCAGACTTAGAAGTGTAAACAGTCCTAACTGTCCTCCAGGCTTTTATACTTAAAGAGGAAGAAGTTCAAGATCAAGGTAACTATATAATTTGTGGAACAGGTGGCGGGCTGGGGGGATTTGAGATCGGAACTGCAGATACTTTTGATATGCAGCTGCTAGCACCCCTCCCTCTTACCAAAAGTTCACACAGGAATAAAATGTCTGGAGTCAGTATTATTTAGTGTCTTGCAACTGTGAGCCCTCAGCCTGCAAAGTCCTCACTTCTGTTAGCGGCTCAACATCCTAGAAGGCTCAGTGAAAACAGACTCATTCCAAAGGGGAAAACAAGCAGGGTTGGCCACAGGGAGTATTTGCAACTGAAAAAGCTCTAATGAATGTGGAGTGTCTCCTACAGTTTACCCAAGCTGAAATTTGTGGTCCAACTCCTAGCTGAACTACTAATTATTATCTATCTTGACGGTGACTGAGGAGAAAGGTTATCAAATGAATCAATGTCCAAATTATAGTATGTATCTTGGCCATGGAAGTTACTGAATTTTAGCCAGTATTTGTTATTGTTGCATTTATAGTATGAGAAAGGAGTGTAATGAACCTAACTCTCACTGTCCTGACTTACCTCTCTCATCACATTCACAGTAAGCACATGTCAATACTCATACACTTTTCATGTTTCTAAACTTTATTTATTTTTTACATAGCTTTGCTACTGATGGGAAAGGAAAAAAAAAAACCACTATCGATTGAAAAACTGTATCATCTTCAGCCAATTAGATTCCTTTGTATGGTATTCAAGATTTTGCATGCATATGGCATCATGAAACTGAATAGATTTTCATATACCATGTATTTTTTTCAAGTAAACATTTATGTTTTCAGATCATAAATGTGTTATGGATCAATTGGGGACATTTTGGATAATAAAGTATAAAGGAAATCCATAATCCTACCAGCTAGTGTGAAAGTCAAATTTTGTTAAGAAACATACTTTTCATGTAAGTCATGATGAGTACATGTTAGATTTTATTTAACACATTTATGAGGGAGCCAGTAGTAAGACAAAACAGGCTCGAAAGAAGATACAAGATGCAAATGCTTCTATAATCAGTGAAGAATTCTGAAATAAGATTGGTAAATTAGATTCAAAACAGGTTAATATCCTGCAGCCTCTAAGGTTATATTCTCTACTGGATAAAAAGTCATTTGTATCACCTCAGTTTTCTACAAATTAGCATTTAACTTTACTGAGTTGTAAAATGTCTGGATTCAAACTAATAGTAAACAGTAAGTCAAACAGATTTGCATTTCTCTGAAAATGTAGAAGCCCTTTTGAGGGTATGGGGGACATTTAGATAACACCCTATTGTGTTACTTGAACATACAGAACCATCCTTTGGCTTAATTTCCAAGTTCTGGATAATTTTTTCTTAAACTAAAAATAACTACTGTTAACTTTTTAAATGTTTCTCCTCCTAGTCTTTTTTTCTATGGATTTTCAGCGTATAATTGAAATGTGTTGTATATTTATCATCCATTTACAATTCTACTGGAAAAGATTAAGATCGTCAATTAATATACCCCAAATGTTCACAACTCCTTAAGTGTTAAAGAAAATACATCAGCAACACAGTTTCACACTTTCAGGACATGGTATTATGAAAAGTCTTGACACTTAAAGTTAAATACTGCGTTTTTAGTGTAAAAATTATGACAATTGGGTACTTCTAGTAACCACATAAAAATACATTCATGATTCCAATCACAAAAAAACCCGTGTTTGTCGATAGGAACTAATATGTCTACCCCTCTAAAAGGTAAATCAAGTTGATTCTACTCTTTTTTTTTTGTTTTTTACTACCATGATTATAAATGGAAAGCAGTTGATTTGGTACCTCTGAAATTTATTTCTGTCGAATTTTTATCACTCCTTATCATTACAAAACTCTTTGGGAAAAGGTACCTTTCGGTATAAGGGAAAAAAAATACATAGTTCAGCTAAATAAATTGCAGGAATAAGGCTTAGGATTTAAATATACAAATTACACAGGTATCTAATCTAGGAAGCAGTATGAGAGCAATAATACCTATTACTCTAAAAGTCTACTAGCTTACTATGATCCACATGAAAAAAATATAAAGAAAACTTTTACAATAGGATTTTAAGTATAGGGCAGGAAGAATATGGAGAATTAGAAACATATGGATAGGGACTTCCCTGGTGGTACAGTCATTGGGAATCCGCCTGCCAATGCAGGGGACACGGGTTCCAGTCCTGGTCCAGGAAGATCCCACATGCCACGGAGCAACTAAGCCCGTGTGCCACAGCTACTGAGCCTGTGCTCTACAGCCCGTGAGCCACAACTACTGAGCCCACGTGCCTAGCACCCGTGCTCCATGGTAAAGAGAAGCCACCACAATGAGAAGCCCGCACACCACAATGAAGACCCAACGCAGCCGTAAGTAAATAAATAAATAAATTTATTTTGAAAAAAACAGAAAAAGAAACATATAGATATATGTTCCATATATTTGGATTCAAAAGTCAGAACTCATAGATCTGTCGTGTAAAATACGGGTTGCCTGGTTAACATACAAATGCCAGGAAGTTTCTTTAACAATAGTTTAAAATTAAATTTTTACTTAGGAACAATCTCTATAGATTTATGGCATTGTACAGCTGCAAGGAACTTGAGTCATCTCACTATCAGTTTAGTTCATCCAAGATTTATGGAGCCCTTACTATGTGCCAGGTTAATATCAGGGAATCAACAATAGGTAGTGACAAGCATAGGGATTCTTTACTGCACATGCTATATACCCCTTTAGCAGTGCGGTGAAGCCTATGAACTCCTCGGAATAATGATTTTAAATACAAAATGTAAATATAGAGGATTACGAAGGACAGCAATGAAATATCAATGGAAAAATAAGTTTTACCCTTATGAAGTGCTACTATATGAGCTTCCTTCTTTTTTCTTTTTAACATCATTATTGGAGTATAATTTCTTTACAATGGTATGTTAGTTTCCACTGTACAACAAAGTGAATCAGCTATACATATACATATATCCCCATATCCCCTCCCTCTTGCATCTCCCTCCCATCCTCCCTATCCCACCCCTCTAGGTGGACACAAAGCACCGAGCTGATCTCCCTGTGCCATAGGGCTACTTCCCACTAGCTATCTATTTTACATTTGGTAGTGTATATATATGCACATGCCACTCTCTCATTTTGTCCCAGATTGCCCTTCCCCCTCCCCGTGTCCTCAAGTCCATTCTCTACGTCTGCATCTTTATTCCTCTCCTGCTCCTAGGTTCATTGGAACCTTTTTTTTTTTTAGATTCCATATGATATTTGTTTTTCTCTTTCTGACTTACTTCACTCTGTATGACAGGCTCTAGGTCCATCCACTCACTACAAATAACTCAATTCGTTTCTTTTTATGGCTGAGTAATATTCCATTGTATATATGTGCCACATCTTCTTTATCCATTCATCTGTCGATGGACACTTAGGTTGCTTCCATGTCCTGGCCATTGTAAATAGAGCTGCAGTGAACATGGTGGTACGTGACTCTTTTTGAATTATCGTTTTCTCTGGGTATATGCCCACCAGTGGGGATTGCTGTGTTGTATGGTAGTTCTATTTTTAGTTTTTTAAGGAACCTCCATACTGTTCTCCATAGTGGCTGTATCAATTTACATTCCCACCAACGGTGCAAGAGGGTTCCCTTTTCTCCACACCTTCTCCAGCGTGTATTCTTTGTAGATTTTTGATGATGGCCATTCTGAGTGGTGTGAGGTTATACCTCATCATAGTTTTGATTTGCATTTCTCTAATGATTAGTGATGTTGAACATTCTTTCATATATTTGTTGGCAATCAGTATATCTTCTTTGGAGAAATGTGTATTTAGGTCTCCTGCCCATTTTTGGATTAGGTTGTTGGTTTTTCTGTTATTGAGCTGCATGAGCTGCTTGTAAATTTTGGAGATTAATCCTTTGTCACTTGCTTTATTTGCAAATATTTTCTCCCATTCTGAGGGTTGTCTTTTAATCTTGTTTATGGTTTCCTTTGTTACACAAAAGCTTTTAAGTGTCATTAGGTCCCGTTTGTTTATTTTTGTTTTTATTTCCATTTCTCTAGGAGGTGTGTCCAAAAGGATTTTCCTGTGATTTATGTCCTAGAGTGTTGTGCCTATGTTTTCCTCTAAGAGTTTTATAGTGTCTGGCTTTGCATTTAGGTCTTTAAACCATTTTAGCTTTGTTTTTGTGTATGGTGTTAGGGAGTATTCTAATCTCATTCTTTTACATGTAGCTGTCTGGCACCACTTCTTGAAGAGGCTGTCTTTTCTCCATTCTATATTTGTGCCTCCTTTATCAAAAATAAGGTGACCAGGGCTTCCCTGGTGGCGCAGTGGTTGAGAATCCGCCTGCCGATGCAGGGGACACGGGTTCGTGCCCCGGTCTGGGAGGATCCCACATGCCGCGGAGCGGCTGGGCCCGTGAGCCATGGCCGCTGAGCCTGCGCGTCCGGAGCCTGTGCTCCGCAAGGGAGAGGCCACAACAGTGAGGCCCGCGTACCACAAAAAAAAAAAAAAAAAAAAAAAAAAAAAAAAAAAATAAGGTGACCATATGTGCGTGGGTTTATCTCTGGGCTTTCTATCCTGTTCCATTCATCTATATTTCTGATTTTGTGCCAGTACGATACTGTCTTGATTACTGTAGCTTTGTAGTATAGTCTGAAGTCAGGGAGCCTGATTCCTCAGGCTCTGTTTTTTTTTCTCAAAATTGCCTTGGCTATTCGGGATCTTTTCTGTTTCCATACAAATTGTGAAATTTTTCGTTCTAGTTCTGTGAAACATGCCATTGGTAGTTTGATAGGGATTGCATTGAATCTGTAGATTGCTTTGGATAGTAGAGTCATTTTCACAATGTTGATTCTTCCAATCCAAGAACATGGTTTTTCTCTCCATCTGTTTGTATCATCTTTAATTTCTTTCATCAGTGTCTTATAAATTTCTGCATACAGGTCTTTTGTCTCCTTAGGTAGGTTTATTCCTAAGTATTTTATTCCTTTCATTGCAGTGATAAATGGGATCGTTTGCTTGATTTCTCTTTCAGATTGTTCATCATTAGTGCATAGGAATGCAAGAGATTTCTGTGCATTAATTTTGCATCCTGCTCCTTTACCAAATTCACTGATTAGCTCTACTAGTTTTCTGGTAGCATCTTTAGGATTCTCTATGTATTGTATCATGTCATCTGCAAACAGTGACAGCTTTACTTCTTCTTTTCCGATTTGGATTCCTTTTATTTCTTCTTCTCCTCTGATTGCTGTGGCTAAAACTTCCAAAATTATGTTGAATAATAGTGGTGAGAGTGGGCAACCTTGTCTTGTTCCTGATCTTAGAGGAAAAGGTTCCAGTTTTTCACCACTGAGAACGATGTTGGCAGTGTGTTTCTCATATATGGCCTTTATTACGTTGACGTAAGTTGCCTCTATGCCTACTTGCAGAAGGATTTTTTTTTTTTTTTTTCGTTATGCGGGCCTTTCACTGCCGTAGCCTCTCCCATTGCAGAGCACAGGCTCTGGATGCGCAGGCTCAGTGGCCGTGGCTCACGCGCCCAGCCGCTCCGCGGCATGTGGGATCTTCCCAGACCCGGGCACAAACCCGTATCTGTTGCATCGGCAGGCAGACTCTCAAACACTGCGCCACCAGGGAAGCCCCTGCAGAAGGATTTTTATCATAAATGGGTGTTGAATTTTGTTGAAAGCTTTTTCTGCATCTATTGAGATGATCATATGGTTTTTCTCCTTCAGTTTGTTAATATGGTTTACCACATTGATTGATTTGCATATATTGAAGTATCCTTGCATTCCTGGGATAAACCATACTTGATCATGGTGTATGATCCTTTTAATGTGCTGTTGGATTCTGTTTGTTGATATTTTGTTGAGGACGTTTTGCATCTATGATCATCAGTGATATTGGCCTGTAGTTTCTCTGTGACATCTTTGTCTGGTTTTGGTATCAGCGTGATGGTTACCTTGTAGAATGAGCTTGGGAGTGTTCCTCCCTCTGCTATATTTTGGAAGAGTTTGAGAGGGATAGGTGTTAGTTCTTCTCTAAATGTTTGATAGAATTCTTCTCTGAAACCATCCGGTCCTGGGCTTTTGTGTGTTGGAAGATTTTTAATCACATTCTCAATTTCCGTGCTTGTGATTGGTCTGTTTATATTTTCTGTTCTTCCTGGTTCCATCTCAGAAGGTTGTGCTTTTGTAAGAATTTGTCCATTTCTTCCAGGTTGTCCATTTTATTGGCATAGAGTTGCTTGTAGTAATCTCTCATGATCCTTTGTATTTCTGCAGTGTCAGTTGTTATTTGTCTTTTTTTATTTCTGATTTTGTTGATTTGCATCTTCTCCCTTTATTTCCTGGTGAGTCTGGCTAATGGTTTATCAATATTGTTTATCTTCTCAAAGAACCAGCTTTTACTTTTATTGATCGTTGCTATTGTTTCCTTCATTCCTTTTTCATTTATTTCTGATCTGATCTTTATGATTTCCTTCTATCTGAAAACTTTAGGGTGTTTTTGTTCTTCTTTCTCTAATTGCTTTAGGTGTAAAGTTAGGTTGTTTATTTGAGATGTTTCTTGAGGTAGGATTGTATTGCTATAAACGTCCATCTTAGAAATGCTTTTGCTGCATTCCATAGGTTTTGAGTCATCGTGTTTTCATTGTCATTTGTTTCTAGGTATTTTTTGATTTCCGCTTTGATTTCTTCAGTGATATCTTGATTTTTTAGTAGTGTATTGTTTTGCCTCCATGTGTTTGTATTTTTTACAGATCTTTTTCATGTAATTGATATCTAGTCTCATAGTATTGTGGTTGGAAGGGATACTTGATACAATTTCAATTTTCTTAAATTTACCAAGGCTTATTCGTGACCCATGATATGATCTAATGTAGAGAACGTTCCATGAGCACTTGAGAAGATAGTGTATTCTGTTGTTTTTGGATGGAATGTCCTATAAATATCAATTAACTCCATCTTGTTTAATGTGTCATTTAAAGCTTGTGTTTCCTTGCTTATTTTCATTTTGGATGATCTGTCCATTGCTGAAAGTGGGGTGTTAAAGTCCCCTACTATGATTGTGTTACTGTCTATTTCTCTTTTTATGGCTGTTAGCATTTGCCTTATGTATTGAGGTGCTCCTATGTTGGGTGCATAAATATTTACAGTTGTTATATCTTCTTCTTGGATTGATCCCGTGACCATTATGTGGTGTCCTTCTTTGTCTCTTGTAATAGTCTTTATTTTAAAGTCTATTTTGTCTGATATGAGAATTGCTACTCCAGCTTTCTTTTGATTTCCATTTGTACGGAATACCTTTTTCTATCCCCTCACTTTCAGTCTGTATGTGTTCCTAGGTCTGAAGTGGGTCTCTTGTAGACAGCATACATATGGGTGTTGTTTTCATATCCATTCAGCCAGTGTTTGACTTTTGGTTGGAGCATTTAATCCATTTACATTTCAGGTAATTATCGATATGTATATTCCCATTACCATTTTCTTAATTGTTTGGGGTTTGTTATTGTAGGTTTCCTTCTCTTGTGTTTCCTGCCTAGAGGAGTTCCTTTAGCATTTGTTGTAAAGCTGGTTTGGTGGTGCTGAATTCTCTTAGCTTTTGCTTGTCTGTTAAGGTTTTAATTTCTCTGTCGAATCTGAATGAGATCTTTGCTGGGTAGAGTAATCTTGGTTGTAGGTTTTCCCTTGCATTACTTTATTATTTTTTTTAACATCTTTCTTGGAGTATGACTGTTTTACAATAGTGTGTTAGTTTCTCCTTTACAACAAAATGAATCAGTTATACATATACATATGTTCCCATATCTCTTCCCTCTTGCGTCACCCTCTCTCCCACCCTCCCTATCCCAACCATCTACATGGTCACAAAGCACAGAGCTGATCTCCCTGTGCTGTGCTGCAGCTTCCCACTAGCTATCTAATTTACATTTGGTAGTGTATATATGTCCCTGACACTCTCTCACTTTGTCACAGCTTACCCTTCCCCCTCCCCATACCCTCAAGTCCATGCTCTAGTAGGTCTGTGTTTTATTCCCGTCCTACCACTAATCTCTTCATGACATTTTTTTCCTTAGATTCCATATATATGTGTTAGTATATGGTATTTGTTTTTCTCCTTCTGACTTACTTCACTCTGTATGACAGACTCCAGGACTATCCACCTCATTACAAATAACTCAGTTTCATTTCTTTTTATGGCTGAGTAATATTCCATTGTATATATGTGCTACATCTTCTTTATCCATTCATCTGTTGATGGACACTTAGGTTGCTTCCATGTCCTAGCTATCATACATAGAGCTGCTATGAACATTTTGGTACATGACACTTTTTGAATTATCGTTTTCTCAGGGTATATGCCCAGTAGTGGGATAGCTGGGTCATATGGTAGTTCTATTTTTAGTTTTTTAAGGAACCCCCATACTGTTCTCCATAGTGGCTGTAACAATTTACATTCCCACCAGCAGTTCAAGAGGTTTCCCTTTTCTCCACACCCTCTCCAGCATTTATTGTTTCTAGAGTTTTTGGTGATGGCCAATCTGAGCGGTGTGAGATGATATCTCATTGCAGTTTTGATTTGCATTTCTCTAATGATTAATGATGTTGAGCATTCTTTCATGTGTTTGTTAGCAATCTGTATATCTTCTTTGGAGAAATGTCTATTTAGTTCTTCTGCCCATTTTTGGATTGGGTTGTTTGGTTTTTTTTGTTTTTGAGCTGCATGAGTTGCTTATAAATTTAGGATATTAATCCTTTGTCAGTTGCTTCATTTGCAAATATTTTCTCCCATTCTGAGGGTTGTCTTTTGGTCTTGTTTATGGTATCCTTTGCTGTGCAAAAGCTTTTAAGTTTCATTAGGTCCCATTTGTTCATTTTTGTTTTTATTTCCATTTGTCTAGGAGATGGGTCAAAAAGGATCTTGCTGTGATGTATGTCATAGAATGTTCTACCTATGTTTTCCTCTAAGAGTTTGATAGTGTCTGGCCTTACATTTAGGTCTTTAACCCATTTTAGCTTTATTTTTGTGTGTGGTGTTAGGGAGTGTTTTAATTTCATACTTTTACAGGTAGCTGTCCAGTTTTCCCAGCACCACTTATTGAAGAGGCTGTCTTTTCTCCACTGTGTATCCGTCCCTCCTTTATCAAAGATAAGGTGACCATATGTGTGTGGTTTTACCTCTGGGCTTTCTATCCTGTTCCATTGATCTATATTTCTGTTTTTGTGCCAGTACCATACTGTCTTGATTACTGTAGCCTTGTAGTATAGTGTGAAGTCCGGGAGCCTGATTCCTCCAGCTCCATTTTTCGTTCTCAGATTGCTTTGGCTATTCGGGGTCTTTTGTGTTTCCATACAAAATGTGAAATTTTTCGTTCTAGTTCTGTAAAAAATGCCAGTGGTAATTTGATAGAGATTGCATTGAATCTGTAGATTGCTTTGGGTAGTAGAGTCATTTTCACAGTGTTGATTCTTCCAATCCAAGAACATGGTATATTTCTCCAGCTATTTGTATCATCTTTAATTTCTTTCATCAGTGTCTTATAGTTTTCTGCATACATGTCTTTTGTCTCCTTAGGTAGGTTTATTCCTAGATATTTTATTCTTTTTGTTGCAGTGGTAAATGGGAGTGTTTTCTTAATTTCACTCTCATATTTTTCATCATTCGTGTATAAGAATGCCAGAGATTTCTCTGCATTAATTTTGTATCCTGCTACTTTACCAAATTCATTGATTAGCTCTAGTAGTTTTCTGGTAGCATCCTTAATATTCTCTATGTATATTATCATGTCATCTGCCAACAGTGACAGCTTTACTTCTTCTTTTCCTATTTGGATTCATGTTATTTCTTTTTTTCCTCTGATTTCTGTGGCTAGAACTTCCAAAACTATGTTGAATAAGAGTGGTGAGAGTGGGCAACCTTGTCTTGTTCCTGATCTTAGTGGAAATGGTTTCAGTTTTTCACCATTGAGAACAATGCTGGCTGTGGGTTTGTCATATATGGCCTTTATTATGTTGAGGAAAGTTCCCTCTATGCCTACTTTCTGCAGGGTTTTTATCATAAATGGGTGTTGAATTTTGTCAAAAGCTTTCTCTGCATCTATTGAGATGATCATATGGTTTTTCTCCTTCACTTTGTTGATATGGTGTATCACGTTGATTGATTTGCATATACTGAAGAATCCTTGCATTCCTGGAATAAACCCCACTTGATCATGGTGTATGATCCTTTTAATGTGCTGTTGGAGTCTGTTTGCTAGTATTTTGTTGAGGATTTTTGCATCTATGTTCCTCAGTGATATTGGCCTGTAGTTTTCTTTCTTTGTGACGTCTTTGTCTGGTTTTGGTATCAGGGTGATGGTGGCCTCATAGAATGAGTTTGGGGGTGTTCCTCCCTCTGCTGTCTTTTGGAAGAGTTTGAGAAGGATAGGTGTTAGCTCTTCTCTAAATGTTTGATAGAATTCACCTGTGAAGGAATCTGGTCCTGGGCTTTTGTTTGTTGGAAGATTTTTAACCACAGTTTCAATTTCAGTGCTTGTGATTGGTGTGTTCATATTTTCTATTTCTTCCTGGTTCAGTCTCGGCAGGTTGTGCATTTCTAAGAATTTGTCCATTTCTTCCAGGTTGTCCATTTTATTGGCATACAGTTGCTTGTAGTAATCTCTCAAAATCTTTGGTATTTCTGCAGTGTCCGTTGTTACTTCTCCTTTTTCATTTCTAATTCTATTGATTTGAGTCTTCTCCCTTTTATTATTGATGAGTCTGGCTAATGGTTTATCAATTTTATTTATCTTTTCAAAGAACCAGCTTTTACTTTTATTGATCTTTGCTATTGTTTCCTTCATTTCTTTTTCATTTATTTCTGATCTGATCTTTATGATTTCTTTCCTTCTGCTAAATTTGGGGGATTTTTGTTCTTCTTTCTCTAATTGCTTTAGGTGCAAAGTTAGGTTGTTTATTCGAGATGTTTCCTTTTTCTTAAGGTATGATTGTATTGCTATTAACTTCCCTCTTAGAACTGCTTTTGCTGTATCCCAGAGGTTTTGGGTCATTGTGTCTCCATTGTCATTTGTTTCTAAGTATTTTTTGATTTCCTCAGTGATCACTTCGTTATTAAGTAGTGTATTGTTTAGCCTCCATGTGTTTGTATTTTTTACAGATCTTTTCCTGTAATTGATATCTAGTCTCATAGCGTTGTGGTCGGAAAAGATACTTGATACAATTTCAATTTTCTTAAATTTGCCAAGGCTAGATTTGTGACCCAATATATGATCGATCCTGGAGAATGTTCCATGAGCACTTGAGAAAAATGTGTATTCTGTTGTTTTTGGATGGAATGTCCTATAAATATCAATTAAGTCCATCTTGTGTAATGTATCATTTAAAGCTTGTGTTTCCTTATTTAGTTTCATTTTGGACGATCTGTCCATTGGTGGAAGTGGGGTGTTCAAGTCCCCTACTATGATTGTGTTACTGTCGATTTCCCCTTTTAAGGCTGTTAGTATTTGCCTTATGTATTGAGGTGCTCCTATGTTGGGTGCATAAATATTTACAGTTGTTATATCTTCTTCATGGATCGATCCCTTGATCATTATGTAGTGTCCTTTTTTGTCTCTTGTAATAGTTTTTATTTTAAAGTCTATTTTGTCTGATTCATTACTTTAAATATGTCCTGCCATTCCCTTCTGGCTTGCAGAGTTTCTGCTGAAAGACCAGCTGGTAACCGCATGGGGATTCCCTTGTATGTTATTTGTTGTTTTTCCCTTGCTGCTTTTAATATGTTTTCTTTGTATTTAATTTTTGATAGTTTGATTAATATGTATCTTGGCATGTTTCTCCTTTTGTTTATCCTGTATGGGACTCTCTGTGCTTCCTGGACTTGATTGACTATTTCCTTTCCCATATTAGGGAAGTTTTCAACTATAATCTCTTCAAATATTTTCTCAGTCCCTTTTTCTCTTCTTCTTCTGGGATCCCTATGTTTTGAATGTTGTTGTGTTTAATGTTGTCCCATAGGTCTCTGAGACTGTCCTCATTTCTTTTCATTCTTTTTTCTTTATTCTGCTCTGCAGTAGTTATTTCCACTATTTTATCTTCCAGGTCACTTATCTGTTCTTCAGCCTCAGTTATTCTGCTATTGATCCCTTCTAGAGAATTTTTAATTTCATTTATTGTATTGTTCGTCATTGTTTGTTTGCTCTTTAGTTCTTCTAGGTCCTTGTTAAACATTTCCTGTATTTTCTCCATTCTATTTACAAGATTTGGATCATCTTTACTGTCATTACTCTGAATTCTTTTTCAGGTAAACTGCCTATTTCCTCTTCATTTTTTTTGGTCTGGTGGGTTTTTACGTTGCTCCTTCATCTGCTGTTTGTTTCTTTGTCTTCTCATTTTGATTAACTTACTATGTTTGGTGTCTCCTTTTTGCTGGCTTCAGTTTCGTAGTTCCCATTGTTTTTGGTGTCTCCTCCCAGTGGCTAAGGTTGATTCAGTGGCTTGTGTAGGCCTCCTGGTAGAGGGGACTGGTGCCTGTGTTCTGGTGGATGAGGCTGTATCTTTTGTTTCTGGTGAGCAGGACTGCATCCGGTGGTGTGTTTTCAGGTGTCTGTGACCTTATGATTTTAGGCGGCCTCTCTGCTAATGGGTAGGGCTGTGTTCCTGTCTTGCTAGTTGTTTGGCATAGGGTGTCCAGCACTTTAGCTTTCTGGTCATTGAGTGGAGCTGGTTCTTAGTGTTGAGATGGAGATCTTTGGGAGAGCTGTCGCTGTTTGATATTGTGTGGAGCCAGGAGGTCTCTGGTGGACCATTGTCCTGAACTTGGGTCTCCCACCTCAGAGACACAGGTGTGACACCCGGCCGGAGCACCAAGTCCCTGTCAGCCACACGGCTGGGAAGAAAAGGGAGAAAAAACAAAGGAAAGAAAGAAAAAAATAATAAAATATAGTTATTAAAATTTTTAAAAATTATTAAAAATAAAGTAATTTAAAAGTCATAAAAAAAGAAAGAAACAAGAGAGCAACCAAAGCAATAAACAAATCCACCAATGATAACAAGGACTAAAAACTGTACTAAAACAAGCAAACAAGCAAACAAAAAAACAGACAGACAGAACCCTAGGACAAACGGTAAACACAAATCTATACAGACAGAATCACACAAAGAAGCATACACATAGACACTCACAAAAAGAGAAAAAGGAAAAAAATATATATATCTGTATATTAAAAGAAAGGAAGAGAGCAACCAAATCAATAAGCAAATCTACCAATGATAATAAACTCTAAATATTAAACTAAGATAAACATGAAACCAGAAACAGATTAGATGCAGAAAGCAAACCCCTAGTCTCCGGTTTCTCCCAAAGTCCACCGCCTCAATTTTGGGATGATTTGTTGTCTATTCAGGTATTCCAGAGATGCAGGGTACATCACGTTGATTGTGGAGTTTTAATCTGCTGCTCCTGAAGCTGCTGGGAGAGATTTACCTTTCTCTTCTTTGTTCACACAGCTCCCGGGTTTCAGCTTTGGACTTGGCCCCACCTTTGCATGTAGGTCACCTGAGGGCGTCTGTTCTTCCCTCCGAAAGAATGGAGTTAAAGTAGCAGCTGCTTAGGGGGCTCTGGCTCACTCAGGCCGGGGGGAGGGAGTGGGTACGGATGCGGGGAGAGCCTGCGGCGGCAGAGGCCAGTGTGACGTTGCAAAAGCCTGAGGCGTGCCGTGCGTTCTCCCGGGGAGGTTGTCCCTGGATCCCGGGACCCTGACAGTGGCGGGCTGCACAGGCTTCCAGGAGGGGAGGTGTGGATAGTGACCTGTGCTTGCACACAGGCTTCTTGGTGGCAGCAGCAGCAGTCTTAGTGTGTCATGCCCGTCTCTGGGTTCCACGCAGATAGCCGCGGCTTGCGCCCGTCTCTGGAGCTCATTTAGGTGGCGCTCCGAATCCCCTCTCCTCATGCACCCTGAAACAATGGTCTCTTGCATTTTAGGCAGTTCAAGACTTTTTCCCAGACTACCTCCTGGCTAGCTGTGGTGCCCTAGCCCCCTTCAGGCTGTGTTCACACAGCCAACCCCAGTCCTCTCCCTGGGATCTGACCTCCAAAGCCGGAGCCTCACCTCCCATCCTCCATCTGCCCCGGCGGGTGAGCAGACACACCTCTCAGTCTGGTGAGTGCTGGTCGGCACTGATCCTCTGTGTGGGAATCTCTCCACTTTCCCCTCTGCACCCCTGTTGCTGCGCTCTCCTCCGTGGCTCCAAAGCTTCTCCTCCGCCACCCTCTATCTCCACCAGTGAAAGGGCTTCTAGTGTGTGGAAACCTTTCTTCCTTCACAGCTCCCTCCCACTGGTGCAGGTCCCCTCCCTATTATTTTGTCTTTGTTTTTTTCTTTTTTCTTTGGACCTACCCAGGTACGTGGGGAGTTTCTTGCCTTTTGGGAAATCTGAGGTCTTCTGCCAGCGTTCAGTGGGTGTTCTGTAGGAGCTGTTCCACGTGTAGATGTATTTCTGATGTATTTGTGGGGAGGAAGGTGATTTCCATGTCTTACTCTTCCACCATCTTGAAGGTCTCTCGAGCTTCCTTTTTAATACATTAAATAATAAGATACAGTAACATGTCTAATAATTACTGCATTTTCTTCTTTTGTTGTGATAAGACATAACATGAAATCTACCCTCTTAAAATTTTTTAAAATGCACAATAAATTATTGTTAAGTCTAGGAACAATGTTCTACAGCAGATCTCTAGAACCTATTCATCTTGCATGACTGAAGCTTTGTATCAGTTGCACAGTGACTCCCCATTTCTCCTTCACCCCAGACCCTGGCAACCACCAATCTTCTCTCTGCTCCTATAAGTTTGACTTTTGTAGATACCTGATACAAGTAGAATCATGAAGCATTTGTCTTTTTTTTTTTTTTGTGGTACGTGGGCCTCTCACTGTTGTGGCCTCTCCCATTGCGGAGCACAGGCTCCAGATGCGCAGGCTCAGCGGCCATGGCTCACGGGGCCAGCCGCTCCATGGCATGTGGGAACTTCCCAGACTGGGGCACGAACCCGTGTACCCTGCATCGGCAGTGGACGCTCAACCACTGCGCTACCAGGGAAGCCCATTTGTCTTCTTTTAACTGGCTTCTTTCGCCTCGCATAATGTCCCCCAGCTTTATCCATGTTGTCGCAAATGGCAGAATTTTTTTTCTTTTTTTAAGGCTAAATAATATTCCATTGCATACAACATTTTCTTTATCCATTCATCCATTGATGGACATATAGGTTGTTTTCATATCTTGACTATTGTGTATAGTGCTGCAGTGAACATGTGGCAGCAGAGTTATCTCTTCGATATCCTATTTTCACTTCCTTTGAATATATATCCAAAAGTGGGATTGTTAGATCATATGGTGGTTCTATTTTAAATGCTTTGAGGAAAGAGACGTAGAGACCCCAATATAAACTAACACTGTGTGTGTCAACTGAAAGTGATTGTGCTTCAACCCAGATGGGAGAGACAGTAACAAGATAAAGTGAGAAAGGGAGGGCTCCAACTTGTTCATTAAAATTCAAAGTCCTCTGTCTTATGGGTTTTTTAATCCCATAATCTGAAGAGTGCATACATATGTGCATGGCTGATCTAAACTCTTCTCCTTTCAATGTGATCAATAGATTGAACAGTGGACATACTGTATAAGAAATAATGAAGACAACTTAATCAGTACATGCACATCACATGTAGAATCCAATTATTTTGAAACATGATACAAACTAAATATTGGGTAATGGGTAGTTTATTATAGGAATTTTATTTTATTTATTTATTTTTGGCTGCATAGTGTCTTCGTTGCTACGCATGGACTTTCTCTAGCTGCAGTGAGCACGGGCTACTCTTCATTGCAGTGTGCAAGCTTCTCATCGTGGTGGCTTCTCTTGTTGCAGAGCATGGGCTCTAGGCACATGGGCTTCAGTAGTTGTAGCACGTGGGCTCAGTAGTTGTGGCTCACGGGCTTAGTTGCTCCACTGCATGTGGGATCTTCCCAGACCAGGGCTCGAATCCATGCCCCCTGCCTTGGCAGGCAGATTCTTAAACACTGTGCCACCAAAGACCTATAGCCATTTTAATACATAATATTAATGCCTTACATATATATACCTTTTGACAGTTTATATTTTACTGTAGTTAAATGATTTACAAAAGTCAAAAACTCAAAAAGCTTTAGGACTGACACATGGACCCAGGTTTTCTTTCTGTAAGACCAAGGCTGATTTTTACATAGCTCACCAAAAAGGGAGAACCACTGTGGAGTGAAATTTTTTTGATATCTGGAACCATACTGTAGAAGCTTAAAGGTGTTATCCAAGTTGTCATAAGCCTATTATTTCTCTGCATTACAGAACTGGAAGGCAGCATTAATGGCTAAATGCCATACTTAGCAATACTTTATGTTGTTTGGGACTGGAAATGTGCCTGAAATATACATTGTTTTGTTTCCCCCAAAATAGCTTCTGTAATATTGAAATCTGACAAGTAACCTAATGATTTCATAGCATACTTTCAAATGTAACTGTGAAGTTGTTAAAGGCCCAGGCAAATAATCAAAATAAACACCTCAACCAATAGCTAACAGAGGAACTAGACTTGAGTGAAGGAATGGGGAGATAGAGAATAACAAACTACTTCGTTGACAACCTTAGGGATGTTCAGCCTTACAGGCAGTCTTTTTGATGTTCCCAGTCCATTTCCAACAAGTCTGGCATTCGGAACAGGGGCTGCAAAAGACTAACTGTGGGTTTACATTTCCCACAACTACACAGATAGAGAGAGGGGACAATGGAGCATCCCGTTTCTTCTTAAGACAATAGTATCTCCTGGCTTCCATGATCTCACTCTCCTACCTTTCGTTCTACCTCACAGGCTGCTCCTTCTCAATTTTATAGCTAGTTCCTCCTATTCCCCTTGACCCTTAAGGCAGTGGTTTTCAAAATTTTGATCATGCTTTCCTATCAGAACAAAAATTGAAGCACATTTCTTCTCATAAATGAACATTTATTTATATATTTTATATCAATATGTTAAAATAAACATATACAGAGATATAAATCAATAAAGATAAGTATAAATACATATAGGAGGATTAGCATTTTTCTTTTACACTCCAATTAATTGCACTGAATCCCTCAGGGGTGTGCACAACACAGTTTGAGACCACATCTTTTATTTTTTAAAAAAAAGATTTATTTATTTATTTTTGGCTATGTCAGGTCTTAGTTGCAGCATGCAGGATCTTCACTGAGGCATGTGGAATCTTTCATTGTGGTGCACGGGTTTCTCTCTAGCTGTGGCATGTGGGTTTTTCTCTGTAGTTGTGGTGTGCAGGCTCCCAGGCACATGGGCTCTGTAGTTATGGCATGTGGGTTCCAGAGTGCGTGGGCTCTGTAGTTTGTGGCATGCAGGCTCTCTAGTTGAGGTGCACAAGCTCAGTAGTTGTGGCGGGCAGGCTTAGTTGCCCCATGGCATGTAGGATCTTAGTTCCATGACCAGGGATCGAACCCGCATCCCATCTTCACAGTTTATCTTGAATTTGCCTTTCCTTCCTCTGTTTCACCACCACGTGAATCCAGGTCACCTCTGCCCTCTTGCCTGATTGAGCCACAGTCTCTTAATATCATTGCTATTGTTCTCTTCCTAGCCAATCCTACAGAGCATAAAACCCATCTCAAAATGTCAGACAGATAAGGACATTTCCATGCTTAACTCCCTTCATGGACTTTTCTTACAATTAAAATGAACTCCAAACTCCTTAACATGGCTTAGACTGTGCTGAGTTACTAAATATACTGTATTCCTATCTTTTTCATGATCTTCTCAAGCCACTTTTCTCCATCCATAGATTCTAGTCATGGCAGTCTTTCTTCACTTTCTGAAACACCTCGGCCTTTGCACCTCGTTTTCCCCCTCTTCTTTCTCAAATGCTCTTCCCTTTTTCTTATGTTGCTGGGTGCTTCTTTCCATTTAGGTATCACATGAAATGACACGACCTCCTGCTCCTATCCTCATTACCTCACAAAAAGTTGATGCTCATGTTAAACCGTTAGTAGAATTCCACTCTGCAATGAAAAAAAAGGAACAAGTTTTTGATGGAAGCAACAATATGTTGAATCTTAAAAACACTATGCTGAGCAAATGGGCACAGGCACAAATAAAAACATTTCCATTAAGTTAAAGAACACCAAAACTAATTTGTGGTAATAGAAGGAAGAAGGTTGTTGCCTCTACAAGAAGGTTGGAGTTGACTGACCAGAAGCATAGGGAACTTTCTGAGGTGATTGAAATGTTCTGCATTATGTTTGAATTGGAAGTTACATGGAAGTATTCAATTCTCAAAACTCAACAATCTAAACACTTAGATTTGTGCATTTTATTGTATGTAAGTCATGCCTCAGTTGGAAAAAAATAGCAATATGTTTATTCCTGAAATTGTGTCAGCAGTTGAAGTTCTTTTAAAGATTTGATTCCAATGAGATTCATTCCATAGCCATCATCAGGGTGTGATAATTTTGCATGTTGTTAAGTCCATTTTGGATCATTGAAAGTTACACTCCCATTAAAAATTTAGTTACTGATGATGGCTGCATAGTAGAAAGTCTATCTCCATTGCTCTTTAATAACTTTTGAGATTTCGACTTCTTAGCAGCTTTGGGAGGACGCGGTATCACATGGTGGAGCATGCTTGTATTTTAGAGTTAGATAGGACTGGTATAGAATCTCATGTCTGCCAATTATCTATGGTGTGGGCGCATTGCTGGGTCTCAATATCTTCAACTGTGAATTGAGAATAAAGTCTGGCTTAACAAAACAAAGATTCTTAAATTATATTATTAGTATTCCTGGGATTCAGGACCCTCTAAGTCCTGTCCACGGATGCCAGGTTAAAGACCCTTATCATGGACTAGAATAAGTTGAGATGTCAAAATGAAAGTATATTTGTCAAAACGCCTGTGATGGTTGACCACCACAGAGTAGGCACTCTCTAAAACCTACTTTCTACCTTCTTTCTTTTCCGTAAGAAGCATTCTGTATTTGAAAAAGAAAAAAAAATCAAATGGTTATTTGCATTTTGGCAGTTGGGACTGATTTATTTGCGACATGTTATGAGAAGAATAGCAAAGGTGAACCACTGAAAGTGCTGTCAGTACACATACTGAGGTGAATCTGTGAAGCTTTTATTTTAAAATTAATGCACAAAATATAAGAGGTGTGTTAGAAAGAACTTATATCTATGAAAGGGTATACAAAAGACATGAAATTATGTTAGCCTGTTTGGAGAATGTTCAAAATATCGTTGTATTTTAGTGTATTTGTTGCTCATTGTTCAGATGTGTATTTGGGGGTATGTGTATTTAATCAGGAGAACAGCTAAAAATTAATAGTAACAGTGTTTTTTACTTTGTGGTCTTATACTAATAGCTCAAATGTAGCTCCATTCCCAGAAAAGCCTAGGGTATGCATCTTGAAAGATTGTTGAATAATAGGAAAGGGAGACAATTCATCTGTAACCATTAAATTGTTATGGTCCACAGACGGGAATAAAGACACAGACCTACTAGAGCATGGACTTGAGGATATGGAGAGGGGGAAGGGTAAGCTGTGACAAAGTGAGAGAGTGGCGTGGACATATATACACTACCAAACGTAAAATAGAGAGCTAAGGGGAAGCAGCAGCATAGCACAGGGAGATCAGCTCGGTGCTTTGTGACCACCTAGAGGGGTGGGATAGGGAGGGTGGGAGGGAAGGAGATGCAAGGGGGAAGAGATATGGGGATATATGTATATGTATAGCTGATTCACTTTGTTGTAAAGCAGAAACTAACACACCATTGTAAAGCAATTATACTCCAATAAAGATGTTAAAAGAAAATTTTCCAAAGTAGCCATGCCAGTTAACACATATTCACAATCTAAAGGCCACTAGACACAAAACTAAGAGAAATATAGCAATCTTTGCTTTATATCACTGTAATCCTTTAGTATGTTTAAATGAAGTTTCACATGTGAGGATATGTCATGTGTTTAGAGGTAAGTAAAATTGACCCTTCAACAACACAGGTTTGAATGACACAGTCCACTTATATGCAACCTTTCCTCAGCAGTAAATACTGTAGTACTATACCATCTGCGGTTGGTTGAATCCATGCATGCAGGACCACAGATGAGAGGGCCAACTATAAGTAACACGCAGATTTTAGACTGCTTATCGTGTCTGCGCCCCTAACCCACTTGTTGTTCAAGGGTCAACTATACGTCTCTTAAATTTAATTAAAATGTACTCAGTTTGCTGGATGTTGCTATTCCACATGGAGATGAATGCAGTCTGTGTTGAGCTGGGGGGTCTGTACATATTCTCTGTGGCCTGTGGCTATTTTGACAATGCTGAAAGTTGTGTTTATTCTTGGTTTTTTTTCATCGTGGTGATTTTAAGAGTCATTAAGCCTTTTAACCTCTTCAGTGTATATTTCATTCATTTCTGGATTTCCTGTTTGTCTCTCCTGCCTGGCCTGTGGTAGGAAGCATGGTGTCAGAGAACAGTACCTACCTCATATAATGAGGGATCCCGGGACTCTCCTTGAGGCCCAGATCCTGCATCCATGTTAAGAACACCTCTGTGATTTTGCTTCTTGACCTGTAAAGTGAAAATAATTACTTGGGTCATGGTAAGATGATGAGGATTATGTGAGATAATACTTTTAAAATCAGGTCCCCTTACTGTATGCTCTTAGAGTTTCAGGTAACACTTGTCACATTTGTAACATCATTTTTAACTATCAATGTTTGGATCAATGCCCTTCTTACCTAGTATATTGTAAGCTCCAAGAGGGAAAATGATCTATTTTATCCACAGTTGTGTTCCCAGGGACTAACATGGTATCTGGCAAAGAACAATTGTTCAATAAATACTTTTTGGAGGAAAAGAATGGTGGGAACCTTATCCACTTATTCTCACTCAGTTTTTCCCCTGTTCCTTCACCAAAATGAATAGAATGAAAGCATAGTCAAATTGATATGGTATTTTAAACCAGTCAGAGGAAAGATGGAAGTCGTTCTTAGAGTGAGAAGCCATCAAGCTGTGTCAGTTAGCAAATTAAGGACCAGGGAAGTTTAGCATAAAGGAGAGGAGTTGTGATAACTGTCTTCAAACATTTGGAGGATTATTACATAGGTAAGAATTTAATCTTGTTCTGAATAGCCCCAAGACATACAAGGATCCATAGCCTCTGAGTTTAAACTACAGGGTGGCAGACTTTTGACTCTTTATTAAGAGGCACCTCATAGGTCTTCCAAAAGAAGAAACTGGGTGCCTCAAGAGAGAGTGTATTTTCTCGCACTGAAGATATCTGAACATAAGTGAGATGAGGGGAAGTTGGAACTTGGGAGTTATAAAAAAAAGGATTTGTAAATCGGTTGGGTGATCAGGAGAGGTGACTTTTAAAGTCCATGGAATTCTAGGAGTTTGTGATTCTGTGAGTCATATTCTCCCAACGAAAGAAAGGCAGGGCAGAAGGTGGGACTGAAACAGGATGAAGATATCAGGAACTCATAAAAGGTGAGAGAAGGAAGTAAGACATATCAGAGGATAACTCTGTTTCAGACATTTACCTAGAGCCAGCCCCATATAGAGAGCCTTAGTGGGCTAGTTAAAAATCCTTAACAATACCAACATAGAAAATAACTAAGAAAAATTAAAGTTTCCAAGTGTTCTAACCTACTTTTCAGTTGATAGTTTTGCCACAAATACCTTAGGGCATATCTATATAAAAGGCATAAATTTATTTTTTTCAGTGGTAGAAATGATACCTCTTAAAGAGTTTGTGACTCTGTGAATCAAAGCACAATTATAAAAATCCTGAGGTGAAGTATATATCAAACATTTTAAATATGTCTAGCTAGAAGACAACAATAATCTTAACTAAATGCTTAGATACTCCTAACAATACCATGTATTCACTATGAAACCTAAAACAAGTTGCCTACTATTCACTCATTCAACTCAGTTAATGAGTACCTACTATGTGTCACTTATTGTGTAAGGCACAGGGGATATAGCATTGAACAAAACGGATATAGTCCCTGATGGAGTTTTCAGTCTTTTGATGAAATTAAGAATGCAGTGAGTGAAAAGTACAGACATTAAATAACTGTGCAATTAGCCACAAAACTGGCTCTGAAATTTGTCTAGGGCAACATTTCTCAACCTCTGTACTTTTGACATTTTGAGCCACATAATTCTTTCTTGTGGTGTGCTACCCTGTTTATAGGATATTGAGCAATGTCCCTGACCTCTACCCACTGGAAGGGAAGGCAAATAGCCCCCCTCTTGTGACAGGAATGTCCCAGACATTGCCTGATGTCCCTCAGAGAGCAGAATCATCCCTGATTGAGAACTGCTGGTCTGGGGGGAGATCTTTCTGAGGAGGTGACATCTAAGGAAGCTGGTATGTACTTGACTTTGGTCTTGGTAGAACAACGGAATATGTCCCCTGCTCTCAAATGGCTGCAGACTAATAAAAAAAATGTAACCAGAAATTAATAATGCGTGATAAGTGCTATGGGAATATTGATGAAAGGCTCCTAACCTAAAAGTGTGACCTCAGATTCAGGCTTTTGGGGGTTGAAATCTTGGTCAGATACTAATCAACCTACTTAGTATCTTCAGGACCAGTTTTATCATGTGTAAAATGGGGTTAGGAAGGCGACCCATTTCCTAATCTCTTTTTGAGGATACAGGGGTTCAAGTAGGAAAAAGCCTTTATTTTTTATTGAAGTATAGTTGATTTACAATGTTGTGTTAGTTTCTGATGTGTAGCAAAGTGATTTGTATATATATATATATAATAAACTTTTTCATATTCTTTTCTATTATTGTTTATTACAGGATATTGAATATATAGTTCCCTTTGCTGTATAGTAGGTCCCTGTTGTTTATCTATTTTATATATAGTAGTTTGTGTCTGCTAATCCTGATTTATCCCTAATTTATCCCTTCCTCCCCCACCCCTGGAAAAAGCCTTTAGAACTATACCTGGTGCATAGTAAAAGGAAGGACTAAGAGAAAGAAGAAACTGCAGATTTTTTTTTTTCTGTGTTGAGCCAGATAACATATACTTTAAGTTTTGTGGGCCAAACAGTCTCTATTCCAGCCTACTCAGTTATGCTGGTGTAGTGTGAAAGTAACCATGGGCCATACTAAAATTAATGTGTGTGACTGTGTTTCCAGTAAAACTTGTTTTACAACAACAAAGTTTGCAAAAGAAAGTTTTTGGTAATTCACCACCTCCTGATAAACACACACCATTGTTAACAGTGAAAATTATCAAAGTTATTTTTTTCTTACATATTTTTATTTAAAAATTTAAAAAATATATTCTTACATATTTTTAAAGATGTTTGTTCATCACATTATTTTTTTTTATTTTTCAAAATTTTCAAACTTGCTTTGTTGGTTCTAGCTCATGAAATAAGTCAAAAGGAATTTAAAAAAACAAATATTATACATACTTTTGAAGAATAAAAGATATTGTTAAATAGGATGATTATACATATACTGATAATACCCAGGAGACTAAATTTTTTTAATGTGAGAATATTTCTAAAAATATGCTAACATGAATGGAGACAATACAAATATATAAATGTCAATAGCTTTTCTTTATACTGTCAACTATTTATAGCTGTAAATGAAAAAAAATCCCATTTACAATAATAAGAAAATATGAATTAAGAGGAATAAAGTTAACAAAAAGGTTAAGTTTTCCTATAGGGGAAAGAAACTATAAGAATATACATAAGGACACACACCAAAGAAAAAATAAATGCAAAGAAATATTTTGTTCTGGGATTCCAAGCTTATTGTCATTAAGGTTATAATACTTGTGGAATTGACATTTGAGTTTAAGGCACTTGTAGTCAGAATGCCCTTGGTGTGTTTGTGGTAATTGGGTAAAATAATTCCAAAGTTTGTAGGAAGTAATATGATTTCAAATTTTTATAGAAGAATAATCTGTGTGTGTGTAAATTGCTAAGAACTTTATGAATAAGAAGTATATTGTGGAGGTACTTGCCTTTCCAGATTTTGACTGTACTTTGATTGCAGGTAATTATAATGAAAACCATACTACTGGCACAGTGCTAGACAAATGGGTCAGTGAACTAAAACTGGGAGTTCAAAAAATATCCAGATAAGATAGAGAAGATATTTCACGTCTGTGTGAATAGGCTATATTATTTAATGAATGCTATTGTGTAACTGATTATTCATATGGAGGAAACAAAAGGCCCTGTATCCTTAATGGTATACAAAAAATAAATTCCAAGTAGTGTAAGGAGCTAACTAGAAACGTAAACTCATAAAAACGATAAAAGAGAATGTAGGACACTACAAATGTGTGATGAGAGAGGGAGTTTTAGCAAGGCAAGAAAAACCCTGTAAACAGAAAATTGGCAGACTGATTTAACTGAAAGTTTAGAGCTTCCATATAGCAAAGGAAGCAATAGACAGAGTGAAAAATAAATTAATAATATTCTTAGAGAAAGTATTTACAAAGTCTTTGACCAATGGGGGTTTATATTACTAATATGCAAAGAGGATACTATAAGAGTCTAACAAATAGCCTATAAGTATATGAAATAATATTAATCGCCACTAGTAATAACGACATACAAGATTTATGTAATACAAATATTATGCCTCTGTTTGGTTTAATTTTTCTGTCTTCTTGATGGAACCATTTACACCAAGTAACAAATTTTAATTTTTCACTACCAGAAACACATATGATCCAATCAGTGCCCTTTGTTATGTTGCAATTGTTAAATAAATAACATTTTTTTCAGTTTTTTACAATTCCTGTAGAATATTACTGAAAAGTATTTATATTTGGTAGAAATTTTATTTGAATTCAAATATTGTGTTTGTGCATCCAGTTTATGCCACTTACCCCATTTACCCCCACCCTAGGAACTTGTTTATGCTTAATTGAAAGTTAAAAAGAAAGAATATCTGATTCTAAAATTTTTATACTTTTATTTCGAAGGGTGAAACATTTTTAATTGTCTGATATAAACAAAGCAGGTTCCCTTTGTTCCTTAGAGGCTTTATACTAAATGGATTTTAATTAATTGATAGCACATTGGGATTAAATTTCCCCATGATCTTCATATTTCTGTTTTCATAGTGGAAACTAACTTGGTGCATTTACTGCCCTTCATAGAACAGTGCTCTGCAATATATTTTTTTCATACAAATATATATCTCTTTTTAAAACTTGTGTAAATCCTTTCAAACAGAGTTTTCCCAGTTGGATCACCTCCGACTCATACTTCCTGGGGAGGCGTGAGGGTGGAGGGGAATGGCTTTAAGAAATGAAGTGCAAAATGTGTAATGCCTTCCTGTGATACAAATATATGAAGTGACCCTGAATGACATCCCTACTCTCGTCTCCTCATTTTTCCCACAAGTATGGTTCTGGTCAATTATAAAAATTGACATTTGCAGTGGGCCCTTCTGTAAAAGAGGTACCAACTCGGAAATGATTTATTTTAGAAACGGAGAAGATATAAACATATATATCCCCTGTCTGTGAAGTGTGAAGGTTGAAAAGCAAGGAAATGATCTTTAAAGTGTCTAAAATATTGATTTGTGGCATAGTTTTACAAAAATGCTTCAGATTAGTTTTTTTTTTTTTTCCTTCTGAATGGCCCCTTATGCTTTGGGTCAGTTGGTGGTAAAACGTGAACCTCTTTATTTTTGAATTTACTTTTAAAAAAGATATTTCATAGTGGGATCTAGCTCCCTTTAGATAGTCAGTGCTGAAAAAGTAAGAATCATTCTGCAAGACCAAATCTTCTATTTTCCCTAATATCACAAGTTTTTCCTTTGTTTCTATACAATGAATCTTCTCTACCTCCCTCTCCCTGAGTAAATGCCCCAACTCAACATTTACAAACGGTTCATTTTCAATCTCTAATATTTATTTCAGGAGCAAAGATATTGGATGTTCAAATTAGAGTTACTTTTCAATATCAGGGTAATAACTTGCATAAATAAATCAGACTTTAGCAAAATAGAAATCTAGCATTTAACAAAATCTCCCCAATATATGCATCTCAACCCATAGATATATAATTATCCTCCATCATTCCTAAGGAATTCACAACAAAATGACCAAATCAAGTGGAAAAGCTAGAATAAAGTTGTTGTTATTCCTCATCAGGGTATTTTATTATCTTTCAGAAAAATTTAAAAGAAATAATTTACATGAAGCAGCCCTTAGTCCTAGCTAAGATTTTTTTAGCTCAATGTTTAAACTTAATTATCCATCTTTACTTATAAATTAAAAGATGAACAAAAAATGCAGAATCTGTCAGGTAGTCCGTATTGCATCAGCTGAAACATATAAAGTATAACAGTGAGTTAAACTGCCTGAGAAATTTGAGTTAGTTATTTAAAGTGCCAGGACAAATACTTTAATGAAAGATGAAATGAAAAAAAAAATGTAGTAGAATATATATGTCTATAAAATACAGTCATATGAGATACATCCATATTTCTTCACTACGTGCACCAGGGTAATACAAAAGAATAACAACAACAAAAGCAGTGTGGTATGTCAGATTTCACCTTTTAATTTAAAAAAATATTCACCTCAAGAGGGGATTTTCTTTTTGGGGTTATGTCAGTTAGTTCACATATTGTTCATTTAAATGATTGATTTACTTTCCTTCTGAGATTTTTCTTGGGTAAGAAGAAATAGATTTTTGATGTCTATCCTGAGTAGAACTAATTGTTTATTACTAATTTGTAAGATCTCTGAGAGGCAGAAAAAGTGGAACTGTGCAACCCTACTGCACTTATAAATCTCCAAATGAAGGGATACATTCCACTGTGTGAAATGTTAAATTAAAAGCATGGTGCAATAATGAAACTTAAGAGCTTTTGCACAGCAAAGGAAACCATAAAGAAGACGAAAAGACAACACTTAGAATGGGAGAAAATATTTGCAAATGAAGCAACTGGCAAAGGATTAATCTCCAAAATTTACAAGAAGCTCATGCAGCTCAATATCAAAAACACAAACAACCCAATTCAAAAATGGGCAGAAAACCTAAATAGACATTTCTTCAGAGAAGATATACTGATTGCCAACAAGCACACGAAAGGATGCTCAACATCACTAATCATTAGAGAAATGCAAATCAAAACTACAATGAGGTATCACCTCACACCAGTCAGAATAGCCATCATCAAAAAATCTACAAACAATAAATGCTGGAGAAGGTGTGGACAGAAGGGAACATTCTTGCACTGTTGGTGGGAATGTAAATAGGTACAGCTACTAAGGAGAACAGTATGGGGGTTCCTTAAAAAACTAAAAATAGAGCTACCATGCGACCCAGCAATCCCACTACTGGGCATATACCCTGAGAAAACCACAATTCAAAAAGAGTCATGTACCAAAATGTTCATTGCAGCTCTATTTACGGTAGCTAGGGCATGGAAGCAACCTAAGTGTCCATCAACAGATGAATGGATAAAGAAGATGTGGCACATATATACAATGGAATATTACTCAGCCATAAAAAGAAACGAAACTGAGTTATTTGTAATGAGGTGGATAGACCTGGAATCTGTCATACAGAGTGAAGTAAGTCAGAAGGAGAAAAACAAATACCATATGCTAACACATATATATGGAATCTAAGGAAAAAAAATGTCATGAAGAGCCTAGGGATAGGACGGGAATAAAACACAGACCTACTAGAGAATGGAGTTGAGGATATGGGGAGGGGGAAGGGTAGGCTGTGACGAAGTGAGAGAGTGGCATGGACTTATATACACTACCAAACGTAGAAGAGATAGCTAGTGGGAAGCAACCGCATAGCACAGGGAGATCAGCTCAGTGCTTTGTGACCACCTAGAGGGGTGGGGTAGGGAGGGTGGGAGAGAGACGCAAGAGGGAGGAGATATGGGGATATATGTATACGTATAGCTGATTCACTTTGTTATAAAGCAGAAACTAACACACCACTGTAAAGCAATTATACTCCAATAAAGATGTTAAAGAAAAAAAATCATGGTGGCACATTACTAACAACAAAATTTATGGACATCTCTGTACTATATATTTATTCAGTTTAAAAAAAGGTCACTGTAGATTAAATTGCCTTCTCTACTGTGCATCATTTTTATATAAAAGAATTTTAAGACTGATAAGCCCAAATATAGCATTTATTTTCTTCAAGTAGCATTCACCTTTTCCCCAATAACATGTAGATACCTTAAGAGAAAACTTGCAGCTTTGCTTAGGCACTCACTACATTTTTGTGGAAAGGCTGTATGGATGATGATTCCAACCTTGACTTTTACATCTTGCCTTCACATTAGAATTAACCAGAAAGCTCTAAAGAAACACATGTCCAGGCCCCAGCCCAGGTTAATCAAATCCAGATTCCTGGGGCGTGAGGTTTGGGCATCATTATTTCTTTAAAGCTGAGTCTAAGGTGCAGCCAGGCTAAGAACTCTTGAGAAGAAACGATGGCTCAGAAAGGTTGAGGAACTTGCCTAAGGCTACACAGTTATTGCAATGCTGACCCTAAATCACAGTCTGCTTCCCTGTTCTATGACTCTCCACTACGTGGGGCTGCCTCTTATAACTACCTTCTTTTCTACTGAAAGAAACAAATTCAAAGAGAGGGGAAGTGAGGGATTATACTTAGGCACAAATTCCAATAAGGCTGTTTTTTCCAGAACTGCAACTTTCCTTATTTTAACACATAACCATATAGCTGTAAGATGCCACTGAAGAAGTGCCCATACAAATTATCAGATGATTTTGGTATGGCAGTTTATATTTCTTGCAAAGTCAATGACTGAATTTTTTTAAATAGTTGTCCTCACAATGGTGTGTGTGTAACCTGGGGATGCATGAAGACCTTCCAAGGAGTAGGCTCAGGTAGTTTTAAAGGACTTTATTTCAATATCTTCAATTTTCTTTTGTACTCTTCACTGTACCTGAGTTGCCTGAAAAAAGATGCCTGCAGTGAAGAAGTCTCTCTCCCTCTACATATATATGACTAATAATTAATTTAAAAACATAATTATAAATATTTTTAGAATTAGCTATATGATAATTGTTTGACTTCAATGGGTAGATCAAAAGAATAAGGGCTTTCATTTGTTCAAGCAAGATTCATCTTTTATCCAAACATTCATCCACCTGATTAAACTTCACTAGTTTATTTTCCTCAAAGCATCTAATTCAGGTGGGTACTAAGTAAGCTAAAAAATCACCCCAGAGCACTTTGATACTACCCACAGTTCTAAATGTTTCCCTTGTTCACAGTTGCCTTTTTTTGAATGTCCAAGCTATTGGTAACATCTTGGATGCTTTGGCAAGGTTCATGAAAAATAAGAAAATGCTTTTCTTGGAGATGGTGTAGTTTGAGGAAAGACTTTCATTTTGAAATTAGACCGACTTGGATTCAAGCTCTAACTTTCCCTTTTGGGAAATTTGTTCAGATGATCTACCCAGTGTTTCTTCTGCAAAGGGATCTTCTTTCCAGGATCCTTGTGAATATTCAAAGCTATATCAATGTTTAGAAGAAAAAATAGGCAGTGGTAAGTGTTAATTCCATTCTTTCCCCAATTAGATTTGTCAAATGGAAAGAAAACTATAAAAAAGAATGAACCAATTATAGCTGACTGAGAATAGCAAAAGATCATTTACAGGGCAAAACTATCTATTAAGTGATTTTAAAATATTAGAAATAATTAACTTTTGTCAGATACTATAACCAAATACCACTCTAATTAAAGTAAAATAAGTGAAAAACTTGGTTTTTTTTCCTATGTATTTACTCATTTTTTCTTTGCCTCATTATTCGCTGGCTTAATATTAAGGGCATATAATGTGCCAGACACTATGTTAGATGTTAAGTATATTGAAAATCTTATAAGTACAATTATATATATATGTATATATATATATATACACATATAATTTATAAATCTTATAAATATATAAAATTTCAACTTTGTGTTATCACAATCAATGCCATATGTGTATGGTATTTAAGAATATGTTTATATGAATATACGTTCTTCATAGGACCTTGTATGGGATGTAGAGTCTCACCAGACCAGAGGAATCTGCTCACATTCACCTCTCCTTTTGAAGTTCATTAATGATACATCATCCAAATAACACTACAAACTACAGTTTGGCTTGAGAATATATTAGATTTATCTTGCACACAATGAAGCTATAAAACATGTCTAGAATAATGTATTTTATATATATATATATATACTTACACACATACACATAATGTAATATGTATAGAAAATTATATATCCAATAAAATTTTATATAAATAAAAGGTAGCTTCTATGATACTATATAGCCTTAAAACTTTTCCGTTAATTTTATAGAAATGATGTGAAATATATTCCATGATGTGGTATTATTAGCATTTTAGACTCTGACAGAGGCAAAAGCTAGAGAGAAGGGAGAACAAGAGTAAGAGTATAATGGACAAAGCTTTACCGGAAGCCAAACCACCATTTTATATTTCAAAGATCACAGGTTTCCCCACTTTGCTTTGCTGTTGAAATCTTCAGATGCACCTTGCCCATGGCTGGGTTATTTTCAAAGATTAAAATGCTAAACTGGAAATTAAATGCGACTTAATTCCCAATTTAAATTCCCTTGATTTTTGAAAAGTAAAAGATTAAAAGAATTATATAATTGCAATTCTGGAAAATTCTTCATGGAAGAAGTAATTCTGGGAAAGGTGAAATATACAAGTCGGGGGGTGATTTACTGGTGGAGAGAAGAACCTAAGGTATCATTAATTTGAAATGGGTGTGGAAATCTATTTTCACATTGAAAATATACTATATTTTAGTAATTTCCTTGTCATTTTACTGTCTCCTTTTCTGTTATAATACAAATTCTGAATTCCTCATTCCATTTAAGATCTGACTCATAATGTATTAGCTCTTCTAAAGTTATCAAGAAATACTGGCTACACAATATTCTAAAGATTTCAAAGCAATTATTTTTAGGTTTAAATATGAAACTATTGAACTTTTAATGTCAGTAATATTCCAGGGTTTTTTTTAAGAAGAAAACTATACTTAAGTAATAATAAATCTGTGCACTTAAGCAACTCGCAGCAACCAGAGAAAGCCTGCGCACAGCAATGAAGACCCAACACAGCCATAAATAAATAAATAAATAAATAAATAAATAAATTTATTTATTTTTTTAAAGTGAGAGAAGTATGCAGAGAATTAAGAGAGTTAGAAAGGTTTGAAAGTTATTTTAATGGGCTTCCCTGGTGGCGCAGTGGTTGAGAGTCCGCCTGCCGATGCAGGGGACATGGGTTCGTGCCCCTGGTCCGGGAGGATCCCGCATGCCGCGGAGTGGCTGGGCCCATGAGCCATGGACGCTGGGCCTGTGCGTCCGGAGCCTGTGCTCTGCAACGGGAGAGGCCCGCGTACCACAAAAAAAAAAAAAAAGTTGTTTTAATACCTCTCTGAGGTGGTGATTTTTATTTTTTTTAAAATAAGCTTATGGTCAGGCACTTATACTACAGTAACATTTTTTTTTTTTTTTGGCTGCATTGGGTCTTTGTTGCTGCACTTGGGCTTTTATTTAGTTGTGGTGAGTGGGGGCTACTCTTCGTTGCGGTGTGCAGGTTTCTCATTGGGTGGCTTATATCGGGCTCTAGGTGCGTGGACTTCAGTAGTTGTGGCACTCGGGCTCAGTGGTTGTGGCTCACAGGCTTTAGAGCGCAGGCTCGGTAGTTGTGGCGCACGGGCTTAGTTGCTCCGCGGCATGTGGGATCTTCGCGGACCAGGGCTCGAACCTGTGTCCCCTGCATTGGCAGGTGGATTCTTAACCACTGCGCCACCAGGGAAACCCCTGAGGTGGTGATTTTTAAGAATATAAGATTAACAAAAAAGAGCTAGGTATTGATCTGTGGGCAAAGCATTCCAGGCATAGGGAATAGCTAGTGCAAAGGTCCTAAAAATGAGCTAGCTTTGTAAGTTGAAGGAGCGTCAAGAGAACTAGGATGCTTTATAAGGTTGTTAGGGAAAGATGATGAGTTATATATTCCCCTTGGTTTTGAAGCACATCAAGTCATACCTCAAATGACTTTATTCCCTCATCTCCTGGGTGTGATATTTAAGGTAAATGTCTTAATTAACATGAGATACTCTGTGTAGTAATGCCCAAGTGCCACAAAGATTTACCTAAAGGAGACATTTGTTCCCATCATATACCATCCAATGGAAGCACACGATGGGAATAAAGAAATGAATTTCGTTTATGAAAAGTAAGGGCTGTACAAGTGGTCATAGCAACTTCAAATTCCAAAGCACCTGAGAGTAACCTCTAAGGAAGATTTAAAGTCTAGAAAATAGCCTAGGATCCATGAAGACAGATTTGCTCAAGGTGATAGGTTTAAGCATATATCTTCATGAGTGTATATGCGTTTAAGTTTATATTGGCCAGTTTTATTTGCTTGTTTATTTGTTTTCAACATGTCTTATCTTAGGGCCAGATGTTTCCCTAGTGAGTAAGCACTCTGACTATGCCAGTTGCTATATTTTTATGCAACCTTCAACTCCTCATACTAAAGTACCTCCAGAATAGAAAATAAATCTTTTCAACGTTTCGAAAGAGGCTCTCCATATATCCCCCTTAAAAGTACCAGGCAGACATATTTTTCAGTTCTTAACATACTGCCTGTTGCCAGGAAGTATATTCAGACCTTCACAAATTATTCAGGTAACCATGCACACTTACTGGTGTGCTTCTGCTTTGGTTGCTCCTTGAAATTGGAAACTCAGTTCCTTCCAGGGGTGGAGGGGAGGATCTATGGAAAAGGAGAAGTAATTTCACATTTAAAATAAGATATATGTGAGCCATAGCTCTGCTTTGTTTTAAATTTACCATAGCTCCAGAAGGGCACAATTGCTTTCGAGCAGGAGTCAGCAGACTTTCCTGTAAAGGGTCAGATAGTAAATATTTTAGGTTTTGTGGGCTATAAGGTATCTATTGCAACTATTCCCTTCTTCCCTTGTAATGTGGAAACACTTATAAACAATATGTAAAGGTGTATGGTGGTATTCTAATAGAAGTGTATTCACAGAAAGAGGCAGGGGCCACATTTGGGTTGAGGACTGTAGTTTGCAGACTCTTGCTTCAGAGCTAACAATTTGTCAACAGGTGTTAACTGTTTGGGGAAGCCTGTAATTAGGGACTATAACACCTAAAAGATTTATCTCTTCCTTTTTCTCTCTCCTTTTCTGGTTATGAAAGGTAAGGGCTAGAAATGCAGTTGATGAGAAAGTTCTATCAGTGCAATTACAGTGGTTAGAAACACAGTTGGCAGCCTGTTGGTCGGTCGTATTTAGTCTCTGGCAACTTCACTTTCACAGAATCAGTTCACATGTTTGTTCTGTCGTTTTTTCCGGCAAGGGTATTATAAATTAAAATGATGTGGGGTCACCTTTTGTTCACGACCTTGATGGTGCTTAATCAACTCACTCACCAGTTTTCTCGTTTGTATAAAGTAAGATATTTTATCTAAATGTAGACTCTTGCAGCCTTTTCTCCTGTCCACCTTTTCTGTAACCATTAATGATGAATTTATTTAGCTTTGCACCATTTTTTTTATTTCTATTCACCTTGAAAAGTGGAATACAAAGCAGTGCTGTAACTTGTATTTTACCTTATTCACACATAAGACTTATCGTACTCTCTAAAAAAACGGAACAAAATCGTCTGGCAACAGGTTGAGTGCACATTAATCAAATAACAAGAGAAGAAAAGTCTTCAATCTTTCTTTTAAAAACTCAATTTCCTAAAGTATGCATGTAAACATTCAGAATTGTAGTTAGAAGGAAAAATGTCTTTAGAATGAAAATATTTTAACTGATTAGTCTAGTGTATAAAATGATTTTGCAGGAAGCATCAGAAATATATGGGCAGAAGATTATTTGCTTAGTAACACTTGCTTTACTAAAAACACCTCTATGATTTTTCAGGCTTACTTGATTATTATTTAATGTGTGAACGTGACCTGCCTCTTCTGGGATACAATTATGTTCATGAGGAGTGTCTTTTTTCTCCAGTGATTCCCCTTTTTTTATTGTCAATAGGTCATAAGAATAGTGTATCCAAAAATACACATGTTGCTGAAACTGTGAAGAGTATCTGATATATATGGGTATATGTACATATATGTGTGTGTGTTTGTGTGTATGTGTATATATATATATATATATATATATATATACACATATATGCACATAGATATACGTATATATGTGCGTGTGTCTCACACTGTCAGGTGTCTCATCCTGCAAAAGGAATTAGGTCCGAATTAAGAAAAAATACATTTTCTTGGACATTTAATATCCTTGAAACAAAATCCCATATGCTAATAAATACTTGTCCAGATCATTCTGATGTCTGCAAATGATAGCATATTTGAGATACATTGTGATTTTTACTTTGATCCACAGTTTTGCAATTATTATGCACAACCTTCAAGTTTTACCTATTTTCTCAATTCAAGTGAATTAAAAATATTCAATTTGATCCAATTTCATAAACATATTTCAAATGGCCTCTATATACCAGCGAGGTTATAAAGAATTGGCCCCAGGGCTTCCCTGGTGGCGCAGTGGTTGAGAGTCCGCCTGCCGATGCAAGGGACACGGGTTCGTGCCCCAGTTCAGGAAGATCCCACATGCCGCGGAGCGGCTGGGCCCGTGAGCCATGGCCTCTGAGCCTGCGCGTCCGGAGCCTGTGCTCCGCAATGGGAGAGGCCACAACAGTGAGAGGCCCACGTACCACCAAAAAAAAAAAAAAAAAGAATTGGCCCCATGAATAGAAAATTGAATAACTATGGTCTCTGACTTCAGTGAACTCATGGGTGACTGAGGTATACAGACAAAGTTATAGTTTACTATAGATTATAAATCCAAGATGAAAACACCATATAATAGAGGATAAAGAGGGGGAACACAGGCAACAGAAATAATTCTGGCTGTGGAACTTGAAAAAAAGTTTGAGAAACCCTGTTCAGGTAAATTTAATATGAGGAACTATTTACATAAATATCAAGACAGTTAAAAAGCCCAATAAGGGATAGTGAGGCAGCCCAGAGATTAACATCTGTGGAATGTAGTTACCTCCTCTAGGGTTTTAGGAATAAGGGAGAAAGGGATATTAACATGGTTTAAGAGCCATACTGAGTGGGCTAGAGCTGGATTCAGGATGGATACTGCTTGTTGGGAGTTGGAGCCAAGGAAGGAGAGTCGTTCCAGTGCACACTGGAACCCTAGGGAATATGAAACCCGGGCTGGAGTCACTACCAGCAGAGACAATTGGAAAGAAATATCCTTGTTTATCTCGTCCTCCCACCTGACAGTCTCTTATCAGTGTTTCTCATTGACCAAAACGAGTGGGAAGCCAATTGGCGAGGGTTTGCGGGAAATGTTGGTTACAATGAACATGAGAGGAATGGATCTGAGAGCAAACAGGAAAATTATCAGCACAAGAAATAGGAGACATAAACATTTTTAATTTTATTATTCCAGCACCCATGGTGTTCTCACACCCTTTTTTTTCTCTTTGAGAAATATGAAAATATATCAAAAGTAGCAGGTGTAGTAGAGTTACAGCATGCGTACCAATGGATGTAGTCCACTATCAATTTTCAGAAGAAAACTAGGAAAAGAGAAGGTATTTGCTAAAGCAGAGATTATGGGAAACCATTAAGGAAAAAATTACTACTATCACATGTATTGAAATTAAATTCTTTGGTTGATGATTTTTCCTGCCTTTCTTTCAAAACTGAGAAGATAATATGTACAATTTTTCCTTTGTTGTCACTATATTGATGTCAAAAATAAAAAATGTACACATTCTAAGGGGAAAAGATGAGTGGAAACAAAAAGAAAAGAAACTTGATAGAATAAATAAGTATTACAACACTTTTATCTCAGTTAAAACTGAAAATGACACCCATCTTTCTCCAAATAGAAATTAGGTAGCTGGAGTACTGGAACTTTCTCCTCCATGGCAACTCTAGAGAAGGGGCAGATGGCATGAGATTGTGGACAGATGGACCCATGGAGAGGCCACATTTATAGTTATTGTTAAAATTTTACTTCCAGTTTCACCCAAACCTTCTACAACATTTCATTTTCAGATTGTCAATATTCTCTTGGTTCACCAGCATCATCTTATATATGGACGCATAGAAACCTCTTGTTATGAATTTACATTTCTCACTCGTTATTTTAGGAAACTATTGTAGATGTTTGACTGAACCAAGGTGATGGAATCCAGCTTGGTTAGAGCAAAATACTAATAGATAAACCAAGGTTAAGGCTTTAACTCTATATGAATCATCATGTGGCAAACAGAGTCCATGTCCCTGCTCCTAGTTTGTCTTGAAGAAATCAATGACAAGAGAATGGTTCAGAGAAAATTATCACACCTAATAGTTAAACAATGCAGTGTGCTTATTCTGTTACTAGCAGTCCAGTGCTTATTTTTTTTCTTAAATTTGCAGCAACATGGATGGACTTGGAGGGTATTACGCTAAGTAAAATTAAGTCAGACAGAGAAAGACAAATACTATATGATGTCACTTTTATGTGGAATCTAAAAAGTACAACAAACTAGTGAATATAACAAGAAAAGAAGCAGACTCACAGATACAGAGAACAAACTAGTGGTTACCAGTGGGGAGGGGGGGCACTATCGGGTTGGAGGAGTGGGTGGGAGGTACAAACTATTGGGTGTCAGACTCAAGGGTGTATTGTACAACATGGGGAATATAGCCACTATTTTTTTAATAACTGTAAATGGAAAGTTACCTTTAAAGTTGTATAAAAAATAAAGGATGATAAAAATTAAATTGAATTTTAAAAACTCTTCTTAGTAAAAAAAAAAAAAAAAAAAAGAATTAATGGTTGTTAGTTAGCAAAGTTACCTGGGGAAATCCCGGGGTTTCACTAACCTACACCCCATTGTTATTAACAGATGGAAGGTAAGCCAGGATTAACAAGAAATATTTACTAAAGAAATCAATTGACCTCATGATGCCATAAAAGAGATGCACTTAGGGTGTTAAACCATGAAAAAAGAAATAATGGGAATAGGTGATGAATAAAAAGAAATACCCCTTTTATTGGCTTTCTTTGGTTTTCATAGTAAGTGGCTTGTTGGGAGACTATAACTCTTTGTTCTTCAGGCTCTCAAGAGACAAATCCATGATACAAAGTATATGTGGTAATGAGCACTGTCTATAATAAAAGCTTATATAGATCAATTCATTGTCCTTGCCTAGACAGTCATTTCTAAACAAGGCCCTAAAATCATTAACTGTAATGGAGCCCATTCATACCATCCATTTTTGACACGTCCGTGTCTCCTTCAGGGACTTGGCCATCTCATTGGCTGCACTGCCTTGATAGAGGAAGATTCTGTAATTCTTGGTTATGGCTAGTTATGAATTTATCCATTAGTCTATTGCATTTTAGAACAGAATTGTATTTCTTTCTGCACGATTCCTATCTTGGGACTAAAAGAAGACAGATCTGCTCAGTGTAAGCAAGGACAGATCAACTAATCAACTCAAAGTAGGCACGAGTTACACAGGCAGTCTATCTGAGTCACCAGCAAGGTAAAGCAGAGAGGAAAAAGAAAGAAGTAGAGTCATATGGACAGAAGAGCTATGGGTTGCAGATATTTGGCAAGGATTGAATACATTTTGTGTACTTTTTCTGGACCAGCTAATTTTTGGAAGTTATTCACAAGATCAGGGTAAGTGGTACTGTCATGTTCACACATGAGAAAACATCAAGGGAAGACTTCAGCTCAAGGAGGTGATAAAGAGGAGAGGGACTAATTATTTGCATTAGCCATCAAAGGCAGGAAAATTATCTGCTTGAGCTCAGCAGGGAAAATTTAGGTTAAATATTAAGCAAAATTTGTTATATATCCAAAGTGTTTTCTTCAAGCCACTTCTATGCTTTCCTACATTCCTTCAGGAGATTTAGATTTTTTTAGCTGTAATTGGTCAAGGCTTGATTTAATGTCAGTCTGTTATTTTGGGGGATTATTAAAATTGTTTTAACTCTTTCAAAGAGAAGATCGGTGATTTTTTTTAAGATTAGTAATTATTAACATTTATTTCTAGAGGAGGAGGATAGGAGTCCAATGGTAAGGCTGAAAGCAAGGTATCAGTATGTTGGGGCCATAAGGAAGTAAGGCACAACTAAGTAAGATCATTGCCCAGAGGACCAGAGATCAAAATAATAGGTGTTAATCTGGGATTGGGGAGGACTTATTGCTGGTGTTTGTAATCTAGCTTGGAAGCCTACGAATCAAATAAGAAATCTGGCCCAGGAATTGACCAATGGACTAATGGCTTCCTGAGAGAGAGAGAGAGAGAGACAGAGACAGAGACAGAGATCATCAGGGCAAACCGAGAGATCATGCCAATGAACAAGTTTTGTAGGGCATTTCATATCCTCATCATCGGGCCAGTAGGCTCTTCAGTGATGGTACAGGCTCCATCCTGCTGGTAGTACCCACATACTAAAGTCAAAAATGTGGCAGTGGGCAGCATGCTTACCTTGTATAAATGAGTTGTTTTTCCCTTTTAATGAAAATGTCTATTTAATAAAATGTCTTTTATGAAATATTGACCCAAAGATTCCAACCAGAAGAAAAATATGCAAGGTAAATGATATTTATTTTTAAATTCCCTTAATGCTCCTCGCACTGGAAAGTGAGGAGAGGTGGGAAAAGAGCAATCTTTCAGCAATTCTGTGACTGCAGAATGAGAAGGGAAAGGGAAGAAGGTGAAAGCAAAACATCTTAGAGGTATAGACTCTCAGGCATTAAAGGTCTCTTGCCTATCCTTTAAATACATCCCTCTCCGATTTGTTTCATATTCACTACCAGACATATATTGAGCACTAACAACATACTAGAGATTTTATTAGCCTGTTGAGATATCAAGATGTATAAAACATCATTCATAACTTACAGAGCTGACTAATCAAAAGAGACAGATATAAGAGGACATAATGTTATGGAACTCTGGCTATGTGCTCAATGCTTCTTTCCTTTAATTCTCAAAAGAATCCCAGAAGGTCACCTTAATTATTATTTCCAAGTTACAGTTGAGGAAACTAAGGCTTCAAGAGGTTAAGAAACTGAACCAAGATTGCAAAGGCAGTAAGTGTAAGATTGAGAGTTCGATTCCATGGTCTGCCAGATTTCAAAGCCCACATTGCCAAGCGCACATGGCATTGCCTTTCTCATGTAAATGTATCATTAAACTCCTTTCAAATCTGTTCTTGAACTCCTACACCCAGCATGCAGAATCAGACCAGCATTATTTATACAATATTTCAGCTCATTTATAGATGAAATACCATTTTTGTTTACTAACCTATGATCTCTAACTATGCTGGATTCCTCTGGTTAGGAACAGGCTTGATTCTATGGAAGATGGTATGCCTAGCTGCACAGGTAGGGGGTGAAGTGAACCCAGCCAGAAAGGTTAGAAAGCATCTAGCAGATCATTAAACAACTGCTTTTCAAATGTGCAGAACACAACCCATTTGTAATCTGGGGACTGCCTGTATTGATTCTTCCCAGGGAAGTTACTTATTTTTATACATGTGTACTGTGTTCTATCCATAATACATTTCGACACGGTAACACTCAAGTGCATTATAAAAAGAAAAACAGCTGCTGCTAATAATGCTGTTTGGTTTTGTTTGCATCATGTAAGCAGTAAGAACACGTTTTCTTTCTCTTTTCCCAGGTATTTTTTTAATAGTGTCAAGTAATGTAATTTTGTCAGAGTGGAAAGTGAAGACCAAGACTTTCCCATTAAGCCATTCTGCCTGACTTTTCCTCTGGCAGCTTTACCTGTTTGTTAATGTATTCATTCATCAAATATTTATTGAATGTCTACTATGTTGCAGGCACTGCTTTAAGTGCAGAGATAACATGAAAAACAGAGCCTCTATTTAAGGAGCTCGTATACTAGTGGGGAATTTAGAAACAGTATGAAATAGACAGATAGGTAATATGCCAAATGATAAGTGGGTAAGGGGGATAGAGAAAAAGTACCAGGAAATTGATGTTTTGTATATGGCAGACTGTGAAGCCCTCTGTGAGCTGGTCTTTGAACAGAAATCTCAAGGAAGTGAGGGAATTAGCCATTCACATATAGGAGGGAAGAACATTTCAGGTAGAGGAAAGAGCAAATGCAAAGTCTTGAGGAATGGCACATGGGTGTGGTATTTTAAAATTAAAACCTTTTTATTTTGAAATAAGTACTCACAGGAAGTCACAAAAATAGTTTGGAGAGGTCCGTAGTACCCTGCACCCAGCTTCCCTTAATGGTGAGCACCTTATATACATACAACAACTATATATAATTTCAAAACCAGGAAATTGACATTGGTACAATCTACAGACCTTATTCAAATCTCACCAGTTTTTACATGTACTCATTTGTGTGTGTGTATTCTGTGTAACTTTATATCATATATAGAGGCATGTAACCACCACCACTCTCAAGATGTAGAATGGTTCCATCTTCACAAAGGAACTATCTTGAGCTACTCCTTTATAGTCACTTCCCATCCCTAATCCCTGGTAACCGATAATCTGTTTTCCATCTCTCTAATTTTGTCTTTTCAATAAATTTATATAAATGGAATCATCATTGCAGAAAGAAGTAAGATAAATTGACTCAGGCTTTGATAGGTGATTCTAGCTGCTGAGTGGAGAACAGACAATAGAGTAGCTAATGAGGAAGCAGGGAGGCCATTGTAATAATTCAACTGAGAAATAATGGTGGTTCTAAACCAGGATATTTGCAGTGTAGATACTGAGAAGTAGACAAATTATGGATATCTTTGCAAGGTAGCACTGCCAGGATTTTCTTTTTTTTTTTTTTTTTGAATGGTGAGTTCAATCTATTAACATTTAGAATAATTACTGATACATAAACATTTACTACTCTTAAAAAGATTTAGTGTTTTCTAATTCTGTCTTTTTAGTTCAGCTCGAACAACTCTTTTCAACATTTTTTTGACATCTTTATTGGAGTATAATTGCTTTACAATGGTGTGTTAGTTTCTGCTTTACAACAAAGTGAATCACTTATACATATACATATGTTCCCATATCTCTCCCCTCTTGCGTCTCCCTCAGGATTTTCTGATAGTTGCCGTGTGGGATGTGAAAGAAAGAGAGGAGTCCAGGATGACTACAAGGTGAATAGAGTGGAGAAGACGACAGAGGGATCAGGTTAGATAGTAGAGGGGTAGAGGTGGAAATAAGAGTTTGTTTTTGCACTTGTTTGGAAGCTTGTTAGCCATCACAGTAAAGTAAAAGAGAGTGTAGTTGGATACAAGTCTGGGATTCAGGGAAGAAGTATGGGTTAGAGGTGTATGTTTAAGAGTCTTCTGTATGGAGATACTATTCAAAGGTGTGCCCCCTTGGAGTACATGACTATTGGGGCAGGCACTGTCATAACAGTGCCTGTTGCTTCATATCCATGACAGTCTTTAAAATGCTTTGGGACAGCGGTACAAAGGCTGTCACTTGACTGTGCTGTTTCTGCTGCTTCATCTTCTTTGATAAATATGGAAAAGGTACATCTCGGAGAGTCCTTGATACAGCAAGATTATTAGGATGCACCATTCTTCTTCCATGTTCATGGTTGTAGGGGATCTTGAGTGTTTAATGGCAGAAACCCTGGTCACAGTTCGGTACTTTCATATTGGAGGCTGAAGAATATCAATGATTTATGCTGAGGAATATCTCACGTTCCCCTTGCTGAGCTTTCTTTTCACATTTCTCTTCCTTTTTGAAGCCTCTCATTCAACTGGCCTTTCAATCCTGACTTGGTAACGCTCTAACTCTAGGTCCTAGGCAAGTTATTTCACTTCACTTGGCCTCAGTGTCCTCATCTGTAAAATGGACAGTTTGATGATATCTTCAGTCCTAATATTCAATGGTTCTAAGAACTGGGGTCCACTGTCTTCTTGGATATTATCTTACCTCTACAACCCTCCCGTTTTTGTTCTGCCTTTCACACACTTCAGAGAATATAATGGGACAGTCTCTTTCCTCAGCATTTATTCTTTATGACTGGCTTCCCAATTCAATTAACTCATCTGTTCAAAAATATTAATGACTACTGTGACTTGCATTTTATAAGTGTCTTTAATAACCCCCCCCAAAACTAATATTTATTGACAGTCCATTAAGTTCCAGGTACTGAATGCATTTTATTGTATTTAATTATCCAAGCAACTCTGCAAGGCAGACATTATTATTATTGCTGATATATAAATAAAAGAATCAATTGTGAAAGAAACCCAAGATCTTGTACAAGTTCCACAGCTGATGAGTATTGATGGCAGGATTTGAACCTTGGTCTGGTTGCTTACAGAGCCAAAATTTTCCTATTAAAATATCCTCTCATTGAAAATGAGTAATGTGGGAATTCTAAACACAGTGGTCTGTGGTGGAAGGAGTCACATATCAGCAAGAAGGCTGAACATCGCAGCCTAGTTTCACTCCAGTACCAGGCTGGCTTCTCCTGGGGAAGTCTTCCTAAATCTCTGTTCCCTCAGGGAATCTGCCAGAGTCCATGGTATAGAGCCTTCCCCAGCTATGTGAGACTATGAGAATGCAATTAAAGAGCCTTCGAGTAACAGCCAGCCATTAGCACCCAGGGACTAAATTCAGTATTCCTGCAGCCACAAAGGAATAGAGTCAGGAACATGATGGCTTTATATTTAGATACAGTGGTCACTTCTCCTATAATGATTCCAGCCCAGTAGATCATAAGCAGTCAAAGCAACCCAGAATAGCTAAAGTAAAACTGAGAACTCATTGCCCACCAATTTTTACTATGCTTGCACATAGGAAGCAAGAATAAAACATGCATGAAACAGGCTAACTAGATTTCCAGGGCTCCTAACATCAAGTCTGTATGAGTTCTGATAAGGCATTAACTATTATGAAAAAGCAGAAACTCTACATACTTAGAATGTATTGTTTTCCTTTTCAGTCAACAAAGGACAATCCTCTGCATATGTTAGCAAAACAATGGTACTGGTCTTATCATCTCTAATATTAAAGTTTAAATTTGCAAGCTGTACATGTCATATTGTTCATTTTGAAAACCAGTATCGATTGGTATCTTGTGCTACAACTTGCACTGTGGGTCAAGTTCCAATACAACAAATATCATTGCAATAAAAATTCTATAAAACTATATCAACAAAACCTTTCACGTTTGATTCACCAAACTGACAGTGTGAAGCAATTCTGAGTAAAGCATGATAGGAGATTCACAACAATTATTTGTCCTGGCCAACAAAACTTGACTGTATTAAGAACATAGCCATCAGTGTAGGGTTGTTTCTAAATCAAGCTTCAGAAGTCATATCAAAGTCGGCATGCGATAAATGTTTGTTGAATGAATATTGAATGGGGGGATTCATCTAATCTACCCTAAGTAGTGCTGAATTGCCAGCTGCTGGGTCAATGCCTGGCATATACATAATGAATGAATGAATGGACACAGAGTAATTTTTTTCTGAAATGGAAATTCAAATCATGTCACTTCCTTAAAATCATTCAGTGGCCTCCCATAGCCTCCAGAATATTATTTTGAGCCATGCTTCTCAAACTTCGATGTGTATAAAAAGTCACCTGGGGATCCTATTAATAAACAGACTCTGACTCAGTAGGTCTGGGGTAGGGCCTGAGATTCTGCATTTCTAACAGGTACTTAGGTTATAACAGTGATGCTGGTCTGCATACCAAACTCTGAGTAGCCTTGGCGTAAGCCAGGTAACATGACATGATAGAGTGTTCTTTTATGATTGGATCCCAAGCCTCACTATTGCCCCCAAATGGGTGTTTGTTCCAATTGTGTATCTTTCTGAAAATTCCACAGTCTGGCAATATCTGTCTGCGTGCTGGATTTTCCCCAATTGTGGACCTGCCTCCTTCAAGTCTTAGCACAGGCATGGCATCTGCCGAAAGATTTCCCCTTGTCCCATAGTCTGGGTTAGTGTCACTCTCATGTGCTTCCATTGCAGTATTGGGACATAAGCCTATCACATACCTTATCATAGTCGGTGGTGGTACCAGCGATGCCATCAAAATGCCTGGGTGAGGAAATGAGAAGGACCTAGTGGATTTGTTGTGAAAATAGGTTTGCAGAGAAAAACATTACTGATTATTCTTAAATTGTATATTTATTTGAGATGGCCAATAAAGGGGCTGAGGTCTCCGAATCCACCCCTTGACACCACGCTTATCTCTTTGTAACATGCTTTTGATTCACTTGTCTATTCCTTCCATACATGGAATGCTGGCTCCCTGAGTATTACCAATACAAGCTGTTGGTAAGAAAGAGTTGGATTTATTCCTTACCACAGTAAGGAAGACCATCACCCTGACAGAGCGTTGGTAGTGTCTCACAGGAGGAAGGGCAAGGTTGGATTTTACTGAGAATTTGCACTTTCATTCAAGGAGGTGTTTCAATGTAGGAACACAATTAGGATTGGGTAAGGATCATAATGTTACAACTTAGGTTTGGTAGAAATAGCACAGCAAGGATTTTGAGGCAAGAGGTTTAGAGAGTATTAAGGTATGAATGCCTATTGATGCTTTCTATCAAAGAGTTGATGGCACTTTGGGGAGGTTACTGTAAAGAAGAGAGGTTATTTGCCTAGTCAAGATTCTCTTTAAATAGGAAAATTATGCTAATGAAGACAGTGAAATGGTAAGTTATGTTAATGTAGACAGTAAGCTGTGTGAGTATAAGGGGTAGGTAACTTTGGTCCTCAGAGTCCAAGCTGTTTATGGTAGTAGATGATTTTGGATCTCAAATAGATTGAGAACTTCCTGAGCACAGGACAATGCATAATCTCTGAAATCACTGTGTACTGCACTGCACCTGTCAGAGTAAGTATCCAATAATTGTTGGTTGAGCAGATGCTGAGGAAAAGCCTGCAGTAAATAAAAGTGGCAAAAGGACACAAGCTCACTATCATTTGGAAGAACAACAGTGTTTTCCGTTGATATTTGCTACTCAATGTGGGGTCCACAGACCCGTAGCTTTAGTACTACTTGGGAGCTTATGAGAAGAGCAAAATCGCAGGAGCCACCCCAGGCCTAGTGACTAATTACACAGATTCTGCATTATTAAGAATATTCCCAGGGGGGTTGTATTACATTAAACTTTGAGGAGTACTGCTTGAATATCTATTTAATCCTTAACTCCCGATGAGGTATTCTTAGTCCTATTCACAGAGGAAGTTGAAGCCAGAAAGTTTAAGTAACTTGTACAAGGTCAAACGCCTTGTGGATGGCTGAGCCTGGACTCTCTGAAGTCTTTTGTCTCCACTAAACACGTCTCCACTGCTGCCCTAGAGTGGGATGCAATACAGTAATCCAAGAGGGATAAATCCACTAAACATCTAAATAATGATGTACACTTTGGGAAGTACATTTCTTTTCAATTCTCATTTGTCTTTTAAGTTTTCTGATGCATAGAAAGATGAACAGCAGGTCTAAGCAGTGTTTAGGTGCTGTGCTTTGATCTTTTTGCCATTCAAGACGTTTATTTGCATTCTGCAAAGGAATCTGATAACGTCTGTGATGCAGACCACATCATTAGCCAAGAAAGGGCTGATCCACTTTCATTTGAGAGCTAGCTGGCTGTGAGCGGCTCAAAGGGGAAGAATGTCTATTTACATATTATATTGATTATTTAAAACAAAAGGCCCTCATTCTTTCTTCTACTGTAAAATCTATAGTTAGGAAGTCAGGTGGAGGATCAGAACTGCATACATTTGCATCTGCCAAACTGGATAACTAGTTACAGCATTACATAGATGGCTCTGAAATAACACCTCATGTATCAGGCTCTATCGAATTTAATCCATCCATAAGGCAACAGGTGATGATATTCAGTTGATTGAAAAGTAGACAACCCAAGTAGCGACTCCTGTAAAATCATATGCCTGTGATAGCTATCTTGAAGATATAAATATCAAGTGTATTTCTCCTTCATTTGTCATTTGGCTGGTCATTTGACAGGTATTTATTGAACACCTGTTATGGGTGTAGATCTGTGCAGAGAGGCTGCAGGTGTAAGTAAGTCTTCCTGAAAATATGCATAACATTGGTACTCCAAATGGGGAGTCGTGTGTATATAAACTGAGGATTTCTTCGGAGGATATTCAGAGGCGGCGTAACAGGCAGTGAAGAATAGTCAGTGGTTGTACATAAACACTTCAGCACCACTTAGGTTATTAACGTCCCATTTTGTTTCGGGTGCACTTAATTACCCTGTTTATTAAACAAGCACATTGTCATCTGTAGATATTGTCATAAACAGCACAATAAAGCCTGCCACATCAGGGATGTCATCTACCAAATTAGGTGTGTTCCTCGGCTGTCCCAACATGCACACACCTGTGCCTATAGGCAGATGCTTGGCCGAGATTGCTTCCAGGTGAGCATCTGTGGGAAGAGCCGGCGATGCAGTGCACTTCGGAACCTTTCCCTCTGGCTTCAGGAATTAACCTGAGGAATCCTTGTCGGCATGGGTTTTGTTATAGGGCGGTAACGTGTTAGAGAACGTGCCTGTGAATTTAGGGTTATTGAGAGGTTGTTGTAGAAGGAGTAAAACTTCCTCGAGGAATGGAATTCTTTCATTCAATCCATTGTGCAAGTTTAGTGTAAGGCTTTGATGCACAGCTCCAGAGGGTTACTAAGTATATATGCACATGTATAGCTGGTTATAAATTATATGAGTGAGTTAAAATAAAGTCTGTTTTTTATTTGTTGGTGAATAGACCATTATAATGGACTAGTATGATATTAGAAATTGCTGGGGCAATAAGCAAGTAATACATATGGATTTCAACAGACTTTTTAAGATGTGTCAATGGATTCACTTAAATTGTTTTTACTTTCATTACGGTATGCAAACAATTCAGCAACTTCTAATTTGACCCTGTTATTTAGCCAACTATTTGTTGAGTGCCGACTGTGTTCTAGATTCTGGAGCTACAGTTTCCAGCGAGACCATTGATATCTCTCATGTTGCTCACAATGAATGATCTACCTCAAAGTATCAGGTCTACAGTTTACCACCGTGATTTAAAAATTTATAGGGAAAGCAAAGGGGGGGGGGTCTGTCTTTGTCTAGTCATGTATGCTCTAAGTGCTTCCAGAAATAATCTGCATTGGGTAACACAGGCTGTGTGGGGAGTGGAATTGAGTCCAATCCATGATCCAGCAGAGAGCTTCAGCCCAGGTTTTCTTTAGAGCCTTTGCTACACACAAAGTTGGCTGATGTGCCATTCAGCATCCCAGCAGCTCTTTCTCTTCACACTAGCAATGGCAAAGCTTTGTGCGGAGGCATTGCTGGCTGCTCTGAACTAAAACCGTCCGTGGGGATCGTAAGAGGTTTTTTGCACACCTTATTAAGGTAGGCAGTTGTGTGTGTGTGTGTGTGTGTGTGTGTGTGTTGCGTGTGTGTGTGTGTGTGTGTGTGTGTGTGCGCCTGAAATCCGGAAGACATCTGTTGAGAGGAAAGTGCTCTTCCGTGGGTCTGGCTGCCTCTCTGTAAGTCTTCTAGTCTGATGCAGGGAGCGTGTGAGCAGTAGGTGGGAGGAGATGCTTTTGTACTTGGAATGCTGAGGTCCGGATTAAGTGATATTGCAGTAGCTAGTTAGAAGCAGAATAAAGAGCTGGAGATCAAAGCATTCAAAAATACATCCTTCCATTATTTCTCTGCTGTCGAGTAGAACCACATCATTGTAGGGGAAATAAAAACAAAACAAAACAAAAAACAGCAGTGAGGGCAAGTAGCCCAAATGTAAGGTTCTTTGAGCGGCTCTGATTGTCCAGCGTTTGAAGTCTCCTTCTTACAGCCAATTTGTTTGGCTTCTCTGGAGGGGGCAGTTCATACCCACTTCCCTCTCTTGGAGCATTTCCTTCTTCTGTACTTCAACAGAGAACAATAGAGTTCAACAGTAACAGGCGATTTTTTTTTCCCAATGGCTGTGCCCTCTTAAGACTGCTTTTAAAGGTGTTTTTAAGAGACTCCTGCTAAAGGAGTCTTGGTGTCTCTGTGGTAAGGCAGCAATTAACTTTTAGTATCAGTACTTACGTTAAATTTTCTCTTTCTGCTTTACTAAAGAAGTCATTAAAATTCAGTGTGAGTAGCATCAAACTTTATCATAAAAATCTGTGTTTAGAACACCTTGATTTTTTTTTTCAAAACTGCCTTGCCCATTTATATATACATTGCTGCCTTTCTTAGAATATCAAAATTCTTTGTGCTGCAACATTAAGAAACATTAGGTTGAACTTCTATATTGTGTTTTATTTGAGAAAAAATACTGTTCTCAAAAGTTTGATTTGTCCAATTAAAGTTTAAAGATGTAAATTTCTTTGTAACATTATTTGAGTTGAACACTATGACACTGTATACCTCTTTATTTCAAGTATTTTGGGAATTAGCATATGGTTAGATGATAAAATAGAATGATTTATCTTTTATTTATAGTTGAAAAAGTTATTGAGGTTTTACTTCCAGTAAGAGTTTAGAAAAGATAGCCCAAACAGGTCCAAACTGGACTTGGAGGATATCTTCACACTTCTAAATTTTACCTTTATTCACTTGGGTTGTGATTTAATCATCACAAATGCGTCTGCCTTGAAGTAAATGCATTATTTATAACGTATGCTGTTTTTTAAATAAAGAGGAAACAGTTATGAGCTCGCTGTTGTACGTTTGAGTGTTGTAATTTTTTGCTATATTTATAACCTCTTTTTTCTCTCGTGAGATTTACGTTGGAAATGAAACATGCTCAATAATAGGCTGACATTCAGCTTCTATGTTTTAAATTTAAATGCTGTCAATGTTGTTATCACATCTGGAAAGTGTGGGGAGAAAAGATACCAAGTTTTATTATTTAGATTAAATTGTGGAATTGCAGATTGATATTTTTCAGTGCATTTTCATGATAGTTTCTGCCATGGAGGCAGCGTGAGGGCTTTCAGGAAGATGGAGTGGTGTAATTACCAGGTGCACACATTCATTAATCCTTGCTGGCTAGAGAAAGCTTCAAGTTCTTCTCCAGTGGCCCATTCGTAAAGCTATAAATATCTAAATTGTGTCAGCCAAGAAGTCACACAGAATGGTGGCTCTTTTTGAGTTCAATTTCATGCACTGTTGCTTTGGTCTTGTGAGGGAAGCTCTGAATTCCTTAGGATACTCTTGCTTGTAAAGTTCCAAAACCAAAATATCAAATCATTGAGGATTTAATTAAAAATATACACTCTTCTTTCGCAAGTAGATGATTGCAGTGATATGGATCATAAACTATTTTAGCTTCTTTTCTTTAGAGCTCCTCTTTTTATTTTGTATATAATCAAGAATATAGCTAAAATTTTGGTGCTATCTTAAAAGGATTTATGGCTTATGGTCCAACAATCTCCATACTACTTCAAACCTGAGTACCCTTGTATACTATCTTCAGTAATGGAATGTTTGCATTGCATGTGGAAGCTATATAAGACTTAGTCTAAAATTATATTTTTAAGTATTCCTTAAGAGTTCTTACTTAATTATTAAATATTCCTTAATAAAAATAATTACAAAAAGATGTGTTCTAGGCACAAAAATAAAGAGAAATATAATTTTTAAAATAAAAAGTATATCAATATATTCCAAAGATACCATTCTTCTTATATATTCCCTTGCTCTCAATTGAAATAACAAATAGAGACATCATCAAGGAACTTGTTTTTTCTTCAAAAAACATCTAGCAACTCATGTAATAACTTGAGAGTGAATGTAAATCCCTTCATTGTAAGGATACCATTTAACATACATACACACACATACACGCGCGCACACACACACACACAAGTATATTTTAAAACTCATGATATTTTTTCCCTTGTGTGCTCTAAAATAAAGGAAAACCAGCACATATCCAGAGTGTACAAATGTGTTTATTTTTTAATGGTTTACTTTAAATGTTCAAAAAATGTTAGTGAAGTCATTTTCGAATTCTTTCTTATATTTGAATGTGTCAGAGTCATTAGAAATTCTTAAGACATTTGTAGAAGATTCTATCCAGAATATTTAAGAATATATTCTCCCCCCACCACCCGATGTTGCGATGGCAAAACCTGTGGCTTTTTTACTTTTAAAATGACAGTAGTTAATATGATCTTAAAACAAATGTCCAAGAGCACTTTTATTCTCTGGAGAATGTAATAACCACACATTTGTAGTCAGTAAAAGAAAGGGCAGGGCATACTTTATTTGAATTTGAGTACAAAAATGTGTGTATGTGTGGGTGTGTGTACCGTGAGTGTGTTATTTAAAAAGATAAGTGAAGAGAAAAATATAGGATCCAGGAAATTTTGCTGTGGCTTTTAGTCTCTGAAAACCCAGTGAAGCCCTTGCGCATCTCCTTTCTCAAGGTGCTTTAGGAACTGTCCAGCACCATGATCAGACTGAAGATGATTATATTCATAAAAAGAAAAGTTGGTGTTAGGGAAAGCCAAGTTTAAAAAACAAAAATTAATGGTTACAGCTTTTGCAAAATATGAACATTGTCTATTTGCACTACATTTCTGTCTTTGCAAAATCAATTTCAAACAGTTACCTACTTCCAAATTGAACATATTCATTGCCTTGAAGGAACATTGCAATGTGGCCCATATGGGTTATGCATTCCAAAGAAAACTTTAAGGAAATCATGGAGAAAATTCTTCTGCTCTCCTTTTTCTGTTGAGTAAATTAAAGCATTTTAACAATTTGAAATGAACATTGTGTTTACCATTTTGTGTGTTGGCACGTGCGCACATGCATTCACGTTTTATAAGAGCATATATGCTCACAGGCTAGGGCTGTTTAAACAGCAGTTTCAACATATAGGGAAAAATCAGTGCAGTCTGGCAGTGCACAATTAACAGCCGCCGTTTTTAAGATGGTGGAGAAAATTAATGAATTACATACAATTTCTAACTTCGAGAAATTTTCCTTCTGAAGACTAGAAATACGGGTATGCCCACAATAATGAAGATTCATTGAGTCCCTAATAAAATAGAGGAGGAAAAGTAAACCATAATAGCCAATAAACATCAAAAGTAAACTCTGGTTCACTGTCATGTTGGTATCGCTACAGTATCTATCAATAAGGGTCTCCATGAACTTGGAATGATGTTCAAGAACTACCTCTATTAGAGATGACAGTGGGGTAAGGACTCCTATTGCTAATTCCCACTGCCTGTGCTTATGGAAATGGAGATAATAGGGAGGAATCTTGATGTTTCCTAGAAGGCGCAGTCTGGTTTCATGGTCTGACTATATAGCAATGCCTACCGAAGACTCAACCTACAAAAGGGACAGCTGAGGAAATTCCCTTGTTGATTGTCACTTTGTCACTGAACTCTGACCTCACCCCTCACCTCCAGAGGCAAAAGAAGGAAGAGGAGGTGGTCTCATAATCTAGTCCTTAAAAAGTGTATAAGTGGAGAATTTGATCAGCCTCTAAACCCACTCTTACCCCTGAGGAAAGGAAGGCCATCATACCACTTTCTTAGCCATTTATTTTGTATTCTTAATTTGGGAGAGTAAAGAGGGAAAACTATTTTCTTTTTTTTTTTACCATGGTGGAGATTTTTTTGATTTCTAGTTTAATCAAAATATCTTTTTAAGAGGCAACAGAGTCACTCTTCAGCTGTTTTATCTCTTCTAAATTAACCTCAATTTTTTCCTTTTACACTTGTTTTCTACGTTAAAAACATGTACAGCAGTAATACAGACGCATTAGAACAAGTCAAACAAGACAGGGTTACATAGAGAAAGATTTTTAGTATTCTCCCCATCCTCTCCCCTAATAGTAACATTTAGGTAGTATGTACTTCTCTCCATCCATTTTCATTCAAGCCTAAATTTTCATCCAGGGATGAAGAGATGCTGCACATCTGTTTAGACCTGGTAAACCTCATTTTGCTTACCCTTCTCCTTAGCTGCTTTCCTTGGGGTTGACTTCACTCATCAAAAGATGTTGAGAACAAATGCTCACATTCATGGTAGGACAAAAAATTTACTGAGCGCTCTTCTCATCAGTGACTTTGAAAGAAATATCAGTATCTGGGGGATCCTGAAGGAGGTCAGAAACATCCTTTTGGCTGCCATTATTCTTATTACTGTTATCAATAAATCAATATTGCATCTTACATTTAATAGCTGAAAGGTCCTGCCCTCTGTTCTTGTCTTTTGAGATGCTTGCCCAATACCACTGTAGCAGGAAAGCTGGCAAGAATGTGGCCCCTTCTATGGTAGTCAGATCCTGAGATAACCCCCTCACCTTCATCAATGGTGCCAGGTATCTAAGAATTTTATAGGCTTTGGAGTTAAATACTGCAATGATACCTTAACTTAGGTATTATACTACCAGCAACACTAGTGACAGCAATAGGAAAAATAATTGGTGATGGTAGCCTTTAAATTTCTTTCATGTGCTGGGCACCACGGTTGGTCTTTCACAGTAATACTTCCCATCCTCACAACAGAGTGCTGCAAACAAGTGCCATCATCTATTGAGTGTTGCTGTGTGCCAGTGCCGGGCTAACTGCTGGGCACATATCACCCTGTTTCATCTTCATGACATTTCTTGACATGATTTTAATCTCAAATGAAGAAACAAGTTCTCCGTAGGTGATGTTGTCAGTGCTCCACTTATATCACTTCATATTCGTTTAATGTTTTCCTGCTTTGCTTTCACTCCCAAGAGCCAGCACCGGCATCTCTTTGTTGGAGGGCTGCCCTCAGACTGCCAGAGCCCACTTGGTCTGTGCAAAGGGATGTGTCTTGAAATTTACTTCCTTGTGTCTGGGAAGCCCTTTAATCAATGTCTGCTGGTTGCAGAGGCATAAATACTTGAGCTTTTTTTTTGCCTCCGGTTGAGAAATTCAGAAGCACGACCTACATTGTCATGCCGGACTTTTTATGCCATGCACATTGTTGGCCTCTTTCCCTTCCCAATCCCACTTTTCTCCTCCCTTACCATTGTTTCCTGGAAACATGTCCTATTATATCACATTTACAATGAAGCCTTATCTCAGAATCTCCCTTTAAGAAACGTTAGGAACTGAGATAATTCTCTAAAGATATATCCAAACTCTCTTAGTAAATTGCCAGTGTGAGACCAAGCCATGTCTTTCCAGGTCCATATTTCTTGCCTTTCACTAGTAGAGTCTATTGCAATTCATTATTCAACCTTTAGTCAACAAATATCTATCACATGCCTGTTTACGGAATATTATATTTACAGCATAATTAGGATATTGTGGTTAGTGAATATATCTGTACACCTGAGGAGCTATTTGACTTCTCTGGGCCACGGTTCCTTCATCTATAAAAAGAGCACGCGGGCTTCCCTGGTGGCGCAGTGGTTGAGAGTCCGCCTGCCGATGCAGGAGACACGGGTTCGTGCCCTGGTCCGGGAGGATCCCACATGCCGCGGAGCGGCTGGGCCTGTGAGCCATGGCCGCTGGGCCTGCGCGTCCGCAGCCTGTGCTCCGCAATGGGAGAGGCCACAACAGTGAGAGGCCCGCATACCACAAAAAAAAAAAAAAAGCACATTAATGCTGCCTACCTCACAGAGTAGATGTGAGAACTAAGAGAATGATACACATAAAGTGTGGAGAATTACGTTTGGCAATTACTCATGCTTGTTAAATATTACCTGTTTTATGATTATTGATACCCTGTGGGTGTCTAATATAAACTAGATAGTTTTATTGATGTTAAATAAAAAGGTAAAATTCCTATGCAAGGAAAAAGAGGTATTGATATAGGCACTGCAACTTGAACCATAGAAGAAAAAGGTAATTGACTGAAGCCTCACTAGATGCCTGACTTCTGGCTCCTCAAGAGAAAACCTTGGAGACGCTTCTGCTCGACTCAGCAGATCAGTTTAACAAAGATGAATGGCATTTTGCTTGAAATGTATTTAGCCATAGGTGCCTTTTGCTAATTTCATAATTTTTAGTTTTTAGTAAGAATTAAGGACTCTCTTTTCTTGTAAGGTAGTGTAAAATAAAATGCAGATCAATTTGTCACTTTATTACTTTAAGCCCATCAGAAAAAGTATTCCATGGGAAGACAGTAGCCAAGTGAACTCTTCTTGTAATGCTCAGAAACGATTTTAGCAGTGGTAAAATTGCTGCAATTTATATTCATCAATTTGCATGATTTGACTTATTTTAGAAAAATTACTAACTTCTGAAGAGAAGGCTTCAGAAGCATTCAGATGAGTACAGGTTAGCACTACTAGTATACATGAAGTTTGCTGAAAAGTATACTGCTAGAAACTCTACTTAGGTATAGTATTTCTACAAAGATTAATTCCTACTTCATCTTGTAGCCATTCACTTTGTACTTATGAATGTTTATAGCTTGCCAGTGTAACTAAGAATTATCCCAGCATCTTTTACAATAATCTTTTTCTTCAAAGGGGGGAAATTCTGGAAGAAACAAAACAACTCATTCTACACTGCTGATAAGTCACTTCACAAGTCATTCCTGCATTGGGATAGGTAGAATCTTATATTTATCTATTCCTCACAAGTTTATTGGAAGTGATATGAACAATTTCAAGACACTGTCAGTTAACAAAATAGCAATTAACTGAAAATTAATTCTCAAAATATCTCAACAAATCTTATCCTCCCCATTTTCCACCACTTAAACAATCATTGTTTCCTATTATTAAAGTGATACAGTCCAGTGTATTAGTAGATATAATTAATAATAATAATATTGAACATGCATAGATCGAAGTAGTTTACATGGGTTTACTTATTTAGTCTTCTAAATAAGCCTGTGAGGTAGGTACCACTATTACTCCCATGTTAAAAATGAGGAAATACAGATAAGAGTTAAGAAACTTGTTCGAGTCTATACAGTTAGCAAATGGCAAAGTGAGAATTCAAACCCAGACAGTAAGACTACAGGGTTAGCTTTCTTATCAGTATGCTACTGTGAAAAATCCAAGCACCAGTTGGAATCCACAATTAACATTTTGGTGTATAACTTTCTGGCCTTTTCTCTGTGCTGACACATATGCCACATATAAACACACACACTCAAAAAATCCCTATTTACTGCTTATTTTTCCTGTTAACTTTACAATGTAGCTTATACAATTGTTTATTTTATATTATGTATTTTTTCTAAAAATCCATGTTTGTCAATTATCTGCTTATCTATTTAAGAAGGGGTATGAGATGATCCTAATTTGTCCATATAACCAAACTATCATTTATTTTAAGTGCCTATGCAAACCCATATATGAATCAGTAAAGTATATAATTGATCACTGCATATTACATATATCATAAAGATGTTACCTCTAATATAAAAGAATGAAACACAGAAATATTGAGAGATCAATTTTAAGCAACAACTTTGTCACGTATTAGTTATGTCAACTGAAATAACTAATTATCTCAGTATCTAAATATCAAAAGAAGGATTACCTAGGCTCTGCTGCAAAATAATACAAAGCTCTGAGTGTGGGGGTGAACATAGATGAAACAGGACTGGCCCTGAGTTGGTAACTGATGGACCTGCGTGGTGGGTATATGGAGGTTTATCGTACTGTGTTGTCTATTTTTGTATATGTCTACAAACTCACATAAGAAAAAGTTAAGAAAGAAGTATTATGATTCTTCACTTCGTAGAATTTATGCAAAAATCAAATGATAATTTACTTTTAAACTCGACACACCTTGTCAGTACAAGTAAAATATAATTTGATAATAACATATTTTGATTTTTATACTCAAAATAAGATGACTTTAATGAACTGCATGACACAGAGGAAAAGTAAGTTGCACATAGTGAGATAAGGAAGTTAAACATCACTATTTGCTCCAGTGACCATCGCTATGAGTTCGCAACCAAATCTTCCACGTTTGTTTTATCACTTCTGCTATATAAAAATAGATAAGTGTGCCCAGTTGACATAGTATAATGGAAAGATCTTGTGTTTTAGAGGTAGATAGATGATCCTATTGGTGATAAAGAAGAACATAATAATAGTAGTAGTAATAATACTAACAGTGATGACAGCTACTTTATATTAGGTTATAATTCACCAGACGTTCTGCTTAGCACCTTCAGGCATTGTCTTATTTCATTTTCACAACAGTCCTATGAGGTGTAAGTTCCAACATGATGGGAAAACTGCAGCTCACAGAGTTTGTGCAGCAAGTAAATGTCTGAGCTGGAGCAGACATCCTGCTGTCATTGGTTCTGGATTCTCTTCTTGCCTTTGCAACTTAGCAGCTCTAAGATCTTAGGCAAAAAATTTTTTTATTGGAGTATAGTTGCTTTACGATGTTGTGTTAGTTTCTGCTGTATAGCAAAGTGAATCAGCCACATGGATACATATATCCCCTTTTCCTTGGATTTCATTCCCATTTAGGTCACCACAGAGCACTGAGTAGAGTTCCCTGTGCTATACAGTCTGTTCTCATTAGTTGTCTATTTTATACATAGTAGTGTGCATATGTCAATCCCAATCTCCCAATCCATCCCACCCCCACTTCCCCCCTTGGTATTCATACGTTTGTTCTCTACGTCTGTGTTTCTATTTCTGCTTTGCCGATAAGTTCATCTGTACCATTTTTTAGATTCCACATATATGCGTTAATATACGATATTTGTTTTTCTCTTCTGACTTACTTCACTCTGTATGACAGTCTCTACGTCCATGATCTTAGGAGATTTAAGCAGATGCTTTAAGTCTTGATCTTCTCATCTTTAAAATGGTACCCAAAATAAGTACTTTAAAGGATTATTTTCATGATTATATTTCTAACAGTGTATAAAACATCTGTGCTTAAAACACAGAAGGTGCTCAGTAACTGATAACTCTCATTATTAGGCTATATCTAATCTATGCATAAAAATTTACATGGAAATATGTGACAGATTTTTAAAGAGCTAAACAAAAACTACAATGAAAAGTAATATTTACTCAACTCTTACCGTGTTCCAGGATTCACTAACTTAATGCTCACAACAGTCCTGTAACGTAGGTACTATTATTGTCCCATTTTATATACGATAAAACTGAAAGAAGAGAAGTTAAGTAATTTGACAAAGATTATATATGTTTTCTATCTGTCCTTCTGGCTGTCTACCTACCTGTCCGTTTTCCCATTCATCCATATACCCAGTTACCTCTCTCCCTCTCTCCCTCTCTCCCTCTCTTTCTTTTCCTGACCCTCTCTTTCCATCTCCATCTCTAATTTTTATCTATCTATCTGTCTATAGTTTATAATTACACGAACGGATTTTGCAGATTATGGGACTGAAAAAGAAACTTTAAGTGAACTTTCTTTTGATAAAAGATCACACTGAGATTTCAAAAGCAGCAAACACTGTTCTATGCACATATGGAAGGAATGTCCTCAACAAAAGAGATACACAGTATAACATGATAGTGACATGGCAGGCCCTTAAAATTTACAAAGCAATCTCATGTACATTATCTCATTTGACTCTTAGCGCAATCTCTGAGGTTACTATTATTATTTTTCTCATTTTACAGGCTAGATTTCATGTGACTTCAATTTTAAAATATACTAAGTATAGTATGGTTAATAAATATTCCAATGTCTTGCTTTTACAACTCTACCAATAAGTCACAGCAATTGCTTAAAAAATAGGAAAATAATATTTTGATGTTAGTATTAAATTATAATCATATCGTTAGAGCATTTCAATTTGTGACTTTCAAGAGGCTGTTATGTGGTGGCTTCTCTGACGTGTTTGAATTCATTTTAGGCATTATAATTCGAAAGTAATGTATACATTATTTAAATGTGAATGCACATTCACATGGAGATAAATTCTAAACAGAGTAAGAAATGGCAATATTTTACTCTTTGTGATTTTTAACTTACAGGAAATCACTCTTGTCTTGGAAATCGAGGAAACACAGTGTTTCAGGTGAACTGCTTTCTAGAATACCAACACATTTTAACATAGCTCTCTCACAGAGCAACTGAGCAGGAAGCCCTCACAGCTACTCACTACTGCAAGCAGCATGCTGTGCTGAACTGAAAACACCTTCCCTTTCCAACTCTTTGGAACTGTTTTTTCCAAGAGACTTCAAATGCTACTAAATCTAGCATCAGTTGGAGGCACACGCAGGCATATTACAGTGAAAGCCCAATGAAAAATGTTGCCACTATTCACAATGTTTGTGTGTATGTGTGTCTTATCTATTATGCCTTACAAGTTATGGAAATAGTGTTATTCAGAGTAACAAGCCACTTCCAGCAAAATCCTAACAATGACCATTTTTTAAATAACTTACACACATGTAGCATGGGTTCGAATATATGTCCAGTCCTAAACCTTTGATATGTTTATGTCTCTCTCATATTATTTGAGCCAGTGAGGGTTTTGGTTTTTTATTTATGATTCTATACTTTTAAAAGAAGATGAATTTGAAAACGTGGATTTTATTTTTGAAAGGCCAGCATGTCCTTGCCCAGTTGCATATATAATTCAACATAATGAAAATTAAATATGCTCTTTAGCCATCATGATTTAACTTACTATTCTGTTTCCATTTTTTTAAACCAAAGATTCTCCTCAGTGTACTTTTTCTGTCTTGCCTATAAGTTTATTATAATATGATGCCATAATAAGATGAATCCTGACTTTCAAATAGCATTCATATATATTACTTCTAAGTGCTAGTTATATAAATGAATTACAAGCAACTTTTATTTAAAACAGATTTTAACTTATTTTACTGGAAATGTTACTTTGAGGATGTGTCTATTAGAGCTTCTATATAACAAACATGGTAAGATTTGGTACACTTTGCTTTTGGTGCTCTTTTAATAGGAAAAGTAGTGGGGAATCCAGACCTCTCTCATGACAGCATCCAGAGAGAATCATCCCTGGCTCTAATAGTTTACATTTCCCATTAAAACCCAAGTGAGAATCCTTGTGAGTGGACTGGAGAAGAATTCAGCCTTAAAGGTGGCAGATTTGAGATGATTCTATGGCAACAGAACTGTGCTTGAGGGAAATCACTTGCAGCCTCTTCTATAATTGTGTCATCTAGATTTTGCTTTAGGAATTTCTGGATTTCCAGAGAACATCAGGACCTCAAATGTTGTATCGTAATAGAGAATAGAAGTAGATTAGGAAAATCATTTGCCTACAGATTATGGGACATAGGCAAGTGTTAAGAGTTTATTACATACCCAACACTAAGATATTCTCCTATGTCTCACAGTCATGTTGGAAATATAAGGTTTGAGTTATATACAGTAATCAATTAGTGAAATTTGGTCTTCAGTATCTACTAGATGCTTAAAATATAAGGATTTACAACATTGTGTAAATCACTGTACTACCCAAAGCAATCTACAGATTCAGTGGAATCCCTATCAAACCACCAATGGCATTTTTCACAGAACTGGAACAAAAAAATTTCACAGTTTGTATGGAAACGCAAAAGACCCTGAACAGCCAAAGCAATCTTGAGAAAGAAAAATGGAGGTAGAGGAATCAGGCACCTGGACTTCATACTATACTACAAAGCTACAGTAATCAAGACAGTATGGTACTGGCATAAGAACAGAAATATAGATCAATGGAACAGGATAGAAAGCCCAGAGATAAACCCACGCACATATGGTCATGTTATCTTTGATAAAGGAGGCAAGAATATACAATGGAGAAAAGACAGCCTCTTCAATAAATGGTGCTGGGAAAACTGGACAGCTACGTGTAAAAGAATGAAATTAGAACACTCTCTAACACCATACACAAAAAATAAACTCAAAATGGATTAAAGACCTAAAGGTTAAGGCAAGACACCATAAAACTCTTAGAGGAAAACATAGATAGACAGAACATTCTATGACATACATCACAGCAAGATCCTTTTTGACCCCCCTCCTAGAGAAATGGAAATAAAAACAAAAATAAACAAATGGGACCTAATGAAACTTAAAAGCTTTTGCACAGCAAAGGAAACCATGAACAAGACGAAGAGACAACCCTCAGAATGGGAGAAAATGTTTGCAAATGAAGCAACTGACAAAGGATTAATCTCCAAAATTTACAAGCAGCTCATGCAGCTCAATTTCAAAAAAAAACAAACAACCCAATCCAAAAATGGGCAGAAGACCTAAATAGACATTTCTCCAAAGAAGATATACAGATTGCCAACAAAAACATGAAAGTATGCTCAACATCACTAATCATTAGAGAAATGCAAATCAAAACTACAATGAGGTATCACCTCACACCCGTCAGAATGGCCATCATCAAAAAATCTACAAACAATAAATGCTGGAGAAGGTGTGGACAGAAGGGAACATTCTTGCACTGTTGGTGGGAATGTTAATTGATACAGCCCCTATGGAGAACAGTATGGAGGTTCCTTAAGAAACTAAAAATAGAACTACCATATGACCCAGAAATCCCACTACTGGGCATATACCCTGAGTAAACCATAATTCAAAAAGAGTCATGTACTACAATGTTCATTACAGCTCTGTTTACAATATCCAGGACATGGAAGCAACCTAAGTGTCCATCAACAGATGAATGGATAAAGAAGATGTGGCACATATATACAGGGGACTATTACTCAGCCATAAAAAGAAAGGAAATTGAGTTGTTTGTAGTGAGGTGGATGGACCTAGAGTCTGTCCTACAGAGTGAAATAAGTCAGAAAGAGAAAAACAAATACCATATGCTAACATATATATATGGAACCTAAAAAAAAATGTCTGAAGAACCTACGGGCAGGACAGGAATAAAGATGCAGTTGTGGAGAATGGACTTGAAGACATGGGGAGGGGGAAAGGTAAGCTGGGACGAAGTGAGAGAGTCACATGGCCATATATACACTACCAAATGTAAAATAGATAGCTAGTGGGAAGCAGCCGCATAGCACAGGAATATCAGCTAGGTGCTTTGTGACCACCTAGAGGGGTGGGATAGGGAGGATTGGAGGGAGAACAAGAGGGAGGAGATATGGGGATATATGTATATGTATAGCTGATTCACTTTGTTATAAAGCAGAAACTAACACACCATTGTAAAGCAATTATACTCCAATAAAGATGTTAAAATATATATATATAAGCATTTATTTGTAATTTTAATTATTGTGAGAGAATCTGGCAGCCTTCCACATACAATTAGTTGTCATTATTTGAATTGCATGGGTTCACTGTATAGGATCAATTCCTTGACTAATGAATGAGCCTATCCTGTTGTCTAACACTTCCCGCTCCATGAGAGTAAACTGTGCTGGAGAAAGCCTGCAGATTTTCCAAAATGAGTAGTCCAATCAAAGATTCCTATAGGAATTCAGGGTAATAAATTCTATGCAATTGTGTATGATAAGGAAAAGATTCATATGGGGAAGAGAAACTTTAGCTATGATATTTAAATTAGATATTAAATGTTAGGTGCTTAGGTTACAACAAAAAACAAAGACATGAACACAGCCTTTGATTTCATGGTTTGGTAGACCTACGAAAGTTGTCTAAGTTTACTAGAGAGACAATAGAAAAGATGCTCCAAGAGGTATGTGCAAATTCAGGGGCAGGATGGAGGATGATGTACCTCAAAGACAATGAGAAGAAAACTATGTTCAGTGAAGGGTGATTTAGGGAATGTCAGATAAAATATTAGGATTGAATGCTGAACTAAGACTCAGTGATAGACTAGATCACATTGACAGTAGGTTCTTAAATGATAATGGTGGTGGTGGTGATGTTGATGATGATTATAAATATTATTATTTATGCCAGGTGATTAATATGCATGTTATTATTCCAACAGTGATACACAGAGCTTTAGCTTTAATGTATCTATGAGGATACTGAGGCTTAGAAATTAAGTAATTTTCCCAAGGTCACACAGCAAGAAGTGAAACATCTGAAATTTAGAACCATACCTATCTGACTTCAAAGACTGTATGACTATTTCTCCTCCTTTTTGCAAAGAAGGATAGGCATGGTTCCATAACATCATGGAATGAATGAGATTTTCTTTTTACTACAGTGTCTTTCATTAATGGATAACATACAATATTCAGTGTATATTCTTTTTTTTTTTTTTCTTTTCGGTATGCGGGCCTCTCACTGTTGTGGCCTCTCCCGTTGCGGAGCACAGGCTCCGGACGCACAGGCTCAGCGGCCACGGCTCACGGGCTCAGTTGCTCCGCGGCATGTGGGATCCTCCCGGACCAGGGCACGAACCCGTGTCTCCTGCATTGGCAGGCGGATTCTCAACCACTGCGCCACCAGGGAAGCCCCAGTGTATATTCTTAACCTTGTTTAATCTTCCCAGCTTTTCTGGGAAGTGGATAGTATAAATAACATCCAAGGAAACGCAGAGGAATTCAGCAAGCACAAGTAAAAGAACCAAATTTTGAAGGCTTTTGTGAAAACCTCTCTTTTTCTCAGAGAATGGAAGCGCAGTGAAGTTAGATGAGGTAGGATGGACTATTCCCTACATAATCTTTTGACAATATTCAAACAAAAGGAGAGTCAGCAAATCCCCCTTGATGTGGGAAGCTTTACCACAGTCTACAGAGCGTCTCTTTGAAGCAGATATTCTCTTCTGCAAGTTTCTGTCATCTGTACACCCTCAGGGCTCCAAGGAGAGGCCTGACCCCGTGGCTTAAGGCCGCCTCCTCCACCTGCACCATCCATTAACATTATTCTGTAACTCAGCTCTTTGTCTCTCTTCTCCATGGCACTTATTTTCTGCCTCCTTGATTTTGTCTGCCTCCAATTATGATGTAAGAACAATGAAGGGAGGTGTCGGTTTTTTCATCAGTACATCCGCTGTGTCTAGCAGCACTAAGGATACAGTCAACCCTTAATATGTAATCACGGAAAGAATGAATGAATGAAGGACATCTGGCCAACAATCACTGTATCTTTTGTCTCCATCTCTCTTTTCCTGTACTGTTATCATCCTGCCATGCCAATCTGTGCAGCTTCACCCAACAGCTTTGATTTCCAAAAAAGTTTGCAGCTACTACCTACCATCCTCACAAGAAACCTCAGGACCCATCATTTCTTGTGAAGCAGCCATAGACTTTTTAAAAATTAAAAGTAAGGTTTTCTACAAGAGTATATATTTACTAATTATTTCAGAAACTGTGCAAGATCTCATGTGTATGTTGAGCTCTTTACTATATTGAGTGCTAGATTTTTTTCTTTAAAACACTCTAAACACATCGTTCTTAGAAATAGGAATAAAATGATGTAGGAGACCTGGAGAGCAAAGGAAAATAACAATTGCTGGTTTAAGGTTATGCATACTAATTGCCATTGAGTAAAGAGAGCTCACTGAGGCCATCCAGAAGTGGAGAATTAACTAATTTTATTTAACTTTTAAATGTTAAATGTTACTGCATAGGCAGTAATAGGCTTAATGACGAGATGATCAGAACTGCTATGTTCCATGCAGATGATTATCTAAGTTTTGACTACTATAAACTTGCCAAGAATATAAACCGAATTGTTCTTGCAACTGCAAGTAGCATCTACCTTGTATGAGCAAACCTTAGTGGTGACAGTGCCTGATTTTGATTTTTCTCTTAATAACCTGTATAATTTTGAAAATTATTTGTCTACTACACTTTGGTAACAGAAACTATATCAGTATAAACTTTGAAAAGTGGATCCTAATGCCTTTTGTTAACTGAATTTTCCAATATGATTTTACTACTGGGACTTAAATTTTACCCCTGTGCTGATATGCTGCTTTTGAAAATTTTTATTGTCAGTGATATATACCCATGGTATAATCTTGTAAAAAAAATAATGTTACAAATGTGGCTAGACCATTTAAAAACCAATATGTTGCAGCCCATTTAATCACTTCAGTTAAACATCTTAGGAACAAACTCAGTCCATTTTAAGCGGAAATACAATTTTCTAGATATGTGTCCTGGCACCACATGACCTTACAACATCTTATAAAAGGTGAATTCCAATCACATCTTTAAATCTGTTGCAAATTCAGTCATAACTTAAGGTTAGTGACTAAATGTTGGCAGGTTTACGTAACTGATGCATAAACAGAAGACTAAAACAGGGGTAGAATAAGTAATTTTAGTGTATCATTCACTTGCAAAGAGAAAATTCATTTACATCTTCTTAAGCCTTTTGAAGAAAAAAAGACTTCCTATAACTTGTTAATACAGCATCTTATGTTTTTGTTTCTGTTTCCAGTATAAAAGAAAGTAATATTTCCTCTTAGGAATTAGCCAGACTCTTCTTTTCTCTCTTCTTTCTCTAATTATGTTTCCTTATTTTCTCTGAAAAGACACCCCAAATTTCTAAAAGATTTTTAAAATGTTTTAAGATTTTTTTATTGTGAAATAATTATAAACTCACAAGGAGTTGAAAAAATAGTACAGAAAGTTCCTGTGTGCACATTACCCAACTATTCCCAGTAGTAACATCTTAAATAAATATAGCACATTATCAAACCCAGAAAATTGACACTGGCACACTACAGTTAACTAGGCTGCAGACCTTACTTGGATTTCCCCAGTTTTGCACACAGTCTTTTACTGAGGGTCTATATGTCTTGTTCTGTGACATTTCATCACATATTTCGATTCATATAATCACCACCACAGTCAAGATACAGAACTGTTTCATCACCACAGAGGAATCTATAGGATGATTTTTACAAAGTTACCACAAGTGTGCCAAAGCCATTACTGGATTATATAGCAAGTATGTTTTTTTGTTGTTTTTCTTTAAATTTTTATTAGGGTATAACTGATTTACAATGTTGTATTAGTTTCAAGTGTACAGCAGAGTGCAGTTGTTATATAAATACATATATCCACTCCTTTTTAGATTCCTTTCCCATATAGGCCATTACAGAGTATTGAGTAGAGTTCCCTGTGCTATACAGTAGGTCCTTATTAGTTCTCTATTTTATATATAGTAGTGTGTATGTGTCAATCCCAATCTTCCAATTTATCCCTCCCTTCCCCCCCTTACCCTATGGTAACCATAATTTTATTTTCTACCTCTGTAACCCTATTTCAGTTTTGTAGATAAGTTCATTTGTAGCCTTTTTTTAGATTCCACATATTAGCGATATCATATGATATTTGTCTTTCTCTGTCTGACTTACTTCACTCAGTATGAGAATCTCTAGGTCCATCCATGTTGCTGCAAATGGCATTATTTTGTTCTTTTTTATGGCTGAGTAATATGCCATTGTATATATGTACCACATCTTTATTCATTCCTCTGTTGATGGACATCACTAATTATTAAAGAAATGCAAATCAAAACTACAATGAGCTATCACCTCATACCGGTCAGAATGGCCATCATAAAAAAATCCACAAACAGGGCTTCCCTGGTGGTGCAGTGGTCAAGAGTCTGCCAGCCGATACAGGGGACACGGGTTCATGCCCCGGTCCAGGAAGATCCCACATGCCGCGGAGCGGCTGGGCCCGTGAGCCATGGCCGCTGAGCCTGTGTGTCCGGAGCCTGTGCTCTGCAACGGGAGAGACCACAGCAGTGAGAGGCCCGCGTACCACAAAAAAATAAATAAATAAATAAAATAAAATAAGTAAATAAATAAATAAAAATTAAAAACCCACAAACAGTAAAAATACTGGAGAGGGTGTGGAGAAAAGGGAACCCTCTTGCACTGTTGGTGGGAATGTAAATTGATACAGCCACTATGGAGAACAGTATGGAGGTTCCTTAAAAAACTGAAAATAGAGCTACCATGTGGTCCAGCAATCCCCCTCCTGGGCATATATCCTGAGAAGACCATACTTTGAAAAGATACATGCACTCCAGTGTTCATTGCAGCACTATTCACAATAGCCAGGACATGGAGGCAAGTATGTTTTAAGTTATTAAAACATACTGAGCATGTCTTTCATTATTATAACACTAGAGTCCTCTCCCTAAGTATGGTAATCCTGATAAGTTGAAGTTGATGAGTATGACAACATCGAAGTCTTCCTGGCCTTATAAATATGTTGACTGAGGTTGTAATATTTTGGTATCTTATTATTGGTCATTTGCTTGATTGTGATGATTTGAACATGATGTGATAGTAGGAACAGCCTAGAGAAGCAAAGAGGATGTGATCTCCTATAGCCAGCTTAATCATTGCCCCAACAGGAGACATGTACTTAATTATCCCTCTGGAAAATGTGAAGAATATGAAAGTGAATGATATTCTCAGATTTTTCAGTACATATACTCTGAAGAGAGGAGGTAAAACAAATTCGGAGCTGTATTAGCTCTTCTCGTTTCCGGAAAAGTTGCCCTTAGTGTCCTAAGTAATTTGCTAAATGATAGGGCAGTTGGCTGCCCCTTTTGAATGGACTGATGATGGTGCTGATTCAGCAGCACCACTCTCCCTTAGAGTGAAAAAGGCTCAGATAGCAATTAATGCACATGCCAGATACTTGGCTTAGGCATGGTAGGGGGGAAAACTGAATGGTCATTGACCTTAGGATGCCATAATGGTTAGGAACTGGGCCTTGAGATTCAGAATTCCAGCTCTGATACTCAATAGCTGAGTCCTCTTAGCTCTGCACAGTTCCTGACATCTACTCCCATGTGCGCCCAATATGCAGTGTCTGTTATTAGTCAAGGATCTTAAAGGCTGATTGATGAGGCAAATGCTAGAAACAAGAGTCAATTAGATGAAATAAAGTAATAAAGGATACATTTATTTAAAGGGAATTTAGAAGAGGAAGGGGAAAAGAACTAACATGCCATGGTCCCACTGTGTATCAGACACTGTTTCGGGTGCCTTAGAAATTTTATCTCATGTTACCCTCACAAGAAATCTGTAATGTGGTAGATGCCATTTGTATTTTATAAGTAAGCAAATAAAGACTTGGTTTTAAAGTTAAGTGAGTTGTTTGAACACAGTTATTGATTCAAATCAAAGTCTGTATGACTCTAAAAACAGTGCTATTGAGGTCTGGAGTAGTGAAGCATGAATCATGAAGAAGATGACTCAGAGGACAGATAAGATTTGAAAGGGGAGGAACAGAGGGAAGGGAATTAAAAGCTGGAACAGTATCATAAGTAAAGCTTCAGTGGAGTCCAGATGTCATATGTGAAGTCTAATCAAACTGCTTAGTGGGATCAGAATCATTGCTCTATTAGAAACACTGGAGACATTTTGACTGGGGATTGAGGCAGGCAACCTTGGGGATACTACAGTTTAAGCGGTACTTTAGTCCCTTCTCAGAATCATATGAGGCATACATGCCTGGGCCTCACCAAGATCTACCAAATTAGAATACCTGGTGTTATCACTCAGGGAATCGTAGACAGCTGTCTCATAACTGGCTATGAAATAGGCAAGACTGAAACTGTAGATTATGTTAAACAATTACATCTAAGAGTCACAACAGAGTTGACAGGTCTACGTACAGCAAACTATGTTGTAAGCCAGGGCCTAGGGGATTTTCAAGCAGCTTTTTTGAAGGCCTGGTCTAATCCAGCACCATGGACAGCTCAGAGGTCTTATTTCTTCAAGAACCTGAAAGTAAAAACTGCTTTCATCCACAATTTTCTCTTTGGCCCTGCCAGCTCTACCCTAGAAGAGATACCTTTTATTTTAAAAGGTCATCCTCTAGTAAAGTATGTCAAATTCATCCTTATCAGTGACTCAGCATCCTTGTATAGTGACATGACTGGAGAATGGATTAGGTTTTCGTTTGCAGAATTCATATTGGTCACCCCTTTTGTTCATGAAGTTTTCACTCGTTAGAGGTTTTTTTTTTTTTTTTTCATTCCTAGAGTTCTGTACTTAAAATGGCTCTTAGTAGTTCTTTGCCCATGTAATTGATACTTTTTTCTCAGCACATCTTTTTTGTCAATGGGGCATCACATACTTGGTGTGATAGCAAGAAAAACACAAATCAAGTGGGAGGAATTAATGAGGGCAGAAATTCCAAGATTTGGATCTCCAGGATTAATCTCCTCTAGCTTAATTCAGTATTCTAAATTAGTTTAACGTATTTGAGGCCAGAATAACCCACGCTTAAAAAAACCTTTATGTTATCTATGCTAATGATGTATGTTACAGATAATAGCATTCTTTTCTTGAGGCAGTAAAAGAAACAGTGAGAGCTTTACCTTGTCCATCAGAGAATGAGAATGTGTATATCATGGTTTGGTTAGTTTTCAAAATCAGTTTGGATCTCACAAAATGTTGATCCTATTTTATGAACCAGATACCAGATTGGGCTATGTGCAAGTCACAATTCATTTCTAACCTTTGGGGGTTTCTCCAGTATTGCTGCTTGTTCAGTTTTCCTTGTGATCTGCATTAATTTGCTGTCTGGCTTTTTGTAGATTGACCTCAGCTGCCAGAATTGGGATGTTCTGTGTAAAGGAACATATGCCTTATTGAGAGTAACCTAAGCAGGAAGGAGAGTGTGACCAATTGTCTAGGTAATAGGTAGTGACAACAGAAATATTATTCTAGTATAAGTGCATTCAGTTTTTTTTTTTTTGCTCAGTGGGTATCATATCTGAAGGCCTGGCCGGGATACACCAGATGAGACAGACTGTGAGGGACTAGAATGCCAATGGCCTCCCAACTAGAGAGAACCAAATGTTGAAGAGATATACCCCAGATGCAGCCATTTGAAGTTTTAGAGTTGGTTTACATAGAACACAATGACAAATGTTAGTGAAACGAAAACTGTTGCCAAATATGAAAATTTAAATACCAGAAAAGTCCAGTAAAACATTATAAGGTACATAATTTCCTATAGGTTTAATATTCAGTTTGTGAAAATAAAAACTAATGATTTATGTAATCAGATAATTCTAACACCATGAATTCTAAACAGTTTTATTAGATCATTCCAATTAATGTCCTAATTATAATGTGTTATCCATGAAGTTCATGACTAAATTTTAGTATTAACATTTGCTTCCTTTGTATCTTGATTTGTGCAGTTTATGGCTATAGTAATGATAACTGCAAATTAGGCATTCATTAATATTAAATAAGGAGTATATTTGGATAGAAAATGTAAGTTAGGTATTTGAGATAACCTAAAATATTCAGCAACTTAAATTTGTATTTTGTGTGAACGACCTTTAAGTAGCTAATAAAGCATGTATGTAAATAAAAACAAGCAACTTAAGAGAATGATTATGTGAACACCATTTATTCTTTCAAAGCATGAATTTTTCAAACACACCTTTTATTACTGCTTTAATAAAGAAATCATTTCCATATATTTGCATGTAGATCACTTTGAGTCTCAGAGAATTTTCCATAAACTTGTTTTTTTATTACTGCTATAACTGACAGAGCTAGTGGATTATCAATTTGGAAAGTTGTACCTGAAAACACATCTATAGTTTAAATGACCAAGGATACCTTTTTGGTTTTGGAAATGTGGATGCAAGTTAAATAATTACAGAATCCTTGTTCATTTTTAGATCTAGACAATCTTGCAATATCTTTCAGAAATGAAAAAAAATGTGGTTTTTGGCATTTAGGGTAAAGTATCTTTCCTTTGTAACTCTTTTGTAAAGTTTTGACCAGAAATGGTCATACAAATAGAATCCCACTTCAATAATATATTTCATAGATAAACCAGTAAGCTTAATTCTTATCTTATTGCAATAAGCTCATAACACACTGTTTGTAGCCAGGCAACTAACATCAGTGATGGAAAAAGTTTTCACTTCTGAGTATCCCTTAGCTTCTCATTCTCACATGGACCCTGTTTTCTGAATGTATTGTCCACAAAGACAATAACGTTTATCAAGTATTTTTTTATTAATCAGTCTTATATAAGAAAGTAACAGTAAGCATTCCTGATCCCAATGAAATAACAAGTGACCTTTTGAAATAATATAATCCTGGGGGGGATAAAAGGAGAATGACAATTTAGTCAGCCTTTAAAATCTTGTCAAGTAAATATATAATTCCGTTCACCCTTTTTGAAATGGTCAAAATCTCTATTAGTGTATTCATGGATGCCCCCTTTGTCTATATCCCTGGCTCTGTGTCCTGCCTCCAGTAGAAAAAAAAAAATGTGTATTTATCCCTGCTCCTCATTGTTATCTCATGTCTTTCTCTTTCTTCCCTTAATTTCTACTCAGTCCAGATGTGCCCACTTCCATCATCTGTTTGCTTGTTTCCTTCAATACTCTGAGACTAATTCTGGCATTAGGCAACCAAAAGTCCTTGATTTAGCATCAGCTTAATTCAACAAATATTTGTTGAACACCTGCTATGCATCAGGCGCTACTCTAGGTGTTCGGGATGCATCCGTGAAAGCAACAGAAATATGCAGGCCTCTGGATTCTCAGGGGCTCAAACAGTAAACAGACATAATAAGTAAATTTTATAGTGTGTTAAAAGATGATAAGTGCTGTAGAAAATAAGTGGTAGAGCAAAGTAGGAGGTGGCTTATGCTGAGGTGTGTTCTAATTTTAAATAGGGTATCAAGATAGTCCTCACTGAGAAGGTGACATTTGAGCAAATCCATGAAGGGAGTGAGTCATATTAGATGTCTGAGGGAGAATCATCTTGGCTTGAGGGAACAGTCAATACAGAATTCCTAACTCATTAGTTTATCTGCTATTCCTGGTATTTTATCTGCATGTGGCTAGAGTAAAATGAGAGGGGTATAGGAGAGGTTACTAGCAAGGTGATAGTGGACCTTGGAGACCATTGTAAGAATGTTCTCTTTCCTTCTGAGTTAGATGGGAGCCTATGGAGGATTTTATGGATAAGATTTGACATGTATTGAAAGGATTACTCTGGATGCTGGGGGTGAGGGCTCAAAGCCAGGAGAAAAGTTAGAAGGTTATTATGGTAATTTGGTCAAAGATGATGGTGGCTCAGACTAGGGTCATAAGAGGGAGTGACTGTCTGAATGTATTTGAAGGTGAAGCCAACAAGGATTTCCTGATGGATTGGAAAAGCTATGACAGAAAAGTAAAATCATGAGTGGCTCCAAAGTTTTTTTCTCTAATCAATTGAAGGGACAAAGTTGCCGTCAACTGAGATGGGTAGACTGCAGGTAGAGTGGGGTGATTTTTGGAAAGATTCAAATTAAGTGTGAGATATCTATTAACATCCCAGTGGAGATATGAGTAGGCAATTGACTGCATGAGTTTAGAGTTTAGGAAAATGGTCTAGACTGGACATTTAAATTTGGGAGTTGTTGGCATAAGATAACATTTAAACCTATGAGATTATATGATCTCCCCAAGGAAAAGTATAAGTAGAAAAAAGGAGAGGACTAAGAAGGAGAATAAAGAGAAGTGACCCATGAGGTGGGAGGATAAACAAGAGAATGTGGTATCTTGAAAACTTGACCTTCTACCTACAAAACCTACATTTTGGGGGCTCATTTCACAGCGTTCTGCCCTCATAATCTCTATATCCTGACTTTCTACATGTAAAACCAAAAGGAGAAATCGGTATTTTTTGAGATATAGCATGTTAATAATTTCAAAGGGTATTCAATGAATCTTAATAATTCCGTGGTGTGATGTGGAAAAATACAGAATTCATAGGGAAAGGAACAGAAGTTAGCTCAGGAAATGACTTGAATTAACAGTGATACTGTCTCTCCAGTGTAGGGTTGCCTGTTCTACATCTCAGTGGTTGAATTAACAGCATGATCTCTTATTAAGAAATAAAATGTTGTGAGCATTTATGTCTACATGGCTGAATTAAATCCCTCCAACAATGAAATACAGTTAACATAGTATCTTGAAAAGAACCCTAAGTGGGTTTCAGGGAACCTGAATTCTAAATATGGTTCTGCTGCTGACTGATTGCATTAACTTCAAATCTATCATTAACCTCCTTGTGCCTCATTATCCTCATTTCACCAAATAAGAAAAATTAAATATTCCTCCTTTCCTACCTCATTTGGATGTTGTGAATTTAAATGTGTGAGAAGTGCTTGAGATGCATAAAATTTGATGGAGTGTTTTATTCATGAATTCAAGGCATCTGAAGTAATTTGACCATGATGGAAAGTTGCTTCCTTGTACATTTTTTTAGAGCGACATTTCTGTTACTGAACCACCCATTTTTGCAGCATGTTACCTACTCCTAACTGTAAAACAAACATAAATCAGCCTTATAGATAAGCGTTACACCTATTTATTTTATATCATTTCATAATACTCATCATTCACTTATTTATTTATTCAATGTATATTTATTGAGCGCATATAGATAAAGCTTCAATTCCTAAGTAACGATGAGGAAGCCTTCCATTTTTATATTTCTCTGGCATTTAAAGTATGCTTTAATAACCATGATCTACCTTGATCTCTTAATTTCTTGAGGTTGATATGACAGATGTGCTTTGTCCTATTTTAAATTTATTTATTTACTTATTTTGTCCATGTTTATTGAGACAGAATTGGCATATAGCACTGTATAAGTTTAAGGTGTACAGTGTGATGATTTGACACGTGTATATGGTGAAATGTTTACCACAATATCATTAGTGTAAAAGCCTTCACCTCACATAATTACCATTTTGTTGTTTTTGTTGTAGTAAAACCATTAAGGCTCTACTCTCATAGCAACTTTCAAATATACAACACAGTATTGTTAACTATATTCACCATGCTGTAACTTAGATCCCCAGAACTTATTCACCTTTGAACTGAAAGCGTGTACCCTTTGACCATCATCTCTTATTTCCCCCACCCCTGATCCCCTGACAACCACCATTCTACTCTCTATTTCTCAAAGTTTGACATTTTTATATTCCACATATAAGTGAGATCATGCAGTATTTTTCTTTCTCTGTCTGACTTATTTCACTTACCGTAATGCCTACAAAGTCTATCCATGCTGTTGCAAATAGCAGGATTTCCTTCCTCTTATGGCTGAATAATATTTCATTTTATATCACATTTTCTTTATGCATTTATCTGTCAGTGGACACTTTGGTTCCATGACTTGACTATTGTACTACCTGCATTTGAGCAGAATATGTACTCTGTTTATGTTTGATGGAATGTTCTGCATATGTCTGTTAAGTTCATTGGGCTGAATGATAGTTCAAGTCCAATGTGTTTCCTTACTGATTTTCTGTCTAGATGATTTATCCATTATTGAAAGTGGGATAATGAAGTCCCCAACTATTACTGCATTGCTGTCTAGTTCTCCCTTCAGATCTGTTAGTATTTACTTAATATATTTAGGTACTCTGATGTTGGGTACATATGTATTTACAATTGGTGAATTGACTCTTTTATCATTATTTAATTACCTTTTTGGTCTCATACAGTTTTTGATTTAAAGTCTATTTTTTTTCTGATATAAATATAGCTACCCTTGCTCTCTTTTGATTCCCCCATGGAATACCGTTTTCTGTTCCTTCATTTTGAGCGTATTTGTGTCCTTGTTGTTGAAGTCAGTCTCTTGTAGGCAACTTGTGTTGCGTCTCTTTTTTTTAAATCCATACGGCTACTCTGTGCCTTTTGATAAGAGAATTTATCCATTTACATTTAGGGTAATTATTGATAGGTAAGGAATTACTGGTTCCCTCATATAAATTGTTTTCTGGGCGTTGTGTACTTCCTTTGTTCCTTTCATTCTCTCTTGCTGTCTCCCTTTGTGAACTGATGATTTTTTATTGTATGATTTCCTTCTCTTTATCTTATTTGTATCTACTACAGGTTTTTGTTTTGTGGTTACTTGAGATTACTTGAAACATTTTATTGATATAACAGTCTATTTCAAGCTAACAACCTAACTTCAGGTGAACCCAGTAGTGCAGACCAGTCACTGTTCACGGGCCTAAATCTAGCCCATATGCAGGTGTGGGGACCTTGGCTGTCAACATGCACTTCTGTGGCTGCAGGATCTTGCCACACGATTGTACATAGGAAGAGAAGCCAGTGGTGGGTGTCAAGCTTGTGATGTGCAAGTGCACAGCTGGAAGGGTTAGCCCTGAGTGTGCACAGGCAGTGCGGGTCAGTTATAAGGGTCTAGGCTGGCATCTTGCACTCACTCAGCTACAGAGGCCTGAGCTGGCTCCAGGTGTGGGTCCCAGGCTCTGGTTAGGCCGGAGGGGAGGGAGCAGGGAGGGACTCAGCTGATTGATGTCAGTAAACGTGAATATCTCTGGGTGAAATGAGTGAAGTCTGCATGGTATCTTCAGTGGCTGTGCTCGCTGTTGGTTTCTTCAGGGTAAAAAGCTGCTGGGGTCATCTGCAGAGCAGGTAACTGGGTATTACGGTCATTCCCATTGCATGGCTGGCATTTGTATCACTGTTCTTTTTTTTTTTTTTCCTAGCCATCTTTCTACCTCTCAGATTTGCCAGACTCTGGATGTAGTAAAACAGAAATGGGTCCTTAGTGCAGTGCCCCGAAAGTCTCGGGAGCTGGTTGCTCACCCTGCTCTCCCTTTCCCAGTGATGAGAACTCTTTTTAGCAAGAAAGTTCCTTCTTGGTGCTGAGTAGTGCTGGCCTGGGGGATGGAATGATGCAGGCAAAATGAAATGTTTTTTTCTTTTAATTTTTGTCTGGTGATTCACAGGTTTTTTGTTTCACTGTGTTGCTAAGTTTCTTAAGTGGACTCGCGAGCAATCTGAGGGCTGTTTTTATTTGTAGATAGCTGTCTTTTTGTTGATCCTTGTGGGAGGATGGGGGCTGGGGTCTCCTACTTCGCCATCTTGGTGACATCACCTCAGAAAAGAGCTTTCCTATTTTAAAATGAGGAAATTGTAATCTGTGAAAAAGCCCGGTCTGGCACTGAGGTCTTCTGATGCCCAGTGTAGGGTACTCTGATGCACATGGTCTGCAGCTATTATGAGCACTAGGTATTTTCCATAAAATGCATAATACCTACAGGGCAATGTGTTGTAAAACAGGGACAGTAGAACATAGGATCAACTTTCATTAAATTATCTTATTTTTAGACGGTTTTCTTTTTGTTGGTACAGACCTCCCCTGATTAATCAATCGTTCTAGCAGTACTTGATGTCAATGTGGCAATCCGGTTAAGATGTCCTGTACATGATCTGAAAAACTCCTATGTCCGCCATGATAAGGACAAATTGATTTTTATTTGGTTAGGTAGGCATATAGTCTTGACTTCAAAGTCTAATCCTGCTGGTTGCTGTATGATCTTGAACCTGTCACTTACCCTTTCTAAACCTCAGTTTCCTTATCCTTAAAATAAAGATAACAAGACAAGTACCCACTTCAAAGGGAAGGGCTATTTGTTTATTCAGTCACTCAGCAAATATTGATTGGGTACCTCCTATAGGGCTGATGTTGTTCTAGGTGATTTATTAAAGTAGTGGATCATAAAGAAAGCTCTTGTTTTCAAGGATATTATGTGATACTGAAGGAGATATAAAAATGATATAATTTTTGGATACTGTTAAGTTCTATTCAGAAAATAAAAGTGGGCAGGGTGATAGAGTGTGACTGGAAAGTGAGTTGGGAGCTAACACCAGACAGAGAAGTCAGAGAAAGGACTCGAGTAAATAAAATTTGAGAAGGTACCTGAACACTGAAAAGGAGGAAGATGTCTGAAGAATATCCAAACAAAGGGAGCAAAAAGTATGGAGCTCCATAGCAGGAATCGTCTTGGCCTATTTGAAGAATAGCATGAGTGATACATGGTGATAGTGGAGGTGAGTACCAGGAAATGTGGAGAAAAATCTGGTTGGGGTCGGATGATGTGTGCAGTCTTCCGGGACATGGTAACTAGTTTGGACTTTTGCCATAAATTAAATTGCAAGTTAATGGGGTTTTTAATAAGGATTGTCACGTGATATGATTTATGTTTAAACATATTTCTTGTTGGATGGAGCTTGAATTATGGGAATTTTTGTAAACATAAAAGAGGTTATACATATGAAATGCTTAGCATAGTACCTGCTACAAAAAAAAATATATATATATATATATCCATGATGATAATTATGGCATTGATGATGGTGATGATGGTGTTGGTTAAGGGTGATGGTGAGGATGATGGTGGCCATATTTAATCCCTAAACCTTCTGGAAATCTACATTTGACCTGTAAATCTGTAAGTATTTGTAGCAAAACCCATGATCTGCTCTTATTTCTGCACAACTTGGTCCAGTTTTGAGTGGTAAGGAAAATTGCTCAGGCGTCTGTGCCAGCCTTGAGTGTCCTCACTCTCTTGTTAGAACTCTCAACGAAGATTACAATGGTAAAAACTTCTCTAACCTAAATGTCATTGAGACCTCAAAGAGAAGAGCAAAGCTAAAGCATAAAGGGGGACAAAGCCAGCTTAAAATGACTAAAAGGGTTCTGGGACCAAATAAATGTCTTTTTTAAAAAAATGAGGAAGAGAAGATAGAAGGGATGCTTCTTTTCACAATCTAGCCAACGTTTGAGAATAAAAGTATTGTGTTATAGCTTAATAACTCTTTGTCACTGCAGCCACTTGCTGATGTCTAACCTTTAAAATGGCCCAAACCCACTGCTTCAAAATCAGAAGCCAAGGAAATAAACTTGGACATAACATTTCCTGTAGGAACTATCAATTTCCCACCTAACTTTTAAGTTAACCCTAGACTCAGCAAGAACACTGATTCAGGATTTCCTTATAGCAAGCTTTCATTTGCTTTCAGGATATAATTATTATCAGTGGTCATAACTCTTCATTTACTCTTTTGTCACTGATGCATTTGAATTTAATCCTGATTCAATAGTTATGATCCCTTTTAAGTGGGGAGGGGGCTAGTATCAGGTGGTAGGATTGTAATTTTAAACTCATGAAGCATTCAGGGAACATCACTTATACTTTTCTGACTGTCAAAGTGGCCACTAATTTTCAGATTTTAAGAGTCAAACTAGCCACTAATATTTTCAGATTTTAAGAGGTATCAAGTGTTCACAATCACTTTTTTGGTGTTACGATTTCATCATAAAATGTACTTTTATTTGATGACTATACATTTTTGTTGAATGAATGCATGACACTTGGCTTTTTTCTAGACACCTAATCAAGCAGTGTTAAGAAAATAATTTGAGAAATGTCAGTATTTGGACTTTCACTGCAAAAAGATCTCACAATTTAAGTAAAATCATAACTGGTGCACTAGTTTGAAAGGGAAAATATAAAGTTTTAGTATAGGAAAGATACGAAAGAAGAGGCCCTTCTGGGTGTCCACAGCAAACTGTAACTTTCTTTGGTATTTAATATTTGGCTAAATTGCTGAGGTTGAGGAGCCTTAGTTGTGGTTAAGTATCAGAGTGATGAAGCCAGATATTACACTGAGTTTCTGTTTTAGTTTCCTTCTACACTCTGTGCTTGATCATTTATCATAAAGTTTGGGGCATTTTAAAATCTTCTCTTTATCCTGGTGTCTTTCCAATTGGCAGGTCAAAGGACTTTAAAAGAGGAACCACACAGATTATGAGAAGGAATATTTTAAACCCTGAGTTCCTATTTCTTTTTTTTTTTCTTTCTTAAACATATTTTCCCCAAATGATGAATGTGAGTGTTGGAGAGTGATAAATACCACCCGTAGGCTTTAGAGCCTAAATGTTGAATTTGACACTCAGAGCTTAAAGGCATCATGAACATTTCTCCAGAACTAATGTTCAAGTAATTTGGGGTTTACAGGCAATTCAGTACAGTTGAATGATGTAGTTACTTTGAAAAAGTAACCATAAAAAGCTATGTTCAGAGAATTAGTACTTTGCATTTATCAGAAGAATGTAAAAGTCAGTTGATGGGCTTGCTATTTGGAATATATTTTAATTTTTTAAATTATATTCCAACTCATTAGTATTTAATTCATGCTTTTGTGCAGCAAACTGAATCTATTAAAATGAGTGGGTATTTGTTTTAAATTAGAGGCATGTAAATGAAAATATAAACATTTTAAACGCCCTTCTATTTTTCTCTTCAGCCCATCTCTAGGCATTCATAAGATATATTTCCAAGGAGCACTTCTACAAATTTTATAAACAAACATTTTATTATCAAACATTTCTTTGTTGACCGTAGTGTGTAAAGTATCTTCACCTAGTTTTCAGCACCTGGTTTTCCTTTTAATTGTACAATGTTGTTTATTTTACAGTGAAGTTAATGCACATAGAAAAGTATATCTATGTAGAAAGTTGAAAGCGAATTGCCATGCAGTTACTATACTTGTGAATTGTCTATTTTCTATGTATATTCTGCATTAGACAGTAGTGATTACATCTAAAAGAAAATGGATGATCTTTGTTTTCACTGAAGAGATAACTAGTGTACATAACTACCACTTTTGAGCAATACAGTTGCAAATACATAGCTTTTCATTTATTGTCCAATCATCTTTTTACTATGAAAGCTTGTAACTGATGGTTCAAATAAATGCCTCGTTCCTTTAAGTAGCGTATTAGAAGAGGAAGAGAAATGAGAAGTATTTTCAAAGGTACTTCAAACACTAATGGTATAGTTGTTTCAGTATTTAGATGATTTAATAAAACCAATGCATTCTATTATATTTGATTACTAAAGAGAATATATTTATCAGAATGTTGTTGAGAGCCTATATGTCACAAAGGATGCATTTCTTGAATTATTAGATAGAAGCTGATGATATCATTTTATCCAGTATAATAGAATTTATGAAGCCTCTTCATATAAATAGGTTAAGCTTATACATGCAGATGTATGTGTACTGTTCAAGAAGTGGATGTGCCCTTATTAATTAGATATTCTAGTTAAAAGAGTTATCATTAAATATAATTATGTTTAAAGTAGGATGATAGTAAGTACAAAAAATTAAAACTGTCCTGAATACAAATTAAACTCTTTGGATCAGCATCCACCTTCCAATCCTAAATGTTCCAAAATGATCATTAAAACCACAACTTATCCTTGTACTCATGAAGTAGAGAAGAGACATTGATAGAAATTTCTAGCTGATAGACTGTTATTGAGCAAAGAACAATCTGTGTTTTTTGAAAATTAAACATATCAGTTTGGCCCTCTTCCCCTTTTAAGGAAGAGTTCCTTAATTGCGCTAACACATCAAGTGAACTATTCAATTAGATTTTAAAACTCAAGTATAGACATCTGGTTAAGGTTGCATATTTCAAAGCAACAAAACACCAGAAACCATTGGTTATAAATCTCATGATGAGGGTAATTTGCAACAGAGGTTTATATGTCAAGCATACAGAATTGCTAACATTGTTCTAAAGATGGGAGTGTGGGTGTTTGAATCTTGAAGATAGCTGTTTATATCTATCAAACTGAAATTGATGGTTAGAAGTACCTTCTCTGTCAAGTTCTACCACATCAACTTTTGCCTCTTTGTGTCTTAGACTATTTTACCTACTGAACTTGGATTGGTAATGTAAATTTCCCTGGAACCACTGTCCCTTTCGCAAAACACAGATACGGCATGCAGAACTGTTGGGTTGTGAAACACATGTACCAATGTTCTATACAGCTTCCGTTGAGTTCAAGAGGGTGTAGTTTATATGATCACCTCTGATACATAGTCAGTAACAGCCTCACATTGCCCTGTTTCCCTCTCTACCTATGAGTGTGAACACATCACTTGGCTGACTGCTGCTCAGGCAAGAGATTGCTTTCAGAACCGAGCACGCATCAGAATCACCAGGAGGGCTGCTGGGCCCACTCGCCATGCTAAGTCGTATTCAGTAGATATGGGGTGGGGTCTGAGTATTTACATTTTTTAACAAGTGTGTAGGTGATGCTGATGCTGTTGGCCCCAGGAAGACATTTTGAAAAACACTGATGTAGAAGTAGGAAAATTCAGCTACAGTTCAGAAGACCTGTGTTCCCGTCCCAGCTCTACGTTTCAGATCTAGCAAATGGACCAAACTTCCAAGGTTTTAGTTCTCTTCGTCTGTACCATGGGTGGTTAGATTGGTTTTCCAATTTTAAATTAAATAGGATATAGTTCTGATGCACTACATAATGTACCAAAGAAGGAGGAATATTTCCCTTCATTTTTTGCTCTGTCTCCTATTCCTAGGTGATCTCGCTAATGCTCTTTGTTTAAATTACAAACTTTCCTGCAAAGCCTTTAAAATATACATCTCTGACCTGAATTCTGCCCTGAATGCCGGTCTTATGTACCCACCTGCCTAACTGGCATTGCCACTGTTTAAGGCGGCTCAAATTCAGTGAACACCACATTGAACTTTTTTTTTTTTTTTTTTGGCTGTGTCAGGTCTTAGTTGCAGCACACGGGATCTTCGTTGCGGCAAGTGGGATCTTTCATTGTGGCATGCCGGCTTCTCTCTAGTTGTGGTGTGCGGGTTTTCTCTCTCCAGTTGTGGCGCGCAGGTTCCAGAGCACATGAGCTCTGTAGTTTGCGCCATGCAGGCTCTCTAGTTGAGGCACGTGAGCTCAGTGGTGGTGCGCGGGCTTAGTTGCCCCATGGCATGTGGGATCTTAGTTCCCCAACCAGGATGGAACCCATGTCCCCTGCATTGGAAGGCGGATTCTTTACCACTGGACCACCAGGGAAGTCCCCAAATTGAACTTATGATCTTGTCCTTCAAACGTGATACACATCCACTTTGCCCCCGCCTCCCACATCCCAGTGAATGTCACCATCCAGTCAAGCAGGCTCAAAGTCTGGGACTCGTACTTGACTCCTCTTCACTGTCTTTCAACCGCCATGTCAAATCCCACTGGTTTAACCTTCTCAATATCTCTACAGTTTTCCTCTATGTCCCTCATTATCCTAGGGTAAGCTGCTATCATTTCTCACTGTGATGACCACAATAATCTCTTAATTAGCTGAATTTAAATGAATCTGCCGTTCCCCACCAGCCTGTTCTCGCTACAGCCAGAGTGCTGTTTTAAAACTGCAAACCTAGCCTTTTCACTATTCTGTTTCGGAGGATTGTTATTACTTTTGGCCTTAACATGCTCTTCAAAGCCCAACATGCCCTAGCCTCTGCTCTGTTTGCAGTATTATCTTTCACGCCTCCTTCCTTCTTGTCACTTATTTTTGTACTCCAATCACACTAACTTTTTTTGTAGATCCTTCTAAATACAGTGCCATGATCTCTTTTGACTTTGCACATGGTTATTCCCTCTGTCGGGAACTCTGCTCACAATCTCCACCTCCACCTCCATGCCCACATAAGCACTTACCTTTTCCTGCTCACCTTACAGAACTACTTTGGTTGTTACCCTTTGCGGAGGAGTTCTCTAGATCCCCCACTCCCAAATTAGATTAGATCCTCTTGCTATATGATTTTTTTGTTACCCTTTATTTTCCTCTCATAGTCCTTATTTCAGTTTGTAATTACATGTTCTTTGGGTGAGCACTTGATTATTATCTCTCTCACCCACTAGACCGTGGGCATACTTTGCTCACCACTGAATCCACAGAACAACAGACTGTATTTCACACAATAGACATTCTAGAGAAATTTGTCACATCGATGAATGAATAATTATACCTTAAATTTTTTCTCATATGGAACAAAAAATGAGCTCCCCCTTGGGGTCTATCTTTTAGAACTTTGGATGTATGTAAACTTAACCGAGAGCTTTACTACGGTTTAAATCTTAGAAAATATATTAGTCTCTTTTGCATGTGACTCTTCTGAGGGCTGAGCCCCTCTTCAGAGTGAGTCAGTACAGCAGGGTCATTGAGACAAACTCTACCTTCAGACAACCTTAGTTCAAGTTACGGTTCTGCCATTTCTTATCTGTGTCACTTGGGAGAAGTTAATTTTTTTAAGCTTGGTTTCCTCTTCCTTAATTTGGAGATGCTGATAGTGCCAACTTCTTGGGGATGCTGTGAAGAATAAATAAGCATAATTCATGGTAAGCACTTTGTATAGTGCCTATTGCATCCTAACTACTCAATACATTGAAGCTGTTAGCATGATTCCATTGGGCATTTCCAGCATTCAGTACACTTCCAGGCATTTAGTAGGAGCACAATAAAAAGTTTTATTGAAGTGTATACATTTTGTATGTGGTATCTGTATAGCATTTGAATTATTTAAGTAGCTCTATCTATTCTTTACATACAGAAGTTAGCTGTCCTGTTCTTCACCTATGTTAATATTTCAGATGAAAAAGAAAATCAAGAATCTAAACGTTGAAGTCAGTAGTGTACCTTAAGTTATGGATAACTTCATAAAAGTTCTACCAATCTAGAGATTGAGATGAACAATCGATTTCCTTGAGATTTTGTTTCATTTAACAATCATGTATTGCACATTAGCTATGTACAAGCCATAATAAACATAAAGATGAATAAACCATGCCACCGTTTTTCAAGGTGCCCACTATCTCATAAAAAAGTGGGTTCGCACAAATAACCATGTAAAATAAAGGGGTAAATTTAGACTAGCCTGTGAAACAGAGGGTTATAGGTATATACGAGCAGTGTGATTGATTTTACTTGGAGAACTTCAGTTACCTGACAATTCTATTTGTCCTTTAACCTTTCATGCTTCTGTTTCTCTCTTCAGAAGCAGAGCATTCTTTTCATGGCACATTCAGACTTTTTCCCTCATAGAGCAGAGCGGTGGTTTTCAAAGGATGATCCCCGGATCAGCATCACCTGTGAATTGTTAGGAATGGAAATTCTTGGGCCCTACCTGAGACACACTGAATCAGAAACTCTGGCAGTGGGGCCCAGCAATCTGTAACAAGCACTCCAGGTGATTTTGATTCACGCTCAAGTTAAAGAACTAGTGGAATAAAGAACGATTTGGTAATAGAACAGATTTTTCTCATTAGCATCAATTTTTTTTGAAGTATAGTTGATTTACAGTATTGTGTTAATCTCAGGTGTACAGCAAAGTGATTCGGTTATTATATATATATATGTATATATATATATATACATATATATATACACTTTTTCAGATTCTTTTACATTATAGGTTATTACAAGTTATTGAATATAGTTCCTGTGCTAGAAGGTAAATCCTTATTTAACCTATTTTATATATAGTGGCATGTATCTGTTAATCCCAAACTCATAATTTATCCCTCCCACAGTCTGTCCCCTTTGGTAACCATAAGTTTGTTTCCTATGTTCGTTAGCATGAATTCTGCTCTTAAATATACAGACACAGACAAAATTCACCTAACTAGCTTTAAGTTTTCCCCTTTCCTGTATATGCATGTGTTATCCATATACACACAATGAATGCATATTTCATCTGAGACAATGTAAGACAAGACATGTCCTATTTGAGACCCAGAAGCTGTACTCTTCCTCAAGGTCAGTGCATCTTCACTGCTTTCCCTCAGTGCTCTTGAAAAGTAGATCTTAACGTGGATGCCCTGTTTACATTTGTGTTTTAAAGAGCACTTGAAAGAGTAAAACGTGGTTAAATTTAATGACAGAACATTTACTTGGTTACAATTATTTTAATTTACTTTTTAATATTCAATGTAAGAAGAAAAGTTATTAGTGGTGCATTCCTGAAATAGCCACAATACAAAAATCACCATTGAAATTCATCTGACTGGTTTTGCCTTGTTTTTTAGGGAAGAGCAAAATGGCTCACATCAGAGAACATAACCTGTCTGACAAAGTGCAATTTATTTATGCAGAAACATTTATAGAGGAATTATAATATGCCAGTTATGTTGCAGGCTCTATAATAAGGACAGGGAATTCAAAGATGAATGAGGGATCTCAGGAAACTTCATAGGCCAGTGAAGGATAGATACTTAAAACCATTCAAATGGAGTGAGATAAGTAATCTAATAACAGCTACTATTTATTGAAGGCCTACTATGTAAGAGACATTCCATCATATGATTCTTACTCTTGCTACTTAATCTTTGTCACAGCTTTATGAAGTTGGAATTATCATCATCAATTTACAGCTCATAATACTGAGACTCAAAGAGATTAAGTAACTTGCCCAAGACCTTGCAGCTAGTAAGTGGTGCAGTTATGATTTGAATCTAGCCTTTGAGCTCCGTTAGGGCAGGAACTATATCCATTTCGTTGTAGTCCCTTGAACACAATAGATGACAGGTAAATAATTGTTGAGTGAATACATGAATAAGCCCGGGCCTTTCTAAAGACCTTACTTATTCAGGTAGACTACTATGCACAATGTGTCAGAGGAGTAAAAGAATAGAGAGAATGTTCTTTGCCTGAGGGAGCTGAGGAAAGCTTCTCATAAAATGTGAAGAGGGGGAGTACAAGTTGGATAGGCAAGGAAAAGGCTCGGTGGTGAATCAGGCAGAGAAGGGTCCCAGCAAAGGCAGAGAAGTGTGAGAAAGTGTGGCATGCTGATGAAGAGAAAAGAGGATTAAAGGAGAGAGGGGCATGGACGAGTCAGTGGGGAGAAGGCTAGGCTGTTGCATGTTACATGTAAGTGGTTCACATACTGTTTATCTTGTGCCCAGCATTTCTCTAAGTGCAGTCCATATAGCCCCTTTCACAGTTATCTGGGCAGCTTGATAAAAGCTGTAGATGCCTCACTTTCATCCCAAACCTATTAGATCAGTGTCAGTAGGCGAACACCTGGATTCTATACACTTAAAAAAAAAAAAAAAGACACAGTCCCCAGCTGAAGGATAGTCATACCAGTTTATACCCACCTCTAGGCCAGTGGTTCTCATGCTTCCACAGCATCAGAATCACCTGGAGGGTTTGTTGTACCACAGCTTGCTGGGCTGTAGCTTCAGAATTTATGTTCTAGTAGGTCTGGGTTGGGACTAGAATTTGCACTTCTTTTTTTTTTTTTTTTTTTTTACATCTTTATTGGAGCATAATTGCTTTACAATGGTGTGTTAGTTTCTGCTGTATAACTAAGTGAATCAGCTATATGTATATGTATATCCCCTTATCCCCTCCCTCTTGCATCTCTCTCCCCGCGTCCCTATCCCACCCCTCTAGGTGGACACAAAGCACCGAGCTGATCTCCCTGTGCTATGTAGCAGCTTCCCACTAGCTCTCTATTTTACATTTGGTAGCGTATATGTGTCAATGCTACTCTCTTATTTTGTCCCAGCTTCCCCTTCCCCACCCTGTGTCCTCAGTTCTGTTCTCCACATCTGTGTCTTTATTCCTGCCCTGCCACTGGGTTCATCTGTACAGGTTTTTTTTAGATTCCATATATATGCGTTAGCATGCGGTATTTGTTTTTCTCCTTCTGACTTACTTCACTCTGTATGACAGACTCTAGGTCCATCCACCTCACTACAAATAACTCAATTTTGTTTCTTTTTATGGCTGAGTAATATTCCATTGTATATATGTGCCACATCTTCTTTATCCATTCATCTGTCAGTGGACACTTAGGTTGCTTCCATCTCCTGGCTATTGTAAATAGAGCTTCAATGAACATTATGGTCTATGACTGTTTTTGAATTATGGTTTTCTCAGGGTATATGCCCAGTAGTGGGATTGCTGGGTCATACGGTAGTTCTATTTTTAGTTTTTTAAGGAGTCTCCATACTGTTCTCCATAGTGGCTGTATCAGTTTACATTCCCACCAACAGTTCAGGAGGGTTCCATTTTCTCCACACCCTCTCCAGCATTTATTGTTTGTAGATTTTTTGATGATGGCCATTCTGACCGGTGTGAGGTGATACCTCAAGATGCTCATTAGAATTTGCACTTCTAACATGTCCCTCAGTTGCTTGGCGATGCCGAGTCTGCTGGTCTTCGTCTCATCTTGCTTTGAGAACTAGTGCTTTAAGCTAGGTCATATTTATATAAGTATATAGACAAGGAGGTTATTTGCTTTTATACTAGCAAATGACTTGAGTAGGTGTGAATTTTCGAAAGCCTTTTCTGCAGTTTGGCCAATAGATTAGAGGAAAATGGAACAAAGATAGGAAGTAGTTACAGTATAGTTAATAACATCTTGACTTGCCAAAGAAGGAGACGCAAGATCTGGATCACAGAGCAAAGGTAAAACCCTGGGCCATTGCTCTCTAGTCCACCATGAAATCAACTTCTCTTATCTTATTTCCTTATATCCCCATTTATCCCTTTCTTTGGAGTGGTTGGACAAAAATGTTTTAGAAAATTTAAAATATAAGCCCCTAGTTTCTTTTCTCACTCAAATGTTGCACTGTTATCTGTGCGCTTTTAAGGCTGCAACACATCTTTGCTTTCCAATTTTGTCTTTTCTCCTTGACCTGTATTGATGATAGGTTTTCCTTTTAGACTCTGTCCAGGGCCCTCCCTCACTTTGCAATTATACTTCTATTGCATTTTGAATAAAAGTGAAGAGATAGATTAGCTCATTTTTGGAAAACTTCATTTGAAAAAGAAGGCTTGTGGAGGAAACATTATGTAGCTGATTAATCTAGTCTTTTAGTGAGAGACCTTTTGTCATCCCCAAACTTCCTGTCTGCAGTCTCCAGGCAGCAGGAATAAAGTGGGAGAAGAGCGAGAGACTTATTTCATGAGGTCAGGGGTCAGCGCCACCACCTGCAGGTGGAGACATCAGAAACAGGAAGGGGCCCACCAGCTGCAGGGAGAACACCCCGCAGAGCCTGACCAAGATGAAGGGCCTTTTAAATCCCAGCCCTCTCTTTCAGTTTTTGTGCTATAAATGTGAATATTCAGGTCTGCCCTGATTAAGAATCAGCAGATAAAATGTCTCTTTGTGAATGCCACATTTCCTTGGCTTATTCATTCTTTGTCTCTGTATCTCAAGTTATTATTTTCAAATGCATTGCACATAACTACCATGGATACATATTGCAATTGGGAATGAAACAGTCATTTTGTATCCACACTTGACAAAGAGAACCGACTACCCAAGCCACACATCATTCTGTACAAATCATTGATTTCTAACTAATATTCATACTTCCAAGCTCATTCTCTACCCAGTTTGCTAGATACATTTGTAGCACTGACTTCAAACTCCAACATTAATAATGCCACAATCGGACTGCAATTTGGATCTGAGCAGCCAGAATTTCCGAAATTTGGTTTGCTCCATAACAGTGATAGGTCTATAAATCAGGGAAGGAAGGGTTTGGTTGCTATTAAAATTCATTTCATGCCCGTCAATCTTGTAGGTGGTTGTTAATCAGCCAGTGTGGCTCACTAAGCACCTTGGAGGATCAGTATGCAATTCCGAATAACTCTGGCAATTGGAGACCTTGCCAACTGAATTTGTATGAGTTTGGTAAGGTTAGGTGGAAACAAGCAGCTTAGGGCTTTGATTACAAAGTGAAATCAGGAGTGGAAGAAGCCACAAAACCTCGGGTAAATTCATTTTAAATTATTTCCCTTTGTACGCTCACAAACATGTTGAGATTCAAAAGCCATTTATTGCAGAATACTTCTTTTCTCTCCTTAGAATCCTTTGTCTGGTTTTCCTTCATTCATTAGTCAAATTTTATCAAGTATCTACTGTAGGTGGGAATTGTGCAAAATGTTGATGACAGAGAGATGAAAGACACATCCTTCCAGGAGCTCCTAGTTCAGAAGAGTCAGGTGTGTAATCAAATAATTGGAATACTGTGCTCTGAAAGGGGTGAGCACAGAATGTGATAGCTACCCAGGGCCTCAGAATCAGTTCCAAAATGAAGAATCAGAGGAGGAAAGGGTGATTCAGGGAGAAGGACCAGTTTTCCTAAAGACGCATGGATAAAAGTGAATCAGGCATGGGTAAGGCAAAGACTAATAAGCTTTAGAGGACAAAGACCTTCTCAGCTGTACATTTCCTTGGTACAGGACTTGGTGAATACACAGTGAAAGTAGGGCAGTTCCACATCGCTGTGGACAAGGCCAATGGGAAGGAGGTGGTATCAGATGAGGGGACGAAGAATATGCTAATATTACATGGGCATAGTGTTCACCATGTAGGGAGATACTTAGCCGTGAGATCTTCACTCAAGGAAATCCAGTCTGTTTGTATCCAATTTTGGTTTTAAGACCAGGATTAGCTAAATACAGCCCTAAGGGTTCTATAGGAAAGGCCGCATTGTGAACCTGATACACTTCAATATACACATTGTTGCCATGCAAATGGGGCGTCCTTAGCCCTCAGGACTGCTTGGCAGTCCTCAGTGCTAGAGGTCATGGAGCTTGGTACAACCTGCTCAAATCCCTTTGACTTTTAACACTGTAAGGGAATGGTTTTTACACTTTAGCCTGCATCAAAATTACCTGGAGGGCTTGTTAAAGCACTGATTACTGGCCCCATCTCTAGACTTTCTGATAAGGGTCACTGTGGGTGCAAACCTGAGAGTTTGCTTTTCTAACAAGTTCCCAAGTGATGCTGATGTTACTGGTCAAGGAACCATTCTTTGAGAACCATTCTTCTAGGGGCAGATAGACTGAGAGAAGTTCCCGGGGCCTGGCCCAGTATTTACTGGGACCACCAGAATTACCGGAACTTTAGCAAGATTCAGAGAGTTCTATCCGATTTGCTCTGTAGCCTGGAACTCCCTGTTACCTTTAGAACTATGATCGAGCATAAAGGCTACCAGCTTAGGTGTTTTGACTCTACTCTTTGCAGAATTGATAAAACAGCAACACAGGTTTTGGGGAAAGCTATAGAACAGATCATCAACCTCAATAATCAGTGTTTATCGAAGTAAAACAGTAAGCTTTACTGTGTAAATTTTGTGCCATACCTGTCTTTCCCAGGCTAATAAAAACATACTTTTATTGTCGTTGTTCTTGGGTGTAATATGGGTGGAATCCTCTAAAAGTAGGAGAAGCACAGGCTTATAAATGGCAGAAAACTACTAGCCTGAGATTCAAAGTACCATCCCCAAATAGACTGTTTTACAGTTGTGAAGTCTTAAGTGACTTTGGGGTGAGAAAATGCAGTGCCCTGATAGTCTTTTTGATTGTTTTGCATCTCACTTATGGCTCAGGGATGTATGCCAAAGGTAAACCTCTGAGATTACTTTAAGTGATGCCTATCCCGGGGCTCTCAAGATAAAGATGGGAATTAATGTCTACCTTCGGCTTGGGTCTTCCACACTTTCTGAGATTGTTTTCTCAGCCTCTCTAGTTGCCCGGTCTCTAGCCAGTAGTAACAAGTTCCTACCCTCTTTCTCTGGTAATAATCCTTCTAGGTCCATTTGGACTCCTGTCCAAATCATCCCCCAGACAAACGTGTTGGTTAAAAATCTTCTCTGCCCAAGGCACCTCCTTAGGTTTGAATTAAAGTGGCCTCTGGGCAGCCTTCCACTCTGACGTGGAAGAGTAAGAACTGAGATCATAGCCTGGTAGGTCTGGAAAATTGACCTAAGATTCACACTTCTCTTGCTGTGTGTTCAAGAACATCCTGTTAGATTTGTTTAGAAGTGATTTATTGTCAGTTAGAAGAATTTTAGGGGGTAACAAAACCATGTGATCGGCACTAGGGGGGGTTGATGAAGGATCTGAGAATATCGTGATGGGATGGTATTTTGGTAGCTGGCCACTTTGGTGGAGGCCTGAAGTTTAGAGAAGCATGTTTTCTATGAGGGGGCACCCTGCTGGGTCCTGGGCTCTGTGGAACCACAGACTGGAATAAGCTATTAGCTTTACCCATATCAGAGGATCCTCTATTCTTTTTATGTGTCTTTGGAATCTTTTTGTTAATCATATCAGTGGAACCTCGTGCAGAAGGGTATCTCCACTCCCCATCCTGATCGTCCCAACTATTTAGCTTAAGAGTGAGATCAAATGAAGATCATGTGAACCGTTTCTCAATGTGACATCTCTCTGTGGTAGACTTCTAACATTTCTAATGCCCTTACTCTTAAGAAATTCCATTTCTTGCCCGGCCTTGGTGGTGTGATCAATGAACTGAATAATAGAGTGAGGCTTAGAAGGATGAGGAAAATTACTCAAGCTATCCATTTATTGATACGTTCATTTATGCTGTCGAAGAGGAAAAACTTTTCCTCTCCCCTCTTAAGTTCAGTACTTGGGAAGCTGTGAAGTAAACTGACAAAAGACAGCTTAGTAAGAGAAAAGACAAGATTTATTCATGTATGTACACAGGAGCTCACAGAAAATGACGCTCAAAGAAGCTGTTAGGATGTAGAGCTTATGTACCATTTTAACAAGGGGAGCGGGTTAGAATTTCAAGTGAAAATAAATGGTGGAAAATGACTGAGAAACGTATGGGGGGAACTAATAGAAGGCAAGGTCTGTTTGTGCAATTTCTCATCCCGGTGCCAGCTTCTCCTCTGCAGTGATAGGAGAAGCCCCTGCTATGGGAAGCCTCCCTTAAAGGGAGAGTTATAATAAGTTGAATTCATTTGGAACGCTTTGCTTTGGGGCAGAAAGGTGAGTACAGAGAAAGCATCTTCCCGAATCTGTTGATTCTCAAATGCCTCCAGCTCAAAATTATCCATATGCCACAGTGGTATAACTTGGATCCCTTCAATGCGTTATTCACTCAATGCATATTTACCAAGTACACGTTATATGCCAGGTACTAAGAATATAAGAGTGAACAAAATGAAATCCCTATGCTTATGGAACTTGCATTCTAGTAGAGAGCCAGATAAGTGAGTGATGTTTATTTGATACATTTATTACATACCTACACATGTGCTTTCAGATAGTGATACATCTTGGAAAAAAAGCTGGTTAAGGGGAATAGAAAATGATGTTGAAGGTGGGCTAGTTTAGACTGGATGGGAAGACATGGCTTCTCTGGGAGGCAATATTTAAGAAGAGATGAGAGTTGTTTAAAGCAGTAAGCCTGGTGAATACTTGGGGAAAATATTTTAGGCAGAGGAAACAGCAAGGACAAGGTCACTGAGCTCAGAATAGACTTGTCCAGAAATATCATGGATCCCACTGCAAGGGGAGGATGAGGAGGGAATGAGGTTGGAGAGTAGGCAAGGGCCAGATTATGCATAATTTATAGTCCATGGTATGGAATTTAATTCTTTCTCTGAGATTCATGGGACATCATTGGAGAATTTAGAGCCGGAGGATAAAGCGATCTATCTATCTGATCTGATCTGATCTGATCTATCTGACAAAAGTACTTCAAGATAAAGGCAATGACAGTGTCAAATGCTGCTGAAAAATTCAGTTTCACAAACACAAAATAATTTCCCCCTGGATTTAGCATTGTGGAGTTCACAGTTGACTTTGACAAAAGACATTTGCATTGGAAGCATGCATCAAAACTTCTTTGTGGGGCTTCCCTGGTGGCGCAGTGGTTGAGAGTCTGCCTGCTAATGCAGGGGACATGGGTTCGAGCCCTGGTCTGGGAAGATCCCACGTGCCGCGGAGCAACTAGGCCCGTGAGCCACAGCTACTGAGCCTGCACATCTGGAGCCTGTGCTCCGCAACAAGAGAGGCCGCGATAGCGAGAGGCCCGCGCACGGCGATGAAGAGTGGTCCCCACTTGCCACAACTACAGAAAGCCCTCGCACAGAAATGAAGACCCAACACAGCAAAAATAAATAAATAATTAATAAAATGTTTTTTTAAAAAAACTTATTTGTAGTGTGTTACAAAGATAATGAGAGGTGGGGAGATAAAGACAGTGGCTGTCACTGTACAGATACTGTCGTTCGTGCACTAACTAAACAGCATTTGTTGAGTATTTACTATGTTTTATGTGTTGCAAATGGTACATGCTTGGTCTAGTTGGGGAGGGCAACATTAAAGTCATTATAGTACTCCAAGATAGGTACAGTAAAATTTGTGAAGGTATCAGAGAAGTCTAACCCTCAGTTTCACAGAGATGGTGGCAGATGTGCTCACCTGGGAGTTGGAGGCGAATCTTGCCAATATAGAGGAAGAAGAAGGTCAGAAGGGAGTATAACAGCTTGAGTAACTTTGAAAGCACAAAATAACATGGCCTGTCCTGGAAATATTAAGAAATCTCACATAATTGAACACATAAGGAGAGGCATAAGGTGGAAGCAGGGATGAGGTCAAAGAGAAGCAATATAGAGAAACTGGCAAGCTTAGAGTGAGTAAGGATATATATTCAAAGATCCATGTCAAAGGGATTACATAGGCGGGATGAGAGAAGAGAGAGACTAGAGGCACAGGGTCCCATTAGAAAGTCCGAATAATAATTGAGAGACATGAAAAGCCTATAGAAATCTGATGCAGATTATCCAGTCCCCAAGGTTGAGCAATTAAGCACATTTTCAATTGTTATGCCCATGCTATTAACATATTTAATAAATGCAGTGTCTGTTGAGACTAAAAATAAATTAAAACATTGTACTTCTTATTCTGTGTTAAAATGTTATGGCTGAAAGTTAAAGCTGTTTCCCAGCTAAATAAAAATATGTCATCTGGATTAATTTCATTTATAGTTTAGCCAAGAGAATGGTGACATTTATGCTTGTATAATCAAAAAGAGAAGGTGGTTCCTGTTTAATATCCACATTTTCAGCAAAAACAAATAAAACAATAAATTATTAGAAGCAATAATAAATTAGTAATAATAATTTAATGAAAAACTTAATTATTTTACTTGGATTTACTAAAGGAAAATGTGTTGAAACAGATGTTCATGTAATAAAGTGATTTGTTTCTGAGAGATAAGAATGAGGGCATGAGATCAGTGTTTGATAATGAGCCTCAAAGCTGCAACTATGGTCAGAAATTAACAATTGACTGAATTAATTCCTAAGGATTTCCACGACTTGCTTGTCAAATGGAGGAAGGTAAGGAAATACACGAGAATAAAGACCAGCTAGCACACCCAGAGGAGTCTGGCTCTTATAGTAGTCTTCTGTTGTGGCTGAGCTCCTCCAGTTTGGAAGATACTAAAAGATGGTTTCTTAAACTGCGAGATGCTTAGTTGCCTAGAAATAGGACATGGGAAGAAATGATTCATCAAAGACATGCCATCTTCCATCTCTCCCATGAACAGAATTGTGGTCCTGGAAAGCCATCTTATGTTTACTGTGTTTCATTGCTTCTAAGATGCGTGTTGTTTTTAACATCTTGGAAAACAGATATGTCTCAAAGTTGATGTTGCAGTTGTGAATTAGTTATTATTGCCTGCACAGGTACAAACTTGATTTGATTAACAAACTGTTCATGTCGTCGTCACTTAAATACGTAAACTGATTTATATACATTATTATGGTAACAAAAAGAATATTTGGATAGGTGAATTCTAGTTTTAGCTCTGATATTAACTAACGAGGTTACCTTAGTTTACTTAAGTAATCTAGCCTTCAAATTCCTGATCAGTAAAATTACATGGGTTCTTCGTACTATACTAGCCTGAGGAGTCTATGAAACATGAATACAGTTGTTGATGTTATTTGAAGTGGGACACCACGTGGCTACTTGCCACTAGGTAAGGCAGAGGGGAGCTTGACTGGGGGTTGTGATTTCCCAAGGAAAATTATTAAAATTGTCCAGCTGAGGAAAGCTGAGACAGACCGTACATTAGACGCATGATATCTAGCCCTCGATGTTGAAAGGACAAAATAATTTTCATCTTTTAGGTCTAAATATCAGTATGATACAAACCTCTGTGTATCTTCCACTCTAATTGTTTTCTTTCAAAAAACTAAAGCCCAGGCTTGAAATTTCAAATATACAGATTTCTGATGGTGCGTCATGATTCTAAAATCTACATTTCTTAGCATGGCATCCAAGATCCGTTAAAATTTGTCACCAACTACCATGTCACATTTCTCCCCAACACACCCTCTAACCCTATCATACAGCCTTCCTGCCGCTCCCAGAGTACAGCAGGTACTCAGCTCCATCATGGCTTTGCACTTGTATCTTCTACATAATCCCCTTGCTCTTCTCTAAACTACTCTCTCCAGGCCAGCAACATCAGCAGCATCTGGGAATTCGTTAGAATTATAGATGCTCAGGCCCCATCTCAGATCTGCTGGGTCAGAAACAGTGGGAGTGGAGCCCAGCAGTCTGTATTTTAACAAGCCCTCTTGGTGATATTCGGTGCATACTAAAGTTTGAGAACCACTGCTCTAGGGTACTCTTTCATAAGTCTCTTCTAGCAATTCTTGGATTAAATTACAGGGACAGGACCTCCTTGAAAGGCAAGAACATTTCTTGCCATCTCTGTCTTCAGGGCATAGTACACTATCTGGCCCATAATTAAAGCTCAATAAGTGCTTTCTATGACAGTGAGTCAGTTAATCAAAGATATTGTTTCTGCCCTTGAGGTACATAAAATTTGTTTGCAGAAGAAAAAATATAGATTAATGAGAGAATAATTTATTGCCATCTATAATAAAATCCTAGATTCCATAATAAATGCTAGACACTGTCACTGGGCAAAAATTGGATTGAGGTTTCAGATGCAAGAAAGGTCATTGGTGATTAAATCACCAGGAGGTAGCTTTGCCACAGAGATGGGGGAGTTGAAAAGCAGAATAAACTGTTGTAAAGAGGTCTGAGCTGATGGAGGATCAGAGAAGTACAAGCAATAGTTAACACTGGATTCCAGACTACCCAGATGGCACTTAATATGATAACCAAAGAGACAAATGTCTCTTTGGTGGTAGCAAGCCCTGCATTTAGAAAATATTCTAGGCTTATCCCAAGAAGAATATAGGCCCAAATAACTAGAGTTTGATTGAATAGGAAGCTGGCGTAACAAAAATAGTAAAGCTATAGATAATCTGTGCTGCTATCAGATTGCCACGAAAATAATTTGGGGTTGCAAGCATTAGTTTCTGTATGAACCAAAAGAAAGACGTGGCTTATCTCCTTAAGAAACGAGCTCATTATTCTATAAGTGTCTTTCCTAAAAATATTTTAGAAATATTACTTGGTATGTTTTATTCAACTCTCAGAAGCTATAGCTCTTATAAACAGATTGTGTAAAGGAACAGGCCCATTTATCTCTAGAAAAAGGCAAGGAGAAAAGATTGGAACATGTGTTTCTGCCCAGATAACAATAAAATACGAGATGAGCTCCTGTCTTTTAAAATGTATTTTCTCTATCCCTTTGTGTATATACATGTCCCAAGATTGTCATTAGATGGTGCACGTGTGCGTAGAAGTGGTACCTTATTGGGCTGTTTGATGGATCTTTAAAATATATTTGTTGATTTGGTGTATATACTAGCTATGAAATATCAGCATTATTTATCATATAAACATGGAAAAACGATTGTACAGTCTAGACATTTATTTGGCCATTGTGTGTAGAACGACCATCTTATTTACTTCAGAAGTTGAGTTTGAGTGATCTGGCTTGGATTTTGGATACTTCCCCTGGACTATTCAAGGAGATGCTCATTTTCTTCCTCCAGCATCTGATATGGTACCATTTGCCGCTTTTCTTGTCATGAGTAATAGCAATTTTATAAATTAGGATCACTTTTCAGAATTGTGAATGGTAAACATTTTACCACCAGATTTACCTAAGAACCTGAAACAAAATTTTTAAAAGCAAACAGAAAGCCCTTTTTGTGACTACAGTGAAATTTTGCAGCAGCATTATGGTTTTTTTCTCCTAGGGGAGTTAGCCTTGTGGAACTGAAACCATTAGCCAGTTCTTCAGTGGATAAATACTATAGCCTGGGAAAAGAGGCAGAAAATGTACTTTCTCCACTTAGAGACTAAATGAAGGGAACAATATGGGTAGTTGTATTTACCAAAAATTGGTAGAACTTCTTTATTTTACATTTTAAAAACGAATATCTAGCTTTTATGACTTCAAAATCAGTTATCACATATTGTTTGTATGATGACAGAAGGAAAACTACTTAAGTTGGATTTAAGTAGGTAGTATATCTCCCATTCTTTTTAATGTGGGAACTAGCTGATCCCAGGATCAGCTTTTATCTGCATTTTTCTACACTTTGAGTTTTGGTTTTCTATTTGCGTTGTTATAGAAAATATTTGTGGGATAAATCTATGAAGATATTATTTCGTAACATGTTGCATAATTCTACCTATTACTCTGCAACACGATGTTCCGTTTGTCTCCCCAGAGAATGTAAGGATGAGTTGAGGGTAGCACCAAATAGGTAAGCCTTAGCCAATCAGGGAGAAGCAAATGAAATTTTGATTGGCAAAATGATTTTTGAAAATGCTTAAGTCTTGACCTCAGAACAGATGAGACTGGATAAGACCCAAGTTGCAATATTGAAAAAGCAGTACCAATTGGAAAATAATTATTTCGAAGCATGGTCTTTTTTGTTTTCTTTATCTGATGGAAATGATTGATTAAATGTTGATGTTATTGGTGTTATTTGGGTGCATTTATCAAGAATTTGCCTTGGTCAGCTCCCATCTAAAACCAAGAATATTTTAAGCAATGTTTAAGAATTTATACTGAAAAAATTTAGAAACAAAATAGTTAGAGAGGCAGGACTGTCAAAATATAATAGGAAAATTATATTCGGCTACCTGTTAGGTCAGGTGTCCCAAGTATTCTCTAATTTCCCCATCTTGACCCTTAACCACAAAACCTTATAATTGCCTTCTGATTTGCCACCATCAGCCACTAGACTACAAACTGCGTGAGGTCAAGACTGTTGCCCATTTTATTTGCCTCTCAATCCCCAGCATATTCACAGTGCCTGGCACAAACTAAGCACTACAAAAATGTTTAAAGGAACAAAAGAGGAACAGATATTTCTGTGAGGGCTACTTATCCATGGGACAGCAGAGAAATCAATTTTTCTCTCTAATTTTTCTTTGAATTTTTGAATCTGTAAAATGACTCTCTTCCATCGCTAATATTCTGTGATTTGATAATTTCCGCAATCACGTTTTCTTTAATAAATTTTGCATGACATTAGCTATTTTTATACCAGTTATTATACCTGGCCCTCATTTCTTTCTCACCCTAGGAAATAAAAGTATCAAATGAATTTCCCATTTTGTATAAGTTCTTGATACACATCACTGTTGGGTTATCTCCATGATTAACTTTCATACTGCATATTCAACAAGAGTTTAGGGAAGATATCATATATCAGTACCCCCGGTCTATATAGATTTTCAATACAAAAAAACCCCACCCATATCATAGGAGGATACTGAGTGCATAGTCTTTCAATGCAAACAGATGTATTGTAGCTGTTGACTTTTGTTGGGCAATTTGAGTTTAGAGGGAGAGGCCCCCAAAACTGAGTAGAAAGAGACACAGGCTGAATCAAATAACATGAAACATCAGCTCACTAGTTAACACCACTTTTTTCACAATCTGAAAATTGTATTGGTTCATTATGAAAGTTTTGAGGAATATAGAAAAGCATAGAGAAGAAATAAATCTCTTTAATGACACTTTCCAGAGAAAATCACTTTTAACATTTTAATACATTTCCATGTTAAACATTTCCTGTCTTTTTCCCTGTTATGTACATGTGGATTTAAAACCTTCATATTTTCATGAAAATGGAATGATATGGTTCATGCCATTTTGTAACTGTTTAATTTACAACATGCAGTCTGTTCTAACATGCTTCGTTGTATTCTTAAAAAAATTTAAACCTCATATAATCAAAAACTGTCTTAAAATAACTATAAATGGAGAAAAGAAGTTGGAGTAGAGAGTTTCAGACTATCAATATCAAAGTTATATTTCTATTTTTAAAAACAACTGAGAAGATATGATGATAAAACCTGCAGCAGAGATAAAAACCTAACCTTTGAATGTGTCCTACTTCGGTTCCATGGCAATGGCCCTCCTTCCTCTCTCTGTTATTCCATCAGTCTCATTAACCCATTTTCCTGTAAGTGCTATCACTTTATTACACTTATCACCTGTCATTAGGACATAACACTTGCCTTTTTTTTCTCTTTTAGGCTGATGTTTGTTCTTGTTCTGATTTTCTAGCATTGTAACCAGTGGCAATCTGAGTTTTGTAAATCCTGTTTCTTAATTAATTTATTGCATTCTACCCCGGAGAATTTAGAGAACTTTCACTGTAAGAGAAATTTCTGCAGCTCAAATATTCTTCTTTCCTCTTAAATTTCCTTCTTCCACATTTTTAAATGGCTGGATAGTATTGTGTTGTATCTGTGCCAGTATTTGTTGAAGCAGTCTTACCTTGCTGGACATAGAAGGTGTTTCCAGTTTTGCAATTATGAAAATGCAGAGCCAAGATCACTAAAGTATTAAGCCTCTAAAATAAAGCAAAACAACAAAATGTTGGCTATTGTCTTGCTTGGACCCCATGAGTTACTATTTCTTTGTTTCTGGTCACAGATCATCCTTCATCATTCCACTACACAAACTAGTTTTTCATTTGGAGAGATGAGGAGGAGGGTTTCCATTTTTTATCCAAGGCAGGCTGTCTGAGCACTGGGTGTCATCTGGATTGGGTATTACTTGTAATGTTATGGGGCATGAAACCCAGTCAGTATTATCTCTGGAATTCAAAGGGGCCTTGGACGTCCTCCATTCTCATGATAGTGTTGCTCAGTTTGCACCTGCTGTTGCTGCTTTTGTGATTTGTCATCACTTCCTGCGATGGTTAATTTTAGGTGTCAACTTGACTAGGCCACAGTGTGCCTCGATATTTGGTCAAACATTTTTCTGAGTGTGTCTGTGAGGGGGTTTCTGGATGAGATTAAAACTTGCCTAGGTAGACCAAGTAAAGCAGAGAGCCTTTCTTAACGTGGGCGCACCGTATCAATAATTCGAAGGCGTGAACAGAACAAAAAGGCTGAGCCTCTCCTGAGTATGCAAGAATTCCTTCTGCCTGGGTGCCACGTAACTGAAACATTGAACTGGACATTAGATTTTTCTTGCCTTTGAACTTGAACTGAAGCATCAGCTCTTCATGAGTCTTGAGCCTGCCAGCCTTCAGACTGGAACTCTGTTGTTGGCTCCTGGGTCTCCAGCTTGCTGACTCACCCTGCAGATCTTTGGACTTGTCAGCCTCCATTATCGCATGAACCGATTCCTTTATAATAAATTTCTTTTTATCTCATTGGTTATGTTTCCCTGAAGACCCCTGACTTAATACACTACCTATTGCCCTTTCTGCTACCTTAGAGATTCCCCAGAGCCAAGGGCATAACCCTCCATTCCTGGTGATACCAGCTCTTTTTGCTAATCTTTAACAATCAGATAATCATTATTTAGGTCACCTCTAAATCATTTTGTTCAGAAAGCTTTATAGTCCCATTCACTGAGGAACACGGAGCCTCTCTCTTTGGGATCAGAACAGAAGGGATTTAAATCAAATAGTCAGTGCCCTTTTAAATGCATTCCTCTTTAACCCCTCCCAACGTCCCCCAATGGGACAGGTACCATTATTAAACATTAGTTCTAGTTGATTCTCCTGCCTTCTCAAGGATCTCTGCAGAGTTGGGGAAAGATGCCTCCTCCCTTTGCGTAAACAGGTCCATTTCGGTCTAAAGGTAGATATAAGATTTGGCACAAGGGGAAAGGATTCAGCTTTGCCTAGGTCCTGAATAAATATTTCCCTCTACTTCATGGTACTTTTTTACCTGCTGTTTGATGGCATCACTCAAGTGGAGGCTTTGAAGTGAAGAGTTGGAACAAGAAGAAATCCCCCGAATATGGAAAAGTGTGATAGAAAGTACAGCTATGAAGAGAAATGGCTGAGATTAAATGAAGCGAATTCTAACTGGAGATCCAGGTACAGTTTTTGGTCCCTGGTTCTCTCAGAGAAGGGGGCAAAACAGGTCCTACTAGATGGGAATAAGAGTAAATCCTTTGATAAAATGCACTTATAAATACCGTACACGACAAAAGCTGAAAAAGATCTGCATGGTCCTCTATCTAAACACCGTCCCCTTTAGATGAGAAAACTGAGGCACAGAGAGGTCAACACCCCCTAGTGTTTCATCTTGAAAACACACTTAAATGAATAACCTGCTACTAACAATGAAGAAAATCATTAACTTTAAACTTTTACCTTAAAAACGGCATTTATTTTTTTGATTATCCTCATATTCTTTCCTTCAGTTGAGCTCATTAAGTACTATGGAATTATGGTTATAGATAGAGATTACTTTCATATCTGTCTATCTTCTGGCATATTATTGACTCTAATAAAAGAATTTGCAAATAACTTTATTTGAAAATATTGCTAAAGTTGACATTTCAAAGAAGATATCATTTAAGTACTCCAGGATATTCTTTTCTATACTCTCCTTTATTAAATTTAATATTTTCCAGGTAGAACAATCAGATGGATTAGAAATTTGGGCTTAAATCTGTTAAACAGCATAAGTATATTTTCATCATTAAATTAAGATGAAAATATAATTTTACTTTAAAGTATTTCACATTTCCATCCCTTAAAATGTCAACATTTAATCACATCTGAAATTTGCAGGATAAAATTTTAAAAGCCTTCAATTATTAACATTATTTCAGGGGGGAAAAGCCACTTAGCCACAGAGCTTATATTTTTCTCTCATGAATTGAGTCTGATACAGAATATTCATTATGGTGAAGTTTAAACATAATAGACTCTAGCTACTTCCATGAAAATACTATTCAGTGAGTTTCTGCTTTGACACTGAACTGACCTTGTAAGTAATGTTGTACACTGTCCTTCATTATGTGCCAGATTATAAAATATGACTTATTGGCAGCATAAAGGCACAAGAGTTCTGAAATGCAATTTATAACCATGAAAAAGGACTGAGCCTTGAGTGACAGTTAAATTTGAATAGATTGGGTGAGTGTTATGAAACATGAATAATAAAGCATTTTATTTTTTAATATTTTTTAAAATTTTATTTTATTTTTTTTGTACAGCAAGTTCTTATTAGTCATCCATTTAATACATATTAGTGTATATAAGTCGATCCCAATCTCCCATTTCATTCCACCACCACCCCCATCACCACCCCGCCACCACCGCTTTCCCCTTGGTGTGCATACGTTTATTCTCTACAACTGTATCTCTATCTCTCCCTTGCAAACCAGTTCATCTGTACCATTTTTCTAGATTCCACATATATGCGTTAATATACGATATTTGTTTTTCTCTTTCTGACTGACTTACTTCACTCTGTAAGACAGGCTCTAGGTCCGTCCACATCTCCACAAATGACCCAACTTCGTTCCTTTTTATGGCTGAGTAATATTCCATTGTATATATGTACCACATCTTCTTTATCCTTTCATCTGTCAATGGACACTTAGGTTGCTTCCATGATCTGGCTATTGTAAATAGTGCTGCAGTGAACATTGCAGTGCATGTGTCTTTTTGAATTATGGTTTTCTCAGGGTATATGCCCAGAAGTGGGATTGCTGGGTCATATGGTAGTTCTATTTGTAGTTTTTTAAGGAACCCTCCATACTGTTCTCCATAGTGGCTGTATCAATTTACATTCCCACCAACAGTGCAAGAGGGTTCCCTTTTCTCCACACCCTCTCCAGCATTTGTTGTTTGTAGATTTTCTAATGATGCCCATTCTAACCGGGATGAGGTGATACCTCATTGTAGTTTTGATTTGTATTTCTCTGATAATTAGTGATGTTGAGCAGCTTTTCTTGTGCCTCTTGGCCATGTGTATGTCTTCTTTGGAGAAATGTCTATTTAGATCTTCTGCCCATTTTTGGACTGGGTTGTTTGTTTAATAAAGCATTTTGAACTCAAGCTTTTAGATAAATCATTAATATGATTGTTTTACAGGAAAATCTGCATCTATCATGTGGCCAATAAAATGTGTATACATGCAAACATTAGTATTGTGTGAAATAATTAGAGTGAAAGCTAGTTTCCACATTAATTCTTAATTTAAAAAAATTTAAATCACTTAGAGTGTCACAAATAGGCTTATTAATTTTATGCTATATATGTTACAATTGTGTTTAAGCTATTAATATAAGTTCCCTTAGTGCAATTCTGTTTAAATTTTGAATTTTCATTATCTAATAATAGTTACCATTTATTCAATGCTTATTGTGTGCAAATATACTGTACTGAGATCTTTGCATACATTTCCTCATTTAATCTTAAAATTCTCATCAGAAATCATTCTGTTTACAGTCTGAATACAGTCTTTCTTCTTGAGCCAGGCAGACATTTTTGGTTGCTGTAATGAGAAGCGGACATTGCAATGATGGATATGGATAAGAGACCAGACTCCTTGAGATACATGAACAGTCCCTCCCAATGCCCCTGGACATTCCAATAGGTGAAAACCCTGTTTATAGTGAAATGCACCTAGAACCCAAATCCACTTTACATATAAACATAAAGTAGGTTTTGTATGACAGGTTTTTTTTTGAGGGGGGATAAGCATTGTTGTAATAGCTGCTGGATTTTTCATGAATGAAGTGACAGTGTTCGGAACTTTACTAGGTCTTGAATAATGATGCCATTCCTGGTACTTGAGTGTTCCATAGAAGTCATCTCCATTGACTTGGCATTTGGAAATGTCCACATTACAGGGGATTCTACACACATAGGTGCAAGTGTCTGACTTCTTCTGTAAGTCTTCTAGTGGGACCATGCAAATATTTACACATTCAAAATTATTTTAAACTTAAATAAGTATTGTAGCAAAAATTATTTCATTTATCCATTATATTATGGTTAGAGCACTCTACAAACTAGGTTATGTGATCTATTCATTCCATTTCAGATTAGTAAATGTGGGTGTTACCAAATATATATCCTAGAAGGGCAGACACTGGGTCTTACATAGTTCAGGACAACAGCTCTAAGCCATGTGCACTTTTAGTATTAGAGGACACAGCCAGATGAATCTGGCTTCCAGTCCAGGCTATTAACTTAACTATGTATTTGTTGTTGGGCAGGGTGCCTTACCTCTGCAGGTTTTAGTTCCTTCATTTGTAAAAGACTACTAAGAGTGCCTTTATCATGGGGTAACTGTGGAGGTAATAAAGCACCTGACACAATTACAGCAAATAAAATGTTCAATAAATATCACTTATCAGTAGTATGTTGTGTAACCTCCCCAATAGATCAAAAGTGTATTTTCCACATCAAAAAGTACATAGTACAGGGCTTCCCTGGTGGCGCAGTGGTTGAGAATCTGCCTGCCGATGCAGGAGACACGGGTTCGTGCCCTGGTCCGGGAGGATCCCACATGCCGCGGAGCAACTAAGCCCGTGAGCCATGGCCGCTAGGCCTGCGCGTCCGGAGCCTGTGCTCCGCAACGGGAGAGGCCACAACAGTGAGAGGCCCGCATACCACAAAAAAAAAAAAAAAAAAGTACATAGTACAAAAAACATGATTAAATTAACAGACCTGAAGTGGGCCAATGAGAGAGGAAACACATGATTAATTTCTCTTCCCTTTTTACTAAACGTGTCTCTGGCTTTGCCTCCTCAGTTGTTGTTCGCTCTGCCCCACCTCTGAACTCAGGAGGCCGCTTCTGCCATAATTGCTCTTCGATGATGAAAATACAAAATACTGTAACAGAACTATGCCTGGCAGCTTAGCTCCCTGCATTCCGCCCGTAATATAAATGACACTCAATCCTATTCTTTGGATATAAGGGGTGACCTAAATGAACAGGCAGCAACAACAACAAAAAAGTAATGGTAGTACAATATTGTGCACTTTGAAAATCTGATATAGGCAGGCCAACTAGCTGAGTTTCTCTTAACCGTTTCCTGGAACCTAGAAGCAAGTTTCTCCACTTTGCAGTACTGAAGTATATAATCGGCCTTTTCTTATAATGCAAATCTGAAGTCTATCTAAGTCAGGTGCAGTAGTTGCTTGAGAATTATTTTGGAAAAGTGTGTTTGTTCTATGAAAACAAAACTAGTAAGAGCGTGTTTTATTTTTTAAAGCAAAATACTTATAAAGAGTAGTCAGAGGCACTTCAGAGTGCAGTAATCAATCATTAGAACTTTAGAAATCAATTGTTTTCTAGAGCTTCAGATTATAATTGAAATGTCACGAGAAGGAGTGTAAGACATACCTTCAGGACAGAACATTTATGTACTTTTGTTTTCAACTAGTTTATAGAGTTATCATGAGAAGAAAGATTTTTCTCCCAGTAAAAATCACTTAATGGTGTATTAACACTTGATACTTAATCTCTCCTCTCATTCTACTTTATATCCACATTTATTTAGGTGCTAATGAGCGTGGGGCAACTATGAAACACTTTATTTCTATATTATAGTTCTCTTAATATCTGCCATTGGTTATTTCTCATTTATTAGTAGCATCTATATACACATATACACACCTATGGAAAACAGTGATTTTTTAACACCTTTATTGGAGTATAATTGCTTTACGATGTTGTGTTAGTTTCTTCTGTATAACAAAGTGATTCAGCTATGCGTGTACATATATCCCCATATCCCCTCCCTCTTGTGTCTCCCTCCTACCCTCCCTATCCCACCCTTCTAGGTGGTCACAAAACACCGAGCTGATCTCCCCTGGCATTACAGCTGCTTCCCACTAGTTATCTATTTTATATTTAGTAGTGTATATATGTCAATGCTGCTCTCTCAGTTCGTCCCAGCTTACCCTACCCCCTCCCCGTGTCCTCAAGTCCATTCTCTACATCTGCGTCTTTATTCCTGTCCTACCCCTAGGTTCATCAGAACCTCTTTTTTAAATTGAGATTCCATATATATGTGTTAGCATGCAGTATTTGTTTTTCTCTTTCTGACTTACTTCACTCTGTATGACAGACCCTAGGTCCATCCACCTCACTACAAATAACTCAATTTCCGTTCTTTTTACGGCTGAGTAATATTCCATTGTGTATATATATATATATATATATATATATATATATATATATATATGCATGCCAAATCTTCTTTATCCTTTCATCTGTTGATGGACACTTAGGTTGCTTCCATGTCCTGGCTTTTGTAAATAGAGCTGCAATGAACATTGTGGTACATGACTCTTTTTGAATTATGGTTTTCTCAGGGTACAGGCCCAGTAGTGGGATTGCTGGGTCATATGGTAGTTCTATTTGTAGTTTTTTAAGGAACCTCCATACTGTTCTCCATAGTGGCTGTATCCATTTACATTCCCACCAGCAGTGCAAGAGGATTCCCTATTCTCCATACCCTCTCCAGTATTTATTGTTTGTAGATTTTTTGATGATGGCCATTCTGACTGGTGTGAGGTGATACCTCATTGTAGTTTTGATTTGCATTTCTCTAATGATTAATGATGTTGAGCATCCTTTCATGTGTTTGTTGCCAATCTGCATATCTTCTTTGGAGAAACGTCTATCTAGATCTTCTGCCCATTTTTGGATTGGGTTGTTTATTTTTTTAATATTGAACTGCATGAGCTTCTTGTATGTTTTGAAGATTAATCCTTTGTCAGTTGCTTCTTTTGCAAATATTTTCTCCCACTCTGAGGGTGGTCTTTTTGTCTTGTTTGTGGTTTCCTTTGCTCTGCAAAAGCTATTAAGTTTCATTAGGTCCCATTTTTTTATTTTTGTTTTTATTTCCATTTCTCTAGGAGCTGGGTCAAAAAGGAAAGGATATTGCTTGATTTATGTCAAAGAGTGTTCTTCCTGTTTTCTTCTAAGAGTTGTATAGTGTCTGGCCTTACTTTTAGGGCTTTAACGCATTTTGAGTTTATTTTTGTGTATGGTGTTAGAGAGTGTTTTAATTTCATTCTTTTACATGTAGCTGTCCAGTTTTCCCAGCACCACTTATTGAAGAGGCTGTCTTTTCTCCATTGTATATTCTTGCCTCCTTTATCAAAGATAAGGTGACCATATGTATGTGGGTTTATCTCTGGGCTTTCTATCCTGTTCCATTGATCTATATTTCTGTTCTTGTGCCATTACCATACTGTCTTGATTACTGTAGCTTTGTAGTGTAGTCTGAAGTCAGGGACCCTGATTGCTCTGGCTCTCTTTTTCTTTCTCAAGATTGCCTTGGCTATTCGGGATCTTTTGTTTCCATACAAATTGTGCAATTTTTTGTTCTAGTTCTGTGAAAAATGCTATTGGTAGTTGATAGGGATTGCACTGAATCTGTAGATTGCTTTGGGTAGTAGAGTCATTTTCACAATGTTGATTCTTCCAATCCAAGAACACGGTATATCTCTCCATCTGTTTGTATCATCTTTAATTTCTTTCATCAGTGTCTTAGAGTTTTCTGCATGAAGGTCTTTTGTCTCCTTAGGTAGGTTTATTCCTAGATATTTTATTCTTTTTGTTGCAGTGGTAAATGGGACTGTTTCCTTAATTTCTCTTTCAGATTTTTCATCATTAGAGTATAGGAATGCAAGAGATTTCTGTGCATTAATTTTGTATCCTGCTATTTTAGCAAATTCACTGATTAGCTCTAGTAGTTTTCTGGTAGCATTTAGGATTCTCCATGTATAACATCATGTCATCTGCAACGGAGACAGCTTTTCTTCTTCTTTTCTGATTTGGATTCCTTTTATTTCTTTTTCTTCTCTGATGGATGTGGCTAGAACTTCAAAACTATGTTGAAAAATAGTGGTGAGAATGGACATCCTTGTCTTGTTCCTGATCTTAGAGGAAATGCTTTCAGTTTTTCACCATTGAGAACGATGCTGGCTGTGGGTTTGTCATATATGGCCTTTATTATGTTGAGGTAAATTCCCTCTATACCTAGTTTCTGGAGAGTTTTTATCATAAATAGTTGTTGAATTTTGTCGAAAGCTTTTTCTGCATCTAATGAGATGATCATTTGGTTTTTATCCTTCAGTTTGTTAGTATGGTGTATCATGTTGATTGATTTGCATATATTGAAGAATACTTGCATTCCTGGAATAAATTCCACTTGATTATGGTGTATGATCCTGTTAATGTGCCGTTGGATTTTGTTTGCTAGTATGTTGTTGAGGATTTTTGCATGTATATTCATCAGTGATATTGGTCTGTAGTTTTTTTGTGACATCTTTGTCTGGTTTTGGTATCAGGGTGATGGTGGCCTCGTAGAATGTATTTGGGAGTGTTCCTCCCTCTGCTATCTTTTGGAAGAGTTTGAGAAGGATAGGTGTTAGTTACTCTCTAAATGTTTGATAGAATTTGCCTGTGACGCCATCTGGTCCTGGGCTTTTGTGTGTTGGAAGATTTTTAATCACAGTTTCAGTTTCAGTGCTTGTGATTGGTCTGGTTATAATTTGTATTTCTTCCTGCTTCAGTCATGGAAGGTTGTGCTTTTCTAAGAATTTGTCCATTTCTTCCAGGTTGTCCATTTTATTGGCATAGAGTTGCTTGTAGTAATCCCTCATAGTTCTTTGTATTTCTGCAGTGTCGGTTGTTACTTCTCCTTTTTCATTTCTAATTCTGTTGATTTGAGTCTTCTCCCTTTTTGTCTTGATAAGTCTGGCTAGTGGTTTATCAATTTTGTTTATCTTCTCAAAGAACCCGCTTTTAGATTTATGGATCTTTGCTATTGTTTCCTTCATTTCTTTTTCATTTATTTCTGATCTGATTTTTATGATTTCTTTCCTTTCCTAACTTTGGGGTTTTTTGGTTTTTCTTTCTCTAATTGCTTTAGGTGTAAAGTTAGAAAAAATATATATATATATATTTTATATTTAAAAAAGGAGGAAGAGAGCAACCAAATCAATAAACAAATCTACTAATCATAATAAACTCTAAATACTAAACTAAGATAAACATAAGACTAGACACAAATTAAATGCAGAAAGCAAACCCCAAGTCTACAGTTGTTCCCAAAGTCCACCGCCTCAATTTTGGGATGATTTGTTGTCTATTCAGGTATTCCACAGATGCAGGGTACGTCAAGTTGATTGTGGAGATTTAATCCGCTGCTCCTGAGGCTGCTGGGAGAGATTTCCCTTTGTCTTCTTTGTTCACACAGCTCCTGGGGTTCTGCTTTGGATTTGGCCCCGCCTCTGCGTGTAGGTCACCCTCAGGCCTCTGTTCCTGCCCCGACAGTGCGGGGTTAAAGCAGCGTCTGACTAGGGGGCTCTGGCTCACTCATGCCGGTGGAGGGGTGGGGTGGCGGGGGAGGCAGGGGTACGGTAGTTATAACTGGAATGCGGGGCGAGCCTGCGGCAGCAGAGGCCAACGTGACGTTGCACCAGCCTGAGGCATCCAGTGTGTTCTCCCAGGGAAGTGTTCCCTGGATCACCCGACCCTGGCAAAGGCTGATTGCATTGGTTCCTGGCGGTGGGTGGGGGCGAGGGGGGCGTGTGGATAGTGACCTGTGCTTGCACACAGGATTCTTGGTGGCTGCAATAGCAGCGTTAGTGTTTCATGCCCATCTCTGATGTCCATGCTGATAGCCGTGGCTCGCACATGTCTCTGGAGCTCATTTAGGCTATGCTCTTGTTTGCAGGCCTTTTTTTTTTTTTTTTTTTTTTTTTTACTCACATATATTTAGACCAAGGACAATCTGTATATCAAGCTCAGGGGCAGAAATGAAATCCACAGCTTCTAACATCCCACTCCAGTATGTTCACACATCAGACCTAGATTTTTTTCTCTCTTGTTGTACCTTTATTTGTTTTGTTTGAATTGGGGTTAGGCATGTGTTTATTTAATAGAGGAAAGTCTCTCAGGAAGAAGGAAGGAATACCACAGTACTTGCTCTGCAAGCAGCCGAAACAGCCTGTTGGGCCTTAAATTGTTCCCCTTGACAATCAGGGTGATGTAGCAAACCAGTCCTGCTCTCGCCGTTCATTCAGTCAGTCCAGGGTCATTTCAGGATGTTCAGGGAATTCCTGAAGGCACTCTATCTTTTCTTTGGCCTCCACGGCCATCAGCTTGCTGTCCACATATTGTGTCACTGTGAGGGGCTCCGGGACCTCACACTTTCTGAGCACAGACCCTGGAAGGGTAAAATAGTATTTTTTAAAGTGCACTGTACATTCATTGGAGCAATAATTAATAATTTGAAAGCTGTCAAGGAAGTTACTGGACATGTTCAACAAGATAAGCCTTATGTAATATTGTCTCCAAACAACAGTACTGCCATAGAGGAGTGGTACCAATTTCAAAAGTAATCACAAAAATTAACCTAAATGCGGTTTAGTTGGGCTAAGAATAGTTTCTCTAACTTAAAAGTTCCATGAGTTTGAGATCAATTTATACCACGTGATAAAGTGCTCTTGTATGTTTTCAGTGATAAATCATGTGCTTAAACACCCCAATTTTTTCCTGAGCCATTTTAAGACATTTACATTTCTGATCAAAATAAGAAGATGGTCTTACTTATAAAACTGAGAATAGCTAGCTTTTCTTTAAAAAATAAGCAGTTGCTTAATGCATGGGAAGATTTGTGTAAGTCAAAACCAATTTTTATTTCCACGAATGCCTTATCAGCTCCATTTAAATTTGATTGTTTTTCCTTTCTTATGCTAAGGGGGGGTGCATCATGTTTCACCTCAATTTTTTTCGAACCAGATTGCCCATTTAAATAAATATGGAGGAAGTATACATCTAAATTCTAACTTTTTATGTTACATTTCATAGGTAGCCTATAGACCTATTTATTACTTTAAAATATTATAAATAAAATTTTTATTCTAAAGTAAATGAAAATGTTATACAGCAGAATTTAAATATGTTTTTTAAAATGTGTATATACATTTAAATGTATGGCTTTTAATAGTAAGGACATTTAAATTTTTTCTCTCTGCCCTTTATCCGTCTGATTTTTGAATGAGTTACGAACAATATATGAAGCTAGTATAAACTTAATTTTGATAAACAGAAGCAAAATCACCCTGTCATTCATTCTACTCACTATGTACCAATAAGATCTTATATTTTGAAATAATTTTAATAAAATAGTGTACGAAAATAGTGTTTTCACTGATTATTATATCTGTAAAAGTACAACAATCATCATATCTCTAAACATAGGGATGAAATTTCAGCTTATTTAAAGCTTATTGAAAATAGCTTTAAATTTACAATTCAATATGGATAGAATCTTTTAATAGGTATTTTCAGCAATGGGAAAATTGGAAATATTTAGAAGAAAATAATTCAATAAATATTAAACAGAAGCTGGGTTCGCAGTTTATGTGAAGTTCTGGGGCCTACTTGCAAGAGGAGTAAACAGTAATTGTGATGATAAAGATGAGAACAGGACTAACAGTGAGCATGGACTGAGGGCTTATTATGTTCCTGCCCTGTGGTAAACCTGCTACATGACTTCCCCATCTATGAGATCTGCAAGATTCCTCATAGCAATCTTCCCAACCTGAGGTTTAGAGAGGTTAATTTTCCCAATGTCACATAGTCATTGAGTATTAAAGCCTCGATTTGAATTCCAGTCTGCCTGACCTCAGTCTGGTCTTTTAATGGCCACTGCCTCTCCAAAATAAAACTCAAAATCTAGGTGGAAAAAAATAGAGAAAACATTATGTAATAGACTATAAAAATGTATAAAACTATATACACATATATGATGTCTCTGTATCTATACCATAGAAAAGATTCCATTATAAGCATTTTACATATTTCAGGGAGAAACAGTGTTAATTACATTATGTATGGAGAGGTGTACATTTGATAAACTGGCAACTAAGCATTGACCTGCAGGAATAGATACAGAACACTAAATCTTTGCCTCAGTGTTTTTAAAAAATAAAGATGAATGGATGAATAGGAACATGGAACCGGGTGCAGTGTAAAGTCCTGCTAAAGTAATTGAGGCACTTGCTGCTGGGAACATGGTGAAAGGAGATGGGAGACGTAAAGTTCAGAACAGAACTCTTAAAAGGAGATGATGGCAGGAGGGAAGCAAAGAGAGTTCCAAGCTCCCAAAAGGCAGGAATTGAACAAATAATACAGAAGGGCTAAGCCTTTGAAGGATACACAAGAGGCAAGAAACTCTAGTCAGGGAAGAGGAGGCAAAGAGAATCCCTCCAAAGAAAAGATGAAAAATGATTTTATAAGCAAATTGACAGATAGCAAAAGATACATACCACGCTATGTTTTCTCATTGCAGCCAAAGACAAACTGGGGTTATTTATGCTTTCAGAAAGAATAAATCTAAAAAGCAATTGTAGAGGAAGAAGTGATGAAAATATGTGTTAATACAGGTTTCAAGCTGCCTTGTGAGATAAAATGCATTTAGATTTTTTTAGTAGCCAAAGAGGGATATCTAGAAAATAATAGACAGTAATTTTCTCTTTTTCATTTACTTTGTTGAAAGTGAGGTAGGTTATTTGACAAAAGCTTTTCAATTAATGAGGAAGAAAGTTAGGTAATCTTATAAATTATTGTATGTCCCAGGTAATGTATGTCCCTTTTGTAGTTTTCAAAACTTATCTTTAATAGCAGTTTTTCCTGGTGTGTGTGTGTGGGGGGGGGGTGTTTTAGAGATTTGTTTTCCTCTCTTACTTCTCATTTTCAGGATGGAATTAACTCACAAATTTGATTAAGAGGAGAACTTAGATGTAAATTGAATTCACAAGTAACATAAAATTAGATCATATTTAGTTATTCATGAGGTCAGATAGTGATAAAATGAGGATAAACTGAAGTTGTTTATTAGCCAGCTTGGGTTCTTTTATGCAAATCCTAGGAAAAAGGCACATCACTGTAGGATATATTCTTTTTTTTTTAACATCTTTGTTGGAGTATAATTGCTTTACAATGGTGTGTTAGTTTCTGCTTTATAACAAAGTGAATCAGTTATACATATACATATGTTCCCATATTTCTTCCCTCCTGCGTCTCCCTCCCTCCAACCCTCCCTATCCCACCCCTCAGGATACATTCTTCTTCTTTTTTTTTTTTTTTTTTTTTTTTTGTGGTACGCGGGCCTCTCACTGTTGTGGCCTCTCCCGTTGTGGAGCACAGGCTCCGGACGCGCAGGCTCAGCGTCCATGGCTCACGGGCCCAGCCGCTCCGCGGCATGTGGGATCTTCCTGGACCGGGGCACGAACCCGTGTCCCCTGCATTGGCAGGCAGACTCTCAACCACTGCGCCACCAGGGAAGCCCAGGATACATTCTTAATGTCAATTTATTCCTAAAAGCCATTTTCATAGAGCACACTGCAGGCCATAGACATACCTCACAAATTAAAAGGCCTAAACCTTCTACATGCACAGCAGTAAACTCAGAAAATAATTGTTAATATGATGATTCTGGAACTTTTTAATGGCCCCAATTATTAGCAAAGATTTAAATTATGTTCAACATTCTATATTTACCAAGGCAATAAAATGGACTAATCTGTTTTAAAGGGGTTTTAAAATGCAGAGATGAAACAAACAAAATGACTGTGATTTAAACTTCATAAAAAACATAAGTTAAATTAATCAAATGATTCTGCCTTATAAGTGTTCTGATTGAAGTGATTATATTCAGCTCAGGGAGAATAGGAGAAGGTGAAGTATGGTTATGGCATTGAAGTTACTAAGAGGATTACATTGTTTGGCTTAACGTTTTGACTTGTACTAAGCAACCAGTATGTGCCAAACATTGTCCTAGGAGCACACAGTGCTAAAATTACATGGTGAATACTTGCCATGTGGTCAAAGGGAACATGAATAGATCTAGAATGAATTAGAAAACTCACTGTTTTTGAACAAAGAGACCTACCTTCATGTGAAAAATGCTCTGAGTCAAACAAGGTAGTTTATGAAGACTGGATTATTAGCAATGCAGAATGTCCATGCGATCAGTATGGTGCCTGGCATAAAATGGATAATTTTGATCATTTGTGTTCTCATTACAGAATCAGTAAAATCTAAGGTAGAAGAAATGAATAATTTTTCTGTAGAATGGGCTGACATTTGAAGTATGGCTAACTTTGATTTTTTTTAGTAAGTAAGCTTTATTGTTTCCCTAGAAAAACACTACACACACACACACACACATACACACACACACACACACACACACATACATACACTTCAAGACTCCCTTTAGATTTTTTCCTTAAAGAGCATATTATTTGAATAGATGTACTGTTTTATTTATCATTACATTCTTTGAGTATTTCTGATGTTGGTCTAGCTACCCTAAAACCAGCTGCTAGCAGTGTGAGGAAGAGGTAGAAAGCCTGAATCCAGAGTCACTTTTATATAAAATTCATTGGTTAATAATAAGGGAGTGAAAATAGGACATGGTCCATGTTGAAAATGGTTAAAAATAGATGTTTAAACCCCAGCTCCAGCACTTTCTAATAGGAACGTACATATCGATAATTACCTTAAATGTAAATGGATTAAACGCTCCCACCAAAATACACAGACTGGCTGAATGGATACAAAAACAAGACCATATATATGCTGCCTACAAGAGACCCACTTCAGACCTAGGGACACATACAGACTGAAAGTGAGGGGATGGAAAAAGATATTCCATGCAAATGGAAACCAGAAGAAAGCTGGAGTAGCAATTCTCATATCAGACAAAAATAGACTTTAAAATAAAGACTATTACAAGAGACAAAGAAGTACACAACATAATGATGAAGGGATTGATCCATAAAGACGATATAACAATTGTAAATATTTATGCACCCAACATAGGAGCACCTCAATACATAAGGCAAATACTAACAGCCATAAAAGGGGAAATCGACAATAACACAATTGTAGCAGTTGACTTCAACAGCCCACTTTCACCAATCATCCAAAATGAAAATAAATAAGGAAACACAAGATTTAAATGATACATTAAACAAGATGGACTTAATTGATACTTATAGGACATTCCTTCCAAAAACAACAGAATACACATTTTTCTGAGGTGCTCATGGAACATTTTCCAGGATAGATCATATATTGGGTCACAAATCTAGCCTTGGTAAATTTAAGAAAATTAAAAACGTATCAAGTACCTTTTCCAACCACAACGCTATGAGACTAGATATCAATTACAGGAAAAGATCTATACAAAATACAAACACATGGAGGCTAAACAATACACTACTTAATAACGAAGTGATGATGAAAGAAATCAAAGAGGAAATCAAAAAATACTTAGAAACAAATGACAATGGAGACACGATGACCCAAAACCTGAGATGCAGCAAAAGCAGTTCTAAGAGGGAAGTTTATAGCAGTACAGTCCTACCTTAAGAAACAGGAAACATCTCAAATAAGCAACTTAACTTTGCACCTAAAGCAATTAGAGAAAGAAGAGCAAAAAAATCCCAAATTTAGCAGAAGGAAAGAAATCCTAAACATCACATCAGAAATAAATGAAAAAGAAATGAAGGAAACAATAGCAAAGATCAATAAAACTAAAAGCTGCTTCTTTGAGAAGATAAACAAAATTGATAAACCATTAGCCAGATTCATCAAGAAAAAAAGGGAGAAGACTCAAATCAATAGAATTAGAAATGAAAAAGGAGAGGTAACAATGGACACTGCAGAAATACAAAAGATTATGAGAGATTACTACAAGCAACTCTATGCCAATAAAATGGACAACCTGGAAGAAATGGACAAATTCTTAGAAATGCATAGCTGCCGAGACTGAACCGGGAAGAAATAGAAAATATGAGCAGACCAATCACAAGCACTGAAATTGAAACTGTGATTAAAAATCTTCCAACAAACAAAAGCCCAGGACCAGATGGTTTCACAGGCGAATTCTATCAAACATTGAGAGAAGAGCTAACACCTATCCTTCTCAAACTCTTCCAAAAGATAGCAGAGGGAGGAACACTCCCAAACTCATTCTATGAGACCACCATCACCCTGATACCAAAACCAGGCAAAGACATCACAAAGAAAGAAAACTACAGGCCAATATCACTGATGAACATAGATGCAAAAATCCTCAACAAAATACTAGCAAACAGACTCCAACAGCACATTAAAAGGATCATACACCATGATCAAGTGGGGTTTATCCCAGGAATGCAAGGATTCTTCAATATATGCAAATCAATCAACGTGATACACCATATCAACAAACTGAAGGAGAAAAACCATATGATCATCTCAATAGATGCAGAGAAAGCTTTTGACAAAATTCAACACCCATTTATGATAAAAACCCTGCAGAAAGTAGGCATAGAGGGAACTTTCCTCAACATAATAAAGGCCATATATGACAAACCCACAGCCAGCATCATTCTCAATGGTCAAAAACTGAAACCATTTCCACTAAGATCAGGAAGGTTGCCCACTCTCAGGACTCTTATTCAACATAGTTTTGGAAGTTCTAGCCACATCCATCAGAGAAGAAAAAGAAATAAAAGAATCCAAATAGGAAAAGAAGAAGTAAAGCTGTCACTGTTTGCAGATGACATGATACTATACATAGAGAATCCTAAGGATGCTACCAGAAAACTACTAGAGCTAATCAATGAACTTGGTAAAGTAGCAAGATACAAAATTAATGCACAGAAATCTCTTGCATTGCTATACACTAATGATGAACAATCTGAGAGTGAAATTAAGAAAACAGTCCCATTTACCACTGCAACAAAAAGAATAAAATATCTAGGAATAAACCTACCTAAGGAGATGAAAGACCTGTATCCAGAAAACTATAAGACACTGATGAAAGAAATTAAAGATGATACAAATAGATATAGAGATATACCATGTTCTTGGATTGGAAGAATCAACATTGTGAAAATGACTCTACTACCCAAAGCAATCTACAGATTCAATGCAATCCCTATCAAACTACCACTGGCATTTTTTACAGAAGTAGAACAAAAAATCTCACAATTTGTATGGAAACACAAAAGAACCCAAATAGCCAAAGCAATCTTGAGAACGAAAAATGGAGCTGGAGGAATCAGGCTCCCTGACTTCACACTATACTACAAAGCTACAGTAATCAAGACAGTATGGTACTAGCACAAGAACAGAAATATAGATCAATGGAACAGGATAGAAAGCCCAGAGATAAACCCACACACATATGGTCACCTTATCTTTGATAAAGGTGGCAAGAATATACAGTGTAGAAAAGACATCCTCTTCAATAAATGGTGCTTGGAAAAGTGGTCTGGTACATGTAAAAGTATGAAATCAGAACACTCCCTAACACCATACACAAAAATAAACTCAAAATGGGTTAAAGACCTAAATGTAAGGCCAGACACTATCAAACTCTTAGAGGAAAACATAGGCAGAACACTCTATGACATACATCACAGCAAGATCCTTTTTGACCCCCCTCCTAGAGAAATGGAAATAAAAACAAAAATAAACAAATGGGACCTAATGAAACTTAAAAGCTTTTGCACAGCAAAGGATACCATAAACAAGACCAAAAGACAACCCTCGGAATGGGAGAAAATATTTGCAAATGAAGCAACTGACAAAGGATTCATCTCCAAAATTTACAAGCAACTCATGCAGCTCAATAACAAAAAAAACACAAACATCCCAATCCAAAAATGGAGAGAAGACCTAAATAGACATTTCTCCAAAGAAGATATACAGATGCCAACAAACACATGAAAGAATGCTCAACATCATTAATCATTAGAGAAATGCACATCAAAACTACAATGAGATATCATCTCACACCGGTCGGACTGGCCATTATCAAAAAATCTAGAAACAATAAATGCTGGAGAGGGTGTGGAGAAAAGGGAACCCTCTTGCACTGTTGGTGAGAATGTAAATTGATACAGCCACTATGGAGAACAGTATGGCGGTTCCTTAAAAAACTGCAAATAGAACTACCATACGACCCAGCAATCCCACTGCTGGGCATATACTCTGAGAAAACCATGATTCAAAACGAGTCATGTACCAAAATGTTCATTGCAGCTCTATTTACTATAGCCAGGACATGGAAGCAACCTAAGTGTCCATCAACAGATGAATGGATAAAGAAGATATGGCACGTATATACAATGGAATATTACTCAGCCATAAAAAGAAATGAAACTGAGTTATTTGTAGTGAGGTGGATGGACCTGGAGTCTGTCATACAGTGTGAAGTAAGTCAGAAGGAGAAAAACAAATACCGTATGCTAACACATATATATGGAATTTAAGAAAAAAAAAAGTCATGAAGAGCCTAGGGGTAGGACAGGAATAAAACACAGACCTACTAGAGCATGGACTTGAGGATATGGGGGGGGGGAGGGTAAGCGGTGACGAGGTGAGAGAATAGCATGGACATGTATACACTACCAAACGTAGGATGGATAGCTAGTGGAAAGCAGCCGCATGGCACAGGGAGATCAGCTCGGTGCTTTGTGACCACCTAGAAGGGTGGGATGGGGAGGGTGGGAGGGAGAGAGACACAAGAGGGAGGAGATATGGGAACATATGTATATGTATAACTGATTCACTTTTTTGTAAAGCAGAAACTAACACACCATTATGAAGCAATTATACTCCAATAACGATGTTAAAAAAAAAAAAAAAAGAGTATGAAGAGTTGTGGGTTGCAGTATTTTGTATCAGTGAAGATTGTTAATTCTGTTGTTCAAATCATCTGGTATTTTTAGTGATTTTTTTCCAGATAATTCGATTATTGTGAAAAATATGTTAAAATTTCTGTTATAATTACAGATTTATGTATTTCAAAAACAAAAAAACATTTTCTGAACTTTGAAATGAACAAAATGCCTATCTCATAGGCTTTGTTACCATAATTAAGTAATATGATATAGAAAATAATTTGTACACTGTCAAATGCTAGGTTAACATTAGAAGTTTAGTTGGTATACTATTTGCCTATAAATGCGATATATGTTATTAAGTGTACAATAATTATATATAGAGAGAATTATATATATATTTGTATATATATATACATATATATATATACTATACACTTTTTTTTCTTTAATTTTATGCTTAGAGTTCACTCATGATTTAAATAAGTCATTTTATATTTCTGGTCCCATTATAGAGGTTTCAATATGTAGTAGTCTTTAGGATATGAACGTTTGATCCTACTGAATATTCATTAGTAGAAGTTAAATGACAAGTAGCGTACACTTCAATACTTTGTTTTTGAGAATTTTTTGCTATTAAAGTAATTTAAACTCAATTCCATTAAAGCTCTCAGTATGCTAGCAGATGTTAAACAGTAATAATTGAGTATATTAGAAATATGGAAATATATATTATGTCTGGAGCCAGGAGAGGGTAGTCACCTGGATGCATGCTAAAGTCTTGGAAAAGTTTGCTTATCTTAATGATGATTGACTGGTTTATGCTATGGATGTAGAGTTTTGCTTTAAGTGAGTAAACTAAGTGCCTAATAACCCTTCTGGTAAATGTAACTGAGCCTAAGTAACTTGGCCTTCACTTCACCAAGGAGACATCTATACCTTTTTTTTTTCCTTTTCTAACATGGTAACAGTATTGAGTCTGTTATGTTCAGGCCATTCACTGTTAATAGAATATTTGAAATGGTTGATTTTGCTGTATTCTGTGAATACAACTCTTGGAATGTTCTTTATTATTTATGAGAGCTTTCCACTCTTATCAGTGTCACCTAACCATGTCTCCCTTTTTTTCTTGGTCATAAGAATTCTTGGATTATCCAAATTGATAACAAATATTTTCTCATGGCTAGAATCTTGGAAGCTGTTGTGGAAACCATTGAGCATAATTTAATGGTGTTTTAATTTAGGAGCTATGTCAGAACAGCAGAGAGCTGTATTTTATTGTAGGGGCTCTAAAGTCAGAGACCTGAATTTGCATCCTGACTTCATCACTTTCTAACGGTGTGACATTGGACAGATTATATTTTTGAAGCTTTGGACTCTCCACCTGTAAAATGAGGTTGCTGGAATGATTAAATCAGAAAATGCCTGTGAAACATGTAGCATAAAGTTAGGGAATTTATCATTTTTAAATTTTGATTACACATGAAACGTGTCAGGGATCATGCTATGTACTTGGGATACAAAGATGAATAAAATATCCTTGTCTTTAAAAATGTTATAATCTAGCAGATCATACAGGCATGAAAACTGCTTGTCATTTTGCCAGGCACATAGTATATGTACTTAATAAGTGCTTAATACATACTAGCAGCTACTACTGTTATTATATATTTTACTATTGATATTATTATTATCATGTACTTCCAACTGCATAAAAATGGTTTTAATCCATAGAAAATCAAGTTAGAAGCAAGTTTTTGTGAAAATGATGTAAAAGAAACAAGAATTAAAATGAAGGATTGACATTTTAAAATTAATTGTCATTTACATGTATAATTTTATAAGAAAATGCTTTTTAATTCATGTGATATATAAAGAAATAAAATTCACTTTGGTGTAAATAATTATTACCATTGCTGTTCAATTTTTATCCATAATTTACTAAGCACCTACTTTTTGCTAAAGCCTCTAGCCAGCCCTGTGGGGAGGATTTCAGATGTGTCATAGACAGACCTGTTCTCAAGGAATTGAGGATTTTCTTGGGGAGGAAAAATGGATACTTTAAACAACTAAAGAATAATTAATTTCCTCAAAATAATTGTGTTGATGAAAATATATTAAAGGAATCTGTCATTCTGATATATTTCTGCTTGTCTATTAAATATACTTTTAAAATTTGGGCTTGAAACCACAGAGCCATCTTGTACGCTTTTCCCTTAAACCTCTTGTGTAACCATTCACCAGGTCTTCTTTCACCACGTCTCTTTCACCATCATCTCTTTCATTAGTACCACCACCACCGTCACCATCTGAAACAGAGCCCCTCCGCCAAATGGAGATATTTTACATTATTCTCACTAATATTATTATTTTCACAAAATGAAATAATGTTATATTTTAACAAATAAAAGGATAGAGAGAAGCAAAAGTTGTGCAAGGCAGTGGACCATAATTCGGAAAGGGCAGGACTCTTTTGCTCAAGTCATACAACTTCTCTAGGTCTCTGAAAGGAGGACTGCTCTACAAATCTTTTTGAAATCTTTTGATTATATATCTCTAGACATATCATCCAAAACCTGCAATTAGCTGTCCTCTGAACTTGTCTCATGCTATTCCACCTCCAGGCTCTCTTGCTCACCATCTGTCCTTATGCAATTTACAAATACCATCCATCATGCCAAGACCCCCACTCAAGTCCCACTGCCACTGTGAAGACCTCCCCTACCTAGCCACAAAAGCCACCTCTTCCTCTAAATCCTGTAGAAGTCATCTGGTATTTACTGTGTACTGCCATAAGCCACTAAGAATCCTTTTATGAATACATTGACTTACAGCCTTAGCTTGAATGAAGATCCTTAAGAACGAAAACCATATATTGCCTCTTTCTTGTTTTCTGTGACCTTTAGGCCTGTACTCTTCAGTATAATAAGAACCTAGTAACTTTTGCTTGATTCTTCCTTGCATCTTAGGATAACACTCTACGATCCAACAATGGAGTGTTTTTCTATAAGGTCGTCCTATACTAGAGAATATTTTATATTTCTTAATGCTGTTGAAGGAGGATGAGTGTATCAGAATAAACTGACTCTAATAAACATTTCTTCCTGTTTCCCTTATTTGTATATTGAGATATTTCACAAAAAGTAATTAGATATTTTGGTTGTTAACAATATTATATGTTCAGTATGAGTATTGTAAATAAAGAAAAATACATATGCATCAGGAATTATCTTGGCAAACTCATCAGTTATGCAATATTGATGAAACTCCAGAGTATATACAGCTCAGACATAGTATATTCACAAATGTTTTTATTTATTATTGACACGAACTTTTGTGCCATTTCAAGAGCCATTTATAAGTTGCTCTGAAACCTATTAGGAGTATGGTTGGCCCTACTCACTACTAACCACTTCAGTAAAGACAAAGCACAGAAAGATTTTTCAGTCTGTTAGCAACATTGAGTTTTGTTGTTGTTGTTGTTTTTACCTGCTAATAATCAGCAGGACTCTTGAAATTATTTCCTAAGAGTGTAACTGTTACAACTTGTAAGCCATGATTATCCTCATCAGTTGTAATTATGCAGCATTATTTTAATGAGCACAAAACCATTGTGGTTCTTTTTCATACTTCTTAAAATAAATTCTTCATTACCTGAGTAATAGCTCCAATAAATTTAGATAAATTTTATTTTTAAAACGAAGGTTAGGGGCTTCCCTGATGGTGCAGTGGTTGAGAATCTGCCTGCCAATGCAGGGGACACGGGTTCGAGCCCTGGTCTGGGAAGATCCCACATGCCACGGAGCAACTGGGCCCGTGAGCTACAATTACTGAGCCTGCACGTCTGGAGCCTGTGCTCCGCAACAAGAGAGGCCGCGATAGTGAGAGGCCCGCGCACCTCAATGAAGAGTGGCCCCCTCTTGCCACAACTAGAGAAAGCCCTCGCACAGAAACGAAGACCCAACACGGCCTTAAATAAATTTTACAAAAAACAACGAAGGTTAAAAATGATATTTCAAACCAGTTTTTGTTTTGTAAAATATCTGTAAAATTTTCATGTGTTACTTTAGGTTAAACATAGAGATAATTGTATTCAATATCATACTCTTAATTCTATAGGCCACTGTCTTAATTCTAAAGCAAGCCCATTTTAATCCCATTGAAAAAGTGGAATAAAATTATGTATCAAAGCACAAAATAATATACTGTATAATATGCCTATTGATGCGTCATACATCCCATGTGTTAAATTTCCTCCCAGGGATTTCGATGTGTTTTACAATTTTAATATTTTAAAGGTAATTTCTAGTTTGGCATTTTTTGGCCTATCTTGCTTTTTTAATTTTTAATAAAATAATTTACATATTGTTTATAACCTTCTAATAGATTTTTAAATGGCATTTCATAAGCCAGTTGAGTGATCCTGAGTAAAAAAGAAATTGGTACTTTAATTTATAGTAAATACTTCCTATTATTCTCAGCTGTTAACCATTGAGTCATAGAATTAAATAATTCTCTTGTGAAAACTAAAGTGAATATTAAGAAATTATTCTTTCCATTATATTTAACTTCACATACTTTATAGCTAGCACCAATGAGTAAGTCTATTGAATGCAAAAGCTAAAATATTGTTAGTGGTGAAACAGAATATAAAGAAAAAGGTCCTTCTAAAAAGGAGTAAAATCAGTGAGCGGTAGAAACAAAGTGAATGAGCACAAGGTGGCTCAGTATTAAAAAAAAAAAAGCCAAAATATAATAAAAAAGAATGGTTTTGTTGTTGTCACTGTTACTTAGTTATCTCACATAATTAGACCATGATTTTTTAATTGTGATGAGCCAGGAAGGCTTCCCTAAAGTCCAAAGAAGCTCTCTCCCTAAATAATTCTAAAGTCAATTTCATGCTCCTTAAAAAAAAAAAAAAACATAAAATGAAATGAAAAGAATATGCTAAACATTTTGAGAAAATACAAAGCCAAAAATATATTGGAAACAAAATCACATACCTACTCTGCAGCTATATTACTGATATATGATGTGATTTCAGGTTTGGAGTCTCTGCATGAATCTAATGGTACATCATTATTCTAAATTAAACATGTACAGATAAATGAAATAAATGAGATAGCTTATGTAAAGGTCACAGTCCAGCCCCTGCAACTATTTAAGACAAAAATACCAAGGGAAGCTCTTTTCTAATCAGAAAGCTATTTAGCCGTGGCTCAAACACAAATTCTGTTCATTGCTTTTTGCTGCTATTGTATCTTTTTCTCCATGGAACTGAAAGAGGAAGAGACCTAGAAGGGACCTTACCTGAAGTGTCCCTCTTTTATGCTTTTGCTGCCGGAGTAAATGGTAGAAGAATGCGCTAGAGGTTTCCAGAAGGTGGAATCAGCCGATGGATTTAGGAGCCCTGCTGGCGTGCTGGGAGTTGCTCATGCCTCAACTAGACTGAGGCACATTATCATGCATGATCTGATGCTAAGAAATCATTTAAACCACTGGAAATTGAGCCCAGAATATATCTCTAAGCCAGCCTTTTCAGCTGCTCCCCAGGCAAACCTCAGATGTTGAAATAATGAAGAATATTTTCTTGAAAGTTCTGTGTACCAAAGGGAAATTAGGCATTTCATATAAGATATTAATATTTTCTCAGATAATCTGATAAATTATCAGATTTAAATTTTGGCTCTTTTGAAGACAGTTCACTCTTCAGAAGTATTAGTTAAACCTAAGGCCTTGTACTCATCGACATCTTCACTGTTAGCTATCAGAAATTCTTGAGAAGTTCTTGTAATCATTTAATCAATTCCTAGTCTCAGTATATGGATAGAATTTTTCAACTCTAGCGTATGTTTTGTGTCTTTTTAAATAACATGATTATGAACTGTCACGTTAAAAATCCGTGGATAGGACCATTTTGAAATGTTTTGAACTTTGGAAATCTGATGGCTTTAGATTTAGCTCAGGCTGTAGATCACCTGTGGAGATCAGAACTGCCAAAAAAAACAAAAGAAAAAGAAAGAGAGAGAGCTTAAGCAGCCCTTTGAGTATTCTAAAATAGGGACATTTCCAGAGCATTGATTCCTAAAGCTTCCATTATTTCTCAGTGTTGAACTTTCAGGATTTAGGTACGATATTTATTCAACATATAAGCCGTGTTTTTTATCAGTCATATTTTTATACCTTTAATAATCAAACTGCTTATCAGTGAAAAGGGTATACATTTCCATGACTCTGGAAGAATTCTCCTTAGTGTTTCTTTGATGTGGTTTTTGATGTATGGAATGTGAATTCAATTTAAGAATAACAGAGATGTTGCAAAGAAAGACTAAGAAAATCAGGATTTCCTTAATAGTCTGTCAAAGCCATCAGCCAGCAGTTAATGAGCACTGATATTCCAAAGGTGCCTTCTCTGCTTTCTCTGAAAAATCATCTTCTGATATTAGGCCACCAGTACGTTCTCGTTGTGCCTGGAAGATATGTGACATAATGAAAGGGTGTGCACTCTGGTTAGAAGAGCTACATTTTAAGCCAAAGTTAGGCTACTTATTGGTCGTTTCATCATAGGCAAATGACAGAATGCTTCCCTCCTGTAATATCTGCTGCTGGAAGTTAAACACATGAGCAGAGCTATCAGAGAGGGCAACTGGCTGGCTTCTCAGGCAGTACCTCATGGGGTGGCCTGTGTTGAAGCATCTCCATTTACACTGGCCAAGATCTGTCCCTCAGCTTTGGGTCAGCTTACATAGAGTGGATTATCCTACCGGAGAAAAGCTAAAATTAAAAGTCATATCCAGACAAGAGTACCTTTTCGTGTATAGTACTTGTTCTAGCTTTTCAAGGACAGAATACTTGAGTCTGCCAGAGTAACTGAGTAACTGATTTTATGATCAGAAGTTGCAGCATTAGAACAGTAGAATGCGATGTTTTGAAGAACACTTCCCTGGGGCTGTGGAAAACCCTGAAGAATTATGCTGTCTCGCAAATGTGTTTGCCACTCTAGTGGCAGTAAAGTGGGAAGTTTATTTCCTAGGAGAGACAAACTTGTGCTCATCACTTGCCCATTTCTCAAACTTTTATGCAGACTGAAACCTTCTCTAATATGAAGACACTCTTCGTTCACCTTTATGTCAGAGATTTGAATGTACATTTCACGCATTTTCCTTAAATATCTAAATCCTACTCTTCCTGCATTTACTCTGCAGGTGATCTGGCCTGCCTCCCAAGGAACTTCTTGAACTTTCTAAATCTATGCAGTTGGTGTTGACTTTTCCAGGTACACTATGAGGGTAGTCTTTGTTGCGAATTCTTGACGATCCTACTGTGTCATCTCTTTGTATTGATTTTATTTAACTCAGAGTTTCTTGGTGAGGGCTCATTTAACAAGATACTACTGTAGGTGAAGAACCTTTGTTAACTCTATAGCGCCAAATATGGCTTGTTATTTCTAGTAATAGCTGTAGGATTCCAACTGGTTTTCAAATGTTTCACTAAGTGTTCTATGTGTGTAGTTCTTGCCTGCTTTAAATAACTTCTCAGAAGAGTAGGGATTTAAACATCTTTTGCTTTCAACACAATGAACAGTAGAGTGGATGGATTAAAAGGGATTGGTTTTGATCAGTTGGGGTGGGGGTAGTGGTTGAAAAGAGACTTTTGCAAGGTGACAAGGCTGCTCTGCAGTTTAGTTGTTATGATGGTAACATGACTGTGCATTTGTCAAAACTCATGGAAGTATACACCAAAAGGGTGCATTTTACTATATGTACATTTTAAATATACATATACATTTTTTAGGAAAAGGGATACCCAAGTATTACTTATTGATTGAATCTCCAGCAGAAAACCTTTTCAGCTCATGTTTCAGCCTAGGCCAGAAAACCTCTTCTTGCTTGCCTTCACATATAGGTAGCACTCAGTGGTTTCTCTTTGGTCTTCTGGTTGCATACTGCTTGAACCTCAATCTTAGCACTTGTCATAGCAGATTGAAATTCTTTGTTTATATGCTGTGAAAAGAAAGAGTTTGGAGCCATTCACTTTTGACCTGATGTTACCAGGCAGTATTTAGCACATAGTAGATGCTTAACTAGGGAACTTTTGTCATAAGAAAGAATAATTATTTCACAGATTCTTTCATTTTACTATCCATTTTAGTCTTTGAAGGACCTCTGCCTCAAAATCAATCCTTTCCCATTGTCCATCAGCTTCTCTCCTTCTATTACTCTATCTAGGTTAGCCCACTTCTTTTTGATCTCATGAAAGTTAAAATAAATGATTTCTCTTGTCTTTCCTTTAGTCATCACTTCATAAAATAGCCTTTGTCCTCTGCTTCTACCAGCTATTGCTATATTTTGGAGATAATAAGAGCTCCTGGTTGAGAGCTTGAATTTGGAAAAATATCTGAGATTACATTTCAGACTTCACCATCTTTTACCTATCTGACCTTGAACAAGTGGTTGAAATATCTGAGTCTGTTTTCTCAACTATAAAGTTGGGGAATAACTATGTCTAGCCCATGGGGTTTCTGTGAAGATTATGTGAGATATTACTTATTTAGTGCTTAACACAGTATGTGGCATACAGGAAGTCTTCTAGGAATATTAACTATTAACTATTACTGTGTTTCCTCAAAGAGGTCCATGTGTCTGTATGTCCTTGCATTATACGTATTAGTTAGATTAATTTAACATAGGAAGAAAAGACTTTTATGTTAAATGATTTGCCAGAAGATGGTAGAATTAGTATAGGTCAGTCATGTCCTAGACTGAGGTTATACCCCCCAAAATATAGTAAATATCCCCACTCTCATTACCTGTTACCAAATGTCACTGTTCTCCAGAGAAACTCATCACAGAATTCTGTCTGATTCATCTCTGTATTCCCAACAGTACCTAAAATATCCAGGGATGTTCCTGACCCATTGTCCGGAGATGTAACAGAGTACGAATCCTCCAGAAACAAGACCAGTTTTCCAAAGTGTAAGGATGCTTTGATTACTGGTCTTACTCTTTATTCTCATGAATTCTCCAGGTGGTCACAAGTTGACTTTTAGGCTATAAGCTAGAGGGAAAACCTATCCCCCGATTTTTGGAATGTTAGTTTCTCTTCAATCCAGTTGAACCAATTTAGAACATGAGACCCCTCTTAATCCAGAACCAGTCACCAGGAGAATTCCAGGTCTGATTGACTTAGACTATGGAGGAATGAATGTTGGGGCAAAAACTACAGTGCACAACACAATATATCAGTAAGGAAAAATTCAATGTTATTTTTTTAAGACAAACTTTAGAGCAGTTTTAGGTTCACAGGAAAATTGAGAGGAAGATACAGAGATTCCCCATATACTCTTTGCCCCCACACATGCATAGCCTTCACTATTATCAACATCACTCACCAGAGTGGTGCATTTGTTACAACTGATGAAGCCACGTCGACACATAATCACACAAAGTCCATGGTTTACCTCAGGGTTCACTCTTTGTATTGTACATTCTATGGGTTGGGCAAATGTATAATGATGTGTATCTATCATTGTAATATCATACAGAGTATTTTCACTGTCCTAAAAATCCTCTGTGTTCCACTTGTTCATTCCTCCCCTTCCCCCACTCCCTCAACTCCTGGTAACTACTGACTTTTTTACTGTGCCCATAGTTCTGCCTTATTCAGAATGTCTTATAGTTGTAATCATACAGTATGTAGTCTTTTCAGACTGGCTTCCTTCAATTAGTAATATGCATTTAAGTTTCCTCCATGTCTTTTCATGGCTTAGTGGTTCATTTCTTTTTAGTGCTGAATAATAGTCCATTGTCTGGATGTACCACAATTTACTGATCCATTCACTGACTGAAGGACATCTTGGTGGCTTCCAAGTTTTGGCAGTTATGAATAAAGGTGTTATAAGCATTCATATGTAGGTTTTTGTGTAAACATAAGTTTTCAACTCCTTTGGGTAAATACGAAGGAGTGCAATTACTGGATCATAATGTAAGAGTATGTTTAGTTTTGTAAGAAACTGCCAAACTGTCTTCCAAAGTGGCTGTACCATTTTGCATTCCCACCAGCAACATATGAGAATTTCTGTTGCTCCACATGAATGTTATTTTTTAATATCCAAATCATGTTTCTACTTTTATGTATCTTTTTCTTCCATTTCATTAAAATGGTGCTTCTGTGTCGTCCTTTAGCAATCCCAGAAGATCTTGAGTTATAGCCTAATAACTTAGTTAATTACTTAAAGAAATAAATGTTACTGCTGAATGTGTGTAGCATTTTTTCAAATGTAATTCAGAGGTTCATCTCAGAAAAAACAAGACCCTGAAATAATGACTCAATGACAGCTTTGCTAACGTAACTTTCAAATTTTTAAGTTCTTCTGGGAAATTTCGTCAATATCCATTTTATTCTTTTTCTCAAAGAATTATATGTACGTTCTTATATCAGTGGATAAATTAAGGGGAAAATTCTGTAATATTAACTCTTTTGTTATCACAACTTGTGAATCATTTTTTCACTTGGCATTATATTTTTTCCTGGTCATTACAAGAGAGTGGCAGTCATTATAGGAAAGGATACTCTCTAATGATACTACTCTCCTGTCAGTTCTTAAAAAAGAAAAATATTAAAAGTGAATAGGCTATGAAATAAAGCATCCAAAAACCTAAGAGAATTGTGATGAACTTTAACTTTCGAGGATTTGGGGGAGATAATGTCCATGATCTGTGCAAAGCATTCCTTGTCAACACACTGTGATTGGAGCTACAGGATACCTTAGTTTTTGGGGGGTTTTGTTTTTTTCTGAAGCTGTTTTGTGTTCTGTTTACCCGAAGCCTCTCTTTTATGGCACTGTGAATTAAAATTAGACCAATTTACTATGCAGAAAGAAATCTTAATTACATTGTTGACACAGGCAAATAAGCATGTAAATTAGAGTGTACTATCACTATTCACATGCCAGTGCACTTTTAGGAAGATTGGCCTCAAGTAAGGATGTCTTTTCTACACTCCTAAATAATCAGGGAAACTGGGTGACCATTCATATTAATATATCCATATTGATGATGCCCCACTTTTTTCCCACGAAGCATGGGTGCCAATAAATGTATTCAGTTTTTGTGTAAAAGCCTGAATAACCTGTACAATGGGGATAATCATACTGACTGGGCAGCCCTGTTGTATGGATTAAAGATAATATATATGAGACATCTGACTCAGGATACATTTCATAGCCACACTAAAAAGACAGAAACTGTGATATTCCAGCATCTTAGAGACCTATACCTTTAATAAAGTTTTATTGAAATGCATATACATACAGAAAAGTGCATATTATCACAACTATATAGCTCAATGTGATTTTTGCAAACTGAGCACAGCTATGTAAACAGCACCTACTTAAAGATACAAAACAAAAAAAGCACTCCAGAAGCCTGATACTTCACCTTCTAGTCATTAATCCCCCACGAGTAATCGCTAATCTGATTTGTACAGCATAGATTGGTTTTGCCCTACTATTTGTTGTGCTGAATCAGATCATATATGATCTTTTGTGTCTGATTTTTAGATCATTGTCATTGTGTGATTCATCCACTCTCTTGTGTGCAGTTGTTGAACATTACTTTTCAGGGCTGCATAACATTTCACTGGCTGAGTATAAGAGATCTTTATTGGAGTATAATTGCTTTACAATGTTGTGTTAGTTTCTGCTGTACAACAAAGTGAATCAGCTATATGTATACATATATCCCCATATCCCCTCCCTCTTGAGCCTCCCTCCCTCTCTCCCTATCCCACCCCTCTAGGTGGTCACAAAGCATCGAACTCATCTCCCTGTGCTATGCAGCAGCTTCCCACTAGCCATCCATCTTACATTTGGTAGTGTATATACATCAGTACTACTCCCTCACTTTGTCCGAGCTTCCCCTTCCACCCTCGTGTCTTCAAGTCCATTCTCTACGTCTGCATCTTTATTCCTGCCCTGCCACTAGGTTCATCAGATTCCATATATATGCATTAGCATACAGTATTTGTTTTTCTCTTTCTGGCTTGCTTCACTCTGTATGACAGACTCTAGATCCATCCACCTCACTACAAATAACTCAATTTCCTTTCTTTTTATGGCTGAGTAATATTCCCCTGTATATATGTGCCACATCTTCTTTATCCATTCATCTGTTGATGGACACTTAGGTTGCTTCCATGTCCTGGCTATTGTAAATAGTGCTGCAGTGAACATTGTGGTCCATGACTCTTTTTGAATTATGGTTTTCTCAGGGTATATGCCCAGTAGTGGGATTGCGGGGTCATATGGTAGCTCTATTTTTAGTTTTTTAAGGAACCTCCATACTGTTCTCCGTTGTGGCTGTATCCATTTACATTCCCACCAGCACTGCAGGAGGGTTCCCTTTTGAGAGTTCTATTGTTGATTGAGTTATTATGAGTAGTGCTGCTATCGACATTCTAATATGTCTGTTAGTATAAAGACTTAAATATTTCTGATGAGTATATTCCTAGAAGTGAGTTTGCCAGGTCTTAGGGTACATTATACACATTTAGTTATAGTAGATATTGACAGATATCATAAGTATACAGTTGGTAAAGTTAGTGATCTATACTTTTGCTAGATAAAGTTACATTTGTGAGTGCTACTATATATAGTACATATTTATCTGTCCATATATAATTTTGTTTAAATATGTAATTGTTAATACAACTGTAGACAAATAATTATACATACTTAAGTGCATATTTTTTCACTTAAAATAAGCATATTTTCTGCAATTAATGCTCAAGTTACAGAAGATTTGTCTGTCTAAACTTGTGGCAAGTACCCCATCTCTCAGAATAATGTGCCTTGCCTTTCTGGAATGTGTGGTCAAAATGATAACCCAAACACTCAGGATGTCTGCAAGCCCATATGGATCCTTTAAGAGCTACAAAATAGTGGTCCCTCCTCTGTGCAGATAAATCCCAGGCCAGGTTCCACAGCTTGAATGTTTCAGCTTCTCTACCCGTCTCAGCTGGGTCCTTTGGTATCAGTTTACAACCTATGCCACCATACTCAATGGCTCTATTATTACTCTCCTTACTTCTAAGACACCATTTCAGAGCATCATTGTTGTTCTCTGAGTGGAATTGTTGCTCCCCGAATTTCATATTCCTAATAGCAAGTCAACTTCACTTATTAAAATAGCTTAAGTTAGATTCAGTGGTTGAGCTGGCAACTGAGCTATTATTTATTCATTGGTTCCCTACTGCAAACAATTGATGTTCAAATTCAATTTGGGATCATTGCCTATTTATAAAGCAGATACTGCTTATGCCTATTACCTTTAATCTCAAATAAGTACCTTAGTAATAATCTTTGAAAATAGACTTTATTCACCCGCGGGTCTGCTTTTGGCATATCCAGAGTCTTTGTGTGAATTATAAAGGTCACCCCTTTTGGCTTGATGATTTAATTATAATATGTTCCCTCTACGCATTTGAAAAAGGTACCGCAACCTGGGGGCTGGAGGTGATGGGATGTAGCCCTGATTCAAGGCACATGACCTAGAGAGGGAAGTATGTGTTGGCTTTGACACCTGCCACCCTGCTTTGGGTTGGATGTCTTTATGCAGTGCACAAAAAGCCCAACATATGTGACATCTCTGCACATATGAAACGCAAACACACACATGCACACACACTCACACACTGACTCAATGTATAGTCTCTTTTTTTTTTTTTTTTTTTACTATATCCTTCCTATTTTTAATTAAATAAGTTCCAAAGCCTTTTCATTAACCTACGGTGAGTGTGGAAAATATTGAAACGATACTTAAATCATATAAATTATAATTCTAGTGTTTAAATTATAAATTAAATTTATAGCTCAGCTTAAATATTAGAAAAGAACAACTCGACAAAGAGCAATTACAGACAAAAAGAAAATTCAGAATATATAAGATCTAAGGTGGAGGTGGCAGCCCTATTTGTGAAAAAGTAGAAGGAGAACTTTGGAAAGAGAAAAAGCAAAGTTTTGTAAGCCTGATAGGAAGTATAACCAAATAATTTTGTGTATATTCCATTCACAAAGATTTCTAGGCAGTCTGTATAGGTAAACTTACAGTCTGTACAGGTAAACAGGTGTGGCTGCCATGAAGACCAAAACAGAAAAGCAAACAGAAGTTATAAATGAAATGTTGGTTTTAAATGGCTTATCTCCTAAGTATTGGAGATTTGAGCTCTCTCCGAAGATTTGGATCAAAGAATATAGTCAAGTATTGAATTGTTCTGTGGAATGTCCCTGCTATTTTGTTTTGTCAGGTACCTCAATCCATGAGAAAGCTCTGGGCCCCTATCCACAACACTGTTGGATTTTCCTTAGAAAATCCTGTTAGAGTAATGGAAATTGAAACTGTAATGGGGTATCACCTCATACAACTCAGAATGGCCACCATCAAAAAGTCTACAGATAAGAAATGCTGGAGAGGGTGTGGAGAAAAGGGAACCCTCCTACACCATTGGTGGGAGTATAAATTAGTGCAGCCACTATGGAAAACAGTATGGAGGCTTCTTAAAAAACTAAAACTAGAGTTACCATATGATCCAGAAATCCCACTCCTGAGCATATATCTGGAAAAGATGAAAGCTCTAATTCGAAAAGATACATGTACCCCAGTGTTCATAGCAGCGCTGCTTACAATAGCCAAGACGTGGAAGCAACCTAGGTGTCCATCAACAGAGGACTGAATAAAGAAGGTGTGGTGTATGTACACACACACACACACACACACACACACACACACACACACACACACACATACATACATAATGGACTATTACTTGGCCATAAAAAAGAATGAAATTGCCACTTGTAGCAACATGGATGGACGTAGAGATTATCATACTATTAACAGATGTACACTACTATATATAAAAAAGATGAACAACAAGGATTTACTGTATAGCATAGTAAACTGTATTTAATATCTTCTAATAACCTATAATGGAAAAGAACCTGAAAAAGTGTGTGTGTGTATATATATATATATATATATATATATATATTTATATATAGGCAACTGAATGTGAATTTGGATTTCAGGGAAGAGCTTGGGGCTGGCGATATATATTAAGGAGCTGTTTAAAGCATGACACTAGGGATCTCCAAGAGTAAGCGTATAGATAAAGAAGGCAAATGGTCTCAGAATCAGGCCCTGAGGCACTCAAATATTTAGAAGTATAACAGAAGAGGGGCATTCAACATAGAATACTGAGAATTAGGAGGAGAATCAGGAGAGTGTGATAACATGGGAGACACAAGAAGAAAAGTCTTAGAGGAGGAGGGAGGGAATAGCAGCATGCAATATTACGAGGGGCTCAATAAAATAAAGAGAGAAGTAATCATTGGATTTGACAACATGCAGTTTTCGATGATCTGGACAAGAGTAGTTTTTAGTGGAATGGTGGGATTGGAAGGGCCAGAGAGTTGTCTGAGTAGATAATATGAGATTGGAAAATAGCTATACAAAGATTATAGACAACTCTTTCAAGTTTTACTGTAGAGAGACACAGCAGAATAACACAGTGATAAATAATAGAGTTTAGAATGGTGAATCTCAATCTGATGAGTTTAAAGTGTTAGCAAGGAAACTTCAATAACTTATTTTCCCCCACTAAAATGATCTTAAAGTATTTTTGAACATTTCTATCTTATGTTCCATTATATCAAATTTGCATAACTTTCATAGAATTGAAAGAGATATTAAATTATTAAACTTCATGAGATTAATAAGATAATTATAGGATGTTTTCAGTTAGTTGAAATATACCCACCCAGCCTAATTTTTAAAACTTTAAACATGCATAATATAAAGGTACATTTTGACGAATTTTCACAAACTAAGCGCACTCTTGTAACCAGCACTTAGATTGAAAACAGAACCTTAGCAACACCCCAAGACTCCTTGGTACCTCCTTTCAGTCATTCATTGCTACACTCATAGATAAGTACTATCATGACTTCTAACAGTATAGATTAGTTTTGCCAGTTTTTGAAATTTGTTTAATGGAATCAATTTAATCCGATTTTAAATATACAGATGGACATCATAAGGCACTCATTGTCTTCACCGACAATTACACTGTGCCTTTGCCTCCTTCCTCTTTATACAAATTTAGACTTGCTTTCTCATTTCGTTATCACAAAACAATGGTTTTCATTACTATACCTTATTACTGTTCTTCCCTACTCTATTTTTTGACAAATACCATAGATTAAAGTACAGTTTGCAGAACTTCTACAGTAGAATTACCTAGGGAGCTCATTAATAATGGTTATTATTAATATTAACCTACCATGGTTTATGTGTCAGGGAGTGAGGCAGAAAACACCCTATGCTTTCATGCCTCTATGGATATGTAATAATGTCTTCCTAGAGTGTTCTTCACTGGACCTCATCTTAAGGAAGTCTTATGTTTCCTTTGTTGCCCAAACCCAAAATCTCATGAAGTCATCTGAATTTCCCACCAGGGGTGTAGCTCTATTAAAGCATTGATCTCCATCTGCCTTGTGTCGTAGTTACTTGCACACCTGTCTGTCTTCCTACCCAGGTTATGATCCTCTGGAGGGCCATCACTTTGCATTCCTTTGTATCTCTCATAGCACCCAGCACAGTGCCTCACATACAGTGAATGCTAAATGACTATTTGTTGAGTGGAATCCATAAACACTAGGAAGACATTACTTCCTTAGAATAATTGAAAGATTAAATGTAGAATCCCAAAGGATCCGTTTTTTCCACTGAAACATTATGGTGACTAGAAGGGTAGGAAATCTATGAGTGTAAAATTATGTATCTGTAGGAACTTGGAAGATTAACAACAATTTCACAAGAAAGTCTTTGTTAGAATTTTATTTTTTCAGATATTGTAATACCCCAGTAAATAAACCTTTGGCAAAAAAATAATATTTCCGTGTTTGCCCACTGATACCCTAATTTTATTTGATTTGTTCACAGGAATGATTTTACTGAAAGCATGTAAATGTGCAAGAGTGTATGTGTGTGTTTTATTTATTTATTTTTAAATTAATTAATTTTTGGTTGCATTGGGTCTTGGTTGGTGCGCACGGGCTTTCTCTAGCTGCGGTGAGTGGGGGCTACTCTTTGTGGTCGTGCACGGGCTTATTGCGGTGGCTTCTCATTGCAGAGCATAGGCTCTAGGTGCTCGGGCTTCAGTAGTTGTGGCACATGGGCTCAGTAATTGTGGCTGGCGGGTTCTAGAGCGCAGGCTCAGTAGTTGTGGTGCACAGTCTTAGTTGCTCCGCGGCATGTGGGGTCTTCCCGGACCAGGGCTGGAACCCATGTCCCCTGCATTGGCAGGCAGATTCTTAACCACTGCGTCACCAGGGAAGCCCTATGTGTGTGTTTTAATTGTGATTGTTTCTATTCCATTATTATTGTAGAACCTCTGCACATACCCTTTGGGCTTGGGTAGTTTCTTCCATTGAAAAATTCCATACACGGAAGAGTTATTTTTACAGTCCATGTTTAATGTTACAAGTAGGTCCCACTGTGTCTTTTTTTTTTTTTTTAAGAATGAAGAGAATAAATGTTTACTTACCATTAAAACTTACTTATGCTTAGAGTTTGAAAGAAATGGAGCAGAACATTGAAGTAACATGAACTTCCTCTATGTTTCTAACATTAGAGCTTTCTCTGAGCAGTTTTATACCCCTTTTCTCTCTTCTCTCTCTCTTCATTGCTTTTTCCCTCTACAGTCTATTCAGAAATCCTCTGAAAGCAAAAATTTCCTCGTTCTGTAATTTCATAACAGTGTAAGGATGTGAATATTAATTCTGTGACTAAATTTCCAAAGGCCATTCTACTTAGTTCTCCTCCCCACTTCTGTTTTTTGTGTTTTTTTCCTTCGCTTTCCATAATTGAACTCTTGGGGTCCAACTAGAATATGATTTTCCTTTTCACTTTTACCTCCTTGTACATGCTTTCTCCTAAAGCAGAAGTTAACAGCCTTTTTCTATAAAGGACCAGATAGTAATTACTTTAGACTTTGTAGGTCATCCAGTTTCTGCTGCAGCTACTCAACCATGCTGTTGTAATGTGAACACAGCCATAGAAAATGCATGAGTTTTGTTCCTATCAAACATTATTTATGGACACTGAGGTTTGAATTTCATCTAATTTTCATATTTCAAAATAGGAAATATTATTATGCCTTTGATTTTTCTCCCAACCATTTAAAATGTGAAAACCATTCTTAGCTTGTGTGCCATATAACGTAGGTGGCAGGTGGGAGTGCCCCATAGGCTGTGTTTTGCTGACACTATGTTTTTCAATGAAATATCAGTAATCAATCTCTTTTCAAAATGTTCCACTAGTATCCCTTTTATTCATCCCTTAGGTAGTGAATGCAATTTTTCATCATCCCACATTGTTTTGAGAATATATTACCTGTTCCAATGTACTCGCTGCTGGGGAATGCAGAGGGCTTAGACCTACTCTTCATTGATTCTAAAATTGCATTGGAGAGGTAGGACATGTATATGAACAGATAAATAGAATCATAAAGTAATATTCCATTTTATGGCTGTTGTTTAGAACTACAGCTCTTTAAATGATATAGTTTAAATGGTGGATTAAATAATTTTTTCCTAATCAAAAGGAATTTTGAGAATTTTTCATGTGCTTATCTAGTCTCTTACCTGAGGAAAAAAGTTACTGTATACGCTTTTTTCTTAAAATTTATTTTGTCCTTATGGAGTAAAATCAAACACTTATTTTTATGTAATTAATTCCTAAGATGGTTGTAAAAATGTTCTAATATTTTGTAATTTTGTATTGTAAGGTCAGATAATAATTATGCCAATCTGTGGTTGGAGTGGATAATTATAGTTATGCTATACTCTTTCTTTGGAGATGTAAAAATATATCTCAATCAAAATTTTATATGTGTATCAATTCAAAATGATATTTCATCATTTCAGTTAGCATAATTTTTTTCAATTTCATTCTCTTATGCTGTAAGTTATAAAATAAAGTATCTGTTGTCTCTTTTTAACACTTTTGATTATCTAGTGTTTGAAAACTTAAAAGAGTGTTGAGCAAGACCAACTAATCAGATCCTTTTTCAAATGGGATGGTTGAGTTTTCTTTGTAGTCCTTCAGGACTTTTAGCCATAGTTTGAAATATAAATGCATACCATATATGCTTAGGCAAGCTTTCAAAAAGATGCGGTTGTGAAATAGTTTATCCATGATTTGTAGTCATATTGTTTATAGTATGAAACTATGCATACACTTGTTGAATTCAATAAGTTGCTAATTGACCAGAAGGCAAAAGAATAAACCTAGAAAATCTCTCAGGGCATCTTCCAACTCTATGATTTATTGCTCACATATAGTAATTTGCCAAATGACACCCTAGTGAACCAAAAGAATTAATGCCTCTTCCTAAGTAACTTTCAGTGAGGGACTGAAAAACTCTGTAGCATTTTGCCAATTAAGAAAATAAACAGTTCATATAGCAGATTCAGGAATACTGGAAAAAGGATCTAAAAGGATTGCTTTTCTCTTCTTACTTCAAGAATCCTTACCATCCTGGTTCGTTAAGAAATAGGTGAAATCTTGAGTACAGTTTTGTCATATATGAATTTAGCAGTCTGCTGTTCTGATCTTTTTCTGTCGTAATCATCAACTTTTTCCCAATAATGTCATTTATTTGTTGGTTGATCTTGGGCTAATTCTCAACCTTTTTTGGCAAACAACATCAATGATGGCAGTTCTGCCTACTTCAAAAGGTGTCATGTTGGTACTGTGTAAAGTATAAAACACTAGGGATATAAGACCCTAAAAAGTAGGAAATGGCAAAACTATAAGATGACAAAGCTACATGTTAAAGGAAAAGGGAAAACTAGGAAAATAAACCAAATCTGGAAAGATTCTTTATCCAGACTACATAAGATTTTCAAACATGGCTAATTGCTCTTAGATTTCTAGTAAGCAGTTACTAGATTATTGAACACAGTAGGAAACCTCATCAGAGGATAGCCTGTCTTGAGCTAAACTTCCTTAATGTATATATGATAAATAATGAGTATATCCTGGGTTATTTTACATTGATTAAAATATATTTGAAGCACTAATTTAAAAAAAAATACAGATAAGAAGTTAAGAATTACTTAGACCTTTACTTGAAATAACACTTAAGGAAATAATTAGTCAAGGAAGATCACAATGAATATGGGCCCCTCTAGGTTTTGGAAATTCTTCTCTGAAACATATTCTTTTCTAATTATAAGGCATTATTAAAAAGTAAAAGGCACAAATTCTTATTCATTAGATTGTTTCCTCCTAAAGGGGAAATTGACTATATGAAATACTGCTATATGGGATACCAATTTTTAAATCTCAAGTAAAAGCAGAATTTTAAAGTATTGTGGAAATATGTTAACCAGTTGAATTTAAAATAATAAGAAAAATATGTGATTGGAGGGCAGGGAGTTTTTAAATATTACGTATCATGTCATATATATCAGGGCTCAGCACAAGATGGAGAGTAATTTACAAAAATCAAGTAGAGGGAAAATATAAGGCCAAGTTGTCCATAAACTACATTTACTAGCAAGCAAGGCAGATAAAGCCACTTGCACAAATAATGGGCAAGCCCATGGTAATATAATTCATTTACAATGCGATTTATCTTATAGAGTTCGTAGATTGTGCTGTGGAATTTAAATAATGCTAGTAAATGCCAAGCGAATGGAGAAATCAGTTTCAGAGCAACCACTAACAAGTTTTGGATTACCTTTAGTATTTTTCTTCATCCTTATCATTGAAGAGAAAGTGAAGATAGAAAATAAAAAGATCAGGTAATATATTTGCTTTCTCATATTGTATTTTTACAGTCTTCAAGGGTAAGTTTTTTTCTTCTTCCTAGCGAGTGATATTCTTAGGAAGCATGATATAAATGACAGAGATTTACTTTTTAGACTGTACCTATTTATTTGTTCACTTAATGAGCTCTGAGCAGCCCAAGTCCTTACCAGACTTCGTGTTAACATGGTCAAGAAGCACTGTAGGTAGTTTAGAATTTGCCCTTTTCTACTAAGGTTTCCACGGAGACTGCAATACTATTTTGATACCCAGAATCTATTTGGTTTTGTGAGTCCAAGATGCCCATATAGTATACTAACTATTAGACCTGACTTCATAACCCTCTGATAAACTGCATGGTTCAGCTTATTCAGCAGCTTTTAGGGTCTGCCTCATTCTTAGACATCTGATTGAACTAGATAATCTTAATTGTGTCCAAGAAACAAATTCTGTTCCGGATCACACCCATGGGATAGTCAGTTCTATGTTTGTCTTAGGGTCTACTTTCCAGTCTCCCCTTTTCCTTCCCTATGTGTACCCTCTGTGGTTACCTACTGTCCTGTTGCTAATATGCTAAACAAATAGCTCCTAATTAGTATACTTGCATATTTTTTCCCATCTTGGTATATTGCCCTCCTAGGCAATTTAGGGTGAAAATGCAGCAATGTTTTACTGATGGTTTGATTTATGAAATCCAGGTAATTAATATGTTTTTACTTGTTAAAGACATCCCATCAGATGTCAAATTCAGAGGAGCAGTGTTTAGAGGTCCTAAATATTAGTGGGAGTAAAAACTTCAAAGCTCCCCTGAACACAGGCAATATGTACCCAAATATATACTATATATATTTATATATGTATAAATATGTACCAATATATACATACCAGATATATATTTTGCTTTACACACACACGCACACAAACAGTGTGTTTAGCTTTCTATCAAGAAAAGAAATGTCTGTGTTATCAAGTTAAACATTACTTTCAAACATCAAACGTTAGGGGGTTGTTGATATTAGATTGTTATACCTGTTTTCATTTCCTCATTTAAGCAAAGTAGCTTAGTGTGAAGAAAGTAGGAAATTTTAAAAATTCACATCACATTCAATTATTAGAACAAACCTTCTTTCATAGACTAGAACTAGTTTCAGTCACAGCCTTGAAATTATAATTTGACAAATTTTAAACAGAGAGAAATAGAGTTTAATAACAGTGGGTCTTTGGCTATAGCTGCTTCAAGAAAAGAAAGCAATTATATATGTTCACATAGCACTGACAAGGAGAAACACAACTTTGGATGGCAGAGAATTTGCATTAGTCTTTTTGACATGTTCCTGTGGTGTGATTTATTACGTAGACAATCAGCTCAACTTCTCAAGTTTGATATCCTTGGAATCATTAGAAATTTACATCTTAATGAAACTTCATTAATTCCAAGGCCAAAAGAAGTGATTCTAATTGCTTTTGAGAATCAGACTATGAAAGAATTCTTTGGCAAACTTGTACCGTCTTTTCTCTCATTCATCATTGGTTGCTTTGTAGGTACTTAATTGAAGGTCCTCTGATTATCAGCACGGGTTGGCGTGCAGTGCACTCCATGCATTTTAAGCAGTAGGCCAGATGTTTAAAGGATCAGCCAAAGCATCAATAGCATGCTAGTGTGAATAATAAAATTTTAATTATCTACAAGAAGCAAATAAAAAGCGTAAGCTTTTCCCCTCTTTAGCCTGAAAGAGAAGATGAATGCCTAAATGGCATTTTAAGAACAAGTTGACAGTGAACTATGGGAGAATTTGGTGGAAACCTGGTAGTTAGCTAGTGATTATTCTATTTGCCTCTTTAGTTCACCCTACACTCACACACATGGGCATACACAGACACACATACACACACAGACATACACACAAACATAAGGGAATTTGAGGTCATCTTAGGAAATTTATTTCAGAGATAACTATATAAACAAAATCTTTTAAGATGCTGAGAAAAAAATGGAAAAGGGGCAGAGCATGATGGCCCATGCTTAAATTATTTACTGGTTTAAAGTTTGCCAAGGCTTAAATGAATGTAGGTGATTTTATGGCCAGAATTAATGATCCAACAATTTGAAATTATTAAGAGATTTTTGTAAAGTATTCTGAACCTAGAAAACCCAGCAACTCACATTATGTAAAAATCCCCATATTTGTGTACCGTACACTCAGGTAAGAGAGAAATGACAATGAGGTAGATAGGGAAAGGAATGACTTCACACATGTACTCTCATTATTCAATAATATGTCTTAAAACATAGCAAATTTATACATAATTGGTATAAAACTGTATCTCTATTTTATGTTTACTATATAATAAATAAATTTGCCTTTTCTAACTTTCTGGTTTTCATAATTTAAAATAATTTATACTTTTATATCAAAGAATGAGTTGGTATCATTTGGATATAAAGATAAATGTCTATCTCATATACAATGAGGTGTTAGACGCTTAATTTGTTTATGATGATCAGTTGGGTGGATCAAAACTGTTAACATCTACTTTGAGCATTGTACTACTATCAGCTCTTTTTAAATTGTTTGTGGAATTTCCTAAACTATCTCTATTTAGGCCAAACATCTTACGAATTTAAAATGTAAACCCAGAGATTTAATTTTTTTATTCCCCAATAAGAAGCATCCATCATATCAAAACAATTTACATAATACAGTTTGCAAAATTTTGCATACTTGATACTTAGTAAATCTTATTGTCAAATATTTTAACTTTCAGGTTGTCTTTATTTCAGTTTTCCTATCCACAACCTTTGCATCCCTGTCGAATGGACCCTAAATAGGAAACTAAATTAACATTTATCCAAAACTATCTGATGGTAATCTACTATTCATGAGTGTCTTTGGAAAATATGAGAGTAATCATAATTTGTGGGTGCACCCTTTCTGGCATGGAATCCTGAGTTTCCACTTTATGGGTCTAGACTTTTTAGAACAAGGGGAAAAAAATGACACAAATAATCAAGACCCCAATCTTATCTTTAGGTTATCATTGTACTACCTAAAGCGTAGATCAGATTTTCAGTTTGTCACAGTGACTGGGCCAAAAGTCATGGTAACAAGTTCATTGTACAAGAATGTCAACTCTAGCTTCCAGCAGAACTTCTAAGGTCCAGTTTATTGACAAGCAGGAGTTGAGTGGGAGTAAAGCTCACAGTTGTTCCTCACTCCAGAGTAGGCTCTGTCTTTTTATATCTCAACAGTATGCCTAATGAAGGTATATTTGGATTTTGTTGAAGGATGTAGATGTATAACCCTGTGTGTGTGTTTGTGTGTGTGTGTGTGTGTGCATGTCGTGTCAGACATACTTAAACATTATTTGAATAGAAAATCCTGCACACAAGTTAAATGGAGAAGTATAATGTGCTGTGTCTACACATGGTGTGCATTTACCTGCTTGAAAGATCAAAATTTGATTGACTTAATTGAATGTTGAATGCTATATAGTTACTCAGTAGTGACTCACTATTAAAATAACCATCTCAAGCTTTGTCACAAATAAATACATTTTAAAAAACCCAGAGTAGATAGTGCTGGCTTTACTAAAACAGCAGATCTGATTTCAATGACTTTTTCCCCTTTAAATATCAGTTTCCAATCCAGAATTGAATATCTGGAATATCAGGTGCAACTCTACCTTCAATTTCTCTTTTACTTTTAAGGATGCTTTTCGTTCTGTTTTCCAGTTACAGCCTGTTTTTGTAAGATTGCGCCAGTAGTGTGCAGGTTAAACTTTACTGAATGTTGTAACCTGTTTAAAATATTCATGCAAAAGGATTAATATGAATTCTTCACGTGACCAGCTGCTTGTTTAAAAAGATCCATTTATTCTAAAATTCTTTTTATTTATGCTTTTTAAGGAACCTGTTTCCAAGTTATAAAAGTAACACATGCTCATTGCAGCAAATTAAAAATATATGAAGTTGTATAAAGAGCTGATAAATTACTGCCTCACCCCCATCTAACTCTATTAAATGTTGATATGAATCATCCATTTACACCAATATTTATCTGTACTCATGTGAATGTGTACATATATATGAATATACACATTATATGTGAATATATTATATCTATAAGAATATATATATATATATGAATAGTTATATACATCTATATTCTTTCCTTTTAAAAATGGAAACGGATTATACTATATATTTACTCTGGATGTAACTTTTGTCACTTACCAGTAATTCAAGGATATATCCCTATATTAAAACGTATACTCTCATGTGTCATGCAGTCCAACTATTTCCACTATTCTAACTTGTGTTTAACATTTCTTCATACAGTGCTGTGGGTTGTCATTTGGTCGTCACGCTGACAATGCATAATTTTCAACCTCATCAGCTCTCTACACTTCAAATAACTGTTTAAGCCAGTCCTTACAGACACCAACAAAGCAAGAACAGTAAAATTAGCTATCACTTTCATTTGAACCAGATCACCCAGAATATGTGTACATATTTTTGCAGGAGGTTTAAAAATAGAAATTTCAAATCTGTAAACCTATGAGAAACACTGGTCTATATCATCCAGTGGAATGGTGTCACTAAATGGTCAGTAAGGCATCACCCTCATATGGACTCTGTTTTTTTATTAGGATAAAGGGTTAATTAATGTGCTTCTGAAGGATTCAAGTTGCTGTCTTGGCCTGCACATTTTGGCTTGGCTTTTCCCCCTGGGTTTCCTTCCTTTCTAGCTCATCATTTTACTGACAACATATTCTTTCATGGTGTTGTAGTGGCTAAAGAATTGTTTCAGGTGCTGTAATTTATTCAACCAAATGTGGCAAATACAACAGTCTCAACAAAGACAAAAGACTCACTAAGAATGACCGAAAAATGGTCCCAGGGAACAATGGTACCTCCACATTCCCAACTTCCAAGGTTGTACACAGCAGTTGGGATAATTCTCAGTACCATATGCTAAATCATATAGTTTCAAACGCCTGTTCCAAAGATTATTTACCACTCCTGAAATAATTAATCAGACCCCACCAGGCATGGCTGATATGCTTGTAGCTAGAATACAACTATAGAAAGGAAATAACATTTTAGTTTACAGGGCCATGGTAATGGCTGTTTCATACTATTTTAAGACCTATGAATTGGTCTATTCAGTTGTTTCTTGTCATTGTACTGAGCACTTCATTACCATCTGAGATGAGAAATAGGAGCCCAAGGTGTAGGTGAAATTGGTCACAGGAGTCATTAAAATGTGGAATAAGTCCTAGATATTTGCTGTGCAACATGGTTCCCATAGTTAACAATACAGTATGGGGCACTAAAGTATGTTAAACACAGACCTCCTGTTAAGTGTTTTTAACATATGCACACACACATACACACACACCCACACAAAACACAAAAGAACAAAAGGAAATTTTGGGAAGTGATGGATGTCTTTAGTACCTTGATTGTGGTGATGGTGACACAGGTGTATGCCTATGTCTAAACTGATCAAAATGTATGCATTAAATATGTGCAATTTTCTGTATAAATTATACCTCCATGAAGCTAAAAAATTGGAAGACTCAGGATAGCATTTGTCAAAATACCTCCACATAGGGAGTAAACAAGTAGTAGCCTGATTCAACTTTCTTTTTAGCTATTTTGATAATATGATATTCATTTTGAGGTGTCTTGAAAACAACAAAATAGATCTGTAGAATTATATAACGTGTCTTGCCTTACTCTGCCTCTGGCCTGAGGTTATGGTTCTCTACTAGCTCCAGACCTTTGGGAGAAAGTGTAGAGAAGTGTATCAAAAAGAAAGCTTGGACTTTCTTCAAAAAATAGTGAATTTTCGTTGAGGGCTTCATATGTGCCAGACCCAGTGCTAAGCTGGTTTTTGTTATTCTTCTCATTTTATAGGTGAAGAAACTGGAGCACAGAAAGACTAAGTAATGCATCCAGGCTCTCTCAGCTAATTGATGCTGCAGTTAGGATTGTGCCCAGACAATCTTCATTTAACCTCTATCCAACTCTGTTTCTTCTCTACTCAAAAAGTGTTTCAGCTCCAAACCTGAAACTTTAAAGGAAAGGAAATCTTGAATGGAAGGACTAGGTTTCAGTCACTTACAAATGATTTTCCTTCTCCTGTTCTTTGTCTCTTTCTCAAATACTCCAAGCGTTGATTAAAGTTGTCTTTCACTCTGAACACTGCAGAACTGCTAAGATAGAATTGTTGAAAGAACTAAATTCCAATTAACTTTGCCACTGATTACTGTGTGACACTGGAGGGCTGTTCTTTCTTTCAGGTTAATTAGGACTTTACAGTTTATCTCAAAGATTAAAAATAACACTGAAGGAAGTAGCAAACTGGGATCCCTCTCACAATTCATTCTTTACCCTCTTGTACTTCAAATGAGGATAAGTAATGGCCATGTTAAGATTGGGGGAAAGATGGTAGATGAAGTTCCTGTAAACTGGTCACTAGATTTTCAATAGCCTTAGAACATACTGATTTTCCAATAAAATCGACAGGTTAAGGATTCATTCAGCAGTCTTTCTAGGTCTCTTACTAGAAAGTGATTGCTAAAAAGCATATTGTAACCACCCAAAGTTGAATATATTATCATTTTCACTTAAGCATTTCATTTTCTTAAAGGAGCTTTATAACTCTACAAAGCATTTACATTCCTGTGTCACCATTTGAATTTTCTAGGGTCATCAGTGAACCCAATGAAAAGAAATTAACCCATGAATGTAATTGACCCTCAAATTATATCACCATGCAAATAATCTCTGCATCTGATAGGTATGGCTTTTGAGCAGGCAGGCCAACTCTTTCAAACAAAGAAAAATTGCATAATTTGAAGACAGATTCCAGACTAGCTATTTCCCCCTCCTATGGCATCACCCTTATGGATAGTGTATAAATTTATAATGTAACACAATCAAGAGTGCTTTGTTTTCCTACTTTGGTGTATAACTGTTTAGGTTCTCTTTTGAGTCTCTGCGGCTGTTTAAAAAGCATTTATCTGAAAAATTGGACATCAGACTTAAAGTCTCTTACCATCCTATACCAACTTACACATCCAGTCTTATCACCCACCCTTCCTCTGAGTGAACCCTTAGCTATTTTTGTTTTGTCCCTACACGTCCTGGATTTTTTCTTGCCTCTGGTTTGCTTTAGTTGCAACTGCTGCCTGAATGGCCTGTCTATTCCTCTCTTACTCTTCACATTTCTTTATATTTAAAGACCAACATAATCTACCACAGTCCAAAAAACATGCTACAATAGTCTAGTTCACAATGGTCTTATCCCATTTTTACTACATAGCATATGATATCAAGTTAATGTCTATTCCAATTAATTATAAGACAACTTGTGCCATATCTTATATTGTTGCCTTGGATTTTTACTGTTTTCTCCTATATGTATTTTTGGTGCTCCCACCCTCACTAGAGGATGCAAACATCAGCCTTTGCTGCCTTCTATGGTGTCAGGTATACCATTTCCTCCACAGCATTGAAAAATTAAACTCATTAACAAAGAATTGCCTATGTTGAAAGAAGATACATCTTTCCTATTAAATATTTGTTCTTTTATTGTGGTAGAAGCATATAACATGAGATCTACCCTCTTACCAATCTTTTTATATATACAGCACAGTATTGTTAACTATAAGCACGATGTTGTATACTGTTTTCCATAGTGGCTATTTGCATTTATTTTAACTTCTTTATTAATTTTTATTGGAGTATAGTTGCTTTACAACATTGTGTTAGCTTCTGCTGTACAGCAAAGTGAACCAGCTATATGTATACATATATCCCCTCCTTTTTGGATTTCCTTCCCAGTTAGGTCACCACAGAGCTTTGAGTAGAGTTCCCTGTGCTGTACAGCAGGTAATGTTTAGTGATGTGGAGCAACTTTTCACTTTGTATGTCTTCTTTGGAGAAATGTCTATACCGTTCTTTTGCCCATTTTAAAAATCAGGTTATTTGATATTTTTGATATAGAGTTGTAGGAATTCCCTATATATTTTGGATATTAACCCTTTATCAGACATATGGTTTCCAACTGTGTTTTCCCATTCTGTAGATTACCTTTTCATTCTGTTGATTGTCTCCTTTGCTGTGCAGAAGCTTTTTAGTTTGATGTAGTCATGCATGTCTATTTTTGTCTGTTTGTTTAAGATTATCAAATGATGTTATAAAACTTAAGCAATTTAGTTATCATTTGCTTTTCTAAAAAACATAAACATGTGAATAAAATAAACACATCCAAGACTCACTAGCCCTTGCAGGATAGGAAAAATCCCTGAACAGAGAACCTGCAAATGTTTTTTCTTGTACCTAGTATCTGAGCTTCCTCACTCCTTCTAGGGTCCCATATTTTGTCACCTCTTACAAGGGAAAGGAAAATGAAGCTAGAAGATTCTTATACAAGAGGGTCACAATATTTATATATTTAATCTAGGCAACTTTTATTTTCTGTATTCATAATTCCAAAGCATGAGTGTTTCTTTACTTATATATGTATAAATGAGAATAAGCACCTTTGACCAAAAAAAATATTGCTGTTTCTCCAGTGTAAAAGACAAACAACAAACCAATTCTAATCATTAATTAATCTGTATTTTATTGCTAAGTACCCTCCATTCCTTGGAGCTTTTCTCTTCTATCATGTTTCCTTTGTAACATTCATAAGATTTTGTAATTATTCATGTTGCTGTTATTTTTATTATTATTATTATTATTATTAGATTCGGTCTACTCCTCAAGAGACAGCTTTATAAAGGCAGGGACTGTGTTTTGTTTTGCTTACTAATTTATCTTCAGAATATAATACTGTGCTTAACATATAGAAGGAAGGAAAGAGGAATTGAAGGAAGAAAGTATGGAAGGAACGAAGAATGTTAGGAAGGAGATATTAGACAGGATGTAATTTAGACAGGGACTGAATTAACAACAGAAAAATAATCAGATACTTTTACTATTCAATATCCAATTTTAGAATCCTTCTTTAAGTTACACATTCTTATACTAAATCAACTTTACACATAACATAGTTGTCTTTGATGATATCTGCTGAATCACCAGATAGTTGAATTTCTATAAATGTGCATCTGTTTTCTTTCTTTTGGGTCTTTCCTTTCAATCTGGAATAAAGACTGAACTGCCCACCAAAGATTTGATGATATTTTACCAAATCAGAGAGAATGAATATCATCATAATGAAACTATTATCAAAATAATAATAATACAATCAAATTGGTAAAACCAAATAAACATCATTAGCATAAAGCTGAGAAGTATAAAAGAAAAACAATGAAATAAAACCCAATTATTTAAAATTCGTTAAGGGACATGCAGTGAGCTCTTATGTGGAATATGAGTAATTTACTTGGTGCCTTTCAGAAATCAGGAGTGTGTGGTTTAGTTGTGAATTCCATAACTTTAGAGAGATGTGGAAAACAAAGAACAGGTTACCTAAGCCAATCTCAGAGATTAAAGGACAGAACCAATAGGACCTTGTTTAACTTGGAAGAAAAATAAGACTTGAGGTTATTGTGGCATCATATACGTAGTAATAAGCAACTATTTCCATGGTCTCTCTTCCTCTATGACCTTTTTGACTTCCAGTTCCCTTAAATTAATACATTTTCCAAGCTTTCATTTATGATACAGCAATGTAGTGAAATGAAAAAAGAATGCTTGGGCCTTAAAAATACACACATGTGCGCGCGCACGCACACAGATACACAAAGATACACACATCCATAGAGAACTCGCCTGGGCTTTTACTTTGCTTTCTCTTTCTTATTCCACTTGTAATTATCCCTCCATTTCTTCTTTCTAGTAATAAAAATTGTCATTTTTATAAGCAAATTCCACATCCTTCTCCATTTGATTCCCCCTCTGCCCCTTGCTCAAGTTCTGCTTCACAAAAACTGAGAAAATGGCAAGGTAATAAACAATCACAACTTATTTTTCTATTATTGTGAAAGATAAATACAATAAAATATAAAGATCTTTTCAGAGGAAATGTAAATTTCTTCTTTGATTTAGCAGGTCACTAAACACTCTTTGGCCAAAGAGAAAATACTCTCACATAGGCCACATAGGAAGAGAATTAAGAGCTAATGGAACTCACTCAATCATTCTGCTAAGATGGTGACACTGAAGCCCAGAGACCAGGAAAGACTTCCTTGAGAGCTATAAACAGACAGGCCTGAAACCCAGTGTGGCAACCTCCTCGGTTCCCAAGAATCACTATACTGGTGATTTTTGCATTCTTCAGAAAAACCGTGGGTCTCTCAGAGTTTGGCAAAAAAAAAAATCCTATAAAATTTGAAGCTCTTGTTTTGCCTCAGAAATGAAATCTGTTGTTACAAAACTGATTGGGGAGATTTTCTAATAGCTTGTTTCAAGGCAGACTGTCTTATAGCACTTACTTTTAAAATACAGTTTTTCAGTATGTTAAACTGAATGTCACCATTGTTGGGAAAATATCTTTAATTTTTGCAGAGCAGCCATAATTACAGACCTGGGATAATATCTTAAATTTAAATATGAAGTTACTCTGCTTCATTTTTCCTGAATGTGGAACCCTATAGTCTTTTTACAGTTGGAAAGAATTTCAGTGATCATCTAATCTGATATAAATTAAGTGATTTTCTCCAGTGAGCAGCTTGTTAACATTAGCTCTGAGACTGAAGCACAGGCACTTGGGCTCCCAGGCCAGTATTTCTTCTACTCTGCAATGCTGTCTTTAGTGTGGTTTTACAATAGTGGTGTTTTTACCATACTTAGTTTTCTTCCACAGTTCCTCAATTTTTCACACAGAGCAACTGGATTTTAGAAGCAGAAGCAAGAAATCTCTCCTCGTGTCTTTGGCAGCTCGTTTTCTTTGTTCCTTGGTCTGTCTCTTCTTTGTCACTGTTGCTGTCTCTTTCTCTCTCTCTCTTAATGGCATTGCAGGGAGAGTAGACTATTAGAGCATACATGCCATACATCACCCCGGTGCATTCCCTTTACACAGAGAAAGGAATGGGCAAAGTGAAAAATGTTCCTCATCAAATGTCCAGCCTTCCATAGTCCATTTCCATAGTATCAGCATTGTCCTATATGGGGCCTCAGGGATATGTAAGGAAACCAGTGAGTAGTCAGCTAATTCTAGCTTTAGCAAACACTTTTCATGAATTCTTTGAGGAGAAATCACTTCCCCAAAGTGAAAAAAAATGTACACAGGTAACTAGATCTTTTAAGTAGAAAAAGGACCTATTTCCTTGTGCCTCTGGCTCATTTTCTTTGCCCTTTCAGTAGTGGTCTCTCTGTCTCTCTTCCCCTCTTCTCATGTTCTCTCTCTCTCTCTCTCTCTCTCTCTCCCTCTCCCTCCCTCCCTCCCTCCCTCCCTCTCTCTCTCTCTCTCTCTCTCTCTCTCTCTCTCTCTCTCTCTCTCTCTCTCTCTCTCTCTCTCACACACACACACACACACACACACACACACACCTTTATTATAGATATGTGTGAATAATGATAGCTTGTTATGCATGGGCTTTTAAGTGATGCAGAAAGTCTTTTATTCCCTTTGTGCATTTAATTTCTCCCTTTGACTTGGATATACAGCCTTTAAAGAACAAAAGAAAGAAAGAAACAGTTAAGAGGGGATAAGGTATAGCTCCTGATTTCAGAGAGTTTACAGAACTGGGAAGAGGGGCTTGGACAAAGATATAAACAACTGTTTTAGCCACGATAAAATGCAAGTTATGAAGCAAACATACACATATCTAGATGCCAACAAGGGAGAAATTCAGGAGCTTTTCATCAAAGAGATGCCATTATAACCAAGGCTTAAAAGGTGAGAAAGATTTAAAGAGGTTTAGAATATAGGGAACCTCTAGCAGAAGGAACAAATTCAAGGTCATGTTCAGGACTGAAGAGTGATTTGTGGGGCTTGATAGAGGGCGAGAACAACAATACCTTTGTAATGGGACAACAGACTGGTCCATGGTCTTGAGAGATTTGCCTGCCATGCTAAGACGTGGTGAAAGGAGCCAAAGGAGGCAGAGATGCACCTTTTCTTATATATGTCTTTCTCTTACATACCTTCTGAGGGAGAAATTTGTTCAGTTTTGGTCTAGTAAACTATAGGAGGACCAAATGATAAAATTTACAAGCAGCCATGTTTCAGCACACTTTATGGAATAGGTTCCTCATAGTTATTTTCCCTCGTATTTTGAGCATAACGAAGCCATGAGCTGAAACCCTCCAAGCCAAAATTGACTTGCCATCTGTCAAAGCTGCCTACATGGCAATTCTGCATTTGATAGCTGGTTAGAGTCATCGACCACTTTGTTTCATTATAAGTTACATGAGTCCATTATTCTATTATGCCTGCTCTCAGTTCGAATATCCATTTCTCCTTTTTTTTTTTTTTCAATTAGTTAAATTCCTAAAATATTTTATGAACTTAACTCTGGCAGTGGTGTAGAGATGGGTAAGAGAGAAGCGGGGAAGACTCTAGGAAGCAAAACTGTAAATTTATGACTCTTCCTTATTGCCTAAGACTTCCCAAAGTCTTTCATCCAGAAAGAGGCATTCTAACTGGCCTCTGGGGGTTTGTTTTTATTTTGGAGCAATAATGTGTTGGTGGAGACATGCTTCAGTGCATAATTAAAGAACCCATTTCAATTATAGTTTATCCACTACTGCTCAAGGTACTGTGGATGTTTGGGTCTACTGCTGGCATCCATTCCCAATTAATGTCTGCCGTAGATTTATTTCAATATGCTATGTTATAAAACTTGATGGTTGTTGATTCCACCTTCCCACTTAATTTCAAGCAGGTTTCTCAATGACCTGATTAAGCCAATGAAAAGCTAAATGAAAACATCTCTAGATAGTAGTATAATGCTGTAGATTTTTTTATGGTAGTCAAGTCATACTGATGCCCCATTTTTATATATAATCCCACAATGGACATTCTTCTTTTGATTCTTTTCCTTGATTCGGAATATCTAAATGAGAAGACCAGTTTAAAAGAAAAGATTGTTTACCTGGGGGAATTTACCTGCTCAAATTCCACACCTAGATGGCTACCTAACTATGAAAGCTTATTTTGCTAGTACCCCATTCTGTGTTTCATACTTTTGTGCTTTACTTGTAGAAAAGAAAATGTTGCTGCCTGAGACTAAAAGTCTCGGGAACATTCTTTTTCTCTTACTACTTTTCCCAAACCATTTCAAAAAGTATATTTAGGTTATTTCATGACTACCATTGCAGCGGGCAGGCAGCCACATTGGATTTTGTCCTGTGACTACAAAGACCCAGAGTTTAAAGAGCAAGGGGTGCTTGTACCTTCTACCTATGGTTCCCTTGTGGCAAAGGGAGATCTGACTGGCTTGGGAAGAAGACCACAGTCTGGTACTGCAAATGCCAGATATCAGTAAAATTCTTATCCTTGCCTTTCTTAACTTTTCCAGGGCTGTCCAAGTCATGAGACCCATACTTGGATCATCTTTGTTCATAAGCATGTGAAAATATTTTAAATAGATTTCAATTATCCTAGTTCACTTGCAAACTAGAACTTACATATCACTAGATTCTATATATCATTATTGAGCAGTTTGAAAGGAACCAATGTTCTATATTTTCATTCATGTCAACCTTTCTTGTATGTCTACTCGATCCCAAGAAAAAATTAGTTATTCTAAATTCAGCACTCCATATATTTGACATCATAATAATAGGCCTTATCTTTTGGTTTTCTAAATTATTTATTTTTTAAAAACACTATACAATAAAATAGTATCATTATACCTATATTTTAATCATATAGCAAGCAGTCTATTTTTTTTCCTTATATTAAATATATAATTGAAATAGAAATTATATCTAAGTTCCCAAGAGGTATTTTTGCTATAAGAATGCACATCCATAAATTATGAGTTGTTTCTTCATCATACTATCAAGATTGTGTCTCTTCATGATGATAGAGGTGGGCAATAAGCATAGCATGAAATTTAAACTACCACTTTAGGATATTTCTTTTTTTTTTTTGGCGGTATGCGGGCCTCTCACTGTTGTGGCCTCTCCCGTTGCGGAGCACAGGCTCCGGACGCGCACGCCCAGCGGCCATGGCTCACGGGCTTAGTTGCTCCGCGGCATGTGGGATCCTCCCGGACCAGGGCACGAACCCGTGTCTCCTGCATCAGCAGGCGGATTCTCAACCACTAGCGCCACCAGGGAAGCCCCTAGGATATTTCTTTATGTGTGCATGTGTCTAACCTACACTTCCTTTTAAAAATATTTATCCATTTGAAAAGAAGTCTCAGTCATAGTGTGATCAAGAAGGCAGCCCAAGGCATTGTAGACAAAAGCTGTACACATGATTCATATTATTCACATGAAGACATGTCAGAGCACACTGTAGGCATGTTCTGTTACACTGTTTTACAGGCATATCCAGAAAATCAGAATGTTTTTATTTGAGTTAATTTAGAGAACCTCCCAAATTTATACTTCCCCTAATGGACACAAAGGTTTTTTTAAATTTTTTTCATTATTTTTTATTGACGTATAGTTGATTTACAATATTATTAGTTTCAGGTGTACAACATAGCGATTCATTATTTTTATAGATTATACTCCATTTAAAGTTATTACAAACAATGGCTATATTTCCCTGTGCTGTGCAATGTATCCTGTTGCTTATCTATTTTATACATAGTAGTTTATATCCCTTAATCCCATACCCCTATCTTGCCCCTCCCTCCTTCCTTCTTTCCACTGGTAACCACTAGTTTTTTCTCTGCATCTGTGAGTCTGATTCTGTTTTGTTATAGACGCTCATTTTATTGTTTAGATTCCACGTATAAGTGATAACATAAAGTATTTGTCTTTCTCTGTATGACTTATTTCACTAAGCATTAATACTCTGTGTCCATCCGCCATTGTTGCAAATGGCAGAGTTTTATTATTTTCTATGGCTGAGTAATATTCCGTTATATATATATACATATATATATAACTCACATCTTCTTTATCCATTCATCTGTTGATGGGCATTTCAGTTACTTCCATATCTTGGCGATTGTAAATAATGCTGCTGTGAACAGTGGGGTGCATGTATCTTTTCAATTAGTGTTTTCGTTTTCTTTGGACATATACTCAGGAGTGAAATTGATGGATCATATGGTAGTTCTATTTTTCTGAGGAACCCCCATACTGTTTTCCATAGTGGTAAACCAATTTACGTTCCCAGCAACAGTGCACAAGGGTTCCCTTATCTCCACATCCTCACCAACATTTGTTACTTGTTGTCTTTTTGATGATAGCCATTCTGACAGGTGTGAGGTGGTATCTCATTATGGTTTTGATTTGCATTTCTCTGATGATTAGCGATGTTGAACATCTTTTCATGTGCCTCTTAGCCATCTGCATGTCTTCTTTGGAAAAATGTCTATTCAGGTCTTCTGCCCATTTTTTAATTGGGTTTTTTTTTTGATGTTGAGCTGTATGAGCTGTTTATATATTTTGGATATTAACCCCTTATTGGTCCTATCCTTTGCAAATATTTTTTGCCGTTCCATAAGTTGTCTTTTCATTTTGTTAATGGTTTCCTTTGCTGTGCAAGAAGCTTTTAAATTTAATTAGGCTCCACTTATTTACTTTTGCTTTTATTTCTTTTGCCTTAGGAGACAGATCCAAAAAAATCCTGCTACGATTGGTGTCAAAGAGTATTCTGCCTATGTTTTCTTTTAGGAGTTTTATGGTTTCTGGTCTTACATTTAGGTGTTTAATCCATTTTGAGTTTATTTTGTATGTGGTGGTAAGAAAATGTTTCAGTCTCATTCTTTTACATTTAGCTGTCCAGTTTTCCCAACACCACTTGTTGGAGAGACTGTCTTTTCTCCATTGTATGTTCTTGCCTGCTTTGTCATAGATTAATTGACCATAAGTGCATGGATTTATTTCTTGGCATTCTATTCTGTTCCATTGATCTATGTGTCTGTTTTGGACACAAAGGTTTTTTGTTTTTTAAAAAATTTTATTTATTTATTGTTTATTTTGGCTGTGTAGTGTCTTCGTTGCTGTGCGCAGGCTTTCTCTAATTGTGGCAAGTGGAGGCTACTCTTCATTGCAGTGTGCAGTGGTGGCCTCTCTTGCTGCAGAGCACGGGCTCTAGGTGTGTGGGCTTCAGTAGCTGCAGCATGTGGGTTAGTAGTTGTGGCTCACCGGCTCTAGAGCACAGGCTCAGTAGTCGTGGCGCACGGGCTTAATTGCTCTGCGACACGTGGGATCTTCCAGGACCAGGGATCGAACCCGTGTGCCCTGCACTGGCAGGCAGATTCTCAACCACTGTGCCACCAGGGAAGCCCTGGACACAAAGGTTTTAAAAGATAGGTAGATTGAAAAAGCCTAGATGGTAAAGCAGTTTTAAGAGGCTTTAAAACATCTAATTTATCTTTAAAATTTTTGTGATATCGATTCTAACAGATGCTCTTTTAAGACGTTATTCCTCATAGAATATAAGTTTTGCACTATAGTCAATAATTTCTGTTCTTACTATATAGCACATTCACATATGAGTAGTACAGCTGCACACGTAGTAGGCTTATTGTACATATTAATATAGCAGCCAATTCAAAGCTCTCATTTATTAACATTATTAAAATGATTTCAATTTAACCATAGGTAACTTTGGTTTAAATAAATGGCATACATGGTGGTTACAGTTTATTTTCAATTATGTAGTAATTCTGGAACGTAGGCACTGTGTTTGTACAATTTGTGTTTTCTTATTATAATAGATTTCATCCCACTTGGCGTAGAGAGAAAACAGTATTTTCTATAGACTGAAGTAACTCCCTAGAAGCCTGTTTTGGATTCATAGAATATTTGGTTTAGGTAGAAAGAAAATACATATATCATGTTCGTTTGAAAATGACTAGTCACATTTGGTATTATTCTAAAGGTAAATATAATCAAGATTATAAAGACATTTCTGGACCCACTTATTTTATTAAAATGTATAATCTCCTGTGATGTGTTTCTTCTGGTTCATACAATTATATAATTATTTTAATTAAAACTAGAAATGTTTTTCTTTTATTAAGAAACTAGCAGAATCTGATTTGGGTAAATACACTTAACTAGGAAAGTAATTAACTCTTTAAGGGAAGTAATTTATAGAGAAACATGGTATATTTTCAGTTTTCATCAAGGTGCTCAGTACAACTCAAAGTGAGAGAATTCCTTTTTGTTAGTGATAGGATATATTGTAAAGAATTCCTCAGTAAGAATACAAACATTACTAAAAAACCGATTTTCTGCCTAAAATCCTGAGTGCTGCCCAAGTGCAGAACCTCACCCAGTTAATTCTCAGTGATCACTAAAGCCCAACTCCTTCCATTTTCCAGTTCATTCAAGCAACATTTTTGAGTACTTGGGCCGAAAGATGTAAAGAACTGTGAAGACTCTCAATGGTATCTGATGTGAACCGTCAATCACTTTGACCCATCATTTGCACTTCTGGATCTTGTATCTATTCCCACTGCTAGGGTGGATTGTGCATTTTTAAAGCACATGTTTGTAGAGGAGGATCACTTAGAGAAAATGGAGAATCTGAAAAGATGACAAATTCATTTATCACTTCAGGGCTTTTAATTTTAACCTGGGATTCAGAAAACCTTTTCTTGTCAAGCTTGTCAAGCCATCACATACCTACTAGCATTTATCTCTACTTATCTCATTGATCTCCTTATGCCCATTTCCTTGAAGTCATCGTTGTGCATGAACACCGATTTATCTCATCCTTTGCCAAAAATACAAAGAAAACTTCACTTCTGAAATATTTATAAACTTACTTCCAATAGTGGTAAGAATTTTTTTAATGTGTGTGACAAATGAAGGAGTCAGTTGAACGTAGTATTCCTCTTTGTGAGAACTCGAAGTGGATGCCTGCTGTTTGTCCCAGTTAGACCTAGCTTTGAGATGCTCTCAATGCCAGTCATCTGCTCTCCTCACGCTAACTTGAGCATTCCTCCTTGTACAGTTAACCCATTTTCCCAACTCTGTGGTCTAAACAATGTCAGTGCCTTTCATTCCCTTCCTTGTTATTTTTGTCCCCAAGTGTTTCATAGATTACCTTTTCCTTATTTTTTTCAGTTTCTTTTTTTTTTAACATCTTTATTGGAGTATAATTGCTTTACAATGATGTGTTAGTTTCTGCTTTATAATGAAGTGAATCAGCTATACATATACATATATCCCCATATCCCCTCCCTCTTGCATCTCTCTGCCACCCTCCCTATTCCACCCCCCTAGGTGGTCACAAAGCACTGAGCTGATTTCCCTGTGCTATGCAGCTGCTTCCCACTAGCTATCTATTTTACATTTGGTAGTGTGTATATGTCCATGCCATTCTCTCACTTTGTCCCAGCTTACCCTTCCCCCTCCCCGTGTCCTCAAGTGCATTCTCTACATCTGCGTCTTTGAGTCGTGTACAACAATGTTCATTGCAGCTCTACTTGCAATAGCCAGGACATGGAAGCAACTAAGTGTCCATCGACAGATGAATGGATAAAGAATATGTGACACATATATACAATGGAATATTACTCAGCCATAAAAAGAAACAAAATTGAGTTATTGGTCGTGAGGTGGATGGACCTAGAGTCTGTGATATAGAGTGAAGTAAGTCAGAAAGAGAAAAACAAATACCATATGCTAACACATATATATAGAATCTAAAAAAAAAAAATGGTTCTGAAGAACCTAGGGGCAGATTACCTTTTCTTTACTCCATTAGTCTGTTCTTCCAAAACTTCATGAATACAGCTCAGGTAGTTTTTCTAAATGTCTACTTTTCACCACACACACACATAAAAATTCTTACAACGCTACTTGAGGCCCCATCAGCCTTTGTCCATGTGGTTTCACTTCACTCATAGACTACTTTTGTATATATGAAAGTTTGAAATCTTTAGGGTAAATCTCAGTGGTCATTCATTTTTGTTCTCCTTCAACCAATACTTGTTGAGCAGCTCTGTGCCAGGTTTTGTTGTAGGTACCAGGTACACAGCCACAAGCAAAATAATGTCCCTTTCTTGTGGAATTTACAGTTTAGCAGGGCAGGCAAACAGTAACCAAAGAAATTCACAATAAAATATCAGATAAGAAGTGCTATGAAAAAATAATCAATGTAGAAAGGGAAATGAAGTGGTATTTTAGACAGGGTAGTTAGGGAAGAAGGCTGTAAGTGTGATATCTGAGCAGAGCTATAGTGAAGTAAAGGAAGGAAACATGCTAGTGTCTGGAGGAAAGAAGCCAGGATGAGGGACCAGTTAAGTGCCAAGGCCCTGAGATGGGAATATGCTGTTCCAGGAATAGCAAGGAGACTGGTTGGTATAATATGATAAATGAGAATGAACCTTATGATAAAAAATTGTATCTGTCATAAGAAAAAAAAACAAGCATACATGCGAGCAGACAGCTCAGTATAAAAAGGCATGGTTCAAATCCTTGCTCAAGTATTTAGTATGCTGTGTAATCTTGGGCAAGATATTAAATTTTTCCAAGCCTCATCTTCCTCTTTTGGAAAATGAGCATGATACCTGCCTCATAGATTTGTTGTGAGGAATAAATAAGCTAATACATGTAAGATATCTGGCATTATATCATAATCTTAATAAGTCATAATTATATTGATTTATTCATTATTGTTTTATTGTTATTTACATGCAAAGACATTTTCATGAGATAAATAATAAATATTAGTAGCAGAAACTGAAGATGTTATGAATTTTCAGGATTTGGGACCTCTCAGTTCAATGTATTTGTTTTAATACAATCAACAAATGTGTGAGGATACCAGTAATTAAATTTCAATGCATTCTTCCGTTTCACTAGTTTTTAAAAACTGATGAATTAACAGAATGTAAATGAGTAAGTTACCACAGACATGTAAAATTATATGTAAAATTAGCCATCAGACTTCCAATTTGTTATTTTCATATTCCATAGAAGTGCATAAGCTATAAACTTCTATGGTAAAGGTCTGCAGAACTGCCTAATGTAGGGTATTGATAACTACCTCACATTTGACCTCCAAATATAGGGGATTAAAGTGTCAATTGATGAATAATCAATGTTCACTAACAACATGAAAAGAATAAGGAACAGAGTAGCCCACAAAATACCACAAAACTAAAGCACATTCCAAATTAAATATATTTATTTTTTATTCCAGATAATGTTTGCTAGACTATTTCCAATATCTGTCAAGATTTTAAGAATATCTTAATACTTTCATACCTGTCTATTTTAAATTTAATAACGTGCCATTTCTAAGCCTAAATCTTCTCATCTCTAATAATAAGTTATAAATTTATCTTGCAAGTTGTTTGTTAGGATGAGAAAGAGAATTTATTTCCCTCAGGTGAAAATCTATCATCTGTCTATCTGTAATGTATGTATGTATCTATCTGTCTATCCAGCCTATCATCTATCTACCCATGCTGATGAGGATTACCACCCGTCTGTGAGGATTACCATTCAACAAATCATAATAGATGTTAGTAGTAGAAGAACAACTAACAATTAAAAGGAAATAATATTTAGGAAGAAAAATTTTCTGAAGCATAAGGTCAATTATTTCTCTCATTTTTTTTTGGCATATGAAGCCTAAACAGTCTCCATTCCAATAAAGTGATAATAAAGTTTGTGATTGCTGAAAGGTTTATATTTGTTATTTTCTGTGGTTTTATAAATACATGAACTCTGTCTTTAAGCATTTCAATGTGCCAGCCATTGACTAAGCTAGGACTATGCACAATATCTTGTGGCTCATTTTTCTCAGTACATAAAAAACAAAGATTGGAGTTATTATGAAAATTGTAATAGATGGGCATTAGGGAATTATGAGAAATCATTTGTAAATTTAATATGAAACCAAAACATCTGTTCAAGTCAATTTCCCACAGGTAATGTGGCAGAGAGTATGAGCTACAGACTGAGGAAAGGAAAAAGTTCTTCTCCCACAGGGAAGGATACTGAATGTAATAAACATAACTTTTCTTCCTCATTAAACATTACTTAAAAGGAAAACTTCTGCATTTAATCTACTTTCCTTTCCTCTCATCAACACTCCCTTCCCTTTCACCTCTTGTATTGAACCTCAAGCACTGGGATTTTCTTGTGGCTTCTTGTACTAGTATAACTAAAATAGGAATATCATAAATGTGAAACTCTTCAAAGAATTTAGCGGCTATTTTCCTTTGTTGTTTTCCTTTATTTGCTTTTTGGAAATGTAGATTTAACATTTAAGAGCCAAAAAGGCAGAATGCAGTTGTATTCTGCCATTTCTTCATTCAGATTGATATATTGGATGTAACATTATTGAACTTTTAATGTAAAGAAGAACAAAACATAATGAAACAAAACCCTCATAAAGAGACTTTTCAGTGTTTAACTTTCTTTGTAAGGAGAAGGTTAATAAATGTGAGAACGTTAATGAAATCTGTGCTCTTCTAGTGATGTCAAGGGTTAAATTGAGAGGGAAATGATCACTTCCTACCCATTCAGTTATATGAGTCCTAAGTGGCCAACTAACATCATATGTGATGCTTGGCTTCCAGGGCCATAAACATAGGCAAACATTCTTGTAGGTACGCTGCCATTTATCAGGAAAAGATTCTATTCATTTAATTTCCATTTAGGTAAATTATTCCATTGTTAGGGGGGAAAAAGTGGCTCACAGACCAACAGGTCTTCTATTATACACTCTAGAGTGTACATCTTTCATCCATTTATTTTGCTTGCCTCTTTTGCAGCACGGAGACATGCTGAGATTAACAGATTGGTGAGGAGCTATGAATGGATTAACGAATAAATGATAGGAATTTGTTCACATTCAGTTCATCCAACTGTTTGGTCAATTGCCAATAATTTTATCACTCCTGTATTATTAAGCAGAGGTTATAGTTTAGAAATTATTTTTTGTAAAGTATTTGAAACCTTCATAGCCATCACTTTGATAAGGACAAAAAATCATATCATTTTATCTCTACTCTTGTTTTTTTCCTTTTAAATTTATATTGAACACTTATATCAAAGAGCTTACAGGACAGTAATTTGAATTTTTGAAGCAAAGATCATCATTTCTCTTTCTTAACGTCAAAGTAAAACAGAGAGTAGATGCAATAGAAATAGGACACTTGGAAGAAGCAAGAAAATCAAAGATAGATGGGGAGAGTGGGCCCATTTCACCTTGTGAAAGACAGTTCACCTTGTCTATATGCAAAACATCCTGTCCAAATCACTGCCTTTTCATATCATTTATAGCTTTTTAAATGAAATACGAACACAAGAAGATTAACAAATACTGTTTCTAGTTTAAAGCCAGTGGATGGCATATTAGCATTGAAAAAATAATAATAGTCATCATCATCAAAGATGTCTACGTTTTTCTTTTTGAATCAGCTGCTAACTTACTATTGACCTCAGGCAAATCATTAAACAACCTGGTCCTAAGCCATCTCGTACTGAAAAGGAAAGGCTCCAATTAAACTTCTCAGGACCCAAATTTTCTGAATGTAAGCACAGTAGATAATAGCCACCTGGGTGTTTGTTGACTTGAACCCTTACCTAACTTTGGAACTATAGTCATGTTTTAATATGTACTCCTTTGGTGTTGAAAGCACAATGTTAAGCAGAATAGCCCCCTTGATCATTTTTTAGATTCTTAATATTTGTTCCCTGAAGCTGGCAAGTATTCTTTTCCAAATGCCACAAGTTAAATGTGTTGCTTAAAGAAGACTTTAATGTAGGCATGTCATGGGAAGCCTGCTCAACTGGTCTACTATAATACTCTCTTGGTGAGAATGTTAGATTATTACCCACCAACCTGTTTAGTACTTTTATTATAAATTCTTAACATTTGTATTAAAAAAACAAGAATAGAGTGCAACATTTTTCGAGAAAAAAAATCATCTCTTTCTAAATTTGTATTAGTGGTAGGTAAATGTAGAAGTCTGATATAGTGATTAAAATACATGAGCTTTGGGCACACTGCCTAGGTGAAAATCCTGGATTTCATCACTATTAGTATGACCTAGGAGAAGTTAATCTCTCTAAGTGTCAGTTTCTTTTTTTCTAAAATGGATGTAATAATAATCCCTCATAGAATGGACTTGAGGACACAGGAAGGGGGAAGGGTAAGCTGGGACGAAGTGAGAGAATAACATTGACATATATACACTCCCAAATGTAAAATAGCTAGCTAGTGGGAAGTAGCTGCATCGCACAGTGAGGTCAGCTCAGTGCTTTGTGACTACCTAGAGGGGTGGGATAGGAAGCGTGGGAGGGAGACGCAAGAGGGAGGAGATATGGGGATATATGTATATGTATAGCTGATTCATTTTGTTATACAGCAGAAACTAACACACCATTGTAAAGCAATTATGCTCCAATAAAGATGTTAAAAAATATAATCCCTCATAGGCTTGTTTTGATGATTAGATAATTCAATGTATGCAACACCCTTAGCTTGGTGCCTGACATCTAGTTAATCTCTTTATATACTATTTTTCTTTCTAGTATAATAATTTATGGAAGAGAATTATTATGCATTAAATCAACTGAAATAAAATATTTTTGTATATGTTTATTTGGAAAGGAAATATGCAGGTATTTCATTCACCTCCTAGGTGCCTTTTAGAGTGAGGCATTGCATGGTTAGTTTGTGTAAAGGTCCAGTGAACTTTCTCATAATGATTTTTTATTGAACACATGGAAACTATTAAGCATTAACAAAAGTCACTATCCACTGAGCTGTATCCAGAGGCTGACAGTTATGTCTGTCTCTTACAAAAATAAACACATGAATAAATGCACTAAGAAATATATTACCTGTCATTTTCATCTCTAAGGGCATTTCAACAAACCATATCTGCATGTTAAATATACCCATTCTAGTCTTCCTATGAGAAATTACTTTTTTCCTCTAGAATGTACTATTACCCATCTAAGGGAGAAATGTGATAATATAATTGAGACCCTTTCCTCTCATTTTATACTTAAAAGAGTGTGCTGTATCAATTTATTTACTTGTATAGCCATAGGCAACCTCTAAAATATTTAAACTTCTTAAATGCCACATATTTAAGTTAATATTGAGGTTATATTGTTTTGGTGAATACAATGATAGAAACACACACAACATTCTCTCTCTCTTTCTCTCTCTCTCTCTCTATACATATATGCATGATATATATATGCTTATATAATACATACTAATTGTATATAATTTTATAAGATATAGTTATATATAATTATAATTTCTACTTAATTTCATAATTATATATAATTAGCATGTATTATATATATTATAAGCATTGACCTATTCAGATTTTAGATATTGTGGATATATAAAATTATTTGCCAATAATTAAATAATTTCCGATGAATAAAAGAACACGTTCTACACCAATAAACCACTAGTAGAAACAGTTTTATGCTATAAAATAATTAAGTCTTTAATTAGAACCTTTTTAAACAAGTGGTGTGCAGCAATTGAGAGCATGGACACTGAGGTAGACAGACAGGTTTCTAATCCCTGGCTCCAGTACTTACTATCATTGTGACATTTTGCCAATCACTTCAGTTTTCTGTGACTCCATTTCCTAATTTTCAAAAAGGGAATGTCAATAACCATGCCACAAAATTATTAAAAAGATCAGTCAAACATACACACTACTATATATAAAATAGATAACTAATAAGCACCTACTGTATTAGCACAGGGAACTCTACTCAGTACTCTGTAATGGCCTATATGGGAAGAGAATCTAAAACAGAGTGGATAGATGTATATGCATAACTGATTCACTTTGCTGTACACTTGAAACTAACACAACATTGTAAATCAACTATACTCCAATAAAAATTAAAAAACAAATATCAAATCATTATATTGTATACCTGAAACTAATATACTATTACATGTCAATTATAACTCAATAAAGAAAGAAAAACCAAAACCAAAAAAAATCAGTTAAGATAATGGATATAAGCACTTCGCATATTGCTTGACATATAGCAAATACCCAATAAATAGTGGCCCTATATTATTATTAATTACTTAGAGTTTTTTTTTTTTTCTCTCATTGAAATAAGGCTAGCTCCCGGCATAGGCTCTTCAACACTTTCCTATCACACCCCCCCCCGCAAGAGATGATGTTAGCAGTTGGGCACTGCATTGTTACGTGGACTCGTGTTTTCTTCCTTAGTTGAGTATTTTATCAAGATTATTAACATAATCATGCCTAATGCAAAGACAGTGCAAATTTGAAAGTGTCAGAAACTAGAGACCTATAAGAATAATGAAAGAGAGTTATAAAACATGTACATGGTGAGTTGGTGATGGATGTTGTAGATGCATACGAGGTCCATCATTTGACAGTTGAGGGATGGTGCTGAAGGACAGACAGAACGTGTCAATGTGTGGAGAATGCACTGCACTTTCAATGATGTACGGGAAAGGAGGAAAACAGAAAGTACCAAAAAAATCAAAAATCAAACGCTAACAGATTTGAGTATATAACTAGAGGAAAAGTGACAGTACTGGATGCCAATTAATCCAACATGAACTCAGGGCAAGGCAGAGAGTTATTCTTCAAGAATTTGGGTTGACGGTGTAACTGATGTCACTTAGCTCTTAAGCCACAGATGCCTCATGGGCTCTGGGCCCATTTGAGTCGGCACCAGCTGGCAGTAAGTGGGGAGGTCCACGACTGCCAGGACATCCCTTCCAATACTTGTGGAGATCACTAGGAAAGAAGGAGAGCCCTGCCTTGACAGATTTTCAACGTGGGCGAAACTGGTCTATTTTGAGAAAAGATGTTCAGTAGAACATATGTCAGTAAGGAAGAGGAGATTATGCTAGTTTTAAAGCTCAAAACGACTGGCTTACACTCTAATTTGGGGGAAGATGCATCCAGGGAATGCAAGCTTAATCTCCTCTTAGTCATTCTTTTGAACAGATGGATTTTACCCCTTTCTACTTGAGGGTAGAAAGTGTAACCATGTTAATCCCAGGTTTTCTCCATCCATTTCATTTTAGGATTGTTCATCCCCTTCTTCTTCCACTGCAGGTATCCATGTTCCCAAATGTTCATGAGGCATGCATGGCCTCCAGAGGACATGTCTATATACATTGTCATAAACCGGATGCACAACCGTGTATGCACAGACCTTGGGTGCCTTTACTCCTGGCCATCTGCTGATGTGTTCACCAGTCTAGTTTAAGGCCATATGGTCCATGATGTTTTTCACTGAGGTATCCGCCTGCCATGACCGTCTCTCTTTCTCAGCTAATTGCCATACTCTTTTCAGGGACAGGAAAATTGTGGCAACTGTCATGCTTCACTCCAAGGCCTTAAGGGATTAGGTGAGGCTGCCTTTGCTATTTCTGCCCATGAAATCAAGTCACATCAGGACCCCTCCTCACAAACCCACTGGCATCTAATTTTCTTATTTCCTCTCCAACTTTCATTTTCCTCGTCTTGCTCAGAGAGTTCTTATGTCTACTGTGGTGGGGAAAACTTATTCTTTTTTTTTTTTTTTTTTTTTGCGGTATGCGGGCCTCTCACTGCTGTGGCCTCTCCCGTTGCGGGGCACAGGCTCCGGACGCGCAGGCTCAGCGGCCGTGGCTCACGGGCCCAGCCGCTCTGCGGCACGTGGGATCTTCCCGGACCGGGGCACGAACCCACGCCCCCTGCATCGGCAGGCGGACTCTCAACCACTGCGCCACCAGGGAAGCCCGAAAACTTATTCTTAATATATTTTTTTCAAAACTTTCTCTGGTTTGACTTAAAACTGAAACATTAAAAAAAAAGAGAACCAAAAATATGATGAAATGAATTCCTTTTTCCACAGAGCAAACATCCCTTTGGAGCAAAAAGTCTAGTAAATCCACTGGTCAAGTGTCTTGGGGAACAAGGAGAGGAGAGAGATGATAAAAGGAATAAGGCATTGTTAGTTCCCCCAATGAGATTACAATCTAGTGCAAAGGGGACAAACACACACACACACACACACACACACACACAAACACACACGGGCCAGGTTATGGAGGACTTGGTCATTCCAGTAACCTTAGATTTGATTCTCTAAGGTGAATTGTCGTCAAAGTGGGATATATATGCCCCAGGAAGATGCATGCTAAATAATGGGCTTGTGAGAAAAAAATAATAGTATTTTAATTTATATTCATCTTATTCTTTAAAAATTACTATTTTCAGTGTGTATTTTATCACATTATGATAAGTACTACATTAGTTTTATAGTAAAGCTACATTAGTCTTATCTATGTAACTAAATTATGTCAATGTAATTTAAAAGTGTCTATGTGTATACAAATTTATATAGGGTTCATGCTTAAAATATTTTTACTGATGAGGTACATGAACATTTTGAGACCCTCACTCTAGGTAAAAAGTAATCACTTCTTTCTCTTACATATTTGAATATGAGTTGTGATCTGCTAAATCCTTTATTTGGATCCTGCTAACCCATATCTAGATTTATGGTATTACTTGTCTACCTATTATAAATATACTGCTCATAGACAGATGCCCTGGGATCTTGGACTTGTGGTACCCAAGAGATGACAGAGTGATATTTTGGGACACAGAGATCTTTTGTTGAGTTAATCTTAGTGTTGGTATAGTGGGTTTGACATGTTTCATGGACACAGTGTGCATTTTAAAAAGTGGAAAGTCTTGGAATCAGGGAATATTTTTGAGCCCAAGCTTTGCTAATTACTATCTGTATGATTTGAAGCAAGCAATTGACTTTTCTGTTTCTCGGTGTCCTCATCTATAAAATGGGGAAGTGTGTGTGCCTTCCCATCCTTCTCATAAAACTATTATGAGGATTTAATGAGATAAGACTGAGACACAGCTTTGAAAACTGTAACACACATTATTGATACGGATTTGGAAATATCTTCTCAGTTTGCACATGCCAAATTTGCATGTGCCACTGGTTTCTGGCTTTCCACTCCAAAGATCTCCTGTGAAAAAGCAAAGGGGCCTTCCTCCCAAGAGTAATAGAAGGACAGAGGATAGATTTAACATGGATTATAATGACAACAGCAAGAGTAACTCTCACTTCCTGAAGGTCTGTTATATACTTTGTTGGCACTGTATATGCTATTTCTGCTTCCCTTGTTCATTTTACCTGGAATGAATATCCCTCCTTCCTTTCCCCTGGATTCCTGCTATTCACCCTGCTAGAAAGGCTCTATGGTTCTCATTTTCAGCAGAGAAATATTAGACTCAGAGAGAATCAGTAACTTATGTAACGTACACACACATACACACACATCTATGCCTATTCTTCTTAACCTTTTCCTCAGTTCGGGAGTTCTCTCTACTGTCTCCTTTCCTGATTACAATCTTCTGTGTAAACCAATTCAAGTGACACAGTTACAGGGAGATTGCGAATCCTCTGGGGACAGAGGCTCTCTATCAATGTCTAACTTTTGGGTATAACCCTTGTCAGCCTGTGACTATGCAAAGACTATATGTTAGTTTGACTTGGAGCAAATATTCCAAATACTGGACAAAGTAGGTATTCAATGATTGAATTTGATTTTTCCATTGACATCTTTCTCTGCAGGCATCATCATACAAAATTGAAAAAAAAATATGTAGTATATAGTTCTAGATTGAATTCAGGAATCCTCCAAGGGCACCTCTTTGCTTTCCAAATAATTCAGACTTCTTAGCCTACCAACAAGGGCCATGACACTCGGAGCCCTGTCTACCCTTCTGATTGGTTTTGTCCCTGATGGCCACCCGACTTAGAAGTGCTCTTCATCCAGCCGTGCTGAGTTGCTAGAGTTTCTCTAACACCCCACACTGGTGTTTCCTTTGTTCTTTGCTTAGGATGCCGTTTGCCACACCCAAACAGCTACGTTTTCATAATGGACTTTTGCTCCACACTACAGAGTCTTTATTAATATATTTATTTGCAGAGTGAAAGGAGTAGTAAAGCTAGTGAGACAACAGGTGTAAAGCAGAAGCTTCCCAGAAAAATCCAGACACATGTTCCCTCTAGTGCAACACCATGGCCTGAGGAAGCCTGTGCTGTTCAGCCCGGGCAGTTAGTAGATCTACCCTCATGCTTCTGTTGAGTTTTATGACATTACTGTATGATGCTTTATTTCTGTTTGATTTCCTCCCTAGACTTTACCTAAAGGGCAGTGATTATTTGTGGCTTATTCCTCTTTGTATCACTCATGTCCAGGCCAGACCCTAGCATGTATTCTAGCTGATTAGAAGATGTTTGTTAAATGAGTAAACAATTAAACAAATAACCCTGTGCTCCTCCATCGTACTCTCAGTTCTACTTTTATTTGGATATGTGGTTGCCAAACTAAAGCTATAGCCTAAGAAATTCAGTTATGAAATTCCTAAAGAACAAGGAAAATTGGAATAATTAGGCTCTTTATGAATTATTGTCATTTAAAAATAAATGGTGTGTAGTTTATTCCATATATGAACATAAGCCAGAACAAAGAATTTCTAGAAATCTGAAGATTCAAGGATAACATCAATGAAGCAAAATGAGTAAAAAAACAAGATCTATTATAGGCATTTCCTAATTTACTAGATATTGGCCGTGTGCATGGAACTATTAAGGGTTGTGTGGATATTACAAAGAGAGGTGTCTAATGAGATTTTCTATGGAAAATCTAAGAGTACTAATAAAATGAAGTGTTTCCAGAGATTGCTATTCCTCAAAGCTTGGCACTCTTTATAATAGTGCACTATTACACTTTTGGTGTCATCTGTCTGAATCAATGGAAAGAGGCTCTAACTGAAAATGATTTTCGTTAGTGTGTTATATCTTTAATAGTAAGAGCTTCGAAAATCTATCATTAGATATAATTATTCCTCATTCATAACTCTTAACATTTGTACAAATAAATGCTCTGTCTCTATCAGCCTATCTTGCCCATGGAGATTTAGTAAAGCACACCAGTTTTACAAATGTAATTTTAGAGATGGTAATTAATTTGTAAAATATCTTGTTAACACTTCAGTGAATATGTTCTGTGGGAATATACTGTCACCACATTGCTGGCTCATGAAGACATATGATATATGTATTTCCTCTGCATAATGGCATCCTATCAGCATTTTGAAAAGGAGATCCCACATTCTATGAGCATTTAAACATCCATTAGTATTTTCCATCATTAAAACAACCCTTCAGTTCTATGTTCTCTACCAGTTATTGCCCTCTTGACTCTCTTTTACAGATAAACCTCTTTAAAAACTTATCTCTGTTTGCTCTCTCCACCTCATGCTCCCATCCATGCTCCAGCGAAGCTTCATGGGAGGCACTCTCACCAAGGACACTGAGAGTCCTTCTGTTGCTAAATTTGGTGGAGTTCTTTTTTTGCAGTCTTTATCTTACATCACCTCATTAGGGACCAACTGTCACCTCTCTCCTGCTTTAAGCACTCTATTCCTAACTTCTGTGACTTCACATTCTTAACCTCCTTTGTGACTCACAAAGAATATCACTTTCTTTAAGTAGTGATATTCTTCGACGTTTTGTCCTGGGACCTTTTTCCCTTGTACTTAACATTCTTTCTCTGGATAATTTCATCTGTGAATACAATTACCATTCTTATGTTGATGACCCTTGAACTGTAATTCCAGCCCAGATAATTTTCCAAAGTACTCTATAAGAATAAACAAATGTCTACTGTATCTCTGTAAATTTCCCACGCATACTTTAGCTTAAAGTACTCAAACCCAAGCATTAGCACTGTGAATCCTACTTCTTCCCTCTGGTTCCCTGACTTATTTCATATGACCACCACCTACTTAGGTGAAGAAAGCTGAAGCATAGATGTAATCCATGCATCCAATTAATCCAATTAATTAATTGTTTGGTTGATTACTTTTTAAAAAAAATTCTCCCTAGAATGTCTTATTTTCTTCTTCCCTAAACCTAATACCAAAAGTCAGATGACTCTGATCTCTTGCTTAGATTTTAAAACAGTATCTCTTGCCTAGATTCTGGAACTCCACTCTTGCTGCTCTTCAATCTATTTCCACACAAAAGCTAAAGAAATTTTTCTAAAACAAAAATCTGAGTATGCGCATTTTCTGCCTAAAAGCCATTAATAATCCTTCTTGGTTCTTCCATGGATAGAGTGAAAACTTTCAGATGTGGCTTACTAGTTCTTTCTTTATGTAACCACAGGTTATTTCCTCACTTTTTCTCTCCCCTACCACACCCCACCATGACCTCTGACGTTCCTCCACTTCCCCTTTCCTGTTCAGATAGACTCAAGTCCTTTCAGCTTCCTAAATGATTCCTCCTCTAGTCTCCTAAGTCTCTTTGTCTCTCTCTCTCTCTCTCTCTCTCTCTCTCTCTCTCTCTCTCTCTCTCTCTCTCTCTCTCTCTCTCTCTTTCTTTTTATGGTGACCCTACAAACTACTCAGGCTTACAAAAGGAAAACTGTACAAATTCCCAGAGCCAATGATCCTAATATTTCACTTTTTTTTTTCATGGGGACCTGAATTTATTCACAGTGGCCCTAACCACCACCACTGCTCACCTCTTCCTTTCTTACCATACCTGATTAGCATATACATCTTCTTCAAGGCTTAATTCAATATTCTTTCTGCCAAGAAATCTTGGTGGCCTTACCATCCCACACCCTGACCCCCACATCTGATTAGGTGTATTTTTTATATTCTTTGGAAGCCTATACTTCCTCTGTTACAGATCTTGCCTCACTGTCATGTAACTTACGAGAATGGAAGTCATGAGATGTTGAGAACTGGGTCACTTGCATCACACATTTATGTCCAGGACTTAATATCATATCCGACACATAGTAGGTTCTCAATAATTTTTTTTTCAAATAAATAGTTTTACCAAATTCAAAAGATTGAATACGAAGGATTGATTGTGTTTTGGTAACTTATGTGTCTTAGAGTCTGAATTGAGTAATTTTTACACTACTTTATATTTTCCTTTTCCTCTTCCTTTTCCCCAATCCTTTTCAGAAAAAAAAAAAAAATTAATCATGTGTTCCTAAGAACTCAAGATCAGGTGAATAGAAAGGTGCTTTTTTCATCTTTTGGCACAACAACTGTATTTTGGATTCTTGTTGAAGATATTATAAACCGGCTTAAAATGGTAGCTTTAATCTTCAGATGAAGTCCTTCCTAACGTTCCTAAGACTGAGTAGTTTATGGGTAGGAACGATAGCTCATTCATTGTGTACCCAGTCCTAACACAGGGTCTGGAATATAGGAACAAGTCGGTAAATATTTGTTAAGTGAAATTAAAAAGTAAGTAGAAAGTAACATATTATTAGCTACAAAACAAGAAATCACTATTTCTATCATTGTTCCTTAAGAAGAGAATAATTTTTAGTCTTTAAAATGTTGTGTTCACTTTTATGTCCTATTTACATGGCTTCTTTTCATAAAAATTAATTTGTGAAAAATAACATATATATCTTCCCTTACCAGAAAATTTATATTTTGAGAACTGATACTGGATTTGTGTTAAAAAAGCAAAGTAAGTATGAAATTCATGGTTACATTTATTTCAATGTATTAAATTTCCATTTTAAGTCTTCTTTGAAATATTCTATTTTTGATACCATGAAACTGTATTAGATCTTAACATATTAAAGATGTTCAGTAGTTTTAGAGCCATTTTTTGTTCTTATTAGTCATCAGTTTTATACCCATCAGTGTATACATATCAATCCCAATTGCCCAGTTCATCACACCACCACCCCAACCCTCCTGCCACTTTCCCCCCTTGGTGTCCATACGTTTGTTCTCTACATCTTTGTCTCAATTTCTGCCCTGCATACCAGTTCATCTGCACCATTTGTCTAGGTTCCACATATATGCATTAATATACGATATTTGTTTTTCTATTTCTGACTTACTTCACTCTGTATCTGTATGACAGTGTCTAGATCCATCCACATCTCAACAAATGACCCAATTTCGTTCCTTTTTATGGCTGAGTAATTTTCCATTGTATATATGTACCACATCTTCTTTATCCAGTCATCTGTCAATGGGCATTTAGGTTGCTTCCGTGACCTGGCTATTGTAAATAGGTGCTGCAATGAACATTGGGGTGCCTGTGTCTTTTTGAATTATGGTTTTCTCTGGGTATATGCCCAGTAGTGGGATTGCTGGACCATATGGAAATTCTATTTTTAGTTTTTTAAGGAACCTCCATACTGTTCTTCATAGTGGCTATATCAATTTACATTCCCACTAAAAGTGCAAGAGGGTTCCCTTTTCTCCCCACCCTCTCCAGCATTTGTTGTTTGTAGATTTTCTGATGATGCCCATTCTAACTGGTGTAGGGTGATAACTCATTGTAGTTTTGATTTGCATTTCCCTAATAATTTGTGATGTTGAACAGCTTTTCATGTGCTTCTTGGCCATCTGTATGTCTTCTTTGGAGAAATGTCTATTTGGGTCTTCTGCTCATTTTTGGATTGGGTTGTTTGTTTTTTTAATATTGAGCTGCGTGAACTGTTTATACATTTTGGAGATTAATCCTTTGTCCGTTGATTCATTTGCAAATATTTTCTGCCATTCTGAGGGTTGTCTTTTCATCTTGTTTATGGTTTCCTTTGCTGTGCAAAAGCTTTGAAGTTTCATTAGGTCCCATTTGTTTATTTTTTGTTTTTATTTCCATTACTCTAGGAGGTGGATCAAAAAAGATCTTGCTGTAATTTTTGTCAAAGAGTGTTCTCCCTATGTTTTCCTCTAAGAGTTTTATAGTGTCCGGTCTTACATTTAGGTCTCTAATCCATTTTGAGTTTATTTTTGTGTATGGTGTTAGGGAGTGTTCTAATTTCATTCTTTTACAAGTTGCTGTCCAGTTTTCCAGACACCACTTATTGAAGACACTGTCTTTTCTCCATTGTATATACTTGCCTCCTTTGTCATAGTTTAGTTGACCATAGGTTAGTGGGTTTATCTCTGGGCTTTCTATCCTGTTCCATTGATCTATGTTTTTGTGCCAGTACCATATTGTCTTGATTACTGTAGCTTTGTAGTATAGTCTGAAGTCACGGACTCTGATTCCTCCAGCTCTGTATTTCTCCCTCAAGACTGCTTTGGCTATTCGAGGTATTTTGTGTCTCCATACAAATTTTAAGATTTTTTGTTCTAGTTATGTAAAAAATGCCATTGGTAATTTGATAAGGATTGCATTGAATCTGGAGATTGCTTTGGGTAGTAGAGTCATTTTCATAATATTGATTCTGCCAATCCAAGAACATGGTATATCTCTCCATCTGTTGGTATCATCTTTAATTTTGTTCATCAGTGTCTTATAGTTTTCTGCATACAGGTCTTTGGTCTCCCTAGGTAGGTTTATTCCTAGGTATTTTATTCTTCTTGTTGCAGTGGTAAATGGGAGTGTTTTCTTAATTTGTCTTTCAGATTTTTCATCATTAGTGTATAGGAATTCAAGAGATTTCTGTGCATTAATTTTGTATCCTGCTACTTTACCAAATTCATTGATTAGCTCTAGTTGTTTTCTGGTGGCATCTTTAGGATTCTCTATGTATAGTATCATGTCATCTGCAAACAATGACAGCTTTACTTCTTTTCTGATTTGGATTCCTTTTATTTCTTTTTCTTCTCTGATTGCCGTGGCTAGGACTTCCAAAACTATGTTGAATAATAGTGGTGAGAGTGGACATCCTTGTCTTTTTCCTGGATCTTAGAGGAAATGCTTTCAGTTTTTCACCATTGAGAATGATGTTTGCTGTGGGTTTGTCGTACATGGCCTTTATTATGTTGAGGTAGGTTCCCTCTATGCCCATTTTCTGGAGACTTATTATCACAGATGAATGTTGAATTTTGTCAAAACTTTTTTCTACATCTATTGAGATGATCATATGGTTTTTATTTTTCAATTTGTTAATATGGTGTATCACATTGAATGATTGAAGAATCCTTGCATCCCTGGGATAAATCCCACTTGATCGTGGTGTATGATCCTTTTAATGTGTTGTTGGATTCTGTTTGCTAGTATTTTGTTGAGGATTTTTGCATCTATGTTCATCAGTGTTATTGGTCTGTAATTTTCTTTTTTTGTAGTGTCTTTCTCTGGTTTTGGTATCAGGGTGATGGTGGCCTCGTAGAATGAGCTTGGGAGTGTTCCTTCCTCTGCAATTTTTTAGAAGAGTTTGAGAAGGATGGGTGTTAGCTCATCTCTAAATGTTTGATAGAATTCAGCTGTGAAGACATCTGGTCCTGAACTTAATTTTGTTGGAAGATTTTTAATCACATTTTCAATTTCATTACTTGTGATTGGTCTGTTCATATTTTCCATTTCTTCCTGGTTCAGTCTTGGAGGGTTATACCTTTCTAAGAATTTGTCCATTTCTTCCAGGTTGTCCATTTTATTGGCATAGAGTTGCTTATAGTAGTCTCTGAGGATGCTTTGTATTTCTGCAGTATCTGTTGTAACTTCTCCTTTTTCATTTCTAATTTTATTGATTTGAGACCTCTCCCTCTTTTTCTTGATGAGTCTGGCTAATGGTTTGTCAAATTTGTTTATCTTCTCAAACAACCAGCTTTTAATTTTATTGATCTTTGCTACTGTTTTCTTTGTTTCTATTTCATTTATTTCTGGTCTGATCTTTATGATTTCTTTCTTTCTGCTAACTTTGGATTTTGTTTGTTCTTCTTGCTCTAGTTCCTTTAATTGTAAGGTTAGATTGTTTCTTTTTGGTTTTTTTTTCTTTGTTTGTTTTTTGTTTTTTGGGTTATTTTGCGGTACGCAGGCCTCTCAGTGTTGTGGCCTATCCTGTTGCGGAGCACAGGCTCCGGAAACCCAGGCTCAGCGGCCATGGCTCACTGGCCTAGCCTCTCCGCAGCATGTGGGATCCTCCCAGACCGGGGCATGAACCCGCATCCCCTGCATTGGCAGGCGGACTCTCAACCACTGCACCACCAGGGAAGCCCCGTTAGATTGTTTATTTGAGATTTTTCTTGTTTCTTGAGGTAGGCTTGTATAGCTATAAACGTCCGTCTTAGAACTGCTTTTGGTGCATCCTATAGGTTTTGGATCATCGTGCTTTCATTGTCATTTGTCTCTAGGTATTTTTTGATTTCCTCTTTGATTTCTTCAGTGATCTCTTGGTTATTTAGTAACGTATTGTTTAGCCTCCATGTGTTTGTGGTTTTTTCATTTTTTTCCCTGTAATTGATTTCTGATCTCAAAGCGTTGTGGTCAGAAAAGATGCTTGATAGGATTTCAATTTTCTTAAATTTACTGAGGCTTGATTTGTGACCCAAGTTGTGATCTATCATGGAGAATATTCCATGCGCACTTGAGAAGAAAGTGTAATATGCTGTTTTTGGATGGAATGTCCTATAAATATCAATTAAATCTATCTGGTCTATTGTATCATTTAAAGCTTCTGTTTCCTTATTTATTTTCATTTTGGATGATCTGTCCATTTGTGTAAGTGAGGTGTTAAAGTCCCCCCACTATTACTGTGTTACTGTTGATTTCCTCTTTTAGAGCTGTTAGCAGTTGCTTTATGTATTGAGGTGCTCCTATGTTGGGTGCATATATATTTTTAATTGTTATATCTTCTTCTTGGATTGATCCTTTGATCATTATGTACTGTCCTTCCTTGTCTCTTGTAACAATCTTTATTTTAAAGTCTATTTTATCTGATATGATAATTGCTACTCCAGCTTTTTTTTTTGATTTCCATTTGCATGGAATATCTTTTTCCATCCCCTCACTTTCAGTCTGTATGTGTCCCTAGGTCTGAAGTGGGTCTCTTGTAGACAGCACATTTATGGGTCTTGTTTTTGTATCCATTCAGGGAGCCTGTGTCTTTTGGTTGGAGCACTTAATCCATTCACGTTTAAGGTAATTATTGATATGTATGTTCCTATGACCATTTTCTTAATTGTTTTGGGTTTGTTTTTGTAGGTCCTTTTCTTTTCTTGTGTTTCCCACTTAGATAGGTTCCTTTAGCATTTGTTGTAGAGCTGGTTTGGTGGTGCTGAGTTCTCTTAGCTTTTGCTTGTCTGTAAAGCTTTTGATTTCTCCATCAAATCTGAATGAGATCCTTGCTGGGTAGAGTACTCTTGGTTGTAGGTTCTTCCCTTTTGTCACTTTAGGTAAATCATGCCACTCCCTTCTGGCTTGTAGAGTTTCTGCTGAGAAATTAGCTGTTAACCTTATGGGAGTTCCCTTGTATGTTATTTGTCATTTTTCCCTTGCTGCTTTCAGTAATTTTTCTTTGTCTTTAATTTTTGCCAGTTTGATTACTATGTGTCCTGGCATGTTTCTCCTTGGGTTTATCCTGTCTGGGACTCTCTGCGCTTCCTGGACCTGGGTGGCTATTTCCTTTCCCATGTTAGGGAAGTTTTTGACTATAATCTCTTCAGATATTTTCTCAGGTCCTTCCTCTCTCTCTTCTCCTTCTGGGACCCCTATAGTGTGAGTGTTGTTGTGATTAATGTTGTCCCAGAGGTCTTTTAGGCTGTCTTTATTTCCTTTCATTCTTTTTTCTTTATTCTGTTCCACAGCAGTGAATTCCACCATTCTGTCTTCCAGGTCACTTATCCTTTCTTCTGCCTCAGTTATTCTGCTATTGATTCCTTCTAGTGTAGTTTTCATTTCAGTTAGTATATTGTTCACCTGTTTGTTTGTTCTTTAATTCTTCTTGGTCTTTGTTGCATATTTCTTGCATCTTCTTGATCTTTGCCTCCATTGTTTTTCCGAGGTCCTGGATCTTCTTCACTATCATTATTCTGAATTCTTTTTCTGGAAGGTTGCATATCTCCACTTCATTTAGTTGTTTTTCTGGGGTTTTATCTTGTTCCTTCATCTGGTACATAGCCCTCTGCCTTTTCATCTTGTCTGTCTCTCTGTGAATGTGGTTTTTGTTCCACAGGCTGCAGGATTGTAGTTCTTCTTGCTCCTGCTGTCTGCCCTCTGGTGGATGAGGCTGTCTAAGAGGCTTGTCCAAGTTTCCTGATGGGAGGGACTCAAGCCATAATTATTTTAATAGCTACTTTTAGCAAATACATTTTCCATAGGACAAACAATCTCAGAAACAAAGAAAGTTCATTCTGTATTTTTGGTTTCAAAATTTTAGATAGAAATTACATATTTTAGATCAAATAACATATTTTAAATTTATCAGTAGGAAATATAACCTAATAGATAATTTATGATGACACTCAATGTTTAAAGATTTATAATCCTACAGTCAAATTTATATATATATTTATAGAACTTTTAGTTATTCAATTATGTTTTAGACAATTCATTTGGAAAATATGACCAAATTAACAAATCTTACCTATCCTTTTTTTTTTTTTTTTTTTTTTTACGGTATGTGTGCCTGTCACTGTTTTGGCCTCTTCCCGTTGCGGAGCACAGGCTCCGGATGCGCATGCTCAGCAGCCGTGGCTCACGGGCCCAGCCGCTCCGTGACATGTGGGATCTTCCCAGACCGGGGCACGAACCCGTGTCCCCTGCATCGGCAGGCGGACTCTCAACCACTGCGCCACCAGGGAAGCCCTTACCTATCCTTCTAAGAAGCTATATTTGTTGTGTGGAGGTTTTTTTCTAAAATGCTAATGAACTATTGATTTAATTATTCAGTTCAGAGTTAGAGTCTTAATTATAGAGCCACAGATAAAGAAGCAAATGGATCCCAAAAGATTCACACAATAGGAACATATACCAGCGAAATGCTTTTGAATGTGTTCATGTCTTTTCTTATAGCTTGTGTTATTTCTAGCTTTCTTCCCTCAAGAAAAAAAAAAACTAGTCCCTCTGAAAGTCTCACAATTTTAAAAGCTATGCCCTGTTGTTTAAGGGACCTCCTCACCTCCCACACCAACTTAGTCTGGAAAGCGAAAGAACGATATCTTTTGATATTCTCTATCACTTAGTTCTCTAAGGCATCATGTGAGGTCAGAGCTGCCCTGAAGTAAGAGTACAAATGGTAGCCTGCCTACCATCTGTTTAATATTTATAAGGTATAAGTCAAGTCAAAAGATCGCTAAATAAAATACATTATATCTTTCTTCCTTGACAAATATACCATCATGATGACACAGAAGTCTAGGTTCAATTTCAACTTATTTGATTCCTTGGAGTTCTGTACTAGAATGAGGCAGCTTGAGAAGAGCTGTCCTCAAGCTGTTTATCAGGGATCCACTGCCTATTTTTCCCCATCCCCTTCACTCCATCCTGTGCTGTGAGGAATCTTGTGTACACAGATGTGGCTGCACCATCCCACACACATATATTCGAGTTATGCCCACTAACCCCAAACAAAGACTTGTACCTTGGCCCTACCTGGAAGATGACTTGGAGCCATTTGGCTAGGGAATTCAGGGATTCTGGTACCCAGAACATGAGAATGTGAGTTCCTGATGGGTGTGTTGGCTTGACCCTATAAACTCCTCACATCTAGAGAAGGGATAAAACTGGGCCCTTTAAAACATGGGTCCCAACAGCAGGGCCCCCTTTTCTCAGGGCCTGAACTTCTCCCAGAATAACAGCACTGAGCTTTGGGTGTTAGTGGTCTGCTAACCCAGAGGCAGTAGCACTAAAGTAGTTTCTATTTAATTTTTTTCCACACACTTCTTTTCCCATTTTTGTTACTCATTACAAACAAAATCAGATATACAGATAGCACAGTTCTCTACAAACAAAATCAATACTTTCATTTTACATGTTTAATAGTTAGCATGTACATTCCAGATTGAACCTATGAAGGACATTGAAAACATTCAGTGACCAAATAACAAGAATTATGCTAAACATGAGAGTGTCTATTCCAAGCCAACATGTGTGAAATGGAGACAATATAGATCTGAAACCATAGCACTTGGGATATATTGTTTAAAATAAGGATCAAATACATCCTAAATCATTGTATTTTCATTTTGGTTGTATAAAATCTCTCAGTCTGAATTAACCTTATTGGAACACTAGATACATTAAAAAATATGTATAATTCCCTTAAAGGGAATGTGGCTCACAAGAGATAATGCATTGAACACAGTTAATATTGAGATTAAAAATAGAACTCTGCCAAATTGACAACAGAATGTTCAAATATATCAGTTTTTCCTACTAGAAAATAGTACAATAATTTTATAGTAACTTGTTCTTGAATTATTAGATGTATAAAGATTTTTGGTGAATGAATACTAAGTAAAAAACAAATTTTAAAGTGCAAAAAAAGAAAAAAATGACCAAGGAAGTCAGGAACAATATTTGATTTGGGGGAGATGAATAAGACTCCTATAAAAATGAATTGTATAGTGTGAAACAGATTGTGTATGAAATATTCATGGCATATTGTCCTGAGCTCCCCTTCTGCTGTTTCCATGTAGATGACTGAATTTCAAAGAGAAATATGCCAGGAACAATTATGTGAGTGAGTGTTACTACTTGGGATTGTTTAAAAAGCTTTTCTTCTCTTACCGTGTGTTTGTTCTTTTGTTATTTTCCACTTCATAGTCTGAAACTATTACGGACAAATATGTGAAAACTTCTTAATTTGCTTCTGAGAAATTAATTAATTAATTTAACAAGAATATATTGAGGGACTTCCCTGGCAGTCCAGTGGTTAGGACTCGGTGCTCACACTGCTGAAGGCCCAGGTTCAATCCCTGGTTAGGGAACTAAAATCCCACAAGCCGCACAGTGCAGCCAAAACAAAAAATTGATTGCTCCAGCAATGAAGCATATAGCTCAGGTCCACACAAGCCAATGTAATCCAAAGTAATAGGGTCAAGGATGAACACATGACCTATTGGGAATGATGAGACTTAAAAGAGACCTTTTGTGCAGGCTTCTGGGAAATTTTCTGTCTTGCTTTGCACTAAGTAATATACAGATGTGTTACTTAGAGATTCTGTAGCCATTCCAATACCACGAGAGAAGGTAACTTGAAATGAGGTTGGCGCACAAGGAGATAAAGGGAAATGAGAGATATGGTGTAGGATCCTTGATCGAACTTTACTTGCAGCACACCTCTGTACTTTTCAATGAAGTGAACCAGTAAATCCCTTTTGTTTTTGTTCATTTGAGTCCATTTTACTGCAATGGGCAACTGATAGCGTCTTCACTGTCACAACTTGCCCTCTCTATGGCAGGCGCTGAGTGATGCAGAATAAAGCAGCATACACAGGAGAGCAGAGTTAATCAGAGTGCAGGCTCTACAATTAGAATAGCTAGGTTTGAATTCTAGCTCTACCACTTACTAACTCTCTAACTATTTAAGTCATTTAACCTCTCTGTAATGATACCTACCTTACAGATTTGTTGTGACAATTAAGCACAATAATGCTGTCATAAAACAAGTACACAGTAAATCTTAGCTATTTTTATTAGGTTGCGCTGTGGCATTTCATTCAAATCTTATAACCGTGCTGTAAGGTATTATCATCCTCAGTTTATGGATGAGGCTGCTGAAGTTTTGGTTGAGTTACTTTCCCGAGGTTATAAGTCTAGGAAATAACTGTGCCAGGTTTCAAACCAAACCTCTTTAACTCCAAATTCCCTTCATTCCCCCCTTACTTGAAATGTGAGATGCACATGGGCGGGAGTGTTTAATTGAATGCTGCTGATACGCCATCATATAGAACAGTCTCTCGTCCGTAGTAGGTATTGAATAAATAACTTTTGAGTGAATAATTTCCTTCACTAACTCCACAATCTGGTAACAGAGACAGACACATAAGAAAATTATTTCAAAGTTCTGCAGATTATGTTGTAACCGAGTTATGTATAAGTTGTGGAAGAGGAATGAATACATTTGCCCGAGAGCAGTGTTAGGGCTATTGTAGTAAGTCCTTCTAATGCTTTGATTAGAAAGGCAGGTATTGGTCACACAACAAATCAAAATTAGTTAACAGCTTGTTTGGAGAAAGTGAGGGTAGATGTTTTCCATAAACATTTCTCAAAGTCCAATGTCAGGTGTTTGACTTCCCAGTGTCCTATGTCTTTGATTTGTTTTTCCGTATTTTTACATTAACCCCAGTATTAAGTCTGTAAGCATCTAATTCAACCCCTAGCATTTTAGAATCTCATCATCTCCCCGTTAGGCATTAGATCAGATTCTGAGATTTGAATTTGTAGTCAAGTAGTTTCTTCCTGGCATTTATGTCTCTGGGACCAGGATCTGGTTGCTAACCATATAGACATAGGAATTAATTTCATCAACTGAACCTAATCCACTACCACCAAACTGGTGGACAATGACAGGAATGTCAGTGTAGTTATTTACAATGGGAGAAAGGTGACCTGAGAATATTGCGCTGCCAGCCACGTGGACTAACCTTTTCCCCATGACTGAGTTCACTTAGCAAAACAAATTAAAGAACAGAAGTTTGTTTGGCAGCACAGAATCAGAGGAAGGCAAGCAGATGGTTATAAGGAACATTTATCCAAGCTATGCCAGAACTGAAAGAAATTAAATTTCTTCAGTATAAGATTTGTCTAGAATAAGAGAATCCATTTTTTTGTGTCAGCACTGCCCAAGCTCTTGTTTTGCTACCCAGAGTTCAGTTCAAACCGGCAACAGTTATTGCACGACTACTATATGTTATATTGTGTCCTATGAGGTCTTCCTTCTAGGAACCTACTGGTATCTTCTTGATTAATTCTTCATTTCTATCTCTCCACCTCATTTCTGATTATGGTGTCTTTCTTGTTTCCTAGTTTCCCCTCAACAGGAATGGAGGCAAGAAGATGTTTATGCTAATGTCTGTGGTGTTTATCATTTGTCTTAGCTTTTCTTTAAGTTTGACCTTTATGTAAGTAAATTACATTTTCAATTGTTTCTTGAATTGATCTCTTCAATAAATATTCTCTGAGAACTTTGTATGATACAGATCAAATTTAATCAGACATTAGGAAATAACTATAAAAATCTGTAGATTGGTCCTTTTTGAGCTTAAAGGAAGAAGGAAGTGGAGTGTTTAATGAGGGGAAAAGAGCCAGCAGAAGTAAAGAAAATTCACCCCTATCACTCTTCTACCTGTTTGATCTCTGGCATATGACTTATGATCTTTGAACCTCAGGTTTCTCCTCTGAAAATAAAGGCAGGGTTGTTGGGAGAAATAAGGCAACTCCTGGACCTTAATATGTTCAATAAAGAGCATTAATTATTAATATTTCTGTATTCTTTCGATTATTTATACCTTCTTAGCTTTTTGGCAAGGCATATTTACAAGTACTGAGTAAAAAGCATGTTGACTTTCTGAAAGAAAAATGCATGCATGAGTGTGGGCAGAGAAAGCCAACGTTGTCTTGTCTGATAACACAGCATCACAGCGCTGCGCAGCAGGGAAATTAGCATGTGTAGTGACTGCCATCACTTGCTTGTAATGCAACTTTGGGATCTCATTAATAAGATACTTCCTCAGACACTTCCTTAGTGTTAGATAAATTTTAGTTTCCTTCTTCCCTTCAGTTCAGTTCACAGAGGTTGTCAGCAGCTTCCTTGTTGCCAAACCTGAAAAAACAGTTCTCTTAATCCTCATTATACTTGAGCATTCTGTAGCAGCCTCTGTGGATGAAGATGCCCTCCTTCTTGAGGGTGATTTAGCTTCCATGGTACCACATTCTCCTTGTTGTCCTTATAACATCTTGGCCTTAGAAATACCTCCTCGATCCCGTTCGCTGGAATCTCTCTCTGTGGCTCCTCCTCATGTGTTGGTGTTCCTCAGCGTTTGTCTCAGACTCTTCATACTACAAACTCTCCTTTGGTCCTTCTCATCCATTCCATGGGTTCATCTCCTGTTTTTCGCTTGAGGCTAGAATCCGCTTCCTTCCAGACGTGTGTACCCAGCTACATGCATTCAAACTTTCACATACCTTCTTAAAGTGTACATACTCAAAACCTAAATTCCTAATTTCCCCTTATCAGCAAGCATGTTTCTCCTTTTACTTCCTTATTTCAGACAAGGGCACCACCATCCCCCAGCTAGGCACATTCATTTACCAGGTCCTGCCAAATCTACAAGCAACTATTTCTTTTTCGCTTGTTGTTTTGTTTTTACTAAAGTATAATTGATTTCCAGTATTAGATTAATTTCAGGTGTACAATAGAGTGATTCAATATTTTGATAGATTATACTCCATTTAAAGTTATTATAAAATATTGGCTATATTCCCTGTGCTGTATGGTACATCCTAGTGTCTTATACCTAGAAGTTTGTACCTCTTAATCCCGTACCGCTATATTGCCGCTCCTCCCACCCTTCTCCCCACTGGCAACTACTAGTTTGTTCTCTGTATCTATGAATCTGCTTCTGTTTTGTTATATTCACTTGTTTATTTTATTTTTTAGATTCTGCCTATAAGTGCAAACATACAGTATTTTGTCTTTCTCTCTCTGACTTATTTCACTAAGCATAATACCCTCCAGGTACAATCAACTATCTCTTGAATTCATTCACGTCTTTTTGTTTGCATTCACTCCTTTTCGTGGGTGGTATGCATTTCCTACCTGCCCTAATGCAGCAGCCTCTTCACTATCTGTTCTCCTTGCCTCCACTCTTGTCCCTCCAGTCTGTTTTCCATTCTGCAGAGTGATTTTTATGAATGCAAATATTTCCTTGTCACTCCCTTGTTTAAAGACTCATTCATGCTTGCCTTTGCTTCCCTAACTTCAAACCCAGGGCTTTCACGTAGCAGGTGCTCAGTAAGTCTATGTTGAATGAATGAACAAGTTGTGTAAACATTGGAGATTCTGCCATGCTCCTTCTTTCTTGGGTCAAGCAGGACATTTTGCAGTTAGGGAAATCTACTTGGCCCTTTAATAGGTATTTGATAGCCTTTTTATCTTCCTTCAAGAGATGATGGATGTATCCATCCTCTACTTGAAGTAACTCAGTTTTTGTTAGCTAAGGGGCTGTCACAGTCATCCAAGGGATCTCCCAAGGCCAAGGGACTCCACGTTTTTTTTTCCGAAAGCTAGCAGGCTAAAGGGTTCAGTCTTAAAATGTCTTTTCTTAGATTGTCATTCAAGGTTATTACAGTGGGGCTATAACCCTGAGTGACATTCTCCTTCATTTCATGCTGAGAATGAGGACTGAAAGCCAAGGCTGTTAAGAAAGAATCATGGGGGGCTTCCCTGGTGGCGCAGTGGTTGAGAGTCAGCCTGCCGATGCAGGGGACACAGGTTCGCGCCCCGGTCCGGGAAGTTCCCACATGCCACGGAGCGGCTGGGCCCGTGAGCCATGGCCGCTGAGCCTGCGCGTCCGGAGCCTGTGCTCCGCAATGGGAGAGGCCACAACAGTGAGAGGCCCGTGTACCAAAAAAAAAAAAAAAAAAAAAAAAAAAAAAAAAAGAAAGAAAGAATCATGGATTGACAAGGAGAGAAATAAAAAGAACTGATAAAGATGTCTAGTTGCCTCATCTTAAGGACTTCCTTCTGTACACCAAGACTTCATTCTCTGCCAGAATTCATTCTGTCTTCTACTGGTTTAAGGGAGGAAGGGGGTTAAGAGTAATGAAGGTATAACATTTCTATTTTCACTTAGAAGCTAGAGAACAGAATTAAAGATATGAAAAATATCAAATGTTTTCTTTTTTCATTAATATTCAACTCTTTGCATCTCTTTTCTCTCAAATTTATACCGTGGCAGAGGAAACTAACTGTCCATCAAAATTTGTGCACTCCCTTTCATAGTATAGAGTTGTTGCTAAGATGAAGCTGCCAAGGCAGCAACTACATTTCCCAGTCTCCTTTGCTTCTAATTAGAGCCATGTGACTACTTCTTAACGATGGAATTGGAGTAGAAGTTACATTGCAGGCAAGCCTTTTCCAACCTTCCCCTGCCCCACGTGCTGATTTCCAAAGAATTAGGAGGTGAAGAAGCCTAAGATGGAAGGACCCAGATTCCCTAACTCACTATGTGGAGGAAAGCTGTGCACAGACAGGAATGCCCACTTTGGAGTATACCTCCTTCTTTTCTTAAGCCACCAAAATTGCAGGATCCTTTTGTTATAGCAACTATCATTAACCCCACTAACACATATGTATACCTCTGTGTGCTCCAAAGAGAAATATAAGCATTATTTAATAGTGGAAAGAAGAGAAAAAAAATATTTAAGAGGAAAATATTCTGATTCACTGTTCAATTTTAAAGCAGAGTGTAATGAGTAATACTGTATGTTTATTGTATGTTTTGGAAGAATGTTAATATCTTGGGCAGCTGAATTACATTAATTTTCAATTCTATATGTATTTTTTTTATCTTCAAGGTTTAGTAACACTGATATATACCAGTTTATATGTTTCTTTTAATTTCCAAATTTAAATGTGCAAGTTTGCCTTCTAGGCAGAAATTAAGTCCCATTGTGGAATGAGATTAGATCAACACTTCACAAAGATCATTTCAGTTCTTTGTAACCTTCAATGAAGTAAGCTAATAAAGCATTAAATTGGCATGTTGTGAAACTTCCTGAAGTTTTAATATGCTTTTAAGGGGCAGCTCTGAGTTTATTATCTTTAAAGCTAAAGTCAAAAATTGGTGTCTTTCAGTTGATAAAATGGAGATGAGACATCATTTTATCAAATGTCACAAAATATTCTGTTTCTGAATTATAAAATACAGATTACCTAATAATTCCCATATAAATGTGCTTACCCAGAAATGCATTTTTTTTTCTAATCAGTAGCTCTGGGGTCTTTGGACCATAAATGTGTTTTTCTCTCAACTGCTTTAACTGTGACATTTTCCTTCAGACTAGGTCAACTATTTCTACAGAAACCATATACTTCATTTGCCAAGTGTAAATGTAGAAATTATTATAATGATAACTAGTAATTGTTTTGGGTTTCAGAGTTTACAAAGGGCTTTTATATTGGCTTTCTCACTTGTTCCTCAAGTAAACTGGTTAGGTAGACAAATGTCATTACCCCTGTGTTTCCTGGAGGCCCTGGGGCATAGGGAGACTGCCTGACTTCTTCAAGGTCACACAGGTGCTATCTCAGACAACAGTTTTTCCTACTCTGCTACACTTCTCATGTTACTATCATATTGTGGACAGTTTAAGAGAAAGCCTTAACAAAATAAACTCCTCCAGAGAAGTAAATTTAAATTGTTTCTCTAACTACACTGCATTTGTGAAAGGAAAAGTATTTCACAACCTGTATAATATTTTATAACTGCTTATAGTCATGTTCTACACACTCAGTATTAGTATTGGGAGTGTAATTTCCCACATAGTGAAATGTTCTAAATCATTGCTGTCCAATAGAACTTGGTGTACTGATAGAAATGTTCTGTGTCTGCTATCCAGTATAGTAGCTACTAGTCATAAATGGCTATTGAGCAATGGTAATTTGGTCAGGGAGACTAACAAATTCAAACTTTATCTTAGTTAATATTAATTAACACATTTAAATTTCAAGAGCCACATGCGGCTAGTGGTTACCTTGTTGTACAGTGTAGTTATAGAAAATTGACATTTATCTGTTTAAATGTTCTTATTTTTAAATGTTAGAATTTTTGATTAAAGTATATTTTCAAAGTGCTTTTATTTGATACTATTTAAGTCAATGCAAGATTGTTTAATAGTACTTTCAACCCAGAGATAGTCTTCAAGTATCCTTATACATGTTATTTGTTGCCTCATTATAGTTTTTTAACCACTTTAAATGCCTATATTCTACTTGGTTTTCACTTTCTGCACAGACCATTAAGTATGGTGAAAAGAAACGCACAGTGGGCACTTAAGACTCACGACCTGGTTCAAGCGAACCAATTCTGATTTAATTTCAGTATTGGGGTCCTCTATTACACTTATTAGAGAAAAAAAGGAATTTTGCAACCAAAAAGGTGATTGAAAGCAACTATACTTGTTGGACATATGATTACTAAATAAGTGGGAACTTGCTGCATTTCAGAGACTTAATTTTTGTTCATATTCTCCTCAGGAATACTAATGATGATGATGATGATAACAGTGGTAATAATAATATTGATATGTAAGAGTTGTAGTAATGCCCCTTCAGTGTCAGACAGTAGTCTAAACACTTTCTATACCTTTTTTTAAACATCTTTATTGGAATATAATTGCTTTACAGTGGTGTGTTAGTTTCTGCTTTATAACAAAGTGAATCAGTTATACATAATACATATGTCCCCATATCTCTTCCCTCTTGCGTCTCCCTCCCTCCCACCCTCCCTATCCCACCCGTCTAGGTGGTCACAAAGCATTGAGCTGTAGTAGGTCTGTGTTTTTTTTCTTAGATTCCATATATATGTGTTAGCATACGGTATTTGTTTTTCTCCTTTTGACTTACTTCACTCTGTATGACAGACTCCAGGTCCATCCACTTCACTACAAATAAGTCAATTTCATTTCTTTTTATGGCTGAGTAATATTCCATTGTATATATGTGCCACATATTGTTAATCCATTCATCTGTTGATGGGCACTTAGGTTGCTTCCGGTTCCTGGCTATAGTAAATAGAGCTGCAATGAACATTTTGGTACATGACTCTTTTTGGATTATGGTTTTCTCAGGGTATATGCCCAGTAGTGGGATTGCTGGGTCATATGGTACTTCTATCTGTACTTTTTTAAGGAACCTCCATACTGTTCTCCATAGTGGCTGTATCAATTTACATTCCCACCAGCAGTGCAAGAGTGTTCCCTTTTTAACACACCCCTTCCAGCATTTATTGTTTGTAGATTTTTTGATGATGTCCATTCTGACCGGTGTGAGATGATATCTCATTGTAGTTTTGATTTGCATTTCTCTAATGATTAACGATGTTGAGCATTCTTTCATGTGTTTGTTGGCAATCTATATATCTTCTTTGGAGAAATGTCTATTTCAGTCTTCTGCCCAGTTTTGGATTGGGATTTTGTTGTTGTTGTTGTTGTTATTGAGCTGCTTGAGTTGCTTATAAATTTTGGAGATTAATCCTTTGTCAGTTGCTTCATTTGCAACTATTTTCTCCCATTCTGAGGGTTGTCTTTTGGAGCATGAACTTGAGGATATGGGGAGGGGGAAGGGTAAGCTGTGACGAAGTGAGAGAGTGGCATGGACGTATATACACTACCAAATGTAGGGTAGATAGCTAGTGGGAAGCAGCCGCATGGCACAGGGAGATCAGCTAGGTGCTTTGTGACCACCTAGAGGGGTAGGATAGGGAGGGTGGGAGGGAGGGAGATGCAAGAGGGAAGAGATATGGGAACGTACGTATATGTATAACTGATTCACTTTGTTGTAAAGCAGAAACTAACACACCATTGTAAAGCAATTATACACCAATAAAGATGTTAAAAAAATTTTTTTAATAAATAAAAAAATAAAATGTCCTGGATTCCCTCAGGAAAAAAAAAAAAAAAAAAAAAGCACTGAGCTGATCTCCCTGTGCTATGCAACTGCTTCCCACTAGCTATCTATTTTACATTTTGTAGTGTATATATGTCCATGCCACTCTCTCACTTTGTCCCAGCTTACCCTTCCCCCTCCCCATGTCCTCAAGTCCATTCTCTAGTAGGTCTGCATCTTTATTCCCGTCCTACCACTAATCTCTCCATGACATTTTTTTTTTTTAGATTCCATATCTATGTGTTAGCATACAGTATTTGTTTTTCTCTTTCTGACTTTCTTCACTCTGTATGACAGACTCTAGGTCCATCCACCTCACTACCTTAATTTAAGCAATCGCACTCTCCTATAAGGTAGTTCTATTAATATACTTATTTAGCAAATGAGGCAACTAAGTTACTTGCCCAAGGTTATACAGCCAAAACAGGGGTTCCAGTGCCTCAGCTCTTAACCATACACTGTACTGCCTATCCTAGAACTTAACCTAGCAATTAAGTACCTTTCCTTTTCTAAAATAATAAAACTATATATTATTTTTGGTACTGTCGACAAAGAATAGTATTTCCCCCTTGCCATTTTTGAGATGTTTATGTCAGGTTTATTCAGATGTAGCTTCCTTTTCTTTTTAGGTGCACTATTGTCTTCCTTCAACATTGTTTTTTTGTTTCTCTGTTTTAATCAGTGTAATTTTTTTAACTGAGGGGGTTTTGCACATGTCAATATTACTGCTGGATGAAAGTCTTCCATTAATTAGAAGTCTTACTCAAACGTAGATTATCAAACACTGTTAGTGAGGAGGGTAGAAGAGCAAAACTAAGGCTGGCTTCCCTCTTATGGCCTTCTTCATTGATGGGCAAAATGACAATACCTCCCAGGTCTTGGGCACTCACTTGATTTAATGTTCCTGGGAATTTTTCAAAGTGGTAGGATTCTTACTATACAGTAGTTGAGAAAACTGAGAATCATAAGTTAGGAATTTCCTCAAAGTTGCAAAGAGAGTAAATGGAGGGATGCAAATCAAGGTCTCTTTGGCTCCAAGCCCAATTTTTTTTTCAGTGTATCTTATTGTTTCGTGGTTTGTTATTTCGCATTCTGTGTTTCCCCTATTTTGCAGACTGATCAAAATTCCTTGTCAGATTCTGAACTTCATTTCCACTGAATCTCTGTAATCTGTAAATAGAGCAGAGCTATGTGTGTGTGCACATGTTTCTTTCATTCTGTCAACCAATTAAAATACATTTTGAATTCAGTGTACCAATAACATTTTAATTCCCCTTTCCTCTTACACATTTTATATGGCTTGTACATGATGTTGAGCTTCTAGCAGAATTTAGAAAACAGAGACTGTTAGATATTCACGCTTCATTTATTCAGATCAAGTATTTGTGTTAAATACTAAATTAGATAATCTTTCTGCTTCGCAAATTGTATAGTCAGATGGAGTTCCACAGAGGAGAGATAACTCTCAATATTAGCGTTCTGTAGTTTCTCAAATAATTGAATTAGTTTAGAAAAAAATCTTTACGTTTTATAGTTGCTACATTCAATTTCTTTACACTTATCCTTGTAGTCTGAATTAGGATTTTACTGAATTCTAGTTCCTTTTTCAGTAACTGCTTGATAATTCAATATATCAACTAATCACACAAATTTACTTTTGTGAAAATGCAGGCCCTTTTCCTGGATTTTTAAAGCATATGACCAAAAATTATGTATGTATGTATTCAATTCAATAACATGCCATTGTTTTTGGATATTTGAGTTAATGCAGAGCAACTCCTTCCAAAGAAAGACTTAGAAGATATCCATATTGAGTATGTTACATTAAACTAGTTTATATTATGTTTGAAAAGTAAAACTACTTCTCCTTGTGTCTTTAACGGTGAAAAACTGGCTTTTATTATATAATTAACATATATATATAATTTTAATGTTTACTATAAAATATACGATATCGATAAAAAGAATGTAAAAATGTATAGGTAGGGTTTAAAGCATCGTTGTCCAATAAAAACATAATGTGGTCATATATGTAATTTTATATTTTCTCTTAGCTGCATTAGAAAAAAGAAACAGAGAAACTGATTTAATAATATATTCTATTTAACCAAATATATTCAAAATATGATGATCTAAACATGTAATCAATAAGAAAAAGTGTCACTTATATATTTAACTTTTATCTGAACTAAGTCACTGAAATCCAATGTGTATTTTACACCTAGAGCACATTTCACTTTATGGTAGTCACATTTCAAGTGCTCAGTAGCCACAGTCAGATAGTGGCTTCTATATTGGACAGCACAGGTTTAAAGAAAAATATAAACATCTGTGTTCCAACCTCTTGCATTAAAAAATTGAATACTACTTTGGAAGCCTTCTGTTTTCCTCCTCCCTAATCACCTTCCTTCCCTCCTCAGCCAACAGTAACCACTATCTCGAATTTTAAATAAGTTATTCTCATGTTCGTTTGTTTGTTTCTATATTTTTACCACCTATGTTTGTATCTTTAAACAATAGATTGTTTTCTTTTGCCTGGATTTGAACTTTATGTTAATGGAATCACTCTGTCTTTATATTAATGGAATCAAAAGTCTTCTCTGTGACTTTTTTCTCTCAACTTTATGCTTTATATATTTATGTTGATCAATATGTATCTCATATGACGTTTGGGTTTGGGTTATTTTTAGGATTTTTTCAAATCACAAGCCACACTATATGTATATTCTTGTACATGTTTTCTGGTGCATGTGAGAATTTCTCAAGGGTATATATTTGCTATTAGAATTGTCAGGTCATGGGGTATATACACAGAAATGGAAATGATTGATTTACTGCAATTCATAGTGCACACAAAGTTGCTATTTTAAGTAAACTACGTATAAGACTTTGAATTAAACAATTCTTTATTGGAGCCAATTAAATTGAGCTGAGAGTTTGTATTTTTTAAATACACCACAAACAAGATTACTCTTTATGCTTACTGGGTCAATTCAGTTGGTTAACTTTAGAGTAAGCTTTTAGTGTTATATAAAATATATCTATAGCTAGTTACTCAATATATATAGTTATTAATTAGGATTAGTTTTGTCTATATATAGAAAATTCAATATATCCATTGCTTAAACAAGACAGAAGTTTGTCTTACTCAAGTAAAAGAAGTCAGAGGTGGGCAGCCGAGAGAGTGGGATTATTTTTCTCTCTACTCTGCCATCTTAGCCCATAGCTTCCCTCCTGAAGTTTACCCTATGTTCCAAAATGGCTGCCAGGGTTCTAGTCATCAGGTCTATATTACATTGCAGACCTAAAAATGTACGAGGGAAGGCAAAAGGGCACAACTACTAGCTGAATCAAAGAGTAGTTCTGCGTGTACTTTCAAGTAGTAGTTCTGCACATATTACATAACACTCCTGCTTTCATCTTATTGGCCTTAACTTGTGATGTTAAACATCATCTCATGTAGTTTTTTGAAACCTACTGTTGAATTCATGAGTACTTTGGCACTATATCATGGCTATGTCTAGCTGCAAGAGAGGCAAGAAGAGAAGTAATTGAGTTGTTTGTTGGCTGGTTGGTTATTTATAAGACAGGGGTGAAGGAAAGCAACTCTTAATATTTAGAACACTGATTTTGATTTCCTAACTCAATCATGTGAAAAAAGGAATGCTATGAATCATTCAGGAGAATTAAATCAATTTTAACTTGATCAACTCCAGCATGAGCACTTTCTTCTAAGTTAAAAAAAGAAATAGTGTTTTTTCCAACCCCCTTACAATTCCAATACCCCTCCCCTAATATTGGCACCAGTTTATAAAGACTAGAGAAATTAAAAGATTCAAAGCAACTGACCTATTTTGGAATTAACTTTATATATTTTAATAGCTTGGTCAAGATATATTTCACATACCATACAATTCACACATTTAAAGTGCACAACTCAGTCATTTTTAACATATTCAGAGTTCTGCAACCATCAGTGACAATCAATTTTAGAATATTTTCGTCTCTCCAAAAAGAAACTCTATACCCATTAACAGTTACTCTTAATTTACCCCCAGCCCCTGTCCTCTCAATATCTTCAGGCAAACATGCATCTACTTTCTGTCTCTATATGCTTGCCTATCTGGATATTTCATGTAAATGGAATCATTTGTTTTTTTTGTGATTGGCTTCTTCCCTTTAGCACAAGGTTTTTAAGTTTATCCATGTGGTAGCATATAACAAGAGTTCATTCCTTTTTATGTCCAAATTATATTCCATTGTGTGGACATGCCAAATTTTATCAGTTTTGTCATCAGTTAGTGGACGTTTTGGCGGTTTTCACTTTTTGGCTATTATGCATAATGCTGCCATGAACATTCCTGTACAAGCTTCTGTGTTGATATATATATTTATTTACTAGGAATGGAATGGCTATGTCGTATGGTAACTCTGTGTTTAACTTTCTGAGGCACTACCTACCAAATTGTTTTCGAGAGAGTGTACCATTTTCCATCCCCACCACCAATGTATGAGAGTTCTAATTTTCCCACATTCTTTCCAACACATATTATTTTATGTTTTTAAAAAAATTATTATAGTCATCCTAGTGACTGTGAAGTGGTACCTCATTGTAGTTTTAATTTTCATTTTCTGATGATTAATGATGTTGAGCATCTTATATTCTTACTGGCTATTTATTTATCTTCTTTGGAGAAATGTATATTCAAATCCTTTGTCCATTTTTAATGGGTTATTGTGTTTTTATTATTAAGTTGTAAGAGTTTGTTGTATATTCTAGATACAAGTCCATTATCAGGTGTATGATTTGCAAATATTTTCTCTCATTCTATGGGTTATCCTTTCACTTTCCTGATGGAATCCTTTGAAACACAAAAGTTTTTAATTTTGAGGAAGTTCACCTTCTCTATTTGTTCCTTTTTCTTTTATGCTTTTGTTGTCATGTCTAAGAAGACGTAACCTGTCCCAAGTTTATAAAGATTTACTCTGATATTTTCTTTTAAGAGAGTTTTTGTTTCAGTTCTTACATTTAGTTCTGCTATGCATTTTAAGTTAATTTCTGTGTATTGTATGAGGAATGGGCCTAACTTCATTCTGTTACATGTGAATATACAGTTGCCCTAGCACCATTTGTTGAAAAGATTCTTTCCCCATCAAATTGTCTTGGAACTCTTGTCAAAAATCAATTGACTATTTCTTTTATTTCATTTCTCTCTAGACTGTCAATTCTATTCAGTCAACCTCTATCCTTTAGACAGTACTTCATATATGTTTTTACAGTCTATGCATCCATACAGTACATATACTATATATATATAGTATGTATTATATGTGTGTATGTGTATGTGTGCGTGTTACACAAAAACATGTTTTCTGTAAGCAGTGGTGAAGTGTTTGATTTTTTTTTTTTTTTTTTTTTTTTTTTTTTTTTTTTTTTTTTTTGCAGTACGCGGGCCTCTCACTGTTGTGGCCTCTCCCATTGCGGAGCACAGGCTCCGAACGTGCAGGCTCATCAGCCGTGGCTCACAGGCCCAGCCGCTCTGCGGCATGTGGGATCTTCCCAGACCGGGGCACGAACCCATGTCCCTTGCATCGGCAGGCGGACTCTCAACCACTGCACCACCAGGGAAGCCCAAAGTGTTTGATTTTGATTTCTGGAGCTAGACTGGATCATTTGAAGTCACAGCTATATCAAATACTAGCTGTGTCACTTTGAGCAAGTTCCTTTAACTACTGGAAAGCTCAGTTGCCTCACTTGTAAAGTGGGATGTGGATCGTGCCAACCTGATAAGGTCATTGTGAGGATTAAATTAGATAATTCATGTGAAAGCTCTAAATCCAGTGCCTGAATCTATGGTTGATTACTGAGTATTAGCTGCTATTATTATTGAGTCGGTATTGTTATTATAAAATATATTGCCGGTAAAGTAAAAGCTGTTTCTTCATTACTTTGTAAATCTTGCTCAGCAAGTCACATTTCTCTTGAGAGGCAATTAGGCAAGTTATCATGTAGGGGCTATGAAATAAAGGGAAGAGAAATAGAGTAGTGAAGTTGATCATATGTTCTGGAACTTTTAGGACAATGCGCAAATATTTTATTCAATTGTTTATTCGTGTGTCAGGCCACATCTGCCAAATCCTGGCTTGGAAAAGAAGGTGAGCTTAGCAGTAGGCTCTGAAATGTCATGAGATAGTGAGATAAGCATGTAGCGCTGGATCTCTTCCAACCTGTTTCAAAAGAAGCTTCTGTTTACTTGTTGAAATCTATCAATGTGCACCCCCTCAAAGACATGTTCCCCTTCGAATAACTTACTCGTTACGTAACCCCATCTTTTACGTAGGTTTTAATTATATTTTCCTCGATCTTAATATTTGTCTCTGTCGTTTATATATATGTTTGGAGGGTGCATCTCCCTAATTACATTGTAAGCTTCCTCAGAACAGAAAGGAGTGTCTCTCTTAGTCTGCTAGGGCTGCCCTAATCAACAGAAATTGTTTTCACATGGTTCTGGGGTGGATGGGAGTCCAAAAGCAAGGTGTTGGGAGACTTGCTTTCTCCTGAAGCCCCTCTCCTTGGTTTGCAGATGACCGTCTTCATGCTTTGCCCTCACGTGACCTTTTTCCTGTGCACATACATTGCCAGTATCTCTTCCTCTTCTTATGAGGACACCAGTCTATTGGATGAGGGTCCTACCTTTGTGACCTCATTTAAACTTAATTATCTCTTTAAAGGCCCTGTCTCCAGGTATAGTCATATTGGGGGTTAGGGCTTCCACATACGAATTTGGGGAGGGGGACAACATTCAGTTCATAACAGTGTCTGTATCCTGAAGATAAAGACTATCTTTATAATTAGTTGATTAATTTCATTTTACTGAGAATATCTTTTTATGGGGGAATAAACCAATGATGGGAAAAGGGGCATGTGATTTTCTCTGAAGTGTGAAATTTGTCTGGCCCAGCATGATTTTCATTCAAATGCTCTTTGGTGACAAGCAGGTTAAGTCGCTATGAGAAAGGGCTCCCCTGGTGGCGCAGTGGTTAAGCATCCGCCTGCCAATGCAGGGGACACAGGTTCGAGCCCTGGTCCGGGAAGATCCCACATGCCGCAGAGCAGCTAAGTCCATGCTCCACAACTACTGAGCCTGAGTTCTAGAGCCCATGAGGCACAACTGCTGAGCCCACGTGCCACAACTACTGAAGCCTGCGTGCCTAGAGCCCATGCTCTGTAACAAGAGAAGCCACCGCAATGAGAAGCCCGTGCACTGCAACGAAGACCTAATGCAGCCAAAAATAAATAAATAAGTTCATTTTTAAAAATCCCTATGAGAGAAAGTTTAAAAGAAAACAAAGTTGTAGCCGCAACTCTTAATTAAAAGAAAATCAGGCTTTGTTGACATGCCAACAAGACAAATAACTGGTTTTAATAGTAAGGCAATAGACGCAATCAACCATTATCACAACCTACAGGAAAAGTTTAATAGCTTATCCATTAGAGCCACAAGCCCTTTTTTTGCCCACCTTTGAGGTGGACTAATAGGGAAACCAACGTTTGCAAAAAAAGCCACTATGTTTCAGAATTTGTGCTAGTCACTTAATATTGGTAATTTTCTAAAACCCTCACAGCTTAAGATGTAAGTCAGATTGGCCCCATGAATCAGATGAGAATTCTAAGACTCAGAGAAATAAAATAAGTTACCTGAAGACACACAAATAGAAAGAGTTTAGATATTCTATTTGGATGTAAAAAATTTTTAAGTAGAATTATAATATCAGGAATTAGCACTGAAAATATGATTTAGGGAAACTCTGCTGCATAGAATTTCACTGAGATGAGACAGTTTGCTGCATGTCACATAACAAAGTTTTAGGAAAAACAAAACAATTATTTTAGAAGCTTTAAAACATATAAGAATAATATGAATAAAATTTAATCATAATGGACCAAAATATAAAGAAATACTTTAAATATTGGAAAGCACGTAGATCATGAATATATAATTTTGAATATTTTAGACAACAGTGCTTTGGGAGAGCATTTTAAGATTTTGGAATTGGAATTTTAACATGTTGTCCTTTAAAAATAGTATCTATTGTTTTTAAACAAAACATTAGCTTGTAATTTCTGAAAATATCAAATAGACCTATTGAAAAAGTATAAAATGACATAAGAAGCCAAATAAAATAAGAAATTATATAGCTCAAGATACTCAAGTTTTCAGATGTTTGGTTTTGGAAATGCATGCATTGTCATACAGTGCATGGTAATCTAGTCAACCCAGAAAAATTAGTGTTTCTTTCTGTCAAAGGGAGGGATCTGATGTCTCTTCAAGTTGCTTAAATAAAATTATGAATATACTCTTTCATCAAAAGAGAAGCTATATAATAATTCTTATAATTATTTTTACTCTATAAAAGAAAAAATGTCCTTTACTTTAGATATGCCCCAAACAAGATGTAAGTTAATTATTAGCATTTTAATTTTGGTTTAAACGTGAGAATTTCTAATAAAATGCTGACACATTCAGTGTTAGGCCCACCTAGCTGGAAAACTGTAGTATCTGAGAGATGCAGATAGCCAAGATTGTGCTGTGGTAGGCAATTAATGTTGAAATGCAAGCTCCTTTTAAATTTTACTGTGTTTTAAATTCATGAGGATATCCCCTCTACCTTTTTTTTTGGCACCACATGTGGATATGCTTCATTAAAGAGGTGAAAAGCAAAATTAGGGATGCTACCCTCATCGAGTTAATCATTTTGCTGCGCTTAGCAGAGTGCAGGTTTTAAGGATGAGAAGGAAGTAAATGATATTTCAATCATGTGTTTCTCGACCCCTTCCACTGACCTTTCCCCAGACATCTCTAAAATCTTCATTTGCCTCTAAACTTTTACCTCGGTTTACATTCTTTTCTGTGAAATGTAGTAACAGTGACAATGTTTGCTGACCTGAAATACGTCATAAAACATTAATAATATTTTGAGCAGGGTTTCCAAACTCTCTTATTTACGTCTTACATCTCCCTTACCTGTATCCCTTTTGGACGGAAATGAAACATTTTTCTTTAACATCTTTATTGGAGTATAATTGCTTTACAGTGGTGTGTTAGTTTCTGCTGTATAACAAAGTGAATCAGCTATACATATGCATATATCCCCATATCTCCTCCCTCTTGCGTCTCCCTCCCACCCTCCCTATCCCAGCCCTCTAGGTGGTCACAAAGCACCAAGCTGATCTCCCTGTGCTATGTGGCTGCTTCCCACTAGCTATCTATTTTATTATGCTTCTTAATTCTTTAAAGATGAGTCATTTTATCCCCCACCCCCCTTTTACTCATCGGTTGCTAATTGACAATGAGTGTCTGCCCAAACAGTAACCAGTCAAAAGACAGGAAGAAGCGTCCAGATATATCTTTCTCCAGATATATCTGGAGAAACTCTTTGGAGAAAGCAGGTGAATGGCATAGGAGTTCAGACACAGGAGATTTCAAAAAGGACAAAATAGCCTCTAAGTTAAAATATCTTCTCATTTGTTCACCAAACTTTTTATAAGTGTTTTCAATGAATTGCTCTGTTGACATATTTGGCAGGCTCTAAGTTTATCTAAGTTTAGTATTTATCCCAATTACGTACTTTACTGAAGGATTGAATCTTTTTTTTCTGCAGCCGTATTCAAAGAAAAACTGTAAAATGCATGTGGTTTTCTTCTGAGTCCAGGGCTGAGGACTCTAGGTACTTAGTCACCACATAGTGCAAGTGACAGGAAGGAGAGCATCTACAGCCTTGGCCTGCTTCCTCCAGCCAGCTCTTTCCTGGGACAGGTGTTGTGATTATAGAACAAGTCTGTGAACTCCTTGACTCATCTAAATACATATTTCAAAGCCACACGATATTAGATACAAACTTTGGCTCTGCCATTTACTAGCTGGGTAATCTAGGTCAAGTTTCCTAACCTCTGTATCTCTGAAGTATGAGGAAAACAATACCTCTCATTTCTTAGGGTTGTTGTGAAAATTAAATAACATACACTGTTCCTTGAAATAATTGAAAGGACACGTGTCCATTGCCATCATCCCTGAGGATCTGGAGATGGAAGAGGTCTCCCAGCTGCTTATTCAATTGTCTTCTTATCTCAGTCTTCCTCACCTACTTCTTCCACTCCTTTTTCTAGAAAGGATCAAAAGCATATCCCACAGTTGGCTGTATATTAAAGGTCACTGGTCACCAGCAGCTTTGTTCATTGCTGAGTGTATGATGAGCTTCCTCGTTCTCTCTTGATTGCCTTGGTCCTCATTGTATCTCAGCACCTCCTAGGGCACTTCGATTTGTGTACATTTTTCAGTACTGCTTCTTGTTTTTCATAATTTTTATTGAAGTATAATTGATTTACAATGTTTTGTTAGTTTCAGGTGTACAGCAAAGTGAATCAGTTATTCATATACATATATCCACTCTTTTTTAGATTCCATTCCCATATAAGTCATTACAGAGTACTGAGTAGAGCTCTGTGGTCCTTACTAGTTATCTATTTTATATGCAGTAGTGTGTATCTTATGGAATATTGCTCAGCCATAAAAAAGGAATGAAATAATATCATTTGCAGCAACATGGATGGACCTAGAGATTGTCACACTGAGTAAGTCAGACAGAGAAAGACAAATATCATATGATATCACTTATATGTGGAATCTAAAAAACATGATACTAATGAACTTATTTACTAATCAGTACAGCTTTTTAGAAATGATTCTCCTGAAAGGTTGAACACTTTCTCCTGTTCAAATGCAAAGATATATGTGATCTCAGGATTCAAAGGCTATTTTCTGGATGTCATTTCTGGGTTACAGTCCCTACCCCCACTCCCTCTCACCCTTAACTTTCTATCCTCCTAACCTGCATCGATTTCGTCTCTGCATTTATCTAACTAACACTCATGTTCTATTGTATTTTTTACCGAGAAAGTAATAGTGCAGGGACCAGGACTCACTCGCTGCTATATTCCTAGCCCAAAAACACTTCTAGGAACGCAGTAAATATTTGCTAAATGAATGAATGTAAACTGCTCTTTTATATCTGCCATGGTAGTTTGGTTACTTCTTTTGGTGTCTTATTACACTGAAAGCCAGAAATGGAAATAGAAATATCAATAACAATATGACCAATAACAATAGTAGCAGTAGTAACGGTAGTAGCACACAGCCTTTATTGAGGGTTTATTGTGTGTCAGGCACTAGTCCAAATGCTTTACATGTCTCCCCTCATGTAATCCTCTCACCAACCATAAATGATAGTTACTATTATTAGTTTCATGCTACAGGTTAGGATACTGAGGAACAGAAAATGTAATTAACTTGAGAAAAACTTGTAAAATCATACAGTCCAGCCTCTCATTTCAGAGGAAAAGAAACAAAGGCCCAGAGAGCTAAATCTACTTGCCTAAAGCCACACAGCAAGATGATGTGAGATCTAGAATTTTAATCCAGGTCACCCGAATATGATCCCAAGCCCCTTTCTATACTATGTGTATTATACCTGTGTCATTTATGACTAAGTCCCAGATGCATTTTAATGCCCAAAAATGACAAAATTAAACAGTGACTGGGGCATAAGAAGGTACATAGTGCGAAATATAGCCAGACCCTATTATTAAGTATCACCAATTCGAATGTTCATTGTTTTTTCTTCTATTTAAGAATAAGCAAGATTACTCAGCCACACAAATGGAATTTGAACATATTTATTTCACCTGGCATATATTTACTGAGCACTTGTACATGCCATTCACTGTAAAAACGCTGAGAGAACTGTGAATAAACTCGACCTTCATGGTGCTCATGGTCAGGGCCAGCCCATAGACACGTGAAAGATCACTGAAAACCAGAGGCACAAGCTCTACATTTGGGAGAAGTACAGAGGGATCAAGAAGCACAGAGGAGGGCTTCCCCGGTGGCGCAGTGGTTGAGAATCCGCCTGCCGATGCAGGGGACGCGGGTTCGTGCCCCGGTCCGGGAAGATCCCACATGCCGCGGAGCGGCTGGGCCCGTGAGCCATGGCCACTGAGCCTGCGCGTCCGGAGCCTGTGCTCCGCAAAGGGAGAGGCCACAGCGGTGAGAGGCCCGCGTACCGCAAAAAAAAAAAAAAAAAAAAAAAGAAGCACAGAGGAAAGACTCCCAATACAGCAGAGGGTAAGGATTCGTCTTTCAAAGAACTTCTCTTGCCCGGCAGAGCTAGAAGTGCTGGAGAGAGAAAGAAGAACTAGACACTGCCTCTGTCCTCAGTGCTTGTGCCATTTGGGGAGGAGAGCGTGATGATATCCCAGTTCTCATACAGTATATAATAAGCATGATAATAGAAATATAGACCAAGAGCCAGGTGGCACAGGGGCAGGCACCATGACTGGAGGCAGGACCTCTGGGATTAATCTTTTTGGAACTCTGGGATTGTTTTGTAACTTGTTATTTTAGATTGGAGTACAGTTGATTAACAATGTTGTGTTAGTTTCGGGTGTACAACAAAGTGATTCAGTTATACATATAGATGTGCCTATTCTTTTTCAAATTCTTTTCCCACTTAGGTTGTTACAGAATATTGAGCAGAGTTCCCTGTGCTGTACAGTAGTTTGGAGGCAGGACATCTGGGAAAGAACTCACTCAGGTGTTGATATCTTAATCTGGGTCTTAAAATATACTAGTAAGGGTGATCCAGAAACAGGAGAGAAATGAGAGGCTTTTAGAACAAGTGCAAGGACTTTTAGGTGAGACAGAATGTAGTAGAATCCCCGGATCCTTGAGTTATTGCTACCCATTAGGCTAAAACAAAGGTGCTTTCCTTTGTCTACAATTTCATTGCTGCAGATTGCTTAGCAGAAGGCCATTTAATGGACCTCTAAACTTAAGGCATTCATGAATTAAAGCACAAAATTTCTGCAATGGCCAGAAGAACCACTGCCTCCTTATGCCAGCATTATTAACAGCACCAGTACCTGCAGCTCAGGCCAGCTGGAGGGTCGGGTGTTGGTTGCTGCCGAGGTAATACTCAGCAACTGATGCCCTGCCACAAGTGGGTTTTTCCACGTTCCACAAACAAAATCTTAATGTTCCATCAGAATCTAATGAGAATTACAGTCATTAGTTAAATATAAGAACCATTAGGTAAGGGGCAGAAGGGACAGCACACAATCCATCAATTTGGTGAATGTTGTCAGATGGTTTCTGGATGCAGGGCAGCTGTGCATCCAGGTAGACAGGGAGAATATTTACGTCCTGTGCCTTATGTACTTGTTTCTGTAATCTAAGGGTGTTATAGCAAGCTGCTATTTAAAAAAAAGGGGTTAAGAGGTGAAAATGTTTTGAAATCTGTTGGGCTGCACCCCACAGGCCTCCAAGGCCTGTGCTTGACGAGCTTCACGACGGAAGAAAGAGCCTGGAGTCAGCAACACAGACATCAGTGGTTTAACAGATGGGGGAGCTTACATGTCTGAAGCAAGGTCCAGAAGCGACCCCCTAGCGTGTGTTGTAGACGGTGGGCAGGAGATGGTGGCAGTCTTCACTCCCGGGGGCGGGGGGGCAGGGGGAGGCGGGAAGGAGAGATTACCAGTTAGAGGGGAATTGACATCAGGTGGGCTCATTAGTTACCAGGGAAACCAGCAGCGGGGCTCACCGCTCACCGCCCCTTTGGTAAGAACAGTCACCAGCTGGGGCCCGGGGCGAGTAGTAGGAAGGTCAGTCTTGTGTGTAAGGTACAGGCAAAGCAGGCACTGGTCAGGCAGGGGATGTACAGAGAGCAAGAGAGCAGTCATCTTGAGTGGCCTGACCATACAGTATCCATTAGTGAATTAAAGGGAAGTATTTTAAAATGTAAATAAATATAACATGATCACTTTGTATCTAGACTAGTGGTTCTCAAAGTAAGGTCCCTGAACCATTAGCACTGACATTACCTGAGAACTTAATAGACCTGCATGGGGCCCTCCGCACATCTACTGAATTAGAAACTCTGGGGATGGCGCCCAGCAGTCTTGTTTTAACCAGCTCTCCAGGGCATTCTGATGCAGGCTCAAGTTTGAGAACCTCGGAACCAGAGCGCTGCTACTCAAGGGCTAGCGTGGTCAGCATCGATTGAGAGCTTTGTTAAAAATGCAAATTCTTGGACCCCACTGTAAGCCTACTAAATCAGAATCTTTGGGAGTGAGGCCAAGGACATTACTTTCACAAGTTCGCCACGTGATTCTTATTCATGTCAAAACAGGAGGCGCTGACCCATTGGTTCTCAGCCTTAATTGCATATCTGAATCACATGGGGACATCTTTTAAATATTCCATGCCCAGGTCACACAGCAGACCAATTAAGTCAGAATGTTCGGAGGTGCGATCTAGGTGTTTTTCAAAGCAGCTAAGGTTGAGCTACACTTCAGTAGAAGTAAAGCGATTAAGGTGTTTGGGAGTAAGTTAAAGACCTTAGCCAAACCACAAGAGTGTGAAGAACCACCACCTCCCCAAAAGGAAAACGTAAGTCAGATATTCTGTCCCTTGTGCTTCAGTATTCTTATTTGAGTTATTTTGAGTACGCATAGTCATATTAATAATAGAGTTTTAATACTAATTGATCATGTTGTAATTTGCCTTTCAATTAAGTGGATGTAAATTTCTCTTCCTGGCCTCCAGAACTCTTTAATATGTTGCCCAAGTAGAACCTTTCCGAACATTCTGTCAACACTCCTCACCTTGCCTCTTGACGCTTGGTTGTGCTGCCGATTTCCGGCACGCTAGAAGTACACATTATCACTCCATGAACCTTTCTTTCGGGGGATTCCTTCCCCTGAGATCCTATTCCTGCCCCCCTTCATTTAGGGAGTGCCTACTCCTTCCTTAAGGCAGTAGTTCTCAGCCTTGATTACACAGTGTATTATATGGGGAGCTTGGAAAAATACTAATGCCTAAAGGCCATTTTCAGAAGTTCTGCTGTTCTGTGATGAAGCCAGGGCTTAGGGATTTTTTAAAAGTCCTCCAGGGTGATTTTAATGGACAGTGAGTATTAGAAACACTGCTTTAAGGGCAAGCTCAAAGGCTACTCCAAAAAATGTGTTAATGCTGTTCAGCTGTCATAAATTGACCCATCCCTGAGTCCCTGGTAAATAGTCGGCAGCATCCCACTTAACAACCAATGTGTATCTATGTGTGTATGTGTGTGTGTATGTATAGATAGAAAATATATATTTAGTCTGTTAATTGTGTCGGTGTATTCATTTGTAATCAAAATCTAAATTCCTTAAGGTCTGAGGCCCAGTCACATTCTTCTATCCCAAGTAGTGGCTGAAACAGTTGTTTACTGATAAGGATTTCTGGTGGCTTGATTTTTAATATGATTTGATACCTGGGATCATATACCATAGAAGTGGAAGAGATCTATGAGATCACCCAGGATTCTACATATATTACAGTAATAAGTACCCTATTGAATACTTAGTATGTATCAGATTCTGACTGGCTTTTAATAATCACATCAGTCCTTGGAGGTGCAAGGTGAGGATGTTCATTGCTTAGCAGATGAGAAAATTGTGCTGTATAGAGGTTAAGCAACTGCTCTGTGGTCCTGGTATGTGACACCTAAAGGCGGCATAGTTCTGGGATTAAAATGAATCTACTACAGTTGTACTGAAAGGTCCATATTTGCCTTATATCCCTAATTTGGAGAATGCCCATCAGGTCAATTTCCAGTGCTTGGATTCCTGGATATGTAGAGTTATTCTGAAAACACTAAACAAACTTAAAATCTGTTATGTATCCTACACTTAAAGTATTAGGTAAATTAATCTGTATTTTTAAGGAGGAAGAGTCCTGTGTGGGGTCTAATCGAAAATAAAGTGAGGGCTTCCCTGGTGGCGCAGTGGTTGAGAGTCTGCCTGCTGATGTAGGGGACACGGGTTCGTGCCCCGGTCTGGGAGGATCCCACATGCCGCCGAGCGGCTGGGCCCGTGAGCCATGGCCGCTGAGCCTGCGCGTCCAGAGCCTGTGCTCTGCAACGGGAGAGGCCACAACAGTGAGAGGCCCGCATACAGAAAAAAAATAAAATAAAATAAAGTGACACTTTATTTAAGTTAAGGAACATGATAATATCCAGTGACCAATGTGGAACAGTGATATAAAGCTTCTTAAATAATACAAATCAAAATTTACTCTTTAACTGCTTTTTAAAAATAGCAGTTAAAATGTCTAAAATATCAGAACTTTGCATTAGGAAGCACTCTGAAAATAGGAAGACTGATATGCACTATGATTTCCATGTAGATTAACTGAACTTGCAAATGATTTTATAAAATATATTTATAGAAACCAAGAGATATTCAAATTAGATATTTGTCAGAATAAATTGTGTATGTCCAAATACCTACTGAGAAGTAAATGTGTTCTTTTTCTTTCAATTGTCTGTGATTTCCTGTCTATCTCTTAAGAAAATGTCCTCAGTGTGATTTGTTTCCAGTTAAACATTCTTAAGACATGTAAATATGGTAACTTCCAGTTCTCTTATTTCTGTTTACCTCACCGCCATTCTAATCTAGATATGGTCAATCTCTTATCTTTTCTGTATCTCATATAGGCATCAGTATCCACAATAATTTGGTGAGCTTGAGTCAATAATAACAAGAGTGATGTTTTCAGAAATCAGCAGTCATTCATTTAGTGAATATTCATTGGCCACCAACTGGGAGCAAAATACTAGCTAGGCAATGTGGGGTACACAAAAATGTTTTAATATGGCTTATGCTCTCTAAGAGCTTAGACCTATTAGACAAGGTAAGGCACATTCATAAATAACTATAGTATGGGGGGGGGAGGCCCTAGAATGTACAGTTTAAGTACAATTTAAACCTATAAAAAGAGATTCATTTTCTGCCAGATAAATCAAGGAAGGCTTCATGGAGAAACAAACATCTGAGGATACAAATGCAGTACCAACAGGATCAGGCCAATGTTGGGGAGGAATGAATGCCATTCCACATTGAAAAAGAGATACTCAGGGTAAATATGTAGAGCAGTAGGAAAACCAGCCAGTGGAAATAGACCCAATTTACAATGCCTGCCTGCCTGCCTGCCTGTAGTGCTTTCTAAATACGGTGACTGTAAGTTGCAATTTGCTCAGAACAGTACTAGCTTATGCTTGTTTGCCTTGTGTAATTATTTATCATGCCCTCTTCGGCTCTCAGAAGTGCCCTGGTTTGGATGATAAATTTAATTATCATTCTGTGTCTAAGAGAACCACCCTGCGTCCAGTTCCCTTAAAAGGATGGGTTCGGTTTGGGCCCCTCCTAACTCTGCCCACCCCTTAGTTGATGAAACCCAGAACTAGGCATCAAAAGATAAGTTACACAATCAGATCTCTATCTTTTTGTAGAAATGGGAAACCCAAGAATCTTACAACAGTTTCAGAAGTATATAGCTTTTATTACGTGACAGATTGTAGCCATGAAAGCTGTATACAAGTCAAAATTATGAGGGAGCAGTCACTGAAAGAGCTGTAGCAGCCAGATAGTTGCAGAACCAAATGAGACAGACAGACACCTCGGGGTAGCTGAGGCACAATGATGGAAGAGAACTGCGGTGAAATTGCCTGAACTTCTAGTAGTAAAGATTGCTACTGACACCTGGAAGGTAGGACCACCTCCATCCCCATTCTCTGTGATGCCCAGCCTTACGGGCTGCTGCTGTTGCTGAATGCTCCTGAGAGTCGCCTATTGTTTTCACCTAACGTCTTATACCAATCCCTTCTGTCTTTCTATCCCTCCAAGCTAGCTCAGATAAGCTCTGGGGTCCATGCTTCTGGTGAAAGACAAGGCGAAAGAGGTGAAGGCAGAGGGTCGTGTTAGCAGCATGTTGCATCATTTCAGGGAAGACACCAGGGTGTATCAGAGTACTATCTGAGGAACAGGAATGGAAAGGAGAGAAGATAACAGAAGTGGGATGTATGAGGCTTGGCAACTGGTTACATTTGAGGGATAAAATGAAATAAGAAGCCAAAGATGATTCAGAATATTCTTATTTTTCATCAGCTAAGAAGACAGTAGTGCCATGAATAACAAATGGTTCCAAATATCATCGTCACCATTATCATTAAGGAAAGTGCTCTAAATAGTTATGAGAAGGGTGTTTAATAGAGGCAGTTAACTCCATAGGTGATGGAAGGCCTGAGAAGCCAAAAAGAAATGATAAAACAACGTAGGGATTAGCAATAGCAGGAAGCTTCTCCCATTTCCACGGCTGAGGGTTTAAGCACCAGGTGATGTTACTAGATTTCACAAGTCAAGGTCATCTGGTGGGAGTTAGAATCAGCTGGCAACTGGCAGGAGCTGCAGAAACAGAGGAGGACGTGTCCCGCAAGATGTTAGGATGCTGGAACACCAGAGGAGATTCAGCCACTGCCAGAAAATACCCTCCAGAGCAGGGAGAGGGAGAAATATCCTGAATTCTCCCTTTTTCCTCCAGTAGTCCCTCACATTTGCCAAATTTACCCAGAAGTTAATTGGCAAATGAGTCGGGGAAATGTGGTTTGTAGGAGGACCTGAAATGGATCTTAAGGGACAATGGTAATGGCTGATACAACATCTGAGCTTTGTGAGGCAAGAGTGAAAAGCAGAAATAATACAGCGTTTATCTGGAATGTTTCACACACACAGATGCAAAAGAAAAAAGAGAAAGAAATGTGCTTGCTCAATGAGCCATTTCTTACTGGCCCTGTAGGTGGCTGTCCTTTGAATAAGATTTGTGGACCAAACATGGAGGGCTACACATGTCACTGTCATGTAGTCACAACAGAAATACCAGACAGGAATGAATACTGACTTGCTCTGTCACCGTCATCAACTATTTGTTGTAAACCAATGATCTTCCATGTAAACGTCTGCCAAACTGCCAGCAGCATTAGGACTAATTTTGTAGATGAGTGCGATGGATTCCCCCACTAATACTCAGAAATTTATTTCAAGCAAAGAGTGCCTACATAGCTTTTGTGTATTGCCAGCATGGACAGAACCAGTTTACGTTTATTTAGCTGTTCACAGAGACTATAACTATGAATAAGACAGTCCTTGCCCTACAAAGAGCTCTTAGGAGAGTTACCCAAATAAGCGAGTAATTATGATCATACATTGAGATAATATTACCATGGTGATAACCACTGAGTGATAGCTGAACACATGTAAGAGGCACCGTAGTCTAACCTGAGGGTATCAGAGACTGTTTTCAAGGATATAGCATCTGAGTTGGAGTTAGCTCCAGGACGACGTGTATTTCTGGGAGGGAAGTATTTCAAGCCAAGAGAGTGGTTACGCAGGGACCCAGAAAGCCTGAATTGTTCAGATGACTTTAAGTATTTCAGGTATAGAGGAGACAGAAGAGACCACAGTAAGCCTAGGCCAGATAACAAGGATCTGAACCAGTGGTATGTTGGTAAATGTTTAACAGCTGGCTCTTGGGAGAGAGAGGATCTTACTTACAGCATTTGACAAATTCTGTGGCTCAAATATGCCAGCACGGGCAATTTTGAGCTACCAATGTGATGTCATTGAGTCTAGAGCTGGGAAGAGATGGGCAGTATAACACAGCATTATATAGTTATTTCCATCGTAGGTACAATAGATATAATATTCAAATATGTGAGCTTCATTTTACCAAATACTTGTGATATTCATTCATTTATCCATTCATTCATTTAAAAATGTTTTTGAACCTCTACTCTGTGTCAGGCATGGTTCTAGTTGCTGGGAGTACAGTGTGGGATAAAAAAGTAGAAAAACATCTTTGTACTTACTGAGCTAAAGCAAACATTATTATTGTGCCCATTTTACAGCTGAGAAATTGAGGCACGTGAAGATTAAGTAGCATGGTTAAGATCACACCATTAGTATGTGGAAAAACCAAAGGAGGAAATCAGCCCCCTGATTCTAAAGCCAGCAGGCCATTTCCACTATATTACACTACCAACAGTTGAGCTGGTTTTTATCAGAGCTTTTCTATTTTTATTGCCATGTGGTTGGATAAGTAAAATAAATTTCTGTGACCTTTCAGATAAATTTGGGTCATTTGTCTTGGAAGCTTATGAGGTGTAAACTTTAAAATACTGCAATTAATAATGATTATAATACCCTGGAAAGCTGTAGCAACTTCTTTCGAAGAACTCCTTGGAGCCTCCAAATGTAGAAAACTAAGTCTGTCAAGTGAATGAGTTATTATCTGAGAGTAAGAAAGATAGACTTTTAAAATTGCATTAATTGCATTAACCCTTTCAGGCCCGTAGACTCCTATTTTTCTTTCTCCCAAAGAAAACTCTTAATTTCTTTCAGTTTTCTCTAGAGAATAATAAACTCACTTTCATTGCGTATATAGTCAACAGAAGTAATTCAATCATGAAGGAACTTTTTAACATTTAAAAACAATAAATTGAAACATATGCATAGATTCCAGTGATTTAAGAATGTATATTGCTTCTTTGCCCCATGTCTCATAAAAGAAATTATAATGAAGTTGTGTGCTATAAAAAAAAAAAAAAAAAGGCACTGACTGTAACGGAGGTACTTAAGTAGTTCTCTAAATCTATGACTTTTTGTTTGCCAGACACCCCCCAACAATAACAGCCAAAGCTTTGACTAACTTCCCAGATTCTTATCCTTTAGACACTTTTGATCTCTTCTTATGCCTTTCCTGCCATGTGCAGTCTTGATATCTCTTCCTTCCACTCATTATTTTCCACTTGCACTGTTCCTATCTGTATCTCAGAATTGATCATCTCGTGCTTAATGATTGGGTTAGCCTCCCAACCTCCTCCTTTCCAATCTGACTATACCACTATTTTATTAAGCTTCCTGAGATACATATCAGGTTCATTGCATAGGTTACCAGCCCCCAAAATATCAATGGCTTTTCATCCCTCAGAGACTCGAGTTCACCCACATATTCTGATTTTCACTTTGTGGGTTCAAGCAGACCTTCCAACTTTTGCACTTGTAGTTCCTTAGAAGAACCTTCTGTTTCCATCCTCATGCTTCATGTCCTCCTGCCTTTTCCCTTACATGGACTCTGATGCCTTTCCTTTCATTTAATCCTCCAAGTTTAGCTCAAAACATCACTCCTCTGTGAACACTTGTCTGATTTTTGTCCTCCTCTGATTTCCTGTAGCACTTACTTTTCTTACATCGCTTTGGGACTTAATTTTTTTAAACTGTAGACTTAATTATGCTTTTGTTTCTTATTCACACCAACACTTTCAAGTCTGTTCATCGTGTTCTACAACCACATTGTAAGGTCCTTTAGGTCAGAGAGGGGAAGAGCACAGTTTAAATCCACACATGCTGTGTAAGTTCAGTTAAGTTCTTTAACTTCTGTGACCCTCACCTGCCTCATCTGTAAAGTAGGACATCACTGCTTATCTTACAGGGTTGTTTTTGGAATTAAATAAAGGTGTGTATAAAACAAAAAGGATTAACAGTGTTTGGATGTAGCAGATACTCAGTAAATGCTAATCATTATTTTCTCTCTCTTCAAAGCTCCACAATTCTATATTCATATTACTCTCCTTGTGTTCTTTGTACAATTGCTTTGTATGTCAACTCCTGTCACCTACTCTCATTTCTAATTACTCTTTGTGGGAACGGAATGCGTTAGAGGAGAGAACATCTATGTTCACCTACTTCTCAGAGGTGCAAGCTGCTCTGATTACTCAAGGTGTATCTTTGCCCATAGTCACGTCCAAGTGCACCATGCCCGTATGCTCTCAATTGGGCAGGAGCAAATGGTTCTGAGCCAGAGCAACGGCCTAACTCCAGATATTGACACGTAATTTGGCATTTGTTCTTGGTGAGTGCTATGTTAATATACGTCAAAATAACATCATCATATTAGACAACAAGTAAAAGAAAAATTCTTCAGTAGTTTTAATATTTAAGTTAACATAACCTCTGTGTTTTTATCATTCATGCAGATTCAGGACTTCACTGTTAGCCAAGTATTGAGGGATCCTGTTCTTAAATTTTGAGGTTGACAATGTTAAAATTTCAAGAGTGAGGTGTTTTCATCATCTATAATGGGTGACTACACAATCACTGGAAAATAGATCATTGGCTTAAAAAGTGATTTCTCCCTGCCCCCTGTCCTGCCATGTCTTCTGCCTCTAATCTTTACCATTAGTCAATCTGTAAAGTCCACCAGCATTTGGCATCCTTTGCGAAAATTCACACATGCCTGAGTAATGAATGAACGCTGAAAACAAACTTTTAAAAGACTTAACAGGGCTTCTCCAGTGGCGCAGTGGTTGAGAGTCCGCCTGCCGATGCAGGGGAAGCGGGTTCGTGCCCCGGTCCGGGAAGATCCCATGTGCCGCGGAGCGGCTGGGCCCGTGAGTCGTGGCCGCTGAGCCTGCGCGTCCGGAGCCTGTGCTCCACAACGGGAGAGGCCACAGCAGTGACAGGCTCGCGTACCGCAGGAAAAAAAAAAAAGACTTAACAATTTAGGATAACAACAACCGTACTCCCTGTATTAGTTTCCTAGGGCTACCGTGACAAATTACCACAAACTGGGTCACTTAATGGAAATTTATTCTCTCACAGTTCTCAATGTGAGGAGTCCAAGATCAAGATCAACAGACCCTCTGAAGGCGCTAGGAAAGAATCCTTTGCATCTTCCATTTTCTAGTAGCCCCAGGCATTCCTTGGTTTGTGGCAGCATAAGTCCAATATCTCCCTCCTGCTTCACATGGCCATCTTCTTTGTGTGTCTCCCTGTGTCTTCTCCTCTTCTTTTTTAACTTTTTATTTTATATTGGAGTATAGACGATTAACAATGTTGTGTTAGTTTCAGGTGTACAGCAAAGTAATTCAGTTTTGCATATACATGTATCTATTCATTTTCAAATTCTTCTTATAAGGCCCCCAGTCATGGGATTTCGGGTTCACCCTAAATCCAGGATGATTTCGTCTCTATGACTTTAATTATATTTACAAAGACCCTGTTTACAAATAAGGTAACATTCTGAGGTTCCAGATAGATGTGAATTTGGGTGGGATTCACCTCACTATGCTCCCCTTGTCAATTATGGAGACCGTACTAGTAAAAACTTCGGATAAATTAGTGAAGGGAGAATTCATATTTATACATTACTAAAAATTTCACCACAAGCACTTAAACAAAAGACTCTATAAAACATTTACTTGCTTGATTAAAACTGAAAATGTGATATTTGGTTTTATGTTCATTATTATTTTTAGACTTGGAATATTTTATGTAAAAATTCTGTAACTGAAGAAACATACTTCTTAATTTCCTAGCATTTATTTTCTTATTTTTTATCTCCACACTGCTTAATAAACATTTGAGGGGAAATCATTTAGACCAGAATTCATCTTGGTAGTACCATACTGCCAGCTTCAGGAAATAACCATGGAAACAAAATCCTCTCAGAAAAGTGCCCCCCACACAAAATATTGCTGTTATATATTTGTTAGGAGATGGCAGAGAGGGACAGATACTATTACATAGATATGGTGAAGAGCTATCTAGCCGCCTTTAAACTTACATCTTTGAGAACTGGGCTTATTATATCTGGAAAAGTTATCCAAGACTCATATGCTTTCATTGAAAATCGAACCACCCCTGCCCCTTACCCGAAATCCAAGGTTTATTGGAAGATTTAGGTAATCAAAATCATCAGAATGTTTGAAGTCTGGCACATCCACCACTTTGTAAAATAGACAGGAAATAGCTGGTTGGAAAACTAGAGTACCACGCATGTGTGTATTTTATTTAATACCATTTAACAGTGATCCTACATATTATCATGTCAAATGGAGCAATTAGTCACAAAGTTTGAAAATGATACTGGACATCAAATATTGTTTCCACAAGAATGCCCTGTTAGTGATTTAAAACAATGATGTTTGATATTATAAAAAGTAAAAGGTGCTAGTACTCCTAATTTCTAATCTTGACCCAGCTCTTTTATCAATCTACCCCATGGCCATCACCAACCAGTGAGCAATCCCCAGTAGTTAGGGGATGTGTCCTTGAATAAGTGGCATCAAGATTTCTTCACGTTTCAGGGCAACAAGAGCAGTGCTAAATCCTAGCCTGTTGTTCAATTCTCCATCCTCATTATCCTAATAACACATCCATCCCAAGAAAGAATTCATCAAGACCAGAGGATGAATACATATAATTGTTGTGGAGTACAGTATTTAAAATGAAGCTGCTTTTGGCCTGTGTGGTCTCAGTGGGTACAGGCAAAATTCAGCATGCTGGCTCACCTCACACCAAGTTTAATAAAGGGTGTCCTATAAAAAGCTAATTTCTTGCTACTAAATTGCTTTTTAAGTAATGCTCGCTGTTGCAAGAGACCCTTTCATAACACTGACTCGGGGTGTCCTGTTTGAAAGGCTAGATGTGCTTTGTGAGAGAAGGTAGGATCCAGGTGGAGTTCTTCTCCTTATGGGATGACAATGTATATAACTAATATTGTTCTTTGAGACAAGTTTGCGTGCAGTTGCTGGTATGGTACTGTTCAGCAGCCTGCTGCAGATAAGAATGAATGATGATGCCCTAGATTTTAATGGAACTTTTAGAGTGCATGCAGCAGTGGGGTGCAGTCTTCAGCAAAGAAAAACGAGCTGACTTGCAGGCATGAGAGGTCATCAAGAAAGATAAAGAAATAGGACATCCACTCTAGGCTAGGCAAGGCTTTTTAGAGGATATGGAAATGAGCAAGAACCAATTTAATTTTTATAATGCCACTCCATTTAACTTTAAAATACAAGGTCAAAGTACTGTGTTTTTCATAATGATTAAAGATTTGGAATGCTCTTTCTGTTGAACCCTCCCACATTTGTTTGGCAGAAAAGGAATGTGACAAGGAATAAAACTGGGATCAGAAAACAACAGAAACATGTTCTGTCAACTGTCCAACACAGGTTTAAATGAAAAGAACAAAAAATTCTGATGGACACATTCATCCCTAACTTGACAGAGGGATTTATTTTCCTAAGGTCCTACTCTTTAAAGTTAGTTTGATCTCAGTATTGTAACATATCCCTTTTTTTAAATGCATGAATGAGGTCAATTGAGAAACACATATCCATGGAGCAAACAGTAGAGTCCTTCTGGCTGAAGTTTGTTTTAACCCATCATCTAGTAAACTATTCATCCTTAAATGTGTTGAGAGAGATACGGATACTATGAAATGATTGTAGTTTGCATCTTGTTGGTTTTGTTAGTTTCATGCCCCTAATTCTCAACATGTAATATCTCTGATATATATAGTTAACATATTTTAGGAATAAAAACAAAAGTACTTTAATCATATTTCTAGGTAGTGTTTCTGGATGTAGAGAGCAGGGGTAACTGTGGTATTGCACAAAAGATTTTGAACTTGAAATTAGAAGATGTCTTTTCCAGAAACTAGGTGTGTGACCTTAAATAAGCTACTTAATTTCCTGAATCTTAGTTTGTTTTAGCTTTCTCTGTAAAATGAAGTGCCTACCTATGTCTCAGGGTTACTGACAAAATTAAATAATTAATAAGAAATGTATAGACTGAAAAGTGCTATATGAGTTTAAAGCATTGCCATTATTTTCTCTCTCTAGAATTTTGACCTTACTTACGTTAGAGAATGTCTGAATCTAGAAAATTTAACCTATGAGCAGCATCTGGCTTTAAGAGAAGTATGTTCATATCTTTATTCAAAATACTTATCGTACATATATACCAAAACATAAGGTTTTTTTCAAATACACTGTGTGTTTTTAAGGATTTAGTATGGGCAAAAGGAAATTTTATCAGCTATGTTAAAGGGAAAAGCATCTAAAGAAATGAAGATAATGAGAGAGAACTGAGTTGATCTAAGTATAGAACTTCAAAATGTAAGCAAATGTGAGGTCAACTGATGGCATTTTTTTCTCACAAAATAGTTAAGATTACTGAAAAAGTGTTTAGGTAGACAAGATAGAGAATCCCAAATTCTATGTTTCTTCAAGTCTAAGGTTCACCATTATCCATTCAGCAATTTTTTTATCACCCACTTATTATACAAAAAGCACTGGAATAAGTATTGAGAAGGAAGTAAGACAGTGCTTTAAAAGCTGTCTGGAGTAGGCAGAGTGAAGTTTTGCTTTGAAGAGCCCATATTTTCCAGCACTGTCCATTATAACATTAAAATAGTTTGCTGAAATCCTTACCCTGTGGGTATATCTGCCTGGGGTGCTAAAATTGTTTAAAAACTTTATGGTTCGGTGATTTTTACTTAGTCATATAACAGTAGCTTTAGAGATGGCAGAGACATTAGGTGTCATGTATTTCAAACACTTCACCTAATAGACAAAGACATTGAGCTCCATTTCTGAAATTCAGTAGATAGGTAATAGCAGAGCTAAATCACGAACCTCTTGGGGTTAGAGTTTTTGTTTATGCATGCCTTTGCTTGGGAATTAAAAACAGTGCCTGTTTGCTGAGTTAAACTGCAATTTTTCTTTGGGGGAAAAAACAACCATAAAAATAGACTTAACTTCCAAACTATGGGTCATAACAAACTAAAATAATTTCTGTAAAAATAGTCTAAAGCTTTCTATAGAGCCAGGAAGCCTTCATGAAAAGGAGAATAAACAATGTATTGGGCTTCCCTGGTGGTGCAGTGGTTGAGAATCCGCCTGCCGATGCAGGGGACACGGGTTCGTGCCCCGGTCCGGGAGGATCCCACGTGCCGCGGAGCGGCTGGGCCCGTGAGCCGTGGCCACTGGGCCTGCGCGTCCAGAGCCTGTGCTCCGCAACGGGAGAGGCCACAACAGTGAGAGGCCCGCGTACCGGAGGAAAAAAAAAAAAAAAAAAAAAAAGTTTTACGGGCTTTCCATATATATGGAGAAAGCTAAATGAATAGTTACAAGAGCAAATTTTAATGTAGTAAAAACAATAATACTAGTAATAGTAAAGCTGTCACTTTTTAATTGCCTATTATGGACATATTGACTCATTCCATCCTCACTTTAAATCACATATAGGACAGGTTACCTCTCCAATGAAAGGTCAATGAATGGAAGGTAAATGCATGAGCAAACTAAATTTAGGTGTATTATGTCTACCACATGGACTGTTTTTATCTACAGGACTACAGCTCAGTCCTTCATGGAAGACAAACAAAACTGTCATCCTTATTCTAAAACAACTAAGGCCCCAGACATACCTGTGCTGCTTATAGCCTGCAATGTGAAATAAAGGACATACGTTTTTATCGTGGATTTAACAAAGTAAAATATTTTGTTTAAAATTTTGAGATTGAGAAGTTTGATTAACCTGAGAGTTTCTGCTGGTAGGTATAAAGATGATTTGTTACCTCCCACAACCTTGATGAAGGAAAATTAGTGTTTCTTCCAGCCCTAGAAGGTGGATGACCATGAAGGGCCCCATTCTTTTGGGAAGACATTTTAGCCCCTCATTGCCTTTTTAATAGTTTACTTCATAGTCACCAAAAAAAGTAGATGGGCTTATTTTTGCAGACCCTTTTAAGGATAATTTATTCTGATTGGCAGAGGCATACCTTTTAGTGCATACATAGTTCCCTTCCTGCCCTCTATGATAAACATCAGCACAGAGAACAAACACGAAGTAATGACATTGAATTAAAAGACATCAGAGAGGCAACAGTGACAGGCAGTTATTAAAGTAAAAGGACAATGTATACAAATGTGACTTGCATCCTGCTCTGAAGATTAACAGGCAGGGTCAGACTTCAGCCATCATGGTGGGCAGGAGCTTCTTCAAGTGGAAATCCCCCGTCAAAGTTCTGCTGCACCCAGAAAAGAACAGCTTGCAGAAACCTTGTCATTCCTTGTACGTGCCAAACTGCGGCCATAGTTTCTCGCGAGGTTTAGTTTCCAGAGAATGAGACCAAGAAATCATGATCTGAATTCCTAATTAATGCTTAGAATTTCTCAGAATGATAGGTGCATGACAGTCTTCACTTTCGTGCAGTGGGGCAATAGGAATTGATCGCACATATTTTTAAGCCACTCCTTTAGATTTATATTATATCAATGAAACCATGTCAGACTAGCTGTGTATTTGTACTTCACAAGTAGCTACTCAGTAAATAGGGGATTAAATCATCCAAAGTGACTTTTTCCTCTGATTTCAAAAACATCATCTGAGACGAGATGATTGAAGTTGTTACTCTTGTTTCTCTTCTTTCTGAACCTTTGTTATGCCAGGAGGGACAGATGGCAAAATCAAAAATGATTAGAGAATCAGTGGGGTCGGGGCGAGGGGTGCCTGCCCAGTGAGACCCGCTAGCATCTTCTCTGAGCAGTATGTTAACCCATGACAGCTTTAGAAATCTGTACCCCTAAATTGCTTGACATCCTGAGACACACCTGACGCTTCCTACTTGATTGTCAACAGCATTCTCTGGTCTGCTCACTCTCAATCATCAGATTTTAAAATGCAAATAAATGCATCCCTTTTCCCCCCTTTCCAATTCCTTTTTGTTTCATGAAGGTATAATTTACATGTGATAAAATTCACCCTTTTAGATATACAGTGTGATGAGTTTGGGCAAACGTATGTCGTCGTGTAACCACCACCACCACAATCAAGATAGACAATATTCTCATCACCTCAAAATGTTTCTTCATATCATTCTTGCAGTCCCCTCCCCGCCCAGCCCCTGGCAAACACTGATAAGTAAAAGCACTTTTAATCTGAAAAGCATTATATGTATATGGCGGTATTAGTGGTAATAATAACAAGATCTATTCATTGGTTCTCTCTGCTTTTTTGAGCATCTATATGTGCCAGTCTGTATGTAATGCATTATGCCGTAGCCCCTCCCTTCAAGGGGTAAGCCAATGGAAAAATAACAGCCCTATCTTATAGAAGATTCTGCAGTGCTAGAAATTCTCTATAATGTGGCTATTGAGCGCTGGAAGTGTGCCTAATGGAAATGAACTGAGTTTTTAACTTTATTTCATTTAATTAAATTTATATAGCCACATGTGGCTAGAGGCTAATCTGTCGACAAGCACAGCTTCTATGCAATGTGATAATTTGATATGTTATAAAGCAAGAATTGAACCAAGGGCTAAAGCTTGAACATCATCAGTGTTATTGGTGTTATCTTATATAGGGTAACCTTTTAATAGAAAAAAAAAATTCTTTAAATAGTCAAAGACCTGAGAAAGCTTTCTTCTCAAGGGAACATACATTGACTTTTAAATTCAAAATATGTAAGAACCGGCCTTTAAGGGTAATTCATGAGCATTTCCTTTGGGTTTCTCGTCCTTATTATATACACAAGTGTCTAATTTTAGGTGGAAACTTATAGATCGCTGTTCTTATGTGGTTCAGCATTTCATGTGGTTCAACCTATTCTTTGTTCTGATAAAGACATAGATTAAGTAGAATTCGTTTAAGTTATCAGAAAAAAAATTGTCTTCATGGTATAGAAGACATTTATAATGTTTTAAATATTCACTTTATAAAAGGTCCAGAGTACTTTGCAGTGCTGGCTGTCATAGTCTACCAATCATGTATCCAAAAGCCATTTTTATATCTGTTTCTAATTGTGTATGAGTATTTCAAGGTCCACAATTTGAAATTGCCTTCAGGTTATTTGTTCAAAGACGTTTTAACCATCTGGTCATTATGAGGTCATATAATGTGGGGAAGTCTCTCCAAACGAAAAGTGTTTATTCAAAATTGTAACTATCTTCTGAGGAAAAGAAAAAAAAACCTCCACTTCTGGATTTTGAATACCCATTATCTGTATAACTGGGGTGAGAATTTGCAATTAATAGGAACACATTCTAGGGAGGAACAATTGAAAAGTACCTTGGTTGTGAGTGAAATTCCACTTCAGGCAGTATTGCTGTTGAAACCATCATGGTAATTTTATCCCATATGATCCCTAAGCTATTTCAGAGACACTTATTATCCATTAGGAGCTCGCTCTATCCACAGGCCCATTCACTTTATCACAGTATAATACGGAACACTCTCTGGAGTTCAAGCAGTAACTTATTAACTGGTTGGCTATAGAGCTTTGCTTTTGCAAATTCCTTCTTTTCCTGGACATAGCAAAAGGAATTGTTTCAAAGTTGTTCAATTAGTCCCTAGACTTACTCTAGAAAAGTAGAGCTAACAGTAAGGTAATAGCTCTTATATGTTAGAAATAACCAATCATTTACGCTAAAATAATTTGGACACTTTTCCTTTAATATATTTTTCCTATTTTGAAGCTAATGGCCATTTAATTATTAAGATTAGCCATACTCAAAGGGTAAATTCACATTCAAATGGTATTATTTTGTTTTATTTTTTTCATTTTTTTTACATCTTTATTGGAGTATAATTGCTTTACAATGGTGTGTTAGTTTCTGCTTTATAACAAAGTGAATCAGTTATACATATACATATGTTCCCATATCTCTTCCCTCTTGCTTCTCCCTCCCTCCCACCTTCCCTATCCCAGCCCTCTAGGTGGTCACAAAGCACCTAGCTGATCTCCCTGTGCTATGCGGCTGCTTCCCACTAGCTAGCTATTTTACGTTTGGTAGTGTATATATGTCCATGCCACTCTCTCACTTTGTCCCAGCTTACCCTTCCCTCTCCCCATGTCCTCAAGTCCATTCTCTAGTAGGTCTGCATCTTTACTCTCGTCTTGCCCCTAGGTTCTTCATGACCAATTTTTTTTTAAGATTCCATATATATGTGTTAGCATACAGTATTTGTTTTTCTCTTTGTGACTGACTTCACTCTGTATGACAGACTCTAGGTCCATCCACCTCACTACAAATAACTCAATTTTGTTTCTTTTTATGGCTGAGTAATATTCCATTGTATACATGTGCCACATCTTTATCCACATCTTCTTTATTGTAAATAGAGCCAGGACATGGAAGCAACCTAAGTGTCCATCAACAGATGAACGGATAAAGAAGATGTGGCACGTATTTACAATGGGCTATAACTTAGCCGTAGAAAGAAACAAAATTGAGTTATTTTTATACACTGCTTTATATTTAAATTACATGAAAACATTAGATGGTATCGGTATTACTTTTAGGATAAATTTCTCATGGAAAAGTCTGTAATTTTCATCTATATGTTGGATATAGGTAGAGAAATACATTTAAGAGGTTGTCTGTTTATTTGATGGCATTATAAATTCCAAGAGATTCAATGCTAAAATTAATGAATAACTGTTTTAACTGGAAAAGTGTGGAGTCAGCAATTAGTACTAGGGATTGCCTGAAAAATAAAGCGTTTTACCATTGGTTTCTTGATGCCTTTGCTTGCATTTCTCTGAGTAGACTTGATATTTTTTATTCATGCTGATAATCATCAGAGACAACTCTCTGCTTTCAGGCAGGAAATATTTATCAGTAATTTCCCCATGAGCAAAGCGAGGAGATAAATTGAGCATGTCTCAAATGTACACATAATGTCAAAATGTACAAAAAATGTCTTTGAGGGAGAACTATTGTCCATATACTCATCTTCTGTCAGCATGGTATGACTATCTGGAAAGACAAATAATGCTATTTACTAAACACTTTGTTTTTAAAAGTAGATTTCACAGTTTATGGGGTGTAGAATTTCTGAGTACTCTCTTTTGTGTCTTTCAGTTTGCCAATGAAATTTTTATGAAGGCAGAACTTTTTATCTCTTTTAATGAAATTGTAAGCCTTCTGTGAATTCTTTTATTAATTTTATTCTGGAGGAAATCTGACCAGGTTAAGGAAATCAGGTCAGGTTAAGATGTGATCCCAGTGGGAAAGCTCAACTACAGACTGTGATTTAAAATAGGAAAAGATACTGAGTTGTTTTTGTTTTTTTTTTTAATCAGCTTTTCTGTTTTTAACTCTTATGTAATGCCATCTTTATACCTCCTCCATTCCATTAAAATATGTTCACAGGTATGCATTAATTAATGCTTTTCTTGGGAGGATATTAAAATTAACTTCATCTGTCAGGCTGTCTGGGCTAAAAGTACAGTCATATTTTAGTAACAGTTCAGTCTATGTAAATATACCCACACATATTGACAATGCTTACCATGTATTGTGTGAATGAAAAGCGATGTAAATATTGTTTGTTCTACTAAGCAAGCCCTACATTTTAATCAGGTTTTGTCTGTATTTATGTAATGCTCAAGCATCTGGAATTTTTTAGGTAACAGATTTTTGTGTTTTTAAGTGAGTACTTAAAATAATGGGGAAAAATAACTAATTTAGCAAATTTCTTCCTCTTCATTTTGATGTATTAAAGTATAATTTTAGGGCTTCCCTGGTAGCGCAGTGGTTGAGAGTCTGCCTGCCGATGCAGGGAACATGGGTTCGTGCCCTTGTCTGGGAAGATCCCACATGCCGCGGAGCGGCTGGGCCCCTGAGCCATGGCCGCTGAGCCTGCGCATCCGGAGCCTGTGCTCCGCAACGGGAGAGGCCACAACAGTGAGAGGCCCGCATACTGCAAAAATAAATAAATAAATAAAAATAAAGTGTAATTTTGGTCACAGACGATGAACAGTGGTAGACTCTATAAACTCTGAGTGTGTGCGTTGTGGTGCTGGGTTATTCTCATCCTTTCACTGAATGGAATAGGAGTTCACTTCAGGGCCATGTATACTTCACTGTCCAATGCCTTCTCACTCATAGAGTGTGAACATTAATTAGATGAATTCCATAAAGTGCTTTAAGCTCTTTGGAGAAAGATACTCTCTGAATAATTATTCTTAACTCCCATATGCTCTTATGATATAAACTATTCTGCCAGGAAATCCTTTTTAGGGATGATCACTTAAAATGAAATTTTCATTATTAAAAGCAGGAAGAATATACAGGCACTGACAGACTAAAATATGCTGTAGGCAATAACTGTTTTTAAATATGCAGAAATATTGAACTGTGGAGCCATCCATGCCCCAAAAATACTAAGCAATACTGAAAATCGGTGGCAAGTTTGGAACATTAATCATGGCATTAGGTTGCAATAAGAAAAAAACTATGTGCCCTTTAAAAATAAATGCACATATCTTTATTCTAGAGATGTATAACTTTAGGCATTAAAAAAGTACAAAGAGAATTATGTTATGGCTTTGTAATTAAAGTATGCTTAATTAACTCAATAATTGACAACAGTCTGTTTTTTTTTTTTTTTTTTTGGCTGCATTGGGTCTTCATTGCTGCACCCGGGCTTTCTCTAGTTGCAGCGAGCGGGGGCTACTCTTCGTTGTGGTGCGTGGGCTTCTCCTTGTGGTGGCTTCTCTTGTTGCAGAGCACGGGCTCTAGGTGCCCGGGCTCAGTAGTTGTGGCTCAGGGGCTCTAGAGCACGGGCTCAGTTGTTGTGGCGCACAGGCTTAGTTGCTCCGCGGCATGTGGGATCTTCCTGGACCAGGGCTCGAACCCGTGTCCCCTGCATTGTGAGGTGGGTTCTTAACCACTGCACCACCAGGGAAGTCCTGACAGCAATGAGTCTTTAAAGAGGTGCTTCTCAATCTTCGTTACACGTTGGGTATCCCCCAAGAAGCTCTTAAAAAAAAAAGAAAAGTATGCATGGAACTGGCTTGCAGATACTCTGATGTAATTCGGTCTGTGTGAGGCCTAGGAATGGGAATTCTTAAAGGCTCCAGTAGTGAGTCTAGTGTGCAACCTAGGTGTACCTCAGTTCAACCTAAGAGCGTGAGGGACCTCTTATCTGATCCAATACCTGGATGTTACAGATGAAGACCCCATAAGACCCAAGAGGGCAAACTGACCGGTCCAAGCCTGAATGCACAAATGATACAAGATCCAGTATGAAGGGCCGCTTGTTGATTCTGCCAATGCAGGCAACAGAATTATCTTTAGGGTTCACCCAATTCAGGCACCTCTTTGCAGCAATACTTGACTGAGATTCTTCTAGTTGGATCATTATGAGGGCAAAAAAAAAAGATGAATTGAAAACAACTAAATCCATATTGTTGAATGGAATATAAAGAGTTTTCAAGTTATAACTGATGAATCCATGGAAGTGCAAGGACCTTCCCTTTTCCCTTGGTATAGATGATGTCACTGTATTGGTGTAGTTATGGTCCCTTGTTTCTCAGTGTTAATGCTGGTTTTGAGGTAATTTATCATTTATTAAGCACATTATCTACTTCTGCATTCATTTATTTACTCACTAATTCGTTCATCCTGTTTTTATTGTTTTGGGTTTGTTACATGCTCGACATCTGATGCTAAAGATACTACAGTGAACAAGAAACAGTCCTGAAATTTAAGGAATTGAGCCTTCCAATAACTGTGTTTTATCACAGCTGATATAAAATCAAAGGCCCACTTACTTTCCTTGTTAGGAATTGCTCAGTTAAGTGCTTAAAATATGGATTTTGATTCAACTAGAGAAAGTTCTGCGACTATATTTCTATTGACCTTGTTGTTTTTCTTCCTAATTTCCAGTTTATTAATCTGCACAATTTAGGGCTTAGAAAGGGTGTGCTATTCCCTATAATTGGCTTTTTGAATGGTGTTTGGAGTTCATTTCTGTCCTTGGAATTTGGAGTGATGACCACTAAATAAACTGTTTTAAGACTAAGTTGTTTCTAGAAGGTTCTTCCAAATCTTCCACAGTTCTTATCCCTGTGGATGTTTCCTGATAGTGATTTTAATTATCCTAAGTATAGAGATGTTGATGAGCCTTGCTTTGCCTCCTCCGAAGCACTGGTATTTCAAAGATTTAAATTTACTGTATGTTGATTATATTAGCACTAGCACTCTTGGCAAAATTCTAATTCACACTATTTTCCTTTTTCCAATTCTTTTTATACCAGTGTTGTGTTCTTTGGCAATCATAAAACCATGGCCAATCACTTTTGTTAAGGAGCTCAGCAATGTTTGTACATTTTTGAATGTGACCTGAAGGTCTCTTTTGTCCTTTATACATTTTTCTGATTCTCAGCAAGGAAGATTCAGGCAAAAGAAGAAATGGTAATCAAATACAGTGTGTACTACTGTGGTTGTCATTAGTGGTATAGGGAGAAATAGAAAGTAGTGTCAAAGATGCATTTAACAAGTAAATGAGGTCTTCAGAGTCACCACAGATGCCGCCCCTTCCACGAAAGGCAGTTAACACATAAGTGCAAAGTTGCAGTGTATCAGTTGGGCTATAAAGTTTAGCTAATGTGAAAATATGGAACTGTGTTGTGGAGTGCACAAAAAAGAAAACTCATTTTTCTTAATTATCATCAATTAACATTTACTGAGTGACTACCCATGAAAGAAACTTAATTTGCTACTGAACAGACTTAGTTATTTGCACTGTTATTCCTCCTTTTCTCCCTCCCTTCCTGCCTTCCAGTCAACAAAGAAAAATAGATACAGCAATTTCTAGTTAGCCAGTGCTGGACTCTAATGTGAAATCTTCGAAGATGTATTAGAAAATATCCACCGAATGCATAACTTTTCCATTTCTGTTTGCATTTTATTTTTCTTAATAGAAAATGAGATTTTTCTTATTGTAGATTTGAAAAAAGTGGGAAAGCACACCAAAGAGAAATAAAAGCAGCCATAATGCTACAAACTTACTGACATTTTTGCACAGTTTCTTGTTTCTAATGCCTTCATTTTGCTAAGGCATCTTCTCAACTCTTAAGGTATTCACTGGTGATTTTCAAATGTTCCTGCTCAGTTTTCACCCTGTGGACTTATTTTACTACCTCTTGCCCCTCTGCCATAAAGGAATAAATCAGTATTTCAAATAAATAAATAAAAATTTAATATCTTACACACCCACACATGCAACTTAGAACTTCAGGAGTGGCGTCCTGTCCCCAGAGTCCCACATGAGCTGAGAAGCACTGTAATGAAGGAGACCAGTGATACTGCCTGTGCTGGTGACAAAGCCTCATCATTCCCAAAGAACTCTTTGGAGCTTTAAAGAAATGTCTCTGATCCCTTTGACTTCTTTAACTTCTCTTGAGTTCACTTTGAGAAACAGGTACAAGGATATTTCTTTTTTTTTTTTTTTTTTTTTTTTTGTGGTACGCGGGCCTCTCACTGCTGTGGCCTCTCCCTTTGCGGAGCACAGGCTCCGGACGCGCAGGCTCAGTGGCCACGGCTCACGGGCCTAGCTGCTCCGCGGCATGTGGGATCTTCCCGGACCGGGGCACGAACCCGTGTCCCCTGCATCCGCAGGCGGATTCTCAACCACTGCGCCACCAGGGAAGCCCACAAGGATATTTCTGACTTGGCCGTTTTTAAACCTGTTAGAGCAAGTCCATTGATGCTTTGTGGGCACAACATTGCAATGAAGCGATCAACAGGGAGAAAATCATTTCCCTGCACGTGCGTGGTTAATCCGGAGTGGTGAGGTCAGCTATAAAGCAAGTGCCTGCTCCTGTGGCTCTGGAAATAAAACGATTTCTGAGGGCTAATGACATCCCAGTGTTGTTGTGCAAATGACTATCGTGCAGCTTCAGGTCAGTTCTTTTCGAGTTAGTCTGTGTCTGTGGGGAATCTCATCTCTTGGGGAGCATCCCTGTGCCTTGTCAGGTGCTGAGCCCACAGAAGGTTAATGAGAAAAGAAGGCCTCTTGCCAGACGGTTCTCCAGATGATACATGGTGTTATTAGTTTGGGCTCCTTAAGACTTTTCTCACCTGTCTTACCAACTTAAGTGTGTTTTATCGATGTCAGAAGATTTTTTTTTTTTTTTTTTTTTTTGGCGGTACGCAGGCCTCTCACTGCTGTGGCCTCTCCCGTTGCGGAGCACAGGCTCCGGACGCCCAGGCTCAGTGGCCATGGCTCACGGGCCCAGCCGCTCCGCGGCATGTGGGATCTTCCCGGACCGGGGCACGAACCCGTGTCCCCTGCATCGGCAGGCGGACTCTCAACCCCTGCGCCACCAGGGAAGCCCCCGATGTCAGAAGATTTTAATGGAGAAGTAAAATATGTAGCACGAAAGGAATAGCATTCGTACAAATTGTACCTAACTTACTTTTGTACCTTCAGCTCGTTCATAGTCGTTTTACTTCTCAGGTCGTCAACCGACTTTTGTTTGCATACAAGAGGCACAGACCTGTCACTCCTATTTTTAGCACAGTTAGACAAAAACTGATACACTTTCATTGTCTTCCTTATCCAGTTTAAGTGCTGCAAAATCTACCAGGTGATGTCATGGGCAACTTAGGGATAAAATCCGAGATTTAAAGGTACCTGGTTTCCCACATTTCTCACAGTTCTCACTTTGGGTGTATAAAATTCCTCAGCTTTCTTCTGTAGTTTATGGAGTCTCATGGTGGGAATACCAGGTTTTTAGCTAAAATTATTAGGCTGTCGAGTTGCGTCTCTAGTGCATCCTTAGGAGCTTGCATTATTTACAGAGGCTGGGCTATCATTTTAAATCCTGTTGCTTCGAAGCCTGTTATCACTCCTGACAAACACTTCTAGCCTGTGATCTGTTTTCCTCTGTTTGCTTCCACTTATTTTCCCGAACAACCAGCTGAACAAAGATTGACATAGCTTTTGTTTAAACAAACCCTGTACAGTTTACTCTTCAGACAATATCGCAGACACTTTCAAGACAGTTACATATTCCTATTTTAGTCCCAGATTCTGTTTATTTGCAAAAATGTATTTTGTGCCCACATTCCCATCTTTGTCTATAAGTCTCTAATACACTTACATGAAAACCAGAAACCATGGCTACTTAAAAGTCATTAATAATGAGCCTTTGAGCCGCTGTTTCTGCTTGTACATTCTTCATTTCACATAATGTAGTCTCAAAAGACCACAGAGAATTCAGCCTCGCTTATCTCTGGGCTGCAGATGGTGGTTTCTAGTCTTGCCCATTCCCAGTGCAGCTTTCCGGGAGTTGATTTTGTTTCCATCTGACATGAGTGAATTAAAAAGATTGAAGATTGACAAGCAACAATGTTCTTATTAGAAAAGTAATCAAGGTTTAGAGCCTGTCTCTTATGAAACTCCTGGCATCTGAAAACACCAAGGGCTTGCCTACCAGTGACCCAAGCTCCTATTTAGGGTCTCCCGCATGATAATGGAACTAAAGTGATTAACACACTGATAAGATTTTCCTAAAATAATCTATTTCCGAATTATTCTTTCAACTCTTAGTTAAAATCTTTTACTTTTCCCAGGGTCTTTTTTCTACCTCTGCAACACATTTAACTACCTATATTCCGCAACCTGTACCATATTAAACTTTTTATGGAATTTTTATAGGGCAATTTATTGGAAAGATGGCTGTGAGTGGCATTATGTTCAATGAATGCCCTATTTTGACAAAGGAATTACTAAATTATATTGAAATCTTTTTAAGCCACTGTGCTTCTGCTTAGATATAAATGCAAATCTGTTCTTCACATTTGCGATTGGATTGAACTTGAGGAGTACCACCATATTGATTCCTTCTGCAAATAAAATATAATTAGATTTCCCCCAAACTTTCTACATTCTCGCAAGAGTCTGGCTGGTTTTGTATTGTAGGCTTTCGGTGAACATGAAGGACAATGCCCTATCATGAAGACCAGAAAGATTTCTTTTTACATTGGTAAAGAATTTTAATTTATTTCTAGTATCATTTCCATTCACACCCATCTCCTCTCACCTTCTGTCTAACAAAACATATAAGACTGAAGAAAAAGAGGGGGAAAAGCATAATGATATCCTATAATCTTTCTAATAATATATATTTTACTGTTAGAAATTTATTGTATACCTATATAGCTAAGGCTAGGTACCTGAATTTGAATCGTTTTTTCAGCTCTCTTATTAGATTGCTTCTCAATTACCAATATCTGATTAAAAGCTATCAGAATCTTAAATATGCAAGAAATTGTAAGGAGCCCTATAATGAGTATAACAAGACAGATCTCTAAAGGCAGAAATATATTTCTTGTGTTTGTTTCCTTAAAGTTGATCTAAAGTAGTATTTTCAAATATTATTATAAGCATCAAGAAGTCAATTGGTATTTTTTATCTTCTGTGAGAAAAGCTCTATGCTAAGCATGTATGAGGAAATAAAATTATATTAGACATGTTTCCTCCTCTCAAGAAAATGATGTCTAAGGAAAGGATATGTAATATGGTGTACAGATATTTATTATACCTAAATACACTGGCAATTCTGAGGCTAGGAAGTTTATTGTTTTGTTTTTATTAAACATGGTATATTATATTTAAGTAGGCCTTGGAGTTTAGGAATAGGGAAAAATGGCCTTTAACACGGGGTAAGGGCAAAAATCAAGCATAGAGAATGAAAAGTACAATGTACAATTTATTTCCTGTGACCTTACCTATAAAATAAAATACCAGTACATAAGGGATATATGCGCAAGCATATTTGTTGCAGCATTGTTCATAATGAGAAAATAGAAAGGAGACAAAGGGAAACAAAGAATGACTTTTAATAAGAAAATCATTGAATAAAATTTTAGAACATGTAAGCATAGGCTCCTATGCCGCTCTTAAAATATATGAATTTGAGATATACCTGCTCACTAGGAAGCAACAACACAACATGGCATTTACTATAAAAATCATGTGCATAAAAGTATACAGTAAATTATCAATTGTATTTTAAAATATACATATGTACCTTATTTATGTAGCATAAGTATGCTTTCTATGATTATATAAATTGAAGGAAAATATTAAGTGGAAAACATGAAAATACATAAATAGGTTATTTGAATAGGTAAAGTTTGTAGATGTAATAGGAGAAGGATGAGAAAAGTAAAACAAAAAAATAAGAGAGTGTATATCACATTTATCTAGCTGTTTTAAATTTTAAATATATTTTTAAATCTTGCAAAGTAAAACATAAAAATATAATGCATATTTAGAGGCAGTGATGGAAGATAAATTCAGAGAGTTAGCACCCTTGCCTAAGAATTTTCATAGTCCTTTTGACACTTACAGATGATTGTAATGACCTGACTATAGAGGAAATGCCCTAATTTTAGCATATCTCTTCACAACTTTGATTTTTGGGCTCCTATTAAATGTCTTCAAAACTTCGTTCATCACTGGTTCCTTATCAAGAGGATATATCAGTTTATTCTTTAAAAAATTGGATACAGAAAAACCTAATTTATTCCAACATTAACTCTTCACCATCGTTTATGAATTTTATTTTGATTCCTCTTGTTGAAATTCAACCTTCTTCCTTCAGATACCCACAGGTCTCCCTCCCTCAGTTCCTTTAGGAATGTCTATTAGCTCCCATTACCATGACCACCATAACACCCTCCAGTTCTCACGCTCCATCCCCGTACAGTGTTCTTTATGTTTCTTCATGTTCCTTATCACCTTAGGATATTCTACATCTATTGTCTTAGTTATTTATTTTCTGTTTTCTTCACTTAATGTAATTCCCCGTGAAAGCTCACTGCTGTATCCTCAGCATCTAGAATAGTACCTTGTACCTAGGAGACACTCATGAAATAGTTGTTAAAGGAACTCTCAATTTAACCACCATATATGTAGTAAAGACTATCTTACAAGAAAACAAAATAGTGAAAAAAACTGAAAAAAAATAATAAAAAAATTAAAGGAACTCTCAGAATTAATGTTCATGTAATTGCCAAATCCATTGGCTTCTCTGCCATTTGATCCTATTCAATAACATCCCTAGTCCTCCTTTTTTTTTTTTTTTTTTTTAAATCTCAGGAGCCCTTTAGCTTCTGTGATAGTCCTAGTTATATTCCTGACATATCCCTAAATCCTTTCCCAGCAACTCTCTCCTCCCTCATCTTAAATATGTGCCCCACCAGGTTCAGGCTTGGTGTTTTCTCTTTCTCTCCCTAACCTCAACTTTGGTTTTATTCCAATCTCTTGGTTTTAGCTATTCCATCTGTTTCTCTTTCTTCCCAACTTTATCTCCAGTTCTACTACCACTCCTGCATTCATAAACCCCTAAGGACTTCACACTTGCAGATCCCTCTAGTATGGCAGTCTCCATATGACTTCAACAAAATCATCCCTCTTTCCCCTCCTAAGTCACCCCTCAGTTGACTTTGCTGTTTCATCCAGTCTCTGGATGTTTTGGAGGCACAACACCCCCTCCTCCTTTCTCCCTTCTCTGCAGGCCACACTTTTACTTTTCAAATACCTCTTTTGCTTTTTTCCAAGTTCGTTCTTAGATAAAAATCATACTACCTTACATTGGAACTCCATCAGATCTCATCTCTCTGCCTTTACATTCTCCTTTCCAATGCTTTTGTAATATTGTGATCAGCCCTAAAAATCACTTTTATCATGTCATTTTTCGGCACAGACTTTCAGTAGATTGCCTTTATTTTATTTACAGGATCTGGTATAAAATTCCTGTTCCTGTTATTCAAGGCCCATTCTAATATGGTCTCCAAATCATGCTCTCATAAATCTACCCAAGTTTTCTCACTTGCTAATTGCTTTATATGCCATCAACATGTCCTGTCAACTTTTAAAATATATTGGTTCTCAGGAAAACTCACTTCTCTATCAACCTTTTGTTTGCCATCCATCCTTGAAAATATTTCTCTCTCATCTGAACTATAATCACTTTTGTCTGTACAATCCATATAGAAATTAATCAGGCCCTGCCAAATGACATGTCTTCCATTGCCTTGAACCTTTATTTAAAACTTCATTTACCTTTTCATATGATTACATCTTGTTTCCTAACATAGTATTAAGCTTCTAGAGAGTAATAAACTAGTCTTATATTTATTTTACTTCAGATTTCATAGATTGCCTTGTACATGGTAGGAATTCAGTAAACACTTGCTGACCTGAGTTGTTAATGCCTTTGTCTATATAATCTGAGGAAACATTGGTACTAATAAAACTGTAACACAAGGGTTTGAATAAATGAGCCATTGATTTTTAAAATAGACTGCTTAACTTACTATATTGTTTTCTCATAGCCACAACTTAATTTTTTGTTTGTTTTTTGGGGCTTACAAACGTTCTTTTTATTGAAATATATTTGACATGACATTTTGTAAATTTAAGGTGTACAACATGTTGATTTGATACACTTATATGTTATAATATGATTGCTATTGTAAGGAGAGTTAACACCTCTATCATGTCACATAATTTTCATTTCTTTTTCGTGGTTGGAATAATTAAGATCTAGTCTCTTAACATGTTTGATTATAATTCAGTACTGTTGCCTACATTTACTATACCGTGCATTGTTTTTTTAAATTGAAGTAGAGTTGGTGCACAATATTACATAAGTTACAGGTGTACAGTATAGTGAGTCACAGTTTTTAAAGTTATACTCCATTTATAGTTATAAAATATTGGCTATATTCCCCATCCTATGTTGTACAATGTGTCCTTGTAGATTATAATGTACATAATAGTTTGTACTTCTTAATCCCCTACCCCTATATTGCCTCTCCCTGCTTCCCTCTCCCCACTGGTAACCACTAGTTTGTTCTCTATGTCTGTGAGTCTACTTCTTTTTTGTTATTTTCACTAGTTTGTTGTATTTTTTAGATTTCACATACAAGCGATATCATACAGTATTTATCTTTCTCTGGCTGACTTATTCCACTTAGTATAATATCCTCCAAGTCCACCCATGTGGCTGCCAATGACAAAATTTCATTCTTTTTTATGGCTGAGTAGTATATATATACCCCATCTTCTGTATCCATTCATCGGTTGATGGACACTTAGGTTGCTTCCACATCTTGGCGATTATAAATAAGGCTTCTGTGAACATTGGGGTGCATGTATCTTTTCAAATTAGTGTTTTTGTTTTGGATATATATGCAGGAGTGGAATTGCCGGGTCATATGGCAGTTCTATTTTTGGTTTCTTTGAGAACCTTCATATTGTTTTCCACAGTGGCCGCACCACTTTACATTTCCACCAACCATGTATGAGGATTCCGTTTTCTCCACATCCTCACCAGCATTTGCTATTTGTGTTCTTTTTGATGATAGCCATTCTGACAGGTGTGAGGTGATATTTCATTGTGGTTCTGATTTGCATTTCCCTGATGATTAGCAATGTTGAGCATCTTTTCATGTTCCTGTTGGCCATCTGCATTTCCTCTTTGGAAAAATGTCTGTTCAAGTCTTCTGTCCATTTTTCAATCGGGTTGTTTGTTTGATATTGAGTTGTGTGAGTTGTATATACGTATTTGATATGACCACTTACCAGTCATATCATTTGCAAATACTTTCTTCCATTCAGTAACTGCCTCAAGTCTGTCAAATAGGTGTGTTTGAGCTTTCTTTATACATTGAATGAGGAAGGATCTATGAACTAAAGAAATTTACAGTCTTTGAACTGTGCTTTAAGAACATTTGTGTAGGAAATCTAATATAAGAGCAAAGTAAATTGGGGTAGAAGTTGAAATACTAGGGTAATAACATCTCAACTTCATCAGTTTACCTTAAAATTATTCAGCACAGAAATTGAGTAATCTGTTTATGTGTCAATTTGACTGGGTTACAGGGGTGTCCAGACATTTGATCCAACGTTATTCTGAGTATGTCTGTGAAGGTGTTAATGGAGAGTGTTACCCTTTCTGTTGATTATGTTGTTCTGGAGAACCCTGACAAATGCAATTTCTCTGAAAATCACTGGCCACTCTTCAGAGTTGAGAAATAGATATAAATATCTCATAGGGTTAATGTGTGGTAGTTTTACAAATTAATTTATATGCTTTGTAAGCTGTAAAATACAATAGGAATGGAAGGTGGTATTGCTCTTAATGTTATTATTTTTAAATAGCATTTTTCCTGTTGAGTCTGTTTTTTGAATGCCTGTGCAGATCTTATTGCCATTTTACTCTAGCTAATGTCCTAAAGCAAAGACAATATAATGCTTTGTGAGCCAAAACTTCAGACATACCTGGCAACTGTGGGTGCCTTGAAATTAACTACAAAGAAAAATTAACATTAAGCACTACTTTCTTTGCCCGCTATACACCTTAACAAATAATACTTACTTTTTTCTTAAACCTCCAATATGTGGACCCTTTTCAAATCTTACATTTTAAACTAAAGTTAATGATGGGCCGAAATTAATATATAGAATGCTCAATAGTTATTATCTATTCTTAGTACTCAAAAAGTACCTCAGAGCACCTAGTCATACTAAATACAGAAATGTTGTTATATAAATACAGAGGGAAGAAAACATGAGCAGGCTATTAGAGCCCTTTCTACATGAAAGTTACTAAGACGCCCCCAAATTAAATGCATTTGTTTAGTGCATTAAAGACCAATTGAGTTGTCCACCACTATTCAGTCACAATGGAGTTCTTCCAAAGCTAGGCATAATTACATGAACAAATACTCCTTTGGTGGCTGTTGTTTGTTGGGTTGACTGATTGACATTTGACTCCCCATAGTAAAAAGCCAGTGGTGAGAAACTTGCCCTGGTGATAATAGTAATTCACTGTAACAAGAAAGCCACTTTCAATGGACTGAATGTTACCCAGGATAGATGTATATAACCTCCTATAGCAGAAGCTGGGTCAGTTACAAACAGGTTCTGGCATTTGGCCTAGTTCCTGCTACAATTACTTTTCCTTATTGAGGACAGAAAGTGATTGCCTTGGTGCAGAGCTGAGTTTCCCTTTTATATAATATAGCGAATATTTTGCCATTTCACAGGAGTAGGAAACAGATCCAGAAACATTCCTTATGCCTGTCAAAAACCCATTCACTGTTATTAGAGGCGTGGACAAAGTTTTCTGATCCAGTACAAACACATCTGAGGGGGAAAACTTAGTCTGAAGTGTTACTTCGAAAAATTGAAACCAAGCATTATTTATTTGCAAAGGAGGCTCTGAAAATCCGGCTGCCTCAACATTTGTTGTTCTCTTTGTTGGATCCAAAATCTTTAAGAATTGATTGAAAGGCAATGAGTAGCATACAATACTGCAGTGCTTTTGGATCAAATCAGGAGCTAATAAGGACAGCAGGTAATCATCACTTGTAATTTAAGGCTGATTTACTACTCCCCAAAACTTCTGCCAATATCTCACATTAAATAATAAAAACCGCTTCTGAAAATATAGGTGTAAGTCAGTGTTTAGATGATAATTTTTTATCAGCACGCATAACGGAGCTGGAAAGAAATTAAAATGTAAGAACAGGGTGCTCACTATAAGATCTTGTTTTATCCTCACAACAACACTAGGTGGTAGGTGCTAGTATTATTATTCCTTTAGTTTTACAAATGAATAAACTGAAGATCAAGTGGCTTGCTTGAAGTCAAATAACCGATAAATGGACAAATTATTTTGTCTTCTAAATCTTAACTTCTCTGGAGTTGTATCACATCAATCACCTGCCATTCTGTGATCAAGCACAAATTGCTCTTCAATTGGGAAAACTATGTAATAAATTGTTGAGTCTGATTTTCCATCTAGTGTACTGGTTTCTCAAACAAGGCAATATATATCTGATTTTAAAAAGTTATTTAGACGCATGCTAGAAAATAGGCAGCAGGTGAGAGTTACTCCTAACATTTTTTTTTTCAGAATACTTAGGAGTGGTTTTATTACTACTGTCATCACCTCTATTAAAAACAATTGTGTACTTGTATAAGGCAGAATAGACATAAAAAAGAGATTTTTGAGTATAAAGACCACAATGTTTGAATATGGTTTTGATCTTTCCATTTTTCCCAGTTCCAAGAGAAGATCATAAGCAAATGGATTTAAGAGCAGTGGTCAGCTAAGCCTTTTCACCATATGGGTATTTCAACATGTTTCCTCCAACACTCATGAATACAAATAAAGGTCTTAATTGTTTGGCAAATCATGCTGAGCTTTATAAATGATTAAATAGTGATTTTTACAAACACTCAATAGCAAACGTTATTTCAAGTGTCTTGTACTCATGACACGTGGACAGATAGATGACCCTCCCCTTCACACACATACCTATGGACACTCATCTCTATCACAGTTAACAGGATTCAAACATTGTGTCTCACTCTTTTTCTCCATGTGTACATACACACAAGAACATTGTAGTTAATGGAATATTACTCAGCCATAAAAAGAAACAAAATTGAGTTATTTGTAGTGAGGTGGACAGACCTAGAGTCTGTCATACAGAGTGAAGTAAGTCAGAAAGAGAAAAACAAATACCGTATGCTAACACATATATATGGAATCTAAAAAAAAAAAAAAAAATGTTCCTAAGAACGTCGGGGCAGGACAGGAATAAAGATGCAGACATAGAGAATGGACTTGAGGACACAGGGAGGGGGAAGGGTAAGCTGGGACGACGTGAGAGAGTGGCATGGACTTATATATACTACCAAATGTAAAAGAGCTATCTAGTGGGAAGCAGCCACATAGCACAGGGAGATCAGCTCCGTGCTTTGTGACCACCTAGAGGGGTGGGGTTGGTAAGGTGGGAGGGATACGCCAGAGGGAGAAGATACGGGGAAATATATGTAGAGCTGATTCACTTTGTTATAAAGCAGAAACTAACACACCATTGTAAAGCAGTTATACTCCAATAAAGATGCTAAAAAAAAAAACATTATAGTTTTAGTTCTGTCTGTTTAAGCTTATTTTTAATATTGTATTGAGAAAGGTGTTATGGTGATTGTGTTTTATTTTTATTTTTGCCTACAATTTTTAAAGTTCAGCATCCAAAATTTTGAAAACTCATAAAAATTTTTTTTAAACGAAAACACTCATAATCTTTCTCTCCATATATTGCCATTAATTGGTTTGAACTTTGCTTTCAAACTTTCAGTGATTCTTTCAGAATTTTTTTCTATTAAAAAAGTAGGGTAGTATTACATATACTATTTTGTCTTCTATTTACTATTTTCCTCATATTTCATTTAATCATTAATTATACATTTTTTGTTTAAAAGGCAATATAATAAAATCTCAAAATGAATAATTCATTTTTCTCCAATTATTGGGCATTTGAATTGTTTCTAAATTTTGGTCATTGTAGTGACCATTCTTGTTCATGAATCTATGCAGTTAAATTCATTTCATGCCACCCTGCCTTGTACCCAAGTGGCTTCAGCCATTCTTGTTTTCTTCCAGCTTCTTTTTACTCACACATTTACAAGCCCTTTCTTGACTAGGAAACTTACACATTCTATTTTCTCTATCAGGATAAACAGTTAACTCTGTTATTATTTGCACATCTTCCATTTCAATAACCTCTTCACAAAAGCCTTTCCAGGCCATCTAATAAAGTTATCTAACAGTTCCCCAATTATTGGGCATTTCCTCCACTATTTTTTTTTTTAACAGTTTTCAGTGTTGTTCTTTCATAGCACTTATCACAAAGTGTGTGTGTGTGTGTGTGTGTGTGTGTGTACACTTGTTTGTTTATGCCCAGATTGAAATGCCATGAGGTCAGAAACTGTCTCATGTAAGATGCAGCACACTCAATACAAACTTACTGAACAAATTAATTGATTATCCTAGTCTTATAGATGAATGGTTACCTTATTTCTTACCTCTGTACATTTAGATATATAGAACTAAAGAGATAATGTTGGTTGTCAATTAAAATCTCAGTGTCAGGATTTAAGCACATGAGAGCTCTCTCAACTTCATCCACACTTACCCAAAGGCTGTTATGTAGTGGCAACATAACTATTTAACTAAATGTTGATTTTCATATTAAAAAAATACAGTTGACTTTTCAAAGCAATTTTTTTAACATAACCATCCATGCTGAGGCGTGGGGCATTTCTTTTTTAATATTGAGAAATTGGTAAATAGAGAATGCATTGCTATATTCAGAGATTTCTAAATCATCATGCAGAAGTTTTGTTTTTGGCTTTCAGTATTGAATGGCGGAGCTTCAACTAAATAACCTTCATATGCTTAACTAAGAATAGTAGAAGATAGCTTTGTTCATGTTTATGGCCTCTTCTGATTTCTTCTATTTTAGTGAATTCTCTTTTTGAAAGAAATAATAGTGACTTATTACCACATTTTCACACTGTTTCTGTCTCTTATGGTGATCTTCAAAATGCAATACGGTTTTAAATCCTTACAAAATGAAATTATTCTTCCTATATCGTTGGTTTTTATGGCATGTGTGAAGTTTGTTGACCTGTCATCATCACAGTGTAACCTATTACTATAAGAACACATTGAAACAAATCATCCCACGCAAATGTCGGCCTAGGTAGACATCACTCAATTGCAGCAACATTTCAGATGAGCCTCATTCAACCTTCTGTTTTTATAGAGAAAAAGATAATGTGCACATTTTCATTTCTGAAGATTGGTCAATATTATTTATTGAAAAATGCTCGTTTAAAAGCTTGTCCATTTGTACAACACGTGGTCTGTCCATATAACATCAATAATATAAATGTAAGGGTAAAGTGTCCCCTACGCACCAGTGTGTACCTTGCCAGCAAGTGCATCTGAAAGAAATTAGAACCTTGTTTGTATTTTTTCACCATGTTAGTACAGGACTTTTCAATAAAAATAAATTGCTCTTGAGCATATTTGTTTGGATAACAAAAAAAGAAAAGATCCATCTGTTTGATAGTGGACAGAATTTTCATTAAGTTTAACAGCAAAAATACCACAATTGCATCATTCACCTTCTTGTTTCAAAGCAAACAGAAAATTAGATGCAGTGAGCTCTACACAAATGTTCACTATGCATATTTTTTAACCATTAAATACATTATCAAGAATCATGTCAGCATGACATTCTAATATAACAGCTTTACAAGAACATGTAATCCGATCTAGGAATGCTCTGGTCCTCTCTAAATCAGCTTCAAATATTTTGGGGGTTGATATTTTTCTCATTATTTTGATCCACATTTTTTTAATCTAATGATCACATTTAATTAAATATACAAACGCTATCAAATGGGAAGACAAAATAGTTTTTTTTAAACAGGAAAACCTGTATCAAATAAGCTTTTTCTCGCAAGAGCTATAATAATGGAAAACTTGGTTTATTGTGTTCACAATAATTTAAACATGTATGCAATTTGCCCAAGTTTGTGTATTTTCTACTTTTCATGTGTCTGCATATCTCTGTAATATCTAAGTACTTGAGTCAGAAAAGAAGCAGTACTGAGTAGGGGGAATCTCACTGAAACGTGGTGATTATCTAGAGCCTGGTCCTGGTTCTGATACCTGTAGGATGAGTTAGACAAGCCATTTAGGCTCCCAATTCCTCATCTTCTTTTTTTAAACTATTTGATTGAGGTATGATAGATATTTATAAAGCTGTACATGGTTATTGTATACATTTGATGATATTAGAAGTAAATATGCATCTGTGAAACCATTGCCACATTCTATGCCATAAACATATCCGTCACTTCCAATTCCTCATCTTTAAAGTGGGGATAGTAAGACTTTTTTTGCTTACCTCACGCATTTGTGCAGGTCTCAAATGAAATAATCATCCGATAGCACTTTATAAAGTATGTAAGGGTGATATATTATCCCTATGAGATAATAGTAATAATTCTCTTAGCATAGTGTTAATAGTCTCTTCACCTGTTTGACATAATTTTCTATATGATAAATGACATTCCTGGTTTGAGCAAAGGACCATACTGGGAGTAATGAGTAGGTAGGTACTTAAGTTGTTGCCGAATCTGGAATATTTTGTGAATGTCTCAGATTGATCCTCTCCCCCATCTTTCTTCTTTTTTTAACAACTTTCTTTCCACGTTGAGAATATAATAATGCTTTAAATGTAAAATACAAAGATAGCTTTGTTTGTCTTTACTGATTAAACATCTAAAGTGCTTATTTTAAAGGAACAAATTGAGTTTTAGGTTTTATTGATTTATACCCTCCTTCAATCCACAAAGGATTTGAGCCAGTGTATAACAAAACTTCAAACTATAAAATGAAATACTAATAGAAAAAAATGGAACAAGCGAAGATACACACGAAAGTTTTATATTAAGGGCAGGGATAAGAAAAAGGAACGTCGGTATGGGAAAAGGGTGGCATAGAGTGGGAGTTTGAGGAGGTGCCTCCAAATCATGACAGTCCTTATTAGCTGTTTATTTTGAATGTCAAAACAAGGTAAGAGCCATTTCCAGCTATTTTCCTAAAAATATGTTTGCTGTTATAATTCTAAGTTGTCCTCACTTGAGTATTTATCTTAGTTTTTATAAAAGGCAGCATGTTCATAGGGCATCAAGTAAACTGGACCTCTGGAACTTTTAAAAAATGCTTTTCCTTTGGATTTTCATGGTAGATATCATTGATTTATTCTAAACTAAGATGTAGAAAAATACCATTAAAGAGAGCTGTGAAATGATGATATTAGAGGAGCTTAATGACATTATTTGAGATGTGATGGATTATCATTTACAATTTGAGGTGTATCTTGTCCACTATACATGGCTGTATTCCTAAGTTTAGTAGTATCTACTTGAGCAAATAATATAGTGAATTATATTTACAAGTGCTGCAATCTTAGTAGATAAAATGAGATAACCTTATTTTGAAATACTGCATTTGAATAATTAAAATACAGCAATGGGAAAGGCTATGTTGTGTGTTCTCACTCTTAAGTAAAAATTCCAGATAAAATATGTTGTTTGAGTGAGTTTATATTAATTTTCCATATGAATATAACCTATTTTTCTGATTGGAAAAGTATACTTTTTCATTGTAAAAATACATTCAAAATGATGAAAGAAAACCAAGAGTAAATATCATTAATAATCTCATTTCCCAGAGATCACATTTAACATTTTTCTTAATATTCATCTAGTCTAACTCTAACATGCCTCTCTTTTCAGAAATTGCCCTCCTACGTAGATTCTTCAGTGTCTCTGAATCTTATTTCCTCTTGTTCTACTCTTGTGTAAAGAAAATGTATTTTTGCCATGTCAAATACACAGAGTGGTTCATACACCAGATCGTTGTCTCTGTTTATTATTAAGCAAACGTCCTCGAATGTGTTCAGGTGGTGGGCAATTGGACATTTTGCCGCACCTTGTAGAATACAATGAAGTATTTACAGGGTTACTTCATTTTCGCAACTGGGGACAATTTTATTAGCTGAAGAAAGCAATTATTTTAAATTGCTTAGAAATGTGGAATTCAATTTTCATACTGCATAAGAGATTAAACCACAAACACAGGCACGCATGTCCACCACGAGAACAAGTTGTCATCCAAACCCAAATGAGCCGCCTCACATTGTCTCTGCTAATGAGTATTTGTTTGCGCCTTGTTCAGTCATGCAGAAATGCTCTTTAGCAGGAATAGGAAACCAGTTGCACTGACTTCCCGTTTTTGGAAAATTGGGATGACATTTGCTCATCCCCAGTGATAACATAGTTCCTCAAAGACCACTGACAGCAGGGTAGGACCATACCGTGCAAGTTCTCTCATTTCCCCAGAATATAATTGGTCTGGGGCCAGAGATTTTAGCTCATTTAGAGCAGCAAGGTGCTCTTTTAAAACTCCCTCACCTATTTTGGACTTCATTGCTCTCATACAGTTATGCCTTTTCCAGTCTGATGAACATTGTCCCTGACAGAGCAGACAAGCACAGGAGCCGGGCAGTTCTGCTTTCTGTATCATCTCTATCCCTCACCTTTCCCTTCTGCCCCAATCAGTGACCCTATCTCTTTCTGGTTCTTCTTTCTCCAAATGAAAGTGACAAGGCCCTGGATGTTGTTTTTAACATCATCACAAGTCTTGCTCAATTCCAGGCTCAACTGTTCCTCACTGTTTCTATATTGTTCTTTATAGTATTTGCCCTCCGTTATGGATCTCTTATTTCATCCCGTGTTGATACCATTTTAGAATCTGAGCTCGTCTAGGATCCCTGTGTGGTGGCATGCATCTTGTTAAACACCACACTGCTTTTTAAGACCTCTTTGGGATTATTTGCGATTATGTTGTCAAAATTTTATTTTTGAAAGTCTCACAGGCTTCTTGAGCCATTTTCTCTTTCAAAAGTTAAGATCATGGGATCACTATGCTTTTACCCCCCCTTCTTAATCTAATAAATACACTACACATATATACATACACAGTTTCCTGAAAGACGGATGCCACTTTACTTGTCTTAACAATTGTTCAAATCGATCATCCTATATAGGGATTAAAAAAAAAATAGTGCAACATCTCTGATGGTTCACTAAGTCTGTCCCCATATAACCTGATCAGTCTTCTGAACTCTCTTAAATTCTGTCTGCAAATGACAGAGGTTTGGCAATCAGCCTTTCTGAGTTCTTTTCTTGTATAAGGAACATCTATTGAAATACGTGCTTTGTGAGGTGAGAGAGAAGTTAAATTTGTTAGAAATCTTCATTCTTAACATGGCTAAGGTAGTGTTTAAGTGAGGAGAGAGAAGTATTTGAAAGTGATATTATTCTTATTTCTTAATAGAAGTAAAATTTATACAACATAAAACAGATTTATCTGGGAGGGGAGGAAAAGCTTATTCTTATATAAAATTTAAACCTATTAAGTTTAGGTCTTCATTTCAGTCTCTCAAGACACTTTCACTTAATATTCAGATTCTGCCGTTTCATTTATTTTCTATGCTTTCTTGCTCTGTATGACTGTAGCAGATAAATAAGGAAGTGTAGAAGGATGTCCCCAGAACTGGGAAACAAAGATATTGTGTTCAGTTTAAGTCTGCCAAGTGATTCTACTCGTAAAACCAACACCTCAGTTGAAAAAAATAAATAAATAAATAACCATTTCCATTGCTTCATGCCGCATTCCAGTCAATTCCTACTCCCTATACGCACCTGGTGTTATAATTTCTATCACCGTAGACTCGTCTTGTCAGTTCTTGAATCCATATAGATGGAATTGTGCAATTTTGACCAACGTACTACTTCTAAGAGCCATCCATGTTGTGAGCATATCAACAGTTCACTCCTTTTTATTGCTGGTTAATATTCACATTGTGTAAATACACCACAACTTTTTTGTGTATTCTTCTGTTGATGGACATTCAGGCTGCTTTCAGTTTGGGGATATATGAATAAAGACACTATGAATGTTTGTGTACAAGTCTGTTTGTGAGCACATGTTTTCACTGCTTTGGGATAAATACCTAGGAATAGAATGGCTGAGTCAAATGTGTTTTTTTTGGTTTTTTTTTTTTGTGTGTGGTAGGCGGGCGTCTCACTGTTGTGGTCTCTCCCTTTGCGGAGCACAGGCTCCGGACAAGCAGGCTCAGCGGCCATGGCTCACGGGCCCAGCCACTCCGCGGCATGTGGAATCTTCCCGGACCGGGGCACGAACCCGTGTCTCCTGCATCGGCAGGCGGATTCTCAACCACTGCGCCACCAGGGAAGCCCGAGTCAAATGTTTAAACTTAGATGATAGCGCAAACCACTTTTCTAAAGTGGTCGTGCCCTTTATACTCCCACCACTGATGGTGGAGCTGTCCATTAGCTCTACATCCTACCAATATTTGATCTTAACAGTCCTCTTAATTTTTGCAATTTTGTGGGATTTGAAGTGGTATTTTGTTGTGGTTCTAATCTGCGTTGCTCTGATGACTGACAATATTGAACATCTTTTCATGTGTTCACTGGCCATCCATGAACAGATCATTTACCTTCTTATTGGCAGAAAGTAATATTTTGAGGTCATTGATAGAACTTGGAAATTGGAAATGACAGAGACATTTCCCTACTTTAAAAAAAAATCTTCTCTGGAGACTCCATCGCAAAGCAGTGTTGCTGCTTGGGCAGCGGTGCGTTGCTCTGTAGAAGCCCTGCTCCGTGGACATCCCTGTCACTAATATGAAGTGCCAAACATTTTAATTTTCTTTGACTAGTTGCTGAAGATTGTCTCTTCAGAGCCATCAGCAGTAACTTGTTGCTTAGAAGCCTACTAGGTGTTTTAAAATACAGAAATATAATTTAATCATTTTTACCACATGTAATATGCTTATTCATTTAGTCATGTAGCCAACAAACTTTTACTGATTAACATGGTGGAAAACTCAAACATAAAGAAAACAGTGTCCTGGGCTGCCCTGGTGGCACAGTGGTCAAGAATCCTCCTGCCAATGCAGGGGACACGGGTTCGAGCCCTGGGCCAGGAAGTTCCCACATGCCACGGAGCAACTAAAGCCCATGCGCCACAATTACTTAGCCTGCGCTCTAGAGCCCATGAGCCACAACTACCGAAGCCCACGTGCCTAGAGCCCGAGCTCCACAACAAGAGAAGCCACCACAATGAGAAGCCTGTGTATCGCAACGAAGAGTAGCCCCCGCTCGCCTCAACTAGAGAAAGACCGAGAGCAGTAACGGAGACCCAAGGAAGCTTAAATAAATAAACAAACAAATAAGGAAGGAAGGAAAGGAGGAAACAGTGCCCTTGCACTAAAGAAACTCATAAACTTGCAACCAAAACAAGGATGTCTAATTTTATATAGACTATGAAAGACATCCTACAGTTGACAGGCAGTAGAATTTTGCAGGATAGATGACTTCTAGTTGAAATTTTATTTGTAAGTGTGATAGTATTTGGGGGTGTGTTTCCATTTATCCATTTAACAGACGTCTTTTGAGCACTACTGTGTAGCTGGCACTTTGCTAGGCACTAGAGTGAGAACAACAGTGATGATTCTGTCTTCCGGAGCTCATAGTCTAATGGACTGAAATGAAAGGATTGCATAAGTAGAAACAAGGGCATTTGTGATGGAGGAAAGAGAATGGCAAAGGTCTAGGGAATGGCTGAGGATTCACTGTGAGTTGTCCATGGATGAAGAATTGTAGAGTCAATTTGAGAAGCCTAGAAAGGTTTCTCCCAGGATACTGTGAAGTTCTGAATGTTACCTAAGCTATTTGGGCTTCATTAAGCAGGTAATGAGGATTCAGTATGTATGTTTGAGCAGAGAATCAACCACCAGCACTGCCCATCAGGAGGATTAATCTGGAAAGGATACGTATGATGTTTTGGTGTGAGAAGCGGTGAAGGAAAACAGTTGGGAGGAAGTATTACTAACATAGGTGAAACGTGGTGAACAAGCAGCGAGAAAGGGAGAAGTAACAGTGATGGAGGGCAGGAGGTGTAACAGTTAGGATCAGTAAGACTTGAATTGGGGAAAAGAAAGAAAGGGATAAAACAAAGATGGGGGCTTCCCTGGTGGCGCAGTGGTTGAGAGTCCACCTGCCGATGCAGGGGACACGGGTTCGTGCCCCGGTCCGGGAAGATCCCACATGCCACGGAGCGGCTGCGCCCGTGAGCCATGGCCGCTGAGCCTGCACGTCCGGAGCCTGTGCTCTGCAACGGGAGAGGCCACAACAGTGGGAGGCCTGTGTACCGCAAAAAAAAAAAAAAAAAAAAAAAAAAACAAAGATGAACTGGCAACCTGGTAACTCAGAGAATACAGATGTCATTCAAATAAAGAGTAAAATCAACAAGAGAAAGCAGTTTCAAAATGGTGTTATTGTTGGCTTCAAAATGTTTTCTTTGAGTTTAAGAAACATTTAAGAGTTTAATGTTTTCTTTGACTTTCTTTGGTTTTAAGTCAAATGGAAATGTGCCGAAATGCTAAGGAGTGGTTAAGAAGGAAGCTTCACTAGACATAAAAAAATTTAGAAAACGTTAACATTTGATAATTGAATCTTTGCCGTTACACAAATTAGATTTCTAAGGAAGTCAACACCACCTCCTTTTGCAACTATCTCTGATCTTTTAGGGATTCACATGAGTAATTCCAGAAGTTTTAACAGAAGACTTGCTGAAGTCCCCTGGCTGTTTTATTCTTAGGTTCTTCTCATTTGTATATAGTTCAGCAAGGTCAGCAAGGTACAAATTGTTGACACTGTACAAATATATTAATAACAGAGAGAATCCATTCTTGTGACTGATTTGTCTGATTTCCAGAGGATGTGCTCAGTCAACAACAGCTACACAATTGTTTTTTTTTATCATCTTCTCATCTAATTCCATGAAGGAGAGAAGCATTGCCGTACAACAGATAATGAGTTGGAAAATAAGAAAGCTAACTTCAGAAATTAAGGCTTTAGCAAAACAGGGTAGCTTGTGTTTAATGCCTGTGTAACTTGGCAAGAGGGACATATAAGGCTTAGCGATGCCCAACATGTGCTTAGAGGTGGATTGTTAGTGGATGTCTTGGGGGTTCTGTAATCTAAGCTAATGTTTAAAATCAATTAATTGATGTTAGACACAGGGATCTGTTTTTATCCCTCTTTATTTCTGGGCCTTTCCATTCTCAAGGGCCTGAGAAACTAAACCTTACTTTGATAACTTGTTCTTTGTGGTAAGAGATGAGACTTCAGTGAAACATAATTATTTTTTAATGTCTCTCTTCCATACTAGGGTGTTGAATATATTTCAAAATGTTACTTTTAACCTTTCTCAGAGGGGAAACCATTCAAGAGTACTGTCATATCTTGCCTAGTTTTATGCTCAATTTATCAGTGAATATTTCTTGAACCATTATTACGGGAAGCGGTACCCAGCACTGTGTCCAGCGCCTCAGGCTTTGATGATAATAATTACCACAATCTCTGTGTTTCTTCTCCGGATCATCTCCCCAAACCTAGGTACATATATGTATACACACACAGTCATATACACAATCACACAAGTAATTGGTCTCTTTCACAGATCATCTCTATAATCTCATTATAATACAGTGTTGTATGTAGTTATTTGCTTGCTATTCTCTCCGCCATGAAACTGAGTATTGACAGGACAATACGAACCTATTTATCACTGTAAAGGTATCAGATACAAAATAGTAACCTAACTATTTGTTGGAGTGAATCATACTGAAGAGAATACTTACCTGCATTGAACAGTTTACCTACACTAAACAACCATTTAGAGATTATGCCACAGTTAAAGCACACAGAATTCCTTTGAGTACAGAAAAGGAGTTTGTTAAGGGACAAGTTTAATTCCTGATCGCTTATTCATTCTCTCATGAATATATTTTAATTCATCTTTGTCCAGTGATTTTTAGCATTGGGTGGGTCAAATATAGGGTAAGTAGGTACAAACAGCTTTATGAGAGCGATACTCTCTTTCTTTTGAAATGAAGAATTGTACTGCCTCTCAACGTTCTACGTTATGCACATCATGAGATTGACCTCTTTGCCAGCAGATGAACAGAAAATGTTTCAGTGTAGAGATATAGCAAGGGCTGGTCATGTCAACATTACTCCTCTCACTTTCCTATGTAGCAATTTTCATGCAAATATTCAGGGAGTCCCCAAATATGTTTGGATTATGAATGCTACCTTTGAGGTTACCCATAAAGTTTTCAATGAAAATGAAAAATCCAGCCATATTTAGAGCCAAACCCCCATCACAGATTTTAGACTTAGCTCTGCCAGTAATGATCGCAGTTATATTTTCAGTCCTAATTTTCCCTCTGGGGTTCAGCCCAGTATCTGCAGCTGCCCAGGTGATGTATTTTCCTTCATTCACATCTCCACTGAATGGCTAAATCCTATCTATCTACCTCCCAAATACCAATTGGTTTCATCAACTTTTCTCTGCTTGTACCACTGACTCCCCGATCCACGCTACTATTTCTCCTCACCTTAACTACAGTGATAACTACTAGGTCTCTCTATTTCTACTCTAGACCTTCTCCAGTCCATCCTTCTACTGCGGCCAATGATGAACAACACTTAGCATGGTGCCTGGCCAATAGCAGATGCTCAATAAATAGTTGTTCAGTCAATGAATGACTCAATGGGTGAAAACATTTGATAAACATGGCAAGTACCAACAGAAACTACAACTTTTCAGAGCCAGTGACATTAGATAATGAGATTAAGTGATGAGATATCTTATATTTTTAAATCTATCCTAGTAATTATGTAGAAAGAATTTATGCCTCAAGTCATGTGTTCTATTACCAGGACCACATAATGAAAGCATGGTCAGAGACAAGAGCCTCCTTTTAATCAAAGAAAAGTCTATTTGTTTTCTTAACAGATCTAAGTAAATGGAGAGAAAAACAACTCTTAAATATTTCCAGGTAGTTCTCCTAAAGTTCTAATGAATGATTTAGAAGCCAAGAAGGATTGAATAAATCTGTGAACCTAGAGAGGCGTAGCATTGATTTGAACAAAGTAAAACCTATTAACTTTGCAAAGTTGTGTGCTTTATAACAACAGTTTTCTTTAAAGCAAGGGCCACTGCTCTCAGAGGGCAGTGGAAGGCATGTATGCTCCACCTAAAGGCATTCAAATTATTAAAGTCCTAATGCCAAAACATGTCTGAGGACAGATTTAACTTGAACCCTTCAGTTTCAGATCCCCAAAGGCAGAGATTTAACATATATACTGTTTTATTCCTTTGGAATCTGCTTGAAATTGAGAAATGCATGTTTCGGGTTTTTTTCCCCCCAAGGCATTATTTCTTGGGGAAGGAAGAAAACAAAAGCCTGAGATAATCTCATAAAGCATGTAGTACTTAAAGTACTTTATGATGAATTCATTTGGTATCCACGTTAATAGAAGTGATAATAATGAATGTATATATCACTGATGTGGATGAGATAAACACATCTAAAGGAAACTTTATTGTAATTTGATATTAGGTAAATGTCCTATTAAAATAAATCGCTACTGTACATAATTTTCCTTTAGTTCGTTGGCAGGATGTTTGCTTTGGAAAAGGAGCAATCTAATTCTAGTTTGAGGAGGAATTCTCATTATTCTTTTATAGCAACCATTGTCAGGAGCAGATAGTGAATTGTACCAACGAACACATCTGCTACACAGGAAAAAAGAGTACTAGATGAAATCTAACCAGACCCCCTGCTGCCTCCATTTCCTGTAACAAACTAACAAAAACATACATGTTGTTTTAGCATTATTAGTGGGACACAATAAATGTTTACTGAAATGCAAAACAAATGAGACCAGGAGAAAGTACAGGCTGAAAAGGTACATTTTACCTTTCATTGATCATTTGTGAAGGCTGCTCCTCTTTGATTTCATTTAGTTGGCAAATCACAATTAAAAGATCTGCAGGTCCTTAGAAAAAAGTTGAATCTGAGGTACAGTTCAAATTTGGAGACATTTTACGGTCAAAAGAAGAAAAATCTCTTTCAGTATTACTTAATCCTTAGCTATAAAGTCTAATATAGACATGAATGCTACCAATAAATGACACTAAATAGAAATATTTTATAAATACCTATACAAAGGTGAGGCACTTAGCTCGCTCTCTCTCTCTCTCTCTCTCTCTCTCTCTCTCTCTCTCTCTCTCTCTCTCGGCTCCTCAACGGCCCAGCAGAAGACGAACATTTAAGCTGAGCAATGAGTTTGATCTGCAAAACTGGGGACACTCGGGGAAGCAGAAAGCCATTCTGTTTTACTGGGAGTTGGAGTTAAAGTTGGGATTGGGGAGCAGCAGTAGAGCGGGCTGCAAAAGCAGAGGAGAGAACAGGCTGTAGAGGCCTTTCAGACTTTCCCTGGTAGGCTAGTATTTGGACTTAATCTTGTAGTAAATATGGAGGCATCATTCTTGATCCCCTCACTCCGGGCTCTGGACCTTGATTCTTGCCACCTATACCTTTCATGCTTTACTAAAACATTACCACTTTTCACTTTTTTTAATCCTTCCTATTTTTGTGTTTACTATTTTTTTCACTCTGCCTCTCTTTCTCCCTCTTTTAAACTGCTGGATTTCCCCAGTTTTAGCCATCTTTCAATCCTTGTCACTATCCTCATGAGGTGCTCTCACAGGGTCATCAAGTCTTTCATGAGGATAGAATCACCCAGCCCATGAATGGGCTAGATTGAGTGTGTCCTGTTGCTAAGTCTGCTGTTTTCCTTAAGTATGTGTCCATTTCCTTACAAAAATTCATCATCTAACAAAAGTTGAGAGATATTTTCTGAGCACGTTAAAACCTCTAAAGGTGGTCATGACTGTATAGTCTAAGAACTAACATGAGAGACAAACTTGTCCAATTTATCTTTGAGAAAAGGACCAGAAACAATTTTTCAGACTCTTACTTGAATCCTAGGGACTGACAAAGAGGAACAGTGGCAAAGATAGTGCATCATATTTTTTATGAAATTGCACCATAAATTTCTACCTGGCAGTTTCACAAATCTCTAGAGGGTTCATATTATTACATGTTTTCACTTGACCAATGAGTAAACTGAGGCAGTGATTAATCTGTCTCAAAATAAAACAATAACAGACTTACCAGTAAATCACAGGATTGGATTTTTGACATATTTGCTTGTTCAGTGAAGGTTTGTTTGTCTCTCTTCTGTTTCCCTCAGTCTTTATCTTTTCTCCCAATCATTTTTTGTCTCGTCTATTTTCCTATTCCACCTGGTTTGTGATATTTTGCCAATTCTTTATCTCCTACATAGCTTATCCAATTTGTCATTGTACAATTTCCCATAACTGCTTCTTAGCTTTCTATTTTTCTTCATTTGTCACATTTTATTTTCTAGGTATTGTGTTTTGATACAGTTTTGGAAAGTTTTACAAATATACTTATTAAACTTATGCAGTATTTTCAGACAAAATGTACTAGTTTCTTTGTCTCATATTTTTCCCTCTATAAAAATCTACTGATAGGTGTTCCTTCCTTGCCTATAATTCTTCTTCTCTTCCCTCAATTTGACCAGACTTGGAGGACTTAGATATGTGTGTCACTGTCTATAATTTAGGAACATTTCTCAATTTCAAAAGCATACAAGAAGTTAATAATAATGCAGTAACTCTAAGACGTGCCCCTTCTGCTCCCTTGCCTGCTCCACGTATTTCTTGCCTACCTTTCTTTAATAGTGTATCTATTTTATACACCTATGTCGCCTTTCATGCAGAGATTCTGATTCAGTGGGTTTACAGTGGAATTCTGGACTTTTGTATTTATAGTTTGAAAAAGCTCCCTAGGGGAGTCTGATAAGCAGTCATTATTAAGAATGATGCTTTAATATTGGAATCAAAACACAATAAGCTTTCTAACTATGATGAATAACCCAATCAATTTAATTATGATTTTTTTTCTATCCAAAGCTAAGACTAGATGTTAATTGCCAGAGAAAGAGATAAGGATGCCTATGACAACAGAACATTAATATGATATCAAAGCTTGGAAAGTTCGCTGGTAGTGAATAATTTAGTACTTAAAATAGTTAGAAGCTATAGAATGAAAATGAATTTGTTTTTCACTAAGTGAATAAAGTTGATTGAGGTTTTACATTTAATTTTGTAAGTCAAATTTTATCTTTGGGCTCAGAGGCTAGCTGTAAAACAACATGTACAAGTTTTTACTTCCTGTTTTGATCCATTATTTTGTTGTCTTAAGCGTTATTACTGAAAATTCTCCTCATGTCGATCATACACTATAAATACTTCTCCTGATGACAAAATCTCACACAAATGCAGTACACTATTTAATGAGCTCTTCTTTCACAAAATTTTTTTTAAAAATCTGAAGGCCCTGATTTGGGACTCTGTATAAATGAGATTTGAATCTAACAATTTTAAATTATTGCTTCATTCTTAGCTACTCAGTTCTATCACTTATCTGGGAAAAATAAATAATAAAGCCCTTGTTGATTCTACAATTGGATTGTAAAAGTCACTGAAGCCATCAGCCATGAAGTAGAAGGGCCAAGATCAAAAATACAAAGCAAGGGGGCTGAGAGAAAATTCTGAAGCAGTTTTAGTTTATAGCATTATACCCTAGAATCAAGAATTCTTTGATTCCTTAACAAAGATCCAGAGGGCATTTACTCTATCATGTTATTACTCAAAGTGTTGTTCCCAGACCAACGATATCAGTATCCCCTTGAAGATTGTTAGAAGTAGAGAATTTGGGGCCCTCGACAGACGTACTGAATCGGAATCAGCAGTTTAACAAGATCTCTAGGAGATGTGCACATTAAAGTTTGAGACTCAGTGCTATAGAACACATCTGATAGGTGCTCCATGCATTTTTAAAAAGTATTTCTAACAGCCGTGGGTATTGGACATTGTTGGAGATACAAATTAGAGCCATAATCTTTCTCCTCTAACAGCTTCCCTGACTTTGGTGTTTTCGGCAAAGGTTTCCCCATTTCAGGAGTCATTCATGATTGCATGATCCAGCTAGTTCTCCAGCCCTGTTGATTCTGCCTCAACAGTTCATGTTACCTCTTGCCTTTCTGTTCTGGTGCATTGTCTAAACTCTAGGTTTAGCCCCAATACCTACCTCGCAGACTCCTGTCCTAGCTGTTTTACCTGTGTCCTGCCTTAACATTAGCCTAAACTTTGCCTCAGAATTACCTAGCAACACAGCTCTAGCTCTGACACTCCTGTACTTATGTCATTTTCTGTTGCTCTCCAACGAGTTGCAAAGTCTTTAATGAAAAGCAAAGTCCTCTCTGCCCAAGCCCAATATTAATCCAGGGCTACACCTCTCCCTAAACTTCCACTCTCATACGGTGACATAGAGCCCAAATGTATACTCGGGATCAGATCACAGAAATTGCACACCATAGGCCTTCTGCCATCCCCTTTCCCCCCGCCCCGACCCTGCATGTCCCTAAGGCCTACCTATTCTTTCAATTCCAAATTATCTCCTTTTCATCCTTCCACTAAGATCCTCCCCCTTCTGATCTATCATTTATTGAGCACCTTGCTTTCTCTGTTCTACTGTATATAGTGTAACAAATTATCCTTCACAAATATGTCTAATCTTGTCAGCTAGATTATACACTGCCTAAAACCTAGAAAATTGTACTTACTTATTTGAATCTCTAGGAGGTCCAGTGATCAGTATTAATACTAATAATACCTTGGCAATGATGAGAACTCCTTCCTTCCTCCCCTCCTCTCCTCCTCTGCTTCCTTTATTCATAGATTCATGCATTCACTCAGTGGATACTTATTGAAACCCCTCATGAACCAGATGTTATAGTAAGCATTAGGAACAAGACTGTATATAGGACACAATCTCTGACCTCAAAGAATTTATGGTATAATCGGAATATAGACACAGTTTGTTATGAATGGGGCTACCTCTTACTAAGCAATAACTGTCACATGCAACAGTGATCTGAACAGGTGTTAAAGAGTGTGATGCAAGTAAAGTCAACTAGCTGCAGGGAAGTATCACATGTTTACTAGAGCACATCTCATGCACAAGAGAGTATGGTCGGGAAAGCTTACTAATAGCTCAGTGACTGTGCATAGTTTTATGTTTATTGTGAGGTACTGTGCTCCTGGAATAATGGCCTGTTGTCATTTTTGCAGATTTAGTGAGTCTTTTAATTGTTGAAGACATACTACCAAAAATTCTAGTATTCAAAATAATAATACATGAAAGTAGTAAAAACCAAACAAACAAAAACCCAAGAAATTTATGTGTAATGAGAATCTAAAGGAGATTTGACCCAGTCTTAGAAAACAGGCATTCATTTATTTATTTGGCAAGCATGTAATGGAGTTTGTATGTACTTGCTCTTGGGACAGAGGGATATAAGAATATTATGTAAATAGAATCACATGTACTGGAAAGTGGTCTGCATAATGACTGTCCCATCCATATGTAAGGGACTGTGAGTCCTTTAGATTGAAATATGGTAAATATCTCAAGTTCTTATATTACTTCATTTTCTAAACTTCAGATTTAGTAATGGGTTGTAATTGCCTTACAAATTCTAGATTACCTTTTTTTTTTAAAAAAAAAGGTAGAGTGCCTTTTTTATTTAACGGCAAAAGGCATTTTTAATACATATTTGGTTGCAACAGTCTTTTTAAAAAGAACTATTTTTCTGACACTCTACTCTTAAAATTTCATTTAGGATAAAAAGCAGAAGATATTTAAGCTTGACACCGTCAATGACTCATAAAAATATTCTGGTGGCTATAGATTATTTTTAAATTTCTCTGTACCTTAGGGATTTCTTGATAGGCTGCCCCTGAAAGCAATTACTTCTCAGTCTTATGTGGTTTTATAATGCAAAATTCATTGATGGAATCAGAATTTGAAATAAATTTCCTTCTCGTATAGTAATGAATTTTTGTTTAAATATCTCTAGGCTTTTTAAAAAAAACTCTGGCTACACTATGTTTCTTCTTTTTCACCTCTCATATTGACAGTCTCGAAGAAATCTAAATACTTTCTTCATGTTTAAATTGTACAGTACTTCATAGACTATTAAACATGGAATATCCTTGTGGGGACAAGAAATCGAATTTGCTCTTGAGAAGGTTTCCAACTAATTGATTTGTAGGACATTATAACATCCTCTAGCTGACAAGCTTTACAAATATAAAAACGAGCTGAACTGAGAGGGTGCTTTTTTACTGACATATAAAAGGTGTCTTTCTGTCTTGTATCCTTTGGATATGGGCATGTCAGTTTCATAGAGAAACTTTCACATGGAGCTTTTTTATTTCTTTCTGTCCCAATAGAACTGCATGTGGTAGCACACTGTTTAATCTTTTCTCAAATAAAAGGACATGGGGCTTCATTTTTGTTTTGCCTTTTTGGTATCTCACAGGAACTCCAGGATGGCATCGGGCAGCGGCAAACTGTTGTCAGAGTATTGAATGCAAATGGGGAAGAAATAATTCAGCAGTCCTCAAAAACAGATGCCAGTATTCTACAAGAAAAATTGGGAAGCCTGAATCTGCGGTGGCAGGAGGTCTGCAAACAGCTGGCCGAAAGAAAAAAGAGGTAGGGCGACAGATAAACTAGGAATTCTAAAGTTTTAGCGGAGCTGTTTAAGCTGCCCTTAAAAGAAAAAAAAAAGATTTTTGTGAAAGATTATAACCAGGGTGAAAGGCACTAACGTTAAGGAGCCCATCAACAGTTAATAGCAATAGTGAACTTGTTCGTTCTTTTTCTAGAATAATAAAATACGTAGCTGTTGCTAGTTAAATGGGCAGTGCTTTTTGACTGTTATAAATTTTGAAGTTTGTTTTAAAAATCACACATGATTGTTTAAATATGAATGTCTTCAGTCTATTCCAGCTTAAACAAGCTGCTTCTCAATTATTTTTTAAAGAATATGAGAAAGGGAAGTTATAAATGACCATTTTGTAGGAAAGACTTTGGCTAGATTTTTTTAACAGCTACATATGTGACTTACGATGCTGAAAAACATGATAGTCATATATACCTTTTAGTTCCACTACATTTCTTAGTACATTCTGAAAGAGGGACTTGGGCTGAAAACGTTCAAATCTAGAGAGGAAAACAAAACTTGAGAAAGGTTAGTGTTGAATTCAATCATCATTTAACTTTCCCTTGGAATGTATCGAAAGTATAGAAAGCCAAGTGTGTGCTGCTGCAGTTGGAAAACATAGATATTTTTATAAACAGGAATTTGTATTATGCTTCCAGTTGTTGCGAATGTTTCCTGTTTCATAAGGGAGGACTTGGTCATTATTTACCAAATGAGACTATTGTTATGAACAACGAAAACTCAGTTCTACTGCCAAGCTTTTGCTTCCTACCTATCATCTACATAATAGGTGGATTTTAATATTCAGAAGGCTAGAACAACTCACTGATGAGCGTCTTTGGTGAGGATGTGTTAGAAAGATTTTGGAATTACGTCCATTGTCCATTGCCCACCTCCTCTGGCCGCCTTTGCTCATGTTGCATTATTCAGAAAGTAGGTACAATTCATATTGCTGTACAAAATGAATGCATTAGTTGATCTACACACATGTGCGCACACACGTACACAAATCTTGCTAAAGTTAAAAAATAATAGCATCATCTGAAAACATTTTTATTTTAAATCTTGGTTTAGAAAATATTGTTTTATATATATATAAACAAAATATATATTGTTCTATGTATTATATATATAAACATAAAATAAAGATCCAAACTTTGTAGTTAAATTGCTTCCTTGGGAAAGTCATACACTTTTTTTTCCCCCAAATTGAAATCCTTCTATTAAATATACAACTATCCCATTATTTAAATAACTGATATATTTACACTGTGGGCAGGTTTAAACCTGTGTAACATCATTTCTGCCCCAGACCCAATCTAGTCTAAAATAAGATGTTAAGAAATGGGGAGATTAAGGAAAATTGAATAGCACGTATAAGAATATGTTGAATTCATAAAGTGGATTAAATTGATTGGAGGATTATTTTTTCATTATTGTATACAAGGTATTGTTTCTCATTTTGAAGTACCTTACTCATATAATGTTTGAGTAAAGCTTGTTAATATTTTCTATAACTTCTTACCTGGATTTTTAAATTCTTGTTATTGGTTATTGACTTATAAATGCAAATTATAACTTATAAATGAAGATAGGGCAATATACCTGTTTCACCAAATAAGCTCAAAAATTTTAGATCTTTCTAAGCTTAGAAGAAATTGGTGTATGCTGACTCTTGTGAAATATTACACAAACTGTAGGTTAATTACAGCTAGGGATTTGGCTGTAATTGGTTAGAAAAAATTTCTCACATTTAAACATTCTGACCTACATTAACTATTGCACTTTTGGTCCTTAAAAAGTCAAGATCGATTTCCTTGAGATTTTTTTTTTTAACTCAGCTTTTAAAGTTGTCCACTTCATGATACATTTAAAAAGTAAATGTTAGCATATTTAAATTTTCACTGAGATCAGTTTTGTGGCATACTCAGGATTTTTGTATCATTTAAATTTTATGAAATGTAAAAGTGATAAAATATAAGTGCCATTTCTATACAAATACACTCACAGCTATTTCCAAGCACCCAGTAGCACATAAAGTAAAAATAAGTAAAATAATATTTTATAAAGAATTTATTAACCTAACAGTTGTGGGAGGGCTGTACATGAGACTATTATTAATCAGTGTCATGCTTTCAATGCACTCCAAGCAGAAGTTAGAAGGAGATAGAAGTTATTTATTGCACAGGTGAAAAATAAGATGACTGTTCAAGGTGACAACAGTATTCTTAGTTTGCAGTGGGATTTAAATACAGCTGTTGGAAATAGATAATATTTCTTAGTCCATGTACACAAATGAAAAAAGTATATAATTTAAGCAGTTAAAGTCTACAAAAGTTATTTGTAGCTTTATAGCTACAGAATTTTAAACGTTTCTCTTTGAAAATGTAAGCTATCCGAAATATGAGAAGAAAATTCTCAGAAAATTTCAAATGCAGTGGACATCCGTTAAGGTTAGTCTGTGTTGGAAGTAAATGAAGTATAAAATAGTCAATTAGCTGTGCAATTTAATATAGAAAATTTACCGTTGCCTCAATTATGAAGCAGAGGAACTGGATAACATCTATAGGTTTAAGCATCATAGTAATGAGTTTAATGATGACTTAGCCGCCAAAAACGTCTTTGTAAACAAAGAAGATGCAAGTGAAAACCTATTGACCATAAAGGGAAGTCATAGGTTAAAACAAAGCAAGCCTGTATATGAAGACTCTTAAGCCTCGGTCCACTGATAGAATTCAAGGGGTGCCATGAGCTTGAATGGGGGGAAATACCTCTTTGTTTTCACTAACCTCTTAACTGAAGTTGAGCATCCCCTTGCATTTTGAATATAGGCAACAAACCAGAGCAATGCTAGCAGTATCTGTGAAAGCACAGATGTTTTCCTGTCTCATTAGAGTTGTTACATATATCTCAAAATATGGTTCTTGCTTATCACTGCTTCAAAACTACAGTAGTTATTAGATCTACCACAGTATCTTATTAATGTGTTAATAATAAACAAGCAAGCATTACTTTATCACAAAGTTGTGTTTCTAATAGCTTTGAAACTATTTCAATACAATTGGCTTCCTGTGGTGTCCTATGTATTTTATATTCTGGATTTTAAAACATTATTCTGAGAAGCCTCAGGCTTCACCAGATTGCTGAAGGGGTCCATAACATGAAAACAACAACAACAACACTGTTTCTAGTCAGCTGTTCGTTTAATCTGCCCAGAGCTCATTCTCATATATTGGGTTGGCCAGAAAGTTCGTTTGGAAAAACCCGAACGAACTTTTTGGCCAACCCAATACCATGCTTTTACTCCTTTTTGATGGTGTAGTCACCATCCTCAAACATTCCTTTATTTTTTCCTGGAGTTTTCCAGGAGATGTACCAGTCAAGGGAATGTAGGTAGGCAGGCCTTCAAGCAATGGGTTGCTGACAACATAAGAAACTGTATTTTACTTAGAATAATGTCAGTTTATGAAAGATTGAATGAAAGAGGGAAGCAGCATAATGGGAGGTGAAATCTCTAAATTGAGGAATCTCTGAATCATTGCCCATGGCAACAAACAATGATCTTAAGAGATTATCTCTCCTCTTTTCTTTTGACGAATGTGATATTACTTTCTCCATTTCACAGATAAGACAAAAATTGTACTAACATATATTGAGGAATAACAACTTTAATTTAAATTTTACTGGATTGAAAATATTGCTTGAAATTTTTCTTTTCCAATTTTTTTTTTTTTTTTTTTTTTTGCGGTAAGCGGGCCTCTCACTGTTGTGGCCTCTCCCATTGCGGAGCACAGGCTCCGGACGCGCAGGCTCAGTGGCCATGGCTCACTGGCCCAGCCGCTCCGCGGCATGTGGGATCTTCCCAGACCGGGGCACGAACCCGCTTCCCCTGCATCGGCAGGTGGACTCTCAACCACTGCGCCACCAGGGAAGCCCTTCCAACATTTTTTAGTGAAAAATTTCAAGCATATAGAAAAGTTGAAAAAAAGCATAATGAATACCCATATACCCTCCTCTCCTCCTTCTACATTTCTAGATTCAACAATTAACATTTTACCATATATGCTTTTTCTTTCTCTTTCTCTCTACCTCCTCAGTATCTGCCTTGATGTAATATAGGAAATAATATACACACACAAATTTTTGTTTTAACAATTGCATGTAAATTATAAACACTCTTATACTTAACCACTAAATACTTCAGCATGCATCTCCTTAGTTTAATGACATGCCGTATATAATCATGAGTGTTTATCATGCTCAAGAAAATTGAAAATAACACCATATTTTTAATGTCCTATCCATGCATCTTTTCAAATTAGAGTTTTCTCCAGATATATGCCCAGGAGTGGGATTGCTAGATCATCTGGTAACTCTTTTCAGTTTTTTTTAAGGAACCTCCATACTGTTCTCCATAGTGACTGCACCAATTTACATTGCCACCAACAGTGTAGGAGGGTTCCTTTTTCTCCACACCCTCTTCAGCATTTATTATTTGTAGAGTTTTTGATGATGGCCATTCTGATTGGTGTGAGGTGATACTTCGTTGTAGTTTTGATTTGCATTTCTCTAATAATTAGCAATGTTGAGCACCTTTTCATGTGCCTCTTGGCCATCTGTATGTCTTCTTTGGAGAAATGTCTGTTTAGGTCTTCTGCCCATTTTTGGATTGGGTTGTTTGTTTTTTTATGTTAAGTCGTATGAGTTGTTTGTATATTTTGGAGATTAATTCCTTGTCAGTAGCATCATTTGCAAATATTTTCTCCAAGTCCATAGGTTGTCTTTTCATCTCATTTATGGTTTCCTTTGCTGTACAAAAGCTTTTAATTAGGTCCTATTAGTTTATTTTTGTTTCTCTAGGAGACAGATCCAAAAACATATCACTGCAATTTATGTCAGAGAGTGTTCTGCCTATGTTTTCCTCCAGGAGTTTTATAGTATCCAGTCGTACACTCAGGTCTTTAATCCATTTTGAGTTTATTTTTGCATATGATATTAGAGAATATTCTAATTTCATTCTTTTACATGTAGCTCTCCAGTTTTCCCTGCACCACTTATTGAAGCGACTGTCTTTTCTCCATTGTTTATTCTTGCCAACTTTGTCATAGATTAATTGACCGTAAGTGTGTGGATTAATTTCTGGGCTTTATATCCTGTTCCTTTGGTCTATATGTCTGTTTTTGTGCCAGCACCGTACCATTTTGAGGACTGTAGCTTTGTAGTATAGTTTGAAGTCAGGGAGCCTGATTCCTCCAGCTCCATTCTTCTTTCTCAAGATTGTTTTGGCTATTCATGGTTGTTTGTGTTTCCACACAAATTTAAGGTTTTTTTCTTCCAGTTCTGTGAAAAATGCCATTAGTAATTCGATAGGGATTGCATTGAATCTGTAGATTGCCTTGGGTAGTATGGTCATTTTAACAATACTGATTCTTCCTATCCCAGAACACAGTATATCTTTCCTCCGTTTGTGTAGTCTTCAATTTCTTTCATCAGTGTCTTATAGTTTTTGGAGTACAGGTCATTTGCCTCCTTAAATAAGTTTGTTCCCAGGTATTTCATTCTTTATGATGCAATGATAAATGAGATTGTTTTCTTAATTTCTCTTTCTGATACTTCATTGTTAGTATATATAAATGAAATAGATTTATGTTTATCAATTTCATATCCAGCAAATTGACTGAATTTATTGATGAGCTCTAATAGTTTCTGGTAGCATCTTTAGGATTTTCTATGTATGGTATCATGTCATCTGCAGACAATGACAGTTTTACTTCTTTTCCAATTTCAATTCCATTTGCCTTCTCTTTTCTGTATTTCTTTTAAACTGGAAGTTGGGTCTAGATGAAACTTGAAAAGATACAAGTCAAATGTTTTTGGCAAGAATACTTCATATAGGATGCTATGTAATTTTTATCACATCAGGAGATGCATAATATGAGGTATTCTCACTCTAAATGCTGCTAAGTTTGATCACTTGCTTAAGGTGGCAACCATTAGATATTGAATTGTAAAGTAATATATTTTTATTTGAAATTAGTCAGTCATCCGATGGCTTTAATACCCATTGATGATCCTTCCCTGGCCCAATTGTTACATTGGGGACTCAAAATTATGATTTTCCAAGTTCTGACATGAATCCTACAAGCTGATTTCTTCTATTAAAAAAAGAAAACACTTCCTTTTTTCTCTCTTTGATCTCAATATGGACTTAATGGATTCTGTTTTAGTCAATATGTTGTAATGAATTAGTTATGGTTCTTGCTGATCCTCACCTCTACCAAATTTAACCAGTGGGAGCCCGTTCAAGCTTTCTGCTTAAATATCCCAGGTTCACCTTGTATTTTCCCTGCCCCAGGCATGGAATCTACCATTCTCTAAGGGCCTCTGATTTCCTTCACTGGAGAATGTTACATAGAAACCAAGACCCGGGCAGTAACACCTTCTCAAAGGAATACTGGCACCTTTCTGGCAAGCAGTACTAGGGGAAAAAATGTTTTCATGTTACTTTTGCAAGGATGCAAACATCTCTATCAATCAGAATACATCAAAATCCGAAGTAAGGCTAAGCATATTAAAAAGTTCTTATTGTGTTAGACTTCATTTCATGTAAAAGCAGTACCTTCTTAATCATTTCAGTGCCTCTACTGCTGAATTTTTGAACCAAAGTTTACCTGTATATAATCTATGCTAGTTTACCAAGCAAATTAATGGTGTAAATAAGCTAATGAGAGGCATTCCTGAATGTACTTAAGGGAAGAAATTGCTTTTTAAAGACCTTAGCTCACTGTTTGCATGCAAATAGATGCTGTTAATTAGCAATGAGCCTTATCTAATTCATTAAAGTAGGCCTAGTAGGACCTCTTCTTGAAAATCTCCATTAGCAATTCATATTACTCTATGCACCCTTTGTAAGACAACTGGTTTTCTCTTAAGTCCTCTTTAATTTTGGCTTCTCAACTAATTCAGATGTCCCTAACAAAATAGTCTTCAGATAGACCTTTGTTTTCTACAAAGTGAAAACCAAAATTTTACTATAATTCACAAGTCTCTTTGTGGCGTAGGCCATATTTTAAATGTAGCCAACATATGCGTGTAAACCAGTGCTAAAAGCCTTTTCACACATTCAGCCTTGGCCCCCCAGAATCCCTCCAGCCCTGGCTCTAGTCCACTTGCTTTATACCTGAACTTCCCTGGTTTCTTATCACCAGTTTTAACCCTGATTCTTCTTCCAGTCCGGAGTTTGCAGACTGAGTGCCCATAAGCTGAATCTAGCTTGGAAAGCGCGTAGTCTTTTTACATAGGCACTGTTATGAAATAATTGCCAACATTTAAAAATTGAGAGTCTTCATATTTTAAAAATATAGGATTTCTGTCTCGATTTTGAAACCTTAGATCTGGCTACTAGGCATTCATTCCGACGTTCTCTCAAGGCATGATTAGTTGCAACTAAGTAATATAACAGATGTTTCTTGCTGCTCAAAGTGTGGTCTCTGGACCAGAGCACAGACATCACCCGGGAGTTGCTAAGAAATGCAGAATCTAATAAATCATAGTCAGCATTTTAACACTATTCCCAGGTGATTCATGTGCATCTTAAAGTTTGAGCAACACTGGTTTGGGCAAGCAAGCCTTCTCTTCAGTTTGCTACAATTGTTCCACCTCAGTCGTTTATATTAATTGCTTTCCCATAGACATTTGACTTAACAATACATTATATGGACCCTTATATACTGATGATGATTATGATGGTGGTGGTGGCAGCACTTAATATTGCCAGGAGCGGTTCCAAGTGCTTTACATAGCTCGTGTAATCCTCATAACAACTCTATTCTTATTTCCGTGTCTACAGAAGGGCAATCGGAGCACACACTGCTGAAGTTCTTTGCCCCAGATCCCATAACTAGCAAGTATTTGAACCAGGATATAAGCCCAAATAGTCCTAAATCTCGCATTGTTATTCTAGATCCGATTTTACATTAGTTAGCTTGGACCTTTAGTATTCTCTAAGATATACTTCTGTCGACTAAAAATATATATACACAACCTAAAAGTTGAGAGTTATGTTTTATTCGGCAGACATACTGAAGCCTTCAAGCCTGGGAGGCAGCATCTCAAGTAACCCTGAGAAAACCCCTCCAAGGAGGTGAGGCGAGAGGGGAGCTAGGATATATGGGAGTTTTGCAACAAAGGGCAGGTAGTCTGAACGTCAAAAGATTATTGTTAATTAAAGAAAACCAGATATCTCAGGTTAAGGAATTTCGCACTTTTCTTCCTGTGGGAAGATGCAAGGGTCTGGGCTCACTGAAATCATTCGTTTGATATGCACCCCAGCTATCTCAGGCCAGTATCCTGTCTTTTCACATCCTGAGTTTCCTCAGGGCTCACCGTCAGGCCAGGCGTGGCTGCAGTCTTACGGCTGCTAGATGGCAGATATTCTTTGTTTCCTTCCTGAGTTCCCTCAGGACTCACTGGTGGAGGGCTGCAATCTCTGATGACCGTGACATCCTTTGTTTACTGATATGGCAGGCAGTATTTTATTTCTCACTTACAGTTTCTGCCCACCAGCCTCTCACTTACCAAGCCCATTCCCTTACCTGGCCATACTCAGTAGCAAGTGAATAGGACATGAAATCTCTTCTGACCTATCTTTGCAAGCATGTTATCTGCCATTTTCAGCATTTCAGCTGGTGTCTCAAGCAGAAAATGACCTGAAGTGTTCTGTCATTCCGCTTTTGCAAAAGCCATTTACTTTTGTGTTAAATTGCCTTTCCCCTTAATTTTTGTTCAAAATCCTACCCATGCTCCAGAAGCCAACTGAAGTGCGATTTTCTCAATCAAGCAGAAGTACTTTGCTCTCAAGTTTTTCTTGCTCCTTTTCATAACACTGACATAACATTTTACATATCTATTATATATCATATGTACATATATTTTATTTCCCCAGCAAAATTGAACGCTTCATGAGGGCAAAGCAACATCTTACTCTCCTCTCTATAACCCACAATACTTAGCAGAAAATCTAATACACTGTGGATGACCAAAAATTATTTTCTCAATTTAAATAGTAAAAATTCTATCCATATTCAAATTAAACTAGGCATTTAAATCTTTACACTTGACATTGTTACATAGGTTAAAAATAGATCTACAGAGCCAGAACCATTTTTTAAAATGTTTTTATAATATCACATTTCCATGGATACATTTTTTAGTTCTGAAAATTGGACTTGATCAGCTTTAATCTTAAAAATGGTATAAGTTGGGTTAATAACTCATAGTTTAGGTGTTCTCCAGAGTTTAATACTCTTAAGAGAAAATGACTTCAATCCCCATAGTTATTTACTCCAAAAAAAAGGTCTTTGATTCAAAAACTTTGTACATTTTTTTGTGTGTGTCAGTCTCACTGGATCACAACTAGTAAATTCTAGTGATCTAAGTAGGAATTAGACTCGAAATTAGGTATTTTACCCTCATCCAACCTGTAACCAGAAGATATTTTAGAGGCAGTCCTTATCGCCAAAGGTCTATTTTTAGATTGATCAGAGAGGATCATACAGATATTATTATCCACAGGTATCTATGGAAAAGCTCATTTCTTCCCATCTGTTCTCTGATGACTCTTGAAAAGCTTTCAAGGGCATTCATAATTCTTCATCAAAAGACTATGAAAAATTAGCTTCATAGCTAATCCTTTTAGGTCCTGTTTTCTTCTTTGAAACTTGGCAAATTCTAGTGAAACTGACTAGCTGGATCCAAACATGATGTCACATTGGCTGCTACAGACAATATCACTCCCTATAGATACACAAGTGAATGCATACTCTGTATGGTCTTCTATCAACTTTTATGGGGCTGGGGAGATGGGAGTTGAAGTAGGGAGAATGATCTCTGGCATGGGCCTTGTAGGTTGGCAGGAGTCAAATGAAGAATGAATGGACACACCAGACAGGAAACGTGATAGGAGCAAAATCAATGAAACAAAGAGTGGATACGTTGAAGGACTACATGCAGTTCAGTACAGATATGCTCTCTTAAATCTCCATTTACTTTACTCATCTACCTAGTCTAAGCTCTTCATTCTATATATGAAACCAACATCCTGGGCTTCCCTGGTGGCGCAGTGGTTGGGAGTCCGCCTGCCGATGCAGGGGATGCGGGTTTGTGCCCCGGTCCGGGAGGATCCCACGTGCTGCGGAGCGGCTGGGCCCGTGAGCCATGGCCACTGAGCATGCACGTCCAGAGCCTGTGCTCCGCAACGGGAGAGGCCACAGCAGTGAGAGGCCCATGTACCGCCAAAAAAATAAAAAATATATTAAAAAAAACAAACACCAACAGCCCAATTCCTATTCCAAACTGAATGCTGGATATTAGTAACTTATAGATGTTTTTTAAAGTTTTTCAAGTGGACTTCCTGAAACCATGCACCTTGCCTCCCATCATTTGAGAGTATGATTTCTAAGAGTCAACCGTGTGCTGTTCCCAACCCATGTATGCAAGTTATTCTTATTTTTAGAATTTTCTTATTCAATTAAATATTACATAAACTAATAAATTGGAATGCAGAGAGAAAGAAAATTGTGGTTTCTATTAAAACTAAGTTGAATGCTTTGGAAGACTGATTAACAAATAATGCTGTTCAATTAGATGTGGATGAAGCAACTATTTAAAATTGGGGGTAGAGGGTAGAAACCACAAAAATCTGGAAGGATTTTGCGTTTAGATTTTTTTCCAATGTCTCTAAATCTTACTCTAAAGAAATCAAAACTAAAAGTCATAGATTATGCAGTCTAGGAGTGTTTTCTACAAGAAAGAATATGCTGAATTTCAGTCAGTTCCCCCATACCAAATGAGTAGTGAGTTAATGATCACTTATATGTTCTAGGTGAAAATAAAATGTTTAAATATGCATAAACGACTTTATATAATCCATCCAGCTTAACAATATTGTTTCAAAGCCTGCCTATCCAGTCATCCCAATTAAGTTTAGTAAGAGGATTTCTCTTGTTTGTCTAAAGGACAAAGTGTGGTGTGGTGCTAAATAGAGCAGTCAAGATGGACCAGGTCATAAAAGATTTTGTATCTCAAAAAACTTCTTTCTGGGGTGGCATAGAAGAACATGGGGAGGTTTTTCAGTGGATGAGATGTGGACCCATATAGGCCCCTCTGATAGTTGAGCTCAGGGTGAAATGAAGAGGGTGAGACTGGCAGCTGGGTGACTCAAGTTAAGTAGTTTTGTAGTATTTCAGATTAAGGACAATGAGTGTCTGAGCAAAATAAAGCTTATAAAAGTGAGACACATTCAAGATACTCGGTAGATGAAAGTAAATTAACTCGGTAATTGATTAGATGAGAGGGTTGGGAACTTGAAGGAACTATTCTAGGAGAACCTCCTTCCCCAGATTTCTGGCTTGGAGAATTGGCCGAATGGAGTGCTGTTAGTTATGAGAGGAAATACAAGGGGCCGTATGCAGGTGGAAAGAAGGCAAATCAGACATAAAGACGTCAACTTGGGATATGATAGGTTTGAGGGGCCTGTGGAGCAATTAAAACAAGTAGTCAGAAAACATGCGTTTGGATGTGCAGGGCTGAAGGCACTGACCCTTCTTCTTCTCAGTGAAGCCATGGTAGCAATCCCCAGTCAACTAACTGCTTCTCAATGAGATCCCTTTCTCATTTCATTTACTCACGAGCTGGTAAACAAAAGAGAGTTCCCAGAGTACATATTAACCAGTAAACACTGCTGTGGAGAAAGGGTTCAGGTGTTAGGAAGCTACTGTGGCAGATGAATACTAGTGGTGACTAATTGACTGAAGTAATACCTGCGATCTCTATGGGGTCACAGACTAGCACCCTTAATTCACAAATCAGAAGCGCTGGTAGACAAAATATGGGAGACAGACCAGGAGAACATATTCATCGTAACATACAAAAAAATAAGCTCAAAGTTCTCACCCTACTAATCGCAGATCAGAAATGGCCTCTGTGTATGTTTGGGACACCCTGGTGAAAGCGAGGTTGTCTACAGCATATTTAAAGCATGGATACGGCATTCAATGAAATGCAGACGGTCAATACAGAGGTAGCTAGAGAGCCTATAACATGACAAATAAGCACAAAGCAAAGCATGTCCCATAAGACTCCATACTTGGAGTCCTGTAAATGCACTCTCCCTTTAAGGTTATTGGTGTCTAAAATCTGTCTATTGTTGTCTGTCTGACTCAATAGCAGCTCCACCTAGATCCCACCATTTTCTTAAAACAGGCCAAAAGGCATTTTGCTTTCTTTCCATTTTCCTTGTTGCTGAGGAAACTTGAAATGACTACCTTCAAAGCCTGTCCTATGAGACATATTTCACATTATGAGCAGTCATTTCCGAAGTGTTTTTTATGTTAGAATTACAAACCATCATACCACTAAAAAGAAACACAATATTCACAGGTCAGTAGACCATCTTTGTGCACAAAGGAAAACCCACACTAGAGATAAAAATGTGTTGATCACTTCATTGATTACTTCCTGGGATTTAATATAATTGTAGGATGCCTTAGATATGTGTGCTAGTCTGTTCTCATGTTCCCTTTAACAAATCTCATCTGTTTTAGTAATTCTGAACTGGCGTGGTTTGGCCATTAATATATATCTAAAGTTATCATAGTTTGCTTTTTTCCATATAGATTAATTAAATAAAATATGTTTTTCTCTTTTTATCCATTGACAAATATGTTTTTAAAAACCTTTTCTAAAGTGGAAAACACCATACGTGTGTGAGCTGCTAATCTAATAATTTTTCACTTAGTTATACACTCACCAGTATAATAACATCTCCTCATTTTCAGAAGACCTTATCTCTTAGTTCACAGGAACCTTGCCCAATTAATTACTCTCTCTCCCCTGTAAGCACACAAGCATAAGTGTAACTTCATCCTTTCTCTACTGGCTTCCTACCCTTGACCAAGTAAGTATATTTAGCTCCCAGATTAAAAATAAATTACCAACACTCCTTTCCTAATGTGCTCCACTGTACTTGTCAGGGTTTTTAGCTGTGAATAACAGAATCCAGTTCTCTTTAATGTAAGCAGAAATTGACTTTATGAGAAGGATAAAGACCTGCTCCTATTCCCATATAGAAGGCTAGAACATCGGCTCAAAAATGGGCAGGAACCAAGGGAGAGGCTCAGCTCTAGGAACAACAGTCCAAATCATACCCTGTCTCTGCATGCTGCCATGGATCACTCCACCACTGCAGATGGGGTGACAAATGCCACTGCTGATGGAAAGAATTCTAAATGGTCCCTTGCAATTTTCTGTCGTTAGTTTCCAGATTCAAAAACTGAACTTCGTCCTTCAGATTGCACACTGATCTTAGGAAATCCCACCATGTATGCAGGGTATTCAGATTCTAGGCAGCCAAAATTGTGAAAGGTCTCTTACTTCCCCATCCTAGTAGTTATTCCCATTTGAATCCTTCTCTTCCTAGTCACTAATAATTAAAAGCACATATTCTCTTTTATCTCATCTCTTTTTTTGCTCTTGGTCCCCACCATTGCTCTGATACAATCTTTGCCAAGGCCATCAATGACCTCCTGTAGTTAAATCCACTGGACATATCTCAGTCCCACTGAGGCCTCAGAATCAATGTATACAACACTTAAATATGTTCTACTCCTCCACAGAAGGTACTCTGAGTGGCATCACTATCTATTCACCTGTCAAGGCTAGAAACTTGGAAGTAACAGAGTTAATATTGACACTAAATTTTGTGTCAATCCAATGAATGGTCTTTGTCAAGAGTTTTACAAATGTTTCCCTGTGTAATCTTCACAGCACCTCAGTTTTAATGATCTTTCATGTCCACCCTCTCTCCTGACTGTGAGATGGTAATCAGAGGATGGCAGTATTCCTTTGTACGTTTTACAAATTATCAAATTGCAGCTCAAAGAGATTAAGATACTGTGCCAAGGCTAATCAGAATTATAGAAGGATCAAGGACTAAAAGTCAGTGATGCTGACCCCAAATCTGTGCCTTTTCTATTGTCCTGTGATCATATTTACCTACGTGAACAAAACAGCTAATAAGAATAACAGCGACAAGACAAATTAACAATGAGTGTTGGACTTCCCTGGTGGTGCTGTGGGTAAGAATGTGCTGGCCAATGCTGGAGACAACACGGGTTTGATCCCTGGCCTGGGAATATCCCACATGCCGCGGAGCAGCTGGGCCCGTGTGCCACAACTACTGAGCCCGCATGCTGCAACTACTGAAGCTCGCACACATAGAGTCCATGCTCCGCAAAAAGAGAAGCCACCGCAGTGAGAAGCCTGCACACCACAACAAGGAGTAGCCCCCACTCGCCGCAACTAGAGAAAAGCCCCGTGCACAGCAACTAAGACCCAACGCAGCCAGAAATAAATAAATTTTTTTTAAAAAATTAAAAGAAAAAACGAGTGTTCCCTCCATCTTTAGTAACCATTTAGAAAGACTCAAGGCTGTCTCTTCTCATATTTGTGCTTCCTCCAATATCTAAGGGTAATACTATCTTTGGTAGTATGAAATGATGTGGAATTGGGATAATAAGTAAAGAAGGCTTAGTAAGGGGCAATTACATAGCTAGAGGGGGAAAGCTGATCTACAAAATAAAGAGAACAAGAGAATACTTGAATATGGGTCTAGTTTGTGGAGAGTTTCAGAAATTGAAAGATTCTGAAGCAGTTGATGGATATGAAAGAAATGAGGAGAAGAAGTGGAATTTCTGGAATCTTCTGTAACTTCTGAATTCATACCCTTTTTTGACCCAGAAATGTGGATTAAAATTAGGATTATTTTCCAGTGATCTTTTGTTTTTAGACTGGGTGTTTGTGCATGTAACTCTATGAAAAGTTAGGGTCATGAGGGTCCCTGTATTTTATTAGGATTATATGTGAGAACACAACTCTACTTTATGAACCAATATAATATATTTTTTAAAGTGATCAGGGTGTATCCATGACAAAAATAGCTTGTTTCTCCTACTGATTTATCTAGTATTTTCTTGCCAATTAACCTTTCCACGGGACAGTGGAAACTAAGAGTAATTGACGTTGGGGTTGGCCAATAAAATAAAACTGCTAACTAAATGCTGGACAATAACCACCTATGTTCCCACTTGTATTTATTACCCTTGGAAGTAAGTAGCATGGTACTTTTTTGTTTATATTTTTATTTTGCTTTTTTGTTTGTTTGGCAATTTACTTAAATTATGAGTCTTATTTTACTCATTAGAAAAATAAGGATAATAATACATCTCTTGTAGGGTTGCTGTAAGGGTTAGAGGTAATGTAACTAAATTGACTAGTCCTGTGCCTGGCACGTAAGGAGGGCTTAGAAATTACTCTCTGGAAACAGATCTTCTGGGATAGAAAAATGAGTAGGTCACCAGATCTACTCAAAAACCTGCAAAAGCTGTACAAAATATTTTACGATTCTGGAAGTCAACCAAAAGCATATACCTAATTGAAAAGTGATTATATAAGGAAAACTATTGAACTTTGAGTAAGAATAGTGGTAGTCTTTGGTGTTTTTTGCCTGGGACTGCTCCCAGTCTCCACCCACCAGCTTGGTCAGCGTAGTTCTTAGACCAGGGTATTATAACACAGGAAAACCAGCAGCTTCACTGCCAGAGGGTTTGACTTTATTTGGAGCCAAGCGTATAAAACCCCATGCCCAGAAGCATCAGTATCAGTAGAGACCTAGGTGGCAAATAAATGGGCTGATTAGCAACTCAGCTGGCCTAAAATTGCTGTTTTGCTTGGGGCAAACAAGTGACTGGAAGACTAGCCAGAAATTTGATTTATCAGGAATATATGAGAAATGAGACAGCCATAAAGGGCTTGGACAAGTTGTCCATATATCTGCTGTAATATGACTTTAAAACTGCCTAAAATTTGAATACATTCCCTTACATAAATACAGATCCATTGAAAAAAGTTGGAAATTTTACTGACTCAAGGTATTTGAACACAACTGCTGACCGATCATTGCCTAATGACAGCTAAGCTATACTGACCTCTAGTAAGCTAGACATTTAAAAAAAAAAAAAAAAGAGAAAAGTTAATAGTCATACACTATGGGGAAACATTCCACAGATATTGTCCAGATAAGTTATTAAAACTTCAATAATAACAACCCTGGGGGTGTGGAAGGAAATCAGAATCTGGAGGTGCTTCAGTATATTAATTAAAATGTTGAATTTTGTAGACAAACTATGATACATCCAAAGAAACAGGGAACTGTGGCCCATAGTCAGGGAAAAAAGCACACAACAGAATTTGTCTCTGAGTTGGTCCAGATAGAGACTTCAAAGCTCCTATTATATTGATAAATACCTTCAAGAAGGAAGAAAAAAGCTGTGTTTAAATAATTAAGGGAAAGTATGATGACAGTGACAATAAATAAAGAATACCAACAGATGTACATTATAAAAAAGAAAGTACCATAACTAAAGTGAAAAATGCACTAAAGTAGTTCAAGAGATTTCATATGGCAGAAGTATCAGTAAACTTGAAGATAAATATAAACTGTTCAGTCTGAAGAGCAGAGAAGAAAAAAGAATGAAAAACAAGTGACCAGAGATGCAGAGACCTGTGGGAAAACATTGAGTGTATCAATGTAGGTATTATGAGAGTACCAGAAAGAAAAGAAAGAGATAGGGACAGAAAAATTATTTGAAGAAATCACGGTCAAAACTTCACAAATACAATAAGTCCCCTACATACGAACCTTCAAGTTGCGAACTTTCCAAGATGCAAACTGCGTTCGCGTGTCCAATCGTGTAAGTTAGTTCACATACCTGGTATGTATTGTCATGTGCGTGCATCCTCTACAGGTGGTTGTGCTTTTGTGTACTTTACAGTACTGTATAGAGTACAGTAGTACAGTATCTTTATTTCAAGCCCAGGAATGTCTGGAAGCAAGTGTAAAAGCAGAGGTGATGTAGCTGGTACTGCTGAGAAGCGCCAAGCCATAACGATGGAACTTGCTGGGCAACATGAGGAGCCTACTAATGAAGACCTGATGGAACTGGAAGCCCAGAGAAAGAACGAAGAGAGACAAGAAGGAGAAGTAACTGAAGAACCGAAGAGATTCACCATGCGGGAAATGGCAAGGGGATTTTCTTTATTTGAGGTGGCACTGTTAGTTTTAGAGGCACAGGACCCAAACATAGAATGGTACACGAAGGTTGCAGCAGCCATTCAGAATGCAATCCAGTGCTACCATGTCATCTATGACAAGAAAAAAAGAGCTGCTACCCAGACATCACTGGATTGTTTTTTCAAGAGGGCAGATAGTATTGAATCCAGCAAGGAACCAGAACCTGTGCCGTCAACGTCAGGCGTGAGTGAAATTGCAGCTTGCCCTCCGTCTCCTGTTGCTGACGATCCTTCAGCTCTACCAACTCTCACCTCCTCTCCTCCTCCAGTCAGTAACTCTTCTTGCCTGTTCAGTCGATGCCAGCCCCTGTATGCCAGCTGTTGTACTGTACTACTGTACTTTTCAAGGTACTGTGCTGTAAGATTAAAAATGTTTTCTGTATTTTTTGTGTTTTATGTATTATTTGTGTGGAAATTATTATAAACCTATTACAGTACAGTACTATATAGCCAGCTGTGTTAGTTGGGTACCTAGGCTAACTTTGTTGGACTTGTGAACAAATTGGACTTATGAATGTGCTCTTGGAATGGAACTCGTATGATGAGGTTCAATATACCCCAAACAAAATAAACCCAAGAACACCTGAAAACATCACAAACTATTGAAATACAACCACAAGTGGAAAAATCTTAAAAAAAGCCAGAGAAAAATGACTCATCTTGTACAGGGAAACATAAAATGATTAGCAGCTAACTTCTCATCATAAACAGTGGAGGTCAGATACAGTGGAACAGCATATTCAGAATTCTGAAAGAAAAAAATAAACTGTGTTGCTCTTCATTTATTCTTGTAGATATGAGTTACTGAATGATAACATTTCTTTCAGCCTGAACGAGTTCCTTTAGTTTTGCATGTATGTCAGGCCAGCTACCAAGAAATATTGTTTGTTTGAGAAAGTCTTTGTTCACCTTCATTTTTAAAGGATAAATTTACTTTATCTAGAACTCTTGGTTGACAGTTGATTTTTTTATTAAGTGATATCATACAGCATTTGTCTTTCTCTGACTTACTTTGCTTAGTATGATAATCTCTAGGTCCATCCATGTTGCTGCAAATGGCATTATTTCATTCTTTTTATGGCTGAGTAATATTCCATTCTTTATATGTACCACATCTTCTTTATCCATTCATACGTTGATGGACATTTAGGTTGCTTCCACCTCTTGACTATTGTAAGTAGTGCTGCAGTGAACATTGAGGTGCATGTATCTTTTGAAAGTATGGTTTTCTCCGGATATATGCCCAGGAGACAGATTGCTGGATCATTCAGTAGCTTTATTTTTAATTTTTTCTTTATACTTGTATCATGGTTTTCATTGATATACTTTTGTATGATCATTGGCTTAAGTCTATATTACCCATCATACTATAAGCTCCATATGGGTAAGGACTGGATCTATGTTGTTTACCACTGAATATCCACCACTTAGTACAGTGTCCAGCACTTAGTAGACACGTAATAAATATTTGCTGAAGTCAAAGCTACACTTCAATGCTTATCACATTTTAAAAAACACATGTACATGTCTGCATCTCCTATTAGCCTGTCAACATTTTGTAACCACCCCATCATGTAGAACAAACAATGTCTGGTATGTTGTAGACACTCAAATATTTCTTGATGAAAAAACATTAAAGTAATGACAAGCCAACATGCCTGAGTGCATTATAATCTCAAAGTGAGCAATATATATATATATTTACTTAGGCAGTTCATTAATTCTAAAAGTTGGCCCTCATTGTGCTTGGCCTACATTATTCACATTCCTCTGTCTCTTATAAATTCTCTGGCAGATTTCTAGACTCTGACCACAGTGGTTGGTGGTAAAGTTCTTCATACATAATGGATTGTTTTAATTTTGATTTCATATTGTGTTATTCACCTCTCTGAGGTCTTTTTTATGATGGTGAACTCTTGGTATACGTGATAAGCTGTCATTATTTATCCCCAGTGACAGGAGATATTTCTTTTCTCCAGAAAATAATCTCATCACTTATCTTGTATGGTACTTAAACTTTGGTTATTCAGTTCTTCTACAGCAATGGTTGTCAAACTTGTTGGTCTTGGGACCCCTTTATACTCTCAGAAATAATCAAGACTCCAAAACACTTTTGTTTATGTGGGTTACCATGTTTGACATTAAAACTGAGAAATGGGGCTTCCCTGGTGGTGCAGTGGTTGAGAGTCCGCCTGCCGATGCAGGGGACGCGGGTTCGTGCCCCAGTCTGGGAGGATCCCACATCCCGTGGAGTGGCTGGGCCCGTGAGTCATGGCCGCTGAACGTGCACGTCCGGAGCCTGTGCTCCGCAACGGGAGAGGCCACAACAGTGAGAGGCCCACGTACCGCAGGAAAAAAAAAAAAAAAACTGAGAAATGTTTAAAGTATTCATTTATTAATTCAGTTAAAATATCAATAACCCCACTTTATGTTAATATGTCTTATGAAAGATAACTATTTTCCACAGCAAAAGACTGTGAGAATGATTACTTTGTTTTACATTTTAAAATATCTCTTTAATATTTAGCTGAAGAGAAGAGAGCTGATTCTTATATCTATTTCTGAATTCAGTTTGTTACCATGTCACCCATGACATAGCCTCTGGAAAACTCATAAGAGAATGAGAGAGAAAATGGCAAATATCTCAGTATCATTACGAAATAGTTTTGACCTCACAAACCCCCTGAAAGTATCTCAAGGATCCCCAGGGGTGACCAGGCCACACTTCAGGAACTGCTGTTTGAGGAAATAAAACTATTCTTGTACCTCCTGTGGCTGTATTTTTTAAAGAATGGTAATGTGCATTTCTGAAGAACTTACCTGGAGTTGTGTGCAGATTTTAAATAAATCAAATGGAAATACCATTTGCCCTTTCTTTTCCAGCATGAAAGTAGTGAGCAAAATATATCCTTTCTCTCTCAAAGGAACTTTGGTTTTCCTTATCTGTATAATGTATTTATATTCCAGTGGGAATCTACATAGTACTGACAGTAGATGACATTTTGCTGGGGGTGCAAATTACAAGTTGCCTGAGGAATTCAAAATACAGCCACAGAAATACAAGTCAGCATAAAACCTACAGAAAAAGACTGAGTAACAAAAAAATATATGAAATTACAAAAGAAGTGAAAAAGTTAGATTAGGAAGAAGGAAAAATAAGGAAAGAAACTTGAATAACATAAAAGCAAAGAAGAGAAAGAGGCAAAAACCTCAGTCTTTTTTTTTTTTTTTTTTAACTAAGTATTTTCCATGTTTGATTCAAAGCTAAGTAAACCTAGCTTGTCATACTGGGAAACCTTAAATTTTAAACAGAATAAATATTTATAATTAGGTGCAATGCCTAGTTTTCCTATTAGCCATTCTCATGTTGTATCCTGTGAAATAATAACTGTAAGGTGTTGATAATTATTTCAAAGGGTGAAGGAGTTTAAATGGTTTTAATCGTCATATAGATTTTCATGATCCACATATAACTAGGTTAAAAAGATTATACAGATTTTTCTTATGTCAGAATTTTCATATCTTTAATTCCCTAGTGTGTGTCTAATAAAGGGATTTAATATATAGCAGATATCATCAAACTTCAGTAGAGTGCCACATAGTAAATGCTTTTGGCTTTGCCAACCATTCAGTCTCTGTTGCAGCTACTCAACTCTGCTGTCTTAGTACGAATGCAGTCATAGACAGTATGTAAATGAATGGGCATGGCTATGTTCCAATAAAACTTTATTTTCAAAAACCGGTGACAGGCAGAATTTGGTTCATGGTCCATAGTTTTGAAACCCCTTGTATGTAGCTTCCTCCAATTTAATTTAGTTAATTTTACACAGAACTTGCCTTCCATAACACACACTTTGTTTTTCATGTAAAATCACCCAAGAATGATGGGAATAATGTTACCTCTCTCAGACACACAATTGAGATGGTATCATTCTGAGACTGTGAATTTAAGAATTGAACAAATTGAACAAATACTATATAGTAGGTAATGAGAAGAGAGTGTGATCACAATAGAGTACCTGTCCTTATGGTACTTGCTGTATATTAACAAACATAGGAGATTATATCATACCCTGTGCTAGAAAAATTATGAGGAGCTATGGGACTACATAACAGGGCCCATAACTTAGGCTTGATTAGGAATAGGTTGCTAATTAATTGAGGAAAGCTTCATAGAGGAGGTAATGGCTAACCTGAGATTGAAGAGGTAACTAGAAGCTACATAGATCAAGACAGTGGGAAGGGTATCCCAGAAAGATGGGACAGAGTATGCTGAGTCCTGACACGGATGTGGTACTAGATTACAAAGAGGAGAAAGTTGTTCAGTGGATTGTGCAATGCAAAGAAAGATGAAGAAAGAGAAGTAAGTAGAGATCAGATCATAAAGAGGTTTTTGATCCACATTTTAAAAGCTGGATTTTATCCCATTGGCACTAGGGAGTTATTGAAGGTGTGAGAGTATGATCAGAGACAAATTTTAGAAGTATTATTCCTTCTGAAGTGTTAAGAATGGATGAGTTGACAAGGTGGGAGGCAGAAACCAATTGGGAAATAGCCATAGTAACCAGTGAGAGAGGATGGGTGGAGGAGGCAGTAGCAGGGAATATGGAAGAAAGTGGGAATACTCAAGAGAGACATCTCAAGTGGAATTATGAGGACAATTATTGATACACTCTGGGTGTGAGGGAGAGGAAAGAATCAAGCATCAAGGATGCCTCTCATTTCTATTTTGAGAGACTTGGAGCTGGCAGAGCCATCCATGGACATTGACAGAGGAGCCATCTTGGGAGGGAAGATGACGGTGTTTTGAATGTGTGGGAAGGGGAGAACCTAACCATGACTGAAAGCAGAAAAACTAAGGTCATATACTCTTCATTGCATCTTCCATCAGATGGTAATGGCTTTGTTACAGGCTTTACTGATAAATTGTGTCACTCTGCCTCTGATAGATGACGGTCCAAAGCATCCTCAGTGTTTTCAGAACTCTATTCCAGCACCTCTGTAGACAGCACACAACAAAAATATGAAAGAAGTGCTGGGATTCAGTTAGTCAATTGGACCTATTAAAGTAGGATTGGAGAAGGGTTCAACCTGAGATCCCCAAAAAGATTATTCTAGAATTTCTTTTTATCTGAGAACTGAATTTGGTAGAGAATATGAATTATGAAAGCCTTGGGATTCTAGGTAGAATCTCTTAAGATTTGGCTTGTTTTGCTTCATCTCCTACTAGTGTCCCCTTTGTCATTCCATTCCAAACATTTTTTCCCACTTCTTTGTTGTTTTTGGAACATTCTAACCACACTCCTGCCTCAGGACCTTTGTACTTGTTTTCCTTTGCTTAGAGTGTTTTCTCCCCAATATTTGAATGGATTGCTCCCTCACCTCCTTTATTACCTAACTTTATTCAAGCTGATGTTAAAGTAGAAGCCCCACATTTCAGTGGCTTACCACTATAGAAACTTCTCACTCATGCAAAATTCAAAAAGTTGCTTCTGATCAGCAAGCAAGCAGCTCCCCTCTAAGTTGTGAATCAGGGACCCAGTCTACCGTGATTTTGTAGCTCTGACATTTTTAACATGTGGCTTTCAAAATCCCTATGCTTTTCTACATTAGAAAGAGAAAGAACAAGGAGTATCATCTGTGTGGAGGTGAGGTTAAAAGCCAGGCCTGGAATCGGTGAGAATCATTTTTGTGTATATTCCATTGGCTAGAATTAGGTTACGTAGTCACACCTAATGGCCAGAGAGAATGTGACGTGACAACTAGCTTCATAGTTAAAAGAAGAGAGTAAAGTTTTTTGATGAGCAGCCAGCCAGTCTCTACCATTACGATTTCACTCAAATACCCCTTCTCAAGGAAGCCTTCTCTGATCATCGTTTACAAAATTGCAACCACCCTCCAGCTCCACTCAGTATTCCCTTCCAGCTTCATTTTTTCCCTCTGTAGCACTTAGCGCTTTGCCACAATCGATATTTTTCACTTCTTTATCTTGTTTATCGTCTGGAATGTAAGCTTCGTGAGGGCAAAGATTGTTACCTACAGTCACTGCCATATCATTGGACACTAGTAGACCTTCGAAAGGTGTTTTGTTGCATTGTAACCATACATTTACTTTGCCTAGAAGTAGTCTCACCTGGTGGCATATTTACTCGTAGATGAGCATTTTGACTCTAATTGTCTTTCCCAAAGAAAATTTGTCAAGGAAGCTTGTCAGAAGAAGGAAATAGAGCTGTCAACTGGCTCATCAAAAAGCTCAATTTCACATAGTCCCCCTGTGTACTCATACATGCTTTATAAATACTTTTATGTATATAAGTATGTTGGCTTAGGCAAAATTCTGAGATAGAAATAGCAGTTCAGTATCCAGAGTCTCCCTTAAAAAAAAAACAACAACAACTCTTTTTATATTTTCCCTACCATTTGTTGAATACCATTAGTGAAAGCAGTAGGCTAAAACTGGAGTTTGTGAAAGCAAATTTAATCCAAACAACCACAATATGAAGTGTTTATTGTCCCCATTTTAAGATGAGGAAATTGAGGCCTATAGTGGTTAATTAACTTGCCCAGGTTCACACACTCAACTAATAACTTTCAGGGCTTAGGTTTGAACTTTTTTTTTTTTTTTTTCCTTTCAGGAACTCTCACTGCTAAGCTCCATGATTTCCCTTCTCATTCTTCACATCTACCCCCAAGTTGCTAATGTTTTCCTTAATATTGAGGAGCAAATGCCTGAGGGACCTTGATATGTTATGCCTCTCAGTTGCACTTCATTTTTATAAAGGACAAACTAGGCCAAATGAATGAATGTCTGATTGTGTGACTCGTGTACTAACCAGATTTGGGAGGTATGTTGGTTGGCTTAAAAATCGAGTTGATGCCTGGGTTCTGATGCTGGCAATGCCCTCTAGACAGTATGACTTGGAGAAGTTACTATGCGTGCCTAAGCATGAATGTTTTTTTTCCTTAAGAGACACCTTTATATTTGAATCTTTCTAGAGTTTCTCAAATTATAAGACACTCACTTGTTTTATTTTGCGCAAAACAACAAAGTACTGTCTGGGAAAGACATATTGGCTTAATCTCAGTTTATGCTTATTTTGATTGCTTGTAGCAGTCACTTGATACAGGAAGAAAACAAGTTTAACAGAAGTAGTGATTAACTTTGGTGGTATGACATCACAATTTCATGAGTTGAATGCCATTGTAAACAAACTCTGGAAAGATTATTTTAAAAGCAACTCAGTAAGCGGTTGCATCGTGTAGCTCATGGACATATGGCACAGAGAAAAGAAAAACTGTCTTTACATAACATAAAACTGTCTTCTGTACGTAAGTGTGTGTTTGTGGCTTGGAATAAAAATTCCAGTAGAACATTACATGTGGCTTCAGCAGTACTGTACCTCAAGCCACATGGGTGGAAGTGAAGATGACACTGTTTAGAAAACTGTATTAGATAACTCAAAAAGTGCATCCATCAGAATGACAGATCCAGTGTTGAAGATGTGTGTGAAGAATGTTGCCACATTTGTTGTATAAACTATGAATGGGGAAGTGTGATCTTTCTAATGTTATATGATTTTAAATTAGTGGTCTTTCTAATGTAATATGTTATATGATTTTAAATTAGTATGCACCATCAAATTATTGAATTAAGCATTATATGTAGATGGGTGATGATTCTATCTACGTTTTCCAAAGTTTCTAAGTTACATTTGATCAGAAACTTAGAGAGGAACTTCTCATTTGGAAAATAGGATAGAGTCACCTTATACTTGGATATATATGGTATATAAATCTCTGGGGCTTCAATCTCTTCATTGGGAATATTAGGGAGACAATACACATGATGTATTGAGTGTTAGTGAAAATACCTAGCATTTGGCCTGAAACACTAGGTTGACCCTCCTCTTCTAAAACCATGTCACATGATTTGGCAGTCTTTACCTCTTACGGTAAGAGCAGCCCCACAGAAAATGTTCATTTAGAATTAATGTTAAATTCATTGAATTTAGCAACACGTCGGTAACTCTTCCTTTCTGAGTATGCAAATCTCTCCCCATCATAATGTGTGCTTCCTTCAATTGCATTAAGAGCATTTATAATGTAAACGGCTACAGAGCCAATATTTCAAACAGAAGCCATTCTTAAAAAAAAAAAAAAAAAAGTAGCTAAATGTATTGAAATGCCTCTAAAAGTAAAATATTTAGCACTTAATTGCAGATGGGTGATGTTAAATATCCCATTCATTATTATTACTACCACATGCTTGAATAAATCCTACCATAAGCATTAAGCGAGTAGGTAAACAAAGAAATAACACTTCATGTGATGAATGCCAATATAAAACACGTTTAAACTGTTCTGTCAAGAGACAAGCCTGGAAATGCTAACTGCGTTCCTTAGCTTTTCTGCAATCATCTGAATACATAAATTCAAATTGCAGCTTTTAAAACTTCAAACCAAGGCTTTTGAAATTTCAGAAATCACATGCACTTGAAAGAGCAGATTATAACAGGGGCCCGGTGGGATTTGGGCACCATCTTTTTTTATATTTCAAAGTATAAAAAACAAACCTAGACAAGAAATGACTACCAAATGTTTTCATATTTAAAAAGAAGATGCTGTACTCTTTAAGAAATTAAATCATCAACAAAAAGTTTTCTACAAACATTGTGTGAAAAGAAAGATTATAGCAAATAGCTTAGCCAAAGCTTTTACTTTTTAAGTGATGATTTATTTTATCTGGGAGTTCTTAAGACTTTTCCAAATTAATATACAGTTAATATCCATAAAATCATATGCACGTCACTGCCTTTCAAACTGATGCTGAAGGTTAATTAGAAAACATACTTAATTATTTATAGTGCACAGATGAGTGCCAGATACTCTCAGTGTCCAAATACACTGTAAACATAGAAAATTTAGCAGATTTATGCTGGAAAGACAGTAGTTCTACACAAATTAATTTATTAATTTAATGGAATCCCTACCAAAGTCCCCAATGAGATTTATTTTGTAATTTGACCAAATGATACTTCGTAGTACATAAATTAGAATAGCTAAGGTAAGAGAGGGGTTTAACCTACCAGGAATTAGACATACTTTCAAGCTGCAATGGTTGAAGTAGTGTATTGCTGTCACAAAAATCTGTGGTATATCTGCAAAAAGAACCTTATTGCATGTAAAACACAAAATATAATGAAGAAATCACCACAAATCAATAGAGAATAGATTGTGCTGGGAAAAAAATATCAATTTCTGAAAAACCCTTCAAGGTCAGAAACTCAACTATATAAATTTTAAATGGATTAAGCAGTTAGTTTTTTTAAATATTTATTTATTTATGGCTGCATTGGGTCTTTGTTGCCACACATGGGCTTTTTCTAGTTGCAGCGAGAGGGGGCTACCCTTCGTTGTGGTGCACGGGCTTGTCATTTTGGTGGCTTCTCTTGTTGCAGAGCAAGGACTCTAGGCGTGTGGGCTTCAGTCGTTGCAGCACGTGGGCTCAGCAGTTTTGGCACGTGGGCTCTAGAGCACAGGCTCAGTAGTTGTGGCGCACGGGCCTAGTTGCTCTGCGGCATGTGGGATACTCCAAACCAGGGATGGAACCCATGCCCCTGCATTGGCAGGTGGATTCTTAACCACTGCACCACCAGGGGAGTACCCAGTTAGGTTTTTTTGTTTGTTTTTTGTTTTTTTTAATGAACGTATAAGGATCCAGAATAAAGGCAAATATCTAAACAATTGTGGGATGGTCACAATTTTCAGGGTAGTATCAATGAAAGAAATAACAAAGAAATTGATAAAATTTTACTTAGAAAGAAGCAAAAACATTTTTAAAAAGGTAAAAGGGAAGCTATAAAAATATTCTTAATAAATATATTTTTAAGATAATGTGAAAAGAGCCGTTACAAACAAACAAGAAAACACTGAGGCAAAATGGGCAACAGACACAGCAGATGACTGACAGTAGAAACAAATGACAAATATACATATGTATACAAAATTGTTTAATTTTTCTATTAATAAAAAGTGTAAAAAAAATCCATGACAAACTATTTTTCTTTTATCAAGTATATAAATTTTAATGCTCAGTAGTGATAAATCTGTTGACTTTCATATTTTATAACTTTTTAAAAATTTATCCTTTATAATTGTTGGTGGAAGTGTACATGTATCCTTAGCACCAGCATTGCAAAGAAATTTAGCAATGTGTATCTAAATTCTTAGTGTTCTTATTGTTAACTTCTCTTCCTTATTCTAAGGAAATTAGCAGATAGATGAGCCAAAGCACATAAACAAACGTACTTGTTATAGGGTTATTTATTATAATGAAAAATTGGAACCAAACTAAATGCCAAATAACAGAACAATGGTAAAATATGGTGTACTTATATATATATGGCTTATTACTCAGATCTTAAAAATCAATTTTTCAAATAATAAATAATGACCTAAGGAAATACAGTAGCATATTAAATGAATAGGTATACAATGTTTGTGTAGACTTTGATCCCAATTAAATATATAAATCTTAATTACAGTGAATAAGTATATCTCCACTCTTATTCTTGGCTGGATATTTTTGAAAGGAAAAAAATATGCAGGTAATTAGTTTTGAGATATGTTTGAAGTGGAGGTAGAGGTATTTGCTTTTAGAGTTTTAGTCTAGGTTTGGAATTTTTCTATTTTGGGTTTGATATTACTCTTTCCTGCTCTTCAACTTTCTATTTGTTTGGTTTTGGATTTTTTTCTTCCCTGAAATTATCAGTTTCTAGATGAAGGTTGAGAAAAGTCTTACCCGTCTGTCTAGATTTTACAAATGTAATTGGATTTTAACACGGTTTTACTTAACTAAATGAGGAAGATTGATAGAAATAAGGTTGCTCTCAGTATATGGGACACCATGCAAGATGATCTAGAGTCAAATACTAAAGGAGACAAAGATTTGCAAAGAGAGTAGAAAAGAGAGAAAGATGAGGTAGACTGACAAATACCCTTGAAACCTAGACCCAAGGATTTGAACTGGCTTAGAACTGCTAAACGAATAAAAGATGTCTGTAGTGGGATTGTTCCTCTTCGAGAATTGCTTCTCAGTCCAGAGTCTGAGGAAGAACGGTGCTATCCCACATTCTAAAGCAAGCTGCCTGCAGTTGAGACCAGCCACTTCCCCCTAAGGTTTGCTGAGGAGTAGCAGTGGTATTGTGTCTACTGTCAGTGATTTCCAACCTCCTCAGTACCCCCTCTCCAGATCGATGTTAAGAGGACTCAGGTGACATGGGGTAGTTAGCTTTGTGGGGAGTACAGTATCTATGGTGGGGGTGGTTACCCACCTTACATCACCCCTTACATCTCTCTGAAGTCAAAGGTAGGGGCTTCAGGATAATCACTAAAAAAACAGTATGAAGACTGCAGGAAGGGAAAACCATGTTCTCCTTCAGCTGAATATTTGTTGAGCTGAAGAACTCCTTCACAGGTCTGTGTAGCCTTTGCAGGGGCCAGAGGAACACCTGAGGCATTCCTTTGGCTTTCTATGTCAAAGCAGGGAGGGTGGGGGAGGGGCAGGAGCCACAGGTTACCTGTACATAGGAAATCAATGAATGACTGTGAAATGGGCTTTTTCTTCTTTTATTTTTTTCAATTTAAATAAGCAGGTGGGAGACTTGTTTATCATTAACCTAAAAATGAAGAAAGAATGGACTCAGAAGATGCCAAATGTGAAGTGTACGTTATTAGTTCAAATGTTAGTTTACTATGTTTTATCCTCCAACTCATTGCTGATGACTCTGAAGTCCATATTTCCAGCCCTTCTCTCTCCCCTGAGCTCAAGATCTATTTTTGAAACTAGTAATTTCCCTTAAATATCTGATACAATTAAATGTACTCTCAGCTGGAGTAAATACTGTCTGTTCAGCCAGATAAGGTGGGGTCACTCCTAGACCAGGTGTAATAGGTTGAACAGGTGAAGAGCACAGACTCTGGACCTAGATGACCCAGGACTGAATGCTGGATTGACCACTTATTAGCTGTTTGATCTTGGGGAGAATATTAAGCCTCATTTTCTTTCATCTGTAGATGAGGAAAGACAAGTACCCATCTCACAGTAGTAATGTGACAACTTGGTACTTGATTCAGTGGCTGCCATATAGAAAGTGCTTAATAATTGTTAGCTACTAATGCTAATCTCTCTCCTTTTATCCACAAGTCCCGGTGAATATCCTACATTTTAAACATCCTGTCTTTTCCTTTTCCCTGGTTACATCTTCATGATTTGGACCTTCATTACTTTATCACCTTGCCTATCACCTTGGTCTCAATTGTCTCATAGTTGATTCTGAAGCCGAATCCGGCCTCTGTACCCCGACACTGAATTAAATCTCAGAGACAGGGTTTTGGGTGAAGTAGACGAGAATAGCTCTATTGCTTTGCCAGGCAAAGGAGACGACAGTGGGCTAATGTCCTCACAACTGTGTGTCCCAACTCGGGGCAGGGGTGGGGCTTGTGAGGAGTGTTACAGTCAAGGGGGCAGGGTTGCTGATAAGGAGCAAGGTGCGTTCAGAGCCTGCATTCCTTCAATCCAGAGATCTTCTGGGGTCAGGTGATGATGGGCCAACTGTGCCTTTCTCTGGAATGAAGAATGCTTCATCAAGTAGTTAACATCTTCCATTTGGTGGGGCTTTTAGTTCAGAAGAGCTCAAAGATATTGTTATGTGTATCCCTTGAGGGGCAGTCAGGACCCTGCCCCCAAGGCTGCACTATTGTTTCTTGACTGTTCCTCCTTTGTCTCTGATTAGCAGCCATTTGAACCTGCCCTTTAGAACTCAGGGCTCTCTGTCATACCTCCCTTGCCCACATCCATTCTCCACAGAGTAGCCAGAGTGAGTGGATGAAATAAATCTTTCTCTACTCAAAAAATTGGAGTAGTTCATCACCTAGAGATCAAAGCAAAACACTCTAGCTACTTCATAACCCTGCCTCAAGCCACTTCACCGGCTTCCTCTTTTGACCCTTCCTCCCAATACTTCAATAACCATTAATGTCAACATTAGACATTGATGTAGGCATCCTTACTTTACAGAAAGAGCCAAAGTATTTGTTTTTGGCAAAAACTCATATAATCATACACTTGTTCCCATGGAAATTAATGCCAAACCTTTAATGACTCTATTAACAGAAAATAAGCTCAAGCATCAGGCAGATGATGACGATGATAATATTCATTCATAATTATAAACTAAAGGTAACAGTAAACTGTCATTACATTATGAATTTTTATTTTTTTAATCCTGAAACAACCAGCAATTTGGTAGCAGCCAAAAGAACCTAAGTCATTACATCAGTGGTGGGAGGCTATGCAAACTAACCAAATTTCATTCTAAGTGGCACATTTTATCACATTAATAGCACTGAAATCCGGATTGGTTTTACAATTTCTGCTGGGAAGGACATATGTGATTTAGAAGAAAATCCAAGAAGCAGTAGTAGAGCCCTGTTAAGAAGTGCTACATTGCCAATACTCTCGATATCAGAGAAGATGACCTTGTATAGGGAAAAAGACAGACATCAGTCACTTTAAAGGGAAAAGTGCTATAGGAGCCTCAGACTCTAAATATGAGGAAGTATTAAGAATACCACACCAATTTTTTCACTTGTATTTTATTATTTATGCATATTCAAGAGGAACATAAGACAAAAATATACATAAACCTAAAAGAACAATTTATTAATAAAATAAAACCTCTAAGTCAAAGTGTCATCATGTAATCAGCACCATTGCCCACTCCAACCCACATCCTGGTAGTACTTACAATGGTACTATGACTTGCAACTGAAGGTGTCTTTCATTTGATGGAATACTGTAGTGCACATTGGTGTGTAAATTAGATTATGTTTTAGAATGAATATTGCAAAGAATGAGAAAGATTCTTTTAAAACAGGAACACAAGATTGAAAAGAATGATGGCAGAATTCATTCATTCACGCAACACTTATTTATTTAGCATCTATTCTGTGCCAGGCATTGTAGTAAATAAAACAGACAAAATCTTTGCCCTCAGAAAGCTTAATTTCCTGTGTGTGAGATAGACAATATACAAAATAACCAAATTATAGTGTATCTTAGTTTTAAGAACTAAAGAGAAAGATAAATCAGGGAGAAAGAACAGAATTTGAGGGAAGAGGTGTGATTTTAAGTAGGGTCATCAAGAAAGACCTGCAGGAGGTGAGGGAACCAGCCATGTTTGATTTGTGAGGGAAGGTCATTCTAGGCAGGAAAAACCAGCAAGTACAAAAGCTTAGAAGCAGGGCTGCATCTAGGGTATTGGAGGAGCACAGCAAGAGGGTCTCAAGAAGGATAAGAGGAAGGGAGAGTAGATGGAAATGAGGCCAGAGAAGTAAAGAGAAAGGGGATCAGCAGATTCTACAGATCAGTGCTTTTTAATAGAAAAATAAGGTGAGCCTCCTATGTAATTTTTAATTTTCTAATTGCCACATTTAAGAAACAGTAGAAACAGGTGAAATGAATATATTTAACCCAATATATTAAAAATATTATGTTGACTTATATGTGATACTAAATATACTGAGATGTTTTATTTTTTTTTGAATTTTTGAATTTTATTTATTTTTTGTACAGCAGGTTCTTATTAGTTATCCATTTTATACATATTAGTGTATATATGTCAATCCCAATCTCCCAATTCATCACACCACCATCACCCACCCCACCACTTCCTCCTTTGGTGTCCATATGTTTTTACTCTATACCTGTATCTCAATTTCTGCCCTGCAAACCACTTCATCTGTACCATTTGTCTAGGTTCCACATATATGTGTTAATATATGATATTTGTTTTTCTCTTTCTGACTTACTTCAGTCTCTATGCCAGTCTCTAGATTCATCCACGTCTCTACAATGACCCAATTTCGTTCCTTCTTATGGCTGAGTAATATTCCATTGTATATATGTACCACATCATCATTATGCAGTCGTCTGTTGATGGGCATTCAGGTTGCTTCTATGACCTGGCTATTGTAAATAGTGCTGCAGTGAACATTGGGGTGCATGTGTCTTTTTGAATTATGATTTTCTCTGGGTATATGCCCAGGCGTGGCATTGCTGGGTCATATAGTAATATTATTTTTAGTTTTTTAAGGAACCCCTATACTGTTCTCCATAGTGGCTGTATCAATTTACATTCCCACCAACAGTGCAAGAGGGTTCCCTTTTCTCCACACCCTCTCCAGCATTTGTTGTTTGTAGATTTTCTGATGATGGCCATTCTGACCAGTGTGAGATGATATCTCATTGTAGTTTTGATTTACATTTCTCTAATAATTAGTGATGTTGAGCAGCTTTGCATGTGCTTCTTAGCCATTTGTATGTCTTCTTTGGAGAAACGTCTATTAAGGTCTTCTGCGTATTTTTGGATTGGGTTGTTTGCTTTTTAATATTGAGCTGCTTGAGCTGTTTATATATTTTAGAGATTAATCTTTTGTCCATTGATTCATTTGCAAATATTTTCTCTCATTCTGAGGGTTATCTCTTCATCTTGTTTGTAGTTTCCTTTGCTTTGCAAAAGCTTTTAAGTTTCATTAGGTCCCGTTTGTTTATTTCTGTTTTAATTTCCATTACGCTAGGAGGTGGATCAAAAGAGATCTTGCTGTGATTTATGTCAGAGTGTTCTTCCCACGTTTTCCTCTAAGACTTTTATATTGTCTTATCTTACATTTAGGTCTCTAATCCATTTTGAGTTTATTTTTGTATATGGTATAAGGGAGTGTTCTAATTTCCTTCTTTTACATGTAGCTGTCCAGTTTTCCCAGCACCACGTATTGAAGACACTGTCTTTTCTGATTGTATATCCTTGCCTCCTTTGTCATAGATTAGTTGACCATAGGTGTGTGGGTTTATCTCTGGGCTTTCTATCCTGATCCCTGGATCTGTAGATCTGTTTTTGTGCCAGTACCATATTGTCTTGATTACTGCAGTTTTGTGCTACAGTCTGAAGTCAGGGAGTCTGATTCTTCCAGCTCCGTTTTTTTCCCTCAAGACTGCTTTGGCTATTCGGGGTCTTTTGTGTCTCCATACAAATTTTAAGAGTTTTTGTTCCAGTTCTGTAAAAAATACCATTAGTAATCTGACAGGGATTGCATTGAATCTGTAGATTGCTTTGGGTAGTATAGTCATTTTCACAATATTGATTCTTCCAATCCAAGAACATGGTATATCTCTCCATCTGTTTGTATCATCTTTAATTTCTTTCATCATTGTCTTATAGTTTTCTGCATACAGGTTTTTTGTCTCCCTAGGTAGGTTTATTCCTAGGTATTTTATTTTTTTTTGTTGCAATGGTAAATGCGAACGTTTCCTTAATTTCTCTTTCAGATTTTTCATCATTAGTGTATAGGAATGCAAGAAGTTTCTGTGCATTAATTTTGTATCCTGCAAGTTTACCAAATTCATTGATTAGCTCTAGTAGTTTTCTGGTGGCATCCTTAGGATTCTCTATGTATAGTATCATGTCATCTGCCAACAGTTTTACTTCTTCTTTTCCAATTTGTATTCTTTTATTTCTTTTTCTTCTCTGATTGCCGTGGCTAGGACTTCCAAAACTATGTTGAATAATAGTGGTGGGAGTGGACATCCTTGTCTTGTTCCTGATCTTAGAGGAAATGCTTTCAGTTTTTCACCATTGAGAATGATGTTTATTGTGGGTTTATCGTATATGGCCTTTATTATATTGAGGTAGATTCCCTCTGTGCCCACTTTCTGGAGAGTTTTGATCATAAATGGGTGTTGAATTTTGTCTAAAAGCTTTTCCTACATCTATTGAGATGATCATATGGTTTTTATTCTTCAATTTGTTAATATGGTGTATCACGTTGAATGATTTGCGTATATTGAAGAATCTTTGCATCCCTGGGATAAATCCCACTTGATCATGGTGTATGATTCTTTTAATGGGCTGTTGGATTCTGTTTGCTAGTATTCTGTTGAGGATTTTTGCATCTATATTCATCAGTGATATTGGTCTGTAATTTTCTTTTTTTGGAGTATCTTTGTCTGGTTTTGGTATCATGGTGATGGTGGCCTCATAGAATGAGTTTGGGAGTGTTCTTTCCTCTGCAGTTTTTTGGAAGAGTTTGAGAAGGATGGGCGTTAGCTCTTCTCTAAATGTTTGATAGAATTCACCTGTGAAGCCATCTGGTGCTGGAGTTTTGTTTGTTGGAGGATTTTTAATCATAGTTTCAATTTCATTACTTGTGATTGGTCTGTTCATATTTTCTATTTATTTCTGGTTCAGTCTTGGAAGGTTATACCTTTCTAAAAATTTGTCCATTTCTTCCAGGTTGTCCATTTTATTGGCATCGAGTTGCTTATCGTACTCTCTTAACATGCTTTGTATTTCTGTGGTGTCCTTTGTAACTTCTCCTTTTTCATTTCTAATTTTATTGCTTTGAGTCCTCTCCCTGTTTTTCTTGATGAGTCTGGCTAATGGTTTATCAATTTTGTTTCTGTTCTCAAATAAAAAGCTTTTAGCTTTATTGATCTTTCCTGTCATTTCCTTTGTTTCTATTTCATTTATTTCTGCTCTTACATTTATGATTTCTTTCCTTCTGCTAACTTTGGGTTTTGTTTGTTCTTCTTTCTCTAGTTCCTTTAGGTGTAAGGTTAGATTGTTTATTTGAGATTTTTCTTGTTTCTTGAGGTAGGCTTGTATAGCTATAAACTTCCCTCTTAGAACTGCTTTTGCTGCATCCCATAGGTTTTGGATCATAGTGTTTTCATTGTCATTTGTCTGTAGGTATTTTTTGATTTCCTCAGTGATCTCTTGGTTATTTAGTAATGTTTTGTTTAGCCTCCATGTGTTTGTGTTTTTTACGTTTCTTTCCCTGTAATTGATTTCTAATGTCATAGTGTTGTGGTCAGAAAAGATGCTGGATATGATTTTTGTTTTCTTAAATTTACTGAGGCTTGATTTGTGACCCAAGATGTGATCTATCCTGGAGAATGTTCTGTGCACACTTGAGAAGAAAGTGTAATCTGCTGTTTCTGGATGGAATGTCCTATAAATATCAATTAAATCTATCTGGTCTGTTGTGTCATTTAAAGCTTGTGTTTCCTTATTTCCTTATTTTCTGTTTGGATGATCTGTCCATTGGTGTAAGTGAGGTGTTAAAGTCCCCTACTATTATTGTGTTATTGTCGATTTCCTCTTTTATAGCTGTTAGCAGTTGCCTTATGTACTGAGGGCCTCCTATGTTGGGTGCATATATATTTATAATTGTTATATCTTCTTCTTGGATTGATCCGTTGATCATTATGTGGTGTCCTGCCTTGTCTCTTGTAAGTTGGGTGCATATATATTTATAATTGTTATATCTTCTTCTTGGATTGATCCGTTGATCATTATGTGGTGTCCTGCCTTGTCTCTTGTAACATTCTTTATTTTAAAGTCTATTTTATCTGATATGAGTATTGCTACTCCAGATTTCTTTTAATTTCCATTTGCATGGAATATCTTTTTCCATCCCCTCACTTTCAGTCTGTATGTGTCCCTAGGTCTGAAGTGGATCTCTTGTAGACAGCATATATATGGGTCTTGTTTTTGTATCCGTTCAGCGAGCCTGTGTCTTTTGGCTGGAGCATTTAATCCATTCACGTTTAAGGTAATTATTGATATGTTTGTTCCTATTACCACTTTCTTAATTGTTTTGGGTTTGTTTAGTAGGTCCTTTTCTTGTCTTGTGCTTCCCACTTAGAGAAGTTCCTTTAGCATTTGTTGTAGAGCTGGTTTGGTGGTGCTGAGTTCTCTTAGCTTTTGCTTTTCTGTAAAGCTTTTGATTTTTCCATCGAATCTGAATGAGATCCTTGCTGGGTAGAGTAATCTTGGTTGTAGGTTCTTCCCTTTCATGACTTTAAATATGTCATGCCCCTCCTTCTGGCTTGTAGAGTTTCTGCTGAGAAATCAGCTGTTAACCTTATGGGAGTTCCCTTGTATGATATTTGCCTTTTTTCCCTTGCTGCTTTCAATAATTTTTCTTTGTCTTTAATTTTTGCCAATTTGATTACTCTGTGTCTCATCACGTTTCTCATTGGGTTTATCCTGTATGGGACTCTCTGCGCTTCCTGGACTTGGGTGGCTATTTCCTTTCCCATGTTAGGGAAGTTTTCGACTATAATCTCTTCAGATATTTTCTCAGGTCCTTCCTCTCTCTCTTCTCCTTCTGGGACCCCTATAATGTGAATGCTGTTGCTTTTAATGTTGTCCCAGAGGTCTCAGGCTGTCTTCATTTCTTTTCATTCATTTTTATTCATTCTGTTCTGCAGCAGTGAATTCTACCATTCTGTCTTCCAGGTCACTTTTCCGTTCTTCTTCCTCAGTTATTCTGCTATTGATTCCTTCTAGTGTATTTTTCATTTCAGTTATTGTATTGTTCATCTCTCTTTGTTTGTTCTTTAATTCTCCAGGTCTTTGTTACAGATTTCTTGCATCATCTTGATCTTTGCCTCTATTCTTTTTCTGAGATCCTGGATCATCTTCACTATCCTTATTCTGAATTGTTTTTCTGGAAGTTTGCCTATCTCCACTTCATTTAGTTGTTTTTCTGTGGTTTTATCTTGTTTCTTCATCTGGTACATAGGCCTCTGCCTTTTCATCTTGTCTGTCTTTCTGTGAATGTCTAAATATTTTTTTTACAGTAGGTCCTGGTTGGTTATCTATTTTAAATATAGCAGTGTGTACATGTCAATCCCGAACTCCCAATCTACCCCTCCCCCACACCCTTCCCCCCAGCATAGTTTTATTTTTTATAGCAGTTTTAGGTTCACAGCAAAACTGAGTAGAAGGTACAGAGATGATTTTTTTTGTACTAAGTCTTTGAAATCTGGTGTGCATTTTACACTTACAGCACACCCCAATTCCCTTTACATCATTTCAAGTGCTCAGTAGCCACATGCGAAGGTGTCTAGTATATTGAACAGAACAAATCTAGACCCTCATAGAGTGCTGTAATGACTTTGGCTTTTTATGTGAATGAATTGGGAAGCAATAGAAGAGTTTTGAGTGCAACGGTGATATAATATGACTTGAGTTTTCACAGGAGCCCATATATGACTTGGGTTTTTATAGGATCTACTGTTTTGAGAGTAGACAGAGAAGATAATGTCTTCTCATGTGCCCCAGGTTGACTTTGGACAAGCTCCCAGCAAAGAACTAAACTGAGGATAGATGAGTACAAATCCAATAACTGGATCTGGTTTGGGGAATTAGTGTAACTGTAGTTCTCTCAATGCCCTATCTTTTCACAGGCTGTGAATAAGATCTCTTTTCATGCTTCAAGACGCAGGTACACCATTATCTTCTCTGGGACATCTCCTATGCCCTGCCCCAGAAATAACTTATGCTCTACATTATTCCATCATAGTCCTAGTTTTACATGCTTCTTCCCTCTCATGGACTGTGAGATTCTCGAGGCAAGGTACATAATACATTTATCTTTGATTCTAATGCCCAGTTGAGTCATTGGAAGTAAATGAGTCCTCAACAAATATGTGTTAACTTGAAGCAAACATAAATAAATAAATAAATAAATAAAATAAATTAGCCTCACAGCCCCCAAATGGAAATGACTCAAATGTCCATCAACAGAGATATATTTATACGATTTAGTACTATACAGTGAGAAGATAACTACACACAACCCGGATGATGATTGTAAACATTATATTGAGTGAAAGACAATGTATATGATTCCACATACATAACGTTCATACAGGCAAAGTAATCAAAGTTGACTGGTTACTGTACAATTGGAGGTAGTGACTGCAAGGGTCAAGAGCGGGCCCCTGAGCTTCTGATAACATTCTATTCCTTTTCTGGTTATTTGGTGTATCCATTTTTTAAAACTATATTGAGCTATATAGTTATATGTACACTTTCCTATATGTATATTATACTTCAATTAAAAACTTACATACCAGAGATATATAGTTTCCCAAAAGACAACAAAACAAAAAAATGTAAATTATTTTAAGGACAGCTTATTTTGCTCAGCTGTGTTATGATTCAATATGTAAGCATAAATTTATGGCTAATTGAGTAACGTACAGTATATGTGTTTTTATAATTAACAACTTCCACTAGTACAACATATGTTAAGTATTTTAAATCAGTTTCCCTCTTTCCTCCAAAAGGATTATGAGTCATAATTTGGAAAACATTTTAACATGCAGTAATTTAGTGTCTTCATTTAATTCTCTTGTTTTTACTTTTACCTTACAATTTTCCATAAAGATGTATTTTTTAAATTAATTTATTAATTTATTTTTGGCTGAGTTGGGTCTTTGTTGCTGCACGCAGGCTTTCTCTAGTTGCGGCGAGCAGGGGCTACTCTTCTTTGCAGTGCACAGGCTTCTCACTGCGGTGGCTTCTCTTGTTGCAGAGCACGGGCTCTAGGGCACACTTCAGTAGTTGCGGCACATAGGCTCAGTAGCTGTGGCGCACGGGCTTAGTTGCTCCGCGGCATGTGGGATCTTCCGGGACTAGGGCTCGAACCCATATCCCCTGCATTGGCAGGCAGATTCTCAACCACTGTGCCACCAGGGAAGCCCCCGTAAAGATGTATTTTATTTAAACATTTTAAAACATGCAACTTCATTTTAGATACTTACTCTAGTGAAGTTGTTCTCAACCAGGGGCAGTTTTGTCCCCAAGATGATATTTGACTATGCCTCAAGACATTTTTGGTTGTCAAAACTGGGGGGATGCTACTGGCATACAGTGGGGAAAGGCCAAGGATACTGCTAAACTTCCTGCAGTGCCCACAACAGCCCATTCACAACTAAGGATTATTTAATCCTAAATGTCAGTAGTGCTGAGGTTGAGAAACACTGCTCTAGTTTAATAACATAATGTTGGAATTTTAAAATTAGAATTTTTTTCTTGACCAACTTTAATCTCACCTTTTAGAGATTTTTGAGGTATTGAAATTGCTCTGTGAATAAATTTTCTTTAAAAATATTATATTGTTAACAACTTAAAAATGGCTTATTTTATTGAAAGTGCAATTTTTTAAAGTTTTCTTAAATAAAAAAAGAAAGTTTGAGAAATACGTTGTTGATAACAATTTTATTCTTTTCTCCAGGCTAGAAGAACAAAAGGATATCTTGTCAGAATTTCAAAGAGATTTAAATGAATTTGTTTTATGGTTGGAAGAAACAGATAACATTACTAGTATTCCACTTGAACCTGAAAATGAGCAGCAACTAAAAGAAAAACTTGAGGAAGTCAAGGTAATTTTATTTTCTAAAATCTCCCAGGGCCTACTTGTATTAAGAGTTTATGAATCTAGGGGCAGTTCCCATGAGGCCCAGTTGTTAGGACTCTGTGCTTTCACTACCGTGGCCCGGGTTCAAGCCCTGGTTAGGGAACTAAGATGCCACAAGCCACATGGTGGGGTGAAAAAAAAAAAGAGTATATGAATCTATTTATTTTAATGTATTTACTCATTGATTTCCTGTCCGTTACGATATTGATGGTTCCTTAATATTTTTTCTCACAACTTTATTTTGTCTTAGCCCAGTGAGTATGTATTTTTTTAAAAGTGTGTATGGGATATATATGTGTGTGTGCCTGTGTGTGTAAAATACATGGTGATACTTTTTAAACTAATTTAAAATTAATTTTAGACTTAATGGAGAATTCCACAGCTCCAAATAATTTCAAAAACTGAGGAGAGTCTTTATAGAAATGAATGTCATTTCTTAGGGACGATCTTAATTGCCAAATGAGTCTCACTACTTCAGCCTTTAATGAAAGGCATTCGATTTGCCTGAAGCAATGTTTTGTTTTGGTTTGTTTTGTCTATGGTGTTAGGGAGATGATGTTGGTTCACTTTCTATACTGGTTGAATAGACTTCCAGTTTATTCAAGTGGTTTTTCATGCCTACCTACTGTACTGTCTGCTTAATACTGATTACCTCTCCTGGCTGACTGAGATGCTTTGATTGTGCAGATGGATGAACTTTCATGGTTTTAGTTTTAGGAAAGAAACTCTTGGATCTGTTTTACTTTAATTCTTGAAGGGAAGGTAAAAGGGAAAGTGAAATTAACATTAAATCACCCCCTATTTTATACTAAGTATTAGATGTATTTACATCTGCTATTTTATTTAATCTTATCAAACTTTGAAAATGGTTGTTATTATCCTCATTTTACAAGGTCACACAATCAAAGGGAAATGGAACTGCTTCTTTATCAATGATTCGGTTGGTTTGCCCATGCAAATTAGACTCCATGTCAACTACCTATTTCTGTGAAATAAGAAATGTGTACCTGAACAGAGGATAAAGTATGAAAAGAAAAATATTGCTTAGTTCAATAAACAAATATTGAGCACCTACTATATGTCAGATAATGCACTAGGTATTTGAGAGTCAAAAAGTTTTTGATCCATAGTTCATTTGAAGATGGTTATGCCATGGAAAAATCAACTCAGTCTGTTCTTGAAAATTCATCTTTCCTAAATGTATTGAGTGTTTTATATAAAGCAATCTAATTGATAACTCATTTAAGAGACATGTTTAGTGGTGTTCACTTATTAAGAAATATGCATTGATTTCCTTTTTTCCTTAGACAGTCTAATCAGTACTGTCCAATAGAACTTTCTGTCATGATGGATATGTCTGTCGTACATTATCAGTTTTAGTTAGCCACTAGCTGTATGTGCCTTTTGAGGACTTGAAAGGTAGTTGATGTGACTGAGGAATTGAGTTTTTCATTTTAATGACTGTTAATTAATTTAAATTTAAATAGCCTCATATGGCAAGTGGTACCATATTGAACAGTGCAGCTATAGATGACACAAGTAAATAAAAGACAGTTAATAAAACTATATGGTAGTTTTGTAGGTCGTGGGAAAGGGCACTTTTAATGTGATGTTAAATGAATAAGAGAAATTCAGGGATGTGGAGGTGTCAAAATTAAGGGTTCTTGAATGAACCCAGCCAAGTTTGAATCACAGCTCTTTTGCTTGCTTCTTTTGTGTCCTTGGACCTGCTATTTAACCTCTCTGTCTCAGTTTCATTCTATGTAAGAAGAAGATAATAGGATATACCTCAGAATTATTATATAAAAGTTAACTGGGATAATATATGTGAAGAGCTTAGCACAGTGCCTGGTACCTGGTATGTTCTCAAAGTTAGTTATCTCTTAATATGATAATGCAGTTTTTTACTCAGTGGTATGTTGTAGTATGGAGACCTAATATCTGAGAGGATGATTAAATTTGTCCAGATTGTTCTATTTCTGAGAGGTGTGTTTTTACACTCTTGACACTGTTTGGGGTATTGTTTTAGAGCTCATCATACTACATAACATTTTTCTCTTGAAAAAAAAAATCTCAGAGGGATAAGATATTCTGATCCTTTATAGGATGGGCTGATTTACTTGGGAGTGGGCGTTTTAGTCCACCAAGCTCTGTGCTCTGTAGAAAACTTGGTATTTGAGGAACCAGTGGGCGTCCAGTCTTGCTTCATTTTGATAAACTAATCAATAGAGGCAAAGACAAAGTAGTTGGCATTGTGCTGTAATTCATTTTAAACGTTGTTGCATTTGTCTGTTTCAGTTACTGGCAGAAGAGTTGCCCCTGCGCCAGGGAATTCTGAAACAATTAAATGAAACTGGAGGAACAGTGCTTGTAAGTGTTCCCATAAGCCCAGAAGAGCAAGATAAACTTGAAAATAAGCTCAAGCAGACAAATCTTCAGTGGATAAAGGTTAGACATTAACCATCTGTCCTGTCACTTGTGTTAAATGTTGCAAGCATTTCTTTTGTTTCATGGTGCTTAATTGGTGGGGGTGGGGGAGAGGGGCTGGTTTTGTGGATTGTTATTTGTGTTATATATTTTTTTAAACTTGACCATTTGATTTGGCTGTATGATTTGTTGTGGATGGAAGGAATGGTGGTGGTGATCGACAGTATGTTAATGACCAAATGCCAAGATATACACCACTATTACTTTATATGAACTATTCTAAAGAATTAGACTGGAAAACGGATGAAGTGATTAATTTAGTGTTCAGGTATATACTGACAATATTAAAGCAAGATGGAGGTGGTCTAGCTCAACAAGTATCATAAATCAAAATTACTTATCCTTACCTATAATATAGACTTAATCAGTGATTAATACATGATCAACTTCTCCAAAAGGTGTTTTATTTATTTATTACTATTTATTTACTTACTTGTGAGTCTTCATCTTTCTAACTTGGATACTTTTTAAATCTAGTATTTTAAAATGCTTATCAAAGTAATGCATACTTACTCTTTAAAACCAAGTCGTGCATATGAATTTATAATGAAAAGCAACATCAGTTGATCCATCACTATTTATCGAGAAGCAGTCTTCTTCCCACTGTACTGCTGTGGCAATTTTATCATAAATCAAGTGAACATATATGTATGAGTCTGTTCTGGATTCTCTCTTCTCTTCCATTTGATTATCACTGTCCTTCAACTAGTACCACACTGGCTTTATAACAATCATCTTTCAGCAGCTTTATTGAGATATAATTTATATACCATACAAGTCACCCATTTTAAAGTGTACAAATCAATGGTTTTGGTATATTTACTTTTTAAATTGTGCTAATATATATATAATATAAAATCTGTCATTTTAACCATTTTAAGTGTATAATTCACTGTCATTTATTATATCCACAATGTGAAACCATTACCATTGTCTATTGCTAAAACATTTTCATTACCTCAAACAGAAATTCTGTAACCATTAAGTAATAACTCCCCAAATCCCCACCCCCGACACCCACAAAAAGTAACCTCTAATCTACTTTCTGTCTCTATGAATTTGCCTATTCTAGATATTTCATATAAGTGGACTCACACTATATTTGTCCCTCTGTGTCTAGATTATTTTACTTGGCGTAAGGTTTTAAAGCTTCACCCATGTTGTAACAGGTGTCAGAACTTCATTCCTTTTTGTGATTGAACAAGATTATATTGTGTATGTGTGTATATATTCAATATATATACACATATGTATGTGTATATATACATGCATGTATACATACAATGTATATATGTATATATATACCTATATATACATATAATATATACATGCAGATGTGTGTGTGTGTGTGTGTGTGTGTGTGTATATATATATATATATATATATATATATATATACACATACACACAAACCCAACATACTTGTTTTATAAAAAAAAATTGGGGGGCTTCCCTGGTGGCGTAGTGGTTGAGAGTCCGCCTGCCGATGCAGGGGACGCGGGTTCGTGCCCGGGTCCAGGAAGATCCCACGTGCCGCGGGGCGGCTGGGCCCGTGAGCCATGGCCGCTGAGCCTGCGCGTCTGGAGCCTGTGCTCTGCGGCGGGAGAGACCACAGCAGTGAGAGGCCCGCGTACCGCAAAAAAAAAAAAAAAAAAAAAGGGAATCTGGTCGTGTAAATCCTCCAACCTTATTCTTCTTAGTCCAGAGTGTTTTTTGCTATTTTTGATTCTTTGGTTTACCAAATAAATTTTAGAACCAACTTGTCATTTTTTATGAAAACCTGCCCGGATATTGATTTGAATTGTGTTGAATTTATAGATCAATTAACATTTTTACAATATCGAGTAATCTAATCCGTGAAAATGTTACATCCCTTCATTTATTTAGGTCTTCTTGAATGCCTTTTTAGAAATATTTTGCAGTTTTCCAATCCAGAGGACCTACACATGTTTTATTAGATTTAATCCCAGATATTTGATATTTTGATCCTTTTATAAATGGGGTTCATTTCATATTTTATTTTCTTTTTGTTGCTGGTATATAAAAATAGATTTTTTTACATTAAGCACACATCCAGTGTCCTTGCCAAATTCACTTACAAATATTAATTGTTTGTAAAACATTTTGGATTATTTTAATGTACACAATCATGTCATCAAATAGAGGAAGTTTCTCTCTTTTCAATCCTTATGATTTTAATTGTTTTTGCATAAACTTGGACCCCTAAAACAGTGTTTAATAGAAGCGGTGATAATGGGTAGCCTTGGTTCATTCCCTGTTTCAGGTGGAAAGCTTTCAGTAATTGATCATTAAATACGATGTTTCTTGTAGGACATTTTATAGATCCTCTTAATCAGATTAAGGATTTTTTCCTTGTTGCATTTCTCAAGTTTTTATTATGAATATGTATTGAACGTATTCATATACTTTCTCTGCATTTATTAAAATGATTCTATGATTTTTCTCCTCTGAGTGTGATAAACTACAGCCATTGTTTTTGGAATGTGAAACTACCCTGGGATTCCAGAAATAAGTTCTATTGGTCATGATGTCTTGTACTTTTTATAGATTGCTAGATTAAGTTTTCTAATATGCTGTTTATGATTTTTATCTTTGTTCATGGCAGGAAACGGTCTGTAATTTTTTTTGAATCCTTCTCGAGTGTTAATAGCATTGTTAGACTAGTCTTATAAAACAAGTTGAGAGGTGCTCTCTTTCTTTGTTCTGAAATAAATTGGTGAAGACTGGTATCATTTCTTCCTAAGATGTTTGGAAGAATTCAGTTGTAAAGCCATCAGTGCATGGGGTATTATGTTTTGTTTTGTTTTATTGTTATTGCTGGGGTTTTTTGGTGCAAAAGTTTTTGATAATTGATCCATTTTTTAAATAGATACAGGGATGGTTAGATTTTTATTTCTTTGTGTGTCAGCTTTTTTAAGTTGTGTCTTTCAAGGAATTTGTCCATTTCCATGCTTTTTTCGCTTTTGGAGCTGTAGACTTTGTTCATACAGCTAATGATCCTTTATATATTTATATTTAAGAATGAGAAAATAGAAAGACTGCAAGCTCTAAGTACCTGGATGGGTCTTGTTAACTGGGATATTTTACTCTATGTGCTAAGGTAGAGAGCTGAGTCTCGTTGAAAGAGAACTTCAAAGTCTATAATGCAGTGGGCTTTATTCTGAGGTATTCATACCAACTGCTGAGATTCCTTCCAGACACCAAGTTCAGTTTCTTTGGGTAAGAACTACACTTATTGTTTTGATTTATGTTTGTTTTTGCCTGTAGGTAAGCGCTAAGGGAAGACCATCCATTATGTGGTAGTTTTGATATTGACACAAATTTTCATCTACAAACTTTCAGTACCCAAATTTTGCATGCTTCTTATTCCCAAATACCATGACATCTTTAATCCAAATGCTCTCCAGGTTTTGCCAAGTTCAGATTCCCCTGTACCTAAGGCTGCTTCTCTCTTACTTTATATGTCCTCATATGTACTTTCTCCATATGTGCTTTTGACCTTCCAAGGATGTTTTGAAACCTCTCATCCACTTTTGACTACAGTTCTACTTCCTTATTGAGCATATTTAATACCTGTTAACTTTGTTCTATTCAAAATATAAAGCAAATTGTAATCCTTTAAACCAGGAGCAAAATCCATGCCAAGAAAATATTGTAGAACTATAATTTTCATGTAATATAAAATGACTTCTTTCAAAAATGGCACAGTTGCCTCTAAAGAACTGCTTGTTATTCATCAATACTCAACTAAATTGAGAGGTGTGAACAAGTTATAGTGAGAGAAGTTCCTGTATGTAGATGATTTGAGAATAAAATAATAGAGACTTAATTTTGAATTGTGTCAGGATATTCATTATATTTTTTAATTGATGATGCTGAAGTTCTTGTAACGGATCTTTTACATGACTGATAAAATATTTATGAACTGAGTACCAATTATATGGCATTAAATTCAAAGGGTGTGTTTTGATCTCTATAATTCAAGCAACTAGGTATTTGGGAAAAAATCTTTTACTTTTATCTATCAACACTATTTAAATTTTTTAAGTTCATTTTTTTCCTACTGAAAAATATAAAGTTTCTTCCTTTAATAATTTCAAAATAGCCACGTAAACATATAGACACTTGCATCTGGAGGGGGAATGTATTTTCCTAGTAATTAAATTTTGTAGCCACATAACAATACAAATAAAATCATTCTTCATAGGAAGAGAACAAGGAGGAAATATGCCCCAAATTATTCCACAATATCTCAGTACATCTTGATATTACAAAAAGGAACACAAAAATTATAATTGTAGGAAATGTGAGAGAACTATCAAAAACATACAATAGCAGCTTTGTGAATAGTGAAACGTGAGTCAAGCTTTTATCTTTTGTGCAACAGAATAAAAAGTCAATTTTTTATGATGGAAAATTAAAACTAATTCTATGAGTACCATCTTGTGTAGACTTACATTACTATATCACTCATAATATCTGTCTTATCCCAAAATTATAATTTTCATACTATATCTTTGCCACCACATGTCATAGAAGTTGGAATGTTATTCACTAGTCATATTAAAAATTATTTGTCCCTTCTCAATCCCTATGCCACCCTATCCCTGTTGGGTTTAAATTTAAGAATAGAAAATGAATGATTAGTGCCAGATTTATGTCATTACACAAGTCAACAGTTTAAAAAGAATAAGATGGTCAAGATGATCAAGAGACAGTCTTGATCATCATTAAACCTCAGATTCTCAGTCATTAGAAGAGAGAAGAAATAATGGAGACCCCTTCCCTGTATTCTCCAGCACACTCCTTCATCTAAAGGGTAGAGTGAGTGTTATAATTGTAACTAGCAGGTCATGGTTGCTGGGGTACAAACATGCCAATTCCTTAACAGTTAGTATCTTTAAAACTGTCCTACTATCACAGTATCTGGTGGCACGTGCCTTTCTCCACAGCTAACTCTAATATGTTGTACCCTGTATATTTAGTCAACTTACCAATTACTTTGGCACGTTTATGTTTTATTACTGAAGAGAGAAAACAGCGATGGGAGGTAATATAGCTATTCCTTTAAGGGAGTGGTGGACTCTATAATGGGTTTGTTGCAAAACTGTGTTAACTTGCCGTGGCCTGGGTAGCATCTTTTTATAGCAGAGATGGAAAATGTTGCTTTGAAGCTGAATATAGGTCTTGGTTTAAATTGTGGCTTCCTCCAGATAAGGATCATGAAGTGATATCCTCATTTTTGCCTAATACATATTTTGAGCTTTACAGTCTAACAATAACATCCTTAAGATCTACAAAATGGGAATGTTATTAAAGCTAGCCTCTGTGTTTTTCTCTAAGTGTCTCACACATGATCTTCATACACATGTCTGATTCTGTGTTGATTTCAATATTTATCACTCATCATATTTCTTTGCATGTTCTCTGAACTTTGTGTGTGTGTATGCGTGTGTGTAAGGGGTTCTCCCTCCCTTCCAACCTCTCCCCATCACTATTACCCTCTTCCTTTTTTCTCTGTTACATATGTCTTTGCCTATGAATTTATATCTTTCTATTGTCTACCATGAATCTACTTTCCTAAATTCATATATGTCAGGTTTTTTTCTGCCTGGGTAGTGTATGCAACACATTCTCTCCTACTCTCTCTTTCTTTGACTCTACCTTTTAATGCTTCTTTCATCTTCTCCTGTCCTTGTCACTTTGTGTCCCCTTTCTTCATTGTTCTTTTGGTGTGTTATGTGTAGGTATTTTTTCAACTACCCATTATTTAGAACCAAAATATGTTTTATCAGCCTTAATTTTTGAATCATCTTATAAGCTTCCTATACTTGGTTGAAAAGGTGGAAAGATGGAACATTTATTTTGTAGACTCATAGGATTATTCAGATGGAAGGAGCCTAACGAAACCCAGTTACTTTCACATGTTCTAGATTAGAACACTGAGTCCTAGAAAGGTTATGTGACTTATTTGAGAACACATTATTTAAATGTAAAGGTTATTCCAAATTAAATGTTTTTTTTTTAACTTTTCGGTGAAGCTCAAGTAGTTTTTCTGTGGATAATATGGTAGAAAGAAAGAAAAACCATGGTTCCCCATGTCATTCCATTGCTCATTTGAAGGAAAAAATTGAGATTTCTTTTCATTTAAAGAAACCATATGAGTGTTTTTGCTTTGCTTTTTACCCTTTTTGGAAAACTGGATGCTATTTTTCAAATTATTTTCCAGAACCTTCTTTACTGTGGAACATTTGTAATTGTGGAACACAGGAGCACATGTTTATGTTTCAGAATTAGTTATGTGTCTACTCTTTTTGATGTTAAATAACTTAACAGGTAGTATATATTATACATTCCTATTAGTCACAATAAATAAATTTCATTTTATTGAATATGTTTAAACTTTTGCCATTTATTTGTAAATAGTAAATTACTATTTTAATTTGTTAAGGCCTAGGCATTATTAAATAGTGCATATAAAGACTTAAAATATTTTACGAACACAAAAATGAAATTTTGCTGCAAGGCAAATTTCAGTTAAGTGCACCTTAACAAAGAAATATGGTCCACTTTACCTAGACATAAATAAGGTTTAAAAATTAATATATGTAGCAAACTTTAATATAGGAATAACTTTTGTAATATTGATAATAGTACAAGGATTGTTTTCACACTAAATCACAAAATAAATATTATGAAAGTAAAAATACATATGGTGAAACTCATAGGCCAGAAGATCTACAATATACAAATGACTGTATCTAAATTTCCAGAAATCTGGTTCATTTTGTATTAACCCCTAATTGTGTTACTTCTTAGTATCCATCTAAGCAGCAAACATTTTAGATTTGTTGTTTTTATTTGTGTCAGGTAAATAAATGTTTGGTCTTTTTCCAGGTATGTTTGTCATGTGATGCCAGCTGTTATTTGCCATTGCTATAAATCTGGAGACTAAAAAAGAGAAAGTGAAATCAAGCTAAAGCTCAGCATTTCCATTCCTTGCTCGGAAATGAACATTTGCTCCGATTATTTTCCTAGCAAAGGCCATGATTAATAGATTGTTCTAGTAGTGACCATTCAATCCTTCCCTTAATGTGTGAACTACTTTTGTTAACTACAGAAAAGAATCTTTGCAAGAAATACAAAAACCTGGTATTTACCTATTTGCTATTAAGATACATAGCCTGATAATTCTTGAAAGTCCATCATCTTGGAAGTTTCTTTTATATAGTTAATAATTACATCGTAACATTTATTCATTCATTTAAATCATTCATTCAACAGACATCTAATGAGTGACCACTGTATGCCACATGCTCTCCTAAGGATATCAGAATCAGTTCCCACCCTTGCCTTATTTAACAGACATTCAGAATTACATAGGGCTTGGCATTTTAACTACTCAAATCTCTAATTTGTAGTTGCTAAATAGTTTGAAGCTGAGAGTTGAGTGGCAGAGTCGTAATTAAAAGTTTATAACATAAGCATCTTTGACTTTGCTTCCTATAAGTTGACACTAAGATACGGGTCCTTACTAGGTTGTTTGTCATGAGTCATGGTTTTGCCTGCTGTCCCATCACAATTTTCAATAGCTCCCTCTTTCACTGTCATGCATGAGCTCCCACTTTGGAAGAGTGAAAAAATATATAAGGTTTACCCCAGTTATGAGAACAAACATCAGGCTCTTAAAGGTGGGCCTGGCCCAGTACTCAATAAGTATTATTACCATCAGTGCTAATGTTCTCTTGACACTTCTGTAAGTTGAGATGTTTGGCCTGTCCAAGAAACCTGTTTGCCATTACTACCAAATTAATCACAATTTAATAAGTTTATAATAATGTGTAGTTTTTAACTTTCCAAATGATTGAAGTTTCAGACAATGCCAAGAATATGGATCAGACATTTTACAAACAAAGTAAAGAGGAGTTGTGAGGAGGCAGTTTATCGTGGTGCTTAATAGTGAGGTTTATGGATTATAGATTCTACCCTTCAGTTATAACATCTGCAAAATTCAGGTAATCATGTAACATACTTTCCAGGTTGTGGTGAAAATTCAATGAGATAGTGCATGGGAAATGCGTAACACAGTATCTGGTGCATTGTAGTTGGTCAAAACTGTTAACTTTAGTTTAAAAATTAGGTGTAATGTTAGAATAGAAAAACACAAAGACCAAGCACGAAACTCTTGCTGAGTCACCTTTTTTTCAAGTGTGGTAAGAGGACTTAACATGAGGTCTAACATCTTAACACATTTTTAAGAGTACAATACAGTATTGTTAACTCTAGGCACTATATTTTATAGCAGATCTCCAGAAGCTTTTCATCTTGCATAACTGAAACTACATCCATTAAACAATTTCCATGTCCTTCCCTCCCTCTCTTGCCCCTGGTAACCATCATTCTACTCTCTGTTTCTATGACTTTGACTATTTTAGATACCTCATTTAAGTGGAATCATGCAGTATTTGTCCTTCTGTGACTGTTTCTTGTTGTTGGGGTATTTTGGGGTTTTGGGGGTTTTTTTGGTTTTTTGTTCTTTTTGCTAAACATAATGTCCTCTAGGAAGATCCACATTCTTGTATGTGGGAGGGATTTCCTTCTTTTTTAAGGCTGAATACTATTCACCATCTTATTCAAGCAGTTATAAATATGGCTCTTAAGGAGAAAGCTAAAATATGTGCCACCATTATGAATCCAAAAACTGGACCAGAGGAGAGATAGCAGCACCAAAACTAAGAAAGAACCGTAATGGAAGGCACAGAGTTTATAGCCTGTGGTCTCCCTTTCCACTGATCTCATTATTCTCATTATCTAAGACTGGCTAGCAGTTCAGTTTAAAAGTACTGAAAAATGATGGGGTTTTTTCTCGTCACATCAGCCATGAAGTAAGTCCAAGTAGTCCACCATTGTTTATTGTTTTCAGGCACCAACATTTTCACGCTTTAAGTATGAGCATAATTTAAGATGACTTTTTTGAACCCTGATCATCTTTGTAATCTACTCACCTGACTTTAACTCAGAAATCCAGACAAAGTGTAATTGAGCCTTCACACTGCTTCTCTGCCCGCTTCCCTCCCTTCATTCCGTATCTTGGTTTCCTCCATTTTGGTGAAGTGAGTGATGAGAAAGCATTTGTAGAAAGTTTCATTGGAGCCAGATAACGTTCTATCAGGAAACTTCAACCTAATTCTAGATAATGTATTCATTTCAATGCAGTGCTATTTTTAAAGATAAGAACAAAGAAAAATCCAGCATGCATTGTAAAGCACTGATACTTGTGCAGCACCTCATTTCCATATTAAAACTTTACTTTTCCACTCTACACGTATAGAGAGTGTGCATGGAATATGTAAACTTGTCATTGAAATATGCTGTGGACCAGACTTTATTAAAAAGGTAAACTAATTTCAGATGAAAACCAGATGTGACTATTCTTGGCAAACTTTTCTCCCCTGTTCACAATGAATTTAAAGTGAAAGAAGTATAATGATGATTTAAAACAAAGGAAAAAATTTCATAACTCTGACCTTCAGTGTGACATTTTTGAAGTAAGTCCTTTATTAGCACAAAGATGTTTGCCCTATAGCAATGACTATTCGAAAGGAGAAGAAATGATATGATAAAAAGAGATTTTGCTAGTATAAAAAGTTGCTCCTCTTGTTTCTACAATGCCTTTGCTTTGAGATGACTAGATTATATAGTGTCAACCCTGACACTAAAGGGGTCGCCTTTCTTTCTAATAATTTAATGATCTTGAAATGGCATTAAATGGAGGTTTTCATATGCCAACTCCTTAAACTGAGGTTGAATAACAAATGAAAATTAAAGATGTATTTAAGAGCACAAGATGGTAAATTCTAACCCAGTTTCATTTATTGCATCACGTGCAAAGCCAGTAAGTAATGCAAAAATAAAATAACAGTGCTATTTTTATAAAAGGTCAGTCATACCAGAAATGAACTTTTCTGTCGTATCTTTATACTTATACTGTAAGATGTGTGAGTTTTTTTATATACCTAAAAGAATTTAATACTAAATCCTGACTACATTATACATGTCAGCTGACCCCTAGTGCTTCAATCCCTAGAAAAGAGACACTGTATGCTGGATTGGTTGATGTATTCCATTTTTGTTGTAGACCACCTGCCAGGGCTTATAACAGATCTGTAATGGGTTTCTTACCTTTTATTGTGTAGAAAATGGATTGATAGATTAGGCCTGGGGCCAGCGAATCATGGAACCCCAGGTCTGCAGGAAAGAGTTTATCACCCTTTGGTGTTATTTCTGTCTCATGTCAGCTGAGAAGGATGAGGTAGATTATCTGAGAGTAAGCTGGATGTCAAAATCAGCCTTCCACTCATTTATCCACCTTATAGTTCAGGGCAAGGCCACTGTATGGGTTGTGAAGGAACTGATAAAGGCCTGATGGACATATTTTGTTTTGCTGCCTTTTAATTTATTTACTAATATTAGAACTAATTACAAGACATCAAAGAGACCATTTCATTGTTTGTTGCTGGAGAAAATCAATCTGTTTTGCTGAAAAGTAAAAGTATTTGAACTGAATGGTGCAGTTATAATTTGTGAACATTTTCAGTTACCACTGGGAAAAGTACGCACCATCTTTGGCACAGGTGGCCAAGTGTGGGTGAAAAGAGATGGACCAGGAAATGGGCCAGAAACCAAAGTCATTGCAAGGATATTTCACAAAAATTCCATTTGTCCTGATAGTTGTGATCTATAGGCAACCTGTGACTGATGATTATACCTTAAAGGCAGTCTAAAAATAAATTTCCTGGGAAGTTGACACATTCTGCCTGTTCATGATGTGGGTGACATCAACAATTTTGAACAGGGCAATAATTCTTGGACTCATTTAGACATTTATAAAATAATGAAATTCTGTAAAATGACCGTCGTGAAGATTGCTTTTGTTGTTTTTGCGGTTATTAGAAATCCTATACCAATACGGTTATCTCCTTGAAGCTGCCTTATTGTTTTGTTTATATCAGTGATTTGCATCTTTCTGCTAGAATAATTGATTGATGCTGGTGAAGGGAGAGAGAAAAATTAGTGTTCAGGTGCTATATAGATACTCATGCATTGGTGACAAATATAAGATAACCCAGGAAACTAGAAAACTGATAGAAAAGACACTTGATGGTCAAGATTTTATAGGGCTTGAGAGCGGATAAAAACAATTTTTAAGTACTAAAATAATTAAGGAAGATGTTGACATTAACCTCTTCAATGGTTTATCCTGAAACTAGAATACAACATGATTAAATAATCACTTCTACTTTGAATGAAGAATCAGTTTTCTTAAGATACTGCTTTCCAATTTCTCACTGAGTTCTTATGTGCTTACTTCTGGACATGACCTCCAATTCTGTAATGGTTTGTTTAATGACTGTCCCTGCTACATCTTTCCGCCCTCCTCCAACCTCAACTCAGTACTGCAAAGATCACTAAACTTGGAGTTAATAATTTAATCCCAAAGCATATTCACCTCTCACTAGCTCCTAACTATGGGCTGCATAGTTAAAATTTTCACCTCTCTTTCCTCATGTTTACAATGGCAATACCCTGTGAGGCTTGTTTGCTCATCCCCAGGTCCAGAGGAAGTAAGGGCACAATATATATTATAATGCTCTGTTGTGTTTTCAATTATGGTTATTATTACAGGATGGGTATCATAAAATTGTAATACCACTGGTAAGGAAGAGACGGTCTGTGTGCCATCATGTAGAGCAGCATTTCTCAAACCTTAACACATATATGAATCCCTTAGGGATTTTGTTAAAATGAGGTTTCTCATTCAGTGGATCTTGTGTAGGATTTGAGATTCTGTAGACCCCTCCGGCTTCCAGGTGATGCCAATGCTCTAGGCCTTGGTCTACCCTTTACATAGTAAGGATATAAAAGATGGCTGTTAAGAATCTGTGCGTGAGTTGGCCACAAGTCCCATTCATTGGAAGATTCAGGCAGTGTATTCTGAGAGAGTGGTGAGGCTTTTTCTAAAATCATTTGTCTCTTGGTCAGTGTGAAGCACATCCATCCAACCCCGAGGACAAACATTCACCTTTGACAGAACACGTGAGCACATTCAACTTGTTTATACCTCTGAGGCATAGCCCTTTGGGGATTCATAACCCAGATATGCCCTCCTCGTATACCTTGTGCTCTCACATCCATTCCAGGTCCTTCTTCTATGTTGTATATTGCAAGAGTCTGACCTTGGCCCACCTTATTCCCCAGTTTATTCCTTGCTCACCAGCTTCTGGGCAGATGTAGCCAATTGGAGGCATTGGCAGGAGACTGGAGAACAGAGGGAGGAGGAAAGTCAAGGTATTTTTCCCCCTTCTTCATTGCCTCAGGCAGTGGCTGATAAAGAGTACATAGCTACTATTAAATCTTCTAATAATGTTCTTAAAATCCCTTCTCCACTGGTTACCTCCATTAGTTTGCTATGAATTGTTGTACAGGTGTCTTTGCAAAGCATTGAGCCTGCCTTCAGTTACACTTTCAAAATTAGCATTTCTTTTAAGATTTGGGACTCTGGTATTATTTAAGAACTCTTAACCAAGCCTTACTCCCATTTCTGGCCTTCCCCTAGATATCAGTTATCCAGTGCTACAAAAGTGTTATGTAACAAACCCCATAAAACTAACTGACTTAAAATGATAACCATTTATAATTGCACACGGTCTGTGGATCAACTGGGCTGATAAAGCCAAAGCTCAGATGATCTCACAAGGGCTCACTCATGCATTTTCAGTAAGCTGATGGGTTGCTGGGGGCTTGCTTATCTAGGATTCACCACTGCTCCATTTAGTCTCTCATCCTCCAGCAAGCTAGCTTGGACTTGTTCTCACGCAGAAAATAGGATTCTAATAGAGAAAATAGAAGCAAACACGTTCTCTTGAGGCCTGGGCTCGGGACTGACTTGCTGTCATTTCTAACACAGTCTGTTAACCAAGCAAGACACAAGGCCAGAGTCCAGATTCAAGGATTAGGAAAATGAGCTGTACTTCTTGATGGTAAGAACTTTAAAAGTCATCTTGCAGGGCTTCCCTGGTGGCGCAGCGGTTGAGAGTCCGCCTGCCGATGCAGAGGACGCGGGTTCGTGCCCCGGTCCGGGAGGATCCTGCATGCTGCGGAGCGGCTGGGCCCGTGAGCCATGGCCGCTGAGCCTGCGCGTCCGGAGCCTGTGCTCCGCGACGGGAGAGGCCACAGCAGTGAGAGGCCCGCGTACCGCAAAAAAAGAAAGTAATCTTGCAAAGAGATGTGCATATAGGAAGGTCATCAATGCAATAGGCTGACCATTGCCTTTAATCTGTCAGGTTTCTTACTCATCTCAAAAGAAAGATATTCAATTAGGATAGATTCCTATGTATTCAGGCTTCTAATCAACTAATTCTGACTCTCATATAATCTTCGTTCAGGGTCAACACTCTCAAAAGCTGGTAGTCTTGAGGGTCACAAAGATTTTCAAGGATACTTTATGCCACGTCCTAGGAGGGTAGCAACAATCATTTATTAATACATTCAATATTTATTAAGTGTCTGCAATGTGGTAAGTATCATGCTGGCAGAGAAGGATGAGTTATGAACAAAATAGACACTTGTGTTTATGGATCTTACATTTGGTGAGAGGAGACAAACATTGAGACGAATTATATAATTATGAATGCAGTTGTTATTGTCTTTTTAGATCTGTTAGGTTGTAGGCTGAACTTCTATAATAAAGAGACTCCAAAATTCAATGTCTCAAGCAATATAGACATTTGTTTCTTTTTCACAAATAAAACCCAGCCTGGCTACATAGTCTCTGCTCTAAAAATTATTCAAGGAACCCAGGGTACCAAAATAGCTGTGCCATCCTCAGTACATTGCTACATTTCAAAATCTCCACAACGATCACCCAAATATCCATGCACTTTCTTTCCTATCATTAGTACACACTCCCTGCCTCCCCAGGACAGACCACCCATAGTCCTGTGCACGTACTAAATCCAGCTCAAAGTCCCTTGCCTCTGCGTTTTATGATATCTGCATCATATTCACATGTGGCTCCTCATGGTACAGGGACCTATAAAGTGAACGTCATGCTATCTGCCCTCACAACCAAATCTTAATGGTGCAGCAAGAATAATCCCCAAGATAATAAGTACTGGGCGACCTCTGTGAGACTTACATTGTGAATCCTGTGCATTCCCATCCCCCCCCCATTCCCCTCACTGCAGACTGAGATTTCAGATGGAAGCTAGGAAGAATGATTTAATGGAACTTCTTTGAAGGCAGAGATGGAAAGAATAAGATTGTTTCCTGCACAACCCCACCGTCTAAGTAATAACTGCTTAGTTCAAGCTGTGGTGACAGTGTGAGAACGTATAACACAGGGCAAGGCCTGACACGGTCCAGAGGAAGAAGGAATGGTTGTTTTGGATAACAATTAGAGAAATACATAATAGATACTATGATTTGGTTTGGAAAAAAAAAAGAAAAATACTCCGTTGAGTTCCCTTGTTCTGGATACTTTTACCCAAACTCTGCAGGGTTAAGGGCAGCCTCTCCTTGGATGCACAAGAAGTTTATATTTCCTTTCTCTAATTCTACCTCTGACCTGGATGCTGACCTTGTCATTGACTTATCCTTCACTGGGACCCAGAGTCATTACATTAATCCTGGAGGAGACAGAGAGGCCACTACCACCACTAATGATTTACATAATGACTTTCCTACAATTGGTGCTAATTAAAATGTGAAAAGAGTAGTGATGATATCTGGAAATGTAATAAGGTCACCCTTTGTTCCTGAGAGCAAAGATAATGTCACCAGAAAGGATTTTGTGTATATTTACATAAGAGCCGGAAGAGGGAAGAGAGATGTGATGAGATAAGTAAGACCAATAGTCGTCACATAGTCTGACATAGGCAATGCAGAATGTTTATTTCAAGGAATTTTTTTTTCAAGGAATTTTTAAAAGTGGAATTCTGCTTGGCTCTGAATATTTGACTTATTTCTGCATAGTTCTACACGTTACTAGCTTGCTTGATTCAAATTTTGGTTTCACTGTGTTCTAGTTACACAGGCTATACAACAAACTACCCTAAAAGTGGCTTAAAACAACAAAATTTTATTAAATCTCATGATTCTGAGAGTTGACCACAATATTCTTCTGCTTTAAGTGGTGTCAACCAAGGCACTGAGAAACCTGGAAAATCCAAAATGACCTCACTCACATGAGTGGCAGTTGGTGCTGGCTGCCTGCTGGGAACTCAGCTGGGGCTGTTGGCCAGGAGCGTCCATTTGTTTCTGTTTGGTCTTCTCCATGTGGCTCGTTGGGCTTCCTCACAGCTTGGTGTTTGAGTTCCATGGAGAAGAGGTCCAAAAGAACACTAATGTTCAAGCACTTTTCAAGCTTCGATTTGTACCACACTTGTTAGTATCCCATTGGCCAAAGCTAAGACATGGCTAAGCTCAGTGGAAATGAGAGCGATCTATGCATAAACCTGAATTCTGGGAGGCATGATTCACTAGGGCTGCCCATTAACAGCCTACCACACATTCCTTACTAGCTGTATGGTCTGTCTGTGTCTTGGTTTCCTCTTCTGAATATAGGGACAAAAATGACATTACAAAAATGGACTAAATGAGAGATATGACACACACAAGCTTAGAGCTGTGCCTGGTACAGAGGGAGATACCAATAAATATTAGCCATTGTTATTTTTTAGTATCATTCCTACAGAGATAAATAAAATTTTTCCAGAGTGACAAAGCCGTAAAATAGTAACAGACGATAAACTTCCACCTTATTCTGCCTTCCCTTCAAGCCCTTCAGATGTGCCAGTAGTATGAATGATAGCTGTGTTGTGAAACCACCAATACACTGTTATGTAATGTTTGGTTGATTCTGACAAAAGCCCCTACTAGTCACAAAATCCTAGGCAAACAAGCCTTATCCTATGTGGGTGGGGGGGGCGGGTGCGGGTGCTGAGGGTTCAGCAAGGGCAAAAGTTCCTTGGTAAATTTCTCCTGTAGTCCAGCCCCTCTGTAATCCACCTCTGGCTATCTTCTGATATTTTCTCCCATTGGTCTTTCTCACTCAGTCTGCCATCCCGGTGAGACTGGCCAATGTTCCTCCCTTTTGTCCTCTGCCTGTCCTACTCTGCCTGGTCCACCTAAAAAGTCTACCTTCTTTCTTTCTCTCTTACATCACAAATCTCCAAGTCTGACCACTTCTTTATACCCTCATGAAGCCCAACAAGATCTATCTTGTCTTCCTGTTACCCTCAAACTCCCAGCAGTATTTCTCTTGCTGCTTTCATCACTTTCTGTCTCATGTATGTAGGGCATTCAGTTTGTATCATTCCTTTATTTCTTTATACATCCATACATTTATACAATTTCCATACCAGTCTGCACTAGACTGTCCAGAAAGGAACTTAATTTAATGCTGTTTTGCAGTCTTTCTCACTGCCTAAGAGAATTGAAGAGTTTTGGCACTGTTAGGAATGATAGATAACATTTATTGATAGTTTACTGTGTGTTAGATATTCAGTACTATTAGAAGTATTTTGCTTTGTTAGAAGAAGAATGACCTAGGACTACCCAGTGGCAGTCTAGAACAAGGCTGAATTTCTTGCAAACCTGGCACATACTAAAGGATCAATAAATATTCACTATTAAATTTATTGATGATTATTGATATGGTGGTGGTGGTGATTTTTATTGTGTGAGTAGAAAAATAAATTTTTCCAACACATGTGCATCCATGTCTTTAGGAAAAAATAGAAATCCCATCCTAATTTATGTGCCTTTGAGAGGACACCCCTGGCACTAAACTCTCAGGCAAATGCCACCATCTGTGTGATTTCCTTCCATTTGCCAGTGTGGGCACAGCAGATACTATTAGGTTAACCTTTTCTTTCAGCAGCATCCTCTCAAAATAGTAAACACTTGGGCTGTTGTACAGCTCTAATCCAAAACTGCAAATTTAAAAATCTCTTTCTTTCAGAACATAATGATTGAACTATTACTAGATCACATTATTTTGCATTATGGGAATACAAAATATGGCTTATAGGTATTAGGAAAGTGACAGAGAAGTATTATTTGCTAACATTGACCAAGAGATTTTATGGTATGAGTAAGATGATAAAATTAGTTAAAGTAGCATGAATTTTCACCTTCTGTGACCCTTGATGGAGGATTAGTCCTAATACACTCATAGGTAACTGATTCAATGGATACGTTGGTTAGAACTCTTAATGCTGCAAGTGAGGGAAAAACCTGTATCTAAGTGATTTAAATAATAAATATCATCAGGGTTCTGGTTTCATTTTTTCACCATTTTATGGGTTCTTCCTTTCTGTGTCAACCTGTCAGCTTCATCTGGCTACCCTTATGGTGGTACAAGTCGCCTGCAACAGTTACAGGGCCCAACTTTCACAAAAAATCTTCTCTTCAGGGTCATTCTTTCCTAAAGCATCCTAGAACAATCTCCTTGAAACTCGTTGGCCTGAATTAGGTCACATGCAGCTGCAGCACAATGAAGGTAGGGAGATAGGTAGAAAATTCCCCAAAGGAAAAAAAAAGGAAGGAAGGGAGAGAGGTAGATGGATGGATGGTTGGATGAATGGATGGATGGATGGATTGAAAAAAAGATAACCAACTAATATCCGTAACATTTTTTGGACCTGATATTTTGACCAATTAGTGGAACTGAGTAGTGATTACAACATTGTATCGATGCTTTCCAAATATAGGCAGGTTGTAGACATCATTTAAACAAAAAAATGTATTTTGTGATAACTCCCCCCGACCCAAACATATTCCATCAGTACGTATTATTCCTAAACATGTTGCTGATTTCCAATTACCAGAACTTGCTTGTTTTTGCTTGGGGCTTTCTTTGCTTGTTCTTGGAGCAGGGCAGAAAAGTAAGGGACGTAAGGCCCTTTAAGGCAGCAGTTGGTGGATAAACCTCCCATCCTCCTTGCCCTTCAGATATGATAAATCCAAGGTTTACTTCCTGCATCTTCTCCCAGAGCTCCCAGGTAATATTAAGCTTCAGGTGCCCACACTGTTGACTTGCTTGATAATACACCCTTTATTGGCAGTTTTCCTTTTTTCACTTTGCCACACTCCACTGGTGTGTCCTGGGACCACATCCCAAAATTACTTGAGTTCAGTTTCTTGCTATAGGGTCTACCTTTGGGGAGACCCAAATTAAAATAAATGCCTTTTGTATGCAAATTTTTAGGAGGTGGCCCTGGATATCAGTTGAATCAGAATTGTATATCATTGCTTTTCACCTTTATGTTATGTTAGGATGAAAGGATGTTAATTCTCCCCTGAATTTTTTTGTTTCTGTATCTCTTGCATTCTGAGTTCTCAAATAAAATATGGCCACAACCAGAGAAAGAAATGGAATTCAGAGTCAATGCCCTGTTTTAGAAGGTCTCAGTTTAAGATATGGGCCTGAAATTGAGATGATAAACAGAAGTAGAAATGAACATAAGGTAAAATGTGAGATCGGGGTTGGCAGGGGAGGATTGCTTGATTTTACTGCAAGCAGTAGAGCTGCTTAGTGAAGGAATTCCAATTAATTATGTGCGTGGAGAATAGACAACCGACATTACTCACGGAGACCTCTAGAGAAGTTCGCTGTAATGTTTTACTAAATTTGAATAAGAATGTGTTTATTCAATATTATCATGATGTCAAAACAATGATAGAATGGATATAGTCTTTAAATACAATTTGAAATTAAATGTATCACATATTTCTACTCAGTTACCAAGGGCTGCATCATTCCTGGTGTTTTAAGAGAATTCTACTCTTCCACTTTCAAAACTTTCTAGAGAGATGAAATTTCTCAATATCTGTCTTAGATGGAAGTACACAATTTGATGATGAAAAAAATCAGAAAGAACAGTAACTTTTTCAGAAAATTCATTTAGAACCATCGATAAGACCTGATATAAATCTTGGATGGGGCTTCCCTGGTGGCGCAGTGGTTGAGAATCCGCCTGCCGATGCAGGGCACACGGGTTCGTGCCCTGGTCCGGGAAGATCCCACATGCCGCGGAGCGGGTGGGCCCGTGAGCCATGGCCGCTGAGCCTGCGCGTCCGGAGCCTGTGCTTCGCAACGGGAGAGGCCAAAACAGTGAGAGGCCCGCATATCACAAAAAAAAAAAAAAAAAAAAAAAAAAAAAAAAAAAAAAAAAAAAAAAAAAAAAAAATCTTGGATGGTGTTTTATAGAATGGCGTTTAGACTGTGAAAAAAAGCATAGGTTTAGTTTCAGAAAGTTAAGATCTTATGTACCATTTTAAGATTCATCTTATGATTTTTCATGCATTTTAACAGCTCAAACTCATCCCTTAAAGGGGAAAGGCATAGAACTATTGATTTTCACTTCTAAATTGTACATTTTGGAATTTAATTCCAACTTGTTTTCATTACCTCCATGTCATAAAGGAGCACATACACCTCAATTTCCATATTGTAATTTATTCTTTACTTCTTCCTCACTCTTCCATCTCATCTCAAAACCTGTTAATCTCCTTCACTATTTTTACATTACCTCCCTCTCTTGTTCCTTTTCTCCCTTCTCTCGCTCCATAATTGCCGTTCTCTTTTACCTGAAACCTCTCTCTCTTCCTCTTTTGCTTACAATTATGTTCTTACTTTTTGAGGCGAGCAAGGTTGGCAATTTTCCACTTTCCTTCCATCCTCTCTCAGGGCCTATCTTTTATATGTGCTTAAATAAACAGTTCAAAATAAACCATGCTTCTACTTTAACATGTAAAATATAGAAAACAGATGAGAATACCCCCCCAAAGAACGGAGTTTAAAATTTTTCATGACTCTGAGGCAACCTTTTACCTAAAAGCAGTCTTAACAGCTTTGACACTCATGGCTCCATGAAGCTGTGGAGAATTTTTAAAAGGACCATTTGAAATAGCAACAACACAAAGATATCTGCTTCAAATGCAAAATGCTGAAATAAAACTGTATGATTGACAACATTGTTCATCTTTATCATTGTTCTACTTAAAATTTGAGAATGAATTTTAGGAATGTGAGAGTGTGCATGAAACCCTAATGATTTTATCATTTCATCCAATTGTGTATTTGATCTCTTATTTCTGAAATGGAAGCTTGAAAAGTAGCCATCATTTCCCAGTAACTCATTAACATATGGTTCATTCCTACATTTGAAATATTCCTATACTGAAAAACATTTAACATCACCACCATTTTATTTATAAAAGTATATTTGCCTCTTAACAAGTTTATAAGATTATGTATTAGCTCTCTACTGCTGCATAACAAATTACAACAAATGTAGTGGCTTAAAACACATTTTTAAAAATTTTCAAGATATCTATGGGTCAGACATTTGGGCTTGGTTTATTTGCATTCTCTGCTTCGGGGTCTCTCACAAGGTGTCAAGGCATCAGCCAGGGTTGATGCCTCATCTGAAAACTCAACTGGGTATGGATCTGCTTCCACGTTCACGTGGTTGTTGGCAAGATTCAATTCCTTATGGGTTGCTGGACTGAAGTCCTCAGTTTCTTGTTGACTGAATCCACCCTCAGTTCCTTGCTGTATGTGGCTCTCCAATATGGTGGCATTTTGCTTTGTCAAAGCCAGCAAGAGAGAAAGACTGCTAGCAAGACATGAGTCACAATCTTATGTAGCCTAAAGTATCACTCCATCTTTGACATATTCTATTTGTTAGAAGTAAGTCACAAGTCTTACCCACTCTCAAGGGGAGCAGATTATGCAGGGGAATCACTGGGTGTCATCTTAGTCTGCCACCATGTTTTCTTTTGCCCCACCTGTTGGCATTTGAAAATATAGCTAATCATTTATGTTTGTATATGCATCACTTTTAGCATTAGGGAAATGTTTGTCATAAACCTTTGTATGCAATAATATTTCAAGAAATTGAACTTGATCCTTCCATGTTTTGAAATGTATATGGGATTAGGAGAAGCTAGGTGGTCATAAGCAAGATTTTCATTGTATTATGACAGATTTTCTCTATGAGATACTATGGGGCTGAAACCAGTGAGGCTTCAAAATTTCAGGTGATTCAAATTCATCTAGTTTTCATGCAGAATTCCTCATGCTAATCTAAACTTTCAGACTTAGTATATGATAGTTTTCTGTTTCTAAAATAAATATTCATGAAATGCCAGTTCTCCTTTTAAGGGTATTATGACAGATATTCCCTAGTGAAATTTAAGAATATTCTTGAAATAACTTTATGCTCTCATTTATGTTATGAACTCCATATTGAAGTAATTTTTCCTAGTAACTAAAATTCTTGTATCCATGAAGAGCTCTGTCTCTATTGATGAAGTTTTATTGCAAAGAGAAATGTCAAAATATGACAAAGTTAGAACTATAAATTTTCATCTATAATGTAATTTTAAATATACGTTTGACTTGTATAAGTCGAGATTTACACTCACATTTGTTTTCAGTATTCACAGAGGAATGCTCATATATATTTTTTGAATAACTAGATTAGCATTTTGGAGTGGGGATGGCATGAGGCAGTATTTATCGTAGCAATGGCTCTCATCTTCTGTATTTTTCAAATGAGAACTTCAATATGTTTAATATAGTTGGTTATATAATACTTCAAATGTTCTTAAGAGGAAAATAAGAGACCAAGAAGAATAATAAATATCTGTTCACAATTTAATCCATTTTTTATTTGAACAAAATATCCCATATGAGCACTAGAAATTGAGATGTGCTGCAAGCATAAAATACTCACCGGCTAGCAAAACCTTCATATAAAAAAGTAACATATCTCATTGATAATTTCTATATTGAATATAGGTTGAAATTATAAGAGTTTGGCTATGTTAAGTTGAAGAAAGTATATTTTTAAAAAAGTATATTATTAAAATGAAGTTCACCTGTTTCTTTTTATGTTTTAGTGTGTAGAAAATATTAAATTACATGTATGGCTCACATTATATTTCTCTTGGACAGCATCGATCTAGGTAAAAATGACATAAGTAGTGTTGAGAGAAGTAATAACCTGGCATTTGTCTCTGTGGATAATAAGTTAGATTAACCCTACAATACATATTAGCCCCTGAGTTACCTAGAATTGAGTTATTCTGTTTTGTTAGGAATAGGTTTTTATTCAAAACCTCTGCCTGATGTAACCAACCAACTAATCAACAAGCAAACAAAAACCTTGAAAGGGAGAAATCACTTTTTGAGTCTATTTCACACACCTAGTATGGAAAAGAAAAACAACACAGATGCGGAACTAGAAGTATGAGGGATATAATCCTTGAATTTCTTTTGGACTTAGAGTGGAATGCTTGATACCTAGAAGATGCTCAACCAATTATTACTGAATAATTGTGGTATGAAAATCAGTTACATTTTCTAGCAGCACATTTATTAGTAGCAAAATATGTATTAACTAATTTTCATCACCTAATCAGGAAATTAACACTGCCCTTATATTACTATGCCTGTCCTCAACTCACTGGTTTAATCAGCAATGGCATCAGCTGCACCATTGTCTCTAAAATTTTTAGAACTTCACAGTTTACAAACCAGCATGTATTTAACAGTGCTTCCCACACATTAGCTCATTTGAGTCTCACAAAAGTTGTAGAAAGTGGATATTGTCTCCTTTGTTCAGAAAAAAAAAAAAAAATCCAGGTTCAGCAAGGTTAACTGACCTTGTTTAAGATCAGCATGTTGCTAAGTGACAGACAGTGGTCACTTTCTCACTGAACTTGGCATATCAAAAAAGGTTTAAAGAATTAAACTTGGAGATCAGGAGTTAAGGGGTAAATATTTTATCTTACTGCCAGTCTTAATCATCATCAATTTGATATTATGGCTGCTAAGTCATTGCTAATGAAAAGAAGTTAGTTAGAAGTTGGTTGATTGATTGGTGATTGACAGAAATATTAGCTTTTCAGAATGAGTTCATTAGAAAACTAAAACATTGGGATTATTCATTCAATAAATAATTGAACATTTTTTATATGCATGATACCAGGCTAAATGGATACTTAAAAAGAGCATGGATTACAGTGAGGTAGAAGACAGAGTAACCTTTTCGCCCTCTGTAAGCCCTCTATAACCTTATAGCCTAGCTGAAAAGATAATCATGTGGATGGTGGAGATAGCAACAAAGGGCAGTAAAACAGGAGATACCCAAGGACAGACATATTTTCTCAAATATACTATAAACGAAGCAAAATAACCTTGGCACACAGTGTTAAGGGAAGCCCTTCTCTCATGCAGACATTGTTCCAATCCTAAGCAGGATTTGAAGCATTCAAGAAAAGAAGAAAAATTATTACAGGTGGAAAAACTGTAAACAAAATATTACATCAGGATTGGACCTGATACAGTCAGATGATTATGTTAGAAATTGGAAAGGCATGTTTGGGCAGAAATTTGAAGATCTTTATCTGACAAGCTAACGAACTTCGAATCATGCTTTTCTGAGTGAGAGACATAGTAGTCATTAATGATCGTTGGGCCCAACTCTGTTCCATCAAGGACAATCAACTGCTTAGAGCATCAGTCCGCATCAGGGAGCTAAGTGATCTGCTGTAGTATTTTCCCCAATAAGTGGTTCATGAGGGAAGGCCTTGGCTCTGATTGGTACGTGATACATCTCCCTGGTAGAATATGTCCAGATCTCTAGAGGAGCATGGGTAGTTTGACCTTTCCCTGTATGTGCCCATAGGAAACCCTGGTAAATCAATCTAGAGGGCAGGGACTTTTTGTTAAAAATTGAGTTTTATTTTAGAAAACTCAATCTGATGGCAATGCAGAGGTTGAATTATGTCAAGTAAAGACTGGAGGTCTACAAACCAGTTTGAATTTTTTCCAACAGCCCAAGTGGTAAGGGCTTGAACTAACCTCCTGCTCTGGGAATGTGAAAGGCTAGGCTGGATGTAAGAGACATGGTACAAGATAAACAGACAATCCAGAGTGAAGTACATATAGGAAAAGAGGAAGTAGGATGAAAGGGAACTGTGAAGTTCAGGTACTGCAAGAATTATGGGCTCCATTCTACAAAAGAGAAAATTGGTTTAGGGAGATTACCCAACACAACTGAAACTATAGATAGCTCCTAAGTGGTAAAGCAGATCATTAAACTTAGACCTTTCACCTCTTCAGTTATTTGTGTTACTGTACTACACTTGACTTCAGTTTCAGACTTAGTAAATTTGAGGTGAAAGTAGCATGAGACTAGGAGCAAAACGTTAACAGAAATAGTTGAACGTACTTAACTACGAATAGACATTGCCGTTTGTATGGACAGTAGCGGGGATGTTTGTCCTACTGGGATCTAGGCATCTATTTATAAATTATAAATATGAAAATTAGATTCAGATATCAGGACTCCATTACAGAGTTACTGAATTAGATTATCTGGTGTGGAATTTAGAGATACATATTAAAACAAAACAGAACAAGAGCCCCTACCCAATGGATTCTGCTATGGGTTCTGGTTAAGAATATAATGGTTAAGAAGATAAACCATTGTTCAATGAAATGTTTGTTCATGATTAAGATTAATTCGAAATGATTTTGTAGGCCCTCCTGCCTTTTACCTCTTAGGAGCACAAAATCCAGATTTGAAAATCACTGTCATATTTCAGAAATATATTTATATTTACCCTTTATTTTTATGTTATTACTTTCTTCAATTTTCGTCACATATTTGTTCATCAATTGGTTTTGATGGACTTTACTTACTTTCAGTCGTACAGATGAGATTGCTTCTTCTAAAAATCAATAGGAGCCTGCTGATTTTATTTATTCTAATCTGAAGGCACATAAAATGAATATGGCCAAAATAAGGTTGAAAAGTAAGCCTGTTTGCCAAAAGACTAGATTGTCAATTGAAGCAGAAAATTATATTCAGTGCATTGGATATATGCATTGTTTTAGTCTTCTCCAACCCATTTAGAAATGCAGTTTCTTATAAAATTGAGATTATTACAGATCCTGTGCTAAGCAGCTAAAATAATGTGTCTATGCCAAGGTCATATCTTAAAAGTTTGGAAGAACATACTGCAATTGAATATAAGTTCATGAGTGTACTCTACATAATTTTCTGACATATTTCAGTAACTTTATTTTTTACCTAATATTGTCTTAATGTTTACTTTACCTTTAACAATGTTTCATACATATTCATTGCTTTAAAGAAATTAAGCAGACATTATTCTAAAGTCAGTATTGAGTCTGATAATGAAAATGGCTAAGTTAATTAAGTAAATGGCAACCCTCACTGAACTTATTCAAAGCTATTTCCCCTCGTGTGGTGTGTTTTCCTGAATAAATGATGCATAAAAATTAAACATTTATTCTCGATTGTTCTATATCAGCCTCTAAATTGTTACTTTACGTTACAACCTGTTGTATTATGAGTAATTCTGATATCACCCCAGATCAAAGAGAAAACCCTCAAGGATCATTTAAGCCATTATTCTTTAAGAAAAGATTTTTTCAGTGTTCTATCAGAGTCAGTTTATTGTTGATATATAGTTGGTAACACTGTATTGTATAATTAAAATGTTCTGAGAGTGTAACATAAATGTTCTCACAAAAAAACAAGTAAGTATTTGAGGTAATGGCTATATTAGTTAACACAACAGGGGAATCTTCACAGTGCATACATGTATCAATCCATCCCATTATACACTTTAAATATATTATGATTTTCTTTGTCAGTTATACCTCAGTAAAGCTGAAGAAGTTTTAGAGCAAAAATAGAACTAAACTAATATTTTTAAAGTACAAAAGTAGTTTTAAGTCATAGGTAGATAATCTCATATTTTGTCAATTTGTTTTTGTTTATGCATGTATAAGAAATAATAGAGTTTTCAAAATAAAAGGAAAAAAACACTCATTTTAGCAGTACCTGTATCAAATAGATGTTTTTAGGATTCTGAATAGAATTGTTTTCTATACTCAACAAGGATGAAAGTATAAGCAAACGTATTGATAGATCCAGGTTTTGTGACACGTGAAACATATTCTACTTGGGTGGTCTTCTTCAAGTCAAAGAATACAACAGTACAAATACAAAATTAGGTATGAACATGAGTATTTAGTTTCACAAAGAAAAGTATTTAGTTGCACAAAGAAATCATGACAAATTTAAAAAGAAGCTGACAAATTACATATATATCACAGAATTGAGAAAAATAGCACAATATTTTTTAGCAGTTAACTGCTCTGTAATATATAATTCTCCGTCATACTTCTTTCCCTATCTCCCTGACTGTACCTTCTTTTAGCACCTCTTCATGTGAGACAATCAAAAGATAATGTGGTCTTTCCTCTAGCATGGTTAATTAAAATTTGACCTTTATTGTTGAGAGTTGAGTAAAGTTTCTTTCACATGCAGAATTCATTATTGGTGGTGTCATGTATATTACTAGGATTATTGCCAACTTTAGGAAGACCCTATCAAGTTTCTTTCACCTAAGAACTATAAAATGAGGGATCCTTTCAATTTATCTTGTACAGTGACTGCTAAAGATTTTCAGTCGAGCTGTACTGTACTCTGCTTCTAGGGAACACTCAAACTTCATCACAGTGAACAGGTAGCTTGCAAATAAGTCAGAGACTTTTTCCCTGTTTTTTTCAAAGAAATGGAGAAGGATAATGTTACTTTAAGTGAACTCAAGAATGGGACCTAAGACAAGAAATAGAAAGCAGGAATGTTGATACTCAGAAGTAGGAATGAAAGAATAGGGTCAGTGAAACAGAAAAGGGGGAAATCCCAGAAAAAGTGCTCCCACTTTTGGAGAATCCTCTGAGGTAAAGTAAGCAGAGAGATGCTGGCAATGTGCAAAGGAAATATCCATCACACCCCAGGTATGTTAGAGGTGATGCCAGCCACCAAGTGTGTGTTACAGGTGAGATATTTGGAAAGCAAAATGGGCTCTGTTCATGCTATTACTAAGGCGTGGCTGCTTAATGGCTTCAGGTCCCCCTTTCACTCTTCTTCGAAAGCCTACTTTGGTGTAACTCTACTTAGAAGTATTTGTCCCTAGGGAGTAACTTCAGTACTGCATATCATGGTGCACAAAACTCTTCAAACCCGGCCCATCTGCCACCATTTTATTCCATACTCCCTTCATAACTAGGGATGCAAGAATTAGCAAATGGGCAGAAGGCCTGAACAGACATTTTTCCAAAGAAGACACACAGCTGACCAACAGGAGCATGAAAAGATGCTCAACATCGCTAATCACTAGAGAAATGCAAATCAAAACCACAAAGAGTTATCACCTCACACCTGTCAGAATGGCTATCATCAAAAAGTCTACACAACATAAGTGCTGGAGAGGGTGAGGAGAGAAGGAAACCCTCCTATACTGTTGATGGGAATGTATATTGGTGTAGCCACAGTGGAAAACAGTATGAAGGTTTCTCAAAAAGACTAAAAATGGAACTACCATATGATCCTGCAATTCCACTCCTGGGTGTATATTTGTAAAAATTAAAACCCTAATTCGAAAAGGTACATGCACCCCAGTGTTCATAGCAGCAGTATTTACAATAACCAAGACATGGAAGCAACTCAAGCGCACACACGCACACGCACACGCACACACACACACACACATACGCACGCACACAATGGAATGTTAGTCAGCCTTTACAAAGAATGAAATTCTGCCATTTGCACCAACTTAGATGGACCTGGAGAATAGTGTGCTTAGTGAAATAAGTTAGAGAACAACAAATACTGTATGATATCACTGATATGTGGAATCTAAAAGAAAAAACGAATGTATATGCAAAACAGAAACAGACTCACAGTTAGAAAACAAACGTGTGTTTACCAAAGGGAAGAGGGACAAATTAAGGCTATAGGATTAACAGATACAAACACTATGCATAAAATATATAAGCAACAAGGATATCCTGTATAGCACAGGGAATTATAGGCCTTATCTTGTAATAAACTGTAATGGAGTATAATCTACAAAGTACTGAACCACTATGCTGTATACTTGAAACTGATTCAGTATTGTGAGTTGACTACACTTCAACAAAAAAAACCGAACGGCCAAAAACTTCATTCGGGCCAAAAACTTTTCTGTAAGATGTTACGGAAAAACCTGAACGAACTTTCTGGCCACCCCATAGAATAAAATGATAGAAAGCCCAGCTTTTTTAGTACAAGTATGTACCAAATGCTACCCCTAAATATCCCTAAAAAGTCTTCATTGTTTATCTGAAATTCACATTTAAAAGGACATTCTGGTTTTTATCTGGCAACCCAAGTCCTAAATAACTCTTTGCTCTTCCCTACATACTGTGAAGCTTGGGCCAACATCCCGCCTTTCATGGGCTGCCCAAAATGGCTTTTGCTAGTTTAAGCATTGACACACATCTCAGATAAGGGCTCCTCCGTGAAATTATCCTTTTCCTCTCTGCCATTTGTCTCTGCATTCTCCTTCCAGGTGACACAGGCCCTCCAGACTCCATGCCTTCGGAGTGCTTTGTGTCAGTCTTCGTTAGAGTACCCACCACCTGGTCATTTAATTATGTGGTTAAACGCCTGTCTCTTCTTTCTGAATAAGTGCTCATTGAAGGAAGGAAAGATTTACCTAGCTCACGGTCTGGCATATAAAAGGCCCTAAATATTTTTTTTTCTTTTAGCCATTAATCAATCCAACTGTTGTTTCGAATGATTGAAAACAATTTCAAAGCTTTTTAAATTCATGATTGACCTGTGAAAAATATAGAGATTAATGCAGTCTAGAATCCTGAGTAACTATGTAAAAGTGCTGATGAAGAGCATGACTTGAAGTTTATAGTTGTAATTCTAGCTGCAGTTTGTACAGACACGTTAGAAAAAGCCACAGTACCTTTTGTTTTGAGAGTCTCATCACAATGCAAAAATAAAGGCATTCAGCCAGTAGAGGTGCTCTAAGAGGCAGCTGTGTGTGTCTCAGAAGAGTTTCTATCTCACGTGTAGCCTCTGGGGAATGAATTGGGAATACAGAAGCTAAGAGCAAGTTCTGCATTTGCCTTTCCGGGGAACATTTCTTTCCCTTTGAGTTCACAGTGTCCGGATGCCCCAAAACTTTGGTTTCCTTGTGTATCTCAAGAGTTGAGATACTCTGGATTTCCCTAACTCAGTCCTGAAAGTGGTAGCTTCCAAGGCCTGACAATGACTGTGTCTCAGATCCCTGTTGGAAACCAGTGCCTAAAATGTTGTCAAATCATCAGGAATGTAGCTGCAACTTTAGCCAGAGCCAGGAAGTGCACCTCCTGCACCAGCAAAGCCCTTGGGCTGGACAAAATTGTTGGCCATTTGGTGTCGGTCATTGCAGTAGATCCATTACACAGGTTTTCTGGCAGGAATCCCAGCTTCGGAGGAAAGATGTTTAAATCCTGTAAATAAATGACTGAAGCACTATAGCAGTTGATTGTGTTAAGCCTGTATGCAAAATTACTTTGTTAGGCTCTATTATATTGCTCATTATCTTACTGTGAGGAAGATTAAGCTTACATCTGCCTCGGGTGACAAGGTATCCCATTGTCATGGGATTTTCCACATTTTAGGCCTATGTCACAGGCTTCTAAGAAACCCTCAGAGAACATCTTTTGTATTTGTGTACATCCAGGTGTCAGACCGACACAGTGTTTGTCTCCTTTAAAGTCAGTGACACACTCAGGACTGTGTACATTTCTCTGTTCTCTGCCAGAGGTGAAATTTATTCATGGAACATTCAAGCCAGAGGAGGCCCCTCAGAGCTAGTCTAATGCAATCTCTGCATTTTTCATTTGAGAAAATGGAGTTCCCAAGATTTTCATTGAACGGCCCCAGATGATACAAATAGAGGCAGAGGTGATATTAGGACCTGGGTCCCCCGACTTCGTTCTCTTGTCCTCCCTCCTCCCCGTGCAGCATTGATTCAAACTCCCGGCCTCACTTCCCTTTCCCAGACACGTGGCCCCCCCGCTCTTTCCTCCCCTGGGTTGTGCCACACGGGAAGCCACCACCGTGCTTCCTCACCTGAGATCCAGCAATGGACCCGTAGTTTGTATCCCTCTCCCCGCTCCTTCTCCCTTTCTGTTACGTGACAGTAACATTATCCATGTATAGCTGGTCCTTTGTTCAGTACCTTCCCCCTCAGACAAGAAGTTGATAAAGAACAGAGTTGCATGGTATGCCGTCTGGGGACCAAAAAGTTAGGACAACCAGTGATGTGCAAATGAAGCTGTACAGTCCTGGTTTCCAGGCACAACATGGATAGAAGACAGTCCCCAGAGGCCTTAGCATGAGTGCTCAATTAAACACGGGGGCCAGACAACAAGGAGATGGAATTAATACACGTGAGGTTGCTTCTTCCCAATCAGTGCAGGAAATATTCTGGGGACAGCTGGAGCCTACTGCGACAAGCTAATAATTTAGTGCTCCTTCATACCACTTGCTTAAAATATTTCTTCAGCCTTTATTCAGCGGAGGTAAGAAAAAATTAATTTTTTATTTCTAAAAATACTTTATCTCTTGTTTTTCTTAAAGTAAGGAATTTAGTAGATTTACTTAGTCACATGCCTTATTTTACATATATGGATTGTCTTTCATTTAATAGTTTTCTGCCATTTCTAGATGCATACCATTATTCTATACCAGTGCTGTCCAACAGAAATATAATACAAGCCACATATACGATTTTAAATGTTCTAGTAGTCACATTAAATAGTATAAATAAACAGGTGAAATTAACTTTAGTAATATATTTTATTTAGCTCAATGTATGTACAATGGTATCATTTTGACATTGTAATCAACATGAAAATATTAAGATATTTTGCATTCTTTTTGTTGTACTAAGTCTTTGAAATCCACTGTGTATTTTACACTTACTCCCTATCTCTATTCCAAATAGCCACATTCCAGGTGCTCACCAGGCACATGTAGCCACTGGCAAGCATGTTGACCAGGGCAGTGCAATGCTCATCAAGGTTAAGAATAACTTGCAGGATATAATAACGATATTTTTAAAATTTATTTTTCTGGCCTTTATGTTTGCCCCTCATTTCCATTTTTTTAAGTTCTTTATTTTGTTTTCTTTTGCTTTTTTTCTGAATCACATAAGCAAATGAAAGGAATTTAAATAATAATATAGCTAATTCCATCTTGCTGAGCATTTACCACATGCACTGTTCGGGTTCCAAATTTCCGCTAACTGCCGTCGCAGGCTTCAGCTAGCTAGCTGTTCCCCGCTGGATGGCCAAGCCAAATCAGACATGTGCACATACTGGCCACAGACTTCCTCAACAACAAGCCAGGAGGACTGTGGATTTTTAATCATTTCCAGTGGAGGTTGCTGTCTTCATACATTTTCAAAGTTAGGTGAAGAGTTTGCTGAGGAGACGTGAATTAATGGATGCTACATTTTTTAAGTGTTTTTTTAATTTACATTGAACCTCAAGCACCTCCCTCACCAATGCACCCCTTGAAGCAGCTCTGGGAGACAGGCAGAGGAAAGTACTAGAGGTTAGAAGTACTGGAGGTTGAGCCACAACTCCTTGGTCATCTAGAGCAGGGGTTGGCAAACTCTGTAAAGGTGCAGAGAGTCAATATTTTAAGCTTTGTCGGCCATAAGGTCTCGGCAGCAACTATTCAGTGCTGCTTTTACAGTGTAAAAGCAGCCAGAGGCAATATGGAAACAAATGGGTTTGGCCAGAGTCAGTGAAAAATTAATCAATAGTCAATCTGAGAAAGAAATGAACATTTTTTTTCGAGCTAACCTGAGGATTATAGCTCAGGAGACAGTCTTTCAGAGAGTTCTGAGAATAGTTCCAAAGAGGTAAGGGGCAGGGGTTGGGCGGGGGGTCATGAGCCAGTGTATATGTGATTTTGATGAAGGGATACACGCATTCAAGCACACATCTTGGTAGAAGGTTACTGCTATTCACAAGGAACGGATATCTTAGTTAATGGTTTTAGTGCTTTTCTAAGTATGGGAAGATGCAAGAAACTGGGCTCATAAAATTTTCTCCTGAAAGTATCTAACTATCTGAGGGCCATTTCTGCCAGTTTTCCCCAAATGCCTCATCCTGATCTTCACCCTGAATTCCTTTCGGGGTACTGTAGGTCAGTGACTGCAGTGGCTAACGACCTGATTCTTGTAGAACTGGATGCTCAGCAACATTCTTTATTTTACAGTCCCCTCTCTTTGGGTCTTAATTTCGACCAAGTTTTGGGAGGCGTTTCGTGACCAATTTATCCCACGGTTCCAGGAATGCTTATTCCCAGGTCAGGGGAGCATTTTGTTGATAGGCCACTTAATGTGTTCTTGGTGGACTAGGTCCTGTTAATAGTAGCCAACAGCCTCTGGACCGCCTGTTTTACTAGTCTGTTGTGGTCCAGGAAATGGTTTCCTCTTGCTGCTTCTTGCCATATCTAGAGTTACAGTATTGCAATGATTGATCTTCTAGAACTGTATATTGAGTCAATCGTTTCAAGTCGTTAAGTCATTATTGTTTTCATCTGAAGCTCAGTCACACATTTGGTAATACAAGAAACAATAATCCTGTAAAAGAGGCAGAATACAGCTACTCTAACTAGTAATAGTAATACGGTCATAAGTAAGTATTTAAGCTAAGAACTTAATTAGGTGTAGCCCAGTACCTCCCCAGGTCATGTGACCCAGTCTGTTCTACACCAGCTGCTGTCTTTAAGGGAAATGATACATTGGCTTTGTACATAAAGTTCAACAAAGATGTCTGTACAATACAAGGCAAGTGATGGCTCATCGTGACCCCTTACAGGATTGAGAAAGGAATGTTATCTTCTGAGGAGTTATATGGCTGGCACCAGAAAAAGGAAAATGGATCTTTATGGTTGAGCAGGTATTTCTGCCCTTGCGGGGGGGGGGTCTGGTTAATGCATAATTCAGATGCACAGGGAACACCAGAGGGAAGAGAGGAGGACCAAATGGGCAGGGAAATTGTTTCTTGTCTTGCCTTAAAATATGAATGTTATTTCATCATCAGGTCCCCAAACTATTTTATTCCTGAGCACAAATTTGAATTTTATTTAATTTCATTTAATTTTCATGTATCTTTTGACTTTTTGTCAGTTATTTAAAATGTATAAAACATTCTTAGCTCTCAGACTGTGCAGAAATAGGTGGGAGCTGGATGTGAACCGAGAGCCATAGTTAGCTGCCCCTGCCCTTGGACCCTTGTTGAAATGGGCTTAGAGCGAAAATCCTGGCAGAAAAGTTAATTGCTTTGGCCCTGACCTCTGCCCAGGTTTCTTGGTTTTTTCCAAAGAAATCAAATTTTCTTGTCTTCTTCAAATTCCTTTCTGTGCTCTGTTCTCTTCTGACTACACAAGGGGACCTATCCGCTTTCAAGTTTTATTCTCTTTCCCCATATTGTCTGCACACCTAGTAAAATTGCCACTTGCCATATGCCAGTGACACATCCTCCCATTTTTGTGTTCAAAACCTATAAACTCCCTCCTTTAGTATCACCATTTCCAGGAGTAACTATTCTATATCATCTTATTATTTTATTTATCAGTAAGATTAATACTCCCAGGGGCAATGATTTTCTTCATTGTCAGGCATGTTTTATTTCGTGGGTAATGCAACATGCATTTACTTCACGGTATAAATAACAATAATGCATCAATTTTCAACAATGAGAAAACATAAATGTGAGTTATGCGGATTATATCATTTGTCACAAAAATACTTTTTTTTTTTTCGGTACGCGGGCCTCTCACTGCTGTGGCCTCTCCCATTGCGGAGCGCAGGCTCCGGACGCGCAGGCTCAGCGGCCATGGCTCACGGGCCCAGTCGCTCCGCGGCATGTGGGACCTTCCCAGACCAGGGCACGAACCCGTGTCCCCTGAATCGGCAGGTGGACTTTCAACCACTGTGCCACCAGGGAAGCCCCAAAATACTTTTTAATCTTGATATTTTTAAACATCATAATAAAATGATTTCATTCAGAAGAGGGCAGACATAGGACTCCTTTTCAACGTGCTGAATTTCTTTCTTTAAAGGAATGAGTTTGGAAAACAACAAACATTCCAGCCAGAAAATGTTGAGATGAAAAACAGCAGTCCATTGTCATGTCAGCAAAACTATCAAATGTGTTTATGTATTCGAACACTCCTGGATTAATTATTTTCTAAAATATATTGTTCTGTTTTAAAACCATGAGGATTAATAAGTCTTTTAGATGCATCAATCCCAAAGCAAGTACTGCAACATTGCTTGTAGTGCTGTCCAAAATAACTTTTTGCAGTGATGGCTTTGTTCTCTATCTGTGCTTTCCACCTCTTTGTGGATTTTGAGCACTGAAAGTGTGGCAGGTACAACTGAGGAACTGATTTTTTAATTGTATTTAACTTTAACTGATTTAAGTTTAAAGTTATATTTAAATAAAGTGGTTTTTATTTTTAAATTTTTTAAATAAATTTATTTATTTATTTTTGGCTGCATTGGGTCTTCATTGCTATACACGGGCTTTCTCTAGTTGTGGCGAGCGGGGGCTACTCTTTGTTGCGGTACCCAGGCCTCTCATTGTGGTGGCTTCTCTTGTTGCAGAGCACAGGCTCTAGGCATGCAGGCTTCAGTAGTTGCGGCACGTGGGCTTCAGTAGTTGCGGCACGTGGGCTCCAGTAGTTGTGGCTCACGGGCTCTAGAGCGCAGGCTCAGTAGTTGTGGCACACGGGCTTAGTTGCTGTGTGGCATGTGGGATCTTCCTGGCTCAGGGCTCGAACCCATGACCCTTGCACTGGCAGGCGGATTTTTATCCATTGCACTACCAGGGAAGCCCAATAAAGTGTTTTTTAAATGAAACTTCTAACTTCGAAAATTGAGGATAAGTGATTATGCAGTGTATTACCCCCCCCCTCGTTTTTTTCTCTGAAGTGCATATTCTGGAATACAGTGATTTATATAAAATTAACAAAAAAGAAGACTGATTTTTAATGCTGTTATTCAAATAGCTAATTTTAACTGACACCTCAACGACTATCTTAAAAATATTAAGCTATTATAATTTGCTATGATTCTTCTTCCTTGGGTGAAATTACACAGATCCTGGCTTAATTTCCCATGAATTTTGGTCAAATAAAACTAAACTAATGAACAAAATAAACAAACACCAAATAAAAAGCAGTGTTTCCTAAGAATCTGAAAGACCTCTATAGCAGCCAGGCTGCTGCTAAGGTCCTTTAAGCAAATCAGTGCAAAGACTGCTGATGTGAAAGACTGTGAAAGTCAAATAGCTCTTCCCTTGTTTTAGAGTGAGTATGGGCTAGGAGAGAGGGGGAAAGAAAAATATGGGGTTAATTTGTAACAACACATTCTGTGGTGTGCGTGTGTCATATTTACATTTTAACTTCTTTGTGAGTTTTATTGTCCTTAGGGTTTAAACAGTATATGATCAAAATCACATATGTAGTAAAGAGTGTGTGGGTAGGTGGATAGTTATGTGGGTGTAAATCCCTATAAAATCCATTTAGAAGATAAACGATAGCTATTGAAGTTTGGACAAATCAGTTTCACCAATTCACTTTACTTGTCTAATGCCTGTGGGTGCTATTATAGGGCTTGTGGCCGAACTTTAGGGGAGGTTCGAATCAAGGTGAACCGTCGAAAAATATTTTCCATGAACTATGTGTATTATTAAGGATTATTTTACCATGAAGTTAGTTGCTTTTACTGAAAACTAAGAAATTAATGAACAAGAATACTGCCTGTGAACACCAAGGTTTATTTAAAAACCAGTATGGGTTTAGTGTGGTAATAAGGGCAGAGTTCTCCAAGGACTGCAAACCTGTTTATTGTACATCAAACTTCACTGACTTTGAAATCTCCCTAGAAATGTTTGCTTACCTCATCATGTATTATGCATTTCAGATCTTCAGCAATAATAACAAAATTCAGGTCTGGTAATGGAGTGGTTATGCAATGAAACTAATATACACTGTGATTTGATACAGGAGACTTCACTGTTACTTTCACTTAAAACTAGAAGCAGTATAGGAAATATAGATCTTTAAACATTGTACATAATAGCCACATACTTTAAAAAGAAAATCCACTTACTTGTAAAGTAAAATCCCAAGAATTATGCCATTGGGAGGGCAACTGTCCTAAAAATGAATTGTAATTGGTCACTTTAAGATTGTATATGGATTTATAATTTTAAAATATCTGGTGGCATATAACCATAATGTATGTTTTTGTTTTATATTCTTTATTCTTTTATTAAATTTCCAGAGGGAAAGAAAGTAAATGACCTCCTAGTGAGAGATATTTTCCCATGCGACCACTTGTAAAAAATAATTGAGTTTTGTGCCTGAGAATATCTTTCCTATGTTCTGGTTCTCTAGTAGCTTTAGTTTATTGAGATAGAAAAATATGCAGGGTGAAATGAGGTCTCCAAATATTTCATACCAAATGTATTTTATCCAAAGGAAGGTACTGTTCTACATGAATTATGTAATTGGTAGTACTAAATTTTGGAAGTTTAAAAAACTTCCAAGAGAGTAGTTTTTAAGATGCCTTCAGAATACACTGTTTCTTAGCTTTTATCAAGGTGGATGAGTATTGGCAATGAAGGTTTATATTTAGTCATACAGTGGATGACTTGAATCAACTATAAAGGCAGTAGATTTATGGATAGTATATAGGGGAATGGCCTGAACAAAAGTAGGTATGTCATCACTGAATTAATTGAATGTTCCTGCAAGTGCTGTAATTAATGTAAATCTAGTCTTGTCTCTAGCTCCAGAATCCATGACATCAATATAGCTAACAGGAAAATATGTCAAGATTTTAGTCTTCTACGTGTGTTCCTTAATCCTCTTGACTTACCAGATCCTACCCTTTAATACTCCTGTGTTCCCCAAGTCACATTTCATCAGAGCAGCTGCCAGGCAAGACCTGTTTTTGCTGTTCTAGTGAGCTTGGGCATTCACACTTAGACTAAAACAAAAAGAAGAGTTAGAAATGTGACATATGTGAGAACATAAGTACTTTGAAGAGAGCTCTGCTTTTATTTGTCAGCTTTGCCTTCTCTCTTCCATATCCTATTAGCAAAAGATTGATTGGTTTGTGTGATTGTTCATTTAACAAACGTTATACCATGTAAGGGAAGGTGGTCGGGGTACACAAATATATAAATTCAGTTGTGGCTGTGTGTGTGTGTTCAAGCTTTTTTGGAGAGGTAAGGGAGGAAGATACAAGTTGAAAGAGAAGAGTAAAGTAAAGAAAGAAAGCAATAACTGACAGGATCTGATGAAGTAGCACAGATAATAAATGCTACAGAATTTATTAGACAGAATAATTATTTCCATCCAGAGGGATCAGGCAATCTTCTCTGAGGAGATGGCACTTTCATTACCCGAAACATGAAGGATGGAGAAGGGTTTTACATGTGTCAGTTAGGAAAAGAGTTAGTTTGTTGAGGGAAAAGAAGACATTTTAATGGCAGAGTAGACGGTGACCGGGAAACAGAAGGAAGAAAAGTCAAGGGGCGTAACAAGAACAATGAAGTCAACATTTTCACCAAAATGGAGTTTTGTAATTAGAAAGATGTGAGGAATGGTAGATAAGGTCAAATTGTTGCAAGCTATTTTTTCAAAAGGCAGGCTAAAGAATTTGGAGAAAATTGCAAATCAGTCCTATGATTTAAGCAAGAAAATGAAACAACGAGTGGCAGTTTTGGAAGTTGAATTTGGTAGTTGCAAGGGCAATAGGACTTTATCATTCCACGTATTTTCAAAGTCATGAAGAAATTGTAGTAAGATCCAATCAGTAACTAAAGGAATTTATTTCAGGAAATGCTATGAAAGAAAGTGGACTTTCTTTTGTACTCGTATCAGTCTGTTTTCTCAAAGTCATATAGTAAAGGGAAAGGGAGAGAAAATAGTACAGTGTTAAGAGCATGTGCTTCTAAACTTCACTTATTGGGTTCAAATCCTGGTTCAGTTACCTGTTATTGGCTGTGTGACCTTAGGCAAGTCACTCAGCCTCCCTGTGTCCGTTTTTCATGTGTAAAATGGGGACAATAGTAGTACCTACATCATAGAGTTGTTATTACTAAATGTCAAGATATCAAAAACACTTAGAATAAAGCTGGGCACATTGTTAAGTACTGCACAAATATTCTGTTTCTGTAGAAGTGTACATGTGTACTTATGTAAAATAGTCATTTTCTTATTAAAAAGCAGTACATATTCATTGCAGAAAAATTAAAAATGCAACTAAGAAAAGGCAATCTGTTACCCAGAAATTACAACTGTTAAACTTTTGGTACAGCGTACATTTTTCCATATCACTAAATATTTATCTACAGCACTTTTTAAATGGCTGCAGAGTATTTCACTGGATGGATGTCCCGTAATTTTCAAGCCATACCCTGTTGATGAGCATATAAGCTATTTTCTATGTTTTGCATCTATATATGAGGCTATGGCAAACATTCTTATAGTTGAATATACGTACACATCATTGTCACCTTAAGATAAACTATTAGAAGTAGGAGTGTAAGAGTGTGTTTATATTTGGATATGTACTGCAAAAACTCTGCCCCATTCACTCCCAACCCCAACCCTTGGGGATATTCCAACATACTTGCTTACCAGCAGTGTATGAGAAGGGCCAATTCCCTGAACTATTGTTTTTGTATGATACCACCATTTAGTAATATAAGATAAAATTTTTTAAATCGTTGTCAAATCAATTGATTTGAAGCTCAGTGTCTGAATTTTGTTCCTGTAGTTCCTAGTGAAGGTAAACAGTTGAACAGACTTATAGGTACTGTATAGCACAGGGAACTCTGCTCAATATTCTGTAATAACCTAAATGGGAAAAGAATTTGAGAAAGAATAGAAAAAAATAGACTTATACGTCAGTTATAGTTCTTTCACGAATTGTCTGCTTCTGATCCTTGTTCATGTTTCTTTCATTTGAGCATTGGTCTTTTTCCTATTGATCTATGACAATGGTTTTATCTTAAGAGTGTCTGTGAAGTGATATAAGATGTATTGTTTTTGGTTTTGATTTTTCTTTTGCTTATTTGATTTTTTTCTGTTAGAAAGTTTTATATTATAAATTGAAGTTGATCTCTTTATGGTTTTTAAATAAAAATTATAGTATTTACATCAAAAGTAAAAGAACATTTTTAAATGAGTAACAAATCTACCAAAATATGTAAGTTACTTATTGCAGTTATATGAAGATCATTTAATCATGACTTTGGATTAATCATAATCTAACAATTTATTCAATAAGCAATCTAATTTATCTTGTAGTCTCATATAATAGAGTCATGAATTAACAAATATCAAATAGTAGTTCCTTTGTTTTCAAAATATGTTTATATTTGAAATATATTGAAATACATTTCATTTATATTGTTTTATATTAAAGTTGACATCTAAATGTGTATCTCATTAGTGATAATGCAAATTAATGGTATAGACTGTTCTCACAAAAATGAAAACTTTTGAAAAGTGTGAATTTTAATACTCCATTTATCAAGTAATATGGTAGATTTGGAAAGATAGCAGAACATATGTTTTCGGAGGGAAGAGAAAAGGAAAGAGTAGAATTTGGAGTCAGGAAAACCCAAGTGTTTAAAGCCAAGTTTTTTCACTTACTAGTAAACTTAGGAATATTATTTATAGTTTTGAGCCTTAATTTCCTCATGTGTTAATTGAAAGGAATGAATACTTTTAAGGCTTTAAAAATATTTTTCATGAAATCTTTTGAATTGAAGGAAAAGAAATGCATAAATAAGAAGTGCACAAATAATAACAATAGAAGTTGATGGATTTTCTTTTAAAGTTTTCATACCCATGCTCCTAGCACCTAGATCAAGAATTTGAACATTAGCCTAGGAGTCTCCCCCATGTTTCTTCCCAGTTATTAACCCTTTCCCAGCTACCACCCTCACCCAAGGATAAGTACTTTTCTGATTTCTAACACCTCTATTAGTTTTGCCTGTCTTTGAAATTAGTATAAATGGAATCATACTGTACCTGTATATGCTCTTATGTTTGAATTCTGTTCATCATTATTTTTGTGAGATTCTTCTATGCTGTTGCAGGCACCATAGTCTGTTTTCTTATTCTCTTTATAGTGTCCCATTGTGTGAATATACCACAGTTTATCCATTCTACTGTTGGTAGGCGTGTGGGTTGTGTCTAGTATGAGGCCATTATGAATAATGCTGTTATGATGTACATGTCCTTTACTGCATGTATGTGCATTTTTCTTTAGGATATTCTTGAAATAGAATAGCTGGGTCATAAGATATGTGTGTTTGGCTTTGGAAATACCACCAGTTTGCCAATATAGTTTACCAATTCACTCTCACCAGCAGTGTATGAGAGTTCCATTTGTTCCACATCCTCATCAAGAATATGTAGTTTCATTCTTTCTCCTTTTAGCCATCCCATTGGATGTGAACTGGTACCTTATTGTGTTTTTATTTGTGAGCATCTGATAATTAGAGCCATTTTCATATCCACGTATGTGAAGTTCTTGTGCAAATCTTTTGCCCATTGGGGGGAAAAATAGTTACCTGTCTTTTTCTCATAGACGTCAGAGTTCTTTGAATACAGCTTCTTTGTCAGATAGATGCATTGTGAATGTCTTCTTCCAACTTAGGCCTTGCTTTTTTCTCCTAATGATATCTCTTGATGAATGAAGTTCAATGTATCAGTCTTTTCCTTTATGGCTAGTGCTTTTTATATCTTATTTAAGAAATAATCACCCTGAAATCATCAAGATATTTTCCCATGTTTTCTTTCAGAAACTTTTTTTGTTTACCTTTTACATTGAGGTCTACAGCAATCTAGAATTAATTTTTTTGTGTACGGTATAGAGTAGGAGTCAAGATTCTATCCAGTTAACCTGGAACCATTTATTGAAAAGATCATCTACAATCCACTTAACTAGAGTGGGCACCATTGTCATAAATTAAGTAAATATATGTACTCTATTTGTTCTCACAGCCATACCACACATAATTAACTATAATAAATATTGATATCTGCTTGTAAACATTCTTAAACTTTGTTAGTTTTCAAAATTGCCTTGGATATTTTTGGCCCTTTGCATTACCATATAAATCTTAGAGTTGGCGTGTCAATTTTTATTAAAAACTAGCTGCTACAATTTTGTTAAGGGTTGCATTGAATTTACGCACTATTTGAAGAGAACTGATATTCTTACAGTATTGGAACTTTAAATCGGTTCCTTTAATTGGCTCCTTCCAATAGAGGAACAAGGTATATTCCTCTTTTTGCTTAGGTTTTCCTTAATCTCTCAGTAATGTTTGTAGTTTTTAGGGTAGATGGCTTGCTTTTTGGTATGAATTACCAAATTACTCCCTACAAATGTAAGAATTTATCCTAAAATGTAAGAGTGCTTACTCTCCAGAATTTTGACAAATAACCTTTTTAAAAAGCCAACATAATAGACAAGTGATGGTATATCATTGCTGTTTTCATTTGCATGTGATTGATTACTTAGTGGTTGGACTTTTCTCTTGTTTCTTGGTTGTTTGCATTTTTTCCAAATTCCTGTTCATATTCAATTTTCCAGTAGATTTTCCGTCTCCATTGTTTGAAATGTCTTTTTTGTTTGTTTGTTTGTTTGTTTTTTGCGGTATGCGGGCCTCTCACTGTTGTGGCCTCTCCCGTTGCGGAGCACAGGCTCCGGACGCGCAGGCCTAGCGGCCACGGCTCACAGGCTTAGTTGCTCCGCGGCATGTGGGATCTTCCCGGACCAGGGCACGAACCCGTGTCTCCTGCATCGGCAGGCGGATTCTCAACCACTGCACCACCAGGGAAGCCCTGAAATGTCTTTTTATATGTAATAATATTACCCTTTGTCTGATAAATGCTCCAAGTATTCCCAGTTGTTATTTGTTTTTAGTTCTGCTGCCTTAATTTCTAGATAAACAATACAAATGTTATATTTAATAGTTTATCCACATTCCGACTACTTCTAAAGGGCTTCCCCACACCAATATTTCATTCTAGTTCTGCTCTTATTAATTTTTTTACACTTAACACTTTAATTTCTCTAGAATAGTTTTGGTGTAAGATATAAGTCAGTATTTAGTATCTGTTTATTTCTAAAACAGTCACCTCTATTTATCTTAATACTAAAACTTCTACACATTTGAAATTAAAATTGAAAAATTGAAAGTAAAGGAAACCTAATCTTGTGTGAAATTAGGTCAAGATTTGGTTAGATACTAAATTAACACATAAGGCAACTGAATGTGTTTAAGTGTTTTCTTTCACCACAGGGCACATGTTGTATGAAGAGCATGGTTTTTTAATACTTAAAAAGATTATTGGGAAAGATGACACATTTTACCAGTAAAGTGTTTCTGTCCATATTTTGATAAAAATATGAAGTAGTAAATATAACAGTAAATTGCTTTAAAACACATAGAAACTGACACAAAACTTACTCTTATTTTACATCATAAATTATTTGTATCTGTTATCTTTTCCATGAACTATGTAGAAGAAGCCATCAGTTCCTGAAGACTGTTTTGAATGGCAGAGAAGGAGCACAGAAATTATGCGCTAGAAGGTCTCAAATTACACCCTATCATTAACTAAGTGATGTCATCCTGGGAAAATAATCAGAAGATTTTTGACTGATGGCTTTAGACATGTTATATCCTATTAATCATGATTTGTTATTAAAATATATAAAGTATCATTTCTCACCACTACTTTTTGGTGAGAAGAAAAGCTAGTAGTTTTCCTTTGTAAATTAACTTATATCTTTGCAAAGGTAATACATTTATATTTTTCAAAAATTAAAAAATATAGTGAAAAATCCCCCACCCCATCTACCTACCATCCCCAAACATTGATTTTTTTTTTTTTTTTTTTTTTTTTTTTTTTACGGTACGCAGACCTCTCACTGTTGTGGCCTCTCCCGTTGCGGAGCACAGGCTCCGGACGTGCAGGCTCAGCGGCCATGGCTCACGGGCCCAGCCGCTCCACGGCATGTGGGATCTTCCCGGACCGGGGCACGAACCCGCGTCCCCTGCATCAGCAGGCGGACTCTCAACCACTGCGCCACCAGGGAAGCCCCAAACATTGATTTTAGTTCCAGAAATATACCTACAAGATGAATTCCTAGAAGTAAAAGTTCTGGGTCAAAGGTTATATGCATTTAATAGATATTGCCAAATTTCCATCCCATTGGCTGTGTATAAGAGTCTGAGTTTTCCATAGCCTTGTCAGCATAGTGTGTTTTTAGACTTGGATTTTGTTATCAGTACAATAGTTGAAAGTTTTAGATCTCTCACTGTGGCCAAAGTGTATCTTCTTTTTGTGTGTTTAAAATCCATTTGTGGTTTGTTTTTTTTTTTTGAACTGGCCTTAGATTTTGTCCTATTTTCTTTTTGGTTGTTGACCTTATTCATATTCATTTGCAGATGCTCCCTTATGGGTTAGGAAACTTATTACATTATCTGAGATGTCTGTCACAAATATTTTCTTTCATAATTTGTCATTTGTCCTTTAACTTTGCTTTTAGTTTTCTTTACCATGCATAAGTTTCTGATTTTTATATAGTCCAATTTACTAATATTTTTGTTTTTTAATTAAAGCTGTTTAACCTGAGGATAAAATTACGTTTTTTTTAAATGTCGTTGACTACTCTGGACATGTATTGCTTCTTACATTGAGAAAAAAAGAAATCAATGCTGAATCTGGAAATTGTTTTTCTTTCATTCAACAGATATTTATTGAAGACGTATCATGTGTAGGAACCTAGTTCATCCAGAAATTAAATGTAAATAACAAGTTAAATAGTATAAAGTAAATGCTATGATAGTGGGAAACACAAGGTCTGTGAGGCTGTATCTAATGTAGGTATCATAACTAAGCTGAAAACTACTTGTGCCCCACAATCTCATTATAAGTGGTCATTTAATTATTCCAGATGTTAGTCAAATCTCACCCATTGTACTATTTTCTGTCGGGGGTTGTTCTATCTCTATAAACAGGAAGGGATGAGTTAGGAGGATGAGAAGGAAACCAACAAGCTTCGCTAAAAGTTATCCAGATTTCTGCACTTATATACAAAGCCTAAATGAAACGTGAACTATTTGGTGATCAGACATAAAGATGATTTTGCAACTCGATTTTACAGATTTTAGGAATGTATGATGGCTATTATTTCCAGTAGCTTCAGAATCTAGAGGCTCTTAGATGCTGTACATTGAAGCGATAAAATGCTTTTCACATTTACTTGTGAGTAGAAAATGATCCAGTAAAAATAAACTGTTTAGTTCCCTCCTTTTAAATGCTGAAAAAGATAAGTTGAGGGCATTTATTAGATTATATATTATATGCATGGAATTATATTTGTGATATCAGCTATAACACACTCACATACGCATATTGGATTGGCCAAAAATCCATCTTACGGAAAAACCCAAACGAACTTTTTGGCCAACCCAATACATGTATAAATATAGTTCAGCGCTGTAGATGTCCTTATGGGTTAGAACTCATGAAATTCAAATAGGCCTTCATCTAATAGTATGGTTACTTGGCTTTATAGCAGGGTACAAGTGAGACAAAGTAGATACAGTATCATGATTCATTATTCATGGGCATACGTTCCATGCTACCCACACACATTGCTTCTTTTGACTCCCTATCCACACAGGGAAAAGCTGCCAGGGGTGAAAGCCAGAGTTTGTGCAGGTCACTTTAAATAGAAGCCGCAGCCTCTATTTCCCTTCTGTCTTTTACTCCATTTTAGTCATATAGGCCCAAGGTCCTAATATCAACTCACAGCTTCTCCAATCCAGGCATAGTTCCATACAACAAGCAAGCCAGCCCCAGCATTTCCCATTCATCTTAAAGTTAGTGTCCCAAGGAAACATGGTTGTGGGAACCTAAGGTCAATCCCAGGCTGGCCTGCATCAGCCCAGGCTAGATGTTAACCCTTTACTCATGCATTTGCATGCATTACAAAATGTATACAAATGTATTCACAATATATTTCAAAATACATCTTGTCTACATACAGTAAGAGCGTATATAATGTTCTTTCCCGTACAAATTAATTGATTGGTTATTTTGACCACTAATGTATCTCCTTTTCACCCTACAACTCTTGGGTCCAAATAAAGAATATAATGCTCACTAGTTAGCTCTTTTAGAAGTTTCTGAAACGATTGGTCCAAAGTATGGGGCATTGTTTAGATGATGTGCTACTATATTAGTATGCTTATCTAGTTTACTTTTAAAATGTTTTCTATTATTACTCATAATATCATGAAAATATAAAATGCATATTGTAACATTTGTGTTCATATTACAATGTAATATTATATTTATATTATTAGTAGAGTATAATTAATAATATCATAAAGAGTTGCCATTGCAAGTTCACACTCTTTATTCCTGCGTACCTGTATTAGCCCTTGATAATCTGGAGAAAAAGGCTTTACTCTTGCTTATCTGTCTCTCTGCATACACTTGAGTTGGAGCAGTAATCACTAACATTGAATGATTTTATTATCATTCACTATCATGCAGAATATTGCTGTAAACTATTTACATGGGTTACCTTAGTTTATCCTTACTATGACTCTATGAAGCAGGTAATATCATTGTCCTCATTCTCTAAGAGAAGGCATTAGGAGTTAAAGAAAACTTGGCTAAAGTGTTAACAAAAGGGATGGAACCTTTTTTTTTTTTTTTTTTTTTTTTCTGGCCGCGGGGCATGCGGGATCTTACTTCCCAGACCAGGGATCGAACCCATGTCCCCTGCAGTGGAAGCACAGCGTCCTAACCACTGGACTGCCAGGGTATTCCAGAACCCCAATTTAAAACCAAGCAGCGTAACTCTAGACCTCACAATGTTGAACAGCATACCACATTGCTTCCCAAGTTATTTACGGTTTTCAACCAGGGATAAAATTATAGAAGGTTATAAAAGTGGGATAATAGTATCTGCATGATAGAGTTGTTGGGCAGATTAAAGAAGACAATAAATGTGAAACTTCCAAACACGGTTGCTTGGCACATAGTAAGTCCTTAATAAAAATCACTTATAATCATTCCATGATCGTTTACTCTAATTCAGATGTTCTTGTTACTTCTCATTCCAATTATCTGATACTGTTTTACTTGGTTATACTAGAGCTCGCAAACTACAGATCCCAAAAATGCTTACCTCACCAGTCTTCTTTGTACATAAAAGAATTTCCTTGTACAATTTTCCTTAACATAAAAGAAAGTTAGAAACAAGTACAAAGGCAGAGAGTCTGGCATATAATACACAAGACACCATTATATTTAATGAATGAGTGGGTAAGTGAAGAATACACTTCTTTACTTTCGTAGGTCAGAGTTGGGTGTGCATTTATGTGGGTGTTTTGTGTTTCTTTTTAACATCTTTATTGGAGTATAGTTGCTTTACAATGGTGTGTTAGTTTCTGCTTTACAACAAAGTGAATCAGTTATACATATACGTACGTTCCCATATCTCCTCTCCCTTGCGTCTCCCTCCCTCCCACCTTCCCTATCCCACCCCTCTAGGTGGTCACAAAGCACCGAGCTGATCTCCCTGTGCCATGCGGCTGCTTCCCACTAGCTATCCACCCTACATTTGGTAGTGTATATGTCTATGCCATTCTCTCACTTCGTCACAGCTTACCCTTCCCCCTCCCCATATCCTCAAGGCCATGCTCTAGTAGGTCTGTGTTTTTTTCCCGTCCTACCCCTAGGCTCTTCATGACATTTTTTTTTCTTAGATTCCATATATATGTGTTAGCATATGGTATTTGTTTTTCTCCTTCTGACTTACTTCACTCTGTATGACAGACTCTGTGTCCATCCACCTCACTACAAATAACTCAATTTCGTTTCTTTTTATGGCGAGTAATATTCCATTGTATATACGTGCCACATCTTCTTTATCCATTCATCTGTTGATGGACACTTAGGTTGCTTCCATGTCCTGGCTATTATCAATAGAGCTGCAACGAACATTTTGGTACATGACTTTTTTTTTTTTTTTGGCGGTACGCGGGCCTCTCACTGTTGTGGCCTCTCCCGTTGCGGAGCACAGGCTCCGGACATGCAGGCTCAGCAGCCATGGCTCACGGGCCCAGCCGCTCCGCGGCACGTGGGATCTTCCTGGACCGGGTCACAAACCCGTATCCCCTGCATCGGCAGGCAGACTCTCAACCACTGCGCCACCAGAGAAGCCCCATGACTCTTTTTGAATTATGGTTTTCTCAGGGTATATGCCCAGTAGTGGTCGTATGGTAGTTCTATTTGTAGTTTTTTAAGGAACCTCCATACTCTTCTCCATAGTGGCTATATCAGTTTACATTCCCACCAACAGTGCAGGAGTGTTCCCTTTTCTCCACACCCTCTCCAGCATTTGTTGTTCCAGATTTTTTGATGATGGCCAATCTGACCGGTGTGAGATGATATCTCATTGTAGTTTTGATTTGCATTTCTCTAATGATTAACGATGTTGAGCATTCTTTCATGTGTTTGTTGGCAATCTGTATGTTTCAATGAAAGGCTTATTGTCTTCAAAGTATAGAATTTTGGAAAGACTATTAATCAGTGATTTGTAATACTTGAATTAAATCCTAATGTGTAACACATGTATGTAATCAATATCATGCTGTTAAAATACCAAATTCCATAAATTTCTATAACATTTCATAACAAATAGCTTTTGAAAACATTTATTTTTCCTTTTTTTAAAAAAAATCATGAGACTCTTTTACTTTGTTTTTCCCTATAGGTTTCTAGAGTTTTACCTGAGAAACAAGGAGAAATTGAGGCTCACATAAAAGACCTTGGACAGCTTGAAGAGCAATTAAATCATCTGCTTCTGTGGCTGTTTCCTATTAGGAATCAGTTGGAAATTTACAACCAACCAAGTCAAACAGGACCATTTGACATTAAGGTAAAGACTTTTTGCTCTAAATATTCTTTTTCAAGAGTGACAATATCACTGAAATAAATTTCTCATTTGTTATCATCATCACCATCATCGTTGTTATAATGCTAATAATAATTATTATTATTACTTGAGTAGCATTTTTTTTTCTTCTGGCATTTACTAGCAGTGATGTTTCATTAAACTCATATCACCAGAATGTCTTCATTGTACTTGTTACTATGATCCATTTTCCATCCCTACTTGAATTGTACTTAATATGTTTGTAGACTCCTTATCTAAAACTGAAGTCATTTTGGAGACTAAGTGCCTACAAAGTGAAGTATAGACTCCTTAGTAGACATTATAAAACCCTCTCAGGCTGACTCCAGTTTACCTTGGTATCCTCTTATTCTGCTGACAATCGCCTCTTGTATTCTAGATACAACAGATTATATAGTATCTTTATATGCGTGTGGTTTCATGCCATGTCTGTGTTCTTGATCTTCTCTCTTCTTTAAATGACTTCTGTCTCATTTCTTGGCATGATGGATTTTCCTCCATCCTTTGAGACTGAATTCTGTGTCATTGCTTCTTCAAAGCCTTCTTACATACCCCTAGTAGAGTGAAAACCCCTTTTAGGGTTGCTTATAAACCTCTGTATCCATCTCCTATAGTCTTTGTACATTGATTGACACTTAAAGTTTAGAGACCTGAGTACCTCATCACACTCTTCTTTGAATGCAGAAGGCATCTTCTTACTTATCTCCCTGTCCCACTCATTTCTGAACACCCCCATCCCAGGGCTCAGTGTATGGTGGGTACTTGTTAGCATTTTTTTTTTTTTTTTTTTTGTGGTACGCGGGCCTCTCACTGCCGCGGCCTCTCCCATTGCGGAGGACAGGCTCCGGACGCGCAGGCCCAGTGGCCATGGCTCACGGGCCCAGCCGCTCCGCGGCACGTGGGATCCTCCCGGACCGGGGCACGAACCCGTGTCCCCTGCATCGGCAGGCGGGCTCTCAACCACTGCGCCACCAGGGAAGCCCTTGTTAGCATTTTTAAATCAGTGAATAAAGATGTTAATGAGGCACCCAGAATGGTAATGAGATGCTATAGGTAAGCTTAGGGCTCCAGACAAACATGCCCGTTGGACACCACCATCTCCTCCTCGTAGTGTCCCTGTACACATTGATTCTTCCTATCTTTTCTGCCTTCCCAGGAGCCCATTTCAAGGATTTGTCCCAATATAACTCCCTTTTTTTTGCATCTCCTATGGGCCAACAACATTAAGTAGCCAATCACATAAACCAATTCAATTGAAAGCACAGCCTATTAATTAATGAAATGATGGGTAACTTCAGACTAAATAAGTTAAATAATATCTTTGAGAAAAGTTTTTTCTTTTAATTCATTGACCAAAATTATTCAATGTATTTGCTTTCCAGGAGTATAACAGCCTAATGGTTTTATCACTATCTAGTTGGTGTTTTGCTAGGAGATAAGGATAAAAGCCAGTGTGAGGATCTTTTAGAGAAGAGTGAATGAACATTTAGGAAGGATGTACTTGAGTGAGGAAAGGAGATACAGAAAGGTTTGCCACACCTAGAATGAGTTATATTTGCAAAGTGCACTGCACTACTTTTACCTTACTTCTTCTTGACATGTTTACATCTCCCATTCTGATAGCTACCCACCAGAGCTGATGGTAAGTCACAAGTAGACATCATTTCACCAGTGCAAAACCCGGGCTACTCAACCAGTGGCATGGTCTTGGGTTCAGTTTGACAATTAAATTCAAGTCACAATAGGTTTTTAACCAGAACAAATTTAGTTAACTTTAAGAAAGTATACAGGACAAGTGAAAACATAGCCAGCTCAGTGATGACAGAGTGGAGGTCTTGACACCAAGGTGCAGCTTCTCATGGGCCCGTCACCCTGCATTTGAGTCATATGTGGTCACAGGGACAAGACTGGGTGAGTGCAAAGCACATCATCAAGCAGGGAAGCCATCAGTTCTGGTATCCTTTCAGTTTTTCCACCTAACTAGCACCTAGTGTCCTCAGAGGTATTTCACTAGCACCCCTTCTCCAGTGCAACTGCATCTCATCAATACTGATTTTTCATTACTCATTGAATAATTTCAACAAAGAAGGACAGTTACTTGGTCCAATGAACAATAACCTCAGCCAGATTCTCAGTTATCTTGGATCGAGTATATTCTTAATTATCTCTTGATTTAGTGTGACGAGAGGAAAGGCCATAAACTCTTTATTCCCAACCAGAAATATCTTTTTGGAATTCACATATAAAAGCACTCAGATTTAAATACAATCTTCAGTTAGAATGTGCTTCTTCACTAAAATAATGAAAAATATATTTAATGTGAGCTTTCTCTCTACATGGAATATATTTAAGAGAAGAGATAACAAAATCGTCTGATACAAATGGATGTTATTGACTCAACCAAAGTAACTTTAGTCCCAATGTGTGTACCCCAGAATAGTGCTCAAATATTAAAAACTTTCATTGAGCCTTTGTCCATGGCCCATAGGTTCCTGCCAAATGGTTCCCCGCAGTTTAGCGTGAAAGCTACTCTCAGCTGTGTTAATCACTTTCCTTTATTAAAGCTCCAAGACACCACTCTCACTGCTGTGTGTAGTTTCAGGAGTCATGATATTTGCCCTCCTGCAGCTCAGTCTAAATCACTGAGGGGAGAGGCAGCTGCTTTTTCCCTGGCAGTAAAACTCCTTGGCTTCAGTCCTCTGTGCATATCCTGAGTTTTTCATCTCTGGAGTGTAGATTTCAAAAATATTCCTTTAGCCTTTTTCTTCTGCTTGTGGCTGTATCCAAGGCAAAAAAAAAAAAAAAAAGATCATAAAATCATATATATGATGACTCAAAAAATTCTTCCTATAATTCTCAGGCCCCTAACTTGTAATCAGGAAATAGTGACCTGTGTGAATAATTTACTAACCTACCTAGTTCTTTATCCTTCTTTGTCTAGCTTCTATCTATATTCACTGTCTAATGAATTATTTATTAAGATTGCACAGAGTTCTTCTGCTAAAAGATATGCGATTTTAATCTGTACAGCCTTCTATAGCCCTCTGCTTAAAGATTAAACTTTTTTTCAGTTAATGAAATATGGGAAAATGGACTTGACTTAACTTCAAACTATTGGAAACCAAAAAGTTTGTATACAGCTTTGAGGACATGCTCATTTTTTAGCACACAGAGAGAAACACCTTTAAAAAAAAATCATAGGAATGAGTTAATGCAAAGAAAGTAGATGCACAAGCAGCCTCTATTTCCTAAATTTAAAGAAGTTGTCCTTGTCTGGCCATGGTGGCCATGGCTTCCTCTGAAAAAAAGGGCCTAAGGCCTTGCCATGCAGGTGATTTGTTTTCTCTAGTCAGACTCTGAGCACCTGTTAGAAAAATATGTAATATCCTCTGTGGGCCTCGGTTTTGCCTGCTTTGTACTTCATGCTTATTGATGAAATGCAGCTAGCTGTGTAATGAAACCCAAATAAAAAAAGCCTTAAGGGCTCTGTCCTAATACATTGTTTATGCTGGAGTGAAAATTGACTGCACATCGCTTGGTTTGTGCAATTTACTCCTGAAATATTCTTATTCAGGAAATCCTGCAAATAGCAATATTCATCTTGAAAATCACCTCACAGAACCCTTAGCAAGCTGAGAAACATAATCAATGAGAGCATGATGTAGAGGGTGAAAATTAGGCATAATCACAGCCCTTTCCCATCAGTCAGCCCACTAGAAGGCGTGCCTTTGAATTTTTGATTTTCAAATGTACTCTTAATTTAGACACCAAATATGTTGATTTTAGATTAAAGAAATGATAATTGAATGCTAAGAACCAGGAACCAGTTAAATAATTTTCTATGAAGGGTCTTATGCTTTTAATCTTTAATGAATGCTTTCAGTAATGACCTGGAGATATACTACTTATCTGACATGAAACTGCCTAACTACTGCTTTCCAAACTTGTAAAAAATTTATTTATTTATTTATTTATTTATTTATTTTGGCCATGCTATGTGGCATGGGGGATCTTTGTTCCCTGACTAGGGTTCAAACACATGCCCCTTGCATTAGAAGTGCAGTCTTAACCACTGGACTTCCAGGGAAGGCCCCCAAACCTTTTATTTAAATATGAGGTGGGGAGGAGGCACATAATTTTATGTTGTCTTGCTGACTATATTATGCTCATATTGATGCCAAGGAGGGTTTTTCCCTCCTCTCAAGAATGACTTTCCACCTGTGGTCCATTAAAAAGCATGACAGTGTTGTACTGACTCTTCCTTACCATGTAAGACACTTAATTGTCCATGATGTCAAATCCACACTGAAAAGTACCAAAGGACACAACTGTAGTGACTGCATGTTAAAAGTATCTGAGCACCAAAATCCTTCTCTGCATGTGTTCACATTGCTGTGAGTGTTGTCCAAGAAAAATTGCACGGGACAACTTAATACACAAGTAAGACTTTATTCAAGACTATTGCAATAGGGGAGAGAGATTGAACTCAACTCCATTGAAAGAAAAGGCAAGAAAGATTTTAAGCGTTGGGATGAGCTAGGGGAGAAGTACTAGAGGACATTAACGGGGAGGTTGGTTCTTGTGATTAGGCCATCTGTGTTTGCTAGCTGTCACTTATTGAAGGTAAACTACTGTCTTCCCACAGAGACTAGGAGATAGGGTACTATCCTTCTGGATGTTTACATTTCAAAAGGATGGCTCCCAGGTCCTTGAAAGAGCTATTCCTGGGTTGTAAAAGATTTACATCTCAAAAGGGCAGAGAAGGAGTTTATAATAGAAAGTTTCCTAAAGTAAATGTGCTAAGAAAAGATATGTCAGTCCTGTAATCAGGAAGAAACCTATCTAAATTTTAATCAAGCTAAAGGAGAATGTTACAGCCATCTTTGTCAGTCCCTTTTTTGTTCAAGGGAAACTAGGTTTCTGATTGAACAACGTAGGAAAGCTACTCCATGTAGTTCATTTTAGAAGCTTTCTCTTGTTGAAAGACTAGTTGAACTGACTCTGAGACTTGGGTGTAGAGGATATTTGCTGGATGGTGTGAGCAATCGGGTATTTAATGAGGGAGCTTTTTATGCAGGTAAGAAGAAGAAAGATTAATTGTTAGAGCAGACTGTAAACCTAGTTTCTGAGGCCAGAGGGTAGCCACTTAAGAAAATTCCTAGATGTTGTGCTGGAAATATTTTTAGATAATGGAGTGAGGATGGCAATAGCCATTTGATGGATTTCTTGGTTTGAAGCTTGAATGTTTTTGGTGATGGCACAGACATCAGAGAGGTTTGAGTAAGATTGTCCACAGTCATGGTTATTTCCTGGGGCAGAGCATGAAAAATGTGGGAGTTCTGGTGAACTTCCTGAGTAGCCCACACAGCAGCAGCTCCAGGCATGAAGATTGTCCATACATAATCTACTGTGCTGATGAGTCTTTTGAAGTGTATATCAAGTCATTCAGCTTCAGCTCTCAGGGCTTCTTTAGAGCCTAGGGGGAAAAGTTTAGCTCCAAGACAATGTAGACTCTCAGTAAGGATCTGGACAGTCAGCTTTTAGTTCTCAGTCATGCCAAGACAGGAGAGTGGGAGAAAAATTGGAAACATTCATTTGGAGAGCTGTGGCCAGATATTGAAGGAAATGAGAATAATTGAAAATCTGGTAATAACTGTAAGACAGCAGGATCCAGTCCAATTTACAGGTAGGTAACAAAATGATGTACTCTACAAAGAAAAGTAAAATAGCTCAAAGGCAATGAACAGGGCCAGAATCTGATAACCCACAAAGGTATGCTATAGTTTTCTATTGAAACATAAAAATTTTCCATACACTAACCTCCCATTTGATCAAACATACTCAAAGAAAGATTATTCTTGTTTACAAAATAAGGCTGAGCTCTGTATTTACACAGATGCAGCAGGAATAATCATCTACCACACAGGCCTTTGAAAGTTTGTTTTGCTGAAAATTTTCTTAAGGAATTTCAATTTTGACTTTTAAAAGCCTCATGAGATTAAGAAGCCGAGCCAAGAACTTGAAATCAGATTTTACCTGCCATGCCTATAGATTTGGGTGAATTCTTCTAGTCTTGAAGTCCTTAAAATATCCCAAGTTTTCCTGGGCCTGCCAGGAAGTGACCTTCCTTATTCACGTGTAAGGCTGGGCATCCTGTAAGCCAGGTACTAGGCCAGTTTTCCCAAGAGGGCTTTGTAAGTATTGTCTCCATAAAATTAACTGTGGTTTTCTAAAACTGTCTGGTCATATCTGATTCTGTGCACGTCATTCTTAAATATGACATTCCAGTCAAAGCTTTGGTTATATAATCAGTTTTCTCAGTTATGTCCTGTTACATAAAGGACAGATTCTTATTGAACCTATGCAAATAAATATACTGCCATGAAAATAAGAATACTTGATAAGAGTTTCTGAGTTCTGGAGGGATCAGGCAGAGAGAAAAGGTAAATGTTTCGTTTGTCTCCACAGAAATGTGACCTACTAAATTACTATGAGTTATAGATAGGGTAAGTGAAAAGAAAAAGGAGTTCTTAATGTTAAGAAAATGGAACATTAAAGCATCAACCATATTCCCCAAAAAACCCTAATCAAATCATCCTTCATCAGTTCATTCAGTTCTATGTAATTGATTCTTGTTTCACTTGATCTCAGGTTAGCAGTTTACTAAAAAACCCATTAGCTTCTCCACTAGAGTTCTGGAAATCCTGAGTCAGTCCAGTGGTATGGTCACAAAGTTATTTAAACAAAGCTCACAGTAGCCTGTTCCCTAGAGTACCTGGTGTAATCCTTTCCAAAAGTTTAGGAGATAGTCCCTTTTTCTTGAAGATAAGCATTCTGACCTGTAACTGACAAGAAGCACTTTCAGGGAAGCCTCCGAATAAAACAACAGATACCTGTAAATGACAGAAGACTTCAAATAATCATGGTTAAAGATCTGATGAAAGTTCATTTGACAAGGAAATGTTGTTATTTTTGTGGCACACACTATTTTGATGTAATAACTGAAGTTACTACTGATGACATTATACTGTCATTGTCTAATATTAGGCAGAGCAGCACCAGGTTATACCATGAACAGCAAGGGCATTAACAAATTTCTGGGAACTTCATATAAGTACTGTAATATTTATATTAATAACATTTGTTCCATACAAATATAACCTAGGGAGACATTACATGCAACTCAGCATATCACATAAACCTAATTATTCTTAATCTATTTTTAGAAGGTGAGAGAACAAATCCTTTGAGATTTTCAAGGCAGCTTGAGATCAAGATTTCATTTAGGATTTGATTTGTGGAAGGCAAACTATCAAAGGTTGTCAAATATGTGAAAAGGTTTGAATACTTGGTGAAACAGGATCATGGGTCACTGAAACGATGCTTGACTACCTATTTAACCAAAGTGACAATAAAAGATTTCAGAAATAATCATAGGAGGTGATATGATTGTACAAGACTTGGCTCTTTCAAAAGCGCGATGCCTCGATTCTCTTAAATAACCAGAGACATGACAAAATCTACACAAAGCACAGGAAATTATTCTCATAAGACACAGAATCACTGTTGCCTAGGTGGATTACTCAAAAGGTAAAGAAAAACCTTTTACAATCTCTTATTAGGAACAGACCAATAATCCAAGAAAACTTTGTCATTTTAATAAAGAGAAGAGGGGCTTCCCTGGTGGTGCAGTGGTTGAGAGTCCACCTGCCGATGCAGGGGACACAGGTTCGGGACGCAGGTCCGTGCCTCAGTCCGGGAGGATCCCACATGCCGTGGAGCGGCTGGGCCCGTGAGCCATGGCCACTGAGCCTGCGCGTCCGGAGCCTGTGCTCCGCAACGGGAGAGGCCACAGCAGTGAGAGGCCCACGTACCACCAAAAATAAATAAATAAATAAATAATAAATAAAAATAAAGAGAAGATTAAATTCTAGTTTTGCATTAGTATACTGTTGATAACTAAAAATCATCTTTTAAAAGCTTTAAAGATATATCCATCCAATCACAGCCAGCTTTGACCACATAACATAAAATTCCTTTTCCACAAAACTACAACTTTCTGTGTCTGTTCAGATTTTGTCCTACATTTCTTCTCTTTTTCCTTCTGGAACAAGCAGTCATCTTACCTTAGGACAACATTACTCCCTTCTTGCTTAACAAAAACGCATGCTACATACCTGACATACAATACATACAAAGTTGTTTATCTTGGACGTTGTTGTTTCTAGAGATTTTATTTATGTATATTGAGTAATAGTTTTTAACCACTAGTAAATTTTATTTTACAGAGAAAACCAGGAAGCAAATACATTTGAACCGTTACATACTAGCATTTTGTAGCAGACTAGCAAATGTTATGAAAATAAAATGAGGTTACCTGCTCAATAGGAGGGCTAAAACTTCCCACCAGTAATTGGGGGAGGAGACTTTTTAAGATTTTCTTTGGACTTAATATGTAATCTTGTGGGAGCTGTGGACTAAAATTTGGGCGAGTGACTGAAGTTATGCCAAGGGGCTATCTGGGGTGTCTCCAGAGCCCATCTGAGTGTATAAAATATCTAGTTTGTTTCTAAGTAGACTTTTCAGCTTCAGGTAGTTACTTCTGGGGTTCCTACATCCCTTGAGAGCCGCCTGTGGGGGCAGGGAGCATAAAGCTTAAGTGACTATTGGGAAGAGCCTGACAGGGGTGGACAATTCAAGGGAGCTGAAGGGAAGATTGAAGGTGGTAAAAGGAGAACAGAATAGTGGAGATGATGGGAAGGGAGAGGTCTTAGATGAGCCAGTTTAGATGAGATCCTAAGTTTCCCGAAGAGGCCAATTGAAAATTCCAGATTATCTTTGGTAAAATCACGCCAACAAGGAGAGGAGCAGACAGCTCCGTAGTAGTAGTCTTCAGAGAAGGAGAATCAGAAAACTGAGAATTTCCCCTGGAGAAGAGAGGAACCACAGTAATGGCAACAAAGAAAGAAAACCCAAACGAGATCTCTACAGAGAAAGACTACTCTAAGTACCAAAGAACTGAAGCTCAACCGAATGAGATCTCATTGAGAATTTTCCATGTTCTAAGCCAATGGTAGCTTTCACACAAATAAGCCTAGGACTCTAACCCAGCCTCAAGAGTATACCCAGAATCCTAAGAATCACAGTGTGTCCTTACCATGCTTCCAAAGATTATCATCTTTGGGAGCACTGGATTTTGAGTTGGACTGATCAATGGATCCCCAGCCAATCAGTCAGGAGTGTGGATAGTTCACAAAATTAGCTTTTCAGAGGTTAATGTCATCTAGTTCATTGTTTGGAGTGAGATAATTCAAGTTCAAATAGTTACTCCCTTAGATAGACGTGTACTAGCTCACGTTAAATTGAATCATATATCTGATTTAGTTTACTTTTATTTTTTAGGGACTAGTATTGGGAAGGTGAGGAACAGGGAAGAGGACACTGACCTCTTAGCCTAATAATCCTCTTTCTTAGGCAAAAAAAAAGTTTCAGTGTCTTCTATTAGGTATGAAAAGATTTCTGTGGAATGTGTATTGAAAAACACTGGGTGAGGGCTTCCCTGGTGGCGCAGTGGTTGGGAGTCCGCCTGCCGATGCAGGGGGCGCGGGTTCGTGCCCCGGTCCGGGAGGATCCCACGTGCCGCGGAGCGGCTGGGCCCGTGAGCCATGGCCGCTGAGCCTGCGCGTCCGGAGCCTGTGCTCCGCAACGGGAGGGGACACAACAGTGAGAGGCCCGCGTACCACAAAAAAAAAAAAAAAAAAAAAAAAAACACTGGGTGAAAGCTATTTGACAAAAAGATACAATATTCTCATTCACTATGCAGCTAGACAAAGGTTTTTTGAAAATTTAAAACTCCTCTGAGCTTAGGTTGGTTCTGGGCAAGGGTATAATTCTGGCTCTGATAAAATCTTGAAGATTGTTGAGGTTTGTGGGTACCATATTTGAGTGAACTTAGGCATCAACTCTTCTCTTTGAACACTGGGCAATCAGAATTCTTCCTCTTACTTTCCACCCCCTCTACTCAACTCCAAAATCCATTGCTGAGTTGAAGTACCATGATAATGAGGAGAGAAACAAAAGACCCAAGTTCGAATCCCAGCTCGGACACTTATTGGCTTTATGACATTGTTTAACTCACTTACCCTTTTTAAGCTGACTTTCCTGTTCATTAAAAAATGAAAAACACGAGCCATTTTCCCTGGGTCACTATTGGATTAAGGTAACACTGAGGTGGGAACACATTTTCCTAAGGCAATAGAAAAAAGGCAGTGAATGGGAACCCTCCTTTTGTAGCTGGAATTTTGACAAGAGCCCTTAAAAAGAAAAATCAGGCTTGCAAAATACCCCCTCTTTCAAAAGAAGTCAGCAGGTTGCTACCAGAAAACCACTCCAAAAAAGACTGCAGATAGTCATGAGAGTTTCATCATTCACCAAACCGAATTGCCTATATAAGGAGAAGAATATAAACTTGCAAAGAGTTTCTTGAATTGAGAATTTCTGGAACGGAGAATTCAAGTAAGACTAACAATTTATTGGCCAAGAAGAAGCAGGTGTGGCTTTTACTGTTCTCTTCCTTATAAGGGAGGGGAGGAGGTCAAACCTCCCTGCCAAGGCAAGGAGGAGGGCTCCAACCAGGCCTCTATTACAGTGGTATTCAGACTGAAACCTCTAAAAATAGTTTAGAAAACTGAGTATCTGCTAACACGTTTTAAAGTTGACATCCATTTCCTCCCTTGGCATGTTGTAAATATTGACACTTAAAAAGTGTTACATTACTCTTTTGAATGGATCCAGTGGAATCCAAATACCATAGCAATATGATATCTACCATCACCCACTTTAAAAAAATCCACAAAACAAGTTCATCATTAATAATTAGAAGTTTCATATCAGTCCTCTTTCTTCTTTAAATCATATTTCCAGTCCACTTCCCCAAAGAGCTGTAGAGCTGTATCCTAATGTAATACATTTTTATGCTATGAAGTCTTTGATTAACCACTCTGTCATACTTCTATATGACAAATACACCCATGTGGTTTTTTTGTTTGTTTGTTTGTTTGTTTTTTTTGTTTTGTTTTTTGCGGTATGCGGGCCTCTCACTGTTGTGGCCTCTCCCGTTGCGGAGCACAGGCTCCGGACGCGCAGGCCTAGCGGCCATGGCTCACGGGCTTAGTTGCTCCGCGGCATGTGGGATCTTCCCGGACCAGGGCACGAACCCGTGTCTCCTGCATCGGCAGGCGGATTCTCAACCACTGCGCCACCAGGGAAGCCCCACCCATGTGGTTTTAAATTCAATTTTTAAAACAATTTTCTGTGACTATAAGGTTCTCAGTATTTTTTAAAATCCTTTAGATTGAGTTATAGCTACACTCATTAATAATAAAGATACCTAGTAATAACCAAATTGCCTAAATATATGTAACTTTTGATAAATAATTATTAAACATACCCAGTAGATTTTTGGAAATGAATCTATGAATGAGATGGCTGAGTAAGTGCATGATGGTACCTTGATCAAAGGAAGATTTCAGTCATTAATATTTTGAATTCTGTTTCAATTTGGAATAAATGTGTCTTAGGTAAAATGCACTATGGAGATACATCAGTTTGTAAAGTTGGAGAACTATCATTAACTAAAAAGTAGGAATGATAATTGGAATGATGTGTGTACCACAGGAACAAAGCCAGACAAATCCCTTGTAGAAGCTGAGAATCTGGGAACTGCTTCCACAAACACCATCTATGCCCATATATCCCTAGAAAAGTCTTTGTATCCCTCCAGGGGCACACCCCAGTTTGAAGATTGCCACTCTAGGAGAGGTTGACATTCTGTGAGAAGGGGAGAAGGGCACCATAGACCCTGGCTGGACACTTGTTAAACTGTCAAAACACCATCAAGTTTATCTTTTTTTTTTTTCTTCCACCAAGCTTATCTTACCACAGTCCATGGCCTTCTATAACTTCATCTACATCGTGAAAACAAATTTCTCAACTAGATTAAATCCTAAGACAAAGCCCTTCAGCACATCGGTAGAAACCTCCCTCTATTTTGTCATCAGTTCAACCGTCAATTTCCTTTGGCAATTGTTCAGTTAGTTACCAAACTCTAACTGCTTTATTTCCTACCCAGTTCATATTGCCCCATTTTGTCCAAAAATGGTCATTTGGAGATTTTATCAAATATATTGCTGAAATGCACATGAACTTTATTTTCCTATATCCCTGATCAGCGTCTCTAAGGAAAGAAAAACATGAGACTAAGCTAATGAAATTTTCATTCAGCTAACTAACCATTTATTGATTAACTGCAATATCCTCCTATGTTTAGGTGGCCCTCATTCTCAATTTGCTTAGAGATGAGTTGGTATATAAATATACCTCAGTGTACTAAAATGCAATCAACGCAGAACCATTTACAATGCAGTGTAGTGAGTACACTTATAGGATGTTGTGATAGCCCAGAAGAATGATACCTAATCCAGTGGGGGCATTATTTAGAGTAGAGCTAGGAAGTGTGGTTCCCTAGACCACCAGCAGCATAACCTAGAAGCTTATTAGAAATGTAAATCTTTGGGCTTCTCCATAGACCTCTTGAATCAAAATAGATGGGAGTGAAGATGAAGAAACTGTTTTAACAAGCCCTCCAAAAGATGCTTTCACTTACTAAAGTTTGGGAAGCTCTGGTCCCAGGACAGCCTCCTGGAGGATGTAATGTCTGAACTGGATCTTTAAAAGATGAGTAGGAATTGATAAAGTGAAATGTGTGTGAGGGAAAGGAGAAGGGTTCCAGAGAGAAGAGGCAATAAGAACCAAGATAAGAAGTGATTAATGGCATGAAGTTTGGGAAGAAAAATAAATACAACGATGTTGTTAAGCCCAGTCTGGGTGAGGCTTGTATGCCACTAAGGAGCTTAGACATTATCTTCAAGAGATGTGGGAGCTATGAAAGAGAGGTGACTGGCAAACTCTCCAATTTGAGGGTTGTCAGACCAAAAAGGGAAGAGCAGTCAGGAGATGATTGAGGTAGTTGAGGAACAGCATGGTCATGGATGAGAGATGAAGAGGAGGAGATAATTTAAAGAACTGTATTTCAAGTTATTGCTGGTGACCCATTGCTAAGTCATGAAATCAACGTAATAAATAAGGTAGTGTGTGGCACAATAGAATATAATCACATTATCGTACTGTATTTATTGCATGTGGTATGGGTAAGTATTTTGGAGAACTGTTACGTTTGTTTACATATTTCATTTTTGTTTCTAATTTTGAGAGAATCCGCATGGTCCTTTTATACAAAATGACTTAGTACTCTGTCAGTGAGTTCATACTGGGTCGTTTATTATAAGGTTGAAAATGAATTCATCCTTCAAGACAAACTTTAAAAGAGTAAATCATTTTCTTTTTTGAAAAAATAATACTTTCTTGTGGTACAAAATTCAAATCCTCCCTTGAATCTCCATCTTCCATCCACTCAGTTTCTCTCCCCGTAGCTGCCAAGGTTATCAGTTTCTTCAACAGCACGCCAAGGATAGGACGTGAGTGTGTGTTTGTGTATATATTCTTTCCTTTTCCTGTCTTCTTTAAAAAAGAAAGACACGCACACAAAAAACCAAACAATTGGTAGGATACTATAAACACTGTTTCTGAATAGTGTTTTTTCCCACTTAATGATATATACTGACAATTATTTTCCATATTAGCACTTCAAGAACATTGTCATTTTTGCAGTTGAATACTATTGTATTCTAAGGATGTACCACAACTCATCTGACCAACGTTCCAGTTAATGAACATTTAGTTGGTTTTCAAGTTTTGCTCCTGCAGCAGTATTACAGTGTGTAACTTTATGCTCATGTCATTTCTCACATTGCAAGTATCCCCATAAGTTAAGTTCCTAGCAGTAAAATGACTAGGTCAAAATGGCATTTGTTATTTTAGTAACTATGGCCAAATTGCTCTTCATAGAGCACTCCCGTCAGTGATATGCAGGAGTTTTGTCCCAGACACCTTTGCCAACTCATTGCCATCAACCTTTTTGATCTTTGCTAAGCAAGAAAAAAATGACATCTCATTGTCATTTTAATTTGCGTTCTTTTGAGTGAGGTTGAACTTTTTTCAGAATCACAAAATGTCTCAGTCATTTGTAATTTCCTTTTCTGTGCACTGTTTGTTACATTCATTTCCAATATTTTCCCCTATAGGTTATTGGTCTTTTTTTTTTTTTTTTTTTTTTTGCGGTATGCGGGCCTCTCACTGTTGTGGCCTCTCCCGTTGCGGAGCACAGGCTCCGGACGCGCAGGCTCAGCGGCCATGGCTCACGGGCCCAGCCGCTCCGCGGCACGTGGGATCCTCCCGGACCGGGGCACGAACCCGTGTCTCCTGAATCGGCAGGTGGACTCTCAACCACTGCGCCACCAGGGAAGCCCCGGTCTTTTTCTTATTAATACAAATACAGTTTACAACTTGAAGTAAAAAAAAAAAAAATGTTTTTTAACAAGGATTTTAATGAATTTTCCTTATGACAAATAGATTCTAGTCTGGAGGTTATAACCTGAAAATATTAAAACAAACCTTTGAATTGCATAGGAATGGGTCTTTGCCCTTTTTGGCAAACAGTCCTGTACAGAATCTCAACGTGATGACAAATTATAGAGTAAGTACAGATTTAATTTTCTCAAAAAATTTGGAACCGGTGTGTAAATATTTGCCTTCTCTGTGTATCAGTCTAACTATACGTAATGGCTATGACAGGGTTTGTCTTTTTAAAGCACTTGTGTCAACTGGCTCCCGTTCTTTCAAAATATTTCATTAACCAAAGAAGGCTTGTAGGTTCTTCCTGCATTGCATTTTCTAACCAAGTCTTAAATAACTATTTAGAAGCTTAAAATTTTATTCTCACACCTTATTTTTCCTTTAGAAAATAAAAACTGCACTTTTCCAATCTTCCAGACCACCCATCGTGGTTTGCTGTTTGACTTGCCGGTCTCATTAGTGTCCTGAGATGTAATTTATCTAGATCAAGAGAGTCAATTCTGAGCAGCTGGAGACTTTCTAATCTCTTTACCCATCTTGGGCACCAGTTCCCTCTCATTGCTGTTTGTTTTATTCTTTGCAGTCAGAATATCATCCCTCTTGACATACAGAAACAAACCCAGTAGGAATTAAAGGGTTCCCACTTCTATTTTCCATTCACTAATATTATACCATCTTCTCCAAAAGCAGACCTATCTTTTCCTTGATCATTCTATTGGTCAAATATACCTTTAAAAGCCATTTAGTAACCCTCAACCATTTTTATACTTCGTTAAAATCATGCTTTTATTGCACTACAGTTTTAATTTTTTACTTACCAGTCTTCCATTCTCCATTAAGAGCAAGTTTACATAATGATACATTGGAGTAGGTTATGTGAGAACATTTAAAACAGTGTTAGCATTAGTTTTTAAATTTCCCTCAAAAGAAAGCTCTGCCCTGTACACGGATACCATCCCTTTCTCAGTATGTGTGAAGCAGAAATATGAGAACACTTCTAATAGTTTTCAAACAACTTCTGTTTAAGTGAATGAATGAACCATGTGGGTTACCAACTATATTGCCCAAGGGATGGGTTTGATTGGCAGACAGAATGCAGGGTGGAAACAATGGATGTTAAATGAGGAAGGTTTTGAACTTGCAAGTTACCACCTTTGGTGGCAGTGAGTGTTTGTAGAAAATAACAGGTTGAGTTTTCCAATACTTTCAGAAATTCTGTGCACTTGCCTTTTGCAGTACTCAAAAAGTACCATTTTTCTGATCATAGCTTAAAAAAAAATACAACCACCTTTCTTGCTTCTCTGTCTCAAAAAAGCTATATCGGACTTCCCTGGTGGCGAAATGGTTAAGAATCCTCCTGCCAATGCAGGGGACACGGGTTCAAGCCCTGGTCCGGGAAGATCCCACATGCCACGGAGCAACTAAGCCCGTGCGCCACGACTATTGAGCCTACACTCTAGAGCCCACGAGCCACAACTACTGAGCCCGTGTGCTGCAACTACAGAAGCCCACATGCCTAGAGCCCGTGCTCTGCAACGAGAAGCCACTGCAATGAGAAGCTCGTGCAGCACAATGAAGAGTAGCCCCCGCTCACTGCAACTAGAGAAAGCCCGTGAGCAGCAACGAAGACCCAATGCAGCCAAAAATAAATAAATAAATATTTTTTTTTTAAAAAAAGCTATATCCATGAAGCTGTTTATTCATAAAGCTGTATCACTGAAAGATAAATGTTATATCCATAAGCATAGAAATGAATTAAAAATTCTAGGCTTAACACTTACCCATTCCCAATTCTAGTATACACTGTGTAGAGCCACATTTCTCAAACTTTAATGTAGGCAGAGTAACCTGAGAATCTTTGTCAAATGCAGTTCCTTGGTGATACTGATGCCACTGGTCTGGGAACTACACTTTGAGAAACATCGTGATGGATTCTTAAGTAGGCAAATAGTCATAAATATAATAAATATGCAGGAGGAGACGTATGGATAGGTCTTGGGGGTCAGATACTGACTCACACAGATGCAACTTCTTTATTTATTCCTCACTGACCTGCGTTAGCTTCCCCCATGTTGGGTAGTGAGAAAAAAGGATCACACTCTGAAACAAATTTACCAGTCTCTTTATATGAGTTGGTATCACTTGGATAAATCGCCAGTGTTTCAGATTCCTTTACCCTCCTCCCGCTCCTCTCTAAGATGACACATGGATTGACAGGTGAGAGAAAATTACATGGCATATATGACCCTACAGTCCTTGATGCCGATCTCTGTACTCTCCTTGACCCTCTGGTCTCTGTACCAGTGCCCCTTGTGTGCCTGGTGAGTGTCTACCCTACTGACTTCATGGCTGGGAACTTGTATTTTCATCAGGAGATGCCATGCTCTGCTTATTTAACTCTACTGGTTGCTAAAGGAATCCTTAAATCTGTGAGTTACCACAGAAGAATACTTAATTCCAAATACGTAATTATGACACCTCTAAAAGCAAGTATGACTATCGTTATGGGCCATGATGACTGCCAAGAAGTTATAGCAATGTAAAGTCACTCATTATACTTTTCTGAGCGGGCGGAGGGTGTGGACTTGGTGTTTACAGTTAGAATATTGTATCAGGTGCTGTGGGGGAAAACAAAAGCAAGGGAAGCTATGGCCATAATCTTTGTGAGTTTATTTTAAAAGGGAAGGGAAAAGACAAATACACAGAAAAATCGTTTAACACTAACGAGAACACTTTTAGAGATACTTATTTTAAGTAAAGCTATTTTACTGTTCATTTGCCGTCTCATCAACTTATACCAATTTAAACTTCCACTCATATTTAAGAGTTTAAAAAACTACTGAAATGATTGATGGAAATTAATTTAAAGATGAATACCTCTAATGAAATTCTATAGCATTCTAAAAATAGTGCTTTAAGGAATGCCATGGCAATATTTCCTCTTGAATATACAGTTCTGTATCCTGAGATTTCACTTATTAATTTCTGTGTCATTGAGAATACATGTAAATTATAAATCTAATTAACAAATACAATTCTAGGTTGTATATTAAAAGTACTCCTTTCATCTAAGAGGCAAAATTAGCTGATGTTACTACATTCTTTAGGCAGGTATACATGACTTAGCAATCACCTTCGTATTCCAAATACTTCCAAATTACCACCTATCTGCTGTTCTCCTTTTCATGTATTTCTCTCATTCTTCCTGGCTTTCCTTCAAGAAGTAGCATTAGTATAACTAGACGTATTCATTTACGTGTTGGAAAAGAAATATGTGTATATATTATGTATGGAGTTACACATATGATGGAGGATACCAACTACTTTAATATATATCTGATATACATATTTTGAAAAAGAAACACCTTAGTTGTAAATTAACTACTTAAATTATCACCCACTGTAAATGCATTTAATTTGCTCCGTAATTTCAAAACAGTATATATTAGAAACTGAGAGTTTGCATTTCCAATACTTCTGATGCCACAGCTTCCAATTTCTGAATACTTCATTGCCTCCTCTGGAAATAATGAATATTTAGCAATTATTCATCATAAGAAGGCACAATGTGTATAGTTAATAAAAGCAGCCATAATTATTTAACTTGGACTATTTTAATAATAGTTTTAATTTTAAGATTAAAGAACTCAAGATGCATTTATAATAATAACTGATTATATAACATGCTAGTCATTCAAGTGAAATTGATTTTCTTGAAATTAATAATTCTCTCAAGCGTTCAAAAGGCAAACTATGGAAGCACTCACAAGAAAGTATAAGATATAACTAAAATTCTACTTATTGACCCATGAAATTACAAAGCCATGTGTGCATACTTTTAATTTTCAGGACTTTCTGAGAGAACTTTTGTGAATAGCAGGTAGAGAAAATATGGATAGATAAGCATCTCTGTCTTTTCCATTATTTGTAGTAGATGATAAGAAACACAAAATTAATAATTCATGGTAACATTGATTACAATATATCATCTAATATTAGCATAGTAATAGGTATTAGTGATTTACATAATTGGAGAGATAACACAAATACAAAATTAGGCACACATACATATACATTCCTATGCTTCACTCAAAACTAGACAAATGTTATCTGAGATTATATCATGCGTATGACATTATAGCTGAAGTCAGATTTATGAGAGACAGCATTATTCTGTTATTATCTTTAATATCTTCAATGAGTCAGTTATGAATAGAAACATTAAGTTTAACTTATGACTAAGTTAACTATAATTTTGGACACCATATAAAATAAGAACAATGATTTAAAGTGCCTTTAGTATAGAGAAATAATCTGTTAAAACGTGTTTCTGATTTGAATAGGAACAAAACAATCAATAGGGTTATGAGATTCCATATGAGTAATCATTAGGTTGTTCCCAGTATTTCACTAATGTGAACAGTGCTGAAAGAACAGTCTTTGTAGGTCTCCTCATAAACCATGTGACAATACCTAGAAGTAGAACTGCTGGCTCATCAGAATATTCATATCTTTATTATATATCGTAAATTGCTTTCCACAACAACAGGAAATGGCATGAATGTATTACATTAATTTGCATATCGGTGGATGAACAGTTTTTCATGTTTCTTGGCCATTCCGATTTTTCTATCCATGAGTTGACTCTTCATATTCTTGGCCCAATTTTCTATTAGATTGATTTCTCTTACAGATGATATGAGTTCTCTGTATATTCTGGATCCTAGCAGTTATATGAATCTAAAATACAGGTCCATAGTTCCTTACCCAAAACCTTATCATCGACTTTACAGGAGACCAATGAAATATGCTCACCTTGCTGGAATGGTAGAAATCATAGAAAATTGCAAGAGTATGAAAACTAAGTACGGCAGAGTAATTGAAGACCTAGGACCCAAGATGAAAGCTAACCTGCTGTGTGAACCAAAGAAGGGGCTTTAGTCCATCATGTGTTTTTTTCTTTTTCAGAAACCTTCATGTTTGCTTTGTTTTCGATACATGTTTAAGGAAAAGCTATTTAGAAGAGAAATCTCGGATGTTTTTGTTGCTGTTTTTTTTAAATACAAGCTTAATTCAGCAACTCATTTGATTCTTTGAGTTTACAAGTTACTGAAGAATTTAGAAAGAGTTGCTTTATATAATGACTATAATTTTGGTCCAACACTTAACAGTAAAAACAAAGCATCTTTAATGCTTTTTGAAGTGTATGTCAATCATGAAGTCAGAATTGAATTGCTCTTTGCTTTCAATGAAAATTTCCCTAACTGCTGTTTTATATTTTTAAAAGAAACTTCTGGTGTTTAATAATACTTACTTTTTTAAGGACTGTGTCCATTTACCATGTGGATGATAATTTGGGGTTGTGCCATATCGGTTAGAAATAATGCGAATACCATTAGCCAAGGTGAATGTACAAAGCAAGGAAAAGATGATGCAGAGACCTGGAAAAATTACTTTGTTATATATGTCTCTCTATTCTGAAGAATCCACTGTGTTCCTTAATCCCTTTGGGTTGTTTAAAGCAATGTTTTTAGGAACAATTCAGCTGGAAGGGAAACATGCGATTATGGTTAGAGTTCGTCAGAACCACATTCAAAGGTGGTTTAAGAGTCATAGTGTGCATAATAGTGCATCTGAAAAAAAAAATACATAAACATCTGGCATTGCAAACAGTGCTCCATACAAGAAAAAGGAAAAAGGAAAGAAACGTGTTCATATGAAATCATACTATTTCATGTATACTGGAAATGTAGACCATGAGCAGATAGACATTCTTTCATTTGTTCATTCACACATTCAGTAATTCAGTGGTTCTCAGTTAGTGGTGATTTATTCTCCAGGGGAATTCGTCAGTGTCTGAAGATATTTTTGGTCGGCACATCCGGGGAAGGAGGAAGTGCCACTGGCATCTTGTGAATAGTGACCAAGGGTGCTGTAAAATATCCCACAATACACCGGGCAGCTGCCTGCAACAAATAATTGCCCAGACCAAAATGTCAGTAGTGCTGAGGTTGAGAAACCCTGATTTAAACTAAAATTACACATTAATCAAAACTACTTTATTCTGGTTCTAAACCCTGTGATTCATCAAATAAAATCTTGTATATTTGTATCATACTTAATATAACCTATAGTATAGTAAATAAGTATGCAGGATGTGCATCAGACAGACCAGGGTTCAAATCTCACATCCACCATTTGTTAGCTTGTGCCTTAAGCAAGTTTCTTAACCTCTCATGACTGTAGTTTTCTAATCTGAAAAATGATAATAATGTCTGCTGAAAGGCGCTGCAGTGGAGATTGAATGAGATTACTTAAAAGGATTAATGTTAAGTGCATAGCAGAGTGTTTGTACTTAGTAAGTTCTCAATAAATGGTAGCAGTTAGTATTACCTTTGCATATACTAAATCATTTGATCCTGACCTACTATGAATATCCTGGTCATATACCATATTTCATTGTTTCTAAGAGACCATTGATTAGAATATGCATCGTTAGGGCTTCCCTGGTGGCGCAGTGGTTGAGAATCCGCCTGCCGATGCAGGGGACACGGGTTCGTGCCCCGGTCCGGGAAGATCCCACATGCCGTGGTGCGGCTGAGCCCGTGAGCCATGGCCGCTGAGCCTGCGCGTCCGGAGCCTGTGCTCCGCAACGGGAGAGGCCACAGCAGTGAGAGGCCCGCGTACCACCAAAAAAAAAAAAACCAAAAAGAATATGCATCGTTATTTTATCTGTCACTAAGAAAAAAGTGCTACCAATTAGACTATGGCATACCATCGTTTGTAAAATGTATCCCAATTCAGAGCAGTATATTTGTGGAAATAAATGTGGGTCTTAGAAATGATTCTTGTCAAGCCCGTCAGCGAGTCTTCTTATGTGCAACTGAACAAGGCTACCATTAACCACATGCAGCTTTAAATTCACTTGGAAGGCTACAGGAACAGAAGCACAGCTTCCCAGGAAGGCGGGATCAGGCATCTCTCTTCAGTGGGCTTAGAATACACAGCAGTTTGTACAACATTCACCGAGCCATCCAAGAGCTACTCTCTTTGCAGCACCTGCACACTCTCAGATGATAGTTCAGGTAAAAAGAAAGCTGACTCACACAGTGGTGGTGGGTCAACCCTGGCCTAGAAGCTTCATGGGTCCCAGGAGCTAATGTCTTATAACCCAGACAGAGTTTCCAAGATCCTTGAAAGGTACATGCTCAATTACAAGAGTTACTGCACTCAGGGGATCCCCCAAACTATGACTTTCCCTTACACATTTGTAGTTCAAATGTAGAACTCCTAAGCCAGGTGTAATTTACCAGTCTTTTTTTTTTTTTTTTTTTTGCAGAAGCAATGCTGCCTACTAACACATTTGACATTCCAATTTTATCAGGTTTCCAGGGAAAATACAGCTAGAAAATTCTTTGAAGGTCAAAGTCAGATGCAGAGGGGAAAAAGTTGTTTTCAACCCTTTATCCACAATAATCTCTCTCACTTTCATCCATTTTATAATTAAAGATACTGAAATTAGAGAATTTAAGTAACTTGTCCCAGCTCAGGAATTAATAAGCCTAGAACTCACATGTTCTTATCCCTAGTCTGATTACTTCCAAGAACACTGTAATACATCAAAGCAGGAGTCAGCCAACTATACTCCAAGGGCCAAATTCAGTCCACTCTGTGTTTTTGTAGTTATTGAAACACAGCCACGCTCATTTGTTTACATATTGTCTATGGTTGCTTTTACAAGATAGTGGCAGACTCCAGGTATGACAGGAACCGTATGACCCACAACACCTAAAATATTTGTTGAGCCCTCTCTAAAGTATAACTATAAATTGTTTGGCTATGTATATGTGTTTATATAAGGATGTAAAAGGTAAAATGTCACTTGTGTTTTATCTTTAAAAATATAATTTTTCTGTGTACCTGAAGGTTTTTAGAGTCACAAATGCCAATCTTAACCATTTCTCTAGATCAGCCGTTGGCTAACTTTTTCTGCAAACGGCCAAATAGCAAAGGTTTTAGAATATGTTTTAGGATTTATGGGCCATATGGTCTTTATTGCAATTAGTCAACTCATGCCAGGGTTGGAGTTTAGATAACCAGGATGAAGAGCCCACACTCTTCACCACTAAGGACTTAGGAACATGGTAAAACCTGGAGAGCACCAGTTTCAGTGAATGAGACTGCTTCAAGCAGTGTCCTGTGCTATTAAACCAGATCAGAGATTTAGTCCTCAGTTACGAGCTGGATGTATAAAGATTTTTGGAGTAAGTACATTGGGTTTCAGCAAGCAAGTACTTCCCTCCAAGCAATGTAGATTTAACAAACCCTCTTGGGAGTCTGCTCATAATTACTGTCTATTTTCTGCATTCTTTCAGTCTAATCTTAACACAGCAGCCAGAATGATGTTAAAAAATAAGTCAGATCATATCACTCCTCTGCTGAAAACCCTCCTATGCTTCCTAATATCACTCAGAGTAACAGCCCAAGTCCTCACATAATTGTCCTGCAGGACCTACCCTCCTCCGTCTCTCTGGCTTGCTTCCCTTGCTCGGTAGACTCCTCTTATCTGTCTTCCTTACACTTGTATTGATCATGCCAGACACACACCTGCCACAGGGCCTTTGCACTTACTGTTTCCCTTGCATGGATTGTTCTTCCCTGAAATACTGCTTGATTCATTCCCTCACTTCCTCCTAATGTTTACTCAAATGTCACCTTCTCAGTGAGGCTTTTCCCCTGGAGGCACTTTCTCAAATGTCCGCCTCCCACACTCCCTTAGCTCACACATACACCTCCTATCCCCACTTGATGCTTTGTTTGTTTTGTTTTGTTTCGTTTTCACTTTAGCACTTTTCATCCTTGGATGTGCCGTAATTTATATTTTATCATCCATGGTTCCCATTAGAATGTAATCTTCACAAGAACAGAAAAATTTTGTCTGTTTCATTGACTTATATATCCAGTATCAAAATAGTATTTAGAACATAATAGGTGCTCTTATATTCAGTATATATTTACTGAATGAATTGCTTAGTATGCTGGGGAGGGTTGGGTAAGGTTTTGTTTGCTAAGGGCATTCTACCACCAAAAGGACTTTGAAACCCCATCTTTATGAATGGAGGGCTTCTACAAGTGGCTTCTGGATATCAGTCTCATTACCTGATGGTCACACCTATGTCCACTCTTTGGTTGGCCCTGAATATTCCGAGTGTGTACCTTAATAGATTCTATCTTCTTGGCTTCAAAACACTTGCCACTTTAAAAATCAATATGGGGGCTTCCCTGGTGGCACAGTGGTTGAGAATCCGCCTGCCGATGCAGGAGACACGGGTTAGTGCCCTGGTCTGGGAATATCCCACATGCCGCGGAGCGGCTGGGCCCGTGAGCCATGGCCGCTGAGCCTGCACGTCCGCAGCCTGTGCTCCGCAATGGGAGAGGCCACAACAGTGAGAGGCCCGCATACTGCAAAAAAAAAAAAAAAAAAAAAAAAATCAATATGGCATATTTTGCATATTTGGACAGATTATTTTTGAAATCCATCAATCTCTAAATCAGAAGAAAACCTCCCTTTGGTGGGCTGCCATTGATTAGCTCAGAATGGAAAGAGAACCTGTCATTCTTTGTCAATCAGCTTGGTACGTACTTGACAGGCTGCAGTTACAGTGAAGGAGAGCCGTGTTGCTGTGGTCTAGCAAACCTAATTGTAGATAAATAAAAGAATGAGGGAAAAGAGAAAGAAACTGAGCTGCACAATGTTGTGTTTTTCCATCCATCAGCCTTCATTTGTCAGAGTCTGCCTGACAATCTAAGCCAGAGAAGTCAGGCTCTAACACAGTATTGATTCCATTTCATTTTTCGTTTCTTGCCACCCTTTTTAGCAAACAGTTTGTATATGGAATGAGAGACACTGCAGTCAATATATGTGACTAGAGCCCATTTATTTTAAAGGCTTACTTTGTTTTTTTCTTCCCAGAAAACCATATATTTGTTTGCTTGTTTCACTGTAACATTGTAATTGTCAGCTCTTGGTGCAGTAACAAATGACCCCCAAATCCCAGTGACTTGCAAGAACAAACATTGATCACTCATTCATGTGTCTGCAGATCAGTGGCAACTTTACTCTACACTGTGGGTCAAGTTCAGGTTTTCTCATCCTAGGCTGTGGATCTGCTCCAAATGTCTTCTCATTCCAGAACCCAGGCTGAAAGAGCAGCTTCTTTATGACACATTATTCTCTCATGGTGGAAGGCAGGAACTAGAGGTACTAGCAAATCCTGAATTGCGTTTAAAGACCTAGCTCAGAGCTGTCATGCAGTCACGTCTGCCTACAGTCCATTGATCTAAGTGAGGCAAGTGGTAAAGCCCAAAGTCAATGGGGAAGAGAGTGTATTCACCCAACCTTTCTATGTTGTGATATATATATTTTTTACATATATATACACATATGTATATATATACACATACTGATATATTCTAAGGTTAGCAATAAGTAAAATGATAGAAATATAAATAATTGTAAAATAATAAAGGAAAACAAGGCAAAATGTATCTCTCTTATATTATCCTTAGCAGCACCAAATTTCTAGTTTAAAAAAAAAGTATGCAATCAGTTTAATATTGAATTAGAAATACAGTAGTCAATGAATAAATTCTTAGAGAATGTAAGTGTACATTAATTTGCATGTGAATTGCTACTTTCATCCTCAAAGTGGTTGTTCAGTCTTTTTTACCACTAACCGTTGCTTCGCTCCTTGTCAGACCAACACCACCAGCAATATTAGTAATGCTGTCTAATAAGAAATAAGACTGAAAGTGCTTAGAGAGTTACTCCATTTTGAAAACCTATCAAGGCTGGATTTTTTTAAAGTACACTGCAGTATTCTCCTAGTATTAATTAAGGGTTGTTCCTATTACCTATTTAATAAAAATTATATACTTAAAATTATGCATGAGATTTTAGTGAACTGTCAATACTATGTTGAAAAAAAAAAAAACTCTAGTTACATCATAAGGGTCTTAACTCCTGGTGTGCAATCTTACATTACAGGGGATATATTAAGAATAAGGCAGAGGGAAAAACTTAAATGGAAATGTTCTATTATTAGAAGTGAGATTTTTTTTGGTTGAAATCCCATGAAGACTTTCTTGTCTGAATGTTCTTTGAAGTTGAACACTTTCTACTTACAAAAAACTGGCCACTATAATTAGCTGTGTTTCCATTTTAGTGGTGACCTCCGTCACCTTATCTTAAATCGTATAAAGATGTGAGGCCATTTGTGAGATAAAAGATTCACTCAAACCAATTCTCTGACCTGGATATCATCAGTTTGGCAATTGTAAGCCCACAAAGAGACACCCTTGGAGCTTTTTAAAAGCTATGTAAGAATTTATTTTCCGGTGGGAAGAGGCAGGATTTTCTCTCATTTACACACTGAAAGGATACTATAGAATGTATTGGAGTTAAAGAAGAGGAAAAAAAATTAACATGATAGTAAGAGATGTGGCTGCTAGTTTTAGCATGTGCATACACACACACACACACACATACACGCTATATTCAACAAAGGAGGGATAAAGTGGAGGTTTAGTGATACACACTTCCTGGTAATCATGTCAGCTCTGCCATTTGCAAGCTACATGGCCTTGGACAATTGACTTAATCTCCCTCAGTTTTAACATCTGCAAAATTAGATAATACCCTTTCTTTTTTTATAAATTTATTTATTTTTCGCTGTGTTGGGTCTTTGTTGCTGCGCGGGCTTTCTCTAGTTGCGGCCAGTGGGGGCTACTCTTCGGTGCGGTGCGTGGACTTCTCATCGCAGTGGCTTCTCTTGTTGTGGAGCACGGGCTCTAGGCGCGCGGGCTTCAGTGGTCGTGGCACGTGGGCTCTAGAGCGCAGGCTCAGTAGCTGTGGTGCACGGGCTTAGTTGCTCCACAGCATGTGGGATCTTTCCAGACTAGGGATGGAACCCGTGTATCCTGCATTGGCAGGTGGATTCTTAACCACTGCGCCACCAGGGAAGTCCCAGATAATACCCTTTTTGTAAGAGTGTAAGTATGAGGGAAAAAATGTATGAAACATACAGTGTTTTGACACATGGTGAAGTTTTAGCAACTCTGGTTTGTTAATATTATTATAGTGACATAATCACTGTAACAGTCACTATAGCAGTTTGTTGATATTTTCAGCACAGCTAATGATTTCAGCAGCTTTTTTCTTATCTTTGCATAGTCATGTGATTTGGCTGGGCTTTTTTGTTTGTTTGCTTGCTTTTCAGTTTTTCCATGTCAAGTTTTACTTGCATGGAGGGATATCAAAATTTTTTAATGTGTCTCACACATACTTCCATTTTTTTCATGGCGATGATCAGCTTCTCATAGTGTATTTTTTCACACTAACTGAAGAAAACTATACTAAGGGACATTTTTTGTTGTTGTTGTTGTTTTGTTTTGTTTTGTTTTTTTGTGGTATGCGGGCCTCTCACTGTTGTGGCCTCTCCCGTTGCGGGGCACAGGCTCCGGATGCGCAGGCTCAGCGGCCATGGCTCACGGGCCCAGCCGCTCCGCGGCATGTGGGATCTTCCCGGACCGGGGCACGAACCCGTATCCCCTGCATCGGCAGGCGGACTCGCAACCACTGCGCCACCAGGGAAGCCCCTAAGGGACATTTTGAGGGAATTTAATTGTATTTACTACAGTTGACCCTTCAAGCAATAAAATTTGACCCTCAATAAGTGACCTATCTTTTAACTAATAAATTCACACTACAAATAAATGTAGTGAGGTAAACTGTAGGAATTTATCTTTAAAATGATCTTTCTAAAGTAGTTTATCAAAGGTGTGTATCATTAGATTTCTAGTTCTCCAAAAAATTGGGAAGGGAAAGTACCCACAAAGGATTAAGAGCTGAACATGATGTCTCTCACCCATTGCTCTATTTCTGTTAGACCAGGTGTAAATCTTATGCAGGTACTTAAACTCTCCATTATTTCATTAAAGGACGAAGAGATGGCAATAGTGTTGATGAAAGGACATGCTACTAGGAAACATTTCTGTAAACGGAAGTGATGTGACTTTGCTGCTGTTTCTGTTCATTTGCCAGTGAAACTTTCATGAATTAAAATTCGTGTTTATTTCCTGAGGAATTTCCTTGTCGTATCAAATGCAGTCTTTTAATCCTGGTTATTTGCCAGTGCCTTCTCAATAGTGGCATCAATTCTTTGTGATCTTTGGAACTGTTTATTTGCGATCGAAGACTTAGGGGCAGGGAGAGAAAGGTGTTAGTGCCCGTCAGTTACTGCATACCTGAAACAGTGGTAAAATTGTCGACTATTTGTGCTCATTTTCTGAAGGTAGAGAATTTACATTGGGTGTTCTTAATAAATTATTTTTAAAGGAAGAAGGAATTACCCAACCCTCACAAAGTACACTCCGATTTTGAACTTGTTACAATTTCGCAATTTTTTAAAAATCATGTTTAGAACTTTTTATCATAAAGAGTGAATTGAGGGCTTCCCTGGTGGCGCAGTGGTTGAGAGTCCGCCTGCCGATGCAGGGGACACGGGTTCGTGCCCCGGTCCGGGAGGATCCCACATGCGACGGAGCGGCTGGGCCCGTGAGCCATGGCCGCTGAGCCTGCGCGTCCGGAGCCTGTGCTCCGCAACGGGAGAGGCCACAACAGTGAGAGGCCCGCGTACTGCAAAAAACAAAAAAAAACTAACTAAAAAAGAGTGAATTAATACTTACAATTCTAGGTTTGTTTCTTCCAGAATTATTGTCTCTAAAGGTGATGTGTGTGTGTGTCTGTGTGTGTCTCTGTGTGTGTGTTGCACACGTACCCATTTAACACATGGAGTTAGTCTTCATGTTATGGACCCTTTTAACCAAAGTGCCTACCTCCCATTGCTATTTATTATAAGAGCTGAAGAAATAATCCTTCTCAAGAGCACGTGATGAGCACTGACAAGTTACGGGACATCCTACTGTGCCATGTAAGGTTACAGTAATTTGGGTTCAGAGAACACCCTGCTCAGATGAGCTGAGAGAGGACAGGTACAAACACAGTGGATAAAGGAAACAGTGGCATGAAGACACGTACACACGGCAGTGCTGGCAGGCTGCAGGGTAAGAGAGGGAGGAAGAGGGATATGTGTTAATCAGGAGTTGCTATCTGGGGAAGATTGCCCAGGCCGTGACTGATGCCTGACATTGATTAATCGATACTCCATCCTGGTGTTTAACAAGTGTTACGTCCAAAAAGTCTTCTGTAATATTTAACTTCACTTCCTTCAGCCTCAATTTATGCACGTTTCTTTTGTCCTCTCTTCAGGAGAGCTAGACAGCACCCAGTAGCAAAGCACTTTACATTCATATATCTGAAGAGGGTGTGTTTTTCTTGTGTTGTATTTTGTGTCATTTTTTCGGTCATACGGTCATGCTTCAATCTTCTCCGGACTAAGGAAAAACACATTTTTAAAGATAATTTAGTCATTCCTCAAAAAGCCTATTTAATTTGACTGCTTAATAATTAATAAGCCTTGATACTGTGCTTTAAGTGTTTACTTTTTGGAAAGAAAGTTGATAATTTTGACAATGATGTGGAAAGATTTATTTGGTTTCTATTTCAAAACAAGATTTTGGAACCAGAGTCCCAAGCAGAATCCTGTTAAACTAAGAGGTCTGTGGAGTAAAATGGACATTAGGATTACTGAGATTATTGAAGCTAACAATAGTATTTATCCGTATTAATCATATTCATAGATCATAGTTCTCATTATTGCATCCTACTTTTTGGAAAAATATAAAGTGTCTCTGTTTCTGTATCATAGTATTATGACATAACTCAAGAAGATTTGGGATAAATGTTTTAAACTTTGGTGTGTTTCACAAAGACCTCCATTTCTTTTCTCTGCCCTGAAAAGTACTTTGTGCCCCTATGTACTGTGCAGAAGTTGATCTGCAATACATGTGGAGTCTCCAAGGGTGTATTTAAATTTAGTAATTTTATTGCTAACTGTGAAGTTAATCTGCACTGTATGTGCTCTTTTCCCCAGGAAACTGAAGTAGCAGTTCAAGCTAAACAGCCGGATGTGGAAAGGATTTTGTCTAAAGGGCAGCATTTGTACAAGGAAAAACCAGCCACTCAGCCTGTGAAGGTAATGAAGCAACCTCTAGCAATATCCATTACCTCATAATGGGTTATGCTTCCCCTGTTGTACATTTGCCATTGACATGGTCTATTTATTATCGATGAAATAACTTGTAAAGAAATATGGCCATCCTGTAATAGCAGAGGCAGAGCTCTCCTTTTTATCAACGTATCCTATTTATGTATTGTGATCTTAAGGCTATTAACGAGTCATTGCCTTAAAGGACTCATTTCTGTCCTGGTGCGCTGCCATCAATACAAAAAGTAGTCCCACCTTCAAGGTAGATTAAATTCTTTGAGGCTCTGTTGCTTTGCTTGCCAGCCTTGGTGCTTTTCATATCGTTTGGCTTAATTCATATCAAGCTACTGCATCATACTGTCTGTCTCCAACAGCTGTGAAGAATCACAATATGGTCCATGACCTTTCTTTTCTCTGTTGCTCTTTCTTATGAAAGAGGAAAATCAGCATTCGGGCTTCAGTACTTTATTGGGTCAAGAATTTTTAGTGGAATGCCATGTAATTGCTTCTCTCTTCAGTAAAAAGCTGGCCAGGGAGAAAGCTTTCTACTTCTTTCCTTTGCCTATGTGCATTTTGAAGTCTAGGACACGTTTATTCACAGGGCTATTACATGAGGAGAGAACTGGAAAACCAGCTCAGTTTTCAAAAAATTGCTAATCAATGGCTTCCACTTGCTAATGAGAGTCCAGTGATAAATAGATGTTAGGTATAGGTCACCTTATTTTCTGTACCTGACCAAAATTATAATGGCTCCCATTTACGATGAAGGTTCCCAAGAGCCTGTAATGGTGGCTGTTTATTGATCAGTCATGGTTTCTCTAGCTACTGTCGCAGGCTGAGATTTAGTGGGCCTCACCCTCATGTTTAAAACTTCTCTAAAACAGTGCAGGTCAATAACCTCATTATACAGAACTAGTTTGTCCTTGCAAATAACATTACCATGACTTACACTGTGTCGCTTCATTTCTAGAAGCTTGTTTGTTTTCCTTACAGTTTACAAGGGGCTTTGTCTTAGGTAAATTGAAAGTTTTAGCCTAAACGCAATGTCCAAACACCAGGTGGTGAAAGGCACAGATTTCCTCTGTAGATATCGATAGACATTTATACAGGAATACACTGTCCCCACCCCTAACATCCCCCCCAAAATAATTTGCATCCAGTCTAGGCCTGGTATGATAATTTTCATAAAGTAGCAATGTGTACAGTATTTAGATTGGAGAGCTAGAAAAGGTCCCGAAAGCAGCAAGTTTCAGGGTTCCTTTTGATGCTCTAGAGAAAGCCAGTCCCCAAGCAGACACCTTTCTTGATTAACAGAGTGACTTTCATAGCAAGCGATGAGACAGACCAATGGACCATTTTGTAGGTCTGCTCTGCCTACTCTTGTTTGATCCTCAAAGACTTTAGGCAGGATTTGGCATAATTGTTACAGATTACGGACATGCGTTTCAATTGGCTTTTGCTTTAGTGCCTTTATAAAAAAAACAGAGGGAAAGCCTTGATTGAAAGTCAACGAGAAAATTTTTGTTTTCATTGTATGTAAACAATCCAAGCAGTTGAAGCTAATTTATCATACCCTCAACTCCTGGGCCACTGTGAGGTCAGAACTGGGATCCACCGTGTCCGAGCCCATCTAATTTCTATTGTAGCATTAGTGACATAAGAGGGGAATTACCTTTCTGAAATGAAAGAGAGAGCAAGGAGGTGTTAACGTCCTTCACTTTCATATCCCTTGAAACCACTGTGTAGAGACAGCCCTCTTCTTTCTTTTCTCTTTCCCTCCTTCCCCTGTCCTCTCAAATCAGTTCATGGAGGAGAAGCACACCTTAAGTGAAAACTCATTCCTGCTCTACCATTTACCCCTCAAGTTTCGAGAGGAATCACCATATCAGGTTCACAGTGGCAAAAGGGCAAGATTGATTTGGAGATCAGGAGTGTGGAGAAATAGGTTATTCACGTGCAGCTTTTGATAAGGGCCATGACCTTGGAAACACTTGAAGATTAGCTGGGGCTTGCGGTAGCCTAAAACTCTAGAGGCTCAAAAACTACCTCATCGTTCAAAACCTGGAACCCAGCAATACAAGGTAGCAAGCTGTGGGGACTGTTTAAACCTCTGCATGGATCAAAAACTTCGTTTTAAAGATTAGGGATGATTTTTCTAAAGGGTGAGCCACTGCTCTGATAGTACATAAACAAAGCCTGTTTTAAACTTTGACTTCATATATCAAAATTTTAAAATTGTGCCCTTCCTAATGCCTTTCCTCCTTAACTTTGAGGTTTCTCACTCCTTAATAGAAGGGAAAAGGGTACAAGTAGCCTGCAGTACATTTTCATGATAGAAGTTTGGTTTTTGTCTTGGGGAGGAGGTACATTTAGAAACTGTAACAATTATAAAGAAGATGGTGATAGTCTTTAAAAAGAAAATGAAAATCCCTCATGGTGTGTCTATAAGATCCAGTATCTAAATGGGTAAGTAATATGTCCACCACTTGCAGAGACTCTAGTTAAGGACACATCAGAAAATGATTCTGTTTCTTAGAAAATTGACTGTCTATTGGCACCTCCACATTCTGCGTCAGACAAGCTGTCTGCTTACCTCCTACGCTCACCTCCCAGGCTGAGTCCTGTTTGGGAGCTGGGCTCATCCCTGTTCAGTTTTTTCCCCCTTAACTTTATCAACTTCTCTAGGATTTATTTAATTTTCAAAGGTGGTAAATTTTTAGTTTCTTTTTTTGTCATCCCTAACTAAACGTCTTCCTTATTTTCTTTGAGGATTTCCTGAGAAAGAGCAAACATATATTATGAAACAGTTCTACTCATGACATAAATATAGCACTAGGTCTCTAATGCAAAATTACTGGAAAAATCTTAGAATAATATGATTGAAGAAATAAGCATCTTTGTCTCGCTTTCTGTCTCTTATCTCTCTCTCTCTCTCCCCCCCACACACATGCGCATGAGCACATACTTTTTTTCCATTTGATTTGTACATTGTTCCTTCATCTTAACTTCAGAAGTTGTTGGAGATTGGTTGGATAAGTTCAATAAATTGTTTAACATTTTGCTTAAGTTATACTTTTGGTAATAATATTTTATGATAATACTGTTAATCATTTTAATGTGTTCCATTTTCCACAGAGTAATGAGTAGGTTCCTCAATAGCACCAAATCTAGCAGTTAAAAAGCAACAGGGCTTCCCTGGTGGCGCAGTGGTTGAGAATCTGCCTGCCGATGCAGGGGACACGGGTTCGTGCCCCGGTCCGGGAAGATCCCACGTGCCGCGGAGCGGCTGGGCCCGTGAGCCATGGCCGCGGAGCCTGCGCGTCCGGAGCCTGTGCTCCGCAACGGGAGAGGCCACAACAGTGAGAGGCCCGCGTACCGCAAAAAAAAAAAAAAAAAAAAAAAAAAAAAAAGCAACAAAAACAACTTCCATCAGTAGCAACAATATCGACAGCTACAAAAAAAAGCCATTTGTTATTTTATTTAAAAAATGTTAACTCTCTTTTGAACTTAAGCATTTAGATAACATTTTCTTCTATTTGTACTTATTCTTTAACTTAATTTGGAACACTGCACTTTCTGTTAAAAATTTTAAAATGTGTGTATATATTTTGAAATACTTATATCACCTTCCATTATTAGAACTGAGAACATTAACAGAATTTAAAATGTCTTAGTAACTTGGTAAAGTGATAAGATCACACCAGCTGGTTTGCTTTGCTAACTTTTTAGATTATCCAAAAAAAAATCTTAACATGAATCTAATAATATATTTTATTACTGCTCTTGATTTTTTTTTAAATATAAGAAAAAAATAAGGTGTTTGGCGCTTTCTATATTTGGCCAAAGGGTTCCACCCCAACCTTTACCACAAAAATAATTACTGTAAACAAATGGTCAAGAGGCCAATTATAATCTTCCAGGCATCATTTCCCCCAATATAAGCTGCAGACTGACGGCATCATTAGTCATTTTCAATTACAGTCAATCAAAACCAGGGGTGTTTCATTTTCCCAGCTGTTTTGTTGTTAATTAACTAGATTAAGCTGGTGGGTTTTTTTTTTTCTCCTGAGTTTATTCTACTGCCAACATCAACATCTTAACATTTCTACTAAAAACTTCTTTGGGTTTATTTATTTATTTATTTTGCCTGATAATTTAAAATTTATCACTCACAACAGATGTGCATCTCAAAATTTGTATATGGTATAGCAGGTCAAGTGGTACCTTGTTGGTCAAATGTTGCCCAATTAGACATTACGCTTGTAACAATGTTTGGATTTTATAAATCATCTATCAGGCATATGATCTCATTTACCTGGTGCAACTTTTTTTTTGGTAACATCAGAATCAATAGCAAGATAACAGATATGAGTTTGTCCCCGCAAATGAACAGATCCATTTTGACTGACTTATTTGATAAACACAATTTCCGTGTCAATGATAATAGAAGCAGTTCAGAGAAGAATTATAGAGCGTAACAGTATTAGAGGAATTTTATAATTTATTAATACCTAAGTAGGAGAATTTCATTTTTTAATGCAAATTAGCTTCACAACTGAGTAAAAAGTCTTGACTATGAGAGGTTGAATAAATGGTAATCACTTATGCTTGAATATAAGGAGAGCCCCACTTTCCCCCTGAGAAGATAAAATTTATAATAAATTTTTGAGCAACTGATAGAATCATTTAGGAATGTGGATGAGATTGCCAAATGCCCAATTATATTTAATTTCTTAATTGATTAGCACTTCCATATTTGAAATCTCACATTTTATAAAATAACACACTAATTAGGAATATTGCTTTTGCCACATTTGTATTTTATGGAAAGAGTTCATTCATAGATATGTATTCCAGAACTCTAGAGCTTACTGTCTTCCTTCTAAGTGATTTGCAGTATGGCACTGTTTAGATCCCCGTATGGTGCTGTTAAACCTCTCTGTCCAAAGACAACTAGGAAGATAACTATAATTTTAAAAATTAGGATTATTTAGCTTACTGTAGCAAAGGAGAAAGCCCTCAAGAGAGACTGTGGGGCATCTCAGTTAGAGGGCATTGGCAAGAGCTGGCTGAATGATTCCAAAGGGGAATTAGGGAGGAGGAAGCCATTTTGGATTAGATGCCTTCAAGAAATGGAGTCAATGTGGTGATCGGGTATCTAACACTTTTTATCTGGAAAGTGAAAGGATTAAAGCAGGGCAGAGCTGTCACTGTTAAAGAAGTAGCAGTGCCGCATATTCGTCATTTTTGTGGTGGCAGAGTGGCCTTGTCTCTGTCTAGTCTATTTCCTGTGACTGTTTTTTTTTTATGTTCCCTTGGGACCACCACACCTAGCTAGCTGCCACTTACCAGAAGGACCGTTTTTCACTTCCTCAATGTTACCACTGGAATATTTATCCCTCACGTCGGTGCCCATTCCCAAAATATTAGGAGAGGTAATCTTTTCATTTTTCTTAGATGTGAATTATTTACACCCCATCAGAATAACTTATTGTTTTGCTTTTTAAAACTATCTTTAAGGGCTTCCCTGGTGGCGCGGTGGTTGAGAGTCCGCCTGCCGATGCAGGAGACACGGGTTCGTACCCCGGTCCGGGAAGATCCCACATGCCGCGGAGCGACTGGGCCCGTGAGCCACGGCCGCTGCGCCTGCGCGTCCGGAGCCTGTGCTCCGCAACGGGAGAGGCCACAACAGTGAGAGGCCCGCGTACCGAAAAAAAAAAAAAAAAACTATCTTTAAAAGACTTGTTTACAGTGACCTTCACCACTGGTGTGAGGTTATACCCTAGGAATAATTGCTACCGGTTTATCAATTTTCTTCACTGTTTTTTTTTTTTTTAATTAACCAATTCTGACAGATGACTTACATAAGCAACCCAAATTCATATTTCTTGAGATTATTTCAGGCTACTGTGCAAGTTTGTTGTTCAAAATAAAACAATTGAAACCCAAAAGACATTATAAGCTAATATGAACTGAGTCTTGTGAGGGAACTATGTTGGGGAAAAGTCTCAATTTAGACTTACTCAGTAGTTCATGCTGGAACTGGACAAGCATTTTAGAGTTTTGAATTTCACCCCGGTCCTCAATTGTATTAATTGCATTTACAGAGACAGACGTGGAGACATAGATGTTTCAATTACAATATTCACATGCACGTCTGCGTATATAAAGCCACAGGTGGATTCATTTATTTATGTAGCAGATATTAATATCATGCCAAACATTGACACAAGAGAAAAATATAAGATTTTAAAATTGTGAAATCCCAAATTCAGGTAGTTTAGAATTATATTCCATTTTATATTTAAAAAGGAAACCTATATTCAGAAATAATTTTTCTTGTAATTTCTGCTCTTCATAAAGAAGAAGTTTCACATTGTTTGATATAATAGTCTTAACATTTAATGACTAACTCCAAGTAAGTTATATACAATGGCAGACAATGCTCAGGTGTGAATGCCCGCTATAGTGAAATTAGTTTTGCCCTTTTAAAAAGTGATCTCAGAGTTTCTCCTTTTCGGTAAAACGAATTCACTATGACCATTGAGTTTTGAGCTCTTGTGACAAAAGCCTGGGATCTGCAATTTGCTTGGCTTATTCACAGTTTGAAAACTCTAGAAATGTAATCAAGAGTAGGACTTGCTAACTATTATTCCACTAATTTTATATTTAAAGATGTTGTAATTTAGACATACATTTGATTCCCTTAAATTTGGTTAAAGGTTATTAACATGATTAGCAAATTACCTTTTACAGATTTTTATGAGCACAGCTTAAAGTTTATTATGTGAAGAATGCTGCATTAGCTGCTGCAGCCAAACATTTTTTGCTACCCGAAGGAACTTTACAGCCTAATAGAAAAGATGAGAGAATAAAAAATCTGGGCACATGCCAGAGAACCAAAAAGCAAAACCAAACCAAACAAAAAAAGAACTTCCATAATATATAAATAATCAATTTCAACTCCTAAAGTACACCAGGGACTTGAAGAAGTTGTAAGGGTGTTTTTGTGACCTGCTGAATCAAAATCTGTAGCCATTTTATGTGATGTTGTTTGCTAATAATTATGAAAGATTGGGAAACATACACTTCTGAGCTTCTTGCATTTTTGACACTTTGCAGTATCCTCAGATGTTTGTGGTACATCGGGGGTTACTGCTTAATTTTTTAAATCTCTACATCTGAAATTATATGGATATCTCATTTAACCATCTGGAAATAACAATGGGCAAGATAACATTCTAATAAACGAATAGACCATTCTGAGTTTTATGTATTAATAAAAGGGAATTGAATATATAAACATGTTATTTTCAGTATAGCCTAAACCAAATCTTTTAAGTGTTGAAATATTTTCATTTTGACTATTTTAATGAAAACTTCATTGACTATCTTCTGTTTCACTTCATTAAGCGGTGCATAATAGCTAACCAACAATTTTACAGTACTTTACAGTTCACAGAGTTCTTTTCATGTAAAATATCTCATTTAGTTTCACCAACAAAACTATGGGTTAGGTGGCAGTGTTATATCCACGTTTCAAGGATGATGAATTTGAGTGACCTACCTGATTTGCCAGTGATCACACAACCAGTAGTAATGAGTTAGGACTGGAATCCAGGACTTCTGATTCTAAAACACAGTGTAATTTAAATTTTTCTTAATTTTCAGGGTCATCATTATAAGCATCAATTATTGTTCTATTTCACTGTACAGTTATTGATGCCAAAAACTTGGCCTCTATGCACTGGTGCCTCCTAATTGAATCTCGGAAACGGAGTTTGGGGTGAAGTAGAAAAGATGAGCTTTATTGCTTTGCCAGGCAAAGGGGGATACAGCAGGCTCATGCCCTTCAAAACTGTGTGTCCCAACCTGGGAGAATTTGGTGAGGAGTTTTATAGCAATGGCTCAAGGGCGGGGTTGCCGATAAGGATCTGGGTGTGTGCAGGGCCTGCATTCCTTCATCTGGCCTCAGGGGGTCTACTGGTGAGCTTCTGCTGTTCTTGAAGTTATCAGACTGTGACCTTCTCTCTGGAATGAAGAATGCTTCATCAAGTAGTTAGCATCTTCCATTTGTTGGGGGTTTTAGTTCTGCAAAAGAGCTCGAAGATATTGTTATGTGTATCTTTTGAGGTGGAACCAGGATCCTGTCCCAAGGCTGCACTGTTGTTTCTTGACTGCTCCTCCTTTGTCTCCGCATCCCCTCCCTTCCCTGATTAGCAACTGTTCCAACCTGCCCTTTGGAACTCAAGTGAGGTCACAAAGGCTGAATGAAGCCTATTTCTTACAAACAAGAAATGGGGGACACAGAAGGAGTTTTGTGTCCAGGAGCCCCGCCGGGTCCTGCTCAGTTTCATTATGTGCATGGAATATGAAGTTCAGTACTGATCATTGTTGCTTCAGCTGAGACCCAGATGAAGTAATTTTCTTTTAGAAGCCAGGTTGTAAGATAAATACTTTAAATATTAGAATCTAATTCAATGCAATGAGATGCTTACACCATGAGAAGAAAGTGAAACCTAAGCCAACTGTAGAAACAGCAAATTCCCATCTCTCCTCACCCACTCACTATGGGGCCATATGCTTATTGAGTGGAAGAGTGGGCAGATCTCAGCAGTATGTAAATCAGTCTCTAATCTCCCTCTCCCTCTCCTGGCATATATAGGTGACTTCCTGTAGGTTAAATGATGTATGATGAGACTTCACCATCTGCTGCACTCTTATCCCTTCAATAAGTGACCAAGATCATGACATTTTCTAGTTATCTACTTTTACATTTATTGTCTCTTCCCTATTATCTATTGCTCTTTTGTTGCTATTTTTTGTTTTAAACTTCCAGTTCCTCTTAATAGTCTGTCCCTGTGAACTCACTGCAACTTTGTAGGGGAATCAAAAGACCAAATATATAGATAGATAGATAGATAGATATTCATTCACCAACATTTTTTTTTTTTTTTTTTGGTGCACCGGCCTCTCACTGTTGTGGCCTCTCCCATTGCGGAGCACAGGCTCCGCGGCCATGGCTTACGGGCCCAGCCGCTCCGCGGCATGTGGGATCTTCCCGGACCGGGACACGAACCCATGTCCCCTGCATCGGCAGGCGGATTCTCAACCACTGCGCCACCAGGGAAGCCCCCATTCACTAACCTTTGATAATATTTAATTCTCAGTGTTTAGCTTGATGTCAGAATGGAAAAATATCTTCCACATGTCATGACTTTCAGTGGTGGTTTTCCTCACTGATCAGAGGCATTTTTTGTTTGCTTTTGGATTCAAGGCTTATGTTTTGATAAATGAAAAGAGTTATATTCATTGATATGATAGTAAATGTTTAACAGCATGCACTCTGGGAAAAGAAATTAAAAGCTCTGATTTGACATGCTCTCAGACACGATAGAATAAATAACCTTAAGAGCATAGAGGATAGTTAAAATAGGAAGGGATGACTTTTTAATATTTATTTTAGTATTTATTCCCTTGGCAGCTTTTCTTAAGTGGGATTCCTCAGGAAAATTAAGTCCTATAGAAAATGATTTAAGGACCTATTTTCTTATTTTTGTCAAGGATGGTACATATCTAGTCCATTGTAGACGCTTAGGTAACTTATTACTTATAATGGACACCTTAGGTCTTGGTCCTGGACAGTCAGCATCAGCATCATCTGTACAATTGTTAGAAATGTAAATTCTTGCGCCCCACTCAAGACCTATTCAGTCTAGAGCTCTGGGGCTGAGAGCCAGCCATCAGTGGTTTAACAGGACCTCCAGGTGATTCTGACGGTCCCAAAGTATGCGAACCACTGCTCCAGAGTATTAGGATAAACTCTCCCCCCAATCCATTGAGAAAGTTTGCCCTATGACCTCTGAGTCCTCTGCTTCCTGCTAATGGAAAAGGAAAGAATGTGTGCAGAAACCTCACTCATTTTTTTAAAAGGGTAGGCCTGGAACTGACAGATGTTACCTCTGCTCCCATTCTACTGGCAATAAGTAATCTTATGGTTACCCAGTGGTGCACTGGAAGCAGCTTATATCTGCTCATGAGGGTCTATTAGCAAATTTTCAGGCATTTTTTGAGCTACTTGACATCCTCTTGGTAAAATTGGCTATAGTGGGAGTATTTACACCACAGAAATGAGAAAACACTAAAATCAGTGTTTTCCCCCAGACAGCCAATTGTTAACATATACTAGCACCTCACGGACCATATACAGGCTTGGCTGACTCTACTGGGAGCTCTGCAGCTATAATGACCCTCAAAATGGTCCTGCTTTGAACCAAATTGGCTGAGCTTTTATACTCTCACCTTGATCAGTTCTTGAATGAGGGCTACCCTGGGAAGGGCATGCCCTGGGGCAAGGCAGATCTCTTCAGCTGAGACAGTCCCTAAAGGGACTGACAACTGAAGGATGTCTACTGAAATCTTCTTCACCATTTGGGACAAGAGTCCTTCCTTAAAGTAGACTCTGAGAGGCTTATCCCCATGTGTACCACAGCCCCTCTCTCCAAGGCTTGCTAATAAGATTGATGTGGGGTGAGTGAGGGCAGTAAGATATTTTTAATGTTCTCTGGAAAATTCTTGTATGCAGCCCCATTAGATACTTTTTAAAAGAGTCAAGCCAATTGCTGAGGTGACACTGTTTTTTGTTTATTTGTTTTGCTTTCAGTAATGTTTGCTCTCTACTTCCTTTCAGTGAAATCGTGTCTGGAGCAACAGCCTGTATGCAGTAAACAATTGATAAAAATTTGTAGTGTGGTTGGCTAAAACAATTAAAATACCTTTGAAAGGAATTCCACCCAGAAAAGTTACTTTAGAAATTAAATACTATAGACATACAGTAATGTGTTCACAAAATAAATTAATAACTTCATGAATTAAGTTACGTCAAGATGTTAATCAAATAAATAACATGTGTGCTTTTCTATTAAAGAGGAAGTTAGAAGATCTGAGCTCAGAGTGGGAGGCGGTAACCCATTTACTTCAAGAGCTGAGGACAAAGTGGCCTGGCTATACCCCTGGACTCACCACTTCTGGAGCTTGTAAGTATGCTGGATCACATTCTCTGTGGCTGTAAACACTTGCTCAAAAGCACAACAGTGAGATGATCCCTGGGTAAAAGGGAAAATGTGTTGCAATTCTGAAAATAGGGATAAACTTGTATTATTTACTCTGCAAAATGTCTTAGAGTAGGTTCCTTAGAAATAGACTGATTCAGAGTATGGAATGACAAAAGTATATTGGGGTGTGTTCTCCAGAGATGCACCTACAATGAAGAAAGGTCCATGGAAGCGACAGAAGAGGCTGAAGGGTGATTTGACTGCAGCAGAGGCCTCAGCCAATTCCACAGGAGCCTTAGAGCTGGGCTGGCTCTGCAGAGCTGTGCTGAATTGCAGGAGAGAGCCTGGCCTTTGTATTCCTGAACTAGGCAGTCATTGCCCAGGGGCTACCCGCTGGGAGGAAACAGAGATCTTAGAAGATTCTTCTGGGGCCAAAGGCAATTCCACCTAAGGAATGCCATCAACAACCAGTACTTCCAGTAGCAGGGATGGGTGTGTTGTCCCTGAAGAAGGAATCAGGGTAGAGCTCCAGAGTAGCCTCCAAGACTAAATATGTGAGGATTCCATCTCAACAAATCCTGTATCCTTTAGATAATCTTCTTCAAATATGCCTACACAAATTCCTGAAACCACAGAAACACACACACTCCTCCTAGCACTTCCCCCTTGTCCCATTTAAAAGCAATTTTAAGAGCTCTTCCATTTTTAGTTTAAGAAAAAGAAAAATGGACCATAACTACCACAATTAGACTTGGGAGAGGAATGTTTCTTCATTTAGCTATAGTCTTAACTTTTGTTTTTATTGCATATTTTCAGTCTATTTTATTTCACTTTCTATTCATTTGTTAGTAGAAGGTATGCATAAAATCTCATGGCAATGTTAAGGCTGGCTTTGAATCTCATGGGCAAGGAGCCAGAAAACTTCTCTGCTGTACCAATTCTATAATTAAGCAGAACTAAAAAAACATCCTGGGTTGTTTTTTTCTGTTACTGTTTTTTGCTTCCGTTTTTTTTTTTTTTTTTTTTTTTTTTTTTTGGTCAATCTGGGACACCACAATTGCTATATCAGGGTTTATATTCAACTAATTATATCAGGTTTATTTCTTTTTACAACCTGTAATTTTTGGTTCCCTCAGCACATATGCATACTTTGTCCCTATATAATCATTTATTGGTATTTGTTCTCTAGCTTTCTCCTGTATGTTCAGCCTCAGGCTCTCTAACTCTGGAGATTGGGTTCCAATGATTTGTTTGTAAGTTTGTTGAACTCTGAACATAATTATGGGTTTATGCCCCTATTTAAGCTACTGTCACGTGGTTGGAAGGTTCCAAAGGCAAGGCACAGAAATCTGTTTAACCTGTAAAGTACCTAGATGTGACAATAATATTTCTAATGCAAAATAGGTTCAAAGTTCCAGTTTCAGTTTCCAGAAACATATTTAATTCATCCATTTAATAAGTATTTATTGAGTAACTTCTATGTATTGAACATTATACTAGGTGCTGAGGATGCAGCATAGAATAAGTTAAGGTCCCTCCCTTCATGAAACACATATAGTTGACCCTTGAACAACATGGGTTGGAACTGTGTGGGTCCACTTATGTGCAGAATTTTTTCAATAGTAAGTCCTACAACACTACATGATCCACAGTTGGTGGAATCTGTGCATGTGGACATGGATACAGAGAGCAGACTGTAAGTTATCCATGGATTTTCGACTGCAGTACGTCGGCGGCGCTAACCTCACTGTTGATCAAGGGTCAACTGTACTCTGATTGGAAGAGAAAGATGATGAGCTAATAAAGAAGAAAACAGATACTATCTCGATATTGTTCAGAGTTATATAGTTCACAGATTGATATCAAATGAACACTTGTTAGAAATGCAGAATCTCAGGCCTCACCTCAGACCCAGACCCAGTGCGTCAGAATCTGCATTTTAATAAGATCCATAGGTGATTCATTTGCACACTGAAGTTTGAGAAGCACAGTTATGGAGAATAAGAAAGCAGGGTAAGAGGAAAAGTGAGTGGGAATGAAGACATGATTGTCTGTAGTTGGGTCAGTGAAGCTTTTCTATTAAGAGACTGCTTAAGAACATGAGAAAGTTGATGGAAGTCAGGAAGTAAGCCTGGATGTGTATATCCAGGGGAGACTGTTCCAGGCAGAGAGAGAACAACCAGAGCAAAGGCCTTGAAGTGGAGCAAGATGTGGGAATAGCAAGGAGACCAGTGAGGCCAGAGCAGAGGGAGAGGGAGGGGACACATGGCCAAAGCAGAGGGAAACTACATCTTTCATCTCTCCTCCCCTACTTCCTTCTCCCCCAACTAAGAGTCTCATCTGCCTTACTACTCCTTCCCTTCCCCCACTTCCTCCACATTGCCACCACTAGGGAGAGTCTGAGAATGCCCTCAGCTCCAAGCCACTGGTGATGGCTGGTGGAGTTGGGGCCAGAGACGGAGAAGAACTGAGGGAAAGAGGAATTTTCTCAAAAGCAAGGCCTTTCATTCCTTATAGCAAACTGACACGGAGCTGGGCATAAAGTAAAAATGTTAAATGCACAGATGTTAAATACAAGTGAGTCGGGTCCAGAGCTGGGCACCAAAATGTTACTAAACTCAGGTCTGGCTGCTCGCCACTTGAAAATCAATACCCAAAAGGCAGTTGTTGGTGGAAAGGAAAGTTGCTTTTAATCAGAAAGCCAGTAATCTGGGGGAGAAGGTGGACTCATGTCCCCAAAAAGCAACTCCAAAGATTCTGCTCGGCCATGAAAGTTTTAAAGGGAAAAGGGGAAGTAATCTCAGTTAATAATTGGGATAGGGGTCAGAATCATCGCCATCCCCCACTGCATGCAGGCTTGTCGACTTCTTGTGATCTTTCTTTAGATGTTATCTTGTCCACACAGTTTGTTCATGAGATTGCTGAAAGGGAATCTAGGGAAGAGATCTGGTCATCTGTTAATTACTTATTCTTCATTTCTACTTCTTTGATCTATGGAGAGAACGAACAGGTTAGGCAAGGTAGTGTGTGATCAAAATATTTGGAAGGTGTGCTAGGGCCAGAGGTGGGTAGAGCATGATGGTTCCTGGTTTAAAGTTAGTGACAAGACACAAGGCACCTCCTGCAGAGAACTCTTTCCTGTAAAGCGCTCTTTCCTGCCAAAAGCTGCTTATAAAATCAGACATTCTTTTTTTCCTTAACATGGTGGTTTAAACATAAGAATTGAACTAAGAATGTTTAACTTTCTGGAAGTCAGGAATATAATCTGAAATAAATACAATATAAAAAGGGAAAATATAATTTGTAATACAGCTCTGATATATGATTATTATTTCATACACTATATTGTAATACAGTATAACTTATCATTCATTGTAGTAAGTTTTTTCCATTGCACTCCTACTGTTGTGCGAGTTGCTTTTACGTGTATGTCTTTATCCTCAAAATAATTGCCAAGTATATATGGTTATACACAGTATTTTTAAGGTAAGGATCTCAAGGCTTGGAGGGAAAATAGTTAGATGAAGGTCACACAGCTGGGAGGAAGCAGAGCCAGGATTATAATCCAAGTGTGTCAGGCTCCAAAGCCTGTGTTTTGTTTTGCTGTGCCTTGCACTATCTCTCTGTGCAAGAACCTAATGGAAATTCTAGATATGAAGGCAGCTAGCCAACAGTTAATGTTATTTAACTTAGTCTTAGATGTATGGGGAGTAAAAGTGAAATATGTTCCTCTGTCTTTTTCACTTAAGGAGTAGAAAAAAATCAGTTTATTCTATGTGAATTTCTTAGAACCATAGAACTATGAGCCTAGAATAATCATTGAAATTATCTAGTTGAATATATTTCTTCTGTATGTGTGGAAACTGAGGCCCAAAGGGCCTTTTTAAAAATACTAAACCAAGCTCCTTTATGACTGCTTACTTGCGTTATGTCATGTAATGAGGTGGTTCTGCCTGAGTTGTATAAATTGTTTCAATTAGCAGGACAAATAGGCATACTGGAAAAAAACTTTTTGCAGTTGTTGCTTAGATACCTAAGTGTATCAGTTTTCTATCTCTGCATAAAAACACCCCAAATGTAATGGCTTAAAACAAGTGTTATTACTTGCTCATGATTTTGTGGGTCTGCAGTTGGGCTGTGATTAACTTAATAAGTATTCTGAAAGTCTTGCTAGGGGTCATTCATGTACATGCAGTTATCTGGCAACTCAACAGGAGCTAGATGGTTTCACTCAAATATCTGACAGCTGGCTGTTGACTGGAGTACCTTGGTACTTCACAAGGCCTATCGTCTTCCAATCGGCTGGACTGGGCTTCATTATATGGCATTCTCAGGGCATTGTTTCAAGCGGATGAGGGTGAAAGCTACAAGATGTCTTGACGCCTAGACTCCGTAATTCATACATCACTTCTGCTACATTCTATTGGTCGAGGCAAGTTTTCAGTCCAGCCCACATTCAAGGGGCAGAGAAATAGATCTCCCCTTTTGAAGGGAAGAGCTGCAATGTCACCGCAAAGGGATGGGCATACAGGGATGGGAGGCTTTATTGTGGCCATCTTAACACCCAAACCACTACTTTGAAGAAAAAGGGGGAAAGCAGAGGTCAAATTGTTGGTCTATATGCAATGTCCTATGTCAGTGACTCTCAAACTTTACCATCATCAAAATCACCCATTTCTTATTAAAGCACAGATTGTGGGGCTTCGTTTCCAAAGTTCCTGATTCAGTAGATCTGGGGTGACGCTTGAGAATTTGCATCTCTGAAAGGTCCCCAGATGGTGCTGATGCTCCTGGTCCTGGGACTGCACTTTAAGAACTACTGCCATAGGCGTATGGTGAATGGGGAAGGAGTTCATTCCTGCTTCCTGCGAGCAACCTAGTGTGGAACCTGAGTGAGAGCCAGTGCTGTGGATGCCAAAGGGATCTCCACGTTATTTCAGGACCCCCGCCCCAGGACTTTGTAGCCTGGGAGTTCAAGTAGATGTACAGCACGCCTAAGCAGTATTTGCCTAGCAGAGCAGCTTAGAGACCTGTGGGGAGAATAGCCATGCTTATACAAAGCTCCCCTGGAGACTCTCATAAACATTTAGGTAGGCAGGACTTTGAATCAGACTGAAGGCCTGCTTGGCAGATGGAGGCAAAGCGCCAGCAAATCTGGTTGTAAATGTCAATGTGAATCCTTTCTTATCCACAAGCTGCTGGGTCTGGGAACATTCACATACCACAATACCCGATTTAGCATTTCCGAAAGAAATTGCATATAGAACATGCTTCATGTGAAGACTCCAAATCAGGATATTGGAGTTCTTCAAATTTCCCAGGGTAATAACTATGAAATGAATGACCATTGTATAAATAGACACATAGAAGTGCCAGTTAATAGAGGTTTCTAATTGATTAAACACTGGTAAAACCATCTCTTCCTGTAATTAATTCTGGAGAGAGCAAGTCTCAAGTATAATTAGGAAAATGCTGCACTGGAGGTCAAGAAGCCTAAATTCTAATCTCAGCTGTGCTGCCAACTAGATAAGGGACCGACACGCTCTTTTTGCAAAGAGCCAGATAGTAAATATTTTCAGCTTTGTGGGTCATGGGATCAACTTTGTCAGTGTATACCAAAAGCAGCCAAACCATAGACAATATGTAAATAAACAGGCATGGCTGGGTTCCAATACCACTTTATTTACAGAAACCAGAAGGGGGCAGGTGGGAAAAAATTTGGCCCTTAGTGGCCTTCCCATCTCTCCTCAGCACTAGTCCTTCTTGTAAACCCTGAGGCTTCTAAATGCAAGCACCTGGGACTCTGCCCAGGTACTTTCTCTTGCCATAGGAGAAGCTCACCCACTTGCAGAGCAGGTTGGAAGTGCTGGGAAGGAGGCATCCCTAGAACAGTACTCACCCACTGATGGATAGAAGTTGATGCGTAAATATTGTATCCTCTTTATTCCTTGGGTAGGACAACTCCAGGGCACGGTTCACACCAGACGTCTCCGGGGGTTGAACCACAGTTGACCACAGTGATAACCTGTTTATCAGCATGCCCTGTAGAGACTTCCTTTCCATTCCTATACATCTCCTTACTCTTCCACCACAGCTTTCTGGTATCTTCTACCAGTTAAACTACTTGTGATTAAATCCTTGTCTTAGAGCCTACTTCTGGGTGAACCTAAATTAATACAAAAGGTCTTATAATTACTGCCATGGTTTTACCTTTTAAATGAGTTTTGTTGTGATTCCCATTTTGTAGATGAGAAGACCAAGGGACAGAAAAAGGAAAAATTTGTCCAAAGTTACAAAGCTAGTAAGTGGCAGAGTGGGTATTCAAAGAGTCATCTCTGTGATGCCAAAGCATATGCTGTTAATCGGAACACTGTATCTCAAGCAGTGATTTATTTATCTCCATCTGAATTTTTGAAGGCTATACTTAAATACCAAACACATATAACATTATTTATACATTTATTAGTCAAACTTCACTTGCCTTTCTAGAGTTGAATAAATCATCCCAAGGCTATTTCAGTAACACTTTAAATATCTAGGCAATTTGAGAAAAACATGAGGTTAATTGGAGCTTAAATATAATCTTGGCATACTATTTATTTGTTTGATTCAAATTGTGAGAAAACAGTTCATTTATTGTGAAAATGGCCTTTGTTTATCTGTAATGGTCATGAGAGAAGAAGAAAGGAAGCTGTCAATTAGTTCTCACATTCTTACTCCTCCTTTGGGTCCCCATCCTTCTCAGAAACACGAGGAGGAGTGCCACCCCTACCCCTTCCTGTTTTGGCTAGGTTTCCGGCTGTTAATTCTGCTTCAGCTGAACCTTGAGAATAAGGCACATCAGTTTCAGCCAAGTCTTTCTCCGTCTCGTTAACAGCTGACTACTTGACTGAAAACACCTAGAACAAGCCTATACCATCAGTGGTTTTATAATTAAAACCTCTAAACCTTAAAAACTTCCTGAAAGTCTGAGATACTAGGTGTAAGATTTTATATCAAAAAGTGAGGTCCCCTAATCAATTATGACGACAGGATAAGCAATGAATTTTTGACCCTCCCCAAGAGAGTTCAAAGCCCCGAGGAACTACAGAGAGCCTCCAGCTCTTGGCAGCAATAAACTAACTAATTAATTAATTAACTAACTCATATTTGTATACATCAGTGAGGTGAGGGTGCTTGAAATATAATGAGATATGGTACAGTATACAAAGGAAAGTGACAGCAGTAAACCCTGGCTGGGGAGGCCCCAGTATTGGTCCCATTGATCAGAAGGACGTCTTTGGATGTAGGCCATGGGAGTCTTTGGTCTCAGGCCAGGTTCTTCAACAATGTTCCCTGGTTCACAGGGAGGATATAACAGTGGTGTCATTGTTAATATCCAAGAAAGTGATAGACTGTGAAAACTAGAGTATTTAGATGTTAATATCCATTTTGTGATGATGAAGTTCCCTTTGTTCGTCCTCTCTTAACCTTTTGGCAGTTTTATTACTTGGTTACCGTCTCCGTCTCCGTTTAGGGCTGAGCTTTGGGGTCTGAACTGGCAAAGGAAGAGAAGCTCCAATCCATCCTTTCTAATGCTTGTTGGAAGCATTCCTGGAAGTTTCAGAGTGTGTGTGTGTGTGTGTGTGTGTGTGTGTGTGTGTGTGTGGAGGAGGAGGAGGAGGAGAATAACATCAGTGGATGAATAAAATATTCTGATCATTGGAGATTTTTCAATTACCCATACCCTGCATTTTAACAGAAATAAAGGGTTTATTACAGTAAAATTACCTTAGCCTTCTTATATTATTTAACTCCTTCTAAAAAAGGACCTTTGCTGGAAATCACTATAGAATATACCATAATGTTGAATTTCTTCTCAAGCCCTTATCAAGGAGAAATTAGAACTATTTAAACATATTCATGAGAATAGGTACCCCACAGCCCACAAAAGTAAGACTTCTCCATATATTCCTGATATTTTCCAAAATTTCACTCAATCATTTTGAAATTGAATATAGCTTAACCCTCAAAGAAAGAAGATTCCAAAAGGAAATTGTTGCGGTTTGCACTTAATTTGTAGATTCTAAGATTGTGATCTGAAAGGCCTTTGAGAGGTCATTCATTCTTCTCCACTATCTTCACAAAAAGATCTTTCTGTCTCTCAGAAGCAATCTTAAGGTTAACTGCATACTCCTTTTAAAAATCAAGAGTAGGTGGCGTTCCACCACTGCTGACATACTTAAAACCATCTTTCAACTGCCTAACCCAAGTTCCAGTTACTGTCTAAATTACTTTTTGAGCAGGAAAAGTACCTTTAGACATTCTTTGCAGTCTGTTACTTCATCTCCCTTCGGACTTTCCTTTTCTGGCACAGATCAGGTGAGTGCCCATGGCCTATGAATAAAAAAGCTGTCTCAAATGTTTAAAACATCTCTGTTTCTCCAGTGTTTAAACCTCTCTGTGCCCCCGCTTCTTACCTCCCAGGTGTGTTTTCCATACTTTTCTCTGTTGTGGGCTTCAGAATTGGACCCAGTTCCATAATTACCTTTCTACTCCTGACTCAGTCACATCACCAAGTCTGCATACCCTTCTCCTACCTTTATACGATACTATCGTTCTGCCTGCAGTAATGTTCTACTGGCTCGTACTAAATTTGACAGCTATTTCAGGACCTGGTATTTTTTTTTTTTTTTTTTTGGCCGCATTTTAGCTTAGCCAGTCATGTCCTTCTGTAGTGGAACATCCAAAAAAGGTTGTCTTTGTGATACAAAGTATCTTTAAATTGACTCACATGATTTTATCGTCAGCATTTATACATACTCATGTTTTCCTCATCCTAGAACTATTCTACTTCAACCATATATACTCCTCTGGGTACTGCCAAATCTCTCACCTCTCATTCATGGCCACTCCTTTAGAAAGAGTCATCCACATTCCTCCCTCTGGTTTTCCCCCCACTGCAGCCTGGCTGTGTTACCCACCGAACTTGGGTCCACTCGGCCAACATGCCCCGAAGCCAGTCTGCTGACACTGGGGTTGTGGTGAAGGAAAGTACAGTGTTTATTGCATGGTGCCAAGCAATGCTCAAAAGACCCAAACTCCCTGATGGCTTTTAGGCCAGGGTTTTTAAACACAGTGTTAGAGGAACAGCGTCATATGCCTCATCAGCTCATGGACCTTCTTCTGATTGGTTGGTGGTGAGGTAACAAGGCGATGTTTTGAGAATCTCAGTCATCAACTTTCTAGTTCCAACCAGCCTGGGGTCTACGTGCTTGTGGTGAGCATGGAGTCACCGTGTGTAATCGCCATCCTCCACCGGCGGGGGGGAGGGGTGGGGGGTGGGGGGTGGGGTCTAAGTTTCTGCAGAACAACTCAAAGATATGCATCACATTGTTATGTATGTTCCAGTCAGGAGGAACTAGGAGTCCTGTGACTCTATTGTTTTTTTTTAATCATCAACTGCTTGCGTCTGCTCTTTGCAACTTGGGAAGGCCTAGGAGACTAAAGCCTTTTTTCTGCAAACAGGCAACGGAGGACACAGAGAGGCTTTTGTACCTGGGAAGGCCTCGCCGGGTCCTGGTTGGTTTCAGTCCCCCCTTTTCTTTGCTGCTCCTCAATCCTGAGGGGAACAGGGGTGGGACAAGAAAGGGAATAAAGTTTTGGATAGAAAAGTTAATCGTAAACTCGGTAGAGGAACTCGGTTTCAGGGGGACTCGGTTTCAGCTGTGTCCCTCCATCAGTCCACTGAAAGTGTCCTAAGGCCAGAAATGACCTCTGTGTTGAAATACCATTTCAATCCTCCTCATCTTTCTTAATCTCTTAGCAGCATTTAATACAGTTGGCCCTTCCTAGTTTGAAACATTTCTTCTATCCCTTCACATACATAACACCACCCTCTTTTTCCTCTCACCTCCCTGGCCGCTCTTTCTCAGCTTCCTGGCTGGCTCAACCTTTCTTTTTGGATTTCAAGTGTTTAAAGTAAGATAGGCATGCTTTTTTTTTTTTTCCACATTCTTTAATCTCTTGGGTAATCTCATCCACTTGCATGGTTTCAAGTACCAATCATGTACTGAAGTTTCCCACATTGTTACTTTGGATCTACACCTCTCTTTTGAGTTCTAGATCTATATACTAATTCAGAAATTATAGCAGTGGAAAAAAACCAGATAAATATTTCTGTCCTCATGGAGCTAATGTTTTTGTGGGAATAGACAATAAAGAAAATAAATACAATATATTTGCATGTTATGAGGTAATACTGCAAAGGGAAGTAAAACAGGAAAGAGTGGAGGGAGTATGAAGTATAAGGGTGGAACTTACAGAGACTTCATTAAAAAGGTGAAATTTATGTAAAGACCAGAATGTGCTCAGAGTGTGAGCTAAGTGGATATCTAGGGGAAGAACCTTCTAGGCTGCAGCATTCCAGGAACGGCATTCTAACAAAGGCCGTGACATGGGAGGATGACTAGAATTGGAAGAATTTCCAATGGGGCTGGAGCACAGTGAGTGAAAGGGGAGAACAGTTAAGAGATGCGATTACATCAGGGAGAGCAGTAGAGGCCATGGGGATGACTTTGACTCTGTGTAACATGAAGACATAAGAGAGGCTTTCGAGCCCAGCAGTGAGATGGTCCGACATATGTTTTGGCAAAAACTTTCTGGATGTGTTAAGAATACACTGTACGGGGCTTCCCTGGTGGCGCAGTGGTTGAGAGTCCGCCTGCCGATGCAGGGGACACGGGTTCGTGCCCCGGTCCGGGAGGATCCCGCGTGCCGCGGAGCGGCTGGGCCCGTGAGCCATGGCCGCTGAGCCTGCGCGTCCGGAGCCTGTGCTCCGCAACGGGAGAGGCCGCAGCAGTGAGAGGCCCGCATACAGCAAAAAAAAAAAAAAAAAAAAAAAAAAGAATACACTGTAGGGAGAAGAGGCAAGTGGAAGCAAGAGAAGACCAGGTAGGGGATTAATGCAATAATTTAGGTGAGAAAGGAGGGTAGTTTCATCTAGAGTAGGGGCAGTGGAAGTGATGAGAGGTGGACAGATTCAGGGTGTGTCTTAAAGCTAGAGCCAACAGGATGTGTTGACAGATTTGATACAGGGAATGAGAAAATGTGATGAGGTTTTTCACCTGAGCAAATTGTAAGGCTGATGCTGTCATTTACGGAATTGGGGAAAGTGGTAGGAAGTACAGGATGGTGGGAGGCAACATAAAAATCTCTGATTTGTACAAACTAAGTTACATATGCCTACTGGTTAACCAGATGGATGTGTAGTGTAAGTAGAGGGACGTATGACCTGGAGGTTAGGAGAGAGATCCAACCTGGAGATGTAAATATGCAATTGTTAGCATAGAGCTGAGCCATGAGACTGTGCTAATTAAAGCCAAACAGTGACTATAGATAGAAAAGAGAAGATATACAAAGATTGATCCCTGGAGGATTTCAGTGGTAAGAAGTAGGGATTATAGTAATAAGTTCTGAAGTAGGAGGAAAACCAGGACAGAGAATCCTAGAAGCCAAGTGAAGGAAATTAGTTAAGAGGAAGGAACTGATAAACTGTGTCAAATGCTGCCTATAAGTCTAGCAAGAAGAAGCCTGAGGATCACCCTTAGATTTAGCAAACCTGCATAGAGTGGTAGGGGGTGAAATATGCTGATCAGCATGAATTCAAGAGAACCCGCACATCTAAGAACTCACTCAATGTCTGCACTTGGATGTCCCCCAGACTCTTCAAATGCACCACATGCAAAACTGAGCTAGTGAATTTCCTCTTCCCTCTTCTCCCATCTCAGGAAATAGCAACACCATCCACGCAAGCCGGTACCAGTAAGTGATCCTGGATGGAGACCTCCTTCTACCTCACTTTCCTCATATAATCAACCACCGAATCCCACTGATTTTATTACTTAAATATCTTTCAAGTTATTTTATTCTATCCATCTCCGTCTCTTCTGCCACCGTCATATTTTACCTGGATGTTTGCCTCCTAACTGATTTCATTCACCTCCCTCTAATCCATTCCCCATATAAACATACTCCATAAAGAATAATCATGCAAAATGTAAACCTCATTCTATTATAATCCTGTAATGGTGCCCCACTGCTTTTCGAATAAATCTCCAGATCATTAACGTAGCCCACAAGGTCTTACACGGTGGTACCCCTACCTGCCCTTCTTGTTCCACTCTCCCCCTTTTTCCCTCAAAGTCCAGCCCTTCTGGCTTTCTTCAGTTCCCTTAGCATGTCTGCTTCTTCCTGGGCTCTGGGTTTCCACATCTACTGCTCTCACCTGGATGATCTCTCCTCTCATTCATCCTTTAGATCTCAGCTGCACAGGGTCCTTCCATGAGTGCCTATTATACAGTCTCAAAGTATACCTTTTCTTTTTCATATCCTTACCATTATTTTGATTAATGATTTGTGTAATTATTTAACTTTCATTTGGTAATAGACTGTAAGTTCCAAAAGGATCCTATTTTATATCTTACTTATCAAAGTATGCCCTTTTGTGTATGCAGCTTTTATTCAGTGACTAGCTTGTGGTAGAGATTAAACTCATACATTTTGACCAGATAAACAGTACATTTATCTTAGAGTTGGATCAAATGAAGTCGACCTCCCATGTAATTATAATACCAGAGAGATTAAGTGGTTATATGGTTGTCTAGCTGTTTAGTAGAAGAATCTGGACTCAAGCCCACATCTCCTGAGTTTGATCTCAGTGCTCGTCAATATTCTTATATATCTCAACTTTTATTTTTCTGCTTAGACATAGCTGACACGTACGCCTATCCACACACTCTCAGTGGTAAATCCAAATTTTTTTAAGACTGCTGTATTGATCAAACAGGGATGTGCTGTGGCTTTGATGCAAATCTTGCAGCCTAAATCTCACCCCCATCTCATTCCTTAACTCTCATTCTTAACTGTGTCTTGATATACAATTTGAGAACCTCTATAGTCTAACATGCTATGTTCCTCTTAAAATGTATATTTATTTCTGCTCTCATCTTCAGTATTGTAAAGAAAATGTTTTCATCCCATTTTCCAAAGTACTTGCCAGCCTATGAAGAGTTCATTAAATAGACATTCAATGTAGCTATTCTAATATTTATGCAAGATTGCTAACAGCACTAACTATACCAGTGCCTAAATTGAATTATAACCTACCATAGGAAAAAAAGTCAGAATTATAATACCTTCAATTCTTGCTTCTGAGATAATTATCACAACTTCAAAAAAATTGTCGTCCCACATTAAAAAGCAGAAGCTAAATAGCATGAAACTAGAAAAATGGGAGGCACCATTAAAATAAAATAATCAATCTCCCATGTCACTTCAGTTTCCCAGGACTGTTCTTTCTTCTTGAAGAAATGTATGGATAAAAGATATAAATAAACTTCCTGTGTTTACTGTGGATTCTAAGTGGAGGAGGAAGTTTTCCTTCTCATGTTGAAATGAATAAGAATGCTGTTTCCTTGATTGTTAGTATTTTTTATTGAAGTATAGTTGATTTACAATATCGTGTTATTTTCAGGTGTACAGCACAGTGATTCAGATATATATATATCTGAATATATATATTCTCAGATTCTTTTCCCTTACAGGTTATTACAAAATATTGAGTATAGTTTCCCATGCTATATTAATATATTTTTTAACCCTATGATTTGGTGATAAGCATTTTTGCTTACTTACTCCAGCAAGCCCGAAATAGGAGCCCTGTTATTTTTCTTAATGATTCTTATTTGCTTAAGGTAAAATGTGCCTCTTTCTTTTGAACCTGCGCTCCACGTTTAACAAATAAGGACATAACTCAGGACTGAATCGTGCACTTTGATTTGAGATTTATTTTCAAGAAAGGACCCAGTTTCACAGGAAATTTTATGTTTTCCTGTACGGCTGACATCCACTCCCAGCAGCTGAAAGAAAAACTTGTCTAATAAAGCTTTCAGATTCAATTTGCTCTCTGCATACAGCTTGAGGATCTCTGGAGGTCATTCACAGCATGTGCTGCAATCCCAACAGGGAGAAGTAATGAAAAGATTCTGGTTAAAAAGCTGACGCTATCCTTTCTAACCTCCTTGAATGTGAATATATAAGCAAGTTTACAGACACACATCTCTGTGATTCTGGGGATTTCCATCTTGATCTCTGACTCCAAGGAAGAGTTGAATGCATGGATTTGTATTTGTTATCTGGGTGAACAAATGCTTCATATTGAGCATATTGAGGAAAGTATGCTTTACAACAAAGGTCTGATGTAAATCAGGGAAAACAACATTGTCACTTCATGTTTAACTCTGTTAGAGGGTCTCTGAGATCTCAGAGTCTGGTTCTATTCCAGTAATACCTAGGTATATCAGAGCTTTGTTCAAAAATAATGCCTGCTTTCATTTCGATTATTCCCCCTGGCTTTTGCATTGCCCCGAACATACCTAATATTTATCTTAGAGCCACCATGCATTAATGCCTTGCTCTGTACCAGGCATTTTGGTAAATATTCCTTGTGGATTGTTCCATTGAATCTTACAACAGCCTTGTAAGATAGGTTCCACATTCACTCCTTTTTTACCATAGGAGGAAAGTAAAGCTTACAGAGAGTTGTTATCCCAAAGACAGTCAGCTGCCAAGTAGGCACAGCATGGCCCTGTGTCTCCCTAAACTTCATACCTGTCTTTAAATCTTTATGTCAAATGTACAGGTGATGCAATGGACTCCATAGACTGTAGAATCAACTCTACTACAGTGTTCATACTTTTGTAATATATTTTCCAAGTGCAATTCAATAGCAATAGTCCTGCTTCCCCCTTTTTTCTTCTCTTACATGACATCCAGATCTTATATTAAAGCTATGTGGGTGGACTTAGGTCTTAAATAGCAGCATACTTGATGCTTAGGACTAACCTTGTAGATATTGAAGTGATTTCAGTAAAAATAAATATATAACAATTTCTTCTCTTCTCTTCTCTTCTCTTTCCTCTTTTCTTTTCTCTTTTTCTCCCCTGGAAGATAGGGCCATGGGAATGAAAACAGAAAAGCATTGAGATGGTAAACCTGATTCTCCCACAATGTTACTGTTTAGCTTTATTTATTCTCCCAGTTCTGTATCTGTCAGCCCAAGGTCAAACAACCAGTACAGTGGCAGAATTATAAAAAGTAGGTCTGAGAGAAGACCACAAGGCACCGTAGGTCTAATGCCCTGCTGCAGTTGGAAATCAATTAAAGAAATCTCTTTAAACAGTGCTTCATTTAATCTCCTCTTAAAGAATACCACAACCTTCTTGGTAAACTCTGTGTGGGCGTTCAGAACTGACTTTCCAAAAATATTGGGTAGTATTTTCTTTGTTCGGTTGCCGTGGTGAACAAGTGGACCCCACTGTTTACTTTGGCATGAAATAATTGAACATTGCCTTGGACTTCATCCAACCAAGCACACAAACCAGAAACGTAGGGTTCATCATCATCTTCTACAGACCCCCCCTTCGTCCCTCAAAGTCACAGATGCCCCTCCGATATGTCCCCACACCTCTCTTTGCCTCCCATCTCCAATTTCAACCAGTCCACTGCCCTCCTCCTCGTTATGCGTCACATGGTAGGTCTTCTTAAGATTTCTCTTGAAAGGAGTTATATGCTTAAGAAGGACTAAAAGCCACTGGACTAGATGATGTCAAAACTTCTCTGAAAATAAAAGGGGGTGAAGTTAACAGCCTTGTTAAGAACTCATCCAAATGGATTTTGCTGACCCCTCTACTAGCCAGTGTCCCACTTAAACATGCCCCTAGACTGGAGTATGTTTTTCACAACTGGATAAATCTGAGGCATTACAGTAAAAGGCAATGTGAGAAAGGCACTGGGTGCAAGTGGATTGAAACGAATGAGCGGGCAGACCTACGTGGGCAGAAAAGATGAGGACGGTAATAAGCCATACTAAGAGTTGCACACTCGAGGAATAAATTGGCAGTGGCAGAGGAACTAAAGGAATGCTAAGGTGGGTCAGACTGCCACATGAAAATCAACTAAAACAAGTCACGACTACAGTGAGTGAAGCTGGAAATGGGAAAAACAAAACATTCAAATCTGTATGATCATAAATAATAAAATTCTTTACAAGTTTATAATATCTACTTTGATCTTAAAAATATCTCTCAAGAATGCAGATTATCTTTTTGCTGTAGCTGGGGAAACCAAATAAGCGAAGACTCAAGACGGAAGCTTTAATATTCCTATTTCTAGTCCGTTGTTCCTCTAACTACACTGGGGAGAATAGGAATTTATTCGCGAAATCATAGCACACTGCAATTAGGGGATGCCTTTTGAAGCTTGGAAGATGTAATTTGGGACAAATTTTAAAATCCTTATTTTTATAAAGTAAGTTATTAGTTTATAGAGTTGACTATTTCAGTGAGAGGTATAGGTTAAGGACATAAACCACTTCAAGAAGGTTTTAGATCAGGCGTTGGAAATTTTTTCTTTTTTTCCTGTGAAGAGCCAAATAGTAAATATTTTTGGTTTTGCAAGTCAGAAGGTCGACTACTGCTACTGAAATGCAAAAGCATCCATAATCAGGACATAGATGAATGAATGTGATTTTGTTCCAATAAAACTTTATTTCCAGAAGTGGGTTGTGGGTTGGATTTGGCCTGAGAACTGTAGCTTACTGACCTCTCTTGTAGATAAATACTTGCAGATAGGTTCATAGTAGTTAATAAAGAGAATATGGGGGCTTCCCTGGTGGCGCAGTGGTTGAGAGTCCGCCTGTCGATGCAGGGGACACGGGTTCGTGCCCTGGTCCGGGAAGATCCCACGTGCCGCGGAGCGGCTGGGCCCGTGAGCCATGGCCGCTGGGCCTGCGCGTCCAGAGCCTGTGCTCCACAACGGGAGAGGCCACAACAGTGAGAGGCCCGCGTACCACAAAAAAAAAATAAATAAAATTTAAAAGATTAAAAGAGAATATGGGATTGTGAATGCATTTCCCTAATCTTTTTAAGGCTTCTTCCATGGAGAAAGATATTTCTTATCAATAGTGTTTTTAATGCTTCTTCAGAAATAAGAATTCCATTTGCCCAGCAAAGAATGGAAATTTGTAAAGCCCTCATGGTAAATAAAGAGATGGTGTGAAACACTTGGTACAACTATTAAGAATGTTCCACTATCATTTGAGAAACATTCAGACATTTATAAAAGTTCCACTTATATAAATAGAATTAAACCTAAATCATTTTGTCTGCACTTTGGGAACATTTTCCCATTTTAGCAGCAAAGGCACCATAAAAAGGGGGGAGGGATAACTAGATTTTAGGGGTTTTTTATTATTATAAACATGTATATTTAAATACTGAGGTACTCTTAGGTAGGTATACTTAAGTAGAAGTAATAATTTCTATATCACCTGGAATCTAATTACTGCTCACTGTTCTAGGGATGAAAGTGTTATACATCACTTCTGAGCTTGCTTTGAACATTGAAACCATTAGCACACTTCTACAAAGGTGGAATGGTCTTCCAAAGAAGCATAATAGATCAGCAGAAAAGGGCTATCATAATGCCACTTCGACTGACTAGCACTTAAATAATGAACTAGGTGGAAAGAGATAAAGTATGTAGTTACAGCCAGCAGGAGATGTCACTATCGGGGAGATGAGAAGCCATTTCCCAATATTCTCTTAGTTATTGGTGAAATTCTTTCTCCAACTGTTAGTTCTAATTTTATGAACTAAAAAAGAACATTTTTCAAGAGAATGAGAAGACAAGGCTTCCCCGGCGGCACAGTGGTTGAAAATCGGCCTGCCAATGCCGGGGACGTGAGTTCGAGCCCTGGTCTGGGAGGATCCCACGTGCCGCAGAGCAGCTAAGCCCGTGCGCCACAACTACTGAGCCTGCGCTGTAGAGCCCGCGAGCCACAACTACTGAGCCTGCGTGCCACAACTACTGAAGCCCGTGCGCCTAGAGCCCATGCTCCACAACAAGAAAAGCCACCACAATGAGAGGCCTGCGCACTGCAACGGAGAGTAAGCCCTGCTCGCCGCAACTAGAGAAAGCCTGTATGCAGCAACAAAGACCCAATGCAGCCAAAACTAAATAAAATAAATAAATTTATTTTAAAAAAAAACAAAAGAGAGAGAGGGAATTAGAAGACAAGACATAGACTGGGAAAAAATATTTGCAAAAGACACATCTGATAAAGGAATGTTATAAAAAATAGACAACGAAGTCTTAAAATTCAACAATAAGAAAATAAACAGCCTGATTAAAAATGGGCCAAAGCTTCTTTGTGGTGCTGATTTGCATTGCCCGCTTGTTTGGTTGGCCAGGAAGGGCGTATGCATTTTTTCCTGAATATATTCGTTGGTGGCGGGGCGCATACGCCCCTTTTGGCCAAGTGCATCATTGTCAAAGTTCTGCCACTTTTCATGTGCTTTAAAGGCAAGTCCAATCTACCTCTTGAAAAGTGTTTCCTGCAATTCTGACTTGCTTTCAAATCCTCTTCGTTGCTTTACGTCAATATATTTTTGGACGATAGTTATCATTTATAACCCTGCAGGTTTGTGAATTGCAGTGCCCCTGAGCGACATTTTTCAACTCGCTTATTTGGGAGCTGGCTGCAAAACCGCAGGATCGCTTCAGGCCCTATTCTGGTTCCTGGGGGCAGGCTGAGCCTTTGGTTAATTCTTCTTCCTGATTGGAAATTAGTGTGACATGTGCCTGTCCAAACATCTAGAGCTAGTCTCTCATTGGTTCCCTCTCTTCCCATTCATCCTCCAGACAAATTGCAAACTGTTCGAAACAGGAGGTTAAAGGTGCCGATTCTCCAAGTGGGGAGATTGTTAGTAAAGCGGCTGGAATGGCAAACCCACACACCAGGAATTGAAAAATGAGGTGCATTTTAGAAACCCTTCCCGATCACATGGTGCCCCGTCATCTGGATTTCCCATGCATGTTTTAGCTGTAGGAAGATTTCCTTGAACCTGGAGATTTGGGACCCTTGGAATGGGTACCATGCAGTATTACTTTAAAGGGTCTGCATTTGCTCACCCAACCTCAGCAATCCTCTCAGCCCTGAGATTGTCCAGCCTTATGTCTCATCCAGCTGTGGGTCTAGATGTGGTCAATCCAGGTTGCATCACAGCCCCTGAACGAATTTTGTAAAAATGTCTCTCTCTTTCACTGTCTTTGGTTTTCTTTTTTTGTGTAATTTATTTTTTATTTTTTATTTTTTTTTTATTTTTTTTTTTTTTGCGGTATGTGGGCCTCTCACTGTTGTGGCCTCTCCCATTGCGGAGCACAGGCTCCGGACGCGCAGGCCTAGCGGCCATGGCTCACGGGCTTAGTTGCTCCGCGGCATGTGGGATCTTCCCGGACCAGGGCACGAACCCGTGTCTCCTGCATCGGCAGGCGGATTCTCAACCACTGCGCCACCAGGGAAGCCCTGTAATTTATTTTTATAATGGGGCATCTGATTTTCACTGCTGTGTTGATGCTGCTTTACACCCACTTGATTCACTTACAAAGAGATATCAATAAATACTTTTTTAAGATGAAAAAAAATGGGCCAAAGACCTTGACAGACACCTCACCAAAGAAGATATACAGATGGCATGTAAGCATATGAAAAGATGTGCCACATCATATATCATTAGGGAAATGCAAATTAAAACAATGAGATACCACTACATACCTATCTGAATGGCCAAAATCCAAAACACTAACACCACCAAATGCTGGTAAGGATGTGGAGCAGTAGGAGCTGTCTTTCATTACTGATGGGACTGCAAAGTGGTATAGCTATTTTGGAAGACAGTTTGGTGGGTTTTTTACACAAGAAAACATACTTTTACCATACAACCCAGCAATTCCGCTCCTTGGTATTTTTCCAAAGGAGTTGAAAACTTATGTCCACGCAAAAGCCTGCACATGGATGTTTATAGCAGCTTTGTTCATAATTGCCAAAACTTGGAGGCAACCAAGGTGTCCTTCAGAAAGTTAATGGATAAACTATATTATAACCAAACAAGAGAATATTATTCAGCACCAAAAAGAAATGAGCTATCAAGCCATGGAGAGACATGGAGGAAGCTTAAATGCTTATTACTAAGTGAAAGAAGTGAATCTGAAAAGTCTACATACTGTATGATTCCAACTATATGCTATTCTAGAACAGACAAAACTGTAGAGACAATGAAAAGATCAATGGTTGCCAGTGGTGCTGGGGATGATGCAGAGAGATGAATAGGCAGAGCACAGAGGATTTTTAGGGCAGTGAAAATACTCTGTATGATACTATAACGATGGATATATGGCATTATACATTTGTCCAAACCCACAGAATATATAACACCAAGAGTGAACCTGAAGGTATACTATGGACTTTGGATGATTTTGATGTATCAATGTAGATTCATCCTTAATAAAAAATGCACCATTCCTGTGAGTGATGTTGATAATGGGGAAGGCCATGCATGTGTGGAGGCAGGGAGTATGTGGGATATCTCTGCACCTCCCTTTCAATTCTGTTGTAAACGTAAAACTGCTCTAAAAATTGTCCTAATTTTTTTAACTTAAAAGAGAGCATTTGGTATTCATTGGTATCATTAATTTATCAATACACTAATTCAACAAATAACTTATTAAGCCTTACCATGTGCTCTGTTATATGCTAGATTCTAAGGATACAATATCAACCAAGATAAACACAATTCTTGGCCTCTCAGAAAGTAAGAGAATTAAATAGCTATATGTTACAAATACTAGGACATAGAATGCTATGGAAGAATCATAGTCGAGTCGGGAATGGGACAGTTGGTAGCTGTCATGGAAAGCTCTCTCTGGAATAAAGGAACTTTGAAATGAGACTTGAAGGATTCATAGGTGTACCTTGTCCAACAGGTGAGGGGGGTGGTGAGGGAGAGAGTTCCAGGCAGGAGAAATGGCATAAGTGAAGCATTGAGTTGGGTGAGGGGCAGGTGAGGAGGGATATGTCATGGAGGAGGTTCTGAATGATGCTGAAAATGCCATGGTCTTAAATTGCTCTTTAAGGAATATTAGAGAAATCAATCACATTTTATTTGAAAGACCCCTGAAAGCCCCTGGAGCATTTTAAAGAAGATATTTACATGATGTACTTGGGTTTTAGAGAACCTGTTCTGCAAAAGTGTAGAGAATGGATTAGATAAAAGTAACACTGGAGGCTGTTCCAGTAGTCCAGGTAAGAGATAATGATGACTTGAACTAGGGAAGTGAGAAAGGGAATGAAGACAAAAAGGAGACTAAGGAGATACTGGCATGTAGAAACAACAAGACCTGGTAACTGATTGGACATAGAAGCAAGAGATATGGAGAACTCATATAGAATACCCAAACTCCTAGCTTGACCAACTGGGTGGATGGTGGTGGAAATTACTAAACTGTGGACTATTTTAGGGTTCAGGGGGGATGATGAGTTCAATTTTGGACCTAGCAGTTTGAGATGCTTGGAAGACCACTAAGTAAACTAGCCATATGAGTCAAGAGAGAGGTTTAGACCAAAAATATGGATACCAGAGTTGTCAGCATGTACAATAAAACATTAGCTAAAGTCTCAAGAATGAAGATCACCTAGGAAGTATGTGTAGAATGAGAAGAGGACATGGGACAGAATCCTAAGAAATTTCTACGTTTGACATCCAGAGTAAAGTAAGCCATTGAAGGAGACTCAGGAGTGGCCAAAATCAGAAATAGAAAACCAGGGGGAGTGAAGCTAGACTTTCAAGAAGTTTCTCTTGGAAATGGGTAGAGAAAAGATTAAGGTGGTACTAAGATTCATCCATGGTGGTTTTGCCAGACAGGTGCTATGAAAGTATATTGGAGCAAGGGAATTATTAATAATAACTAGAAAGTGTAGTCAGTCGTGGCTCCAGGTTTGGCTGAGGCGATGAACCGTGGAATCTAAGCTGGACAGGACAGCAGGTGAAAAGTAAAGAGGGAAAAGTCAGGAGAATGGTTCTGTCTAGGAGGGTGGAAGAGGTTGTGCTCTAGGGACACAAGGATGGGTTCCTAGGTATTGGCAATATCCGGTTTCTTGATCAGGGTAGTAGTTACATTATATTGTCGCTTTGTAATTGTTGACTGTCAACTCTGTGTGTATGTTCTATGTAATCATCTACAGTAAGGAAAATGTCACTGTAAAAAGAAAAAAAACAGTGCTTCCAAAATATTGTCATCATAAATGTAGAACCTCTGGTACCTGGAGTCACGTGTCTTTGACCCACCTGTGGCCGCGGCTGCAGCTGCAGTGGACAGTCCTTTGTGAGCTCAGACTTACCTTTTGCTGGAAGCATGACTTTCAGCTGATAGTCAAAGGAATGACTCCCATTTCCCCACTTTGGGCCCCAGGGATTTCTCTGACATGCTGGGATCCCACACATCCTGTGAGCTAATCCAGCCTAGAAGTTGTGATGGGTGAGCAGTTCTCAACCAATGGGAGATGGGAGCCCGTGGATACATTTTTAACACCTATTCCTTCAAGAAGGCAATAAGGGAGGCTTTCTCAGTGCTTCTCGGGGACCTGGAAAGGTTCTGGCAGAATTCAACCCCCGTGGTCCCTAGCAGTGACCTCAGTAATACACGTGATACTCTCACTTCCTCCTTCTTCGTCTCACTTTCCTGGTCCTTCATTTCTACTTGCCAGGAATCAGCTTCCAAATAAACTACCTGCACCCAAGTCCTTGTCCCAGCCCTGTTTTCAGGGAATCCAAAGACAATAATAAGAAAAATGGAAGGGACTGAGAGAGGAGAAAACTGTGGGAGATGAAGACATTTCCTCTATATGCCAGACAGTGTATTTAACTGCCTGCTTAGCAGTTCCACTTAGATGTCTCAAAAATAACCTCATGATCTTCTGTAATCAAATTCATGATCTTCCCCTATAATACTCACCACCCACTATGGGTTTTGTAGCACCCTTCATCCGGTGGCAAAACCTTGGGAGTCATTCCTGACACCTTCCCACTTCACTCCTCCTGGACATCCATCCCTAAGTCTAGTTGATTTTCCCTCCTAAATACTTCTTGGATCAGCTTTCTTCTCTGGATTTATCCTGTACTATCCCTCCCCGGTCTCTCATTATCTCTTTTATGGACTGTGACAATAACCTTATATTAGAATGACCACAGTCCTGGTCCGCCCTGGGCAGGCATGGTTTATGTCCATTACCTCAGTGTAAGTAGTAGTGCCCCTTTCACTCTTAACACTCTCCAGGTTTTTGTGATAAATACATGGTCATCCCAGCCCAAACGAACCTCCCCTCATTCATTCCTTCTCCCTTATATGGTGTAGCCATGTGATCCTTTCAAAGTATAAAGTTGGTAGAACGCTCCTGAAAGCACTTTAATGGCTTCCAGCTGTTCTCAAATAAAAATGAAAATGTTTAATAGCTTACAGGACATTGTGTAGTATCGCCCTTCCCATTCCATCATACTTATGCCAGATACCATGTACTGCTTGCTCTCCTATCTGCATATTGTCCTGCTTTTTATTTATTTATTTATTTTGTGGTACGCGGGCCTCTCACTGTTGTGGCCTCTATAAGCCATTGCACATACTGGCCTCTCTGCTTAAGACACTCTCCCCTTGCTTTTCCCACCTGATGCCTACTTACTTTTCAAGTCTCAGCTCAAACGTTGTGCTCAGGGAAGACTCCCCTAACCTCCCAGACTAGGTTAAATCCTCCACTGGTGGTATAAATAGCATCATTCATACTTCTCTTCCAGAATACGTATCAAATCTTCTATTTATTTCTGAGATCATTTGAAATTATATTGGTTCCCTTACTTGACTGTGAGCTGCTTGCAGACAGACTCTGATCTTTTTTACTTGGCATTGAATCCACAGTACCTGAGACTGAATGAGGAAGTCAGAAATAGAAAGCAGGTTTCTATTTCTACGGAAGATTCTGAGATTACACAGGATAATTGCAAGCAGGACTAGATACACAGAGGGAGCCCTTGAGCTAGGGGCCAGAGTCTTCTGGAAACGAGAGCGAGTATCAAAGAGGAATAGCAAAGAGAAGTGGGGAAATGAATGGTGGTGGGAAGAGGGGAGATATACAAAGAAATGGAAAGTAATGAACCGTTTTCTAGTTCCAGACACAGAGCTAGCTGAAGGAGCTAAGAAAACTTATAGGGGGTTAAAGGTCTTGCCCAAACCTCCATAGTGAGCTAATGGCTATTTTTCAGTAGCTCCGGGCCCCAACTTGCATCCCTCTTACTCTCATGCTTGACCTGGCTCTGTTTTCCTTTATTGCCTTTACCATTCTTTCTTTCTTTCTTTCTTTATTTTGCGGTTCCCGGGCCTCTCACTGTTGTGGCCTCTCCCGTTGCGGTGCACAGGCTCCGGACGCGCAGGTCCAGCGGCCATGGCCCACGGGCCCAGCCGCTCCGCGGCACGTGGGATCCTCCCGGACCGGGGCACGAACCCACGTCCCCTGCATCGGCAGGCGGACTTCTCAACCACTGCGCCGCCAGGGAAGCCCCTGCCTTTACCATTCTTGAAAAGGATTTTAAATATTTATTTGTTTCTTATTTCTTTTCTCTATCAAAATGTATACTCCGTTAGACCACTGGTTGCATCATGTTTCCCTCTGTATCCTCAGTGTCTAGAATGGTGCTCAGGGCCCATTAGGCTTGCAGAAAACGTGTTGTCAAATGATCCTTAGCCCAGCGATGTCTGCGTTCATCCCGTACGGAATCTGGATCACTTTGCCAGCATCAGGTTTTGTAACCTGCTTTTTGCACACACACCCCCGCCCCACCCTGTCTTTGCTGCATATCTGTCTACCAGTTTTTCTCAAGTGTCTTCTCCTCCCAGTTTTCCTTAACTTCCTCTCCCCTGCAGATTATACTCAGAACAAGACTGGAGCCACTTTTCATTGATTTTGATGTCAGGGCTTTTAGTGACAACTCCATGTGGAGAACGTTGAACCTCCTGCTGACTCATTGTTTGCTTTAAAAAAAAATACTCATCTTCTTCCTGAATCCACTGGGTAAATTTATGCTCACAAAATAGGCAAAACCTCTAGAACAAAAACTGTATGAACATCAGAAGTATTGGTCTTGCCTTGATTTCTAGACTCAGAAGTATCACAGCTGTTTTAGAAAGGAGAAGAGAGGCGCTTTTGAAGTATTTTAGTCATTCAATCCAATTTGTAACCAATTTATTTTGTAGTTTAAATGTAAGAACCATGAATTAATTGCCTTTCCAGTTTATTATCATCCTCAATATTTCTGCCTGTAAGAGAACAAAGACACTGTTTGAGAACAGAAAATATTGCAGAGATAGACAAAATCAGTTTAAAGTGTTCCTTTGGAAGTTGTCACACAACTCCTGTCTCCACCTCTGCTCGCTGAAGAGTCATTGTTTCCTTGAAACAAATTAGTCATGTCCATTTCTTCTCACCTTATATGTCTTTTCAGTTCTTTATATTTCATTCAGACATGTCTCTTGTCTCCTTTGATTTTTGTTCTCGGTCCTTCATTTTTTGTACTTCCTTTGTCATCCTGTATGCCGTAAAAAATCTGCCACCCCAAATCCTTTCATATATTTGACTTACCAGCACTTGTTTTCTCAGTTTCTATACTGTCTTCCTTACTTTATGGTTTATTTGCTTCTTGAGATTAGATTCGATTATGAATACTATATTAGATCAGTTCATCCCATTTTTATGTAGTTTTTACCTGACGTTCTTGGCATAATACAAATATTTTTGAAATTACATCATACCTTTAGGATTAAGACAATTTGTATTAATCCACAGGCACAATTTCATTAATTAGTTATTATACCCTTTACTATGGTTCTGAAACCTTACGTTCTGAAACCTTACGTTCAGTGCCTTTGATAGTCTTAGCCAAGCATCAACCACGCTCCCTGCTTTTAAATTCTCTGTTGTCTTGGTTTTTGAGGTTGCATGTTCTCCTGTTTTGTCTAGTTTTGCTTTCTATGACCTCTCTGGGCGTTTGTTGCCATTCCTACTTAGTTGACATTTTTTCCCCGTCAGCCTCTTAAATGTTGCTATCACCCAGGACTTAACCCATGCCAAGGCTGTATCCCTTTATGGCTGGCATCTGTTCTGACTGGTCATAGCCCATGCTGTACTTATTGTCAAATTTCTTTTGTATTTTTTTAAATTGTGGTTAAAAACTTGTAATATAAAATTTACCATCTTAAATCATTTTAATACCAGTTCAGTGTATTAGAAAATGTAAGGTAAAGACTACTAAAGCTATGCCAATGATTATCTCTCGCTCGGACTTCTTTCCTAAACTCTTGACTTATATTTTCACTGGCTGGCCAGCTACCACGTAGATGTTTTACAGATATTTCAAACTCAGCATACCCAAATTTGGTATTATCATCATCTTTTGAAAAATCTATTCCTCTTTCTATATTCCTGATTTTGGTGTATGGCACTAATTCTCCACCAGGTTAGAAGTCAAGGAGTCATTCTGACACTTTCTTTATTCCTTCGTATTAAGCAGCCATTCACCAATCTTATTGATTCTGTAAGCCAAATAACTCTGAACTTTCTAATTTATCTAATAAGGATAATTAATCTCACCCTAACTGGAAGTCCAGACATTGGGACAGGCTCCAGAAACAGTACAAACAGAGCTCTGGCTCTCTTTCTCTATGATTTTCTTTGTTCTCATTTTCCCTCTGGATCAGATCTGACCTCCTCACTAGTTTCCCTCCAGGTTTCAAGATGGCTGCCAGCAGCAAATGGGGCAACATGATCTTTTTGTTACAACGAGAGAGAATCTCTTACCCCATGGATAGATTAATAGGTTTATCCATCACTCAGATCAGCCAGTCTAGGTTATATATCTACTCCCATACCAATAATAGTCTTCAGAGTGATACCATGGGCTGGTTGACTTAAACTTTAGGTTATTAAACCAAAGTTAAGAGGAAGGGATTTTCTCGATTGACTTAGAATCTAAGCCTTAGGTGAATCTAAATCCACCTCTAGAACTGGGGAACGGAGTCCATGGAAGCCTGAAAAGAATTGAAATTCTCCTAGGTAGTAGAAATGCAGAGTGGGTGTAGGGGTATCCATGAATGAATGTTGTTCAAGTCACCAGGAGCATTCATTCCATTGGCATGGTGTTGGACCCAAAGGTGTTTAGTTAGTGTTTGTTCAGTGAACCTACGAAAGACAATCTTATCTGAAAGTTATGTATAAAGTCGGTGACAATGAGAAATATTTTTAGGAGAGTTAATCATATACAAGTTAATCATTCACACTGGGAGGCTCTTCCTAAATACAGTGTCTTGTCCTTCCCTTGACCTTTGCCTGAATCTTATCGTGGCCTACATCTGGAAGTCAGTTGGAGCCATTTTTAAGTTTTTGACAATTGGTTTAACAGCATTAATTGTAATGTATGTAACTCAGCTAAGGGGAAAAAGAAAAAAACTAGCCCATCATAATACAGTACTGTCAAGGTAAATGATACTTTCATGCAGCTCTTCTGCTTTTTAGTGTATTCTCAGTTTCTGCAGACCTAATAAAAAGGGATTATGTCAGCATCCTGTAAGTTTAATTTTGAAAAACAAGAAGCCATGAATAATGGAAATCATTTCAAAACATCTTCACTCACATCTAAAATATGAAACAGCTAAATCAGAAGTTCTTAATAATTTAATCAGTGAAGCATAACTGGAGGATTTAGAAAAAGTGCCTAAACTATTAAAAGATTCTTCAGCTGCTGCTTAATGTCAATATCAAGTTATTTCTTACACTGGCAAACAGCCAAGTCATTCCCTGGTCACATCCACTTTTCAGCATTTAGTGGTCCTCTCAATCATCCCTATCAGAACCCCAGGAATGTTTCACGGCAACTCCACAGTAATAGTACATTACTGTTAGGTGTTGAATTTTGAGGTAGTTTATCTCCCAGAAAGGGTATGATTAGAGTAATAACACCAAGTAGAGTGAGCTTTATTAATGATGCCCAAGATTTTCGACATATACTATAACCGTCAATCAATTTTAGCACCACTTCCCACACCCTAGTTTTGCTCTAAACCAGTCCAACTGTGTTATAGTCTCAGATAATACAATGTTAGAAGTTTTTTCTTTCAAAATATAGAGTTGTAATGAAAACTTATATGTAATAACTTCCTTAGCATTTAACCCTAGAGAGTAAACCTTTTAGTATTTCCTGTGTAATAGTGTTAAGTTCTGTATTTATCTAGAATATAATTTTCCTGTGTTATAAAATATGTTCACAGTTTAATGAAAATAAGAATAACTTGATTATCTCTTTCTTACCAAGGACTTGGAAATAAATACATCAGTGTATTCATCCACATGTGTATCTTACTAAGGAGGCATAGATCCTTCACCAAGTTGGTAATTATTCAGTAATAATATTTGAATGAAAGACATTCTGCTAGACTAAATTCAGACTATCAAACTCACAGTAGAAAAGCTTTCTCATTTATGAACCCATTATTTCTTTCTGGAAAATATATCGGAATGAAATATCCATGGTGACTTCTAACAATAGAAAATATTCTGAAAACTCTTTTATATTTTGAAAATTTTGCTTTAGTGCCAATAATCAGAATGATTTTTGTAGGCTAAAATAATTTTCAAAATAAGAGATGTGATTTGTTTATTATAATCTAAATAAGAAATTTTAAAATTTTGTCCTGAGCCAAATAATTCATATGAAGTGATAGAAAATTACCTTCCATGCTATGTAGAGATTTCCAGTGGCGTTGGATGTTTCAAATATGTAAAACTTCTACCACTAATTTCATGTTTCAAGAAACTGTTGGGCAGAGGTACATCCCTTAAGTCCTAAGTAAGCCTAGCTGATTACACACATTTGCTTTTTTTAAAATTTTTTTTTCACTTTATTAACCTTTTTATTTATTTCTTTTAACATCTTTATTGGAGTATAATTGCTTTACAATGGTGTATTACTTTCTGCTTTATAACAAAGTGAATCAGCTATACATATACATATATCCCCATATCTCCTCCCTCTTGAGTCTCCCTCCCACCTTCCCTATCCCACCCCTCTAGGTGGTCACAAAGCACCGAGCTGATCTCCCTGTGTTACGTGGCAGCTTCCCACTAGATAGCTCTTTTACATTTGGTAGTTTATATAAGTCCATTCCACTCTCTCACTTCGTCTCAGCATACCCTTCCCCCTCCCCATATCCTCAAGTCCATTCTCTACAGCTGCATCTTTATTCCTGTTCTGCCCCTAGGTTCTTCAGAACCATTTTTTTTTAGATTCCATATGTATGTGTTACCATCGGTATTTGTTTTTCTCTTTCTGACTTACTTCACTCTGTATGACAAAATCTAGGTCCATTCACCTCAGTACAAATAACTCAATTTCGTTTCTTTTTATGGCTGAGTAATATTCCATTATATGTATGTGCCACATCTTCTTTATCCATTCATCTGTTGATGGACACTTAGGTTGCTTCCATGAACTGGCTCTTGTAAACAGGGCTGCAATGAACATTGTGGTACATGACTCGTTTTGAATTATGGTTTTCTCACGGTATATGCCCAGTACTGAGATTGCTGGGTCATATGGTAGTTCTACTTTTAGTTTTTTAAGGAACCTCCATACTGTTCTCCGTAGGGGCTGTATCAATTTACATTCCCACCAACAGTGCAAGAGGGTTCCCTTTTCTCCAAACCCGGTACAGCATTTCTTGTTAGTAGATTTTTTGATGATGACCATTCTGACCAGTGTGAGGTGACCTCATTGTAGTTTTGATTTGCATTTCTCTAATGATCAGTGATATTGAGCATCCTTTCATGTGTTTGTTGGCAATCTGTATATCTTCTTTGGAGAAATGTCTATTTAGGTCTTCTGCAGATTTTTGGATTGGGTTGTTTGATTTTTTTTTTTTGATATTGACCTGCCTGAACTGCATGTATATTTTGAAGATTAATCCTTTTGTCAGTTGCTTCATTTGCAAATATTTTCTCCCATTCTGAGGGTTGTCTTTCTGTCTTGTTAATGGTTTCCTTTGCCATGCAAAAGCTTTGAAGTTTCATTAGGTCCTATTTGTTTATTTTTGTTTTTATTTCCATTTCTCTAGGAGGTAGGTAAAAAAGGATCTCTCTGTGATTTATGTCATAGAGTGTTCTGCCAATATTTTCCTCTAAGAGTCTTATAGTGTCCAGCCTTACATTTAGGTCTTTAATCCATTCTGAGTTTATTTTTCTGTATGGTGTTAGGGAGTGTTCTAATTTCATTCTTTTACATGTAGTTGTCCAGTTTTCCCAGCCCCACTTATTGAAGAGGCTGTCTTTTCTCCATTGTATATTCTTCCCTCCTTTATCAAAGATAAGGTGACCATATGTGTGTGGGTTTATCTCTGGGCTTTCTGTCCTGTGCCACTGATTGATATTTCTGGTTTTGTGCCAGTACCGTACTGTCTTGATTACTGTAGCCTTTGTAGTATAGTCTGAAGTCAGGGAGCCTGATTCCTCCAGCTCCGTTTTTCGTTCTCAAGATCACTTTGGCTATTCGGGGTCTTTTGTGTTTCCATACAAGTTGTGAAATTTTTTGTTCTAGTTCTGTGAAAAATGCCAGTTGTAGTTTGATAGGGATTGCATTGAATCTGTAGATTGCTTTGGGTAGTAGAGTTATTTTCACAATGTTGATTCTTCCAGTCCGAGAACATGGTATCTCTCTTCATCTATTTGTATCATCTTTAATTTCTTTCATCAGTATCTTATACTTTTCTGCATACAGGTCTTTTGTCTCCTTAGGTAGGTTTATTCCTAGATATTTTATTCTTTTTGTTGCAGTGGTAAATGGGAGTGTTTTCTTAATTTCACTTTCAGATTTTTCATCATTAGTGTATAGGAATGCCAGAGATTTCTGTGCATTAATTTTGTATCCTTCTACTTTACCAAATTCATTGATTAGCTCTGGTAGTTTTCTGGTGGCATCTTTAGGATTCTCTATGTATAGTATCATGTCATCTGCAAGCAGTGACAGCTTTACTTCTTCTTTTCCGATTTGGATTCCTTTTATTTCTTTTTCTTCTCTGATTGCTGTGGCTAAAACTTCCAAGACTTTGTTGAATAATAGTGGTGAGAGTGGGCAACCTTGTCTTGTACCTGATCTTAGTGGAAATGGTTTCAGTTTTTCACCATTGAGGACAATGTTGGCTGTGGGTTTGTCATATATGGCCTTTTTTATGTTGAGGAAAGTTCCCTCTATGCCTACTTTCTGCAGGGTTTTTATCATAAATGGGTGTTGAATTTTGTCAAAAGCTTTCTCTGCATCTATTGAGATGATCATATGGTTTTTCTCCTTCAATTTTTTAATATGGTGTATCACGTTGACTGATTTGCATATATTGAAGAATCCTTGCATTCCTGGAATAAACCCCACTTGATCATAGTGTATGATCCTTTTAATGTGCTGTTGGATTCTGTTTGCTAGTGTTCTGTGAGGGCTTTTGCATCTTCCTTAATCAGTGATATTGGCCTGTAGTTTTCTTTCTTTGTGACATCTTTGTCTGGTTTTGGTATCAGGGTGATGGTGGCCTCGTAGAATGAGTTTGGGAGTGTTCCTCCCTCTGCTATATTTTGGAAGAGTTTGAGAAGGATAGGTGTTACCTCTTCTCTAACTATTTGATAGAATTCACCTGTGAAGCCATCTGGTCCTGGGCTTTTGTTCTTTGGAAGATTTTTAATCACAGTTTCAATTTCAGTGCTTGTGATTGGTCTGTTCATATATTCTATTTCTTCCTGGTTCAGTCTCAAAAGGTTGTGCATTTCTAAGAATTTGTCCATTTCTTCCAGGTTGTCCATTTTATTGGCATATAGTTGCTTGTAGTAATCTCTCATGATCCTTTGTATTTCTGCAGTGTCAGTTGTTACTTCTCCTTTTTCATTTCTAATTCTGTTGATTTTGAGGCTTCTCCCTTTTTCTTTTCTTGATCTTCATTTTTTTTTCATTTATTTCTGATTTGATCTTTATGGCTTCTTTCCTTCTGCTAACTTTGGGGGATTTTTGTTCTTCTTTCTCTAATTGCTTTAGGTGTAAGGTTAGGTTGTTTATTTGAGATTTTTCTTATTTCTTGAGGTACGATTGTATTGCTATAAAGTTCCCACTTAGAACCGCTTCTGCTGCATCCCATAGGTTTTGGTCTTTGTGTTTTCACTGTCATTTGTTTCTAGGTATATTTTGATTTCTTCGGTGATCTCTTGGTTATTTACTAGCATGTAGTTTAGCCTCCATGTGTTTGTATTTTCAACAGTTTTTTTCCTGTGATTGGTGTCTAATCTCATAGTGTTGTGGTCAGAAATGGTACATGACACGATTTCAATTTTCTTAAATTTACCAAGGCTGGATTTGTGACCCAAGATATGATCTATCCTGGTGAATGTTCCATGAGCACTTGAGAAGAAAGTGTGTTCTGTTGTTTTTGGATGGAATGTCCTATAAATATCAGTTAAGTCCATCTTGTTTAATGTGTCATTTAAAGCTTGTGTTTCCTTATTTATTTTCATTTTGGATGATCTGTCCATTCGTGAAAGTGGTGTGTTTAAGTCCCCTACTATTATTGTGTTACTGTTGATTTCCCCTTTTATGGCTGTTAGCATTTGCCTTATGTGTTGAGGTGGTCCTGTGTTGGGTGCACAAATATTTACAATTGTGATGTCTTCTTGGATTGGTCCCTTGATCATTATGTAGTGTTCTTCCTTGTCTCTTGTAACATTCTTTATTTTAAAGTCTATTTTATCTGATACGAGTATTGCTACGCCAGCTTTCTTTTGATTTCCATTTGCATGGAATATCTTTTTCCATCCCCTCACTTTCAGTCTGTATGTGTCCCTAGGTCTGAAGTGGGTCTCTTGTAGAGAGCATATATATGGGTCTTGTTTTTGTATCCATTCAGCCAGTCTGTGTATTTTGGTGGGAGCATTTAATCCATTTTCATTTAAGGTAATTATCAATATGTATGTCCCTATTACCATTTTCTTAATTGTTTGGGGTTTGTTATTGTAGGTCTTTTCCTTCTCTTGTGTTTCCTGCCTAGAGAAGATCCTTTAGTATTTGTTTTAAAGCTGGGTTGGTGGTGCTGAATTCTCTTAGCTTTTGCTTGTCTGTAAAGCTTTTGATTTCCCCATCGAATCTGAATGAGATCCTTGCTGGGTAGAGTATTCTTGGTTGTGGGTTTTTCCCTTTCATCACTTTAAATATGTCTTGCCACTCCCTCTAGCTTGCAGAGTTTCTGCTGAAAGATCAGCTTTTAACCTTATGAGGATTCCCTTCTATGTTATTTGTTGCTTTTCCCTTGCTGATTTTAATATTTTTTCTTTGTATTTAATTTTTGGTAGTTTGATTAATCTGTGTCTTGGCATGTTTCTCCTTGGAGTTATCCCGTATGGGACTCTCTGCGCTTCCTGGACTTGATTAACTGTTTCCTTTCCCATATTAGGGAAGTTTTGAACTATAATCACTTCAAATATTTTCTCAGACCCTTTCTTTTTCTCTTCTTCTGAGACACCTATAATTCAAATGTTGGTACATTTAATGTTGTCCCAGAGGTCTCTGAGAGTGTCCTGGATTCTTTTCCTTCTTTTTTCTTTATCCTGCTCTGTGGTAGTTATTTCCACTATTTTATCTTCCAGGTCACTTATTCATTCTTCTCCCTCAGTTACTCTGCTATTGATTCCTTCTAGAGAATTTTTAATTTATTAAATATTGTGTTGTTTATCGTTGTTTGTTTGCTCTTTAGTTCTTCTAGGTCCTTGTTAAAAGTTTCTTGTATTTTCTCCATTCTATTTCCAAGATTGTGGATCATCTTTACTATCATTATTCTGAATTCTTTTTCAGGTAGACTGCCTATTTCCTCTTCATTTGTTTGGTCTGGTGGGTTTTTACCTTGCTCCTTCCTGTGCTGTGTATTTCTCTGTCTTCTCATTTTGCTTAACATACTGTGCTTGGGGTCTCCTTTTCGCCAGCTGCAGGTTTGTAGTTTCTGTTGTTTTTGGTGTCTGGTTCAGTGGGTTGTGTAGGCTTCCTGGTGGAGGGGACTGGTGCCTGTGTTCTTGTGGATGAGGCTGGATCTTGTCTTTCTGATGGGCAGGACCACATCCGGTGGTGTGTTTTGGGGTGCCTGTGACCTTATTATGATTTTAGGCAGCCTCTCTGCTAATGGGTGGGGTTATGTTTCTGTTTTGCTAGTTGTTTGGCATGCGGTGTCTAGCACTGGAGCTTGCCGGTCATTGAGTGGAGCTGGGGCTTAGCATTGAGATGGAGATCTCTGGGAGAGCTCTTGCCAATTGTTATTATGTGTGGCCAGGAGGTCTCTCTTGGTCCATCGTCCTGAACTCAGCTCTCCCACCTCAGAGGCTCAGGGCTGACATCTGGCTGGAGCACCAAGACCCTGTCAGCCACACGGCATTTCCTTGCAAAGCAAAAGGGAGGATCCTTTAGGACAGGGGATATCCTTGTTACTCTAGTGACTGTTACAATGCCTGGTCGATCACAGAAACTCAGTGTATAATCAGGATGAGCAAATCTGATCAGTTTCTTTTATTTTTACCTTTGTATTCTATTGCTTTTGCTTAGTTGTACTCACTGAAGCAGGCATGAAACTGAGCAGGACCCTGTGGCGCCCTACCAAGTCCGAATCTACTACATTCTTGTTTTCTACTTTCTCCTATAGGCTGTAATTTTAACAGTAGTAGAGGGGAATATATTTTACTTATAGTTCTAACCAAAATATCTTGGGATAAAGGAAACATCAATTTTAAAGATTACCTGTATGGCCAAGCCACTCACGATGGCTGTTCTCTTACTCTCTGTACATCCCCTGCCCAACCAGTGCCTGTTTCACCTGTGTCTTACCCACATGAGTGACCTTCCTGTGTACTTGCCCCAGGCCCCAGCTGGTGATTGTTCTTACCAAAGGGGCGGTGAGGGGCGTGCCCCTCTACTGGTTTCCCTGGTAACTAATGAGCCCACCTGATGTCAATTCCCCTATAACTGGCCATCTCACCCCACCCCAACCCAAAACTGGAAGGAAGCCTGCTGCCATGTCCTGCCCGCTGTCCACTACACATGCTGGAGTGTTGCTCCAGGACCTTGCTTCAGACATGTAAGCTCCCCCATCCATTAAACCATCAATATCTGTGTTGCTGATTCCAGGGTCTTTCTTCAGCCTTGAAGCTGGGCAAGCAGAGGCCTTGTATACCTGCGGAGTACAGCGCAACCTTACCTTTCTCCTAACAAAAAATAAAGCATGGTTTTCTATTGTGAACTGTTTAATTAACTTTACCTTAGACTACTTATTTGAATCTTAAATATAATTTCTTTGCACTTAAAAGTTGATTTTCAAGTACTGTTTTTAAATGCAAAATTTGGTGTAATTCTATATCTTTTATATAAAACATTGACATCATGGGAAAAGCACCAGTGTTACTAGGGTTTAAATATGATTTACTTATTTTTTTTGAAGCAATGAACGTTAGCCCTGATCTGATGAAATTTCCTGTTCTTTTTTTTTTTTTTTTTTTTTGCGGTACGCGGGCCTCTCACTGTTGTGGCCTCTCCCATTGTGGAGCACAGGCTCTGGACGCGCAGGCTCAGCGGCCATGGCTCACGGGCCCAGCCGCTCCGCGGCATGTGGGATCTTCCCGGACCGGGGCACGAACTCGTGTCCCCTGCATCGGCAGGCAGACTCGCAACCACTGCGCCACCAGGGAAGCCCTTTCCTGTTCTTAAGAAGCAGAAATAAGAGGTTTAGAATGAATCAACTGTATAACACTACAGCTTAACAAATCTTTTTAAATGAACAAAGTAAGCTATGTTCCTATTTCAGAAACCATGAACTGTAGACTCACAGCTTTCCCAAGCTGTCTTTACACTCTTAATTTGAGACCCATTCATCCAAAGGATTAGAACAATGAGATTCTGGTACGAAGCAATAGCAAGTATGTGCATGAAAACCATCATGCTAATGCTCCTGGGAGTGTAGCCATTTCAGTAGCATGATTTATAACGACTGAACAGTGTTTTTATTTATCATTACCTCTCTTACTTTCAAAAGGAATTTGAGGTGGTTTGGTGGGCATGATTTAAAGGAACAAACATAATCTTATTTTTGTGCTTGTAAGAAGCAATTTTCCCTTCATAATTGGTATTTGTTTTCTACCTTTGATTTTTGGTTCCTGTTGTATAGTTGGTAGTTACTGCACTTGTGGGCATGGTGCGCTTTTCTACAAGTTAAATGAAAACATGAATTGATTTTGATGTAGCTAGTTTCACTACTTCCTTTAGTGTGTTTGCCATACCTGCAGTTCATAACGTGTTTACTGACCCAGAACTTTAAAAGTTAAGTTTAGCCCAGCACAATCACTTCAGACCAACACAAGATAGAAGTTACATTTCCAATGTCATTATGGAGACAGAGTTCAAGACTTTAGTATTTGTATTTGTCAAGCCCTTTGTGGTTTTAGTTATAGGATGTGTTCCAATTCCACTTATGAAACTGCAACTTGGATGATAAATTGCAAGTCAAGTATAACCAGAATATAAAAACCTTTAATAAACCCTTAAGCAATAAATATTGCCACCCATCCTCTGCATGCGTTTTTGTCATTTTCAAGAGCATTCAATTGAATATTGAATTATATAACATGTGATATCAGTAAATAATTTTAAGTAATATTATTCCAGGATTGAATGACTGGAAACATCATGTTACCTTTATGTATTAGAAACAAACTCTTATGTATATGGGTGTCTAAGGTGTCAAAAAATGGTGTCTTAGATTGGATTCCCTGGAAGCATTCTCTGAGACAAAAAGTTGCATACAGAAAGTTTATTGGGAATTAGTCTTGGTGGATCCACCTGCAAGGAAGTGAGGGTGGCATTATTGGACAGAGGGAGAGGCTGATCCACAATGCAGTTAATACTGCAGCCTAAGCCAATCTGACAGGGAGTTTTAGAGCTGGGTTCATCCTTCAGAGTTGACTTAAATTGAGGCAGGTGAGCTGGGGCTTAATATCCTTGTACTGACCAACAGCAAGCCTCAGGGAGAGATGTAGCTGTGACCCATTAGCAGTCATTATTAATAGTATCTGGAGTGTGGGTCCATCAACTCCAGGAGAGAACCGGGATGGAGCCCCACAATATCCACTACAGAGAGGTATTGGCATATTCTTCTTACCCCACAAATGTTATAAAGAGGATACAATGACAGGAAAATAAATTGGTCGTTTTTCACTGGCCTTAATGTATCAGAACCACTGTTATTTGTAGGATGGCATTTATTTTGGTGTTCGAAGATCGCTTTTAAATCTCGTTAACCCAGAAGGGAAAGGAAAAAGTCCACACTTTGTCTTGTCCATAGATTACTTTTTTAAAAGTTGTGGTGAAAAACACATAACATAAAATGTACTATCTTAACCATTTAAAGTATACAGTAGTGTTAACTATGTGCACATCGTTGCACAACAGGTCTCTAGAAATTTTTTTGTCTTGCAAAGCAAACTCTGTAGCATATGACAGGATTTCCTTCTTTTTAAGGCTAAATAATATTCCATTGTATGCATATACCGTGTTTTCTTTTTCCATTCATCTGTCAATGGACATTTAGGTGAACATCAGTGTCCAAATATCTCTTTAAGTTCCTATTTTCAGTTCTTTTGAATATACTATATATTCAGAGGTAGGATTGCTGGGTCTTATGGTAGTTCTATTTTTAACTTTTTGAGGGAGCTCCATACTGTTTTCCACAGTGGCTGTGCCATTTTACATTCCCACCAACAGTGCACAAGGGTTCCAGTTTCTCCACAACATCACCAACACTTGTTATTCTTTCTCTCATTTGCACTCTCTCTCTCTCTGATTTTGATTTGCATTTCCCTCATGACTAGTGATGTTGATCACCTTTCCGTGAGTTTATTGGCCATTCATATATCTTCTTTCAAGAAGGTATTTTATTCACATCCTTTGCAGATTTAATTGGGTTGTTTTTCACGAATCCCTCTTTTATCAGTCAACTCAGAGCCTTCCTTTTCAAAATATAGATTGCTTAGGAATTTCCATCTAATTTACCAGATTTTGATCTTGGAAAAGTATTTTATTTTTTTATTTTTTTTTTAGAGAAACAAGTAAAGTGTTTATTAGGAGAAGAGTACAGTACATGTGGATAGACACACGGGCGGGCTCAGAGAGTCACGCCCTCATGGTAGTTTGAATCACTTTTTAAAAATTTCTAATGTTCATTTATAGCAATGAAAATATCAATTTATCAAGAAAACATAAACATCTTAAAGCTAGATGCAGCTTATAACAAAATTTTGAAATACATGAAGCAAAAACTAAAGGTGTGAAATAAGAAATAGATAAATCCACAATTATAGTTGGAGATTTCAGTACTGTTCTTTGAGTAATCAATAGAATAGGAGGACAGAAAATTACTAAGGAGCTAGAGTATTTGAACCATACTATCAAGAAACTCAACTTAATTGACAATGATGGAATACTGTACTTGATGACAGCAGAATACACATTCTTCCCAGGTATACATGGAACATACACTAAAATAAATCATATACTAAGCATAACAGGAATGTTAATACACTTATAAATGAAATTATACATAGTATGTTTGTTAGCACAAAGAATATAAATTAAAATTCTTCAACAATGCAAAGGAAATTTCTTCACATATTTATAAAAATCCTCAAATAGAAAAAAACACAAGGAAAATTAGGCAATCTTTTGAACTGATTGATAATGAAAATAATATATTATTTTTTTCATTAAGCCAAAGTAGTGCTTAGTGGGCAATGTAAGCTTTAAATTTGTATACTAAAGAAAAATTATAATTTCTATAACTGTTTTCCAGGACAGAAGTCTGGCACACTTGGCTGGGTATGCTGCTTAGGGTCTCAGAAGGCCAAAATCAAGGTGTCAGCTGTTCTCGGCCCTTATCCGGAGACTGAGGGAAAGTCTATTTTAAGGCTCATTAGGTTGTTAGCAAAATTCAATTCTGTGTGGCTGTAGGACTGAAGTCCTCATTTCTTCACTAGCCTTTGCCCAGAGGTCATTCTCGGTTTCTAGAAAGGAACACTGTCCAAACTCGTTTATAAGGTTAAAATTATCCTGACTCTAAAGCCAGACTGATAAATTACAAAACAAACAAACAAGAGAGAATCTCTTGTGATCATAAATGGAAAAAAAACCCTTAACAAAATTAAATCAAACAATATATGAAAAGGAAATACATCATGACAAGTTGAGATTTTTCCCAGGAATGCAAGGTTGTTTAAATATTTGAAAATTAATAAATGCAATTCACTATGTTAATAGAAAAATGAATATTAACAATATGATCATCTCAAAAGATATGGAAAAAGCATCCAACAAAATTAAACAACCATTCATTAATAAAAACTTTCAACAAACTAGGAACAGAAGTAAACACTCTCAATCTGATAAAGGACATCTATGAAAACCCTAAAGTGAGGGTTATTATTTTTTTTAGTTATTTCTGAGATATACATTTTAAAGTAATAACTAGAATTATGACTTATAACATCATACCAGAACATATAAGATTTTTAGAAATTTCATGTAATGTCTGAAACATTTATATTAACATATTTCCATACAAATAACCCAAAGAAAATTTAGTATTAGTTGTTTTTTTGTTTGTTTTTTTATACTGCATGTTCTTATTACTCATCAATTTTATACACATCAGTGTATACATGTCAATCCCAGTCGCCCAATTCAGCACACCGCCATCCCCACCCACCGTGGTTTTCCCACCTTGGTATCCATATGTTTGTTCTCTACATCTGTGTCTCAACTTCTGCCCTGCAAACCGGTTCATCTGTACCATTTTTCTAGGTTCCACATACGTGCGATAATATACAATATTTGGGTTTTTTTTCTGAATTACTTCACTCTGTATGACAGTCTCTACATCCATCCACATTTCAACAAATGACTCAGCTTCATTCCTTTTTATGGCTGAGTAATATTCCATTGTGTATATGTACCACAACTTCTTTATCCATTCATCTGTCCATGGGCATTTAGGTTGCTTCCATGACCGGGCTCTTGTAAACAGTGCTGCAGTGAACATTGGGGTGCATGTGTCTTTTTGAATTATGGTTTTCTCTGGGTATATGCCCAGTAGTGGGATTGCTGGGTCATATGGTAATTCTGTTTTTAGTTTTTTAAGGAACCTCCATACTGTTCTCCATATTGGCTGTATCCATTTACATTCCCACCAACAGTGCAAGAGGGTTCCCTTTTCTCCCCACCCTCTCCAGCATTTGTTGTTTGTAGATTTTCTGATGATGCCCATTCTAACTGGTATGAGGTGATACCTCACTGTAGTTTTGATTTGCATTTCTCTAATAATTAGTGATGTTGAGCAGCTTTTCATGTTCTTCTTGGCCATCTTTATGTCTTCTTTGGAGAAATGTCTATTTAGGTCTTCTGCCCATTTTTGGATTGGGTTGTTTGTTTCTTTAATATTGAGCTGCATGAGCTGTTTATATATTTTGGAGATTAATCCTTTGTCTGTTGAATCACTTGCAAATATTTTCTCCCATTTTGAGGGTTGTCTTTTCGTCTTGTTTATGGTTTCCTTTGCTGCGCAAAAGCTTTTAGGTTTCATTAGGTCCCATTTGTTTATTTTTGTTTTCACTTTCATTACTCTAGGAGGTGGAACAAAAGAGACCTGGCTGTGATTTATGTCACAGAGTGTTCTTCCTATGTTTCCCCCTAAGAGTTTTATAGTGTCTAGTCTTACATTTAGGTCTCTAATCCATTTTGAGTTTATTTTTGTGTATGATGTTAGGAAGTGTTGTAATTGCATTCTTTTACATGTAGCTGTCCAGTTTTCCCAGCACCACTTATTGAAGAGACTGTCTTTTCTCCATTGTATTTCTTTGCCTCCTTTGTCAAAGATTAGTTGACCATAGGTGTGTGGGTTTATCTCTGGGCTTTCTATCCTATTCCATTGATCTATATTTCTGCTTTTGTGCCAGTACCATATTGTCTTGATTACTGTAGCTTTGTAGTATAGTCTGAAGTCCAGGAGCCTGATTCCTCCAGCTCCGTTTTCTTCCCTCAAGACTACTTTGGCTATTCGGGGTCTTCTTTGTCTCCATACAGATTTTAAGATGATTTGTTCTAGTTCCATAGAAAATGCCATTGGTAATTTGATAGGGATTGCATTGAATCTGTAGATTGCTTTGGGTAGTATAGTCATTTTCACAATATTGATTCTTCCAATCCAAGAACATGGTATGTCTTTCCATCTGTTGGTATCATCTTTAATTTTGTTCATCAGTGTCTTATAGTTTTCTGCATACAGGTTGTTTGTCTCCCTAGGTAGGTTTATTCCTAGGTATTTTATTCTTTTTGTTTCAGTGGTAAATGGAAGTGTTTCCTTAATTCCTCTTTCAGATTTTTCATCACTAGTGTATAGGAATGCAAGAGGTTTCTGTGCATTAATTTTGTATCCTGCAACGTTACCAAATTCATTGATTAGCTCTAGTAGTTTTCTGGTAGCATCCTTAGTATTCTCTATGTATAGTATCATGTCATCTGCAAACAGTGACAGCTTTACTTCTTCTTTTCCTATTTGGATTCCTTTTATTTCTTTTTCTTCTCTGATTACTGTGGCTAGAACTTCCAAAACTATGTTGAATAAGAGTGGTGAGAGTGGGCAACCTTGTCTTGTTCCTGATCTTAGTGGAAATGGTTTCAGTTTTTCACCATTGTGAATGATGCTAGCTGTGGGTTTGTCATATATGGCCTTTATTGTGTTGAGGTAGTTTACCTCTGTGCCCACTTTCTGGAGAGTCTTTATCATAAATGGGTGTTGAACTTTGTCAAAAGTTTTCTCCGCATCTATCAAGATGATCATATGGTTTTTATTCTTCAATTTGTTAACATGGTGTATCCCATTGATTGATTTGCGTATATTTAAGAATCCTTGCATCCCTGGGTTAAATCCCACCTGATCATGGTGTGTGATCCTTTTAATGTGTTGTTGGATTCTGTTTGCTAGTATTTTGTTGAGGATTTTTGCATCTATGTTCATCAGTGATATTGGTCTGTAATTTTCTTTTTTTGTAGTATCTTTGGTTTTGGTATGAGGGTGATGGTGGCCCTATAGAATGAGTTTGGAAGTGTTCCTTCCTCTGCAATTTTTTGGAAGAGTTTGAGAAGGATGGGTGTTAGCTCTTCTCTAAATGTTTGATAGAATTCACCTGTGAAGCCATCTGGTCCTGGACTTTTGTTTGTTGGAAGATTTTTAATCACTGTTTCAATTTCATTACTTGTGATTGGTCTGTTGATGTTTGCTGTTTCTTCCTGGCTCAGTCTTGGAAGGTTATACCTGTCTAAGAATTTGTCCATTTCCTCCAGGTTGTCCATTTCATTGGCATAGTGTTGCTTGTAGTTGTCTCTTAGGAGGCTTTGTATTTCTGCTTTGTCTGTTGTAACTTCTCCATTTTCATTTCTAATTCTCTTAATTTGAGTCTTCTCCCTTTTTTTCTTTATGAGTCTGGCTAATAGTTTATCAATTTTGTTTATCTTCTCAAAGAACCAACTTATAGTTTTATTGATCTTTGCTGTTATTTTCTTTGTTTCTATTTCATTTACTTCTGCTCTGATCTTTATGATTTCTTTCCTTCTTCTAAGTTTCCGTTTTGTTTCTTTTTCTTTCTCTAATTCCTTTAGGTGTAAAGTTAGATTGTTGACTTGAGCTTTTTCTTGTTTCTTGAGGTAGGCTTGTATAGCTGTAAACTTCCGTCTTAAAACTGCTTTGGGGGCTTCCCTGGTGGTACAGTGGTTGGGAGTCCGCCTGCAGATGCAGGGGGCACGGGTTCGTGCCTCGGTCCGGGAGGATCCCACGTGTTGCAGAGCGGATGGGCCCATGAGCAATGGTGCTGAGCCTGCACGTCCAGAGCCTGTGCTCCGCAACGGGAGAGGCCACAACAGTAAGAGGCCCACGTACCACAAAAAACAAACAAACAAAAACTGCTTTTGCTGCATCCCATACGTTTTGGATTGTCGTGTTTGCATTGTCATTTGTCTGTAGGTATTTTTTGACTTCCTCTTTGATTTCTTCAGTGATCTCTTGGTTATTTAGTAACGTATTGTTTAGCCGCCATGTGTTTGTGTTTTTTACATTTTCTTCCCTGTAATTCATTTCTAATGTCATAGCGTTGTGGTCAGAAAAGATGCTAGATATGATTTCAGTTTTCCTAAATTTACTGAGGCTTGATTTGTGACCCAAGAGGTGATCTATCCTGGTGTATGTTCTGTGCGTACTTGAGAAGAATGTGTAATCTGCTGTTTTTGGATGGAATGTCCTATAAATATCAATTAAATCTATCTGCTCTGTTGTGTCATTTAACGCTTGTGTTTCCTTATTTATTTTCATTTTGGATGATCTGTACATTTGTGTAAGTGAGGTGTTAAAGTCCCCCACTATTACTGTGTTACTGTCGATTTCCTCTTTTAAGCTGTTAGCAGTTGCCTTATGTACTGAGGGCCTCCTATGTTGGGTGCATATATATTTATAATTGTTATATCGTCTTCATGGATCAATCCCTTGATCATTATGTAGTGCCCTTCTTTGTCTCTTGTAATAGTCTTTATTTTAAAGTCTATTTTATGTGATATGAGTATAGCTACTCCGGCATTCTTTTGATTTCCATTTGCATTAAGTATCTTTTTCCATCCTCACACTTTCGTCTGTATGTGTCCCTAGGTCTGAAGTGGGTCTCTTGTAGACAGCATATATATGGGTCTTGTTTTTGTATCTGTTCAGCAAGCTTGTGTCTTTTGGTTGGAGCATTTAATCCATTCACGCTTAAGGTAATTATCAATATGTATGTTCGTCTGACCATTTTCTTAATTGTTTGGGGTTTGTTTTTTTAGGTCCTTTTCTTCTCCTGTGTTTCCCACTTAGAGAAATTCCTTTAGCATTTGTTGTAGAGCTGGTTTGGTGGTGCTGAATACTCTTAGCTTTTGCTTGTCTGTAAAGCTTTTGATTTCTCCATCGAATCTGAATGAGATCCTTGCCGGGTAGAGGATTCTTGGTTGTAGCTTCTTTCCTTTCATCACTTTAAGTATACCGTGCCACTCCCTTCTGGCTTGTAGAGTTTCTGCTGAGAAATCAGCTGTTAACCTTATGGGAGTTCCCTTGTATGTTATGTGTCGTTTTTCCCTTGCTGCTTTCAACAATTTTTCTTTGTCTTTAATTTTTGTCAATTTGATTACTATGTGTCTCGGCATGTTTCTCCTTGGATTTATCCTGTATGGGACTCGCTGCACTTCCTGGACTTGGGTGGCTATTTCCTTTCCCATGCTAGGGACGTTTTTCGACTATAATCTCTTCAAATATTTTTTCGGATCCTTTTTCTCTCTCTTCTCCTCTGGGACCCCTGTAATGCAAATGTTGCTTTTAATGTTGTCCCAGAGGTCTCTTAGGCTGTCTTTATTTCTTTTCATTCTTTTTTCTTTTTCTTTTCCACAGTACTGAATTCCACCATTCTGTCTTCTAGGTCACTTATCCGTTCTTCTGCCTCAGTTATTCTGCTATTGATTCCTTCTAGTGTTCTTTTCATTTCAGTTATTGTACTGTTCATCTCTGTTTGTTTGTTGTTTAATTCTTCTAGGTCTTTGTTAAATGTTTCTTGCATCTTCTCCATCTTTGCCTCCATTCGTTTTCCGAGGTCCTGGTTCATCTTCACTATAATTATTCTGAATTCTTTTTCTGGTTGGTTGCTCATCTCCACTTCATTTAGTTGTTTTTCTGGGGTTTTATCTTGTTCCTTCATCTGGTATATAGCCTTCTGCCTTTTCTTCTTGTCTATCTTTCTGTGAATGTGGTTTTTGTTCCACAGGCTGCAGGATTGTAGTTCTTCTTGCTTCTGCTCTCTGCCCTCTGGTGGATGAGGCTTTCTAAGAGGCTTGTGTAAGTTTCCTGATGGGAGGGACTGGTGGTGGGTAGAGCTGAGTGTTGCTCTGGTGGGCAGAGCTCAGTAAAACTTTAATATGCTTGACTGCTGATGGATGGGTCTGGGTTCCCTCCCTTTTGGTTGTTTGGCCTGAGGCAGCCCAACACTGGAGCCTACCTGGGTTCTTTGGTGGAGCTAATGACAGACTCTGGGAGAGCTCACGCCAAGGAGTACTTCCCAGAACTTCAGCTGCCAGTGTCCTTGTCCCCATGGTGAAACAGCACCAGCCCCCGCCTCAGCAGGAGACCCTCCAACACTAACAGGTAGGTCTGGTTCAGTCTCCTCCAGGGTCACTGCTCCTTCCCCTGGCTCCCGATGCACAACCCTACTTTGTGTGTGCCCTCTAAGAGTGGAGTCTCTGTTTCCCCCAGTCCTGTCTAAGTCCTGCAATCAATTCCCACTGGGCTTCAAAGTCTGATTCTCTAGGAATTCCTCCTCCCGTTGCCGGACCCCCAGGTTGGGAAGCCTGACGTGGGGCTCAGAACCTTCACTCCGTTGGGTGGACTTCTGTGGTATAAGTGTTCGCCAGTCTTTGAGTCACCCCCCCACACCATTTATGGGATTTGATTTTACTGTGATTGCGCCCCTCCTACCATCTCATTGTGGCTTCTCCTTTGCCTTTGGATGTGGGGTATCTTTTTTGGTGAGTTCCAGTGTCATCCTGTCAGTGATTGTCCAGCAGCTAGTTGTGATTCTGTTGTTCTCACAAGAGGGAGTGAGAGCATGTCCTTCTACTCCACCATCTTAGTTCCTCCTGTAGAAGTATTTTAATTTATCCAAATTTTATTTTCCTGTAAATTGGTGGCAGTGATGCTCTCCCTGCCCACACTGGAGTGTTGTGATGAGAAATCAGTGGAGAAAATTACTAAAAATGTATACTGTTTAAAGTTCTGTACAGATATAAGGTATTATTATGAATTCAGACCAAAAGAATCTACATGTTAAAACTACTTAATACTGCTTCATTTACATTGCAGGTAATGGTTCCTCTGCCTTTGTTCTGCCTGATGAAACTCTAGATTGAATCTGTAATGAATCAAACTCTCTTTCCACCTCCCTCCCACTCTCTTATATGTCCCTTAAGGATTCTGCTTCATACATTATGCTTCATTCTAATCTGGATAACAACAACAGCAAATGTTGTTTGAGACCCTACTATGTATCAGACATTGCGCTGAGTTGGTGAGGAAGAAAAAGATAAATTTGATACTTTAAGTAGTTTATCTCATCTCAAGGGTGAGGCTTGTGAGGGCCTGGCACATGTTTAACAACTTAAAAAACTCATTGCTAGTTATTTTGCTACTTAGGGTAAAGATGTAGCTTACCCAAACAAATATGAGACTCATTTAGGCTGAATTATGTAGAGAGCTCTGCTTACCTGGTTTTGCTCATGCTTTACTGAAGAATCTGATCTCTAATATTCAGGTAGGAGCAATTCCGTTAAAAAACAACAGAAGAATTTTTCAAGGTGCTAAAAATTTTGGTAGAATAGCAGTGTATTTGCTGTAATGAGAACTGTACAATGTTGTCTAGCTGGTTATACCCAAATGAATATATGGATTTTATGCTGATGTCTGTTTGAGAATTGATGATTATCCTTCATCAATAGCATGGTCTTTATTATGGTCTGATCTGGCTTTTCTTCCCTTGTCTTCTGCACTGGGCTACCTACTTCATGGCTCTCATTATTGCATTCTGTACTCTTTTCTTTTACATTGTTCTAAGTGTATTAACAATGCATTTCACTAAAGGCTTTGCTTTTCAAATACCCTTTAAAATGTTGGCTGCCTGATTTACAGGCGTCATAGAATGATTATGTGCATCTTCAGTTCTCTGTCTTTCACACATTAACTTGAAGACTATTTCTTTTCTAAACTGTGTTCTCTTTGTTGGATCAGCATTTGTTTTATTTCTATAGCAATGGGAGGGTCATTTTAAATCTTGTTTTGGATGCAAATCTTTAATAGGTAAAAATGGATGTTGTATCAGATATTTATTGTTGTATAACAAGCTACCACCAAATGTATCAGTTATTTATTGTTGTACAACAGGCTACCCCCGCATGTAGTGGCTTAAAATAAGAATCATTTATCTAGCTCATGATTTGGGGTGTCTGCTTTAGGCTGGGCATATCTAGATGGTTCTTTTGCTAGTCTCAGCTGTGCTCACTCATGTATTAATGGTCAGCTGGTAGTCAGTGGCCTCATTCATGTGACTGGCACTTGGTTATTGGATGAGACAGTGGATGTGACAGGGCCACTTGTCTGTCATCATTCAGTAGGCTAGCATAGTTCACATAGTGGTGAAAGGTTTCCAAGCATAGCCCAATGGGCAAGATTTTCTCAAACCTTTGCTTGTGTCATGTTTACTAATATCCCATTGGCCAGAACAAGTTACTTGGCCAATCCTTAGTCAATGAATGGAGAAATATACTACAGCTCTCGATGGGAGCATCTGGAATATCTCATTATAAGGGTATAGATGCAGGAAGAAAAAGAATTTGTGGACATTTACTCTCTACCAGAGATGCTTTCACTTTTATCATCATGGCATTTCCTGTGTAATATTATTTGCTATTCCCTCATAGCTATAGCTGCAAGTATTTACTATTTCTTCAGTGCCTGCCCAATATCATGAGGTTAAGAGAACACTTAATTTCACTTAATCTGTAATTTGAGGTATAAGAGAGCACAAATTTGGATAGGCATAAAGGATGTCCACTACAAATGCTAAGCAAGTATATAAACCATACACGCACCCACACACACACATACCCACCCACCCCCAAAACACACACACAGGAAGAGGAGGGGAGGAGAGAGACTGATAAAGAGAGAAATTAAAAACCCTTTCAATTAGTGATTCTCAACCAGAGGCAATTTTCCCGCCTTCAGAGGATATTTGATAATGTCTGAAAACATGTTTGGTTATCAAAAATGGGATGGCGCTCTGACCAAGGATACTGATAAATATCCCAAAATGCACAGGACAGCCACCCACAGCAAAGACTTATATGTGCCAAAATATCAACAGTGCTAAGGTTGAGAAACACTGCTTTTTATTGAGTGCGTGTATGAAGAATTTATATAATGTGAGTTATGAATGCATATATGAGTAAGAATTCATATATGAAAATTAGAAGATGCAAACTAAAAAGGGGGAAAGGCAAGGGTTATTTCTATCTTCAAATTAGTGAAGAAAGGATGCAAGTTTGCGTGAAGTCAGGTTGGAGATATTTCTCAAGAATAATATCTATCTTGTGGGAGGAAGGATTCACTTGATTTTTATAACCTATATTTTTATGACTAGTTCAAGGTGATCTTCTCTCCCTAATTAGAATGGATATTAGATTATTTTGTGGATACTATATATTATAAGCTATAGCTCTTGGAGTCAAAAGTATTTGAGTACTTAATAATTTTTATATATTGAGTGGGACATGTAGGAGAAGTATCTGATGATCATATCAGTCTTAGAAATAGGTGTAATGGTTAAGCACACTGTCTTGGCATTGTCACTTGTTAATGTGAGATCCTGAGCAAATTATTTTACCTTTTAGTAAAATGGGAATAATGCTAACCCTGAAAATCATTTGGTAAAAATTAAATAAAACAGGGCTTATAAGTAAACTTGCCTGGCAGACAGAAAACCCTGAGTAAATGATTGTGGTGATACTGTGGGTGGTAATCTCTCTTCCAAGTAGCAGTAAATATTTCTTACTTGGATTATATTCTTAATAGCAGAAAAGAACCAATTAAAATATTATAAAGTAGCATAACTAAGCTTTAAAAGTCTATGGCTCTTACACCCAAAAAATTTGTTTCTGAAATCCAGAAATATAGTTGGCTCTCATGAATCTTTGACTTCCAGTTCTCTAGGACTCGTCCATGTATAGCACAAGCCCTTATTGTGCTAAAATGTAAATAATTGATGATAGTTGAATCATATATATTATTTCCTCTTTAGAATGATGAGAAAGAATATAGAGAAAAATAAATGTTTATGTGTTCACAACATTTGTTTCTAATTTTCCACATGTACCTACAGACTACAAATATTTAGAGAGAAGTGAGGTTCTTTTTGAGTCCACGCATAATTTCTAATTTTGGTAACATGTACTTTTTTGTACATGTTTCATTAAGCTACATGCCATCCTTTTAAATATTCAAAAAGAAAAATATTTTCCCGTGTTGCTTACATGGAGAATGGTTATTTTATCTATTGATGATATGGATAAGTAGCTAAAACAATCTTTCCTATAACTCTAGTATTAGATAGTAGTTCAATTTAACCACATATACAAAATGGTACTTTTTATATATGTGTTAGTGTGGGTCCAATAATTTATTATTTCATCAGTTGACTGATTTTTCAAATATCAAAGTAAATTTTAAAATTACCCACATTCATACAACAAAGCTAGAAATAGAATATATGTTCCTTGCTTTCTTATCAACCAAAGGAGACCTGTCAACTACAGAAAAACCACGTGTGAACACTTCAGAGGAAGTATTCCAAACCCATTGTGTTTTTAAAAAGATTTAGTAGTTCCTCTAAAGCTCTAAGTAAAGCATTAGTCTGACTAATCATGTACCCTCAAAACCAATTAAAATTTTAGACTAGAGAAATATTCTTCAAACACTTTTGAAAAAATGAGAGTTCCCTCCTAAAGCCAACACCTTTTAATTAACAAAATACTCAGAGCAAAGCTGTTCTTTGCAATAGTATATTACACCTACTGTTACTCATGCTACTATTCTGCAGTGCCAAACTTGATTCCTTTCAGCAATGTTGAGGTTGACTTTTTGTATGCTTAACTGTGGAAAGAAAATACAATTTCTAGTAGAGTTATCTTAATTTTTTAATGAACACATGTGAAACACGTTATCCTACAATCATTAGTAGTCAGACTCTACAGGCTCTGTGTGTGTGTGTGTCTGTGTGTGCATGCACATATCTGTTCACATGTACACATATATATGATGTGTGTATCTATCTACCTGGCTTAGTGATACACATTGTAATACATGTGGTTCTGACATGAATTGATTAACCAAGGACACTAGCCCCTGTTGCTGGAGGGACGGTTAATAGTGTGACACCTTAAGGACTGTTTTCTGCCTAACCCCATGCTGGAAGAGATGCTTCCTCCATCGGACTTGAGAAGAATGACCTTGGTCTCGGTGGTGGTTAAAGAAGCAGAGATTTGAAGCAGCCATTCCTGGGGCCAACTCCTTGTGACCCTGGACAGTGGCCTGAGGCAAGAGGCAGACATCCAGGCAAGCAGATCAAACTGTACAGGCGTTAAATGGGACATAGAGGAAAGGATCCCTGCCAGCTGGAGAGGAAGCCATTTTCCATGCTCCTTAAGGAAAAGAACCTGGAAACCCATCCTAGAAGTTTGTGCTTAAGATTCTGTGTAGTTGTTTATGTATCCTAACTCCTTCCCTGATTAGGGTTATGGGTTGAGAGAACTCTGAACAAATCCTCTTTCCATCTTTTAAATTATGGAGTTAACAGAAAACTCCCATGGAATGACTGAATATCCCTGCCTGACCCTTGGTGTCAAGATTCTGTGGCTCAGTCTGGACAAAACCACTTAAACTGCCTCCTTACAGATCCGACCAGCCCACACTTTGCCTAATGAGGTGATTTGCTTATGTTTCTAGTAAAAGGACAGTGGAAAAGAAACAACCTAATTTTTTTTTCTCTTTAGCTAAAAGTAGAGGCATCTGAATATGCAGTATGAGTCAATATATGATATACATAATAAAATATGATAAATGTTCTCAGGACCTCGGGCTTCCCTGGTGGCACAGTGGTTAAGAATCCGCCTGCCAATGCAGGGGACACGGGTTTGAGCCCTGGTCTGGGAAGATCCCACATGCTGCAGGGCAACTAAGCCCGTGCACCACAACTACTGAGCCTGTGCTCTAGAGCCTGTGAGCCACAACTACTGAGCCCATGCACCTAGAGCCCGTGCTCCACAACAAGAGAAGCCACACCAATGAGAAGCCCGCGCACTGCAACGAAGAGTAGCCTCCGCTGGCCGCAACTAGAGAAAACCGCACACAGCAACAAAGAACCAAAGTAGCCAAAAATAAATAAATTAATTAAATAAATTTATTTTTAAAAATGCTCTCAGGACTTCAAAATTTAGCCGTTGAAGCATCTTGCTTAATAAAAAAATTAAAGTATGTGCACATACATGGATCTAGGGACAAGTCTTTTTAGGAAGAATGAAATATTTCAAGTAGTGTTATACATAGAATTGACCCTAATAAAATGTGTGTAATAGATGGAGATTAGCCTCTTTCTACTTCATGTTATAGCATGTTTTTTCTCTAGGAGACCCAAAGTTTCTGGAGTTTAGAACCCAGCTCTCAAGTACTATTAGCTACCCTCTAGCCATATTACAAATAAAATTAAAATTCCCCAACCCTAATAATGGTGCAAGATTTTGTTCTTCCTAGTGATGATTAGATTTCAGTAATAAAATGTTAAAAGATTCAAAGTCTTTAAGACCCAAAAGAGTTGTGTAATTGTATGCCTCATAGAGATTTTTAGTTATAAACTTACCCTGGTCCTCCACAAAACATAGAAATCTAGAGTTGCTATTTGAAAAGGAATTGAGACTTTTGTCTGGGGAAGGGAGAGGAGTTTTCAAGAAGAATATAGAGCATATGGAAGGGCACGAAAGGGTGAGATGGTCTGTGCTAATGGGAGAATGCCACATAGAGACTGAGGTGTGGGGAAGCATGGGAAGAATGGAGGGAAATGAGGCTGGAGTATGAAGTCTGGTTCTAAGAGCACAGGACCTGGAAAGCCATGCTAATTTAGAAAGTGAGCAGCCAATAAACATTGAGCAGCAAAAGGGAAGGGAGAAGGAAAAAACACACACATACACATGCTAGGAGGTGACTTACACATATCAATTCATAAAATACTAATTAGAACAATTCTACGTGATTGGTACTGTTTTCCTCATTGTGTGGGTAAATAATGTGAGGTTCAGAAAAGTTCAGTTTAGCAAGCTTGGTATAATCCCTTACCTCCAGATGCTTGTAATCTTGTCCAAGATTGTATATCTAGGAAATGGTAAGACCAGCTCTCTGTGAGGGAAATACTATTATAATCTCAATTTTAAAGAGGAGTAAATGGAGATCCAGGGAGGTTAAGTAAAGTGCCTAGGGTTACACAGCTAAAAAATGTCAGAGCAAGGGTTTAAATCCAACAGTCTAGCCTTAGATAGTCTGTTTTGTACTCTGCTTCTTGATCCAGTGTTGTTTCCTGCTTTTCTCCCCCTTGATAGAAAAGTAGGGAACATAAGAATTGATTGGTTCTATTTTCTCCCCTTAATATTTGACTTTCCATTGCCTTCCCCAAGCAGTGGCTCATTATTGTTCTTAAAATAGCGAAAATCACCTAAACAGCAAGAGCCTTGGCATGTTCTGTGTTCTAGGCTTCGAGAAACTGTCTTTAGATGTTCTCTTTTAGCACTTGCCTTGGATAGAAGGCCTCTAAGTTTACTGAAAATATTGCTGTGCATAGACTTTGTTTGTTTGATTCATTTATTCATAGGTCATCAGTTGAGCACCTACTAGATTCTAGAACCTGTGGGAGGTGCAGGAGATAAAGCAGTGAGCAAAATGGAAAGTTCCTCCTCCCTTCCCCATTGGTATAAAGTTGTTTTCAGGTGTTGAGGACTGGAGGAGACAAGACCAGCCATGGCCTGACTGACCAGTCCATAAATCAGATCCTTTGCCCATGACCAGAGCACAGATGGCAGCATTGCTCTACCTCTCAACTCTCCTCTGAATCTGTTTCAGCTGTCTTTCTACTTGGTGATACTTTTTCCTCATTGGAGAATTTTGTGATTTATCATTCCAATATTAATTGTACTTTTTAGTCATCTTAAAACATTCTGTTTTTCGATCTCTGGTCCTAGCTTTTCTTTTCAATAGACTTTTCCCTCCACCCGCCCACCCAATGTGTTTTTCAGAAAACAGTTGAAGTCTGATGATTCTCTGCATTCTTGTCCTTCGTTGTAGAGAAATTTAAGATGACGTGATCATTTCTACTTCATTAAGCACTTCTTTGTTGGTCAGAAGCAAGTCTAGAGAAAAAAATCGCATTCCTGCTTTCTTTTGAGGGTGAATTTTTCAATAAGTTAAAAAAAAAAAAAAGCCTTGTCTGACACTTCCCAGAACCTTGAAATCCTCCTAAAATACTGTATGTTGCCTGAGTATCTGTTGTTATCTATTTTCAGAACAATTTGTCCGTATTTCCTAGTCAGCTAGACATTCCACAGTTAGCTCCTACCGTGATATTTTAATTTAGCTCTCTTCATCCTCACCCATGCATTCTCTCCAGGGATTCAGCTCCTCTCTTGGAATCCCTTTTAGGACTGCTAGATCCTATTGGCTCCCATGCTTTCTCCTACTAGACTGTTGGATCACAAGATGCTATTTCTGCTTCAAATTATGTTTCATTCTTTCTAGAAAAAAGCCTCAGAGTAGTGAGATAGCTTCGGGAAACTATTTCTTCTCCGTCTCCTCAGTATCATTGTCCTTCAGTCATTACTTCTTGGCATTAGTTTTTTATTCCATCTGACACCTCACTTTTTTTTCTTTCTACCTTGTTCAAGATTATTTCTTCCATCTGTAGGAACCTCTTGTTCTCCCCAAGAAGCTTGAGAGACAAGAGACTTGCCTTCGTTTCTTTCATCATCTTCTCTAACAAAAAGACAACCTTAAAAGGCAGAAAGTAATATAGCCATGAAAAGTAATTAATGGCCACCTCCGAATGGACTGCCAGTATGGCACCTTTTCTTCATGTTTCTGGAAGAGTTCTCTTGTCATCCATGCCTCTCAGGCTTCCCATTGAGATGTTGTGTTTTGCAGCTTTCCCTCAAAGCTTGCCTTCTGAACTATATAGGCCACTCTTTCTTTGCTACCAGCCTCCTGGATATATTAGGCTCCAGAGGCCATTGCCTACAAACTAGACCTGACGTTTCTTGCCCTTCTTCACTCACCTTCGATAATCCAGCTGTTGGTATGTAGTATCAATTCACACCAGCAAATTCAGCCCCCTTCCGTACATATAGGGCCACACAAGACCTTTGACTGAGTTTTCCCCAAGTATTTTACGTATTTCGACCCCTTATCTCTAACTTCTTACCATATTTGTTTACCACTGTGCTTCTTATTTATCAGATATTTATAAAAATAGTAATACCTAACAGTATTACCTACAAGTGTCCGGAACTGTGCTAATATTTTCCCTGTTATTTTTCTGGTATTGTTCTATATACATTTCTTGTATTAGTCATTGAATCTGTACAGCTGCCCCTTTGACATTTATCCTGTCATTATCCCTCCTTGCTGAAGAGAAAACCTGAAATTTAGAGAAGTTTAGTAACTTAACCAAGGCCACAGAGTTCCTAAGACAGAGGAGGAGTCTCTCCCAGGTGTTTTTACTCCAGAACTTCAGATATTAACTATTACCATGTGCTACCTTACACTGCAGTGTTCATCACTATTCATGTTAATTTAATATTTCTTAATAACCTTGAAACAGTGTTTCACTATCCAAGTGGAAAAATTTTCCTAGCTCTGATTTTCCAAAAATAATGTAGCTTGGGTTTTCTTCACTGCTAGCCACTTTATTACCACTCTGAAAGGAAAGGAAAAAATATATAAGCTGCTCCCAGTATAAAATACAGAGCAAAGACAAGAACATTTCATTGGCTTTGATTTCCCTAGAGTCCACCTCCAAACTAATTTACTTCCTATTCAAGGAAACCATACGTTCAAATTAAGATCTTGTTCAATCTTTACTTTTTTTCTTCCCCTTGAATGAAAAAAATAAGTAAAACTTATTCACCTGGCAAAGCCTGAATACTTTATATTTTTCTTTACCAATTTCACAACCTGTATAATTGTTATTGAGAAAGACTTTTTAAATTAAATCAGTTGCTCAGCCATGAGGATAATCAGAATCATTTTGAAAGATTGTTAAATGTGTATTAATGAAAAGTTGGAAACGTTGAATTTTTCTATCATGGTACTATATAAAGTATCCACATTAGGATACTTTATAATTTATTTATAAATTATACTTATAATTTTAAAATTATATTTATAATGTCATAAATAATACTTTGGCTCAAATTGTTACCCTTAAATTAGTTTTACTATTATTATTGAAATCAGCTTCTTGTGTTTCTAATTTTTCTTTCTTTTTTTATTCCTTTTTGAAAAAAAAATTTAGCTCCTAGTCAGACTGTTACTCTGGAGACACAACCTGTGGTTACCAAAGAAACTGCCATCTCCAAACTAGAAATGCCATCTTCCTTGCTGTTGGAGGTACCTGCTCTGGCAGATTTCAACCGGGTTTGGACAGAACTTACCGACTGGCTGTCTCTGCTTGATCGTGTTATAAAATCACAGAGGGTGATGGTGGGTGATCTTGACGACATCAACGAGATGATCATCAAGCAGAAGGTATGGGGGAAAAAAGAGAAAAGCTGGCAGAGGTTTATCTTTAAAGTGAAGATTTTCCACAAGTCATTTCCCACCAGTTTTTTTTTTTTTTTTTTTTTTTTTTTTATGCGGTATGTGGGCCTCTCACCGCTACGGCCTGTCCCGTTGCGGAGCACAGGCTCCGGACGCGCAGGCCCAGCGGCCATGGCTCACGGGCCCAGCCGCTCCGCGGCACGTGGGATCCTCCCGGACCGGGGCACGAACCCGCGTTCCCTGCATCGGCAGGCGGACTCCCAACCACTGCGCCACCAGGGAAGCCCTCCCACCAGTTTTTAGGTAGCTTTTCTCTGTGAGGCAACACACTACTCTCGCTACTCTGTTCAGTCTAAATATGATCAAGGAAACAAATGAATGCAGTTGTCTAAAACAATCATAAATTACAAAGGAATAATACAAGTAAAACTTAGCCCTTGAAGTATAGTTGGCTTAATTAAATTCACTAAACATCTGGTATTTTTAACTTTTTTTTTTTTTTTTTTTTTTTTTTTTTTGTGGTACGCGGGCCTCTCACTGTTGTGGCCTCTCCCGTTGCGGAGCACAGGCTCCGGACGCGCAGGCTCAGCGGCCATGGCTCACGGGCCCAGCCGCTCCACGGCACGTGGGATCCTTCCGGACCGGGGCACAAACCTGCATCCCCTGCATCGGCAGGCGGACTCTCAACCACTGCGCCACCAGGGAAGCCCCATCTGGTATTTTTAAAACCTACTTTATATCAAATAAATAGCTCATTTGAGCTGTTTACATTTCAAGTGTTTGTTTTGGCACTCTGCAGCCATAATCTATTACAGAATCAAATATAATAATCTTGGAATTGGTTATTCACTCTTCTGAGTTGTCCATGCCAATTCTCCTCCTCCAATGATAAGGATAATTGAAAATAAGCTACAAATAAAAAAAGAGAAAAGTAACAAAACATAATATATTTTTAAATACCTTAGATCTTAATACTCAATACTTAATATTTATTTAATGCCATACTCAAATAAACGTGTTTTTAATACAACGATTGCATTTCTCAGCCTCATTGGAATCCATTCTGCAAAATTATGACATCAGTGAGAAACATCAGAATACACTGACATAAATATGGTTTACTTAGCTATAACAAATATACTATATATCTTTTATATTTCTGAATGAATAAGAAAAGTAGATTTGAAAGGTTTATATGCTATAGTTTTTTCACTTGTAAATGATGTTCAAGTCTTTTCTAAAGAAGTAATAAATTGTACTGAAGTTGTTTAGCTGTTATAGAACTACTTTTTGCAAAAACAGGGACTAGGGCAGACATTTCTTTTTAAAATGAACTTCAGCAATTCAGTAGGAATGAAAATAATTTAATAGTAAACAACCTGCATTAAAAGTGTCTTAAACTTAGACTTAGAGGACCTGAATTCAGTGGTCTTTTTTTGTCATTTGCAAATGGCATGATAGTGGTCAAATCATGCTCTGGATCTTGGTTTCCTCTTCTAGGTACAAGGCACAAAGGATTCACATACACCATATAGTGTTGGATATGTGTGAATATAAAGATGTGTAAATATTATATAAATGTATAGGTATAGATTGTTTTACTACTGCTTTATAACAAGTATTAGTAGCCAAATTTTTCCAAAAAAGCAACTGAAGCTCATAGATGTCACACTCCTAATAAGTAGCAGAGCAAAGATTCAAATCCAAGTGTCTTTGGTGCCTAAGCCTGTGTTCTTACTACGTATACTGCCTGCCAGTATTAACTGTAAATGTGGCTACCATTTGGTGATATATGTGTATTTGAATATATAGTGTATGTCAGACACAAAGCTAAACATTTTACAATTGCAGTGTGCTGATACGCAAAGAAACAAGAGGTACATTGTTTCACAATATCATATTGAGCTATTCCAGTACTTCGGGACTATTCCTAACCAGAGGAGACAGTATGTTATAATGTTTAAAGCATGGGCTTTGAAATTAGATTGTATGGGTTTAAAGTTTGGCTCCTCTACTATAGCTGTGTGACCTTGGGTAAGTTTTCAACCTCCCTGAACCTGAGATCATCTATACAATGTGGATAATGATACTATCTTCCTTACAGGTGGTCATGAGGATTAAATTAGGTAGTACATGAAAATGCTTCCCACCTTGCCTTGATTACTGCAAGTATTCAACTAATGTTAATAATTAATATTAGGTGCTAAACAAACTATGTAATTCTGCCTATTCATGGTATTTGTGTTGTGCAAACTGTATGTCATATAATAATATTACATGAAAATAAGAGCTCATTTCCACACCTGGACCCCATTCTGCTAATGACATTATGGCCTCCTGTAAAAGCCACTGGATACTAGAGTGAGAAAGATAATCCACACTGCTTTGTAAAATGTTTGATGCCTCTTCAAAGTGATAGTCTTTAACTACAGGTCCAAAAGTAATTCAGAGGAGAAGTTCAAGTGCCATGTCTAGGGTCACAGAAAGCCAGTACAGTTGTCAGTCCCACAGGGGATTGGTTCTGGAACCCACCATGGATAACAAAATCTGCAGATGCTCAAGTCCCATAGTTGGCCCTCCATATCCGTGGACTCTGCATCTGTGGATTCTGCATCTGCAGATACGGGGGGCCGACTGTATTTTTATTGAAAAAAAAATCTCCGTATAATTGGACTTGCATAGTTCAAACCTGTGTTATTCGAGGATCAACTGTATTATAAATGTTCACACACACACACACACGCACACCTACACCTGTAATCTCTTCTCTTGCTAAATAGTGGGGATGATTTTCCTGCTTCTTCCCCTTATATTAAAAAAAAATTATAAAGATATTGTCAATTCCTGCCTTGTATAGCTACATTCACTAAATGGTCAGTAAAATGACCCTAAATAAACATTAACCAAATGTGTGTGTGAGGAGGTATAAAAAAGAGAGGTGAGTTTGGGGAAGTATTGATTGTAATATCAGGAAAGAAATATTTCCTCTATGTAGAGTTTTAAATAAAGCAATTCTAATTTTATTATAAACTGCTTTATAAACTGTAAAACACTATCAATGTCTATTTACTCATATTTTCTTTTAGTAAATTTTTACTGAGCGACTACTAAGTGCCTGGGAAATACAGAATTAGACAAGATAGGAATGTACAGATTAAAGAAGATGATGGGAATAAAAAGCAATAATAGCACTGTGATAGAAATAAATTTCAGGATAATACCTAGCACATATTTAGCATTAATGATTCTAGTCACTGATCTAAATAATTTGTGTGTATCACTTAGTGCTTACAACAACACTGTGAGATTTACACTAAAGCACAGTGAGTGCTTGTGTAAGTAGCTCACTCAACATCAAGTAATAAAAAGATAGCAATGAGATTTGAACCTAAGCAGTCTGGTTCCAGAATCCCCACCCTTAGGTGCCGTAGTTTTCCACTTCCCTGGAAATCCCTGGGCGATGCTCTAGGGACTTAATTCATGGAGAGCACATCTAACTAAGCCAAGGAGGAGAAGAGATGTCAGGAAAAGCTTCTTGAAGAAGATAAAACCTAAGCCAAGCACTAAACAACAACTTGGAATTAACCAGGTAGATAAAATGACCAAGGCGATCCTGGCAGAAGGAACTGTGCTTTTCACTGAAGTAAACAGTGCAGTATGTGACAGAAATTGTGATTCCATCTGGCTGAAACTAAGGGGATGAGGAAGAAATTTATGAGGTTGCATAGAGAAGGGTAGGACTAAAAAATGGGGACCCTTCCTTGCCAGACTAAGGAGGTTTTTAAAAAAATTATAATTGACATACAATATTATAATAGCTTCAGATGTATAACCTAGTGATTTGATATTTTTATCTGTTACAAATTTGTATGATTTAATGCGTTAATCCGTTATAAAATAAGCCAACATACAGAACTATTACAGTACAGACTAAGGAGTTTTGATTATGGCCTGCAGGTGGTAACAACCTTGAAAGGATTTTAAACAGAGAAGTAAAATCATTAAATGTAGTGTAGTTGCATATTAGGTAGGTTTCTCTCCATGCAAGCAACGGAAAGTACCCTCTGATTAAATCAAGCAGAAAGTAAATGCTGTAAATAGCTTGAAGGCAATGGAAAAAGACCTAGAAAAAGAAAACGGACCTGAGTTAGTTCTCAAAAAAATGTAGATTGCGAGGGAGCTTCAAGATGGAGGAAGAGTAAGACGCGGGGATCACCTTCCTCCCCACAAATACATCAGAAATACATCTACACGTGGAACCACTCCTACAGAACACCTCCTGAATGCTGGCAGAAGACCTCAGACCTCCCAAAAGGCAAGAAACTCCCCCGTGTACCTGTGTAGGGCAAAAGAAAAAAGAATAAACAGAGACAAAAGAATAGGGATGGGACCTGCATCAGTGGGAGGGAGCCGTGAAGGAGGAAAGGTTTCCACACACTAGGAAACCCCTTCGCGGGCGGAGACTGCGGGTGGCAGAGGGGAGGGTTTCAGAGCCACGGAGGAGAGCGCAGCCACAGGGTTGCAGAGGGCAAAACAGAGAGATTCCTGCAGAGAGGATCGGTGCCGACCAGCATTCACCAGCCCGAGAGGCTCGTCTGCTCACCCACCAAGGCGGGCGGGGGCTGGGAGCTGAGGCTTGGACATAGGAGGTCGGATTGGATCGCAGGGAAAGGGCTGGGGTTGATGGCGTGCACACAGCCTGAAGGGGGCTAGTGCTCCACAGTTAGCCAGGAGGGAGTCCAGGAAAAAGTCTGGAGCTGCCTAAGAGTCAAGAGACTTTTTCTTCCCTCTTTGCTTCCTGGTGCGCGAGGACAGGGGATTAAGCGCGCCGCATAAAAGAGCTCCAGAGACGGGCGCGAGCCGCGGCTATCAGCGCGGACCCCAGAGACGGGCATGAAGCGCCAAGGCTGCTGCTGCCGCCACCAAGAAGCCTGTGTGCGAGCACAGGTCACTATCTGCACCTCCCCTGCTGGGAGCCTGTGCGGCCCGCCACTACCAGGGTTTCATGATCCAGGGACAACTTCCCCGGGAGAACACACGGCGCGCCTCAGGCTGGTGCAACATCACACCGGCCTCTGCTGCTGTAGGCTCACCCATCATCCATACCCCACCCTCCCTCTGGCCTGAGTGAGCCAGAGCCCCCGAATCACGGGATCCTTTAACCCCGTCCTGTCTGAGCGAAGAACAGACGCCCTCAGGTGACCTACACACAGAGGCGGGTCCAAATCCAAAGCTGAACCCCGGGAGCTGTGCGACCAAAGAAGAGAAAGGGAAATCTCTCCCAGCAGCCTCAGGAGCAGCAGATTAAATCTCCACAATCAACTTGATGTGCCCTGCATCTGTGGAATATCTGAATAGACAACGAATCAAACCAAATTCAGGAGGTGGACTTCGGGAGCAACGATATGTATATTTTTTTCCCTGTCTCTTTTTTTATGAGTGTGTGTGTGTATGCTTCTGTGTGTGATTTTGTCTGTATAGCCTTGCTTTTACCCTTTGTCCTAGGGTTCTGTCCATCCGTTTTGTTGTTGTTGTTTTGGTTTTTTTTAAGTACAGTTTTAGCATTTGTTATCATTAGTTGATGTGTTTTTTACTTTGGTTGCTCTCTTCTTTCTTTCTTTTTTAAATTTTTTTTATTACTTTAAAACAATTTTTTAAATTATTTTTTATTTTAATAACTTTATTTTATTTTATTTTATCTTCTTTCTCTCTTTCTTTATTTTCTCCCTTTTATTCTGAGCCGTGTGGATGAAAGGCTCTTGGTGCTCCAGCCACATGTCAGGGCTGTGCCTCTGAGGTGGGAGAGCCAAGTTCAGGACACTGGTCAACAAGAGATCACCCAGCTCCACTCAATGACCAGCAAGATACACTGCTGGACACGCCATGCCAAACAAGTAGCAAGACAGGAATGCAACCCCATCCATTAGCAGAGAGGCTGCCTAAAATCATAATAAGGCCACAGACACCCCCCAAACACACCAGCAGACGTGGACCTGCCCACCAGAAAGACAAGATCCAGCCTCATCCCCCAGAAGACAGGCAGGAGTCCCCTCCACCAGGAAGCCCACACAACCCACTAAACCAACTTTAGCCACCGGGGACAGACACCAAAAACAACAGGAACTACGAATCTGCAGCCTGCGAAAAGGAAACCCCAAGCACAGTAAGTTAAGCAAAATGTGAAGACAGAAAAACACACAGCAGGCAAAAACCAAGGCAAAAACCCACCAGACCTGGGCTTCCCTGGTGGCGCAGTGGTTGAGAATCCGCCTGCCGATGCAGGAGACACGGGTTCGTGCCCTGGTCTGGGAAGATCCCACATGCCGCGGAGCAGCTAAGCCCGTGAGCCATGGCCGCTGGGCCTGCGCGTCCGGAGCCTGTGCTCCGCAACGGGAGAGGCCACAACAGTGAGAGGCCCGCATACCGAAAAAAAAAAAAAAAAAAAAAAAAACCCACCAGACCTAACAAATAAAGAGGAAATAGGCAGTCTACCTGAAAAACAATTCAGAATAGTGATAGTAAAGATGATCCAAAATCTTGGAAATAGAATGAAGAAAATACAAGAAACATCTACAAGAAACTAGAAGAACTAAAGAGCAAACAAACAGTGATGAACAGCACAGTAAATGAAATGAAAAATTAACTAGAAGGAATCAGTAGCAGAATAACTGAGGCAGAAGAACGGATAAGTGACCTGGAAGATAAACTAGCAGAAATAAATACCATACAGCAGAATAAAGAAAAAAGAATGAAAACAATTGAGGACAGTCTCAGAGACCTCTGGGACAACATTAAATGCACAAACATTCGAATTATAGGGGTCCTAGAAGAAGAGAAAAAGAAAACAACTGAGAAAATATTTGAAGAGATTATAGTTGAAAACTTCCCTAATATGGGAAAGGAAATAGCTAATCAAGTCCAGGAAGCACAAAGAATCCCATACAGGATAAAAACATGGAGAAACACACTAAGACACATATTAATCAAACTATCAAAAATAAAATACAAAGAAAACATATTAAAAGCAGCAAAGGAAAAACAACAATTAACACACAAGGGAATCCACATAAGCTTAACAGCTGATCTTTCAGCAGAAACTCTACAAGCCAGAAGGGAGTGGCAGGACATATTTAAAGTGATGAAGGAGAAAAACCTACAACCAAGATGACTCTACCCCGCAAGGATCTCATTCAGATTTGATGAAAGTATGCATAGAGGGAACTTTCCTCAACATAATAAAGGCCATATATGACAAACCCACAGCCAATATCGTCCTCAATGGTGAAAAACTAAAACCATTTCCACTAAGATCAGGAACAAGAAAAGGTTGCCCACTCTCACCACTATTATTCAACATAGTCTTGGAAGTTTTAGCCACAGCAATCAGAGAAGATTGATTGAGAAGGAGCTGGAGGAATCAGGCTCCCTGAACTCAGACTATACTACAAAGCTACAGTAATCAAGACAGTATGGTACTGGCACAAAAACAGAAATATAGATCAATGGAACAGGATAGATAGCCCAGAGATAAACCCACGCACATATGGTCACCTTATCTTTGATAAAGGAGGCAGGAATATACAGTGGAGAAAACACAGCCTCTTCAATAAGTGGCTCTGGGAAAACTGGACAGCTACATGTAAAAGAATGAAATTAGAACACTCCCTAACACCATACAGAAAAATAAACTCAAGATGGGTTAAAGACCTAAATGTAATGCCAGACACTATAAAATGCTTAGAGGAAAACATAGAAAGAACACTCTTACATAAATCAGAGCAAGATTCTTTTTGACCCACCTTTTAGAGAAATGGAAATAAAAACAAAAGTAAACAAATGGAACCTAATGAAACTTAAAAGCTTTTGCACAGCAAAGGAAACCATAAACAAGATGAGAAGAGAGTCCTCAGAATGGGAGAAAATATTTGCAAATGAAGCAACTGACAATGGATTCATCTCCAAAAGTTACAAGAAGCTCATGCAGCTTAATATCATAAAAACAAGCTCAATCCAAAAATGGGCAGAAGACCTAAATAGACATTTCTCCATAGAAGACATAAAGATGGCCAAGAAGCACATGAAAAGCTGCTCAACATCATTAATTATTAGAGAATTGCAAATCAAAACTACAATGAGGTATCACCTCACGCTGGTTAGAATGGCCATCATCAGAAAATCTACAAACAACAAACGCTGGAGAGGGTGTGGAGAAAAGGGAACCCTCTTTCACTGTTGGTGGGAATGTAAATTGATACAGTTACTATGGAGAACAGTATGGAGGTTCCTTAAATACTAACAATAGAACTACCATATGACCCAGCAATCCCACTACTGGGCATATATCCTGAGAAAACCATAATTCAGAAAGAGTCATGTACCAAAATGTTCATTGCAGCTCTATTTACAATACCTAGGACATGGAAGCAACCAAAGTGTCCATCAACAGATGAATGGATAAAGATGGTGTGGCACATATATACAATGGAATATTACTCAGCCATAAAAAGAAACGAAATTGAGTTATCTGTAGTGAGGTGGATTGACCTGGAGTCTGTCATACAGAGTGAAGTAAGTCAGAAGGAGAAAAACAAATACCGTATGCTAACACATATATATGGAATGTAAGGAAAAAAATGTCATGAAGAGCCTAGGGGTAGGACAGGAATAAAACACAGACTTACTAGAGCATGGACCTGAGGATATGGGGAGGGGGAAGGGTAGGCTGTGACGAAGTGAGAGAGTGGCATGGACATATATACACTACCAAACATAGGGTGGATAGCTAGTGGGAAGCAGCCGCATGGCACAGGGAGATCAGCTCGGTGCTTTGTGACCACCTAGAGGGGTGGGATAGGGCGGGTGGGAAGGAGGGAGATGCAAGAGGGAAGAGATATGGGAACATATGTATATGTATAGCTGATTCACTTTGTTATAAAGCACAAACTAACACACCATTGTAAAGCAATTATACTCCAATAAAGATGTTTACAAATAAATAAATAAAATGATACCATGGAGATAAGTAATTTTAAAAAGAGGATGCATTTATAGTATAACAAAATGTTATTCTTCATTAATAATTATGTTTCTCATTTCATAATATTGTTCTAATCAATTTTGCTCCAAATATTGTAATAATGACTCAATCTTGAATATATTGTTAAATATTTAGAGCTTTATATTTACACAGATTTCACAATAAAAAATTACAATGTAAAAAACTGTAGATTGCTTTATGGATAATGTGAATGAAATGTGATAAGGGAGCTTCATTTTTAACAGAGATTACAGCTGGGGGATTGTAATTGTAGCTGCAGAGCATCAGAAATTAGAGATGATGTAATAAAACATCTTATGACTCTGGGAAAACTTAGTTTCGGATTTATTAACTTCAGATCAAACCTTCGACATGCAGTGATTAAAATATAGTCCCCAGAAAGGGAATAAGGACACAGCATTTGAATAAATTAGCTTTTCATAGTTCTAGACCTTGAATTGAAAAATCACACATTTGATACTAAGTTTCTATTCTCCTTTAGCCTAAGTTGTTTAATTAAATTCTTATTTTAGAAAACAGGGGGCTGCTACCATTTAGAAATGAAAATAATTTTTACTAAGTGAATTACATTTAGCAAAAAATGGAAGTTAAAATTACAACTATAATTTTTAAAAGATTGTTAAATGTGGCCGTTTAAAAAATTAAGCAACTCAACTGCTTAATTTTAGAGTAAAAATTATACCACTGTATTGTACAGGAATAGAGATGTGTGTGAAATATGCAAATTAAGCCTTTAAAAGTAAAACATACATGAAGCTCTAAGTTTATTTTCTAAAATTCTGAATTTATAGCAGAGGATGACTTGTAATTTATAGTTTAGTGTCAGAGAAATCTGATAAAAAGCTTTTCCTATTTCATCACATGTTTAAGTAAAATAGCTCTGATATAAAATTGTTGTGACAGTTATTCACAGTTTTCTTTTACTGACACAATCTATCCAATGAAGGAGAAAATATGTCTAGAGTTTTTCTCTGAAAGTTATGATTATATATGACCCTTAGGGAAAGGAAAGAAGGAGAGGCAGAGGAAGGAGAAGAGGGAAGGAAAGGAAGAAGAGGAGGGAAGGAAGGAGGGAAGAATAGGAAAAAAAGAGAGGGAGGGAAGAATAAGAAAAATGGAAGGAAGGATGGAAGGTGAGAAGGAGAGAGAGGTTGCAGATAGAGAGTTGTGGCTGGCAGTCTGGGGACAGGTTGTGGCAAATGGATAACTGTAATGTTATCAATAGGTAGGATTTAGGTGGCCATTTGATATTGTTATTTTTTCTACTACTGGTCTCTGATTGCCTGTGCTAAACAAATTATAGTCTTTTTTCAAGTCATCTTGGCTAGGTGTTCAGGGTAATTCACCACTAAATCGGAACCGCAGGCACTTGTATTGAATAAAGAATTGGCAAAGAGTTTTAGCCTCTAATAAGACCTCTCCAGACTGGGGATGGGACAAATTGGCCAATCTGGACAAGATGATAATAGCATTGTTCAAGATTCATTTTTAGCTGCACAGTATACTGCTACCTGGGAAATTTCATTATCCAAAGATTGAACAAGCAGTCTTAGTGGGTACAGTGTATATTTAAATGAGAAATAATTACTTGGATGTGCATAATTTTTTTATTGTTAAGGTCAAAGTCTTTAATGAAAATTCTATGATTATTTTTTAAACTCTGGCTATATCTACACAAAGAGCAACTGAATGGCTCCAGAGTCATTCTGATTGTAACTTTTGTTGATTAAATTCAGCCACAATCTGATGACAAAAGAACTTGTCTAGCATGGACTTAGAAGGATTAGTGGAACAATGTGTGTGTGGGGGGGAAATGGCACTAATTGTTTAAACTAAAAACAAAACAGAATGTTTCTTGGTATTATTCTATTGCCATGAGCATAGCAGAAAAGTGGGTATTACAAATAGTTTTTCCCTCATTCAATCAATGAGAAAGGGTACAGACAATATAGTAACATGGTCTAAGGTCACTTAGTGAATGTAGATGCCTTAACATAAATACAGACTTCGTGGGGAATAGATGTTTCTTCTTTTTCTTTTTCTGTGAGCCCCACCATGCCCCTTCTTAAACATCTCCTCATTTCTCCACCAAAGTTATAACCGAACAAACTAAAACTAAACAGTTTATTTCCATTGGTATCCAATGGATTTCACAAGTTAGAGGACAGTCATCTTAGTGTGAGGAGATTGATGATTCTGTTTTTCTCTTTTCTCAAACCATTCAGCCCTGATCATCTCATCTGTTCATTTCTGCACAGCCTTGTTTAAGAAGCACCGTACCAGAGTTTGCTGTCTTTCCATATATGGAAGGTGTATGTTGCATTCTACAAAGAATAATGTTGTATTATGTTTGGCTGAAGATATTTGCACATTTGTACTGCAGTTATCTTCTGACAAATGTACATGTACCCTGTAGAAAGCTCATAACTCTGGATCACTGTTCTACATGTGTGCAATTTTCTTTCCTTACCTAATGAGAGCCAACTTCACTGTTATCTTCACTGAAGATTGTTAAAATATGTCAGTGTCAGTAATATGATTTATACTCTCATAGATCATGATAAAATTAACTGCCATAAATACAAAGCTCATAGTGTTACAAACACAAACAATTCTCATTTTCAAAATATTATAATAACCTTTTTATGGAAAATGGTATCATACACATTTTTTGCTTAAAGATAAACATAAACCTTACCAAACCACATATCCCAATGTCTGTGAATGGAAATGCATATCTTACTACATCTCAGTTCAATTCACTGTAAAATTTTGTCAAAACCTTATCAGGTAAAACTGAACCTTAATATTTACATGAATTCTGATAAAACCCAGTATATTGTGTTTTCAATGAAATACCAGTGGGATTCTGATAAGGAAGTTTATGTTTGTTGTTATTTTTAAATAGTGAATTATATTTATAAATGTCCTTGCTTGGGTTTAGATAGAGAGTCCTTTACATGAAATGGCTTTTATTTTTTGTCATAAGAATACCTAAAATCTGGGATCTTCTTTCTTCTATAAGAAAGCAGTATAATTCAGTGTCTTAATCTTTTTTGAAAGCTGCATAATGTTATTATACCCTAAATATTATTACCTGCTTTGGGAGCTTTTATCATTTGGGGTCCTTGATGTCTATAATTGAAGTTGCAGTGTGTTATAAAGTAGGATCTTATGACTCTGAATGTTAGGGTAATGTTAGATAATGTTAATGTCAGGTACATGGTTCTTTGTTCATTCATTCCTTAATTAAACAAATAGTCTTTGAAAACCCATGTTACAGAGAACATTAGGAAATGACATTGGAAAGAGATATTGGAATAAGAGTTTGGATTTAAATTTGATTTCCTGTGTATGTCAGCGAATAATTGAGAAAGAGATAAACCATTGATCACACGTCACTATTAGTGTTTTTGTTCATTTATCTACAGTTTTCTGTATGTGATTACTTGGGTTACAGTGATAAATATATATATGTATACATGGTACTAAAATACCTATAAAGTGGTAGATATTTTTAATAGTCTACTAATATTTTCTTTCCTCCATCAAATGCCTACTTTGGAGACCCCTGAATTACAATGTCATGTAGATTCATTAGAAATATAATGACTACCTTTTAATGGCTTTTGATATAAGACTGTTTTCATTCATCTGTTATTTATTGAATACATGCTGGTGAAAGACAGCAATGTTATCTGCTCTTGGGGATTAAAAATAAGAATAATTTAGGCTCCAATTTTAGAGTGTATCTTCTGTGAAGGAAGCATAAAAAGCAGAGTGATAGGGCTTCCCTGGTGGCGCAGTGGTTGGGAGTCCGCCTGCCGATGCAGGGGATACGGGTTCGTGCCCCGGTCCGGGAGGGTCCCGCGTGCCGCGGAGCGGCTGGGCCCGTGAGCCGTGGCCGCTGAGCCTGCGCGTCCGGAGCCTGTGCCCCGCAGTGGGAGAGGCCGCAACAGTGAGAGGCCCACGTACCACAAAAAAAAAAAAAAAAAAAAAAAAAAAAAAGCAGAGTGATAATTGCCACAAGAGAAAAAAATGCTATGGTGTTTTTGATCATATACATATTAGAATGAATGAATCATTTATTATTTTCCTCTTAATATGTGCCTCTCTCCCTGATATAGAAGACAGTTAAACTCAACTTCTCTTTCCAGATATCTTGTTAATTTTTATTTAATAACCCAGGGGTGAAAATATATTTTTGCATATGTTCTAATGTTTTAAAATTTCATAAACTAAGCTAGTTGGTAAATTTCCAAGGTGATAATAGTTTCACTGTTTTTGAGAGAGAGGCAGTAGCATGTTGGTTGTGTTTTGTGAACTTTTATCGATTTACTAAAAATAATACCAGAGTTCCTAGAGTGAATGAATCACTAGTGATTAATTCTTTACTAGATTTACAAAAATGACTTTAAATATAGTTTTCGTAATTCATAAGACCTTCCAGATTTCCTTATCTTTATATTTTACATTCTGTGTAAACAAGTAGCATCATATTCAAGAATTATGTATTTCCTATGATTTATTCAAGGAAAAAATATGTTCTGTATTATTTATCTCAAGATAATGCTTTGAATTACCTGACATTCTCCCTTCAATTATGGCAGCAGGATAAACTTTGTAATGATAGACTTTACCCTCCCTCCACAAACTGATTTCATCTCTGTTAAGCTGTAGGATTATTTTGAAACCTTCCAACTAGAAGTAAGAAAAAATAAAACCATGGAGAAGGGTTGGGGCAAAAGAACATAGATCAATCTCTACTTAAGAAAGTGGAGAGAAGAAAATAATTTACACTTAACTCCTTCATGCTTTTTCCCCATACAACTGAAAGGATTAGAGTATGGTGAGAGGGAAAATAATCTGTAGTAACTCTGCTGAGGCTAAGCTTTTCTGTCATGTCATATTATATGACAATTATAAAAAGCTGCCACTTTTAGAACCATGAATGCCCTTTGAGAAATTTGACGTAAAAATCAAACTGCCACTTTACCACACTACCTATGTTCGATTTTATTTTATTTTTTTTTAGTTATATGATAGGTGTTATGTACTAAAAGGAGACAGTTATTGGGGGAAGACAATAGCATTTGGAAAGAATGCAAGCAGGCAAGAAGCTATATATAATGAGATTTTACAATAAAATGGTACTCTAAATCAAAATTAGGATGTATTTTATTTTTAGCATTAGGAAACTTTTTAGATGAGAACTGTGCAACTATTTCAAGGTATGAGTTCTAATCAAATCCAATTATGAAGTAACCATATCAATGACTTACGGTTCCTTCACACTTCTTAAAGTTGATTACAATGATTAGAAATGTAGGGGCTTCCCTTCCCTGGTGGCGCAGTGGTTGAGAGTCCGCCTGCCGATGCAGGGGATACGGGTTCGTGCCCCGGTCCGGGAAGATCCCACATGCCGCGGAGCGGCTGGGCCCGTGAGCCATGGCCGCTGAGCCTGCGCGTCCGGAGCCTGTGCTCCGCAATGGGAGAGGCCACAACAGTGAGAGGCCCGTGTACCGCAAAAAAAAAAAGATTAGAAATGTAGAGTTGACTGGTTTGTCAGAACATTGAAGCCTTTGAGGTCTTGCCCTGCCTTCTCAGTGAAATTTGTTTTGAAAGCTCCAATCTGTATTGGTCTTTTTAATCAGTGATTGACTACAAAATTATTTTGTCCTTTAACTGTATATTTTCGTGTAAAGCTGCTTCTATTGTCTTGAACCTCTCTTTTTTTTTAAATGAGTCCTACCCACCCTTTTTTCACTTTATTTTTTACTTTTTTTTTCGCTGCATTGGGTCTTTGTTGCTGTGCCCGGCTTTCTCTAGTTGCGGCGAGCGGGGGCTACTCTTTCTTGCGGTGCGCAGGCTTCTCACAGCCGTGGCTTCTCTTGTTGCAGAGCACGGGCTCTAGGCACATGGGCTTCAGTAGTTGTGGCACGCGGGCTCTAGAGCGCAGGCTCAGTAGTTGTGGCGCACGGGCTTAGCTGCTCCGCGGCACGTGGGATCTTCCCGGACCAGGGCTCGAACCCGTGTCCCCTGCTTTGGCAGGTGGATTATCAACCACTGCGCCACCAGGGAAGTCCCATGTCTTGAACCTCTCTCATAAACATTTATTGCCATTTGACTTTTTATATTTTTGTATTTTAGCCCTTGAAATGAATTTAAATTCCCTTAAAGACAGGCATACTATTCTGTTTGCTGTAGCAGCTAAGGACATGCTAGGTGTTGTACAAATATTGTTGACTTACTTTATCTTCATGAATGACTAGTTTTACTTAGCATTTGAAATTTAACAATCTGTTATAGAGCTGTTTGCATATTTATGTTTATTTTATTTTTTAAATGCAGCATGATTTATGTCTGTTTTTGGTCAGTGATGAATGAAAGACTCCTGGGAATTAAATTTGCCACATCAAGCAAAAACAATTATAATTTTAGACTCTAAGAATTTTAGGAATTAAAGGACCTTTTTTTCCCAGTTAATACAGTTAGGATTGTGTTTGGCTGCATATAGCAAAATCTTCTTAACAGTAGCTTAACCAGATAGGAGTTTATTTTTCTCACAAAGCAAGACCTTCAGAATTATGTATTCCAGGGTAGGTCCAGTAGCCACAAAATCATGTATCCCACCTCTTCCTTTAGCCATCCCCAGCCATTTTCAACATTTGGCTTTCATTCCTTCCTGTGGTCTCAAGATGGCTCCACTGCCACAAAGCACTATGTCTTTGTCTTAAAATGGAAAAGAGGGGGAAACGGGGAGAGTAAATGCATGTGCCCAGGTCTGTCAGCTCCTACTTAAAAAGAAGGCAAAAGCTTTTCTGGCAGCCCCAGATAGAAGAGGTCTACTTACGCCACAGAAATGTGTCACATGACCTCTCCTAGCTTTAAGAGATCCTGGGAGGGTAGAGTATTTTAAATAAGTAGTTGTGTTTCTTCATTTATAATTCAGAATAAAACTGGTGACCTAATCCTAAAACCCTGCAGTTCTGAACAAAATTTGGATTTTTTAGTGAAGAAGGAAAGAACCGATATTGGGTAGGCAACTAGTTATGTCTGATAGTATACTCTTAACTAGAGCATATTTCTCTACTTTAGACTTAAGTAGCTTTTAATTACCTAAAAATGATGTGATTGTTTTCCTGTCTTCTTAGTTCTCACATTGCAGATGGCATGGAGGTGTGAATGTGAAAGAATAACCCTTGGATGAATGTTTATTAGTAGACATCCTTTATTTTACTTGACAAACTGTACAAAGGTCACTGAAAACAATGTAAATTAAGTGGAAAATTAAAATGCATTGTGTTTATATTTCCTCTTCTGTTCTCAAGGAATCACTTCCTAATTAACCACAGGTGTTGTCTGTAATTCTCCGAATCTGCAATGTCCAATACGGTAGCCACTAGTCATATGTAGCTATTTAAATTTCAGTTAGTTAAAAATTTTAAATCAGTTCTTTAGATGCACTAGCCACATTTCAAATGCTCAATAGCCACATGTAACTAGTGACTACCAAATTGGACAGCACAGATACAGAAAGTTTCCATCTCTGCAGAAAGTACTATTGGACAGTGCTGTTCTAAATAGCTCTAACACATTAAATTAAATTAAAGAAAAATTATATTATTCATTTCTGTCTTCCTACCTCTGAATATTTTTTAAATTGGAGAAAGAGAAAGTAATCACTTTCATCATAGCTTCAGTAGCCTGACAAATTCTGAAGTGGTCCGGTAGCATCAATATGCATAGCATTAGGTCATCAGTTTTCATATTCTGAAGAATTAAGACCCAAACACACTCATGGAGTTCAAGGAAAAATGGAAGCAATTAAAAGATTAACTGTTCTAGCATGGTGATCAAACAGGAAAACAAGTAATAGGGCCCATTTAATATAAATTTTTTTTAAAAATCAAGTTTTTCCTCCTTGTCTTTGTTGCCCTTTTCATAACATCTTATAACTCAGCCAGAACTGAGTAGTTATCCATTGTTTGGGGTTGTTCTTGTAGGTCTTTTCCTTCTCTTGTGTTTCTTGCCTAGAGAAGTTCCTGTAGCATTTGTTGTAAAGCTGGTTTGGTGGTGCTGAACTCTCTCAGCTTTTGCTTGTCTGTAAAGGTTTTAATTTCTCCATCAAATCTGAATGAGATCCTTGCTGGGTAGAGTCATCTTGGTTGTAGGTTTTTTTCTCCTTCATCACTTTAAATATGTCCTGCCACTCTTTTCTGGCTTGTAGAGTTTCTGCTGAAAGATCAGCTGTTAACCTTATGGTGATTCCCTTGTGTGTCATTTGTTGTTTTTCCCTTGCTGCTTTTAATATTTTTTCTTTGTATTTTAATATTTTTTCTTTGTATTTAATTTTTGACCGTTTGTTTAATATGTGTCTTGGCATGTTTCTCCTTGGATTTATCCTGTATGGGACTCTCTGTGCTTCCTGGACTTGATTAACTATTTCCTTTCCCATATTAGGGAAGTTTTCAACTATAATCTCTTCCAATATTTTCTCAGTCACTTTCTTTTTCTCTTCTTCTTCTGGGACCCCTATAATTCGAATGTTGGTGCACTTAATGTTGTCCCAGAGATCTCTGAGACTGTCCTCAGTTCTTTTCATTCTTATTTCTTTATTTTGCTCTGCAGCAGTTTTTTCTCAGTTTTATTTGTATTTTGAAATCAGGTTCAGGTGGCCTACAGTTCTCTCAAGGTATAGAATATATAACTGATCTGCAAATTCTCTAAAGCTGAGATGCAGTTTTTCTTTTTCATGTTCAGAAAGTATGTAGTCGATTATAGCTTTCCTATTAGAAGAGCAATTCCTTGCCCCCAAATATTATGACTATCTAGTCATGCTATCACATTCTTAAATTCTACCTTTAAGAATGAATTTATTTGGCTTTGAGCATTGAATCTAATTATTCTCTGTTGACATGGAAATTTCCTAGAATAATCATTTATAACCTTACAGATAAAGCTCAACTGAATTATTTTTCTACTCCAAACATGTAAGAAATGTTATGTATCTTTGTGGTTTTTTTCCTGACTCAAATAAAATTGGGCTCAGAGCCTTTCTTCTATGGTAGTTGGGGAATCCAGCATCTTTGGTCATTTTTCAGAGTTCCCCCTTCCCTTTAGGATCCTTCAGGGGTCTTAGAGAGGCTTATGGGTATGCAGAAAAGAAATCTACTAGTTGATATTACAATTTTACCTTTTTCTCTTGATAGGAGTCTCAAATATTTTAGGTCATCTTCTAAAATCCAAGGTTGTCCAAAACAAAGAGCTCTTAACACTTTTTGGAGGGAAGACAATCTGGACTTCAGGGACACAGCCATGCCTGCCATCTAAAAGTGAAAAAGGAAATATGCCTGTTTTTTACTTTTGAAGACAAAGTACAATTACTTTCTCAATAAAGTTACCTTACAACCCCGTTCATCAGTTTTTAGCAGGCTGCTTGCTAAGAGATTCTGAAAGAAAGCTACAAAGGGAAGCTAAGGAATCCTATGAGGGGTGAGATCTATATGTTGGTTCCTACTGTCTATGAGGTTGTCACAGCTAGGGGGCAGCTTCAGGGCATTTGCCTGTCACTGACCTTACAAAGGGGAAAAATGGGGCTGATTTTAAAAATCACCTTATAGTCCATTCTGTGACTTATTGACTAAATCATAATAAATTTAAGAAGGAAAATGAGTGTCATTATTAATAATGCCAGACAGTGTTGTCCAGGGTAAACTTGATATATAATCACCTCATCTATAGATGAGGAGAGAAAATTAAAACAGTATCAACACTTTGCAAACTGAATTGTTTGATGTATAGATTCTTTCTCAGAAAACCTTAAGTTAATGTTTTTTATAATCTATTTGAGAAAACCAGAAAGAAAATGGGCAATTGAGGCATGATGAAATAGATTCTATGATTGGGCAAAAGTAAGGTATTCCTTTAGATTAAATCTGGCCATAAATGAGAATATCTTCAATTGCAACTAACAGAAAATCCAATTCAAACTGACTTTAATAAGAAAGGGGCTTTATTGACTTATGTAACAAAAACTTGTGTGGTCTTCAGGCATGGCATGCTCAAGGCTCCAACTTCATTGCTCAGTTTGCCCTTCAACATTTTCATAGCAGTTACAGTATACATTTCACATGTCATACTGTATTAAAAAGGAAAGAAAACTTTCTTGACCCTCAAATGAAAGTACTGAGCTTCTCCCTGATTGGACTAGCATATGGACTAACATAAATCCATCCTGAGCAAATCAATGTGGCAAGGAGGATGGGAGTTCCTACTCTTATTCCTTGGTTTCAGAGAATGAGATGATGTGAAGGTTACCAACACATCTACTGTAGTCACTACTTCATGTTAAAGGGAGCTGACAGTTGGTCAAGAAAGGTTCCTTAGAGGAGCCAATATGTAAACCAAATGTAATTGCTTTGTAACCAGCCTAACAGTCTTATAAACATGGTTCATTTTTTGTTTCATTCTATTTTCCTCTTTCTTGGTAGTGTTTCATGAGTAATTCTGAAATGAAAAAGCTAAAAAGAGAAAGTAGACACAGGATACTATCTCTTTTGTCATTTCAAAAAGAATACATATTCATTGTCTTTCCTTACACATCAAGAGAAATGGAATGTATTACATAAATGTATAAACAAGGATTTCCAACTAATAAACAGGAAATATTTTGTCATTAACTTATTTCATTCCTTTTTCCTTTTCCTGTTTTTCTTTGTCAACTCTTTGATGACATCTCCAAATATCGGCTTTTATTCATCACAAAAAATTGAGTATTATAGTAAAGTACACTGTTATTGTAATTTGGATACTCCACCCTCTCCTCAATAAGAGGGACATTAATTTTTTTTTTTTTTTTTTTTTTTTTTTTTTTTGTGGTACGCGGGCCTCTCACTGTCGTGGCCTCTCCCGTTGCGGAGCACAGGCTCCGGACGCGCAGCCTCAGCGGCCATGGCTCACGGGCCCAGCCGCTCCGAGGCATGTGGGATCTTCCCGGACCGGGGCACGAACCCGTGACCCCTGCATCAGCAGGCAGACTCTCAACCACTGCGCCACCAGGGAAGCCCCTGGGACATTAATATTAAGTGAGCATTTTTCTTTTTCTCATATTTGTAGAAATAGCATGAGCTTTTCTGGAGTCAGGCATCTAAAGCCTTGCCTTGTGTGTTATTGACAAGCGATACAACCTTTCTCCTCCTCAGTCTGAGCATCTGTAAAACTGGAATATACAACTCGATGTCACATTGTAGTGATCAGGCACTCTTTAAGATCTCTGTAAACAGATTTCAGCTCTGCAGTTGAATTTGTTCTACCTGTGTGTTACTTCTCCTCACATTTTCATTTTGTTGTAACATAACAGTGGTATTTTACATTATCCACCAAAGTAAACAATTAAAGTCACTCTTTAAAACAAATATTAATTTTAGATGACTAAATAGGTTTGTATGGAGGGTTCTTCTTGCTAATCGTGGCAATTACCATAGCTGAAAAATTATAGACACTTGAAAACCCAATTAATCATGAGTGATTTTTGCAACACAAATAAATCAAACTTTCAAACCTGAGATGGAATCAAAAGGGCAATGGTAGTGTTTCAAAGTCCCTTGTCATTTGGTGCCACAAATTTTTAAAAAGAGGGAGATAGGGAAACTTGTTTCACACTAATTGTTTTCCAAGTGCTTCAGAAAATGTGTACTTTCCTAATAGATGAGAATTATTTTTTTAATTTTATTTTTTCATGATGATACCTCTCTGGGGGGGAGGGGGTGCACCAGCCACGCCCCATGTGGGATCCCTGACCAGGGATGGAACCCATGCCCCCTGCAGTGGAAGCGTGGAGTCTTAACCACTGGACCGCCAGGGAGGTCCTGTAATAGATGAGAATTTTTAACTTGGATTAGACAGAAACTCTTGGAGTATAGTAAGAAGGGCACCTTCTGTTGGAAGAGGTTTTCAGAGAGCAGTTTGATGAGTGTGCCTCAGGTCAAAAGTGGTGTGGTTTTGAGAAACTCAGAGGCTAGAGACAGGTGTGTTCGAGCCCAGGGAGACATGCAGGGCGTCCAGCCCACTTACTTTCTTCCAAATCATACTTACCTTAAGGCCCCAAGTACTTGATGAAGGACGAGTGGGAAGAAAATGTGCATGCCATATAGGGAAGTTTTGCCCCTCTACTATGGAGATTTTGGAGCAGAAGTGTTATAGAAATTAGTGCCAAATGCCTAGCATTTATGTGCTTAATGATAATGTCACTGCCTGGGTTCCTGGGACGCAGGCCCTAAGACGGCAGGTGAGCATACAAATGTTTATTTGGGAGTGTTCTTGAAGTCCACGGTAGGGCAGAAAGAGATGTTGGGCTTTGATGCAGTTGCAGTGGAGGCCTCATCTGGCCCTTCAGGGAGTTCTGAAGCTGTGAAGTGATGCTTCAGAACCGTTGTGATTTGCGGGGAAAGGACTGGACTTGTATTACTCCATGTGATGTCATTTATTGGATGTGGCCTTCTCAAGGACAGGAACCATTCTGTAAAAAAATATACCCAGGGAAGCAATAATAGGAAAGCTGAATCTTGAGCAGAAAGGCAATGGAAAGCTTGTCAAAGAGCCAAGATAAAAACGTCAGAGTGGAGAATATTTTTGCAGCCCAGTTAGGCCCCCATAGGGTGAGAGGAAGTGGTCTCGTCACAGTCCTATATCTGAGCGCCAGGTTTGCCTCTCCATAACTAATTTCTTGTATTCAGTGATGATCAAGCTCATTCTTTCTCCATCCCCCCATCTCACACACACAGTCAGACACAGACACACACACACACACACACAGACACACAGACACACACACACACACACACACACACACACACACCCTCAGAGGACCATTATATAAATACCAGTCTGTTTTCTTAACTAAATTACTAGACCTGGTAATTGTTTGGGCTGTGCGGAAAAAGGTAATGAGTTGATACTTCAAGGTGAAAGGCAAGGCAGGATTTTGTGAAATTATTCAAATGATCAAAATAGTACACAGAAATGGAATGAAAACTTTGAAGAGCTGGTTATTAAGCCACATTGGACAAATGTCACCATGAGGAATCAAAAGAGAAATTTAGTGTTCTACTCTCAGAACAAAAGCAAATGTATTGTTGAACAGAATGCGGTAAGGGTTACAGGGAACAATTGTTTTTATACACTGGTTACACTTCCTGAAAGAATAGTGAGGTTTTTTGTTTTTTTTTTTTTTTTTTTAGAATAGTGAGTTTTAAAGAGTGTGGGTTGCACAGTGTTGTGAATTATTCTAGATCAATATTGTTATGCACAGCTGCCTTTTAGGTTATTTTGGGTATATAACAGTAGCACAAGCCTAGTAAGTAGGGGTTAGTAACTCTCCCATACCCTCACTATCCCGTGTTACAGTCACAATCTATATAAAAGGTTCACTCAAGGCAGATGTGAGAATATTCTAGAGTCTAGGGACAGGATTCAGTTAACCTTAGAGAGAATGTCAGGCAATCAGTGTCTTTGGGTTCAATGTGGAGACACAGAGTAGTCTGGGCATCAAATCTTGGGTAAAAGTCCAAAAGGTACTGGCTCCATAGCTCACTAGACTTTTATACCTGGTCCTTAATAAAGATGAAGAATGTCTCTAATATATTTCAACCAAAACATAGATCTTGAATAACAGTAATATTGTGAGTGAAAGTCCACTTCTAATATTCATTTTGCTCATTTGCAAGACTTCTGATGTTGACTGTGGTTAAAAATAGTTTAGGGCTTCCCTGGTGGTGCAGCGGTTGAGAGTCCGCCTGCCGATGCAGGGGACGCGGGGTTCGTGCCCCGGTCTGGGGCCGCGGAGCGGCTGGGCCCGTGAGCCATGGCCGCTGAGCCTGCGCGTCCGGAGCCTGTGCTCCGCAAGGGGAGAGGCCACAACAGTGAGAGGCCCGCGTATCACAAAAAAAAAAAAAAAATAGTTTAAATGCTTGTAGCACCTGTCGGAGGAATCTGGCCTTTCTGATTAAAGTCTAACCCCATCCCCCATATGAATTTCTGATTGAGGTAACTGACTGGTAACACATGCATTCTATCACATATATAAGCTCTATGCTGAAGTATGTTAAAGTCAATCACAGACTTCCTAACATAATTCATAATTTTTTGTTAATGAAAAATGGCTTTGGGGTTTGTTTGTATTTTTACCACAGACATTTTAACATGCATCGAATCAAGTGTCCACTGATTCATAATCTTCAAGGTCAGATTTCTTATCCATTTTATCTTCCTTACAGTAATCAATCATAGGTAGTTGAAACATATATATGTAGGTTTTTCTTGATTTAAGGTATTTAGCGTTAAGAATATATCTGGTAAACAAGCCAACTCTGGGTCAACAATATATTTGCCAGGATTTTATCCTTGTGTATAAATATTTTAAGTGAGACATTTCTTTCATCTTTGTTGATGTCCTAACTACATGAGAAATTTCATCATTTTCAATGGTCCAACTACAAAACAAAGCACACAGCCCCCAAATCAAAAATTCTTTGTATATATTAAGAAGAGACAACCGTTTGGTGTCAGTTCAGTCACGAATGAAATGCTGTTATGTGAGAACATCTCCCTGGCTTGTGTAGGGGTAATGGGGCATGGGATTTACAGATCCGGCAATAACCAAGAGCTTGAAAAGATATGTAGGTTTTTCCTACAACTTTGCTTAATGAAACCCTCAGTTTGTGCTGTGAAAAGAGCTTATTGTTTTCTTTTCATGCAAATCATCTTAGTTTTTATCTGTTTATTTAATAGTCTGTAATTTGGAGTAATATATTCTTTTTTCTTTTCTGGGACTGTTGTGAAGTGGTAAGCAGAAAATGCTAACAGGAAATGGATTAGCAAATATTGCATAAATCAGAGTTCTCGCCCTCTCCCCTCCCCCTCCCTCCCTTCCTTCCCGCCTTCCTTCCTTCCTACTTTCCCTCCTTTGTTTCCTTCCTTCCTTCTTTGTTTACTTCTTTCCTCTCTTTCTTTCTCTCTTCCTGTCTATCTGTACTTTCTGCTTCATCAATAAGAGAATTTTTTATTGTAATCATGCCTGCTGATAGTGTATTTTCTCTGAATTCACATGAGACTGTAGGTGGACTCTGGAGCTGCCTTGTGCTCTATATTTGGGTCAGGGCTCTGGAGTGGTATCCTTATTTGATATTCTCCTTCTCGCAACTTCATGATTAATTCCAAGGTAGAAAAAAGTTATAATCCTAAACTATCTGTCAAAATTAATTTCTAGTAACATTGCTCTTTTAAAAATAAACATCTATCCAGTATAAAATTTTACATTAAAAACTTAAATCAAGTGAGTCAGTGACATACAGTGCCAGCTGAGTGTGTGTGGACAGGTACAGCCATGTCATAGACTACAATTGTAACCTTATATTCTCTATACCTTTTTGTATATCTGAAATATCGCATTGCACTGTTCTATTAAAACAGTCTCATCATGTTTTTAAAAGCTAGAGTGGGTAATAAGGAAAGGGAGAGAGGAACATAGAAAAAGTTGATCAACATGGCACTTCAACTCCAAATTCTCGCTCTTAATGTCATCACCACCAACATTTTAAATGTATGTGTTTACAATTTTGCAGTTATTTTCTTTTGATTACTCTTGTTGATGCAAGCCTTTAGGCATAATATTTATGTACAGGATTTATGCAGGATTCTTAAATATGATAATTTATCTGTTGTAGTTTGAGAAACATCATTTTTAAAAATTGCGTAATTTGGTTTTGCTCAGAATGATCAGAAAGAATAAAACATATGTATGATTCATCTCATGAAAATTAAAATAGAAGGATTAATTTTATTTCAGGTATTTCTTAGTATTGGCACATCTATAAATCAGCAACATCTTTTTTCTAGTTTGAGGTATAATATTCTAGACTTCATTAAAATCTCACTGATGTTTCACCACCTGATGATTCTATATTTGAATTTTCTTCGACTTTGTTTTCACTTTATAATAAGAAGAGTGGAGAAAAGAAAACCAGGGGGCATTGGTAATTGCTCTTCTTCTCTCTGTCCCTATAGCACTCATTTAAAAAAAAAATGTCATTGAGAAATATTTCACAGGTCTCTTCCCTCTACTTGCTTTGTGTGTCTACCGATTTCTATTTCATCCTTTTGGAGAAAATCCTCTGCGCCATTCTGAAGGTCATTTACCTGAAAATGATAGAGAGCAGCATCTATTCAAACAACTGCATAGTAATTATCTATCAGTTATCATTGTTCAGCACTGAGGGTCCCCCTCCCTACCTCCCTGACCCTCCCCAGCACATTCTCACAGAGCCTACTGATTCATTCACATCCTTGGGCTAAATTGGCCACCCACTGTGTTCCTGTTGTTTTGTGTATGGTGGTGAAAAGATTTAATTGGATATTGTTGAAAAGACACAGAGGCTAACTCTCAATTTTCATATGTGGTTCTTCCCTCTCCCTCGGCACCACCTCCTTTCTTTGATGAGAAAATTGTTCTCTCCATGGTAACAATAAAAAAAAAAAAAAAAAAGCTTTCAGATTTTTGGTAGTAGTTGTTACAGAGAAAAGAAGTCAAAAAGTAGAAGAGGTTTAAAAACGAAAAAGGGAAGGAAGACAGCTGGGAATAAGGCTTAATGTTTATGAGTGGGTGTGAAGCGGAAAGAATAAAGCTGAATGAGCGAAGCTGAGTTCAGGGGAGCTGCTGTTTCTGTGTCCCAGAATGTAGGGCCCCTTCTTTTCCTGCTGACTATCACTCCCCAAAAGATAAGGACTTTATTCTGGAATTCTTCCTGGATTTACTCCTGAAGAGTGGCTTGTTACAAAACAGCAACACCCTGATTTCCTCAGGGAGTCACAGTTCGTTAATTTTTTTTTAAAAAAATGTAACACTTCTGTGAGCTCCAGTTTCCACTTCTTGATAAGGACATTCAAATGGAGTTTTGGTAGCAAGGTGAAAGCAATGCAACAATACGCCTGTCCTGCCTCTGGATGACTGGTTAAAACAGGTTGGCCGTGCAGAGCAGGAGTCTCACTGCATTTTTGCCTCCTGTGCTTTCTAGATCGTGGAATTTTGTAACCCTTGTCACTAACTCTCACATAGTACTGAACCAGCCCAAAAAAGTATGCCATATTGTGACAAGCAGTTGAATTCTAAGTGACTGCAGAACCATTGTGGTAGGCTGAATAATGGTTCCCCAAAGATGTTCATGTCCTAACCTCTAGAATATGTAAATATGTTACCTTACATGGTGTAAGGGACTTTGCAGAGGGGTTAAGTTAAGGATTTTGACATAGGGAGATCTTCACGGGTTATCCTGATGTGCCCAGTAGCATCCGAAAGGTCCTTGTAAGAGAGAAGGCAATGTGATAATACGAGCAGAGTCAGAGAGAGAAATGAGAAGATGGAAGATGGGGGCCACAGGCCAAGGAATGCAGGCAGCTTCTAAAATCTGGAAAAGCCAAAGAAGTGAATTCTCCCCTAAAGACTCCAGAATTGAATACAAGCTCTTCTGAAACCTTGATTTTAGCCCCTGACACCCATTTTCAAACTTCTGACCTCCAGAACTGTAAAATAATACATTTAGGTTGTTTTAAGCCACGAAGTTTGTGATAATTTATTACAACAGCCATAGGAAACAAATACAGCCATAAACATTTAATAATCACCAATTTTGCAAAATTTTAATTGAGTTTCTTTTTCTTAAATATAAGGAGTAAAAATAGGGTATAGAGGAAATGGCACGATCCCTCCATTTTAACCATAGAAATACGTATTTCCAGTATTTAAAAAATGACAAATTTGAACGTAACCATGTGGAACAATGACAATATACAGCAGACACAAAGGAAAAGGTGTCCATTTGGAAATGAAGTTGAAAAAAAAAAAATGAGGAGCAACAAACCAATTGTGTAGTCTTCCCTCCGGATTGTTTTTTTGTTTTTTTTTTTTCTGGATTTGTTTAACCCATTGCACTCTAGTTTAGAAACTGAACTGTAGTGAAGCATCGATGAATTCCATGGCATGGGAAGTGCAATCACAGGAGCAGGAAAGTGAAGAATAGGTTTGAGAAGAGGAAGCAGAGTAGCTTATAGAGAGGCCTTGTGGGCCTGTGGGCAGGGCTAGGCTTAGGAGTTAGGCAGACAGGGTACAAACGCTTTTCTCCTTTTAACTGGCTGGCTCTCCTTGGGGGAAATTCTTAATCTTCTCTGAGCCTGTTCGTCGTGTGTGAACATGGGTATAATATCCAGCTAGGTAAAGTTGTTGTGAAGATTAAACAAAGATGTTTGTGAAACATCTAGCCCAGCTTCTGCTACCTTGTAGCTACTTGTGAAGTTGTACCTAATGGAGGAAAACATTGGAAAAGGAGGATCTAAATCATTTTATTCTACCTGCAGCACGGGTTAGCTTTGTGACCTCGTGTAAGTTATGTAATCTCCGTGCGCCTCCTTTTCCTTGTCGGGAAAAGAGAGTAACAGTACCTAGCTCAGACGGTGGTGTAAATTACTGTATGTAAGGCGCTTAGGACAGTGTCTGGCACACAGGAGACACACAATATCTAGTTGTTATTATTGTGTTGTAATTGTTATGCTGTAGGGGTTTGAATTGTAAGGCAGTGAACTTTCTCGGGAGTGGAGTGGCAAGTTTTAGCAGATATATATATTTTTTTTTTAACATCTTTATTGGAGTATAATTGTTTTACAATAGTGTGTTAGTTTTCCCTCTACAACAAACTAAATCAGTTATACATACACACATGCTCCCACATCTCCTCCCTAGCAGATATTTTTAGTGAATACTGTATCTAAGTGGATCACGCTTAGGGGCCGATAATTACCGTTAAGATTATAAGATGGATATTCATTAAACCAAAATTGCTCAATCAGTTGCATCCCTCCGATTCCTTTCTTATTTTTTAACCTTCCATTTGTGCTGCCCATTGTACAAATACTTAATGCTCTTGACTCCTCTCTAGTAACTCATGTAGTGGGCGTTACTTTTGTCATTACCTGTGTATGATAGCATCACTTTTGTGAACTAAAAGCTGGGAATTAGCTTTTGCCTTTAGCCTACCTAGCTTTGTGAAGTTTTAATTGAAGTATTGACCTCATTAACACCTGCTCTGGCCACTATCTTAGAGAAAACTTCCCCTAAAAATAAGGTAGATCATTGAGAGAGAGGAAGAGAGGAAGAGAGGGAGGGAGGGAGGGAGGGAGGGAGGGAGAGAGAATTAAGACTGAGGTATTAGAATTTGGAACCAAGTAACATTACTGATTTATTTATTATAGGTTTTGGTCGCTGCCTAGTCTCACGCCATTAAAGTGTCTGAGGCAGCAAAGGGTAAGCAATTTGGCTCACCTCATATAAATAAAACAGAGAAAAGTGGATAGTTGGAGAATTCTTATTGCAGCCTTTCTCCAGTGATTACTGCCGCTTTTTAAATTACTTAAAATGTATTGAAATGAGTGTTACTAATAAGCAACCATCCCAGTAAAACAGAATTAAACTTAACTCTTCTGAGTAATGTAAACAGCTTGGTTAGGTGTGCAGCATTGCAAAAACCATTCAAGGATTGATTACACTTGCCCTTGGAGCAGATCTAGAAGCTCCCAGTTGAGAAGCTGTGCATTTTCCTATCAAACAGAACATAAAGTGTCCATATTCCTTGGAATCAGCTTCATTTGAGCCATGTGTTTGCATGGGACTACGCCACATAAAGCAATTCCCCCCAAGCTGGGCTCCTTCCATGCTGCAGTGCAACTGTGTGATTTACTGGCACCGTGTGCTAATGTAGACCCATTTTTATAGGATGAGAACTAGTGCAGTCCAGGGAACTGAAAAGGCTATCTGAGCTTCTCCCCATAGAATACATCCCCTCCTTTAAAAGCTATCGCAATGCAAGTTCCAGTTGAGTTAAAGGCTGTTGTGCTCCTACAGGGAAATATGTTCTATTGTAATTTTTATATCTCCTAATAACAGTCTGTTCTTTGTTTACTGAAGAGAGCTTTTATGTCATAAAGTGGTATTTTTTGACAGAAAAGCAGAATCATTGTTTTATTATAGAAATTTTCCTCTTACACCAGCAAAAATAAATAGCTCATCTCTTAAGCTCCTGATCAATGTCTAACACCTCCTACCCCCCAGCAACACTTCACTGCAAGTGTATTAACACTCCATAATAGCAACTCTACTCACCTACCAAGAAATTATCTTCATAAATGATTTAAGCTAAGCCATGGCTTAAACACATAGCACCCAATCAAAGACAGATCTTTCTCTTCCCCAGTCATATAATTTCTGAGAAGAAATCGATGAATGTCGGTCTCTGAGAATATGCAAAGTATGGTGTCTATTTTGAAACGTGAGACCCAATTGTTAAGCTTTTATTCCTTATATGTATGTCCAAATCATACACATCACACCATTTGATGCGAAACTTTGATATAGATATGTGCATACCTCTCTTCTCTTTTTGGATCTTGCCTCTCCTGTGTGAGTACACACAGGTGCACTCTCTCTCTCTCTCTCTCACACACACACACACACACACACATTTTGCACTTGCTTATAAAACTCAAAGAGGTTTGCAGGGGCTTCCCTGGTGGCGCAGTGGTTGAGAGTCCGCCTGCTGATGCAGGGGACACGGGTTCGTGCCCCGGTCCGGGAAGATCCCACATGCCGCGGAGCGGCTGGGCCCGTGAGCCGTGGCCGCTGAGCCTGCGCGTCCGGAGCCTGTGCTCCGCAATGGGAGAGGCCACAGCAGTGTGAGGTGCGCGTAGCGCAAAAAAAAAAAAAAAAGAGGTTTGCAAACCATTAAGAGAGCATTCCTTAGCACAAGCACATTATTGTTGGCTATCCATGTGTCATCTTCACTTGGTAACACTCGAAACATAGTGAAGTCAGAAGGTTGAAACCTGGTGGATTACATATATTCTACATGACATATTTCCCAATTACTGTTCCTATAAAGAAACCTGGACTAGCCGTATTTGACTAATTTGTACCTAAGGTATTTGAATTCTTAGAAATATATTTATAGTTTTATTCGCCCCAAGACTGATTGATATAAATGTAATTATCCTTACTTTACAGACAAATAAACTGAGCCTGATTCTCTCCCTATATATGCAACATGAATTGAACAGCTGTGCCAATTATTTTGATAATTCAAATCTTAATATCTACCATTTGAAGATGGGAAAAATCATTTGGCTGCTTGAATCATACCAGTTGACTGTGTACGTGAATTTAATCACCTCTAGATAATTGCTCATTTCTCCACTTCACTTGCCACGTACAGGTAGTATCACAGAACAGCGACATCTCTTGCTTTGCCTCAGTTTATTGGTGGCTGCAGTTGGCAACAAAAACTAAGGTTCTTGTATCAGTACTTAAATAAGTGGCATCTCTAAAATGTTTTGAAGACTTGAAGAGGCTGAACAATTTTTAGCACGACCTTTTGTTTGCTTTGACTTTTTATTTTTGAGGGGATTAGTACAGTACTTGTTAAGGAACAGTCAGGCTCCTTTCCTAGAGACGAGAGTCTTGTCTGAAGACTCATTTCCCAAAGAAAGTATCATGTCCGATGCAGTAATAGACTAAAAAAAGGATACTGAAAGGTTAGGTTACAAAATGTGACATGATAATATTATATTGATAATAATTCTTATCACTGCTAGTAATCTTTGAAGTTTATATTTCTGGAGAAATCCCAATTCTCATATTCTGAGAGTCTCTGTTTATTCTTTGGAGCAAGAGTTTAAAATTTTAACAACACATTCTGACTGTTTACTTGTTTCTAAACTGAAACTACAGTCCCTCTCTACCCCCATCCTATTTAATGTAATATTACAAATGACATAGGAAATCTGTTTAATAATTCTCTGGGATAGTTCTTTACAAGAGTGGGGTTGAATTTATTTTACTTATATGCAATGGAGTTATTTTCTCCTGGAATACAAGGATGCCTGAAGCTAAATTGGAAGTGTTTTGCATGTTTTCATGACGGGAAATTTAGTCAAAGAGGAGATAGATGAGATTTTTCTTAGATTGCTGCGATGGAGTTTTTCAGTCTTCTCTTCAAAAGGACTTTGGATGCAATGGTACAAGATCAATATTTCTAAAATGCCACTTTTATTTTGGCATTCCTCTGTTCTAAGACCTCCAAAGATTCCCCTTTGCCTTCAACATAATGTCCTTACTCATTCATCTGGTATTCAGAGCCCCAGCCTCCCTTCACAACTTGATCACAGCCATCATAATTCTCTGCTCACTACAGAGTTGCTCTCCCCACTTTTGCCCAATCACCCTAGTGCATTCAGATCTCCATACATTGGTTTGAGCTCAGTCCTCGTCCTGGAATCCCCCTGTCTCATCACTAGGTCGTTATCTATTGATCCCGTTCATCCTCCAAGTTGTAGGCCAGGTTCCTGGTCCTCTGTGGCGTTTTCCCTGACCGTGCTCATCTTAAAATCCCGTTCTTCAGAATCTCGTTAGCGCAGAGTCTGCAGTCTATGGACTATGGCGTTTGTCATTTACATATTATCTTCTATTATTGGCTGACTGCATGAGTGAGCACGCACGCGCATGCGTAGACCTGAAGGTCGTCTCCCTAATTGCAATGCAACTTCATTGAATTCACTGGGGATGCTCGTTTATGCCACCCTCCACAAGATACATGCCCTACTGTGGTGTATTGTGCGTAGAATACTGTCAGTAAATATTTTCTGCCCATTTGATTGACCGGTGCTCAGTTATCTGTCAGCTCTAGCCTCCTTCATCTGGGGTTTATACAGGCTTTGGACAACATCTTTTGGACGCAAAACCAGGAGGTTCTGTACAAGGCAAAATATTAGAAATAATGCCCTCAGGTAGTTACATTTCACTATTAATGTTATGTAGTTTATCCTCCATTTTATTAATTTGGTTCACTTATAATTCAGTTTGCTGTATAGGGTACTCTGATTAGATAAAAGAAAATTTATCCTGACCAGTTGAAGTTAAAATGATTCAAAAATGGTATTTTTCAAGCTAGAACAAGAAATGAATAATGAAAAGTTTGAGCAGGAATAATTCCAAGATATGTATATTGTAAAATGATTTTGGTTTTCCGTTTCTTCTAAAATATATGTAGGGGTAAAAAAGAAATTATATCACTTATTTTATTGGGTCCAAATATCAGAAGGCCACAAATGTGATACATGTGACAAAAACTTGTCTTAAAACTGCCCCAGTTATTGTCAATATGCTAAATTTACAGAACAATAGGGTTTTAAGACGTGTGAACAATGGAGAATAACTAATAGATCTAATGTTGAATGGCTAAAAATGTCAGCACCCTTTCTATCAGCTTAGAACTGTATTTTCATATCATTATCAACAAACTGTAGCCTGAAGTTCTTCTTTCTTCTTGACTTTTAGATTATATTTCAAGATCCCCGATTTAGACCACATTTACTTACTGGCTTGTATAACTGAAAGGAGTTTTCATTTTTTGCATGTTAAGGGTTTGATGAAACGACAAGTAAATCGATCCTTTACGTTTTCTGTGATAGAATAACTTGGAAATGATCATCATAATCTCTTTTTCAACAAAAGGAAAGAATTTATTTTTAAAAATAACATACTAATAGTAGATTAGTTTGTCTTAGACCATTATAAGAAAGGCCTCAAATTTGGGAGGCTGAGGCACATTTCTTAGGTATCTATCACTTTTTTGTTTTTAAAGTTGGCCAAATGATCAGTAATATTTATAATACTGATAAACACTGCCCGAAACAAGGATGTGTGTTCTAGTAATTCCCACACCCTTCCAGTGTGGAATTTATCTTGTAATTTTCTTTCTTGTATCACTTTTTCCCCTTATTGTGTCCAGTCAGTTGGTCAGTCAACACTTTTATTTATGGCTTTCTGTTGACTGCATTCCCAGGAGAGGACTAAGAACCAAGGAAGGTATTCCAGCCAGAGAGAATAAGGTGTCCAAAGGATTACAAAAATCTTGGCTCCCATAACTTCAGTTTTTCTTGTCTTCATTGTTTCCCAGTTCCTCATGATAACATCCAGACTGATTTTTAAAAAGCCAACCATAAACTACTTCCACTATACCTATCTAAGCTTATCTCCCATTATTTCCAATGAATCCTAGACACCAGCCAGCCCAGCTGAGGCTTTGTTTCATTTCCATGCCTTTGCTCCTGCTTTCCATTCCCTAATGATGGCCCCCCACACCATCCCATGACCTAGCCACATCTTCCAACGTTCAAGTGCAGCGCCATCTCTGCTATGAAGTCTTTCCTGAGAATTCTCATATATGGTTACTCCCCTCACTGATTCCTTTTAGTGATTGTTTGTATCTTTACCATTCACTTTGGTACTTCTGCTTCACAGTTTCTCAGATCCACTTTCTAACTTCCTGTTCTACCCTGGGAGGACGAATAGCATGCACCAGCGGAGCAGAGGGTGACCGGGGAGTGAGGCAGGGGATGTCTAGGTTCCCTTACTGACACAGCCACAGCTCCTATCGAGGTCCTCTCCCTGCAGCTACTTCTCAGATTCTATTAAAGGTACCCTCTAGTTAGCCTTTCAGGCCTTGAGGAGGAAAGGCGTCCCATTCCAGTTTTTTTTTTTTTTTTTTTAATTATTTATTGGACTACAGTTGATTTACAAAGTGTGTTTCTGCTGTACAGCAAAGTGAATCAGTTACACATATCCACTCTTTTTTTAGATTCTTTTCCCATATAGGCAATTACAGAGTATTAAGTAGAGTTCCCTGTGCTATATAGTAGGTCCTTATTCATTATCTATTTTATACAGAGTAGTGTATATGAGCCATTTGCTTATTGCAGGAACCCTGACTGATTCAGTAGTTCATCAGTTAATCAGCTGAATAGATAATTTCCCCTCGCATGATCCCGTTTCAATGCTCTTGTCCCATTTAATCACACCTGTATAATAATTATATCATACTATATGATAGCTATACTATATTATACTATAGCATAGGTACTTTGTTAACTATATCCTAATATCATAGCTTTTAAGTGTGTGAACCCTGGGGCCAAATTGCTTGTATTCGAAGTTCTACCACTTATTAACCTGTGATCCTGGACAAATTGCTTCCTTTACTTTCATTTTCCTTATCTGTAAACTAGGGATAATAAAAGAAGCAAATAGTACCTACCTCTTAGAGTATGATGAAGATGAAATGAATTAATTTTTTCTTTAGAACTTTATTCTTATTATGTAACAAGAAATGTTCCAAGCATTTTATAAATATTAACCTGAGTAATTCTCATAAGAAACTTAAGAGGTAGATACTCTGATTATTTTCATTTTAGTGGTAGAAATAAAGAAGAGAGTAGTTAAGTAACCTGCTGAAAATAAGAAACCAAGTAGATGGCAGCCAGGATTCAAACCCAGGCAGCCTTACCCCAGAAGCCATTCCCATAACCACTAATCTGTGATAGATCCTTCTGGTGCATAGTAAGTGCTCAACAGCAAGTATTGTTGTTGTTGTTAATATTATTTCCCACTGTATTAGTTCTTTATGAGTCTTTAGTTTTTGCTAGATTATGAGTTCCTTGAGAAAAGAGGCCACGTTTTATCTTTCTATGTGTATTAGCTGAGTGCTTGGCATTTGCAGGTTAGTAACTGTGGGATTAGCTGTTTCCCAGGTATTTCTCAAGGCCACCCTAGCCTTAGGGAAAGCTAATACTTAGCCAAAACGGAAATGGAATTTGAGATCCCAGTGGCCATTATTGTTGCCGGAACCACAGGTTCCCCTTTTGGTCCCAAATTATTTTCTCAGATGATTCACCACTTTTGAGATAGGTCAAGTCCCCTGCTTCACTTCTCCTACAATCACAGTGACTTTGCTTCCCCAATAACCATTGGTAGTAAAAGGGTCCCATCTCAGAGGACTGCCAAGTGTCCTGTTCTGCTTTTCCTGACCAAAAGATTTTTTTTTTCTCAAATATGTATTTTTTAGCTTCATGATTGCTCCTTACAGAAATTTAGAACAAGTTCTCAGGAACTAAGCAAGAGGCATTTGATTGACATAATTTGCATTTAAGTGTGTTCTTCGCCATCACTTCAGGCAAGATACACAACTATTATTGTCTGCTCACTTCAGGGTTAAGGTCAGGATTGGCTACATAATTTGTGAGCCCCAATGACAAATGAAAATGCAAGGCCCCTTGTTAAAAAATAGTAAAGAATTTCAAGATAGCAACAGCAGCGTAAACTAAGTAAGGGGCCCTTCTATTTGCAGAGCCCAGTGCAACACTTTTAAGTTGCATTCCCGTGAAGCTGGCCATGCTTGAGGTCTCTCCCTACCCAGGGCAATTCTGACTCAGGAAGACTTTACTTTTTTTTTTTTTTTGTCTTAGCTTTACTATCTTCTGTAGTCAGAAAACTTGCCCCAAAGTTCCTTTTGTCATGTCTTTCAGGATTCCTGGTGTCTTGCTTTGATATCCCAGTGTTCTTGAGCTACAGGCATAGAACGGAACCATCCCCATCACCGTGTAACACATATAAATAATCTTGTTTTCTTTCAGTTAACATCTAGGCTCATTGAAAGTAATGGTCATGCCCTTTAAAAAAAAAGTAGCAGTGGTTTTTAATATAGCTAATTTAAAAATACTAATTCACTTGAATCTTAAGAGTTATATTAATAATGTCCAGAAATTGTGAACTATACATCCAGGTGGTAATATCATGGAGTCACCATATTATGTGGATCTGAAGAGCTGATGAGAGGTTTAGGGATTAGAAGGGCAAAAGTGGGTGTGTTAGTTGGGGCCTGAGTTTAAACATCCCAAGACAGGATTAAACAGGAAATTATTTTATTAGAGAAAATATCAGTGTGAAAGGAAATAGACAGGAATCCAGGGAAGGTGGGACAGCCATTAGACCAAAATGCAAGTCTTACACGAAATGAAGGAAAAAGGGAGAGAAAATTGGGTAGAAGTACCCCAGTGTACAGTCTGAGGAAGTTTCAGCAAAGCTATCAGGGAGACATGGAGCTGCAGTTAGCCAGAGGAGCCCCAGCTCTCCCAAGAAAGACTCTGCTTTAGTATCTTCATCACATTCAGTCATTGGTGGGGAGCAGTCTGTGGGAGGCTTGGCTTCTTCTCTCCAGTGTAGTGATGGATTTCCAAATGCAGCAGCTAAAGTCCTCAGTCATTTAGATCTCAGTCATAAAAGGCTTGTACTTTCTCGGGGCCACCACACTGGGTATTAGCAACAATAGCACTTAAAGACGTGAAAGCATAAAACTACTAGAAAAAAACAGGAAGAAAGCTTCTTGACATTAGCCTAGGCAATTATTTTTTGGATATGACACCAAAATCACAGGCAACAAAAGCAAAAATAGACTAGTGGGATTGCATCAAACTAAAAATGCTTATGCACAGCAAAGGAAAAAAATCAACAGAATGAGAAGGCAACCAATGGAATGAGAGAAAGTATTTGCAAACCATGTATCTGATAAGGGTTTAAGATCCAAAATGTATAAGGAACTCATACAACTCAAGAGTAAAAATAATAATAATCAGATTTAAAATTGGGCAGAGGACCTGAATAAACATTTTTCCAAAGAAGACATCCAAATGGCCAACAGGTCTATGAGAAGGTGCTCAACATCACTCATCATCAGGGAAATGCGAATCAAAATCACGATGAAAATTAACTCACACCTGTTAGAGTGGCTATTATCAAAAAGACAAGAGATTACAACTGTTGGTGAGGGTATGGAGAAAAGGGAACCCTGTACACTGTTGGTAATGAGGTTCCTCAGAAGATTAAAAATAGAAACACCATATGATCCAGCAGTCTCACTTCTGGGTTTATATCTAAAGGAAATGGAGTCGGGATCCCAAAGAGATATATCTGCACTCCCATGTTCACTGCAGCATTATTCACAATAGGCAAGATATGTAAACAACTTAAAAGTCCATCAGTGGATGAATGGATAAAGAAATTGTGGTATAGGTATATATACATTGGATATTATTAAGCCTTAAGAAGGGGGAAATCCTGCCATTTTTGATAACATGGATGAATTTGGGAAGACATTATACTAAGTGAAATAAGCCAGACACAGAAAGACAAATACTGTAAAATCTTATATGTGAAATCTAAAAACAGTTGAACTCTGAGAAACAGAGTAGAATGATGGTTGTCAAGAGCTGCAGGATAAGGGAAATGGGATGATGTTGGTCATAGGCTACAAACTTCCAGCTATAAGATGAATAAGTTGTAGACATCTAATGTAAAGCATGGTAACTATAGTTACTTATAGCGTACACTTGAAATTTGCTAAGAGCATAGATCTTAAGTGTCCTCATCACACACACACACACACACACACACACACACACACACAAGGTAACTATGTGAGATGATGGATATGTTAACTCATTTGATTGTGGTGATCATTTCACAATGTATACATTTATCAAAACAAGTTGTATACTTTTATATAAAATTTCTATTTGTCAAATCTACCCAAATAAAGCTGAAAAAAAACTTTAAAAAATGGAGCAAAGGCACAAAAGAAAATTGTGTAATTTAGACAAAGAAGACCTGAGAACCAGCTCCACTTCTTTCAGAAGACTCTCCTTGACACCCTAAATTTGGTTAGATATCTCTGCTGTATGCTTTGACAACTCCCTGTGCTACCCCTATTGTAATGCTCACCTCAGTTTATTATAATTGCTTCTTTACTGCCTCTCCTCACTACTAGTTCATTTTTCACTTGAGAATAATAATTTTTCCTCCTTCACTGCTATGTCTCCTATGACTAGCTCAATGACTGACATAACATAAATATATAAAAGTATTTGCTGAAACCCAAATTGGGGTACATTCTACAAAATACCTGGCTTGTATTCTTCAAAATAATCTGTGATATGAAGTTCAAAGAAAGGCGAAGAACTATTTCAGATTAAAGGTGACTAAAGACATAGGACAACTAAATGCAATGCATGAGGCTGGACCAGTAAATGAAAGGCAATTAAAGGAGTAATTTTTATACTATGAATAAAGAATGTAGATTAGATTATAGTACTAAAGCCATGTTAAATTTCCTGAACTAGAAATTGAGCTGAGGTTGTGTAAGACAATGCATTTGTTTTCAAAGGATAAACACTGAAGTATCTAGGAGTAAAGGGCATGTTATCTGCAGATTATTCTCAAATGGTTCAGAAGAGAATATATATAATATTACATACACAGATACTATATGTATATGTAATGATAGAATGATAAATGGTAAAATGTGGCAAAATATTAACAATTAGTGAATCTGGGTGAAGGGTATGTGTGAGTCCTTTGACCATTCTTACAAATTTTCTGTAACTTCTAGATTATATAAAAGTAAAATGCTTTTTTAAAAAGTATTTCTTGAGTGAATGAAGGACAAAAGGATAACCACAGTTAGAAGATGCTTGTGAAGAAGTTGCCAACGGAGATGCTGGTAGAACATTCAGAGAAGTAGAAGAGTTACGCCCAGTGGGAAAATATCCAGGCCAGTTTAAAATGTAAATGAGAAGTGAGGAAGTGGAGGACAAGAAAGACAACTTTGGGCTTAGCCAATCTATTTGGAGAGGCAGCTGAATGCAAGAATAGAAGCCAGAATTAAGGCCCACCGGGAGGCAGTTGAAAGCTAGACAGATGATTAGCATCAGCACGGGTAAATCTCTTTCAGTTACTAGAAAGGCTACAATTTAGGACCTACCTGACTTAAATGCTTATTTTCTTCCATACATAAAGTAGTTCTGTAAACTCTCTCACCTTGTCAATCTTTAATGTTAAATTTTTAAATTGTAAATAAAAGACTATAAGGTCTCCATTTTCACATTACATGTAAGTTGAATTCATGCTTATTTCCTGAAAATGGCAACAAGTGAAAATCACCATGGGTCTTTGTTCTAAAGTTAACTATGTGAAGATTGTTGATTTTTGTAGAAAAATAGTACAAATATAACCAAGTTTCTTGGTTAAGGTCTAAGATATAAATACTAAATATTCAACTACACATATAGAGTTTTCTATTTGAGTATTATTTAGGTAGAATTTCATTTTAACAAATAGCATTACGAAGTGTAATTCCGTCTAAGAGCCTAAAATGACCTACTTCTAGTACACATGGCTCCATCGTTTAACTCCCTTTTTCATAGAATTGCTATTTATAACCTTTTCTGTCAACCCTGGGGAGACTTGGTAGGATTAACAACTTTTGATTCACTTTGTATTTGAAGATTTTTTTTTTTTTTTCTCCATCTTTGCTCAGCTAGTGGAATCCATGATGAATTCTCATCTCCAAGGGGTAAGCTGTTTTTAGTAAAGTCCAGTAGCTGGCTTATGACTCCTTAGAAATAGCACTGATTCCTTTCTTCCCTTGTGTTTGTTTCTTCCAGAATGATAGATCCCTGTAGACGTGCTCAATTATCATGCTTAGGTACTGTTAAGCATGTAATAGTTCTAGGTTTTTTTGTTTGTTTGTTTGTTTGTTTTTAATAGTTCTAGTTTTGTTCACTTAAGTTATAAGTATCTGAGCTCATATCAGAAAAATAAGCATAATTAGCATTCTACTTGTTTAGTATGACAAATATAGGCCACTAAACCTAGAATAAAGAAATTGAACAATAGAAGACAACTGGAGGTCATATGAGGAGGAAGATTCGAGTAGAAACAGTTTCTGAGAAAGTAGCATCTGGTATGAGCACCAGATTGGGGGCAGAGAACAGAATTCTGTAGATGGATATTTTGGAAGTGCGTAGTTTGAGTAAAGATTAGATGTAAGGTGTTCTCTCATCTGTGGGTGGCTCAATGGAATAGAGATGAAGGTCATTGTATTTGAGAAGTTATGGGATTATAAAATTAAAGAAATTGTAATGGCAAATAAATATAGTACTCTCAAAGGAAAACCAGGGCTTCCCTGGTGGCGCAGTGGTTGAGAGTCCGCCTGCCGATGCAGGGGACACGGGTTCGTACCCTGGTCTGGGAAGATCCCACATGCCGCGGAGCGGCTGGGCCCGTGAGCCATGGCCGCTGGGCCTGTGCGTCCGGAGCCTATGCTCCACAACGGGAGAGGCCACAACAGTGAGAGGCCCGCATACCGCAAAAAAAAAAAAAAGAAAGAAAACCAAATGAAAAGAAAAAATAATTGTTCCTCTCATTGCGTGCATGTGTCCTGTTTTTTAGCAAGAAGGTATTTCAATCACTGTATACTATCTTAACAAAAAATATTACATGAATGCCATATTCAGATCCTTCCCTTTATTTCTGGAAGGAAAATTGAAGGAGAAAATTCCCATTCTGGTCTACTGAGAAACCACTATTTAATTAGCATATTAGCATCTCATAAAGTCCATATATATACATACACACATAATTATTATTATTGTACGTTTTCTTTTTTGAAATGGACATTTGTATGTGTTGACCAAAAAGTGGGATAAAGTTACAGTTTTGTTTTGAAATCTTTTAGAAAGGCATAGTTTTATTGCAGTTGTGAATCTCCGTAGATTTTTAAGGAGGCTGCTTCCAAGGCTGTCATTAATAATCTTCTCAGGTGCTTATGAAGCATGTGTCTGTCAGCAGAATTAGAGAATTACCCAACGAGAGAACAGGTTTCACAGTACCCTGAGACCTATTTTGTTCATTAGAGAGGAAAATGGCTGGTTTTAAGTCTAAATTGACATGCTTGCTAATTTCAGCAGTAAAAGCTGTTCATTGTGGTCAGGTTTAATTTAGAGCCTGGTAAGGTTCAGATGAAAGTTGATCAGGTTACTTCTACAACATACTTCTTAAACAAACTTTATAATCCTAAAAGAATAGAAAAAGGATAGCCATCATTGGGTTATGTATTCAGAATTTAGAAGCAAAGAATGGCCTGGTTGTTTGAGGGTGGATTCATATTAAATCAAAGAAAAAGTGATGATAAAGATAATCTTTGCTATATAAAAATTTCCAAGTATCAAAAAACACAAAATTTTATTTAAATTGCATAAAACATACCTAATGTATGTATTCATTCACTGCTGTATCCATAACACCTCAAACAGTGCCTGCACTTGATATTTATAAAATGAAAAATGTGAGTGAGTAAATGAATGAATTTTTGTACTTTGCTAGCTATGTGTATATAGAGGGGAAGATTTGACTTTATGGTTTCTGGGTAAGTCTGTTTTTTAAAAATCTATTATTGAATGTATTAAACATTTAAGAGTCAGGAATTCCAAAGTACCTTCTGAGCTTGCTGTGTCACAGGTGACCAGAGTGTAACATTCTAATCCTGGTAAATATCTTATTTCGTAAAATCTGTCTGCTACTATATGGTTCCTACTTTAGAATTTATTCAGTACTCTCCAGCTGACTTACGCCACTTACGTCAATAGCTGTCTTTGGCAGTTTGTTCCATATTTCAAACACACTTTTGTGTAAAGAAACCATAAAAGTTAGAAACCTGAAAATTGGATTTTTCTTCTGAGCAATCACAGCTTACAAATGTGGAAAATCTGTTAAAAGTTAACCCCTCCAATTTTTCAATAGAGTGGAAAACGCTCAAAGTAGATGTGTGATGTTTGGATAAGTTCTTCCCATTATTTTAACACTACTAAAAGCAATTGAGCTCAAATCACGAGGCCTATCTCCCTACCTCTTCACAAAAAAACACTACAGAATGATCAAAATTTGGCCTTTCTAGATACAAAAGTGTTTAGAAAATCAGCACCAGTCAAAGGGCATAGTAGATAACAGATTTTCATAAACATTACCATCTACCACATTTCACCTCTTCACTTTCATTGGCCTCATGTGGTAGTAGACAGAGCATAAGATTTAGAACCATAAAGACTTCTGGCTTAGTTATTAGTGTGGTTATTAGGAGACTAAAAATGAGAAAACATGTGTAAAACATCTGTCACCTACTGGTTTTAAACTAATAACAACCAGTAAAACGTATTCAGTTTTAGTACAAGAACAAGGGAGATACATTACTTTTCCTGAAATTTCTTTGTAAATATCACTGCGATTTGTGCCCTTAGTGTAGAGAGAGTAGATGACAGAGTCAATAGATGGACACTTGAGGGAAGGAGGACGTTGCTACCTATAATTAAATATATATTGTATGGTCAGACCACTCAAGATGGCTGTTCCCTTGCTCTCTGTACATCCCCTGCCTGACCAGTGCCTGTTTCGCCTGTATCTTACCCACATGACTGACCTTCCTGCATACTTGCCCCAGGCCCCAGCTGGTGATTGTTTTCATCAAAGGGGAGGTGAGGGGCGTGCCCCTCTCCTGGTTTCCCTGGTAACTAATGAGCCCACCTGATGTCATTTCCCCTATAACTGGCCATCTCCCCCCCTCCCCCACCGGGAGTGAAGAGTGCCGCCATGTCCTGCCTGCAGTCCGCTACACACGCTGGGGTGTTACCTCCAAGACCTTCCTTCAGACAGGTCAGCTCCCCCATCCATTAAACCATTGATGTCTCTGTTGCTGACTCCGGGATCCTTCTTCAGTCTTGAAGCTGGGCAAGCACAGGCCTTGTAGGCTTGCCGCGTGCAGCCCAACATATATATATTTGTTGGCTTCAATGTCTTTGGTACTTTTATTATAGCAGTATTAAAGTCAGTTGTAATACAGAATACAAATATTAACTTCTAGCCTGATGCTTTCCAAACTTGCCTGATCATAAAAATTCAGCAGAGAATTTGTTAAAAATGCAGATTTCCAGCCCTCCTCCTAACATCTAATACATTCACTCTTAAGTGAGGCAAAGGAATCAGGTGATTCTCACTGGAGTCGATTTTGGGGAAAGACTCATTTAGCACATCTACATCACCTCATTTTATAGGTGAGGAGTTTCAGGTACAAAGAAGTAAGTTACATCTCTTAAAGCACTTCTGCGCTCTCTCTGTTTCTAAAATATACACCTTAATTTTGACACTGCACAGAATGAGATTACAAGTATAAATAACTGTCTTTCTCTTAAATACATTGTCATAATTCAAAATTACATTTTTTTACTCAGGGCACTCATATGTTGGTTTAAGGAAACCCAGGTACTCTGAAATGTCTCCACCTAATCTCTTTTATAGGAAAGCAAATCCATAATCAAGATTTTCACTTGAAATATTTTTGGTATCTAAAAATGAAACACATTTCTTGTTAAATTGTTCTCTGTAAAGCCTTACACATTAGAGATTTATATCTAGTAACATCTTTTTTGATTTCTAAAAGTGCTTTGGTTGGCTTGAAAATTACACTTTACTTTGTATTCCATAAAAGGAATGCACAGTGCTGGAGAACCTCAATATTGTTATATCTGTTCCTTCAGGCAACACTGCAGGATTTGGAACAGAGGCGCCCCCAGTTGGAAGAACTCATTACTGCTGCCCAGAATTTGAAAAACAAGACCAGCAATCAAGAGGCTAGGACAATCATTACTGACCGAAGTAAGTCTTTTCGTAACGGGCACGCGAAACTTAAGGAAACATGTACGAAAAGTTTCTCTAATGACTTAAGTTCATAAACCTCCATCACGTCGATAAAAATAGTCTAAACAGTTGTATATTAAAACTATTGTAACTAAGATTTTTAGTCCATAATGTTATCTTTCAATAACTGAATATAATTCTGTGGAATAGAGAAAATATAATTTGCATCAATCCAGACTTATGTAGTTGCAAAGCGTGGCGGGGGGCTGCTGTGGTGAGTGTGGCTGTGGCAGAACATGTGCTCCTGACTTGTCATTTATCTGGGCTGGCATCCGTGGAGATGCCATTCTCTTCCCTCATATCCTTGGTTGTTGGTTCAAGCAGGCAGCTGCTTCCTGGACCATCTTTGTTTCCTGTCTGCAGTGGCACTTTCAGATCTAGACGACTCTCTGCTGCTTGGATGCCCTCACTGTGTAACATCAGAGATCATTGTACCATTCCTCATTCCATACTGGGGTGGATGGGAACTTTGAGAGGCTATTTAAGGCCCATCTGCCTAGACATTGCACCTACCCTTCTTTATACGGGATGATTCAGAGTGACTGTGCATGAGGTCAGGAAGAGGGAGAGAGAGGGAAGGGTAAGGGAAACTGCTTTCCATCCTGTTTTCCTCAGAGGCTCTCCTCAGAAATAAGGCCCAGGTCACCTCTGCTGTCAGATTCTCTTGGGTCTCCCTGGGTTTCCTCCCTTCATTCCACCTCCTTTCCCTCCAGGGATACATATCAATATTACATTTTCTTACTTCCCCTGCAATGCCCGCTCCTTTCGCCTCCCACATCCAGAGGAATCTTTTCTAATGCAAGAGTAGGAAAAACCTTCGTTTAATCATCTTTTTTTCCTTCCAAAGCTTTTGTCTTATGCCAGGCCTAGGCTTTTGAAACTTAAAAACCAAGAGTCTATGTCTTCATAATATACATTCTGCTGTGTCAACACTTCCCTAAGGAAGTAGAAGCAGAATGTCTGGCTGCCAGTATGTTGGGGGAGAGGAAAGAGGAACCAGAATCGAAGGTTAATATTTGGAAAATATTATTAGTCATACTTACATTTATTAGGTAAATAGTGATAATAGCTCTTATTTTATTGAGTACCTCCCAGGTATCAGGCAGTACGTGTGTGTGTGTGTGTGTGTGCGTGCGTGTGTAAAACCTTTACAAAGTCCTGTCAGCTAAATTTCATAATCCCCATTTTATAGATGAGGAAACAATTTCTGAGAATGGTTAAATTGTTCAAGCTTACAAAATAAGCAAAGAATAGAGCTTAGAATTGGCAGATGTCTCTTTTTGGCTTAGAAGTGTGTGTTCCTTTCAGAATGTTTACCACTTCCCACCTTGTTTTGATGTTTTTGTTAATGACGTGAATCACTAGGACTAGGCCGAAAGAGGGTTTCAGTCTGCAGTTAGGGATGTTTTGATTCACTTCCTGGAGACATTTCCCCTTTCAGTTGTAGTGAATATTAATTAAAATAGACTCTTCTTGATTTTGGAATTTTAACTACTGTTGATTAAACAATGTATTTGGATATATGCTAATGTATTAGTTAGGTGGCAGTAGCCACTGTAACAGGAAAGCTCTCAAATCTTGGTAGTTTACCAGTTTAAGTTCACTTTTTATTCTGGTGTATTCCAAAGTAAGCAGCACTTAATGAAGTCATTCAGGAGCCCAGGCTCCTTCCAACATTTGTGTCCAGAACATCAAAGTGTTATGCATTTAATGGGCAGGTGAGGAACGAGTATTGACCATTGGAATTTGTTATGAGCCAGGCCTGGCCGTCGTACACGTTACTTTGTTCATAATCTGTTGGCTGGAACTTGTCACATGGCCACATCTAACTGCAAGGGAATCTGGAAAATAATGTCCAATGTTGAGCCCAGGAAGAAGAGAAATTAATTTGGCAAGAAACTAGTCAGTCTTTTCCACAGCTAATTTGGACAAGAAGAATGCACTTAAGTTCTATAGTTCTGTGTAATGTATAGAATGCCATTTATAAAACCAGCAGTACAAGAACAAAATTGCCTTGTAATGACCAACATAGATAGCTGTCCAACTGATATAGTAGAGTGTTCCTCCCTCAGACTGGAACCATGAGGCTTCCGCAGCCAGGCTGATACACACAGGCCTAAAAGAGTGAGTGATTTATGAGACTGAATTCCCACTACACAGTTAAGTGCTCTGTTTCTTGCCTGAGAAATATGGAAATTGGGCTAAGATGTTTATACAAATCCAAACATACTATATGGAAAGTCACTTGTTATTTTACCAATGGAAAAACCTTCTTTTCCCCCGAGGAAAATAACACTCATTTATTTTACAGTAACCATTCAGCTTTGTCTAAACATTTTCCATTATCCCTTGCAATCTTTTGTAAATATTGTATTGACTTTTTTTCATGATGTAGATTAAAATTGAGTGACTGGAGGGCAGGTTTGTCTATCTCTGCTAATATCCAGTGATTTGAATAGTTCTGCTTTTCTAAGCTTTTGTCTTTTAGGAATGAATGCCTTTATGAATGTTTGCAGCATAGTGGAAAGGTTCCAACCCAAATGGTCCAAAAAAGCATTTTCTTAAAATCAAGTGTCTGTTGAGACATGTCATGTTTCTTGTTTAGAGCCTAAGCCAGAATCGTAGTTCTAAATATGCCTGGAGCCTCTAATGCTGGTACCAAGATAATTCTGACATGATATGTTTATCTAAACAATGTCATTTGCAGCCCTGCTATACTTCAGTTTATCTCTCCATTTGAAATCAATAAAATGGGATGGAGATTCAGTACTCGTAAAGTTTCAGTCGTGTTCAAAGTAGAATTTTTCTTAGTATAGATTTGGTTTTCAGGGAACATGTAGAAATAAGATACTTGCTCATAAAATTGTATTTTCTTATTTGAAAATTTCAGTATTCCTTTTTTATTGCCCTGAAACTTCTAGAAATACTTAAAAAGGAATCAGCTAAATAAAGAAAAATATTCAGTAACTATATAGTACTATATTGAAACATGTTCCCTCCTTGGTAAATCCTAGTTCATAACTTTGAACAGTTGGAGAAATCTGTACATAGTTATTATATTCTGTCAGGAGAAAAGGCCAGTAAAAAGCAATTCTTCTCTACTAGTAGCTGGGGCTGCAAAATACCAACCATGTTTCACTGTATAAAACTGTTTCCATGGTATCTTTTGTTTTCAGGTGATTATATTGATGGAAATCATGTTGTCATAATCTAGGTGAAAGAATAAATTTCATTCTAAGAGTGTTCAGGTAAAAAATTCTCCTCGCCGTTTCAGTCTGCTCATTTTCCTTCAGTTGCTGAATGTGTCAACCATCCCTGGTCATTTTCTTCTGTAAAAGAGCTAGGTCCGGAGATCAAAAGCAGATAAGAAGGATTTAAAATTGCTTCCTTGGAGGTTTCTGAATTATGCAAAACTCGTGTTCATGTCCGTTACTACTGCAAATCTTAGTACCATAATGCCTCTCTCTCATAGCAGTAAGGAGGATATGGAAAAAAAGAACTGCTCTCTTATTGTTCTGTTTATTCCTCAAATAGTATTGGTGAACATGGCTCATCTGACATTTGTATTTGAGAACCTTGCTTCTGTAGCTTCTCCCTCCATAATCCCCACCATTACCATTTGAAAGATCTGTGGCAACAGCACATATAGGTTTTAAGGGCAAGCTGCCTGGGCTGGCCACTTAGTCCCTTTGTGACCCTGAACAAACAACTAATCTCAGTAAACTATCTGATTTCGGTTTCCTGCTCTATAAAATAAGATTACTTTTGTCCACCTCAAGGTTGGGAGAATTAAATGAGTTATTACATGAAGAGCACTTAGCTTCTGGCCATAGTAAGAGTTCAATGGATGTTATCTCTTGTTTTAATTATAATCTAATTGGGTTGTTTGAATGCTTAGTGAGAGAGCATTTAAAGCATTTAGTAAGCTCTTAAGTAACTATCTGATTTTTCCACTACCCACCACACACCCCCCCCCCAAAAAAAAAATGGAGAGAGAGTTTTAGAAGATCAAAAGGAGAAAGTTGCTTTGGAAAAGATGGAATCAGATATATAAATAGAATTAAGCAAATATATGGAAAAGCCTTCATGTGAGTGATACTACAGAAAGCAAAGCAATTGATGTAAGCTATTTCCTTTTCAGTATTTACTGTAACCTTAGGAGGTGGGCATTATTATAGAGACAGAAAACTGAAGCTACGAGAGCTTAAATAACGTGCCTGGGGTCCTAGTAAAATGTCATGTGAGGGACTAAGATTTAAACTGATGTCTATATAATTCTAAAGCCTGAGACACATGAAATAGTAAGGACTTGTTAGTCAAAAAATAGAAAGAAATATTAATTTGAGAACTTAAAATATTAGGAGTAGCCTCAGGTTACTATAATATTAATATAATGTTTTACTGCTCCCATTTATATTGTTGTCTTCTATGCATTTGCACGTCTAATTATAGGATTGTCTCTTACATGTGTTGGAAATGTGCAGGATAGTGGACCTCAGTAATCTATTAGCTGTTCAACCTTGACCAAGTAGATTCACTTCTCTAAGCCATGGTTCCATCATCGGTCATGTGGGGATAATAATAATAATACTTAAGCTGGTAGGGTGATTATAAAGATAAAATTACATGATGTTTCTAAAGTGAAGACCTGGCACATATTAGATGCTCATTAAATGGTAGATACTATCAAGATGAGATGAATCTGGTACAGAGGAACTGGAGCTGGGAGAATATGAAGGGGAAATAATGTATGGCCTTTTATTATCTAATGCAAGGGTGGAACTTCCAAAACAAAACACCAAGTGTTAAGAGAGAGTTGTTTCTTTTAAAATTATTTTTTCAGCAAAGACTTTTTCAAACTAGTCCAAAATTCTTTGAGAAATTTGGTGACATCATATAAATTTTAAGAGAATGAATTTGTATCGTATTGCTTAAAGAGCTGGTGTACAGGGCTGTGGAGAGGAGAATGCTCTACTGTATGAGAATAAAAATACTCTCACAGGATTTCTTAATTAACTGACAGTTTTTTTTAGCAGCTTTGTCAACCCATCATTCATTGCTGCAACCAAATGTAAGAAATACTTCATGGTGAATTTAAAAGACTCTTATTCTCCGCATTTTTATGAAATCTCTATTGCTAATGAAATGCCAGCCAATATCTTCCCCTCAGGTATTGTCTAGTAGAGAGTTGCTTATTTTAGAAGTGGAGTCAACCATATAAATTTCCTTCTTTTGACATCTAGCACCTGCTGTCAACCTGTTATAACTACAAGCAGCTCTCAAAGTTTACATCTACCCGGATGCTGCTGGCAACCCAAGAGTTCAGTTCAGTAAATATTTGAATGCTTACTCTGTGCAAGTTAACATCAGAGGTGATGGAGGGGATACAGGGAGGATTGATTCAGCCTTTGTCTTAAAAGAGCTAACAATCAAATGTGGGTATTTGGACAAGTATATCCAGGCAAGGCAGTCTACGGTAAGTACTTCTGTAGAGAAGTATAACAAAATGCGGAGAGAGCGTGCAAGAGAAAGGGAGATTGGATCTGAATGAGGGGGTCTTGGAATGCTCCCAGGAGGTTAAATTTTGTCTAAAAATCTTAAATTTGATTAGTATTTTGAAAAGCAGAAAGAGTTTGGAGAGGGAAGGATATTTCAGGAAAGAATGACAGGAGAATACATAATTAGACTTAGGTTAGCAATGGTGTGACGGATGAATTTGTAGGAGTGCGTGTGTGCGTGTGTGAGTGTGAGCACATATGTTGTAGAGGATAAGGCAGTAAATGAAGTCAGTGAGAGCAATTAGGAGCCACGAGAGCCCGAGCTACAGCAGTGGCGGTGGAGTGAAAAGAAAGAACTGAATCAAGATATGCGGTGGAGCTAGCATTAACAGTATTTGGACATTGATCGGATGTGTGGAATTGAAGAGCTAAGAGAGTGCTTACTTCTTAAGATTTTGAGATTCACTTCTTTATATAACAAGAGACAAACTCAGAAAAAGGAGTTGATTATAGGTGATAAAATAATGTGTCTAAGATATAGTTGATGTCCAGAATGAGAAATGGTTGAAAACACAAGAGGAGATTTCAGGGGTGAAGTTACTTCTACACAGATTTGGAAGTTACCTGGAGTGGTTAAGCTTGCATAGAGATGGGGTGTCAGGTGAAAAAAAAAAGCAGGCCTAAGGAAGAGCCTGGAACTTGTCTTACATTTAAGGAATATATTGATAAGAAGAGTTAGTACCACCCCTCCCAGTGGCAACTTGCAATATAGGTGCATTTAGACAAACACACACTGAAGAGTGAGTTTATAGGTTTTGTACTGTGTTTTGTTTTCTGTATCTTCTGCAATCCAACCAGTCTAATAGTGTAAATTTTGGTGCAATGGACCTCAGTGTTTTACCAAGGGTTAAACGAAATATCACTTCCTCAATCCTACTACAAAAATAAGAGTTTTACTACATTCTGTCTTTTTTAAAAAAATTAATTAATTAATTTACTTTTGGCTGCATTGGTTCTTCGTTGGGTTGCGCGGGCTTCTCATTGCAGTGGCTTCTTTCGTTGCGGAGCTCGGGCTCTAGGCTTGAGGGCTTTAGTAGTTGTGGCTCTCAGGCTCTAGAGCACAGGCTCAGTTGTAGCACCCGGGCTTAGTTTCTCCCCGGCATGTGGGATCTTTCCAGACCAGGGCTTGAACCTGTGTCGCCCACATTGGCAGGAGGATTCTTAACCACTGCGCCACCCGGGAAGCCCCTGCTATTATTATTAATCTTTTCTTCCAGTGTTGTTACTTGCTAGGAATAGTAAGTATATTAGTTAGCATTCTCCAGAGAAATACCATGCGTGCACGCTCGCTCGCTCTCTCTCTCTATATATATATATATATATATGTATAATATATATGCATATATATTTATTTATGTTTATTTAATGCACACACACTCACAAAGAGCAAAAGAGAGAGATTTTTAAGGAATTGCCTCATGCCACTCTGGGAACTGGGAAGTATGAAGTCTTCAGGGCATGCCAGCAGGATGGATACCTAGAGAAGAGTTGATACTACAGTCTTGAGTCCGAAGGCCATCTAGAGGCAGAATTTTTTCCTTTTCTAGGGATCTCAGTCTTTTCTTTTAAGGACTTCAACGGATTGGATGAGGCCCTCCCACATTATGGAGCCTAATCTGCTTTACTCAAAATCTACAGATTTAAATGTTAATCACATCTAAAAAATACCTTTACAGAAACCTCTAGGGTGATGCTTAAATAACTGGGCATCGTTGTCTAGCCAAGTTGACTTATAAAATTAACCATCACAGTGAGGTTTATAGTGCCATGTGTTTCTTCACATATAAATTTCATGATTCCTTTCATTTTCATTAGTATCCATTCAACAGGGTACCTGGAAATATATATTTAAAAATGGAAAAAAAATAGAAATGATCTTTAACATCTTGATAAATTTCAGAGCTCTTGAGTTTTGGAAGCCTACCAGAAAGACCTAGGCAGCTAGCAGTTGGTTGTGGGATGAGAATGATGATTACTTTTAATCTAAGATGGGAAGATGTGATTTAAGTCCTGGCTCTGCTGTTTAATGACAGCAGAACCCTTGGCAAATTATTTAGTCTCTCTGACCCTTTGTTTTTTCATCTGTAAAGTTGGGCCCTGATGCCTTCTGTACCAGATTGCTATTAGGATTAAGTGGAGTGACATCAGGAAAAGCCCTTTTCAAATGGCAAATCACTACAAAAATAACAGTGTCTTGATCATCTTGGGCTGCTGTGACAAAATACTGTGGACTGTGTAGATTAAATAATAGACATTTATTTCTCACACTTCTGGAGGCTGGGAAGTCCAAGATCAAAGTGCCAGCAGATTCGGTTCCCGGTGACAGCTCCTTCCTAGCTTGCAGAGGGCCACTTCTCAGAGAGCAGAAAGCTCTGCTCTCTCCATCTTCTAATAAGAACACTAATTCCGTCATGAGGACCAACCCTCATGACCTCATCTAAACTTAATTACTTCCCAAAGGCCCCATCTCCAAATACCATCACATTGGGCATTAAGGCTTCATTCAGCATGTGAAAATTGGGGGGTCACAGACATTCAGTCCATAACATTCAGCTTTCTTCATCTTTGACAGTTCCATTAGATCTGCTAGGTATCAACAGTGACAGAGCCCTGCTATAAGTGTAAGAATTTTTTAACATTTAGAAAATGGGTACATGAAGATTGAAAATTGTTCTTCTGTCTATACACAGAATATTTAGTACTTGCTCAAGAAATTTTCCTTCACTGAGAGTGCTGAGTCTCTTAAATTCCAGTCAAGGGCCTTGGGAAAAAATAGGTTCTACATCAAGATTTTCTGAATGAAATGTTTTATGATATTTTATTCAGTATTAAGGTAAAGCAAAAGTATTTATGCAGGACATTGTATTGTTCTGGTTCCAGCTACTGCATAGTCTTTTTTTTTTCAAACAGAAAGTCACAAAGATTATAATCATCCTCATCAGTTCACTCAGTCCCATGTAATCAATTTTTTTTCATCTTGATCTTTTGTTAGCACTTTTATGAATTCATCAGTTTTCCATTAGAGTTCTGAAAATGCTTATTCATTCAGTTCAGCAGTATAGTCAGTTACCAGAAACCTATGCTTGTAAGAGTCTTTTTCATGAATTCCTTGAAGATGAAACCCTTTTATAGGAGCATTTTTGCAAAAGCATCAGAGTACACCCAGAACTGTCTGTAAATGACAAAAGACTTAAAAATGACCATGGTTAAAGATTTGATGAAAGTTTATAATAATGCAATTGACAAGGAAATTTAGTTATTTCTGAGATATACATTTTAAAATAATAGCTAGAATTATGGCTTATAACATTATACCAGAACATATAAGGTTTTTAGGAATTCATGTAATATCTGAAACATTTATATTAACATATTTCCATACAAATAACCCAAAGAAAGTTTAGTATTAGTTTTTTTAAATTTAATTTATTTTTTTGCACGGCAGGTTCTTATTACTCATCAATTTTATACACATCAGCATATACATGTCAATCCCAATCACCCAATTCATTACACCACCATCCCCACCCCCCCACCCCCGCAGCTTTCCCCTCTTGGTGTCCATACGTTTGTTCTCTATGTCTGTTTCTTAACTTCTGCCCTGCAAACCGGCTCATCTGTACCATTTTTCTAGGTTCCACATACATGCGTTAATATACGATATTTGATTTTCTCTTTCTGACTTACTTCACTCTGTATGACAGTCTCTAGATCCATCCACGTCTCAACAAATGACTCAATTTCGTTCCTTTTAATGGCTGAGTAATATTCCATTTTATATATGTTCCACATCTTCTTTATCCATTCGTCTGTCAGTGGGCATTTAGGTTGCTTCCATGACCTGGCTATTGTAAATAGTGCTGCAATGAACATTGGGGTGCATGTGTCTTTTTGAATTATGGTTTTCTCTGGGTATATGCCCAGGAGTGGGATTGCTGAGTCATATGGTAATTCTATTTTTAGTTTTTCAAGGAACCTCCATACTATTCTCCATAGTGGCTGTATCAATTTACTTTCCCACCAACAGTGCAAGAGGGTTCCCTTTTCTCCACGCCCTCTCCAGCGTTTGTTGTTTGTAGATTTTCTGATGATGGCCATTCTCACCAGCGTGAGGTGATACCTCATTGTAGTTTTGATTTGCAATTCTCTAATAATTAATGATGTTGAGCAGCTTTTCATGTGCTTCTTGGCCATCTTTATGTCTTCTATGAAGAAATGTCTATTTAGGTCTTCTGCCCATTTTTGGATTGGGTTGTTTGTTTTTTTAATATTGACCTGCATGAGCTGTTTATATATTTCGGAGATTACTCCTTTGTCCATTGATTTGTTTGCAAATATTTTCTCCCATTCTGAGGGTTGTCTTTTCGTCTTGTTTATGGTTTCCTTGTGGTACAAAAGCTTTTAAGTTTCATTAGGTACCATTTGAGGTTTTTATTGTCTTTTTTTTTAACACCTTTATTGGAGTATAATTGCTTTACAGTGGTGTGTTAGTTTCTGCTTTACAACAAAGTGAATCAGTTATACATATACATATGTTCCCATATCTCTTCCCTCTTGCGTCTCCTTCCCTCCCACCCTCCCTATCCCACCCCTCTAGGTGGTCACAGAGCACCGAGCTGACCTCCCTGTGCCATGCGGCTGCTTCCCATTAGCTATCCACCCTACATTTGGAAGTGTATATATGTCCATGCCACTCTCTCACCTTGTCACAGCTTACCCTTCCCCCTCCCCATATCCTCAAGTCCATGCTCCAGTAGGTCTGTGTTTTATTCCCGTCCTACTGCTAGGCTCTTCATGACATTTTTTTTTCTTAGATTCCATATATATGTGTTAACATACGGTATTTGTTTTTCTCCTTCTGACTTACTTCACTCTGTATGACAGACTCCAGGTCCATCCACCTCACTACAAGTAACTCAGTTTCATTTCTTTTTATGGCTGAGTCATATTCCATTGTATATATGTGCCACATCTTCTTTATCCATTCATCTGATGATGGACACTTAGGTTGCTTCCATGTCCTGGCTATTGTAAATAGAGCTGCAATGAACATTTTGGTACATGACTCTTTTTGAATTATGGTTTTCTCAGGCTATATGCCCAGTAGTGGGATTGCTGGGTCGTATGGTAGTTCTATTTGTAGTTTTTTAAGGAACCTCCATAGTGGCTGTATCAGTTTGCATTCCCATCAACAGTGCAAGAGTGTTCCCTTTTCTCCACACCCTCTCCAGCATTTGTTGTTCCAGATTTTTTGATGATGGCCATTCTGACTGGTGTGAGATGATATATCATTGTAGTTTTGACTTGCATTCCTCTAATGGTTAATGATGTTGAGCATTATTTCATGTGTTTGTTGGCAATCTGTATATCTTCTTTGGAGAAATGTCTATTTAGGTCTTCTGCCCATTTTTGGACTGGGTTGTTTGGTTTTTTGTTATTGAGCTGCATGAGTTGCTTATGAATTTTGGAGATTAATCCTTTGTCAGTTGCTTCATTTGCAAATATTTTCTCCCATTCTGAGGGTTGTCTTTTGATCTTGTTTATGGTATCCTTTGCTGTGCAGAAGCTTTTAAGTTTCATTAGGTCCCATTTATTTATTTTTGTTTTTATTTCCATTACTCTACGAGGTAGATCAAAAAAGATCTTGCTGTGATTTATATCAAAGAGTGTTCTTCCTATGTTTTCCTCTAAGAGTTTTATAGTGTCCAGTCTTACATTTAGGTCTCGAATCCATTTTGAGTTTATTTTTGTGTATGGTGTTAGGGAGGGTTGTAATTCAATTTTTTTACATGTAGCTGTCCAGTTTTCCCAGCACCACTTATTGAAGAGACTGTCTTTTCTCCATTGTATATCCTTTCCTCCTTTGTCATAGATTAGTTGGCCATAGGTGCGTGGGTTTATCTCTGGGCTTTCTCTCTTGTTCCATTGATCTATGTTTTTGTTTTTGTGCCAGTACCATATTGTCTTGATTACTGTAGCTTTGTAGTATAGTCTGAAGTCCCAGGAGCCTGATTCCTCCTGCTCCTCGAAAACCTCAAGACTGCTTTGGCTATTCGGCGTCTTTTGTGTCTCCATACAGATTTTAAGATTTTTTTGTTCTATTTCCGTAAAAAAATGCCATTGGTAATTTGATAGGGATTGCATTGAATCTGTAGATTGCTTTGGGTAGTATAGTCATTTTCACAATATTGATTCTTCCAATCCAAGAACATGGTATATCTCTCCATCTGTTTGTATCATCTTTAATTTCTTTCATCAGTGTCTTATAGTTTTCTGCATACAGGTCTTTTGTCTCCTTAGGTAGGTTTATTCCTAGGTATTTTATTCTTTTTGTTGCAGTGGTAAATGCGAATGTTTCCTTAATTTCTCTTTCAGATTGTTCATCATTAGTGTATAGGAATGCAAGAGATTTCTGTGCATTAATTTTGTATCCTGCTACTATACCAAATTCATTGATTAGCTCTAGTAGTTTTCTGATGGCATGTTTAGGATTCTCTATGTGTAGTATCATCTCATCTGCCAACAGTGACAGTTTTACTTCTTCCTTTCCAATTTGTATTTCTTTTTTTCTCTGATTGCCGTGGCTAGGACTTCCAAAACTATGTTGAATAATAGTGGTGAGAGTTGACATCCTTGTCTTGTTCCTGATCTTAGAGGAAATGCTTTCAGTTTTTCACCATTGAGAACGATGTTTGCTATGCTTTTGTCGTATATGGCCTTTATTATGTTGAGGTAGGTTCCCTCTATGCCCACTTTCTGGAGAGTTTTTATCATACATGGGTGTTGAATTTTGTCAAAAGCTTTTTCTGCATCTATTGAGATGGTTTTTATTCTTCAATTCGTTAATATGGAGTATCACATTGATTGATTTGCGTATATTGAAGAATCCTTGTATCCCTGGGATAAATCTCACTTGATCATGGTGTATGATCCTTTCAATGTGTTGTTGGATTCTGTTTGCTAGTATTTTGTTGAGTGTTTTTGCATCTATATTCATCGCTGATATTGGTCTGTAATTTTCTTTTTTTGTAGTATCTTTGTCTGGTTTTGGTATCAGGGTGATTGTGGCCTCATAGAATGAGTTTGGGAGGTTCCTTCCTCTGCAATTTTTGGGAGAGTTTGAGAAGGATAGGTGTTAGCTCTTCTCTAAATATTTGATAGAATTCACCTGTGAAGCCACCTGGTGCTGGAGGTTTGTTTGTTGGAGGATTTTTAATCATAGTTTCAATTTCATTACTTGTGATTGGTTTGTTCATGTTTTCTGTTTCTTCCTGATTCAGTCTTGGAAGGTTATATCTTTCTAAGAATTTTTCCATTTCTTCCAGGTTGTCCATTTTATTGGCATAGAGTTGCTTATCGAAGTCTCTTAGTATGCTTTGTATTTCCGCAGTGTGTTTTGTAACTTCTCCTTTTTCATTTCTAATTTTATTGATTTGCGTCCTCTCCCTCTTTTTCTTGATGAGTCTGGCTGATGGTTTATCAATTTTGTTTATCTTCTCAAAGAACCAGCTTTTAGTTTTATTGATCTCTGCTATTGTTTTATTTGTTTCTATTTCATTTATTTCTGTTCTGATCTCTATGATTTCTTTCCTTCTGCAAACTTTGGGTTTTGCTTGTTCTTCTTTCTCCAGTTCCTTTAGGTGTAAGGTTAGATTGTTTATTTGATATTTTTCTTGTTCCTTGTGGTAGGCATGTATAGCTATAAACTTCCCTCTTAAAACTGCTTTTGCTGCATCCCATAGGTTTTGGATCATCGTGTTTTCATTGTCATTTGTCTGTAGGTATTTTTTGATTTCCTCTTTGGTTTCCTCAGTGATCTCTTGGTAATTTAGTAACGTATTGTTCAGCCTCCATGTGTTTGCGTTTTTTACATTTTTTTCCCCTGTAATTCATTTCTAATTTCATAGCATTGTGTTCAGAAAAGATGCTTGATATGATTTCAATTTTCTTAAATTTACTGAGGCTTGTTTTGTGACCCAAGATGTGATCTATCCTGGAGAATGTCCCTGCGCACTTGAGAAAAAAGTGTAATGTGCTGTTTTTGGATGGAATGTCCTATAAATATCAATTAAATCTATCTGGTCTATTGTCATTTAAAGCTTCTGTTTCCTTATTTGTGTTCATTTTGGATGATCTGTCCATTGGTGTAAGTGAGGTGTTAAAGTCCCCCACTATTATTGTGTTACTGTTGATTTCCTCTTTTATAGCTGTTAGCAGTTGCCTTACGTGTTTAGGTGCTCCTATGTTGGGTTGCATATGTATTTATAATTGTTATATCTTCTTGGATTGATCCCTTGATCATTATGTAGTGTCCTTCCTTGTCTCTTATAACATTGTTTTTTTTTTGAAGTCTATTTTATCTGATATAATTGCTACTCCAGCTTTCTTTTGATTTCCATTTGCATGGAATATCTTTTTCCATCCCCACTTTCAGTCTGTATGTGTCCCTAGGTTTGAAGTGGTTCTCTTGTAGACAGCATATATATGGGTCTTGTTTTTGTATCCATTCAGCAAGCCTGTGTCTTTTGGTTGGAGCATTTAATCCATTCATGTTTAAGGTAATTATTGATATGTATGTTCCTATGACAATTTTCTTAATTGTTTTGGGTTTGTTTTTGTAGGTCCTTTTCTTCTCTTGTGGTCCCACTTAGAGAAGTTCCTTTAGCATTTGTTGTAGAGCTGGTTTGGTGGTGCTGAATACTGTTAGCTTTTGCTTATCTATAAAGCGTTTGATTTCTCCATCAAATCTGAATGAGATCCTTGCTGGGTAGAGTAATCTTGGTTGTAGGTTTTTCTTTCCTTTCATCACTTTAAGTATATCGTGCCACTCCCTTCTGGCTTGTAGAGTTTCTGCTGAGAAATCAGCTGTTAACCTTTTGGGAGTTCCCTTGTATGTTGTCATTTTTCCCTTGCTGCTTTCAATTATTTTTCTTTGTCTTTAATTTTTGCCCATTTCATTACTATATGTCCTGGTGTGTTTCTCCTTGGGTTTATCCTGTATGGAACTCTCTGCACTTCCTGGACTTGGGTGGCTATTTCCTTTCCCATGTTAGGGAAGTTTTTGACTCTAATCTCTTCAAATATTTTCTCGGGTCCTTTCTCTCTCTCTTCTCCTTCTGGGACCCCTGTAATGCGAATGTTGTTGCTTTTAATGTTGTCCCAGAGGTCTCTTAGGCTGTCTTCATTTCTTTTCATTCCTTTTTCTTCTTTCTGTTCTGCACCAGTGAATTCCACCATTCTGTCTTCCAGGTCACTTATCCGTTCTTCTGCCTCAGTTATTCTGCTATTGATTCCTTCTAGTTTACTTTTCATTTCAGTATTGTATTGTTCATCTCTGTTTGTTTCTTCTTTAATTCTTCTAGGTCTTTGTTAAGCATTTCTTGCATCTTCTCGATCTTTGCCTCCATTCTTTTTCCAAGGTTCTGGATCGTCTTCACTATCATTATTCTGAATTCTTTTTCTTAAAGGTTGCCTATCTCCACTTCATTTAGTTGTTTTTCTGGGGTTTTATCTTGTTCCTTCATCTGGTACATAGCCCTCTGCCTTTTCATTTTGTTTATCTTTCTGTGAATTTGGTTTTTGCTCCCCAGGCTGCAGGATTGTAGTTCTTCTTGCTTCTGCTGTCTGCCCTCTGGTGGATTAGGCTATCTAAGAGGCTTGTGTAAGTTTCCTGATGGGAGGGACTGGTGGTGGGTAGAGCTGAGTGTTGCTCTGGTGGGCAGAGCTCAGTAAAACTTTAATCCGTTTGACTGCTGATGGGTGGGGCTGGGTTCCCTCCCTTTTGGTTGTTTGGCCTGAGTCAACCCAACACTGGAGCCTACCTCGGCTCTTTGGTGGGGCTAATGTCAGACTCTGGTTGGGCTCATGCCAAAGAGTACTTCCCAGAACTTCTGCTGCTAGTGTCCTTGTCCCCACAGTGAGCCACAGCCACCCCCTGCCTCTGCAGGAGACCCTTCAACACTAGCATGTAGGTCTGGTTCAGTCTCCCCTGGGTTCACTGCTGCTTCCCCTGGGTCCCGATACACAAAACTACTTTGTGTGTGTCCTCCAAGAGTGGAGTCTCTGTTTCCCCCTGTCCTGTCGAAGTCCTGCAGTCAATTCCCACTGGGCTTCAAAGTCTGATTGTCTAGGAATTCCTCGTCCCATTGCCAGATCCCCAGGTTGGGAAGCCTGACGTGGGGCTCAGAACCTTCACTCCATTTGGTGGACTTCTGTGGTATAAGTGTTCTCCAGTCTGTGAGTCAACGACCCACCAGTTATGGGATTTGATTTTACTGTGATTGCGCCCCACCTACCATCTCATTGTGGCTTCTCCTTTGTCTTTGGACGTGGGGTGAGTTCCAGTGTCTTCCTGTCGATGATTTTCCAGCATCTAGTTGTGATTCTGGTGTTCTCACAAGAGGGAGTGAGAGCATGTCCTTCTACTCCACCATCTTGCTTCCTAGTCTTAATACTGCATAGTCTTGTTTAGTACCATCTGTTAGTAGTCTAACTCTGGATCACAGGAGTGAATCCATTGAGAGTCTCCTATGATATCGTTAGGGTAGTGATAGAAACAGTAAACTTGGCCATTGGAATCAGACTTTTCTGTTTAATACAGGAGCCATAGAATTGCTGCCTTGAGCCATAGCTGGCTTTCCGAAAAAACAATCGGTGGAGGGAAGGAAAGGCAAAGAGTCATATACCAGCATAATTTCACTTGTTATCAGAAAAATGTGTGCTAAACAACAAAATGTTTGGAAAGATGAAATTGAGTCTCAAATGCACAGAGTAAGAATGAGGGGAAAGCACCTCTCTATATAATTAAACAGAAAACTGTGCCATGAGTTGATAAAATCTAGTCATCCTGAAAATGTGAATATCAAGTGTAATTATGTTGAAAGGTAAGGTAATATGAACAGCATAGGAATATTTAGGTTCGAGTTGGCCTTTTGAAACAATAGGAATATATAGGTTCGAGTTAGCCTTTTGAATATATATGTTCGAGTTGGCATTTTCCGACTCCTCCTTAAGGATTTGGTGTAGTCTTATCCATTGTAGGGACCACTATAAGGGGAAGGCACAGTCCTCTTGGACTATAAAATGGGAGAATTCTCTTGATTATTACTAGTGCTTGTAAATTGCTCAGAGTTTTAGAACATCAGGTTATGTGTCTCTCATTGCTGGTCATCTTGCCAAGCATACTTTGTGGCACATAGCGATAAATTAAATGGGAGTAATTTTTTTCTTAGCATCTGGCAGAGCACCCAAAATGTCCAGGTTTCCTTCTTGGTAGCTAGGTGTTTTGGTAACCGAAGAAACATCCCAGAGAACTCCAAAATATATGAAACATTTGAGATAGGTTAGAGCTGTTAAAATGTTTTCTTATGTATTGGCAAAGTCAAATTTTATTCAGATTCTAAAATATCTCATCTTATAAATAATAACAGTATTTTAGATCTCTGTTATGTTTTACATGAATTGGACAAAGAACTCTGATACATATTTTTTGACTTCCACAATATCACCTAAAGTTGATACAGTTGTTCCTCAGTGTCCATGGGGGATTCGTTCAGGGGCACTGTGGATACACAAATGTGCGGATCCTCAAGTCCCTTATATAAAATGGTGAAGGACGATGAATATAGCAGCCCCTCTGTTTCTGTGGGTTTTTCATCCACAGATATGGAGAGCCGACTGTATTGTCCTCATTAAATGAATGAGGGAACCAAGGATGATAGCTATTAATACCTTGTTCAAGGTCACACAGATAGCAAATGTTAGAGCCAGGATTTAACCCAAGTCTTCTGATTCTAAAAAGGGTATTAGATGGGTGTTCTTTCCCCAAACCTATGCTGAAGGGAAATAACATTTGAGATTCAATTATTGAAAGTTTATAAATAAATATGTAAGTAAACTAAATAAATGTATACAGGTACACATTTATATACATAGTTATATTCTTATATATTCATGAATATATAGATTTATATGTAAACCTTATATGTACTACTGATGTATATTTATATCAATTACTTATTAACTTGTGATAGTTTATCTCAATTAAGTTAAAGTGTATTGGGAATTTATTGAATCATGAGACTTAAAGATCCTTAGAGGAATTTATTCTTAAGCCTTAAGCAGAGTCACCTTTAAAACTTCTTAAATAAGAAGCCAACATATGTTTAAACAAAAAAAACCCAAAACCTTTCCATCACGAGACTCTATTCCCCTGTTTCTCTGATAGTTCAGAGATGGGAGTGTCTGAGGGAGCAGGTCTCTTTCTCACGTTGCCACATTTGTAAGGTACTAAATGCCAGAGGTTAGGAATTCCAAGCGCTGTTTTGTCTCTGAGGACATTCTCTCCCTAGTATATGTTTTATCTCCCTGACTGAACTGTAAGCTTCAAAGTGTGACTCCTTTATATTTGAATTCCTGTAATTCCAACATTTTATTCTGAAAATAACAAGCACACCATAAATACTTACCGATTGAATGAACTATCTCACGGTAGCTGGCAAATAGTGTAAGGCTACAAGTAGACATCATCATCTTCATGACCATGAATCACCATTAGATAGAATTAGCCTGAAGAGATTAATAAAATGCCCTGCTTAAAAAGCAAACAAAAAACAAGCAAAACCCATGGCAAACACACCCAGACTTGGGAATGGTGAGTGATTTTTTTCAATTTTAAGAAATTGAGAGTCTTTTAAATACAATCTCTTATAAACAGAACAGATTTTAAAAGCACCTTGGTCTGATTCTAGTTCACATAATTCATCCTTGCAGAAAATGTACTAGGCCATGTGAAATATTCTTCAGTTCACTTCTGGTGGCTTTACTGATTTGAGCAAAGTGAAAATGACATGTAAATAAAGAGTTCTTAATCTTTTGAAGGCCGAGTACCCCCCCTAATCTTGAAAGTAGAAATTTGGATTCATATTCTCTTTATCTTTTGTTTTTTTTTTTTAATGAAAATTTCTTTTTCCTTTTATCATGATGTCTGTTGAAAGGGTTCAGAGAACTCAAATCAGGAAGTCATGTTGTAACTTAAGACAAAATAAGAATGTGAATTTGTGTTATATAAAGAAAACAGTGTATGACTAAGTAGCCTGTTGTCCCTAGGGGAAGTAGAATAAATACTCAACTCGGGGCAGCCAGCAAGAAGTGCTATGGCCATTAAAAACATTACATTCCCTGGCTTTACACTTCATTAGGTAGGTAATGAGTTGTACATATTTTAAGACTTAGAACAACCAGACTGACCATGATAGTTTGCATCAGTTAGTACCAAAATCTGGGATAGGCACTTGGGAGATGCTTTATTTTAACAGTACTAATCATATTTTGTTGACGTTTTGATTAAATGGTATCATTTCATTTCTTTTGTGTCCTGGTTCTAAATATATACACCAACAAGTTGCATGCCATTCAAAACAGGTTAACTGTAAATATACATTTTGAGCTAGAGATTATATATTAGGTCTTTATCATGAATATAGGAGCCAGATTCCTAATTCAAAATTCCATCCTCTAAAGTCACTGGCATTTACAACTGTGTAGTTCAGATAAAAATTGCTGACTATATAGGCTACCCAGGAAAACTGAGTAACTCCCTGAAATGGCCCAAGCCACCACCTTAAATGCTACCTTCAGCTAAGACAGAAGAAGATATTGATAGTGGGAGGGAGACCAATTAAATAGAAGTAAAATTATTATAATAATATTAGGTAGAATTTATAAATGCTACAGAAGAAATATAAACAATATTTTTATAAATATATGGGTTTATGTTTTTTTTCATTTATCCATTGTTAAAAAACAAATTACTGAATAAATATGAAGGTCTAATTGGCTTTATTAGATGGTTCATGAATGGGGAAGCATTGCATCTAGCAACTAGAAGGGCACTCAAAGGGGATGTACAAATGGAAGGTTTTTAAAGGAAGGGTGAGGCAAGAGAGCAATTAGCAGAAGAAAAGAAAGGATTAGTTTTAGACCAGGATGTCTTTTTTAGGGGGAAGGAAACTGCATGAATTTTATCATGCAGATTGCTCTTCTTCCTCTGGGGGATGGAGAGGGCTCACAAGGCAGATTACTTCCTTGGTCCTGGTCAGAAAATTGCAGACTAGTTGATTAAGATTACATTTTTGGTGAAGGTTAAAATGCAGTGAGTTTAGGTATTAAATATAAGTTTGGTATCATGGACTTTACAAGTAATGCCATTATGGGCCTGTGGTTTTTCTCTTTAACAGTTCCCCTCTATTGACCAAACTCGCAGCATAACAGAGATGTAACCAAAATGTAAGGTGTTAGCTTCACTCTCAGCTACTGTACTGCAGCTTTGTTTATCTTTGGTGTGGTACCTATAGGTCATGACATTTTTTGCTGAACCCTGGTGATATTCACGGGCCAGACCTTCAGATTCACAGTCGTTAACGTGGTCATTCTCTTCACTTATTTTCTTTCTTTTTTTTTTTTAACACCTTTACTGGAGTATAATTGCTCTACAGTGGTGTTAGTTTCTCCTGTATAACAAAATGAAGCAGCTATACGTATACATATATTCCCATATCCCTTCCCTTTTGCATCTCCCTCCCACCCTCCCTATCCCACCCCTCTAGCTGATCAGAAAGCACCTAGCTGATCTCCCTGTGTTATGTGGCAGCTTCCCACTAGCTATTTTACATTTGGTAGTGTACATATGTCCATGCCACTCTCTCACTTCTTCCCAGCTTACCCTTCCACCTCCCCATGTCATCAAGTCCATTCTCTACATCTCCATATTTGTTCCTGTCCTGCCCCTAGGTTCTTCAGAACCATTTTTTTTTTTTTTTTTTTTACATCCCATATATATGTGTTAGCATTTGGGATTTGTTTTTCTCTTTCTGACTTATTTCACTCTGTATGACTGACTCTAGGTCCATCCACCTCACTACAAATAACTCAGTTTCATTTCTTTTTATGGCTGAGTAATATTCCACTGTATATATGTGCCACATCTTCTTTATCCATTCATCTGTTGATGGACACTTAGGTTGCTTTCATGTCCTGGTTATTGTAAATAGACCTGCAATGAACATTGTGATACATGACTCTTTTTGAATTATGGTTTTCTCAGGGTATATGCCCAGTAGTGGGATTGCTGGGTCATAGGGTAGTTCTATTTGTACTTTTTTAAGGAGCCTCCATACTGTTCTCCATAGTGGCTGTATCAATTTACATTCCCACCAACAGTGCAAGAGGGTTCCCTTTTCTCCACACCCTCTCCAGCATTTATTGTTTGTAGACTTTTTGATGATGACCATTCTGACTGGTGTGAGGTGATACCTCATTGTAGTTTTGATTTGCATTTCTCGAACGATTAGTGATGTTGAGCATCCTTGCATGTGTTTGTTGCCAGTCTGTATATCTTCTTTGGAGAAATGTCTATCTAGATCTTCTGCCCATTTTTGGATTGGGTTGTTTATTTTTTGATATTGAGCTGCATGAGCTTCTTGTATATTTTGAAGATTAATCCTTTGTCAGTTGCTTCATTTGCAAATATTTTCTCTCACTCTGAGGGTGGTCTTTTCATCTTGTTTGTGGTTTCCTATTCTGTGCAAAAGCTATTAAGTTTCATTAGGTCCCATTTGTTTATTTTTGTTTTTATTTGCATTTCTCTAGGAGGTGGGTCAAAAAGGATCTTGCTGTGATGTATGTCATAGAGTGTTCTTCCTATGTTTTCCTCTAAGAATTTTATAGTGTCTGGCCTTACATTTAGGTCTTTAACCCATTTTGAGTTTATTTTTCTGTATGGTGTTAGGGAGTGTTCTAATTTCATTCTTTTAAATGTAGCTGTCCAGTTTTCCCAGCACCACATATTGAAGAGGCTGTCTTTTCTCCATTGTATATTTGTGCCTCCTTTATCAAAAATAAGGTGACCATATGTGTGTGGGTTTATCTCTGGGCTTTCTATCCTGTTCCATTGATCTATATTTCTATTTTTGTGCCAGTATCATAGTGTCTTGATTACTGTAGCTTTGTAGTATAGTCTGAAGTCAGGGAGCTTGATTCCTCCACCTCTGTTTTTCCTTCTCAAGATTGCTTTGGTTATTCAGGGTCTTTTGTGTTTCCATATAAATTGTGAAATTCTTTGTTTGAGTTCTGTGAAAAATGCCAGTTGTAGTTTGATAGGGATTGCATTGAATCTGTAGATTGCTTTGGGTAATATAGTCATTTTCACAATGTTGATTCTTCCAATCCAGAAACATGGTATATCTCTCCATCTGTTTGTAGCATCTTTAATTTCTTTCACCACTGTCTTATAATTTTCTGCATACAGGTCTTTTGTCTCCTTAGGTAGGTTTATTCCTAGGTATCTTATTCTTTTTGTTGCAATGGTAAATGGGAGTGTTTCCTTAATTTCTCTTTCAGATTTTTCATCATTAGTGTATTGGAATTCAAGAGATTTCTGTGCATTATTTTTGTATCCTGCTACTTTACCAAATTCATTGATTAGCTCTAGTAGTTTTCTGGTAGCATCTTTAGGATTCTGTATGTATACAGTGATGTCATCTGCAAACAGTGACAGTTTTACTTCTTCTTTTCCAATTTGTATTCCTTTTATTTCTTTTCTTCTTTGATTGCTGTGGTTAAAACTTCCAAAGCTATGAATAATAGTGGTGAGACTGGGCAGCCTTGTCTTGTTCCTGATCTTAGTGGAAATGGTTTCTGTTTTTCACCATTGAGAATGATATTAGCTGTGGGTTTGTCATATATGGCCTTTATTATGTTGATGTAAGTTCCCACTATTCCTACTTTCTGGAGGGTTTTTTTTTTTTTTTTTTTTTTTTTTTTTTTTTTTTTTTTTTTTTTTGCGGTATGCGGGCCTCTCACTGTTGTGGCCTCTCCCGTTGCAGAGCACAGGCTCCGGACGCGCAGGCCTAGCGGCCATGGCTCATGGGCTTAGTTGCTCCGCGGCATGTGGGATCTTCCTGGACCAGGGCATGAACCCGTGTCTCCTGCATCGGCAGGCGGATTCTCAACCACTGCGCCACCAGGGAAGCCCTCTGGAGGGTTTTTATCATAAATGGGTGTTGAATTTTGTCGAACGCTTTTTCTGCATCTATTGAGATGATCATATGGTTTTTCTCCTTCGGTTTGATGATATGGTGTATCACGTTGATTGATTTGTATATATTGAAAAATTCTTGCATTCCTGGGATAAATCCCTCTTGATCATGGTGTATGATCCTTTTAATGTGCTGTTGGATTCTGTTTGTTAGTATTTTGTTGAGGATTTTTGCATCTATGTTTGTCAGTGATATTAGCCTGTAGTTTTCTTTCTTTGTGACGTCTTTGTCTGGTTTTAGTATCAGGGTGATGGTGGCCTCATAGAATGAATTTGGGAGTGTTCCTCCCTCTGCTATATTTTGGAAGAGTTTGAGAAGGATAGGTGTTAGCTCTTCTCTAAAAGTTTGATAGAATTCACCTGTGAAGCCATCTGGTCCTGGGCTTTTGTTTGTTGGAAGATTTTTAATCTCAATTTCAGTGCTTGTGATTGGTCTGTTTATATTTTCTCTTTCTTCCTGGTTCAGTCTTGGAAGGTTGTGCTTTTCGAAGAATTTGTCCATTTCTTTCAGGTTGTCCATTTTGTTGGCATAGAGTTGCTTGTAGTAATCTCTCATGATCCTTTGTATTTCTGCAGTGTCCATTGTTTCTTCTCCTTTTATCATTTCTAATTCTGTTGATTTGAGTCTTTTCCTTTTTTATTTCTTGATGAGTGTGGCTAATGGTTTATCAATTTTGTTTATCTTCTCAAAGAACCAGCTTTTAGTTTTATTGATCTTTGCTATCTTTTCCTTCATTTCTTTTTCATTTATTTCTGATCTGATCTTTATTATTTCTTTCCTTCTGCTACTTTTGGCGGGTTTTTGTTCTTCTTTCTCTAATTGCTTTAGGTGTATGGTTAGGTTGTTTATTTGAGATATTTCTTCTTTCTTGAGGTAGGATTATATTGCTATAAACTTCTCTCTTAGAACTGCTTTTGCTGCATCCCATAGGTTTTGGGGCGTCGTGTTTTCATTGTCATTTGTTTCTATGTATTTTTTTATTTCCTCTTTGATTTCTTCAGTGATCTCTTGGCTATTTAGTAGTGTATTGTTTAGCCTCCATGTGTTTTTTTCTTTTTGTTTTTTTCCAAGCAGGTAGGAGGGAGATATGCATTTCATTTGAGACTTTGCCTGTTTACTCTGGGAGAAAAGCCCTTCACAGGAGATTTCATTTCACTGACCAGAGTCATCACACATGGATACCAGTAGGTGCTATGGATTCTAGGGAAGTATGCCCTGCACTTTCTAGCCTGTCACGTAGAGGAAGAGAAGAGAGTTGGGTTGAATATTGAGTGAGTCAACCTACAGTATCTGGCATGGTGTTTAAACAATTAATTGAAATAATAGCTACTACATATTTCCTATGTATCTGAATATGCTGAGTCTGATCTCTTTGCCCCTCAGTGTGTCCACCTCAAAAAGTGGAAGATGCTCACCTGAGATACATGTGAAAGACTTTTGCCAACTCTACAGTGTGGAAAATTCAGGGATAATGATAATGCTGATTATTTAAATTCCCCCCCTTTCTATACTCTGGCTCATGATCTTCATGTGCTGTGATTAAGTCCCTTTCACAATGGGCCCCATGAACTCTACTACTAGCTAGTTTGACTTGTCAGGGGCCAACACCTGAGGCTGGGTTCCTTCAAAGCAGAGCCAAACTGGGATTCTTGTGCAAATGATTCATTGAGGAGATACCTCAGCAGAGACCTGTAAGGGAGGGAGGGAGGGAAGGACAAAGAAGGCAAAGAGGTAAGGAGAGATGGAAACACAGGTGAGCTTCAGCCTGACCGGGGGAGGAACTAGAGAGTTCCTAGATTCAGGGGCCTGGGCTTTTATACTTCCATTTCAGTCAGTCATTGACCTTTGGCTGTCCTTGGGCATAGGAATCATAACTCCCAAGCTTTGTTAGACTAGGCAGGTTATCAGCCAAGGGCAAGTCTCTGGAGACAGGCACAGGTGGAAACATCAACAGCCAGTAATTGTAGAAGCTGGGGGATGCTGCAGGCCAGGTACAGAAAGATCCGGGGAGGTTGTCAATGGCATCTATTACAGATTATCTGAAGCACTGCAGTGTCTTCTATATGACCTCCCTGTCCTCAGTCCTGCTCTCTACCAATCTATCTTTCCTTTCTGCCTGAATGAAAAACGTTTGGGAGGGAGCTGGAAAAGGCTGGGAAAGCTGTCTGACTGGAAAGCAAGGAGAGAAGGCTGAGTGGAAGCATCTGATGTGTTTGTATTTTTTAGTTTTTTTTCCTGTAATTGATATCTAGTATTATAGCATTGTGGTCTAAAAAGAAACTTGATGCGATTTCATTTTTCTTAAATTTACCAAGGCTTGATTTGTGACCCAAGATAGGATCTATCCTGGAGAATGTTCCATGAGCACTTGAGGAGAAAGTGTGTTCTGTTGTTTTGGGATGGAATGTCCTATAAATATTAATTAAGTCCATCTTGTTTAATGTGTCATTTAAGCTTTTGTTTCCTTATTTATGTTCATTTTGGATGATCTGTCCATTGGTGAAAGTGGGGTATTAAGGTCCCTTCCTATTATTGTGTTACTGTCAATTTCCCGTTATGGCTGTTAGCATTTGCTTTATGTATTAAAGTGCCCCTATGTTGAATGCATAAATATTTCCAATTGTTATATCTTCTTCTTGGATTGATCCCTTGATCATTAGGTAGTGTCCTTCCTTGTCTCTTGTAACATTCTTTATTTTAAAGTCTATTCTCTCATATATAAGAATTGCTACTCCACCTTTCTTTTGATTTCCATTTGCATGGAATATCTTTTTCCATCCCCTCATTTTCAGGCTGTATGTGTCTGTAGGTCTGAAGTGGGTCTCTTGTAGGCAGCATATATACGGGTCTTGTTCTTGGATCCATTCAGCCAGTCTGTGTCTTTTGGTGGGAGCATTTAATCCATTTACTTTTAAGGTAGTTATTGATATGTATGCTCCTATTACAATTTTCTTAATTGTTTTGAGTTTGTTATTGTAGGTCTTTTCCTTGTTTTGTTTCCTGCCTAGAGAAGTTCCTTTAGCATTTGTTGTAAACCTGGTTTGGTGGTGTTGAATTCTCTTAGCTTTTGCTTGTCTGTAAAGGTTTTAATTTCTCCATCAAATCTGAATGAGATCTTGCTGAGAGTAATCTTCGTTGTAGGTTTTTCCCTTTCATCACTTTAAATATGTCCTGCCACACCCTTCTGGCTTGCAGAGTTTCTGCTGAAAGAGCAGCTTTTAACCTTATGGGGAATTCCCTTGTATGTTATTTGTTGCTTTTCCCTTGCTGCTTTTAATATTTTTTCTTTGTATTTAATTTTTGAGAGTTCGATTAATATGTGTCTTGGTGTGTTTCTCCTTGGATTTGTCCTGTATGGGTCTCAGAGCTTCCTGGAGTTGATTGACTATTTCCTTTCCCTTATTAAATAGGGAAGTTTTCAACTACAGTCTCTTCAAATATTTTCTTACTCACTTTCTTTTTCTCTTCTTCTGGGACCCATACAATTTGAATGTTGGTGCATTTAATGTCCCAGAGGTCTCTGAGAGTGTCCTGAATTCTTTTCATTCTCTTTTCTTGATTCTGCTCTGCGGTAATTATTTGCACTGTTTTATCTTCCAGTTCACTTATCCATTCCTCTGCCTCAGTTATTCTGCTATTGATTACCTCTAGAGAATTTTTAATTTATTAAAAATTGTGTTGTTCATCATTGTTTGTTTGGTCTTTAGTTCTTCTAAGTCCTTGTCAAACGTTTCTTGTATTTTCTCCATTCTATTTCCAAGATTTTGGATCATCTTTACTATCATTATTCTGAAATCTTTTTCAGGTAGACTGCCTGTTTCCTCTTCATTTGTTTGTTCTGGTGGGTTTTACCTTGCTCCTTCATCTGCTGCGTATTTCTCTGTCTTCTCATTTTGCTGAACTTACTGTTTTTGGTGTCTCCTTTTCTCAGACTGCACATTCGTAGTTCCCGTTGTTTTTGGTGTCTGCCCCCAGTGGGTAAGGTTGGTTCAGTGGGTTGTGTAGGTTTTCTGGTGGTGGGGACTGGTTCCTGTGTTCTGATGGGTGAGGCTGGATCTTTCTGGTGGGCAGGACCACGTCTGGTGGTGTGTTTTGGGGTGTCTGTGAGCTTATTATGATTTTAGGCAGCCTCTCTGCTAATGGGTGGGGTTGTGTTCCTGTCTTGCTAGTTGTTTGGCATAGGTTGTCCACCACTGTAGCTTGCTGGTCATTGAGTGGAGCTGGGTCTTAGCATTGAGACAGAGATCTCTGGGAGAGCTTTCACCATTTGATTTTACATGGAGCTGGGAGGTCTCTGGTGGACCAATGTCCTGAAGTTGGCTCTCCCACCTCAGAGGCTCAGGACTGACCCCTGGCTGGAGTACCAAGATATTGTCAGCCACACGGCTCAGAAGAAAAGGGAGGAAAGAAAAAAATTTTTTAAATTAAAGTTATTAAAATTAAAAAGTATATATATATACATATATATATTAAAAAAAGGAAGAGAGCAACCAAATCAATAAACAAATCTACCAATGATAATCTCTAAATAGTAAACTGAGATAAACATAAAAATCAGAAACTAGTCAGTCCCATACAGCAAACCCCAAGTCTGCAGTTGCTCCTAAAGTCCACCACCTCAATTTTGGGATGATTCATTGTCTATTCATGTATTCCACAGAGGTACAGTACATCAAGTTGAGTGTGGAGACTTAATCTGCTGCTCATAGGTCTGCACAGGGAGATTTCCCTTTCTCTTCTTTGTTTGCACAGCTCCCGGGGTTCAGCTTTGGATTTGGCCTCACCTCTGCATGTAGGTCGCCTGAGGGTGTGGGTCCTTCACCCAGACAGGAGGGGGTTAAAGGAGCGGCTGATTAGGGGCTCTGGCTCACTGAGGCCAGGGGGGAGGGAGGGGCACGGAGTGCGGGGCGAGCCTGCGGCGGCAGAGGCCAGCATGACTTTGCAACAGCCTGAGGCGCACCGTGTGTTCTCCCAGGGAAGTTGTCCCTGGATCACGTGACCCTGGCAGTGGCGGGCTGAACCTCCCTGGGAGGGGAGGTATGCATAGTGACCTGTGCTCGCACACAGGCTTCTTGGTGGTGGCAGCAGCAGCCTTAGGATTTCATGCCCGTCTCTTGTGTCCACGCTGATAGCCACGGCTTGCGCCCGTCTCTGGAGCTCATTTAGGTGGTGCTCCGAATCCCTTCTCCTTACGCATCCCGAAACAATGGTCTGTTGCCTCATAGGCAGTTCCAGACTTTTTCCCAGACTACCTCCCAGCTACCTGTGGCACACTAGCCCCCTTCAGGCTGTGTTCATGTAGCTAACCCCAGTCCTCTTCCTGGGATCTGACCTCCGAAGCCCGAGCCTCAGCTCCCAGCCCCCACCTGCCCTGACAGCAGAGCAGACAAGCCTCTTCGGCTGGTAAGTGCTGGTTGGCACCGATCCTCTCTGTGGGAATCTCTCCGCTTTGCCCTCTGCACCCTTGTTGCTGCGCTCTCCTCCGTGGCTCCAGAACATCCTCCCCCGCCCTGTGTCTGACAGTGAAGGGGCTTCCTAGTGTGTGGAAACTTTTCCTCTTTCACAGCCCCCTCCCAGAGGTGCAGGTCCCATCCCTATTCTTTTGTCTCTGTTTCTCCTTTTTTCTTTTGCCCTTCCCAGGTTTGTGGGGAGTTTCTTGCCTTTTGGGAAGTCTGAGGTCTTCTGCCAGTGTTCAGTAGGTGTTCTGTAGGAGTTGTTCCACCTGTAAATGTATTTCTGATGTATTTGTTGGCAGGACAGTGATCTCCATGTCTTACTCCTCCGCCATCTTGAAGGTCCTCCCTTCACTTCTTTTCTGATGTTCCAGTCTTAGGGTGATCTTTTCCATGCTGCTGAATGTCTGTGAATATGCATTTAAAACTTTTAAGAAGATACAACATGCTGGGTAATTATATGAAATCTGTAAGCAGAATAATTTCCAATGTCTAGAGTGCATTTTGAAGCCCTAGTCCCTAAGACCTAATACAATCAAAGGGAGACAACTCCCCCCCTCCCACCCACCCATCCGGCATTGAAGGGAGTCACCTTTTTAAGCCAACTGGCCTCTTCAGTGATGTTATGTAAGTGAGTTTCAACTTCCCCAGTGGTGTCAATCCAGGAATAGCAGGTAGTGTTGGTCACAGCACCAACAAATCCTTGCTTAGCTAAAAGAAAATCAAGGGTTATCTTATACCAAGAACAGCTTTGCTCAGAGAGTTTAAGGATTTGTGTTGATCACCTAGTGTCTTAGCAGTGGAATCTGCATCATCTCTAAGAGTTAAGGAGAAATTCCTGATCGTGATGCTGAAAACTTGGCCTCTGTGCACTGGTGCCAAATTGAATCTTGGAGAAAGAGTTTGGGGTGAAGTAGAAAAGGTTGGCTTTATTGCTTTACCAGGCAGAGGGGGACACACCAGGCTCATGCCCTGCAAAACTGTGTGTCCCAACCTAGGGGAATTTGGTGAGGAGTTTTATAGCAGTGGCTCAAGGGGTGGGGGGGGGGTTGCTGATAAGGATCAGGGTGTGTGCAGGGCCTGCATTCCTTTAATCTGGCCTCAGGGGGTCTCCTGATGAGCTCCTGTGGTTCTTGAGGTTATCAAACTGTGACCTTCTCTCTGGAATGAAGAAAGCTTCATCAAGGAGTTAACATCTTCCATTTGTTGGGGGTTTTAGTTCTGCAGAAGAGCTCAAAGATGCTGTTATGTGTATCCCTTGAGGAGGAACCAGGACTCTGCCCCAGGGCTGCACTATTGTTTTTTGACTGCTCTCCCTTGTCTCTGCATCTCCTCCCTTCCCTGATTAGCAACTGTTTGAACTTGCCCTTTGGAACTCAGGGAAGGTCACGGAGGCTGAAGCCTGTATGCTACAAAGAAGAAACTGGGGACATAGAAAGATTTCCATGCCCAGGAGCCCCACAGGGTCCTGCTTGATTTTAATCATATTCTCATCTCTGTTAACTCCTAACCAGGGAAGTAGGGCCCTGCCAAAGGAAGCAATTCTTGAATCATGAAGGCCTCCTGGTAGGTACTTTTTAGAACAGTTAGGGGAGCAGTTAAATAACGCAGGAGCCATAGCTCAGCTGTGCCCTAATCGTCTAGGCATTCATAGGCCAAGGAGAAAGATAACCACCATAGACAAAGACAAGACCTGCAGAGTGCAAACCATCCCTGTTAAGGAAGTACTGTTAATGGATTTATTCTCAGAGACTGCTACATTAACCTGTTCAAGCTAGGGGTAATTCAGGTTTTTGGAGCATGTGAGAAGAGAATTTCCTAGTCTCAAAGAAAGAATTATTCTAAATTCCAGAGTTTTCCCCCATTAGTAATGGCCTGGGAGATACAGATGAGGGTGTTATATTTCCAGGCTAATGCCAGAGTGAAGAAAAGAAAGAAGAAAGGGTTTCATGTTTAACTAATGTGGGAAGTCTTGATCTACCTTCTTGGGTGGAAGCAGTGTACAACGATGTCAGCTACTTCTCTTCCTCACTGATTTTCTTCAGAGGCCTCCAGCATCTCTACAGACCAGGTGTCAGAACTTAACTGTGAGATGTGTACCTGAGGCTCAGTACCTTTTAGTATTACAGCAGTGTCAGTGGTCAGAAAGTACTTGGTAGGGTCCCTTCCAACAGGGGTCTACAGCTACCTTTATTCTTAGTGATTTCAGGTCAGAGGGTGGGAGAAAATTGAAATGTTAGTTTGGCGAGTCATAGCCAGATATTTGAGGAAACCAGAAGAATTCAGGATCCAGTCCAATTTACAGAAGTATAACAAAAACTCAAATACAATTAAGAGGACTAGAATCTACTTTGTACAAAGGTGCAAACAACTTTTCTCACTACAGTTACCCCCACTCTTTACCAAAGATAATCGCAGTAAAACTAATTAGTTTATATTTAATTTGGCCTGACTATTTATATAAGTGCAGCAAGAATAATGATTGACCATGTAAATTTTTCTTTAGGACTGCTTTGCTGGAGTTTTGTAAGCAAGGTACCGGGTCGATTTTTCCAAGCAGTTCCTCGAAGCTATCTGGTCATATCAGAGTCTGTGCTTGTCTCTCTCAAATATGATATTCCAGTCAAAGCCTTGGTAATGTAGCCAATGTTTCTAATTGTGTCCTGTTATAAAAAGAACACATTCTTATTGAACTTATGCCAACAAATATACTGTCATGAAAATAAGTATACTCACAGAGAGTTTCTGAATTCTGGAGGGATCTAGTAGATAGAAAAAGTAAATATTTCATCTTTGCTCATGAATGTATACTTTACCAAATTACAGTAAGTCATAGATAACTTAAGTGAAATGGTACCCTTAAATCTGGAAAAACGAAACATTACAGATCCTCCTCAGTTCATGTAGTCCCATGTAATTAATACATGTTCTGCTTGAATCCAGTTTTTCCATCAGTTCTCTTGACCTTTCCTGATGATTTAGGGTGATAGGGACAGTGATAATTCTAAGAAGTTTGCAGCGTTTCCATTAAGGCTTGTATGATTTGCCCAGTGAAGTGGGTGCCTTGATCACTGGAAATTATGGGAGATATACCTCAAGTGGGAAACACATTTTCTAACAGTTTCTTTGCCACTGTGAGGGCATCAGCGTTGAAATGGGCGAAGGCTTCAGCACATCCAGAAAACATACATGCAGTAGTGCAAACGCGTTGATAACTCATACTAAGTGGCAGTTGAATGAAGTCCAGCTGCAGGTGTTTAGAGGGTCCAGAAGTAGGAGGTCTCAGGCCTCTAAGGACAAAAATAGTTTTTCTTAAATGCGCTATGGTGGGTGTAGGAATGCAAAAACCAAAAAATGGGGACTGCCAGGATGCTAGGATGAACAAAGTGGCCATCTTGGGCTTCCCATATCCCTGGCTCTTTAACTTGCAGCCATTTTTTACCTATCTTAATTTCTCTGATTCAGGAGGAGACTGTTGCGTGTTACATCAGGATGGCAAAAATCTGGTAATAAGAGGTCATTTTTTGCAGAGGCAGAATTGACTTGATCCAGGTGGGCCACAATCTTTATAGATTCTGTTGCAACTGCCTTTGCATGAAGGTCAGCTAGGACATTTCCCTGATACTCAGGTTCAGTCCTTTTAGTGTGAGCCTCAATTTTGCTGGCAGACAACATTTTTATGCCAGTACTTATCGGACTTCCAGGAATTTCACACAACTTCTGGAATACTTATAACACATACCTGTACAGAAACAATATAAAGCTTAATGTTACTTATTTGACAATGCTTCCCATGTAATTTAACATATCAAGTAAGCCTAATTAGATTAATCTTTTGGAATGTCCCAAGGGTCTTCTGGAAAAAAATCTCAGTTTCTTTCAGGTCAAAAACACTTCATTTTTAGAATTTCATTTTGGCAAGTTTATCAAAGCTATCAAAAGATTTGGACTCTTGACTAAATAGGATCACAGATTAGTATGAAACAATACTTAGCTATCTATTCAGCAGTTGAAGGAAAATTAAGTTCTAGTTTTACATTAAGTACACTATTGATATTAAAGCTTAATTTTAGGGCTTCCCTGGTGGCGCAGTGCTCCGCAACGGGAGAGGCCACAACAGTGAGAGGCCCGCGTACCGCCAAAATAAATAAATAAATAAATAAATAAAAATAAAGCTTAATTTTAAAACCCTTAGAATAGAAATTTAATTTTTGCTAGCCTGATTACACAAGGAAAGTTTTTCTCTGTCTCTCCAGCCTTTTGTATACTTTTGGTGTCCTTCATAACCAGAAGTTCTAGTTTAGACTAAATTACTCTCATTTCCCTTAACAAAAATGTGACTTCATTCCTCAAATGTTTTCTTGACCAAAAACACATCCTACTTTCCTTTATAAAGGAAAGTATAAAGATGTTTATACTTTCATATAAAGTATATAAAGATGTTTATACTTTCATATAAAGCATATAAAGATGTTTCCCTTTTTAATTAGCTTCAATTATGTTAGAATTCTTAACTTTTAGAAACTTTAATTTCTATTAAAAATTTAGAAAGTAAACAAGTGTGGACTATCGCTTACACTAGCATTCTTTGGATTGACAGAATTATATATACTTTTTATAATTTCTAGAAACGTGCTTTGTCATAAAAACTTCTCAGCATGGCGTATAAAGCATGCTTACTAATAGAACCAAATTTATCTTTAGTTTCTCTGTAAGTAGAAGCTAAAAGTAGATAAACCTATGTTCATTAATGTTTCAGTATTTTTTTTTTCTTATTTGGAAATGCTGTCGATATCCATTGAATTCCCATCATTTAACTTAGCAAACTCTAAGATTTCAAGTCCCTGAAAAGATCCAGGAAACTATTTCTAAGTACTTATACCATAAAATACAATTGTTGCTAAGAAGTTTATCTGTATACTCTTATTCCAATTACATCTAAGTCATTTTTTCCCCAAAATAGGTTTAGGTTACCTATGAAAACATCATAACAAGTTATTTTTCTTGCTGGCAAGTTTGTAAGTCTAGGTAGAATAGACGCATGCTATTTAAAGCTGATAACTCTAAAGACATGTTTGTTTTAGTCAAACCAACAAACTTAAACTAGCTTTTATTTACTAAAGAGTATCTTAGATCACATGAACTTAAAAGAATCACTTGGGTTAATTTCTGTATTTCTGAGGACAGTTTTAGCTAATCCTTACAAGCACTTGACTTTCAACCCAATGAAATGGAGCTCTTTCACAAATTAATCTTCATAATACCATCCCAAGGTAGAGAAATAACCACCCATCTACAACATACATATATGTGTAGACATACAGACAAACACAGAGACAGACACAGAGACCTTATAATTACTGATATTTGTGGAGCAGATTTATAAGGCTTCTCATTAGCCCATTTTCCAAGTATCTCCTTTTTCTTTCCTTCTGATGAGAAACATTTGCATTTCAAAGAATGGCTCTTCGCTCATAGAGAAGCTAGGGAGAGAAAATCTACATCACAAAGACACACACAGAAGGTATCCAAGATTACTCCAAGATGGAGTTTTTAGGGGGCATATTTGCAGGACATTTATGCTTATAAGGTCCCAAGAGCTCCAAGTATTTTGAGATAAGGAAGGGCAGTTGGGGGGTTGGCAGAAAGGACTGAAACACCTATCCACCTATTTTATTGGAATGTTTCTTTCCCTCTGGGTACATTTAGCTTAGAGGAGAAGGCCAGAGTTCCTCCAGACTGGTGGCCTCCCATTTTATTTTTCTGCTTTTTTATTTATCCGCTAATCTCAGCAGGTAATCCATTTATTAAAACTTCTGCGGATCCTCCCTGGGTTAAGAAATTCTTTATCTACGGCCCTTAGGTTGGCCTTTGACCTAGGAGAGAAAAATATCTGAGGAGGATTACCTGTAGCCTCAGGTGGTCTTAAAATGCTTAGTACCCAAATAAAGGATGATAGAGGGGAGTGGTAGAAGTTACATATTACTGTTCAAGTCTTTGGTTTAGGGTACCTTTTATTTCTTTAATTTTTCATTAGCCTTTTTCATTGAATCTTTCAGTGAAACTATTTTGGGATTTCAAAATCTTTTGGAGGCTTCTTTATGATCTTTGCTTTTTAAGTGCACTCTTTCAATGATTTTATTTCTTTGGAATGTTCCCCATAATGGCCATTGTAATTCTAGGTTGTTTTTAGTAAAACTTTGCCATTTTGTTAAATATGTACAGTTTCTGGGACCGCAGTTCTTAAACCAAATGAGCAGGTGTGCTGGAAGGTAGCCTGCTCAACTCTGGATATAAAAGACCTCATTTCTTGTAGCTAGGCCTTCGGTTTTCTCAGAGCCGCACTGATCAGCTTCCAGCACTTCCGAGATTCCGCTTAGCAACTGGCCTTTATTTAATATCCACCTGAGGCCTCCCACTGGACCTTGTCCAGTTCTCAAATCAGACCCAGTCTAAACTCGGACCCAGTCCAGTTTTCAAATAGGACCTAGTCCGACTCCAGCAGCAACCACCGCCATTTCCATGGAGCTTTGGACTGGGGGAAAGGGTTGAATCAACAGACCACAGAGAATGGGGACCGGGGACTGATGGCACACAAATGGAGAATGGCAGCTGCCACCATCCGTTCCCAATGTAGAATCTGGGGAAGGATTTCAAACGAATGAGGAATGGCAGGGTAAACCATCAGCAGTTCCCAAAGTTGAATCCAGGGGCACAGCTAAGGGCCGGGGTTTTGCATCTGGGGAATCCCAGTCTGAAAGCCTAGGGGCTTGGTTCCAGGCAGAGTCCTCTGCCAGCTCAGTTGAGCCCTGAACTGAATCGTGTGCCGCTCAGGCTAACCTGCCCAGTAAAGGAAAGCCAGTCGTCAGATCAGGAGCTCAAACGCTGAAAGAGCAGAGCTCAACCAAGAGGAACTAACTCACTAACGGCCCTCCGAAATGGAAAGACAGTGGACTCAAAAAGGGTTTGTGGGGGTACCATGCCTGTGTTTCTTGTTGGCCCTGAATGCCAGTGAAGGTCACTTCCCATCGCTGCCACGGATCTATTAAAAAACAAAAATTCAACCGAATGAACTTGAAGATATAATTGGCTTTTTAGGTGATTGATGAATCAGGTAGCATCCCATCTAGCAGCAAGAATGGCCCTCCGAGGGGTTGTACAAAATGGAAGGTATTTACAGAAGGAGTTGGGCAAGGGAGCAGTTAGCAAAAGAAAGGATTAGTTTTAGGCCAGGACTTCTTCTTTTTTGCAGGGCGGGGGGGGGGGGGGGGGGGGGGGGGGCGGCGGGAGAAGGGAACTGCAGCACAGGTTTTTATCAGGCAGACTGCCTCTTCTTCCTCTGGGGGTGGAGGTGGAGGTCTTATGTGACCGGTTACCTCATTGGTCCTGACTAGAAAACTGTAGACAGCTTGATTAAGATAACATTTCTGGTGAAGGTCAAAACTGCAGTTAGGTATGAAATCTAGGTTTGGCATCGTGGGCTTTAGCACAAGTGACGCTATTTGGGGCCTGTGTTTTTTCTGTTTAAAACTATTCATCCCGCTGTACATCCATGAGTTTATTCACTGTTCATTACTTCATTTAATAATGATTATTTCCTGACTATTGGGGGAGAGGGATATATAAAAGTGAATAAAATATGGATCCTTTAATAAAAGGGTTGGTAATCTAGGGGCAGACAGATGTGTACAGACAGTAACTGTGACACAAAAGCGAAGCATAAAAGCAAGTTACTGGCTGCAGGAGGGCAAGATCTGTTTTTGTTTAAAAAAATTAATTGTAGATTTCCCAAGTCCTAGGCCAGCGCTCGGCTCAACAAAGTAGGTTGTTGTGTTGGGGGGCGGGGCAGTGGGGCAGCAAATGGTGCTCAGAAACCACGATTGACTTTGCCAGTCGTTTATTTGACACGGCTTCGCTGTGGGGATTTTACAAGCCAATAGCATACAGGGTGATGTATCTTCATAAGTCAATAAAGAAAGAACATACTCTAAATAAATGATAGATTAGTTACACTATTGTTCCAGGGAAGGGGAGGTAAAGGAGTAAAGTCCAAATCTAGTGAAGGTGTACCTTTTCTATGGGTTTAGGATGTTTCTGAGGAGAGAGGCTTTGCCAGCTGAGAACTGACATCCAGCTGCCAGTGAAATAATAAGGGGTAGCTCGGCCCTGACCCAAACTCTCAGATATTCCTCAGATGCTCAGTATTTATAGTCTAAATGCCCCCTTGCTTCTGCACATGTTCTTAGCAGTAAGCCCACTGCGAGAACCGTCAACGGCTGAGGTCATGACGTCCTGACGCAGCTTACTTCATTCTTATATCAAAGCAACTTTACTCCTAAAGGTAACTTGCTTTTTTGTCTTTGGACAAAAGTGGATGAAAACAACTTCAGTCACGTCATAAGCAAGTTGATTTGAAGTCGTATCAAACCAGTGCACAACAATAGGTTCAGATGCTGTGTTGACTGTCTCCTGCAGTAATAGTGGAACAGTGGAACATATCATGGAAGAAGTGAGTCTGGAGCTGAGCCTTAAAGCTGAGAGAAATACATTTCGAGTGGCAGATAGATTATAGGCCTTCAGAACTGGAAGAGACCGTAGAGACCATCTAGTACAGTGTTTCTCCTACTTTCTGTTTTCATTGTTGGAGCCCTCTGCCCTAACAGTCGAACGGTAAACAGCTTCATTTATAACAGGGCGCTAAATTGGAAATGCCTGTGACAGTGGCGCTATCAGTAGCAGAGCACCAAGGTGCACGTTTGGAAAGGAGATGGAGAGAAAAAGATCCAGAAGATAGCGACTTAGAAAACATTTGAGGTTTTCTTGGGGAAAATGCTGCTGTGAACACTGCCCCTTTTTTTTTTTTTTTTTTTTTTTTTACAGTCCCCCACTTTCACGAGGGGAGGCATTGACCTTCCCATTTTAAGAGGCGAGTTTCTTTAGGAACACCTGGAGGGGAACTTGGCGGAGTGGCTCATTGGATTCCGAGTTTGTGAGGGGGCAGTGATTGATTGACCTTGCCAGAATTAAATAACAGCAACAGAAATACATTTATCTGGATTCAGGACTGCAAGTAAAAGAGCACCAGTGATTGTCAAGTCTAGAAAAGCTTCATGAAACCCCTCTCGATAGTTAACATCAGCCAGACCCAAAAAGCAGAACGTCATATTCTAACAATGACAGTACTGAGCCAAAGAGGAGCTTTCGGTTTCCCTTCCCTCTCCTCCCTCCACTCCCATTCACCCCTGTTAGGAAAGAGCAGCTGGTGAATGGGGCAGAAGGTGAGTAAGAGAAAGGCAAGAAGCTCTCTCTACACCCTGCTCCAGGTGGTGAGGGACCTGGCCCAGTTGCAGCCTCTCCAAGTCGGGGGAGAAGTCATATATGTGAATTACGTTTGAAGTGTTGATTCATGTGTTAGACTGGAAATTCTAATTTTAATGTCTTAAAACGACAGCAGGACCTTGTATTACCTTGCAATGGCCAGAAAAGACATGGGACCGCCTCGTATTTTCACCCAGGGACCAAGGAAGAACTACCCCCTTGAGCAGATTTAAAGGGAGAAAGAAGACAGATAAAGTTGTCTTTATGCTTATATGCCATAAATCCTGAGTATCCAACATACAGCTTACACCCTTTACATATTTTTGTTTTAAAGGGAAAGGAAAACAGTATAAAGGGATTTACATCAGGATACACATGAAGGTGCAGTTGACTTTTCAGTGGAACAAAAATATTATCAAGTGGCACCGAAAGAGAATATTTAACTGGATAAATTTAAAAATCTGTAGAATACTAAAATTAACAATTAGTCAAAGACATGGATGTTTGGAAGTGTGTGGTAACCTAGGAACAGTAATACAGCTGGAATGTTGCCTCTTAAGGATTATCAGAGAGGGTGGCTGGCTGCTCAGTAGGACAGTGCTGGTGGTCAGCAAGCCTGCTGCATTATATAACAACAGAGGGCGACATTCCGATGGTGTGTAGTGCCCCGTAGGGGGCACAGTTCACACAGGATGATGATAATGTGGTGGGCTGAAAGAGCCCCCCAAGAAACCATGCCGATGCCTAATTAGTGAGCTCCTTCTCTGTTCCATCAAAATGTCGAGATCAGACCCACAACTGCACATACATTTTTTGTCATTTTCTTACTTTGAACATCTTTACACTTATCCAAGATCTATCCATATCCTCTTGTCACTTGAGAAGAATCTGTCAGACAATTGCAGTCTTTGTTAACTCTCCTATAAATTTTAACAATACTTCTGTACACACACTTAACATACCAGAGGAATATTCTTCAAGACCATGAGGATCAACAAATTTTCAAATGCCCTTACAGTGTCTGTGAGGTCTGTATTTTCCCCAAAATGCATAATTTATAATCCTCATAATAGATCTTTTACAGATGAAGAAAATGGGGCCTAGGAAGTTTAAGTAAAATAGCTAACAAGTGTCCCAATTAATATCTGAACTGGGTTCTGGGTAATTCCAAACCATGCATTCTTAACTCTCTTTCTTGTATTTGTTTTCTATTCTTACTGTGTATGCTATACAAGTTCCCCACTGGGGCTCCTTTTCAGGGTCTTCCTAATACTTAAAGTCACTTGTCAAATGAGTACTTTCTTTGAATGAGAAATCCATTAGGCAGAGAAAAAACAACTTGGCAATAAATTTTAGGCATTAACCCCATGCCAAGTAATTATCAGAAGACCTAACCTTTGAGCCCTCACAAGTGTGATTGTAAGATAATAGAGTGAGGCTTGCTTGCATTGTGAACTTTCTTGATGCTTTATATTGTGATATGCTTCATGGATTGGCTTCCTAAAAAAGATTTGTAAAGCATTCTGGGAAGGTCTGCCAATTAAAAACCGGAGATTGGCTGAAGGCTTGCAGCAATTAAATTTTGAATGCAGATGGTGCCAAATTGAATGTTTCCCTGGCAACAGACTTTTCCTTAATAACTTTTAGATGGGAGGGGGAACATAAAAGGAAACCATCTTTCAGCAGATGTATAGTCCTACATGTTTGCAAATTGATTTTGGAAGCTAATTTGTACTTAACTGGTGATTGTTTTAAGTGGATCTGAGTATTACTAAATTATCCTGAGGAAATATTTTGAGAATAACAGAAATAAATTCTAGGAACCTTATAAGGACATAAAAAGTACAAGGTTTTAAAAACATTTCTTGGTCTGTAACCAGTTATCCAAGATATTTATTTATTTATTCATTTATTTTCGGCCGCAATCTGCGGCTTACGGGATCTTACTTACCCAACCAGGGATCGAACCTGTGCCCCCTGCACTGGGAGCGCAGAGTCTTAACCACTGGACCACCAGGGAAGTCCCGGGATTTTATTTTTAGCACAATTTACCATTGTCAAAGATTTCTGGATTCTTAATGTCCGTTAAGATCAAAAGTTTAGAACATAGGTATAACCAAAGGAAAAGTGATGTATATCATGGATTTGGAATTGATCTTGATATATATAATGTTATATGTTATTAATAGATGTGTTCAGGTTTATGGGTTAGTTTTTTATTGTCTGTTTAAAGATTTTTAAAAATTGTTGATTGTTTAAATCGTTTCAGGAAGTACCTCATAAGGAGGTCATTGATAGTGTCTATATCATGTGGTGTGTTACCATAGATCTAATATCTGGTCCTCAGCTTTGCATAGCCAACAACTGGATTTTAATAGTTCACCTTGAGGTGATGAGTCTCTGGGGGACTGACTCATACTACACAAACTCACATGAGACTGGTTTATTAATCATTTGAAAGAAGAGATAATAAATTGAAATGATTATTTTATAGCACAGCATAAGGCTGTCAAAAAATTAATAATGATAATTCTCTCATAGTGCCCTCCCCAGTAAGGACTATACAGAAGCCCAAGTTATGGATGGCAAGGTTTGATGGTGACCAAAGAATTGGAGGAAGGGTAATATTGTATCATTAAAGGATGGTTCATTAAGTGAGAGAAGCTAGATAAACTTCCCACCTTTACTGTTCTGGATGACTTCTAATATAGAAATAGAGAAACAGATCATTTCTCTCAGATGGTACCAAAGACATAATAGCAAGCGCTTGCTCTTTGGCTTTCTTTTTAGATTCCATGCAACATGTCTTCCTCCCCACAGGTGCACACTTACCTTCCTCCTCTGGCTATTGTCTCTTACAGAGCAATACAAAGCTCAGGTATGTTAAGTAGATGTAAATCAATAGTTGGAAATTTGTGTCAGTCACATTATTACCCATTACTTTCTTGATTGAACTAGGGTACGCCATCACCAAAACCCTTACAAAACAACTCTTTCCACAAGAATTTCCAGCCCTAGTGGCAATTCCAGGACTACCACCACAAGAAATTCTGACATAATAGGGATATAAGGTGGTCCTGAGAATCTACATTTTTATGAAGTTATCCGAGGCTCAACCAAGTTATTTTTACAGATGACTAATAGTATCCACCACGTCCTTTTTGTTTCTAATTTTACTTTTAGGTGATAATCTTTTTTCTGGCTTTTTCCAAATTTTTGGCATTTTAGGACTCAGAGCCTCTAGGAACTCGTGCATGTAAAGAGAAACTTAAAGAGCTATAGAGGTAGAGATATGTAGGTACATAGAAGTAGACATGTACATAAAATAGAAATATACATGTATATATAAAAATAGAAATGTGTTGCTTAAAACTAAAAAATACATTCTTAAAAATGTAAATTAAAAATATTAATAATTCACTATCAGTTGAAGATAGCATGATAAACTTGAATGAAATATAGACCCTGAAAACAAATATATCCCTTCCTCCCCTACCCCATCCTATCCCCCCCCCCCCCCACACACACACACACGAAGCTCTACAACTCAGCACAGGGTTAAAACGTTAAAACCAATTCCTAACCCAGGTAAATAAAGGAAAATGTTTATGTTCTTCCTCAATCTTTAAGTATTTTCCCTAGATTAATTTACAAATGGTAATCACACGTAAGAACAAGTATTATTGCCTTATAAACAATACAACGAAGAATCAGATGAGAATTAAGTAAAAACTAAAGGGTACGCTTATTTAAAGACCCCGTTCTCATGACCTAGTCCCAAACCCTTTGTACTCTGCACTCATTCCTTGAATTGACTCTCTTTAGAGCTGCAAAGGTGGGAATATGATTCACATACAAACATTCCAAAAGGTTTGATTTGAAAAACCTCCTCGAAAGAGAGAGACAGACAGAGATAGAGACAGAGATGGAAAGTGAAGGGAAAAGGTGAAATAGCATTGTTTGATCAGAGATGGAAACTGAATAATGAATTTGGTTACTAACCACTTTAGTATATAGCTTTCATTTAAGCTTGTAATTTGGTTATGTATCATGAGAAAATGATTAATAATCTAAAATACATACTTTTATAATACTATCTAATGCTATAAAGATAGTAATTCAATTTTTGAAGAATGTTTGTTGTTAAAGGTTGGTTTATGCCTACTACTGAATATCACAAAGTTTATTCGAAGGAGTTTCAAATAGTATTTAATGGCATAGGGAAAGAATAATTACAACATTAATGCTAAGTTTAAAAAGTAAAATATGCATAGTAAGTGAAGTAAGTCAGGCAGAGAAAGACATATCACTTACATGTGTAATCTAAAAAATAATACAAATAAATTTATTTACGAAACAGAAACAGACTCAGAGACATAGAAAATAAATTTATGGTTACCAAGGGTGGAAGGGATACATTACGAGTATGAGATTAACAGATACATACCACTGTGTATAAAATAGATAAGTAACAGACATTTACTATATAGTGCAGGGAACTATATGCAATATCTTGTAATAACCTGTAATGGAAAATAATCTGAAAAAATTATGTGTATACACACACACACACATATATATAATTGAATGACTTTGCACCTGAAACTAACAGAATATTAGAAATTAACCATACTAAAGTTTAAAAAGTAAAAGTAGGATATGAAGTTATTTATGCCATATGATCCTAATTTTGTTAAAAATAAAAAAGTAAGAAAGAAAAGAAAAAGAGAGAGCTAGCAGGACACATTATAACTGGAAGGAAATACCTTAAAATGTTTCACAGCTATCACAGGTGGAATTTAGGTGAGTTTAATTGTTTTCTTTTGTACCTGTGTTTTCCCAGTTCCATACAATACAATGTATTACTTTTATACACAGAAAATGTTTTCAAGTATATTACACAGGAATGGTGTTTCTCAACCTTTTATTAATCATTACCCTGTAAGAAGCCTTTTTTTTTTTTTTTTTTTTTTTTTTTTGGTGGTACGCGGGACTCTCACTGCCGTGACCTCTCCTGTTGTGGAGCACAGGCTCCGGACGCGCAGGCCCAGCGGCCATGGCTCACGGGCCCAGCCGCTCCACGGCACGTGGAATCTTCCCGGACCGGGGCACAAACCCGTGTCCCCTGCATCCGCAGGCGGATTCTCAACCACTGCACCACCAGGGAAGCCCTGTAAGAAGCTTTTTAGAGTTTTATTTGCTAATCAACCCCCCATGAAATTTTGATAACATAGATAGTCTCTTATATCTGTTTATATTGTGGCTCTTTGGAGGGTCACAAACCATTGTGACCCTTAGATACATCTAAGACTTTTTGTTCCTCAAGAATAAATTTTTACCCCTTTGGGACACTATTGCCCTGTTGGAAAGATATGCACTACTAGCCCAAGAGCCAGAAAACTCTCATTCAGTAAGTTTTTAGGAGTAGGAGCAAAGTAAGTACATTTTTAAAAGAGTGGTCAGGTGTTTCAAAAGGAATGTATAAATGCATCTACTTAATGTTATTCCAAATTTTTCAGAAACCTGAAATATGAGCATTTATCTATTTTTAGGAATAATACTAATGATGGAACATTTTTACACATTTACAAATCTTTAAGAGTTTACCTTTTTTTCCCTACCGCCAGGAACATATAACTTCGAACACAATGTAGAACAACTTTCATGAAATATGATTTCTTCCTTATCTTTTTTCTTGAGCTTTACTTTGTTATCTTTTCTACCACCTACTTTTGTGTAGGTCTTCTCTTTTCATCATTGCTTATTTCTTTAGTTTTTCTTTCGCAAAATTGAGGGAAGATGTGGGCTTATTATTCTAAATTCATAGTTCCCTTGTGGTTATTAAAACGTGAACTAAAACCTTGCAAGCACATGGTATCATGTATATAATTTTCAACATTCAGACAATTACACAAAGGCCTCTGAGGATTCTAGGGTCATTGCTGAAGCTTTTTTTTTTTTTTTTAAATCCTATAGCCTTTTCTCATTGTTGGTTAACTTTCACAACATAGAAGTTTTCACTTTAAAGGTTAAAAAAAACCCTGATGAATGAAAGAACTATTCAGCACAGCAGGTTATAAACCCATTAGGACGATGATGTCCTGGATGGAGATTTTCATGAACCTCTCACATTAGCTATTTCAGCTTTTTTTTTTTTTTTTAATGTTCAAAGTAAATAGAATAATGAAGAGGCTATTTAGGAAGGTCTGGACTCGGGGGGGCGGGGGGAACTCATTAGGTTCCAAATAACAGCTAGCTTAATAAGCAGCAAGATACAGAGATTTGGTATAGAAAAAAAAAAAAGGATAAAAAAATAAAGCAATGAGATTAGAAGGTCGGTAGTATCATTGGAACTGGCAGCAAGGCAGGTTCATATGAGATTATTTTGTTTTGGGAAACAACTATACTAACTTTGTTCTGGACCTCTTGCCAATGCCTGTCTTGAGAAAATTTAACATTCTTTATCTGTGTGTACCAAAATGCCTAAGGACAAAGCTGTTACCTAAACTTTATTCAAATTGAGAGAATTCTTGTACGAATTTGTGGCTAACGTCTTAGTCAATGTACTACATAATTTATACTGCTTCAAAGCACGACTTTCTAATTTTCAAGAACAGTGTAGTAACTGCTCACCAGCCAAGAGAAAGGCATGGGACCATATTTGTCATTGGAGTCAACGTTAGTTCTGCCTGTGGTAGTTACTTAGGTAAAGATAAGTTTGTTCTAAGCTGGGGCTTTTCATCGGCAATTGTTACGCGTAATAAGGAAGTGCTTTCAAGTGGACCCTGGAGTATAGGAAAACTAGAGTCTGATGTCACCAAGAAGGGCGTTGATGAATTCAAAGATAGTGAAAGAAAGGAGGGGAGTAATTTTGATAGAAATGGTAGAAAAGCAGGAAACATGGTGGAATTGGGGGGAAAGCAATCTTTCGAGATTTTACAAATTACAAGCTCCTTTTAATAATCAGATTAAGATTGTAAGTATAGAGTGACTGGATAAAGATCCATGTTCTGACCTGGCTAGCTAATTAGTAAAATCTGCTAGTCCAGTTTTCACATTTTTCATTTTAGCATATTTTTGTATGATAAATTATATTTCAAATGGAACCCTTCTACTCCTGTTGACTAACTTAACTCCCTGATACTTTGCCTAACCTTCTACTTTCTTGTTTCTACTTCTTTCAAGACTTTGCTCGCACAATAAGGCAGCTCATATTCCTTAAGTCTCCTCTCTGATTTTGCTTCTTGAATTGCCACAGTGAACTCTACAGACATTTCTATCATTTCTTTTTATACCTAATCTCTTGTGATCCATGCTCTAACCACTTCACTGAAGCTATTAATGACCACCAAAGAGGGCTGACTATGTGCATTCTAGTGACTACCTCTCAAGCTTCATCTCCAGAGCCTTTGCCTTGAGCACAGGGGTAATGTAACCTTTCCCAATCTCTCATTTCAGTTTCCTGCATTTGGTCTGCCTCTCTCCAGAATATTCCCAAGGCTTTGCCTCTGTCCCTTACACTCATGACTTCAGTATTCATCACTATATGAATGACAGCTCTCATCATAACACCTCTGACCTCTTACCTGTTTTATCCATTCCATATGGCAAGCTGTCTACATTACCTTTCTTCTTGGGGATTATTATAACCTTATATTCAACATGAAATTGTATGTTCATGTCGATGTCCAACAGCAACCTTTTTCACCATTTTTAGATACAAAAAGGGTCAACATTTTTGTCCTACTTATTTATCGGCAAACAACTCAAAAGTCAAGCCAAAAAAAAAAAAAATACTCAAGCAAGTAAGATTTCTCAACAAAGAGGCTTTAAGCAAAGAATTTGCAGGTATCACATGTAGCCTGTATTCTAGAAGGATCATAGTGAACTAGGCATACATACCTGACTGGAAAACATTGGTCACAGTCTGTTAGTTCCATCTTTTCCCGTGAGAGGGAAAAATCATTGTATGACAGGGCCAGAGCTTCTATGACCCCTTTCAAGAATTGAAAGGTTTTTATGACCCCATTCATTTCCTGTCAGAAACTTTCATGAAGTACCCAGGCAATGCATTTTATACAGAGGGAAGAACTTAGACAAAGTCCTGTATAATTAATCTTCTAAATATCTTACTAATCTGTTCTTATCTTTCAATATACCAGCCATCAGGTTTTACTTGGACCCCTATCCTAGCATCTCACGCTGTTTTTCTCTGTGTCTTTTCTTGCCCTCCTCTCCAATCTATTCTCTAATTAGCAGTATGACTAATCTTTTGAAACCCAGATCAGATGGTGTCACTTCGCTTCGTGAAACCTTCCAGTGGATTCACATTGCCTTGCGGACAAAGACCAAAATCTTTACCATAACTCATAAGGCCACTGGGAGCTATGAAAGTCTCCTCTTTTAGCTTTTCTTTCTAGTGAGTGATACATTCAGATAAGTGGATTCTCTTTTAAGGACATAGATTCCAAGAGCATATGAATATTGAACGAGGTATTGATAGTTTACTTATAAAATGTTTACTATTCCTTATGCAGATTTGATTTTGTATCCATTCTAATTCAATCTCAAGCACATAATGGATTATCAAGAAAAAGTTTTTAATAAATGATTGGATAGACAAAGGAACAAATAAATGAATAAATGTATAAAATCAAATCATTATCAGACAGTCACATGGGTATTTATAAGAACTTATCAGAACAAAAATATAATCTTGCTTAAGACCAAATTCAGGCAATTTTTGTGTGTCTTTTTGTTTTGGGTTTAAAAAGCATCAGTTTTATATGGGTTTTTTTTAACATCTTTATTGGAGTATAATTGCTTTACAATGGTGTGTTAGTTTCTGCTTTATAACAAAGTGAATCAGTTATACATATACACATGTTCCCATATCTCTTCCCTCCTGCGTCTCCCTCCCTCCCACCCCTCTAGGCAGTCACACACCACCTAGCTGATCTCCGTGTGCTATGCGGCTGCTTCCCACTAGCTATCCTCTTTACGCCTGGTAGTGTATATATGTCCATGCCACTCTCTCAGCTCGTCACAGCTTACCCTTCCCCCTCCCCATATCCTCAAGTCCATGCTCTAGTAGGTCTGTGTCTTTATTCTCGTCTTACTCCTAGGTTCTTCATGACCATTTTTTTTTTCTTAAATTCTATATATATGTGTTAGCATAAGGTATTTGTTTTTCTCTTTCTGACTTACTTCACTCTGTATGACAGACTCTAGGTTCATCCACCTCACCTAAACAGACATTTCTCCAAAGAAGATATACAGATTGCCAAGAAACACATGAAAGAATGCTCAATATCATTAATCATTAGAGAGATGCAAATCAAAACTACAATGAGATATCATCTCACACCAGCCAGAATGGCCATCATCAAAATATCTAGAAACAATAAATGCTGGAGAGGGTGTGGAGAAAAGGGAACCCTCTTGCACTGTTGGTGGGAATGTACATTGATACAGCCACTATGGAGAACAGTATGGAGGTTCCTTAAAAAACTACAAATAGAACTACCATACGACTCAGTTTTATATGTTTTTAAAGGATTCTGTTCCCTTGCTGCAAATAGTATAGGCACAATGCTATTCTATTTCTCATTTTAAAGGAAATAATAATAATACCATGTGTTTGTTGACAGCTTTGCAGTATAAAGCACTTTTCACACAGATTACCTCATTTTAAATTTCTCTATTTCTTCTTTTGCTATGGGGATTCATTTTAAGAATTTCCTTTTAAAATTAAGGCAGTAACACTACTCTGTTCCTGTATTTCTTAGCAACACCCTCGCTAGGATATTGTCTCTCTCCTGGGTCTTTCTTCTCCAGATGCACAGTTATGATTTACCCAGAGGTAAATGGAAATAGTAGGAGCAATACACAGAATTTTTTATTGTTTTTTTGTAAATGCAAGCATTTCATTTTAGGAGCTGCCGTACTATTTTAGGAATTGCTGTACTAATGTTCAAAGTTTATTTACATATTTTGTATGAAACGATTTCATCACTTCAGTTGGGCTTATTAGAAGAGGGAAAGAGTTACTTTTTATCTCCGCCGTATTTCACATCATTTACTGTAACATTCACGAGTTGCTGAGGTTTAAATAAGCAAAGATTAACTCAAAATGAGACCTGGAAAGGTCAATTCAAGTCTCTCATCCACTTTCCTTTTTGGCTTTTCAGCCGACACTTTAGTCTAAAACATATTTTATAATCATTGATCCTATGTTTGTCTTAATAACCATACATACATTAAGTGAACTAGAATTGATTGATCTTTATTTTTGATCTCATATTTTGCATTTCTGGAGAAGCATTTGAAGGGATCAATTGATGCTATACTTCATTAATTCACTTCCTCTTTTTCCCCTGAATACAGAAGCCCCATTTTCATAAAGTCTAAAAAAATTGTAGCATGTATTTTGTTTTTATAACATTGATTAAATGAATATATTTGTTTTGTTTGTATATTGTATGTTTGTGATTATTTTTGTTTTTGCAGTAGTGCATAAATTCTTACTTGTGACTTAAAAGTTGTGTTCACCCTTTCCACACATTCTTTTATACTCCCCTCGTGTCAAACTTGTGTTGGGCCTGAGTATAAAAGCACATTCTTTGTAGAGAGGTGGATGGACCTAGAGTCTGTCCTACAGAGTGAAGTAAGTCAGAAAGAGAAAAACAAATACCATATGCTAACACATATATATGGAATCTGAATTTAAAAAATGGTTCTGAAGAACCTAGGAGCAGGACAGGAATAAAGATGTGGACGTAGGGAATGGACTTGAGGACACGGGGAGGAGAAAGGGTAAGCTGTGACGAAGTGAGAGAGTGACAGGGACATATATACACTATCAAATGTAAACTAGATAGCTAGTGGGAAGCAGCTGCATAGGACAGGGAGATCAACTCAGTGCTTTGTGACCACCTAGAGGGGGTGGGATAGAGAGGGGGTGAGTGAGGCTCAAGAGGGAGGGGATATGGGGATATATGTATACATATAGCTGATTCACTTTGTTATAAAGCAGAAACTAACACAACCTTGTAAAGCAGTTATACTCCAATGAAGATGTTAAAAAAAAAAAAAGAATGAAGTACTAATATACCCTAAACATGGATAAACTTTGAAAACATCATGTTAAGTGAAAGAAGCCAGACACAAAGACCACATATTTGTATGATTCCATTTATATGAAATGCCCAGAACAAGCAAGTCTATAGAGACAGAAAGTAGATTAACTCCAGCCTAGGGCTGGAGTGGGGAGCTGGAAAGAAATGGGTAGTGACCGCTACGGTTTTGAGGGGATATGATGAAAATATTTTTAAATTCACAGCTTTGTGAATGTACTAAATACTATGGAACTGTATACTTTAAGTGGGTGAATTATATAGTCTGTGAATGTATCTCAGTAACACTTAAAAAATAAATAAAATAAAAACACATTCCCTCAATTCAAGTAATTACCTTTTGAAAGGTAAGACAGACAATAAACAGACAATTGCCAAGCAGGGTAACAAGTGTGTTCAGAGGTAAGGATGTGAATTCAGTGCTCTGGAAACCATAACATAGGATACCCTACCCAAGCCCCTGAAGCAAAACTTGGGTAGGGTGGGAGAGAATGGTCAGGAAAAAATGGTTAGTGGCAGTGACTTTTGAGCGGAGTGCTACGGAGTGAAAAAGAGTAGAGAATATTCTGGGCAGAGGAAAAGCATAGACTCATGTGAGACATGATAACATCCTGCATGTAGAGGACTCCTCCATGGCTGAAGAGGGTTCACAACAGGTAATAGAAGTCAGAAAACTGGAAAAGTAGACAAGGGCCACATTACAAAAGAGTTTTGTAAGTCGGGTCAAGAGTTTTGATTTTATGCTGAAAGCAATGGAAGGGGGACATTAAAGGAATTTAATAAGTGATGACAGACTCAGATCTTCATCTTCAAAAGTCTTCTCTGACCAGAGTTTTGAAGATAGATGGGGAGTGCAAAAGGCTGGTATTAAAGCAGTAGTTCTCAGTCCTGGCTTCACGTTAGAATCACTAAGGGGAGCTTTTTCAAATCCAGTGCCTGGACTCCACCCCAAACCAATTAAATCAAAATCTTTGGGAATAGGGCCCAGACACTGGTAGTTTTTAAAGCACCCCAGCTGATGCAAATGTGCAGACAGGGTTATGACTCACTCAATAAGAGAGAGCATCAGGAAGCTTTTTAATTAAAACAGTCTAGAGAAGAGACAGCTGGATGATAGAGAGGTTAGAAGAGCCATTAAGGAGGTTGAATGAATGGCTTGGCACCTTGGTTAAAGGGTAGGAAGAAAGAGGAATCAGGGATGATTTGTAGGTTTCTCCTTGAATGACTAGGTAGAGGAACAGATGTATGTCAGTGATTAGGGGAGAGGAAGGGTAAAGATGATGTGATCACTTTTGGATAGGTTGAATATTTAAAAGGAATCTTGTAGGCCTTTGGCTATGTGAATATGGAGCTCAGGAGAGAGTTCTTAGGTTAAACACAGATTTGACTGTGATCACTGCATAGGTAGTAAATGAAACAATATGAACTCACCCGGGAGTGAATGAAACAATATGAACTCACCAGGGAGTATATGTAAAGTGAAAAGAAAAAAGGTCCAAAGGAGACCTGTAGGGGATAACAGTGTTTAAAAGATGAGCAGAGAAGGCTGAGGAGTGGCCAAAGAAGTAGACTAAATAATTTTTAAAAATCTTGCGGTGTCAGTCATTGCAAGATTTCAAGGAAGAGGTTTCCAGGAGGGCTCATCAGTGATGGCCAAGTACTGAAGGGAGGTCTGGAAAGAGAAAGACTTGAGGATCTCCAATGCTGTGGTAATTTGAAGGTTATCGTTAGCATCTTCAAAAGTAATTTCTGTGGCAAAAGTGAAAATGCAATGGATTGAGAAGGGTATGTAAGGTGGGAAAGTGGAAATAGTGGGTGCAGACTAGTGCTTCTCAGACTTTAATGTGCATACAAATCACTTTTGGACTCTTGTTTAAAAATGCAGATTCTCATTCAGTAGGTATAACGTGTGGGGCCTGAGATATTGCATGTCTAACGAGCTCCCAGGTAATGCTGCAGCTGCCGGTACACACACCATCCTTGAAGTAACTGGTGTAAAACACTCTTTCATGAAGGAGAAAGGATTGGCCAGAGGGGGTGTAGAGCCAAAAGGAAGAATTGTTTATTTTGGTTTTTGTTGTTTGCATTTTAGATGAGGTTCTAGACTGAGATTGAAGATACAGAATGGGTAAAAAATGGAATCATTTGTCTTAGGAGGTAGAAGAATTTGGAATACTGAGTACAGGAAGGGAATTAGGCATGAGTAGAGGAGACACTAAACCTGAAGAGAAGAAGGTAAGGAAGACTAGAAATACAGAAAAGTCCGTTAGTAGACAATACCTGGCATTTTGCTTTTTAACCCATGGTTTCTGTTCAAGGATTTATTTATTATTTTTATTTCTTAACTTGATTGGCTAGACTGTGGAGCGTGCTTGTGAGGATAGAAGTGAGCCCACCTGGCTTTTCAGGTATAACCTGCATTTTCTGCACTCATCAAATCAGAGTTTGAGTGACAAGGTATAGGGATGAAATTCAGTGTGTGTTCAGGGTGGGAAAAAAATGTCTTTTTTTTCTACATATTTAAAAAATATTTATATTCCAACAAATGCATCAGTTTTGATGTGCAAATTTGCAGTGATGAATGGGTTTTATGTGTGCATTGCATGCCGATGACATGGTAATAAATCCACGGTGCTGGAATGGTACCCTTTAGCTCCACTTTAATGATCTCTTGCTGATTGAGTTGTGGGTACTTTATTTGCTACATTTGGCGCTTAATTAGTTGATGGTGGGGCAGGCTGGAGAGTGGAATTGTCCAGTGATATGTTGTGTCTATATCACATTTAAACAATTTCTTTTCTATGTCTTGTGAGTGACCTAAGATTATAAGCTGAAATATTTTTGCATAACTATAGATTAAGCTACTCCCCCAACTTTAAGCTTTCATCTCAACCAGTATTCCCCCTTGCCAAAGGAAGCCATAATTTTTTTAAGTTAATTCATTTTAATGACCAAATAAATCACATTTCAATATCTGCCTGTTTATGTAATTAATAAAATAACTTACATGTTCCATTATGACTGGATGTCGGTATTTTCTTATAAATCTATGACTCTTCAACCAGTGGCAGAAATGCAATCCTTTTACCTTAACTCATCTTTCAGTATGGGAACCAACACACACTTTCCTATATTTTATAACCAAAACAGAATGAGCTTTTGTCAGAGGACTAACTCATTTTCTCTGTGAGAATATTCAGCATACTTTTAAGGAGGTAATATGATCTTTGACATTCTGTTGATGAGGAAATTAAGAGATCAGCCTGAATTCCTTTTCTAGCTCCTCTCCATATACATGTGACTTAAAGCAAAACATTTTGTCATTTTCACCACTGTAAATTCTGTTTACTGTCTTTTAAACTTCTATATTCCACAGATGATATGTTTTTCTTAATTGGAAAGTGGCCCTTAATAACTTAGAAATGTGTTTAAATAATATGCTGCTTTGTGCTTGCTGTGAGAGAGCATTTTATCTAACATTTTATTATGAAAAATTCCGATACACAGAAAAGTGGAAAGAATTGTAGAGTAAATATCCCTGAACCCACCACCTAGACTGTGCTGGACAAATTCATGCTTTCTCTGCCCGTCAGTCCCGATTATTTTCTGATGCATTTCAAAGTAAGTTTAGAGACATCAGTACCCTTTACCCCTAAACACTTCAGCATGCGTATCATTAACTAGAGCTCAGCATTCATTTACAGTTCCTTTTGTTGGTTTATTTGCTTACCTGTTTGTCTCTGTGGGGCAAAATTTGCAGGGTCAAAAGTACAAATCTTATGTGTACCAATCAATGAGTATTGTTAAATGGGTGCACCTGTGTGACGCATGCCTCTATCAAGATAAAGAAAAATACGATCACCCCAGAAAGGAAAGAACCTTTGGATGTTAATTAGACTTATTACGGTGATCATTTCACAATGCATACAAATATCTAATCATTATGTTTATACCTGAAACTAATGTAAGTTTATATATCAATTATATCTCAATTAAAAATATTAATAAATGAAAGGAAATTTTTTATGTTGGCTTGAGTTTTTCTCAACTGAATTTTAACATGACTGAATATAAGATTGCCAAGTTGTATCACAGGAATAGTCCATCCGGGGAATGATATGGATGTCTATATGCTCTTTGTTCACCCAGGCGCTGGAATGACTGAGTTTTTCCTAATAGCCTTGTAAGATGAGATTCTATGTCCGACAGAAACATCAAGTAACATGTATTTCACAGACGGTTAGAGCTGGAAAGAACCCCAGGGGTCATCCAGTCTACTACCCCCTTTGCTTAATGGCTCAGGATTTTAAAAGTCCAATGGTGTTAGAAAGTGCATAACTGCCTGTCTTTACCCCTGTTATTAGGGGCTAGATACTTTGCCCTGTGTCTTGTGCCCATCATTTCCTTAATCTTCATAGATTGTTAATCTTCTTGTTATTATTATCCCCATTTTACAGAGAGTAAACTGAGTGTGAAAATAGTATTAAATTACTGATGTTTGCCATGTTCAAACTAACCTTAAACGTTAGACTGATATTATAAAATATTTTTTATCTTAGTTAGGGGCTCTGGATCTGTCTTCTGTGAATTTAAAACTAAATACTTGGCTGTTCCTGAATTCCAGTTTTTGGGGGGGCTCAGAGAGGAAACATATCTTCAAATTAGTCGTAGCGGCTAGGATTTAATCATTTGCCTATAATTCCCCTCTCTTTTCACCTTTTTGGTCTGAAATGTCTTCTCACACATTTTATTCTGTGTTCGAACAGCAACCACATTCCTCCTCTCCTGTTCCTAAATAGATTAAATGCCCATTCATACTAGCTAAGTTCGACTTCATGGTTAGTATATGCTTCTTCCTCTTCCTAATGGGTTAAAGTTGAGACTTCTCTTTGCAGAGCTTAACTACAGATAAGACTTCTACAGGAGCATGTTTAAATTCCTTGTGGAAATAGGAGGAACACATCTTAATATTTCCTATAATTTGGGTTATTATTCTTTTGACTTTCTCTGGTTCCTTGTAAGCCTTTGAGTGTAAAACATTGAGATATACTCACATTATTCAAGATATAGTTGTGTCCTAACTTTATACACGAGTAGAATAAGGATGATTTCTTTGTTTTCAGCTCCCTTCTTGATCATGCCTAACCTTTTGTTGACTATTTTGGCCTCAGGGAACTGTCTGTTGTGATTACCGTATCTTTTTCCTGATACTTAGAAATGGTTCAGAGTTTATTGTCTTAACCTCAACTGGGAAAATTTCCCTTACAGTTGACCACAGTTAAATGTATGACACTTCTTACCCATTCAAATGACCTCAAAAGATTTACCAGTAATTTAACTCTTTAAGCTCAGTATTTTCTACCTGGAATCATTGAGACCCACATTGAGAACCTCAGAGTGCCCCACCTAACAGATTACAAATGTTTGCTGAGATTATTGTCCATTTTGATGACTATAGTCAGTTTTGCAATTGAGGAACTTGAAGTTGTGCCGAATCAACTTTTGCAAATTACAATAGCTGTTTCATCACAAATCCAGGGCTATAACCCATTATTAACTGCTGGTCAAGGTTTCTTTCTAAAACTTAGTCACAGTAACTTCTAATTCTCAGACTGTAACTTGAGTGCAGAAATAGGAACAGAGTTGTTCTTTGTTCTGTAGCAATATGTATTCAAAAAGGCAAACATTTTATTTTTGTAAATAACATTTTTCCTTAGAAGAGATGTTGAGGGAATTAATATCAGTCAGGGTTGTGTATCGATAATCAAACATAGCTAGCTTAAACACTTGAAGGATTGGTTAGTACTCAATCAACTGAACTGTTTCTTTCTCTGCAGTATTGTGGTTCTTGACATGATTGCTTGGTTTCCAATGTGACACTTCTGGAGATCCATAAATCAGGACACATGTTGAGTCCCAGTTTGTCATCCTGAGTCGTAGCATTCATTATTTATCCCTTTCATTATCCAGTATCTACTTACTGCACAAATCAGTTGAGAAGCTTATCACGTTGGACCCCTGAAAGAAGTACATACATTTGGGTAGCTCTTCAATTACCAACATGTACAGATTATCTGAGTTTATAAGCATATATTTTATTATTATTTCACTTTTATATGTCAGATGAATCTGGTATAAATATAAATCTACAGAATGGGACAAAGTACACTGCCATAATATATTTTTGGTCTATCAGTAATATCCTGGATGAAGTGTTGCAAGAGTGGTGAAATTCTGTAGTTTGAATTGTTGCCCAGTTACGGACAGTTGCCAGCTCTAACTACCATGATGGTCCAGTTCCAAGATAACTCTTTGATGGTCTTCAGATTTTATGTTTACTTTCATTCCTTGACAAAATGATATAGATAAAAAACTTGTAAATTTTTCTTTTGTATATATTCTACATTGTCTACTCTTAGGATAGCTATATCAGTCAGTTACACTGCCTTTTTTTGTTTTTTTCTGGCTGTGCCGCACGGCTTATGGGATCTTAGTTCCCCAGTCAGGGATTGAACCTAGGCCCTCAGCAGTGAAAGCGCGGAGCCTTAACCACTAGACCGCAATTCCCTACGCTGCTTTTTTAAAATTGCATAACTCATAGCTGCTTCATCAGTCTCTATGTACTGATTTGTTTCTGTGAGTGTAGTCTAATTCACTGTCCATTGAGTACTTCTCAAATGTTCTTTATCACACACATCTAAGCCCTCAATTTTATTGTCCTTAGTAAAAACCATTGCATCTTTTATTATCATTCATATCTGCCCAAGTGATACATATTTCACACGTTGCAACCCTTTTAGGAAAGATGAATTCTCCAAAGTTATATGTATAGTACATTTTACAAGTTGAAAGTATATTATTAAATTTTTATTGAAGTACAATATACGTACGGAAAAGTGCATATAACATAAATGTCTAGCTTGGTGAATGTGCACAAACTGATTACAAGTGTGTAAACAGCACTCATATAAAGAAAAAGAATATTACCGGAACCTCAGAAGTCCCTGTCATGTCTCTTTCAGTGACCGCCAGTCCAACAAAGGTAACAACTATCCTGACTTCTACAGTCATCTTACTTTTTCCTGGTTTTTTACATTTTATAAACAGAATAATACAGTATGTCCTTGGTTTTGGCTTGTTTCTTTCCCTCAACATTATGTTTGTGAGGTTAATACATATCACTGAATATAAATGTAGATACTTAATTCTCGTTGCTGGATAGTATTCTGTTGATAAACTTACCTCAATGTATCTGTCCGTTCCATTTTATAGTAGATGGGAATTTTGGTAGTTTACAATGTGGGTAATCTTCTAATTTAGTACATGTCTTTTGGTGAATATAAGTATGCATTTCTCTGGGATATATACCTGGGAGTGGGATACAAGTCAAATAATATTTTCAATATCTTTGACAAGTTGATTAGAGAAATCTATGGTATATACTTTTGTAAAGAAAATAATCGGTCCGTAATTTCTACTGTGCAAAATGGATTCTCACATATGGTTAGTTATTTCACAAGGGGCGATACATCTGCTGTCTTTCTAGTATCCATCTAATTGTACTTATGTTAATAACAATATGATAGTTTATTATTGTTATTGTCTTCTGGAGCTCAGTATGTTTCAAATTTTGAAAATGCCCATAAACATATCCTTATCAAATATACACATGTACTTTTCCATGTTACTCAGTCTAAGATTTAATTAAAAAGACAGACTGAGGCAAAAAGACATGTCAACAGATTCTCTCTGACCTACAGTTTATTTTAAGAATGTTAGAGGTCACGGATTAGTTTTGGCTTACAGGATTCCCCCGCCCCACAGTTATTTTTAATTTATGGATTTTTAAAATCAGAGGAGACAACTCTAGTAATAAACATGATATTAAAGATGTTTTATACATGAAGATATGTTCAATGCAAAGGCAAATCTGATGCAGATCAGAAACATAAGATGCCCAGAGAATATTTGTTTGCTCATAATAGAGATCATAAAGAGTAAGAAGAAAATAAGGAGGGAAATGTGGGAGGACCTTCAAAATGGCAGAGGATTAAGATGTGGAGATCACCTTCCTCCCCACAAATACATCAAAAATACTTCTACAGGTGGAACGACTCCTACAAAACATCTACTGAATGCTGGCAGAAGACCTCAGACTTCCCCAAAGGCAAGAAACTCCCCACGTACCTACGTAGGGCAAAAGAAAAAAGAAAAAACAGAGGCAAAAGAATAGGGACGGGACCTGCACTTCTGGGAGGGAGCTGTGAAGGAGGAAAGGTTTCCACACACTAGGAAGCAAGCCCCTTCCCTGGTGAAGACGAGGGATGGGCAGGGGGGAAGCTTCAGAGCCATGGAGGAGAGAGCAGCAACAAGGGTGCAGAGGGCAAATCGGAGAGATTCCCGCACAGAGGATCGGTGCCAACCAGCAGTCACCAGCCTGAGAGGCTTGTCTGCTCACCCATCAGGGCGGTTGGGGGCTGGGAGCTCAGGAACAGGCGTCGGAGGTCAGATTCCAGGGAGAGGACTGGGGTTGGCTGCGTGAACACAGCCTGAAGGGGGCTAGTGCACAACAGGTAGACCAGAGGGAGTCTGGGAAAAAGTCTGGACCAGCCTAAGAGGCAAGAGACCATTGTTTTGAGGTGTGCAAAGAGAGGGGATTCCTTCCCTGTCTGCTCACAGAAGGCAGAGCACCACCTAAACGAGCTCCAGAGACGGGTGCAAGCTGTGGCTATCAGCGCAGAGACCAGAGACGGGCATGAAATGCTAAGGCTGCTGTTGCAGCCACCAAGAAGGCTGTGTTCAAGCACAGGTCACTATCCACACCTCCCCCCCCAGGAGTCTGTGCAGCCCGCCACTGTCGGGTCCTGCAATCCAGGGACAACTTGCCTGGGAGAACATACGGCACACCTCAGGCTGGTGCAACATCACTCTGGCCTCTGCTGCTGCAGGCTAACCCCACATTCCGTTTCCCTCCCTCCTCCCGACCCGAGGGAGCCAGATCCCCCTAATCATCTGCTCCTTAAACCCCGTCCTGTCTGGGCGAAGAACAGATGCCAGAGGACGACCTACATGCAGAGGTGGGGCCAAGTCGAAAGCTGAACTCCAGGAGCTGTGCGAACAAAGAAAAGAAAGGGAAATTTCTCCCTGCAGCCTCAGGCAGCGGATTAAATCTCCACAATCAACTTGATGTACCCTGCATCTGTGGAATACCTGAATAGATAACAAATCATCCCCAAATTGAGGCAGTGGACTTTGGGAGCAACTGTAGACTTGGGGGTTGCTGTATGCGATTGACTAGATTCTGATTTTTTTTTTTTTTTTTTTTTTTTTTGCGGTACGTGGGCGTCTCACTGTTGTGGCCTCTCCTGTTGCGGAGCACAGGCTCTGGACACGCAGGCTCAGCGGCCATGGCTCATGGGCCCAGCTGCTCCATGGCATGTGGGATCTTCCCGGAATGGGGCACGAACCAGTGTCCCCTGCATCGGCAGGCAGACTCCCAACCACTGCGCCACCAGGAAAGCCCTAGATTCTGATTTTTATGTTTATCTTAGTATAGTTTTAGCGCTTGTTATCATTGGTGGATTTGTTTATTGATTTGGTGCTCTCTTCTTTTGTTTATTACTGTTTAATTTTTTCATTTAAATAATATGATTTTTGATTTTAATAACTTTTTTCTATCTTATTTTATTTTTTCTTTCTTTTTTTCTCCCTTTTCTTCTGAGCCGTGTGGCTGATGGGGTCTTGGTTCTCTGGCGGGGTGTCAGGCCTGAGCCTCTGAGGTGGGAGAGCTGATTTCAGGACATTGGACCACCAGAGGCCTCCCAGCCCCATGTAATATCAATCGGCGAGAGCTCTCCCAAAGATCTGTCTTAACACTAACACCCAGCTCCACTCAGTGACCAGCAAGTTCCAGTGCGGCCAACCCCATGCCAAACAAGTAGCAAGACAGGAACACAACCCCACCCATTAGCAGAGAGGCTGCATAAAACCACAATAAGTTCCTAGACACCACAAAACACACCACCAGATGCAGTCCTGCCCACCGGAAGACAAGATCCAGCCTAATCCAACAGAAAACAGGCACCAGTCCCCTCCACGAGGAAGCCTACACAACACACCGAACCAACCTTACCCACTGGGGGCAGACACCAAAAAAAACAGGAACTATGGAACCTGCAGCGAAAAGGAGACCCCAAACACAGTAAGTTCAGCAAAATGAGAAGACAGAAATATGCAGCAAATGAAGGAGCAAGGCAAAAACCCACCAGACCAAACAAATGAAGAGGAAATAGGCAGTCTGCCTGAAAAAGAATTCAGTGTAATGACAGTAAAGATGATCCAAAATCTTGGAAATAGAATGGAGAAAATACAAGAAATGTTTGACAAGGACGTAGAAGAAGTAAAGACCAAACAAACAATCATGAAAAACACAATTAATGAAATTTACAATTCTCTAGAAGGGAACAATAGTAGAATAACTGAGGCAGAGGAACAGATAAGTGACCTGGAAGATAAAATAGTGCAAATAACTACTGCAGAGCAGAATAAAGAAAGAATGAAAAGAATTGAGGGCAGTCTCAGAGACCTCTGGGACAACATTAAAGGCACCAACATTCAAATTATAGGGGTCCCAGAAGAAGAAGAGTAAAAGGAAGTGACTGAGAAAATATTTGAAGAGATTGTAGTTGAAAACTTCCGTAATATGGGAAAGGAAATAGTCAATCCAGTCCAGGAAGCACCAAGAGTCGCATATAGGACAAATCCAAGGAGAAACATGCCAAGACACATATTAATCAAAGTATCAAAAATTAAATACAAAGAAAACATATTAAAAGCAGTAAGGGAAAAGCAGCCAATAACATATAAGGGAATCCTCATGAGGTTAACAGGCGATCTTTCACTAGAAACTCTGCAAGCCAGAAGGGTGGGGCAGCACAAATTTAACGTGATGAAAGGGAAAAACCTACAACCAAGATGACTCTACCCAGCAAGGATCTCATTCAGATTTCATGGAGAATTAAAACCTTTACAGATAAGGAAAAGCTAAGAGAATTCAACACCGCCAAACCAGCTTTACAGCAGATGCTAAAGGAACTTCTCTAGGCAGGAAACACAGAGCAAGAAAAGACCTACAAAAACAAATCCCAAACAATTAAGAAAATGTTAATAGGAATATACATATCGATAATTACCTTCAGTGTAAATGGATTAAATGCTCCAGTCAAAAGACATAGATTGGCTGAATGGATCCAAAAAAAAAACCTGTATATATGCTGTCTACAAGAGACCCACTTCAGACCTAGGGACACAAACAGACAGAAAGTGAGGGAATGGAAAAAGATATTCCATGCAAATGGAAATCAAAAGAAAGCTGGAGTAGCAATTATCATATCGGACACAGTGGACTTTAAAATGAAGACTATTACAAGAGACAAAGAAGGACACTACATAATGATCAAGGGACCAATCCAAGAAGAAGATATAACAATTGGAAATATTTATGCACCCAACAACATAGGAGCACCACAATACATAAGGCATAATGCTAATAGCCAGAAAAGGAGAGATCGACAGTAACACAATAATAGTAGGGGACTTCAACACCCCACTTTCACCAAAGGACTGATCATCAAAAATGAAAATAAATAAGGAAACACAAGCTTTAAATGACACATTGAACAAAATGGACTTAATTGATATTTATAGAACATTCCATCCAAAAACAACAGAATACACTATCTTCTCAAGTGCTCATGGAACATTCTCCAGGATAGATCATACCTTGGGTCACAAATCAAGGCTTGGTAATTTTAAGAAAATTGAAATTCTATCAAGTATCTTTTTTGACCACAGTGCTATGAGACTAGATATCAATTACAGGAAAAGATCTGTAAAAAACACAAACACATGGAGGCTAAACAATACACTACTAAATAACCAAGAGATCACAGAAGAAATCAAAGAGGAAACCAAAAAATACCTAGAAGCACCATGTCATCTGCAAACAGTGACAGCTTTACTTCTTTTCCGATTTGGATTCCTTTTATTTCTTTTTCTTCTCTTATTGCTATGGGTAGAACTTCCAAAACTATGTTGAATAAGAGTGGTGAGAGTGGACAACCTTGTCTTGTTCCTGATCTTAGTGGAAATGGTTTCAATTTTTCACCATTGAGGACGATGTTGGCTGTGGGTTTGTCATATATGGCCTTTATTATGTTGAGGAAAGTTTCCTCTATGCCTACTTTCTGCAGGGTTTTTATCATAAATGGGTGTTGAATTTTGTCAAAAGCTTTCTCTGCATCTATTGAGATGATCATATGGTTTTTCTCCTTCAGTTTGATGATATGGTGTATCACGTTGATTGATTTGCATATACTGAAGAATCCTTGCATTCCTGGAATAAACCCCACTTGATCATGGTGTATGATCCTTTTAATGTGCTGTTGGATTCCGTTTGCTAGTATTTTGTTGAGGATTTTTGCATCTATGTTCATCAGTGATATTGGCCTATAGTTTTCTTTCTTTGTGATGTCTTTGTCTGGTTTTAGTATCAGGGTGATGGTGGCCTCATAGAATGAGTTTGGGAGTGTTCCTCCCTCTGCTATCTTTTGGAAGAGTTTGAGAAGGATAGGTGTTAGCTCTTCCCTAAATGTTTGATAGAATTCACCTGTGAAGCCATCTGGTTCTGGGCTTTTGTTTGTTGGAAGATTTTTAATCACAATTTCATTTCATTACTTGTGATTGGTCTGTTCATATTTTCTATTTCTTCCTGATTCAGTCTTGGCAGGTTGGGCATTTCTAAGAATTTTTCTATTTCTTCCAGGTTGTCCATTTTATTGGCATAGAGTTGCTTGTAGTAATCTCTCATGATTTTTTGTATTTCTTCAGTGTCCGTTGTTACTTCCCCTTTTTCATTTCTAATTGTATTGATTTGAGTCTTCTCCCTTTTTTTCTTGATGAGTCTGGCTATTGGTTTATCAATTTTGTTTATCTTCTCAAAGAACCAGCTTTTAGTTTTATTGATCTTTGCTATTGTTTCCTTTGTTTCTTTTTCATTTATTTCTGATCTGATCTTTATGATTTCTTTCCTTCTGCTAAATTTGGGGTTTTCTTGTTCTTCTTTCTCTAATTGCTTTAGGTGCAAGGTTAGGTTGTTTATTTGAAATATTTCCCATTTTCTAAGGTAGGATTGTATTGCTGTAAACTTCCCTCTTAGAACTGCTTTTGCTGCATCTCATAGGTTTTGGGTCGTCGTGTCCCCATTGTCATTTGTTTCTAGGTATTTTTTGATTTCCTCTTTGATTTCTTCAGTGATCACTTGAGAAAAATGTGTATTCTGTTGTTTTTGGATGGAATGTCCTATAAATATCAATTAAGTCCATCTTGTTTAATGTATCATTTAAAACTTGTGTTTCCTTATTTATTTTCATTTTGGATGGTTGATCCTTTGGTGAAAGTGGGGTGTTAAAGTCCCCTACTATTATTGTGTTACTGTCGATCTCCCCTTTTCTGGCTATTAGCATTATGCCTTATGTATTGTGGTGCTCCTATGTTGGGTGCATAAATATTTCCAATTGTTATATCTTCTTCTTGGATTGGTCCCTTGATCATTATGTAGGGTCCTTCTTTGTCTCTCGTAATAGTCTTTATTTTAAAGTCTATTTTGTCTGATATGAGCTTTGCTACTCCAGCTTTCTTTTGATTTCCATTTGCATGGAATATCTTTTTCTATCCCTTCACTTTCAGTCTGTTTGTGTCCCTGGGTCTGAAGTGGGTCTCTTGTAGACAGCATATATACAGGTTTTGTTTTTGTATCCATTCAGCCAGTCTGTGTCTTTTGGTGGCAGCATTTAATTCATTTACATGTAAGGTAATTATTGATAAGTATGTTCTTGTTACCATTTACTTAATTGTTTCGGGTTGTTCTTGTAGGTCTTTTCCTTCTCTTGTGTTTCTTGCCTCGAGAAGTTCCTTTAGCATTTGTTGTAAAGCTGGTTTGGTGGTGCTGAACTCTCTCAGCTTTTGCTTGTCTGTAAAGGTTTTAATTTCTCCATCCAATCTGAATGAGATCCGTGCTGGGTAGAGTCATCTTGGTTGTAGGTTTTTCTCCTTCATCCCTTTAAATATGTCCTGCCACACCCTTCCGGCTTGCAGAGTTTCTGCTGAAAGATCAGCTGTTAACCTTATGGGGATTCCCTTGTGTATTATTCGTTCTTTTTCCCTTGCTGCTTTTAATATGTTTTCTTTATATTTAATTTTTGATAGTTTGATTATTATGTGTCTTGGTGTGTTTCTCCTTGGATTTATCCTGTATGGGACTCTCTGTGCTTCCTGGACTTGATTAACCATTTCCTTTCTCATATTAGGGAAGGTTTTAACTATAATCTCTTCAAATATTTTCTCAGTCCCCTTCTTTTTCTCTTCTCCTTCTGGGACCCCTATGATTCGAATGTTGGTGCGTTTATTGTTGTCCCAGAGGTCTCTGAGACTGTCCTCAGTTCTTTTCATTCTTTTTTCTTTGTTCTGCTCGGCAGTAGTTATTTCCACTATTTTATCTTCCAGGTCACTTATCCATTCTTCTGCCTCAGTTATTCTGCTATTGATCCCATCTAGAATATTTTTAATTTCATTTAGTGTGTTGTTCATCACTGCCTGTTTTCTCTTTAGTTCTTCTAGGTCCTTGTTAAATGTTTCTTGCATTTTCTCTATTCTATTTCCAAGATTTTGGATCATCTTTACTATCATTATTCTGATTTCTTTTTCAGGTAGCCTGCCTATTTCCTCTTCATTTGTTAGGTCTGGTGGGTTTTTACCTTGCTCCTTCATCTGCTGTGTGTTTTTCTGTCTTCTCATTTTGCTTTTCTTACTGTGTTTGTGGTCTCCTTTTTGCAGGCTCCAAGTTTGTAGTCCCCGTTGTTTTGGATGTCTGTCCCCAGTGGCTAAAGTTGGTTTAGTGGGTTTTGTAGGCTTCCTGGTGGAGGGGACTGGTACCTGTGTTCTGGTGGATGAGGCCAGATCTTGTCTTTCTGGTGGGCAGGTCTATGTCTGGTGGTGTGTTTTGGGGTGTCTGTGGCCTTATTATGATTTTAGGCAGCCGCTCTGCTAATGGGTGGGGTTGTGTTCCTGTCTTGCTAGTTGTTTGGCATAGGGTGTCCAGCACTGTAGCTTGCTGGTCGTTGAGTGAAGCTGGGTCTTGCTGTTGAGAGGGAGATCTCTGGGAGATTTTTGCCATTTGACATTACATGGAGCTGGGATGTCTCTTGTGGACCAGTGTCCTGAAGTTGGCTCTCCCACCTCAGAGGCACAGCACTGACTCCTGGCTGCAGCACCAAGAGCCTTTCATCCACACGGCTTTGTCTCTTAGTGTCTGAGCTCCTTGGTTGCTGTTTTTGTTTTAATCAGTAGAGAAGCCAGAGGAGAAGGAATTTAAGGAGGAATACCGGCTGTTGCCCTTTGCATCACTCTAAGCTGTGCCATGCTTGCCCTCTGAAGGAGCCTGACTAGGGCTCTGGCTGCTCGTACACTGGCTCTTGGGGTACCTGCTGCTGGGACGTGCCCAAAATGTCTCCTCCCTAATGAAAATTAAAAGCTGTTTCACAGCAAAGGAAACCATAAACAGGATCAAAAGACACAAATGAAGCAACTGACAAAGGATTAATCTCCATAATATACAAGCAGCTCATGCAGCTCAGTATCAATAAAACAAATAACCCAATCCACAAATGGGCAGAAGACCTAAATAGCCATTTCTCCAAAGAAGATATACAGATTGCTAACAAACACATGAAAGGATGCTCAACATCACTAATCATTAGAGAAATGCAAGTCAAAACTACAGTGATGTAATACCTCACACCAGTCAGAATGGCCATCATCAAAAAATCTACAAACAATTAATGTTGGAGAGGGTGTGGAGAAAAGGGAACCCTCTTGCACTGTTGGTGGGAATGTAAACTGATACAGCCACTATAGAGTACATTATGGAAGTTCCTTAAAAAACTAAAAGTAGTACTACCCTCTGACCCAGCAATCCCACTACTGGGTGTATACCCTGAGAAAACCATAATTCAAAAAGAGACATGTACCAGTGTTCACTGCGGCACTATTTACAATAGCCAGGACATGGAAGCAACCTAACTGCATTGATAGATGAATGGATAAAGAAGATGTGGCACATATATATAATGTAATATCGCTCAGCCATAAAAAGAAACGAAATTGAGTTTTTTGTAGTGAAGTTGATGGACCTAGAGTCTCTCCTACAGAGTGAAGTAAGTCAGAAAGAGAAAAACAAATATCAAATGCTAACACATATATATGGAATCTAAAAGAAAAAAAAAGGTTCTGGAGAACCTAGGGGCAGGAGAGCAATAAAGACACAGATGTAGAGAATAGACTTGAGGACATGGTTGGTGGGGGGAGTGTAAGCTAGGACGAAGTGAGAGAGTGGCATGGACATATATCCACTACCAAATGTAAAATAGATAGCTAGTGGGAAGCAGCCGCATAGCACAGCGTGATCAGTTTGGTGCTTTGTGACCAACTAGGGAGATGGAATAGGGAGGGTGGGAGGGAGACGCAAGAGGGAGGGGATATGGGTATATATGTATACATTATAGCTGATTCACTTTTTTATACAGCAGAAAGTAATACAACATTGTAAAGCAATTATACTCCAATAAAGATTTTTTTTTTTTTTTTTTTTTTTTTTTGCGGTACGCGGGCCTCTCACTGTTGTGGCCTCTCCCGCTGCAGAGCACAGGCTCCGGACACGCAGGCCCAGCGGCCATGGCTCACGGGCCCAGCCGCTCTGCGGCATGTGGGATCTTCCCGGACCGGGACACGAACCCGTGTCTGCTGCATCGGCAGGCGGACTCTCAACCACTGCGCCACCAGGGAAGCCCTCCAATAAAGAATTTTTTTAAAAAATATTAAAAAATTAAAATGTCAAAAAAAAGAGGGAAATGTGGAAGACTTAATCCAATGTTCTAATTATATAGACCTGAAATGCAGTAAAGAGACAATTATTGCTTTTAGAGAAGAAAGACTCAAGGTCCTGGCTAGGGATTAACTTTGAAAGTAGTATTTTTACATCTTTCTAAAAAGGAAACATGGCTAATTGAAACAGTATACATGGACAATTCATTTCGCAGTTATCAAAGTATACCAAGTGCCAAGCACTGAGCTGTGCCCTGAGAAATTTTTTAAATGAATAAAATTCTAACTTAGACTAGGTTTCCCCAGAAGCAGAGCTTGAAACAATGATTTAAGTGTTGGTGATTTACTTGTGTGGTGATCCCTGGAAGTACTAGTAGGGGAGTAGGATGGTGAAATGTGTAAAGGAAAGAAGCCAATAATTGAGCCAGTTACTGAGCAGGTTATTGCTGTGGGCAGCTAGAGGGCAGCCCCAATGAATGAAGTGTAGGAGATAGTGAAAACTGCACCTGACAGTTGTCACCAACAAGGGGCAATTATCTCCCCCCTTTCAACCATCATTGGCTGATTGACTTGTCAGTTCTCTACAGTAAGATTTCTATCACTCTACTAAAATCATTTTTGTATGGTCTTCAGGAAGTTTCTTGTGGTCAAAGCCAATGGATACTTTTGGCATGGGTTTTGGGAAATCTGACTGCTTGGGTCTAATTGTTGGCTCTTCCACTCACTATCTGTATGACTGTAGGCCAGTTCTTTAACGTGGTCCCTATTTCTTCATCTGTTAAATGAGGAGAACAGCAACAACAATAACAACATAAGCAATGATACCTACCTCATAAGATTTTCATGATTAAATGAGTTAATACATGTAAAGAGCTTAAAACAGTGCCTTGAGCAGAGTGGGTATTCAAATAATGTTTTATTATGATTTTTATTAGCTCTTGTGACATCCATGATATTTAAAATGTTAACTACGCTTGTGTTTTTAAAATTTTCTCTTATCCACATTTCTATGGAGGGGCACTTTCCAAGTGATCCTCCTACCTCTCTAGCCATTCATCCATCTTATTGACTATTTACGCTGTATTCTGTGTTTATGGGTTATGTTTTCCAGGACTCCATCTTTAACCCTCTGTTTTGCTCAATCTGTACTCCATACCAGTGAGAATGTGTTCCTATTAATGGCTTCAGTTTTTACTTCTCTCTAGTGATTTCTAATCTTGGATTTCTCTGTCTTCCAAAATATGCAGCTATGCCATAGCACCTTCAGTCCAACTGAGTAAAATGATAGTCCTATGTGAAAGATCCTCAAAACTTTTCCACTGAATAGGTCTAAGATTGAACTCGTTATCTTTTCCCTAGAATTGTTGATCTTTATTCCTTGAGTAGATGGTAAATAACACTTCCATCTAACAGGTACCAACCAACCAGAAACCAGGGAATCTGTCTTAGACTCCTTTGTTTCCCCAGTGCTTGGTCTAATGCCTGGTATCCAGTAGCTGGTAAATAAAATGGTAACTGGCAGGATGGATAAATAGGGGTGAATGGAGGGGTAGCTAGATTGTTGAGTGAGTCTATAACTATAAATCTTTTTCGTTAAGTATTATCTCATGATCAAGTACAGTTGAAGGTCAAAGATGAGAAAGCACATCTTTAGTGGGACGCACACCCAGTAAACCATTTTCTCTTGCTAAATTACGCACACATGACCCCTTTGGGATGAAAACCTTCATTGCTGTGATTGAACAGGCATTCAAATGGTATGTTTGTCTGAAATAATGTTATAGGCCATAAAAGTTTCCTCCTTTTTGCACAATTAAGAAATATCTACCCACATGATAGGAGAAACTACTTCTTTGTCATATCAAGTGATGGCCTTCTAAAATAATAGATTATGTCTACCCTATTGAAATGAATATAGGATGTAGAAAATATTCACTGGCATAGATGCAAATGGCTTACCATGTTTTTGTCAAAAATACTAGGCGTTCTAAACATTTTGATAGCATAGTAAAATGTCACTAATTAAGGCTGATTAAGGCAAATTGTAATCATCAGCTTTTAGAGGAAAGTCAATTTCATTATTTGCAAATACATGTAATACGTATATAACAATAGGCCAAGAAAAAAAAGAGGTGTCAGCTATGCATAATAAAGTAGCCTGCTATGATAAGTTGGAAAATGGTTTGTAATTGTGTTATCAGTTTTTTCTATGATTGATAAGAAAATATTCCAGAACACTTAAAGTCTCTTTTACTTATATTTTAAATAGCTTTTTTATAATAGCATTTACACTAGTAGTTTGGTAAACTAAAGATTAAATAGACTAATAATTGTAGATCTCAACTATAATAAGTGCTATACTACCCAGTGGGCGAACAACAGCAATGCAACAAGCAAAAAAAAAAAAAAAAAAAAAAAAACGGTGCTCAAAGATTATAAGGAGTTATTGACATTTAAACAGGTTGACATGTTAACCAAAGTTGGAAGATGATATGTTGACTGGGTTTGCAATGCATAGCAAACACCCAAATCAAAATGAAACCGATAAAAACAGTACCTGTAATGAATGTCACTTACTTGATTTTACCTCTTCTAGGTACCACATTTTTTAATTCATGTCACAATCAGTAGTCTTGTAGGGTCTGTTTAGTACTGATGGTTATTTACAAAATATCTCAGATACTTCTTTAACTCATAACTTCTTATAACTTTAGGGAGGCAACAGCAGGTTTAATTAAGAAGGACTAAGCTTATGTCATGAAATAAGAAGCACAAGACTGTGCTGTATACGTTTTATTTGTCCATTGCCCTTCTCTACCTCACTCTCTACTCTGGGTGGTTGATCTGTGTCATCATTGGTCTCCCATGCCCTCTGGCTTCCAATTGGTTTAGCCACTGGGGAGCCCTGGTAGGAAATTGAAGAGAGAGGGCAGAGAGGTCAGGGTATATATTCTTCTAGTTCCCTACCCATGAATTTGCTTCAGGCTGACTCTGTCCCTTGATAAAAGGTTACTGTTCTTCTCAAGGTGGTTTCTCCTCATGATTCTCAGCTTCTGGCCACTTCTCCCTCCCTTGATTTCTTGGGCCTAGATGTATTAACAGCTCCACTGCTGCAAGGCCTAGTTTCTTATATTAAATTTGGTGATTTTCCTATACTCTGATTATGTTATAATTTGTTGCTTTGTAAATAAATCTCTCAGATTATCCAGCCCAGATCCCAGAGGAATATGTAAATGAAGCTAAGATATTCCAGAGGACAGTGGGGAGAAGTTGAAGGGTTTAAATGAGAGAGTGGGGTGATCAGATTTATATTAGGTATTACTATGTCTACAGTGTAGAAGTTACATTGGAAGGCGGAGACTTGAGGCAGAGGGACTATGTACAGTCTATTGCAAACATGTAGACAAAAAATGTTGGAGCTTTGCAATGGAAACGTGTGGAAAGAACGAAGGAGTTCTGTATGAGAAAACTTAGTAACCAATTATATATGGTGTTTGGTGAGGCTTAGGGAAAAATCTAGAATGTCTTTCAGATTTCCTGCTTAAGGAGTAAAGTAAGTGGTGGTTTTATTACCTGTTTTCTATGGCATTATTTCCATTTTATGAAATCAGCTTAAACAGAAGATTATGTGGTCCTCAAAGAAAAGAAAAAGCAATCTTGTTATGTTTATTTTTAATATTCTAAAATAAAGTATTCCAGAGCAAAATTTATAGGGAATCTCCATCTTTGACTCACAATGATATCAGAAAATAGCATCGATGTAAGCCTGTCCTACTTACAGAATATAACTGGCATTGTTACAAGAAGTTTCCAGTATGCCTATCTGGTCTGGGATTGCCGCAGAAAAAAAGTTTTGAGAGCAAGAGGTTTATTTGGGAGTTGAGAGAGAGATCAATAGGGGAATGAGAAAGTGAGACAGGTAAGGCAAGACAGCCAATAAAGACTGGTACCTAATCAAGCAGGTTACCACTATGACCCACTAGAGCTTTATCGCACTGGGAGAACTCTGGAACCCTTATATATCACATACCTCACAGTTATCTCCCATAGCATCAGGCATGCTAGAATATTCATACCCCAATGACTACCATCAGTCATTGGTTACAGGCTGTTCCTGGGAGGTAAGGTGGTGGGAGACTGGGGAGGGGAGCCTCAATTCCTTGGTGTATCTAGCCTACCACTTAGATGGCAAAGCAAACTCTTTATGGCAACACAAAGCCTACGAACAATGAAATGTCAGTGATGGTATTGGAGGTCAGGCTGTTGGGCAATGAATTGATAAGGGGGAGGGGATGTGGGCATTCTGCTATAGGAGCTTTCAGAAAGATTACTCACATTTGGCTCTAGAGATTAAGAAAAGACAGTTAGAGAGGGCAGACAGCAGAAGCAAGAACTACAATCCTGCAGCCTGTGGAACAAAAAATACATTCACAGAAAGATAGACAAGATGAAAAGGCAGAGGGCTATGTACCAGATGAAGGAACAAGATAACACCCCAGGAAAAAAAACTAAATGAAGTGGAGATAGGCAACCTTCCAGAAAAAGAATTCAGAATAATGATAGTGAAGATGATCCAGGAGCTCAGAAAAAGAATGGAGGCAAAGATCAAGAAGATGCAAGAAATATTTAACAAACACCTAGAACAATAAAAGAACAAACAAACAGAGATGAACAATACAATAACTGAAATGAAAAATACACTAGAAGGAATCAATAGCAGAATAACTGAGGCAGAAGAACAGGTAAGTGACCTGGAAGACAGAATGGTGGAATTTAGTGCCATGGAACAGAATAAAGAAAAAAGAATGAAAAGAAACGAAGACAGCCTAAGAGACCTCTGGAACAATATGAAACGCAACAACATTTGCATTATAGGGGTCCCAGAAGGAGAAGAGAGAGAGAAAGGACCTGAGAAAATATTTGAAGAGATTACAGTTGAAAACTTCCCTAACATGGAAAAGGAAATAGCCACCTAAGTCCAGGAAGCACAGAGAGTCCCATACAGGATAAACGTAAGGAGAAACATGCCAAGACACGTAGTTATCAAATTGGAAAAAATTAAAGACAAAGAAAAATTATTGAAAGCAGCAAGGGAAAAATGACAAATAATATACAAGGGAACTCCCATAAGGTTAACAGCTGATTTCTCAGCAGAAACTCTACAAGCCAGAAGGAAGTGGCATGATATACTTAAAGTGATGAAAGGGAAGACCTACAACCAAGATTACTCTACCCGGCAAGGATCTCATTCAGATTCGGTGGAGAAAACAAAAGCTTTACAGGCAAGCAAAAGCTAAGAGAATTCAGCAGCACCAAACCAGCTGTACAACAAATGCTACAGGAACGTCTCTAAATGGGAAACATGAGAAGAAAAGGACCTACAAAAACAAACCCATAACAATTGAAAAAATGGTAGCAGGAACCTACATATGGATAATTACCTTAGACGTGAATGGATTAAATGCTCCAACCAAAATACACAGGCTTGCTGAATGGATACAAAACCAAGCCCCATATAATATGCTGTCTACAAGAGACCCACTTCAGACCTAGGGACACATACAGACTGAAAGTGAGGGGTTGGAAAAAGATACTCGCCGCAAATGGAAATCACAAGAAAGCTGGAGTAGCGATACTCATATCAGATAAAATAGACTTTAAAATAAAGAATGTTACAAGAGACAAGGAAGGTCACTACATAATGATCAAGGGATCAATCCAAGAAGACGATATAACAAATATATATGCACCCAACATAGGAGCACCTCAATACATAAGGCAACTGCTAACAGCTATAAAAGAGGAAATCGACAGTAACACAATAATAGTGGGGGACTTTAACACCTCACTTACACCAATGGACAGATCATCCAAAATGAAAATAAATAAGGAAACAATTGCTTTAAATGACACAATAGACCAGATAGATTTAATTGATATTTGTAGCACATTCCATCCAAAAACAGCAGATTACACTTTCTTCTCAAGTGCACATGGAATATTCTCCAGGATAGAGCACATATTGGGTCACAGATCAAGCCACAGTAAGTTTATGAAAATTGAAATCATATCAAGTGTCATTTCTGACCACAGTGCTGTGAGATTAGAAATGAATTATTGGGAAAGAAACGTAAAAAACACAAACACGTGGAGGCTAAACAATATGTTACTAAATAACCAAGATAGCACTGAAGAAATCAAAGAGGAAATCAAAAAATACCTAGAGACAAATGACAAGGAAAACATGAGGATCCCAAACCTATAGGATGCAGCAAAAGCAGTTCTGAGAGGGAAGTTTATAGCAATACAAGCCTACCTCAAGAAACAAGAAAAATCTCAAAAAAACAATGTAACCTTACACCTAAAGGAACTAGAGAAAGAAGAACAAACAAAATCCAAAGTTAGTAGAAGGAAAGAAATCATAAAGATCAGAACAGAAATAAATGAAACAGAAACAAAGAAAACAGTAACAAAGATCAATAAAACTAAAAGCTGGTTCTTTGCCAAGATAACCAAAATTGATAAAACATTAGCCAGACTTATCAAGAAAAAGAGGGAGAGGACTCAAATCAATAAAATCAGAAATGAAAAAGGAGAAGTTACAACAGAACCCACAGAAATACAAAGCATCCTAACAAACTATTATAAGCAACTCCATGCCAATAAAATGGGCAACCTGGAAGAAATGGACAAATTCTTAGAAAGGTATAAGCTTCCAAGACTGAAACAGGAAGAAATAGAAAATATGAACAGACCAATCACAAGTAATGAAACTAAAACTGATTAAAAATCTTCCAACAAACAAAAGTCCAGGACCAGATGGCTTCACAGGTGAATTCTATCAAACATTTAGAGAAGAGCTAACACCCATCCTTCTCAAACTCTCCCCAAAATTGCAGAGGAATGAACACTCCCAAACTCATTCTCTGAGGCCACCATCACCCTGATACCAAAACCAGACAAGGATACTACAAAAAAAATTAGAGACCAATATCAGTGATGAATATAGATGCAAAAATCCTCAGCAAAATACTAGCAAACAAAATCCAACAACACATTAAAAGGATCATACACCATGATCAAGTGGGATTTATCCCAGGGATGCAAGGATTCTTCAACATATGCAAATCAATCAATGTGATACACCATTTTAACAGATTGAAGAATAAACACCATATGATCATCTCAATAGATGCAGAAAAAGCTTTTGACAAAATTCAACACCCATGTATGATAAAAACTCTCCAGAAAGTGGTCATAGAACGAACCTACCTCAACGTAATAAAGCCCATATATGACAGACCCACAGCAAACATCATTCTCAGTGGTGAAAACCTGAAAGAATTTCCTCTAAGATCAGGAACAAGACAAGAATGTCCACTCTCACCAGTGTTGTTCAACATAGTTTTGGAAATCCTAGCCACAGCAATCAGAGAAGAAAAAGCAATAAAAGGAATACAAATTGGAAAAGAAGAAGTAAAACTGTCACTGTTTGCAGATGACATGATACTATACATAGAAAATCGTAAAGATGCCACCAGAAAACTACTAGAGCTAATCAATGAATTTGGTAAAGTTGCAGGGTACAAAATTAATGCACAGAAATTTCCTGCATTCCTATACAATAATTATAATAATTTTGAAAGAGAAATTATGGAAACACTCCCATTTACCATTGCAACAAAAAGAATGAAATATCTAGAAATAAACCTACCTAGGGAGACAAAAGACCTGTATGCAGAAAACTGTAAGACACTGATGAAAGAAATTAAAGATGATAGAAACAGACGGAGAGATATACCATGTTATTGGATTGGAAGAATCAATATTGTGAAAATGACTGTACTACCCAAAGCAATCTACAGATTCAATGTAATCCCTATCAAAATACCAATGGCATTTTTTACAGAAGTAGAACAAAAAATCTTAAAATTTGTATGGAGACACAAAAGACGCCGAATAGCCAAAGCAGTCTTGAGGGAAAAAAAACAGAGTTGGAGGAATCAGACTGCCTCACTTAAGGCTATGCTACAAAGCTACAGTAATCAAGACAATATGGTACTGGCACAGAAACAGAAATATAGATCAATGGAACAGGATAGAAAGCCCAGAGCTCACCCCGCACACCTATGGTCAGCTAATCTATGACAAAGGAGGCAAGCATATACAATGGAGAAAAGACAGCCTCTTCAATAAGTGGTGCTGGGAAAACTGGACCACTACATTTAAAAGAATGAAATTAGAACACACCCTAACACCATACACAAAAATAAACTCAAAAGGCATTAGAAACCTAAATGCAAAACCGGACACTATAATACTCTTAGAGGAAAACTTAGGAAGAACACTCTTTGACATAAATCACAGCAAGATCTTTTTTGATCTACCTCGTAGAGTAATGGAAATAAAACCAAAAATAAACAGATGGGACCTAATGAGACTTCAAAGCTTTTGCACAGCAAAGGAAACCATAAACAAGACGAAAAGACAACCCTCAGAATGGGAGAAAATATTTGCAAATGAATCAATGGACAAAGTATTAATTTCCAAAATATATAAACAGCTCATGCAGCTTAATATTAAAAAATAAACAACCCAATGCAAAAATGGGCAGAAGACCTAAATAGACATTTTTCCAAAGAAGACATAGAGATGGCTAAGAAGCACTTGAAAAGCTGCTCAACATCACTGATTATTAGATAAATGCAAATCAAAACTACAATGAGGTATCACCTCACACCAGTTAGAATGGGCATCATCAGAAAATCTACAAACAACAAATGCTGGGGAGGGTGTGGAGAAAAGGGAACCCTCTTGCACTGTTGGTGAGAATGTAAATTGGTACAGCCACTATGGAGAACAGTATGGAGGTTCCTTAAAAAACCAAAAGTAGAATTACCATATGACCCAGCAATCCCACTACTGGGTATATACCCAGAAAAAAATGTAATTCAAGAAGTCACATGCACCCCAATGTTCATTTTAGCACTATTTACAATAGTGAGGTCATGTAAGCAACCTAAATGCCCATCAACAGACGAATGGATAAAGAAGATGTGATACATGTGTACAATGGAATATTATTCAGCCAGAATAAGGAACAAAATTGGGTCATTTGTAGAGATGTGGATGGATCTAAAGACTATCATACAGCGTGAAGTAAATCAGAAAGAGATAAACAAATATCGTGTATTAATGCATATATGTGGAACCTAGAAAAATGGTACAGTTGAACCTGTTTGCAGGGCAGAAATAGAGACACAGATGTAGAGAACAAACGTATGGACACCAAGCGAGGAAAGTGATGGGGAGGGGAGTGGTGGTGGTGTGATGAATTGGGAGATTGGGATTGACATATATACACTAATATATATAAAATGCATAGGGCTTCCCTGGTGGCGCAGTGGTTGAGTGTCCGCCTGATGATCCAGGGGACATGGGTTCGTGCCCCAATCCAGGAAGATCCCACATGTCGTGGAGCGGCTGGGCCCGTGAGCCATGGCCGCTGAGCCTGTGCGTCTGGAGCCTGTTCTCTGCAACGGGAGAGGCCACAACAGTGAAAGGCCCGTGTACTGCAAAAAAAAAAAAAAAGGGAAATAAAATGCATAAGAACCTGCTCTATAAAAAAATAAATTTCTGCAATTCAAAAAAAAAAGAGATTAGTTTGAAGATTGTAGCAACATCCTAGATAAAAATGGAAATGAAGATATGAACTACAGCACTAGGAAGAGCATGAAAAGATAGATTCAGGGAAACTTGTTTGTGTGGTTGAAATGGAAAAGAAGGCATATGATTTAGGTATGTCCTATTTGGGGCTGAGTAAATGGTTATGACATTTGCACAGTTAGGAAATGGGAAAAATCAGGTTAGTCAACATGTTGGCACAGTGACCGAGGAAGAGAAAATAAGTAACAGGTTCTTTTTTTAGAAAGAAATAGTTCCTTTTCTGTAGGTTCTGTTTTAGACATGTAGTGCTTGAGATGCTTTAGGGGGTATTATGTGAAAAGATCTTGCATTCAGTTATACAACTGTGTTAATGTACTATGTTAATAAATGTTTTATCCTGCTTTTAAAACTAAAAAAAGAAAAGGAATAGACACAGTTAAATTTTCACATGTACTATTGATGTTCTAGATCACCTTCAGGAAGTTGGTTTAACAAAAACTTATGTTTGCCTTTGAAAAAAGTAAGAAATTCCATTGTCTATCATCCTAGCTGTAACACAATGAGCAATTTCTTTTTAAAGTAATATAAAATGTGAGATAATATTTGGATGTTAAATTTCAAATGTCTCCTCTAGACTAGCATTTACTCCCATATATTCATTTTTTCTTCTTTTCCAGTTGAAAGAATTCAGAGTCAGTGGGATGAAGTACAGGAACACCTTCAGAACCAGAGACAACAGTTGAATGAAATGTTAAAAGATTCAACACAATGGCTCGAAGCTAAGGAAGAAGCTCAGCAGGTCTTGGGGCAGGCCAGAGCCAAGCTTGAGTCATGGAAGGAGGGTCCCTACACAATGGATGCAATCCAAAGGAAAATCACAGAAACCAAGGTTAGTATCAAAGATATGTTCTGAAAATAAAATATGCTGCCTAAAATTATACCATGGATTAAAATCTACTGATTTTTAACGTTAACTTATTAAAAGAAAACAAGCTGAAATGAACAGTAGTCTTTGCAGTCAAAGTAAAGTAGAGATTAGAGGAAAATTGATGGATAATATCAATGTTAAAATTAATTTTGTTTAATAAATTAGATACAATGGTCTGGTTTTCACATTGCATCATCTTTTAAGATCACTTCAGAATTGTTGCACGTACTTCTGTAGTATCATGAAGTCAATCAGATGGACTTAATTCCTTCTTAGAAAAAGTAACAGGTCTACTCCTTCCCACTTTATTTGAGGGCACTGAATGGAGAAGGGAAGGGTGGATATGAGAATAAGGTAGGGATAAGGATACTCTCACTTTCTCCTCCCATTTTCTGACCTCCAGCCCAACTTCCCTTCTTTCTCCTCCTTTTTTTCTTCTTCCTCTCCCCCCCCAAAACTTCATCATATATTTGTCCACTTAATAATCTAGAACTCTTCAGGAGAAATGAAACAGAAAAAGGAATGGAAATAAAATTTGTTTGACTATGTCTTATCAAGCACCATGCATGGTACTTTATAAATATTGAATCCTTTCAAACCTCATATTTATAGGTCAGACCTATAAATATAGGTCTAGGAAATATTGAATCCTTTCAAACCTCATATTTATAGGCAAGACCTTAAATGCTAAACAATGGGTAGTCCTTAGGGGATTTTAAGCAGAGAAGTGACATAGTGAGAACTTGATCACATTGATGAAAACACTCTATAGGGTTTTTTTCTGGTAGGAAAAGGCCTTCTGCTAAACAAGTATTTGAATCTCAAATTACGTATGTCATCTGAGAAAAAAGCCATATAGTTTTCTTGCATGGAGTGGCTCCCATTTCTAAATTAATCATTGTTTAGACTATGCTAAGCCACATAGCATATTTATTTACACTAGGTTTATTTGAAAAATAAAACCTGAAATCTTAGTAGCTGAATACAGTGGTGATTAATTGCTTGGTTGTGTCATAGTTCAATAGAGGTCAAAGAACCCATCTTGGGAGCTCTCCCCTAAATGGTGACTTGGGGGTCCAAACTTTTCTAATTTTATCAAACTATAATTTTAAAATCTTGGCTGCCCAAAGTCACTGCAGAAGAGAAAGGGAGAATGTGGTCAAGACATGGGGTTTTATGGCCAGGCCTCGAGATTATGGACATCACTTCCACCCAAAACCCATTGACCAGAACTTGTTCCCAATTTAATTTCAGGAAGAATAAATGGGAATAATGAACTAGTGAGCTTTTAGCCAGTCCTTGTCATAGCTAGTTTTCCAAAGGGTCTGAGCAGCAATGAGGACAGGATTTTTATTATATGACAAGAATGTTAGAAAGCCACATAGGATTTTACAAACTTATCAGTACCTTTGTTGGAGGCAACATCTAGATGAATAAAAATTGTCTCTTTCACAAGATACTTTTTACCACTAAGATTTTCTCCCTTTGATGAGCGTAGATGAATTAGGAATTTCTAATGATGGTTTTTCCAGTTTTTCACTTGACTATGTGAAACATAGAATCCATGTGGTTATTCTTGAGGGTTCTGGTCTTATCCACCACGTACTCAGTATGTTATGCTATTTCTTTTTTCCTCTCAAAAATTTAGGGTTCTATGAATCTAGCGGATCATGGAACAAAGTGGTTAAGTTGTCAGGAGGAATTACCAGGGAAAAAGAATTTGGATTGTACCCTTGAGTTAGATGAGGGAAAGGAGAGATGAGAGGCATATAGAGACAGAGTTGATCAGGGCACGAAGACTCTGAAATTTGGCAATTGAGAAATACTCTTAAAACATACAAGAATCCTAAAGTAATGGCAAGAATGATTTGGGTTTAATAGCTTTTGGAAAAGCAAGGAGCTTTAAATAAGAGACAGAGTGGCAAAAGAAAATATGAAAGGGGAAAACAAAACAATTTTTTCATCAAAATAAGTAAGGTGTTTTGGACATCTAAAACAAAGACAAGATTGTATTATAATTGCTATGTCTGTCAGACTTTTCAAATAAAAATTTGCTTTTGAATAGTCCATCTAAAACTGCATCTTAAAAATGGCTCAGCCATTATCTTTGGAAACTTGTGTTTTTGTTTGTGTTATATGTTTAGGAATTTAGTGATATATATTGCTGTAACTTCAGTGTAAGTTACTAACGTAAATAAAGGAGACTAAAGCTGTAATTTTTCTGTCCATTTCCTAAATGACATATGCTAAAACTAAAAGTAATACTAACCCTAATACTAACATTTAGTGAGTACTTGGCTATTTGTCAAAAACTGTACTAACCACTTCACATATATTGGCTTATTTCATCCTCCCAAAAACTTTCCATGAAAAGTACTATTATTGTTCCCTGTTTACAGATAAGTAAATTGAAAGCCTAGAGAAGTTCAGTAACTCCTCTTTAAAAGCAGCAGAGTTGGGATACGAATGCATAGCAATTACTTTTTTTTTAACATCTTTATTGGAGTATAATTGCTTTACAATGGTGTGTTAGTTTCTGCTTTATAACAAAGTGAGTCAGCTATACATATACATATATCCCCATATCTCCTCCCTCTTTTGTAAATGACCTCACAGATTTCCTCCTTAACCCGTTGTCTGTGTGGCTAAAACAAATCAAGAAAATACCGTGAGAATCAGAAAGGGAGACCATTGTAGTTGTGAACTGACAAATAAGATTATATTACTGATGAGCCAACAGGTGGAAAATGAAAGCAGTGAAACAGTATACCAGGGAGAAGTTTTCATATTTTGTTTTACTGTGAAAAATTTAAAAGATAATTGCAAATTGTATTCCATTTTTAATGAAACTACAATATTTAATTCTTATAAAAGTCAGGGAGCCTTATAAAGTGGAGGACTGCCTTTATATCTAATGTGTTATCATTCCTGAATGATATTAGCTGGCTTATCACTTACAATTTTATTTGAGGAAGAAAGTGTGAAAATAGACATATTAGACTGTGGTTAATTTGACAAGGATCTCCTTGCTCCATGAATTCTTTCTTAGTCTATGTGTCTGTGGTTAACAAGAGAGCTGGTGATCCTCGTAAGGTAGTCATCAGGCTGTCTCTATATAGTTGAAGAGCTGTGATTACAGCAGCCAGCCTCCTTTGGAACAGCATTGCTGATGACTGCCCTCACTGTCACAATGAAATGGTTTCAAAGCCAACCACCAGCACCATTACACTCTTTGAAAACTTAAAACCAGTCACTATACCTGAGCTGAAGAAAAAAATCACTCATAATTCTGATATTTTGATATTTTCATGATTCATAATTGCTAACCTCTGTCTATAATCTCTTCCATTTCTTTTTCTTCTTCTTCTTTTTTTTTTTTTTTTTTTTTTGGCTGCACCACACGGCTTAAGGGATCTTAGTTCCCTGACAAGGGATTGAACCCAAGCCCTCGACAGTGAGAGCATGGAGCCCTAACCACTGGACTGCCAGGGAATTCCCGTCTCTTCCATTTCTTATCTATGTATTTTTAATTATCTTCATAATGTAGATAAAATTTTGAATTCTGATTTTAAAGTTAGTTTTATATAAACATATATGTTGGTACATAACTTTTAATAATTATCATTTTTAATTATAATATTTCATTAAGTTCCATCTTTCGCCATTTCCCTACTAATTAGACATTTAGAAAACCTCCACTCTTGGTTAGAAAAAATAGTGCAGAAAACATTGGAATAACAACAGCCCCTTCACAAAGTAGAACTCAAATCTGAGATGGCATCTGGGAAAACCCCATCTTGAAAGCATAGACAAGGTGGAAGGAGATAGCAACAGTGAGTATTGGCAAAATAATAGACTGTAGATAGCCCATCGTGTCAATAATTAATGAGTAGATCATTAAATGATGCCCATAATGTATGTTTAGTTTCTTTCTTTTCTATATAACCCTTAAATTTTTGGAAACAAAATCATAAGTTGAGTAAGTAGTTGATTTTGTTAACTGCATGGCTTCATTTGCTCTTCTACATGGCCCTAGTAGAACAATAATGCTCTTTTGAGATAGAAAGACAGATATTAGGGGAGATCATACAGGATTTTCATCCTAATCAAAATGTCTGCCAAAAGGCTCTGGCAGAATACTATGAGAGATGATGCCATTTAACTTTCATAAGAGGTAAGATGGTATGCCTTTGGCACCTAAAACTGCCAGCAGTGGTCATCATGGGATTTCTTTATTTGGCAGAATCTTCGTTTATTTCACAACCTGTTTCCCGGGCTATTAAGATTGGTCCAAACTTGGCAGTAGATTCTTTGGAAAAATTATTTCTTGATGATTTTAAACTTTCTTTTCCAGTGTCAAGAGAGATTTACCCAGGCTCAGAATTTTCACTTATTTTTTTTCCCCTTTCAGCTTTTGAAAGAGAAATTCCTTTTTTTGTCTCTCTTGTGGTTGCGTTTGTGTCAAATTCAGCATAAAAGCTTTTCCAACGTGATGGCATTAGCTGTTTTGTGCTTGGCTGAGCTAAGAGTACATGAATTCAATAGAGAAGTGAAATCTTATTTGAGCCTAGCTGATTTAGCTATATAATACTTAAAACTATCTGAGGTGAGAAACCCAATAATTTATCAAACTATTAAATAAAGATTTCCAAGGCTGCAAAATATATGTGTTTTGAAGACATTCTTTAGGGAAATTGAAATGTAGATACACTGTAATCATGTAATTAATTTTAAAAGTTGAACTTGTTATATGTAGTAAATCTGATAGCTATTTGAGAATTGCATATTATTTTACCAGGAAAGAAACTAATCAGAACTTTTTTTTTTTCAAATTTGAAAGTAGAGCCTTGTCATTTTAATTATTTGAGGGGATGGGTGGCATTAGATAGTATCCTTATCTACCAAAAAGGTATATACAGTAATGGAAGCTCAATTCTCCTTTCACACATTTTATTTACTTTTTGGATGAGCACAAAATTAAATCAGCAAATTGACCCACCCTGGTAGTTTGAGGTTTGGATTTCTGATACAGTAATGAAAAACATTATCAGAAAACTTCTTCCTAGGACCTGCCATTTTTTCATGTAGTTTCTTTATTCCCTTTTGTTCTCCCCTAAAGATCCCACATGATTAAGAAGAAAGAATCAATAACATGATAGTCCTTTTCCTCCCAAAGTATGTATGAAGCTATTAAATTTCTCAAAGCACACAGAGTGCTTCCTACATCACTGATAGAGCACAGGAAAAATAATGGGTAGTTTTCCAGGTACTGCTATAGTATATAAATATTTAATTCAGAGTCACAAAGACTTGGATAGCATTATGGTGTGATTGTACCATATTTTGCCTTATTTCCTTTTCACACTTGAACTAATTCCATGCTTCAAAATGTAATGTGGCAACTCTGTAAATCCACTCCTCCATAAAAGCAGCAAATTGCAAAATTGTTAAAATTGCCTTTTCTAAACTCTGGAAATTAACCAGAGGTTGGCAACAATATGTAAACTACTGAACTTCACTAAGAACAGCAGGGTTTGAGGCTTTTTAACTTGGCCTATTCCCATCAGTTTCTCCCAGCTACACAGTAGCCTTAAAAATTCATAGTCTTACAGCTACCAGAGGAAGAGAATAGAACTTGTATTGAGCATGTTTTCTGACCACAACAGTATGAAACTAGAAATCAATAACAGAAAGAAAAATGAGAAAGGAACAAACATGTGGAGACTAAACAATAGGCTACTAAAAAAGTAATGGGTCAATGAAGAAATTAAAGGGAAAATCAGGAAATACCTCAAGACAAATGAAAATGGAAACACAAAACTCCAAAATCTATGGGATGCAGCAAAAGCCATTCTAAGAGGGAAGTTTATAATGCTGCAGGCCTTCCTCAAGAAAAAAGAAAAATCTCAAACAAGCAACCTAACATACCACCTAAAGGAATTAGAAAAAGAACAAAGCAAGCCCAAAGTCCACAGAATGAAGGAAATAATAAATATAGGAGAGGAAATCAATAAAATAGAAACAAAATAAAAGAAAAAAATAGAAAAGATCAATGAAACCAAGAGCTAGTTTTTTGAAAAGAAAAACAAAATTGATAAACTTTTAGCCAGGCTCACCAAGAAGAAAAGAGAGAAGACTCAAACAAAATAAGAAATGAAAGTAGAGAAATAACAACCAATACCAGAGAGATACAAAAAATCTTAAGAGAATACTACGAACAGATATGCACCAACAAATTGGACAACCTAGAAGAAAATGGACAATTTTCTAGAAACATACAACCTGCCAAGACTGAATCAAGAAGAAACAGCCAATTTGAACAGACCAATCACTAGTAGTGAAATTGATTTTCTAGTAAAAAAAAAAAAAAAAAAACCTCTCAGCAAAGAATAGTCCAAGACCAGACAGCTTCACAGGAGAATTCTACCAAACATATAAAGAACTTAAACCTGTCCTCAAACTATTCCAAAAAATTGAAGAGGACAGAACATTCCAAAATTCATTCTATGAGGCTACCATTACCCTAGTATGAAAACCAGACAAAGAGACTACAAAAAAAAAGGAAATGAAAATTATAGGCCAATATCTTTGATGCATATAAATACAAACACCTCAACAGAATAAATCCATCAATGTATTAAAAGGATCATACATCATGATCAAGTTGGATCAAGGATGGTTCAGTATTTGCAAATCAATATAATATACCACACTAACAAAAGGAAAGATAAAAGAACAGATGATCACCTCAGTAGATGCAGAAAAAGCATTTGACAATATTCAACATCCGTTCATGATAAAAACAAACAAACAAAAACTCTCAACAAAGTGAGTATAGAGGGAACATATCTCAACATGATAAAGGCCATTTATGACAAAGCCACAGCTAACATCATACTCAGTAGTGAAAGGCTGAAAGCCTTTCCTCTAAATTCAGGAATAAGACAAGGAAGCCTACTCTCACCACTTCTATTTAACAAGTATTGGCCATCTTAGCTACAGCAATCAGACAAGAAAAATAAATAAAAGACTTCCAAATTGAAATGAAAGAAGTAAAACTATCACTATTTGCAGATAACATTATGCTTTACATTGAAAACCCTAAAGTCTCCACTCCAAAACTAATAGAACTAATAAATGAATTCAGCAAATTTGCAGGATACAAGATTAATATACAGAAGTTTGTTGCTTTCCTATACACTAATAATGAAGTATCAGAAAGAAAGTAAAAAAAAAAAATCCTGTTTAAAATCACATCAAAAAAGAATATAATACCTTGGAATAAACTTAACCAAAGACGTGAAAGACCTATACTCTGATGAAGGAAATTGAAGATGATGCAAAGAAATGGAAAGATATTTCGTGCTCTTGGATTGGAAGAATTAATATTGTTAAAATGGCCATACTACCCAAAGCAATCTACAGATTTAATGCTACCCCTATGAAAATACCCATGACATTTTTCACAAAACTAGAACAAATAATCCTAAAATTCATGTGAAACCATAAAAGACCCCAAATTGCCAAAGCAATCTTTAGAAAAAAGAAAAAAGCTGGAAGTATCACCTTCTCGGACTACAGTAATCAAAACTGCATGGTATTGGCACAAACAGACACGTATATAAATGGAACATAATAGAGAGCCCAGAAATAAACCCACACACCTATGGTTAATTAATCTATGCCAAAGGAGGCTAAAGTATACAATGGAGAAAAGACAGTCTCTTCAACAAGTGGTGCTGGGAAAACTGGATAGCTACATGTAAAAGAATGAGATTAGAATATTTCCTCATACTATATATAAAAATAAACTCAAAATGGATTAAAGACCTAAATGTAAGACCTGAAACCATAAAACTCATAGATGAGAATACAGGCAGAACACTATTTGACGTATATCATAGTAACATTATTTTTGGATCTCTCTCCTAAGGCAAAAGAAATAAAAGTGAAAATAAGCAAGTGGGACCTAATTAAACTTAAAGGCTCTTGCACAGCAAAGGAAACCATCAACAAAATGAGAAGACAACCTACAGACTGGGAGAAAATATTTGCAAATGATGCTACTGACAAGGGATTAATCTCCAAAATATACAAACAGCTCATACAGCTTAGTATCAGAAAACAAACAACCCAATCAAAAAATGGGAAGAAGACCTGAGTAGACATTTTTCCAAAGAAAACATTCTGATGGCCAATAGGCACATGAAAGGGCACATTTGCTAATTATTAGAGAAATGAAAATCAAAACAGCAGTGAGATAGTACCTCACACCTGTCAGAATGGCCATCATCAAAAGATCTACAAATAACCAGTGTTGACAAGGATGTGAAGAAAAAGGAAGCCCTTTGTACACTTTTGGTGGGTATGTAAATAGGTGCAGCCACAATGGAAAACAGTATGGAGGTTCCTCAAAAAACTAAAAGTAGAACTACCATATGATCCAGCAATTCCTCTCCTGTGTACATATCTAGAAAAAATGAAAACACTAATTTGAAAAGATACATGCACCCCAGTATTCATAGCAGTGCTAATTATAATTACCAAGATATGGAAGCAACCCAAATGCCAATCAACAGATGAATGTATAAAGAAGATGTGGTATATATATATATGTATATATATATATATATATATATATATATACACACATACATACACACATTCATATATACAATGAAATATTAGTCATGAAAAAGAATGAAATTCTGCCACGTGTAGAAGTGTGGATGGACCTAGAGAATATTATACTTAGTGAAATAAGCCAGACAGAGAAAGACAGATAGTGTGTATTACTTATATGTGGAATCTAAAAAATATTACAAATGAATGTATTTGCAAAACAGAAACAGACTCACAGACTGAATGTTTTCCCCTGAGATCAGGAACAAGATAAAGGTGTCTGCTCTAACCACTTCTATTTACTACAGTACTGGCAGTTCAGGATGGGAAAATAGGCAAGAAAAAATAGATAAAAATCATCCAGATTGGAAAGGAAGAAGTAAAACTATATCTATTTGCAGTTGACATAATCTTGTATATAGATGATCCTAAGGAATACACTAAAAATGTAATTCAGCAAATTTGCAGGATCCAAGATCAAAATACAAAAATCAATTATTTTTTATATACTAGCAATGAATAAGCTGAACGATGAAATTGAGAAAAGTTTTCCATTTATAATAGCAACAAAAAAATAAAATAATTAGGCATAAGAAAAATGCAACACTTTTCCATTGACAACTACAATGCTGAAAGAAATTAAAGAAGATTTAAGTAAATGGAAAAGCATGCCATATTCCCAGATCATAAAACTTAATAATGGGGCTTCTCTGGTGGTGCAGTGGTTGAGAGTCCGCCTGCCGATGCAGGGGACACGGGTTCGTGCCCCGGTCCGGGAAGATCCCACGTGCTGCGGAGCGGCTGGGCCCGTGAGCCATGGCCGCTGAGCCTGCACGTCCGGAGCCTGTGCTCCGCAACGGGAGAGGCCACACGGTGAGAGGTCCGCGTACCGCAAAAAAAAAAAAAAAAAAAAAAAAACAAACAAAAAAAAACCTTAATATTGGGCTTCCCTGGTGGCGCAGTGGTTGCGAGTCCTCCTGCCGATGCGGGGGACACGGGTTTGTGCCCCGGTCTGGAAGGATCCCACATGCCGCGGAGCGGCTAGGCCCATGAGCCATGGCCGCTGAGCCTGCGCGTCCAGAGGCCACAACAGTGAGAGGCCCATGTACCGCAAAACAAAACAAAACAAAACAGTATTGTTAAGATAGCAATATTCCCAAATTGACCTACAGAGTCTATGCAATTCTTATCAAAATTCTCACTAGTTTTTCTGTAGAAATCGACAAGTAGATCCTAAAATTCATACTGAAATGCAAGAGACAAAGAATAACCAAAGCAATCTTGAAAAAAGCACAAAGTTGGAGGACACACGGTTCCTAATTTCAAAACTTACTAGAAAGCCACAGTAATCAAGACAGTGTGGTACTGACATCAAGGTAAACATATAGATCAATGAAACAAAATTGAAAGTTCAGAACTAAATCCTTGCATTTATGGTTAATTGATTTATGGCAAGAGTACCTAGACAATTCAAAGGGAAAAGAATATTTTTTCAAAAGTTCATGCTTGCATAACTAAATGTCCATATACAAAATAATGAAGTTTGACCCTACCTCACAGCATACAAAAAATTAATTCAAAAATGGATCTTAGAGCTAGATATAAGAACTAAAATATTAGAACTCTTATAATACAACATAGGAGTAGAATGAGTTAGGCAGTGTTTTCTTAGACATGACACCAAAAGCTGAAGTGACAAGAGAAAAAATACATAACTGGGACTTCATCAAAATTAAAAACTTTTGTGCTGCAAGCAATATCATAAAGAGAGTAAAAAGACAACCCACAGAATGGGAGAAAATATTTGCAAATCATGTATTTGATAAGAGACTTGTTTGCAGAATAAGTAAAGAACTCATAACTCATTAAGAACAAGAAAGACTCAATTATAAATCAGCAAAGGATTTTAATAGACATTTCCTTTGTGTGTGTGTGTGTGTGATATGCGAGCCTCTCACTGCTGTGGCCTCTCCCGTTGAGGAGCACAGGGTCCGGACGTGCAGGCTCAGCGGCCATGGCTCACGGGCCCAGCCGCTCTGCGGCACGTGGGATCTTCCTGGACCGGGGCACAAACCCGTGTCCCCTGCATCGTCAGGCCGACTCTCAACCATGACGCCACCAGGGAAGCCCTAATAGATACTTCTTCAAAGAAGGTATACAAGTGGCTAATAAGCACATGAAGTGATGATCAACATCAGTCATTATTAGGAAAATACAAATGAAAACCACAATGAGATACCACTTCATATGCACTAGGGTCATACTTGAGTAGGTATGTCAGTCAGGATAGGCTAAGTTATGCCACAGTAACAAACTATCCCCAAATCTAGAGACAACACAAAGTTTATGTTTTATTCATGTTACATGTCCACTCTAGATTCACAAGGGCATTCTACTTAGCTTAGTTATTCAGGGAGTGCAGCTTATGGGAGCTGCATCTTCATACATACTTCTCTGATCAGAGAGTCAGGAAACATAATGAATGATGCCATGGCTCTTAAACCATCTGCCTGGAAGTGACGTGTAGCCAAAATCAGTTACGTTATCATCCCTAATTCAGTGGGGGTGCAGCTGTGTAATCCTCTGGTATGAAAAAGGCACCAAATGTCTGTGAAAAATAACGTAGTCTACTGCAGTAGGCTCACGGGATTTGAAAATAGCCGAGAAAATGCGACTTTCTGGGGGTCTATCCTCTGGCTTTCTCTCTGGAATCATTTCCATCCAACCATGTCCACGCCCTCTCAACTAGACTTCTCTTAGATGCCTGGGGTAGCTGGGTGATTTGTTCATTACAACACTGCTTAAGTCTTTTAATAAAGTCAGCAAATTAAAAAGACAGCCCAGATAAAGAGAATGCTTTCCAAAATGTCATAATGAAATTAAGGTAATGAAGCACTTGGAGGGCTCTCCTCCGTTCTTTTTGTATAAAACTTACTCCAAAGAAGCTGGAAGAGCAAGGGGGCCTGAGAAGTAAAGAGGGGGGAAAATAAATTGTATGCCATTAGTTTAATTATAAAAATTCATTACATGAAGTCATGTAAGACAGAAAATAATGGAACCGTAATGGGTTGGCCGATAACACATTTACTAGCCTGCTCTCAGCTTGTAGTCATTGTTGAAAGGACAAAAAAGTAGCAGCTTTGGTATGTAGTCCTCAAAGCTATTGAGAAGATTAATCATTTCCAGTAAGCTGGAAAATGAGGGCCGTTTTCTCAAATAGTATCCCCTGTATAGTGTTACCTTCTGAAACAGAGTTGCTTGGTAATGTTAGAGGTTTAATAGATGAGTCTTGAAGTTTATGGTGAGAGGCTTTACTTTTGAAATAGCTTCCTTACAGATATTTTAACATTTCTATTATATATCCATAAAGAGGTTTTCTAGGTCATTTTAATTCACACAAGCAAGAAAGAAATTGTATTTCTTTTTCCCAATAAATATGTATAGAGCATTAATTTATACTTAGCAGTAAACTGTTTAGTGATTTTTAAAAATAAACCAAATATGTATTTTTTTCTGCTGTCTTTGTTTAGCGATGTCTTACTTTATTATACACAGTAATTTTCCAATCATGCTATAATCATCAAGGAGACTATTTTATGTTCTTCAAAATTCAATTATAATAAATCCGACCATCCTCCTTAAATTCTTTTTTGTGGAAGCATATCTTCTTTCAGTAGATTGAACCCTGCATATTGAAGCCAAGAAACCTGCATTTTTGTGATGCCTCTTTCACTCTCAAGCTATGTCACCTTCAACAAGTCACTTAACCTTTCAGGGTTTTTGTATGGGCATTTATGGGACTGGGTAAGAGGAAAGGAGATAACGAAAGGTCAAAGTGGATATTTATGTAAGGATCATATATTTGAGGGCCTTGTAATCCAAGGAGAGAGGTTTGGTCTTTGTCTTGTAGGTAACAGGGAGCCATTGAAAGGTTTTACAGAGGAATAATGTTGTTATATTTGCATTTCAAAAAGATCCCTTGAGCAGCTATACATGGATGGAAGGTCTAGAGTAGAGGGAAGGAGCCAATGAAAAGGTTATTGCAGAGTCCAAGCAAGAGTCGATGAGGGCTTAAGTTAAGGCGGTGGCAATGGAGGTAGAAGATTTGGATATAAGGGGAAAATGTGGTACAACTTCTATATGGGTGTGCTCTCTGCCTCTTCTTCCAGTTGAGGATCCACTTGCACTGCAGAGGGAGAAGGTTAAGCTAGGGACAGAACCTTGGGGAACACCGACATTTAAGGGACAGGCAGAAAAAGAAACACTTGAACCTTAAAAGGATATAGAGGACACCCAAAGAGAGGGGACCAAGGAAAGATAGAGCCTCAAGGACAGAGCAGTCAATAGCACCAGTTGCTGCACACAAATCAAGTAAATGAGAACCTAAAACTTTCCACAGACATTGACCATTGGTGACTGAATCAGTTAAGTATTTTCACAGAAATGCTGCATGACAAGCAACTTCAAAATGCCAGTGGCAAACAATAATAAGCATTTATTTCTTCGTGCGTTTGCAGCTCGTCTGGGGTGGCACTGCTTCACACTGCAGGTTGATTGGTGTAGCTCTCCTCCGCACGTCACTCATCCTTCTCCAAGGATGAGCAGGCTAGCCCAGGCCACGTTTGTCTCATGATAATGGCAGAAGCGAGAAAGAGCCAGCCCCACTGCAGAAGCATGTTTTAAGCCTCTGCTTGTGTCACATCTATTAACGTCTCGCTAGAATTAGGCAAGACAAGTCATATGGCCAAGCTCATTGTCAAGGGCAGGGAAGTAAACTGCCCTTTGTAGCAGGAAATTCAAAGGTACATAGCAAAGGGCATGGATACAAGGTGGGGTAAAGAATTGAGGTCAACAATCCGATTTGCCAGAGTAACTTCTTTCAGAATAGTTCTAGTGAGGTGGTGATGGCAGAAGCCTGATTTTGATGAATCATAAAGTGGCAGGAATGTAATCAAGTTGAGGCAATGAGTAAGTATTTGCCTTATGAGGAGCTTAACTGTGAAAGGAAAGAAGACGATGCAGGTTTTGTCGTTTAAAGGTAAGCGAGAGGGCTTCCCTGGTGGCGCAGTGGTTGAGAATCCGCCTGCCGATGCAGGGGACACGAGTTCGTGCCCCGGTCCGGGAAGATCCCACGTGCCGCGGAGCAGCTGGGCCCGTGAGCCATGGCCGCTGAGCCTGCGCATCCGGAGCCTGTGCTCCGCAACGGGAGAGGCCACAACAGTGAGAGGCCCGCGTACCACAAAAAATAAAAATAAAAAATAAAAAATAAAAATAAAAAATAAAAAATAAAGGTAAGCGAGAGACTCATGTTTGAAAGTTGTAGGGAAAGACCTTGCAGAAAGGAAAGAGGTTGAAAAGACACAGAGAAGGGAGTACGTGAAGGAGGAGGAGGCGGAGGAGGAGTGTCCTTGAGCACAAGCGTCACCTCTTGCTCTGAGGCTGGAGAGAAGGATGCAAGATGTAAAATCTGCTATTTCGTGAAATGTATGCTTGATGTTAAATTGCCCCTGTGTAGTTATAGGTAGGGTCATTTGCTGGGAGATTTCTTCCAGTTTGTATCATCAGGGTGCAGTTTAGAAACCACACAAAATGTTTCAAGCAGAGGGAATTTAAATACAGAGGATTGGTTCCATGGCCAGTGAAGGAGCTGAGAAGTCCAACAGGAGACAGTGAGGCAACTCAGAGTTTAGTGACACCGGGAAGCTGTTACCACTTCGAGGGCTGGAGAGATAACACGTGTCACCAAAGCCCAGAAGCCAGAGCCATCTGGTGCTAACTTGACCACTGTGTGAGCTGCACAGCAGGTACTGAAACTACAGAGAGAGGGTCTGTCCAGTGGGAAATGGAGACACAAAGAAGATATTGCCCACATAGAGAGAGGGAGAGATATACTCTAATTTCAGCCTTCCTCTGGGTCTCTCATTGGCCTAACCATCTAGAAGCCAGCTAGCAAGAAATCCTGGGATTTGCTGATACCCTAAAGTGGTTAGTCCATATGCAATACTGAGTGTAGTAGGAGGGGGGCAGGGAATGGGTCTAAGAGCTAATAAGCTCTTAGCTGTTAGCTCACAGAGCTAATTTTTTTTTTTTTTTTTTTTTTTTTTTTGCAGTTTGCGGGCCTCTCACTGTTGTGGCCTCCCCCATTGCGGAGCACAGGCTCCGGATGCATAGGCTCAGCGGCCATGGCTCACGGGCCCAGCCGCTCCGCGGCACGTGGGATCCTCCCGGACCGGGGCACGAACCCGCGTCCCCTGCATCGGCAGGCGGACTCTCAACCACTGCGCCACCAGGGAAGCCCTCACAGAGCTAATTTTTTTAAATGAATCTCTTAGTTCATGTACACAAACACAGTATCTAAGGCAAAAGGAGAAAACCCAATATGTAGAACTTTTTATCTGTAAATATATTAAGATCCTGTTTTATAAATTTCCAAGTGTTGAGGAAAAATTAATCAGTCGACCTAAGAAAGAAATGGACATTTTTATTTGAGCCAAATTTGAAGATTATGACCTGGGAAGAGCATCTCAGAAAGCTCTGAGAACTGTTCCACTTGTCAGAACTCAAGGCACAGTTACATAAGTTTTTTGAGACAGAAGGCTATACATCAAATGACGTATTATTGACAGCTTATATAATCCAGATCTAAGCATAATCGTGGTGGGTCATGTGACCCCTTCCAAGATCAAGAAGGAATGTTAAAAAAAAAGAGGAAGGAATGTTATCTTTTAAGGAGTTGTTTTGTTGATGCTGGGAGAATGCTGCTTGTTATGGTTGAGCAGGTATTCCTGCTGATGGGGGAGGTTTGGTCGATGCATAATGCAGATACACAATGTACAGTGCAGGCAGAGACATGGCCAAAGGGCAGAGAAGAATTTTTATATTTAAATTTTTCTTGTCTTGCCATAAAATATGAATTGTATTTCACACAAGCAATTTGATTTTGATTTTGACCTCATAACAAATGTGAGGCATAATAAGCAGCCTAAGTAATGCCATCCAATTTTACGACAACAAAACTGGAACTCAAAAGGTTAATGACTTTAAGATCAAACTGCAAGACAATGGCCAATCAAGACTTCCTGGGAAGATGCCTCTTCATTACTCTGCATTGCTTTTTTATGATGCTCCTTTGAGTCAGGGCCATTAAAATTGTTTAAACGGAGTTCACCTGAAACACACCTGAAATTCACTTGTAGGTGAATATCCCGAAACACATTTTATAAGAAAACTTAAACAATACTCAACTTTAAAATTTTAGTTGTAGGTCTACATACTCACATTTATCTTCTAAATCAAAGGGAGGCTTTTAGAGGTGCAGCATTGTAGACAATGTTTATAAAACAGTGGGTCCCTTTCTTTCATTTCAGTAGAGGCTCACCCTGTGGTGGCTGTAGTACGTTCATTTAAAAATAGCAGCAGTAGAGGACTTCCCTGGTGGTCCAGTGGCTAAGGCTCCGTTCTCCCAGTGCAGGGGGCCCAGGTTTGATTCCTGGTCAGGGAATTAGATCCCACATGCCACAACTAGTGCAAATAAATAAATAAATATATTTTTAAAAAATAGCCGTAATAGTAGTAGTAATAATGATGGTGATTCTAACCAATACTTATTTAATGCTTTGGGTATGCCAGGCACCACTATAAGTGTTTTTCCTGCATTTTATAAATTAATCCTGATAATAACCTTTCAACGTAAATACTGTTAATATACCCATTTAATAAAGGGGAAAACTGAGGCATAGAGAGCATAATTAACTTTCCCATTTGTCACATAACTAGTAAGTGATCAAGTCAGGATTCAAACCCAGCAGGTTCATTCTGTTGCCCAGACTCTTGAATACTCTTTCTCTTCCTCCCTTGTTTTCCCTTGTATCAGGTCAATATCCCTAAAAAGAATTCTTACAAAGAAAAAGCAAAACGCAAACACTGAAATTTTTTTTTAAAATTGTTTTTGCATCTTTTTTTTAACATCTTTATTGGAGTATAATTGCTTTACAACTGTGTGTTAGTTTTTGCTTTATAACAAAGTGAATCAGTTATACATATGTTCCCATAGCTCTTCCCTCTTGCATCTCCCTCCCTCCCACCCTCCCTATCCCACCCCTCTAGGTGGTCACAAAGCACCGAGCTCATATTCCTGTGCTGTGCAGCTGCTTCCCACTAGCTATCTATTTTACGTTTGATAGTGTATATATGTCCATGCCACTCTCTCACTTTCTCACAGCTTACCCTTCCCCCTCCCCATATCCTCAAGTCCATGTTCTAGTAGGTCTGTGTCTTTATTCCTGTCTTACCCCTAGGTTCTTTATGAACTTTTTTGTTCTTTTTTTTTAAACATCTTTATTGGAGTATAACTGTTTTACAATGGTGTGTTAGTGTCTGCTTTACAACAAAGTGAATCAGTTATACATATACATATGTTCCCATATCTCTTCCCTCTTGTGTCTCCCTCCCTCCCACCCTCCCTATCCCACCCCTCTACGTGCTCACAAAGCACAGAGCTGATCTCCCTGTGCTATGCGGCTGCTTCTCTCTAGCTATCTATTTTACAGTTGGTAGTGTATATATGTCCATGCCACTCTCTCACTTTGTCACAGCTTACCCTTCCCCCTACCCATATCCTCAGGTCCATGCTCTAGTAGGTCTGTGTTTTATTCCCGTCCTACCACTAATCTCTTCATAACATTTTTTTTCTTAGAGTCCATATATATGTGTTAGCATACGGTATTTGTTTTTCTCCTTCTGACTTATTTCACTCTGTATGACAGACTCCAGGTCTATCCACCTCATTACAAATAACTCAGTTTCATTTCTTTTTATGGCTGAGTAATATTCCATTGTATATATGTGCCACATCTTCTTTATCCATTCATCTGATGATGGACACTTAGCTTGCTTCCATGTCCTGGCTATTGTAAAAAGAGCTGCAATGAATATTTTGGTACATGACTCTTTTTGAATTATGGTTTTCTCAGGGTATATGCCCAGTAGTGGGATTGCTGGGTCGTGTGGTAGTTCTATTTGTAGTTTTTGAAGGAACCTCCATACTGTTCTCCATAGTGGCTGTATCCATTTACATTCCCACCAGCAGTGCAAGAGTGTTCCCTTTTCTCTACACCCTCTCCAGCATGTGTTGTTTCTAGATTTTTTGATGATGGCCACTCTGACCGGTGTGAGATGATATCTCATTGTAGTTTTGATTTGCATCTGTCTAATGATTAATGATGTTGAGCATTCTTTCATGTGTTTGTTGGCAATCTGTATATCTTCTTTGGAGAAATGTCTATTTAGGTCTTTTGCCCATTTTGGGGATTGGGTTGTTCATTTGTTATTGAGCTGCATGAGCTGCTTGTAAATTTTGGAGATTAATCCTTTGTCTGTTGCTTCATTTGCAAATATTTTCTCCTATTCTGAGGGTTGTCTTTTGGTCTTGTTTATGGTTTCCTTTGCTGTGCAAAAGCTGTTAAGTTTCATTAGGTCCCATTTATTTATTTTTGTTTTTATTTCCATTTCTCTAGGAGATGGGTCAAAAAGGATCTTTCTGTGATTTAGGTCATGGAGTGTTCTGCCTATGTTTTCCTCTAAGAGTTTGATGGTGTCTGGCCTTACATTTAGATCTTTAATCCATTTTGAGCTTATTTTTGTGTGTGGTGTTAGGGAGTGTTCTAATCTCATACTTTTACATGTACCTGTCCAGTTTTCCCAGCACCACTTAATGAACAGGCTGTCTTTTCTCCACTGTATATTCTTGCCTCCTTTATCAAAGATAAGGTGACCATATGTGCGTGGGTGTATCTCTGGGCTTTCTATCCTGTTCCATTGATCTATATTTCTGTTTTGTGCCAGTTACATACTGTCTTGATTACTGTAGCTTTGTAGTATAGTCTGAAGTCAGGGAGCTTGATTCCTCCAGCTCCATTTTTTGTTCTCAAGATTGTTTTGACTATTTGGTGTCTTTTCCATTTCCATACAAATTGTGAAATATTTTGTTCTAGTTCTGTGAAAAATGCCAGTGGTAGTTTGATAGGGATTGCATTGAATCTGTAGATTGCTTTGGGTAGTAGAGTCATTTTCGCAATGCTGATTCTTCCAATCCAAGAACATGGTATATCTCCCCATCTATTGGTATCATCTTTAATTTCTTTCATCAGTGTCTTATAATTTTCTGCATACAGGTCTTTTGTCTCCTTAGGTAGGTTTATTCCTAGGTATTTTATTCTTTTTGTTGCAGTGGTAAATGGGAATGTTTTCTTAATTTCACTTTCAGATTTTTCATCATTAGTGTATAGGAATGCCAGAGATTTCTGTGCATTAATTTTGTATCCTGCTACTTTACCAAATTCATTGATTAGCTCTAGTAGTTTTCTGGTAGCATCTTTGGGATTCTCTTTGTATAGTATCATGTCATCTGCAAACAGTGACAGCTTTACTTCTTCTTTTCCAATTTGGATTCTTTTTATTTCTTTTTGTTCTCTGATTGCTGTGGCTAAAACTCCCAAAACTAGGTTGAATAAGAGTGGTGAGAGTGGGCAACCTTGTCTTGTTCCTGATCTTAGTGGAAATGGTTTCAGTTTTTCACCATTGAGAACGATGCTGGCTGTGGGTTTGTCATATATGGCCTTTATTATGTTGAGGAAAGTTCCTTCTATGCCTACTTTCTGCAGGGTTTTTATCATAAATGGGTGTTGAATTTTGTCGAAAGCTTTCTCTGCATCTATTGAGATGATCATATGGTTTTTCGCCTTCAATTTGTTAATATGGTGTATCATGTTGATTGATTTGCATATATTGAAGAATCCTTGCATTCCTGGAATAAACTCCACTTGATCATGGTGTATGATCCTTTTAATGTGCTGTTGGATTCTGTTTGCTAGTATTTTGTTGAGGATTTTTGCATCTTTGTTCATCAGTGATATTGGCCTGTAGTTTTCTTTCTTTGTGACATCTTTGTCTGGTTTTGGTATCAGGGTGATGGTGGCCTCATAGAATGAGTTTGGGAGTGTTCCTCCCTCTGCTGTCTTTTGGAAGAGTTTGAGAAGGATAGGTGTTAGCTCTTCTCTAAATGTTTGATAGAATTCGCCTGTGAAGCCATCTGGTCCTGGGCTTTTGTTTGTTGCAAGATTTTAAATCACAGTCTCAATTTCAGTGCTTGTGATTGATTTGTTCATATTTTCTAATTCTTCCTGGTTCAGTCTTGGCAGGTTGTGCATTTCTAAGAAGTTGTCCATTTCTTCCTGGTTGTCCATTTTATTGGCATAGAGTTGCTTGTAGTAATCTGTCATGATCTTTTGTATTTCTGCAGTGTCCATTGTTACTTCTCGTTTTTCATTTCTAATTCTATTGATTTGAGTCTTATTCCTTTTTTTCTTGATGAATCTGGCTAATGGTTTATCAATTTTGGTTATCTTCTCAAAGAACCAGCTTTTAGTTTTATTGATCTTTGCTATTGTTTCCTTCATTTCTTTTTCATTTATTTCTGATCTGATCTTTATAATTTCTGTCCTTCTGCTAACTTTGGGGTTTTTTCCTTCTCTTTTCTCTAATTGCTTTAGGTGCAAGGTATTTTTTGACTTCCTCTTTGATTTCTTCAGTGATCTCTTGGTTATTTAGTAACGTATTGTTTAGCCTCCATGTGTTTGGTTTTTTTTTCCATTTTCTTCCCTGTAATTCATTTCTAATCTCATAGCGTTGTGGTCAGAAAAGATGCTAGATATGATTTCAGTTTTCCTAAATTTACTGAGGCTTGATTTGTGACCCAAGAGGTGATCTATCCTGGAGTATGTTCTGTTTGCACTTGAGAAGAAAGTGTAATCTGCTGTTTTGGGATGGAATGTCCTATAAATATCAGTTAAATCCATCTGGTCTGTTGTGTCATGTAAAGCTTGTGTTTACTTATTTATTTTCATTTTGGATGATCTGTCCATTTGTGTAAGTGAGGTGTTAAAGTCCCCCACTATTACTGTGTTACTTTCGATTTCCTTTTTTATAGCTATTAGCAGTTGCCTTATGTATTGAGGGCCTCCTATGTTGGGTGCATATATATTTACAATTGTTATATCGTCTTATGGATCAATCCCTTGATCATTCTGTAGTGCCCTTCTTTGTCTCTTGTAATAGTCTTTATTTTGAAGTCTGTTTTATCTGATATGAGTATAGCTACTCCGGCATTCTTTTGATTTCCATTTGCATGAAATATATTTTTCCATCCCCTCACTTTCAGTCTGTATGTGTCCCTAGGTCTGAAGTGGGTCTCTTGTAGGCAGCATATATATGGGTCTTGTTCTTGTATGCATTCAGCCAGTCTGTGTCTTTTGGTGGGAGCATTTAATCCATTTACATGTAAGTAATTATCTATATGTATGTTCCTATTCCCATTTTCTTAATTGTTTTGTATTTGTTGTTGTAGGTCTTTTCCTTCTCTTGTGTTTCTTGCCTAGACAAGTTCCTGTAGCATTTGTTGTAAAGCTGGTTTGGTGGTGCTGAACTCTCTCAGCTTTTTCTTGTCTGTAAAGGTTTTAATTTCTCCATCAAATCTGAATGAGATCCTTGCTGGGTAGAGTCATCTTGGTTGTAGGTTTTTCTCTTTCATCCCTTTAAATATGTCCTGCCACACCCTTCCGGCTTGCAGAGTTTCTGCTGAAAGATCAGCTGTTAACCTTATGGGGATTCGCTTGTGTGTTATTTTTCCCTTGCTGCTTTTAATATGTTTTCTTTGTATTTAATTTTTGATAGTTTGATTATTATGTGTCTCGGTGTGTTTCTCCTTGGATTTATCCTGTATGGGACTCTCTGTGCTTCATTAACCATTTCCTTTCTCATATTAGGGAAGGTTTTAACTATAATCTCTTCAAATATTTTCTCAGTCCCTTTCTTTTTCTCTTCTCCTTCTGGGACCCCTATGATTCGAATGTTGGTGCGTTTATTGTTGTCCCAGAGGTCTCTGAGACTGTCCTCAGTTCTTTTCATTCTTTTTTCTTTGTTCTGCTCGGCAGTAGTTATTTCCACTATTTTATCTTCCAGGTCACTTATCCATTCTTCTGCCTCAGTTATTCTGCTATTGATCCCATCTAGAGTATTTTAAATTTCATTTATTGTGTTGTTCATCACTGCCTGTTTTCTCTTTAGTTCTTCTAGGTCCTTGTTAAATGTTTCTTGCATTTTCTCTATTCTATTTCCAAGATTTTGGATCATCTTTACTATCATTATTCTGATTTCTTTTTCAGGTAGTCTACCTATTTCCTCTTCATTTGTTAGGTCTGGTGGGTTTTTACCTTGCTCCTTCATCTGCTGTGTGTTTTTCTGTCTCCTCATTTTGCTTTTCTTACTGTGTTTGTGGTCTCCTTTTTGCAGGCTCCAAGTTCGTAGTTCCCGTTGTTTTTGGTGTCTGTCCCCAGTGGCTAATGTTGGTTTAGTGGGTTTTGTAGCCTTCCTGGTGGAGGGCTCTGGTGCCTGTGTTCTGGTGGATGAGGCCAGATCTTGTCTTTCTGGTGGGCAGGTCTACGTCTGGTGGTGTGTTTTGGGGTGTCTGTGGCCTTATTATGATTTTAGGCAGCCTCTCTGCTAATGGGTGGGGTTGTGTTCCTGTCTTGCTAGTTGTTTGGCATAGGGTGTCCAGCACTGTAGCTTGCTGGTCGTTGAGTGAAGCTGGGTCTTGCTGTTGAGAGGGAGATCTCTGCTGTTTGATATTATGTGGAGCTGGGATGTCTCTTGTGGACCAGTGTCCTGAAGTTGGCTCTCCCACCTCAGAGGCACAGCCCTGATGCCCGGCTGGAGCACCAAGAGCCTGTCATCCACACGGCTCAGAATAAAAGGGAGAAAAAGTAGAAAGAAAGAAAGATAGAGTATAAAATAAAGTGAGATAAAATAAAGTTATTAAAAAATAATTATTAAGAAAAAAAAATGTTTTAAGTAAAAAAAAAAAAAAATGGACAGAAGGAACCCTAGGACAAATGGTGAAAGCAAAGCTATACAGACAAAATCCCACAGAGAAGCATACACATACACAGTCACAAAAAGAGGAAAAGGGAAAAAATGTATATATATCATTGCTCCCAAAGTCCACCTCCTCAACTTGGGATGATTTGTTGTCTGTTCAGGTATTCCACAGATGCAGCATACATCAAGTTGATTGTGGAGCTTTAATCCGCTGCTCCTGAGGCTGCTGGGAGAGATTTCCCTTTCTCTTCTTTGTTTGCACAGCCCCCGGGGTTCAGCTTTGGATTTGGCCCCGCCTCTGCGTGTAGGTCGCCAGAGGGCGTCTCTTCTTCACTCAGGCAGGACGGGGTTAAAGGGGCAGCTATTTCGGGCACTCTGGCTCACTCAGGCCGGGGCGAGGGAGGGGTTCGGATGCCGGGTGAGCCTGCGGCAGAAGAGGCCAGTGTGACCTTGCACCAGCCTGAGGTGCACCGTGTGTTCTCCCGGGGAGGTTGTCCCTGGATCCCGGGACGCTGGCAGTGGCGGGCTGCACAGGCTCCCGGGAGGGGAGGTGTGGAGAGTGAGCTGTGCTCGCACACAGGCTTCTTGGTGGCGGCATCAGCAGCTGTAGCGTCTCATGCCCGTCTCTGGGGTCCGCGCTGATAGCAGTGGCTCGCACCCATCTCTGGAGCTCCTTTAAGCGGTGCTCTGAATCCCCTCTTCTCGCGCCCCAAGAAACAAAGAGGCAAGAAAAAGTCTCTTGCCTCTTCAGCAGCTCCAGACTTTTTCCCAGAGTCCCTCCCGGCTTGCTGTGGTGCACTAGCCCCCTGCAGGCTGTGTTCACGCAGCCAACCCCAGACCTTTCCCTGGGATCTGACCGAAGCCCGAGGCTCAGCTCCCAGCCCCCGCCCGCCCTGGCAGGTGAGCAGACAAGCCTCGCAAGCCTCTCGGGCTGGTGAGTTCCGGTCGGCACCGATCCTATGTATGGAATCTCTCCGCTTTGCCCTCCGCACCGCTGTTCCTGTGCTCTCCTCCATGGGTCCGAAGCTTCTTCCCCCCGCTCCGCCACCCGCAGTCTCCACCTGCGAAGGGGCTCCTAGTGTTTGGAAACCTTTCCTCCTTCACGGCTCCCTCCCACTGGTGCAGGTCCCGTCCTTATTCTTTTGCCTCTGTTTTTTCTTTTTTCTTTTGCCCTACCCAGTTACATGGGGAGTTTCTTGCCTTTGGGGAGGTCTGAGGTCTTCTGCCAGCGTTCGGTGGGTGTTCTATAGGAGCTGTTCCACGTGTGGATGTATTTCTGATGTATCTGTGGGGAGGAAGGTGATCTCCGCGTCTTACTCTTCCGCCATCTTCCCCCTATCCTGAAATTTAAAAATTTTAATACTGAAAATTCTTGACATGAATTCAGGTTGTCCCATAGTCCATAATCATTTTTTCTGCCTAAAATACAGTGTATAAATACCAAGCACATATTGTAGCAGCATCATATGAGGTTTAAATATGAAATATGGGCTTCCCTGGTGGCACAGTGGTTGAGAGTCCGCCTGCCGATGCAGGGGACATGGGTTCGTGCCCCGGCCCGGGAAGATCCCATGTGCTCCACGGCTGGGCCCGTGAGCCATGGCCACTGAGCCTGCGTGTCCGGAGCCTGTGGTCCGCAATGGGAGAGGCCACAATGGTGAGAGGCCTGCGTACTGCAAAAAAAAAAAAAAAAAAAAAAAAGATAAATATGAAATATTTCTTTCCTGGTTGGGGACACAATCTTTTGGGGATTGAGCATTTTATATTCTTCATAAAAAGCACATGCACACATACATATACACCCACAAAATCATCTTTTTTTTATAGGCTAGTGCTTACAATATTTTAAATTTCTTCACACACCATGATCACCACACAATTCCCTGTAGAGTGTACAGCTGTAAATGGAATTCAGAACTAAAAAAGAGCGTGTGTGAATTCTGTTGTATTTTTGAATTTAAATTTCTTCTGTGGTCTGGATTTGTCCCAGTAGTAAATTTCACAGTAGTAGACAAAGCTGGTCAAGGTCATTGTTCCTGGTGTGAATGACACTTGGTTAAAGCCCAAGGTGGTCAACGTATTATTACCTTAGGAGGAAGGGAAACCAGTCTGTTCTGGTGAATGTCTTTAAGAAGGAAGAAAAGGGTGCTGTGGTTGAGAACCTTTGAGTTTAGATAAGGGCCTTAGCCCTGTCAGTGTTAGTCAAGGTCAGTGGGATTGTTTTCTTTTTAATCCTACATCACAGCAAAATCTGAGCGGTATGCAGTGAAGGATAGCATTCAGTCAAGATTTCCTTAGGTATAAACATTTAAATTTCAGTGTGAATATAAATTTGAAGAAAAATATATGGCTTGAGTCATTTTGCCTTTCAAGCATTAAAGTATACCAAAAGATTCTGGTTTGAAGTCAAGCCTTACTCTTTTTTGTGTGTGTTTGTGTGGTACGTGGGCCTCTCACAGCTGTGGTCTTTCCCGTTGTGGAGCACAGGCTCCAGACGCGCAGGCTCAGCAGCCATGGCTCACGGGCCTAGCTGCTCCGTGGCATGTGGGATCTTCCCGGACCGGGGCACGAACCCCTGTCCCCTGCATCAGCAGGCGGACTCTCAACCACTGCGCCACCAGGGAAGCCCAAGCCTTACTCTTTTACTACCTTTTTACTATGAAGTGTCTAATTGAACTTTAACCTGCTTTGTCTTTCAAGATTTTGGAAAATTCTAGCATACTTTTCAGCTTCTACTTTTAGGTATTTTTTTATGATCTATAGATTAGAACCAAAGAGTGTATCCTCCTATATCTAGACTTTTCAAGTAACAACCCATGAGTGAAGGTTGACTTCCAAGATTATTTGTCTTTTCTTAGGTAAAATAAATGATTTTAATTGTATTTATTAAATTTTTAATTAACATTTTATATTGCTAAATCTATACATATATGCTCTGATGTTGGTTCATAATAGGTATTTCTTTTTTTTCTTTTTTTTTTAAAACATCTTTATTTGAGTATAACTGTTTTACAATAGTGTGTTAGTTTCTCCTTTACAACAAAGTGAATCAGTTATACATATACATATGTTCCCATGTCTCTTCCCTCTTGCGTCACCCTCCCTCCCACCTTCCCTATCCCACCCCTCTAGGTGGTCACAAAGCACAGAGGTGAACTCCCTGTGCTATGCGGCAGCTTCCCACTAGCTATCTAATTTACATTTGGTAGTGTATCATAATAGGTATTTCTTTAGCAATTGCATTTTTCTTAAAAAGGAATTGCCTAACTAAAAGATAACTAAGTTATTGGTGTCAGTTTTGTAGAGTCTTATGCTGCCAATTAGAGATTTAATAGATGATAGATGATAGGTAATAAGCTCTTCTTTTAAAATGCAAATACCATTTTCTGGATAATAAGGACCAATTGGTCTTTCATATCTTAGTATACATTACTTTTTAACACTATAGGTTAAAAGTGGGTTCAGTGAAGAGGGAAAGGGAAGAAGATGTAATTTTGTACTGTAGGAAATTTCTAGAAAGGGAAAGCCTTTGGTGTGTGTGTTTCACCTCAGAAGGACTTTTGGACAGTGTGAGGATATAAAAAGTGGAAAATAGGAACTGCAAGGCTTGATAAAAGGTGTATATAAGAAAAGGCAGGAATTCCACAAGGTTAAATTATAATTGCTTTGTAGTACAGCGAGTATACTCTGTGCCTTTAAAAATTGTCTCTCTTTTTATTTATATAGCAAAGGTTAGTGATACTGGCTTTAGCTGCTTCCTACTAGTTCTGTTACCTGGGTCTATATGCTTTATGCAATAATGCAATAAACGCAATATTTCGTTTGATTCTAGAATAGGATGTTCTAATTAACTGAGAAATGCCAGATTATATACTGATTATAGATTTTCAAGGAAAATCTATGTACTCAAATATACTGAAACTATGTTGACAAGTACGAGTGTTTGATTTTTATTATCATAAATCATATTAACATAAAAGAACAAATACTAAAACAAAAATGAGTACTCTTTTCAGAAACATCATTTAGTTTCAGTTTTCTCTTTTACCCTTCCAGTTCATGTCAATGTACTCTTACAGATTTAAGAAATACAGTGAAGGTAGAAATTGTGTTCTTTTCTTTTTTTAAACTTGTGATTTCTGTGCACATTTTCTGCATATTAGACCATTGGGTTTATGTATTGCCTTACTTTAATGTCCTCTCATTAAACATTGAAATTTGTGTCTCACTTTTTACTCTCTTAGTTAATGAAGATCTTTATTCCTATAATGTATGTCTTTTCTTTTAAATATTTTACTGGGAGAAAATACTAAAATTCGATTACTGGGTCAGTGGGAATAAGCATTTGTATGTTCACTTGATATATATTGCCAAATTGTCCTTATGGATTCTGTTCCCAGCAGTAGTATATGAATGTGCTAGTTTGGCTACAGTCTTTCCAGCTTTGGGTTTTATTTTTTTTTAACTTAATTGGTGTCAAATTGTAATACTCTTATTTTTTCATGTTTTGAAAGTTGATTTTTTTCCTTTTCTATAAAACCTTTTTATTCTTTCTCTTGTTTGAATTGCCTGTTACTATTCCTTTGTCCATTTAACCCACTATATTGGATTTGATATAACTATCTTTGTAATTTAATAATACCGTAATGCTTGGAAGCCTCTTCCATGCACTTGAAGCAATGTTTAATAGAAACATGGGGTTAATATGCATCCAGATAAACCTATCATTGGTTTATTTCTTTCTTTGATATATGATATTTCAAGAGATGAAATACATGGTTTGATAATACTCAATTGTTAAAGATAAAAAAAAGAAGAAAACATACGTCATTTGGTTTAGCAAAATTCTTATATTCAAAATTTTATTCTGATTTTAAAGTAGGATATTTTTAAAGTATTATGAATAAACTGATCCTTTAAAGAAGTTCATAACTAGAATAACAGCACTGGGGTTTTTTTGGATGCTTAATATTTTCCGTCTGCAGCTTTAGTTGAATGCCAGTAGATGGCACTAATCACATAAACAATTCAACAAGTGAATGACGAGGAAAAGAAATAACATGCAATATTTTTTTCTGTTCAAATTTTGGTATATGTCACATACTCAACAATTATTTGAGAGCTTATTTTTATAGTTTGTTCTCTCCCATGATAAAAACAGTTAAGCCAAGTTTGTTTCCAATTAATTGCTACTAAATTGAGATACCTGATACTGATTATTGCTCAAGAAGCTGGATTTGAAAAGTTTTGTCTTGAAAAATGGGTTAGCTTATACTAGCATGTTTGACTGAACTACACATGGTAGGTTAAAAGCAATCGTGTAGACTTGCTCTGACCCGAGGTTTCAGAAGCTGTTTATGAAGCATTTTAAGAAAGTGCAACTAGAGATTTCAGAGAAAACTGACATTCATTCTCTTTCCTATGTGTATCTATAGCAGTTGGCCAAAGACCTCCGCCAGTGGCAGATAAATGTAGATGTGGCAAATGACTTGGCACTGAAACTTCTTCGGGATTATTCTGCAGATGATACCAGAAAAGTACACATGATAACAGAGAACATCAATGCCTCTTGGGCAAGCATTCATAAAAGGTATGAACTATATTATTTCTAAAACTATTTGCTGATTCTAATGATAGGGTAGTGACACTGGGTGGACAATGCAGATTTGTTTTCCCATCCTGCTAAACCAGGGCTTTGGGCGGATCCAAGATGACAGATGCCAACCAAACTCGCAGTCTTGCCTGAGTCCACTTATTTTAAAGATGAGGGACCCGAAGACTGGTGAAATGAAATGACTTGCCCTCAGTCAGAAAGGTAGTGACATAACTAAGCAATTAGACAAAAACAAAAGATTGATTTGTAGCTAAAAGAGCCATTTATCAGTCTGCTTTGAGAACTCTATCGAAAGAAATATTGTTCTATTCCATCATGCCACAAACTGCCCCATCTTTAGTCTGACAAGGAAGTCACTTTGCGCTTCATGATGGAGTTACAGCTGTCTCTGGTGCCATCATTGTATCTCCCTCCACACACCCAATGGGAAAACTTGTGTAGTGTAACATGACTCATAACTTCATTTCCCATTATGTATCTCTGGAAATCAACAGCTCTTAGAGACACCATCTCCTCAAACTAAGTCCTGACTCCTTATTATTCACTCTTAACCCCTTGTGCTGTTCTTTCATTAGCATTTATCCTAATTATAAACAAAATTATAAACAACTACATGAATTATGTAACTAAATGTTTCATGTTTGTGCTTCACATTAGTCTAACCTCCCTGTGGACGGAGGCTAGCTTTCTTATTTGACACATCCTGAACCAGGTGATATAGTAGGGAGCTGGTAAATATTTGTGTTTTTTTAATTGAAATGTAGCTGATGCACAATATTATGTTAGTTTCAGGTATACTACATGGTTATTTGACATTTGCACTTATTATGAAATGATCACTATAATAAGTCTAGTAACCATCTCTCCCCATACGAAGTTATTACAATGTTATTGACCATATTCCTCATGCTGTATATTACATCCCCATTGCTTATTTATTTTGTAACCGGAGATTTGTACCTCTTAATCCCCTTCACCTATTTCGCCCTTTTACCCCCTCCTTCCATCTGGCAACCACCCATTTGTCCTCTGTGTATATGAGTCTGTTTTCATTTTGTTTTGTTTGTTTTGTTTTGTTTTTTAGATTCCACATATAAGTGACATCATTCAGTATTTATCTTTCTCTGTCTGACTTATTCACTTAGCATAATACCCTCTAGATCCCTCCATGTTGTCACAAATGGCAAGATCCCAATTTTTTATACCTGAATAGTATTCCATCACATCTTTATCCATTCATCTATCGATGGACACTTAGGTTGCTTCCATATCTTGGCTATTGTAAATAATGCTGCATGGTAAATATTTGTTGAATGATGACTCTACATAATTTAGAGTTACCTTGTTCATGCTATGGTAAGTCAAGGATTATTGGGTACTCATTTTTAGCTCTGTCAGAAAACAGAGGCAAACATAGCACCTGTATGGTGATAAGGAAGATCACAGTGAAAGGTAAATGAGTTCCAGAAGATAACATGACTTACTGAAGTCAGGTAGGTGGCCTTTATTAAGAAAAAAAGGCCACCATTAAAGAAAACAAAAACAGATTTTGAACTAAGCAGAAACTCTTAGGAGTAAGGAACTATTAATAGACGGAAACTGAGAGATCAAGTTAATCTTGAAACTGCCTTAAAGATTGAAGAGTATAAACTCCTGTGAAACTGGATTTGAGCTTGTCGTCCTGGGGGAACAGAGCAGCTCTAGTCCTAAATTCCAGACAGTGGGTGTTCAGATGACCGTGGAAAAGAAGACTCGACCTGAAGTTGGGGAGTTATATTTGGGTCCCTGTCAATAGAACCCTGGTGGTGGGAGGATGAGGTTGAATAGGGAACTGATAAAAAAAAAAAAATTCTCAAAGTTACTGCCTCCTCTTATTGGCAAGGTTTGTACTTTCTGCTTCAAATACAGATCTGCTGTTTGTTCAGTTAAATTAGGGCAGATTAGGCTCAGGAAGTCTTATTCACATGTAATCGATTGGTATCAGAGAGTCAGTAGTTAAGATCTCAGTGGGAGTGAGAGAGTGGCATGGACATATATACACTACCAAACGTAGGGTGGATAGCTAGTGGGAAGCAGCCGCATGGCACAGGGAGATCAGCTCGCTGCTTTGTGACCACCTAGAGGGGTGGGATAGGGAGGGTGGGAGGGAGGGAGACCCAAGAGGGAAGAGATATGGGAGCATATGTATATGGATAACTGATTCACTTTGTTGTAAAGCAGAAACTAACACACCATTGTAAAGCAATTACGCTCCAATAAAGATGTTAAAAAAGAAATCTCAGTGGGAAATACCTGCTTCTCAAAGAGAGGCCTCTGTGGGTAAGCAAATTAAGATCAGAGATTAATTTGGTGAGTTTAGGGAATGTAAGCCAAGAAGGAGCCAAAAAGAAGGCTTACTCATTTTACAAAACTAGGGCTTCAAGAGAGGTCTATCACATCTATGCCACTCTTTCCTGCTCCTTGAGTCTCCAAACAGCCCTCTCATTTCTTCTGATCATTTTCATTAGGTCTTTGGATTCCCCAGAGAAGGGGCTTCCAGTTTATATTTTTTGACTTGGTCCCTAAAAAGCTACCACCTAAGGAAGGTATATAGTTATTTCTCCAACGGGTAAAGTAAAATAGACAGTTAAAAGCCAAATTACATTTTTTGCTAGCCCATAGGGAATCTGTGGTTTGCCAAGCTAATTTGATTTCATGCCTCTAAAGCTCTTTCTCACATATACTCTGAAAATTCATCCGCTCGTGTGGTTTCAGTCGGCTGATGACTCTCCATTTATACCATTTGCAGCTGAGCGTGATCGTTGAATTTCAGACCTGCACATCCTATTGATTTCTTTTCATTTTAATGCCCCTCGGGAACTTCAAATTTAATAGGCGCAAAGCTGAACTCATCTTTGTCCTCTTACAGCCTCTTTCTCCAAATGCAACCTACTTCTCTTCCTATGGTCCCTCTCCACTGAACATCACCACAACCCATTCAGTTGTCCAAATTGGAAACTCGTTCTTGACTCTTCCTTCTATTGAATACAATCCCAGTAGCCAAGCTACCACAAAGCAATTTACTACCTAAATAGCTTTCAAATCCAGTTATTTCTCTTCCTCCCTACTCTTCAACTATCGTGTCTGTCTTAAATGACTACGTCTTTCACCCAACTGGTTTCCCTCCTTCTAGTCTTCCTGCTTCTTACCCATTCTCTACCTAGAACGCAGGATGATTTTTCTAAATACAGTATATTCATATAGCTCCCGCCCCAGTTTTAAAGGCTTTGGTGCCTTATCACTCATTATTTGAAGACAGTCCACACTCCTTTCAGTGACTTCAAGATCTTGCACGTTATGGCCTTTCCTTAAAACTCCAGCCTAAGTTTCTGCTCTCCCTCAATCTCCCCTCCCCATAATTAAGTAACACTGACCTATTTTCATTTCCTCATAGCTATGTTCTGTCTTCTCTATTATGTGCTGACGTGATAGATGTATTATTCCTTCCTTTTTGCACGGTTAAGTTCTATTCATTTTCCAGGTCTCACTGTAAATGCCATTTCCTCCAGGAAGCCTTCTCTGACTACCAACCCCGAAGCCTACACTCTGTTATAGTGTTTATCTCACTGCACTGTACATAAGTGTCTGTTGGTCTTTGTCTCTTATGAGACTGTGTGCTCTGTATACACATTGGGGTATACACATGGGCTGCTTGTCCACCATATGACCTAGCACTTAGCTTGGCACATAGTATCTACCCCCAAAACATGTTTAAGTAAACAGGTAAATGAACAAACAAAATATAACTAACTACAAGTGTTCTGGACTGCCAGTAACTCAACACAGAAGAAAAATGTATCCATCAGGATTGCTTTCAGTTTCAAGTAACAGAAAACCCAAGTTCAGTAGCTTACCTAATGGAGGTCTGTTTCTGACACTTTGTGAGCAGTTCAGAGTCGGGCAGGTGGTGACATGGGCTCCGTAGCTCAGCAATGTCAGCCCTGAAGTCTCCTTGTTCTTCTTGGCATTTCCCTCAGAACATAGCATTCCAGCAGGAAGAAGCAGCAGCAGAAGGGGCAGTGCTGGTGTCAGGAAACCAGTGGCTTTCTCAGGAACTTTCGGGTCAGAGCTATGCCACAAAACCACCTCTAGTGTTGAGGAATTTGGGTTGAGCCAGCCAATAGAGAATGTCTGCCACAAAGGGTATGGAAAGGAGAAACTGATACACCGTCATGCTGTGAAGTTCCCTGGAGAGACAGCCAGTCAAATCCGAGTAAATACAGTATAGTCATGTAGGTTGTATATTCATGCACAGTATACTCTCATGTAGAGTAGTCATAAAAGTGGGCCATTTGAGCTCGGTGGTTGTTCTGGTCAGTGTGAAAGGGCATGAGGAGAGCTGGGTTCTCTGTTGGCTAATGATACGTTTACATGGAAAGTTCACATTCCGTGACCTGCACAGATTAAACCATATTTTACTTGGCTACATCTTCTCTTATTTTATATTCTTATCGACCTTATGCTAGATAGATAAAGAACAAGAAAACTCTTTATGTGATCTTCTGCATTTTGATGTTTTTATCTAGTATCTCATCCAGCTAAATCCAGAAATGAAGTAACATCCTCCTCCTCCTCTAGATTTGTGCTGTTCAGTAGGGTAGCCACTAGCCATAGGTGGCCATTTAAATTTAAAGTATTACAATTAAATAAAATTTAAAATTCATTTCTTCCGGCTCATCAGCCACCTTTCAGGGGCTCAAGACCCACAGGTAACTAGTGGCTTCCCCATTGGATGGTCCAAAATTGAACATTTCCGTCATCACAGAAAATTTTATTGATCGCCCTGCTCTAGATCATCTTTGTTTATGTTCCCCTAAGCAGTTTAGCATACATTTATAACAATTACATACTATATTACTTCAGAAAGACATTTTGCCAAATTTTGTAAATAAAAAGTATTTCCTTTACAAAGCGGTTCACATTTTTCTGTTTCCTCGTTTCTACCTTATTTTTTCTATTTATCCATCTTCTAGAGTTGCCATTTAAAGTCTCAAAAACGACAACTATCACAGAATATAAACGCTTTTACTGTTAATCCTAATAAACATAATTTTAAAGGAGAAATTATTAATATTGATATTTGGGTTTGGGGAATGAAAGTATCTCATGTCTTTGGAATATATCTATAACCAAGACTTTTTATGTAGGGGGGAGACTGTTGAAAGCATTCTGATTACATCATTTCTGATGGTTCAGGTTTTACCACTGAGCACTGATATACTGCCTGCACTGAAACTTTCAATCATATAGATAAATATATGCAAAAATTTTGTGCATTTGGAAGCCTATGTAAAGCAATAAAATCTTGACTTCAGTTTTAAAATTTTGAATGTTAAACAAGATATAAAAAGTGTAACTTGGAAGAACTTTACTTTGATATCATATACTGGCAGGCTGTAGTTTAAAGACATGATCAAAAACGAAAGTGAGCTAATTTTATTTTGTATTTTAGTGTTCAGTTTAAGTTTATTAATAGGTCAGAGGAATCTTCAAATTCTGTACTGGCTTTTATTGGACCTTTAATTACCATTTTATATAGATAAATATAAATAGCTACGTGCACCTAAAAGGACTTGCTCTACCATTCATGAATAAAAGCAAAAGCTGCTTCTCAAGTAAACTCTGTAGTTTAGCAATTCATATCAGAACATAGATCATCATTGTGACCTATGTAGGAGAATATTTTGTTTTCCTGATCATATGACTTACAGAGTCCATGTTAACATATAAAGCCAGAAATGTGGGCTTCTGCAAGTTCATTTCTTTCCCTTCAATCTCTGTGAATAGATATGAATTGGTGAATAAGATAATATTAGATGTGATATTACATATTATTGTGAGAAGCCTCTAAGGATTAGATCTCAAGGACTGCCATCTGGCTGATGACTTTATGATGACACTGTCATGAGATTTCATTTCCTTATTTCTATTCCAGGGCCACTCTTTAAACAAGAAATGTGCATTAACTCTGAATTGTCTGTCTGTAGCTATAGGAGGGCTTGTCCAACTACTAATCAGCAAGGAGCAAACTCATCAAGTAGAGGGGCTGATCCTAGTATCAGAGGGTTCATCATGGATAGAAGTTCCTCACAAAAGCTCCCAGATACCTGAACAATCTCTCTAAGTTCTAAGAAAGATTTAGCATGTATGTGTGTACATGTATGTATGTGTATATGCATATGCATGGACATGCATGCAAATACACTATCCTTAAAATAATATCTCAGTATTCTCCTGTCCGCTCTAATAATAGGTTTCAAATTTTAATAATTACAATTAATAGTTGAGAAATTGAACAATTATCACTTGTGTTCTCCATCTTTGGCAACCCTGAAGCCATTGTAAATCACTCCTTGCTTCTCTATTCCTAGGTCCTTTCTCTTTTTCACTTTAAAAAAAGAAGAAAAGGGAGAAAAATTATTGAGCCCTATTTTGTGTGCAGCAAAGAGCTACTTTAGCTGAACACTGGATCTCTTTCCCATTATCCAATGTATTTTTTTTTAGTAACTGTTCTGCTTCCTTTCTCTGGGATTTGCAATTTCTTCTTTTTTCTTGCTCCTCGCCTTCAGCCAACCATCATGCTCAAGTTCCATCGTCCTAAAAGAACATTTTTAGGATACCAACTTTTCTATCCAGCTATCCTTGTTTCCCCTTACCGTCAAAATTTTTTTAAAGTAGTAATTGACATTATTGTTTCCTCTCCGGCTTCTGGTTATGCTTGGACCCACTTCAGTCTGGCTTCCCCAGTACCTCCACTTTCCTGAAAAAAGGACTCATTAAGATTGTCAATAAGTTTTATAATAACTAATTGCCCTATTTTATTTATCCATCTACTTGACTTCTTTTTGACCTTGGTCCTGTTGATCGACTCTACTGGTTGAAACTTTCCCTTCTTTGATTTCCAAGACGATATTATTTTGCAATTCTCCAGCTTCTCTAGTAATATAATAAGTGTGAAGTGCTTGGCACAATGCCTGGCACATAGTAGGAGCTCAGTAAATGTCATCTGTCATAAACATTTTAAGAAATCATTCACTTGGTGAACATTTTGGTGCTAGGTATGTGCTAGTTAGGCTCAGTTCTTGGTACTAGGTACACAGCAGAGAAAACCCCTATCCTCATGAAGCTTACTTACATTCTGGGAAGGAGAAGGTGAGAAACAGACATTAACACATAAAATAGTTAAATGTATGGTATATAAGACTGTGATAAGTGAAACGTGGCAACATCAAGAGGGAAAGCAGTTGAGAATGTGTAAGTGTGTGAGCGGGCGAGTGGTGGAAGAGAAGTGCTATTACTTCAATATGGTGCTTCAGAACGATCTCACTGGAGACTTCCCTGGTGGCCCAGTGGCTAAGACTGCACACTCCCAATGCAGGGGGCCCGGGTTCGATCCCTGGTCAGGGAACTAGATCCCACATGCCGCAACTAAAGATCCTGCGTGCCTCAACTAAGACCCGGCGCAGCCAAATAAACAAATAAATACTTAAAAAGGAAGATCTCACTGAAAGGGTGAGTTTTAAGCAAAACTTAAAGGACCTAAGGATGTGAGACCTGTGGATAATTGGAAGAAAAACAGTCCAGGAGGGTTCTAATAACTGGAAATGCCCTGAGGCTGCAGTATGCCCGGCATGTTGGAGGAACCTTAAGGAGACCGATATGATAGGAATGGGTCATGCAAGCAAGAGTGGAGTAGACAAGGAGTTCAGAGAGGTAAGAGGAATCTGATTACATTGGACCTTATAGGCCCCTCTGAGGACTTTTGCTTTTACTCTGAAGGAGATGGGAGTCATTGGAGGGTTTTGAGCAAAGGAGTGGCATCTTTTAGCTTATCTGGCCCCTCTGCAATAATAGACTGAAGGAAATCAGTGAAACCATTAGGAGACTGTTGTCATAAGTCAGTCGAGAGACAATGTGATTTGGACCAGAATAGGAGAGGTGAATGTGGTAAGAAATGTTTGACTTCTCCTGGACTTCCCTGGTGATGCAGTGGTTAAGAATCCACCTGCCAACGCAGGAGACACGGGTTCCATCCCTAGTCTGGAAAGATCCCACATGCCGTGGAGCAACTAAGTCCGTGTGCCACAACTACCGAGCCTGCACTCTAGAGCCCACGAGCCACAACTGCTGAAGCCTGTGCGCCTAGAGCCCATGCTGGGCAACAAGAGAAGCCACCGCAATGAGAAGCCCACTCGCCGCAACTAGAGAAAGCCCGCGTGCAACGCAGACCCAATGCGGCCAAAAATAAAAGAGAGGGAGGGAGGGAGGGAGGGAGGAAATGTTTGACTTCTACTATATTTTGAGGACAGACCCCAAAAGGTTTTGTAATGGATTAGATTTAGGTATGGAAGAGAGGCATCAAGGAAGACTGTATACAGAGTTTTTAGCCTGAGCAACTGGAAGATGGGGGTACCCACTTACTGAGATGGAGAAGCCTCCCAAAGCAACGTGTTTTAGGAAGAAGATGTGGACACGCCACTTTTGAAATGTCTATTATGCATCCAGGTGGAGACGTGGAGTAGATAGCGGCTATAAAATCTTCAGTTCTGGGCAATGGTTGGGACTCAAGATACAAATTTGAGAGTTGTAACAATCAATATAGGCTCTGTTTGCTGTTTACAACCTTTAAATCTTGGTGTTCCATTCTTAATTCTCTCTTATTTCTCTATACACATTTCAAGTACTTTTGTCTGTCAACTTCAACTACCATTGAGTCCTCAGTTTTTACTTCCATCTCACGTCTTTCTCCTCATCTCTAGAACTATGCTTCCGGCCACCTACCATACATCTCCATCTGCACTATCTACAGGCTCCACAATGTCCAAAGTAGAAGGCATTATCTGCCCCTAAAACAATGCTGTATTTCCTGTGTTTTCAGGGAAAATTAATCGCTTAACTTAATTGTCTCTAAAGCTGGAAACTTAAGAATTACCTCTACCTTTTCCTCCCTCTCTCTTCTCTGCTAATACACGTATTAAACTGACTTCTAAATTCTGTGACTTCTACTTCAAAAATTTCTCTAGAAGCTGTTGCCTTTTCTTCATCTCTATTCTTCATCTTCACCTCATCCTAAATCGTCTCCATATTTTGCCTGGTGGATTTTGTGATCACCTTTTTCTGTGCTCCTAACCATTGAGGCTCTACACTCAACTTGGCATTCACACTGACCCAGAGTTATTTCCCTTCAAACTAATCTTCTGGTTTCCCTTTGCTCCCAGCACTCTTTTGTTTTCCTCTTGAGATCTGATAGGTGATATGTCCGTATGTAATATATTCCCAAAAGCATACCCCAATTTTTCTGACAATAAAAACAAACAAACTTGATTTATTTTCAGGAAAGAAAAGCAAATAATGTCACAATTTGTGCTTGGTTGTCAGTTTGTTTATTTAGCAGAGGGGCAGGCATGTGAACTTCATAAAAGGGTCTTATGCTCTAGCCACAAATGCTGTCCTTTCTCAAAACATTTTTTGAAATTCCTTTCCTGGAACTATCTAGGGACTCTTTCATGACCTTCAGAAGATTGTTGTATTATCTTGTAGCCTTACCTTGTGTTTGCTGAGTAATTGTACTCAATAATTGTTTGTGTGTCTAATGAAGCAGTTCATCAGCTGTTGGGCACTAAGTGGCTTTGGATTATTTCCGGAAACTTAAAAGATGAAGATTTGCTGCTGCTCTTGAAGCTATGTAAAGAATGTGATATGGGGCTTCCCTGGTGGCGCAGTGGTTGAGAGTCCGCCTGCCGATGCAGGGGACACGGGTTCGCGCCCCGGTCCGGGAGGATCCCACGTGCCGCGGAGCGGCTGGGCCCGTGAGCCATGGCCGCTGAGCCTGCGCGTCCGGAGCCTGTGCTCCGCAACGGGAGAGGCCACAACTGTGAGAGGCCCGCGTATCACAAAAAAAAAAAAAAAAAAAAAAGAATGTGATACGATGCTAACAGGACGTTTGTTTAAAATATTGATACAACCTCTTATTAAGTCAGAGACTGCTTCTGATATATTTGCAGCATGTTATAGTCATAAATATTAATGCTACAAATGACCCTAAAGCCACCAGCTCAAAATTCTCAGTTTACAATAACCCTATGTTTAATCTGTCTCATGCAAAATATACCTCCTCGTCCGTCTTCAGGACTAAAGGGGATTTGGTACGTTGAAAAATTCAATCGGTTAGCAACTCTTTTAGGTACACTTCTTTTGGCAGTATGAGGACGTTTCTCTAGGCTCTTCAAGACAGTTGTATATATAGTTATAAGGCACTCTCGTTTTTATACTGCTGAGACCCAATCTTCCCAGCTGATTATGAAGCATAAGAATTCTCGCCATCTTACGATAGGATGACGTAATACCTGTACTGCGAAATCCTGGGGCTCTGGGCCAGGGAGTGTCATGATCCATACGCATCTAAAAGTTTCATGGTGGCAACTGCCTGCTTCACTGTATGTCATTTCCTTCAAAGCAGTTAGAATGTTTCTAGCTTGCAGGGATTGCATACAAAGGGAGGCATTTGGAATCATAGCACTGGTGATTTACTGGTGTGGAAAATTACCTGGTGGTGCAACCAAGTAGCCGTTTTCATTTTAACCCAGCCCTGCAGTCCTAAACCGGGCCCTACTAGCACACCAAAATATATGCTTACAAATGCCTCTACATACCATTTACCGATGAAAAGCCTCGAAAATTTTTTGAAAAAAATTATAATTGTTTCCTAAACAAAAGTTACAGGACACCAACAGACCTTTCTTTTTTTCATTCATTAATTTAATATTATGGTGTCTAAAATTAAAACAAATGGGAGACAGTTTCCCTTTTGCTTCGTTTAACTGAACCATTGTTAGCAGCTGCAGCCGTTACATTACTTTCAATTATATATGCATTTTTCATTGTCTTCCCATCACTATCGTTCTCAAGATCTTTAAAATATTCAATAAAATATGTAAATTAGCTGGAGTTTATTTTTAGAAAGTTGAGTTGTTGTTTTTTTTGTTTTCTTCCTGGTATGCGGGCCTCTCACTGCTGTGGCCTCTCCCATTGCGGAGCGCGGGCTCCGGATGCGCAGGCTCAGCGGCCGTGGCTCACGGGCCCAGCCGCTCCGCGGCACGTGGGATCTTCCCGGACCGGGGCACGAACCCGCGTCCCCCGCACCGGCAGGCGGACTCTCAACCACTGCGCCACCAGGGAAGCCCCAGTTGAGTTGTTTTGAAAAATGGATATGATCATCATTTGCTTTGTAATTTTATCTCTCCAATTCTAACAGTCATCTGATGTGGAGATCTTTTGGCTCCATTCAGTTTATAATAGGGCCTTGTTTTCTTTCTGTAAACCATTAATTCACACGCATTTCTGGTATCAACAAATGCACAAAACAGGTATTAGTGAGTTTTGTGGAATTTATTCTTTTCAGTTTCCTCCCCCACAGGGGGGTCATTGAAGCAGTTCTAGGTGCTGTTTAACAGCACCTCTTTCTTAGAACTCTTTTACCACTTGGGAAGCGTGATACTATTGCTAGCTAATTGAGGCAAAGAGCCTGGCTCAGGTTCTTTGTCTTACACGGAGCTTTTTCAGATTCTCGAGGCCCGTAGATTCTGAGCTCCTGGCAGCCACTACCTACTTCCCAGAGCCCAGCAGCTTCATGTCTTCAACCCTGCATACTACTTTGTGTTTCTGTGTCATTTCTGACCCACAGAGCTATTTGTCTTGTCTCTGAGCCCCGATGGTGCCTTTCTGGTTTTGTGTTTTTATATTTTACCTATCGTTGTTCTGTGTTTGGAAGTTTCTTCTGTGTTTTGAAACAATTTTCCCCTCATGTAGAGTGATATTTACTTACTGTAGAAATTTTTTAAAAATTGAGAAATAATCAACCTTAACATTTTGTAGCACTTTCTTTCCTAGTTTTGTAAATGTATTTTGCCTGTATCTATTTTTAAAGATTTTTTTTTTTTTGATGTGGACCATTTTTATAAGTCTTTATTGAATTTTCTACAATATTGCTTCTGTTTTATGTTTTGGGTTCTTTTTTTTTGGCCACGAGGCATGTGGGATCTTAGCTCCCTGACCAGGGATCAAACCTGTACCCCCTGCATTGGAAGGCAAAGTCTTAGCCACTGGACCGCCAGGGAAGTCCCTGCTAATATTTATTTAACTTACTCCCAATTTAGTAACAATCGAAAGCATTTCCAGATTGGATTTTTTTTCCTTTTCAAAATCCTTACTACATTTTTATTAGGAAGGTAATGCTCAGGTATTATCTTTTCAAGAGGAAAAATGGATGGGAAATACTTCCTTGAGGTGCATGGTGACTTACTCAGTAGTCAGAAAGAAAAGCAGTATCCACGTGCCTCCAGCCAGTGTTTTATGCACTGGCCCTTCTGCCTAGCATCAGTATTCATCCAAAGAGATGGAAACTATTCAAATTTGCGGGAAATCAATTCCACATTCAAATCAGTGGTTGTGGGTTTTAATATCTTCTAATATTCAGCTTCTCAGCTTCCTCAAATCCCTAAGATGATACTCATTACATCATTCTGTGGCTAGTCAGTGTCTTTATGCCATAGAGCATTTCTTTATTTTTTTTACTTTTGGCTGCATTGGGTCTTCGTTGCTGCGCGTGTGGGATCTTCCCAGACCAGGGCTCGAACCCATGTTCCCTACACTGGCAGCCGGATTCTTAACCACTGCACCACCAGGGAAGCCCTGTCCATAGAGCATTTAAAGCAAGTCACACAGACCTAATCCAAGCCCTTTTGGAGATTTTAACCTGCATTTCATAGATTCATGGCTACTCGTACAATTCCTGAGGAGTTGTGTTTTCCTTTTACATTGCAAGTATTTTAAATATACCTAGTGAAATTGAATTAGCTGTGAAACATCAACTTTATCACAACCTCTTTTAAAAAATATTTCAATGAAACAAACCCTCCACAGAAATGACCAAACACAAATTGCATCCTGAGACAAATTAAGTGAATAATAATCATGAATTCATAATGATTGTGTATGATTTTTATGTGTTTTTTGATAATGAGATATGATCTATTGATGTTTACTATAAGTCCTACTGAAGTTGCCTATTAAAAACAGGCAGGCTAAAATGGCATTATTCTTTTTAGCTGTGAGTATAGCTGTTGACCTCTACTTAGACAGAGCTGGTGTTTCAAACCAAAATCTGTGTCCCTGAGGCCTATGCTCCCTTCATTGCTTTTTAATGGATACATGTTAAGTTGGAAGGAGGTTCTGGCAGCTTTTCACAGGAATGTAATCTCAGCTCTGTCGTCTTCAATATTTCCATCAGGGACTTGGATGAAGACGTAGATAGCATTCTTATCAAATTTTCCGGTGACACAAAGCAGAGAGAAATAGCAAATACTGTAGACAAGAGTATCAAGAGCCAAAAAGATTTCAACAACTTGGGGTGGTGGGCTGAATATTGAAAGATGAAATGTAAATATAAGGCAGTACGCTTGGTTCAAAAGAAAAGTAAAAGACACAATCCAACCGACTTAGACTGGGCTCCCTGGAAACAGGGAGAAGAAGATTCCCTGGGATGGAGAGTTGTGTGCAGAAGGTTTGTTGAAGAGTGTTTCCATGAGATACATGTGTAAGGATGTGACAGAGCTAAGACTGGGCAGAGAGAGAAGCTACCCTGCAGTGAACCTGAGGCCTGGGCAGATTCTAAGGGGAGATATGGAATTTGTAGGTCCCTTCAGAGATGTCCTGAATTGAGGCAAGGGGGCTGGGCCTTTGTATTCCAGTATCAGCTGGTTATTGGTTCTGGGTCACCCTGTGGGAGAGGGCAACCTTGGATAAAACAGTTACCTACAGCTGAGGCCAATTTCCAGTGAGAGAGGCAGCTGTGAGCTGTTAGCAGCCAATATTCCCACCAGCTAGGGCATGGGTCTTGGCAGAGCGTCAAAGTATATACTACCCAAGTGTTACCCAAAGTGTGGTCCTTGGACTAGCAGCATTCGCATCACCTATGAGCTGGCTAGAAATGAAAATGTGTGGGTCCTACCCCAGCCTACTAAATCAGAATCTCTGGGGATGTGGCCCAGAAAACTTTTAACAAGCTTTCCAGTCTCCAGCTCATTTCTATGCATATTACAGTTTGAGAACCACTGCACTATGCCAACCAAAAACATTCAGAATGGGGAGGTAACAGGGGTTTTAGTGACAGTAATAATCTGTCTCTCTGTCTCCGTCTCTGTCTCTCTCTGTCTCTCTCTCTCCCTCCCCCCCCCCCCCCCCCACCGAACACACACACACTGGAAGAGGAAAGCTAAGGAGGTATTAGGCTGGATAAATTCAAACATGTAATGTAGTCCTAAGAATTTATGTTTCAGCTTAGCAGAGAGGGATTTTGTGATCAAGCTGTCCAAAGATGGAACAGGCTGCCTTGTAAAGTTGTAGAAGTGTTCAAGAACAGGCTGGGTAACGCCTTGGTGTAATAATTTGAAGCATCAGGGGGACACATGACCTTAGCATCCTGATTATCCCCCTCCTATACTTGTCTTTTATTTTTTTTTTCCAAATGGGTCTCTGCCAGAACTAGTTAACTCAAGAAGGGGTACATGGTGAAAAAAAAAAAAAAAGTTTAGGCACGATCAGGTTAAGTCAAAGTAAACAAATATCTGTAGAATTAATCAGACTTTTATTACAGTGTGTGCATTGTGAATACACAATATGTGTTTGGGAATGTTGAGGAAAAGGATAGTCTATATAGTATGCATATGTTTAATAACTCTGACCGTGGAACTGATTTCTCTAGAAGAATCTTACGGGCCACTGTAGTAACTGGTACGATACTCAGTACTCAGTAAGCATTTGTCAGAGAGATGGCATAGCATCCAGCCGAGGCTACTGCATGAAGATCATTTCACTGGATGTTACCTAAGTAGTGTTCTCAAGTGCCATTAGCTCAACTCTTCACTTGGGCATACATTTATACATTTGCATACTATTCAAGGGAACTTGTGTTACTCTGCCTTTCACTCTACTAAGACGTAGACGTTTTCTATTATTCCCTTCAAACTATTATTTTAACTCATATTCTATTAGAAGTTTAGGAACATTTTCATGGATGGATGGATGGCTAGATAGATAGACATAGATATGGATAGATGGATAGATAAATGAGGGAGAGGGATTGGAGAGAGGGAGAAAGAAAGAAGAGGAGGAAAAGGAGAAGGAAGACAACTATGAAAACAACAGCAGTGACAATGATGACAGAGAAAGAGAAAGATCAATTGTCTGGCACAGCATATTTGACTTATCTTTGTTTTCCTGAGACTTTCCACAATGAGAATGGAGGGTAGATCCTTTAGAAACCACAGAAATAATCTTGGATCCCTTTAGTAAAAGAAGTGTCTATTTTAGCAAATAGCAATAAACAAGAGTCTATTATAATTGCTGGGATCTGCTAATACATATTTTTTTCCCCTGAAACAAACTCCATTAACCCTCCTTGATACTCTGTCCTCATCAACATGTTAATAACATGGGACTAACTCTTACAGTTTTTTTTTCCCATGCAAAACATATAATCTACAACCTGCTAATGATTGCATTTAGCCTAATTGTTAGGTTGCTGCTGGTGGCAGAAAAATTTATCCTGGCAGATAGGCACTTCTAGAAGCCCAGCCAAGCACTTGGTGTGTGTGAGTCAGCCTCCATATACTTCTCACTTGGCAACCATTCCTGATGGATAGACCCAATCAGCTCTGAGGAGAGGCCAGGGCTGCTCAATAGAGTCTGGAGAACCTGAGTTGAAACACAGTTCTAGCAGGATTTTGCAGACTCCTTCTTGAGCGCAAGCCCCTAATTAAAAGGGCAGGATGGCTTACTTGGGCTGAGTTCTGCTCTCTCTTGTCAAACAACAACCAGGGAGACAGACATCTTTACAATTTGCTAGTCCACATTCCAAATGATTATAACATTTTACATGTCTGAGTTAACTGAATGTGTTGCCAATTTCATTATCAAAATATTTATAACTCAGGAAATGATACTGAGACAACAGAGAGTCTATGACTTTCCCCAGCTCAAAACCCCAGCTTTGTGACAATTCTGACACAGAAATGCTTGTATTTGAAGAAGAAGAAGGAAGTCTTCTTTTGCTTTTGCTTATGTTTACACTGAAGTATCATTTATATGATCTTGGGTTCTCTGATTCTTTGAGAATTTTCTCACGTAGGGTGACTTGTTACTTTTCAGTACTTGAAAGGGCTCTAATGCATACATACATACATGTAAATAGTTCTATTAACTCTTTTCTGCTTTTGCCAGCATCATTGTGACTGGCTCCAAGAGGGCATCTAAGCAAATATCTGCCATTCTTCTTGGAAAAGCAAGTTTCTCTCCATCTTCTTCATCTCTATTCCAAACTTTTGCCAAATTTTGCTTTTGAAATGGGTTATCTGGTAGAGCCTAATGATTCTAACTTTAAAAGAAAAAGACTCAAATAGTAACAGTTACATGTATACTACTGTCATTATTACATAACGAAAGTATCTAAGGTGAAAAGACTGATATGAACATACATTTTTCATTTTCTAATTAATTGCTTTGGTAAAAATTAAGCGCTCACTCTTTTCCAGGTACTGCAATGGGTGTTGTGGATGCTGAAGAAAATTCCCCTTGTATTTATGTTTATGAATACATATGCCAGGAAAGTATAATAATAATATCTTTTTCTCAAAGAAGAGATATAACATTCTATTAATATTAACTTTTATTCCTTCGAACATATATAGGAAGAATTGTCAATACTGTTATAATTTAATGAGGGAACTGTAGAATTCTAAATTTACTTGCACTGGGTTCATAACCAAGACTTTTAAAATGTATCCTTAATACCATTATTGTATCATTTGAGTACATATTCCACAAAACATATATGCAGTATTTTCAGTTCTAGCACCAAGGCTACACCAATACTTTTATTTTTATCACATCATTTTTTATGAAGATTAAAGTAATTATGTCACACACTGCACGTTTTCAGAGCTGCTTTAAAATATGCTCCAGGCAAGACATGATCAGGTGGGGAAAATTATGATATTCATATTTTCAAAAGAAAAATCAGATACATATGTGCCTATCAAAAACACTCCAATTTTACAGTGTATATGATGAGCTACACCTTTACCTCTAGAGACTGTCATTTTTTCCTCTAAGAACTCAAATTACTTAATGATAAACTAATTATTAAATCACGCCTAGAATGTAGTGACATAATGGTACAAATGTTGTAAATAAGAAAGGGAAGAAGAAAAACACAGTTTATCCACAAATTGTTTGTTTCTACTGACAACGTTTATTGAAGAAGGAAGGTGCACTAGTGACACACAAAGTGGTCTCGAAGACGGGTGGGGAGTAGCAGTAAACTCACGGTGTATTCTGTCATGCCAGCAGGGAAATGGAAGAGCTGAGCTCAGCTTTAGAAAGTTGCCTGGGGAGCCAGTGATTTCTAAGTAACCACTGTAAAATTTTTGAAATTCACTTCAACAATTTCATTGACACCAAGTGAACAGATAGATGAAACTCAGCAGCATGGTCATTCTGAATGGCATTCATCTTTCCTAGATGCCACCTCATTCATTGTCAGTCCTGTAAACTGGCTTGTCCCCTTGCGTGGATTTTTGACACGGTAACTCTTTTTTCTTTAATGTTAATACCTCTGTCATCGTTTTTTTAAAAAAATATTTATTTAATTTATTTATTTTTGGCTATGTTGGGTCTTCGTTGCAGTGTGCGGGCTTCTCATTGCGGTGGCTTCCCTTGTTGCAGGGCCCAGGCTCTAAGCCTGAGGGCTTCAGTAGTTGTGGCTCGCGGGCTCTAAAGCGCAGGCTCACTGGTTGTGGCGCGCGGGCTCAGTTGCCCCGCGGCATGTGGGATCTTCCCGGACCAGGGCTCGAACCCGTGTCCCCTGCATTGGTAGGCGGATTCTTAACCACTGCGCCACCAGGGAAGCCCCCAATATGGTAACTTTTGCTTCTTTGTGCTCACAGACCTCATCGAGCAAAATAAGAATTGGATAAAAGAAATTTAACTCCCATTCTATGGCGGGCAAAAGCAATTCATAACTACACTTACCTGACTGAACCTGAATAGGAAAGTGACCAAATTGTTGAGTAATCTACTTATGTGGAGTTTTAAAGTGTCGTGCCATTATCAGTATTGTCACTAGCATATACCTTGAAACCAGCTATAGCAAATCAGTTGATTAATCACTAAGCGGCTTATTTAAATGACAAAATATAAAGAGCATTTTTTTTTTATTTTCAGAAATCTTGCCAGTACTAGAATGAGCCAGATGCTTTACAACATGGTATCCATAATTTAAGAAGTAGTCACTCAAAGGATTTCTAATTCCATTTCCTTACGATTCAGGTTGCTAGAATTTGGAAAAACACTCTGAGGTAATGACAGAGTAAAATAAAATACGTGGATTTCATTGCTAAGGCTTATTTCTGATTATTTTTGCAAACTTTGCTGTGTATATATTAACCTACCTCGTGATACTCATAGCAGCGGGTGGTGGTGTTTTTAAAGATGTGAATGTATACGTTTTTCTAGATAATTTTAAAGAATGTTAGTTTACATGAGGATTTTTTTTTCTAAAGGTCTAAAACAAACTCTTCAAAGATTTAATTACTCTAACAACAGAAAATGTGAACTTTGTTTTCTAAAGGAGAACAGAGCCTGTGGAAACGTTGCTTACAATAATCAGATTGTTGGCTAATCTTAGAGGAGAAAGACATCAATTAATTCACCGAGAAGCATTAGCGCTATCTTTGCTCAATAATTCACATCATAAAAATTTGGGGGAAAATTAATTTAGATGATATTGTATGTAGCATACATATAATAAATGAATATATATAATAGATGAACATTCATTTATTCAGCCTTGACTTATTTCCTACATGATGATTAAAACTTGCATCAAAAACTACTCTTTAAAAATCCATCCTAATTCCCACATAAATACAGCTGTACTATGAAAAAATAAATCTTTCTTCTTTAGGGATATCCATAAAATTAAGGATATTCATAACATGGTGTCTTGGAAGAAGTGCTCAGCTTTGGGTGAATACAGATGTTTGGGAAAAATAAAACTCGAAGAAGCATTGCCTTTACGGTGACTCCTCTCTTATTTATTATTTCTGTCACTTCTTATGTGATCCTGTCCCCAACTTTGCCTCCCTCCCTATTCCTTTTGATCTCCGCTTCAGCCTCCATGGTTTCTCCATTATTTTCGGCAGTTGCTTCGCATGGGTCTCACCCGCTTGGTCAACTCATGTATTCCTCTTCCTGCCCATGTATTCCCCCACCCCCAATGGCTAGAAAATCCTTGTCTCAGGCTCCTCCAGCATCTTCTTGCTTTGCTAGTTCTTTTGCTTCTCAGCATGTCTTTTTTTCACTTTTTTAGCCTCTTCTTTGTCTCATCTGTATATTTCTGTCTTCTACCTCTGAACTGTTATCCACTTAGAAAATGGCACATCAGGGCATGGTTCCTCTGAGCAGATCTTCAGCACAGCCATCTGAAATGCTGCCATGAAGTGAGGCTACCTTGCCATTGTTCATTTTTTTCCATAGCGTATGCAGACTGCCTTGATCCAGGTCAAAAAGTATCATAATTGAGGAAATAAAATGCACAAAAATCTCCTTGATTATTTTTCCCCTAGAAATATAGAAGAGAAATGATTTTGAACCAGATACGTAGAATAACCCTTGTGTCACACTAACAAACAGTGTTCTCTTGTTAGCATCTTACTGTAAATTCATTCTTTAGGACCCTGAGATCTAGTAACTTTTCATTTCCAAATAGTAAGGACCTATCTGTTACTTGCAAATTATTTTAATATGTCTTTTACATAAAAGACTGTCCCTTCCGAAAGCTCTCATTTTGAAAATATTTGGGGGGGGATAATTTTTAAAAATATTCACAGTGTGTGTTTATGTCCCCCTTTCTAGTCCAAACTCTAGCTATCTTAAGCTTTGTGTATCTTTTAAAAAATAATAACAAAACGCCTATACTTTTTCATTCCTGTCAAAACAGGTTCACTAGAGTTTGTGAACTTAAAATAGTTATTGTCTAAGTTAGAAAGTTGATTTGCTCCTTCCATCATGTTCATTGCCTTTGCACCACAGCAAAATTGTAAATGTAAACTTATTCCCTAGAAGATGAGCTGGGCTGCAATTTTCAGCTGATTGGGAGAAGCAGCCCTGAGTCGAGCACTGTCAGGCTGATTTGAGTCTTAAGATATGTTGATGATTATTGTGTCAAATGTAATCAAGAATGTGGGCTCTCAACTGACTAAAGGCCTGGCTGTTTTTAATTCAGGTTCGTATATGAAGTAGACCTCTGCTTCACTGGTAGCCACAGCTGGCTGTAAAAGTGAGCAATTTAAAAAATACAGTTCTGTTCTCTATGGAGCTGTAAGGATCGGGGGTTGGATGCACAGAGGGAAAATATCCTCATTCTCTCCTTTAAAAATTCTATCTATTTTCAGTATAATGTTCTCATCTTGAAATTTCCCTGTAGCTCTGTATCAGTGGTTTTCAACCTCCTCAGATCCAATGCCAACCCCTTTCTTTCTTATAACAAACACTTTGTAACACCTTCTTTACTGTCATAAACTAAAATTTGTAGATAATATACCCTACCTGCAGACACATTTTTTAAAATGGGTGCACTGACTTTAAAGAGAAATACGAGTCGTTTATAATAAAATAATATGTATCTCTGTATGTAATGATTCAATCAGGATCAAAGTAGAACACAAATGAAGGTTCTGGTTGATTGTACTGTGAATGCAGTATCAACAAATGTGGGATGACACCAGTGTGTTGTACCGGGACTCAAATACTGTGAGTGGCACTGGCCGTCCGTAGTGTAATTTTCCAGAATGCTAAACAATTTTTGACAAAATTCTTAACACAATGTAAAATTTTCCTTGGATTTTCATGGCAGTTAGTTGCATTTATGAAAAATTCAGTGTGTATTAAAATCTTGACAAAAGTATTTTATATTTGTATGTAAAATTGAGTTAAGTTCTAGGTTCAGGTGTTTATAAACAGGATTTCGCCCTACGTGCGTATCTAGTGGGACTTGGAACAGTGTTTTGTTGTATGTGGAGTCTACCATCTCCAGCCCCTCCCCACGGAATACCAGTAGCACTCTTCAAGCACCCTGTTAGTCAAAATTCTCCCTCAATTTCCAGAAAGCCTCTGCTGTGTTGTCTGTAAGATTTCTTTAAATATTTTTTCCCAACGAGAACTGATCTATCAATTAATGAAATAACATTATTCTCTGAGAACCTAGCCTTTTCTTTCTTGGTGATCCAGTTGCCATTTTATAAGACTGAATGAAATGAGCAAACATTTAACATCTGCTAGATTGTTTAGCACAGTCTTTAAAAACTCTGTGATTATCACTGCAGTTATAATCTATTTCCACCATCTTTATTAAATGCCCTGGTCTCTACAAAAGGGTGATGATGACCTTCCTTTCATAGCTATATTAATTGCCTTCTAACTAGATGTTGACAAATGCAGTTGAATTCTATATTAAAATCACAGGAGATATTATTGTAGCTACCAAAGACATGTAAAATCATGAATGCTTCTTAGATGGAGGCTGTGAGAGAAATATGAACCCATTTCTTGCAGAGACTAATCAGGTAATTTAGTAAAACAAACACAGATATACACATAAACAGAGATTTCTTTAAAAAAAGCTTATATTATCTATATGTTTGAGGCAAAAATAATTTTTTTCACTGAAGAATTTTTAGAATGCTAGGTAAACAAAATGCAGCAGTGTATTTACATTTCATCAGGACATTTGACAAGGTCTTTCATTATATTCCTATGACTAAGTTGGAGAAATCCTGCTAGATGCAAGGCAAACTGGGTGGTTTAGCAACCATTTCATGCTTTCACACAAAGAATGTTGATTAATAGAGCAATGTTCAGGAATTCCCTGGCGGTCCAGTGGTTAGGACTCAGCGCTTTCATTGCGGGTGGGGTGGGGTGGGGGCCCGGGTTCAATCCCTGGTCGGGGAACTAAGATTTTAAAAAAAGAGATCAGTGTCAAGTGACGAATGAAGATCTCTGGTGCTATGCCACAATGCTCTATTCTATCCCTGACACACTAAATTTTTTTTTAATAGCTGAACACTTCCGTTATGTTTTACATTATGTTATGTTATGTGCCACTCCACATGGCTTGCGGGATCTTAGTTCCCCAACCAGGGATTGAACCCAGGCCCTCGGCAGTGAAAGCATGGAGTCCCAACCACTGGACTGCCAGGGAATTCCCTTATTTTTTTTTTTTTTTTTTTTGGACAGAACATGAGTGGAGCTACAGAGAGGGTGTCTATTCCAATCTACGGGTGATGCAAAGCAGGGAAGGGAGGAATATGTTGGCTGACAGAGCCAAATGGGTGCCTGGATAGGATGACTTTTAAGGCCCTTTTGGTACATGCTATCTCTGGACCAGGATCAAACTTACACTCTATCAGAAAATTTGCCAGTCCAATGGATTCATTTTGACAGAACTTATTGTTTGCTTTGCCCTCTGTTTTTGCAATGCACCTAAAAATACATTGAATTAGCATTCTTTGCAGGAGTGCATTTAATTTCTTTTTTCAAAAAATACATTGTTTTCGTGAAAGAGTAGCAGAAATTCAGTCACTGACAATTAAATGTGACATGTTGCCCGGTGAAATAGTCCACCATTTCACTTCAACTGCTAGTACAAAACTTGATGAAAGATATAAGCTCCAAAGATTTAATATCCACACTTCTACAAAGCAAAACATAATTTTGATCACAGGGATGGCTTATTCTCATTTTGAAACATCTTAGTTATAACTGAGTCATAGTCTATTATGCAGTCAATTCTCTGTAACAAACAAGAGGATATGTACAAGCTACTGTGAGGTTCAACTGAAATAGTATATGAGAAAGCAACGTATAAGCTTTAAAATGCTATACAGGGCTTCCCTGGTGGCGCAGTGGTTGAGAGTCCGCCTGCCGACGCAGGGGACGCGGGTTCGCGCCCCGGTCCGGGAGGATCCCACGTGCCGCGGAGCGGCTGGGCCCGTGAGCCATGGCCGCTGAGCCTGCGCGTCCGGAGCCTGTGCCTCGCAACGGGAGAGGCCACAGCAGTGAGAGGCCCGCATATCACAAAAAAAAAAAAAAAAAAAAAAAAAAAAAAAAAAAATGCTATACAAATATAAATTATTATTCAGTAAATTTGCATCAAGAAATAATTCTAATTTATGAGTGTTTTAGAAACAAGGGATTGTGACCTTCTCATTTTTAGAAGTTGTGCCTATTTCATTTTAATTTAATGTATTGAATGTCTGTTCAATGCCAGGATCTGTGGTGTGAATCCTTGTGCTCAAGGAATTTACAGTAAGTTGATGATGATGGCTGATGATGATGATGATGATAACGAAGATATAGAGCCTTTTATAAGCGGTGCATTCATAAGTAAGAGGATTTTTGAAAGTACGTGCAGCCCTCAGATTTATTCCTTTAGTGTTGTAGTTTTAATTGAAAAAATGAATCCTTAATTTTTTACTATTCTTCATAAATTTGACTTGATTTTATAGAAGGCCATCAGTATATTTCACATTATCTAGTTCCTTTAAATGTAGTTTCTCCCCATAGTAATTAAAAGTAAGAATGCAGGAAACTTTAACTCTTTATTTTGATCATTAGTTTTAATGAGCTCAAGTTATTTGTAATCCTACAAGTCTTATAAATCATATCTGAGTCATTAAAAGGGATTGAGAAATAAAAGGGCAATTCTTTTCGAGTCTATCAAGACAGCGTCACTTTGAGAGATTAATTCATTTCTCAACCAGTCTTACTAAAATGTGTCTATTTTACTGTAATACTTCTAGGAAAGAAACATATGAAGGTTTGGTTTTCTTGTTAGATACTTTTAGTGTAAAACATTTCTCAAAAGATACAGATTTCCAGATTATCTTGGTATTATTAGCAACCATAAATTACCATTACGAGAAGGCCACAACCGTATGTACTATAATTTTCTATTATTTCATAAGAAAAAAAGTATTTTATTCCTGACTGTAATGCCCTCTTTTAAAATAAAATCCTCAAGCCTACTTCAAGTCCAAAGTGCAGTATTCATTTTAATAGGTCTCTTAGGTGGCAGCTGAAGATGATAAGCAAAGGACTAATAATGTTTTTCTTCACACAAATATACACCATAATCCTGATTCTTATAATAATCACAGCAAATGAGGCGCTTTTGAGAATAGTACTATATTAATATCCATTATGTTTACCTCACAGGGAGGTTGGCAAGTCTACCTTAAGAGAGAATGTCAGAGTGGACTAAGAGCCACTTAGGTTGGAAACTGCCCAGCCTCTCTGAAAGCCAGGTTTTCTCAACTGTAAAATGTTGATGATAATAACAACCGACCCCATTAACCTCATCAAGTTGTTTAACATATCAAAGGAGAAGATATACAGAGAAGAGCTTGAAAACTGAAGAGCATTGTTTTAGCGCAAAATTCTATAACAATAAGTGTTGAATTTAAATGACTCTCAAAAGTGCATTATTAACCACAAGAGTGCTGAATGAGGAATTGAGTAATAAAAGTCACAGATACTTAGAGACTATAACTTGAAGTTCATATCAGGAATTATGCAGTCGTTCGTATTTCTAAATTCCATTGACAGACCTCTACTGTAAATTCATATAATCAGTTGATATGTTTTTAGCCACTTCTTTCCTTTTAAAGGGAATCTGCTATACGTTTGCCTTTTGATCTTAGAAAATTGAACCCACCTGCCTTGCTGTCTTCTGAATACTATATAACAGCATCTAACAATCTACTGTTCTCTTTATTTTTTCTAAGTTATTGAGGATGGGAATGCATATTTGTTTGACTGCAGTCTTCTGAGACTTCCAGGAGATGATCTTTTTCACTGGTTTCTATCCTAGTTTTCATATATCCTTTAGAAGAGAAGAAAGCTACTCAATCTAGCTTATCAACAGTTACGAAAATATATCTTTTAAAGAGATTAACACTACAAGTGACCAAAACCAACTTAAAGATTCTCATTATACAAATCAGAGAGAATTTATTTAGAGTAGAAATTGTGTCCAATTATAAACCCAACCCTAATCTAAGTTTGTGTTCATCTGGAAGGTAGTATAACTGTACATTTTTTCTAAAGGTTTTTTACAGTTCTATAAATATCCAAAATAATATTTTGAGTCTCTGTATGTGAACCAAACCAAATGTAATCAATTACTCCCGACATTATTTTTAAACTTCTCCAAATAGTACCTTAAGGTCTTGTATCAGTAGAAAAATATAAAACGCAGATCATCTTAGACTAAAGAATGTTAACCTCTTTGTTAACATCCAAGGTAGGATCTTGAATACTGCACTTGTTCATAATATTTTGTATATTTTTTATCAATTTGTTTTTCTCAGTGATAAATGCCTGAAACACAAGTCAAGCGAAGTGAGTAATGCAAAGAATAGTACAAAGTACATTTTTACTGCTGTCTCCTAACGTTTTCTTTTCAGAAATATCCCAGTGCTCTGAGGAAAAGTGTGTAATTATGGTTATTTCTCTAATGATATATTGTGCAAATCTCAATTTAAAAAATGTCCAGAGAGTAAAAAAATAAAAGAGACAGAAAATGTATTTTGAAATTCCTTACATGAGTGATAATGCCTATATTCTCTTACTATCCAAAGATAAAGTTCAGGTGATAATATTTTTTTTACTAAAATGTCCGTAGCATTGAAGAAAGCTTAAATAGATAGCTTCCAAGCTGTGGTCTCTCTTTAGAGGACTAAATCTATTTCTTCGTGCAAGTGTGTTGCTTCTGCACATGTTAAAAAGTCACCCTGCGTTGTCTGGGGTGACGAAAGATAGGAATGAGTTTTCTGAGAACTAATCAGCGATACTTTGGGAACATTTAGGTTGCGGTTTCCAATTAACTGTGGAGAGTTTGAGTAATTTAGTACCAGACCTCAGGAGAGAGGGGATGAAAACCTCATTAATGCATATGTCGGTGAACAGAAAACCAGCAGATTTGCGTTGAAAATGGATTTGTTGTGTGCTGCAGCAAAGACCGGCTAGATCTTTCTACTATAGTTAGGGTGAGAGAATATCTTTGCATGTGTGGGTTCCCTCTGGGTAGGTTTATATGTGTTTCAAGGATGCCGCTTATGGTAAAGTAACAAAGAGATACATTCGTGCTCCAAAATGAAGGCCAGGATTCAGAGGCATAAACTTTCCTGCGCTTTTCTTTCTTTTACTACAATGAATATATCCGAGAGGAGTGGACACCAATATCTATTTTCAGAGTTAGGAAATCCTCTTTTTTAGGATGCAAGACTTGGGCTATAATCCCAATTCTGCCGCTTCCTTGTGTGCAACTTTGGGAAGGTCATTATGGTTCTCTCAGAATCAATCTTCCCAACAGCAAAATGAAACCAGCAATAACCTATGACAAGTATCTAAAAGGTTTCTGATTTGTACGAAAATCACTTCAATTAGGCAAACTTTTATTGAGCATCCATCACTGTATTTTGCTTCTTTTTTTTTTTTGGTGTTTTTTGTTTTGTTTTGTTTTTTTGCGGTACGTGGGCCTCTCACCGTCGTGGCCTCTCCCGCTGCGGAGCACAGGCTCCGGACGCGCAGGCTCAGCGGCCATGGCTCACGGGCCCAGCCGCTCCGCGGCACGTGGGATCCTCCCGGACCGGGGCACGAACCCGCGTCACCTGCATCGGCAGGCGTACTCTCAACCACTGCGCCACCAGGGAAACCCCATCACTGTATTTTGAGATAAAGCCCAGCAAGATGATCCCCAGTTCCTTTGATGAGAAAAGGAAACAAATGTTTAAAAAGATAAACGTTTGTTTATTTAATAAACAAACGTTTATCACTTGTTTGGCAAATTGAGATAGAAGTTCATGAATACAGTGTGATGCATATTACATTTGGGCTACTGGTAGGGAATCCAGATGAACTATAACCCAAATCATATTGTAACTATAGTTAAATGTTTACCTATCTGTCTTCTCCACCAGACTTGAATATGTTAAATGCCAAAGTCCATGTCTCATTGACTTTTGTGTCACCATCACCAAGCATAAATCCTGGCACATAATACATATGGACTAGATGCATGGATCACCTAATGAATGAGATGGAAATAAGAATGAGGTTCATATTTAAAGATAATCTGTGTGGAGGTTGAACCCACTGGGAAGGAATGAAATATCCAACTGGAAGCATACAAAGAAAAAGAGAAACACACTGTAGGTAGAAAAAATAGGGGATACCTTGTGAAATGGTGAGAGAATAAATCTGAACATACTTTAAAATCTTTAAAGAGCTATATAGATTATTAGATGTAAAATTTATTTTCTACGCTGGACCTTACAGCCTTCATCTCACACCCTTTGTCAATCGTTCCATTAAAAGGACAGAGTATGTCTCTCACTTTAGAGTTCGATAACAGAGGAGAAAAGAGAAACATCCTCTCATTGCCACAACCTTTTGGGTCATATATCTAAGTAGATGTTGCCCAAAGACAAATAAAGCCACAGTCTTTAGAATTGTTGCTAGAAAGGGAACTAATGGGATACTAGTCCAAGCATTATTGAAGGATCTGGCTTAGATTCATGCTTTTCATTAGTGCAAATTACTAATAGAACTGCTGGAGATTAAAAGGAATCCTTTCTACAAACTGCTGTATAGCCATAGGTAATAAAATTCTAGCTGCCCCTTGCAAATACAATGTAGAGTTATTTTTTTAAATCAAAATTAATTTATTTACTAGCAAACTAGGAGAGACTGTTATGGTTACAGAGAATTTGAATGTCAGGTTAACCCTGGTTCTATGAGTAGTGTTTGACGTTGCCAGAAATCTTTTGGTCCAAAGTCCAAGTGCTTGCTGCTAAGGTACTCACTTTCTGTGATCTATGTCTAACAACAAAAAAAGGGAAATAAAAGAGAAAGTCATCCTGTAATCCTTCCCCTAAAAATATCGTAGGAAATGATAGTGGTTAAAATGCAAATAAACCAAGAAGGAAAGATTGAGAGTGTTTTATTTGGTGACTCCATGACAATACCAGGGCACAGATGGAAATATTATTTAGTAGAAGACTAAGTGCTGTGAATTTCCCCAGTTGTCACACTTTCAGAAACACCGGGGCAAAATAGCCTTCTATATCAGACTGAGCCTTTTTTTCCCGAAAAATATTCAATGTGTTTGTTTCTGTTTGCTTATATATATATTTATTATATATGTATATTTTTAAAATCCTATAATATAGTGCACTGATTAAATATCATCCATCCATGTATCTAATCATGGAATATTGTCTATACATTAATTAAGCTCTTCAGCCTTACCTTGGAAAGTAGTAGGTTTCCCTTTTCTCTTTTGCTTTTTGTGTATTAGGTTGACCCATAAGAAATTAGTGATATTCAACTTAATAGCAAATCTGGAGTCTTAGAGATTTATTCAAAGATACCATAGTGTGTGTGTGTGTGTGTGTGTGTGTGTGTGTGTGTGTGTGTGTGTGAAGGATCAGATTATTACTTATCTGATTGCCTCATTTATAATCGGTTCTTAAAAAGAAAATGGAGATACTGAAGACATGCCTTCTGTGATTTTTCCCCTTTATGCAGACTTGTCTCTGGATGAGCACCTTCCCTTCTTGGGCAGATGCAGGATTGCACTAAGCTGTATAGCGCCAGCACTTTGCCCCTTCAGTAGATGCTTGCTTCTAACTGGTGATAATGCAACTCTGCCTTATCTATAGATCTCCTTAAAGGGCAACCAAAGGTGCAGTGGTTCTTCAGGCTCAGTTGCTGAGTGTGAGAATCCTCCGTCCTGTCTCCTTTTGAGACCACAATCTGTGCAAGTATAGTTATATATTTCTCCCCATACATTTTGTAACAGGTGTATTTTTCAAATTTTTATTTAGTGTGACATTTCAGCAGGTCAAGTTCTCCAAAAGGCACATCCTGAGAAAGCAATTAACGTGCAGGAATTTTTTCTGGTGCTCTCAGGTTAATACCTGTGAGAGAGGAAGGGGAAGGAAGCACGGTAGGGCGGAAGGAGAAGCTGGGCTTTAATTCAGTTGCAGCCACAACATCAGTCACCTCTCCTCTTCTCCGCTGCCTTCCCGAATTGCCCTGAGTTGGAGCAAGGGGACCGGGCTTCTATGGCCCACATATTAACCAGTCACTGGATGCAGCCTGCCTCCAGCAGCTTTCCTAGAAGCTAAAGCAAAACATACTTCAGTCTTGAAGAGGGGTCTAGGCAGCCCAGCACAGCATCCACTGCACCAGTAGTTCTCAAAGTTTGGTCTCTAGCATCAGTGATTCTCAAACTTTAGCATATATCAGAATCACCTGGAAGGCTTGTTAATATACAGCTTGCTGGCCTCTACACACAGAATCTCTGATTCAGTAGGTCTAGGGCAGGGCTTGAGAATTTGCATTACTAATAAGTTCTCAGATGCTGCCTGCCGATGCTGCTGGGCTGCGGAACAGACTTTGAGAACCACCCTGCCTGTATTTACATATGGAGGTTGGTGTCTGATGCCCTTATGAATAGAACTAAAACCTTTTGAAGTCACTATCCCATTCCACACTCCATCAAATTCTCAGCTATTTTTGTGCATTATAAACCTGGAATTGCTGATAATTAAAATTTGTTATATAAAAAGTACTTAACCAATGCAGTAGATTATATTTGTAAAGCATTATTACTATTTTATGATATCTGGTCATTCTTACTTTTAAAGTTCAGCCAAATTTTCTCCAGGGTCTATAATTTGATAATCCAGATAGGGGAATTTTTAAAAAAAATAATCTATGTTCAAGATCTTCAGTTCTGTTCTAGGCCAATTTTTTTTTGTTTCTTTATGATTCTTATTATTTCTACATTTTTATTTTATCATGTAAGCCATTTAAAGCCATATGGTAATGGAAAAATTTTAAGTATGGCATATAGTCAGAGCTATTTGGAATGCACAAATATGGCATACAAGTACCCTTGACTCATTTCTAGTCTAGACTTGGCACAATTAAAGTTTAAGAATTCAGTGTACATAGATTGATCTCAGGAGAAAGGATGCAGCCTTAAGTCTCCCACACAAGCAGGAAATAACAATCTCACCTCTGATCAACGAGATTTTTCTGCTGTTGCTGCCATTGAATTTTTTTAACATATTTCCAAATTGGAAAATATTCAGCCTGATGTTGTCAATATTTCAGACCACGAGGGTATCGTTTAGGAAAACAGTGCCTTAAGGTCCTGAAAGAGTTACTGCTCTTCCCTAAGGGCCTAATTTACAAAGCAGCAAACTCACTGGTAGGATTTGGCTGGAAACCTCATTGTCTGGGTAGAACCCTTTCATCTGATTTATGTGCATCACATTTTAGAAAGTTATTTACTAGTTACTTTCTCTGGAAGCAGAGGGTTAGTGGTGTTTCTCTTTAAGGAAAGAGGAGCTAAGATGCATCAGGTGCAGCTCATCATGATGATGAAGCTGATAATAAAATGCACAGTATCTAATTCTCCAAGCTTCACTCTGCCATGAGGGAGTTTCACACTGCTCTTTTATTTTGTGTGAATTTGGAGTATGTTAGACTATACATCAGTGTCTAACCCTGCGTTTATCTTATGCAATGTGACAGCTTCTTTCTATGCCAGATTTGGAACTGGTGGTGGAGTAAATCTTAGTGATTTGCAGTGCACGAGCCAACCTAAAATATTAGGTTGAACTGGATGAAATTGCCCCTTTTATCGGTCAGAAATGGTCAAACATTAGCAGTTGCACCTGCTCCAACCTGTACATTTGTACGTTTCATGACAGATTATAACGTTAAGATTCTTCTCAGTGTTGTTGCAATGGTTCTGAATTTTTAAATCATATTAAATAAAAAGATAAATAAATAAGCAAATAATGATATTTTGATATTTCTCCCTGCATTGATAATTTGCCTGGAAACTAAATAAGCAGGGGGCCAGCAGTTCAGGTTAGCCCTTGAACTCCATGAGGTTTAACTGATTTGCCCAGCCAGAGCACCAAGCTACCTTTCAGCTGTGCAGTATCCAAGTTTATTTAGGAGTTGATAAATAGCTTAGTGCAATGCTTCCTTTTTTCCAATAGCTGCATCCTCGTAAACCTCTTCTACCCTCCACCAGTTAATGCAGACAGAAGATTTTTATCCAGTATGAGCACCAAAACTACACTGTGGAAGACTGTATGCTCAGCAAAAACCTCACCCATGATGAATAAACAGCTCTTCCCGGGGCTTTGCTGCCGCTGGCTTGGCAGGAGTTGTTTATTGCCTGGTTTGCACATCCCATGATAAAGTTGCTGCCGAAATAAATTGCAGTTTTGCATAATTATTGACAATCACATCTTAACAAGCAGTGTGTATCATATTCAAGTGTTCAATTTTTTTTAAATCCATTTTTAGCTTATGTTTAATCCCAGAAAGTGTTTGTGTAATAATAGAAGGCAAATATGGCACGTAAATAGAGTACTAATTTCCTCATTGCAGACAAAATTTACCTGAATCTTTTTTAGATGGGACTGTTATTGCCTCAGGCAATTTTCCTTCCCAGGCTATTATTCTGTAGACGTTTGCTGAGGGCATATGTGTGTGTATCCACAATACATACATTATATATATTGTCAGAAAATACGAATAACTTTTTTCTTAGACTTTTGTGTCATTAGGGAATTTGGTTCATTCCGTCTGAAAGATTAGAGAAATGAGAATGGGATGTGGGCAGAGAGAACTAACATTTTTGAGCAACTATAATATGTGATTACATAATGTGTGAGGCACTCAGCTTTACACACATTGTATTTTCGCTCTCATCACAGCATTATGTATTGCAGATGAGAAATCAGAGAGGTTAAGTAACTTGCCATATCACACACTTGGTAGAGGATATTGGGATTTGAACCCAGATCTGTCTGGATTTTAGGCTCCACTTTTTCCATTACACATAAAATTTTTCTTTTGGAAAATATTCTCAGTTGTATGACCATCAGGTAATGAAAATTAAAGCTAACACAATTAGAACATGAGAATGTTATGCAAAATTACATTTTGTACAACGGTTTCTAGGAAATACATGGTTTTCCTACTTCTTAGTCTTTTTGTTCTCTTTTATTCTCCAGTCCCCTTCTCTTTCTTCCTCCAGTGTTCAACTTTCTGTTCTAGGTTTGCATTTCTCCTGGCCTATCTAATCATGATTTCCTGCCTCAGGTGACATCAAAGATAAGCATGGTATAGATTTTAGGGGTTTACCTATAAAGATTAGCTTAAACTTTTGCAGCATATTAAAATAAGCTTTCAAAATTGACCAGCAGAAACTAAAAAGTTTAAAAAATTTTTTTTTGGAAAATTCACATGTGAACTTTCAAAAGTCTAAAAGTCCAAATACACACACACACACACACACACACACACACACACACACACACTATTCTAGTGGTTGATGCTTTGAAGAGGACTTTTAGCAACAACTCACCCCTTTGTTTGTATATTACAATTTAGTCCCTTGGACTTTGCTCTTTTCGTGGGATTCACTGGGTGTGCCTTTCTGATGTTTGAGGAGAATTGCATCTGGACATTTCTTCTTTTGCAGAGTGAGTGAGCGAGAGACTGCTTTGGAAGAAAGTCATAGATTACTGCAACAGTTCCCGCTGGACCTGGAGAAGTTTCTTGCCTGGCTTACGGAAGCCGAAACAACTGCCAACGTCCTGCAGGATGCCACCCATAAGGAAAGGCTCCTAGAAGACTCCAAGGGAGTAAGAGAGCTGATGAAACAGTGGCAAGTAAGTCAAGCATTTCTACTTTACCCCTCTTTTGAATCCAGTTGAAGAATTCTCAGCATTTGTCCTTGTAATTGATATGCTGTGGACAAAACAAAATAGTTGTTTTACATGGCCTTACATATTTAAGCGTTTGGGCTAGAAGAAGAGAGACAGAGGAAAAAGCATTTATTATTTCATTTAATACCCCAGTCTCCTAAATAGTGTGTGTTTTCGACCAGGAAAAGCTTGTGCATAAAGCTAGAGCTTTGATGAGAAGTAACTTTGCTCAGAGAAATAAATTAGGGATTGGCTTATTAAATTTGAAAAAGTTGCCATTTTTGAGTGTTTATTTAATATTTTACATGGAAAGCATCTGTATGAATTGTCTGTTTTATTTAGCGTTGCTAACTGAATCAGTTTCCCTCCATTACTTTCCAGTAAGTTTTGAAATGTTAATCTGGCATTTTGTAGCTTTCTTCCTAACATGATCTGTGAAAATAAAAATGAGATGGCTAAGTTTGTCATAGTTAATGATCACACAATTTTCGACAATTGCTTTTCCTAGAAACAAGAATTATTGCTATAAAATTTCATATGCATAAACAGTGAAAACAGAAGTTTCAGGTAGTTTTGTTTACATGAAGTCTTGGTGAGAATCTTATTCTGTAGTTCAGGAAGGCTCCTGATGCCTACTTTCAGGACCTGACATAATTTTCCCGACCTACAATGGAGTTCTGTTATGTACAGTTGAGTTTTCTGACCTGATAGAAGAAGTTTACCAGTACCGCAAAGAAAATTTGGAGTGTTAGAATAGTATGATCCATTTTTAGGACTAACTTCAGTTTTTTAATATTTTAAAATTAGGATGAAAAAAAGGATAGTATATGCAAGGTTGAAAAATAATTCCAAAATCCAATCATATTAAGCACAGTTTCATCTCCTCCCCTCCTCCTCCTTTTCTTCTGTTTCGATAGGACATTCGATCTACTCGGATGCTCTCGTATGTAGAGTAGATGACAGTGGCAGTTTAGAGCTTCTTGGGTTCCTCGTTCTTGCTTTATCATTATCCTCGGACCCCACTTGCTCCCCAACAATGTGTGTCGAGTTAGTTTGATCATTTGGAGGTAGTTTGTTTAGAACAATACCTGACTTTATCTTGCCAGATATCTCCCGTGCCTTGTGAATGTTAATGCAGTGTAAAGTTTGTTTTTTGGTCACTCTTAGATAAACAGTCAGAAAATGTGCTGCTGTAACATATTTGATTTATGATATTTCATAAATAAAATTTTATTTCTCCTTGTCCATGCCCATAAAGCCACCCTAGAATTTTAAATATGTGGATTGACATACTCCCCTCAGCTATGGTAAATAAAGGGTAAAACTGTAAGTGGATTTTTAAAGCAGATTCCTTTTAAAAATAAATCCAGTGACTCAATTTTAGAATAGGGACTTAATAAAATATTTCTTAAATTGATGGATGTCTTGTTGAGGGCAAAACAAGGATACATCCATCTATCTCCTATACATTTTATATTTATATCTATAGTACTTATACAATGAAAATTCATATATAAACTTCTCATCATGAGAAACTGCAAGATTCTGAATCATTAAAGAAAAAAACTGCAGTGTTTCCTAACTATGTTTACTATGGAAGAATGGAGAATAAAGTACATTTTGTGTTCAGTTTTCTGATCTCTTTCAAAAATAGTTGGAAATTATGCCGAGGAAACTTTCTTAGCTTATTCTATATTACTCATAAAAATGTATTTACTCTTAAAAGCCATATAAAACTCCCTTAGAGTTCCTGAAAACCTTAGACATATCATTTTCCCCTTAACTATAGACTAACTAAGATTCCAGTGTTATTTTAAAAGAGACAATTTCTCATTCCCTCTCAGTTAATATTGTGTGTTCTATAAATTCCCGTTGCCTGAGGTTGAAACTACATTTTATGGATAGGAATGATATTTATAGCCAGCTCAGATTTTCAGTTAGATGGCTGAATAATGGTCTTTTGATGAAAGATTCGAAGATGTCATGGTAAAAACTCTAAACTACTGAAACTATTGATTATTGTTAATGGCACATTTCAACTGATAGAATTGAATCAAGATACTGGGGTTTAAAAGCAACAAATGGAGATGCCAAGCTTGAAAGTAAATAAGACCACATACCTTAGGAGATTACATGCAGTTTCAGTATTTCAGCTAAATCGAAGTGTTTGCTTTTTTCCCCTACGAAGATGACTTTTTAAAAATTTTGAACAAAAGGAACGTTCTGTAATATGTGTGAGGGAATAAAGTGTAACTGTATGCCTTTCACTTTGTTTGCAGAAGCTGGTAGCATTATATTCATTGTTTGATTCATGCTGTATAGCAAGAATAGTTCTTACATATTAAAAAAGGAAACTCCAAATGCCTAGCCGGAGCAGCCGGCTCTCCCAACAGATTTCAATATATCTGTCCACCCAAAAGCAGTGATGTTTTACTTTATACAAATGCTGCTGAATGGAGACAGGGGGTCAGAAAATGGGTTCTTCTCTGTGACTGTCAGTCTGTTTTTCTATATATGGAGACTCCAGCTCTTGCTAGACTACCTGACTATCACTGCTTATCATCCACTTCATAGGATGTTTAATTCTCCCAGCAATAATTACAATTCCTGGGTTTGATAAGCATACATGTATTATGAAGTATATGCTTCCTGAATGGAATTAACCTGATTAATTCCACTCTGAAAGCCATTAAAGTTTCTTCCTTATATTAGAAAAAAAAATCTTATTTACTTTCCTTACTAAAAGCAAAGTCATTACATTTGTCCTTGTGCTTTAGGATGAGGAGATTTTCTTTCTTATAAGTATTGTTATTTCTGACAGTACAACTGGAATCTTAAAGCCAATATATTTTTATAGAGTACCATACAGAGCCCTATGAGGTGACCGCTTGAAAATTTTTAAATTGCAAATTTATTCTTAAAATGAAGAACTATATTCATAATTGAATCAGATTCTTCCTGTGTCCAAACCATTTCCTGCTTTGGGCCTCAGAGAACTGATAATGATGGTCACAGTTCTAAGTTCTAACATAAAACCGTGGGTAACTAACTGAAAATAGTTAGTTAAACATGCAGACTCTGCAGGTTTACTACTGTTTCACAAGAATTTCACCAATCTTAACTGATTCTCTAAGAACCCCCAAGAGATCATTGTAATACCAGCTTGTAAAGAAGGTGTGTGGGGATGGGTATGTGGTGGGGAGAGATGGTCATAAAGGTGGCATAATTAGGGTCTTTTTCTCAGCAAGAGAGACTATGGAGCAATTAATATTTGAGATTCCCTCATCTGTGATCTGGGTCACGTCTCAGGCCATATCTCTCAACTCACTTCCTCCTCTAATTTCATTTGTTTTACCTACTACGTCTCCTCCCACCCTCGCCCACCCATTATAGAAATGCCCTTCTATTAAACAAAACACTTCCAGAGAGACAAGGTTGATAAATTTTGAATTGTACATCACAGTACAGCTGGAAATTGATTACGCTACCTTAAATTTCTAATACGTTATTGAAATTGGGGAATTTAGCTTCTTCAGTGTTGCTCACAATATATCTTGGCCCACTGATTCATTCCAAGGGAAGAAGGAAGAATGCAACGTCAGTAGCAAAATTAATATCCTGAATAAATTGGATTGTCATATTTCTAGGTGCATCTGAAAAGAGAGAGGTAATCTTAAGTTCCCTAATTCTAAGAAAAGAAAACCCTCTGTGTATTCCTTTTTGTTGCTATATTTTGAATTGAGTCTCACATGTATTTTTTAAATCTTTCTCCTTTGGTGTCTAAAGATTCTGAAAGTGTACTTGATGTTTTTCTTTTGCCTAGTGATGCCTGCCTGCCATTTTTCATATACAAAACATATATATATATATATATGTTCCCTAAGAACTTTGATTGATTCATCAATTCTTTATTAAATACCTGTTGGATACCTAGCATGGTGTTAGGACTAGCATTACGAACATGATTAGAGAGATGTTTTTCAAACGTAGTTCAAAGTACTAGGTTACGTAATCAATGTAATGAGTATCAATCCACATTTTTTTTTTAACAGAAAGGAATAAAATTAATAGAACAGAAAATAACAGGAGTCCATCACTCTTAAATAAGAGTTGGTATTATTTTCTGAAGCTTTGTTTTCAACTATTTGCATGTGTGTGTGTGTGTGTGTGTGTGTGTGTGTGTGTGTGTGTGTGTACATACTGGATCAGTGTGTAGCATATATTCAAAAGCCTCTGCATTAGAGTATGATTTCTGCCCTTGGGATGCTTAAATTCCAGAGGTAAAGATAGTTATGCTAAGACAAAATTGTATAGTAGTGCGATGAGTGTTGCAGTAGAGGGCTAGACAGGATCTAGTAAAAACAGAAGATGATTAAGGTAAGCTTGCCAGAGAGGCCAGGAAACTCACCTAGAACACTGTTTTTCAGTCTTGCTTATACATTGGAGGAGATTTTTTAAATGCTGATCTCTGGGTTCTACCCCCAGAGATTCAAACTGGATTGATCACAGCATGTCCCGTCCATGCTTCTCATGTCCAGCCAAGGTTGAGAACCTCTGTTCAGAGAAGGTTAGAAGAATGTGTTAGGAGTTGGCTAGATACACAGAGTTACAAAGGGAAGGAAACAGCATGTTGAAAGTCCTGGACAGTTGGGTAGTTCGGGAATCGAAAGGTACTTCTCTATGGATGGGGTATGATTATTATAAATGAGTTTGGAAAGATCAGCTGGGGCTAAATTATGTAGAAAGGCAGCATGGTATAGTAGATAGAGTATAAGCCTTGTAAGCAGAAAGACCACTTATTTTACCACTTGTTGCCTAACTTCTAAGTCTCAGTTATATTCTTCTGTACAATGAAAATAATACTTCACAGGATTTTGTGAGGAATAAATGGTAGAATGCCCACCAGAGGGGCAGAGTGTTGCACTCAAAGTGTTCGGTATGTGTTAGCTGTCTTTCCCTCCCTCTGTCCGCCTTTCTTTAAGAGTTTGGACTTTATCTGTAGTCTATGGGAAGTCACAGCATGTTTTTAAGCAAGGAAATGGAATAACCTAACTTATGTTTTTGAAAGACCACTCTGGTAGCTGTGAGGAGAATGAATTGGAAGGATATGAGACCTGTCCAGGAACAAAAGTTAGAAAGTTATTTCTGTGATATTCCAAGCAAGAAATGATCATTAAGGTGTTGAGGTTGAACAAAGGAAACAGATGTGTGAGCTATCTGGATGGAAAAACTAACATTGTAATGTAGATTATGGGAGGAAGAGGTGAGGGGGGAATGTGAGGTACAGTGAAGAGTCACTGACTGCTTACCATTCGGCATGACTGGGTGCCTTACAGAGTTGCAGAATTAAAGAGGAAAAATAGTTACGGGAAGAGAAGTCAAGAATGTGACTGGTTTTTCTTTCTCAAGATTGCTTTGGCTATCCGGGGTCTTTTGTGTCTCCATACAAATTTTAAGATTTTTTTGTTTTAGTTCTGTGAAAAATGCTATTGGTAATTTCATAGGGATTGTGTTCAATCTGTAGATTGCCTTGGGTAGTATAGTCATTTTGACAATATTGATTTTTCCAATCCAAGAACAAGGTATGTCTTTCCATCTGTTTGTGTCATCTTCGATTTCTTTCATCAGCATCTTAGAGTTTTCAGAGTACAGGTCTTCTGTCTCCTTAGATAGGTTTATTCCTAGGTATTTTATTCTTTTTCATGCAGTGGTAAATGGGATTGTTTCCTTAATTTCTCTTTCTGATCTTTCGTTGTTAGTGTATAGAAAATGCAACAGGTTTCTGTGTATTAATTTTGTAACCTGCAGCTTTACCAGATTCATTGATGAGCGCTAGTAGTTTTCTGGTAACAGCTTTAGGATTTTCTATGTATAGTATCATGCCATCTGCAAACAGTGACAGTTTAACTTCTTCTTTTTCAATTTGGATTCCGTTATTTCTTTTTCTTCTCTGATTGCCATGGCTAGGACTTCCAAAACTATGTTGAATAAAAGTGGCAAGAGTGGACATCCTTGTCTTGTCCCTGATCTTAAAGGAAATGCTTTCAGCTTTTCACCATTGAGTATGACGCGTTAACTGTAGGTTCATCGTATATGGCCTTTATTATGTTGAGGTATGTTCCCTCCATGCCCACTTTCTGGAGAGTTTTTATAATAAATGGTGCTGAGTTTTGTCAAGAGCTTTTTCTGCATCTACCGAGATGATCATATGGTCTTTATTCTTCAATTATACAATGGAATATTACTCAGCCATTAAAAAGAATGAAATAATGCCATTTGCAGCAACATGGATGGACTTAGAGACTGTCATACTGAGTGAAGTTAAGTCAGAGAAAGAGAAATATCGTATAATATCGCTTATATACAGAATCTAAAATGAAATGATACAAATGAACTTATTCCCAAAACAGAAACAGACTTAGGGAACAAACATAATTACCAGGTGGGAAGGGTAGGGAGAAGGGATAGTTAGGGAGTTTGGGATTGACATGTACACACTGCTATATTTAAAATGGATAACCAACAAGGACCTACTATATAGCACAGGGAACTCTGATCAATATTATATAACAACCTAAATGGGAAAAGACTTTGAAAAAGAATAATAGACACATGAACATGTGTAACCAAACCACTTTGCTGTACACCTGAAACTATCACAACATTGTTAATTAACTACACTCCAACATAGAATAAAAATTAAAAATTGTTATAGCTGATTCACTTTCTTATACAGCAGAAACTAACACAATGATAACCAAAAAAAAAAAAAAAAAAAAGAATGTGGCTGGTTTTGAGGTGTCTGTGAATAATAGAGGTGAAAATATCACCTCCCTTGAAGCAGTTGTGAATGTGGATCTAACATTTGGAGAAAGAGCTAGGTCAAAGTTGTAAAACTGAAGGGCATCGACATGGGCTCCATAGAAATACATAATATTACACAGAAATCAATGTCATTGTTACTTGAATTTCTCCATTCAGAAATATATCGAAAAGTCACTAAACTATTACTGTAGCATAGGATTGGTCTTAATCATGCCATCTTCTGCTATTCAAAGGGACACAGCTTTAGAGACTCTCTTAAATGTTTTGACCATGAAAAAAGGCAAAGAACTAGCAAAGCTTTGGTGTAAAATTCATACTGTGGAGAAAGTAAAAGTATTTAGGTAAGCTGTCCAAGATCTTGAAAAACTCTTTCCAATAAGGGCAATTAACTTCTTCTCTTATATAAACATGGAAAATTTTTATTTACCTTTTATTCTACAGTGAAAAGTTCATACACAGTCACAATACTATGGATTGTAGTAGTCAGGAATAGATTCAAGAGCCACACGCTTATCTTCTTACTATATTCCGTAGTTTATTATGTTCCAAGTTTGGACCCTGAGGCTCTTATAAGGTAATAAATATTTAAAGCACTTTGAAAAAGCTTTCTTCAAGTGAAAGATCCTTATTAATGTTATGAATTACCATTAGACAAAAGTCAAACTAAAGATATAAACTTAATGTCATACTGTTTAAAATCAGTAGATTAGGGCTTCCCTGGTGGCGCAGTGGTTGAGAATCCGCCTGCCGATGCAGGGGACGCGGGTTCGTGCCCCGGTCCGGGAAGATCCCACATGCCGCGGAACGGCTGGGCCCGTGAGCCATGGCCGCTGGGCCTGCGCGTCCGGAGCCTGTGCCCCGCAACGGGAGAGGCCACAACAGTGAGAGAGGCCTGCGTACCGCAAAAAAAAAAAAAAAAAATCAGTAAATTAAAGTTATATTAATGAGAATAATAATAACTAAATTGTTCCTTGTTTATAATTGACAAAGCATTATTACTTCAATTCTCTAATTTGCTTCTCACTGAAAACCTCTGGTGTTGGTACTATTATTTCCATATTCAGTAGAGGAGGGTAAAATTAGAGAGTTTCAGTAATTTAGCTATTACTATCAATACTTCTTTGAAAATCAACTTGAGTTTTATCATAGCAGATTAGGAGGGAAATAATTCAGAATAAAAGCCTATTAAAGAAATGTTTAGTTTTCTGGGATTAATATCAGCATTTAATTCAGTTATTTATTTATCCAATTATTAGGCTAGATAATAATACTCTCTCACATTAAAAAATATTACTATGTGCTGGGCAGTGTGCTAAGAGCTTTGCTTGCATGATGTAACAATCCCCTGCCTTTTTTTTTTTTTTTTTTTTTGCATGATCTTACCCCTTTTACAGATGAAAAATCTGAAGCTTTGAAAGTTTAGGTAACTTCTCTTAAGGTCACACAGCTATACCGAGAGGAGTCAGTATTTGAACCTAAGTTTGACCTTCTGACCTTCAACTAATCCTGCTATCCTACCCATTACTGTAAACTGATTCAGCATTCCAGGCAAAGACCCAAGATAAGCAAAAGCAAGTTTCAAATCATTCACTTCTTAGGAATTTGTTGATTACTGAAAATATTCCTACTTCCTAAACATCCTTCTTTCCTTTACATTTTGCAGTCTTGTTTCCACATTTGCCTCTTGACTGAAACACTTCTCTATGAAACCACCGTAACTTCCAAATGCAGATGCTTTTATCAAGTCCCGTTGCCCTAGAAATCTATGCATAATTTCTTACTGTAGTCCACCGCAGTCTTCTGGAAAATTTCTCATCTCTTGACCTGCTGGGGTGCTATATTCTACTAGTTTTCTCCTACCTCTGTTACTACTCATTCTTCTTTCTTTACCTGATGACCTATTCTGGGCTCTCTTTTCTGTCTTCATTAATCTCATTCTGTTTAATCAGTAGTCAACCAGCAGTTACTAAGTGTCCGTTATGTGCTAGGTATTAGACTAGAAACAGTCTTTTGTTCATCTCCTTTAATCCAGTGATTTGAAGATTTGTATCTCTTGCCAGTATCAATCCCACATTTCTTACCATGTATGGGACGTTTCTTACTCAAAGTCTCATGAACATCATAAACTCAATATGACCCAAATAGGCCATATCTTCGGTACGCGGGCCTCTCACTGTTGTGGCCTCTCCCATTGCGGAGCACAGGCTCCGGACGCACAGGCTCAGCGGCCACGGCTCACGGGCCCAGCCGCTCCGCGGCACGTGGGATCTTCCCAGACCGGGGCACGAACCCGTGTCCCCTGCATCGGCAGGCGGATTCTCAACCACTGCGCCACCAGGGAAGCCCTGGGCCATATCTTTAATACCAAGTCTATCTCCTGTCCTGCCATTCATCACACCACCATCTTTTCAGTCAGAAATTTCAAACCAAATAGTCATTTCTACATCACCTTCTCACTTGCCTTACTTTCTAGTTCATTTTTAAGATCTATCAATTTTACGTCCCTAATCTTTTGCACCCATTCCTTTCTCTCCAGTCCACTTTCCACCACTCTAATCCATGCTGTTATTTACCTTTACCTTCCTCTACTCCTTCCTGCCCACTGCATTGCTCCAGTCCAAACCGCAGATTGCCGTCTCAATTAAGTTTCCTAAAGCATTGCTAAGATTGTAACTATGTTATAAATTCCATGGGAGCACGGATTTCATCTACTTTATTCTCTTGTATATGCCGATGGCTCAAGACAGTGCCCACCACATGATAGGTGCCAATAAATATTCATCAAGTGAATGAAAAAATATCCGACTCCTCTGTTCAAACACCTTTTATGACTTCTCAAAGCCTTCAGAATATCCTGCAGACTCCTTCACCTGGCCCTCCAGGATTGGCCCTCAAACTCGATTTCCAATCTTATTTCTTATTTTTCCTCTCCATGCACCCTGAACTCCTACTAAAACGCACAGCTAGCCAGTTTACTTTTGTGTCTTTGATGACCTGTTTCTTTTCTTGGGAATGCTTTTCCTCATTTCAGTTTACCCAGATGCAACCTAATTTTCAAGGAAAGCCACATTCAAATCCTCCCTTTTTCCCTTAGCCCTCAAGCTAGAAGACATCTCTTCTCCCTCTCAATTCCCAGAGGCATTTCTTTGCCCTTTAAATAACACTTAATGCTTTCTGTATTGTTTTAGAGGGGCTGGAGAGGATAGCATTTAATAGTGTGGGCTTTGAAGCCTGACTGCCTGGGTTTAACTCATGATTCTTATACTTACTGACCATGGCACATTTCTCAATCGCCCTCAGTTTAGGCAGCTGTAAATCGGGGGAAATGATAACATCTACCTCATCAGGCTGTTGTGAGTGTGATGTGAATTGATATACATGAAGTGCATAAAACGGTATTTGATACATAGTAAGCAACAAGTAAACATAGCTAGTATTGTAATTACTGTTATCAGGTGTATAACATAAATTTTGTAAGTAAATTTTTGTATTGTTTCTCTCACTATAGACTGCTTAAGGGCACAATCCTCATATGGCTTGAGTGAGAAACTATTTAATAAGGAATGGATGAATTAATAAAACCGTGCCAGAAATATTGACTACCATGAGTGTTGAAACTGATTTTTTTAAAAGCTTTGTCTTTTCTAACCAAGAAGAAAAGATTAAAAATCTTCAGCAGATTTTAGTTCTTAAATGTCACTATTGACTCATGCTTGAAAAGCTCTTCAAATCTTCAGATACAAACAAACCTTAATACTACCATTCTTGAGAATAAACATACTACACTGAAAATGAAAAGGAGGTATTTTTTGCCTTTCATAATGACCTCCTTGGGGGAAATCAGTTGACGTGCCACCCTTCTCTTTCAACCAGACACCAGACATTGAGATTCCCAGAAACACACTTCAGTAACAGTAGTTTATTTTTCTCAAACTGTCTGACCAACACTGGAAGTCACATCAATGGCTTATAGATATGTTAATACAATTAATAAAATTGTTTTACATTTATCCTGTGAGGCAGTAGCAGTGAAGATAGCCAGAAGTATGAGACTATTCACTCACTTCCTTTGATGTCCATCAGAACCTGGACAAGATCTATATAATTTCAGGCCTTCTTCTCCGAACAAGAATAGAAAAAGTCAGGAAAAGTTTGACGACAGAAAAAGTCAAAGAATTTCACATCATTTTCTCCTCCTCCGTTCCTCCAACCTCAGAGGTTTTCTTGAGGGTTAGGGGTCTTTGAGGGCAGACTTTCTAGGCAATAAATAAATAAATAAATAAATAAGATATTCCTGGGCTTCCCTGGTGGCGCAGTGGTTGAGAGTCCGCCTGCCGATGCAGGGGACGCGGGTTCGTGCCCCGGTCCGGGAGGATCCCACGTGCCGCGGAGCGGCTGGGCCCGTGAGCCACGGCCGCTGAGCCTGCGCGTCCGGAGCCTGTGCTCCGCAAACGGGAGAGGCCGCAACGGTGAGAGGCCCGCGTACTGCAAAAAAAAAAAAAAAAAAAAGATATTCCTTTACATGATGGGTAGCAATGCCCCCTTTCCTGTTGGAAAATTCTGAAATTGTGGATTGGAGGGATCAAATAAAAGAATCTCCAATCTTGTATTTACAGATTATTTTTAAAATGAACTTCGTAAGTGTCTCTCTTGTGCCATTCATCGTTCTGATAAAAAAAAAAAAACCTTTCAGGTATTAATCGAAGATTAATAGTATTCAAAATAATTTAGGTTATCAGCATGTGATTTTTTCATTCCACATGAGATCCATTTGCAGTTTAAATGGTTTCCTAAATTATATTAAAATAAAATGTCAAAAAGTTCACATTTTTTTTTTCATTTTTAACAACATCAGTCTTTAAAGAAAGGTTATTGAACAAAGGTCTATGCATAAATCAGCCATTCCCCGTAGAGGTAAAAGAAGCCATTACACCTGGTTATAAAAGAGAGTTTCATGAATGTGGGAGAAATAAATCATTCCCTACTGGAGATCGTATTAGTCTGGATGGAAGAATGTCTGTAACCTAGTAGTGAGAAAGCAACAAGTTACTTTTGTTTTTTCTTGCATCCATTGTTATCCTTGAGAGGTCTATTAGCAAGTTGACCATTCAATATTATTAGTAGTATAAATGTAATCTTAAATTCTCTGAAGATTTCAATCTTTCTCTCTAATTTCTATTCCTCTCCAACACCTTTTACAATGCATTATTCCTTGGGAGTTATAGAAAAAGTTGCTCTCTGCAGAAAGCAGCATTTCAGTTGCTCTCAGGAGCCAACCACATTTCACTTCAATCCTTTGCTCTCAATTCAACAATTCAATATTGGATTCAATTCAAGGCTGTGGCCCCAAATAGAATGAGACCTGTATATTTATGAACTGCTTGACCAGGCATTCTTCCCAATGATTTATTCCATAAATTCTATTTTTGGTTTTTACAGTAGTTTCACAAATGGTTGGAAAACTGTTGTCCATTGCAGTTTGAAAAACTGAAATGAGTGTCGATAGCATTTTTACCTGCTATGGACAAGTGTTCACATGTTCTGTTTTGGAGTAGAAAACAGTTGTCGCTGTCGGGATGCAACCCTTGGATTGATTAGACAACTCCAAATTCATTTCCCATCAATAGCCTAAAAGACTGTTTTTAATGTATGCAATGTATACACATAGTAGAAACATATTTTTGAGTGTATTTCTAAATGTGACTTTTAAGGACGGCCACTGAGAAGCGGGAGCTGCCACAGAACAGTAAAGAGGTTTGAGGATCCGGAGGCTGATAAGAGCCTTACTTGGCCGCAGAGAGGAATTGATCGTGGTGGGACTTGGGGAGAAGGAAGACAGGGAGAGCTAGTCAAGGAGGTAAGGGATATAATTCAGGTGAATACAGAGTCCTTTGGTCTCCCAGAAGAGGAGGTACCTCCTGCATACCTTACAGGGAGGGTCAGGGGAGGTGTCCTGGTAAACTTTGGCTACATAACAAACCACCCCAAACCTAACACCTTAAAATAATAGTAGTCACTTGTTTTGCACACGAATCTACAATTCAGGCACGGTTCACTGGGAACTGTTTGTCTCGGCTCCTGGTGATATCACCTGGAGCAAGTAGTGTGGCTGCCGGAAGACCCCCTTCCAAGCGAGCTCACCCACCTGTCCGGCAAATAGCTGCTGGCAGTCAGTTCTTCTTCGTGTAGTCCTCTCCACAGCGCAGTTTGGGCTTTTTCATAGTGTAATCGCTGGGTCCCAAGAGCAACCATACCAAGGTACAAGAAGTTGAGGCGCCACCTTCTTAAGGCCTGGGGGAGAAACCAGCATAGGTTCACTTCTGCCATATTCTATTGGGCCAGCAGTCACAGAGCCCAGATTCAAGGGGATAGGACATAAACTCCATCCTTCCATGGAAGAATGTGAAAAAGTTTAGGGGGGCTATGTTATAACACTGACACGGAAAGCTTCTTGTACAAGACACTGAGCTGAATATTAAACAGCAAGTATGCCTTATCCAGGTCAAGAGAAGAGATCCTCTTTACCCCAAATACCCTTTCTCTTCTTGTCTCCCTGGCTAACTCGTACTCGGGCTTCAGGTCTTGGTCAAAATACATTTTCTCAGAAGCATTATCTGGCCGTGCCCCCAAGTGAAAAATTGGATATGCCACTATATTGATCTTTTCTAATTTAGGCTTTTTTCTACAACAGAACATAAGTCAAATAACTTCATTTCTTACTTAAAAGCTGTAAAATACTCATGGCAGTAAGTATATACAATGAAAATAAATCTTAAGTGCAAAAAGTATCTCTCAAATAGCAATATAGATGCTTACATTTTACCAACCTATTTGCTTTTCTTTCTCTGTTTGCCCCAAGGTCTCATCTATACCAGTGTGTACCAATTCATTTCTAGAATATACCTGTTAATAACCTCATTTGCATAGCTCTCCTCCCTAATCTGGGCACAAGGTAGCCTCAAGGACGTCTTAATTTTTCTCAGTTTAATCCATCTCTCCTGTCCTTTTCTTAGTGTGTCTGTCTGTCTGTCTCTCTCTGTCTCTCATGTTTTTCATTTGTTTCTCTTCAAGTGACTTTCAACTACACAGAAAACGCATTTCACATTTCTGTGCCTGCCTCCAGGCTCTATCTATTTCACTCACCCAGGACTGTCCTTTCTGAATTCTTTGTCTCATGTAGCAGCCATCATTAAAGTTGGACAAATGAAAGAACCTCATTTCTTAAAGGACCAGAACATTATATTGAGCAAGCAATTAAAAGGATTCAGCAAATCAAAACATGAGCTATCTGGATGAATCTTGAAGATATTATGCTGAGAGAAATAAGCCAGACACAAAAGGATGGATATATATCTATATATATGTAAAATTTTATATGTATAATTCCACTTACATGACATACCTAAAATAGTCAAATTCGTAGAGACAGAAAGTCAAATAGTGGTTACCAGGGGCTGAGGGTGAAGGGATAGGGGACTTCTTGTTTAATGGGTACCTGAGTTTTGGCTTGAGAAGGTGAAAAATTTCTAGAGAGAGATAGTGGTGATGGCTGCACAACAGTGTGAATGTACTTAATGACACTGCACTGTACATTTTACAATGATTAAAATAGTAAATTGTATGTTGTGAATATTTTGTCACAATAAAAAGAAAAATATGAGCTAACAGACTTTTTGAGGGACTCTTTGTGCAAGTAGTACGGTATCAGAGAGCGCAGAGTGTCTTAGTTTATAGTCAAGATATTTGCATGACCGCTGACTTGGGTGATCTTGGGGAAATCAATGGCATTGTGAATCCCGGGTTTATCTTCTGGAAGATGATGGAGCTAGACAAAAGAAATGTTTCTGCAAGTTCACATACAATCTACACTATCTGTACTTGGAAAGGTTATTAAAAATGCACTGTCAGAAGCAGACTCTCTAGGGATGGGCCAGGGAATCTGCATATTTAAAGAGCCCCCAGGTGTTTCTTGTGCCCATTCAAATTTGAAAATCACTGGGCCAGATGTTTGCTTAAGGCCATTTCTGCTCCTGAAATTTGACAGATTTTGATTCTGCAAGGCAGATTCTCAGTGCTTATGGAAGAGAAAGAAATGAAGAAAATATTAGACTTTCTGCCTGTGTTGGAGAATTTGTCATTTGCTTAGCCAATCAGGAATGGTATTGTTTATTCCTCCCACTGTTTTGAAGAGGCATGGGTTTAAAAAATAAGCCAGATGGTACTGAGGAAGATTTACATTCCCATTTTCTTTCTTTTTCTCTTTGCATAGTATATAAAACTGCCCATGCCTCCATGTGAGCCATGATCGTTAATTTAATTTTATGATTTAATGGCTTATGACATTAAGTTATAACTTAGCCTAACATGACCAAATTATAGTATCGGAAGGAAAGTTTCTTTGCTCAGGTTGATTTGTATACCTTAAACCAGTTGTATTACTGGCTGAATTTTTCATAATTATGTCTCAGCCTTGATCTAGGGAATTTTCTCTCTTCCATAGAAATACATTTTGTTAAACAAGATCTAGGTTATAATCAATGTCCCAAAAGTAAAGTTAAGAAAGGGAGGGCTTCCCTGGTGGCGCAGTGGTTGAGAGTCCGCCTGCCGATGCAGGGGACACGGGTTCGTGCCCGGGTCCGGAAAGATGCCACGTGCCACGGAGCGGCTGGGCCCGTGAGCCGTGGCCGCTGAGCCGGCGCTCCACAACGGGAGAGGCCACAACAGTGAGAGGGCCGCGTACCGCCAAAAAAAAAAAAAAGTTTTTGCTTTGCTTTGGGTGTGTGTGTGTGTGTGTGTGTGTGTGTGTGTGTGTGTGTGTTTACTGAAATAGATTCTGTCTGGTACTGAATGTAAGATTAAAAGTGAAGGAGAATAGTTATCATGTATCCACTTGAGTGGATTATCTAAATATCCTTAGAAAGGCATAACCCCTTCAGCAATATTTTACCAACCATCAGTGAGGTCCTAATCACATGTATCTTGAATAAACAGTTTTGCACCTATAACTTTGTGTTTACTTTCCTTTTGCATATGCACTCAAAAAATAAAAAGTGTCATCCTTATTCTGAATAGGTTTTTGTTGTTTTGCTTATTTGAACTTTGTTCCTTGAATCTGTATTTCTTTGAATATAAAATATTTTGTGTTATGAATGTGATTAAAATAGAAAATAATTAGCTGATTTAACAGAGGGAAAGAGAGAGGGAGGGAAGAAGCAAGAGAAAAATACAAACCACAACATGCTTTTCTATTCCGTGAAGTCTGTCAAGGCAACAGATAAAGAGGCTTACTCGGGCCTAGTAACACAAAGGAAAAAGAAATATGGTGGAAGGTTCTCCTGCTTCTTTACCAAGAAGTCTGAGACAACACATTGTGTCAGAATTTAGACTCAGTAAAACTTAGACAATTTACCTGCCATGTGAGAATCTCAACATGAGTTTAGGTGGGAGAGGCATAGGAATTGAAATCCAATAATATATGCAACAATGATCACACCAGAATCGCATATAGAAAGCAAATTAGCCCTCTAATAAGAGAAGCCAAATTGAAATTCATTCTCTGAGCAAGTTTTCGAACACGTTCTGCCTTTACTTTTCTGTTTACAAGAATGGAACGCCACCAGAAAAACAAGAATTCGGAAGATAAGATGAAAAAAACAGTTGGAATTCTAAGAGAGAGACATAATACACACAAACATGCACACCACACACACATACACACACACACACACACACACACACACACATACACGATGAGAGTAATTTGCCTACATGGTGTAACTGGAAACACCGCCAATCTTGAGGGGATACACACATTTATGTATTATGGATTTTTAAAATCTCCTTACATCAAAGTATTGCATAATAATGTTTCATTTTAATACATCACACATTCCCAGGAGAAAGTAAGTAATATTTGGTTTTGTGAGAGAGAGAAAAAAAATGAACATTACCATCTGGTTTAACCCTTGTGGTGATATGGAATCGTGGCTGTGTTAATTACCTTCGTGATGTGTCTTCACAGAGATAATTATATGTGAAATTTCTTTCCAATTTGTTATATAATATTAGAAATACTTCTAAAATTGACATGGACTTATTATGTTACCATCTTTATTATAATCATTAATCTATTTAATTGAATGTTTTAAAGCTATGGTATTCAAAACAGGACTATTATGAAAAGAGATATTTGAAATAATACTTTTTGCATGTTTTGAATAGTTGGATTATTCAGTATTTCTTTATGTTTAGTTCCTGAATCTAAGTCATGCTGTCTATATAAAAATAGATGTCAGCTGAAGACAACCAGGCAATGGATTTTTTCTTGACAACAATCTTTTTATATATTCAGACTTCATTTATTATTAGACATATCTGTTTTTAAAATTGGTATTTCTTTACCTTTCTGTATTTAGGGAAATGACACAAGAGAATAACATTAATTTCCCTGTCATTTTGGCTGAATTACATTTGAAACTTCCAAGAGAGGTTGTCTAATCAATTCAAAGACACATTTGAAAAGATTACTGTTAATCTATCTCTAAAGTGAATTAGTGGCATAAACTGTTGCTAGGTGATTTAGGTACAGTTGTAGTTTTTAATAATCCCAGGAGAAGATACAGTACATTCTGTAGTGTCTCAACCAGTGTGATTGCTCAAAATTCTGCGAGATTGGTCCTCTGCAAGGCTTCCTGATGTCATTGTTCCAAGGGGAATTTTATTCCGGTATTTACAACAGCTGCAGTCATAACGACTTCTGTGTTACTCCAGTCATAGTTATTACTATATTTTTCACCTACCTATATTGTGGTCTAAAGAATAAGTGCCCTTCGTATTCTCGAGTAAGCACTTGAGGGAATGAAAGGGAGTTTGATGTTGATCTGTATATCCCACAATATTATTTGTAAGTTCTCAGGATTAGCTGAGTAATGCCCTAAAGAAGGAAGGTCAGGTGATGTGTCTTGCTGCTGCCTGTTCCATGTGTCGTGAGTGTTATTCCTGTAGAAGACGAGTCGAGAGTGGGAAGAAAATGAAATCTGTCAATACTGTGAATATATAAATAATATAAGTGGCAGTAGGACTGATTAATTCTGTATCATCTTTATAAAGTGACTGGAGCTGTGAAAATGCTCGTTCTGCACAGCTGATTGGGAAATGTATGCAATCTGTTGATCAGAATTCATTTGTGAATGCTCTCTTCCAGAGAGTTCTATACCAGAGGTCTTAAAAATATTTTTGTCCCCATGAAAAAGAAAACCTACAGTCCTAGGAGATCGTGATTTAAAACGGAAGAAAGCATTTTCCCACTTTAAGAGCAACTTTCAAACAAACAGTTGATACAAATAAGTCAAAATACAGTTTAGTTTCAAATAAAAGTTTCAGAATACTTCCAATCACTATATACTTACTGTCTGGTAGGAAAATAAAAAGCTAACTTCTTGGATCATTCAGTAGAAAATTTAGCATAAATGCATGAAAGCTATAGGTTTAGTTCAGTGATCCTATAAAGAGGAATATATTTATCATTGGTCTTTTAATCTCAGATAGTGTATACATATTATTTTATTTTTATAGCTAAAGCAACTGTGTTATGACATTACATATAGTGTTATAACAGTAGAAGTCCTCTTAAACTCAGCAATAATCAATGTACATTGTATGTTATGTTTCTTTCTGATTTTTAACCAAAACTATGACAGAAACTTAATGGTAAGATCAACTTAGCAACCTATAACATTTACAAAATTATTACTTTTATATCAGTGTTCTTCATTTAAAGTGTTTTATGTTCCTTAAACTGAAAGTAGGTTTAAGGAACAAACAGTTTTGTTTTGTTTAATGCATAGCGTTTAAAACTTTGTTTCCTAAAATTTCTTCTTCATAGAACCAAATCTCCAACATCCTTTCTTTGCTACTCCGTTCAACTAGTAAAGTATCTAATCTGTTTTCAAGGATTTGTTTCTTAACTATGGTGGTTTTAACTAAGAATAATATATGAATATTTTCCAAATAATATTAGGGTGCCTAAATTACCTGTGCCTGGTATTACCATATTTCTTGCTCACTTTAAAGTCTCATGATAGGGCTTCCCTGGTGGCGCAGTGGTTGAGAATCCGCCTGACGATGCAGGGGATACGGGTTCGTGCCCCGGTCCGGGAAGATCCCACATGCCGCGGAGCGGCTGGGCCCGTGAGCCATGGCCGCTGAGCCTGCGCATCCGGAGCCTGTGCCCCGCAACGGGAGAGGCCACAACAGTGAGAGGCCCGCATACCACAAAAAAAAAAAACCCACAAATAAAGTCTCATGATACATTCAATTCAGACAAATTTTAAAATGATTTATTTAAAGGAAGAAATACAGATATTTTAATGTACTAGGCTGTTGGTACAGCCTAGCAAACAATTCTGGTTTTTTAACCTCACAAAACATCATCCATCCATGTCCAAAAACTAAAAAATTGAATTTATTGTACTTTCTCTTTTATCTAGAAAAAGTATTTTTTGTAAAGATCAATTAAGATAGGAATTTTAAAACTAAAAAAAAATGTGACCCAATCAAAAAATGGGCAGAAGACCTAAATAGACATTTCTCCAAAGAAGACATACAGATGGCCAAGAAGCACATGAAAAGCTGCTCAACGTCACTAATCATTAGAGTAATGCGAATCAGAACTACGATGAGGTATCACCTCACACCGGTCAGAATGGGCATCATCAGAAAATCTACAAACAACAAATGCTGGAGAGGGTGTGGAGAAAAGGGAACCCTCTTGCACTGTTGGTGGGAATGTAAATTGATACAGCCACTATGGAGAACAGTATGGAGGTTTCTCTAAAAAACTAAACACAGAACTACCCTATGACCCAGCAATCCCACTACTGGGCGTATGCCCTGAGAAAACCATAATTCAAAAAGAGTCAGGTGCCACAGTGTTCATTGCAGCACTATTTACAATAGCCAGGACATGGAAGCAACCTAAGTGTCCATCAACAGATGAATGGATAAAGAAGATGTGGCACATATATACAATGGAATATTACTCAGCCATAAAAAGAAACGAAATTGAGTTATTTGTAGAGAGGTGGTTGGACCTGGAGTCTGTCATACAGAGTGAAGTAACTTACAAATACTTACAAATACTGTATGCTAACGTGTATTTATGGAAGCTAAAAAAAAAAAGGTTCTGAAGAACCTAGGGGCAGGAAAGGAATAAAGACACAGAGGTAGAGAATGGACTTGAGGACACGGGGAGGGGGAAGGGTAAGCTGGGATGAAGTGAGAGAGTGGCATGGACATACATACACTACCAAATGTAAAATAGATAGCTAGTGGGAAGCAGCCGCATAGCACAGGGAGATCAGTTCGGTGCTTTGTGACCACCTAGAGGGGTGGGATAGGGAGGGTGGGAGGGAGATGCAAGAGGGAGGAGACATCGGGATATATGTATATGTATAGCTGATTCACTTTGTTATAAAGCAGAAACTAACACACCATTGTAAAGCAATTATACTCCAATGAAGATGTTAGAAAGAAGAGTAAAAGTGCATAGAATAAAAGGTATATGATAAAAACTACCAAAAAATGTGAATTAGGCATCTTTTAGTATTTATTTTAGAAGTCTAGCAATAGTTTTTCTTAAGTTATCAGCACATTTCTTCGTGTCCTTTGAATTCAATCTGTGTATTTAAGTTCAGATGGTAATTTGAGCTTGCTAATAAAATCTCTCAGTAATGGGAATGATGGAGTATACAACTTTAGTGTTTCTTATGAAAACCATGGTCAACTGAAGGACATAGGCCTAGTAGGACGTGGTCAGCAAAAGAATCAAAGTCTGGCCAGACCAGACCAACCCTCCCCTAGGCCTGCAAGCTGCTAGTCGGCTTTAAACTTTTCCAAACGTACACAAAAGGGGCTACTGCCCTTGGCTGAGGGGGGCATCCTGACCACTTCCTTGGTTTCTGGCGGCCTAGATTTGTACTTTTACTCATTTTTGAACAAAATGTCTTGAACATAGTATAAACAAAGTATTCATTCTGCTTTACCATTTTCATTAACCTTAGTGTCTCTATATACCCCAAATAACTTAAGAAAGTATAAAAAGCTGTTTTAGTCTTCTTACAGAAATCCTTTCCTTAGAAGCAACCTTTTGGAAAGCCCCTAAAAGGCAACTTTTATTAATGACTACATATTAGCCCCACCTACAGCCACCAGAGGCTAATGGGAACCCGATTTGATCATGCCCAGTGGGCCTCAATTTTTCAACTCATTCTTTTTCCCTGTTTTTAAAAATTGTGTTGTTTACCGCTATTTAAAGCTATGACTGGTGAACTATTCAAATGTTTAAACTTTGGAGAAAAAAAATCAACCATCCCAACGTTCTTTTTAATCTGTAATATTTAAAATCTGCATACCTGTTTGGAACTTAAAGGAAAAATATGCTGAGAAGCAGTTTGGTTGTAAGACTGTATAGAATATACATCTTCTATCCTATTGAAATGACTCCCTAGGCAAGGAGAATTCTTTCACTCCAGACTTGCTCATAAATATGATGGTAGCTGCTAGACTTTTGGTTTCTTTTGAACTTTAATTATATGTGTCCTTCTCTTGAAGCTTGGAACTATAGTATCCATAAGCCATAGACTCACAGGGCTGAAAATGAAATCTTAGAAATTATTGAATCAACTTATCAGATGGGGAAATTTAAACCCCTGGAGATACCTATTTTAAAACATGTCAGTCTACATCTCTGTAATATTGGGAGGTGTCCAGTCTAGGACTATGGTAGATCCCTTCATTTATTTAGATCTACCTAAATGTCTTCAGACAACACATGAGACTTTCATGTGTAGAGGCTTTGTACATATTTAGCATGATTTCCTTTAAGGAACTTTATATTTTTAGTACCTTTATTCAGGTAAAATTGTCATACAATAAACTGCACAATATTTAAAGTGTACAATTTGATAAGTTTAACATATATATACACCCTGAAACTTTCACTACAATCAAAATAATATACATATCCATTACCTCCCAGAAGAAACAAAGACAAAACATAAAACAGGTCCATCTCATCAGCTTCCAATGTAAAATAAAGAGTTGTGTGTTAAGAAATTATCTCATAGAATCCTCACTTGGTCTCCTATACTTTTCCCATATTACTGCTAAGAAGCTGTCATTCAAATTCAGAGACTATATAAGAACCAGAGGAAACAGTTGGAGAGGCAAATGAAATTGGAAGTCTATCTGCAAAACCTTTTCTCTTAAATTCTCAAATTAGCTGTGGTGGCTGGAGGTGAAATGTATCTTCTACCTATTAGCAATATTCATACATAAGAAGGAATCTGTAAATGGGAAAGAGTGAGTTTCACTACTCTTTGGAAACATAAGTAATAGAAATGCCAAAAGGTACCTTATCACTTCCTTGTTCCCTTCTAGACAGGAAGACTTATTCTCTTTCTGTAGAAGAAAGTTTATTTGAGAATCCAATTTAGTTTTAGACTTGAGCCTAGCATTTTGGAAGTATTCCAAAGACCATAGAATTCACAGTCATTAGCATATTACATCAGGCTTCTTTCAGATACTGTCATCTACAACAGTCTGCTTGAAAACCTGGAAATATGACCTAGTAAAGTTAAATTTGACTACTGTTTAGCTTTTTGTTTCTAATCCTTGCCTCTAGCCAATTATTGCTCTCTAATCCTGGTACCTGGCGTGAATATGAACTTTCTTAGGAAAATTTGATAACTTTCTAGTCATTTGATCTTTTCTTCTTTTACTTGATGCATGTGAATTCAGCAGAACTTTCCTGGTTGTATTGCTTATAAACCACATCTCAATTTATAGGATGTATCAGTCAATTTTGCTACCTAGTAAACAACCAAAACCTTTCAATGGCTAATAACAACAAAACAAACCATTTATTTACTCATGGGTGTGCACTGAAGTGGGGTTAAGCTGATCTTGGTTAGGTTTAGCTTGACTGTGCTTGCCTGCAAGCTGTAGGTCCAGGTTAGTTCTGCCCCCTGTATCTTATTCTGGGACTCAGGCTGAAGAGGTGGTAGCTTCCCAGGGCAGTGACAGAAGTACAACCAAAGTATTTCAGGTTTCTGCCCTTGTCTTGGGCAAAGCGTGTCACGTAACTAAGCCCAAAGTCAAGGGATGGGAAAATACTCTCCACCTACATGAGGTCATGGCAGGAGTGTGGATATATACTGCTCTTAGGGATGTGCAAGTACTGATGTCAATAATTTAATCTGTTCTATAGTCTATTGGAGACAATCTCAGCAAGTTAGACAAATGGAAGGCTGAGTAATACTTATGGACATTGCAACCCCTAGAAAAGAAAGCAGGATCCCTCTGACTATGCCTGAATTTCCTACCCTAATCTTTCAAGTTATACTGAAGCCTAGAAACATCGATCAGATGGGAATGAATGGCTCCTCCTTTGGGATTCACCATATGAAATATGCAGCATCTCATTATGGTGATAACCACAACAGCCATTTTCTTCAATTTAGGAATACAAGTGTGGATGTGTTAATTTTCAATTAAGAGTTCTAAACTTATTATCAGCTTGGCAGCTCTTGCATGTAACAGTCATTCCATCTGACTATTAATGTTGCTTTCCGACCTAAATTTGAAAGAAACACCTAAAATTCAGGGGCCATGACAGTAATTTTTGCAACCTGTTTGTCTCTGGTTAAGAAAATAAAAATGATACAACTGTTCTTTTTGACCAGTGCAGGCCTGTAATGAAGAAGACTTCCTTTGATAAGTAGAAATGATAGAAGCTTCAAAAGTGCTTTTTAAAAACTGGGAAAATGAAGCCAGTGAATTGACCTCAAAGAAAACTAAAGCACTAGTCAGTATTTCCCAGGAAGGGTGATAGCTAGAAATGATAGAGATTGTGGAAGCACATTGCAATGTGGTTCATGAATGTGAAGGTCAAGGAATGAAGTCTTCCTTTATGAAGTAGTATTAACTGCTTGGCCAGGCATTGTTGTTAAAAGAAGCCACCAAAAATGAAACAATCAGCAATGAACTTAGAAAGCTAGAGTGTAAACCTCATCTAAGGCAACACGAGTCATGCCAATAAATGAGTATCGTACTTTTCTTTATATATGGAACTGGAGTAGATTAAAATAAGTTCATTTGTGCCCATTGACAGCTACTTTGAAGATTTTTATAGGAAAAAGATCTCCTAAAGCATCATTCCACACTTCTTTGATGCTTTTTTCTTTTTATAAGGCATTGCCAGTCCCAATAGTAAGAAATTAACATTATTTTATCCATATGAGGTGGTGGTTCAATGCTTCCCAAAATATGTTTTGTAGTAAAGGTGTCACTTCTAAAATATGACATTAAGAGAAATATTTGGGCAACTTTATTTAATACCACCCTTTTATTTTTTGCCCTAAAAGTACTTACTTGTTTTTAGAGCACACTCTTGAGTGTCAGTATGATTGTTGTGATAAAACCATCTTACAGGGAATTGCCCGCAAGCTCTCCTAAGCTTGAAGAGTCACAGGAAAAGATTTGTAACGGTAGCTCAGCCCCAACCAGAGTGAGTGATTGCAGGGCTAATTTTATTCTGATAACTCAGAAAAGGTTGTGCTCCCTGCCCCTTTACAGAGCTGGACTCTTCTTAATCACTTCCAGAGCAGGGAAACCTACAGGTGGCCAGTGATCTCGGACAGGTGGATAATGGAATATTGAGGCCATGTCTGTGGTCAGCCATATAAACACTGGCGAAGTCTGATAAACTCAGTGTAATTACCTATGTATCAATGTAATATATTGTTAACACATTAGAAATATATTTACAGTGTAATTATACAACTGATACCGCACAGCCTCATCAATCCTGTTGTCACTTTAGACTATGTCAACTGGTTTTGTGGTGGGAAACCTGTATAGACACAATCTGAAATTTCCATAGTTCATGTTGAATAATAACAACCAACTTCTGTATAACAGAGTTTACTGACCACTTTCTCATCCATTAGCACAAGTACTAAAAGAACTCTGTGAAGTGTTGAATCCTCGTCCTGTTCTATGGTTGGTCTTCTTTGCTGCCCCTTTGTATCGGTGTCTCAGTCAGGGTCCCAATAGGAAACAGATGGCACCTTCAAATCAGGGTAATTGGAGTGTTGATTTACAAGCACCGAATACCCAGGAGTGGGGTGGGTATAGGGAAATCACAGAAGATAGCGAACGATCCCTGGGCTAGCTGTCACCTCTCCTAGGCCTAAAGGGATTAGAGAGGGAAGAGAGTTTTCTGAGAACCCAGAAAAAGAGAGATCACGTAGCTCTTATTGCCTTAGGTGAAACAATGGCCTTCTTTCAAGGAATAAAATAGCCTTAAATGGACACCCAGGGGAGGAGACCAAGAGAATCAGAACCCTGACCTCAGTCTCTTCCTTCCCTCCTATCTCTTACTAGTTCTCTCCATTAGTTAAAATCCATCCAGAAAACCAGAAGGCATAGGAGCCCATTGATATAATCCTACCAGTCAGCCCCTTGGATGGTGGAGAAAGGGCTTAGGGTATGGGTCTGGAGAGACAAAGAAAACATAGCTGGCACAGCTGGTTTTGTGATTTTTTTTTTTCCCTGCATGATACAAAAATCCAGAAAAATATAATAAGAGATCTCTTTTATTAACAAGCTTAGCAACCTAATGATACTCTTTCTTTAAATATTTAAATCTCCTGACTTGGTTCAGAAGTGTAACTCTGCTGCTGTAATTTCTATTAATACTCATTAGTAGTACCCACCATTTGCTAGTTAGTTACTGTGCCAGTTTGTAAGGTATAGAATAGAGCTAATTTCAAGGACTTACATTCTAGTGCAGAAAAAATGACCATGTTTAATTGTGAGAGCTTAAGAAATACACCACTTGAGAAATACTAATGAGTTAGATCATTCAGAAGTTGTTTATTATGAGCCCATAGTATTTTCAGTACTGCACTGAACAGAGATTGTTGTCCTTAAACAAGTTAAAATCAGAATCAAGTCACCTACAAAACAACCCACCATTAAACTTTAAGCTTCTTGGATGATTCTGTTATTTTAAAAATATCTTCAGCATTTCACAGTGTCAAAACAACGTATACTCAATAATAGTTTGTTGAATGGAATCAAACAAAACTAAAATAAATAGATTTTCTCAAAACCACAGTTGATGCAATTGACTTTCTAACCATGTCTTCCCTATAAATAAGGAGGAAATGTTTTTCTTAGGAGTTTAAGTATCTTCTATCTAAATAATTCCTGTTTTCTCCTTCTTAAGCAATATTCAGTCCTTCAAAAATGTTTATTATATATCTAATCTGTCCTTAACACTGTGGCAGGTGCTGTGAAGGATGCCAAGGTAATAGAATGAACTCCTAATGCTTTGGAGTCCCAATTACATAACCTAAAGTTAAACCAATTTGGGAAGGGAACATTATGTATTTGAGACTCTAGGTTTCTCTTGATTAGAAAGTATTAGACATTTCAAGTAACTAAACAGGTTAAGGAGAATTCAAGGATGCCTCTCAGTAGTAAATTTAGATTACTCTGGCAAATTTAAGACCTTAAATGGAACTTTTTAGTAATTAGAAGTAGGGAGAGGAAATTATAATTACAACATTTGTAGAATCTGTGTTTATCACTCAACCTTCTTAATCATCTCCTAAGTGTATCTGGTGATCAGGGTTTTATAACTCAAGAAAATATTTCTATACATTCTGTAAAATCTCTTCTTTTAAAAAGCTCTTCAGTTCTGTATTTTGTTAAAAGTTAAAAGGCTCCATGAAAATGAGACAAAAGTCAATGAAAGACTGTAGCTATAAAAGTCAGATGTGGGGCTTCCCTGGTGGCGCAGTGGTTGAGAGTCTGCCTGCCGATGCAGGGGACGCGGGTTCATGCCCCGGTCCGGGAAGATCCCACGTGCCGCGGAGCCGCTGGGCCCGTGAGCCATGGCCGCTCAGCCTGCGCGTCCGGAGCCTGTGCTCCGCAACGGGAGAGGCCACAACAGTGAGAGGCCCGCGTACCGCCAAAAAAAATAAAATAAAAGTCAGATGTGACTTTCTCTTGAATAACATCTGCTTTTTTACAATCCTTTCATGTTAAACTTTATACGAATTTATTATTAAACCCTTTATTGACAGTTAAATCTTATTTTTAAAAGGATTTCTCCCTCTGCTCACCGGTGGTAATAGTTTTCTTTTCTTAGTGTTCACCAGCTACAGATAATTCTTAGCTGCATTTCACACTATGTGAAGTGTAATTTCTGATCACCTGCTCCTGAGATGCAATTTGCTTAATATCAGTACTATGTAATGACATTAGTACAAAGGCATTTTCCTTATCCCACTGTATTATTTTCAGTTTTATTCTGTAGTTGTTAAGTAAGATCAATTAAATGTTTTATTAGTCTTAATTCCTGTTTAATTAGGTAGGTTTGGAATCTCTATTCGGTAAAGTACTGTGCTCTTCAAAGCAAGCAATTGAAACCAATTATTTAGTAGTTGTACCAAAGGAGTTTAATATTAAAGGACACACATACACATTTCAGTACCTTAGTATCTCTGTTTTCACTTTAATTATTTCTTATATGTAACAACCACTTGTATAGTGCTTATGCTATGACTATCAGTATATAAATATTGACTCTTTTTGGACAGTTCTACCTCCACACTTACTAAAGTCCCTCTCAGTCATTGAAAAGAAAGTTAAAACCAAAAGAACAATAGTCAGTGTAACGAAAGAAAACATAAACACAGTGTATCCTATATTGGACGGAACCAAAACTCTTCTGATATGTTATGTGGTATTAATAGATCATCTTTCATGACAGTAACAGTTGTCAGAAATAGAATGGTCGTGTGGAAGCGTTAGGAATACTAATAATATCAGTGTTCCTAAAATGCCTTTCCTGTTTGTCTTCACCTTTGTACATTTTACTACTCCTTCAAGGCCCATCTCAAATTCCTCTTCCATAGAACATTCTGCGTTGACTTCAGCCAAGGTTGACTTCTCTCTTTTTTGATTTCTTCTTGCACAATTGAATTAAAAAGCAAGGAATTAGAAAACCAGAAGAGTATGTTAACCAAGAAGCAGAGAGGGGAGAGTTTCAACAAAGGGCCAATGTAAAGAATACCACTGCTGTGGGCTCCATACTGATTATAGTTGGTGATTAAATCTTATCTTTCCCACCAATTATAAACGTCTCCAGGGCATACCCTTATATATTTTTTTTCTCTTTTTTTAAAACATCTTTATTGGAGTATAATTGCTTTACAATGGTGTGTTAGTTTCTGCTTTACAACAAAGTGAATCAGCTATACATATACATATATCCCCATATCCCCTCCCTCTTGTGCCTCCCTCCCACCCTCCCTATCCCACCCCTCTAGGTGGTCAGAAAGCCCTGAGCTGATCTCCCTGTGCTATGTGGCTGCTTCCCACTAGCCATCCATTTCATACCCTTATATTCCCCAAGTTGCCTACCTGGGTTCACAGCCTACATGCAGTTAGTATTTGTTGATTTATCAATCAACTGAATCTTAACACATATTATTATTAAAACTTTCAAATTCTAAATAAAATTGAAAATATCCCTCTCTACTCCTCATTGTGATCACTGTTATTTTTCACAGCACCCTGATCATCTCTTTCATAGCATTTTCTACAAACTGTATTTTATTTATATATTTGTTTACTTGGCTATTGTCTATCACCTTCAGTAGACTGTAAGCTCCACCAAGGCAGAACCATTGTATCCCCAGCATCTAGCACAGTGCCCAACATACAGTAGGATCTCAATATTTGCTGAATGAATGAATGAATGATATATAGATTTACTTTATTATGAACCTTTTTTTTCCTCTAAGTTGTTTTATATCTATTTTCTCCCCCGCAAAAAAGGTCCTTTAGGGAAAGGACTAGAGATTATACATCTTCTTTGTTCTTTCCACAATGCTCTATATCAGTGCTTCCCTTAATATGCCTAAGAACTGCTTGGCGATTACTTGGTACCTCCCCTACCCCAGAGAGTCTGACTCAGTAGGTCCCTTGTGATGCCTCTGCTGCTGCTCTCTGGAGCACTCTTTGAGTCCTACCGCTCTAGGATATTAGACGTATGGACACGTGCTCAATAGAGGGATGTGTGCTTGCTTGCAAAAAAATTAATGTTCTCGATGAGTCATAGAACCTTGAAGTTTGCAAGGACCTTTGCTATCATCTACTCTATGGATGGCAGATAGCTGATACATATATTAGGGCACTAGTCCCCATTTAACCTGTCTGTGACCTCAGAATCCTCATCACCATCCCTCCAGGTGAAGCTGCTCTCTCCTTGATCTAGTCTCACCCCATCAATTAAAGATGAAGAAACTGAGGTTCAGAGGGTCTGAGTCTCTTGAGGAAGATCCCACAGCCCAGGTCTTCTCAATTCTTGCTCAGATTTCAGCATCTGAATAAAAATTTCCTAAGATATACTGAAGTGGCTTCTATCAAATTTGAGTGTCCATAATATGCTAAACAGAGAACTTCATTCCAATAACATGAACTTTCCTCATGCCTTATTCATCATTCCTTGAAATTTTTCCCAAGTGGGTTTATACTAGTAAAACTTAAATTACATCAGAGCCTTTCTATAAATCTAGAGTAGCTTACTAACATACATCGCAAAGTTTTTGTTGTTCTTAGGTGATTTTAATTATATATGTTTTCTTTCAGTAATGCATCTTTTCCAATTCGTCAATATTACGTAATGTTAGTAGTAAGTACAAAATAATTGAGAACTGACAAATTGAACAAAGCCAAAAAAAAATAGAAGAAGAAAACAAATACCTTTCTGATTTAAGCTTTTTTCAGTCCTTGAAACTTTGAGAATATCTGTCTTTATTAACTTCTGCTTTTTGCTGATGGTTTCTCTCATTTTATTATGGCTTACAGCATTGTAAATTAATTTAACATGGAAGGCTAAAAATATTTCTCTTGAAATGTTTCTCATTAAATTATGGAAAGATATTACAGTAAATAAAGGAAAGAAATGCCTCTAGTACCAGCTTCTGTTTGCTCAATTATTGCAGTACCAAAAGTGCATTATTACACACTTAACTCAGAGGCAATATTACTGCCATTATGTTATAAAATAGATGAGTTTCAGTCTTCCAAAAAGAAAAAAAAAAAGGTACAGCATAGGTCTTTTGAAAGTGAAATACCTTTTTTTCTTGTACTTCATTTAAATCCACACTGCCCCCATTTTTTTTAGAGTTCTTGCTAATGATGGGCCCGACTTTATATTAAGAACTGCAAAGTAAATTTCATCCAATTACTTCATTCAGGGGAGTCATTAAATGGAGGTACCTCTGAAATTTTCGAAGGCATGTACTGCCAATTAGCTGAAAGCACTGCTCAGTGTCTTTTCTAGTGTATCTTTAATTGAAGACAACCTCTGCAGAGAAGGTGAGGAGTTGCTACTTAGTGGTACTTGTTAGGATGGGATCAGGAGTGGAGAAGACATCTATCTATATCCTTCCCCCACTTACAAAGAATGGTACTTAATTCATCCAACGCATATAGGCAGAGAGGATTAAAGATGTACTTGCCATGAGCCAAAAGAATTGTTCAAGAGTAAAAAATGGAAGCAGCTTGAGGCCCCTCAACTAGACAGACTTTTTTTTTTCCATGTGAAATTAAATGCATTAATATTTAAAATCCTATCGAATATACTTCTATGAGCATACGTCTAAGTATCCTACATGAGCTTTTAACAATGAGGCAAGGATCTGAATAATTTGTCTCCCCCAATACGTAAACCATTAAAGGACACAATCGCCTATTAAGTGCAAGGCTCTATGATATACCCTGGAGAGTATGGCAGTTAAACCCAACCCAAATCGTACCTTATAGGAACTTATATGATAAGGCACAAATAAATAGTTACAATGCCATGGAAAAATGGCACATCGCACCAAAGAATAACTGATGAGAGCATTATGAAAATTCTTAGTTTGGAAGATTTTCGGATTGCATTAAGATGCTTAGTTAACAAACCATCAAAACTATCATATGACTTGAATAGATGATCGATTTTCAAAATTTTTAGGATACTGTATTATAAAACACATTAAACATTTCAAACAGTATTTTGATGATTCCGAAAGAATTGCAGGATGTTGCATCGCCTCAGAATAACTTATATATATATTAATTAAACCTGTATAATAGACATGCAGAAGTCTTGACTGTTCCAAGTTAGAAGTCAGAAGCGTTGTCTCCAGGTTGTTTAGGCCGAGTTGGTTAGAGACGGTATAGCTGAGCTAGTTTGTCTAATGCAGTGACTCTTAAAGGGAGAGGCGATTTTCCCCTCCAGGAGTCATTTGGCAGTGTCTGGAGGTACTTTTACTTGTCATAGCTGAACTCTAGAAGGTAACGGCCAGGTATGCTGCTAAATATCCTACAATGCACAGGATAGCCCTCCATTGCACTACAAAGAATCATCTAGTCCAGAATGTCAGTAGTGCTGGGTTGAAAAACCCTGGTCTAATGTAGTGTTTACTCACCATTCCTGAACTTCTACCCTCTTTCATAGCAATCTCAAATGCCCAAGAAACTCAAAAATCATTTAGTCAATTTTACACGCTGTAAGATAATGAAGTGGTTTTAATTATTTAGTGTATTTATTATATCATAAAACATTGAAAATATAAATATTGTTTAATTATTCAAGCTTTATCATAGTTTATCTTAGTAAATTATTTAAGATTTCGTAACATTCATTTAATATACTTTATAATAGTATGCTTTATAGAAGACACATGTTTCACTCTTCACTTTAACGAAGATTTTTAACTCTACACAAGAAAAAGTATAAATTAGCAATCAATATATTTTTAAATTACATTCTTGGTTTGGGGACCAAATACACATGACAATGTAGACTAAAATTTAACTGTTCCATAAAGTCAAAGAAAAAACTGCTTTTATGACCAGATATTTGGAATTCTTGCTTTTTTTTTTCCCACTAAAAATTAGCTGAGTTTTTTCCTTTGATCTCTAAACAATAAGAGAGACTCAAGCCGACATTTTCAAGCATATCTTGGAAATTACATTTTGAGCAATGGTTGAACACAGTTTCACTCTGAGATTTTTATTTAACTGGTAGCTGTTAAAGAGTTGGAGGGGGACCCAGGCTGTCTAGCTAGAGTCTTCCAGTTGGGACACGCTCTAGCTGGGGAGAGAGGGGCGATTAGCAAACTTAAATGAATAAAATACGAAAGTAATTTTTATCGTATTATACGGTAGTGGATTTATTGTACTAAGAGAGGACAATGGTCATTGAAAAATAAGTTCTTGATTCCAAATGCCCTGACCAGAGGCTCTCTCTCTCTGATGGTGCCATCAAATCAGAGAAAGTTGTCTAATAAACTGTTGACTTGTAAAATGGAAACTACAATATCTATGGGGCCATCGTTGTTCTCTTCATTTTTCTAAAGCAGTTTTGTCCAAAAGAAATATAATGTGAACTACACATGTCATTTAAAATGTTCTGGTAGGGGCTTCCCTGGTGGCGCAGTGGTTGAGAATCCGCCTGCCGATGCAGGGGACACGGGTTCGCGCCCCGGTCCGGGAAGATCCCACGTGCCGCAGAGCAGCCGGGCCCGTGAGCCATGGCCGCTGAGCCTGCGCGTCCTGAGCCTGCGCGTCCTGAGCCTGCGCGTCCGGAGCCTGTGCTCTGCAACGCGAGAGGCCACAACAGTGAGAGGCCCGCGTACCGCAAAAAAAAAAAAAATGTTCTGGTAGCTACACTAAAAGAGTAAACATAAAGAGGTGAAATTAATTTTTAACACTATTTTATATAACCCAGTATACCTAAAACATTATCATTTTAACATGTAATCATTATAAAAGTTAATAATGAGATATTCTCTTTTTTTCCACATTAGTTATTTAAAAATCTGGTATGTTTTCCTCTTAATGCACATCTCAGTTCAGACCAGCTGTATTTCAAGTGCTCGGTAGCCATATGTGGCCAGTGGTTACCATATTACAAAGTATAGTTCTAGAGATCCCCATTAATCCAAAAAGAAAAGAACTTCTAGTCTTTCACGGCTAAGTAATTCTTCACTGCTAACCTTGGGAACATGTCCAAAGGTAGTCTCCAGATTTTAAATATTCTATCTTACCATCTCTGAGGGCTTCAGTTTAATGCCATAGTAGTCATAAAGAATGTCAGACATTCTTTTTTTACAGAATATCCTGAAAGAGCAATTAGAAGTTTATCATGCCCATAATGCAAAATACAGGTCATTCTCCAAGCCTGTTTCAGAAGCGCAAAAACTGTAGTCATTTATCACTTCTGAGAATACTGTCTTGAGTATGTCTTTGTTTGAGGATTGGTGTTATTGTGAGAACTTCGTGATAAGAGAACAGTCTTTAAGGACAAGATTAAGAACAAGATACCAGACTAAAATTGATAACTAAAACGAAAGACTTTTAAAAATGGAAATCTGATTTAGATCATCCATAGGGGTACATTAGGGAAACACTAGTCTGAAAATAAATCCCACGTTTGTTAAGTTACTGAAAGTTACTTGACTCCTAGCGACTTAATAAGAAACGTCCCTTGTGGCTGGAGTAGGTCTTGATTTTCAGGTAAACCTATCTACCTTTGCAAAGCCACTGGGACGTTTTTTGCATTGGAAGAATCATTTAGAGCCATTCAAAGTAAAATTAAAGTATCAACACTTTGGAAAAGAGCTAATAATGAGCAATCAGACACCTGACCTCAAGATTACTTGTGAATTGTGAATCAGCAAAATAAACTCGATTCTTCTTTGGCGAAGTGTGTATCAGTTATCAGGTGTCTTCTAATTCAGAAGTAGTCTTTTTTTCCCCTAAAGTTAGTTTATAAGTCAGATGTTTGGGATTTGAAGTAAATTTTCCACAGGGGGAAATAGAAATAATAATTTCCTAAACTATCATCTAATTTAACTTATAATCTGCCTGTATGCATTACTTAACTGTCATTTATAATAGTATTTCCCCCAAGTGTTCACTTCCCACTAGAATAATGAAAGTGGAGTATTATTACATGGTACCTGATTTGATAATTTTACAAATTCTAATAGTTAAGTATTTATTTAATGTGTTTTAGAAAATGTAGCTGCCACCGTAAACAGTTGACTTGAAGGTAGCATTGCTTAGAATGAGACTAAGTAAAACAAAATGGGTCGATGCAAGTCAACTTACAGAAAAATGTCAGGGAAATAAGTGGGCAAACATGGCAGTAGTTCTGAAGCTGATTTGTGAAACTGATTACAGCTGTTTCATTCATGGACAGTGCCTTCAGAGTTTCCATTAAGAATTCCAGGAACTTATTTCTCTCCCCTATGCCTATTGCCTCCTTCCTTCTCACTCCCAGTTCCTTCTTCCTCTGACTCCTATCCCCTTGCCTTTTCTGATTTAACAGGAATAGGAACTCCAGAAAGGTGGGAGGATGGCAGGAAGGAAATGGGATGAGATAGGTCTTGGAATGATAAAATAGCTCGGGCCTCGAGGGTTAGAGAAGTCTTCCATGGTATCTGAACTGAGACCTTAAAGAGGAGTTTCTCAGGTGGGGGTAAGGCTCTCAGGTGGCGGTAAGGCAGTGTGAGGAACATTCTAAACTGGACAACATACTGTGCTCAACTCTGAAATCATGGGAAAGTAATTTTGAGACAACTGCAGCTTGATAAAACTGGAGTTTGCATCGAGAGAGATGAAGCTGGAAAGTTAGCAAAGGTCAGAAAGGATTTTTTATTTCTCACTTGAGAAACAGTGGTATATATACAACTTAGATTTGTTTCTTTGTTAAGCAGGGGAGTGACTTTATATAGAATGAAAATTGGTTTGAGGTGGGAGGGTGTATGGCCGGGCCACTCCAGATGGCTGCTCTCTTGCTCTCTGTACCTCCCCTGCCCGCCCAGTGCCTACTTGACCCGTATCTACCCACTTGACTGACCTTCCTACTACTCGCCCCGGGCCCCAGCTGGTGATTGTTCTTATCAAAGGGGGCGGTGAGGGGCGTGCCCCGCGGCTGGTTTCCCTGGTAACTAATGAGCCCACCTGATGTCAATTTTCCTACAACTGGTGATCTCCCCTTCCGCCCGGGAGCGAACGCTGCCGCCATGTCCTGCCCGCCGTCTGCCTCCCACGCTGGGGTGTCGCTCCCCGACCTTGCTTCAGACAGGTCAGCTCCCCCGTCCGTTAAACCGGTCGCCGACTCCGGGCTCTTTCTTCCGTCTTGAAGGTGGGCTAGTACAGGCCTTGTAGGCCTGTGGGGTGCAGCCCAACAGAGGAGCATGAATTCTAAGGCAAATATATCCTTCACTAGAGTATTAATGAAATCCAGACAGGACACAGTGGTGTGTAAGTGGTAGATACGAATTGATTCCAGAGTTGTTTCGTTGTTGTCGTTTTTGAAGCTAGACTGTGCCATATTTATAATGATGGATTAGTGTTGTACCCAGGATTTAATTTATAGAGGTGACTGAGTGACAACAAAAGAAGTTTTATTATTCACAATTCCCAAAGAAGGTAACACACAACACAATGCAGTTCTACAAGGGGAAGTACCAGAGTCGTTCGGGAGGCAGAAGAAGCAAAGGAGAAGGCATGGTTTCTCTTGTATTGTGATTTCGCTGAGAAGGAATGGGTGAGGCAGCATAGGCGAGTTTAAGCAAGTTTAGTATTGGACGGCTTGAATAATTTCAGCAGGCTCTAAGATATAGGGGTGCCCTCTGCTTGTCCGGTACCTGGCCCTGGCAGTATTGGCTTGGTGTGTGAAAGTGAGCCAAAGGAGGTGGGTGGGTGGGGATGTGGGCTTCGCACTGGTTGGTTTGCATATAGGAGGCAGCCTCACCTGGGAGTCGTTTGCTTCTCTTGGAATTAGCTAGGCCTGGGAGGGGCAGTCTCTCCCTGGCCAGCGAGGCCCCCAAGATGTCAAAGGGTCATAAAATACAGAAAATTCTAAAACACGACGGATAAAGGGATAGATGTTATATATAATTTAGGACTGGTTCTCAACATTAGCTCCATTTGAATCCCTTGGAAGCCTTGTTGACATGCAGATAACTGAGTCTTACCCTCCCAAGTTTCTGATTCTAGAGGTCTGGAAAGGGCACAGAGAATTTTTTTTTTAACATCTTTATTGGAATATAATGCTTTACAGTGGTGTGTTAGTTTTTGCTTTATAACAAAGTGAATCAGCGATACATATGCATATATCCCCCCTCCCTCTTGCGTCTCCTTCCCTCCCACCCTCCCTATCCCAGCCCTCTAGGTGGTCAGAAAGCACGGAGCTGATCTCCCTGTGCTATGCAGCTGCTTCCCACTAGCTAGCTATTTTACGTTTGGTAGTGTGTATGGGGCACAGAGAATTTGCTTTTCTAAAAAGTTCTCTTGCTGCTGCTGCTGGAGAAGGAGCACACTTTAAGAACACTGATTAAGATGTGTACGGTTTGGAGAGTATCTCAGAGGAACATAAATTCAGGGAATATTCTTGGGCAATTGGCTCTGTGGCTCTGAAATTCAGGGTAGAATATTAAGCTAGAAATGAAGACTTGGGGGATCATCTGCACCAAAATGATCACTGAAATTTGGGGAGTATATGGGGGGCGGTCTGCGCATACAGAAAAGTAGAAAACCCCAAGCCTCACTGACCCTTGAGTGTAGAGCGGTGAGAAGAGTCCACAGAGGAGACCCAGAAAACTTCAGAAGGGCCTTAGGAAGCTGAGGAGGGAAGGCTCTCACTACCAAAATGAGAAGCACTTGTTAATGGTTTGACTGATGTTACCAGCATGCATTAACTGCTCCATAACCATTTCTCTTAATCATAGTTCTAAATACATGTTTTAATAAACAACTCATCAACTGAGTTTTTAAAACAAAAAAAGTTAAATGTGTGAATTAGAATTTAAAATAGTCACCTTAGGTTATGGAAGTATTCCTGGGATTCTTTTGCCATTCAAACTGTTTTGGTACTCTTTGGGCTTTGGGGGTGGATTATTTTCACTGCTGTGATTTCTTCTTTTTTTGAAGTCCTCAGAGGTATCACATTTTTTATATTTTGAAGGTGGGTTTGATTTTTTTGTTTGTCAGTCTTAAAAGCCTCTAATAGTTTATAAAATAAAGAAGTGATAAACCTAGATGCAATCAGTTTTTAAAATAAAAGAAGTAGATACCTACGAAAATTTCTTATGTTATTGGAAACTGTCTTTGAAGACAGTTTCAAAAGAGGAGTTTAATTCCTAAGGTGTAGCATTACTCACTACGTTAATAGACAGCATTCATTTGAAGGAATATGTTCTTAGTCAACTTGTTTTCAAAGTCTTCTTGCCTGATAGTCATCTCATAGATGCATGAACAGATATAAATTTCTCAGAATGGCTCGGAGAAATATCTTGACTTAATGATTCTGAGATTCATGATACGTGGGCACTGTATGGTGACAATTTCCCCGAACTAGTCTGCTGTCAAGAATGTAGACAGGGGCTTCCCTGGTGGCGCAGTGGTTGCGAGTCCGCCTGCCGATGCAGGGGACGCGGGTTCGTGCCCCGGTCCGGGAAGATCCCACGTGCCGCGGAGCGGCTGGGCCCGTGAGCCATGGCCGCTGGGCCTGCGCGTCCGGAGCCTTTGCTTCGCAACAGGAGAGGCCACGACAGTGAGAGGCCCGCGTACCGCAAAAAAAAAAAAAAAAAAAAAAAAAAGAATGTAGACAGGAATAGTCAGGGGAAGATTTTCAGAGGGTAACATTTTCATGTAAAGTATTTTCCTCATGTTGGAAATCAGCTTACTAAATGCAAGGTGTTACCTTCTCTTTATAAGAAACCTTTCATATTAATATAAATGCCTATGGCAGTTGTGTCAGAAATGAATTGCCTCTCTAACACATAGAAAGAAGAATTCTGAGATTCGGCATATATATACATAGCTTTTTAAAATGTACTGTTTCAAATATGATAATGCTGTTGCAGGTTCTCTGCAGTCATTTTCAGTGACTTTTAAACTTTTTATTCCTTTGTATATGTATTTTATCTAATCCATGTCCTGAGATTCCTTTAGCTCTGGAATTCTACCTTTTTTGATGAACAGAAAACTTGGTTTTATTTATTCCCCTGACATAGCTGTGTTTCAGATATATCAGTTATAGGCTATAGTAAATCTATTATTTTAGGGTAAACTTGAACATGCATCGAAACTACTTGAGGACTAGTTAAAACACAGATTGAAGCATCCCCTTCCCAGAAATTTTCTTTATTGACTTTTGCCACTGAAGACATTTAAGTGGAGAAACAGAAAAAGGTTTAACCAGTTAGGTTTGGGTGGAGCCTGAGAACTTGTACAAATTCCCAGGGAATACTATTGTTGCTGGTGGATAACCACACTTGGTCAACCACTAATTAAAATATCATTTTAAAATTTAGGCCAGCAACGTCTCCTACGTAATGAGACTTAAGTTATTTTGGTTTAATTTGGTCAGTAGTTTCTTGTAGGCTAAATTAGCAGCAGCAGAGCTGAGGTTCAGTGTGTATTCCTAGCAGTCATAAGGGATACTTTGGAAATAGCTGAGATTGGTTTTGGAGGTGGGGATGAGTAGGGAGAAAGAAATGGGGTTTTTTTTGTTTTTTTTTTTTGTTTTTTTTGCGGTACGCGGGCCTCTCACTGTTGTGGCCTCTCCCGTTGCGGAGCACAGGCTCCGGACGCGCAGGCTCAGCGGCCGTGGCTCACGGGCCCAGCCGCTCCGCGGCATGTGGGATCTTCCCGGACCGGGGCACGAGCCCGTGTCCCCTGCATCGGCAGGCGGACTCTCAACCACTGCGCCACCAGGGAAGCCCTCAATATACGTTTTTAGCAGATTTATTTTTTCTGTATAAAAATAATTTTGGTTCCAAAGTAGGTATACAACTTTAATTTTGATTAATTTACACATGAAATTTATGACAACATCAAAAGACCTTCTTTTAAATATAAGTTCTCTAACACTGAAACTAATCTGTCTCTTGGGAGAGGGAAACCATGTGGTTGGAAAGTTCATTGGTATCATGGAACTAAAACAGTGGCTTTTGAAATCTCTCAGTTTCATTTTTCTCTGTTTTATAAATGTATTGTGATATTTCTGGGTATATATGAAGCATACTGATAAAAAATTAAAAAGTAACGTATTTTGTAAACCCCTCACTTAACCATTATTCTCTTTTCCAGCCACATAGAAACCCTTCCTCTTTTTCCCTAGGTTGATTTCCTTTCTTTAACCTTTTCAGTTCTAAGCCCAGAAAAAATTGCTGTGGTTCTCTGAGAGACCACACAAACTAAGTATTGTCCAATGCTAACACTTTGAAATATGATACTGTAATTACCTACCAAGTGAACATTAATCACTACTAGATTAGAATGGAATTACCTGTTATAGTCACATTAATAGCAAATGAGCTTTCTCTGATTGATGTTGTTATAATGAATACCAAAGGAATTAATAATGGTCTGGCACTCACCAAAAGTGGCATAGTCATTAAGGGCATACCATCAAAAGGCAAGTAATACTTTACAATAAGCGAGTATTAATTAAAGTAAAACCACAATGAACTCCTATTGAATTACTTATATCTATATTACTAAGATATCAGACTGTTGAGATTAATGTGATTGAAGTATATTTTATAAAAATTAATAATGACTAACCATTTAAGAAAGTACAGTTTTGTGTTAGTTAATTGATCAGAATATTCTTAGAATTTTGCTATGTCGAATATTTTTAGAACAATTTAGAATGATACTAAAATAGCTATGAAACACGTTTGTCTAATATGAGAGTTAGCATTTAAACTAGATTAAAATAATTATGTCTTAAAGAGAGTACATGTAAAAACTGGCAAAATCTAAATGAGGTCTGTATTTGAGCTAATAGCATTGTACCAGTGTCAGTTTCCTGGCTTCGTAATGTCCTATGGTTAAGATATTACCATTGGGAGAACCTAGATGAAGGGTACATGGGGACTCTCTGTACTATATTTGCACTTTCTTGTGACTCTTAAACCATTTCAAAGTAAAAGTTATTTTTAATAAAACTAAATATATATTTTAAGAAAATGTTTTCTCTATAACCAGTGGCTAATTGCTCAGTCTAAAAGAATATGTAGACGTGGTTGGGAACTGCTAAATCAATTACATTTCTGATCTGGACTTAAGAGATGACTCTTGAATTATTAAGTGAATAGGTGTGCCAACGTATGTTATGGAATATATAAATATATAAGATAAAATGATAGAAGCTCATTATTTATTGGCATGTCTCAATGGGTCCATTTAACACTTTGTAGAAAGCTACTGTAATTATAAAAATGAACACAGCCAAACAGCCAAGTAAATTAACTGAAGTTTAAACGTGTACTTGAAATTTGAAAGGCCTTACAATGAGCTTTGCATTCTTTTTCACGTGAGGCAGACACATTTTGTTTTGATTTTAGTGTTTCACATTATATGGTGCAGTATCAAAGAAAAATTGTAAAATATGCACTCGATATCCTGATGTGCCCTCCCTTCCAAAATGGTGGCACCACAGTGAATACAGCCTTCAGAGTTAATCACATTTAAGAACAGACCCAGCAGTTGTACCAGCATGATTTAGCTCCTGCTGTGACGATTATTATTTTTATTTTATTAATTTTACAATTGCAGAGTTAAACTCAGCCATATTTCAAGCTGTGGATTTTTTCAACTATCTCAATACTTCATAGATGACTTCACACGTTCATTAACAGTGAAAGCAGACAGCCTGGATATTATTTCTGTAGCACTAATTTTGTGTGAGAAAAGAACCAAAAACAGCCCTAAATCTCATAGAAGTTCCATAAACTAGTTTTGTTATATATCTAAAGAATAAAATAGATTAAAAGAGCAGAGCATATTTTAAAAGGAGCTGCATCAAGAGCCAAATCCACTACATTGTCATCAAGAAGTTACTGAAGCGCCACGTGTATATAGCACCACCAGGCATTTGAAAGGAGGGGCCAGATAGAAGATTTCTCTAGCCCTCGGGAATCTTTCATTTTAATCGTGTAAATTTAGCAACTGTAGATCGACTTGTTAACATATATCTTATTTATCTTGATGCTGAATGTATATGTTGTGATTGTGTAGGAACTATGAAATATGCCACACCTCATTTCAGCAGGGAATTCCTATAGAGAATTTGACATTTGTAAAAGATTCAGAGAAATGCACCTTTGCTAATAAAATCATAGTGTTCTTTTGTCCCCTGGAAATGAATTGGAGTTAATTTTATTTCTGTTATGACCAAATATGTTGTGCAATTTGCTAAAGACTTAAAAGAGGAGAGAGGTTAAATAGAAGATTGTAAGTTAACAGACCACTTTATGATTAAAAGAAGAAAAAAGTACAGTTGCTAAAATTCCCAAAGAAGCCATTCCCCTCTGGCTTGGTGCATCTCACCTTATTGGTTAAGTCAACTCCTGGCCATCTGGGCACCTTTTCTGGCTCTGCCCCCATGTAGCTGGGTTTTCACAGAAAAATAACCTAGTTTTGCAGAACATGAGATTCCTTGCTGATAGACTTAGGATTTCTAAGTTCCCTTTTAGGTCCACATTTCTATGTTTCACTCAAAGACCATCCTTTGCACTGGAATTGTCCTGCATTGGAGCATAGTATTGCAAGTGTAATTCTATGTCGGGCCACTGGTTATGCTACTGTCAGAAAATCACAATGTAATCTTCCTATAAGCCTCTTAACTTCCCCAGGCCTAGTTTCTAAAATGGGGATAGGAATAAAGGTTAATATTGTGAAGATTAAATGAGATAACTTGTACAAAACACTCGGCACAGTTCCCTGCATATTTTGAAGGCTTTGTATGTGTCAGTAGCTTTATTTTATTATTATCATCATTATTGTGAATAATAATGAGCCCTGGTTGTTAGGATAGTTGATTCTGTTCTCTGGTCTCATAGTCAAAATGGGTTGAAAGGACTTTGATCTCTTATTTCTGGTGGTGCTTTGTAAATACTACAGTAATGTGCCTCATTTGTATGTGGTCTTTTATAGCTTACAAAGCGCTCTTTTATGTTATCTTACTAAAATTTCCAAAGTGAGTGTTAAAAAGCCAGAATTTACAAGAGTACAACTCAGAGAAGAAGTAAATATTTTGCTCAGTGGATTTTTTGGTTTAGCTGACTGAAATCTTGTCATGTCTCATATCATCTGTCTTTTAATGAATAGGACACTAGCCAGAGTACAACCTTGTATGTACATATACAGCCTGAGAAAGATCCAGAGGTACAAAAATGGAATAATCCAGATTGTCCAGTGGAAGTTAGCATATATAGTAAAATTTCCAGGAGGTCCATAAGCAGTATATTAAAATATTAGCTTGAAGCATATATTGCCATTATTTGAATGTTTTAGACAAAATTAGCAGGATAGTTTTTGCAAGTTTCAACCTAATAGTTAAAAGAAATTTATGTAACTTAAAGTTACAAATTATTTCCAAATATTTTGCTGCAAAAAGTAATGAGGAAAATAAATATTTCTAGTAAATTACGCCTGGGAAATTCAAGATCATAAAAAAATTCTAACGCAAATATAGAGTAGTACTTATTGCATCCTCCAGTGGCCAAATTTATGTTTTGGGTTTTTTTTTTTTTTGTGGTACGCGGGCCTCTCACTGTTGTGGCCTCTCCCATTGCGGAGCGCAGGCTCCGGACGCACAGGCTCAGTGGCCATGGCTCACGGGCCCAGCCGCTCTGCGGCATGTGGGATCTTCCCTGACCGGGGCACAAACCCATGTCCCCTGCATCGGCAGGCGGACTCTCAACCACTGCACCACCAGGGAAGCCCCCAAATTTATGTTTTTAAATTTAATTTTTTTTTGTCCAGTGGCCAAATTTAAATGATCATAAATGCCACCCCCTCCATCACTTCACCCGTTTGGCAGTTGGCCAGATCTTATTAACATATTTTTCTTTTCATGGATCACTTACAGGGATTTCTTGTTAGAAATGGTGGATGGATTCTGAAACTTCACTAAAATGAGAATAGGGCAATTAAAATGATGTTTACCTACAAGGGGAAAGAATATGAGAATAGAAACAGTAAAACGTGAGAGATGACAGATTTTTTTAGTATGTAGAGGGAATGGGGAAATTAGCATCTCTGGGAAAACTAAATACCAAGTACCTAGAACTTAGAAAATCCTAGCAATTGAAGAAGGCTCCAGCTAGTACAGAAGGCAGGGATGAGCACAGAGCTGAAAGTGTGTCTAAGAAGCAATTAGATCCCCAAGCCTCTCAGCCTTCTCCATGGAATCAAAATTAGTGCCTCTTCCCTGCCCATCCAGGAGACTGGAGGTTTGTTCTCCAGAGAAATTACATTAGAACAGCTCAACACCTGGGGACATCAGGTAGAGAAGAAGGCAGGAGAGAGTTTCCACAATGAAAATAGAATTAAAAGAAACTAAATATACTGAATAAGATCACCCATTTCTCCCAAGGTTTCAGGTTCTGATTAGCTCCAGGGGTACCACCAGCAAATATGTACTGCCAGACAGGGGATTAGATGTTTTTCTCCAGAGGAACTCAGTGGCTTGGAGAAAAGACCTATTGATCCTCTTATTTGGGGGTATCTGCCCATGCTCACAGGATGAAATTCACCTGTCAACAAGCCCTATAAACAAAGCTTATGATTAATTTTAGTGCCTATATCCTAAATATGAATAGGAAACAAAGGACCACATGACATTTGAGGAAATGAGTCCAAAATACATGAACAGAGGAAAAGAAAGAACTGGAAAAATAGATACCTAATATCCCTAGAGAGATAAGAGAAAACACTAGATCCTTGAAAGAAAAAGAAGATTTTATTAAAAAGAAAAATTCAAAGGAAAAGGATGTGCTTCTGGAAAATAAAATTACAGTAGCCAAGATATAAAATTAAATTGAAAGTGGAAGGTAAATCTCTAAGAGCACTAATAAAATAAAGACTAAGAAATGAATAATGGAAAAGAAAAGATGGTAAAATTAAAGGATCAACCTAAGAAATCCCAACATCTGTCTAAAGGAGTTCTGGGGAAAATATAGGGAAGAATTTATCAAAAAGTACATATATAAGAACATTTTCCAAAAATGAAGGACATGAGTTTTAAGACTGAAAGTGTCCTTCAAGTTCCCAGCACAATTAAGAAAAAAAAAAAGACTCACATCAAAACATATCATGTGACATTTCAGAATAGCAATAATATTCTAAAACCTTAATGGGGTGGAGGGGGGAGATTGAATGAGTGAGTGAGAAAAAGAATTGACAGAGAGAAACTGTATCATTAATTAAGGATTGAAAATCAGAATGTCATCAGACCTCTTAACACCCATATTTGAAGACAGAAGCTAAAGAATCCATATCTTTAGAATTCTAAGGGAACACAATGTTCAATTTAGAGTTAATAAAGATATAGTCAAGCATTCAGGATGTCAAAAATTTACTTTGCAAGTACCCTTCCTCAGGAAGCTATTGGAAGACAAACTCCATGAAAATTCAAGAATTAAACAATGACAAGGAAACATGGAATCTAGGATTCAAGACAGGAGAGAGATGATGGGAGGGCCTAGGATTACAGTTGTGCTGCAGGTCTAAAGAACATTCTATTTCTGACAGTATTAGAGACAAAACTTCTTATATAAACCAGTAAGAAATGCTGGATGAAATATAACACATATCCATTTAAAGCTGAGCTGAGCTCAACAGAAAGTATGCAGGAATTAATAAAAATGGAGACAGAATCTTAACTTGGTGGGTTTTGCTGATAAACAAGAAGCTCAGATTTTAATAGCCTCTCAGGCATAGGAGGAAAGACTAGGCTTGGTTGAATTAGAACTGAGATCCCCTTAAGAGACCAAAATCCTTAAAGAGCTATACCCTTAGTGAAAGAGCAACCTGGGAAAAATCTATCTACAAGCAAGAGGAGATGGCAAGGAATCTTGTCCAACTCTGCCTTGATTCTGAGTAGGAAAAATGTCTACTTGGAGAAATTTGAAAAAACTTCCTCTCACATGTTTGGTGTCTGAATTAATACGATCTTTGTGGTTCTACAGACTCTCAGATTCAGAAGTATTGGTAAGTTATTAGCACCCTGAGAATCGAACACTTTCTGAAGGGATGCACCTTCAACTAAGGCCATGCAGCGTTTCCATAGTTAATACCTTATCAGACATGAATTCACAATCTAAATTTGTAAAACATGCATGGAAATGTAACGAACAAGAATCATATGGGGGAAGGGGACTAGATTCTCCAATATTTTGAGGTAATGGAATGATCACAGTAAAAATCGGGCTTCCCTGGTGGCACAGTGGTTAAGAATCCGCCTGACCGTGCAGGGGATATGGGTTCGTGCCCTGGTCCAGGAAGATCCCACATGCTGCGGAGCGGTTGGGCCCGTGAGCCACAACTACTGAGCCTGAGCGTCTGGAGCCTGTGCTCCGCGACGGGAGAGGCCACGACAGTGAGAGGCCCCCACTCGCCGCAACTGGAGAAAGCCCACGCACAGTGACAAAGACCCAACACAGCCAAAAATAAATAAATAAATAAATTTATCAACAACAACAACAACAAAATGAGCATGTTTAAAAAGGTTAAAGATATAAAAGAGTCAAAACCTTGAGAAAACAGCAAGGTACTATAAAGAAAAAGAACAGATACTTTTTTAAGTACCTAATTTGCCTTCTATATATGTATATGTATATATATATACACACATATATGTGTGTGTATATATATATATATATATATATATATATTTTTTTTTTTTTTTTTTTTTTTTTTTTGCGGTACGCGGGCCTCTCACTGTTGTGGCCTCTCCCGTTGCAGAGCACAGGCTCCGGACACGCAGGCTCAGTGGCCATGGCTCATGGGCATAGCCACTCCATGGCATATGGGATCTTCCTGGACCGGGTCACGAACCCGTGTCCCCTGCATCGGCAGGCGGACCCCCAACCACTGCGTCACCAGGGAAGCCCTGCCTTCTATATATTAAATATATAATCAATGTAATAAAAAAAGCTGGGCATTTTAAAGAAAAACTTCAGAAAAATCTGAAAAGAATTAGTGAACTGGAAGATTATCCGAAGTAATTACTTGAAACAGAATAGAGAGAGGGAGATATTAAAATTTAAGACATATGGAAGATGGCATATGTATAGCATATATCTAATGAGAATTTTGAAAGAATAAACTGGGGGGGGAGGCAATATTCAAACAGTTAAGGGTAAAAATTTTCCAGGAATGCTGAAAGATATGAATCCTCAGATTTTAGAAGCCAAGATATCCCAAATAGGATAAATGTAGAGAAAATTCCTCCTAGACACACTGCAGTGAAATTGCCAAACACTAAGGACAGTGAGATCTTTAAAACACACAGGGAAAGAAAAGATTGCTTACAAAGGAAAAATAGCAGACTTGTCAATGGTGGCAAAAAAAAAAAAACGTCAAAAGAATGTAGACTCACACATGTACATGGACTATTATACCCTGCTGAATTATTATTTAATAACTGGGATAAAATTGACATTTGAAAAAAAAACAACCAGTCAAAATTTTAGCATAAAGGTAGAGGGCTCTCAGCAGAATTTTTTGATGGAGACTGGGGAATGGAAGGGAGAATGGAAAAATTCGAGTAATTGCTGTGTTTGTGCATGAAAAACCCCCATTAGAGTGGCTTTAAATTCTGTAAAATTGATTGGAAGGACGTACATATGTGGACATTTAAAACTAAACAAACAAAAAAATAAGTTGTTCCAGGTAGAAAAAGTAAAAAATAAGTTATACAGAAGTAACGTTATACAAAAAAGAAAGTTATACAAAAAAAGAAAATATAATAATGGTATAAAATATTTGACTCCACCATGGACAATGTTAGCCACAATAAGGTAAACCCTAAATATTGATTTCTTAAAACTTTTTTGTTTTGAAATAGAAATTCACAGGAAGCAAGAATAATAGAGAGGTCCCCGTACCCTTCACCCACTCCCCCCCCCCCGGAGTGATTATATTTTACTTAACTTATAGTATACTGTCAAAATCAGGAAAGTGGCATTGGTACTATGTGTGTGTGTGTGTGTGTGTGTGTGTGTGTGTGTGTGTGTGTTTATGCCATTGTATCACGTGTAAATTTGTGTGACCACCACAGTAATCAATATACAGGACTATTTCATCCCTATAAATATCTCCCTCAGGCTACCCATCCCCTTTGCTCCCACTATTCCTACCATCTTCCTGGAAGTCACTAATCTGCTTTCCATCTCTGTAATTTTGTCTTTTTAAAAATATTATATAAAGGGAGTCATAGAGTTCATGACATTTTGGGATTACTTTTTTGACTAAGCATGATGCTCTTGAGATCCATCCAAGTTGTGTGTATCACTGTTTCATTCCTTTTTGCTGCTGAGTGGTATTCCATAGAGTGGATTACCGAATTCTGTTTAAACGGTCACCTACTGAGGGACATTATGGTTGTTTCCAGGTTTTGGCTATTACAAATCATGCTGCTGTGAACATATGTATATAGATTTTTGTGTGGATGTAAATTTTCATTTGTCTGGGATAAGTGCCCAGGAATAAAATTGCTGGGCCATATGGTAAATGTGTTTAGTTTTTGAAGAAACTGCCACTTTCCAGGTGGCTCTATCATTTTATATTTTATATTCCCACTGGCAATGAATCAGTGATTCATTTTCTCTGCATCCTTGTCAGCATTGGTATTATCACTACATTTTTAAGTTTTAGCTGTTCTAATAGTTGGGTATTGATATCTCATGATCGTCTTAATTTGCATTACACTAATGACTAGTGATGTTGAATTTTTAAAAATTTGCTTATTTACTATCCATTTATCATCTTTAGGGAACTATTTCTTAATATATTTTTCCCATGTGTTATTTTTATTTAACTGTTGAGATTACATACACACACACACACACACACACACACACACACGAGAAAGTAGGAATATTGGTGGGTAAAAGAGTGCTAGATCCTTATTTTCGGTAATGGGAATTCAATAGATAATGACTGTAATTGATAAGAAATTGGATTATAAGCATAATATTTAGGCATATGGCTGTAAATACCAGAAAAGAATAGCTAGAAGAGTTTGGAATAAAAGAAAACTCAGGTAGAAAGGGTGTGCTATTTTTCAATTTAATTCTGTAGTATTATTTCATGTTTTGGAACTATATATATAAATGCAATACTTAGATAACTTTTAAAAATAAATTATAAAACATATGGTTTATTATTGAATCAAATTCTAGAATCCAAAGTCAGGATCAGAAAGTAGAGTTTATATATTGACTTCTTTTTGATTGCACTGCACAACCTATAAGATTTATAGATCTAATTGTTGAGGCATTTTAGTTGCTAACAGTTACTTTATGTCCACTGTCAATATCAAGCATCTCTACTTAAAAGCTTCCATCTTTTTGAATCCTCTTTTCTTAGTAGCACTCCTAATAATAGCATGTATTTTCTCATACTTTCATTCTTCAAACTTTATGTGCAGGGATTGCAAGGTATTAAGACTAGAGCAGAGATATGAGTTTGTGAGTTAGGACACAAGGACATCAGCACTAGACAGACATCATCTTTATCAAACCATCCCCATATAAACAGATCCTAATGAAATTTCCTGAAGTCTTCTAGAGTGTTTATATCAAATCATGAAGCAAGAGTTAGGGGTTAGGATACTCTTAGCTAATGAAATCACTGTCTTATGATTTTTGTTGAGAAAAGAATTTATTTCTATGAACCAAGGAATATTCAGAACATATCACCACCTAATAATACTTAAAAGAGCCATCTTATGCCTCACTCACTTCACCTTGGACCTCTAAATTGGAAGAATGTTCCCACCTGCCGAAGACTAATTGTTAAGTCATTTGAAAATTACCCATGTGCATCTTGTCTTTGTGGAGAAATCTCAAAAAGCAGTGGAAAGCAATCGAGAGTGGGGAACTTGCAACTCTACTGGAAGTTCCCCCTGGATGGTTAATGATCCAAGGAGCAGGTGCCAAGAACAGTTATGACCTTTGTGCCCACCATTGTGAAATACAGTGGAGCTTCAACAAGCATTAGCAGCAAAAACCTAAAGGGCAAAGGGATATGGATGTTGCTCAATAAACCTCTGTTTTTAAAATCTGAGAACACTCTGTTTTTCTCAGTCTTAAGTCATTTGTCTTGCTATCTTTCCTTCTAATTCTATGTGATTTTTTTGCCACCTTCTCTTTCTCTTTGCAAATGTTAAGTATGAATATCTTTTTTTTAACCACCTTTAAATAGATATATCCTTCTGAGTATATGTACAGATTTGTGAATTGCTTCTTTTTCTTCTCTATTTTTCCATCTTTGTTTTTCTTAATATTTCTTTAAGCCATGGTTTCTGTATGTATGACTGTGTCGTTACCGTCCTTCCATTTTTTCTTTTCCTTTTTAAAATTTCTTTCCCATAATTTATCATAACAGAAAAAAGTGAATTTATTATTTTTTAAAAAGATAAACATATCAGTTTATGTTTTTCACTGATAAAAATTAAACTAAGTCAGTTTTTAGCTACATAGCCTTCCCTCCTGACATAGGTGTCTGTGCATTTGGGTATATATGAAAATCAATGACTGTTAATGAAACAGAAATCCCCACCTCTGCAGTGGTTAAGAATTCACCTGCCAATGCAGGGGACACGGGTTCGAGCCATGGTCTGGGAAGATCCCACATGCTGCAGAGCAACTAAGCCTATGCACCACAACTACTGAGCCTGCGCTCTAGAGCCCACATGACACAACTACTGAAGCCCACATGCCTAGAGTCTGTGCTCCACAACAAGGGAAGCCACCTTAATGAAGACCCAATGCAACCACAAATAATAATAAATAAAATTAAATTAAATTAAAAAAGAAATCCCCACTTCTTTAGTCAAAACAAGAAACACAGATCTTTTCCACCTGACCTCTTAAAAAAAATATTCCGTAGAACTCATGAGACATGAAGGGACTGAATATCTATAATTTTTAAATTAAGGGTGAGAAATTTCTTCCAAAGAGTTTGTAATGAAGTAGGAAACATTTCTACAACAACAGATCAAAGCAAAAAAAAAAATATATATATATATATATATGTATGGTTGTGGTGACATATATATACGGTTGTGGTGACATGAGAAATGGATTCACTATCTGTTCTTTTAGCAGATCTCCATAAACACTGTATACTGGACCTTAGCTTTAGAAAGGAATGTGTTGTAGACATTGTGAAGTTGTAGAGAATTCTCTGGCAAAAGCATGTACGATTACTCTGTTTTTGTAAAACAGCAGATCCAAATATTTTGACAAGGCACAGTAAGGCTAAAAGTCCATTTGTTAAAAATTAAAAGGAGGGGTAAATATTCAAGACCTTGGATTTGCAATGAATTCTTAGATATGATACCAAAAGCATGAGCAACAAAAGAAAAAAAAGATAGAGTTTCATCAAAATGTTAAACTTTTGTATGTTGTTTAAAAAGTCAATGTGAAAAGACACCTTACACAATGGGCAGAAATATTTGTAAACACTATGTTTGATAAGTATCTAGTATCCAGATTAGTTTTTTAAAAAAAACTCTTACAACTTAAACAAAAAACAACAAACAGGAAAGAAAACCAAACAGCTCAATTAAAAAATGGGCAAAGGACTTGAATAGAAAAACGTCTAAAGAAGATACACTAATGACCAACAAGCACATGAAAATATGCTCAACAACATTAGTCATTTGCAAGTCAAAACCAAAATGAGATACTACTTCACATCCCCAAAGATGGCTATGATCGGGCTTCCCTGGTGGCTCAGTGGTTGAGAGCCCGCCTGCCGATGGCAGGGGACACGGGTTCGTGCCCCAGTCCGGGAAGATCCCACATGTCGCGGAGTGGCTGGGCCCGTGAGCCATGGCCGCTGAGCCTGCGCGTCTGGAGCCTGTGCTCCGCAACGGGAGAGGCCACAACGGTGAGAGGCCCGCGAACCGCAAAAAAAAAAAAAAAAAAAAAAAAAGTTGACTATGATCAAAAACTAAATGCAGAATAAGTGTTCGTATGTGGAAGAATTAGAACCCTTATACATTGCTACTAGAAATGTAAAATGGTTCAGCCACTGTGGAAAACAGTTTGGCAGTTCCACAAAAAGTTAAATATAAATTTAACATGACTCGGCATTTCCACTCCCAGGTATGTATATACCCAAAAGAATTGAAAACAGGTGCTCAAACAAATCCTTGTATGTTAATGCTCATAGCAACATTATTTTTAAAAGAAAAAAGTATAAACAACCCAAATTAATGGATCTGTGGTATATCCACTTGACCCTTGAACAATGCAGGCATTAAGTGTGCCAAACCTGCACGCTGTTGAAAATCTGCAGATTGAACTCACTGCAGATCGTATAGTACCATAGTATGTGTTTAGTGAAATAAAGTCGCATATAAGTGGACCCATGCAATTGAAACCCACGTTGTTCAAGGGTCCACTGTACATGCAATGGAATATTATTCAGCCATCAAAGGGACAAAGTACTGATATATGGATGTACCTTGAAAACATGATGCTAACCAAAAGAAGACAAACATTAAAGGACATATATTCAGTTTTTTTCAAGTATTCATAGTAGGTAGATCCATAAATACAAAATGTAGGGTGGTGGTTGCCAGGGGCATAGTGAGGGTGAAGTGAAGAGTAAATGCTTAATGAGTTTGGGGTTTTATTTTGGAGTGATGGAATTAGACAGAGATGGTAGTTACACAGCATCCTGAATGTACTAAATGTCACTTGAATTGTTTGCCTTAAAATGGTTAATTTTATGTAAAGTTCACGTAAATAAAAAAAGAGAGGATATTTTAAAAATAAACAAAAAAAAAGAGCTCCTGTCTTGGTTTTAGCATATTTATTTGTTCTAATTACAAGACAGTACCTGTGCTGCGTAATGTAGCATGCAGTAAGGGGTTTACTAATTCTGAATAAATAGTTATTGAATTAACTAATCAGTATGTTTTATTCTAGAGCCCCCAGAAGCAGACCCAGAGTCAAGAATTGAATGCAAACTCTGAGTCAAAGCAGACACTGAGGAAAGGGATTGACTTGGGAGGAATATAAAATATCCATAGATACAGAGAGAGGAAGTGAGACAATGAAGAGAAGGCATTCAGTAAAAGATGTATTATCAAGCGTCCTACCCCTGGTCTAGTGGAACTTAACCCCAGGGGGGCAACTCTGGGTGTAGTGAAAACACGTGCTTCAGTTATCGTACCCGATGACAAGGGAGCTGGGATATATATATGTATACCAACTCCTGATAGGCATTGGTTGAGGACTGCTTTCAAGGGGAAGTTATTTCCCCAGTACTTTTGGCATGCCACCTTGGCAAGAAAAACACTTTTGTGGCCAGAGAAAGCCATCAGAGAAAAATAACGTGGGTCTTCACAGTTTGAAGCCAGGCCATTGTACACTGAAGTGGTGAAGATGTTTTGTTTAAATACATAGATCTAAGAAAGAGCCCTATGATGGTTGCTTCATAGGCAAGAATTTTATTTTGATAAGCCCGAGGTGTGTTGGTTAAGAGAAATTAGGGAAAGGTTGCTTCTTGTGACTGTAGCACAATTCTACTCTAATACATTTTCTCTTTATTAAACAGCATCATCTTATGCAATTATGTGAAACAGTTAAGTTATATGTGGATCCCTTTTTAAATAAAACACTTTCAGCAGTCCCTGAGAGTAAGTCTTAGCAGCTTGTTTTCTGGAAGCCTAGTTCCAGAAGCATCTCTCTAACTCAGTAATTCTCAACCAGAGGTAATTTTATCCCTAGAGGACATATAAGAATGACTCAAGACACTTCGGGTTGTCACATTGAGGGTGGAGGCGCTACTAGCATCTAGTTGGTAAAGGCCATGGATGCTGCTCAACATTCGACAATGCACAAGACAGCTCCCCACGACAAAGAATTATTTTGTCCAATATGTCAACAGTGCCAAGGTTGAGAAACTCTGTTCTAAACCAGCACCGTCCAATAGAATTCTCTGTGATGAAAATATTTTATATCAGGGCTGCCTAATACTGTCGTCACGTAGCTGTTGAGCACTTGAAATGTGGCTAGTGTGACCGTGTGCCAGTTATGATGAACTATCCTGAGGATATGACTGTATCTTTACAGGCTTTGAAGTCAGAGGTCATGGTCTAGTAGTAAAGACAGACTCTTGAAAATAAGTTATTGTAAAAGCATGTGGTAAGTGTTAGAGGATGAATAACATGCTAAATTTGAGACGTCAGGACTCAGACAGGCAATTAATAGTTCTCTAAGGCAAATTTCCACTCTTAGCTCAGAACATTGTAATGTGTAAAAGCTGTATTCTTTGCAAAAAAAAATTTTTTTTATCTTTTGTCATCTAACTCATTGCTTCATTCTTATTTTCCCCTTTTGTCAGAAAATACATTTGAAAGACTGGAATCTGATGGGGAGTTCTGCTTTATTTAACAGTTCTATTGAGTTTCTCAAAATAATTTACCAAGGAAGTCTATTAAAGTATTGATTTTTTTCATAAAGGATAATACAAATGGCATAGCAGTCTCTTTAACATTTTCATCGAGCTTAAAATTAGTTTTGCATTTGAAACAATCTTGCCCAGAAAAACGATTGGAGAACTTAAAAAAATTAATATAAGAAAAATTGATGGGCCACCTAGGCTGTGAAAACGTTAAAATCTGAATCTAAAATATGGTTAGCCGTTGTCACATCTTTCTTTGAAGCTTAAGTAACTCAGTATTCCCCAGTAGGATACCCAGTGATTCAAAGTGACATGTATACTGTCAGCTCATTTCCCTTCCCAGTGTGGGTACGATATGCATCCACAGAAATATGTGAAAAAACTTAAGTCTTGAGTATTAGAGCCCTACCAAAAATATCTTTGTCACCTAAACAAATAAATTAATGATAACATAAGGAAAAACAAACATTAATTTACATGGGTCTGCAAAAGACAAAAGCCAGTTTATGAATTTAGAAAAGGGGAAAAACGAGATTGGCCTCATAGCAAGCAGATAATAATGTGTTTTCTCTGTTCACTGAAAAATCATTTTTGAGGGACAAATCCTCCTTATACAAAAATTCCAAAAAAATATGTAAATACTACCCTTCTAAGAAGTGGAGTTTAATTCTCCCTCCCCACTTGAGCGTGACCTGGACTTGGTGACTTGCTTTCAGAAAATAAAGGGAGAAATACAGTTGACTCTTGAGCAACATGGGTTTGAACTGCACAGGTCCACTTATATGCAGATTTTTTTTCACTAAATACGTGCTATAGTACTACACAGTCCACAGTTGGTTGAATCCATTTATGTGGAATTGTGAATACAGAGGACCAACTGTAAAGTTATATGAAGATTTTCGACTATACAGAGGGTTGGCACCCCTAACCGCTGCATTGTTCAGGGGTGAACTGTAATAACAACAGGGAAGAAATCTGGCAGGCACCACCTCAACTAAGTGGTCAGTTTAACATTGCCACTGATAATCTTCTTGATACCATGTTCCCCCCTGATATAATGATGAAAAGGGCAATTCCGACAACCCCGGTCTAATCATGAGAAAACTTGAGCCACAAGTTAAGAGACATTCTGCAATATTCCTGACTAGTGTTCTTCAAAATTGTCAGTCATGAAAAAACGAAAAGCTGAGAAACTATCAAACTAGAAGAAACCAAAAGGACATTATGACTAAATGCAATGGGAGATCCTAGACCGGATCCTGAAACAGAAAAAGGACATTAGTGGAAAAACTGGTGAAATTTGAATAAACTCTATACTTTTGTTAATAGTATTATACCAACGTTTGCTTAAATGTTTAGATAAATATACCATGGATATATAAGATATTATCATTAGAAGTTGTATATCGGGCACCTGGCAAGGTATCAGGTACATAGGAACCTTTTCTAAGTGGTATAATGAATGAACAGATAGTATTTATGTTTGTGTTTTATCAGAGGCTAATTTTCAAAAACGAATCATGACTCCTGTAGAAATATAAAATGAATTATGTCAAACATTTTATTAAATCATTAATGAGAGAACCAGTAAGATGTTACAGTTGGTTCAGAGGAGTCAGAGGAACAGTCGTATACATAAACAATCAGGAATGCTGATGAAATTTGATAACAGATGCAATACTGGTGACTGTCTGCATGGAGGAGTCAAATACATTTGCATTTCTACGAACAAGAATCATTTGTATTACCTTCAGCACCCCGCACAAGTTGACTCCAGAGTTGCATAATAGCCCAACGAAACACTGAGGTGCTTATTACCCTTAAAGAATCAGGTAACTCCGAAACGTTTTCTTAGGGAATATTATTCCATGGGAGAGACACACAGTAATCGTGCAACAATTTCAGAGTCTTTGATTATTTCTTTTAACAGTTTGTATCAGGAACTTGAACCAAATTGAACCAAAAATCAAAAAAATAGGGAAAGTGGATATTTATTTGCATGAACTCAAACTAAAGTCAATGCAAATACTAATATTTTATTAAACTGTAAACCAGATCATAATTTAGGTTTTGTTTTGTTTTCATTTTGCACAGTAGTGTGAACCAGAAAAAGTACAGTTTTAAATGTTTTAGAAATTATAAAATGAAAGCAAGAAATTATAAAATGAAAGCAAAATCACAGTATCAAAATATTTACTGAATCCAAATAGAATCTATGTACTTTTAGCTTGTACCCCTGGTTTACTTTTTTTTTTTTTTAACAAATTTATTTATTCATTTTTGGCTGCAATGGGTTTTTGTTGCTGCCCACGGGCTTTATCTAGTTGCAGCGAGAGGGGGCTGCTCTTTGTTGTGGTGTGTGGGCTTCTCGTTGCGGTGGCTTCTTTTGCTGCGGAGCACGGGCTCTAGGCGTGCAGGCTTCAGTAGTTGTGGCGCACGGGCTCAGTAGTTGTGGCGCAACAGCTTAGTTGCTAAGGCAGATTCCTAACCACTGCACCACCGGGGAAGCCCTGGTTTACTTTTTATAAATGTCTCTGTTCTTACTTTTTTCATGATGTCTAAGCTATTTCACTAAATGGTATCCCCCTCATACCTGGGGTTTGAACTTTCATTCTAATTTTAATTAGACAAGTATTAAAAAATAAAATTCAGCTGAGTAAATTTTAAAGATCTTATTGGCTTTACTCAATGATTCATGATTTGGGTAGCATCCCATCAAGCAGATAAAAAGGAGTTCTGAGGAGCTGTACAAAATGAAAGATTTTTGTAGGCAGAAGGGAGCAGGGAAGGGACTTCCCTGGTGTCACAGTGGTTAAGAATCCGCCTGCCAATGCAGGGGACACGGGTTCAATCCCTGGTCTGGGAAGATCCCACATGCCACAGAGCAACTAAGCCTGTGCACCACAACTACTGAACCTGTGCTCTAGAGCCTGGGAGCCACAACTACTGAAGCCCACGTGCCTAGAGCACAGAAGTCACTGCGATGAGAAGCCTGCGCACTGAAGCAAAGAGCAGCCCCAGCTCACAGCAACTAGAGAAAGCCTGCGCGCAGCAACGAAGACCCAACGCAGCCAAAAATAAATAAATAAATAAATATATTATTTGTTTTAAAGGGAGCAGGGACAAGGAAGTTATACTAGCAAAAAGTAAATTGGTTGTGGCATGGTCCCTTTCCTTTAAGAGATGGTAGGGGTCTGTATGGCAGATTACCTCAGTAATACAGCCCTGGTGATTTCTGATTGACTGGTGTAAGGGTCCATTTCTGGTAGAGCCAAAACTGTAATCGAGTTAAGTCTCAGTTTAGTGATGTGGGGCTTAGCATAAGTGACTCCATTTGGGGGTTGTCGCCTTATTTTTAACACAAGTAACTGTGAGAAAGTTTATTAACATCTTTGTGCCTCATTTTCCTCATATGTGAACCAGGGATGATAATGGAAATATCTGCTACATACGGTGGAATGAAAGAAAATGTTTGCAAACCATATATCCAACAAAAGACTAGTATCTAGGACAACATTATGCTGAGTGAAATAAGCTAGTCACAGACAGATAAACATTGCATGATTCCACTTATATGAGGTATCTAAAATAGTCAAATTTATAGAATCAAGGGTGGGATGGTAGTTGCCAGAGGATGAGGGTAGGGGGAAATGGGGAGTTATTAATCAACAGGCATAAAGTTTCAGGTAAACAAGATGAATAAGATCTAGAGATCTGTTGTACAACATTGTACCTATAATCAACAATAATGTATTGTACACTGAAAAATTTATTAAGAGGGTAGATCTAATGTGTTCTTATGACAAAATAAAATTTATTTTAAAAAGAACTTGTATCTAGAATATATAAAGAATTTTCAAATCTCAATAATAAAACAACAAACTAATTAGGAACTGAGCAAAAGATGTGAAGAGACATTTTACCTAAGAAAATATACAGATGGCAAATAAGCACATGAAAAAATTGTCAACAACATTAACCATTAGGGAAATGCAAATTAAAATCATAATGAGATATCCCTACATATCAATGAGAATGGCTAAAACAAAAAATTGTGACAGCACCAAATGTTGGCAAAGATGCAGAGAAAATGGATCATTCATACATTGCTGGTGGAAATGTAGAATGGTACAGCCACTCTAGAAAACAGTTTGCCAGTTTCCTGTAACACTAAACATGGAATTATTATTCAACTGAGTAATTATACTCTTGGGCATTTATCCCCAAACTTATACAAAAATGTTCATATCAGCTTTATTCATAATAGCCCCAAACAGGAAACAACTCTGATGGTTTTCAACAATGAGTGGTTATACAAACTGTACTACATCCATACCCTGCAATACTACTCAGAATTTAAAAGAAATGAAACATTGGTACATGCAACAACTTGGGTAAATCTCCAGGGAATTATGCTGAGTAAAAAAAGCTAATCTTTAAAGGTTACATACTGCATGATTCCATTTATATAACATCCTTGTAATGACAGAATTCTAGAATGGAGAACAGATTAGCCATTGCCAGGAGGCAGGGACAGCAGGGAGAAAGAGAGAGATGGGTGTGGCTATAAAAGGGCAACATAGGAGGGATTCGTGTGGTGTTGGAACTATTCTTTATCTTGATTCTATGACCATCAGTGTTCTGCTTATGATACTGTAGTATAATTTTGCAAGATGTTACCTTTGGGGAAACTGGCTCAGAGGTACATTGGCGCTCTCTGTGTTATTTCCCACAATGGCATGTGAATTGACAATTATCTCAAAAGTATAATTTTAAAAAGCAAATAAAATCAAATAAAAACAATCCATGAATTTTAGGACTTCAGACTTACTTTCATGCTTCACTTAAGTTTAAAAAAAATTTTCTCCTCTCAGTTATGAGCTTCTATAATAAAGAAACTGTGTTTTGTATTCCTTTAACCCCCATATTACTTCAACTAATGATCAGCATATATTAACACTGTAAAATTTGTCGTCTGAGTAAATAGAAAAAGAGATTTACTTGTATATGTAAACATTGTATTAACATGTTTCCCTCTGATATAAATTGGCACACAGAAACTATAAAAAAAGATCTTTTCAAAGATCTTTTGAGTTTACCCTTGAACAACCCAGGGCTTAGGGGCACTGACCCCTCGCACAGTTGAAAATCCACGTATAACTTTACAGTTGTCCCTCCGTACCGGCGACTGCACATCTACAGATTCAACCAACTGCAGATCGTGTAGTACTGTACTATGTATTTAGTGAAAGAAATCTGCACATAAGTGGACCTGAGTAGTTTAAACCTATGTTGTTTGAGTCACCTGTTTTTGACTTAAGATAGTTTTTTAAAAGGTGATAATTTATGGGGTTTTCTTTTCTTTTTTATATTACTTATTTTAAAATAAGTAATCGTTTTCATGGGTCACAAATCAAAAGTTACAAAAAGGTATCCAGTGAAAATTCTTTGCTCTATCTCTGTGCACCATCCACTCCATTCCCCTCCCAGAGGCAACCAATTTTGTCAGCTTCTTGTGTATCATTCAGGAGGTATTGATGAATTTTTAAGCGAATATACGTACATTTAGGTATGTGTATGTGTTTCTTTGTATATACATTTTTACATAAATGGTAGCATGTTATACGTACTTGTTCTGAATCATGCTTTTCTTCTTCAGTAATATATCTTGCACCTTGTCGTGTATCAGTACATAGTGTATTAGTTTGCAATGGCTGCCATAACAAAATACCACAGACTGGGTGGCTTTAGCAACAGAAATGTTTTTGTCTCACAATTCTACAAACTAGAAGCCTGAGATCAAGATGTTGGTAGGGTTTGTTCCCTCTGACGGTGGAGAGGGAGAATCTGTTCTGTGCTTTTCCCCTAGCTTCTGGTTGTTTGCTGGCAATCTTTGGCTTGTAGGTCTCTGCCTTCATCTTCACAAGGCATTCTTGCTGTGTGTGTGTGTGTGTGTGTTTCCCCTTATAAGGACATCAGTCATATTGGATTAGGGCCCAACCGAATGACCTCATTTTAACTTGATTTCCTCGGTAAAGTCTCTATCTCCAAATAAGGTCACATTCTGAGGTACTGAGTGTTAGGACTTCAACATGTAAGTTTTAGAGGGGGGCACGGTTCAATCCATTAAAAAAAGCATAGCCATTCTTTTAATGACTACATAGTGTTCCATTATGATGATGTGTCATTTATTTAAATAGTATCCTGGATATTTTATTGTTTTCAGTACAGTTTTTCTCCTAATATTAGCCTAAGTTGCATAAAATAGAACTATAGTATCTAAGACTTACTGAGGTATTATTTAAGCAGTGACTACCCCTGTAAACTTCAAGTGCCTTGAAGGCAGTATTTATATATTAAGGGAGGAGGAGAGACTTTTAAAGTTCAAAAATAAATAAATAAATACTTGATAACAGCCTAAGGATGTATGGAAAAGAATAAATGTCTCTGCACTGGAGGTCAGGGAGGGGGTTGCCTTATCTAATATTAAACTTCCCATAAAGCTTCTGTAATCCATATCATACAGTATTAGCACACACACAAAAAGAGACAAATTGATAACTTAAAATTTCAAGTCCAGGGGCTTCCCTGGTGGCGCAGTGGTTGAGAGTCTACCTGCCGATGCAGGGGACACGGGTTCGTGCCCCGGTCCGGGAGGATCCCACATGCAGCGGAGCGGCTGGGCCCGTGAGCCATGGCCGCTGAGCCTGCGCATCCGGAGCCTGTGCTCCGCAGCGAGAGAGGCCGCAGCAGTGAGAGGCCAGCGTACCGCAATAAAAACAACAAAAAAAATACCTTTCTAAAAAAAAAAAAAAAAAAAAAAAAAAAAAAAAAAAAAAAAATTTCAAGTCCAGAAGGAGATCAGATTGTTTGAGGAAACATAATGTGGCAAAAGTGTTACTTTAATTCAATGGGGAAAAAAAGATATTTTATTCAATAAATGCTGCCAGCCCTCTTTGCAGTCCCTCTTGGAGACCACAGTTTATCTGCTAGCTCATGCAATATACAAGTAAATTTCAAGTACATTAAAATTTTAAATACAGAAAGAAAAATCCTTGGGATGAGGAAGATCTTTTCTAAACAACACAAGGAACCCAAAAGTGATAAGGGAAAGACAGACCTATTTACTACATAGAAATAACAGAAAACATAGTCAAAAGACAAATGATTAAGTAGATATAATTTGCAACATATATGACATAAAAGGATGCATACCCCTAATATACAAATACCTCCTACAACTCAATTTATAAGGAGACAATTCAGTAGAGAACCAGTCAAAGTATAGGAATATGCACTTCACAGGAAAGGATATCCAGATAGCTGGAGCACAAAACTATGAAAAGATACGCAACCTCATAGTAGTCAGGAAAATGAAAACAAAGAAACAAGACACCATTTTCCATTCATCAGATGGACAGTAATTACTAATAATAATTTCTGATGAGGGAAAAGATCACTCTCAGACGTTGCTGGCAGGAACATAAATTGCTGTGGTGTTTGAGGAAAGAAATGTGTTATCTATTAAAATTTTAAAGTGCCCATACCTTTTGATCTGTTGCTCCATTTCTGAGAATCAGTTCTACAGAGATAAAAGTACCCATATGACAGACTATATATGTAGAGAACTTTTATTGCAACATTGTCGGTAGTGGTCAAAAAGTAGAAATAAAGCAAATATCCATCACTGGGGAAATTATTGAATAAATTATGGAATTATGATGGCTCTGCAGAATGAATTATGTTTCAATCTAGTTAGAATTGTGCCTGCTTTCCTGAGGGGTTAACCATGATACCTTCTTAACAAACAAAACAAGTTTTAATAAAAATGTGCACCCATTTTAAAAATAAAAACGGCAACATCTTCTAGGATTACTTGACCATGGGGAGGAATGGAAGGATATATACCAAGTTAGTAGTTTGTGTTACCTTGGATGCTCAAAGGAGAGAGAGTGAAAGAAAAATAAGAGAGAGAAGAAAAGAATGTATCAAATCGTATAAAAAGTGAAAATTGGGATAAAAATATTACTCCAAAAATGTACCCGTTGAACATTTGCTCAGACAAGGATATAAACTAACATGGAAGACTGAATAGGTTCATTTATTATTAGGGCGTTGGATTGAGGACGTTTTTGTCTTTGAATGTTGTTTTAATATTATGTTTTATTCTTTAAAGGAATATGGGTAGAGGGGAAGCCCTGACAAGCATAGTATCTTCCATGTAGGCACTCAATAAATAGCAGCTATTTATTATCATAAGAATGATAATACAGCACTACCCATCTTGATATGTTTAGATTGGCAGTACTGAGCCTGTATTTTAAGGACAAGCGTCATTACTTTTACAAAACTAATTGTAAAATTGTGTCTATAACTAGCACTGGTGAAGGAGGACCATCCAGTAATACGGTGTATACTGGCCTCGGAGTGGAAGGGTGGTGCTCAAGGCAAGTCAGATTCTCACTCTGGACAGGCTGTCCTAGGACCTTTTCCTTTCCCCCATTTTTGTGTATTCAGGTCTAGCCCAAAGGGCAAGGAGGTATGAGTCTCCTCTCCTCATCAGTCACCGAGCTAAACTGGAAATTGTGTGACAGTTTAGCAGCTGCAAATTTGCCTTCCTGCAGATGGGAGCCTTGCCCTCAGTCCTGGATAAAGTTCTGAAGCTCTCACTGCTGGAGCTTGTGAAGTAGGAATTTTGACCACATCCCCCTGAAGTTTCTATAATTAGCAGGCAACTTGTTAAACAGTATATGACTCATAAAAACACTGCTACAAATTCATGCTGGGCTGTGTGTAAGAACAGGGCAAAGGGAAGCCTTTGGAAAGTATCGTATTATATTTTTGAATCATCTTCTTCCTTCCTCAGTTCCTAACTAGCTCACTAGTCACCCAGATATACAGTGAGCCCATGGAAAAGGAGCAGTTAGTGGTTAATATATTGATAGCACAGATACCTGAAAATATTCACTGAGCTCTATTTTTTAAAAAAATAATTTTCCCTATACTGTGGAAGCACTAGACTATGAGAGTCAGGTGATCTGCATTTTGCTGCTAGTTTTGTTGTTAACTAGCTGTGTCACTTCCAGTAAATCCTGTAAACATTCTGTTTCCTCATAAGTAAATTAAGAGGCTTAGCTAGATTCTCTCTAAGGCCCCTCTAGCTCTAGATTTCATAATTTACTACCTTTATTTAAATAGCATCAAACTTGTAGCTTTTCATTATAAATGCTGGGTCCAGCCAATGACTGTAAGGTTTAAGTGTGCATATATTTACAAAGCCTTACGGAGCAAGGCACTGTCTCTTTCAAGAGCCTATTTTGATGTGTCTTTTTCAGTGATATAAATGAAAACGAGTTTGCTGGCCCACTGAACCCTACCGCCCTGATTATTGTGAAGCTCATTCAGCTTGGTGACGAGCTCATCTTTGTGCCACTTTAGAGCATGTTATATTGAAGATTTGATAATTCACAGTTTTCTTTCATAGTCATTTTTTAAAATCCTCCTAGACTCAGTTATGTCATATTTATTATCTTAAAACCTAATCCCCTTGTTACGCAAAGCATGGATCATGGACCACAAGCCTCAGCAACACTTGGGAGCTTGTTAGAAATGTGGCGTCTCAGGCTCTGTCTCAGAACCGTTGCATCAGAATCTTCATTGTAACAAGGTCCTCAAGGAATTTGCATGCACATTAAAGCTTGGGAAGCACCCCCGCCCCCATGTCATACATATGCACACATCACATCTTATTCACTGCCAAAGAGAGAGAGAGATGTGAGACCAGAAGCTCTCAGATGAAGGTTAGTTATAACTGCATGACCTTTATCTCAGTGAACTTTAATGTCCTCAACTGTATAAAATGGACTCGAAACAATATTACACAGTATTCTCGAGTGTCTAAGGCCACTTTGAAAAAGAAGACACCAAAGATTCTCTCACCTAAGATTTTTTAAGAGCTTTCTGCGTATGCAAGAGTAGGGGTGTGATTTCCCAGGCAGAATGTCTAACAGAAGACAACATTTTGAAGAAGAAGAAAGTACAAGGGCTCCTGTGGACGCTAAGAGGGAGTAGCGAGAAAACACAAAGCAAGGAAGAGGAAAAAAGTGAATAGGAAGCTGAGCAAGGGAAAAACTTAAAGGTAGAGGAGGGGCTAGCACTGTCAGGGGCTCTCAGGAAGCTGACTAAGCTTGGTGTGAACACTATCCCTTGGAGTTTTAGTAAATAAGAGGCTCATGATGATGTCATCTAAGAATTTACAATGGAACCAGAGCCAAGCACTCTGACTGTGGTGAGTTGAGGATTAGGGAAGTGGAGGTGAGGAATAGAGAGGAAGATGCGGAAGGAGTCTGAGAAATGGAGTAATAGCTAGAGAGGAGTATCAGAATACACATAGCCAGCACCCCAGCAATGGAATGGCTCTGCGTCTGAATTCATTAACAAATGATCTACTAATTAAAACTCACGGTGTCATAGGAACTTACAGACTCACTGAACAATAGCTGAGATGTATCTTTGCTCTTTAAAGAGATTATTGCATATGAAACTCATCGTTCAGTAGTGAGATTCTCTTCAGTGCCATCTTTTTGTTTTCCTTATTTTTCTTAGTTTGAATTTTTTCTCTTTATCATGAAGATGAAATGGTAATTTTACTTCTCCCGTAACTTGTTTTAATGATTGGTACAAACTCCCTTGGCAGGTTTTCCGCTGAGAGTGTCCTGACAGTATCACTGAGATTGGTACTGACTGTCATTGAACTCAAACCAGTCACCAACTGTGGTTAGATAGCCCATAGGCATTCTACTTTATTTTCCCCTTTCAAGGAGATCTGGGCATGCGATCATAGCGTAAGAAGGAAGAAAGAAATTCAAGAAGCAGCAAAATGAAAGAAAATTTGGCTTATGGAAGAGAGGTCTTTCTATTATAATAATAATGCCAATTATATATATATATGTGTGTGTGTATATATATACACATATATACACATATATGTATATGTGTATATATATATATATATATATATCTCCTCCAGGTACATACACGTACAGCGAAAGAGAGCAAACTCTACTTTCCAGCAATGTAAAATTCTACTCAGATATTTACTTAAAGAGAAAAGTCAGTCTCTATATAATAAGTATTATTCATAGATTGCCACCCTTCAGAGCTCTTCATTCCACCTTAATACCATCTTTCTTAGAGGGTTCACAAGACACTTTGTTGTCTTCCAATATTTCCTGTCATTTTTATAAGCAAAAGTATTCCGGCTGTATTCAAGGGAGTGAATCAAACACTATGCCTGTCTCCTCCCAATTCTGCAGTGTTTTTATTCTGGAGTGCCTAAGGCAGCTATGAAAGAGAAGTCACCTAAGGGGAGTTAGAGGGTCTGCATATCAGGGAGAAGTGGAAACCCCACCCCTTTGAGCTCAATTGATTTTTTTCTAATCTGTATTTATATGTGACTGTGATGTGTGTGCTGATTTTACGTGTGGATAAATATGAACCTCAGATCTGTTCTTTGTGCTGATTAGAAAAATCTCTTCTCCTTTCTTTTATACTCTATCCTTTCTCCTTCCCCCCTTCCTCAACTGAAACATTAAGTTATTAATAAGCAGATTGGGGTACTCATTTTGATATACTGTTGTTTGATCGATAGATTACTTCATTAATTCTTTTTTAAAATTAATTTTTATTGGAGTATAGTTGGTTTACAATGTTGTGTTAGTTTCTGCTGTACAGCAAAGTGAATCAGTATATGTACCCATACATCCGCTCGTTTTTGGATTTTCTTCCCATTTAGGTCACCACAGAGCACTGAGTAGAGTTCCCTGTGCTATACATTCATTAATTCAGTAAGCACTAATTGAGCACTGGCTGGGTGTTGAACCTTGTACTAACTTTTAGATTTAAGGATGAAAATGATAAAACCCTTGGCCTCAAGGAGCCCAGAGTATAGTTGGAGAGACAAATAGGCAAATCAGTCACAGTGCAGCATGTTCCGTCTTCACAGGTTTATCCCATAGTGTATATACTCTGAGCTGGAGATGTCTCTGATGCTGCCCTGAGAAGCCTAATAGCCAATTAGATTATGAAGTTTGGGCTGAGAGGATACTGGGAAAATCTGCTACTACCATAGAAATTATCCACAGATTTTTGGATACCTTCATTCAAAATAGTTCATGGTCCACATGAGCCACTGTCTTGCCTTTTTATAAGGAAGGATCTAAGTTCTGCATCATGAAATTCTTTGGACCTTCCTGGCTTTCTCCCCCCCCTTTGCCTGCCAATATCCTAATCTTCCTTGCGGGACTGTCTCCCACAGCTCCTCAACCATAGTCCCGGATCCCCTAACCAATCATGTTTCTCCCTTCTTCACACCTCTAAAGCTCTTTATTGGTACTTTATTTGAACTAATCGTGTTTAGTTTTTGGAGAACATTCTCTATCGTTATCATTATCCTATTAACTCTTTGAGAATATAGTTTTTCATCCCTATAGCCCCGTGCAGTATCTGGTGGAGTGCCTTAAATAAATGGGCAGTAAATAAATCCCAATAAATGTTAAGTTAAATTGCTCCAAATTGTGTATTTACTTTTACACTGGCATTCAGTGGTAATATATGTTGAAATAAACACCAAGTTCTAATTCTCTTTCTGCTTATTATTTATTTAAATAATAACATTTTAATCCAATTGAGTTATGTCCTTCAGTGATACTTTAGATCCAAATTTGTTTTTTGCATTGTTTTAAATGCCATCAAGTGATTCATATGAGTTTTTTAAAAAATATTCTTTGAATGGGTAAGTGAAAGTAAGCAAGCATCATCAGAATATGATGCCTATTTTTTTAAATTCAACATTTCTTCGATGAAATATTTATTTGTGGGCTTTTCCTCCTGTATTTCTTTTCTAGATGTGGTCTCACAAATCATTTCAGAAGTCAGTCCATTTCAAGATGTTTTTCTTTTGTGCTTGTTTTGCTCCATAGAAAATCAAGTTTATTCCCTAAAAATGCAGCAAATGATTAAGCAAATTAGAGGAATTATCATCATGAGCTCCAAATTTCTTTTTTCCTGCATCTAGTTTCAGTTCCTCAGCCAGAGTCATCTTTTAACGTGAAGGCTGACCCTGTTCCCTCCATATCCATGTTTAAAACTCTTCTGTACCTTTAAGATAAACTCCCACACTCTTGGAGCAGCATTCAAGGTCATTCATGATCTAGTTTCTCCCAGGCCCCATTTTCTTGATTCCCCATGAGGGAGATATACAGCCAAAAAATCAAAGCTACCTAGACACTACTCACCTTACATCTCCATGCTTCTGTCTGCTGGGAAGATCTTCCACCTAACCTCACCACCTCAGCCCAAATAATTCTTCAGAATAATCTCAAACTCCAGAATAGACTTCTGGTCCACAGGGGATCCCAAATCTCTCAATCAGTAAGTCATACAGGATAAGCATGCCCCCCAAAGCTGTTGTTTAAATATCTCAAAGTCAAATGGTTAATCATCATATTTACAGAAGAAGACATGGCAACAAAATGGTGGCATTTGTATAAAAAATACGAAAGGATATAAAAATGTTTAATCGTACAGCAAAATTGAAAGAATTTTACCGTGAGCATCTGTATAGCCACCACCTATATTTTGCGATTAACATTTTACTATTCTTGTTTTATAGCATATCCATCCATCTACCAATCACGTGGGCAATTAACGTGATGCAATTGTGACCTCCAGGTATACTAACAGTCAACCTATCTGAGAGATCATGGAAAAGAAAGGCTCCCAGACCACATGAAAGCAGTCACATCACACAGCTTATTAAAATCAGTTAAGACACACAGTGAGAAACAAGGGGAAAAGGTATGGGATAAGTTAACACAATTAGGGCTGATTATAAACAGGCTGGAGGGCCACATTACTTGAATTCTGGGATACATATTGCCTCTATGTCCTGTCTCTGCTGCATCAGGCTTCCCCACTAATGGTGTGCTTACAAGGACCCAAGCTGAGTTTCCAGCAAGGGAGCCAGCCATTGGGTGGTGACTGGGTCAGTGACACACACTTTACCAGAGACAGAGACAAGAATGCACGGCCACAGCTCTAGCTTGCCAATTAGCCCGGTGTCACCAGCGGGTGGCTGAATTAAGACCTTGTGAATATTAAGTGCACATGAATATTTATTTTATCCTGACTATTTAGTGCCTCTTTTACATTTGATCTCATGTGTATTTAGTATATTATGAATCTTTAGTGCCCAGGTGCCTCATGAATATTAGGTATCTTTTGGGCCTTCCATTCCTCACTATCTGTGTTTAACACAAATGTGCTCTACCTGTTAACTACTTATCTTGCACCTAACGCATTCTAAGAATTATGTCGCTGTCTAACAAACTTTTTCTACTAGATAATTACACCTAAAGCATCTTAAAAGGTGTTGCCAGTGTTTTACAAATGCAAACTTATTCATCTAATATCATTGGATATTCACAAAAGCAAATACACATTACACTCAGATATGTAGTCTTTGTTTCTGTTACATGTGTCCTTTTGATCAGAAGTCCTTGGTTATTAAAAAAAAAAAAAGTCAAGAGCTATATGGATTTGATACTCCCTACCTAACCGTGATATTCCCTTCTCAGGACAGGAAGAGTGCTTTTCTAATTTTTTTTTTTTTTTTTTTACTCAGTTAAGGTGTGATAATAACTCTCTAATTGGGCTGATTGTCTCTGGGCCAGACAATACACAGATACCTGTCCTTAGAAGTATAAGTATGTGGATGTACCACGGGAATGCAGCACTGCTTAAAAAACACTAGCAAGCATGTATTATTTCTTTATTCCCTGAGTAAAGCCCTGAATGGCTCCCCCGGGATAAGAGTGGCTTATAACTTTGCAGTGGTGCGCTGGAACTGGCTCACATAGGCTCCGAAGAGCTAATTGTATGCATCTCTTTCCACTGAATTCCTCATTCAGTGACATCAAGTTGGCAACTTGAAATTGGTCACGGTGGGAGTATTTATACCACAGAAATAGTCAAACGCTACAATTAGGGCACCCCGAACAGCCCCAAAGCCTGTTATTTAACATTTACCAGCATTCCACTGCTTACATGGCCTTTCATGCTCTTACCTTATGTAACCCCCTCAGGCTTTATCCCTCTTCACTGAACTCCGCAATCAGATGAAGGATTTTTATTTCTTGTTTCTGCCCCTCCGTGCACACAGCTCCTTCTCTTAGGAACACTCTGTCCCTCCTCTCTCACCTTTGCTTGCTAGCACCTCCTACAGACATTCCTGAATATCCCACACTGGTTCCCCTGCATCTTTAATGTGCTACCTCAACACATTTATCTTATCCTTTGTCATATGGTATTTTAATTGTCTGTGGACTTGTATTCCCCTCTAAGCTGTAAGCTTCTTCAGGTCTTTTCACACTTTTTTGTACTTGTATATATCTTCCACATAATAAATATTTACTTAAAGCCTGAGTGAGTAAATAAATAACTAAAAGGAGTCAGTGAATGGGTATTCAATACTGGTTCATTTTGTATCACAGTGGTAACATTGTATTTTTTTTAAATTTATTTATTTATTTTGGCTGCACTGGCTCTTAGTTGAGGCAAGCGGGATCTTTAGTTGCGGCGTGTGGAATCTTTTTTATCTTAGTCGTGGCAGGTGCTCTCCTTAGTTGCGGCATGCATGTGAGATCTAGTTCCCCAACCAGGGAGCAAACCTGGGCCCCTTGCATTGGGAGCACGGAGTCTTACCCACTGGAGCACCAGGGAAGTACTGGTAACATTTTAGGTGTTACCTTGTTTGGTGCTATGATCTGAATGTTTGTGTCCCTTCCAGATTCATATGTTGAAATCCTAATGTCTGGTGTGATTGCGTTTACTTGGTGGGGCTTTTGGAAGGTCTTAAGCCATGAGGGTGGAGTCCTCCTAAACGGAATTAAAGTCTTAAAAAAGAGGTTCCAAAGAGATCCCTAAACCCCTTCCACCACGTGAGGCCATAGCAAGAAGGCACTACACATAAGCATGCTGGTGCCTTGATCTTGGACTTTCCAACCTCCAGAACAATGAGAAATAAATATCTGATGTTTGTAAGCCACCCATTCTGTGGTATTTTGTTCGAGCAGCCGCCCGAACAGACTAAGACACGTGGGGAAAGCAACACAAGGCCACTCCCTGGCCTGGCTCATTTAAGTAAATCCTAATGTAGAAGAAACCAACATCTGGCTGGGCAGAAGTACCAAGAACCCAACACTAGTGTTTCTCCCCACCAGTTACCAGCTAGTACGGATTATAGTCATATTTAAATAATGGGAAATGATGAGATTAGAGGAGATCTCTAAGGCGATGGCTCTGATGACCATTAGAATCAACTGGGAAGCTTAAAAAATGCCCAGGCCTGAACCCCAGGCCAGGGATACCAGACTCTTTTGGAGGAAACCCACATATCAGGGTTTCTAAAAAGTTATTATTCCTAGTGATGCCAGTGCAGCCAAAGTTGAGACCCAACTATGGTCTTCTGACTCTCATATTCTCTCGTTTTATCTATCGTAGGTGAGAATTAAGGGAAGAGTTTTAACAGCCAGCTTTTCTACACTCTTTCTTAGACACGGATATGGTTTCGTTGGTAATTTGTGAATAGCTGCCGACGTTAGTACAGCTTGACTGCAAAACATTTCTGCTCCCACGTCTTCTGATCCCATTTTGACACTGCATAACTGTTGGCGAAGGCAGTTTCAACAATGAAGATGTGGGAGAAATGACTACATTTTATGTAAATATGTATGCATTTGCAATCTCGAGGACATATGTTGTAATACCATTTAAGATTTTAAATGAAGACAATACCTAAGATTCCTCTATAATCACATTTCTCAGCAGTAGAAAGTATTGTCTTTTCTTTATAGCTATTAAACATATGGCTGAGAAAATGTTACCCTACAAGCCTTAAGATTTGAAATCTAACTTTATATTAATGCATACACTTTACTGCACAATCATGTTTGCTTGCTAATTATATATGAAGAGCAGCTGTCATTTGCTTGTTAAACTTAAAGGTACCGGCTGTGGGATGTCAATTATATGATGCTCTGATAAGGCTTGATTATATGGTGATTGTTAACATACTAAAATACTTGTCTATTTCTTACGCACTAACATATTGAAAACAAAGAACTCAAAATGGCCTGAAGTTCTTTCTAGTCAGTCTTTCTGGCTTTGGACAGAGGACAAACAATCCCTTGCAGCTAGTTATCTACTTCCATCTTTAAGAGGCCTTACCCACGGGCTAGATGGTGTATATGTGACAAATGTAAATGAAAATTTCAGATGACAGAAATGTCCAGGAGAGGACCACTCAGGAGGGAGGGGATGCTAATGTTTAAGAACTGAACTCAGCTAGGCATTTACCCTTCCTGTTACGCAGCTAGAGCAGTGGTTCTCAAAAGTTGACGATGCCCCAGAATCCCCTGGGGAGGGCTTGTTAAAACACAGACTGCCGGACCCCACCCGCAGATTTTCTGATTCCTTTAGTCAGGAATTCACCCTGATAATTTGCATCTCTCACAAGTTCTCAGGTGGTGTTGCTGGTCCATGGACCACAATTTGAAAACCACTGCTCTGGAGGAGGGGAAAGCACCCTCCGCTTGCTAGATTTCCATAAGTCTTGTTCCCGTTTCCCATGGACCTCCTGTGCTTGCTTGCTTGCTTGCTGGCTGGCTTGCTTGCTTGCTTCCTTCCTTCCTTCCATACTAATCATCATCATAGCAGCAGCTAGTAATTCTTGAGTACTAAGTGCTAAGCGCTGTACACGCACCCCAACAAACCTTCGGGGAAGGTACTATTATCATCTCCATTTTGCAGGTGAGGAAACAAATAGGAAATTCGCCAAAGGTCCCAGAGCTGAGACTCAGGCCTACGTCTGGTTGACTCCAGAGCCCGGAATCTTAGTTTGTTCCAGATAAGCTCCTTTTGTGCTCTGATTTTCACAACCAAAGCATTCTAACATGAGGCGGAGAGCGGCAGCTGGGCTGGAGGGGACAGCCCAGTTGAGCAGGCACTGTGCTGGCATCCTGACAAAAGGAGGAGACACTGATGGTCTGCCATCCAGCCCTCCTCCTGCCCGGCATGCATCTGAGAGGTAACAAGCAGCTCTGTCAAGAGCATCCAGAAGTTTTTGCGTGCCGGACAGTGTTTGGGCATTTGTTGCTGCGGATGAATCTGAGATGCTCGCAGTGCACGTTCAGTTACTATTTATAGTCTTTTAGGAAAAAATATCAATGTCACGTTGAGAGGTCTTTTACGATGTGAATCGTAAAGGGACCGCAGACTTTAAATTATATGTCAATGATGTTTTTTTGTCCTTTATTGTTAAGTGACAGATATTTACATTAACATTTTATTGGTACTTTTCTTTAGGGGAATTTCTCTTTTTCGATTTCACACATTATATGATAATTACTCGTTTACAACTTTTACCCATACATACAGAGCATCCAGTTATGAAAATGCCCTGAGATTTGAGACTTGCTATTTGGGCTCTAAGAACTCTGACCTAGCCCTTGAAACTGAAATAGTTTTTTATGTATGTAGTCATAACTGAACCCAAAGCACATCTTTTAAAACTCTGAGGAGTTTCTGTGCTGCAGTTTTCTAGCCGTAGGTCAGATTTTACTTTAAAATTTGAGGAATGAATTCAGTTTACATACAAAGAACTGTAAGAGGTTTTGCAAACCCCATCAAATCCTGTGTATACAGTGTGTGCATCTGTTGTCATTTGGAGCACAAGATCCTGTATGCTGTTTTGTGGGTGCAGATTGGAGATGACATCTCAGATCATGTAGAAGAGATGCTATAGATATCCTCTCCATATCCCCTTAGCTTTGGGGTGGTAGATGGACATATGGGCCAGGACTGAAGTGCCGGTAAGAGATAAGGAATGAGAGTAGGTCTGTGAAAACCTCAACTTGCTCTCCCCTCACTGGGATAATTTTTTTTTTTAATTAAGTAAATTTATTTATTTATTTAGTTAGTTAGTTTTGGCCGTGTTGGGTCTTCGTTTCTGTGCGAGGGCTTTCTCTAGTTGTGGCGAGCGGGGGCCGCTCTTCGTCGCGGTGCGCCGGCCTCTCACTATCGCGGCCTCTCTTGTTGCGGAGCGCAGGCTCGGTAGTTGTGGCTCACGGGGCCCAGCCGCTCCGCGGCACGTGGGATCTTCCCAGACCAGGGCTCGAACCCGTGTCCCCTGCATCGGCAGGTGGACTCTCAAGCACTGCGCCACCAGGGAAGCCCACTGGGATAATTTTGAAGTATGTTCCGCAGGTTCTCAGAGGGTCCTAGGAATGCTGAGCTCCAGTTGCCCACATCAGTGATCTGCTTAGTAAAGCATTCGTGATTGTTTCTCCCCCTTCCTGTCTCCCTTTCCTATTCCCCACAGTGTTTTCGAGGATCACCTCCTAAATAAACTACTTGTACCCAAATCTTCTTTCATTTTAGCGGGAACCCAGGCTGAAACACCATGATGGGCATGGAGATTGTTACTTTGGGGCTTGAATGGACATGTTGGCAATATTATACCACGTATGTATATATACCTGTGTAATGTTAGGATACATGTTATTAGGATTGTTTACTGACCAAGATTTCCAGTCCGTATTGGAAAGAGTTAAAATAAAAATAAAATAGTTAAATTGGGCCAAATGCTTGCCAAATGCTTTAACATTCAATTGCGTAATTAAACTAGTAAAGAGGAAAGGAAATTATTAGCAACTCTATCTTTAAAGGCAACCAATGTCCAAGGAAGTCATGAAGAAAACTCTTTGTGTTGATAAACCGAAAGCCTGTTCTAGCAGACTTCTGTGTTTATTGTTCTGTTTCTGACCATTTTATTCCAAACAAATAGACTGGCTTGTAATTATACCCCACCCTAACCAAGCACAGGGCCCCCATTCTTTGAAACAGTAACTAATTCAGTTGCGAGGAGAATATGAAGAGGGAGGGTGCATTATAAAAGGACTGAAATGAAAAGTGTGACCATTTCCATCGTGGACTCCGTGCCAGTGGAGAGTTGATGGCAGAGCATGGTGGGAGATCTGAGGCACCAGTTGGCTCTGTCTCCCGGGGATTCCTGAGGTTCAGATGCCACCCTGGAGAGTGGCAAATGTTCTTTCTCACCTTCCTTGAGTTATAGCTTAGATGATCCAAAGCCAAGGGCTGATGAGCTATTAGTGGGCTGCATTGCTTGTTTTTGCCTGCTGAGCAATTTAGAGATTTCAAAATAATCGCAAACATAAGCTTTGGTGTAGTGTATGCTTTAAGCCAAGTACTGCAACTTTTTGTTGAAAATACTGTATAACCCCATACAATCTCTTATTCAGAGGTAATGTTGTTGTCAAAGATTTATGAAGTCAACAAGCTATAATGATTTTAAAAAATATCTAGTGGAACTTGTGCTGTGAAAAGTCATAATTTCAGAGCTATGAATTTATATACATGTTTTTGGATTTGCAATTTTCATTTTGATTGTTTTTAAAAATCATGCATTTTAGCCTAAATTAGGAGAAATATGTCATTTAAAAAAATAAGTTTATTTATTTATTTATTTTCGGCTGCGTTGGATCTTCGTTGCTGCGTGCGGGCTTTCTCTAGTTGCGGCGAGCGGGGGCTAGGCATGCGGGCTTCAGTAGTTGTGGCTTGCGAGCTCTAGAGCGCAGGCTCAGTAGTTGTGGCACATGGGCTTAGTTGCTCCGCGGCATGTGGGATCTTCCCGGACCAGGGCTCAAACCCGTGTCCCCTGCATTGGCCGGAGGATTCTTAACCACTTCGCCAGCAGCAGAGAAATGTCTTTTGTGGAAATATATAATGTGCAGAGCAACATAAAAACTAGGTGATGTGTTTTCTGAAAGAGGGCATAGTCAGAGTATATCAGGCGTAAGAACTTTGAATTCTATTTATTTTTTGTGGCTTCAGAAAAGATTGTTCTGGGAATAGAGAATTCCATTTGGGAAACCTAGCACATACATATTTCTCGCAGTAGCAGAGTTAAAATACTTCGAGGGTTCATTTGAAAAAGCCTACAGAATTTTTGCACGTTGGGAATAGCTTTATATTCTTACACATTGCGCTCAGGATTTCTATTCAAAGCAAAAATAACTTTGCATAGACCTTGGTTATTCTTTCACATTCTAAAATAATCTATTCCTTCAGGGTAGTTACTCTCAATCTTGATTTTGTGATGCTTCAGATCATCTTTAATTTACTCCGAAGATTTTTAGAAGAGTCAGAAAATCATTTACTTTAACTTTTAAAACACCAGTGAGTGAAATACAGATTTTTTTTAAAGAGGAGTAGATAAGGAGGGGGTCCAAGAGGTTGTATTTAACTGCCCTCCCTCTTTGCATTTATGAAAATGTTCTTTCTGCATCCTTTTCTTATTTCACACAATTTGGGTAATTTATACCCTCCTCTTTTTCACGGACCTTCATGGTGCAAAAGAAGTTACCGGAGATTACTTTGAAATAGTGTCTTTCTTTGGTGAGTTCATGTATCATTTTATTTGTGAAAATCTAATTAGCATACCTGTTGTAAAGTAATCGACATACTCTTTTTGTTAAAGTTCACTACTTGTGCATTCCTGTGTGTTCATGTTGTCTTCTACATGCCAAATGGCTGCATGCCCTAGCCCTCCTATTTAAACATTAAATTATATAATAAATGTTACGTCATAACCATGAAGACGTTTCATTCCAAAAAAATGATTTTCTAGTTTACCCATAAAAAAGTTGAACAAGAAAGAAGAAAAGTAGAATGTATTAGTCCTTTTCAGAATGCTACCATTAAACAAAAATACTTAAATTCCAAAATGACTTAAATGGGCCTGAGGTGAGGGATTAATAGCTCTGGAGTAATTTTTCCCTCTTTTCCTCCCCTGACTTCTTTTCTTTTCTTCATGACAACATTTTCACTCCCAGTAATTTAAGCATCCACTACTTTTGGAGCTTGGGAGTTGGAGAGGGAGGGCCAGAAGGAAAGGCAAAGCAGGAGAGGGGCGTTCAGGTATCAGGGTGATTAATAGAGTCACCTGGAGAGCTTGTCAAGTTGCAGATTCCTGGGTCCCACGGCAGAGATTTTGATTTAGCAGGCCTGCAGCAAGGCCTGAGACTCTATTTCTAACAAGCTCCCGGGGTGGGGGGGGGTACTCAGGCCGCCCATCCATGGACCATTGAGGAGCCCTGTTCCTGGAGACAGGACAGTGAGAAAGTGAGATCGAAGGCACCAAGATCAGGTGCTGTGAAAACACCTCTGGTTTTTCTCTCTCTCTCTCTCTGCCGATTCACTTGTCTGTATGATTTTGCATAAATCCCTTAAATTCTTAAATCTCAGTTACAACAACTGAAAAGTAAGAGTTACCCCACATCGCGTGGCTTTCAAACCACGCTTCAAGGCATTCTACACGTACTACAGGGTGCCTCGGAGGCCAAAGGGGCAGATGGGACGAGGGGGTCATATGAGTTCTTTTCAAGGCTCCCAACCCCCCACTTGAACATTTTTATCTTTTATCTCTTTCATATATTACACTTCTGAGTACGGTTTCATTAAAAAAAGATTTTATAACTTAACAAATTTGAAGGAAATGAAACATCCCAAGTCTGAAAATGACTCATTGCTTTAAAAATGTATAGAACTGAAGAGTTTCAATTTAGTATACGGTTCCAGAAATTCTCTGGTCCTTCCACAGCATCCCAAGTGTGCTACAAGAGCAGGCAACGAATGCCTTCTTTCTGCTCACAAATGTATAACTTCATCTCATGCACCAGGAAGTCCCTCATCTGATGTGTTTTTAGCTAAATAGACTGCCGAAAGTAGAGGGCAACATGAAGCATTTCTCTGCAGAATCACGTCTGATTCAGTAAAGATCCAGCATTCCCCAAATAGATACTAATTACCTTCTGTTACAGAATTTTTTTAGAACATAATTCTTAGTTATATCTCTAACTATTGTGTGATTTGACCATTTTGGAACTAAAAAACTACCCTATGGAATCCCATTCAAAGGAGTTTGCTGCAACTGTTGCCACCCTGATGGTTTGTCTAATTTATACACCAAGCTAATTTTTACATGGTGGTAGCATTTCATTATAATCAGCCTTCATTTTTAATACGACAATGTATATATCAAATTGTAGATTTCAGTCTTTGTATGAATTCAAAGCTATTTTCCCAGGATTAGGTTATGTTAATCAGATTGTAACGTTCTTCTTTTTGTTACGTTCTTTAAATCCCCTTCACCTCAAAACTACACCAATACGTTTCTACTATCTTGGAAAAAATTCATTCCAGTTATGTGATGGAAGTTTTTACTGTAAAAATATAACCTGCAGTGTAAATGTTTCTGTCACATTATCAACTAGAACTGGTATGTTTTTTTCTAACTAGTAATTTGACTTACCTCCCTGATTTTTAACAATGGGATGGGAAAATGAAGATTGGTACCTTTCAGTATCCGTTCATTCATTCGGCAAATGTGTATTAGGAGTGTTCTATGCGTGAGGCCCTGGAGGACTGTTAGAGATACGAAGATAAGACCAGGTCCCTGCCTGCAGGCACTCCCCAGTCTATGCCGTTGTTAGGGAGCTCTTCTGTCAGTAGGTGACATGTGACCCACATTGGCTCTGACAAGAGACGTGATGGCTGCACCAGCTAACTGAGAGGAGGCTAGAGGGATTGTCCTGGCTGTTGGTGTGGCAAGTCCCCAAGGAAAGGGACCAGCTATCCCTATGACAGTAGCCAAAAGCAAGTTGTAAACTTAGGTCTAGTAACTAAGATATGAATAACTAAAAGATGGGATCTGGTAGAAGGGGAAGAGTGTGTCAGCACCTTGGTTTGGGAAGGGAGGGCAAGGTAGGTTTTATCCAGAGAGAAGCAATTCCTAGGTAACAGCTGGTGTCCATTTCCTCAAGGAGGGAAAATTGGCAAAATATGGTCAGGTACCCAGGGTTCAAAGCCAAGTTCTACCTTCACCTCAAGGAGGGGTCCCTGAGATATAAACCACCACCAGAGCAGTCCAGCCTAAATGACTGAGGACCTAAGTGGTTGCTAAAGGGAGAGGCTGCAGCCCAAGGAAGTTCAGCTCAGACCCACTGGGTACAGGGATTGAATTGATGTAACACAGGGAAAGCACCTGATAAGGTGTATACACAGCGCTAGTAGGTGCTCAGTAAATGTTTACTGACAGTGCTGCTGTCGCTGCTGTTTTTGTTGTTATAAGACTTAGGGGAATAATCTAATACAAAAGATAATTGTCTCATGGGCCTAGAGCTTCTCATATTTGACTGGCTGATTTTTATTCACCCAAGATTAGACACAATCATTACTTCAGGAACAGCAGCTGTAAAGAATCCAGGACAGGCAAAGAATGATAACTTGCTGTATCTTGACTGCCACTGTCTTGCTGGATGACCTCTTTGTACCTTGGTTTCCTTACATGTACAATGAAATTATTGTACCAACTTCATAGGGTTGTTATGAGAATTAAGTGAATTAATACATTGAACTCATTTAGGCCAGTATCTGACACCTGGTGAGTGCTCAAGTTAATCTCAGACTGTGTGTGCTAGTGGGCACCCAGATACACTGTGGGGTGGGTTTTAGAAGTTCATTGATTTAGAGGTAGGAAGGGCTGATCTTTCAGCCTGCAGTTCTTCAGCATATGTGGCTGGTAAAGTCCAGAGCAGCCAGAGGCTAACAAAGCCCTGTCAGAAACCAGAAATGCCCATTCTCACAACTTCTACAGTACTCGTCATTTTTTTTCCCCTAGAATACTTTTTCTAAGGCAAGGGAAAGAGTAATTACTGCAGATAGCACGCATTTTTTTTTCATCACGTGTTTTCAAAAATCGTGATGAGGAAAATGGATCGCTCCTGTGAAGCAACACCGTAAGGAAAATGATTTGAGAAATCTAGTAGAAAGAAATATGGTTCTTAACCTGAAACAAGTATCACAAGGCAGTCACAGAGGGCAGGGGAATTACCGTAATCATGGTGAAATCGAGAGCTCACACCCGTTACCAGAACGGCAGTAGCAACATTCATCTCACACCCCTTTCATACTGGTCCTCAGTGAGCTTCTGCTGAGCTGCCTGGCTGGTTAGAGTTGTTGTGGGCGTGAAAGGGAATGGAGCTGTGGGCTCAAGACTCTTGGTCTGATGCTGGGTCTGACCATGGCCTTTGACTTTGGTCTTGGATTTGATTCCGCGGAACTACCATGTTTTGCAAAATCCCTTGAAGATATAGCCCTTTTTCCATTATACACAGCAGGAGTCCTTAGAGCCCTGGGAAGATTTAGCGCTTTTCCATCCCAAGAGTAAGCCACATCTAGATTTCTGGAGATGAAGAGACTCTGACCTTCCTTCTGGAGGCCCTTGTTTATTTACCCAGGAGTATACAAGGCTATTGACTTGGAATCAGTGTTCAGTTTTCCTAGTTTGGGTATGTCAGAACTGCTCTTATCCTCTGTCCTCTGGGAACCCAAAACCTGCTTGTCTAGAATTTTAGGATCCTCTTGACTCTTATGACCTTAACCAACTGACTTCTCTCACTTTTCTTCTTGTGTAGACTTAGAAGGGTCGCTCAGATTTCCCAGTTTCTTGTGCAGCTTGACCTCTTTTCTGCCAAGTTTAAGTATGCGCTTAATTTCTTTAGCCTAATCAGAATTTTAGTTCTGTTCCTGCCTTACTGCTTACGTGGGCGGCGTAAAATATGCTTCGACAAGGTCACAAAGAAAATACTTGTTGGCTCACTGTTTATATTTGCATTCAGGATAACATTTGAGACTGTGCCACTCAAAGAATTTGGGGACAACTCTCTTCATCGCTCCCATATCTTCTCAGTCATCAAGGCTTTCTACTTCATAAAAATGTTTTTAGCTCTTTTCATATCTATATTAGTCAGGATGGGCTAAAACAGCTGTGTCAAACGTTCCTCCAGAAGTATGACTATAAAATGGCTTTAAAATACAGAAGTGCATTCCTTTCTCATGTAAGCAGTCCAAGGTGAGTCCATGTTAGTCGGTGTTTAGATGTGTGTGTGGGAAAGGAGGAGTGAGCCCACCCGGGCCAGCAAGGCTCTTGCATCTTCACTGCGCACTTTCCAAGATTGCCCTTCTGAAGACATTCTGGAGCCAAAAGGGGACCGTCACCAGGGGAGGCCCACATCCCTCACGCTCACCTTCCACTGGCTAGAAGTTTGTCCCCTGGCCACAGGTAACAGCAGAGAGGATGGGAAGTGAAGTCGAATTGGGTACCCACAAAGAAGGAGTCAAGGTTCTGAGAGCAGCTAGCAGCCACTGCCACATTATTCATGCCCTCCCCGACCCCTGCATCGCTTCTCAACTAGGTAGCTGCACCTGGCCTCTTACCTCTTACGTAGGTCCTTAGCCCCCTCTAAACTCTCTGCTACCCTTATGCCCGAGATACTGTTTTTAGATGTGACTAATAATTCTTCACAGCTTTAAGGATAAAAGGTCAAACTGCTTAGGTGAATGTGTGGTGCCCCATCTGCTTGGTAGCCCCATCTCAGATGACCCTCTCATACAAACCCTGTACTCCAGTCATAAGGGAATTACGTCTTTTTCTTATTTATGGTGATAACGGCAAACACTGATGTGGCATTGGACATAGTTCTGACCGATATTTTATTAACTCATTCATTTCTCACAGTAACCTTATGAGGTAAGCGATAGTCTTATCCCCATTTCATAGAGAAAGAGACAGACATAGAGAAGTTAAATAACTTGGCTGAGGTCCTATGGTTAGTTAGCGGTACAGCTTGAGTATGACCCAAAGAGTGGCAATTCTGGGTTCTTAATCACTGTATTATACTGCTGCTCTCAAGGTTATTGTACATGCCATTCCCTCTTCCTTGAATGCCCTTCTTTCTTCATCCAATTCCTACTGAAACTTCAAGAATCAACTGAAGCTTGCATCTCTTCTTTCAGGAAGCCATCTTTGACCTCCCTCTGATTTAATTGCTTCTCATCTATGTCTCTTGGTGTCCTGGGCATTTCTCTGTATCTTCCTGCTCTAGCAATGGTTTTACCACCCTTCAAGACAATCCTCACGTTTCAGATTTGTGTTTCCAATGTCCGAACAGTATCTAAACAGTTCTGTCCAGTAGAAATATACTGCAAACCACATATGTTATCTTAAATTTTCTAGTAGCCACACTCTTTAAAAGAAAAAAGAAACAAGTGAATGAATTGTAATAATATATTTTATTAAGCCCAGTGTATTACTATATGCAATCAATGAAAAAGTATTAATGAAATGTTTTGCACTGTCTTCCATTCCAAGTCTGTGAAATCTGGTATGTATTTTACAACTACATCTCATCTCGATTCAGCCAGTCTGTTTTCGTTGGAGATATTTGATCTGTATTTAGATTTCATAAAATTTACCGTTGAAAAAGCAGATTCGTGTACTCATGTTGTTCTAAACATATTGAAGTTTTTCAATAACCGAACAAAGTATCAGCTTTAAAATTTATATTTAAACTAAAATTTAAACATTCAGTCTCAGTCTCATCAGCTACGTCCAGCCAGTGGCTACTGTATTGGGCAGAGCAGCCCAGCTCTAGAGCATGGTGGGTTCTAAATCGATGCTTATTGACTACACTAATCAGTGACAATGTAGAAAATTGTCAGTGGTTGTATCAAAATGGATAGATCCTCACCCGTTCCATACCCTAGCCTCCAGAGAGGCAGGTTTTGTAGCACTAAAGGATACTTCTCTTAAAAAAAAAAAAAAAAAAAAAAAAAAAAAAAAAAAAAAAAAAAAAGGATACTTCTCTTATTTCTTTCTGGGCAGAAACACTTTTAGAAATTAAAATCATTTTTCAGTTTTCCAGGATCAGCATTTTAGTCGTGTTCTAATTTACGACGACAGCTCCTTTCTCTTGTTTCTTAATATGTAAACATTGTACAAAAGATATTTTGCAGGTCATGTAATATTGCCCAAGGAGAGGCTCTTAAGTTGTATGGAATGATAAGAACTACTTGGTTTCCTTCTCCTTTTCAGAGTGGAAAATCCTCAGAGCAGTTTTCATCTGTAAGTGCTGCATTTGGGTCATTTCACAATGCCCGAGCCCTCAGTCAAATATAGGTTGGTGTATGACCAGCGGTGTCTGTTGGCTAATCAAGAGCGTCTCCTTTCCCTATGCTCAGTGTTAGAGAAATGGGGAAAGTCAGCTGGGTTTAGAGATTAGGTAAGAGACTCAGAGGCATACCTTTTGATAAGTCATAAATCATTTCCTGTTTATAAAAGCACACACTGACACCCAGAGAATCTCCAAATAAATGGTGTTTTACTTCCCCTTCAGAATCTCAGTGAGAAAAGGTACTTCTGGTTTTCCGAGTGAATGAAAAGAATGAATCCTGATTACCAGGTACCTTTATTAACCTGATTTGCAAAGCAAGTGGAAAAGCGTCTGGTACACAGTGATAAGCATCTTGTAGACATTAGAGGACATATTGACGTAAGGGTCCGTATCTTTTTTCTATAACCAGTGTATATTGGGATGTAAGTCGTTATTACTCAATTTGAATTTGTCTTATTTGTATTCACTTATTTTAAAATGCCAGTTTGTGAATATTAAGTTTGTAAATTTTCCATAGCAATCTAGTGTCTATTTTGGATATCCAATTTGGATACAGAATGGCTACAGAAACTACAGACTGATGTCTGTAGTCTGCCTCTGAGTAGCAATTGCCCCAAATTCAGGATTATCGCATTACCCTCCCCCCACCACCAATAAGTTTCTTGTACTTCCTACTTTGTAATGCTCACATCACTGTTCAGTGCCTGACTTCTCCACTTAAATGTAGCGACCACAAAGATAGGGGTCACATCTGTTCTCTGTGGCATTGTATCTCCAGTGCCTAGCACCATGTTTAAGACATTAATAGACATTTAATCCCACTCTTTACCTCTTCGCACCGGGACAAAAGTCTGTGCAAGTATTTTTCCACCATTTGTGTGGATTCAAGCCAAATACGGCTCATAATGATATTACAGATGGTTTCTCTGTTATCCTACTCAAGATTCCTCCTCCTCCTGCAATGCTTAACCGGACTGACAGTGGCCCTTACTACTTATAACATTGGCCTTTTAGGGGGTGCACTCGTCACTGTATTTCATGTGATAGCTTGACGAAGCTGAAGACCATTTGCTCTGAGCGCGCTGTGTTCTCAAGACGGCAAACCTACATTTATTTACGCTTGCGAACCGAGGCGGGAAGTTAACCTTGAACGCAAGTTAAAATTTGAAAGGTAGTAAATCACAGGGCTCAGATTTATAATTTATCTCGGTAAGGAATCTAGAGACCAGGTGTCAAAGAAGGGACCTGGGCTAGAAGTTAAAAAAGAAAAAAACTGGGTTCTGCTCCGGCACTGAGGTTAACTTTGAGCAAGTTGCCTTACTTTTCTGGACCTTCGTTTTCTTATCTGGAAAATAAAAGGATTAACTAGATCAGGGAAGGCAAATAAGTTGATGCCTTTCACTTCTCCCTCATTTGCCCGTGAGAGACAACACTAATCAATCAGTGCTGTATCAGAATATTACTCAAGACAGTGCCTCATGCAGCTGTCAGCCCCTAGCGTAGTTTGCACATAGACGAAACCTCCGCATGACCTTTAAGATAGTCTCTATCTTTACAATTCTAACAGCTCTGTTAAGTAGATTTAAAATCTAGAGTACAATAATAACCATTCTTCACCATCAAAAGGCAGTTTGAAAAGAAAATAAAGAAAACGAATAACCCTTACCTTTTGCTTCTACTCCAAGTCACCATGAAGCGTTGCTCATGTTGTAAAGCATACAGTTCACTGTGTGGATGGTGCATCTTTGGTTTGTTCAGTGCACAAAGTGCACAGGTGTTCATGGCCTTGTGCTTCCATAAATTTATTTCTAAATAGCTCTACCTCAGTTTTTTGGCTTCTCATTTGTTTAAGTTTATATATTATTTCTGGAAGATGTATGATATATGAAAAATATCACCATAGGGGAAATTTTTGATATCCCATGCTGTTCATTCATTAGGATTTTCTAATTTAAAAAATTAAACAGAAACGTATGTACTAAGAACTCATAAGACATTAACCTTTCCGTATAAAACAGTAACAACAAAAAACATTAACTGCCAATGACTAGAAGGGAGCATGGTGGAATAGTCTTTGGGTGCAAGCATACATTTATTTATACATTTATTTCATGAAGGTTTTTGATGTACCAGACACTGCGCTACACTAGAGATGCATCATAAATAAAGAAGACAGGTTTGCTCTCTGTGTTCTTTGATCCGTAGTATAATGGAGGAGGAAGGAAATTAAACACGCATCTACTATATGGTAAAAACGGTGCTGTGCTAGTGCTGAGTACACATAAACATAACCCCATCCTGGTTTGGTAGGATGAGAAGGAAGTCTTACCTTGGCTGAGACCTGAGGAGAAACAGGAGTTAGCCAGGTCCCGTTGGGGATTTGGAGGAGAATTCCTGGCAGAGGGAATAGTACGTATGAAGGCCTGGAATGGAGAACTTTCACGGCAATCCAAGGAACCAAACGAAGCTCAGTAAACTGGAGACAGGACACTAGTGCAGTTATCCAGGAGAGTGGTGATGATGATCTCGACGAAGTTGTGATGGTGGAGATGGAGAGCCGTAGGAAGGACCCAGATGTGATAGCTCTCTAAAGGGTAGACTCGATGCTATCACGATTGTTAGATTAGGGTAGGTGAGTGGAAGGGAAGAGTTAAGTCAGACATCTAATTCGAACAATCAGGTAGATGGTAATAGCTTTCTTCCAAACCCTTTGCAAAAGAAACGGGGTCTGAAGGAGATGGAGGGTGCTGAAACAGGAGGGGTGGTATTGAGTTCAGCCTTGCAAGTGTTGAGTTTGAATTGCCCATGGGACATACAAACGGCTATGGCCAGGTCGCTGGGTGTGTGAGCTATACCTCTGGAAAATGTTCTGAGCTAGAGCTATTTAATTGGATTTTGTCAGTATGTAGGGATTAAAACCTTGCAAGTGTTTGAAATGGTTTAGGGAAAAGTTTGTAGATATAGAAGAAGAAAAGGCCCAGGAGTAAACCCAGAAAAACACCAGCATTTCAGGGATAAGCAGAGAAAAATAAACTTGCAGCAGAGACAGGGAAATGAGCAATTCAGTAGGTAGGAGACAAACCAGGTGCGTGTGATGTCACAGAATCCAAGGGAAGAGAGGCTTCCAAAAAAAAAGTAGCGTTCAGGTTTATCAAGTACTACGAAAGAGACATAAAAGATAAGACCAAAAATATTCCATTAATTTAGCAACACGGTGGGTACTGTTAACCCTGACGTGAGTAATTTCACTGTTGATTTTGAAGAACTCAGTAATTACTCAGTGGTAAATAGAGAACCAAGATTACAGTGGGTTGAGACATGATTGGGAACTGAGAAAATCAAGGAGCAAAGGCAAAGCAAGTCTTTCAAGACTTGTAGCTGTGATGGGAAAAGAGAACGACCATACATAGTAACAGAAGATGGTATCGGGGCAAGAAGAAGAGCATGGTCTTAAGACAGCAGGGGCTTGAGCACCTGTAAATGCCAGTGGAAAGGAGACAATAGAGAGGGAGAGGTTGAGGATGCAGAAGAAATGAGGGACAACCAGTAACCTCAGACAGGAATGAAGGCACATCTTCTGTTGTAGCTGCAAGGGAGGAGGGAAGAATAGGTGTAGTTGCTGGTACTTTTGTTAGGTGAAAGCTGAAGATAGGGCCCTTCTACTGAATTTATGTTTCTCATTGAAGCAGAAACAGTAGTTAAATGCGGAGTGATGGGGATAGAGTCTGAGATTCAAGGAGAATGGCAATTTGAAATAGCTGCTCTGGGATATTAGAGAAAGTGTTGGCTACAGAATCAGTGAGCAATTCTTCTTTGTTTGCAGCTTAAAGTCCATTTCATTGCTTCTATGTTTATGAAAACTGTTTCAGAATTTTCCTTGCAATTATTTCCATCTCTTTTCCTTCTTTTTTTTCTCACCTCCCCAATTGAAACCTTCCCTATATTTTTTTGAAATTAGACACCAATGTCCATGAAATCTGATAAAAGATACTGCAGAATAAATTTGGATTTCTGGTTTGTTTGCTTGTTTGTTACTATTAATCCTAGGCCCCAAAGCTACCTTGCATATAAGATGAGGGGTTCTGGTAGAGAAGAATAGTTTTTAATTATGTCATTAATTTAGGACCATGTGGCTAGTCCAAACAGGTAAATAGGCCAAGAGAAGTCTACCTTGAGATTTTTAACTCCCAGGATAGGCTTTCTACCTAATCAAAAGAACCCAGTAATTACTCAGTCTCCTCTTAAATGGTGTCACTTTCTGTGCAAACAGTTTTACCCTTTAGCTGATTTTCTAAGTGTTAAATTAAAAAAGATTCTCTCGGGTTTGTTCGTCACGTCCTAGAATCTCTGCTGCGTTAAGAGTTGTCCAGCTTTCACGGTGCTTTGTGTTCAGAGTACCTGATCTAAACCATGATATTATTCCTTTAAAAGAGAAAAACCTTAGCCCGGGCTGGGACCGTGTCTGTCAAGTTCATCTTGGGGCTGGGCACCTGGCGAGTGTTCAGTGTTTGTTTGTAGAATGAGTGAATGGATGGATGGAGAATGGCAAATGATAATCCTACCATCATACCAGGGGAGGTGAGGAGAACCGCTGTGACTTGGAAAACTGGAGGGAAAAAATGGTTAAGACAATCATACGGTAAACTGGACCGCTAGCAAGGGAAACCGGGGCTCCATTATTTAGTTACATACCAAGGTTCCCTACCGTCTGTGACATGCCAAGGTGACCAACTCCTTGACTCTCAATATCAACCTTCTTTGATGTTCTGCAGTTACTTGACTTCTTACATAACTGATCCATTCATTAATTTATCCAGTGGTTTATTTGATACCTCTCTTGAAAACAAAAGCCGCTGCATGCCGACTCCCATCCTGGAAGCTGGAGTTACAGCACTGAGCAAGGCAGATATGGCTCCTGCCCTCAGGAGTAACCAGACTAGCAGGAGGTTTCCATTGCACTGTCTTCTCTTTGCTTTTCTTCAAAAGGAAAAGGCTGATGTGTGTAATTGGCCATATCTCTTTGAAGTTCTATGATTAGAGACTTTGAATTTAAACCAATTCTTTTTTTTCTTTTTAGTTTTTTCTGAGATATACATTTTAAAGTAATAACTAGAATTATGACTTACAACATTATACCAGAAAATATAAGATTTTTAGAAATTTCATGTAATGTCTGAAACATTTATATTAACATACTTCCATACAAATAACCCAAAGAAAGTTTAGTATTAGTTGTTTTTGTTTGTTTGTTTGTTTTATACTGCAGGTTCTTATCAGTCATCGGTTTTATACACGTCAGTGTATACGTGTCAATACCGATCACCCAATTCAGCACACCCCCACCCCCACCCCACCGCGGTTTTCCCCCCTTGGTGTCCATACGTTTGTTTGTTCTCTACATCTGTGTCTCAACTTCTGCCCTGCAAACCGGTTCATCTGTACCATTTTTCTAGGTTCCACATACATGCGTTAATATACGATATTTGTTTTTCTCTTTCTGACTTCATTCTGTATGACAGTCTCTAGATCCATTCATGTCTCAACAAATGACTCAGTTTCGTTTCTTTTTATGGCTGAGTGATATTCCATTGTATATACGTACCACATCTTCTTTATCCATTTGTCTGTCGATGGGCATTTAGGTTGCTTCCATGACCTGACTCTTGTAAATAGTGCTGTAGTGAACATTGGGGTGCATGTGTCTTTTTGAATTACGGTTTCCTCTGGGTATATGCCCAGTAGTGGGATTGCTGGGTCATATGGTAATTCTATTTTTAGTTTTTTAAGGAACCTCCATACTGTTCTCCACAGTGGCTGTATCCATTTACATTCCCACCAACAGTGCAAGAGGGTTCCCTTTTCTCCACACCCTCTCCAGCATTTGTTGTTTGTAGATTTTCTGATGATGCCCATTCTAACTGGTGTGAGGTGATACCTCATTATAGTTTTGGTTTGCATTTCTCTAATAATTAGTGATGTTGAGCATTCTTTCATGTGTTTGTTGGCCATCTGTATATCTTCTTTGGAGAAATGTCTATTTAGGTCTTCTGCCCATTTTTGTATTGGGTTATTTGTTTCTTTAATATTGAGCTGCATGAGCTGTTTATGTATTTTGGAGGTTAATCCTTTGTCCGTTGATTTGTTTTCGAATATTTTCTCCCATTCTGAGGGTTGTCTTTTCGTCTTGTTTATGGTTTCCTTTGCTGTGCAAAAGCTTTTATTAGGTCCCAATTGTTTATTTTTGTTTTTATTTCCATTTCTCTAGGAGGTGGGTCAAAAAGGATCTTGCTGTGATTTATGTCCAAGAGTGTTCTTCCTATGTTTTCCTCTAGGAGTTTTATAGTGTCCTGTCTTACATTTAGGTCTCGAATCCATTTTGAGTTTATTTTTGTGTATGGTGTTAGGGAGTGTTCTCATTTCATTCTTTTACATGTAGCTGTCCAGGTTTCCCAGTACCACTTATCGAAGAGACTGTCATTTCTCCATTGTATATCTTTGCCTCCCCATGCACCTATGGTGAACCAATTCTTGATCCATGACTTATGAATCAAAATCCTGAATTTTGTCGTTCATGTTATTGGTTTTGGTTTTGGTTTTTTCTTTCTTTTTTTTTTAACCTCCCTGTTCTCCTTAGATATGCATAGAAATGTCTTGGGAGATACTTTTGATTGACATGGGAGCCCCTCAAAGCCATTTTTGTAGACGTAAACTTGGTATTTATTAAATGTCAAGTATGAAATATGTACAGAATGAATTATTTCTCCATAAAGGAGAATTCAAAGTAAATTTCAAGAAAGTAAATTCTTTCCTGTTTGCCTTAATGACAAATGCAGAAACTCTGATGTTCATTTGCTGAGAGGAATATGGCAGATGATACACAATAGATGTTGTAGCAACATTCACTTATATTCCTTTTTTTAAAAAAAATAAAAGATCTTTCTTTCAAGAAGGTATTCTGGGATCTTTCTCTTGACAGTGTCCTAGTTCTTATCTCTGCTACACACAGGCTCACAAAATGTTTTCTTTGAAGGGCATTTTGTCATTGGCCCTCTTCTAGTTTTCCTTCCCGTAGAAGACAGAGCTGAAGGTGTTCACTCCGCGTGGTGAAGAGGCACCTGAGTGCACACACAGTGGCCCGAACCTCTGGTCTTTCTCTGCCTGTCATTCCCTAAATGCGAGAAACAGCCACAGGGATCAATTTACCACCCTCAGTGAACCCCAGGCAGGAAGGAAACATCCTGTCACAGACCTTTTGTTGCTTGGAGAGAATGAGTAGGAAGAAAGGCTGCGTCAGCTGATAGTGAAAAAGCATAAGGATTTAGGACATTTTTCCCGCTTTACTGATGGCTGTAAGTTTACCCATCCTGCTTTTCCCAGGACAGTCCCAGTTTATGCCTGTTGTTCTCATGTCATTATTAATAGCACCCCCATATACTCTCAAAAGTATTCTCGTTTGAACAATAAACTATAGAGTCACCCTTTTACATGGACACACAAGTAGAAAACCTTGACCTCCAGAGATGGTCAGTGCTTGCCATGTCTATGTCTCCTGATGTTGGAACTTGGTACTTTTAGGAAATGAAATTATGCATGAGACATATGCAGAGTAGGTGAATGCAGCTAGATGATTAAAAAATTCAGCTCAATTTATTGAGTGCCTAGTATGTGCTAAGCACTGTGCCAGGTGCTGACAGCACAGAGGTAAGCTCGCTTCTCCAGAGCTAACCTCACGTGTGCGAGCCAGGCCTGCAAGCTCACTGTCTTTCCTTAGTATCTCTTCGCTCCTCCCCATGACTTAAATATGAAACAAGTTTGTGATATTCTTTTTTTTTTGGAGGTTTAATGTCAGTGTACCATGTTTAATTAATAGAACATCATGTTATGCAACTGTTGAATCATATCTTTTCCCTAGGCATCAAATATGTTGTCAGTGTAAATTTGACATCTAGGTATGAGGAACCAAAGAGATAAGGAAAATAATGCTGAGATTATTGTAAAGAATGATGACATAATGTGTGGCTATCTTAATGTGTTGCCACAACCTAAAGTATCTTGTAAAGTATTTTCTTTACAAATGAGACATTAATCCAGAGATACAAATTCCTCTGCCTGCCTCACTTCCTACCGCCCTTTTATGGGAGATCACATGGCTGTGACAGAGAGCCATGTTGAGAAAACCATAGAGTTTTACTGTTTGTAGATATTTAAGGCTGCAAACTTCCTTTGACTAAAGGAAGATATTGCCAGTACTAGAAACAAATAGGGAAGCTGGCTCTGAGGGTCAGAGTTCAGTTCAGAAAAAAGAAGCTACTCCAGGTATGATAATCAGAGAATCTTTTAGTACAGAGGATTAGATGCATACTAAATCTTTGGAAAGGCTGAATGAGCAGATTTTAGCCCTGGCTTCCAGCACAGAATTCTAAAGTCAGATAGAACTGATCCCCTAGGGAACTACCATCTCTGAAGTACCACTGAAGCAATGAATTCAAGAACATACTCTGTAACTGTGAACTACGATTCAGGTAGTTGAGATCTAGAAGCTATCACTTTTGTAGCTCCTGTTAGCAGCAGCTGCCTTTCTTCAACCGGGAAACTGGAGAATGCACTTTGGAAATGTGATATGGGAAATCTCATGCTTCGATGACTAAACTAGCTGACAGAAACAGCCAAAAGGGGCAGAGAGATGGCCAAGACCCTACTTCCACCTTCTAAATCACTCACAGATACATCTGTTGATGTAAGGTTGCCAGATTTAGCAAACAAAAACAATGCATTCAACATACTTACGCTAAGAAAATATCCATTGTTTAGCTGAAATTCACATTTAACTGGGCACCCTGTATTTTATCTGACAACCCTAACTTATTAAAACCTAATTCATATCCAGAACCCTACCTGCGTGGAAGTTTGGCAAATGCAGTTTTTAATTTCCAACCTGCTCAGTTGGATGGAGGGTAGTGTAGAGGCTTGAGTGAGCCATCCGTAGTATTATCCAATGTATTGTAGATTTCCGAGCAAGAATGGCTGAAGCCTTTCTGCCCCCAGACACTTTTGCTACCATCTGAATATTTCACTTTGCATTCTTATACTCTCTGAAATTCTACCAATTTGAGATTCATTTGGTTTAACTCAGCTTCCGCTTTTTTTTTTTTTTTTGCTGCTGCAAAAAGCTTTATTGTTTCCATTTGCTCCAAGGCTTGGGAGAGAGCTCCAGGGTGGTTAAAAAGCTGCCTAGAGGCTGCAGAGCGGGGCTTCAGGCAGAAGCCCTGACGCCAGAGGGGCTCCTCAAAGGCCGCTGGGCTCCGGACGCTCCTAGTCGTGCTGGAGGCTGAGCCTTTCGATGAGGGACTCGCCCAGCCCCTCCTGGGGACCAGCCGGCCTGCGGAGGTTGGTCAGGTGGTCGCGCATCTTCTGGATGAGTTTCACCTGCGCATCTAGGAGGCGGCTCTCCGGGAGGTCACGGAGGCGGGGGTCTGTGCGCGCAGAGCCCAGGGCGTGCAGGTCCACCAGGGCCTGGTTCAGGTTCTCCTCCGCGAGCACGACGGCTTCCACAGCGTCCTGGGTTTCACCCCACTCACCCCGAGACGCTTCTGCACGTCCTGGAAGAGGGCGCGGCTGCCGCCCTGTTCTTGCATTTTCAAGAGGCGCTGGGCGCCCTCACGCTTCCCCTCGGGCACTTCGCGGAAAAGGTGGCCCAGGCCCTCCAGAGCCATGTCGTGGCGGTGGAAATAGGCGCCCAGAGAGAGGTAGGTGCGGGAGGCCCGCAGATGCATGTTGACGGCGGCCTCCACCTCGGCGGAATCATTCTGATGAATCTGGGAGTTTGTGGTGGATTGGTAATACGGAGTGAAGCTCAAAATACGGTGTTGGCGGTCCCGGTGGCCGAGGACAGCTGAGCGGCTGGTTCCGAAGGTTGCGAGTGGAGCACAGGTTGGAGGGTGGTCGGAGGCTGGAGCAAAGGGCATCCCTGGGTCTGTTCCATCCAAACACTGTTGAAGCAAGAGACAGATCGGGGGCACTGCCGAGCGCACTGCCAGCTTCCTCTTTTTAAAAGGTAAAAATCTCCCAGAACGTGGAAGTGGTCAGACTCTGGGAGTGCAGTTTTTAACAGGTAGGAAAGAAGGATTATTAGGGACCTGAGGAAATATGGGGGGTAGAGATGACCAGGTGCCAGGAGGTAGAATGACAGGTACACGCCCATTTCATTCATGCCCGTCTCAGATGTCTTTTGCTTACTGTTTTGCATTGGGCGGAGTCAGGATTCAAAGAGAGATATATATTTTTTCATACTTCATTCCCTTTTGTACTCCAAAAGATGTATGCCTCTCAAATCACAGAACCCAAACTAGTGCTATCAGAATGACTTAGATCATCCATGTTTGAGATCAAATAGCCATGACTGTCCTGGTGTCAGACATACATAGCTGTTGTTTCTGTGGAAATTTGAATTTGGGGCTCTGAACCATTGACTTGCAAATGACTTTTGGTTACAGAACTCTTTGTAAGTTGGGGACTGCTTTTACTTATTTCATGAGTAAAGATGTCAAAAGGAAGAATGCCAGATTTGCACCATGCTCATTAACTATTTAGTGAAAAGAAATGTCCGCCTAGAGAAATAAATGAAAAGAAATACTGCCTCTCTGAGAAGTCAAAACTGATGAAAAATAATCACGCAGGCACAATGCCACTCTTCAGAAACGCGGAAACTCTTTTTTGTTCCCCATTTTGCCTAGGATTTTCTCTTCTGCATTTAAAACAGTTGGATAGTTATAAGTTTCAAGGCTACTGATTATAACAGAAAATCAGTGGTAATTGGAAGCAGTGGGATGTTTGGAGAAGTAATAGAGGTAGCTGCTCTCCAAGTTATCCTGTAGGACTTTCCATGGCAATGAAATCAGGCAGTGGAAGCTTGGCTGACTGAGTGCAAGCAAACAGTCCTACAGAGAATGGTGCTGTCTCTTCAATCCTTTTATCTCTGGTGGTGAGTGGGAAGTAGGGGAATTCTTTGGCAGAAAATTTTATCCAGGAGTTGACAAGGGTTATTTGGCTAAAAGAGTTTATTGTTATAGTGAAATCAAACTTTCCATGAATTGTTTGCTATTAAAGCAAACTGAAAATAGGCCTTGCATCTTCGATAAGGGAGGTGAAACTTGTAGATTAACTAGTGAGCTTTTTTTTTTTTTTTGGACTAAAGAGGAATATAAGCTGCTTTTATTTAGAAGACACAGTCACCATTTTCTCTTCAAAAATGTATGTTAGGGGCTTCCCTGGTGGCGCAGTGGTTGAGAATCCTCCTGCCGGTGCAGGGGTCACGGGTTCGTGCCCCGGTCCGGGAAGATCCCACATGCCGCGGAGCGGCTGGGCCCGTGAGCCATGGCCGCTGAGCCTGCGCGTCCGGAGCCTGCGCTCCGCAACGGGAGAGGCCACAACAGTGAGAGGCCCGCATACCGAAAAAAAAAAAAAAAAAAAAGAACTGCTCAAGGAATATTTTCTTGCTTTCTCAGGCTCCATGCAGTTTTCCAGAAGCAAGTATTCATCTGTTCAGGGAGCTATAACCTGTAGTTGCCACTTTTCAAGCGATTGCCCTTAAAACCACGAGAACAGGCCCTAGGATTTACGGAGATCCATTTCTCAAGGCAAGCAGATCCTTCCAGCTTTCACCTGACAGTTTGTCAGTGTTCGCCTCTGTATCCGAGGAGTTTCTTGCAGCCTCTGAAATCTAAGATACAGAATGAATGGAGGAGGTTACAAAAATCTAACTCATATTCATGGACTTGTCTCTCCAATAGAGAGGCTGTTTTATCTTTTTTGAAAAAAAAATTTTCCCTAATCAAGCTATTAGCATGAAACAAGGACATGTAATCTTACCAGAGCAAAATTGGGGTCGTGCCATAGGCTAGCTGAATGAGCACTCTATGGCATGATGATATATGGCCACTGCACAACAACGCCTTTACCACATCACATCTGCCCTTTAATTACATTTTAAATCTCATTTGAAGAGATTTTATCATCATGGAAATTGCTCTGTAAATGTGCCCATGATGAGACCCAGTAAAAGTTTGCTGAGAGGAATCGAAGACAGAGGAGACGAATCAGCAGCTAAAACGTTATCATCAGACAGAGATTTCCTGGCTTTAGGCAAAACAGTCCGTGCCGTGGCAGAAAAGCTTCTTTGACTCAGAGGTGTATTTCCCCCAGATGATTACAGGGAGCTTTGCCTGCAGCGCTATCACTTCCTCGAGAAGCTGAAGCCAGAGTTCTGCTTTCCGGCTCAGCGGGCCTTTGTTTCCCAGCCTCAGAGCCATCACTTGAATTTATAGTTGCCAAGATGAATAATACAATATTTGCCTCATGTTCCTGACTTCATGCATGTAGGCAGAGCAGGCCTGAGGTTCTTGAAAGGAATGGTGGCTTTCCTTGCATGAAGTAAAGAACACTTCTCTGCTTTCTTTTCAGGGTCATTTAAAAATGTCTATACTGCTGGGTTGCAGAAGGCATGTGAGGAAGATTCCTAGGTAAAGCGTGAAGTCAAAATGTTCTTTCTCTCCAACAGGGATTGTCTCATATCATGGTGTAGCACAGCCGATTTGGTTTCCTTTTAAGCACATTCTTAATTAGCTCTTTCTGCAATCTTGAACTGGTTCACTGAGGTACTGGACAGAGTTCCTAGAGCCATAGCTATGCTTTCCCAGAGGCACCAACTTCCGTGTCTTTCCCCAGGCCCCTGGCTGAATGCCCCCCGCCCCTTTTCCGTCATGTTCCCCACCAACCCCTCTTTTATTTGATATTTATTTCCCAAGCGGATGGCAGGGCAAAATGGGAAAGGGCCAGATTACTTGAATGTGGTTGGAGTGACAGGAATTTCCTTCTAGCCCTCAAGGGGGCTGCCTTTTGGTGTGCCCCGTTCCCCAAATCTAGTCATTTTGTGCCTGGGATCACTATGACTAATTCCAAGATGCATAAGTAAGCAAAAATCACATTTTAGTGACTTTAAAAAAAATTAATTTATTTACTTTATTTGTTTATTTTTGGCAGCATTGGGTCTTCGTTGCTGCGCGCGGGCTTTCTCGAGCTCCGCCGAGCGGGGCTGCTCTTCGTTGTGGTGCGCGGGCTTCTCATTGCGGTGGCTTCTCTCGTTGCAGAGCACGGGCTCTAGAGCGCAGGCTCAGTAGTTGTGGCGCACGGGCTTAGTTGCTCCGCAGCTTGTAGGATCTTCCCGAACCAGGGCTCAAAGCTCTGTCCCCTGCATTGGCAGGCGGATTCTTAACCACTGGGCCACCAGGGAAGCCCTTTAGTGACATTTTTGATGTGTTCTTTTTCCTGAGAGTTTTCTATTAAAATGGTACTTGAAAGATATGTTGTCTTCATTAAATCATTTGTATTTCTTGGAGGTAGAGATAAGCTACTGCTCTCCAGTTCCTCTTAGTGGGTCTCAGAAGCCCATGAAATTATCGTTCGTATTTTGTGTTTATGAATATTTGTGCAGGTTTCTCAGGAGAGGATCTATCATTTTCACAAAGGCATTCATGACCTCCAGGAGATTAAGGACCATTATGCTAGACCAGTGGTTAATTCTCCAAGGGTTGATCCCTAGAGTAGCAGTAGCAGTATCACCTGGGAAATTGTTAGAATGCAAATTCTTGAGCACCCATCCAAACCTACAGAATCATGAACTCCAGGGTTGGGACCCAGCAGCCTGTATTTCTGTTTTTAATTTAATTTAATTTAATTTAATTTGTTTATACAGCAGGTGCTTATTAGTCATCCATTTTATACACATCAGCGTATACATGTCAATACCAATCGCCCAATTCAGCACACCACCACCACCACCCCCCTGCTGCTTTCCCCCTTGGTGTCCATACGTTTGTTCTCTACATCTGTGTCTCAATTTCTGCCCTGAAAACCGGTTCATCTGCACCACTTTTCTAGGTTCCACATATATGCGTTAATATACGATATTTGTTTTTCTCTTTCTGACTTACTTCACTCTGTATGACGGACTCTAGATCCACCCGCATCTCATCAAGTGACCCAATTTCAATTTCGTTCCTTTCTGTGGCTGAGTAATATTCCATTGTATATATGTACCACGTCTTCTTTATCCACTCATCTGTCGATGAGCTTTTAGGTTGCTTCCATGACCTGGCAATTGTAAATAGTGCTGCAATGAACATTGGGGTGCATGTGTCTTTTTGAATTACGGTTTTCTCTGGGTATATGCCCAGTACTGGGATTCCTGGATCATATGGTAAATCTATTTTTAGTTTTTTAAGGAACCTCCATACTGTTCTCCACAGCGGCTGTATCCATTTACATTCCCACCAACAGTGCAAGAGGGTTCCCTTTTCTCCACACCCTCTCCAGCATTTGTTGTTTGTAGATTTTTGGATGATGTCCTTTCTAACTGGTGTGAGGTGACACCTCATTGTAGTTTTGATTTGCATTTCTCTAATAATTAGTGATGTTGAGCATTCTTTCATGTGTTTGTTGGCAATCTGTATATCTTCTTTGGAGAAATGTCTATATAGGTCTTCTGCCCATTTTTAGATTGGGTTTTTTTAAAAATATTGAGCTGCATGAGCTGTTTATGTATTGGGGGGATTAATCCTTTGTCCGTTGATTCGTTTCCAAATACTCTCTTCCATTCTGATGGTTGTCTTTTCGTCTTGTTTACGGTTTTCTTTGCTGTAGAGAAACTTTGAAGTTTCATTGGGTCCCATTTGTTTATTTCTGTTTTTATTTCCATTTCTCTAGGAGATGGGTCAAAAAGGATCTTGCTGTGATTTATATCACAGAGTATTCTGCCTATGTTTTCATCTAAGAGTTTGATGGTGTCTGGCCTTACATTTATGTCTTTCATCCATTTTTAGTTTATTTTTGTATATGGTGTTAGGAAATGTTCTAATTTCATTCTTTTACGTGTAGCTGTCCAGTTTTCCCAGCACCACTTATTGAAGAGACTGTCTCTTCTCCACTGTATATTCTTGTTTCCTTTATCAAAGATAAGGTGACCATATGTGTATGGGTTTATCTCTGGGCTTTCTATCCTGTTCCATTGATCTATATTTCTGTTTTTGTGCCAGTACCATACTGTCTTGATTACTGTAGCTTTGTTAGTATAGTCTGAAGTCCGGGAGCCTGATTCCTCCAGCCCCGTTTTTCGTTCTCAAGATTGCTTTGGCTATTCAGGATCTTTTGTGTTTCCATACAGATTGTGAAATTTTTTGTTCTAGTTCTGTGAAAAATGCCAGTGGTAGTTTGATAAGGATTGCATTGAATCTGTAGATTGTTTTGGGTCGTAGAGTCATTTTCACAATGTTGATTCTTCCAATCCAAGAACATTGTATATCTCTCCATCTATTGGTATCATCTGTAATTTCTTTCATCAGTGTCTTATAATTTTCTGCATACAGGTCTTTTGTCTCCTTAGGTAGGTTTATTCCTAGATATTTTATTCTTTTTGTTGCAGTGGTAAATGGGAGTGTTTTCTTAATTTCACTTTCAGATTTCTCATCATTAGTGTATAGGAATGCCAGAGATTTCTGTGCATTAATTTTGTATCTTGCTACTTTACCAAATTCATTGATTACCTCTAGTAGTTTTCTGGTAGCATCTTTAGGATTCTCTTTGTATGGTATCATGTCATCTGCAAACAGTGACAGCTTTACTTCTTCTTTTCTGATTTGGATTCCTTTTATTTCTTTTTTTCTCTGAGTGCTGTGGCTAGAACTTCCAAAACTATGTTGAATAAGAGGGGTGAGAGCGGGCAACCTTGTCTTGTTCCTGATCTTAGTGGAAATGATTTCAGTTTTTCACCATTGAGGATGATGTTGGCTGTGGGTTTGTCACATATGGCCTTTATTATGTTGAGGAAAGTTCCTTCTATGCCTACTTTCTGCAGGGTTTTTATCATAAATGGGTGTTGAATTTTGTCAAAAGCCGCCTCTGCATCTATTGAGATGATCATATGGTTTTTCTCCTTCAATTTGTTAATATGGTGTATCATGTTGATTGATTTGCATATATTGAAGAATCCTTGCATTCCTGGAATAAACCCCACTTGATCATGGTGTATGATCCTTTTAATGTGCTGTTGGATTCTGTTTGCTAGTATTTTGTTGAGGATTTTTGCATCTATGTTCGTCAGTGATATTGGCTTATAGTTTTCTTTCTGTGTGATATCTTTGTCTGGTTTTGTTATCAGGATGATGGTGGCCTCATAGAATGAGTTTGGGAGTGTTCCTCCCTCTGCTATCTTTTGGAAGAGTTTGAGAAGGATGGGTGTTAGCTCTTCTCTAAATGTTTGATAGATTTCGCCTGTGAAGCCATCTGGTCCTGGGCTTTTGTTTGTTGGAAGATTTTTTTTTTTTTTTTTTTTGCGGTATGCGGGCCTCTCACTGTTGTGGCCTCTCCCGTTGTGGAGCACAGGCTCCGGACGTGCAAGCCCAGTGGCCATGGCTCACGGGCCCAGCCGCTCCGCGGCATATGGGATCCTCCCGGACCGGGATATGAACCCGTGTCCCCTGCATCAGCAGGCAGACTCTCAGCCACTGTGCCACCAGGGAAACCCTGTTGGAAGATTTTTAATCACAGTTTCAATTTCAGTGCTTGTGATTGGTCTGTTCATATTTTCTGTTTCTTCCTGGTTCAGTCTTGTAAGGTTGTGCATTTCTAAGAATTTGTCCATTTCTTCCAGGTTGTCCATTTTATTGGCATAGAGTTGCTTGTAGTAATCTCTAATAATCTTTTGTATTTCTGCAGTGTCAGTTGTTAATTCTCCTTTTTCATTTCTAATTCTACTGATTTGAGTCTTCTCCCTTTTTTTCTTGATGAGTGTGGCTAATGGTTTATCAATTTTGTTTATCTTCTCAAAGAACCAGCTTTTAGTTTTATTGATCTTTGCTGTCGTTTCCTTCATTTCTTTTTCATTTATTTCTGATCTGATCTTTATGATTTCTTTCCTTCTGCTAACTTTTGGGTTTTTTGTTCTTCTTTCTCTAATTGCTTTAGGTGTAAAGTTAGGTTGTTTATTTGAGACGTTTCCTGTTTCTTAAGGTAGGCTTGCATAGCTATAAACTTCCCTCTTAGAACTGCTTTTGCTGCATCCCATAGGTTTTGGGTCGTTGTGTTTTCACTGTCATATCTTTCTAGGTATTTTTTTATTTCCTCTTTGATTTCTTCAGTGATCTCTTGGTTATTTAGTGGTGTATTGTTTAGCCTCCATGCGTTTGTATTTCTTACAGATTTTTTCCTGTAATTGATATCTGGTCTCATAGTGTTGTGGTTGGAAAAGATACCTGTTACGATTTCAGTTTTGTTACATTTACCAAGGCTTGATTTGTGACCCAAGATATCATCTATCCTGGAGAATGTTCCATGAGCACTTGAGAAGATTGTGTATTCTGTTGTTTTTGGATGGAATGTCCTATAAATATCAATTAAGTCCATCTTCTTTAATGTATCATTTAAAGCTTGTGTTTCCTTATTTATTTTCGTTTTGGGTGATCTGTCCATTGGTGAAAGTGGGGTGTTAAAGTTCCCTACTATGATTGTGTTACTGTCGATTTCCTCTTTTAGATCTGTTAGCAGTTGCCTTATGTATTGAGGTGCTCCTATGTTGGGTGCATAAATATTTACAATTGTTATATCTTCTTCTTGGTTTGATCCCTTGATCATTTTGTAGTGTCCTTCCTTGTCTCTTGTAATAGTCTTTGTCTTAAAGTGTATTTTGTCTGGTATGAGAATTGCTATTCCACCTTTCTTTTGATTTCTATTTGCGTGGAATATCTTGTTCTATCCCCTCATTTTCAGTCTGTATGTGTCCCTAGGTCCGAAGTGGGTCTCTTGTAGACAGCATATATACGGGCCTTGTTTTTGTATCCATTCAGCCAGTGTACGTCTTTTGGTTGGAGCATTTAATCACCTTACATTTAAGGTAATTATCCATATGTATGTTCCCATTACCATTTTCTTAATTGTTTTGGGTTTATTATTGTAGGTCTTTTCATTCTCTTGTGTTTCCTGCCTAGAGAAGTTCCTTTAGCATTTGTTGTAAAACTGGTTTGGCGGTGTTGAATTCTCTTAACTTTTGCTTATCTGTAAAGGTTTTAATTTCTCCATCAAATCTGAATGAGATCCTTGCTGGGTAGAGTCATCTTGGTTGTAGATTTTTCTCTGTCATCACTTTAAATATGTCCTGCCACTCCCTTCCGGCTTGCCGAGTTTCTACTGAAAGATCAGCTGTTAACTTTATGGGGATTCCCTTATGTGTTATTTGTTGTTTTTCCCTTGCTGCTTTTAATATTTTTTCTTTGTATTTAATTTTTGATAGTTTGATTAATATGTGTCTTGGCGTGTTTCTCCTTGGATTTATCCTGTATGTGACTCTCTGTGCTTCCTGGACTTGATTGACTATTTCCTTTCCCATATTATGGAAGTTTTCAACTATAATGTCTTCAAATATTTTTTCAGTCCCTTTCTTTTTCTCTTCTTCTTCTGGGACCCCTGTAATTCGAATGTTGGTGCATTTAATATTGTCCCAGAGGTCTCTGAGACTGTCCTCAATTCTCTTCATCCTTTTTTCTGTATTCTGCTTGGCAGTAGTTATTTCCACTGTTTTATCTTCCAGGTCACTTATCTGTTCTTCTGTCTCAGTTATTCTGCTATTGATCCCTTCTAGAGAATTTTTAATTTCATTTATTGTGTTGTTCATCTCTATTTGTTTGCTCTTTAGTTCTTCCTGGTCCTTGTTTAACATTTCTTGTATTTTCTCCTTTCTGTTTCCAAGATTTTGGATCATCTTTACTCTCATTATTCTGAATTCTTTTTCAGGTAGACTGCTTACTTCCGCTTCATTTGTTAGGCTTCGTGGGTTTTTGCCAAGCTCCTTCATCTGCTGTGTGTTTCTCTGTCTTCTCATTTTGCTTAACTTACTGTGTTTGGGTCCGCTTTTCGCAGGTTGCAGGTTCGTAGTTCCTGTTGTTTTTGGTGTCTGTCCCAAGGGGCTAAGGTTGGTTCAGTGGGTTGTGTAGGCTTCCTGGTGGAGGAGACTAGTGCCTGTGTTCTGGTGGATGAGGCTGGACCTTGTCTTTCTGGTGGGCAGGTCCACATATGGTGATGTGTTTTGGGGTGTCTGTGGCCTTATTATGATTTTAGGCAGCCTCTCTGCTAATGGGTGGGGTTGTGTTCCTGTCTTGCTAGTTTTTTGGCATCGGGTGTCCAGCAGTGTAGCTTGCTGGTCATTGAGTGGAGTTGCGTCTTGCCGTTGAGATGGAGATCTCTGGGAGAATTTCACCGTTTGATATTGCGTGGAGCTGGGAGGTCTCTTGTGGACCAGTGTCCTGAGGTTGGTTCTCCCACCTCAGAGGCATAGCGCTGATGCCTGGCTGGAGCACCAAGAGCCTGTCCTCCCCATGGAAAAAGAGGAAATGGGGAAAAAATATATATATATATCGTTGCTCCCAAAGTCCCCCTTCTAAATTTGGGATGATTTGTTGTCTATTCAGGTATTCCGCAGATGCAGGGTACATCAAGTTGATTGTGGAGATTTAATCCACTGCTCCTGAGGCTGCTGGGAGAAATTTCCCTTTTTCTTCTTTGTTGGCACAGCTCCCGGTGTTCAGCTTTGGGTTTCGACCCGCATCTGCCTGTAGGTCGCCTGAGAGCATCTGTTCTTTGCTCAGACAGGACAGGGTTAAAGGAGCCGCTGATTCAGGGGCTCTGGCTCACTCAGGCTGTGGGGAGGGAGGGGTACGGATGCGGGGAAAGCCTGCGGCAACAGAGGCCAGCATGACGTTGCACCAGCCTGAGGCGCGCTGTGTGTTCTCCCGGGGAAGTTGTCCCTGGATCATGGGACCCTGGCAGTGGCGGCCTCCACAGGCTCCCTGGAGGGGAGGTGTGGAGAGTGTGCTGTGTTTGCACACAGGCTTCTTGGTGGCAGCAGCAGCAGCCTTAGCGTCTCCTGCCCTTCTCTGGGGTCCGCGCTGATAGCTGCAGCTCGCACCCATCTCTGGAGCTCCTTTAAGCAGCACTCTGAATCCCCTCTCCTCGAGCCCCTGGAAACAAAGAGGCAAGAAAAAGTCTCTTGTCCCTTCGGCAGCTCCAGACTTTTGCCCGGACTCCCTCCTGGCTATCCATGGCACACTAGCCCCCTTCAGGGTGTGTTCACCCAGCCAACCCCAGTCTTCTCCCTGCGCTCTGACCTCCAAAGACTGAGCCTCAGCTCCCAGGCCCCGCCCGACCCGGCGGGTGAGCATACGAGCCTCTCGGGCTGGTGAGTGCTGGTCAGCACCGATCCTCTGTGTGGGAATCTCTCCGCTTTGCCCTCCGCACCCCTGTGGCTACGCTCTTCTCCGTGGCTCCTAAGCTTCCCCTCTGCCCCCCGCAGTCTCCGCCCGTGAAGGGGCGTCTAGTGTGTGGAAACCTTTCCTCCTTCACAGCTCCCTCCCACTGGTGCAGGTCCCATCCCTCTTCTTCTGTCTCTGTGTTTTCTTTTTGCTTTTGCCCTACCCAGGTACGTGGGGAGTTTCTTGCCTTTTGGGAGGTCTGAGGTCTTCTGCCAGCATTCAGTAGATGTTTTGTAGGAGTTGTTCCACATGTAGATGTATTTCTGATGTGTTTGTGGGGAGGAAGGTGATCTCCGTGTCTTCCTCTTTTGCCATCTTGAAGCTCCTCCTTCAGCTTTCTTTTGATTTCTATTTGCATGGAATATCTATTTCCATCCCCTCACTTTCAGTCTGTATGTGTCCCTAGGTCTGAAGTGGGTCACTTGTAGACAGCATATATATGGGTCTTGTTTTTGTATCCATTCAGCAAGCCTGTGTCTTTTGGTTGGAGCATTTAATCCATTCATGTTTAAGGTAATTATTCCAAATGTGTGTTCCTGTGACCATTTTCTTATTTGTTTTGGGTTTGTTTTTGTAGGTCCTTTTCTTCTCTTGTGTTTCTCACTTAGAGAGGTTCCTTTAGCATTTGTTGTAGAGCTGGTTTGGTGGTGCTGAATTCTCTTAGCTTTTGGTTTCCTGTAAAGCTTTTGATTTCTCCATCGAATCTGAATGAGATCCTTGCTGGGTGGAGTAATCTTGGTTGGAGGTTCTTCCCTTTCATCACTTTAAGTATATCGTGCCACTGCCTTCTGGCTTGTAGAGTTTCTGCCGAGAAATCAGCTGTTAACCTTATGGGAGTTCCCTTGTATGTTATTTGTCATTTTTCCCTTGCTGCTTTCAATCATTTTTCTTTGTCTTTAATTTTTGCCAATTTGATTACTATGTTTCTCCTTGGGTTTATCCTGTATGGGACTCACTGCGCTTCCTGGACTTGGTTGGCTATTTCCTTTCCCATGTTAGGGAAGTTTTCGACTATAATCTTCATATATTTTCTCTGGTCCTTTCTCTCTCTCTCTTCTCCTTCTGGGACCCCTATAATGCGAATGTTGTTGCGTTTAATGTTGTCTCAGAGGTCTCTTAGGCTGTCTTCATTTGTTTTCATTCTTTTTTCTTTAGTCTGTTCCGCAGCAGTGAATTCCACCATTCTTTCTTTCAGGTACTTACCATTTTTCTGCCTCAGTTATTCTGCCTTTGATTCCTTCTTCTGTAGTTTTCATTTCAGTTACTGTATTGTTCATCTCTGTTTGTTCTTTAATTCTTCTAGGTCTTTGTTAAAAATTTCTTGCATCTTCTCAATCTTTGCCTCCGTTCTTTTTCTGAGGTCCTGGATCATCTTCACTATTGTTATTCTGAATTCTTTTTCTGGAAGGTTGCCTATCTCCACTTCATTAAGTTGTTTTTCTTGGGTTTTATCTTGTTCCCTCATCTGGTACATAGCCCTCTGCCTTTTCATCTTGTCTGTCTTTCTGTGAATGTGGTTTTTTTCCACAGGCTGCAGGATTGTAGTTCTTCTTGCTTCTGCTGTCTGCCTTCTGGCAGATGAGGCTATCCATCCTGTGTTTTAATAAGCCCTCCAGGTGATTCTCAAGCTTGCTCAAGTTTCAGAACCACTCTGCTAGACAAAACACCAGTACATGATGAAAACTCATATTTACAGACATAATGTGGATGACATAGAGGAAACAGACCTCTCTCTCCTTTCTCCCATGGACCTTCCCCTCTGGCCTCATAGAGTTTCTCAGCTCTGACTTGTATTCTTATCTTGAGCTTTACTCATGCTTTTCCCTGTACTTCAAATTTCATTTTCCTACTTCTCTCCTGGTCAGCTCCTACTTATCCCTCAAGACCATACATCAGTTCGTCCCACCCTCCCCTTCCCTACTGTGTCCGCATGTCCGTTCTCTACATCTACATCTCTCTTCCTGCCCTGCAGATAGGTTCATCTGTACCATTTTTCTAGATTCCACATATATGCATTAGTATACAATATTTGTTTTTCTCTTTCTGGCTTACTTCACTCTGTATGACAGACTCTAGGTCCATCCACCTCACTACAAATAACTCAGTTTTGTTTTTTTTATGGCTGAGTGATATTCCATTGTATATATGTGCCACATCTTCTTTATCCATTCATCTGTCAATGGACGCTAAGGTTGTTTCCATGTCCTGGCTGTTGTAAATAGAGCTGCAATGAACATTGTGGTCCATGACTCTTTTTGAATTATGGTTTTCTCAGGGTATATGCCCAGTAGTGGGATTGCTGGGTCATATGGTAGTTCAATTTTTAGTTTTGTAAGGAACCTCCATACTGTTGTCCATAGTGGCTGTATCCATTTACAGTCCCACCAACAGTGCAAAAGGGTTCCCTTTTCTCCACACCCTCTCCAGCATTTATTGTTTGTAGATTTTTTGATGATGGCCATTCTGACCGGTGTGAGGTGATACCTCATTGTAGTTTTGATGTGCATTTCTCTAATAATTAATGATGTTGAGCATCTTTTCATGTGCCTCTTGGCCATCTGTATGTCTTCTTTGGTGAAATAATAGCTTTTTTAAATCTGCATGTTCTCAGATGAAAGAAGCATGGTCTCATGGCCAAAGGCCTAGAATGCCCTGGGATTGCTTCAGTAGGATGTTCAGTTCTGAACTGAATGCTGTGGGAAGGATTAGTAGGTATATAACAGAAAACTCATGAATGGTTTCTGGGCTCAGCAGAGTAGGTTCCAGGAATGAAAAAGTATCCAAGATATTTTACCAGATACTTTTTAAAATTTAGTTTTCTCATCTGTGTCATGTTCCCTTTGGCAGATATGCCCGTGTTACCTACCTTTATATTAATGTCCAGTTACTTAACCCTTTCTTTTTCCTTTCCCTCATAGACGGAAAAAAGAGTAATTGTTCTCTCCCATCACCATCCACTCTATTCCATGAGAGAAGAAAGCTGAATAGGGTGAAGTAACTCCCTAGGCACAGAAGAACCATTACACTCTCCAGAAGAAGTAACTTGGTCTACTTGGTAGTAGATAGAAATTAACTCACCAGAGAAAACCAGGGAATCAGACCCAATTATGTCAGCAGGACTTTAGTTAACATCCTGATTCTAGAATCTTGTTTAACATTCACACTTTATGGATACCTGTAATTCATTTTAAAGGTAATATTTCTAAGCTTTAGGCTGAGTACCCATAAATGAATACAGTTGTGTCCAGTGTGTTTGTAAATGACTTGAAAATTGTCCTCCTATTTAAAGTGAAAGAAAATATAGAAATGTCTTAGATGTATTACATCATTAACCTTTTCTAAACAATTACCTCAGTTCAGGGTTGTTTTGTGGTTGTGGCAGGATATTATGAGGGTTTTTTGGGGAATGGGAGATAGAATAAAGTTGTTGTCCTGCATTTACAACATCTATAATTAAAACAAGCCAGAGGAAATTAGCTACATGGCTCTTATGATTTCTAGTGTATTATCAAAAATAATTGTGGCACTTTGCCATATGTTCTTGCCTTCTTACAGATTGCTGTTGGGATAAGATGAGACTTGACATCAACTAATTGCTTATTTCAAATACACAATGTTGAACTACAGTGTTTCTCTAGAGGGAAAAAATAGCTCTGTGACAAAGAGATTCAGGAAATAAGAGCTTTTCTAACTTTTAACTCTATACATAATACAGACAAATTGTGTAAATAAATATAACCAGATGTGTGTTGGTCCATGGGAAGATAGTTGCCTATTTTAAGAATAAGAATGTATTCTGTTTGTTCAGAGCCATTCAAAATGATGAAAGGTATTAGTTCTGAGTTGACTGAGGAGGAATAAATAAGTTAATACTTACCTGGAGAATAATTCCATTGCCTAGCTGTTCTTCTCAGAGCATTGCAATGTGTTTCTCAATCCAAATAGCTCACATATGCTTTAATGAGTTAATTATTGTGCATTACCTGTAGCCCAAGTCAGAATTCACTTGCTTTCTATCTGAGAGGTAGGGGAGGAATGGGGGGAGGCAGTAAAAAAAAAAGAACAGAAATTCAGACAGATGTGTACTGCAATCCTGCTTCTGCCACATGAGAGCTGTGGGATTTGGACAAGTTATTTCATCTCTCCAAATTATAGTTTCCTCAGTTGGGGGCTGAGAAAGCCTACTTTGTAGAGTTGATGTAAAGGATTTATAAGGGGTGTTAAGTATTAGTTTCCTGCCCCATTTCATCCCTCTACTCCACCCTCACCCCCCCCCCCCACCATCATGGCTCTGCAATAATAAATGTTGCAGTGTCGAAAAGGCCCATCTGGTCTTTCTCAGATAAGGATAGTTATCTTCAAACAGGCTGATTCCTGCACACAATACATAATACAAAATGGAAAGTACCCTCAATATTTCATATGTGGTTGTTTCTATGAATTGTGCAGTCTAGAATTTACGTATAAAGACCTTTCAAGATGACCATTGGCAGTGATCTCCTGAAAGATGTCTCATGTAGGAAACGCTCACCCAATTATGAGCAATGAAGCAGTATAACAATATCTGAAAAAGTGTTGCAACACAGTATGGGTCTTTTAAATGAATTTTAGATGCATTAGTAAAAAAGAAAACTCAGCCTAAGGACTGATTTTATCTTCTGTCACCAACATTATGAAGGCATGGCATTCTTTTTTTTTTTTTTTTTTTTTTTTTCTTTGCGGTACACGGGCCTCTCACTGTTGTGGCCTCTCCCGTTGCGGAGCACAGGCTCCGGACGCGCAAGCTCAGCAGCCATGGCTCACGGGCCTAGCCGCTCCGCGGCATGTGGGATCTTCCCAGACCGGGGCAGGAACCCGTGTCCCCTGCATCGGCAGGCGGACTCTCACCACTGTGCCACCAGGGATGCCGTGCCATTCTTTTTTGTAAGTGAGATACTAAGCCAAATGAATAGAGACGTTAGTTCACCACTGCGTCCGTGGCATCTTAACTTTAAAAACATCCAATGCAGTATTACTCTACCTACCCTTTCTCAGTATTTTGTGTCCTTTAAAACTTACTCCTGCATATTTTGGGAATGCCTAATAGGATATATTTTAGGTAGGAGTGTCCTGATCCTATATGCAGCTTTGGTATCAATGCCTTAGCCTTGTCATTGTACTTTACTTGGCCCTAAGAGGTGAGTGTGTGCATGTGTGTGTTTGAAACTCAGCATATATTATGTTTGTCTTGCTCCTTGTGAAACTTAAAATAACATTTTTATCTTTAAAATGCTTTTGTGAGTAGTTATCACTTGGCCCAATTCTACCTTCCAAAGGTAGAGCAAGAGAAGGAGGAAATTGAGTCAGACACGCAGCTATTTCTATAATTTATGAGCACTCCAGGAGCGTAGCATCCCTCTTCTTACGTCCTCTCTGTTTCTGGAGCCACTGCTATTTTGGTTCATGAATGGCTGGGGCTGCCTGTCAGCCAAACTTCCTGTTTCCATTCTCTCCCTGCTGCCATTTACCCTGAAAACTGCCCCCTAAATAATCATTTTCCAATCCTTTTTTGACTGTGTCATGCCTGCACTGGAACGTGCAGTGGGATCTTATCATTATAGAATCACATATAATCTCCAGGCTGCTTTCAAAGCTCTCAGTGTCCACTCTGTACCCTTTGAACCCAGTTGTTGACCCTTCACAGCACCACTCCCTCTTAGATCCTGCCTACATTTCTGGCTCTCACCCCTGTGCATTTGGTCTTCATTTTCCTTGAAATGGCCCCACGTCTTCTTGGCTATCAAGCTTGGAGTCGCGGAGGAAGGGGAGAGGGGTCCGGAGGGATACAATTTTAATGAAAGCTCTCAATAGATCAGGCATTCAGTTCGCATTTAGATGCTCTACCCACATCACTTCAGCTAATCTTTGCCTAAACCTTTTAAGGGAGGTGTTATTAGCCCTATTTATGGTTGGAAAAACACAGGCTTTGAAGTATTTTATAATTTGCACCAAATCACAAAACTAGCCACTGGAGGAATTTTAGAATCTTAAGGGATCTTATGACACTAAAGACTGGGCCCTTTCCACTGTGCAGTACTTTGTCCCAGTCTATGTTAACTACCCCCATCCACTCCAGACTTTAAGACATACTCATGTCTTTATGTACTCTTTAGTTATGTGGACCTTTGTAACTGTTCCTCAACTGCTTCAAATCAGATTCCCCACGTAGAGTATAAACTCTAAACATAAAACAAACATTAAAAAATCATCCCCCAAACCCTCCCTTTGATCCTTCATCCCCTTTCAGGTGCTATCTTTTTTTTTTTTTTTCATCTAAACTTGGTAAACTTTTCAATAGTTCTGTGTGTTCAGTTAACCTCCCTAAGTCTTCTTACTCTTACATCTATTTCTTCCTCTCCTCTGAAACTGTTCTTATCAAGGTGACCAATGACCTTCCTTGTTGCCAAATCCAGTAGACAATTCTGTTCTGTTCTACTGTAACCAGTCTCTTAACAGTGTTTGACACTGTTGCCTGCCCCTTTCTTTTTGAAACCCTCCCTCCTCTCTTGGTTGCTGTGACACCATAATTTCTTAGTTTTTCTCCTACTTCTTCGGCTCTTCCTTTTCTGTCTCCTTTGCTAGGTTGTCTACCCCTACCTAATCTCTGAATGTTGGCAGTCCTCAGGACGTGGTCCAAGGGCCCTTTTCCTTCTCTCTCTCTTCTTTCTCCCTAAGTATGCTTACCCACTCCTATGGTCTTAGTATCAGTAAGCCAAGTGATCCCAAATTCTTAAAGTCAGCCCAGACCCCCACTCTGAGTTTCACGTATGTATTTGGAATCTCCACTTGAATGATTCACAGTCATTTTAAAGCGTGACATGTGACTAGAACACACAACTGACTTTTACCACAGCTTTCACCATTTCAGTAAATGACACTACCATCTCTTGTTCAAGCCAAGAATTTGGAGTTACCATTGAGATATCCCTTTCTTTTATTCTCATCATCCAGTCCATTAGTATGTGTAAGAAATCCAACGTCCAAATTATATCTCACATCAGTCCACTTCTCTCCTTCTACAGTCACCCTAGTCCAGGCCACCTTTATCTCTTGCCTGGATTAGAGGCCCTGGCCTGTAACTGGTCTTTTTGTTTCCTCTCCTGCCTTCATTAATCTCCACATAGCAATGTAGTGATTCATGTAAAGCCTAAATGATAACATGTCACTACCCAGCTTTAAAAGCTTCTATTGTTTTCCATTGCACTTGAAATAAAATGCAAACTCCTTACCATGGGACTTCAAGGCCCCACGTTATCTGAAGCCTCTCTTACCTCACCTCCAGCCACATTTCTTTCTTGGGAAGTTTTAGCCAAGATCTTTCCTATCACAGAGCTGATGCCAAGGTCTGCCCTCTTACTTGGGAGGACTTCTGTGCCCTTGGGTTCTCCTATAACTGGTGTCTTGTCATGGTTCAAGTTTCAGCTGACACTGAACCTTCTCTCATAGATGTTCCTTGACCACCATAACCAAAGGGCACCCATCACCACCATATGTACACCGTTACTCTTACCGTAGCCCCCCTGTTTGTTACCTCCAGAGCATTTTCTTATTTTGTTGACTACTTGTTTATCTGTTTACCATATTTCTCCCCTGTTCGTCCTATTTCTCCCCTGTTCATCTTATTTCTCCTTTTATCCTTTTATGCTGTGAACATCAAAAAGGCAGAGGTTTTGAGTTTTTTTCACCACTGCAGACCTGGGTGCTAATATATTAAATATCAATGGGAGGGAGGAAGGAAAAAGAAGAAGGGAGGGGAGGAGGAAGGGAGGGAGGAGTGAAGGAAGGAATTGAGGCCTGGGACTACACCTTTCTTAACATGTATTCCCATAGCTCCTATTGAAATCTTGGACTTCAAATAGGTGCCTAATGGATGTTTGTGTGATGAATAAGTATGCAGACTCTTTTGCACTGTGACAGAATAAAAAGAAACTAGGAAAAACAAGATGCAGAAGTGAAAAGATACGTCCCTTATCCAACCTAGTATATCTGAAATGAGCTCTTTAATTTTAAAAAAGTAATTTTCAGAATAGAGTAAACCAGAGGATCAGACAAGAAGAGAAAGCATCACGTGTTACCAGAGTTTGGGATTGCTTAAGGCAGTCTGACAAATGGGATTTTGCTCTGTTTCCTCTGGGGTAATCCACCCTAGGCTGGGCATCTTTAAAGATTCGATTTTGAAATAAAGCTTTGCACCTGCGAATGTACTGAGGCAGAAGAACATATCCCTTCTCTCCAGTGTCCTGGTGCTTAAATGTGAGAATTTTTGAACAAGATATGAAAGCAAAGACGACAAACCCTGCAGGATAATAGTCTCTGAGGACCTTAATAACAGCCATTTTAAAAGCAAAGCCTGTGGACTCCTAAATCCATAGCTGCTAGTTTAAGATGCATTGTGATGCAGTGGACCTGAAAACACACTCCTTATCTACCTAGAGCAACCAAGCTCCAAGCCAAACGGCAGTCCTCAAATTTACTCTTGTTTATCTCGGGATGACAGCTCTCCTGCTTTTAAAAGAATTGCAATGGCCACAAATAGAAGAGAAAAAAGGAGTCACACCCACTGTGAATCTGTATCCAACTGCATTTCCTGTGTGAGTTAGGAACCTCTGGCGGTTAGATCAGAATGCTTATAAAGTCAGGATTGTGGGTCCAGTTCCTTTATATGGGTGCTTCTCAAAAATCCATTAGGAAGGATAATTCTGTTTTGTTTTCCTAGTTTTAATTCCCAATCCATAACAGACTGACACTTTTGTAACACGCAGTAAATTACTTTTAAAAATGACAAAAACCAGACACAAAATGCAAACCCATGCTTTTTATTTTTAGATTGCTATAAACGTTTCTAAAGATTTACTCTCAATTTCTGTTCTCATGATGGATTGTGTGTGTGTGTGTGTGTGTGTGTGTGTGTGTGTGTGTGTGTGTGTGTGTGTGGTGTGGTGTGGTGTGGTGTGTGTGTACTCCAAAACCTCAAGTATTTAGAGCCCATGTTTAACAAATCATTTTGGGTAACCAAGCTAAGGGAGTTTTACTTTTGCATGTTTGTTTTCGTTTTATTTAACTTCTTTAAAGCATCACCACCTTTTCAGAATAACTACATTGGGTAAATTCATTTAAAGAGTTTTACATACACTGCTTTCTTCTTAGAGTTCACCGAACATAAATCTGCCTTTTTCTGGCTCGTTCAGGATCATTAACATTCATTATTTTGCTTTGCTTTAAAGTTAGGTGATGCCTTCAAGGGCTAATAATATATGTAGGGCTATTAGTTTTCACAGTTTTGTGACCCTGGTCAACTCTGAGTGCCTGCAGCTCTTTTTATACCTTTCTGGTTCTCTGTCAGGTGTCACTTCTTGCTGCTCTCAGTTTAGCCCTTAAGGATAACTTCTCTCCATTTTGGATCTTCTGTTTCTGACCTTTTAAGTTCTTAGAAATCACATCATCACTTTTCTTTTTTTTTCCTATTAAGCTTATTTGAATTAGGCAAAAATTACCAGTAAAGAGGAACTAATGACCTTATCATTATTCACGTACTAATTGCTTTCAGAAAAGATTAGAGATGGTGTGTCCGTAATGATTAGTTTTGTGGGGAGATTTGGTCACTTATTCTTCCTACATCTTTTTGTTTGTTTCATTGCTTACTCCTCAGTTATATTCAAGATAAGGAGTTTATCATTTGATGAGTTCTTTTTTAGAGACAAATAATTCCATATACATAGGAAAAAATATGTGGAATCTATTATCCCTGCTGTTTTGGAATAGTATCATATCTATTTGTTTGGGTAATAAAAAAGAGGTGTGTAGCAGTAACTAATTTTTGGCATCTTCCTTCGTTCTTTTTCGTCTTATGAAAGTAAGACTTGCATAACTTTTCACATTCTTCCCTGGTTGTCTTACTACTTTCGATCACCATGGATCATTCTCCTTGTCAAATGAGATGGTACAAATTTAATCAATAATCTCATCTTTGTCCTTTACTTTTCTTTATAAACTTCTGTTCTCAGTAGCTTCCTGAAAGAAGGTCTTTATCCTACTTAGTTTAAGGACATCGACTATATTCTACCTGTTCCTTCTCAACACTCATTGTCCATTCCAGTCAGGTCGTGCAGTTCATTGTACCTGCTTGTAAATCCAAACTGCTTGCCACGTTGTTGCCATTTCCAGGCTTTTCTCGCTTGGAATACCCTCTCCTTCTTCCCTTCACCTTTCTCAATCCTATCCGTCCTTCAAGGCTCAAACCAAGTGCCATGACTTTGTAAAGTCTATTTCTATCACTTTTTTCCCACATTGATTCTCTTATAATAGAAATCCTTACATTAGCTATTATTTGTTAAAGGCTTATCGTGTTCTACGTGCTGTTCAAAGTATTTTACAAAAATTATGCCATGTAATATTCAAAATAACCCAGCAGGTAGGTATTATTATTTAGTATTTAGTGAAGCCAAGGAGATTAGAGTCTTTACACTTAGGCAGCTAATAAGGGAACGAGAAGGAAGAGACTAGAATTATGTCTGTTTAACTGCACTTTCCCATTAGTTTTCCCTGGAGGCTGAGAAAGGGGACTTATGACAGAAGTAGGCTAGATGCTCAGAAAAGAAGGAATGGTGAGATTTGAAAAAGCTCTCCAGGAAACACAATACTCCCTCCTCCTAAAACCGCTTTGTAAGCATGTAAGCATACTGCTTGCCTCACATCTGAACTTTCTTGATATTCACAGTTGAAATTTGCTCCATAATTATACATAACTCTAGGCTATATGTCTCTTTCTGAGGAGAGGGGCTGCATATTATTTTTCCATTGGCACCCATTTTCTCAATTATTTTATGCTCTCTCTCTTGTATTGGATATATCTGTCCACTATTTTAGACATGTTTAACAGTCTCCATATTAATAAGACCATAAAGTTACTCTTTGAGTACTGGAAACAATGTTAGTCTGCCTTGTGCTAGATTTGCAGAAATTTAAGCAGGAGTATTATTAATAAGAAACATTTTTTAATTAATAGGAAAAAGCTCAGAGGTGATATAGCCTAGTGGGTAAGAGCCCAGTCCCTGAAGTCTGACGGCCTGGGTTTGAAATCTCGCTGCATGGTTTATTAGCTGTGTGACCTTGTGCATATTTTAACCGGAACTCTCTGTAATTTCATTCTCTTATGAGTGAAGAGAAGATATTAATAATGCCGACCCTAGAGAGTTACTGAGAGGATTAAATGAGCTCATGTATATACAGTGCTTTAGACAGTGTCTGCTGTAAAAGAAGTCTTACATATGTTGTTGCTGTCGCTGCTGCCGCTGCTTCTGTTGTTATGTAACAAATCCTTTTTCCCCTATTCATTAGTTATGGTTCTTCCTAAAGAATACAATCACAAAAAGAAGAGAAAACATATATTGAACGTAGCAACTAAGGTTTGAGTGATCTTTTCTAGTTAGATCAGAAGTGAAATAAAACTACTTAAAAATACCTGTGAAAATTACTTTTTGTCCAGATTGGGTCTCCTCTGAGAACTCGATTCTCCATTCTAACCTCCTGCTCTTCTGGGGCCCCTGAGTCTAAGGTTAATCTTAGGATAAATGCCATCATGGTAATTTTATGCAAATATGAGTGTGTTCCTTCGTAACTGCCCTGTCAGTGTCTCCCTCCCCACCTAGGACTCATGCTGCCTACTTGTACTGAAAAATCTCCACTATAGCAGGCTAACTTCCTAAAGAAAGCCTTATGGTCCTCACTGATACTCACCTCCATTTTAGAGCAACGTACCTGAGTCCTGTAGCTTGATGGAATCCCTGCCAGCCCGCCATCCCAAAGGAGCATGGCCACACTACGTTTATGCTGACATGTCAGGTCATTACTTCCTGTAATGTTCACATGACTCTTTTAGACGAAGGAGCGAATTACTGATGGGAGAATTTCTGTTCTGGCAGCGGGGATATTTTGTAGCAGACTTTTTCAGTGCAAATAATTTTTGCTCACAGGTGGTCCCAGATGCCGAATTGCAAAATGAAAAGTGAAAAGGGTAGTCAGGATTCCATTTTTCATTTTGAACAAATCAATCCATGTGGGTAAATTTTAATCAAAGTCAGTAATGCTGTCTTTCCGTGTGCTTTAACCTCAGTAGTTGTTTTTCCCCTTGTTAGCAGTAGCCTTGTTCAGCTTCAATAACTACTGTCTGGTATAGCCAGTGCTTACAGCAGCAAATGGTGTGTGGAGACAGCCTAAGATCTTCTAGAGTCAAAAGAACTGGATCCATTGCCCACATTTAACGCTTTTGGCAAGTCGGTTAAACATCTCTGAGCCTCGGTGCTCTCATCTGTAAGACAGAGAAAATATTATGTACTTCACTGGGTAAGGAGTAGGAATCGCTAAAGCAATGCATGTTGTAAGTGCTTTGTAAACTGTAAAGCCCTTTACTATACATGTGTCATTTGTTGCTCTATCCTACCATCATGAACTAGAGAAGTAATACTGAGTTAAGAGCTACCTTCCTGCCAGTGGTAAGAGTTTACTGCAGCTACTTCTGCATTTCCAAGGGGAGAAATTTTAATCCGAGTATGTATGAGGTTTGGCAGGAAATTCTCAACGTGTAGTTGATAATATGAATGACTTAAATAAAAAGTGCATACTAGATTTTAGAAAAAGTAAAGGCGTAACTGTCTCTTGCCTTCCTCTTAGATTTCCCACAGTGCTAAGGCTAGACAAATAACCAGTCCTCGACAAGCACTGGTTCATCAATTTTATATTCATTTCTTTCTCCATGATACGACAACGATGTTTAAATTCAGGGCAACGTAAGTGGCAAAGATGAAAATTAGCAAATTTCATGAATCAACATCCTATTTATGCTTGGGAAGGCCTCTCTTTTATTCAGCAAAGTATTGATGACTTCACGATACACATAATCTTAAGGAACTATTGATTGAACCTGGGTCTCTGCTATAAATGCAGGACATAAAAATTCAAATGTACTATAATTTAGATGCATGCTAATGTAGAAAGCTGATTGTATGAGTCAAAATATCTTAATTTGTTGTTGGTCTTAATTCCTCAAGTGTGTACTCTGAGGCCAAGTTTTAGGTAGCAAACCACATACAACAAGAAGAAAAAGTAAAAGAGAGAAGTGGGGGCATTATCTTGATAACTTGGATCTGTTTGGGTTTTATCCCTGAATTATTTAGATATATTAACCTCAATTTTCTCTTTCACTGAAGAAGTAGCAAATTCAGCAGGGTATGCTTTTCCACGTAGGTACACAAAGATAAATTGGATATATCTTTGATCAAGCTCCATTCAGCAAGAAGCCCAATACTGGTTTTCTACCACATCAGCTAGTTTCAGAATCAGGCTATTTCCTTCCAAAACAAGCCTGTTTTTGATGGGATAAAGATAGATGCTCCTCGATATGTTTTAGTATTTCTATTCTTTCAACTGCAGATGGGGTTTATCCATATTCCCCTCCTGTCTTCCAGTCGAAGGGAATGAGACAGAATTCTCTTTAGAGTCCATCGGTGATACTTTGGCTGCCAGAAATAGTGACAGGAGACATTCGTTGTCCATCTCCCTGCCTCTAAGAGGCTGCGACCGAAAGCACAGGCCACTGCTTCAGACTTTGTAACATGTTATTGCTGCCACTTTTCCTTCCTTCCTTTTAGAAGAGTAATTGAATTCAATTTTAGAAAGGGAGGGGGTAACTTTCTAGTTACACAGATCAATCCAGTTCGGAGCTTCAGAATGAATTTTTAAACTTGTTAAACAGAAGCATACAAATCTCTAAAAGCAAGTCAGATAATGTACAAAGCCTCCATTCATTGTGTAGGCAGAAAGGAATGCTGGTACCCGGCAGCTCTCTAAGGAATGTTCCTTTGGCTTTGACCGTTCTGCTGGGAACAAGGAAGGAAACACATATAGAAAATGAATTTATAATGTCTCTGGCTTGTAATGGCAAAATGATAAGAAAAGTTGGCTGTTTAATCTAAACTAGCAGTTGCATATTCCAGGCCTCCTCTCTTTGAGGTCCCTCCCACATCCACAGGCCTGGCTACCGTTTAGTGAGGAGTACACAGTGGCTGTTTATTATTATTGACTGGTGAGGCCTGTGGTCTGAAATTCATTCTGTCAACAGAATGTAAGCAAAGTTGGCATTTTAAAGCAGGGCTCTTTCAGTCGCTGGCTTTTCTCTGGATTGCTATGCAACAGGATCAGTGCTGTAGTCCCCGGTTCAAGCTGAAAATGTTACACAGGAAGACGTACCATGTAAAGGTCAGATTCTTCTCCTATGATAATTGTCTTTATCTGTGTATATGCAAGTGAGGTTGAAGTCATCACTTCTTCTCAAAGTCCTATGGACTTTGCACCTGTTGAGCCTAAAAATGTGATGGCATCTTAAATGGGAAGTCTTACTAATAAATGTGTGGTGCTGTGATAAATGTATGATGCTGTTTTACTAAGGTGAACTTAATGTGAATTGTCAAGAAGATTTCTCTGCTATGATCAAATCCCATTCATGTGCTGGTGCTGTGGACCAAGTACAGCCTTGTTTGTTAGTCTCTCCGTGCTCCTGTGGTCCGAGTCAATTCTGCAGATGGCTGTGTGCTTGGAAAATATGACTTGACCCACAGGGTAATACAGTGACTGGTACTGGGGTGCACTTTATCACGGAGTTTTATTTCCTGTCACTTCCAGGAAACAATGTATTTTGTCCGTGGACTAGAAAACATAAGTTATGAAAGTTGTAAACGTATTAGGTTCCGATTCATAACCTCAAGGAATAAATTTGTTATACCTAATAAGATGCCCACTTTCGATCTACATAACAACATAAAGAGATGATAGACCAAGAAAAGTGAGTTGGAGGTGTATCTTCTTGTTAGTTGAACGAATTGAAATCCCTTTTGAACTACTAGTCTATTTTTGGCAGTTCTCCAAATTCACAGTCACAGCCGGTCTCTTTTGTCTGATAATTCTGCATGTGTTCTTCCTGCTGCCCTGTAGGACCTCCAAGGAGAAATCGAAGCTCACACAGATATCTATCACAACCTGGATGAAAATGGCCAAAAAATCCTGAGATCCCTGGAAGGTTCTGATGAGGCGGTTCTGTTACAAAGACGTTTGGATAACATGAACTTCAAGTGGAGCGAGCTGAGGAAAAAATCTCTCAACATTAGGTAAGAGAAGATCCGGAACAAAAAAAAAAAAAAAGGCCAGAAGTGAATTAAAATGGCAGTGTTGCCCTCACTTGCCTAGCACAGGTAGCTAATAGCTCATATGTTTATGCAAATCCCCCAATTTCAGAATGATTTATTTTATTTTGAATAAATGAATCATTTATTTGCTCGGTATGGATCTGATACCTGAGGGTTCAGATGGGATTAGAATGGTGCTATGTTATCACCACGGGAGACATACTTACTAAGACTTTAGAGTGAATTCAAATGAGGAACACAGCCATCCTGATTTCGTAGTGTTCTCTCTTGGTTTATCACAGGGTGATTCAAAAAATGATGAAACTAACGTCTGTTTATTGTGGAATTCAGTCTTTGGCATTATTCTAAATGCATAAGTGAGGACATTCTTGAAATACCCGTAACACATTATAATTAACATTTTAAAGGAGACCTCGTCATAGCTGCCTCAGCCAAGGAGAGATTATAACAACTGCCTGCCTTTTGCTTGCTCTCAGACTGTGTTACTATATGCCCTGTAAACTAAGCCTTTAGCCGTTCTGTACACGCCTGTTTTGTACTTTGCCCTTCTGTGCGTAGCAGCAGCGTTCTCTTGAGAAGTTAAGGAAGGGGTCTCAGCATTGTTGTAAGGAGGGCAGAGTGAAGCCCTTGCTGTACCTACCTGTTCTGCACTAGTTCAGTGGAGGGCCAGAGAGCAGAGAGAGGAAGTGAAATGCCCAGGGTCACCTAAGTGGCACAGGAGGTACAGGGAGTGGAAGTCAGGCTTCCTGCTTTCTAATCAGTTGCCTTGCCTAATTCACGTCTCTCTGTCAGAGTGCCTTGTGTTTTCTTCTGTGTCTAGAGGAGCAGTGGTAGTGGGAGTTGTGACTGCCTCTAGGTCGTAAGATTACAGGAGGGAGATGATTTTTCTTCTTTATAGCTTTGCTAAGTTGCCCCAAATTTGGACATAGAGTAGTAGCTTTACTTCTCTAAAGGAGGAAAAAAATATAAATGAAATTTATTCATTTGAAAGCAGCCTTGTAGAAATCTGCACGTAATATGACAGAATGCCGATGATAGCAACTCACCCTTACACGGTGCATCACATGCTGTGCAAGGTCATGGGCGCTTTAGATTTGTCCAGCCGTTTAATGCCCTCAGCAACTCCAAGAGTTAGATTCTGTTATTATCCTCTCTTTGCATTTGAAGAAAGTAACACACGGAGTGGCGAAATCACTTCCCCGAGGTCACTTAGTTAGTAAGTGGCAGATCTAAGATCTGAACACAGGGAGTCTGGCGCCGGCGTCTGAGCTTTGAACATTTGTATTATGCCGTAGAGTATAAAGGAAGAAGAGAAGGTAGGACCCACCTAACTTTTACACATAAACACGTAGTAAGTGAAAGGATGAAGCAGAAGAGCAGGTTTCTGGGAGGAAGAAAGGATTTATTTTTATTTCTGTGGTTTTCCCCCCGAATTTGCGCCCTAGCTTCCAAGACACTCATTTTTATCTCCCTATTTGGTCCATGAATTTTGTATCCATATGTCGGTGATGAGTTGTGGGCAACGACGGGTGATGGCATTTTCAAAGATAGGGAGGCTCCATTCACGTTCTACAGCTTCACCTCTCAGAGAGGTCAGTATATGTAACGACACCGGCCACTTTCAAAACATCTGTCATTACAAAGGAATGAAACTTGTGAGATGGGAAAGATATCGGTAGATAAAGGAAAGAAAAGAAAGGTATTCTATTTTTCAGGAGGGAAAAAGAAAGGTGCTACAACTGTTCTGAACATCACTCAGTGCCTTTTCTCTCTTTCATGTGAACTTGATGAAATAAGAGGAGGATTGAAAGCGGCAAACAGCGTGTCAGCCAAAATACGGGCTCTTCGTTCTCAGCAATTTCCCATAAGCCAGCTACCGCAGTTTAATTGTTGCTGTCATTAATCAAGTAGAAAACACTTACCTTAACTCATCTGAGGTACTGCAAATTCTGGAATTTAAATACTCAGATCAACGGTTTTGGCTTTTAAGTAGGCCTCTCGAATAATACAGAATGTGTTATCAACACTCACCTGTAAAAAGCGAGGAAGTAATTCTTCACATCAAAGCAATTCAGTTTATTTCTTGATGCTTGGTTGAAATAAGGGTATCAGTCAATCCGTACTGAATGGCGGGGTTCAGTTGAGAGAAGCACAGTAGAGGTAGTAACTGGGGATCGTTATGAAATAGGATAGATGAACCCTGGAAGAGTTACATACTGAACCATCAGTGACACATAAGCTTGCATTGCCAATCTAGTCGGTTCCTCTGTCGCCATTATTTTACAGTGAAAAGTCACCACAATTAAAAAAAAAACTTCCAAAGGTACCCCGGAGAAGCATCCCTGTGTTTACCTAAACTATGACAAACTATAGTAAAAAAATTTCAGTTGTTCATTATTTCATAAGAGATTCTGAAGCCATTTTTATATTTCAAAAATATAAAAACATTAGCGCTTAATTTCACAGGTATCCATTTTTTAATGAAAAAAATTGAGTCTGAACAAAAATGATTCTGAAGTTTCCTTTTGTGTTCCATTGACTCATCAGCGGTATCGTTGTGCTTGCAGATCTAAGTCCACATTATGTCTTTCACCCTTCATTTATTTTCCTTCTGCCCTGTCTTTCTCTTCTTGTGATTGTGGTTCTGATTGATTGATTGATTGATTGATTGATTGAAGATTTCATCATGTCATTCCATATTGATAGATTTGGCTCTCTTTCTTTACATATTGAGACCATCCATTACACATTTACAAAAATATGCTTCCTTGGACACAGTTTCTATCACATTTTTCGTTTGGTCAAGAACTTCAGTCTTGTTGGTGCCCATATTTCACTCACCCATTTATTTGTTCATTCAAGAAATATTTCCTGAACGTTTACTATGTAATAGGCACTCTTCCAGGCACGGAGGATACAACAGTGAACAAAACAGACAAAAGTAAATCGTTGCCCTCATGAAGCTTATATTTAGTCACTAGGATCTAGTGACCCTTTCACTCTCTGCCAGCTATGCCTAATAAGCCCCTGCTGACCCCTTCCCTCTCTGTCCTTCCTCTGCCTCCCACTTCATTCCTCCCCAAGCAGCAATCTAGTTACTGCCCAAAATGGATTCTCCGAGGCAAGTAAATTCTGCTTTCTAACCCCATTGCTGCTCTCCAGCAATTTTCTCACTGTCCCGTGTTGAGTACATCCATTTGCCGGTCCGCACACTTTCAACACCATCTCTCCTCTGAGCCTGCAGATTTTGACTCACATTCCATAGTCCAGATTTCACCTTCTGACTGTTCCTTTACCAGGTCTTGCCTGTACTATTCTCATTTACACTTGATGGCAAGTTCCTTTAAGTATTCACGAGTTGTTTCATAGGGCTGTGCTTGCCGCCTTCAGCTAAATTAGATAAGTACAAAACTCCAAGCTCTAAATGAATCAGTGAGGTGGAGTAGAAAGGGTCTTGGACCAGCAGTTGGGTGACGTAGCTTCCTCTCTGGCTCTGTTACTACCTAGCATCTGATCTTTAGCCAGTCACTTAACTGCTTCAGACTTGAATTTTCTCTCTCACCGAAATGAGGAAGTTGGACCAGACACATGGGTGGTCTCTCCAAGTTCCCTGGCAATTCTACAATTCTATTATTTTTAATTCTACCATCACTCTTTATACACCTAGGCAAATTATTGAGCTTCTCTACCTTGGTTTTCTTATATTGAAAAGAAGTGATTAAGCTCAAAGATACGGTATAAGAGAAAGTAAATACTGATACAATGTCTTTGAGAGAAAAGAATACTTTAATTGAAATTGTATCTCGTAATTTAGTTCAAGGAAAGTAGATGCCATCTGTTCCACATGCGTTATCACGTTGCATTTTGTCCAAGAGGTATAAGAAAGAGAAGTAAATACTCAGTGATAGCTGAGTGCCGTCAAACAAAAGATTAACCACTTTAAGTGGGAGAAAAATAGAGTGAAAATTTTCTACTTACGTGTATACATACACATACACACGCGCGCGCACACACGCACAGTCACTGATGACATTATCCAACATCAGGATGGTGATTAGTCAAAGTGTTTCTCATTCTAAAATATTCTGTATCTACAAAACTTGCATTTTTAATTTTGAAAATGTGAATAATTTGAGAAGTGATCAAGTGCATAAGAAATATGTATGAAGATTTCAATTTAATCTGCCACCAGATTATATTTTCCAGATTATTGTATATATTATTAACTATGAAAATCACATATGATGTTCACATAATTTCAGCAAAACTTAGATTCTGTGAGATTGTTATACTTGGGGGAAAAACTTGTAGGTATTGTATAAAGATAATCCCTTTTATGAAATTTTGAACATTAATTTGAGACGTGAGGACACCACCATTATATAGTCCACAGCAGCAATAAATCTCTTAGAAAGTACTCGGTATTAGAAATTAGAATAATTAGAGGTCTTGCTCTAATGGAGGACAAAGAAAGAGCAAAAGAAAGCAAAGTCTTTTTACCTTTGAGTGAGAGAAAAATGCTACTTGGATGTTGTTGAGTATCTCCAACCTTCCTTTTCTTACTCTTAGGATGTTAATTATGTTTGAAAGCTGGAGTTCATGGCCCATCTGGAAAAAAAGTGTTTACTTCTCTTTGGGCTTAATTCTCTTTATTTAAAGCCCCATAGCTCCCATTTTATTTCTGCGGTTCCTTATTATTTCTGCATTCTTACCTTTTCTTGCTGTATGCTTACATGCTATCTTTTTACACAAGGGTACCAGAGATATACAGGGATATATTGTTAGTTTCATAAAGGAAGTCAGAGTGAAAAACGACTTCAATATAACACATTTTGTTTTAAGAATAGATGCCTTTCAGAGTAAAGTTTTATTAAGGATTTCAAACTAGGCATCAACTGAATCATAGTTGAAGTATCGGTGTCTGGAGAAATAACATTCACTTTAGCAGCCCTATAATTCTTAGAGTCCTGACAGTGAAGAGTTTCTTAAAGCCCAAACTATATATCCCAACACACCTAAAGGTTCTGCATTTTACCTAAACCTTACACATTATAGAAATTATCTGCTTATTAAAGATCGCTACTTCCGTTGTTAAAAGCTAGTAACCCCTAAGCTCTCGTCTTCACTAATAAAGATTAATAGAAAATGGATAGAAGCTAAGTGTGTAGCTTCCAACCTCCTCTTTTATTCTCTGTTGAGTAGGTAGGTGTAAATAGAGTATATTTGCCAGTGAGCAGGAAGCCTTTTTGCTCAGGGATCCAAAACATTTGGTGAAAACCATCAAGGTTAAGGATTTCTTCGTATAAGGGAGGTTTGTAGTTTCCATTTCCCATATCTAAATATGACATCTCAAGTTATGTGCCTCAGCAGGTGTCTTTATACCTTTGTATCTCAGTTCCCGCATTTGCAAAACGAGCGAGTTGAATAATCTCTAAGGTTCCTTAAAACCGGGGCGGGGGGTGGGGGGGAGAAATCATTACAAATACAAAGAAACATTTTCAGGAAAAATCTCAAATACAAACATAGGTTAATCATTTAGAAATATTTGGTATACAATCTTGAAAATAAAAATAGGGCAGCTGCTTCCAACAAACGCATTAGAAACGTGTCTTGAAAACACTTCCCAAGCTTAGCATGGCCAGAGAAAATGTTCTCTGAGCTCAGAGCATTTCAGTACATCTAGATCTCCTTCAAAATCATGTCACTGACAAAGAGCACCTTTGCCCTGTGGAGACCGACAAGTAATGTTTAGGGCACATAGGAAATACTTCAAGAAATTCTTCCTCAGAGAATGGTCCTGGAGCTCACCTGCTGAGTTGTAAAGATTCTTGTTCAAATTACAGCATTTCTGTATCTGTGAATCTGTTTCTGTTTTGCATATACTTTCATTTGTATTATTTTTTTAGATTCCAAACTTGTTACCAAAGGGGAGAGAGAAGGGACAAATTATTACGTATAAAATAGACAATCAACACGGATATATTGTATAGCATGGGAAATTATAACCATTATCTTGTAATAACTTATAATGGAGTATAATCTGCAAAAATACCAAATCACTATGCTGTACACATGAAACTAATATAATATTGTAAATCAACTATACTTCAATCAAAATTTTTCTTTAAAGTACGGAAACTCTGGGGATGGAACCTAGGAGTCTGTACTTTAAGCAGGCCGCTCAAATGTTCCTTATGCACACTAAAGTGTGAGAACCATGGCTTCAGAATGGATATCTTTGGGTTGTTTTAAATCAGGAGCCGTTATCTGAGTTTCTCCTCTCCAACCCCTACCCAGTGTCCTCTGTCTTTTATTAGCTTTTTCTGTAAGTTTTTGTCCTCGTATCACATCTTTCCTTTCACTCTCAGGCTTTAGCAAGGAAAAGAAAGTCATTTGATATCTACTTAAGGTGATCAGACATTCAGAAAAGTGACTTCACTCCATGCCTTAGGGATGAATAACGAAGGCCCCCTCACCCCAGTATGCGAGGGCTTTTTGTCACTCGTGATCGCAGGCTCTTCCTGTGTTCCTCTGTTAACTCTCTTGAGTGTCCTGTGTCCCTAGCTCTTCACAGCTTCCCTATCTCACGCTATGGAGTTTCTCTTAGATCCTTTAGAACTGAGTTCCTTGGGTCTCAGCGCTCTCTTTTTTTTTTTTTTTTTTCTCTCCTAGGGGACACAAAGGGTTTCATGTCCCGCTAATAATTTAGTCAGGGCCATTTAACCTGGACGGGGGCGGGGCGGGTGTGTGTGTGTGGTGGGTGGTAGCACCGCCTTATGTAAATGAAGCAGCAGCTGGAGGCCTCACCTTAGGCCGCCTGCCCTTGGGCATATCAATCCTGTAGACCTCTCCACCACAGGGATGCGTTATTTCCTTTACCGGACAGATGGAGGCCAGGCATTAGACATCTTTATATCCTCCCTTACCTTTCCCCCTCCCTACCCCCCCACCCATGCCTGATTGGGACTGAGAGGGACTCAGTAAATATTTATTTACTCAGTGGCTCATCTACAATGTGCTGCCTTTCCACGGCTGTACTATGCCTCTCTCTACCTTTCAAAATGTCCTGCTTGACAGCCTCTTTCGCCCTCCAGGGGACCAAGCTGCAAATTCCAGATACACCAGGGAATCCCTGTAACCAGTAGTCATTACATGTCATTAAACAGCTAAAATCTTGCTTAGGGAGTGCTCACTTAGGCTTATCCTGGAAAAGTGAAATAGGAGGAGAGAACAGAAACATAAAAGAACTGACCTCTACACCATATGCAGCCTACACTATTATATTTAATTCATGATATTTATGATACTTCATGATTCATTTCTTAGATAAAAATGTCCTTAGAGTCTTGAACAATTTAATTTCCCTGATGGAAATACCTTCAGTTTTTCTGAACGTAATGTTTTTATGGCTCACAATAGAGAATTCTGACAATTTGGAAAAGTATAAAGATGAAGGAATAAATCACCTGTAAATCCACCTTGGAGGGATAAACTAGTTGTTTCAGAATTTTTTCATGCATAGTCCAGCATGTGCACACACACAAACATTTTGGAAAAATACATTATGTACGTTTTTGTAACCTATTTTCTCACTTAGTGACTGACAGGATGATCTTGTCCGTGTCCGTGAACATTTGCCTATGTCATCACATTGAGCATTGCGTAGGATTCACGGGATTTGAACAATGCATTGTATGAATTCACCATTGTGTATGTAACCAGTTTCCTAGTACTGAATATTTAAGTGGTTTCAACTTTGTATCAATCATAAGTATGCTGTAAATAGCAGTTTTCTACCTGTATCTTTGCATGCTTTCCCAGTTACTTTCTTAGTATAAGTTCCTTGGATTTAAGCTTGTGGGTCATTCATTATATTTGCACATTTTAAAGACGTTTATGTATCATCAAATTATCCTTCAGAAAGTTTAGAATAGTTTAGTTTCAGCACCTAGGTACTATTTGCTGATGCTTTTTGACTAAGGCCAGCAGGAGAATTGTATTTGAAATGTCAGGCTAAGGTATCAAATGGCGAAGGGAAATGTTCTACCTGGTTGCTTTACATTTCAATCTCTGCAGCATTAGAGGCTATATTATACTTATAGGCAGCATTAATTTTTATGAATTAATTAATAATTACTGATAAGATGTAAGTAATGCAGCATAGTTCTTGATTTACCTGAGGATAGACCTTTGCTAACGTTCCGCGTTTCTTTGTTTTCTGGATGAGGATTTATTTTCTTAATTTAGCTTCTCATCCTCAAGTGAAATGTGGATTTTATAACACAGATCATTCATTTGTATATTCTTAAATGCCTTCTATGGATTAACGTGTTCTAAATGCAGTTGATGGTAAAGCACTCAGCTTCTTGCCTAAATTATCCACGTTTTGGGGGGAGGCTTTCAGGCAAATGTCTGATTTTACTTTTCCACGTGAGTTGTTGTCTCAGTACATTTTACACAAAGGAAACAAAGCGGAAAATGTTGGAACTTGGTGAAAACAAATCCCAGGTGCACACGAATAAAGAAGGGTAGAGAAGGAGGAGAAGCATATGGGAAGAGGAGCAGAAAGGAACAGATGCCAGATGGAAGGAGTCAATGGAAGAGGCTGCCTAGGGTGTAGAAATGGAAAAGTCAAAATGTGGGGAGAGACCTTTCCATTTCTCAAAGCAGAAAGAATTCCAGTAGTAGCATGAGTCACACGAAAACTACTGAGTGGTTTATTTTAGTCACTGGGTCCAGGTTCTTCTACCAGAAACATTAAGAATCATTGACTGCAACACTACAGGAGAGCAGTCCATTCCAGTGTTTATTTCATGCCAAAAGTCTCAGAATTCTGCGTGTGGAAATAAACATATAACTAAACACTGTCTTCCCTCCATGTTGCCATCCTAATACCCCCATTTTGTTGCTCTCAAAAGCAGGTAGCTGGACTTTTATTGAGGACTGCTGTGTAGTTCACAGTACGTTTACACACTGTGGAAGTAACCAGCCAGTGTACCTTCACTGGGATTGTTAGAACCATCAGTTATCTTTCTAGGTATGCTGACAGTTTGCTCCTGTTATTTTTCAGGTCCCATTTGGAAGCCAGTTCTGACCAGTGGAAGCGTCTGCACCTTTCCCTTCAGGAACTTCTGGTGTGGCTACAGCTGAAAGATGATGAGTTAAGCCGGCAGGCACCTATTGGAGGCGATTTCCCAGCAGTTCAGAAGCAGAATCATGTACACAGGGTAGGATATTTTTAAGCATATAGTGGTTTACACATAGTAAGCATTCAATGACGGTTTTAAAATTAGTTTTGATTGAAACTAGGTTGAAAAAGGAAAAGAAATCAAGTGGAAGAGAAATCTTTTTTTTTTTTACTCCTCTAGTCCAAGGGTCAATTAGAAATAATCCAAGCCATTATATTTTAAATGTCAAAAGCATCTGCATTAATAGTATCACTTAAGATTTGTCCGTGTCTTTTGGCGATATTTTAAAATGTTATTTTGGAAAATATTAAACGTATGCTAAAGCGACATAATTTATAATAAACACCTGTGTACGCATCAAGACCAACAGTTATCAATTCATGGCCAATCTTACTTCTTCTATACCTCTGCTTTGTCCTCCATTATCTAAAAGCAAATCTCAGGCACAGATCATTTAATTCATGAATATTTGATAAAGTGTCTCTAAAAGATAAGAATTCGCTCTTTAAAGGTAACCACGTTGTTACTATAATTTTTTTTTTTTTTTTTTTTTTTTTTTTGCGGTACGCGGGCCTCTCACTGTTGTCGCCTCTCCCGATGCGGAGCACAGGCTCCGGACGCGCAGGCTCAGCGGCCGTGGCTCACGGGCCCAGCCGCTCCGCGGCATGTGGGATCTTCCCGGACCGGGGCACGAACCCGCGTCCCCTGCATCGGCAGGCGGACTCTCAACCGCTGCGCCACCAGGAAAGCCCTATAATACATTTTTAAAAATTTATTTATTTTATTTTTGGCTGCATTGGGTCTTCGTTGCTGTGCGCGGGCTTCCGCTAGCTGTGGCGAGCGGGGGCTACTCTTCATTGCGGTGCGCGGGCTTCTCATTGTGATGGCTTCTCTTGTTGTCGAGCACAGGCTCTAGGCGCTTGGGCTTCAGTGGTTGCAGTTCGTGGGCTCTAAAGCACAGGCTCAGTAGTTGTGGCGCACGGGCTTAGTTGCTCCGTGGTATGTGGGATCTTCCCGGACCAGGGCTCGAACCCGTGTCCCCTGCATCGGCAGGTGGATTCTTAACCACTGCGCCACCAGGGAAGCCCTGTAATACTTTTTAAATGTCAATAATTTTATCATGACAAATACCAAGGCAGTATTCAAGTTTCCATTTCTAATATACATGTCTTAAAGGTTTTAACAGGTTTTTGGTTTTTTGGTTTAAATAAGAATTGAAATAAGGTCCAGACATTGCACTTGGCTAATTTGTCTTTTAAATCCCCCCCCTTTTTTTCCGCTTTTTATTTTGAAGTAATTACAGATTCACAGTAAGTTACAAAAATAGTACAGAGAGTCTCCCTACACATTTCACCCAGTTTCCTCTAGTGGTTGCATCTAACATAACTGTAGAACAACATTTATTGTCATTTTAACATGTAATTGAGGTAAAAATTTACAGTTACAATGGTTACAACACAACTCAATTCAGGCTAGCCACATTTCAAGGGCTCGGATATGGCCAGTGGCTATTCTGTGGAACAGTGTAGTTCTACAGGTTTGACTGTATTTGGGTTTGCCCTTTTTTGGTCAGACTGCTTCATGGATAGTAATGTATTTTTCCATCACCAGGAGGTACACAGTGTCTTGTTTTCTCTTGTGTGTGTGTGATTTTTGGCAGCTATTAATGATCAATGGCTAGGGGTTGCAATGTGATGATTGCCTATTTCTGTCATTTCTTCTTCATTTATTAGTTGGAGTACTTCTGTGAAAAGAAAATGTATACTCATCCACAATTTGGGTACCCAGGATATAGTTCCTCTAGGACAGGTGGGGTAAATGTTTCTACTTTACCAGTCTTCAGAATAACAACTTGCTCGTTAGCATTCTCCAACTGCCATCAATTGTTTCTTTTTTTGCTTTAACGTCTTTATTGGAGTATAATTGCTTTACAGTGGTGTGCTAGTTTCTGCTGCATAACAAAGTGAATCAGCTATACATATACATATGTCTCCATATCTCTTCCCTCTTGCGTCTCCCTCCCTCCCACCCTCCCTATCCCACTCCTCTAGGTGGTCACAAAGCACCGAGCTGATCTCCCTGTGCCATGCGGCTGCTTCCCACTAGCTAGCTGTTTTACATTTGGGAGTGTATATATGTCAATGCCACTCTCTCACTTCTTCCCAGCTTACCCTTCCCCCTCCTCGTATCCTCAAGTCCATTCTCTAGTAGGTCTGCCTCTTTATTCTCATCTTGCCCCTAGGTTCTTCATGACATTTTTTTTCTTAGATTCCATATATATGTGTTAGTATATGGTATTTGTTTCTCTCCTTCTGACTTACTTCACTCTATATGACAGACTCCAGGTCCATCCACCTCACTACAAATAACTCAGTTTCATTTCTTTTTATGGCTGAGTAATATTCCATTGTATATATGTGCCACATCTTCTTTATCCATTCATCTGTTGATGGACACTTAGGTTGCTTCCACGTCCTGGCTATCGTAAATAGAGCTGCAGTGAACATTTTGGTACATGACTCTTTTAGAATTATGGTTTTCTCAGGGTATATGCCCAGTAGTGGGATTGCTGGGTCGTATGGTAGTTCTATTTGTAGTTTTTTAAGGAACCTCCATACTGTTCTGCATAGTGGTTGTATCAACTTACATTCCCACCAACGGTGCAAGAGGGTTCCCATTTCTCCACACCCTCTCCAGCATTTATTGTTTATAGATTTTTTAACATGTTTATTGTAGTATAATTGCTTTACAGTGGTGTGTTAGTTTCTGCTTTACAACAAAGTGAATCAGTTATACATATACATATGTTCCCATATCTCTTCCCTCTTGCATCTCCCTCCCTCCCACCCTCCCTATCCCACCCCTGTAGGTGGTCACAAAGCAGCGAGCTGATCTCCCTGTGCCATGAGGCTGCTTCCCACTAGCTATCCACCCTACGTTTGGTAGTGTGTATATGTCCATGCCACTCTCTCACTTCGTCACAGCTTACCCTTCCCCCTCCCCATATCCTCAAGTCCATGCTCTAGTAGGTCTGTGTTTTATTCCCGTCCTACCCCTAGGCTCTTCATGACATTTTTTTTTCTTACATTCCATATATATGTGTTAGCATACGGTATTTATTTTTCTCCTTCTGACTTACTTTGCTCTGTATGACAGACTCCAGGTCCATCCACCTCACTACAAATAACTCTGTAGATTTTTTGATGATGGCCATTCTGACCGGTGTGAGATGATATCTCATTGTAGTTTTGAGTTGCGTTTCTCTAATGATTAATGATGTTGAGCATTCTTTCACGTGTCTGTTGGCAATCTGTATATCTTCTTTGGAGAAATGTCTATTTAGGTCTTCTGCCCATTTTTGGATTGGGTTGTTTGTTTGCTTGATACTGAGCTGCATGAGCTGCTTGTAAATTTTGGAGATAAATCCTTTGTCAGTTGCTTCATTTGCAAATATTTTCTCCCATTCTGAAGGTTGTCTTTTCATCTTGTTTATGGTTGCCTTTGCTGTGCAAAAGCTGTTAAGTTTCATTAGGTCCCATTTGTTTATATTTCCATCTCTCTAGGAGCTGGGTCAAAAAGGAAAGGATCTTGCTTGATTTATGTCAAAGAGTGTTCGTCTTGTTTTCTGCTAAGAGTTTGATAGTGTCTGGCCTTACATTTAGGTCTTTAATCCTTTTTGAGTTTATTTTTGTGTGTGGTGTTAGGGAGTGTTCTAATTTCATTCTTTTCCGTGTAGCTGTCCAGTTTTCCCAGCACCACTTATTGAAGAGGCTGTCTAATTGTTCCTTTCCTTTGTTTGTTTTTCATTATATTTCTGTCTCCTCTACCAGACTCAGAGTGAGGAAGGCAGAGATTTGGTCTTGCTGACCTCCGAGACCCTAGTACCTAGCAAAGTGTCTGCCATACGGTGGGTACTGATAGGTGTTTTTGAAATGAGAATAGAAGGTACGTGAACAAAGTAAGGGAATAGAAAACCAAGTACATTACTGCCAAACAATAAAAGCTTGATAAAATGGTGCCACTTTTGTATGTTCAGCACTTAAAGGAAAGATATCTATGGAGACATAGCAAAACCTGGCATCCTGTAGAAAAGTCAATGGTTTATAGTATTCCAGAGAAGAGGATATAGGAGATGACAAAAATGGAAGAGAACGTGAGGGAAGACCCCGGAGTCTATAAAAAAATAGCCAAGGAAACTGCCAGTTTCTCCTTTAGCCATTCCCCTTCATATAATTCAGAATATTAAGGTAGCTTTTGTGGTAGGGTGTGATATAATAGCTATAATTTTGAAGTGTTCTAACTTCGAATAAATAGTGAAAACACTTCTGTATGTAGAAGAGCATTCACTGAGAAGGGTGGGCATTTAAAATAGAATGCATTATATGATATGGTGAAATGAGACAGAATTTCCACCAAAGGTGTAATTTTACTCTACTTCCAGAAATCAGAGAAGATGAATCATTGGACAAGTGCACTAGGATTCAGGAGACTGAGATTCTAGCGCTATTCATCTATAAGTTAGATGGTGATTGCTATTTTGTTCTTCAGGTATAAGATGAGGAGTTTGGTCTACGTAGTTTTTCCACAGTCCTTTCTAGCCACCATTTTGTTATAAATACAGCCTCACTCTCCCTGATTATTGACTTTGGTTGCCTGCTAACAGTGATAAAATGTTAGCACATATCATTCTCGGTCCTCTTACTCATGAATCTCATGACCGGTAATATGCTTTGGAGAGATGTGATGCTAGAGTTATGGGTAACATGCACCATATTGAAGAGAATCCATCCCCACTTGGCTAGTGTACTTATTCAGATACCCACTTACTCCCTTTCTTTGACATATCAGAGTCTCCAGCCCATTGATAACTCTTCGTTCTTTTTTTTTTTTTTTTGCGGTACACGGGCCTCTCACTGCTGTGGCCTCTCCCGTTGCGGAGCACAGGCTCCAGACGCGCAGGCTCAGCGGCCATGGCTCACAGGCCCAGCTGCTCTGCGGCATGTGGGATCTTCCCGGACCGGGGCACGAACCCGCGTCCCCTGCATCGGCAGGCAGATTCTCAACCACTGCACCACCAGGGAAGCCCGTTCGTTCTTTACATTAGTTCCGATGATCCTCTATCTTTATCTCCCTCCAGGTCCAACTTAGGTTCAATCATCAAGCATTTTAATAACTTTTTCAAGACCCTAAAATCCTTTGTTTGCTTCTTTATCTTTTTGTTGCTGTAATCTACAAAACCCTAATGATTGGAGGATCTAACTAAAGAGTTTCTCCTATCCAAACAACACCAGCACAGACTGACATAGTACCTTTTCAGGATGACCAACCTCCAGCCTTCCAACGCTAACACATCACTGGGTCAATTTACCTTTCTTCACTCTGTCTACTGTAGTCATTGCCACTGTTACAAGAGATCTTTTCTCCTCACTTTTCTGTATCTCCTCTTAACACCCTACAATGCAATCAACATTTCAATCAGAGTAATCTATGTAAAAATATAAATTGAATTATGTCATTCCTCGTCTTAACTTTTCAGTACCCTTGGGAAATGACCAAAAATCCTCAGCAAGGACCCCAAAGTCCCATCTGGCTGGTCTGGCCCCAATCTTTTCTTTTCTCACTGCCCTTCCTCTTGCTCTCTTGATGCTAGCTGTACTGCCTTCTTTTGCTTGTTTCCAGTTCTCTGTGTTCCTCTCTGGTGGGGCTTTTAACATGTTGATCCTCTGTCTGAAACCCTTTCTACTCAAACCTCCCCCCTCATAATTTCCTGGCTCATGTCTAATAATGCTTTACATCTTGGCTCAGGCATCAAGTAAGCTTTTCTCTGATGCCCACATTTGACCACATCTCCTTTTATATGCCTTCATAACACCGTACTTTTCTTTCTATAATGTAATGTTCTTTGTCATCATGAATATGTGTGACTTTTTGATTAATGTCAACCACCTTCACTAAACCTTGGGCTCCAAGAAGCTTGCTTTTGGGAAGAGGGTTGTCATTTTTATACCTAGCACCTTATAAAGTGTCTGGTACATGGTAGACAATGAATAGATAAAGGAACATAGGAATTAAGGAAAGAAGATAAGGAGGCAGGAAGGGAGGAAAACAACCAATGAACTAATCTTTTGTTCCTTCCTCTCTAGTCTACTGTGATCCAGGGCAGGGAAAGAAAGAATAAAGAGTGATGTTCCTTCCTCACTTGCAGCTTTTTTTCTCTTTACTCCTAAGTAAGCATCTTTTCATAGTGTGTACAGCTACTTTGATGCCCACTGTTTTTACTTGTGGTGTGGTCCAGTGTTTTCTTGAAATTCTCTTTGTATCCTTAAGAAAAACCCTTGTCACACAACACTTCCTCAGAGAACATCATCACTCCTAAGTGTTGATGAGAGAACAATTGTGCGCCCTGTTTACTCAGTTTTGTCACATTTATGCAGTAGCCCCTTTTATAGTTGTAGTGGAGTTGCTGTCTAGTCAGTGATGCTCTCATTGCCTGTGGACAAAAAGAACAAAGGAAAACCCTTGAAATTGGGTCTCTCTATCGGATCTTCTGAATCCAATTAGGAAGAGGTAAAGGAAACACAATCATTGCAAAACTCTGTCAAGATCTAGTCTTGAGGGCTTCCCTGGTGGCGCAGTGGTTGAGAGTCCGCCTGCCGATGCAGGGGACGCGGGTTCGTGCCCCGGTCCGGGAGGATCCCACGTGCCGCGGAGCGGCTGGGCCCGTGAGCCATGCCCATTAAAATGTCAAAAGTGTAAATACTAATTAAATATTTTTCACTTTTTTCCTACAAATCAGAATGCTTGTAAAACAGGTCATTTATATTTTCTTAGTATACCATTGCAAATTACTGATAAAGTTTTATAGCAAAATATCATGCGTCTTGTACTCTTAAAGCAAAAATATACAGTCAATCTCAATTACTCCGCTGTAGGTAAAGTTACAAGACGGTCCACACAGGTAGTTGGGGACTGCCGTCTCACTCCCCAAAGCAGTTTTTTACACCCACGGGAGCGGATCTGTGTTCCCCAAACCAGCTGGGCACCATAACACCTGCAACTGGAACGGCTCTGAGGACTAATTAATAAAATAATGTTCCATATGTGGTGAAGTGTTCTAAATAATTAAAGCTCAAATGTGCCTTAGCAAATATAAACTGACCAATTTTTATATCTTTTGAATACATTCTCCTGGCTTTTACAGTTCCTCATTACTTGCCTCACTAGACTGCCTCGTTTTCAATGAAGTGTGTATTCTCCTGGTCCAGATATATTTTTAAAACTGACTTCCTTTGTTTTACTTGAGCAGTCACTAAAGTGATATTTATTACTTGTCTACTCCTGTGATTAACCTAGAGAGAGTTTTAAAAGAACAAATCATAGTGGGGAATTTCTAAGGAGAACTGCAATAAACCATGAGTTTATTTAATTCTCTTCATCCCACCCCAAATTTAAATGGAAATTGGGTCTGGATTATAAGAACACTGTAGGTAATGACTTTTTGTTTGCATTTTTACTCATGAAGTTGTTTGTCATTCGGTTTTCATCTTTCAATTTAAAACTCTCTGTAATTCCTTCCCTAGAGACCATTAAGGACACCTTCAGAGCTCCCTGAGATTTTCTGGTTAAGACTTAGATGGAAGTAACGAATACATACATTATTAAAACAGTAGACAGAGAGCCATTATTGTGTGGATGCGGTTGACAAATGAAAAGGCTTGAATAAAGTAGTTTACTTATTCATTTGTCAGGTCATATATTATGCATGTTCAGTCTCCTCAGAAGTCACCACAAAGTGAGGGAGAGGTTCAGAAATTCAATAAAATTATCCTGAAATCACGTTGTAGATTATACGTTTATTTAAGCTAATTCTGTTAACATTGCTGGCCTGCTTCCTTTGGGTACATTTTAGTATGTGTGTTAGCTTGATGAGTTCCCTCATCAAGGGAATCCTTCTATTTCCACAGAAATAGAAAATGTCTTTAGGTGCCATTTGTGAAGGTTAAGATTCAAGTCAGCTCTGTGTTACCAGATCAATGCGTTGTTCCGTATCACCTCTGAAAAACGACAACAACAAAAGTTGTGATACAGTGATTCATTCTGGCATTCGTTGACCTAGCCTCCTGGAGTTTCTAAACAAGTTTGGTTCCCTTGCAAAGTTCACTGTTCGTTATCTACCTCTAAGATGTCTGTGTGACTAGGTTGGAGGAAATCGACATCTTTGTGATCGATTCTTCATCACTAATGGAGTAAGCTACTTTCATATAAGTTTGGAATTTTATGCAGTCATATTTAGAAATGCTGAATAGAAAAGATTTTAAATTATTTTTAGAACTACATTTCTAGCCATTTGAGGAAGTCTTCTGAAAACTAGCTATATCATCAAAACTTGAGAACAGAGTCATCTAGGATTTGCTACTTTTGTTTAATGACTATAATAAGATAAACTATGAATAGTTTACAAATTGACTTCTCTACCACAGTCCTCTTTATAACCATGTCAAAATATTTTTGCTATCCTGACAAATACTCTTAAAATAATATTTGTGTAGTACTTTGCCTTTACAAAGCACTTTGACACACATCTGTTTAATTACAGATGAACCCCTGATCTTTTTATGTGTTCTTCCATTTCCCCCACAAAATTATTTTAGGAAAAACTGTACCGTAACTCAGACGTCTAGAATTCATTGAGTCTTTCAGTAATTATTTATTGAGTGCCTGCTCTATGCCAGGGGCTGAAGGTACAGTAGTGAAGAAAACAAGACTCTGCCCCCACAGACCTTCAAATTTTAATGAGGGAAACACACAGTAAGCCAATACATTAATATATAAAATCACGTCAGGGCAATTCCCTGGCCGTCCAGTGGTTAGGACTCTGTGCTCTCACTGCTGCGGCCCCGGGTTTGATCCCTGGCTGGGGAACTAAGATTCCCACAAGCTGCACCACATGGCCAAAAAAAAAAAAAAGAACTAAAAACAATAAAATAAAATCATGTCAGGTCAGTTCTATGAAGAGAAAATGAACAAAATAAGGATAGAGAAAGACTGAGAGGTAGTGGCCTACCTACCTAAAGAGACTATAGTTGAGCAAAGGGCTGTGTGCGTGAGTGAGCCAAGCAAAGACCTTGGGTGAAGCATGTTCTAGGCAGGGGGAGCAGCTAATGCAAAGGCCAAGATGTAAAAACAGGTTTGGGGTGTCCAAGGAATAGCAGGGTAGGCTAGTGGTAGGTTGTTGAGAGAGGCAAAGACCAGATAATGTGGTCTTTTCTGCCGTAGTTTGGAGGTGGATCCTATTCTGTGTGTATTGAGACATCACTGGAGAATCACAGACAGGAATGGTGTGATCTGATTGATGTGTTCAGAAATGGACTCTGGCTGCTGTGTGAAGAAATGATGATAGGAGGAGCAAAACTGAAAGCAGGGAGAAAGTTAGGAGGGTGTTGAAGTCATTTAGGAAGGAGATAATGATGGCTTGGACTGGAATGGAAATGATAGATATGATGAAAAATTATATGACCCAAGATAAAGTTTGAAGGTAGAGCTGATAGAACTTAAGATAGACGGGGTATGGAATATGAGAGAAAGCAGAGTCAGCGATGACTCTGAAGTCTGTGGTTTGAACAAATGGGGAAATGATGATGCCCTTTATGGAAACAGGAAAGACTTCAAAATGATCATGGCTGAGGGTGTGTATGTGGAGAGAAACAGGAGTTCCATTTCTGGATTATGTTGATAGAAACAAATGGCGTGATTCAAAAATTATTCACCACTTACACTTGACAGTCTTAAATTTTGGTCGAGCCTCTTGAGAATGGATATTAATTAATTTTTCACAGGATTTCCTGATAATCCATTTATCTGCACTATTGCTTCAGAAAGAATTTCCAAAATTTCGGGTTTAGGCTCAACAACCTGATAGGTAATTCTCTAAATGACCCTAGGAGCAGATTGAATTTTCACCAGTGGTTTTTCAGGGTGAGCTCAGAGTTTAACAACATTATTATCTGTAGGAAGTGACTTCCCCAGTGGTTGTTGGAAGCAGCTCAACCTTAGGATTACGAGTCAAACAGCTGTGCACGATGCTGCGTGGGCACTAACTATTCCTCCACAGTATCACAGATCTGCAGGCAGGCTGGACTCTCTGCTGGCCCGTGCCCTTGATCTCAGAGAACACAACTTTTTGTTTAAAAGACTTCCAAAAGATAAATCTCAACAGGAGCTTGTTAAACATAGTTCCCCCCCCCCAGACGCTCCAAAATGTTTTTTCGTTGAGTAAAATTAGATATTTTTAAAAATAATTTCAGGCTTGAAATATGTCCATTTACTTTTTCAAACTTGCTTCAAATTGATTTAATCTCACTTATAAATTAATATTGTTGTTCATGTTGTTGACTATCTGAAACAATACTTAGATGTACCTGAAACAATGGCTAGATGTGTCTGATACCATAATCCCTTATCTTCACTTTTCTTCAGAAGTAGAGTGAAAATAAGATAAACTTTTTTCATCTTGTCTAAAGATGATGATGTGGTCAAACTCATAGAAGCAGAGAGTAGAGAGGTAGTTGCGAGGGCCTGGGGAGAGAGGGGGGAAATGTGGAGTTGTTCAACAAGTGTAAACTTTCAGTTATGCAAAATGAGTAAGTTCGTGAGGTCTACTGCGCAACCCAGTGCCTGTAGGTAACAGTATTGTATCGTGCACTTAAAACTTAAGTGGGTGGATCTCATATTAAGTGTTCTTGGCACAATAAAAAAAATAAAGATGATTATGACCTTTTCTTTATAGCCCATGTGTCCCATTTTCATAACTTCTCTAATACCAACTATGTCGAAGGAATATTAAGTGAACCCTTTGTCTTTCTGGGTTTTTTGGTTGCCACTTCTGGCAAATGTCCTTCTTCCTAAAATCCCTATGAATTTGTCTTGGATTCTTAGAGGCAAAACTTCTGGTACTCCAGTTAAGCACATTTGGATCTTGCCTTATTCCATGATCTTGGTTTCAAATTAATTGAGCAACGATTGTCCCTAAATCAGCAGTTAGTCATTAAAATATTTCTGACGTGCTTGAGACTCAATAAATATGGTGGCTCTTAAAATGAGGAAGGTCATTATGGCGAGAGAATGATTTCAGCAACGTTCTTATCGGAAGTAAAAACAATATAGGAGGCATACAGATAAGGTAGAAGTAATATGGAAACTAGAATGATAATATAGGATGACAAAACTAAAATACCCATCAATTTGTGGAAATGACTGTGTTACTGTCCTTGTCCTATGTGCACTTAGTAACCATTTGTTGAGATCACTTTAACCGCCGTTGGATCACTTTATTTTTGTTCTTTCTTTTTAAAAAATTGTTATTGGGGGTATAATTGATTTACAATGTTGTGTTTCTGCTGTACAGCAAAGTGAATCAGTTATACATGTACGTGTATCCACTCTTTTTTAGATTCTTTTTCCATATAGGTCATTACAGAGTATTGAGTAGAGTTCCCCGTGCTATACAGTAGGTCCTTATTAGTTATCTGTTTTATATATAGTAGTGCGTATGTGTCAATCCCAGTTTTCCAATTTAGAGTCTGTCCTCTCATCTCCTAGCTAATGCAGGCTAGAGGAAAAGCCCAACCAGCAGTTCAAATAATGGAACTTCCGAAAGTATGGACGTGAACATCTGCTCTAGAGAAGAAATCACTAGGATTAAGAAGGCAGGGTTAATAGGGCCTCCTCTTGAGGACAATCCACTTAGTGACTCAAAGATTACTCTCAGCTTTGGATCTGGAGCATAAGAGTAGACCCAGAAAAAGATCTCTCAGTTTTCCCCAATGGACAGCATTCATTTTTTTTCTCTCTCTTAATTCACGAAACCAGGCTTTCACCCTCGAGCACCGACTGCATCTAAATCCAGCTGGCCTCCATATAACACACTCTGGTGTTCTACCTGGGTGTTCTGTTATTTATTCAACAATATTTACTGATTATCTACTATGTGCCAAGCTATGGCTATAATTCTTAATATTAGTAATGAAAGACTATCTCAAACTGCCACCATGTAACAGGCCTGTGGCCAATTAATGATCTAAACGTGTTGATGATGGAATTTTAGAACTGGATGTTAGAACTTAGGTCAGGTACTTAGCAAACCTCTCCATTTTACAAATGAGCCTGGGAAGGCTCAGAGAGATTTTATGACTTGTCCTAGATCATGCAGCCAGCTTTTGGCCCGGCCCAGACTTGAACTTCTGGTGTCCTGCTACTCAGGACAGTGCTCTTTTCACCACTTCAGTCTGCCTCTCAGGATGGTTCTGGAAAGTTCTGCTAATAAATGTGGAGATAACGTATAGTCATTCCTTCAGACTTCTGGTCCAAATGACACAAATATAGACTTGCCACTTCAGTGGGAATATAGGTAAACTTCAGCTCCAGGGAAACTATACACTGTACCTGGTTGAAAGAGGTCTGTTTTGAAATGCAAGGGCTTTTACTTACATCCTTAGTTACAGGACCGCTGTCTCTAGGTGAAAGCAACATAGCTTGTCTCTCTGTAATGTCTGTACCTGGGCCCAGACTTCTCTTTCTGCCCCTCTCTTCTCTGAGGTATCTCAAGCAAATCAGTATCTCACTTTTCATCCCCTCTTTACATGGTTCTGAGCTACTATTTATGTATTATTAGGTATTTGTGGTAATATTCACCCTAATTTTTTTTCCCACAAGTAGGACAGACAGAAAAAAAAAAAGAATAATCAATGACTTGGTTCTTTATCACTTTCAGGTTTTTTATTTCTGATTTGCTTCATAGCCATTGGGATTGTCCACCTTTGTGGCTTCCACATTTTTTGTAATTCAGGAAACTTTAATTTTTTTGCTCTTACTCACTTTCAGCCTGGCTTAAGAATTTCAAGGTTTGGATTCGAAGTGACTAACTAACTGATGGCCTTATGTAAATCCTAATTTATCTGTACTTTACTTTGCACTGGTAAAACATTAATTGACTAAAAATATGCTTTTATACAAACTTACCTACTCAGCCAAACTGTTGTCTCCTTAAGGACAAAGATTAGGTCCCTACATCTGTACTACCTTATACATAACAGATTCAAAATAAATATTTGTGAATGAATTAATTAATCAGCAAGCAGTCAAGTCACCCAGTTGGTCATTATTTGTGATGTATAAATACTATCCAGCGGACAATTTAACCTTCACAATGAAATGGATTTACCTTGGGATTTGCTGCTACTGTAATTTTGTAGTGCACGATTCAAAGAAGTGAATTTTGTGAACCTTAAGAAGCTGAAGGAAAATTACCAGTTTAGTATGCCTGACTTTTTCTCATTTGTGAGATAGAATATTATTTTCTTTTCACAGAGGTACGCTACGTCTTTAGTAGTTGCTTCTAATTCTTCCACATGACTCTTTCAGAGACTTGGGCCTGGCTATCTTAAAAAGGGAAAAAAGAAGGTATGGGGGAAAAGATGTGTTTTAAAGAAAATGACTCCATCTGTTCAAAAGATTCAAGAAGTAAATATCTTAACATTTGAATATTGACATCTAAATAGGGTAAAGTTGCACTCTGTATGTGTATGGGAGAAGGGCTGTATATCTGATAGCTTTTTCACATCAGCACATGAATGAACCAACTTATCTGATTTAAAGTATTAATTATAATCTATGAGACAAAAATCGGTTTTGTATATGAGTATGTATTTTCCCCAGTGTCTTTCAAATAGACTTTTTTTGAGAAACAAGACACTTATCAAAGAGTTAAGGCTCTTGACGTTGAATGTTGTCATTGTTTAAAAATGGCTCCATTTTCCTTACTTTTAAAACGCGGTGAATTGTTATATAACATGCAGTCTACGGTGAGTTGATCAGTTATTGAAAAATCTATTTTTCATTCTTTTAATGCAACATCTTCACGGGGTTTTTGTTGTCTCGTTGTTATTATTTTTAGTACGTAAGCCTCTCTCCTTTAAACTCCATGCTACAAGGACCAATGATATCCATTGCCTACAACAGAGTCTGGTACATAGTAGGTGCTCAAAATTTATTACATGAATAAATGGAAGAGGACCTTTCGTATAACCATGTTTAACATGACATTCCTATTTATAGTTTTTTTCTTCCCTTTTTCTGGGGTTTTTACAGTCGTTTTATGTGTGTGTTTAGTCTAAATCTTAAATTCTGAAGATACAGTCACTTAACCCTCTCTTCCATCTACTTTCTTAATTTCTGGCAACCATGTGAAAATAATGGTGATTTTGTCTTTGTAACGACAGAACTTCCTTTGTCTTTTCTTTAGATTCATCTTAATTCTCAGTGACTCATATTTAAGAAATGAACTGTGCAGCTGTGGTGGAGCTAAGCCCTTGGCAACAACTCAAGGGGCAAACAAGTGGTCTCTCAAAATGGATGGGTGGTCCTTAGCCTTGAATTATTTGCTGTTCGGTTTTAACAATGGAATTGCATCATCAAACAGTGTCTTGAACACTTTCAGTTTGATGGGATCTTTAAGATCCATTTCCTTATTTGACAGACTTTGCTCCAATTATTATCTCCACTTTCCCCCGAGGTCTTTAACATACTCTTCTCTGCTATGGTGACCAACTGCCCTGGTTTGCCTGATGCTGTCCTGGTTTCAGCATTGAGAGGTCCGTGTCCTTAGTCCCTGGCAAACAAGGATGGTTGGTTTTCCATCTTTCGGTCTGTGTTCAAACCATTCCTATCCTAAAAAGAATGTATCTCTCTTTGCCTTGTGATCCTCTCCGTCCTGTCCTCCTCTTTTCCCTCTCAGAAAAAAAGATGCTACCACTTGAAATGTTGTCCCTTGAAATGCCTCCTCCTCCTCCCACTTACTCCTCAACTAAACCTATTTCCGAGGCTACTGCCCTCTACTGAAATTGCTCTCACCGAGTCTGATGAACACTTCTCAGTGCTGACCTTGCTTTACTTCTGTGTCATGATTGGACACTCTTGGTCACTTTATTCCTCTCAAACTCTCACCCTCTCTTCAGTAGGTTTACATCCCTTATTTCCCCCAGTCTTTACACCCATCCAGTCCTTTTCGTCCTTTCATTGGATCCAGTTCCTCTGGGGAAGATATATGAGTACAGGTGTATAATTCTCTCTCCACTGTTTATGATCCTTGAAATTTTACCAAGCAAATTGAAAATAGGAGAAAACTGTTCCCTAAAATTAGTGCTCACTCCCTTCCCTGGACCAGTTTTGTTTGTTTGTTTGTTTCTTTCTTTCTGCGGTACGCGGGCCTCTCACTGTTGTGGCCTCTCCCGTTGCGGAGCACAGGCTCCGGACGCGCAGGCTCAGCGGCCACGGCTCACGGGCCCAGCCGCTCCGCCGCACGTGGGATCCTCCCGGACCGGGGCACGAACCCGCGTCCCCTGCATCGGCAGGCGGACTCTCAACCACTGCGCCACCAGGGAAGCCCTGCTCATTACATTTTTATATGTGTTCTCCAGAATTTTCTTTTCCTCTCACTCCACTGAGGAATCTCATCTACTTATGTAATTTTAATCCTTGCCTGTATGCATAATCGTTGGCACTCAGTGGATATTAGCTTAGTGAGAGAATGACTCCTACATCTCGTTTCTTCTCCCTAAACATGGGTTTCGAAAAACTCGTTTCCTGGTGGAAGGAATGTTACATCTTCAAGCTGAGCGTATCACATCCCCTTACTCTGTTCCCCATACAGACCCCCCTCATTGGAGTCTGGGATTTTAATATTCATCTTTATTAATTTTATGCTGAACGTGCACATGAGGTGTTCTGGATCAGAGACAGATCTCCTTGAATTACTTTACAGTAAAGATCATCACTACCTTCCACCATCTGTTCAAGCCTTACCCCTAAGGTGGCGTGGTGAGATCTGATGAAAAGTTTCTCACGTGAGTGGCTGGGTGGGTCCTCCATGGGAAAGTAACCAGGAAAAAATGACTTTTCTCTGGTTATAAAGGAGAAGTAGGCAATTGTCCTCTTCTCCCCCCTGAAAGGGTCTCCTTGGAAACGTGATGGGCCTGAGTCCCAACTCCAACTTCTCTAGGAGCCAGCTAGCCCCATGCATCTCAGGTTTTACAACCTAGAAATGTCTCCAGGGTCTTGGCTTTATATTTGTGAAATGTAAATACCTACAGAGATAGCTACTCCAGTCTTTCTGACAACTTGGAGCTTAACCTGGGAACTACTCCGGGCTATAACCATTTGACCCTCTGGAGCAGAGAAATTAATTAGACAAATGACTACAGATCTAATTCCCATGGTATGGGAAGGTGTTCACGAGGCTAGAACTTTTTATAGGTGTACTGAGAAATCCAGGAGAGTTTATTTCCTCACATTTAGTTTAATTGCACCCAGCGTTCACTCCTTTACTCAACCTAGAAACTAGGAGTCACCCTTGCTCCTGCCCTTCTCTTCTCCAGCATCTGTTCGGTTAGCAAATTCCCAAATGTCTACTCTCTAAACATTTCCTTACTCTGTCTGTCTCTTTTTTTGCCCTGGTACCATTGCCCTGATTTATTTAAATCCTCATAATCTTTCACTGAATTTTTGCAATTGCCTCCTGTTTTCTCTGATTCCATTTCTGTCCTTCTCAAATACATACTCTGTACTAATGTCAGATAAATCTATTTGAAATGCACACATGCCCATGCCACTCCCCTGCTTAAATCCTTCAAAGCCTCCTGATTACCTCTGAGACAACACCTAGACTTCTTAGCAGGGCATATATGGTCATAGGTTGAGGTTCAAATCCTGACTTAAAGGTCTAATATAGTTTAAGATAAGAACAGTACCCTGATTCATCTCTGGACATGTCTTCTTGTACTTTATCTTCTAGAAACACCGGCCTACTTGAGATAATTGCACGTACCGCACTGAATTAGCCCTCTGTCTTCGCACCTGCATTTTTGTCATCTTTCTTCTTCCTCTAACCTGCTTTTCCCTGGCTAACTCATCATGTTCATGCTTTAGAATTCTTCTTGAATACTGTCTTCTCCACGAAGCCTTTCCCAATGTCCCTTCCCATATTATGCAAGCCTATAGCACTTTCCACATTGTGTTGAAATTATTTACGTGTTCGACTCTTCCACTATTTACTATAATAAGTTCCTACACAGGAAGGGCTGTTTTGCATTCAACTTTGTATTTCTGGTCTTTGGTATAGCCACTAACACATAGTAGTTCAGTAAAGGGAGCCATTATTATTTTATAATTAGTAGTATCAGTATCAGCTTCCTATCGTCAAGTCCAAAAGGAGAGACAAAGTAAAATAATAATTTTCTTGAAGCTAGAAAAATTAGATGTTTGAAAAAAATACAGGAATACAAGAAAGGTATACACATATACACATACATTCACGTGTGTGTGAGTGCACACCACGCACACGAACACAGAGATTACAAATGAAATACTAGAGGGAAAATCAGCCTTACACGTAAGCAAAGTAAATAACCCACCTACTCTGTATGGCTTCAAGGGTGCAAGAATATCCTACTATACACAAATTACATCCCTATCCACAGGCTGAATCCTAATATTCCACTTAACGAATTTCATTATTTTGGCTCAGAAACCTTGCCTCTCTCTACTAAACTGTAAATAACTTGGAAGGTGAATCATTTTGCAAAGTATCAGTCTCAGTATTCCTTTGAATGGTGAACGCCATTAGGATTTTATTTATAAATGTGTCATACATTCCACTCCTAGAGCACTCCTGTAACATGATACATTTGAAGTTTAAAGGAGATGCTCACACACAAAAAAAAGAATATAAAAAAAGGGCTTCCCTGGTGGCGCAGTGGTTGAGAGTCCGCCTGCCGATGCAGGGGACACGGGTTCGTGCCCCGGTCCGGGAAGATCCCACGTGCCGCGGAGCGGCTGGGCCCGTGAGCCATGGCCGCTGAGCGTGCGCGTCCGGAGCCTGTGCTCCGCAACGGAAGAGGCCACGACAGTGAGAGGCCCGCGTACCACAAAAAAAAAAAAAAATATATATATATATATATATATATATATAAAGGAGATGCTGCGAAGTGTTCTCCCAGTAACGGAGCACGTTTAAATTCAATAGGCAACATTACTAAAAATAACATAGAATTGAAAAAAAGATATGAATAATTAAGCCCTAGGTCAGGGCAATTATTATTACTGTTGTTTTTACACTGGTCTTTTAGCATTTATGTGATATTTAATACTTTAATTAACATCTTCCCTCTGAGATTGCCGAATCTGGGTCAATAACTATCTTCAGTGGTTTCAGAATATCTGTTCATTTATCCTAGCCTCTCAGGATGTGTCACAACCCTTAGCACTTGGTTAGATATGAACTTTATTGTTTTCTTTGTTTCTAGTGTGTTAGCTTTCTCCCTTCTTTTGGTTCAGAAACTTCTTGAAGGCAGAAAGTGTGCATTTTGCTTTTCTTTTAATCCCCTGTATTAAAGAAGATCACAGATTAGAGATTAAAATTGATAACTGATTTAGATGACCTCAAAACACGTGTTCTAGGCTCTTTTCTAGAAACTTGTTCCCACAATTTCTACCTTCAGTGTACCTCAAAACATTTCTCCTGTTTTCAAAGAAGTCACAATGGAAAAAGTAATGGGTATTTTTCAAAAGCGTTGAGTTTTTACTTAGTTTTTTTTTTTTTTTTTTTTTTTTTTTTTTTTTTTTTTTGCGGTATGCGGGCCTCTCACTGTTGTGGCCTCTCCCGTTGCGGAGCACAGGCTCCGGACGCACAGGCTCAGCGGCCATGGCTCACGGGCTTAGCTGCTCCGCGGCATGTGGGATCCTCCCGGACCAGGGCACGAACCCATGTCTCCTGCATCGGCAGGAGGACTCTCAACCACTGCGCCACCAGGGAAGCCCTTACTTAGTTTTTTATTAGTTTATTCATTATTCGTTTTTATCAGTTTACTATTAACACATCATTATGTTCATTGTCAGACATTTTGACAGAATTAACTGGTGATTATGAATTAGATGGGTTGTACACTTCAGTACAACCTAAGTTTTTCCAAGTGGGCCTTTAGGCTTCCCATTATGGTTTTGATATCTATTCTTTTGGGTGTGTGTAAGTTTCATTAGCCCTGCTAGGGTTTGTTTTTTGTGTGTGTTTTTTTTTTTTTTGTCTTCATTGCTGCATGTGGGCTTTCTCTAGTTGTGGTGAGCTAGGGCTACTCTTCGTTGCGGTGCATGGGCTTCTCATTGTGGTGGCTTCTCTTGTTGCGGAGCATGGGCTCTAGTCACGCGGGCTTCGGTAGTTGTGGCACATGGGCTCAGTAGTTGTGGCGCACGGGCTTAGTTGCTCCGTGGCACGTGGGATCTTCCTGGACCAGAGCTCGAACCCGTGTCCCCTGCATTGGCAGGTGGATTCTTAACCACTGTGCCAACAGGGAAGCCCCCTGCTAGGGTTTTGCAATATACATCTTATAACTTTAGCTCCAGATTTCAAGTTTGGTAGTCAAGTTATATAAATAAACCACTCTCATCTTAATTAAAGGACGTTAACATATGTTGAAAGCTCCCCTATCCTCTCCAGAATCGTTTTACAAACACAGTGTTTTCCTGATTAAAAGAAAGATCTGTCGAGCCGCCTTTATCATTTTATGACTGTCAGTTTATAAATAAAGGAGATAGAAATTGACCTGGGAATTTCATAACCAAGTTCTGAGCACCCAGGATTAATTTTGAGAAGAATGCCACAAGCCACATAAACATTTCTTTTCATCTCGTTTCACAGGCCTGCAAGAGGGAATTGAAAACGAAAGAACCTGTAATCATGAGTACTCTTGAGACTGTACGAATATTTCTGACAGAGCAGCCTTTGGAAGGACTAGAGAAACTCTACCAGGAGCCCAGAGGTAATTGAATGTGGAACTGTAATAACATATTGATAGAAGGATCAGTGGTGACAGAATGACCCATCCATTCTTGCTGGCAGTGTCTGGATAGCTCTCATATTTTCTAGGTTAAATAGAATCAATTCAAATTAAACCTTGATGTTGGAAAAGAAAAAGGAATCATAAAGCAGCATGCATAAATCTGTTTGCACATTCATAAATAAACATTAAAAGAGATTAGCGATCAATTATTGAAACATTTAGAAAATAATAAACAAAAGAGATAATCTGTGAGGAGGAAGTTTATTGTCACAAAGACTACAAGCTAATTTTCAATTTAAGAGCCTGCCTGATGTAAATTAGAGCTTGTGGTGTGCATCCTAACATTTTTCTACTCAATAGCTTCAATGAATCTTGGATTATCTGACTGATATAAAGTAGAACAGATTCACTCAGGAAGACACGACTTCAGATGTGCTAAACTATAGCAAATTGTATGCCAAAGTATAAAAGAGCCATTAATCAGTAGGTTGGCCTCTTGTTAAAGTGTACTCTTTCTTTTTTCCAGTATGACCTTTTTTTTTTTTTTTTTTTTTGTGGTACGCGGGCCTCTCACCGTTGTAGCCTCTCCCGTTGCGGAGCACAGGCTCCAGACGCGCAGGCTCAGCGGCCATGGCTCACAGGCCCAGCCGCTCCGCGGCACGTGGGATCCTCCCAGACCGGGGCACGAACCCGTGTCCCCTGCATCGGCAGGCGGACTCTCCACCACTGTGCCACCAGGGAAGCCCCAGTATGACCTTTGCAACAATGCTTGTTTTTTTTTTTTTTAACACGAAAATGAATGTGGCCTAAAACCTTGTTGTATTACCAATTTAGAGCTGCCTCCTGAGGAGAAAGCCCAGAATGTCACACGGCTCCTACGAAAGCAGGCTGAGGAGGTCAACACTGAGTGGGAAAAATTGAACCTGCACTCAGCTGACTGGCAGAGAAAAATAGATGAGGCCCTCGAAAGACTCCAGGAACTTCAGGAGGCAGTGGATGAACTGGACCTCAAACTGCGCCAAGCTGAAGTGATCAAGGGATCGTGGCAGCCCGTGGGCGATCTCCTCATTGACTCCCTCCAAGATCACCTCGAAAAAGTCAAGGTACCGTCTACTGCTTGGCTTCAGGGCCCTTTGAGAGATTCAAAACAGGTTCTAATCTGAACTCATCTGCAGTATTTTCTTCTCACAAAGTTAAAAATAGGGCCCTTAAGCATTCGAAATCTTTCACAAATTCAGAGTCTTCTGGCACATGGTATTTTCTCTAAGGGAAGATAGTGATCTAATCATGTGTCTCCAATAATATAAAATGAAATGTTAAGAAGTTACAGGGCCAAAAAATCATTTTGATTTTGCTCTCTGGGAGTTAACTTAAGTGTACTAAAATTGTCTGATTTACATGTGTATGTGTGTGTGTATTTGTGGTTCTTAGTATCACAGTAGGGAAAAATACAACATTTGATCAAGAGCCAGGAGTCTAGGTTTTGGCCTTTTTGCTAACTGGATTATATGACTTGGGTGAGTTATGGTACTGTGAGCTGAGACCAGTAATGCTGCCCTTCCCTGAGAAGGCCATGTGTACAATACAATTTTGAGTTGGATTAGTCCATTGCAGATATTAGGAAATATCACTCTATATTTGGAATACTGTCCATGAGACCAAAATTAAATTCCCTTATGGCACAAAGATGATAAATGTATTTATAAAGAAAAAATATACGTATTTAGGAGTATCATTTTGAAAACCAGCAACTTGAAACATATTTTGTCTATTTATCTAGTGTCAAAACTAACAAAAGTCCTGCAAGATCCAAATGCAGAAGAAGTGAAATCCTCACCTGCATTTGGCATGTTTACCAGCCCCCTCATTCTGGAAGGTCTCTTCCCCCTTGGCTTTCAGGAAACTGTTTCATCCACATTCTTCTTCTTCCTTTACTTTCCTCAGTTCTGAAACTCTACCCACCCTTCAGACGCTGGTATGCCCAAGTTTCTCACCTTAGCTCAGTTCCCTTTCTATTGTATAAAAACCTTAGCTCAGTTCTCTTCTTATGGTATAAATGCTCCCAGTTTGAAATGGCGTGGATGGTAACAAATCTAAATTTCTAGTCTGCATCTCTTTTCTGATCTGCTAACCCATATGCCATTAGAATTAAAATGCAACCATTCTGGGGCTTCCCTGGTGGCGCAGTGTTTGAGAGTCCGCCTGCCGATGCAGGGGTCGCGGGTTCGTGCCCCGGTCCGGGAGGATCCCACGTGCGGCGGAGCGGCTGGGCCCGTGAGCCATGGCCGCTGGGCCTGCGCGTCCGGAGCCTGTGCCCCGCAACGGGAGAGGCCACAACAGTGGGAGGCCCGCGTACCGCAAAAAAAAAAAAAAAAAAATGCAACCATTCTGAAAGCAAGTCCATTTGTTCTCCTGTTTCCCCATTCCCCTACCGATAGCCCTTTCTACCTGCCCTTTCTTCTGTGTTTCCTATTTCAGTTAGTGGATCATAATCCAACAAGTTGCTCAGGCTAGAAACTTGAGGTCCGTCCTTAAATCCTTCTACGTTTTCATTGACTGCTCATTTTACCTCAGAATATCTCCTTTATATTTTCTCTCCTCCTTTCACCCAGCGTCCTGTTCTAGTCCCCAACATCTGTTAGTTAGGTTGTTTTATTATACATCCTTAAGTCCCATTCCCCAGTCAGTGTAGCTGGCATATCACAAACACTGCATTTTAAATGTTTGGTTAGAGAATGAATGAATGAACAGTTTCTTTATTACTATCTCTGTATTTCCATTCTTTCCCAACTCTAATCCAGACTCTTTGCAGGAGGCTGCCTGCCTGACGATGAAATCCAGTGAATGCAGAGGGCAGGTGGCCCTGTTTCTTCCTAGCCCCGGCTTAAATTTCTGACTGTTGCTCCTGTCCTCTAGGCCATTCAGGACACACTGCCCACAGCCCTCTTGACCCAAATATGCCATCTTTCTTCATAACTCTCTGCCTGTGCATATGTTCTTCTCTCTGCCTGGATCAGCCCACCTTATCTACCTGGTGAACTTCCACTCAGCCCTCAAGGCCCAACTCAGATGGCATGTGTCCTTAGAGTTTTCCCTGTCTTCCACCCCCAACTCTCACCAAGCAGAAGAAACTGCCCTTAATTCAATGCTTTCATAGATCACCACACATGCTTACATTGTCACACTTAAACTTCACATATATTGTGGCAAGTCACTTATGTATTTTGTTGTCTTCCATAGAAAGTAAGTGAGGTTCCTAAGAGCAAGGACCATGCTGTACATCTTTGAATTCACAGTTCCTAGCACAGTGCCAGCGACATATAAGGAATCCAATTCAGCTTCACTCAACAGTTGTTTGTGAGCTACTGTAAAATGTGCCATACATGTAGTTGTAAATGAAACAGACTCGGTCTTTGTCCTCATGAAGCCTACAGTCTAACGTTGAATTGAAAAGCTCTTCATTATAATAGTAGGTGAAGATTTAAAAGGAGATTAGAAATTTGACTGTAACTTCCAAAATCTCTTCGCCAACATTCCGTGACCCCACGTCTAATATTTAAAGCTATGGTTAACATTTCTGTGTACATAAAAATTAACGTTTTGACATGTGTTACCTGTTCAGCCTTAAAAATACTGAAGTTTGTCCAAAAATGTAGGAACTAAATTCTTAAAAGTTTTCCCCCAAATGGCAAATAAACTTAAAAGAATGTCCCAAAGGAGGTAAATTAGTTAATCAATCAAGTGGCTGAATGTCTAGGCTTTAGAGCAGACATAAAGGATTCATTCTGAGCCATACCTATCACACAGGAGCATTAGTAGGATAATGAATGTGGATGGAGAATGTATACAGCATGACTTAATAACAAAAACTAAGTAAAAGCAGATCAGCTCAAATATCACCTGGCCCTTACCCCACCCTATTTGCAGTCTTCTTTTCAGTTCCCCTCTCTCATCTGTTCTTGATCCTAAGACGAATTTCATTTCGCATCGGCAAGACTCCTCGTTCTGATGCAAATAATAACAGAACACATATACATTAAATGTTTGTCTAAAAAGAGCTTATGGGACTTCCCCGGTGGTCCAGTGGTTAAGACGCTGCCTTCCAGTGCAGGGGGAACGGGTTCCATCCCTGGTCGGAGACCTAAGATCCCACATACTGCGGGGTGCGACCAAAATTAAAAATACATATAAATTTAAAAAAAAGAATATGTGCGTACTGGTCATAATAGTTGTGATTATTTTGGTTTCTAAACCGGTGTTGTACAAATATTCTACGCATATCTTAAAACTGTAGATTATATGAATTCATATATATTTATTTCCCTTCAGTAGTTCCGCTTCATTTTGCAGTGGAAATGAAAACCCGTCTTTTTTTCTGTTGCATCTCAGTGGTGCCAGATTTGAAACTCTGAAACTTTGGTGGTGGTAGTTTATAGGGAGTGAATTTTATTAACTAAAACTTACTTTGAAAAGAAGTAGAAGAGTACTGAAAACCAGTATTCCCATTTTTCTACTCAGCAATTTAAGCCCTCAGAGGCTCCACGCTGTAGGGAACTCCAAACGGAGAGCTAGGCAGGTAGCCAGAAGAACATTTTATATATCCGTCTCAGTTTGTTTTCATCACCCCAGTGACTGTCTCATAATATCCACCTCCATTCGGATCTCATTTGTTAAAGAAGCTGTTATTTAAGTAACTATGGAATGTGTGTTTGTGTGGGATTTAGCATTACATCATTTCATTAGCAAATGCGGCTTTTGGATTTGGAGAATGGATAGAACGACTACGTCCTGGGACACTGTGGACATGGCGTCATTACTAGTAATCATCTTTAGGACAGTGTACATAAAATAAATCAAGAGAAAGGAACATAATGTTAATATTGACTATCCAGCTCACTAAGAATCTCACCCTTCCAAATATAGCTTCATAGGAATAACCACTAGAATAAAATTTAAATTTTAAATGCCTCTTTATTTTTAAAATTCATGATTCATACTGCTTATCAAATATTTTAAGGGCAGAATCATGATTTCTCACTTTACTGGAAATAACACCCATGCTTATGTGACTAGACAAATGTTCTTACTTTCCTTGTAGTAATGGGGAATGAGAATAACTCCTGGAATCACTAAGTGTTCTACATATATCTATAAGTGGAGCATATGCAGGTTTTAATAAAGTAGAACAACTTTTGCAACTGAAGTCTACATATGACATTTTTGTTCTTAAGAACAATTCCTGTGTGAAAAAGTTCATGTGAGTTGTTGTTTTCCCCAGTTGTCTCTTTGTTCTAATCTACCATGGTTTCTTAACACAGATTGCTACATCATTCTTGAGCCGGAAATATTCCACTGCCCTTAGTTTGCCAGTTGACTTGAAACACAGTTTTTCACACACCATGGTTAGGCTCTCCCAGGCTGCCTTCTTGGGATATGCAAATTTGTCACATCTACGTAGTTATGCATATTACGTCTTTGTTTAGTTTTTTAATCAGACCTTCAGCTGACATTTTTTTGCTATGAAAAGTCAAGGACAGGGACTCTGAGCTTTTTCTTAAAGTTCTTACCACAAAATATTTTAATTAGACCTTTTTGGAATTATAGTTGAGAATAATGTAGTGATGTGTGTGCTAGAAGAGGGACCATGGTGGTGAAGGCACCATGCCATCCTGACTGACTTAATGTTCAACATTCACGTCTGAAAATGTAAGAAGAAAACTGGCAAATGCTTCTCTTCAGATTACCTGTGGCTTGGTTTATCTGAGAAATTGGTCAAAGAAATGCTGTCTCAGAGTCTGACACTGAGAAAACCAAGTACGTTTCCTCCTGATAGGTAACGTGAAATGTGATGTAACGTATTAGAATTTCATATTCACTTTCGGAAGCCGGAAGCTTTCGGCCCCGTTCACGTAACTCTATCTTCCCTTACTGTTTTTCTCATCTTAACCCTGGTTCTAATATTTTATTATTATTTTATCAATTTTGTTATATTTGTCATTTATATGAGTTGACCTTAAATCCTTTCTTATATATGAGTTTTATAGAGAAAGTTTATAATCCTTTCTTACAGAGATAGGGGATGCTTGGTTAGACAGAACCATCACAGAGCAGCCCTTACAATGATTCAAAATATGTAAGCTCTCCCCACTCTGAATAAAGAATCGACATCTCCACAATGAATAAGGTGTCCTCTCTGTAGTAGGAAAAGTAAAGCTTAGTAATATTCTGTTAATTGTTACTGGCTACAAATGAATTGCTCTGTGGAGGCTTTTGTTATTGTTTTTATACGGATGCTATGTGTGCTGTGTAAGCCTTTGACGGAGAAGAAAACACAAACAAAAGAGATATAATCCTTTATAAATCTGGGTTAAAAACGGAACTGATGCCTGTCCTATGGAGTAACTAGGGTTTTACCTAGTTTTCAAAGCATACAATTGTGATGTTTTAAAGCATCGGATTTGGCCTTTGATATCTGGGAACATATCTATAAGAAGGCATATCGTAGTAACTCTCACTTATATACTTCAGAAGTATAGTATTTATTTTTTAATAGAATGGTCATTATTGGCCTTACTAGAGCTTAGAAACTAAAGTAGGAGTTAATCATCGTAAATTTCCTAACCAAATAATTTTTTCGATGTAAAACTAAGTGTAAGTTAGTGTTGCCAGGAGAGCTTATTACTTAGTTCCCATGTGCTCGCTCTCATTTCCTGCTTTGTTTATAAAGTTAAAAGCAAGTTACTTAGGGTAGCAATGTCAAATCACGTTCCTTACCCAAGGCATCTGACTTTAGATAGTGCTGTGTGTGTTTTTAAAGCCTCTACCTTGATTTAGACAGAGCCTTCGGTTACCATGCTATTCCCATTCTGCCTTTGAAACTTCTGAAAAGGCAGTGCAGAGTAATTGTTTCAGACATCTGCTTAGCATACTTCGAAGTGCATATAAGTTCTTTTTCAGTTTCATTTGAACCCCAGCTGTCTTCACCGAAGTCTATAATCAATCTGAATTAAGTTGTCCTACTTCTCCTAATAAGTCTCTTATTAAGTTCTGCATCAGCCTCTTAGGGAGACTTAAAAGCTAATTCATGTAGAATTGCCATTTTCTACCAATTCACTTGTCAGCTCTCCAAATTCCAAGGAAAACAATTGCAAAGACTATTAATTTGGCTCTTCATAAACAACTTATGTAAGTGTAGTATACATTGGAACCAAGCAAATGATTTAAAACAGTGGGTGGGAGGAAATAAGTTGATGACATTCGACACTGCTTTCTTTTTGACTGTTTTGAGATGCCCTCCACATTCAAAGCACAAAGCCTTTTAGTTAGTAAGATAAATAAGATAATTACTGAGTGAACTTTGCTTCAAGATAGGAAGAGGCTTTCGAACAGTTGGAAAAGGCACATGTTCTTTTTATTACTGAACTTATTTTAATTTGGACTTCTTTGTATTCCTTTGATGGACTGTGATAAAAGAAGGAGCTAGAATTGGTTACCATTGTTACTGCATTAACTCAGAGTTGTACAGCTCTTCTGGTTCTGGAATATTTAGGAGATCATGGCTAATCAGAACGTTCAGATAATGAGTTCATCTGACGTTATTCTACTAAAGAAATATTTAATTAGATAATAAAAATTCCTCCAGAGAATATCATCCTTCCTACTGTTTGAAAACAACCATGTCAAAAACTGATCCTTTAATATGCCAATCCTGTTTACTGTGGGCTTATTCCAGAAGCTTTGTTTGTGGCTGGTAGTGATTATAAACAGTATTCCTCAAGAGTCTTGGGTAATAAAAGACTATTCACAACAAAAACTTAAGTCATATAGTATCAGCATTAACAGATCTAAAAACTCAATCATTCATTCATCCGTGATACGGTTAAAACCTATACCCAGAGAAATCTGATCTCATTACAGAGTGTGAATGTCTATTTCATGAATAAAATCGTATTGGGAGTTATATTAATGGCATCTTAGTTTTCCTGAGAATATTATCATTTAGCACCAAGCTGAGAGAGCAAGAATTTGCATTAGCTTGCATGTATGGGTGTCTGTAACACATTAACTAGAAACAGTTTTAAAATGTGAGTTATTTAACTTGAGATTACGTATTTCCTTAGGAGATGGGAGCACACAGTCAGTTTGTATTTTTTTTTTAAAATTTATTTATTTATTTATTTATGGCTGCGTTGGGTCTTCGTTTCTGTGTGAGGGCTTTCTCCAGTTGTGGCAAGCGGGGGCCACTCTTCATCGCGGTGCGCGGGCCTCTCAGTATCGCGGCCTCTCTTGTCGCGGAGCACAGGCTCCAGACGCGCAGGCTCAGTAATTGTGGCTCACGGGCCCAGTTGCTCCGCGGCATGTGGGATCTTCCCAGCCCAGGGCTCGAACCCGTGTCCCCTGTATTGGCAGGCAGATTCTTAACCACTGCGCCACCAGGGAAGCCCCCTGTATTTTTTTTAATTCATGTTTATTGGAGTATAATTCCTTCACAGTGCTGTGTTAGTTTCTGTTGTACAGGACGTGGAAGCAACCTAAGTGTCCATCGACAGATGAATGGATAAAGAAGATGTGGCACATATATACAATGGAATATTACTCGGCCATAAAAAGAAACGAAATTGAGTTATTGGTAGTGAGGTGGATGGACCTAGAGTCTGTCATACAGAGTGAAGTAAGTCAGAAAGAGGAAAACAAATATCATACGTTAACGCATATATATGGAATCAGTATGTATTTTTATTCTCCTTTGACATCTACCAAAGTCTCAACAAGTTTAAACTTCAGTTATGTCACTCTGCTACCAGAAGCACAACAAGGAATGATCTAAGAACAAATAGCCCAAGGAGCGGGCGCCTATCGTGTTCCCATTATACTTCGCAGTTACAATGTTTAGAATTACACAGCTAACATTGACACCAATGTTATGCCTCATGCAATCTTACCTAACTAAGTTAAGCCATGGCATTGAGTAATTGTTCTTGGTTAACCGATCTTCTGAGTATTTTGGGAACAGATGTGCCTGTGGTACTAATGGAACTCTTATTTTAATGGGTCCTGAGAAAAGTAAACTTTTTCAAAAAAGATCTTTCCATACTAAACTAATATTTTTATAGTTTACAATTACTATGGATTTTTCTATCAACCGTACTTGCCAAAAGCAGTGCTTCTCAAACTTTTCTACTTCAGTTTTCTTAATGGCCAAGGAGGTGAAGCCAGATATCCTCCTCTTCCACCTGTTTACCTCCTTTTCCCACGAGCATGAGCTTTCTTTGATGCTTATTTTTTAAATCTCATTTCAATTTTGTAGTCTTCTCCAAAATGGATTTGTTGTGTTTTAATATAAAGGTGTTCTCCAACATATTAAGTAAAATGCATCCTCCAGTATATTCACCTATGGGTATGAAAGCATAATTTGAGAAGCATGATAGGAAAAATTGCCCAATTTGTGCTGGCTTCATCTTTTTCCAGCAACTTCTTTCTTTTATGTGCACATACACAAAGAGTAGATCCTTGCCATTTCAAGTGTATCGTTCGCACTTTCATCTTTGTGATTCAAAAGGTCCATGACTTGTAGCCCTTCGTGATTTTGAGCATATATTCTTTGAGGCTTTTGTGCCCCAGTCACTTAACTAATGATTTAACTGGTGTTATAGGTCAGGTTCCCTGGAAGCAGACCCTGAGAATAGGGGTCTGGGTGTACAGGGTTGGTAGACGGTCTGCTTTCAGGAGAAGCCTGTGTGGGAGTTACGGAAGCATAACAAGGGAGATGAAAGAGCCAAGCAAGCATGCCATCTCAGGCAAAATCTAGCTTTGTGTCTTGGTTCAAATGGAGAAAGCTCTGGAGTATGAGCCATACAGCAGAGCTGGTCTTTTACTCCCCAGCCAGTCATTGGCTGTGGCCAGCGGTATGCTAGTAAACATTTATCCGCTAGCTCTGAGGTGAACACTGATTTGTAGTGTTTTCCAATTGTAGCGGTGTAAATACCCCCACCGTGACTGATTCAAGCTACCAACATGACCTCACCGAAGGGAGACTTGGGAAGAGACGCACACAATTGACTCTTGGGCTCTGCTCCAGCACACCACTGGCTGTGGCCCACCGCTAGAGACATGAGTTACCTCCCAGGCCAGGAGTGTGTGTTACCTCCTGGGATAGGGGGCTCCTATCAGCAGAGATCGCCTTTCTGAAGAAGAGAAGCAGCTGTGAGACATGAGTAGGCGACTGTCATAGCAGCTGGGGGATGGATGCACAGGCCAGGAAAAGTGTCCCCTACAGCCAGTAAGCGAACCTACTAGTCCACTCAGGCTCCGTGTCTCAACATGGCCTTTTCAATGCTGTTTTGTTCTTGCACGTGCAGTAATTCTTTAGAGGTGATGAAAATGTTGTTTCTTTGTGAAAAATCTACCCTCCCCCTGCCCAACCTACCTCCTAGGCACTTACTGGGTTTGGTCATAGAAGAGAAGAGTTAATGGAAATGTCTAAGAAAGTGGTGATGATTAGTACAGAAAATGGCTTTATAAGCAATTTTGGCTTTACAGTTATGTAATCTCTAAGTGTCTCTGTTGATCAGATATTTGTCAATTTGGGGATTCTAGGTGTTCAGGCATAGCCATTGAGAATGTCAAGAATTTTCTGTGGCAGTGACTCTCAGCGTAGTGTGCCTCAGAATCACCTAGAGGACTTGTGGAAACCCAGACAGGTGAACCCCAGAGTTTCTGGTTCAGGAGGTCTGGAACAGGGCTAAGAATCTGTGTTTCTAACCAGTTCCCAGGACTGCTTTGAGACACATCAATTCCAGAGTAAAACTACAGTATATATATATACTGTAATATATATATATGTATATATATGTATATATATGTATATATACATATACATATAGTATATACATATATACATACATATATGTACATATATACATACATATATACATATGTATATACATATATATGTGTATATACATATATACATACATATATATATGTATATACTAAATACATACTTGTTTTTTGTTAGTAATTCTCCAATTATAAATAATAAATACATCATTTGTTATTTCTTTTATATTTAACAACATCCAGAACATTTAATTTAAAGATGAATGCAGGCACATGGCCTCCTGTGCGTGATTGATAGTTGAGATGAGCAGAGTTTCACTCTGAGACCTTGCAGTGAATAACGGCCTACTCTTCCTGAATCTCTCTTGTGAAAGACATTCACAGTTATTTATTCCAGTTTTCTTGTTGGTATTTTAATGGCCCTCATACAATTTTTGAGTTGCTCCAAAAGACTTAGAACTTAACTTGCCTTCCCACTCTTAATACTTTAAGATATTTAGTCACACAATATTCACTTTGTTTAAATGTTATCATATTTACCAATAAAAGCAATTAAATTTTCAAATACTCCTCATAATTTTCTGCCAAACATACTGATTATAAACAAGTACTTTACAGAGTTTCTGAACTCGGGGACATTCAGAATAGTTGAGACTATTCAGCTTTTTAAAATTAAAACCTGCTTGCTAGGTGTGAATAGCTGATAACTCATTCAGGAATTCCTACATTTTCTAATTTATCTTGTCAAGCCACTGAGGCTCTGTGTTCATGATGGGAGGGTGTGTGTTTGTGTGTAGAAATGGAGATGGATATGGGGTGAAACTGGGAGAATGACTGGGATAAAGTAGGAAATAGTCTTAACTGCAGTAATTGGGGAAGAGGGTTTTTTTTTTTTTTTTCCCCCAAAGGTGGTGCAAAATCACTCTATTAATTGCCTGTGAAAAAGTTTATGGTCTTGATATAGGGTGAGTGGTATATGTGATGAAAATTATGGGTGAAATATAATAGCAACAGATATGTTAAAATATGCTTTAACATTAAACAAGCAATATTTAAAACAACCGCTCCCCCTTATCCTGGAATCTTGGGGGGATAGGGAGATGGAAATAAAGGAAATTTTACATTAAAAGTAATTTGATTAATGTTTAATGTAAAAATGAAATAGCTATGTATAAACCCACTCAAATATACATTAAATAATTGAGTTAACTGAATTAGGCAGAGTAAAGGCACATTGCTTTTCAGTGTTTTCAAAAATTGGTCCACGTATCACTTATGTTTTTGTTTGTAACCTTCAATATTTATTGTTTCCACGGTGTGCTCAGCCCTGAAATGTCAAACTCTCTTAACCAGAATGAGGCTGGAGAATCTAACACTAAGATAGATTTCTTCTCCTGTTAAAGAATTGATTTTTTATGGTGAAGTTTTTTTCTTCATATGGTTAAGTGCCTGCTGGTCCTATTTCAAAACACTTATTTTTAGAAGTGTTGTTCCCTGGGATGCCACATTATTATAGACTCAGTGGGCTCCTTTGGAACTTTTCCCTATCGATGTTCAAATTGTATCATCGTGATCTTAACATGGCATACTAAGCAAGTTAGCAAAGAGAATAAAGTCAATTTATCAGCAATATATGCCAAAGTATATTGATTAAGTAGAAACTAAAGTAGATGAGGGGTAAGCAATATATTGGTTTGTTTTTTGGAACGAGTGACAAGCCACCACTGAGTTTCATTTTATTTTACTTATTTTCCTACTCTTAAAGGCTTTTACCCAATTTGGAGTCCGTACATTGCTGTGAACCTAAATCTTATTAGGTCTCATTTAATATTATACCCATTGAATTGCCCCATGGTTTCAGGCCCTTGTCTGCCCAAGGTCAAGTAGGCCACATGCAACAACATTTCACCTCCTTCCCCCACCACTTGTCAGTTAGCCCTTGGCTTCCAGTATTTCCAGCAGAGAAAGGCTAAAGCCAAAAAAGAATGGTTCATTGTTTTCAACTTACACAAACCCCATACTACAAGGGTTATCCAATATAATGGTGACTTTTGTGCATCCAATAAAGCATAAGGTTAGCAGAAATACAAGCTAAACAAATGAGCATAAGTTCTATTGATCCTTTGACTTACACAGTGAATAAAATATTACCTTTGGAACCATCCTGACATTTTGTTATAAAGGTTAAAGGAAGATGTTTACAAGGTTGTCTCAGTGTAAAAATCGCCTGCAGGTTGGGGTTGAGTGTCCTGTGCAAGATGGGTCTTAAAGAAATCTGACCCACTTGGACTTTCAAAAAAACCTTGAATTCTTAATTAAAAGATAGTGGGTTTTCTTTTTTTTAAAAAAAACCCTTTTTTCAACTGAAATAGTTCTCCTCTTTAGATAATCAGTACAGCATCATTCCTACAGATTTTTGAGGATACTAAGTCACACTTTTTTTTTTTTTTTGGCCGCGTTGCGCAACGTGTGGGATCTCATCTTAGTTCCTGGACCAGGGATTGAACCCGTGCCCCCTGTGGTGGAAGCACGGAGTCTTAACCACTGGACCGCCAGGGAAGTCCCACGCTCCTTTTTTTGCAAAAGAAAACAGAAATCTATTACTGTTTTAAAATCTGGTATCTTTTCCCCACACCCTCTCCAGCATTTATTGTTTGTAGATTTTTTGATGAATGGCCATTCTGACCTGTGTGAGGTGATACCTCACTGTAGTTTTGATTTGCATTTCTCTGATGATTAGTGATGTTGAGCATCCATTCATGTGTTTGTTGGCAATCTGTATATCTTCTTTGGAGAAATGTCCGTTTAGGTCTTCTGTCCATTTTTGGATTGGGTTATTTGATTTTTTTGATATTGAGCTGCATGAGCTGCTTGTATATTTTCGAGATTACTCCTTTGTCAGTTGCTTCATTTGCAAATATTTTCTCCCATTCTGAGGGTGGTCTTTTCATCTTGTTTATGGTTTCCTTTGCTCTGCAAAAGCTTTTAAGTTTCATTCGGTCCCATTTGTTTATTTTTGTTTTTATTTCCATTTCTCTCGGAGGTGGGTCAAAAAGGATCTTGCTGTGATTTATGTCAAAGAGTGTTCTTCCTACGTTTTCCTCTGAGAGTTTGATAGTGTCTGGCCTTACATTTAGGTCTTTAATCCATTTTGAGTTTATTTTTGTGTATGGTGTTAGGGAGTGTTCTCATTTCATTCTTTTCCATGTAGCTGTCCAGTTTTCCCAGCACCACTTATTGAAGAGGCTGTCTTTTCTCCATGTTGGTGGGAATGTAAATTGATACCACCACTACAGAGAACACTATGGAGGTTCCTTAAAAAACTACAAATGGGGCTTCCCTGGTGGCGCAGTGGTTGAGAATCCGCCTGCCGATGCAGGAGACACGGGTTCGTGCCCCGGTCCGGGAAGATCCCACATGCCGCGGAGCAACTGAGCCCGTGAGCCATGGCCGCTGGGCCTGCACGTCCGGAGCCTGTGCTCCGCAACGGGAGAGGCCACAGCAGTGAGAGGCCCGCATACCGCAAAAAAAAAAAAAAAAAAAAAAAAAACTACAAATGGAACTACCATACGACCTAGCAATCCCACTCCTGGGCATATACCCTGAGAAAACCATAATTCAAAAAGAGTCATGTACCAAAATGTTTATTGCAGCTCTATTTACGATAGCCAGGACATGGAAGCAACCTAAGTGTCCATCAGCAGGTGAATGGATAAAGAAGATGTGGAACATATAAACAGTGGATTATTACTCAGCCATAAAAAGAAACGAAATTGATTTATTTGTAGTGAGGTGGATGGACCTAGAGTCTGTCATACAGTGTGAAGTAAATCAGAAAGAGAAAAACAAATACCGTATGCTAACACATATATATGGAATCTTAAAAAAAAAACGGTTCTGAAGAACCTAGGGGCAGGACAGGAATAAAGAGGCAGACGTAGAGAGTAGACTTGAGGACACGGGGAGGGGGTAGGGTAAGCCGGGACAAAGTGAGAGAGTAGCATGGACATATAAACACTACCAAATGTAAAATAGATAGCTAGCGGGAAGCCAAATGTAAAATAGATAGCTAGTGGGAAGCAGCTGCATCGCATGGGGAGATGAGCTCAGTGCTTTGTGACCACCTAGAGGGGTGGGATAGGGGGAAGGTGGGAAGGAGACGCAAGAGGGAGGGGATATGGGGATATATATATATACATACAGCTGTTTCACTTTGTTATAAAGCAGAAACTAACACAACATTGTAAAGCAGTTATACTCCAATAAAGATGTGAAAGAAAGAAAGAAATTATGAGCAAAAAGAAATTTTTTAAAAAAATCTGGTATCTTTGTTGAATACTAATCACTTTTTTTAAAGGTAGATTTGGCCAGTGACTTAATTTTTTTTTGAACTAACGTTTGAGTCCATTGATTTAACAGCTTGACACTTAGACAGATTTGTGTCCATAGTAATTTATTCATCATTCACATGTACTTAGGTGGACATTATCATGATAGCAGTTGTCCTAACAGAACATAACAGGATATGAATTTAGATCTTACCTGAAGATGTGATCAGAGAAATCAGAGGACTATCTTGAAAGTAAACTTCTCAAAGTATGGTGAGAAAAATGAAGCACAAGGTAAACTCTTGGCTCCACTTAAGTAGCTAGGTCTTTCACACTCACACACACACACACACACACATATGTTGAGGTAAAAATAATAACCGCTAATATGTCTGGAGGCGAAACATCGCTTAGAAGTAAATACATAAGACTTTCTTTTCAGCCTAGGAATACGAGGAAATGAAGATGAACCATTATAAAAAATTTATCAATCTAATTTTTAAACATGCTGTTGCATAGATTTTAATGAAGAAAATCCATTTTAGTTCATTTCATTTGACATTAAGTGGAATATTTTCTTCTTTGTTGTTCCATTTGTAAGAAAGAAAGACATTTTGGAAAAACTAAAAACATTCATTAAATTCAGGAGCTACAATAATCTGAAAGTAAAACTAAAAAATTATAGAAGAGCATTTTACAATCATTTTCAGCCCTCTTCCATTTAATTATTTCTGTCTCGGCTCTTAGAAAATTTATTTTCATCTCTGATTCAGTTCTGCTTTAGTATTTCTAAGTTGATAACAAGATATTGAATGAAAACTCAAATGAGCAAAAATCCATTTTGTTTCAGTAGTGAGTACCTTCCCCATAGAAGTAAAATAAATGTGTGCAGTATAAAGCAAACTGGGTGTAGTATATTGCATAGGTAATTCACAACCCTAGATTCCTCTATTAATTATTATTCCTGAAAGCAGAGGTAGCCTAATTTGTTTTAAAGGAAAAAAAGAATCTCGTGGGAACTGCTATATACAACACGATACCCTGTCCTCCATTTTCTGGGTCAAAAATGTTGCATTTTATAGCTTTGCACAGATTTTGGCTTGGAATTTGTTTCCTTATAAACCTTTATAATAACAGTCATCATTTAAATGAAATTATGTTCTTTAGAGTTAAGCTGTGGGATCTTAGGAACTTGGTCTATTTTGTGCACTGCTTTATGCCTAGTGCTTGGAACATTCCCTGGCATATAATGGGTACTCAGTAATATATTTTTTGGAATGAGTAAGTAAATATCTATAAAAGCACAGGGCAAAATGCTTTCTTCCTTTAAAAATTATTTTACAGATAACCTGCTCCTATTTGCCACCACCCTGTTGCTAGCAACTGTTACTTCGTGCCTGAATCTCCGAACGCTCATCGTCAATTGTTCTCCTTTCTGAAATGGCCACTAGCTTACACTCACTCCTCGACTTGAAATTTTCCAGTTGAGCGTGCCTTCTTTGCACTTTTCAAGCCCTGCGCCACAACTTCTCATAGCATGATTACATTGTTTTTTAATAACCCACTAAATTGTCTCTCTCCACCAATGATTGTGAACCCATTGAGAGTTCCGTTTTCCCAGTGCATAGTAGATGTATACATAGTACATAGTGCATATAAAACAAGTGTTTTCAAGTGAGTAGTGATTAAACTCTAACAAAAAGGATTGTTGACAGTATGCCATTCCCCTTTGCAAAAACCTTCGTCACTGTGCTGCAAAGCTCAGCTCATTCAAACCCACCACAGTCTTGCTCGAAGAACACGCCCATGCTTTGTCTTCCAGAACTGCCCTGTACCTCGTGCTTCAACTTATTAAAGACTATTTGCACCTCCCCAAAGACATTAAGCTTCCCTACCTCTTGCCATTTGTTCAAGCTCTGAACAAATAGCTTTCCTCCTCCCACCATGCTGCTTCTTCCTTTATGTTTCATGTACCTACATCCCAATGTCTAGTTCAAGGAGCCCTTACAAAGCTACATGATAGACGAGTGAGGAAAGACAGATTTACCCCAGGGTGATATTAGAAGTTGGTGCCAAAGACTCAGCTACCCGAGAAAGGATTTGAGTCAATCTTAGTCTGTGGCTTTCTCTTGGATGAATTTATAACCCTCTGCTTTGCCAAGTCTCCCTGAGTTAGACTCAACAGGGCTCGTGTGACTTGGTATTCCCCACATTGTGGGACACAATGCTTAATTGGTTGCAAGTGGAGTAAAAGAAGGAGAAACAGACCCAACCTTCTCGTTCGTCTTTGCAACAGCCCGGGTGTGTCCATGTTACACTCCCCTTTTTACACAGGAAGAAATGCGTGAAAAATATTTGTAAATAAACTTTTTCTTTAGTGGAAAACCCCAGAAATGAGAGAGAGAGAGAGAGAGAGAGAGAGAGAGAAATAGAGAGAGAGAGGGAAACAGAGATCATCCGTAATCTCACCTTCAGCATCTATAATCTCATTCCCTACAAGTGCCTTTTTGGGCAAAGTAGAAAAAGGTACCTCTTTCATCGAGGAGATCTCCAGCCCTGTGCCAGAGTTCACCAGTTCGGTAGTGGAGCCCAGGTTGGAGTTCAGTCCCCTTGTCTCCTTGGCCAGGCCACTATATACTTGCAAATGGAGACCCCGCTGTGTAGCCTTCTCATCTTTTCCTGTATGAGTATTTTTAAAGCTTTTATTCAGTCTTGCCAAAATGCCCTGCAGAAGGCTACACCACGTGTATCACTACCAAAAGAACATATTTTCCTTAAATAGATTACTCCCCCTTTTTTTCCCACTTGCTTCATTTTTATAAAAACCCCCTGGTTAGTACCAAAAACTTGAAAGTTACATTCCTGCCCAGAGCGTTAGAGATACTTCAGAAATTAGTGTATGCTCCAACATAAATCAAGTAATAGATCCAAAGAATTCAGATACAGAATCTGAAGGAAATAAGCAGGTTTCTCTTCTTTCACTTAGGAACTCGGCATCGGATTTCTGTAGGAAACTGTGTTTATGAAGCAATTCGAGAATAGCTGTTGATCTAAAGTATTAGTGCCTAATTCTCTTGACTGTTTATTCTTTAATGAAATGTATTGAGGGATTATCATGTACTAGGTACAGGCATACCCTAGTGAAAAAAATAATATCGAATTGCCTTAATAAAGGTTAGGGTCTTGTGAAGGGACAGATAATGAATTAATAAATAGGCAAATAAGGGGCTTCCCTGGGGCTTCCCTGGTGGCGCAGTGGTTGAGAGCCCGCCTGCCGATGCAGGGGACGCGGGTTCGTGTCCCGGTCCGGGAGGATCCCGCGTGCCGCGGAGCGGCTGGGCCCGTGAGCCACGGCCGCTGAGCGTGCGCGTCCGGAGCCTGCGCTCCGCAACGGGAGAGGCCACAACAGTGACAGGCCCGCGTACCACAAAAAATAAAATAAAAAATAAATAAATAGGCAAATAAGCATGCACGTACAAATTGCGATCAGTGCTAAGAAGGAAAATAAGGTTCTGAGAGTGAGAAGAATCGGGGGACCTTTCTTCAGATAGGGCAGCCAGGGATGGGCTGTCTTTCATGGTCACAGGAACTGAGATCTGAGTAGCAGGATACAAGTCAGCTAGGCAGAGGGTGCCAAAGGAAAACTCCAGGCTGAGAGAAGAGCATGCAAAGTCGAGAATAAGTTTGGGGGGTTCTAGGGATGCAGCATCTTCTAAGTGCTTGTTAAAAGTGCCAGATTCTCAGGCCCACCCTGGATCTACTGAATCGCAAATGCTCGACTGGGACCCAGCAGTCTCTGTGTTAACAAGCCCTCCATGTGATTATGATGCATGCTGTTGTTTGAGAGTCACTGCCTTAGACAGATGTTTTGAGCCATGAAGGGAAAGGTGAGAGCAAGACCGCATCTCTTTGCCAGGGCACTGGTGGTGGCAAATGTGGGCACAGACCATGAACATTTTAGACTGACAGAAACGTTTGCAAATTCCAAAAAACTGTTAAATGTAAAACTTAATCTAAAATAACTCCTGAATCTGACTATCAGTGTCCTTGTGGTTGATGTTTTTAATGGTTTATGGATTATTACTTATTTTTAAATAAGTAAATAGATTTCATTAACTGCCATTTTGCCTGATGTTTTGTCACATATAATTAAAATTTCTCAGAAAGAAAATATTGGCATTTCTTCTGTTGCCTTAGCAGCCTAAGAATGTGGTCAGCTTAAATGATTTATTTATAGTCATTAGAGACCTTTTTATTTTAATTGTACGTATTTTGCTTTTAGCCTCTGTAAAGCACTCATGAGCTACCTTTTTTATTTGTTTTAATTGTGTCATTAGAAAGCTATGGAAAGCTTGAACTGTTTTTGTTTTGGTTTGGTTTATTTGCTTCATTTTTCTATAAAAAAGAAATAATTAGCGACCAGAGTTAGGATTATAGAAAGTAGTTTCCAAGGAAATTAAAATAACTCAAATGTGTACAACTTGTTCTTATAGGCAAAAACCTTTCCTTTGTGATCAGTTCCGTTCTGTTTCTCATTTTCAAGTTATATTTGTGAAGGCAAAATGAACATGCATAAAAAAGAAAACAGACACTGTAAGTGGGGTTAAGCTATATAATTCAGCCTTCAGGAGCATTGGAGTTATAAGCTTCATAGTGAAGCCATGTCCCGAAAGATGAAGAATTATGATAGATGCAAGTGAGAAGATGTTAAAAAAGAATTTATGCTTTTGTATTTGGGTGCACACTCTTTTCCAATAATATGAAGAGAAACTAGAGATCATTTTTCATAAAAACATGAGGATTCCTTATGGAAAAAAATGCAGCAGTTAATTGCTCTTCTTTTAGTGCCACAAGTTTGGAAGTGGGATGACTCTGAGGGGAAACCATAGTTAAAATAATTACTGATAATTGCTTGGAAAATAAAAGTGCTAGATTTTTTCATGCCTACAAACTTCATATTGTTTTCCTAAAACCTTTTTTTTTTTTTTTTAAATTTAACCTACCCCAAGTCATCCTGATTATGCTACATCTAGGTCATTAGTTCTGAATCTGCTTCATTATTATTATTATTTTTTAAATTTATTAATTTATTAATTTATTTTTGGCTGTGTTGGGTCTTCGTTTCTGTGCGTGGGCTTTCTCCAGTTGCGGCGAGCGGGGGCCACTCTTGATCGCGGTGCGCGGGCCTCAGTATCGCGGCCACTCTTGTTGCGGAGCACAGGCTCCAGATGCGCAGGCTCAGTAGTTGTGGCTCACGGGCCCAGCCGCTCCGCGGCACGTGGGATCTTCCCAGACCGGGGCACGAACCCGTGTCCCCTGCGTCGGCAGGCGGACTCTCAACCACTGCGCCACCAGGGAAGCCCTGCTTCATTATTTATGTCCGTATTCAGTTTGCTTGTCCAAAGTGATCATGCCCAGATATGAACACGTACAAGAATTGCCCTGAAAACAGAACGCAAAAGGAAGACAGTGAAAAAAAAAAAAAAACAGCATAATATTTTGCCCGCAGGCTGCCACAGTAAAAACTGATGCTGGAATGCAGTGCAGTCGCATCTCTATTAAAAAAGAATACATGTTTCAGTGGCATAATTTATTGTCAAGAATGTCTCTACCAGAGGCAAAAGTGATCCTAACAGCAGAGGGAAGTCCTCACTCAGGCTGCAAACCACCCCCTGTGTCTTAGCTCCACACAATCCCTTCGTATTTGGCAGAACTTACGGAAAGGGTGGACTGTCTCAGTTTTGTTGCACGTCAATGGGGATAGCCTCATAATGTTAGCAGTGAGAATTCACTTAAAAAGTCTCTTGCAAAAAAATAAAAAAGAAGTCTCCTGCAAAAAAACAAAAAAAGTACGTGACACCCAAAGTCCAAGGGTAAAAGGAAGTTGGGGAACTGGATGACGATAGTCTGTGGAGTGGGTGCCGTTTGCACCCCATCCAGATTCCTCTACTCGGTCGGCACACTCATCACACAGCACCTCTGAGTGCTGGCTGATAAGGACTCATAGTTACACCCTTTTCCAGAAAACCTTCCTCAGCCTAAAGGAAGGCCCCTTGCCTGGGACCTCATACCAGCCCTTCTCCTCTAAGACTGCCAGGGGGGAAGCTAGTGGCCAGTAACCGATGGACATTGGATAGAAGAGGACAAACCTCTTTGTCTTAAGGTGGGACATTTTATGGTATATTTTGTGCACCAGAGCTTCCTATGGCACCAGGTTGATGCTATTTTCCACCTGAGACCACATCCTTACTTAGTTTTTCTGCCCTGACCTCTTGCTTCTCTCACTCTTCTCTTAAAAGCGCTCAGACTCTGCTTCCCGAAGGCAGTCAGTATCTGAGACAAAAGCTGGACCTACATCCTGGGCGCTATACCAGGTGGGAAGCCAACCAGCCTAAAGAGTCAAGAATAGGAGATAACAATGGAAGTCTCCAAGCCTGATGCATTTCATGAAAGCCTTGCCTACATCTCCTCTGTGGTTCTTTGTTATTGGTCCGAGGGCTTTGAGCTTCTGGGCAAAGCAGGATATGGTCCTTGACTCTTTTGGTTCCAGTGGTGGCCATTCACTCCCATCAGGATGATACATCCATCCAGAAATGCAGAAGCTGCAGACCATAGCTGGGCTGTATCTACCCCCAATTCTGGGTAACTGAGTTCTGTGAAGCCTTCCCTGAGCCACATGTAGAAGCCTCAGTACCAGAACCAAAGACCTGGATTTGCAGGACATGATTTCCATTTCCTCCCCCTCAGCTACTAACCCAGCGTGAAGAATCCTGGGACTTCTCCTAACACTTACTCTTTTTAGGCTGTTTTTTTAGGGCTTTTGGTTCACAGTTTTGTTCAGCAAGGTTTCATTGTAGAGACAAATGCAGTTAGCCCCTACTTCGCTTCTTAGATAGTATTTGTAACATAAATTTCTCTGCCCCAGTGTATATAGCCCTAGAATGACATTTCATTGTCAGATCAGACTAATTTTGAATTCCTGGTAAGTGAGATAGGACCTCTACAAAGTAGCAGGTTAAGATTTCAGGAACAGTGTTTGATATCGTTAAGAAGGGAAGAGTTTCAGATTCTCAGGAGCGCCATTAATATATAAATAAAGTGGTATATATATATATCAGATATATATACATATAACTGTGATACATATATATCACATCACACAATTTATAAATAAACTCCTAAATGGCAGAGCTAATTCAAGCATCCTAGAGTCTCCTCTCCTTCGTGCTTGCTTGTAGAGCTCATCTTGCTATGGCCTTTCTTGGATTGTCCTGAACCTCCACCATTGACCCCTTTACTTTCTCTCCATCTACAAGCCTCATCTACAAGCCTCATCTTGCTTTACTTCCCTCTGAATCCAGTTTAGCTGTGTTTTGCAATCACATTCTGGCTAAAATTTAAACTCTCTTGTCCCTAGGAATTTGTGCCACAACCATCTGACAGAATCCCAAACTTGGTTCAGCTGTTTTCTCCATGCTTACATGGAGCACTGTCGGAGAAAGAGAAGATTGGACAGATCGGTTCTGCTAAAAAATTGGGGTCTTCAGCCTCAAATGAGCCCTCAACACTGTTTGGCAACCTCGCCACGTTTCGTTTCTTCTCACAGTCTCTCTCACAACTAATTCAGATGTTCCCACTTACCCTTAATTCATGTTTTCACACAATGAATATTCATTGCATACTGATTATATGCCAGGTCTGTTGCTTCCTACTTCACAGAGGGCCCCAAAGTCAAAGTGCCTCAACTTAACGTTTTCCAGTGCTCCAAATTGACCTTCTGTGCCTTGCAGAATAGTCCTTAACTATCAAGTCAAAATTGCTCCCTCAGAAATAATGTTCCCTTGTTAATAGACAGTTCCTTCCTTTTGTTGCAAAATGGTTGATGACTGAGCTTCTGAATCTATATTTGAACAAATCTTTACATAAAGATCGAAGCAAAGTTCTGACAAGCAATTAAACATCATAAAAAAGGAAAACTTGACATATTAGACTTATTATCATTCTAAATCAGTACTTTTATATTTATAATCAGACAGCATTTAATGAAGTGAAAATTCTGCCTGCATGAAACTAGTCATAATAAAATTAGACTTGGTTTGCTCTTTCATGGTGAACATATTCCAGATGTTTAAGTGATTCAAAGAAAACCCAGAGTATAATGGCTCCCTTGAATGTTTTCTCAGTTATCGCTTCCAAACTAGAATAAAATCTAATGAAATTCTGGTAGTATTTAAATATAAATAGCACATCATATTGTTCAGAGTCAGCCTTAGTTTTTGACATTTTATGTTTAGTGTTTAATAATTTAAATGTAAATGTCTATGTGCATTAATAATTAAATTAGCAGTATTAGAAATGCTAATATTTGAAATACAGTCAAACGCAATGTTACATCCACTTCAATGAGATGGTACCTGTATTCACTCTTCGCATAGTATGTCCTGTGACTCAGTGTTTAGGGTACCATGCTTCTTGTTATGTACACTTCTAGGCATTGACAATTTACAGCAGTGAGACATCCTCCGGTGGTATGGAGCTGCCACCAGAACCTAGGTCACATGTCAAAGTGAAGACTGACTTAAACACTCTCCTGCCTCCTCTTTTTTTTTTTTTTTTTTAACATCTTTATTGGAGCATAATTGCTTTACAATGGTGTGTTAGTTTCTGCTTTACAACAAAGTGAATCAGTTTTACATATACACAGGTTCCCATATCTCTTCCCTCTTGCGTCTCCCACCCTCCCTATCCCACCCCTCTAGGTGGTCACAAAGCACCGAGCCGATCCCCCTGTGCTATGCGGCTGCTTCCCACTAGCCATCCGTTTTACGTTTGGTAGTGTGTATATGTCCACGCCACTGTCTCACTTTGTCATTTCTCTTCCTCCTCTTTTCCACCGTCAGCTCTCTGCTTTCCTCCATTCTCAGGTGCTTAGTGCCCCCACGATGAACTCTAGCCGGCTAACCTTCTTCCTTCTCCTCAGGCCCATCACAGTTATCGCCCCGGAGTGAGCCTCTGCACCAAACCCTCTTTAGCAACTGACCTCCCCCTAATCAAAGCTTCCGTTTATCTTAACAGAGACTTAGGCATTCAGATTAAACAGAACATATGGCTTTTCTCCCTTAATAATAACAGTAGTAGCAGTAGCAGTGGTAGTAAAATCGTAGTAGTCAAAATTTAAAATAGTTGCTCTCTGTTCCAACTCAGTTAGGACCCAGAGTTTAACAGTTAATTGAAAGAGTCACTTAAATTAGGGAATCGTAAAAAAAAATATGTCTTAAACATTTTATTCTATGTTAAAATAGTCACTAATATCTTAATGTTGTGTGAAGGTTTTTTTCTTTGAGTGTAAACTCTCTGATTAGAGTTCTCCATAAATCACACTGATAACACAGACGTTTTGATTTCCAGTTCAGGTTTCCTTAATGCAGACAGAGTCCACTGGGAAACATGAGAAGCATTCTGAATACAGAATCCTTCTAAAATTTTCAGGTTGTTTTCCTAATCTTTTACAGTTGCCTCGTCCACACCCAACTCAGTAATACTTCTTTTTCTTTTAAAGCAATTTTCCAGAATATTTAACCATATTTTTATAGAAATAGTAACTTATTTTCTCCTTAGACTTAAATTTCTTTGGTTTAGGAAATCTTTCATTAAATTATGTAATTGCAATACTAATTGGCAAAAGCAGGTATGAGAACGTACACACATTGACAAATCAACGAATGAGAGCTGAACGCCATGCATACTGACAGGTATCTCTAACATCTTATTTAGAGGTTGTTAGAGGCACCGGTCAGTATGTTTCCCAGACATATGAAGACTCTGGCTAATCTGACGAGTCTTAAGTGGAGATCAGTTAAGGGAACTTCTACTGTAATTGGTAGATACAAGCAAAAAAAAACCCAGAAGCCACACAATCCCATGACAGTGTGTGTGTGCGTGCACGTGTGGGGGCGGGGGTGGGGGGGGGCTAGGAGGGAGGGGGAAGGGAGGGGGGAGAGGGGATAGGAGACTGAGTGTTGTGATTAATCATGAATGCTGGAACTTATTTTTTAATCTCCTTCATCCTCCAAAACATTGATGCAGGATTAAAAATCTGTGTCCAGGACTTTGGGGAACAAAGTGAAAACCAAAATACTCTAATAAGAGACCCTTGAACCATGTACATTATGTAATCCAAGGGGAGCTGAAATCTAGATATGACTTAACTGACATGGATACTGAACTTGACAGCTGAGAGCCTCACTAGTGAAGGCAGTGATTAGTGTACAGGGTTAATCTGCACTATTGTCAGATTCTGCCTGGCTATCCTGCCATCTCTGCGATGGTTCCTACTTAAAGTTCCCACTCATGTGATATTTACTTGTGGTTACTAGAAACGCATGTTGTTACCCAGAAGACAATGGTTCCGCTTTTGTAATCATTGTTCTTGTCCAGGTTTCCCCAAATGACATTTAAGAAATCTGTTTTCTAACCTTTCTATTATGCAAAACAGAGTGATTATGGATCATTTCCTTTTAGAGATATGAATTCACGTTTATGGAGTTTAACTGCCTCTCTCCATGGGCACTTACTATGATTCTTTTTTCATTTAATTTATTTATTGATTTATTGATTTTTGGCTGCATTGGGTCTTCATTGCTGCGCACGGGCTTTCTCTAGTTGCGGCGAGCGGGGGCTCCTCTTCCTTGCGGTGCGCGGGCTTATTGTTGCGGTGCCTTCTCTTGTTGCAGAGCACGGGCTTGAGGTACGCAGGTGCAGTAGTTGTGGCTCGCGGGCTCAGTAGTTGTGGCATGCAGGCTCAGTAGTTGTGGCTCGTGGGCTCCAGAGGGCAGGCTCAGTAGTTGTGGTGCACGGGCTTAGTTGCTCCGTGGCTTGTGGGATCTTCCCAGACCAGGGCTTGAACCCATGTCCCCTGCATTGGCAGGTGGATTATTAACCACTGCACCACCAGGGAAGTCCTACTATGATTCTTTTAATCCATGTATTTATTTATAAGGAAATGGAATAATATTTACTGTCAATTCCTATAAAAACTTTCTTAGTTTCAGAATGATTCCTGTGACATTCCACTGACATGAAATCGAATAAAGATAAAAACATCTGATATGATTTTTTCACATCTGTGTGGTCACTGAGAATAGTTTCTTTTGTTTTTCTTTCTTTTTTTGATATATAATTCACATACCATAAAATGCATCCTTTTAAAGTGTATAATTCAGTGGTGTATAGTATAGTCACAGAGCTGTGCCACCACCACTACTGTCTAATTCCAGAATATTTTTATCACTCCCAGAAGGAACCCCATGATTCTTTAATATAATATTTTTATTGACCACATTTTAAAAAATTGTAAGTTCAACAGAGTGATTGTCACAATGTCCTGTATTATCTAAGAACTATATAAGAGTCTTATACTCCATACGATACCGCATTTTAGTGATGAGATATTCAGTTTGACTTGAGAGGATAATGCCATTCTTATTTAGAATGTACATACTGGTTCCTGTCTTTTGGAGTCAGAAGGAACTGGAAGGTTATAGATGAAGTCAGTGTAAACAGTGGTTTTATCAACAAAGTGAACCACAAAAATAACACCTGCCCAGGTCAAGCAAGGCAAAACAGCGCGTATAGCCAAGTAAGTGATGCCGTCCTTGTGCACAGACATTGTATTACACAAACTGTTCTCCGAAGTGAGGGAATTCGTCCCTTAGAAATTGCTCATTGGAACACTGGGACATCATGCATCACGTTAAGGATCCATAAATGTCATCTCAATAGGGTAGATATGATGCATGGTAATATCCTCCCCGTATCTGCATAGGGCTCTTCTGCTCGACAGATTGTCATGATGCATTGCATCCCAGAATCCTGCTGTAGTGCTTCAGAGACAGCTGAGAAGCCCCATGGGAGCCTTCGTCAGTCATTACTACAAGGACTAAAATGCCAGGAGACCTGGAAGTCGTTCTTAGGATTTGACAAAATACCCTAATCTCTAAATGAATCGATTTATTATGTAGTTGGTACAAAGTAGGAATGTAATATTTTATGATTGAGTACATCTTTTACTGTTAAAAAAGAAGGCATCCATCTTTGGTTGTGAGATGAGTAGAATTTAGAGTCTAGCAGCATTGTATTTTTCCTGTTACTTTGCCAATCCAGAATTTCTTTGGAAAGGTAATATAATTGTTAACAATATTCACTGTGGAGGCAGACAAACCTTAGTATGTAAGCCTGGTTCCTCAAGTTTGACCGGTGGGGCCTTGGGCAAGGTTTAACCTCTGCAATGTCGTTTTCTCATGGATAAAATGAGATTTCTCCAACTACCAACCTCATAGTGTTTTTGTGTAGGAATAAAATCAGATTATATTTGGACAGAGCTCATCACAGGATTAGGCACCTAGGAAGTGCTCGATATTAGTTATCCACCCATTAACAAATCTTCATTGTCATAATACCACTATAATAGAGCAAACGTTGCCGACACCTCCAACAAAATACGATACTTTGTAGTTCCCATGTGCCTGGTTTTTTGGTTGTTTTTTTTTTTTTTGCTTTAAATGTTCTTATCTTCCATTTTGCCCTTGACTATGTCACACAGGCACTTCGAGGAGAAATTGCACCTCTCAAAGAGAATGTAAACCACATCAATGACCTTGCTCGCCAGCTCACCACGTTGGGCGTTCAGCTGTCACCATATAACCTCAGCACTCTGGAAGACCTGAACAGCAGGTGGAAGCTTCTGCAGGTAGGCATATTATAAGCGTTACGGTTCCTTCTGTCAGTAAGACAATATACAGATAAAGCTTGTTTGTAAGGAACAGTAAAAATAATTTCTTCATGTGATACTCATGATAATATTTTGTGAGTGTAGGACATTTTGTATTATTTAATAATTCCCTATGTGTATGTCTTCAAGCCTATTAATATTCATTTTTTAATGGCTTAGAGTTAGACTTTACTATATCTTGCAGTAAACGTGGAAAATAACGCTGAATCATGCTGGAAGAACTAAATTACTGGCATGCAATTACTTTGCACTATCATTGCTTGGATTCTTAACACCTCTTTCCTTTTGGAATCCTAATTTAAACAAGAGTCAATGATAAGACACATTCTAAATCTTTTAAAGAAAGATCATCCTATCACAAACCCACACAGTGACGTTTTTCATAGGTTTGCATACTAAATAAAGGAAATGTAGGTGTGCTCAAGGTCACACTTACTGGCTGTGGGACCTCTGGCAGGTTATTTAACTTTCCTGTGCCTCAGTGTTTCATCTGAAGAACGTGGGGATGTTAAATGTTTCTAAAACATTTGTCTATCATCAGGACGAGTAAGTCAAAATACACGGGAAATGCTTAGTAAAGTACTAGCCACATGGTTAGCACTGTGTGAATTCTAGTTCTTGGTGTTATTGCAGTTATAATTGTTATCATTATAGCATACAGGTTTTGGAATCAGACTTACTTGCAGTCACTTGACCTCTTTGATTGTTCATTTCCTCGTCTCCAGCATGCTTGCTGTAATATTAAAGGAACTAACTCAGGTAGAGTTATTGGTACAGTACCTGGCTCACAGTAAGAACTCAGAAAATGTAATGGTGGAATAGGTGTGTCTATATATTCCATGTGTGAAGGGCACTGTTATACCCCCAAACCTTAAAACTGCTTTGACCATGGAATTAAGGGATTGTTTCTCTCTTTTTCTGGTTTCATAAGATGCACAGAGTATGCTTCTGGGGACAGAGAGGAAAGAGGAAACTAGGTTTAAAAATATTTGTTTTCCAGATTCCGCGACTTACATGTTTACATTTTACTTCCAGTCCGTTTTAAATTGCAGATATCATTTTTAAGTTTTGTAATTGTAGATATTATCTTGCATTTTGTAATTTTCCCTTAATATTTTTATACACATTCATTTATTTTTGGCTGCGTTGGGTCTTTGTTGCTGCGCGCGGACTTTTTCGTTGCGGTGGCTTCTCTTGTGCAGCATGGGCTCTGGGCGCGCAGGCTTCAGTAGATGTGGCACGTGAGCTCAGTAGTTGTGGCTCGTGGGCTCTAGAGCACAGGCTCAGCGGTTGTGGCGCAGGGGCTTAGTTGCTCCGCAGCATGTGGGATCTTCCCGGACCAGGGCTCGAACCCATGTCCCCTGCGTTGGCAGGCAGATTCTCAACCACTGCGCCACCAGGGAAGTCCCTCCCTTAACATTATAAAATGGGCTTTTTGTACATTACAGTACTCTTTAAGTAAACATTATTATAATGGGTATGTATTGAGATGAATATATTATATTTTATATGTGTGTACTAAAATAAAAATATTTGTTTTCAGTGTTTCAGTAAGAAAAAAAAATGGTAAACCAGATTACTTTTCTATTGGCAGTCCATTTAGGGGTGTGACTGAAAGTCCTGTTAAAGAATTGCTAGATCTTTAATAAAAACAAGTTCCAAACTCAAGACCTCTTGAGATCTCATATAATTCAATTTTTGTTGTGATGGATAGTCTTGAAATACATGTATGATAGATTGTTATAAGTGGCATTGACTAAAGCAAGGCAGTATATTTAAGAGATTACATGCATTTCTATGTCTATTTGCTCCGTAGTGGTTAAGTACTATTAAAATCTTATCAGTTTCATCTTTAGTATGTTTCTCAATTTGAACATAAATAAGGAAAGTAATAAATGTCCAAGGAAAACCAATGGACACATTCGTTCCATTCAAGCACTCTTGAACTATTATCTTAAAATTTCTTTTAGTGAGCTGAATGCCACATTTGCTTTCAGAATGTGATATATAAATCTGTGACAGTGGCATGTAAATTTACAAATGAGATAAAAATATGATAGGAAAAGTTTTTAAAAAATCAATGCTAAGTGATCCATCATAGTTGCGCTATTATTTAAATGTAAAGTATAAGAAAATATGAATAGCTTAATTTGTATCCATTCTTTAAAATGAATAAGGACTTGGTTATAAATACAGGGAAGTACATGAAAGAATATAGTGTGATGTCGTAAAAAGAGTGTAGGAGTGAATAGTGGAATACCTAACTTCAAACTGAAGCCCAGCTATTATTTGACCATGTTATCTTGGGAAAGCCGTTGGACGTCTCCCAGCTTCGATTTCCTCGTTTGTAAAACGAGATAATGCATTTCGTCTTAGGTCACAGCCAGTTCAGTCCTATGATTGTGTATGTGGATATCTGGGGGAGGTACACATATGACAAAATTTAGTTTAGAATCAATGGAGTTGCTTCCTCTTCGTGATACAAACATGACTTGCTGGGATTATGTTCCTCCTTCTATCAGTATAATTCTAACTTTTCAACCCCTCATCCCCAACACACATATAACACAGCCTTCTCATATTAAATAATTCACTTTGCGGCATATGCTCTTATTGTGGCACATTTCACACGTTGCTATTTTTGAACGTGACCTTAAGAATAGGCTTTAAAAGTGTTTTGTTTTTTTTTTTTTTTTTTTAGCAGAAAGCTGATAAATACAAGGTTTGGGGTTGCACATAACTGAGTCAAGTTGATTCCATTTTTTTTTTTTGACCAGAATTCTAACCACTCTGCTATATTATAAATGTGAGTCCTTGTTCAGAAAGTGAACAAAGCAAGAAGTGAGGTTCATATCAAACAACTTTATCCCCATTACTGGAAGAGCAACTCATACATTCCGTTGAGAACCTTTTACATTTAGAAGACTGTATGTGAGACAAAAGCATTACCCAGCTTCTGTGGAGGGGAGTGTGAGCCCACCATTATTATGGCATCCTGTTTCTATGAAAATAAAGAACTCATTCACTTACGGTGCTATGTCATTTAACTAAAATCATGACAAAAGTTTGAGTTCATCTTTGCTTCTGTGTCTGATAAGACAAAGAAAAACCAAGAATGGAGAGTTGGGGTAGTGGGAAGGCAGATATAAGCCGAAGAAAAAAGTCTTACATTTGAGCAAATAGTGTAACAGAAGAAGTAGAGTGACATACTGCTAGGCTATGTCTACTTGATATCAGAATATCCTGGGTTTAGTTACATGATCCATTAATTTTTACTTAAGAAAGGCATGCTGGTTTTTTAGCTGTGTGTAATATCTCTCACAATGATAGGACGTTTTTTGGGGCGGGGGGAATAAAGATGCAGACCTACTAGAGCATGGACTCGAGGATATGGGGAGGGGAAAGGGTAAGCTGTGACGAAGTGAGAGAGTGGCGTGGACATATATACACTACCAAATGTAAAATAGATAGCTAGTGGGAAGCAGCTGCATAGCACAGGGAGATCAGCTCATTGCTTTGTGACCACCTAGGGGGGTGGGATAGGGAGGGTGGGAGGGAGGGAGACGCAAGAGGGAGGGGATATGGGAACATATGTATATGTATATGTATAACTGATGCACTTTGTTGTAAAGCAGAAACTAACACACCATTGTAAAGCAATTATACTCTAATAAAGATGTTAAAAAATGATAGGAACACATAAACCACATAGATATGAACATCAATAGCAGTGTAAGACCCAGTCTTACACTTACTCTGTGACCCAGTCACAGAGTATCTGTACATAGAAATAGAACGTATAGGGAGTTCTGGATTTATATTGAATCCACGAATAGAAGCATAGAGACATTGATTTGCCCATTTGAAACTCTGTGGGGATAAAATCCTATTTTCTCCCTCACAGTAGACACGTTGGTGTGGATGTTTCTGTGAGACCATCGGACAGTGTGTTTTTGACAAGGGAAACCATCATTCCTTGTAGTTACAAAGAGTTTTCATGTACATTACCTCACTTAATCCTCAGAACATTATGATTATGTATTATGATTACATAGTATCACTGTTCCCTTGTACAAGTAAGGAAACTGAGACTTACAGAGACGATAAGTGACACAATGACAGTCACACGGCTTCTAGGTGCCAGTCACGATCTGAATCAGTTGTGAACTGCAACTCCCTACCCTTTTTGTTGACTCTTCTCACAGTCCTATGAAGTTTGGACTTAACAGAGTCATACTTCAAAGCTATTTTGGGCAACACAATACTTCACTTTTTTTTTCCATGCTTCACTTCTTTTTTAAACAATTCTCAGGGATATCAACTTTGAAAGTTTCCTTTACAAACCAATGGATTAATGAGCCCAGTTCACTGTACCCCTTAAAATCACACCTGTCATTTCAAATATAAAATTATACAGCATTATATTCCTCCTTGTCTTTATAACTCAGCAATTGTACTGAAATCAACCAAAAGTGATTTTCATGAATTAGCTCTTAAAGTGGAACCAATGTTACTACCTGATCCCGTAGAAATGGGTATTGAAACCAAATGGGAAGAAAAACTGATGATAAACCCTTCTAATTTTGAAGCATTGCACACGCTTTTAGTGCCACAGTTGTGCTCTTTAGTCACCAAACACAAGTACTATAGGCAAGTACTCCTAAGGAATGTTCTACCCCTCGGAATTTCTCTGCATCATGAGTAAACCCATGAATTAGCAACAGAAGCTGCAAATACACTTTAATATAAAATGTAAATGCTTCGTTGACTGTAGGATGTATGAAATATAATCACTTGGAAAATATTAAATATGAAGACATTTCCATGCATGACGTTCTTTAAATATGTTTAAGGACAGCGTCATGAATTGTGTGTTTTTAAAGGTTTCCTAAGATTCTTCCAAGGTCATGCGGGCAGTTATATATTCCATCGTCACATCTCTGTGGTAACTTTCTGTCACAGGGATGTAGACCCTCATCTTCTATACAGTTCCATTCCTTCTTTCATTCTTTCCTTCTTTCATTCAGTCAGCACTGATTAAGCATCTACTGTGTAGCAAGCAGACATTGTAATTGTCCTATCTGGTCCAAGGGCATAGTGACCAAAACTCCCTTCGCTGCTTACACCATCTTAAGCAAAGTTTTTTTGTTTGTTTGTTTGCTTTTTATGAATGTATTTATTTATTTTTGGCTGCGTTGAGTCTTTGTTGCTGTGCTTGGGCTTTCTCTAGTTGTGGCGAGTGGGGGCTGCTCTTCGTTGCAGTGCACAGGCTTCTCGTTGCACTGGCTTCTCTTGTTGTGGAGCTCGGGCTCTAGGCGCGTAGGCTTCAGTAGTTGTGGCGTATGGGATCTAGAGCACAGGCTCAGTAGTTGTAGCGCCCTGGCTTAGTTGCTCCGCGGCATGTGGGATCTTCGCAGCCCAAGGCCCGAACCCATGTTCCCTTAATTGGCAGGCAGATTCTTAACCAGTGCGCCACCAGGGAAGCCTTTAAGCAAAGTTTTATAGATGAATTTTCTTTCCTTACTTCCATAATGGCCCACCCTCCCTCCCTTTCTCTATCTTATAAACAAATATATATATATATATATGTGTGTGTGTGTGTATATATATATATATATATGTATATACACGTATATATATATGAGCTATTGCGACACTAAGACTATAAAAGTAGTACCTTTTCAGATCTCTGGTTTACAAATTCTTCAATAATTTCTGACTGGGAGTTTGGTCTATGTAATAAGATTAGCAAGATTCGTGGAAGGACATGGCATCATATTTAGCTGGCCAACAAAAATATTTGCGTGGCTTCATTTTTTAAAAAAACTAAACAAGATTTTTAATTGAAAAAAATCAAAAGTTCCAACAGAGAAGTTTATGTTGTTTACTTGGGTGAGATAGGTTTTTGAAGCAGGCTTCGATTTAGCTATCGGTTGGCCAAAAAGTTCGTTCGGGTTTTCGGGTTTTCGTAACATTGTACAGAACAACCCGAATGAACTTTTTGGCCAACCCGATATGTATGTATGTTTGTCCTTATCATCGTTGAGTACATGATTTGATCCTTTAAATGTGTTGATGGATTTTGAACATTTTCTTTATGTTCTTTTTTTTTTTTTCTTTAAGGATCTTTGGCTAATCATTTTACGTTGTGGTTTATGGGGTCCCTTCTAGGCAGGAAGTGTAGGTGAGCTCGGCAGTCTGCTCCTACAAGTAATGTGGACCCATTGCCAACTGAGGGTGAGGAGAGGACAGCCAACTTTCTTCACTTCAGTTTTGCTGAGGGTTGGTTCTGCCGATGTCTCCTCAGCACGCCCTTCCTTGACTTTTCTTTACTAAGACCAAAAATGATTCTGCTTGTGGTTAGATCACAGAACTCAGAAGAAAATAAGCCTGTGGCCATTCTCAAAGGAAATGTTTTCCTGCATCAGTGGTTCTCAAATATTAGTGAGCCTCAGAATCACTTGGAAGCCTTATTAAAACACAGATCACTGTATGATCACTGTGTATGGGCCCCACTCGTAGAGTTTCTGATTCAGTAGGTCTGGGATGGGACCTGAGATTCTGCATTTCTAACAAGCTCCCAGGCGAGGCTGCTGCTGGTCCAGGGCCCACACTTTGAGAACCATTATTCTACATTAAACACTTGCTGGGTACAGCTAGGTTCAAAAGGTTAAATATATATATGACTTCTGCAAGACACTTGGAGAACTTTAGAGTTACACCGTGGAAAATAAGCATAATGTCATGCAGAAAATTCTGTGTCAGAGGAGTGTTACCGTGCTACAAGAAGGTGGCGACCGAAGCACTCATCTTTGAGGCAGAAAGAAAAGGGTGAAGGGAACTTTTAGTAGATTCCTAGTGACACCATATGAATTTATAACTATCAATCCAAAATGTAAATATGGATGAATATAATAAAGATAATGTAAATATGAATTTATAGTTAACTGTATTTCGAGACACATGATCTAGATGTAGATACTGAGTCCTTGAATGTAGCCAGTCCAAATTGAAGTGTGTTGTAAGTGTAATATACACATCAGGTTTCAAAGACTTAGTACCGAAAAAAAGGAATGTAAACCATCTCATTAATATTTTTGTATTGATTATATGTTGAGGTGATAATATTTTGATGTATTTGGTTAAGTAGAATATATCATTATAATTAATCTCACCCATTTCTTTTTTTTGATTATTCAAAGTTAGATATTTCTATTGAAAATGAACCAAGTGAGCCTGTAGCTTCAAGTAAAACAACCGACAGAGTTTCTTTTTTACTTTTTCAATATGTCTACTAGAAAATTTAAAATAGCGTATGCAGCTCTTCTTATATTTCTGTTGGATAGTACTGATCTAGAAGGTAAATCTCAAAACCTAGCATGGATGAGTCGCCTGCAGAGCTTGTTAAAATACCCGCCAAGACTCAGTAGGTATTGGCTGAAATCTGTGATTCTGCATTTCTGTCAAGCTCCCAGGAGATGCTGTTGGTCTGTGACCACGTATAAAAGATTCGTTCCCAAACTGTGGGTCACAGAGTTTTACGGAGAGGTGTAGAAATATATTTTTGCATGAAGCATTGTCTGTAGCTAGAATACAAAACTGTCTTGCCCATATACCAGTATTTTTCATAAATAAGTAACTGCAGGTGTGGTTACTAAACTCATACAGATTTTTATCGGTCGGTCACTTTTTCACAGTTAACAGTTACTAAGTAATACTTTTATTATGTGGGGATCCTCTAAGTCTTGGAAAGTTAATATGGGATCCACAGGCTTGAAAAGACTGAAAGCCACTATCCAAAAATATTGTAGGAAAAATTATTCTAACACATTCTAAACTGTAGGTAGCTCTTGTAAAAAGATTTCAACTATAACATCGAGTTTGATGTGCCCGTTGGCAGGAGTTTTTTAAAGTTGAAGGTAAAGGAAATGAAAAGTACAAAGAGGCAAGAAGAATGTGTTAGCTTTAGAAAAGGTTGGGTCACGGAAGGATTTGTTGACATTAGGAATAGAATGACCCATGAAAAAAGGGACAATTGAGTTCTAGGAAAACATCTTTTCAGTAAAGAGAGAACAATCATTGATGCTGACCCTCATCTCTGTTTGAAAAAAAAAAACCAAAAAACAGAAGTGAACAAGTCCCTTTAAAGATTTAAAGGAATGTGTAAATCTAAATATCCAGGCTAGTTACAGCCCTTAGAACACACTTAGGTTAAAGTGCACTGTCACGCTTATGGAATTTTCCTCAGTCATTGTGGTTTACAATGTTTTTACAGCTAATTGTACTTTATTCAAGAGGAATGATACTGAAGTTGCCCGGGTACCCTTGAAAGTAACGTAGACCAGATGTTCCAGAGTCCAACCTCCTCACCCCAAAGAAGAATAATCTAGTTTTCAAGGGCATACTTTATTATTTTTTTTAAAGGCATCAGGATGTGTGGGACCATAGGGAGAAAAATGAATGATGTAGGGAGTGTGACCAAAAAAAATTTATGAGGTACAAGATGAGAATGAAGCCAGTGGGAGTCAAAGATACGTTTATGCGTTAGAATGAAAGGCATATTAATTTTTTTTAGAGATTTTATAAAGTGAACCAAAATCATTATGAAGTGTTAGTTTGGTCACCTGAATGCTTGCTCTTTCTGTACTACTTACTTTCTGATATGTTTTCATCAGGAACACTTTTTGCTAGTTCTGAAGCCAGCTACTATGGCAATACATATAATCGTTTTATTATTGTTTTTAAAGATGTAATGTGTTCCTGTTAAATGTGTTTAAACAGCAGTTTTATGTATGTATGTATTTCTTTTAGCCTCTTGATCTCTCTAATTTCTTTTCAGAAATACGCATATAATTATGAGTACTTAAATTTGCCTTAATGCCCCTTTTCCTTCTCCCTTATTGTGCAACTGACTTTTGCCCTTTCCTCAGAATTCTCACTGCTTTGTTCTTTATTCTTCTAAGTGTCCTTCTCCCTCCAGCCTGACCTCCCTCCTTCACTGCAGCCGGACCCCGCCCCACCCATTCTTCTGCATTTGTTTGCCCTGGTGGTTTGCTTCTTTGCTTTTCCCACTCTCCCGCTGCGTGTGAAACACTCAGCCAGCAGCTGCTCACATTTCCCAGGCTACGTCATGCACAACATTCAAAGAGCTGCTGTTCTCACATTTCCACCAGAAAGACTCCACCTCTTCTCCTTCCCTCCGCATTCCTCTAGAAATAACCCGCTTTCAGACCAAATGGAAAGCTGGATGTTAAAGCCAACTCTGTAAGTAGGACTGGAAACCAGCTTATGAAATTCAGAAATGCTATTTTAAAGGTCAGTACCACAAAGGGAATTTTAAGTTACTGTAGGTTGTCTTAATATTTCTTCATTCTTACAAATTCTGTAATGTCCTTAAAATAATGATCATTATGATATAAATTCTCCCTTCAGTTAATATATTCATTCATTTCAGAGGTAGAGCTGTGGTTGGAAAATATGATAAATTAGAAAGTATTAGAAGTACAGGGTTTTTTTATACAGGGCCATACTTTTTGGGCCAATGAAGTCACACAAGATAAATTCGAGAAGAATTGTTTTTAGTGAGTATTATGCGCATTGCTGAAATTAATAACGAGCATTTCTGCCTGCCATTCACTATTCTAAGCATGTTTACGTGTACTGTATTCATGCTTTTAAGCCTCACAATCCCCCTTTGAGGTAGATATTATTTTTATCCTCCTTTTACAGATGAGGAGAATGAGAAACTAAAAGGTTAGATTGCTGGCCTGAGGTCACACCGCTGGTAAATGAGAGCCAGGGTTTGAACCCAGGCAGCCTGCCTGTGGAGTCTGTCAGAACGACTAACTATACAATACCACTTCTTTGCTATAAAGTTAGATAGACATGACAATATGTCCTCTTCGTTTACAATTCAAAGCTTTAAGCAAAAAGTATACCTTTCTCCTTACGTTGACTCATTTGTCAGGGATCACCTGCATTAAGAGTTTAGGAAATGCAGATTTAAAGTAGGATGAGTATATGAATCTCAGACCACACTCTCAGGAATAGCCTGTTTAGAACCGAGTCTGAATCATTCACACATTCAAAGGGAGAATCTCATCTGTAGAAGCAGGAGGAATTAATCATCAAAATCTTCCTGAAGTGTGCAGAAATACTCCTGCATTCAGTAAATATTTTCCATTTAATAAATAGTTTTCTGGTCCCTACCCTCTGCCAGACTCTGTGCTGTATAGTAGGGATGCAGTCGTGGAAACACTAAGCACTCTCTGCCCTAATGGGGGTTATAGTTTCCTGGGAAGACAGAGGCATTTTTTAAATGCCCATGTAATAATTACAAATTGTGGAAAGTGTTATGAGAGAAGATGCAGAGAAAGTGGCCTTCCAGCTGAAACCTAAAGGATAAAGACAAGTTAGCTAAGTGACTTTTCTATTCATCTGTAGCTTTTATTCTAAATAAAAGCTTGAAGCTTGGGACTAACAAACTAAAGAGAGTAGTAAAATTCCAGTGTGTAAATTTAATAACTATGAATCATTTGAAGTAATGGACTGCAGAGTTCACATATAACTAAGTCACATCAAAAGAGAATTTCCTATCATTCTCTATCACAGACAGCATCCTGTTTGCTTGCTTCGTGGCACTTAACGAAAATCTATAGCTATGTGTTTGTTTATTAAAAGTTTATCTGCACCACTTTGAATGTCAGCTCCATGAAGGCGGCAGGGGCCCCAACTACCATATCTACTGATACTTGTCAGAATCTTTTACACAGTAGGCATTCAGTAGATAGTTCTTGAATCGCTGAAGGCATGAAGTGAAGCAGAAATGTTGTTGAAAACTAAAATAAGTGGAAAACTATACCATAGGGGGTATATTAGGAAACCAAACTATTATTTCTGAAGAAACAGTATTCATTTCTAGATCTATGGATGTATAAAGTTTACCAGTGCTTAAATAATTTTCAAAAATTCCAAAAAGAAAAATAATTGATCAAAACTTAAATGTGCATCCTTTACTCTGTGGTGAACATGGTTTACTCATATCTTAGACCCTTATCAACAATTAATGATCTGTCTGCTCTGATGACATGGAATATACTTAATATTACCTTTGGAGGAATATGAGATAAAATAGCTTTTCTTCCTCTCCCTGCTTTATTTTAATTTAGGTATAAATGACATATAATCATACTCATTTCAAGTGTACGACACAATGATTTCATATGTGTATCTATTGTGAAATGATCACCGCAATTCGTCTGGTTAACATTCATCACCATACCTAGTTACAAAATCTTTTTTCTTGTGGTGAGAACTTCTAAAATAAACTCTTCTAGCATCTTCCAAATATGCAGTACAGTATTTGTGTGTGTGTGTGTGTGTGCGTGCAAAAATGTTCATGGAAGCTTTATTCACAACAGCCTCAAACCGGAAACAACCCAATGCATGAATAGGTGAGTGAATAAACCTATTTGGTATATTCATACAATCCATTACTACTAGGTGATGGAAGGAATTACTTTTTTTTTTTTTTTTTTTCCTGTACGCGGGCCTCTCACCGTTGTGGCCTCTCCCGTTGAGCAGCACAGGCTCCGGAAGCACGAGCTCCACGGCCATGGCTCACGGGCCCAGCCGCTCCGCGGCACGTGGGATCTTCCCGGACCGGGGCACGAATCCGTGTCCCCTGCATCGGCAGGCGGACTCTCAACCACTGCGCCACCAGGGAAGCCCTCCCTGCCTGTTAAAGCTTTCTAATGGTTTTCCCTTGCCTTAGGACGAAGTTCGACCCCCTAACCCTGCTTATAAGTCCCCGGGAGGTCCAGGCCCTTCCTTCCTGGCCAGTCTCACACCCCCAGCTTCCGTGTCCATTAGAGACTTCTTCCTGCCCGTGCTCCCTCGGCCTGAAACATTTCCACCCTCCTCCTGCTTTTGATCTGGATCTTTTTTTTTTAAACTATATCTTTTTCTTTCCCTCCTAGAGATTCTTTTTTTTTAACTGAAGTATAGTTGATTTACAATGTTGCATTAGTTACAAGTGTACAGCAAAGTGATTCAGTTATACATACATATGTATCTATTCTTTTTCAGATTCTTTTCCGTTACAATATGGCTCTTAGGCTCTTAATACACATTCTTTTGGTCACTTTTTTTTTGGAGTAACCATTTTTTTTAACATCTTTATTGGAGTATAATTGCTTTACAATGGTGTGTTAGTTTCTGCTTTACAACAAAGTGAATCAGCTATACGTATACATATGTTCCCATATCTCCTCCCTCTTGCGTCTCCCTCCCACCCTCCCTATCCCACCCTTCTAGGCGGTCACAAAGCACCAAGCTGATCTCCCTGTGCTATGTGGCTGCTTTCCCCTAGCTATCTATTTTACGTTTGGTAGTGTATATATGTCCATGCCACTCTCTCACTTTGTCCCAGCTTACCCTTCCCCCTCCCTGTGTCCTCAAGTCCATGCTCTAGTAGGTTGCAGTACAGTATTATTAACTGTAGTCATCATGCTGTACATTACATCCCTGTAACTTAATTTATTTTGCAACTGAAAGTTTGTACCTTTTGATGCCCTTCACCCATTTCACCCACCCACCTCCACCTGTGGAAACCACCCATCTTTTCTCTGTATCTATGAGTTCATTTTTTTGTTTTGTTTGTTTTAGATTCCACATATCATTGAGATAGCACAGCATTCGTCTTTCTGAGTTATTTCACTTACACATAATGCCCTCAATTCCATCCATGTTGTCACAAATGCCATGATTTCATTGTACATTTTCTTTATCCACTCATCTGTCAGTGGACACTTAGGTTGTCTCCATGTCTTGGCTATTATAAATAATACTGCAATGAATTTGTAGAAAATGTAGATGAACTTTCATTTTCTAGTTTGATATAAATAGGATATACGGTATACACTCTTTTGGTCTCATTTCTTTCAGTCACCATACGTATCGTGAGATTCCTCCATGCTGTTACATGAATCAACAGTTTATCCCTGTTTGTTGCTGAGTAGTATTCCATTATTTGAAAATACTCCAGTTTATTTATTCATTCACCTTTTAGTGGACTTTTGGGTTGTTTCCAGTTTGGGGCTATTACAGATAAAGCTGCTATGAACATTCATGTACAAGTCTTTAAATGGACTTATGTTTTTATTTCTCTTGAGTAAATGCCTAGGAGAGGGACAGCTAGATTATATGGTAGGTGTGTGTTTAACCTATTAACACAAAGCAGCTGTACCATTTTACATTCCCACCAGCAGTGGATGAGAGTTACCGTTCTTTCATATCCTCTCTAAATTTTGATATGGTCAATCTTATATTTTAGCCATTTCAATAGATACGTAGTAGTATCTCACTGCGGTTTTAATTTGCATTTCCCTAATGTCTAATAATGTAACTTCCAACTTTCTTGTTGTGAGTGCTGGCATGGTGTAACTTTTTTTCATTTGTTTGCTTCTAGCCTATTTGTATCTTTATATTTAATGTGCATTTCTTCTAGGCAGCGTATAATTAGATTTTGCTTTCTTTTAATCCAATCTGACAATCTCTTTTAATTGGGAATATTTAAACCATTTATATTTAATGAGATTATTGACATAGTTAGGTGTAAACCTGTCATCAAGCTACTTATTTTTGCTTCATCCCATTGGTTCTTTGCTTGTTCCTCTTTTTCTGTCTTTGTTTAGATTAATTGGAATTAATGAATCCATTATCTCCTATGTTGGCATATTAGCTATAATATAACTGTTTTGTTATTTTAGTGATTGCTTTAGGGTTTACAGTATACATCTTTAACTTATCACAGTGTATCTTTGAATGGAATTAGACCATTTTACATATGATATAAGAAACTTTCTATAATATATTTCTATTAATCCCTTTCCAGAGTGTGTGCTACTGTTTGATCCTTTGGGGTCTTTTAAGATTAAGTGGGATTAGGTCAACACTCAGTCTAGGGCTAATTATTCCCCACTACTGAGGCAAGACCATTCTGTGTACTCTACCCAATGCCCTGTGAATCTTGAGGGCTCCAGTATGATTGGTAGGAAATAGGCACTGCTCCCTGCCATATATGAGTGCTGGACACTGTCATTTCTCATCCTTCCTGGTGATTTTTCCCCAGCCCCCCACAGTTTCCTCACACATGTGCTAATCAGTACTTAGCTAAATACTTGAGGGAGACCCTCTATAGGTCTCTAGGGTTCTCTCTCTGTGCAGCTCTTTCCTCTCTGGGCTTCTGTCCTATGAATTCTAGCTGTCCTAGGCTTCTCAGAGTCTCAGTTCCATCCCTTCAACTCCGGAAGTTTGCCAGGATCCTCCTGGGTTCTGCTTCCCCATGCTGTGGTCTGGAAACTCTCTCAAAGTAGTAATCTGGGACTACCCTAGGGCTCACCTCATTCTGTTTTCCATCTCTCAGGGGTCACTGTGCCTCCTTGTCTGATATCCATGGTCTTACAATCCATTGTTACATGTACTTTGTCCATGTTTTGGTTATTTCAAGACAGAGGTTAAATTTGGTCCTTATTACTCCATCTTGTTCAGAAGCAGGGGTCCTAAAATAGCTTTTGAAGTACTGGGTTTTTTCCCTTGATTTGGAGATCATACGCAAAGAATGTTGGAGGAAAACACGTAATTAGTTGATAATGGGCAGTCCTTCAGACACAGAGCTGCTGTTAGGCACTTACCAACATTGCACATACTTTGTTTTTCTTTCACAATAGCAGTGATTGCCTTGCACTGTTTCCATCATACTTTGCCTAGTTGTATTTAGGTCCTTGCTTTTGCAATCAAGTTGGCTAAGCCTCAAGCCTTAGTCTATATCTAAAGAATCTGGCCAGGGCCTAAAGCCAAGGCACAAGGTGCTCCAAGCATTAATTGGCCAATAGTACAGCTGCTAAATCTACTTTTAAAAGAGCTGAATATGTCAGTGTGTTTCACTGCTTTAAACATATCCACTTTGAATTACTGAATATTTTAATATTCTTTATACTTCAGCAATCATTCTTTAAAAGCTTCTGTTTAATTATTTTTAATACTATATCATTTAATGACCAATGTACTACCATGCATGTCTGATTTGAGGAAAGATGGCCTCTTTAAGTTGTTACTACTCATCAATTCGGAGGATTTTAGTTCTGGAAGTCCAGAAATCCAACCCTTGATTTTACAGACATCACATGATATGTCATAGTTCACCCAGCTAGTTAATGATGGAACCAGAACCAAAAACATGTTCTATATTCTTCTCACATTCTTTCATTTTATTCCCGAAAACACATCCTTCAGTTTAAATAGTCTATATTCTAAAACGTTTTTAAAGGGAATTATTTATCCAAATCCCACCAGTCTTGCAAGGTCCATGTGAAACAATGCGATAAAGACTGTGAAAGTGCTTCAGAAACTATTAAATACTATGAAAAGGTAAGTTTTATTATTAGAACTGCAGTTCATTTCTGTGAAGCCTTTCTAAACTTTTTCACTTTTCTGAACTTGATTATGCAGTATCTTTTCTAATACATTTGTTCTTCCTCTATAAGAATTTAATCCTTTCTGCCCTGCTGCATTGTAAAAAGAGGGACTCTTCTTTTCTAGAATCTACTGATATTTTATAGTATTACACATCTAGTGGGTTCCCATTAAATGCTGAATAAAATTGAACCAAATTTCTTTCTAGATGTGTGGGCGAAAAAACTATTCTGATCCTTAAAACGAAAAGGTACTTTCAGAGATTAGTTATGGTAACACTTGCTCTTTTATATTTGCAATGAAATTGTTTTAATTTGTCTTACATTCAACTGATGCATTTAACTTCTTGTTAAAACTGAACAGATTTCCAGGGTAATGTAATATTGATAATGTCTAACAACAGCTGCCTATACTAGCAAGAAAAAGAAGATATGAGAGCACAGTCGTGAACTTCCGATTTTTCCCTCTGCTTTTGGCATGCCTTTCCTCTGGCTTACAGCTTACATTTCTCTATTATCACAGTTTGATTTAGTCTTTCTAAATATGCCCTTCTGTTTCCATTAATAAATATTTACTGAATTACCTCTGAAGGTACTTTCCTTTTGTAACATAGAAAACTCACGTGTAGGTGGATCATTCTATACATGGCACTTCGGAAATGTAAAAAGGTTTTGAATTGCTTCAAACAAGTCAGGACCCCCAGTTCTCAGGCATAGCTTTCTCTTCAGACGCTTAAACTTGAGGGGCAATAAAGTTATCCAAGGAGGGCTTCCCTGGTGGCGCAGTGGTTGAGAGTCCGCCTGCCGATGCAGGGGACACGGGTTCGTGACCCGGTCCGGGAAGATCCCACATGCCGCGGAGTGGTTGGGCCCGTGAGCCATGGCCGCTGGGCCTGCGCGTCTGGAGCCTGTGCTCCGCAATGGGAGAGGCCACAATGGTTAGAGGCCCGCGTACCTCAAAAAAAAAAAAAAAAAAAAAAAAAGTTATCCAAGGAGCTAGAGCTGTGGTGCTACACTTGGGAATTCTAACGTTAGCCTCTTTGAATTAAGTCCACTATCCATCATGTACCTCGGTGTATTTCTGTGCAATACATAGAATTTTCCTTTCAGAGTTACCTTTCCTCTTCCTGAGTGTTACCTGCTGCCTGTCTGCTGAGTGTACTCTTAAACCCTCTTCTTCTCCATGGGTGGTGGCCCCTTTCCTGCTGGGCAAATTAGATACGGATCCTGCTCAGTGCAGCTTCCTTTCCAGCCTTTTCTGCTCCTATGGCAAGCATGAGAGTTCTCTGCTGGTAGTTAGGATCTATCCCTAGGAAGGTAGGACAAGTTGTCCTCAGTTAGGCCCCACAGGAGTATTGTTGAATCTGCAGGGTGTGGTGGAGACACGATTATTTCCATTTCCCCAAACCTACTCCCTCTATTCTATACATGTACCCCCTTCTCCCTTGCTGCCAGAGACCTGGCTTCTTCAGGATCTACCCTCCTCCAGATGACCATGTTCACAGAGGGAGGCCTCAGCCCCAGGGAATGAACACTGACAGTGCTGAGCTATTTCATGGTGACCTGCTGCTCCCCATCTCCTTGCCAAGCATCAGACATGGGCATTTAATGCAATCTCTGGCCGTAAGATACAAAGGGAAGTCTGCTAGCGGAGCATCTGAGAAAGGTTTTCCTCACCCAGGGAACTAAATGGACCTTCTTTTTCTTTTGGATGCTGTGCCTACTTCTTCCCTGTACCTGGAATGCTCTTCCCCCAGATATCTAAGTGAGTAACTCTGTCACTTTCTTCCCGTCTTGCTCAAATCTCAGCTTCTTAAAGAAACCTCCTTGAAAATTAAATACCCTATTTAAGCAGCAACCTGCCCTATATCCCCCTTCCCAGTCATCTCAATTCAGTCCCCCTTACCCTGTCATGGTAGTTCTTCTACAAAGATGTCCCCCGCCACTACCACCACGAACCATGCCTCCAGTATACCTTGTATAGTCCCCTCCCACACCGAATCTGGGCTGGCCTTGTATTACAAATCAAAGGCTGAAGTGACATGGCAAGATCCGAGCCTAGATCAGAAGAAGGCTTGCAGCTTCTATCTTGGTCACTTGGAATACTCACTGTGGGGCAACTGCGCTTCTGTAAAGGAAGTCTGACTGCCATAAAGTCACTGTGCTGTGAGGAGCTCTAAGCTAGCCACAGGGAGAAGCTGCATGAAAAGACAGAAATGCTTGGCCAGCCCCCAGCCATTGGAGCCATCCCATGTGAGGTACCAGATGTGAGCAAAAAAACTGCCTGGGACATCCATCTCAGTCGAGCCTTCAGATGACTCTTGCTCCAGCTGCCATCTGACTGCAAACACATGAAAGACCCCAAACAAAAAACACCCAGCTGAGCAGATAGTGATAAATGTTTGTTTAAAGCCACTGAGTTCTAGGGTGGTATGGTTCTCAGTAATAGGAATAGCTGGCCTGTTTTGCTGTTTTTTCTTCTTTCCATACCATTCATAATATACTGCAGAATTAACATATCTAGTACGCTTTTTTTAATTGTCTGTCTCCTGGGCTTCCCTGGTGGCACAGTGGTTGAGAATCTGCCTGCCGATGCAGGGGACGCGGGTTCGTGCCCCGGTCTGGGAGGATCCCACGTGCCGCGGAGAGGCTGGGCCCGTGAGCCATGGCCCTGGAGCCTGTGCTCCGCAGCAGGGGAGGCCACGGCAGTGAGAGGCCCGCGTACCACAAAAAAAAAAAAAAAAAAAAGTAATTGTCTGTCTCCCACCATGAGAAAGCAAGCTTCAAGAAGCCAGGGATCTTGTCTGTTTTGTTTGCTACTGTATCCAAGGCACCTAAGAATCATTCTTAGCATGGTAAATATTTGCTGAATGAACGAATGAATGAATGAATGAACCAGAACTCGAGTAGCTTTTCGTGAGTGTGTGGTGAGGTCACCCAAGGATGGCAGAGTGGAAAGATGCGAAGAACCTGAGTCCTAATAATGCCATTGTGCTTCTGAGTTACCCAGTCCTCTGTTCTTGCCTCTGCACTCCTAGTCAAGCCTTTTTGTGCCAGGTTTTCTATTACCTGCAGCAGAAAGCATTCCATCCGGCACATGGTCTTTCAGATCATCCTAATTTGCAGCCATAGGACTCAGACATGACTGAACCAGAGGATGAACCCAAGTGGCACACACCATGACATTCTCAAAACATGACACTCCTACTGAGTGAAGTACCTAGTTGATAATATGTTCTTTCCTTAGTCCTTCTCCCAAGAGACCTCCTTGGTCTCCCTGCAACAGATATCTGGAGAGCCACCAATATGACTATAATACACTTCTGGATATGTAACTCCAGAACTGGTTACAACTTTAGCTTTCTCTCAGTTCCCAGAAGTCCCCATCCCATGAATTTGCCACACTTACCTGAATTTCTCAGACTTGAGCTGGGACCAGTGCCACTCAAGCTGGGACCTCCACAACCCAGCAAAACCCAAACAACATTATTCATTGCCTCTTACTTGCAATGAATTATATAAAGGCTGAAAAATAAACAAGTAAGTTAAGTCACTCTTTGGCTAATGCTTGTATCCAAAAATCACTTTTATGTGAAATTCGGTTCAGTATTTTTTAAGTGACTACATTATGCTAGACAGACTCTTTGGCAGTAGGGAAAAAGATGTTCATGACACATGCCCCCTTCAAGAATGATGAACTGCAAACAGTACCATGAGGGCTCTGCTAGAGATTTGAGGGGGGAAAAAAGTGATATTAACATGGAGACAGTTAGCTATTAATTTTGCCCCAGGGATGATATTTGAGCTTAGACTTGAACAATGAGTAGGGTTTCAAAAGGTAGAGGGAAAAAAATGTAAGACTTTTCTAGGAAGACAGGACAGCATAAGCGAAGGTTTAGAGGTTCAGGGAAATCTGAAATAACCTAAGGTTGTTAAGAGTCTGGAATGAATGAGGTGTGGGATGTATGGGTAGGGAAGTGTAGCAGAGGCGAAACAAGGAAAATAGAAGTAAATGAAGTGTATGTAATTAGGAGAAAGGAGACGTCGTTAAATATTTTCTTCAAATCTCCTTTTGACTTTTCACATTTGTCACTCATAAGGAAACTCTGTTACACTAACATGATTTTTACCTTAAAAAAGGTAAAAAGCTTATTTGGCCCTAGTAAACAAGGGACAGAAAGTTTTTAATGCAAAATATTCCTTCAACCTGAAAACATTGATGATTCCAGACCATTTAATGTTAAATATTTTAGAGTTATAGATTATTTCTTTTTGGTTGAGCAGAATTTGTTTTCAGACTTTGAAAATATATGTTTAGCTTGTAACAGACTAATTGCTCCTGCTTTTAAGCCAGTCTCCTGGGCTTCAGCAGGTTCAAGTGCAGCAGGTAGGAATCTGGCCTCTGAGAATGTAGCCTAAGAGTTAAGGAATGCATGATTACTCCTGTAATTACTTGAGAGGGGTTCTGAAATCCTGGTGGGGTTGATGGGGCCACCAGATAGCAGGGGTCAAAAATGTATAAGAGGTTAGGAATTCAGACTGGAGCTGCGGTGGGGAGTCAGAGTAAACAGGTTCTGAATATAAAAGATCAGGAATTCAAGTTGACAGTTAAGAAACCAACATCTCGGGGGCTTCCCTGGTGGCTCAGTGGTCAAGAATCGGCCTGCCGATGCAGGAGACAGGTTTGAGCCCTGCTCCGGGAAGACCCCACATGCCGCAGAGCAGGTAAGCCCGTGTGCCACAACTACTGAGCCCGTGTGCCGCAACTACTGAAGCCGTGTGCCCTAGAGCCCGTGCTCTGCAACAAGAGAAGCCACGGCAATGAGACGCCTGCACTGCAACGAAGAGTAACCCCCGCTCATCGCAACTAGAGAAAGCCCGCACGCAACAATGAAGCCCCGACGCGGCCCTAGATAGATAGATAGACAGACAGACAGACAGACAGACAGATAGGTAGGTAGGTAGGTAGGTAGAAACCAACATCTCAGAAATGTAAACCTCACTTAAAGTCAAAGGCTCTCCAAACTAGGACTTCACAATATACTCACCAAGGCAAGAACTAGTGTCTATTTACCTCTGTGGTCTGGAGCACAGGGGATTGCAGATGGTGTGATGGTTAGAATGCTTTCAGCGGTCAGTAACAGAATGCCCGACTTAAAGGGCCTTATATTTGTTTTTCCCAAACTCTTCTGGCCACAAGAATCACCAGGGGCTCTTGATTACATTGTTAATTCCCAAGCCCCCCTGGCAAATCTGATTCAACAGGTTTGGGGATTTATGTTTTAAACATGAACCCCAATGGAACCTGGCAAGTTTTGAAAATGCTATCTTAAACAGAGACATCTGGTAATCTAATACAGTGGGTCCCAAACTTTAGCATGCATCAGAATCACCTGGAGGGCTTATTAAGCTACAGGCTGATGGGCTTCACACGGGGTTTCGGATTCAGTAGGTTTGGAGTAAAATAGGGTCTGAGATTCTGCATTTCTAGTTAAGTTCCCAGGTGATGCTGATACTACTGCGATCAGGAACCACACTTTGTGAACCACTGGCCTAACACAGCCAGCAGTCCGAAGGTCATCATATCTGGGGCTGTTTAGTTCAGCAGCTGAACTATATTAGGACTGCAATTCAGCTTCAGTGGGAGGCTCTTGTCTTTCTCCCCATGATTCTAAGACGGCTTCCCCACTGCACCAAGCAACGTATCCTCAGACAGCAATATTCAAGGCAGAAGAAAGCTTTTCCCAGAAGCTTCCTAACCGATTTTCCCTTACGTATCAGCCAGAACTGGGTCTCACTGTACCTGCTTTAAACGAGCCACCGGCTCCAAGGAATGGTACTACTGTGATTGGATTAGACCCAATTTTAATTTTTCCCCCAGCACTGGGTCCACTGATGCTCAGTAGCTGATCATAATTGAGATTCTTTACCAAAGAATAAGAAGTGAATAGCTGTTAGGTAGGCAAATAGCTGGCAATGTCACAAATGGGTTCTGATACTAGTATGATTATAGGTAGGTTCAGGGTTGAAAATACTAATACGAACGCTGGTAAATAATATATGATACTACCTTTGTTATCACTGTTTGCAGCAGGCTGGTAGACTCATGAAGAATTTGGCCCTGCATGTTGGGGGAAAAGTGCCCTTTCAAAGCTCACGGTATACATGTAGTCATCTTGCTTTTATTATACCTGTGCATGGAATCGCAAGCTGTCCCTTCAGGTCATGAAATTTAGAGAAGTTGGAACCTGTGTCACAGCACATCAATACTGAAGTTATAGGCAAAGCCTGTACTTGTAGAGACTAACACATAGGATAGAAAGGCTTCGTGACCAAAATCTTACAAATTCCATATTTATAGGCATCCAACGTAGACAGCGAACAATGTAGAGTGGTGTATCTTTTTATGTGTTTGCACCTCTCTCTTCATTCATTCGGAAAAGTGTGTTTTTTTGGTTAACAAACACATAAAACTCAGCTATGCCCGGTACGCCCACGGCCAGCGTGAAGTGAAAAGCTGAGTTGTTTATTTGGGGCTCACATCATCCAAATACTATATTAAAGAATGCATAAAAGGTCTCTTCTGAATTATAAGGAAGATTTCCTAAGTTTCCTGCATTCATTTGATAGTGGAAGGTAGCAACTAATTTAAGACTATCTCCTGGGCTTCCCTGGTGGCGCAGTGGTTGAGAGTCCGCCTGCCGATGCAGGGGACGCGGGTTCGTGCCCCAGTCCGGGAAGATCCCACGTGCCGCGGGGCGGCTGGGCCCGTGAGCCACGGCCGCTGAGCCTGCGCGTCCGGAGCCTGTGCTCCGCAATGGGAGAGGCCGCGACGGTGAGAGGCCCGCATAACGCAAAAAAAAAAAAAAAAAAAAAAAAAAAAAAAAAGACTATCTCCTGTTTTATTTTTGTTTCCTTTCAAAAACTAGCTTTTGTTAGGAGAGTTGATAACTTTGAAAGAGGAGCTAAGATGAGCCGACCAAGACATTTTCTGTTGGTCAGTATCTAAAACTGTTTATTACTTCTTTTTTTCACCCACAATTTAGTGGTAAGTTTTGCCCTTCACGTACTGAAACTGATGTCTGCCACATTTGTAAGCGCCATCCGGCCTGACAGCGTTGTTGGATTCGATGCCATAGGCTTGTGTCCAGAGACCCAGAAACTGAGTTTCAGAGAAATTTAGTCTCTTGAGCTGGCAGCCCATTCCATGATCATTAAGCTATGGTCAGGACATAGTATTCTAGCCCCTCGCCCTGACCTTGTCCACGAGAAGCCTGGGCAAAGACCATGCAACTCCATTAAAACCCAGATCCATCGGGACACTCCCCTTCCCTGGGACCGACGGCAGTTGCACACGGGGCAAAATTGTGCATGATAAGCAAAACATGGAAGTCTCCACAGCGCTGCAGAATCACCGATAACTTGAGCACACTTAAACCTTCAGCAAGATGAATGACGGCGTTTCCCCCCTGCTTCCTTTAGTTGCGAGGATTTTGGTTTCCCTTCTGGGTCGCTCGCCTAGAAAATAGAAAAGGACCTCTGAGAGCCTTCGCCGGCAGAGGGTGCGTTTGCCCTGTGTGCGTTGGGTCTCTGGCACTGTGCCCTGGGGCTGCATTCTCTCTAGTTTGTCCCGCTCACACAGCGAGGCGTGACTGCTTACTGTTAGTTGACTGTCTTCTCAGATGGAAGCAGGCACTGGTTTGCCAGCAACTTTTGGTTGGTGTCGTTTTTGAGAACCATGCAACTAACAGATGTTTGTTGTTGGCTCCATATCTACATTCTTTGAAAGCTGGAGAATCAAATTGCTGACATTCAGACAACACTAATTCCCATATCCAGGGAGCCTAATTTGCCATCCCTGAGATCCTGATTCCTGGTGTTCATGGGTTTAAAAACCATTTCAGTGACACAATATAAGAATGGGCTTGGGAGATGCAGTGCTGTCTCCACTCAAGATAATCACATTTTACAAACATCTGCGTCATTACTGGTGTGATTCATCTCTAAGCTGCGTACAGCTGTGTTTCCAGTTTCAATTAACAATCCCTTAATTGCATATCCATCTCATGTTACTAATTTAGTTAATTTATTCATAATTAAGAGTATTCTGTTTTCTACCAAGGTTTGTCGAGCTCAGAACATTATAAAGAGAAATATTTTAAGGCAGCATCTCCGAGGGATTTTGTTTCTTATAATTACATCACAGTAAAATGTCATTCATGCGCCCAAAGGAAGATGAATTGCTAAGGGACTTTTTTTTTCCAGTAAAATAAGAAGCCATGGGAAGCTGCAATGTGTTGTGTTTTTAAACCAAGTTAAATGCTATGCATTTTGTTCTTTTCTTTCTCCTTTCCTGACATGCTCTCAAAAAAATTATCATTTGATGTGGATTATTATTTAAGTATCACAGCAAATCCAGTCACCAATGCAGATAAAACTGTCATTACCCTGTCGGGTAATGGTGTCTCTTAAAATCTAAGCTATAAAATCAGTACATTTCAGAGGACATTAAGATCACGAATTTTAAAATTGCCAAAGTCTAAGCGAGTGGAATACATCTTCGTGGAAAATGGAAGACAGATGATAACATGATACCAGTCAGTCAATTCATTTTAGTTTGCCCTTTTCTAGAAAAATGCGTATACCTTTGCAGCAAGGGTCTTGCCTGGGTTAGTATACGTGTCTGTGTGTCATTAAAAGCGGCAGTAACAAAACATAAAAGTCACCTACTTTGTTTATTGTCCAGGAACTGCCACCTATAGCCTTGACCTATCCTTAAGCTTAAAAGAAAAGTCTCATAACCTTTTAGTAGTTGGCAGATTCTACACAATAGAAATAACAAAGCGTCTTTTGCCTTTTGCATGAATTCAACTAAAAGAAAACACCCACCATCCCTATCCCTCTTCCTACTCTGGCAGTTTCCTTGACTCTCAAGAAACCTTGCATATTATTCACGTATTCTTTCGCAAATTTAATCATCCATTACCTGTTTTATTGAACCACCACTACATGCCTAGCATTGTGCTAGATGCTGGGGGTTACATGCTGATCAAAAAGACCAGTGATTTCCTTTGTGGTAATGGCACAGTTGAGTATCTTGGTTGTGGTGGTACCTATACACACATTCCCACATAAGTGAGTGAATATGTAATTGGTGAAATCTTAATAAATTCTATGATTATGCTAATGTCAAGTTCCTGGTTTTCATAATGTACTAGAGTCATGTAAGACGTTAACATTGGGGGAGGATGGGAGGATGGTACACTGGACTTCCCTATATGTTTCTTTGCAACTTCCTGTGAATCTAGTTATTTCAAAATAAAAAGTTTTTTAAAACTTAAAAAAAGGAAAGAATCGTGATTTCTCCTTTCGTGGAGCTTTTAGTCTGAAGGAGGAATCAGACATAACTCAAATAATCATCTGAGTAAACGTAAAACTACATTGCTTAGGGAAGCCAAAGAGATTATAGTGCATGATTAATAATGCTAACTATCTTTATAGCCACCTAACAAGATATACAGATGATTCTCAGTTAATGACAATTTAGGTCTTGGAGCCATGGTTTTGTTTTCCCTTAATTAGTTTCAATTTGGGGCAAAGTTTATGTTGTATATTTCACGAGGGGGGGGGAGAAGAGCTAAGTGTCAGAAATAGGTGATATTGTTGATTCAAAACATACTTTTCAGAGTGACTGGTGGAAGGAAAATGTGGTAGTATATGTATTTTATCCTATCCCTTTTAATTCTGAGCTCTTCTGTTTTTCTAAAATTTTAATTTGTATATTTAAAAGGCAAGACACAAGAACAGGTAAAAGTTTCCTAAAGTGACATTAGCAAAAACTCATTTATTTTTACCATTTAGCCATTGGCTGTCAACATTAACTATGGCATGAGGGTGAGGTAAAATTTTAAACATTTCTTGAAGTCTCACCTTACCCCCATCTCCACAGCTTGTTTTCCTGTGTTGTTGCAGGTTTATTTGTGTGTGTGTGTGTGTGTTCCTTTATTTTACCATCTTAAATTTGAATTAAACAGAGTGGGAATTTAAAATTATTCACAGCTATACATTTCTCAAGGTTGATCATTTTTTTACCATCTTTATTAGAGTATAATTGCTTTACAATGGTGTGTTAGTTTCTGCTTTATAACAAAGTGAATCAGTTACATATATATATATATATATATATATATATATATCCCCATATCTCTTCCCTCTTGCATCTCCCTCCCACCCTCCCTGTCCCACCCCTCTAGGTGGTCACAAAGCACCAAGCTGATCTCCCGGTGCTTTGCGGCTGCTTCCCATTAGCTATCTATTTTGCATTTGGTAGTGTATATATGTCCATGCCACTTTAAGTAACAATCCAACCTATTATACAGGTTGTAGTCTTTAAGATAGATATTTTGTCACCTCCTGTGTAGAACAGATGGGTTTTGGAGCCAGAAAAAACTAGAGATTATCTAGGCCAAACTCCTTAGTTTGTAAATTAGAAAATAGTTTATGGATGGCTTAGCCATGATATTCTCATTTGTTAAAAGTAAGATCAGAACTCATACCCAACTCAGCGCTCTTTTCACTACACCATGTGTTTTCCTTATGGAAAACAAAGATATATCTTGTTCAAAGATTTATGCTGTTTATCTGAAAGCCGAACATACCTGTTTATATCGTACTTTGCCATTTTGCAATAGTAACATATTTGGGGGCTCTTTTTTTCAATTTAATTTTTTATTTTGTACTGGAGTATAGTTGATTTACAATATTGTGTATGTTTCAGGTGCACAGCAAAGTGATTCAGTTACACATGTACATATATCCATTCTTCTTCAGGTTCTTTTCCCATATAGGTTATTACAGAATATTGAGTTCCCTGTGCTATACAGTAGGTCCTTGCTGATTATCTATTTTATATATAGTAGTGTGTATATGTTCATCCCAAACTCCTAATATATCCCTCCCACCCACACTTGCCCTTTGGTAACCATAAGTTTTCGAAATCTTTGAGTCTGTTTCTGTTTTATAAATAAGCTCATTTGTATGGTTTTTAAAGATTGTACATATAGGTAATACCATATGATATTTGTCTTTCTCTGTCTAACTTACGTCACTTAGTATGGTAATCTGTAGGGCCACTCATGTTGCTGCAAATGGTGTTATTTCATTCTTTTTTATGGCTGAGTAATATTCCTTTGTGTATATGTACCACATCTTCTTTATCTGTTCATCTGTCGATGGACACTTAGGTTGCTTCCATGACCTGGCTATTGTAAATATTGCTGCTGTGAACACAGGGGTGCATGTATCTTTTTGATTTACTGTTTTGTCTTATCTGGATATCTGCCCGGGAGTGGGGTTGTGGATCATATGGTAACTCTATTTCTAGTTTTTTAAGGGACTTTCATATTATTTTCAATAGCGGTTGTATCAACTTACATTCCCACCAACAGTGTAGGAGGGTTCCGTTTTCTCCACACCCTCTCCAGCATTTTGTATTATTATTATTTTTTGCGGTACGCGGGCCTCTCACTGTTGTGGCCTCTCCGGTTGCGGAGCGCAGGCTCCGGACGCGCAGGCTCAGCAGCCGTGGCTCACGGGCCCAGCCACTCCGCGGCATGTGGGATCTTTCCGGACCGGGTCACGAGCCCGCGTCGCCCGCATCAGCAGACGGACTCTCGACCACTGCGCCACCGGGGAAGCCCTCCGGCATTTATTGTTTGTATATTTTTTGATGGTGGCCATTCTGACCGGTGTGAGGTGATACCTCGTTGTAGTTTTGATTTGCATTTCCCTAACAATTAGAGAATGTCGAGCATCTTTTCACGTGCTTTTTGGCCGTCTGTATGTCTTCTTGGGAGAAATATCTGTTTATATATTCTGCTTGGGGCTCTTTTTCTTTTTTTTTTGTGGTATGTGGGCCTCTCACTGCTGTGGCCTCTCCCGTTGCGGAGCACAGGCTCCGGACTCACAGGCTCAGCGGCCAAGGCTCACGGGCCCGGCCGCTCCGCGGCACGTGGGATCCTCCCGGACCAGGGCACGAACCCGCGTTCCCTGCATCAGCAGGCGGACTCTCAACCACTGCGCCACCAGGGAAGCCTGCAGAATGTATTCTGAGCGGCTGTGATAAATACATTTCTTACTATAGGTTATGGTCAAAGTTTGTAAACTATTGTTCTCATAATTCCAGGGACAGTAAGGATCATGTGACCTGTTTATCACATGCTTCCCCCAATAGTGTCTAGTAAAGAAGTCAGTGCTGATAACTGATACCACCTCAGTCATCACTAAAGGCAGAAGGCCTTGCGTTCACTGGAGGAGAGCTATGGGTCTAAGACATATAGACCCTTTTGCATAAAAGTGTGCACAGGGCCTGCACCTGATATTCGAGGCACATTACAACACTTCTCTTTGGATAAACTAAGGGTTAAATCTCAATGGAATCATTTGTGGATGAAGTTCTCATGCTTTTGTAAATAAGGAGAGGGGGGGCAACAAATGTAAATGGGGACGTGTAAGTATAAGAATCTTTGCATGTATAAACTACATTTTGCTTATCCATTCATCTGTCCGCAAGCACTTGGCTTGCTTCCAGGTTTTAGCTATTGTGAATAATGCTGCAATGAATGAGGGTATAGAAATAGCTCTTCAAGACCATGCTTTTAATTCTTTTGGATACATACCCAGAAATGGAATTGCTGGATGATACGGTAATTCTGTTTTTAATTGAATGATCTGCCATATTGTTTTCCATAGCAACACAAGAGTTTAAATTTCTCCACATGCTCGTCAACACTTGTTATGTTCTGGATCTTTGATGTCAGCCATCCTTTAAACAGGAAGGAAATTCTGACATATGCTACAAACCTGGATGAAACTTGAGGACGTTATGCTAATGAAATAAACCAGCCACAAAAAGACAAATACAGTGTAATTACACTTATATGAGTTACCTAGAGTAGTCAAAATCATAGAGATAGAAAGTAGAGTGGTGGTTGCCAGGGGCTAGGGGGAGGTGCTATTGTTCAATGGTAAAGAGTTTCAGTCTTACAAAGTGAAAAGAGTTAAGGATATGGACAGTGGTAATGGCTGCACAACATGATGAATATATTTCATACCGCCGAACTGTACATGGTTAGGATGGCAAATTTTATGTGTATTTTACCACAATAAAAACAATTACATAAGAAGTGTAGGAACCTTTTATTTTTTAACCAGTGAAGCACTGGAGGGAGTTCTTGCTATTGGTACACACGGCATCACAAGGCCCTGGAGCAGTTAAATACCTTCTCTGAAACTGATGACACAACTCCCTTTTTGTGATTCTCACCCTCTCACCCTGTACATTACTCTTAAATCTAACTGCCCTGTACTGTGATTACCTCACTATGTATACAATATACTGTATTTTCAAGCCAGGCTCTTTTTTCCCTAGAGGTCTCTGTAGAAACATAAGATGTAATAATATATTTGCTGTATTAATTAGCTATAGATAGTTACGTTTTAGTACTATCAGGAACTATTATTTACCTCATTGTTTAAGGTATAGAAGATACCCTTCCACTACAGTCCTTAGTACTTTTGCATTCAAACTTTGAGTGAAACAGGACTTGAGAAATTATAGGCTTGTTGAGTTCTCAGGCATTAACTCAAGAAGGCAGCCTTTATCCAATCACCTACACTTGCCCACCACTTACCCCATTAATTTCTAATGTTGCTTGGAACAAATTAACATTCCTGGAATGCAAGCTAACTGAAAGAGCCCTGGAGAACAAGTCATTTCCTGGCTCCTCATATTGATGAATTTAAAAGGCTGTGCAGTAATATGGACTCCTGTTCCCTCTCAGTGTGTCTTTGAATAAATTGACAGAGTAGCTGAAAGTAGGGCACTATTAGTTGAAAGCTTAAAAAAAAACCCACTTTATTTCAGTCTCTATTCTTGCCAAGTCCCCTCTTATAAATGGGGAGTGAGTTTAGGAAATCACCCAGAGGTATTGAATAGTTGTACAAGAGATTCCCTGACCCCAAATATTTATCCATTTACCACTCTTTACTGGCACAGTACCTCAAATCCCACCTGCCGTGAACTGACCTAAATCAATCTGGTCCGCCTGAGTCTTCTTTAGCTTCTTTTTGGTAAATAATGGAGAGTCACAGAAAAGTTTGAGGGAGATGAGCAGCGGCTACCTCATCACAATCTCAGACTGAAATGTTCTGTGGGAGAGGAGAAAGGATTTTCCTTCTACCCTTCTAGGTTCTTGGCTGAGAACCTCCTGTAATAAAAGATATAGTAACAGGAGAAAAACAAACAGCAGTCTAATGGCATGTGTCCTTCCCTGTATACATGGGAGAAACCCAGGAACACTGAGCAACTCACCAAAATGGCCCAAGCCACCACCTTAAATACCATCTCCAGCTCAAGACTAAGGAAGATGTGGGGAATGGGGGAGGCCAGTTATGGGAGGTTATCCAAAAAAAAAGAAAAAAAAAAAAACACTCAAAGCAATCCCTATGCCGAAGAGGCATGTTTTGGGGTGGCATATTCTCTTCCCCTTCCGAGCCCAGAAGGAGCTTCCATTACAGCACACACACGTTTGTGACATTGATATGTGCATTACAAAGACCACTGTGATTCTTCGAGATGTACAGTAGTCACAGTCTTTGGGCTTCAACCTTTTATCTGTGATGAAGGTTGCACTCGGCTGGGGTGTAAATTCTTGATTAAAGTAACCAGTTGCCTCTATCGTTTAAGCTTGCACTAACCGCATAGACAAAGTGTCATACTATCTATGTCAAAGTGTTTAAAATTAATTACAGACGTTGTAGCACCACCATTTAACTTAAATTCTAATAGTTGTCCTTTAAGCATGCAAAACATCCCTTTGAGATGTGGTAACCCCGTTAATTGATCAGTGAATAAACCTTTGTTATCAGGTTGCTTTACCACCCTGACAGGGTGTAAAGCACAGGCTGCACATAGAGTCATCTGGGGAGCTTGGAAAAATCTTGATGCCCGGTCTGCACCCAGAGCAAGTCTGTTAGTGTGGGGAGTCGGGGGTGACTGCAAGAATCAGTATTTGTTAAAGCTCCCCAAGCAATAACGAAGTGCAGTCAGGTCTGAGAACCTTTGCAGTAAAGGAATGGAAGGAGGGTGGCTATATGCAAAGCAAAACCAGGAATAGGAAGGGGTATTGGGAAATTAGATGTATCTGCAGGAGACTTGCCCTAAATCATAATTCTGAGACCCAGATTTTGGTTATGATGGTGAGTTAGAAGAAGTGTCCTCCCAGCTTGCCAGTCTCTGGACTAGAACTAAAAGTGTTGCCCAACGGGCAGCAAGGCAAACTCTGAGATGCCAAGGTTAGCAGCAGAGAAAAGATTTATTCAAAAGGCAGCCAAGTGAGGAGTCGGAAGAGCAAGTCTCAGATCCACCTCCCCGAGGGCGAGGGGCTTGGGATATTTATAGAATAAAGAAGCAGGGTGGTCTGAGGTAGGAGCAATGGTGATTGGAGGCAAGAAAGAAGAGAAGTAATTGGTGTTCTGTGCAGGTGTGTGTGAGTTACATGCTTCTTCGTGGGATGCGTGTTCAGAAGATGGTGGGGTGAGCATGATCTGGGGGTGGAGTTTCTGGCCTCCTGATGTCAAAAAGTCATCCATCGGACACTTGAGCGGGCCCAGTTGAATGGTCGCTGGCCTTGACTGGTTTGAACTGGCAAGACTACCTCCATGTTCCTGAAAAACAATTTAAGCAACCGTTACTAGAGCAACCCGGATGTCAGAGGTGTTATCTATAGGGGACAGTTAAGGAGTCTTTGATATCTTGTCTAAGCTTTGTGAAGCTTGCAGAGTGTGCAATTTACAAGAATAATTAAAGCAAGCTTGGTCAGTGAAGGCTGGTTAACAGGATATTATTTTATTAAGCAAGTTATACTTTAAGGGATCTAACTGATAACCGCCCTCAATTTCAGAAGGAATTTGGGAGAAGAGATCAAACACTTCCAAAAGACTCCAGCCTGCACCCAGCTCACCTCTTGACTCCATAAGAATCCGTGGTTCTTAAAGAAACATTTGCATAATGAACGTTCAGGGGTCTGGGGGACAGGTTGGGGTAAGTAGAGAACATGTTCTTTTCAGATGGCTGAATGCTATCCGTGGCAGAGCGATTAAAATGACAACTGCCAGAATCAAATGAGATTCTGAGACGAAGGAAATAAGAGGAGTCTGCTGTTGGCAGCTGAGTTTTGATCAGTGTGTTTTCATCTTGCATATGCATAATAAGACAGACTTAGGAGTTAGGATGAACGTTCTTAGTCACTGGAGAATAACTTGCATAGGGAACCCAACTAGGATTGTCTGGGTTAGCTTTTTTTCTACCACAGAGTTTGGTCCCAATACCAGGAAGCTGAATTCTGAATTGTTTCTCCTAAAAAGAGTGCCTTTCAGAGGTGCCATTAGGAAACCCGTATTGTTTAGAAAACGGTAGCACAGAACAGTTATAACTGGAGTACACCTTGTTCCTGAAATGAATTACCCAGCGCCTCAAAAAATTCTCATCTTTTGCTGGTAGAAAACCTTTGAAACTATATTTGTGTGTGGTATTCACTGAAGAGCCTTAGATATAAAGAGAGATTTATTTTCAGAGGAATTTTGAGATAGGTTGTGTGTGTGTGTGTGTGTGTGTGTGTGTGTGTGTGTATGCATACTTAACATCTGTTGATTTTCCCTCAGGATTGTAGAAATCCCATTAAAACACCAGCTTCTTAAATGGTTACTGAAACTCCAGCTTTTCATATTTTCTTTTATAGTATTTGGATGCATTTAGGTGAACTTGCAGCATTTTAATTACATCTGTATCTGATGAGCAGAAGAAATGTAAAAGGGTCTGGGGAGAGATTTAATTTTAGATAGAGGCATAATTAACGGCATTTGGAAAAACTAGTGGAACTTTAATTAAATGTCTCTACATTAATTTAGTCATTTAATTGAAAATGTATTGGGATGGTCCTTATAATTTATCACTCTCACTCTTCGAGGGAAAAGGATTTTAAATAACAAAGCATCAGTGTAAGTACTTTTTTATTATTTAGCTCCATGTCCACCACTTGGCACTTTGTTGAATTTTTTCCCCTATAGTTTCAAGTTTTTTAAAAACATGAATTTAGCTTGTCACTTTTATTTAAAGGGCTATAAATCTAGGAGAAACCATATTTTGAAACTTCGAGAAATATTTCTTTTCCTTTACTTTAGACTTTGAGAGTCACTAGAGTCATGTTGTAAAGTTTTCTTCTCAGTATTGTGGGTTTTAGCAGTGTTACGCTGCAGTAGTGTATCTGAATTTTAGCAGTGCATTTGACATGGATCCCTGCAATATCTTCCTAAATAACATGAATCATTACACACTGGTAGAAGTACAGTTAGGTAGGTTTAGAGGTGTTTCAGTCACCAGGCCTAAGGAGGAGTATTGTCTTAAATTGTTGATCTCAGAGGTTTTCAGTGGGTTCACCACAAACTGGATTCAGTTCTCCTGCATTGCCTGACTCCCCATCCCTTCTATATAAATGGTGCCCCCTAAAAGTTGTGCAGTGTACAACCTGCACAACCATAGGCAGTCTCCCTGCCTGTGCGTAACCCAGATTTTCATCAATCCTCTAAATGAGAGCATAGAACGTGTAGTTATTAACTTTTCAAATGATGCAGAGGTGAAATGAGAGTCAACACACTGAAAGACCAAAATTAAGATTCAAATGAGATTACATTAGATTAGGATCCTGGACCCAAATTTTTAAAAAAAAGAACAAAATTTAACAAGAGTAAGTAAAATGTCCCGCCGTTAAGATTTTTTAAATCCCGTGTGCAAACACAGACTAAGACACATGACTTCTTGGCAGTTTATATTGTTAAAAAAGCAAAATTTAACTGAATAAATTTTAAAGATCTTATTGGTTTTATTCAATGAGTCATGAGTTGGACAGCATCCAGTCTAGCAGATAGAAAGGAGCTCTGAGGAAGTATACAAAATGAAAGACTTTTATAGGCAGAAGGGAACAGGAACAAGGAAGTTATTCTAGGCAAAAAGCAGATTGATTCTTGCAAGGTTACTTTCCTTTAGGGGGTGGCAGGGGTCTATCAGCCGGATTATCTAACTAGTGCTGATCAGGCGGTTCCTGATTGACTAAAGATTCCATTCCATTTCGGAGAACCGAAACTGTGATTGAGTCTCGGTTTGGTGATGGGGGCCTTAGCTTCAGAGACTCCATTTGGGGCCTGTCGTCTTATTTTTAACAGTATGAAAACAGATTGGGATATTAGGTAACCACGGACACAGTGTAAATCTCCAGTGTGATCTGTTGTGGCTTGCTATAAAAGGCAATGCAGTACTAGATTGCATTAATGCAGTTAACAACTGTTTCAGTGCACTCGTCCCTCGTTAAACCACATCTGTGGCATCGTATTGACTTGTGAGCAGCACATTTAACAGGGACGCTGACAAATGATAATACTTCTGTAGTAGGGCAGTCCAGATTGTGAAGGGTGTAGAGATGGTTATATGAGGACTATTTGAAAGAATATAGAACATTCAGTAAGAAGACAACTTGAAAATACTGGACAGCTTCTTCATGCATTTGGGGAGGGTGGGTAAAGGAGACAGTACACTTAAGCAAGGCTGTGGAAGGGAACCGTGGGCAACTGTTACAGGGGGCTCAGCATGAGGAAGGCAAACCTAAACCTTAGAGTTGTTGCTAAGCGACATGGACGGCTTCACTAATTTCCGTCATTTTTCAGTCTGACTGATCAGCTAATAGGAATTCTACATTGCTCGGTTACAGTTCACAGGGATGCAATGCACTGTAGCAGTAGTTTAAACAATATAGAAACAAATGTATTTCTCTGTCATGGCAAAGTCCATAAGTAGGTAGGTCAGGGATTGTTAGGCTGTTCTGCTTCACAAAGTCCTCAGTCCCTTTTTATCTTGTTTACTGCTGCCATGCTGGCCTCAATTCTCACTGTCACTACATGGCCCAATATGTCTGCTTCTACTCCAGCCATCACATCTGGGTTCCAGCCCCCAGCAAGATGGAAGAAGGCAGAAGGCCCAAAGGGCATGTGCCATCATAGTTTTAAGGAAAACTCTCGGGAACTGCCATCAGTTATAAAGTATCTACTTATAGTTCCTCAGCCAGAACTTTGTCACATGATTATATCTACCTGCATGTGAAGCTAAGAAATATATTCTTTACTTCACGCATCCATGTACCAAACTAAAAATCATGGGTAATATTGCTGTGGAAGAGGGGAGGAAACATATTGGAGGCAATTAGCAGTCTTTGCCACAAGACGTTTCAGAGGGAATTACTCTAGATAAACAAGATAAACTTTAAGGTCCTATACGCTCTTAAGAGTCTAAGATCCTGCAGTTTATAGACAATAAAGAATCTCTTCAATCTACAAACACAATTGGTTCTCAAGGACTGTTTGGAAGTTTCATTTCTTTCTAAGTCCAAAATGGCATACACAGGTGACCAGTGTATACAATGTACATCTTTCTACAAAAAGCCAAATTTCTCTTTTGTTGCCATAGTAATCAGATGTCTTTTCTTAAAGCAGCATTCACTATTTTCTCCTTTAGAACATAGTGGTGTTAGTAATAAGGTTTATAAAACATTACAGAAATGTGCACACAAAACACACCACAGGCTAAGAAAACAGTATGGTGGCTAGACTAAAATAAATACAAATGTCCTCTGTTGGTGGCATTCTTCATTGCTATGCTTCTGCTGGGCCTGGGAGCTTTATTGCTCTCTATGGGAGGTTGTAAATAGAGAAGTTTCTTGACTACAGGGAGGTGAACAAGCATTATAAGTTAGGAAGAATGAATTTGTGTAAGTTAACGGAGCTTTTTCTCCTTCCCTGGTGATGCTGTGTTTCTCATTTTGCATTTAAAGCACCTATACCCTTACATAGAAAAATTTATAGAATTATTGGTTGATTCATATTGTTTTATGGCCCCTATTACTCTAAACTTTCAAAATGTAATGTCAGTCAAAATCAGAACAAGGCCGTAGAGGCCAGTCCTTCCTCTGTTCCATTCCAACCATGCGAAGGGAACAGGGCAGAATAAAGATGACAAGAGGCCAAGATGCACAATCTAGAATTTGTGGGAACTCTTATCCAACGTGTAAAAATATGATAGTATGAGAAAAATTATACTGCAAAAATTAAACTTCTGCATTGTGAAACAAGAAAAATTTTACGTCTGGCTACATTGCTTCTTTCTCCCCGTGGAGCTGTTCTAAGCACAAAGTTCCTATTACATAATGAACAACTCCTTAAATACTGTGCAGCTCTGTGGCTCGCTAGAAACAGAATGCAGCAAACTCTGCTTCTCAGTAACCATTTACATTATATCTGCTGGTGCTGAGTTCTATAGTAAAGAGTGACGTGTGTGCATTTGGGGGTCATAGGAGAGCGTGCAAGGTTGAAATTCACAATAAAAGCATTACGTGAATCAGTTACAATTTCAGTACTTTTCTATAATCATGTTCCTTACATTAAAGGTTAAAGATACATGCCACTTTAAGAACAGAGGTTGCCAGAGGCTGGGGGAGAGGCTAATGGGGAATTATTGTTTGATGGGTAAAGAGTTTCAATTTGGGATGATGACAAAGTTCTGGAGCTAAGATAATGGTGATGGCTGCACAACGATGTGAATGAACCTAATTTCACTAAGTAGTACACTGAGAATGGTTTAAAAAGTAAATTTTATGTATGTTTGACCACAATAAAAAAATGTTCACGGGCTTCCCTGGTGGCGCAGTGGTTGAGAGTTCGCCTGCCGATGCAGGAGACACGGGTTCGTGCCCTGGTCCGGGAAGATCCCACATGCCGCGGAGCAACTAAGCCCGTGAGCCATGGCCGCTGGGCCTGCGCGTCCGGAGCCTGTGCCCCGCAACGGGAGAGGCCACAGCAGTGAGAGGCCCGCATACCGCAAAAAAAAAAAAAAAAAAGTTCACAACAACAAAAAGATACATGCCACTTTGAAAATGGTTTAAGAACTTTATTGTTTTTAAATCTTTATTGGAGTATAATTGCTTTACAATGGTACATTAGTTTCTGCTTTATAGCAAAGTGAATCAGCTGTACATACACATATATCCCCATATCTCCTCCCTCTTGCGTGTCTTTTTTTTTTTTTTTTGGCATTGGTTTCATTATGTCTAGTTTTATGCTGTTTTAAAATTTAATAAATTTCTATCTGGTCTATCTTCAGGTTAAATATTTTGTGCATAAGAAATAAAGGCCAGAGGAAAAAAACAGGAGTCATGGGACTAATGGCAAATCTACTCTTAAGTTCAATAAAATGATACTCTAAAAGACTTGAGCTGTGCAGTGAGTGGTAATAAAAAAATAAGTATCACAAGTAAGACGTAGCTGAAATGTTGAAACTTTAAAACATTTCTGTTACATCCATGCTGTTCAAAAGATAACTTTTAATCTCATTAGCAGTTTTAGGACTTCCAAGTACTGTTTTATTTATGATGATAACATGTATGGAATTCTGTGATGATAGTACTATATTCTCTTAGTGTTTACATTATTAAAGAAACGTTGGAGTAATGCTTGTCCATAGAAACATGCTTTGGATGAGGGTACCTCAAATGAACCTTTCTAAATACAGTAAGTAGGCCCCAAGCCACCGTTCTGGCCTCACTACCACTCTAGTCTTTCACCAACCACATTTCTACTAAACTCTACCCACCACCCACCTCTGCCCTTGCTCTGTTATGAAGAGGCTGTCTAGGAACTGAGGCTCTGTGATCAGACAGATCAAGTTCTAATCCCAGTCTACTCCTTTGATAGGTATTTAACCTTGGAGTCTTTCTGTGCCTCAGTTTCCTTATCTGTAAAATGCAATTAATAAAAATTGGCTTCATGAGCTTCTGGAGGATTAAAATTGCTTAATCCATAAACAGAGATCCTTGGGGTGTCAGAAACAATGTGTTATCTATCGTTACTATTACTATTGGTATTAGTGTTATTTCTTCCACCTGGAACACCAATGACATAAACCCTGTGTGTCAAGACGCTACTCCAAAAAAGAAAAAAAAAGGTAATTATGTGAGATGACAGATAAGTTGATTAGTTAGATAGTGGTGATCATTTTACAATGTACAGGTATATTAAAACATTAAGTTGTACACCTTAAGTATATACATTTTTAATGTCAGGTATACTTGAATTAAACTGGAGAAAATAAAAAGACGCACTTTATCATGGAGCTTTCCCCAGTTCTTCCAGAAGAAAAGTAACAAATTCTCATTTTAACATTTATTAATTTCCTATTTGTGTTTGATCCTCACATACACTACACATATCTTAAAATTAGGATCTGTGTTGGAAAAACATTGGTATTTTCCATGGCTTTGCACTTAGTAGATGTTCAGAAAATTTTCATTGAGTGAATGGGTATAATCTATGTTCTTTAATTAGTCTCTAATTTGGTATTAACATGTTTGAGGCCTCAAGAATTCATGTTGTTGATAGTTTTGCTATATCTCACATCTTTTGTAAGTTGGAAAGCTGAAATTCATACATTTTTTTAGTGTAGTAATTTATGACAACTTCTAGTTGTTAAATAAATCTTCCCTAGATATAGACCCTCTATATCTTTCTTCATTCCCATCTTGTGTTTTTGCTTTAATTCTATTCAAAGCGTAACATCTATTATTGGAACTTTCAGTTCTGAATAATACTTTTAGAACTTGTGTAGAATGATTGCAGAGTCCTTAGGAAATCTTCACAGACTGCTTTTAGCATACAGTTTGCCCTTGTGGTCTCTTAACTTTTCAAAAATCGTTTCAAAAGGGCACTTAAATCCATGGGTGGAAACCTGTTTACATCCATTATTGCTGATAATTTGCTGTATTTTGGCCAAGCAAATGATTTGGGGACAAGTTTTGTAGTGTTAGAATTTTTTCTACTTTGAAGTATTTTGTAGTTCTTAGTAATTTGAGGCAACGTAGTTTCTTATGTCTTGTCAATTACAGATGATTATCAGTAAAAGGTTTGGCAAATGTCCTATGAAGGTGAATCTTTATAAGTTGACATTTTTGCACCATTTATTTCTACTGTTTTAGATTTTTCGGGAAATTAAAATTCTACCCAAAGGGCAATGAGGTGATCAGAAATATGCATTGAAAATTCTCTTATTAATTTATTAGTCATTGCCCCTAGGCAGTGATATTCAGCCAATATATACTAGTACACTCCTGCCTTTTCATTTTAAACCTTCTGATTTTGTCCTGATTGGTCATTGCTTGTACCTGATTGTTCTGTGTCCATTCCATACTAATGATTATATATGACATTTTCAGTATCACTCCTGCATGTACATATTTTTCTTGTCTTATGATATAACTGTAATCATTGCATGTTTCTTAGACACAACCGAAGTGCTCAGTTAGATCAGTAAGTCTTGTTTCTGTGGTCATTGTTTCCCAGAACTCTCAGGGTTTCTAAGTGAGGTGGTTATTCTTCCAGGAATAGTGCCGAAGAGTCTCCAGGAGCAGGTATTTCTAATTGACATTATTTCACACCCTCCTTTCTCCTTACTATTGAAAAGTGTATTTCATTGGTGTTTTGCCAAGAATCCTGCTCTGTTTCATAATAATTTTCTGTTTGCACCTTCTGCACTGAGAAATACCTATTCCATGCACCAACTGAATAAATGGCAACTTGAAAAAACATTTTACCACAGCTAGATTTTTTTCGTTGATTCTTTTCATCTGAAGATCATTCATTAGAATTATCCCTCCTTGTTCTTCGTTACATCCATATCTCCTCTCGTCCTATATACATGATGTCTTTTGCATTTTCTATATTTAAATGTAAATCGCTTACTACAGTTATTCTTTGACTTCATCCCCTGGTCGTAAGGAAATCACAAATTACAAATTTTACTACTTTTTAAACCTGTTTTCTTACTTGTCCATCCAAATGCATTTTACAATTCTTAGACATTCAGCCTCCTGGCGACTGATTTCTACCAATCTCTTTAAGACATCTGTGCATTGTTATGGAGTATATCATTGCATTTTGTCCCTGTTCACATTTGCAGAATGTAAGCTACAGAATATACATTGACTAATAAAGAAATGCATCCTCGTAGTAGATGGTTGTAAAGAGAGGAAATACATATTGGTATGCAGCACGCACCCACATAAATGAAATGTAGAAAACAGCAGTTTGCCATGTCAGAGTTGCAAATGAAGATTGTAGCTAGAAAACACAGAAAGTCTAGAATGTATAAAAGGCTTTTCTTCCAAGTTGATTCACATATAAGGCCTGAAAAATTGAAATATCATATATGTAAGCCTTAATTTTTTTATATTACATCGGTGTATTGCTGTGTTTAGGTAAACAACTCTTGAGTTTTCCATACCCTAGACTTTTTCATATAACTACCTGAGTACTTCTTCCCTTGGAGTTACTTTGAAAGGGGGAGGGAGGGAGAGGGAGAGAGACAGAGACGGACAGAGAGAAATGGACAGAACATTCTACCTATGCATGTTAAGAAAGAAATGGAGGAATAAGGGAGGGAGGAAGGGAGAGAGAGAGGGAGAAATCCAGTGATACACTCTTCATCATGCTAAACTGGCATATAAAATAATATGTTTAAATCAGTATAAAATTTTCATCTCAGAGAATTTCATTCTCTGAAAGAACTTGTTCTTATACCCCCAAACTGTTTGGGGGTAGATATTAATCCATGTCTAATCAATTCTATGCAATTCTTTATACATATTTTCATTTTTGTAAGATCATTGAAGAATCAAAGGAAAAGCTGTTTTAGGCAATGAACTTGGGCAGTTATTCCAAAACAGAATTTTAGAAATGTAAGGATAGATAGAATCACAAAAGGTGATCTATTCATAGTATTTTATGCTCTACAGGTCGATTTCTATTTAATTGACATAATTTTAATAGCTTCCCATTTTCTCAGAAGTGTATTTGATTTGTATTTTTCTAACAATCTTTTCTTTTCTTTACATGTCCAGTATTGAGAAACATAGCATTTATACCCAATAGAATAAATGATCATTGAAAGGAAGCTCCTTGATGTCCAACTCGGAGTATTTGCCGAATGAAGCAAATAGATAGTTTTTTATTTATGTACATGAAACTGGGATTTATTTTTATGCTCTTGGTATTATTTCACAACAGATTTAACATGATAGGTGATGTAGGTCTATCTTTTCCTTAGAGATCTTTACAATGAATCATGTATGCTGGGAACATGTCCTGATGCTACATGCTATCATCAGAAATGATGTTCCTCCCTTCATGTCAAGTTCAATGTTGGCAACATATAAACAAAACATGTTAAAATAACAGGATTCTTGGAACTTCCCTGCTGGCGCAGTGAGTAAGAATCCACCTGCCAATGAAGGGGACATGGGTTCAAGCCCTGGTCTGGGAAGATCCCACATGCCACAGAGCAACTAAGCCCGTGCACCACAGCTACTGCGCCTGTGCTCTAGAGCCCGTGCGCCACAACTCTTGAGCCCATGTGCTGCAACTACTGAAGCCCGCTCATCTAGAGCCCGTGCTCCGCAACAAGAGAGGCTACCACAATGAGCAGCCCGCACACCGCAACGAAGAGTAACCCGCGCTCACAGCAGCTAGAGAAAGGCCGCGTGCAGCAACGAAGACCCAACGCAGCCCCCCAAATTAATTACTTAATTAAGTTTTTAAAAGGTTTTTAAAAACGTAACAGGATTCTTGTTCTCTAACACTTTATAGCAGAGGCAGATTATAAAACTGCTATGTTTCTCATTATAATTCGCGTTTCATTTGTTTCCAAGCATACACTTCTGTGCTTAATGTAAAAGCTTTAGAAACTTATGTTCTTACAGTCCTAAAACTAATTCCTCTATGTCTTTTCCCAGGAATATCAGTGTTCATGTTCCTTTCAAATTTTACTAGGTAATTTGATGGGTTATCGATACCCTCTTTTCCCGCCCAAATAGGCAACCCACATAATCATAGTGACCTGTTCATTTATATGCTCTTTGATTCTGGCCCTCGTACTTCTGCATCTTGCTTCATTTCCCATTTTTTCGTATTCTTTGGAACCAGAAACTAACACACTGTCCTGTTAGTCATTCTTTCTGCTGATTTTCTCCCCTACATTTTCTGATCTTTCTCTGAGCCACTAAAGGCCCATTCAGCCCTTTGATTATGGACTTTCATTTACTTTGACCTCGTAGACACAAACATCCTCTTTGACCTTTATTTGCCTAGAGGAATATGGCCGATGAATCACAGTATACTTTTTAGAATCCTGTGTTTAATTCTTTTTCTGAAATCGTTCTCCCAGGAAACCTTTTCTAGGTTCCTTCCCTTTGCAGTTTCCTAGAATTTACCTCTCCTCCTCAGTGACTCCAAATGTTTACTACCAGAAGGAAACCTAGGGGCCATCTAATTCAACATCCTCAGTTTATACTTTAGCATACTGAAAGCAAGCTATGTTCTGTTACTTGCCTGTCGTCACACAGCTGGTTATGCAGCCAAAGCTATACGGGATCTTGCCACCCTTCCACAATTTGTCGGCCTGTCTGCTTATCTCCTCATACCAAGCTTATTCCTGACTTCCTTATGTCTGCCCTCGGAATCATTCAAGCTCCATCCTTAGAGTGATCTTCTACGAATCCGTCTCTCCTGATAGCCAATGAATTGTCAAACCCAGTTGATTATGAAGCTGCAGTGTCTTTTACAGCAAACCCTAGGTGCTCAGGCTAATGCTAAACTCTACACACTGGCCTTCTCATTCTAGCCCCTGCCCCAGGCCCAGCTCACACTCCTCAGGCTCTCTATTGCAGTGCATAAAAAGCGCAAGGTCCAGAGCCACACGGCTCTGGAATGTACTTACCAGCCTTGTAACTGTGAACGTGCTACTGAAACTCTCTAAACCTGTTTTCTCATCTCTAAAATGAGCCCAGAGGCTGTTTATGAGGATTGTATGACATAATACATGAGAGGTATTTAGCACAGTGCCTGGCCCGTAAATAAGTTCTCGATACATGGTTTTTTTTTTTTTTTTTTTTGGTGAGAAGCAGTAGGGTGTCATAGTAAGAAAGCAGAGTAGGGTGTCTGCAAACTACGGGTCTCAATTCAGATCCAGCACGGGGCCTGGGTCTTTTTTGGCAGAGGAGCTAAAAATAATTTTTACTTTTTGGAAGGTTGTAAAAAAACCGAAGAAGGACATGTGTTGGGGACCTATGTAGCCTTCAAAACCTAAAATATTTACTTTCTGAGCCTTTCCAGAAAACGTTTGTCAATCTCTGTTCTGGATTCAATCTACCAGGGTATTTCTACCACCCATAAGCTGTATGACCTTGGGCAAATTACTTAACCTGTCCAAGTCTTGGCTTCCGTAACTGTGAATAGTACCTATGTTATAGAGGTTTTATGAGAATTAAATGGGATCATTTACATCAAGTACTTAGCACAGTTGCTGGAATAGCAAGTGTTTAATAAATGTTAGCTGACATTATTATAGCTACTCATTGTTGCCAGATAAGTAGTCTGTAAGTGTAGCTTATTTTTCTTTTTTTAATTTTTTTTTTTTTTAGTGAAGTATAGTTGATTTACAACATTGTGTTAGTTTCAGGTGTACAGCACAGTGATTCAGTTATACATATATTCATTCTTTTTCAGATTGTTTTCCCATCTAGGTTATTATAAAATATTGAGTAGAGTTCCCTGTGCTATATAGTAGGTCCTTGTTGGTTATTTATATATAGTAGAGTGTATATGTTAATCCCGAACTCTAATTTATCACCACCACCACCCCGCCGTAAGGGTAGCTATTTTTTTTTAAGACCCACAAATGCTCATTTAATACGGATGCAAAAACTCCAAATAAAATCTTGACAAATCCTGTTGCATATTTTTAAATAACCCCTCATGACCAAATAGGACTTATCATAGGAATGCAAGACAAATAAATTTAAAGATATCTATTTATATAATATATTCACCATACTAACAGATAAATACAACACATGGCTATTGCTATCTCAATTGACCCCTAGTATCAAAGGTTGAAATACTTACAAGTACTTAAAATCTCACCTCCCCTCACTTTAAGATAAACATTTAACAACCAAAAAACAAAACAAAAAAACCAAAAAGCCTCTTAACCAAATGAGAATAGAGGAAAAAAACATCTTTAATTCCATACAAGGAGCCTAAGGGCAAGTATTACATTCAATAGCAAACAGTAGAAGGCTTCCCCATGTAAGTCGAGAGGAAATGGAGTGGAGGTTTTACTCTAAGGAGGAGAAAAGAAAAAAATGAGAAGATTTTGCTTATGCCTACCTAGAAAGACAGATACAATCAACTGAAAAGGCATTAGAATGAATAAAAGCATCCAAAAATGTGGCCAGAATCAGGGTCAACATTAATGACTCCTATACCCAGAAATAATCAATTGCAACTTTTTTAGAAAAAACAAATCTCTTGAGAGATAGCAATAAAAATATATGGTATAAGTAGGAATAAATCTAACAAGAAATGTGCAAAGTTTATGTGAAGAAAGCTATAAAATTTTACCAAAGGACATAAAAGAAGTTCTGAAAAATGAAGAGATGTCATTCATTTGACAAAAAATTAAATCCCTACCTTATATCAAACTACCCCCTCCCCCAAATTCCAGATGTCTTAAAGATCTCCACAGAATAAATAAAACTGTGTAAGTACGGCAACAAAGTATGAGTGAATACAGAGAAGCTGGGAAGGAGACCATTCTGGGAAACTTGCTAATGAATTCAGTTTTCCCCACTTTAATCTGCAACACCAGTATCAATAGAAAACGTTTTATGATGGTTCCATGAATGTATTAACTTACACTGAACATGATATTGTTTATTAAATATAAATAACAGTGGTTGCCTCTGAAAGGTGAAATTAAAAATTCTTCATACAATTCCCATGTTTTCTATTTTCTACCACAAGGTATTTTTTAAAAGTCAACATAAAATCAATTTCTAAAAGTTAAATGTACATAATGTAGGTGATAATACTAATGCATAAATTAAGTTTGGCCAAATGTTTTCATAAATTAATTATGAAAATAAGTAATTTATACACTTTGAGTCTTTAACCGGAGGCACTGTGCAAATGCAAAATGCTCTGAGTCTTCAGAACTTCAAAACTCAATGTAAACTGTAGTACTGAGGAATATTAACTTAATTCATGCAACCCATGAACATCCTCTTGATTATTAGTTCAATATTTTTCTCAACTTTCTTGCTTTTCTTCAGTTTCCTACACAAATGTCCTTCAGCATTTTAAAAACCATTTTTGAAAACCTACTCAAAACAGAAAAATAGTTTTTAAAATAGGAAAAAACCCCACAAAATTTTAAACCTCTACTCACTCATAAGACGTACAGAAATGTTGACAGTAACCTTTTAAACTTTCACCTATACAACAAGTATAATCTACGTCTTGTAATACAACAAATCACCCTCCTTCGGAAGAAGGATTGAAACATACCCAATCCTTTAATGGTGACTTTTTTGGGAAAATTTTTGGGCAAAGTTTTTGTATTTCTTACGCTATTAAAAAAACATTCCACACTCTGGTAGTTAATTTTTTCAACATTATTAAGCAACTCTTTTTAAAATTATTGAGGTTTTGAAAGCAATAGGAAACCTTAGAAGTAACTAATCTAAATTCATCTTATAGATATGGAAACTAGGAGCCAGGAAAATCATGCCTTCTAACACCTGAAATCAGATCTCTTTTCAGGTAGTATGATCTGCTTCGTGCTTCTGCCATGCAATCTTAGATTTAAAGGGATTTAGGAATCATTTATCTAAGGCAGGACTCCCCTCTATAAAATCTCTGTCATCTAAACCGAGTTTGAGCACAGTTATTGATGATAAAATCACCTTTTTCCCAGAGAGCCACTCTGGTTGTATCAAAGTCTTTATATTAAATGGAAATTGGCTTTCCTGAAATTCCTATGTATTGATCCATTTCTGCCCACTAGAGCCAAAGAGAATTGTCACTTTTCTACATGTCACATATTTATTGTCAAATTGTCTTCTCCAGGTGTCCTCTTTTCATGCTCATGCGAACCAAGCGATGGGGGGGGGGTTGTTTATTGTCCTGCTAAGTTGGAAAGCTAAGAAAAGCTTGGTTCTTTCGTCATTGTTATATATACCCCACTAACAGGACTTGAGTTCAGAGTATACATTCTAAATAAATGCTTTTGTGAGATCATGCAATTAAATTGAATTTTTCCAGTCCATCTGTAATTCCTCATAAGACCTGCTGTCAAGACTTTTACCTTCCTCTTGTCTTTTCTCTGCAAGAATTAACAACGGTCCCTTTCAATACGAGCTATCCAGAACTAATCATATTCCAGTTATGGCCTGAGTAATGGACGTTATAGTGTTTCCTATATACCATTTCACAATCAAACCTGTTTTGCATTTTGCTTTTATATTCTCTACTCATGCTGTCAGTGCTCATTAGAAAATTTGGGGTCATCTTTGATTCTTCTCCATTACCTTCCATGCTTATTTGGTCACCAAATCCTGTTGATTGATTCTCATTAAAAAAAAAATCATTCACAGATATAGAGAACAGACTTGTGGTTGCCAAGGGGGAGGGGGGTGGGGGAGGGAAGGATTGAGAGTTTAGGGTTAGCAGATGCAAACTGTTATATATAGGATGGATAAACAACAAGGTCCTACTGTATAGCACAGGGAACTATGTTCAATATCCTGGGATAAACCATAATGGAAAAGAATATGAAAAAGAATAGATGTATAACTGAATCACTTTGCCATACAGCAGAAGTTAACACAACATTGTAAATCAACTATACTTCAATAAAATTTTTAAAAATTAGAAAAAAAAATTAAAGATCGCTCATATTCAACTCTTCTTCTCTAAACACTCTGGCCCTCTCTCAGTCCTCTTTCAGTGTTTATCATTAGACCGTGTAATGATTAGCACCACTATCCCCAGAATTCGATCTGTCTTTATCACTATTACTAGTTGTCTTGCTTAAACCATGGATCTAATTCGGACACTCCCTTAAAAAGGATCTTCTCTAGTTATAACCTTTCTTTCCCTCCAGGTCAGTGTCCACAGCCTGTCCAGATGTAGCTCTAACCCACCTATCTTGCCTCACAGTATTCTCCTTCCTCCCCGCATCCCTGACCCTTGCCTGCTCTTTAGCCTCTGATCTTCTCACCATTTCTTTGTGCTGCTTCGTGCCTTTGTGCATACTCTTCTGGAAGGTCCTTCTAAACCTGTAAAGTCCTTTTTTTTTTTTTTTTTTTTTTGAAAAAAACATCCTTATTAGAGTATAATTGCTTTACATTGTTGTGTTAGTTGCTGCCTCATAACAAAGTGAATCGGTTATTCATATACATATGTTCCCGTATCTCTTCCCTCTTGCGTCTCCCTCCCTCCAGTCTTCCCTATCCCACCCCTCTAGGTGGTCACAAAGCACCGAGCTGATCTCCCTGTGCTATGCGGCTGCTTCCCACTAGCTATCTGTTTACGTTTGGTAGTGTATCTGTGTCCATGCCACTCTCTCACTTTGTCGCAGCTTACCCTTCCCCCTCCCCGTGTCCTCAAGTCCGTTCTCTACGTCTGCGTCTTTATTCCTGTTCTGCCCCTAGGAGAACACTGTGGAGGTTCCTTAAAACACTAAAAGTAGAGCTACCATACGACCCAGCAACCCCACTCCTGGGCATATACCCTGAGAAAACCATGATTCCAAAAGAGTCATGTACCACAATGTTCACTGCAGCTCTGTTTACAACAGCCAGGACATGGAAGCAACCTAAGTGTCCATCGACAGATGAGTGGATACAGAAGATGTGGCACATGTATACAGTGGAATATTACTCAGCCCTAGAAAGTCCTAATCTTAATTCAGAAATTTGAGGCAGTAACTGTGAGGCCCTGGTTTCAAATTCCTGTTTTGTCAGTTGCCAGCTTGCAACGTCACGCAACTTATGTTCTGTGCCTCAGTTTCCTTATCAGTAAAACGGGGATAATAATGCAACAGTACTCGTCTCACAGGGTTGTCGTAAGGATTAAGTGAGTGGAACATAACACCGTCATGTACATAGCACAGTATATACTATGTTCGTTGCACACAGTGCTCATTATTAGCTGTTGTTTTCATTGTTCCTAGTACATAACTCAAATTACGCTTCCTCTTCCCTAGGCAAAGTCAATTGCTCCTTTTTATGTGTTTCCCCATTACTTTATTCCTACATTTTTTCTCACAAGTGCCATCATAAGGGGACCTGCTAAGTTTGTTTGTAAGACAAATCTCAGATTCCCTGACCTGAAATGAGAAAAGGAAACTTTATATCAGGTGGGGTGACTGACTGGACCCGCTTGTCGCTGTGCTTCACCCCAAATTTCACATTTCCCTTGGGGATCTCACTAAATATTCTTGCCGGACCCCCACGTCAGCTTCGTGATTTTGCATTCTATTTCCTGTGTTATGATTCTAAAAGAGCCATCCTGTCCTTTCTCTTTCCATCCCAGGCTGTTGCGGAAAGCGATTCCCTCCTCCTAAGACAGAACCACATTTGCATTTTGCTTAAACTACATTTCTCAGTTTTACAACATTTACAAAGAAGACAGTGGGATCTAGGAAAGATGCAACAGTTAAAGAGATTAACTGGCCTGTTTTTGCGAGCGCCGTCCATAAAGTCCACAGGCAAGCGAGGCTTCCTTGTCAGAAAGCAATTCACTCACCATAAATGATGATTCAAGCCTGAGCTCATTCTCCCCTGGGACTGGGAATTGAAAGCATGCTCCCCCTGACAGTTGTGTTATCACTGGATATGCCCGCGGTGCAAAGGACTGGACACAGGGCAAAGGCAGACACGTCCCATCTGAAATTCTGAGACATCATTTGGGACTCTCATTTAATGAGACTAAATTAAAATATGAGTGATTGAGGCCACACTCCCCCCCGCCTCCGCCCCAGCTCATCTCTCTGGCATCAGCAAGGAAATCAAATGCTAATAGCCAGTGACCTCCTAATTCTAGTCCGCTGCCCTTAGCTATGAGAAAACAGTCATTAGCTTAGTCGAAATGCTGCAAATAAAGTAGCCCCATCGGAGCTGAAGCCCCGAAATTATGCAAGTGAGTTAAGGGGGGGGCGAATAACAATTTTCATAGGACAAGCCCTAAATCTACTTTATTCTCTTAGGAAGACTTTTCCCATCAAGAGAGAGCTGCATAAACATGCACTACCTGCCTCTCCCAGGGACTCCAGCCCTTGGCTGAATCGCCACTCACCCGGAAACTCTCAAAGTGCCAAACACAGATGCTTTATTTTATTGGTTACATTAGACTTTTCATTTTCTAACTTTTCAGCACCCTGGAGGTCACCTCGGGAAATCTTGCAGTCCTTGAATGATTTTGTTTAGAAATGCATGTGGAGCTATGTGTATGCATATGAGTTACTTAATCAGTTAGTGAGAGGAGGAAAACAACATTTCTATTATTGACCTTTTTCAACCTCTGAGGAGAATTTGTGAGTCTTGCCTGCAGTCTAGGATTGGAAGCAAAAGAAAAAGGCACTGACAGAATAGCATTTTATTTTAATAGCATATTATGGGCCGACAAAAAACCCGGGCTTTCCTTTGTCTAAGTAGAATTGACTTCTGGGTGAGATCAATCGTTATCGTCCTTAGTACAAGTGCACACATGTTTATGTGCACACATATAATCCCCCTCTTTGGAAGCCAAAAGCCCTGTATCAGAGTGTGCCTATGTTCAGGAGGTAGCATCCTTCATTTCTGTGTTAATATCAGCTCCAAGGTTCACAGCAATTCAAGACTCATCAACAGCAATAGGAAAAGAATCGAGGTCAGGTACTAAGAGGTATTCCTAAATTCACCTGGTTGTATCTTCTCTTCCTCCCAAACGTCATCCCTGAAATTCCTCAATGTTTACAAGGATTCATATTTTTTATTTGTTCTCTGTACACCTATTTTATTAGCTGGGGTTTGTATCAGGATTGCAGGGGCTCCAAAGAACACAAAAGCTATGTATAGTGGCTTAAATAAACGGAGCTTTATTTGTCTCTACTATTAAGATATCTGGAAGTCAGGTGATACAGGCTCAACAGTGTCAGGACTGGCATCGTCACAAAAAGGATGTATCAGCTTTTTATCACGAAGCCAAAAATTTCCCAGAAACCTTTCCCAGAAGTCTTTCACGTATATATCTCATTGGACAGAACTGGGTCACATGACAATCAGCAACAGAAAGCTAGCCAGGGAGAAGCGGTTGCAGATGGGGATTGAGGTAGCTAACTAGCAGTTAGTTGGCGAGTCTTCGGTTGCAGATATAAGCAACTAAGTGGCCAATTCAAGTCAGAGAAAACAAAAGGGATGGGGGAGGGGGGGCACTTTTTTAAAAAAACATTCCTAGAAATGAAGGAAATGATTTTAAAACCAGGTCTTGGGATAGGATATGAACTGGCAGGGTTCTAAGGTCTCTGAAGCAGGAACACACGTATCTTTTTTTTTTTTTTTTAAGTGTTGTCTTTAGAATACTCAGCTCCGAACTCTTTCTGACCGTGTATCATTTCCTCCTCTGTCAGCTTCCTTCCGGTAGCCTAGTTTGGGTCTTTGAACCCCACCACTCATTCAGGGCAGTTGAGGAGGGCAAACAGGCATGATTGGTGGCTCTACTAAAACCACAAGGAGTATGGGGGGAGCACTTCCCCAAAAGGAAAAAAGTAAAGTTTGCAGAAGGGTAGGCTATTGGATAGACAGAGACTACATATGTTCCACTCACCAAGACTGGGCGTACACCTGTGCTCTTTGTTTCTGTCGCTGTCAGTCTGTCTCTCTCATTTGATGGTAAAACTAAAACTGAAACACTAAATCATGGACATTCACTATGATCCTTATGCAGTCATCAAAAATCTTTATTTAAAGTGTAAGAAAAGTAATGGGATACCAAGTAACTTTTAGGGGAAAAATGCACTTGTTTTAAAAAATGTGTCTTGTTTATCCCCAGGTTTCAAAATTATTTTAAGGTAGTATTTTAAAAACCTGAATTGATTATTTGATAAATTAATTTCAAATGCTGTTAATGGTACAAGAATGAATGTTAGCTATCCTGCTAACCAGGGTCATATTTTTATAAATTGTTTCTCCAGAAAGTTCTCAGACCTGAAAGGCAGAGATTCTCGTGCACATAAACCTTTTCATCAGTGCTCTAATCACATAGCAATTCTTACAGCCATCTTCATACCTCAAGCCTATGTCAGATAACTTCCTCTTTTTTAAGTTGCGTACAAATGCAGCAATCTTATGCTTCTAAAATGGATATCATGTGTCACAAAAAGAACACCACTGTAATATTACCAAGAGCAAGAATTAGTAAGTATTAGCGTAGCTTTAGAATTTTTTTAAAAATGAGAGTTCAGGTTCCGGCTCTGCCATAACTGCCTGGATTTATCTTAAGACCTCCATTTCCTCATACACAAAATAGTGATAATATTATCTACTCATCAATTATTTTATAAAGAGTAATTTGGATAAGAGTAACAGTGCTTCATGCATATAAATTGAAGACCCCTTTATGGCCAGATAAGGACCTTAGTTTATTCATTTGCTTATTTCTATGTTTCTAAGCTTTCTCTGAAACTTTCCACAGAGTTTGAGTCAGTGTGTTGGGCTTCCATCAACTCCACCACTTATTGACAAGTTACCTTCTCTCTGTGCTTTGGAAATAATAATAGCACTAGCTCAGAGTTGTCTGAGAATTAGATGAGATAATGTATGTAATTCAGATAGTAGAGCACCTGGTATGTAGTCGATATTCAATAAATTGTAGTTGTTTATAATAATAATAATAATGTAATGATGATGATGTATTCTCTTGATAAGTGAATGCTTTGCTCACCATACTATCCTATGGGATATTTCATTTTTAAGAAAAGTGAAGATTTTATTTTTAAGAAAAAATATTTTAAATAAAATCATTTAACTATGTTGACTGGATATATTGATTTTAAATGCCATCCAGTTTTTCAAAGGAATGCACATTAAAATTTCAAAACAACGATATGTAGGAATAACAGCTAACAGCAGGTTACGGCTGAATGAGGCATCACCTTGTTATCATGAACTTTTCTTTTTTTAATTTTTATTTATTTATTTTTGGCTGTGTTGGGTCTTCGTTTCTGTGCGAGGGCTTTCTCTAGTTGCAGCGAGCGGGGGCCACTCTTCATCGCGGTGCGCGGGCCTCTCACTGTTGCGGCCTCTCTTCTTGCGGAGCACAGGCTCCAGATGCACCGGCTCAGTAGTTGTAGCTCACGGGCCCAGTTGCCCCGCGGCATGTGGGATCTTCCCGGACCAGGGCTCGAGCCCGTGTCCCCTGCATTGGCAGGTGGATTCTTAACTACTGCGCCACCAGGGAAGCCCTATCATGAACTTTTTATTTCACAGACCTCTTGCTTGCAGAAGACTTTTCTAACATTTTTATAATTTCTTAACATTTTCCACCTACCCTTTACACTTCCATTAATGGGTAGTTCACTGCATATTTTCCTTTGCTTCTTTTTATTTTCCTGTTCTTGGTGTGAAATTCATTCTGTTTCTATGGAGGCTTTTGTGATGCCTCTGAGGAAACGAAGTCTGAGACTTCAAAATAATGAAAACATTGCTAAACCATAAAACCTAGATTTTAGGAGCCTAATAGTGGATTAGTGCTTTATTACATATAGCCATCTTATAGTTTAGTCTTTACATTTCAACGAGGATTGATTATTTTGTCCTTTTTCTCCAGCATACACACATACACACACATCACACTTCAGTCATATAAATGAGAAGCTACAAAGATTCCTAGAGGACCTAGATGTGGGACTGGGAGACCCAGTCTTGACCCCAGGGTCAAGGGTATCGGTAGTTTGTGGGGACGGTGTTGGCTTTATTGTTGTAACAGCAGGAACAGTTTGTGTTATTTTGGAGAAATTTAACTTCTAATAATGGAATATATAGTGAAGACTTTTAAAATAGGTATTAATTTTACTCATATAGTAAGAATTTGGAAGAACAATATTCTCAGAGTTGTTTCAGCAGCTCAGTAGTATAATTAAGGACCTCATTTCTTTCCAACTTTCCATTCTATTACCTTAGCTTTTGGCTTTGATCCTTGGGCTTGCCACCTCATGGTCATAAAATGGCTGCCACACTCCAGGAATTGCATCATAACAGGAAGGGGAGACTATCATTTTTCTTCACATTCAGAAGCCCCCGCCAACTTTGCCAGAAGTGGGTTACGTGGTTGCATCTACAAAATAGACTTAGAAATTGAATACCTTGCATTTTTAACCTTTTTAAAAATTTTTCTTTTTTTCTTTCATTCTTTTTTTTTTTTTTTTTTTATAAATAGACCCTGTCACTATGAAAAAAGAGGAAGCAGAATGGCTATTGAGGAGGCAACCAACAGTGTCTACCACTCTATTTGTAAACTCTTTCTTGGTTTTTTACTACTAAATTTATAGCCTTAGTTCAGGGACCTCTTCTTACAAATCTTTATAGTCCCAGCATCTAGCACATTGCCTGGCACAAAGTAGGAGATAAAAAATATTTTTGAATGTCTCAAGAAACTTGCAGTCTGGTGGGTAAGATAGCCAATAAAAAATATTAAGGGTATTTTATAATTACAAATAATGAGAAAAATTATGAAGGCAAAGAATAGGCTGCTTTGAGGGAATAATAGTGGGAACTGCTTAATGGTAGGAAGGCCGGCCTCTCTCAAAGGAGATACTTAAGCTGAGACCTGAAAGTCAGGTCAGTCATAAGAAGAGTGAGGGGAATGGGAATAATATTTATAAGCCTCTGAACTAAAAGCAGCCAAATATGACTGGAGTGTAATAACCAAGGGTATAAGTAGTACAAGACAAGGCTGGAGAGGATCTAAGTCTTGTGATCTGACTTGCCTGTAAAAGCACACCTGAGCTGAAGCATCGGTAAGACAGCCTATGATGTGATGTACCTGCTATACAGAGGAGAGATTGAAGGTGGCAAACGTGAAAACAAGGAGACCATTAAAGATGTACTCACGGTTGTCTTTTTTTTTTTTTTTTTTTGCGGGCCTCTCACTGTTGTGGCCTCTCCCATTGCGGAGCACAGGCTCCGGACGCCCAGGCTCAGCGGCCATGGCTCACGGGCCCAGCCGCTCAGCGGCATGTGGGATCTTCCCGGACCGGGGCACGAACCCCTCACGGTTGTCTTGATGAATGAAAATGGTGGCTAGGACGAAGATGGGGGCAATGGAAATAGAATTGAACAGATTTGAGGTGTATTTTTGAGGTAAACTCTATGCGGCTTGGTAATGGATTAGATGTCAGGCATGAGGGAATAAGGATGGCTGCCAGGTTTTTTTGTTTGAACAATTTGTTTTAGTATTTACTGAGATACTAATGATTGAGGAGGCAGCAAGTTTGGGGAAATCAAGAGTTTAGTTTTAGGGAGGCAGTGGTGATTGAAATGGGCTAAGATAGTCAAAAGGTGTAAACTTCCAGTTATAAAATAATTAAGTCATGGGGATATAATATACAGCCTGGTGACTAGAGTTAATAATACTGTATTGAAAATTTGAAAGTTGCTATGAGAGGAGATCTTAAAAGTTCTCATCACAAGAAAAATAGTTGTAACTAGGTGTGGTGATGGATGTTAACTAGACTTACTGTGGTGGTCATGTTGCAGTATATATTCAGTACAAATATTGAATCATTATATTATATACCGGAAACTATGATGATGTTACATGTTCATTACATCTCAATTTTTGTAAAAGGAGTTTAGTTTTAGACGTGTTCAGCTTGAAATGCCTATGATATGGCCAAGTGGAAAAGTCAAATATAATTGTAGCTCAGAGGAGAGGGCCACATGCAAATGAGGAGGATGTTGATAGGTAGGTGGAATTTAGAGTATTGAGATTGGAGATGGCCTAGCATGTAAAGAGAAAAGAGAAGAGAGCCGAAGCCCAAACTCTGATAAACGCCGAGAAAAAGAAGTCTCAGGTAGAATTGGGAGACGAGCAATGAGAAAAAAGTCAAAAGCATATGACATCTCAGAAGACACAGGAGCAAACAAACATATGAGTGACGGATGGCTGGAGGGCCCGGGATCTGTTCCCGTTTTAAGTTGCCACTTTACTGCAATCCAGCTAAGGATCCCGCACCCTCCCAAATTATCTGGGGGTATCCACTGACACTTCAAAATAGAGCGGTCATTTTTTTTTTTTTTTTGTGGTACGCGGGCCTCTCACCGTTGTGGCCTCTCCCATTGCGGAGCACAGGCTCCGGACGCGCAGGCTCAGCGGCCATGGCTCACGGGCCCAGCCTCCCCGCGGCACGTGGGATCCTCCCGGACCCGGGCACGAACCCGTGTTCCCTGCATCGGCAGGCGGACTCTCAACCACTGCGCCACCAGGGAAGCCCAGAGCGGTCATTTTTAAGGTCAGGCACTTCTATTTCTGAATTATCTGAGATTCTAAGCAGTGAGATGGGGAAGTGACTAAACTATGTTTCACTGGCTCTGCTGTCATGAGGACTTGCTCTGAAATAGCGCTGGAGCACACGCTTACCCGTTGAGCTCTATATCGTTTGTTCCATTGGATGACTAAAGAATCACTTACACTTTAACCCTCCTTCTGTTGGGCAGAGGAGTAAGAGTTAGGTGTTTGAAGACTGGGTGGATAGTAGGAAAACAAGATTATTAAAGTAGGTTGGAGAAATGAATTTCTATGGTTGATTTTGTTGAGCATCCTATTAAGAATGCCTTTCGTTTAGTTTTAGGTGTACAGCATACTTTACAAAGCACCTTCACACGTGCTATTCTGTTTAACTCTCGTCATAGCTATGTGGGATAGGATTCCCAGTTTACAGATAAGGAAATGAAGGCACAAAAATGATTTTTAAAAACTCACTGAGAGGGTTTCCCTGGTGGCGCAGTGGTTGAGAATCCACCTGCCAATGCAGGGCACACGGGTTCGAGCCCTGGTCCGGGAAGATCCCACATGCCGCGGAGCAACTAAGCCTGTGCGCCACAGCTACTGAGCCTGCGCTCTAGAGCCCGTGAGCCACCACTGCTGAGCTCGCATGCCGCAACTACTGAAGCCTGCGCTCCTAGAGCCCATGCTCTGCAACAAGAGAAGCCACCGCAATGAGAAGCCCACGCACCGCAATGAAGAGTAGCCCCCACTCGCTGCAACTAGAGGAAGCCAGCACGCAGCAACGCAAACCCAACGCAGCCAAAAAGAAAGAAAGAAAAAAATGTCTACAGTAGGTATCAAACTGGAAAGTAATGGACTGAGTGCATGGTATTTGTCTGCCATCCCTAAACTAAGGCACCTCCTGTTATTTATAAGGAAGCATATTCTAAGAAGTTGAAAAGTCTCTTGTTAAATCATTTAATGCAGTTGGATAAAATAGTTTGATAAGAGTTTGTCTGTTACTTGAATCACCTACACTTCCCAGTGACAATGAACAAGTCATTTGGGGCATCTCAAGTTTCAGGATGGTGAGACTCAAAATGAAATTGTCATTCAACCTCCAAATACTATCTAAAGTCCTTTAACCCATCATCCTAGAACTGTCTAAGCTCAATCATTCATTATAGATAGGTACCTTGAAATGGGCGTATATACTTTTATCCAGAGTTAACACAGTATTATGTTGCTTTTATTTTTGAACTTTTTATTTTGAAATAATTTTAGACTTAACAGAAAAGTTACAAAAATAGTACAGAGTTCCCATATACATTTTACCCGACTTCCCCTAAAAATGTTAACATATTGTATAGCATAGCCTAACTATCAAAACGAATAAATTAGTATTGGTACAATAATATGAACTGTGGGATTTATTCATATTTTACCATATTTTTACCGTCCTTTTGTTGTTGCAGGATACAATCCAGGATCATTTAACAGTATTTAACATTGAATTTAATAGTAGTGTCTCCTTTGTCTCCTCAAATCCATTCCTTGGCCTTTCTTTGTCTTTCATGACCTTGGCACTTTTGAAAAGTACTGGTTAGTTATTTTGTAGAATGTCCCTCAGTTTTGGCTTGTCTGATGTTTTCTCAGTGGTTCATATTTATTTTAGGTTAGGGATTTGGGGGATGAATAATACACAGGTAATGCTGCCTTTCCAGTGCATCCTATCAGCAGGTACATGATGTTTATATGTTGTATTACTGGTGATGTTAACTTTACTTACTAGGTTAAGGTAGTATCTCTGGGTTTTCTTCACTGTGAAGTTATTGTTTTTCCCTTTGTAATTAAGAAATATCTTAGGGAATATACATTATGTTGTTGTAACAGCTAGAAGTAATGGATATAGGAGTGGGATGGGAATAAAGATATCTGGGTTCCTCTACTAATACTTAGCTCAGTGGCATTGGGCAAGTCATTTAACCATTCTTGCTTTCAGATTTTCTGTCTTCAGAGTAAGGTATTGGGCTAGGTCACCTCAGTGATCCTCTTAGCTTAATGCTGTAATGATTCTGTGATTTTCAAGTTGGGGTGTACTATAGACTGAATGTTTGTGTCCCTTCAAAATTTATATGGTGAAATCCTAACCCCCAAAGTGATGGCATTTGGGAGGTAGTAAGGTCATGAGCGTGGAGCCCTCATGCCTGGGATTAGTGCCCTTATAAAAGAAGCCCCAGAGAATTCTTTCAGCCCCTTCTGTCTAGTGAGGTTATAGCAAGAAGATGGCCCTCTATGAAGCAAGAGGCATGCCTTCACTAGACACCGAATTTGCCAGCACCTTGATCTTGGACTTCCCAGCTCTCAGAACTGTGAGAAATAAATTTATGTTGTTTATAAGCCACCCAGTTTATGGTATTTTGTTAGAGCAGCCCAAATGGACTAAGGCAGTGTGTTAAACCAGATTACTCCTAAGAAACCCGAAAGACTTTTTATCTAGGAGTTCAAATATTCATTTAGTCATTCAGTTAATATTTATTGAGAACCTGTAATAGGCCAGGCACTGTTTTAGGTACTGAGAGTAAAGCAGTAAGTAAGACAGAACCCCTGCCCTTGTGGGAGCTTGCGTTCCACTTGGGAAGACAGATGATGAACAAGTATATAATCAGTGTGTAATACAGTTTCAGAGAGTGGTAATGTGATGAAGAAAGGTAAAACAGGGAAGATACTAGAGAGCTGTATATAAAAGGGATTGTCATTTTATAATAAGATGATCAGAGAAAGTTCCTCTGAGGAGGTGACATTTGAGCAGATGCCTGAAAGAAGGGAGGGAGAGAGGCCTGAAAGTTCATGAGGAATCATGTTCTAGGCAGAGCTGCCCATGCAGTCTCTGGGACAGGACTAAACTGATTATATTACATTCAAAAGAATTAAGTTAGGTATCATGAGATCATCGAGTCTAACACCCTCACTGTACAGGTCCAAAGAGGCTAAGACTTGGCCAAGGTGACCCAGCTAGTTAATGTGATATCTGGGTATGAATTCACCTCTCCTGAATCCCTCTCAGAATTATGCTACCCTTTAGGGTCAGCGTGTCTTTGAAAAACTGAAACCATGGCTGTGGATTTCAGGCCTTACCAAATATTGATGGAACAGTGGAACAGTTTTTAGCTTTCTGTAGAGTATAGGCGAACTTGCCATGGCTGTCACAGCTGCATTTGTAAGCATCACATCCACCAATGTACTTAATGATGTCCCCCCCAGGACTCTGTGTCACTGGTAATGCTGTCCCTGGGGGAGTCCTCAAGTCTGCCATCCTCATCACTGTGCTCAGCTCCATCATCTGCTGGCCCAGACATTATACAGAGAAGAAAAATAATCCCAAGATGATGGTGTTAGGTGAGGTGAGCTGTCAACCATAAGTGGATCTAACCAAAGAAATGTGTTAAAGAAGCAGCTCGGGAGCACTTGAGTATGTGTGTCTAAAATGTAGCTTACCCAAAAAGCTGCAGAACTAAAGACAGCTGGAAGCCATTGCAACACCACAACTACTGTATTTTATACACTGGAATCAAAGACACATTGGTTTTTCTGATCAGATAGACCAGGAGCCTGAGAAACCATTCATTCATTCATCATACAGTCGATTATTTAGTAAACAATATTGAGCATCCATTATGTGCCAAACACTGTGTTACGTTCTGGAAGTACAGAGGTGGATTAAAATCCTGTCACCAGGGACCTTAGGACTATCAGGGGTAGAACTTCCTCCCATATAAAGAAATTAAATGAAGAAGAGCATTAAAGGTGCTGTGATTACAGTAATATAGAAACTAGAGGACCCCAAAAGAAGGCATTTCCTTCAAGAAAAAAAAAAACCTGAAAATAGCATCAGTTCTTCAGCCTCACACAGACATAGAGAAGCCATCCCCTGGACCTAGAGACTGTCATACAGAGTGAAGTCAATCAGAAAGAGAAAAACAAATACCTTATGCTAACACATATATATGGAATCTAAGGGGGAAAAAAAGGTCATGAAGAACCTAGGGGTAAGACGGGAATAAAGACACAGACCTACTAGAGAATGGACCTGAGGATATGGGGAGGGGGAAGGGTAAGCTGTGACGAAGTGAGAGAGTGGCATGGACATATACGCACTACCAAACGTAAAATAGCTAGTGGGAAGCAGCCGCATAGCACAGGGAGATCAGCTCGGTGCTCTGTGACCACCTAGAGGGGTGGGAGGGAGACGCGAGAGGGAGGAGATATGGGGATATATGTATATGTATAGCTGATTCACTTTGTTATACAGCAGAAACTTACACTCCACTGTAAAGCAATTATATTCCAGTAAAGTTGTTAAAAGAAGAAAAAGAAAAGCCATCCCCGATCAACATCACCTCTTAATATGAACAGCAACAATAAATACCTTCATAAGTCAACTCAAATCCATAAATAAGTCCATGTTTATGAACAGTGATGGTTGCAGAACACTGGATATTTACGACTCAGACATTCCCTGAAACACAGTTCTTTTCAAAACCTTCTTGCCTTCCGCAGCCATGCTAACTAGGATGCAAAGGTGCTCTTCATAGCGCTGAGATGATTGATTCTGTTGTTAACAGTGCAGACATAAATGACTGATGATAACTCCATGGCCGTTGCTCTCTTCTGCCATCGAAATGGCTCTGTGCATAATCCACACGGGCTTCTAAACAGATAGTAGATGTTTGAACAGAGGAGGAATTGGTCCTGAGGTGAATCAGCTCTCTTGAGGTAGGTTTGATTGTGCTTCCAACAACCTGTACACTAAACCTTACGAGCCTTCATGTAAGAATTTTAAGAAGAAAAGGGCAATTTTGGAAAGCCTTACATTTTTTTTCTTTTCTTTTTCTGGTGTTTTTTTTTTTTTTTTTTTTTTTTTTTTGGTTTGGTTTGGTTTGGTTTGGTTTTTTTAGCCACACCATGTGGCTTGTGGGATCTTAGTTCCCCGACCAGGGATCGAACTCATGTCCCCTGCAGTGGAAGCACGGAGCCCTAACCATTGGGCCGCCAGGGAATTCCCCAAAGCCTTACGTTTTATCAGCTGCTTTTTGTTCTTCTTGAGACCTGAGTATCCTCAAGGGGCTTTTGAGGTTTGTCATTTTAACAACAGACTTCTGGAGAATTATTTGAAGTCCTCCGTGTTTCTGTTTATCATTTTTTCTAAAACACATATTCTGCAAACACCGTTGAAAGGATGTTCTCTTTTCCTCACAGGTAGATAACAAAAGTGGACCCCTAATCGTTGGGTCAGGGGTTTCTCAGCTCTGAGCTAAATTGCAGCTGCATTGCTTTTCAGAAACAGGATCTTCTCTGTAATAGGTGGTAAAACATGCCCATTTCTATGACCAGAGGGCAGAACTTTCCAGATTATGGACTAAAAAAGCACAATAGGCCTTGGCTTCAGTTACACAGGGAGAGCAAACACTAGGTATTGCCAGGTAGAATCATCGATGTCTCTGCTTTGCTATTACTTCAACAGTAGGTTAGTACACTCAGAATCGAGCACAATTTCGACTTGTTATACAGTTGTCATTTCCTTCCTTGAAAAACAGCCACCTGCATGGGGAAAAGGGAGCTGCATTTTAGGGATTCTCATGAATTGACAACATAATAATGCATACTTCATCATGAATTTCTATTCTACAAGTCCTTGTTCTCGTCACTGGTCCTCAGAGTACAAGAATCACAACCAAGAGGCTAGAATTGATATCTAGGAACCTAAAGCAGTAACAGTAGTAGTAGTAGTAAGTACTATATACCAGGCTCTGTCTACACACTTTACATATGTTCACCAATCTGTTTCAGTAATCCTGTAGGTAGGTACTGTTATAGTTCCCAGTTTACAAATATGAAGAGTAAATGAAGGATAGTGAGATTAAGTAGTTTGCCCAAGGTCACGCAGCTAGTAAGTAGCCAAGATTCAAACCCACCTAGTCTAGCTTCAGAGCCTGTGATCTTAACCATTAGGTTAGGCCGTCTGTCAATAGTTAACCTATTAAAGCTAGTATTAATGACATTTAAACAAGTTTGAGTAATTGAATCTTAGGTTGAAATGCGCTCTCAAGATCTAGTCTAATAGACTTCCCTGGTGGCGCAGCGGTTAAGAATCCGCCTGCCGATGCAGGGGACATGGGTTCGAGCCCTGGTCTGGGAAGATCCCACATGCCGCGGAGCAACTAAGCCCATGTGCCAGAGCTACTGAGCCCACGTGCCACAACTGTTGAAACCCGTGCACCTAGAGCCCATGCTCCGCAGCAAGAGAAGCCACTGCAATGAGAAGTCCACACACCGCAACAAAGAGTAGCCCCTGCTCCCCGAAACTAGAGAAAGCCCACGAGCAGCAGCGAAGACCCAACACAGCCAAAATAAATAAATAAATATTTTTTTAAAGAAACATCCAGTCTAATTCCTTTCTCAATACAAGAGTCTTTCTACAACCAACATCTCTGCTAGAAAAGCCTTTGCTTTGGCCTTAAAAGCTAAAATGATGGAGAACTTACTTTGCAAGGCAGCCTGTTCATTTGCAAACGGCCTAACCATTAGGCTATTATCTCTTGCACTGAGAGCTAAAATTGATCTTCCCATAACTTCTGCCGTTTTGTCTATACGTATGCTTTGGAGCTACACACAGTAAGAGTAAACTCTCTTGGCAAAGACAGCCCTTCAAGTACTTGGAGGCATTCAACCTCCTACTATTCAACCCTACTGTTACCACCAAGTCTTTCTTTAGAACAGAGTACAGGTATCAAAATAGAAAACAAATAGAAAGTAGAAATTTAGTGCCAGAGTTTTAAGTTATCTTTTACGTAAAATATAAAAACTTTTTACACAACAAGTAGGGCAACCCCTAACCCCATACACATACGATACTTGCAAACGGGACAATTTGTTTTTTCCCATGCGTAGGCACCGGAGATGGCAAGCGCTGATCTGTCAGATTCAATGCATTTTGCTGAGTTAGAACCTCAAGGGCTTTCCAGGGGACGAAGCTCTCTACTGTAATCATTAAAACCTGCAGAACCCTGCGTGACTGGGGAGAATCCCAGCATTGTAGGCCTTCGTCTGTCCCCACCCAGAGAGCTCTTAAAACTAGGGCAGAAGAGATCCGCCCTGGCTTGGGATCAGCCCCGGACCCCACCCCTTTGGTTCCGAAAGGTGCAGTGGCATCCCTAAACCTCCAGCTCCTGTTTCGTATCATGTCTGTTTCCTCATGCAGCAACTTCATCCCATATTCCAACCCATATTCGGGCATTTGCTCTGCATTCTTGCTAGTTATTACGAATTTCTGAATGTTGACCCCTGCCCATACCGTGACCCTGTGTATTCTTGTGTCCTGCTGAGTGGGTTGAACTTTTGAATAGCACAAACTCCCCAGCTGCTTTAAACTCCTGCACTTTAGCTTCATGGCCCCTCCTCTGTAGTTTCTGACCTTGACTCTGCTCTCTGTACAAACAGTAATCTCACTCACCCCCAAGCAGAGAATCTGCGTCAAAATCCATCAGGATTTCTAACCACATCATTATATCTGTCAACTTCACCAGACTCCTGATCTCAGTCCCCTCCTTTCAGCAACCTGGCACTGACACGGTGTAATTTCTTTTAACTCATGATGCAATTCAATGTGCTTTTCAAAAGGTTATGGTGATGATTTTAAAGAGTGCTTGTTTTGTTTGGGAAAGGAGGTCTGACTGTGCTGGTGGCTATAATAGAGTTCTTCAGAGCCTATCCCACGGTGATCTCAGAACAGTAGAGAATTGAGATGCTTAGAAATTAGAGCCATTGGTGGAAAAGATCAGATTATGGAGACATGAGTTCCAGGGCGCCAGCTGGGGCACTGAGCTTCCATCATGTTTGGAATTGTAGGTCCCAAGGGTATCAGCAGCTAGAGGGGAAGGCAGGAAAGGAACCCACCTGTGGGTTGAAGTCAGTTACATATAACTGATGGTATGCTAGCCATCATTTCTTTTTTGTTTAATTGCGGTTTTAAAAAATGACATAGAATTCACCGTCTTAATTAATGATTTTAAAGTGTACAGTTCAGTAGTGTTAAATATATTCACACTGGTATACAATGGGTCCTCAGAATGGGTCTTTTTCATCCTGCAAAACTGAAATGTTACACCCATTACACAATTGCCCTTTTCCCCTTCCCCCCAGCCCCTGACAACCGCCGATCTATTTTCTGTCTCTGTGAGTTTGACTATTCTAGGTACCTCGCATAAGTGGAGTCCTACAGTTTTTGTCTTTTGTGACCTGCTTCTTTCACTAGGCATAATGTCCTTAAGGTTCACCCATTGGCCATCATTTCTTGAACACAGTTTTACACCAAATGCACGATCTCATTCCGTTCTCAGCACAGCTCTTTATGGCTGCCATGCCGTTTTGCATTTTACAGATTAGGAGTAAAGGCCGCTCTCCCAGCGGCGCTGGGAAGCTGACTCAGAAGCAGTTGGAGAGTGGCTTGCAGAAGGGTTACTGTGGTATTGCGGAGTACTCTCAGCATTGACACTTCTAAGGAAGTGAGGAAGGCAGGATTAGGCAGAGGAGAAAGCAGGTCCACGGTGCAGCAGTGGAGACCGTGGAGACCGAGGCTGCAGGGGGAGCCGTAGAGAAGCTCTCACCTCGGTCTGGCCTTTCAGAGTTGTCCCAAATGAGTCATTTGGGTGGAGACTTTGTATCCCAGCCTCAACCAGTTGAGGCTGGCCCTAGGCCTCCCCGCCTCAGGTCAGGGAGAGGATGGAACCTTGTGCGCGCGGCATTTCCTTGAGGGCAGCCCCTGGAGTAATAGTGGTCGCCAAGACACTGAAGAGGAGGTTCAGTGTGGGGCACCATCGTAACTACTACAGACGCCGAAGGAATAAATACCCGTACTTCTGAAGGTCATTTAAACGACATAAGGGGCAGAGCAGGTGTTTATTTGACTTCAAAACCCATGGTTTTCCTGCTACTCTGGGCATTCTCTCCCAGAGAGATCCGGTATCCACGCTGCAGTAAACTTGGAATCTATTCGTGGTTAAAATGGAATCTAAGTCCAGAAGCTGTATCCTTCATTGCCTCTCCCGCTAGTTACCTATCCCTTACAACTCTTGGTGACACCAGCATTGTTTCGCGGTTCTTGTCATGAGGAGTGAAGTCACATCATCATCTTGGCCTTCTAATTGTGTTCCACGCCTAAGGCCTCTCCTTCCCGCCTCTGATTAGCGCACTGCTATCAGATTACTCTTCCAAGAACACTACTTTTTCCGGATTTAATTTCGCAAGACTCCTACCGTGTACCAGGAGCGCCTCGGAGGTCAGATGGTCACAGATAAGGCACTGGTTGGTCTCTGCTCCCAAGCCCTTTATAACCTTTGCAGAGAGACAACGCGATTGTCACCACTAGCACCACCCTCACGCTCCTGACAGCGAACATTTGCCGAGTTAGGCTGTTAGACACTGTGCTAAAGGCTTGATACACATTATCTCGATTAATCTTAACCACTTTCTGAGCTGCCTTCTCAAGAGTACTCATTTTTAGATGCAAAAACTGAGACTTAAAGAGGCTAAGCGCCTTTCTCAGTGGCTCTCAGCTAGAAAGTGGCATGGTCGAAACAGGCATTCCAACTCCAGAGCCTGAATTCATCATCATACTTCCGAAATGTGACTCACTGCTGGCCTCAGGACTGAGTCCAAATACCTCCATTACCCGTGCCCTTCCTGTCTCCCTCTGTGCCCAAACAAACCAAATGCTCTCCTCCTGAGGACGCCAAGTCTCCAAACCTTGACACCTGCTGCTGCTGGACACTTTCTCCTGCCATTTGCTAAGTGCTGGCAGGATTCTCTCAATCCAAACGTGATTGCGGGCCCAGCTCAAGCTCGGACTCCTCCAGAGGGCCTTTTCACTGTACCCTAGAAACTGTGGACCTAGCCTTCTACCAGACACTCCTCGGTTTCTCGTATCCATGCCCATTTCTCCATTTTGCCTGTATGTTCCGTAAGAACCGTGTGGGTTTTTTTCATTGAAAGTAATTCTTCGTTCTTTTTTGTTGTTGTTGCCTAAGAATTGTTCCTGAATTTTAATATGAAAAGTATATGTAGCTTCAAAAGTGAACCTAAATTCCTCATAGATTCTTGAAAAGAGGTAGTTACAGAACCTTCTAATTAATATTCAGTGTATCTAATCCTATGAAAATTCTGTCATATTACTGAGAACTACCCAGATCTCAACATTTTTTTAAACTTCTCATTTTGAGATAATTATAGATTAAAAGGGTGTTATAAGAAATAATACAGAGAAATCCTATGTACCTTTTACCCAGTTTCTCCCAGTGGTACATCTGACAAAACTATAGATCAATGCCACAACCAGGATACTGACATCGATACAGTCAATATACAGAACATTTCCATCATGACAACTATCCCTTCTGTTGTCCTTGTAGAGCAGCACCCACCTGCCCCCAATCCCTTGCCCCCAGCAACTACTAATCTGTTCTCCATTTCTATAATTTTGTCATTTCAAAAATGTTATATAAATGGAATCATGCAGTATGCCGTCTTTTGGGATTGACGTTTTCCACTCTGTAATTCCCTAGACATTCATCCAAATTGTCACATTGTAGCAATAGTTCCTTTTTATTGCTGAGTAGTATTCTATATTTTGGATATGCCCTTGTTTGTTTAACCATTCACCTCTTGGAGGACATCTGGGATATTTTTAGTTTGGGAGTATTATGAATAAAGTTGTCAGCATTCATGTACGGATTTCATGTGAACATAAGTTTTCATTTGTCTGGGATAAGTGCCCAAGATAGCAAGTGCTAGGTCATATGGTAGTTGAATGTTTAGTTTTATAGGAAACTGTCAAACTTTTTCAAAGTGGCTGTACTGTTTTACATTCCACCAGCAATTTATGAGTGATCCAATTTCTTTGCATCCTTGCCAACATTTGGTGTTGTCACTATTTTTATTTTAGCCATTCTGATATATGTAGGAATATCTCATTGTAGTTTTAATTTGCATCTTCCTAGTGGCTAATGATGAATAAATTTTCATGTACTTATTTGCTATCTATATATCCTCTTCAGCAAGATGTCTGTGCATGTCTTTCACCCATTTTCTAATTTGAATGCTTTTTCTTTCACAGTTGAGTTTTAAGAGTTCTTTATGTATTAGATAATGTGGTTTGCAGATATTTTCTTCTTCACATCCTCTTAACAGGGTCTTTCACAGAGCAAAAGTTTTTGAATTTTGGTGAGGGCGAATTTATCAATTTTCCCTTTTATGGATCGTGCTTTTGGTGCCGAGTCTAAGAACTCTTTGCCTAGACCTAGACCCCCCCCAATTTTTTCCTGGTTCATATGCTTTACAGTCTTATATTTTACATTTAAGTCTGTGATGCATTTTTAGTTAATTTTTATATCAAGTGTTAAGTATAGGTTTAGGCTCATGTTCTGCATATGGATATCCAGTTGCTCTAGCATGATTTGTTAAAAGGCTGACTTGATTTTTGAGGTGAAGTCAGATTTCTCTCTCCTTGACTTCAGAGCGAGCCACCTTCCGTGCCTTCCAGACGGCACAGACTCAGCATGTCCCAAACAGAGCTCATCATTGTTCTCTCCTTCTCTTAACCCATCCTTAACATTTTCCTCTTCCTAATTTCACTATTTTTGTTAACAGTACCCTTCACCCAGTGGCCCAAGCCGGAAACTCAATTGCTGAAGTCATTATCCTGGAATCCACCCTTATCTTTAAATCTCACATATGCTGTGTTACCAAATCTTGTCAACTCCGTACCCAAGCCATCTCTCAAACTCATTGCCTTCTTTAGACCTCCCCTGTCTCCAGCATCTTTTGCCTTAAATACTGCACAGCCTCCTAATTTTACTCCCTAATTTTAGTCTTGCTTCCTAATCCATTCTCCGCAATGCAGCTATCATAATCCTCCTAAAATGCAGATCTGATTATGTAACTCTCCTTGTCCTAAAGTCTTTCTATTGTTTCCTGCTGCCCTATGGCAAAAGTTTCATAATGCTTTTCACCAAACTCTGGATTAAATCTCCAGCTTCTGCAGCAGTACCCAACACAGTGCCTGACTTGCCATAAATATTTATTGATTGACTAATAGAGTCTTAAATTTTGGATGAAGTAAACTTCCCATTGTCAACATCATAGATTCCATTTTTCATAATGTTTGCATCTGCATTCTCTAAGTGTCCATGTTTAATGGAAGTGAAGCCTGCCCCAAGGCCTGGTGTCTCAGGGTTACACCATCACAGAATTCAGACAAGGATTTGGGTGCAGGAACTTTATTTAGGATGTGATTCTAAGAAGCAGGAATAAAAGAGCGAGAAAAAAAAATGAGACAAAGAGAGATCAGTTGTTCTCTGGGATTCGTGAGAAGTGCACAGAATAAAATAGACCTGCGCATAAGTAGCTGGAGCCTGAAATGCAGAGATCCAGAGCGTGTATCCACACGCCCCTGACGCCCATTGGCTGAACGTTGCTGCCAAAGTGTTAATTCTCCTGTGGCTATGCTTGCCCACCCAGGAGCGAGCACCCACAGGGCTGGGAAAAATACCCGGGGGCAGAAAACGGGAAGATGCAGAGCTCACTTTGGAGGTGGCTTGCTAGCTCTACAGGATGAGGTTGAGTTTGCATGCAATTCTCCCCTGCTGCTGACAAAGGAATCAGTAGTGGGATCACGAGATACAGTGTAAGCCCCAGAGGTATTCGCTACAAACCCCAAGGGGGAGTAGGGTATCAGCAGTGTCAGTCTTCCTTCTAAGTATCAGTAGAAGACCTTTATTTTAATATTCCGTGCATGAAGCAAATAATAATACCAGAATTCAAAGCAGGGTGTCATTGGAGTGGGATGGAGAATAAGTACAATAAGTGCTATAGGCGCTTACTCGACAGTTTTAAAAATCTATATTACATCATCCATCCGATGTGAATAATTCTGATACGCCAGAGCATTTGTATTCTTAACACATGGGGTTATTGGGAAGATCAAAAGAAATAATCACTAAAAAGCACTTTGCGCAGTGCCTGGCACAGAGCAAGCAGTCGATAAATGTTAATGTTTATCCGATTATTATTGTTGATTGTCAGAATTCATCAGACCCACATCAGCAAATAGTAGTAAGTGGTCTGTCAGCAGGAACATGGAAACATGCTCATTACGTGGAACTCACTGTTGCGGGGACAGTCATTAAAACAGGATCTAATTTTAGTCTTCTGGGAGACAGAAAATGCTAGGTTCTCCGGAAATGTTGAATCCTCCCTTGGACATGTAGTTGTTTAATTTTCCGAAATTAAATTGCATAATCTGTAAAACGAAAAGGAAATTGTCCTGCTCTTCATGAAAGGCCCAGGAAAAACTGAGGCGCTATACAATACCAATGAAAAAAAATTGTTATTTTTCCACGGGGCATAATTAGAAATAAAGAATCAAGGTCAGTCACAAACTTCTGAGCTATAAGGGAGGAAAGGAGCAAATTCCGCCCCCCTGTTATTTTACAGCTGCCAGGTTGAGCTCATACTTATCCAATGGGCCCCAAAATGAAATACCCTTCTGCGCCAACTATACTGATGATAGTGATTCAGGGAGTAAATGACAAGATTCCATCCTTCTAAAGTGCTTTTAGAATTGGATTCTAGTATGTTTCATTTTGCTATTGGCCAATCACAAAAGAGACTACAATAGAGAAAAGTGAAGACATCATGCTGAAGAGAGGGTGCCGCACAGAAAAGGAAGAAAGACCCCCTAATTTAGAGATATAGATGGAGGGAAAAGGCAGTTATGCTGTAACAGAAGGGAAACATTAAATAGAGCAATAAGAAAGGAGAAAAACGGCTTAGAAGATAAAGCATCAAGGAAAGATAGGAATAGACTATAGCGCGCACATACACACGCACGCACACACACACAAATACAAAAGGACACTGAAGGGAAAGTGCAGTGATTATTACACAGATTAAATGCACACATTTAAAATGAAGGTGAGAAGCTTCTAAGAGGAATGAGTGGACAGTAAACTGAATTGCATTGTCTTTACCAAGACAAAGACCAAAATTTTTTATCCTTTCACCTCTACCAACTCCCTTCCACTTTCCACCACCCCCCCCCTTTTCTATTTTTTGAGGGGGTGGGGAAGTCTTAAGAATAACAGAATGGCCTTTTGCCCAGTGGTGTTCTCCTAGTCCATTTCCAGTAACTTCTCCAGTGGTTCAAAGCCACATTCCAGGGTCTCAGAGATACCATTCTTCTCCCTCACATCGTTCTGCTCCTGTGCCTGCAGTTTGTGTTATCAGTGGTGCATAGCCTGAGAACTCCAGGACCTCTGCCAGCTCTCTAAGTAATATGATTAGCATCTAAAGAAACACAAGGAGCCCGTGACTCGGTCCTTTTGCAATTAAAATCATATTCAGAAAGCCTTTTGGTCATAGGCATTTGGGGCTGGGGGGAAAGAGTCACTTCCAGGAATCTTTCTTTCTTTGTTCAAAACCCAGCTTAGAGCTCTCTACTTCTTTCAACAGAGTGCCTGCCAGTAACTAGTGATTGTCAAAGAGTTTAAAACCTAAACGGTTGTGCAACCGCTCGATAAGAGCAACTCACTGTGCAACTGGGCAGCATTTCTGTTGTATGGCTTATTTTTTTCCTGCACTCTCCCAGTCTGAGAGAAAATGGATGTAAGTTCTTCTTTCATTGATTCAGACCCAGACAAGCAGTGTGGGTGGCCTCGTTCAGCCACGTGTGTCACTGCTGTCTCCAGAACAGAAGAGCTGACCAAGACACCAAACTCTCCAGCCAAGAGGTGAGGAATATCTTGGTGTTGTGGTAGATTGTTAGTGGAAACGATGTTAGAAAATGTAAGGCACCTCCACTATGGAAAACAGTATAGGGGTTGCTCAAAAAATTAAAAGCAGAACTACCGTATCATCCAGCAATTTCACTTCTGGGTATTTACCCAAAGAAAACAAAAACACTAATTCAAAAAGATACATGCACTCCAATGTTTATTGTAGCATTATTCACAATAGCCAAGATATGGAGGCAACCTAAGTGTCCACCGACAGATGAATGGATAAAGAAGATGTGGTATATACACACACAATGGAGTATTACGCAGCCATAAAGAAAAAAAGAAAACTTGCCATTTGTGACAACATGGGTGGTTCTAGAGGGTATCATGCTAAGAAAAATAAGTCAGACAAAGACAAATACCGTATCTCACTTATATGTGGAATCTAAAGAGACTGAAAACAAAACAAGATGAAAACAGACTCATAGATGTAGAGAACAAATGAATGGTTGTCAGAGGGAAAAGAGGCGTGGGGTTGGGCGAATGAGGTAAAGGGGATTGGGAGGTACAAACCTCCAGTTATAAAATACATGAGTCATGGGGATGTAACCTACAGCCTAAAGGAATATGGTCAGTGATATTGTAATAACTTTGTAGGGCACAGATGGTTACTAGACGTATCATGGTGATCATTTCATAATGGATGTAAATGTCGAATCACTGTGTAGTACACCTGAAATTCACGTAATATTGTATGTCAACTACATTTCAATTTAAAAAATTACAAGGTACCCCTCCTAAAGAGAGTCAAAAGACAGCTGTCTAAGCCTTTGTTTTAACAGGGAGCCCCTAATACAAATCTCTTAAAAGAATTTTGTTAAGGCATAAAGGGTATCTATTAGGTCAGTCTGTCAACAACTAGCACCCTTTTATTCGTTTTTTAAATTGAATTGTATTTGACGTACAACATTGTTTAAGTTTAAAGTATATAATGTATTAATTTGATACATTTATGTTGCGATATGATTGCCATAGTAGTGTTGCCTTATACGTCTATTGTATCACATAATGATCATTTCTTCTGGTATTGGGAACTCTTCAAATCTAGTCTCTTAGCAAGTTGATTGTTTATAATGCTGTTTTGTTGTCTGTAATCCCTGTGCTATGTATTAGATCTCCAGCACTTATTTTCCTACTAGTTGCAAGGATATACCCTTAAACAAGATCTCTCCCATTCCCCCACCTTTGTATGGAATACTACTCAGCCATGAGAAAGAAGGAAATTCTGCCATTTGCAGCCACATGGATGGACCTTGAGGACATTATGCTGAGTGAGATAAGTCACACACAGGAAGACAAGTGCTGTATGATCTCACTTACATGTGGCATCTAAAAGAACTGAAAACTAACGTTAATCCTTTTAAATGACCAAATCCCAGGTGGTCAGCAGCTTAGCTAAAATGTCCAAGTACCTTTTGCTAACACGGAAACTCCTCTGAAGCTCCAGCTCCTACTCATGATCCCCAGCAGCTCTGGTCAGTGCTGCTTTTCACAAATGAAGCTTTTTAAAAACATCGAGTGGAAAAATGTGGCTTTCAGTTTTCAAACAAATCTTTCTATTAAAAAAAAAAAAGTACTGAAATGGGCATACTTCACAGTCTTAAATTCACACACACATTATTGAAATATTCTTAAGCCTGACAGATTGGCTCAAATCAAGTATTATACTCATGAATATGTTCTCTTTTCCTAATATCAGCAGCAAAGAATGGGAAATAGGAAGGGGTGTGGTGCTGGGTAGGAGTCCAGCCAAGTTTGCCTGAAGCCTCATGATAGGAAATAGAAACTAACTTGTACTGATGACCTACTGGCAGCTACTACCTAGTATTCTATAGCCATTATTTTCCCATGATGAGACTGGAGAGAATCTTCCAAGAATTAATACAGCAATTGGTAAAATCGTTATACTATAATGGGTATAATTCTGCCCTCTCTCACCTTTTTATGAAGTATCTTGAGATTTTAAAAGGTGGAACCCTTTGCAATTCTTGAACAACTTGTATACCTAGCTCTTAATAATCATTGTGATGAGTTCATTTGTAACCATTTCTAGGCTCAATGTTAATTTTCTTAAATGTTTCTGTAGTTTCCCCTTTACTATAAAGTGTATTATTAGGCTGGGCTCTTGGCCGTGACAGAAAACTCACCTCCAATTAGTCAAGGGAAAAAAGGGTGACCGTGGCAGTGGAGGTTTTCAGGCAGGCTCTCCTGCTCTGCTCTTAGCATCCTCCACATTTCCAGCAGAAAAAGAGAGAGCAAGCTACTCTGACCCAGGAGTTTAAAAACTGCTTGGGCCTGACTCTCAATGGCCCAGGTGGAGTCGTGAGCCCGTCTCCCGCTAAGGGAATGGAATGCTCTGATTAACTGACTGATTGATTGATGTTGCAGGCTAGGCGTTCCAGGAAACAGATGCCGAGATAGATTTCCTGTGAAGAACAAGGGGCTGAAGCAGGATTGAGCAGGGGGGAGCCATTAGATCATAATGCAGATCTTATGAGGTCTGGGCCAGCCTGATGGGAAGCTCCAGAGCAAAAATTGCCAGTTAGATGGGGGTCCTTCATTGGGCAGACCCGAGGACAGTCTGTATATAACTTGTGACTGTTACTTTTCCTTCCTCCCTAGTTAAGAGTTGTAGGATGGAACTCAGGTCTTACCTCAAACATCCATATCATCATGTATATGAAGTAGAGAGTGAAGGTTAATATAGACCAGTGGTTCTCAACCAGGGGCAATTTTTGTCCCCCAGGGTACATGGCAATGTCTGGAGGCATTTTTGGTTATCACAACTGGGGAAGCCATGCTCCTGGCATCTAGTGGGTGGAGGGTCAGGGATGCTGCTAGACATCTTCTAGCGCACACAGGCTAGAACAACAAAGACAGAGAAATATCCGGGTCAAGGGTCAGTAGTGCCAAAGTAGAGAAACCTTGTTCCATAGATAAAGATACATATCTTATGTGCACATATGTACTGAGAAAGGCCATGAAAACCTTTCATCTTTGATAAATTCTTAATAGTGACATTTTGTTCTTATTTGCATCTATCAATACTTGTTATTGAGATTCCATCCAACTCATTTAACTTTTGGACAGAAAGACTAGATTGAATTAGTGAAATTTCTAAATCCTGGATGTTTTTAAGACAAATAGTAATTTGACTTAATTTACATACTATTTAGTATTTAACATCCTTAAAGACTTTGCTTTGGTGACTAGATAAGAATCATCCGCGTTTAGCATGTTAATTGCCTTATGAAAGTGTTATTTCAAAAGTACTAATTTGTTTCTGTTCTGTTTAAATATCCTGGGACTATAGATACGTTTAGTCTGGAAATTTACTTTGATGTATTCTTACTTTTTGTACACTACAAAGTTGAATCTCAATGCCAGCTCAGATCGAAATATCGAAAAGTTCAAATTTAGAGTGAAATAAGTGAATATCTACCACAGTATGCCTTCATATGCAAGAATGTGTTTGTCTTTGTGGGATTTCTGCTAAAAGAATAACACAACAAAAGCAAACTTTTAGCACTATACATTTTGAACCATCCAATAGATGCTTTAGGCTTCAGGGAATTTCTCTCCAGGGCTGCTGCTAAGAAAATAAAAAGACTGGTTAATGCCTGAAGGGATAAAAAGATCAGCTAACCAAAAAAAAAAAAAAAAAAAAAAAAAAAGTTTTCTCCAAGATGTGAAACGTGTGTTCAATCCTAGATCGAGGACTAGATGTTCAGAGTTCTATATATGAAGTTTAACATTACTTTCGAAAAGTCTAGAAGAAAGTTTGTTATCAGTGCAAAGAAGTCATTTTCAAGTATGAACTTAGTAATACCAGCTCTTTACTCATGTAAAAGCCACTCTTTTTCTCTAAACACAAAATTATTAAGTACCTTTGTATCCAACCATCTATATTCACATAACCATAAAAAAACAATTATGACGCAGTGAGGAACAGCAAGAAAACGAACTATTTTAATAACTATATTTTGAAAGCTCTTTCCAAACAAATGTGAAATGTTTAAAAGAAGGGAGGGACTTCCCTGGCGGTCCAGTGGTTAAGACTTCGCCTTCCAATGCAGGGAGTGCGGGTTAGATCCCCGGTCGGGGAGCTAAAACCCCACATGCCTCGCGGCCAAAAAACCAAAACATAAAACAGACGCAATATTGCAATAAATTCAATAAAGACTTTTAAAATGGTCCACATCAAAAAAAAATCTAAAAATAAAAAATAAAAGAAGGGAGAATGATGAATTGTTGCTTACCGAAATAAAACGAAATAATCAACAGTGTAAGTGATACCATTTGAAATCTTGGGAATCTCTAATCCATTAAGATTATGTCACTAATGGCATACACAATGCCTGTTCAAAAGTACTCCTCAATGGACGTGAGATGCTAAGCTACATAGACTCTGAGTCTGATCTAGGTCCGTGGTGTTTTGTGTCACCCCCTTCCAGAAGCCTCCCCGATTGTTCCAGGCCTCATTGCTTCCTTACTTCTAGAAATTCATAATGCTCTTATTGGTCAGTAACACACAGACTAGCACGTCTCTAACTTCTCCCATGTGCATTCTTCTTCCTACAAGACACAAGGTTCTCGAGAGCAGGGATTTCTCATTTTCCGTCTTTGCTCTCCTCCACAAGATGAACACACAGGACGGTGTCTATAACAGCACTTGAAAATGCTTGGGGAATAATTGATTACTGAGCTCACCTCTCACTCTCTCCACTCTCGACTTGTTTAGGTCCTGCCAAAGGACAGAAATTGCCTAGCTCTCCCCAACTGGCCAACTTGAGTATTTACTATAAAAGAAGCCAGCTAGATAAGGAACTTCCCCCAGAGATGTGTCTGCCCAATGCTCCCACGCCTGTTCTGCTCTGACACCCACGTTTTAGTACAAAGAAGTAACAGCTACTCTTTACTCAGTACTTACCTTGTAGCAGATGCTATTAAATGCTTTTCAGGTGTTCTTTTTTTTAGGAAAATACAATATTTCTACCCAAGCCATTGTAGGAGTCTTGCTGACCATCGGGATAAATGATGTGAGGGGCTTTGAAGAGAATTCACTGCCACCCCCCTCATGATTTTTCCATCATTGCATCTAGCCTTTGGCCAGCCGTTTTTGATTTACTCCTCGTCACCTAGGATGAAAGTCTGAAGTTTCGTTGACTGTTCCTTCCTTCTGGTACCCTTACGTTTAAGCCACCGTGTCCTCATCTCTTGGGGGGTTTTCTGGCAACTTATCCTTTTATCACTTTCTCCATGCTTCAGCTCATCCTGAAACACTGCTCTGACCGTGGTATTTCTGGATTTAAAAAAATGTAGAGTATGAAAAAAAGTAGAGTATGAAAATGTTAGCAAGTAGTTGCCACCAGGCTGGGAAGCGAGATGGCTACAAGGATGTGGTGAATGGGAAACTCACATTTTAAAGATTTTTATTGTTCTTCTTGAATTTTGTCATCATGTGAATGCATCAAAAAGAAATAAAAGTAAATTTTTCAAGTAATACTTTATAAAAATATGTGAATGCCTTCCCCTGAAAAACGAAATGAAGGCTCTGTTCTTAAACCTGACGGTCAAGTACTGCTCTGGGCTGACTCCAAGCTACATTACCAGCCTGATAATCTTCAGCTCTCCCTCTGTTTATACCCCACATCTGGGCCTTTACTAGTGCCAGAAAAAGGGTTCAGGCTGCTCTCGCCACACAGAATGTTTCTTCTGTCTTTGCCCATCAAAACCGTACCCAACTTTGAAGGCCCAGCTTAAAAGCTTCATTCCTGGGGCTTCCCTGGTGGCGCAGTGGTTGAGAGTCCGCCTGCCGATGCAGGAGACACGGGTTCGTGCCCTGGTCCGGGGGGATCCCACATGCCGCGGAGCGACTGAGCCCGTGAGCCATGGCCGCTGGGCCTGTGCGTCCGGAGCCTGTGCCCCGCAACGGGAGAGGCCACAGCAGTGAGAGGCCCGCATACCGCAAAAAAAAAAAAAAAAAAAAAAAAAAAAAAAGCTTCATTCCTTCATTAATTCAGTTCAGATACTCTCTAAGCCCCATCGCTATGTATGCTTCTTTTAGTGCTTTTAGCACAGTTCCCGGGAAAAGAAAGGAGTGAGCCTCTACTGAGTGCTAAGAGATAGACTCTCCAGCCGTGTACTTTACAACATCCCATTTTCTGTACACTAGTTTCATCGTCTATAAAATGGTCATAAATAGGAGTACCTTCCCTCACTGTGTTGTTCATTCTTTCACGTATTTAGTTGGATGCATACTAAGAGATGGGCACTGACCTGGATCCTGGGGATACAGCCGTGATGAAATAGACCAAGTCCTGTTCTCGTCAAGTTTACTTAAGGATAGGAAAGCCTTCAATGAGATATACTTATAAAGCTCTTAAAACAGCGCTTGGAATGTAGTAAGTGCTCTATAAATGTGAGCTATTGCTACTGTTGTCACTGTTGCTGTTATTTGGTATTTCTGTTTACAGATACGGAGACTAATGCTTACAGACTATTACATAAGATGCTGAAAGGTCAGATAGCTAGCAGAGGATTCCAACTCAGGTCTTCTTGACCGGTAGGACTGATAGCCTTCCCGCTCTACCAGTGGCTCCAAAAACAGACTATATGTCAGAATCGGTAGAGCTTTAAAGAAAGTACAGATTCTCAAGCCGTAGCCCCAGATAGACTAAGACAGAAATTCTAGAGATGAGCTATGAAGCTGTATTTTTAAAAAAGACTCTCCAGGTAGTCGTGATATTCTGTCAAATCAGTGAATGACTGCCCTACATTAAAATCTTTCTCATGCCACTTTACCTATTTATAAACAGCTAAACCATAAATTCATTTAAAATAGGCTCCTTATTTTCTTATTTATTTATTTTTTCTCCCTTCTCTCCTAGCAGAGCGCCTTATATGCGCTCAATAAGTATTTGAGTAATTAATTGTTTAATTATTTAATTCAAGTTGCTCTTAAAATACAAATACAGCTGCAGTACTAGCAGGCCTGTTGTGAGCTATCATTGATCTTCCTATGGATATTTATTAATCAGCTAAGAACCGGGACTTGGGGAAGACAGGCAAAACATCTGGGAAGGGAACTGAGAAAACGTCCACCTTGTCCACCCTTCACTGACAACTTCAGGTAAAAATGCAGAAAATGTATTCATAAAAATCAAGAGATTTCCCCCTCCCGTTTTTGTTTCTCCTGAGTTGACACATATATCTGTTTTGGAAAATAGGGAGAAAATCTCTTTTTTAAAAGAAAGAAAACGATCCTTTATTCTTGTCACACCACGAACATGGAGTTCACTGCTATACGTTAAAATTATAAAGCAAGATCCCCAAATGCAGTGGCTGATTATTCACAGTAGACATATTAAGTCGAGAAGCTTATTTTTTTCTCTCTTTGCTAAGGCAGAAAGCCCGGGGCTGTATGCATTTTTATTACACTTTACTGTCTTGGTTTCACTTGAGGATTAAAAAGAAAGTCAAGGTACAGTGCATGTATCCTGATGGATTTTAGGATTTCTTGCTTTAGTGAAAGGAAGAATCTCATAAAGTATCTCAGATTTTTGCTTAAGGAAGAATACCTACTTCTCTGATGACCTAGAAATTCAATCTTTTATTTCTCCTATAAAAGATCACATTGTATCTTGGATTTTTTTTCCCTGTAGTTTTCTGCACTGTGTAAAGCCGCATTAAAAAAATATATATCTTTCCTTTAGATTTGCAGTGAAAATATCTCGACTAGTTCAGGGAAGTCTTGGGACTATTCGCGGAGCTGACACACCACCACAGGGTTGGGGTGAGATGGAGTGAAGGGGGAGGGAGGTAGGGGGAGTGTCAAGAAGGCTGAGCGGGAGACTGTATAGACTGAGAGGGAGCGAATATACATACGTCAGAGGTTTAGCTCCAGTTCTGACAAATGTACATTGAGAGACAATAGAATTGCATCGCCCCATCTTCTGTCCTTTATTTAGAAGCATGAAGTGCACTTACTTACTCAACTTGCGCCTCTTTTCCTGATATGCAAAAAAGTGAGAAGGACCAAACGTTGCAGGATTGGGAAATACAGTAGATGAGATCTTCCGGTTAATTGATTTGTAAAGAACAGCCTGATACTGGTTTAGCAGCTCTGCATCAGTGACGGAAAAGAAAGGCGCTTTTCAGTGGCCTGGAGGAGGAGAGCTGGGAACTGGAAACAGGGGCTGGTGGCAGACAAGGTTCTTTCATATGTGGTCAGATTGACTGTGAAGGGAGTCATGGTCAGGAAGCTTTGGAAGTGCTGTGAGGATAGCGTGGGATTTCTGGGGTGTTGATTTCCTTGGTTAAGATTGCTGCGCGGATCCTTCGGCAAATTCTCCCTCCCAGCCATCATTGTCAAGGTGATTAGTAGACCAAACTGAAAATCTACAAGTGTATTATTACTCGGAATATAAGGATTTTGCCATTGAGCTAAAAAAAAAAATGTTTATTCTGGTGCTCTTTCTTTTTTCATTTATCTTCAAGATTTCACCCTGCTTTAGTCATCTTTTAGTATGAATTTGCTAACTGCTAGATACGTTGTCTCCCCCCACCCCCAGATGATATCAGTTCTGTTTTATCCCCTTGATAATTATTTCACATTGCCACTTCTGGTCCTTGGGAACACTCCTGTGTTCTAGTACCAAGAAGTATAATTATGTCATTCCCATGCGAGCATTATGCTACTTATGACCCAAAATGCCACGAGAAAAGAAAATTTTTGCAAGAATGATATCTTCCAAATGTGGAATAAATAAAGCTCAAGAATAAATAGCCGAAGCTGAAATGTAAATGATTTAAACGTATTGGTGTGGTGAGGTGCGAGCCACTTTGACTTTAGTTCCTGCTCCAAATCATGAGATACATTAGGAAAGGTTTTTAAAGGAAACCAATTTTTTAAGAAAAGCTGCATCAAGTTACATCATCCAAGCAGAGTAATTCACCTTTTATCTCTTTAAGACAAGAAACAAAGAGCAGAAGAAATGCTTCCTATGATCTCTACCCTTCGCAGCACATTTTTTTTTCATAACAGTGTGTAGATGTAACAGAAACTAAAGATTTTGACAAATGAAGCAGGATAAGGACGTTGATTGCTGCTTTTCTAAATTAAAATTAATGATACCCTTAAGGTACTTGGGTCTATGAAGTCAACTTAATGTTGATATAACCTGACTCCATTATCACAGAATGAGGCAGCTTCATGAGCACGAAAACTAATAAACAGACTTCCAAGGTGCATTTTAGAAATCGGTGAGGTGAAAGCTAAAAGCTTAACAATGGACAAAGGACTTGCTGTTTTGCCCTCCCTTGCTTTCTGGTTGTTGGAAGAGTTCGTCAGAATTAGAGGACTAGGGGGCTTCCCTGGTGGCGCAGCGGTTGAGAGTCCGCCTGCCAACGCAGGGGACACGGGTTCGAGCCCTGGTCCGGAAAGATCCCACATGCCGCGGAGCAACTAAGCCCGTGCGCCACAACTACTGAGCCTGCGCTCTAGAGCCCGCGAGCCACAACTACTGAAGCCCGTGTGCCACAACTAATGAAGCCCGCGTGCCTAGAGCCTGTGCTCCGCAACAAGAGAAGCCACCGCAATGAAAAGCCTGCGCCCCGCAACTAAGAGTAGCCCCCGCTCGCTGCAACTAGAGAAAGCCCGCGTGCAGCAGCAAAGACCCAACGCAACCAAAAATTAAATAAGTGAATAAATAAATAAATTTATTTTTTTAAAAAAAGAATTAGAGGGCTTCCCTGGTGGCGCAGTGGTTGAGAATCCGCCTGCGGATGCAGGGGACACGGGTTCGTGCCCCGGTCCGGGAAGATCCCACATGCCGCAGAGTGGCTGGGCCCGTGAGCCGTGGCCGCTGAGCCTGTGCGTCCGGAGCCTGTGCCCCACAACGGGAGAGGCCACAGCAGTGAGAGGCCCGCGTACCACCAAAAAAAAAAAAAAAAAAAAAAAGAATTAGAGGACTAATGTTCCTGAAGAAGCGCCGGGCTGGCGCTCTGTTTGCCTCAGCAGAGTCTGTGTGCTCTTCTGGTAGGTTGTACGGGACACAGCTGGGAAGAGCGAGTGGAAGGGTGGGTGCAGGAGAGAGGAAAGAGAAAGGTAGGAATAAGAAAAGGTATCAGAGATTAAGAAGATGGGAATCAGCACAGAAGTACAAATTTGGAAGCTGGGGAAAAAAGCTCTGAGAGAAGAACGTAAAAAGCGGTGGATTAATGATGGTCTCAGATGGCACGCATTAGCATCCATGCCACAAATCACACAAAATCAACTAATAATTACGTTCCTACTCAAGAGTGAGCACTGTGTTCTCACGGGTTGCTTTCCTGTGATCTACCCTGAAGTCAAGTGCAGGAAACTCCGTTTAAGTCAGAAGTGTCTCAGGGTCAAGAAAACACATCAATAAGTCCAAGGAAAAGAAAATTCAGCCAACTTTTGCATTCAGCAAGCCCAGATTGTTTTGCCACAGACCTGTACCTATCACACGTCCCCATTCCAAACCTTATCTCAGAGCGTTTTTTTTTTCAGTCACAACTCAGAAGAAATCACAATTAGAAGAACAATGGATTTTAAATGAAAAGAGTTACAATTCGTTAAGAGGATTTTAACTGAAAGTGAAGTAAATCTCAGGAGAGTTTTCAGGATAAAATGTTGGGGCACGCGTTTATGAGTGTTACAAGTGAGAATTTGGAAGGAAGAATGAATTCTGAAGGCTTCCCCCAGTAGATAAAGGCATACAGAGAAGTGTACAAACTGCAAAATTTCAGGACAAAAACTCATGAATACACTGTAGAGAGTCGTTTGTGTGCGTGTGTGTTGTTTATTCACTAGCATCAGAGCACAAGGAGAGTTTTATTTTTATGGGCTCATTAGTGGAGGTGTGAACTCTGGTCCTTGCATGCCCATGGATATCTATCAAGGGTCTTAACAAACTGAGACCCGGAAAATTGAAATATACATGCCCAGTTACCTCTTTTCCCAAGACTGGAGTAAACACGATTTATGCATGTAGTGCCAGGAAGAACACTTGGACACCAGGAAGGAATCACATTGTGTAACAATGTATTGCCACATCAGGAGGGAATTTTTAGCTCTTCTAAAACTCCAGTGGAGATAGAAACTTAAAAGTAATTAACTAGCAAGTTAAAAGAAAAATTGGGAGCCCTTGAGAACTTAAAGTTAGGTAACAAATACTTGCACTTAGATCAATTTACTTAAAATCATTACTAGGAGCCACAGTGTTGTTACCTGTCCTTTTTCTTTCTTCTCGTTTTGGCTTATTTAAAGCAATTTTGAAGAAAAAAGGAAATAAAGATATTTTTCAAAATACACAGCTTTGTATTTTTCAAAATACAAAGCTCAGTCGACTGAGCTTTGGGGAACAGTCACAGCTGGGAATGGAGTGTGTTATTAATTTAGTTGAAGGACTTGGTGCTTGTTCATTATCTCCAAAATTACACTTTCAAGTATACCTTAATCACACTTAGTGTAGTGCCTAAAGTAACAGGCTCAAAAAGCCTTTTCATTCACTCATTTATTGAGTATTTATTGAGCATCTCCTTTGTATTAGGCACTGTACTAAACTGTGAACAAGGCAGACAGGGTCCCAATCTACATGGACAAGGAACTTACATTCTAGTAAGTATCTTCTGAATGAATAGAGAGACATTTCTTAGTGAAGTGAAAGAAGGGAGGTCTCTGCAAAGAGTACGCTGCCTACAGAAAGGAGAAAGCAAAGAAGAATAATATCCAGTCCTCATAGCTCTCAAATATGATTATTTAAAAATTAGAATAAAACACATACGGAGGAAATTTGGGCTCTGGGTTTGTCATACAAATTACTGCTTTTTAAAATTTTTCTAAATCTAATGTAGGCACAATGAATCTAAATGGTTTTCTTCTTTTTTTTAACTTTGAACCTCAAAAAAGAAGGAAAGAAAGAAGGGAGGGAGGGAGGGAGGGAGAAAAGGTCTTTCCAAAAACTTGTTTGGGGACCCTTGAAAAGGAAATTCTCCATTCAGAATATAATGGTTATGGTGAAGATCCTTGAAAAAGCTACACATTAATTCATTCAACTAATATGAATCGAGCACCTGCCATAGGCCAGGTACTGTGCTTGTCAGCTAGGATATAGTAGGGAAAGAAAGACTGGTCCCTGTCCTCAGAGAGCATATTTGGTTTTGTTTTTGTTTTTTTTAAAGAGACTTTTTTTCCCTCTGACATGCTTTTTCTGAAGGAATGCTGCAAACTAGACCTTGAGTACTCATGGAGCAGACGGCAGTTCTCTGCCCGTCTGGGATAGTTCTAAAGAATAGACCCTTGTGTATCAATAGATAAGGTTTCTTCCAGTTCTAAACTTTCTTGATCTATGATCTAATAGTAGACACAAGATGTGTGCTTCCAGAAGGATGTTATCATTGTATTTCTTTTTATGAAAGGAAACAGGTATGGCCTATTAATTGGGGGGAAATGGGGTTCTTCCTGTCTCTTTAAATAATTGTTTAGACTCCTTTGGCTCTTCCTTCTCCACACACTTTCTAATGCTCAATCCTACCCTCTTCAGTCTCACCTCCCTTTCCTTCCTTTAATGACTGGGACAGATTGCTCTTCTCTGACTGGCTATACATGACATCTCCAGTTAAATGTTTCACTGTTAGGTCAAATTCATCGTGTTCCAAAGGAATCCATCCGCTCATTTGCCATTCCTCCCCTTTCTAATTACTAGTGTTTCCATCAGCCATATCCTCAATCTCCCGGTCTTCCACACTGGAAATGCTGAAGTTTTATTTGCTTTTACAAAAATTACACTCCAACACCAAAGTGATTCGTTTTTCCTTACTTTAAAATACCTCCCAGTCTATACCCTCTTTTCCATTGCAGGCAGCCCAGTCTTCATTCCAGCACATATAACCCCAAGTCTAGTCAGTTGCAACAGCCTCTAAGTGGTCTCAGCCTCCAGGTCCCTCTGGAATCTGTTACACTGACAGATTCATCTCCCTAAACTGCAACTTCCCTCTCAAATCATGAAGCCCCTCACGGAAATCTTCAGTGGTTCCCTTTGCCTACGGGGTAAATCTTGAGCCTCAGTGCCTGCAGTGTCTTGTTTTGCATCATCTGCTTGCAGCATACCTAGCTAACTACACCTCACTGTCCTCTCTAAGACCAGTGTTCTGCTACCCCAAGATCTTCCTTGGCTTGTTTCCATTCCTCACCTCCAACCCGTTATGCTTCCAGAGATCAAGACTGTAGCATTCATTTATTGCATATCTCTTTCCGTATTAACATATACTTAAAAAGGGAACAAACAATTAACCAAGTAAAGGAATGAACTGTGCCAGAATGCAAGGTAATGGGATAAAATTTCTGGCTTTTGCTTCCTAGTTTGCATATAGTGTTTTATATTGGTTAAAAAAAAAAAATCCAGCTAGTGAGGTCTAATGCATGGAGGTTATTGTTTCAAAAGGTTATCAAATTTCATTTCCTTGCCTAATTGCTCACAGAGTAAAGTGCTTTGTTCTCAAGTAGCTACAGTTTGTGAGGATCTCGTGTGCCTTCAAGTTTTTCTTTCTTAAAATTCTTTCTTTCTTTATTCTGTGCATTCAATCCGTGCCATAGCTTTCTCCAAAGATAATTTGTGAAAAGAAATATTTTCTGCTTAATTCTTTAGTTAAGACTATTTCCTGAATATTTCAGTTCATCACATGATGCATCTTTAATTTTTGTCTCACTCTCATACATTTTCTTAAGTTCGAGTTATAGGGATGGAGATTCACTTTTGTCTAATTTTAAATGCTTGACAATTGGGTATACACTGGAAACTACCACCATGGCCCTCCCTGTATAAGAAGGAAGCAACCTTCAGATCAGGGGCTTATAATGGACTCTGATCCTGTACCCACGTGGTCCCTATGAAGCAACTAACGCCATCTCCAGAGGAAATGGCCTGTGGCACGTTCATGCTCCTTTGCCATCCACGTGTTCCCTTGGGGATTTCCCTCTCAGTATGTGCAAAGATTTCTTCTCAGTGTCCATTCCCATATGACCTCCCCATCCCCAAACGTTCACATTCCTCTCTTCTTTATTTGTTTATTAAATGACCCATTCTGCATTTAGAAATAATTATGTATTCCAATCATTTGCATGTGTTCTTCTACAGTTCTTCTCTATAGTCTTAGGGTATCACATTCTTTAAGACCAGGAAGTGACCTTGCATTGGATCATAAAATATACTGATGACTAAACGTTTCATAGATAGCTACCCTACGTTAGGTCTGCTTTAAATAAATTAATTTAAAAATAAATTAAAAGGCCAACTGCATGTTAAATATTTACACAATACTTTCTGTTTTCAACTCTAATCTCTGGAGGAGCAGTTAAGAGCAAGAGCCAGACTGAATGAGCTTGAATCCTGAATCTGCCAATTTACTAACTGCTTGAGCTTAGGCACATTTTGTTTGGTTGGTTTTTTTACCCTCTCATCCTTCGGTTTCTACATCAGTGGAGTGGAGAGATAATATTATTTCCTACCACAGAGTTATTGTGAAGATTAAATGTTGCTTCATATTGTCATGCACAGAGTGCTTAATAAATATTAGCCATTTTTGTATGTTATGTGGTGCCTTGCACACTGTAACCTGCTCCTCTCCCTTTATTAACCCTAATAGCAACAATAACAGCAGCTGCTAGCATTTATTGAGCAGTTATCATGTGATAGAAACTAGACTAAACACATGTATCATCTTATTTAATTCCCACAATAGCACCATGAGGTAGGAAATATTGTTGTCCCATTTTAATGATAAGGGAAGTTAAGTTTAGAATAATTTACCCAGGGACATACAACACGCAGTCGATGTCAGTGAGCATTGTCATTCATTCTCCCGTATCTCTCTCTCTCTCTCTCCCTCTCTCTCTTTCCTCTTTCTCACGCGCGCGCACACACACACACATCAACACACGCATTTATCCATTGGTTTGGTCAACTAGTCATTACACAAATATTTCTTATACCACTTACTACATTGCAGGGTTCAGTGCATCCTGTGGGAGGGAGGAGAGGAGAGCACAAATAAGCAAGGAACGGTTCCTGCCATCAAGAAGTTGACAGTCCATTGCAGGAGATATTCATATCCATATAAGGAAAACGATGGCTATGATAGAAGTGCTCCACGTATAAACCGTGTGCTGTGAGAATGCTGAGGAGGCAAACATACAACAGCCTTGAATGGGGGAAAGGGGGGTAAGAGCATTCCAGAGGGAAGGAGAACTCAAGTCTCAGGAGTGTTACATTGGATGGAAATGTCGCAGGACAGGCAGGTAGAGTTTGACTGAGAGTGCAGGGTGGTAAGGCTGGGGAAGTAGGTTTCAAACGTCCCTCATGTTTTTCTGTGCATCGCAGTGAAGCAAACCCTCCATTTTTTTTTTGAAACTCTATGTGGTTTTCCAAATATCTGGTCCAAGCAAAGATGGACAAGGCTAGGTAGAACGTGTAAAAAAAAAAAAAAAAAAAAAAGATTGTTCTGGATCTAGGCTAGGTAATTGATTGATATGGGAAGGTCAGAGTTGGCGTTAGACCAGACTACCTGAGCCACGTTTTCAATGAGTTTAAGGTGTATTTTACTTCTTGGGAGTTATCCACACCACAGAGTGAAGCTGCTTGAGCTCTGACGGCTCTGGGCAAGCTCTGACTAACCTCTGGTTTAGCATAGCCTGCTCAGAACCGAATCAGGATCCAAAGTTATACGGCTGGGGTGCCTGGGGCCACCATCAGTGTAGAATCAGCAATATGCCAGAGGACAAAATATACCATTTTACCCATAAAATTCTTCCCTTTGTCCCCCACTCAAAATGGAACTCACTAAGCTGAAAAGACACTATGTCAATATATTATAGAAAAACATAATAGGAAAAAAAAAAAAGAATGGCAATCTTTATTCCATGCCACCTAAACGTATACTTCCCACTAATTTCCAAGTCCAATAAAATCTGAAATCTGACAATGTCTTTATTTTCACCATCCACCCTATAGTTACCCTAAATTAAAACCTTGCCTCTGTTTCTTTGATACTTAAGTGTCAGTCAACTTTTGGTTACTTATTAATTTATCAGTGATTATCACTCGATATCCATTAATTATCAATCAATATGATTCTTTAAAAACATGTCAGAAGCAACAGACTAAGGCAAAATATATATCATTTCTGAGATCCTTTAGTCACCTAGTATAATAGCGAATGGCAACCTCCCTACCTAACCGTTTTGTGAAAGATTCAGAGTTTGCATTTTTGATGGTACTAACCGGAGCAGTAATCCATTTGTGGCTCACCAACGAGTAGAGTGTTTTCAGGAAATCCCGTTGTAACGTTGTCAAGAGAGCAAATCGTTTTTGTTTGGCCTTGGTTTGATAAAAATGGGTCTTGGGGCTCCCCTGGTGGCGCAGTGGTTGGAGGTCCGCCTGCCGGTGCAGGGGACACGGGTTCGTGCCCCGGTCCGGGAGGATCCCACGTGCCGCGGAGCGGCTGGGCCCGTGAGCCGTGGCCGCTGAGCCTGCGCGTCCGGAGCCTGTGCTCCGCAACGGGAGAGGCCACGACAGTGAGAGGCCCGCGGACCGCAAAAGCGTTTGCCTTTAAAAAAAAAAGGGTCTTGGAGGCCACATGTGGTAAGTGGATATTAAAACAAGGTTAGAAATCGGTGTGTTAATGTTCCAGCCTTAGAAGCGCAGAAGAGCTTACCCAAAAGGACACATTGTTTGGATTGGCCCTCATTATATATGATGAGAGAACATAATTTTTCTCCTCTTCCTCGCAGGTGGCTGTTGAGGACCGCATCAGGCAGCTGCACGAAGCCCACAGGGACTTTGGCCCGGCATCGCAGCACTTCCTTTCCAGTAAGTCATTGTCAGTGTTCATTGGTCAACGTCTTCACTGCATCTCAGTGGCTAAGAATTAAGAGTTGGATTACAGTTGTCTCTGCCAAATGCACTGGAGGCACAGATCATCCTGAAATATAACTTAGTGGGTAAACTCAGAAGGTTAAGAAGACGAGGACCAGTTAGATCATTTTGTCCAGCCTTCAGCGAATGCGTAATTATTTCCTACAGTGTATTCTCAAGTGCTAAGTTTAGCAGTAGTTTTGAGTCTTTAGTTCTGCTTATAGCAGTTCACTTCGTCACGCTGATAATTATATATCATATAATTATTATATGATAATTCCATATATATTACTGTGAATCTATAATTCTTTATCTCTGTATAATTCATTAAACACTCCCTGCCCGCAAGTTGGAACTTCAGCCCATTCTGTTTTCTTTCCCTAACTATTCTTATCCCTCTTTTATCCTTGACCTCTCTTCATTCTTTTTATTTTCCAGTTTTACTATTTTATTAATTATATTTTTATAATGATATTATTTATATATTATTAATAAATATTGTCTCTTTTATAATTAACTCTCTTTTTATAATTAATACCAAGAGGAATAGCCTCGGTTAACTGAAAGTGTAATATCGGAACATCCTATAAATATAACAATGCATATTAAATTGTCAAGCTCGGGCTTCCCTGGTGGCGCAGTGGTTGAGAGTCCGCCTGCCGATGCAGGAGACACGGGTTCGTGCCCTGGTCCGGGAAGATCCCACATGCTGCGGAGCAACTAAGCCCGTGAGCCATGGCCGCTGGACCTGTGCGTCCGGAGCCTGTGCTCCGCAACGGGAGAGGCCACAACAGTGAGAGGCCCGCATACTGCAAAAAAAAAAAAAAAAAAAATTGTCAAGCTCCTGTTTTCCTCTGATTAGTGTTGTTAATTTATACTACTCTTTCTTTGATTATAAAAGTGTATATATATATATATATATATATATATATATATATATATATATATAGGTATTTTAAAAGTCATACGTCTGCCACATGGGGTTAATATCTGTTAACATTTTGACGTATTTCCTTATTTCCTTTTGGTCATGCATGCGTACGTATGAGAGTTTAACCATCACTTTTAAAAAAACTTTATTTTATATTGGAGTGTAGTTGATTAACAGTGTGTTAGTTTCAAAAAAAGAGAAAAAAACAATGTGTCAGTTTCAGGTGTACAGCAAAGTGATTCAGTTTTACCTATACATGTGTCTGTATTTCAAGTTCTTTTCCCATTTAGGTTATTACAGAATACTGAGCAAAGTTCCCTGTGCTATACAGTAGGACCTTGTTGGTTATCTATTTTAAATATAGCAGTGTGGGTATGTCAATCCCAACCTCCCAATCTATCCCTCTCCACCACCCATCCCCCCGGTAACCATAAATTAGTTCTCTAATTCTGTGAGTCTGTTTCTGCTTTGTAAATAAGTTCATTTGTATCATTTTTTTTTTAGATTTCACATATAAGTGAAATCATATGATATTTGTCTTTCTCTGTCTGACTTACTTCACTTAGTATGATAATCTCCATGTCCATCCATGTTGCTGCAAATGGCATTATTTCATTTTTTTAATGGCTGAGTAATATTCCATTGTGTATCTGTACCACAACTTCTTTATCCATTCTTCTGTCAGTGGACATTTAGGTTGCTTCCATGTCTTGGCTGTTGTAAAGAACACTGCAGTGAACATTCGGGTGCCTGTAGCCTTTCAAACCATAGTTTTCTCTGGATACATGCCCAGCAGTGGGATTGCTGGATCATATGGTAACTCTATCTTCAGTTTTTTTTTTTTTGTTTGTTTTTTTGTTTGTTTTTTTTTGTAGTACGCGGGCCTCTCACTGTTGTGGCCTCTCCCGTTGCGGAGCACAGGCTCCGGACGCGCAGGCTCAGCGGCCATGGCTCACGGGCCCAGCCGCTCCGCGGCATGTGGGATCTTCCCGGACCGGGGCACGAACCCGTGTCCCCTGCATCGGCAGGCGGATTCTCAACCACTGCGCCACCAGGGAAGCCCTATCTTCAGTTTTTTAAGGAACCTCCATACTGTTCTCCATAGTGACTGTACCAATTGACATTCCCACCAACAGTGTAGGAGGGTTTCCTTTTCTCCACATCCTCTCCAGCATTTATTATTTGTAGACTTTTTGGTGATGGTCATTCTGACCGGTGTGAGATGATATATGTCATTGTAGTTTTGATGTGCATTTCTCTAATAATTAGCGATGCTGAGCATCTTTTCATGTGCCTCTTGGCCATCTGTATGTCTTATTTGGAGAATTGTCTATTTAGGTCTTCTGCCCATTTTTTGATTGGGGTGTTTGTTTTTTGATATTGAGCCACATGAGCTGTTTGTAAATTTTGGAGATGAATCCCTTGTTGGTCACATCGTTTGCAAATATTTTCTCCCATTCTGTGGGTTGTCTTTTCGTTTTGTTTATGGTTTCCTTTGCTGTGCAATAGCTTTTAAGTTTAATTAGATCCCGTTTGTTTATTTTTGTTTTTATTTCCACTACTGTAGGAAATGGCTTGAAAAAGATATTGCTGCGACTTATGTCAGAGGGTGTTCTGCCTATGTTTTCCTCTAAGATTTTTATGGTATCCAGTCTTAGATTTAGGTCTTTAATACATTTTGAGTTTCTTTCTGTGTATGGTGGAGTTCAAGCATCATTTTAAGGCAATTACTTTGTGCCTTGCAATGTTACAGATCTGACCCAACTTAATCCTTATAGCAACCTATAAGGTAGATACCATTATTATACCCATTTTTAAGATGAGGAAATTGAGGCACACAGTCACACAGCAAGTGGATGACAGAGCCAGGATTCAAACCCAAGAAGTCGGCTCCAGAGTCTGTTTTTAACCACCACACTAGACTGTCCTTTACTTTATTGATATCTTTTATAGAGAAGAAGCGATTCTATATGATCTCCTTTCATTCCTTTGCCTTCCTCTTTTACTGCCATTTTCTAGTCCTTTCCTTCCCTCTCCATTTTCCATAGGTTCATAAAAAGATCCATGCTCATGAACATTTTAAAGCTTTTCACTTGATGCTTTCATGTGTGTCTCTAGTGGGCCATGTCTTTTAGAACAAAAATTCCTAGAAAGTAGTGGTCCCATCTTTTTCTTATACACTGATAGTGTATTGAGTAAGAGGTTGTCTTATTTTCTTGACTGGGTCGAACCCTTTTATCAACATGCAGTCATTATTTAGACAGTATCACACATGCTTAGGAGGTGTCATGAAAGAAAGGGCAAGTTAAAGCAGGATACATAATTGATTGGGATTGTGGCTTTTGGGAATAGCTGTAGAACAATTATAAATCCTGCACATTTTGTCTTCTATATTTTTCCCAATTTCTGGTCTGCTTAGATTGCGTTGGTGGCAGAGCCATTCTATTTGATTTAATTGAGATTAAATGTGATAACATACTTGTAAGTGACTCACAAACCACAAATAAAAATATTACTATTATGATTATTAAGTATTCCTCAGACACCATATATTATTCATTCACTTTTTATTCTCTCTGCCTGCCCCACCCAAATTCCTATGTCTTCCCCATTAAAACCTCTTCTCAGAAAAAAGGGTACGTTACACTCATTTAACCCAGGTGACAGGTAAAGTTTAATGTGTACTTCTCCTGGGTTATTTGCATTTTAATAGGGTGAAAAGCCATAAGCCTGAGGAATGGCTCTCAAGTGGCAGAACGTCAGCCATAATCTCTGAGCTGCAAGGGGAGAACTTTGAGGGGCCAGAAGGAGCATCCCCACACCTTTCCAACCCTATCGCACTGGTGCCCACTTCCAGAAAGGTCAGGCCTGCAGACACAGGCGCTGATTTACCTGCTTATATGGAGCCAGCCCCAGAAGTCACCAGTTTCTTAAGTATTCACGTGGAATATCAATATACGCTTAGAAGCTTTGCTTACGGATATCAAGAAATACCAATTTGGTTTAAGGGATATATGAGAAATAGCACAGTGAGACTAAAGACTACATAGAGATTATTTCTTTGTGTTGTCCTTTTGTAAATTACAGAGGTAATATGTGCCACTCAAGGAAGCGTTGGAAAGCAGAGACTACAAACAGGAAAGAAAAGATTTTCTGGTATTTCCACCACTTAGAGATAACCACTATAAAAAATGCGGTTTTACACACATACTGAATTAATGTATACATTATACATTCTGTATAAACAATAGTTTATACACATTCTGTCTTTCTCTCGGGGGGGGGGGTGTGAATTCAGAGTCTCTCTCTTTTTTTTTTTTTTAACCAAACAGGGATGAAAACATTTTACAGTTTTATGACCTGCTTTTTTTCCCCTTAGAACTATCATGAAAATATTTTCATGTGTTTAAATATTCCTCTGCAGAGTAATTTTTTTAAATGGCAGGGTAGCATTCCCTTCTCTGGCTGTACCACTTTTCCCGAGACAATTCTAAATCACTCAATATTAAGGTTACTTCAGAATTTTCACTATTTTATCTAACATTATGTATCTATCGTATCTAATATTCTTTGTACACCTTGATAAACCTTTATAAACATCTCAGGTTCTTTCTACAAGATAAATGCCTAAAAAAATGGAACTGCTGTGTTAAAGGATGTTTACGTTTCTAAGGCTTTTGATATGTATCGCCAAACTGATCTCTAGAAAGTTGCACCAGAAATTGGGTGGGCCGTCAAAATTGTATTTGAGGCAGGGCCTCTCTGAAGTCATTTATTTGCTATTATTTTTATGTTCTATAAAAGAAAAAGAGCTTCCACCCCCCCCCCCAAAATAAAAACATGTTTGAAAAAATACCACTAAGGTCATATTAAATGAGTTTGAATTGATAGATGTCTAGTCATTTGCTTCCAGTTTACCAGGAATAAAAATAGAGTGATTTCTGAGGCTTAGAAGTTACAAAGAAAGGATGAGCCACAAACTGCACCCCGTCAAACACACTCACTGTCTCTTTCTCTCTGTGTCTCTGTGTGTCTCTCTCTCTCAAACACACACACACATATACACACACACACACACACTCTCTCTCTCTCTCTCTCTCTCTCTCTCTCTCTCTCTCTCTCTCACACACACACACACACACACACACACACACACACACTCCCCCTTTGAAAATTATGTTACCCAGGTGTCTTTGTTTTCTTATCAATAGGAAGAGGTGGCCTTTTACTAAAGTGTTTAGTTTCTTCTTGGCGGCCCAATCTCTACTTGTTAAAGAAGCTGTTTCTTTTACCTTAGATCTGAGAGAAAAATGAGAAGGGAAAATATAGGTAAAATATGACCTTTATCTGTTGATAGACGCTACTTGCCTTTAATTCTAGCTTTAATATTCTACTACTTCTGATTGACTTCTGCAGCTTAAACCAAGAAAAAGGAGAAATTCTAACAGTGTGATTTTTAAATATATTTATCCTTAAAATTTTATATATTTTAAAATATGTTCATATGTCAATGATCAAAAATGTACTACAGTATTCACTAGCTTAGTAGTCTGAAAATTGTCCGTCTTTTGTTATTTTCAAGAATTTAGGAACTTGTTTTAAAAAGGAGTTCAAGATTTTGTTTCTGGCTATTTTCACAATTCTCTGGACTTCTGTTCTAAATTTTACTTTTCTCACTAAGAAGGATAACTATTTGAGTAAAGGTAGAAATCTTTCTGTAACAGTAGAAAGAACTTATATTTGTCTTAATATTTCACAAGTTCTCGAATTCCCTAAAGGACCATTTCCCAAGCCAAGTTTTTCAGAACTTTAATGTACTGTATGACGTTAGTAGCTCTCCCTTGAAAAAATAGTTCTGGGGTCAATAAGATTGGAAAATCACTAGGTTATAAAGATAAGCAAATGTCTTTCCTGTTGGAATTCTTGCAGCTTTTAATATACATTGAAATTCTAAGAGGAGCATGGTGTCGGTGACTCCTATGTCCTACTTATGTGACTATGGAAACTTTTTTCAGGCATACCAATTAATTTCTCACTAAACATGCTGTGGAACATGGTATGGGAATCTTTGCCCTAAAGTGGTATTTGCCAGATAGTTTAATAATGAGAACTTTCTGCTGAAGGTAGTAAAAACACGATCCAATTGAAAAGAAAATGAGTATTTATAAGGCAAAAAGGTCAACTCTTTCTTTCCTGGGGTTTCCAGCTCTGACGCCCACCCCAGGAGGCCCCCTGTGCTGTGGAATTTCCTAACTGGAGAGAAGCTTAGAGAGTATCTATATGAGCTGTTCTCAAAGTACTCATTAGTGAATTCTGAAATCAGTTTAATGACTTGCAACCAGCAATTTTTTAACGGAATGAAATGGAAGCGATTAGAAAATAGAAGATTAGAGTACATTACCCAAGCAAGGTTAAGTATCGTTTTGACACTTTGGTTTCAGTTAGGTGTGTGTGTCTGTCTCTGTATACTGCATTACAATGTAACGTGTATTCCTTCTGTGGATTGCAATAAAAAAATTTTGAGGGGGTACTGAAGAACTCTAGCCCTGCCCTTACTTCGCAGATGATAAAATAGAGGCAGAGAGACCAAACGACATAATCAAGGTCATACAGATGGTTATAATAAATCTGGGACTAGAACCCAGTTTCTGGACTTCCATGCCACACCTCACATTGCCTTACCCATTAAGAACTAACAGGCAGGCCAGTGACTGTCTAATCTATCTGATATTGCCACAGATTTTTCTCTCTTCTGTTTCTCTTGGTCTGGGCCATAGTAAGTTGATTTATAGAGCCTGAATTTTTCTCTCGATGCCCCTGGGCCAAATGTCATCCCACCAATGATATGGGATATTGGTGAAGAGTACAGACTCTGAAACTAGATTAAATGGGGTCAAATACTGGCTCAGATACTTAATCTCTTTATCTCTCATCTGTAAAATGGGGATAATAATAACATATTTCATCAAATTTGACATACCCCACCCATGTTTTAACAGCTCTGAAATCAAAATATACCTTATGTCCAATGGGGTTTTCAATTCAATGAAATATGGTAATACTATCTCATAGTTTTATAGTGAAGATCAAACTTCACTATATTTATAGTTTATATTATATGTAAAACACTTAAAACAGTGCCTAGCACATAATAAGTGCCATACAAGTGTTTGCTATTAGTATTAGTATCTTTACTGTCAACTTGGTAGTGTAACTTAGTATCCGCCTATTAGAGTCAAACTAGACATAAAAGTAGCATTCATTCTCTTGCATTTAATTCTCAGTGTAAGTAGTTCCTCTCCTTTCCGAAGATGTTTTTCATGGTTCTAATCTGAAAGTGCAGTGTTCCGCATATTAAAAGAGCTCAACAGTTACTTGTGTAACTAATGAATAGGTGAATAATCAATGAGTAGGGGCTTCCCTGGTGGCGCAGTGGTTAAGAATCCACCTGCCAATGCAGGGGACATGGGTTTGAGCCCTGGTCGAGGAAGATCTGACATGCCACTGAGCAACTAAGCCCGTGCACCGCAACTACTGAGCCTGCGCTCTAGAGCCCATGAGACACAACTACTGAAGCCTGCATGCCACAACTACTGAAGCCCATGTGCCTAGAGCCCGTGCTCCGCAACAAGAGAAGCCACCGCAATGAGAAGCCCGTGCACCGCAGTGAAGAGTAGCCCCCGCTCGCCACAACTAGAGAAAGCCCGTGCACAGCAACGAAGACCCAACACGGCCAATCAATCATTCAATCAATCAAATCTATTTAAAAAAGTAACCAATGAATAGACCCTAATCTCTATAAGGACAGGATGGTTTTAGTCTTGTTGACAGTTATATCCTCCAGTACCTAACCCAGTATCTGTACTTGGTAAATGTTCGATAAAAGCATTCACAGAATGAATTATGTCTTATACCCCAAAGAAGAGGTAAATTTCCTCCTCCCATTGTTAAAACATAGTAGCATGAGATTTAGCATAGTGACTACCACATATTAGACGCTCAAAAAATAATATGACCTCTTACGTTCCCTCTCAGCAATGATAGCATCCATAACTTTATGTAGTCCTTTTTCTAAATGTCTACTGTGCCATGTAATATATTAAGGGAAAAAGCTGTCTTCAACATTACAGTATGATCACAACTCTATTAGAAAATAAAATATAAACAGCAGAAAGGTACACGTAAAGAAAAGCCTGAAAATCAAATATATCAAAATGGAAACAGCTGTTATGTTTTACTTTCTTTTTACTTTTAAAGAGTTTTTACTAATAAGCATGTATTTCTCTTATGATTGAAAAAAATAACAGTAAAGGCAAAAATTTTTGTTCTCGAGCTCTTAACCCAGTGACCTCTTGCAGTGTTAAACTCTGTTGAAGGCTGTGGAACTCCGGAAGACGAATTTCATTTTTACTATTTATTTTGAATTTAAAAGCTATGGGTTTCACTGAGTGATCTTCTGTTTCTCAGATTACGAGACACTGTAAAAAGAAAGAACTGATCACTTATTTCTTGCAGGCTGTATAATCTTAACTGCCTTAATCAAATCCCTGGTTAACTCTTTTCCTCTTGTTAAAGTAACCCAAGTGTTTACGGTTTCTCCTTGCTGCCTAAGGCTGAAAAGTTTGTTCCCATCTTGAGCGTTGCCAAACGTTCACCGCCACGTCCTCCACTCACAGACGTAGTAAAAAAAAGGTAGGGGGAGAAACTTTAAGCACACTTAATAATTGCTGACATTTCACTTAACAGTGCTGGGATCTATGCTACCATTGTCCTCAGGGGATGGATGAATTTGAAATACTAGGCCCATAATTTACAGCTCAGATCAGCATAGGGAAGCCATCATGATAAAAGTCAGGAAGAAGCTTGCAGGTACAATGTGAGATGATTTCCAGCCTAAAGCCATCAGGTAAAATCTCAGGGCAAAACAACTTGAGCCAATTTCTTCAACAGTCACGTGCCGTCCTGAGTGTTGGGAATTTGGAACAAATGCCGTCTAACCTATCAGTGATGCTGGCAACGCCTCCATAAGTTCAAAGTTAGCCTTTCAGATGCCCTCAAAAAGAAGTCATGCTGGTAATCATTACACTGTCTTCTCAAACCCGATTTCTATGGCCCTTCTGCCTTGAGCTCAAGTTTATATTCTCCAATTTAGATCTCAGATTTATGTGCTGTAGAGTATCCTTAGTAACAACATTTTGCATCATTGGCCCTACATACCCATTTATTTGAACACAGGAGGAAGCGTAGGAAAGTTCTCAGTTTCTGCTGTGGGAATTTGTGTGCTTGATGTAGCTTCTACTAGCTCAAGAGAGCCGAGTGTTATATATACAGGAATTGAGAGCTGGTCGGTAAACTGACCTTTGGCGGCTTGAAGTCAGCCATAGTGGGAATATTTACGCCCACCTCCCAAACTGGCAAATACTGCAAATCGAGACTTTCTTTTTCGTTTTTGGCATAGCTGGTTTACCAGAACACCAGCAAATTTATTTGTTATTCAGATCACCCAAGTCCCTGGAGGCAGAGCTCAGAACCCAAATATCTATCCGCCTGAAGCAGGACGCCCATTTGTCCTGGTTTGTCTGGGATGTTCTTGCTTTTGGCACTTGACCTCCCATGTCCCAGGAAACCCCCTCAGTCCCGGGCTCGCGAGGATGGTTGATCGCCCTCGCCTTTGCTAACGTTCCACAGAAATAGAGCCCTGCCCAAGGTTTCTTGTCGAGTACGCTGTTGAGAGAGCATCTCTCAGGTGAAAGGGAGGGAGGGAAGCAGCATAAGGTAGGGGGAAGAGAGTGGTCAGGGGGTCAGGCTAAGCAAGGAGGCGGAGGCTCCCTTCAGCCTGATCCCACCAGGAGCTCTGGAGCACGCATTGCTCCCCGCAGTTGGCCCCATTTTGAGGCAAGGGAGCTGGGCTTTCTGTTCCCCCGTGCCAGTCAGCCACCGGCCGTGGATTTCTGGGGAGTAGTGCACAGCGAGGCAGTTTCCATTTCTCTGAGGGAGGTACCCTGGAGCTGCCCACAGCAGCCAATGCTCACAGCAGCTGGGGGTGGGTATGCCAGCTGGGGAGAAGCGATCTGAGTAGGACACCGAGAGCGTGGGCCTCTCCTACAGGCTTCACGAAGCTACTGCGATACCCGGCGCGTTATCATGGCTCTCGAGCTAAATGGTGAAGTTTAGCTTGGTCACCATCCACCTCTCCTTCATCACATACCTGCATGGAAATTAGCCTCGTGGCGTGGCAGAGATGAGGCAAGCACCTGTTTCTGTCCTATTTCATCTTCCTCATCATGGCAGCTTCCTCTGGGCCTCATGAGGACCTAGGGCAGGGAGACCAGCATCACAGCACTGGATCAGTTTCCTGACACATGGGCACTATTTGAGTGGAATGCTGGCTCTGAAAGGTATATTTTTACACTCCCCCGAAAGTGAAGGCATTTGTGCGTTTGGCCTAGGGTAGCATTTTGTCATCTGTCCCCAAATACAAAGCTTTGCCCAGCAGAAATGGTGGAATCACATCCCTGTGGGCAAAAATCATTACTCTCGTTTTTTTTTCTCTTTGGATGTTTTCCATTTGCAGAACACAGCCAGTTTGGGGTTAGAAAATACTTTTTGGTGAGAACTTTGGGGTGAGGACAAAAGGCATTTGGGGTTTTTTTTGTAGACTCACGTAAATTATTCCTGGTTTAAAAAACCACCCTTTTGAATTTTTAAAGATACTTTCAGATATCAGCAGTAACAATCATCTTGATTTCAGTCTACTGCAGATGTGCTTTGGAATGCGCTGTGTCTCCTTAAGGCTGGAAGGAACAGGGATGGGCTTAGGTGATTAGGGGCATTTTAAGGATACATGGAAACACAAGGAAGGATGGGGAACAACGTTCGCCACGAAGCATGTGTTTGCTTCTCTCGGTATTTGCCTTTGCTGCTGTAGGCTTCAGGCTCTCTTGGTACAGAGCTTCTCTCTTCCCTCCACCTCCTCCTTACTCATAGTTTCCACTGCCTTGTGACTTGCTTTCTTCTTTAGCTCCCTGACTTTTTTTCTAACTTCCCCACCTCTCTACCACCTAAGTTTCTCTCTGTCTATTACAATCAGGCTCTCTAAGAAGGAGCATCTGATTGGTTCTCTTATTTACTGTCTATTTAGGATGAAGACCATCTCATAAGCCAAGGCCAGACGGTAACCAGGCTTTTTTGACCTGGGCACTAGTGGCATCTTAAGCCAGACACTTCTTGATCGCGGGGGGGCTGTCCTGGGCATTGTAGGCTGTTCAGCGCCATCCCTGGCCTCTCCCCACTGCATGCCAGGAGTACCACTCTCCCTCAGTTGTGATACCCAAACATGTCTCCAGATATTGTCAAATGCCTCCTCGAGGGCAGAATTGCCCCGGTTGAGGACCACTCCTGTATACCAAACCCCTGGACAGTTTGGGGCCACTGCAGTAGGGTCACGTGGAACACTAAGTAGAATGACCTCTGTCTGGGAGTCATTTGAGACTACTTTTCTGCACTTCTAGGTCCCCTTCAATGAAGAGACAACCTTCGGCTGTCTGTCCCTTCGGGAATGGCCTCAGCTACCTTGCCTAAGATCACAGCCCTTCCCCGGGCAGCCCCCTGAGGGGTTGAGTGAGACTGTCACTGGGCCCGCATCCTTGCTTGACTTCTCCCTGTGGCCATTCCTGCTTCCTTCTTCTCCCTTCCATAGGTGTTGATCGCCAAGGCAGAACGTACTAAATACCCTGCTCTCTGAACTTTGTCTTAGAGTCTGCTTCCTGGGGAACCCAATCTGCGACAGGGCCGTGTAACTGACTGACGTTTAGAAGCATCTGAGAAAAAAAAGCATTATAATAGACTCATTCTGGTCACTGGGTAACTTGATTTACTCTTGCTTTCATAACGATGTTGATGATTTTGTCCAGTGTACGTAGTGATGATCATTATTTAAGGTGTCTGACCTCATGAGCTCCATTAATGGGTAAGGACTTTTGGGACAGCATAAAATTACATCAGCCCCTTGCCTCACACCTAAAGCTCAGCAGGATACATACCAATGACAGGCAAGGGTTAGAATGAAGGAGACTCAGTAAAATAGATCATAAAAGGAAACGGGTTGGAGTGGGAGCGCCACAAGGGTAAAGGACATGCATTGCTCTTTTTTTTAAAAAAAATTTCATGCATCTAACACCTTGCAGATAGATGCAGGATGTGCCTTGATTGAATGAATAACTGCACGCTCTAAAGGTTATTCTCACTCTAATATGATAGGAAAGAACTCAGTCTAGTGCCTAGCCTAATGTCCTAAAAAAAGTTACGAGCTTCACTTTAGTTTCAGCCAGCTAAGAATTGATTCATTTTGTCACTCAACAAATGTCTATTCAATGACCAATATAGGTCAAACTCTTTTTAGGTACTGGGGAAACAGTAGTAAATAGAAGAAAAGTTCTCTCTCATGGAGCCTTGAATTTTCATAGGAGAAGGCGATCAGATCACGATCACTTTGATAAAGAAGAATAAAGCAGTCTAAAGGGCCTAGAGGTGACAGGGGGAAAGAACTCTTTAAATGGGGTGGTCAGGGCGGTGACATTTCATAGAGAAATGAGGAAGCACAGCAGGCAGATATGGGGGCGTGGGCAGAGGGTTCCAGGTAGAGGAAACAGTAAATGCAAAGGCCCTGAGATGGGAGCATCCTTAGGGGGGTTGAGGAAAAATAAAGAGGCTAGTATGACTGAAGCCGAGGAAGCAAGGTGCCGAATAATAGGAGGTCATTGAGCACCCAGCAGCCAGACCAGGTAGAGTCTTGTTGACTACGGTTAAAAGCAGGCGGAAGCTGTTCTCCGTATGAAGGGAAGACTTGGGAGGGTTCTAAGCTAAGAAGCGACATGATCTGACTTGCTGTGCCTGTGGCATCCATTCATTCATTCACGCGTTTCTTAACAAACACTAGGCACTTGGAATAGGAAGATGAGAAGGACAGGATCCTGGCTTTGGGACACTCAAATTCTAAATCATTTGAGTTAGACCTGTAAAAAAGAGATAGAACTATTAAAATAACCACGACCCTCGATAGTTGTGGTAAATAGTGGGTGTTACAGGAGTGGAGTGGAAGGGGGACTTCTACAGGGAGGAAAGTGGCATGTTCTGTATAGACTAGTATTCATGCACATTGTCCCCGCAGCTACGTGCAAATCCAAGGTAGAGACTGTTTCATCTGATAGGAATCTGGCAGAGAATGCTTCTGATTACTTGGCCCTTGATTTCACTTAGCCAGAGTCACGGGATGTAGTCAGTGCTGAAAAGCAGGTTCTCCCTTCTCCTTATCCATTCTGATACGATGACTATCCCCCTTTCCAATTTCACCGGTAGCCTCCTTATAGCCCTTTTGTCCAGAAAAGGGATTTCTTACGTATGTTTAATGAATACAAATATAGGTTTTAGAGAGTGCTAATGTTTTAATGAGCTAGAAATAGGCAGACGAGAGAACAGTTGAAGGATTAGTCAACATGGGGGCAATTTGACTTGAAAGAGAAAATCTGAGCAGGAACTGTCTGGGGAAAATGTAGAAGAGGAGTGGAATGGAATGAGCTCATGTATGATGTGAGTTAAGGACAGTTGGATTTAGTCTCAAAAGGTAAAAGGTGAGAGTTCGTGACGTAGAACTGGACCTAGGCCAGCTATCAAGAGAAAGAGACTAATTCGAAAGACTTGGCCCGGGCAGTCTGGAGCAGATGCACCCAGTAGAGGTGTCAGGAGAAGAGGGAAAGTTTTGAAACCAAATCCTTGGTTATTCCTGGAGCCCAACACAGAAGCTCACTAGAACCCTTGCTACCTTGGGGCAAAATAAAGGGCAGCCCGGCTTATGTCTTAGACACAGAACACCTGCACCACGTTAAAGAGAACAGACAAGAAGATGGTAAGTTTGGTCGTGTGAAATTTAATTTAAAAATCAGAACTGAGGGGCTTCCCTGGTGGCACAGTGGTTGAGAATCCGCCTGCCAATGCAGGGGACACGGGTTCGAGCCCTGGTCTGGGAGGATCCCACATGCCGCGGAGCAGCTGGGTCCGTGAGCCACAATTACTGAGCCTGCGCGTCTGGAGCCTGTGCTCCGCAACAAGAGAGGCCACAACAGTGAGAGGCCCGCGCACCGCGATGAAGACTGGCCCCCGCTTGCCACAACTGGAGGAAGCCCTCGCACAGAAACGAAGACCCAACACAGTCATAAATAAATAAAATTAAAAAAAAAAATCAGAACTGAAAATGAAATGTTTTCTTTCTTTCTGTACATGCTTACCTGCTTGTTTTGAGTTCCTAAGCAATACTAATATAGAGTGATAAAACACAGCTGACTTTTGTAGTGGACACCGACATCAGAATGCCGAAAGGAAGATTCGTCTTCTGTCAAGTTTTATGACTCTGAGAACTGCCTAAAATTTTTTTGAAGGGTCAGAAAACGGCTGGGAGAGAAAGCGGGATTATGTAGCGGGGTCGCTTCGTAGGCCCGTGAGCTGGTGGTTAACAGTCTGCTTAGCTCTAGGGCCACGGAGTCTCTCTCGTTTGCCTGGTCACCCTGGGAGTCCTCACACCGGCAGTGAGGTAGTGAATAGACTACATATCCTGATAACTCACTACATTAATGATGATGATGATAATAATAGGGGTGGGCATAGGAATACAAAACATATTGAGCTCTTAACACTGAGGAACGCATCTCACGTGGATTAACCTGTCTAATCCTCACAACAACCCTGTAAACTAAGGAATATCATTGCCTCCACTTCACGGAAGAGAAAATTGAGACGGGAGAAGCTTAATAACACAGGTTCACGCTTGTGACCGTTATGGATTATCAGCTTCAGAGAAGGGGTTCCAGGGACTAGCGAGTGGCACCCCCCAATTCTCAACTGCATATACTAAAGGGGATAATCCCCATGAACTCTTCGGACGATAGACGAGGACGTGGCTAGTAACAATTGGAGGAGACTTGGCTTGCGAATAGTTTTCTCTTCTTTAATCTCTCTGATGTTCTTTCTTCTCTCCCTCACCCTCTCCCTCTCCCTCTCCCCCACCCTCCTCCTCCCCTTCTTCCTCCCTTGCCCTCTCGCCCTCTCGCCCTCTCGCCCTTGCCCTCCTATATGAGAATGGAAAGTTTCTATTGTCGTACTTCTGGGTCTACAGGTCAACTGTAGTTCAGGTGATCTAGGGAGTTTGACTGGGGAGCTCTGCTTCAGGCTGCACGTTGGCTAGGTTTGATCTACAGGTTGGCTGCTGGATCAGTTCAGATTGTCTCTAAATGTGGTGGGTTCTGAGGCCCAGGCTGAGGGGATCAGAGGCCACCTGGGGCATGTGCTCACGGCAGCTCACCAGAGCGTAAGAGCGCAAGCTTCTGTTCATATCATGTCCGCTGAAGCCCCATTGGCCAAAGCAAAACATATGGTCAAGCCCAAGGACAAGGGGCTGGGAAGCACACTCTGCCAGCCCTGTGGCTCTGACTAAGGTATAGATATTTAATTCTTTTACAGTGGAGTAAAGAATTGAGTCCAAAATGTACTCTCTCCCACCCTCTCATTGCTTTTATTGCTATCATAGTCTTAGCTCTCTCTCACTCTTACCTTGCCTCCTAAATGGATATACATCTCATCTATAGTCATTTGGTTTTTAATATCTGAGTGGCTCCCTACTGGCTCACTTACTAAAGATCAAATTTCAGGTTTCAAATTTTACCTTCCTCGAAATTTCCCTGGTGCCTAATACAGTACCATTCACACAGAGAGCATTCAGCAAATGGTGCTGACTGCCTGCTGTCTTTTACAGGCACATCTGGAGAGATACTAAACGCACCTGGCAATATTGCACTGATTTGTTAGTAGCCTGGCTAACCCAGATGGCCTAAAGACTGTAGCCACCTTTACCCAGAGGAAAGTTCTGTTCGGTCAATGCTGTTCGAAATTATTCAGAAATTCCGTGAGTCAGTCATGGCTCGATTTATGTAGACACCTAATCCTCCTATATTGGGCTTTATGAGGCTTGATTTTTTTTGCTTCCTGTCTTAATAATCACAGTGAGGTTCCTGGAGTTTTGTATAAGTCAGTTTGAAGGAGCTTTTCTCTCGAGTAATGTCACCAAATATTGGTTATTAGACTTTGTGGGGCCGTGCAGCCAGCAGCGCTGGCTATTAGACATAGTGTTTATCTCCACAACTCAGTCACCTTGCCAAGTAGTTGAGTATGAACTCTTGACTTCCCAGATCAAATGTCAGCCTGATATTCTAAATGACAAATCCCATGGTGTGATATTCTGTCCACCATACGCGATGGTCTCAGAGCTGTGTTATCTGTCTGACAGCTCATATAATATTTACAGGTGGTTATTCGCGAGGAATTTTAGTTAGCCATAAAGATTTTCACAGCTATGGCAGACATTAGAGGTCTCATTCATCACTCTTGTGACCTTCCCCTCTGGAATGTAGCCCATCTGTCTTGGCTGTTGAAATCTTTATGGAAAATCTGCCCATCTTTGAAAGCTTAGTAAGTGATCTTAAAGTTTTCATTGAATCTTTACTTTTGATATATGATATGGCCATATAAAATACTATTCTTATTTTAATGTCTTGGGAAGTGTTAAATTTAACTTGGCCTTTCATTTAAATGACAGAAAACTTACTCTTGCTACAGGAACTATATGGATCACATCAAAAGAGAATAGAAATCATACAGAATGCAATTGCAGTGGGGAAAAATTACATATACATGTGGCATTGATAACTACATGAAAACTGAAACACTGTAGTATAATCTTGATTATGACCTTAGGACGTAAAAAAAGGTAGAAATAAGTTTCATGTAATTTATTATTATAAAGAAGACCCTAAACAAATTGCATCAAGAAACGAATCAAATGGGCTGGTTTACAGGACAGGAGAGAGGCGTGATTAACCCTCAGATAGTCCCCCTCTGCGTTTACGTTATCGTCATTTCATACACAGCTTCTCAAATGCTTGTTTAGAACCTAATCCTGGGCTTCCCTGGTGGCGCAGTGGTTGAGAGCCCGCCTGCCGATGCAGGGGACGCGGGTTCGTGCCCCGGTCCGGGAAGATCCCACATGTCGCGGAGCAGCTGGGCCCGTGAGCCGTGGCCGCTGAGCCTGCGCGTCCAGAGCCTGTGCTCCGCAACGGGAGAGGCCACAACAGTGAGAGGCCCGCATACCGCAAAAAAAACAAAAACAAACAAACAAACAAAAAAGACAAATAGAACCTAATCCTGCTACTTCCCCTCTGTCTGCCTGCTCCATCAGCTAGTATGATCTGGTTTGGCCTTCACTCTTTTTTATTTTTATTTTTTAAGCATCTTTATTGGAGTATAATTGCTTTACAGTGGTGTGCTAGTTTCCGCTGTATAACAAAGTGAATTGGTTATACATATACATATGTTCCCATATCTCTTCCCTCTTGCGTCTCCCTCCCTCCCACCCTCCCTATCCCACCCCTCTAGGTGGTCACAAAGCACCGAGCTGATCTCCCTGTGCCATGCGGCTGCTTCCCACTAGCTGTCCATTTTACATTTGATAGTGTGTATATGTCCATGCCACCCTCTCACTTTGTCCCAGCTTACCCTTCCCCCTCCCCGTGTCCTCAAGCCATTCTCTAGTAGGTCTGCATCTTTATTCCTGTCTAGCCCCTAGGTTCGTTAGAACCTTTTTTTTTTTTTTTTTACATCCCATATTTGTGTGTTAGCATTTGGGATTTGTTTTCCTCTTTCTGACTTACTTCACTCTGTATGACAGACTCTAGGTCCATCCCCCTCACTACAAATAACTCAATTTCGTTTCTTTTTATGGTTGAGTAATATTCCATTGTATATATGTGCCACATCTTCTTTATCCATTCATCTGTAGATGGACACTTAGGTTGCTTCCATGTCCTGGCTATTGTAAATAGAGCTGCAATGAACATTTTGGTACATGACTCTTTTTGAATTATGGTTTTCTCAGGGTATGTGCCCAGTAGTGGGATTGCTGGGTCATATGGTAGTTCTATTTGTAGTTTTTTAAGGAACCTCCATACTGTTCTCCATAGTGACTGTATCAATTTACATTCCCACCAACAGTTCTTTGCAGCTTTTCTATTGCCACCACCATTTTGCTGCATTCCCCAGGGCACAGTTCTCTTAACAGCCTTCTTTCCTTAAAGAGTCCAGCCATTTTTATAGCTTCAGCTACCATACTTACAGTCTTACAGTCTTACAGTACTTACAGTCTTGTCCTTTCTCTGAGTTTCAGTGAAAAGACCCACCTTACAAATATTTTAATCCAAGCACGTAATTTATCTGAAATTCACCTCCCAGTTTATTTTTCCTGTCAGTGAAACTCCCAGTTGCCTCCTAAGTCTTAGAAGTGTAGAGTCATCTTTGATTTGTCACTTTCACTGGGCACCATATTCACTTATGAACTACCCCTCGAACTCCACTCTCCTACCTCTAATCCACTGTATGTGGCACCACGAGAACCATCTTCTTATCTTTTCATCATCAGAATGCTCTGATTATAAAATATTCTATGACCCTCTATTTCCCATTGTATCATATATGAACTAATCTGTTCATTCACGCTGGTGAATAGTGGACAAATGGTCTACCTAAGAATGAAGATTCTGTTGGGCAGATGGCATTGGTCTAAGCAGACAGAGATGAAGAAAGAAGTACCAGAAGCCTAGGCAGTTAGATAATGTTCAAAGGCATTGCTCTTTGCCACACTTTATACTGTATGAGGCACATTAATAGTAGTTAAGAGTGGATCCAAAGGTTAAAGACCAATGCTGCCCAGTTGAGGCAGAGAGAGTGACTCAAGGATTACTATCATTGAGACACATCCCATAAGTATGTGATTACAAACATGATTTGTATGGTGATTAACATTTTGCAAAGCACGTTTATATCCATTTTCTCATTTTATCCTGATAACATTTCAGTAAGGGAGATATCATTATTCCCATTTTGCATATAAGAAAAATAAGGCTCAGGGAGAAAACAAAACTTGCTTCAGATTGTGCAATGACGGTGGAGTCAGGACTCAAATAGAGTCCTTCTGAATATGTGTTCTGGACACCCTTAGTGATCCAGATACCCCTCAGGACTCTAGGTTGGGATATGAGATAGAAAGCCACTGTGCTGAATTCCTTTCTGAGCTCAAAAAGTTTATAAGCTATCATGGAAAGAGGGGATGGGAAAGGCATGTTCTTGAATAGTCCACTGTATCATGCAGTATATCTAACGTGCCTTGAGAATTATACCAACTGAATGCCATTGACCTGTGGACTGTGGAGTTTTCTCTTTCCACCTTGATCAATACAGAAAGACTCCTGTTGGCAAGAATGTCATTTGTATAAAATGCCTTTAAAATGTTCCTCTCCTTGAATCAAGTGAATATACTTCTAGGAATTTTGCTTAAGAAAATTAACAAAAATGTGTGCAAAGGTTTCTCTACAGATGTTCATTGCAGCCTTACTCATACCAGTGAAAAACTGGAAACAACCTAAATATTCCCAAAGAGGGAACTTTTTCAGTAAATCATGGTACTTCCATTAATGGAATACTATTCAGCCACTTAAAATGTAAGCCAGGAATGATATGAGCAACCATAGATGGTTTGAGTGGGTGAGAGTGGTTCAGTTAGAAGCAGGTTTGCCTGAATGTAACAGAAAACTCAAATAACAATGGCTTACACAAAGTAGGGGTTTATAAGTTTCTCACATAGAAATCCAGAGAGAAACCGGAATGATAACTGCATGTTCGTCAGGAACGCAGATTTCTCATATCTTTTCCTCAGTCATTCTTAGTGCATAGCTCCTGTAGCATAAGTTGTCAGAGTCCTGCCCATATCCCCTCTTGCACTCACCATGCCCAGGCTCACCAAGCCTAGGCTTCCAGCTACACATACCTGTGACTCTGCCTTTAAGGCCTTCTTCTCTGGCCGTCAGAACCTGCTCATCAGCACGAGGGGCAGGCCAGAAGTGCCGGGGAGTTAAAAGACTCCCCATACTCCAGGAATAGCCCTCAAGCAATAGTAGATAAATTCCCCGTTCCCCTGGGGGGTACGAGGGATCACTCTTCAGTGTGTTCTGCACTGAAGCCCCAGCTGCACTGGGCCCCAGTTGTCCGAAGCAGTAATGCAAACTTTATCAGCTTTCCTCCCTTCCGTGTCTCACTTCCGGCTCTTCTGCCAGTGCTTCCCTAAATCATGGTTCAAACTCATTGCACTCATACCCTTGTCTCTGTGTACTTCTGGGGAACTGCAACCAAGACGGCTTCTGTTCTCCTGGTTACTATAGCTCTGGACATCATGACCTCTAAGGCAGGAAGAAAGAGGATGGGAAAAGGGCAAAGCTGCCTTTCAGTTTAGTCAGCCACCTTTAAAGAACTTTCTCAGAAGCCTCACCTGAATATCCTCAACTGACATTCATAAGTCTTGGGAACCTTGCTGTACCCAGCAGTTGTAAATTCTTTTACCAGGGAAGAGGAGACCTGGTGGCAATCCTGGATACACTCGTTACTAGCTGTGTGACCGTTTACTAGCTGGGTTACTTTACTGACCATTTCTGAGCATCAGTTTCTTTATGTGCAACAATGGAATAGCGTGACCATGGAGGGTGTCTGGAAGGATTACATTAAGAAACATACAGTGCGTGGTACAGAGTAGACAGGTGACAGCTTTGTTTTCTCCATTTCCTGAATCATCTGACTTCAGTTTGAGTAGTAAACCAAACTTAGGATCTAATACTTACTGACGTATGACCTTAGATGTATCATTCCGTGTGGTCTTAACTCCTTCATCATCTGCAAAATAAAGATAATAATAATACCCACCTCACAGGTCACTCAGTATCAAATAAGCTAATTGAGGTCATGTTTCAGTCACAGAAGGGGTTTTCTTTCTCCCCCACCCCCTCCATCACTTCCTCTAGATCAAGAATTCTCAACGGGAGTGATATTGCCCCCAAGGGGTCAAAAATTGGTTTGGGGGGGATGTAAAAATCCTACTCTGTATATGTAGAGCACAGATACATACAATACAGAAACAGATGTCTATACAGTATATCTGTGGCATAAGGTGATCAGGAACAAAAATGTCTAAAAAGATACCTGGAGTTGGGGGCACATAGTGGCAAAAGGTCAAGAAACGTTGCTCTAGAGTCGATCTTGATAGACTGTGTCCATAAAACCATTCCTGGCATTTGCATACTTCTGAGGAGCCAAGTGCCAGTGGCTAGTTGATCCTCCCTAGTGCCTTTTTTCATAACCCCGTAGGTGAGGTTTCTCTGTTGTCCCCAGTGAATGCTGCATTTTATTTTTATAAACTGCCCCCACTTTCTTTTGACCCAAGTATGTCATTAAACTCCAAATCCACCACCTATAAGAAAAGTAGACAGCAGAAGCAAGAAGAACTACGATCCTGCAGCCTGTGGAGCAAAAACCACATTCACAGAAAGATAGACAAGATGAAAAGGCAGAGGGCTATGTGCCAGATGAAGGAACAAGAGAAAAACCCCAGAAAAACAACTAAATGAAACAGAGATAGGCAACCTTCCAGAAAAAGAATTCACAATAGTGATAGTGACGACGATCCAGGACCTCGGACAAAGAATGAGGGCAAAGATCGAGAAGATGCAAGAAATGTTTAACAAAGACCTAGAAGAATTAAAGAACAAACAAACAGAGATGAACAATACAATAACTGAAATGAAAACTACAGTAGAAGGAATCAGTAGCAGAATAACTGAGGCAGAAGAACAGGTAAGTGACCTGGAAGACAGAATGGTGGAATTCACTGCTGCGGAACAGACTAAAGAAAAAAGAATGAAAAGAAATGAAGACAGCCTAAGAGACCTTTGGGACAACATTAAACGCAACTACATTCGCATTATAGGGGGTCCCCGAAGGAGAAGAGAGAAAGGACCAGAGAAAATATTTGAAGAGATTATAGTCAAAAACTTCCCTAACATGGGAAAGGAAATAGCCACCCAAGTCCAGGAAGCGCAGCAAGTCCCATACAGGATAAACACGAGGAGAAACACGCCAAGACACATAGTAATCAAATTTGCAAAAATTAAAGACAAAGAGAAACTACTGAAAGCAGCAAGGGAAAAACGACCAATAACATAAAAGGGAAGTCCCATAAGGTTAAGAGCTGATTTCCCAGCAAAAACTCTACAAGCCAGAAGGGAGTGGCATGATATACTTAAAGTGATGAAAGGGAAGAACCTACAACCAAGATTACTCTAACCGGCAAGGATCTCATTCAGATTCGATGGAGAAATCAAAAGCTTTACAGACAAGCAAAAGCTAAGAGAATTCAGCACCACCAAACCAGTTCTACAACAAATGCTAAAGGAACTTCTCTAAGTGGGAAACACAAGAGAAGAAAAGGACCTACAAAAACAAACCCAAAACAGTTAAGAAAATGGTCATAGGAACATACATATCGATAATTACCTTAAACGTGAATGGATTAAATGCTCCAACCAAAAGACACAGGCTCGCTGAATGTGTACAAAAACAAGACCCATGTATATGCTGTCTACAAGAGATCCACTTCAGACCCAGGGACACACACAGACTGAAAGTGAGGGGATGGAAAAAGATATTCCATGCCAACGGAAATCAAAAGAAAGATGGAGTAGCAATACTCATATCAGATAAAATAGACTTTAAAATAAAGAATGTTACAAGAGACAAGGCAGGACACCACATAATGATCAAAGGATCAATCCAAGAAGAAGATATACCAATTATAAATAGATATGCACCCAACATAGGAGCACCTCAATACATAAGGCAACTGCTAATAGCTACAAAAGAGGAAATTGACAGTAACACAGTAATAGTGGGGGACTTTAACACCTCGCTTACAACAACGGACAGGTCATCCAAAATGAAAATTAATAAGGAAACAGAAGCTTTAAATGACACAATAGACCAGATAGATTTAATTGATATTTAGAGGACATTCCATCCAAAAAGAGCAGATTTCACTTTCTTCTCAAGTGCGCACAGAACATTCTCCATGATAGATCACAGCTTGCGTCACAAATCAAGCCTCAGTAAATCTAAGAAAATTGAAATCATATCAAGCATCTTTTCTGACCAGAACGCTATGAGATTAGAAATGAATTACATGGAAAAAAACGTAAAAGACACAAACACATGGAAGCTAAACAATACGTTACTAAATAACCAAGAGATCGCTGAAGGAATCACAGAGGAAATCAAAAAATACCTGAAGACAAATGACAATGAAAACACGATGATCCAAAACCTATGGGATGCAGCAAAAACAGTTCTAAGAGGGAAGTTTATAGCTATACAAGCCTACCTCAAGAAACAAGAAACATCTCAAATAAACAGTCTAACCTTACACCTAAAGGAACTAGAGAAAGAAGAACAAACAAAACCCAAAGTTAGAAGAAGGAAAGAAATCATAAAGATCAGAGCAGAAATAAATGAACTAGAAACAAAGAAAACAGTGGCAAAGATCAATAAAACTAAAAGCTGGTTCTTTGAGAAGATAAACAAAATTGGTAAACCATTAGGCAGACTCATCAAGAAAAAGAGGGAGAGGACTCAAATCAATAAAATTAGAAATGAAAACGGAGAAGTTACAACAGACACCGCAGAAATACAAAGCATCCTAAGAGACTACTACAAGCAACTCTATGCCAAGGAAATGGGCAAATTCTTAGAAAGGTATAACCTTCCAAGACTGAACCAGGAAGAAATAGAAAATATGAACAGACCAATCACAAGTAATGAAGTTGAAACTGTGATTAAAAATCTTCCAACAAACAAAAGTCCAGGACCGCATGGCTTCACAGGTGAATTCTATCAAACATTTAGAGAAGAGCTAACAGCCATCCTTCTCAAACTCTTCCAAAAAACTGCAGAGGAAGGAACGCTCCCAAACTCATTCTATGAGGCCACCATCCCCCTGATACCACAACCAGACAAAGATACTACAAAAAAAGAAAATTACAGACCAATATCAGTGATGAATATAGAAGCAAAAATCCTCAACAAAATACTGGCAAACAGAATCCAACAAGACATTAAAAGGATCATACACCATGATCAAGTGAGATTTATGCCAGGGATGCAAGGATTCTTCAGTATACATAAATCAATCAACATGATAAACCATATTAACAAATGGAAGAATAAAAACCACATGATCATCTCAATAGGTGCAGAAAAAGCTTTTGACAAAATTCAACACCCATTTATGATAAAAACTCTCCAGAAAGGGGGCATAGAGGGAACCTACCTCAACATAATAGAGGCCATATACAACAAACCCACAGCAAACATCATTCTCAGTGGTGAAGAACTGAAAGCATTTCCTCTAAGATCAGGAACGAGACAAGGATGTCCACTCTCACCACTATTACTCAACATAGTTTTGGAAGTCCTAGCCACGGCAGTCAGAGAAGAAAAAGAAATAAAAGGAATACAAATTGGAAAAGAAGAAGTAAAATTGTGGCTGTTTACAGATGACATGATACTGTACATAGAGAATCCTAAGGATGCCACCAGAAAACTACTAGAGCTAATTAGTGAATTTGGTAAAGTAGCAGGATACAAAATTAATGCACAGAAATCTCTTGCATTCCTATACACTAATGATGAAAAATCTGAAAGGGAAATTAAGGAAACTCTCCCATTTACTATTGCAACAAAAAGAATAAAATACCTAGGAATAAACCTAGCTAGGGAGACAAAAAACCTGTATGCTGAAAACTATAAGACACTGATGAAAGAAATTAAAGATGAGGGCAACAGATGGAGAGATATATCACGTTCTTTGATTGGAAGAATCATTATTGTGAAAATGTACTACCCAAAGCAATCTACAGATTCAGTGCAATCCCTATCAAATTACCAATGACATTTTTTATGGAACTAGAACAAAAAGTCTTAGAATTTGTATGGAAACACAAAAGACCCCGAATAGCCAAAGCAGTCTTGAGGGAAAAAAAACGGAGCTGGAGAAATCAGACTCCCTGACTTCAGACTATACTACAAAGCTACAGTAATGAAGACAATATGGTACTGGCACAAAAACAGAAACATAGATCAATGGAACAAGATAGGAAGCCTAGAGATAAACCCATGCACCTATGGTCAACTAATCTATGACAAAGGTGGCAAGGATATACAATGGAGAAAAGACAGTCTCTTCAATAAGTGGTGCTGGGAGAACTGGACAGATACATATAAAAGAATGAAATTAGAGCACTCCCTAACACCATACACAAAAGTAAACTCAAAATGGATTAGAGACCTAAATGTAAGACCGGACACTATAAAACTCTTAGAGGAAAACATAGGCAGAGCACTCTATGACATAAATCACAGCAAGATCCTTTTTGACCCACCTCCTAGAGAAATGGAAATAAAAACAAAAATAAACAAATGGGACCTAATGAAACTTAAAAGCTTTAGCACAGCAAAGGAAACCATAAACAAGACAAAAAGACAACCCTCAGAATGGGAGAAAATATTTGCAAACGAATCAACGGACAAAGGATTAATCTCCAAAATATATAAACATCTCATGCAGCTCAATATTAAAAAAACAAACAACCCATTCCAAAAGTGGGCAGAAGACCTGAATAGACATTTCTCCACAGAAGACATAGAGATGGCCAAGAAGCACATGAAAAGCTGCTCAACATCACTAATTATTAGAGAAATGCAAATCAGAACTACCGTGAGGAATTGTAGTTCTGATTTGCATTTCCATGTGTATTTCACACCAGTTAGAATGAGCATTATCAGAAAATCTACAGACAACAAATTCCGGAGAGGGTGTGAAGAAAAGGCAACCCTCTTGCCCTGTTGGTGGGAATGTAAATGGATACAGCCACTCTGGAGAACAGTATGGAGGTTCCTTAAAAAGCTAAAAATAGAATTACCATAAGATCCAGGAATCCCACTCCTGGGCATATACCCAGAGAAAACCATAATTCAAAAAGACACATGCACCGCAGTGTTCACTGCAGCAGTATTTACAAGAGCCAGGTCATGGAAGCAACCTAAATGCCCATCGACAGACGAATGGATAAAGGAGACGTGGTACATATTTACGATGGAATATTACTCAGCCATAAAAAGGAACAAAATTGAGTCATTTGTTGAGACGTGGATGGATCTAGAGACTGTCGTACAGAGTGAAGTAAGTCAGAAAGAGAAAAACAAATATTGTATATTAACGCATGTATGTGGAACCTAGAAAAATGGTACTGATGAACCGGTTTGTAGGGCAGGTATTGAGACACAGATGTAGAGAACAAACGTATGGACACCAATGGGGGAAAGTGGCAGGGGGGTGGGGGTGGGATGAATTGGGCGATTGGGATTGACATGTATACACTGATGGGTATAAAACTGATGAGTAATAAGGACCTGCTGTATAAAAAATTAAATTAAATTAAATTCAAAAATTAAAAAAAAAGGAAAGTAGAAAGATTAATGAATGTATGAGGGTCTGAATTCCAGAGTACTCTTTTAACACAGTTTAAATGATATTAGCATTCTGCTTCAGTTTCTGGTTAGGCTCCTGTGTCGATTAAAACATGGCTCAACACCAGGGTGCATCACTTGGCCCATTCTGTTCATTATGCATTAGAAGGTGGTTGAAATAAGAACTTCCCTTAAACGCTGGAGCCTGTGTTTGTGATTTTCAAAAATACCTTGGGCAGAATATTGAACCCTGTTACCTCGAGGGAGGAAACGCTTTTGAAGGGAGAACTGCTACCCTTTCTTGCTCTTAATAGCGTAGTGCATCTGTAACGCAAGGGGGAAATTCAGAGGTTGGTTGTGGAAGAAACAAGCTCGTACATAGGTTGCTATTTAAATTCAGTATACAGTACCCCACGGTGCTGTTGCCGTATGATAATGGATGATTTTTACACTCGAGAGTCTGAATCACAGAGCTGCACTGGAATTACATATAGCGGTTATAAAAACATCTGTATAAGAAAATACCAAAGGACAGCATAGTGTCATGAAAACTACTTGCCAATAAATCTGCTTCTGATGGGCGACTAAAAATGGCCACATCAGGCATAAGAGACCTGTGCGTGTCTGTCGCGTAGGGTAGCTTTGTGAAGGATGACAAGCTTCCACTGGTACACTGAGATAAGAAACAGCTGTTGCTGGCATTGGCATCCCTGCAAGAAATGAAATGATAATTCTGGGACACACTTACGAGAGTTACCGTATATTGGATCAACGTTTGAATATATGCAAGACCAGAATCACCTGGCAGCCCCAGGCGAAATTGCCCAACAGCCGTTTAACCGTCTCCTGAGAAGGAGCACTGATTCCAGTCGCATAGAGCCATCGGCCGATTGTGTGTCATTTCCAAAGCAAGTAGCTCCAGTGTGCGTGTCTGTGGTAGTGATGGGGCAGGGGAGGATTGGGGGGAGGCTGTGGTTATTTTTCTTTTCTTATTGCTTCAAGGACATTTTTTAGTGTAAAATTTCAGACCTTCAAATGATGACTGCAAAGCAGTTGCTTAGGTGCATTTATAGACTGTGAATCAAAGGGGGAGAAACATCTTTCAGCACAAAAAAATTCACTGAATCTCACTATCGGATCTGTTTAATAGCTACACATAAAGGCAGAAGGCTTTTATTTTAGAAAGTAAAAAAAAAAATTAACAATTTTCATATACAACTTACATGCTCTCTAAAAATCAACAAGAACTCCAGTTACGAAAGCTTAAAATTTCATATTGATGTGGAACTTCGTTTTTGGAATTTTTAAAATTAAATCCGTTCAGCTCTTTAGTTCAAGCAGATTCTGACTACTTCTCTGGCATTTTGCGGGGAATTTTTTTTTTTTCCTTTTAATGTTTAACAATGCAAAGTCAAGTATAGACACCTACAGGTCTGGCCATGAGCTCAGCGCGGCATCATCACTTTTCTTCTCTTTCTTGCTAGATTTTCTGCTTGAAGGTTGTTTCACTCAGGCGGAGCCCCCCTCCCCGGGCCAGCCAGGCAGCCAGTAGACCACTTCTCTCTGAGAGATGCCTTGGAGTAATAGAGGAAATACGACCAGACTGTTCTGCTACCGGAGGATGTACTCAACATCCTCCAAATCAGAAAGGCTTTCTGGACCATTAGAATGATAAAGAACTGGAGAAGGATAATGAGAGAAATGGTGGGGCTCAGCCCATAGTGACCTTTAAGAAAAGGATAAGCCTTCTTTCTCAGGTTAGACATTCATAGACTTGGCAGTACAGCCAATGAGAACCGGACCAAATGCTCTCTGGAGTTCTCGTCTTCCTTCTGTGATGCCGTGATTTTAGGAAGAGGACACGCCGAGCAACCAGGAGCTGTGATTCCTGGCTCTCCACCATGTTTCATGCTACAGAGGGCTTGGGTTTTTCGGTTTCCATAACATCAGCCTCTGCCAAGGCAGTTCAGAGAGTTCAGCCTAAGTCCTCAAATCAGCTCTTATTACTCTGTGAGCTAATCTGGTCTAGAGAGCTGTGTCCTAGAGAAGAAAAACGGACGAGAGGAGAGTTGGGCAGAGAATGACAAAGGCAAAGGAGACAAGAATAGAAAAAGAAGGACAGAGAGAGTTTGAAGGCAAGGGACTGTTCGAAACAGCAGATAAATGTCTTTTTTCTCTCCATGTTAAAAATCCATCTGCCAAAATGAAAAGGTGCGATTAGGTAGCTAAATACAAATTCATGTTCTATATCTTTTAAATGACATATCGCCAAGGTACAAAGCAGCATGTCTGGTTGAAGGTTGGGTGATTCGATCCCTCTATTACTCTATATAAAACAAAGAATCTATAGTTTCATTACCCTTAAATTGTCTGGCAGTGGGCAAAGTTTTCTTAGAAGCTTTCCTTTCATATTATGCAGTGTAGTCAAGGATATATTAGCTTTGATGTTTTCTTACATCTCAATACACTGTGGAGTGATTTTACTGTGAGACTAATTTAGAAGGGAGCTTTTCATAGGAGGAAACAATGGTCAACATCAGCTGTGTTTCAAATTATAAGCAGGATGAAAATTCAGGGAAGAAGGGACATACACGTAAAATTGCTAGGTGTTAATAAGAATGCTTCTTATATTTATATTCTTGATGCTATTCTATGTCTCAAAAACTCCGGTTTCTTAAAACTCTCTTCAGGAGGAAGATTTTATTGTTAGGGAAATGGTATAGTGTCTACTAACATTATTTTGTCTTAAAGAAACAAAAAAAACGCCATCATATTAAACCGTATATAAAATGTATTTCAACTCTGGGAAAGAAAAAAAACCCCTACAGCTTAAGCATTTAAAACACAGTTTAAAGATGACTGATTTGACTGATACACAATAAAGTCGTTATAAAACAAATTCCCAGTATGGGAAATTTAATTTCACCTATAGGATTCATCACGCATCACCAAAGTTTTATTACAGTCTGGTATCGGGTGCCATTCTCTCACTTTCGGTTATCTTTTCTAATAAGATCATGCTGGTCAGGTGACATTTTTGAGGCACCAATTAAACATGTAATCGGTGAATGAAATTGGATTCTGTTTAAACCAAATAAAGAGAAAAACAAGCATATCAGCGTGATAAGTGGAGTACTTTAGCTTCAATAACTTAGAATGTAAATATATCACAGAGGGATGTTTCAGCTGCTAAACTAATAAAAACCCAGTCAATCAAATAGTAAAAGATATTGAGAAACAGCAACAGGAAGTATTATAAGAAAAGCACCCAATGGAGACACATAAGAGAAAACCCATCAGTTTACTCTCCCAGTTTCTTATCTGCTCTATAGGTTTAGCAGTAGACTTTTTTTTCCTTTGCATTTATCTTTGTGCCTGAATGAGTTCAGTTTTACTTAGATTAGGATGAGAACAGCAGGTTAATCCGTCCTGTCTTCATGGGCAACTGAACAGACAGACCAATATATCAGTGTAAAATTGTAATTCTGGAGATGAATGTTGTCTTTCTTGTTTGCGTGAACTTGACCTCTTGCCTTTTTTCCACCCCCGTTTCAGCTTCTGTCCAGGGCCCCTGGGAGAGAGCCATCTCACCAAACAAAGTGCCCTACTATATCAAGTAAGTTGAAAGCATCATGTTCTTAAAAAAGCATTTACTGTGGCTAATATGTATATTCACAGATGAATTTATTTTTAAAACTCGACGTTAACCTGGCCTACAATACCTAGTTCTTTCTTCCCCGAGGAAGCTTGGACAGGTAACTCATGCTAAAATTACCACTGAAAACTTGCTGATGCTACAGGGAGTCGCCTTCAGGAAAAATCCATTTAAGGCAGCATATACGCTGTGTTTTGTGATTGGAGGTGGTGTGGGGTTTTCAAAATAGAACGAAAAGCTGCTGATAATATTATGGATAGTGGCAATGAATATTTACAAGAACAATTTTATTTAAGAGTTTTCCCACACTTCCTCTTTAGACAAAGATGGAAGACGTCTGCAGCTACCTGTACCCAAACTGTTTTAGGCGAATAAATACTTGATGTACCCAAAAGGCAGTCAGTAGCAGTTCTGGATTTGTGGAGCTGGGGTGTTCATTCTTGATACGTAGCACTCAGCATTTTTCACATAGCAACAACAAAAATGATACTGTTTTCAGGGGTCATTTTTGTCAGTCAAAGGAATATAGGTTCTTAGAAGCACCTTCTGCAAGATGCTGCCTGAGTTACAAATTATGATACATTGGGTCGCCATGGAAGAAGGAGGAGAGAGGATGTTGAGTTACTATGATACCTTAACAGTTTCTCATCAGTTGTACAATTGAGTCCAGCTTAAATTTAAGTTTCTCTCGGCCACCTCAACAACAATTTAAATTAATTGGATTCATGAAATAGTCTTCAGTACCAACTTAAGTCTTTGAACTTGCTTCTGCCATAGTCTGACTAAAAATATTAAATGTTTTTCCATTTATCAAGTCTGTTTTTATTCTTCCACTGCCCATCCATTCTTCATAATTCAGTTCTAAAGCAATAACAGCATTCCTAGATCTTCATTACTACAGTTCTCAAGAAATTTGATTTCATGCCTCAATTTTGTTAACTCAGAAAAATGGGGGTGAGGGAACTTTTTTTGGCTCTTCAAAGAGAGATACATTCTTTAGGAAAGGTTGTCTTATTAAATTATACAGACAAGGTATCTCTTAACTTAAAAAATTTTCCTTCAATTTTTTTTTTCTCATTTTTGTTTTTGTTTTTGTTTTTGTTTTTGTTTTTCTGCGGTACACGGGCCTCTCACTGTCGGGGCCTCTCCCGTCGCGGAGCACAGGCTCCGGACGCACAGGCTCAGCGGCCACGGCTCACGGGCCCAGCCGCTCCGCGGCACGTGGGATCCTCCCGGACCGGGGCACGAACCCGCGTCCCCTGCATCGGCAGGCGGACTCTCAACCGCTGCGCCACCAGGGAAGCCCTCTGGATATTTTTTAATGCTTTATAATGTTTCCTTTTTAATGCTGAGATAAACTGATCATCTAAATAACAAGAGGTTTCTACACCAGTAGCACAGTTCCAGTTAGTTGTTGAGTCGTGCATTGATCCTTGAGGTTGTAAGTCAGTAACAGCGTCTTCTGCTCTACATTGCAAATCAGATAGTGTTTATGCCTGCATCGTGACACCAGCTTTTCATGTGATGCTAAGAAACTTCAGACTCCATGTTTGTCTAGTTTATTAGTCCGTAGCATACATCACTGTTACAGTCTTCATGTTCCCTCTCCCTTGGGGCTTTCCTACCCGTGCCAGCATCTCTTTCAGGTTATTTGATTACAGCTTCCATTGCCACTGAAAAAATAATCACGAACAATGTTCAACCTGTTGCAACTGCCTTTTCCATTCTCTGCCATTTTGTAGTCTTTTGGCCTACTGTCAGACTCATGAAATTTTCAGTACAATAGCCTTTAACCAGCTGCTGCATTCTGTTAGAATTTCTTTCACCTTTTTATGTTGCGTACTCCCATATGGGTAAAGCAAGCGGAGCCAAGAGCTGGGACTCTCTTCCTTTCTTAATGAGTTAGAAAATTATTCTTCTGTGTTCTGGACTGTCAAAAGAATTTAGGAATCCCAAACTTGCACGCAGTATGGTTTTTTGCATAGATGACATAATAAGAGCGTAAGAAATAGCACCCTGGGTCAGACCAACAGGGCAGCTAGCCCAGAACTCTGTCCCAGATGTGGGCACCAATGGCTGTGTTGTCAGTCAACCTAGTAATTTTCATTTCAAAACAATAAGGATGCATCATGACCATTTCTCAGTAATGCACTGTTAAATCAGTTGGCATTGAGTATATCCAATGGCTTCTTAAACTTTCCCCATTCTCCACTTCAGTCTTGTCTTAGCAGTAATAAGTTCTATAAACTTACGGATTTCTCTATAAACAAGTAAAGATGTATTTCAGTTTCTCTTTAATCTACATCCTTTCACCTCAAGGGACAGCCCCAGTTAAGTGCTATGAAATTCACTGAATACAATTATGTTTACCCAGAGTCGACTTTAATCTCACATCCCCTCACTAACTCCTTTTTATTTTCATCTTCCCAGTCTGAGAAATTCTAATCCGTTTTAGGTTTTTAGTCTGTCCTTGAATGAAAGATAAGCAGTCCCCTTGCTCATCTTAGTTGTTTTTCCGTGGATCTTTTCCAGCTCTGTTGTATCTTCCTTGGGATGTCGTGACTGGAATGGCCCAAATATTGGTTATTAAATTTGTTAGCATCGTCTCTAGTCTCCACTCAGTCATGAAGAAAGTAAATGCTGTTCGCTGTCTCCCATTGGTGCAGAAATGGAGAAACTAATTGAGGTCATAACCTGTTCTACATATGTTAGTTCTAGCTGAAGGTTGGTTTGTGGCAACTTTTCTGTAATACCAGATCAAGTGTTTGACCTTATATTTCTGCCAGCTGACTCTCAGGAAGGATTTGATTTTTAGGCAAGCTGGTCGTTTCCTCCTTCAAAGAGGCTGCAGTTGCTAAATATTGGGCGGCCTTCACTAATGAAACTGGGGAGTAAACCTGCTGACCCAGTCACCAGCAATGCATTTCCTCAGGTTGCCTTTCTAAATATTTCTGAAGTACTTCACAAAAGAGTGAAACAACTCATGTCTAAAGAAGTGTCTGTCTTTTCCTGCTGGTTATTTTGATTGTTGTACACGTTGCTGTAGCTGTCTAGTGACCTTGATCTACCCTTCTCTCCATTCTCAATCCCAGGCATGTTTCTACAGCCACCTGTTATATCTGAGTTGCTCGCAACTTTCTGATAGCTTCTGCTTAGCAAAATGAGGTATATAATAAAACCTCCCTGGCTGAAGCTGACTGTCGCTTCAGTCAACATTTCTTATTACTATTGTTGTGTCTGCTGCCAGATTTGCTGGACGGAGTTCTGACTCTCCCATATTCTTATGACTGACTACCATCCCTCTGGCTCTACTGGTACAAGTATTTGACTCTCTGCACGAAATTATGGCTATCCACCTACACTTACCTTTTGGTGTTTGTGTCTTCATGTGTCCTGTTGTGCTATTCACGGTTAAAGTGATGAATCTTGCTCTGAGTTTGAGTACCCTTGCTCTCTAACTCCAGTAGCATCTGAGTTGTTTGCTTGTTCGTTTGTTTGTTTTTGGCTGCATTGGGTCTGTTGCTGTGTGTGGGCTCTCTCTAGTTGTGGTGAGCAGGGGCTTCTCATTGCGGTGGCTTCTCTTGTTGCGGAGCGTGGGCTCTAGGTGCTCGGACTTTAGTAGTTGTGGCACATGGGCTCAGTAGTTGTGGCTCGTGGGCTCTAGAGCGCAGGCTCAGTAGTTGTGGTGCACAGGCTTAGTTTCTCCGCGGCATGTGGGGGTCTTCCTGGACCAAGGCTCAAACCCGTGTCCCCTGCCTTGGCAGGCAGATGCGCCACCAGGGAAGTCCCAGCATCTGAGTTTTGACACCACCTCCCTCCATACCATATTGCCTCTACTTCTATTTTCTGGACAGTTTTTCAGATTCCAAATCCCTCCCATATTTAAAGCATATCTTGCCCTCATTCTTGCTCCAGCTCCCTATTATTTGTGCCAGGAGTTGTTCTGATTCAAGTTTTAGATTAGTTTATTTGTTCCTCTGAATTATTGACTACTATTTCTGTACCTATATTTATATAGAGGGGAAGCAGTAGTTAGCTATATCTCAGCTTTAACGGCAAATCAACGTGCTAAATATCTGTGTTGGCTAGTTTGCAGTGGAAACAGCTTCTGAGAATGAGGTGGGCTCTTATTATAAAGAACACCAGATTATGATATCCAGCTTAGAAAACATGCCCCCATGTCTCATCCCTGATACCTCACTGTTCTAGGAATGACTCTAGTCTTCTGACATTCAGTTGAACATTGGTTGAGATTGGCAGAGGTTTTCATAGTTTTTCTCAGAATATAATTTTGTGCTCTTTCTGGTAAGGTCCTTCACATGTGTATTTTCCTTAAAAATATACCTTTTAAATGGTCTTAAGGACACGGGGAGGGGGAAGGGTAGGCTGGGACGAAGTGAGAGAGTGACATGGACATACATACACTACCAAACGTAAAATAGATAGCTAGTGGGAAGCTGCCGCATAGCACAGGGAGATCAGCTCGGTGCTTTGTGACCACCTAGAGGGGAGGGATAGGGAGGGTGGGAGGGAGGGAGACGCAAGAGGGAAGAGATATGGGAACATGTGTATATGTATAACTGATTGACTTTGTTGTAAAGCAGAAACTAACACACCACTGTAAAGCAATTATACTCCAATAAAGTTGTTTAAAAAAAATAGCGTTCACTAGGGGAGCCTGGACTGCGGGTTTTACATTATCATTTCACATCCATAATCCCAGATGCTTCCATAAAAAAATAAAAATAAAAATATACCTTTTAGCAGCTGATAAGACCACATGAAATAGCAGAAATAGTAAATTGACCAAGCAACAGAAGACTTGAAGTCTGGTTGCAACTTTGCTGTTAACTGGCTATTTGACCGAAGATGAATCACTTATATTCTCTGAGCCTCAGTTTCTCCATCTGTCATCTAAGGGGGCTGAATCGCATGATATCACAGGTTATTTCCAGTCCTGACCTTCCCTGATTTGATGATAATAGATACAATGGAATATTATTCAGCCTTATAAAGGCATGAGATTCTGATACATCCTATAACATGGATGAACCTTGAAAACATTATGTTAAGTGAAATAAGCCAGACATACATTGTATGATTCCACTCATATAAGGTACCTACCATTGTCACTTATATTCTCTGAGCCTCAGTTTCTCCATCTGTCATCTAAGGGGGCTGAATCACATGATATCACAGGTTATTTCCAGTCCTGACCTTCCCTGATTTGATGAATGTTGACTTTGAAACGAATATAGTTTAATGGATACATATGTATTCTTATTGCATCCTCAATCTTATCAAGATGGGAAGGACAAATAATATTAAACTTTTTTTTTTTTTTTTTTTTTTTAAACTTTTTACTTAACTGTTTAGCACCATTGATAATAGGAAGCGGATGTAATAGAGAATCAGCTGTCTAATTTCAGCTGTCAGTCTTGGAGGATACTGGTGAGTGTCTCTGGGTAATTAAATTTGTGAAATTGCTGCCAGAAACCTGGTGCTCTGACTTTTCAAAAGGCTCTGTACACAAAGATAACCCAGAGGTCAGTCTTCTCCGCTGTGCTTTCTCCTCCACAGTTTGATGGTTCCAAAGGTCACATTAGCTGAGACTCATTAAGCTCTGGAGCCACAACGAAGGAATGGTCAGTAATGCATAATTGATGATATAATCATGAAAACAACTCAGTTTAAGATATTAACTGAAAGAGAGTGAAGGAGAGGCCATAGTGTTATACGGGGTACTGATTGTGGCCTTTGGTTTTGTAGACCTTGTTGGTAGGCATAGATGTTAGTATCTTCCGTGTCTCATAAAGTTCACCAAAAAAATCTCACAGCCTTATTTATAGTTTCATAAGCTGGTACGTATAACCTTGACTGAAATAATGGACTTCATGAGGATAGCTGCTGTATCTCTTTTTCTAGCATAGTACTTCACAGATAGCATGTGCTCAGTAGATACTTGAATGAATGAATGAACACGTACTAGCGAGTCCACATGCTTTACAGTTTCCTGACTCCTTTTACTTTCAGAAAATCTTCAGGTGTTTGTGTGTCCATTTAGATCTACCACCCAAGTGTGTCTCTCATATCCTGTAGATATCAACTTTAATATTAGAAAGTATGCTTAGTCTTTTACAGAGTTTCTCATGTCTCCTATACTTGGTGCCTAGGAGACCATCCTTAGCCTGGGTGTCTGACTGGTACATACCACATCCTGAGGTCTAGATTCTGTTCTGTCTTTATCTAACAGTATGATTTGGAGTGTAATTCAGCCCACCTGGGACTGAGTTTTCCCACCAACAGTAAGGACGTAGAACTAGATAATGCCTCAGATCATTCTGAGCTCTAACTTTCTTTGTTTCAGTAGAGCTGGGGTCTTTTTGTTTTTCCTAAATGCCACTCGTGATACTTCTCATTTTGCAGTGGTCAGTAGAGCTTTACATTGATCAGCCACTGTGTTTCACTAAGCATTTGTACACAGGATTTACTATTGGGGCTGGGATATAGTAGCCACTGAGTCTTAAGAGAATGATATTGATCAGTTTTTATTTTACAGAAAAATTTTTAGTAACATTCTGTGTTATAGGTAATGCTTAAAGGTGGCAGCATATGTACATATACACGTATATGCTGCAGCTAAACTATAGTGCTGTGTACCTGCCAAAAATTCTGATATATTACGCATCTATAGTATTCCCTCTGCTTCATTTGTGGCACTCTTTGGAATGTGAGCGTGTTCATAAAATATATTTAGGTCTGCTTCCCCAAAAACGAGGAGTGAGTTATTTCAGCTATTGCTTCATTTCCTTTTTTTCTAACTTTGGTAAGCATCGTACATTCTTCCATAGTCATGTGGTAGAAAAGATCATGGGCTGTGGCCTCAAATAAACCTTCATTTGAAACCCAGCTTTATCGTATTATGACTCTGAATACTTAATGTCACACCCATTCTACTTTCTGGCATACAAGGAATATGAATTCACTTTACTTCTCTGAAGTTGAACTGAAGCCTAATTGACGTCTAGTGAGTGTTGGGTCTTTAAGGAAACACTCTTATTTACAGATATATCCAGTATTAGCTACGTGTTTAGAATATTTTCTAGAACACAAATATGCCCTTGATCAAATTAGTTTATTTTCATTCTAGGAGTTCCCATATAATTTGGGGTATCTGTAAATTCCCAAACATTCCTGAGCCTCTCCTAGGCTCCTCTAATTGCTTCTTATCCTGCCCCCCTGGGAAGCAGCATCCTGTTGCCTTCACAAAGGTCAGCAGCAGCAACCCAGACAGCATTTGAAAATAACTTAATAACCCTGAACTGCCTCACCCCTTTGGATAATTTCCTTAGAGCATTAGTCCTTTGAACACTGACCTGGTTGCAGAAAATGTCCCTTTCTCAGTGGGAAAACTCCAAATCCCATTCAGTCTTCCCCTCCCTCATTTCAGAGGATAGGGTGGGGGAGGGTAGAGGGTAGGGAGAAGGAATTAGATGCTTCTTTCTGGAAGATTGTTAGTGCACGCACACACCTATTTCTTTCTTTCTTTTTTTTTTACTTTTATTTATTTTTATTTTTTAACATCTTTATTGTAGTATAATTGCTTTACAATGGTGTGTTAGTTTCTGCTTTATAGCAAAGTGAATCAATTATACATTTACATATGTTCCCATATCTCTTCCCTCTTGCGTCTCCCTCCCTCGCACCCTCCCTATCCCACCCCTCTAGGTGTTCTGAGTGCGTTGTATAAATCAGCGCCGTCACATTGCAAAAATTTTAAAACCTTGCACAAGTTAGAAAAAGAAAAACAAACCGATCTCTGCTTTCAGGAGTCTGTAAAGCTCCTAAGAACAGGTCCTATACGAGGCTTAGCCCACTGTCAGCATTCAGCAAATGATCACATCTTCTTTGATATCGTTAACTCCCAGGTGGATGAAACAGAGAAGCTTCCCTGCTCCCCCTGAAACTTTCAGTTGCGTTTTCTGTTTTCCTTTCTCAGCTTATCCACATCCATCTTGGTCTCCAAAGCTATTACAAGTCAGATAGTGCAAAGAGTAATTTTTAACTTGCTTCTTTGTTGTTTTAGAAGGAATTTTTTGTTGCGGTTTTGTTTCCTTTTGGTTTGGTCGCTTCTTTTCGGTCTTGCGCTTTATACCAAGGGAGTCTCTCGTAGTTACGGTCCATATAACTTCCTAGACAGGATGAAAAGCAAAGTTTAATGTGTGCCTACTAAGTGTTAAGTGATAAGACTAGCTATATCTTCCCGTTTATGAGGATTAGCACCACCAGTTAGTATCTAATAAAGAAGAAAAAGCTGAGACTCAGAGAGACTGGTGGCTCTCCCAAGTCACAGTAATAGTGACCCGCTCTGTGCCTTTTCCCACCAACCCTGTGACCTCAGTTGGCTTTGGCCCACCTCACGCCCCGCCTAGGACTTCCACAGTCACTACCCTTACCCCCTACACACACACTCTAGTGGGTCAAAGTTGCTTGGAGCTCCCCACCTGGGAGGGAGTTAGTTGCCTATCCCCGGAGCGCAGGGGCCAGCTTAGACAGGGTTCTCGAGGATGCAGGTAGGGACACATTTGGTAGTGGAGATATTGAGGGTTGGGAGAACAGAAATTCATTAATGGGTAGAGAATTGACATTTAAAATCATGATAACAATAATACTTTTTACCTGTTGCTCCCAACTTTTCCAGCTTCCTAGTGCTGTTGCTTGAAAACTGGCTCTTAGTGTAACCAAGCGTGGCCAGTCCTCCGCTGTGGGACCACCGTCTTTGGAATTACCAGTACTCTCCTATTAGTGCCTCCCCACATTGCTGGTGTTTCTTCCCTTGGCTTACCTACCCAGTCTACTTCTGCTACTGTGCTCGTGCCGAGACCTAAGTGCCTCTTTGCTGCTTTTGGCAATAAAGGGCAACAGAAAATAAAATGAAGCAAAAACCTGGCCAGCCCTGATGTAGGCCCTTGCCTGCCTCTGTGGCAGCTGAGAAAGCAGAGGATTTCCGAGTCACATCCCGCCACTTCCCATCAGGGCTTCGCTAACGTGAGAGTATGGCAAGACCAGCAACCTAATAGACGCCGCAGCATGTGTTTCTCCTCAAATTCCCAATTCCAGGCCTTTTTGAAGGGTAAGACGTGGTCAGCTCAGGTGGACTAGGACAGCTCGTCAGCAGCCTTTTCGACACTAGAGCTTGTCCTTGAGTTTGATACTGTCCCTTCCTTCAGGTAGCAAAGTTTCATATTTTCCATAAATCTCAGGCCTGTGGTTCTAGCCTTACGAGGCAAACTCATATGGCCTATGGCCATAAGTCATGACTTCCCTAGACATTGAGCATTGGGGAACCGCATGTATTACATGTAGAAAAATCTCATCTTACTGCAGAATGATCTCTCTCTCTCTCTCTCTCTTTTTTTTTTTTTTTTTTTTTTTTTTTACTATTGTAACTATGTGGTGGCAAAGAAGAATTTCTTACACTTTCTCTTGTAATGACTTAAAGTCACCAAACCACTTTGGGCAATTAATATGTTCTTGAGGATAAAGAATAACTTGTGTTTCCTGAAGATTAAGAAAAATGTCTATCTGAATGTATAGAGTTACCCTGAATTAATCTATGAATATAAGTGCTTTATCAAATAAAAGGCCAGATTAGTTTTCCTCACAGTTACTTATATCAGTGCTACAAACTTTTCTGCCAAAAAAAACCATCAAATAGAGAAGAATGAATGCTTCTTAGATGCAGCAGGAGGGGCCAAGCATAGCTATAGCAAAAGTTCAAGGTATAAGTATCTTTATAGCTAAAATTTAAAGAAAACTTGTGAACATTTTACATATGTGCCTGTATGTCTGTGTGTATACATACATATATATGTATGTATGTAAACACACACACACACAGAGAGAAAGAGAGAAGGGGGCAGGGAGAAGGAGAGGGAGAGAGGGAGGCGGAGGAGAAAAGCGTATTAACAGCAGGCCTGTGATTCACTCCCTGGGGGTTGAGGGGAAAGAATGACCTCAACTCAAAAGACCACCTTATAAACACACTAATGACCTCCCAGACCTTCTTGTTAATCTTTTTAATGTCATTTAACTAGCAGAAAGATACCCGAAAGTCCCTATGGATAAAATGCTTTTAGCAGGATATACCTGGTTTGGCTACTTTACTTATTGTAAATAAACCTGGAATTTATGGATTTATGAGTTACGACTGGATGGAAAACAGGGCATAGCCACGTGAGCATTTTCCTGTTTTTGTCATTAACAGATTATAAAATGGAAACCTTTGGAGACTAAAATGGCTTCCTTTCAATATCACCGTTTTTGCATAAATGTTTTAAAAACTTCTCTGTTAATAGAAACCAGAACATATTATAATGTGAAAGAATAGGGATATTTGGAGGCAGTGTATCTGATTATTTCAGGCTCCTCCAGGCAAAGAATGTTTTATGTGCCTGGTGTTTCCCTATAATCCTTTGAATCATTAGTAAAGATCAGAACAAGATAAAATCTATGATTTATGTGAGTCCAGTTCTAAATTCAACCCTTTATACTTATACAGTGTGTATTTGTTTTTATTTAAAAATTCTCTTTGCAATGAGCAAAAGGAAAGAAAAAGCAGAATGAATGGGTCCATGTGTTTTCCCTTATCATGTTGTCCCCAGTTCTAGGAAATCACAGGTCTAAGAAAAGGTCAGGGTCAAAACTGGTGAGGGATATAACAGTTATACATTTCTATATTGAAAATTATATAAATGACATTTAATTTTTTTTAAAGTTACCTTAGAATCATTCTTTCAGATGGCAAGGACCTCTGTAACTACCTTGAAGTCCTGAGTCATCTTTGCTGTTTAACTCGTGAAATATTTTTGTTAATTTTCACATCACTTGTCTCCCCACTTAAGCTGTAAACTCCTTGATGACACGTGTGCATTATGCATCTTTGCATCATTCTTAGCACTTTATTATCTCAGACATAAGAAATTGAGAATAAATACTTAAAATTTATTTGTTTGATTCTGAGAATTAAACACATCCTTGAGAACTTAGCTCTGATCCTAATAGGCATTCTTATAAAGGAACAGATAATAACAGATTAGAGGTGTTCCATATAATGTTTTTATTCTATGTAATCTAACTGGAATTACAGTTGATTACACTATATTTTGGAAACAATTTCAACCCTCAGTTCATTCATTTTTCTGTGTTTCAGTTGGTTGAGAGCAGAGAGAAATACTTAATGGGGTTGGATCCCTTGTTGAACTGTCTATAAACTGAAAATCTTTGAAAGTTGCTATTTTAGAGAAAGCATTTTTAAGTGAATATATTCCTTTAGCAGCTCCTTTGCCACAACTATTGTGAGGATATCTTAGGAAAATGCCTTCGAATTCTATTTCTGTCAAAACACACAGGCTATCTCAGGAGCTAAGGTTGTTTGGTGAGTGCATGTAAGCTTATGTCTTAAAAGATTTTGAAAGAGGTTGGGATGAGGTAGGTGGTAGAATCTAAGAGAGACATTACGGCAGAGCCATAGTGGCATCCAGTGGGGAAGAAAAGACCTCAAGTATGGAATTCAGTTATATTCAACCAGTCCTTGCCATTTGCTGATAAATACTAGATGTCATTTACCAAGCACATAGAAAAACAGATTAATTGCATAAATGTCAATGTTGATAGGGTTTTGTTTCGTTTGTGGTTGTTTTGGTAGGGGTGGAAGTCATCGCATGATATCTTTTTAAATAGACTTTATTGTCAAGGAACTTAGAGTTGTTTATCTAGCTTATATTTCATATATGCAGCCGCCAAGTCATTTCTTTTTACTGTAAGCACTGCAGAGCAGCAGAAGTCATCGTTACTCTGCTCAGCTTCATTCATCATCAACAAAATTGCCAATTATATTCCAAGTCCTTGAAGGCATTGCTTGAGAAGAAGATGTATAAGCTGAAAGGAAGCAATGTTGAGGTAGAAGTTTGATCTTTCTATACCGGCTGGTAGATTCAAAGCGTACTAATCTTGTTTTGAGTTGTGAACTGGAAAAAATTAATATGGAAGGATGGAGAAAACATGTTCAAACTACAAAGTCATTTTTCCTGAGAAGTTATCTGACTGTAACTGAAACTATAACTCAGGGTATATCAGAAGGCTCAGTTGTGGAACATTTCTTTAAAATTAAAACCTAAAGATCCGGATGTCTAATAGAATGTATAAAAATAGCTGTGTCTGAAGGATCTGGGATAAGCAGCAGAATACTGAATGATATCATCTGGCAATTTGAGCCATACCTTTTCAGTAGTTGCTGTGGCCCCGAAAATACAGAATTGATTCAGTAAAACACTGGGGAAAAAATAAACAAAATATTTGAAATTACAAACACTGAATAAAAAGTGGGGGAAAATAATCCCCAGCAAATCAATATTGCTTGGGGAAGCATGAATCCCAGACCAGCCATATTTTAATCCAAATAACGTCTAGTTCTGTAGTGAACAAAAACCTTTATCACCAAGTTTTATAAGCAGCAGAGTGAAGAAAAGTGTACTTAGGATTATTGGATATAATTCTCGAAGATGGTAACTTTATACTGAATTTATTCATAGTACTCTGTCAGTTGAGGATTCTTTTTTGCGTCTCCTTGCCTAAATATATGTATTACAAACTAAAAATAGAGGCATGGTAAATGATCACAAAGATTATTAATAGTGGTGGCTGTAGCGAGTAGATTATTGTTCTTGTATAGATTAATAATACACCTAAGGAACTCTGTGGGAAATTTAATTTGGGATGTAAAACACCAAAGTAAGGCAGAGATGTAATAACAAATCAATTTGAGATTATATTTAGGCACAAGTGTCTAAAGGTATAAATTCTATAGATGTTATGAAAGAGCATGTATGCCCTTACATAATTGCACTGCACTTTGAACTTCATTATTCTGGGAAATAAGGGGAGTGATCCTGAACACAGTAGCGTCACGTCGGCTTGTAAACCAATCAGAAAATATACAAGCCACTCTTAAGTGTATAATATAAACTATAATGGTATAATTTGATCCCGTTATCTTTAAATTTGAAAACTAATTTAAAATAAACCCTAATTGGGCAATTCTTGATACTTTGAGCATTGCAGTAAATGTATCTTTCCAATTTCCAAGTTTCATGCATCCTTTACAAAGAAAGACAATCCTTTAAACGCCCTAGTGCCTGGGCCTTCCTCCGATTGTCTTTCTACAATAGTTCAAATCATACAACCGTGGATAACAACAAAAACGAAAAGCATTTTGGCAGACAGCACGCTTTGTTTGCTTGTTTCAATGTTCACAGTGCAAAGTACACTTATTGCCAAACCTTACTTTCAGTTCTATTACAGATAGGAAAATATATCTGATTTGTAAATAAGAAGGCTCTTGAAACTAAGCCCTGAATACACTTTTCTGCAACCCCAAAGAGGAAAACTGTGGAAACACAAACACTCGTCTTTCTCAGTGTCCCAAGTAAAGTTTCACGGAGGTGTTTTGCCTTTGTTATGTTTTACACTGGTGCCTGGTTATAGTACAGTTTGAGACCAGACTAGATCGGCAGGACATAATTGACTGCTATGAGAATATACTTGGTGGAACATGTGGAAAAGGGGTGAAGAAATCGGAAGGGCCAGAGTGGAAACAGAGAGACCAGCTAGGTGTGTGGAAAGCACTGGTGGTGGATTAGATCTGGAAAATGGTAGCAGCGGAGCTCTTGAAGGGTGGTTGGGATGTATATTGGAAACAATCAGCAGCTCTTGCTGATGCACTGGAGGTCAGGAGTAAGGGAACGAAGGCAATGCAGATGTCTCCTGGGCTTTTGGCTGGAACAGGTACCTGAAGATCAACAAGTTTGGTAGCGAAAACAAGAGATCTGGCTTAGACACCACTGGCAGCAGCAAGGGGTGACATGGAGAACTTTTGGTCTCAGTAATGCCCACCGGCCACTCTTTACCCCCAGCAACAACAAGCAAACATATGATCTGAACAAAAGAATAAGCTTGTCAACTAGATAGCCACTCTTCTATATAGAAATCCTGGAAATGCCTGGGTTTAAACATGTAAAGTTTGAGGCACCTATTGGATACCTAAGTGTGCAGCTGAAAAATATGAATCTGAAGCTCAAGGAAGAAGTCGGGCCAAGGGCTATATCGTTTGGAGTCATCAACCTATGTATGGTTCTTGGAGTCATGGGATGGGATGGCATACATTGGGATGAGAGAGAAAACCCTAGGACTTCTCAACGTTAAACCTGTTTCTGCTCTGCCCAGTGCAGATGTGTTCATTAGTAGAATTTGCTAAATTGATTAACCAAACTCTATTTACTGGGGGCTACTGTGCCGGATACTGTATTAGACACCAGAAATCTAGTAATGAGCAATACAGCCATAGCCCCTGCTCTCCTGGAACTCCTAGTGGAGGACATAGACGTGGAACAAATAGGACTTGGGGCCTAAAATGATCCAGGGAGGCAGGTAGTTGCTATTAACTCTTCTAGTAGCATATTTTAAATTGGCAAATGTTTTCCAAGACTTAAAACTGATGATTCAAAATGTTTACTGCTTCTAGTAGAATGGAAACAACCTTCCAAAAGGAATTAAGCCCACGAAAAGGCGTTCATCATTTAGTCGTTAGAGAAATGTAAATCAAAACCACGTGAGATACCACTTTGCCCTCAATAGGATGGCTATTGTCAAAAAAACCAAAAAGGAAAACAATAAGTGCTCATGATGATGTGGAGAAATTGGAAATTGCTGGTCGGAATGTAAAATGGTGCAGCCACTGTGGAAAACAGTTTGGTAGGTCCTCAGAAAGTTAAACATAGAATTTCCCTGTGATCCACCAATTGCACTTCTAGGTATATACCCAACAGAATTGAAGACAGCAACTCATACAGATACTTGTATGCTAGTGTTCATAGCAGCACCATTCAGAATAGCCCAAAGGTGGGAAACAACCCAAAAGTCCATCAACAGATGACCAGAGAAAAAAATGTGATAATAGATGCAATGGAATATTATTCAGCCTTATAAAGGCATGAGATTCTGATACATCCTATAACATGGATGAACCTTGAAAACATTATGTTAAGTGAAATAAGCCAGACAGAAAAGGACAAATATTGTATGATTCCACTCATATAAGGTACCTACCATTGTCAAATTCATTGCGATAGAAAATAGATTAGTGGTTGCCTGCTTAGGAAGTGGGTGAAGAGGAAAGGGGAGTTATAGTTTAATGGATACAGCGTTTCTGTTTGGAACGATGGAATGATGAAAAGTCCTAGAAATGGATAGCAGTGATGGTTGTGCAAAATTGTGAAAGTACTTAATGCTACTCAGTTGTCCACTTAAAATGGTTAACATGATAAATTTCATGTTATGTATATTTTACCAAATTTTTTTTAAATTGCCCCCAAAATAAATGAATTGAGTAATAAATTTGCAAAAGATTCAAATAAAATAGCTAAAATAATTATCTTTGTTTTTATTTTAATTCTATATTAAAGATCTATATAAAACTATAAAGACATATATAAACAAGGTGCAAGAAGTAGAGAGCGTTGTCTTAAGCATCCAAGAATTTTCCCTGTGCTTTTGAAATCGGCTGTGCTATTACTTCCTAGAATTGGTCTGTAACGTGAGAGTACAATACCATTGCAGATTAATTGGTATATTTGTGAACTGTTCTGAAATGCTAAAATGAAAGCATAAAATTGCAAAATGCGTTATTATTCATTAAAGAGGCATAGCTTATAAGGGTGTCTCTGATCATTGTTGAAGCATAAGTGGCCAATTTCACCCATAATTAGCCAATTTAGTATGAAGTTATTTTTTACTTAGTATATTTTGTTTACCCTCAATTATATTTGTAAAAACAGAAACTGCTATTTATTACTGCTTTCAAAATTGGACACATGTTAAAATGTTGTTTAATGCATTTAAGAAATGGTTGGGGGCTTCCCTGGTGGTGCAGTGGTTAAGAATCCGCCTGCCAATGTAGGGGACACAGGTTCGAGCCCTGGTCCGGGAAGATTCCACATGCCCCAGAGCAACTAAGCCCGTGCGACACAACTACTGAGCCTGCACTCTAGAGCCCGGGAGCCACAACTGCTGAGTGTGTGCTCTAGAGCCCGGGAGCCACAACTACTGTAGCTTACGTGCCTAGAGCCCGTGCTCTGCAACAAGAGAAGCCACTGCAATGAGAAGCCTGCACGCTACAATGAAGAGTAGCCCCCGTTCGCCACAACTAGAGAAAGCCCAAGCACAGCAACGAAGACCCAACACAGTCAAAAATAAATAAATAAATATTTTTGAAAAAAGAAATGGTTGGATTCTCCTTGCCTAAGAAAAACCTCAGGTAGTTACTTAAAGATATGCTCTTGACTGATTGATTGATTCATTCATTCAATAATTATTTATTTACCATAGTATACGTGCTAGATGTAGAGGATAGCTTTGTGTAAGTAATACCCATGCTATCTTCAAAGTATAGCCAGAGAGAAGATAATGGAGTTGAGATACTAAGTGTGAATAAGTACAGTAAGTCCCTTACATATGAACGAGTTCCGTTCCGAGAGCACGCTCGTAAGTTCAATTTGTTCGTAAGTCCAACAAAGTTAGACTAGGTACCCAACTAACACAATCAGCTATATAGTACTGTACTGTAATAGGTTTATAATACTTTTCACACAAATAATACATAAAAAACAAACACAAAAAATAAAGGAATGGGCTTCCCTGGTGGCGCAGTGGTTGAGAGTCCGCCTGCCGATGCAGGGGACGCGGGTTCGTGCCCCGGTCCGGGAGGATCCCACGTCGACGCAAGAGGTCACAGCGGTGAGAGGCCCGCGTAGCGCAAAAAAAATAAAATAAAATAAAAATTAAAATAAATAAATAAAGGAAACTTTTTTTTTTTTTTTTTTTTTTTTTTTGCGTGATGTGGGCCTCTCACTGTTGTGGCGTCTCCCGTTGCGGAGCACGAGCTCCGGACTCACAGGCTCAGCGGCCACGGCTCACGGGCCCAGCCGCTCCGTGGCACGTGGGATCTTCCCGGACCGGGGCACAAACCCGTGTCCCCTGCATCGGCAGGCAGACTCTCAACCACTGAGCCACCAGGGAATCCCAAAGAAAACTTTTTAAATCTTACATACAGTAGCTTGAAAAGTACAGTAGTACAGTACAACATCTGGTGCTTCTTAGCAGTACCAGTTAACATCGCCGCTGCTTTTACACTTGCTTCCAGACATCCTGGGCTTGAAATAAAAATGCTGTACTACTGTGCTCTATACAGTACCCAACAGTAAAGTACACAAAAGCACAACCACTTGTAGAGGATGCATGCACTTGACAATGTACGGCAGACACATGAACTAACTTATGTGACTGGACATGCGAACGCACATTAGCATCTTTGAAAGTTCGCAACTTGAAGGTTTGTATGTAGGGGACTTACTGTATTAACACTGAAAAGAGGGAAGTTAACGTGTCAAGGCACTTCAGCAGAAGGGAACTGGCCCAATATAAGGAATTAAAATGACAGTGTGACTATTGTTGGAGGGGGTGGAGAGAAAACTTGAAAAGCTCTGTGGCTGATGCAGTTGGATGGGGACCACATGGATATAAATCTTTGAAGTTTACTGATGAAATCCAGGTGAGACATGATGGTACTTGGACCATGATAATGGTGGGTTGGAGATGTTGAAAAGCAGAGAGATTTGAGAGAAATTTAGGAGGTAAAAATCCTTAGGACTCCAGGATACATAACATGGGCAGGGGTTGCAAAGAAGAAAAACATGTCGAGGGGTCACACCTGATTTCTGGGCAACGGACAGTTGATGATACTATAGAGTGAGATAGGGAACACTGAACAAAGACCAGATTTGCGGTGGCAATTTGATTGTTGACGTTTGAGTTTGAGGTGATTTGTTACATTCAAGAAGCACTGCCAGGTAGGCAGATAATATGTGTTCAGAGTTCAAAAGAGAAGTAGGTGGGTCTTGGTTGAAGTTATTAATTTAGATTGCATTTGGATATAACTGGTAACTGAAACCATGGGTTGTGAGTGAGATTCTAATGCTAAATTTTGGAAGGACAATTTTTAAAGCTGTTTGCTTTTTGAAGGGCAGTTGCTGTATTAAAAAAACAAAGTTTTTTTAAAACAATGGAATAAAATAATTTTAAAGCCTGGGAAAATATACATCAAAGTTATCATAATAGTTGTAGTGTAAGGGAGGGGCCATCAAAGGGGACCTGAGTTTCATCTTCAGTGTTTTATTCTGTTTAAACAGAAACTTTATGCAATGATCAAGTGTTAACCATTACTAATACTGGGCAGTGGGAGAAAATATTCTTGTTACTTTGTGTTCTGGACCTTTTTTATTTCCTAAAACTCTTAATCTAAAACATTTTAAAAATACATTATTATAAGCAAGTGGAATGTCACTAACCTGTTAAATACTTTGTACCAACTTGATTGCCTAGCAGAGCTTACTTCTGTGAATAAACTCTTCAATTCTTAGTTCTTTATACTTGATCATCATAATTGCACCAAAGTTATTTAATCTGACAAATATCTGTTTTCTAGACACCAAAGTAATACTGGAAAACTATTACATTTGTATTAAAACTGAAGACGTTTTTTCACTTTTTTCCTTTTCAGTTTATGTAATTTCTATTACCCTACCTTCACGTTCACTGGTTCTTTCCTTGACTGTGTCAGCTGTACAGATGAGTCCATTTAAGGCATTCTTTATTTTTGTTACTGTGTTTTTGATTTCTAGCATTTCCATGTGATTCATTCTTCAGTTCCCATCTCTGCTGAAATTACCTATTTGATTTTGCATACTGTCTTCCTTTTCCATTAGTGCTCTTAACGTATTGATTATGGTTATTTTAAATCTCCTGCCTGATAATTGCAGCATCTGAAATATATCTGAGCCTGGTTCTGATGATGGCTTTGTCTCTTTAGACTGTGATTTTTCTTTTTTAAGTCATGCCTTGTATTTTGGGGGGTGAAAGCCAGATAGCTTGTATAGAGTAGTAGATTCTGAGGTAAATAGACTTTTATTGTGGTGACTTATCTTAATCTGGTTGGGAGGTGGACTGTGTTTGAAGTGTTGCTATGGTTATTGTTGAGATACGTTGTTGCTATGGGCACCAGAGCCTTCAAATTCCTCTGGCAGCCCTGTTTTATCACTGGAGGCTTGTTAGTGTGGTGATGGAGCACGGGGCAGGGGCATTCTCTAATGTTCTGATTAATACACAGTTGGCCTGGATCTTAGGGGTGTGGCCTCCTCCAGGGGAAGAACTTCCTCAACCTCCCATTCCCCTCCTCTGGCTGCAGTGAGTGTCCACCATCGCTCTCAGTCTATGGTTCTGAGGCCCTTTCCCCTGCAGATTAAGGCTTTATTTTCCTTTCTTTTCTCTTTTCACCTAAGTGAAATGGGAGGGGTCTAGATCTAGGTGGTATTCCCTTACCTCAACTGTCATGATGTTTCACCAGTGCCCTCAAGTGATGTCCTTCCCTCTGCTGATTAAAAGCCTTTCCTTCCTTAAGGGGAGAAGAGTTTGGGCAGGTTCACAGTGGCTGGCTGCTGTGACCTTTCCCCAGTCAGCACCACAGGGTAGAGGGCTTTCTCCAGATTCTCCCCATGCCCTCTCCCCGTGAGAGCCTTGTCCCGTCCCTAGAGGAAGAAACCTGCAAAAAGTCAGCAACCCCCGCCATGACTATGGCCCCAGGAGCTTCACACTCTCACACCCTCACATGGCCTCCAGGAATTTAATCTCCCTACCAGTTTATGTAGCATCTGGTGGCTTCTGCCCCAGGTATCCAAATGTTCAGGCCCTGTGTCTTACTGAAGATGACTCTCTTCAGATTTCAGGGTGGTTTGTTTGTCCTATGACCTCATTTCTCCGATAGGTTGATGAAAAGTCATTAATTTACCTTTCCAACTTTTTGCTTGTTGTCAGTGTGGGAGCTACCTCTTTGTAGCTCTCTACATCTCTCAGTTGAAACGCGAAGTCTTACCGAGATTTTGGAAAATTAATATTTCTAAGTTCTCCCTCTTATAACAAACATAGTAAATGTTTACTGTGGAAAACACAGAAAAGGATAAAGAAAAAAATTTTGTATCGCCCATAACAACCCAGACAACAGCTATGAACATATTGGTAATGTCTTCTTCCAGTTTTTTTTTAATTTCCTAATAAAATACAGAAGATATTGTTTATACAATTTTGTACCCTACCTTCTGTTGAGCGATGCAACTTTATACTAAAATACAACAGTGCTCTAAGTTCTTACTTTACCCTTTTGAAGACAGATGTCAGCTATCTTCCCAAGTGAAATACTCTTGGCTTAATATCAGGCAGGCAAGTAAGACCACAGCAAATTCTACGTTCACCTCAATAACACAGGTAATTTGATAATTGTATACAGACCCGGTAATATTGCTTGGCTCAAGACCCAGAACATGATGGGGGTTTTTTTGAGGGTCACTCTAGAGAATACATAGAGTATTGGTGTCATTCCCCTTCAACTTGTCTTTCCAGAGCCCACAGGTTTGGAACTTCTATAGGAAGATTTGTTGTTTTTTTTTTTTTTTTTTTTTTTTAACATCTTTATTGGAGTATAATTGTTTTACAATAGTGTTAGTTTTTCCTTTACAACAAACTGAATCAGTTATACATATACATATGTTCCCATATCTCTTCCCTCTTGCATCACCCTCTCTCCCACCCTCCCTATCCCACCCCTCTAGGTGGTCACAAAGCACAGAGGTGATCTCCCTGTGCTATGCAGCAGCTTCCCACTGGAAGATTTGTTTAATATTGAAAATGTGTTTTGCTCCTTTTATACATCTGGTAAAAACACCACCAGTTCTTAATTGGTTGTGTCAGTGGCACAAAATGATTTCACTGACTAGAGGATGACCCAGAATGACAATTTAGATCATCGAAAATAAAATTATCCAAGGAAACCTTTGTCGCAAACCATGTAGAAACATTTAAATACGGAATACACCCCTCCCAATTCATCTTTAGCTTTTACTTCAAAATTTGTGCAGGTGGAAAAAAATCTTTGTTTTAAGGTCAGTTAATCTTGTGCCATCAGAGAGGAAATAACTTATTTTTTTCCCCTCTTGTCTATTTCCAGTTGTGTTAGGTCTTCTCTGTATTCCCCTGTGTGAACACATAAATCAGAATATATCCCGCATCAGAATATTTGTCATATGCAGTGCTCTTTCCTCAGATATGTAGTTTTTAAGTATGTAAACAACTTATCTCCAAAATTGCCCCTGCCTTTTTAAGAAACTAACAACTAGTTGGTTTCTCTTCAGTTCTTATTCAGTTAGAAATATCTGACCCTTGCTTGTAATTTGTTTTGCTCTTTACAGTTAGTTTTTATATGTACTATTGGGAGATGTTCTTTTTGGGGTTTTTTAACCTTCAAACTAAAATACGGAGAGTTTTTAATTCCTTTTAAGTCAAAATACAACTATTCTATGTAATAAAGCTTCCTTTAAAGAAAAAAAAGAGAACCACATCCTCATTGGTAGTAATTAATTTCGACACTGTAGACTCAGTAGCAAATTCACAAACCTGTACTTTGTGCATCAGCATTCCTTATTATTCTAATTAAAGTGGAACATTGTGCCCTCGCTAATCATTAATGGGTTTTCATTTTGTAAGTGACATTTGCAGAAGTTAAAACAGCGAGTTCATGTGAAGTCCACAGGCAACAGTGTTGAAATTAGCATCACCATAGCAACAGTCTTCCATCATTAGCATTCAGGGCAACAGGAGGTGTTTTGTTGTGTTTTGTTTTCCAAAAAAAGAAAGAAAATCTTCAAAGGCAATGCCTACTAAATTCTCTTGGTAGATATTTATCTTTCTTGTGTGCATGTGTACCGTACTAGGTTTCTAAGTCTTATACAGAATTTGTTAAATTGCAGTGTGGATCGTCTCCTTTCCAGATTTGTGTTTCCTCTAGTATACTAGCTAAATTTCATGATCTTTCTCCAGCTGTACACGTCTGACCTGCTGAGCAGCATTTACTCATTGCCAACCCGCTGCTCACCAATACGGTTTCCTATGTGGACAGAGAGGATCTGTATTCATGAAAATACTTGGTTCAAGCTGAAAGCATTATATGCATTCATGATTTTTGCATTTAATTCGTGGAAAATAGATTTATGCTGTAAGATCCACTAGCAAACTCATTTAGAAAAAAAATAGAACCATGTTGTAGATATAGGCCAATGATTATTCTCATTCATCCTTAGGTAGAATTAAAAAGTGAGTCAAATAGAGACTAGTGTTAGCTGAGTCTCAAGCAATGGCATCACATTATTACTGTGTGTGTGTGTGTGTGTGTGTGTGTGTGTGTGTGTGTGTATTGTTTGAATTGTAATAGTCTGGGAAACTTTAACGGTGGTATATCTAGCATTTATCTTTTTTTCTCAGTACTAAAATACATAAAAAAGAGTATCATATTGACCTACCAGCTGCTTCTAAATCACACTAGTAGTAGGTAATTAAGAAATTTTCATTTATTATACAAAAATGTGAGAGCTCAAACCTAGAAGTGTTGCCTCAGGCTTGGCTGTAGACAGGTATGCGTGTACCTTTTACATTTCAACATGAATCGTAGCTGTCTTCCCTGTTACATGTAAGGACAAGAAGTTGTACATTCCACTCAAGTGCCTAGAGACAAGCCTGTGCTAGCCCACACTAACAAAACAAAACGGAGCAGAGGACATGGCTCTCAGTTAGGGCTGCACTTGTGCTATGATCGGTTCTGTCTCACAGTTGGATGGGGCTCTAGATCACTTGAGCCACCCAGCCAACTTGAGCCACTCAGTCATTGGGCTGTAACCCAGTGTTTTTGTGGCATTGAAAGGAAGCAACTCCCAGAAACCACGTATTCCACTGTGTGCTCCAGGACAGTAGGACCATCGAACTCATATCTACGCTCATGTACGTATACACCCACCACTTCAGTGCTACACCCGATCTTTGCCGAATCCACGCTGGTCATCAGACGGTGACCAGAAAAGAGCTTTTACTTTAGATTTTCCATCTGCCGTGACCCTGTTGAGAGGCAGTACAAACCAACCAGATGTCTGTGTTCATAATATGCACTTTGTGAGGATAACTCAAACCCCTTAAGCAGGGATCTGTGATTGACTGCTATGAAGACCACCACTGACCTTAGGGTACCAACACCTACTATCTTTCTTTTTCTCTCACATAAAGGAAAGATGTCAAAGTTAGCTTTTCATTCCAACAGATCTTACAAAGCCAAAAACTAGATAGAATCCCAATGGAAATATCCCCCAAATATTGTATCTTCCTCCTCAATATTCTGATGTTTCATCTTCTACATATAAGTTCAAAGAATAATTATACTACAGATTTCCAAAGAAACCACACAGAGCGTTCTCACATCCGCTACTAGTCACTTGCTCTGTCAGTCTGAGGATAGTGGCCTTTGGATTTACATCTGAACCCCTTGCTCTTATTCAGCCTTTGTTCTCTTCTTCTTTTTAGGCACAGAGTGCATCGGACAAGGCTTAGTTTACCACTGTATGAGGAATGTGGGGTAGAAACTGATACAGGTAGTGCAGTTACAGATGTAGTATATAGTCATAGACTTTCATTTGCAGGGCCTTTTCTCCAGTTTTTTGTCAATTAATTTCCCTGGCTGAGACATTAGCATTTGCAAGTGGCCGTGCTTCCTATATATACAAGTATATCAGGGTCAGGAAAGTTAAGTACAGACTTTAGAAAAGATTAATTTTCTTAAGAGTTGATCACTCTCCAAATGCCAAAGTATGTGTTTTGACACAGAAACTCAAGTGATTAAGAATAGCTAATGGTTTAGAAAGATCTTACTTGACCTCTGGTGCTCTAAGGTTTAATCCAATTTAGAGCCATGCTAGTCCATGTGTGGAGCATGAATCCTAAAGGATAATGAAAAGCCTGGTGCCAATAAGAAAGTTCCACCAATAGGATGAGATGAGAAAACGTTTATGACTTGGCACTAGGAATATTATGAGTGTGATTCGTGTGAGCAGTGATTGCAGTTATGAGCACTTGTCCAACTGTAATCCCTTCACTTAGCTCAGAGTAGTTCTTTGTAACATTAGGACCCGCTTGTCTGCCTTTAGATCGGTTTAGAAAGATGCCTATAAAGTAGTTCTATGCTGGAAATCAGAGTCTCTTGACCCACTGTAAAGGGAGCAGCAAACAGTTCTCTCAGACAAAATTGTCTTTACTGAAGTCATCATCCACTGGATTAAAAAAAGTTACCGGGCTTCCCTGGTGGCGCAGTGGTTGAGAGTCCGCCTGCCAATGCAGGGAACACGGGTTCGTGCCCCGGTCCGGGAGGATCCCACGTGCCGCGGAGCGGCTGGGCCCGTGAGCCATGGCCGCTGAGCCTGCGCGTCCGGAGCCTGTGCTCCGCAACGGGAGAGGCCACAGCGGTGAGAGGCCCGCGTACCGCAAAAAAAAAAAAAAAAAGTTACCGTTAGCTTTTTGAAAATGAAAAAAGTTGGGCCTTGTCAGTGATACTTTCAGTAGTTTTTCACAACCAAGAGCCCTCAAGCTATCAGTCTTATTTTTAGATGCCATACTTTACGGATAGTTATAGAATTTATAAAATACAGTTTAAAGAACTACTCAATTGTAGGGCAGTCCTTCAATTTATTCCCATGGCAGAGCTGAACTGAAACCATTCCACATCAACAAGAATCTATTCTCTTCTGATTCAGGAAGGAGATCTCCCACCTTTTTGTGGATAGTCCATGTGCAATGTTTAATACCTCAGGAAGATTTTGGGTTTTTTTGGTTTTGTTTGTTTGTTTTTGTGGTACGCGGGCCTCTCACCGTTGTGGCCTCTCCCGTTGCGGAGCACAGGCTCCGGACGCGCAGGCTCAGCGGCCACGGCTCACGGGCCCAGCCGCTCGGCGGCACGTGGGATCTTCCCAGACCGGGGCACGAACCCGCGTCCCCTGCATCGGCAGGCGGACTCTCAACCACTGCGCCACCAGGGAAGCCCAGGAAGATTTTCTTTATAGCTTCTTCTGATCTTAAATCTTTGGTCTGTCCTCAGGGACATATTGAAGAGTTAGTTACCAGACTTTTTAATGTCTCCCATTGTAAACGGTCCCTTTTTTTTTTCTACTGTATTTAAATTTCTTTTTTTATCGGAGTATATTTGCTTTAGCGTGTTGTATTAGTTTCTGCTATACAGTGAAGCTTGCTGCTTTTAAGATGTATGAAGGACAGGACTGTTTAGGTTACAGAGTGAGACACAGGGAAGGGTTTTAAGGGGTTGGTGGCAGTCTGGGGTAGATATCAAACGGTCATATCAGTTAAGTGACTACATAAAACACAGTTCTGATCCTCAAACAAATGGTTAAACAAGCTAGCTAAAGAAAGAACGTAATATTTTCCAAAGCTCTATGTATACCTATATCCCCTCCCTCTTGGACCTCCCTTCCTGCCCCCCATCCCACCCATCTGGGTGGTCACAGAGCACCGAGCCGAGCTCCGTGTGCTGTACAGCAGGTTCCCACAAGGTAGCTCTTTGACACGTGGTAGCGTATAGAGGTCAATCCTCGTCTCCCAGTTCGTCCCACCCCCCGCTTCCCCCGTGTCCACACGTCCGGTCTCTACCTCTGCGTCTCCGTTCCTGCCCTTTGGATTGTTTTTCTCATACCCAGAACACGTGCTTCTGAGTATGCTTAACACTTTGGCTTCTGCTTTCAAGCTTTAAGTTATACACATGAATCTAATACATCATGAACATTTAATTTCTCTTGTAAGTTTATTCTCAATATTCAAAAGGAAGAGTTTCTTGGGGTTTTTTTTTGGGGGGGGGGCTGGTATATATGTCTTAATTTATTTTAACACATTTCCCCCGAATAGAGCAGCCCAAAAATTTTGAATCAGTTGCATATATTACCAATACATAATACTAATTCACACACTCTAGAAGTATACTGAAAGCTGACTCACAGTGTGTCTTACGAACACAGACAAATACTCAATTTCAAGTCCGCTCGACTGAAACACACATGCACACTGGACGCTTTAAGAGCATCTCCTGTATCAGCACTGTTAGTCAACACTACCTCACTCGGCACAGGAATTTTACATTTGAGCTCTATTTAAGCAAATAGTTTCAACATGCCGTAAACCAGATAATTCTTACCTTTCTTCAGTGATCATTTTCTGCTCTCATCATTCGAGGGATCGGGTCTTCTCCTCCAAAGACCCTAGGAATGAAACCTTGCCCTTTAACTTACCTCTGGTAGCACACTTCTATAATGTGTCATCAGTCTGGTATGTACGGCCAACTAATAAGACTACAGAAATGGGTTTACTCAAGTGTGAAGAGAGAGATAAAAATCATGAAATGTAAGAGGAAGAAAGAATCTTAGAGATTATCCAACCCCAATTTTTCACCTTATAGATAAGAAAACGGAAGTCCAAAGGGGAAAGTAATTTTGGTAAGGTGGCTAAAACTGGCCTAGAAAACTAGATCTGATGAGACCTGGTCCCGTGGTACTTCCACAAAGCCATGGCTGTTGGAATAGAAGGCATATGGTTGTGCAAGTAGGAAATTTACAGGTAGTCCCATGTGTTTGTATAGTACTTTCTAAAACCTTTTCCCACCTGTTACCCCATTTGATTCTTGCACTGTCCCGTGAAGGGTCTGAATAGCATATATGGTTATCCTCAGCTGTGGAAACTGAGGCTCTAAGATGTTTTGATTGACCTAAGATCACTGACTGTGGAGTAGAAGGTGGGATGTAAGTCATTTTTCTCTAAGCTGAGGGCTTGTACTGTTGTGCCATGTTGTTGATTCATTCCTCCTGATAAGCAATACGAGGGGAAAATGTTGATAATCGCGTCTCTCTTTCATCCCCAGGCCAGACATTCCAACTTTCACCTAAGCTTTGGAAAATATTACGTTCTTTCTTTAGCTAGCTTGTTTAACCATTTGTTTGAGGGTCAGAACTGTGTTTTATGTAGTCACGTAACTGATATGACCGTTTGATATCTACCCCAGACTGCCACCAACCCCTTAAAACCGTGCCCTGTGTCTCACTCGGTAACCTAAACAGCCCTGTCCTTCACACATCTTAAAAGCAGCAAGCATGGGGAAATTTTTGATCTCCATATAATACAGAGGCAGGTATAAAATATGGCTATGGAAAACAACCAGCAGGTGAGGCTATGACACTGTGATTTTAATCTAAGCCTTATTACTGCACTAAAGTATTTCAGTTCAATAAATGGATCCAAAAATATGGTGTGGTTTTTCCTAAATGCTGCCAAGACAACAGCAAATCATTAGGCTGTACTGTTTGAGTAATATGTTGTGTTCAATGAATTGTTTTCAAGGGCATTTTCACACAGGTTGCTTAAATCAGATTTTTTTTTAACTTGAAGAATAACGCATTCAGAAAGAGTACAAAAATGATAAGCGTTTAGCGCGATGCAGTCATCACAAAATGAACACACTCATGTTTACCATCTAGAACAATGAATAAAACATTATCAGTATCCCCAAAAGAGACTCTATCTATCATCTATCTATCTGTCTATCATCTACCTATCCAAATATCTATCTATCTAAGAAAGAGAAAGAGAGAGAGAGAGAGAGAGAGCGAGAATAGAAGCAAATATGGTATCTAGGTGAATGGTTGATGGGTATTCTTTTAACTTTTTGGTAGGTTTGAAAATTTCAAGATAAAAACGTTGGAGAGAAAGATAATACATTACTAATACCTCAGAAACCACCACTTCACCCCTGTGCCCTCTTCCAAACACTACTCCTCCCTTATCCTAAAGGTAACCACTACCCTGTGTTTTTACTACCATGGTTTAGTTTTGCCTGTTTTTCAACTCTATAAAAATGGAATCATACAGTTTATAAACTCTTGTGTCTGTGACTCAACATTTTGTTTATGAGATGAACCCCCATTGTTGCATGTAGCTGTCATTCATTTGCATTGCTATATGATATCCTGTTGTAAAAATATACCATAATTTACTTATCTATTCTATGGCTAATAGACGTTTTGGTTCTTTTCCAGTTTGGAGACATTATAAATAAGGCTTCTATGAACCTTCTTTTTTAAAAAAATATGTTTTTATTTATTTGGCTCCGCCGGGTCTTAGTTGCGGCACGTGGGATCTTCGTTGCAGCACGCGAGATCTTTAGTTTCAGCATGTAGTGTCTTTAGTTGCGGTAGGGGGGATCTAGTTCCCTGACCAGGGATCGAACCCAGGCCCCCTGCATTGGGAGCTCGGAGTCTTAGCCACTGGACCACCAGGGAAGTCCCTCTGTGAACATTCTTTTATGTGTTTTTTGGTGCACGTGTGCATAGATTTATGTTGGGCATGTATATCTGGAAGTATGAGGGTGTGCATATGCTGAGCTTCAGTAGATACTTCCAAACAGTTTTCCAAAGTGGTTGTACCAGCTCACACTCCCCCTAGCCATACATGAAGTACTTGCTTCACATCTCAACAATAGTTGATATAGTCAGTCTTTAAAATTTTAGCCATTGCAATAAGTGTGTAGTAGAGTCTCAGTCAATTTTAATTTGCATTCCTCTGATTACTTATGGGAGTGAATATTTTTACATGTATTGTTGGCCATTTGGGGCATGCTCTTGTGTGAAGTATTCAGTCACTTGCCTACTTTTTTATTGGTTCATCCCTCTTCTTCTTATTGATTTGTAGGAGTTTCTTATTTAACATTCTGAGTTACAGCCCTTTGTAAACTATATGTGTCACAAGTATCTTCTCTCATTGTATAGCTTCCTTTTTAATTCTCTTAATTGTGTCTTTTGATGTATAGATCTTTCCAGTACATAACTTTTTCTTTATAGTTAATTATTTTTGTGTGCTATTTAAGGAATCTTTGCCTAACCCAATATCATGAATATTTTCTCTTACCTTGTCTTCTCAAAACCTTTTTTTAAAATCTTTCATATTTAGATATATAGTCCACTTGGAGTTGTTTTCTTGTGTGTGTCACCTTTGAGATAGGAGTTGTTTCATTTTTTACAGCATAGGTATCCAGCTTGCCCAGCACCACTTCCATTATTGAAATAATCCCAACTTGGTTGTGATGTATGACTCTAAACATTCATTTTTGGATTTGATTTGCTAATATTTTGTTTAGGATTATTGCACCCATGTTCATTAGCGATACTGGTCTGTAATTCTTCTCAGGCTTTGGTATCACGATGATTCTGGTCTCATAAAAGGAAGTAAGGAAGTACTGCCTCTTCTCTGGAAGAGTTTATGTAAGATTGGTATTTCTGCCTGTGATGTGATCTGGTCCTGAAGTTTTCCACAAGGGAAACTTTATAATTACAGAGTCAATTTCTTAAATATTACAGGGCTATTCCAATTTTCATTTTCTTCATGTGTCAGTGTTAGTTAACTTAAAGCAGATTAAGATACCCTGAGATTGCTATGGTCAAGTCTTGCTGCTCTAACCAGAGGCTGCAAGTTTAAATGCCAACTGAGGCTAGCGTGCTAATGTAAATGAGCAAGGCTGGCCAAGTGTAAGGTAATCAGAACTGGTGGGGACTACAGAGTGCATGCCCCTTTACAGAGTGGTGAATGTCAGCTCCAGCCAATTTTTACCATGTAAGAAAGGGAGTCCAATATAGCCCAATGATTCCCTTTAAATGAGAAGTCAGAAATTTAGATCACTCTTTAAAAATCTCTGAATAGTTAGTTAAGTGTGGAGTAATTCAAACAAACAAACAAAAAACTGGATGGGCTCAACAGAAGTGTGTACATGTCAAATTTAGCCCCAAGATTGCTAGTTTGCAACTTTTACTCCAAACTAATAAAAAAGCACAATAGCACGGATATAATTTTAATATTTAAATAATAAAATTCATTTCTATTTGACATTTGTTTATTTTAACTCACATTTGAATATGAATTTGTTAGTTTATCTTTTACAGATAAATGATAAATAAATGATACCATATATTTTTTAAGTTTAGATTTTAAAACACCCAAGTCTGTGAACAGCTAGAATATTTTCATTTACTCTCATGCTTTTGTATTTGCTTTTCCCTAAATGTTATTTTGATGAGAAACTTTTAGTATTTTTTTCCTTCCAGTTTTATTGAGGTATAATTGACATATAGCACTGTATAAGTTTAAGGTATGCAGCAAAATGATTTGACTTACATACACCATGAAATGATTATCACAGTAAGCTTAGTGAACATCCATCATCTCATACAGATATAAAATTAAATAAATAGGAAAAAAAGTTTTCCTTGTGATGAGAACTCTTAAAATTTACTCTCTTAACAGCACATTAATTATATTTATCATGTAGTACGTTACATTCCTAGTACTTACTTTACTTGTAACTGGAAGTTTGTACTTTTTAATTTTTATTTTATATTGGAGTATAGTTGATTAACAATGTTGTGTTTCAGGTGTACAGCAAAGTGATTCAGTTATACATGTACATGTATCTGTTCTTTTTCAAATTATTTTCCCATTTAGGTTATTACAGAATATTCAGCAGAGTTTCGTATGCTGTACAGTAGGTCCTTGTTGGTTAGCTATTTTAAATACAGCAGTGTGTACATGTCAGTCCCAAACTCCCAATTTATCTGTTCCCCCCACCTTTCCCCTTTGGTGACCATAAGTTTGTTTTCTAAGTCTGTGAGTCTGAAGAAACTTCGTATTTTTTGGATTTTTCAAAGGACTGGTTTGTAAAAGTCAGTTTTACAATTGTCTAGATCATAGTCTACCTTTTCTCAAGTAAAGCTGGTTAGTCTTATTTTAGGTAATTGGGTTTTTTGCCTAGTTACATTTCAAGGTTTTATATGGTGAAGGAATCTCAGATTCCTTTTAATTTTTTCAGGGAATTGAGATTACTTTTGATTAAGATCTGTAGATCAGATACTTAGGATAGAAGCATCATGAATGAAAAACTATCCATAGGAACACCTTTCTAAAAGTATTGTTTTCACTTGTTCAACCAGTATTTATAGCCACTGTACTAGGCAAGTGGAGACCACAAAAATGCATAGAGACTGCTGTGATTGTGTTTTATAGTCTTGTAGTATAATAACATATGTAAGTATAAAATAGTACACTAAAAATATAAGAACTTTGAATAATCAAACCATTTTCAAATTGTATTTATTTGACATACAACAGTTCATGTATTTGGAGAATCAGTATGTGCATAAGGTAATTTTTCAGCTAATTTCAGGATTAGGTATTATCTCATTATTACCACCATTACCAAAGACATTACCTATTTATCTGTACTTCTAGGGAAAATTCAAGAAATTAGAATAAAAGAAAGATAGTTAAATATTTGAAAATAAAATAATAAGTGATAATATTATATGAAGAGTTAAGTAGTGTTTTTATGTAATTCACTAAACTAAAAATCAAATAGTCATTTAATTTTCTAGTTTATAAAGTACCCTGTATGTAATGTCTCATTAAATCTTAAAAAAACACTGTAAGGGGGCTTCCCTGGTGGCGCAGTGGTTGAGAGTCCGCCTGCCGATGCAGGGGACGCGGGTTCGTGCCCCGGTCCGGGAAGATCCCACGTGCCGCGGAGCGGCTGGGCCCGTGAGCCGTGGCCGCTGAGCCTGCGCGTCCAGAGCCTGTGCTCCGCAACCGGAGAGGCCACAACAGTGAGAGGCCCGCGTACCGCAAAAAAACAAAAAACAAAACAAACAAACAAACAAAAAAACCACTGTAAGGTATGTAGGATAGGCTGCACTGTTCTCATTTTTTTGTCAACAATACTGATATTTAAAGAGGTTATGTGAGGTCTTAGTCTGCTTGGGCTGCTGTAACAAAATACCACACACTGGATACCTTCTACACAACAGAAATTTATTGCTTTCAGTTCTGGGGGCTGGAAGTCTGAGATTAGGGTGCCAGCGTGCCAGGTGAGGGCTCTTTTCCAGGTTGCAGATTTGTGATTGTGTCCTCACAAGAAGGAAGGAGCTAGGGAGCTCTGTGGGGGTCTCTTTTATAAGAACATGAAGTAGTCTAAAAGTATCATTTTATTCAGAAGGAGAATGATTATGAGGGAAACATTTGGTATTTTATTTCACATATCAGTAGAGACAAAAATGCATCTGATTATGGAAGCAGGTAAATGGAAGGTATCTCAAATTAATAAATGAAAAAGTGGAAAAAAAAGTTATATATATATAATATGTAACATATATATAATATAGAATTATATAAAATATATAATTATAATAACAATACTCATAATAACCCCAAACCCACATATCTGTCAATGGTCCAATGTATAAATAAAGTGAATGAAACTTGAAGGTGAATGAAGGAACTACTGTTATACACAACTACATTGGAGAAATCTTACAAACATATTGAGGGAAAGGAATACCTAATATATAATCCCATTTACAAAAATTTTAAAGACAGTTAAAACTAATCTGTGGTGTTTGTAGTCAGGATAATAGTTACCTTTGAGGAAGAGAGAGGGGCTAATTATGGGAGGGATGTAAGCAGGGCTTCTGGGTTGCTGGTAGTGATTCATTTCTTAATTTGGGGGTGGTTATAAGAGTTAGCTCACTGTGGCATAATTCATTGATCTTTACATTTAAATTTGCGCACTTTCTGTATGTGTATCGTTTAATAAAAACATTTTGGGCTTCCCTGGTGGCACAGTGGTTGGGAGTCCGCCTGCCGACGCAGGGGACGCGGGTTCGTGCCCCGGTCCGGGAGAATCCCACGTGCCGCGGAGCGGCTGCCCCCACGAGCCGTGGCCGCTGAGCCTGCGCGTCCGGAGCCTGTGCTCCGCAACGGGAGAGACCACGGCAGTGAGAGGCCCGCATACCATAAAAAAAATAAAATAAAAAATAAAAAAAAACACATTTTTTTAAGTGCTAAAAAATTTTTTTATAAATAAATCAGAAAACAGCCCAATTTTTTAAAATATGCAAACACTTCTTCATCAAAGAAGATATACAGGGGCTCCCCTGGTGGCGCAGTGGTTGAGAGTCCGCCTGCCGATGCAGGGGACGCGGGTTCGTGCCCCGGTCCGGGAAAATCCCACGTGCCACGGAGCGGCTGGGCCCGTGAGCCATGGCCGCTGAGCCCGCGCGTCCGGAGCCTGTGCTCCACAACGGGAGAGGCCACAACAGTGAGAGGCCCACGTACCACTAAAAAAAAAAAAAAAAAAAAAAAAAAAAAAGAAGATATACAAATGGTAAATAGTACATAAGGGATACTCAATATCGTTACTCAGTTAGGAAATGCAAATTAAAACTACAAAGAGATAAAATAGCTAACATGCCAGGTGTTCACGAGGATGCAGAGGAACTGGAACTCTCATACACAGGAAATAGAACTCTCGTTTTGGTGAGGACATAAAATGGTGTAACTCTTTGGAAAACATTGTGATAGTTTATTCGTTAGTCATACAACTACCACGTGATCCAGCCACTGCACTTCTAGCTTTACACTCAAGAGAAGAGAAAATATATATCCATACAAAGACTTGTACGCACATGTTCATAGTAGCTTTATCTGTAACAGCCCAAAGCTACAAACAACAATAAATAAAGAAATAAGAAATAAGAACACAAGTCCAATTGATAAGGCCTCCACCCTTATGACCTAATCCCCTCCCAAAGGCCCCATCTACTAATACCATCACCTTTGTTGGGGGGTTAGGATTGCAACATATGAATTTTAGGGAGACAAACAGTCAGACCACAGCAGTGATTTTTTTCCAACGCCACACAGTGTTAGAGCCTGGGTTCCAGCATCTTCTAACCCAAGTCTGGAAATCTCTGTCATTTCATGTAAGATGCTTCAAAGGTTCATAGAGGAGATGGCTGAGTGGGCTCAGGCCTGGTCTTTAAACTTTCATATGTTTTTCTGTTAATCTTTTTTTAAGTGTTCTGTGAAGCAAATTAATAGCTGAAGCATAACTTGAAAGGGTCTATTTACTTTTTAAATTCAATATGGAACTAACAAAAATTAGAATTTATTCTCCATTTAAAACTATCTAAACAACCAAATAAACACAGCTATATCTGTATTGTCAGTTATAATAAACTTTTTTAAAAAAATTTTTGCATTGGGTCTTCATTGCTACACGCGGGCTTTCTCTAGTTGCAGCGAGCGGGGGCTGCTCTTCGTTGCGGGGCGCGGGCTTCTCATTGCAGTGGCTTCTCTTGTTGCAGAGCACAGGCTCTAGGCACTCGTGCTTCAGTAGTTGTGGCACATGGGCTCAGCAGTTGTGGCTCGCGGGCACTAGAGCGCAGGCTCAGTAGTTGGGGCGCACGGTCTTACTTGCTCCGCGGCATGTGGGATTTTCCCAGGACCAGGCCTCGAACCCGTGTCCCCTGCATTGGCAGGCGGACTCTTAGCCACTGCACCACCAGGGAAGTCCTAAACATTTAATTATAATCGCATATCAGAATGGTAACATTTTATGACCTCATATTTCTTTAAGGAAAGCAAAAAAGTTTATAGAGAATGTTAGTACTAGTTATACATCTAAAAGTCCTACAAATAAGATTTTGGAATTTTCTATTATTTATTTATTTTAGATCTTGAACTAATTGAATAAATTAGAACAGCACAAATTTAATTACACTGGTAGGAATCTTTCCTCCAAAGTTGGCAGCTGTCAGTTATTCTTAGCATTTTGAACAGGATTCAATGCAATAAAATCACCTGTTATTTCTGATAAAATGGGCAAAGCACACATAAAATCTCTTGGTTTGTCTTAATGTCTCTGTGACATAAAACTGACGACACTATTCAGTTCCTTTGTCCTTTCCAGACAAAAGCCACCTCTATATGGCTCTATAAGTCTTCAATTCAGGGGTATAACTGTTATCTTAATGGGATTGTACTTGATTATCTGATAAATTGTTGGCAACCTACCCACATTACTTCCTTTAACTGACATAAAATTCACTCAGTTGACCAGCTTTATCTTTTTTTTTTTTTTTTTAATTTATTTATTTTTGGCTGCGTTGGGTCTTCGTTGCTGCGCGGGGGCTTTCTCTAGTTGTGGCAAGCGGGGGCCACTCTTCATTGCGGTGCGCGGGCCTCTCACTATCACGGCCTCTCCCGCTGCGGAGCACAGGCTCTGGACGCACAGGCTCAGCAGTTGTGGCTCACGGGCCCAGCCGCTCCGCGGCACGTGGGATCTTCCCAGACCAGGGCTCGAACCCATGTCCCCTGCATCGGCAGGCGGACTCGCAACCACTGCGCCACCAGGGAAGCCCGACCAGCTTTATCTTAAAAGTAGTGGAGGGAAAGGCTTTCTTACTCCTGTATGCACCTGGATTTCAAGCCTTTGAAAAAAGATTGAAGATACCAAATGTCCTACCTGCCCTCACTAGGTGATACCCACAGACTCAACTAGTGAAGGAAGTGCTTGTCTAAGGTATACGGCATTTTCTATTTGGAGAGGAACAAAAACACTCTCATGTTCTTTTGACGTTCTATTCCCTGACTAGTGTCCCATTTCAAACCATTACACATTTTACTATCCCACTGCCTCTTGAATCTTGCTCCTCTCCTTTTTTCCTTTGCTTTCACTCCCACTCTTCTTCCAGCTGCCCTGAAGGGATCCTTTTCTCTCCCTCAGTCAATTAGCGTACTGATTGACTGATACATCTTTTTCAATATAGAATCCTAACACTAGTTACCATTTTGAAGACCTCCTGGTTCAGACATTTGTCTGTGGGGAAGAATTCTTAGTCACTCACTGTCTTTGATTGGAGTATTTGAAGGAGACTTTAACTGGAGGCTTTAAAGCATCAGAAAAGATTCATTGAGAATGACTGAACTCATGCTGTGTAAACGAGAATTGTTTACCATTGTGGCTATATACTTAATGGAAACCTGATTAGGTATAAAAACATACAACTAAAAAATTTAAATAAACACAAATAAGTAAATGTGTATATGACTAAATGCATACCAAGGCATTCTGATCTTAGCTTTCACTTCCCTCCTTATCAGGAACTAGGAGATTCAGATAAAGAGATTTTATCCCAATCCTGCTATGGATTACACTTTTCTCCCAACATCCAGTTTATATTGATCCTCTTCATTGTGCTTTATTCCAGTCTTGAGCCACATACGTTGTTTTCTTCTATCAGAACTTTTAATGCTCACTGACGAGAATTCTTGACCTCGCTGCAGTTGCACCAAGTGCAGATTTGAAATAAGGACTCTTCATCAACTTGCTAAGGCATGCTATGTCCAAGATGTTATGCAGAGTGTCTGCTGCCAGTTACTTGCCACCTGGAATGTTTTCTCTCTCCTGTGTTTGTCTCACTTCCTCTCTCTCTCTCTCTCTCTCTCCCCCCCTCTCTCCCCCCCTCTCTCCCCCCCTCCCCTCCCCTCCCCCTCCCCCTCCCCCCGCCACCTTTCCCGCCTCCTTCCCTCTTCCCTTCTTCTACCTTTTACCTTGCATTGTGGGAGTAGAAAAATTCTATTCTCAGTTATCTCAGACATATAAACTTGCAGATTAGAGTCTAATGAAAAAAAAAAAGCTATTCCATTATACTGCTGTACAGATGTCTTATGCTGAACTTCCTCTTTATGTGCAATCTGTATGGGCTACAGTTATACATGGTAGGCATCCCATAAGTATGAGTTGTTTTAATACACAGACTTCCTAGGCATTGGTTTGTGCTAAAATGTATTGTTCAAATAAAAGCTTTCCAGTGCAAAGTGAACAAAGAAAGAGAGGTCCTGATTGAACACAGAGAAACATTGATTCTCAAATATTAATGTGCATAAGAGTCATCTGAGAATCTTGTTAAAAATCCAGATTCTGAAGCAGTAAGTCTAGAGTGAGTTCTGAGATTCCGTGTTTCTAATAATCTCTTTGGTGCCGCCGCCACCACCGCCGGTGGTCTATGAACCACAGTTTGAACAGCAAGGCAGTAGATTATTTTTGACTTACCCATTCACTTGTTCCATCATACCTCTCAAAACAGATTTCTGACTTCAAAACAGCTTAGAGCACCAAATAAATATTGTCATGTGCCTCATTTTTCAACATACCATCTTGAAGCAAAATCATTTGATAAACTTTCCAGGTGTGCATATCTATTGTCATTTTAAATAAGTTCCAAGGAAATGATGATATATGAATAGGAGTGTAGGGATAAGTGACATTTAATAATTTGGTGTTTGTTTAGAATGTACGCTTCTACTGCCTTTTGAAAGAATTTGTGAGGCTTAAATATAAGAGCACAAGAGGAGGCAGTGACAGGAAAGCGCAAGTGCATCTGACGTCCTAGCTTATCAGGTCTAGAAGACAACCTCTGTTACTTGCTAGCAAGCTGGTGGGGAAGATTGGTGTTCAAAGCTGTGTTTTCCCTAAGGCAAAACAGCATCAAAGTATATAAAGCTTTTTACTTCTGGCATGAGTGATAAAGATGCAGAACTGAGAAGCAGGTGAAAAGACTTAGCTTATGCTTCTAAAGGCTAATTTTATATAAGTGTTCTTGTCCAGCTATTCTTGGTAGGTCCAGCTGCTAGTTGAACAGGACAGGTGGTAATCCCTGTTCAGTGGCTCCTTATCACCAGGAGGCTTTGATCTGGCTAATGCATAATCAATCAGGTTCTGAATTCTAATATTCTTCCTCTTTTCATTTCATTCGTTTTACCTGAATTTATTTTCCGAAGTCCCAATATGATTTTGTTTTTGAATAAGATTATTTTTGATCTTTTATTTATTTTGACATAACTAGGCTCAGGATACGCCAGCTGGAGTTTATTACGCCCCCGAATCATAAACTTTTTTTCTTCCTTCTTTATCTCCTTCCAGGATCCAAACTGCAAAACCTAAGGGTAAAGTTTTAATTTGGGAAGCACAAAAGACTGAAACCATTTTAGAGGAGAGCATTAATGAAAATCAGTATCTAAAAGCCTCAGTTTAAGAGTGTAAGCACCATAGTTTACGCTTCTTTTCTAGTCTCTCCAGAGTTGTGATGTGCATAAATTAACACTAAGAAACAAACCAAAAAATGCCAAATGTGAAAAGTTAACTCCTTTTGCGGTACGCGGGCCTCTCACTGTTGTAGCCTCTCCCGTTGCGGAGCACAGGCTCCGGATGCGCAGGCTCAGCGGCCGTGGCTCACGGGCCCAGCCGCTCCGCGGCACGTGGGATCCTCCTGGACCGGGGCACGAACCCGCGTGCCCTGCATCGGCAGGTGGACTCTCAACCACTGTGCCACCAGGGAAGCCTAGTTAACTCCTTTTAACTAGTCATATATTCTGTAGTGCATATGTGATCATTAATTAGAAAGGTAGCAATTAAGGTATTTTCCAATATTTTCTCCATTTGTTAAATTATTTTGTCCTTATATATTTATTATGTATGTTGGTGTGTGTATCTCCCTGTATATCCCTTAGAGATATAACTCTAAGGTTGAAAGAACCAGCTGAAATTTTTGTCTCTTCACTCACAAGTATCTATGTATTTAAGAATTTTGCTTCTTTTTGCACAAATGGTAAATATCTCAAGTTGGCATAACTCTTGTTGAATGCCCTAAAAAGAGCAAAAAAGTTTATATTATCCCACTGGTATGCTCTGAGAGCATTAGATTTCTTTGTAGGGAAAAAAAAAACCAAGTTATAATAAAGTTTGTAAAAATTATTGACAGTAGTTTAATTTATATTAGCTTTTCCCACTTCCTTGTTATCTCAGAATAGCACCTCCATGGACAATGAAATGGTCCTAACAGCCTAAATATGGTGAGCTTTAAAAGCAGATGGCTTGGGGCCATTCTGCTTATTATATCATTGCTTTCAATAGCATAACTGTTCTTCTCCAATGGCCCTCTTTGTTTTTTGCTTCATTACTGGCACATTTCTTTAATATGTAATCTATAACATTAACATGAAAATGGCTCTCAAATACTATTACTTTCTCCATCTGTGACCCAGTACTGTGGATCATCATCTAATGATCGTTCTTATTGCAGATGGCTCTCTTTAAATGCTCCAGAATAGCATTTTAAAGACCTTGAGGGTGCTTCCTACGTAGATTGACAGTCTGAATGATTTAATATATAAAACCTTGGGTCTACACAATGTGTGATAAATGGCTGGAAATGCAAAGCACCAGTCAATTCCAAGGCAAGGTGTAAGAGGCACAGGAGGAGAGTGATTGATAAAAAAAAAAAAAAAAAAAGGTGTGTGTTTGTGTCATTAGTATTATCTTTAAGGGGAATTGGTATGGGAAGAACAGAACTTAATCATAAGAAACAGTTCTTCATTGTACTTCTTGAGGAAGGAGTTTACATTTCCTTTCTGACACTTCACCATGGCAGTGATAGGAAAGGAATGATAACGAAACTGAGAGTTGAGTTCTCTATGGCTCAACGTATACTCAATCTCTAGGTTGAGATCCCGGACTCCTGAGCTCCACCGAGCCTCTTTAGTTGGTTCTTTTTTTTCCTCTTTCTCAGGATCCTATCACCAAGAATTCTTTGTCTTCCCGACTTTCTTTCTCCTCTCTATTCTTCCTGCAAATGCAGACCCTTACTGGGAAGTATCAATAAAATATCCGGGTTGGAGCCAGAAGTATTGCTAGTAATGCCTCCATATATCAGCTATTTCCCCAGTTGAAATGCCACCACGCATGTCGTGAGCATGTCCCCCTCCTGGCTAGCCACTGCGTTGGGGGAGGAAGGTGTTTTGAGTCTGCTGACAATGCTACCATTCCTAGATGAGGTCAGAAACAATATTTTCTTTATCTGTTTGACATTTTCATTTTCTTTTTTCTCTCTAAAGGTAAGCTCTTCACAAAAACTAGCCTACGTGTTTTATCATTCTCAACATAACATTTGTGGCCCTTACCATTACTCTCAAATCAGAGAATAAATAGCGACTGAGTTGAAAAGTAGACCAGGCCAGAGCAGTTATGAGGACCAAATGAAGTGTGAGTTTTTATGACAGTACAAAACTTTCGTAATTACTCTTTCAACAAGTTGGTGGCACTTGCCTCAGAGAGCTAATAACCTCAGAAAAGAAAGAAGCCTCCTGGCCTTAAAGTGTAATTTTTCCAAACCATAATTTAATTCAGTGGTGTTGGCAATATTTTAGGCTTTCCTCACCATTCGGAAACTATGTCTGAATTTGTATCTTAGATTTAAATTTGCCAGGTTGAAAAGATACATATAAATATAAACCCCATCTGTGAAAACATAACCATTTTCAGTCCTCTGAAGGTTTTTTTGTTGTTGGATTTCAGCTGTTGTACTTTTGTTCATTTTTATGTAAAAAGTGAAATTTAGGCACAACCTAAGCAAACTCTGTTGGCTCTTTCACTAAGAAATTTCACCTAAAGTTTGATTAAATTCATTATTATTAAAGTTTGTTGAAGTTCCTTTTAGTTAGAAGAGTTGAGAAACACAAGTTGATAGATTCATATGGAAAGTTATGAAATTTTAAAAGAAAAACCAGTGGATGAATTTTATTCAGAATTATTTATGGCTATTTTGCATTTCTGTCTTCATTTTCAGAATAATGCATGTTATTCCTAAATTTGGAAATCAGACTCCACTTGATTCGAAACACGACCTTTTTTTCACATCATTCTTTTTTTTTTTTTTTTTTTTGCGGTACACGGGCCTCTCACTGTTGTAGCCTCTCCCGTTGCGGAGCACAGGCTCCGGACGCGCAGGCTCAGCGGCCACGGCTCACGGGCCCAGCCGCTCCGCGGCACGTGGGATCTTCCCGGACCGGGGCACGAACCCGTGTCCCCGGCATCGGCAGGTGGACTCTCAACCACTGCGCCACCAGGGAAGCCCCACATCATTCTTTTTTAAAATAATGGTTGAAATGCATTCAGTTCATACCCTTACACTTAATCCTCGTGCATGGTCTTTCTAGTTGTTTTTCCCTACCTCTCCTCTAACTGTCCTTTACAAAGATGAGAAGTTTTCTTCCCGACACAAAATTCCCTTGTTATATATTGGAAAGAGCTGACACTTTGTCGGAAGGTTTAGGAAAAGCTAACATAAGTAGAGCTTCTGTGAAATCTGTTTTACCAAAAAATATTGGAGTTACTGCTGATAAATAATGGAATTTATGTTAACCATTTGCATTTTCTCTTCATTGAAACCCATGAACGACGGTTAGTTTTAGGTGGCACATTTATTTTTGCCATGGGTAAAGATGCTTCTTCAGTAAAATGTTCACTTACAGCATTCAGAATCTTGAAATATAACCAATGTCATCAAAGGGTAGAAGAGTTAGAGACAAGGAGAGGATCAACCACTTTTCTCCTCAGTGAATGATCTACTGTCAAGTTCTACGATCACATTTCATCTATAAAGAGAGCATTGAGCGAAGTCTATGTTTTGCATACATGTCTTTACATTTAATTATAATTGTAAATATATTTACAATATGAATATAAATATATGCCAACTATTTAGCTCTAGTTAAAATCTGCCAAAATATAAGGAGGCTTGTGGGTGATGCAAATTGGAGATTTGCATAGATTTAGGGTACAATTTCAGAAAAGTAAATAAACATTATTTTGCTCTGTTACTAAAAGACGCTAGGTATGTTACCTTGTTTACTCACCAAACAAAAAGCAATCACCAGAAAACAATGAAACAAATCTCAGCTAACCTTCTTAACCCTTCCACTGCCATTGCCATGACTCATTAGTCAGAAATAGAGAATCACTTCTTTACTGAAAGACATAAATTCATTAGAGGAGCACAGATGAATAAAGAACAACTAAATACAATCTGAAACATTTAAATCACGTGTTTTTAGGAAACTATCCTGGCTTTTAAAATGACATAAATCCAGATGAATTGGGAGGTTGGGATTGACGTATAAAATAAATAACTAATAAAAAATAAAATAAAATGACATAAATCCAACCAAAATTTATTCAAGTTTAATGGGAACAGGATTCTTTTCTAGACTATCTCAGAGGCAGTCTCAACTCCTGGTGGTTTCATTATAAAATAAATAAACTCACTTCAGAGGGCACATCTGATTTGCTGCAAGTGCTGTCATGTGATTCTAATGTCTAACCTCTGTTTGGGTACATAGCCCCTCGTTCTACTCAACAGGAATGTGTTCTTTTTACCTAATACCAATTACAACCTTACTCCTCCTCCCATGAAAGAGCTACTGGTGGTAATCTTGGAGAAAACATGGGAAGAGGATTGGTGATGTCATATAAGGAGATCAGAAAGCATTATATTGACATTTAAAAAGTAAAGAGAAGATGATTTTTTTCCTTTTTTAAAAAATTTATTTTACTGAAGTATAGTTGATTTACAATGTTGTGTTAGTTTATGCTGTACAGAAAAGTGATTCGGTTATACATATATAATTTTTCATATTCTTTTCCATTATGGTTTATTACAGGACATTGAATATAGTTCCCTGTGCTATACAGTAGGACCTTGTTGTCTATCCATCCTATATATAATAGGTTACCTCTGCTAATCCCAAACTCCCAATCCATCACTCCCCCACCTCCCCCCTTCCCCTTGGCAACCACAAGTCTGTGCTATGTCTGTGAGTCTGTTTCTGTCTCGTGGATAAGTTCATTTGTATCATATTTTAGATTCCACATATAAGTGATGTCATATGGCATTTTTCTTTCTCCTTCTCACCTACTTCATTTAGTATAATAGTCTCTAGGTCCATCCATGTTGCTGCAAATGGCATTATTTCATTCTTTTTTATAGCTGAGTAGTATTCCATTGTGTATATATCACATCTTCTTTATCTATTCATCTGTCAATGGACATTTAGGTTGTTTTCATGTCTTGGCTATTGTAAATAGCGTTGCTGTGAACATAGGGGTGCATGTATGTTTTCGAATTATAGTTTTGTCCAGATATATGCCCAGGGGTAAGATTGCTGGATCATGTGGTAGCTCTCTTTTTAGCTTTTTGAGGAACTGCCATAGTGTTTTCCATAGTGGCTGCACCAAGTTACATACCCACCAACAGTGTAGAAAGGTTCCCTTTTCTCCACACCCTCTCCAGCATTTGTTATTTGCAGACTTTTTCATGATGGCCATTCTGACCAGTGTGCGGTGGTACCTGATTGTAGTTTTGTTGTTGTTGTTTATAAATTTATTTATTTATTTATTTTTGGCTTTGTTGGGTCTTCGTTTCTGTGCGAGGGCTTCCTCTAGTTGTGGCGAGCAGGGGCCACTCTTCATCGCGGTGCGCGGGCCTCTCACTGTCACGGCCTCTCTTGTTGCGGAACACAGGCTCCAGACGCGCAGGCTCAGTAGTTGTGGCGCACGGGCTTAGCTGCTCCGTGGCATGTGGGATCTTCCCGGACCAGGGCTCGAACCCGTGTCCCCTGCATTGGCAGGCAGATTCTCAACCACTGCGCCACCAGGGAAGCCCCTGATTGTAGTTTTGATTTGCATTAAAAGAAGTTGAATTTTTTAAATTGCAAACCAATCGGCTTGATGTTGACAAGCAATAAAATCCTAGAAAATGACATTGAAGTGATGAATAATGGGTACTTAGAAGAATATGCTCCCAGGAGTCAGCATGATATCCTCAAAATGTGTCATGCCACCTTCACTTCATTTCCATTTTTATTATGGCTACTCAATGGTTAGATGAGAGGACTATTACAGACAGTGTATATTATGATTTTACACCACATTTTTCAGGTTCTCTTTTGAGGATCTTGGGAACAAAATAAAGAACAGTGGGCTGGGTAATAGGGTGAATTTGTAGCTGATAAAGACATCCAAAGAACGTCAATTGGTAGAGCAGCGTTAACATTCAATAGAATCTCTGTCCTTGGACCTGTATTTTAGATAGCCATGCCTTTATACGTGGCTATTTCTTCTTCCATCAACTTTTCTTCCACAATCTCAGCCCTCTACCTGAAGACCTCAGTTAGTCAATTTTACCCATGCATCACTACCTCTGTGAACCCTCCTTCAGCTGTATGCAGTGAGCACAGCTTTTCACCAGCACTTATCTAAGTAAATTGGGATTGTTTGTTTATACGTATGTTTCCTGCTCTAGTCTATGAATGCCAAGAAGATAAGGACCATTTTGACCCGTTGTGGTCTCTTTACTACCTTATATAACTGAATCCACGATAGGTACTCAGTTATTGATGGAATGATTGTAGATAATAGCTATATTGATTAATAAATTTGAAATTGACAAAAGTTAATTCTTTATATGATAAATATATCTAAATTCTAATAGATTGAAATCAGAGAGATAATTTCTTATTATAAGATGAAATATGAAAACATGTTTAAATAAGACAGAAATCTCACATTTAGACTCAGTAATCAATTTTAAAATGCAGGAGGAAAGAGAGCTTAATTAATATCAGATTGTGTTTAAACACCCTTGGGTTTTTAGTAATCCACAGATTCAGTATGACAAAAAGTTTGATGGCATGTACAAAACTAAAATGCTACAACAGTTGTAGATGGCATTAATAGGGCAAAAAAAGGTTGTAAGCGTACCACTTACTCAGTTCTGGATATCACATTTTAAATGGATCTTGTTTCTTAAAATGTCACCAGAATAGCCAAGTCTATATTATATATATAATATATAAGGCTGTATTATATAAGGCTAAAAAAAATAGAGGTAAATACAGGTATTTAGATTTAGCTTAGAGAGAAGTGGTATTAAGGCGAATGCAGTAGGGGGCCTCAAATATTTAGAAGGTTAGAGGAAATGTGTTTTATTGCATTTTGGTTGGTGTTTTCTTGTTTGGTTTTGTTCGTTTGTTTGTATTTTTCCTCACTTTATTTTTTCCTGTTTTGCCCTAAGAACAGATTCAAGTACACATGCGGAAGTTACAAGAAAGCGAATTTTTAGTAAATATTAAAGAAAATTTTGTAACTGAGCTACCAAACCACAGAATCTACTGCCTTAAAAAGCAGTAAACTCCTTAAACAGTAGATACTCAGGGCTGAAATGACTGTCTCACCCCTAAAGGCAATTTCCATATTGGATGAGAATATGTAATTCATTAAGCTTTAAGGTCGCTTTTGAATCTTAATGTTTTGATATTTTCAGAATTAATCAGAAGGGACTAACAGCATGACCTGAATCTGTCCTATATTTATATAAACACCCTGTGTAATGCACCTCGTTTTTCGTCCAACTGTATACATTTGTGAATGTTAAATTTTATTTTAGGGCAAATGCTTTTTAAAAAACAACTTTAAAAATCAACTTTATTAAAGGATAATTTACACAGAATAACCTGCATCCATTTAAAGTGTACAATTTACTGATCTTTGACAGATATATACCCATGAAACCACTACGACAGTCAGAGTACAAAATACTCTTATCCCTCCAACAGCCTCCTTGTGCTCCTTTGCAGGCCATTCTTCCCTTCACCCCTGGCCCCAGGCAACCACTGGTCTGCTTTCTGTCACGTTAGATTAGTCTGCATTTTTGAGTATTTTATATAAGTGGACTCATACAGTATTTTTGTGTGGCTGGTTTCTTACACTCAGCTTAATGACTTCGAATATCAGTAGTCTGGAAGCCAGTAGTTCGTTTCTTTTTAATTGTGTAGTACTTTCTATTGTATGGATATACCACATTTTGTTGATCTGTTCAGCTGCTGGTGGACATTTGGGTTGTTTCCAGTTTGGGGAATATTATGGATAAAGCTGCTAAAAACTGTATACTTGTTCTACTACCTAGCCTTAGAAATCTTAATTTTGAGAAGCACAATACAAAAGAACTTCAAGTGTTATCTTAGTTAACAAGCACCTAGATGGCAAGTGCCAAGGATAAATTGAGCAGATATCGGCTGAGTTCTGTGAGAAAGTCTCAGTGTCTAACATTCTTTCTTGGGAGTAGATGTGTATCAGCTAGCTATCTTTTGCTGTATAACAACCTACCCCAAAACTTAATGGCTTGCCACAGGGGTCAGCAAACATTTCTATAAAGGACCAGGTAGTAAATATTTCAGGCTTTGTGGGCTACATATGGACACTGTTGCATATTATGTTTTTTTTACAACTCTTTAAAAATGTAAAAAATCATACTTAGGTGGGAGGCTATATGAAAACAGGCCACAGGCCAGATTGGTCTATGGGCCATACTTTGTAGATCCCTTAACACAGCAACTATTTATTTAGCTCACTATTTGATGGATAGACTGGCCCATTTTGGTCCTCTGGACCAGCTACTACAGTGGTCCCCTTTTATCCATGGCAGATACGTTCTGAGACCTCCAGTGGATGCCTGAGATCACGGATAGTACCGAACCCTACATATGCTATGTTTTTTCCTATACATACCTGTGAAAAGGTTTAATTTATAAATTAGGCACAGTAAGGGATTAACAACAATAATAAAAAAGTAGAATAATTATAACAATATACTGTAATAAAAGTTACGAGTGTGGTCTTTCTCTCAGAATATCATTGTACAAATTGAATGCCTTTTCCATCTTAACTAAGCTCTTATCATGCATTGTGGCCCTAACTTTGGCAGTTTGAGGTGCAACAGCAAAAGTAGCATGAATTTCTTTTTCCTTCTTCACAATTTCACAGACTGAAGATTCGTTCTTACTGTAGATGTTAGCAACCTCGTCATATAACTTTTTTTCTTTCCTTATTAAGTCAAGAAGTTTCACCTTTTCACTTAAAGGAAACATCTACGGCTTCTCTTTGGCATATCTGAATTGCCAGCGTCACTACTCCTGTGCTTTGGGGCCATTATTAAGGAAAATAAGGGTGACTTGAACACAAGCAATGTGATACTGCAACAGTCAATCTGATAACCCAGACGGTGCCATTAAGTCACTAACGGGCAGGATATGCTGGACAAAGGGATCATCCTGGGTGAGACTGATGGCATGAGATTTCAGCACACTCCTTAGAATGGCGTGCAATTTAAACCTTAAGAATTGTTCATTTCTGCAGTTTTCCATTTAACATCTTCAGACCACAGCTGGCCGCAGGTGACTGAAATCATGGAAAGCCAAAATGTGCATGAGGGGGACTGCTGTTGTATTATGGAAAGCCAAAATGTGCATGAGAGGGACCGTTGTATTCTTTGCTGGGCCTGCTTATGCATCTGTGGTCAGCTAGTGGCTAGATGAGCTATCATGACGTGATTCGCACGTCTTACGGTTGACAGGTCATTTAGGAACGGATGCAACTAGGTCTGTGTGTCTCATCATCCAACAGGCTAGCCCAGGCTATTTTACATGGAGACTTGTCAAGTTTGTGCTTGTGTCCCATTTGACATTGTCTATCAGCCAAAGCAAGTCATGTCATAGAGTCATTCCAGATACAATGTGTGGAGAAAGACTCCACCTTCTGATGGGAGGAGATACACTGCAAGAGCTGGATACCGGGGAGAGGGCCAGAATTTGTGTCCATTTTGCGGAATATCACAAGGTACTGGAGAAAAGTTATCAGCATGTTTTGTAGACTGAGAGGACTCTGAATTTAGATGCATGTAAAACGAGATGTGCTATGATAATTCTTGCTTTGTGAGTAATCGTTGCTGAGCTAGGCAGTTGGTTTGTAGCTTCTCAGCCAATGGTGGAAATACAGTATCCATAGTCTAGTGATTTTAAAGTATACAAAATACCGATGAGAAATATCATCTATTAACCACTTACTGCTGGGAATTTAGTGAATACTGCTGTGATTTAATACTGAAGAAAGGTTATGACTTTCTTCTGGTTACTCTCTTAGCTGGCCACTCTTTTGAAAAGAATTGTATTCTCAAAGCTGTTACTGTTTTTACTCTTAATACACATCGTATCCCCATAGCCATAGACTGTATACAGAAGTAGAAATATAATGTAGCACACATGAAACTTACATAATGTTATAAACCAGTGTAACCTGGAAACAATCCAGAAAGAAAAAAAAAAGTGTTCCTACAGTTCTATCAGACACACACTTGCCAGTTTGTTGGCCTCGATCGGGGCATGCTAGCAAGGGCTTCAGATGAGGTCCCCTTGCGACACGAGAGCAGAAGGTTTATTTCTCAGTCTATGTTTCGAAGTGTGCTGCTCAGACAGGCAACACACAGTTGTGTTTAGTAGCGTGAGCTACCTGTTACTTCCCTTGGCAATACTTTTAGCAGCAGTGTTTTTCCTTCTGCAGTGTGACGGTATCACCGTGCCATTCGGAATAAAAAGAAAGGGCTGAGTGATTCTGAGCATACTTTCAGACAGCCATGGAAACGAACAGCTGGCAGAGAAGACACTCCCTAAAACTTGAAAGAAACATACTCTCAGCCCCTGCAGCAGCTTGTGTGGCTTGAACTTCAGACTTGATGAATGCCTCCCTAGCTTGTTCCCTCTCCTGAATCTTTTCATTCCCCTTCAATCTCTTGTAATGCTCCAGCCCTTACTGGGGAAGAAAACTGCAAACTGTCTGCCCCTAGCTTACTTCCAGGTCTTAGTCTAGAGAAATTCTATTTTTGCATAATTGTCCCATAAGCATACAGTTCTATCCGTTTCTCTATGCAGTAGAGGTTTCTAGCTTTCATCTTTTTTTTTTGTTGTTGTTGTTGTTGTTGTTGTTTTTGTGGTATGCGGGCCTCTCACTGTTGTGGCCTCTCCCGTTGCGGAGCATAGGCTCCGGATGCGCAGGCTCAGCGGCCATGGCTCACTGGCCCAGCCGCTCCGCGGCATGTGGGATCTTCCCGGACCGGGGCACGAACCCTTGTCCCCTGCATCGGCAGGCGGACTCTCAACCACTGCGCCACCAGGGAAGCCCGCTTTCATCTTTTTTGACCAATCCACAGTAAAAACTTACATATTATATAGCATGCCAGTGCAAACACACACATATCTCTATCTATAAATGTTTCTCCATGTATGTTTATGCAATGGAAAGAAGAGTTTCACAGAACGTGACTTATCCTTGCCACCTAATTCATCCTCATATTTCCTATTCTTTTCTATTTCATTACAAACAACATTAGTGGTGATCCACTATAGAGATTTCAAGACCTATTAACGGTTCATGACCTGTAGTTTGGGAAAATGCTGTACCGTGTTTTATCCATACCTCAGGCCTGGCCATCAGAAAGCTACACTCTTGGACCACTTTGCCTTGATCCCCATAAGATTACATCATACCCTTAACTTATGCTGAGAGGCACTGTAAAGATAACTACTGAAAGTGATTTTATTGAAGATTGACATCATGCAGTGTCTCCCATCTGAAAATCCAGGCAATGATTTTATTTAGATCTAAGAACAAAATTTAGATTTTACTTTGCTTCACTTAAAGAATTGTGTTCTTTTCCCCTTATCAATAATCCAAATAATAAAATCGATCCTATTTCCTTTTATATTTTTCCTTTCACTTTGGCATCCAGGAAGCCCGCAGTGAAATTATATTCCCTTTAAAATTTTTATTGAAATATATTGATATATCAGAAAAGGCTTAGTCTTAAATATACACAGAATTTTCACAGTCTGAACACACCCATGTAACCAGCATCCAGATCAAGAAATAGAATATTACAGCGAAGCTCCCTTGTGCCCACTTCTAATTATTACCCACCCTCCAAGGGTAACCACTATCTTGACTTCGAGCCCCATAAATTCATCTGGCCTGGTTCTGTACATTATATAAGTGGACTCATACAGCATGTGCTCTCTTATGTCTGACTTTTTAAGACTTGGATTCATCCCCGTTGCATGAAGTTGTTCATTCTCATTGCTGTATAATAATTCATTGTGTAAATGTGCTAAATGTTACAATCTGTTGATGGACACTTGATACAAAAAATGATGTCATAAATATCCTAAAATGTGTCTTTTGTTGAACATACGTATACATCCCTTTTGGAAATATATCAAGGAGTGAAATTTCTGGGTCATAGGGAATGTACATGTTCAGCTTTTATACGTTCTGCTAAACAGTTTTCCAGTGTGGTTGTACCAACTTAAATTCCTATCAGCAAAGCATGAGAGTTCCAGTTGCTCCACATCCTTCCCAGCACTTTGTTTACATTGTCTGTCTTTCTCATTCTGGCTGGTGTACATAGCTAAATTTACTAGGTATACCAAGCCCTGTGGTCTTCAAATGAGTGTTATAACTTTTCCTCCCTTCTTCATATTTTATTCTATTTCCTTAATCCTTACTTTTATCTATTAATTTTTGAAATTTATACATTCTTATCAGTTGCCCTAAAGCCTCTATGGAACAATGTGAGGTATAAATACATACATAGTATAAACACAAATCTGAATGCTCAGCTAATGCTGCCGTTATCAAAAATCCTAGTCTTCCCTTTCCTCCAGTCCTCACCTCCAACTGGTTGAAAAGCAGTGTTGATTTTATCCTATGACCTATCTTGAATTCAACCTGTCCACCAATTCCCAGTGCCATTTTCTTTGTCCCAGGCCTTTATCTTCTCGTAACTGGACTAGTGTAATGTAGTCTCCATAGTATACATTCCCATTCTAATCCATATCCTCTTTTTCAAGCTTGTTTCTTCCCACTCCAAATTTAATTTAATTTCTGTTTAAAACGAAAAACATTCAGAAGTACAGGTGATGGCAATTTTTTCTTCTCTATCCAGTATATGAGAAGAAGCTTCTAAGGGATGAGGGTAATTCAAGCTGTGAAGACCTAGATTTCCACACTACAGGCTTGATATTAACTCAGGAGTGTGATCTCATATTCTAATGGGGACGTTGGTATTTTCTGCGTATTAGTCTTCCTGAGATACAAAACCCTATATTGGCGCAATACGTTTTTGAACTGCAAAAAAGCATAATCTGATTTCATAACACAGCAGTATGTTAACATTAAAAAAAATCTGTGCCTTAGTAAATTATTAATGTGAGAGATTAGCTCGCAGAGTCAACTTAACAAACTTGCTTTAGCTCTTTTTCCACTAACAAAAACATGCGTGAAACCTGATGACTTAAGCCTAGTTAGCTGTTGATTAAAATGTACGTTCCCTAATCCCAAGAGGTCAAACTAACCCCCTTTCTCTTTTTGCTTTTTTTTCCATGTCTCTATTTCTGTATCTAGAATCTGTCTGATATTGTGCTTCATCATGTGTGAATCTGTCTCCTCCCCTCCACTAGATTGTAAGCTCCTTCAGATCAAGGCCATATTTGAGTCCCTCTGGTAGAGGAAACTGATTACAATGTTGAAATATTAAAATATTCCCAAGTCCATCCTCCAAACACTTCCCAGGTTTTACTAATAGTAATGAAAAATGAGAAGAGTTTCACAAGCAAAGACATATATAAATGCCCCATAAATATACCGCAATTGCAGTCATTTAAAGAAATGAATGTAGGGGAATATTTAATAGCGAAACTTAGTCTAGGTATGGGACATGAAAAAGATTTCTTGGGAGTTTGTGGATTAATTAAAACTCCTTGTATTCATATTTCCCTTTTATCTTCAAAAAATGTCTTGACAAAAATAAACTAGAACTGAAGTATAAGATTCAGCCCTTGGTAAATCATTAATTGGTTAAATTGGTTTGTTTGTTTTTTTAAAGTAAGAGTGTTTGTTTATTTATTTATTTATGGCTGCGTTGGGTCTTCATTGCTGGACACGGGCTTTCTCTAGTTGTGGTGAGCGGGAGCTACTCTTCGCTGTGGTGTGTGGCCTTCTCATTGTGGTGGCTTCTTCTGTTGCGGAGCATGGGCTCTAGGCACGCGGGCTCAGTAGTTGTGGCTCGCAGGCTCAGCAGTTGAGGCGCACGGGCTTAGTTGCTCTGCAGCATGTGGGATCTTCCCGGACCAGGGATCAAACCCGTGTCCCCTGCGTTGACGGGCGGATTCCCAACCACTGCACCACCAGGGAAGTCCTGGTTAAATTGGTTTTTAACCTCCATCTCCCCTTTTAGGGATTCCTACCGCATCCTGGCTGTTCAATGCCTGCACCAAGAGTACTTCTCCATCAGGGTGCAGGGAATCTTTCCCTCCCACTGTCCCCCATAAAACCAATATTTACTTGTTCTCTTACTACTCTAGGGTTCTGCTCTCTGCCAGTATGAATGTGAATACATCTTTTAACATGTGTGAATAGTATTGATATTTTAACCTCAGCCCCCAAAAGTAAGAGTATGGTGTGAATTTTACTCCTATCTCAGGCTTGTGGTTAGTGATTTATTTTCCAAAAAGATAAAAAAAGAAATCTTATTTTACCTACTTGCTTCCTTCTTAAATGTAGAAAACAAAAGAAGTAAAAGTTCCCTTTGCAAGTTGTTAAAGAGAAAAGACTGAAACTCTTGGACCGCTTGTCTTCCCTCATACAGCAGTCTAAAAATGAAAAGTTAAAGTGACAGTGCTGATTTATTTTGTGCCATATTCCTAACACTATTCCTGGACTTATTGGGTTTCCTTTAAGGAATTACCCCTGCACAACAGGCTATTTTGCATTAACATGGCATCCCCCAGCCTTCCAATCACTTTCGTAGGCATGATGTCACTTGACCCCTACTTTGGCCTGTTGCAGTAGTGTCCGAATTTTACAGAAGAGTCACCAGAGCTCCAGAGGGGTTAAGTGACTGGTCTCTGAGGGTTAAGTGACTGGCCTCTAGGGGCAGAATTGGTCTAGAGCTCTGCCTTGCTGGAGTTAATGCTTCTGCCAGAATATACAGCTACGCTTGCTGAAGATTAAGATGCTGCTTTTTTGATCCTGGTTAGATATTCATCTCAAAGGGAAAAAAAAAACAACCCAGTGTCTTCATTCGGTAGCATTTGAATATTAAATTTTCCTTATCTGTTTCAACTTAGGAGGACTTCCTTGTTCGCTTCATTGACTGGTAATTCCTTTGTTTACTTCCCCCCCCCCCAATCTCAAGAACCAAGTCATAAGTATTAAAAATGGTTACATTAGCATTTAACTTTTTTATGAAATTCGAGTATTTTAGAAAGGGGCAAGTTAGGCAGGAATGTGTGTAGAATTTTGCATTTTAATTAAAAAGCCTCAAAATGAAATGAACCTCTGACAGTAACAGATGACTACCTCTAAAAGCTGTGTTACTATTTGATGTATGTTCAGTATTTTCTTGTGGATAATAAGTCCTACGCTTGTTTCAAGAAAAGTGACAGGACTAAAACAATTAAAAAAGACAAAGCTGCTCTTTTTTAATCATATGCTCATAAATAAAGCTGGGTTGTGAATTATTTCCAGAGAAGCAGTTGACACAGTATAAGTAAATCACTCTAAGAACTAAAGCTGTCTTGCTTTTTTTTGAACGTTCAAACCAAATCTCTATCCTAGTCCAATGATGAATTTCCTTTGACAAATAAATATTTACAAAGTATGAAATGTAGACTTTGTGCGCTTCCTAAGGCCATAACATAGTGTTTAAACTAAAATTTAATATTTTCTCTCTCCTCGAATACACACCAAAATAAGAACATAACTTAAAAATAATTCTCTCTTGTAGCAGACTGTCCATTAATCATTCTTTAGATGATATTGGCTTTGTGAGTATTCAGGTAAAAAGAAAACTAATTTCTAGATTGATCAGAAAATCTGAGAGTATTTATGGATTTGGAGAAAACAGTAAAATCTGGAGAAATAGAATTTTCTGTAACCCCCATTATGAAGTCAAGAAAGGTACATCTTTCAACAGCCTGCCACTTTCCTATGAAAATTCTTCATGTGGTACATGGCTTGATTGGGCAGATCCAAGGGTTAATTTACTTGTGATTTGAGAAAAGGCTGAGACTTCCTTTTTTTTTTTTTTTTTTTTTAAACTGTGTTGTGTGGGAGGAAGGTAGAAAGAGGCCCCAGAATGATTTCACTAATTGGGGTTTTCACCTGCTGTGAGTCTAATGGAATACAAAGCCTTATTTGTAGCTGGAGAGGAAGGCAGATTATGCAGAGTGTCAGAATTTCTGCCTAGTTTTGAAATTCCTGTTATTTGGCACCACCATTTGGGAAAGGCAGACCAATAGTTACAGCTTTGAGCTGTGGTTAAGGTGGACCACGAATGCCGTAGTCAGATCTGCTTGAACCACCGTAACTAATATCCATGTTTAGCGGGAGGTGGTGTGCTCCATATACCCGGCGTTACAGCACTATAGCTGGCAGGCTAATAGGTAACGCGGAGCAACCGCCGGGCCGGTGAGGTTAAAGAAGTGTGGCTTTATTTTAGTGAAGATGCTAAACTTCACATCTTTTCAGATGTTCGCTTTGATATAGGTGGCTCCGTGAAGCTTGGCTTTACCTGGAACCTGTTTGGTGAAATCTCTGGTTTAGATCGCGCGCGTGCGTGCGTGCGTGCGTGTGTGTGTGTGTGACGTGCTCTGTGTCCGAATGTAGAGGCCTCTTCATTTACTGGTTAATGCGAACTGACTGGATATGCTTAATATCCAGAAGATGCTGGTTTCAGAGTGACCTAAAGGGATTGTTATACGTATTTTAATTAGTACACCATGGTATCTGTCCTGACAATGACTCACTATCACTGTACGCATTTGTTAGACATCTGATTCACTGTTCCTGGCTAATACTTGTACTATGCAAAGAGAAACATGGAATCCTTATGCGTTTGCTGGATACCCGAATGTTGAAACTTTGCCATAAACTATGTGCTGTGCTTAATTGAAGCAATACCGATCCAAATGGGTTTTTATTAAATGATGCAGGTTATACTTAAGATCAGTTACAGAACGAAAAGCAGTTCAGATAGATAGAGTCTCTTGGAGCCAGAGGGAAGCTGGACCCTAGGGGGTGGTGAAGTCCCTCAGGGCCATCCCCAGGCAAGTGCCCCCTGCAGACCATTCCCTGTCTTTTCCTTTCCCTTTCTGCCCCTCATTTCACTCTGGTAAAAATCAGGCGAACGTTGAAACCGCGAGCAGCCTAAAAGCAAAAGGATGGGTTCGTGGAAGATAGGAGCAGCCTGGCCTCCGTCCTTGACCCTTCACGCCGTCCACTAAACGGGATCATCCAAACCCACACCCTACAAATACTGACAGTTCCAGACTCAGATGTCCAACCGCCTCTCACATCACACTGCCACCTCCAAGTCAGCAGGCTCCAGACTGAATTGACCATCTCTCCCTGACCGTCTTTTGCCTAACCCTGTCCCCTCCTCCGGAAAGTCCTGGCTTGGTGAGTGTTACTCATCCACTCCTGAGAGTCAGCCTACAACAGTAATCCTTAACCTTGGCTGCCTTTTAGAATCAGCTGGGGAGCCTTAAAAAGCCCAGGGCCCAAGGCCAGTTCAATCGAAATCTCAGGGTGGTGCAACCCAGGCGTCCGAATTTTTTTTAATGCTCCCCAGGTGATTCCAGTGGCGGCCAGCCTTGAGGACCATTGCCCTAGGCCTTCCCCCTCGTTCATTCTTACCTCCAATCAGTCAAGACTCCTGGAGTTTTAACATTATTGTATTTTCCCCCAGTCTCTCTCCCACTGCCATGGTTCACATCCTCATCACACCGCGGTCACCCTGTATCTGGTATCCTTAACGCACACTCCTCTGATCCAGCCCCACACCATTGCCCAAGTGATTTTTCTGAAAGACAAATCTGACAGAGCCACGCTGATGCTTAAATTCCTTCTTTAAAAAGCTCACCCTTACCTTTCAGGGTACAGGTCAAACTCTGGGTCACCACACCAGGTCCTTCTGCATTTGTCTACCTCTCTCATCTCTATCTGGACATTCTGTCTCAAAGCTCAAGGAGAGCACTGAAGCTCTTAGAAAGAATAAGCTGTTTCTTGCCTATTTACCTTCACTCCTGCTGTTATCACCGTTCATAATCATTGACTTGCCATTACCCCCAACGCCAATGGGCCAGAAACTCCTTTTGGGCCTACAGAGGAGGCTTCTAGAAATAGCTCTCCAGTGAGTGAGCCTAATCTCCTTTGCAGCTCTAACAGGTGGAGCTAACTTTCTCTTCCATCAGTGGTCCCTACTCAGCAGCCTATCAAGTGCCCCAGAGGGTGGCTTTGACTGGGTGGGTCCCTGTTTGGTCTGGGTCCTGGGAGAAACGGTACATTCAAAAGTGGTCCTGGAAGGGAGTGTAGTGAAAAAGGCTGTTTACTAAAATCCGAGCCGTGTAGGAGAAATAACAAGGGCAAGGGGAAGGAACGGTTTAAGGAACCTGGAGCAAGCTGTTGTTATAGAAATGACTGTCCCACAAGGCTCGTGGCTGGGGGTAAAGAAACTCGGCCACTGCCGGGCTCAAGACGAACAGGAGGGAGCTTGGGGAATAAATACCCCAACATGTCTCTCTCCTCCTGCCCTTTCATCTCCTGCTACAGGCCTTTCATCGTTACCTCCCATTGGCTGAAAGGGAAAGGAAGCCAGTGGGCAAGAGAGCCTGATTGATGCCATCCACAGAGGTCCAACATCGTGGGCCACACAGCAGAGTGGAAAAGGGCAGAGGATAGAGCTGGAAGGAAGAATGGGGAAATGCCCGGCACAGGCCCTTAGGTCAGAGAGGCTCTCATTTTTCTAAGTACCTACAACATTTAAGTGGCTTAAAAACGGGAGTTTGGTGTATGGAAAAATTCACTAGGTTGCCTTCCTAGACCTTATCTTATCTCATTCCATCCTTACCTCTGTTTCTAGCAAATTGACTCTCCTCCGCCGTCAGCCAGCAGTGAGATCACTTATGAGCACACAAGAAAAATACAGATCTTCCCCCAGAGTAAAAGAAGCCACTTCTCTGGGTGGCAGCATGACCGAGTGGCTAACAGCACGGGCCTTGAAACCAGGCTCCCTAGTTCCCATCCTCGGACTGCCACATTCTAGCCATGGTATTGAGGACAAGTAGCTCATGGTAGGTTTTTTTTTTTTTTTTTTTTTTTTTTTTTTTTTTTTTTTTTTTTTGGTGGTACGCGGGCCTTTCACTGCTGTGGCCTCTCCCGTTGCGGAGCACAGGCTCCGGACGCACAGGCCCAGCGGCCATGGCTCACGGGCCCAGCCGCTCCGCGGCACGTGGGATCTTCCCGGACCAGGGCACGAACCCGTGTTCCCTGCATCTGCAGGCGGATTCTCAACCACTGCGCCACCAGGGAAGCCCATGGTAGGTTTTAAAAGCAGGATTTCAACTTAAGTTTTTTTATGCTGCTCTCATATCTGTGGTTTACATCAAAACAATAATAATAAGGAGGAAGAGGAGAGCTACTACCAGTAGGCACTTAATGTATTGTCATACATGGCATCACTCTATAATTCATATATGAAATGAGGATATATAAATTATGTTCTTTTCTTAATGTCTTTCCCTAATAAAACAATATTCATAATCTAACTGAAATTAACAACAAAGCAGTCACAGTGAGGCACATGTCATTACTTTCTTTTTTTTTAATTTATTTATTTTTTTACTCTTTGGCTGTGTTGGGTCTTTGTTGCTGTGCACGGGCTTTCTCTAGTTGCGGCGAGCAGGGGCTGCTCTTCATTGCAGCGCACGGGCTTCGTTGCGGTGGCTTCTCTTGTTGCAGAGCACAGGCTCTCGGCGCACAGGCTTCAGTAGGTGTGGCACGCAGGCTCGGTGGCTGTGGCTCATGGGCTCTAGAGCACAGGCTCAGTAGTGGTGCATGGGCTTGGTTGCTCCATGGCATGCGGGATCTTCCCGGACCAGGGCCGAACCCGTGTCCCCTGCATTGGCAGGCGGATTCTTAACCACTGCGCCACCAGGGAAGGCCTGCCCATGCCATTTCTTAATAATACTTTCTGTATTTAATTTCTAAAACAACATCAAGATTTGGGAACAAGCCTTCAAGTGCCTGTAACTCCAGTCTAAAAAAGAACTTAAAGATGTATTTTTGAGGATTGCCATCTGTCAAATTTAAGAAAAACATCGAATAGTGATTTCTAATTTTCCATTTTTTTTCCCCAATAAATTGTTTCGAGTATTCTAGCTGGACACTGAGAAAATAGACTTGAGCATTTATATTTTAGAGAAACATATCAGAACTCCTGAATCTTGAGCAGGTAATTTAAAAGTGTAAAACAGACAAAGAGAAAAAAAAAAACAGAGAAAGACAATGTATCCTATCACACAGGTGTTACAAACCTTTAGTTGATTGATTTCTAATATTTACAAATGCCCATGCTGGGAGGTTTGTGTCTTTTCATTGGAATAGACATAAACAGTATTTAAGGGATGTGCTTGATACATTGACACAGAGATTAGAGATTACGTCACTGAATGACACAGAGATTGTCACTGATTAAGTGCAAAGGCCACCACTTCCTTATCACAGAACACTAAACCTTCTCCCCCAGTCAAAGATAGGGGCAGATGTAGAATCTCCAGTAAGACCAAGGGACAGCCTCACCCAAAGCCAGTCCTAGCGTGCCCCCCCCTGCCCCCCAGACCTTAAGAGCAGCCACGTCCACAACTCACTGGCTCAAAATGACTAAAAGATAGCAGTAAGGTCTCAGTTTAGCGGGCAGAATGCCAGAAGTGCCCTATTTGCTTTAAAATAGCAACACCAATCAGATCTGAATGCACGTGTCTTCCGTGATAACATTTACATTTGTATTTGGTTTGTCAAGGGTAATGAAGAAACTTGGCACTCCCTTTCCCTTTGGTTCCTGCACTTTATTTTTGCCTCTTTTTTATTTTTGCCTCTGTAGCAGACGGTAAAGGGAGATTGATGTCTAGAGTCCTTTCAGCTCGAACATTCTCTGGGGCTGGGGGAAATGTTGAGGGGAAAAAAAAAGAGGATATTTAAAAAGATAAAGGGGAACACTTTTTAAACTGTAAACTGAAGTAGAACAAATCAACCAGAACAGAGAGTGAAAAGGAAATGGTTGAAAGAAGATGAAAAGAAAAAGGCCAACAAAATAAATGGACAAAGGGGACAGTGAAACCACTAAGGGAGTTTATCTGAAAATACCCTTTGGACTCTAATCGAAGATATTATGAGAAGGCTGAGAAAAAATTTTGTGCTAATGAAGGCTTTCTTCTCTTCAGAATATTTCCAAGCCTGTGAGAATTTTGCATACTTAATCTGTGTCGTCATATTGCAAACTCTACAATTAGAAATATTTGAACTACCAGGCCCTGTAACTTTTCCAATGGAATGTTCCATTGGAAATGGTTTCCTTTTAGATTTCTCTAAAGAATACTAAAAGACCACACCGTGCCACACCATTGGTGGTGGTTTTTATTTAAAGAGTCTATACCACTGGTTCTCAAACTTCAGTGTGCTCGAAGTTTCTGATTGAGTAGCTCTCTCTGGGCTGGGGCCCTGGGGAATTTTCATTTCTAAGAAGTTCCCAGGCGATGCTGCTACTGCTGGTCCCAGGACTACACGATGAGAACCACTGCTATATCACAAATACACAGACAAATGCTTCCTTAAAAGCTCGTTTAGCCCAGGATGAGAGGAACCTGAATGTCATGTCCTTACATCTCCACCAATTTAGTCTTCAATTGGGTGGGGGGCGACGGGAAGGCAAGAATTATGCTTGTGAAATTTTTTTTTCTCTTTCATTCTCTAAAAAGAAAACTCTTGACCCACACACTTAATTATCTGCGATGAAGTCATTTGCACCTAGGTCATGTATTTAGGCAACAAGTAGTCTTGCTGGAGGTTTTAAGGGGGTGCTGGCAGGGCGGTGTGCGGCTTCCAGGTTCCCGGCACTACCTTAAATCTCCTCCGTCTTTCCTTCTTTTTCTCTTCTCTTTCCTTTCGGTGTTGAAAGCCCCGACTGCCGGGTCTCGGCGAGTCCGGGTTCCCAGGGCGCTCGGTGGGGGCGGAGCCCGGCCCCGCCCCGCCCCGTCTGCCCGCAGCGCCCCCTCCCGCGCGCCCCGCCCTCCCGCCCGCTAACCCGCGCTGGCTCCTCCGCAGTGCTTTCAGCTGCGAGCCTGGGCGGCGGCGGCGGCGCTCGACTTTCGGGGAGCCCGGCGGCTCTGGGAAGCTCACTCCTCCGCTCGCGCCCTCCCCCGGCCGCGGAGCCCTTGCAGCCATGAGGGAACAGCTCAAAGGGTAAGTGCAACGCGGCGCCCTCGGATCGCCGCAATCAGTGCACTTGTGGCGCCAGCAGGGTGCGACCCGAGGCGGCCAAAACTTGGAACCGCGCGGCGGCTGGACCCCCGGTGTCCGGGCGCAGGGGCACCTCCCCCGCGGGTCCCCGCGGCGCCGCAGCAGGTGCGCCCCCGGGGCTTCCCTCCGGCGCCTGGCTCGCTGGGAGACGCTTCCCCCGGCTTTGGGGCGGGCTCGGAGAGAAAAGGCTGATGTCTCGCCGTACCCGGAGGGGACAGAGTGTTCCCCACGCGGGGATTGGGGCCGCGGGAGCTTTCTGCTCCTTCCCGGGCTGTCTGTGTGGACGTGAGCCAGACAGGCTGTTCCTAAATCGTCGCACGACCTCGCAGAAGGAAGGGGCGCGCCAGGCTCTACCTTCCATTGCGCTGCAAGTGCCAAAAGGTCAACTTTCTGCCTGATTTCTTCCGAGGATTCCAACTGACATTTCCCTCGTTGCATTTTATACTGTGTTCGTCCCATGCCCCCAAACTTGCGGAAATCGGGAGAGAAAGGAAAAGCAATTAAAGCCCAGAAGTCAAGGATTTGACATAGAGGATTGAGGGTGTTTTTTTTTTTTTTTTTCTTTGCCCTCTGGGGTTGAGTGTGGAGTCATTTCTGGGTGCCCTTCTCTCGCTTTTCTCCAGGTGTTTGTGCTTGTCTTTAAGCAAAGTTTGTCATTCCCGATCCGATCACGGCACTGAAAAGGGCAGGACACTGTTTATCTCCGTTAAATTTGGAGTTAAGTTTGAAGCTTGAATTGAAAGGGTTTAGTTGCCTGAGGGAGACATATTATTAATTATAAAATACTTTAACATGAAAAAAATTCATCCAGTTTAATAAGTGACGAACCGAAGTTTTTAAGTGAAATAAACATTTGTGGCCAACAAGCTCTTCTTGGTCTCTCTGCTTCTTTACCCCTGTCTCCTCTCCTTGTCACCCCCCTCCATCACCCTTTTCTTTTTTGCCTAGATGTTTTATTTCCTTGTCCCAAATCCCCTCCTTGGAGGATACGGCTGCTCTTGGAGAAGCAGAGGAGCAAATGAAAGAAACAACATGGGTATATGAAAGGTTTCTGACCCTTGATCACCGTAGAATTGGTTTCAGTCCTCATTGTTTGATCTTGGATTGGACACGACCCTGAAGTGAAATTGCTTTGGCCAAAGTTGAGGGTGGGTGGGAGTTAAGCCCTGAAAAGCGAACAGAACGGAGGACAAGTAACAGCTGGAGCAGTCACCGAGGCAATCATCGTTGCCCTGCCTTGAGCCAAGCAGAGGAAAGTGTTACCAATTCCAGGTAACAAGAAATGGGGACTAGAATAGGATTTCTGATGCTTAGACTGACACCCCTCACCCCCTACCCACAATAGCAGAAACTTTTAAATATATTTTCCCATTCCCCCCCTGCCAGTATTCCAGCCATGCAAGCCAAGTTCAACATTCACCATGCAAATGCCAAGGTTTCTGTAGAAAGAGAGTCTGATCCCCAGATTAAAGGGAAATGATTTTGTGTGTGTGGATCAATGGGCTTCAGATTATATATGAAGCCAAACTCTAATCCTCTGCAAATCGCAAGAGAATGTTACCTTTTTATATCACTGCATAGCGATTAGTTTCCTCCCTGGGAAGTAGTGGAAAGATATTTTTTTAAAAAGGCAACTGTTTGGAATATTTTCAGTACCGAATAACAGTGGTGGCAGAAGAAATCTTATTTTAATTAGGGAACTGCCATTTTCCCGGGGGGAGCAGTAGAAATTTGTTACTTTTTATAAGTGTCGAATGTTTGTTTTTAAAGAAACTAAAAAAGCAGTTCCAATAAGTCCGATATTCCAGCACTGACAGCAGGAACAGCTCTGAGGCGGTTAGAATAACCTTGCACACTACTTGAAACTAAAGAAGGTGAGAGAAAATTTAAATTGTGTGGTAGGAAATTAGGTCAGCCCTGTGCTCAGTGGAGTAATGCTTTAATTTCTTATTATTGACAAGTAGGTGTTGCCGGGGTCTTTTGTCATATCCAGTGATTTTGTATTTTAATTTGTTTCCAGTTCTTACCACAGCTGAAAATAAAAGGGGAAAGAGAGATTATTGTAGCTTATACACATTTTTTTTTTTTAAAAAAAGGAGGGGAAATCAGAGTTTGAAGGCTGTTCAGAGAGGCATATCTGATGCCAGGTTTTGGAACCATCAGGGCCAAAATCAGTAACGTTTTTTAAAAGATTTAAAGGGCGTTTTAAGGATTATTTATGAGGCTGGTTTCTGTGTTAATGCATATGTAGAATTTTGATCTATGTTGAACATCATTGTTTTCAGGAAGACTGAACAAAGATGTAACCATTAACTTGTGAACAGGGTCTGGAATTGCCATTCTGGTTGGATATGGTATATGGGCAGTGCATTTCCGATGTGAAAAGTGAAGTGCAGAAAAGAGACAGTAACCAAAAAAACAGTACCACCCACCCTTCCACACCAGCTCCCCAGCACGGCGTATTTTTCTATGTTGTCTGTGTATTCCAGGTGAACCTGAAGTGCTTCTCGTGGAGCTACTGAGAATCCTCTCCTGTTTTTGAAGATAGGCAGAGTCAGAAATACAGCTGTAAAACCTGTATTGATCACAGACCAAAAGTTGGTTTGTTCTATAAGGTAGACTATAGATAGGAGTTATGCACATCCATGTTTACCATTTCATCCTGTTCATACTCGTTTCCTATCTGTTTAGGAGGTTAAATAATGTCCCACCAGGGCTTTGGATTCATCACAGATTGAAAATACCCACATACAGTGAAGTGACTATTTGGTTCATCATATAGTTACCCCCAACGGCAGAGTCATTTCAGCTCTGTTGCCAATTGTTTTTAGCATTAAATGATTAAAAGATTATTTTCTTTTCTCGTTTGGAGGATTAGTCACCCCCTTTATTCTTTTCTTTCCACTTGTGCTCACTTCTTTCACTTACTGCCGGTTGTAATGGAAGTGAAACTAACTCGGCAAAGGTGAACTAGAAATCTGGTTTTCTAGTTACTTTGCATTGCTTAAAAAGAAAAGGCTTGCGTGTTGGAGGGGAGGAAGGTGAAAGATTAGCTTTTGGATTTGTTTGAGTTCATTTATCTAGGTTATTCACATACCCCAGAATCACAACCAATTGGGAGAAAGAGTGAATACCTAGAAAGGACTAACTGGTATGTGTTAGCACATGAATGGAGTGCAGAAGTAGGGGCTTAGAATTTCTTCCCTCCTCCAGTAAAGGACATTTCAATTTAGCTATGGACGGATGGATTAAATAATAATTTCTGAAATCCCTTTCGTAATTTTTAACCACTGGAATACATTCCTTAAAAAAGTGGAAGTGTAGGTATATCAACAGTCATGAAATCTTTTTTGGAGGGAGGGAGCTACATGAAGCTCCCATTCAGTCTATGTGGGATTCTCCTGTCTCTCGTAGGCAAGTTTCTCTTTCCTTTTGGAATCGCGTTTGGTACAAGTTATTTCTTGCCGGTGTTCCTCCGATTTGAAGTCCATTACAGGTGGTGGCTTTTCAGACCGGTTGTCTCTGTCAGGTTAGGTTTTTCAGCTCAGCCAGACGTTTTTCTGCCCATCGATTGAAGATGCTACAATCCTCCCACGTGTGGTAGAGATGGGATGTTATTATTACGTAGTGTGGTAAGAGCCTGTACATGTGGACTCATGTGCTTTCCCCCTTTTCTCCCTTCCTCCCTCCCTGGTGCTCACCTATGACGGCCTTTGGAAATGGCAGAGGTCGAAATGCAGGGTGGTCTCAATAGAAGGTAACCTTTCCTTGCTGGACACTTGTGTATGGAATTGGTACACAATCTCTTTCGGAGCTAAAAAAAAAAAAAAACCACCCGAGAATAAGCAACACTTTTTCCATGAAGCAGCAAGCTGCAGCCTCCTTGTGCTGTGCATATAAAGTACCAGTCTCTCCCACCCCTTCTCCAGATCATAAACCAATGTGGACATGGGGCTTTCAGAAACCCCTTAAAGCATGGACTGTATCTTTTGCTTGTCTTGCTCTGTGAGATTTGGATTCTACTCTGGTACATTCCCTCGACTGACTTACTCCTCAGCCGCAAAGTGTCTCTGTGGAAAAGTCAAACAGAAACAAACAGGTTTGGAAGAGACTGAAACAGCCCTTCCCCAATCAACGCTGTCTTGTACATTTCTTTCACTAGCCTTCACCATTCAGTTGCTGAATAGTAAATATCAGAGGGATGGTCTCTGAAGTTGCACACTTCGGGGAATTTCCGCCTGTTTTTTGTCATTTGTGATTGTGTTCTATTTATCAAACCACAGTAAATGTTTCTCTCTTTTGCTTATTTTCTTGAAAACAGAGGTAATGCACATCGAGTGTTACTCTTGCCCTCTATGAAGCGTCTTAGGTGTGGCTGACTTAACCACAGTTGGATGCTCATCTATATTATAATCAATTAATGAAAGCTTTGCTTTTAGTGGGCAGTAATTTGGGGGCCGCATAATAACAGAAATGACCACATATTGAGCACCAGAAGGTATCAGTCTCTATCAGCTCGTCCTATATCAGCTCATCCTTTAACGCTCCCAGGGAAGCGGGCTGGCCCCAAATTTCACAGCTAGTAGGCCACAGAGCCAGAATCCAGTCCTAAGATTTAACACCTGCACTTGACATTGTTGGCCTCCCTAAGCTCCTCTTTCTGTGTGCAGCCGCTGTGCTTTCTGCTCCCCTTGAAGTGTCCACGTTTAAGCTATTTCTCCTCTCTCCACTCCCGCCTTTCCCTCAAAGATAATGAGTAGTCTCTGCTTATGAGCACTGAAATATTGTTCAGGGCCGCATTTTACTGCATCAAAGCCCAGTCAAGTAATCCCCGAAAACTGGAAATACGATGCTATGGTGATTTATGTAGATGGGCCAAAGTAAGGAAAAGTATATGTAGTTATCTCTCCTGGGTTTATTCACGGAATCGAATGCCGAACAAAGGTGTTTTGTTCTTTCTGTGGCAGGAGCTGATAGCCAGCAAACACACTTAGCTAAACTTCAAGAAATGGAAGAGAACTGTGAATGCTTCATTCAGGCCCAAGTAAACATAGGAAAAGGTGCGGTGGTATATAGAGTGCCGAGTTAAAAAGACATTCTGAAAGTAATGGTAAGAGGGAAGATACAATCTACGAGTCGGGCAATGGATGAACCTTAAGCCGAAGTGAAATACAGTCATCATAGAGATGAGATCTGGGTACGGAGAAGAAAGTAATGGAAAAGCGTCAGGGACAGTGAAAGCAAATGAGAACTGAGGCGATTTATTTATTAAACTGATGTCAGTATCTCTTTGACAGAGTTGAATAACACTTGTCAGTGTCCTTTCTGTATGTTCTGAATTGGACAGCTGAAGAAATCCTGATTTTTGATTATTGAGTACCTAACAAGGTCGTTTTCTTACAGCAGAAGTGCATCCGACTTGAGGGTACAAAAAAGAAACAAATGCTGGTTACCAAATAATGATCATATTGCTTTTCCTGTTGAGAGCAAAGGTTGGGGTCTCTCTCCTTGTAAAATAAACATTCGTCACTGCAAGATGGAAGGCCTGTGAAGTAATGAAGCCAGATGAGCCAAAGGCATACTGCGCTTTTTTTTTTTTTTTCTTGTCTCCTTTTCTCCACTACTCGTTCTAAATTCTAAAGTCTCTCTTTGTATTTTATGTTTTAGCCACGAGACCCAAACAACTTGCTGGGACCATCCCAAAATGACAGAACTCTACCAGTCTTTAGGTAAGGACATGGCCCTGTTTCCTCCAGGTGAAATGACAAATGACTCGTAGGATAAAGTAGTTGGTAGCGTGCAAGCCATTTGTCATCTAAATACATCACTAGATTGTTTCGGGGTGAAAGCCGTGACACCTTTGTATTCAGAATTGACAGTCAACTTTCTGTTTTTCCGAGGTTGCTTACAAATAAGTTTGAGGAGTGCACTGGTTCCCGAAAACTCAGTATGTCTGAGAGGGCCAAAAGGTCTTGCTAGTTTTCTTTTTTGTCTAAAAGGACGGAAAAGATACTTGCAATTGAAGGCTATGCTTTCCCGCCAAAGAAAGAAAAGGGTTTCGAGTTATTCTTACTGATTTCTTCCTTGTGAAACCAAGAAGGCACTTTTGCCAGGCCATGAATGCCGTGTAAAGGAATTTCCTGCAGTCACTCCGTGCTCCCCATTCCCAAGCCTGTCTGGTCGGCAGCATGCATGCTCCATGAAAGTCCACTCTATACCATTTTCGATCCCTCGGGAATAACCTGAAATGAATTACTTCACATTGTAACTAGTTGTTGTTTTAATTTAAGACTCGTCATGCTGTCTCTACTACTCAGCATTTTTTAAGTGCCTTTTTGCGAATGGACATATATACAGACCGAAATGCGTGAGGTGAAACCTCTTTGGGTTTTAAGTTATGTGACAAAAGCCCATGGGAATCAGGGTGCACCAGCATAAATTTTGGATGTGTGTGTGTCCATGGATCTGTGTGTAGCTGCTGCTGCCTTTCTCTCATAGGTTCCCATTGGTTAATGAATTGCAGCTATAGAGACATTAAGGCATGGAGTAGGAGGTATTAGCCCCCCCCACCCCCCAGATATTTCCCTAAACTCTTTCCAATAAGGACCTACTGTATAGCACAGGGAACTCTGCTCCGTATTCTGTAATAACCTAAATGGGAAAAGAATTTGAACAAGAATAGATACATGTATATGTATAACTGAGTCACTTTGCTGTATACCTGAAACTAACGCAACATTATTATAAACGATAGAAGTTCCTTCTAGAAATCTGAAAAAATACAAAGCGTGAAAAAGAAAAGTCACTTATAATTCTACTAGCCAGAGATACCAATACATTTCAAGTAATATTATGTCAGCTCAGTCTAGCAGTAAGAGAGAGAGAGAGAGTGTGTGTGTGTGTGTGTGTGTGTGTACAGGCACATATGTACACACACTCCCTTTTAAAAACTTAAGGAAAATCAGGATCAGTTCATTCTCAATTGCTACATTTTCAGCCCCTGCAGAGTGTTTCTGGCTTTTATGCTGCACCGTTTAGACCACAGGTGGAAAGCTTGAATGCTTATATTTTGGCAAGTGAGAGAATGAGACTTCATCTGAAGTGGGCATTGGCTGTGCTAGAAGAGCTAGCCCAGTGCTCTCAAGACTTTGGATTTTTCAAGACAAACTAGAAATCTTTCAATAAAGAGCTCGTTGAAACTGGGCCTCCTGCTTATAACCTCTGGTGTACATAGGCTCAGCCTACTTATAATTTTTTCTACTCTAATCACAGTGATCTCTAGTTCTAATATTTTATTTGAAAATTATAATTACTATAGAATCAATACTTGTTCATATTTTTTAAAGTTTAAAAAATATAGACAAGTTAACAAAAAAGAAGTCATCTGTAACCCACCTCTTAGTTAACTAATGTTTAATAATCTAGTAGGTATCCTCAAAAACTTCTTTCTGTGCATACATTTTTACAAAAGTTGGGTCGTGTTGTTTTATAATCAGCTTTTATTCACCTAAAGGTAATGTACCATGGCCATCTTTCCATTTCATTGCATTGTACTCTCTACCAGCTTACTTTTAATTACTCTGTAATGAGAAATCACAAACATGGTTGATAAAAAGCTAATTATGAACTCTCAATGAAGAGGTGTTTGCACCTTCAATAGGAATTAAATATGCTGTTTATCGTCATATTTCTAAAGTTCTCTCAGTAGGTCAAATGCGGTGGTAAACTCAAAGCTGGTAATCTGGCATGATTTGTAACCTTGGGCAAATCACCCGACTTTGGAAGATAATGGAATTTTACAGTTGCAGGGAAATTTAGAGCTCATTTGTTAACAGACTTTTTCTTTCATGAAATCGACTTAATTGAGATCAGTTATATAGATTAAAATGCTGCCATCATTAATATGTGGTCAGTTCCACCACCAGCAGCCGCTCCCCCCCACCACTTTGAAGTTTTGGTTTTTGTTATCCTGGCAACAAACATCTTGGAAATGAACTAGGTGTTGAAATTTGATTTTCAGCTTTCAAAACTTATATTTCCAATATTTTCGTTATAATCACATATTACTTGGGCTAACTTGTATTCAAATGGTGACACATGACATAACATCTTCCATTTATTGAGAACGTACTGTGTGTGCTGCGCATGGAAATGTGTGCGAGCAACCATCGTGCCTGGTAGATGTCGCCAACAGCCTTCTTTCACAGGGCAGTGAAGTCAGGCGCAGAGAAAACCCTTTGTCAGGGACACACAGCCATATGTATGGCTCTACGCTGGGATCTACCCCAGATCTTCTGTTCGTGTTTGCACTTAGCTCATTGATATTATTAACTTAGCAAAGTATGTCCATGTAGATTACCACGCACCTGCTACAAATAGGTACAGATTGACAGTTTTACCTATGGAGAGACAGTTATTTGAATGGTATTTCTGGAACAAACCATTACATTGCTAGAAATAGTATGGTGCATTCCTGAACGGTGGACACTCTGCCTTTCCCCATTGCCAGGCACACGTGGAATGATTGCTTTAGTAGTTTGTTGTGTGTCTATATCCCTGAGATAACCTACAAGTGTTTCGAAGTTGGAATATAAGCATAACATACTGAAAAGAAGCCTTTAATTTCTTTTTCCTCTTTATATATTGGCATATGTTTTTCCTCACGAGGTATCCCTTTAGGTCCAAGTTGCTATTTTGAACTGGATGAGATGGTTGGAAGCCTTCCACTACACTTAGTTCGTGAAAGGTATCATGAAAGCAAAACTGGTCTGGTGTGGTCACGGTGTTAGACCATACCTCGGGCCCTCTCCTAACGGAACCTGAACCTCTTGTCTGTGGTGACAAGTTGAAAATATCAAGAAGTTGCTAATCCCCACCATAGCGCCAACTCCAGACATAACTCTACTGTAGAAGCTACAGTGGCTCACAGCATGCAGGAGATGTTACACACCCCTAAATATTGCCCACCTCTGAGGGGATTTCCATGTTTTTCACGTGATCTGCCCCTGACCCTCCAAACACCACAGTATTATAAGCCAGAGTCATTTGGTAAGGACCGAAAAAGTAGGACTTGGGCATTAACTGATGGAAGGCTTTGGTGTTACTCGAAGTGTTAATCTTAGAGATCTCTACTTAGTAGAATTCTAGGTGATTTTTTTTTTCTTCCTTTCCTGACTTTCTACAATGAGTTTATACTATTTACAATGAGGTATTTAGCAAAAAAACTTTCTTCATCAGTACCCCCTATCCCATTCCTTAGTGTCCCTACAGCTCTAATTCATCAACCAATGAGAACCTGTGACAGAAAAGCAGCAATAGCCATACACACACACACACACACACACACATGCATACATCACACATACGTATGCATATAAAAAATTTATGCTTAAGTCCTGATTCCCATAAACTTTATCAGGTAAATGTAAACACAAGGGGATCACCTCATGCGTCGTTAGTCTCTAAATATGTCCGTTCACAAAAAGCTGACTTAAAAAAAGTTAGCCTTGTCTTCTTTAGCACTACATTTTTTATTTATTTTTTTATTTTATTTTATTTTTTTTTGTGGTACGCGGGCCTCTCACTGCTGTGGCCTCTCCCGCCGCGGAGCACAGGCTCCGGACGCGCAGGCCCAGCGGCCATGGCTCACGGGCCCAGCCGCTCCGCGGCACGTGGGATCCTCCCGGACCAGGGCACGAACCCGCGTCCCCTGCATCGGCAGGCGGACTCTCAACCACTGCGCCACCAGGGAAGCCCTACATTTTTTATTTAAAAAATGTAAAAGAATTCATTTCAGGTTATTCTCAACAGATCTGTAATGGCTTTTTTGTGTTTTCCCCGTGTAGTTAGGCTGTGTACCCACTCAAAAAATTCCAGGTTATGAAGGAAAAAATTGTGGGGCTCCCACACAAACACAAAACGAGGCATAGTAAAGAAATAATTTAAACATTCACAGACATGACCTGACAGTCATTAGGAATTGGAGCATTGGAAGGTCTCCAGAAAATTTTTTACGCAACGTTAACGGTTTGGCAAAAGCACTGTCTTGTTCGCACAGAGAAGAAATCAATAAGAACAACTCGAAAACAGTTTTTTCTTTCAGCATTTTTCTCTGACTACCCCCAATGTGGCGGGGTGAGCGGTATATAAAAAAATTTCCCATATCTTTTTTTACGTGGCCCTATTATCCTTATCCCTAGAATGAGGGTATTGGACCCCCAAGTGTTGAGGAATTTTGTTTTTCTCTTGCTTTGGGCGGGGGTGGGGCAGGTTGTTTCCCGAACTTGCTGTGATCATAATTTTCAAGAAGTACCTTTGGCTGGTTCTGCAGACAAATGGATTTCTAAAAATTTAATCATTGCTATTTTTAAAAATGCACATTCTTGGCAAACAAGCAACAGGGAGAAGATCCTGCCGTCCATCCCTGTCTTACAGGCCAAGTGAGACAGGCTGATATCAAGTAGGGAGGCTCTCTGGAAATATACCTGCGGGGCCATCTATTTGCTGTTGAGAAGGCATATTCTTCCTCATTTCTGAGAAGTAATAATATGTTCCATTCATGAGGTGAATTTCAGATTTCTATTAGCATCTTTACAAATGGAATGGCAAACTGTTGTTCCAAACGCTTATCTTGGTGATTTTAAAACGTAAAGCTCTTTAAGGCACCGGAAGGCATTTTAAAACTCAGTAGATGTTAGATAGTAATGTGCTCTGGAATTTATTTTGAAATACTAATATACTATTGATTTATATGGAGTGCCGTTATATGATAAAAAGCCTCTCATTTTCTCACAATTTATGTCTAGGTTCTTAAGTTCATCACTGAAATTTTAACATTAAAAAAAACCCATTCCCCCCCACACCCATATAATATGTGCTGCTTAAAAATACTTTTAAAAAGTATTTCTTAGTCTCTCTTGGGCTCCCCTGGTGGCGCAGTGGTTGAGAGTCCGCCTGCCGATGCAGGGGACGCGGGTTCGTGCCCCGGTCCGGGAAGATCCCACATGCCGCGGAGCGGCTGGGCCCGTGAGCCGTGGCCGCTGAGCCTGTGCGTCCGGAGCCTGTGCTCCGCAACGGGAGAGGCCACAGCATTGAGAGGTCCACGTACCGCAAAAAAAAACACACAAAAAAACCAAACAAAAAAAATCTAGATGTGCTGGCTGATCTGACATTTCTTATCCCAATTTCCTTTTCCTTCTTTGAATCCCTCTCACCACCAGCTTTTTTTTTCCTCTAGGGGTGTTGGTTCCCCTCTTTTCCTGCGGGTCTGGCATTCTCCAGAAGGATCTAGCCCCTCTTAGCTGCTGCCCCAATTCTGGAGCCCACTCTCCATGATGCGTCCCCAAATGATGCAGAATCTCTCAATTTTCAAAAATGGACTTATAAATGTTTTAGGAATTCTTAGGAAAAGTGGTCTCAAAAACCCTTGTGATTTGAAGGCAGTCTGTCAGCACGTGGCCCCAAGCCTCATGTCTGTTGCCCGAGAAGAGCTTCAGAATGTTCAAATGAGGGCTCAGTTCTGGGGTCTGATGGGTCTGAGGCTGGTGTGATTCTTCAGCAGTCCTAGTTAAGAGGACCACCAGTCAAGTCAAGAGGCTAAGAGCTTCTTCGGGATACATCAGTGTTGTTATTAATAAATAATTGCAGCTGCTCAGACAGAGTTGGAAACACTGCCGTACAAATCCCCTACCTCTTTCCTCAGTTTGCCAAGAGGAAGGAAAATAAGTTCGCTTATTCTCTCCCTCTTTTGTTAGGCTTTCTCCATTCCATTAAGTATTCCCTCCTGAGGATGCTCTACCGATTGCTTGGGAACTGCGGGGACTCTGAATGACTATGAATTCCTTCTGCATGGGGAGCGTGTCCTAATGGTTTTCCCAGCATATTTTGTAAACTCAACTGTCCTCAACCAAGTGACTCAATGTTTAGCATTTTCCTTCTCTTATCTCTAGTTCTTTAAGTATTGCCAAGTATTAAAATTTCCGCCTCTGGATTTTCTACTACCGTAGGGCCTTGAACTGGAAAGAATACCTCAGTTCAGGTCCCAGCTTTGGTGTGACCTTGAGCTGGTCCCTTGCTTTCCCTCAGTCTCAGATTTCTGGCTTATCAGGTCGGGCAGCAACCTTCCATCTCTAAGTGTCTGGTTTTAGTTTAACTTCGGACTGGATTTGGCTTGGCCTTATGAATGCTGTGCCCAACACCCACCCCAGTTTCCCTGTGTCCCCACCAGCCTGGAAGATAGGACTAACAAGATCACTGAATGAGTAATTTTTGTACTTTCATTTCTGTAGCACTTTACCGTGTGCAGAGAGCTTTCAGAAGTCACCGTATTTAATCTTTACGCAGCTGTAAATTAGGTATATAGGTGGCACATGACCTGAATTTTCTGTCATTTTCCGATCTCCTGTCCTGCCATCTGTTTGAGTAGGCTCCTGTTTTCGATTTAGAAAATTATGCTATCATATGAGTGGATGGGGCAACTGTTTCCTCCTCCTTTCTATTTGGACTTGAGCAGGCTGAGGCGCAAGACTTGCTTTGACTTATTCACACTGACATATGGGTAGAAGATAAGGAACCAAGTCCAGAGAACACGTTTTATGGCTCCTAGTTTGCTGTTCTCAAAGGAACATCCATTACTTGTAGCATGATTTATAGAACTGCTTTATCAGCATAATTAAGCTGTGGAATCGCAAATGACATTCTTTATTCCCTAGCTGACAAAGTTAACACAGGAGATTTACTCAGATTTGCAAAACAGAAGGCATAAGACCTTAAAGCTGTTATAAATGTTCTTCGTTTATGTCTATCCTGCTTATAAAAGAGAAAAGAGAAATAATCTGTTCTTTTCACTTCAGTTAGAATCGATTGATTGTCCCCATTTGTAACAGAGAAATGTAATCTTCGAATCAAAAGTTATGGTGTTTTAATGGGATATTCTTTTATAATATTCTTCTTGTTCAAATAACTTGATTTAAAGCTTCTAATTGAAGAACATAAATAAATAGATGTTTCTGAATTGCATCTTGCAAAGCTTATTTCAGAAGGAAACTCAAAAGGATTCTCTTTCAGACTTAGACTCGTTTACAAGTGAGAAGAGCTGCCAATTTTCTGGTAGTTTACTTGATCTAAATAAGAGGAGCATTAAGGTTACACCTGCAGCTGTGAGAAAAGTGCTGGATGTGTACAATTTTATGTAGCTGGGTCTGCAGAAGACAATTTTTGCACACGAAGTAAAGGCGTCTAAAAACGTGTCTGCTCTTTTTCAGACATTTCCAATATTTCTTTTTTAAGCACACAAGTCTGATTACCTCTGTACGTCTCCCGGGAGCTGCAGTTTTGCTGGAAAGAGATTTAGAACAGTCAGAACACTCACATAAAATAGATAGTGAGTTCTTAAAGTCCATACTCTCTACAGTAGTAATAAAGTGACCTAAAAATATTCTGAAAGAGTCTCTTACGACACAGTGGATGAGTCATTAGCTTATTTATGAATTGGTGTTATTCTGTGAGAATGTTTCAGAATTTGCCATTCCACAAAGTCTTGATCCCTTGCACAACTTCAGGGAAGTCCTTGTGCCCCCTCATAAATTGAAGCTTATGTAACTGGGACGTACGCTATATATGAGTTTGCGTTCGTGTGCGCGCATACCGGCCTGCACATATATTGATATGTTTGCATACATATTTTTTTATCAAGCATTAATTTTGGTGGAAAGTGCTTCATTTTATATTTTGCTTTCTAGTTCTGTAGAAAGGCTGTCAGTTTTAGAGCAGTGCTTCTCCAGCTGGTGAAGGACAATTGTTTTTAAAACATCCAGTATGTCAGGGACTTTGAGGTGGTCTTATTGAAACTGACGAGTGTACACTCACATCACACATAACTCACCGCACAAGTTCAGCCGCACTTGACCTAGTCTGTACCTTGTTCCGTGAAATGGACCCATTGATTACGCGTTTGGATGTCATGGCAATGTCAAGGTTGCTATGAAAGTTGATTAACACATTCCTAGTTTCTGTGTGTGTGGAAAACTGTACTTTGAGTAGCACTGTTCTAGAGCATTTAATTTTTGAAAGTATACATGTAAACTCAAGTCAGGTGACCTTGGGAGAGGGTAATTAACTGACACCAAACAAGAACACCTGAAAAATGTTATTTATGGATTTTATCTCTTGCCAGTTGAGTCAAGTTCAGGCAAAGGAAGGATCTATATTCTTTCCCATTTCGTAGGCCTCCTTAGCAATTATTTTGGAGGCCAAAGTAACAGGACCACCCAATACAGGAAAGGGCTGGGTATGAAGTGGCAGGATCCCTGCTGCCTAATTTCATGCCTCCTCTACCCCTATAATTAAATGTAGTGTATAACGTATCATAGTTTGCAAATACAAATTTGTTTTTATCTAGAACATAAAATGTGGCATGTGTACTCTTTATGTTGTGTGTTGAAGTCAATGGGGAACTGATCGATTATACTGTGACTTTGTGTCACTTTATGAGTTGAGGTTGGGAGGTAAAGTGATGTAGCAGCATAATAGTTCATTCACTTCGAGGCTGGTGAGACATGGATTTGAAATTCTGGCTTTGCCACCAGTTCTCTGTGGCCAAGGCAAAGGCAGTAACAATTTTGAACCCCAGTTTTGTGATTTATCAAGTGGTTATGATGGTACTTACCTTGGGGGGTGTTGTGGGGATTAGAAATAATAGATGTAAAATTACAAAATGTCTGACATAGTAACTGCACAAGGAATTATAATAACTATTGATGATGGTGATGATGCAGCACTATCATACCCCATGTCCCTCCTCATCCAAAAGAAAGAAACATGCACAATAATTCAAAAGTGAAAGGCAAGGAGAAAGCCTGTGAAATAATGTGACATGCCCACAAAAATGCCTGATACAGAGTAAGCACCTGACAAATGGTGGTGGTACTCTTATGGTAGGGAGGGGACAAGGGAATGGCTGCAGAGGTAAGGACGGATGAGACCATAAAAAGCTCATATGACATGTTGAAGGCTTTGATGCTAAGATTTTCGACTTGGGTGTTATCAGTCAGGGTCCAGTCAGAAAATAGAAACCGGGCTTCCCTGGTGGCGCAGTCGTTGAGAATCCGCCTGCCAATGCAGGGGACACGGGTTCGAGCCCTGGTCCGGGAAGATCCCACATGCCGCAGAGCAGCTAAGCCCGTGCGCCACAACTCCTGAGCCTGCGCTCTAGAGCCCGCGAGCCACAACTACTGAGCCCGCATGCCGCAACTACTGAGCCCACGTGCCTAGAGCCCGTGCTCTGCAACAAGCGAAGCCACCGCAACGAGAAGCCCGTGTACCGCGATGAAGAGTAGCCCCTGCTCGCTGCATAGAGAAAAGCCCACGCACAGCCACGAAGACCCAGTGCAGCCAAAAGTAAATACATAAAATAAATAAATTTAAAAAACAATAGAAACCACTTTAGTTATTTCAAACAGAGGCGATTTATGCCGGAAATTGGTTACCCAGTGATGGAAGAGCTAAGAAGCCAAACAGACGGCAGGGAGCCTCTGCTGTACCCAGGGCTGGAGGGACAGTGCCAAGAGGTAGTATCACCAGAGCCCCAGAAGCCAGAGCCATCAGCTGGAGCTAGAACCAGTGGCCAGTTGGGACCACTGAGGGAGGGGTTAATGGGGGGGGGCGGGGAGGCGGGATCCAGGGAGGGCACACACCTACTGCCAGAGCTTGTGCTGAAGACAGAGAGAGAAACGGAGAAATAGCCTGGCCTCTCCTTCCTCCTGGCCTTTCCCTCAGTTCTTCTGCCAGTGACTGCCATTGGCCATACTTACTTAGAAGCCAATTGTAAGGGAGCAGGAAAATGCCATTCTCTGTACTAGAGGGCAGAGCAGGGGAACGTCAGAGAATGGATCTGAGAACCAGCTAGCAAGTGGCTGAAGTGCAGGAGGCCTCATGGACTGTGATGCAGTCAACCATCTCTGCCAGTATGCAGGGAAGAGAAACACAAAGCCTTAAAAGCTTGCATAGGATTTTCTGAGTCTGAAGCAACTTAAATGAGGCACTAAAAGGGTACACTGGATTCAAAGGAAACTGACCTAAAAACAAGCAAAGAGGAGGTAGCAGTCAAAAAGTTATCTGCACAGCAGTCCAAACACTAAGAATAAGCTCTCATGCATTTGATTGTAGTACTTGCATTATTTATAGTTGTTTATGCTCAAGTCTCTCAGGGCTAAGTAATGAATTCCTTTAAAGCAGGAACTGTCTTCCTCATCTTTGTCACTAGCACCCAGTGCATGGTAGTCTCTGAATAAATAAATGTTCATTGAATGAAACACAGTAGAGCAAGCGAGAGTGATTTTGCTGAGGAAGAAGACAAATACCACTCAAGAAGACAGAAAGTTGTATCCACCTAGAGGGGTGGGATAGGGAGGGAGGGAGGGAGGCTCAAGAGGGAGGAGATATGGGGATATATGTATACATATAGCTGATTCACTTTGTTGTACAGCAGAAACTAACACACCATTGTAAAGCTCCAATAAAGATGTTAAAAATAGATAAATAAATTTAAAAAAAGAAGACAGAAAGATATAGATGATATTTTCCTAAGGCAGATTATTAAAGCAGCAAGATGGAAGTCTCTGGAGAGATGGAGTTCTTTCCAGAAAGTGCAAGATAAAGCATCATGGTAAGAAAAATTAGGAATGTTAGTTAAGTTGTAAATTTTATTGGCAATTTGATATCTTAGCACAACCAGGTGAACTGCTACCCTGGAATTAATTTTATTCTAAAAGGAATAACTCATTGATAATCAAGGAGCTAAGACCCTTGAGGGACTTCCCTGGTGGTCCGGTGGCTAAGGCTCCGTGCTCCCAATGCAGGGGGCCCAGGTTCAATGCCTGGTCAGGGAACTAGATCCCACATGCCACAACTAAGAGTTCGCATGCCACAACTAAGACCTGGTGCAGCCAAATAAATAAATAAATATTTAAAAAGAGAAAAAAAGGAGCTAAGACCGTGAAAGAAAGGGTCACCGTGGATTTGGAATTTAAATAACAAGGAAACACTGAACACAATTTGGTGTGCTGGTAGCCTCAATTATTCATTGGTTTCTTAACTCAATAAACACTTAAGAGTGTGCCAGGCATTGTGAATTCTACACTTTAGGACAACAGGCTAAAAATATTATTGAAGGTATAAACATTTTTACAGTAATCTTATTTTTTTTGAACGTTACAAAACATATGTTCATTCCAAAAATTTGGAAAGATGAAGTGTAAAAGAAAACAAAAATCAATTTCAATCTCAGCGCACAGAAATAACCATCATTTACATTTTAGAGGATTGCTTCCAGTCTTTTTTTCTATGCATTTCTTATATAGTTGTTTGAGGCAATATCCTGTTTATAACGTTGTATGCTACTTTATTCACTAAATGTCCCAAGTTTTCTCTCAGTCTTAAATTCTTTGGGTATGTTATTTTTCCCAAGTGGCATTTTCCTGAAATATTACTTTTTAAAAATAATTTCCCATTTTTCAAAAATTAATTTATGGCAGAGGAAACTCAAATTCATGTTGAATTTATAGAAGTAAATCCTTAAGATTCTGGAGACTTCTAACAAACAGGCTTCTGAGAAGAAAGCCAAGTAAAGTGTTATGATGCCTTCTGTCCAGAAAGCTACTTATGTATTAGAGGTGATACAGAACAAAAGTCAGTAATCATAAGGCTGATAAGAAAAATTTATCCTATGATAAATACAGTTTATAAATTTACATGAACAAACACTTTTCTAGCACAAATATTTTAATTGATAACATTGCTTTTGCCAAATATTTATGCTCTCAAGGTGACAAGGCAACTATCCTTGGAAACTTGCAGTGTTACAGAAAAATCTTTGCCTTCTTAGCAATCAAATTTAGACAGAAACTCAATTTTATGATAAGTTCCTGTAAGTTTGAATTTTTATAATAACGGAGATATAAAAATTCACTTACCTATTTTTTTCAGATATTAATCTCCAAACTATTCTTCTTTATTAAAGTATAGTTGATCTACAATGTTGTGCTAGTTTCAGGTGTGCTTCCTAGTGATTCAGGTTTTTGGCAGATGATATTTCATTAGAGGTTATTACAAGATATTGGATATAATTCCTTGTGCTATACAGTAAAGCTTTGTTGCTTATCTATTTTATGAACTGCAGTTTGAATCTGTTAATCCCAAACTCCTAATTTGTACCTCCCCCTCCCCTCTGGTAGCCGTAAATTTGTTTTCTGTGTCCATGAGTCTGTATCTGTTTTGCTCTATACATTAATTTGTATCGTATTTTAGATTCCACATATAAGTGATGTCATACAGAATTTGTCTTTCTCTGTCTGACTGACTTCACTTAGTACAGTAATCTCTAGGCCCATCCATGTTGCTGCAAATGGCATTATTCCACTCTTTTTCGTGGCTGAGTAGTATTCTATTGTGCATGTATATCTCACACCTTCTGAAGCCCATTGTCTGTTACTGGGCACTGGGTTGCTCCCGTGTCTTGGCTGTTCTAATGCCATCCATCCGCCTTCTCTCACTGTTGGCGCTCACCCAGGACGGGTCTTACTGCCTCTTGCCATCTGTCCCTATTCCCTTTACCAAACGATCTCTCTTTCTAAAATACTTAGTTTCATTTCAGTGTTCTGCAGTCTCCCTACACTGTGCCTATGCTGAATGTATTATTTATCTTGCTTGAGATTTACGTTTCATTTTTTTCTCCACTTTGAGAATTTGTGTCTTGAATCGATTTTGGAAATTGGTGAGCATTGTTTGTTCAGTTATTGCCGCTTTTCTCTTCTCTCTGTCCTGTCTTTTTAGAACACCTCACAGATACGTGTGGGTCCTTTCTGTGCTCTCTTCCATGAAGAGTCATCTTTCAGCTGTAATCTGTGATATCTCCTCAGCTCTGTCTTCCAGTTTCTGTAGAGCAAGAGCCTACTGTCTGATTCCCGTTGTGTTTGCAATCACTTATTATAATTGTCAAAAATTCACTTACCTTTAACTTACCTATCCGGAAAGAGAATGGCTAGCACAACACACACATTATCTTTGCAAAGCATTCGTGCTTACAAAGAGCACATTCTGTTCAAGGTTCTCTGTTACACCGTCAATTAAGGCTTGTAGCCTCTTACTTCAGTTACATTTTCTGGCCAAGGTGCACTTAAAGAGTATGAGCTAATAATATATTCCACAGTTGTTTCCAGTTTTTTCGCCGCTTGAAGTAAAGCCTGTGAGGAACATCTTTGTGCATAAAGCCTTTCCATATTTGTTTCATTGAAGTGTAATCACTGAGTCAAAGGATAGTAACGTTTTAAGTTTTGTGGTCTATACACTTCCTGAAATTCTCTCAAAAGGTGGTGTCCATTTATACACTTGATATGTGAGAGTGCCCACCTTATATGCCCTTGCGTTAGTTTTATTTTTGAAATTGTAAAGGAAAACCATATCGTCGTCATTATTTGCATATCTTTGATTACTAGTGATCATGAACATTTTCTTTTAAATGTTCACCGAGCATTTTTCCTCTTTTGTGAGTAATAATGAAAGCAAAAGCGATTTAACTGAACAAAACTCTTCCAAACTTTTCTTTCATAATGTAATCTTTTTTTTTTTCATTGTGTTGAGGGACTCTTGGTGATGCGAGACTCCTGATTACATCAGTACAGTTTTTGAATTATGCCTTAGCTTTCTCTTCTCCAAGCTAAATAAGCCTAATCCGTTTATCCGTCCTCAGTGGACCTATTATCTACCCATTATGTTAGATTTTCTTATTCTCTGTGCCAGCTTCAGTTTCTTCACATTTTCTTGTAGTTCTCTTAATAAAGGGCTATTCAGTATGGGTGGAGAAGGAAGGTTGCTTCCTGCCTCTTGAGTGATGGAAGCTTATACCTACCATAGTTATACAGTCCCATGTGAGGTGTTGATTTTTTTTTCCCCTGTAGATATGGAGTACTTAGAACGTTCCAGGCCCTGCTCTGAGTAACAGGATACAAAGAAACATAAGGCATGATCTCTGTCCATCTACCACATTGGTCTGAACCCAGCCACGCAATGGACCCTGCGATGTGATAGAAGTCCTGGCCTTATGAGAGTAACAGGCACAGCACCAGCTCTGCTTGGGGCCAGTGGGGGGGGGGGGGGTGCTTAAGTTATTCTGAGTCCTTTCTGCCTTTGCAACCCAAATGACAACCATGTTATTTTCTTTTGTTGCTGATAGTTCATTAATGCCAGCATATACCCATTTTGTTTTCCAAGGCAGATTTAAATGTCTCAAGTCGCAATGACTGAAGGTTTAAATTCAAGCTAACATATACACACACGGAGCTTATCATTGCCTGGTTTCATGGTATTTGTTGTGTACAGATTCTAGAAAAGCAGTATGTCAGCTTCACAAAAGACCATACTGTCTCCTTTGGGGAATAAAATTGATATACATGAAATAGTTAATAAATGCAATAAGACTGTATACTAAGTTAGATACTACCAAGGTCAAATGTACGGCACCTTGTACAGGTAGAAAGAGCAGTACTGATTAGAATCATTGGGGAAGGCTATTTGGAGAGTAGAATAAAACATTGTTCTGCGAAGGAATTTTGTACGACTTACGTAAACTAAAATGTGGGCTAGGGTGTTCCAGATAGTGTAACAGCATAAGCAAAGGTATAAATTGAGAGAAAGACTAGCTTGTTTAAGGGTCAGTGAGGACATTGTTTTGGGAGAACCTTCTCCAGGTTTTTGAAAGAAAACCTGATTCGGTGCCATTCAATTCAGGGTAAATTAAAATGCCTTAAATTATAGGAGGAGAAATGTAAATTTCATTTGATTGGTAGTGGGAAAAATGTTGAACCTTTAGAAGAGAGACATGATGAAGTCTGTGTTCTGTTTTTAAGAATGAGAATGTGATGGGATGGTTGGAGCAAGAGAGAAGAGAGGTTAGCTATTCTGTTTTGTTTTGCTTTGTGGCCCTTGAGATGATAAAGACCGTAGGATAGCAATGGGGGAAAGACATGAGGGCATGACTCTGGAAGTTTTCTTTCCAAGGTAGAATTGTCTGAAAGTAACGACAGATTGGTAGGTTTTAAAGAAAAGAGAAGAGTTATAAGATACCTTCTAGCTTTTCAGCCTTGATGACCCAGAGAATGGTGATACACCACTGAGCAAAAAGAGGAAATTGCAAAGTGATTGGGACAATAGGAAGTATCAGAATTTTGTTGACTTTATGTACTTCTGGATTTATCTATCTTTCTACAAAGATGTATTTGGGGTAGCTCATGTAAGTGTATGAACTTTGATATCATAAGCATATATTTCTCATTGATCTGGTCAAAAGCCCTGTGAAGTATATTATTATCTCCACGGTCCGGATGAGGCTCAGAGAATGTGGGTGATTTGTTCACTTGGCGGCGCAGCTGGGATTTAAATGTACTTTCAACTCCTAACTCAGCGATTTAGCCCCCGAGCTAAACTTTCTTCCCGGGAAGTGGTAGTGGCAGTTTGAGGAGGAAACTCCCCTGATGGCTTTTCGAAAGGGGAACTAACAAAGTATTTTAGGATCATCAACATGATGAAAAGTTTCCTTGTGTTTTTATTGCAGTTTATGTAGGAAATGCTAGGGGTGGTAGGTAAGGTTCCTAACTTTTACCTAGCAAGTGGATATCCTGGATATCTCTCTCCTAGGAGCTTTTAAGATACCATGTCTCATGTAGTCTTCACAGCAGCCCTCGGAACAGGTTCCCTTTACCAATGAAGAAGCTGCAGTTGAGGGAAGTTAAGGTCGCTTGGCCAAGCATGCTGGGAGACTTGCTTCACGATTAAGGGGAGTGGCTTTCGCGTCTAACAGATTGGAGTTTCAGTCCTTCGGCCTTCGGTTCGCTTGTCCGTAAGATGGGACTGAAACAGCAACAGCAAAAGTTGGAAATATTATCCGAGGATGTATGTCTTTATTACTAACCGTAAGCACCCAGTAGATGGCAGCCATCAGTGCCGTTCTTTTATCGCAGAGTCATAGCTAGAACCCATCGACCTTTCTTCTCTAGCCATTAGTTTTTCCATCATACGGTAGTACTCTTGCGGAAGATAGTGGACGAAACGAAGAATTTGGAAGAAATCACAGAGAAGTATGGAAAAGAAGACAGATTTAACACTCAGTAATTTTTTAAAGGAATATGTGCGCATGATTTTAAAAAATGAAACAATACAACTGGATAATGAGAAAAGTAAGTCTCCCTCTCTGCCCTGATATCAATCCCCTAATGTCACTTTCCAGAGGCAATTAACGGTAGAGTTCTCTGTTTCCCTCTTTAGATATTTTATGTGTATACAAACATACAGGGACATAAATATGCCCCTTTTTACACGGTGATACCGTAACAGTGTTCTCTTCTTCGATGCCATCACCTTTTACATAACTAAACTAAAGCACTTTTCTTCTGTAGAATAACAGCCTGACGTTATGAAAATTTGTTATATGGAGGGTTATATTCGTATTTTTATGAGACAGAAACCCAGAAATAAATGTAAGAGGTTCAAAATTGGCAACTAGTGGCCTTTAAGTGAAACTAGAGAACCTTTAAAAACTGTATAAATGCTTGCTAACTGGTTCTCAGGATGTCTAAAGCAAACAAAAACTATTATTATTAAATGGAGAAATTAAGATTACTAAAGGATGGAGAGGAACTGTTTTCTAGGCTGACGCGTTGAAGGGCGTGCTTAGGACCTGGCTGCCTTCTCTGGGCTTTGGACTGCTGCTGTTCTTGAAAAGAAACCGTGCCTGTCCTCCCTTCCCGACTTCCGCCTGTAACATGCTCTGCCTCCGAACAATCGTGACTTTCTATGTCAGGGTGGTTTAGAAGGAGCTGAATCTTGAAAATTTAAGAAGATCACAAGGTCTAGAAGCTCCTCTCACGGGGGAACATTAGGACTTGCTCGCTTCTGGGGGAAAATTCGTTTTTCAGATGTAGCGTGAACGTGTCAAATACTTGTCGGGGTTAAAGAAATTCAGGGTCTCTGTTCAAATTGGGAGCAAGTGCGAGCCCTTAAGCCAAAAGAGTAGTTTCAAAGTCCCGCTGAGAATGAGCCTTTGTATTTTGTTCTCTGGCTCGGTCGGGGAAGGGATGCTGCATTAGGAAGTTAAGTGTTCTTATTACAATAAAATAAAATGATAAATAAGGTGGGGGAACATACAGGAGCATGATGCTTCGGGCTTATGTGAAAATTTTTGGCATTTGCCTGTTTGAGTTCCTCGGCTACTTTATTGATTTAATAACCAAAGCACCCTTTCTCTGCACGGAGGAGGGAAAAAGAGACCCTTGGCTCCTACTCCTTGTTTCTCTTCTGACTAGGGAACCCAGGACAAGTTACCAAGAACTTTCTAGTCCTTTGCTTTCTCGTCTGGAAAAGGAAGATTTTAAATGAGAGATTTCTAGTTCTAAGATGCTGTATCACTTGCTTATTTGATGAAAGTACTGTTGTTGGTTTCTTTTTTAGTCCCCAAAGGGGGGATACCTATAAGGAGTAGATAGAGATAAATTAAAACTACCTAAAGCATTTCATTCCTGGTTGCCCAGTAACCATTAAATCCCTCAGCAGTCAGGCAAGAACCGCATTCCTGCCTTGAGACAAGATTTAGTCCTTTCTGAACTTACCCTCGGGCTGTGTTCCGAAAGTTTATTTGTAAGTTAGTTGCTTACAACTTGGAATAAAATACGTTATGAAGGGTGGTTAGGTCCCCCTGAGTCACAGAATCTAATTTAACCCTCAGAGTGCCTCGTGCACCCAGATATGAATAGAATGCAGCTCCGTGTTTCTGTGGGAACAAAATGCTTCTGGGGTAGAAACTCACATTGCCTGCCGGGGTTTCTTTCCCTGCTCCCAAAGCTTCTCTGGATGAGAAGAACTGGACATTTAATCATGAGAGGTCTAGTTGCCTTCCCGGTCACTCCACTGACCTTTCAGCTTCCCTTTCTCTGGTCCTCATTTTTCTTTATATGCAGGTTTCTGTGATCTCTCAAACCCGCCCCACCCGCTGTCCCCTGCCCTGCATCATGGTCCTTCCGAGCGTGCCACCCATCCCCCTCATGCTGGTTAGGATTGCAAGCACACTGATTGCAAGCGAAGCCCCATTTCTCCGATAACAGAGGAGGAGCGGGGGAGGCCATCCAGTGCTTTGGGTGTCAGAGAGATCTGGCCTTGAATCCAGGCTCTGGGATGCAACCTTGGGGAAGTTACTAAAAGTCTGTGAGCCTCCTGTTTCTGATCTTGAATGAGGTTGGTGATAAGGAACTCAGGGCGCCGTGAGGACTCAGTGGCATCAGGCACAACACCATCTGCCCTTGAGCGCTCAGTGAATGTTAGCGTTGCTTTCGCCATCGGCTCACCACTTCCATTTTCCTCTTAAACTCCGTAGGGAATACTTGGGTACAAAAAGGGTTGAAGTAAGAGTCACCTACGTTTTTTAAAAAGGCTGCTTTAAGGGCTTCCCTGGTGGCGCAGTGGTTGAGAATCCGCCTGCCGATGCAGGAGACACGGGTTCGTGCCCCGGTCCGGGAAGATCCCGCGTGCCGCGGAGCGGCTGGGCCCGTGAGCCATGGCTGCTGAGCCTGCGCGTCCGGAGCCTGTGCTCCGCAACGGGAGAGGTCACAACAGTGAGAGGCCCGCATACCGCCAAAAAAAAAAAAAAAAAAAAAAAAAAAAGGCTGCTTTAAGCTTGGCCCCGAGTAGTTTTGTCCAGGAGGCAGGAGTCAAAGGAGAATAAAGGCTGGGTCAGATTCAGTGAAAGCTGAGATAAGACGTAGAGAAGGGGGGAATGGTTCCTGCCTTTTGTGCAGTAGGAGGCAATAAAAAGGGGGTGACGGGAGCCTGGACATGGCTGCTGCAAAGGGAGAGGGGAACACTCATTGGTGAGACTTCAGAGCCATCTAGGAGATGTACAGAGGACCTCAGAGTCTGCCTACTTCTTGGACTGAACCCTCAAACGGGTCAAGTGAGGGAGGACATGCTTCATATCAGGCAACTTCCAACTACATCAGAGTTTTGAGGTGATAAAGAAGAGTCTTTTCCCAGTAACATGAAAATTTCATTTCTTCATTCGAATGTATTGTCTAGACACATAGACGGGTGAATGCGGATCTCTCCCTAAGGCATCCTTTCTTATTAAAAGCAACTCGGTCTATGTCAGGGGACGAGGCAGTCCATTATCTAATGAAAAGCTCCTGCCACTGATGAATTTTATAACAGCTGCAGCTAAGTGGTGGGTCTTCTTTTTCTTTTTTAGGAATGATTTCTATATTAGTATCTTTAAAAGGATCTAATCACTAGTATCTAGTCTCCAGGAAACGTAACACCTAAAACTGAACCATACTTCATTTTTATAAACATCATGAGACTTCTGGATGCATGGGCAGTTTGGGTCATGCCCCCCCCCCATTCCTCTCCCCAGCTAGAGTATACACAACACAGAAACGGGCACATTTTATCATGTTCCTGGCCACTTACACATCTTGAACTGTGTACTGTCTTGGACTAACTATTCAGGCTTAAGGATTTAATAAATTATCTTCTTCCACCTCTCAAATAGCAGCAACAATAATAAAAACCTAAACAATTTATTTTCCCTAATAAGATTAAATGGTGAGTACCAGCCTGAGGCAGGAACATTCCAAAAAAAGAGTTTTGCAAAAGGTTACTTTGTTTTTCCCATGGTAATTAAGGTCAGATTGCCACTGATGTCCACTTTGGCATCTGTTTTATTCACAGTGGTGTTGAGGGGAATGGATATTGGGGGTGTGTGGGAATTGGGGACCAGAGAATGGAGAGAGGCAGACAGAGGATGCAAATCATTTTCAGTTAGAACCTAAAACGTACACTCTTAGATAAAGGATAGACTACGAAATCTTAATCTGAGTTTTAAGACTTCTGAATAGTTGAAAGTTAGCAAAGCTTAACATTTTAAAAATAACGTTTATCTTAAGCGCGATGAGTAAGGAAAAAAGCTACTTGGCTTTAAGGAGGTTTTGCACTAATAAAGAGATAAAGATATGAAGGTGTCTAAAGAGTTAATGAAAAATTAGTTACTTGTAAGTGTTCATGTATACGTAGGCATTAATTTTCAGAGAAATAACTTGTATATTTAAAAATTCTAATCCTCATATCCGGGCCAAATCAGATTTTTGATAGTCCCATGCAAAACGAATGTCTAGTTAGATGCTCCGCAGATCTTTTTATGTCTGGAAGAGTGCCTTAGCCATATAAGCCATCTACTGTAACGTTGTTTTAAACATTAAATTAGCTGTCAAGCTGTCCTGCATCAGTGACACCCCTTGGTAGCAAGAATGGGGAACCCTGTGATCCAAGATCTTACTGCTTTGTTCCTCTGCCCCAAGAAGGATTGCAAGGGAAGGATGCTGCTCTCTACTTGGTATTATGCATTTTTTTGTTGCTTATAGTTCAATTAATGTGTCGGAAGTACATTTGCTGCAAGTAACAAAATTATCTTAACCACATAGGGGTTGATGTTTTTTGTATAACAAGAAGTCTGGAGACAGTAGAGAGCTAAGGAAGAGTTCAGTGATGCCATCAGAGATCTGGGCCTTTGTTCTGCTGTAGTATCTTCAGTGAGTGACCTTTGACCTCCCGGTTGCTTAATGACTGCTGCCCCTCGGGCAGGAAGGAGAAAGGACCTTCTCCCTCTCAGGCTCTTTGTCTTTCATTTTGGAAAAGGAAACCCTTCCCTGCAGATATCTTGTCAAGCAAGCATTGACCCAAACCATGTCCTCCTCATGGCTGCCAGTGGCTATAGATTAGAGAATTGAGATCCTCCAGACTTTGTAGTAGAGAAAGACCGGGGAGAAAGACTTTGAAAATGAGTGTTGCGTGAAACAACCTACAGAATCTGCAGCAGTTAAATACAGCTGAGTCAGCTTTCTAGATTACAAGCATTCTCTCTAGATCACCTTTGTTCTTTCTCCTTTTATTCCAACTCCTTTATGTCTGGGAAAGTCTTGATATCTGTGTTACGTGTGTTTCAGAAAAGAAGCCCAAGCTCAGGCTGTGAGGGGTAAGCAAGAGAATTATTCCAGTGATTCATCCAGAGCAGTGGGAAGTGATATTATTTGAAGAGAAGTCAAATGTGGTATCGATGTCACTAACGGCTTACACCTGGTAAAAGTAGGGAAGTTCCTTTCCGAATCTCATTCAATTCAAACCATTTATTGAGCACCAACATCTACTGCCCTTCGGTGCCAGTGATATTGAACAAAACACAATCTTTCCAGAAGTCTCCATTTCCTTTTCTCGTCTTTTCTTCCTCAAGTAAAAGGATGAAAGATAAAGCTACTTCTAGTTAGATATATCACTCATTTTTACCAGTATTGCTATAGACTTTATTGTATATTGAGTATTTAAATAAATCTTAAGCCTTTGTGGGCTAACGTAGAAATTAATCACTATTTCATAAATAACATGGCTTATATGGAAAATTTTCAGTTCCATTAACCTTACAAATGTTCACTGGAATAGTTTATGTCGTGTTGGAAACTACTTTTGCATCTGATATACACACGGTTCTTTGCAGTGTATGTTTCTGTATGTACAGAAGCACGGCTCTTTGCAGTGTATGTTTCTCTACGTACAGAAGCCTGCTCACATAACCAAAGAAAATACATATTGATTTTTGTGTGAGTGAAGTATTTATCTTTGTCTTTTTCCCAGTATTTTAGAAGCCTGAATCTTCAACCCCTGAGCTTAGTGTACAGTTAGGCCCGCAACAGGTGCTTAGATAAATGTGAATTGATGATTTTTAAATGTATAAGTAATGGTCACTTCATGATATACAGTCAGTAGACGAGTTATGGGTTTGGGTTCTGTCTTCTCATATTCTTGTGCTGGAAAAGTAAGTGTACTGAGGCAGTATTTTTGGTGGCACAGTCCTTTAGTTTGAATGCATTAGTAAATGGTGGAGTCCAAAGAATTAATAGCTGGAAAATTTTGGGAAAACCCAGTAAGAAATGTTTCCACAGCGTCATTTGAGTGAAAGCCAGATAACAGCTAGTTATTGGAGGAACTCGACAGTAAAAGCTTTGACATAGACACGAAAAAGAGGGTGGAAGTAAATTTGGGGGGAGAATAGGAAGTGGTCTGGCTGAGGCAGAACTCCAAAAAGAAATGCCTCCTGGGGCCAAACTGGTCATTTAAATGACTGAAGGCGGCTGGGTGGGAAGTGGGTCAACCTGAAAAGCTTCTCTTGGGGCTAATTGGGCCTCAGCTTCCCCCACTGACATGCAAGAAGGTGAGTCTTTAGGTTCTTCCAGAGAAGCAAGACGATGGGAAGCCTCCAGATTTTTAACTGTTGGCAAATCATTCAACAGTTTAAAAAACCATTACGGGAGCCAAAACCAACCAACCAAACAGAAACAAAAACCGGATCTGCAGACTAAATTCAGCCAGTTTGTGCCCTATGGTCTGTGGTTGCCGGAGAAATCATTGAAAGATGAGGCTAGCATTAAAGGAGATGGACATTTACTGCTGTTTCTTTTTCTCATGAAAATAGATTTCCCACAGATTCCCCAACTGTGAGAAAGGATGGTAGACTGGAAATAGGTAGTGTCAACCCTATTACAAAGGAAGTATGTTTTTCCAGCCCCCGACAAAGAGGGCACAAAATTTTTAAAAACTGTTTGTGAATTTGGTTATATGAAAAATTGTAAAAGGTATGAAAATCAAGTCACATTTGATCATTTAAAAATGTCTCGCCTTTATTATACAGAGTAAAATTTAATTAAACTCTCTCTGCCCTAGAGAATCTGTGATGTGTGTTCATTTGTGAAGAGAGTGCGGAAAGGATGGTTAATTAATGAAGTGTAGAAGAGAGTTGAAGGAGACTGGGGTAATTTTATAAGTTTGTGGAGTTCTGATAGTTGCGTCGGTTCGTTCAGTTGCCCGTGTTAAGGCTCGAGGAACACACGGGAGAGCAGTGACTGAAGGTTCTGAGTCAGAGAAAGGGAATAATACCGTTCAGCCCAGTGATGAGAGTGGCCTGTGTGACTGTTAGTCTCTTGTTACGGAGGAGACCAGAAGGAAAGAGCATCGGCTTGATTTGGTGTGGTTCTAATTGGAGCGTGAAGAAGATGACAGAGAAGGCTGATCAGAGATAGAGGATCAGTTTAGACACCTTGCCGATTGATGTTTCTTCTGACCACAAGGATGGCGAATAAGGAAGTGCTTAGCCGGAATGGCTTTTTCGGTGAGTTGACCGAAGGAGAAAAGGCGCCATATGGAATTCGGGAGTAGGGAATGGAGTTAAGGATTTACATTCTTTGAGCACCATGGCACTTGATCCCTTTAAGTCACTCCCAGGTTTAGTTACTTCTGATGCCTCCATGTCTGGCGCAGCGTCTTCTGAGATCAAGCTTCCAGCTTTCTGTCAGGGTGAAGCCAGGGTGGCTAGGATGCTTGGCTGCATCCTTGGCTGCGCGGGCTAGGGGAGAAGGTGTGGAGGGCTTTAAAGAGTTGCAGCTACTCGCTGCATTTTCAGCCACATCACAGCCCTCAGAAGAACCCGAGGCCTCTCATTTCTGGGACTTCTTGGCTGTGTAAATGGGCATATGCTTCTTGTTCGTGCCCCAGTTGCCCCTCTTGCCCTCACGTGAATTGAGGCTTGGGGTTCCTCCTGAATCGGCTCCCATCAGGTCATGTTCCAAGCTTCCAAGACACTGCAGTCTCTTCTCCTCTCCTCTCCCAGTTTTGTCTCTTTTCTTTTAGGTAGATGTCATTTTTAATTCTTTTTCTGTCATCCTCGTAGTTTGACCTGAGAAATAAACGAGTCTGTTCCATCTGCCATGTTTAGCCGGAAGTCCCAAGACCTAAGTCCTTAACATGAAGTGCAGGGCCCTGCAGTGGGCCTCCGCCTGCCTACCGGGGGTCATTCTTCATCCTTGCGCTCTGAGATTTCAGCAGTCTGGGCCTTCTTAGGATTCTTAATGGTCTACCCTCTTCTCTGCTTAAGAGCCTTTTGTGTGAACATGCTGACCTTTCATCTTGCTTTGCTCTTCCTACTCTTCACCTGGCTAACTCCCATCACCCTTCAGATCTTTGCTTAAATGTCACTCTCTCAGAGAGGCCTTCCTGGCCTGTGTTTCCCTCTGTGCTCACTCTCGATGAGCATTGAAAAGATAGGTGGAAGGATTATGAATAGATGGAGGTCTTTCTTTTTAAATTTTTTTTTCCTTGAGTGACATTGATTTATAACGTTAAATGAGTTTCAAGTGTACAACATTATATGTCTACTTCTGTATACCCTACAGTGTGCTCACCACCAAAAATTTAGTTTCCCTCCCATCACCATAGCGTTGACCTTCTTTACCCATTTCCCCCTCCCTGCCTTGCCTTCTAGTAACCACTGCTCCGTTCGCTCTGTGTGTTTGGTTTTATTTGGTGGATGTCTTTTAAAAAGCTACAAGCCAGTTTTGCCTACAGAGTCTCTCTGAATCATTACTATTATTTGATATCTATTTTTTGGTGGACAAGGCTTTGAGAATTAGAGCCCCAATCCTTTCTGATTTGAAGCTTAAGTAGAAGGAACATGGTGCAGCAGTGTCCACATGAGTCACCTCTCCATTATCTGGGGGAGAATTCAGGCCCAGAAATAGTATTTAAGATACCCGGTGTCTCCCCCCACCCCCACCCTCCACCCCCACAGAACTTTACATTGACCATTTGTTATAGAAACTGCTTTCTCAACAAACCTTTTACCAGAGCATCGAACAAGAAAGCAAAGCTGATTTGAATTTTCTACTCTTCCACGAGAACAATGTTGCTAAGAAGTAGTGAGATTGAGCTGAGGAAGGCCAAGCAAAAGGAGGGAGCCAGAAACGCCTTGAACAACCCACAGTCAGGATTTGGTGCTCTTTTACCTCACAGTTGAACTTCCCTATATTTTTATTTTTGGTTTGGGTTGGTTTGTGTCTCTCTTTCACAATTCTAAGTCTTCCACATTTGTGCTACCCTGTGGATACTTTATTGCTTCTCTTCATTTTTCAGGAGAATTCTAGATAATAACTGGTAGCAAATAAGTAATAGCATTTCACACCTGGAAGCAACTTGATAGTAATTATAAAGTCACAGACTCAGCTTTCTGCAGTTCATGCGAGTATGAATGTGTCATTCCTATTTATCTCTATGTAGCTTTATTTTTTTTCCCCATTGGAGTAAAGCTCAGTGTTGATGATGAGGTTTTAATGAGTGTAGATTGTAAAAGGCCTCAAATATATCTAAAAAATTATAGACCAAGTGTCATGTGTTAGTGTACCTCTTCTCTCTCGGCTGATTCTTTCAAGATATGTTCCAGAAATCCTCCGTATTATTGAAGAGTTCCCCACGATTCTGCTTTGTACTCTAAAGCTTCTGAAGCCTGGATATCTTGGCTTAATTTGCTTTCAAGCCAGACTTGGTTTGAATTACTCAGTTTATCTCAAGCCTCATAAAGGCCTGTCCGTGGCTCTTGTCTGTTCTAGTGAGTTTGAACTGATAAGGATAATACTTGTCGCGGGGAGAGTCCATTAGAATGCTGTAGGAAGAGTGAGGCTGGGAAATCAGAGATATATTATTATATTAATATTTTAAAATCTACTGCCTTTCTATATATTATGTTAGTGTAGGGGGGGAGCAGACCTTGTTGTGGCTTCTTTAGACAATTTGGAGAATTGTTAAAATGGACGTGCAGTAGTAGTTTAATTCACATTGTATGCCAACACTGAAGTTGGAACTATCCCCCCCCCCAAAAAAAAAATCATACGTCCTCTAGATCTTCTTTTTCACTCATGATCACCTGAGTGATTTGGAATACATTTCTACTGGGAAACAGAGCTGGTAGGAAACAAAGATCACACCACGAATTCGTCTGCTGGGGTAATCTTCAGCCATCCACCTCTTGCCACTCATTACATTTATGAGGTCATTGTCATTCTTTCTGCCTAATATAGATAAACATACTGAAACTGTGGGCCTTTCTAAAAAGTGCCCACAAGCCATTGGAAAGCTGGACCCCGGAATACTCCTTGTTTTAAATTCTAGACCTCAGTTCGCTCATAGGTAGCAGGATTTTTGAAGTATGATTAAAGGGCAGAAAGCAGCTGTGAAATTGAAAGGAAGGGCCTTAATGTTTTATTTCTATAATATTTTCCAAAATTTCCCATAACTTTCAAATGCTGAGGTGTTTTTCAGTCGTTTTGCAAGAGCAAGTCCAACAATGTATAGGTTTAGGGCTCAAACTTGATCGGTCATTCCTCTTTTCTGGTGAATTTGACACCTTCCACCACTACCTTCCACAGAATGAAAGTAAAAGTCATGCAACAGAAATACTTAGCAAAGTCGAGGGAAATTCAAGGCTAGAGAAAGGTGCAGCAAAACCTGTTATTTGTTTTGTGCCTCAAAGTAAAAGTCAAATGGACCATCACTTCAGTAGCTGGTGATGCAACTTGAGAGCATAGATGGTGTAATATTTCCCCTTGTTCCTTCAGTTTCTAGATTTCTCCATGTTTAGGCCAGAACCAGCCCTGGATAAAATCATTCAAGTCATGAAGAGGAATGTACAGTTCAGCATGTTTATCCTTCCAAGTGCGCTCTCTACCAGCTGCCATGCAAACATCGTGTGACTCGTTTCTTGGATAGTCTCACGCCTCTTGAGTTCCGGTTGTGAGAGCTAGTGAGCTCATCACGACTTGGGCCAAAGTCCTGGAAAGGCAGCTCCCAGGCAAAGTGGAGGCCGGCCTCCCACGGGGGATGGGGATCAGGACTTGAAGCTTTATTCTGCATGCATACTTTAGCTACGAGATCAGCTCCAGCCTCAGCCCGGGGACAGTGTCACATTGTCTGCAGCTGTACCGCATCTTGAGGTTTCAGTGTGTATCCTACACATTTTCACAAGGCTGTGGAGACTTATCTCTTCCAGCTGTAAGCCAGAGGGCGGATTCAGACAACACAGATGGTTAACTCTCTGGAGTAGGACTTTCAGGGTACCAGAACTCCGTTGCAGTTCACTGATGGTTACTGGATGATATAAATGTGTATGGCTTCTGTTGCATTATGTTGAAAACTAGACATTTTCCCTGCTACTTTCTTTTGGTCTTCCTGAATCACTGTTTGATAATTGGCTGGACTGTGGTACATAGGAAACTGGTGGCAGAAGTCTTGTTCTCCGCGTTGTGTTCGGGGTTATGCTTGAAAGGGTGTCAGAGTGGATTAACGCCAGGCAGAATGTGCCATAGTTAGAAGGATTTGAAAGGGAAGAAGGTTTAAACTGCTTTAGGGAAGCTGAGAGCACTGCTAGAGCAGGAATGTTCCAGATGCTTGTCTCTGATAGTATTCTACCGTGAACCACGCCCTGAAAGAATCAGATCATCCTTGCCTCTCCCACTTGGATCTCTAGCTCCTGGAATCTGCCAGTTCTTGATATGTGCTGTGAGGATTGGATGGAGCTTCTGACCTCATTTAGACCATTTGTCCTGAATTCTGAATAGATCCAGGAAAACCGGACAGAGTAGACACTTTTAACTTATTGAATACCTTTTCCTGGCATTCATCATAAACAAGAGACCCACAAATATATCCCAGAGGTGAGTTTTTGGTCTCATTGACTGTAATAGTCATTAAATACTCTAAAAGCCCACAAAATGGAATGTAGAAAGACAAAAACAAAAGACCACACAGGTCTCTGTAGAGAGTTTATACTTGCACTTTAACAACATGGAACAAGAAACTGTATTAAAATGTACAGTTGAAGACTCCGTTGTACTTGAAGGTGCATATGAATTACCTGGGGATCTTGTTTAAATGTTGATTCTGATTCTTAGAGCTGGGTGGGGCCTGAGATTCTGCATTCCTAACAAGGTCCACAGAGGTGCTGGTGCTGTTGGTCCTCGAATCAGAATTTGGGTAAGAAGGATCTGCCCGGGCTCTCTGGGGTAGGTACGTGTTGGTAGCCACCCATGGTTAAGACATAGGTGAGGGCTGCCTTCTTATCCACATCTTGGCTACCAGGTTTATAATGAAAGCAAGTCTCAGAACAAGCTCTGTCACATACGAACACTTACTAGCCACAGAGCAGAGAACCTTTTTTTTTTTTTTTTTTTTTGCAGTACGCTGGCCTCTCACTGCTGTGGCCTCTCCCGTTGCGGAGCACAGGCTCCGGACGCGCAGGCTCAGCGGCCGTGGCTCACGGGCCCAGCCGCTCCGCGGCATGTGGGATCTTCCCGGACCGGGGCACGAACCCGTGTCCCCTGCATCAACAGGCGGACCCTCAACCACTGCGCCACCAGGGAAGCCCCAGAGAACCATTTTAAAGCCTGTGCCCAAGGCACAGTGAAGTCACAGCCCTGCCTTTTTGAGTGCTTGGCGGGAGAGCCTCACATCCCACACCTACCCGCCACAGTCCTTAACACAGTGGTTCTCAAAGTGTGGTCTCTGGACCAGCAGCATCAGGAGCACCTGGAAACTTGTTAGAGATGCAGATTCTCAGGCCCTCTCCAGACCTGCGTAATCAGAACCTCTGAGCATGAGGCTTAGGAATGTGTATTTTTAACTAGCCCTCCAGGTGATTCTGGTGTACTGCTCAAGTTGGCAAACCCCTGCTGTAACAGCAGGATTTTGTCAGCCATCTAATTGAATTCAGGCAACCAGGAATCCAACGAACTACAGCTGGAGATTTTGGAATCCGGCCTAGGGCACCATTTTTAAAGGTGGAGGGCCTGCTAGATTCTTCCCACGCCCTGTTAATGGAAGGGCAGGGAACGTTTCTATTGTAAACCCTTTTCAACAGTCCTGGTATTTTGTAAACTACTTATATCACTAACACAAGCCCATACAACATTAATTTGGATACTAGGTGTATTAATAGGATTTTAGGTGTAACAAGAGCTAAATATAGCTGAAGCACTTAACAGTGGCGGCTCTGGAGTGAGGCTTTTTGATTAATTGCTATAGTTAACCACCCCTGGAGTGTGCTTTCCTGATTAAGACAACTGACCGCCTCTGCAATGTAGCTAAGCTAACACACACAGACTTCATATTGTACGGTCCCTGCGAGGGTTTTTTTTTTTAACTCTTAAAATGTACTTTATTGAGGCATACCTTAAACACAATAAGATGTAGCCATTTTAAGTGTACAGTTTGAGTTTTTGACAGACATATGCACTCAAATAACCTTCATATCAATCAAGATATGTAACATCTCAATCACCTAAAAAATACCGCTGTGTTCCTTTCAATTAGTTACCCACCCCGTCCCCGCTATACCATCTATCTGCCTTCTGTCAGTGTATAGGTGAGATTTACCTCTTCGAGAATTTCATATAAGCGGAATCAAACAGTATTTTTGTTTGTTTGTTTGTTTTTACTCTTCGTGCCTGACTGCTTTTACCCAGGGTAAGTTTTTCAGATCAGCTCACAATGTTGCTTTATCCGTAGTTAGTTCCTTTTTATTACAGAGTAGTATCCTGTTGTGTGTGACTACACCACAATTTGTTTATTCATTCTACTATAGTTTTCTTTTCAGTTTTTTGGCTATTATAAATTAAAGCTACTGTGCGCATTCACGTACACATCTTTTTGTGGACGTGTTTTTATTTCTTTTGGCTGAATATCCAGGAGTCGAATTTTGGGTCATAAGATAGATGTATGTTTAATTTCATGAGAAATTGCTAACCTGGTTTTCCAGAGTAGCCGTACTATTTTATATTCCCACCAACAGTGTCTGAGAGTTCCAGTTGCTCCACATCCTTGCCAACATTTAGTATTGTCGGTCTCTTTGGTTTTTACATTGAATATTTTAAAGTAAAATACAGGCATTGTTTTTCTTTCCCCTAATTTCTATTTAGGTGGTTATATTCGGTCTCTGCAAAGGCCATCAATCTAATAATGTTGACCCAAGCAACTTGGGTATGGATTAAATTATTTCCCTTTCTTAACCTCCAATTAGAATTGGTTCTGTGGGTGCTATTTGATTATGGCAGTTAGTCATGTTTGCCAGTATATTTTTTCTTTTTTTCATTCTTTTGTTCATATATTCATTCAGTTTGTCAGTCAGTCCCTGAGCTGTATTAGACCTGTTCTTTTCAGAGAGCAGTTGTATGTTAAGTCACTGGGAAGTACGACAGAAGTAGGGGACAGGGTACTTGTCTTCAGGGAGCTCTTTGGAGCTGGGTTTATGAAACATAAACACACAAAAATGCAAGAAAAGAAATATATCTTGGCGTATATCAAGGCTTACGCAAAATTGAGTGAGGGCATCATCTAAATATAGATTTCTGCTAGGTGAGGTGAGTTGGGGCTTGATAGACAGGTGACATTAGAAACCACTGTAGCAGAAATTGTTGAGCTGTTAATCCGTGCAGAATATTAGAATGATTGCACCTTAGAATATAAAGCTAAATGTTTATTTTAGTCCCAATTTTATTTTACTTATTTTAATCTCTTTTAGAATAGCAGTATCTTCATTAGTACAGAATATGTACAGAAACAAATATCCATTCTGATAATGGATTCGCAGCTTTTCTTGTTGACATCTAGTATCATTTTTGTACGTTTAGCTTGCATCCAAAGTTTTGAGCAAACACTTCCAATTAGTACGTGTGTGTGTACACACGTGAGTTTGTGAACTTCTTTTTAAGCCAGCTCTCTTTTATCCTGCTGAATTAGTTACTTTCTAGGTAAATGCAAAATAGTTAAATAGAAGGAACCTGTGGGATCAGGTGGACCTAAACCTGGAATGAGGGTTAACTGTGCCAATTAAATTTTAAAATGCATCTCACACACAGAGACACACGCCTATGTTGGGTAAGAAATATTCAAAATGTTAACGGTGCACATCTTTGCGTAATGGGATTACGGATGATTTGTTTACTTGAGTTTATAGTTTCCTTTAATTTCCAAGTTTTCCACAGTGAGTGTGTATAACTTTGGTAATCAGAAAAACATGTTCTGTTGCCGCTTGATTGTTTGCTAAATTCTCATAGCTGTTTCAGGGAAATCTTCCCTGTTCTCTTTCACCTTGTGTAGCAAAGTTCACTACAGTAGAACCAAGATTACAGTCTAGAAAAAAGAAATACCTGTCCTTCTTTTCCCTCTTGGGCACTAGAACTATATGAGCTCCCTGCAGGCTATGCCACTGTCGTCCCTCACAGAACTTAGCTTTCCTGATTGTCAAAGAGCAAAAAGACATTTTTTTTTTTCTTTCCCCACATTGACAGAAATTCACCTTTCCAAAATTGGGGCATATACATGAGATTTTTTTCCCCTAGCCTCTTGTTGTTGTTGGCAGATCATTGGGAGTTTGTCTGTGCCTTTTGAGAAAATAACAAATGATCTTTGTTTTCCCCCTTTTTTCTTCAGCTGACCTGAATAATGTCAGGTTCTCGGCTTATAGGACTGCCATGAAACTCCGAAGACTGCAGAAAGCCCTTTGCTGTAAGTATTAACCAGTGCTCGAAATACTTGATAGTTAGTTATTCTTTGGTTTAAAAAAAAAATGGTTGGGAGTGTTTGCTGTTGGAGCGGGGAGAAATAGCTCTCTCAAGTCCAGGTGTAACATCGAATTCATTTTTTTAAAGTATCTTCGGCTGAGTGTTCACCTAGACTGCTTTGATACATTGTTTAGAATCCTTCCTGTCACCATTCCTCAGCTACTGATGTTGAATTGATAAGACACCAGTAATTTTTATTTTCTAACTAATGGCGTTGGCATCCAGAATTATCTTTATGGAACTTGAATTATCTCCACCTGTTGTACCTTTACTTCTTCTTAGAAAATGTATTGAATATTTGAAGTATTAGCATCAGATTGCCTTACCCAAACCAAAGTTCACGGACGTGTATTGTTTTTTAGCTTGAATGCTAATGTTCAGATAAACACTGTCGTAGAAGAAAGATGACAAGATTGTTTTTCTGCTTTTGCTAAATAGCTTACATCAGTGGGAAAAATTCCCAATGTGTCATACAGCGCTGTCTGTTCATCAGATAGTGTATATATCTGTTACCAGGTATAGTATTGTTTGAGAGCCCATGTATGTTGTTAATGTGACCTCGAAACAGATAGGCACCGTCCCTACCCTAATGGAACTTACAGTCTAATGAGGGATACACAGGGTGTCCATAAGTCTAGAGACATAGGTGCATGTATATAAGATCATCAAGAACATCTACAATCTGTGGAAAAAACAAAAAAAACAAAAAAACCCCACCTCTATTAAGGCTTTATGGACACCCTGAGAAAAAGTGAAGGGACAGTTTCAAAGTCATATATTTAGTCATGAGGTGGTATCTATGATACGTGAGTCCAGAAGGGTAAGTAGAGCTCACTCCAGAAAGAATGTTCTCGTCAGAAGGCAGAGCATGTGCTGAGGCGTGGGGTCCAGAGATGCGGTCAAGAACTGAAAATACTGCAGCATGGCTAAAGCACAGGAGCTCCAGGGAGGAGGGACTGTGGTAAAATATTTGGCTGGAGGAGAAGCAGGAGGCAGATTGTGAAAGGCCTTTTAAACTGAAGTTAAAGAGTTTAGAGGTCAGTGGGGAGCCGTGCAGTGGGATGGCACTTTGGGATTGTCATTTAGAAAGGTGACTCTGGCTGCGGAATAGAGCCTGCACCCTGACAGTGGTGTGCACCTGCTGGGGGAGAGACTTGGTGAGCAGTTTCAGTCGTCTAAACCAGCAATATGGTGGCCTGAATTGGCAAAGGAGGAATGGAGATAAGTGGGGAGAGTTGAAAAAATACGAGGTGAAATTGATAGGGCTCAGTGATGAGTTTGATGTGCTAGGTGAGGGGGAATCAAGGAAGATACTGAGGTGCTCACCCGGCGTGAGTGGTGGACGTGCATGGCAGAGCTGGACATAGAGCTGTGGCACTCAGGAGAAACATATGGGCAAAGCTTAGGAATCATAAGCGTGCAGATGCTCGGGGAGAGTGTAATGTGACAAGAAAACAGGATTCAGGACAGGGGGCGAAGACACAAAGAGGGTATAGTGGCACATACTGCATGGGCAGAAAGAAGGGGCCTGCCACCGGGGTCAGACGTTGCTGGGAGGTCCGGATGAGGTTGGCAAAAGTGTCCATTGGACTTAGCAACAAGGAGGTCCTTAGTAACTTTGGTGAGGTTTTAGAGGCACGGTGGAGGTGGTGAAGTGGGCTTCAGAGTAAAGCAAAAGTGGGGATGTAAAGACAGTTGAGACGATTCTTGGAGACATTTAGTGGTGAGGGGGAGGGGAGGGGGCGCTAGTTAGCTGGGAGGGGCTGAGGAGTTAATGGAATGCATGTGCACATAGGTTGAGAGACGCTTGAGTCTGTTTACATGAATATGAGAAGCGGGGACAAAATCGAAGTTGCTGGCTCAGGAGACACTGAAACATGTGAGTCCTCAGAGGAGAGGGGAAAGGTAATCCGGAGGCCAAGAGAAGAAAGGGGACGCCTCTCTTCCACTGTAAGGAGTGGGGCTGAGGAAAGGATCTGGGCCGGGCTAGGTAACTAAGGAGACCTAGTGGGCAGCTGGCGAGGGATGCCCGCGGGGAGGGCTCTGTTTTCCGTGTGAAGGGGGAGGAGAGGTCCTGTGCTGCAGCTAATGGCAGAAGGGGATAGAGTCGAGGTTGGCCTTAACCTCTGTGGAGAAAGAGGAGCGCTCTTTTGCGAAGCAGCATCATGGAGCCCAGAGTCTGCTGAGCGGTTTACGACAGCACCCATCCGCAGGGTATGTCTTCAGGCACAGCCAGTAGTCAGGAGCCGGATGGTTCTGTCCCAGGTGGGCAGAGGCCAGCCTGGCAAGTGAAGTAGGGATTTGGGCAAAAGAGTGGTTAAGTGGTTGGAGTGCTGTCCGTCGAGTCTGCGTGGGGTGGGAGAGGCTGTGCATTTGGGTGGAAGCTGGTAATTAGGAGGTAGAGGGAGGGAGAGGCCAGCTGTTGAGGGAAGTAGAGGAAGAGATTGGGCGAAAGTGACCGGAAAGCCAAGAAGTTGTGGTCAGACGGCAGCAAAGGTAAACGTTATTTCCGAAGCAGAACAGTTCGGCTGGCTAGGTCTAGGATGTGACCATTTGCGTGGGTGGCAGAGGCGGACTAGATGTGAATTTCCATGGAGATGAAATAGGAAGCTGATGAACTGAGAGGCTAGAGTGATGCACGAGTCCTCGCTGCCAAGGTTGAAATCACCCCCGAATTGGGCCAGAACTGGGGAAGAGCAGGGGGCTGTGACCCCTGGCTACCAAGTCTTCAGCAGTGAAGGCGTCTCTCCTTCCCAGGCGGTCTGCTGGTGTTGCTCGTGTGCGGTTTTCTACATGGAGATGGAGAAGAAGCGGCCTAGGAGTGAAATTATTTGCAAGGAGAGAGTAGGCTTTTCCTCCTTACCTTGGTCTCCGGTGCTGAGCCCAAAGCCTGGCACAGAGAAGGGCTTAATCTGTTTTCACGGAATGGATGCATGAATGAAAGTAAATTCAGGCTTCCATTTCCGTACAGCTTATAGTCTGAAGCTATCATTTTTCAGCTGTATAGCTGCCCAAGTGGTTTTTAAAGGACTCCCCAGGCTTAGGATTTCCTTAGGGACCTGGGTTTTGTTTTGTGTTGTTGTTGTTGTTGTTGTTTTGCGGTGTGAGGGCCTCTCACCGCTGTGGCCTCTCCCGTTGCGGAGCACAGGCTCCGGACGCGCAGGCTCAGCGGCCATGGCTCACGGGCCCAGTTGCTCCGCGGCACGTGGGATCTTCCCGGACCGGGGCACGAACCCGCGTCCCCTGCATGGGCAGGCGGACTCTCAACCCCTGTGCCACCAGGGAAGCCCTAGGGACCTGTTAATGTACCAAAGCTGGAAAGAGGCGGTTTGAGATGGAGTGGAGTCAGGAGGCTGGATGGAGAAAGTCTTCTGCCTCTTTGTCTTCTTCTGTCCCCGCCCCATGAAAATGGTTACTGTAAAGTGCTGTAGTACATAGAGAGATGTAAAAGTGAGATACTAAAAGTTCAGGAGAGATAATCGGCTGTTCCAGGTTGTACTATGAAAAAGCCCCCAAATTGACTACATTGGAAAACCCCTTTCCATAATGTTCCTTTTGACCTTGGATCTAGGCATTATTCAGTCCTCCTCCTGTTAGAAACTCTTTCTCTTCACATATGTGTCTCATTGTCTGTTATTTCAGTGTACGTTAACATTTCCAATAAATGTTGGAAAAACAGGGGGATTTGATATTATAAAAAATGTTGGGGGGCTTCCCTGGTGGCGCAGTGGTTGAGAATCCGCCTGCCGATGCAGGGGTCACGGGTTCGTGCCCCGGTCCGGGAGGATCCCACATGCCGCGGAGCAACTAAGCCCGTGAGCCATGGCCGCTGAGCCTGCGCGTCCGGAGCCTGTGCTCCGCAACAGGAGAGGCCACAGCAGTGAGAGGCCCGCGTACCGCAAAAAAAAAAAAAAAAATGTTGGCCATGGGCGATTATAAGCTTGTCATAAAGCTAAGCTCTGAATGTAGACTGTAGAATTTTCACTTTTAAACAGATTTGAAATTCTCAGCATTTCCTTTCTAAGCATGACTTTGCTCATCTTTGAAGACGATTTAGGTACAGCACAATTAGGGTGTATTTATCTAAATTAAGTACTAGATTCTCAAGAAAGGTAGGAGGTTTCCACGTGCAGTATGAATATAGAATGAAGAGTTCACCTTTCCTTTTATGATTGAAAACATGCGTGGTCACATTACTTAACTAGCTGTGCACTAAATGATTTCAGAATTTCCCCTTAATTTTAGATTTGCTTAGGTTGATCTTCTGGTCATTTCTGTGCCTGTAAAGCCATGATAAAGAGCTATTGTCTGTGGTACAGACAAACAAAACTTGTCCTGGCTACCTTTTCCAGCTGAAGGTCGTGTCCACTAACTCTTACTTTAATGAAAATTAATGACGTTATCTCGGTGATTGCCTGATGCCAGTGAAGAGTTGGAATTACAGATGCCTTAGAAAATATGCCATGCTACCGCCGCTAAGCACTTGGTCTGATTTTTTCCACTTCACTATCAAAGCTTCAGTATTGCAGAAACCTGAACACCACAGTTTTATCCACGGTAGAGGATTTGCTATTTAAGTCTAGAGCATCACCATTGGCCTGTAATGTCCCCAGTTTGTAATCCGTTTAATGTTGCATGACTCCATACTGCCTTTCAAGGCGTTGTGAATGAAAATTAAACTCGACAGAAAAGCAGAGACAAAGAGCAAATCTGGGTAAGAAGGATTTATAAGCCAGTTCATATGGCTGCTACCCCACTGAAAGCTATGAAGAAGAGAGAATCTAAGCTTTTTCTTTCTCCGGCTGTAGTTCTCCTGCACATCCTATAGGTTTGCAGCTTCTAAAATTAAAAATATAGCCAACTACTAAGAGCAGGAATAAAAATGCACTTAACAGAGCCCATGTATTTAGTTTATTAGTGTGTGGTGGGTTGGAGAGAGCCCAAACCGTGGGGCTAAATATACTGCAGTTGATAAATGTGACAGATATTCTGCAAACAAGAAGTATAGAACAATTTGCTTCTGTTCAGCAACTAAATCACACAGTAGAGAAATTTTTTACAGCCTGGAGTTGTCTGAATAGAGGCACAATGGCCAGACTCATCCTTACCATTGACATACCAGGTTAAAAAAAAAAAGGTGCTCCCTTCTTGGCACACGCACCTCACCTTTTGTGCCCGCACTGAAAGGTGGCAGCAGATAGGGTCTGGTCGCTATTGAAGCCTCACAGGATCCACGGTAACACTGCTTACAAATCTACAGTCTCTTGCAGACGAAGGTTCCAAGGAGGCAACAGTGTTACAGTACGCCTCCGCAGCCACCGGCTACCTCAACAGCAGGGGGACCCGAGAGGCCAGTGTAATTATTTGTCCCTTCCCCGCAAAAATCTCCTTTTCCAGTATACCATTATATTATTTCTCACGTAGGGTGGAGGCCAGGTGTCTGTTATTTCCGAATTCAAAACATCTTGAGGACGGAGCCAAACTCGTTGTCTCCACTTACATGGTTTGATGGGTATCGGTGCCCCAAGAGAGGGGTCCGGTAACAGGAGGCAGTGCTCTCCCCCAGGGGGAGCACTGTAGCCCTGTTCGAAATGTGTCCAGTACCCACGAGTTGCTCACTAAGGGAAAGAAGGGTGCGTTCTCAGTCATGGTGCTGAGGCTGTTAAGGAGGACCTTGTAGGTTCCATTCTCGGGTTATCGTTGGTTCCATTTCTAGTTGATATCCTCTTCTCCTGGAATTGGATTCCCTTGATGTGTTCTTTTTTGCACCAGGTGGTCTTTTCCGTCGGTTTCTCTTTTCTCACCCAAAGCAAATTCTACCTTGCCAGGTAGTCCTCGCCCAGCTCCTAATTCTCCTAAGATTCTTTTATTTCAAGCAGTCCCGTGCTCTTTGGTCCACCAGATATTGTTGTTGCCACAGTGTACTAACGTCTTTACTATAGCTAGGAAATACAGTTGAGATACAGAAGTGTCGAATCTCCCAGGCAAACGTCATAGGAATAGTAGTCGCTCCTAAATGAACTTTGGTTTGGGTATGCCACAGAAATATCTATAGCCGTCCACAGCAAATTTCTGGCTTTTCACCTAAGGCCAATGACATAAACTTGCTCTATTGAGGACACAGAGACAAGCGCACCTGACCACAGTTATAGTGTGATACTTAGCCTGGTCAATGGCCATGGTATTTACTTGAGTTTCTGGAGCAGAGGACACATGGGGCCAGAATGTGTCTCACTGATGGGTGCCCGAATTAAGACCTCATGAATATTAAGTATCCATGTGTATAATTAAGGTCTCTTGTATATTTCATATACCATAAACACTTTGTACTCAGTTGCCTCTGGAATATTACATAGCTCTTGGTCCTTCAGTCCCTTTCTATGTTTAATATAAACATGCTGTTCTTAGCATTTATCCACAACATATCTCATGAATCCTGCCTATGTCAAACAAACTTCTGTACTCGAAACATCTTAAAAGGTTTCACCTGTGATGTACAAACTACTTGATCATTTTAAATGGAATTGAAAATTCTCAAAAGTAAATGTATATTACATCCATATTATCAACTTAATCCAGACTTCTATGTGAAGACTTCAGTATGAAGAGAACAGGTGTCAACAATAAATCTGAATGTCTGAGTAACAACAACAACAAAATTTCTCTCTTTTCAATCTCAGGGAAGTAGGCCTACCAAATTCAACTTAGCTTTTCCGCAGTGATCCAAGCATCCTGATTTGTAGCTTTCCTCACACACTAACACTAGCTTTTTTTTTTTTTTAACACAGAATATTGTGACAGATGAGGCATATACCATATAAACTTTCTACCACGTACCCAGTACTGTTCGTAATCCTTCATCATCACAATTAATGACCATACCGTGTTCATTCAGATTATCATAAATCAGTGTTCTCCAGATATAACTGCGTAAATATTCCCACAGGGTACTTTCCAAAGCAGGTGCTTAATGACAGATGTATCCTGTGAAACAAGCACCAAAAGCCATAACCACTGTAATACTGCTCCATGGAGTCTTGGTCGCAGTCAGAACTCCCACCTCTTCACCCAGTGTGTTCGATAGATTGGCCAGCTGTCCTGCTCACTTCTTGGCTTTTTAAAAGGGCATCTGAGTCATAGCCAAGGGGGAGCATATTATTCTCTTATTTTAAGCCTCTCTCTAGGCACCAGCATTATGTTCGATTTTCCCTTTTCAACACCCATTTGGTGGCTTTCTTCCCTTCGGCAGCAGTCTTACCTTTCTTCCTTATTGTTCAATTTTCATCCAAACTCTCTCCCCCAACAAAGAGAATATCCCCCGGGTTCAGCCACTGGACTAGTCCATATTTAGCGGGTAGCAAGACAAGACGTGCCCGGGCTTCCCCTTTCCCTTCCCCTTCTCTTCCCAATTTTTGATAAGGGGTCACATTGGTTCCATACAGAAAAATGGGACTGTCCTGTCCACTAGGCAACAAAACGTGTGACGGTCAGCCCCAATTAGGCGAGGTGTGAGAAAGGGGTAATCCAGTCCATCAGTCCCTGTGGAATTCTTGCACTTACCTTTCAACTCGGTAAGGTATTGTTTGGGGATTTTGCCAGCCTTTGAGACTCTTAATTGTAGCCCCAGTCCAAGGACTACTAGTATGGCATTGAAAAAGAAACTAGTGGTAAAGTAGGGAACACCTGTAAGTTCCCCCACTTGAATTATCTTTTTAATTGTAATTGGTCTCTCAGGTGTCGCCCATTTATCAAAAAGTGCTAGTCCCCACGTTCCTTTAGTTGGAACTCTACCTGCAGGCCGGACAGGGTGAAGCTCAACGGAAGAAGGTTCTGAACTCATTTGAGCTTTTGCTCCTGCAACCGAGGAACTGAGTTTTTAGCAGACTTACCATCACTTTGCTATCCCCTTCTAATCCATTCCGTTAGCTCCTGGAGTTCAGGTTCTACCATTTCCAGTTTCCAGTAGAAAGTTGTATTACTGATAACGAATTTCAAGGCCTGCGCTACTTCAAACCAAGGGTAGCTTGGCAACCAGCATCAGTGGTTTATTTTCATCCCTGTTATTAGAATCATCTTTTTTTTTTTCCTTTGAAAATAATGCCTTACCCATATTTTCAGCTGAGAATGAGTTGGGGTCTTCTAAACAATCTCCATTCTGGCACCAGTTGCTCTGGGGATGATAGTTAAGCTCAATAGCTGACGAGGACTCAGGGAACCCACGTGACAGTCCTTACAAATCTACAGTTCATGACTTGTAGACAGGAAAAGCCCACAGTACAGCAACAACATTAAAACAAGGATATGCGTCACAACCACAGGATGCCTTCCAGCATAGGGTCTGGAGAGGCCAAGTACAAGCTCCAAGTGCCCTCTCTCTACCAGGGCCATACCAGGATGCACTTTATCTCTTGGATCAAGAGCCACCAATGTGAGCACACGCCACTTTAGAAACCAGGGAGCACTAGCTGGAGTCTCAGCCAGGATTGCTTTTAGCTGCTGGTAACCTGGACATCTTCTTCTTACCTAGCCAGTCCCAAGCCCAGTGGCCTCCCTGAGACCAGGTAAAAATGGCTAATGTTATTGCTAGCAGCAAACAACTGTGATAACCTGTAACTCATGGCCACCCATAAACACAATGCGTCCCTTCTTTTCCTTGCTTTGATCAGAGGGTCTGCATTGTGCGGCTGGTTTAGCAAAAACGTCTCTGGCCAACTTCAGCACCTCTGGAGTTAACCCTCACAGCAAAGATAAGTACAGCAAAGTGCTCGACTTGCTTGCTGGGCAAAGATTTGCCTGGCAAGTCCTTCAGCCTGAAGTGTAAGCTGCCTGTAGGATGATGTGATGTCCACAACGGCCTCCTCTTCCCGCAGACGCCTTCTGCTGCCTGGGCCGAAAAGTCAGCAGACACACAGGAGCCGTCCCGCCATTAGCCGCCCGCCCCTGTCTGCGTCTGTACTAATTAGGTTACAGGATTGTTTATATTGTTAACCTGGGGTATCCAGGTTGACCCATGGGATGAGCCCGGGGTCGTGTGGGCACCATCGGGCTTATTCTAGCCAACATTTTGGTGCTTCTTTTTTCTCCCAGTATTACTGCTAGTAGAGAATGCGGGGTGGTTTTCTTTTCTTTTTCTGTACAGCCTGTAAGGACACCTGCCGCCCACCTTTTCTGCTTTTCAGTACATACCTCCGTATGTCCTGCCATAATACCCAGAGCAGGTCTCCTCCTGTCCAGTCTCAGTTTTCCCAACTGCAAAACGATTCTAAAGGTGCTTCTGAGTTCTCAAAGCCTAGGATTCTGTAAAAGACCAAAAAAAAAAAAAAAAAAAAAAAATCCATCTGAGCTCCTCACTTATGGCATATGAGGAAAAGAACAGAGTTAGCATTTGAACCTAGGATGTTGAGAGGATGATTAGGCACAGCCAGCACCTCAGGAATCACCCACCCCATCCCATCCCCTTCCTTTCCTGCTTTTCGTGCTGAGCAGAGAGGATCCTGGAGAGCCGGTCGTTTTTTGTCTTGTCCCCCCCTCTTTCACCCCACACCCCTGGTGCATGAGGCGAGCCACCAGATGCTCTCTATTCTTCAGTGGCGTCAAAACCTATAGCATCTTCTACTGTCAAAATAATTTTTGAAAGAGAGGGTCTGTTAGAACATACTTGGGTTTTTATATAGCTTTAAAATGCATTCCCTGGTGGATACACTAAAGGAGAGAGAGATTTTCTCCTAAATGGAAATTCCTAGCTTGAGGTAAAAGGGTAGTTTTACAAAATTGTGTCTGCTGGTTGCTTGTTGAGGCTTCTGGGAGCAGCTAATCATTATGTTTAATGTTTCATCGAAGAATCGTAATGTATTCTTTAAGATGCTCATTTTGAACAGTTAAGTGTATGTTTGTGGGGCGATTACCTCGTCCCTATTGATTTTCTCACCTCTTTTCAAGTCCATAGTATCGGCTATATACACCTAAATAGGAGTCTTTTACAAATTGTTGCGTGATAGTGGAGTTCTGTTTGATATGTTTGCTTTGGGAAAATGAGTTCTCCAGTCTTCTGTGATGGATCATTCTTGTGTTTAACCACATTTGGTTCTAGCAGAGCGCACTGCGCAGTATTTCTCTCCCAACTATGTCACCTCCCGCTCCTGTTATTTCAGAGCAATTGCTTTGAGCCCCTCTGGAGCTATTTATGCTCCCAATTTCCTATTCTGTGTGTTACCCATTCACCTGTACGAAGAGAAGAGTAGGCCCAATAAAAAATTCATGCCATTTTGCTGTTGGTTATTTGTTGCCATCACACGGGGAAATTAGACTCTTCATACGAAAGTGAGTCTAAAAATTCTCACTTGTTAGTTCTTATATCCTTGGATATAAAGCAAAATATTTATAATAATTACAGCAAAGTAACACACGGAAAATACTAGAAAAACTTGGAACCACACATCACTTCCTTCCATATGTAAAGAAACACGTTGGGAATATTGGTGTTGGAGGGAATCTGCTCCCCTCTTCTGCTAATGCAGATGGGCTGCTGCATTCCTAAACGTTCTCATTACCTACACCTGAAAACGTGTCCTCGGAGAAAGTCAGGCACACAGCAGAGAGGATGAAAGTTGGAGTCTTTAGTCTCTGCATGTGTCTCTGGTCTCCCATACAGTCCCCACTCGGCCTTCCCCTCCTCCTGTCCCCCTGCCTGCTTGTGTTGTTATGTTTCTAAATTCTTTATTCTTTTTCCTTCCTACCTCCCTTTCAAATCAAGTTACATTCCTTTCTGCCACTTGAAACAAAGTCTTGGCTTCAATGTAAAGAGGTCATTCCTTTATCTTTCCAGTATTTTTAAGCAAAAGGAGTGGGGGCTTGGCTTTGATAGGTTGAGTGCTCGCCCAGGGTATTTTAAGGAAACTGGTCCGTGGAAGCAGAGAGGTTTACTCACTGGGATGAAAGACAAAGGAAAAAAAAAAAACAAAACTCCTGCTTCCACCCCCGGGCCTCCTTCATGCTTCCAGGGAAACTTCAAAAGATTACTATTTTCCTTTTTGAAAAGAGGAAAACATGCACTACAGAGGTATTAACCTACATAGGTATTAACCCCCATTTGGGGGGTTCGTCCTTAACATTTAATTAGAAGTAGCCACAAATAGTAACTAGTAAAATGCATTAAAGCCTTAAATTTGCATCTGTTTAGTATGGGGCAAGCTGTTTACTGATTGGGATGGTGGTGTTTATCTGCAGTTACATTTAGAATTGTGTTGCCTCCCCCCCCTGGATACGTGAGAGATTTACTTAATTACCATTGATTCTTGCTCTCAAAGGGCTGAGAATTCAGACCAGAGCTTGGGTGTATAAGGTGTTATAAAAGCAATGTTGTTGCATTTCCAATTTGGCTAATAAATTGGCTTCACAGAAAAGCATCTTTCTGTGACACTTGGGAGTAAAGCTTACGATTTGCTGATGTTGGGCAGTGTTGAGGCTTCACTTTTGATAAATGTTTGTCTTTCAGTGTATGATTAAATACCACCTCAGATCACGGGAGCCTCCACCCACCCCCCAAACTTACAAAGTTCTTAGCGGACTTGAAAAGTACGTTGTAGACTGTAATTTGAAGGTGAAAGGAGAGACAAGTGCGCTTTGTATCTGAAAACTGGATAGATGATGCATTTATTTTAGCTTGCCCATAGAAAATTTTTGTGAAGTTGATGATTTTTTTCACCTAGTGTTAACGTAGCACAGAGATTAGGAGGTGACTGATATTTCAAGGAGGAAAACGCTTAAGGATTATAAATGCATAGCTGGAAATAAGAGTTTACACGACCCTAACCATGCAGATTAATCAAACTGACCTTCTCTAGTACTAATACAAGAAAGTATTCTCAGAAACTCTTTGAAAATCTCTAGTAAAACAGTTTTTTTTTCTTTCTAATTCAGGTGGAAATGACTCTGTTCCTGCAGAACACTCTGGGTCCCCTTAACGCTCAAATATTTCCTAATGGTTTAGGAACGGGAACTGTCTCTTCTATCCACATCTTCACCCAGTGCCAGTGGGACTTAAGGACAGCCTTAGAGCTTGAATACTCATCACACTTATCAAACTTAGAGCTGAGGGGTGAAAAGAAAACACTTTAATAAAAGAGGGTAGGGTTCGGGTTTGCTGTTTACTAAAAGGGTACAAGCCACTCCTACCAGCATTGTCAAGAAGAAAAACAGCGAAAGAAGGATTTTCCCCTTTGAATCACCTATGATTTTATGTGGCTCTTGCAGTGGATCTCTTGAGCCTGTCAGCTGCATGCGATGCCCTGGACCAGCACAACCTCAAGCAAAATGACCAGCCCATGGACATCCTGCAGATCATTAATTGTTTGACCACTATTTATGATCGCCTGGAGCAAGAGCACAACAATCTCGTCAACGTCCCTCTCTGCGTGGATATGTGTCTCAATTGGCTGCTGAACGTTTATGACACGTACGTATAGCACGCTTTCTCCAGACTGTACCACTGGAGGCTTAGTTTACGGAACAGTGACGGTGTAATTAGCATCACAACAGGGCTCCAGTCCAGAAATACGGTCCCCAGGTGGAAAGTTTCATGAAGCCGTGTGACCTAATGCTATCCCCGTGATTAATCATTTTTGCACTTCAGGGAACTGAAAAAAATATTTTGATAAGCTAGGAGGTAAGAACTAGAACATGGAATGCTCTCAGGTTAGAAAACCAACCAAACCCTGAGATACTCATTTTGCAAACAGTAGAATGAGCCAGTGTTTAGCCATTCGTTCTTTCCCTTCCCTGCCTGTGAATTTTGAATTCCTCCGTCCTCTTCAGGGGTGGCTCCCTCTCACCGGCAGAAAGGGACGTGCTCCTGGAGATGCTGGCACCCCCATCACCAGCTCTGAATAGTGTTAGCTGATACTCGAGAGACTTTTGCAGAAGAGTGTAAATTGATAAGCCAAAAAAAAAAAAAGAGAGAAAACAAGCCCTAATGCGGCAAGTCCAGATCCTCAAACTCGGGAAGTCTTTTTTTTTTTTTTTTTTTTAAAATAAGGATTTACGAAGTTTCAATTTGGCACCTCCATTCATCCCTCTCTTAGAAAACACTCTTATTTCTTTTGGATTGCACATAGGAGAGCTCCCCACTTTTGTCTTGAGCTAATGAAGACAATTTGAGGAAGGTAGCAGAACGAATTGGTGTTAATCTCAACTGAATTCTTCTTAGACATCAAAATTACTATACGCCTGATTTCACATGTCAACAAGAACGTATTCGGCATTTGGAAATCTGGGAAGGTCTTCTGAAAGGAGTTGCATAGCAGCTATTTGCTTTTGCCTTCGGTGTAGATTTCTGCCACCTCCTGGATATAAATGTATACCTTTTTTTCCTTTGTTATTTTGATAAGGTATTGCTTTTTAAGTTGCAAGACCACCTGGCTATTGAATTCTCATCATTACCTACCAAGCTCTGGATCATGTTGGATTTTAATTACAGATTATCCTTAGATTTGCTTTGATAAGGGTTTCTATTCAGGTCTTCCCTCAGATACATTTTGGCACCATTCTTCTTGCAGATGATGTACGAATGGATTCTGCGTGTATAACTTCCCTTCTCTATGCCTGAAAATTATCTGGGGTCAATTTTAACTCCTTGAAGACCTGAGTTAGTATATAAAGTTTCTTAAACTTTGATTTGCCATTTTAAAGAGGGAAAAAGATAAAATCTTCCAGTGATAGTACTTTTGTTAACGTAGTAGGACCCAGGATTTCTGTTTGACTAATGGATTTAGTGAATTGTACCAGTTGAAAGCTGAGCATATTGTTCACCAAAAATAACCACTCTTGGGACCTATCCTTTGCAGTTATTCTGCAGACTTTTTTTTTAACCGACATATATGGTTCCGTTGTTTTTCATAACAAAATAAAAGCTGAAAATCATCAAAAGACATTTTCTACAAAATGAAAAACTTTTCATTCTTTTAATTTTTTCCCATGGGCAAAATGAACTTGTTAATGAATTTGTCATGTGGAATGGTTTATGTGTAAAGTGAAAGCATACTTATGTTAAAACATTGCTATAGCAATAGGTTATTTTTAAATTGCTCTTTAAGATCATCTATTCAAAAGCTCTCTAATAGACTGTATCATATTTTTCTTATAGGGATAAACGTTCATATTTTATACCGTGTGTTTTGTGACCTGAAGTGATTAATTTTCTTCTCAGTAAGGGGTAATCTGATGAAAATCTAAATGAGTGTTAAGAGGGCAGAGCAGTCAGTTGCTGGTATTTTTTGGCTTCAGTAACTGAAGTAGGTGATTTTCTTAGCACATAGTAGTATTTCTTCCCCTTATCGACATAAACCCAGGTGGCTCTCCATGGTTGAATAAAAGGATGGTTTTCTTATTTTTATGTAGAGAAACCCTTAACCATTCACGTAAGGGCTTTTAAGAATGGAAAACTTGGTAAATGTTCAGTGGTCGAGTTGGTCAGACTCCCATCGCATTCGGGGTCATCAGCCAAATAGGTAACAAACTCAGAAACATTCTTAATGATCTTAATAAAACAATGGTCAGTAGAGTTTCCATATCCAAGGTTTGTTCTCTTAACTAAGAAGTGTTTATCGTTCCGTAAAGTGTCAGTAATTGTTTTCTGCTTTGATTATTCATAACAGGGGACGAACAGGGAGGATCCGGGTCCTGTCTTTTAAAACTGGCATCATTTCTCTGTGTAAAGCACATTTGGAAGACAAGTACAGATGTAAGTCATGTATATTAACTCAGTATTCTTTTATGACTGTCGGCTAATGACCCCAGTTCTAGATGGGGAATAACATGGTGTTCTTATCTGACAGCAGGTTCCTTCTGTAAGACGTAGAACTACTTGCAGACTGTCAGAAAACTTGATCTGTGCCGCTCCCTGTCAGATGTTAAACAGTAGTTATTTAAATAGAGAATGAGGATAAACGGCTCCAGTCTGAGTATTATTTTACGTTACATTGACTGTGTCTGAGTAAAGCACACGTTCCTCGCGGATAAAGTCCGATTTCCTAACCCCTTGGTCTAAGTCAGAAAAACGAATGTGAAGGTTTAATCTGTGCGCCTTGCCTCGTCTTTGGATTCTTATTTAAAGGGTACTATCTGGCATTCATGTTCAAGAAACCTTGTTTATTTTACAGTCATCTTACTGCGAGTTGTACTGACATACCCAATTCTGTGATGTGATTAACATTTTATTATTTGAGAGACGGCTTGCCATTTCTTACAGGGTAAATAACACCTTCCAGAATTTCCTTTTCATTAGCTATTGGGCTCTTGTGCCTAAAATTTGTAAATCCAAATTAAAAGCAAATGCTGGAGGAGGGACAGTCGAGATGACTAAGCAACCATTCACTCCCATTGTGAAGGAATGTACTTGTTTTTCCCCTTTAACTGCTCGTGAGAAATCTTTTCGGTAGGAATATTAAACAAACCTAGTGTATCGGGCTTCCCTGGTGGCGCAGTGGTTGAGAATCCGCCTGCCGATGCAGGAGACACGGGTTCGTGCCCCAGTCCGGGAAGATCCCACATGCCGCGGAGCAACTAAGCCCGTGAGCCATGGCCGCTAGGCCTGCGCATCCGGAGCCTGTGCTCCGCAATGGGAGAGGCCACAACAGTGAGAGGCCCGCATACCGCAAAAAAAAAAAAAAAAAAACCTAGTGTATCTTGTCTTTTCTCTTTTCCCCGAAGGCCTAGCCACACAGGGATGTGGAGATGTGCTGAGCTTAAGGACGGGCTCTCACTTTTATATAGTTTCCACTTGAGTTTTCTCATCCTAAGAACCCAAGGAAAAAGAACAGAACAGCTTTGGCTAGCCATTTGAAAATGTGTTTTGGATAAAACCGAATATTTCTGTGGGCTTTCGTCCTTTAAATATTGTAGTTACTCGTGATAGGTATAGCACCAGCACGTCGTACTACTAACTTTTGATTCATCAAGGAAGCTTCCAGTTTGTGTTTCAAGTAACTACTGAGAGGGAACGGGTTTGAGGTTGGCGGAACAAAAATGTTAACTTCCAGCTGGGGTGTTTGAAGATAAGTCATAGTTCTGAACTTAACGTGTGTGTACTAGAGAGACGAGGAAATGCTGTGAGACCTCAGCGTTGTTACTGCCATCTTAAATATCCCGTTAAAACATTTAATTTCTTAGAGTTTAAAGTGTGCTTATGAGTAGGAAAATCTTCCGTGGATTTACTTTTGGGGCAGCTTTTATTTGAATACAAGGTAGGATGAAAATAATTTTATTTCTGAGAACAAGACATGTTGCAAGTGTTTGGTACGTTCGTTCATTCCGTGAATGCACGTATGTCGGGCACCTGCTATCCTCTAGGTGCTGCTCTTCTACTCCACACATTTCCGGCGCACAGTTGACCAAGATATGGTCCCAACCTTGAGGGGATATCATTCTTCAGCCAAAAAGACACATATTAAATCAGTGACAGTGTAACGTGATAGGAGCTAATTACGAACATGTACAGCATTCTGTGGGAACGTGTACGAGAAACTCAGTGATCGTATGGCTTCATAAAGAAGTCCCAATTTTGATACATTTTGGAATCGGATGTCCAAAGGGGATGGTGCTTTGGGCCCGTTCTGTGTTTCTTAAGGCTAAAACATTTATTTTATGATGGTGGTCATGTCCTATATGTAAAATATTTTCCAAAGGATTATGTTCTGGCTTAGGAAAAACTCACGTGTCAGACCTATATGGAAGCTCTCATTATTTGCAGGGCTGTAGTTTATTTAAAAGTTGTCACACTTCATATATACACAGTGATGATTCACTTGATCCATAAAAATAATAAATGTGCAGATTGGTGTACAGTAGAAGTACACTGTGGGAATATTGGCTACTCTTGAGAATTGGTGCTGGAATTGAGTTGGTCCTGAGATTCTGCTAACATCTACTTGGTTCTGCTTTTTGATGGTTGCAATTCTCTTTTTCCTGTTGTAGACCTTTTCAAGCAAGTGGCCAGTTCAACGGGATTTTGTGACCAGCGCAGACTCGGCCTCCTTCTGCATGATTCTATCCAAATCCCAAGACAGTTGGGTGAAGTCGCATCCTTTGGGGGCAGTAACATTGAGCCAAGTGTCAGGAGCTGCTTCCAATTTGTAAGTTATTCACCTTCTTAAGTAACATACTTTTTCTTTTGTATTTTACAAATTAATATAAAAACCCACAGAACTGTAGTTTCTCACATTAGCTCTTCCGTAGGCAGGTAGGTAAGGGATTTTTGATATTTGAAATCTCTGTAGGCAGTGGCTTCCGGAACTGTGGGTTTGGGGAGAGAGGACAGTGCAAAGGAGGGGAAAGAAATCTGCGTCCGCAGCCAGAACCCCACAGTTCCTAAGATGTTGGGAGAGAAGGGAGTCTGCGTGGTTGAGCGAGGGAGGAAATAAATCTCCAGCCAGAGAAATCCTTTGTAAAAGAGAAAATGACCTTTGTCTGTGAGTGTCTTAGTCTCTTAGTTTTTTTTTTTTCCTAACCTAATTCTGTCATCGTAGCCTTCTTTTCAGTAGCTGTTGGTAAATACTTGACACAGCTATCTTTTTCAAAAAAAAAAATATATATATTTATTTATTTTTGGCAGCATTGGGTCTTCGTTGCTGAGCACGGGCTTTGGTAGTTGTGGCTCACGGGCTCTAGAGCGCAGGCTCAGTAGTTGTGGCACACAGGCTTAGTTGCTCTGCGGCATGTGGGATCCTCCAGACCATGGCTCGAACCCGTGTCCCCTGCATTGGCAGGCGGCTTCGTAACCACTGTGCCACCAGGGAAGTCCCTAAACTTTTCCTTTATTTTAAAAAAAAAAAATTTTTTTTTAACATCTTTATTTGCGTATAACTGTTTTACAATAGTGTGTTAGTTTCTCCTTTACAACAAAGTGAATCAGTTATACATATACATATGTTCCCATATCTCTTCCCTCTTGTGTCTCCTTCCCTCCCACCCTCCCTATCCCACTCCTCTAGGTGGTCACAAAGCACAGAGGTGAACTCCCTGTGCTATGCTGCAGCTTCCCACTAGCTATCTATTTTACATTTGGTAGTGTGTATATGTCCATGCCACTGTCTCACATCGTCACCGCTTACCCTTCCCCCTCCCCATATCCTCAAGTCCATGCTCTAGTAGGTCCATGTTTTATTCCCATCCTACCACTAATCTCTTCATGACATTTTTTTTTTTAGATTCCATATATATGTGTTAGCATACAGTATTTGTTTTTATCCTTCTAACTTACTTCACTCTGTATGACAGACTCCAGGTCTATCCACCTCATTACAAATAACTCAGTTTCATTTCTTTTTATGGCTGAGTAATATTCCATTGTATATATGTGCCACATCTTCTTTATCCATTCATCTGTTGATGGACACTTAGGTTGCTTCCATGCCCTGGCTATCGTAAATAGAGCTGCAGTGAACATTTTGGTACATGACTCGTTTTGAATTATGGTTTTCTCAGGGTATATACCCAGGAGTGGGATTGCTGGGTCATATGGTAGTTCTATTTGTAGTTTTTTAAGGAACCTCCATACTGTTCTCCATAGTGGCTGTATCCATTTACATTCCCACCAGCAGTGCAAGAGTGTTCCCTTTTCTCCACACCCTCTCCAGCATTTATTGTTTCTAGAGTTTTTGATGATGGCCAATCTGACCGGTGTGAGATGATATCTCATTGCAGTTTCGATTTGCATTTCTCTAATGATTAATGATGTTGAGCAATCTTTCATGTGTTTGTTGGCAATCTGTATATCTTCTTTAGAGAAATGTCTATTTAGTTCTTCTGCCCATTTTTGGATTGGTTTGTTTGTTTTTTTGTTATTGAGCTGCCTGAGTTGCTTATAAATTTTGGAGATTAATCCTTTGTCAGTTGCTTCATTTGCAAATATTTTCTCCCATTCTGAGGGTTGTCTTTTGGTCTTGTTTATGGTATCCTTTGCTGTGCAAAAGCTTTTAAGTTTCATTAGATCCCATTTGTTTATTTTGGGTTTTATTTCCATTTCTCTAGGAGATGGGTCAAAAAGGATCTTGCTGTGATGTATGTCATAGAGTGTTCTGCCTATGTTTTCCTCTAAGAGTTTGATAGTGTCTGGCCTTACATTTAGGTCTTTAACCCATTTTGAGTTTATTTTTGTGTGTGGTGTTAGGGAGCGTTCTAATTTCATACTTCTACAGGTAGCTGTCCAGTTTTCCCAGCACCACTTATTGAAGAGGCTGTCTTTTCTCCACTGTGTATCCTTCCCTCCTTTATCAAAGATAAGGTGACCATATGTGTGTGGGATTATCTCTGGGCTTTCTATCCTGTTCCCTTGATCTATATTTCTGTTTTTGTGCCAGAGCTTTTCCTTTTGTAACTTTGACATTCCTCTACTCTTCCAAGGCCTGGATGGTGACTTCGCATAGGCTTACGACCAGGTCGGAGGTTTGTACTCTCTGCTAATGTCTGTCACTAGCTGCACACACTCCTGTCCATTCTCTTTCGTATCCTGCCCCGGTGCCTTTTCCCCACCATAATCAGTATCCCCAGAAATACCCTCTTCCTCCCAAGTGCCTCAGCACTCAGTTGATAGCCATTTAGTTTGTTTCTCTTTTTTGGTAAGATAGATGATGTTGCAGTGAACATCTTTATGCAGTTAGCTCTTTTTTTTGATGCAAGTTTTTCCCTTAGGATAAATTCTCAGAAATGGGATTACCAGATATGAACAGTTCTGTGGCTTTTGATACATGTTACCAGATGGCTTTTTGTCAAAAGTTGGTTGTAGTACGACCAGCACTGGAGGAATGAGCTATTTGGAGTGTTACACTATTCACAGTGTTCTTATGTTGTTTTTCAAATGCTAAGAACTGTTTTTCTTGTATGGGGTTTCTCGATCCGTCCGTGCTAATCTCATTACCGATAGAACTAGGTGTACACATAACTGGGTTAGACCTGTATGTAGTCTGACCACAGACTAGGATAAAACCATAGAAGGCCTTCTGGGCAGAACATTGTGAATATTTAGATATTTAGAGCAGTTTTAGCATTCAGTTAATAGTTCACTGGGCAGAGTAAATAAATGCACACTTAATAAGTCCACTTAATGTAGCATTGGATATACTGTTTGGATTGTTTTGCCAAAATTATGGCAAATTGGCTATAAAAGTAAAATAGATGTGGAGAAATAAATGCATTTTTTCACCTCATACTCAAATCTCCCAAAACGTGAACAGACTGTCACTTCCTCTGGGTTTTTTCTTGCATGTTCCTGCATTAACATTTCTACTCCAGAACGTAGACACAAGTAACTTTCACACAGTGAATATTAATGGCCACAAATAGTCCACATCCATTTTTTTTTTCAAAATCCTATTATAAAACAACTTGCAGTGACTTAATTTTTCTTCCGAAGCATTTTCTCTTTAGGCAAGTTTCAGTGACTTTTTACTTTCTACTTGTGAAACCACACACACACACACACACACACACACACACACACACACACACACGTGCTCGCATATGCATATATACACAGTTGTGTGTGTCTTGTGACTGAGGTTGAGAGTATCGGTCAGAGCGCGAACCTGCCGACGGCCATCTCTGTTGAGAGATGGTTCCTGCCACAAAGTCAGGCGGGCTGGCCTCAGGGCCACTGGAGCCGTTGTCCTGTCACCTCGTGGAACTGATGGTGCTGCAGCCACCATCACCCTCACTGCAGACTCTGGCTCTCTCTTTCTTTTTTTTTTTTTTTTTTTTTTTTTTTTTTTTTTTTTAATGTATCTGACATATAACATGGTGTAAATTTAAGGTGTACAACATGTTGATTTGATGCATTTATATATTGTAATATGATTGCCACTGTAACAGTGGTTAGCGCCATCACATGTAATTACCATTTTCTCTTTTGTGGTGGGAATAAGTAAGCTCTAGCCTCTTGAACTTGGTTGTTGGGACAAGGGGCTGCTGAACAGAAACTCTACTTTCCGTCGTGCCGTCCTCTAATCAGGCGCCAGGTCTGTTCCACGACAGCCTGTCGCATTCTCTTGTGGGATGCTTGCCTCCTTCACTCACCTGCTTCCTCTTGTTTCGCTCCGTCCCTGTCCCTGTAACAGCGACACTCTCTTCTCAGCATCAGAACGTTGAACTCAGTCCACTACCTGATCGCACAGTGATTGAACGCATCCTGGCTAGCCCGTCTCCAAGCTCTCAGAAAGGTCTTTTGTGAGTCTGGGGGGAAAAATCCATCAAGATATGAACAGTGGTAACAAGACGGGGTTTTTTTTCCCTACTCTTTTGTATTTTCCAGATTTTCTTCTTTGAAAATTTAGAACTAGGAAAACAAATTAGTAAAGTGCTAACTTTTCTTTTTAAGGGCAGGAGACATCTTTTGTTTGATTCCTATTCATTGCCACTCATACGCTATTTTCAGGCCTTCTCATCACTTGCATAGATTATTGCACTGTCTTCCTAGCAAGCCTCCCCTAGACCCCCTGGCGCCTTTCATCAGTCTCACTGCTCTCATACTGGTTTTAGAGAAACGTATTCACTGTATGACACCGTCCTTCAAAATCTTCAGTTTCTTTTCACAGTCAACTGAATAAATCCTAATTTCTCTACTTAACTCTCAGACTTTTCCTGATCTGCTTCTATAGCTGCCCACGGTTTGCTTTCACTACCAACTAACGGCTTCTCCCTGCCATTTGTACTGACCATGCTTGGAAATAATACTGTTACTGCTGCTACTGATGGTAATATTTTACTTTTGTTTACACAGTTCTCTCATTTAATCTTCCCAGACCCTTTGAAGAGAACAGAATAAGCAGGTTGGGGGTTTGTTTTTTTACTGTTGTTTTAATAGATGAACCGTTTATCAGCGCCCCTGCATTTCCTCAACTGGTCCAGAGCGCATGCCTCCCCCACGCCCATTTTCCTCCTCATCCTCAAATATGCATTTTTTTTAATTTTAAGGCTCTCCAGCTTCCCAAGGTGAAATAACAGGCCTTTTTTTCTGGGTCTCTGCTAGAATACATGATGCCATAACAAAACAGGGAACGTAGGAGAGTCGGGGAGAAGAGGAATCCTCATTTTAAGGCACTGAGCGTTGGCAAATTGGATGTTGCTGAAAGGCTGTGGCGCACGTCCTGTGGGTACAGAGCCGGGTGAGGTTTATATTACTCAGATTTGGGGGCCCTCTCTACCTGGTAGGAATTGGCAGTCTGCGTGAACAGATCCATTGTGAATTCGTCCTTCAGAATTGGCGTCCTAGCCCTGGCGGGCTTTTCCTCAGCCGGGAGCTCTGGCTGTCACCTTGCCTTTCGGAAACCATGCAGCATGCGTGAAAATTCAGTGTTTGCTGTAGGGAAAGATAACAGGAGTGAAAATGCCCCCTTGCCCTTTGTTTGAAGCATAAGACCTTGGGAACGGGGCCGGGCTGGTTCCTTCAGCAAGCTTGTGCTCAAAGGCTGTTCCTTCTACCAGCCTAAGGAAATGAACGGCAGGAAAGTACTTGTTTCTCCTACAGATACATTCCCTGCATCACAGAAGGAGAAGTTGACTTCAGACTATAGTCTTTTTTTTTTTTTTTTTTTTTTTTTTTTTTGCAGTACGCGGGCCTCTCATTGCTGTGGCCTCTCCCGTCGTGGAGCACAGGCTCCGGACGCGCAGGCTCAGCGGCCATGGCTCACGGGCCCAGCCGCTCCGCGGCACGTGGGATCCTCCCGGACCGGGGCACGAACCCGCGACCCCTGCATCGGCAGGCGGACTCTCAACCACTGCGCCAGCAGGGAAGCCCCAGACTATAGTCTTTTTATTGCCTTTTTTTTTTTTTTTTTTTTTTTTTTTTTTTTTTTTTTTTTTTTTTTTTGTCACCGACTAGAAAACTTCCTTCTTTTCAAGTCGGTACAGTTAGGAACATGTCGGCTTCTGGCTCAGACGAGGGCCTGGCAGGGACAGGAGGAGAGCAGTGTTCTCACGTGCAGTGCTAGCTGGGTGATCTTTTTATAGGTTTCCTCAGCCCATCTGGAGATGGATGATGATGATGGCTGCCCAGCAGTACGGATACACCTAGTACCGTTGAACCATCCACTTAAAAATGGTTAAGATCGTAAATTGTATGGTATATGTATCTTACCACAATTTTTAAAAATTGGGAAAAAAAAAAAAAAAAAAACTTTTTAAAAGAAAGAGAAAAGCAATTGCCAAGTCCAAATAAAATGCTTTGCCTATTTAAAAATCAGTATAGGTCCATCAAGGAATTATCCATGAGGCCAGGAAATGAAGTCATATCTGTGGATTTTAAAAGGGAAAATTCACTATAAACGTATGGATTTGACAGTAGTATCCTCACTGATATTAAAGGAGGCAACCGGATATGTTTCTACATTAGAAGCATATGGCAGTCAACACGTGTCCTGGGAAAATGACTCCTTTGGGCAGTAGTAGAAGTAAAGATTCGAAACTAGTTTGTTTGGGAAATACAGCTTCAATTAATGCATCATCGGGTTGATCTGCTTTCATATTCCATGGGATCTTCCCTGTTGACAGAATAGATTGATCCTTATGACCTCCGCAAGGCCAGGTCTGCCCTGGCAGTGAGTCAACCAGCAGACTGCCCGAAGGAACTTGAGAGATTGTCCATATCTCTCCTTTTTCAGATGAGAAAACTGAAACCCAGAGAGGCAGAGTGAATATTTTCTACAGTCTGCAATTATATTTATGTCAGAACTAGACATCAGGCCCAAGTTCCCTGTGTTCCAAGCCAGCGTTTCCTTCTGCTAAACCATCTGAGCAGAAATAAATGGCTTTAACCAGTTCAAATATTAGACTGAACGAAGAAAGTGTTAGCATGATCCCTTATGTGAATTTTAGGTTATGATAGGATATGTGGATAAATGAACACTCCTTCACCTACCCCAACACACGTGTGTACACACACACTATGATCTTTATGTAAAATACTCGAATCCCAATTTCAGGTGTCTAGTCTACTTCCAAATGAAATGAAATAATATTTCCTCTTAGGTGAGCAAAATTTTACACTTTTGGGTGACTCCAGAAAAGAGTCCTGTATCTGTAAATCGGTGTTTGGCAGGGCCCTGAGACGCACTCCCTTCACCCCTCCCCCCGATAGCCTTTGTAGTATTTTCTTCTGTAAACATTTTAAGGACCTTATTGTTTAGACAGAATCGAGTGTACCAACTTTCTATTCAATATGCTTCACCTACAAGAGCTTGCGGGCCCAAATCTGTTTATTCTACATCTGTTTTCTGCCTCCTGTTGCATTCATGCATTCAAAATGAGTAAGTTGCTTTTTCATCTGTCTTCTGAGTTTTTATATCCCTCTGACAAAAATGAATATCATCTGTGCACAGTTGCTGTAATAGAGAATGATATAGAAATGGGAATAAATTACCACCTCAGCTGTCGAGATCAAGTGTGTGTGTGTGTGTGTGTGTGTGTGTGTGTGTGTGTGTGTGTGTAAATATTAAATCATTGCCGGACATCTGGAGTAGTGAATGGCAGAGTGCTTAAGCACATAGGCCCTGAAGCTGACTGCCCAGGTTCAAATCCCAGCTCTGCTGTTTGCTGGGTGTGCAACCTTGGGCACATTTCTCGACCTTCCTGGCCCCTAAACTCCTGGAGCAGTTGTCAGGATTAAGTGAGCTAATAGAGGCAGGCCACTTACTTAGAGTGGTGGGCACATAGTAGGCACTTACTGAGCATTAGTTATGATTACCTGAAGTGTGTTTTAACCTGAGAATAGCCCGCCAAGATCAACAGTTCCTTTTATCCATAACCCAGCATCTGTAGATTAGATTTTAGAGACTCGTGAGATGCTGTTGAAAGTACCATGCCAACGCACTTCTTAACCAGTTTGACAGCATTCCTCATGCCAATTGAGCACATTTTATATCTCCCATCCTTAAAATAGCTCCTAAAAATTCGGCTTTGCCTAGGTTTCCTTTGGCCATTATGGGCCCTTTGGGGACTTCCCTGGCCGTCCCGTTGTTAAGATTCAATCCCTGGTCGGGGAACTAAGATCCCGCATGCCTGTATGGAGCAGCCTAAAAAAAACAAAATAAAATAAAGATGTTCCTTCCAAGAAAAAAAAAAATGTGGGCCCTTTGGTCTTACGGACGTTCTTTTTACACCCGTTTGGACTGATGGATACTCACTAATAACTACGATATAAGTCACTAGGGCTTGGTATATATAAGTAGAGGTGGCATCACCGAGTTACTGGGCCTGCTCATGGACAGAATTCCTGCAAATTTTGGAGAAAGACCTTTTATCAGGGTATTATCAGCATTGTCTGGAGTCCACTGTTGGTTTTCAGTTGCTCTTCTTTTATTTTGACTATAAGCTGCGGCGGTTTACCTTCATAATTACGTCGTGGTTTATGCGGTTAACTTCTCCATGTGGAGTGGTAGATATTTTCTTCACCAGTGTTTCAAAGACAGGTTTGGGTTGGAGTTGAAACCTGTTTCATTTATACTTACTGCTAAGGAAAAGCACGTGTCATTCTGTTTCCCCTTTTTACCCTTCTAGAGCGGAAGTCTTTATTAGGACCAAATTTTCCTTCCTCCCCTCCCCTCTGTCCCCTTTCCTACAGAAGCTGAGGCAGAGGTGCTAATGAAAACAACCTTTTTTTTTTTTTGAGAGCCGTGCTTTTAGTTGGAAGTGTACTCTGGACTCCCTTTGATCAGTTCACCGTTAGTTCTAACTCAAACTGATACTTACCCACAAAGCTCAGAGAAACAAGGAAATATGAGTTCAACATTTACCATTTTATTTTTTCTTTGTCACTAGCTTGTAAATTGGATTTTTTTTTTTTTTAATCTGTCTTTCTACGAAGATTATTTAAGATGAAGGGAAGTGCAAAACTTCTCCCTGGAATACCCTTATCTGTTTATCCAGGGTGTCTTGATACACTGACAACGAAAGGGGTTTTTTTTGTTTGCTTTGGGTTTTGGGGGAGGGCATTTGAAAAAATAGTAAAAAAAAAAAAAAAATTTCTAATTAGCTTTTTTTTAAAGCTCCATTTAAAAAATACAGTACAGTCTGTTCCAGTGTTCACTCCTCTTAGTTTAGACATATAGTTTTGTCACCACCACTACAATCAAGACAGAACATTTCCATCCCCCCTAAAATTTCCTTTTGTTTTGTTGTCACCCTGCCTGCCCCCAGTCTCTGGAAACCACTGCTCTGTGTTCTGTTCCCATACTTTTGCCTCTTCCTGAACTGGACTTTAAATGATTGTAGGAGGCAGCAGGGGAAGAGTTAATGTGCCATCTTGTACTTGAGCGTAATTTGTCCTGATACATACTTGAGAAAAGACTTTCCATGATATCTACAGGCAGAGATACGTGCTCTACCATGTATCTGTGAAAGTTTTCTGTTAAATAAGAACCCTCTAGCATAAATTAATAACATTGAGTATACTTACAGGTTTGCATAGATTTAAAAGTTTTGCTTCTGTTCCCTGGAGCCATGGTGTTAATTGGTTTATTAGTCAGGTGGAGTGGAAAGCCTGAGGTCAGGACAGTTGTCCTTGAACATGTAAATGAAGAGTGGATAATCACTGTGTGTTATTGTTTGGGCTTATTTTATCTTTAATGGGTGATTCAGAGTCCTGATTAATATTTAGAGCAGTGACTGCTGGCCTCCAACCTGCTCATTATCTTCCGAACTTTAAATAAAGTACTTGATTTCTACCCAAGACAGCAGTTATGGGAAGCCTTTTACTTCTTCTTGTCTCATGAACACAGCTGTTGACCTCTCAATCCTTATTTCAATCAAGAAAAATTTCTGGTAATGTTGGGCTTCTTAAACTCGTATTTATGGCTGAAAATTCACAGTCGGGTAGCTGGGGAAAGCACATCTTGGCCGAGTCTATGAGGGGACACATTAGAGCCACGAAGCTAAGGGAACAGGGAGGACATCAGTTTGGTGTTAGGTTTGTGTTTTGCGAGAAAACTAGTCCTGAAGAGTTTTTCACATTTTATACCATTGGTGTTAATGCATTTCCCCCTCCCCTTTCACAGTTATCACAGTTCCTTACACTCTTGCCTTCCTTGCCCTCCCCCAGGAAGGGGTGCTTGGTGAGAAACGATGGTTTCCAACCAGTGTTTTATTTTGAAAAAATTTCCAGTATAAAGAAGAGTTGAAAGGATAGTATGATCAACACCTGTATGTCTAGTACATCTATCTGTTCAACGCCTGGTTAGCGTCTTGCCCCATTTACATTTCACTTTTCCCATGTATGTGTGTATTTGAATCTACACACACAGACACATCTTTCTCCTTTACCATTTAAAGGTAAAAGGCCATCATACCATAGAACATAAGCCCCTGAACATTTCACCACATATCTTGTTTCAAACAAATACTTCCTCCTGCGTAACTGCAATACTGTTGCCACACACAAATTTAACGTTAAGTCAGTAATACCATCTAGCATGCAGTCCACACTGAAATGTCCCCATGGCTTCGGAACGTTCCTGATTTCTGGTAGTTTCCTTCCAGGATCCAGTCAAGGTCTTTGTCTTTCATTGGCTTGTCATGCTTTCTTTCTTAATCTGAACAGCCTCCCACCACTACAATCAAGACAGAACATTTCCATCCCCCCTAAAATTTCCTCTTGTTTTGTTGTCACCTCTGTACTTTCACTTAATCTGAACAGCCTCCCAGCATCATTTTTTTTTTTGTTTTTTTCATTCATGATATTGACATTTTTGAAGAGTCCAAGCAGCTTTCTTAAGAATGTCCCATATTCTGGATTTTTCTGGTTGTTGCTTCGGATTAGATTCAGGTTGAATTTTTTTGTTTTGGCAAGAGGACTATGGAGGTGCTGCTGTGTCCTTCCCACTACATCACAACTGGAGGGAAGACATGACACTTGGTTCTTATCAGTAATGCTAAGGATGGTAAGGTGGTGTCAGGTATTTCCATTGTAAAAGTATCCTTTGCCCTTTGTAATTAGAAAGTCATTTTTGTGATATGTTGAGCGCTTGTGAGCATCCTGTTCCTCAACAGCCTTTCACCCTATGGTTTTAGCCTCCATTGATGATCCTTTTCTAATTCAGTGATTACATTAGTGGCTGCCTAATAGTGGTTTTCTCATCCTACCATTCTTTCTGCACATATTAGCTGGTTTTCTTCTGTAACAGAGCTCCCACTTTTCCCCTCTCTTTTTCTGAGTGTCACCATGGACATCCAGGGTGATTTTGCGTGTAGAGAGAATGGGACTTCTCCTGACTGAGCTGCCTTTGGATACTATTTTTGCCATGACATTGCTTAAAACGCCAGTGCATGGAATTAACCATCCTTTTCCCCCATAACAATGTAAGCATGTGTCTGATAAATGCATTTCCATATCAGCCAACTCTTTTGTGGGACCAAGTCATATAACATGAGTTATGTGCTAATGAGGACTGAGAAACTCATAGGCTTTTCTGTTTCTTTTTTCCCTTTTGCTGCCTCAGTTTATGTTAACCTGCACCTGTCAGTCCACGTCGCTCATATATGTCATAGCATCTAACGGTAGGAGGAAGGACACATAATGTCAAAAGGAAGGAGGAAAGGAGGCGATCAGAAGAGATAAGAGTATGCATTTCTCTCATTGCTTATTGAATATTCAGTTGTATCTTCATGTAGCTCTCAGTAGACCAGCATAGAATTCAGTTGAAGATTGGTACCTGGGCATTGTCTCAGGTAGGCCATATTTAGATATCAGAGCCTCTCGTACTCTTGGCCACGTTAAAGATTCAAAAGACTTTGGAGATCAGCCTTGTATGTTCCCATCGGAAATCACTTTTGTCCACCCTTCTTTAAAAACTCCTTTAGGCATACATATTTTAGTCTTAAAATAATAGATGATCTCGGGCTTCCCTGGTGGCGCAGTGGTTGAGAGTCCGCCTGCCAATGCAGGGGACACGGGTTCGTGCCCCCGTCCGGGAAGATCCCACATGCCGTGCAGCGGCTGGGCCCGTGAGCCATGGCAACTGAGCCTGCGCTCCGCAACGGGAGAGGCCACAATAGTGAGAGGCCCGCATACCGCAAAAAAAAAAATAATAATAATAATAATAATAATAGATGATCTTGAGCTGTTTCCTCTTTGAGCCTTTTTTCATCTGTAACATCAAGTGAAACATTATCTCAAGGGTTACTTATCCCCAGGTTTCTTTGATTATATGCTGAGCGTTGTAAATGGAAAAGGCAGAAAGGGGTATGGATTACTGTATATACTTTGAAGCTTGGTCATTATCAGCCAGGTCTTACCTGATCTTCTGGGTAACAGTTCTTGTAACAGAGATACAAGATACAGAAAACAGTCTTATATGTATAGTGTGGCCTTTCACGTGAGACCAACTGTTCTCTGAATAGAAGTAGCATAGACTAAGAACAAGATGTGAAAAAACGTTGTTTGGAGCCTCATATAAATGATCCCTGGTGCCCCTACACTATAGTTTCCTCAACAACTCAAAGGTAAGACACAAGAATCTTATGTCTAAGATGATCAAAATGCCACCTGCCTTCTGTTTTATTTGTTACATGCAGGTTTCATTTAGTTTTATAGCAGATTTTTTATCACTCATTTGATTTTCATAAAAATTGGGATTGTTTGGAAGAAGAGTCATTAATATTCTTTACAACTTGTTCTTGTTCCTCCTTTTATGTTCGTTGCTAGTGCAGACTTCTCTCTTATGTAAAATATTCCACTGATGCCCTTGGTAGATTTAGAGGTTGTTAAAGAAGTCGTAATAACAGCTCAGGGAACAGTCAGGAACTGCCTGTCCTATACAGTCTGACCCTGGCTAGCCATTCTCTTTATAGTTCTAAATCTTTGTGTACAGACTGTAATTCACAAAACAGTTTTGATCAATTTGAATTCAGCGAATCTTTCTAAACACGAGGGCTTTTTACAATCAGGGCCAGAAAAGTTGGCTTGTCAGCTATTAATGCTATAACCTATTAACAGAGGCAGCGATATTGAAAGGGTTATTTGGATTTATGAAGGGAACACTTTACTAGTGGAAACAGCAGATGAAAATGGCCAGGAAGGAGAGATTAACCTTTTTAAAAAATCTGTGGTTTGTCCCCAGTATTTTTCATAAATTTCTGTCAGTCAGAATGTTTGGAAATTCTATTCATGCATATGAATGCATGCAATATTTATGAATTTACTTACTATTTTTCTTCGAAATGGGCAGGAACTCTACTAAAGGAATGAAAACATACACTCACATGTACACACACACACACACACACACACACACACACTCTCTCTCTCTCTCTCTCTCTCTCTCTCTCTCTCTCTCTCTCTCTCTCTCTCTCTCGTACTAGCTGACTGCCTTAACCTTGCTTTGGTTAATTAATTGCCATGAATAAATAAATTTCTGTTATTTGTCATGAAATACATTGCATAGAGTTTCTATTTGAAAAGCATCCTGATTTCAAATCAGGGTCTACGATTTTAGCATGTTCCCTTGTTGCTTCCAGTTTGGGCTTTTTTTTTTTTTTTTTTTTTTTGCGGTATGCGGGCCTCTCACTGTTGTGGCCTCTCCCGTTGCGGAGCACAGGCCTAGCGGCCATGGCTCACGGGCTTAGCCGCTCCACGGCATGTGGGATCTTCCCGGACCAGGGCATGAACCCGTGTCTCCTGCATTGGCAGGCGGACTCTCAACCACTGCGCCACCAGGGAAGCCCCAGTTTGGGCTTTTTAAATTTATCCATCCTTTTTCTTTTCTCTCTCCACAATATGTAAACATATTTTTAGCTTAAAATTTTAAAAATTGAGATATGATTGGTATATAACATGGTGTAAGTTTAATGTACAACCTTAAAAATTTTTAATTGAGGTTTAATTGACATATAAGATTTTGTAGTTTAATGTACAACATGTTGATTTGACACTTATATTGCAATATGAGTACCACCCTAGCGTTAGCTAACACCTTTCCCAGGTCACAGAATTTCTCTTTTGTGGTGAGAACAATTGAGATCTAGTCTCTTAGCAACTATGAAGTTTATAATACAGTATTGTTGACTCTAATCACTGTGCTGTGCATCGTATCTCCAAGACTTATTTATCTACTAGCTGTAAGTGGATAATCTCTCCAATTGCCCTACCCTCAGCCTCTAATAACCACCATTCTACTCTGTTTTGGGGAGTTCGGCTTTTTTAGATTCCACATATAAGTGATACCATACATATTTGTCTTTCTCTGTCGGAGTTATCTCACTTAGCGTAACACCCTCAAGGTCCTTCTGTATTGTCAAAAATGGCAAGATTTCCTTCTTTCTCGTGGCTGAATGAATGATATTCTCCTGTATATATGCACACCACATCTTTTTTTTTTTAATCCATTCATCCATTGACAGACAGGTTGTTTCCAAGTCTTGGCTATTGTGAATAATGCTGCAGTGAACATGGGAGTACAGATATTTCTTCAATATCCTGTTTTCGTTTCCTTTGGACATATACCTAGAAGTGTAGTTGCTGGATCCCACGGTAGATCTATTTTTAATTTGTTGAGGAACCTCCATAATGTTTTCCATAATGGCTAAACCAATTTACATTCTCACCAACAGTGCACAAGGGTTCCCTTTTCTCCAGCCTCACCAGTGCTTATCTCTTGTCTTCTTGATGATAACCATTCTAACAGGTGTGAAACAACATCTCATTTCTCTGTCCACAACGTGTTAACCAAAGTAGCCGTTCTGGACCAATCAGTAATTGAACAGGCCTATCGTAGCTTCTCGGCTTCTGTGTTGTAGAGGATAGCTGTCTACCTGTTAGGTGCCTTGTAGCATTTAGTTAATCAGAGTGGACCCACGTTGGTTTCTTAGTTTTGACACATGAACCATGGCCATGTGTAAGGTGTTAACGTTCGGGCAAGGCCTCTCAATCGTGGCGCTACTGACACTTTGGCCTGGAAGAGTCTTTGTTGTAGGGGCTGTTCTGTGCATTGTTGGACGTTTAGCAGGATCCTGACCTGTCTCTGTACCCCAGTTGTGACAACCAAAAACGTCTCTAGACATTGTCAGATGTCCTCTGAGGAACAGAATTGTCTCTCACCTCGACCATGGCTGCCTGCCTGCCTGTGAGGTTCCCTTCAGGCCCCTAGTAAAAATTTTGCATCTTCCTACATTTTAAGCCAGATCATTCTGAATATACCCTCCAAATCCAGAAATAGACTATGGATTAGCCTTTTGCGTGTGATACTGTAACAGAGAAACCAACAGAGGCCATTTACTTTAAAAACTATTTAAAAGTAAACTGGAGGGCTTCCCTGGTGGCGCAGTGGTTGGGAATCCGCCTGCCGATGCAGGAGACACGGGTTCGTGCCCTGGTCCGGGAAGATCCCACATGCCGCGGAGCAACTAAGCCCGTGAGCCATGGCCGCTGGGCCTGCGCGTCCGGAGCCTGTGCTCCGCAACGGGAGAGGCCACAACAGTGAGAGGCCCACATACCGCAAAAAAAAAAAAAAAAAAAAAAAAAAAAAAAAAAAAGTAAACTGGGCATTTGAGAATGTACTTATTTTGTCTTCTATTCCTTAGACAACCCTTATGAGTTTTTTTTCTTTTTTCTTTTTTTTTTTTTTTTTGCTCTTCAGGATGAGTAGGCAGTATTTTTTTTATTCTAACCTCATTCAGATATTGTAATCCTTCCTTTTAATTATCGTGATCACAGTTTTAATTCCCACCCATCGTTCAATTCAGCAAACCTTCATGGAAGGTGTAGAAACATAGTTCCTGTCTTTAAATAACCTGCAACCTCGGAGAGAAACGAAGGAGGTTTAGACAAGTATTGTTTCCAGAGCAAAAGGCGGTTCCTTTTTATCGTCTGAGAACTACTGGGTACAGTCTCTCACATAATGTTTACTTTTCTCTATACTAAGTTTTTTCAGTTTATTAAGGATTGACATGGTTTTTCTAAAGTCTGACAATTGCGCTGCCAGGTACCTTCTCTTAAAAATATGTTGTATGTGTTTTTGGCAGTTGGAGTGTGGGGCTTGCTGAGAAACCTTGCCATTGCATTTCTTCTGTGGCCATGAACTGATACTGTTAGCCTGAGAGAAAAGTAAATATTCAGGTTGACACCCCGGTAGCCATTCAGAGCCTAGCCCTTGAGTTCCTCAGGGTTTATGGAAAGCACAATGGGAAAGAAACCCAAAAGTTATTCTGAACCCTGGCAAATCCCCTAACTCCCAACTTGCCATGTAATGTCCTTTGAAATTATTACACTGGTAATTACATCCCTTGGCTAGAAATTCCAGATACTGGGATTCTGGGATTCCTTTAACTGTCTGTTTTGTTTGTTTGTTAATATTTATTTATTTATTTATTTACTTACTTACTTACTTAATTACTTTGGCTGCGCCAGGTCTTAGTTGTGGCACGCGGGATCTTCATTGCAGCATGCCAGCTCTTAGTTGCGGCATGCGGGATCTTTAGTTGCGGCATGTGGACTTCTTAGTTGCAGCATGTGGACTCTTAGTTGCTGCATGCATGCAGGATTTACTTTCCTGACTGGGGATCAAACCCAGGCCCCCAGCTTTGGGAACGTGGAATCTTACCCACTGGACCACTGGAGAAGTCCCCCCTTTAACTGTCTTTGTATGTTGTTAAGATGACAACTGTATAAAGCCACCCTGCCATCTGCTGTAAGGCAGCAGCAGTAATTACAGTGGATTCCTTCCCTAGCCTCCATTCTGTGGGTAGTTGCCGACGGGGAGAGGACCAAGAGAGAAGGAGTGGAGATGCAAGATACTTGCATACTGTGGCTGTCACGGTGGAAGGAGCTGTGATATCCTTGCTTTGTGTGTGTGCATGCCATAAAAGAGGAAAGAGGAGGTACTGCCCAAAACAAGCAAACAAAACAAAACAAAAAAAACCCAAGGGCTAAATGGCCCGTTCTAAGAGTTTCTGCTTAGATGGTTTGAAACTGGCACTTAGGGCCAGGGGCAAGGGCAAGGTCATCCTTGATACCAAGAGAAGCTATCTGAGACCTATAGGTAGGTCAGCAGATAATGGTACCTACAAAGATGATCTCAATCTGTTGCCACCATACCTGTCTTTTGACCTCAGCAACTTCCTGTCATTCCAAACTAACCTATTTATTTTTTTCTAGAATGTTCCAAATGTAATTTTAGCTGGGTTTTAGTTCCAGTTCTTTAAGCTCTTTAGAGACGCTTGCCTGATTTTTAATTCTTCCTTTCTTTATCGCCAGACAAAAGGAGAGGGAATATAACACTAGGATACAGAATGGTTTGTAGTAAACACGAAAGATCGAAACAGAATGAGAATGTGAATCCCCATATCTTGTCTTCAGTGCTGTCAGTTGGAATAGGCGAGTGGATTTAAAAGAGCCAAAATGATGGATCTTGCGTCTTAGGAGGTAGGAAGAACCTTGAGAATTTCCAGCCTTTAAGCACAGGAGAATCTATGGTATTTTGAAAGAGGAGAACATTCTCTAGCTTCCCTTGGTAATTCACACTAATGCTTTAACAACTTTCATTATCAGGAAATGCTTCCGTATGAGTTACAGCCTAAATTTTTCTTGTTCTGTCCTCAGTGGAGAAATCGAACAGCTGGTCACAGGCCTCTATGGAAGAGCCATTCACATAATTGAAAACTGTTATTAAATCGCCCCTTCAGCCACTCTGTCTTGTACAGTCTCGTGTTTGGGGTTTTTTTTTAAATGACTAAATAATCCCAATTCACTTAAACTGTTCTCATAGGTCTTTCAAACCCTTTAATTATCGCCCTGCCTTTCTGCCAAGCCTTCTCTAAGTTCTGGGTCAGCTATAGCCACCAGAACTAGACACCGTTTTCTAAGAAGGCTTTGAACAGTACTTAGGGTAATGTGATCATTTCGTCACACTGTACTTGCTATGCCTTTATTTATACATCACAGACATGGTCTTCCGCCCCCCCCCCCTTTATTTTGGACACCTACATTTGTTGCTGACTCATGGTCAGATATTTTTTCTGTCTTTCGGAATGAATAGAAGCTTTCTGTTAATATTATGCTTTCTGTATTAAGCCTGAATTCTTTCTTTGTAGCATGTCTTTGAATCTATCATTAAACAAACCATCATTTAAACCTAAGTCAGGGAAATAGATATAGGTTCAGATTACGCAACAATAAACCCCACGTTTTAAATTGGAATGAGTTAGCAGTGCTTTTCAATTTGCTGTCTTTCTTTGATGGTTTTTGTCCTAGCTCGAAAGGGTTATTTTGATAAATTTAGTTTCTAGACCAGTGGAGCGAGAGATTGTTATAGGACATATTGTAGCCGAAACTTGCTTTTCTTTTGACACAGTCTCTCATTGTATCTTTGTTTACAAGGTGGAGAAACACATTCAGTAGAGACTAAATAATAATATAACTGGAAAGAGTCACAGTCCAACAACCAGAGAGGGCTGGATTCTGGATTTGTGTTGACCAGAGGTGCAGTCTGTAGAGTGCGGCCCATGTGTGACCTTGGCCTGTTTGATATATTCACTAGTGACTTTTTGGTGAAGACAGAACACGTATTTTAAAATGTAAAACTTACACGGAGTTGGCAAGAATGGCTAATTCATTGGCTGTAAGAGTCAGGATTCTTAAAGATATAGATGAGATTATACAGTGGGCTAAAACTAACAGGGAAGTCCTTGACAGAAGTGGAAGGAAACAAATCCCAAATGAACAAGTACAGAATGGAGGAATCACTGGAAACAGCCAAACACTGCATTTCTTATCATGCCCAACAGTGCATTAGTACCTTCTGTTCACAAGCCTTATAACTTTAAAAAAAAAAAAAAAAAAGAAATGTCCTGGGATCACTGAATAATTAGTGTGGGGAAACTCTGAGGTCAAATAAGGTTTAATGTGTTTCTTTACTGACAACCATCTCAGCTTTTAGTATGTTAACGTGCATTAAGAATTTTAAGAGACAGATATAATGTGCAATGCGTCCTTAATTAATTTGACCTTCTCTTCATGAAACATTTTGCTTGGATCACTGATCTGCTGGACACACTGGGAAACACTGACCCAGAGATTTTAGTTGAGTCGAAACCCTGTGTGAGCCTATAGCACAGAACAAAAGAAAGTCATCCAGTTATACTGTCCAGAGAAATGGAGATACCATTCATAGCAGATCATAGTTGGAGAATAGTTTTCTAAAGGACAGTGGCAAACCAAGCCATGTCATATGAGGAAGACATAAAAGGAATAGGGATGAAGTGGCATGGACAGACATGATAGCTCTGGTAAAATATTTAAAGGGATTTGTGAGGGCTGAGAACTTCTGGGTTTCTGGTCAAACATATAATAATAATGACGATAACAATAGCACGCACTGACATGGCTATTGTTACATACCAGACATTGTTCCAGGTGCCTTTCATTTAAATCTTAAAGCAACCCTGCGAGGTAGGTGCTATTAATAGTTCCATTTCATGGCAGAGGAAAATTAATACACAGAAAGATAAAGTTATTTTCCCAAGGTAACAAGTCAGTGGCAAAGCTAGGACTTGAACGCTTGTGGTTGGACTCTGGAGCCTCTGCTCCTATTGGCTATGCTGGTGGATTTCAGCTCAGTGTGATGAAGCACTTTGACAGGGGTATCTGTACACAAACGTTCAAGATCATCCATTTGCTCCCTCACACGGGTGGTATTTACATAGTGGCTGTAAGAACACACTGACATTGGATAAGTTTGAACTCGGTGACTGCTGAAAGTCTTAAAGCTCTGTGGTGCCATTCCAAAAGTATGAATTCGCTTCCATGGTCCCTTTTATGTTCAGATTCTATAATTCTTTTTTTAATTTTTAAGAAAATTTTCACAAAGTACCTCTGTGATGGCACTCTACACAGAGAGAAGTACTCAACGAAAGCTTTTGATCAGTAGCTTGAGTTGATACCATTTTGCAGCTAGGAAATTCAAGGTTAAACAGCTCATTATAATGGTGTTAAATTTATGATCGGGGTAACGAACGGAGTACTACTGAAGTAGTGTTACAAGCCAAGTGACCTGTCGGTCCAGATCCTACTATTCGGTTGGCCAAAGAGTTCATTTGCACTTTTTGTCTAAAGTGTGAATAGGATCATTATTAGCAAACCACATTCCAAGAGAAGCAGCATGGGTTTGCTGTTCATATACTCATTACTTGTATGATACTAAATATCCCATCGTGTATTCAGTGTAAATTGGTCTCAGAATAGGTAGTGCCCTTTGGTTGGCTCTTGGCAAAAGCAAATGAAAACTGTCTCTGGAGAAGGCACTTGCATTCTAGGGCTCAAAATATCTCCAGAAGATATTTTTAAGCTTACTATAGTTCATAGTAAAGAGAATTAAGCCCACAAGAAACTAAAGTGAGTGAGAACCAGGAGAAATAACAGACCCCTGAAGCAGACCCGCAATAATTTCATATCTTGGAATCATTAGAAAGAGAGGATTTTTTTAAAACTCTGTATATACTCTGTCAAAAAAATAAGAAACAACGTTGAAAAATATCTTTAGGGAACCACAGACTTTAGAAGTGACCTTAAAAATGACCAAATAGGGCTCCGCCGGGCAGCTGACACGAAGCTGGTCTCCTTAGGACCCGCTGGGGCTTTGGCTTCTGGAACACATGGGGCTGAGTCCATGCTGACAGCCCAGGGGCTTCAGGACAACACGGGGTCGAGTCCATGCTAATGGGAGCCAAGTCTCCTCAGGACTTGCTGGGGCTTTGGCTTCGGGACATCGTGGGGTCCAATTCATGCTGACAGGAGCCCCGTCTCCTCAAGACTTGCCAGGAGGTGGTGCGGCTGAAGGAAAAGGTAATCCACAGGACCCAAGACATGGTACCTGCTAATATACTCTTGCCACGGTGCCTCTTAATACCATGTGGACTCCTACAAGGGAAATAAGTATCACAACTTAGGCTGAACTTGGTCTGGCCGTGTGGCTGACAGGGTCTTGGTGCTCCAGCCAGGTGTCAGGCCTGTGCCTCTGAGGTGGGAGAGCTGAGTTCAGGACATTGGTCCACCAGAGACCTCCCGGCTCCATGTAATATCAAACGGCAAAAATCTCCCAGACATCTCCATCTCAACACCAAGACCCAGCTCCACTCAATGACCAGCAAGCTACAGTGCTGGACACCCTATGCCAAACAACTAGAAAGACAGAAACACAACCCTACCCATTAGCAGAGAGGCTGCCGAAAATCATAATAAGGTCACAGGCACCCCAAAACACACCACCGGCCGCGGTCTTGCCCACCAGAAAGACAAGATCCAGCCTCATCCAACAGAACACAGGCACCAGTCCCCTCCACCAGGAAGCCTACACAAGCCACTGAACCAACCTTAGCCACTGAGGGCGCACACCAAAAACAAAAAGACCTACGAACCTGCAACCTGTGAAAAGGAGACCCCAAACACAGTAAATTAAGCAAAATGAGAAGACAGAGAAATACACAGCAGATGAAGGAGCAAGGTAAAAAGCCACCAGACCAAACAAATGAAGAGGAAATAGGCAGTCTACCTGAAACAGAATTCAAAGTAATGAGAGTAAAGATGATCCAAAGTCTTGGAAATAGAATGGAGAAAATACAAGAAACTTTTAACAAGGACCTAGAAGAACTAAAGAGCAAACAAACAATGGTGAACAACACAATACATGAAATTAAAAATTCTGTAGAAGGAAGCAGTAGCAGAAAAACTGAGGCAGAAGAATGGATAAGTGACCTGGAAGATAAAATAGTGGAAATAACTACCGCAGAGCAGAATAAAGAAAAAAGAATGAAAAGAATTGAGGACAGTCTCAGAGACCTCTGGGACAACATTAAATGCACCAACATTCGAATCATAGGGGTCCCAGAAGAAGAAGAGAAAAAGAAAGGGACTGAGAAAATATTTGAAGAGATTATAGTTGAAAACTTCCCCAGTATGGGAAAAGAAATAGTCAAGTCCAGGAAGGACAGAGTCCCATACGGGATAAATCCAAGGAGAAACATGCCACGACACATATTAAACAAACTATCAAAAATTAAATGCAAAGAAAAAATATTAAAAGCAGCAAGCGAAAAGCAACAAATAACATACAAGGGAATCCCCATAAGGTTAACAGCGACCTTTCCACAGAAACTCTGCAAGCCGGAAGGGAGAGGAAAGACTCCCCTGTGATGAAAGGGAAAAAGCTACTACCAAGATTACTCTATCCGGCAAGGATCGCATTCAGATTCAACAGAGAAATTAAAACCTTTACAGACAAGCAAAAGCTAAGAGAACTCAGCACCACCAAACCAGCTATACAACAAATGCTAAAGGAACTTCTCTAGGCAGGAAACACAAGAGAAGGAAAAGACCTACAATAACAAACCCCAAACAATTAAGAAAATGGTAATAGGAACATACATATCAATAATTACCTTAAATGTAAATGCTCCAACCAAAAGGCATAGACTGGCTGAATGGATACAAAAACAAGACCCGTATATATGCTGTCTACACAAGACCCACGTCAGACCTAGGGACACATTCAGACTGAAAGTGAGGGGATGGAAAAGATATTCCATGCAACTGGAAATCAAAAGAAAGCTGGAGTAGCAATTCTCATATCAGACAAGATAGACTTTAAAATGAAGACTATTACAGGAGACAAAGAAGGGCACTACACAGTGATCAAGGCATCCATCCAAGAAGAAGAAATAACAATTGTAAATATTTATGCATCCAATATAGGAGCACCTCAATACATAAGGCAAATGTTAACAGCTGTAAAAGGGGCAATTGACAGTAATACAATCATAGTAGGGGACTTTAACACCCCACTTTCACCCATGGATAGATCATCCAAGATGAAAATAAATAAGGAAACACAAGCTTTAAATGATACGTTAAACAGGATGGACTTAATTGATATTTATAGGACATTCCATCCAAAAACAACAGAATACACATTCTTCTCAAGTGCTCACGGAACATTCTCCAGGATAGATCATATCTTGGGTCACAAATCAAGCCTTGGTAAATGTAAGAAAATTGAAATTGTATCACACATCTTTTCTAACCACAATGCTATGAGACTAGATATCAATTACAGGAAAAAAATCTGTAAAAACTACAAACACATGGAGGCTAAACAGTACACTACTAAATAACCAAGAGATCACTGAAGAAATCAAAGAGGATATCAAAAAATACCTGGAACAAATGACAATGAAAACACGACAACCCAAAACCTATGGGATGCAGCAAAAGCAGTTCTAAGAGGACAGTTTGTAGCAATACGTTCCTACCTCAAGAAACAAGAAACATCTCAAATAAACAATCTAACCTTACACCTAAAGTAGTTACAGAAAGAAGAACCAGAAAACTCCAAAGTTAACAGAAGGAAAGAAATCATAAAGATCAGATCAGAAATAAATGAAAAAGAAATGAAGGAAACAGTAGCAAAGATCAGTAAAACTAAAAGCTAGTTCTTTGAGAAGATAAACAAAATCGATAAACCATTAGCCAGACTCATCAAGAAAAAAAGGGAGAAGACTCAAATCAATAGAATTAAAAATAAAACAGGAGAAGTAACAACTGACACTGCAGAAATACAAAGGATTATGAGAGATTACTACGAGCAAATCTATGCCAATAAAATGGACAACCTAGAAGAAATGGACAAATTCTTAGAAGAGCACAACCTTCCAAGGCTGAACGAGGAAGAAATAGAAAATATAAACAGACCAGTCACTAGCACTGAAATTGAGACTGTGATTAAAATTCTTCCAACAAACAAAAGTCCAGGACCAGATGGCTTCACAGGAGAATTCTATCAAATATCTAAATATCTGATAGAAGAGCTAACACCTGTCCTTCTGAAACTCTTCCAAAAAATAGCAGAGGGGGCTTCCCTGGTGGCGCAGTGGTTGAGAGTCCGCCTGCCGATGCAGGTGACACGGGTTCGTGCCCCGGTCCGGGAAGATCCCACATGTGGCAGAGTGGCTGGGCCCGTGAGCCATAGCCGCTGAGCCTGTGCGTCCAGAGCCTGTGCTCCGCAACGGGAGAGGCCACAACAGTGAGAAGCCCGCATACAGCCAAAAAAAAAATTAAAAATTATATATATATACATACACATATATATATATATATATATATATATATATATATGTATCGCAGAGGGAGGAACACTCCAAACTCATTCTGTGAGGCCACCATCACCATGATACCAAAACCCGACAAAGACGTCACAATGAAAGAAAACTACAGGCCAATATCACTGATGAATGTCGATGCAAAAATCATCAACAAAATACTAGCAAACAGAATCCAACAGCACATTAAAAGGGTCATACACCATGATCAAGTGGGTTTTATCCCAGGAATGCAAGGATTCTTCAGTATACACAAATCAATCAATCTGATACACCATATTAACAAATAGAAGGAGAAAAATCATATGATCATCTCAATAGATGCAGAAAAAGTTTTCGACAAAATCCAACCCCCATTTATCATAAAAACCCTCCAGAAAGTAGGCACAGAGGGAACTTACCTCAACATAATAAAGGCCATATATGACAAACCCACAGCCAACATCATCCTCAATGGTGAAAACCTGAAACCATTTCCTCTGAGGTCAGGAACAAGACAAAGATGTCCACTCTCACCGCTCTTATTCAACATAGTTTTGGAAGTCCTAGCCGCTGCAATCAGAGAAGAAAAAGAAATAAAAGGAATCCAAATCAGAAAAGAAGAAGTAAAGCTGTCATTGTTTGCAGATGACATGATACTATACATAGAGAATCCTAAGGATGCTACCAGAAAACTACTGGTGCTAATCAATTAATTTGGTAAAGTAACAGCATACAAAATTAATGCACTAATGATGAAAAATCTGAAACAGAAATTAAGGAAACACTCCCATTTAACCACTGCAACAAAAAGGATAAAATACCTAGGAATAAACCTACCTAAGGAGACAAAAGACCTGTATGCAGAAAACCATAAGGCACTGATGAAAGAAATTAAAGACGATACAAACAGATGGAGAGATATACCATGTTCTTGGATTGGAAGAATCAACATTGTGAAAATGACTATACTACCCAAAGCAATGTACAGATTCAGTGCAATCCCTATCAAACTACCACTGGCATTTTTCACAGAACTAGAACAAAAAATTTCACAATTTGTGTGGAAACACAAAAGACCCCGAATAGCCAAAGCTGTCTTGAGAAAGAAAAATGGAGCTGGAGGAAGCAGGCTCCCTGACTTCAGACTATACTACAAGGCTACAGTAATCAAGACAGTGTGGTACTGGCACAAAAACAGAAATATAGATCAATGGAACAGGATAGAAAGCCCAGAGGTAAACCCACACACATATGGTCACCTTATCTTTGATAAAGGAGGGAAGGATATACAGTGGAGAAAAGACAGCCTCTTCAATAAGTGGTGCTGGGAAAACTGGACAGCTACCTGTAGAAGTATGAAATTAGAACACTCCCTAACACCACACACAAAAATAAACTCAGAATGGGTTAAAGACCTAAATGTAAGGCCAGACACTATCAAACTCTTAGAGGAAAACATAGGCAGAACACTCTATGACATACATCACAGCAAGATCCTTTTTGACCCATCTCCTAGAGAAATGGAAATAAAAACAAAAATAAACAAATGGGATCTAATGAAACTTAAAAGCTTTTGCACAGCAAAGGATACCATAAACAAGACCAAAAGACAACCCTCAGAATGGGAGAAAATACTTGCAAATGAAGCAACTGACAAAGGATTGATCTCCAAAATTTACAAGCAACTCATGCAGCTCAATAACAAAAAAACAAACAAACCAATCCAAAAATGGGCAGAAGACCTAAATAGACATTTCTCCAAAGAAGATATACAGATTGCCAACAAACACATGAAAGAATGCTCAACATCATTAATCATTAGAGAAATGCAAATCAAAACTACAATGAGATATCATCTCACACCGGTCAGATTGGCCATCACCAAAAACTCTAGAAACAATAAATGCTGGAGAGGGTGTGGAGAAAAGGGAACCCTCTTGCACTGCTAGTGGGAATGTAAATGGATACAGCCACTATGGAGAACAGTATAGAGGTTCCTTAAAAAACTACAAGTAGAACTACCATATGACCTAGCAATCCCACTCCTGGGCATATACCCTGAGAAAACCATAATTCAAAACGAGTCATGTACCAAAATGTTCATTGCAGCTCTGTTTTCAATAACCAGCACATGGAAGCAACCTAAGTGTCCATTGACAGATGAATGGATAACAAAGATATGGCACATATATACAATAGAATATTACTCAGTTATAAAAAGAAAGGAAATTGAGTTATTTGTAGTGAGGTAGATGGACCTAGAGTCTGTCATACAGAGTGAAGTAAGTCAGAAAGGGAAAAACAAATACCATATGCTAACACATATATATATAGACTCTAAGAAAAAAAAAAAAAGGTCATGAAGAACCTAGGGGTAAGACAGGAATAAAGACACAGACCTACTAGAGAATAGACTTGAGGATATGGGGAGGGGGAAGGGTAAGCTGGGACAAAGGGAGAGAGTGGCATGGACATATATACACTACCAAAAGTAAAATCGATAGCTAGTGGGAAGCAGCCGCATAACACAGGGAGATCAGCTCGGTGCTTTGTGACCACCTAGAGGGGTGGGCTAGGGAGGGTGGGAGGGAGACGCAAGAGGGAGGAGATATGGCGATATATGTGTATGTATAGCTGATTCACTTTGTTATAAAGCAGAAACTAACACACCATTGTAAAGCAATTATACTCCAATAAAGATGTTTTTAAAAATGATCAAATACAACTTGTAGATATTAAAAAGTACAATAATCAAGATTTAAAACTTAATGTATGGGCTTACAGTAGACTGGATGCTGCTAAAGAGAGAACTAGATACTCAGGCAGTAGGGGCCGAAGGAAGTATTGGGAATGAAGCACAGAAAGACCAAAAATAGAGGAAAAGTAAGGAAAGCCTGTTCAGAGATACGGAGGTTAGATTGAGAAAGTCTACCATTTACCTAATAGGTTTCTGTAAGCAGAGGAGAGAGGGAGTGGGGGAGAGGCCGTATTTGTTGAGATCATGACTGAGAAGATTCCAGAGCTGACTAAAGAGTCTGACCCACAGGTTCATGAAGCCCCGTGAATCCTAAAAAAAAAAAAAAGTATCAATTAAATCCTAGAAGTACAGTACAAGACAGGAAAAGGACAGATGACCTTCAAGGTACCAACAGCTTCACAGCTGACTTGTCAACAGTTAGCAGCAGAGAAAGTGAGATAAAGGTGGAATGATATTTCAGGATGCTGAGACAAAATCGAAACAAACAACAAAAACAAAAAAACTCTTTCAATCTAAAAATCTATACCCAGTGAGGATAGCTATCAAGAATGTGCATAGAAAAAGAGACTTTCAGGCAAACAGAATCTGAGAAATTTGCCATCAGCAGACACTTAACAAAAGGAAATACTGTAGGATACACTTTGGCAGAACCGATCCCAGATGGGAGATTTGAGATGAAGGTTGCATTGAGAAACAAACTCCCTAGAAGTGGTCAATATATGGGTCAATCTAACAGTATAAAAACACGGTCTTGTAGGGTTAAAAACAACATATAATTAAAATGTTGACTGTGGTAACATACCAATCAAGTGATGGATAAATAATATTTTGAATTTTCTAAAATGATTGTACTCGCTGGGAAGAATGGTATTTATTAAACTTAGACTCTGAAAGAGAGAACTGGAGACAGACAGACAGAAAAGCAGCAGGCCACCGTGAAAACAGCACTAGACCAGGAGGTTTGGATGCTAGTATCAGCTCTGCTGCCAGGGAGTTGTCTGGCCTTCGAAAAAGCCACTTCTCTCATCCACATCTCAGCTGTCTTGTCTGTAAAATGAAGCTTTGGGATCCGATGAATTGTAAAGCCTCTTCATCCTGATTCTGTGCAACAGTGAGAAACAGATTCACTAGGAAAAAAAGGGAGCAGTAGTTCCTTGAGTTGTTTTGTTTTTTCTTTTTCTCCTTTGAAATTTTATCAATAAACGCTTGCATTTTACTTCAGGCCAACTTTTATGTATCTGATCCAAAACTGGAGCTAAATGTAGTCTCTCCCAGGTGTGTATTTTGCTTTACTTTTTCCGTTTGTTTTGCTTTGCTTTGCTTTTTTTGTCACCTAGTAGCCAGACAGAGTAATAGCGGTTTCCCAAAGCTTTAGGGGTAGGTAGCTTGTGTAGATGCTGTGGGGACATTTGCAGAAACAGCCTGTGAAGACTGGGCCTCGCTGTGCCACCATTGATCCTTCTTTCTTTCTTTACCGCATTACCCGAGCTGACATTTGCCGCCTTTACTCTCTTATTACCTTCGCTCCTTGCATTCTTCGGCTTCCTGTCTTTGCAGGCTAATAATAAACCTGAGATTGAAGCGGCCCTCTTCCTAGACTGGATGAGACTGGAGCCCCAGTCCATGGTATGGCTGCCCGTCCTGCATAGAGTGGCTGCTGCGGAGACTGCGAAGCATCAGGCCAAGTGTAACATCTGCAAGGAGTGTCCAATCATCGGCTTCAGGTATGAGGAACGCCCCCAAATGTCATTTGATTTGATCATTTCTCATCTTTTTATGACGTGATCTTTTATCTCCTCTACCGGTTGCTGTCAGTTTGGTCCTCTGCACAGTGGGAGAGGAGGTGATCAGGCTGGAGCATTGACCACTCCTGTCACTCCCCTGGTCATTAGGTGGTTTTAGTGGATCTACTGCATCAGGCAGGCGTCCTTCTCAGCCTTCACTCTCAGCTCTTGCAGAGCCACGTTCTTGGTCGGTCGGGACTGACTGCCTGTCTCCACCAAGATATTTGTCCGTCAAGTATATACAGATTAACTGTACCTCCTCTTTCCTCGCACCAAAACATGTTGATCATCTCTTTCTTTTTTTCCATGGTCTTTTCTGTTTATAGAAACTCTCCAAGAATCGGTTATAAAACTAAGGGATGATTCTCTTTGGGGAGACCTGTCATGGTAGCTCAGTCTCTTAATCACTTTGCACCACTGTTCTTGCCCTAAGGTAACAAGAATTGTTTCGAGCACCCAAGAGCATACTTCTTTATCTGTGAATCTGATTGCGCTCTTTTCATAGTATCCTAATGGACTTCTGAGGGAATATAAAGTGTGCAAGTAAATGAAAGATTCACAGAGTAGCTAAAAAAAAAGAAAACGTTCCTTATAAATTGAAAAGTGAAAGTGGTAGGAAACATCGCAGGTTATTATTCTGATACTCTTGAAATGTCCCAGAAAACGATTGGCTCTTAAATCTTCGGTCTTGTTGACCTGTTTGGGGAGACGGGATATTTTTAAATGAATTAACCTTATTGAACAATAATCCCGAATCCAGATTCTGAAATGATGATGTATTTCAACATCTGGATCACCCTCAAGGTTTCCATAGCAATGAATAAGCCGTCAAGTTGTAAACTAGCTATATCATCTATGCCTGTTGAGAATCCACTTATCAGCTAAGTAGACACTCATTTCTGGTTATGCTTGGACTTGTTTCATGACTTTGTTTCCTAATAACTGCTTTGTACCATTTGTGTGCTTCTCATTCACTGTGCTCCTTTACCATTGGTGTTTGTCCTACCGTACTTCAAGCTGTTTACAAAGAGGTTTTACAGAAACCTTCAGAGGTTTCTAAAGCCTAGATAGACAACATTGAGTAGGCAGTGCTTGCACGGGACACCTTTTTTCCTTTCTGGTTTTGGCAGGTAAGAGTGATGGGGGGGCGGGGAGAGCTCCATTGCATTTCTTACCTTTCTTTTCTTAGCTTCCTTCACTGGTAAGATTTGTATATTGGGGGAAGTTTTATAAAATGAAAAAGGAGAATGCTTTAGAGGATCAAAGAGAGCATTTTCACATTCAATTCTTTTGCCCTTATGAAAGTAGATTATTTTAAGAATGAGCATTTCTCTTTCCTCCTTTCCCCCACTCTCAGAAGATGGTTGGGATCTAAAAACGGTAGCTTTTTTTCCCACATTCCCATATGTGACATAAGGAATATGTTTATTTTAATTGGCTAAGATTCTTATCTGAGAAAGCACAAGGCAGGGGAGGGTATGAAACGAAGAATACAGTATTCTGAGAATGGGGGGGGGGGAATGTACCATGTAGTACTTACATCTCACCCAAAATGTGTCTTTTCTTGGGGCTTCCATTATCATGTGGAGGTAATGTGATGAGGGATTTCTGAGGAGAGACAGATAAAAGAGATTATCCAAGTAACAATCTGAAGATGAGTCATCTCAGTTAATCAGAAAATGTAATTAAAGCAAGATTTGGTTTAATTGACAGTTCTCATTTAATTTTCTTTTGTCCTATGAAATTGCTTTATCTTTATAATGTTTTTTTGAAAATAATTCCCTCCGAAAACGTTTGTGCCTTTTTGATGGGTACAGGAGCCCGCAATGCATCAATCTATCCTTTCTGGAAGTTCTTTCAAATTCTAGTGTCTGGTCTTCAAAAGCCTGGAAGTTTGCCACTATCTTCCTACTTAATCTGAAAGAGTTCCTAGTGGAGTTTAAATAAGAGCTGAGTTTTTCTCCCCTCCCTCCAAATGTTTATAGGATAATCTTTCTGCCAAAATATTTTGATACTGTAGGAGAAGCACCAGAGAAATCTGGAAGTAGGAAGTTAATCACTTACCTTGTGGGATTAATGAACCCTGCATTCTGTTTCCAGAATTAAGACAGTGTGGAAGGAGGTTTATTAAAGGGTGTTCTTTGGGAATTTGATTTGAAGAAATACATATACGTTTGTTTTTGTTCTTTACCAGGTACAGGAGTCTAAAGCACTTTAATTATGACATCTGCCAAAGTTGCTTTTTTTCTGGTCGCGTTGCAAAAGGCCACAAAATGCACTACCCCATGGTGGAATATTGCACTCCGGTAAGTTAGATTCCTCCCTGGCGTGGCTTAGTTCACCTGGAAGAAGTTTCAGTTTTGTACAGTCTTACAGATCATGTGTCACGCTGTGACTTGTAAGTTCCCCAGATGTTGCCCAGCTAAAGTGGCTCCAAATTGTAGACTCCGGGACTTACCTTATCCCTAGTGCGATGCCTGGCATGTGTGGACTGTCGTAGACACTCAACGCATATTGTTGGATGAATCAGTAGGTTTTTCTTCTGTTTTTGTGGGTTGTAGGGAAGACGTTTTCACGGGTTTTTTTTTGCACATCCCTAGCGGCTGTGTGCAGAGGTGTTACGGCCATGGGGCGCGTTGGGTATGGGGTGGGGTGATACAGGTTCCTCAAAATTCGCATTCCACCACTTAAATTAATCTTGCTCACAGTTACCAAGTAAATGCTAGGCGTTTACCTTTTAAACTACTCTGTGTGAGACAGGTATTATTATTATTATTTTTTGGTACGCGGGCCTCTCACTGTTGTGGCCTCTCCCGTTGCGGAGCGCAGGCTCCGGACGCACAGGCTCAGCGGCCATGGTTCACGGGCCCAGCCGCTCCGCGGCATGTGGGATCTTCCCGGTCCGGGGCACGAACCCGCGTCCCCTGCATCGGCAGGCGGATTCTCAACCACTGCGCCACCAGGGAAGCCCGAGACAGGTATTATTTTTATCCCCTTTTTGTAGTTGAGGACTCTGAGATCCTAAGGTTAAAAAAGCTTGCCCCGGGTTCTATAATTAAGAGCTGGAGTCTTCTCCTAAGATGTTGTTTTGGGAAAATGCTCAGTGGCCAGTAGAACTTTGAAAAATCACTGGTGAAATGGAAAGGGCCTGGACTTGGTGGCCACAGACCTGGGTGTAAATCTTTTATTCCTTAAACACTGGCTGCTTGCCATTCCAAGTGTGATCTTTGGAGCAGCAGCACTGGCATCACCTGGAAGCTTATTAGGAATGCAGAACCTCAGGGCCCACCTTGGACTTTCTGAATCAAAGCGTACATTTTAGCAAGGTCCGCTGGTGGTATCCAGCACATCAAAGTTCGAGAAGCTGTGCTTTGGAGCTCTTCTCTCGTCCATCTTCAGAGTGATTCTCCCAGTTATTTCATTGTCTTCCTCGTTTTGATTCCTTTTGCAAAGGTACTCATTGATGGAGAATGTCCCATGCTGTGAATAGAATGGTATTTAGTGGCTGAATTACTATAGCAATGTGGACAAAATCTTTTAAAAACTACTGTAAAGTGTGGCAAAACGGAAGGTCAACTTTCTGACCTCCAGACTTCTATAAATGACCATTTGTTGGGTAGCCAGTAGTCGGTATACTTCATTTATTCATCATCACAGCTTGTTGAGGTGTTACTGCCCCGATTTTGTAGGGGATTGGAGCCTTGGGTAGGTAAATAAGTCACCCAAGGTAACCCCACTAGTAAACGGCAGGTCTGGTCTCAAAACCGTGTTTTCATGCGATTCCAAAGCCTTTGGTCTCAACTCCTACTGCTCATAATTATAATAAAACAAGTGGGCTTCCCTGGTGGCGCAGCGGTTGAGAGTCCGCCTGCCGATGCAGGGGACTCGGGTTCGTGCCCTGGTCCGGGAAGATCCCACGTGCCGCGGAGCGGCTGGGCCCGTGAGCCGTGGCCGCTTAGCCTGCGCGTCCAGAGCCTGTGCTCCGCGACGGAAGAGGCCACAGCAGTGAGAGGCACGCGTACCGCAGGAAAAAAAAAAAAAAAAAAAACATAAAAAACAAGTGCTCCAAGGTAGAGCGCTGGAATTGTGCTTTCCCTTGAGATTATACGCCCTCCCCAAATCTGATGTCAGCATGATTTCCCTTTCAGACTACATCGGGAGAAGATGTTCGAGACTTTGCCAAGGTACTGAAAAACAAATTTCGAACCAAAAGGTATTTTGCGAAGCATCCCCGAATGGGCTACCTGCCAGTGCAGACGGTCTTAGAGGGGGACAACATGGAAACGTGAGTAGTGGCCAAAGCAAACCAGCCTCTCAGTTGATGTATCTTTGAGCTCCTCTCAGCTGAATACCTTCCTTCACTCCCAAATGCAAACAGTCTCTCCTATTTCTTTCTTTAGATTTACTGATTCTAAAAAGAGAAAAGCAAGCTGATGTTCAGTCGCCATTTGCCATGTCAATTGTCCCATGACAATGACCTTTTCCAAAAGTTAAACGTTATCTCACAGGGAGTAAACCACCACGTTCCCGGCTCCTGATTACCTCACAAGGCTTGCAAGAAATATGGGACTGTTTACAAATGAGTGATTCCAAGATTTCATTTTGATTTTCCTCCCTTACAAATCAGTAGGCGTGTGTCTGTCTTTTTGTATCTGATTGTGTGGTCGTATCTAGTCACTTTTTTCTACCTGAAAAAAAATATAGTCACAGGAAATTTCTTCACAGTAAGTAGTTACGATTCTCTAGATCAAAACGATGATGCCTCCACCTCTTTTGAACCTTCTCTTCTTTTTTCCATAACTCTGATGGCAATCGCACAGCTGGTTTTCTTTTAATTCACTTTTCACCTTTGTCTGGCCGTTGCTTTCCATGGTTCATACTTAATTGGACTTCATTTATTTTGACCTTTCAGTAGTGTGTGTGTGTGTGTGTGTGTGTGTGTGTGTGTGTGTGTGTGTGTGTGTGTGGCTGAGTTTGCCTGTGTCTCTCTTCACCACCTCATTTTTTGTTTTGCAGTCCTGTCACTCTGATCAACTTCTGGCCGGTAGATTCTGCGTGAGTACTTCCACTGAAGGGTGCTACTAACCACCGACTCATGCGCTTGCTTGATTTTTTAAAAGTTTTGTTCTGTTTGTTTTGTTTAAAGGCATTTTAATTTCCCTTCCTTCATTTCAGAAATGTTTCCCTTGGTAAGACTTGGAGGGTGCCATCCACCGCAGATCAGGAGAATCAGTGAGGTTTTCAGGTCCCCACTTGGTCCGATGTAAACCAGCAGAAATCCTGGCCTGGAGTTCAAATTAACATCAAAGAAATTGTTGGGTTGCTAGTTGTATTCCTGGGAGACACGGTTATATATTATTTCATTATAAGCAGGGAAGAGCCTTCTGATTACATAATAACATTCTTTAGCCATATTTCTAGAGAGTCAGTGCTTTAGGACCTTCAAAAGGATGATGGTTTACTCTTTAGGCCCTGTTATAAGTGGACCATTTAAAATCAAAATTTGTTTCATGGTATGATGTTGAGTATGGTTGAATAACTTCAGTTAGACATGCGGACTTTTTATCAGGTGATGCCATGCTATTTGACCAGTGTTTACATACATGAGTTTCTCAATTTTGACCTAAACTCACTTTGCTCTCTTCTCCAAGCTAAATACCCAGCTCATAAACACACATTTACACTGGAAGGAAAGTGTACTGTAGTCTTTGTTATTATTATTGGTGTGTATTATTAATACTACTAATACTAGATATTAACAGATAATTGATTCATCTCAGAGTTTATAATATCATCAGAAAACTCCTTTGAGAGTCCGTGATTTAAATATCAGCAAAGTGTGCATTGTTTTAAAGTTATATTGTATGGGGTTTTTATAACAAAATTTTGGTATCTCAGAGTGTACTTTATTAAAATATTTATTTAAAGTTAGACAGCTCTATTATATATAAGAGGGAAATGACCAATTTGGAAGACAGGCTTCTATAAGAATTCAGTTTATTTTTATTGGGTCTTTTTTATTCCACCATGTAATTTAATTTAAAGTAGGTCTTTTGAAAAAAAAATCCTGTAGTGATCAGTGCGAACTATTCATTGAAGTTTAAGTCTTTAATGACCTAAAGGAAGTATAACACTTTCCTTTCTTTTGTAAAGCTGCATTATTGTGCCCTTTAATTTTGAGATATGGTAGCTACACCCGATTTCTTGAATCATCGTGCTTAAACAACTTGGGGAGTTATTTAGATTCAGTTATGTTCCTTGTTGTTGGTACTTATTTTCCCTATCCCAGGTAGTCTGTTTGTTTATAGAAGGTAAAGCCTTTCATAAATTAAAAAAAATTTTTTTAATTAATGTACTGAAATTCTCAGCTTCATTGGATCCTGATAAGCAGATAGAACTTATTCCAACACGAAGTAAATCTAACCAACTGACAAATCCTAAAGAAAAATATGCTAACGGTTAACGTTTTAAAACACATAGAGGTAGCGCAACGTAATAAACAATAGCTAGAGGAAGACGTTTACTGTATACATAAGCTAATGAGAAAGCTTCATGACAGTTAAATATAACTTATTTTAAGTAGAGGGGTGTTTGTCTTTCTTAAATTTTGAACAACTGTAAAATTAATAACATTGTTTTAAAAAATATCTTCTCTACCAACTGAAACCTACCCCCACTTAGCCTTTTTATAAAAAAGTATGCTAGATTATTCAGAAATAGTGGGAAATTCTAACTTTGAGGAAGAAAACAACCCCAGCAGGCTTAAGTCCCTGTAATACCAATAATTTCATTAAATTTTTTACTCAGGGGATGGTAAATAATTTATAAAACGAATTGTAAAGCTGTTCTGTTCACGCAGAAGAGCCAGGTCCTAAGGTGTTTTATTTTGCAAGAATTCTATCCAATGTTAACAAATCCTATGACGATGACAGCCTTTAATCCATTCAGTATGGATCACAGAATTTGAAAGTTTACTGAGATACAGATCTTTTGGTTTTCCTTAGGAAAAAACCCTTATTTGCCTGCATTTGTCATTTTACTTGAAAGTAAGCCTAGCATAAACCTTTTATATCGTTTGTCCACAAATGAGACAGTCAAACAATATTCTTTGAGCTATTCTGCTTTGAAAACTTATTAATGGAGTTGTCACAAAAGAGAAAATGGGGGTGGGTGGGATGGAATTGGCCATTAGCAATAATAGGAATAGTAGGAATAATCCTTTTGGGGGTATATCATTTTGTATTTAGGAAGTGAGAAGGGAGAACAGTATTCTTAACCTCCTCTTGGAAAAGCGTTTTAGAAGACTTTGCATTTAGTTTTGTTTCTGGACTACGTAGTTTTGTACTTTTACTAATTCTTGATTTTTAAATGATTCTCCTCTGACCAGTATTCCCTTTTGGCTCATTTTCTCGTTTAATAAGTACCTCCGTTAGTGTATATCTATATTTTTTAGATTGCTTGGTTATTGTGAGTTCTTGAGCTTATGCATGCTGTCTTAGGTGCTATGTACGTTAATAAGCAAAATAACATGGAAGTATCCTCAAGGCTGAGAATTAAAGCTCTGCATAAGATTTTCTGTTTAAGATTTTATTAAAGTATCTTGCATTTACATGCCTAGCTTTCTCGGTGTAGTTATGCTCCAAGGTCTCATGTTTTCTTCCTTCTCTACACTACCGAGGTAGCACCTGTTACAAGGGGAAACACTAACGTATTTTCCTCGATGGTGGGCTTTTAGCTTATAAGAAGTATGTAATCGAAAGACTGGTCTGTTCCAGAAGATAGGGCTTATAAACTAAGTAATCCAGGTACTCAGTTATCTTGACCTGCAGTGAATATTTCAAAACAAACCTTAGCGTTTTTCTAATAATGGGCTGTTCCAGGGTTCTAAGAAATTAGCAGATTATCTCCAAAAGTAGAATGAAGATTCACCTGGAAATCTTTAGATCTGCCTAATAAATTGGGTAGTCATCCTTTTGTTTCCTCGTGACAGTTTAAGCATCTTCGTAATTCAATCCAAATTTGATTATGGTGACATCTGACCTAGACAGCTTTGGTCTCATAAGTAAGACATTTATCTCTCAGGCAAGACTTCAGTTCCCTGGCTATTTGCTGCAGTGTGCTGTAATCATCTTCTGATTGTGTGTCTTCTTTAAGAAATATAGATTTCTAACACAATGTCCTACGTAAGCCTAGGTAACTACACATTTTTCTTTCTTTCTTCTTTTTTTTTTTTAATGTAAGAAAAAACAGACATATTCTTCTTAGTGTCCTGACCAAGTCCTTGAATGCTGCTTAGACATTGGACGAAACTAATCCTTACTGAATAGGTTTCTGTTGACTTTTGGATTCATGCCTTTACCTAAGGGCTTTCTGTCAGGAGAGAAATGGAAGCGACCTTTTGTCCTGTTCCAGTTAAAACAAAAAAGCCCAAGCCCAAACTGGTTTTCAGAACAGATGGATTTTTTTTTTCCCAAGGTTAGTCTAAAAGATACTATAAAAACTTCAAGGATAATTAATAGGTCACATATGAAAAGGTGAAAACATGTCAACCCTACCAGAATTCTTGTCTGTGAAGCCAAAAAAAAGTAGGTTTTTATACCCCCAAAGTAAATAAGACTATACCTGCTAATCCTCCTCTCTTGTTTTCCCCTCTGTATATTAGCCCACAGTATCCCTAACAAGAAATACTTCAGATGTTGGCATTCTACTGAAGTTAGTCGTTCTTTTTAAAACATCACATTATAATTTAGGGCCATTCAGTTTTGCTTTATGAAGTAGTAATATAGTCCTGCTGCTAAATTGATAGATATATTCCTGCTTTACAAAATTGCACAAACCGAGACCTCTTGATATGTGGCATCTTAAGTAGTCATGGACTGGAGTCCAGCCTCTTTGGAACTAATATCGTTAACTGCAAATTTACTAGGCAAATGTACAGTTTCCATTCAGTAAGAAGGCAGCTAATAAATGGCACAGGTGTGAACTGTTTAAAATTTTAAACCGCATACTGCTAACACAATTTCAGAACTCTAGGATAGGAGACATTACAAGACAGGAGGACAAAATGTCACGTAGAGGTTGTCTCCCCTGACCTTTCCTATAATTGAAACTTTCCAGAGAAGTTTTTGATCTCTCTTTATGGCTTTTGAGAAAAGCGGAAGTTTGAGAAATCATCTCTCAAACCTGGATTCTAAATACTCGATGATATCTAGGATACAGGAACAGCTAAACGTGTACATTATCCATAGTATTAGAATAAAAGCGTTCTAGGCCATGTATATAACATAACTTGTTTGGTGGGGTCTTTTTCTCCATTAATGGATGGTATCTGTGACTAATAACATTTTCTGCCTTATAGGCCTGCCTCGTCCCCTCAGCTTTCACACGATGATACTCATTCACGCATTGAACATTATGCTAGCAGGTATGAGACTAGTTGAATGCCAGGCAAATATTGATTGAAATAACTAACCAAGGAAAGCTAACCTATATTAATTTTAAACAAACCTTTTCTTTTTCCCCAATCTTGTCTGATTTCTACTAATCAGCTTGCCCTCTAACGTGCATGCCGTTCCACTGCATGTTGTTTTTGGACACCAATAAGAGCATCAGCCCAGAACAGCCTCCCCTAACCCAGGCCTTTCAACATTCCTGATAGCTTTTGTTATGTTTTATATACTGAGCACGTTTAATCAATTGACTTCGAAATCATCTAACCTTCTTAGAAAACTGCTAGACCAGACATAAGTATATGAAGACATTATGCTGTGTTATATAGAGACTACGAAAGCACTGGCTTTCCATGTCTGTGTGTATTTTATATAATATGCTGTAAAGAAGGGAATCACTCATTTTCCTAATCCCTGGACCTTTCTGTCCCACTTCCTTTGTGTTTGAGGTAACTTTTATATCTAAAATCTAAATTGCTGATTGCTTGTTAAATAAATCTGTAAGAGTTTGGTTCACTTGTAAGTTGTGAAAAGACTTTATTATTGTTTGAGGTGAAGGAGGTTTTTAAAGGTAAAAATTGGCAGAGTGTGTAGAGAGCTTACTGTGAATCTATCTTTTATCAATAGTCTAACTGCTGAACATGTTTATCAACCATAGGAAGTATTAACTAGCTATGTATAATTCTGTCTTCAGTGGAAATCTTTAATTGTCTTAAAAAAAACACACGGGATAGCGTAAGGTACGGAGTGTGTTTGTTGTTAGGGAAGCTTTTCTCATGAAAACAAAGGCCTCTTCTCAGCGAAAGGAAGATCAATCTGTGAAGGAAAAAAAAAAAATACAACGTCTCTTGTAATTTGCAGCGTAAATGTAAAGCTACTTACCTAGCTGTGGTCCACCACCTCAGACGGTTAGGCCAACACACACATCCTTTAATATGAAGGATTCCTCTCTCCTCTTGACATGATTTATCCTTTAGTTTTCAGGAATGTTCGATTAGGTCTTGAATAGATTCTAAGAAGTCACATAAGTTTTAATGAGCTTTTACGTTTTTTATCAGGCTAGCAGAAATGGAAAACAGCAATGGATCTTATCTAAATGATAGCATCTCTCCTAATGAGAGCATGTAAGTATCCTGTCTCTTTTTACAAAATGTTCCTGACCATGAAATTGCTTTGAGGGATTTGGAGGTAGGGTAGCGCAGAAGATAGGAATTAGCGTTTATATTCATTTGATCTTTCAAGGACACTTTCATTTACTTTTTTTTTCTTTAACTCTTGACAACCCGACACAGAATGAGCTCATCCAAATTGCGGCATTATTGGTATTCCAGATGTTCCAACATGTTCCAAAACATTTTGCCTTATTCTTACTTAGTGCCAAACTGCCACAAATTGCAGGATCCCAAATACTTAAACTATATTAAATGTTTAATCTTTGACCAAACCCGCAGGATATTTAAAAGGGGTTGGATATTAATTTTTAAAGTGACGTCTAAGTAGTGTTTTCTCCACTCGTGGGGAGTAGAGCTATAATCTTGGTGTAGCTGCATTGGCATTCCCATATGGTAGGCTAGGTGGGCATTTTCCTTTAGAGATCCTAACTAGTAGATTTTTGTGATTTAGCGTCTTCCAGAGCTGAATAAAGTGAGGCTCTCTTGTGAAGGCTTTCAGAAGAAGAAGTGCACATTGAGGTCACGGTTTTGTAGTGGGATGCTAAGCCAGGCCTGTGAAATTTAAGGAAGGCGAGCGAGCGGTGCTCAAAGTGGCGGAGAACCCAGCCGGGCAGGGAACACACAAAGTGGCAGGGAAACAGAGGCTTCATTACAGAGTAGGGGAAGTGTTCACAGTAAGGAGCACAAAAGAATCTTGCCATGAACCAAGAGGCTGAGGTGGAGGGATCGGACTGAGAAGCAAATATGGAGGACAAAATAAGGCTCTGCTAACTGAATGGATAATTTAGGGAGATGAAATCTAGTCAGGGTACAATAATGTTTTCAGTTTTGATAAGTTACGGATGTCTCACCACTTTGTCACAGAGAATCTAGGCAAAGGGACAAATGGTAAACGCATCATACGTAGTTGGTGTGGCAGCCCAAAGTCACACTCAGGTGAGAAACAGGCCTTATAAGGATTAGACTGAAGGAACTTCAAACAGTATCCAAGTGGCATCTATACACAACTGGTTATTGAAGACGTGAGAGTCAGTCATCTCATCTGGTACATAAAGGTGGTCAAGGTAATAATAAAGAATAAAGTCAACGCTCAGCCATTCATATGTGAGTTAAGTTATTTAAAAGAAAACGAAAACAGCCTTTCCCCCCCAAACATAACTATGGTGCATTCTCTTTCTTAGCTGTGGGGAAAAGTATTAATAGTATTAATATATAAACTACTTTGACAGAAAAATATGTAACCAAAGAATCAACGAAATGTAAACAGCCTGAATGATTTGCTTCTTTGGGTCACTCATTTGAATATTAGAAGCTCTAGCACATTCACAGTAATTCCAGTCGTATCTGTATAATAATGGCTGCCATCCATTGACTGCCTCAGAAAGCGGTAAGAGAAGCTGAATGTTGTAATTAAACATGGGAAGTCCTAGCAATCAAACTGCAGGATTTGAGAAGAGGGCTAACAGATTAGGCGGTCAGAACTGCTTTTGTTTTACCTTTAAACGAAATTTAGCTTTAGCTTTTTCCGAGGGCATAAAATCCATTTGGACTCAATGTTGGATGGTAATATCATGACATCTTAGGGGCACGTCTGGGGAAGTGGTTTGGTAGATTGGTTGACTTCACTTAAATGTTTGTTTGTAACACCCAATAATTATTTTAATTTTAACTTACCAACCAATTATCTGACTTGATGGACCAAGGTCATTTAAATTAGGAGGATTTTTTTCCCTGAGTATCTGAAATTTTTTCACCTCAGAGGACATAGAGGCGAGAAAAGGAAATCAAAGGGGGGTGGAGAGGGAAATATTAACATATCATCTTACCGATACGGAGCCAGAAGCAAAGGGCTGTAGCCTATCGCTAAGAACAGAATGAAGTTCTTATCACTAGGAGGTACACAGGCTTTTCAGGAGCTGGGGGCGATGCATTTAGAAAATAATTTCTTGTGTGTATGAGAGAGCTCCTAGATATGAGGTAAGATTGCAGCTTCCTCCCAACATATAAGCCTTTGGCCTCTTTGTCCCCCAAGGTTAGCCTTTAAAAGCTGCTCTGAGGAATGAGTTGTTCAGTCCTCTTGTATTAGTCACCTTAATGGCTTTTTTTTTTTTTTCCTCTGCCAATTTTTGTTTTTCTATCTAAACAATAATTGAATGAAATAGTCATTTTTATCTGTGGTTTCATTATTGTTACCATCCTGCCTCTGTGGGGTTTATAAGTTGAAACTGGCTTACCAAAGCAACACTTTTCAGTTGCATTGCTTTCCACCTAAGAAATCATTTACTCTGTTATCTTCACGGCTTCAGTTTTTTCCTGGTCAGTATCAACAACACAGTGGGTGAGTGAACAGATTGTCTTGACAGGCTTGGTAGCAAAAGCATTATACAGCCATTATTACGTCTCTTAATATTTACTAACGATTGGTTAAACTGTCAACGTAGAGTCCCAGTATTACTGTAATTCTACCATTCATTTACCCGTGTAAATAGGCCAACCAGATTTCAATGGAAAATCTGAGCAAGGAACACTTGGAATTGTCACCAACAGGATGGTAGACCACAGCTTCAAGAGTATCAAAATGTCTTTAAAAGCAGGAAAAAGGGTCTAATTGATTGTTAAGAGCAAATAACTGTTTCTATTTTAAAATACACACCCAAGTCCCTGACCCCCGAGGCAAAATAAGGGGGGAAAAAACCAAAACCTTTGATTTTATTTTCCAGAGATGATGAACATTTGTTAATCCAGCATTACTGCCAAAGTTTGAACCAGGACTCCCCCCTGAGCCAGCCTCGTAGTCCTGCCCAGATCTTGATTTCCTTAGAGAGTGAGGAAAGAGGGGAGCTAGAGAGAATCCTAGCAGATCTTGAGGAAGAAAACAGGTGAGTTTTCTTTCTAGCTTTGTCGTTGGTATGCAGAGTGCATACACTTGCACACATAGAAAAGTGCCAGGAATCTTCACTTAGAGTCATTTTATGTCTAATTGTTTTCTCCAATAATTTGTGTAGCTCCATTTACAGATTCTCTCTCTCTCTCTCTCTCTCTCTCTCTCTCTCTCTCTCTCTCTCTCTCTCTCTCTCTCTCTCTCTCTTTTGTCATCTGAAAGAAGAAAACGAATGCAGTAGCATAAGTAAGAACTCATATAGTAGGTGTTAAAGGAATTAACGCTGATGGTGGTATTTGATTTGTTGCATGTGTTTCAGAGGCTTTGATTTTATGTTTGAGAATAGAATTTAAGAACAAAGGAGGTCATTTAATTTTATGATGATATGATTTGTACATGTGTTTGGCCATATTATCTCAAAGCATTTAAGAAAGTAGGCTCATTGGTCATATTGGGGAATGAATTAGTTCATCTTAGTTTCCATCATCACATACAGCAGCCATTTACGCTCAGTGTCCTAGCATATTAGTGAGACAGTTGTAGTTGTCAGTCATCATCTGAAAAAGATGTCCATGGGAAAAGAGCAGAAATTATAAAAGTAAAAGAAAATTTCATAATGACTGCACAGAGGACAAAGATGTAAAAATCTGGCGTATTGTGTGATGTCAGGATAACGCAGATCACTGGACTTCTACTTTTGTATCACATTTATTGTATCACAGGTCCCTTGGTTAAGAAAGGCTTTTGCACGTGATCACTTCTAACTCAGTGTGCCTTCCTTAGACAGACGCCACCAGAAGAGTCTTTGAAGAGCAAATGCTCAAAACTGCGGGACTTGAGTACTTTCATCTCTTTGGTTTAGCCCAAGGCACAAGGACGTCTTAATCTAGGCAACACAGTATGTCTGAGAACCAATGCCCTCAGGGAGTGTGTCACCTCAAGATGAAAAGGCAAATTGCCATTCATCCAATGCTTTCTCCTGCCGCTGGCCTCTTTCTAGCTCTCAGTACCTCTGACCTATGGCCAGAGCTCCTTACCTGGTCAGCTGCCCTTCGCCTCTTTCTCACCCCTCCAATAAATCCTCCATACTGACCGTAGTTGTGCATCTTTCCAGAACCAAGACCCATCAGGGCGTTGTTCCTTCACTGGATTTCTGCATCTTTTAAAAAACCTAGCTTCTCAGCTGGGCGTGTTAAACCTTCCACAATTTTCTCTTGACCTGCTTTTTACAACTTCATCTTCTTTGGTGCCTGTGTCCCGGCCATGCTGTTGTGGCTGCTGTTTCTGAATGCATCCTGCCCTCATCCACTTTCTGGGTCGAGCTCAAGCTTGCGTCTCGGCCTAGCTGCTAACCCCCATCGCTCCACTGCCGTATCTGGCAAAGGAGTCCTTCCCATCCTCCATGCCCTCGCTCAGAATGATTTTCCCCACAGAGCCCTGTTAGATCTGGCATTTGGAAGTAATCTATCATTTGTCTGTATTCTCAGAATACTTTGGACCTTTCTCAGACACTTGTGTGTTTCGGTTTGCTTTTTTATCAGTTACTCCCGATGCTCCCCTCTAATGGAGATAGTGAATGCCTCTGGAATAAGGACTGTGTTTTAATCCTCTTAATGTCCCCTATGGTACCTAGCACAGTGTGACTACTTAATGGGTTCTCCAGAAATGTTTGGTAAAAGCCTGAGTTAAGAATACAGCGGGGATGCCACACACACAGACCATTCAGGAGGTAATACTGAACATTTCTGTGCTTTGGGGCCTTATGTGTAAGACTGGCAATGAACATCGTGGTAGATAAAACCTTTCCCTCTACTTTATTGAGTATCATTAGTATTCATGTATGTTAAGTCTTTCATTATTTTAGGGGTCAAAGTCAAATAGGAAGAGAACGTTGGTATTGGCATTATAAATAGAATTTGATGTTACCCAGGAATAGAAATATTTTTGTACTATATGATTGTCCACTGTGTAATATATCTTTCCGTTGCATTGGTCAGGAGTTCTGTCTTGGTTATTATTACTACACTTTTCCCTCCATACCATGAGAACCAGGCCAGAGGGGGCTGGTGAAGAGTACCGGAACTGTCATTTGTCTATCATTTCATCATTTTCAGAGCACCTGCATGCATTTTGGGTCATTTAATCTTCCTAAAAGCTCTGTGTAGAAGATGGATGAGAAAATGCAGGTTCAGAGAGGTTCAAACGGCTTGACCCAAATTTCACAATCAGCCAGTGGCAGAAGCAAATCCAAATCCCGATTTCCTGACTCAAAATAGCCAACTGTGCCTTGCACCAGAGCCTCAAGAACAGTCATCCTATGTAAATACCATTTATGGCGAATTGGGCATTCTGTGTAAATATCATTTATGTAGAACTGTGGCACATTCCATGGAATGTACCTTTACCTGAGGGAATATTTTTAGGACTACATATGAAGAAACCTGTCCATCTACTTGTGGTACAGGAATGACATGGTTTAATCTCTGAAAGAAAGAGAAAATAAATTGCACCAGGGCCGCTTAGAGCTCCAAAATGAAGAATCTGGTATGGGTGCAAGTCTTTCTGTAAGTTATCTTGACCCTCAAGTAAAGGTCAGGGTGAGCTTCCCTCTTTCTCTCTCTGCCTTTGTCATATTTTCACCTCCTACCGAATCCCAAGAAATGTCTCTACGGAGCTCCCCTCCTGAAGGTAGCCTCTGGTTTTCTTTGCTCTATCCTCTCCTGTCTTCTAGCAGTTCTTCTCAAAGAAATTCAGAGCCATAGCTTTGTCTTCCTGATCCTTGAGTTCAGTGTTGCTTAAAGGAGCCTGTAATTCACCATTTCCTGTCCTTCCTCTGAGAGAACCCGGGAGGTCATTAGATGTCCCCTCTCTGTGCCCGCCAACCTAGCTATATTTCTCTAGTCAAATTGGCTACATAATTTGACAAATACAAGCAGACATTTAGAGCAAATGGGAAAGGATATTTAAAACTGAGAGTATCCCATGTCCTTTGGACACATGTCTATGTGTATTTTGTGTTCCTTTATCCTGTAGCAAGGGCTTATCTCCATGTGACAGCAAGGGAAAGAGGCTTGAAGATCCCCATTCCTGACTAGATATGTTTATTGAATTCTGTTATTCATGACACCTCCCCACCATCCCCTTGGAGAACAGAAATTGGCTAATTAGGAAGTGTCTCAAGGATATCTTATCTCTGTCTTTAGAATTCCATTTCTCCCACTTGTTGCCACATAGCATTCAATAAATATTTGTTGACTAAGTTAATGAATAAATGAATTGAAATGAAGCTGTATTTATTTTCATTGTAGCACTCATGCATGTACTTTTGGCTAAAATTCTTTTTAAGTCCTAATGTCATAGAGGAAAGCCTTTTGAAAGCTTTTCTTCTGCTTGCTTTTCAGAATACTTCCAAATCCTAAGCCCCGCCTGGCTTCCCCCACTGGCTTTCTCTGATTCTTGGCTCATGCCGCAAAGATCAGGCGAAAGCTCTGAGCAAAAGCTAAGTCTGACTCTCAGTTTTCTCAATAGTGTCTCTCATAAATTTGGGTGACTAGTGACTTATACGGTCTCTACTGTTTCACTTCTGCGTAATGTCTCTCCCGCACACCGCAGATAATTCTGTTTCACCTGTTCGGTCGAGACCAGTTGGATGTCAACAGTTGGCTCCATTGTGTGTCCTTAGCATTGCAAACTCAAAGTTTGCTTTTTTTTTCCTGCGTACGTGACAGCCTGCAATCTGCTGACTTAAACCTGTAGTGACAAATTTCGGTGTATTTTTCTCTGCACTGTCTAAATGAGCTCAGACTTGCTCTGAAATTCTAGGTATGACCCTAGCAACGAGAAGGTAGCCTTTATGAGAGACAAAACCTCATTGTCATTGCGCGGCCCGCGCGTCAAATTGATAAGATTGTTCCCAAGTCTAAAAGGAGGGTAAATACTAAGCTGATTTACTGTGAAGTCTAAAGGTAATTAAAATTGTTAGTAGATGTTTTATGACGACAGAGGAGTCTGAAGTTTTAGTACCTACTCGGTACCTTTCATATGTCTTGTGGTTGGGCGGCCAGTCGTGATGCGGCCTAAGTTGGAGTTGTCTCTTGCTCCTTTTCATTTCTTCCAGTGGTCATGCAAGATTCTTAATGTTGTTTTCAAAGAAATTCTAGATCGGTTACTTACACCGCTGAATCAGGCTAGCTGGAGATCACGGTCCTTTTGCTTTCCCTTGTCAGTGATGTCACGACTGGGCCCGAGGCTCACGGTTTTCGGTGTTCGCCATCTCAGGACGTCTTTATCCCACGTTCCTTCCTTAGGTCTTTGTGTGAGTCTCACGTGATGGTGAGGAGATGGCCGAGATGAAGGGAAGCCGTAGGGGCTCAGGAGTGGGCATTCCAAGCTGAGCGAGGAGCATAAACAGTGGTGTCAGGGAGGAACAGCACAGGATGCTTGGGAGACTGCAAACAGTTGCACGGCTTCTGTAATAAGTCCAGAAATGGGAGGAGATGAAGCCGGACAGGTCGGCAAGGCCAGGTGGGGAGGGACAGGGCCAGGCGGGGAGGGACAAGGTCACAGTGCAGTGCTGTGTTGGGGCCTCCTCATCTGGTACAGGAGCCCCCCAGGGGTGAGCCAGGAGCGATGCTGTTAGACTTACACTTAACAAAAAAAAAAAAAAATTAATTTAAAAACCACCAGGGAATTCCCTGGCTGTCCAGTGGTTAGGACTCCATGTTCCCACTGCAGGGGGCCCGGGTTCTGTTCCTGGTCGGGGAGCTAAGATCCCGCAAGCCGCGCGGTGCAGCAAAAAAAGAAAAAACAATTACACTTACGTGCGTGACTCAGGCAGTTGTGTGTGTGTGGCGGGGGGGGGGGGGACTTTGAAAAGCACAGGCCTGGAAGAAGGAAGTCCGATGGGGAGGGAGCATGGAAGCCCAGGAAAGAGATGATAAGGGCCTACTACAGGAGGGTAATAGAAATGGGGAGGATGGGCTGAATCTGAGGGATATTTGAGGGGGTGGAGGGGCGGGCGGGGGGGGCGCCTGTTTGGCTGGCTGGTTGGGTGGATCTGGGCAGGGAAGGAACGACCCCCAGTTCTGGCGGGTGCAGGGCGGGACCGCGGCTGTTGGCAGCTGGGACCGACAGCTCAGGAGGGGCAGCGGCAGGGCCGTCCTTCAATTCAGCAGGATTGACAGAGGGGCTTCCTCGAGGTCAGGTAGCTGGAAGACGGTGAACGGGGCGCAGGAGGCGTTGGGTTTGAGGTTCTGCTGACACACCCACGGACAAATGTCTGACGGTGGGGAGCGGAACTCTGAAGCTGGCAGGAGGGGTGTGGGCCAGAGATAACAGGTCTGGGCGTCACCAGCTCACACGGCTGGTATCCGAAACCGAGAGTCCATTTATCTACCCGGGGAGCACGTGGCAGAAGGAGAGCAATGGGCTCGGTAAAACTCCAGAAGGTGTAAACATTGAAATGTTTATATAATTCCCTTTACCGTTTAATAGGTAATCATCCGTGCGCATTATATGAAACCCAAAGGGTCTGAAAGGCCCGTAGAGAACAGTGAGTCTTTCTCCAGCCTTGTCCTCTGGCTGTAGTGCTCCCAGCGCTGGGGGCTGCCTGCCCCCTTTATTGGTCTCTTGTGTATGGTTTCAAAGGTATTCTCTACATATGCAAATATTTGCAAATATGTTTGTGGTTGTTGGGATTATTTCACACAGTGCCGTCTAGTGTTCACTCTGGTCTTTTCGTTCTACTTAAAGATCCCTAATTACACACGCTGGAGGAATATCCCGGCAGAAGAGGGGAAGAGAGCTTGGGAATGATAGCATTTTCCCAGAGGAGGCCAGAGGGAGAGGGGCACAAGGACCCAGGAGGAGGCATGGTTTGGAACGGGAGAAGGGCCACCTCTGAAAATCATGTTGTAGGTGACGAAGCCGGGGTACGGAATGGCGGGGGGGGGGGGGGGGGGGGGGGAAGATAACAGTGAATGTTAACTGTCCGGTACACAGCATTGGGAAATAGGAGAGACTGGTTCTCATAGCTGGTCTACACATTTTTTTTTAAGTTGAATTGGGGGGAAGAGAGAATATATGAGGAAGTTAATGAATCTGGGCCCTCATGCCACTTGGCGATACGAGCCCCCAAAACAAAGGGCTACAGAGCCTTTTTAGAGAAAGGGAGCTACTTTTCTCATATGAATCAAACCGACAAGGTCTTTCATGGCCAGAGAAGCTGCCGTATGAAGAGAAGCTGAAGGGCATACCCACTGCATTTAATAAGCTGGGCAGGAGTCAACCACCCCCGCTCTACGCAGGCAGGGAGGACAGTGACATGGGGCAGGGTCACCGTGATTCCGAGGCTCAGTTTCTAACTTAGCCACCCAATAACTACATTTCCTTCAGTGTGTCCTGGGTTAATCGAAGCTTGTGGATGGATGACCCGAGTTCTCCCTCGTTTTAACTGTCTTGTTATACTAAATGTATTCATGTTGCCTTAAACCTTTTCAGGCAGCAGCACGAGGTTTTCTTTTTTTTTTTTTTTTTTTTTTTTTTTTGCGGTATGCGGGCTGTTGTGGCCTCTCCCGTTGCGGAGCACAGGCTCCGGACGCGCAGGCCCAGCGGCCATGGCTCACGGGCTTAGTTGCTCCGCGGCACGTGGGATCTTCCCGGACCAGGGCACGAACCCGTGTCTCCTGCATCGGCAGGCGGATTCTCAACCACTGCGCCACCAGGGAAGCCCCGAGGTTTTCTTTTGTAGGAGAAAATTTTATTTTTCACAGTAGAGCCAGTTTTAATATTCATATTATAAATTCTCTGTGAACACACAAACAAAATTTAACTTGGAATACAGGTAGCCATGTATAATCTTTTTTTTTTAATCGAAGTATAGTTGATTTACAATATTGTGTTTCAGATGTACAGCACAGCGATTTGGAAATATATGTATGTGTATATTTTTTTCAAGTCTTTTCCATTGAATATAAGTTCCCTGTGCTATGCAGTAAATCCTTGTTGTTTATTCTATATATGGTAGTGTGTATCTGTTAAACCCATACTCCTAATTTATCCCTCCCCCCTCCCCTTTGGTAACCATAAGTTTGTTTTCTACATGAGTCTGTTTCTGTTCTGTAAATAAGTTCATTTGTACTATTTCTTAAATTCCACATATAAGAGATATATAATATTTGTCTTTCTCTGTCTGACTTCATTTAGTATGATAATCTCTGTGTTCATCCATGTTGCTGCAAATGGCATTATTTCATTCTTTTTTATGGCTGAGTAATATTCCTGTGTGTGTGTGGTGTGTGTATACACACACACCACACACACACACCACATCTTCTTTATCCATTCATCTGTTGATGGACAACATCATGAAGTTTTAAGTGCAAATACCCAATCTATTTAAATGGGGAATATATGTTTTTTAAAGACTGGAGTTATCACTCGATTTTAGGGTCCACTGTCTTAGGTGTCTTGGAAATCATAACAAAAACTTGTCTGGTGAGTTTAGATCTTGGCATAGGAAAGTGGATAGTCATGAGGACTGCTTCATACCACAGGAAAACTGAAGTACCCCTCTGGTGATAATAACAGTATTAACAACTTATTGGTACAGCTGCCATCTTCCTAGAGAAAGCTGGATAAAAGCTGAAGTTCTTACAATCCAGTTTCCCTTTTTAGATCCTCCATGAAGACCCTCATCCTTCTTTTGGCTTTTGTTACCAGACCATCCTGCTACAGTAGAACTGACCGTAGTCTTAACTTTCTTTAGTTACTTTCCAGGCCTGAAGATATCATTCCATTCAGTTCAGCAGCTAATTAGTGAATGCTTAATGTGTTTTTCAAACAGGACTACAAAAAGGAATAAGCCTTGGTTCCTACCCTCATGGGGCTCAAACTTTAACGAAAAGACATTAACATATAAACAACTAATTATAACCCAGTGTTACAAGTGCTCTGAGGGCACAGAGGTGAATGACTGATTCTGTCGGAGGGAATGGGGAGACCTTCACCAAGGGAGGTGAACATAAAGGCTGAACAGGAGTTTTCCAGGCTGAGAGAGGGCAGCGTAAGCATGAGCCTTGCAGACTGTTGGGGCAGTGAGTTACGTGTGGCCAGAGCACAGGAGGAAGAGAACAAGAGAGTAGTGGAATGGTAGGTGGAGACCGCTGTTTAAAGGGCTTTACGTGTCAGACAGAGGCGTTTGGATGGTATCTTATAAGCAGTTGAACAGTGAAGGCTTTGTGAGGAAGAGAAGATTTAGCAAAATAATTGTAAGCAGGGAGCTAAAGCCATGGAGATTGGTAGAAGGATAGTGCAACAGTTCATTGAATCATGGCCAGGTTCTTAACTAAGGATCTCTTAGGCAAGTGAAGAAGGGATAGCGAAATGGGAAGTCGCTGGCTGAATGAGGCCAGGGGAGATGGGAGAGAGAGGAATTGGGTGGTATGAAATTTCTTATCAGGGAACTGGGAAATGGTCATTAAACAATATCAACGACAACGTAGCACACACACGAAAAGCTACCGATCGGCCAAGGTCAATGGATAGAGAAAAAGAACTATGTATTGCGCATACTGAGTTCTGTTTGCCCAAGGAGATTCAAGTGGAAATTTCCCATATTGATTTTATGTATTCACTTTCCAAAAAGGATATAAGGAAAAAAAAAAAAAAACATAGCAGTAAGATTCCTGTAGTAGAAATAGTAAATCAGTGAACACAGTGGGGACTAGCTTAGTTGATATAATTGAGCTTCAAATTTAGTTTGAGGTTCCCTGCAGGCAGGGGGAATAAGAGGAAACTGATTTGTCTGAACCTCTCAATATTGGATGAAAGAAGCGTGAAACTTTCTAAGGAAACAGCATAGTTTTCCTGGTTCTAAATAACAGTAACAGCAAAAAACAAATAGCTGTCATTTGAGTGCTTGCTGTGGACCAAAACTGTTCTGAGTATACGTAACATCCTACTCAATCCCCACAACCACCCTATGAAGGAGAGGCTGTCTCCCAAATAAAGACTCCATGACACAGAGTATGAAGGACACGCCACACGGCTAGCAAGGAATAGGGCCTGGATTCAATCCCAGGCATTCCTGGACTCTTAAACGTGTTAAAGCTTGGTGTGATTACTGGCTAGTCTCTTTATCAGTATTTTTATAACAAAGACTGAAGGAAATTTTATGTGGCTGCTTCCAGTAGCCTTTGATCATCGTGGAAAGCTTGCCATTAAAGACCAAAGAAATGATGACAGTTCTCCATGGATAAAGGTCACTAGTGCCCAAAATGTGTTCTATAGAAGTACCTCTAAGATGCTCTAAAGAGACTGATTCTAAGGACAGAGAAAACTTTGGAAGTGCTTGTACTGGAAAGTGTTGATTAATTTGCGTTTGCATTGAAGAGTCCAGAAGTAAAGAAACGTGATTAGCTTTGTTTAACCCAACGTTGGTTACACATACTTGACCTCAGCCCGGTCGTAGTGTTCTGTGGATCTCACTTTGGTAAGAAATACAGGTCTGTACCAATGTCTCTGAAAATGAAACCTGGATTTTTCTCACAAAGGTAACTTCTGATTTTCTCCAGTAGTAAAGCCCTACAACCCCAGAGACCAAAATGATTTAGTCTGGAAAATTCAAAGATAGGTATTAAATCATCTCCCGTAAGAGTAGATAATTCTATGAGGTCTTTTTGTGGAACATCCCACTGTGAGTGGCCTGGCTTTCCAATCATACCACAAAAAAGCATTTCCACCAATAACTTGACGAAATTAATTTGCTATATGGAGCTCTTAATTGTTGTTAACTGACTGATTGAATTTCGATGGATGTCTACCAAAGACAGGAACTTTTGCTTCTGTAACAATTACTGTTGGATTATGCGTCCTAAGTTGTTAGATGCGAAGGCCAGTTGTTACTTGAGGCCTCTCGTGGGTTGTGATGTAGAAGTGTGTTACCAACACATGGGAAGATATTAGCAGGAATGCAGGTGTAACAGTCATCTCAATGACAGATTACGCTATACATTTTGAAGATGTGTAGCTAGTGTATGGTCCTGTGAAATGCTACTTGAGGAAGCTGATTCCTTTTCTGGCACTGAAATGTTAGACGAAGGATCAGTGATGAATCTCTCAACCTTGAGTGGCTTGGTACTTAGCAAGTGTGAGTTCACAGAACCCATGGCTAACGGACACACCCAGGAGACTGTTGAAAAGACAGGTCTGGAGTCTAGAAGAGAAGCCTTGACTGAGGAGTAATGGGTTGGGGAGGTCGGGTCGTGGGTGTAGAGGAGGTGGAAGCCTAGGGAGAGGACAGGGTCCTCTTAGGAAGAGAACACACGTGAAAAGAAGAGCGAGGACCTCCTGGTGTACTTGATTGTAATTGGCTATGCCCAGCTCTCCACCAGTAGCCCAGATAGAAATGGTTTCCTGGTTTGTATTACTTATGTAAATGGATGACTTCTCAGATGACCAAACCCTTTTTTTTTTTTCCTGCTATGTGGATAATTAAAGTTGACCTTTGTCTGTATCTCCAAATTCTGGGTTACCTTTTGGTACCACTCCGTCTGCTATCTACAATTTATAAGTAAACCCATATGATCCTTTCCCTGTAATTTTCTAGTAAACCAAAGTGATCATTTCAAAGATAGAAATAACCTATATTCTTAGCTTAAACAATGAGCATAATTCCCAGTCCTTTTGCATTAGTGTAAGGTTTGTCACCATGGAACTGAACGATATCCCACACACTAGAAGGTGAAGCTCTTGAAGGGTAAGGGACTGCGTCTCACATATGTTTCCGTCTGTAGTGCTGGTGTAGACTTTACATGTGGATTCAATTAATGGATAAATGTCCTTTGGAGTTTTCTAGTTCCCTGCCAGACTTCTTGGCTGGTTTTTCTACATCTGTGACTCCATTTCTGTTTTGTAAGTAGGTTCATTTGTATCATTTATTTCAGATTCCGTATCTAAGCGATATCATATGGTATTTGTCTTTCTCTGTCCCACTCGCTTCACTCTGCATGACAGACTCTAGGTCCATCCATGTCTCTACAAATGACCCAATTTCATTTCTTTTTATGGCTGAGTAATATTGCATTGTATATAAGTACCACATCTTTTTTTATCCATTCATCCGTCGACGTACATTTAGGTTGCTTCCGTGTCTTGGCTATTGTAAATAGTGCTGCTATGAACATTAGGGTGCATGTATCTTTTTGAAGTATGGTTTTCTCTGGGTATATGCCCAGGAGAGGGACTGCTTTGGATCATATGGCACTTCTATTTGTAGTTTTTTAAGGAACCTCCATACTGTTCTCCATAATGGCTGCACCTATTTACATTCCCACCCACAATGTAGAAGGGTTCCCTTTTCTCCACACCCTCTCCAGCATTTATTGTTTATGGAGTTTTTAATGATGGCCATTCTGACTGGTGTGAGGCAGTACCTCATCGTAGTTTTGACTTGCATTTCCCTGATAATTGGTGATGTTGAGCATCTTTTCATGTGCTTCTTGGCCATCTGTATGTCTTCTTTGGAGAAATGTCTGTTTAGAACTTCTGCCCATTTTTTGATTGGGTTGTTTGTTTTTTTTGACATAGAGCTGCATGAGCTGTTGGTATATTTTGGAGATTAATCCCTTGTTGGTCGCTTTGTTTGCAAATATTTTCTCCCAGTCTGTGCGTTGTCTTTTGTATCATTTTCCACTGGACTGAAAACACTGAAGTTGTTTAGGTTAACCCAGACTTGAACATTTCCTGGGCTTATTTTGGGGCTCTCTTTTAAATTCGTTGTCTGAAAATACTGAGAAGTGTCTGCATACATAATTCTGCAGCCATGTACACACCGTCTTTCTCTTATGTACATGGGTTAAACTTGATTCCTCCACAGTAGGAGAGAGCATTAGAAAATTATTGACTTCATTGGGGAAATAATCTTTTGTGCTGTGAGAAATAATATTTTGAATTTAGAACTTATTTTTTTATAAGAGCTTTATCAAGATATAATTCACATACCATAAAATTAACCCATTTAAAGTGTAAGTGTCACTGGTCATTAGCATATTCACAGAGCTGTGCGACCATCGTCACATAAGCAATTTTAGAACAATTTCCTCACCCCAAAAAGAAACCCCCCTACCCATTTTCAGTCGCTCTCCATTTCTTCCAAAACAACCGCACCCCAGCCCTAGACGGTCACTAATCTTCTTTGTTTATATGGATTGGCTTATTCTGGACATTTCATGTAAATGGAATAACACAATACATGGTCTTCTGTAACTGGCTTCTGTCACGTAGCATAATATTTTAAAGGGACACCTATGTTGTAGCATGTATTAGCACTTCATTCTTTTTGATGACTGAATGATATTCTATGGTACAGAAATAGCACATTGTAAAACATTCATGCGGCGGTTGATGGACATTTGAGTTTGTTTTCACTTAACGGCTATTATGGATAGTTCTGCCCTGAACATTTGTGCACGAGTACCGGCACTTACTTTAAAGAAATGACTCTGTAGTTTCTGTCATCGTAATAGAGGAGACCGTAGGATCAAATAGGGCAAGAGTGTATAGCAGTGCATGCCAGGGAGTGAAAAATAGGCCATCAAGATAAATTTACTGGGAGAATTTAAAGCCAAGTCTTAACTACTGGTGAGGGATTCAAGCCAGGACACACAAAGCCTAAAATTACGATTCTCCTCGAGACTGTTACAGCTTTTTGCTGACCACAAACAATGAAAGTGTAATATTTTACTGTATTTGCCTGAAAATTGAAACACACTTTTCCCAATGGTACTGTTCCTGGAGACTAGACTTCCTCACTTCTAAAACCTTTCCAATCCTAGTCTGCTTTTTGTATGGTTAAGAGTAGTCACGATCATATTTGTCTTGGGTTTGGTTTGTCTGCTTTATTTCCAGGTATCACAGGATTTTTTTTAATGAATTCTTCTCTTCTTGTGTTGAACTTTTGAGTAATACATTTATTCTTGGACAATAATGTGTTAGTCCTTGATCAGGAATTTGTGAAAAAATATCTCACTCATTGAAGATTAAAAAAAACAAACTAAAGCCCATTAATACTGTCAGGTTCTGTCTCATGGAGCTCAAGCAAGATATAGATCACTATGTCAAGGGCAAATCCTGAGAATAGAGTATATCTAAGTACATTAACCCTGTAGACTTGGTCTGAACAGTTTATTACAGCAGTAATCTATGGACAAAATTTTACCATTCTGTCACATGCCCAGCAGATTTGGTGAAATCTAAGGAAATCTCATCCTAGTGATCTTAGCTCAGTGATTTCATTTTGCCCAGATGCTCAGCTGTGATACACTTTACTGTAGCACAGATGATGGAAAATATACAACAATTCCCAGATTCTGCGGTAGCTACAATCATGACTGGGGAGCGGGGGGCAAGAATTAAAGAGAGCAAACGAATCCGTTTCTAAGCGCTCACGCTCTCTCTTTCTCCCCCCCGCCCAGACAATTTAAGTGCTTTCCTTTGGTAAGAAGCTTTCAGCACACCTGAGGTTCCAAATCCAAAGAGTACACAATATATACAGAAAGAAGTCATAATAATTATGAACACTTAGACTGGGCTGGGTCTGGTTCTAACAAAGTTGTACGTAGAGAACGTAGACTGCACTGGCTCACCAAACCTCCTGGTGGGATGAGTGCTTAGGTCAGTTGGCCAGCCTCAGCAGCTGGCAAAGCCTGGCTGTGAATCAAGGTCTCTCTAACTCCAGAACCGTGCTCTCAAACCCTGTTCCAATTCCCACCTCAGCCATGGGTGATAAAAGGCACCAAAAAGGCAACGTGTCCAAAAAAAATTACCTTATTTTTCTTTAGTTGCTTCAACATCGCTTTTTAAAAATAAGGTTATTTATTTATTTATTGTCATTATTTGGCTGCCTTGGGTCTTTGTTGCTGCGTGTGGGCTTTCTCTAGTTGGGGCGAGCGGGGGCTACTCTGTTGTGGTGGCTTCTCTTGCTGTGGAGCACCGGCTCTAGGCACGCAGGCTTCAGTAGTTGTGGTGCAACGGCTTCGTTGCTCCGCCACATGTGGAATCTTTCCAGGCTGGGATCGAACCTGTGTCCCCTGCATTGGCAGGCAGATTCTCAATCACTGCACCACCAGGGAAGTCCCGCTTCAACATCACTTTAAAATGCAGATATCACTGCAAGAAATGGTACATTATTATAAAATCCCAGTAAGGTTTATTCAGTAGGAAAGGGGTTGGAAACTAAGAGCTCTACACGCATTACAAGGGGACACTGTTAAGAGAAGAGGATTAGAAACAAGAGCCCGGGGGTTCCTGCCATTTTTACTGTTTTGCTTAAGGCAGACCTAAAATATGCCTATTTTTACTTCCCACCCTGTGAGCGGCTCCATAATTAACACTGGTAGTGCCAAGGCATATTAATGTCTCTTTCCATCTAGTTTAGGGGTATTTTTGACTTTGTGTTTGATAAAATTTTACAGTATAGCTTTAAATATTTTAATTATAATTGAAAAAGGCTCTGTGCAATTTCCAGTTTTTAAAATACCTCACGCCTGCGAAATCTGTCTTTCCCTTTTTTTTTTTTAGAAACTGCTAATTTGCTAGATTTATAGTTGCTGTAATAGTTCTGTGTGATTTACTACATTTGCCTGAATCCAGATTGGTGGATATGATTTAGCTGCTTTTAACACTCTATGAGGGTAAAGCTAGATTTCTCTGGGCCTAATCTTTTTAGATGCAGACCTTTGTAGTTGTTCCCACTTTATGAAATGGATTCTGTGTGTGCTCATGCTTTGATATACAGTTTAATGTATAAGACTTGTTAAGACAGTGATCATTGGAAAGGGATCTTCAAACAATTATATAAGTACACACAGTACGGAAGTTCCATTTAAAGAGTACGTGACCTACATTGAAAACACTTGGTTGACATCAGTAAATTAATAGAAATTACACAAAGATGGTTGTCATGTTCTTTATTATAACTAGCATGTAGCTTGTTATGATTGCTAGAGGGACCAGGTGCTTTCATGTTTTCAGCAGGTAGATGTAAGGCCAATTTGATTTCTCTCTCTCTCTCTCTTTTTTTTTTTTTTTTTTGTTGTTTCTTACATCCATTAGCTAGTTAGGAAAAAACTTTTAATGTAAATTTGTATCTGGACAGCCACATTTATACACGATAACATAAAATTAATCAGATACAGCTCATAGTTGTAGAATGGAGGGATTTTTTTAAGCTCTATGGAGAATAAGAAATTAATAATGGATGGGAGACTTTTTTTTTTTTTTTTTTTTTTTAGCAAGACTGGCTGCAGGAAGAAATCGTGGTGACAGAAACCATGTGAAGTGAATTTGAATTAGTGTTCTTTAGGGAGCTACCAGAGACATATAATTTACAAGATAATCAAGAACCTAAACAGATTCTCTCTCTGTGGAGTCATTGTCTGATCCCTGACATATATTCATCTATATTGAAATGACTCCACAAATACCATCTAACAATTAGAGAATCCATAGGGGTGAAACGTACATGTATAACTTCAAGAGAAGCAAACTGATATATCGGTAACAAACAATATAAATTGACAGCCAACTGTTAAAATGAGCAGATTGTGTACTTGTGGTTAAGGTTTAAAATGAAACACCTTGGGACAGTGGTGTCTCACTGATCTTTTATGGGAATGATATCCCCTACGTGCTTTATAAATACCACGTCCGGAAGAAATCCAGCATTATGATGTACTTTAAAAGGTACTGGCATAGAAGTTTCTAAATTTAAGAAAATGACTTAGTTCATAAGGGCCAACTGGCTTCGTATCCCAACCCCTAACACTGCTCTGTAACCATGACCACATTTATTAGGAAATGTTTAGTGAAAGTTATCTCTAACTCAACTCTTATTTTAAAAAAGATTTTTTTTAAATTAATTTTATTTTTATTTATTTTTGGCTGCGTTGGGTCTTCGTTGCTGCGCGCGGGCTTTCTCTAGTCGCGGCGAGCGGGGGCTACCCTTCGTTGCGGTGCCCGGGCTTCTCATTGCGGTGGCTTCTCTTGTTGCGGAGCACGGGCTCTAGGTGCATGGGCTTCAGTAGTTGCAGCACCCGGGCTCAGTAGCTGTGGCTCGCGGGCTCTAGAGCACACCTCAGTCGTTGTGACGCACGGGCTTAGTTGCTCCGTGGCACGTGGGCTCTTCCCGGACCAGGGCTCAAACCTGTGTCCCCTGCAATGGCAGGTGGATTCTTAACCACTCTGTCACCAGGGAAGCCCTAATTCAACTCTTTGAACATCAGTTTTTCTTGGTCATCTTCATCAAAATTTAGAAATACCTGTAAAAGAGAATTTAGACTCAAGTCAAAGAACTTTGTATTTTACTTGGTTTCTGGCCAAGATACCTCCTTTTGAGCTATTTCGGGTGCTCTTTCTGGCTTATCGAACCTTTGGCGTGACAGCTTGTCCTGCCTCAGAGCTTCAGGCAGAAAACGATTCCCTCAAAATAAATAGGTTTGCTATTGAGCTCAATAGAAGTTTTATGTATGCCACATATTTGTTTAGGGGAGGTCACTTGTTTGGTCCACTGAACCCTGTTCTGGTAAATTTAGATTTGAACGAGTACTGTGGGAACTTTGACCTTACATTTATAAAATCAACATGTGCTGGTAGGCTTCTGATTAAGATAATGTTCGCTTTTGCTTTAAGGCATCTTCTTCTCCTACCATTTGTGCAGTGGTAGGTAATACATGGAGTGAAAAAAATTAAAAAGCCATAGCTGGGCTTGAAAACAAGATGAACATTTCTGTGGACCAGAAATCGGGGGTTGGGGGGAGGGGGAGTGCAGGACGTGTTGAGCAGCGTATGGGGCTCACACGCTGGTCAGTGGACTTTCAAACTCCTGTTGGAATAACAGGAATTAAAATTCTCCTCACCAGTTCAGGGCTCAGAGCCAGATTTGAAATCAGGGTTCTGCCAGAACACACCTGGAGAGAGACAGACACATACTCACTTGTATTTGAAAGGAAGATGAAAAAGAGAACAATTTGGACTGCAGCAGGGGACTGACTACAGCTTATATGTAGCCATGGACCTAATGCATAGAACCTAGGGAAGAAGTGAGAAGTATGGCTGAGAAGGGGAGCATCACAGCCTTGAAGGCGGGACCTGAACCATGCTGCCTGGTGATGAAATCAGCAATAATTGCAATCATATCACTCGATGTAGGAGCTTCAAAGTACCAATATAAGATCTAGCCCTAGACTAGAGGCCCTGAGACCCTGCTGCCTGAGCGGAGACGGCCATAAAACCACTTGACAGAGAACAGCCGGTTCAGAAGGAGAGAGAAAGAGACACGAAATACAGCAGAAAACACACCCCATCCCTTTCAAAATGTCGCCAAACCCAAATCCAAAACACACGCGGACTTGAGATAGCCCCTGCAAAGTGACCATCAAGTGACGGATTAAGCCTAGACGAAAATAAAAGGGTAAAACAGTACAACAAAGATCGCAAGTACATTTAAGATGCTCAAAGACATAAGTAAGGAAACACCATTTATTAAAATAATAAATTAAGAAACAGAAATGGATGAAGAACAGATGGGTCTGAAAAAGACGTCTTTGGAAATTAGCAACTGTCCTCGTTGACGCTACTGAACTCAATACACGGGTAAATTCTAGGCTGGACCCAGTCAGAGAAGATAAGGAATTGAAAAGATGATTCTGAGGACTTTACTATACACAGCGCTAAGAAAAACAGATAAATATAAATAAGCAATTAAAGAAAGATGGGAAATTGACCACAAGACTCTAAAATATGGCTAGTACAAGTTTCAGAAGAGAGAATGGAGGAAACGGCAGAGAAGTAATATTTGAAGCAATAAGAGCCGAGAATCTTCCAAAACTGAAGAATGATGTGGGTCTTCAAGGAAATGGTCTCCCGAGAGAAATTTCAAACATCTGGGAAGGCAAGAAAGGCCTATGTAGAGCAATTGGTATTCTTTACAGCTCAGCTTTGGGAAGCCCTGGCTGATTCAAATGAGCTTTTTCTGCATAAAAAACAGAAGTCCAGTGTCTTGTATGTATGAAACCATGGTTTCTGAGCAAGGGCACTTATAAGCAACTCAGTAAAGGAGAGCTCTGTGGAAAACTACACCCAGAGAAAGACGTCTCTGGAAAAGGTGGTCTCCTTCTCAGTACCTTTGTGAAAAGTAAGTGGGAGGATAGTAATCGTTTGTTGTACTGTCCTGAAGTCCATGTCTAAAAACAATGTTTTCAAAAAGAACATCGTGGATGACCCACTCCAACAGAAAGAAAAGTCTTGAATAGGATTCCACATAAAAAGGTGTTATCAGCTGGGGCATTTCAATGAGGGTGGATTTTTTTTAGTGAACACTTCAAGGGAAAAAAAATAGAAGATAATTCCTATCAAATGAAACCTTGTGAACATTGGATGCTGCTTCAGGTTCACGGAAACATTTCGATGATTGTCAGTTAAGCGGCCAGAAATTGGATTTAATTAATGTGAACTACTTACGGTAGTTCACACCCAGAGGACCTATGTGTAGAATCTGGCTGCGGGTAAACTCATTTTGATGAATTTCTTCTTATTACTGCTGTGTCAAAGCAGATGGCTGTGAAACAAACTGCACATATAACTCTCCTTGAAGATTGATGGCAGATAGGATTTCAATCAATACAGATAGGATACTATATTCCTGTAAATGAAAAAGATCATAGGTTAATTGTCCTGTATGACTTTAAACAAATTCCTAGGAAACTTGTAACGTTAGGTACGGGGTAGAGCTTTACACAAAGACAAACCAAAAAAAAAAAAAAAATAGATTGGACTGAAATAAAATCATCTTCGGTGCAGAGATCCAGCATTTTGAAACTCGGCATTTCGGAAGACGTGCCATCCCCGAGGGACAATGGGAAAACTCTTCTTGCCTGCTCACCACTTGCCTCTCACGTCTTTTCTCATAGATAGACATCTCCCATATTTGTGGATAGGATATTCTCTAACCCGATGAAATACCATCTGTGAACCGCAGAAATCTGTCATATTTTGGTATTCATCATAACTGGAAGAAAGATATCAAGAGTTCTGCTCATTTGCTGGGTATCAAATAACAGGTGTCCTCCGTTGGAATTGTATTCTCAGCAATTCTAAAGCAAGAAGGAAATCTATACCCCTATGTGTATTTATTAAAAAAGCATAAAAATAAGAAAAATGATGTAAGCATTCAACCTAAAAGCTAGAGGAAAAACACAGGAAGTTACAGAACATCGTTTTGGTTTCGTTTTCTTTATTTAATTTTGGCCGTGTCGGGTCTTCGTTGCTGCACGCGGGCTTTCTCTAGCTGCGGCGAGCAGGGGCTACTCTTCGTTGCGGTGTGCAGGCCTCTCATTGCGGTGGCTTCTTCTGTTGCGGAGCACAGGCTCTAGGCACGCAGGCTTCAGTAGTCACGGCACGTGGGCTCCAGATGCGCAGGCTCAGTAGTTGTGGCGCACGGGCCTAGTTGCTCCGCGGCATGTGGGGTCTTCCCGGACCAGGGCTCGAACCCGCGTCCCCTGCATCGGCAGGCGGACTCCTAACCACGACACCACCAGGGAAGTCCCAGAACATTGTTAATGGACATAAAAGGAGACTAGACTGACAGAAGAGCTTCACCATATTCCTGGATATGAAGACTCAATAACACGAAGTCAGCTCTTCCCATTTTAATCTATACAGTCAATGTAATTCAAACCCGGAATTTCAACAAGGATTTTCCTGAAATATGAAATCCTGACACTAAAATCACAGGGACGATCAGAGAGCTCTGAAGAGCCAAGAAAATTTTTAAGACAAAACCAAGCGGGAGTGAGATGGCCTCCACCAGACAGCAGTGTATTTCAAGCCACAGTGCAGAATCGCACAGGGACAGACAGATAAACTAACAGCAGAGACCAGAGAGCTCAGAAGCACACTTGTGTACTTATGGATGCTTGATGTATTATATAAATGCCATAGAAATCAGTGGAGGAAAGGTGGAGTCTGCAATGAATGGGGCTGGCTTAATAAGTTATCTATGTGGGGATGGTAAAATTAGCTTTTATGTTCACAGCAAACATAAAAGATTCTGGGTAAAGTCCTAACTGCGAAAAACAAAATTCTGAACTTTAAAATGTAGGTGTAAGGAAGATTTTCTTAAAACATGAAAAGCAGAAAACGTGGAGGAGCGTTTTGAAATTAAACACTGTTGTACGATAAGATGCCAAGAATAAAGTTAAAGATCAGCTATGCTGAGATATGTGTAGGAGATAATATCTGCTGTGCATATAACTGGCAAAGGATAAGCATCTCGAACATATCCAGAACGTGAGTAAGAGAAAGACAACCCAGTAGGGAAATGGGTAAGGAAACATGAAAAGCCAACTAACATAAAACAAGTTCAGCCTTGGGGAATTCCCTGGCGGTCCAGTGGTTAGGGCTCTGCGCGTTCACTGCCAAGGGCGCGGGTTCGATCCCTGCTCAGGGAACTAAGATCCCACAAGGCACGCGGTACGGCCAAAACAGAAAAAGGTCAGCCTCACCGGGAGTCAGAGATGTGCTCATTAAAGTATACCCATCAAGCAAAACTTAAATGTTTGGTAACACCAAGTATTTGATGAAGATGTGACCAAATGGAAAATCTCACTCACTAGTGGTGGGAGAGTAAATTGGTATACAGGCTCTTAGGAGAGCAGTTTGGTGATCTGTAGCAATGTTGAAGATGTTGCTAGAACCCAACAATTTTGCATCTACATATATACTGTGAAGAATCTCTTAGACAGGTAGACAGAAGTTCATTGCGTCACTGTTTGTAATGGTGACAAGTTGGAAACAACCTAAATGTTCATTGAGAGAAGAATGTTGTTGGCATATTCAAGCAGCAGAATAATACCTTACAGCCGTTAAAATCATGACCTATTATGTATCCACATGGATAAATCATACATCTCCAAAACGGTGTTGAAGGCAAAAAGCAACTCTTAGAATGGTATGTACATGCGTAAACAAAGTTCTTAAACATAAAGTTTAAGAACGTGCAAAATAATGCTGTTAGATTGAATCACGTGAAATGGCCATGTATGTAGGGTAAAACAAGCCGAATCTCTGCAAGCCAGTATTTGTGGATGCATTCGTGGTAATGATGGACGTGGAACTCAGGATGGCATTATCTCCTTGGGGGGGGGCATTGGTGAGCGGGGAACTGTTATCACAGTAAGGAGAATCTGGGGGGAAGCTTCAGCTGTAGCTGTCATATTTTATTTCTTCAAAGAAATTTGAAGACAATATGGCAAATGTTAAATTTATTGAAGCGCTGTGGTGGGTACATGGGTACACGCTTACTGTGTTCTTACACGGTGCTGTTGAAAATATTTGATGATTTTTTTTTTAAGCAAACCAAAGTGTTGATAGAGGTATAAGAATTATAGTCTCATGACAGTATAAGGAACTATTTACAAAATGATTAACTCCTTTGCTGCTTAATTATGTAAACGTAGCACTCATAAGGCTTTGAGTATAGAAGATTGAAAAGCATCTCCCCTCACATATTCCGGGCAGACGCTTCAAATCTCAGTTGTTTTTTTTTTTTTTAGCATCGCGAAAATCGTCGTCATAAAAACCATTCATTAAGTGCCTCCCTTTTGCTTGCTCTTGTGTTTGGTGGTGGTCAGATGTATCTCTCTGCCATTTTATAAGAAATCTGGTGACGATATTCAATTTTCTTGTTGTTTTTTTTCTTTTCCACTTCTTTGATGCCGAACAGGAATCTGCAAGCAGAATATGATCGTCTCAAGCAGCAGCATGAACATAAAGGCCTATCCCCACTGCCGTCCCCTCCTGAAATGATGCCCACCTCTCCCCAGAGTCCCCGGGATGCTGAGCTCATTGCTGAGGCCAAGCTACTGCGTCAACACAAAGGCCGCCTCGAAGCCAGGATGCAGATCCTGGAAGACCACAATAAGCAGCTGGAGTCACAGTTACACAGGCTAAGGCAGCTGCTGGAGCAAGTGAGAGCCACCTCTCTCTAACATGGCATATGTAGAAGCAGTCATTTCCCCTCTTCAGACCCAAAACTAGAACTCCGAGTCCTTTTCCGAACTGTAACAAGCATTGACTTGTTCATTACTTGGTATGTGCCTAGCAAAGTGCTAGCTATCAAGGGATATAAGAGGAGGAGGAAAAACTAGCATGTCATTTTATAGCAGTTCCAGATTGTTTCCTACAAAAACGTCTTTCATTTGACTGATTTAAAATTCATCTTGGGGGAAAAAAAAAATACTGAAAGGTTTCTACTAGTTATCTCGAAGTGAAAATTTTACCCCTTGAAGTGGAACTCTCTTTTTTTTTTTTTTTTTTTTTCAATTAGTCTTATTTTCTGGTATGCCTTTGGGGGTTTTCTTTTGCCAATCCCTAAAACATACGTTTTTTAAGTCTCCACTGAAAATGTAGCAGGATATTGCATTGGGGGAGGCCCTACCTGCACACAGTCCTGGCTTTCTGGGGATTTTAAATTTTGAGATATGTTCTCTCCATCCTGTTCCTTAGTACTTCACAAAAATAAGAATTCTCCACTACATTTTTGTGCTCTCACATGATTTCACCATTCTCACATGACCTTCTAAATCTTTCAGTTATTTAGGCTAATGATTTTCTATATCTTATTCCACCGTAGCTGTAATGGTTTTCAAACTCAGAAGGGGGTACAATTCATGTACACAGACAGTATCCATGGATCTATCTTATCAACAGCGAAATTTCCCAAATTTAACCGTCTTTGCGAGGTTTCTAAGTAGGAAAAGTCGTAATTTCTGAGTCTTGAGCGTCTGTAATAGGTATGTATTTGTTTGAGTGTTTGTTTGTTGTGAAAAATAATTCTCTTTTCTTTTGAATGCCTCAGCCCCAGGCAGAGGCCAAGGTGAATGGTACAACGGTGTCCTCTCCTTCGACGTCTCTTCAGAGGTCAGACAGCAGCCAGCCTATGCTGCTCCGGGTGGTTGGCAGTCAGACTTCAGAATCCATGGGTAAGTGTCTGTCTTAGCTACGCCTGGATTTTGTTCTCTCTTAAGGCCTGGAAATGGTGAACCGTCTGCTCAGAGGTTTAACTCATGCGCTAAAGTATTTAATATCGGTTCTGGACAAGGGATTGTCATAAATGCCTTTGGGGTACGAAGACGAAAGACGTAGTCTTGGCCCGCAAAGGACTGGCTATTCAGTTAGTCAGAACAAGGCAACGTGGTAGTAAAGTTTCATTCATTTCGGAGATCAGAGAAGGCTTTTCGACGAATTGATATTTGTGAAGGCTTTTGAAGGATGGAGTAGGAACTGAGCATATGTTGAAGAAGGTAGAGCATAACTGGTGATGTAGAGATGAGGGCCTCAGGCCAAGGGCATGAAGGAGCCAATGGTCCAGTGAGATAGGGTCCAAGCAGGAGGGGGGTGGGGGGAGGGAGGAAGGCTGGGGTCACACTAGAGTGACGTGAAGATGGGGCAGAGGTGTGTCGTCGGTGTCAGGGAGCCACTGAAAAGCATTTAGCAGGTGAGAAGTAGCTAAAACGATGTACTCCGGCAGTTTTTTTTTATCTGCCCCAAAGTTAGTCTTTTGAAAGACTAGTTAGGAGGCAATGACAAAGGCCAAGTTATGGGACTTGGTTGAAAAACTGGAAAATGTAAGGAAAGGCAGTCACGGGAGAGGATTTGGTTGGAAGAAGATAGGGATCCTTTTGAATGTGGAAACACTGTGTTTGTTCTAGGAGGTGGTCAAAGGACAGTGTGGAGAGATTTGAGCGTGACCTCCACAGAATTGAGAGCTGAAAGGGGTGAGATATGAGAAATGTGTAACAAAGGTGCCTGGCTACCGTGCTTCGGGGAAGCCCTCCATTTGGGTGATGGGGTAGTGAAGGAGTGGGGAGTAGTGTTGGAAAGGTTACCGAAGAGGGATTACTGAATAATAGCCTCCATTCAAAAGGAACAGCAAGACCAAAAAACGAAGCAGGCAACTCTCCAGGACGTACAAATATGAAATTTACGATGGGTAGCTTCCGCACAGGGTAGGATCAGGTGGACGGGGATCCCGAAACATTCGCAGCTGCACCCCCTGCCGCCGAAAGCGGTACAGGGGGACTTAAAGGGGCCAAAGCATGTATGCACGGAGGGACACTGCGGCTCTGTCCTCCCCTCTGGGCGGGGTGGGGGGGGGGGGTCTCATGATCATTAACCATCTGGGTCAGCAAAAGGCATTCTTCCAGTTTTCGTATCAGATGAAGGCGCGGGTAAAAAGCTGATAGGGAACTTGTCTGGCTTGGGCACAGTCCTCGCGAGCAGGCTGCAGCTCAGTCACGCGGAAAGGGGAGGGAGGAGGCACGCCTGCGTGCCCGAGACGGAGCTGACAAAATGGAGTCGGTGTGGTTCAGCCACACAAGCAGGCATCGGTTTCGGGAAGACGATGAGTGCATCAGGTCAAAATGCTGAGAAGGGCTCAATGGAAATGAAAAAGTACAGCTCAGTGGATCACTGTACGTGCATTAGCTGAAACTGCTTCCTCAGAAGTGGCTGAGCAAAGGGAAGAGATGTCTGTCTGTCTTTTCAGTGAAATAGAAAGTCAGGTCGTCTTGAAAATGAGTGTGGCTTGAGGAAAGTAAAGACCCTTTTGGAACATTATCGAGTGACACTGAGGGCGGAGACAAAAAGTTTTTTGTAGACGAAATGGTCGGCCGGGTCTGGAGTTCTTCTTCAGTAGGTCTTCTCTGCCTAGGACGGGGTTCCAAGACAACTGGAGCTCACGAGGCAAATAAAAGGTCAAAACCAGGAAAGCATTTTGCAGGGGTAATGAATCTATTGTTAAAAGGACCATGACAGGTGGTTGCCAGCCATCCGCTTACTGGTTTTTCTTGTTGTGCTAGGCTAGACAATAGGGGGTTTTATGAAGGCCACAAATACTTGCTCTGTCCCCCTCCTCTCCTCTCGGGAGGTCCAGCATGAGTCACCGCAGGCTCTATGCTTTCTTTTTCCTGGGTCCTAAACTGGGTTTACTCGACCCTCTGACCTCACACAGAAAGGAAGAGACCTGTGACTCCTTGATTCACACCTAAAGCTCTGTCGTCCGGTCCCGTGGTGTGTCGAAGAATTCATTTTATACTTAGGATCTTCTGTGAGAGTAGAATGTAGAGAGGTGAAGTGCCTAATCCAAATTGATGGGACCAAAAGGAAAGGCAGGAGTGCATTTTTATGGTGGAGGATTGGGGACCATGGTCAGGGAAATTCACAAGTTGGACATCATGGAAAGTAAAACACTTTCCAGTGACACCTATGTCTAAGAGGTAGCCTCCCAGGGAAGCTGCTGCTGATTATACGTGGAGGTCATGGAGGGGCCAGGGTTGCTGGGAAAGGAGAAGAAGATTCCGCAAGATGTGGACGAGGTCACTGAGATTACAGAAATCAAAGCTCGTAGAAAAGCCAGCTTCCATTTCTTTTCTGAAGGAAGAGGAAATGTTCGGAGTTGTTTTCCCAGCTTTACCGCACCTCAGTGATTTAGGGCATCAGATGCTCTTTCTCCACATGGGATCTGAGTCGAGCTAATGGCCTGTTGGGACTGTGACAGCGCAGCATATGACAAAATATGATATGCCTTTGTGCAGTGTCTCGGAATTCCAAACATAACTGACTGAGTTCTAGTACCTCTGTTGTTAATGCCTACTGCAGGATTTTGCCTTTTGTTGAAGTAAGCAAAGCCTGTGAAACGAACTCACATATTTTAGTGGTGAGATTCAGAGCCCTGGGTGCTTAGAAGCATTAATCATTTAGGCCTGTCAACACTGGCAAAGAGGCAGCGTGCCTATGAAAGCGCCCAGATTAAAAAGTCCACATCAGGCCGTGGACCTGATGACTTGTGGAGCTGAGAGGATTGTGGCAGAACTGAATACAGCAACAGAAGTGCTTTCTCCAGTGACCAAGTTAGGCTAAGAGATGACTTGCCAATGTAAAATGGATAGGCTCTGTTGTTAAGAAGTTTGTTCTCGGAGGAAAAGACTGACTTTTTTTTTTCTTCACCCTAAAGAAGAAGAAAAAAAAAAGGACCGTCTTCTTGCACACAGGTGTTGAAATAAATGCAGTGTGTCTCTCTCTGTAAGTTGTGATAGGGCTGGGATTTGCTGAACCATTTTCTGCTAGAGAGGTGCATTCTTTTAATATATATAACCCCAAGTCTTTTTAAAGAGAAATATGGGTGAAGTCCTACTGGGTGATCTAATGAGTTGGAGTGTTTCCTCAAACCATGAAATACCACTGGTAAGCCTCTGGGTACCATACGTGCGTTCTGTACCTCTCTTAAAAGGGGACGATGTCCTACTGAAGCTCACATTCTGTTAGAAGTCTACCTTCCCACCAGCTTCTCTCAACTTCTTATTCTACCCAATGAATCATTCGTTTTTAAGAACATTTTCTATTTTACCTGTTCGTTTCAACAAAGTTGAAAGGTTCCTTAGCTTTTTATTTAGAACCATGTCAAACTTAGGGCAGAACTGCAGTTAATGCAACGTTTTGCCACCTTCGCTTTATTTATTTACAGTCACATCTATTTATGTTTCTATGTTAACAAACATCTTTGTATATCCTGCATAGGTATATGTGCCTGTATAGTTTTAATGATTCTGTTGCATACTTAGTAATACCTTCAGCATATCTTCCAAGGTGAAAGATATTCTCTTACATAATCACACTCGGGAAATGAACGGCGATACAGTACTATTATCTAATTTATTATCTAATTTAAATGGAACTAATATCCCCCATTCTGCCAATAACAGTCTTTCTAGCTTTTTGGTTTTTTTTCACTCAGGAGCCAGTGAAAGGTCATGCTTTGCATCTAGTTGCCATGTCTCTTTTTTTAACTCTCCTTTAGAACGCTTCCCTCGCCTCTTCAGATTTTTTTCATGAGACTCACATTTCAGAAGAGGTCAGGCCAGTCGTTTTGTAAAATGTTTCTCACTTTGCATTGCCTGCTTGTTTACTGATGATTGGATTCAGGCTAAGTATTTATGCCACATAACTGCATCGGTGCTGATGTGGCCCCTCAGCACACTGCTTCAAGGCTTTTCTCAAGATTGTCAGCCTAGACCTCTCTCCTGAGTGAGTGAGTATTTTCTGCATTAAACCAAAAAAAAAAACCCACAACAATCCAAAATTTGCGATCAACCTCCAGAATTTCTAAACTGTACAAAGGCAGTCATCTTCCACACGTTTTTTCCCCCTTTACCTACATTAAAGCGTAATTGACATACAAAGAAATGTACACATCTTGATAAGTTTGGACATATGTATACCCCATGATACCATCATCAGAGCCAAGGTACTAAACACATTCATTACCTCGAAAACCACCCCTTTACTTACGTTCCTTCTTGAGCCAAGCCCCACCAACATCTCTCCAGTCATCGAGGTCAGTCAGTTTTGCTCTGCATAAACAAACACGAGAAAAACTCTTCAGTTCAGCTGCTTCTGCCCAAATTTAGCCCTCAGGATGTGATCGGCAGAACAGACACTATGATTACTCTCCTAATTGGTTTCTCTGTCTTCAGGCTCCCTTTCCCAGCCATCTTCCACATGTATCCAGTTTATTCCCCTAACAAACAAACATTCAGATTGTATATTAATTATTCTTCTCCCTTTTTTATGGCTCCTGTTTTGCCTCAAGTCCGTACTCCTCTGCATGGTATTCCAATGCAAAGGTAGTCTGTGGAGCCCAATTTTTCACTGTCTTCAAACATGATCCCCTGCCTCCATTTGCAGACCCCAGTGTTCGTGCACACATACCATGCTGTCAGCCATCTCTGACCCTGTGCACAATCCTTTTCACTCGTCTTTTTGGGGAACTTGATCATGCATTATTATATCCTGTAATTAATATTCTGTCTCAGAGTTAGTTATTACACTCTGTTTCTTCTCCCTAGAGCTTAACCTCCTTCAAGGCAAGGACTAAGTCTTTGCTCACTTTCCTCCCCATTTGATCACCTTTCATGCAACAGACATTCGGTTGAATGATTGATTGTTTTCAAAGCCAAGCACAATATAACCTTGTGTAGCTAGGGAACAGTGCCCACACGTAGGAAATTTAGCCTGAGGTTCTGAATCAAGATGACAACCTAAGAAGATCCTGAATTCTGCACACACACACACACACACCCCCGCCACTCACAGAAACAGGGACTCTGAACCTGTAACAGTTCCCTCTCAAAGAAATAAATTCAGGAACTAGCTGAGTGACTTCTATACGTTGGACAAACAGAAAAAAAGCCCCCATCAAAACAGGTAGGAGATGTAGAAAACAAACTTATGGTTACCAGGGGAGAAAATAATTGGAAGCTTGGGATTGACACATACACACTACTCTACATAAAGTATAGGTAACGAATAAGGACCTACTGTATATAGCACAGGGAACTCTACTCAGTATCTTGTAATAACCTATCATGGAAGAGATGTAAAAAAATATATATACACACACACACACATATCTGAATCACTTTGCTACACATCTGAAACACAACATTGGAAAATCAACAATATTTCATAAAATGTTTTAAAAGAATGATAGAGAAGATAGCTTAAGGAATTTAATATAGGGTCCTACAAGGAAGAGAGAGAGAGAGTGCAGAAAACTTTCTTAACCTGAGGGAGCAAATATAGTCTAGATCCAGGAAGCCTGGACAGTTCCCACACCAAAACACATTATAATTAAACTGTCAAAAGTTAAAGACAATGAGAATCTTAAAAGCAGCAAGAGGAAAACAACTTGTTACATACAAGGGAATCCCCATAAATCCATCAGATTTTTCAGCAGAAACTTTGCAGGCCAGGAGGAAGTTTCATGATATATTCATTCAAAGAAAAAAAAAACTGCCAACCAGAAGACTCTATCCAGCAAAGGTGTCCTTCAGAATTGAAGGAGAGATAAAAAGAGTTTTCCACACAAGCAAAAGCTGAAGGAATGCAACACCACTAGACCTTAAAAGAAATGTACAACTGACTTCTTTAAACTGAAACAAAAGGGTGCCAGCTAATTAGTAGCAGGAAAACATGAAAGTATAAGTCTCACAAGTGTCTCACAAGTAAAGGTAATTATAAAATTAAATTCAACATAATCAAATCTTGTGATAGTGATGGGTTGATTGCTTATACATTCAGTATGAAGGTTAAAAAACAAAAGTAGTAAAAATAACTATAACCGAAGTAATTTGTTAATAGACACCCAGATAAAAATATGTAAACTGTGGCATCAACAACATAAAACAGGGAGGAGAGTAAAAATGTAGAGCTTTAGAATGTGTTTGAACTTAGGTATTATCACCTTAAAATAGATTGCTATAAATATGTTTTATCTGAGCCTCACGGTAACCACAAAGCAAAAACCTATGCACAAACAATAGAGAGAGAGACATCTAAGCATTACACTACAGACAATCATCAAATCACAAAGCAAGAGAGCAAGAAGAAGAAAGGCACAGAGGAACTACGAAACACCTAACAGTTTTTTAACTGGCAGTAAGTACATACCTATCAAAAATTACTTTCAGTGCACTAAATTTTCCAGTCGCAATATATGGAGTGCCTGAATGGATTCAAACACAAGACCTACAGTCTCCCAAGGCAATAGAAATACAAACAAATAAACGGGACCTAATCAAACTTACAAGCTTTTTGCACAGCAAAGGAAACCATAAACAAGACGGAGAGACAGCCTACAGAGTGGGAGAAAATATTTGCAAATAATGCAACCAACAAGGGCTTAATTTCCAAAATACACAAACAGCTCATACAACTCAACCAAAAAAAAAAAAAAACCCAACTGAAAAATGGGCAGAAGATTGGGATTGACACATACATACACACTACTATATATAAAATAGATAGTAACTAATAAGGACCTCCTGTAGAGCACAGGGAACTCTACTCACTACTCTGTAATGGCCTATAGGGGAAAAGAATCTAAAAAAAGAGTAGATACATGTATATGCTGTACAGTAGAAACTAACACAACATTATAGATCAACTATACCCCAGTAAAAAAGCTTTTAAAAAAAGAAAAATGGACAGAAGACCTAAATAGACATTTCTCCAAACAGCCAACAGGCACATGAAAAGATGCTCAACATCGTTAATTATTAGAGAAATGCAAATCAAAAACTACAATGAGATACTGCCTCACACACTAGTCAGAATTGGCCATCATTAAAAACTCTACAAATAATAAATGCTGGAGAAGACATGGAGAAAAGGGAACCCGCCTACAGTGTTGGTGGGAATGAAAAGTGGTGCAGCCACTAGGGAGAACAGGACAGAGGTTCCTCAGGATTACCACATGATCCAGCAATCCCACTCCTGGGCATATATCCATGCAAAACTCATCAAAAAAGGTACATGCACCCCTGTGTTCACAGCAGCACTCTTCACAATAGCCAAGACATGGAAACAACCTAAATGTCCACCAAGAGAGGAATGGATAAAGAAGATGTGGTACATATATACAGTGGAATACTACTCGGCCATAAAAAAGAACGAAATAGTGCCATTTGCAGCAACATGGGTGCAACTAGAGATTATCATACTCAGAAACAGAAAGACAAATACCATGCGATACCACTTAAATGTGGAATCTAAACTACAACACAAAGGAACCTACCTGAGAAACACAAACAGACTCATGCACATAGGGAACACATTTGTGGTTGCCAAGGGGGAGGAATGGAGTGGGAGGTTGGGGTTAGCAGATGTAAGCTATTATACATGGAATAGATAACCAACAAGGTCCTACTGTATATATAGCACAGAGAACTACATTCAATATCCTATGATAAACCATAATGCAAAAGAATATTAAAATATATATATACGTATAACTAAATCACTTTGCTGTACAGCAGAAATTAACACAAAATTGTAAATCACCTATATTTTTTTAAAAAAAAGGAAAGACACAACAAAGAAATGCAACATATGACCCTAGGTTCCAGGGGTGGGGGAATATATATATATACACACACACATACACACACTCATATATATATATATACATATATATGTGTGTATGCACATATATGGTTATAGTTATAAAAGACATTATGAAGGCCATTGGTGAAATTCAAATATAGGCTGCAAATTAGATGATATATAGTGCAATGTGGTTCCATAAGATGAGGGTTCAAGGACATAATGAAGTACTAAGAGATAAAGGGTCACGGGCCTGAACCTTATATTGAAATGGGTCAGCAATAAGAACAACAACAATAACAAATCCATGTACTTAGAAAGAGAAACAAAGCAAATATGGCAACATTAACACTTGGTGAATCAAGGTAAAGGGTATTTAGGAGTCTCTTTTACTACTGGAATTTTTCTGTAACTTTGAAATTAAAATTTAATGAAAATCCTTTCCAACAGAAACAAACAAAACAACAAGAAAAACAAGACCTAGCCATATGCAGCCTATAAAAAACTCACTTCAGATGTAAAGATACCTGGGGTAGCTATACTTATATCAAACAAAATAGACTTTGAAACGACGACTAAAATAAGACACAAAGGGCATTACACAGTGATAAAGAGGTCATTCCAATAAGAGGCTATAACATTTGTTACAACATTTGTAAGTATTTATTCACCCAACATAGGGGCACCTAAATATATAAAGCAAATATTAAGAGACCTAAAGGGAAAAATAGATAGCACTACAATAATAGTAGGGGATGTAACCGTATCTCACTTACATCAATGGATAGGTTATCCAGACAGAAAATCAATAAGGAAGCATGGGGGACCATATATTATGTCAGATGAACTTAACAGATATATACAGAACATTCCATCCAAACACAGCAGAGAACATTCTTAAGTGTACATGGAACATTCTCTAGGATGGAATATTCTCTAGGATAGACCATATATTGGGCCACAAAACAAGTCTCAGTAAATGTAAATTTAAGAAGATGGAAATCATCTCAAGCATCTTTTCTGACCACAGTGTTATGAAACCAAAAATCAATCTCAAGAAGAAAAGTGGAAAATTCACAAATATGGGAATATTTAATAACACACCAGTGTGTTACTGTACCCACTACAAATGGATTGATGAAATCAAAGGAGAAATCAAAAAATACCTTGAGACAAATGAAAATGGAAGTACAACATAAGAAAAGTTACGTGATGCAGCAAAGCAGTTCTGAGAGGGAAGTTCATACAGATAAATGCCTGCATCAAGAAACCAGAAAGGTCTCAAACAAACAACCTAACTTTACACCTCAAGGAACTAGAAGAAGAAGAACAAAGTCCAAAGTTAATGGAAGGAAAGAAAGATCAGTGCAGACATATATGAAATAGAGATGAAAAAGATAATAGAAAACATCAATGAAACGAAGAGCTTGGTTTCTGTTTGTTTTTTTTTTTTTTGAAAAGATAAACAAAATAGACCTTTATAGACAAGCTCACCAAGACAGAAAAAGAGGACTCAGATAAAATCCGAAATATGAAGAGATGAGTACAACCTATACCACAGAAATGCAAAGGATCATAAGACTATTGAAAACAATTATATGCCAACATATTGGATAACCTGGAAGAAATGGATAAATTCCTAGAAACATACAACATACCAAGACTGAATCATAAAGAAACAGAAACTCTGAACAGACCAACAATGAGAAAGGAGATTGAATCTATAATCAAGAGCCCCCCCCCCCCAAAAAAAAAGCCCAGAATCAGATGGTTTCTCTGGTGAATTCTACCAAACATTTAAAAAAAACACAAATCCTTCTCAGACACTTGCTTACAAAAGAGAGGAAATCACACCCCCAAAATTATTTCACAAGGCCAGCATTACACTCTGATACCAAAGCCAGATGAGGACACTACAACAAAACTATAGACCAACATCTAATGAATACAGATGCAAAAATTCTCAACAAAATATTAGCAAACCAAATTCAACAGTACATTAAAAGGATCATACACCATGACCAAGTGGGATTTATCCCTGGGTCGCATGGGTGGTTCAACATATACAAATGAATACATATGACATACCACATTAATAGAGTGAAAGAAAAATCATATGACCATCCCAATAGATGGAGAAAAAGCATTTGGCAAAATTCAACATCCATTCATGATAAACTCTCAACAGAGTGGGCATAGGGGGAACATATGTCAACATAATAAAGGCCACGTATAACGAGCCCACAGCTCCCATCATATTCAGTGGTGAAAAGCTGAAAGCTTTTCTGCTAAGATCAGAAGACAAGCGTGCCTACTCTTGCCGCTTTTGTTCAGTATAGTACTGAACGTCCTAGCCAGCAAAACTGGGTGAGAAAAAGAATAAAAGGCACACAAATCAGAAAGCAAGTAGTAAATTTATCTCTATTTGCAAATGACATGATAACATATATAGAGAACCTGGAAGACTCTACCAAAAAACTGTTAGAACTCGATGAATTTAGTAGAGTTGCAGGATAAAAACTCAATATACAAAAATCTGTTGCATTTTTACACACTAATAACAAACTACCAGAAAGAGAAATTAAGAAAATAATTCCACTTACAGCTGCATCAACAAGAATAAAATACCTAGGAATAAATTTAAGGCAGTGAAAGACCTGTACACTAAAAAGTAAATAAGACAGTGAAGAAATTGAAGAAGATGCAAACAAATGGAGAGATATTTCATGCTCATTGACTGGAAGAATTAATACTACTAAAATGTCCATACTACCCCAAGCAATCTACAGCTTCGGTGCAATCCCAACCAAAATTCCAATGGCATTTTTCACAGAAATGGAACAAAAAATCCTAAAATTTGTACGGAACCACACACACACACAAGACCCCGAAGAGCCAAAGCAATCTTGAGTAAGAAGAGCAAAGCAGGAGGCCTCATGCTCCCTGAGTTCAAACTGTATTACAAAGCCATAGTAGTCAACATGGTATGGCATTAGCATAAAAACAGACACACAGGTCAACAGAACAGACGGCCCATAAATAAACCCTCACACATATGGTCAATTGATTTACAACAAACGAGCTAAAAGCATACAATAGGAAAAGGATACTCTCTTCAGTAAATGGTGTCGGGAAAACTGCACCGCCACATACAAAAGAATGAAACTGGACCACTATCTTACACCACACATGAAAATCAATTCAAAATGGATTAAAGACTTGAATGTAAGACCTGAAACCATGAAACTCCTAGAAGAAAACATAAGGGGGTAAGCTCCTTGATATCAGTCTTGGTCATGACTTTTTGAGTTCACGCCAAAAGCAAAGGCAACAAAAGCAAAAATAATCTGACTACATCAAATAAAAAGCTTCTGTACAGCGGACAAAACCATCAAGAAATGAAGACAGCCTACAGAATGGGAGAAAATATTTGCAAGTCATATACCTTATAAGGAGATAATATTCAGAATGTATACAGAACTCACACAACTCAAGAGGAAAAAACAATCTGATTTTAAAATGACCAGAAGATCAATTAGACATTTTAGCAAAGATATACCAATGGCCAACAGGTACATTAAAGGGTGCTGAACATCACTAATCATCAGGGAAAAATGCAAATCAAAACCACAATGAGATATCACCTCACATCTGTTTGAATGGCTATTATCAAAGAGACAAGACATAACAAGTGTTGGTGAGAATGTGGAGAAAAGGGAACCCTTGTGCACTGTTAGTGAGAATGTGGTAGGATGGGAATAAAACACAGACCTACTAGAGCATGAACTTGAGGATATGGGGAGGGGGAAGGGTAAGCTGTGACGATGTGAGAGAGTGGCAGGGACATATACACACTACCAAATGTAAATTAGATAGCTAGTGGGAAGCTGCCGCATAGCACAGGGAGTTCACCTCTGTGCTTTGTGACCACCTAGAGGGGTGGGATAGGGAGGGTGGGAGGGAGGGTGACACAAGAGGGAAGAGATATGGGAACATATGTATATGTATAACCGATTCACTTTGTTGTAAAGCAGAAACTAACACACTATTGTAAAACAGTTACACTCAAATAAAGATGTTAAAATATATATATATATATATAAAAGAACTTAAACACAGCATTTTTATGTAAAATTGAAACCATCTACCCCAAATCATAATTTCAAAAAGTCACTGAAGGGTAAATAGCAAGTACTGGATAGATCTTTTTTTTTCTTAAGAAAAACTAGAGAAAGGCAGGAATGACATTGACATTGAGTTGGACATCGGTTAAAAACAAAAGATATGGTTTAGATAAGTAATCCAAAGAAAAATAGTGGTGGGCACGTTTGCTCACACACAGCCCCCTTTTTTTTTTTTTTTTTTTTTTGTGGTATGCGGGCCTCTCACTGTCGTGGCCTCTCCCGTTGCGGAGCACAGGCTCCGGACACGCAGGCCCAGCGGCCACGGCTCACGGGCCCAGCCGCTCCGCGGCATGTGGGATCCTCCCGGACCGGGGCACGAACCCGTGACCCCCGCATCGGCAGGCGGACTCTCAACCTCTGCGCCACCAGGGAAGCCCACAGCCCCCTTTTTAAGACAAAATAATGTTCTAATACACAGCTTCCTTGTGTATAAAGAGAAAATAGTTTGCTTGGGTGTAAACAAAATCATAGGCGTAAGGATCTCAGCTTTCATCAATTCTGGCTAAAGTCACTTTTTTAAGCAAGTCAAACCATTATCGTCATTTGAATTGAGGAAAGGGAAGTGAGTTAGACATCATCCCGTCTAGAAAGCCTAAAACCATGGTGAATTTCAGAAGACTTAAAGAAGAATATCTTGCCTCTAGCCAACCATTTCACTTCTTTTATCTCAGATTAAATTGAGTCGTCTCCTTTTTCCTTCACTTCAGCAGTGTCTATCACATTATGCTATATCAGAGTGCTATTTAACTTTGACTATGTCTTCCCTTATTTTGAAACATTCATTTTTTTTTAATGTTTCAGTCATTTCTTTGGACCAACTTCAGACAAACCATGAAAACTAGGGCCAATAATCCGAAAAGGATTTTTATGCATATCTGTGGGAATCACCTCAGAATACAATCAAATTGAAGTGTTAATGCTAAAGAATTGCCATTAGCTAAGTTAGAAATCCCTGAACCATTAGCACTGCTATTTGAGCACGCAGTGGATCAGTGAAGTAGGAATGAGGGCTGGCCAAGTTCCTAGTGTACACAGTTGGGACTCAGTAAATATTTTCTTGAGGTTTTTGTGTGTGTGTGTGTGGGAGGAGGCTTGTGGTCACCAGTATCGTTAGAATCAGGAACATTTTGGGGCCGCCTATAATATTATAGCTACATATCAGCATATGATTAGATAACCCATAAATATTGGTATCTTGCTAGTTCGATGCCTTAAAACAGTAGTATATCAATCAGCTATTGCTGTGTAACAAAATAATCGGAAAATTCTCAAGTTACATATTTTTCATTCATGCCGTCTTGTTGGTTGCTTGGAGTTGTGCTGGAGCTCAACTACGCTGGACTCCAAGTTGTGGGTTGGGGTCAAGTCTGTTCCACATGTCTCTTGTCCCCTTGGGTCAGAAGACCACCGGACCATGTACTTCTTATGGCACATAAGCACAGGAAAGCAAGCCCAACCACTTAAGGACATCACGAGGCTCTGCTTATGTCATATCTAACATTCCATTGGCCAAAGCGGGTTATGTGACCATGTCCAAATTCCTGAGCCAGAGAAACACGTTCCCCCCAACACTCGGTCACTTGACTTTGTGTGTACTGGCCTTCTTCTTGCTCTTCTGTGAGCAAACCAATCACACTCTCCTCTCAGAGTCTGCATTTCCTATTGCCTCTGTCTCATGCACTGTTCCTTCAAATATCTACATGGCTCCCAGCCTTCAGTCCCTAACATTTTGGCTCACCTGCCCCTTATTAATGAGGGCTTCTGACACTCCCCTTTCTGAAGAGTCTTCCTCACCGCCCCTCCCTAACCCTCTTCTCTGAGGCCCGAGTGCCTCCACAAGAATGTGAATTCCATGGAGCCAGGGCTTTTTGCTTGTGTATTGCTATAATCCTAGTACTCAGAACGTTGCCTGGCACATAGTTGGCTTTTGGTAAGTACTTGAATATATAAATAAATCTGTTTTGAAATTTTTATGGCTTTTTTTTTTAACCATTTAAAATCTGGCTCGGTATTGAATAGTCCAGTGGCATTACTTTAATTTCAGGTGTCATTTAGCGGTTTTCACTTTTCCCGTATAATCTGACACAGACAATATTAGGCCTTAAACATTTTTCAGTGGTTGACTCACTTCTTACTCACGCATATATGTGATAATTCTGATTTCCACTTTTAAAGGAGAGTAGTTAAACCCAAAGGAGTTTTAACTGTGAAAACCTTGAGAAAAGAAGAAAAGATTATACTTTACTTGTTTCTTTTCTACCTACGATGTAATAGGCCCTCAAAAACTGTTTGAATGGATACATGAAACTGCCATGAAGGTTTCCAGTAAGACAAAGAAGCCAAGTTTACATTTGTACTTGGACACTTACATTTGAGACTCACGGCGGATAGTTATGACTGGTTGACATCATTAGGTTTATACCTTGTTTTGATCCTTGAAGTAATTCAGGGAGAAGAATGTCAGTCACTTCATTGAACTGTACCTAAACCTTAAGACAGTAGAGTTCCTAGAGCTCCAGTGTGAGCTAATTAAACTGTCAGAAATATTAACATCATTGCTCATGAGTGTCTCTGTTGGTTCCAGTTTATTCCAGACGGCATACTATCACTAAAGTGGACTTGACACCATTAAAAATGCCTCATGTTCCCCAATTTGGCAGAATTTTGCATTGGTAATGGAACAGAGATGTAATCAGCCCTGCAGCTGTCAGCATCCTGTTCCTTCTGGCAATATTTCATTCATTCCATCCTTTCCAGATGGTGGTAGTTTAAAACCACGGGCAAGGGGCTTCCCTGGTGGTGCAGTGGTTAAGAATCCGCTTGCCAATGCAGGGGACACGGGTTCGAGCCCTGGTCCGGGAAGTTACCGCATGCCGGGGAGCAACTAAGCCCGTGCGCCACAACTACCGAGCCTGCGCTCTAGAGCCCACGTACCACAACTGCTGAAGCCCACTCACCTAGAGCCCATGCTCGCAACAAGAGAAGCCACCGCGATGAGAAGCCCACGCACCACAGCGAAGAGTAGCCCCCGCTCGCTGCAACTAGAGAAAGCCCTGGTGCAGCAACAAAGACCCAACCAGCCAAAAATAAATCAACTAAATAAAATAAATAAATAAATAAATAAAAGCCACGGGCAAAAAGAAACTAAGGATGCTGAATTTCATTTTTTCATTTTTAAAGGCATAAATATCAGCAAGTAGTATGTGCATGTGGATGGATAGATAATCTATAACTTCCTTTTCACCTTATAACCTGAATAGCAATCATTTCCTGTCCTTAGTACTTCAAAGAGGGTTCCTATGGTCTGTTACCAGGAGACTCAAAGAATCAGAGGGGTTTTGTCGACCCCAGGTTCGTAGCCCTCCTTTCGAATAATGGTATACAGCCTCACATCCACCTAGGACAGGATTTTGTCTAAATGGTGAGCACTGCCAAGGATTCCTTTAGCTTGTGCTTTAAGAAAGAAGGCTGAACACTTGGTGATGAATGCAGGATTATAATCAGAGATGAAAACCCAAGCGGCATAGACCAAAGGAAATGACAAGCATAGTTAAGTCATTACATCACTGGCTCCCCAGTCATTTTCAAGTCACGTGTGAACCAGAGGTTGTCCTTAAGCGTGTACATTTTTGTTGATCTGCTGAAGCAGGGTCTTCTTGTAAATGGAAGTGACAATGTGCTCAACAAAGAGAGCTTGAAAAGAAGTTATTTTCACTGTTGGAAGACCGAATGTTATGAGAAATTAGTTTCAAAGGACCTTCAAAGTTCAAAACAACTTCGTTTGCACTTAAGAAATTTCTCCCTGACTGCACATACTGTTTGAGGTGTATTTCTTTGACACACGAATGAACAGTCGAGACACAAAGCAACACAATCTACAAGGAGACTCCCATCCCCAGAAGAAGACCATCCATCCCTAAACTCCCTTCCTTCCAAATCATCCTTCTCTCCTCACATAAACAAATGCTCAAAAATTTTTCTAGAAACTTTCCCTTTGTAAGCCACTAAAAACATAATTATGATGAAGCAACCCCATGGAACAAATAGGAAAGGAACATAACTTCCCAGTATGTCCATGTACACAGTCCTTCGAATATCAATATTTCATTTCCTATATAGGGCACATACAACTTTTACTTCTCCCTATTACATTGGACTTTGAAGGTACTTGGGTCTTCTCTGTAATTTGTGTTAAATGTCACAGTAAAGAATGGAAAAAACACCTGTGTCTCCAACTCCTTACCTTCCTAAAGTGAACGCAAAATGTCACATGCTTCTTTTGTGCCGAAGAGACACGCTGCCAATGTGCGATAATCATCTTGTATTACAAAGAAAAACATTTCACGTCTGTTAACGGGGCATAAGAAACTTAACGGCAACTTTAACTTCTAAGCATATACACAGTTTTCTTTTCCAAAGATAACGACGTAGATAAATCCCTGCATGAAATGTTTTCCCCTGAAGGAACTGTTCCCTAATTATTCAGCTAGAGGGGTTATTTTTATTTATGTTATTCATGAAGAAGTGAAAATGAATTAATAATGGATTTTTAAATGGAGTCATGAACCTTTTCTCTGGTATCTGTATTTCCTCCTTAAGTTCAATTTGCCATTGTTTGCGTTTGCTTTCATTCAGGTGAGGAGGATCTTCTCAGTCCTCCCCAGGACACAAGCACAGGGTTAGAAGAAGTGATGGAGCAACTCAACAACTCCTTCCCTAGTTCGAGAGGTAAGCGCCACTACCCAGAAGTCACTCAGACTTCCTGGAAGTAGGCCGCTCGTTTCCATACCCAACTGGCATGTGTAGTTTCCATGTTTACATAAACAGGTGCTGACAGAATGCCAGTTCGGGATCATTGTGAGAAGATTTTGTTCTCGAATGTGAATTTCTGGTTTGGAGTACTGTCAATTCAAATACCTGTGTAATTCAAGATGTTTCTAGACATAAGAATACTAACTTATGTTTATAAAGTATCGATATCTTCCTTGCTTGGCACATTAGTCTGAAGAGTTAAATTATGAGGTAGCTTTTACTTAAGAGCAGTTATTAAGTCACTTTTACAGACGAGGAAATTACTGCCCTGATGGTGCCTTTGCCAGGGACGTACGGCTACCATGTGATACAGCAAGGTCTGCGATAGGCCTAGCGTACGGTGGTGGTGGGAACTCGGGCTTGCAATCTCACGCCTTTTATGTATATTTGAAAACTGTATCTTACCCCATCATTTAAACATTAAGTACAATTAAATCTCTATGTACTAGTTCGCTCTTTTTTTCACTTCCTTAGATAGAATACAATTTTCGCAAAGAAAGACACTACTGTTATTTAATTTAAATGTTAATATATCTTAATAGTAATATTATTGAACATTAACATTATTTTTCCCATCACTCTGACTTTGAATACTTTGCCCCCCATACCAAAAATACAGCATTTTACCATGCTGAATTTTTCCTACCAGCCAGTATGAGCTTCAGATGCCTTCCTTCACCCAAGGAGCTATTTTGCTGCTATTGTTAGTGTTTTGGAGTATTTCTAGTGGTTCACTGCCCTAACCTAAAACAGGTCACTGACCCACCCCCTTCAGTGAATAAAAAGAATGGCACACAGGATGGACGCGCGAGTCAGTAATATTGTACTGCAAGTGTGAAAGCTGCTAAGAAAGAAAATCTTCAGACTTCTCATCTCAAGAGAAAAAATATTATAACTTCGTATGGGGACAGATGGTAAATAGACCTATTGGGTGATCATTTCACAGTGCATACAAATGTCAAACCACTAGGTTGTACACCTGACACTAATATAACGGTGTATGTCAGTTATACTTCAATTAAAAAAAAAAAAAAAAAAAAGAATGGCAGCAGTCACCTGTGAGCAAATAGAGGGATATTCTAGAGAACCAAGGGTGGGGGGGGAAGCACAAGGCTTTGTGGCCAGTGATTGGCACCCCTAATGGGCAGCCAGGGAGGGAAGGGCGGCCGAGAGTCTGGCTATTTGTTCCTCCCCATAAGGGCAGTGAGGAGGCTGTTTTGAGTCCTGTGTTGTTCCTATCTTTTTGTTCCGTGTCAGTTAACAATGGCCATTTCCCAGCTATTTCATGTGCGAGTGAACGTTGCGTGGAACACATTAAAAGCAATAATGTTCCGATAGAGCGTTGCTAAGGAACCGTCAGGGGAAGCTAATTTTAAATGTCTGCACCAGCCATCTTTTCACCGCTGAGCGCCTCTGATGTGCTGATTTTCACAGATAAAAGTCTTCTGTCTTCCACCCACCTCCTTATCCCAAACCTGCCAGCCTCTTCTCCGTCCTATCTTCACTGCCTTCTCTCCCCAAATGCCATGATTCATAATGAGAAGACCCCACATGCTGGTTTGACGTCAATCAAACACATTCACCTTGACCCTGCCAGCTTTTGCCAGCACCTACTACGTACCAGCGGGGGTGTCAGGGATGCAAAGTAGAAATGCCATGTTTTTGGCCGTCAGGGTGCTTACGGTCCGTTGGGGATGCAGCCTTCCCGAGAAGCTCATATCACAGCACAGTAGTATTACTGCTGTAATGCAGAGACGTCTGTGACGTGAAAGAATCCTAGAAACCCCCTTCTAGATAAACAGGAATGGCTTAGCCTCAAGCAGAGCAAAGTGCCTTCCTCAAGGTCGCACAGCTACTCATGGGGCCAGAACTTTGGGCCCCGCATCTCACACACATTTCAGTGACCCCAAGCTTTCCCTTGAAGGTCATGGACTTGCGTCTCCTCCCTGCTCCTTGACCTGAAAGGTTGTTTACCTGCTCTGTGGGAAGTTAGTGGCTGCCCTGGGCATTTCTTTCACACCTGAACAGCTAGAGGATCAGAGGAGAGGCTACAGCAGGGCTCGTGGCTCTGCTTCCCCAGCGGCAGCTTGTTTTGTGCCGAGTCTCTGGGCCATCCTAGTGATCCTAAGGTGAGATCTTTGCGCCCTCTTCCGCGTCCCCCTTTTAGAGTCCTTGAAGCTAAATACCACATGGGTATGAAAGATCAGAACTATACCTCCTCTGATGTGGTATCTGGCAGTCAGCCTCTCTGATGTTGTATTTACTTGTCCGATGTTAATTTACTTATATGGAAAACCTAGGAAACTCTATTCAGGCCGCCTGGATAGTGTTTACTAAATCAGTGCTTACGGAAGCGTATCATCCCCTAAGTGCTAATTTGAGTTCTCAAATAGGGGATAAGCAGGCTTTGTCTGATACCCGTTCCATTAACCAAGTTCCTACTTACTCAGTAGTACCCTGGTGGCCTGAGAGAATTCATTCATTTTCCTGAAGAAAACAATCAAATAAACAAACAAACAAAATACACATAACGAGAGTAGATACGGTGAGAGAAGAGCTGGCTGGTCTTTCTGTGATGCTATGACCTTGACATTTTCTTTTTTTTTCTTTTTTTTTCTTTTTTTTTTTTTTGCTACTTCCTACCAAATTACACCTTATCATAGGCCCCCTACGATTCTGCACCCAGTTCCAACGTGTGGGGTTCTTTTCCCACACCATCAAACAATTCTCATATACCAGCTGGGTGTCCTACAATTTAACTCGACTCTTGTCTACCCAGAGACAGGATCCTATTCCACCGGTTAAGGTCTCAGTCCCACAAGACCGCCCCTCCCCTCCTACTTCAGAATGCCAATTTTAAGTCCAGGTTGTTAGCTGGGCTTCTGACCCACTGGCTATAGACTAGAGATTCCAACAACCCCCTCTTCTGGTTCAATTTTAATTTGCTAGAGCAGGGCACAGAACTCAGAGAAACATTTTACTTACTAGATCACAGGTTTATGATAAGAGGGTCTAACTCAGCAACAGGCAGATGGAGGAGAGGCGTAGGGCAAGGCGTGGGGAACGGGTGCGGAGCTCCCATGCCCTCCTGGGCTCGCCACTCTCACCACATCTCCACGTGTTCGCCAACCCGGAAGCTCTCCTAACCCTGTCCTTTTGGGTTTATAAGGAGGCTTCATTACATAGGCATGATTGATTACATCATTGGCCACTGGTGACTGAACTCAATCTCCAGCCCCTCTCCTCTCCCTGGACATCAGGGGGTAGGACTGAATGTTCCAACCCTCTAATCACTTGGCTGGCTCCCCTAGCAAGCGGCCCCCATCCTTAGGCGCTTTCCAGAAGTCACCTTGGTCACATAACAAAAGACACCTTGCTGCTGCTCATCACAGGAAATTCCAAGGGTCTTAGGAGCGCCACCGTGCCTGGAAGGGGGACGAAGACTAAATATATATTTCCTCTCATAAATCACAATATCACACCTATTTCTCCATAAATTTAAATGGATAAAAAGTCTGGTCATTGTAAAAAAAAAAAAAAAAAAAAACACCAGGCTGATCATCGATGCACTCTAAAAAGTGGTTTTTCAAGCACGTAGACCCCAGACGGTTTGGAACCAGAGGTTGATGATGCCGACTCCCAATTACCTTACCACCAGCCAATCAGAAGAAGGTCCACGAGCTGCTCACACACCCCACAAAGCCCTGCCTCACCCTGTCTTTATAAACCTTTCCCTGAAAGCCTTCGGGGAGTTTCAGGGTCTTTTAAGCACTAGCTGCCCTGGACTCCTTGCTTGGCACCCTGCAATAAATCTATTCTTTTCTACTTCACCCAAAAAATAAAAATTTTTAAAAAGTGTTTTTTTGGATGCTTTATTTCTAACTAAAGGCATTTTTTCATTTTGAAAGAATGGAGAAATATATATATATATATATATACACACACACACACACACACATACATATTAGGATTTAGTGGGAGTATCTTACCAATTAGTAGGTATGTTAACTTGATATTTAACGTCTCAGAATTAGAGACTCTCCCAAACTGGAAGGGTCTTGAAAGTTCATCTTAACATCTTTGATGTTCAAAACAGTGGCTTTTGACCTTTTCTGACCATTATCCATAATAAGCGAAACATTTTACATCTTAAACTGGGGTAAAGATATAAAACCAATTATTTGCGTATGTATGTACACACAAATATGTATGTACCCACCATATATACACCACACATATATGTATACAGTCACATATATGTACAAAGATCAGAAACAAAAGTTTCCTGAAACAATACTGACCCCAGTATTGTATATTGTATACGTATAATTCACACTGTTTCTCTGTTTTCTTTATTTAAAATTAAAATGCTGGTTGCAACCCACTATATTGATTTTCTGATCCAGTTGTATAAAAATACTGATCTAACTGATCTCAGTTTTCCTTGCTCAGGTGAATATCCTTTTGACAAAAATTATATTTTAAAATTTTATATATGTTTTATATATAAAATATATTTTACCACGGACGTTTCTGCCAAGACCTTGCCATTATCTTAGCGAACACTGTACTTTCAATCTAAGTCTGCATCCACGTTCCCACTGTTGTGTTACGAAAAATGAAGTTCATGCTTGCTACAGCTGTTTCGGACAGCTGTTTTAGTAACTTAAAACAGATGTTAGAGCCAGAGGTCTGACATTTAGTGGAAATGTGCTGTTAAATACCACCTCCTGGTTTACTTAACCCTGCTAGATAATCACCCACAGAGGAAAAGACGTTTTTTCATTATTGCGTTTTTCATAAATATAAAGCGTATAGATAGGGGAGTTCTTGTGTACTTTAAATTCACAACTTATTTTGTTACCCTTTCCCCACAATTTTGACTTAGCGCTAAGTCTTCAGGTATCAGCTAATCTTCACCTTTCATTTCCACTAGAAATACCCGGATGCCCAAAGAAGTGAAGAGCCTCGTTCATGGCTATTCAGCAGGTTCAATTAGGCTTCAGCTCTTATCTTGACGGCCTTGCTAAACTGTTATACAAATTAATAACGGAGGCTGCATGCTTCTCCGCTTAGTGATCAAGTGGTAGCCAGCACTGTCCTGCCTCGTAGCCACTATAAACTGCAGGGACTTCCAGGTGTGAATGTGTGCCTGTTTAGCTCTGGGAGCCTGTCTTTTCTGATGAATCTCTAGCTCTAGTTAGTTATTCACAACCACCTGAGGAGCTTGAGGGCCTTGGTGTATATTAAACAGAATGTTAGCCCATTTCTATCTAACCCATTTAATCTACCGATATAATCTCTCCCTCTGTCTATAAATAGATGTAGAAGTTGAATTCCACTGTAATAAAAGGCATTATCTACCACAGGACACTTTCTAAATCGCCACCATTATTCTGTAGGGAGGCTACATGGGTAGAACGAACAACCAACATCGTTTTAAAATCAACTCTTTAAGCGATTTGTCCATACGTCTCTGATCATTCAGCAGTCTAACAAAGTTTGTTCGACGCATGTGCATTCCTGAAAAATGCTTCGCTAGTGAGGGGTATGGTATTGGTCTCTGTAAAAATTAGGTGCCACTGAACATTGATTAATAATAGGATCCAAGATGAGCTTTTAGTGCAGTAAGACAACTCAGGAAGCAGTTAGCACTGTTATGCGGGTACTGCTGCTGCCTGTATAACCTCTTACCTGCTGACCTGCGCCACATTATTTTTATCCCCAACAGCCCACGCCATCCTCTCCCTCTCATACTCGCCCCTCCTAAACAAGGGCACATACGTTCTGTTAAACGCCTCTAAATTAGAAAGCCAACCGCTTTGCAAAACCTGCCATCTTCTAAAATTCAAGTCTTGGCCGTGATTCTTTTACGGAACAGCAACATAAAGAACAAAGACAGATGGAAGCATCTTGGCCCCCCTTGCAGGCTCCCTCCCCTTTCCTCTCGGCTTCCGGAAAGGATTTGAGCTGTTGCTCCTTTACACCAGGGGCCGGCAAACTGCCGTCCACGGGCCAAATCTTTATAAATAAGGTTTCATCATAACACAGCCACCCCCATTCATTTACATACTGTCTACGGGGGGGACTTTCTCACTCCAAGGGCAGAGTAGTTGTGGCAGAGCTGAATAGCCGCTACGGAGACTGTGTGACTGGCAAAAGCCCCAAGTATTTAACTATCTGGCCCTTTACAGAGAAAATTTGCCAACCCCGACTTTACATCATTAAATTGTTGTCCGCTCTAGCTCATCACATACGTACAGTCCCAGATTTCAGTGCTGATCAACTTTCAGCTCAAGAAAACTGTGCTTTTGAATTGATTTATGCGTATATATCCGTCTTCACCAAAGATCCTGCATTTTCAATAAAGTATAGCCCTTTCAATCTTCTTTCACTTGTAATGAAACAGAAATCCTAAAAAGGGACTCATTATTCCTTAACTTTTTAAAAAAGTCAGTGAACTGAGATAAAGAAGCTCATAAAGATACCCAGAAACAGTAACGTCCTGCGATTCTGACTGTGAATAATGAATGACAGCCAATCCTCTCAAGTTCGTACTGCCTGAGGAAACGAGACTTCTCCAGACCTGACCGAGCCCTTTCTTTAGACTCGGGACTCCCCAGCACACTTCCTGTTCCTCTTGATTCATATCCTGACAGCATACTGCATTGCCAGATGGACCCCCTAACCGAAGGTCTAAGGAAACTCATTTCCAAAGAATGTGTTTTTCACATAAAACTTTTATTTGGTACTTTATTTATCGGTAAAGAATTCGTTTTTAATAGTGCAACCAGCGAGCCTCTCTTTTGTCAGTGTAGAAAGTATTTCTGATACAAGTAGCAAACATTTCACTCTTTTGAAACAAGAAGCAGACCTCCCTTCGTACTATGCTAATGAGCACATCGGAACCCAAGTGGCGAGGGAGGATTTTGAAAGAGGTCTGGGATCACATAGCTCTGGGAGGTCCATCTCACAGAAAACATGGTTTCTGAAGAAGTGCCTGAAACAAAACCCCAATCGTTTGCTTCGTCTTCAGCAGTGACCAGTTGATACTGAGCTCTGAACAGGCCTTGTTGAAGAATTACTAAAGATACATAACCTTTATCATTCTAGCAACCGTAATTACATTCTAAAGCTAAAATCACACTGCTTTCTAACAACACTGTCCTTCCTAAGGTTCTGAGGTTTTAAAAATAGACCCAAGTCAAGGACCTACTGTATAGCACAGGGAACTACAGAACTACACTCAATATCTTGTAATAACCTATCAGGGAAAAGAATCAGAAAAACAATAGATCTCTACAACTGAATCACTTTGCTGTACACCTGAAACTAACACAACACTGTAAATCAACTGTACTTCAATTTTTAAAGAAAGAAAAATAGGCCCAAGTTACAAGCCGGACGCAGCTACAAGCCCTTGGCATCCAAGCTAAAGGATCGCAGGCAAGGCCAAGTTGCCTAAAGCATCAAAGGACTCTTGGCCGTGCCCTACTGGCTACCTAATTTTAGTTCAGCCGGCATTTACCAAATACCCGTAGCGTCGAGGTAGAGTAGAGGTATCCGGGACAGAGAGGTAGGTGAGCAGCACGTGGACACTGCCTTCAAGGAGCTCACAGTCTTGTAGGGGCAGAGAATTAATTCTACCGCCAGACAGTGTAACCATCAAGTACAAGAAATGTGTTATATTTTGCTAATGAAGTCAAAAAGAATGGATGACTGGCTCACGCTGGGGTTGGTATACACCGTCAAGGATGAAACGCTGTTCTCCCCCCTCCCTTTTCCCCATCGTCTGGTGTGGGCCTGCCGCTGGGAACACCCACAGCTCTGGAGCGTCTCTCTCTCTCCTGGTTTGAGGGGCATCATGAATAGCTTGACCCCGTTTATCACATCGTCAAGCCTGCAGTTTCCGTATCCCCGAGAAATCTCTGACTCAGGACAACTGAGAAGGAAGGCAAAGGCACGGGGAGGGTCACGCTTAGAAAACCTTAAAATGTACACCAGCAGTTGTCAACACTAAACTTGAGTTTTAAAACGTTTCTCTTGGATTAGTAGCTCAATACCTCTTCGTTCTAGACTAGTACTCAAATTGTTTCAGGGGGTCGTAGGTCTTCTTGGAGTGTGTCGGGGGAAAGGGAGATGCTGCTGCACAAAATATCTCACAGCTCTGCTTGTAGCTGCTCTACATACTGGATTGCAGATAAGAATGTTGTAGGAAGTGGCCCAATGCGAAAGCCGAGGTGTGGAAACCAGTATTTCACTTTGGCGACCCCGGAAACTGCATGCCCAAGGCATGCCAGGTATGGTCAGCGGGCCCTAATTTTCTTATTAGCGTAGAAAGCCTTTCTCATCAGAACCTGCTTTTCAAAAATAAATAACTGCATACAGATATAGGATTCTATAAAACAAACAAGGCCAGAGGGTCTTTGGCTGACCCTCAAGGCTCCTGGTATGTGTTGAATCATGAGGAGGAGGGCGAAGACTCATTCCTGCATCTGGCTCCGTGGCTTGCCCGTAAGTGGGACTTCCCTCCTTCCCGCTTTGTGTCACTTTTCTCCAGTGCCCCCAGTCCCATCATGGGCATGCTCGGCTTCTGTCAGATAGAACAGCTTCTCCCAAGAGGATGGAGGCCAGCCTCTATGCACGCAGTGCTCTACCTCGCATTTGGAGGGCAGATTTTTGGCACCTGAGACCAACTACTGTTTGTTTCGGTGTGTTGGTTGTCAAGTGGACAATAAAGAGATTCTGAGATTTGGGGACAGCAAACTTGAGATTCTACAGTTGCCCTTGAAAACAATGCTCGATTTGTCAGATTTCTATGCTGTGCCAGCTTTCATCCAGTTGAACATGTGAGCTCTATGGATTCTATAAGCGATGTCTCCTGGATCATGTTATCTGTTTACACCGACTTCAAGTGTATGTAAAGGTTATTTGACTGGATGTGTCTGTTGGGTTTTTTTGTTTCTGTTTTTATTTTTTTTCCAGAAGGGGATAAATGAATTGTCATCTCAACATTTGTTTGGTAAAAGAAGCAAATTGGTATGAAACTGTATATTTATGCTTTTTTTTTTTCCCTTTCTGATATCTCTGCCTCTTCCTCTCTCTATTATTAAAGGAAGAAATACCCCTGGGAAGCCAATGAGAGAGGTTAGTGAGATTCAGGCTCACAGCCATGGCTTCTGTCTGTCTCATCCCGCTTTCTATGTTTGGCGTTTGTGTAAGAACTGTGTGCGTGCACGCCCATGTGTGTATTACACGTGTCATCATGTAAGGATGGTAGTCACCTCTCCACTTGCAGCTTATGAGGAACATTCCTCAAATGTTCACTGTCATCGTCATCACCATGACAACAGGACCAGGGGTTGGGGGAAGAGGAATCTCTTTTCAATGGCAACCCTTTGTAGTGCCTAGGTTGGAATCCTGAAGTTCATCATCTGTTGCCATTTGTGACACAAACAAAATCTTCAAAATACATTTAGCTTCGAACATAACTGATGAGTCATAAAGCTTCCTTCTACTTCCAGGACCCTAGCATTTTCTGCCAGTGCCCTTGGTTTTTATCCTTCAGGGATGACTTCATTTTGTTTTTTGTTTTCTTTTTCCTGGTGCCTACACTCTCTCTTTCCCACTTTAGCTAACATTTTTTTGAGCACTTACTGTGTGCCAAGGACTTTTCTAAGCACTTGCCATCTTTTTCATTACGTAATCTTCAGGACAAGCCTATGAGGTAGGTACTCTTAGTAACCCCGTTTTACAGATAAGGAAACTGAGTCGATGAAAGGGTAAGCGATGTGTCCAAGGTGACAGAGCCAGGATTTGATTCCAGGCAGTCTGGGTCCAGAGCCACACTCTTACCTGTGTGCTTTACTGCCACTTAGAAAACGGTGTGTGAAAAGCACACGTCATCTCACCTTGCCCTCTAGAGGATGCTTTGTTTCTTTGCTTGGCATTTTGAGCCAGATAGAACAATAACCAGTTAGGGATAAAAAGTGAATCTTGGGGTCTTGAGGGATTTTTTTTTAATGCCTTTTATAGGTACAGTACAGCATTATCACTGAATGTGGTTTGGGGTTTTACAGTAAAAGCTGCTTCATACTTCTGTTCCACCAGAAATATTAGCTACACATTGAATTACCTAATGAAGTGACACTGGATGACAAAGTGTTGAGTGACAGCCCAAGTGAAACAAGATTGTCCTTACCAAGAGTTGGGCATGAAGGGCGCAAGAAGGAAAGCTCTCCCATGGACGGCAACAGCGTGTACTATTGTGGGAGACAGGTTGGACGGGTGGGGAGTCCTTATGTGAGAAGGTTCTGGATCCTTAGCAACAGATGGACAGGAGTAGCCACGGATTCACTGAGTCACCACACTGGAAACTGTGCCAGTGCCATGCCGCGCAGGTCTAATCAACTGAACGATCCTTCGGTGTGTCTGTGCCAGTGCTCCCTTCCAAGGCTTGTGGGGTCCAAGAGAGGGAGTGGTGGGCTGGGAGGAGAAACAGGAAACCTCAATCGGTGAAGCATTGAATGCTCCTGACGGTTTGCCTTCTTATGTGAGACGTCTTGGGTTCATTCTGATGGTAAGTGCCCCTTAAAATTTATTTTAACTTGTGGTAAAAAGTTGCACCATACTTTTAACCACACTAAACGTGTGTCTCTCATAAACGAATTTTAGAAAAGGCCAGCACATATAATTGAAGTCACACAGGCGTTTGGAAACTCTACTACCTGAGGTGTACTGTAGTCAGATACGTTTTCAGAAAGCCAGAGAATCAAAACAATAGTGATTTTTTCTTAATGCTGTCGAAATACCCCAAATGTACAGCAGACCAGGTATTTTTTCGAAGATTAAGTTACAGAGAAGAAGAGATAAGCACATTTCACTGCGGTATTCTGCCTTTGCTTTGGCTAACTGAGTGCTCACCATTTCTTTGGGAACGGTTTTTTTTTTTTAAAAAACAGAGTGCCAGATTGCTATTGAGGTCTTGGGTCTCTGCCAGAAAGTCTCAATTCCAGTCACTGCAGCGAACGACTCCCTGAGGCAGAGGTGGCACTTGCGAGTCCACGTGTCGCACTTTGCAACAACTTGGAAAAACACACAACTACCCTAATGTTAAACGCACAGTGCCGTTCTCTTCAACAATCGTTGCTTAAGAATGGATTAAATACGACTATAGATGTATTTTTATGTCTACTTGTGCCTGAAGCTAATCGCAGATTCCTGCATCCTGCCTGTTTTCCAGGGCCTCTTGTGCTCAGAGCACGAGATTTTCATTTTGACTTTAGAAAAATCTGTCAGGTAAAATTAATGATCTCACTAATGTTCTGCCTTACACGCATGGATGATAGAAGCAGGATACAAATCTATTTTCTGTGTCCCAATTCCCTATCTGTGTGTGGTTCTATGCCTCCAGCGGGTTGAGGTATATGATTCTTTGGGGCAGTATTTAGTCAAAGAGAGAGAATTTCTTTTTTCTGGCTCTAAGGAAAACCTCCATGGAAAACACTGGAATTGTTGTTCTGATGAAGCAGGTATTTGTAAACAAAGTACTGAAAGGCATCCTATAGATACGGTGAGGTGACTCAGAACGTTCGTTTTTCTAGCATAGGGATGGCCATGAGGTCATTTGTGAACATTTAACCATCTGGACAGGTTAAAGGCCACCTAACATTTTGCGGGAGTAGGTATGGTGTATTAAGAATCATGAACCTGGGACTTCCCTGGTGGCGCAGTGGTTGAGAATCCGCCTGCCGATGCAGGGGACACGGGTTCGAGCCCTGGTCCGGGAAGGTCCCACATGCCGCGGAGCAACTAAGCCCGTGCGCCACAACTACCGAGCCTGCGCTCTGGAGCCCGCGAGCCACAACTACTGAGCCCGCGTGCTGCAACTACTGAAGCCCGTGCACCGAGAGCCCGTGCTCCGCAACAACAGAAGCCACCGCAATGAGAAGCCCGCGCACCTCAACGAAGAGTAGCCCCTGCTCGCCGCAGCTAGAGAAAGCCGGCGCGCAGGAGCGAAGACCCAAGGCAGCCAAAGATAAATTAATTAATTAATTTGAAAAATATCATGAACCTCTGAGCTGGTAACTTTTTAAATAGCAGATACCCCTTAGAACTTATGCCTCTTAAGAGACTCAAGAATTTTCCTTCCCTTTTGAGGAGGAGAAGCACCACTTGGCCATATAATCTATAAATGCATTTACTTGTCTTCATTATCTTTTGAACTGCAGTCTGCATGTCCTAGCACAGTCTGAAATAGGCACGCTTTGATTATTGTCAGTAAGCTGATGGAGAAAAAAAAATGATTTCTTCCCTGTTTCATGTTTTGCAGTACATTTTCTAGCTACCAGGAGGACTATACTATAGTACAGATGTGAGAAATAGTTGGAATCATATTTAGGTATCAGGTTGTAAAGAGTCTTGGGGTTGGTTTTTACTGCTTTTATTAATTGCTCTTAAGATTGCAAACAATTTAAAATTCGCAGTTAGGGGCTTCCCTGGTGGCGCAGTGGTTGAGAATCCGCCTGCCGATGCAGGAGACACGGGTTCGTGCCCCGGTCCGGGAAGATCCCACATGCCGCGGAGCAGCTGGGCCCGTGAGCCATGGCCGCTGAGCCTGCGCGTCCAGAGCCTGCGCTCCGCAACGGGAGAGGCCACAGCAGTGAGAGGCCCGCATACCGCAAAAAAAAAAATTAAATTAAATTAAATTCGCAGTTAGTCCACCTATTTTCGATTACACATGAATAACTGGACAGATTTCCCAGGGTTGCTGGGCAGTCAAAAGTAGATACAAGGGAAGCCCTCTAACTTGGTGGCATCGGTTAGATATTTGTGCTCTGAGGAGTAGCAAAGGACCCACTGTGGCTTCCTGTGCTTTTTATGGTTTGGAAAAGCCGAAGATGATTTTTGTTCTTCGCTGAGGGCGGCCAAACTACTGGCCCACTCTAGGCATAGTGCATATGTTTTGTTAACAGTTGTTATATGTGCAGCCTCAACCAAAATCCAGAGTGATTTTTCAGAGCGTAATTAGTCCGCATTGAAACTTTCTGCACTAATAAAGCTCAAAGAGAGTTACAAACTTGGTCACCTTAATAAAAATGGCTGAACAGCATTAAAGTTAAGTCTTAACTTGATCTGGTGCCATCGCTGTTTAAGTGCCTGCCTATGAGTCCTCTTCGGATCCCGTCATATATTTAAAAACGGTATGTCTCTTGAAATAAATATTAGAATAGAATACCTGCCCTAGTCTACCTTTAATGTTTATAGGGATTTTAACAATTACGGGGATCTGTAAAGTTGATACATGGCGAGGTAGTAATAGCCTAGTAAAGCATTTTTAGTGTCAAAGGCGGTACTTGAATAGTGGAATGATTTCCTAATGTCCAAGAATTAAAATTAGCCATATAAAAATATGGGACATACATGGCGAGGCAAGTCATAAAGTATGTCTCAAATTATCTTACTCTAGATCTGAATTTTGCCACAAAGTACCCAGGGACATTGTGCTGCTTTTATGCTCCATGCTGGGGGATTAATGATAGGTCATGTCTTATTCTTATTTAGAAGGCTATTCTGATAGTTAACCCTCGCTGAGTAGGAGATCACAAATGGATTCAGAGGCTATCCAAAACCATGCTATACATGTGGGTCATCTTCTAATTAGGCTCTTGAGTAATTTGGAATGAAAAGTAGTTTTTCTTCCTGAAGCTTCCTAATTCAAATGTTAATAGTGTATACAAAGGTCAATGCAAGAGTTTATCTTTCAACTCAAGTAAAAGCAGAGAGAAAAGTCACCTCCGCCATAGCCTTAGACGTGAGCCAACAGCTCGTAACAGCCTTGAGATAAAGATTCCACACGTAGTGATGCTAACGGTGATGGCAGTAGAGTGGCGGCGGTGGCAGTGGGGATAGTTACGGTGATGGCTGTTTGATAGTAAACTAATTTTTAATACAACGACATAGTATATAATCTCCCACAGCAAGGTGGAAAAGATACATCCCATCACGAATTGTTCCTGTTACGACAGGAATCTTGTGCTTATCCATGGAAGCCTTTTGATATATATTTACATGGGGAAGATGAGGGCAGTCTGACTTTTTTCCATTTATCTGACACTAGGAGCCTGATCCGATACGAGGCTGATACTAACAGTGTGGAATGGCTTCATTAACAAGGCTTTGCTTCTTCCTGGAAAACTGGTGACAAACCAACCCCTGTTGTGTATCCCCTCGACGCAGCTTCTGTGTTGCCTTCACCTAGAAACGGGGGATGATTTCCCAAATGACGAAGAGTTGGGGTGATGATAAGTACACCTTGTGTCAAGTCTGTCTTTCTCTTTGTTTTCCAGGACACAATGTAGGAAGCCTTTTCCACCTGGCAGATGATTTGGGCAGAGCGATGGAGTCCTTAGTTTCAGTCATGACAGATGAAGAAGGGGCAGAATAAATGTTTTACAACTCCTGATTCCCGCATGGTTTTTATAATATTCATACAACAAAGAGGATTAGACAGTAAGAGTTTACAAGAAAAAAAAAATCTATATTTTTGTGAAGGGTAGTGGTACTATACTGTAGATTTCAGTAGTTTCTAAGTCTGTTATTGTTTTGTTAACAATGGCAGGTTTTACACGTCTATGCAATTGTACAAAAAAAGTTATAAGAAAACTACATGTAAAATCTTGATAGCTAAATAACTTGCCATTTCTTTATATGGAACGCATTTTGGGTTGTTTAAAAATTTATAACAGTTATAAAGAAAGATTGTAAACTAAAGTGTGCTTTATTAAAAAAAAAAGTTGTTTATAAAAACCCCTAAAAACAAACACACACACACACACACACACACACACACACACACACAAACACACACTGAGGCAGCACATTGTTTTGCATCCTTTTAGCGTGATATCCATATGAGATTCGTGGCTTTTTTTTTTTTTTTTCTTTTCTTGCATATTTAAGATAGGACTTCCTCTAACACCACCAAACGACTACTTCATATCGCTCTTTTGGAATTGTTGACTGAGTGGGGACTGGCTGTGGGTTTTCGTGTTACACATCTGTATGTCTACAAGTATGTAAATACTATGGGTATATAGATAAATAGATACAAATTTCAAGAGACCTTTTAACTTTCTTGTTCAAACGTTCTTGCCACTTCCTAATGGAAAGAAATTACTTCTGGTCATCCAGGCTTACCTGCTTGGGTCTAGAATGAATTTTCCCTGGAGCCTGAAGCCAGAAGGAAACCACCACACTAAAACACTCTCCGGGGCTCCAGATGTTTCTCATTTTAAACTCTCCACCGACAACTAGAGTACTGAATTTTTTAAGGGACACATGAATGAATACACAGGACTTATCCTGTCAGAGTAATCCGCTGGTTGATGTAGTCAGCTTCCTGCCGCTGGCAGAGCCACAGTTTAGATTCAGTGATGCTTCAGTGAAAATCAGAGCATCGCACGGCAGTGTTAAGTCGCAGGCGGGAGGAGGGCTACGGTAGGGCTGGAGGGCTGTGGATCCCCGGCAGATCCCTCAGCGGGAGCAGGCCACTCTGACCTCAAGGACTGGATGAACGTTCAGAACCTCACAGAGAGAGCTCTATAATTACAGGTGTTCTTTTCTCACAGTCAAACGGCGGTGGGTGTCTTGGTTTGAAGATTTTTTTTCCCCGTCGTAATGAGTTTGTGAATGCCACAAGACTTAATTTCAAATAACCCTTAGTGAAAATGTGTGACGCCGTAGCCCCATCGCGTTGTGTTAAATATCCGCCCAGAAGCCCACGAATCATGTTTCCCTCCTTGGCCTTTCTCTACAAGTAACTCCAGGCAGGTTTGTAAGTGGGAACGCACATTGATTTAAATGTTCCAAAAGGTACTCCAAACCCTTTTCTGGTGGATTAGGCAGGTTAAATATATTAATAAACAAATCATTCAAGCAGAGGAGAATGCTCAAGAGGACTAACTGGTAGGAAAAAGCTTTACTCTTTCATTTCATCTTGTTAGTCTTTCAGTTTTTTTAATCATTCATTCAATAGAAATCACTGTGTGACCTATCATTTGGCAAATCTGTTACCTCTTACATCAAGTGTAATTAGCTTTTGGAGGGTGGGTTTTGTTCCTTATTTTACTAATGATAATTAACATCAGACATGGCTTGTCATGCTACTTCTACCTCACTTTGGTTTTGGGGTGTTCCTAATAATTGTGCACACCTGATTTCACAGCTTCACCACCTGTCCATTGTGAGACCATTTCCCTCCATTTTCGTTTCTGTTCATGATTTCCAAAAGAAAACCCAAAGCTCTAAGGTAACAAATTACATGAAGATTTGATTTTAGTCTTGCATTGGTTTCCTTTCTGTGACGCTGTACTCTTTCTTTACCCGAGGATTTTCTTTTAACCGTGATTTAAAACAAGGGGTTACTTTACTTCCTACTAAGAAGTTTAAGTTTCATTCTAAAATCAGAGGTAAATAGAGGGCTTAATTTTGTTTTAATCTTTTGTTTTATTTTATCTTTTAGACATTAGTTCTGGAGTGAGTCTGTCAAAATATTTGAATAAAAACTGAGAGCTTTATTGCTACGTTTTAAGCATAAGTTGGACATTGTTTCGTGTTCTTTATAACCACCAAGTATTAAACTGTAAATCATAACCAATGTAACTGAAGCATAAACATCACCTGGCATGTTATGTCATTGTTTTCAGGTACTGGGTTCTTACTTGAGTATCATAATATATTGTGTTTTAACACCAACACTGTAACATTTACTAATTATTTTTTTAAACTTCAGTTTTACTGCATTTTCACAACATATCAGACTTCACCAAATATATGCCTTACTATTGTATTATATTACTGCTTTACTGTGTAACTCAATAAAGCACGCAGTTATGTTACAAAAAAGTGTTGACTGAACTGCAGTACTTCGTTTTTATTTTTTACATGGGCAAAACTTTCATATTGTTAAAAAAATTAAAAAATCTAGAAAGCCCACCAGTGAAAAGAAGGACCCTGACTACCCTATTCCCACCTCATCCTCACTGCACTCTGAGTAAATATTAATAATTTCGTCTTTCCTTCCAAAGTGTCATTACTGCATAAGCAATTATAAACATGTTCCTACTTTTTTTCCTTTTATTACTCAGAAGCTAGCATTCTATGCATTCAGTTATATACCTTGGTTTTTTTAAAAAAAAAAAAAACTTAAGAATGGACTCGAGAGATCCATCCTTAATTATATTGAAATAGATCTTTTCATTTCAATATATGAAATGCTTTCCTGATGCTTTTTTATAGCTAATGATCCAGTGGGGGGGGATATTATTTAAACAGTCCCCTTTGGTGGGGTATGTGGGTGGTTTTCCTCTTTTGCTCTGACAAACAATACCACACATCTCTCATTTCATCCTGTCACTTGTGCAAAAATATATCTGTAGGACACATTCCTAGAAGGGCGATTTCTGGATCAAAGGTGGTAAGCACTTGTAGCTCGGGAGGTAATTTTATGCAGCAGTGGTCATAGTGGTCTTTTTGTTTTCTGTTTTAGTAATAACAAGCATATGAATTAACCAGTTTGCAGGTGGCACTTTGGTTATCACTTCTATTATTATTAGTGGTGCCAGACGTAAGGAGACGTCTGAAGAATAGAAGTCACGCCTGAAATGATGCCTCAGAACTGGTTCTGAGGGGGACAGCCCTCTCGTACATAGTCATGACCACCACCAGAGGGAGACCCCCTCACCCCTGTCCTGCTCTGCTTCTGTCCTAGCTGCAAAGGAGGCTAGGAAAACAAGGAGCAACGTCAACACCTCTAGGGAGAGGCCATCTGTCTCTGCTTCCCGCCAAGAGTCACAGAGAGGACCTCCTCAACAGGTTCAGATGCTGGAGGGCCAAAGAAATTACAAAAGTCCACTAGGTACAGCCTATTCTAGTGACTTTGGAAATAACAGGAGATGGTCAAGCTGATTAAGAATGGTGTGAGGGCTTCCCTGGTGGCGCAGTGGTTGAGAATCCGCCTGCCGATGCAGGGGACACGGGTTCGTGCCCCGGTCCGGGAAGATCCCACATGCCGCGGAGCGGCTGGGCCCGTGAGCCATGGCCGCCGAGCCTGCGCGTCCGGAGCCTGTGCTCCGCAATGGGAGAGGCCACAACAGTGAGAGGCCCGCGTATCACACACACACACAAAAAAAGAATGGTGTGAAATGGGTGTGGCAGCTCTGGCACGAATCACTAAGTTGAGGGTGGGGTGACGGTGCCAACCGAAGAGACTATACTACACTGAAAGACGGCCCTTGAAATCCACACATACGAAGACTGATTTTCATCCTATTTAAATAAAGCATTTGTTCCCCCGTGCCATTCCCCCGGCCTGCTTTTGTTTGAAACGCCCAGACTGGCTGTTTTGATGGCACTCAACTAGGTAACTGAGGGCTCTTCAGCGCTTCAACCGAAGACAAAACTGTGTATGTCTGACTCTGAGGAAGGCATCTGGCTTTCCTTTCCACGCTAGGCACAGGCCGGAGGCGAGGGATTTATTTCAGCTAAAAATTAAAATGCATCAAGCTGGCGCAGGTTGTGCATCAGCAAGCGGAACGTGTGTTTGCGGGAAAGCCCCAAGACTAATGGACATGTATGGACGTGTTCTGTGGAGCCGCGATGGGATTTCCCTGAAACTACAACGCTCTAATGGCAGAATGAATACAAAGGCAAGCACTGGCACACTTGCAAAGACCCTGCCTTCAAATTAAGTGTAGGAAGGACGTGAATTGCATTCTTTCCCACAGTAGCAAAGCCACTAGGGTAGGAACCATAAACACCTCCTCCACTGCTCCTTGGGCTTCAGAGTGCTGTGATCTCACGGACTTATCTGACAACACAGGAGGGGCAACACGCCCGACAGGCCGTAATAAGCAGTATCGTGTGAGCGTGTGACGTTTGGCGCTGTTTGAGAGTGGCTTTCATATACAGAAAAGATTCTGTACGGTAACTTTAGACTTACATTCTATATATGTGTGCTGTGTGCATGTGTGTGCGCGCACACGTGTTTGTGTTTTACATATATTCAGGATACATTTTGAGCTCTTCTGTCACTTTTCATTTTGAAATAACTCAAACTCACAGAAAAGTTACAAGAATAGTACAAAGAACCCCCACATTCCCTTTACCCAGATTCAATAACTGCTTACATTTTGTCCCATTTAGTTTCTCACTCCTTCCTCACCCTCTCCTTTCTCCCTCCCCTCCCCCAACAGAGTTGACCCTTGAACAACAAAAGTGTTGGGGCGCCACCCCCTCCCCCGCACAGTTGAAAACCCGTGTATAACTCTTATAGTTGGCCCTCTATATATACAGTTCCTCTGCATCTGTGGTTCCTCCACATCTGTAGATTAAGCCAACCTCAGATCATGTAGTCTCACAGTATTTACTATTGGAAAAAATCGGCAAGTAAGTGGACCCACACAGTGTAAACCCATGTTGTTCGAGGGTCAACTGTAGTGTTTTCTTTCTGAACCATTTTCACAGTATGTTTCGGACATCATGCCCCTTTATGCTTAAATACTTCATGTACAATTCCTAAGAACTGACATTCTCTTGCATAACCACATTACAGTCCTCAAAATTTTTAAATTTAACATTATACAAAGATATCACCTACTCCATAGCCCTTATTCAAATACTGTCAACTGTGCCACGATTTTTTTTTAATAGTTATATGCGTTTCCCCAGTCGGGTCTAGGATCTAATTCTCAATTTCATGACATTGTCATGTCTCTTTAATCTCCTTTGATCTGGAACAGTTTCTCTACCCTTCTTTGTCTTCAAAGACCTTGACATTTTTTTAAAGAGTACAAGCCAGTTACCTGTAGGATGTGCCTTAATTTGGGTTTCTGTGATGTGTCCACATGATTAGAATCAGGCTATGTGTTTTTGGCAGGAATATGACAGAAGCAATGATGTGTCCTCAGCACATCATAGCAGGAGGCATGTATGTAATGATGGTCTGTCCCATTCTTGGTAATGTCAACTTTGATCACTTGGTGAAGGTTTCTCCACTTGCTATACATTTTTAAAACCTAATTATTCTTGGGAGAAAATATCTGCAAATGAAGCAACTGACAAAGGATTAATCTCTAAAATTTACAAGCAGCTCATGCAGCTCAATATCAAAAAAACAAACAACCCAATCCAAAAAAAGGCAGAAGACCTAAACAGACATTTCTCCAAAGAAGATATACAGATCGCCAACAAACACATGAAAGGATGCTCAACATCACTCATCATCAGAGAAATGCAAATCAAAACTACAGTGAGGGGCTTCCCTGGTGGCACAGTGGTTTGAGAGTCCACCTGCCGATACAGGGGACACGATTTTGTGCCCTGGTCCAGGAAGATCCCACATGCCACGGAGCGGCTGGGCCTGTGAGCCATGGCCACTGAGCCTGCGTGTTCAGAGCCTGTGCTCCGCAATGGGAGAGGCCACAGTAGTGAGAGGCCTGTGTACCGCAAAAAATAAAAAAATAAAAATGGAATTAAGAAAATAATTCAAAAAAACCCACTACAGTGAGGTATCACCTCACACCAGTCAGAATGGCCATCATCAAAATAGCTACAAACAATAAATGCTGGAGACGTTGTGGAGAAAAGGGAACCTTCTTGCACTGTTGCTGGGAATGTAAATTGATACAGCCACTATGGAGAACGGTATGGAGGTTCCTTAAGAAACTAAAAATAGAACTACCATACCACCCAGCAATCCCACTACTGGGCATATACCCTGAGAAAACCATATTTCAAAGAGAGTCAGGTACCCCAATGTTCATTGCAGCTCTATTTACAATAGCCAGTGCATGGAAGCAACCTAAGTGTCCACCAACAGATGAATGGATAAAGAAGATGTGGCACATATATTCAATGGAATATTACTCACCCATAAAAAGAAATGAAACTGAGTTATTTGTAGTGAGGTGGATGGACCTAGAGTCTGTCATACAGAGTGAAGTAAGTCATAAAGCAACTTACAAATACCATATGTTAACACATATATACGGAATCTAAAAAAAAAAAAAACGTTCTGAAGAACCTAGGGGCAGGACAGGAATAAAGACGCAGATGTAGAGAATGGACTTGAGGACGGGGGAGGGGGAACGGTAAGCTGAGACGAACTGAGAGAGTGGCATGGACATATGTACACTACCATATACTACCAAACGTAAAATCGATAGCTAGTGGAAAGCAGCCGCATAGCACAGGGAGATCAGCTCGGTGCTTCGTGACCACCTAGAGGGGTGGGATACGGAGGGTGGGAGGGAGGGAGATGCAAGAGGGAGGAGATATGGAGATATATGTATACGTATAGCTGATTCACTTTGTTATAAAGGAGAAACTAACACATCATTATAAAGCAATTATACTTCAATAAAGATGTAAAAAAAAACCCTAATTATTCTTAAACCTTTAGGTTCAACTAGAAATCTTATTTTCATGTGTATACTGTAGCTGACCTATATCAAATAAGAACAGTCACTTTCTGTGAGCTCCAGTTCAATATGGCCACATACGAGTCTCCCGAACTCACTTCTTCCCACAGACACACCAAGCCTATAGCTACATATACAACACTTCTTTCTGAAAGAAATTCAGAAACTAGTTGAGTGACTCCTACGCTTATCAGGCAAATGAAGAAAAAAAAAAACACATGGAAACAGGTAGGAGAAACTGAGACAGGATGTGGCTATAAGCCCCACCCCGGGTGTGGCAACACACAGCCAGGAGGGAACTCAAAACTACCAGCTTCTCCCTGAGGAGAAAAGGGTTTGAATCCCACATTAAGAATTCCACCAGAGGGCTTCCCTGGTGGCGCAGTGGTTGAGAATCTGCCTGCCAATGTAGGGGACACGGGTTCGAGCCCTGGTCTGGGAAGATCCCACATGCTGCGGAGCAACTAAGCCCGTGCGCCACAACTCCTGAGCCTGCGATCTAGAGCCCATGAGCCACAACTACTGAGCCTGCTCTCTAGAGCCTGCAAGCCACAACTACTAAGCCCATGTGCCACAAATACTGAAGCCCACACGCCTAGAGCCCGCGCACCACGACAAAGAGCAGCCCCCGCTCACTGCAACTAGAGAAAGCCCACGTGCAGCAATGAAGACCCAACGCAGCCAAAAATAAATTAATTAATTACTTTTTTTAAAAAAAGAATTCTACAGGAGACATGGGCCCACAAAACATCTCGCTTTGAAAGGCAACAAGGCTTGGGAACTTCCCTGGTGATCCAGTGGGTAAGACTCCACGCTCCCAATGCAGGGGGCCCGGGTTCAATCCCTGGTCAGGGAACTAGATCTCACATGCCGCAACTAAAGATCCCACGTGACACAACAAATATCCCGTGTGCTGCAAACTAAGACCCGGTGCAGCCAAATAAATAAATATTAAAAGAAAAAAGCCAACAAGGCTTATGTCCATGAGACCCGTACGGCTGTCGTGCACTATGAGTGTCCATGCAGACTCACCATGGCTAACTCAGAGGCAGCAGACATAGACCCAGTCTCCCTTGAAAGAGTCCTAATTACTTATCATAGAAACTGTGGCCTCAGGGGCAGTCTCCTAATTTAATGCACATCTAGGGACTAACTGCAACACTCTCCACAGACCCCAGATACCATATTTGTGCCCTCCCTCTGCTTAGGTCCAGGTCGCTGGTATCTCCCAGAAAGGAGCTTGTGAACATGTCTGGCACCCTGGTTTTTGCAGCTACGGCCCAGGGGACACCCCTTGACCATTTTTCTTCGGTCTCCAGCGGGGCCCACACATTGTTCACGAGTCCCAAAGGATTGTAACAAACATATGAACAGTTTGATGGAATTCCCTGGCAGTCCAGTGGTTAGGGCTCCAGATTCGATCCCGCATGCCATGGCAAGGCCAAAACAAAAAACAAAAAACGTATAACCACTTCTTAACCAGCTATCCCCTCAGGGCATGTTGCAGAGGCAGCAGACAGAAATGCCCAGTCTTTCCCTGAATGAGGCCTACTTGCTAATCTTAATAGCGGCAGCCTGAAGGGCAGGCTTTGCATATACCACACATCAAGGGGCAGACTGCAATACTCTCCAGAGACCCCAGAGCCGGTGGACACTCTGTGCTCTCCCTCTGCCTTGCTCCAGGTTGCCCGTATCACCCAGAAAGGACCTTGTACACACATCTGGCGCCCTGGTTTGTGTGCCCAGGGAACGCCCCTTGACCGCCTGGCTCTGGTGGCTAGTGGGGCTTACATTCATGAGTCCCACAGGACTGTAACAAAGAGAGAAACAGTTTTTTACCAGCTATCCCCCCAAAACACAGTGCAGAAGCAGCAGACAGAAACAACCATCTCCCAGTTATCCCCTGAAAGAGAGCTGGCTTCCAATCAGCATGCTTCTAGAGGCTGACTGAGATCTTCCCCTTTGGGACAGTGACAGATCTTAGCACACCATCAACTGCTAGGAGCCACTAACAAAGAGTCTACTCAGACAATCGCAAAGGTTGGAGAGAAAACCTAGAGCTGGGCAGGGTTCAACAATGAATTTCATCTCCTACAAAAACCACTCCCTCAAGACTAGGACAGGTGGCAGCTTTATCTAATGCATAGATACCAACACAGAGAGTCAAGGAAAATTATGAAACAGAGGAAGATATTCAAAGTGAAAGAACAAGATACAGACATACCTTGTTTCATTGCACTTCACCTTATTGCACTTCACAGATACTATGTTTTTTACAAATTGAAGGTTTGTGACATCCCTGCATTGTCAGATGATGGCTAACAGTATTTAGCAATAAAGTATTTTTAAATTAAGGTATGTACATTGTATTTTAGACATAATGCTACTGCATGCTTAATAGACTACAGTATAGTGTAAACATAACTTCTATATGCACTGGGACACCAAAAAATTTGTCTGACCCACTTTACTGCATTATTCCCTTTATTGCAGTTCTGGAACCGAACCAGCAATATCTCCAAGGTATGGCTGTAAAACTTCAGAAAAGACCTTAATTAAACAGTAATAAGTGATTTACCTGATAAAGAGTTCAAAATAACAGTCATAAAGGTCAGGAAACGTCATAACAGTCATTGAGATCAGGAAAACTATGTATGAACAAAGTGAGGATTTCAATCACAGAAAATAAAACAAAGTACCTAACAGAAATCACAGAGATAAAGAATACAATAACTGAACTAAAAAATTCAATACAAAATTGTGAAATTTTTGTTCTAGTTCTGTGAAAAATGCCAGTGGTAGTTTGATAGGGATTGCATTGAATCTGTAGATTGCTTTGGGTAGTAGAGTCATTTTCACAATGTTGACTCTTCTAATCCAAAAACATGGTATATCTCTCCATCTATATCTATCATCTTTAATTCCTTTCATCAGTGTCTTATAATTTTCTGCATACAGGTCTTTTGTCTCCTTAGGTAGGTTTATTCCTAGGTATTTTATTCTTTTTGTTGCAGTGGTAAATGGGAATGTTTTCTTAATTTCACTTCCAGATTTTTCATCATTAGTGTATAGGAATGCCAGAGATTTCTGTGCATTAATTTTGTGTCCTGCTACTTTACCAAATTCATTGATTAGCTCTAGTAGTTTTCTGGTAGTATCTTTAGGATTCTCTATGTATAGTATCATGTCATCTGCAAACGGTGACAGCTTTACTTCAAAATGGATTAAAGACCTAAATGTAAGGCCAGAAACTATCAAACTCTTAGAGGAAAACATAGGCAGAACACTCTATGACATAAATCACAGAAAGATCCTTTCTGACCCACCTCCTAGAAAAATGGAAATAAAAACAAAAATAAACAAATGGGACCTAATGAAACCAAAAAGCTTTTGCACAGCAAAGGATACCATAAACAAGACCAAAAGACAACCCTCAGAATGGGAGAAAATACTTGCAAATGAAGCAACTGACAAAGGATTAATCTCCAAAATTTACAAGCAGCTCATGCAGCTCAATAACAAAAAAACAAACAACCCAATCCAAAAATGGGCAGAAGACCTAAATAGACATTTCTCCAAAGAAGATATACAGATTTCCAACAAACACATGAAAGAATGCTCAACATCATTAATCATTAGAGAAATGCAAATCAAAACTACAATGAGATATCATCTCACACCAGTCAGAATGGCCATCATCAAAAAATCTAGAAACAATAAATGCTGGAGAGAGTGTGGAGAAAAGGGAACACCCTTGCACTGCTGGTGGGAATGTAAATTGGTACAACCACTATGGAGAACAGTATGGAGGTTCCTTAAAAAACTACAAATAGAACTACCATATGACCCTGCAATCCCACTCCTGGGCATATACCCTGAGAAAACCATAATTCAAAAAGAGTCATGTACCAAAATGTTCATTGCAGCTCTATTTACAATAGCCAGAGATGGAAGCAACCTAAGTGTCCATCATCAGACAAATGGATAAAGATGTGGCACATATATACAATGGAATATTACTCAGCCATAAAAAAACCAAATTGAGTTATTTGTAGTGAGGTGGATGCACCTAGAGTCTGTCATACAGAGTGAAGTAAGTCAGAAAGAGAAAAACAAATAACCGTATGCTAACACATATATATGGAATCTAAGAAAAAAAAATGGTCATGAAGAACTTAGGGGCAGGACAGGAATAAAAATGCAGACGTAGAGAATGGACTTGAGGACATGGGGTCGGGGAAGGGTAAGCTGGGACAAAGTGAGAGAGTGGCATGGACATATATACACTACCAAATGTAAAACAAATAGCTACTGGGAAGCAGCAGCATAGCACAAGGAGATCGGCTCGGTGCTTTGTGTCCACCTAGAGGGGTGGAATAGGGAGGGTGGGAGGGAGGGAGATGCAAGAGGGAAGAGATATGGGAACATATATATATGTATAACTGATTCACTTTGTTATAAAGCAGAAACTAACACACCATTGTAAAGCAATTATACTCCAATAAAGATGTTAAAAAAAATTCAATAGACAGGTTCAACAACAGACTAAATGAAGTGGAAAAAGGATCCAAGAACTTGAAGATATGGCAGTGGAATTCATACAATCAAAGAAGAAAAAAAAGAAGAAAAAAGAGTGAAGATAGCTTAAGGGACTTCCCTAACTTCAGGAAGGAAACAGATACTCAAATTTAGGAAGACCAGAGAGTTTCAAAGAAGATGACTCCAAAGAGACCCAAACCAAGACATTATAATTAAAGTCTCAAAAGTTAAAGACAATGAGAAAATTTTAAAAGCATCAAGAGAAAAGCAACTTGTTACCTACAAGAGAACCCACATAAGACCATCAACAGGTTTTTTAGCAGAAACGTTGCAGTTTCATGATATATTCAAAGTGCTAAAAGAAAAAAAAAATTGCCACCCAGAATACTCTATCCAGCAAAGTTGTTTTTTTTTTTTTTTTTTGTGGTAAAGTTCTTCAGAATTAAAGGATAAAGAGTTTTCCAGAGAAACAAAAGATGAGGAGTTCAGCACCACTAGACCAGCCTTAAAAAAAAAATGTTAAAGGGACTTCTTTAAGCTGAAACAAAAGGGTGCCAATTAATAACAGGAAAATATATGAAGGTATAAATCTCACTGGTACAGGGAAATACATAGTTAAATTCAGAATAATCTAATGTTCTAATGGTGGTGGGTTAATCACTGAAAGATCTAGTATGAAGGTTAAAAGACAAAAGTAGTGGGCTTCCCTGGTGGCGCAGTGGTTGAGAGTCCGCCTGCCGATGCAGGGGACACGGGTTCGTGCCAAAACAGCCCTCATGCCAAAACAATATTAAACCCACACAAGCTAGGCAGGGATGCTTCCACATATAAATAGTCCTCTAAGACTACAGTAGATAATTGTTTCTCCTAAAGGCACAGAATAAGAGAAGTGTAAGTAAAATGAAGAAGCAGAGGAACCACTCCCAGTTAAAAGACCAGGAGAATTCCCCTGAAGGAACAAACAATGAAACAGACCTCTTTAGCCTAACAGACACCAAGTTCAAAAAGGAGGTAATGAAAATACTGAAGGAATTAACGAAGGCTATCGACAGAAATGCCGATTACTGTAAAAAGGAACTAGAAACTATGAGGAGGAGCCAAGAAAACTTAGAAAACTCATTTGCCGAGACAAAAGCTGAGCTAAAAGCAGTGAATAGCAGATGAATAATGCAGAAGAAAGAATACGTGATCTGGAAGATAGAATGGAAATTATCCACTCAAAACAGCAGACAGAAAGCCAAATGAAAAAGAAAATGAAAGCAATATAAGAGACCTATGGGATAACATGAAGCATGCCAATCTACACATAATAGGGATTCTAGAAGGAGAAGAAAAAGGGGATTAAAAATGTATTTGAAGAAATTATGGCTGAAAACTTCCCAGACCTAAAGAAGGAAACAGATATCCAGATACAGGAAGCACAGAGGGTCCCAAACAAGATGAACCCAGACAGACCTACACCAAGACGTACTATAATAAAAATGGCAAAAGTTAAAGGAGAGGATTCTAAAGGGAGCAAGAGAAAAACAAAGAGTTAATTACAAGAGAATCCCCATAAGGCTACCAGCTGATTTCTCTACAGAAATGCCACAGGCCAGTAGAGAGTGGCAAAATATATTCAAAGTCTTGAAAGGGAAAAAAATCTGCAACCTCCAATACTCTACCCAGCAAGATTATCATTTAGAATAGGAGGAGAAATAAAGAATTTCTCAGATGAGCAAAAACTAAAAGAATACAGCAACACTAAACCTATCCTAAAAATATTGAAAGGTCTTCTCTAAATAGAAAAGAAGCAAGAAGATAAAGGAAGGAGGAAATCACAATTGGAGACTCACTTAAGCCAGTATACAGATCAAAAAGAAAAAAAAAACTATTTGTAAAAGCAATAACAAACACAAGGAACAGCAAAAGGATAAACACGAAAATGTAAAAAAGGATATCAAAATCATAAAATGTGTGGAAGGAGAGTAAAAAATGTAGATTCTTTTTTTTTTTTTTACAATGTGTTTGAGCCTATATGACTATCAGTCTAAAGTAAACAGACATAGGAAGGGGTTAACACACTTGAAAAACAGGGCAACCACAAATCAAAAGCATACAGCAGATTCACAAAAACCAAAAAGAAGAGAACACAAGCATAAAATAAAAGGAAATCATCAAACCACAAAAAGAAAAACAAAAAAAATAGAACAAAGAAGAAACACAGAATCAACCGGAAAACAAGGGTTAAAATGGTAATAAATACATATGTATCAATAATTACCTTAAATGTCAATGGACTGAATGCTCCAATCAAAAGACAGGGAGTGGCAGACTGGACTAAAAAACAAGAGCCTACAATATGCTGCCTACAGGTGACACACCTTAGGGCAAAGGACACACACAGACTGAAAGTGAGGGGATGGAAAAAGATATTTCATGCGAACGGAAATAACAAGAAAGCAGGAGTCGGAAATACTCATGTCAGACAAACTAGACTTTAAAACAAAGGCCATAAAGAAAGATAAAGAAGGACACTATATAATGATAAAAGGATCAATATAAGAGGATATATGCACACATCAACATATATGCACCAAATATAGGAGCACCCAAATACGTAAAACAAATACTAATAGACATAAATGAAGAAACTGAGGGGAATACAATAATGGTAAGAGACTTTATCACTCTACTCACGTCGATGGACAGACCTTCTAGACAAAAAATAAATAAGGCAATAGAGCAGTTAGACTTGATATTTTCAGGACATTACATCCAAACCAACCAGAATACACATTATTTTCAAGTGCACATGGAACATACTCTGGGACTGACCACATACTAGGGCACAAAACTAACCTCAACAAATTTAAGAGTACAGAAATTATTGCAAGCATCTTCTCTGACCACAATGTTATGAAACTAGAAATCAACCACAGGAAAAGGAATGAGAAAAAAATGATTACATGGAGACTAAACAACATGCTATTAAAAAACCAATGGGTCAATGAGGAAATCAAAAAGGGAACTAAAAAATACCTTGAGACGAATGACAATGAAAACAAAACCACATAAAATCTATGGCAAAAGCAGTTCTTAGAGGCAAGTTCAGAGTGATACAGGTCTTCCACAATAAACAAGAAAAATCTCAAATAACAACCTAATCTACTACCTAAAAGAATTAGAAAAAGAACAACAAACAAAACCTAAAGTCAGCAGAAGAAAGGAAATAATAAAGATCAGAGAGAAAATACATAAAACGGAGATTTAAAAAACAATAGAAAAAGTCAATGAAACCAAGAGCTCGTTCTTTGAAAGAGTAAACACAATTGACAAACCTCTGGCCAGGCTCACGAAGAAGAAAAGAGAGAGAACCAAATAAACAAACTAAGAAGTCAGAAAGGAGGAATCTCAACCAATACTGCAGAAATACAAAAAACCATAAGAGAATACTATGAACAATTACATGCCAACAAATTTGACAACCTAGAAGAAATGGACAACTTTATAGAAACAAAGAGCCTGCCAAAACCGAAACAAGAAGAAACATAACTTGAACAGACCAATAACTACAAGTGAAATAGAATCTGTAATTTTAAGAATTCCCCACAAACAGAAGTCCACGACCAGGCGGCTTCACAGGCGAACTCTACCAAACACACAAGAAAAACTTACACCGATCCTTCTCAAACTCTTCCAAAAGATTGAAGAGAAGGGAACACTCCCAAAGACATTCTGTGAAGCCACCATCACCCTGATACCAAAACCAGACAAAGACACCACCAAAAAAGAAAATTTCAGGCCAATATCTTTGATGAATACAGATGCAAAAATTCTCAACAAAATATCAGCAAACCGAATCCAACAACACATAAAAAAGATCATACACTATGACCAAGTGGGATTCATCCCAAGTTCACAAAGGATAGTTCAACATATGCAAATCAATCAATGTAATATACCACATTAACAAAAGAAAAATATGATCATCTCAATAGATGCAGAAAAAGCATTTGACAAAATTCAACATCCATTCATGATAGAAACTCTTACCAAAGTGGTTATAGAGGGAACATATCTCAACATAATAAAAGCCATTTATGAAAAACCCACAGCCAATATAATAACAATGAAAAGCTTAAAGGCTTCTCACTAAAATCTGAACCAAGACAAGGAGGCCCACTCTCACCACTTCTTTTCAACATAGTATTGGAAGTCTTAGCAACATCAGTCAGACAAGAAAAAGAATAAAAGGTACCCAAATTGGAAGAGAAGATGTAAAATTGTCATTATATGCACATGACACGATACTATATATAGAAAACCCTAAGGACTCCACACAAAAACTACTAGATCTGATAAACGAATCCAGAAAAGTAGCAAGATACAAGATTAACATTGATAAACTGGTTGCATTTCTTTACACTAACAATGAAATATCAGAAAGGGAATGTAAAAAAAAAATCCCTTTTAAAATCTCACCCCCAAAAATAAAATACCTAGGAATAAACCTGACCAACGAGGTGAAAAACTTTACACTGAGAACTATAAAACATTAATAAAGGAAATTAAAGAGGATTCAAAGAAATGGAAAGGGCTTCCCTGGTGGCGCAGTGGTTGAGAGTCCGCCTGCCGATGCAGGGGTCACGGGTTCGTGCCCTGGTCCGGGAAGATCCCACATGCCGCGGAGCAACTAAGCCCGTGAGCCATGCCGCTGGGCCTGCGCGTCCGGAGCCTGTGCTCCGCAACGGGAGAGGCCACAGCAGTGAGAGGCCCGCATACCACAAAAAAAAAAAAAAAAAAAAAAAAAAGAAATGGAAAGATATCCCATGCTCTTAGATTGGAAGAATTAATATAGTTTAAATGGCCATACTACCCAAAGCAATCTACAGATTTAATGTGATCCCTATCAAATTACCCATGACATTTTTCACAGAACTAGAGCAAATAATCCTAAAATTTATATGGAACCATAAAAGACCCAGAATTGCCAAAGCAATCCTGAGGAAAAAGAAACAAAGCAGGAGGCATAACTCTCCCACACTTCAAACAATACTGCAAAGCTACAGTAATCGTAACGGTGTGGTATTGGCACAAAAACAGATATACGAATCAATGGAACAGAATAGAGAGCCCAGACATAAACCCATGCACCTACAGTTGACTAATCTTTGACAAAGGCATGAATATACAATGGGAAAAAAACTGTCTTCTCAGCAAATGGTGCTGGGAAAGTTGGACAGCTCTATGTAAACCAATGAAGTTAGAACACACCCTCACATCATGCACAAAAATAAACTTGAAATGGCTTAAAGACTTAAACATAAGACATGACACCATAAAACTCTAGAAGAGAGCATAGGCAAAACATTCTTTGACATAAATCGTACCAATGTTCTCTTAGGTAAGTCTTTCAAGGCAATAGAAATAAAAACAAAACTAAACAAGTGGGACGTAAAAAAACTTACAAGCTTTTGAACAGTAAAGGAAACCATAAAAAAAAAAAAAAGAAAAGAAAAGACAATCTACAGAATGGCCGAAAATATTTGCAAATGATGCTACTGACAAGGGCTTAATCTCCAAAATATACAAACAGCTCATACAACTCAATAACAAAAAATCAAACAACCAAATCAAAAATGGGCAGAAGATCTAAATAGACATTTCTCCAAAGAACACATACAGATGTCCAATAGGCACATGAAAGGATGCTCAACATCGCTAATTATTAAAGAAACGCAAATCAAAACTACAATGAGGTACCACCTCACACCAGTCAGAATGGCCATCATTAAAAAATCTACAAATAACAAATGCTGAAGAAGGTGTGGAGAAAAGGGAACTCTCCCACACTGTTGGTGGGAATGTAAGTTGGTGCAGCCAGTATGGAGGCTCCTCAGAAAACTAAAAATAGAATTACCATATGACCCAGCGATCCCACTCCTGGGCATATACCCAGACAAAACTATAATTTAAAAAGATACGGGCTTCCCTGGTGGCACAGTGGTTAAGAATCCACCTGCCAATGCAGGGGACACAGGGTCCGAGCCCTGGTCTGGGAAGATCCCACATGCCGCAGAGCCACTAAGCCCGTGTGCCACAACTACTGAGCCTGTGCTCTAGAGCCCACGAGCCACAACGACTGAAGCCTGCATGCCTAGAGTCCATGCTCTGCAACAAGAGAAGCCACCGCAATGAGAAGCCCGCACACTGCAACGAAGAGTAGCCCCTGCTCACCACAACTAGAGAAAGCCCAGGTGCAGCAACGAAGACCCAATGCAGCCAAAAATAAATTTAAAAAAAAAGATACATGCACCCCTATGTTCATAGAAGCACTATTCACAATAGCAAGACATGGAAACAACCTAAGTGTCCATCGAAAGATGAATGGATAAAGAAGATGTGGTACATATACACAATGGAATACTACTCAGCCATAAAAAAGAACAAAATAGTGCCATTAGCGGCAACTTGGAGGCACCTAGAGATTATCATACTAAGTGAAGTAAGTCAGAAAGAGAAAGACAGGTCCCATATGATATCACTTACATGTAGAATCTAAAATATGGCACAATGAATCTATCTACAAAACAGAAACAGACTCGCAGACACAGAGAACAGACTTGTGGTTGCCAGGGTGGAGGAGGGGGAGGGAGAAGGATGAACTGGGAGTTTGGGGTTAGTAGATGCAAACTATTACATTTAGAATGGATAGACAACAAGGTCCTTCTGTATAGCACAGGGAACTATATCCAGTCTCCTGGGATAAACCACAATGGAAAACAATATAAAAAAGAATGTATGGGGCTTCCCTGGTGGCACAGTGGTTGAGGCTCTGCCTGCCGATGCGGGGGACGTGGGTTCGTGCCCCGGTCTGGGAAGATCCCAGATGCCACGGAGCGGCTAGGCCCGTGAGCCATGGCCGCTGAGCCTGCGTGTCTGGAGCCTGTGCTCTGCAATGGGAGAGGCCACAACAGTGAGAGGCCCGTGTACTGCAAAAAAAAAAAAAAAAAAAAAAAAAGAATGCATGTATGTATGTGGCTGAGTCACTTCGCTGTACAGCAGAAATTAGCACAACATTGTAAGTCAACTCTATGTCAATTAAGTAAATAAATAAATAAAATGCCCATACTAACCAAAGCAATCTACAGATTCAATGCATTCCCCATCAAAATTCCAATGGCACTTTTCACAGAAACAGAATAAACAATCCTAAAATTTGTACGGAACCACAAAAGACCCTGAGTAGCTAAAGCAATCTTGAGAAGGAAGAACAAAACTGGAGGCATCATATGCCCTGATTTCAAACTGTATTACAAAGCTACAGTCATCAAAACAGTATGGTGTTGGCATAAAAGCAGACACATAGAATGGACATCATCAAAAAGTCTACAAACAATAAATGCTGGAGAGAGTATGGAGGAAAGGGAACCCTCCTACACTGTTGGTGGGAATGTAAATTGATACAACCATTATGAAGAACAGTATGGAGGTTCCTTAAAAAACTAAAAATAGAATTACCATATGATCCAGCAATCCCACTCCTGAGTATATCTGGAGAAGACCATAATTCGAAAAGATACATGAACCCCAATGTTCACAGCAGCACTGCTTCCAATAGCCAAGACAAGGAAGCAACCTAAATGGCCATCAACAAAGGAATGGATAAAGAAAATGTGCTACATATATACAATGGAATATTGCTCAGCCATAAAAAAGAATGAAATAATGCCAATTGCAACAACATAGATGGACCTAGAGATTGTCATACTGAGTGAGGTAAGTCAGAGAAAGACAAATATCGTATAATGTCACTTATATGTGGAATCTAGAAAAATGGTACAGATGAACTTGTTTGCAAAGCCGAAATAGAGTCACAGACGTAGAAAACAAACTTATGGTTTACCAAGGGGGAAGGGGGATGGGATGAATTGGGTGATTGGGATTGACATATAAACACTACTATGTATAAAATAGATAACTAATAAGAACCTACTGTATAGCACGGGAAATTACTCAATACTCTGTAATGATCTATATGGGAATAAAATCTAATAAAGAGTGGATGTATATGTATAACTGATTCACTTTGCTCTATAGCAGGAACTAACACAACACTGTAAATCAACTATACTCCAATAAAAATTAAATTTAAAATAAAACTAAAAAAATTAAAAATTAAAAAATTATACAATGAACTTATTTACAAAACAGAAACAGACTCACAGACTTCGAAAACAAATTTATGGTTACCAAAGGGGACAGGTGAGGGGTGGGATAAAGTAGGAGCTTGGGATTAATAGATACATACCACTGTATATAAAGTAATGAACAAGGACCTACTGTATAGCACAGGGGAACTCAATATTCTGTAATAACGTATATGGGAAAAGAATCTGTAAAAGAATGGATATATGTATAAGTATAACTAAATCACTTAGCTGTACACCTGAAACTAACACAACATTGCAAATCAACTATACTCTAATATAAAATAAAAATTAAATTAAAAGAAAACAGACACATAGATCAATGGGGAAAAATAGAGAGCCCAGAAATAAGCTCATACATATATGGTCAATTAATTTACAACAAAGGAGCCAAGAATATACCATGGGAAAAGGACAGTCTCCTTAATAAATGGTGCTGGGAAAACTGGACAAATGCATGCAGAAGAATGAAACTGGACCAATATCTTACACCATACACAAAAATCAACTCAAAATGGATTAAAGACTTGAATGCAAGACCTGAAACCATAAAACTCCCAGAAGAAAACATAGGGGGTAAGCTACTTGACATTCCTCTGGCAATGATTTTTTGAAGTTTACACCCAAAGCAAAAGCAACAAAAGCGAAAATAAACAAATGGAACTACATCAAACTAAAAAGCTTCTGCACAGCAAGAGAAACTATCAACAAAATGAAAAAGTAACCTATAGAATGGGAGAAATATTTTCTAAATCAGATAACTGACAAGTAAGTAACATTCAAAATATACAAAGAACGTAAACCACTCAAGAGCAAAAAAAAAAAAAAAAAAGTCCGATTTTAAAATGCGCAGGAGATCTCAACACACGTTTCTCCAAATATGACATACAGATGGCCAAAAGGTACATGAAAAGGTGCTGAACATCACTAATCATCAGGAAAATACAAATCAAAACCACAATGAGACACCATCTTACACCAGTTAGAATGGCTATTATCAAAAAGACAAACAGCTGGGCTGGGTCAGAAAGAGAGCAATGCCCTGAGGCTGTTCTCCAGGGGAAGGTTTGAAGAACAGGCAGCAATGGTCTCCCAGGATGAATTCTAGACACCTTGCTGCTGCCAGGAAGATTGGGCCTACTTTGGGAAGAGTGGTTGCAGCAGCAGCGCCCGGCGTCTGATTCTGCTGTCCTCTGCTGCTCGCCGCATCCCAGCTCATCCTCTCCCGGCCCCTCTATCTGGACCTGCAGTTACTCCCTCCAAAACAGGGGAGCGAACTGCGCACCCGTGGGCCACACGTTCTCTGAAATATTCCGATACCGTATACTATGTGAACTCAGTCCAGTTTTCTGTTCATTTTGAAATCACATTTGTATAAGTATACATTTTCGACTGCAACCTAAGACTCATCTCTCCGATTTGCAAATATGCCAAATTGCCACAAACATTTTAAGCACTTTAAACAAACACATATTATTCCTAAATTCAACAATTAAAAGTATTAAAACCATGAATTAGGTTTACTTCACCATTTCTCTGTTTTCTTCTAAAGTTCCTAGGCTTTCAAAGACTTACTTGGGGGGCTTCCCTGGTGGCACAATGGTTGAGAGTCCGCCTGCCGATGCAGGGGACACGGGTTCGTGCCCCGGTCCGGGAAGATCCCACGTGCCGTGGAGCGGCTGGGCCCGTGAGCCATGGCCGCTGAGCCTGCGCGTCCGGAGCCTGTGCCCCGCAACGGGAGGGGCCACAACAGTGAGAGGCCCGCGTACCGCAAAAAAAAAAAAAAAAAAAAAAAAAAAGACTTACTTGGTAAGGCAGAGCTTCTCAGTGCTGTACTCCTCAGGTGTCCCAGTAGCGTCGAGGTCTTAAACCTTGCAGTCTTGGGGATGGCCGGATAGAGCCTGGAACCTTCAGCCTCCTGCAGTCGACCAAGGACGCCCTACAATTAAAAATCAATTTCTCTGTATGCCATGATGTGAAAATAGTTGGGCAACCCTGCATGGAGGGAACACTTTTACCATCGTGAGAGTTGAGGTTACTGGTTCAATTCATGTCCGTGAATTGAACATGAAACTAAACAATCCTAGACATGTTGACAATTTAATCAGTCAGGAATTTGTGGCTACGACGGGTAACTCTTTTCTTATGCCACAGGAGAGAATCATTCCGTCCCTTTTTATAGTCAATATGACAACAGGGGGACTCCAAGCCATACAGGAAGTTTTTGCATACACTCTTCACAAACTGTGTTCCTGGGTTACGCTTAGCCCTTTACCCATGCGGGTGACTGCCAGCAGCCTCTACACCAGGGCTCTCGCGGCCCTGGTTCACTGCCCTCACTCATGGTTTACTCTAGTCATCTCGACTTAAGTATTAATACAACCCTTTCAATCTCAAAAGTGCCCTGGTTAGTAGAACAAATTCTCTGGGCATCCTACCTATCACCGGGTTGCCTCTAACTTCCTTCAACCATTTAAGTGTTTCTCTATAGAGATACTACCGGCATTTGAGTTGGGGCAATTCTGCGTCGTGCACGAGTCTCCCTCATTTTGTAGTTCTCCCAGTCCCTGTGAAGACAAAGCCCCCTCCACACATCTCCAAAGGCCTCCTTGGGAAGCAGCAGAGAATTACTGGTTCTCTTTGCAGCCTGAGTACAGGCTGTATTCTTTTCACATTCTCCCTAACTGGCACGCTCTGGCTCTAAGAAAGATTTGAATGGCATTAGTTCTTGCATACTTTTCCTATTTTGTCCAACTTTCTAGTCACTTCTCTAAAGTAAGATGGCCGGCAAATAAAGAGACGGTTTTCACAAGTAGAGAAAGAAGCTATCCCCATTTATGTGCATTCATTTAAACGTTAACATCTGACCTCTTAGTGCGTTTTCAGCTTATAGATGCTTCTAGTGGATACTGCAGCGCACCAGCCGATCCCCTCTTGTCTTTGGAGCCAGGACACCCACACCCCAGCTTCTGAGAATATCAGCTGCTGATGGCTCACAGCTCTGGCCCTCTCTGGGCATTGCCTTCAGCTACAGGGGACTGTCTTGCCCAGGGTAACACCACCTCTTTGCGGGGGAAGAGCGCGGGCCGATAAGCGGCTGAGGTAATGACACAGAGACTCAGTCCCCCTTACCTCAGCTTGGGACGATTCCGAAGGGCCATCCCAGCTCCACGGCACCCTGGGGGATCCGCTGAAGCCTTAGCTGTAAGCACAACACAGCTCAACTTCTCTGCCCCGCCTACCTTCCTGACCTCCTTCAGGTGTACCTCCCATGAGCACTCCCCAGTAAACCTGCAGGTGAGCAACCCCAGTAAACTTTCTGCACGTGAGTACTCCATCTGCAGACAATACTCCATCTCAGAGGCTGTTTCCAGGGAGCCTTGTCTAAAACGTGGCTGTTAGTTTCACTGGGAAAGAGTTGCAAAACAAGAGGAGAGTAACCTAAGCCATTCTATCTGTCTCTCCATCCTGCTGCCTACCACCGCCAGACTGTCCGTCCATTTGCTTCTAGCCATCAGCCTAGGCTTTCTCACTCACTGCTGCCTTCTTACTCTTCCAGGTTTCATCTGTCCGGTCCTGTTCCACCCATCCGTATCGTTTCCTCCCTCCATACCGGGATGAATCACCCTCCTTCTCCACTCTTGGTTACTACTTTCATCAAAATGCTTGTGCGGGGGCTTCCCTGGTGGCGCAGTGGTTGAGGGTCCGCCTGCCGATGCAGGGGGCGCGGGTTCGTGCCCTGGTCCGGGAGGATCCCGCGTGCTGCGGAGCGGCTGGGCCCGTGAGCCGTGGCCGCTGGGCCTGCGCGTCCGCAGCCTGTGCTCCGCAATGGGAGGGGCCGCAGCAGTGAGAGGCCCGCATACCGCAAAAAAAAAAAAAAAAAAAAAAAATGCTTGTGCGGGGACTTCCGGGCGGTCCAGCGGTTAAGACTCTGCGCTTCCGATGCAGGGGGCACGAGTTCGATCCCTTGTCTGGGAACTACGATCCCACAGGCCACGCGGTGCGACCAAGAAAAAAAAATGCTTGTGTATGATGTACGCGCTTATATTTTTACAAGTAGCCCATCCCCTCGTGGCACGCCCCAAGGCTCACTCGTTGAGCCTCTCATCTATAATGTGGATGCTACCTTGGTGATCTCCTTCAGCCTCAGGGCTATAAATACCTTCCATAGGATGATGACTCCAGTGCTTGTATCTCTAGCCAGAACTTCATCCAGGAACTTCGTATGTGTACATCCAGCAGCTTCCTCAACATCTCCACTTGGAGGTCTAACAGTCTTCTCTAGCTCACCACGTCTGAAACTGAGCTCCTGATCTACCCACTACCAGCACGTTCCTGCCACGACCAAAAACGTTCTCTATCCTAGCCGTTAATGGCAACTCCATCCTTCCAGTGGCTCAGGCCAAAAACCCTGAAGTCATCCTTGACTGCTTTTCTTTCATACTCACATCCATTCCATGAGCAAATTCTACTGTTCCTCCCTTCAAAACGTATCTAGAATCTGGCAACTTCCGCCCGTCTCCGCTTCCGCTGCTCTGGTTGGAGACATCGTAATGGCGCTGCTGAATCATTACAATAGCTTTCAGCTGGTCTCCCAACGGCCACCCTTGCTTCTTTCAGTCTATCCTCGACACAGGGTTTTCCTCTTAAGGCATAATCAGATCTGGTCCGTCCTTGCCTTAAAACACACAATGGCTCCCCATCCCAGAGTAAAACCCAAAATCCTTGTAGCGGCCTACAAGGTTCTACACAACCGGACCCGAACCTCTCTGCTTTCACCCCTGCTACTCTTTCCCCTCGTTCACTCTGCTCCGTCCACTTACTGCCACCTGTTTCTCAAACACACCAGCCACTTCTGACCTCAAGGCCTTCATGCTGGCTCTTTTCTCCACCCCATATGCTCTCCTCCAGATGCCTGTTTTGCTGGCTTCCTCACCTCCGTGAGGTCCTCACTCAGAATACACCTTGTTGAAACAAATTTCTCGGACTTCCCTGGTGGTGAATTGGTTAAGACTCCACGCTTCCACTGCAGGGGGTGAGGGTTCAATCCTTGGCCGGGGAACTAAGCTACCACATGCCCCGTGGCACGGTCCAAAAAAAAAAAAAAAAGACACATTTCCAGGCCCAAGATGGAACCGCTCCCACCTCGGGTGCCACGTGCCAAGTCAGCCAACCAAAACTTAGATCACTTTGTGCCATATATACACTATTGATACTATGTATAAAATAGATGACTGATGAGAACCTACTGTATAGCACAGGGAACTCTACTCAGTGCTCTGTAGTGACCTAAATGAGAAGGAGATCCAAAAAAGATCAGCTATACGTATAGCTGATTCACTGTGCTGTACAGCAGAAACTAACACAACGTTGTAAAGCAATTCTACTCCAATAAACATTTTAACAACAAAAAAAGATCACTCTGTATCCCTGCAAATGTGCCACTTAACCAGAAACTCAGTCCATCCAGTCAGCCAATCCCCAAACGCCAAGCCAACTCTGGGCTCTATACTTATTTCTTTGTTCCTTATTCTTTATGCTGTAAAAGCTTCCTGCCTCCTGCCTCATTTTGTGTTTCTCTGGGCTCTTGGGCACAGATACTGCTCGCTTCATGAAGGTTAAAATGTGTTCGTATCACCTAAATTATCTTCCTTAATCATTTTTAACAACCTTCTCAAACCTATCCTAGCCACTATTAGAATTGCAACCCCAAACACTATCTTTCCGTTTCCCCACCTTATTTGTCTGCGTTACGTTTATTATCAGCTGGCATACTACGGTTCTTTACTTCTATATTTTGTGTATTCTCTCTCTCCCCCAGCTAGAATGTAAAGTTTGTGAGGGATATGCATCAGTTTTGCTCACTACGATATCCCAGAGCACCTAGAACTCCTGACACATAGAATGTGCTCCGAGTGAATAAACTAACTCGGGAGGAGAGAAGGACACAGGAAAGTGACATTCAGGGATGTCACATACTAGCTTTTCTTTGCTGATCATTTGTCATGTTCTTTTTATGGAGTGGTGTTCAGAGCTCCAGGATGAAAGAGACAGCCCAGGGACATTCCAGCAGAGTGTCACAGTCATGGCTGCTTTGGCAATAAGATCCTAAAAGAAATAAATAAGGGAGCTGGAATTTGATACAAAATGGAGGAAAAAAACTAAGTGGGGTGATTTAACATCTTATGTTGAAGAAGATGACCAGTGGTTCTCTAGCTCTGCTGAAGAAAGAACAACAACAACAACAAAAAGAAAGAGTTTAAATCATAGCTTAAAGAATTTGGGATTATATAAAAGGAAGAATTCAGTAACAACCACCCTGGCTAAATAACTAACTACTGGGTGCAGTGCATTCATCTTCCTCTGGAAGTGTTTATAGGAGAACAGATTCCCCTTCAAGTCTGGTCCTATCTGATAGCAGTGTAGGCAGGGTAAAAGCAAAAACAAGAGTGTAAAATGGCTTCAAAACCTTCCTTTCCTCTGACCCTCTGGCTTCTCATTCACTGTCTTATTTGGCTGAATGTCTAAGCCTGGACTTTGTCACATATGGTAGGACATCCCACCCCAAGTCACAAGACAGTTAGCACCCTACTGTCCATTCTGGCTCTTTTTGCACCGTTAAACAATGTTAAATTGTTCCTTAAATCTTTCCTCAACCTCCTACCCTCCCACCACGTTTCTCTTAAAAAGAATTTTAGTATCCTAAAACTGTATAAAATGCCCAGATATAGTTATACAAAACCTGACTTATGTATATCCATGCTACATATAACAATCAGTTAAACTTTGTAACTGTAAAGTAGGTGTTTAATTGTTTATCTTAAGGGACTTTTTCAACTCTAAAAGCACACGAGTCTAAACAGTTGTATCAACATTCATAAAATAAGCATTTACTGGGTTTCTACTTCAGGCCAGTCACTTAGGATATGAAGTTAAAAGGTGGGTGGTGTGAGCCCCCTTGTCTCTAGAGGAGCCAGGTGAGAAATAATTGTCACAGGTCATGATATAAGGCTCACACAAATTAAGTGGTAGCACAGGAGGGTGTACCTCATGCACCCCAATGTTCATTGCAGCGCTATTTACAATAGCCTGGTCATGGAAGCAATCCAAATGCCCATTGACAGACGAATGGATAAAGAAGATGTGGCACATATATACAATGGAATATTACTCAGCCATCAAAAGGAACAAAATTGGGCCATTTGTAGAGACGTGGATAGACCTAGACACTGTCATACAGAGAGAAGTAAGTCAGAAAGAGAAAAACAAATATCGTACATTAAAGCATATATGTGGAATCTAGAAAAATGGTACAAATGAACCTATCTGCAGGGCAGGAATAGAAAGACACATAGAGAATGGATGTGTGGACATGGAGGTGGGGCGGTAAGGGGAAGGTGGGATGAATTGTGAGATTAGGTTTGAGATAAATACGCTGCCGTGTGTAAAATAGATAGCTAGTGGGAACCTGCTATATAGCACAGGGAGCTCAGCTCGGTGCTCTGGGATGGCCTAGTTGGGTGGGATGGGGGGTACGGAGGTCCAAGAGCGAGGGGATACGTGTATGCGCGTGACTGATCCACTTCGCTGTGCGGCAGAAACTAACACAGCATTGTAAAGCAATTATACTACAATAAAAAATTTTTTAATTTAAAAAAGGAGGGTACACCAAGCAAGTAGGGGGAATCAGGCAAAATTTCATCGAGAAAATCCCTACAATGGATCAAATCATTACATTTGCAAGCACTATGCTAATATCCTTTCATGTGTTTTGTTTGAAAAAGACCTTTTCAATTAATTTGATTTTCAGAGTAAATTAATGTTCCCTGCAGTGTATGATGGTCATGAAAAGATCCTGTATGGAATTGGCAGCCAGATGTCTAATAGAGTAACATGCAGCCCAAGGATTATAACTGCCAATTAAACATTCCATATTTCTGGTCACATTTAGCAAAGATTATTTACCAGACAAGCATGACTACAAGCAGCTTGAATCCACCAACTGAAAAGAGCAACAGAACACACACAGTAGGTCCTAATTAATTTTTGGTTTGATTTCATCCTTATATAAATAAGTCAACAAATTAAATACATAATACATTCATGGGTCTGATAGATTTGTATGACCCCCCTTTTACTGAAAAGGCAGTATATTTGGAGCTTTCTATTAAACACAGCAGATTTGCAAACTCCAAAAACTAAGCAGAGAAGAAATGAAAGATTCATATTAATAGTAAGAATTGTTATGCTAATTGTGAGTTATTTATGCTCTGTACTATTTTTTGCTTTCTACTGAACAGTCATTATCTTACTCCATGTTTCCCTTTCAAATCACTTGGAAAATACAAATGAAGAAGCTGAATAAGGAGATATGCTTCGACATCTGCATTCTCCAGTGTCAAATTAAAGTGACCATGTTAAGTCCTGCCCAAGTCAAAAACAAGTAGAGTTACAAAAGTTTCTTTGAAAGATGATGCAGTCAGGAGAAGCTAGGTTGGGCTGAAATAACGAACAGACCCTACAATCTCAGTTGCTAAACTCAACCAAGGTTTGTTTCTAGTCTACATCAGAGTTCAGGGACCAGGCTCCTTGCATCTTGCAACTCCACCATTTCAGAAGCCTTCAAGTTCAGCCACATGAACCAGAGAATGAGAATATGCAAAAGGCACATTTGTGAGAGGCGCACATGATTTCTGTTCATATTTACACTGGCCAGAATTCGGTCACAATTTCCCAACCAAACTGGAAGGACAGCTAAGAAATATAGTTTTTCTGAGTACCCAGGAAAAGGATACGTATTGGCGAACATCTAGCCAGTATTTGACACAGAGGGAAAGAACCTACAACACATTTATTTATTTAAGCAATATTATATATGATTAGGTTCCCAAATCAACCCACCCAAAATGCAACTGAAGTACACTGCTAATAGAGTAAGTCCTCAGTGACTTAAATGTCACCTCTCTGGCCATCTTGTCTACCAGGACCAAGGTTGAAACTCTTTAACAGTCATAATAGAGGTTCAGCATTCTCCACATTCATTTTGCCTACTTATAGTAAGTACTGTTCTAGGCACTAAAACAACAAAGATAAGATCTAGTTATTGCTCTCAGTGGCAATGAGGAGACTAATCTTGTCAGACCAAGATAAGAGCCAAGGTGCTTTCAGGAACTACAGTACAGACAAATCCGTGTGGCCAAAACAGAGCCCAAGACTGGTGCAGCAAGGGCCAAAGACAAAGGCCCTGTGTGCCATTGCTGACAACAATTCAGGCCTTAAAGAGGAATCGTGGAACGAATTGAAGCACAGGAGTAACACAACCAGATGAGGACTTTTGAAAGACCACTCAGATTGCCTGCTGCATAAAAAAATGGACTAGCACAGCATACAGAGAGGGCTGTAGCTACTACACAGCTTTTGTCATCAAGGACATTCTGTAAACTTGAACGTTTTGACATGGGGTAATTTTGAAGCGGTATAAAATGCAAATCATTAGACATTCTCTTTCCATTTTCAAAATGAAAACTGCTTCACTGCCTTTCCCTTCTTATTGTATGCTCATTGTGAAATATTTAGACAATACAAGGAGGTATAAAGGAAAAGTAAAAACCACCCATAATCCAGTGTCTGGTGAAAACCGCTGTTATCATATACAGCGTATACATTTCTGTAACTTTTCCCAGGCTTATTTTTTCCAATAGCAATGTGATAATACCATAAACACAGGTATAACCTGCTTTCTTTGTTTAGCAATACATTCTGAACATTTTCCCAAACCAGTAAGTATAGTTAGGTATCATGATTTTTTAATGGCCACAGAGTATTCCATTGGTTGGATGTTCCATAAGACAGTGTAGGGTAGTGACCGAGAGTGTAAACTCTACATTTAAATTGTCTGGATTCTGATCCTGGCTCTTAGGCAAGGGTTAGCAAACTTTTTCTGTAAAGGGCCAAATAAATATTTTAGGCTTTGAGGGCTATATTAGGGTTCTCCAGAGGAAGAGAACCAACAGGAAACATAGACACAGAGATCTTTCTAAACAGATTTAGACCGATGAGCTCTATATTTATATCTTTCTAGGTAAATCTATATATAGATATCTATAACTATCATCTATCTACCTACATACCTACCTATCTATATGAGAAAGAAAGAGGTATTTTCAAGAATTAGCTCATACGATTATGAAGACTGGCAAGTTTAGAATCTGCAGGGTGGGTCAGCAGGCTGCAGACCCACAAAAGAGTTGCAGTTCCAATCTGAAGGGAGTCTGCTTGCAGAATTCCCTCTTCGTCCAGGGATGTCAGTCTTCTTCTGTGAACTCACTGGATGAGACGTACTCATACTATGGAGGGTAATCTGCTTTATTAAAGTCTATTGATTTAAATGTTAATCTCATCTAAAAAGTACCTTCCCAGAAACATCTAGAATAATGTTTCACCAAATATCTAGGTTCCATGGCCTAGTCAAGTTGACACATACAAAACCATTACATGGGCCATATGGTGATCTCTGTTGCAAACTACTCAACTCCGTCATTGTTACGTGATAGCAGACCAATCCAGTATGCACGGAAATGGGTATGGCTATGTTCCAATAAAACTTCATTTACAAAAACAGGTGGCAGGCTGGATTTAGTCCATGGCTATAGTCTATTGACTCCTACTCTTAGCCACTTTCTAGCTGCGTGACTTTGAACAAGTCATTTAAATCCTTTAAACCTCAGGTTTCTCACCTGTGAGAAATGGGGATGATAAGAGTTCTGAATTCAAAGGGTTATGGTGAGAATCAAAAAAGATCCAGCAATCCCACTCCTGGGCATATATCGAGAGAAAACCATAATTCAAAACAATACCTGCACCCCAATGTTCATCGCAGCAGTATTTACAATAGCCAAGACATGGAAGCAACCTAAGTGTCCACTGACAGAGGACTTGGTAAAGAAGTGTGGTACACACATACAAAAGAATGAAATGATCCCACTTGCAGCAACACAGATGGACCTAGAGATGATCATACTAAGTGAAGTCAAACAGAAAAGACAAATATAATATGATATCACTTATATGTGGAATACAAAAAAGTGATACCAATGAACTTATTTACAAAACAGACTCACAGACTTAGAAAAAAAACTTACGGTTATCAGACAGGAAAGGTGGGGGCAGGGATAAATTAGGAGCTTGGGACTAACATATACACACTGCTATATATAAAATAGATAACCAACAAGGACCTACTGTATAGCACAGGGAACTCTACTCAGTATAATAACCTATAAGGGAAAAGAATCTGAAAAGAATATATATATGTATATAACTAAATCACTGTGCTGTAGATCTGAAACTAACACAACATTGTAAATCAACTATACTTCAATAAAAAAAAGAGATGATATTTGTGGATCGGCTGGCACAATATCAGGTACATGTGAAATGCGTAATAAATCTTCCCCTCATTATTATAATTTATCTTTTATCTGCTGACAGAATTATTTTAAACACATTTATTAAGGTATAATTGAAATATAATAAACTGCATATATTTAAAGTACGTAATTCGAAAAGCCTTAATATATCTATACACTCGCGAAATCATCACCACACTCAAAGATGGTGAATATGTCCACCACCCCAAAAGTTTCATCCTGGCCATTTGTAATCCTGCCCTCCCATCCCTTCCACCCCTCCCTGCCCCCACTCCCTCCTCCACGCAACCACTGATCTGTTTTACATCACTAGCTTACTAACAAAATTTTGGTTGTCTACAAACTTGCACTACTAGAAATGATGCAGTCATACACATCCAGGGGCAAATCTCTGCATATGTGTTCAATTACTTCCTTAGGATAAAATGCCACAAGTAGCATCACTGGTTTGTAGAGGATGTTCACCTGACATTGTTATACATGTTGACAAATTGCCTTTCAGAAAGGTACCAATTTACAATGACTGTTTCTCCCTACTTATTTTCATTTGTTATATTGACACAGTGTCTGTATGCACCCAAGGTAATTCTGCGTGCTTAAGCTAGGACTGTGAATGTGGACTGACATTTGAAATATCTTAGAGATAGTTAAGCAGCCCTAATGAGAAGCGACACCTTCAGAGGAGGTAACCTAGAACTCTAATAATGAAAAGAGACGTTTTTATGGGAGAGATGAGTGGTGCTCTGGCTCGGAATGTGGTACAGGCTTCACAACCTTTTCGGGAACAAGGTATAAAAATTGCAGCCCAGGTGTCTAATTCCACTGAAGCAGCATTCCAGCTCTAGAGTCCTGTTAATGCTGCCAGATCCTGACTCATCTACAAAACCAGCCAATCATGTTGTCAGGGAGAGAAATTGTATGTTTGAGAGAAATTAGAGAATTTGGTTTAATATTTAACTTCACGGTAATAAACCAGCCAGGTTGGGAGGACAGGTATATATAGCCACCACCCAGCTTTAAAATGTTCACTAAAGGACCTTGACATTTGCTGGACTGTCAAATCTGCTTGGGTCTGTTTGCAACTTCTTATCCCTGCCAACCTCACAGGGAGATTATGCCTCATTGTTTTCATTTGTATTTTTTATTAATAGGTTGAATATCTTTTCATATGGCTGTTGACCATTTGCCTTTTTCTTTTGTGAATTATTTGTACATATCATCTGACCATTTTTATACTGTGCTATTAAAATTTTTCTTATTGATTTGTAACAGATCTAATTATATTTAGGACATTAGCCTTCTGTCATATGAATTGCAAATGTTTTCCCATTTGTCAAATGTTTTAACATTGTTTGTGGTGGGGTTTTTTTTTTCTGAAGTAATAAAAGTTAGCAATATTTTTCTTTATGGTTTCTGGCTTTGGTGTCATGCATAAAAATTTCTCCTGCAAAATTATATAAATAATCAGCTAAATGTTCTCCTAAGGGTAAGAATGACTGTTTTATACATTCCTTGGGGGAAAAAAAGACATCTAACAGCTGAAAGTTTAATGGTTTGTAAAAGGTATTCACAAGTTTAAAACTGCTTTTCTGACGGGCCAATAAAGTAGTGAACTAGTTTTTGGTGTACTTTCTGAAATTTGGCCTTCTTGTTTTACAATCTGTCTCTCTCCCATCCTTCTCCATAAGGAACTCAAAATAGAAGGGGAGATAAGTTTGTAAACCATGGGAGGCAGGGGACACAAGAATACAGACAGAGAATAGACATAGAATGTCTTCACCAGTGAGACATACCTAGGTCAGCCTTTGAACCAGAAGCTGGTGACCTTTTCACCAAGTGTTGGATTGTAAAATTTTAAAAACATGTAAAAAATAAAAACTTAATAAAATTTTAAAACTAAAAAGAAATAAACAAACAGAAGTGGGTGACCCAAAGAAGCAGGCGCTGCTTGAGTCCTTGTGACATGGGCAGCTGCAGAAACACTCAGTCTCCAGAAGCATCAACGTCAAGTTCCTAGCAGTTGCGTCCAGTGAACCGCATCAGTGATGTGATGGGAGCTGCCGGCCCCAAGGCATGGTGGCAGCATTGTCTCCACTGGAGCAGTTCTGCTGGGAGACTGCAGCCTCTTTGGAGAGCATGTGAGCTTTCTAATCTCTTTTCTAGCTTGAACTAACACGTTGTTTGCAACTAAGAAACCTGAATGATATAGAAACAGGACCAGGAGTGGCTACAGAAAATATAACCTCAATGTAATAGGTATCTGGGTTGGTCTTGCTGGCCTAGAGGGCCTGAAGGCAGCGAACATGCATCCCAGCATCATGCACCCCAGTATCAGCCCCTCTCAGGGACCCTTATATAGTGCCTCTTACTGTGCACTGAGAGCTGAAAGAGCTAAATTGTATCTACCAAGCCATATCTCCCATCCCCCCAATCCAACCCACACACAAATGGTCAAATATTGTGAAACTCTTATCGGTTACACATTAGTGGAGAGGAGAAAGAACCATTCTCGGTCTGTCTTTACTGAAGCAGCAGTAGCAGCAGCAGCCAGAGTAACAGGAATCAAATTTCCTTGTAACCAGCTTTTTTTAAAAAAGTGACCCCTGTGGTGACATTATGCATTAGAATATTCTGTACATACCTGAACCTGACTCAGTGTTTGTGCCCCCAAAGCCTTCTTTTGCCAGAGATCCTGGAGGACACTGGAGCTATCTGTATCCAGGGAGCTGGGATTCTAAAATAAAACTTGCTAAAACACGCACACATACCTATAATTAAGACAGCTGGTTACCTTACATTGAAAATACGACTGATTCTTTTTTTTTTTTTTAAAGATTTCTTTGATGTGGACCGTTTTTAAAGTCTTTATTGAATTTGTTACAACATTGCTTCTGTTTTTTATGTTTTGGGGGTTTTCTTGGCCACGAGGCATGTGGGATCTTAGCTCCCCGACCAGGAATCGAACCCACACTGGTCTTAACCACTGGACCGCCAGGGAAGTCCCATGACTGATTCTTTTAGCCTGAAAGTATTCATTTAAATATAGTGTGTACCAAGGTATAATTTCTTAGCACAAATATCACAATCCATTCTTAAAAGACAGTAAATGAAAATGTAGGAAAAATACGTGAAAAATTATGGCCTCGCCTCAGCAAGCAGACCTTTACATCAGATGGCATATTAGATGTTGGAAAAGCTTACGAGAGGATTATTTTCTAATGGAGGTTCTGTTTAGCCCATCCCACCTCTAGGAAATTGACTTAAGGGTGAGGTAATACTTTAGGTAAACAATTTAGGAAGTCTCTCCAAATCGCTCAAAGTGCTTTGCAGACATGAGTTAATTCAGCCTTGTAAATAAGTTTGTGTAACTGGATTCACGGCCACCCCTTTCCTTTGAAACTGTTTCAAGGGTGGCAGTTGGGCTAGGGAACAGGTATCTGCCAACAACGCAGGCCCATCCCCAACCTCGGGGCATCTTTGGAGGTCCTGAGACAATCCTTGAGGCCAGACTTCTGGTTATATCGTAACACCTTCCTGCCTCCCTGTCTCCTTGGGCTTTGAAATGAGGAAACAGCTGTGAGGAAAAACACCTCAGAGGGAAAGGAGGCTGGTGATTCTTATGCATCTTTTAAAAACATCCTGAGACCACACAAACTTGGGCTATTTCAGCCATTACCTCCTCTGAACTTCAGAGCTCCTGGGTAACAATAGGAATTCACTTGAATAGGGACGGTCACTTGGCTCTGTCCTCTTGCAAACAGCTGCCCATCTATTCTGCTAGCACTCCACTCTGAGATGACTCATATCCACCCCCTGCACCGTGTAGGGGTCTCTGGTGTCAGCCCAGATCCCCCCTTCAGAACGGAAGGATACATCCTCCCAGCTGCTGGCAGTGCCCACTGGTGCTGGCGCACTGCTCACTCCCTTTCTGGGAATCACTCTCGGTTGAATGTCGCTTTCTCATCCAAAGCAGTGCCCCATTCCTGGGTGCAATCCGCATTCAACCACTGGCCAATGAGGGGTGGGTACAAGGCCCCCATTCCCTCACCCCGTTTGAAGATAACTCTGAAGGGTCACCCCAACTCTAGAGCTCCCCATGGGGCTGGCTGAGGGGTCTGCATTCCAGTTCAACGTCTCTTCTACCCAGGCCTGCTGCCTTCAGGGCCCCACAGGTCTATCTCCCTGGAGTAAGCCTCCATGAACTTCCAGCATGTCTCTCCTGTTTCCGGGGAACCTGACCTAAGACACACCCATTTGAAGTACAAGGCTGCATTTGGAAGAGTCAGAAAGATAATTTTGCAGGTTTACCTAATTTAATTCTTTAAAATTTGTACTACCTGTAACTAAGTCATCTCTGAGGGAAGTACTGACTAGTCTTGACCTTTGACTCATGATTAGAGCAGACAGGGCCTGATGCCAAAAAGAGGTTTAGTTCAGGGTTAGCAATTATCTAACTACAGCAAGGCCAGCAGGTTTAGAGTAGGACACAAAAGGGTTGATCATATATTAATTCCTTAGGGAATTAATGTCAAATGAGACTTGAACAAGGAAGGAAGGAAAGGAAATAAAATAGATAAACAGATCGACAGATCAACAATACAAATTAAGCACCTACATTATAAGCAACGGGGAGCTAACAAAGAGGAAAAAACAATATGGCCCCTCCCTTGTGGAACCTACAATCTAACTTGGGGGGAAAACACTATTAAAGGAAGTGTTTGTTCTAGGTTGTAAGGGAGGAAATTTAGAGTGCTATGTCAGTACATAGCAAGAACACGTAACTCTGTCAAGCATAGGGTTGGGAACAGGAGAAAGAAGAAAAGAAGCATCTATACAGAACAAAATAAACAAGTAACTGGACAGGGGAAAAGAAGACTTTTAAGGAAGCTAATCCAAGGAAATCTTTTATAAGGCAAAAGAAGGAATTCGCAGGAAGACATTCTATTTATAATGCTGAAACACTGGAAACAACCCAAACGCTCAACAATAGGGGGATAATAACAATAGAATATTACGAAGTAGTTCAAATAAAAATGATGATTACATTCATTTGGGGAAATGTGATGTGAAATAATATTAAATGATTAAAGCAGAGATGGTCCACGTGCACTGGGCTATAACTATATGAAAATCTGTGTCTTTATAAACAATGACTTAGAAAACTCTAGGTACCAAAGGAATTTTATGTCTCATGTTTCCTTTTCCCCCTATCTCCCTTGGTTGATTATGTCACCTTTCTGGCCTGATTTTTTTTAATGTCTTCTTTTCTCTGTTACTAAAGCATTACATATGCATGTACCTGTCTAGAAATGTTTTTTAAATCTTTCAGAAATACTCAGAAGTCCCTGATCTTTACTACAATGAGAAAAAAATGGCAATATCACCCTGGGGAAAGATCAGCATCTTAGACTTTGTGAATTTTTTATTTAGAGGAAGTTGAACATTTTGAAATGACATAAAGGATATACATATTTAAATAAAGAAGAAACTTGCACCCTTTTTGGAAAGTTTCCTTGACGATATATACTGATGGCTTTTTTAAAGCGTGTAGACTTTGATTCAGTAATTCCGACTCTAAGGTATATCTAATGCTGTGGTGGTAAATGTTTAACAGCTGGATCTCTGGAGAAGCCTTGAATTTGTAGTTTGCCCGTTTCCATAGTGTAAATACTCTGACCGTGGCCAATTTCAACTTATCAATGTGACATCAAGAAATATGAAAACATATGTCCACACAAAGACTTGTACGAAAATGTTCATAGCATTATTCATAATAGCCAAAAATAGAAACAATGCAAATATCTATCAACTAGTGAATGGATAAAAAAAACTGTGATATATTCATAGAATACTATTCAGCAATAAAAAGGAATGCCCTTTTGGTACATGCAACGATATGGATGAATGTCAAAATAATCATGTTGAATGAAAGAAACAGACAAAACAAAAGCATATACTGTATGACTCCATTTACATACAATTCTAGAAAATGAAAATTATTAACACAGAAAGCTGATCAGCGGTTGTTTAGGGATGGGGAGGAGCCAGAGGGAGGGATTACAAAAGGGCAGGAGACAACTTTTGGAGGTGATGGCTATGCTCAATCTTGACTACGGTGATAGTTTTAAGGGTATACACGTATGTCAAAATTCATCAAGTAGTACACTTTAAATAGGCACAGTTTATTATATGTCAATTATACTACAATAAAACGCTGGTGTGATATCATCTCACACCAGTCAGAATGGCCATCATCAAAAAGTCTACACACAATAAATGCTGGAGAGAATGTGGAAAAAGGGGACCCTCCTACACTGTTGGTGGGAATGTAAATTGGTACAGCCACTATGGAGAACAGTATGGAGGTTCCTTAAAAAACTACAAATAGAGCTACCATATGATCCAGCAATCCCACTCCTGGGCATATATCTGGAGAAAACCATACTTCAAAAAGATACATGCATCCCAATGTTCATAGCAGCACTATTTACAAAAGCCAAAACATGGGAACAACCTAAATGTCCATCAACAGATGAATGGATAAAGAAGATGTGTTATATATATACAATGGACTATTACTCACCACTAAAAAAATGAAATAATGACATTTGCAGCAACGTGGATGGACCTGGAGATTATCGTACTAAGTGAAGTAAGTCAGACAGAGAAAGACAAATAGCATATGATATCACATATGCAGAATCTAAAAAAAAAAAAAATGATACAAATGAACTTATTTATAAAACAGAAACAGACTCACAGACATAGAAAACGAACTTATGGTTACCAGGGGGGAAAGGGGGGGAGGAGGGATAATTGGGAGTTTTGGGGATTGACATATACACACTGCTATATTTTAAAATAAATAACCAACAAGGACCCACTGTATAGCACAGGGAACTCTGCTCAATATTCTGTAATAAACTAAACGGGAAAAGAATTGAAAAAGAATCGATACATGTATATGTGTAACTGAATCACTTTCCTGTATACCTGAAACTAACACAACATTGTTCATCAACTATACTCCAATGTTAAATAAAAATTAGGGACTTCCCTGGCAGTCCAGTGATTAAGACTTCACCTTCCAATGCAGGGGGTGCAGGTTCGATCCCTGGTCAGGAGCTAAGATCCCACATGCCTCGGGGCCAAAAAACCAAAACATAAAACAGAAGCAATATTGTAACAAATTCAATAAAAACTTTTTTAAAATCTAAAAATAAATAAATAAATTAAATTAAATTAAAATTTAAAAATGAAAAAGAATAGCCATGAGCCGATGATTGTTATAGCTGAGTGATGGGAACTTCATTAGATTCTATCTTACCAATGGAGGCTGGGGTATTTAAGGAAAAGAATTTTTTAAACTCATTTTGAAACAAATGGACAATAAATTCAAAGACCATATTTTGGGAGTGTTTCTTTTGTTTCTATAAAATGGCAGATAAAGTTTCCAGTTATAGATACTTGGGTTCCCAAAAAACATTACGATACATCCATAAGAGTATTAATGTAAACATGAGTAAATAAAACATTTCTGCCGGACTTCCCTGGTGGCGCAGTGGTTGGGAGTCCGCCTGCCGATGCAGGGGACGCGGGCTCGTGCCCCGGTCCGGGAAGATCCCACGTGCCGCGGAGCGGCTGGGCCCGTGAGCCATGGCCGCTGAGCCTGCGCGTCCGGAGCCTGTGCTCCGCAACGGGAGAGGCTACAGCAGTGAGAGGCCCGCGTACCGCAAAAAAAGAAAAAAAAAAAATTCTGCCCCCATATCAATCATGAGTTTACATTAAATAAATAAACAGGTACAGTTTATTATATGTCAATTATAGTACAACAAAAGTCATTTTTCAGAAAAGGCTAATCAGGATCTTCTGTGCTCCTTTCCCCCCGATCTTAGACTTTTCCTGTACCCAGCCTGACTTCCCATGGGTAACGCCCACATCTTTGTCAGAAGGCTGCCTCAGGGTGCCAAAACCCACACTGCCCTACAAACTGGGTGGAAGTGCCTAGGAGTCAACATTTCCCACCTCTCCTGCCCCTCTGCCCTCACTCCCCTGGCCAGCCTTTAATGACTGACAGGTAGAGGGGCATGAACGCCCAGCTCCCTCTCCTCTTGGCCGGGATCATTCTGAGGTGAATATTTAATACTGGTGGGACTAAGTTCCAGTTGTTCCTGCTGGTAGCTGGACTAATAATGGACCCATCGTGGGCTGTCTTTACTTCCCTGTATCACGTCTCCACTCCCCTACCCGTCCACGCACCCAAATAAACTATATGCACTCCAATCCTTGTGCCAAGGTCAGCTTCTAGGGGAGCCCAATTCAAACAAGGTCAAAGCTCTGGTGAAGATTTTCCCCTAGAAGTTGGAAGCAGAGATTGGTTTGAGGATCTGAGTTCTAAGGCACTACCCCTCAAACCCCCTTGGCATTTAAGTACAGTTCCTAAAGCTAACATCTGGCACAAAGTATGGATGCATAATAAAAAAACAAAGCATTAAAGGCAGATCAGCATGATTTCTCTTACACTATTGGAAGACAACACTGGAAGAGATGGAGAAAATGCAAGAGGAACCACTGGTTTAAAAGATCAAGATATTTGTGTAGATTGGGTTTGGAAAAAATAAAAGATAATTGGCTCTCCAATTCCTTTGCCCTTACCAGTATCTGCAGCTAAAACACTTGTTCTTATCAGGCACCTCAACTCAGCCAGAAACTGTTCCATGTGCGGGCACGTGGCACTGAAGATGACAAATGAGAACTGTGCTCTCATAGAACACCTATTCTAACAAGCGGAGACAGACAGTAAACATAATAAATAAACACAAAAATATCAGAGAGTAATCAATTATCTACACAGAATTAACATTGGGTGAGATGAAGGTGAGTGCGATGGTGTGGCTGCTTTAGAGTTGAGAGTGTGGTAGGTGAGATCGCTGTTCCACAGATAACTCCCTCCATGGGAGGAGGACTTTCCCTTCCCCCTGAGGTTTGGCCACGTGAATTAATTTGGACCCTAGACTGAGATGCAGAGCAGGACTGCCACAATCATCTCATGGGCCTGTGGATATGAGATGAATGTTTGTTGGTTTGAGCCACTGAACGCTGAGGTGGTTTGTTATGAAATATTATGATAGCAACAGGTGACAGATCTCCATAAGTCAGGGAAGTCTCTCGGAGGGGGTGATACTTAAGCTGAGATCTGAATGATAAGAAGCCAGTCGCTGCCGTGATGATCATTCCAGGCAGAGAGAATGTCCAACATGCGTAAAAAGATGCAAAGGTGGGAACTGGCTAGGCACGTGCAGGGAACTGAAAGACGGCCCGTGAGGCTGGACGATGTGAGGGGCTGAGTGGGAGAGGGGTGTGAGAAGAGACTGAAGGGGAATCAAGCAAAGGCCAGTATTTAGAGGGTTTTGCAAACTCGAATAAGGAGTTCGCGTTTCACCCTAAGTACAGCGGAAAGCCCCAGGAGGATTTAAGCAATGTAGTGACACGATCACATTGATTTTTAAAAGATGACTCTGACTGCTGTGTGGAGAAGAGATTAAATGAGGGACATGCATACTGTTCTGCTATACCAGGATGCACTCCCAGAATCTTTCTCAACACAGTTCCCGAACTACTTGACAGAGTTAGCGCAGTGGTTGAGAGCCCACCTGCCGATGCAGGGGATGCGGGTTCGTGCCCCGGTCCGGGAGGATCCCACGTGCCGCGGAGCGGCTGGGCCCGTGAGCCATGGCCGCTGAGCCTGCGCGTCCGGAGCCTGTGCTCCGCAACGGGAGAGGCCACAGCAGTGAGAGGCCCGCGTACCGCAAAAAAAAAAAAAAAAAAAAGAGAGAGAGAGAGAGAGAAAACAGAGGTAACCTGAAAGAAATTAAGAGGTGGAGAAAGAGGAGCAGTGCTCTTTCTTCAGCTGAGATTTGACAAGCGTTAGTAGCCAGAGCCGCTGCATGCAGCATACTGGGAAGAGAAGAGCCTCACTTCAGGGATGGGGCTGTCCTAGCACGTTACAAAAGCCTTCCTCGGCTGAGCAGATGATGCTAAGGAGCACAGCCCAGCAGTCTAAGGGTCCTCCCCGTGCACACATAAGCAGTCATGATCCACCAGCTACCCATCCCCAGAATTCACTCTACTTCCAGGTTGCAAGTTGTGAGAGATATAGGCACAGCGGCTGTGGGCTCAATGTGCCAGTGACCTCTGTGCTAGAGAACTTAGGAAATATAACTACGGAAATCATTCAGAGTGTGCCCCTAATACTTCCAGCTCTCTATTTTCCAGGTACGTGGTAAGGTGGCATTTCTCTGTCCTCTTTGAAGTCAGAGCAGGTGATTTTTTGCGGCCAGTGAAATGTAAGCAGAAGTGACATGTGTCACTTCCCGGTGGAAGCTTTAAGAGCCAGTGTGCAATTTGCCCTGTTTTCTCCCCACTGCTCCAGTGATCACGGAAGTACGTGTTGAGATGCGGCCTCTGTCAATCTCATTCTGGTGAGGCAATAATGAACAGGGCCTTCTGTCGATGCATGGCGGATGGCTAGTATAAGCAAGACCCTGTGTTTTCATGACCCTGAGAGTAGGAGCCTCCTTAAATTTTGTGCCCTGGGCACTCACTAGCCTCACTGGTCCGGAGGAAGAATTAAACTCTCACTGTGTTAAGACACAGAGATTTGGGGGAGGGGCTTATCTGTTACTGAAGCACTCAGTAGCCTATTCTGACTGATAAAACACCCCCTGCGCTGGACTGCAAAGAGGAGCGTAGATAAGACTCCAGTATTGGGCCTGAGCTTTCCATGACCTGGAGACTCCACCTCTGAAATCACTTCTGTTTTTATTCATAAGGAAGCCATGACAGTTAGGAAAATAAAATCATATTAAGTAATCAAATTAAGCGAACTTACAGATATTCCTGTTAAGTGACAGGCATGGCCAGAATCAAAAAAAAGAGCAAGCTAACAACACAAGTGTCCCAGGGTAGGGTGACTGTACATAAATAGAAAGTAAGAGGGTAAATAGGCTGGTCAAGATTCAGATCAAATGCCTACTCTGCTCTTCTCAGGGCCCATTAAAAGTAGTTAAATTTCATTTATAACAGGCACGCATATCTGTCACAAATTACCTGCTGGGGTCAAATCAAGCTCTCCATGTACATGGTAATGGGTATAAGCAGCTCTGTCAACATAACCCAGAAAGCCCGTCAGACTCCTTATCTCAGTGCTTTAGATACCTGCCTAAAAGTATTCCATTCGTCTTCAAAATAATCACCTAGTTAAGTACTTTGTGGTCTACAGTTGGATTCTTTGGAATCAGAGAACCGTGATGAGCTCTCAGACCTTTTCTAGAAAATCAAAGTAATTTCCCCTTGCTGCAAACCTTTAGCTATCTCATGTAATTAGGGTGACTGGCATATCATGCAGCCTTATGCTGGGAGTTCGCCAGGTGCTTGCAGAATAGGCCTAATAAAGCCAAGACTGAGCTGAAGCCCAGGTGGGTCAGTGAGCTTCACACAGAGAAAAACCCTTCACAGCCACAAACTACACCCACAATTGTGGTCTCAAGACAAATTCTGTCAAATTAGCCACAAAGGAGCCTGGATAAGCATGTCTATAGCTCTCCACAACCCATCACTGCTAATGGAAAAATGAGTCCTAACACTCCTCTTCCTGGTTACATCATCTCTCTGGGGTTCTCCCTACTCACACGCCGTCTTTCAGACACACTCTTCCCTAAACTATCACTACTTTAGAACAGAAGAAATACCTACTAAAGAGCTTCAGGTCCTGGACGCTTTTTATCAAAGCTATCATGTTAATTGAGCCCCTTCCCCTGAGCTCTGAAGCCAGTAGTCACTGTCTGACAGGGCCCCTTCTCCTGATGTCCCAGAACTCCCAGGGCTCAATTAAAACACAGGTCATCACCTTCTTCCCCTAGCTGCTTGGCCTCCTGCATGGCCAGGCTTGAGAATGGTGAATCAAAGCCTGAAATCTGGGAGTCCTAGATTCCTCTCTTTCCCTCATTACCCAACACCCATCTTCAAATTCTAGTGCTCTTCCACCTCCCTGACATTTGCCCCCCATCCTTCCTGTCCATTTTCCTTGCCACTGCCCTCCTCTACCCAGAAGTTTCCGGGCTGTTTGTTCTCCTTCTCTGCAATCTCATGCCCTCCCGCAATCTACCTCTCACCCATGCCAGAGAAACCTGTCTAAAGACAAAAATCTGATTTTGACAGTCCTCTGTTGTGAAAAGTCTCAAGTATCCCATTAGGTAGAGAATAAATCCCAGAGCCGGGCTGCTGGATTTCCAGATTCCTCTCAAAATACTTGTGGTCTCCCCCTGGCATTCCCACATCATCCATCACAATCTGCTAGCAGTTGTCTGTACGTGTCACATACTTTCACACCTCCATGCTTTTCCTCCTGTGGGGTCACTAACTGGAAAGCCCTTCCCTTCAAGTCCTACCTGGGAAATTTCTACTCATCAGCTCGAATGTCAACTCTCTGAGGGCATTCCTCAGCTTCTTTCAGCCTTTTCCTTCCTCTGTGGACCCACTGTTCTGGTAAAACTTTCTGACCCTGTGTTTCAGTTACCTTCTGCTGCAAATCAACCCCCTCCCCCTGCAAAACACAGTGGATTAAAACCACCACCATTTTCTTATGGTTCATAATTCTCAGTGTGAACTGGCTCAGCTCAATAGTTATTCTGTTCTTTGTGATGTCAGCTAGGCTGCGATCATCTAGAATATTTCAAACAGCTCACTCACATGACCTGAGACTAATACAACATCGTAACTCTACTATATTCCAACATAAAATAAAAATAAAAAATAAAATAAAATGGCTCACTCCCATGGCTCACACTTGGTGTTGGCTGTTGTCTGGGAACTCAGCCTCTTTTCCCCTCTTTCACGTGGTTCGATCTTCTCACAGCATGCTGGCTAAATTCAGAGGGAAGAGAGTGTCCCAAGAGCAAAACTTCCAAGTGAAAGGAAGAAAAGTCTGCCCATCCTCTCTGAAGTCCCAGAATGCCATTTCCATCACATTGGTCAAGGCAGTCACTGGGTGGGAAAGATAAGTGCCAACTCTTTGAACGAGGAAGAGGGTGCTCAAACAGGGAGGGGGAGGAACCGTTGGGGCCGTCTTTGAAACTAGTTACCCACCCTGCTGGTGTGTATTCAGACTATCCTGAACATTCTAAATGCCTCTTGAGGATAAGCACTGTGTTTTAATCATCTCTTTACCCACAGCTCTTAGCATAGATCCTAGAACATGGTACTCAGATACTTGATAATGTGTTTGCTGACTCTATCAATCCAATTAAATCCTTAAATCAGCCCATCGTTTCGGAGCTCCTGTTCTGTGCTATTCGGTCTTGTTGAGTGTTGCGGAGTCGAAGAAAGGGTGTTTGCCCTCCAGAAGCTTATGAGTCAGGGACAACATTGCACCAAAGGGACATAACAGAAAAGGAGATGATTAATAGGTCGAGGCAATTACTAACAAGCCATCACTGGACAATCCATGACTGATTTCCAAGCTAACTGTGTGGGCGTTAATCCCTATAGATCTTCGAGGAGGCTGTGTTCACGTCATAGAGAAGAGGTTTTAGGTAAGAGATGGGGTTGCATCTGAATCTGAATGTCAAGCTAGGACTGGGATGGGAAAGAAATATGACCATGGTGGAACACTAGAAGCAATTATGTGGAGATGGGATCACACAAGTTGCATTACTTAGCATGCTTACACACACAAACACACATACACACGCAATTGTACATTTTTTTTTTCAATAGGATCCTTGCTATAAGCACACTCTAATAAGTAAGAAAGTAAATAACAGTGGTCAAAAATGTGAGTTCTAGGGCTTCCCTGGTGGCGCAGTGGTTGAGAGTCCGCCTGCCGATGCAAAGGACGCGGGTTCGTGCCCTGGTCCGGGAAGATCCCACATGCCGCAGAGCAGCTGGGCCCGTGAGCCATGGCCGCTGAGCCTGTGCTCCGCAACGAGACAGGCCACAACAGAGAGAGGCCCACGTACAGCCAAAAAAAAAATGTGAGTTCTAAATAACTTTAAAATATAACTAGGAGAAACAGATAAAACATGCACGGCATAGATTAGATTGCTCACTAAATATCACATTTTCCCAGCCTCTCCTGAAGTTGGTTTAGGCTGAAGTGAATATGACTTCTGGTCCAAGGCAAGAAAGAGCTCGTGGGAGGTCTCCATGCATCCTGTTTCCCTTCTGTGTAGTTGGAAGTAAAGAATTCTGAGATGGTAGAACTGCAGGATGGAATTTAGCCTGCATCTGTAAGTTAACCATCCCTGGAGAGCCATGAAAGAGTCACTTCACCTATCTCAGACTGCGATGTGGCCAAGAGATATTGTCTTCAGCCATTGAGAAATTTCAGTTTTATTTGTTACTGCAGCGTAGCTTACCCTATTCTATTATACCTAGTGTTCTCACTGAAGGAACTGCAACATCACATTATAAAAATTATTCATCCTCTATTTAGAAAAGACAGCAAGCAAAGAAAACTTTTAAAATCTACTTTTGGCTATCTACAATAGAGAGGTACGCCTTCCTGCCTAGGAGCAAGTGATTAGGAGGTATCTAATTAAACAGTCAGCATCTACACCCCTTGCGTACATTGACTGGACTCACTTATGCATTGCTGTGCAGAACAGTCTGCAATAGCTCTAATCAGTGGCAGTAGAAGGTGAGCAAGGGAAGACAAAGGTTATCTGAAATAAACATATAATTCTCAAACCTTATTAAGTCAACATCTCCCCCAACCAGACTTTTTAACATGGCTACTAACAAGTAGAAAATGACTCTCCTGCTTCCTCTTCCCAGTTCCTCATCTAATTACATGAGCGATAACCAAAGGACCAATCACCTAAGAAGGGAGCCAGAGGCCAGAGAAATCCACAAGCTAGAAAACTGGAGCCAGAATCTTGGGCGGCAGCTCCACCTGGACCATTATTTTATTGCCTGAGACTGTCCTAGATGAGACACTTTATTTTTTCTATCAGCTCCATTTATTCTCTGGCTTGAAGGAACGTCCAGCTGCATACTGGTTTCTGGGTCCTCATGAGTTTCTTAGGCTGTGCATTAAACTTGAGACAAAGAACACTTGTTTTTTTGGAATAAGCTCCTCGAAGGGGGCAGTGTTCGCAAAAGGCCCATTCTGAGAATGGTCCTACTTGATCTAGAGCGCGAGGGATATACAAGAGTAATAGAATTGACTCTTAATTATCGGCCCTGAAGAGAGGAAGCCAAGGGAATAAATATCCCAACCTCACTCTCCTCTTGCCCTCCCATCTCCTGCCAGTGCCTCCCACTGGCTGAACCGAATCAGAAGCCAGAGGGGCCCATGGATGCAGTCCACACAACTCCCCCTCCCAGGAATCAGAGTAAGATGGAGAAGGACAGAGAATAGTCCTGGAGAGGCGAATGGAGAATATCCAGCACAATGATGAAAACCGAAAGGTTACAACCTTAGAGAAAAGTCATCTTTAGCTGAATTAGTATCAGTCGTCAACTTACACACACCAGTATATACAATGGGCATGCTTAAATTTAGAGGACTTTCCTTTGCCCAACATAGTGATTCTCCTTTCTTTCCCCCAAGGCAGAACAGTGAGGAAGCAGAGACTGGAAGGAGCTTTCTCCTCTTCAGACTATAATTGATGTGGCTGTCGGACATGTCTCATTAGCACCCAACCAAGTAGCAGCCACCACACAACTTTCTTATGGCCTTTGTGCTAAAAAGATGCCCTTTAGTGGAGCCAACCCGGATGCATTAGAACTTCCCTGTCTCTGATCACCAGCTGGAAGAGCCTTCCCTGGAAGGTGGAGCCCATGGCCCAGTCCTGAATACTCCACACCCTCAGTATCTGGGGGTCCCAACACCCCCTTTCAGGAGTACGATTCAGCACAAAAGTGCTGATGAAGGAAGCCTTTCTCCTGGCTCCAAAGGTTCATGTTTCTACCTCATTCCAGGGTTAATTTTACCCAGATCATGCATCTCAACCTGTCAGAATCCCATGCGAGTCAGTCAACCGTCCACTCCTCAAATCTCTGCTGACTGCCTTCCATGCCTGGAAGCTCTCACCAATGCCCTGGTTCTTAACTGCTTCTGGTTCTCCATGGGTCTTTACTGGCCATGGCTACTTCCCTGCTATCCCTAGCACGCCCTGAGCCAGCCTCACCCTACAGTGTACAGTGTCCTGCTAATGAGGTCCCTCCTGTGACTTGCTCTCTAAATGCCTCCTTCCTCCCCGGGTTTGCATTGGTTCCCTGCTTCCCCAGAGTCCCCCCTGCCTCCTTCTCCTCAGAGATGCTATCCTTCCGGTCTACATCCCCATCAGAAATTCTATGCCTTTAGATCCCCAAACTTTTCTGGAATCATATATCTGATGAGCAGCCCATAAAAGTGCTTAATGTACTAAGCCAACTCCTGTGAGCTTTGACTGTGTTCTTAGAGGGGGTAGGGATGAGAATGAGAAATGTTTTAACATTTTTATAAAGTAAAATAAAATCATGGCTCTCATGTAAATATAAAATAAAAACATGTCAAAGATTTTAACTCATTAATTAATGAGGAAACCAGTAAGATGTTACACATCATTCAAAGGAAAACTCATAGAGCCATACATATACAAGCAGGCAATAAGTAATGTTGGGATGAATGCACAAACAGATGCAAAATTCGTCCAAAATAAGTTACATTCCACCAGACACAATTCATTTGCATTTCTGTGAACAAGAATAATTTGCATTATTATTAGTTTTCTATAATTTAGAGTTATAAAATAGCTCAAAATCAATGAAAGGTGGAGATAACCACGAAGGGTACTCTAAAAAGGATACCCAGTAAACCTTTTCTTTGCCAATTTTAAAATCTTTCACCATTTTTCCTGATAGGAGAAAGGCCTCTCCCCTTTCCCATAGGAAGCCACGTCTAACATAACTATCGGAAGCACTGTCTGTGAGTGGGAACGGGCATTTCTGCTTATGGAGACCAATATATGTGTCTTCAAATCCAAACCTCCATAAGTGCTATAGACTGAATGTTTGTGTTCCCCACCCAAAATCTGTATGTTGAAATCCTAACCCCCCAGTGTGATGGTATTAGGCGGTGGGGCCTTTGGGAGGTGAGCACATCGTGAGACTGGGGCCCTCGTAAATGGAATTAGTACCCTTATAAAAGAGACCCTGGAGAGCTCCCTCGCAGAACCTGACCACACTGGCATCCTGACCTTGAACTTCCAGCCTCCAGGTACTTTGTTACAGCAGCCTGAATAGACTAAGACAACAAAGCATGGCAGCTTCCTCCCTTTTAGAGCATTGCTATCAAGAGTGTGGTCTGGCATTACCTAAAAAGCTGGTTTAGAAATTCAAATTTTGGGATTTCCCTGGTGGCGCAGTGGTTAAGAATCCGCCTGCCAATGCAGGAGACAAGGGTTTGGGCCCTGGTCCAGGAAGATTCCACATGCCATGGAGCAACTAAGCCCGTGCACCACAACTACTGAGCCTGTGCCCTAGAGCCCACGTGCCACAACTACTGAAGCCCGCATGCCTAGAGCCTGCGCTCCCTAACAAGAGAAGCCACTGCAATGGGAAGCCCGTGCACCCCAATGAAGGGTAGCCCTCGCTCACCACAACTAGAGAAAGCCCAAGCACAGCAATGAAGACCCAACGCAGCCAAATACAAAATATTAATTAATTAATTAATTTTTTAAAAAAGATATTCAAATTTTGGCTTCCGTCTAAATCAGAATCTATATTTTAAAAGGTCCCAGACCTACATAAATGGAAAGATATCCCACGTTTATGGATCAGAAGACTTAATATTGTTAAGATATCAATACTCCCCCAAATTATCTACAGATTCAACACAATCCCTATCAATATCCCAGCAAGCTTTTTTGGGAAAAAAACTGTCAAGCTTATCCTAAAATTCATATGGAAATACAAGGGACCCAGAACAGCCAAAACAACCTTGAAAAGAAGAATAAAGTTGGATGACTCATACTTTCCTATTTCAAAACTTATTACAAAGCTACAGTAGTCAAGGCAGGGTTGTACTATTGTAAGTTTAGATATATAGATTTACAGAATAGAACTGGGAGTCCAGAAATAGGCCCATATATTTATGGCCAATTGATTTTCAACAAGTATGCCAAGACCATCCAATGGGGAAAGAATAGTCTTCTCAGCAAATGGTACTGGGATAACTGAAGACCCTCATACAACAGAATGAAGTTAGATTCCCTACCTCACATCATATACAAAAATTAATTCAAAATGGATCAGACACATAAACGTACCTAAATCTAACATCTAAAACTATAAAATTCTTAAAAGAAAACCTAGGTGTAAATCTTTGTGACCTTAAATTAGGCAATGGTTTCTTGATATGACACCAAAAGCACCAGTGACAAAAGAAAAATAAATTGTACTTCATCATAATTAAGAACTTCTGTGCTTCAAAGGAATCACCATTAAGAAAGTGAAAAGACAACCCACAGAATGGAAGAAAATATTTGTGAATCATGTATCTGGATAACGGACCTTTATCCAGAACAGATGCAGAACTCTTACAACACGACAATAAAAAGACAAACGGGGCTTCCCTGGTGGCGCAGTGGTTGAGAGTCCGCCTGCCGATGCAGGGGATACGGATTCATGCCCCGGTCCGGGAAGATCCCACGTGCCGCGGAGCGGCTGGGACCGTGAGCCACGGCCGCTGAGCCTGCGCTCCGCAACAGGAGAGGCCGCAGCAGTGAGAGGTCCGCGTACCGCAAAAAAAAAAAAAAAAAAAAAAAAAAGACAAACGATTCTATTTTTCAATGGGCAAGAGATTCGAATAGATACTTCTCTAAAGAAGACATGCAAATGGCCAATAAGTACATACAAAGGTGCTAAACATCATTAGTCATTAGGGAAATGCAAATCAAAACCACAATGCGATACCACTTACTGTCCACTAAGATGATTAAAATTTTTAAACAGACAATAACAGTGTTAGAACCTTCACATATTGCTGGTAGGAATGTAAAAATGGTGCTTTGGAAAACATCCTGGGAGTTCCTCAAAATATTAAACATAGAGCTACCATATAACCCAGCAATTCCATGCCTATGTATATTCCCAAGATAATCAAAAACATGTATACACAATAACCTGTACAAGAAGGTTCATAGCAACATTATTCATAATAGCCACAGAATGGAAACAACTCAAATGTCCATCAACTGATGAAAGGATAAATAAAATGTGATATATCCGCATAATGGAATATGATTTAGCAATAAAAAGGATAAAAGCTTTAAAACCTTATGCTAAGTAAAAGAAGGCAGATACAAAAGGCCACATACTACATGTTTGCATTTATTTGAAAAGTCCAGAACAGGCAAATCTACAGAGATAGAAAGTTGATTAGTGGTAGCCAAACCTGGGGGGAGGCAGGATGGGGAGTGAGTGCTAATGGGTAGGGAATTTCATTTTGGAGTGAGGAAAATACTCTGAGTTGTGGTAATGGTTGCACAACTCCATGAATATACAAAAAAAACAGGTAAATGTTCACTTTCCAAAGGTGAATTTTATAGTATATGAATTATACCTCAATAGGGTTATTATTATTTTTTTAACGGTCTCAAGACAGGGCAGAGTTGCCCTGGGTTTCCGGCCTCACCCAGGTTCCTAGGGAACCTAGAGCACGGTGCCCCGCCCCCTTCCGGCCACCTTCTCCCCCTTCCGGTAGTGGACCCTCCCCCCACCCTTTGTCCCCCTCCCCTTCCCTGTCCCACAATGCACTCCATTTCCGGCCCGCCCTAAAGAGGGTGCCCAGCGCCTCCGGCCGCCCTCTTCGACCACATGGGGACAATCCGACGCCGCTACCGCGGACGCCACAGCTTCGCCTTCACCTTGGCCTTCACACCAGCCATGGTGCCGGCGCTGCCTGCCACGCTGCAACGGCCGCCCTCGCAGGTGCGCCAGAACTACCACCCCGACTGCGAGGCCGCCGTCAGCAGCCATTTCACCCTGGAGCTCCACGCCTCCTTAGTGTGCCTGGCCACGGCCTTTTACCTCGACCGCGACGACATGGCCTTGAAGCACTTCACCCAGTTCTTCCTGCGCTGCTCCCACGAGCACAGCGGGCGGGCCCAGGGCCTGATGCGCCTGCAAAACCAGCGCGGGGGCCGCCTCAACTTCCAAGACATCAGGAAGCCAATCAGTGACGAGTGGAAGAGCGGCCTCAAGGCCATGAAGTGCGCCTTGTTCCTGGAGAAGTGCGTGAACTGGAGCCTGCGCCAACTGCACCAGCTGGCCACCAACAAGAGCGACCCCCACCTGCGTCACTTCCTGGCAACCCACTACCTCAGCCAGCAGGTGGCGTTCATCAGCGAGTTGGAGGGTCACGTCACCGCCCTGAGCATGTTGGGGGCCCCGGAAGTCGACCTGGCAGGGTACCTCTTTGACAAGCTCACCCTGGGCGACAGCGACAAGAAGAACTGAGCCTGGACTGGACTTCCCCAGAGCCACGGGGTGACCAGAGCCCTGGTCACCGTGCCTGCCATGCAGACGGCAATAGTGCCCTTGCAGAAGAAGTTCACTTAAGTTTTTTTCTTCCAGTTTTACCACTTCTTCCAATAAAGTCGTCTGGTTCTTAAGTCTCCCCTTGGTTCCTGTGTGCAAATCTCTCACTTTTTAAAAGACGTATCCAGGGGCTTCCCTGCGCGTCCGGAGCCTTGCTCCGCAACGGGAGAGGCCACAATGGTGAGAGGCTCACGTACCGAAAAAAAAAAAAAAAAAAAAAAAAAAAAAAACAAAAAAAAAACCCCGCGTATCCAGGAGGCTCTCCACCCACCCATGCCCCACCCACATGCAGCTCAGGATCTCCACAGAGGGAGGGAGAAAGCATTCCATGGGGCCCTGGAAAGTGCAAAATCCATCCTCCCCTTTTAAACAGTGTGTGGGGGGTGGGGTGAGATGGGTGGTCTGGGGCCCTAATGGGTGGGTGGGTGGTGTCTGCAGGTGCCTATATATGGTAAAGATATAAAAGAATATGGTCTAGAATTCATCACAGTAGTTGCCTCTGGGGAAGAACTGAAGGGAATGGGCAGGGATTAAAAGAAAGGGGGGCTTCAGCATTATCTGATGTATCTTAGTTCAATAAATTATGCAGATGTTAATGGTTGTTGATTCTCAGTAGCAAGCTGAGGGCCCTGGAAGCCAACATGTCAGAGTCTGTTGTTGACAAGCTCACCCTGGGCTAGAGTCATAATGGGGAATGAGCCTTGGGCTGTCCTCCCCATAGCCAGGGGTTGACCAACTAAAATAATAATAATGGCACTTTGCAAGTCCAAGTCCTCTTATTTACATTCTTGTATTTTATTTATATAAGAACTCAAGAAGTAAGAAGGATAGGTGTTATCAGTGAGAAAAAGGTAGGCCACACAGGTAAGAAGTAGCAACGTGGAATGTGGACATGAACATAGATTTTCTGATGCCATATTTGTGTGTGTGTGTGTGTGTGTGTGTGTGTGTGTGTGTGTGTGTGTTACCCCACAGGTTAACAATGGGTTAAGAAAGATTGTGTGGGTAGACTGGGAATCCAGCCAGATAACTAGCCTCAGAAGGGAGGGAAATCCCTGACACTCTTAAAGACAGCCCTGATCACTGCCGTCTCTCCTCTAATTACAGGTGTGCCTTCCAGCCTAGGGTGGGAAAGGCTGCTAAACCTCAGCCAACATCCTTCTCATAGGAAAGAAGTCTTCAGAATTGGGCACCGAATGCATAAGAGGTAGCAGGGCACCTGGCAGGAAGGCAGTCACCACCTATACACATGAATCCCTCTGTTCAGGTTCTCTCCCTCACACAGGCAGCAACACTGCTACCTGAGTTGGCCCTGAATACCTGCAAGACTTTGGGACTGGAAATCCCCAGAGATTGCATCTTTGCCTGTGGTGGCTTCTCTCCAGGCACAAAAGGGGAGGGGAGGGGCTGCAAAACACACATGTTCTGCCTGCAAATTCACCTCATCTGGACTGAGAAACCCTGTATTTTTGCTATGCATGGGGTACTGTAATCTATACACCAAAGCACTGCCTGTCATGGGCTCTTCACCTGGATTCTAAAGCTGACTCCAGTCTTGGGTGCCGGGCCCCCCTTTTTATCCCATCTTTTCCTTTTGTGCAATTCAGAGGGACTCCCCGGGATAAAGCAGAGAAGTCTACTTAGAGCTACATCCTCTTATTTTACCTGGAAAAGAAGGATTTCCTCACCTGCAAGATTCAAAGAGACTTGTGATTATAACACTCCAGGGCCTATTACAAGCCACTACTTGTAGTGTCACATTTCACAGCTTTTCTTTAAGAATCCCTGGCAGGGAAGTTTAAATACGGTGGCAGCTCAATTATTTCTCTCCTTGTTCTTCTACAAGACAAAAGTGAACATTCTAAATCCCCCTTTTCCTAGTTCAGTTTTGGGGTCCACAGTCTTTTGAACATGTGGGGCAGTGATGGAAAGGAGTAAGAAACGTTCAGACTAATGGAGTTTGCCCCGTTGTACTTTACAGCATCTTGACTTTGTCCATCACTGTAAGTCTCCTCATTTTCCCACCCTCCCCTGCCTGCCGTATACCTCTCAAAAGGGGTGAGCAAACTTCTCGTGGGTGGGTCACCTTCCTGCATACTCACAGCCTTCCCGACTCCTTGATAACCTGACTTTCAAGACATGGGAGTGAGTTGTGACTTGGTCTTCCAGCCCTGGAAAATACCACCCTGAAATGCACAGCTGGATGGTTGTCCGTCACTGGCCGTGCTCTGTTGCTTGGGGGAATGATGTGTGAAATAGTGGCTGTTGCTATGGGTACCGGAGTCTCAGGCAATGATAATATCAGGACAGACTGAGGGAAAATGATAATAAAATTGATAACTTCATCTCAGGCTCAAACACGGATTCAGATTAACTGTGTTGAATAATTTACCTCTGGGGGAAAAAATCCTCACTCTATCACAAAAGGAAATTTCTTAATAGATGGTTGTCACTGACAAATTGTACTTCATTTTCCAGAAAAAGGAAAAGTTATTTTTTTCCCTCAGAAATGTGTGACAAGCCGTACAAAGCACCCATTAATTTCTCCTGAATCATCCCTACTCTTGAAATTTGTTCTACATTTCTGATTTTTAATTTCTCCTTTAATTTTTTTCATTTGCCAGCAATTCCAGTTTCTTTTCACAAGCCCAAGAGACATAACTAATCAAGTATTCAGGAGATGAAGGCATTATCACTAATCTTGGAAGTGATACTATGCTTCAGGTTTTAAAATAAAAATTTTTATTACAGGTTTTTTTATTTTGCAGTCCTGAGTTCATCTTCAGAGGGATATTGATGGAGAATATGCTCCAGGAAAGCTGAAGTGAAGGGTGAAATGAGGGTGATTAGAAAAGCATTAGGACACCTAAAAAGTAAAGAAATGTATACCTTGATTCATTTAGTCAAGAAGGATGTAAGAGTGGAATAAGTTACAGTGAGAAAGCAAAGTAGTAAGGGCTAACATAATAATCATGTATCAGTTTGGATTGGGTTTGGTTATGAGAAACGGAGATCAGAAAAGCAGTGGCTTTAAGAAAAAAAAGGGTTTCCTCTCCCATATGTAAAACAAGTATGGAGGAAAACAGTTCCGGCTGCTGAGGATATTCCTTCCATTTCATTTCACTCATTCCAAGAGGTGCATTTTTTTTCACATTTTCACATCTTTAAAATTGGGATACATCTTACAATCACTGCTGGCTACAGCTGTCATTGCCTGAACAAGCACATCAGGACTCAATGGAGTGGTCTCACTGGCTAGGAACAAACTTCTAGCGACATTAGAAGAGTACTCAGTATTCAAGAAATTCTGCATCACCAACACTCTTGATGGTACAGAGGACGATATTAAGAGACACCAATATTATTAAGAGATACTGAGTACAAAAGTGATTAGAAGAGTTGCAATTTGTTTTATTAAAATCATTTGTTTATTCCAGCTCTATTGAGATATAATTGACATATAACATTGTGTAAGTTTAAGGTGTACAACATGATGACTTGATACACATATATATTGTGAAATGATTACCATAATGAAGTTAGTTAACACATCCTTCACCTCACATAATTACCTTTTTGGGGGGGTGGTGAGAACATTTAAGATTTACTTGAAACCATCGACAAAACAAAAAGACAACCTACTGAATGGGAGAAAATATTTGCAAATGATATGACCAAAAGGGATTAATATCCAAAATATATAAACGGCTCATACAACTCAATATAAAAAAACATAAAACCTGATTTTAAAATGGACAGAAGACCTGAATAGACATTTTTCCAAAGAAGACATGCAGATGGCTAACAGGCACATGAAAGGATGCTCAACATCACTAATTATTAGAGAAATGCAAATCAAAACTACAATGATCTCAAAACCACAATGATCACCTCACACCCATCAGAATGGCTCTTACCAAAAAGTCTACAAATAGGACTTCCCTGGTGGCGCAGTGGTTGATAGTCCGTCTGCCGATGCAGGGCACATGGGTTCGTGCCCCGGTCTGGGAAGATCCCACGTGCCGCGGAGCGGCTGGGCCCGTAAGCCATGGCCACTGGGCCTGCGCGTCCGGAGCCTGTGCTCCGCAACGGGAGAGGCCACAGCAGTGAGAGGCCCGCGTACCGCAAAAAAAAAAAAAAGTCTACAAATAGCAAACGTTGGCAAGGATGTAGGGAAAAGGGAACCCTCATACACTGTTGGCAGGAATGTAAATTGGTGCAGCCACTATGGAAAGCAGTATGCAGGTTCCTCAAAAAACTAAAAATAGAACTACTATATGATCCAGCAATTCCACTCACTCCTGGGTATATATCCAAACAACAACACAAACACTAATTTGAAAAGATACATGCACCACAATATTCAAAGCAGCGTTATTTACAACAGCCAAGATATGGAAGCAACCCAAATGCCTATCACCAGATCAATGGATAAAGAAGATGTGAGATATAAATATATATATATGGAATATTACTCAGCCATAAAAAAGAATGAAATTTTGCATGTTCAACAACATGGATGGACTTGGAGGGCGTTATGCTTAGAGACAGAAGTCAGAGAAAGACAAATACTGTATGTTATCACTTATATGTGGAATCTAAAAATATAAAACAAATGTATACAACAAAACAGAAACAAACTCACAGATACAGAGAAGAAACTAGCGGTTACCAGTGGGGAGAGGGAAGTGGGGAGGGGCAAGATAGGGGTAGGGGATGAAGAGATATAGACTACTATGGATTAAACAGATAAGCAACAAGGATATATTAAACAACACAGGTAACTACAACCATTATTTTATAATAACTTAAAATGGAGTATAAGCTCTAAAAATATTGATCACTATGTTGTACACCTGAAATTAATATAGTAAATCGACTATACTTCAATAAAAGAAACATTTTTAAAAGATTTACTCTCTTAGCAACTTTCAAGTATATAATACAATATTGTTAACTATAGTCACCATGCTACAGATTAGATCCCCAGAACTTATCTTATGACTGAACATTTGTACCCGTTGACCAATATCTCCCCATTTCCTCCAACCCCCAGCCCTGGGCAACCACCATTCTACTCTCTATTTCTATGAGTATGGCTTTTTTAGATTCCACATGTAAGTGAGAGCACATAGAATTTATCTTTTCTGTCTGACTTATTTCACTTAGCATAATGTCTTCAAGGTCCATCCTTGTTGCAAATGGCATGATTCCCTTCCTTTTTTCCATTGCACATATACCACATTTTCTTTATCCATGCATCTGTGTCAATGGACATTCAGTTTGTTTCTATGCCTTGGCTATTGTGAATAATGTTATAAACACGGGGGTGCAGATATCTTAGAAGAGTTGAAATTTGAATCTAGAGAAGTTCTATCAGTGCCTTAAACAATATATTTAGTGCATAGTTTCCTTTTTTTGTGTATGCACAAGAGTGATCTAATGACAAAAAAATTCCGTCTAAATAAGTGTAAAAGAGATCTTTTAATAAGTATAAATTGAAAAATCTACGAAAAATCCAATGGATTAAAAAAAGCTTGTGTCTTACTTTAATTGGTAGCATTTTCTTTGTTTCTTTGTGGTTCCTAAAATAATGGTGTGCCTTAAAACTGACATGTTTGATTTGATAAAATACATTATTTTGTTGTTCCACTGTACAGGGGCTTCTGGTCTTAAGCAATATTTTCCAATATGGCTACTGGAGCTCCAACTACTTACACCAGCATACAAGGAAGAAGAAAGAATAGATAGATAGATAGATAGATAGATAGATAGATAGATAGATAGATAGATAGAAAGAAAGAAAGAAAGAATATATGGGGAAAGATCGGGACCTTTGCTAGGAGGAGGGAAAAGATAATAAATCTGGGTGCCATGAATGGAGGGTTGATCTCTGAGTTAAGGGGTGGCAGAATTACTGTGATTTCTGATTCAGGGGAACATTGTCATGGGAACATTTATTTTCCTTCAAAATCAGAGGATCCAATAGAAAGGACCAGGCCACATTCACCTGCAGATGTGTTTTGTTTGAACTAATGATTTTTAAAATGATTTTTCAATTTTGGAATAAGTTTAGATTTACATAAATGTTGCAAAGATAGTACAGACAGTTTCTGTATATCCTTCACCCAGTTTCCTCTGTTAACATCTTACATAACCATGGTGCATTTGTTAAAAATAAGAAATTAGAACTAGCACATTACGATTAACTAAATTCCACAGTATATTCAGACTTCACCAATTTTTCCACTGAAGTCCCTTTTCTGTTCTGGGTTCCAATCCAGGATACCACATTGCATTTAATGTCATGTCTCCTTGGCCTCCCCTGTTTCAGTCTTTCCTTGTTTTTCACAATCTTGAGAGTTTTGAAGAGTACTGGGCAAGTATTTTATAGAACGTTTACCAACCTGGGTTTCTCTGAGGTTTTCTCCTGATTAGACTGGGTTATGGGTTTGGGCTAAGAATATCACAAAGATGATGTGCTCTTCTCATCACATCATATTAGGAGGTACACGCTATCCACATGACTTATCACTGGTGATGTTGACCTTGATCATTTGGTTGAGGTGGGGTCTGCCAGCTTTCTCCCCTGAAAAGTTAATATTTTCCTTTCTATTCTCTACTCTTTAGAAGCCAGTCACTAAGTCCAGTTCAACCTCAAGGGATGGGGAGGAGGAATTAAGTACCACCTCCTGGATGGTGAGACTATCTACCTGTAATATTTGAAATTCTTCTGAAAAGAAAACTTGTAGCTTCTCTGCCATTTATGTACTTATTCAGTCATTTATTGTATTTAAACTGGTACGGACTCAGAGATACTTACTTCCTACTTTGGGTTATAATCCAATACTACATTATCTATTTAGTTGCTCAAGTTCTTCCAGATTTGGTCACTGGGAACTTTCACTTGGTTCTTGCATCCCTTTGACATTCTCCCATCACTCTGTGCGTGTGTGTGTATGTGTGTGTGTGTGTGTAGTACTTCCTTTCTGGCACTACAAGATGCTCCAAGCTCATGATGTATTTTCTCTGCCCCAGCCCTAGAATCAGCCACTTCTCCAAGGAGTCCCACTTCCTTTTACTGGATAAATTATATTTAGAAACTAAGATCTTGGCAAACTAGTGAGTTTTTAACTGGAAGAATTCTCATAAAATTCTATATTTCTGGCTTTTCTTAAAAATATTAACTGTCTGGCCACTCTGGGCCCTGTCCCATGGGAACATTCATATGGAACTGAGTTTCAGTGGCCATCTTAATGTAATTACATTCTCCAATTCACCACAGAAAATGCCATCCAAGCAATGTAATTTGGGTACCCAAATGTACCTCTTCATAAATCTAAATTACCCACTGGGCCCTGCTGGTACTCACTTTTGTATTGTTGTTCTTAGATCCTGTCTCAAGCACCATGGAGAGTGCAGGAGTCAGTAACTTGGAATGGATCCTCTGCCCCAGAAAAAGGATGGTCCCTGTCCCTTAGGTTGATGTGCCCCTGTGTCTCTGGGCCTCTAACGGTATTTGGGAGATTAAACTTGGATCACTGGGTTGTCTGTTTCCTTGCTGCTTAGAAGTCAAAAGAGCTCAGCTTATAGCTTCATCTACAGGTGTCTCTGTCAGTTTCTTGTCCCCCTGTTGGCCAAAGCACTCAACTGCTTTTACCTTCTGTTATCACTTTATGTCATGATGAGAAATTACCTTGATGCTTGTGTAGACTTCAACTGCATCACCAGGCAGGATATACGAAATGTCACAGGCCAAAAGGCTCACAGATCAAACTAAGGTGGCTTGGATCACACTGTTTACTGAATGATTAAGAACAGTGAGAATCAAGGGGGTGGGGAGAGAGGGAAAGAGGGAGGGGGAGAAAGGGGGGAGGGGGAGAAAGGGGGAAGGGAGGGAGGGCACGAACGAGCCCAAGGGAAGGACCATACAGCCTGAATCCTATGTCATGCAATGTTCACAGGTCCATTCTCTACTGCTTTAGCTTTCCGCACTTCATATGATTATAAAGACCAGGAATGAAGATATGTAGAGCCAATATACACCAGTTCTGTCAGAGACACCAAGGTGCAAGTACTCCCAGTGTACAGGGCAGAGGACATATGGGAACAAAACTGGTGTCCCCCATGGGCGGCTGATCTAAGGATGCGACAATTGTCATGAACACTTGGTGTCTACTTGGTCCTTCCATCCCTTCCTATTCGGAACACATATATTCTGCTGACTTTATCCATCTCTAATATATCTCACAAGAATTATCTATATTTAGTTTTGTCTAACCTACTTATTTGTTTTTCTTCCCTACTGCACAGTATTCTTAATTCTTAAATTCTTGCTTACATAAACAATGAACAAACATGTCCCTATAGAAGCAACTTCTAATCTGTTCTTCAGAGATGAACTGGCCCAGAGAGGTGTCATGAATGTTTTGCAGGGTACTGTTAGGTTGGTTCCTGTCCAGGCTCTGCTGACTAGAATCTTTGTTGCCCACCTTGACGATCATCTGGAAACCCTCTCAGGAGCATACCCAGCTCACAATAAAGGGACTCATGACCCCATTTTCTTTAAGGACCTTGATTCCATAGCCCCTTAGCTTCCAATGTCTTGAAGAAATCATTCTCTTCAGCAATCGGGAAAGGAGAGGAAAAAATTCTTCCAAAAAAAAAAGATATCCCTGCCTAGTTGCCCCACCTCTGTACAGGTCTGATATCTGTAGTGGACTAGGTCCAGGGGGCTCTTGGAAGAAGAAAGATGGGGGCAGAAAGTTGATTTCCTCATCTAAGAGTAAATGGAAAGGAAAGGAAAATATAGGAGAGGGAAGAACACTCCCAAACTCATTCTATGAGGCCATGATCATCCTGATACCAAAACCAGACAAAGACGTCACAAAGAAAGAAAACTACAGGCCATTATCACTGATGAACAGAGATGCAAATATCGTCAACAAAATACTAGCAAACAGAATCCAACAGCACATTAAAAGGATCATACACCATGATCAAGTGGGGTTTATCCCCAAAATGCAAGGATTCTTCATATATGCAAATCAATCAACGTGATACACCATAGTAACAAATTGAGGGAGAAAACCATATGATCATCTCAACAGATGCAGAGAAAGCTTTCGACAAAATTCAACACCCATTTATGATAAAAACCCTCCAGAAAGCAGGCATACAGGGAACTTTCCTCAACATAATAAAGGCCATGTATGACAAAACCACAGCCAACATTGTTCCCAATGGTGAAAAACTGAAACCGTGTCCTCTGAGAGCAGGAATAAGACAAGTGGTTGTCCACTCTCACCACTCTTATTCAATGTAGTTTTTGGAAGTTTTAGCCACAGCAACTGGAGAAGAAAAAGAAATAAAAGGAATGCAAATCAGAAAAGAAGAAGTAAAGCTGTCACTGTTTGCAGCTGACATGATACTATAAATAGAGAATCATAAAGATGCTACCAGAAAACTACTAGGGCTAATCAATGAATTTGGTAAAGTAGCAGGACACAAAATTAATGCACAGCAATCTCTTGCATTCCTATACAGTAACGATGAAGAATATGAAAGAGAAATTAAGGAAACATTCCCATTTACCACTGCAACAAAAAGAATAAAATACCTAGGAACAAACCTACCTAAGGAGACAAAAGACCTGTATGCAGAAAAGTACAAGACAGTGATGACAGAAATTAAAGATGATACAAACAGATGGAGAGATATATCATGTTCTTGGATTGGAAGAATCAACATTGTGAAAATAACTATACTACTTAAAGCAATCTACAGATTCAATACAATCCCTATCAAACTACCAATGGCATTTTTCACAGAACTAGAACAAAAAAATTCACAATTTATATGGAAACACAAAAGACCCCGAATAGCCAAAGCAATCTTGAGAAAGAAAAACGGAGCTGGAGGAATCAGACTCCCAGACTTCCGACTATACTACAAAGCTACAGTAATCAACACAGCATGGTACTGGCATAAAAACAGAAATATAGATCAATGGAACAGGATAGAAAGCCCAGAGATAAACCCACGCACATATGGTCACCTTATCTTTGATAAAGGAGGCAAGAATATACAATGGAGGAAAGACAGCCTCTTCAATAAGTGGTGTGGGGAAAACTGGACAGCTACATGTAAAAGTATGAAATTAGAACACTCCCTAACACCATGCACAATAATAAACTCAAAATGGGTTAAAGACCTAAATGTAAGGCCAGACACTATAAAACTCTCAGAGGAAAACATAGGCAGAACACTGTACATAAATCACAGCAAGTTCCTTTTTGACCCACCTCCTAGAGAAATGGAAATAAAAACAAAAATAAAGAAATGGGACCTAATGAAACTTAAAAGTTTTTGCACAGCAAAGGAAACCATAAACAAGACAATAAAGACAACCCTCAGAATGGGAGAAAATACGTGCAAATGAAGCAACTGACAAAGGATTAATCTCCAAAATTTACAAGCAGCTCATGCAGCTCAATATCAAAAAAACAAACAAACCAATCCAAAATTGGGCAGAAGACCTAAATAGACATTTCTCCAAAGAAGATATACAGATAGCCAACAAACACATGAAAGGATGCTCAACATCACTAATCATTAGACAAATGCAAATCAAAACTACAATGAGGTATCACCTCACACCAGTCAGAATGGCCATCATCAAAAAAATCTATAAACAATAAATGCTGGAGAGGGTATGGAGAAAAGGTAACCCTTTTGCACTGTTGGTGGGAAGGTAAATTGGTACAGCCACTATGGAGAACAGTACGGAGGTTCCTTAAAAAACTAAAAAGAGAACTACCATATGACCCAGCAATCCCACTACTGGTCGTATACTCTGAGAAAACCATAATTCAAAAAGAGTCATGTACCACAGTGTTCACTGCAGCACTATTTACAATAGCCAGGACATGGAAGCAACCTAAGTATCCATCGACAGATGGATAAAGAAGATGTGGCACAGATATACAATGGAATATTACTCAGCCATAAAAAGAAACGAAATTGAGTTACTTGTAGTGAGGTGGATGGACCTAGAGTCTGTCCTACTGAGTGAAGTAAGTCAGAAAGAGAAAAACAAATACAGTATGCTAACACATATATATGGAATCTTTAAAAAAATGGTTCTGAAGAACCTAGGGGCAGGACAGGAATAAAGACGCAGATGTAGGGAATGGACTTGAGGACACGGGGAGGGGGGAAGGGTAAGCTGGGATGAAGCAAGAGAGCAGCATGGACATATATACACTACCAAATGTAAAATAGCTAGTGGGAAGCAGCCACATAGCACAGGGAGATCAGCTCCGTGCTCTGCGACCACCTAGAGGGGTGGGATAGGGAGGGTGGGAGGGAGACGCAAGAGGGAGGGGATATGGGGATATATATACATATGTATAGCTGACTCACTTTGTTATAAGGCAGAAACTAACACACCATTGTAAAGCAATTATACTCCAATAAAGATATTAAAAAAAGAGTAAATGGAAAGGGAAGATATGGCTACATGGAGTGTAGACATGGATGCAGGGAGTTTCAAGAAGCCATTGGACGTTCACTGAATAGCTATTTATGAGAATAAAGAAAGAAGGCAACATGGGACTGGTTAACTGTAGTCCTGAATATACAATATTAAGCCATCACTAAAATTACATTTTCTCAGGCAACTTTGGTCTTGCCCATTAGAAGAGGAGATTAGGAGATTAGGAGAATGGCTTAAGGCCAATAAATCCAGAGACCAATGAAGAGCAAAAAAACTCATCCGACCTCTCAGAAATGGGAATAACCAGAAAAGTATCTTTCTGGTCCTCTGGTGAAGACATGCTGTGGGCTTCTCAAGCAGGCAGCTGAGCTACCTTCTCTAAAAATTTGTTCTGGAAGGATCTCTTCTTTATAAACAGAATTACCTCTGATCAGAGAGAACCTCCACTTTGTCATCTGAACGCTCCCAAGACAGACCTACTCAAAAAGGTAAAAAAGAAGACTGGGGGCCGGAAGTGTTTGGGATCTGTCCCCACTCTGGAGAGTCCTTTGACAAGCCTCCTTGGTTAGAAACAATCCAAGATACAGCAGACCTTAAATGCAGAATTGCTGCTAGCATAGGGGAGCTCAGTGATGCCAGGGCAGGACTCCTGGTGACACAGTTAACAACAAACCCAGGGGCCTTGGGAAAGGGCTGCTATGGCAGTGGATTAATTGGATTCCAGGGAGCCTCTGATATTTGCAGGGACACCCACACTAGGGTTTCACTGTTACCTGTCAACCTACATCTTACTGGAAATAACGATGTTACAAGAAGGGGGTTTGTGGAAGGAGATGAAGGGGTGCTTTCCCCTCAACACATCAGGAAAATCTACTTCAGCTACCTGATCTGTTCATGGCAGCGAAAGAGAGTAGCCTTTAGGAAAAGAAGTTTGGGCGAAAAGGAAAATACCCAACTTGTCTAAGACATTAGGAAGAGAAGTGGAGACCTGAGGTATTAAGGTTGGCAGAGATGCATGCTCTGTCTGGGAGGATTTCACATTGAACAAAGCAACTTTAATACCAAAAAACATTGTTCATTTTTTCCCCCCATTCATTCTTAAAGGATGCGAACGTGTATGGAAAGCAGAGATTAAAGAAGTGAAGGAGGGCTTCCCTGGTGGCGCAGTGGTTGAGAATCCGCCTGCCGATGCGGGAGACACGGGTTCGTGCCCTGGTCCGGGAAGATCCCACATGCCGCGGAGCAACTAAGCCCGTGAGCCATGGCCGCTGAGCCTGCGCGTCCGGAGCCTGTGCTCCGCAACGGGAGAGGCCACAGCAGTGAGAGGCCCGCATACCGCAAAAAAAAAAAAAAAAAGAAGTGAAGGAAAGAGTATCCGTTGACTGAAAAGCTGTGATCTGGATCATTCTCTGGGAGATGGTTAGCTTGAAGATGCACACTGTGAGACGAAGAAGAGCTTGCCCGACAGATGTGAAGGTGAAAACAACACGATGCAGACCCAAATCAGGATCTGTGCGGCCTGAGGACGAAGGCCAGAGAGAGAGCCCAGGTGCTGCGAAGGCAAGAAGTGTAACTCAAGCTGAGATGATGAAAGATGAAGTGTGAAGGGCAGCCTAAGGCCAGGCATACAGTTTTTATGTTTAAGCAAAAGGCCATTTGGAGGAAACAGGCAATTTGGATCTGGGCTTCAGGAGTGGGTTGGTAAATCCCTTCTTGGAGAAATCCTGGGATGCTAAGGGTGCCCAGTGACAGGCACCTGGCAAGAATAATAAAATGTGAAACTAACGATCGTGTGTTTGAAGAGGCAGAGAGAGCATTCTCTCTAATCAGGCGAGTGGCATCACAAAGTTCTCTATAAGGTCTTGCTGTCCTTTTTCTTTTTATACCAGAGTTGGACTATTGTTTCGATTTGCTGCTTCAGAAGAGTACAAGTCCAGATGTCAGAACGTCAGAAGTGCTAGAAGAACATCAAAGCCCCTGGTGGTGCCGGCACAAGTGTTTTAGAGCAGCATCAAAGAGATGCAGGGCTTCCACCCTTCTGCCCAGAGAAAGAACATCAGACGCAGCTCTGGCACCTTCTGCCTCTCTTCAAAAACTGGTCACCGTTGTTGTCAGACATTTGGAAGAAGGAAGCTGATCAGCAAGCCCTGGAGTTTAAAAGATGCCAGTGTCCCTTATCCAGCCAATCATCGCAGGGAATGCACGTGTACCAGGACAGAATCAAGGCACAAGGGCAGGGTTAGGTGGCAGGGCATTTACCCTCCCCAGACGTCTACAGTTCCACAGGCAGACGTGAAGGGGGTTCCCCTGGAAATTCCCCAACCTCTAAAGCTGACATCACTGTCTGCCTTGCTTCCCCAGAGTCTAACCTCAAATGGCCCTTTTCTCTCTGCTCATGTTCATCGCCACGAGAGCCGCCCCACCCAGCTCCCCACCCAGCTTCCCAGGACATCTCATCCTTCACACTCTAATTCTCAAAAGGCTGGGCACTTTCCCTTCCGGTCCCCTTCTCCCACTCTTCCACAACTTTTGAAATCCTTCCCTTGTGCTGTCTGGAACTCGTGGATCGTTACCAGCACCACCTCCTATGCTGTCAACCTCTTTCCCGAACATTCTCTTCACCTCCTTGCTCTAACTGCAATCTGTGCAGCCCTCTCGAGTCATGGTCACGTGATCCCCACGCATGATACTACCGGGCCTGAGAGTAAGGCAGGCCTCCTCCCTCTTCCTTGTTCACACTTCCAGGCCATCCTTCCTCGGGTCCCTCCTCCCTTACCGCCCCAGTTTAGAATTTAATGTCATCACGTTATGCCCACTCTCCCCTCTCTTGTTATAGTTATCTTGGGACCCCCCCCACACCCCACACTGCTAGGTTACCTTAGCTCCTGGCTGACGGCAATCTACTCCAGTGTTAGCCCTGCTCTAATTCCTGGCGATTCCAGTATCCGCAGAGATGACCCTTCTGCAGCCTGGCCTCTTATTTTCTTGTTTCTTCTCCTCCCCTGATCTTGTCCTCCAATCTATTCAGCCACTCGTTGCTACAGCCGTATCACAGACCTTGTCATATGCGGTAACTTCTCTTTCCATAATCTCTAATTCATGTATCAGACTCCCTGACCACCACCTCCTCTTTTTCTAATTCATCCTCTCTAGTGTCCTGATGCCAAAACTCCTTGAACCCCTCTGAGAAATCCAATCAATTGGTCCAACAACGTTTCCATCGCATTTCAACTTCATGATCTCCTCTGTTTTCTGAAGTTAAATGCCATGGTAAACGATGATAATCATTCCCTTGGATGCATTTCCATCTTACCTGACTCACTGACTTTGCTGTATTTGCTTGGCCGAAGTCCCAACCCTGGGACTCCCTTGGTGGCGCAGTGGTTAAGACCCTGCTTGCCAATGCAGGGGACATAGGTTCAAGCCCTGGTCCGGGAAGATGACACATGCCGCAGAGCAACTAAGCCCGTGCGCCACAACTACTGAGCCTGCGCTCTAGAGCCCATGAGCCTCAACTACTGAGCCCGGGTGGTGCAACTACTGAAGCCCACTCACCTAGAGCCCGTGCTCTGCAACAAGAGAAGCCACCGCAACGAGAAGCCCGCGCACTGCAGCGAAGAGTAGCCCCCGCTCACCGCAACTAGAGAAAGCCCACGCACAGCAACGAAGACCCAACGCAGCCAAAAAGAGAAAAAAAAAATTGAAAAAAAAAAGTCCCTAACCTGACTAAATCCATTTTTCCCCTACACCACACCAGCAACCATGCAACTGACATGTGGCCAGAGAAAAAAACCCAACCATAGTGACTGAGTGCACTGAAACTTAAGAACTGTGACTCTTAACTGAGCCCTCGGTACTGCCAGCAATCATACAATATACATTTTCCCTATTCTACTTTCTCTCCTCCTCTCCCTGTCCATCATACATACATTCTCCTCTGTATCTGTCAGCCTTAGCTACGTATCAAGCCATCCCAACAAATAGTGGCCTAAAGCTGTAACTATTTTATTTGCTCGTGATTTTGTGGGTCAGCAATTTGGGTCGGGATCAGTTGGGTACTTCTTCTGCTGGACTTGCTTGGTGTCACGCATGTGCCTGTGGTCATCTGGTGACTTAAATGGGGCTGTTTGGTCTCAGATGGCAGTTGGTGCTTGCTATTGAAAAGGCCACCTGTCTCCAGCAGGCTAGCTTGAGCTTCTTCAAGTGGTGGTGGAAGAGTTCCCGGAAACAAGCATTTTTTAAGCCACTGCATGTATCATATTTGCCAATGTCCCGTTAGCTAGAGAAAATCATATGGCCAAGCCCAGAATCAGTGTGGGAGAGGAATAGCAAGGGGCTGATGCACTGGGAGTTATTACTGGGACAATCTACCACTTCCATAGACTTCCATCTACCACCATACCTCCCACCCACCAGCATCTGGGTGCATATACTCTACCCCCTCTTCTGTTACTAGAAGAACCCTCCATGCCTCTAAGGCTAACCCCTCCATTTTGGCCCTAGAGCCCATCCCTCCTTGTCCACTCAAGGCCCTTGCTTCTGTTTCTCCTCTGGAGTCACTCACGCCCATGCAGTAATCTGGTGGCTTGAATGGGCTGCATCCTCTAAGGTGGCCTCACTCCCTTTCCTGCATCATCATTTTCCCTCTCTTCATTGGATTATTCTCTTCAGAATAAAACCACGATATCTTTTATCTTACTCTAAAACATCCCTCTAATCACCCTCTGGTAACTGATCCGTTACTGAACCATTTCTCTGTTCTCCTGCACAGCTAACTGCCTTGAAAGTGCTCTCCTGACTCACAGTATCCATTTCCTCTCCTCCCAACTTCTCTTCACCCCACGCCTATTGGGCTTTCATGCCCCTAACTCCACCAAAGCTGATTCTGTCACAGTCCGCAACTTCCTCCACACTGGTAAGTCCAAGGGTTAATTCTCAGTTTTTGTCTTACTTGAACACTTTCTTGAGCTGACCTTCAGGATATTGCACTCTTTTGGTTTTCTTTATACCTCTCTGGCCTCTCCTTCCCAGTCTCCTGCCCCTTTACTGTTCCTCAATTCCTCTTCATCATCTCCCTGACAGCTTAGTGTTGGAATGCCCCAAGGCTCACTTCTTAAGGCTTTTCTCTGCACCCTGTATATGCACTCCCTTGGCAATCTCATCAATCTCCTGGATCTCAAATGCCCTCTATGTGCTGATGATTCCAAACTGGTATCTCCAGACTAATCCTCTTCTCTGAACTCCAGACCCATGTATACAAATACCTACTCGAATGCCCAACAGACATCTTATACTTAATGTGCCACATAGAACTCCTCATATTTTCCCCCAAACCTTTTCTACCTACAGTCTCCTCCAACTCAAATTAATGACAATTTCCAATTTTTCAAGACAAAAACCACTAAGTCATCTTTAATTACCTTCTTTCTTATATACCCCACATCCAAATTATGAGTGCATCTTATCTAAAATATCCCCAAATTCAGATCCTTTCTCACAACCTCCATTGCTACCACCCATATCCAACCTCCCACCTGGGTTATCTCAGTAGACTCTTAACTCATCTCCCTGTTTCTGCCCTTGTACTCTAGGGTGTATTTTCAACATAGCAGCTAGACTGAGCTTTTAGAAACATAAGTGACAGAGCACGTCACTCCTCTGCTACAACGGGCCTCACAGCTCTTACAACCTGCCTGCCCCATCCCTTCTATCTTGCTGATTCTGCACTTACTTCCTATGACTCTACTCCTTCTCCATCTGGCTCCAGCAACATTGCTCTATTTCTAATTCCTAGAGCATCCCAAGCATACTCCCTTGTCAGGATGTTTGTATCTGGTTTCTTCTGTCCGGAACACTGTAGCAGTTAGCTTATGTGTGTAACAAATCAATCCAAAACATAAAGGCTTAAAATAACAATTATCATTTCTCATGGTTCTCTGAGTTGACTGGACAGTTCTTGTCTACACCAGCTTGACTGAGGCTGTACGGTCTAGGATAGGAGTTGGCAAGCTACAGGCTGCTGGCCAAATCTGACCTGCCACCTCTTTTTGCAAATAAACTTTTATTGGCACACGACCATACCTACATGTTTAGGTATTATCTATGACCGTAGGTATATCGTCCCATTTTTCAAAGCAGGTCACGTGGCTGAGCCTAGAACCAGTGTGGAAGGGGCTACCCAAAGACATGGCTATAAGGATAGGAATTTTGTGGCCATTTTTGCAAACAATCTACCATAAACCTTATTCCTCCTTCATGACTTGTTGCTCCACCTCGTACAACTCTATGCCCAAATATCACTTTTTTAGTGAACCTTCCTTGATGAGCTTCTTCTCCCTACTCCCTGTGCTTTTTCCTGCTTAATATCCCTCTGTAACATCTATCACTTTCTTATCTTACTTACTTATTTTGTTCACTGTCTGTCTTCTCCTTCTAGCATATAAGCTCCACGAGGACAGGGATTTTTGTCTGTGTTGTCCACTGTTTTATCTCAAATGCCTAGAACACTGCCTAGAACAGAGTAGGAAATTAAAACATAGTTTTGAATGAATGGATGGTCTGACGGTGTTTATGATTCGAAGCAGAAGCTCTCCTTGCTGGCTATAACAGTGCTATTGATCTTTGGGTCTAGAGCCCACCATTTATCCTTCTTGGTGTAACATTGCTACATTATGATGGAATAATACATATTAAGCACTTTGAAAATACTAAGAATTTAAAAACAGAATTACTATTGCTTTGCTTTTTATACCTTAGATAAGGTTGGTCTTAACTCACTCAATAGGTAACAGTCACCAATTACATTTAATCCTCTTAAATGGACCAGAGCATTGCAATTATCTATTTTGGCATAGTAATCTCTTGGAGGAGGGGCTATTTCTAAAACAATGCTCTGATAACATTGAACATAACCCCACCCACCATCTTGGGATTTCTTTCTGCCTACAGAATAAAGTCCTCCCAAATTAGTACCCATTTTGCCTTTCAGGAATTATGCATTCTTTATTGGTTTAGCTAGGCTTGAAGAAAGGGCATGACTTAGAAAAGGGTGAAATGAGGGGTGGGGGAATTGAGACCGGAGCCAGAATGTGAGATCTTTTCAGAAACAAGTTGTGGAGCAATTTGGCTGGGATAGAGGAGCCATATGACACAATATAGCAGGAGTATGGCAAATGCATGGGAAGTGCCATGTTTTGAATTATCATAAAATACGATCAGGCCCTAGGCCCACCAGAGGTCCAAAAGAATACATGAAACCAGACTAAGTCCGACAACATGATGAGCTTTTCTTATGCCTTTTGGTTCTTGTATTTACTCCCCTTACCGAACTACATCTATTTTCTTTTTCATACTAAATTCTGTATGAATTTAAGAAAGTGAAACCACTGAGCCAATAGATTTTTCTAGTTTCATCAAGAGCAGAATTCTGGTTGTTGGACTGTTGATCTATTAAGTCTCTATCATACCACTTCCTCAGTGGTTATTTATACCTCATCTACAGCTCCGAGACATTAAAATGAAAGGTCTTGAAACTTATGGGAGAAGTTTAGAGAGAGAGAGCTCTCTATATCTTGTGAAACAGACAAGGTCACGGCTTAGTCAACCTTTCTTACAAAAGAGTTCAAGGATAACAGCCAAATTAGAGCCCTGGTCAACCTCAGCTGATGATGGGCTCTGTTGATGGGTGCCCTTGGCTAGACCTGAAAGTGATGTCCTAGGAAATGATTACACTTCTGCTCAATAAGCCAAAGATGTATCCATTAAAGGCTGAGCAGAAAGGAGGAATAAAGGTGGAAATGCATCCTCTTGATCAGTCCACATATTTGACCTCTTACTCTCAGTCATGGTCTCCAGTGTATCTACCACACTCCGTCACGTGTATGGACTATTCTAGTGTAGTTTTAGACACACAGAATCCTTGATTGTTGAGCTCCTTATAATCTTAGAAAGATATACTCAGGTATGTAAACCAATGAATGAATAATTCTAAAAAAGCCATATGGAGAAATTAGGACTATGTGCTATTCACTCATTCAATAATTATTTATGAGGACTGTGTTAGATGCTAGGTGTTCTATCCTCAAGATGAACATACTTTAGTTGGAGAGACCAACATTAAGAGTGATAGGGGAGAGGGAGCGAGAAGATGGCGGAAGAGTAAGACGCGGGGATCACCTTCCTCCCCACAGAGACATCAGAAATACATCTACACGTGGAACTTCTCCTATAGAACACCCACCGAACGCTGGCAGAAGACCTCAGACCTCCCCAAAGGCAAGCAACTCCCCATGTACCTGGGTAGGGCAAAAGAAAAAAGAATAAACAGAGACAGAAGAATAGGGACGGGACCTGCACCAGTGGGAGGGAGCCATGAAGGAGGAAAGGTTCCCACACACTAGAAGCCCCTTCGCGGGCAGAGACTGCGGGTGGCGGAGCGGGGAAGCTTCGGAGCCGCGGAGGAGAGCGCAGCCACAGGGTGCGGAGGGCGAAGTGGAGAGATTCCCGCACAGAGGTCGGTGCCGATCAGCACTCACCAGCCCGAGAGGCTTGTCTGCTCACCCGCCGCGGGGGGTGGGGCTGGGAGCTGAGCCTCGGGCTTCAGTCGGATTCCAGGGAAAGGTCTGGCGTTGGCAGAGTGAAAACAGCCTGAAGGGGTTAGCACCACGGCTGGGCTGGCCGGGAGGGAGTCCGGGAGAAGTCTGGAGCTGCGGAAGAGGCAAGAGACCTTTTCTTCCCTCTTTGCCTCCTGATGCGCGAGCAGAGGGATTTAAGCGCACCGCTTAAAGGAGCTCCAGAAACGGGCGCGGAGCTACCGAAGAGACAAGAGACTTTTTCTTGCCTCTTCGCTTCCTGGGGCGCGAGGCACCGCATAAAGGAGCTCCAGAAACGCGCGCGAGCCGCAGCTGTCGGAGCGGACAGCAGAGACGGGTGTGGGAGGCTAGGGTTGCTACTGCCGCCACCAAGAGGCATGTGTGCGAGCACAGGTCACTCTCCACACTGCCCCTCCCGGGAGCCTGTGCAGCCCGCCACCGCCAGGGTCCCGGGATCCAGGGACAGCTTCCCCGGGAAAACGCATGGTGCGCCTCGGGCCGGTGCAGCGTCACGCCGGCCTCTGCCGCCGCGGACTCGCCCCACATCTGTACCCCCCCCCCCACCCCCGCCTGAGTGAGCCAGAGACCATGAATCCGCTGCTTCTTTAACCCCGTCCTGTCTGAGCGAAGGGCAGACGCCCTCGGACGACCTACGCGCAGAGGCGGGGCCAAGTCCAAAGCTGAACCCCAGGAGCTGTGCGAACAAAGAGAGGGGGAGGTCTCTCCCAGCAGCCTCAGAAACAGCGAATTAAAGCTCCACAGTCAACTTGAAGTGCCCTGCATCTGTGGAAAACCTGAATAGACAGCGAAATATCCCAAGTTGAGGAGGTGGACTTTGGGAGCAAGATATACTATTATTTTCCCCTTTTTTTCTTTTTGTCAGTGTGTATGTGTGTGCTGCTGTGTGAGATTTTGCCTGTATAGCTTTATTTTCACCATTTGTCCTAGGGTTAGACGGACCCGTTTGTTTGTTTTGTTTTTTTCTTTAATAGAAATTTTTCTTCTTAATAATTTTTTTATTTTAATAACTGTATTTTACCCTACTTTATTTTGTCTTCTCCCCTTTCTTTCTTCCTTTCTTCCCTCCTTTCTTTCCTATTTCCCTCCTTCCTCCCTTCCTTCCTTTATTCCCTCCTTCCTTCCTCCCTTCCTTTCTTCCTCCCTCCCTTCCTTTCTTTATTCCCTCCTTCCTTCCTCCCTTCCTTTCTTCCTCCCTCCCTTTCTTCCTTCCTTCCCTCCCTTCCTCCTTCCTTCCTTCCTTTCTTGCCTTTCTATTTTTTCTCCCTTTTATTTTGAGTCGTGTGGATTAAAGGCTCTTGGCACTCCAGCCAGGTGTCAAGGCTGTGTCTCTGAGGTGGGAGAACCAACCTCAGGACACCGGTCCACAAGAGACCTCTCAGCTCCACGTAATATCAAACGGCGAAAATCTCCCAGAGATCTCCATCTCAACACCAAGACCCAGCTTCACTCAAGGACCAGCAATGAACAGTGCTGGACACCCTATACCCAACAAAGAGCAAGACAGGTCTACAGCCCCATCCATTAGCAGAGAGGCTGCCTAAAATCATAATAAGGCTACCAACATCCCCATACACACCACCAGACATGGACCTGCCCACCAGAAAGACAAGATCCAGCCTCATCCACCAGAACAGAGGCACTAGTCCCCCCAACCAGGAAACCTGCTCAACCCACTGAACCAACCTCAGCCACTGGGGACAGCCACCAAAATCAACGGGAACTACGAACCTGCAGCCTGCAAAAAGGAGACCCCAAACACAGTAAGATAAGCAAAATGAGAAGACAGAAAAACACACAGCAGATGAAGGAGCAAGATAAAAACACACCAGACCTAACAAATGAAGAGGTAATAGCCAGTCTACCTGAAAGAGAACTCAGAATAATGATAGTAAAGATGATTCAAACTCTTGGAAATAGAATAGACAAATTGCAAGAAACAGTTAACAAGGACCTAGAAGAAATAAAGAGGAAGCAAGCAATGATGAGCAACACAATAAATGAAATGAAAAATACTCTAGATGGGATCAATAGCCAAAAAACTGAGGCAGAAGGACGGGTAAGTGACCTGGAAGATAAAATACTGGAAATAACTACTGCAGAGCAGAAGAAAGAAAAAAGAATGAAAAGAACTGAGGACAGTCTCATCAGAGATTTCTGGGACAACATTAAACGCACCAACATTCAAATCATAGGGGTCCCAGAAGAAGAGGAGAAAAAGAAAGGGACTGAGAAAATATTTGAAGAGAGTATAGTTGAAAACTTCCCTAATATAGGAAAGGAAATAGTCAATCAAGTCCAGGAAGCACAGAGAGTCCCATACAGGATAAACCCAAGGATAAACACGCCGAGACACATAATAATCAAACTGTCAAAAATTAAATACAAAGAAAACATATTAAAAGCAGCAAGGGAACAACAACAAATAACACACAAGGGAATCCCCATAAGGTTAACATCTGATCTTTCAGCAGAAACTCTGCAAGCCAGAAGGGAGTGGCAGGACATATTTAAAGTGATGAAGGAAAAAAACCTACAACCAAGATGACTCTACCCAGCAAGGATCTCATTCAGATTTGATGGAGAAATTAAAACCTTTACAGACAAGCAAAAGCTGAGAGAGTTCAGTACCACCAAACCAGCTTTACGATAAATGCTAAAGGAACTTCTCTAAGCAAGAAACACAAGAGAAGGAAAAGACCTACAAGAACGACCCAAAACAATTAAGTAAATGGTAATAGGAACACACATATCAATAATCACGTTAAATGTAAATGGATTAAATGCTCCCACCAAAAGACACAGACTGGCTGAATGGATACAAAAACAGGACCCATATATATGCTGTCTACAAGAGACCCACTTCAGACCTAGGGACACTTACAGACTGAAAGTGAGGGGATGGAAAAAGATATTCCATGCAAATGGAAATCAGAAGAAAGCTGGAGTAGCAATTCTCATATCAGACAAAATAGACTTTAAAATAAAAACTATTACAAGAGACAAAGAAGGACACTACATAATGATCAAGGGATCGATCCATGAAGAAGATATAACAATTGTAAATATTTATGCACCCAACATAGGAGCACCTCAATACATAAGGCAAATACTAACAGCCATAAAAGGGGAAATCGACAGTAACACAATCATAGTAGGGGACTTTAACACCCCACTGTCACCAATGGACAGATCATCCAAAATGAAACTAAATAAGGAAACACAAGCTTTAAATGATACATTACACAAGATGGACTTAATTGATATTTATAGGACATTCCATCCAAAAACAACAGAATACACATTTTTCTCAAGTGCTCATGGAACATTCTCCAGGATATATCATATCTTGGGTCACAAATCTAGCCTTGGCAAATTTAAGAAAATTGAAATCGTATCAAGTATCTTTTCTGACCACAACGCTATGAGACTAGATATCAATTACAGGAAGAGATCTGTAAAAAACACAAACACATGGAGGCTAAACAATACACTACTTAGGGCTTCCCTGGTGGCGCAGTGGTTGAGAGTCCGCCTGCCAATGCAGGGGACACGGGTTCGTGCCCCGGTCCGGGAAGATCCCACATGCCGCAGAGCAGCTGGGCATGTGAGCCATGGCCGGTGAGCCTGTGCATCCGGAGCCAGTGCTCCGCAACGGGAGAGGCCACAACAGTGAGAGGCCCACGTAAGACCAAAAAAAAAAAAAAAAAAACCCCCAAAAAAACAATACACTACTTAATAACGAAATGATCACTGAAGAAATCAAACAGGAAATCAAAAAGTACTTAGAAACAAATGACAATGGAGACACGACGACCCAAAACCTATGGGATACAGCAAAAGCCATTCTAAGAGGGAAGTTTATAGCAATACAATCACACCTTAAGAACAGGAAGCATCTCGAATAAACAACCTAACTTTGCACCTAAAGCACTTAGAGAAGGAAGAACAAAAAAACCCCAAATTTAGCAGAAGGAAAGAAATCATAAAGATCAGATCAGAAATAAATGAAAAAGAAATGAAGGAAACAATAGCAAAGATCAATAAAAGTAAAAGCTGGTTCTTTGAGAAGATAAATAAAATTGATAAACCATTAGCCAGACTCATCAAGAAAAAAAGGGAGAAGACTCAAATCAATAGAATTAGAAATGAAAAAGGAGATGTAACAGCTGACTCTGCAGAAATACAAAAGATTGTTAGAGATTACTACAAGCAACTCTACGCCAATAAAATGGACAACCTGGAAGAAATGGACAAATTCTTAGAAATGCACAACCTGTCAAGACTGAACCAGGAAGAAATAGAAAATATGAACAGACCAATCACAAGCACTGAAATTGAAACTGTGATTCAAAATCTTCCAACAAACAAAAGCCCAGGACCAGATGGCTTCACAGGCGAATTCTATCAAACATTTAGAGAAGAGCTAACATCTATCCTTCTCAAACTCTTCCAAAAGATAGCAGAGGGAGGAACACTCCCAAACTCATTCTATGAGGCCACCATCACCCTGATACCAAAAGCAGACAAAGACGTCACAAAGAAAGAAAACGACAGGCCAATATCACTGATGAACATAGATGCAAAAATCCTCAACAAAATACTAGCAAACAGAATCCAACAGCACATTAAAAGGATCATACACCATGATCAAGTGGGGTTTATTCCAGGAATGCAAGGATTCTTCAATATACGCAAATCAATCAACGTGATACACCATATCAACAAACTGAAGGAGAAAAACCATATGATCATCTCAATAGATGTAGAGAAAGCTTTTGACAAAATTCAACACCCATTTATGATAAAAACCCTGCAGAAAGTAGGCATAGAGGGAACTTTCCTCAACATAATAAAGGCCATATATGACAAACCCACACAAGCATTGTTCTCAATGGTGAAAAACTGAAACCATTTCCACTAAGATCAGGAACAAGACAAGGTTGTCCACTCTCACCACTCTTATTCAACCTAGTTTTGGAAGTTCTAGCCACAGCAATCAGAGAAAATAAAGAAATAAAAGGAATCCAAATAGGAAAAGAAGAAGTAAAGCTGTCACTGTTTGCAGATGACATGATACTATACATAGAGAATACTAAGGATGCTACCAGAAAACTACTAGAACTAATCAATGAATCTGGTAAAGTAGCAGGATACAAAATTAATGCACAGAAATCTCTGGCATTCTTATACACTAATGGTGAAAAATCTGAGAAGGAAATTAAGAAAACACTCCCATTTACCAGTGCAACAAAAAGAAGAAAATACCTAGGAATAAACCTACCTAAGGAGACAAAACACTTGTATGCAGAAAACTATAAGACACTCATGAAAGAAATTAAAGATGATACAAATAGGTGGAGAAATATACCACGTTCTTGGATTGGAAGAATCAACATTGTGAAAATGACTCTATTACCCAAAGCAATCTACAGATTCAATGCAATCCCTATCAAATTACCACTGGCATTTTTTACAGAACTAGAACAAAAAATTTCACAATTTGTATGGAAACACAAAAGACCCCGAATAGCCAAAGCAATCTTGAGAACGAGAAATGGAGCTGGAGGAATCAGGCTCCCTGACTTCAGACTCTACTACAAGGCTACAGTAATCAAGACAGTATGGTATTGGCACAAAAACAGAAATACAGATCAATGGAACAGGATAGAAAGCCCAGAGATAAACCCACACACATATGGTCACCTTATCTTTGATAAAGGAGGGAAGGATACACAGTGGAGAAAAGACAGCCTCTTCAATAAGTGGTGCTGGGAAAACTGGACAGCTACCTGTAGAAGTATGAAATTAGAACACTCCCTAACACCACACACAAAAATAAACTCAAAATGGGTTAAAGACCTAAATATAAGGCGAGACACTATCAAACTCTTAGAGGAAAACATAGGCAGAACACTCTATGACATACATCACAGCAAGATCCTTTTTGACCCATCCCCTAGAGAAATGGAAATAAAAACAAAAATAAACAAATGGGATCTAATGAAACTTAAAAGCTTTTGCACAGCAAAGGATACCATAAACAAGACCAAAAGACAACCCTCAGAATGGGAGAAAATAATTGCAAATGAAGCAACTGACAAAGGATTAATCTCCAAAATTTACAAGCAGTTCATGAAGCTCAATATGAAAAAAACAAACAAACCAATCCAAAATTGGGCAGAAGACCTAAATAGACATTTCTCCAAAGAAGATATACAAATTGCCAACAAACACATGAAAGAATGCTCAACATCATTCATCATTAGAGAAATGCAAATCAAAACTACAATGAGATATCATCTCACACCGGTCAGATTGGCCATCATCAAAAACTCTAGAAACAATAAATGCTGGAGAGGGTGTGGAGAAAAGGGAACACTCTTGCACTGCTGGTGGGAATGTAAAATGATACAGCCACTATGGAGAACAGTATGGAGGTTCCTTAAAAAACTACAAATAGAACTATCATATGACCCAGCAATCCCACTACTGGGCATATACCCTGAGAAAACCATAATTCAAAAAGAGTCATGTACCAAAATGTTTATTGCAGCTCTATTTACGATAGCCAGGACATGGAAGCAACCTAAGTAAGTGTCCATCAACAGATGGATGGATAAAGATGTGGCACATATATACAATGGAATATTACTCAGCCATAAAAAGAAATGAAACTGAGTTATTTGTAATGAGGTGGATAGACCTGGAGTCTGTCATACAGAGTGAAGTAAGTCAGAAGGAGAAAAACAAATACCGTATGCTAACACATATATATGGAATCTAAAAAAAAAATGCCATGAAGAGATTAGTGGTAGGACGGGAATAAAACACAGACCTACTAGAGCATGGACTTGAGGATATGGGGAGGGGGAAGGGTAAGCTGTGAGGATGTGAGAGAGTGGCAGGGACATATACACACTAGCAAATGTAAATTAGATAGCTAGTGGGAAGCTGCCGCATAGCACAGGGAGTTCACCTCTGTGCTTTGTGACCACCTAGAGGGGTGGGATAGGGAGGGTGGGAGGGAGGGTGAGGCAAGAGGGAAGAGATATGGGAACATATGTATATGTATAGCTGATTCACTTTGTTGTAAAGGAGAAACTAACACACTATTGTAAAACACTTATACTCAAATAAAGATGTTTAAAAAAAAAAGAGTGATAGGTAAGTGCTGTGACAGAATGAAGTACACACAGAGAAATGGAGTGTTATCTTGACTTGGCAGTTGTGGGTGTCCTGGAAGCTTCCTCAAGTGTGATACCTGAAAAGAAGTTTGAAGACTGAACAGGAGATGTTAAGGAGAATAAACATTGCAGGTAGAGAGTGGTGTGGGTGACAATGGACCTTTCCATGTTCATAGTCAAAGTGGAGGAGGATAGGGCAGAGTGAGGAAAGAGAAAAACTGCTGGAAAAGAAGCAGGACAGATCAGAGAGAACCTGGCAGTTCAACTACAAAGGTTTAATCGGATGTGAAAACAATGTAATGCCACTGCTGAATTTTTTTTGAGTGATCAGATTTTCCCTTTGGAACATAGACAAATGTGGAAGATGAATAAAGCATCTGAGTATGGATGAGGCTAGAGGCCTGAGATCTATTAGGGGACTGCTGGAAAAAAATCTGGAGAGACATGATGAAGGCTCAGCTAAGACAGAGCAGTGAAGAAGACGGGAGTGATGCTGAGAGATACTGACGACCAGAAATTAGAGTTCCTGGTGACCAGATGGGCAGCAAAGGAAAGAATTTTGAAGGGTAATGTCTGGATTTCTAGCTTTGGGCATCTGGGTAGACAGTGACATCACTGTCAGAGAGAGAGAACACAAGAAGATAAATGGGGACTTTGGGGAAAAGTAGTGATTCTTCTCAAGTTCAAGATGCTGTGGAACATCTAGGTGGAGCTGGAAATGGAACGAAATGCGGCAATTCAGACTACATGGAATTAAAAGTGAAGGGTAGGGCTTCCCTGGTGGCGCCGTGGTTGGGAGTCCGCCTGCCGATGCAGGGGACACAGGTTCGTGCCCCGGTCCGGGAAGATCCCACATGTCACGGAGCGGCCGGGCCCGTGAGCCGTGGCCGCTGAGCCTGCGCGTCCGGAGCCTGTGCTCCGCAACGTGAGAGGCCACAACAGGGAGAGGCCACAACGGTGAGAGGCCCCGCGTACCGGGAGGAAAAAAAAAAAAGTGAAGGGTAAACTTTCCCACACCTAATCCCCTTTTGTGTTTGTATATCCTGGCTCCTTTCTTGTAGAAAAGGCCTCCATCTGAATGATAGGAAGATAAAGAAAGAGGGCCTCATGGATGGCGTGGAGGGTGGGTGGGCACTGGAGGAAAGGCAGAGATTTGAACAGGCCGAGGGGAAAAGAAAAGGCAGTTCAGGGAGGGAACAGAGAACCAACAAACGTAGGACACTATTACCAAGCAAGGCAAGAGCAGAGGGTTCAAGATGTGCAAAAGAGGAAAATAAGCATTACCAAGAGGATGGTGCTGGATTTCTGAATGAACTTATTCTCTGGATGGGTGCTGGGAAGTTTAGACTTTAAACAACCGGCAGTAAGAAGCCAGGGGAAAATTTCTGAACAGAAGAGGAGCATTGTAAGATTCATATTTTACGAATATGGTCTGGAGACAGCATCCAGGAGAAAAAGTAGGCCTAAGGGGAGGCAGAGATCTGTTTAACAGGTTAGTGGAATCTTCCCACACCTCCAGCGCTGTGTCAGGGAGAGAAGAGCTTCCAGGGGTTCTGCGGGCACAACTCTCCCCTGTCAGGAATATGGCAGCACTTGGGCAACTGGGATTGAAAAAAGTCATGCCATATATTCCTTCAAAGGGGACCTGGGCTCCCTCTTGAAGAAGCAGGGAGATAGCCATGAGTATTTTTTCCTTTAGAGAAATAGAGAAGCAAATAAAAATAAAGCTTGCGGTGCTGACAGTTTTTTACCCAATTACACATGCATTACTAAGTGTCTTCCGTGAGCTGGCAGGTGTTTTTTTCTGAGTCGGCTGCTGAGTTGAGATGAGAGGAACTGCTCAGTGTTGATAACACTTGGATGCTGCTGCTATAATTACAGTTTCCCAAACCACTCTCACACATTAAGGTTCTGGGTTCTGCGGCCGGGCACTGTTGCGGAGGGGAGACCACTCGTTACTGCTGCCGCGGTCTCGGCCGCTTCACGGCGGCCACTGGGGTTCCTGCACATCCGTCTATAAGGAGGGCCGGGCTGGTGTGGTCGCCAGCGATGCAGGTGACAGAGTCACTCCAGCTGTGCTGCTTACTCAGAAAGTGAAGAGGTTGTCGGACTGGCAGCAAAACAAAGTCGAATAAGGGATATTTCAAATACAGTAATGAAAGGAAAGCAGATCCTTGGCGGAAGCCAGAAATGCGGTCCTTGGACCTGGCTTCTCAGCAATTGGCGCTGAGACGGAAGAATCGGCTGGCTCCTGGAGATAGACCGGAGCACACAGAGCCTCTCCACACACCTTCAGATCGGCACCTTGCTGCCCAGGAGCCTCCTCCAGCCGGCCTTCCTTCGCAGTCCGCTACGGCCACTTCCAATAGCAGTGCGGGCATCCGGTGGTCCAGACAGGAGACACGGACGCTTCTCTCCATACTAGGTGAGGCACAGTATATGCAGTGCCTCCAGACCGTGCATCACAATGCACACGTCTACCAGACTGCGTCTAAGCGGGTGCAGCAGGAAGGCTTCCGCCGCACCGAGCGTCAGCGCCGCTCCAAGCTCAAGGTCCTGAAGGCATTATATTTAAAGGCCTATGTGGCCCACGCCTCAAGTACGGGTGATCCACCACACTGCCCCTTTTACGATACGATGGATCACTTTCTCCGAAATCAGATGGTGACTGATGCAGATCACTTAACGGAGGAGGCTGCTTGGGCCCAGCACTGCGGTCAGAACTTGGTAGCCCCTGACACCCCAGGGGAAGAGGGAACCAGCATTCTGGGAGCAAAAAGGACTCGGGCAGCAGATCATCAGGCTACCTTGAAAACAGTTAAGGAATCAGATGAGGATGGTCAACTGAGGATCAGTGACCAGATGCGAGAAACCAGCGACCTTGAGGACTCCTGGGATGGACCCTCGGGTGCAGGGCGCTCTCAAGGGACCCCCAGCTACAGCAGCTCCCACCGCTTTTTCAGAGGTGCAGCTGCTCCCTGTCAGAGCAGCTCCATGACCAGACTGGGGGTGTCCGGTGAGCCCAGCCCCTGCACCAGCTCCGGTCGACACACTCCCGGGATGGCCTCGGCACAGTGGCCTCCGGGCTCCTCCTCCGGAGTTCCTTTTGTTTCTGGTGGGGACAGGCCTTTAACCAGTGAGGCCCTCCCAAGGGGGCAAGGCGAAGAAGGCAGTCAGTGGGCAGGACTATCGCAGCCCAGGTGGCAGAAAACAGGAGACTGGCAGGAGAACTTTCAAAGCGGGAGGAAGAAAAATTGGACCGGCTGATTGCCACTGGCGAGGAGGCCAGTGCTCAGCAGGACACCGCCAACGAGCTGCGCGGCGATGCCGTGGTCGCGGTCAGACGCTTGGCCCCAGCGGTGGAAGAGGCAACGAGTGCTTTTCAGCTAGGGCTTGAAAAGTTGCTTCAGAGGTTAATTTCAAACATCAAAAGTTAGGAGCTGATCAATCACACAAGGGTGTATTTCCTACTCTGGCAGAGGCCCGGGTCCAACGGCTGCCTTCTGGTACCCTGGCTCCTTTTCCGTGTCCTCAGGAAAAGAGTGGATGGACCATTAATGTGCAGAAGGGTAGGAATATACTTGCTTCTCCCAAGCGTCTCCACTAGTTGAAAGACCTTTCAGAAACGTGAGAGGTAGCCTAGTAAACAACCGAAGCAGCCAAGTCCAGAGAGCTTGTTAGCCCTGGTTTCATCACTGATGTACGACAATTTAGTTTACCTCTCAACACCAGTTTCCTTGGCTGTTAAAACGGGGCAACCTGCCTACCTCACAGGGTTGTTGTGAGGATCAAATGGCTTAAATCGATGTGAAAGGGTTTAAAAGTTTAAAAGCACTATACACATGTAAGTTATTAAACCATATGACCTTGGCCGAGGTCAGACTAGGGGGAGGCACAGTAGCTGAGAAGATACATACAGGATTAGGGTTGTATACCAAGACCTCATTGCTTGAATCTACTAGTTTAACTTGACTGCTTCCTGGAGTTTACAATCTTCATTTCCTTAAATCTCTCTATAGCCCATTAGGCTAATATAGACACAACACGTACTGGTACCTTTATCTCTTATATTTGCACTGCTGTGTCTGTGACATACCCACTAGCAAACACTCAATAGTCAAACCATCTTTCCCTCCATTTTACTAGTCCTTAGTCTCTTATCACTATGGATATATTTCAGAACTGACAGGGAGCCACAATCATGTGTTTTAGTTCATATTGATAATCTTTGATATAATGAGAAATTGACTGTCGTATAAAATATTACATGTAAGTAAATTATTTGCATTCCATATTTTTTCGGTTCCTTGATTATGCATAATTAGATATCTTTAGCTTTGGTTTGCCATTTGGACATTGTGGAAACAATTCAGGTTATATCAGTTTCCCTGATATAACCTGCTTTCAGCTAATTTTGTTCTTCTCTGTTAGCCTTTTTTCTGTCTGGTATGTTACAGAAGGCCAGCCCTAGAAAACTTTTCTTCTAGGGAACTTTCCAAAGTCACTCTTTCTCACAAGATATAGACAAAAGTTCACCTCATTAATGGCATATGATGGAATAGAACAGCTTTGGGAACAGTTGGGTGGTATGGATAAGGACGGCCTGCAATAGATAACTCTTTTTAAGCACCAACCCTTCACAAATCCACCCCCTTTTCCCTCCAAAACACACACACTTCCTAGAGGAGATATGATGGTGTTGAGCCATGCTTCCAATTTACTCTAGAAGGGAAGCCATCACTGGCCATCGTTAACCTAACTTAAAGCTCTTAGTGGTTATTTAGTACTTTCAGAAAGTACAAAAAGGAGACTTGGAATTTTAAAAGCTTTCCTCTAATCAAGAGGCTGAAAAAAAAAGGGCAGGCATGTTGGGAGAGGTTTTATTTTCTATTTTGTCAGCTTGGTTGCTTACCTAAATGCTGGAAATACCAATAGGTGGAGAAATGGTCCAAACCACAGTGGGAACATAGTGGAAGCAGGAATAGATGGCAGGCCTCTCTGGGGAACGGGTGATTACGTAGGAAGCAGCGTGAGGTAGAACGCATTGGAATCTAGTCAGAAGCCCCAGATTCTAATGCTGCCACACTTCGTTACACTGAGCAGAACACTTGCCCTTTTCGTGCCTCAGTTTATCTCTAAAATGAAAGGTTTGTACTAGATGACTTTTCTCGTACCTTCCAGTTCTAAAAAATTAGATGAATAGCATAACAAAAGGCAAAGTGAAATTCTGATTGCGATATTTTCAGTCACAGCAGCGTATTAATGGATGTGAAGTCCTGGTAACAATTGTGTTTTAAGGAAGCATTCTATGGCATTAATACTTATGAATGTACTCGCGAACTTCTATAAGCACCACACCCAGACACAGATTCCTTGCTTTAAAGAAGCATATGTTTAAGGCACGGAAATATACAATTTTTTTTTCTCAGTTGTTTCAGGCCCTTACATTGAGGGCTCCATGTCAGTTACAACTGAATGACAGTACTGTAGATAGGTAGACCTTCTGGACAAACGGGGAAGTACTTGAAAGAGTTAGACCTGTACTATATTAATCTATTAATGGTAGCAAAGTACACAGGCAGGGATTCATCTGAGATAAGAGAAGTGCTAAAGAGCAGAAGTCAAGGTGAACTTGGGAGGTAGTAGTGTGCAGATCTTAATGGGTAGAGTAACTTTAAGGTTGGGAATAAAACTAAAGGGAAAAAATCTTTCAAAAGTAAACAGAAAAAAACAGGCCAAATCTTGTGAAGAGGAGGGAAGTCGTAATAAGGGGAGGCTGTAGAGAAACAGGCCCAGAAATGCCGTCTGAGCTCTAGGCCCAGCCGTGACCCCCTGTCAGTCTGCAGGCAGGTTACTTGACCGTTCTGTACCTCAGGCCCCTCACCTATCAGGTGGGAGGCTAGCCCAGCTACCTCGCAGGAGCTGTGTGAGGGCCCAGTGGACAGATGAATGTAAAGACAGGCGTTTCCAGACCTGGCGGGCTCTGTACTGGGACAGCGGGAGGAAGAAGCCTGGTAGCATGAGAGCGCTGGTGAGTGCGGGGCAGGGGCCTGTGACCACAAGGGGCACTTCTGCAGGGAGGAGGAGGAGGAGGAAGAGGAGGAGGAGGAAGGCCGTGGTACCCTGGTAGGAGTAACGCTCTGCCTCCTGATGCCCTCGACGTAAACGGTGCTGCGTATGGCAACCTCCCACCACCCTCTGTCTCTCTGTTAAGTAACTTAATCCTGGTGTGGACAAATAAAGCTGTTATCTGTACCTAAAAAAAAAAAAATTAAGGTTCTTGTATTTTTTTCTATTTTCCTGTCCATTTGGGGAAGATAATAATAATAAAAATGTACAAACTTGCTTGGTTTGACTTTACACCCAGTTGTCACGACATTTTTATTGTGTCTTATCCTGACTGGATTGATTTATTTCAACTTGCCTTTGAAAATGTCATTTACACAGAGAGATTGAACGGACTCAATTTGTTTAGTCTTGCACGATGATGCTTATCGGCGGACCATGATAATTCACTAAATATATCCTGTGAAGGGAGATGGTACGAACAACGGAAAGGATTATTCATAGTGTGTGGAGAACAAATGGATAAAAGGAAGTTAGCTAACAAACAGGACTGAGATGTTACAATAAAGATGGATGTAAGGTATTCTTATTAGTTGTCCCACTGAAACAAAATGTTAATTTCGAGAATTTCTTTATGTCATCAGGGCTTTATTGCTGCTGCTGTGGTTGTTGTTTAAGTATATACAGAAGTGGCCCAACATAACTAATGTAAATTTCTCCTCCATGCTTCTTCGAGCATCATAAATGCTCGAGCTTAACTGAATTTCTGCTTCACAGAATTACAAAGTACCATTATAAGACTTAATATGCTTCCCATTTCCTGTCTTTTCCCACTGCCTCTCTTCTAACACAGCATCCACATTTGGTCTACTTTTAAAACAATCTTAAACTTCCTAATTCATTATTATTATGTGTGTTGCAACTGCTGACAACCATAGATTAACCAAGTTTTAAAATACTTTGTAAAGGAAATATAAATGATCAGAGAAGCAACTGTTTTGTTGTTGTTGCTTTTTATTGGATGAAATATTGTTTAAATTCTATAGTGCTTTACAATTTTCAAAAGTTTCACACTTGATTTCATATGATCCCATAACAACCCCTTTCTTTTTGCCTACCCCTATATTGCCCCTTCCGCTTCCCTCTCCCCACTGGTAACCAGTCTCTAGTCTGTTCTCTCTATCTGTGAGTCTGGGGAAGCAAATGTTTAAAATGGTGTTTTTAGGCATGTAAAATTCACGAATAATCTGAGATGCTATAAGCAGGTACAATGTACTCAGCATCTGCAAAGGGCTCTCATGTATAACACCTCATGGAAACGTGTCACTTAACATTTGAATCAAGCCACAGCATAGCATGGTCAAAGTGGCTAAGTTAAGAAAAAATGGCAACTATGTGGCCTTAAACATGGGAACTCTTTTTTCCCCCTTTAGATCACCTTAAGGTACCAATGTTCCATGCAATGGACCTTGGAAACATGGGGAAGAGGAACTTTAAGATAAGTTCTTACTCAGATCTTTTCTTTTAGGGAAAAACAACCAGTTAACATAAGTAATGTTTTCCAGTTATGCACTATCCAGGGAGGTGAGGCAGTAACAGAGTCTGGAGTCAGCCTTCCTGGGTCCAGAACCACTTTCTAGCTGGATGACCTTGGACAGGCAAATAAACCTCTCTGTGCCTCAGTATCCTTATCTGTAAAATGGGAATAATAACAGTCTTACCTCACAGGGCTGTTGTGTATATAAAGCACTTTATAAGCAGAGAGGAGAGTAAAAACCTCAATAAAGTTTAAAAAAATCATGATAGAGAAGAGCTTGACACCTAGTATTTTATCTTTTGCATAAATATAACGTATGGAATGTCATAAACTTAAGTAGTTCCATGGTTCCAACTATAGTGAACGGACACCTCTGGTTTCTACATAACAATAAGAAATTCATTTTTGATAGTTTAACTTAAACCCTACAGTCTTACTGAAAATAAATTAGTTTGTGGCAGTTCCTGACCTACCAATGAAAACCAGCTTATTGGCTCTTGCTAGAGAATTAATGGACTGCGATGCAACTCTCTAAAACCAGTGACAGCACCCATTTTGTTAAGGCAATGAGCCTCGTGGCGACATCACACTGTCCAGACCTCTATGGTGGAGACAGATCCCGAGTACTGCATCCAGCCCCGGAGGCTCAGCTTTGTAGAGGCCACTGACAAATGGAGCAGTCTGGCTCAAGGAAGAGCAGGAAAACCCACGTTATATGAGAAACCATTAAAAGGACTGGAATTTTAGCCAGTAGAAAAGGATGACCCACAAGCTATTCAGAAACATCAAAGAGCTGTCCCAGGTGAGAAGAATGGGACCTGTTCAGGAAGTCACCGAAAGTAGTGGGGGAACATTATGCGTCATTTTGCACAAAACAAGACATCTGGCAATGAAATGGGTTGCTTCTCAAAATAGCAAGTACCCAATACTAAGAGAGTGATTAAGATAAGATTCCTTCTTTGTAAAGGGAACCCTCTTATACTGTTGGTGGGAATGTAAACTGGTGCTGCCACTATGGAAAACGGGATGGAGGTTCCTCAAAAAATTAAAAATAGAACTATCATACGATCCAGCAATTCCACTCCTGGGCATACACCCAGACAAAACTATAATACAAAAAAATACATGCACCCCAATGTTCATTGCACCACTATTTACAATAGCCAAGACATGGAAACAACCTAAATGTTCATTGACAGATGAATGGATAAAGAATGTGTGTTTTATATATATATATACAATGGAATGCTACCCAGACATCAAAAAGAATAAAATAACACCATTTGCAGCAACATGGATGGACCTAGAGATTATCACACTAAGTAAGTCAAAAAGAGGAAGATAAGTATCATATGATATCACTTATATATGGAATCTAAAGAATGATACAAATCAACATAACTATGAAACAAAAACAGACTCACAGATATAGAGAACAGACTTGTGGTTGCCAAGGGGGAGAGGGTTGGGTGGGGGAAAGGACTGGGAATTTGGGATTAGCAGAGGCAAACTATTATATATAGGATGGATAAACAACAAGGTCCTACTGTATAGCACAGGGAACTATATTCAATATCCTGTGATAAACCATAATGGAAAAGAATATATATATATATATAGAGAGAGAGAGAGAGAGAGGGAATATGTATAACTGAGTCACTTTGCTGTACAGAAGAAATTAACACAACATTGAAAATCAACTATACTTCAATAAAACTTTCTTTAAAAAGATAAGATTCCTTCTTTGTATGGGAAACTTGAATGATAATTTCTGGATCCTAGAGCCTAAGAACTCTTTTCACTCTATTTTAATTCTAATTTCATTTTAATATTGCAAATAAGTTTTCAGATGCTATCCCTTCCTCCAAAGCCTCTTTGGGGTATGTGCTATAGCTGAGAGATGTAGATACTGTCAGCATTCTCTGTGCCAACATTACCAAGATATTTTTACCAAGAGGCTAATTAGAACCTCTTGGAGAATTTCGTAAGATTTTAAACTTCTAATGCTTCAGTTAACATTTCCCATCATTTTATTTTGGCCTGGTGTTAAATGGAAAGAGAGGTGCCATTTTATGGAAATAACAGTTCCATGAAGACTAAAAAAATCCCTCGAGTAGGAGACATTTGCAGTCTGTTTACGCTGTTTTATGCCATTTGATCCCTCATGGGTGGGGGCAGTAATATCATTATTTCCATGTTACAGATGAGGTCCTGATGATTAAGTAGAGTTCAGATGTGAGTCCAGACCTTCTGACTCCAAATCCAGTGCTCCTTCCCTTGGGCCTTACTCACTGCTTCAAACTGCTTACTCAACATACATCTGAGGACCAAAAGCAGGGACGAAAAGCCTTGTCAATGAAACTCAGTAATGAAAGAAAAAAGCAACCAGGTAAAGGCTCTGCCAGAAGTCAAGCTCAAAAGGAAATATGGAGCTGGAAATTCAAGCAGAGAAAATGGTGGAGAGATTTTCAGACTACAAAAGGGACTAATGAAGGAAATAAAATTAGTCAACCAAAAGGGTCAAGGTTTAGAAACAATATATTGGAGTCGAGAAAAGATATGTCTGGGATCTGGGAAACTACGAGAGGGCAGAGAATCCGGAAAGAATGCAGCTAAAGTGAATGGACACGGTGAAGGAAGAGTGAGACTCATCCAGAACAATATGAAAATAAGCTGGAGCCAGAGCCTCGCGTGGACCAGTAGGAGTATCACGGCAGGCAGGAGAGGTAAACAAAGGAACACTCTTAAATAGCAAATCACTATTAAACAAAGAAAATGATAGATACAAAAAGCCAGCCATGAGAACCAAAACCTAATTTCAGAACAATAGATTTGGTTTTGTACATTGTTTTCCACAGGGGCAAAATTCTATTTGCCTTTCTTTGGGCTTATTTTCTTCCCACTATGCCTCCCTCTGAGCTCTCCCAAAGGGAAATGCAGAGGGTGTGAAGGAGATGAAAAGTCAAGCTGCATATTTTTAATGTGTTTCCAAATGCCACTGAGAAAGCTACTGCAGCCTGCTTGGTATGTAACATATATTTTAAAACTGCTAAACCGTGATAGTCATGATGAGGGCACAAGCTGGCATCGGCAGGGGGAGGACCATGACTCAGATTTGAAAAAAAAGAATTAAAGGTCGGCAGTTTGCTGCTCACACAGTTGATCTTGTAGAGCATGATGAGTCCATATTTAAAACTAGATCATGGTTTTTGAAATTGATATATTGAAAAAGAACTTTTAGACCCTTGGACTTAAAAAAGTACGCTGTAACTAAAGTACAGTAGTATCGGGCTTTCCTGGTGGCGCAGTGGTTGAGAATCCGCCGGCTGATGCAGGGAACACGGGTTCGAGCCCTGGTCCGGGAAGATCCCACATGCCGCGGAGCAACTAAGTCCGTGCGCCATAACTACTGAACCTGCACTCTAGAGCCCACGAGCCACAACTACTGAGCCCGCGAGCCACAACGACTGAGCCCATGCGCCATAACTACTGAGCCCACGTGCCTAGAGCCTGTGCTCTGCAACAAGAGAAGCCACCGCAATGAGAAGCCTGCGCACCACAACGAAGAGTACCCCCCGCTCCAACTAGAGAAAACCCGCGTGCAGCAATGAAGACCCAACCCAGCCAAAAATAAATAAATAATTAATTTTTAAAAAATTTTTTAAAATAAAGTACAGCATTATCATATATATTAGAATGAGCAGAACAGGGCTTTCGAACCTGCCTCAGCATATCATCCAAACACACACAGACCGCCACGGAGATATACTGCTGCTTGCAATCAGGCGACTTGATTTGCCCTTGGGCACCCCATCAAATACGTGCTCTAGAAGCAGCTTCTCCCTAGGGAGCAATGTCCTCAAGAAACGTCCAGAACAAAGTGACTTCTCTCTGACATTGACATCGGGAATTTTCTCCACAGACAAAAGGTGAGTGTAGATACAAAATGGATACAGCAGGGAGAAGGGAGCGGAAGGAATAGGAGAGAAGCTGTCTGTGACTGAAACATGTTACTAGCTACGGAACCTTCTTTCAACCCGCTAAAGCATCAGTTTCCTTAGCTGTTAAATGGGGATAAGGATAGTACTTGTCTTAGGGGTGTGGTAAGAACTGAATGGCATAACACGTGCAAAGCAGTTAATGCACTGCCTAGCGTTACATACAGCAAATGCTCAATAAAGATTAGATATTACAATTTTTACCATTCCTTTGCGTCTACTTTTGCCTTCATTCATTCTTTACTTTTCAACAAATGTTTGTTGAATGCCTGCTACACGGCACGCAGTGTGCTGGGTACTGGGGATGTGGATCTGTGTAAGTCAGACATCTCTCTGCCCTCTCCCCCCGTAGACCTTCCAGTGTAGTGGAGAAGACATAATATGAAAATTAACTATTCAATTAATTATTAAATTACATCTATGATAGATGCTATGAAAGAGAAGTCCCGGATGCCAGGAGAGAGTATAATGGGGGACCTGAGCCAATCTAGGTCTTAACTTCCTTCAGGAAGTAAGTCTTGAGCTAAATTCTGAAGGATGAGTAAAAATTCTGAATTTTAAGAATTTTAAGAATTCTAAGTTCTGAAGGATGAGTAAAAATTAACTAGAAAGGGTGGGGGCGTAGTTTGACGTGAGAGGGGAAGACAGAAAAGCATTCCAAATAAAGGGAACGGCATTCACCAAGGCTCAGAGGCGGGATTTACAAAGAGTAGATAACCGACAGAGCTTTTGTCTTTTTAGTGGAAGCAAATGAACCTAACTGGTAACCCTAGTCATTTACTCTTGCTGGAAGGAACAGCCAGAGCAAATCAGAATGAAACCTTTGTTTGCCCATCGTAAATCCAGAACTCTCTTTTGTCAGAGGGAAAGAAGTGATGAAAGTCCACTCTAGAACCCCAAACCTGAATCTGTTCTGTGGGTTAAAATATACGTAGAGGTTTATAATTCCATTTTACACACAGTTTTGCATCATGTCTGAAGGTTCGGAGATGAGAATCATATAGACAGAAGTGCTCCACTGACTACTGAAATGTCTTTCATGCAGAAGAGAATCAAAATAATAAACGAGGTGTGTGCCAAGCCTGCCTTGTGCTGTTAGAGTTAATGCTGCTAGGATGTTTATATTATAGACTTCATCTTTAAGGCTCTAAGATCTGGTCATAAAAACCCTTCCCAGCTGAAACGTGGCATATAAATAAGGTCTCCGCTTAAGGGCTGAATTGCTCTGTTGCTCGTTTAAGCTGTCCTTTCGCTGGATACAACGCTGGGTGACTTTTTAAAACTGCTTGACACCACCATCCACTTTTAACCCTTCATGCTTTGGAAAGGTGCCCTTATCGTGGCTGCCTAGAACTTTGAAGTGGGCAGAAAATTAGACAGTTCTGTAATGTAGCCAGAAAACCAGACATCTGTATAATGAGAAGAAAATTATATTGTGATCAGAGAATAATTTCAACACAAAATTCCTTTTAAAAAATGTATTCCCACTCTGGCCTTTAGTATGTTAAAGCTCTGATGATAACATGACATATATAGCTAGCCCAAGAAAGAAGAACCACAGCCTAGTAACTGTCTTAAGAAAAATTCAGTATCAATCATGTGTCTCTTCAAAATCTAGTGTTTATCCAATTAATTCAAGATGAAGACCCATGTGAGGACCCTGTGAGAAAGCTATGAGCCAGAAAGGGAGCTTTCACCAGAACGTGACCATGCTGGTACCTTGGTCTTGGATTTCCCAGCCTGCAGAACCATGAAAAGTAAATTTCTGTTGTTTATATAAGCTACTCATACTGTCCTATTTTGTCACAGCAGCCCAAACAGACTAAGACACTCAACATAATGCCCTTAAAATCCATCCAAGTTGTTGTGTGTATCAATAGTTCCTTCCTTTTTATTGCTGAGCAGTGTTCCATGGTATTAATATACCATAATTTGTTCAACTATTGACTTGCTGAAGGACATGTGGGTTGTTTCTAGTTGGGGGCTACTACAAATAAAGTGTCTATGAATATTCATGTATAGGTTTTTGCATAAACACAAGTTTTCATTTTTCTAAGATAAGTGCCCAGGTATGTAATGCTTGCTCAGTTGTATGCTAAGTATATGTTTAACTTTTTAAACGAAACTGCCATACCGCTTTCCAAGTGGTTGTACCATTTCACATTTCTACCAGCAACGTATGAAAGATTCAGTATCTCTGTGTCCTTGCCAGAATATGGTATTTTCAGTAATATTTATTTTAGCCATTCTAATGTAGTGGTATCTCATCGTGAATTTCCTTTGCATTTCCCTAATGGCCGGCAATGTTGACTAACTTATCATGTGTTTATGTGCCATCCATACATCTTTTTTGGTGAAGTTTCTTTCAAGTCTTTTGCCCATTTTCTAATTGGATTTTTTGCCTTTTTTTTTTTTTTTTAGATGTTGAGTTTTGAGAGTTCTTTATATATTCTGGATATGAGTCTTTTGTTGGATGTGTGATCTGCAAATGTTTTCTGCCAGTCAGTGGCTTGTCTTTCCATCCTCATAACAGAGTCTTTTGCAAAGCAAGTTTTTAATCTGATGAAGTCCAACGTGTCCTTTTTTTGTGTGTGGGGGAGGTACTTTTGGTACCATATACGGACTGAAGTTTTCTTCAGTGGACTGAAATGCTACCATTAGTGACAATTGATACCATGTATTATGCACCTCCCAGGGCGTGGGAACTGTGCTAAGCCCTTTATAAACATTAGCTACTTTCATCTTTACCTCAGCCCTATGAGGTCCCCACGATGAGCTGCATTTTTACAAACGAGGTGACTGAATCTTAGCAAGGTCAGTCACTTGCCAAAGCTCCCATAGCAAGTAAGCAATCAAGTCAGCCTTCCAACTCAGGTACGTCTGACTCCAAAGTGCACTGTATAATGACAAATTAAGGGGAAAATGGTTAGGGCATGTCAACAGAGAGAGAATTTCCTTAGGATTTGGGGAGGAATAGAGGAGGTGTCAGGGACCCTAAGGCAATGACTGGACTTAACCCATCCAGCAAAAAGGTGCAAAGCAGCAGCTCCTAGGAAGCACCAGTTGAAAAGGTTAAGTTAGTAGTCACGTGGGGTAGAAAACCACCAATGAAGTCCTGATTTCAATGCAGCATTTTGGCATATGATGAGAATGAACACATTTGTCCTTTCCACATACATAGGTTTTGCTTCACAGGAGATATAAGAAAAGGGTCTCTTGTCCAGCACAAACAAGAAGAATGGAATGCTTTTACCTCCATCTTGAGCTCAGCCTGAACTGACTACCGCCAAGGAACTCCCTGTGGAAGGTAAGTGGCTCCTCTGGAAGTTGTTTGCACATTTTGGTGAAGAGGTTGAGAGAGGAATTAGTCATGGGGGGAAGGAAGCAGTCATGGACGGCCCAGCTATAGCACTGTTCCTACACCAAGTAATCTAAAAGCAAGCCAACAGACGGTAGCATCTGTCCTAATTCCGTTGCGGTGGGCACAAAGCTCTTACAGTATCAACTGAGCGATGTGAAATTAGCTGACCTACGCTGATCCTAAATAATTAGGAACCTGCCTTGAAATTTAAGATGATTTTGATAGAACGATGGTTCTCAAAGTGTAGTCTCACGGCCAGCGGCATTAGTATCACATGGGAGGCTGTTAGAAGTGATTCAAAAACTCTGGGGAGGGCTTCCCTGGTGGCGCAGTGTTTGGGAATCCGCCTGCCGATGCAGGGGACGCGGGTTCGTGCCCCGGTCCGGGAGGATCCCACGTGCCGCGGAGCGGCTGGGCCCGTGAGCCGTGGCCGCTGAGCCTGCGCGTCCGGAGCCTGTGCTCCGCAACGGGAGAGGCCACAGCGGTGAGAGGGAGGGGGCCCAGCAGTCTGTTTTTAAGTCTTCCAAGTGATTCTGCCATAGGCTAAAGTTTGGGAACCACTGTAGTAGAAGGAGGTTTATAATGTATTTCAGCTAGGACTAGTTCTAACTGCATATAAAAGGTAAAAGTCAAATATTAGTGGCAAAAAAACCGGACTTGTAATTTTATATAGACGAAGTCGGAAGGTGGTCTGCCCGGGGCTGGTGTGGTGGTAGCACAAAGCCATGAGAAACCTAAGCTCTGGCTTTCTGTTTTGCCACTGTCAGCACTGGTTTGCATCCCCAAGGCTACCTCACAGTCCAAGATGACCACTTAAGCTTTAGCTCTCACACCTCACATTCAAGGCAACAGGAAGGAAGTGGGGGGAAAGACAAAAGGAGGTCCCTCCCCAATGAGTCAGTGACCTTTAAGCAGAAATCCCACATACCCAACATTTCCATTTCGCTGTCCAGAACTTAGTTACATGGCCACAACTATCCACAAAGGAGGCCGGGAAATGTGGCTTTTAAGTGGATCTGGGGCAGTCTTTGAACACCTTGAATACAACGAGGGTTCTGTTACTAAGCCAAAGGGGAGAACTGGTATCAGGTGACATCTAGAAGCCTCTGCCACAAGTCCTGCAGATGCAGCTGGGAGAATTCTAGAAATTTGGAAAACATCTTGGAATCTGCCAAATCTTTACATTTCTAAGCTAATTTTCTATTCCAGGCAATGAGTATTTTGGCTTTTTGTTACAAGTCTCTGGTCACAGATGATAAACATTAGGATCTTCAAACATATGTGGAACGAGAGAGAGGCTGTCTGTAGTGTCTTATCAAACCACTTACCTCCCATAAGATGCCAGCCATGGTTCTGATAAAGTTTCAGGATAAATGTCCTTTATCTGATCCCCAGAGAAACAAGTGGCTGACTTCCCCCAAAGAGAAATTGGTTCAAATGAGCTTTTCTGACCTATTTTTACAAGAGAAAATCCCAGCCCTCACTCAGAAAAATATACAATAACTTGGCGTTATCAGTTCCCAGCCCCAAGGTCTGCACAGACCATGGTTCCTGAGCTTTGCTTTCCCCAGAATGAAGGTGGAAAGTGAAGGAGGCCCAGCCCAAAGAGGTGACGTGCATCAAAGGATCCACGGGCCTCAACACCTCTTCAGCCATAAGTTCTCAAACTTCAGGTGAATGAGCCTCACCTGGGGAAACTGGTTAAAGATGCAAATTCCGAAGCCCTAAGCTAAGAGATTCTAATGCTACAGAAAAAGAACAGGACCCAAGAATCTGTGTTTTTCTCGGGCCCCAGTTGATTCTCATGGACCTTTGAGAAACTCTGTCTAACAAGTACCCAAACGCACATGACACTGCAGCAGGCAACAGACGGAACAAATTGGTTCAAAAGCTGACGCTTGCATCTTCCCCAGCATACAACAAACTTAAAACAGCTGGCTGATTTGATGAAAAAGATCAAATCAGCTGTTTGACAGCATTGTTTGAAAACTTTAGTTAAAACAGGCCAGTCGGGAAACTCTCCAGGCCATGAGCCCACCATTAAGGGATCCCAGCTGAACAGCAACGACAGCAAGGAGGGCGGCAACAGTCTGATCAAAGACAAGGGCTGCCCCGAATGCCGACATGAATCCTTGGTTAACCTGGGCCCTATTGCTTTCACCATTAGATGACACTTAAGTTTCCTTCCAGCTCTAACAAGCTATGATTTTACTTTGAGGTCTTCAGACAAGGGCACCCTTCTGTGTACTGGGAGCCGTGACACTAGACAGAAAGAGCAGAGAGGTGAAGTCTGGATATCCAAAAGGAAGGATGGGGAGGAGAGGAAGGGAGAGGAGGGTAAGAAAAGGGTGACTTTGGCACGAAGCTGCTAACTCTTCGCAAAGCAAACGTGCACCACACAAGCACACACGCGCAGAACCCTCATTATTTCTGGCCTATCTAGATCAGCTGCTGTTAAGCCCCGCATTGCTGACAGGAGTCCAAAAAGCATATGCTCCAGTCTAGCCGAGATTAGTAGTTTTGCTTTGTATTACACCAGCTTCCAACTACAATTTCACTGCAGCAAAAATGACACATGAGGGGGAAAACACCCCACCCTACGACCTACGATGGTGTTTAGTACAGGAGATGTGCTCCATCTACTGGTACAGACGACAACCACAGAGAGAGATGCAAACGCCATACAACAGACTAAAGGCATCAGCTTTAAACTGGACTGTGGTCGTTTGGATTAATAAAGGGCGCCTTTTCTTTTTTAAAAAGAATAAAGAAGGAACAAAGAAAGAAAGCTGTGAAACGTACAAAGACAGAAGCTAGGAAGAAGAAAGAGAAACAGACTAGACACAGACACAATGGGAGAAGCAGCATAAAAAATAGAGAAGAGGGCTTCCCTGGTGGCGCAGTGGTTGGGAGTCTGCCTGCCGATGCAGAGGACGCGGGTTCGTGCCCCGGTCCGGGAGGATCCCACGTGCCGCGGAGCGGCTGGGCCCGTGAGCCGTGGCCGCTGAGCCTGCGCGTCCAGAGACTGCGCTCCACAACAGGAGAGGCCACAACAGTGAGACGCCCGTATACCGCCCCCCGCCCACCAAAAAAAAAAAATAGAGAAGAAAATGCCCAAATGGCAAAACTGTAAGAAACAAGCTATTTGGTCATCATGTTAACACAGAAGCTTCAAACAAAGCCCCAGAAGCTCTGGAAGTAGTATATGTACATGTATATGTAGTATATGTACATCTAAAACATGTCATGTTTTAGAGCCTTCATTTAAACTAGTTTAAGGAAATATTTTGTAGGGATTTTATCCACATTGATCCCATCGACTTGGGTAAGGCTAAATCTTAATACAGAATCATTGTACATTTTGTCACTGTCTGGGGACATAAAGACAATAGTGCTGAGGCCGGAAGTTCACAGCAGTTTGGAAAAGACTGGAGGGGTTGAGGCATGACCAGCCCTTCTGTGCCTCCTGTGCATATAGTTGGTCTCTAATGACATCTGCTGTTGCCTCCCAGGCCTGTCACTGTTTCCAGTTATGATTCTTAGGCTTCTGAAGAATCTGATACCTTTATTTCCTCAAACGGCTATGTACTTTCTGAGATGTTGATGAATATTTGACTTATCATTTCTCATTCATGGGCATTGACAGTGCAAGTCTGCCAAACATTCTACAGACAGTTTTTCCGCTTCTCATAGGCTTGCCTTATCAAGGGGTCCTAGAGCCTCTCAGAATGAAGAGACAAGAAAAATAACACTTACTGAGCATCTACAAGGCACCAGGCTCAATGCTTCAGACGTTATTCATTTGCGCTTCACCCCTGCCCTGTGGCAGTCCTTCTTAGTAAACCTATATTGCAGATGTCAAGACAAAGGCTCAGGGCTTCCCTGGTGGCGCAGTGGTTAAGAATCCTCCTGCCAATGCAGGGCACACGGGTTCAAGCCCTGGTCCGGGAAGATCCCACATGCCGCGGAGCAACTAAACCCGTGCGCCACAGCTACTGAGCCTGCGCTCTAGAGCCCACGAGCCACAACTACTCAGCCCGCGTGCCACAACTACTGAAGCCCACACACCTAGAACCCGTGTTCTGCAACAAGAGAAGCCACCGCAATGAGGAGCCCACGCACCGCAACGAAGAGTAGCCCCTGCTTGCCGCAGTTAGAGAAAGCCCATGCGCAGCAATGAAGACCCGACACAGCCAAAAATAAATAAATAAATAAATAAAATAATTTTTAAAAAAGACAAGGGCTCAGAGAAGTTAAATAACCATCCCAATGCTACCAACTCATGGTTCTGGAAAGCTGACCGAATGAACTATAGTGTGCAGGGCTCTCTGCTACAGCACGAAAATGTGCCATGCTGGGAATACTCAGTTTCTTAATATAAGCCAGTGTCAGGGAATTCCCTGGCGGTTCAGAGATTAGGACTCAGCGCTTTCACTGCTGTGGCCCAGGTTCAATCACTGGTCGGGGAACTAAGATCCCACAAGCCATGCAGCATGGCCAAAAACTTAATTAATTACTTAATTAAAATTTTTAAAAATATATATATATATAAGCCAGTGTTTCCCAACATGAGAAGCTGCATCAGGCTCTCCTGTGGTTGGCTGTTAAAAATGCAAATGCCAGATCCCGAGCAGACTGACTGAATCAGAACCCCCCACTGGAGCCCTAGAATCTGCATTTTAACAAGTGTCAGGAGATGACTCTGATTCTCACTAAATGATAGAAGAAGGAAAAAACAGACATCAAGGACTTGGTTTTAGAGCTAACAGTATGGCAGAGGTTTTCTCTGTTTTTCACAGTTCAGGCTGCTGTGGTGTGGGGCAAGAATGCTATTATTTATTACCTGGTTAAGCTACTCAGGTTTTCTGAGCCAGTTTACTCATCTATAAAATGGGAATCATAGTTTCTGTCTCACGTGGTTGTAGTAAGGAGTAATGCATGTGAAAACACTTTGCAAATTCTAAATGGCTCTGTGGTAGATTGTAAAAATAGCCCCCAACCCTCTCCTGAGCCCCATACCCGCATCACTGCAATACTGATGTTGCAGGTCTTCCCATCAATATGTGAGGTACTCTCTTCTATTCTTTGAATCTGGGACATGTGATTTGCTTTGGCCAATGGGACAAGAGCCAATATGACCCAAGCAGAGGCTTAAAGAGCCCTTGCATACTGGGGGTTGCGCTATTGTAGTACTTGGGATCCCGAGGCCACCATGGGATTGAGTCCCAGCTAGCCTTCTGGAAGATAAGAGATCACATAAAGAAGAGCCACAGTCAGCCAGCTACCAGCCAACAGCCAGCCAACTGCCAGACATGTAAGTGAGGCTATTCTGGATCATCCAGCCACCTCCTGACTTTCTAGCTAACTGTAGACTCATGAAGGAATCCAGCAGAAATCAATAGAGCCAGCCTAGATCAGAAGAACTGCCCATGCAGCCTAGCAAATTGTGAGCTAAATAAATGATCATCAAAGCCACCAAGTTTTGGGAAAGTTTGTTATGCGGCAAAAACTAACTGATACAAGCTCTATGCACATGCTACCAGTTAGGTTGTCCAGTGTTTTGAGCATGGCGTCTGTGGTTTTCAAAGATGCTGCCCCTCAGAGGGGCAGACCACAGATGAGCAGACATTATTGTGCAAATTTTCAGTCAAGCTCTTTCAGCACATGGAGACAATGCCCACCAGAAAGTGTTTTACAGTCTCTACTGACCAAAGCACATTCTGGAAGTGCCAAGGGGCTGAGATGAAAGAACTCCTCCCTACTTCCCTCTCATTGTTTCCAGAAAGGCAGTTCAGCAGCCTTGTGCAGAAGGACATATAACCTAAATCTTCTCCAAGCCTATTGTCAATAATAATCTCCTGGCTCCACAAAGGCATGCATAATCCTCTGCATACCTTCCCATGTGCACTCTTTCAACGTGCTGCTGCTGGCACCAAGATAAATGGCTTCATCAAAGGTAGCCATGGAGGCTTGCGACCTGTTGAGGCAGAAAAGCTTCCTGGGGGATCAGAAACATCCTAATGCCCAAATCAAGCATCCTCACTGCCGTATGAAGCATTACTGTGCAAAATACATTCAATAAACCCGTAATGGTGAACAGGGCACGACTGTGCTACCCAGGCTCACCCCAGGAGTCTTTATGCTATGATTAAATTCCTTTGATAGGCATTTTCAAAGTGTGTGGTGCCTCTTGCTAAACATGTTTGGCGAGAGAAGACTCGTCATCTGGAAACGTTATCTGAGGAGTCTCATTCAGTGGAACAAGGTGCAAGCATTTTCTGTCAAATCGACATTCTGCAACCTGAAAAGTAAGTATAAAACCAAGAATTTTTAAACCTTCTTTTCCTTCCCTCAAGAAATTCAGAGATCGTGAAACGAATGAATTCAGCTCTTTTACCATTCATCTGACATACAGCAAATTGCAACGTGCCCTGGGAGTGACTATTTCCAAGGCTGATGCACCATATTCAAATCACATACTCATTCTGCACCCCCCGACACACACACTTCATTAGATGGTTATGGTGCTATTGTTGGTTGAGTATAACCATATAACCCATTTTCTTATACCTATCTCCACTCTGTATTGAATCAGGGGGCATCTCAGAACGCCACTGGTTACCCAAAGTAAGTCTCAGGCTCCTACCGCTTATTATACATCAGCTCGAATATGTTTATTTTCACTGAAGAATTTAAAATGCCTTTTTAAAAAGCCTAACAGGGCTTCCCTGGTGGCGCAGTGGTTGAGAGTCCACCTGCCGATGCAGGGGACGCGGGTTGGTGCCCCGGTCCGGGAAGATGCCGCGTGCCGCGGTGCGGCTGGGCCCGTGAGCCATGGCCGCTGAGCCTGAGCGTCCGGAGCCTGTGCTCCGCAACGGGAGAGGCCACAACAGTGAGAGGCCTGCGTACCGCAAAAAACAAACAAACAAACAAACAAAAAAAACACCTAACAGATTTTCTGGATATAATTTGGAATTTTAAGCTTCATTCAAGAAATCAAAGTAAGTCTATCTAAATGATCATCATTAAGTCAATTAATATGAGTTCTAGAACCAGGATGTTACTGGAAATTTTCTCAGACCAGATCAACTGCCACTGAACCATGGTTCGTTAACAATAAGCTTTTATTTGACCAATAGGTTAAAAAACTAAAGCTGTGTTAGAAATATTTAAGTGCTGCATACAGTCCTTGGTTGAAAAGGATGCAAGCAGCAAACGATGAAGGAACTGAATAACAAGTAGAAAATAAAGAAAAAGAGAAACCATCACATGAACACAACCAGAGAAGACAGAGCCATGCAGGTGACAGATAAAGCCATGTGGATGGATGAGCTTCAAGGATCGCCACCGCTAAAAGCACAGGCTGAGCAGGAGACTGACAGGGAGTGGCCAGAACGGTAGCAAGAAAAGCGGGAGTGGTGTGTCTCACCAAACCAAAGGAAAAGAGTGTTTCAACACAAGGAGGATGCCAAGGGGGCAAGTAAGAAATGAGGGGAAGGGACTTCATTGGATTTAACAAGAAAAATTATTGGTGACTTTGGCCAGAGAAATTTTCGTGGTATGGTGAGGACAGAAGTGAGACTGTAGTGGCTCAAGGAGTCCATGGTAGGTAGGAAGTGAAGATTTAGCCTTGAAACGTGGGAGGGAATGTGGAAAAAAAGAAGAAGCAACGGGAGGAGAATGGGATGAAAGAAGCTTAAGAGTAGAAAGGCTTAAGTGTTTTTAAATGTTGCTAGGAAGGAGGGAGACCTCTTCCATCCTTACAGGAGGGAATGAGAGAGAAGGGTGCAATTGAAGAGATATCGGTAGGTCTGGCAGGCAGAAATTTTGTGTGCTCGCACCTGATGATATTTTTCTTCACGGTGAAGTAGGAGCCAAGGTACCTCTGCAGAGACTGGAGAGCCACGGGAGAGACCAGAGGTGAGATGAGAGTGGAGACAGTTTGAAACAGTCACCATGGAAAGTGAGAAGGACAGAGGTGACTATGGAAACAGGGAGGGATTCCTAGGCACCATGGAGGGTGGCCTCAGGTGGAGTCAGACATCATGGGTTTACGGTCGCACTGGTGGTGTGATTTTTGTCCAGCAGTGCTCAGCTGTCTAGATGGAAGCAAAAAGCAGAAGTTGTATCCATCCCAGAATAGGGTTTTGGCACACGGATTCAATGGAAGGGATGGAACAAAGATGTTAAGGATCTTGGCAAGAATATAAGCTAGATAGGCAAGGGAAGGTAGGAGGGAGCTGATATCATGTAAGGAGAAATTAGGGCGTCAGGTGGGGAGAGCTCCCTTGAGTTTGACTAACATGAGACGTCAGAGGTGATGCAGTTCTAAGAGCGATGAGTTCCAGAGCAAGGCCACGGAGTGACTGAACGGAGGGGAGTGTGCGTGAAGGTCATGGAAAAAGAGAAGATGTGCAGCTTGAAAGGGTGGGGGCTGGGGATGCTGTCTACATGGGTGGTGAAGTTCAAAGGATGGCAGCCCTGGGGTGGAAAAGGAACAATGGGCAGTCACTGACTGAGGAGGGAGAGTGACCAGCAAGCTGGAAGCTGACAGAGATGAGGAGATTTAGGGCATGAAGAGCCCCGAAAGAAGCATGAAAAGCCAGGTGACGACCTGCCTGATACCCCACAAGTGAGGGACGCAGCACCTCCGCTTGAGAGGCCCACAAAGGAGAGGAGTTGGGTTAGGGCTGCGGGGGCGGTGAGCGGGGCTACGGAAAAGTGTACTGGGGGTTGCCCGCTGCGCATGGTCCAGTGGAAAGGGGGGTGCAGTAGGAGAGGAGAGTCAAGATGAGTGGAAGGATTCACATACCGCGGCAAAGAGGGGGCCAGAGGAAGCTGGCATGGAGGGTGTGGCTGGCTACAAAGTTTTCAAAGCACTGACCCCAGCTTTCTTCTGGTGACTGGGGAGAAGTGTTAGGGCTGGCTCTGCTGGAACCCAGGCATCCTGCAAATGGCACTCTAAGCTTACATGTGAACCGTTCAGTTTGAAGCCCATGGAACTGCTACTATTCACTCTTTTTGACCTACAAAAAATGACGTCATATGGTCAACCTAAGAGTACCTGCATACTAAAAGGGAGTGCTTTTTTAGTTTTAGCAGTGACCTGGGATTAACGGACTACTACTTGCTGCTCATTTAAGACCTCAGTACATGGAGCTACAAGTGGAGCTTTGGACTCCTAAGTCAGCCAATCAGGGAGCAGTCCTCTCCAGCGGGTGCCTGAGAGGAAGGCTCACGTCCCAAGAACAGACATCCAGCCGTCTCTTGGCCACTTGGAGCCCAGAGGTGAGAGAACGATCCAGCTGGCCATGTTGGACCAAACAAGAGGGCTACGTGGGATTGAGGATACCTACAAGCGGGGGGGGGGGGGGGGGGGCGGGGGCGGGGGGAATGAGTGCAGGTCTGAGGAGGAGCGAAGAAACAGAAGGCGACAGGAGGCTGCAGGGGGGTGAGATCCAAAGACGAAAAGCAAAGCAGAAACAAAGGTAAAACCTCAGAAAAGTGCCTCATATCAGAAACAGCATCTTCTTTTCCCGAGGAAAGGAAGGGCCGCCTCCCCCAAAACCAATTACAGTGGCAGGAGAGAGAAGGCGCAGCACACAGTAAGGAGAGAAAAGTGACTGTAAAGCACTTTGCAAAAATAAAGAGTTATATAAAGTCCCAATAATAATAAATCACCTTGCCTGAGGTACGAAAACCTTAAAATAACCTGAAAAAATCAAAACGTGGGGGAGAACCGAAGACTTTGTATGCTTGCTTTAAATTCCTCCCCCGCGACTTTGCCAGCCAGGCTCTTTAAGAGCAGGCCTCAGTCAGGTTGTGGGATGAGAATGGACCTAGCCCCCGTTTAAACCTGCCACTCCCACCCCGTTCCCACCCCCAGGTCCATGAAAGGAGGGCACAGACTCTGGGGGAACCTCTTTTCTGAATCTGGCATCTGCCTTCTTGAATACTGATGCATCTGTTTTGCGAAGGATTTCTTCCTTTTGTCGTATAAAAAGAGAAAGGGTGAAAAAAAAAATCTTCATTCCTGGGGGAAAAAAAAAGAGGAAAGAAAAATAGGTCTTTCTAAATTCTCAGTACTGGAGCGCTGTTCTTTATATATCTTCTTGTTCCATTGTTAACTAAACCCACATATTTGAGGGTGACACATTCTCTTAACTAATGCCTTGTCAGGCCCATGTGCCTTGCTAAAAATGGACCTTGATGACCGCTGTGTCCATTTTTTTTTTCTAAGAAATAATTTGATTATTTTTATCCTGCTTCTCTCTATCACCACTCACAAGAAAATGGTTATCCTTTCGCAAGAACCATTTTTTAAATAAATCAAGTAAGTGCTCAACCATGGACGAGGCGGAAAGTTTTCTTTAAAACATCTGTATAAGGCACACACACATACTCCCTGCCCTGTGAAAATTGGCTTTAAATTTGGAGTAAATGCTCTTCTGCAGTCAAACCGTTTTCTGTTCAACCTCTTACAATATTGTATGCATCCTGACAACTCACTTTGTGCAGACCTGAATATCCCCCAGAAAATAGATAATTTAATAAAAGCGGGTGATATGAATCACCCAGGGACAATGTGAATTATTATCTGTAGATAATTCATTACGCACATATTTCTAGTGAGATTCTTAAATCAGCAGGGCTTCTTAATCAGAGACTTTCAAATTTTGTCTGCAGTAACTAGAGACCTGACCCATAAATCAGCAAATAGGCCAGCAGGCTCACCACATGCTTCACATTTCTTCTTGGGAGCAAAAGACACTTAATTATCCTGAGGTCACAGAAGAAGGGAAAAATGGACATGAAAGTTGTTGGGGGTTTTATAGCAAAGTATAACTAATTTCAGTGATGTCTTCAAAGTGAGCTCATGAAAAGAAGACAATGAAAACGTCTGAAATCAAGGTAGGTGTTTTATACAGAGAAAGATGTTTTAAATGTTCCCAGGAACAGTCTTACCAACCAACCCTGCTTCTCATTTCCATGAAGACCTCTGTCTCGAATTTGAGCATTTTTTCTTCACGTTTCATGTTACCAGTTTTGCAAAATAAATTTCTAATATGGAAGACATGGGTAATGAGGCTGAATATAAGGATGAAAAAAATATCTAGTCACAGACTTGGAACATAAGTGTTAATAAAAGAATCAAGTTTATCCTCTATTTCTGGTATCTCTCCTTACCCCTACTTCACTAGAACTTCTCACTTATTACTCTGTCCTCTTCCTACTCTTCAGGTCTTATTCTTCTACCTCCAATGGTAAAAACCTGCACTCAGTGAAGGACCCTATTTTGATCTCATAGTGGGCACTCACTTAACATGTCTATGAAGCAGCTCCCTCACAGGCAAAGTGAAGATGATAATATACATCTCACAAGATTGTTGTACAGGTTACATGAGAAAACTAGTGTAAAGCCCCTTAATCTACTAAAGTGCTATTTGAATTTAAAGGACCATTAGGACCTAATGTAAATGTAAGACGATGGCTGTGTTACTTTTCCTGTCGATGGAGTGGAGGGGAGCTGAGTGTACTTCCTTGATAATAGAGTCTCTTCACTTGGCTTCCGGTTCTCCTCTTACTTCGCTAGGTCCCCATTGCTGGCTCCAACTCCTTTGTCCAGCCTCTAAATCCAGGCAGCACAAGCAGCTAGGGAAAAGCACAGGCCACCTCTTTCCATTCCCAGTACATGCTGAGGCTCTGCATACACTGAAGAATCCCAGCTCTCAACCCCCAGCTCTGACCTCTCTCTAGAACTCCAGACTCACGTTTCCTAGTGTCTCTCTGGCAAATCCGTGTGGCTATCTGGCAGACATCTGACTTCACACGGCCAAAGCCTTACTGTTGGCTCCCTGTCTCTTAGCTGACTTCCCCACCGCTGCCCACCTTCCTCAACTCAGTAAACGGTTGCCTTCCAGAGAGCTGCTCAAGTCAAAACTCTAGCAATTATACTTGATTCCTTCTTTCTTTCACCCTTCATGTACAATCCAGCCAGCAGTAAGCTCGGCCAACTCTTCCTCCAGTTTCCACTTCCCTCCGTCTCCACTACCAATGACATAATCCAAGTCCCCATCATCTCTTACTTGAGCCACTGCACACAAGACTTTCAGTGCTAAATCTGGGAGAGAACTAGGCAAAGTGGGACCACTGGTCACCCGCCTACAAGGTGAGGCAGAACTCCTTCAGCTCTAGGGTGGGGAGCACCACGGAGGAACCTCAGTAAGGAAAGCAGTGTCTGAGTGACAAGAGGGGTTAGTTAGTTAGGAGCTGATGGGGCATGGTGCTGCATAGGAAATGTCCTTGGACAGGCTTTAAATCTGGGTGGGCTTTATTATTATTGTTATCATTATTTTACTTTTTAGTTTGGAGAAAGTTTCAACTAGAGAAATCAGCAAGAACAGTACAAAGAACTTCCATATATTTTTACCCAGATTTGACCATTTTTAACACTTTGCCATATTTGCTTTGTTATTCTCTGTCATTTTTTCTGGACAATTTGAGAGCAGACTGTATCTTTATGCTTTTTAACCCCTTAATATTTCAGGGTGTATGTCCGAAGAACAAAATATTCTCTTATACGACTATGACACAGTTATCAAATTTAGGAAATTTAACATCGATAGAATCCTTTCACTTAATCAACAGCCTATATTCCAAACAAACTAATTGTCCCAATAATGTGCTTTATAATAAAAAAGAAAATTTTCATTCCAAGATCACATATGGCATTTAGTTTTCATCTAGGTAACAAAGAAGAAAGAAAAACGTGGACTTTGCAAGATACTTCTCTGTGGAAGGATTTTAAGTTTAAATATGTATAAAAGGGAACCACTGGAAATTAAGATGATGAGACAGACTTGAGGTCTCTTTTTATAACTTATTAGTTGTTTTATTTTTATTCATTCAACAAATATTTATGAGTGCCTAGAATGTGTCTAGAAACCTCAGGCAAATTTCTTCCCCCATCTCAAATCTTATGGTTTTATCTGTAAATTAGAGTTATTAATAATATTTTAAAATAATTTTGGAGAAGACTGGATAAGAAGAAGATAGATCTTTAAGCAGATTCAAAACTAGAAAGGTCTATACAAACATAAATCAATGTTTATGTCCTTGATAATGATATTCAGTGTCAGGGCCATTCGGGTTGAACTTGAGAAGCAAGTGACCAAAAAACCCTTGATGAGGATGACAAAAACCGTTATTTAAAACTAGTCTTGTGTACATGATTTTTATGCCGAACTAAATTGCCCTGTATCCCCACTGAACTAACTTTCATGGAAAACAGTGTGTGGGTATATGAGGGTAGATGGAAATCACAGCAGGACCATTTGACACTATGGAATTGTTCAAAGTCAAGACAAAGTTAAAGATGAAGAGTTTGGATTCTGGCATATGACCATCAAAGCTACATACAGAATAGAGGCGATGATAGCAGTGACTTGATAGCACTTGAATTAGATTCAACACATGTGATAGACAATACTTCATTAAAAGCCTTGCTGTGAACTTCCAGACAACACATCTATCTCTACAAGACCTCACAGATTTTTTTTCCTGGAACTCCAGGAAACCAATCATATATCTCTTTCTCTCCACCCTTACCCAGCATTTCAAGCCAGAAAGACCTGGGTTCAAAGTCCAACTTCCCAACAGACTATCTGTGTGAATTTGAGAAATTTACATTACTTGCCTAGGTGTATTTTCTCATCTGTAGAATAAGACCTACCTCACAGAGTTCTTATAACAAAGTAACTCTCAAAGTGTGGTCACAGATCAGCGGCTGCAGCATCATTTGGGCACTTGCTTGAGATGCAAATTCTTGGGCCCCATCCAAGACCTACTGAATCAAAAACTTTGAGGGTAGGACCCAGACGTTTGTACCTTAACAAGCCCTTCAGGTGATACTAGGCAGGCTAGAGTTTGAGAAGCACTGCTATAACGGACTAAATGATGAAATGTATGTAAATAACTCTGGCACAACGCCAGGCAGCCACATCACAGAGTAACTGCACAGTAAGTGTTAGTTCCCTCCTCCTCTCCCACCCTCCACAACTCGACCAACACACAAACACATGCGTACGCACACAGATGCGCGTGCACACCCCAACCAATAATTGTTTGGAGTACTGAAGGAAAACACTACTGTTTCAAAATTACATACATAAGAGCTGGAAGTATACCTATAAAACTTGATATGTTTCAAGACAATTAGTAATGTCATCGTTCTCACATTTTGCCAACTTGATACTGGGACAATAGTCCATCAATAAATATTTGTCTAATGTTTATCATATGTCTAGCATATGATAAACTGGTTGCTAGAGAGGATATTAGAAAAGTAGAAAAATTGTTGCTGCCTTCAAAGAGCTTAGTGGGGGAAAAATGAAGGTAATTAACATTGATTGAACATCTACTATGTGATAGGGACTGTCACGATGGGAAATTATCCTGACGAATTGGGAGATTCCACATACACTGTCAGAAAAGCTATCCAAGAGGATACAGAAACAGAAAGGCTCACAGATCAAATTACAATGTTCAAATCATATAATTTGAGTTGACTCAAAATACACAATGAGAAGGAAAGGGAAAGAGATAGACTGGGTTAACACATTTGGGATAGGATGCATGTGGGATGGAAGGACCACGATACCTGAATCATAGGTTATGCAAAGTTTATACATCCTGTATCTCTCGGTCACATCACCTACTGATGTGGTTACAAAGATCAGAGTCGAGAATGAACAAGGAGACTCAGCAAATGGAAGTTACCTGGAGACAGAGTACCTTCTTGGTCTATCAAATGTGACGCAGGGAAAGGTATGCCTGGTTACTGCTATAATATGCCAATCATCTACTGAACAGCCACTGTACTGCTTTCGTCTGTGTGTCTCAAACAGAGGACACATGGGGCCAGAACAGGTGTCACTAATGGGTGGCTGATTTAAGAAATCTACAATTCTTGTGAATATTCGGTCTGACTTGGTCCTTTTTGTCAATGTCCAGCGTATGTGCTCTACTTACCTTACCATTGAGATGTATCGAATACATCTCAATCTATTAGCAATCTGTTGTTTCTCTATTCCACCTATTATCTTGATTTCTCTTGCTCTCTATACTGTAGAAGTGAATATTCTTTTTTTTTTTCTTTTTTTTTTATTTATTTTTTTTTTTTGTGGTATGCGGGCCTCTCACTGCTGTGGCCTCTCCCGTCGCGGAGCACAGGCTCCGGACGCGCAGGCTCAGCGGCCATGGCTCACGGGCCCAGCCGCTCCGCGGCATGTGGGATCCTCCCGGACCGGGGCACGAACCCGTATCCCCTGCATCGGCAGGCGGACTCTCAACCACTGCGCCACCAGGGAAGCCCAGAAGTGAATATTCTTAAATAATAAAGCAAACATACATTTCAGGTACTATGTAGGAGGTTTCCACATATCTTCTCACTTAATTCTGATACTTAAGGAGGTAAAAAGACACGTTATATGCACTGAACAATGTGAGAACACTCCAATGCAATACATAGTCAGTCGATGGCTTGGTGATATGGAGGCCATAGTCTAGAGATTCTAGTATGGAAAAGTGGGCTTATTCAATGAAGAGTTCATGGAGGAATTGCTTCTCCACCTAACCTTGAAGAAAGTAAGGGACTCTACCTGAAAGACAGTAGGGGTATGTATATTACCAACAGAGCAAGGAGCATAAATCTGGAGAGATATAAGGAGAGATCACGGATGGGGAAACAAGGCCAGGTTTGGCTGCAGGAAGAGGTGCAGTCAGCTAGGAGAAGGTGGAGCTGATAGAAGGAGAAAGCCGAAATGATTCAAAGAGAAAGTTGGACTTGCTCCTGTAAACCAGTGGTTTTCAAACATTTTTGAAGATACACTCCTATTAGTAAAATATTGGGGGCACACCTTCTGTGGTAGACTTATTACTGCTCAAAATGTTTGCTGACAGTCCCTGTTTAGAATTATACTTTCTCACCCTACTGGTGTCAGCCTTGGCCCATAGCCTTGCTCTGGCTAATGAAATTGATTGGAAGTGATATGCCCCACTTCTGAAGAACAGTTTAAGAACCGCAGCGTGATTCCACAATATTTAACTTTCTAGCAATGCCCCAGATGGGGAATGCCCCTTCAGCCTTGGTTCTAAAACGAAAATGGCCTGGAGGCTACAGCCAGCCTAACATGGATAAAAAAACACAAATAAGAAATAAACTTTTTTTGTATGCCACTGAGATTTGCAGGTTGCTTGTTACTATATTATAACTTAGCTCACTGATACAGCTTCTAGTTAGCATTGTTTTGGAGGTTCTGGCCAGTACAGTAAGACCAAAAAAGAAAAAAAAAGTCTTCGGACTGATAAGGAAAAACAAATTTTTGGCAGGTGATTATAATTTCCTATGCAGAAAAATCTAGAGAACTTACAGATAAATTATTAGAATTCATAAGATGGACTGGCAAGATTGCTGAACACAAACTCAAAATACAAAAATCAATAGATTTTCTATACCCCAGAAAAAATTAGTTAGAAGGCATAAGTTTCGAAAAAGTGCCACTTAAATTAGCAGCAGAAATAAATGGTTCTAGTAAAAAAATCTAGCAAAAGATGAGTAAGTCCTTTATGGGAAAATTATAATACTGTATAGGAACACACTAAAGAAAACTTAAATAAACGGAGAAATATAGCATATTCCTGATTTGGAAGACTCAGTATTGTAAAGATGTCATTTCTTCCCAGTTGAACCTATACAGCCAATGTTATTTTAATCAAAGATTCAACAGGGTTAGTGTGAAATCTGACAAGCTGATTCTAAAATTATATAGAAGAGAATTGGACCAACAATAGTAGAAAGAAGAAAAATAAAGTAGGCAGACTTGCCCTATGAGGCATCAAGTTTTATTCAATGGCTATAATAGTTAAGACAATGTGATACTGACAAAGGGATATATACATTTCACCGAAGAGAAAATTAAAATGGCCATAACATATGAAGAGATACTGAACCTTACAAGTATTCTGGAAAATAGAAATTAAAACCACAAGATGGTGGGAACATAAATGGATACAGCCACTATAGAGAACAGCATGGAGGTTCCTTAAAAAACTAAAAGTAGAGCTACCATTCGACCCAGCAATCCCACTACTGGGCATATACCCTGAGAAAACCATAATTCAAAGAGAGTCATGTACCAAAATGTTCATTGCAGCTCTATTTACGATAGCCAGGACATGGAAGCAACCTAAGTGTCCATCAACAGATAAATAGATAAAGAAGATGTGGCATATATATATATACAATGGAATATCACTCAGCCATAAAAAGGAACGAAACTGAGGTATTTGTAGTGAGGTGGATGGACCTAGAGTCTGTCATACAGAGTGAAGTAAGTCAGAAAGACAAAAACAAATACCGTATGCTAACACATATATATGGAATCTAAGAAAAAAAATGTCATGAAGAGATTAGTGGTAGGACGGGAATAAAGACGCAGACCTACTAGAGAAAGGACTTGAGGATATGGGGAGGGGGAAGGGTAAGCTGTGACGATGTGAGAGAGTGGCAGGGACATATACACACTACCAAATGTAAAATGGATAGCTAGTGGGAAGCAGCCGCATGGCACAGGGAGGTCAGCTCGGTGCTTTGTGACCACCTAGAGGGGTGGGATAGGGAGGGTGGGAGGGAGGGAGACGCAAGAGGGAGGAGATATGGGGACATGTGTATATGTATAGCTGATTCACTTTGTTATAAAGCAGAAACTAACACACCATAGTAAAGTAATTATACTCCAATAAAGATGTTAAAAAAAAACACAAGATACCATTTTCTACACAACAGACTGGCAAAATCAAAAAGTCAGATAATAAACAAAGTTTGACCAAAAATGTAAAACAATGTATACTTTCATCCGCTGTTGGTAGAAGCTCATCAATTTTGGAAAAGTTGAACATGCACATATCTATGACCTAATAATTTCATCTCTAGGTATATGCCCTAGAGAACTTCTTGCATATGTACCAGGAGATGTAGAAAGAATGCTTACAGCAGTCTCATTCCTGAGCGCAAAACACTGAAAACAACCAGCTCTCCACCATCAGCAGAAAGATCATTAGACAGAGATATATTCATACACTGAGATGCTGTGCAACAGTGGACATGAACAAACTACAGCCGCATGCATCAACATGAATGAGGCTCAGAGACGCAAAGTTGAGTGAAAGGGGCAGGTCACCAAAGAATGCATCCAGTATGAACCCAACTGTCTACCATTCCAGTCATAGAAAACTAAGCAACATATTGTTAAGAGACATATTCATGTGTGGTTAAAACAAAAAACAAAAAAACCTATAAAGCAAATGAGCTAATTATCACTACAAAATCCAGGATACCGGTCACCTGGGGGTTTAGGGACAGGATCTCCAGAGAGCTTCTAAGGTGGTGGTAATGTTCTATTTCTGAAGCTGGGTGGTAGGTCCATGAATGTGCATTTTATTAGTATTATTTACTTTGCATGTGTACATTTTACACTCTTACATATATGATATATTTCATAATAACTTTTAAATTAATGGGCATAACCATATAGATATATATATTTTATACGTAAGTACTGTACTCTACGTAGGAATAATAAAACACATAAAAACAGACATTTTTAAAGGGTAAAATAAAATACTCTTTTAATCTTGTCCAAGGTCCCCAAAAATACTTCTGTTATCAAATTGTAGAAGTTTGGCTTCATGTTCTGAATATTTAGCTTTTAATGTCTTGCTAATCATGATAGCTTCATGTCAGCTAATTTTCTCAAGACTGATATACACTTAGGGTGATGTATACTGTTAATGATAGTGGATGTATATTCATTTTTCAAATGGTCTTGTTTAATAATTTCCAATTTTTTGGATAACTTCTTGTTAGATTTCATAAGACTGTCATTATTTTTACTTCATAATATGACTGATGAGGACCTAGTTCTAAGTGTAGGAGGAGTGTCAGTTTCTCCATTTACTTGTATTATTCTTGGTATTTTCATCCCTCTGCAGATCCTTTGTAAGAATCTCTTGAAGCCCTTATCAGTGTCTCAAGAGTTCATTTAAACTTCTTAATATAATCTGTAAATCTCTTCAACTAGGCTTACAAAAACTGTAATTGTTTCTACTATCTGCTGCTATATAACTACCCCAAATCACAGGAGCTTAAAACAATAATTTAGCATTGTTATTACTATTAAATATTAAAATTTTGTCAGTTAAGAATTTGGACAAGACACTGTAGGAAGAGCTAATTTCTGTTTCATGGTGTTTGGGACCTCAGCTGGGATAACTTGATTGTCTGGGAGACAGAACACTAAAGTCAGCCAGGCATCTCTCTCTCCATACAGCTCCTCCATTTGGCTAGCTTGGGCTTCCTCAGAGCATGGTTGCCCCAAGGTTCTAAAAGTGCAATGCAGAAACTATTAGTCTTTTTATAGGACAGACCCATAACTGGCATAGTGTCACTTCCACCACACACTACTGGTCAAGTAAGTCACTAAGGCCAGCCTAGATTCAAGTGGGAGGGCAATTAGATTCCACCTCTCAGGAGTAGAAAAGAATTTGCAGCCATATTTGGTCTTCCATAGAAACATATCACCAAAAGGGAGCCGATGTAAATTAAACCCTCCTCACTGTAGAACCAAATCTTCCCCAAGAAGTGGGACATGAAGGTCTCATACATTGCCCCAGTAAAGAAACCAGGCTTAGTCAGTTATCAAACACTAGCAAAGCTTGTTTCCTTTCTTTTTTGATAAAAATAAATACAATTAGAAATTCCTGCCTTCCTATGAGGGCACCTGCTCCTTTCTAAGTATAGACAGGCATTATGGATGCTTGAAAGAGGCAACGATCACACTGAACTGAAAGAGACGAATTAGTGATTTGCTGTGGCTCCACAACCCATGCAGCTGGGTTGCCGAAATTTGAACATTTGAAGTAAATGCTCTCAATTGGCTTCCAAGTGCCAGTCTCTTGTTTTCATCACACAGTGGCCTGGCTTCGAGTGCTGGACTGGCTGCTAGGTGCAGCTTTAGCAGTCCTGCTGCACACTCTGACAGGTGGATGGGTTACTTTCACGGAGCCAGAGGCCCCACAGCTGCTAATAGTAATTATACTTGTCAGCAATGCATTCCCCTCAGGAAACTCCCGCTGCTTCATTAGGGCTAATTGCCAATAGGCAGTGCAATTTCCTAGAAGAGGAGGGGACATAAACCCACAGGGAGTTGACAGAACAGCTGTGTAAGCTCAGAGAAGCCAGATGTGGCCATGTGCCACTGAAGTGTAGCTAAGAGCTGCTGAATTCATTCGACCCAGTCCAGGGAACTGAAGAAAATAAAGAATTTGGTGAGGTAGGCCAAACTCCTCTCCATCTTGACTCTCCTACCAGCTTTTGCAGAAAATATGAACACACCTTCCTGGACTTCCAACTTAAAAAAAAAAAAAAACAACTCTACTTTGAAAAGACATTTCTTAACCTTATATAGGATGTGGGGTTTGAAGAATTTCCCTATAATTGGTTTCATTAATTTATTATTTATGTACCTACAATATGTCTAGATCTATGCCCACACTCAGGGTATAAGATGAGGTACTCTGTCTGGCGGGAGTCACACCATAGGTAGGGTCTTGAAAGTTAAAGTAAGGACTTTGGTTTTCAATATGAAATGAAAAGCCACCGGGCTTCCCTGGTGGCGCAGTGGTTGAGAGTCCGCCTGCCGATGCAGGGGATGCGGATTCCTGCCCCGGTCCGGGAAGATCCCACATGCGGCGGAGCGGCTGGGCCCGTGAGCCACGGCCACTGAGCCTGCGCATCCGGAGCCCGTGCTCCGCAACGGGAGAGGCCACAACAGTGAGAGGCCCGCAAAAAAAAAAAAAAAAAAAAAAAAAGAGGAATGTAGATGATTCCAAGGTTTGGGGCATAAGTAACTCTCCCAAAGGATGGAGTTGCCATCAACTGAGATGAAAAAAGCCATGAGTAGCAGAGTGGGAGGAAATCAGGAATTCAGCTTGAAACGGTGATTCTGACATGTCTGTCCGACATCCAAATGGAAATGTCCAATAAGCAGTTGGATGTGTGTGTCTGGAGTTGAGGAGAGAGGTCTGGACTGCATGTAAACTTTGGAGTCATTGATATATTCACAGTATTTGATTATTTAAAAACGAAATGAGTTCACCAAGGGAGTGAGCGTAGATAGAGGAAAGGAAATGACGGAAGACAAAGCTCCGGGACACTCCACCTTTGAGAGAGCAGGGAGAAAGGGAGGTGCTGGCAAAGAGACGGGGAAGAAACAACCAGGGAGGTAGGAGGAAACCCAAGGGCACAGTGTGTCAGAAGCCACATGAAGGACGTGTGATTAATGGGTGAGGGATACTCAGCCCTGTCTCGTAATGCTGACTGGTCGGGTAACACGAAAACTGAGAGCTGACCACTGGATCGCTGTACAGGAAACTCTCAATATTTAAAATTAAATTTTTAGTAGTTTTCTCTGTGTCAATCTTTAACATCAGCAAAACTTTTACAGTGCTCATTTGGAAGAGTACGTCACTCCCTTACAGAGCAATCTAGTTCTAATATTCTTTTTCTCCCCCAGATTTAAAAAAAAATTATAAATAATGAAATTAGAAAGTAAATGCCTCCTTTAATTAGGGTGGGAGCTAAGGCAGAGCAGAGGTGAGAGATGTGTTGCACATATTAGTTGAATCAGCACTTGTCCAGCTTCTGATACAAATTTGATCACATCTCCTGATAATTGTTAAATGTCTTGCTATAGCCTCTACCTCTTCACATTTGCAGAACGTCTCTCTTAGCACCTTCCTGACACTCCCAATTCGTCTCAGAACCCTCAAGGCCTCCGTAATCCAAGTTAAAATACTGCTTTCGGGTGAAATGTATAATACAGTGGCTAGGAGCCTGGATTCTCAAACTATATTGCTTGAGTTCAAATCCTAGCTCCATCTCCGTATTAGTCAGCTATCACTAGGTTATGGTGCCTAACAGCAAATGTTAATTACAACAGCAAATATATATTCCTCCTGCACTTGACACGTGGGCGGCTATAGGTACCTGTGACTATGCTCCTGACTCTGGGCCATGGTGGGGTCTGTCCCATGTGTCTCCTTGACTGAAGGAGCAATCTTGAGAAATGTCTGTTCTAGTGGGAGACGAAAGAGGGTAATCCATACTACATAAACACTTCTAAAGCTTCTGCTTGGATGTCGCATCCATTCACATTCCTTTGGCTAAAGTAAGTCCCGTAGTATGGCTTCTACCATCGATTCCTCCCTTCCCTATATGTATGTGCTGCTCCGCATTTCAAAGAGTAGGACTTATTTCCAACCCTCATGAATCTGGACGGACCTTGGGAACTTGCCCGGACCAACAGCGTGCGGCAGGAAGGGTCACTTTAGGATTTTCAAGCCCAAGTCTTAAGAAGGCTGGCAGCTTCCATCTCCTCCGTTTTAGGACCCGGTTGGCACGCCGGAAGAAATTCCAGACTGGACTACAGAATGAACAGAATCCACGTGAAGGGAAGTTCTGAAGGATGAGAGGCCAGCCTGGACATTCCAGTCTCAGCTAGGTCCCAGGTGATGTGGGTGCATGAAGAGACCCCAAGTAAGACCACCAGAAGAACTTCCAGCTGAGCCCCAGCAAAACCACCAAATCACGAGAAATAATGAAGTGGTGTTTTAAGCCACTAACTTTTGGGGTAGTTTTGCAAGAACAGCTAACTGGCATGCATTGGCCAAGTCCTAAATCAACGGAGCAGGGACGTATATTTCTCCCCTGACATATGTGGAGCGGAAAGTATTTTTTAACAGTAGTACAATTTAACACAGTCCTTCGGTAACACTGTTAACTACTTCAGCACTCTGTGTTTCACCTGCTGATCCGGAAACGGGAGTTGATTTTTCATTGTGACCACCTCATTAGATTGTTGTGAGGGTTAAATAAGTAAATAGGGTTAAATAAAGGCATGTAACACACTCAGACTTGGAGTAAAATGCTAGATAGTTTTTGTTCAATCCCTATCTTGCTGGTATCGCTTTGTGGCACCCGTAAAGTCATTTGCAAGGCGTGACCCTTCCCCTAGTCCAGATCTCTGCAGGCCACAGACATTCCTCAAGGAAGGACAATAGCACTCCAGCCAATTACTTAACTCTAGCCAGGTTGACACATACATGCTCAGTTATTACCCCCAAAGCACCTTTTGTCAGGAAGGACCTCCAGCCTGGACCACACATACACTGTGTCGGAAACAATCTCTCATCCACCCCCATGTAGGGCCTGGTACTGGACCCCAATCACCCATCGAGGCTTCTTCTCTTGCGGCGGTGAGTCCCTTTGGGGCCTTTCATCTCCTTCCCCGTGACAAAACTCCATCAGGACCATTTCAAACCATGAAAGAAGAGAGACAGAGGTCACGGCCTCTTTCCTCCCAGAAGATTCTTTGGTTCCTGAGGATATTTACCCATCTCCTCCCCAGAAACAGCTCTGTGTTGAACCAAGTATTGGGAGAGAGTTTTTGCCAGAATCTAAAATGATAATGATAGTTGTTGTTTGATAGGGGAATTTCACCTGCTTTTTTCTTCTTCTTTCTCTCTCTCTCTCTCTCTCTCTCTCTCTTTCTCCTTTCTCAGAGTATTTTGTGTAGGTGGTTTTTTTTTTTACTATGAGAATGTATTATTTATAACTAGAAAACAATAAATCAAAGGAGAAGAAAATGTGATGGCTTAAAAAAAATCCCCCCCAGTGGTGTCTCAGTATTTAAACATGCAACTCTATTTAATTATGCAAATTTAAGGTTGTTTAACAAATTCTCTGTAATTCATGACATGGTTAGTTGATGCTGGAGTCCTGACCTACTGAATTAGAAGAAAGCCTTATATTTTTCTTTACCAAACATTTCTAAGAATCTCTAGGGATGCTTAGCAGCATCTCTGAATCCATCTTGATAGTTCCCTGTATTTTATATGCAGAACAAATCCCTTCTAATGCTCAGGTCCTGGGCAGAATAGAGCAACCTGTATAGACTCTCAGTTCCCTTCCTCTGTGAAGACTTGTCCTTAACTACAGTGAGCTGTTTGAAAATGTCGATTCTATCATTATTCACGTAGTATACGACGAGGCCAAAAGATCAGGAGATGATTACCATCGAAAAGATAGTTTGTTACTCAGCTCCCAAGAGGTGGGGACACACCACACCACGCAGGGCCACACAGAGAAGAACCGGGGTTGATCAGGAAGCAGAGGGAGTGAGGGGAGAATGTGGGCAGAAGCCTTCTTGTGGTTTCCATAAGCAAAAGGCAAGGTAAGGCAAGCAGGTTTAGGATTGGCTACTTTGAATAATTTCTGCAGGCGCTGGGGCAGAGGGGCTGCCCTGAGTTATCAAATATTTGGCCCCAGGGTGATTAGGGCAAGGGAATATTGGCCAGGAGTATAAGAGCCAGACAGAGGAGATGTCTGTTTGTTTGTTTTGGGGCCGTACCGCTCAGCGTGCAGGATCTTAGTTCCCCAACCAGGGATCGAACCCGTGCCCCCTGCAGTGGAAGCGCAGAGTCTTAACCACTGGCCTGCCAGGCAAGTCCCTAGATAGAGGAGATGGGGGAAGTGTGGGCTCTGGACTGGTTAGTTTGCACATGAAAGGCTGTTTGCTATCTCTAGGAATGAGCTGAGTGTGGGAGGAACAGTTCCTCCCTGATCACCTGTCATTGAGGTCCCAGATGCCACAGCATCAAGAGTAGAGAAAATAAGGGACTTCCCTAGTGGTCCAGTGGCTAAGACTCTGTGCTCCCAATGTAAGGGGCCTGGGTTCCATCCCTGGTCAGGGAACTAGATCTCACATGCCATAGCTAAGGCCCAGTGCAGCCAAATAAATATTTAAAAAAAAAAAAAAAAGAATAGAGAAAATAAGAAAATATAGTTAATATATGAGCCTTTGTTAGGGACCATCCTCATGCCTTAGACCAGTTTCTACATCCAATTCTACCCACAGAAAGCTTAAGCCCTCAAGGCTCTCAGGTCAGAGTACCCCATTCCATATATCGCTTTTTTTTTTAAAGAAATCTATTTCTGAATTAAGAACTGAACTTATACTATTATGACATTTCTAAGCATCCTGTGGTCATTCCTTGCCCCTTTTTCTGTGTCCTCCACTAGACTCTAATTTGCAGGAGGCAGGAACAGTGACTTCCTATTCATCCTTGCATCTCTAGATGCACACAGTACTAATACTTAGATATTTATTAAATAATTTAATAAATTCAGGAAATAGGACATCTGGGGAAAACATATGAGTACAGGTGTATAATCCTCTCTCCACTGTTTATGATCCTTGAAATTTTACCAAGCAAATTGAAAATAGGAGAAAACTGTTCCCTAAAATTAGTGCTCACTCCCTTCCCTGGACCAGTTTTTAAACAACTTTATCAATAGGTAACTTACATACTATGAAGTTCACCCATTTAAAGTGCACTAATTCAATGGTTTTTAGTGTATTCACAGAGATGTACTCCCAACCACCATAAGCATCCTTACAGACTCTCAGAAACTAAAAAGCAAAAAACCAACTTAGACCTTTTTCCAGTTCAGTAGGTCAGGACTCCAACATCAACTTAGCATTTCATGGAGTACAGGAAATTTGATAAGCAACCTTAAGTCTGCATAATTAAATAGAGTTGCATGTTTAAACACTGAGACACCACAGGGGGAAGGAGTCTTTTTTTAAAGCCCTCTCGTTTTTTCTCCTTTGATTTATTCGAGATATAAAAAGCTACACAAAAACATTCTGAGAGATGGAGAAAGAAAAAGAAGAAAGGAGAAAAAGCAGGTTAATTTTTCCTATCAAATTAAAACTAGTTATCACCGTAGGTCCTGCCAAACGCTCTCTCTCCAATACTTGGTTCAACACAGAGCTGTTTCTGGGGAGGAGGTGGGTAAATATCCTCAGGGACCAAGGAATCTCCTGGGACAAAAGAGACTGACCTCTGTCTCACTTCTTTCATGGTTTGAAATGGTCCCAATGGAAGTTTTCCAGTGGGAAGGACTGCATTTTAAGAAAAATAGAGGGGAAGGAAGGTGCACTGGAGGAAGGTTAGTGACAGAAATCTAGAATAGGAGAAGAAAGAAAGGAGAGATAGATGATTTATATCTATCTCCCATAAATGTTGAGGGAAAGCTTGGGGAAGGAATACGTTAAAAAAAAGGCAATGTATGAATTGAAATGCTCATATATTACTGCTGGGAATGTAAAACAGTGTAACCACTATGGAAAACAGTCTGATGGCTCTTCAAAAGTCTAAACACATAATTACCAAATGACCCAACAATTCCACACCTAGTTACATACCTCCAAAGAACTGAAATCAGGTGTTCAAACAAAAAGCAGTACATGAAAGTTCATAAGGATCTGGCTTCAAAATGGCGGAGTAGAAGGACATGCGCTCACTCCCTCTTGCGAGAGCACCGGAATCACAACTAACTGCTGAACAATCATCGACAGGAAGACACTGGAACTCACCAGAAAAGATACCCCACATCCAAAGACAAAGGAGAAGCCACAATGAGATGGTAGCAGAGGCACAATCACAATAAACTCAAATCCCATAACTGCTGGGTGGGTGACTCACAAACTGGAGAACACTTACACCACAGAAGTCCACCCACTGGAGTGAAGGTTCTGAGCCCCACGTCAAGCTTCCCAACCTGGGGGTCTGGCAACGGGAGGAGGAATTCCCAGAGAGTCAGACTTTGAAGGCTAGCGGGATTTGATTGCAGGACTTTGACAGGACTGGGGGAAACAGAAACTCCACTCTTGGAGGGTACACACAAAGTATTGTGCGCATCAGGACCCAGGGGAAGGAGCAGTGACCCCAGGGGAGACTGAACTAGACCTACCTGCTAGTGTTGGAGGGTCTCCTGCAGAGGTGGGGGGTGGGTGTGGCTCACCGAGGGGACATGGACACTGGCAGCAGAAGTTCTGGGAAGTACTCCTTGGCATGAGCCCTCCCAGAGTCCGCCATTAGCCCCACCGAAGAGCTGGGTAGGGTTCAGTGTTGGATTGCCTCAGGCCAAACAACCATCAGGGAGGTAACCCAGCCCCACCCACCAGCAGACAAGCAGATTAAAGTTTTACTGAGCTCTGCCCACCAGAACAACACCCAGCTCTACCCACCACCAGTCCCTCCCATCAGGAAGCTTCCACAAGCCTCTCAGATAGCCTCATCCACCAGAGGGCAGACAGCAGAAGCAAGAAGAACTACCATCCTGCAGCCTGTGGAACGAAAACCACATTCACAAAAAGATAGACAAGATGAAAAGGCAGAGGCCTATGTACCAGATGAAGGAACAAGATAAACCCAAGAAAAACAACTAAATGAAGTGGAGATAGGCAACCTTCCAGAAAAAGAATTGAGAATAACGATAGTGAAGATGATCCACGACCTCAGAAATAGAATGCAGGCAAAGAGCGAGAAGATGCAAGAAATGTTTAACAAAGACCTAGAAGAATTGAAGAACAAACAGAGATGAACAGTACAATAACTGAAATGAAAACTACACTAGAAGGAATCAATAGCAGAATAACCGAGGCAGAAGAATGGATAAGTGACCTGGAAGACAGAATGGTGGAATTCACTGCTGCAGGACAGAATAAAGAAAAAAGAATGAAAAGAAATGAAGACAGCCTAAGAGACCTCTGGGACAACATTAAATGCAACAACATTCTCATTACAGGGGTCCCACAAGGAGAAGAGAGAGAGAAAGGACCCAAGAAAATATTTGAAGAGATTATAGTCGAAAACTTCCCTAACATGGGAAAGGAAATAACCACCCAAGTCCAGGAAACGCAGGGAGTCCCAGGCAGGATAAACCCAAGGAGAAACATGCCGAGACACATAGTAATCAAATTGGCAAAAATTAAAGACAAAGAAAAAGTATTGAAAGCAACAAGGGAAAAATGACAAATAACATACAACATAACTCTCATAAGGTTAACAGCTGATTTTTCAGCAGAAACTCTACAAGCCAGAAGGGAGTGGCATGATGTATTTAAAGTGATGAAAGGGAAGAACCTACAGCCAAGATTACTCTACCCAGCAAGGATCTCATTCAGATTCAACGGAGAAATCAAAAGCTTTACAGACAAGCAAAAACTAAGAGAATTCAGCACCACCAAACCAGCTCTACAACAAATGCTAAAGGAACTTCTCTAAGTGGGAAACACAAGAGAAGAAAAGGACTTACAAAAACAAACCCATAACAATTAAGAAAATGGTAATAAGAACACACATATCGATAATTACCTTAAATGTGAATGGATTAAATGCTCCAACCAAAAGACACGGGCTTGATGAATGGATACAAAAATAAGACCCATATATATGCTGTCTACAAGAGACCCACTTCAGACCTAGGGACATATACAGGCTGAAAGTGAGGGGATGGAAAAAGATATTCCATGCAAATGGAAATCAAAACAAAGCTGGAGTAGCAATACTCATATCAGATAAAATAGACTTTAAAATAAAGAATGTTACAACAGACAAGGAAGGACACTACATAATGATCAAGGGATCAATCCAAGAAGAAGATACACCAATTATAAATATATATGCACCCAACACAGAAGCATCTCAATACATAAGGCAACTGCTAACAGCTATAAAAGAGGAAATCAACAGTAACACAATAGTAGTGGGGAACTTTAACACCTCACTTACACCAATGGACAGATCATCCAAACAGAATTAATAAGGAAACACAACCTTTAAACGACACAACAGACCAGATAGATTTAAATGATATTTATAGGACATTCCATCCAAAAAGAGCAGATTTCACTTTCTTCTCAATTGCTCACGGAACATTCTCCAGGATAGATCACATCTTGGGTCAAAAATCAAGCCTCAGTAAATTTAAGAAAATTGAAATCATATCAAGCATCTTTTCTGCCCACAACGCTATGAGACTAGAAGTCAATTACAGGGGAAAAAACATAACAAACACATGGAGGCTAAACAATATGTTACTAAATAACCAAGAGATCACTGAAGAAAGCAAAGAGGAAAAAAAAATACGTAGAGACAAATGACAATGAAAACATGACAATCCAAAACTGATGGGATGCAGCAAAAGCAGTTCTAAGAAGGAAGTTTATAGCAATACAAGCCTACCCCAAGACACAAGAAAAATCTCAAATATACAATCTAATCTTACACCTAAAGGAACCAGAGAAAGAAGAACAAACAAAACCCAAAGTTAGTAGAAGGAAAGAAATCATAAACATCAGAGCAGAAATAAATGAACAGAAGCAAAGAAAACAACAGCAAAGATCAATAAAACTAAAAGCTGGTTCCTTGAGAAGATAAACAAAATTGATAAACCATTAGCCAGACTCATCAAGAAAAAGAGGGAGAGGACGCAAATCAATAAAATTAGAAATGAAAAAGGAGAAGTTACAACAGACAACGCAGAAATATAAAGCATCTTAAGAGACTACTACAAGCAACTCTATGCCAATAAAGTGGACAACCTGGGAGAAATGGACAAATTCTTAGAAAAAGACAGCCTTCTGAGACTGAACCAGGAAGAAATAAAAAATATGAACAGACCAATCACAAGTAATGAAATTGAAAGTGTGATTAAAAATCCTCCAACAAACAAAAGTCCAGGACCAGATGCCTTCACAGGTGAATTCTATCAAACATTTAGAGCAGAGCTAACACCCATCCTTCTCAAACTCTTCCAAAAAATTGCTGAGGAAGGAACACTCCCAAACTCATTCTATGAGGCCACCATCACCCTGATACCAAAACCAGACAAAGATCCTACCAAAAAAGAAAATTACAGAGCAATATCACTGATGAATATAGATGGAAAAAGCCTCAATAAAACACTAGCAAACAGAATCCAACAACACATTAAAAGGATCATACACCATGATCCAGTGGGATTTAACCCAGGAATGCAAGGATTCTTTAATATATGCAAATCAATCAATGTGATACACCACATTAACAAATTGAAGAATAAAAATCATATGATCATCTCAATAGATGCAGAAAAAGCTTTTGACAAAATTCAACACCCATTTATGATAAAAACTCTCCAGAAAGGGGGCATAGAGGGAACCTAGCTCAACATAATAAAGGCCATATATGACAAACCCACATCAAACATCATTCTCAATAGTGAAAAACTGAAAGCATTTCCTCTAAGATCAGGAACAAGACAAGGATGTCCACTCTCACCACTATTATTCAACATAGTTTTGGAAGTCTTAGCCACGGCAATCAGAGAAGAAAAAGAAATAAAAGGAATAGAAATTGGAAAAGAAGAAGTAAAACTGTCACTGTTTGCAGATGACATGATACTATACATAGAGAATGCTAAAAATGCCACCAGAAAACTACTAGAGCTAATCAATGAATTTGGTAAAGTTGCAGGATACAAAATTAATGCACAGAAATCTCTTGTATTCCTATACACTAATGATGAAAAATCTGAAAGAGAAATTAAGGAAACACTCCCATTTACCATTGCAACAAAAAGAAGAAAATACCTAGGAATAAACCTACCTAGGGAGACAAAAGACCTGTATGCAGAAAACTATAAGACACTGATGAAAGAAATTAAAGATGATACCAACAGATGGAGAGATATGCCATATTCTTGGATTGGAAGAATCAATATTGTGAAAATGACTATACTACCCAAAGCAATCTACAGATTCAATGCAATCCCTATCAAATTACCAATGGCATTTTTTACAGAACTAGAACAAAAAATCTTAAAATTTGTATGGAGACACAAAAGACCCCGAATAGCCAAAGCAGTCTTGAGGGAAAAAAAATGGAGCTGGAGGAATCAGACTACCTGACTTCCGGCTATACTACAAAGCTACAGTAATCAAGACAATATGGTACTGGCACAAAAACAGAAACATAGATCAATGGAACAGGATAGAAAGCCCAAAGATAAACCCACACACCTATGGTCACCTAATCTATGACAAAGGAGGCAAGGATATACTATGGAGAAAAGACAGTCTCCTCAATAAGTGGTGCTGGGAAAACTGGACAGCTACATGTAAGAGAATGAAATTAGAACACTCCCTAACACCATACACAAAAATAAACTCAAAATTGATTAGAGCGCTAAATGTAAGACTGGACACTATAAAACTCTTAGAGGAAAACATAGGCAGAACACTCTGACATAAATCACAGCAAGATCTTTTTTGATCCACCTCCTAGAGTAATAGAAATAGAAACAAAAATAAACAAATGGGACCTAATGAAACTTAAAAGCTTTTGCAAAGCAAAGGAAACTACAAACAAGACAAAAAGACAACCCTTAGAATGGGAGAAAATATTTGCAAACAAATCAACAGACAAAGGATTAATATACAAAACATATAAACAGCTCATGCAGCACAATATGAAAAAAACAAACAACCCAATCATAAAATGGGCAGAAGATGTAAATAGACATTTTTCCAAAGAAGACATACAGATGGCCAAGAAGCACATGAAAAGCTGCTCAACATCACTAATTATTAGAGAAATGCAAATCAAAACTTCAATAAGGTATCACCTCACACCAGTTAGAATGGGCATCATCAGAAAATCTACAAACAACAAATGCTGGAGAGGGTGCGGAGAAAAGGGAACCCTCTTGCATTGTTGGTGGGAATGTAAATTGATACAGCCACTATGGAGAACAGTATGGAGGTTCCTTAAAAAACTAAAAATAGAACTACCATATGACCCAGTAATCCCACTACTGGGCATATACTCAAAGAAAACCATAATTTAAAAAGACACATGCACCCCAATGTTTATTGCAGCACTATTTACAATAGCCAGGTCATGGAAGCAACCTAAATGCCCATCGACAGACGAATGGATAAAGAAGATGTGGTACATATATACAACAGAATATGAGCCATAAAAAGGAATGAAATTGGGTCATCTGTAGAGACTTGGATGGATCTACAGACTGTCATACAGAGTGAAGTCAGTCAGAAAGAGAAAAACAAATATCATATATTAACACATATATGTGGAACCTAGAAAAATGGTACAGATCAAGCAGTTTGCAGGACAGAAATAGAGACACAGATGTAGAGAACAAACGTGTGGACACCAAGGCGGGAAACCTGTGGTGAGGTGGGGATGGTGGTGTGATGAGCTGGGAGATTGGGATTGATATATAAATACTAATATGCATAAAATGGATAACGAGTAAGAACCAGCTACATAAAAAAATAAAAATTCCAAAATTCCAAAAAAAAAATTTTTTAAAAGAAAATTCAAAAAAAAAAAGTTCATAAAACACTAGCCAAAAGGTGGAAACGATCCAAATAAATGGACATTTCATATAAATGGAATGGTACACTGTGTGTTATGACAGGCTCCTTTCATTTATTACAATATTTTCAAGGTCCATTCATGTTGCAGCATGTAACAGAGCTTCATTGCTTTTCATGGCTGGATAATATTCCATTATGTGTACATACTACATTTTGTGTTTCCGTTCATCTCTTGATGGTCATTTGAGTTTTTTCCACCTTTTGGCAAGACAAAATTTATATAAAATGTCTGGAATCAGCAAATCCATAGAGACAGAAAGGAGATTAGTAATTGCCAAGGGCTGGAGGATCAAGGAGCCAAGGGCAAGTTGAGGGGGTGACTACTAATGGGTACAAGGTTTTCTTTGGGCATGATGAAAAGGTTCTAAAATTAGATTATGGTACTTTTATGTAGAATACATATATAAAATCATCTCTACTTCTTCTCGTGTCCTAGATTTCTCTTACTAACCCTCCTGTAATGCATCTTCCTTCTCCTCTATTTTTCCTAAAATATCGTCATAGAAATGTTTAAATCAAAAGAGAGAGGAGAGAGAGAGAGGAATAAAATAGCAAGGGAATGCTGGAGCGAAGACCACGGCAACTTACTCTCCTGCCCACCGCGGTGCCATACTTAGTTTGGGTTCCTCTGAAAGCAGAGATTGAGACAGGGGTGCAGGTCATTTATTTGGAAGGGGATCCCAAAGTGTAAGAGTGAAGGTTAAGGGACAGTGAGATGGGGAAGGAGAACTTGCCAGTGTAAGCATGCTTTAATCAGTTTTCAGGGTCTCGATTCCACCAAGACCACTGAATAGCCTATTGAAGACCTTCTAGAACTGTCCACCTGACAGGCTGGAGCATTATTTATCCATGGGCTCATGTTCCCCATTGGTTGAGGGTGGCCTCTAGGGACTGTAACTCCTGGGCGGTGCTTGAGTGTGGGTTCAGCATGTTCCTGGTGTTGGAGAAGGCCTGCAGCAGAAGGTGGAAGCGGCAGTGAAAGGTGAGTCAGTACTGTCTCCCACGACTGCAGCCGAAATAGGGAGCATGACCCCTATCTCATAATGGAGCCATATGCTACGTGCCCCCCTCACATACCATGGAATGTTTTTTTTAAAAAAATAAATTTATTTATTTATTTTTGGCTGCACTGGGTCTTCATTGCTGTGCGTGGGCTTTCTCTAGCTGCGGCAAGCGGGGGCTACTCTTTGTTGCGGTGCACAGGCTTCTCATTGCGGTGGCTTCTCTTGTTGCGGAGCATGGACTCTAGGTGCGTGGGCTTCAGTAGTTGTGGCACGCGGGCTCAGTAGCTGTGGCTTGCAGGCTCTAGAATGCAGGCTCAGTAGTTGGGGCACACAGGCTTAGCTGCTCCGCGGCATGAGGGATCCTCCCAGACCAGGGCTCGAACCCGTGACCCCTGCATTGGCAGGCGGATTCTTAACCACTGCACCACCAGGGAAGCCCAGCAAAGACATTTAAACGTAAGGATCAAAATAGGTTTTTATTCATCAGATGAAATCATAGAATCTGAGGATCAGTCCATTAAAGATCTAAGCAGCGTCTCAGCAGACATTTTGCTTGTGGGTGTTCTCTTAACCCCAGCTGGTCTTCTAGGTGAGCCAGCAGGCCTCACCATGAATCGCCTCTAGGTCTAGGATCTTCTTACCACCACCCTGAGATTGTTTTCCTTCCCTTCAAGTCTCTGCTACTACAGTCTCCTAGCCATACTGCCTCCATCAAAACCTCTAGGTCCCATGCCCCAAGCACTGACTTCTCTTGACTACCAAGTTTATGACTTATTAACCCCCCTGGGAAACAGCTAAAGACCCTCCCTCTCCCTGCAGGAAACCAGGACATTTCAGCAGTGGCCTTCCAGAGGCATCTTCCCTGCGTCAGTGGTCTAACCTAAAATACTAGCTTACGTGGTGGGGATTCTAGGCCCTCTAGGAAGAGGGTGTTTATGGCAGAGCTATTTACGGGCCAGGCAGAGCTTGCGGTGACAGCATGCAGATGACCACCTCCTCTGTTTATGGCTTGTCCTGCCTCCACTATTTACCCTCAAGGATAGAGATTCTAAAGCACAAATTATGAAGAACACTTTTTTAGCTGCTGCTGGCACACAGCTGAGAATTGACTTGGTTCTCATTATGGAGCCAGGATGTGTCATGCTTGGAAAAGCTATTGTAGCAGTGGGGTGATCTCATTAAAATCATAAAATAAGCTAAAGCAATCAACACTGCATCCTTGGAAAGCTGGAATAAGGCAGGAGCTCAGAAATCGCTGGTAGGCAAAAAGTTCCTTTTTCATGTGCGAAGAGAAAAGATCTCGGCTCCTATTCTTATGCTTGGGTATCTGAATGCATGCCTATCTGCTTAATCACATACCTTGCTTCTTTGGCACTTACATGCACAAACTAATCAGGCTTGATATCTTTAAAAGTTAGCACCACCTAGCAATTTTCATCTTTGATAAGCTTATGTATTTTCATGAAGAGACATGTGCAGGAATTTTCTTAGCAGTGCTAGTCATAATAGCCTTCAATGGGAAACCACAAAATAATCATCAGTAGGAGAATGGATAAATAAGACAGCAAGGAGAATTAATGATCTTCAACTTTACACATAATACACTTGGATCTCACAAGCACAATATCGAGTGAAAGAAGCCAGATGCAAGAGTACATAAAGCTCGCAAATGTTAGTTTAATACGCTGTTAGGAGTCAGACAGTGGTTACCCATGCAGGCACGTGGCGACTATGCAGAAGGCATGAGGGAGCTTCTGAGGGGCTGGACCTGCTCTGGTTTTTGATCTAGGTGCCAGTTTCATGAGCTATATACACTTATGATCTATGCACTTTTTCGTATGTATATTGTAATTTAATAAGAGCTCATTTGACAGGCATAAAGTTTCAGTTAAGCAAGATGAATAAGCCCTGGAGAGCTGCTGTTAACACTGCACTTACAGTCAACAATACTGTATCATACACTTAACAACTTGTTAACAGAGGAGATCTCATGTTAAGTGTTTGCACCAAAATAAAAATTAAAATTTTTAAATCATTAGAAAAAACTGTCCACATCAAACTGTGACAGATGCCAATGACTGTAAATTGCAGTGAAGGAAATCAAGAGTAGAGGTGAATGGTTAAGTGGTACAAGGCTGTGTTCTGTGGCTAATATTGATTGAGGAAAGAACTTCAAAAAGTAGAGAAAAGGAAGTGAGAAAGTCAGTCAAATTTCATTATGTCCTTACAGATGGCCAAGAAGCATATGAAAAGATGCTCAACCTTGCTAATTATTAGAGAAATGCAAATCAAAACTACAATGAGGTATCACCTCACACCGGTCAGAATGGCCATCGTCAAGAAATCTACAAACAACAAATGCTGAAGAGGGTGTGGAGAAAAGGGAGCCCTCCTACACTGTTGGTGGGAATGTCAATTGGTACAGCCACTATGGAGAACAGTATGGAGGTTCCTTAAAAAGCTAAAAATAGAACTACCACATGATCCAGCAATCCCACTCCTGGGCATATATCTGGAGAAAAACATAAGTCGAAAAGATATACGCACCCTAGTGTTCATTGCTGCACTATTTACAATAGCCAAGACATGGACGCCACCTAAATGTCCATCAACAGATGAATGGGTAAAGAAGATGTGATACATATATACAATGGAATATCACTCAGCCATAAAAAAGAATGAAATCATGCCATTTGCAGCAACACAGATGGACCCAGAGATTATCATCCTAAGTGAAGTAAATCAGACAAAGACAAATATCATATGGTATCGCTTACATGTGGAATCTAAAAAATGATACAAATGAACTTATTTACAAAACAAACAGAGTCACAGACTTCAAAAACAAACTTATGGTTACCAAAGGGGAAAGGTGGTGGGGAAGGATAAATTAGGAGGCTGGGATTAACATATACACACGACTAGATGTAAAATAGATAATCAACAAGGACCTACTATATAGCACAGGGAACTCAACTCAGTACTCTGGAATAAGCTACGTGGGAAAAGAATCTGGAAAAGAATATATATATATATATAACTAAGTCACTTTGCTGTATAACTGAAAGTAACACAATATTGTATATCAACTGTACTCCCATATAAAATTTTTAAAAAAATTTAACTTTCAGTATGTCCCTTCTTGGAGAAACCGTAACACATATATCAATGCAAAAAATGTCTCACACCAAAAGTCTTGACGAGCAAAACGGAGGTCACGTGTCAAGGCAAGAGGTAAACATCCCATGGAATGTGTTCCCTCCACTAAAAGTCATACACAATACCGTTCTGTTCTTATTCTAAGAAGCAATAAGAATTTTAAAGCAATTTCTTTCCCTTGTTTCTCGTGTTGATAACCCTCTGGCTCCAAATCCTCAGACTGGAACAGAACAATGTGTCCACTGCTCAACACCCAGACACCCAAAGTTTTGGTCCAGACATGCTCAAAGTTGAGAGCCCTCAGATACTTGAGACAGAGGAGACAGGGCAAGCGTTCAGAGTCCTACATGTCTGCCTAAGACAATTACACATCATTTTATGTACACGAGAAGAGAGTTACATGCACAAGAAAAAAACCTTTGAGGAAGTTGTGACAAAGTTCATGAGAATCTATTGAATTAATTTTTCCTCCAAAGAACAAAGAACTCCTTGAGGATAAGTTGGGTACCTTTGTAGCCCCCCATCTTGACACTCAAGGTCCCTTTCCCCTAAAGCATGGTTTCTCACACCTTCGGGTGCTACAAATCCCAGAGACCTTGTTAATATGCAGATTCCAATTTGTGGGTCTGGGCTGGGGCCCAAGATTCTGCATTTCTAACAAACTCCCAAGTGATCCTGACGTTGCTGGTCTGAGGACCACGCTTTGAATGGCACAGTCCTAAAACAGGGATTTGTTAGTGATCATAGGAAGCTGACAGAATCCTCTTATTGACATTTTCAGGGTTTTATTTTGTTTTGTTTTATTTGTTTTTTAGTATACACTAATAGTCTCTGAATACAAAGACACTATCAACAGTGACGGGGGGTCTGGACCCGAGTGACGGAGGATAGAAGTGGGACAGAAATACTATTTCCTGTATACTATTTGTACTTTGTGATTCATGAGCCACGTGAAGGTATATCCATTCCAGAAATTAAATAAACAAATTTACAACAGGGAGAAAAAAAAACAAGAATTCATCTATTATGTCTGGTTTGCTCCTAGGAAGCAAAGCAGGCACCAGTATAATCTGTCACAACATTCTGATTCATTCTTTAACTTGGTAAGCAAAGCCAGACCCATTGTGTGGAGACACAATTAGTATCCAGGAAGCACTAGGCTTGATCACAAGGGTCCCTCGTCTTGTCCTGCAGCTGTTGATGGTGAGCCCTGCCACTGAGATCTGAGGCGGTTTCAGTGACTAATAACTGACGGAAGGCTGCGTACTTCAACGCGAGCACGTATCTAGGATATAATTCATCAACAAGATAAAGAAGCGTGTTAAGGTTACAGCTCCTTCCAAGTCACGGCTTTTCTAGCATTAAGCACAATCAAAGCAAAGCTGTTGGGAAAATGTACGTTTCAGATGGGGGGGAACCGTCCTTTAGTTGAACGACAGATTTTCAAATACATTTTCAGACAGTGATTTGTTAAGCTTACAATTAATTTGTAAGTAGAAAACAATTTTAAAGTGTTTATAACTGTAGGATATTTACTGGTAAACCTTTCAATGAAGTATGGTATACAAAAAAAATCACACAAATCCTAAGTGTAGAGATCAATGAAATTTCACAAAGTGAACACACCCAAGGAAAAGAATCAAGAAATAAAACATTATCAGAACCCCAGAAAGCATTCATTATGCTTCCTTCCAGTCACTAACCCCTACCCCAAGGTAACCCCTATTTTGACGCCTAATAGCACAGTAGTTTTGCCTGGTTTTGACCTTTATAACATGGAATCATACACTATTATATTTGTAAGATTTTAATTAGCACTTTCATGATACCCTTTTCTAATCAGTAAATTGTACATCTTTGTCTCTGTACTCAGAAAGGGTGGCCATGAGCATCTGGCTGATTAAGTCATCAAAGTATCAATACATCCCTAAACCACAGTGTTTTGGGTTTTTTTCCCAAAAGAGTTGTGTGAGAGAACATTGCCCCCAAATTACAATACCTCTCTATAAAAGGACACATCCCAGGATAGCATCTTTATCTCCATTCTCTTTCCAACTCATCAGTTTTAAATTACTATGTGACCCAGAGGCACTACAGATTCCAGGTCTGCAATTCTCTTCAGAGTCAGGAAAGAGAGTGGAGAGGATAAATCTTCAGTCTGTCTGCAAACCCTGAAACAACAATATCCCTGTTAACCTCGTTAGGAAGAAATTCCATTCTCTTACACTCTGGGGAGGAGAGAAGATACAGCCCCTGAAATTAGACTATCTGCTCTGCTGGTGTAAGATGGGGCAAGATCAGGGGCAACTTCATTTGGGATTGAGCAGGTGACTAAATGGGATGCCTGAGGGATGTCTTTTGGATGAAGACACTCTGGGCAGGGTAAGATATATAAAGTGGCACAAAGAAGACTTCAGAAGAAAATGCTATAAAGGCAACTGATGAAGTTGTTGACAGGGCGGAGCCTTGGAAATCTAGTTCTGTGGTATGGATGTCAGGAATCAGTGCTATTTATGACCATACAGAGGATACTGGATACCAAAAGGAGAGCAGCAGCATCTTTACTTTCCCATTTTTTTCCCTCAGAAAGTCTCTCTGGCTGAAGTCTACCTCACTTCATGTCAAACCCAGCAAGACTGAGGGGATAATAGCCACGGGGAAGGATGTGAAGGACAAGAGCCCATTTTAAGATAGCTGGAGAGATGAAAGCTTCATTCTTCGTCCAGAATAAAATCATTACGGCTCTGGAATGTAAGGATTTAATACAAAATGTTTACCCATGTGAAGTACTTTTATAACATCCATATGTACATTACAGAGCCTGACATCTTGATTAAGCAACGTATCCCATCTTAGGTCATCAGAACGTACTGGTACTGGCACAAGGCCATGAAAGGAAGCTGTGGCAACTGCGAAGCTTTCGGTCAGCAAACATTCACAGGGCGCCTATTTTGCAGTAGGCACAGATTGAAGTACACTCCCTGGTCTTAGGGAATTCACCATAGGGGTGGGAGATAAGCATCCCCTGGGAGTTTCTTAGAAATGCAGGATCTCCAGCCCCTCCCCACTCCTGAATCAGAATCTGAGTTGGAATAAGACTATCAGGTGGTTTATACCAATATTTAAATTTGAGGGGCTATGAGCTTAAATGACAATCTAGCTCAGTTATTCTCAACCCTAGCTGCATATTAGAACATTCTGGAGAATCTGTAAAGTCCTTGTTCCTCCTCCTACACGGTTGGTGGGAATGTAAGCTGGTGCAGCCACTGTGGAAAAGAATATGGAGGTTTCTCAGAAAACTAAAAATAGAATTAGCGTATGATCCAGCAATCCCACTACTGGGCATATACCCGGACAAAACTATAATTCAAAAAGATACACACACCCCAATGTTCATCTTTGTCTCTATAGCAGCACTATTCACAATAGCAAGACATGGAAACAACCTAAATGTCCATCGACAGATGAATGGATAAAGAAGATGTGGTACATATATACAATGGAATACTACTCAGCCATAAAAAAGAACGAAATGATGCCATTTGCAGCAACATGGATGCAACTAGAGATTATCATGCTAAGTGAAGTAAGTCAGAAAGAGAAAGGCAAATACCATATGATATCACTTTTATGTAGAATCTAAAATATGACACAAAGGAACCTATCTATGAAACAGAAACAGAATCACAGACATAGAGAACTGACTGGTGGTTGCCAAGTGGGAGGGGGTTGGGGGAGGGATGGAGTGGGAGACTGGGGTTAGCAGATGTAAGCTTTTATATATAGAATGGATAACAAGGTCCTACTGTATAGCACAGAGAACTATGTTCAACATCCTATGGTAAACCATAATGGAAAAGAATATCTTAAAACAAAGAGTGTATATGTATGTATGACTGAATCACTTTGCTGTACAGCACTAATAAGCACACAACATTGTAAATCAACTCTACTTCAATTTTTTAAAAAGTCCTTCTTCGCAATAGAGCAGCAAATCACAAGAAGACCTGGGGTTGGAGCATTTCAGGCACAGAAAACAGCCAGAGAAAATGTCATGAGGTAGGGACAATCTTGGTGTATTCCAGGGACAACAAGTAGGGCTGACTGATGGAGAGAGTGGTCGGAGTTGAGGTCAGCAAGAAAGGCCATTCCAAAGTGACTTTCAGGCCACTGGAAGTAGGATGGATTTTATCTGACGGGAAGCCATTGATGGCTTTTGAACAGGGACTAGTTTGTCAGAATTTAATATAAAAAATACTTAAGCCCTAACTAAATTGTGGTTTGGTTTTGTTTTGTTTTGCTTTTTGCGGCACACGGGCCTCTCACTGTTGTGGCCTCTCCCGTTGCGGAGCACAGGCTCCGGACGCGCAGGCTCAGCAGCCATGGCTCACGGGCCCAGCCGCTCCGCAGCATGTGGGATCCTCCCGGACAGGGGCACGAACCCGTGTCCCCTGCATCGGCAGGTGGACCCCCAACCACTGCGCCACCAGGGAAGCCCGTGATGTTCTTAGATAGTTGGTTTTTTGACTTCCTTACTCCCTTACCTTATTAAAAAAAACAAAACAAAACCCTTGCAAATCTGAGAGTAGTCTACTAATGCAGTGTAGAAACCAAAATTTTGTTAGGATAACAGAATTCACAGAGGAAGATGAATTAAGTAAAGCCACAGGTTGAAGTCCTTGCGTGTTGTTGCAAGATCGTTGATGGGGGGGAGGGGGAGGGGGAGGGAGAACCCCCTCCATGGATTATTTACAAGGGAACATAATAGATCGGACCCTATCCCCCGACTTCTTCTTGGGGGGCTCCTTCTCCCACCTCCAGCAATTCCTCTACTAAGTCCCTTTTAGCCAGACTCCTGGCAGAAGTCACTTAACATCAGTTAGTCAAGTTCTGAATAAAATCTGTGCCCATGGCTCTTATCCTCATCCTGGAATGGGCCTGCCTCACTTCTCCCTCAAAATCACAATTCTGGGTCCAGGGATGACAGCACCAAGTCAAGAGATGTGCGGGCTGGAGAAGGACATGGTGCAAAGTGTGGGAGATGAATCCCAAAGACTGTTAAATCCAGCAAAGACAGTAAAGTACCATCCAACCCAGTTCTCCCCACTTCATGGATTTGGAAACTGAGACCCAGAAAAGTGAAGTCATTTTTTTTGGCAGGCTGTAGGGCTAATTTGTGGCTGAATCCAGTGTAGAACCCAGGCCCTCGATGAAAATACCTGTCCTCTGAGGAGTGCCGTTTGCCTCCAGAGAGAGAGCCTGACACCATCCTCCCCACTGAGCCTATAGCACGGATGTATGTCTTTGTCCCTGTCCTTGGAGCTTCTGTGAATATCTCAAAAATTCTCCCTAGAGTCGGGACAAGTCCAGGAAACATATGTAACTGTCAGAGGACCCTTAGAGGCTGTGGAGTACAAAGAACTCTTCATCTGGTGGGGAGGTTCCATGGGCTGCCCCGAGTTCAGACCTGAGCCATTCCAGCAGACCAGCAGGAAACCCACAGGAGCCAGAATTTGTAAGACCCTTCACAGAAGTGGCTGCCAGCACACGAAGGTCCCCTAGGACTTTGCATAATCCCATGTGACCTAAGGTAAGCCTGGACCCCATAAACAAGCCCCAGCAATCAGCATGAAGCCTGTCAGCCTTCAGAGGACTTGAATGTAATGGCCCCCACTGCCAGGCAAATTCTGGGCAAAAGCGGGGTGACTGGACCTCCAGTGCAGGAAACACTCAGGATCCAGTACCTCAGCGCCTACTCTAACTTTTGCAGCCTAACAAGCCACTAAAATTTAGTGGCTTGAAATAATAAGCATTTGTTAAATTCTCCTGATTCCGTGGGTCAGCTGAGAGGCTCTTCTGGTCTGGGCTGCCTAGCACGGTCTCATTCACCTGTCTAATAGTTGGCAGGGTGGTTGATCTAAGGGGCCACAGCTGGGATGGCTCATATCTGTTCCATGGAGTCCAGTAGGCTAGCCTGGGCTCCATCACCTGGTGGACTCAGGGTTACAAAGAGCACCAAGAGAGGGCAAACTCCAAAGAGCAGGGGCTGTTGAAGATTCTCTTAGAAAACAAACTTACGTTTATCAAAGGGGGAAGGTGGGGGAAGGGATAAATTAGGAGTTTGGGATTAACAGATACACATGACTATATAGGAAACAGATAATCAACAAGGACCTACTGTATAGCACCAGCAACTCTATTCAATATTCTGTACTAACCTAAATGGGAAAAGAATCTGAAAAGGAATGGATACATGTATATGCATAACTGAATCACTTTGCTGTACACCTAAAACTAACACATCATCGTTAATCAACTATACTCCAATATAAAATTAAATTTTTTAAAAAAAGATTGTTTGTATCCTACAGCCTAGTCCAGGTCCAAGGGGTGGGAAAATAGACCCAACCTCTTGATGGGAGGAGCAGTCAAGTTAACTTGCAAAGGGCGTACAGGCAGAGACCGGGTTGGGGCATGGAATTTGTAGCCTTTTTTTTTTTTTTTTTTTTTTTTACAATCAACCTCTTTGTGCAGAGTCCTCCGAGCACAAACCTTCCTCACCCCATGAAAAATACAGTGCTTCTCATCCTTGCTTCCCACAGTCACTTGCTTTGCCTCTTAAGTAATTGGGTCCCACACAGATGTCACAATATCCCAACATGATAAAATTCCAGAAGAACAGCTAGTGTTCCACATTAGCCAGTGATTTATCGATTCCATCCACGCACTAGTTGTTTTCATTCTCAGGGTCATTCATGCATACGACAAGTAAACATTTTTTTAACATATCTGTTTCTCTGTTAAAGATTTCTTTTATGGGACAGTTTTACTCAGACACCCTGCTTGTGGGCAGTGGCTTTCTGCCCAATAGCAACACTACAAATTCTATTTAGCAAATCAACATGCTCTAAGACAGTAGCAGACTAAATTAGAAACATAATGCTTGGCTGATTGTTTACTGCTTGTACTGTATATTTTTCACACATCATCATGTGGATGTTTAAAGGTCAGGATTGCATTTACACTTGAGTTGTCTAAAATAAGAAAGCATAACCAGGAAATTCAACAATATATTTTCTTGGGCATGCTCTATTTTTTCTCTGGCCAAGTCCTCAAGCAGTCGGAAAACACACAACCTTGTACGCATCCTGGGGTATGGGAGTGACATGGGGGCAAGGAGGCTCCAATTTTTTAAATTTACCTATCTATCTATCTATCTATCTATCTATCTATCTATCTATCTATCTATCTATCTATCTATTATGGCTGTGCCGGGTCTTAGCTGCAGCATGTGGGATCTTCGTTGCGGTACACGGGATCTTTTAATTGCAGCATGTGGACTTCTTAGTTGTGGCATGCGTGCTTCTTAGTTGTGGCACACATGCAGGATCTAGTTCTCCGGCCAGGGATTGAATCTGGGCCCCCTGCATTGGGAGGCTGGAGTCTTACCTACTGGACCACCAGGAAAGTCGCTGCAAAATTTTTTTTAATGTTGCAAGTTGCTAAGAATCATTAGGTTCTCATTGGTACTGGTGACATTCAATATATTTAAATTTGGAAAGACCTAATGTTAGTATTCCTTCTTCCTGTGTGGGTCTAGAATTTTGTGAAAAGCTCAGTCAAATGCAGCTCATTTATTCCAGTCATAAAGAGAACAGAGCAAAACGACTAGGGATCTGTTCCAAATGCTAATCTCTTCTCGTAAGTAGCACTCCAAGTAACATGTGAATTTACTCCTCTATCAAAAGCATCCATGAGATGTATTAGCTGCCCTTACGGGTCATCTGTAGGTGCCCCTTTATGTGTGTGCATGGAAATAAGTGTATCTGTGTCGTAGAATTTTTTTTTTCTTCAGAGGTAAAGTTACATGAAGTACCAGCCTCTTTCTAAACATGTCCTCTTTCTGGGTTTAGAGATGTCATTAATGATATAATACAGGGGCTGCCAAATTTTTCCCATAAAGGGCCAGATAACAAATGGATTTAGGCTTTTCAGGCCATATGGTCTGTTCCAACTAAACTCTGCCGTGGTGGGCATGAAAGCCACCACAGACAATCCGTAAATGCATGGGCATGACTGTGACCCAATAAAACTTTATTTACGGACACTGAATTCTTCATGTAATTGTCACATGTCACGAAATACCATTCTTCTAAAAAAATGTTTGCAACCATATATACACAAGTGTCAAAACCCCTCTTAGTAAAAGTGGGGGGGGGATAAATTGGGAGGTTGGGATTAACATACACACACTGCTTCATATAAAACAGATAATCAACAGGGACCTCCTGGATAGCACAGGGAACTCTACTCAGTATTTTATAATAATGAGTGAGGGAAAAGAATCTGAAAAAAATAGATATATATGTATGTAGAACTGAATCACTTCGCTGTACATGTGAAACTAACACAACACTGTAAATCATCTATACTTCAATGTTTTAAAAGGGGGGGGGGAAACAATGTTAAAAAAAACTCTCTTAGTAGTCTGCAGACTCCTGACCTACTGCATTAATTAATGGAGCAACCATCTGACAAAGGAAGCAAAGAGTCCAGATGTGAGTTCTCCAATGCCATTTTAGCATCTCTATTTTCTCTATGAACACATTCTCTGTGAAAGCTAATTTCTAAACATTTTTAAGCAACCCTGCTTTTATATATAACCGCAAGGAAGAATTACTTCTTTGTGCCCCTGTATTTTTTTTAAGTAAAGATAAAAGCCATTTGATAGCAAATTAGTCTTCCCTTTCTTTATTTGCACATAATTTTGTAAGCTTAGGTCTTTCCTTTTCCTTATTTATTTTTTACAAAGCTTCAGATTTCTTTGTCTGAGTGATATGACAGTGATCTGTGAATTGGCAACACGAGTAATAAATCACTAAGTTGTGGAACAAAACTCATTCTGATAAAGGCAGCTTATTTCTCCATCCAAGAATCAGCAAATTCCATCCGTAAGACCTTCCATTATGCATTGTAGTTCTAGCCCTATACTGTCTTTGATTATAGTATATCATAAAGACCTGTGTTCAATCTGATCCTTCTTGATTTTCCAATTTAGATCTCAAGAAGTGAACAAAATCAATGTCAGCATTTTGACAGTGGTAGTAGTTCAGACCTTGTTCAGCGTTTTTTCTTATAACTTATGTTCCTCTATATTCTCACGATACATAGAGAATGTTTCGCAGTGTTTGCATTTATCTCACTGCATTGAATGTTCCTGTCTGATACAGAGGAGGCTGGATGCCTCCATGTCCAGATAAAACTGCTCCACAGTTCATCTCATTCTGGATGGATTAAGCAGGTCTAATGAATCTTTCCATGTTACTTTGCCATCTGATGCCTTATGACTTTTTTTTGGTAAAAATATTATGCTGGATTTATTACGTAGAAGCTTTAATGTTGTAAGTGGATCTTTGAATACTAAACCTATTTGATTTGCTTTCCCCATAGTCAAGGTGACATGACATCAATCTATTCTGAGTGGTTGAATGTTCCCCTTGAGGCTCTTCCACGCAGGTATTATTTACATCCTCCTTCGTTCCTGTGTTATCACCACCAAAAAAAGTGCATGGATCTATATTTTTTCAACGTAGGCCATTGCCTTCTTCAGCTTAACCATGAATTCAATTCAGTGACTTTGGGGGACTCCCTGGGCCCTGAGTTTGGTGCCAGATACTGTGAAAGGTACAAATATGAGTGGCACATGCCCAATCTCAAGGCACTAACACTTGTCCTGAGGAAGAAGAGCTCAAACACCAACAGCTACTAAATGGAATAGAATATGTGGACTGGGTTTTAGATGGAGGGTCTAAGGTAGTGGAGAGCTTACTTACTGCAGGTCTCAGAGCCTCGATTTTAAGTTTCTTTTGCCATGCCTATTAAAGTACTGCCACTACTGTCCTCTCCCATCTGATGAGACGAGGTAGCCTCTTTCTGCTTTGAGGTCAAACTATGAAACTTTAAACTATGAAGTTAAAAATGCTTATTCCCTACACCTACCAGATTTATTCAGTATTCTTGTACGGAGAAAAAAAGCTAAAAATAGATGGTGAGAGATGACCAAATTTCTGTTTTGACTTTATCATTTCATGCAGTCAAAAATTTGCTGATTAATTATGAAAAATGTAAAACCACTGCATTGAAGAACTAGTGGGGCTGATTTTTGGAATGTAAATTGAATTGATTGTTTGGCTGAACTGACTGCTCAGTTCAGAATGGTCGAGCTGAAACCTAGTTAGGTTCAGCCTGGGCAGAGGCAGGGGCAGGTGAAAGCGGTGCTGTGTCTAGGAAAGCAGAGGTGCAGTTATTAAGGATCAGAGGTGAGAGGAGGTGATGGGGCTCAGAACTAAGAAAGCAATCAAGATTTGGCAGATCTGAGATGTGATCAGGGCAAGCAGTGGCCCCCAAAACACCAATAGAAACATCAACCAAAAATCTAAACCAGGGACCCCAAAGGAAGACATTCTAAAAGACTGAAGGAAAAGAGCAATTCAGCAGAGAATCAAATCAAAGGTGAGGAAAGGGCTTCCCTGGTGGCGCAGTGGTTGAGAATCCGCCTGCGGATGCAGGAGACACGGGTTCGTGCCCTGGTCCGGGAAGATCCCACATGCCGCGGAGCAACTAAGCCCGTGAGCCATGGCCGCGGAGCCTGTGCTCCGCAACGGGAGAGGCCACAACAGTGAGAGGCCCGCATACTACAAACAAAAAAAAAAAAAAAAAAAAAAAAAAAAGGTGAGGAAAGACCAAGAATCAAGGGCTTATAAAAAGGAATGAAGTACTGATATATGCTACAACATGGATGACCCTCAAAATATTAAGTGAAAGAAGGCAACCACAAAAGACTTCAACTGTATGATTCCATTCATGTGAAACGTCCAGAACAGGGAAATCTACAGAGACAGAAGGTAGATTAGTGGTAGCCTAGGCTGAAGAGGATGGGGAGTAGGGAGTGACAGCTAATGGGTATGAAATTTCTTTTGGGGATAATGAAAATGTTCCAAGATTGATTTTGGTGATGGTTATACAACTCTGTGAATATTCTAAAAGCCATTGAATTGTATACTTTAAATTGTAAATTGCATGGTTTGTGAATTATATCTCAATAAAGCTGCTTTAAAAAGTTTTTTAAAAAAAGAGTCAAAGGCTCGTCTTCACCTAGGACTTTTTACTGTCTTCCTGCAAAACCCTGGACCAAAGCCCTGGGCTGTTCAAAAGGGCTCACAATGGACACCTGACTCCAGTAAAGAGAAAATTAAGAGGATTGTAGTTCCCTGAAGCAGAAGCTGAAGCAAACATTCTTTTATATCGCTTCTTTAAGACTTTCACCGAAAGGTTTTTTTTTTTTTTAAAGACAGACATCATTGTTAAATTAGCACTTAATTTAGCAAACTATGAGGTTTAACTATTTGGGTTAAAATTTAGCAAAGGTTGGATCCTGATACTCCTGAGAATGTCCATGAGAATACAGTATAAATCAAGAGCTTCAAGCTTTTAGTTCTCACTCTGCAAGTACTTAAATGGCCAATTCGGAACTTGAAATAGGTACATATTTTCTTCTCCATTTCCAAGCTGGCACTGTTTCTCTTCCTTATAAGGGACTCTATGTGAGAGTTCTCTGATAAAAGGTATTGCTCTGATAAGTGCAGGTGCTACTGGAACACAGCCCATCACCACCAGCTCAGACATGAAGAGTTGTATCTACAGATCACAGTGAAATTGAAAAGAGCAGGAGTTGGCCCCATGGAGGGATCTAATGGACCAGCAGCTGTCAGTTCATTGTTTAAATGCTTGCTGTTGGTCAATGGTGATTCTTTTCCCCTAGAAGCTAGCTCAAACCAACATATGACCCTTTTGTATAATCTATATAGACTGTTGGTTTACTGCGGAGCACTTGAAACCGAAAACACAAAAGCTTTCTTTGAGTGTTAAAACGAAACAACTTCTGACTTGCTCTGAAAATGCACATTGTGGAGATTCTTATCTGGATGGGCCTTTGACTTCCAGCCAAGTTTAGAGGAAGATGGTCTAATAATTAACCAGCAAAGCAGTCCGAGTAGTAAATTCACATAAGAGTTTTTCAGAAAATGTGGAGATAAAATCCAAAAGAGAAACTCTCAAAACAATCCCCAAACCAATAAATTCCACTCTTCCACCTCCCCTATGATGAAAATGAAAGTACAAAAGAACAAGCCTCCTTGTATTAGTAAGAGTAGGTTATTTTCTTTCTTTGTTTGGCTGCTTCTGATTATGTTTAAAAATACATACTGATATGAGAACACTGGAAAATACCCATAATCCCACCATTCTAAAATAACCATTTTTTTCTGTAGATATCTACACTGGGGTTTTTTTATATGAAAGTTTTATCACACTGTGTGTACAATTTCATAAGATTATGTTATTTTTTTTTGTGGTATGCGGGCCTCTCACTGTTGTGGCCTCTCCCGTTGCGGAGCACAGGCTCCTGACGCGCAGGCTCAGCGGCCATGCCCATGGGCCCAGCCGCTCCACGGCATGTGGGATCTTCCCGGACCAGGACACGAACCCATGTCCCCTGCATCGGCAGGCGGACTCTCAACCACTGCGCCACCAGGGAAGCCCAGATTAAGTTATTCTTGAAAAGGTAGTGAAGGTCAGTTGAACCTTCAACAAAGGTCAACTGTGAAGGTTAGTTGATGACAACAGTTCTCACTTCTCTGATATACTTTCTTCCATGGCTTCTGCCAAATGTAATACATCTTGCAGGATCAAAAGAGACAGTAACACTTTAACAAAGGAAGAGAAAAATCAGTCGAGTTAATGGCACAGAGATTTGGAGCAGAATCAAATCCTGGTCTTAGCCTTTTGACAGTTCCCCTATGTTAGTCAGCAAAAAAATTTGTGAGTTTCTCAATTCATCCTATTTTACCCCCAAATCAATCTAACTTCCCCTTATGTGGGCCCCCAAACAATTATGAATGCAACTAGAAGATGTGCTCTAGATGCAGCTGACTGAATCCAAATAAAATGTCTATGGCATGTGAGTATGTGCGTATTTGAGTGCGAGTGTGTACACGTGTATTTATGTGTGCATGCATACCTGTGTGCACGCACTCATTTGTAATGAACACCCCTAAACGAAGGCATTTTAGTTTCCCGAAGGGCAACACTAAATAATCATGGACTAATTGTGATAAAAACTACCGTTTACTAAGTACTAAGCTCTGTGCTAGTGATGATGCTTGCCTTATCTATAGACAAATCTGTCAGTGTGATACACCACATTGACAAAAAGAAAGGAAAAAACCACATGATCATCTCAGTAGATGCGGAAAAAGCATTTCACAAAATTCAGCATCCATTCATGATAAAACTCTCATCAAAGTGGGTAGAGAGGAAACATATCTCAACATAAAGGCCATTTATGACAAACCCACAGCCAACATAATATTCAATGGTGAAAAGCTAAAAGCCTTCCTGCTAAATTCAGGAACAAGAAAAGGATGCCCACTCTTACCACTTCTAATCAACATAGTATTGGAAGTCCTAGCCACAGCAGTCAGACCTCAAAAAAAGAAATAAAAGGTACCCAAAGTGGAAGGGAAGAGGTAAAACTGTCACTGTGTGTAGGTGACGTGATATTCTATACAGAGAACCCTAGTCTCCACACAAAAATTATTAGAAATAAAAAACAAACAACCCAATCAAAAAATGGGCAGAAGACCTAAGTAGACGTTTCTCAAAGTAGAAATACAGATGGCTAAAAAGCACATGAAAAGTTGCTCAATGTCACTAATTATTAGAGAAACGCAAACCAAAACTGCAATGAAGTATCATCTCACACTGTTCAGAATGGCCATCATCAAAAAGTCTGCAAGTAATAAATGCTGAAGAGGGTGTGGAGAAAAGGGAACCCTCCTACACTGTTGGTGGGAATGTAGGTTGGTACAATCACTATGGAAAACAGTATGGAGTTTCCTTTAAAAACTAAAAATAGAACTTCCATATGACCCAGCAATCTCACTCCTGGACATATACCTGGAGAAAACCATAATTCAAAAAGACACATGCACCCCAGTGTTCACTGCAGCACTGTTTACAATAGCCAAGACATGAGAGCAACCTAAATGTTCATCGACAGATGAATGGATAAAGAAAATGCGGTAATATATAGAATGGAATATTACTCTGCCACAAAAAAGAATGAAATAATGCCATTTGCAGCAACAGGGATAGATCTAGAGATTATCATACTAAGTGAAGTAAGTCAGACAGAGAAAGACAAGTATCACATGATATCACTTATATGTAGAATCAAAAAAAATGATACAAATGAACTTACAAAACAGAAACAGACTCACAGACTTCAAAAACAAACTTAGGGTTACCAAAGGGGAAAGGGGGTGAGGGGGAGGGATAAATTAGGAAGTTGGGATTAACATATATACACTACTATATATAAAATAGATAATCAACAAGGACCTACTATATAGCACAGGGAACTCTACTCACTACTATGTAATAACTTACATGGGAAAATAATCTGAAAAAGAATAGATATATGTATAACTAAATCAATTTGCTGTACACCTTAAACTAACACAACATTGTAAATCAACTGTACTCCAATATAAAATAAAAAAATTTTTAATTAAAAAAGCTATTAGAACTAATGAATTCATAAAGGTAGAAGGATGCAATAGATTCCTGTATATTAATCTTGTATTTCTATACACTAATAATGAACTATCAGAAAAAGTAAAAAAAAAAAAAAAAAATCCATTCAAAATTGCATCAAAAATAAAATACCTAAGAATGAACTTAAACACGGAAGTGAAAGACCTATATGCTGAAAACTATAAAAGAATGATAAAGGAAACTGAAGATGATTCAAAGAAATGGAAAGGTATCCTATGCTCTTGGATTGGAAGAATTAATATTGTTAAAATGGCCATTCTACCCAAAGCTATCTACAGATTTAATGCAATCTTTACAAAAATATCCATGACATTTTTCACACAACTAGAACAAATAATAATACAATTTATATGGAACCACAAAAGACATAGAATTGCCAAACAATCCTGAGGAAAAAAAAGAAAAAACAAAGCTGGAGGTATAACCCTTCCAGACTTCAGACTATACTACAAAGCTACAAAGCTAATCAAAATAGTGTGGTACTGGCACAAAAATGGACACAAAAATCAATGGAACAGAATAGAGAGCCCAGAAATAAACTCACACATGTATGGTCAATTAATCTACAACAAAGAAGGCAAGAATATACAATGGAAAAAAGCAAGTCTCTTCAACAAGTAGTGTCAGGAAATCTGGAGAGCTACATGTAAATCAATAAAATTAGGACATTCCCTCACACCTTATACAAAAATAAACTTGAAATGGTTTAAAGACCTAAATGTAAGATATGACACCATAAAATTCCTAGAAGAGAACACAGGAGAAACATTCTTTGACATAAATTGTAGCACTATTTTCTTAGATCAGTCTCCCAAGGCAAAAGAAATAAAAGCAAAAATAAATAAATGGGACCTAATCAAACTTAAAAGCTTTAGCTGCATAGCACAGGGAGATCAGTTTGGTGCTTTGTGACCACCTAGAGGTGTGGGATAGGAAGGGTGGGAGGGAGATACAAGAGGGAGGAGATATGGGGATATACATATATGTATACGTGATTCACTTTGTTATAAAGCAGAAACTAACACACCATTGTAAAGCAATTATACGCCAATAAAGATGTTAAAAAAATAAACTTAAAAGCTTTTGCACAGCAAAGGAAACCATAAATAAAATGAAAAGACAACCTAGGGAATGGGATAAAATATTTGAAAACGATGTGACCAACAATGACGTGATTTCCAAAATATACAAACAGCTCACACAACTCAATATCAAAAAACAAACAACCAAATCAAAAAATGGGTGGAAGATCTAAATAGACATTTTTCCAGAGAAGACATACAGATGGCCAACAAGCACATGAAAAGATACTCAACAGCACTAAGCACAGAAATGCAATCAAAACTACAATGAGGTAGTTTTGGTCAGAATGGCTATCATCAAAAATCTACAAATAATAAATGTTGGAGAGGATGTAAAGAAAAGGGAACCCTCCTACACTGTTGGTAGGAATGTAAATTGGTGCAGCCACTATGGAAAACAGTATGGAGGCTCCTTAAAAAACTAAAAATAGAATACCATATGATCCAGCAATTCCACTCCTAGGTATATATGCGGAAACAAATGAAAACTCTAATTCGAAAAGATACATGCATCCCAATGTTCACAGCAACACTATTTACAAGGACTTCCCTGGTGGTCCAGTGGTTAAGACTCTGTGCTTCCACTGCAGGGGGTGCGGGTTCTATCCCTGGTCAGGGAACTACGATCCCACAGGCTGCGAGGCAACGCCAAAAAATAAAATTAAAGAAAGAAACCAGCTTAACCCGACTTCTTAAAGATACAAATGACTTTGATATTTTTGTGCTATATTTTCAGCATATTTATGATCTAAGTTCTGTACTTACCCCATGCAAGGACACAATACAATGTGGTTTTCAATGGCAGACAAGATCTAAAAACGAAAAGAAAGGTTAGAACCTTGGAAGGACAAAGGTTTTACATATTTTTATGACATATTCCATAATTTAACAATCATCATTGACTTAGGCAAGGATCTGAATATTACAAACCTGCAAAAAGTTTTCTCTGACTAGCTTACAAATCTGTTAGAATATTTTGGATTTTATTTTCCTTCAAAAAATTTCACACACAGGAAATTCATGGATCTTTAATCTCTTTCATAAAAAGATAATTTGAATTCAATTATACTTTACAAGATTAATTGTTAGAACTGGTGCTGAGAAAAGATTGAAGACTAATTCTGAAAATAACAGCATTGCTTAGTTCATTGTGGATAAGAGTTAAAAATAAATATCCTGAGCTTGCTGAAATTGCCTTAAAATAACTTGTTCTAGTTTCCTCACCACCCATATATAAGATTGACCTCTCTACCATGAGTGTTATTAAAACAAAACATAAACATTTTAGATATGCATTATGCCCTATGAGGAGTGGTCTCTACTTAATAAGCAAGAAGCAAGCTCATTTGTAACATTAGAAATTCAAATACTGATATATACAATGTTCGTTTAAAAATGTGCATAGGCATTTAACATGAGGAATTACCACTTCACTCAACTTTTGTTTAGCTGTGATTGTGGAATAACAAAAAGTTAGGTGTAACAGTAATTATATTAATCGCCTACATGCATACACTTTCATAAACATGTCTGGTTTCTGTAATTCTTTTACTTTTTATGTTATATTTGCTTTGATTATATTTATTGAAATATAATTGATGTCTCTTGAATCTAATAAAACAGTTCGGCTTGGATTTTATGTCTTTTTTATTTTAGTTTTATAGGATTTTATTGTATTTTTTATCAATATGCTATGAGCTGGAAGTTTTTAACGTCTAATAATTTACCACAGATAGCTTGAGAAGCACTGCCCTAATTGCTTCCACTTAGGAACCATGTTGGCCCACCAGGGAATCTGCATCTATCTCAGTCTTTTACATTTGGGCTGGTCCAACTCACTCAGCTGAATCCTAGAAGGTTTGGATCAAAGGATTTAGCACAAATTGTTCCCTGGCATCCATGCACTCAATCCTGTTTATATAGACTCAATTGCCTGACCCTCTTTAACTCCCATGTCCCATCCCAGGACCCCAAACCAAAAAGGAAGCATAACAGAGTCATTCAGGCTATTGAGAAATGCTGACGGAAATATCTTTCCTTGTTTTCCTTTAAGAACATAGATGGAATGCACTGGGCTGAGGCAGAGGAGGTAAGTTGAAAATCAAGTTGACAAGGAGAAAAATGTTACGAATAGAGCAGAAACTAATTATTAGAGAAATGCAAATCAAAACTACAAAGAGATATCACCTCACACCAGTCAGAATGACCATCATCAAAAAATCTACAAACAGGGCTTCCCTCATGGCGCAGTGCTTGGGGGTCCGCCTGCCGATGCAGGGGGCACGGATTCGTGCCCCGGTCCGGGAGGATCCCACGTGCCGCAGAGCGGCTGGGCCCGCGAGCCATGGCCACTGGGCCTGCATGTCCGGAGCCTGCGCTCTGCAGCGGGGGAGGCCGCAGCAGTGAGAGGCCCACATACCGAAAAAAAAAATCTACAAATAATAAATGCTATAGAGGGTGTGGAGAAAAGGGAACCCTCCTACACTGTTGGTGGGAATGTAAATTGATACAGCCACTATGGAGAACAGCACGGAGGTTCCTTAAAAAACTAAAAGTAGAACTACCACATGACCCAGCAGTCCCACTACTGGGCATATACACGGAGAAGAACATAATGAAAAGAGTCATGTACCACAATGTTCATTGCAACTCTATTCACGATAGCCAGGACATGGAAGCAACCTAAGTGTCCATCGACAGATGAATGGATAAAGAAGATGTGGTACACATATACAATAGAATATTATTCAGCCATTAAAAAGAATGAAATAATGCAATCTGCGGCAACGTGGATGGACCTAGAGATTATCATACTAAGTAAGACAGAGAAAGACAAATATCATGTGATATTGCTTATATGTGGAATCTAAAAAGAAATGATACAAGTGACCTTATTTACAAAACAGAAACAGACTCACAGACTTAGAGAATGAACTTATGGTTACCAGGGAAGAAGGGTAGCAGGTAAGGATAGATTGAGAGTTTGGGATTGACAAGTACACACTGCTGTATTTAAAATAGATAACCAACAAGGGAAAGAAAAGAATGAATCAACAACCCGTGGTATATTAATGAAATACTACTTAGCAATAAAAAGGGTAAAACCACTTGTGCAATTCAGTAAGATAGATGAATCTCACAAACATTTTGCTATGCAAAACAAGATGGACAACTTAGTGTAAATACTGTATGATTTCATTATTATTGAGAAAAATTTGAATATAGGCTTTGGATTAGAAAAAAAAAGAATAGAGCAGAAACTAATGATTAATTATAAGGAATCTTGCCACCAAGGAACAAGAAGAGGCCAGAGACCTGTTGGACCTTGGGAGAAAGCTTTGGCTTCTGCTTCCAGATACCACTTGGAAGGAGCCCTTCAGCATTCCCTTGGCTCCCTGGAGAAGTGCTCAGAGATTTGGTAATAGATTCTCCACACTCCAAACAACATACACAGAAAACACAAATCCTCAACAGCTGCACACATGAAACCTCTAACTTCTGTATTACTGGGCACCTCTTATGAACCGGGCACTTTATAGGTATCAACTCTATACTCCTTACAACCACCCAATGAGCTCAATATTCTTAGCCATATTTTACAGGTGACATAAATGAGACCCCAAGAATGTAAGAAAGTTACTTACCCTCCAGTCCACCATCTCTTCTCTTACTATGTCATTGTCCCACCCCGGCTGCCCCTACCACCCTTTGCCTGGATTCTGCTCATCTTTCATAACCCAGCATAGACCTGTGGTTCTCAGCTTGGGCTTCATCTTGCAATCACCTGAGAAGCTTTAAAAAAGCTTGGGTATCTGGGTGCCATGCCTAGGGAGTCTGATTTTAATTGATCTAGCATGTGTCCAATTAAATCATAATTACTCAGCTTTTAAAAATCCTACATAATTCTAATGTTCACCCAAAGCTGAAGACTGGTGGCCTAGATAGTATCAAAGCTGAGTTAGGGGGCTTCCCTGGTGGCGCAGTGGTTGAGAGTCCACCTGCCGATGCAGGGGACACGGGTTCGTGCCCCGGTCCGGGAGGATCCCACGTGCCGCGGAGCGGCTGGGCCCGTGAGCCATGGCCGCTGAGCCTGCGCGTCCGGAGCCTGTGCTCAGCAACGGGAGAGGCCACAACAGTGAAAGGCCCTTGTACCGCAAAAAAAAAAAAAAAAAGCTGAGTTAGGGGCCACTTTTCTATGAGCCTACAGCACCTTATCTTTATTCAGTCATTCATTTTTTAAATTACCTGTTATCAAATTTAACTTCATGGTATTGTTACTGCCTGTTGCCCACCGTAGGTGTTAAACCATTGAAGGCAGGGACTTTCCTGTTCATGTTTGTCCATTCATTCCTTCACTAACTTAGCAAGTACTTATTATCTACTATGAGTCCGGCTCTGCACTAGTAGGTGGGAACACAACAGTGAACAAGGGGCCACATACATTCAGAGTTTACTGAAGGAAACAGAATAAGAAGACAATGCATGTGTTCTTGTTTTCTACTGCCATGTAACAAACAACCCAAACTTAGTGGACTACAGTGTGTGTCTCAGCCTGCAAGTTCACGCTCTTTCCAGACCTGTGCCAACAGCTGCCTCTTGGGCACCCCTCACCTAGGAGTGCACAGAGCACTGATGCAGCCTGCCCTCAGGAGGATGCATCTGGAAAAAGGTCTGGAAGAGGGTTAAGAACCCTTTAGCCAAGGGATTCTTGTGCCCCAGATACCCTGAGCAGGACTGGCTACATCATGTGCGTGGCCCAGTGCAAAATGGAAAGGCACACAAAGCAGGAAAAAAGGGCTGAGGGTCCTAAAATATAAAGCTTGTTCCTTTCTTCCACAGTCTCCTGCAACTTGCCATGGTGTTGTTTATTTGCTATTTAGTACCATTCTAAGAAAAATTATAATTTAAAATTATTAGCATGACTTTTATTTTATTTTTTTACTTTATTTTTTATTTTATTTTTATTTTATTTATCCTTATATTGTGCAATGCCAGTTTGAAATGCAAATATAAGAGCTCTTAACTCATATGAAGAATCATCAAAATTATATAATTCCTATTTTATAACCAGTATGTACATTTGTATCTCATTTTTACCAGAACAATGGAAAGCCTGTGCAAAATTAACTCAACCATTTCTATTTCACTTCTTGATATATGCACATTCTACCAGTACTCTCTACCTTCAGGTAGAACTAAAAGGAATAGGAATTATGAGTTTTTCCCTTTCCTTCTGTCTTCATTTTCAGCAAAAGTAGTTCATTAATACAGGAAAGTAAATGAGCAAGAAAGGATATGATAGGGTTCTTTGGTCATTTGTGCTTTCTTAGAATTGCCCTCTTTCTGCATTTGAAGCACGTTCTAGTTCAAATAGGAAGCCTGGCTTCTCCAGTTTGTCTGTGCCCTCACTTCCTTAGTCACAGATGTAACACATTCACCCGGTACTTGCTTTGAGTCTCACTGAACTCCCACACGTGTAGGCCCACCAGAATCCTGCACTCACGGGGCACTGCAAACGCTATTTGCTAAAGCGGTGGCAATGAGCAGCAGAGATGGATGATACAAGAGATACAGTGTATCTCCTCTGCCCACGTGCATGTCCACTGTCCCATTAGACTTCATCCACAAAAGTTCTAAAATAAAATTATTAAGAATTTCAAGACAGTAACAGCAGAGCATTAAATCAAGGGTGGACCTTTTTAAAATTATTTTTTAAAATTTATTCAAGTATAGTTGATTTACAATGTTGTGTTAATTTCTGCTGTACCAAGTGATTCAGTTGTACACACACACACACACACACACACACACACATATACATTCTTTTTCATATTCTTTTCCATTATGGTTTATCACAGGATACTGAATATGGTCCCATAGACTCCGCACCTTCTGGGGAGGGCTGTGACCAAAAGAAGACCCAAGTGGGACCCTCCCTTGGGCAGGTTCCAGGGCAGGAACCCTGTTCCTTGTGCCAGGTCTAAAGGTAAAACAGATGGTGACTTCCACTCCAAAAGGAAAGATGGTGAGAGTGACAGGTTTGGGGCTAAGAGTTACTGTGTCCTCAACCAAACATACTGTCCAGACTTAATACATATTCATGAATAAATGCATGCACACTGGGAATGCAGGCCTTCACTCAAAGACAACTCTCCCTCCTGTTCATTAAAACTTGAATTTACGTGGGCCCTAACTGTGTACCATTCACTGTGTGCTATCACACCACACAAAGAACCACCAAAGCACCATCTTTCATCTTCCTCTTTACATATATAATTTTTTTAATTACCCAAACTAACAAAATACTGAGCTCTACGCTTTCTTGCCTCGATTATGTTTTTCATCATTATATTCCTTCCTCAACCTTGAGATTTACTTTTCTTCAGTTGCATTCCCTACATCTGGGTTACAAACTATTCTGTTGATACAGTTAATGCATATGACAAGGAAATGTGCATTTTAACTCTCTAAAACTCAGGCAATATTTGAACAAACAAATCACAAGGCCATTCAAAAATCACTTTTTTTCATTGAGTAGATTCATACAGAACTGGTAAGGAGTTAACACTAAGGAAGAAAATGTTGCTCGCCTATATTTCTTTTCTTGATGAACTGGGCTGAAGTATTTGAATCCCATTGTATGCATTTTTCCAGTTTGGTTAAGACAAAAAATCTGCCTAAAATGTCCCACCACCAAATAAAAATATTCATAATTTGCTGAAAGAAAATAACCCACTAACGAACTTTGGACTTTAACAAGAGTGAGACTTACCATTGCCACTTGCCCTGTTCACTTTCACAGGTCTAATAGGTTGAATAAATATTGCCTCTAGTTTCTCTTTCTGTTTTGATTATCATGTTCTAACCAGGTACCTTGTACTTGGTTTCGAAAATCTCAATGAATGCCTGGGAGTACCTAACCTTTATAAAGAAAAAATAATATTATTTCCTACTCTACTTTGAAGGCTTCAGAAACTCTCACTTTACTTTCATGACTGAATTCTCTCAACCCTGGGCTTTTTTCTTCAAAAAGGTGGGTCTGGGTTCGTAGACCTAACTCTTGTCTAGTTCACATATGTAATTTCCATTGCCTTCAACAATTCTAAGGCAGTCTAATCGATAGATATAATCCTGGATTTTTAAAAAGCTATGCTAATTGCTCTAATTCCTTTTATTCACTAAATCCTCCTTTGTTTCACCCTTCCTTGAAAGAGAATTTGTAATTTTTCTTTCAGAATCAATAAACTCTCCCAGAGTCATTGAAGATTCCAGAAAAGGCTGTCAGGTAAAATTTTTATTTTATCTTAACTTCTTTCCATATTCATTGATCCCACTAGCTCAAAGACACAAAAACAAGACTGGATCTGAAAAATAAAATAAAATACTGCCACCAGAGCACAAAGTAATGAGTTCGCCACCTCTAGTGCAAGTGGTTGGCCTGTTTTTGATGCATAGGAAGCTCTCAGTCATGATTTGCTGATTCTTTGATGTTTAAAAAACAAGTGCCGGAGAGGAAATTTGAAAAATTCCCATGATTATATCCCTTCCAACTGTATGAAATACATGATTTTCTATAAATCACTTTCAAAATATATTGTGTCATTCTCAGGTTTCAGAGAAAGGCAATTTGGACCAGTTCTCCAGCAATTTGTAAGGAAATGTGACCCATGACAAAGCAGTTCAACAGCAAATAACATTCACAAACGTTTAGTGAAAAGTAGCTACGGGCCAGCCACCTTACTAGGCACCCGACATATAAGGACACATATGATCGAGTCCTTGACTTCTAAGAGTTTACAGCAAAGTGGAAGAAATAGTAGTATAAATAATTGTCATGAAACGTGCAGAGTTATAATCCAAGTATGTGCACAGTAGTACAGGGGCATAGAGGCCCAGTATCAGTAGATGGAGATTCAGTAGAGTGGTTAAGAGCAGAGGCTCTGGAGTCAAACTGGATTTGAATCCCGGATCTGTGATTCACTGTGTGATCTTGCAAGCTACTTTGCCTCTCTATGCCTCAGTTTCCTCCTCTGTAATGGTGATAACCACAGTACCTATTTCATAGGGTCGCTGTGAAGACTAAACAAGTAACTGAGAAAAGTGTCTGGAACATAGCACTCAATAAATATTATTCATTATTAATATTATCAGGTTATACATAAAAGAGAGCCTGAGACTTGACCTACAAAAGTAGACAGAGGACCACCTATAGGAGTGGGATAGGGAGGGTGGGAGGGAGACACAAGAGGGAGGAGATATGGGGATATATGTATACATATAGCTGATTCACTCTGTTGTACAGCAGAAACTAACACACCATTGTAAAGCAATTATACTCCAATAAAGATGTTTAAAAAAAAAGTAGACAGAGAAATACAGGCTTCATGTTATAGGCATGTTTGGTGAATCCCAAGTTAACTCTGTGGCTGGAGAACAGATTAACAGAATGGAAATGTGAGAACAGCACACACTGCTCTGGACTATGACATACATGAATCTTAGTTCTGCTACTCACTCACTAGCTGGGTACCCAGGCAAGTTAACCTGGCATGAAAACAGTAGGTGCTCAATACATGGGAACCAGTATTACTAGGAGCATATGGGAGAAAATGCCTTGAGATCGGCACTGAAAGTCTGGCTCAGTTTAGATTGTGGAGGGCACGTACGTTTCACGTGTTACTCAACTACTGCTGCAGTGATGCTGTATGACGAACAACCCCCAAAATGTTAGTAGCTTATGACAACAAGCATTTATTTTCGAACACACAGGTGGGTCAGCTGAGGTTTGGCTTATTTGGGTTCAATTTTGCTGGGCCTGCTTGGGTTAAGCTGGGCTTGGCGCCAGGCTACAGACCAGTTCTGCTCCACATGTGTTATTCTGGGACCTACAGCCAACTGTACAGAGCATACACTTCTGGGCATGCATTTCTCTTGACAATAGGTGAAGCCGGAGAGGGGCACCCAAACCATATAAGCACATTTAAAGTCTGCTCACATCGCATCAGTCAAGATTCCATGGACCCATGCAAGTCAACGGGAGAGTATACTGAGTTCACATTATGGCAAGAATTGCAAAGTCACATGGCAAAGGCTGCGGATGTATAATTCTATTTATAGGGAGAGTGAAGAATTAGAAACAATGTGTACAACTGAATCTCTTTGCTGTACAGCAGAAATTAACACAACACTGTAAATCAACTATACTTCAGTAAAATAAATTTTAAAAAAAGAATTAGGAACAACAATCCAATCGACATGTTTAGGAGTCTTCATTCATTCTCTAGATTAAAAGATCCATGAAAGATATGTTAAGGAAATGAAATGATTAGATCTAAATTTTGGAATGTTCATCCTGGTGGTTATATGGAAAGTGAACGGGGTGAGGAAGGACTGAAGGCACTGGGACAAGTGCTTCTAATTCATGGACTGGACCATGACCATGGACCATGGTTAGGATATGGGATCACATGAAGATGATAAACGTGAAAAAAAATTGATGAGTTAGGATTAGCAAGACTTGATTGCTAACTAGATATGGCATGAGTGGCAGGGGACAGGGTTGGTGAGAAAAAAAGGTAGAGGTGATTCAGAAGTTCCTCAGTGAGACAACTAGAAGGATGGTGATGTAATCCTGAAATAGGAAGGGTTAGAAAGGGCACTTTTTTGAGGAAGAGTACGTAGGAAGAGAGTGAATCCAATTTTGAACGGTGTGGTGGCTTTGTAATATATCAATTTACCTAGATTAATCTCTATTTCCCAGAATTCCTTTCTCTGACTGTTTCTGGTTAGAGTTGGTCACCAGAGAAATTTTGTGTGAAATTCACAAGCTGATGTTGTTTTGTTATACTTGGAAGGTCAGTGCAGGGGCCCCAGGCGATGCTGCGGTTCATGCACATTGCCACTTATGTGCTGGCTCACTGGTTGGGATGGGGTAGCAGCTGGGCCTGCAGGTGCTCCACCTTCCACTTTATCCACCTTCTGCTTTTCTGACTCCTTCATAGCAAAGGATGCCAGCTTCTCCTGTAGGACACCCGCATCATCAGAGTTGTAGGGATAGGCCATGAGAGACTGACACGGGCTCTAATCCTTTCTCATGGGTTCCTGTTGGTCCTTTGATCCACCCCATTTTACAGCTATCTTCCATTCCCAATTGCCTACCGTGCTGACTTCAAGCTTCAGAATCCAGCGTAGAGACCACAGCCTCAAAGAAACCATTTACCAACTTCAATAAGTGTAACATATCAATTCCCTGTAAGAAATCATATATATGTGCTTTCCTAGTGGTTCTTTGTCTCTGATGAAACCCTGACTGATACAGATAGGTTGAGTCCGAGATACCAGTGGTAAATCTGCACAGAAATAAGAAATATGGTCTACACTTAGAAAAGTAAGCAAAAATGTAGATTTGATTATAAACTTGGCTAGGAAGTGGGAGTTGATGATACAGGAATAAATGCATTTCATTAGAGACTGTTTAAAGTAAAAAGGGAGAATTCCTGAAGACAGAGTGATGGGGAATTCCAATATTCGAGGATCTGGAAGAGAGAGAAGAAGAATCAGGAAAAGGCAAGCAACAATCAAAGAGATAAGGAGGAAATCAGAAACAAGGGATGGTCTGGAAGCCAAAAGATGAAGTATTTGAGGAGAATGGGATATCCCCTGGGTGTCCCAGCCCTGCACGAAAGTCAAAGAGAAAGAGAAGATGATGATAAAGGGCTGCTGACTTCTAGAATTAAAAGGGCTACAGTAGGTAGAAATAGATTTGAGGTAGAATCTGCTCTCAAAGCCTTGGTGGGAGGTCAAGGAATAGATAAGGCATCTGTTTTTCAGGGTTGGGAGGCATGGTGATAATGTCAAGAGAAGACAGCAATTTGAACCTATTTATATTCAGAGAGGAGGGAGCAGACTGGAGATCAGGACTCCAGAGACAATGAGGATAATGGATGTGATGGGCGCTGTGACACAGGATATGAAGAAGCGCCTGTGTAGAGAAGTTAGCCTTGATTGAAGCCATTAGAGACAGTGTTTCCTCCAAGGCTGGAAGGAAGGAGGGAAGGATAAGGTTGACAGTGTACAGGAATTACTTGATAAGTATTAACTCCTTAGTAAACTAGGAACCGTATCATTATAGCTGTAAGGGCTTTTTTTTCTAATTCACATAAAAGCACCATATCCATACTTGACTGTCAGCCTGTGGGACTGCGTCCCACCCAGAGGGGGCACCTTTTCTAATTTGCACAAAGAAGCTATACAGGCCAGCACTGGTGCTGCCTTAACTCTAGCTTCAAAGGAAACTGGAAAGCGTATTTCTGGCTTATACTTCAGGGAGATCGGAGCATAGAAAGGGTGTTCCAAAGATTCTGGGAAGCTAAGAAAGCAAAACAAATATTCTCTATAACTATCTAGTAGGCTAAAAAGAAGGAAGATTTGAAGAGAACAGTAAATGTCTGACGTAGCCATTAGGAAGAGAAATAGAAATTAAGTAAAATGATTTCTCAGCAATATGAGCGCCCAAATAAGATTGAAGCTCAAAAATTTATAATTCATTTGTTCACTTAATTATTCAACAAATATTTATTAAATGCCATGTGCCAGGTACTATTCTAGCCACTGGCAAATACAATGGGTATTGTGGAGATGGCGATGATGATAAATGTTTAGGAAAAAAATGTAGCCAGCTGAGGGGACTGAAAGAGGTGGAAACAAATAATGCAAGCTTAGGTGGGATTTTCAGGGAATGCCACTCAAAGGAAGTAACATTTGAACAGAGCCCTGATTATAGTGATGGAGAAAGCTATATAAAGTTTGCCCCAAAAAGATGTTGCAGGCATAGGTAGCAGCAAGGCCAAAGTCTCTGAAGGAGAAGTGAGTTTGGTGTATTTGAAGAACACCAAACTGGTCACTGTGACTGTAGGAGTTGGCTTGGCCAGAGGAGGGAGAAATGGTAGGAGATGAGGTCATAAGGTAGGTGGGTGTGGATTACGTAGGGTCTTGTAGGCCATGGTAAGGAGATTACACTTTAAGTGGGAGGAAATCTCTTGTAGAATTTTGAGCAGGATAGTGACGTGATTTGATGGCACTGATGGCTGGATGGAACATCAACTATAGGTGGGCAGTAGTGGAAGCAGAGAGACTAGATCACAAGGGATTACAGTGGTGGAGGTGAGAGATCCAGCAGCTAGAAGAGGATGTGAGCTGTAAGAAATTCTGTTGGTTTGGGCTGCTATAACAAAATATCAGACTGGGTGGCTCAAACAACAGGTATTTATTTCCCACAGTTGTGGAGAATGGGAATCCCCTGGTCAAAGTGCCAACAGACTTGGTTCTTGGTGAGAGCTCTCTTCCTGGCCGAAAGACAGCTATCATCTCACTGTGGGCTCACATGCCCTCTTCTTTCTGTATAACCAGAAAGAGAATTCTGGTTTCTCTTTTTCTTATAAGGATACTAATCTTGCCCTGGGGGCTCCACTCTCAAGACCTCACTGAAACATAATTACCTCCCAAGAGCCCCACCTTCTAATATAATCACATTGTGGGGGGGAGGCGGTTAGGGCTTCAGCATATAGATTCTAGGGGAGACGCAAACATTCAGTCCATAACAGAAGTAGCTAGATTATAGACATAATTTGATGGATCCAATAAGAGATGTAACAAAAGGAGTAATCAAAGATAACTCTTAGGTTTTTTGGCCTGAAAATTTGAGGGAATTATGTGAGTAGTATGCCGGAAAATGTTTACCAAATGTCACTCCGGGGGAGAAAAAAAGTCCTTATTTTGTACCATTTGCCAATCTCCATGGTGTAAATACTCCTCTCATGGCTGATTCTGAGCTATCGATGTGGCTTCACTGAACACAGAGTTGAGAAGAGATGTTAACTTTTGAACATAGCTCTTTGACAATTTATCTTCAATCTAAAGACAAAAAGAACTGCAAACTAACCTTGTACTTAGTGGATGGGTTTCATTTTGATTTTCTTAATGGTATGAGTTCACAATTCTGAAACTTTTTTATGGGTGTTATAGGATTCAGCAAATGAGTAAATATACTTATGATATTGGGAGCCAGGTGTCTCAGTATTGAAGAAGGGAAATATAAATATGGATTGAGTAAAGACTAGGAAGGATATTTTGAGGGCGAATTGGAATGAATTCCAATTCTTTCAGTGCTCTGTCCACTGTAAGGGAAGCAAAACACCATTATAGCAATGAGAGCATCGAGCACCAATCTTTGTTTCTAAATATCAGTTTCACTAAAAGGAATCAAGGATCCTTGGACAAATGACTGATTCCAGGGCTAGGACATATAAAGTATAAGATGAGCCTGATATGTTATTTTGTGTGTATGTGCCATAAAGAAACTAGTCAGAAAATTATGGTGTACATCAAAAGTACACAGGAGTCAGCCTAAAAAGGATTCCACTGGCCAAATCTGGGACAATTTAACATCAAAATATAACATGATAGCAATGTATAATAACCTACTGAATAAAACAAAAATCTATAATATCGAGAGATATATGAAAAAGGTCTTTTTTACATGCTAACTAATACCAACTAATAAATCTAGATGGAATGATGACTTCAAAAGCCATCATTTTGCACCAAGAATGGGACAGACTGACATTAAGTGCCTCTTGGTATGGTGTACCAAGGAGGAGAAGGAGGAAGAGGAAAAGGGGGAGAGGGAAAGGGGGAGAGAAGGAGGAAGGAGAGGGGGGGAGAAGGATATTGTTCTACTCTTTCAGTGTTTCTGTAAGTTTAAAGTTATTTTAAAATAAACAGGGGGAGGCGAGAAGATGGCGGAAGAGTAAGACACGGGGATCACCTTCCTCCTCACAGATACATCAGAAATACGTCTACACGTGGAACTTCTCCTATAGAACACCCACCGAACGCTGGCAGAAGACCTCAGACCTCCCAAAAGGCAAGAAACTCCCCACATACCTGGGTAGGGCAAAAGAAAAAAGAATAAACAGAGACAAAGAATAGGGACGGGACCTGCACCAGTGGGAGGGAGCCATGAAGGAGGAAAGACTCCCACACACTAGAAGCCCCTTCGCGGGCGGAGACTGCGGGTGGCGGAGGGGGAGAGAAGCTTCGGAGCCGCGGAGGAGAGCGCAGTAACAGGGTGCGGAGGGCAAAGCGGAGAGATTCCCGCACAGAGGTCGGTGCCGACCAGCACTCACCGGCCCGAGAGCCTTGTCTGCTTACCCGCCGCGGCGGGCAGGGCTGGGAGCTGAGCCTCTGGCTTCAGTTGGATCCCAGGGAAAGGTCTGGAGTTGGCAGAGCGAACACAGCCTGAAGGGGTTAGTGCGCCACGGCTGGCCAGGAGGGAGTCCGGTTGAAGTCTCGATTTGCCGAAGAGGCAAGAGACCTTTTCTTCCCTCTTTGCTTCCTGGTGCGCGAGGAGAGGGGTTTAAGCGCGCCACTTAAAGGAGCTCCAGAAACGGGCGCGGAGCTACCGAAGAGACAAGAGACTTTTTCTTGCCTCTTCGCTTCCTGGGGCGCGAGGAGAGGGGATTAAGGGCACCGCGTAAAGGAGCTCCAGAAACGGGCGCGAGCCGCGGCTGTCGGCACGGACAACAGAGACAGGTATGGGATGCTAGGGTTGCTGCTGCTGCCGCCACCAAGAGGCCTGTGTGCAAGCACAGGTCACTCTCCACACCGCCCCTCCCGGGAGCCTGTGCAGCCCGCCACCGCCAGGATCCTGTGATCCAGGAACAACTTACCCGGGAGAACACATGGCACGTCTCGGGCCGGTGCAGCGCCACGCCGCCCTCTGCCGCCGCGGACTCGCCCCACATCCGTGCCCCCCCCCCACGCCTGAGTGAGCCAGAGACCACGAATCAGCTGCTCCGTTAACGCTGCTCCTTTGACCCCGCCCTCTCTGAGCGAAGGGCAGACGCCCTCAGACGACCTGTGCGCAGAGGCGGGGCCAGGTCCAGGGCTGAGCCCCAGGAGCTGTGCGAACAAAGAGAGGGGGAGGTCCCTCCCAGCAGCCTCAGAAGCAGCGGATTAAAGGTCCACAGTCAACTTGAAGTGCCCTGCATCTGTGGAAAACCTGAATAGACAGCGAAATATCCCAAGTTGAGGAGGTGGACTTTGGGAGCAAGATATACTATTATTTTCCCCTTTTCTTCTTTTTGTGAGTGTGTATGTGTGTGCTGCTGTGTGAGATTTTGTCTGTATAGCTTTGTTTTCACCATTTGTCCTAGGGTTAGACCGACCCGTTTTCTTGTTTTTTTTTAATAGAAATTTTTCCTCTTAATAATTATTTTTTATTTTAATAACTATATTTTATCCTACTTTATTTTATCTTCTCCCCTTCTTTCTTCTTGTCTTCTCTCCTTTCTTCCCTACTCCCCTCCTTCCTTCCTTCCTCCCTTCTTTCCTCCCTTCCTTCTTCCCTTTCTTCCTCTCCTCCTTCCTTCCTTTCTTCCATCCTCCCTTCCTTTCTTCCTCCCTCCCTTCCTTTCTTCCTTCCTTTCTTCCCTCCCTCCCTCCTTCCTTTCTTCCATCCTCCCTTCCTTTCTTCCTCCCTCCCTTCCTTTCTTCACTTTCTATTTTTTCTCCCTTTTATTTTGAGTCGTGTGGATTAAAGGCTCTTGGCACTCCAGCCAGATGTCAAGGCTGTGTCTCTGAGGTGGGAGAACCAACCTCAGGACACTGGTCCACAAGAGACCTCCCAGCTCCACTCAATATCAAATGGCGAAAATCTCCCAGAGATCTCCATGTCAACACCAAGACCCAGCTTCACTCAAGGACCAGCAATGAACAGTGCTGGACACCCTATGCCCAACAAAGAGCAGGACAGGTCTACACCCCCATCCATTAGCAGAGAGGCTGCCTAAAATCATAAGGCTACCAACATCCCCAAACACACCACCAGACGTGGACCTGCCCACCAGAAAGACAAGATCCAGCCTCATCCACCAGAACAGAGGCACTAGTCCCCCCAACCAGGAAACCTACTCAACCCACTGAACCAACCTTAGACACTGGGGACAGCCACCAAAAACAACGGGAACTACGAACCTGCAGCCTGCAAAAAGGAGACCCCAAACACAGTAAGATAAGCAAAATGAGAAGACAGAAAAACACACAGCAGATAAAGGAGCAAGATAAAAACACACCACACCTAACAAATGAAGAGTAAATAGGCAGTCTACCTGAAAAAGAATTCAGAATAATGATAGTAAAGATGATTCAAAATCTTGGAAACAGAATAGACAAATTGCAAGAAACAGTTAACAAGGACCTAGAAGAAATAAAGAGGAAGCAAGCAATGATGAGCAACACAATAAATGAAATGAAAAATACTCTAGATGGGATCAATAGCAGAATAACTGAGGCAGAAGGACGGATAAGGGACCTGGAAGATAAAATGGTGGAAATAACTACTGCAGAGCAGAATAAAGAAAAAAGAATGAAAAGAACTGAGGACAGTCTCAGAGACCTCTGGGACAACATTAAACGCACCAAGATTCGAATTATAGGGGTCCCAGAAGAAGAAGAGAAAAAGAAAGGGACTGAGAAAATATTTGAAGAGATTATAGTTGAAAACTTCCCTAATATAGGAAAGGAAATAGTCAATCAAGTCCAGGAAGCACAGAGAGTCCCATACAGGATAAACCCAAGGATAAACACGCCAAGACACATAATAATCAAACTGTCAAAAATTAAATACAAAGAAAACATATTAAAAGCAGCAAGGGAACAACAACAAATAACACACAAGGGAATCCCCATAAGGTTAACAGCTGATCTTTCAGCAGAAACTCTACAAGCCAGAAGGGAGTGGCAGGACATATTTAAAGTGATGAAGGAGAAAACCCTACAAGCAAGATTACTCTACCCAGCAAGGATCTCATTCAGATTGGATGGAGAAATTAAAACCTTTACAGACAAGCAAAAGCTGAGAGAGTTCAGCACCACCAAACCAGCTTTACAATAAATGCTAAAGGAACTTCTCTAAGCAAGAAACACAAGAGAAGGAAAAGACCTACAAGAATGACCCAAAACAATTAAGTAAATGGTAATAGGAACGCACATATCAATAATTACCTCAAATGTAAATGGATTAAATGTTCCCACCAAAAGACACAGACTGGCTGAATGGATACAAAAACAGGACCCATATATATGCTGTCTACAAGAGACCCACTTCAGACCTAGGGACACTTACAGACTGAAAGTGAGGGGATGGAAAAAGATATTCCATGCAAATGGAAATCAGAAGAAAGCTGGAGTAGCAATTCTCATATCAGACAAAATAGACTTTAAAATAAAAACTATTACAAGAGACAAAGAAGAACACTACATAATGATCAAGGGATCGATCCATGAAGAAGATATAACAATTGTAAATATTTATGCACCCAACATAGAAGCACCTCAATACATAAGGCAAATACTAACAGCCATAAAAGGGGAAATCAACAGTAACACAATCATAGTAGGGGACTTTAACACCCCACTGTCACCAATGGACAGATCATCCAAAATGAAACTAAATAAGGAAACACAAGCTTTAAATGACACATTACACAAGACGGACTTAATTGATATTTATAGGACATTCCATCCAAAAACAACAGAATACACATTTTTCTCAAGTGCTCATGGAACATTCTCCAGGATAGATCATATCTTGGGTCACAAATCTAGCCTTGGCAAATTTAAGAAAATTGAAATCATATCAAGTATCTTTTCTGACCACAACGCTATGAGACTAGATATCAATTACAGGAAAAGATCTGTAAAAAATACAAACACATGGAGGCTAAACAATACACTATTTAAAAACGAAGTGATCACTGAAGAAATCAAAGAGGAAATCAAAAAATACTTAGAAACAAATGACAGTGGAGACACGATGACCCAAAACCTATGGGATACAGCAAAAGCAGTTCTAAGAGGGAAGTTTATAGCAATACAATCCTACCTTAAGAAACAGGAAACATCTCGAATAAGCAACCTAACTTTGCACCTAAAGCAATTAGAGAAAGAAGAACAAAAAAAAAACCCAAATTTAGCAGAAGGAAGGAAATCATAAAGATCAGACCAGAAATAAATGAAGGAAACAATAGCAAAGATCAATAAAAGTAAAAGCTGGTTCTTTGAGAAGATAAATAAAATTGATAAACCATTAGCCAGACTCATCAAGAAAAAAAGGGAGAAGACGCAAATCAATAGAATTAGAAATGAAAAAGGAGATGTAACAACTGACACTGCAGAAATACAAAAGATTATTAGAGATTACTACAAGCAACTGTATGCCAATAAAGTGGACAACTTGGAAGAAATGGACAAATTCTTAGAAATGCACAAGCTGCCGAGACTGAACCAGGAAGAAATAGAAAGTATAACCAGACCAATCACAAGCACTGAAATTGAGACTGTGATTAAAAATCTTCCAACAAATAAAAGCCCAGGACCAGATGGCTTCACAGGCGAATTCTATCAAACATTGAGAGAAGAGCTAACATCTATCCTTCTCAAACTCTTCCAAAAGATAGCAGAGGGAGGAACACTCCCAAACTCATTCTATGAGGCCACCATCACCCTGATACCAAAACCAGACAAAGACATCACAAAGAAAGAAAACTACAGGCCAATATCACTGATGAATATAGATGCAAAAATCCTCAACAAAATACTAGCAAACAGAATCCAACAGCACATTAAAAGGATCAGACACCATGATCAAGTGGGGTTTATTCCAGGAATGCAAGGATTCTTCAATATATGCAAATCATTCAATGTGATACACCATATCAACAAACTGAAGGAGAAAAACCATATGATCATCTCAATAGATGCAGAGAAAGCTTTTGACAAAATTCAACACCCATTTATGATAAAAACCCTGCAGAAAGTAGGCATAGAGGGAACCTTCCTCAACATAATAAAGGCCATATATGACAAACCCACAGCCAGCATTGTTCTCAATGGTGAAAAACTGAAACCATTTCCACTAAGATCAGGAACAAGACAAGGCTGCCCACTCTCACCACTCTTATTCAACCTACTTTTGGAAGTTCTAGCCACAGCAATCAGAGAATAAAAAGAAATAAAAGGAATCCAAATTGGAAAAGAAGAAGTAAAGCTGTCACTGTTTGCAGATGACATGATACTATACATAGAGAATACTAAGGATGCTACCAGAAAACTACTAGAGCTAATCAATAAGTTTGGTAAAGTAGCAGGATACAAAATTAATGCACAGAAATCTCTGGCATTCTTATACACTAATGATGAAAAATCTGAGAGTGAAATTAAGAAAACACTCCCATTTACCACTGAAACAAAAAGAATAAAATATCTAGGAATAAACCTACCTAAGGAGACAAAAGACTTATATGCAGAAAACTATAAGACACTGATGAAAGAAATTAAAGATGATGCAAATAGGTGGAGAAATATACCATGTTCTTGGGTTGAAAGAATCAACATTGTGAAAATGACTCTACTACCCAAAGCAATCTACAGATTCAATGCAATCCCTATCAAATTACCACTGGCATTTTTTACAGAACTAGAACAAAAAATTTCACAATTTGTATGGAAACACAAAAGACCCCAAATAGCCAAAGCAATCTTGAGAACGAAAAATGGAGCTGGAGGAATCAGGCTCCCTGACTTCAGACTCTACTACAAGGCCACAGTAATCAAGACAGTATGGTACTGGCACAAAAACAGAAATATAGATCAATGGAACAGGATAGAAAGCCCAGAGATAAACCCATGCACCTGTAGTCAACTAATCTATGACAAAGGAGGCAAGGGTATACAATGGAGAAAAGACAGTCTCTTCAGTAAGTGGTGCTGGGAAAAGTGGACAGCTACATGTAAAAGAAAGAAATTAGAACACTCCCTAACACCATACACAAAAATAAGCTCAAAATGGATTAAAGATCTAAATGTAAGGCCAGACACCATCAAACTCTTAGAGGAAAACATAGGCAGAACACTCTATGACATACATCACAGCAAGATCCTTTTTGACCCATCTCCTAGAGAAATGGAAATAAAAACAAAAATAAACAAATGGGATCTAATGAAACTTAAAAGCTTTTGCACAGCAAAGGATACCATAAACAAGACCAAAAGACAACCCTCAGAATGGGAGAAAATACATGCAAATGAAGCAACTGACAAAGGATTAATCTCCAAAATTTATAAGCAACTCAGGCAGCTCAATAACAAAATAACAAACAACCCAATCCAAAAATGGGCAGAAGAACTAAATAGACATTTCTCCAAAGAAGATATACAGATTGCCAACAAACACATGAAAGAATGCTCAACATCATTAATCATTAGAGAAATGCAAATCAAAACTACAATGAGATATCATCTCACACCGGTCAGACTGGCCATCATCAAAAACTCTAGAAACAATAAATGCTGGAGAGGGTGTGGAGAAAAGGGAACCCTCTTGCACTGCTGGTGGGAATGTAAATTGATACAGCCACTATGGAGAACAGTATGGAGGTTCCTTAAAAAACTACAAATAGAACTACCATATGACCCAGCAATCCCACTCCTGGGCATATACCCTGAGAAAACCATAATTCAAAAAGAGTCATGTACCAAAATGTTCATTGCAGCTCTATTTACGATAGCCAGGACATGGAAGCAACCTAAGTGTCCATCAACAGATGAATGGATAAAGAAGATGTGGCACAAATATACAATGGAATATTACTCAGCCATAAAAAGAAATGAAACTGAGTTATCTGTAATGAGGTGGATAGACCTGGAGTCTGTCATACAGAGTGAAGTAAGTCAGAAGGAGAAAAACAAATACCGTATGCTAACATATATATATGGAATCTAAGAAAGAAAAATGTCATGAAGAGATTAGTGGTAGGATGGGAATAAAACACAGACCTACTAGAACATGGACTTGAGGATATGGGGAGGGGGAAGGGTAAGTGGTGACGATGTGAGAGAGTGGCAGGGACATATATACACTCCCAAATGTAAATTAGATAGCGAGTGGGAAGCTGCAGCACAGCACAGGGAGTTCACCTCTGTGCTTTGTGACCACCTAGAGCGGTGGGATAGGGAGGGTGGGAGGGAGGGTGACACAAGAAGGAAGAGATATGGGAACATATGTATATGTATAACTGATTCACTTTGTTGTAAAGGAGAAACGAACACACTACTGTAAAACAGTTATACTCAAATAAAGATGTTAAAAAAAATAAAATAAACAGTTAAAAGGCAAGAAAGAGAGATCCACTATGTTAAAAGCCACTTGAGAATTGACTTTGGGATTTAACAAGCTAGAGGTCATGAGCAACCATTAACAGGAGAGATTTCAGCAGAGTGCTGGGGAAGAAAACATAACTGGGATCTGTTGATGAGAGAGTGGGAGATTAAGAAAGAATCAAGCGAGAGAGGTATCCTTCAGGGAGTTTTGCTTAGCTGAACGGGAATACGTAGTTAATAGAGGGTTGCTTTTTTCTTTTGTTTTGTTTTCATGAGACATTTTAAATATGTGATGGGCACGTTTCTATGATGATACAGTAGAAAAAGAAAAAGGGATGATACATGACAAAGGGATAAATGACAGAAGAAAATCACGAAGGAGGCAAAAGGGGACAGGATCCAGGGAAAAGCAGACCACCTAGTCCTAGTGGGAGTTCACACATTTCATCCATGGTACAGGAAGAATACATGGGCAAGTGGTGGAGAGACCGGGCCATTCTCTTCATTTTGTTTCTCATACTCCAGTGTAATTCAAACTGAGAGCACCAGCTGCGAGTGAGGAAGCAGCAGGGGTGTTGAACACTTGAGGAGAAAGAAGGTATTTTAAATTGTCTCAGAAAAAGGGGGAGTGAGTTAACTACTGAAGGTATTAGGATGGCTCAGCAGTGCTGAGAGTCCACTTCAGATTTCTTTTTATCATAAATAAAGGAGCAACTCAGCAGAACTTCCACACCCCGTAAGGAGAACTAGGTAATTCAGTATAATGCTCCAGACAAAAAAGCTGGAGAAAATATTTTTAAAGTCTTCTTAAAAGCACCAAGTAGGTAACAAAATCGTGATGAGAGATTTATCTGAAAGGAAATTCAGAAAGGTGACAGCAGCATCTCAGCTGCTTTGGCCCTCGGGGGCCATTGTAAATCCTGACCAGGCAGCTGAGACAGCGAATTAGGCTTTGACAGATTCTCGGGGCTTGGAAGATGAAAGTCAGAGTCCAGGGCCTGTCAAGGGTGAGGCCCCTGGTAAACCACTCTAGCAGTCAGAAAAAGCCAGAAGCAAACCTACCATGAACTCGCAGCCCAGACTCAAGTCATCCAAGAGGATCAGAAAAGTTTCTGCCCTAAAACTGGATAGAGTGATCCTGAATCGCTAGTGCCCCCATGCCCCCGGCAGTAGCAAAGAAAATTCTCTGTGGGGAAAATTATGTTTTCAAATACAATCTGAAGCACACAGTCAGGTCCTCCATTACAGCACCGTCGCCTACCTTTCCAACCATCTCTTCTCAGCCTTTCCCTTTCCACGCCCCATCCAGCCTTCAATGGACCCTTGCAGTTTCTGTTCTGCTTAACAGGTTAGTTTTCTACCTTTCCTTATGTCCTTGGCTTTGTCTAGAATTCCCTTCCCACCACTTTTTTTTTTATTGAGGTACAAATGACATATTATATTAGTTCCAGTTTTACAACATAATGATTCCATATTTTTACATAATGTGAAACGATCACCACAATAAGTCTAGTTAACATCCATCACCATATTTTGTTACGAAAGTTGTTTTCTTGTGATGAGAACCTTTAAGATCTACCCTCTCAGCAACTTTCAAATATGCATTACAGTATTATTATTACTTTTTTTTTTTTTTTGGCCATACCGCCTGGCATGTGGGGTCCTAGTTCCCTGACCAGGGATTAATCCGTGCCCCCTGCATTAGAAGTGCAGAGTCTTAACCACTGGACCGCTGGGCAAGTCCAATATTAATAACTACAGTTACCACGCTATACATTACATCCCCTGGGCTTATTTTATAACCAGAAGTTTGTACCTGTTTGAACACCTCCACCCACTTTTTGTTTTTTGAAACAGTGGCTTAAACAAGATATAAATTTGTTTCTCTTTCATTTAATAGTCCAAGAGTAGAAAGTCCGGGGCTTCCAAAGATAGAACTTCCTCCTCTCGATGCAAGACAGCAGCTCCAGCTCTGCCATCTCTCAGGCAGCCATGTTCCCTGCCATTTCTGCCCAAGAAATCCAAGTTCCTGTGCAGAGACCACCCACTCTGGTAAGTTGTCCTGGCCCCAGAGTCAGAATTAATCTGTCCCATCCCTGGCTCTTCATTCATTTGTCATTTGATTCCAACATCTGCTGCATAGTTTCGTTGTACGTCTGCTCACTCTCTGCTATTTTGTGAGACTAGGGAGGGCAGACATCGTGTCTTGTCCATCTCTGTGTTCTCTGCATCATCAGCCTTGCTCCCTGCACGGGGCAGGTGCTCATAAATGGTCACTGACTTGAACTGTGACAGCTAGAAAAATTGAGCTGAGGTTAAACGTTACAGATCTTCTCTTCCAGTTTCTGGGTCTAATCAAATAATGTTCCCTGGTTTTACCCAACTTCGAAAAAGTTCCTTTCAAGGTCAGGAATGAGGGAATATCCTGCCTGTTTTATTTTATGAGCAGACGCAAAAATTAGGTTTGTTTTTTCCTTTTCAGTTCTCCTAACATTGAGCTGATTGATGGAAGGTAGAGGAAAGTAATAAACCTTTATTCGCAGAACTAGAAAACCCTCTCCAGCTGCCACCTCCTTCCCTCTCTGGAGATAGATGGGGCCATTGCTATTACGAGATACACAGCAGAAGGGTGTTTTTCCATTAATCCCTTTGGTACTAATCCACATCTTGACTACTTCTTGAGAAAGATATCACCCTCTAGGGCTTCCCTGGTGGCGCAGTGGTTGAGAGTCCGCCTGCCAATGCAGGGGACGCAGGTTCGTGCCCCGGTCCGGGAAGATCCCACGTGCCGCGGGGCGGCTGGGCCCGTGAGCCATGGCCGCTGAGCCTGCGCGTCCGGAGCCTGTGCTCCGCAACGGGAGAGGCCACAACAGTGAGAGGCCCGCGTACCGCAAAAAAAAAAAAAAAAATCACCCTCTAGATAGAACCTGTCTTCAAGACAAGCAGGCCACATATACTTTTAACTATTTGGTTTCTTAAAGAGAATAGCAGTTTATAATGAAAAATGGACTATTCATTTCAGGACAATGATTTTCCAGCCTTAGAGAGGAAGCATACTAGGTCAGATTAAGTAGAGATTTCAGAAATAAATTCATCATAATATTCCACACCTCAGGACTCTCCTGTTCTTTATCTCAGCCAGTAACAACTGGCCAGGGCCCAGCTGATGAAGAGGGACGCCCGGCAAGGCACGCAATCTCGTAAGCCAGGTGGCTCTCTGTCTGGCGTGATGCTGCAGTGAAGGCCTCAGAGGCCAACTACGTCACTCCTCCTGGCTGGGCATGGGTCCTCTTACAGTTAGCTTTCGCTGCAGACCAAGCCTTCCTAGAATTGAGTGACTTAAAACCACAAATGGGTATACCTTGTGACTCTTCTGTGGGCTGGCAGGGTAGGCCTTTTTGCCTGGGCTACTTTCCTGACCTCGGTTGAGCTCGCACCATGTGCAGCCAGCTGGTGGCCCCGCAAGGCATGGATGGGCTAGGATGGCCTCACGCGCGTCTTGCAACTGGCTCAGCGTCAGCCGGGGCCGAGGCGTGTGTCTCTCGGCATCCAGCACACTAGCTCAGGCTCATCCTCATGATGATCTCGGGGGTCCAAGTACAGTGAGAAGGCAAAGCTCTAGCATCTGCGTTTTCAAGACTCTGCTTGGGTCAGGTCGCTGGGTAACAAAGCCGGCCCAGATGTGACAGCATGCAAAATAAAGGCCACCTCTGCATGGAAGGATCTGCAAGGCCACATCAAACAAGGGCACGCATACAGGGATGGGAAAAATCTGAGGCTGCTTTAACAATATTCCACACACAGGCCCTAGCCTCCACCACCTTTAGCCATCTGAATTATTTCTCCTTGGTCACTCTCCCAGAAGGTAACAGCAGAAAAACAAGCGATTGAAAAAAGAAGGTGGTGCCGACCGCCTTTCGTGGAGCCCTTGCACGTTGGCACCTTGTTGGGATTGCTGCACACCGCCTGGGAAGGCAGTCAAAGCAGACACCTGGAGACAAGAGACAGAGCATGTGCTGGGTGTGCAAAAGCTCCGTGCAGCTCCACTCATCTGGAGGAAGAATGGGAGAGGCTGGGTGGCCCATTTCCTGAGAAGTAGATGGCTGAGGGGGTGAGAAAGGAGACAGGCTAGAGGGAGCAGGCCCAGGGTCCTCCCTCCTTTCCCTCCATCAACTGAGGGGCGTCAGAGTCACCCCAAAGCCACACGTCCTGGAAAAGTGAACAGCGTGGTTTAAAAAGTAGTTGACTGCACACAAAAACTTCATTTTAGGGATTTGCCTCGTGACACAGTGGATAAGACTCCATGCTCCCAATGCAGGGGGTCCAGGATCGATCCCTGGTCAGGGAACTAGATCCCACAAGCTGCAATTAAGAGTTTGCTCACACCAGTCAGAATGGCCATCATCAAAAACTCTAGAAACAATAAAGGCTGGAGAGGGTGTGGAGAAAAGGGAACCCTCTTGCACTGCTTGTGGGAATGTACTTTGATACAGCCACTATGGAGAACAGTATGGAGGTTCCTTAAAAAACTACAAATAGAACTACCATACGACCCAGCAATCCCACTACTGGGCATATACCCTGAGAAAACCATAATTTGAAAATGGTCATGTACCAAAATGTTCATTGCAGCTCTATTTACAATAGCCAGGACATGGAAGCAACCTAAGTGTCCACCAACAGATGAATGGAGAAAGAAGATGTGGCATATATATACAATGGAATATTACTCAGCCATAAAAAGAAACGAAACTGAGTTATTTGTAGTGAGGTAAATGGACCTGGAGTCTGTCATACAGAGTGAAGTAAGTCAGAAAGAGGAAAACAAATACCGTATGGTAACACATATATATGGAATCTAAGAAAAAAAATGTCATGAAGAGATTAGTGGTAGGATGGGAATAAAACACAGACCTACTAGAGCATGGACTTGCGGATATGGGGAGGGGAAGGGTAAGCTGGGACGAGGTGAGAGAGTGGCATGGACATATATACACTACCAAACGTAGGGTGGATAGCTAGTGGGAAGCAGCCACATGGCACAGGGAGATCAGCTCGGTGCTTTGTGACCACCTAGAGGGGTGGGATAGGGAGGGTGGGAGGGAGGGTGACTCAAGAGGGAAGAGATGTGGGAACATATATATATGTATAACTGATTCACTTTGTTATAAAGCAGACACTAACACACCATTGTAAAATAGTTATACTCCAATAAAGATGTTAAAAAAAATGTCATGAAGAACCTAGGGGTAAGACGGGAATAAAGACACAGACCTACTAGAGAATGGACTTGAGGATATGGGGAAGGGGAAGGGTAAGCTGGGACAAAGTGATAGAGTGGCATGGACATATATACACTACCAAACATAGGGTGGATAGCTAGTGGGAAGCAGCCGCATAGCACAGGGAGCTCAGCTCGGTGCTTTGTGACCACCTAGAGGGGTGGGATAGGGAGGGTGGGAGGCAGGGAGACGCAAGAGGGAAGAGATGTGGGAACATATGTATATGTATAACTGATTCACTTTGTTGTAAAGCAGAAACTAACACACCATTGTAAAGCAATTATACTCCAATAAAGATGTTAAGAAAAAACTATATAAATGAAAAAAAAAAAAAGAGTTCGCATGCCGCAACAAAGGAGCCCACATGCCTCAACTAAGGAGCCCGCCTGCCACAACTAAGACCCCGTGCAACCAAATAAATAAATAAATAAATAAGTTTTAAAAATAAATTTTAAAACTTCATTTTAAAAAGAGTAGTTTTAACATTTAACATTTAACATTTTATTTGGAGGTAGTTTCAAGCATACAGAAGAATTGCAAGAACATGAATAGCACATAGAACTGTGGGCCCTTTATCCAAAGTCACTTATCATTAACATCTTGCCTTGTTTGCTTCATCATTTGTACTCTAATCTCCCCTCATATATATATATATATATATATATATATACACTCTATATAAATATACACTCTCTCCATTGCTCTCAAATGATTTTATACATACACACACATATATGTCTGTATATATATGTGTACACACACACACACTAAACCATTTGAGATTGAATTGTCTACACTGTGTACCCTAAACACTTAGTATATATTTGCTAAGTCTATCTTCTCAAATATCCTTGAAAACTCAGAGAACACACACTGAAGAGGGGCCCCGCTGCCCAGCCGTAGGAAGCCCACAGCAGGGCAGCACAGGGCTCAGCTGGGAAGAGCCCTCTCCCATCTGCTCTCCCTTCTCCTCTGAGGCCCTAATAGCCTCTCTCCTCTTCTAGGAGGGCAACACAGCAGGAGGAGAGGCTATAGCAAGAGACAAGGAGGGACGGGCCATTTAGCCAGAAGTGAGGAAGGAGGGAAACATTCATGACTGCTTCTGGGAAATCAAACAATTATGGGGGCAGGGGGAGGAGAGGAAGAACACTCGAAGTTGTTTTTTATTTCACACCGCGATGGGGAGGAAGGAAAGCATTATGCTGCAAAGGAGCGCATACGGCTGTTAGAAGACGTGGACAGACACCCCAAAGACATATTCTCTATCTGATTAATTTGCTTAAGACTGACTTGCAAGGAAGTCTCAGGAAGCCTTGCAAACTAGAGGCCTCTCAGTAGTATGTACTGAAAATACATGGGACGTTTTCCTTCTAGAAACATTCTAGCGACATCCTCCTGCATTTGAATGAAGCGGCCTCATGATGTCAGAAAGCAGGGCGCTCCAGCTCGGAGGACGTTCTGGGCAGTGGCTTGCTGGCCTCTAGCGGCCAGGAAGGAACCTCGCCGCTGCCGGCTCCGCCTGGCTTCACTGTGACTTCAGCGAGGAGAGGGGGATGTGGACAGGGGTTTATGTGAAGGGTCTTAGCTACTAACCACGTGGAGGGCTTCTTGGCAATACCGGAGACTGTTGGCTTCTTTATCCAAACCCCCATTTACCTGGATAACAAACTTGCTTTGGCCCAGAACAGCTTATGGAGGCAGCATTTAGGCCCAGACTCCAATTCCTTGTTTCTGAGATGTAGGCAGTGTTCTAAAGAGAGCGCTTTCCAGTTTCTCTGGTGAAAGGTGCCGAAGTAGATGGCAGGGAAGACAGGTTTGGAGCAGACTCGTGAGCACGGGAGGAAGAAAGTCAAACGGAAATAACGTAAACCAAACAAGTGTGTGAACTACAGAGGAGGATATACATAGACAGCATTATTTGGGGGAAAACTCAGTGATCGTGTGGCCTCCGTCATAGTTTCTTGAGCAGCCTTTGCAACCTCTCCAAGCTTCAGCTTGCCCGTCTGGGAATAACGGTACGTCCCGCGCGTGTGCGTCGCCGAGCTTACACGAGTCGGAACGCGAAGGGCTTACTTTACCTTTCACCGTGCAGGAGTGACACTCATGAAAGTTTTAATAAATTTAGCTATGAGCATCCTTTTACTGCTTTAGTAGTAGTATTCTCTAGGAGATACAGTCCCATCTACAGTTTTAGGACAGACCGGGAGAATCTTTCCCTAAATGGAACTTCTGCTTGACAGTTTATACAGGTCTTCAAGTACATGTTGATCCCACTTAATTAAGGCAGCGCCTAAAATTCCTCATAAAGTGCTCCTCGAATAGATGGAATGCTCCTTCTTCTAAGGGGAAGGATGTACTTGAATGGCCTCTTGACAGGAAGGTGCTACAGAAGGGATCTAAGTGGGCTTTGAGGGGGTTGACAAAATGGACTTCTTAGCCCCTGCAGGCCTAAAATTTTAAATCGCACGGCTCTCCGACCTGCTTATTGCCTGCAAATTCATGCGCGGAGGTAGACAGGCAGCAGAGGAGACCGAGAGACACACCTCCGCACAAGCCCGTGGTTGACCCCGCCTTCCACTCTGGAGGGAAACTCCATTCTTTCCTCCTCAGAGAGGGGCACTCCGGTCCCTCCCCTTTCACACAGGGGTGCTCCTGCAGTGGCACAGAGGATGCCCGTGACAGCAGCCCCCCTCCCAGCGTCACGCGCCAAAGCATGCTTTCCGAGTGGAGGAAAGGTGGGCATCGGGCCGAAGGAAATCAGACGAGTAAGACTTTGCAGGATGACTGGAAAAACGAAGAGACCTAAGTAAATAACTGATGGTAGAAACTGGCAAGGATGATTTAGATGTCAATTTGATTTTTACATGATATAAATATTATAACTTCTTAGTATTTTGACAGAAAATAATGCAAATAATATCACATAATTTGTCTGTCAACTCTACCTGACAGCAATAGAGTTAATAGAATCCTGTGATTAGTGTGCAGAGGAAGAAATGATATGTGCTTGTATTGGGACATAGAACCTACACATACTTCTTTTTTGTATAAAGGTAGAATAACAAGTTGGTGAATTAACTGTAGTAAATAACAATAATGGGTCATAGGTTTCTAAGAAGAATCCATCACTATAAACCAGTAATAGTTTGATACATAAGGCATTTATAAGTTGGAGTTACATGGCAAAAATATAATAATATCAAAATAGATCATTTTTGTTGAGCACTTACTTAATAGCAGGTGCTATGCAAAGTGCTTTTCATGTATCATCTCATTTAAGCCTTGAGACAGATAGTATATTATCCCATTTTACAGATGACAATGCGGTCCTTAAATAATTTATTTTCTCCTCTTCATATAATTTGACACAATTTATAATTACACATTTATTTCTTTGGGTATTTGATTGATTTCAAACACAGAATTGCAATGTATGCTTGCCCATGGTCACTCAGCGTTGAGGAAACTCTGCTTTGGGAACTGTTAACTTTTGGATCTATGGCATAAACCAAACTGGTTCTGCTGAAAATATGGGGCTGAGGAAGCCATTTTTGAACCATAAAATGTCACAAGTGATGTCAGCAACATGGCCGAATAAGATGTCCTTCATTCATATCCCCTCTCAACAACAACAATTTGGCATCTATCCATGGGCAAAAGTGCCTTTGTGGGAGCTGTGTGATCCAGCACCATATGTCAAGGGACTTTGGAGGAGCCTGATCTATCCATGCATCAGGTAATAAGCAACAAAACTTGGTCTTGCCTGTGGACCTTGCAGTGATCCATGAACGAGCTCCAGCCCCTCTTGGCCATGGTTCAGAAGCCCCTGGAGAACACAGTCTTACACAATCACCCATGGACAAGAGAGCCTTTGTGGAGGTCCAGGTTTCCAGCATACCACTGGAGCCAAAAATACAAGTTTGGATGCATTGGAGAGGTTAAGAGGAATAATTTGACCTTACCTGCATCACCCTTTCCCAAGGTATCACAGCTCAGTGCCAAGAGAAACCTTCTGGACCCATGATTTCTCTTGCAGGGAGCCTGAGTGAGTGCTCAGCTTCCCCAACTGTGTGGCATGCAGTCAAGGAGGACTATGTCTCTGCCTCACCCCATCCAGACTACTGAGCCTTCCTGCATAACTGGGGGCTGGGAAGAGACTGAGAGAGTGGCTGATAGAACATTCAGAGGGCATTGAAGAGATGCAGATCCTACTAACTGCATCAAGGACTCCATCAAGAAGCCCACCCATGAGCAGTTGGGAACACCACATGTGCAGATCCACCCAAAGGGCCCATGGGTACACCTAGTGCTCTGTGCCTCACCCACACACACCCCCTCCTGTGCCCAGCTCCCTCTGGATGCTCCCAATTAGCAAGATCAAGCTTTGGCAGATGGCTACTGAGCATGCACAGAAAGCCTGCCCAAATTTGCAGGCCAGAAGAGACCACAAACTTGACCTTTAGCTCACCCCTGGGAAAGCAAAAGGAAGGCTGTCAGCACTTGGCTCGCTGCATTGCAGAAGGGATAGAAGGCATACAAGCTTAAGAATTTTGCCACAAGAGGGAGCAAGAATCATGGAGTGGGTGTATCCATAGAAGGTCTGGGAAAGCCTCAGAATCCCTAGCAGGGCTGACAGAGATATATCTCTCCTTAAGGCAGTTACTAAAGACTGGAGGGGGTGACTGCTGCTTCAAATGGGAAGATAGCAATGCCAGACTTCAAGGAACATGAAAAATTAATGAAACATGACACCACCAAAGGATCTCAATAATCGTTCAGTAACCAACCCCCAAAACAAGGAGATCTGTGATTTACCTGATGAAGAACCAAAACAATTAATAAGATGGCATTAGTAAGTCCTTACTTATCAATAATTAATATAAAGGTAAATGCTTTAAGTTATTCAATCAAAAGGCACAGAGTGTCTGGATGGATTTATTTTTTTAAAAAGACAACTGTATACTGCCTACAAGAAACTCACTTCAGCTTTAAGGACACATATGGGCTCAAACTGAAGGGATGAAAAAAGATATCCCATGCAAGTGTAAACCAAAAGAGAGCAGGAGTAGCTATACTTACACCACACAAAATAGGCTTTAAGCCAAAAACAGTAACAAAAGACAAAGAAAGTCATTATATAATGATAAAGGGGTCAATTCATTAAGAGGACATAACAATCATAAATATATATGAACCCAGCATCAGAGCACCTAAATATATTAAGCAAATATTAATAGATCTGAAGGAAGAAACAGACAACAATACAATAAGAGTAGGGGATTTTAATACCCCACTCTCAACAATGGATAGATCATCCACACAGAAAATCAATAAGGTAAGGTAATCAGTAAGGTAATACTGCACTGAAACTATATTTTAGATCAAATTGACCTAACAGACATATATAGGCTATTCCATCCAACAGTATCAGAATACACATTCTTCTCAAGTGCACACCAAACATTTTCTGGGATAAATCATTTGTTAGGTTACAAAACAAGTCTCAGCAAATTTAAGAAGACTGAAATCATATGAAGTATCTTTTCTGATCACAATAGTATGAAACTAAAAATCAATAATAAGAAGAAAACTGGAAAATTCACAAATATGTGGAAATTAATACACTCCTAAACAAACAATGGGTCAAAGAGAAAATCAGAAAACATCTTGAAACAAATGAAAATGGAAACACAACATACCAAAACTTATGGGCTGTAGCAAAAGCAGTTCTAAGAGGAAAGCTTATAATGCTAAATGCCTCCTTTAAGAAAAAAGAAAGTTCTTAAATAATCTAAATTTCACCCCAAGGAGCTAAAGAAAAAGAACAAACTAAACCCAAAGTTTGTAAAAGGAAGGAAATAACAAAGATCAGAGCAGAAATAAACAAAATAGACACCAGAAAGACAACAGAAATGATCAACTGGACTAAGAAAAAAAGACAGAAGATTCAAATAAATAACATTAGAAATGAAAGAAGAGACATTACAAGTGATATCACAGAAGTATGAAAGATCGTAAGAGACTATTACAAACAATTACATGCCAACAAAATGGATAACCTAGAAGAAATGGATAGATTCCTAGAAACATACATCCTACCAAGATTGAATCATGAAGAAATAGAAAATCTGAACAGACCAATAACAAGTGAGGACACTGAATCAGTAATCAAAAATCTCCCAACAAAGAAAAGCCCAGGATCAGATGGCTTCCCTGGTGAATTCTACCAAACGCTTAAAGAAGAATTCATGCCAATACTTCTCAAACACTTACAAAAAAATGAAGAGGAGGTTATGCCCCCAAATGCATTTTACAAGGCCAGTATTACCATGAAACCAAAGCCAGATAAGGACACTACAAGAAAACTATAGACCAATATCTGATGAATACAGATGTAAAAATTCTCAACAAAATATTAGCAAACCAAATTCAACAGTACATTAAAAGGATCATACAAAATGACCAACTGGGATTTATCCCTGGGTTGCAAGGATGATTCAACATGTACAAATCAATAAATATGATATATTACATTAATAGAATGAAAGATAAACTTCATAGGATGATCTCAATAGATGCAAAAAAGCATTTGATAAAATACAGCATCATTTTATGATAAAAATGCTCAATAAATTGGGTATAGAAGGAATATACCTGAATATAATAAAGGCCACGTATGACAAACCCACAGCTAACATTATAACTCAACAGTGAAAGGTTGAAAGCTTTTCCTCTAAAATCAGGAGCAAGACAAGGGTGCCCATTCTCACCTTTCCTATTCAACATAATACTGGAAGTCCTAGCCAGAGCAATTAGGAAAGAAGAAAAGATAAAAGGCATCCACGTCAGAAAGGAAGAAGTAAAATTGTCTCTGTTTGCACATGATATGATCATAAATTTAAAAAATCCTAGAGTCCACCAAAAAACTGTAAGAACTAATGAACTAATTCAGTAAAGTTCCAGATTACAAAATCAACATACAGAAGTCAGCTGCATCCCAATACATAAAGAAATATCTGAAAAAGAAATAAAGAACACAATCCCATTCACAATAGCATCAAAAACAATAAAATACTTAGGAATAAATTTAACCAAGGACATGAAAGATTTGTATATTGAAAACCATAAGACTTTAATGAAAGAAATTGAAGAAGACACAAATAAAACAGACAAGTATGGGCTTCCCTGGTGGCGCAGTGGTTGAGAATCCGCCTGCCGATGCAGGGGTCACGGGTTCGTGCCCTGGTCCGGGAAGATCCCACATGCCGCGGAGCAACTAAGCCCGTGAGCCATGGCCGCTAGGCCTGCGCGTCCGGAGCCTGTGCTCCGCAACGGGAGAGGCCACAGCAGTGAGAGGCCCGCATACCGCAAAAAAAAAAAAAAAAAAAAAAGACAAGTATTCCATCTTCATGGACCAGAAGAATTAATACTGCTAAAATATCCATATTACCCAAAACCATCTATAAGTTTAATGCAATCTTTATCAAAATTCTAATGGCATTTTTCACAGAAATGGAAAAAACACTCTTAAAATTTGTATGGAACCCCAAAAGATCCTGAATAGCCAAAACAATCCCGAGAAAGAAGAACAAAATTAGAGGCATCACACGTCCTGATTTAAAACTATATTACAAAGCTATGATAATCAAAAAAGGATGGTACTGGCCAAAAAAATAGATAAATAGACAAATGAAACAAAATCAAGAGCCCAGAAATCAAGCTGAGCATATATGGTCAATTAATATTTGACAAGGGAGCCAAGAACACTCAATGGGGAAAGGATAGTCTCTTCAATAAATGGTGTTGGAAAAATGGGATAGTAGCACAAAAAGAATGAAACTGGACCCCTATTTACAACATTCACAAAAGTTAACCTGAAAAGGATTAAAGACTTAAACATAGCAGACAAAAGCATAACACTCCTAGAATAAAAAACAGGGAAAAATCTCCTTGATATTGGTCTTGGCAACAATTTTTTGATATGACACCAAAAGCACAAGCAACAAAAGCAAAAACAATAGGACCACAATCAACAAAATGAAAAGGCAACCTACTGAATGGGAGAAACTATTTGGAAACCATATCTCTGATAAGGGGTTAATATCTAAACTATATAAGGAATTCATACAACTCAGTAAGAAAAAAGAATCTAATTTTAAAATGAGTAGAGGCACTGAACAGACATTTTTACAGACATACAACGGCCAACAGGTACATGAAAAGATACCCAACATCACTAGTTATCAGAGAAATGCAACTCAAAATCACAATATCACCCCCTACCTGTTATAATGGCAATTATTAAAAAAGGCAAGAAACAACAACTGTTGACAAGGATGTGGAGAAAAAGGAACCCTTGTGTACTGTAGATGGGAATGTAAGTTGGTCCAGCCACTATGGAAAACAGTATGGAGGGTCCTCAAAAAATTAAAAATAGAACTACCATATGATCTAGATATCCCACTTATGAGTATATATCCAAAGGAAATGAAATCAGGGTCTCAAAGAGATATTTGCACTCTTATGTTCAATGCAGCATTATTTACAATAGCCAAGATACGAAAACAACCTGTCATTCTACAGATGAATGAAGAAAATATAGCATATATATACACACACACACACACACACACACACACAATGGAATATTATTCAGCCATGAAAAAGAAGGAAATTCTGCTATTTGCAACAACATGGACAGATCTCCAGGGCATTATGCTAAATGAAATTAGAGAAAGACAGATACTGTAAGATTTCACTTATATGTGAAATCTAAAAAAGTTGGACTCATAAAAGCAGAGTAGTATGCTGATTGCCAGGGGCTGAGGGTGAAGGAAATGGGGTGATATCAGTCAAAGTATACAAACTTCCAGTTATAAAATGAATAAGTTCTGGGGAACTAATAAACAGCATGGTGACTATAGTTACCAACACAGTACTATATACTTGAAAATTGCTAAGAGAGTAGATCTTAAATGTTCTCAGCAAAAGAAAATAAATGGTAATTAGGTAAAGTGAACTAACCATACTGTGGTAATCATTTCACAATACATGTGTATCAAATCATCATGTTGAACACCTTCAACTTCCACAACACTATATGTCAATTATATCTTAATAAAGCTGCGGGGGAAAGACTTAGAAGTCAAACATGAGGAAAAGTTCAGGTGATTATAGAGATGCTGGCTCCAAAGTCCTTGAGCTGCTTGATCAATGCCAGCAGCCACCTTCATTCAGACTTTCTGAGAGAAAAATTAGCCCCATTTTTATTTAAACTGCTGTAAGCCAGGTTTTATGCTACTTGCAGCTTAAAGTACTCCTGACAGGGTCCCCTTACCCCAGGAGAGCCGCAGCTCTTGTTTAGCTGCTCACATGAAGAGAAGGAGTCTGGAACACTGATTGGAAACAACTATACCATAAAGTTCCTATGAGGCCAGAGAAAAAAATCTGGAAGTTAGGGAACTAGAGAGCTCTTTGCTCTACGTGCTGTTTTTTTCCCAAATAGGCATGATTTATTATAAATAAATGAAAACTACAGGGGACAAAAATTTTAATTTACCTTTAACCAATAATGTGCTTTGTTAAGAACTTTTTTGCAATCATTCAAGCAAGTGTATCTTCAAGTAATCCCAGTATCATTTAAGTAAAACCAATATGCTCTGCTTAAATTCAAGTTAGTAGATTATAATAATTTTTAAAAGGCTGTATTTTGTCTATTTTTCTTTTCCTAATCTTTATTTTTCTTAAAATTTTTTATTGAAATATAGTTGATTTACAGTGTTGTGTTAGTTTCAGGTCCACAACAAAGTGATTCAGTAATACCTACATAAATAAATATATATATGTATGTGCTTTTAAGATTGGTAGGCAGGGAGGGAGAAAGGAAAGGACAGGGATATTCTAGGTCAAAGTTTAGGACTCAGCTCTAAAGACTGTGAGACTTGGAACTCCCAGGTCCAGTGTAATATCTCTAACGCAGCGCTAGGTTGACCAAGTGTTTACTGAACACAGAGCCCGGGAGGAGTACGGAGAAAAAGAGACGTGAGGGAGGTAAATACAACGGGATGTGGAATTTACCTGGAGATGAGGAATTTACTCTCGGGTTGAGGGGCTTGACTGGAGTGGGTCCAACGGGGGTGGAAACAGTGAGAGGCGATGTCCCAACGCCGGTCAGAAACACGAAGGAGTGCGAGCGGTGAGCCGCACAAACAAGCGTCCGCGGCGTCTGAGCCCCAGAAAGCCGGCTTCACCGTTTGCACCTGTGTGTGTCCACGTGCACGTGCGCATCACGCTGAGGACTGGCTCCACCTGGAAATGTGGCGCAGGCGCGCTCCTGACCCGGTCAGCCGGAAGGAGTTCAGAAAGCAGGGGAGAGGTCATTTTAACCACAAGGGGACGCTGCACAGAAAAAAAAAAAAAAAAAACAATCAACGCTCAATTTTGGAACCAACGACACCAGTCACAGATGTTTGTAACCTTTTGGTGTACGTGAAGCTTTGGATTCCTACCCTGCTATTATATACTTGTGTCCTTGAACTTTGGATTTGTGTCTGCAGAATGGTAAACATGTTACTAGATGCCGGTTATGATTGCTCTTGCCTCCTGTTTTAACTAGAATTGGGGGTGTTCAGGGCCCCTCCTCCATTTCTATGGTTGATAGAGCGTGGATTCTATGGTACCGGCAGAGCTCACATGGACCCAGAGCCACAAGTTGAGATAAGACCTTAAAGGCAATCTCCTGGGGTTTTTTTGTTTTGTTTTGTTTGTTTTTTCTGGCCGCACCCGGAGGCTTGTGGGATCTTAGTTCCCCGACCACAAATCGAACCCGCTCCCCTTGCAGCGGAAGCCCGAAGTCTTAACCACCGGACTGCCAGGGAACCGCAATGTGCTGTTTCCCAGATAAATAAACTGAGGCCCAGAATTATTACAAAGCTAATTTGAGTGCAGACCAACAGTGTGTGTCTCTGCAGTGCTGTGCTTATATCACATTCTGCCTCTCCTGGCAGGAAAGTATCCCTGTTCAGTGTTGTCTAAAAGGCCCCTTACTGGATTGCACCAACCTGTGGTTGTAGGAAGCTTTGATGCTGTATGGGATTGTCATACTCCTCGCCAGTGCAAGTGACCCCTTGGGAGGCAGCAGTGACGGGAATCAGTCAATTAGCTGAAAGGAGGTCATTTGGAAAGCCATTTCATTTCACTTGCTGCTAACTTCAGATAAGAAGCATATACACAATCATCTAAGACAGGAGTAGCACTTAATATTTTTTCCAAGTGTTTAAATATTACCACTTAGTGGTGATTACCTCTTTGCATATTTGTAAGAAAATAAATAAAAGGAAATGTATTACTGGGTTATGAAGCCACATTTTGTTATAAGGGATTTAAATAAATTTCATATTTTAGTCTGCCAATTATGTTATTTCTCTCTAGCTTCTGAATATAATTAATTAAAATAATAATGGGTCTGTGATCAAAGTTTATATTAATATTTAGATTATTAAAGTACTGAGAGAAAATGATTTTCCACAAAAGACGTTTTTACTTAGTAAGTTAAATAATTCCCATTTTACACTAGGAGAGAAAAAGAGAAGTAGAAAGTAACTTGGAGATTTCTAACATGAGCAACTTGGAGGATGAATTCACATAATTAAAAATACATTAATAGTTGTGGGAAACTATTTGCAAAAAGAAGTGCAATAATTTCCTCTCTCTCTTCATGTCCTTGAGCACTTCCCTCCCACGCTGACTCTTGGCTTGCCTGTGTGTCTTGCTTTGGTTAACAGAACAATAGCAAATGTAACAGAAGCAAAGACTTGAAAAGTGCTTGTGTGTTGCTCTTAGTAGCTCTATAATCACCAACATGTGAATGAGCCCAGGCTAACCTGCTGGATGATGCGGGACACATGGCCAAGTCATCCTCTTCCTTACCTGACATAGAGCCAACAACCAGACATGTAAACGAGGCCATCGGGGTAAGGCAACCCCTGCCAAGCTTACCCAGACCAGAAGAACTGCCTGCCAAATAATGTTATAAATATTTATCCTTTTTAAAATTATCTTTTTTAAAGCATTTTTTCATTAATTAATTTATTTATTTATTTATTTTTGGCTGTGTTGGGTCATCATTGCTGCACAAGGGTTTTCTCTAGTTGCAGCGAGCGGGGGCTACTCTTCCTTGTGGTGCGTGGGCTTCTCATTGTGGTGGCTTCTCTTGTTGAGGAGCACAGGCTCTAGGCACGTGGGCTTCAGTAGTTGTGGCTCACAGGCTCTAGAGTGTAGGCTCAGTAGTTGTGGCGCACGGGCTTAGTTGCTCTGTGGCATGTGGGATCTTCCCGGACCAGGGCTCGAACCCGTGTCCCCTGCATTAGCAGACAGATTCTTAACCACTGTGCCACCAGGGAAGTCCCTTAAAATTATCCTTTAAGCCACTAAGTTTGGGGTGATTTGATTTGTAGCAAAAGCTAAATGTAATAATAAAAGGCATCATCTTTTTTTTTTTTTTCGGTCACCCCACAGGGCTTGTGGGATCTTAGTTCCCCAGCGAGGGATTGAACCTGGGCCCTCAGCAGTGAGACCGCCGAGTCCTAACCACTGGATCATCTTTCAATATTGTGTTTTTAGAGAAAAAAAAAAGAGATGAAATGATTTATAGCTCCACTCCTCTGTCCTGTTCCCACTAAAATTTATTGAAAGTGTTGTGTACACTTACTGTCTCTACTTCCTTTCTCCTAAATATCCTTAAATTCCAACTGGATTTCTGTCCACTCCAATCTCCTGAACCCGCTTCTAGCCCTAGCCTACCACTCTTGTCCCTTTCAGTCTCCTTTCTGACTCTGCCACTCCTTCCCACTTTCTAAAAGATTGAGCTTCTGGGTCTTCTCCCCTATTTTACACTATTTCTCTGCATAACTCATCCTGTCCTATAGCTTGAAATGTCATCTGTATGCTCACGGCTCCCATATTTACATCTCCAACGCTGCCCTTTCTGAATGCGAGGTTCCTATAGCCAGCTACCACTAGACATCTCCACATGGATATCAGACTCAACATGTTCAAAATAGGACTCTTGATGCCCCTCCCTGGACTCCTAACATTCCCTTCCCACAGCTTTCCTAGTATCAGTTACTGGCATCTCCAACCATCCAGTTGGCCAGACAAAAGAATAGAAGTTGTCCTCAATTTTTCCCTTTCTCTCCCTTTAAGTACACTCCATTAGCAAATTGTATTAGTTCTATGCCCAAAGTAAGCGTGCATCCTCTTCTCTCCGCCTCCTCTTTTAACATATTAGTTCAAAACACCATCAATTCTTTTCTAAGCTACTACAGTGGACTTTCAATGGATCCTGTTTCTACCCTTTCTCTGCCATAGTCTATTCTCTAGACAGCAGCCAAAATGATCATTTTAAAACATTCAGCATGGGGTTCCCTGGTGGTCCGGTGGCTAACACTCTGTGCTCCCAATGCAGGGGGCCAGGGTTTGATCCCTGGTCAGGGAACTAGATCCCACATGCCACAACTAAGACCTGGCCCAGCCAAATAAATGAGTAAAATAAATAAATATTTTTTTAATTAAAATTAAAAAAAACATTCAGCACAAATGAGATCATATTACTACCTTGCCTAAATCCTCCAATGACTTTGTAGTGCACAAATAAAGTACAAATTCCTTACCGTATAATCAAGCCTCTGCCTTCCTCTCTGTGTCAGACTCCTCGACTAGAATGTGGAATTCATAAACTTTGTTTTGATTATTTGTTTGTTTGTTGGCAATAGTCAATTCAATAAGTATTTATTAAATAATGATTGAACAGTCATAAAATGAATAAATGGCTATGTTGGCACTTGTATTCTTAATATAATTTCCTTACTTAGATATTTTTAATATATCAAAATGTAGGAAACACATAGGCCTTAAAATTAGTAAACGTAAGTACCACCATCCTTGAAACTCTTTGTGGTGACTGTCACCTGTAGGCTGGTCAGTGGATACCTCCATGGAATTGAGTTCCCTAATCTCAACAGGAATAATGAAATCCTGAAGTGATAAGACCAAATATTAGTGAAATTCTAGATTTCTTATTTCTACAGGTATTACAAACAATAGGTTCGGGCTAGCGTCTTTGTATATAGGGATGAGAAGCACAGGATTTACAGTTGCACTGGGTATTTTCATTCGATCCTCCAATCTATTCTCCACCTTTCAATATTCTGTTCTATGCCACCAAGGCTGAACTTGGCGTAAGATTGGTCAATGGGAGCATTAACAAGAGATCAAAAGGTAGGAGAAGAGTGAGGACAGGGTATTTACTCCTTCCCTGCTGGACTGTGGATTGCCCATATCCTGTCAAAGGCCATAGGTTCTGTCTAGCGGTCCTTTCCTGGTTCTGGTAACTCTTCCTTCCCTTTTCTCCTTCATGGTGTTGCTAGCCCTGGAGTATTACACCATCCTTTCTCTAAACCTTGCACACATCTTCGTAAATGGTCCCTTTATTTAACTCACCTAAATTATTCGGTTTGAATGTGCCATTTTATCCACACTGGGACCCTGAATGATATAGTAATTGATGCCAGAATTGACCCCAAGACACAAAACAATAAATTGTAATTCTGGGACACAATGGAGCACAAATTCGAGGAGTGAAAAGATAAATTCCTTGGGATACTGGTAATCCTGTGGATTCAGTAACATCACAATAATTCAAATTATCACACAGTGCAAGTGTAGAGCAAGATTTTGTGAGATCAAATGGCTGTGGAGTTTTACCACCATGCAACGATGACAGTGATTATAAAGATCGTGGGGTCAGCTGATATTTTTAATTATCCTAGAAAGAGTATGTGGAAGAGGGGAATTGGAAGTTTGGTTTTCAACTCAGGGCACAGGTGCAAAATAAAAAAGCCTTGAAGGCAGCTGAAGTAGCTGGTCATCTCCTCAAGTTGCAGGGCACATACAGTTGAGGACAAGTCTCACAGCTACTAAGTGGGATCCTGAGAAATATAATAGGGATATTTGGACAGACACAGACAAAAGTGATCATTTTGAACCCCAAATCTCCCTGAACCCCACCTTGCTAGAGGAGGCAGACACTATAGACTCTCTTCCAATCAGATGATGATTCCAATCACAGCTGCAGTTCTGCCTTTATCTGGCCAAATAAACAGAACCTCGGGTACCTGGTATATAGCTACTGACAACAAAATTGTTTAACCTCTCCCTATCAGCAAAGATAATCAGAAGCCATTTGCCTTCACATGCAGGGACAGCAATATACCTGAGTATACTCAGCGTATGTCAGGTCTCTTGTTCTCTGCCATAATACTCCTTGATCATTTGAATTTCTTACAAAGTAGCACACTCATTATAGTAGTATAATTATGACATTATGGTAACTGGACCCAGTAAACAGAAAGTAGACATAATAAGTTAGTAAGTAAGATATATGCATGCCAGAGGTTGAGAGATCAACAGCAAGAAGACTCAGGGATTTGCTGCCATCAAATTTCTAGGGGTCCAGTGGTCTGGAGCCTGCTGGGAAATCACCTCTAAATGAGATAAGCTGCTTCTCGTTACACAGCTTATCGCAATCAGAGAGGTACAATGGTTTCCAGGCCAACACAGACTACATTTGGTCATGCTTCTTGATCCTATTGAGTAGGACCTGGAGCAAGGTAAGACTCTGTGGTAGGTCCAGGCTATAGTGCTAATTGTCCTGCCACTGGGGCCTTATCTCTCAACAGCCTAGTATCAGAAGTATCTGGGGACAGACAGTAGAACCATGCAGGTCTCATTGGGAGAAACTTCTACCAACAATTCTCCAGCTGAAAAGCAATATCTGGCTTGCTATTAGGCCCTGGTAGAAATTGAATGCCTGACCAAAGTAACTGCCCACCATGAACTGGGTGTCATCTTATGCACATTATCATAAAACTGGACTGCAGCATTCCTTTGTAAAATAGAAACGATATATACAAGACTGGACCCAGTAGAGTCCAAAAGAGACACAAATAAACTGCTCAAGCTAGTGGCTCACACTCCCATGGTACCTGCTCCTATTGCTTTACCATGTTGCCTTTAATCTACACTTACGATCTCATAGGAAGTTCCCTCTGACCAGATAATGGAAGAGGTTAAAAACCTCAGGCCTGATTTACAGATGAATCTGCATAGCATGCTAGCACCAGCTAGAAGTCACTAGCCACCTACACATGGGTGGCCTTGAAAGACATTGGTGAAGGGGAATCCACCCAGAGGGCCCAACTTCAGGTTCTAAATCTGGCTGTCCACTTCCTTTAGCAGAAGAGAGAACCTAAGATAAGGATCTACACTGAATCAAGGTGATTATCTAATAAGTTGGTTGGATGTTCAGAGACTTAGAAAAATATATGATTAAAAAACGGATGATAAGGAAGACAGAGGAGAGATACACGGCTGGATTTCTCAGAAAGGAAAGAAAGTTTGAAAATATTTATATCCCCACAAATGCCCACCAGAGGTCATTTCTGTCAGAGGTGGGCCCAGTAATTAGGTACACAAGGTAGCCTGTCCTGTGGATATTTGTCAGTCTCTTTCTCCAGCTACCTTCTTCTTAAGGACTAGGAGTGATTACAGCTTTCAGCTGTTGGTAAGTCTAGGGTCCTGCACCATCTTTGTTGGTTTCCATAAACCCTGATCTAACCAAAAAATATAGGTGGGCAAGATATCGGTTATTACTTAATTATCCAGTTTCAATGTGCCATCCGGTTTTTACAGGGGCCTTGACAGGTATAGAATGCAAATAAAGTTTAAAAAATCCTTTTATGTCCATCAACAGATGAATGGATAAAGAAGATGTGGCACATATATACAATGGAATATTACTCAGCCATAAAAAGAAATGAAACTGAGTTATTTATAATGAGGTGGATGGACCTGGAGTCTGTCATACAGAGTGAAGTAAGTCAGAAGGAGAAAAACAAATACCGTATGCTAACACATATATATGGACTCTAAGGGAAAAAAATGTCATGCAGAGATTAGTGGTAGGACGGGAATAAAACACAGACTTACTCGAGCATGGACTTGAGGATATGGGGAGGGGGAGGGGTGGGCTGTGACTGTATAACTGATTTAGTTTGTTGTAGAGGGAAAACTAACACACTATTGTAAAACAATTATACTCCAATAAAGATGTTAAAAAAAAAAAATCCTTTTAGCTACTTACAGTCTTGGAGATGTGGTAAGTTGCATAAGCTCTCTAAACCTTGGGTTACTCTTTGGAAAATGAAAACCCCTTCCTCAGAGTGTCATGTGGACTTGAATGCTGAATGCGTATCTCCTGATACATAGTTAAAATTCAGAAAGTGGTGGTGGTTATTATTATTAGTCTTACTAAATGAAATTAAAGGAAAACTGAATGAAATTTTGCCTTGGTAAGCACGTATGTAAGGTACCTTTAAGAAGTACTAGCACCAATAAACAGTAACAATCACCAACACTTGCTAAATATTTTCTGTCAAGCACTCTTGTAATCACATTAGAGGCCTTATTGCCTTTACTCTTCATTACAAACATGTGAGAAAGGCACTATTGTGAGCTCCATTTTATATAGGAGGTGAACTCACTTGCCCAAAATGATACTGCTGGTAAGTAGCAAAGCTGGGATTCAAATCCAAGTCCAACTCCAGAGTGCAAGCATCAACCACTATCTTATGCCGCCTTCACACCGGTTCAAAATATTAACACATGACCCCCATGATCCAGCAATTTCACGTCTGGGTATTTATCCGAAGGAAATAAAAACACTAACTCAAAAAGTTATCTGCCGGCTTCCCTGGTGGTGCAGTGGTTGAGAGTCCGCCTGCCGATGCAGGGCACGCGGGTTCGTGCCCCGGTCTGGGAAGATCCCACGTGCCGCGGAGCGGCTGGGCCCGTGAGCCATGGCCGCTGAGCCTGCGCGTCCGGAGCCTGTGCTCCGCAACGTGAGAGGCCACAGCAGTGAGAGGCCCGCGTACTGCAAAAAAAAAAAAAAAAAAAAAGTTATCTTCATGCCCATGTTCATTGCAACATCACTTACAATAGCCAAGAGATGGAAAAAACCTAAGTGTCCATCAATGGATGAATGGATAAAGAAATTGTGATATATACAGATACAGATATAAATATATAACATGGAATTTTATTCAGTCATAAAAAAGAAGGAAATCATGCTATCTGAAACAACATGGATGGACCTTGAGGGCGTTATGCTAAGTGCAATAAGTCAGAGAAAGACAAATACTGTACAATCTCACTTATATGTGGAAAGTAAAACAAAAGCAAAAAGGTATTCATAGATACAGAGAACACAGATGGAGGTGGATGAAACGGGTAAAAGTAGTCAAATGGTACCACCCTGCAATTATAAATAAGTCCTGGAGATGTAATGTACAGTATGGTGACTATAGTTAATAATACTGTATTGTATTTGAACGTTGCTAAGAGAGTAGATCTTAAAAGTTCTCACCACAAGAAAAAAACTTTTTGTTGTTGTTTGTTTGTTTCTGGCCACGCGGCACGTGGGATCTTAGTTCCCCAACCAGGGATCAAACCCGCAGCCCCTGTAGTGGAAGCTTGGAGTCCCAACCACTGGACCGCCAGGGAAGTCCCAAGAAAAAAACTTCTGTAATGAAGTACGGTGATGGATGTTAACTAGACTTATTGCGGTGATCATTTCACAGTATCTGCACATATTGAATCACTGTACACCTGAAACTAATGTTATATATCAAATTATATCTCAGTGAAAAAAAATGTTAACACACATTGACAATTCCACCAATGAACATATATCTACTGTATTGTCCCCTGTCTATACACCTCCCAGGATTTGCTGCACCAACACCTGGCTTCCAGGTCCTCACCTGCCTCACTTCCTACCACTGCCAGCTCTTTTAGCAGTCCGAGGGTGAGGGCCAGGTTTTGGCCTCCATTGTACCCACTGCTGTGGTAGCCATAGAGCTCCGGTCCCCAGAGGTCTGACCTAACCAGAACCACAGAGGCTATGTATGGTTTCTCCCACCCCTCTCAGACTCAGAAGAAGTACTGCAGCAGGAAGTGTGCCATGTGGATTCCCCAGAGCCACTCAGAAAAGCTAGATGACAGGGCCCAGAGCTGCAGAGGGTTTAACACCCCATATGGTGAACTCTGACCAATGAGAGATATGAGACAGGAAGAAATTGACAGACACCTTCCTCTTCCCAGGAGCAGTGGCTCAGAGCAGACTGTCTGGAGATAAGTCACATGACCAAGCAGTCAGCTACATTTTTCTCTTGAAGGTCTAGCCAGCTTGTTAATATATCACCTTGTATTTGCTTTCCTTGCTTCCTTGCCTTGCTTGCCCTTTGCCCTCATTTTTGCTGCCCTGGGATTGCACTTTTCATTTAGGGTGACAGATTATCCAGGTTTGCCTAGGACTAAGGGAACATCATGTGTGCGACAATCAGTGCTAAAGTGTGGACAGTCCCAGGCAAACCCCACTCTCAGGAAAGCATTCAGATTTAAGCAGTGAATTGGGCTCTGCTTTCTAAAGAATCCTAGGAACGGCAATTGGAACCAGGGACTGAACCATAGGAGTGGATCATAAGGCCAGACGGATAAGAATTTGTTATCACCGGAGCACTCTCCCATGACTTGGAGTTTAACTCCAAGGGCAAGGAGAAGGTAAGGACATCTGGGATGGGTCTTAATACATTGCTGAATGGCTCCCTGAAGCTTGGGCAGACATGACGATGGCCTATCGCAGAGATGCTGGAACCGCCTGACAGAGCACTGAGAGAGGTCATAAGGTGAGGGAGGGGGAATGTGGGAATGGTTTAATATGTGCGACTGGACAACCACCCGACCTGACTTCTCTCTGGGAGGGCCCACGGGACACTTCCTTCATCAAAGGAGTAAGGAATGCCCTGGTGAGAAGGGTCTTTGAGGAACTCAGTGTGGTCCTCCTCTGTATGGTGACCCTGAAAGCAAGAGATGCTGCCATGAAGTCAGTTTCCCCAGTATCAAAGGGGATGATAGGAGCAGGTTCCCTGGCCTTCTGGTTTCCCCCAGACTGGAGCATCAGCACAAGAGCAATGAACTCAGGGGGTTTATTCACCCAGCACCTCCCTGTGGGGTTGCCACGGGCTGCCTGCATCTCTCCCCTGCAGGGCATACAGCCTTTCTTGTCGCCAGCTTCATTTCCCACCGCCACCCCCCGCCCCTTTAGTCCTGGAAGGCCCTTGTCACTAGCTCCAGGGTGTTACACTGTTCCTTTGGGTTTCCCAATACCCCACTTCACTTTGTAAACCATCCCTCTCCTTAAATTAATTTGCCTGTACCATTTGTTTCCTGCCAGGGCCCCATATATGCTTAGAATATATTAGGAAATTTTTCCCAGAAACCTTGGTTAGGGGACAGGGATGGGAGGAAAACTTTCCAGTGTTTTGCTTGTTTGTTTTTTTTTTTTTTTTTTTTTTTTTTTTTGCGGTATGCGGGCCTCTCACTGTTGTGGCCTCTCCCATTGCGGAGCACAGGCTCCGGACGCGCAGGCCTAGCGGCCATGGCTCACGGGCCTAGCTGCTCCACGGCATGTGGGATCTTCCCGGACCAGGGCACGAACCCGTGTCTCCTGCATCGGCAGGCGGATTCTCAACCACTGCGCCACCAGGGAAGCCCTGCTTGTTTGTTTTTGTTTTGAGGGCATTTTTGTTTGTTTGTTGTTTTTTGACCACACAGCTTGTGGGATCTTAGTTCCCTGCCCAGGGACTGAACCCAGGCTACGGCAGTGAAAGCGCCTAGTCCTAAGCACAGGACCACCAGGGAATTCCCTCTAGTGCGGTTTTTTGTGTGTGTTTTGCGGTACGCGGGCCTCTCACTGTTGTGGCCTCTCCCGTTGTGGAGCACAGGGTGCGGATGCGCAGGCTCAGCGGCCATGGCTCACGGGCCCAGCCGCTCCGCTGCATGTGGGATCTTCCCGGACCAGGGCACGAACCCGCGTCCCCTGCATCGGCAGCAGGACTCTCAACCACTGCGCCACCAGGGAAGGGAAGCCCCCAGTGTGTATTTTTTAATTTAGAACCACATAAAAGCATTACTTATTAAAAAGAATATTGCACACTCTTGTACACTTTTCATAGCAATGTTAAGTCTGTAGCAGGGTGGGGGACAGAGGGGAGACAATGTGGCAATTGATATTATAAACCTTAAAGACGTGACACAGTATTTCCACTTCTAGGAATTTATCCTCAGAAAATGGTGAAAGATACAAAATTTCATGTACAAGGAGGATTCATTGCAACGTATCCTAATAGAAGAGAAAATTTGCTAACAACGTAAATGCTCAGCAATAGGGGCATTTGGAGAAAAACATACGACAGACATCTCTGTAGTCATAAAAGATTGTGCCTTTTAGAAAAATTGTGAAGAATACAGGAGAGTTTCATGATATAATGTTGGATGACAGAAGTAAAGTACAAGAGTATGTATAATTTTGTTTAAAAATGTATAAATATTATCTCTATTTTACCAGTAAAGACACCTAGGTAGAGAAGAGTTAATATTTGTATGTGCTCAAGGTCACGGGGTTTATGAATTTGGATTTTGGGGGTGATGAGTATCAGAATATCCAACTTAAAGGAACTTAAACAATAGAAGCATTTAATTTTCTCACTGAGAGATTTGACGGTAGGCAATCCTAGGGTCTGTCTGGCAGCTCAATTATGTCATTAAGGGCCCATGTTGTTTCTATCATTCCACTCTGTCACCTTCAGTGTGTGGAGCTTTTTGTCCTCAGTCCACACGAAACGGTTGCTGCTGTTCCAAATGTCACATCATCACAGGCAATGATCAAAGCAGGAAGGCCTTAGAAGCCAGCTGAGTCATACTGAGCTCTTTGGGCCAGCTCCTTGGGGTCCACGATCTAACCCAGGGTTTTTCCAAATATATCTGCACTGCATAATGAGCTGTCTTATCATGATTCTACTGTTCTTGCTTAACCAACTTGAAACAAAACCAGAAATAGAGTCAACCTTTTAATGGATTCTCTTCATCTGTAAAATGAGCAGGTTGGACTAGATAATCTCTGAGGTCCCTTCCAGTTCTGCCTGGCTCTGATTAGGGAAAAGGCTGGCAGAAAGCACATGAAATTATTAATTGTGGTTAATGTTGGATGGTAAGATTTTCATTTTCTTCTTTATAATTTCCTTTCTTGTCCAAATTTTCTGTTATTTATGTAATGAGAAAATATATTATTTTAATATCATAAATGTTCTAAACTAGAAAACTTTTTAAAATTAACTTTACAAATATAATATGTGTGGTTAGTTTTTAATATGTCTGCCAATGGTTCAGCCCGGTCAGTTTCTGTAAGACCTATTCTCATACTTTGGCCATCCTTGTGTAGGCGTAAATGTCATCTGCGGTTACAGTTCTGGGCCTTTTAGTAAAACAGTAGACATGGGTAACGGAGGTGAGTAAGCAAGCTATTTCTTCTTATGTGAGCTCTGTTACCTTGATCATTGAAATCCCTCTAAGAAAAGCCACAGAATATGAGTAAATTCATAATACATTTAACTGCCTGCAAAACTTAGTTATGAATTGCAGGACTGGGAAAGTAATCACATCTAGATTTCTTTACAAAATGCTCAGAACAGCATACTAATCTTAGTGCTTTGTTTCTCAGAGAAACTGAGTCGTCTTTCAACAAATTCCAAAGGTCTTTCAGTCCCATGAACCTCAGAAATTCCTTAACATTTACGAGACACTGACACGTTAAAAAAGAACAAGAAGGAGAGTTAATAAGTTTTTATTGGCCATAAATACTCTCAGCTGATTTTCCTATAGGGCCAGAATCACTTCATTCATTTTTGAGAAGATATCTGCCAAATACCCACATCAGAAACCCCCCAGTTTGTCTATCGATCATTCTTTCAAGTAAAAAAAACGGTACTCCCGGAAAAAAGCGGTTAATTCAATTTGCAACACAAACAATCCCACAAGTCCTTTTCCTGGAGACAATCATCATCCTTTGGTATACAGCACAACACCCATTTCACCACACGGACTATTAAAAAGGCATGTGTTCAAGGATCAAAATTTAATAACAATAGGACTTCCCTGGTGGCACAGTGGTTAAGAATCTGCCTGCCAATGAGACTCGGGTTCGAGCCCTGGTCTGGGAAGATCCCACATGCCACAGAGCAACTAAGCCTGTTCGCCACAACTACTGAGCCCACGCACCACAACTACTGAAGCCCGTGTGCCTAGAGCCCGTGCTCCACGACAAGAGAAGCCACCACAATGAGAAGCCCACACACTGCCACTAAGAGTAAGCCCCACTCACCGCAACTAGAGAAATCCTGTGCGCAGCAGCGAAGACCCAATGCAGCCAAAAAAATAATTTTTTTAAAAAAATTTAATAACAATAATGATTTTTACTGCATATTCAAGGACATTTTAGTGAAACTGGCTTTTTTTTGTAACTGTGCGGAGATGAAGAATATAATAACTATTAGTACAGTTTGGTGTCAGTGCCTTAATTTGTGTTAAGGAGTCAGCAGTTTCACCCACCTCTGCTTTTTGACCATCTATGCAATAGCTACACAGAGAAAAATGCAAAAAAAGTCTTAGTATTAGTATGACCTCATAGGCCCTCTGAAAGTATCTTGGGGATTCCTGGGGCTCTGCAGACCACACTTCGAGAACCACTGCTTTCCACTACAGGCAGATAAAATTTAATTTTGAAAAATAACATAACAAAACAGGAAAACAAAATCAGGACAAAAATAAATTATGCATGTAAATTAATGGAGTACAGAAAGTAAGACTCTCAATTCCTTAAAGAAATTCTACATTATCAGCGAGCTATATAAGTCTTGAGTAGTAACAAATGAAAGGACTATTAGGGTTCTTATACATTTTTCCTAAAATAGTTTATTTTTCTTATTATGCAATATTCTATCACCCTATCAAATTCTCAAACTCACATTATTATGCTAGTTTGTTACATTTTTCTCCCTGCCCTATCCCCACTTGGCCCCAGGAGTTTCATGAGCTCCAGAACGATATATTATTCATAATTGAAACCAACGCTTGACATGTAGTAGGTGTTCCATAAATGTTTGTTTTGGTGAGTGAATGTGTTTATCAATCTAGAAACAATATGAGTTTTTAAAATTAAAACTGTATTCAAGCTAGTTGAAATAAGAAGCTAACATATTTTCTTCAGAGGAAAATATATTTAAATAAATCACCTAAATGCTTATCTGAACTAAGTTCTTAAATTATTGTCAATTACAGGGAATTTTGACCAATGTAACTTGTAGTCACAAAATTAATCACTCCACTTTTCTCTATTCTTATTTCTAACTCCACTAAATATCAAAAGCAGAATGTCTGCAATGCAGAAGTGAAGTATGCTGACCTGGGCATCTAAGTCTAGTTTCAGACTATCAGAATGATTTTTTGTCACCTAATAAGCACTGAGCTGAGTCTAAAACACCCACACATAAGCAAGCACAAATGCACACAGGTGCACACACACCACAAAATATAGAGGAAACAAGGCATATAATAAATACACTAGAGGGTAATAGGGTGTGTGTTTGTGCATGTGTGTGCGTTTAGAGGCTGCAGTATGGTTCTCAGTTCAGTAATACTATTTATTCTAGATTTTTATTTAATTTTCTTTAGCAATTTTTTTTTAGATGTTGGGGGTAGGAGTTTATTTATTTATTTATTTATTTATTTTTGCTGTGTTGGGTCTTCGTTTCTGTGCGAGGGCTTTCTCCAGTTGTGGCAAGCGGGGGCCACTCTTCATCGCAGTGTGCGGGCCTCTCACTATCTCGGCCTCTCTTGTTGTGGAGCACAGGCTCCAGATGCGCAGGCTCAGCGGTCATGGCTCACCGGCCTAGTTGCTCCACGGCCTGTGGGATCCTCCCAGACCAGGGTTCGAACCCGTGTCCCCTGCATTAGCAGGCAGATTCTCAACCACTGCACCACCAGGGAAGCCCTCTTTAGCAATTTTAAGAAACTAGAATAGGCTTCCCTGGTGGCGCAGTGGTTGAGAATCCGCCTGCCAATGCAAGGGACACGAGTTCGTGCCCTGGTCCGGGAAGATCCCATATGCCGCGGAGCGGCTGGGCCCGTGAGCCATGGCTGCTGAGCCTGTGCATCCGGAGCCTGTGCTCCTCAACGGGAGAGGCCACAACAGTGAGAGGGCCGCATACCACAAAAAAAAAAAAAAAGAAAGAAACTAGAATGGACAATAGAGGTCATTGGCCCAATCCTACCAACTTATAGATGAGAGAAAGATGCCCAGTAAGCTGAAGTATAACCGAGTAGGATAATATATAAAAACAAAAGTGCGTTATTTTGTTGCTGTTTGGGTTCCCCTCCCAATGTCCCCCACCTTTGCACATTTTATATGTGAGTGAAGATTCTGGGATCATGTCTATTATGATCCCCAAAATAGTGGGATTGCTTTTTCCAGATTTGCTTACATTCATCATTAATGTTTGGCCAGCTGTTTATGAATAAATCTTCATTTGAATTTTTTTTTTTTTTTTGGCTGCACCGTGCAGCTTGCGGGATCTTAGTTCCCCGACCAGGGATTGAACCCGTGCCCCATGCAGTGGAAGCTCAGAGTCTTAACTACTGGACTGCCAGGGAAGTCCCACCATTTGAATAATTATTGAAACCAATCATTTCAGGTTAAGATACAGCTACATAGCTTGCATAATTGCAACTCTGAAAGGGTTTCTAAGGCACAGATTGTTGTTAAAAGAGAAGAGATATTATAGTGGAACGTTATCACATATTATTCATTTAACTTATATGAATTAAGTTATATGCATTAGGCAAAAAAAATAAAATGAAGCAATTATAAATATTATGTATTTAAATATATATACATTATTTAAATTTATTTTTGGCTGCGTTGGGTCTTCGTTGTTGTGCGTGGGCTTTCTCTAGTTGCGGTGAGCGGGGGCTACTCTTCATTGCGGCTCACAGGCTTCTCATTGCGGTGGCTTCTCGTTGCGGAGCATGGGCTCTAGGCTCATGGGCTTCAGTACTTGTGGCTCATGGGCTCTAGAGCACAGGCTCAGTAGTTGTAGCGCACGGGCTTAGTGGCTCCGTGGCATGTGGGATCTTCCCGGACCAGGGCTCAAACCCGTGTCCCCTGCATTGGCAGGCAGATTCTTAACCACTGCACCACCAGGGAAGCCCTAAATATACTTAAACTTAAATAAATTACTATTTAAATATTTGAATACCAGATGATCGTGACCATTAGTTCACTCAATGAGAATACTTTCTAGTAAGATATGAGATATGAATCTGATGTCCTCTCAGTTGATCTCTGGATGTAGCAGCTAACAGAGGGTCATTCATTCAATGTTTATTGTGGAATTACTATGCACCAGTGCTGTTCTAGGTTCCAGAGATAAAGCAATAAGATAAATAAGTTCATCTGGAAAATGTGAAAGAGGTCATGCTCTCATGAAGCTTATACTATATTGGAGAGAAGCCACAATGAATAAAGAAATCAATGATTTCTCAGAGGTGAGTTATATGAAGAAAATAAAACAAGTTAATGGGACAAAGAACAACTGATGGGAATAAATGGAAATGGAATTTCTTTAGAAGCTTAGTCGGAAAGGCCTCTTGGGCTAAGATACAAATGATGAGAATATAGCCATGTGAAGAAATATATAGAATGAGCACTCTTAGCAAAAGGAAGCAATAGAGTAAAGGCCTTGGTGGGGGGTATGTATGGTTGGACAGTGACCAAAGGAGAAAGCTATACACGATGGGGGTAAAGAAGTCAGCTAAGGGCTGATCATGAAGGTTGTGTAGGATTTTATTCTAAATACAATAGAAAGTCATTGGAGGTTTGTTTTATTTTCATTTCTACCATTTCCATTTGTTTCTTTCTTATAATATTCATCTCTGTTGAAATGTTGCCTAGTTGCCTACCTTTTCCATTGCAGCCTTTAACATATTAGTCATAATTATTTTAAATTCTTCATTTGATTCTTTTCAACATATGTCATGTGTGAGTCTGGTTCTGAAGATTGCTTTGTCTCTTGGGAAAGTGTTTATTCTTGCTCCTTTGCATGCTTCATATATATATATATATATATATATATATATATATATATATATATATATATGTTTTGTTTTGTTTTTCCTGAAAGCCAGATACCTTGTGTAGGACAGAAGATATCACTAGAGGAATTTGAAGCCTGTGGTGTTCTAAGGGTAACCATAGCAACAACAAATCTTATATCCTGACCAGGTTAACACAAACCTCCATGCTAAAGGCTTAGCAGAAGGAAAGGCATGCTCATGTCCAAGCATAAAAATACTTACCTCAGTATTTACTGTCCTACAAAAAATATGAAGCCTTTCCTTCTGAAGTAGAGCTTCTCTTTTTGCTCTGTCTTCCCCAACTACAATGGGTTTTCACCAGTGCCTTTAAACAACTGTTTTCGTTGCTCTTCCTCCAACAAAGCTAGGCTTTTCTTCCCTCAGGGAAGTAGGAAAGATGGGTTGGGCAGAGTTTCAGCAGTGGCTGTTTCCCCCCCCCCCCCCCAACCAGCCAGCAGCGTGATGAAGCTTTATCAGGATTCCCCTTGGTCTTCCACATGAATTCCTGGTGGGGTTTGTGGAGGAAAATCCTGCAAGAGGATAAAGTCCTTAAACTAGCCCAAACTTGGCCTTCAGGAATTCATTAATAACATTTGACTGATTCCTCTTACCAGCTTAGGCGGAGTCCAGCAGTATCTGCCCCAGATAAGCAAATGTTCAGGCCCTATAGTTCCCTGCAGGAACCTGGCTTTCCTTAGATTTGGTGTTATATGATTGCCCTACAACTTCAGTTCTCTGCTTTATTCAAGATGAGCCATTAATTTGCAGTCTGTCCAGATTTTCCTTGTTGTATGGATGGAAGAGACTCTCATTCCCGCTCTCTACAGCTCTGAGCTAAAACCAGAAGTCCTTACTGGAGGGTTTTAAGCAATGTAGTAATGTGGTTGGATTTACGTTAAAAGCTCACTGTGGTTGTTATAGAGAGAATGGATTGCAGAGGTCTAGGGAGAGGACAATGGAAAAGTAGAAAAAAAACAGGTAAAATACGTTGCATTTAAGTAAAACATGTTGGCAGCTTGGCTTGGATATTAGCAGTAGAAATGGGAAGGGGTGGATATTTCAGGACATGTTCTTGATGTATAGTGGAAAAGACTTAGTGATGGAGAGTGTATTAATTAGGATCTAGTTAAGAGACAAACACCACACCAGTAACTTGAACAGGGAAAATTTAATATAAATAATATTAACTAGTAACAGGGGCTTAACTACTAAGAAATGTGAGGCTAACTCTACAGGAATGGCAGATGAAGGAAGCAGCCACTATCTGTAGGGCTTTGGGAGAACAGCCAAAGTAGGAACAAATTTAAAGGAGGGCACCAACTCAGAGATTCAGACCTTGTTGGAGAGAGTGGGGCTGTAGCCCACTGGATGGCGGAAGAGTTTGGTGAGGTGCCCCAGGCTTAGGATGGCAAGCAGTAAACCAGGGTCTGAGTGCCAGGGAAGATCACTAGAAAGCTGCCTGCTCTGATGCTGGCCAAACTCATTAGTTCTTAAATTTGCTGGTCAATTCTAGGTGAATATACCTACCCTTTGACCCAGCAATTCCATTCCAAGTATTTACTCAAGAGAAATGAAAACATATGTCTACAAAAAGGCATGAAAGAACTTTCTGGGATGATGGAAATGCTCTATATCTTGATCATAGCGGTTGTTACATGTGTTTACACTTGTCAAAACCCATTGAACTTTACACTTAAACTCAGTGTTGGGGAAGAAAGGATATTGGAAATCTAAGAAGAGAGAAGAAAGTGTGAAATAGTTGTCTCAGATTTGGAAAGTGAATTTACAAGAGAAATATAATAGGATTAGCCAGCAGTACTGAAACCCTATGAGACAATTGTGATAACAAATTTAAATTGAGAGTCCTCAACAGAGGTTGTGTAATTTTCTCCAGCAAGTATCAGTTTCTCCATCACTGATGTGAAGTAAAAGAATAATTGGCTGTAACCAGCATTAGAATTTTGCTAGGGGAGCATGCTGGGGTGGCGGGAGGGACAAGGAGCTGGGGATGTTTGCGAGAGAGGAGGGATTTTAGTGATGATCCAATGGATTATAAGCTGAATATTTAAAGACACAGAATATGTGTTTCACATACCACGGCCTCAAACACAAGCCAATTATTTCATGTGGTGCTCAAAAGAAAACTAGCCATCTCTTCCAATGATATAGGGGGTAAATGTTTGCTTTGATTATACATGATAAATGCCTAAGGGACTTCCAATGGTAATTTTGACTTGACATGATATTCTTCCTTACACATTAACTGGAAAACCTAACCCCAGAGAAATACATGACTCCACTATGTACCAGGAGTGCATCAGTTACCTAATGCTTCAGAACAAACCACCGTAAAACTTAGTGACTGAAGACAACCACCATTTTACTTGTTCATGATTCTGTACGTCAGAAACTGGGGCTGGGTTCAGCTATGTGGTTCTTCTACTGGAATTGCCTTATGCTGTTTCAGTTTGTGGCTCAGCTGGGACTGAATGGTCTAAGATGGCCTCACGCACATGTCTGGTAGTTGGTGTTGGCTGGGCCACTTGTGTCTAGCTGACTGGTCTGGGCTTGTTCACGCGGAAGCTGGGTTTTTTAAGCAACAAAAGAGAAGGCAAGCCCCAAGGCACAAGCACTTTACTAGAATCTGCTTGTGTCACACTTGCTAATGTCCCATTGGCCAAAGGAAGTCATAAGACCCAGCTTAGTGTCGATGGGGTGGGCAGGAAACTACACAAGGGCAGACAGGGACATGTGGTGCTTGGAGGGCCATTAATTTAACGGTCAACGACAAGGAGATTAGGAGCAGTGCTCTCTTCCTGCAACCAGTAAATAACAGCTAAAACTAAACACAACAGTACACCACTTATTCTTCTGGAAAAACAATCATTTTCCAAAGCGTATTATAACCTAGGCTAGGACGTCTGCAATTTGTCTCAAAGTCACAAAATCTAAAGACAATCAATTTGAAAAATACATGTGTCATAGAACATTTCGAGAAAAGAGAGGTCATACAATTAGATGATGATAATGTTTAGCAGCTTTGAGAACATGTTAACTTGGCCCTTATGCTTTAAATGAGTATATTTGTAGACAGGAGACTGAACCATATGACCTTTGATGTTCTTTTCAAGTACTGAGATTTTTATGATAAACCATTTAGTAATCAGTCTATTACAACTCATTCTATCTTGGCTGAGAAAATGCCCTTTTTTCTTACAAGTACATACACATATGCCTCTGCATAAAGCAGAGCTCTGAGACAAATGACAGTTCTGTTTCATAATCTTTGTCTCCTGACAGAAGAGGACCAGCTCTTGCGTTATTGCCTCGTTAGTGAAAATAAAAATCATTGACAACTCTCAGAACTATGGGAATGAAAATATTGAAACTTTGGTTTATAAGGGCTCTTTCTGACTTTCATTTTTCTTTGAACACCAGAAACTTGGATTTCTCTACCCCTATTCCTAGAATAGTGGAAAGGCTGTTGAAGATTGGAAGTAGAAAAAAAGTTAGGCATGCACAAAGAAGAAAAAAGTAATCAGTATCATGTTTCATGATGATTAGAAGGGAAAATATGAATAATTTTTATTGTTCTCTAAAGAATTCCCTCTTGTAGTTAAAATTCTTATTTCATATAACATCATGAAAAGAGAGCTTTGCTGACCCAGAATTAGATCCCCAAGTTTTTTTATTTGCTCTGCTGGCACAGCAAAGCTTATGGTCAACTCGTAATTGCCTGAGTGCCTAAAGGTTATGGATCAATCACTTGGAATGCCAGTCGTGCCAACTTGCAAGCCTGGGAATACTCCGAGAGACTTGGGATCTTTTTTCACTAAAGCAAAATGGCTTACTGTTAGATTTGGAGGCAAAACAGTGAAAGGAAAATGCTATTGCGTGTACTTAGTGAGAAACATCATTTATATCTGACAGTAGCACATTTTGAATAACGAGGCCAGCAGGGAGACGATGGAGAGCAGGAAAGACCTTACAAGGAGAGCTCTGCTCAGCAAGCCAGCTCAGCTGGTGTGAAGTAGACCCAAAAGTCCACAGGGGAAAAGAACATTATATTTTAGAAATGCAGTGTGTAGCATTTACTTTTATTTTTAGGGGGAAAAATGTTTGAGAGTCAACCCCTTCATCTCATCTCAACTTTTAATTTTTTAAAAAAATATTTATTTATTTATTTGGCTACCCCAGGTCTTAGTTGTGGCTCGCGGGATCTTTTGTTGAGGCATGTGGGCTCTTAGCTGCAGCATGCGGGCTCCAGTTCCCTGACCAGGGATCGAACCCGGGGCCCCCTGCATTGGGAGTGCAGAGTCCCAACCACTGGACCACCAGGGGAGTCCCTTATCTCAACTTATTTATTCTTGCCAGCTCAAAGGTCTTGGTTACACACATCTAAAATCTTTTTATTTTTATTTTTTATTTATTTTTATTTTTTATTTATTTTTATTTTTTATTTTTGGCCGCATTGGGTCTTCGTTGCTGTGCGCAGACTTTCTCTAGTTGCTGTGAGTGGGGGCTACTCTTCCTTGCGGTGTGTGGGCTTCTCTTGTTGCGGAGCACGGGCTCAGTAGTTGTGGCTCGTGAGCTCTAGAGCGCAGGCTCAGCAGCTGTGGCGCACGGGCTTTGTTGCTCCGCGGCATGTGGGATCTTCCCGGACCAGGGCTTGAACCCATGTCCCCTGCACTGGCAAGCAGACTCTTAACAACTGTGCCACCAGGGAAGCCCTGAAATCTTTTTTTTTTTTTTTTTTTTTTTTTTTTTGCGGTACGCAGGCCTCTCACTGCTGTGGCCTCTCCCGTTGCGGAGCACAGGCTCCGGACGCGCAGGCTCAGCGGCCATGCCTCACGGGCCCAGCCGCTCCGCGGCATGTGGGATCTTCCCGGACCGGGGCACGAACCCGTGTCCCCTGCATCGGCAGGCGGACTCTCAACAACTGCGCCACCAGGGAAGCCCCTGAAATCTTTTTAATTGAACTTATTTTTGTCAATTATTCAAATAGTTGACATTATCCTTTAATAAAAGGAAATTTCACTTTTGCCAGAAGTTAGTATTAGGTTGAATCAGATGGAATTGCCTATATTCCACTATGTTTAACCCTAAAACAGCAACTTCATACTGCTTGCCTTCCTACAGTACCTATAAGTATTAGTATATGACAGATTTGGCATTTTATAATTGTAAGAATAGGATGGATTATTTAATAGATGGTCCTGGGACTATTATACAAGCATATGGGAAAAAGTGAAGCAGGAACCCTACAACAATCCATAGACAAAAATTAATTCTGAATACTACTATTTAGTTAAATATTAAAATTACAGAAAATTAAGAGAATTTGGATGAATATTTACATATTTTGAGAGGGTACAGAAAGCATTTATCAAAAAAACACAGGATAAAGCCATAATAAATTTAAATAAGATTTTTAAATTAAATATTATGTTGATGCCAAAACATCAACACCTATCTTTTAAAAGCTCCACAAATAGGGAATACCCTGGTTATCCAGTGGTCAGGACTCGGCAGTCTCACCGCCAAAGGCGCCGGTTCAATCCCTGGTCGGGGAAGTAAGATCCTCCAAGTCACACAACGTGGCCAAAAAGAAAAAAAAAAAAAAAAACTCCACAAATAAAATTAAAGCATAATTTTAAAACTGGGGGAAATATTTGCAACATACATGGCAGAAAAGAAATTGAGACCCTTAATATCTAAAGAACTCTTAGCTTTTGACAGGGAAGAGATAAACACTCCAACTAAAAATGTACAGTTTCCAAAAGGAGACATACAAATCCCAGTAAACCTCACAATCAAAGATAGGGCAATTGAAAACATTATGGAGATACCAAGTGCCACCTTTCCAATTAATAAATTAAAAAGAATGACTACACAAGCAATGGTAAGAATATAGGAAAGTAAATGTTCTCATACATGGCTGGAGAGGTGGTGCTGAATTCATGCTTTCTAGTGGGCAATTGGTAATTTGCATCAAAAATATTAAAACTTGGGACTTCCCTGGTGGTGCAGTGATTAAGAATTCACCTGTCAATGCAGGAGACACGGGTTCAAGCCCTGGTTGGGGAAGATCCCACATGACGCAGAACAACGAAGCCCGTGCACCACAACTGCTGAGCCTGTGCTCTAGAGCCCGCGAGCCACAACTACTGAAGCCTGTGTCACAACTACTGAAGCCCACACACCTAGAGCCCGTGCTCCGCAACAAGAGAAGCCACCGCAACGAGAAGCCCGTGCACCGCAACGAGAGTAGCCCCCACTCGCCACAACTAGAGAAAGCCTGCACACAGCAACAAAGACCCAGTGCAGCCAAAAATAAATAAATAAATAAATTTATTTTTTAAAATATTAAAACTGTCTATCTTCTGAGCCCACGTTTCTACCTTTTGCAAGTTACATTAAGGAAAAGCCCACAGATAGGTCCAAAGTTGCTTGTAAAGTACTTCATCAACTTGAAAACTAACTGAATGTCCCAAAATAATGGAATTATTCAAAAACTATGACACATACAAAGTAAAATACTGTGCCAGGGATAAAACCACGCTATAAAAAAATATTTCTAGGCCTGAAAATATGCTTATACAAAAAGAAAAAAATCAGGCTATAAGTCAACATGTGCACTGTACAACCCAGGGTGGGGTGGGTTTCACACCAGGATTTGAACTGTATACAGCAGCCTTGGTGCCTTATTTCCTGGTCTTGACCTTTCACCCGATACCCACAAGGTACTGAGATGCATGATGATGATGTCATTTCCTACACAGAACATAACAATATCCCAATTTAGCCTCCTTCTCCAGAGAAGGGAATAGACATCATCTAGAATCATTTTGATATAGTTCTAGTTCATCACGTCAGTGGCGCTGTAGAAAGGGGTGAGATAAGTCTCACTTTGTGGGCCAGGTGAAATCTGGCTTCGATAAACACTGATTTTAGTAATAGCTTATTATTATCCCAGCGCAACCCCCTCCCGGCCCCTAACACTCCTTATTCCCTTTATCCTGCTTTTTTTTTTCTTCTCCATATACACCACCTTCTAATACTGTCTATAATTTACATATTCACAATTTTTATTATCTGTCTCCCCCTACTGGTAGGATGAAGGTAGAGATTTTTGCGTGTCCTATTCTACTACTGTATAGGCTTAGTATCTAAAACAGTACCTGGTACACAGCAGGACCTGAATAAATATTAATCACACGAGTGAATGAATGGAAGCACATATTTGCTATCTACATACCACGCATCAGGCACCTTAATTCAATTAGTTAAGGACAGAGAAAAGAGATCACAAATGAACAACATGAAGGGTATTGGGGAAGGCAGCAGTGGCAACCAACCCTTTTTTGTCTTGCTCATGGTTGTGAGCGTGGTGTTGGGTAAGACTTGATTAGTGATAAGTAAGCCAATGTCCCTTTTAACGCAAACTTGGGGAGCTGCCTCTATCTCCCTACCGACGATGACCACTGAATCCACAGTGAGGACCCTAACGTGAGACGGCGGGGAACTGTACAACCCAGGGTGGGGCAGGACTCCTCTCATTCACTCTACTCTAGATTTAAGGCTGGTGAGCAGTTCTCCAATACTCCAGAGTTCTGCATCCAGGAGCAGGGAAGTGTGTGACAAAACAGTGGCATCAAATTACCTCTCAATAAGGAGAATAATCGCAGTACTGAGCAGATATGCATAATGGTGGTCATTTCTAATGGATTTTTTTTAAACCCACATTTCTGGCCTTACTACTTAGAATCCTTCTTTTACTTTGTATACTCAAATTCATCATTCTCAGAAGGATTGTACTTTCACTAATCATTCAAAGAATGACTAGTTCTTTGAATCAGACTTCATAATAATGTTCATTATATTTTCCTGATGAGCAAGATCAGCTTTGAGCTTGTTTAGGTAGAAGTGAAGTTTAAGGATGTATGTCCTGCACTTCTTTCCCTCTCCCCATGTAATCTGTCACAGCTCCTGGCTTTTGCCTCTTTGCTGATCATTAGTTTGAATGTGCCTACAATGAAGAAAGCCTTCATTTTTCTGCTTTAACGAAAGGAAAAAAAAAAAGATGTCTCCTCTCACGAGTACATAACAGCCAGGTTTCACAACATGAACAGGAACTTCAAAATTATTGCCAGTGGGGCTTCCCGGGGCTTCCCTGGTGGCGCAGTGGTTGAGAATCCGCCTGCCGATGCAGGGGACGCGGGTTCGTGCCCCGGTCCGGGAAGATCCCACATGCCGCGGAGCGGCTGGGCCCGTGAGCCATGGCCACTGCGCCTGCGCGTCCGGAGCCTATGCTCCGCAACTGGAGAGGCCACAGCAGTGAGAGGCCCGCGTACCGCAAAAAAAAAAAAAAATCTGCCTGCCGATGCAGGGGACACGGGTTCGTGCCCCGGTCTGGGAAGATTCCACGTGCCGCGGAGTGGCTGGGCCCGTGAGCCATGGCCGCTGCGCCTGCGCGTCCAGAGCCTGTGCTCCGCACCGGGAGAGGCCACAACAGTGAGAGGCCCGCGTACTGCCAAAAAAAAAAAAAAAATTGCCAGTTCCTGACATGCAGATAATTCTTCCAGATTTGCAGTTTTTCCAGTCCAAATTATACTTGAAAAACTACCAGCTCCCTAGAACAAACTCTATGTAATGTCCAGCTCATACCACCCCTGCAGTAACAGGAAGAACACTGCTTCATATTTCTCCCTTGAAAGGCAATGCAGTCTAGTTGATAAGAGATCAGAGCCGACACCGAAAAACCTGACTGCATTTTTGACTCTACTCAGATGCTGCATTTTTTTCTTTTCCTCTTTGCCTCTCTTCTCCCCTCTCTTTCTCCTCCTCCCCCCTTCTTCTATTCCTCTCTCTCTCCTCAACCCCTATCTCTCTCAATCTTTTTCTCTTTTTCTCTCTCTTTCCCCCTCCCTCTCTTTCTCTCTGTCCCCCTCCCTCCCTCCTAAAATGAAATATCTGTTATATTATATTAGGACTTACAATACTAAGTGATGACAAGGACGTAGACAAACTGGACCTTTCATATGCTGCTGGTGGAAGTATAAAACAGCACAATCACTTTGGGGAAAGGTTTGGCAATTTCTTATAAAGTTAAAACATGCATCTAATGTATGACCCAGCCACTCTGTTCCTAGGTGTACACCCAAGGGAAATGAAAACATGTGTCCACAAAAAGACTTGTATAAGATGCCAGAGCAGCTTTATCCATAATATCCCCAAACTAGAAACTACACAAATATCCCTCAACAAATGAATGGTACACAAATTGTGGCATGTTCATACAATGGATTACCACTCAGCAATAAAAAGAAATGAACTGCTGAGATATGCACTAATCTGGATGAATCTCACCAACATTATGTTGAGTGAAAAGGTAGACACAATGGAACAATTAATATGTGGTTTTGATTGACATAGTTTTAGAGCACATAAAATTAATCTATGGTGATATAAATAAGATTAGTTCCCCGGGGCAACAGGGATGGCAGTGGTGAAGGGGGATTGTCTTAAAGGAGAATAAAAGAACTTTCTAGTGAAGTGAAAATGTTTTATGTCTTTATTGTTGTGGTAATTTCAAGGCTGTTTATATTTGTCAAAATTGACCAGACTATATACTTAATAACCATGCATTACATTGTGTGTAAATTATATCATTATAAAGTTGACTGAAATATTCATACTGAGGTCTAGGCAAAGGTTTAGAAGAAAATTTGCCCAGAGTACACAGGTGGATTGTAAATCAGTCTCTCTATAAATTCACATAGTGGTAGGCTAGAGGAGGTGGGTTAAATCAATGAGGTTGTGGGTCTCTTGGTAAAGCTCCTACTATCTGCCCCTATTAAATTCAACAGTCACTAAGCCCTTCAATCTGCAAGATAGCATGGGGGCATCATTGGAGATATAAAGATGAATAATTCAGAATTCCCACTCTCAAGTGATTGCCAATTATCTTTGGCCTAGTGGTGATAAAAAACAAAACAATGGCCATGCACTTAACTAATCACTGTAAAACAAAGAATAATAAATGGGTAGCATAGGACCATACTTAATGCATACTTACTCAATACCCAGAAATGTCACAACAGCTCATTGGAGGTCTTATTTATACATGGTTCCTAAGCTCTCTGGGAAGAATTTTGAGGGGTGCTTTGCAGCCCAAGAATGGATTAACAAACACTGGCATTACAATTCTTCCATAAAGAAGTTAGGACAGGGTTGCCTTCCTTCCCCTGGGAAGGATGGACAGCAAAGTAGAAAATAAGCCTAATAGGGGGATGAGTCAAAGGACGGCACCCACCTTGAGATATAGGGAATGAGGAAAGGTAGTTAACAGAATTGACAAGATCAGGAGAGCAGAGAACAGTTTCACATGGTCTTGGTCTAGGTCTTCATATTAAAGGGAAAGGAGAGCAGCCAAGATGGTGGAGTAGAAGAGCCCTAAACTCACCTCCTCTCACAAGCACACCCAAATCACAACAATCTGCAGAACATCCATCATTGAAAAAGTCTTAAACCTACCATAAAGGATCTTCTACAACTAAAGACATAAAAAAAGAACCACAATGAGACAGGTAGAAGGGAAGGACTCACAATATAATCAAATCCCATACCCCACCCCTATGGGTGACCCACAAACTGAATAGTAGCTATATTACAGAGGTTCTCCCACAGGAGTGAGAGTTCTGAACCCCACAGCAGACCTCCCAGCCCGAGGGTCCAGAACTGGGAAGAGGAGCCGCCAGAGCACTTGGTTTTGAAGGCCAGTAGGGCTTGACTGCAGTAGCTTCACAGGACTGGGGGTAACAGAGACTTCACTCTCAAAGGACACACACAAAATCTCACGCATACCAGGACCAAGGGCAAGAGCAGTAATTTCATAGGACCCTGGGCCAGACCTACCTGCTGGTCTTGAAGGGTCTCCTGAGGAGGCGGGGGCGTGGCTATGGCTCACCCTGGGGACACAGACACTGGTGGCAGTCATACTGGGAAGTATTCATCTGCATGAATTCTCCTGGAGGCTGACATCTTGCTTGGGTCTTTAGTACCAAGACCTGGTCCCACCCAATAGCCTGTAGACTCCAGTGCTGGAATGCCTTAAGTCAAACAACTAACTGGGTGGGGACACATCCCCACTCATTAGCAGAGAGGCTACCTAAAGACTTCCTGAGCCCACAGACACCTCTAGACACACCCCTAGACACCACCGTGCCCACCAGAGGGCCAAGACCCAACTCCACTCACCCGTGGACAGGAACAAGCCCCTCCTGCCAGGAAGACTGCACAAGCCTCCAGACCAGTTTCACTCACCAGGGGGCAGACACCAGAAGCAAGAAAAGTATGGTCCCACAGCCTGAAGACCCAAGCCAGAAACTACCCTGGGACCAGCTGGCACCTGGCTCTTGGGTGACAAGAGGGAAGTGTACTGCTGGGATGCATAGGACGTCTCCTACAGAGGGCCACTTCTCCAAGGTTGAGAAACATAACTAACCTACCAGATACATAAAAATACAAACAGCAGTTTAGACAAAATGAAGCAACAGAGGAATATGTTTCAGACGAAGGAACAAAATAAAACCCCAGAAGAAGAACTAAGTGATGTGGAAATAGGCAATCTACCTGAGAAAGAGTTCAGAGTAATAATCATAAAGATGATCAAAGAACTCAGGAAAAAATGAAAAATACACTAGAAGGACTCAGTAGTACACTAAACGAGGCAGAAGAACAGAACAGTGAGCTGGAAGCCGGAGTAGTGGAAATCACTTCACCAAACAGTAATAGGAACAAAGAATAAAATGAGGACAGTTAAAGACACCTCTGGGATGACATCAAGCATGCTAATATTCACATTATCATGGTCCCAGAAGGAAAAGAGAGAGAGAAAGGGCCTGATGAAATATTTGAAGAGATAATAGCTGAAAACTTCCCTAAACTGGGAAAGAAAACATTCACCCAAGTTCAGGAAATGCAGAGAATCCCATACAGGATTAACCTGCAGAGGAACACACCAAGACACATTGCAATCAAAATGACAAAAATTAAAGAGAGAATATTAAAAGCAACAAGGGAAAAGCAGCAAATAACATACAAGGGAACTCCCATAATGCTATCAGCTGATTTTTCAGCAGAAACTCTACAGGCCAGAAGGGAGTGGCATGGTATACTTAAAGTGATGAAAGAGAAAAACTGACAACTAAGAACACTCTACCCAGGAAGGCTCTCATTCAGATTTCATGGAGAAATCACAAGCTTTACAGACAAGCAAAAGTGAAAAGAATTCAGCATGACCAAACCAGCTTTACACAAAATGCCAAAGGAACTTCTCTATGCAGAAAAGAAAAGGCCACAACTAGAAACAAGAAAATTACAAAACGGAAAAGCTCAGTGGTAAAGGTGAACATACAATAAAGGTAGGAAATCATCCTACCTACACAAAGCTAATAGGGAGGTTAAAAGATGAAAGTAGTAGGGGCTTCCCTGGTGGCGCAGTGGTTGAGAATCCGCCTGCCGATGCAGGAGACACGGGTTCGTGCCCTGGTCCGGGAAGATCCCACATGCCGCGGAGCAACTAAGCCCGTGAGCCATGGTCGCTGGGCCTGCGCGTCCGGAGCCTGTGCTCCGCAACGGGAGAGGCCACAACAGTGAGAGGCCCGCATACCGCAAAAAAAAAAAAAAAAAAAGATGAAAGTAGTAAAATCATTTGTATGCAAATAAGCAGTAAAGGGATACACAAAACTATTAGGTGTAAAATATAATATCAAAAACAGTAATTGTGAGGGGAGGAGAGTACAAATGCAGGGTATCTAAAGTGCATTTGAAATTAAGAGATCAGCAATTTAAAATAAGCACGTATATATATAGACAGCTATACAAAAACCTCATGGTAGCTGCAAAACAAAAATCTACAATAGATATACACACAAAAAAGAAAAAGGAATCTAAACATAACATTAAAGATAGTCACCAAATCACAAGAGAATAGAACAAAAGAAAAGGGGAAAAAAGACCTATAAAAACAAATCCAAGGCAATTAATAAAATGGCAATAGGAACATACACATTGATAATTACCTTAAATGTAAATGGACTAAATGCTCCAATCGATAAACATAGACTGGATGAATAGATACAAAAACAGATCCTGTATATATGCTCCCTACAAGAGACTCCCTTCAGATCTAGAGACACACACAGACTGAAAATGAGGAAGTGGAAAAAGGCATTCCATGCAAATGGAAATCAAAGAAAGCCAGAGTAGCAATACTACTATCAGACAAAATAGACTTTAAAATAAAGTCTGTCACAAGAGACAAAGAAGGATATCACATAATGATCAAAGGATTAATCCAAGAAGAAGATATAACAATTGTAAATATATATGCACCCAACATAGGAGCATCTCAATATACAAGGCAAATGTTAACAGACATAAAAGGAGAAATAGACAGTAACACAATAATACTGGAGGATGTTTTTTTTTAAATTTATTTATTTATTTTTGGCTGCATTGGGTCTTCATTGCTGTGCATGGGCTTTTCTCCAGTCGCGGCGAGCGGGGGCTACTCTTTGTTGCGGTGCGCAGGCTTCTCATTGCAGTGGCCTCTCTTGTTGCAGAGCACAGACTCAGTAGTTGTGGCACATGGGCTCAGTTGCTGTGCAGCATGTGGAATCCTCCCAGACCAGGGCTCAAACCCGTGTCCCCTGCACCGGCAGGCAGACTCCCAACCACTGCACCCCCAGGGAAGTCCATGGAGCATGTTAACACCCCACTTACATCAGTGAACAGATCATCCAAACAGAGAATCAATACAGAAACACAGAGCTTAAATGACATATTAGACCAGATGGATTTAATTGATATTATAGAAAGCAGCAGAGTACACATTCTTTTCAAATGCACATGGAATATTCCCCAGGATAGATCACATGCTGGGCCACAAAGGAAGCCTCAGTAAATTTAAGAAAACTGAAATCATATCAGGCATTTTTTCTGACCACAATGCTATGAGGCTAGAAATCAACCACAAGAAATATCTGCAAAAAACACAAACATGTGGAGGCTAAACAATATGGTACTAAACAACCAATGGATCACTGAAGAAATCAAAGAGGAAATAAAAAAATACCTAGAGACAAATTAAAGTGAAATCACGATTATCCAAAACCTATGGAGACAGCAAAAGCAGTTCTAAGAGGGAAGTTTATAGCAATACAATCTTACCTCAGAAAACAAGAAAAATTCCCTTACACCTGAAGCAACTAGAGAAAGAAGAACAAGCGAAACCCAAAATTAGTGGAAGGAAAGAAATCATAAAGGTCAGAGCAGAAATAAATGAAATAGAAACTAAGAAACAGTAGAAAAGATCAATGAAACTAAGAGCTGGTTCTTTGAAAAGATCAACAAAATTGATAGACCTTTAGCCAGACTCATCAAGAAAAAAAAAGGGAGAGGGCCCAAATCAATAAAATCAGAAATGAAAAAGGAGAAGTTACAACTGACACCACAGAAATACAAAGAATCATAAGAGACTACTGCAAGCAACTCTATGCCAATAAAATGGACAACCTAGAGGAAATGGACAAATTCTTGGAAAGGTATAGTCTCCCAAGACTGAACCAGGAAGAAATAGAAAATATGAACAGACCAATTACCAATACTGAAATTGAATCAGTAATTTTAAAACTCCCAATAAACAAAAGTCCAGGATGAGATGGCTTCACAGGTGAAATCTAATAAACATTTAGGGAAGAGTTAACACCTATCCTTCTGACTATTCCAAAACACAGGAAGGCGAATACTTCCAAATTCATTCTATGAAGGCACCATCACCCTGATACCAAAACCAGACAAAAATATGACAAAAAAAGAAAATTACAGGCCAGTATCACTGATGAACGTAAACGCAAAAATCCTCAACAAAAAACTAGCAAACCGAATCCAACAATACATTAAAAGGATCATACACCATGATCAAGTGGGATTTATCCCAGGGATGCAAGGATTTTTCAATATCCACAAATCACTGTGATATACCACATTCACATTAACAAAGTGAAGAATAAAAACCATATGATCATCTCAATAGATGCAGAAAATGCTTTTGATGAAATTCAACATCCACTCATGATAAAAACTCTTCAGAAGGTGGGCACAGAGGGAACTTACCTCAACATAATAAAGGCCGTATATGACAAACCCAAAGTTAATAGCATACTCAACAGTGAAAAGCTGAAAGCATTTTCTCTAAGATCAGGAACAAGACATGGATGCCACTCTCACCACTTTTATTCAACATACTTTTTGGAAGTCCTAGCCATGGCAATCAGAGAAGAAAAAGAAATAAAAGGAATCCAAACTGGAAAAGAAGAAATAAAACTGTCACTGTCTGCAGATAACATGATCCTATACATAGAAAATGCTAAAGACACTACCAGAAAACTACTAGAGCTCATCAATGAATTCAGTAAAGTTGCTGCATACAAAATTAATCTTCAAAAATCTGGTGCATTTTTATATACTAATAATGAAATATCAGAAAGAGACATTAATCCCATTTACCATCACATCAAAAAGAATAAAATACCTAGGAATAAATATACCTAAGGAAGCAAAAGACCTGTACTCCAAAAACTGTAAGACACTAATGAAAGAAACTGAAGGCAACATAAACAGATGGAAAGATATACTGTGTTCTTGGATTGGAAGAATCAATATTTTTTAAATGACCATACTACCTAAAGCAATCTACATATTCAATGCAATCCCTATCAAATTACCAATGGCATTTCTCAGAGAACGACAACAAAAAAATTTTTAATTTGCATGGAAACACAAAAGACTCTGAGTAGCCAAAACAATCTTGGGAAAGAAGAATGGAGCTGGAAGAATCAGGCTCCCTGACTTCAGACTATACTACAAAGCTACAGTAATCAAAACAGTATGGTACCAGCACAAAAACAGAAATACAGATCATTGGAACAGCATAGAAAGCCCAGAAATAAACCCACGCACTCATGGTCACCTACTCTATGACAAAGGAGGCAAGACTATACAATGGAGAAGAGACAGTCTCTTCAATAAATGGTGCTGGGAAAACTGGATAGTTACATGTAAAAGAATGAAATTAGAACATTCTCTAACACCATATACAAAAATCAACTCAAAATGCATTAAAGACCTAAAATGTAAGACTGGATACTATTAAAACTCCTAGAGGAAAACATAGGCAGAACATTCTTTGACATAAATCACAGCAATATTTTTTTGGATCCATCTCCTAGAATAACAGAAATAAAAACAAAAATAAACAAATGGGACCTAATTAAACTTGAAAGCTTTTGAACAGTAAAGGTAACCGTAAACGAAACAAAAAACAACGTACAGACTGGGAGAAAATATTTGCAAATGATGTGACCAACAAAGGACTAATTTCAAAAATATACAAACAGCTCATACAGCTTGATATCAAAAAAACAAACAACCCAATCAAAAAAATGAGCAGAATACCTAAATAGACGTTTCTTCAAAGAAGACATAAAGATGGCCAACAGGCACATAAAAAGATGCTCAATATCACTAATTATTAGCGAAATGCAAATCAAAACTACAATAACCTCACACCAGTCAGAATGGCCGTCACCAAAAAGTCTACAAATATTAAATGCTGGAGAGCTTGTGGAGAAAAAGGAACCCTCCTACACTGTTGTTGGGAATGTCAGTTGGTACAGCCACTATGGAGAACAGTATGGAGGTTCCTAAAAAACTTAAAAATAGAGTTATCATATGATCCAGGGATCCCACTCCTCGGCACATATCCAGAGAAAACTCTAATTGGAAAAGATACGTGCACCCCAATATTCATAGCAGCACTATTTACAACAGCCAAGACATGGAAGCTACCTAAATGTCCATCAACAGATGAATAGATAAAGGTGTGGTATATGTACACAATGGAATATTACTCGGCTATAAAAAGGAATGAAATAATGCCATTTGCAGCAACATGGATGGACCTAGAGATTATCATACTAAGTGAAGTAAGTCAAAGACAAACATCATATGATATCACTTATATGTGGAATCTAAAATATGATACAAATGAACTCATTTAGAAAACAGAAATAGACTCACAGACATAGCAAACAAACTTATGGTTACCAAAGGGGATATCACTTTGCTGTACACCTGAAACTAAAACAACATTGTAAATTAACTATACTTCAATTTTTTTAAGTGAAAATAATATTAAAGGGTGATGTAAAACTGAAAGGGCAAACATATTCATCAGAGCAGATAATCTCGGTGACATCACACAACAAAAGTTTCTTTCTTCCTCCCTCAAGGTGCCCTGCAAATATTTTTGTTTGGGCAGTTCTCCTGAACCTCTGTCCTCCGAGTGATGACTCGGGGATCCAGGTGCTTCCATTTTGTGACTTCAAGGTAGTTTTGGTGCAATCTAGCTAATAGATGAAGACACAAACACATGGACAATTATGCGGAATGTTTTATAGGTCATGCCTGGAAATGGCATATATCAATTCCGCCCTCATTTCACGGACCAGAACTCAGTCATATGATCCCACTTAGAAGCAAGGATGGCTGAGAAATTTCACTTAGCTTTGTGCCCAGTATAGAAGAGAGACAGATTGGTGAACACCCACAGTCATGACCACAGTGAGGCTACTTATTGAGCAATTCGACAACTATAAATGCTCAGTGTTCAAATGCTCAAGGGAAGCTGACAGAGATGACATAAAGTGGGGGTGGGGTAAGGGAGGTATGAAGTACTCTGCTCTCCAGAAAATGCTATGTTCCTCATTGGGAATACAGGAGCAAATCAACAGTTGAAACCAGAAGAGCAGCCCTATGCCACTAATGCCGGGTGACCCCAAGAGCCAGAGAAGAAAATTAGCAGAGTTCTGGGGTCAGAATAAATCTGCCAAAGACATTGTAAAATGGCCCTATGCTTTGATTAACCCCCAGGCCTGGAGTTGGTGCATCATTCACAGAAGCAGGAGACTGAACTGGGTCAACTGATTTGAATTGTCAGTCGATATGGTTCCAGAAGCTTAGCTGCGAGTTCTGACCAGATATCTCCTACATTATTAGTTGGGCTCTTGTTTTTTTCCTTTGTTCATATAGACTAAAAAATGAGGAACACTTCCTCAAAAAGTTAAACATAGAAGTATCATATGATTCAACAATTCCACTTCTCGATATATACTCAAAAGAATTAAAAGCAGGGACTCAAACAGATATCTGTACTGCCATGTTCATAGCAGCTTTCTTTCTTTCTTTCTTTCTTTCTTTCTTTCTTTCTCTCTCTCTCTCTCTCTCTCTCTCTCTCTCTCTCTCTCTCTCTCTCTCTCTCTCTTTCTTTCTTTCTTTCTTTCTTTCTTTCTTTCTTATTTTTTGCCACACCACACGGCATGCAGGATCTTAGTTCCCCGACCAGGGATCCAACCTGTGCCCCCTGCAGTGGAAGCAAAGAACCTTAACCACGGGATCTCCAGGGAAGTCCCCATAGCAGCATTATTGACAATCGCCAAAAGGTGGAAACCCATATACCTATCAGCAGATGAATGGCTAAAGAAAATGTGGTATATACATACAATGGAATATTATTCATCCTCCAAAAGGAAGGAAATTCTAACACATGCTACAACATGAACTTTGAAAACAGGAGGCAAAGTGAAATAAGCCAGACACAAAAGAACAAATATTGTATGATTCCACTTATATCAGGTATCTAGGATAGGCAAATTCATAGAGGCAGAAAGTAGAAGTTACCAGGGGCTGTGTGTGTTGTGGGGGAAGGGAGTTATTGTTTAATGGGTACAGCCATTATGAAAGAATTCCAGAAATGGATAGTGGTGATAGTTGGACAATGTTGTGAATGTACTTCAGGCCACTAAATTGACTACCTAAAAATGATTAAAAGGGAAAATTTTATGTTATGTATATTTTACCACAATAAGTAAATTATTTTAATGGACACAGGCTCTCTAATAAAGAAACAAATAATGTGCGAAGAGCCAGATAAAGAAGGATTCCAGCTGGTAAATGCGGATGGGAGGAATCAAGTAAAGCTTCATGGAAGAGACAACTACATCAGCTACACCTTGGAGAATTTCCAGCTGGATGCTGGGAGGAAGGCGAGAGAAGGAGGGCATATTCTAGGCAGTGAGGCAATGTGAGCAAAGGCAGAGTCAAAAAAAGTATGTAGCATATCTAAGAAACGGTGATTGGTCCAGTTTATTCATTGCATCTCCTACTTTCCCTGTTGGGGGCGCTGATGCTCTCCCCTTGGAACTGTGTTAGGCAAAAGCTGGTTGCTCAACATTCCCTCGATGCCAGGCCATGTGGCCCCAAGTGGGTCACAGCAAACTCCTACTTGGCTTACTATGAACAGCCATAACCCTTAGTTACATGCACATGAATATTCCCACTTGATTCATACTAGGGGAGTTCACATCATTATAGAATATATGCATGTCACCTTTTCTAGGAGGAGTCATTGTGTTCTGAGGGATTTCGTCCATGGAATCTGTTTATACGTTGTCAGACGCGTGGATGGATATTTCTGAAATGTTAACTAAAATTTTTTCTCCCCCATGCTTCCTCCTTTGTTTCTTCCTGCTCAAGCAGGGAGGTGTGTGTGCAGGCTACCTCAAGGGAGGAATGCCAAAGGGTGGTCTTTTGTTTTGTTTTTTAACTGGGGTGTAATTGACATATACTATTATATTAATTTCAGACAAAGAGTGGTATTTGAGATTCTTACAAAAATTAGGCATGGCTCTTTTCTCTGGACAGGCATCATTTTGATCCTCTTAAAATCAACAAGATAGAAGTTTCGGAACACCAGTAGTCAGGTTGGCCTATTTGTGTGTGGGAGGTTTTAATTTTTTTACTCCCTGTCCAAGACAATTCTCAGTGACATCAAGTAGTGTATAATCTGCACACTTTTCAGCCTTCTGCTGCAGATGGCTTCATTTTCCCACTTCTGAACTGCCCTGCATCACAAGCTGCTGTATCTCATCTGGTCTCAGGAGTGCACCGACCCCACCCCACAGCCAAGCCTGCAGGCCTGCCTGATGCACTGTGTGAAAGGGGGGAGACGGCTGATCATTTCATTACTTGTCCTGGGGCAGAAATGAAGGGCTGAGGGGACAGCCAAACTGACGTCCATGCCTCATTCGAGGGCAGTCTCTTTTCCAGTAACTGCATCAAACAGGAAGTGGACATAATTTCTCAACACATATTTTCATAGTGGAAAAATCAAAGTGTACCCTAGCCGAGTGACCAAAATTAACAGCACCAGAAAAGGGCAAACAGACATGGTGTGCCTCTAGTTGAGATAGCCTGGGTAGATACCTTAGATTCCCTGAAAAATATCCCCTGGTTGTTTTCAGGGAATTTGGGAGCTCCCTTGTAATTAGTTCTCTTGGTAGAAATATGTACCCTCCCTGTATCTCCCAAAGCCATGCTTCTCAAACTTTACCGTGCTTACCAATCACCCAAGAATCGTGCTCAAAAGCAGATTCTGGTTCAGTAGATCTGAGGTATGGCTCAACATTCTGCATCTCTAACAAGCTCCTAGGTAACTGGGGTGTGGCTGGTCTTAGAGCCAAACTTGGAGTAGCAAGATCCTAAAGCAATGGTTCTGAAAGTGGTCCTTGGACCAGCAGCATCTGTAGCACCTGGGAACTATGTTAGAAATGCAAATTTTCAGGTTTCATCCTCCCTCCCCTCCCCCTTCCCCCCTTCTTCCCCCCAGCCCAGATCTACTTACTTACTGAATCAGAAACTCTAGGCCTGGGGTCCAGTCCAGCTGATGCTGAACCCAGCCTCTGTACACCGAGACTGAATTAAATCTCAGAGACGGAGTTTTGGATGAAGTAAAAAAGAAGAGTGTTATTTCTTTGCCAAGCAAAGGGGGCCCACAGTAGGCTAATGCCCTCAAAACTGTGTGTCCTAACCTGGAGGGGGGGGGGGTAGTGAGGAGTTTTATAGTAAAGGCTCAAAGAGGGCGTGATCAGCTCGTGGACGGACATTCTTCTGGTTGGTTGGTGGTGAGGTAAGTGGGAGTCAACATCAGCAACCTCCTGGTTCCAACCGGTCTGGGGTCTACTTCTGGTAGGTCTGCTTCTGGTGCTTGTGGGCAGCACACTGTTAACCTCTCCCACCTGGCGGGGGGACTTCAAGTATCTGCAAAATAGCTCCAAGATATTATGTGTATCCTTTGAGGCGGAACCAGGACCCAGCCCTGCAAGACTGTACTCTTGTTTCTCTTGACAGCATCCCCTCCCTTCCCCGATTAGCAACTGTTTGGACCTGCCCTTTGGAACTCAGTGAAGGTCATGGAGGCTGAATGAAGCCTATTTCCTGCAAACAACAAATGCGGGACACAGAAAGAGTTTTGTACCCAGGAGCCCCACAGGGCCCTGCTCGGTTTCACAGCCAGGGCCAGAACTAGGATTAGGCAAAACTGAAGGAGGTACCTGCTTCTTGGGGTGAGGGATGGGGGTGAGGGTCGTGCAAGTGCAAGGTCAGCACCTGAGTGCAGTCAGTGCCTTCCAAGGCCTCCAGGAGATTCTGATGAAGCCAGAAGAGAACCATCCTCTCCTTTCTTTACAGTAAACCACCTCAGTGCGATAGCGGCCATATTGTATTTAAATTATCTGGACCTTAACTCAGATGCATTGAATCAGAATTTTCGGAGGCAGAAAGATGTTCATCTGGCACATATGGGGATGCGGATGAGAATGCTCATCAAAGAGCTGTTTGCTCTGGGAAGGGTTTGGAAGAGAAAAAGAACGTATCAATCATGATACACTGGATAAGCAAAATGTGTGGAGGCATATTGCAGTTACAGGCAAGGAACCAGATGTACCACAGAGCTATGTGACCAGGGCAGAAAAACAAAGTGTTGGATGAAAAATGCAAGAAACGTAATTTAGAGCACAACACCAATTATGTAATTTAGAATCCATGTTTTTTTTAAAGTACAATATTTCTTTTTTTTTTTTTTTTTTTTTTTTTTTTTTTTTTTTTTTTTTGCGGTATGCGGGCCTCTCACTGTTGTGGCCTCTCCCGTTGCGGAGCACAGGCTCCGGACGCACAGGCCTAGCGGCCATGGCTCACGGGCTTAGTTGCTCCGCGGCATGTGGGATCTTCCCGGACCAGGGCACGAACCCGTGTCTCCTGCATCGGCAGGCGGATTCTCAACCACTGCGCCACCAGGGAAGCCCACATTATTTCTTTTTAAACAAAGATCCATGAACAGAGAGGGTAGCAGAGGGGAAGTGGAATAAGAGTGACGACCAAGGATAAGGGGGAAAAATTGGTAAATAATAAGCAGACAAACAAGCATAAAAGAGAAGAACTTTGCAGGCAGATGACAACACGCTCTGAACTGAAGAATATGATTCACGCACCTCCAGCACAAGGTCCTCTAGTTGGCCGCGTGTGTAGCAATCTGCAGATGGAGACAAGAAATCCATTGAAAACGAGAACCCCAGAGGAGTTTTCTGGACCCCTCTGACATCTTTAATTTCAAAGCATTTTATTTCCTAGCACGTCTATAATTTGGCTGCCACATAACTTTCTAGTCACCCTGCCTGACACTTTGCAATCCAGTAATACACTAAAATGTCACAATGTTTCCCACCCCCAGATCTTTATTCATGCCCTGTCTCCTGCTTGAACTTTTTTAAACGCTCTTCACCTGGGTAACTCTTATTTATTCTTTTCAACTCAGCTCAGGTGCCATCTCATCAGGAAAGCGTTTCTGACCCCTCTGGCTGGGTTGATTCATTGGCTTTTACGGCACTGGATTATTTGGTCGTGGAGTGTTATACTACAATCATTGATTTGTGTGCTTTTAAACGTCTCTAGCCCAAGAAATTGCCCTTATCACCTTTTGTTCCTCAGTGCCTGTCAATATTGTACTTGCGATTCAGTAGGTTTTCAAATGTGGTGGGGCTTACCAATAAAGCAGGTGGGGTAGGGCTTAACCAGCGCTAGGAATATTATTTATGTATTCATTCACTTACACAAGACCTCGTTCAGAAAGCACTTAAGGCAGCACTTGAGAGCTAAATTTCCGAGAAGGGGAAGGTGGAATTTCAATGTAATAACCACCAGCAATATCAGCTCTCTGCAGTCACAAGGATGCATCATGGCTGCCTGTCTGAACAGATCAAGATCTGGAGCCTGCCGTGGCTGGTTGGCAAAAGACCTCCATTCCTGCCTGCTACTGCCATCTCCAGGGGACTGGTTGACTTACACTCAGCCGCAGGCCTCCAGATGCCAGGAGAAAACCACAGGTCTGAATGAAAATCACCCTCGTCAGTGGACCAAAAGATAGTTTATTCTTTCCTTTTCTCTTTCAGGTCTCTGAGAGAGGGTTCGCATACCCTGTGTCTTCCAGTCAGGCAGAGACCAGAAGACCATTTTACACTGTTTCCTTATCTACATCAAATAATTTCTGAATGTACAGCCTCACATGATGGATTGATGTAGAAAATTGGAAAGTTCATGTCTTAAAAGATTCACAACCCTCCATTCAGAAAACGTTTCTAATTATAGCCATGCTCCCCTCCCACAGGAAGGAAAATAAATGTTTTATTTAAATCAGTTATGTAAAAGTAAAAAAAAAAAAAAGCTGAAACGCTGAGTCTACAATGAATTTGCCTCCAACTTCACTAATCATCAGGGAAATGCAAATCAAAACCACAATGAGCTATCACCTCACACCTGTCAGAATGGCTATCATCATAGAATCTACAAACAATAAGTGCTGGAGAGGGTGTGGAGAAAAGGGAACCCTCCTACACTGTTGGTGGGAATGTAAATTGATACAGCCACTATGGAGAACAGTATGGTTTTCGAGGTTTCTCAAAAAACTAAAAATAGAACTATTATATGACCAGAAAATTCCAGTCCTGGGTATATATCTGAAAAAAACAAAAACACTGATTTGAAAAGATATATGCACATCAATGTTCATAGCACCATTATTTGCAGTTGCCAAGATCTGGAAGCAACGTAAGTGTCCATCAACAGATGATTAGATAAAGAAGATGTGGTACAGGGAGTTCCCTGGTGGTCTAGTGGCTAGGACTCCACACTCCCAATGCAGGGGGCTTGGGTTCGATCCCCGGTCAGGGAACTGGATCCCACATTGATGATCCGGAGTGCCGCAGCTAAGACCTGGTGCAGCCAAAAATAAATAAATAAAATAAATATTTTTTTAAAAAAGAAGATGTGACATATATATATATATATATATATATATATATATAACTCAGCTATAAAAAAATGAAATTTTGCGATTTGCAGCAACATGGATGACTTGGAAGGTATTATGCTCAGTGAAATAAGTCAGAGAAAGACAAGTACTGTATGATATCACTTATATGTGGGATCTAAAAAGTACAACAACCTAGTGAATATAACAAAAAAGAAACAGACTCACAGGTACGGAGAACAAACTAGTGGTTGCCAGTGGTGGGGGGACAGGAGCAATATTGGGGTACAGGATTAAGAGATACAAACTATTATGTATAAAATAAGCTTCAAGGGGGAATTCCCTGGTGGCCAAGTGCTTAGGATTCTGTGCTTTCACTTCCGAGGGCCCGGGTTCAACCACTGGTAGGGAAACTAAGATCCTGCAATCCACACGGCAAGGCCAAAAAATATTTTTTAAATAAAAAAAATTAGCTACAAGGATATGTTGTACATCACAGGGAATATAGCCAACATTTTATAATAACTATAAATGGGGTATAATCTTAAAAACCTGTGAATAACTATATTCTCTACCTGTAACTTATGTAATATTGTACATGAGCTATACTTCAATAAAAAATAAAATAGAATGAATTTGCCTCATATCCAGAATTTTCTTCAGTATATCATTTTTCTAAAAGAATCATCATAAAGTTTTGGTTGTTTCTTTTCAACAGACCAAATTATATTTGCTTAATGACAGGAAAACGTGATTCGGTAAAATTTAAATTCAATTGGCTAGAAAAACCTCTCCTATATTCTGTAATGTACTGTCTCAGAAGGAGTCAAATAATCAAAGGAAAAAAATTCGGATACTCACTAGAGCAGGATTTCTCAACCTTGGCACTATTGATGTTTTGGGTGGGATCATTCTTTCTTTCAGGGGTGGAAAATGTTCCCTGCTTTACAGAATGTTTAGCAGCATCCCTGGCCTCTACCCACCAGTTGTCAATAGCACCCATCCACCCCCAGTCATCGACAAGCCCAATCACCTCCCCATCGAGAACCACTGCACTACAGGGAGGCACAAAGCCATTCACAGATAAGATGGAGGCTGTAAATTAGAACTTGAGACAGAATACACAGGCCTTTCCTCTAATCCAAACCCCAACAACTGAACTTTCTTAATTCAAAGGTGTCAAACTTGCCAATACGATATTTGGGAGTAAATCCTTTTCTTAATAGCATTTCAAAATCTAAGCAAGAGACATCTGACAGAGGAAGTCTATCTTTCAATAATTAATACTTTTTCATTCCAAAAACTGACGCTTCAATTTTGGCTTCTGACAAAATATTACCCAAGAAAAACAAAGAAGCTAAGTTGACCTCAGTGAACAAGCTTAACCATTCTTGATAAGAAATAATTAGACATTCTTAATGTAGCAGCTAATTATTAAGTGGCAGTAATAGGCAGCATAATGCCTTCCCCCAAAGATGTCCATATCCTAATTTCCAGAATCTGTACAGCAAAAGGATGTGGTTAAATTAAGGATCTTGACAGGAGACATTATCCTGGATCACCCAGTCAGGCCCGATATAATGTTAATGGTCCTTATAAGGGAAAGAGGGAGGCAGAGAGAAGATGTGATGACAGAAGTCAGAGTGATGTGATCACTGCCTTTGACGATGGAAGAAGGAGCCATGAACCAAGGAACGAACGCAGGCAGCTTCTAGAAACTGAGCAGACAAGGAACAGATTCTCTTACAGAGCCTCCAGAAGGAACACAGCCCTGCCTACACCTTGATTTTAGCCCAATGAGACTCTGACCTCCAGAATAGTAAGATCATAAATTTGTATAATTAAACCAACTAAACTTGTGGTAATTTGTCACAGCAGCAAATAAAATGTATACGGTGACAGTCTGAGTACAGCACCATCATGAGGAAAATCCAAGAGGAATATTATGGCCTGCGAAGCCAGGAAAGGGAAATCATGTCTTCATTTTAATAAGCACGGTTAGTACTTTAACCAGAGTTAATTATCTCAGACAATACAACAATGCACTATCTCTCCCTAACAATAGCTCAGAAGGATATAGCTCTTAGGTGTCAGACACTATTATAAGGGTTTTAAATGTATTAATTCATTCGATTATCATAAGAACACTATGATGAAAATACTTTTATTTACCCCCATTTTTCTGATGAAGAAACCAAGATCCCGAGAGGTTAAGTAACAATTCCAAGCACACAGAGCTAGGAAATGGCAACACTGGACTTCAAATCCAGGCAGTCTGGCTCCAGAATCCAAATAAGTGCCATCCAGAGCAGTCCTATGAACTTCAGGGGTGGAAGGCTTAAAAACCAAAACCGGGGACTTCTACACCCAAAGAGGATGCTTGACCATCAGCAGTGTGGCATCTATGTTTCCAAGAGTAGGAACATCTGCTGTTTTTGTCCACCCGGCACCCCTGCCACGTCATTTGGTGAGTAGTGTGTCAAGTTTCCTTGGACAATAACCTCCTCCCACATTGCACAGTCCCCGTGGACTGTCAATCAAGATGCCCCGCCCTCCCCCTGGCCATGCCATACAAGCCAGACCAATACAATCCCCTTCCCCTCCCACCCCTGGAATTTGAATCTCTGAAAGATTCGCCTTAATTCCTGCTCCTGGTTCCTGTCTTTTCTAAAGCCTACAAGGTCTGCTTTTCCTCTGATTTGGTGGGCAACCCCATATCCTTCCAATAAAGTCTTTTTTCATATACGTGTACAAGAGCCAGTTACTGAAACTGAGCATTCAAGAGACTTCATATTTGTTAAGAACCCAATCTGTAAATTGTCTTTCCCATCAACTGAAAAGAGGCTGGAACACTCCTCTCAGCGCTAGAAGAGGCAGAACACAGGAGGCTGATCAGAGAATAGGCAGAGCTGGTAGTGAAAGGGGCTGGGGACTGCAGAGCCATGCAAATAAAATGAAGCTGCAGTCCGATAATTAATCAGAGGCAGTTTGGGAAGTCGACAATTTTCCAAAGCAATTACTGTTGCATAGACTATGTATCCAGAGTGAACTGTGAACAATGATTCAACCACTGCAGCATCCACTAGCATTGACCCCATCAATAAAGGAGGCACTGAACCCAGACGACACAGGAGGTGAATGAGGACCCCGCTGGCATAATTAATCCTTGCATTGTCTTCATGTACGGCTTTCAGTAGCTACCTTGATCTAGTGAACATTAGTGACCATTGCAGTCAAGATACTGTTGACAGAGCTGACAAATCAAATAAGGATTACTTCCCACAGAATGCCACCTTAATAGGGCTCATTTCTTTTGTAGTTACTATATAAAAGTAGGGCAAGAATAAAACTTATTTTGGATTCCCTAGACTTCTGCAGGCCTGTGCATCATTGCAATCTAAAAATGTTTCATTGGGATGCATTTTCCCTCTGCAGTACCTATTATATGTACATCTAAAAATCCACAGCCTCCAATCTCTCAATGTTAAGATAAAAACTTTGAGATCAGCAGCAGTTTCACTGACCTGATTTTAACAGGTCTTAAAGTCACTTTCAGTTGTCAAAACTTTTTTAATTACAAAAAGCTACATTTTTCCAATAAATGAAATGTCAAATGTTTTGAGATTGCCTGAGGCAGACTTTTTAAAGTGTTGTGGGTTTTATTTTTTTTAACTCTCCATTCGTGACTGATTCAGGGACATTAAAGTCCTTATGATTACTATCGTCACCCCTCATCTTTTTCAACAATTTTGTCCTAGATTCAGCCCATAGAAGACAAGTTTTACTGTCACTCTTTAAGAATGTCACTAAGAAGTCATTCTGCTTTCCTGAGATAGCTAACTCCATGATTAGTAGATCTTATGAGGAAAAATCTCCAGTTTAGTCTTTTGACTGAATGTCATGCATTTCTAAGGTCATTAAGAGAACAAGAGCAAATCAAGAATGCATTCAGATTTCAGGGGTTTTTTTTTACTACAAATGTATATCACAGTGGGTCTAGACTTAACAGTCATCAGGGTTTGCTTTTGTATGTTTGTTTACATCCCCAGTATTTATCTTATAACCAGAAGTTTGTACCTTTTGACCACCTTCATCCAATTCCTCCACCCTTCACTTTCTGCCTCTCATAACCACAAATCTGATCGCTTTTTCTGTGAGTTTGGTTGTGTTTTGGTTTGGTTTCTTTTTTTTTTAAGATACCACATATAAGTGAGATCATAGGTTTATCTTTCTCTCTCTGAGTTATCTGAGTCACTTCATTTAGTATAATGCCCTCAATGTCCATCCATGTTGTTGCAAAGGGCAGAATTTCCTTCTTTTTTGTGGCTGAATAATATTCCAATTCCATTGAGTGTATGCATGTGTGTTTATGTCACATTTTCTTTATCTATTCATCTGTTGAGGGACACTTGGTTGTTTCCATGTGTTGGCTACTGTAAATAATGCTGCTATGAACATGAGGATGCAGATATCCCTTCAACATAGTATTTTTGTTTCCTTTGCATATGTTCCCAGAAGTGGAATTGCTGGATTATTGGTTATCAGAATTGACTTCTCATGAAAGCTTACCCACTAAGTAGCTATGTGTCAGGGATAGATTGCAAAAAATCTCCCCAATCCTTCACCTTTCCCTGTCTTAGCTTCTACCATAAAAAAAGTGAAGTCTATTCCCCTGCCCTTGGAATCATAGCTGTTTTCATGATTTGTTTTGGCCATAAGAATGCAACTAAAGTGACAGCGTGTGAGTTGTAGGTCTAGGCCACAAGGAGCCTTGCAGCTTCTACTCTGCTATTGAAACCTGACACCACTATGTGAATAGAACTGGGCTAGTCTGCTGGAGATTAAGAGGTCATTTGGAGAGATGCTCTAGCTACTTGAGCCATCCCAGCCAAGGTCTCAGACATAGAAGTGAGCCAAGTCAAGAAAAGCTGAGCCTACTTCAGACTATAAGGACTGCCATCAGAATGATAGGCAATTAAATGATTGTTATTTTAAGCCACTAAGTTTGAGGATATTTGTTACCCAGCAAAAGCTAACTGATATAGCAGCCCTTACACAGAACACTTAAGCTCTCTAGGTTCTGTAAAACAGGGAAGTTGAAGCAGCACTGGAATTTTCTCATTGTAAAAACATTCTTACTAATATATTTACTACCTGGTTTGCTTCTTAGCACCCAAGTGGAAGGAAGATAAAATGAGATTCACACAACTGTATACAAGAAGGATTAAAGATGTACAGTATAGTATAGTATAGTATAGTATGTGAAAATGCTTGCAAACATTAAAGCATTATACAAAATTAAGCTGTCATTGTAATCACATACAAAGCAAGACTACAAGTTAGTCTAAGGAAAAGAAATAAAGACCAGCACAAAACTGTGCTCCTTCTCCAAGGCAGGCTGAAAAATGGTGAGGAAGGAACTAGTGGTTATTGAGCACCTGCAATGTTCCTGATTATTTACGTGCATTTGCTCATATAACCCTCAAAATGATCTTATAAAGTAGTGTTATTATCAACCCATCTTAAAGATGAGGAAATTAAGGCCTGGAGGTAAATAATTTGCCTAAGTTCAGAATAAGCTATAACAACAAGGGTATGGATGCATGAAGGGTATGAATTTCCAGTTTTCATAACACCGTCTGTCACCCACCAATGCCAAAGTATTTTTATTAGGTTGGCCAAAAAGTTCATTCGGGAATATTATGGCAAAACCTGAATGAACTTTTTGGCCAACCCAATACTTTATCTTTATAGAATGTTTTACTAATATGTCTGATAGAGCAAGTCTCCCATCATTATTTACATTTTTCAAAAACCTCTGCTATTCTTGTACATCTCTTTTACATGATATTTAGAATCACCTTATCAAGATTCTAATTGACATTGCCTTAAACATATAGGTTAATTCTAGGGGAAAATGACAGTTTGGTAGTCAGACTAATGCCCCCACCGAAAGATGTCCATGTCCTAATGCCTGTAATCTGTGAATATGTTATGTTACATGGCAAAGGGGAATTAAGGTTGTAGGTGGAATGAAGGCTGATACTCAGCTGACCTTAAAACTTTATATTTATTTATTTATTTATTTAATTTATTTGGCTGTGCTGGGTCTTAGTGCGGCATGCAGGATCTTCGTTGCCGCATACAGGATCTTTTAGTTGCTGCACGTGGACTCCTTCGTTGTGGCATGCGAACTCTTAGTTGTGGCATGCATGTGGGGTCTACTTCCCTGACCAGGGATCGAACCTGGGCCCCCTGCATTGGGAGTGCAGAGTCTTAGCCACTGGACCACCAGGGAAGTCCCCAGCTGACCTTAAGATAGAGAGATTTTTCTGGATTACCTGGGTGGGCCAAGTGTAATCATAAGGGCCCATAAAAGTGAAAGAGGGTGGAAGAAGAATAAACTTAGAGGAAGATATGACTATGGAAGAAGGGTCAGAAAGGTGCAATGTTGCTGGCTCTGAAGTTGGAGGAAGGAGACTACAAGCCAAGGAATGCAGTGGCCCCTAGAAGCTGTAAACGGCAAGGAAACGGATTCTCCCCTGGAGCCTGCAAAAGGGAATTCAGCCCTGCTGACACCTTGATTTTAGCCCAGTGAAACCCATGTTGAACTTCTAACCTGCAGTGCTATAAGATAATAAATTTGTGTTATTTTAAGCAACTAAATTTGTAGTAATTTTTATAGCAGCAATAGAAAGCATACTCTACAATATTGAAATTTCTCTAACAGTTGGAATATTTGGTTGCAAGCAACAGAAATAGACTCTGACTAACTTAAATATGAAAGATTTTATTGCAGTGACATTAGAAATCTTATAGAACCCACAAAACTTTGGAAAATCAGGGTCTGGAAGTGAAGCAAGAACTATGGGAAGCAAGACAGCAAGATTTCATAACTGAAATCCTTGCATCAGCCAGTGTTCAATTGAAAAATCAGAAACCACTACTCTGGGTATTCGAGCAGAGGGAATTTAATACAGGAAATTGGTTCCATGGGTGTTTGAAGTGCTGAAAAAGCAAAATGAAAAGGGGGTGCAGAGAAAAATGGAGAAGGAGTTACTCTGAATAGGACTGTTAGACACTGATCAGTCTGATACCACTGCCCCTGGGCTAGAGCCCATGAGCCTACATTCACCACTGAGCTTCTGGAGACACCACTCTTGGCACTAGTACTAGTGAAACTGCACCACCACTGCTGAGCAGGAAACCAGTATCCCACACTTGCACTAATGCTGCTGGAGCCCACAGCTTTCTCTATTTCCCCTCAGTTAATTTCTCTGATGGTGCTCTTGAAAAGACTGACTCCAAAAGTGGAAATAAAGACTTCTCCTCTGCCTTCACGTTTTCCATCATTACTTTCCATCAGCAGAATCTAACAGAAATCCAACTAATAATGGAGTTTGGGGAATGTAGTTGGCAGGGTTTTAAACCCACCAGTACACAAGAGAGAAGTGAAAAGTAAGTAGTATAGAGCTGAGAGACAATAGACATCATCTGGCAAGGAAGAGTATGGTTAGTCTGTTAGTTTTCTACTGTTGTGTAATAAATTATCAGAGATGTAGTACCTTAAAACAACCTACATTAATTATCTCAGAGTTTCCATGGGTCAGGAGAACAGACATGGCATAACTTGTTCCTCTGGTCAGGATGTCACCAGACTTTGATCAAGGTGTTGGCCAGGGCTGCCGTCTCATCTGAGTCCCAGGGCCTTGTCCAAGAGCACATGGTTGCTGGCAGAATTCAATGCCTTATAGTTGTAGGACTGAGGTCCCTGCTTTCTAGCTGGCTCTTAGCCAGGGGCTGCTCTCACCTCTGAGAGGTTGTCCACAGTTTCTTGCCATGTGGCCCTCTTCTAATATAGCAGCTTGCTTCTTTAAGGCAGCAGGAGACTCACTTTATCCGGTCTTCTGAGACAAGAGTTTTATATAATGTAACATAATCAAGAGAGTGACTATCTCCTAACATTTATATAATTCTGTTGGCTGGGAGCAAGTCACAGGTTTCACCCACACTCACAGGGAAGGGATTATTCAACAGTGTGACTCATTGGAGGGTCACCTTAGGGTGTGTCTACCATACTTAGGATACATAGATGCTGGCAGCACATATCACTGGTGCTGGATTCTTATGACCACCATGCCTATGGATAATTCCTAAACTTCCCTGAATCTTGATATCACTCTTTCAAGATTCAAGTAGTGTAGGATTCATTGGCTGAACCCCTGTCACAGGCTCCCTCACCCTCTCTCTAAATAATAGAAGGGAGTATTTCCCTCCTTTATTTTCCATAGTGGTTCCACAAATGCTACACAAAATAGAGGTTCTCTCCCAAATAGAAAAGTATCTTCTTGGATACCCACCTGTTATGTCTCTTCTTCTAGAACATATCTTAAAGTGTAGTGGTTGTATTCATATAAGACTTGCATGTTTTTGTTAGTTTTTTATTAGTCAAGAATCTCAGTTTAAAATGACAGGAACCAGAACAGATGGGCTAAAAGAAAAAATAAAATATATTAGTTTAGGTATTGAGAATACCAGGGATGGAGCTAATTTAGAGACCCCAGGAGCTCTTTTGAGAGAGAGAGAGAGAGAGAGAGAGAGAGAGGGAGAGAGATGATAGACATAGATATAAAGACAGAGATGGAGATGGAGATTGTTGAAGGAGGTCATAGAGAGGACATGACCACCGGTTGACCCTCAAGCTGGACCCAGGCAACTGAAGGCTCCTCACCCCCAACCTTGTCCTTGGAATGGGCCTTCTGCTGGCCTGCCCCATAGAAGCTGCCCCAAGGACACTGCCTTGCGATACTAATGTGTTGTTGCGGCCATCTGGATAGCACATGTGACTAAACCCCATTAAGGCCTCTGTATAGACTTTTAAGATTCTGGTGGGTGGTGTGGAGATCCACTCACCTTGCGGCACTCAAGACAAGCCTTGTATGTTAAGTGCCCTTGTTTGTTGCTTAAACCTGCCACCTACCAATCTGGAGTGATCTTGCTCTTTCTTCCATTTCTGCTTGCCCTCCATGTATGGGGGCCAGTTTCAGATTTCACCTGGAAAGCTCCCAAGTTTTTGAACCAACAGAGATGGAGATAGAGATGGTGATTTATAAAAATACATCCTGCCTGCAGTCCCTTCAAAAGCGAAAGACCTTTTTCCATGAGATAGGGAAATGGGCAACTTATTCACACAAAAGTTGTGGATATTAAATTCACAATCCGAAAATGTGAGTGTGTAAAAATGTAACATTTAAATCTAATGTGTAAATATTTCACTGGAATTAGAAAACTCAATTATGACACAATTGTTTACTGTTTTGAGTAGACACTATAAAAATCCTTTAAATAATGTACTTAAAATATATTTTATTTAAAATAACTAAGCTAGGCTTCCCTGGTGGCGCAGTGGTTGAGAGACCGCCTGCCAATGCAGGGGATACGGGTTCGTGCCCCGGTCTGGGAAGATCCCACGTGCCGCGGAGCGGCTGGGCCCGTGAGCCATGGCCGTGGAGCCTGTGCGTCCGGAGCCTGTGCTCTGCAACGGGAGAGGCCACAACAGTGAGAGGCCCGTGTACCATAAAATAAAATAAAATAACTAAGCTTTCAGGGACGTCCCTGGTGGTGCAGTGGTTAAGGCTCCGAGCTCCCGTCAGAGGTCAGATCACAGGGAGAGGACTGGGATTGGCTGCGTGAACACAGCCTTAAGGGGCTAGTGCGGCACAGCTAGCCGGGAGGGAGTCCGGGAAAAGTCTGGAGCTGCTGAAGAGGCAAGAGACTTTTTCTTGCCTCTTTGTTTACTGGTGCACGAGGAGAGGGGATTCAGAGCGCCACTTAAAGGAGCTCCAGAGACAGGCGCGAGCTGAAGCTATCACCACGGACCCCAGAGACGGGCATGAGATGCTAAGGCCACTGCTGCCGCCACCAAGAAGCCTGTGTGCGAGCACAGGTCACTCTCCACACCTCCCCTCCCAGGAGCCTGTGCAGCCCGCCACTGCCAGGGTCCCGTGATCCAGGGACAACTTCCCCAGGAGAACGCACAGCATGCCTCAGGCTGGTTCAACGTCATGCTGGCCTCTGCCGCCGCAGGCTCCCCCCGCACTCTGTGCCCCTCCCTCCCCCCGGCCTGAGTGAGCCAGAGCCCCCAAATCACCTGCTCCTTTAACCCCATCCTGTCTGAGCGAAGAAGAGACGCCCTCAAGCAACCTACACGCAGAGGCACGGCCAAATCCAAAGCTGAACCCCGGGAGCTGTGCGAACAAAGAAGAGAAAGGGAAATCTCTCCCAGCAGCCTCAGAAGCAGCGGATTAAATCTCCACAATCAACTTGATGTTACCTTGCATCTGTGGAATACCTGAATAGACAACGAATCATCCCAAACCGAGGAGGGAACTTTGGAAGCAACGATATATATTTTTTTCCCCTTTTTCTCTTTTTGCGAGTGTGTATGTGTATGCTTCTGTGTGTGATTTTGTCTGTATAGCTTTGCTTTTACCATTTGTCCTAGGGTTCTGTCTGTCCGTTCTTTTGGGGTTTTTTTAGTATAGTTTTTAGCACTCGTTATCATTGGTGGATTTGTTTTTTGGTTTGGTTGCCCTCTTCTTTCTTTCTTTCTTTTTTTTTATTACTGAAAAACTTTTTTAAGAATTATTTTTTATTTTAATAACTTTATTTTATCTTCTTCTTCCTTTTTTTTTTCTCCCTTTTATTCTGAGCCGTGTGGATTAAGGGCTCTTGGTGCTCCAGCCAGGAGTCACTGCTGTGCCTCTAAGGTGGGAGAGCCAACTTCAGTACACTGGTCCACCAGAGACCTCCCAGCTCCACATAATATCAAATGCCAGAAATCTCCCAGAGATCTCCATCTCAACATCAAGTCCCAGCTTCACTCAACGACCAGCAAGCTACAGTGCTGGACACCCTATGCCAAACAGCTAGCAAGACAGGAACACAGCCCCATCCATTAGCAGAGAGGCTGCCTAAAATCATAATAAGGCCACAGACACCCCAAAACACACCACCAGACCTGGACTGGCCCACCAGAAAGACAAGATCCAGCCTCAACCACCAGAACAGAGGTACTAGTCCCCTCCACCAGGAAACCTACACAACCCAATGAACTAACCTTAGCCACTGCAGACAGCCACCAAAAACAACGGGAACTATTAACCTGCAGCCTGCAAAAAGGAGACCCCAAACACAGTAAGATAAGCAAAATGAGAAGACAGAAAAGCACACAGCAGATGAAGGAGCAAGGTTAAAAACCCACCAGACCTAACAAATGAAGAGGAAATAGGCAGTCTACCTGAAAAAATTTAGAATAATGATAGTAAAGATGATCCAAAGTCTTGGAAATAGAATAGACAAAATGCAAGAAACATTTAACAAGGACCTAGAAGAAATAAAGAGGGAGCAAGCAACGATGAGCAACACAATAAATGAAATTAAAAATACTCTAGATGGGATCAATAGCAGAATAACTAAGGCAGAAGAACGGATAAATGACCTGGAAGATAAAATAGTGGAAATAACTACTGCAGAGCAGAAGAAAGAAAAAAGAATGAAAAGAATTGAGGACAGTCTCGAGAGATCTCTGGCAAAACTTTAAATGCACCAACATTGGAATTATAGGGGTCCCAGAAGAAGAGAAAAAGAAAGGGACTGAGAAAATATTTGAAGATATTATAGTTGAAAACTTCCCTAATATGGGAGAGGAAATAGTGAATCAAGTCCAGGAAGCACAGAGAGTCCCATACAGGATAAATCCAAGGAGAAACACGCCAAGACACATATTAATCAAACTATCAAAAATTAAATACAAAGAAAACATATTAAAAGCAGCAAGGGAAAAACAACAAGTAACACACAAGGGAATCCCCATAAGGTTAACAGCTGATCTTTCAGCAGAAAGTCTGCAAGCCAGAAGGGAGTAGCAGGACATATTTAAAGTGATGAAGGAGAAAAACCTACAAGCAAGATTACTCTACCCAGCAAGGATCTCATTCAGATTTGACAGAGAAAGACTCCAAGCTCCCAATGCAGGGGGCCCGGGTTCAATCCCTGGTCAGGGAACTAGATCCCACGTGCATGCCACAACTAAAAGTACACATGCCACAACTAAGGAGCACATGTGCCACAGCTAAGGAGTAGGCAAGCCACAACTTAGGAGCCTGCCTGCCGCAACTAAGATGTGGTGCAACCAAATAAATAAATATAAAATAGAATAAAATAAAATAACTACGCTTTCAAATAACCTAGAAAATGTAACTTTCTTACTTTCTCCTTAACTATATTTAATTTAGCTATTGAGCCCGTAAGGCAGTCAGCAGTATAAAACTTACTCTTGCCAGGGGGTGGGGGAGGGAAGGATTGGGAGTTTGGGATTAGCAGATGCAAACTAATATATATACAGGATGGATAAATAACAAGGTCCTACTGTATAGCACAGGGAACTATATTCAATATCCTGTAACAGACCATAATGGAAAAGAATATGAAAAAGAATATATATGTATTACTGAATCACTTTGCTATACAGCAGAAATCAACCCAACATTGTAAATCAAGTATACTTCAATAAAAAAAAAACAAAAAAACTACTCTTGCCAATTCACCGTAACAGCCATTTTCAGCTTGAAACTCAGGCTCTTTTCAGTAATTTAGTATTCCTCATCCCTTGTTCTCCTCAGAAGTAAGCTAGGTTCTTTCTGGTGACTTATTACAAATCAGGCTTTAATATGAAGAGGTCCTGTCTTTTACCAGAATTAATTGGAATTTAGCTCGCTCATGGGATCTTCACCACTGAGTTCTGGCATTCGTTGCTGAACTCCCTAATCGCATCGTGGCCTGTGGTCACCAGGACAAAATCTGGTTCTTCTTCATCCTGATCCCAAGCACCCTCAGGCCCACTGGTGCTCTCTCAGACTCTCAGAGGTTTAAAAACACTCAGATGCTGTCCCCACAGCAGGCTGACGTTCATGGGCTTCTGTGACACTGACATCAGGGATATCTGCTGGGGGACCTCTCAGCATCGTATCTTCTCCGGAGCCTGGCTAAATGAGAAACTTCTCTTAGAGGCTTGCTGTCTTCTGGCTACGTCTGAGATGTGTGGCACGCTTCCTTCTACCCTCAGATCCCCCAAAACCCACCAGTGGCTTACATCACTCCCTGCCACCCCAGACCCACCCCAGAGAGTGGGCGCCAGACCCCAGTACTCTCTCAGGGACACCACTGATCTCGAACTCTCATTTCCCCTCCAAATTTTGAAACCAAGCAGGACCCTGTGGGGCTCCTGGGCATAGAAGACTTTCTGTGTCCCCCATTCCTTGTTTTTAGGGAATAGACTCCAGTCTCCATGACCTTCCCTGAGTTCCAAAGGGCAGATTCGAACAGTTGCTAATCGGGGAAGGGAGAGGATGCAGAGACAAGGGAGGAGCAGTCAGGAAACCACCTGAGGCCAGACCTAATCTTATTAGCAACCCCATCCTTGAACTATTGCTATAAAACTCCTCACCAACTGGGAATTTGAGGTCGGTAGATGCAAACTATTACATTTAGAATGGATAAGCACAGGAAACTATATTCAATATCCTGTGATAAACCATAAAGGAAAAGAATATAAAACGAGAATGTCTATATGTGTATACCTGAGTCACTGCTTTACAGCAGAGATTGGCACAGCACTGTAAATCAACTATACTTCAATTAAAAAAACAGTCAAAAAACAAAATAAAATGTAAAAACTCCTCACCAAATCTTCCCAGGTAGGGACACACAGTTTTCAAGGGCAGGAGCCCGCTGTGTCTCCCTTTGCCTCGCAAAGCAATAGAGCTACTCTTTCCTACTTCCCCCAAAACTCTGTCTTTGAGATTTGATTCGCCACCCAGTGTACAGAGGCTGAGTCTTGGGTATCAAATTCACTCTGTCCTCACCCTAATAGAATCTACCTGGTCTGGGGCAGGAATTTCTCTTACATCATCGTGCCTTCTTGCTTACCTTGTTGTTAATGGCTAAGCCTTATGTTCCACTTCACTTGGAGATTGTAAAGGAAGTGAAATGGGGAAAAAAATGCTCTTTGAAAACTCTAAAGGTCTTTAAACATAAAAGATGACATTTCAACTAATGACTTCATAATGGACAATATCTTCTTAATTTGAACTTAGTATTCTTCAAACTTTTAGGAAAAAAAGGAAAAACAAAGCAGTTCACGATGATTTTAAAATCTGAATTTATAAATTTGGGCATGATATCTTGAGCAAAATACCTTATTTCTCTAGGGCATGATTCCCTTTTGCAGAAATTTGCATTAGCCATAATAGCAGCTGATTTTTCTTCTAGGCATCAAAACTAGTTTTAGGCTTCATTTTTCTTCTTGTATCACACACAATTAGTTTTAAGACAACTTCCTCAAAAAACATTGACCATACTATTAACATATTCAGGTCAGTCAGCCCAAACAGTCCATGGTTTTAAATTAAAATGAAGAGGAAAATATGGGACATTCAACTTGAAATCAGAAAGAAGGTGCCCAGAAAGTGTCAGAGGTCTTCTACAAGTTGGGGGACCTTTTCATAATCCTTTCTCACTCTTGATCATGTATCAGGCTATCCCTAGGGTGGATGGACCCACAATGCTTGATATTTGATGCTTCTTCCTTCTACTTTGAACAATTTTACCCTGATATAATGTGAGTTTTAAAAATCAGTTGCAGGGCTTCCCTGGTGGCACAGTGGTTGAGAATCTGCCTGCCAATGCAGGGGATACAGGTTCGTGCCCCAGTCCGGGAAGATCCCACATGCCGCGGAGCAGCTGGGCCCGTGAGCCATGGCTGCTGAGCCTGCGCATCCGGAGCCTGTGCTCCGCAACGGGAGAGGCCACAACAGTGAGAGGCCCGCCTAGCACACACACACACAAAAAAAAAATCAGTTGCAGCCTTAAAGAAAAATTAAATGGTACCGTAAAGAGAGTGCATGGAAGAGAGAAGGGCTAATTGTACCTACCTGCTTTACTTTGATGATGACACCCTATAATAACAAATGGTCCCATTGGAGGTTGAAGATACTGAGGAATTTATTCAGCTATTCCTATTACCCCTGGGTTGAGAGTTGTTTCTGGGGCCATCAAGTGCCCCACATAGGTTGTGTCCCCATGAAGCTGAGCAAGCTTTTGCAGTGCCAGAGAAAGCCCTTGGCAAAAGAGCAGAGATATACAGGTACTTGGCAGTGAGAAGCTACAGCTTACTGGGAATGTCCATATCTTAAAGTGACTCAGGCAAGCCCAGAGGATATTGAGCAGAATATCAATGGCATTTATTATATTAGATACCCTCTCTCCCCTAATGGCTCTTGGAATGGTTCCAAGGTCTCCAAGCAAATCTCTCATCACTTCCAAATTTAATATCTCCAAACTTATCTTTCTCAATAACTCAGGAAAGCCACAGTTCACCTCCACTTTCATGACTTTCCCCAGGTAGACACCACACCTGAATAACTGGAAAAGTATTTTTAATTTTATTTTTATATACAAGCTCTTCAGGAGGAAGTGTGACTTTAAAACCTCAAAGACTGAGATTTCTACTCCCAGCCATGATGGAATAACTGGGGCTCAACTTACCCTCCCACTGTAAACAACAAAACTGGTCAAAATATATAAGACAGGGACTTCCCTGGCAGTCCAGTGGTTAAGACTTCACCTTCCAATGAAGGAGGTGCAGGTTCGATCCCTGGTTGGGGAGCTAAGATCCCACATGCCTTGTGGCCAAAAAACCAAAAACATAAAACAGAAGCAATATAGTAATAAATTCACTAAAGTCTTTAAAATAATGGTCCACGTCAAAAAAATCTTCATATATATATATATATATATATGACAATACTTTTTGGACTTTGGATAACAGGCAATACCAGATCATAAGGATTTAAGAAAAACAAACAACAAATAAGGTGAGTCATACAATCACTCCAGTTTTCTGCCTAGAGGCAATTTCCACACTGTGAGGCAGAATCCCAAGTATAGCTGGGAGGTGCTGCTGAATTGAAGAGAGAGTTTTCAGGAAGACTTAGATGGCTGGAATTTCTGGGGCAGAGTACCAGGGAAGAGGGACATGTGCAGAGAAAATAGCTCCAAAAATAAACTTAAGAGTACCGTTGAATCTGTTGCTAAATATCAGTACTAATGTACATATGCATAAGGTGAAAATACTTGATGTTGGTCAAAAGAGAAACTGGAGTTATAATCAATAATTCCCAGAAATCACACAAGACTGTGAGATGTTTAAATTCTGGGAGGCTAGAGAAATTTCGTATTGAACATCCAGACCTTCAAAGGATCGCACTTTAGTACAGAGGCTAAACTAGCCCTAGAGTAAAAGCTATTCTAAATCTACGCTAAGGAATTCCCTCACAGTACAGTGGTTAGGTTTCAGCATTTTCACTGCGGGGGTCCGAGTTTGATCCCTGGCTGGGGAAGATCCCACTAGCTGTACAGCCAAAAATAATAATAATAATAATAAATTCACACTAATAAAGCGAAAAACAAGCCTCAGTGGGATCAAGTTGATCTGTAAGTAATTTACATGCCTGTTAGTACAATGCCCAACACTCCTTAAAGAAAAGCAAGACCTAGCATCACACAATGTAAGAAAACAATGTTCAGCAACTAATCAAAAATCATTAGACATACAAAGAAACAGGAAGATGTTATTCATAACCAGGAGAAAAAAATTAGTTACCAGAAACAGAATCAGAAATGACAGAGATGATGGATTTAGTGGGAAAGACTCTGAAAGAGCTGTTATGACTATGTTCAAGTATTTAAAGGAAAACATGAGCATAGAGAGAAGAGAAATGAAAGATATGATAAATATCCACACAGAATTTTGAGATGAAAAGTACATAATCTGTAATGAAACATTATATATACTGAAAAGAAACTCAATAGATGGGACAACATAGGCTGGACCCATCTAACAAAAGGGCTAGGTCATTGGAAGATAGTACTGAAGGTTTCATGCAGAATGCAACACTGAGAGAGAAAATATATCAGAGAGAATATATAGAGTCCTACAGCTCAACAACAAAAAAATCCAAACAACCCAATTCAAAATTGGACAAGGGACTTGAATAGCCATTTCTCCAAAGAAGATTTACAGATGGCCAATAAGTACATGAAAAGATGGTAAACATCATTAGTCATTAGGAAAATGCAAGTCAAAACCACAATGAAATACCACTTCACATGGATTAGGATGGCTGTTATCTCTCTCTCTCTCTCTCTCTCTCTCTCTCTCTCTCACACACACACACACACACACACACACACACACACACACCTCTCTCTCTCTCTCTCTCTCACACACACACACACACACACACACACAAACTGAAAGTAGGTGCTGCTGAGAATGTGGAGAAATTGAAATTGCAATCCTTGTGCATTACTGGTGAAATGTAAAATGTTACAACCACTGCAGAAAACAATTTGATGGTTCCTCAAAAAGTTAAACATAGAATTACCATGTGATGCAACAATTCCACTTCTCAATATATACCCAAAAGGATTAAAAGTGGGGACTCAAACAGATACTTGAAAATCAATATTCACAACAGCATTATTCATGATAGCCAAAAGGTAGAAACAAACCAAATGTGTAACAACAGATAATGGATAAACAAAAAGTAGTATATGCATAAAATGGAATGTTATTGAGCCTTAAAAACGGAAGGAAATTCTGATGCATGCTACAACATGGATGAACTTTGAAAATATTTTGCTAAGTGAAATAAGCCACACACAAAAAGACAAATATTGGGACTTCCCTGGTGGCACAGTGGTTGGGAATCTGCCTGCCAGTGCAGGGAACATGGGTTCGATCTCTGATCCGGGAAGATCTCACATGCCACAGAGCAACTAAGCCCGCGTGCCACAACTACTGAAGCGCGCGCGCCTAGAGCCCGGGCTCCGCAACAAGAGAAGCCATTGCAATGAGAAGCTCATGCACCGCAGCAAAGAGTAGCCCCTGCTCTCTGCAACTAGAGAAAGCTCACGTGCAGCAACGAAGACCCAACGTGGCCAAAAAAAAAATGTTTTTTATAGACAAATATTGTATAATTCCACTTAGCTATCTAGGATAGGCAAATTCATAGGGAAAAAAGTAGAATAGAAGTTCTTAGGGGTTATGGGGGTGGGGAAGTAATGGGGAGTTATTATTTAATGGGTACAGAGTTTCTGTCTAGGATGATGAAAAAGTTCTGGAGATGGATAGTGGTGAGGTTCGCACAACCCTGTGAACACACTTAATGCCACTGAATTGTACACTTAAAAGTAGTTAAAATGGTAAGTAAATTTTTTGTTATGCATACTTTACCACAATAAAGTGTCAGAGAGAAGATGAGGGACATGGAAATTAGATTGTAAAGTTATATAATATGTCTAATAGGGTTAGAGAATAAGAGAAAGGGGGAAATAGCAAAAAGGGCAACTTGGAGAAATAACATTTGAGAGTTTTCCTGTATTTAAAGAATTGAGTCCTCACTTTTTAAAAAAGTGTACCCCAAGTACCAAGCAGAATAAAGATAAATCACAATCAAATACAGGCATATCTCATTGTATTGTGCTTTGCTTTATTGCACTTCCCACTTATTGTGTTTTTTACAAATTGAAGTTTTCTGGCAAGCCTGCATTGAGCAAATCTATCGGCACTTTTCTAAAAGCATTTACTCACTTCACGTCTGTGTCACATTTTGGTAATTCTCGCAGTATTTCAAACTCTTTCATTATTATTATATTTGTTATGGTGATCTGTGACCACTGATCTTTGCTCTGACTATTGCAAAAAGATTACAACTTGCTGAAGGCTCAGATGATGGGTAGCATTTTTAGCTATAAAGTTTTGTTTTGTTTTGTTTTGTTTTAGGCCACGCCACACAGCATGTAGGATCTCAGCTCCCCAACCAGGGATAGAACCCATGCCCCCTGCAGTGGAAGTGCAGAGTCCTAACCACTGGACCACCAGGGAATTCCCCAGGAATAAAGTATTTTTAAATTAAGGTATGTACATTGTTTTTTTAGACATAATGCTATTGCACACTTAATAGACGATAGCAGTGTAAACATAATTTTATATGCACGGGGAAACAAAAATTTGTGGTACTGCTTTATTGTGATATTCGCTTAATTGTGGTGGTCTGGAACTGAACCCATAATATACCCAAGATATGCCTGTATATTATGGTGAAACTGCAAAATATCAAAGATTGAAAGAAAATTTTAGTTACTAACTCTACTACTCAAGGTAAATACAGCTAGATGCTGTGTGTGTGTGTGTGTGTGTGTGTGTGTGTGTTGAAATAAGTCAGACAGAGAAAGACAAATACTGTATGATATCACTTATATGTGGAATCTTAAAAAGGCAAACTCACAGAAACAAAGAGGAGAACGATAGTTGCCAGGGGCTAGTGGGTGGGGGAAATGGGGAGATGTCGGTCAAGGGTACAAACTTACAGTTATAAAATAAAAATGTTCTGGGATCTAATGTACAGTATGATGACTATAGCTAATAATACTGTACTGTATACTTGAAAGTTGCTGAAAGAGTATATCTTAAATGTTCTCACCACAAGAACAAAATGGTAGTTATGTGACGTGATGGAGGTATTAGCTAACGCTGTCATGGTGACCATTTTGCAATATATAAGTGGATCAAATCAACATGTAATACATCTTAAACTTACACAATGTTGTGTCAATTATATCTCGAAAAAGCTGGGAAAAAAGAATAAAAGCCTTTCACGTGACCTTCCAAAGATCCAGTCTCTATTTTATAGATCCTTGTGGTCTTCCGCTGGAACTGCTGTATCCAGTCAGGAGATAAGGGGAGAGCACACCAGCTCTTAACTGCCTCATATCAGAAGTGACACATCACTCAGAGTCACATTACAGGGGCAAGAACTACTAGCCACATGGCTCTGCTGAGATGCAAGGGGACTGGGAAATGTAGTTTAGTTTTGCACCCAAGAAGAGAAAATTGGGTTGTTAATCATGCAGCTAGTCTCTGCCTCAGCTACCAAAGAGAGAAAGAAAGAAAAAAAAAAGATAATCTACATCAGAATGACAGTCTGATGACAGACTGCAAGACTAAAATTCAAGAGCGGGGAACAGTTTAACACAGACTCACAGACTGGCCCTAAAGTACATAGTAAAGGAAAAGATTTAACCCACAAAAAATGAAACTAAAGGGAAGTAGAAAATGAAAAACAACAGTGATCATGGGAATTATCTATATTTTGGTAGATTTGATGACCTGTTATATGTTTTTTAAAAACATATATATTTTACCCATAAAATTAACTAAAGAAGAATTTAAAAAGAGAGATCTCATTTGCAACAATCACAAAAATGATTGCATCCCTACCAATCAGTTCAACCATTATTAAAGAATGTAAAAGAATATCTGAATAAAAAAGAGAGGGTGTTCGAGGATGGTACATCAGTCAGCTTAGGCTATTGTGCTGATTTTGGAGGTAAGAATCTGTTGCCTCTACTATTCCTACAAAGTCCCAGAATTCCTACAATTTCAGAATTCAGGGCTCACTCTATTCTCTCTCATTCCTGCTTGCAAAGTGGACCAAATCTTGGCTAGGTATATCTCTTACTTACAGTGTCTCCCCAGATGCAGACAATAGGGGTGAGGCCACATGACTAATATTGTCTCCTGCCCTCTCTCCCTAAACCTATAGGCTCATTCAGCACAATATCTGCCTCTCTGAGGTATCACTAGTGATGCTTTACCAAATGTTTGCCACTTCATGATTTTCTTCTTCTAGCCTTTAATAACTGTTTCTTTTCCAAACACCACTTAACTTCAGAGCCAATGCCACATCACTTGATGGTTTTCATGGCAGCACCCCACTTTTGGTCCTGATTATCTCCTTTAGTCAGTTTAGACTTAGTTACAAAGCAGTAACAAATGGCACACAGAAAGCTCTGTGCCTTACAACAACAAAGTTGACTTTTGCTTTTGTTCCATTTCTATCCCAGGACAGCTGTGGCTCCACTCAAGTTTGTCTTCATTCTGGCATGCTGGCTGAAGGGGCAGCCATGATCTGGGGCATGGCTGCTCTCATTGGAAGAGTGAAAGGAGACATGATGGCTCTTGAATTTTCGTTCAGAAGTGGTTAAAGTAAGTCATGTGGCCAAACTTTACCTCAAATGGACGTGGATATATGATGCTGTTCTAGAAAGAGGAAGCGAATATTTTGAATAATTGTGTCAGCAACCACAGATATGAAAACTCAATATTGAAAAGACGTCAATTCTTCCAAAATAAAGTGGTTAGTTTGATGTAATTCAAAAGAATTCCAACATGGTTATTGCTGCTGTTGGGGGTGGGAGCTGGGGGGATGTATGTATATGTATGTACTCAGTTTTGGTTTCTCTCATCTGTTCTGATTTTGCAGAACCTGCAAAGCTGATTCTAGAATTCTTATAGTGATACACAGTACCAACAACTGCCGGAAGCCATTTGAAAGGAGACAATCAAGGAGGAGAGATTTCCTTTGTGCAATATTCTTCCTCATTATAAAGCTATACTATAAACTATGAGATTGGGACACTGGGACAGAAATAAACTCAGCAATTTCACTTCTAGGAATATAATGTAAAGATATTATTACACAGATGGTTACAGAGAGATGCTAAAGAATTTTTATCTGTGATTTGAATTGCACTGTTTACAATAGCATAACATTGGAAATAACCTATATGTGCATCAATAGTTGAATGAATAATTTGTGGTACATCAAAAAGCAGAATGCTAGATTAACTCTTTAAATGACCCAGAGCTGCAAATATCAATATGTCTAAATCTCAAAAACATACTATAAATAGAAAAAAGGAAGTTGCAGGACCCATAATTTATAATACCATTTATATAAAGTTTTTTAAATGAAAGAAATAACATACATTATATACATACAATATATAGAATAACTATATTAGTTGTTTACACATATATGGAGTTATAATATTCATATTATTATGTGTAATGTATAATTCTGGAACATATAACATCTTGGCAAATTCAGGAGAGTGGTGAACTTGAGGAGAGAGAGAGAGGAATGGGTTGGAGGGGTCAATACAGAGGGCTGCGTTGCTCTCTGATGTTTCATTACTCAGAACGTATCTGAAGCAAATATGGCAAAATGTTAACATTTGATAAAGCCAAGTGTTAGGTAGACAAGTATTTGTTCTTTTATTTTCCATAACTTAGTGTGTTTACAATATTTCATAATAAAATATTTCTAAGACCTAGCAACAGTCAGTTAACATTTTCTACTGGAAACTTCCAGACATCAACTACGCAAATATATATACAAATGTCGAAGTTCATGTTTTAAACAATATTGATCTCCTAGACTTTATAGTACTTTGTTACATTCTATTTTCACTCCAAGTATCATAAATAGCTTTTATGTTAATGCATATATATTAAAAATATCTTAATGGCTTATAATATTTCATTATACATTTGTATCATAATTGTGTCATAATTTTAAACCAGTCTTGTCTTGTCATACATTTGTTTCCAATATTTCATTGTCATAGTCAAAACCACAATAAATATTATTTAATAAATGTCTGTCCAATTATGTGATTATGTTCATAAAAATTCCTTAAAGTGAAAATGCTTAAATAAAGGAAATGCACTTTTTAACACTTCAACACATATTGCCTAAGTTGTCCTTCAGAAAAATCTATTCTAATTTACACTTCAAGTGTGCCTGAAATTGTGTTTTTCCTCTAGTTTAGTCTTTACCAGTTTTAATAATCTTTATTATTTAAAGATCCATTTGGAAACCTTAACTTCCCAACTGACAGAGGGCAGCCAGGGCTGTTTCTCCATAACTGGTTGTCCTAAAACAGCTGTGTTTGCTTAAACATAAAATTTCTCAATAAACTAATTATAAATTGCATTTTGCTGAGTGATAAGAAATGTGACAAATCTTGGGAAAATATTGTCTATACCCTTGAGGCCAGTGCTATATATTTTATTATAGGTATTTTGAGCTCTGTAGGAAGTGTACAGTTCTCTTTCATTTCAGCTGGTGACTTGTCCTGAAGTCTAATTAGTCTAATTGGATAGGGAGATTCAAAGGTTGAGACAAGTACTCCAGAGCAAGAAGCTTTTTTTATCCCACTGGCAGTTTCCTGCTGCTTCTTGAAATTGCCCTCAGTTCCCAAGTGACACTTCCCCTTTCGTTTCTAACAACAGACCAATGAAAATTAAAATCATGTTCCAGGTTTTGGTAAATGTGGGCCCCACCCTCCCAGTTTCTGGTTTGACAAGTACTGTTGGGATGCAACAAAACATAAAACTTTAATCAATCTGGTGCCATGTGAAATGAGATACAGAAGAGGTCACGTTGGAGGATCTTATTAAAGTTAACCCTTGTTACAAACTTCTTATTGCCTAAGAAATTGCTTAAGTAAAATAATAATGTTTTACATGGTTTTAAGTAAAAAAAATTACATAAGTAAAATACATCCTTTGACTCCTACTATAGAATAGAAAGATCAGTATGTTTTTTTATTGACAAAAACTTACAGTGAAATCGATAATTGGTTCTGTCATCTAATTATCATCATAAATACGTCTTAAGATCAATTACTCTAAAACACCATCATTTTGGGCAGATGATCCTGTATCACAATTAGGCTTAACTGGGAGTGACAGCAACCCCAAAAACATCGCTTAACCCAACTGAAGTTTATTTTTCTCCCATATACGGAAGTATAGGGTTTATCTCTCACGCTCTGGAGTGCAAGAGACTTGGCCTCCAGCTTACTAGTCACTTTCTTCCTCATCCTTCCCAATCAGCATAATGTCACCAATGTGATGGATCAATGTGCTATCCTGTGGGACTGCCCATATCCGTTTGGACTATGTGATTACAGAGGACAGGCAAGTTAATACAGCCTTGTGGCAAAACTGTAAATGCATGTTTGTCCATTTCAGTTAAATGAGAAATGTTTCTGATCCTCTTTACTGACTGGGATAGAAAGGAACACATTTGCCAAATCAAAGGCTGCATATCATGTACCTGACACCATGTTAATCTGCTCTAACATAGATACCGGGTCTGGCATGGCAGTTGTGGATGGGCCTATCAAGCAGTAGTCCATGATCATTCTCCAGGATCCACCCAGTTTCTGCAGGGTCCAGACTAGGGAATTTAAGGAATCATGAGATCCTTTTAGATCCTTAAGGTGGCAATAATCTACGCCATCCGCTAGGATACAATACTGTCTAGGAGTTACTACTTTGGCTGCTGGGGATGAGGGTGAGGGAGTAAAGGGTAGAAGAATGGTTGTGTTTCATCCACTTTGGTCTTCCCGATTGTAACAGCTCTTATCCCACACACAGGCCAAGCACCAGTGTGGGGGTTAAATCAATTGCCAAGTATGTCCATCACAACTATACATTCAAAGATTAGGAAAATGACAACCAGGTGGGTCCATTAAAAAAGTGGAGACATTTTATGGGACTTCCCTGGTGGCACAGTGGTTAAAGAGTCTGCCCGCCAATGCAGGGGACACGGGTTCGAGCCCTGGTCCGGGAAGATCCCACGTGCCACGGAGCGAGTAAGCCCACGAGCCACAACTACTGAGCCTGCATGCCGCAACTACTGACGCTCGTGTGCCTAGAGCCTGTGCTCCGCATCAAGAGAAGTCACCGCAATGAGAAGTCTGCGCACCGCAATGAAGAGCAGCCCCCGTTCGCCGCAACTAGAGAAAGCCCGCGCGCAGCAACGAAGACCCAACGCAGCCAAAAATAAATAAAATTTTTTTTTTAAAGTGGAGACATTTTAAGCTGAACTTTGGCCCCCATATGCCTCCACTCTAATAATGGGCCATGATGATGCTCTGAGTCCCTGCATATCAATATCAACTCAGAGCCTTTGTCCAACTGTCCTCAAAATGTCTGCACATTTCCCTTTCCCAACTGCAGGGGAGCAAAACGAATTTTTCTTCTACTCTTCTAGGTGCTTGGCTGAAACCACACTGTAATACAAGATAAAAAGGAAAAACACAAACAGAAGTTTAATAACATGTATAAGTCCTGTGTACACGGGAGATGTTTTCCTGGGAGATACCCAGGAAAAATGTGGAAAAACTCCCCAAGATGGCCCAAACCACCACCTTAAATACCATCTTAAGCTAAAGACAAAAGATGTTTGGGGGTGGGGGGATGGGAAAGCCAGTTATGGGAGGTTATCAGAAAAAGCACAGAAAATACAGGTAAGGTTGTTATGCAGGTATAAGTCATTGCCTTCTCCATTGATAAGAGTTCCTAGAGATTTACTCATCCTTCTCTTCCAGGAACAAAGAGGGAGATACCCTTACAAATGGAGATTTCCCTTATAAATGTAAATGTCTCTCTCTTACAAAAGGATAACTTCTACTCTGTTTTGAGATTCTCCTGCACCTGACATTTCTTTAAGATCATCAGTCTAAGATAATCCTTATGCTAAAGAGGCATATTTTGGGAGGGCAGATTCTGCTTCCCTTCAAGACCAAAGTGAGCAAGAACAAGGAAGTTATACTGGGCATTTGCTGTGTGGGTAAAGCATGGTTACTTCCCTTACATGGAGCAAAGGGAAGTCTTGGAGCTGAGTCAGGTAACTTGTGCTGAGCAGGCAAGTGCTGATTGATTGACCCAGACCTTCCTTTTCTGGGAAAGACAGCATGGAAACTTAGTAAAGTTTTGGTTTTCTGATATGGGGCTTAGCATGAGAGACTCCACCTTGGGCCTAATCTGTTTTGTTTTTTTTTTTTTAACACTGGGAAGCCAAAATATTTAGGGGCATGCCCCACACATCCTCAACCCATATATCAGATTCCCGGGTTGCCCAAAAGGAGGCTCTGACCTTGGCATAATAGACTGTCTCAGTTGAGCATTCAATCATCTTTGAAGGTCAGTGAATATAACTATTGAATCTTGAGTTTTTCTTCAGCTTTTTTGGCTTTTCCACTGCAGGAGATAAGGGTCTCTTTGTAAACTACCAAAAAGGCCTTCTGGCCTTCACACCTGTTTTTCAATTATTTACTAACTGCCCTGAGTTTTTCATTATCTCTCTGTAGGGTGTAGATGAACTGTAACAGCAACCAGAGAATTCCACAATTCCATTGTTCTTATATGCATTTCCACCTTCCCCCTCACCTCACTCCCACTCATCATCTCTGGACTTTTCAAATCCTGGCGCCAGCTTGAGCATTCCCCTTCCAACAGAACCTTCTCCCAAATCACCACTAGTGTGAGTGTTAGTAATAAGACCACATTAGGCCAGGAACTGACTATGTCCTACATACGACCCAGGATGGGGGTCCTCATTGCCACACAGGTAGTAAGTGACCAGTCACCAATTCCCATCTTTTTTTTTTTTTTTTTTTTTGGCCACGCGGCAGGTAGGATCTTAGTTCCCCACCCAGGGATGGAACCTGTACCCCCTGCAGTGGAAGTGAAGAGTCTTAACCACTGGACCACCAGGGAAGTCCTGACCAATTCCCATCTTTTCTCCTCCTTTCTCAGACCACTTCCAGTACCAACTGTGTCAGGTCCCGTGAGAAGCAAATGGTGAGACAGAGTGAAGAGTGCTAAAACTTTATTGGGGCCATTTGATACTTGGGGAAAATGAAGAGAGAGGAAGTAGAACAGAGAAAGCCTTTAAACTGTGATGCAGATTAGACACCTATGGGGAAAAAATGGAGTAGAAAGTAGAATCAGAGAGAGAGAACCTCAGGCTGCAATGCAGATCTGACAAAGTCTCAGCCAACCCAGTGGGGAGCTCTGAACAGAGATTGCCCATTAGTGAAGACCTATGTTTGGCAGAAATGGCCAGGCCTTTGGCTGGAAGAGCAGGGCTTCACGATGATGTGCTAAGGCACATGCTAAAGACGCTGAATTTGGAGGCTGTCAGCTAACCGCACTCTTTGCAGCTGATGAACAAGTTCTTTCTTAAATGAAGATACAAGTGGCACATCGTGTTTGCCATCGCAGGGGAAAATAACAGATGTCTACCTTATTTTCATCAGTAATACGAATACCTTCTATGCTAAACAAGTAAGTTATAGAGAATTTCATTCTCATGGTTCCTTTTTAAAGAAAATTGGCTCACCTACAACCTCCACAAGGAGAAAAGTAGACAAAAAGTATATAATCAATACTATAGTATTAATACTATTTATTAAGCACCTGCTATTTTTAGATACTAAACAAGGTACCACGTAGAAATTCTCTTTAACCTTTACACTATTCATTGCCCATGGGTAACCCTCATCTCCAAGGATGGACCATTTCACACTATTGGCAAAAGTGAACAGAACAGGGACTTCCCTGGCGGTCAAGTGTTTAAGAATCTGTGCTTCCAATGCAGGGAGCGCAGGTTTGATCCCTGGTCGGGGAACTAGGACTCAGGTTCAGGTTCACTCTGGTCCCCTTTCTCCCACCATTTTGTTTTTTGAACTCTAAATTTGTATGTGACTTTGGCTGACACATGTTCCTGGCTTCATCTCTGGGTTTCTTCTCCTTTTGGCTACACTTGGTTTTCCTTCTCAGCTCCTCAGATACAGTGATACAGACCTTGGTCCATTTCCTGACCCACACACTGATACCCTCAGGTCTCTGCTCCCAGTCATGAGGGGAAAAGGCACCCAACTCCATCTTCCTCCTACACAGGGGTTATCCCTGCTGCGTGTCCTCTAGTTGGGGAACAAGAAAAAATAACTAATCAGGCAAGATTGATAATGTTACCCCAATTTACAGATGAAGAAACTGAGTCCCAGGGAATTAAGGTAATTGCTCAAAAGCTGTTACATTGTGTAGCTAGGTATACCAGGTATTGTTAAGAGACACTATTTAAAACTTGGGAAATAAGGGGAGAATTGGGTTGCCTGTCTTTCAATACCATCTTGGGATGTTGACAGGATCACCTGAGGATTAATTATCTAGGGGATGTAGCTGTATGCAGTTGCCATTTACTATTAACGAAGGGCTCAGACTCTGAAGTTATATGATAATTATTCTGTCCAATAAAAATTATAACCCCAAAGTTACAGTTTCATTGCCCTTTGGACATTACCCAGTTTTTTTCTCTAACTTAGTAAATTTATTTAGAACTGCCTTTCCTGGTGAACAAAAAATATGCCAGTCCTCAAGATGTTCTTTGAACCAGCGTTACCATCTTACTGATCCCCTCATTAATGAATTGAATAAAATCATTGATCTATGTCCATTCTGTATTTGTATGAGAGCCATGTTTTTAACTTTGGAAAATCAGTCTTTGACACCATGATGTTTGACTTCAAAGTCCTTGGTCTTTCCTTCTATTAGATGACCTTTCAAGATGGGCATGCCGATATATACTGGAACAGGAAAAGAGCTGTGACCCTCTGAGGTTAGTTTCCTCTAGAATTGAGAGAGAGATCTTATGCTGCCTACCTCTGCTCATGTCAAGCATAGGCCCCCATCTTGGGTCATGTGTTTGAGAAGAGCTTTCCTCTTACAGTGATTTCTGAAGGAAAGAATAGCTCAGGTACATTGACCATGAGATGGGCCCCCCATAATTGTTCCTGAGATTTTTGAAACCTTGAAACAAAGCCTAAATATTTGAAGCAGAGGCTTGAATTCCTCTTTGAGGGCTCTCTTGCTTTGGGAAGTCATTGGGAGACATAAAAGTAAAGCCAAGATCTTATTCCGGAATGGACTAGGAAGTATTAATGTACTCTGTATACTGCAGAAAACTGTATTCCTTGTGGGGAGGGTGACATGCTGAGAGTTTAGGCTGCTTTGTGTCATGGTAACTATTGATGCCTGGCTAGATGCTGGAGCCTCTTCTTCTACTCCTAATACATAGAAATGCTAGATAAGATAGGAGAAAAAATGTTTTAAACATAGTTGAGCTCAAAAGCAAATCTCTGGGTGTCAGAAGAACAAGGAATGTTAGAATCAAAGCAGTGAGGAGGAATTGAAGCCTCAGGGGCTGCACTATCGACATGAGAACCGGACTGGAACCCAGGCTGAAGCAGCCAGTCAAATCAGGAAACCAGACCTAGCCTCTCTGAATAAAGGTGGGCACTAGAAAGGGGTTTCCTTGTCCTTAGTCAGAGAGTAGAAGTAGAATGTATATAAGAAGGGTGCCCACCGTGGGTCACTGGAGGAAACAGAGCTACTGCAAGAAACTGGAACCCTGAGGGTGATCTCTGCCTGGGGGTGAGTACAAGTTTGTACTACCTTAGAGTATGAGTTTCCTCTGCTGAGTAACTTACTTGAAACTGATCTGAATCTATGCATTTTGCAAGGCCAGAGCAGAGGCAAATGTTAAACCATCCAACTGAGATACCTCCTCAACCAGGGCACACAGAGGACTCTCATCGAAGAGAATTCCCAGTGAAAATGAGCTCACAGCAAAAAAATTACCAAGTACATGAGGACATTCTCTGCCCAGAGGGTCTGCTCTGAGTGATGCTGATAATCAAAGAATCCATTGCAAGGAACCACAGAGAAATGTAACAGATGTAGGGGAACCATCCTCTCCTTTTTCCTTTTTCTTAATGAGCATGTTAAAAAGGAACATTTGCTTCTTTAAGCAATGGAAAGGGTTGTACCTTGGTTTTGGCACCGCTGGAAGCTGATTCTGAGACAAGCAATGTAGTGCAAGCAGGTCATTCGGGCTGTACAGAAATCACCTGGGGGTGGGGAGAGATACAGAGAAGGCAAGACAGATAAGGTGCTTTTTTTTTTTGTGGTATGCAGGCCTCTCACTGTTGTGGCCTCTTCCGTTGTGGACCACAGGCTCCGGACGCGCAGGCTCAGCCAGCGGCCATGGCTCACGGGCCCGGCCGCTCTGCGGCATGTGGGATCTTCCCGGACCGGGGCACGAACCCGTGTCCCCTGCATCGGCAGGCGGACTCTCAACCACTGCGCCACCAGGGAAGCCCCAGATAAGGTGCATTTTTAAGCCAACTACTATGGTAGGCACCTGGAGCTTAACTTTATGGGGCAACTCTGGAGAAATGGTATAAAATACACAGCTCTGAATTATCCCACCCAAGAGAAGCCAGAGCTGGGGTATTAATAATGAGATATAATTTATAATGAGGGATAATAATTACAGTGAGAGGTTTGGCTGAGGGCTGTTCTCAGAGAGTTCATTCCCTGGCACTTCTGCCCTGCTGCCCCAAGCAGAGTAGTGCCAGGAAACAAAACAAAACAAAACAAAACAAAAAACACTTTACACACAGAGATGCTGCTGCTAGCCAGTGGAAGTCAGAAAAAATACAATGAAATGATTAAGATGGGAGGGCAATGGATGGGGCACTGAGAGTATCAGCTACAAGCAACTTCGGACTGTGTCTCTGCCTTTTCATTCCCTTTACCTACCTGGGGGTGGAGAGAGCACAAGTAGAATATAGAGCCCCTTCTCTGGAGGGCATTTGTAAGTTTCTTTTTCCCCTCTGACTCTCTTCTAGTCCTGGGAAGCCTTTATATATCTTTAGGTGGTTCTGATTGATCTGGTGTTCTTCCAAATCTTTCTGTGTCTAGCCTGAAGTCTTCAGGGGCTTGGCTTTTGATACCCAAACCACTCAGGCTCTTGTGATCCAAAATCTTTTCTCTCATAAATATCAGTTCTGCAAAGAGCTTCAAAAGCATATTTTGTAACACAAAAGAAAATGATTCTTTTCTCTCTTTCTGCTCTTTTTTTTTCTTTTTTTTTTTTTTTTGCAGTACGCGGGCCTCTCACTGTTGTGGCCTCTCCTGTTGTGGAGCACAGGCTCCGGACGCGCAGGCTCAGCGGCCATGGCTCACGGGCCCACCCGCTCGGCGGCATGTGGGATCTTCCCGGACCCGGGCACGAACCCGTGTCCCCTGCATCGGCAGGCGGACTCTCAACCACTGCGCCACCAGGGAAGCCCTCTGCTCCTTTTAATAAGGGAAATGATGTGGGGTTATAAAGGAATTACTAATAATGAAAATCACATTGCTTTAAATTTCAAAATCCTCTTCTGCTACAGGAAATATGGTGCTGCTTTGTTTTCTATAAATCACCTTAAACTCTGTTTTGTCTCCATTCTCACTGGGCAGGTTGATCTCAATCATTATTGGGACAACTCCCCTCCTGCTGTTATATCAGAATCCAAGAGCCTTGTAGAGAAAAGGGGAAAAAGCCCTATGCAGTAAGGAATTTGATCTTGCCAAAAGAGTGGTCTGGTCTTTGTCCTTGCTCTTGGAGGTAACTTCTAAACACTTGGAAATTCCCTCGTGAAAGGAGTGTCTTTGTTATGCATAGTGAACTCCTTGGACCACACCTGATATTTTATGTTAGTGACTCTGTGTGGCTGGCCATACTAGGAAGACTAACCATAGAGAGGAGATAGGGAGGTGGGGGATGGAGATTCCATTCAACCACATTTCAATCAATCATACCTACATAATGAAGCCCCAATAAAAACTCTGAACAGGGCTTCCCTGGTGGCGCAGTGGTTGAGAATCCGCCTGCCGATGCAAGGGACACGGGTTCGTGCCCCGGTCCGGGAAGATCCCACATGCCGCGGAGCGGCTGGGCCTGTGAGCCATGGCCGCTGGGCCTGCGCGTCCGGAGCCTGTGCTCCGCAACGGGAGAGGCCACAACAGTGAGAGGCCCGCGTACCACAAAAAAAAAAAAAAAAAAAAACTCTGAACAAATAAAGCTTGGATGAACTTCCCAGATTGAGAATACACATGGAATATTGTTACATATCCATGTCAGAAGGGTAATGCATCCTGAGGCCAATGCAATCTCCGAGTTTGGAACCCTTTGGAACACTCCCACACTATGCCCTATGTATACATTTTTGGCTGATTTTAATGTCTTTTTCCTATAATAAATGTAACTGTGAATATAATAGGTTTCGTTGCATTATGTGAGTCTTTCTAGGGAAATATCTAACCTGAAGGTGGTTTGAGATACCTCTGCTTAGCACTGTTGGTGGGAATGTAAATTGGTGCAGCCACTATAGAAAATACTATGGAGGTTCCTCAAAAAATTAAGAATAGAACTACTATATAATCCAGCAATTCCACTTCTGGGTATATATCTAAAGGAAATGAAATCATTATATTGAAGAGATATCTGCACCCTAATGTTCACTACAGCACTATTTACAATAGCCAAAACATGGAAATAACCTAAGTGTCCATCAATGGATGAATCAATAAAGAAAAAGTTATATATATATATATATATATATATATATATATATAGTGTATATGTGATTATTTATATATATATACAAATATATATAATGAAATATTATGCAGCCATAAAAAAGAAAGAAATCCTGCCATTTGCAACAAGATGGATGGACTGTGACGAGATTATGCTAAGTGAAATAAGTCAGACAGAGAAGATTAATATTATATGATCTCATATGTGGAATCTAAAACAAAACAAAAACCCAAGATCATAGAAAAGAGATGAGATTCCTTGTTACCAAAGGTGGGGGTGGGGGATGGGTGAACTTGATGAAGGCAGCCAAAAGTCACAAACTTCCAGTTACAAGATAAATAAGTACAGGCAGTCCCTGACTTATGATGGTTCAACTTACCATTTTTTGACTTTACAATGGTGTGAAAGTGATACACATTCCACAGAAACTATACTTTGAAGTTTGATCTTTTCCCAGGCTAGGCATATGTGCGACAATATTCTCTCATGACACTGGGCAGCAAAAGTGATCCATGGCTCCCAGTCAGCCACATGATCATGAGAGTGAACAACCAATACACTTACAACCATCTATACCCATACAGCCATTCTGTTTTTCACTTTCAGTAGAGAATTCAATAAATTACATGAGATATTTAACACTTCATTATAAAATAGGTTTTGTGTTACATGATTTTGCCCAAGGGTAAGGTAATGTAAATGTTCTGAGCACATTTAAGGTAGGTTAGACCAAGCTATGATGTTCAGTAGGTTAGGTGTATTAAGTGCATTTTTGACTTACAATGTTTTCAACTTACAATTGGTTTATCTGGACGTAACCTCTTTGTAAGTTGAGGAGGATCTATATTGGGGATGTAATGTACATGATAGTGAACACTATTGTATAGTACATTTGAAAGTTGCTGAGAGAATAGTAGATCCTAAAAGTTCTCACCCCCCCCCAAAATTGTGTTTTTTTGGTAACTATATGAGGCAATGGCTGTTAACTAAACCTTGTGGTAATCATTTTGCAGTATATGTACGTCAAGTCAGTATGCTGTACACCTTAAAATTATACAGTATTGTGTGCTAATTATAGCTCAATAAAACTGAAAAAAAAAAAAAGAAAGTCTTGCACTTGTAGTTAGTGTCAGAATTCTTGGGCAGAATTGGCAATCTGTTAGACTATGTCTTTAACCTGCAGTTTGGCTAACTCCAAGCAGACCCCTCATCTTCATTTCATCATAGCTGATTATTCTGTTGTCAAAGACTGAGTTTCCCTTGAGATACAGCAGTCCTTTGCTTTGTTCCCTACGTGGGTCACAGAATTTGCAGAGGTGAGGATCCACATAGCTGTGTCCACCAAGCCCTTTGAGCATTGCTGCCTTCCTGAGATTCTGCCAAATCACTGCCCCTTTGCTCTCCTTATCAATAAACGCATTCATAGTGACACTGCTCATAATAGCCCCAAACTGGAAACAGTCCAAATGTCCATCAAAGGTAGAGAGGATAAATAAATTGTGGTACAGCCATACAATGGGATATTATACAGCACCAAGAATGAACAAACAACATGACACAAAACAACATGGATGGATCTCACAATCTTAATGTTAAATGAAAGAAACTAGAAACAAGAACATTTAGGAGAGTAGAATTTGCCACCCTAAAATATGTCTCTTTGCCATATTAATTGTTTTAAGCTATTATTTTCCAAGAGAAACAGCAGACATCGAAAGGGCTCTGAAAACCAAGTAGGTGTTGCCCTTTTGTAAGACATATTTACATTTGTAAAGGAAATCTCCATTTGCAAGAGGGCCTCACTCTCTGTACCTGGAAGAGGAGGATGACCAAATATCTAGAAACCTATCAATGGAGAAGGCAATGACTTAAATCTGCATCACAATCACCCTTGTTTACTGTGCTTTTCCTGGGAACCTCCCATAACTGACTCTCCCCACCCTCAGCCATCGTCTTTTTTGTTTAGCTGTGGATGGTATTTAAAGGGAAGGCTTTGGCCATTTTGGTGAGTTACTCAGTTTTTCTGGGTCTCTCCCCTGTATACATGTTAATAAATGTTTGTTTGATTGTCTCCTGTTAATCTGTCTCCTGTCAATTTAACTTTTAGACCAGCCAGAAGGACTTGGAAGGATAGAGGAAAATTTCTTCCTCCCCAACAAGTACAAACTGTATGGTTTCATTTATATAAATTTTTTTTGGGGGGGTTTTTTTTTTTTTTTTTTTTTTTTGCGGTACGCAGGCCTCTCAGATTGCGGAGCACAGGCTCCGGAGTGCACAGGCTCAGCAGCCATGGCTCACGGGCCTAGCCGCTCCGCGGCATGTGGGATCTTCCCAGACTGGGGCATGAACCCGTGTCCCCTGCATCGGCAGGCAGACTCTCAACCACTGCGCCACCAGGGAAGCCCAATATATAAATTTTTAAAACAGGTAAAACTAATCTAAAGTACTTAAGTAAGGATACTAGTTGAAGGATAGCAGAATATGCCATCTCCAAATATGCCTCTTTGGCATAAGGATTATTTTGAGGTGGCATATTTTTGAGAAAAAGTAGACACAGGAGAAGCTCTAAAATCAGAGTAGAATTTACTCTTTTGTGAGGGAAATTTACATTTCTAAGATTAATCTCCATTTTTAAGGGTGTCTTTCTCTCTGTACCAGGAAGAAGAGGATGACTCTAAAACACAAGGAGCTCTCATCGTGGAGAAAGGCATGGACTTAAACTTGCTAACAATCTGTGTTTTTCTGGTAACCTTCCATAACTGATCTCCTTACCCCTCTTGAAGATGGTATTTAAGGTGGTGTCTTGGGCCATTTTACAGAGCTTTACTCAGTTTCCCTGGGTATCTCCCATGTGCACAGAAGGAATATATATTAAACTGGTTTTTTTTTTCTCCTGTTAATCTGCCTTTTATTACGGGAGTCTCAGCCAAGAGCTCAGAAGGATAGAGGGAAATTTAGTTTTGGTGGTTATTCAAGGGGTAGTGACTGAAAGAATGCACAAGAGGGCTTCCGGGACCCTAGAAATATTCTCTTTCTTGATCTGGATACTAGTTGCATATGTGTGTTCACTTGGTGAAATTTTGTACAGCTACACACTTATGATTTGTGCATTATGTATGTTATATTTCAATTAAAAGTTTACAATAATATGGTATCCTGCTCTCCCTTTGCCCTTAGGGCCACTTCTCTTCAGTGAACTCAGGGTTTAGAAAAAAATTCCAGGATGGGAGGTATCTCGTACTGACTTCTGCCTAGGGTGACCAACTTGTCCCAGCTTGCCTGGGACTTTCCCAGTTTTTGTACTGAAAGTTCCACATGCCAGGAACTCCCCCTCCCCAAGTCCTGGACAAACTGGGAGAGTTGGTCACCCTGTTTCAGTCTACAAATATAAATTTGGGAAGGGGCATAAAAAGAATTGACTAACTTTCTGGAATGGAGGAAGCAAGAACATACATTATGCTCCCAATAAATTATCCCAGCACAATACTTACAGCTTACTCATCCCCATAATTAACAAAAGTTCTCTCTGTTTGGGCAATTAAAGGCACACAATATCACTTTAAAAGTCAGAATCTAGGACTTCCCTTGTGACGCAGTGGTTAAGAATCCACCTGCCAATGCAGGGGACACAGGTTCAAGACCTGCTCTGGGAAGATCCCGCATGCCGCGGAGCACCTAAGCCCGTACGCCACAACTACCGAGCCTGCGCTCTAGAGCCCACGAGCCACAACTACTGAGCCCACGTGCCACCATTACTGAAGCCCACACGCCTAGAGCCTGTGCTCCTCAACAAGAGAAGCCACCGCAGTGAGAAGCCCACACACCACGACAAAGAGTAGCCCCCGCTCGCTGCAACTAGAGAAAGCCCACACGCAGCAACGAAGACCCAACACAGCCAAAAATAATAAATAAATAAATAAATAAAAGCCAGAATCTACATTAACCTGAAAGCTCAGGTCACACACGCGCTGCACACACACACACAAAGAACAATCTGAACCTAGATCCAGAGGGAGTTATTCAGTTGGAAAGTTTACTTTTAGAAAGGTCAAGTTATTCTCTCTGAAGTTCCTGTAGACAAGTGATTTTAGAGATAGAGGTCCCTTGAGATCTACAGGAAATGCTATTATAATACAAATAAACCTTCATGCAATGCAGCTGTGACATTTGATACCAGAGAGAATATGACTGAAAATACACAGCACCACTCTGGCTTTTCTCAAATGCAAAGGGAATTGTCAGAGACAACTATAACTTGCAAAGACAAAAACCAAAACATGTGAATTTCCATTTAGAGTTCAAAGGTTAAAGATGCCGGGCAGTGGGTGGTAAGGGTAGGCTGCAGAATAGCTACCAGAAATACTGACTTCCGTCTTGGCCAAATATTTCCAAAATGAGAAGCCAGAAAAGAGGGGACCCAGTTTAAACGAACTTCTCAGTCAATAAGTCCCTTAAACAAAGTGTTGTTCCCTTAACTTCTTCCATTGCCCGGTGATTAAATAGGCTCCCACACAGCCCTGATTAAAAACATTTTCTGGGGCACATTTCTCCAATTCCAGTTCTATAGCACTTAATGTTCCCTCCAAAATTGCCTTGGGGAGAGCAATCTCATGTCAAGGAAATGAATTCAAAAGTGCTTCCCTACAAGGGCTGAAAGAAATTCGTACCTTTAATCCACAACTTGGAAAATACCAGGCTTTTAGATTGCTTTTGGAAGTTCAGAAAATAAATTCAAGAAGGCTGATATTGAGTGAGGTAATCTTTAGCGAGTCTACATACACATTTAGTCTTTAAAACTATCATTTTAAAATAGGTGATTACCGATATTCTTTAGCAGAATGTACCTTTTTAACCAAGTAAACTATTTGGAGAGCATGTTTTGTAAGCTTTAGCTTTTCTAGACTATCTCCTTTTCAGAGGTTATACTTTAAACTTTTGCCAGACTATGTATTTAAATCCTGCTTGTACACAACTTAGCATTCAGCCACAGACCTCGAAGGGACCCCATGTGGGTTTATGGATCTTTTCTGTCTAGTCCCTTCTAGTATTTTGCCCAGCATAAACATCTCCCTCCACTGGACAATCTTTCTGGGTTTTTTTTGGCCACAGGGCATGTGGGATCTTAGTTCCCCGACCAGGGACCGAACCCGTGCTCCCTGCAGTGGCAGCGAGGAGTCCTAACCACTGGACCGCCAGGGAATTTCCTGGACAATCTTTCTGGATTCATGGGTGAAAGGGAACAGAATTTGCCACCCCGAAATATGCCTCTTTGGCATATTGATTATTTGGGGCTGATTATTATTTTTTTCTCAGTTCATAAACTTCCTTTATTCAGGGGTGAAAACACAACTATCAGCAGAGGTAAGAGTCAGTATGAGCCTCATTTCTTCTAAGGAATCGTGTCAAGATTAACTTTCTAGATCAATGGTCTCAGTTGGCATTCTCACCTGGCTGTTACGACTTAGATTTCAAACTGAAGACATCCGCAACTAAATTCCTGCTCCCACCTGCCCACCTCCCTGTCCTGTGCCCTTTATCTCAAAGGGAAAAACGGGCTTGTAGCAGCTCAGGCAAATTCTAGGTTCGAGTCCTTTACCTCTCACCGTCTGACTTAAACCGTGGCTGGTGAGAAAGACTCGCTGGTGAGAACATACCTGGATCCAACCAGTTCTCACCACCACAGCTCCACCAACCAGTCCGAACTGGCCCATGCCTGGGTGGCCGCAGCCACCTCCTCAGGCATCGCCTTCCTGCCCGTCTCTTCTCCACCAGGTGGTTTTAAAGGCAAGTCCGAATGCGTCTTTCCCCAGCTCAGAACCTTGGGAAGTCCCCATCCCCTCACAAGAAAACTGATCCTTAGCGAGATCCCATGCCTCACCTCTTCTTTATTACCTGCAGCTGCAGACCAGGACTAGCCTGCGAGCCCTAAAGGATAGGGACTGCCATTTCTGAGTGCAGGAGCGCAGGTGAATGGAATCCTCATCCTTAGTGAAGGGGTCTGCAAATGGTTGAGCTGAGGATTTTTGAGAGACTTCAGCCAGAGGAGGATCTCTGAAAACTGACTAGAAGCTGCCCTTTTGGAAGAAACATTTACATTTATAAGGGAAATCTCCATATGTAAGGGTGTCTTTCTTTCTGGGTCAGGAAGAGGAGGATGACTTTAAGTCTCTAGAACCTTTCATCCACGGAGAAGGCAGAGGTTTAAATTTGCATAACAACCTTACGCTTGTTTACTGTGCTTCTCTTGATAGTCTCTCAGAACTGGCTGCCCTCCCATTCCTCCAACATCCTCCGTTGTCTTCAGCTGGAGACGGTATTTAAGGTGGGGACTTGGGCCATTTCAGGGAGTCATTTAGTTTTCCTGGGTCTCTCCAATGCATACAGGAGGGATCCATGTTATTAAACTTGTGTTTGTGTTTCTCGTGTCAATCTGTCTTTTATTACAGGGGGGTTCTCAGCCAAAAACCTGGAAGGGTAGAGGGGAAATTAGTTTTCCTCCTCTACATGGACAATGATGTGAATTGGGACAGTTTGCTTGGCCTGTGTCGTCTTGGGAACAGACCCCTCACAGCCTTTTTCATGTGTGACTCTAATTCTTCCCTCCAAAGGGAACCTCTAGCAAAAGCCATAGCTCAATACAATTCCGGGGGGCATCATTCACAGACATGATCCAAAGGGTGCCATTCAATTAGAGTTGTGTGGTGTCTAGACCCTGTCTCACCCTCCAGTTCTATTTCTGTTCACCTGAAATGAGGATTGGTCAATTGTTCACATTGCCCTTAAAGCCATGGTCTCCATGAATTTTTGATTTTTTACCCCAACAGTAAAAAGATTTTTGATCACACTCTCCAATATGTATATACACACCTTTATTTGTAAAATATAGACTTGTGCACGCGATCACAATAAAGAACTTTTAAAAGCTTGAAATACAAAATAAATATGTATAGAACTTCTAACAATTTTTGAGATCATCAGGTTGGACGACAAAGCAAGATCCAAATACGCTGCCACCAAAAACCCACTTTGAATTTAAGGATGCAAATAGGTTAAAAGTATAAGCATGGGGAAATACATACCATACTAACACTAATCAAAATAAAGCTGCACTGGTTATATTAATATCAGAGTAAATTTCAGAGCGAAAATAATAACAGGTGAAGAGGGAGACAAACCTTCAGTCTCTAATAGAGGGTTCCTACTAAATAGCTTTCCTAGAAATCTGTAGCATGGCACGTGGTTTGCGGAGAATTCTGGGACTTCGGCTCCAATCATCATTATTTCCTTCTTGAAGACTCAGAAAATAATGTATCACTTTGGACACTAAAAGAGAAAAGAAGCCATTTATTAACTCAGAGCACGAAATGACATTACAACGTTAGGACAATATCCTTAACAAGAAGCAAGGGAGATATGCTGCAGAAGGGTGTGAGGGGCAGAGAGAGAACCACAGAGTAGCCGAATGCCAGTGGAAGAAAAGCATGACTTTTTATCCAACGTGAACTTCATTGCCAAAGACCTTCAGACCTTGGCTCTACCAATCATCATCACCTGTGGGACTTTGGACACGTTATTCACCTCTGTGAAGCTCATTTTCCACATTTGTAATAGAATACTAATAGAAACCACTTCTCAAATTTGTTGTGAGACCAGGAGACTATTTGAAGAATGGGTGAAAATGTTTATTTCCATATTAATGTTGCCAATCATTTGGACCCGTGTCTTCTCAGCCATTATCTCCCACCAGAGATACATATCTGAGACACGGTATCACATAACTGTGTTCCCACAGTTTGTACCCTTACTCCTCTCTCTTGGACATTAAACTGAGGTTAAATGTCTTTTTACCCAGTGTGATTGCTTTCATGAATTTAAATAATCTGAATTATATAATCCCACCATGCCTTCTCCTTGTTAGGCTAGAAAAGATTCAACTCTCTTCCAGCTACTTTGGTTAAATATTTTCCAGTATATCTTATGATTATTAAAGAAAAATACATTAATTCATTAACCAAATAAATATTTATTCAGTGTCCACCAAATACTGTGCTAGGTACCAGGTACAGAGCAGTGAACAAAATAGACCAAATACACCCTTATATTACATACCAGTATAAATAACTGTATTTATACAAATTTCTTAAAATCTGTTGACTTTGTTCCAAAACTTCCATTGAGAATGGTCATTGGCTCCATTCTCAAATAAAATTGGTATTCAGTTTGTATTTAGACAGTGCAAATTAATGAAGGTATCTTTAGTGCTAGAGATAAAGGAATATGGGGTAGATTTATCACACGAAATGAACATCAAGAAAATAACATATAATAAAATGAACGTGCTGAGAAAAGAAAGGAAAATCTCTTGGTGACAATCATTAATTTTTTCATTCTCTTTAAAGGTTTATTTTATAATATAAGAAGGGAGGAAACATTATCAGGTATTTGGAATATATTACAAGCTCCAAATTTGCATTAAATATATCTGAAAGAGAATACAAGAATTTGGGAAGTAATGTCAGCAGTCTGACAAGCATATTAAAAAAAAGGTAATAGTGCATGAGTTTTCTCATGTTTACAGTTATTAAAGTCACTGTGTAGCTGTTTTACTCGACTTTCAAAATCAAGTTTTAAATTTTATTTATTTATTTATTTATTTTTGCGCTACGTGGGCCTCTCACTGCTGTGGCCTCTCCCATTGCGGGGCACCGGCTCCAGGCGCGCAGGCTCAGCGGCCATGCCTCACGGGCCCAGCCGCTCTGCGGCACGTGGGATCTTCCCGGACCGGGGCACGAACCCGTGTCCCCTGCATCGGCAGGCGGACTCCCAACCACTGCGCCACCAGGGAAGCCCCCAAATCAAGTTTTGACAGGGCCCAGAAAGTCAGCTTCACTGCTAGTTATGAGACATTCCTTGACCATTTATACCAATCATATCAAAACTAGCAAAAGTTTAGCTGCATTTTTTTTTTCTTGTGGGAGGAGCTGACTGTTTCCTTTTTGAAAGTGAGTCCTTTGCTACTGTATGATATGGCAATCTCAAGGTGCCAGTTTTCTATTTCACTGCCCCGGTGCCTTCTACAACTTGCTGACTCGCTTTCTAGAGTGAAATTAAGAATCTGTCTGAGTCAATAGGCATCTGTGGCAGAAAGTGCTACTTCTCTCCCAGCATCCATTTTCTCTCTCTTCTGAGGAAATAGAATCTTAGCTAGGCACAGCATTCAGAAAGGTCGGCCAGATCCTGGAAAGCAGCTCACAGACATCAGAAGCAATAGCAGTGGGGTAAACATAGGAAAGATTTACAAGTTTAGCAGTGTCTGCTGCTTCTTGCTACTTTTAGCAACATCCTACAGCGGGATGGACCCCAGTCAGAGCTAGCCAGAAAGCAACCAAAAGTGGAAGAGAACATAGCTACGTCAAGAGTCATTCTTTGCCTGTGGCCTCTAATTTCAGAGCTCCACACAACTGAAAAAGCCAACTGCTTTCTGCAACTCCACAGTGACGTAGTTTAAAGGGCCAAAAAGGAAGACTTGGCCAGAGAGAATACTATGGGTCCCCAAGGACCTTCCTTCTTGACAGGTAAATGAGAGCTGGAGCAGAGGTAAAGAGCATACCTCTACTCTCTGTACCTGCAGGTTCTGCATCCGTGGATTCAACCAACCTAGGATAGAAAATATTGAGGAAAATAGAAAATCCAGAAAGTTCCAAAAAAGCGAAATTTGAGTTTACCCTGCTGGCAAATATTTATGTAGCATTTACATAGTATTTATAACTATTTACATAGCATTTACATTGTATTAGGTATCGTAAGTAATATAGAGATGATTTAAAGTATACGGGAGAATGTGTGCAGGTTACATGCAAAGACTACGCCATTTTACATAAGAGACTTGATCATCCACAGATTTTTGTACTGTGGGGTTCCTGGAACCATTCCCCCTTGGATATTGAGGGACAGCTGTATTAAGGGTGACAATTTCCCGCCCGAACCTCTTAAGAAGAGCTGAAGGAAGCAGTCATCAAGTTGAATGAGAGGAAGATGACTCAGCACGGAGAACAGTGAAACAGTAAGAGAATTTGCCTGGAAGAGATCTTGGGCTGTGGTTACTTTTCTTTTTCTTTTTTTTTTTTCAAACATGAGTTTCTTTTTTTTGATTGTCTATTTACATTTCTTTATTTTAATGAATATTTTATTGTTGGATCATCCTTTACCCTCTGGAACGGTGCTTGGGGCCACTCTGACACTCTGTCTACTCATTACCAGCCAAGGAGAGGGGCTTTTGGGTGGGGCGTAGTTGCAGGGCCTTCTCGAAATACTTGGGAAGCAGGAAGCCATCAGCATTCCCTGGAATCAGGATCACCCCATTGACGGAGAGGAAGAAGGGTATTTCATCTGCCGGGGCCAGGGGCCCATTGATGAACAAGGCCACTTCACAATTTGGCCACATGCCACTGATGACACTGTGCACAGTCCCCAGGCAGTCCTGAGGCCAAGTGGATGTGCATCCTTCCCCAGCAGGACACGCCTTTGAGCAGGATGGATGGCCAGTGCTTCCAGAATGTGCCATAAACAAGCATCAGGGGCAGGGCCCGCGGGGTTGCCAAGGGCATCAGATCCAGCTCGGGTACTTGCAGGAAGTGACCAAGATTGGCCTGGATGAGAGCCAATGCCGGGGTTCCCCCGGCTGCAGTGTGAACCACTGCTTCCCCATGGTGTCCACCACTTGCTGCACATCTTCAGCTGAGAAGCTGCGGGACTGGGGCAGCTGTAGGAGGGTGCCCGGAGGCAGGAAGGCTTTGACCCCCACGGCAAGCCCCAGCTCCAGGGCTCCATGACAGGTCATAGGACCAAGTTTGGGGTTCTTGCACATCTTGGTCTGGTTCCTGGGGTCTGTGAGCCCGTCTACCCCTGGGCCCTGCTGCTTCCTGCCTCTTTCCTCCAGAGAAGTTCATAGTCAAGATAGACTCCTGCTGTCCGGCAGCTCGTTACTTCTATATGTAATTGACAAACAGCAAATACAACAGAAGCCTCTTATTGTTACAGGAATCTGAAAGCCAAAGAGACCAAAAGCCTGGCAAATGCCAATGATGATTAGAGTCAGTGTAGGGGAGGAAAAATTATTTTCCCTCTAACCTTCTGGATTATTGGCTGAGACACCCCTGTAATAAAAGACAGGTTAACAGGAGAAAAACAGACGTTTAATAACACGTGTACTTCTCTTTATACATGGGAGATACCTAGGAAAACTGAGTAACTCCCCCCAAATGACCTGAACCATCACTGAAATACCACCTTCAGCTAAAGACAAAGGAAAATGGGGCTGGGGAAAGTGGGGTGGGCGGGAAGCAGGGGCAGTCAGCTTGGGGAGGTTACCAGGCAAAGCACAGTAAACAAGGGTATGGTTGGTATACAGATTTACTTCGTTGCCTTCTCCCTTGATGAAGATTTCCGATATTCAGAGTCATTCTCCTCTTCCTGGTACAGAGAGGGAGACACCCCTACCAGTGGAGTTTTCCCGTATAAATGTAAATGTCCCTTACAAAAGGGTGACTTCTACTTGGTTTTCAGAGCTTCTCTTGTCTTTTGCTTCTTGAACTTAACCAGCTCAAGATAATCATATTTTGGGGTGGCAAATTTTGCTCCTCTTAAGTAGTAATGCAATTGTACTTGGAAGTTTCCCTTGGTGATGGGTATGTTCTATGTATGGGAAGGAGAGCACACATAGATGTTTGCACGGCCAGAAGAGCAGAATGGCAGAGGCCAATAGTTTTCCCCCCAATATGTTTGCCTCTTCTATTATCACAATAGAATTTTGAGCTGAGTACATGACCACCTAAAGTAAAAACTTCACTTTCTAGTCTCCCTTGTACTTAGATGTGGTCATGGAACTAAGTTCTGGCAAGTGGTAGGTGAGAGGGAGGGGGATTACCAGTTATAGGGGAATCGATACCAGGTGAGTTCATCATTAGTTACCAGGGAAACCACTAGAGGGGCACACCAAAGAAGATAAGATAGGATAAGAATCATCACTATCTGGGGCCTGGGGCAAGTATCAACAGTAGGAAGGTCAGTCGTGTGTGTGTGTGTGTGTGTGTGTGTGTGTGTGTGTGTGTGTGTGTGTGTGTGTGTGTGTGTGGTAGAGGTGAAGCAGGCACTGGTCAGGCAGGGGTTGTACAGAGAGCAAGAGAACAGCCATCTTGTGTGGCCTGACCATACAACCTACTTCATGCTACACACTATGCTAAGTGTTTTGTATTTATATTCATGTATGTGGTCTTCACAACTTCTTTTTTTTTTTTTCCGGCCGTGCTGCGAGGCATGTGGGATCTTAGTTCCCCGACCAGGGATCGAACCCATGCCCCTTGCAGTGGAAGCACAGAGTCTTAACCACTGGACCGCCAGGGAAGTCTCTTCACAACATTTTATATAAGGGAAACTGAGACTTGAAGAAGTTAAGCAAGTCACCCAAGGTCACATAACCAGGAAGAGCTTTGAGCAGGTTTCAGATTCAAGCGTGTGTGACTTCAGAGTCAGTCCTCTCAACTACTAAACTATATTGCCTCTCATGCCAAAATAGCAGCGTTTATAATGATGATAATGTACAATGCTGGAAAGACTGGTAACGCGGTTTACTCATCCATTACTGACCAATTTGCTTTCAGATACGTCGCTGCCCTTCTCTTGCCCTCTGGGTCATAGAAAACTATACTTTCCAAGTTCCTTTGTTGTCTGGCCTCTGGGTAGGTTTTCCCAATGGACAATACTTGCAGAAGGTTGGAGAGCAAGAAGATGGAAGAGTCCGAAGTATTTTTCTCCGTCTCTTTTTCTGTTTCTTACAGCATCTCTTCCATGGATCCAGCTTTTCCCAAAGCGAACCTTCCTTGATGATCCCAGTTACTACTGGAGAGTTCTGACCAGGCAGACCCAGTCATGGTTCTAGTTCCCTTCAGATGGCCCTAGTTTCTGCCCTCTGGTAATACCACCTCATCCAAGTGTCCCTCCATCCCCAAGGGTGGCAGAATGTTTCTGCTGTTGTCAATCTCTGGATTATCTCACTCCTGACTTCTGCAACCTGACTCAACACACAGACAATATACCCCTTTTGGGAATAAGAGCGGTAACGATGATCATACATGTTGACCCAGTTTTCTATGTTGAAAAATGTGTCCTAAGGAAATAATTTAACAGAAACAACAACAACAAAAACACAGCACAGGTGTCCATTTCAGCATTATATTTAATCTCGGAAAATTGGAAACCACCTAAATGGCCAATATTGGAAGAATGGACTGAAAAAATCAGGGTACATAACATGATGGAGTAATATGCAGCTGTTATAATTATTGTACCAGTCAGCTTTTGCTAGATTTTGCTGCAGTAGCAGATAATCCCCAAATCTCAGTGATTTATCACAGGTTTATTTCTCACTCAGTTACCTGCCCTTTGCAGTTCGGCTGTAGCTCTGCTGCATCCCAGGACCCAGTTGGAAGGACTAGCTCCGTATTGGTCTCAAAGCAGTGAATAAAGAGCAAGGATTGACTAGTACAATAACTCCTACAGCTTATGCTCAAATGTGGGATGTATCATTTCTGCTCAAATTCCACATGACCAAGCCTGATTTCAAAGGGGCAGACACCACTCCTATGGGGGGGCCCACCAGGAATTGGTTCCGCAGAGATGGCGCCAGAGGAAAGGGATAGCAAATATTTTCAACAATAATAAACTTTTCCACAGTAATGAAGACTATGAAAATAACATGGAAAATGTTTGATATAATGATAGGTGAAATAAGAATCTACAAAAAGATTTTACATATAATAAAATCCATTCTAACCTGCTTCCTGGGCATATGAAGTTAGATGTAGTCAGACGACTAAGTTCTAGTCAATAACACTTTCTACCTGGAGACAGCATTAGATCCCACAAGATCCCACAGGACTGTCCCATCCCTCTCCATTTCAGATGCCAATTGCAAGTCCAGGTTGTCACCTGTGCTTCTGAACAACTGGCTATAAATTGGATGTTCCCATGACCCACTCCTCAGGTTTGATTAATTTTGCTAGAATAGCTCACAGAATTTAGGAAAACAGTTTATTTACTAGACTACCTGTGTGCTATAGAATGATATAACTCAGGAACAGCCAGATGGGAGAGACACCTAGCGCAAGGGATGGGGAAAGAGCACACAGCTTCTTTACACTTTCAGGACATGCCATCCTTCCAGAACCTCCATGTGTTTACCAACCTGGAAGCTCTCCCAACCCTGTCCTTTTGGGGTTTTATGGAGACTTCATTAAGTTGGCGTGGTTGATTAAATCATTGGCCCTTGGTGAGTAATCCAACCTCCGGTCCTTCTCCCCTCCCCACAGGTTGGAGGATGGGACTGAAAGTTCCAACCCTCTAATCGTTGTTGTTGGTTCCCTTGCAACCAGCCCCCATTCTTAGGGACTTTCCCAAAGTCACCTTATTAGCATAAACTCAGGTGTAGTTGAAAGGGGCTTATTATGAATAACTAAAGTCACTTTTAGAGCTCTTATCACTTAAGAAATTCTAAGGGTTTTAGAGCTCTGTGCCAAGAACAGGGACAAAGACCAAATATATCCCTTGTTATAAATCATGTTAAAAAACAAAATTCAACTGAGTAAAATTTAAAGATCTTATTGGCTTTATTCAACAATTCATGGATTGGGCAGATCCCATCTAGCAGACAGAAAGGAGCTCCGAAGAGCTATACGAACTGGAAGACTTTTATAGGTAGAAGGATGCCAGACAAGGAAGTTATTCTAGCAAGGAGCTGATTGTTTCAGGCTGGGTCACCTTTCTTTGGGGGATGGCAGGGGTCTATCAGGCAGATTACCTCACTAGTACTGACCAGGTAATTCCAGATTGACTGGTTTAAAGTTCCACTTCTGAAAGAGGTTGAAACTGCAATTTAGATATTATAAGTCTTAGTGTGGTATTGTGAGCTTAGCACAGGTGACTCCATTTGGGGCCTGTTGTCCCCTTTTTAACAATCACAATATCAAAAGGACTCACTCTCATGTACCCTGATTTACCATCTCCCAGCTATTCCCTCTCAACATTGTATGTGCATGACCACAGGTCAGAAAATGATAGAGTGAGAAGTTAAGGAAGAGCACCCTCTGATCAGAAGAAGCACAGGATTCGAGAGTCAAACAATGATGTTTTTAGGTGTGAAAAAGAGAAATTCTCCACATAATTTCTCCTTGGTAAAATCGAAATAATAATAAACTTTAACTTTGAATATTTATTGTTGCATTTATAAGAACTGAACATGGGACTTCCTGGTGGCACAGTGGGTAAGAATCCACCTGCCAGTGCAGGGGACATGGGTTCGAGCCCTGGTCCGGGAAGATCCCACATGCCGTGGAGCAACTAAGCTCGTGTGCCACAGCTACTGAGCCTCTGCTCTAGAGCCCGTGAGCCACAACTACTGAGCCCACATGCCACAACTACTGAAGCCCACACACCTAGAGTCCGTGCTCTGCAACAAGAGAAGCCACCGCAAGGAGACGCCTGCACACTGCAACAAAGACCCAACGTGGCCAAAAATAAATAAAATTAAATTTAAAGAAAAACAAAATTGAACATGTATTTACTCGGTTTTATTATGAGTTTACACATGACCTCCTTCGGGACAATCTCCCCAGACAACCGACTACTTCCTATAACTTTTGCCAACTTTCACTCTCCCAAACACTTTCTCCAGACCCATAGTTTCTAGAACACCAAAGGCATGAACCATCACTTCATTTGCTACACTCCATTACACTTATTTATGTGACATTTTTTCCCAAAACTGGGAAAGAACCTTGAAGCCAGGGACTTTGTTTTACTCATCTCTGTTTTCTCAGAACCTGGCTCAGTAGATGTATGTGGAACAATGAATGAATTCCTATGGCCATGAATAAAGGACACTGGGTGTTTCTGATGTTCCTGGCAGAGAGCTTATTGCATTTGTGAAGGGAAACCCAAACTCCCATCTTAGCTGGACCGGTTACCTATTACCTTGGGCAATTCACTTAATCTCAATTTTCATCTGTCAAAGGTCTTTCTTTTTTCCTAACCCATGTTTACTATGAAAAGGAAACTGTGTGGTTCAGAAAGACCTCAAGACCACCTGGGAGAGAAAATGGCTGAAACAAAAGCATTTTTTATGTGTATTTAGGGGTTGGCTACGATCTTCCCAAGAGCAAAGAAGATTTTCAGTTACAATATTTTGTAAGCAGTATCAATCAATAAATCACTTTTGGTGAGAAGGCATTTAAAATTTCCCTTTTTCCAAACTCACTGTGTCACTTAGGTTCTCCAGGTTCCTTTTGTAGAATCACAGTTAATTTAACAGATGCTTATTGAACACTTAAGTCTTGAGAACTTATTATGTGTTGGGCACTAAAGCACTAGACAAGGATATTTTAGTAACACAGAATATAAATATTTTTGGTCACTTTGCCTTCCCTATACTCAATCATTGTCTTGAATATTCAAACCATTAATTTCTTATTCATTCATAGTTTATCAGTTTAGATTCTTTTGTTTGCAAGCAACAGAAAATTTATCCCAAATAGGCTTAGGCAAAAGGAAAATGTATTAGTTCAGGTAACTGAATAGTATAGGGCTGGTTTTAGGTATTGTGTGATGCAGGAGTTCAAATGATGGTCCCCAAACCTAGTTCCTCTCTGTCTCTTTCTCTTTCTTCATGTCCCAGTTCACTTCCTTTTGGTTGGTACCATTCTTTAGGCAGGAGTTCCCACTGCAGTCATGAAATGGCTATGGAAACTCCAGATCTTCTAGACACTCATAAAAAAGTGAGAGTGTCTTCCCCGGATGTCCCAGCAAGAGCCTCATTGCATCTGATTGGCTCTGCCTAAATCACGTACCCACCTCTGAACCAATTATTGTGATCTGAGGAATCTGAGGCTCTGAATGGCCAGAGTACTATGATCATCCTTGGAGCTGGAGGTGGAGGCAACTTCACTAAAGGCAAGGACATTTAAAGAGGACAGTAGTTTCCTCCATCCCCCAGCAAGGGAAATCTGAGTGAATTACTAGAAGAAGGGTTGGTAGATACTAGACAAATAAAACAACTCAGTGCAATTATACATAGGTTTACTATACAGAGGTCTAAGATTAAGTTCTCTGGAAATAGATTTTGAGACGAGTAACTGAGTGCGAAGGGGATTGAGAAATCCTCTTGGAAAATACACCTGTAAGGATGTGAGGAAAACAAGATTGGAGAGAGGGAGACCCTGATCCATAATGAAGTTGCAACCAAGGCTTCAGCCTGTCTCACATGGAGCTCTGGAGCTAGAATGGTCCTTCAGAGTTGTCTCAAATTAATGCAAAGATGCCAAGCCTTTATAGTTCCACATCAGCCAGTCATTGGTCGTGGGCCATCCACTGGGAGAGTGCATAACCTTTGTGAGGCATACGCCTGAAGGCAAAGGCAATTCCCAGCGAGGGACATACATGTAAGCTGTTGAGAACCAGTAGCCCCAGCAATTCAGGAATAGATACATTACCCTGAAGAGGGGATCTTGGTGGAGCATCGCAGTATTCACTACAAATGTTCTATACCGTTGCTGTAATCTTAGTGAGATCACTCCATATGAATTCTTCCTAATTTACCTACCTGCTCATTCTCTTCTACCTGCCTAGCCAAAAACAGTGTTTTCCTTTCCCATCTCGGGGCGGTCCCATCCACCATTATCCACCCACTGGATCTGTAGCAAACCCACTTTGCTGGCTTCCTAGAGAAGAGATTTTTTTAAAAAAGAAATCTATTTGTGATTCTTTCAACTTAACAGTTGAGGAAGGTGGGCTCTGCCAGCCTGTGTATGAGGATTCACTTACAGCATCATTGAGCTGATCTAGCATTAAGGAAAGTCACAATACATTTATTTAGCAGTAAATATTGAACATATTGTCTATTTGAAATGACTTTTGGGGGAAAAAATTTAAAGGTTACTTTGTACTGGTTTAGAGAACTGGCTCCCTAAATGTTTCTATCCCTATTATTAATTGACTTTTGACTCCAAACAAGAAAAAGATGTTGGGCCAATTTTAATGAAACTTTCTTCTGAGAGAAAGGTTAGCTCTCCTGAGATGACTGCCTTGGTAGAATCGATTCAGTGGGGAGGTGACCCACTGGATGGAGGCACTGGTGTTTAGTAGTGGGGTCTAGCAGAGAAAGGGAGGAATATGAAAGGATTGATCCTGGCCACCAGCTGGTGTTGCTGAGATTGGTGTACTATATGCATCCAGTTCGGGTGACAGCCTGAGACACAACGCTGTTCCTCTGGCTTGTTCCAAAAAGAGTCCTGGTTAGTATAGGTGAATCACATTCCAGGAGGAGCGCTAACCCATTATCCATCACCAGATATACAACTCCCAAGTAGGAGAATTTTGAAACAATGGGCGTGTCCTGTCCTGGGACCAAGGGTAAAACGGTGGGGGTGATGGGCAACTGGTGTCTCTTCCTTCTTTGTCCTTTGCACTTAATTAATAATTTTTCCCCTCTTTAGGTGTCTTTGTATAAAGGGGCTCAATTCTGTTGTTTGTTATGATACGGAAAGTGAGGGGAGGCTACCTTTAGTTCTTCCAGCAAGCTCAGAAGGCATTCTGACACACTCATTATTTAGAGTACTGGCCAGTACAGGGGCAAGTACTAAATGAAGCTTAGGTGGGAAGCAAAGTAGATTATAGGGAAAATTTTAGATTATAAGGAACCCCTTTCCCATTGAGAATCACCAAATCACAAGGTAAAAATAAATCAAGGGGTCTACACAGAAGTGAAAATTAACATAATTTAAATATAGTATTTTTAGTACAGATTTGACTGAAGTTGATCTTGAAAATTCATGCTGGGTTGCAGGCAAAAAGCTAACTGGAACCAGAGATCTGCCCTTCTCCCAGAGGGGTGGGTTGCACCCAAGCTCAGCTTCCCGTGGGACTTCCTTCCCTCACAGAAGGACTGTAACATCTTATCAGCCTCAGAGTCCCAGATAATGCCTATAAACAGCTGGCACCCCAAATCCAGATTTCCTAGCACCAAGCAGCCTGTCACCAATAAGTTTCCTCGTAGGCTTATTCTACAAGAAGGCAGAGCAAGTGATCCTGCTAACAGAACCCAGGCTGGCCCTTCAGGTCCAACAAGGGTTCCCTCTCATTAAGGCACAATTAGCTACTACTGGTCCAATCCACCACCTGCAGAAACCAACACGAGCCATATTATGGCACTGTTTCTCAAGGAGACCAGCCAGCCACTTGGACAAATTGATTACTTTGGATCCCTTCCACAAGGGGTGTGTGTGTGACGGTGGGGCAGAAATTCATTCTTTCCAGAACTGATTCAGACTGTCATTATGAGTTTGCCTTTCCTATTCACAGTTCCCCCAGCAGCACCATCATTCAAGAGTTTACAAAATGGTCACCTATTGATGTGGTATCCCACACAGTATTGCCTAAAACCAATGGACCCGTGTTACTTCAAAGGAGTTGTACACGACCATGAGAATCACTGGTCTCATCATATACCTCATCATTCAGAAGCAAACAGTCTAATGAATGGCCCATTAAAGGCCCAGCTAATGTTTTACATTTCAGACCATACTCTGTAGAGCTGAGGTGACTTGGTGAGAGGGAGTCCTTGGTGCCATGAATTGCCTCTATTCTTTTTTTTAACATTAAAAATATATATATATATATATATTTATTATATTTATTTATTTGGCTGTGCCAGGTCTTAGTTGCGGCACGTGGGGTCTTTGTTGCTGTGTGCAGGATCTTTAGTTGTGGCATGTGAACTCTTAGTTGCGGCTTGTGGAATCTAGTTCCCTGACCAGGGATCAAGCCCAGGACCCCTGAACTGGGAGCGTGGAGTCTTAGCCACTGGACACAGGAAAGTCCCCAAATCACCTCTATTCTTTTTTTTTTTTTTTTTTTTTTTTTTTTTTTGCGGTATGCGGGCCTCTCACTGTTGTGGCCTCTCCCGTTGCGGAGCACAGGCTCCGGACACGCAGGCCTAGCGGCCACGGCTCACGGGCCCAGCCGCTCCGCGGCATGTGGGATCTTCCCGGACCAGGGCACGAACCCGTGTCCCCTGCATCGGCAGGCGGACTCTCAACCACTGCGCCACCAGGGAAGCCCTCACCTCTATTCTTATCACCATAAGTAACCCTGGGTGAGAGCAGAAGTGCTGCCCAGCTGAGCTCAACACAAATTGAGAATCTATTGCATAATGAGCAAATAAAACGGTTATTATATTAGACTATTATGTTTTAAAGTGGTTTGGTTACATGGCGATAGTTTATTAATTCAACAAGTGAAGCCAAAAATATCAGAAATGGTACATGTGTCTGACATAGCTGAAGAGGATACATTCCAAATTCTACCACATTCTTTTTTTTAAATTAATTTTTATTGGAGTATGGTTGCTTTACAATGTTGTGTTAGTTTCTGCTGTACAGCAAAGTGAATCAGTTATACGTAAACATATATCCACCTTTTTAAGATTTCTTTCCCATCTAGGTCACCACAGAGCACTGAATAGAGTTTCCTGCGCTACGCAGTAGGTTCTCATTAGTTATCTATTTTATACATAGTAGTGTATATATGTCAATTCCAATCTCCCAATTCATCCCACCCCCCGCTTCGCCTCTTGGTAACCATGAGTTTGTTCTCTACATCTATGACTCTATTTCTGCTTTGCAGATAAGTTCATCTGTACCATTTTTCTAGATTCCACATATATATAAGAGATATTATACAATATTTGTTTTTTTCTTTCTGACTTACTTCACTGTGTATGACAATCTCTAGGTCCATCCACATCTCTGCAAATGGCACTATTTTGTTCCTTTTCATGGCTGAGTAATATTCCATTGTATATATGTGTCACATCTTCTTTATCCATTTATCTGTCAGTGGACATTTAGGTTGCTTCCATGTCCTGGCTATTGTAAATAGTGCTGCAACGAACTTCTGGGAGAGAGCTTCTAGGGCGTTCCCTAAAGGCTCATCAGGAGGTGGCAAAACTGGCTCTGTGACTTCCTCCAGCTTAAAAAAGAGAAGACCAGAAGGGAGAATTTTATTAGTTATCATCTTTGAGAGAGTGTTGTAGATTTTCTCTCCCATTGGGGAAGGCAAAGCCAAGCGAGGGGGCTTCTGAGCTGACTGAGGAGTGTCTTCAAGATGTATCACCCCCCAGCTGCTTGGTTACTGAACTGCAGCTACCTATAGGTCCAATCTAGAGAGAGAATATTAGGGAGAGCCAACCACGTATCTTTGGAGTTTGGAGAGCTATGTTGATACAGACACTGCTGCCTGCTTCTTGCCAGAGAATTCTGAAGGCAGGAAGCTTGCTGAGCAGCAATGAACAGGGTAGCATGTCTGTTGTTCAACATGGCCACGATCTGTGAGTTTCCCGCAGATCAAGTGACTTTCGCAGAAAGCAAAAAAAGCTTAAGCCTCTTGCTTGTGTCCTGCCAATGGATGAGGTGATACCAGAAGTAAGAAGTTCTGGGTGTTCTACAAACGGCAGGAACTGAGAAGAAGTTAGAAAAGCTTGATTCATATCAAACAACTGTGCCACGAGGAACGTGCTGAAGAATCATACTCACCCCATGAGAGAGCCAGCATTTGGATGCCTATCACATAGAAAGCACTGACAGCCTAGAGAGGACTTACAGCAGCAACAAAAAGTAAAAGAGACAAGGGGCTGACGAGAGAGAGGCCAGATAGAAGAAAGAGCATCATTTGTGTCCTAGGATGTGCTATCAAATCTTCCCAGTGGGAGCCTAAGAAGAACCCCCAAATGAAACCGGGAGAGAGAGAGGGAGAGAGCTGACTTTAGACACCTGTCATATCCAGAGAGGACAAAGCTATCTTATGATTGTACCTGTAAAGCAATAATTTGCCCACCTCCATTCCCACCCTCTTATTCCCTAGAGGAGAAGAAACTGCGGTTAGCACAACAGGGGAGGAGAAATGGAAGCCTAGGGAACAGAAAGATAAGGGTTATACCTGCTTCTTTGACTTCAAGCTCCTCACTGGGGGCAGGACCCAACTGGGAGAGGGAAGAAAGAATTTTAAGTCAAGATCTGAGTTTTGATTATTTTATGGGGCTGCTGGTTGTCCTCCCAACCTTTTTTCTAAAGTCATAGAATTTTTAGCTAGGGACAAGACTGCTTAGAATGAGACCCCATTTCCCAGTCTACCCTGCAGGTAGATACAGTAATATGATTAAGTGATGTTAACAACCCATGGATACTGCCCTTAAAGAAAATGGGTAGGCCTTCCTTTTCCTAATGACTGGAATGTCATGTGGTGCTGAGCCATTCTGGACCAAATATACTAGGATGGCAATCTAGGGATGGTGGAGCAAGAAGACAGAAGGAGACTAACTCCTGCTCACTTTGTGGATAGAGCTGCTGTTCCACTTTTGCCATGTAATAAGCAAAAGTCTCAGTGCCATACTACAATACACATTTATTGCTCACTCATGGTTTTGTGAGTTGGCTGGGGCGGCTCTGTTTGGTATGAAACCCTGAACTTGAAGCAGGTTTTCTACAAATGTTTTAACACACTGGTTCCCACTATGCGTGGGTGTGTGACAAGAGCGAATGGCTCCCTTTCTGACCACATCCAGCTTCCAAAATGAGTGGTTCTCAACACTGGAGCTGCTCTCTGCTTCAGAATGTGGGCCGGGTTCAGCTCTGCTTTATGTGTCGCACTCTCATTCCCAGGCTGCAGCGAGACTGGAAGCTCTCAGGACAGTGGCAGTTCCTTCCCATAGCAGCAGTTGGATGCAGTTTGCAGTTTTCCCCACACTTGCAGACACAGCATCTGAAGCCTCCCTCAGAGACACCAGCATCGGCAGGTGCTGCTTCCTCCTCAGAGGTCTGAGTTTCAGCTCCACAACGCCCCTGGTCTAAATATCTGAATTGTAATGACTGTAATAATCCCAACTGCTTTCCTTGGTTCCACTAGTTCCAGGCATAGTAGCTGCTTCCTGCAGTTGCTACCTCAACAATATATTAAGGGTTCTCTTCTTGCCTTTTTGGTTATATAATGATCAATTCTTTATATTAAATTCTCTCCGTGAAAATACTGGGGGTGGTTTGTTTCCTGACATCACCCCGACTGATTCACTGGACTAAATCCCATGACTGTGAGACTCCCCTCAAGAATTTTCTCTTTGATAGAGTATTTCATGACATCCCGCCTCCAATATCTGTCACTCCTCTCTGTACTCATTTCTATCACAGAATTCACTGTACTGAACTGTCATTGTTTTTTTTCTCACCCATCTCCATCCTAGGCCAACAGATCCCTGAGATCAGAGCACATGTTTCCTCAGTACCTGACACATAGGAAACTCTGAAAAGCAGAGAGTTTGAATGAATGAATAAATGAATGAGCGAGGAAAAATAAACCAGGGGCAGAAGCAGCTATTTTAGTATGAGACTTGGAAGGCTCATGTAGTGCCAGAATGAAAGAGAAAGTTAGATGGTGCCATGAGAAACAGAAGGGCTGTGGTTGCATACAGCAGGCGAACCGACAACAGGATGAAGGGGCGGCTGAGACTTTGCAAAGAATACTCGGTGACAGGGAGAGTAGGGAGAGGAAAGGGTTGGAGGACTCCCGGAGACGCCAAAGTGTGTAGGCTGTTCGTGCTCTGGGGGGATGACCAAGCCTTAAGGGACGGTCTCTCACTTCGCCTCCGGGTCCCGTCCAATCCTTTCCCTGGTTTGGGTCCTGGTTGCTCCGCCCCCTGCTTCTCCGCCCCGCGCTTCCAGAGGAAACAGGTAAAACACGGAGAACTGGGTCCTATTTCAGGGGCTGTTCTGGGCATGCGTCCTCGTCCTTCCGCGCGCAGGCGCAATAACTTTCGCCTGGTGCTGCACGTTTCCGATATGGGGTAGCGTTTGCTGTGAAGTCAGCTTAGGTTACCCTCATTGACCGCCTTTCCTGTGGGTCCCCGCCCTCCCGTGGTTGTGGAGGAAGCCTCGCGAGATCACCATCGGCAGTCCCCCGGCGGCGCCATCTTTGTGCCTGGCGAGCGACGGCGCTCGACGCGAACCCTGAAGCCGGAGGTTCGCTTGCCAAGCTCTCGCCGAGACCGGATCCAGGAAACACGAGGCGGGTCTCGGTGGGAGGGACGCATTGAAGGAGGAGGGAGGAAAGGGGGCGGCGGCGGCGGCGGCTGCTCCTCCTCTCACCGGACCCGGGCCCCGCGCAGCGCGCACTCAAGGGGGGGTCGGGCGGAGAAGCGGCGCCGGGCCGGACCCCCCGTGGGAGCTGGCGACTGGCGTGAGGGCAAGGCGGCGGCAGCGGCGGACGGGGAGCAGCGGCTGCGGGTGAGTGTCCGCGAGGAGGCCCGGCACCTGCCCGAGCCGGGACGTTGGGGGTGGCCCTGGGGTCGTCCCGCTGACCCCTCTCCCGGGCGCTGGGCGTGTGCTGGTCTGCGGGTGTCCCGAGGGCTCGTCTCGGCCTGGGGCTGCGGCGGACTCCGGGAAATGCGGGGCTGCCGGAGGTTTGCGCAGGGCCTGGCGCGCCCGCGCCCTCCCGGGACGCCCCTGGAGGCCGAGGAGAGAGGGAGTGGCCGGGGGCCTGGGTTGGCCTTCGCCCCCCGAGCCGAGAGGGATGATGTCCTTCCTCGGCGGACCCTGGGCATTGCAAGTAGTGAACCTCAGTGGACTGGTTTGAAGCCCCAGCAAAGCGTTTGGGAATGAAGACTAGCAGCACCAAGGTTGGGGTTGTCGAGGGTGTTGAGAGACCTGGGGATGGTTAGTAGTAATTGTTCTGAAAGAGGTTTGCAAATGATTGTTGGCAGGTGTGGAGTAAGGAGAAGATACTGTTGACGTTCGTTTAAAGAAGATCACACAAGCAGTCCTCTGAGGTCCAACAACAGATTAGAGTTATTCCCAGTTGGAATTCTATAGTTTAGTGCTGTGTGCCGGCTTATTAAGGTGCCTAAAAGCAGGATTTGGGGGGATGGGGTGGGGGACAAGGTGGGTTATAAAGTAAGCTGAATATAAAGTCAGAAGTTCATACCGTTGATGCAAAGCATTTGTGTCCTTACCGAAACGTAATTTATTTAAATTGCTTAAGAAAACTTGTCACCTTTGGTCCAGACGGGGCTTATCAATTCCATGTTCATCAGCAACGTTTGTTAACCAGACAACAATTTTGGCATGTGATGTATTTAGTTCTGGTTTGTAAAAGAACAAGAATGAATGGGAAAGAAGAACATTTTGACAAACTTAGCTTCTTTTCCACACGTTAGTGAAGGTAAATATTGCATATGTGATTTTTATCTTTATATTTGACCGAACGTAATAATCTGTGTTCTGTCACTCTGAATTTTCTTCCACATGTTTCTTTGACACACTGTCAACACACTCTGTACAGTTTGTGTTGGAGCAAAGGGAGCTAACATTGAGTATTCAGGCACTGGGCTTGGTGGGTTATGTATGTTTGCATTTAATCCCCATAGCTATCCTGTGCTAAAGATGTTATCTTTGTTGTACAGATAAACACTAACCGCCAGTATTCTTCAGTAACTTTTCTGAGTAGGTCATATAGCTGGTAAATTGTGGAGCTAGAGAACTCAAACTCATGTGTGTCTGATTCTAGAATATGTGATTTTTTCTACTATACTCTGCATAAGTGTATGTGCTGATTAATACACATTTTATGAAAATGGAAATTTTTGTTACAAAGAAACCTTTCAATTCTGTTGGTAATCTTAAAAGCTTTCAGTGTACTTGGCTGAAGATAATCTCATTTTTTTTTTCTTTGCAGATTTTTCCATTTTCTAGCCAGAGGTTAACATTTTAGCAGAAGTCTGCTGGTTAGTGAGGATTCCTAGTAGTCGATAGTGACCTATCTGAAATTCAGATGTTTTCAGTATCTTTGCCTTCGGTTTCAGCATGCCCAAGACACTTCAAAGATCAGATACCTTGTTTATTCTGGTCCTGAGTAGCTTTTCAAATTACATTACTAAAATAAAATATGAACTGTTTATAAGGATTTGAATTTGCTTTATCATAACTTGGAGGTTTACGCACACATACCCACCCACCCACCTTCTCCAGCAAGTGAAGTACTTGATAGCAGATGTTTTTCTTCTCTTTAATTTAGTACAGAGGTTTTGGACCCAGTTTGTGGTTTGCAGAAAATACAGCAGCTGTTCTTGGATCCAGCATAATCTTTTATGGGACTAGGGAGTGAAAGATCTGAGACGTTGGTGAAACAGTAGAAACATCTTCCCAGTGCATGGTCATTGGTCACTTTTGTCCCCCACTGGCCTCTGCTCTTGCATCTTTGACTTGATGCTGAACTTTCCTACCTGGCCATTATCTCTGCTCAAGAGAGAGTTCAACTGGAAGAGTAGCCGCTGAAAGCTGAAATTAAAAAAAAAAAAAAAAAAAGAATGCTAAGTGCTGGCACTCATCCTCTACCAGGTCATTTGGTTAGGTTTACTTGTTGAATTAATTATCCCTGGCTGGAAGTTCTGGAAACATGGGCATAAGAGGCTGGAAGAAAAAAAAAGTCCTGTGCTCCTCAGGACACATCTGCTTATGTTTTATGGAGTTTGGAGCTTTGCTTGAAATATAATATCTTGAAATCCTCATGGGCGATGTTTGGTAATGAAAGAGCAAGTTTTTCATAATAGTTATACTCCCAAGAAAGGGTTAAATATATTCCTTACTTGTGAAGGTAATTACCGTATTTGGGCTACTGAGGCGAAAACATCAACAAATGATAATGTAACTGAGTGCTCACCAAGTAAATAAAACAGCCTTTCTGAAATGATTTATATTGCCACTATATAAAGAAAAGACACCAGGAGATTGTCTCATATGTATTTAGAAGTTTATTTTCATACCTTCCTTATAATAAGCCTCAGTTTATTACCATGACCACAAATACTAATTTGTCTGAAAGTGAAATGGTCCTATGAAATTTTTGAAACTGTCAAAATGAATTAATCCTAAATACTTAAGAACATTTATTATAGTTTAATTTATTGGCAGTTCTATTAATTTATTTGTCTGACCCTCTAACATCCCACTTCTCTCCTGCTTCAAATTTCTCTCCTTCCTTTCCTTCCTCTCTTTCTGATGCTGTTCCTGCTGGTATCTGGAGCTTTCCATTAGTTCTCAATTGACACTGAAGTCTTTGACAGAATGAATGATGACAAGGAGGGCAAGGAAACTTCTCTGAGTTTACTCCCCTTCTCCAAACCCGTGTGCTCTAGGAGGTCAAGAGGGACCCGGACAGGAGCCCTTTACCCACTCCCTTCTTTCTTGCAAAGGAGAATGAGAGTAGCCAGAGAGAGGGAGGCAGTGTCAAGACCCTTGCCACAGTTTCTTTTCCTTCTCTCTGAAGCATTAAGGAGGAATGTTTGTAAAAGCCCATCTGCTGCAGGAGTAGCCACTGTTCCCTCATTGTCTTCTGCAGCCCACCCCAACCGTCACACACTTTTTCCTTGCTCCTTTTAGCTGCCATCCCACCCTTCATCCTTTATTCGCAAGTAGGTCGTGCCTTCCTCATCCCAGGATCTCCTTCCACTACACTTCTGCCTTTTTGTCCTTCTAACTCTGAAGCCTGATACACTGTCGACTGCCCTTTTTCATGCCTTTCCTCCTCCATGGCCTTGATCATGGAAGCCTAGGCTTGTGGTCCTAGGGGAGCTGACTCCCAGTTAGAGGAGGGAAGAATTCTTTTTTGCTTCCAAGGCTTATTGGGGCAGGGATATTCTTTTATTCTAAGTTGACTGTTAAATGGGTTTTCCCATAGAAACATTGCCCATGCAGGTTTGGTATTTTACTATACCTGTAACCTTATGGGTGTTTAAGCTTTAGTGGACTAGCTTGGAAACCTGGCACCTTAGATCTTTGTTTCCTGGGAAGGCAAGTTCTGAGGTTCAAGTAGGTGATTTAAAAAAACAGCTTGTGCTCCAGAAGTTGTTAGGGGTTGCATGCTTTTTGTTAATTACTCATGGGATGGTAGGGAGCACAGGTTAAGCTATTCAAAACTATCTGTTATGTGGATCAGGTGGCTCTTCTGGGAGATTAAACTGTTAGTCTTTTTAGATGGTCAGTGGAGAATTTCTGAATTTAGGCACATGTTTTGAAATACAGTTGAAGTTCAGTCTATCCCAGGTTAATGTTTGTGGTGAATGTTTGTCCTTAGAGCAGATGTTACAGTGTTGTGGATAAAACAGAATTTTTCTTTGTCATAAAAGGAATATCTTGTTCCCGCTATTTCTTGCTGCTGTTCTGAAACTTTTCAAAGGTATTGGAACTCTTGCAGTTATTTTACCCAAGTTTACTTAGTGGTAAACATGGACAGTGTTTTTTTTTAATCAAAAGATTTTAAAGTAGAGTTTTATTAGTTTGTTGTTGAAGTTGCATGCTGTTACCACCGTTTGTATGGTTCAAACAATTGAGGTATTTCAAAGTGATAAAAGCAAAGCAAAATACATTTAGAATTTGTTATCCATGAATGTGTTCAGTCTTAGCTTGGTTGAAGGACATATTTCTAATAAAAGGCGAGATGGGACCTTTTTTTTTTTTTTTTTTGTCTCCAAACCAATCTTGTTTAAAAATGAATTTGAGTTAAGTACTGTTTATTTTAAGAGTTTACTAGATTATTTAATTACACACAGACTGCAGTGGTTAAAAATAAAATCTCTAGGGGTAAAATGCTCAAATGTTCGGATCTTACTTTTGACACTAACTAGTTCTGTGATCTTGGGCAAGTTGCTTAATCTCTGACCTGTTTCCTCATTTTTGAAATTGGGATAATGTAATATCTACCTCACAGGATTTTCATGAGGATTAAATGAGCCAGAGGATGTACAGTATTTAGAACATGCCTAGCAATGATAAATGCTCAGAAAGAGTTAGTTCTTCTTGCTATTATTATTACTTTGTCATCATCTTTATTACTGCTTCTATTACGACTTTAGCTACCTTCTGATATAACACCCCTTCTGTTCTGGGTGTGTGTGTGTGTTTGTGTGTGTTAAGATATATTTATTTATTTGTTAATTTTAAATTCAGAGCTTAGGGGGGACCAGGGAGAGCAGTATATTCATTGCTGGATACATCCAAAATTGGCCATAGTGCAGGAAATTCATAAAATATTAAACTAATTTTTTTCAGTAACACCATTTCTATTATGTTAGGTATAAGGAACTGTGCCACTTTGACGTTATGAGCAAAACTGGATTATTTTAGTAATTGCAGTCTTCATTAAAATTTGTTGAGCTATAAGGCCAGAGTCTGTGTAGACAGAGCCTTAATTTCTAATTGGTTCATTTATAAGACTTTCTTTTAGGAAGTCAGCACCATTTTCCCACAGAAGTAATGTCACATATGGCCTTTAGGTTCCCAGGCCAGCCCAGCATATCTGAATTTGAAGACTGATAGTACTATAAAAGCTAACTTATATGTATAACAGTGTCTCAACAAGAATATGCACTGAGTGCATCAGGTACTGAAAGATTATGAAGACAATCTTGCGGGTGGCGTGGTGGGGTCACATTGCTTCACGATTCCAGCAAGAACTCCCCAGCCTTGGGCAGAGGGCTTTCTTCTGGTGGAGGCTAAGGACAGGGTAAGTAGTGGGACCTGGTCTCTGGAAGGCAGGAGCTTTTTCCTGGCTTGGCTTCTCAAAAAGCTGTGTACTGTAGTGGTTGCCGTCAGTCTCTGTTCCATCACTTACAGAACTTCTCATGTGTGAAATGTAGATATAAGTACTGCCTATTTTACAAGGTTCTTGGGAGGATTAAATGTGTTAATATATATAAAGCAGTTAAAACAGTACCTGGCCCATTGGTGAGTGCGTGAGAAATGTTATATATATATTATTAAGCTTTACTGTTTTAGGACTGCTAGAATACCCCTCTCTACTTGGCTGTCCACTGCCCATATCTGTTGTACTTAATATTTATTTATTTGTTTATTTATTTAGCTGCGCCAGGTCTTAGTTGCAGCATGCGGGATCTTTACTTGAGGCATGTGGGATCTAGTTCCCCGACCAGGGATCGAACCCGGGCCCCCTGAATTGGGAGTGCAGACTCTTAGGCACTGGACCAATAGAGGGAAGTCCCTCTTTTGTACTTAAATAGGATTGTTCTTCTCCCTTTCCACTGAGAAATAGTTTCATAGCTTTTCATTTTCACCCCTGCCTAAAGTAAGCATCTTTGTGTGTGTGTGTGTGTTTGTGGCTTTTCTGGGGTTTATTTTATGTAGTAATATTGGAGAAATAGGTGGCATTTAAAGAGTCCCTTCTGGGAACCTCTCCTCATCCCCTTTTTAGGCTTTGTAGGATTGTGGAGACAACATTGCTTGAAGATACTGACTGTGGACATGTGATTGGGTCAGAAGTGATGTGCAAACTTTTGACTTTTGGTAGTTCTCACTGAGTTATTTTTTTAAAAATAGGCAAAAATAGTACAGAATTCCATATACCTTTCATCCAGGTATACGTAGTGATGGTACGTTTGTCAAAACTAAGACACTAACATTGGTATATTATTATTAGCTAAACTGATTTTATTTGGTTTCACTAGTTTTCCCACTAATGTCCTTTTCTGTTTTAGGATCCATTCGAGGGTACCATGTTGCATTTAGTTGTTAGGTCATTTAAAATCTTTAGTGAATAAGTTTCTGTGGCCATGAAACCATTTTCTTTTTTTTTTAACATCTTTATTGGAGTATAACTGTTTTACAATGATGTATTAGTTTCTGCTTTACAACAAAGTGAATCAGTTATACATATACATATGTTCCCATATCTCTTCCCTCTTGCATCACCCACCCTCCCTATCCCATCCCTCTAGGTGGTCACAAAGCACAGAGGTGATCTCCCTGTGCTATGCGGCTGCTTCCCACTAGCTATCTATTTTACATTTGGTAGTGTATATATGTCCATGCCACTCTCTCACTTCATCCCAGCTTACCCTTCCCCCTCCCCATATCCTCAAGTCCATGCTCTAGTAGGTCTGTGTTTTATTCCCGTCCTACCACTAATCTCTTCATGACATTAATCCCACCAATGGGCATATACCCTGAGAAAACCATAATTCAAAAAGAGTCATGTACCAAAATGTTCATTGCAGCTCTACTTACAATAGCCAGGACATGAAACCATTTTCTGATGTAAGCTTTCTGCAGGTCCTCAAAAGGCCAGGTGTTTCCCCTGGGGTTGGCAAGTTCAGGGAGTCGTCTTGGCACTGAACTTTATAGTTTGAAATAAGAGGAGTCCTATGATAGAGGAAAGAATGCTATGGTGTTAGGGTGAGACTAAAGCATTTTTATAATTTAAAAATATGTTGGACTAAATGAGTTTTATGTACTATTCACGTTTGGTGGATTTAGCTTCAGAATGACAAGACATTCTTTTTAAAATGTTAAAGATATATAAAAGGTATACTTCATATTGGATGTAGAAGCTAACTGGAATGAATTGCAGAAAGTACTTATAATTTTGATTGAGAAATTAATATTAAGTTAGTACAATAATTTGTTACTAATTTAGCACATTTGTTTATCTGTGTTGGCTTCAGTTTGTGGTCATGATTGATTTTATTTTGTCTTTTTCAGGGTACTGTGTACTATAGGTGGCATTGTCATTCTAAATTGTAACATATGCCTTAAGACTGATGTCACAGTCATCACTTAGTGTAAACAGAAAGTTATCTGTTAGGTTGCACATCATGAGCTTTACTTTAGAAAGTCTTATCTTTTCTGCCCCAGAAATAGGTTTTGGCTATTAGTCATGGATGGCAAAGAACTTAATTTTGAGTCGGTAAAATTTGGATGAAAATGTTTCAATTGAATATGGTATGTGTTGAGGGACACTGTAAGTAAACAAGTACTCTTGGTGGGTGGAAAGCCCCTAGAACTTAGAGAAAATTGGCAGAGGGGAGAACTTAATTAAATAGTTTCAGTTGTTTCCACTTATCAAGAGCTGCTTATGACCTTGGACAAATCACCCAACTTCAAAGGACGGTGGTTTCTTCGTTTGTATATAAAATTAGGAGATTTGACTAGATGTGTGAATCTATTTATTTCTAAGATTTGAAAGACCCTTTTATTTAATAAAAACCTACTGTATAGCACAGGGAACTATATTCAGTGTCCTGTGATAAACCATAATGGAAAAGAATGTGGAAAAAAAAGAAAAAAATGTGTATATATATTTATATATATATATCACTGAATCACTTTGCTGTACTGCAGAAATTAACACAACATTATAAATCAACTGTACTTGAATAAAATAAATTTTAAAAAACCTATAAGGTCAAGTTGCTTGTCTTGGATCTTTATGAATCAGCATTAGTCACTAATCTAGATATAAATCAGTTTATCTTTCAGGGTTCAAATAGTTTCAAACCATTGTTACTGTAAGTTTGAGAGTCTCTAGTTGGTTTGACAGCTCTATCAATATTTTTTGGTAATTAGCATGTTGTCTAATACCCGCTTTTTAAGTTTTTGTTAGTTATTTAATTTCTGTGCTTTGACCTGAAGTAGTGGACTTCAAACTTTTTTGCTTTCATATCCCCTAATCAATTTTGAAAAATAGGTACTCTTTCACACTTAAAAAATTATTAAAATTTAACATGTACAGAAAGTACACATCAAAAAATTAAAATTTAATGTATGTACAGAAAGTACGCATCAGTAGTGAACAGTTTAGTGAATTTTCACAAACTGAGCACACTTGTGTACCAGCAGCCAGATCAAGAAAGTGAACATGACCAGCCACTTTCAGAAGCCCCTTTTGGTCACTTGCTGCCCTATCATCCCCCCACCATTTCCATGACTTTTTAAAAAAAATTTAATTTTATTTATTATTTTATTTTTGGCTGCATTGGGTCTGCGTTGCTGTGCGAGGGCTTTCTCTAGTTGCGGCAAGTGGGGGCTACCCTTTGTTGCGGTGCGCGGGCTTTTCATTGTGGTAGCTTCTCTTGTTGCAGAGTACGGGCTCTAGAGCGCAGGCTCAGTAGTTGTGGCACACAGACATAGTTGCTCCACGGCATGTGGGATCTTTCCGGACCAGGGATTGAACCCGTGTCCCCTGCATTGACAGGTGGATTCTTTTTTTTTTTTTGCGGTATGCGGGCCTCTCACTGTTGTGGCCTCTCCCGTTGCGGAGCACAGGCTCCGGACGCGCAGGCCTAGCGGCCATGGCTCACGGGCTTAGTTGCTCCGCGGCATGTGGGATCTTCCCGGACCAGGGCACGAACCCGTGTCTCCTGCATCGGCAGGTGGATTCTCAACCACTGCGCCACCAGGGAAGCCCTGACAGGTGGATTCTTAACCACTGCGCCACCAGGGAAGCCCTTCCCTGACTTTTAACATCAAAGATTAGGTTTGCCTACTTTTGTATTTTATATAAATGGAATCCTACTCTGCTCTCTTTTGCAGCATTATGAATGTGAGGTTTATCTGTATTGTGTATAGTTGTTAACTATTCCTTCTCATTACTGTATATTTCATTATGTGAATATATCATTATATATCATTCTGTTGTTGATGGGTATGTAGGTAGGTCTCAGTTTTTGGAGAATGTCTTTGTTGACCTTGGAGTGGGCAAAGATTTCTTAAACAGGACCTTTTTCAATGATACATATTTGTTTTAGAGTTGTGACTAGAGAAAGAATGAGAAAACTGGTTTATTTTAATATGGGCATCTAAACAATTTTGAAAATGTTTATATATAGTAAAAATCTTTTAGTCTGTAAATCTTAGGGAAAGTGTCAGATTTAAAACTAGATCTAGGTGACTGCGATTTGTGCTTTTATAACTGTTTTGGGTGGTATTCCTTCAGAAATGTGTCATGTACTCCCTTGCCTATTTTGACTTGCTGATTTTTAGAAGTTCTTTACTGTATGCTAGAAATGAGCCCTCACTCACTGCAAGGGCATGCTTTTTCATTTTTAATGTGTCTTCTGATAAACCAAAGTTTTAAATTTTAATGTAGTATGATTTATCAGTGTTTTCTTTTATGTTTAAACTATACATCAGGTTCAGTTTAGAATATCCTTTCCTATCCCAAGGTCTTGAAGATATTCTCTGTCATCTTACAGAAGCTTTATGTTTTAGCTTTCTTATATAGATCTAACACCTACCTGAAAGTAATTTTTGTGCATCGTGTGAGGAAGAGGACAATATTACTTTTTTCCACATGGATAGCTAATTGGCCCAGCACACTGTCTTTTCCCTACTATTGTCAGGAATCAGATATTCCTGTGTCTCTGGTTGTGTCTCTCGGCTGTCTGTTTTGTTCCATTGGTCCTTGCAGTGATACCACACTCTCTTCTTTATTGTAGCTTTGTCGTAAGTCCTGATGTTCAGTAGAACAGGTTCTTCCACCCAGCTGTCCTTTGAGAGCATCTTGGCTATTGGCCCTTTGCACATTTATATGAATTTTAGTATCACCTTGGAACTTCCCACACATCACACATACACACACTGACACAACATACCGAGGGATTTTGACTGAGTTTGCATGGAATCTATAGAGCAATTTAGGAAGAATTGACATCTTTATCATGTTGCTTTCTAATTCATGGACATGATATACCACTCCATTTATTTAGGTCCTCTTTAATTTTTCTCAGTAATGTTTATAATTTTCTCCAAAAGTCATTCACAACTTTTGAGAGTTTTATTCCTAGATGTTGATATTTTTTGATATTGTAAGTTTGTATAGATTTCATTTGTTTGTAAAAATACAATTGACTTTTGTATATCAAGCTTGTATCTATCAGTTGTGCTAAACGTTTATTACTTCTAGGAATTTATCTTTTAGAATCTTGTTTTTTCCTTTCAAACTGTTACACTTTTGTTTCTTAGTGTTCTGACTAGTACTTAGATTATAACATAAACTAAGTGAATAGAAGTGGTAGTAGAGGGCACTATTTTCTAGTTCCCTTTCTCAAAGGGAAAACTTTCAACATTTCTTCTCTAAATATACTTGGTTTAATTTTTTTCCCTGTCACTCTATTAAAGTTTCATTCTGTTCTTGGTTTGGTAAGAGCTCATATCATGAGTGATACTCGATTTTATCAAATGCTTTTCCTATTGTTAATATATTATTTTGCTTCTTGAATCAAATTATATCAATAGTTTTCCTAATGCCAAATCAACTTTGCATTCCAGTAATAAATCCAACTTGGTCCTTATCACATTTTCCTCTTACTTAACATAGGAACTTTGTATCTTTGTTCTTGCGTGAGATTGGCCTCTAATTTTGTTTTATTGTCCAGTTTTGGCGGACTTGTAAAAAGTTAAGGAAGGTACCTGCTCTTTCTTTAAAAAAATTTTGTTTTTTCTATTTATTTGAACTAAAACAAAACAAGTTCACCCATTTCTTCCACTCCCACCTCTTGCAATCACAAATCTGTTTTCTGTATCTATGAGCTTTTTTTTTCTTTTGAAGATTCTGCAAATAATAGAGACTATATGATGTTGCATATAATAGAGACCATATGATGTTTTCTTCCTCTGACTTCTTTCACTTAGCATAATGCCCTTGAGGTCCATCCATGTTGTCACAAATGGCAAGGTTTCATTCTTTTCTAAGGCTGAATAATACACCACAGTTTCCTTTATCCATTCATTCCTTGATGGACCCTTAGGTTGTTTCCATATTTTGGCTATTTTATAATTTATATAATGCTGCAGTGAACATGGGGGGGGGTGCATATAGCTTTCCTCATTAGTGTTCTTGTTTTCGTTAGATAAATACCCAAACATGGAATTGCCGGATTGTATGGTAGTTCTATTTTTGATATTTTTGAGGAACCTCCATACTGTTTTCCATAGTGGCTGAACCAATTTACATTACCACCAACAGTGCACAAGGGTTCCCTTTCTCACATCCTTGCCAGCACTTGTTATTTCTTGTCTTTTTGATAATAGTCATTCTGAGAGGTGTGAGGTGGTATTCTCATTGCGGTTTTGATTTGCATTTCCCTGATGATGAGTGATGTTAAGCACCTTTTCATGTACCTTTTGGCCATCTATATGTCTTCTTTGGAAAAATGTCTATACACATCTACCCATTTTTTAATCAGATTGTTTTTTTTTCCTGTGGAGTTGTGTGAGTTTTTTTTGTATATTTTGAATATTAGTCCGTTATCAGATGTATGATTTGAAAATATTTTCTCCCATTCTGTAGGTTGCCTTTTCATTTCTTGATGTTTCCGTCACTGTGCAGAGCGTTTTTGGTTTGATGTAATTCCACTTGTTTAGTTTTGTTTTTGTTGCCTTTGCTTTTGGTGTCAGATCCAAACAGTGATCACCAAGACCTGTGTCAAGGAGCTTACTGCCTATGTTTTCTTCTAGGAGTTTTATGGTTTGGGGTCTTACAGTCATGTCTTTAATCTATTTTGAATTAATTTTTGGGTATAGTGTAACATAGTGGTCCATTTATTGTTTTGCATGTGGCTGTCCAATTTTCCCAACACCATTTATTGAAGAGACTCATTTTTCCATTGTATATTCTTGGCTCCTTTGTCATAAATTAGTTGACCCTATATGTGTGGGTTTATTTCTGGACTCTGTTCTGTACTGTTGATCTATGTGTCTGTTTTTATGCCAATTCCATACTGTTTTTTTAAAAATTAAATTATGACTTTGATATTCATCCTATCCTCAACTCTGAGGTCCTTTTCAGTGGTACCACCACTACGTATATCAGGACATCTAAGCTCAAAACAGTCCCTGAAAAACAGCAGAAAGACCCAAGTCTGAAAGAGAGGTCACAGGGTGGGAGTGGAGGAGCGCCTAAGCCATTTTTCAGGACGTGTACTACTTTTGTTTTTTTAACATCTTTATTGGAGTATAATTGTTTAACAACGGTGTGTTAGTTTCTGCTTTATAATAAAGTGAATCAACTGTACATATACATATATCCCCATATCTCCTCCCTCTTGCGTCTCCCTCCCTCCCACCCTTCCTATCCCACCCCTCTAGGTGGTCACAAAGCACCGAGCTGATCTCCCTGTGCTGTGGGGCTGCTTCCCACTACTTATGTTTTACATTTGGTGGTATATGTAAGTCCATGCCACTCTCTCACTTTGTGCTAGATTACCCTTCCCTCTCCGCATGTCCTCAAGTCCATTCTCTATGTCTGCATCTTTATTCCTGTCCTGCACGTAGGTTCTTCAGAACCTTTTTTTTTTTTTTAGATTCCGTATATATGTGTTAGCATATGATATTTGTTTTTCTCTTTCTGACTTACTTCACTCTGTATGACACACTCTAGGTCCATCCACCTCACTACAGATAACTCACTTCGTTTCTTTTTATGGCTGAGTAATATTTCATTGTATATATGTGCCACATCTTCTTTATCCATTCGTCTGTGGATGGACACTTAGGTTGCTTCCATGCCCTGGCTATTGTAAATAGAGCCACAATGAACATTGTGGTACATGACTCTTTTTGAATTACGGTTTTCTCAGGGTATATGCCCAGTAGTGGGATTGCTGGGTCATATGGTAGTTCTATTTGTAGTTTTTTAAGGAACCTCCATACTGTTCTCCATAGTGGCTGTATCAATTTACATTTCGACCAACAGTGCAGGAGGGTTCCCTTTTCTCCACACCCTCTCCAGCATTTATTGTTTGTAGATTTTTTGATGATTGCCATTCTGAATGGTGTGAGGTGACACCTCATTGTAGTTTTGACTTGCACTTCTCTAATGATTAGTGATGTTGAGCATTCTTTCATGTGTTTGTCGGCCATCTGTATATCTTTTTTGGAGAAATGTCTATTTAGTTCTTCCTATTTTTGGATTGAGTTTTTTTGTTTTTTTGATATTGAGCTGCATGAGCTGCTTGTAAATTTTGGAGATTACTCCTTTGTCAGTTGCTTCGTTTGCAAATATTTTCTCCCATTCTGAGGGTTGTCTTTTCATCTTGTTTATGGTTTCCTTTGCTGTGCAAAAGCTTTTCAGTTTCATTAGATCCCATATGTTTATTTTTGTTTTTATTTCCATTTCTCTAGGAGGTGGGTCAAAAAGGATCTTGCTGTGATTTATGTCACAGAGTGTTCTGCCTATGTTTTCCTCTAAGAGTTTGATAGTGTCTGGCCTTGCATTTAGGTCTTTGATCCCTTTTGAGTTTATTTTTGTGTATAGTGTTAGGAAGTGTTCTAAACTTCATTCTTTTACATGTAGCTGTCCAGTTTTCCCAGCACCACTTACTGAAGAGGCTGTCTTTTATCCATTGTATATTTTTGCCTCCTTTATCAAAAATAAGGTGCTTATATGTGCGTGGGTTTATCTCTGGGCTTTCTGTCCTGTTCCATTGATCTATATTTCTGCTTTTGTGCCAGTACCATATTGTCTTCATTACTGTAGCTTTGTAGTATAGCCTGAAGTTAGGGAGCCTGATTCCTCCAGCACCATTTTTCTTTCTGAATATTGCTTTGGCTGTTCGGGGTCTTTTGTGTTTCCACACAAATTGTGAAAATTTTTTGTTCTAGTTCTGTGAAAAATGCCATTGGTAGTTTGATAGGGATTGCGTTGAATCTGTAGACTGCTTTGGGTAGTAGAGTCATTTTCACAATGTTGATTCTTCCAATCCAAGAACATGGTATATCTCTCCATCTGTTTGTATCATCTTTAATTTCTTTCATCAGTGTCTTATACTTTTCTGCATACAGTTCTTTTGTCTCCTTAGATGGGTTTCTTCCTCGGTATTTTCTTCTTTTTGTTTCAGTCATAAATGGGAGTGTTTCCTTAATTTCTGTTTCAGATTTTTCAAAATTAGTGTATAGGAATGCAAGAGATTTCTGTGCATTAATTTTGTATCCTGCTACTTTACCAAATTCATTGATTAGCCCTAGTAGTTTTCTGGAGGCATCTTTAGGATTCTCTATGTATAGTATCATGTCATCTGCAAACAGTGACAGCTTTACTTCTTCTTTTCTGATTTGGATTCTTTTTATTACTTCTTTGATTGCTGTAGCTAAAACTTCCAAAACTGTGATTGAATACTAGTGGTGAGAGTGGGCAACCTTGTCTTGTTTTGATCTTAGTGGAAATGGTTCCAGTTTTTCACCATTGAGAACGAAGTTGGCTGTGGGTTTGTCATATATGGCCTTTATTATGTTGAGGTAAGTTCCCTCTGTGCCTGCTTTCTGGAGGGTTTTTATCATAAAGGGGTGTTGAATTTTGTCAAGGGTTTTTCTGCATCTATTGAGATGATCGTATAGTTTTTCTCCGTCAATTTGTTAATATGGTGTGTAACACTGATTGACTTGCGTATATTGAAGAATCCTTGCATTCCTGGGATGAACCCCACTTGATCATGGTGTATGATCCTTTTCATGTGCTCCTGGATTCTGTTTGCTAGTATTTCGTTCAGGATTTTTACATCTGTGTTCATCAGTGATATTGGCCTGTAGTTTTCTTTCTTTGTGACATATTTGTCTGGTTTTGGTATCAGGGTGATGGTGGCCTCATAGAATGAGTTTGGGAGTGTTCCTCCCTCTGCTATCTTTTGGAAGTGTTTGAGAAGGATAGGTGTTAGCTGTTCTCTAAATGTTTGATAGAATTCGCCTGTGAAGCCATCTGGTCCTGGACTTTTGTTTGTTGGAAGATCTTTAATCACAGTCTCAATTTCAGTGCTTGTGATTGGTCTGGTTATACTTTCTATTTCTTCCTGGTTCAGTCTCGGCAGGTTGTGCTTTTCTAAGAATTTGTCCATTTCTTCCAGATTGTCTATTTTATTAGCATACAGTTGCCTGTAGTAATCTTTCATGATCCTTTGTATTTCTGCAGTGTCAGTTGTTACTTTTCCTTTTTCATTTCTAATTCTATTGTTTTGAGTCCTCTTCCTCTTGATGAATCTGGCTAATGGTTTATCAATTTTGTTTATCTTCTCAAAGAATCAGCTTTTAGTTTTATTGATCTTTGTTATCCTTTCCTTCGTTCCTTCTTTATTTATTTCTGATCTGATCTTTATGGTTTCTTTCCTTCTGCTAACTTAGGGGTTTTTTTGTTCTTCTTTCTTAAATTGCTTTAGGTGTAAAGTTAGGTTGTTTATTTGAGATATTTCTTGTTTCTTGAGGTAGGATTCTATTGCTATAAACTTCCCTCTTAGAACTGCTTTTGCTGCATCCCATAGGTTTTGGTTTGCTGTGTTTTTGTTGTCATCTGTTTCTAGGTATTTTTTGATTTTCTCTTTGATTTCTTCAGTGACCTCTTGATTATTAAGTAGTGTATTGTTTCGCCTCCATGTGTTTGTATTTTTTACAGATTTTTTCCTGTAATTGTTATCTAGTCTCATAGCGTTGTGGTTGGAAGAGATACTCTATACAATTTCAATTTTCTTAAATTTACCGAGGCTTGATTTGTGACCCAAGATATGACCTATCCTGGAGACTGTTCCATGAGCACTTGAGAAGAAAGTGTATTCTGTTGTTTTTGGGTGGAATGTCCTATAAATATCAATTAAGTTCTTTTTTTTTAATGTATCATTTAAAGCTGTGTTTCCTTATTTATTTTCATTTTGCACAATCTGTCCATTGGTGGATGTGGGGCGTTAAAGTCCCCTACTATGATTGTGTTACTCTCTATTTCCCCTTTTATGGCTGTTAGCATTTGCATTATGTATTGAGGTGCTCCTGTGTTGAGAGCATAAATATATACAATTTTTATATCTTCTTCCTGGATTGATCCCTTGATCATTATGTAGTGTCCTTCTTTGTCTCTTGTGATAGTCTTTATTTTAAAGTTTCTTTTGTCTGATGAGAATTGCTGTTCCAGCTTTCTTTTCCATTTGCATGGAATATCTTTTTCCATCCCCTCACTTTCAGTCTGTATGTGTCCCTAGATCTAAAGTGGGTCTCTTGTAGACAGCATATATATGGGTCTTGTTTTTGTATCCATTCAGCCAGTCTGTGTCTTTTGGTGGGAGCATTTAATCCATTTACATTTATGGTAATTATCAGTATGTATGTTCTTACTACCATTTTCTTAGTTGTTTAAGTTTGTTATTGTAGGTCTTTTTCTTCTCTTGTGTTTTCTGCCTAGAGAAGTTCCTTTAGCATTTGTTGTAAAGCTGGTTTGGTGCTGCTGAATTCTCGTAGCTTTTGCTTGTCTGTAAAGGTTTTAATTTCTCTGTCGAATCTGAATGAGATCCTTGCTGGGTAGAGTCACCTTGGTTGTAGGTTTTTTTCCTTCATCACTTTAAATATGTCCTGCCACTCCCTTCTGGCTTGCAGAGTTTCTGCTAAAAGATCAGCTGTTAACCTTATGGGGATTCCCTTGTGTGTTATTTGTTGTTTTTCCCTTGCTGTTTTTAATATGTTTTCTTTGTATTTAATTTTTGATAATTTGATTAATATGTGTCTTGGTGTGTTTCTCCTTGGATTTATCCTGTATGGGACTCTCTGTGCTTCGTGAACTTGATTCACTATTTCCTTTCCCATATTAGGGAAGTTTTCAACTATAATCTCTTCAAATGTTTTCTCGGTCCTTTTCTTTTTTTCTCCTTCTTCTGGGACCCCTATAATTCCAATGTTGGTGCGTTTAAAGTTTTGCCAGAGATCTCTGAGACTGTCCTCAATTCTTTTCATTCTTTTTTCTTTATTCTGCTCTGCAGTAGTTATTTCCACTATTTTATCTTCCAGGTCATTTATCTGTTCTTCTGCCTCAGTTATTCTGCTATTGATTCCTTCTAGAGAATTTTAAATTTCATTTATTGTGTTGTTCATCATTGTTTGTTTGCTCTTTAGTTCTTCTAGGTACTTGTTAAACGTTTCTTGTATTTTCTCCATTCTATTTCCAATATTTTGGATCTTTACTGTCATTACTCTGAATTCTTTTTCAGGTAGACTGCCTGTTTCCTCGTCATTTGTTTGGTCTGGTGGGTTTTTAACTTGCTCCGTCATCTGCTGTGTGTTTTTCTGTCTTTTCATTTTGCTTATCTTACTGTGTTTGGGGTCTCCTTTTTGCAGCCTGCAGGTTTGTAGTTCCCGTTGTTTTTGGTGTCTGCCCCCAGTGGGTAAGGTTGGTTCAGTGGGTTGTGTAGGCTTCCTGGTGGAGGGGACTGGTGCCTGTGTTTTGGTGGATGAGGCTGGATCTTGTTTTTCTGGTGGGCAGGACTGTGTTCGGTGGTGTGTTTTGGGGTGTCTGTGTCTTTATTATGATTTTAGGAACCTATCTGCTAATGAGTGGGATTGTTTTCCTGTCTTGCTAGTTGTTTGACATAGGGTGTCCAGCACTGTGGCTTGCTGGTCATTGAGTGGAGCTGGGTCTTTGCCTTGAGATGGAGATCTCTGGGAGAGCTTTCGCCCTTTGATGTTACGTGGAGCCAGGAGGTCTCTGGTGGACCAGTGTCCTGAGCTCGGCCTTCCCACCTCAGAGGCAGAGGCCTGACACCCAGTTGGAACTCCAAGACCCTGTCATCCACACGGCTCAGAAGAAAAGGGAGAAAAAAAGAAAAAAAAGAAAAGAATAAAATAAAATAGTTATTAAAGTAAAAATTGAAAAATAATTACTAAAAATAAAAGAAACTTGAAAAGTAATTTAAAAAAAAGAGAAAGGAAGAGAGAGAAACCAAACCAAGATAAAAATCCACCAATGATAAGTGCTAAAAAGTATATTAAAAAACAAAACAAGGGGGCTTCCCTGGTGGCGCAGTGGTTGAGAATCCGCCTGACGATGCAGGGGATACGGGTTCGTGCCCCGGTCTGGGAAGATCCCACGTGCCGCGGAGCGGCTGGGCCCGTGAGCCATGGCCGCTGAGCCTGCGCGTCCGGAGCCTTTGCCCCGCAAAGGGAGAGGCCACAACAGTGAGAGGCCCGCATACCACAAAAACCACAAAAAAAAAAAAAAAAAAAAAAAAAAAAAACACACAGAAAAAACCGGACAGACAGAACTCTAGGACAAATGGTAAAAACAAGGCTATAAGGACAATATCACACAAAGAAGCGTATACATACACACTCACAAAAAGAGAAAAAGGAAAAAAACATTCTCTCTCTATGTAAAAAAAAGGAAGAGAGCGACCAAATCAATAAATCTACCAATGATAATAAACTGTAAATACTGACTTAAGATTAGCATAAATCTAGAAGCAAATCAGATGCAGAAAGCAAACCCCAGTTCTACGGTTGCTACCAAAGTCCACCACCTCAATTTTGGAATGACTTGTCTATTCAGGTATTCCACAGATGCAAGATGCATGAAGTTGATTTTGGAGATTTAATCCGCTGCCCCTGAGGCTGCTGGGAGAGATTGCCCTTTCTCTTCTTTTTTCTCACAGCTTCTGGGATTCAGCTTTGGATTTGGCCCTGGCTGTGCGTGTAGGTCTCCTGAGGGTGTGTGTTCTCGCCCAGACAGGATGGGGTTAAAGGAGCAGCCGATTAGGGGGCTCTGGCTCACTCAGGCTGGCGGTAGGGAGGAGTATGGAATGCGGGGCAAGCCTGCGGTGGCAGAGGCCAGCATGACGTAGCAACATCCTGAGATGCGCTGTGTGTTCTCCCAGGGAAGTTGTCCCTGGATCTTGGGACCCTGGCAGTGGTGGGCTGCACAGGTTCCCAGGAAGGGGAGGTGTGGAGAGTGACATGTGCTTGCACACAGGTTTTTTGGTGGCTGCAGCAGTGGCCTTAGCTTTTCATGCCCATCTTTGGTGTCCGTGCTGATAGCTGCAGCTTGTGCCTATCTCTGGAGCTCGTTTAGGCGGTGCTCTGAATCCCCTCTCCTCGCACACCCCAAAACAATGGTTTCTTGCCTCTTAGGCAGTTCCAGACTTTTTCCCGGTTAGCTGTGGCACACTAGCCCCCTTCAGGCTATATTCACGCAGCCAACCCCAGTCTTCTCCCTGGGGTCTGACCTCCGAAGCCCGACCGTCAGCTCCCAGCCCCCACCCTCCCCAGCGGGGAACAGACAAGCCTCTCGGGCTGGAGAGTGGTGGTTGGCACCAATCCTTTGTGTGGGAATCTCTCCACTTTACCCTCTCCACCCGTTGCTGCGCTCTCCTCCATGGCTCCGAAGCTTCCCCCTGCTGCCACCCGCACCCCAGTCTCCACCACTGAAGGGGCTTCCTAGTGTGTGGAAACTTTTCCTCCTTCACAGCTCCCTCCCAGAGGTACAAGTCCTGTCCCTATTCTTTTGCCTCTTTTTTTTTTTTTTTTTTTTTGCGGTATGCGGGCCTCTCACTGTTGTGGCCTCTCCCGTTGCAGAGCACAGGCTCCGGACGCGCAGGCCTAGCGGCCATGGCTCACGGGCTTAGTTGCTCCGCGGCATGTGGGATCTTCCCGGACCAGGGCACGAACCCGTGTCTCCTGCATCGGCAGGTGGATTCTCAACCACTGCGCCACCAGGGGAGCCCTTGCCTCTTTTTTCTTTTGCCCTACTGAGTTACATGGGGAGCTTCTTGCCTTTGGGGATGTCTGAGGTTTTCTCCCAGCGTTCAGTAGGTGTTCTGTAGGAGTTGTTACACATGTAGATGTATTTCTGATATATTTGTGGGGAGGAAGGTGATTTCTACGTCTTACTCCTCCGCCATCTTGAAGGTCTCCCTCCATACTGTTTTGATTAGTAAAACTTTGTAATATAGTTTGAAACCAGAAAGCATGATGCCTCCAGCTTTGTTCTTATTTCTCAAGATTGGCTGTTGGAGGTATTTTGTGATTCTATACAAATTTTAGGAGTGTTTGTTATCTTTTTGTGAAAAATACCATTGGAACGTTGATAGGGATTTCATTGAATCTGTGGATTGCTTTGGGTAGTAGAGACATTTTAACAGTATTAATTCTCCCGACCCATGAGCATAGACTATCTTTCTATTTATTTTTGTCTTCAGTTTTTTTGTCAGTGTCTTGTAGTTTTCAGTATATAGGTTTTTAATCTCCTTGGTTAGATTTACTCCTAGGTAGTTTATTCTTTTTGATGCGGTTGTAAATGGGATTATTTTCTTAATATCTCTTTCTAATAGTTAATTATTAGTGTAAAGAAACAGAGTTTTGTGTATTGATTTTGTATCCTGCAAATTTACTGAATTTGTTTATTAGTCGTAACAGTTTTTTGATGGAATCCTACGAGTTTTCTATGTATAATCTCATGTCGTCTGCAAAAAATTGTTAATTTTACTTCTTTCTTTCCAGCTTGGATGCTTTTTATTTCTTTTTCTTGCCTAATTTCTGTGGCTAGGTCTTCCAGTGCTATGTTGAATTAAAGTGATGAGAGTGGACATTGTCTTGTTCCTGATCTTAGAGGAAAACTTTTAGCTTTTTACTGTTGTATCCAGTGTTAGCTGTGGGCTTGTTACATACATCCTTTTATTATGTTGAGGTTCATTCCCTTTGTACCCGCTTAGTTGAGAATTTTTATCATGAATGAATGTTGAATTTTGTCAAATGTTTTTTCTGCGCCTGTTAAGATGATCATATGATTTTTATCTTTCATTTTGTTAATGTAGTGTATCACATTGACCGATTTGCAGGTGTTGCACCATCCTTGCCTCCCTGGGATAAATCCCTTTGATTATGGTGTATGATCCTTTTAATGTATTGTTGACTTTGGTTTGCTAATATTTTGTTGGCCATTTTTGCATCTGTGTTCATTAAGGATATTGGTCTGTAATTTTCTTGTGGTATCCTTGTCTAGTTTTGGTATCAGACTAATGCTGGCCTTGTAAAATGAGTTTGGAAGTGTCCTCTCCTCTTCTGTTTTTAGAAGAGTTTGGGAAGGATTTGTATTAATTCTTCTTTGAATGTAGAATTAACCAGTGAAGCTCTCAGGTCCTGGACGCTGTTGGGAGATTTTTGGTTACTGATTCAGTCTCCATAATAGTAATTGATCTATTCACATATTCTGTTTCTTCATGATTCATTCTTGGAATGTTGTGTGTTTGTAGGAATTTATTTTTTCTAGGTTGTCCATTTGTTCATTGTTGTCTTTTATGATCCTTTGTAGTTCTGTGGTATCTGTTGTAAATGTTTGTCAATTTTGTCTACTTTTTGAAGAACCAGCTCTTAGTTTCATTGATTTTTTTCTATTGTCCTTTTGGCCTCTATTTTATTTGTTTCCACTCTGATCTTTGTTATTTCCTTGATTCTACTAACTTTGAACTTTGTTCTTTTTCTAGTTCCTTGAAGTGTAATGTTTTATTAGTTATTTGTGATATTTATTGTTTCTTGAGATAGGCCTCAGTAATTGTGAACTTCCCTCTTAGAACTGCTTTGCTGCATCTCATAATTTTTGGTTTGTTGTGTTTTCATTTTCATTTGTCTCAAGGTATTTTTCGATTTCTCTGTTGATCTTTTAGTCTTACAGTAGCATTTTGTTTAATCTCCACATATTTGTGAATTTTCCAGTTTTCTTCTTGTAATTGATTTCTAATTTTATACCATTGTGGGAAAAGATGCTTGGTATGAATTTATTTCTTTTTACAACTGCTTGGTAAGTTATATTTTTAAAATATTTGTCCATTTTACCCGAATTTTCAAATTATTGGCATTACAGTTATGCTCTTTTATCATTTATTGTCTGCAGATTCCTTACTAAATGTTCCTCCTTTTCTTAATAGCTTTGAGGTATAATCATACAATTCATTCCCTCAAAGTGTACAATTTTGCGGTTTTTATAACATTCACAGTTATACAACCATCAGCATAATCAATTTCAGAACAAAAAGGAATGCTGCACCCAGTAGCAGTCACTCCCCATTTTCCCCGAGCTCCTTGCCCCATCAGCCCTAGGCAATCACAAATCTTTTTGCCTCTGTAGATTTTCTTTTTCTGAAATTTTCACATCAATGGAATCATGCAATTTGTGGTGTTTCGTCACTGGCTTCTTTCACTTAGCATGTTTTCAACGTTCACTTACGTTGTAGCATATATCAGTACAGTTGACTTTTGAACAATGGGTTTGAGTTGTGTGGATCCACTTACATGGGGACTTTTTTTCAGTAGTAAACTCTATAGTACAACACAGTCTGCATTTGGTTTAATCTGCAGATGTGGAGCTGTGTACACAGAGGAATCATGTATATGGAGGGCCAACTATAAATTATACTTGGATTTTCAACTGTGTGGAGGAGGGTTAGCAACCTTAATCCATGTGTTGTTCAAGGGTCAACTGTACTTCATTTCTTTTTACTGCCAGATAATATGCTACTGTATGGATATACCATATTTAATTTATTCATTCATCAGTTGATGGACGTTTGAGTTGTTTTCAGTTTTTGGCTATTATGAGTAATGCTACCATGAACATTCAAGTTTTAGTGCAGACATATGTTATCATTTCTCTTGGACCTTTTTCATTCTTGATACTGGGTATATGTATCTTTTTTTTCTTCCTTCTCTTTTTAAAAATAATTTTACTAGAGGATTAGCAGTTACAGTAATTCTTCCAAAGAACCAGCTGTGTTGGTGTTTTTTTATTTTGTTAATATCTGCTTTTATATTTATTATTTTTTTAGGGCTCCTTTTGCTTTTATTTTTCTAACTTCTTAACAAGGGTGGTTAGGTATTAATTTGCACCCTTATTTCCTTCCTAACATACGCATTTAAAACTACACATTTCAAGTATGTCTTTACTTGCATCCCATTATTTTTGATATGTAGTGTTTCCATTATAAGTTCACAACATATCTTAATTTCCATTGTAATTTCTTCTTTGATCAATGGGTTATTTTAAAGTGTATTTTAAGATTTCCAGTAATATAAGAATTTTCTAACTGCATATTTTGTAATTGTTTTCTGGTTTAGAGTACTTTCTCTGAGTGATTTCAGTCTTTTAAAATTTCTCGAGATTTACTTTATGCCTCAACATGTGATTAGTTTTTGTAAATATGTAAGACCTTGAAAAGAATATATTCTGCAGCTGTTGGATGCAGAGTTCTATTTTTATGCCCATCGATGACATTTGTTAATTGTGTTGTGTTATCCTTACTGATTTTTTTGTCTTCTTATTTTCAACTACCGAGAGATATCTTAAAATCCTCCACTATGATACTAATGTATGTGTATTTCTCCTATTAGTTTTGTCAACTTTTGCTGTATATATCATTTGAGGTCATGATATCAAGTGCATGTAAATTTTTAGAAACTAATTTATTTATTTGGCTGTGTTGGTTCTTAGTTGGGGTACGTGGGATCTTTCGTTGTGGTATGCAGGCTCTTCTTTGCGGCACATGGGCTTCTATCTAGTTGTGGTGCATGGACTCTCTAGTTCTGGCATGTGGGCTCCAGAGCACACAGGCTCAGTAGTTAAGGTGCGTGGGCTTAGTTGCCCCGTGGCATGTGAGATCTTCGTTCCCTGACCAGGGATCGAACCCGCATCCCCTGCATTGGAAGGCGGATTCTTAACCACTGGTCCACCAGGGAAGTCCCAAGTGCATATAAATTTAGTTAATTATGCTCTGGTGAGTTAAACATTTTATCATCCTTGAAGTGATTCTTTTAACTCCAGTGATACTTTTTCTTTGATGTCTTTTTTCTGAAACTAATTTAGCTATACCGTCTTTATTTTGGCTAGTGTTTGCATGCTATATTTTTTTATCCTTTTACTTTCAGCCTTGCTGTATTCTTATGTTTAAATGGGTCTCTTGAAAACAGCATATGTTTGTAGATTGTTTTTTTAAGTCTTGATAATCTTTCTCTTTTTGGGGAACATTCAGTCCATTTGTATGTAATGTAAATACTGACGTTTTGAGATTAAATACAGCAGTACATTTTTGTCCCACCTGTTCTTTATTTTTCTCTTCCTTTGATTTGATTATTTTTATATAATTTTTCCTTTATTGGTTCAGATATCACATACTCATTTTAATTTTCATGGTTGCACTCGCACTTACAGCATGCATAGGTCACTTATCAAAGTCTAGTGTTAACCAATAGTTTTATCTTCCTCCTGGTTGAAGCAAGAACGTTAAAATACCTCTGTTCCGTTTACTGATCTCCTGACATACATGCTTTTTTCCTGTAACTTAATATTCTGTATGTATATTTTTCTACAAAAAGCTGTACATATTTCAGGTATGTAATTTAATGGGTTGGGAGATAAGTTTCTGTACGTATTTTAAACCCCACAGGACATTATTATTTTATACAATCAATGCCCCATTAGATTTTTCACCTGCTTAATTAAACTTTCATGGTCCTTCATTCATTTCTGCATCTGTGACCTTCCACTTTGGTCAGTTTTTTTGCTTTATGATTTTTTAATGGAGTTCTGCTGGATGTGAACTCTTTTTATTTGTCAGAAAATATATTTCATTTTCATTTTTTAAAAAATGTATGTATTGTTTTTCAAATTCTTTTCCCATTTAGGTTATTACAGAATATTGAGCAGAGTTCCATGTGCTGTACAATGTGTCCTTGTTGGTTATCTGTTTTAAATATAGTAGTGTGTATATGTCAATCTCAGACTCTGAATTTTTTTAATTTTATATTGGAGTACAGTTGACTAACAGTGTTGTGATAGTTTCACTTGTACATCACAGTGGTTCAGTTATACATATACACATATCTATTCTTTTTCAAGTTCTTTTCCCATTTGGGTTGTTACATAATATTGAGCAGAGTTTGCTGTGCTATGCGGTAGGTCCTTTTTGGTTACCCTTTTTTTTGGCTGCACTGGGCAGCATGTGGGATCTTAGTTCCCTGACCAGGGATTGAACCTTCACCCCTTGCAGTGGAAGCACAGAGTCATAACCACTGGACCACCAGGGAAGTACTGGTTATCCATTTTAAATATAGCAGTGTGTACATGTCAATCCCAAACTCTATCCCTTCCCCTCACCCTTACCGTTATCCTTATTCTCCTGGTAACCATAAGTTCGTTCTCTAAGTCTGTGAGTCTGTTTTGTAAATAATTTCATTTGTATCTATCATTTGTTTTAGAGTCTGCATGTGAGTGATATCATATGATATTTATCTTTCTTTGTCTGACTTACTTCACTCAGTGTCATAATCTCCAGGTCCATCCATGTTGCTGCAAATGGCATTATTTCATTCTTTTTAATAGCTGATTAATATTCCATTGTATATACTTAACATGTCTTTTTTATCCATTCGTATGTCAATGGACGTTTAGGTTGCTTCCATGACTTGGCTGTTGTAAACAGCGCTGCAATGAACATTGGAGTGCACATATCTTTTTGAATTATGGTTTTCTCCAGGTATATGCCCAGGAGTGGGCTTGTTGGATCATATGGTAGCTCTGTTTTTAGTTTTTTAAGGAACCTCCATACTGTTCTCCATAGTGGCTGTACCAATTGACATTCCCACCAGTAGTGTAGGAGGGTTCCCTTTTCTCCGTACCCTTTCCACCATTTATTGTTTGTAGACTTTTTGATGATGGCCATTCTGAATGGTATGAGGTGATATATCGTTGTAGTTTTGACTCACATTCCACTGATAATTAGCAATGTTGAGCATCTTTTCATGTATCTCTTGGCTGTATGTAAGTCTTCTTTGGAGAAATGTCTATTTAGGTCTTCTGCCCATTTTTTGATTGGATTGTTTGGGTTTGTTTTGATATTGAGCTGCATGAGCTGTTTCTAGATTTTGGAGATCAATCCCTTGTTGGTTGCATTGTTTGCAAATATTGTCTGCCATTCTGTGGGTTGTCTTTATGTTTTGTTTATGGTTTCCTTTGCTTTGTCAAAGCTTTTGAGTTTCATTAGGTCCCGTTTGTATATTTTTGTTTTTATTTCCATTATTCTAGTAGGTGCATCGAAAAAGATATTCCTGTGATTTATGTCAAAGAGTGTTCTTCCTATGTTTTCCTCTAAGAGTTTTATAGTATCAGGTCTTAACATTTGGGTCTTTAATTCATTTTGAGTTTATTTTTGTGTTTGGTATCAAAGAATTATCTAATTTTATTCTTTTACATGTAGCTGTCCCATTTTACCAGCACCACCTATTGAAGAGACCGTCTTTTCTCCGTTGTATAGTCTTGCCTCCTTTGTTTTACGTTAATTGACCATAGATGCTTGGGTTTATTTTTGGGTTTTCTATCTTGTTCCATTGATCTATATTTCTGTTTTTGTGCCAGTACCGTACTGTCTTGATTACTGTAGCTTTGTAGTATAGTCTGAAGTTGGGGAGCCTGATTTCTCCAGCTCCGTTTTTCTTTCTCAAGATTGCTTTGGCTATTCGGGGTCTTTTGTGTTTCCATACAAATTGTGAAATTTTTTTTTCTAGTTCAGTGAAAAATGCTCTTGATAGTTTGATAAGGATTGCATTGAATCTGTAGATTGCTTTGGGTAGCATAGTCATTTTCACAATGTTGATTCTTCCAATCCAAGGACATGGTATATCTATCTGTTTGTATCGTGTTTAATTTCTGTCATCAGTGCCTTATAGTTTTCTGTATACAGGTCTTTTGTCTCCTTAGGTAGGTTTATTCCTAGGTATTTCCTTCTTTTTGTTGCAGTCATAAATGGGAGTGTTTCCTTAATTCCTTTTTCAGAATTTTCATCATTAGCGTATAGGAATGCAAGAGATTTCTGTGCATTAATTTTGTATCCTGCTACTTGACCGAATTCACTGATGAGCTCTACTAGTTTTCTGGTAGCACCTTTAGGATTCCTGTGTATAGTGTCTGTCATGTCATCTGCAAAAAGTGACAGTTTTACTTCTTTTCCGATTTGTATTCTTCTTATTTTTTCTCTTTTCTGATTGCGGTGGCTAGGAGTTCCAAAACTATGTTGAATAAAAGTGGTGAGAGTGGACATCTTTGTCTTGTTCATGATCTTGGAGGAAATGCTTTCAGCTTTTCACTGTTGAGTATGTTGTTAGCTGTATATATGTTTGTCGTATATGGCCTCTATTAGGTTGACGTAAGTTCCCTCTGTGCCCACTTTTCTGGAGAGTTTTTATCATAAATGGGTGTTGAATTTTTTCAAAAGCTTTTCCAGCATCTATTGAGATGATCATGTGGTTTTTGTTCTTCAGTTTGTTGATGTAGTGTATCACACTGATTGACTTATGGATATTTAAAAATCGTTGCTTCCCTGTGATAAATACCACTTGATTGCAGTGTAGGATCCTTTTATTGTGTTGTTATGTCTGTGTTCGTTAGTAATATTGGCCTGTAATTTTCTTTTTTCATTGTATTATTTTTGTTTAGTTTTGGTGATGATGGCCTCATAGAATGAGTTTGGTGGTGTTCCTTCCTCTGCAACTTTTGGCCAAGTTTCAGAAGGATAGGCGTTAACTCTTCTCTAAATGTTTGATAGATTTTGCCTGTGAAGCCATGTGGTCCTGGGCTTTTGTTGGAAGTTTTAAAATCACAGTTTCAATTTCAGTACTTGTGATTGGACTGTTCATATTTACTATTTCTTCCTGGTTCAGTCTTGGGTGATTGTACTTTTCTAAGAATTTGTCCATTTCTTCTAGGTTGTCCATTTTTTTAGCATACAGTTGTTTGTAGTAGTCTTTTATGATCCTTTGTATTTCTGTGGCGTCTGTTGTACCTTCATTTTCATTTCTAATTTTATTGGTTTGAGCCCTTTCCCTGTTTTTCTTGATGAGTCTGGCTAAAGGTCTTTTAATTTTGTTTATCTTTTCCAAGAACCAGCTTTTAGTTTTATTGACCTTTTCTGGTTTTTTCTTCATCTCTATTTCATTTATTTCTGCTCTGATCTTTGTTTAGTGTTGTGTTTGGATAGCTTTCGCTCTCTGTCTCTCTCTCCTTTTTTTTGGTCGCACCACACGGTATGTGTGATCGAACCTGAGCTCCCTGCAGTGGGAACACAGAACCTTAACCATTGGACCACCAGGGAATTCCCTGCTTTTTCTCTTTTGTGTGTGTATGTGTTGTAGATTTTTGGTTTGCAGTTCCCATGAAGTTTTGCTGTAGCAGTCTGTATATATAAACAAGATCGTTTTTAGCTGCTGGTCTCTTAATTTGAAATGCTATTTCCCGTTTCCTGCATTTGTGCTCTCCTCACCATTGCTGTTCTTGATAACATATTTGTGTGTAGATGATTTCCTTCTTTTACTGTATGTTTGCCTTTACCAGTGAGCTTTCTCATTTCTATATACTTGTTTGTAGTTGTGGCCTTTTCTTTTCCGCCTAGAGAAGTTCCTTTAGTATTTGTTGCAAAGTTGGTCTGGTGGTGTTGAATTCTCTTAGCTTTTCCTTGTCTGTAAAGCTTTTGATTTTTCTGTTGAATCTCAGTGAGAGCATTGTTGGGTATTCTTGGTTGTAGGTCCTTCTCTTTCATCACTTAAAATATATAATGACACTCCCTTCTGGCCTGCAGAGTTTCTGCTGAGAAATCAGCTGATAACCTTACGGGAGTTCCCTTGTATGTTATTTGTTGCTTTTCCCTTTTGCTTTTAATATTTTTTCTTTGTTTTAAATTTTTCTCAATTTGTTCATTATGTGTCTCTGCATGTTCCTCCTTGGGTTTATCCTGCCTGGGATTCTCTGTACTTCCTGGACTTGGGTGACTGTTTCCTTTCCCAAGATAGGGAACTTTTCAGCTATCATTTCTTCAGGTATTTTCTCAGGTCCTTTATCTCTCTTTTCTCCTACTGGGACCCCTCTAAGGTGATTGTTGTTGCATTTAATGTTTCCACAGAGGTCTGTTAGACTGTCTTCATTTCTTTTAATTCTTTATTCTTTTTTTTTTTTTTTTTTTTTTTTTGCGGTATGCGGGCCTCTCACTGCTGTGGCCTCTCCCGTTGCGGAGCACAGGCTCCGGACGCGCAGGCTCAGCGGCCATGGCTCACGGGCTTAGTTGCTCCGCGGCATGTGGGATCTTCCCGGACCAGGGCACGAACCCGTGTCTCCTGCATCGGCAGGCGGATTCTCAACCACTGCGCCACCAGGGAAGCCCTAATTCTTTATTCTTTATCGTATTCTGTAGTAGTGATTTCCACCATTCTGTCTTCCAGCTCACGTATCCTTTTTTTCTGCCTAACTTATTGTGATACTGGTTTCTTCTAGTGTATTTTTTATTTCAGTTGTTGTATTGTTAATCTGTTTGTTTGTTCTTTAATTCTTTTAGGTCTTCGTCAAACATTTCTTGTATTTTCTCGATCTCTTCCTCCACTCTTTTTCTGAGATCTTGGATCATCTTTACTGTCATTACTCTGAATTATTTTTTGGGACGATTGCTTGTCTCCACTTCACTTAGTTGTTCTTCTGGGGTTTTATCTTGTTCCAACACTTGGGACAGATTCATCTACTGTCTCATTTTGTCTTACTTTCTGTGATTACCGTTTCCATTCCGCAGGCTGCAGAGTTGTAGTTCTTCTGCTGTTTGCCCCCTGGTGGATGAGTCTGTCTCAGAGGCTTGTGCAGGCTTCCTGGTGGGAGCAACTGGTTCCTGCCCATTGGTGGATGCAGCTGGGTCTTGTCCCTCTAGTGAGCAGGGCTGTGACAGGGGTTGTGCTTATGGGGCAGCTGTGGGCTCAGGAAGACTTTAAGCAGCCTGTTTGCTGATGGGTGGGACTGTGTTCCTGCCCTGTTGGTTGCTTGGTCTGAGGCATCCCAGCACTGGAGCCTATAGGCTGTTGGGTGGGGCCAGGTCTTGGTGAGAAGATGGCAGCCTCCAGGAGGGCACATGCCAATGAGTACTCCCCAGAACTACTGCCGCCAGTGTCTTTGTCCCTGCATTGAGCCACAGCAGCCCCCACCTCTGCAGAAGGCCCTGCAATACCAGCAGGAAGGTGTGGCCCAGGCTCTTATGATGTCACTGGTTTTTTTCCCTGGGTCCTGGTGCACACAAGACCTTGTGTTCCCCCTCTGAGAGTGGAGTTTCTGTTTCCCCCAGTCCTGTGGAATTCCTCCAGTCAAACCCCACTGGCCTTCACAGCTAGATCCTCTCGGGGCTCCTCCTCCCGTTGCCAGACTCAGCCTGGGGAGCCTGATGTGGGGCTCAAAACTTTCACTCCTGTGGGAGAGCTTCTGTGATATAACTATTCTCCAATTAGTGCGTCACCCACCCAGTGGGTATGGGATTTGATTTTATTGCGATTGTGCCCCCTCCTACCATCTCACTGTGACTTCTTCTTTGTCTTTGGATGTAGGATATCTTTTGGGGGAGGTTCCTGCATTTTTTTGTCAATGGTCATTCAGCAGTTAGTTGTGATTTTGGTGTTTTCGTAAGAAAAGGTCAGCTCACTTTCTTATACTGCACCATTGTGTCTCCGCTCTCTTAATTTTCATTCTTGATGGGTGTTTTCTCTGCAGTGGAATACTTGGTTGGCAGTTGTTTTTCTTTCTGCTACTTAGGGATTCCATTACATATGTCTTTTAGCTTCTATTTTTGTTGTTGAGAATTAATAAGCTATCCATGTAACTGTTGCTTCTTTGAAAGTAATCTTTTTCCCCTCGGGATGCTTTTAACTTTTTCTTTGTCTGCTGATTTTTAGCTAGGAATTCATTGACATCCTTAAATTTGTGGTTTGACATTTTAAAATCATTTTTGGAAATTTTCAGCCATTCAAATTTTGCTTCTACCCCATCCTGTCTCTCCTTTCCTTCTGGAATTCCAGTTAACTGTGTCGGATGTTATACCTTCACACCATATCCCCATGTTGCTTATCCTGTATTTATTCTGAGGTTTTTTCCCACTGACTTTTGTCTCTGATTCAGTGTCTCAGCTGTGTCCATTGGCTGTTAAACCTGTTCATTGGATGATTAATTTCAGTTTTTGTATTTTTCAGTAACAAAATTTGTTTGCTTCTTATAAAAACCTGGTATATCACTTTATAGTTTCTAGTTCATTGCTGAGACTTTTTTTTTTTTTTTTTTTTTTTTTTGCGGTACGCGGGGCTCTCACTGTTGTGGCCTCTCCCGTCGCGGAGCACAGACTCCGGACGCGCAGGCTCAGCGGCCACGGCTCACGGGCCCAGCCGCTCCGCGGCATGTGGGATCTTCCCAGACCGGGGCACGAACCCACGTCCCCCGCATCGGCAGGCGGATTCTCAACCACTGCGCCACCAGGGAAGCCCCATTGCTGAGACTTTTAAGTTTGGTTTCCATTTCCTTGAACCAAAGTGTTTGTTTCATAATTCCAATATTTGGAGTCTGTTAGAGTGTTTATTGTTTTATGTTTCTGTGGCTTTTGGTATTATGTCTGTTGTTTTCCCATGTGCCCAGTTGTCTTTAATTGTTTGCTGGGCGTTGGATTTGAAAAATTACTTGAGAAATCATTTGAGACCATGATGATATCTTCCAGGAAGGATTTTTTTTTTTTGCGGGGGGGGGGGGGGGTGGCATCTGCTTGAGGGAATCTAGGATTACTTAGTCAAATCTCAGCTTTTGAGATTTCTCTGGGCCAGCTGGATGACTCAATGCTAAATTGCTTTCAATTTATGGACTGTTTAATTTCCAGTTCACCCATGTTTCTAAGGTGTAGCCCTTTAGGTTCCTAACATGAGGGTAACAAAGTGGATTTTCCTTTTGTCCCTCTGGGCCTACCCAGCTGTCAGATACAGTTTAACTTCTGGTTTCTTCTGGATTATTGTGCTCACCTCTGTGAATTTCAGTCCTTTAATGGATCTGAAAACACTATCCTGTTGTCTCTTTGATCCTTTAAGAAAGTCATTTCTTACATTTTGTCCAACTTTATTATTTGTCTTCAGTGGAAAGATTGGTTCAAATTACCTAATATGCCATAACCAAGAGAAGGAGTCTTCCCCTTGGCTCTTTATGGCAGAACATGATTTTGTCTTGTTTTCTAGGTCAGAATCAGCCCCTAGTTCGCTTTAAATTTTGTTTTATTTTGTTTTATGTAGCTGTACTCACTTGGATAACTGCACATTTTCATTAAAAGGTTACATTGTGTGTGTGTGTGTCTGTGTGTGTGTGTGTCTGTGTGTGTGTGAAATTATAAATAAGTTGTTACCTGATTATTCAGGATTCAGGATTTTAGTGTCTTCCACCTAAGGCAGTTTCTAGTCCTTGACAGTGGACAGGTTTATTGTATTTAAGTTTCAGTTAAAAATAAGTCTCTGGAATGACTTTAAGAACATGAAATCCCTCTTAATTACTATTGAGATTGGTATGTACAATATCAACTAAGTTTTTTTTCCTTTCATAGAAAAGAATGCTTTCCTAGTTATACTATAACTGTCATAACTTCTGTTTTAGTGTACATATTTGTAGACATAATATATATCTGTCCTTGTGAAATAGAGAAGAAGGAGGCAGTTCTGCTGAGATTCTTGTTTGCTGTATTATGAAAGCTCTTGAGCATCCTCTTGAATGAATATGGTGCTTTATAAGTTACAAACATTTTCCTTCTATGTAAATTAATTCCTGCAACATCTCGTGAGGTGTGGTATTAAGCAAAGGATTTGGAAACGGCCTAAGAGAGGTTAAGTAACTTGTCTGTGGCTCCACATCTGGTGAGTGGCTTATGTCGTCTATGATTATTACAGTGTTTTATTTCAGCTGTTGTGGCCTGTTAACGCTTGCCTGTAGATGCTCACTGACTTCCCAGTTCTGTCACATTATGCTTTCTTCTTTCTGTACACCATGTAATATAATGATCTCATGACTCATGTCCTGAAGATTGAGACAATTGGGATATCACTCCTTCATATCCCATCCTCACTGCCTCTCAGCCCACCCCATTTCTAGAATATGGTCACACCAGCCCTGGAATTTGCCAGCTCCTCTGCCCTGTTGGAAAGCTTGCTTTGTCACTAGTCCTTTCTCACCCACATGTATAGTCAGTCCCTTTCCCTCTCTTTACACATGCCTCAATTTTTTTGATTCTAAGAAAGATGCCTCTTCTTTTTCCAATGCACTTGCCATCTTTCTTGTCACTCTTATGGTTAGACTCAAACTCTCTAACTTCCTTACTGGGTTTCTTCTGTAAGCCTTCCTTTCTTTTCTAATTGCTCTTTATAAGATCCTAGCCAAAATCTTGTTTGCTCTGATCCTCTGAATCTTAAGGAGAGCAAAAAGCTTTTCTGCCTCAGACCCTTTTCCTAGCAGTAGAGTCAGTACTTCTATATGTCTGGTGGTGCTTCTGCTTCTGAATGGTACTCACATCTAATTTTCAGCATCCTTGTAATGAAAACCTTGAACAGTTATCTTACATTAGGACTGTGGATGTCAAATGCCCTTGTTTGCTTGCAGCATGTTCAATTACATAGTGTTCAGTTACTACTTGTTTAAGTGTATGAGGATGCCACCTCCTCAAATTTAGTAATACTCCATTTTCTCTTGATAACTATTGTGTCTGTGTGTGGTTTGTTTTTTTATTTTGTCCCTATCCAAGGATTCTTTTCTTGGAAGTTTATTCATTAGTTTTCTCCCGATCTCACTCACAAAACTGTCACGCTTTAAAATGTTGGTAGAATTGTGAGTGGTACCAGTATCTTTTGAATGTCCTATTTCAAACCTTTGCACTTTTCCCTTTTCCTTCTCTTTTAATCCTGCATATTTTCTGTTGTCCACTTTGATTATTTTTCTTCAGTAAACTTGATTTACATGAATTCATCTCTCCCTTCTGTGAACTCTTTTTGTTTTCAGGGTACGGAGTACATATGTTCTTTTTCACCAGCTCAAGAGTAAACTTTAAGACAGGGCATGGGCTTCACCTTTTGCTTTATCACTTACTTTTTAAAATAAATTTATTTATTTATTTATTATTTATTTTTGGCTGAGTTGGGTCTTTGTTGCTGTGCGGGGGCTTTCTCTAGTTGTGGCTTGCGGGGGCTACTCTTCGTTGCAGTGTGTGGGCTTCTCATTGTGCTGGCTTCTTGTTGTGGAGCATGGGCTCTAGGTATGTGGGCCTCAGTAGTTGAAGCTCATGGGCTCTAGAGCACAGGCTCAGTAGTTGTGGCGCACAGGCTTAGTTGCTCTGTAGCATGTGAGGTCTTCCCTGACCAGGGCTTGAACCCATGTCCCCTGAATTGGCAGGCGGATTCTTAACCGCTGCACCACCAGGAAATCCCTGCTTTATCACTTATTGCAGGGCCTTGTATGTAATAAGATTCAGTAAATATTTAAGTTTATGTTTAACATTACAGCTAGTTATTAGTTATGTTGATAATTATAATTACTAATATAATTATGAATCATAATATTAATGTTAATTGACGTTTAAATATAATGGTTTTGGCTCTTTAAGGATTTTACCTCTGGACTGCTTTAAGGACCCTCTCAGTAGTTTTATATCTTTAGCTTCTTTTTCTGTGATCTCTGTACAAAAGAATGAAAATCATCAGCTTTTAAGTATTATTTTGAATATGTTGGTTTTTCTCTCCTTAAAGGACTCTGTCGTGACTCCTAGTTGATTGTTTTTTTTGTTTGTGGTACGCGGGCGTCTCACTGCTGTGGCCTCTCCCATTGTGGAGCACAGGCTCCGGATGCACAGGCCCAGCGGCCATGGCCCACGGGCCCAGCCGCTCCGTGGCATGTGGGATCCTCCCGGACCAGGGCACGAACCCATGTCCCCTGCATTGGCAGGCGGACTCCCAACCACTGCACCACCAGGGAAGTCCTAGTTGATTGTTTTTATTTTTAAATTTTTATTTGTGAACATTTCCAAATGTACACAAATTAAACGTTCAGCGAACCTCTATGCTGCAGACATCAACATTTCTCCATACTTGTTTCATCTTCCCCCTATTGCTTTTTTTTTTTTTGCTCAGAATTTATGGCGTATCCAAGACATTATTTCAGCCCTAAATAACATGTATCTAAAACAACAGTTTCTTACATAACCACAATGCATTGTCATGTACAACACACCTGGTAATGATTCCTTAATTGTGTATATACTACTTATTAGCCCATGTTCAAGTTCTTCCAGTTGTCTAAAAAAATTTCTTTTGTAGTTGGTTTGTTTGATTTATGCTAGAGTTCAGGTGTTGACAGCCTGATCCCTTCATGAAGCCCCACTTTTCATCCTACTGCTTTTACCATTCATTGATTACAATTGCATGGATTAGTTATTAAATTAAAAATTGCCAAATAGTGAGTGTTCTAATTTGGTTACTTCTGCCATTATTAGCTGAAACTTTTCTCTCTGGAAGAACTTTTTCCTCATTCACTAAGGCTAGTTGGTTAACCTAAAATATCTAGTTAGTTCTTGAGTAGTTAATACCCTCTACTGGGGAAAGAAGGCTCTGCTTTCTTTTTTAGCTAGTAAGACTCTTTAGATTATTTCACTAAGGCCTATAGTAAAGTATTTTTTTTTCCTTCTTGAGGAAGTTAAAGTTATTTTTGAGTGGTAGGTTAGTGATTTTGTGGGTTGGCTTATGGGGAGGGCCTCCCAGTCCTGAGTGAGCAGTTCAAATTCTCTTGAGAAGGTATAGCGGGGGGTGGATGGTGGGGAAAGGAAAGGAATACAAAGGAAAAAAAATATACCCCCTTCACTGTTGGGCTTTGTACTGAGGGTGTGGTGCTCACTTGGGGTGTGGAAATTTCAAACATTCTTCTACTTTCCCAGATAATAAATTAGACTCAATATAGATTCTGTATAGACGCAGTATAGAGTCATTTAAATTTAAGGACATATGGCCCTTAAAGGGTCTTAGCACAGTTTTGTAATCAAACCCATTCAAATTTAATGACTGGTATTTCATGTGGAGCTGCAAGGACCCCTGATGGTTTGCCAGGGATGCCGCTAAAGTTCTTGCCAGCTTTCTCTGAAGCCAAAACCTCAGAAAAGCTTTGACCATCCTCTGCTGTTGTCAGCTCTGCCTTAGGGACTAGAGGTGACTGACTAGGAAGGGGAGCAGGGTGGCTCAGGCAGTCAGGTGAACTTTTTGTTATTGACTGAACATAAACTTCATTCACTGGAATTTCAGGTAGTAAAGGTATCCAAACGGCTGCGTTCCTTTCTCGTGACCTTTTATTTGTATACTGTATCACTTGCTCATATGGCCTTCCTTAAGCCTTTCACAGTTTGAATGCTACCACTTTGGTCTTTCGTTTATCTAGGACAGTGTCTTCAGCCTTTCCTTCAAGTTTTTTTGCCTTGAATTGTTGCTGCGTGTCAAACTGGACAAGATATTTTAGTTGAAGTTTCAGTTGAAACATTGGAGGTAAGGAATGTTTATCTGTGTGTTTGTGTATTTTTGTAGTTATATTAGAGCAGATTAGTTTTTTGAAAACTAATCTGTATTGCTGTTAACATGTTTGTTTACTCCACCCCCTCGCCCCCATCTCTTGTACATATAAGAGCAAGGATGAAAAAAATAAAAGATAGATGTCCAGGTAGTTTCATATGTTTAAATTTAGGCCCTAAATCAGGACCCAAAGCAAGGTCTTTGTACAGTTTATTTACTATTAGAAACTTTATCAGCAAATGAAAGAGTAACTTAGCAGTTGATTTTGAATAAAAGGGGCTAATCCTACCCAGGTCCCAGACCCGCAGTGGTTGGAGCTGGTGGAGTTTGAAAGACCTGCCCCAAAGAGTAATGGGGTGTGCATGCATATGCTGACCTTCCAACTTCCTGGTTTTTATTGTAATATTTCTTAGTCTCAGATACATGATCAATAAATGAGTAGTATAGATGAAAAGTTTAGTATTATGAAAAAATAAGGGTATAATTTTTTAAAATGTATTGTAGTATAATTCCATTAGTAGATTTATATCAAGAAAGACTATATAGCAGTATCAGCTTTGATTTCTAGATAGTTTATTTTTCCATCTTATAATAATGTTCCCATTCTTTTTAACATCTGTTTTCTATTATAATAACATGTGGGTTGTGTTGTGAATTAAACACTGGACAAGATGTTATGAGGCCTGTTTTGTAGTCCTGGCTTTCTAGCAAGTTTTTAAATCCATCTAACCTTCAGTTATCGTCTTGTGTAAAACAAGAGGATTGTACTGAGGTTGGGTTCAGGGTTTCTCAGCCTCGGCACTATTGACATACTGGGCTGGATAATTCTTTGTTGTCATGGGCTGTCCTGTGTACTGTAGGATGATTAGCAGAATCCCTGGCCTCTGCCCACCAAATCCCAATAGCAGCCCTCCCCAGTATGGCAACCAAAAATGTCTCCAGACATTGCCAGATGTGCCCTGTGGGACAGAATCATCCCCAGTTGAGAAACGCTACATTAGATGATGTGTAGATTTTCTTCCAGCTTTATAATCATATTGTTTTTATTTTTAAAAATCCTGCTCTTTGCAACCCAGCTTCCATGAAGCTTTCCCCCGCACTCCTTTTTATAGTCCTACCTTAATTAATTATTTCTTTTTCTGACAACGTACAGGACTTAACCCTACTCTATTATATCTCTCAGTGCATTTCTCTCACTTTGAGGGCATGGGCCTTCTGTATCTCCAAACCGAGTGCTCAGATTTTATTAAATGAATGAACAGTGGGTTCAGGAGTATTGAAGGTTAGACATTTTAAAATAAGTGATTATAAATGGCATTTTTGTTAATATTTCAAACCCTTCCAGTTGGAAATTTCCACAGTTTGTGATCTTGAATTTCTGGGTTAGTGAGACTGATGACTCTTTTTTTTTTTTTTTTTAATCTTTTAGAAGGCGGGAGCCTCCTAAAGTGTGTGAGGGAGCTACACAAAACAGATCGAGGTTGCTTTTGAGAAAAATAAAGTTACACAAAAATTCATAACAGAGTTGTTTCAGCTTTCATATTCAGGTATTTCTCAAATAACTCCACTTTGTTAATTAGAAAGGTGCCATTTATTCAGATAATAGTAAAAAGGAAAGGTAGTAAATATTTTTCTTACATAACCCAGAATATCTCACCATATTTTAAGTCAGTATTTCTCAAAGCAACGCATAGTAAGAAGTACATTTTAATCATGATCTAGTACATACATAGAACTTTTTGAATCAGTATTTACTGTACTATGCGTGAAGTACTCTGATATTTTCTGTTATGTTTCTTTCTTTTTTTTTAAAATACTTGTCATCACCTAGTAAGTTTATCATACAGTTTACTAACAGGTTACAACCCACCATTTGTAAAACACTGTTCTAAGAAATCTCTTTAAGTAATAAAATGTCAAGATTTTGGCATATGTTACCAATAGGCTGTACTGTGTCTTCTTAGAAAATGTCATTTAATAATTGACCTAATAAAGACCTTGGAATACCTCAACCAGAACAAATTAGATTTGCAATTATTTGAAAGTCCTATATTTTTTCATTTATACAAAGTATTTTGTGTGCACAAGGCACTATAGGTCAAAGAGCATGTTTGGTTTTCATTCTCAAGGTTTACAGTTATAAAACCTAGAGGAAAATAAAAAGTTGATAGACATTATTTCAAGTGCTGGTGGTAACAAACAGACAATAACTTTTGTAGGCATTTAGGAAGGAGAGAAAACTTCTGATTCAAGTTGATGGGGAGAAGGTTAACATGAATGTGGGGTGGATTTTGTATCGTCATATCAGAGATCAGAAGAGGCTGTTTCACGTGGTAGAAAACAGCCTTCATGTACGTGCAAGTACTTCTTGCTCATACTTGAAGTTCATTTTTCAGGTACTGTTTAAGATAAAGTAACTGAGAAGTTAAAAAGTAAGAAAAAGTATAGTAAAGTGCTAAAAAAAATACATTATAAACAGGCTATGTTATTTTAGCTCTACTGTGGTTATAAAATGACGTTGAGTCAGTAGATTAATTAGAAACTTATATGCATGATGGTTCTGATACAAGCCAATATTTGCCCTAAAATGATAAGGTTAACATTGAATTATTAGGTTTACCGAGAACAAAGACAGTTTCTAAATGATGAAGAGAGAGAATGCTCATCTGTCAAAATAAGCCAATAAGGGCTTTTTTTTTTTTTTTTTTTTTTAAGTAGCAGGTTTTAAACAGTTGTATACTATTTTGGCTATGCAATTGAAAATTTTGTACATGCTGATAGTCCTGGGCTTCATCCTTTCTTCTCTAGATAGAATGGGGGGCTCATGATGGTAAGTCACAACCAGGTGTGCTACAAAAGCCTTAAGAAAACAGGCAGTGGACTATCTTTTTGTCTTTCTGAAGTGCTCTCGGAAAGACAAATGTAGAATTTAATTACTATAGAAGATATTTGTGACCTAAAGGAAAAGAAGGTTCCGTTTGTGATGATACTTGGGAAGGAACTGCTTGCCCTAAAAGTGTGGTCTAGCATCCTGTGTGCTGTTACTTTAAGTCACCAGAAGTCTATGAGTTTTTGTCTTGTTTCCGTATTGAGTTAGGAAGTTAATAAAAGGATAACTTAGCTCCTCATTTTGTCAGATTTCTAGTCTACTGAAAAGAAGGTGCTTTGAGAACTGGAGATGTGACTAAGAGTCCAGTGCCAGGGTAATTTTTAAATTTTTTAAAAAATAGACTTTATTTTTTTGGAACAGTTTTAATTTTTCAGAAAAATTGAGAAGATAATACAGACAGTTCCTTTATACCCTGCACCCAGTTTCCTTTACTATTAATAGCTTACATTAGCATGGTATGTTTGTTACAGTTAGTTAGCCAATATTAAAAGTGTTATTAACTAAAATCTATACTTTATGCAGATTTCCTTAGTTTTTACCTAATGTATGTTTTCTCTTTCAGGATCCCACCAGGGCCCTGTATTACAGTTATCGTCACGTCTCCTTAGGCTCCTCTAGACTGTGACAATTTCTCAGACTTCTCTTGTTTTGATGTCCTTGTCAGTTTTGAGGAGAATTTGATCAGGTATTTTGTAGAATGTCCCTCAATTGGATTTACCTGATGTTTTTCTCATGGTTAGACTGGGGTTATGGGTTTTTAGGAGGAAGACCACAGAGGTAAAGTGCCATTCTCATTACATTATATCAAGGGTACATACTGTCATCATGATTTATCACTGTTAATGTTGACTCTGGTCACCTGGCTAAGAATATGTTTGTCAGGTTTCTCCACTGTAAAGTTACTCTTTTATTTTTGGTAAAAACTCTGTTCCATGCTGTGTTGTTTGGAAATAAGTCACTAAGTGTGGTCCACACTTAAGGAGTGGGAAGTTTTGCTCCATCTCCTTGAGGCTGTTCTACATAAGTTACTGGGAATTCTCCATGGGAGATTGTCTCTTCTCCCCCATTTATTTATTTATTTATTCAGTCATTTCTTTATGTCAGTATGGGCTTACAGATATTTGTTTTATATTTTGGGTCATAATCCAATACTACCTTATTTATTTTGTTGCTCAAATTTTTGCTGTTTTGGCCATTGGGAGCTCTTTTGGTTGGCTCCTGTGTCACTCTGACATGCCCCCATCATCATGGGGTGTTTTTTTGGTTTTTTTTCATACACTTCCTTACTTTCTGGTACTACAAGATTCTCCAGGCTCATCCTCTATATCCCCTATCCCAGTTCTAGAATCAGCAGTTTCTCCACAAAGTCCAGATTTCTTTTATTAGAGAATGCTATTGGAAATCAAGATCTGGGTGCTAGGTGCGCTTGTTGCTACTAGAGTTTTGCTGTTTCTAGGCCTTCTTAGCTGAAATCCTGTGTATATATTACTTGTATATTTATGCATATTTATAAGTATTTCTATGCATTCATTTCTGTATATATATCAGTATTAAGATAAACATGAGTTCATATTGATGTCTCCAGCTCTAATCTATTACTACATAGGTCATTCTAGCCTCCTCCCCTTGCTTTTCTGTAACCTCCCACTCCAACAGTGAGAAATCTGGCTCCCACTATTCACCATCCGTTTACTTAATTGTTCATTCCCAGTGTACATGTATAATTGTATATCAGTTTTGTTAACCTGATACCCTGATGGGTAACAATATCAGAATTGTTAACCTGTACCCCCATGGGAAACAGCTTTATCAGCTAGAATACAGTGCTTATGTACAGTTCCTTTTACCTTCAGTCTTACAGACTCCACTCATTTCCAAAGTTTTTTCATCAGCACCTTTTCCCCATCCCCTGCAGTGATACTGTTTCATACATTTGTAATACAGTTAGATTCTGTTATATGGTCTCAATTCCTTCCTGAGACCCCCTGACTTTCTAAAGGATTTTTAAAAATTTGCATACTTTAAGGTTCATTCTTTGTATTATAAAGTTCTGTGGGTTTTGACAAGTGCATAATGTCATGTATCTACCATTATAGTATCATACAGAATAATTTCACTGCCCTAAAAATCTCCTATGCTTCACCTATGAACCCTCCCTTCCTCCCCACAAGCCTCTGGCAACCGTTGATCTTTTTACGGTCTCTATAATTTTGCCTTTTCTAGAATGTTCTTGAGATATTTTTAAAGTCACTTTCTAAAGGAAACCTTTGATTTCTCTAACCTAGATACCATTTTTTCTCCCACTACCAATTCATTCTTTTTTTTTTTTTTTGGTGGTATGCGGGCCTCTCACTGTTGTGGCCTCTTCCGTTGTGGAGCACAGGCTCAGCGGCCATGGCTCACGGGTCCAGCTGCTCCACGGCATGTGGGATCTTCCTGGACCGGGGCACAAACCCGTGTCCCCTGCATCAGCAGGAGGACTCTCAACCACTGCACCACCAGGAAAGCCCAATTCATTCTTAATTGAACAAAATATTTCTAATAAGTAAAAATCAAGGCGTTCCCATCTCTTTTCTCAGTTACCACTATATAAGGTCATTCAGTTTCGTTTATCTTTTAATATCCTACCTCTTTGTTACCAACCTCAGAATTCAGAGGAGATCCGAAGTACCTTTATTTTTGTTGGGGAGGTTGGTGGGGGAAGGCAGGGAGTGGCTCTGCATGGTATGGTGCGTCCTGTATAGGTAGCAGCTGGCAAATAGATACTCACTTGTGGGGAGGGGTATTATGCTTAAATTTTATCTGAATATGCTTCTGTTTGTTTCCGGTGGGGGGGTTATACTTAACTTGAAAATGCCTTTGATGAGTCTTTTAACATGAATATTATTTTGGTCCATAGTCTCTTTTGAGAATATAACAGAATATGAGATAGATGAAGTGAATATGTGACTATTTCAAAATGGTTTCTACTGTAATGAAAATCCTGTAGGATGATAGTCTTAGAAATTATTTGGAAGGCTCTAATTTAAGGGAAATAATATCATATTCCTATTTCTCACTTATTGTTTGGTAGCATCTTTACATATATGTGTGAAAAATCCTGAAGTTGGAACTCTTACCCCTCCAGTAAAAGATCATTTGTTATGCTCCAATATCAGTCACTTCTTGTTGCTGTTTACCTTGAAGAATTCACAATCTGGTGCAGAAACTTTTCTTTTTTAAAAGCAAGTTTTGGTTTAAACTTTACAATGTCTTTAAGAGTTATGACATCATCAAAATCTTACCATGTAGCCTATAGTACAGGAGAATAATGGCTGATGCATAGACTTCAAGTTTGTGTTTTAGCTTTCTGCATGTTAACTTTGTCACCACAGGCAAATTATTTACCCTTTCTGAGCCTTGCATTTCCTCATTTGTAAAATGTGAATGCTATTACCTCTCCCATGGGATGATAATGGGGATTAAATGAGATGAAGCACTTAGCACAGTGCCTGGTACATAGATATGGCTCAATAAGTATGCTCTAAAATCAAAACCTCTGCTCAACAAGAAAATGGATGAAGGTTCAAAGTTTTATACTAGTGTATATGTTTCTGTTCCACAGTTACTACTTGGACCAGACCAGTCAGAAAAGTGAATGATTCCTTTAGTTTTTGATCTTAAAACTTCTCTCAAGATAAGGTTAACTTTTCTTCAAATCTGGGAAATGCTCATGTCACTAAACATAACATGCTAGCAGTGGTTGTTAGCCTGAGATACTGTTGCCTCTCCTGGGGCCCTTTGGGGGTGCTGTTGGGATTTTACAGGAGGGACCAGGGTCCTGAACACCTTGTGACACATGGAGCAGGCTTGCATGTTGAATTATTGTGCCCCAAATTACCACAGCAATAGCATACTGTTGAGACACACTAGACTAGACTAATGTGTACTGTACTATCTTTAAACCTCTCTGTTGAACACATTTCAGGTGTCACAGACCCAGCAAGTATGTCAGTGAATAGAGCAAGGCCAGGCCTCCGTGTCTGGGACACTCAAGGGAGTGTAGGGACTAGGCAAGCTGGAGAGCATGTGTCCTTTCTAAACCGGTGAGCCACGCTTCAGCTTCAACTAGTTGCTGACTACTATTGCTAGATCTGATATTTCAGAGGAAAAGCTAGATAATCCAAATTTTTATGTCAAATTTTCCTATTTTAAAGTGTGGCTCAACCTTTTTTTTTTTTTTTAATATGCCAAGGCCAAACCAAACAGATTGGTGGGCTGGTTTTGGCCCAGAGACCACTGGTTTATAACCTGTGATTATTATTTTAGAAAGTGAGCTAAAGTTTTGTCAGAGGTAAACAGTCAGGGCCATAACAGCCCTGAATATTTGCTGAGCTCAGAGAAGGCTGTGGAAACAAAGCACTAGGTGTTGAGGTTGTTTTCTAGAGTGTAGAGAATCGTGGCATCAGAGTGGCATCAGAGCAGATCTCTAGGGGAGCTTCCTCTGGTTGGAAGGAGAAATTCTGTTGAGAGAAATCCCAGCACCTGCATTTTGAGGAAGAGATCCCACTGTGCCTTATGCTGCCACTCCTGAATTAGGAGGGTAGCTGCACTGCTGGAGGAAGCCTTAGAGTGATTCCACTGCTAAGTATACCATCCCAGCCCCCAGTCTCAGTACTGCCTTGAGAAATTAGGAGTCCCCACAAAGCTAACAGGCAACAAAGGCTCAACGCTACAAAATCTCCTGGTTTATGTGGCTTTCGAACAGTGTGACATTCGTAGGGTTTATACCTTCAATATTTCTTCCTTCTTGATCTAGGGTTACTGCCTACTCAGCTCCACAGTCCACAGCTGTGGCCATCTGTGGTTTAGTGGGGGTGTTTCAAGGATGTCCCAGGAGTTTGGTCACATCCTAGCCTAGCCAGTACAGTTCAGGTACTACTTACTCTGGCTGGTTTTAAGGTGTCAGGTCATCACTCATCAATTTAATATGATATAAGAAGTAGCAGCCCATTATAATATTGTTAAGTAACAAAGTCTGTATGTATTTTGTATAGTTGTTAAATACATTAATATATATGGGCAAGAATAGATTATATGTTTTAATGTGCATCACTTTCAAATCTATAATATGAGATCATATATGGCAATGTTTCATTTTAGTTGTATTCTATGGGATTAAATACAAAAATACAGTGTAGTATTTTACTGTAAAACTTTGCTTTTTTGAGAAACAGGCTGATCTTATTGGTCGGAATATTTTCTGTTTGTGAACTACCTGTTGGCTTAACCTCCCAGTAAGCAGAAAGGAAATAACTTTTAAAAAAGTATTTTAGTATTTTATAATCCTCAAAAAGTTAAATTTATTTGAGAGTGTTATATATTGTGAAATATTTACAATACTTAATGATTATCCACATCACTTAGTGCTTATGTGAGTGAATGTTTGTACAGAGCAGAGTGCTAATCACTTTTAAGATTGCTGTCATAATCCCTTGAGGAGAATAAGTTTTTATCAGTTTAGATTCCTACTTGTTGTGAAAATTAGGTCTACTATTAATCATCTTTTCAGATTGTAGCCATCTTTGTGGGTGTGTAAGTTGTTGGCTTTAATTTTTGTTTTTTTTGGCGGTATGCGGGCCTCTCACTGCTGTGGCCTCTCCCGTTGCAGAGCACAGGCTCCGGACACGCAGGCCCAGCGGCCATGGCTCACGGGCCCAGCCGCTCCGCGACACGTGGGATCCTCCCGGACCGGGGCACGAACCCGTACCCCCTGCATCAGCAAGCAGGCTCTCAACCACTGCGCCACCAGGGAAGCCCTTGGCTTCAATTTTAAAGATGTTTTTTAATGTTTTTCCAAAGGCAAGTATTTGTAACCACTAAAAAAGAAAATGGCAACTCTTCCCCTTCATCTCTGTTTCTTGTATGTCCGAAAACAGCTTATTTGTAAAAGGATTCTTTCCTCCCCTCTCAGCCCTCCAAATCCCACACACCTGTAACCCTCTGTTTGGATGATAAACTGATGAGGGTTTCCTGTCTTTTTTTCCCCCCAGCTAGTGTGCTCATCATCACTCTGCTGGGAATGTCCTTGATACCTACCAATGACATAGTGGAAAGAAAAGACTTTGGAGAAGGCAGGCTTGGATTTGAGTCACGATTCTGCCATATGCCCATTCTCCGAGTTTAATTTCTTCTTTGTAAAATGGAGGTAATTATAGCTACCTTTCAGGGCATAGTTGTTCATAAATGGTAGCTGATAACAATAGTGATAAAATTAATAGTAACTTTGGTCTTAGTAGCGCCTGAGGTTCTGAAGGCTAATAAAGCTAGCCAAGAGCTAGGAACTCCCAAAAGCTCTGCAGTAACCTATGGATCCTAGGCTCTTGACATCTGAAACATCTTTGTTCTTATTGACCCTTGCCACTTTTTCTTCTTTCTCATAAGAAGGCAACTGTATTGCCCTTATATTTTAAAGACTTGAAATTAGTGTTGAGATATGAATAAAAACTGTTCTTTGAAGCCACTAGGAAAACTTGAGTTAAGACTTTGAATGCTTCAGAAGCTCTTTATTGACAATGATTAAATAGCCATCAAGTGTTCTGAATGTGGTTAGTCCCTCAAATATTGAGGAATCTATAAATTGTTTCTATAAATAAATACAAGCAGATTTGATCACCTAAGGTCATTCCTATCATTAAATTCAGTGAATTGCATTTTGTTCATGTCACCTAGCAAATACTCACTGAACACCTAGTCTGTGCTAGGCCTGATGCCCAGTCAATTGTATACCTTCAAAGGAGGTACTGAATTAGGGAATCTAAGAGTTGTAGCTCTTAGCCTCTAATGTAAATGAAAATCCTAAGCCTTAGAGCTGCCCTGACCAGTAAGGTAGTCATGACTAACTACAGGTGGCTGCTGAGCACTTGAAACGTGGCCAGTCTGAATTGAGATGTGCTGTAAGTATAAAACACGCACTGCACTCCAAGGACTTAGTTTAAAAAAAATATGTAAAATATCATATCAATGATGTTTATATTGAATTCATGTTAAAAACAAAAGTATTTTTGCTATCTTGGATTAAATACAGTATATTAGAAATAATTTCACCTGTTTCTTTTTACTTTCTTAGTGTAGCTACTGGAATATTTAAAATGAATCACGTTATGTTTTTATTGGACTGCACTGTAAGGCAGCGCTTTAGTGACTTGGCAAGGTTACTAGTCCAGTTAGGACTCCTGTGGCTAGTGCAAACTATAGATCACCTTACTGTGAAAATGGCAGGTAGTGTTTGTTTTGATCAAAAAGGTGGAAAATTCAAACCTTGTTTCAGAAAAAAGTTAAACACTAAGGACTGTAAATAGTTTACATTTTAAATTAAAGCCTAGATTGTTAAACTGGTAGAATCGCTTTGCATTTCAGATTTGGGGTGCTTTAAAAGGGGCAAACTAGGGGCTTCTCTAGTGGCGCAGTGGTTAAGAATCCGCCTGCCAATACGGGGGACACAGGTTTGAGCCCTGGTCCGGGAAGACCCCACCTGCTGTGGAGCAACTAAGCCCGTGCACCACAACTACTGAGCCTGCGCTCCAGAGTCCGTGAGCCACAACTCCTAAAGCCTGGGTGCCTGGAGCCCGTGCTCTGCAACAAGAGAAGCCACCGCAATGAAAAAACCCGCACACTGCAACGAAGAGTAGCTCCTGCTCACCGCAGCTAGAGAAAGCCCGCGCACAGCAACACAGACCCAACGGAGCCAAAAATAAATAAATAAATAATAATTTTTTTAAAAAGGGGGCAAACTAGAAAAATATATGCACTGATTCAGTAACCTAAACCTATTTTTCATTTCTCTGAGCATTCACAAGTCATTATATAGTTGATCTCTGATCCCCCAATATTTTATTGGGGGGTGGGGTGTGCAGAAGGTAGGGGGCAAGGTTCATCTATATATTTTTCTATCTTACTAGCTAGACTGGTTCAGTATAATGAAATCGATTCTTCATTATTTAACAGACATTTAAGCAGGTACTAGGTCAGGTTCTGGAAATGCAGTGGTGAACAAGGGATAATCCCTGAATAGAACTACAGGCTTTCTGTTTGGTTTTTGTCTTGTTTTGGCTTTGTATTGGGAAAATAATTCTAAACTTAAAGAAGTTGTAATAATATAGTACAAAGAACACTGTATACCCTTTATCCAGATTCATGTACTGTTAGCATTTTTTCCTGTGTGCTTTTTTAAAAAATTGAGTTATAGTTGATTACAGTATTATATTAGTTTCAGGTGTATGACATAGTGATTCAAATTTTTATAGATTATACTCCATTTATAGTTATTATAAAATATTGGCTGTATTCCCTGTGCTGTACATATATTCTTGTAGCTTATTTATTTTATACGTAGTAGTTTGTTGTACTTCTTATCCCCTACCCCTATTTTGCCCCTCTTCCCTTTCCTCTCCCCATTGGTAACTACTGCTTCGTTCTCTATATTTGTGAGTCTGATTCTGTTTTGTTATATTCACTAGTTTGTTTTGTTTTTTAGATTCCGCATATAAGTGATAACATACATATTTCTCTTTCTCTGTCTGACTCATTTCACTAAGCATAATACCCTCTAGGTCCATCTATGTTGCTGCAAATTGCAAATTTTCTTTCTTTTTTATGGTTGACTAGTATTCCATTATATCTATATCTATATCTCACATCATTTTTATCCATTCATCTTTTGATGGACACTTAGGCTATTGTAAGTAATGCTGTTGTGAACATTGGGGTGCATGTATCTTTTCAAATTAGTGTTTTTGTTTTCTTTGGATATATATCCAGGAGTGCAATTACTGGATCACATGGTAACTCTATTTTCAGCTTTCTGAGGAACCTCCATACTGTTTTCTCCAGTGGCTGTGCCAATATACATTCCCACTAACAGTGTACAAGGGTTCCCTTTTCTCTACATCCTTGCCGGCACTGGTTATTTGTTGTCTTTTTGATGATGGACATTCTGACAGGTGTGAGGTGATATCTCATTGTGGTTTTGATTTGCATTTCTTTGATGATTAGCAGTGTTGAGCATCTTTTCATGTGCCTGTTGACCATCTGCATGTCTTCTTTGGAAAATTGTCTATTCAGGTCTTCTGCCCATTTTTTAATTGGGTTATTTGTTTCTTTGGATTTTGGGTTGTATGAGCTCTTTGTATATGTTGGATATTAACTCCTTATCGGTCATATCATTTGCAAATATTTTCTCCCATTCAGTAGGTTGTCTTTTTCTTTTCTCAGTGGTTTTCTCTGCTGTGTAAAAGCTTTTAAGTTTAATTATGTCCCATTTATTTATTTTTGTTTTTGTTTTTTTTTTGCTTTAGGAGACAGATCCAGAAAAATGTTGCTATGATTTATGTCAAGGAGTGTTCCACTTATGTTTTCCTCCAGGAGTTTTATGGTTTCCAGTCTTATATTTAGGTCTTTAATCCATTTTGAGTTTGTTTTTATATATGGTGTGAGAAAATGTTCTAATTTCATTCCTTTATATGTAGCTGTCCAGTTGTCCCAGTACCACTTATTGAAGAAACTGCATTTTCTCCTTTGTCATAGATTAATTGACCATATGTGCGTGGGTTTATTTCTGGGCTCTCTGTTTGGTTCTGTTGATCCATGTGTTGCTTCCCTGGCTTTCTTTTGATTTCCATTTGCATGGAATACGTTTTTCCATTCTCTCTCTTTCAGTCTGTGTGTCTTGAAATCTGAAGTGAGTCTCTTATAGGCAGCATATATATGGTTCTAGTTTTTATATCTGTTGGGCTATTCTTTGTCTTTTGATTGGAGAATTTAGTCCATTTACATTTAAAGTAATTATTGAGGGGCTTCCCTGGTGGTGCAATGGTTAAGAATCCACCTGACAATGCAGGTTCGAGTCCTGATCCGGGAAGATCCCTCCTGCCGCGGGGCAACTAAGCCTGTACGCCACAACTACTGAACCTGTGCTCTAGAGCCCATGCACCACGATTACCGAAGCCCACATGCCTAGAGCCCATGATCCACACGCAACAAGAGAAGCCGCCACAATGAGAAACCCATGCACCACAACGAAGAATAGCCCCCACTTGCCACAACTAGAGAAAGCCGGCACGCAGCAACAAAGACCCAATGCAGCCAAAAATATAAATAAATAAAATGAAATAAATAAAGTAATTATTGATAGGTATATACTTACTGTCATTTTGTAAGTTGTTTTGTGGTTATTTTTCTGATTATTTTTTGTTCCTTTCTTCTTTTTTTCTCCTACCCTTTGATTTGATGACTATCTTTAGTGTTATGTTTGGATTGCTTTCTCCGTTTTGTGTTCTGTGTTACAGAGTTTTTGATTTGTGGTTACCATGAAGTTTATATATAGCTATCTCTATATATACATGATTGTTTCAAGTTGCTGATCTCTTAATTTCAAATGCATTTTAACAACCCTTTATTTTTACTCGTCTCCCCCCATAATTACTGTTTTTGGCATATTATTTTACGTCTTTTTGTTTTTGTATCCCTTATTGAGGATATAGATGATTTCACTACTTTTGCCTTTTGAACTTCCTACTAGCTTTGTACTTGGTTGATTTACTACCTTTACTGTATATTTGCCTTTACCAATGAGCTTTTTATTTTCATAATTTTCTTTTTTTATTGAAGTATAGTTAATTTATAATGTGCTAATATCTACTGTACAGCAAAATGACTCAGTTATAAACATATATACATTCTTTTTTATATTCTTTTCCATTATGCTTTATCCCTGGAGATTGGATATAGTTCCCTGTGCTATACAGTAGGACCTTGTTATTTATCCATTCTAAATGTAATAGTTTGCATCTACTAACGCCTAACTCCCTGTCCATCCCTCTCCCTCCCCCATTCCCCGTTGGCAAGCACTGGTCTATTTTCTATGTCTGAGTCTGTTTCTGCTTTGTAGATAGGTTCATCTGTGCCATATTTTACTTTTTTTTTTTTTTTTTTTTTTTTTTTTTTGCGGTATGCGGGCCTCTCACTGTTGTGGCCTCTCCCGTTGCGGAGCACAGGCTCCGGATGCGCAGGCTTAGCAGCCATGGCTCACGGGCCCAGCCGCTCCACGGCATGTGGGATCTTCCCGGACCGGGGCATGAACCCGTGACCCCTGCATCGGCAGGCGGACTCTCAACCACTGCACCACCAGGGAAGCCCTCTGTGCCATATTTTAGATTCCTCATATGAGTGATATCATATGGTATTTGTCTTTCTCTTTCTGACATATTTCACTTAGTCTGATAATACCTAGTTGCATCCACATCACTGCACATGGCATTGTTTCATTCTTTTTTATGGCTGAGTAGTATTCCATTGTATATATATGTACCACATCTTTATCCATTCATCTGTCAGTGGACATAAGGTTGTTGCCATGTCTTGGCTATTGTGAATAGTGCTGCTCTGAACATAGGGGTGCATGTATCTTTTTGAATTATAGTTTTGTCTGGGTATATGCCTAGGAGTGGAGTTGCTGGATCATATGGTAATTCTATTTTTGGTTTTCTGAGGAACCTCCATACTGTTTTCCATAGTGGCTACACCAACTTACATTCCTACTAACATTGTAGGAGGGTTCCTTTTTCTTCACACCCTTTCCAGCATTTGTTATTTGTAGAATTTTTAATGATGGCCATTCTGACCAGTGTGAGGTGGTACCACATTGCATTTTTTTTTTTTTTTTGTGGTACGCAGGCCTCTCACTGTTGTGGCCTCTCCCATTGCGGAGCACAGGCTCCAGACGCGCAGGCTCAGCGGCCACGGCTCACGGGCCCAGCCGCTCCGCGGCATGTGGGATCTTCCTGGACTGGGGCACGAACCCGTGTCCCCTGCATCGGCAGGCGGACTCTTAACCATTGTGCCACCAGGGAAGCCCCACAATGTAATTTTGATTTTCATTTCTCTGATAATTAATGACATTGAGCATTTTTTCATGTGCCTGCTGGCCATCTCTACGTCTTCTTTTTTATTTTATTTTATTTTATTAACTAATTTATTTGGCTGCATCAGGTCTTAGTTGTGGCATGTGAGATCTTTGTTGCCACCTGTGGGATCTTCGTTGTAGCATGCGGGATCTTTTTAGTGGCAGCATGTGAACTCTCAGTTGCAGCATGTGGGTCTAGTTCCCTGAACAGGGATTGAACATGGGCCCCCTGCATTGGGAGTGTGGAGTCTTAGCCACTGGACCACAAGGGAAGTCCTTGTGTATCTTCTTTGGAGAAATGTCTATTAAGGTCTTCTGCCCATTTTTCAATTGGGTTGTTTTTGTTGTTGTTGAGTTGTATGAGCTGTTTGTATATTTTGGAAGTTAAGCCCTTGTCAGTTGCATCATTTGCAAATATTTTCTCCTGTTCCGTAGATTGTCTCTTCATTTTCTTATGGTTTCCTTTGCTTTGTAAAAGCTTGTAAATTTGATTCGGTCCCATTTGTTTATTTTTGTTTTTATTTCTATTGCCTTGGGAGACTGACCTAAGAAAACACTGATTCATTTTATGTCAGAGAATGTTTTGCCTATGCTCTCTTCTAGGAGTTTTATGGTGTCATGTCTTTTTTTTTTTTTTTTTTTTTTTTTTGCGGTATGTGGGCCTCTCACTGTTGTGGCCTCTCCCGTTGCAGAGCACATGCTCCGGATGCGCAGGCTCAGTGGCTGTGGCTCACGGGCCCAGCCACTCCACGGGATGTGGGATCTTCCCGGACTGGGGCACAAACCTGCATCCCCTGCATCGGCAGGCGGACTCGCGGCCACTGCGCCACCAGGGAAGCCCTGGTGTCATGTCTTATGTCTTAAGTCGTCAAGCCATTTTGAGTTTATTTTTGTGCATTGTGTGAGGGTGTGTTCTAACGTAATTGATTTATATGCAGCTGTCCAACTCTCCCAAGACCACTTGCTGAACAGACTCTCTTTTCTCCACTGTATATTCTTGCCTCCTTTGTCAAAGATTAATTGACCTTAGGTGTGTGGCTTTATTTCTGGGCTCTCTGTTCAGTTCCATTGATCCGTATGTGGTTTTTTGGTACCAATACCATACTGTTTGGATTACTGTAGCTTTGTAGTATTGTCTGAAGTCTGGGAGGGTTATGCCTGTTGCTTTGTTTTTTCCCTCAGGATTGCTTTCTCAATTCTGGGTCTTTATGTTTCCATATGAATTTTTGGATTATTTGTTCTAGTTGTGTGAAAAATGTCATGGGTAATTTGATAGGGATTGTGTTTAGTCTGTAGATTGCTTTGGGTAGTATTGCCATTTTAACAATATTAATTCTTCCAGTCCAAGAGCATGGGATATCTTTCCATTTCTTTGAATCCTCTTTAACTTCCTTTATTAATGTTTTATAGTTCTCAGTGTATAAGTCTTTCATCTCCTTGGTCAGGTTTATTCCTAGGTTTCCTTTTTGTTTTTAGTGTGACTTTTGAAAGATACTGGTTTTTACATTCCTTTTCTGATATTTCATTGTTAGTGTAAAGAAATGCAACTGATTTCTGAATGTTAATCTTGTATCCTGCTACTTTGCTGAATTCATTTATCAGATCTAGTAGTTTTTCTGTGGTGTCCTTAGGGTTTTGTATATATAGTATCATATCGTCTGCATATAGTGACAATTTTACCTCTTCCTTTCCAATTTGGATACTTTTTATTTCTTTTTCTTGTCTGGTTGCTGTGGCTAAGACTTTCCAGTACTATGTTGAATAGAAGAGATGAGAGTGGGCATCCTTATCTTGTTCCAGATTTTAGCGGGAAGGCTTTCACCTTTTCACTGTTGAGTATTATATTGGCTTTGGGTTTTTCATAATTGGTTTTTATTATGTTGAGATATGTTCCCTCTATACCCACTTTGTTAAGAGTTTTTACCATGATTGGATGTTGAATTTTGTCAAATGCTTTTCCTGCATCTATTGAGATGATCATGTGGTTGTTGACTTTTCTTTTGTTAATGTGGTGTATTACATTGACTGATTTGCATATGTTGAACCATCCTTGTGAACTTGGGGTGAATCCCACTTGGTGGTGGTGTATTATCTTTTTAGTGTATTTTTGGATTCGGTTTGCTAATATTTTGTTGAGATTTTTTGCATCTATATTCATCAGCGTTATTGGCCTGTAATTTTCTTTTTTGGTGATATCTTTGCCTGGTTTTGTTATCAGAGTGATTGTGGCTTCATAGAATGTCTTTGGGAGTGCTCCCTCCTCTTCAGTCTTTTGGAAGAGTTTGAGGATTGGTATAAGTTCTTCTTTGTATGTTTGGAAGAATTCCCCAGTCCAGCCAACTGGTCCAGGACTTGAGTTTGTAGGGAGTTTTTTAAAATTACAGATTCTATTTCACTTCTAGTGGTTGGTCTATTCAAATTATCTGTTTCTCCTTGATTGAATTTTAGTGTGCTGTATGTTTCAAGAAAGTTGTCCATTTCTTCTAGGTTGTCAAATTTGTTGACATAATTGTTCTTGGTATACTCTTATGGTTTTTTGTATTTCTGTGGTATTGGTTGAGATTCCTCCTTTTTCATTTCTTATTTTGTTTATTTGCGTTCTCTCTCTTTTCTTTTTGGTGAGCCTGGCCAGAGGTTTGTCAATTTTGTTTACCCTTTCAAAGAACCAGCTCTTGGTTTTCTTCATTTTTTTTCTATTGTTTTTTTAATCTCTTTTATTTATTTCCTCTCTGATCTTTATTATTTCCTTCCTTCTTCTGACTACAGGTTCTGTTTTCTGTTTTTTGGTTTTTTCTTGAATTATTGAATTTTATTTTATTTATTTTTTATACAGCAGGTTGTTATTAGTTATCCATTTTATACATACTAGTGTACATATGTCAATCCCAATCTCCCAATTCATCACACCCCCCGCCACTTCCCCCTTTGGTGTCCATACGTGTCTTCTCTACATCTGTGTCTCAATTTCTGCCCTGTAAACTGGTTCATCTGTACCATTTTTCTAGGTTCCACATATATGTGTTAATATACGATATTTGTTTTCCTCTTTCTTTCTTACTTCATTCTGAATGACAGTCTCTAGATCCATCCACTTCTGTACAAATGACCCAATTTCGTTCCTTTTTGTGGCTAAGTAATATTTCATTGTATATATGTATAACATCTTGTTTATCCATATGTCTGTCGATGGGCATTTAGGCTGCTTCCATGACCTGGTTATTGTAAATAGTGCTGCAGTGAACATTGGGGTGCATGTGTCTTTTTGAATTATGGTTTTCTCTGGGTATATGCCCAGTAGTGGGATTGCTGGGTCATATGGTAATTCTCTTTTTAGTTTTTTCAGGAATCTCCATACTGTTCTCCACAGTGGCTATATCAATTTACATTCCCACCAACAGTGCAAGAGGGTTCCCTTTGCTCTACACCATCTCCAGCATTTCTCGTTTGTTGATTTACTGATGATGCCCATTCTAACTGGTGTGAGGTGATACCTCATTGTAGTTTTGATTTGCATTTCTCTAATAATGAGTGATATTGAGCAGCTTTTCATGTGCTTCTTGGCCATCTGTACAATTTCTTTGGAGAAATATCTATTTAGGTCTTCTGCCCTATTTTGGATTGGGTTGTATGTTTTTTTAATATTGAGCTGCATGAGCTGTTTATATATTTTGGAGATTAATCTTATGTCCGTTGATTCATTTGCAAATATTTTCTCCCATTCTGAGGGTTGTCTTTTTGTCTTGTCTGTAGTTTCCTTTGCTTTGCAAAAGCTGTGAAATTTCATTAGGTCCCATATGTTTTTGTTTTTATTTCCATTACTCTAGGAGGTGGATCAAAAAAGATCCTGCTGTGATTTATGTCAAAGAGTGTTCTTCCTATGTTTTCCTCTAAGAGTTTTATAGTGTCCGGTCCTACATTTAGGTCTCTAATCCTTTTTGAGTTTATTTTTGTGTGTGGTGTTAGGGAGTGTTCAAATTTCATTCTTTTACATGTAGCTGTCCAGTTTTCCCAGCACCACTTATTGAAGAGACTGTCATTTCTCCATGGTATATCCTTATCTCCTTTGTCATAGATTAGTTGACCATAGGTGCGTGGGTTTATCTCTGGGCTTTCTATCCTGTTCCATTGATCTATATTTCTGTTTTTGTGCCAGTAACATATTGTCTTGATTACTATAGCTTTGTAGTATAGTCTGACGTCAGGGAGTCTGATTCCTCCAGCTCCGTTTTTTTCCCTCAAGAGTGTTTTGGCTATTCAGGGGTCTTTTGTGTCTCCATACAAATTTTAAGAGTTTTTGTTCTAGTTCTGTAAAAAATGCCATTGGTAATTTGATAGGGATTGCATTGAATCTGTACATTGCTTTGGGTAGTGTAGTCATTTTCACAATATTCTTCCAATCCAAGAACATGGCATATCTCTTCATCTGTTTGTATCCTGTTTAATTTCTTTCATCAGTGTGTCATAGTTTTCTGCATACAGGTCTTTTGTCTCCTTAGGTAGGTTTATTTCTAGGTATTGTATTCTTTTTGTTGTAGCGGTGAATGGGAGTGTTTCCTTAATTTCTCTTTCACATTTTTCATCATTAGTGTATAGGAATACAAGAGATTTCTGTGCATTAATTTTGTATCCTGCGACTTTACCAAATTCATTGATTAGCTCTAGTAGTTTTCTGGTGGCATCTTTAGGAATCTCTATGTATAGTATCATGTCATCTGCAAACAGTGACAGTTCTCCTTCTTTTCCAATTTGTATTTCTTTTATTTCTTTTTCTTCTCTGATTGCCGTGGCTAGGACTTCCAAAACTATGTTGAATAATAGTGGTGAGAGTGGACATCCTTGTCTTGTTCCTGATCTTAGAGGAAATGCTTTCAGTTTTTCACCATGGAGAATGATATTTGCTGTGGGCTTGTCGTATATGGCCTTTATTACGTTGAGGTAGGTTCCCTCTATGCCCACTTTCTGGAGAGTTTTTATCATAGATGGGTGTTGAATTTTGTCAAAAGCTTTTTCTGCATTTATTGAGATAATCATACGATTTTATTCTTCAATTTGTTAATATGGTGTATCACATTGATTAATTTGCATATATTGAAGAATCCTTGCATCCCTGAGATAAATCCCACTTAATCATGGTGTGTGATCCTTTTAATGTGTTTTTGGTTTCTGTTTGCTAGTATTTTGTTGAGGATTTTTCCATCTATATTAATCAGTGATATTGCTCTGTAATTTTCTTTTTTTGTAGTATCTTTGTCTGGTTTTGGTATCAGGGTGATGGTGGCCTCATAGAATGAGTTTGGGAGTGTTCCTTCCTCAGCAATTTTTTTCAAGAGTTTGAGAAGGATGGGTGTTAGCTCTTTTCTAAATGTTTGATAGAATCCACCTGTGAAGCCATCTGGTCCTGGACTTTTGTTTGTTGGAGGATTTTAAATCACACTTTCAATTTCATTACTTGTGATTGGTCTGTTCATATTTTCTGTTTCTTCCTGGTTCAGTCTTGGAAGATTATACCTTTCTAAGAATTTTTCTATTTCTTCCAGGTTGTCCATTTTATTGGCATAGAGTTACTTGTAGTAGTCTCTTAGGATGCTTTGTATTTCTATGGTGTCTGTTGTAACTTCTCCTTTTTCATTTCAAATTTTACTGCTTTGAGTCCTCTCCCTCTTTTTCTTGATGAGTCTGGCTAATGGTTTATCAATTTTGTTTATCTTCTCAAAGAACCAGCTTTCAGTTTTATTGATCTTTGCTATTGTTTTCTTTGTTTCTGTTTCATTTGTTTCTGCTCTGATCTTTATGATTTCTTTCCTTCTACTAACTTTGGGTTTCCTTCTTTCTCCAGTTCCTTTTGGTGTAAGGTTAGATTGTTTATTTGAGATGTTCATTGTTTCTTGAGGTAGGATTGTATTGCTGTAAACTTCCCTCTTAGAACTGCTTTCGCTGCATCCCATAGGTTTTGGGTCGTCGTGTTTTCATTGTCATTTGTCTCCAGGTATTTTTTGATTTCCTCTTTGATTTCTTCAGTGATCTCTTGGTGTTTTCCTAACATATTGTTTAGCCTCCATGTGTTTGTGTTTTTTACATTTTATTCCCTGTAATTGATTTCTAATCTCACAGCTTTGTGGTCAGAAAAGAGTTTTTTTATGATTTCAGTTTTCTTAAATTTACCGAGGCTTGATTTGTGATCCAAGATGTGATCTGTCCTGGAGAATTTTCCATGAACACTTGAGAAGAAAGCATAATCTGCTGTTTTGGAGTGGAATGTCCTATAAATATCAATTAAATCTGTCTGGTCTCGTGTCATTTAAAGCTTGTGTTTCCTTATTAATTTTCTGTTTGAATGATCTGTCCGTTGGTGTAAGTGAGATGTTAAAGCCCCGCACTGTTATTGTGTTACTGTTGATGTCCTCTTTTATAGCTGTTAGCAGTTGCCTTCTGTATTGAGGTGCTCTTATGTTGGGTGCATATATATTATATTTGCAAGTATAAATATATATTTATAATTGTTATACCTTCTTGGATTGATCCCTTGATCATTATGTAGTGTCCTTCCTTGTCTCTTGTAACGTTCTTTATTTTAAAGTCTATTTTATCTGATATGAGCATCGCTACTCCAGCTTTCTTTTGATTTCCGTTCGCATGGTGTATCTTTTTCCATCCCCTCACTTTCAGTCTGTATGTGTCCCTAGGTCTCTTGCAGATAGCATATATATGGGTCTTGTTTTTGTATCTATTCAGCACGCCTGTGTCTTTTGGTTGGAGCATTTAATCCATTCACGTTTAAGGTAATTATTGATATGTATGTTCGTATTACCATTTTGTTAATTGTTATGGCTTTGTGTTTTAGGTCCTTTTCTGCTCTTGTGTCTCCCACTTAGAGAAGTTTCTTTAGCTTTTGTTGTGGTGCGGAATTCTCTTAGCTTTTGCTTGTCTGTAAACTTTTGATTTCACCATCGAATGTGTATGAGATCCTTGCCGGGTATAGTAATCTTGGTTATAGGTTCTTCCCTTTCATCACTTTAAATATGTCTTGCCATTTCTTCTGGCTTGTAGAGTTTCTGCTGAGAAATCAGCTGTTAACTTTATGGGAATTCCCCTGTATCTTATTTGTCGTTTTTCCCTTGTTGCTTTCAGTAATTTTTCTTTGTCTTTAATTTTTGCCCATTTGATTACTATGTGTCTCGGTGTGTTTCTCCTCGGGTTTATCCTGTATGGGACTCTCTGCGCTTCCTGGACTTGGGTGTCTACTTCTTTTCCCATTTTAGGGAAGTATTCGACTATAATCTCTTCAAATATTTTCTTGGGTGCTTTTTCTCTCACTTCTTCTGGGACCCCTATAATGTGAGTGTTGTTGTGTTTAATGTTGTCCCAGAGGTCTCTTAGGCTGTCTTCATTTGTTTTCATTCTTTTTTCTTTATTCTGTTCCTCAGCAGTGAATTCCACCATTCTGTTTTCCAGGTCACTTATCCGTTTTTCTGCCTCAATTATTCTGCTATTGATTCCTTCTGGTGTATTTTTTATTTCCGGTATTGTACTGTTCATCTCTGTTTGTTTGTTCTTTAATTCTTCTCGGTCTTTGTTAAACATTTCTTGCATCTTGCAGCGTTTCTTGTCTCCATTCTTTTTCCGAGGTCCTGGATCATCTTCACTATCTTTATTGTGAATTCTTTTTCTGTAAGGTTGCCGATCTCCACTTCATTTAGTTGTTTTTCTGGGGTTTTATCTTGTTCTTTCATCTGGTACATAGCCCTCTGCCTTTTCATCTTGTCTGTCTTTCTGTGGATGTGGTTTTTGTTCCACAGGCTGCAGGTTGGTTGTTTTTCTTGCTTCTGCTGTCTGCCCTCTGGTGGATGAGGCTATCTAAAAGGCTTGTGCAAGTTTCCTGATGGGAGGGACTGGTGGTAGGTAGAGCTCAGTAAAACTTTAATTCACTTGTCTGCTGATGGGTGGGGCTGGGTTCCCTCCCTGTTAGTTGTTTGGCCTGAGGCGACCCAACACTGGAACCTACTGGCCTCTTTGGTGGGGCTAATGGTGGACTCTGGGATGGTTCATGCCAAGGAGTATTTCCCAGAACTTCTGCTGCCAGTGTCTTTGTCCTCACGGTGAGACACAGCCACCCCCCCGCCTCTGCGGGAGACCCTCTGACACCTGCAGGTAGGTCTGGTTCAGTCTCCCGCGGCGTCCCTGCTCCTTCCCCTGGGTCCTGACGCACACACTGCTTTATGTGTGCCATCCAAGAGTGGAGTCTCTGTTTCCCCCAGTCTTGTCGAAGTCCTGCAGTCAAATCCCACTAGACTTCAAGGGCTGATTCTTTAGGAATTCCTCCTCTCGTTGCCGGACCCCCAGGTTGGGAAGCCTGACATGGGGCTCAGAACCTTCACTCCAGTGGGTAGAGTTCTGTGGTATGTGTTCTCTAGTTTGTAAGTCACACACCCAGCACTTATAGGATTTGATTTTATTGTGATTGCGCCCCTCCTGCTGTCTCATTGTGGCTTCTCCATTGTCCTTGGATGTGGGGTATCTTTTTTTGTAAGTTCCAGTGTCTTCCTGTCGATGACTGTTCAGCAGTTAGTTGTGATACTGGTGCTCTCGCAAGAGGGAGTGAGAGCACGTCCTTCTACTCCGCCATCTTGAACCAATGCCCCCAGGTTTTGTTTGTTCTTCTTTCTCTAATTCTTTTAGGTGGTAGGTTAGGTCGTTTATTTGAGATTTTTCTTGTTTTTTGAGGAAGGCCTGTATCCCTATGAACTTCCCTTAGGAACTGCTTTTGCTGTATCCCAAAGATTTTGTATGATTGTGTTTTTATTGTCATTTGTCTCAAGGTATTTTTAAATTTTAAAATTTCGGCATTGACTCATTGGTTTTTGTTTTTGGTATTTAAAATTAATTAATTAATTTATTTTTGGCTGTGTTGGGTCTTCGTTGCTGTGCGCAGGCTTTCTCTCATTGCAGCAAGTGGGGGCTACTCTTTGTTTCGGTGTGTAGGGTTCTTATTGTGGTGGCTTCTCTTTGTTGCAGAGCACAGGCTCTAGGCACATGGGCTTCAGTAGTTGTGGTGTGTGGGCTCAGTAGTTGTGGCTCACGGGCTTTAGGGCGCAGGCTCAGTAGTTGTGGTGCATGGGCTTAGTTGCTCCGTGGCATGTGGGATCTTCCCAGACCAGGGATCAAATCCGTGTCCGCTGCATTGGCAGGCGGTTTCTTAACCATTGCACCATCAGGGAAGTCCCGAATCATTGGTTTTTTCAGTAGCATGTTGTTTCGTCTCCATTTTGTCTTTTTTTGGTCATTTCCTCTCTTGTGTTTTTTTTCTAGTTTCCTGCCATTGTGGTCAGAGAAGATGCTTGAAATAATTTCTATACTCTTCACTTTGTTGAGGTTAGTTTTGTTCCCTGGTATGTGCCCAGTCCTAGAGAATGTTCCATGTGCACTTGAAAAGAATGTGTATTCTGTTTTTTTGGATGTAATGTCCTGAAAACATCAATTAAGTCTAACTGTTGTATCATTTAGGATCTCTGTCATCTTATTGATTTTTCTGTTTAGAAGATGTGTCCATTGATATGAGTGGGGTGTTATAGTCTCCTACTATTATTGTATTCCCTTCAATTTCTCCATTTATGTTTGTTAGTATTTGTTTTATGTGTTTGGGTGCTCCTACATTAGGTGCATATATGTTCACGAGTGTAAGATCCTCTTCTTGTGTTGATCCTTTTATCATTATGTAGTATCCTTCTTTATCTTTCTTTATGGCCTTTGCTTTAAAGTTTATTTTGTCTGATATGAGTATTGCGACTCCTGCTTTCTTGTCATTTCCGTTTGCATGAAATATTTTTCTCCATCCCCTCACTTTCAATCTCTGTGTCCTTTGCCCTAAGGTGGGTCTCTTATAGGCAGTATATTGTAGGCTGCTGTTTTTTTTATCCAGTCTGCCACCCTGTGTCTTTTGATTGGAGCATTCAGTCCTTTGACATTTAAGGTAATTATTGATACATATGTGTTTATTGCCATTTTAACCCTTGTTTTCCAGTGGACTCTACGTTTCTTCTTTGTTTCTTTCTTTTTCTTTCTGTTTTTCCTCTTTTTTTTTTGAAGTATGCAGGCCTCTCACTGTTGTGGCCTCTCCCATTGCGGAGCACAGGCTCCGGACGCGCAGGCTCAGCGGCCATGGCTCACAGGCCCAGCTGCTCCTTGGCATGTGGGATCTTCCCGGACCAGGGCATGAACCCGTGTCCCCTGTATCGGCAGGCGGACTCTCAACCACTGTGCCACCAGGGAAGCCCTCTTTTTGTGGTTTGACTTTTTTGCTTGTGTTCTCTTCTTTTTGGTTTTTGTGAATCTATTGTATGTTTTTGATTTGTGGTTGCCCTGTTTTTCAGGTATGTTAATCCCTTCCTATATCTGCTTCTTCTCGACTGATAGTCATATAAGGTGAAACACATTCTAAGAAAAAAAAAAAAGAATCTACATTTTTAAACTCTCTTTGCCCACATTTTATGATTCTGATGTCCTTTTTTACATCTTCATGTTTACCCTTTTGCCATTCTTTCTGTTTATCAACATTTTCACAAATAGTTTTTTTTCCCCCTTTTGATCTGTATACTGGCTTATTTAAGTAATTTAGTTTCTAATTGTGATTTATTCCTTCCTAATATCTTCTTGCTTCTTTTCTATTTAGAGAAGACCTTTCATTATTTTTTTTAGGATAGGTTTAGTATTGCTGTATTCTTTTAGTTTTTGCTTGTCTGAGAAATTCTTTATCTCACCTCTTATTCTAAATGATAATCTTGGTGGGTAGAGTATTCTATGTTGCAGATTTTTCTCTTTCAAGACTTTGACTATATTTTGCCACTTCCTTCTGGCCTGCAGTGTTTCTGTAGAGAAATCAGCTGATAGCCTTATGGGGGTTCTCTTGTAATTGACTGTTTTTCTCTTGCTGCCTTTAGAATCCTCTCTTGAACTTTGGCCATCTTTATTACAGTATGTCTTGGTGTAGGTTTGTTTGGGTTCATCTTGTTTGAGAACCTCTGTGCTTCCTGTAGCTGGATATTTGGTTCCTTCTTTAGGTTTGGGAAGTTTTCAGCCATAATTTCTTCAGATACATTTTCAATCCCCTTTTCTCTTTCTTCTCCTTTTGGAATCCCTATTATGCGTAGATTCGCATGTTTATGTTATCCCATAGGTCTCTTATATTGTTTTCTTTTTTTTCATTTGGCTTTCTGTGTGCTGTTTTGATTAATTTACATTTTTCTATCTTCTAGATTGCTTATTTTTTCTCCTGCATTATTCATTCTGCTATTCATTGCTTTTAGTTCAGCTTTTGTCTCAGCAGATGAATTGTTTAATTTTTCTTGGCTCCTTCTTATAGCTTCTAGGTCCTTTTCACAGTAATCTGCATTTCTGTTGATAGCCTTTCTTAATTCCTTTGGTATTTTTCTTACCTCTTTTTTTGAACTCAGTGTTTATTAGACTGAAGAGGCCTGTTTCATTGTTTGTTCTTTCAGGGAAATTCTCTTGGTCTTTTAACTGGGAGTAGTTTCTCTGCTTCTTCATTTTGCTTACATTACTCTTACTCTATGAGTTTAGGAGAACAATTATCTACTGTAATTTTGGAGGTGTATTTATATGTGGAAGTGTCCCTGTGAAGCTTGTGTGGGTTTAATATATTTTTGGTGTGAGGGCTGCTTTTGCTTTGGATGCTTGCTGTCTCTTTCCTCAGTATGTGCTAGCTGTTATTCCCTTGATGGGGTGTGAAGGTGAGTGGCCTGCGCATGCTCCCAGGAATGCGGGGACAGTGGTTGCTCTCTGCTCACGGAATTCTCAGTAGTGGCAGCAATCAGCACCCACCTCTGGAGTCTGATGTGGCAGCGGTGGCTCGTGCCCACCCAAGAGCTTGTGCAGGCAGTGCCCTATTGCCTGATAGTACACACGGAGAAAGAAGCTCCTACGGTGGTCCTGCCCCTTTCCTTGCGTGTCGCGCAACAATAGCACCTTGCCTCTGTGGCAGGCCCAGTCTTCTTCCCATACTCCCTTGGTTGTGGCACATCACACCCTAGCCCTCTCAGGCTGTCTCCACACAGCCAACCTGAGTCTTCTCCCCAGGTCTGACCTCCGAATAGCGAGCCTCAGCACCCAGCCCCCGCCTGCCCCAGTGTACGAGCGTCTCAGGCTGGGGAGTGCTGGGTGTTGGCACTGACCATCTTTGCAGGTCTCACTCTGCTTTGCCTTCTGCAAACTGGTTTCTCTGCTCTCTTCTGAGGCTCTGAAGCTCTACCTCTGTCCCAGACGATCTTCCTGCCAGTGAGGGGGCTTCCCAATGTTTGGAAACATTTCCTCTTTCACAGCTCCCTCCCAGAGGAGGGAGCTGTACCCTCCTGATTCCTTTCTCTCTCTATTTTTTTTTAGTTTTGTCCTACTCAGTTACATGGAGATTTTCTTGTCCTTTTGTAAGTCTAAGGTCTTCTGCCAGAGTTCAGTAGATGTTCTGTGATAATCGTTCTGCATGTAGATGTATTTTTGATGTATTTTTGGGAGAAGGTGAGATCCACGTCCTACTCCTCTGCCCATCTTGATCCGATCCCATCTTTTCATAATTTTCACGTTTCTAGATGTGTGTCCTTTTCTTTTTCTCTTAGAGAAGGCCCTTTAATGTTTCTTGTAAAGCTGGTTTGGTAGTGCTGCACTCTTTTTTAGCTTTTGCTTGTCTGTAAAACTTTTGATCTCTCCATCAAATGTGAATGAGAGGCTTGCCAAGTAGAGTGTTCTTGTAGGTTTTTCCCTTTCGTCACTTGCTTTTGGCCTGCAGAGTTTCTGCTGAAAAAACAGCTAATAGCTTTATTGGAGTTCCCTTGTATGTAACTTCTTGCTTTTTCCATGCTGCTTTTAATATTCTATCTTTATCTTTGATTTTTGCCAGTTTACTTACATTGTGTCTTGGTGTGACCTCTGTGGATTCATCCAGTTTGGGACTCTTTGCTTCCTGGATCTGGATATCTATTTCCTTTCCCAGGTTAGGGAAGTTTTCAGCTGTTATGTCTTCAAATATGTTCTCTGCCCCTTTTCCTCTGTCTTAACCTTCTGGGACCTTTATAATACGAATGGTAGTATGCTTCATGACATCTTAGAAGTCCGTTAAACTGTCGTCATTTCTTTTTATTCCTTTTTTTTAAAAAAATCTGTTCAGCTCAGTGATTTCCACTGCTCTGTGTCTTCTGTCTCGCTGATCCATTCCTCTGTATCATTTAGTCTACTATTGATTTCTTCTAGTGTATTTTTCATTTCAGTTACTGTAGTCTTCATTTCTGTTGGTGGTTCTTTATGTATTCTAACTCTTTGTTCAACTTGTCACTGTGTTCATCCATTCTTCTCCCGATTCTTTGGTTAACTTTATGGTTAGTACCTTGAACTCTTTATCAGGTAGATGGTTTATTTCCACTTCATTTAGTTTTTCTTCTGGAGTTTTATCTTGTTCCTTTGATTGGAACATGTTGCTCTATTGACTGCCACTTTTATTTCTATGTAGATTTTATTTCTGTGTACATTTTCTATGTATTTCTTTTATTTCTATGTAGGTTGGTTATGTTTCCCAGCCTTGGAGAAGTGGCTTTTTGTAGGAGACATCCTAAGTGTTCCAGCAGTGCACTCTCCTCTGGTTACCAGACCTATTATTGTCTAGGGGTGTGGGCTGTGTGGGTCATTCTGTTGTGGCAGGCTGAGTATGTCATTTTGCTAGGTGTGGCTGGCTCCTGGTCTGGTTGGGCACCAGGTCCTGCTTTGTGTAGTGGTTGCCAGCTGCTGGTTGGGTGGGCCTGGTCATGAGGCAACTGGCTACAGAAACCCAGGTGTCCTAGGGCTAGTGCTGGCTTACTGGTGGTCAGACCCGTTTTCAGGGGTGGGTAGTTGTGGGGCCGGGGTTCTCAGATCTAGTGTCAGCCTGCTGGTAAGTAGGGCCGGTTCTTGACTCAACTGGCTGCAGGTTCCGTGGTGTCCCAAGCTGGTGCTGGCCCACTGGTGAGTGGGGCTGGATCCCAGCATGGCTGGCTGAGGGGCTCAAGTTGTCTCAGAGCTGTTGTTGACCTACTGGTGGGTGGGGAAGGGGCCTAGTGGGTCCTGTGGCTGCTGCTGCTGTTGGTAGGTGGGGCTGTGTCCCCACCTGGTTAGTTGCTTGGCCTGAGGCATCCCAGTACTGGTGCCTACAGGCATGTGGGCAGGGACTCTGTGGCATCCTGAGGCTCATAAGCTAGATGGAGGATTCCAAAGTGATGCTTGCCAACAACAGTGATGATAGAACAAGCTCCCCAAAATGACTGCCACCAGTGTCTGTGTCCCCAGGGTGAGTGCAAGTTGCCTCCTGCCTCTCTGGGAGACTCTTCAAGGTCAGCAGGTGGTTCTGACCCAGGCTCCTTTCAAGTTACTGTTTCTGCCCTGGTTTCTGGAGCGTGTGAGATTTTTGTGTGTGCCCTTAAGAGTGGAGTCTCTGTTTCCCACTGCCCTTGGTTCTCTGGAAGGAAAGCCCTGCTGGCCTTCGAAGCCAAATGTTCTGGTGGCTTGTCTTGCCAGTGCAGGATGTCAGGGCTGGGGAGCCCCATGTGGAGTTCAGACCCCTTGCTCCTTGGGGAGAACCTCTGCAGTTGTAATTCTCCTCCTGAATGTGGGTTGCCCACCTGGGGGTTTGGGTCTTGAGTATACTGCAACTCTACGTCTTCTACTCATCTTGTTGTGGTTCTTTCTTTATATCTTTAGTTGTAGATATTTTTTGGTAGATTCCCGACTTTCTTATCAATAGTTGCTCTGTAAATAGTTGTAATTTTGGTGTGCCCATGAGAGGAGGTGAGCTCAAGGCCTTCCTACTCTGCCATGTTGTTGTGAGTCCTTTCCCTTTGTGCTTTTGTAACTTGCTCCCTCTCTCTGTGTGCATGTGTGTGCGTGCGTGTTTGTATATATGCACATATATCCATATATTTGATTTTTTTTTCCTGAACCATTTGAAAGTAAAGTTGCTCTTTACTCCTAAATGCTTCAGTGCCTAATTCCTAAACATAGGGATATTCTCGTATATAACCACAGCACAATTACCAAGTCAGTAAATTTATTAAATTCGATAAATTTAACATTGGTGGAATACTTTTCCTAATGTACCATCCACATTTCAGTGTTGTCAGTTGATCCATTCATTTCGTTGATAACATTTTCTCCATTTAGTATAGGATCCATTCTGAGATCAGTCATTAGATTTAGTTGTCATGGTTTTAGTATCTCCTTTAATCTTTTATTTTTCTAGCCTTTGTCTTTTATGACATTGGCATTTTTTAAGGTGACATTTTCACCTTCCCCCTCCCTGCTTTTTATTTTTAATAGAACATTTCTCATTTTGGTTTTGTCTATTTTTTCATGAATAGTTTCAGAGTACATATTCCTAACTGGAATATTATATACAGCTATATATTCTACTCATGGTATCACATCTGGAGGTGTGCGTTGTCCATCTGTCCCTTCTTGGTGATGTTAATTTTGATTATCGAAGATGTTGTTTGATTTATCTACTATGTAGTTAAATTTTCCCTTGCAGCTAATAAGCAGTTCTCTGGGGAGACGCTTTTAAGACCATGAACATAGCCTACCTTCATCCAGATTTCCCCCTAGATTTAGCATCCATTGATGATTCTTTATTGAAGTAATCTGTACTGTGATGGCTGCAAAATGATGATTTTTTTCAGCTCCAGCACCTCCTGCATACATTTACCAGTTGGATTCCACTAAGCAAAAGCCCTCCCTTCGTCTTTATTTGTGTATGTGTGTATTTAACTATTTATTATTGGGCTAAGGACTCATGGGTTCTGCTTTTCTACAGGCCTATAATTCATTACTGTCCTTAATTGTTTTGGTGCTCAAATTGTCACAGATTTGGTCAGTGGGAGCCTCTTCAAGCTGACTTTCAGGTCCTTGTAAGAAGCTCCCATCATTCTTTGAGTACGTCCCCACTCTCTGGCATAACACATTCTAGGTGGAGCTACAGTTCCACATGTGAGACCTTCAGTTACACAGGTGGCTCCAATATAGTGTTTTTGGTGTTCCTGTGAGGATAAGCACAGCCTGCTGTGGAAGCATAGTGGAGGGTCCTTTAGCCCAGAGTAGGTGGAGGAGAGTTACGGCACCCGGACTAAGTTGGGGGGGGGTGACTGTCAGTGGAAGCCTTCTTAGAGGAGGTGCCCCCAGTACTGACGTGTAGGGTATCAGTATGGCTCGGAGAAGCAGTGGGAGGAGGAAGATAGAAAAGTATCTCAGGCAGATGGATGATCATGGGCTGATGCCCCGAGAGGAGGCAGTGTGGGACATCCATGCACGGGGTCACACACAGCTCTGTTTGGCTGAGATTAGAAAATAGATAACTCTGGCAAGACCTGCGGTGGGAAGAGCAGCAGGAAGTTGCTGGTATAATGTTGATGAGAACACTATTCAGACATGCCCTGAATAATAGTAACGAATGCTTCCTGACTTCTTACTGTTTGCCTTTTAAATTCTACTACAACCCTACAATTATTTCCATTTTAAATATGAAGCCTCAAAGGCTTAAAAGTTGAGTATCTTTCCTAGATGCTACTAAATGGCAGAACCAGGGTGCACACCATCACCCATTTGATTTAATATTCTTGTTTAGTTGGCTGTGCAAGAATGGGAAGTCAAGGAGCACACTCTGGTTTCTAGTTTTGTTAACTGAGTGAATGGTAGTAACATTCATAGAACAGAGTGTTTGGGGAAGGATTGTGGTAAGGAGTTCCTTTTTGTACATATTGACTAATGTCTTTGGGTTTATCCAGATGGTGCTGTGTGTAGGCAGTAGACTCTTATGTGTCTGGAGTCTTAAGAGAGAGCATGCATGGTGCTTAATAGCAATTTGGGAATCATCAGCCTTTAAATGGTTTTGAAACCTTAGTAGTGGACGTCATCACTGGACACAAGGATGTAGAATGAGAGGAGGAGGCGGCTTAGGGCCCAAACCAGGCAAGCATTAATGTGACCAGAGAGGTGGGAAGAAACCAGGCTAGTGTGATGTCATAGAGGCTGAAAAAAGGAAGGAATGATCAGTAGTCTCAGATGCTGCAAAGGTCAAGGGGCATAGGAACCAGAAGATAAATCCTCTGAATTTTGCAGCAGAGAGATGATGAAGAGAGTATTTCAGTGGAACAGTGATTTGAGCCAGATTAGAGCAGACTAAGGAATGCATTGCAGGGAGCAGAATTGTATATGGAGGCCAGAAAGCCTATATATGTGTGCATATTGGAAGTTATCTTTATTCTTTTCCCATATTTTGATTTTTCTTTAGATTCACTAGATATCCTCCATGTTGATGTTGGAAGTCATTAAAGCAGTCCCTAATAGCTATTTTTACCTGTGGTTAGGCAGAGTCTTATCCATAGGGGCTTTGTTGCCACCTTGTAGACACAAAGAGTGTAATTACTCTTGACAGTCTTGGCTTAGAAGGAAGAAAAGAGAGCTCTCGATGCCCAGTAAAAGTCAAGAGATTGCATGCAAACTGAAATTCCCTGCTTATGATGAAAGTCAAATTTGAGATTACATGGTATTTATTTTTTAATTATATACTTAATTATAAAGCAGCAAAAGTAATTCACTATTTTCCTGCAGCATTTTAAGATTTTAAAATATTCTCTGTAGTTCTGTACATTGCCCCAGGTAATGGTATTATTTAAAGTTTTAGGGCCTGTTTGCCAGAAACGGATTTGGTGTGGGATGACCCTCCCTTATTGTGTGTGGTTTAGACTTGCATCTTAAAATCATGATTTCCGTGCATCTTATGAAGATGCAGGTGTTTACTTCTCAGTCTTAAAAATATTTTACCATCTCATGAGTGATCACAGCAGAAATATTATGAGATTGCATGGTATACACTGTACATTTTTTCCCCTTATAAAAATGGGGGAGATAGATGTAAAAATGGGTCAGTTAATTGATCCTTGATGGTGCCACTTGATTGATGATTTCATTATTACTTCACTAGCTGCCTTTATTTACATGGGTGCTTAACTTGACCAGTACCAGTGAGATTGGGGGTCACTTGCCTCTACTCAAACTGTGCCCCCAAATCCTGGCATCTTTGCACCTGTGCCAGTTGCACCAGAACTAGGTGAAACCTTAGCTAGGCAAGTCTGGCTACTGTGGACCACCAGCATCATCTTTGAAAACAAAGGATTCTGCATTTCCATTTTTGTTTGCCCAGTAGTTTCATTTAGACATTGGGTTTGCTTTACTCAGACTTCAAATTCAAGCCTTTTGGCTTCAAAGTACAGGGAGATTGTAAGGCAAACAGGACATGTGTGGTTTGTGGTGTTATTATCAATTTCTGTTGCCTGATTTTATTACTTTAGACGTTAAAATGATTATCCCACTTTAGAGGAGTGATGTGATAGCCCTTAGGAAAACATGAGTGATTATACATAAGTAGGATTTCTCAAGACTTAGAAAAATATGGTTGCCAAATAATAATACTCTGTATTTTTAATCTAGCTGCTGCTTTTTTCATTTTTGAAGCATTAAAATGGAACTGAAGGTTTGGGAATTCTGTTTTTGTTGTTTTTAAACCAGTGATTAGCTATATATTACATCAGAAAAGTCTTTGGCTAAGTAGAATTTGTCCTATTTTCCAACTTTAGAATTTGGTATACTTATTTTAGATAGTTCATTTTAATGTATTGATGGTTTCTATTTGAATAAAGTGAAATATGTAATTAAATTTAATCATACTTTAATTTCTTTTAATAGAAAATGACTGCAGTATTGGAAGATCATTACTATTGGAAGACCGATTAGCATCCATTTCATAAGAGAAGCTTGACCACCATTTGCTCTGGCATGGCGCAAAACAGTCCACAGCTTGATATGCAGGTTCTCCATGACCTCCGACAACGTTTCCCTGAGATTCCGGAGGGCGTGGTGTCTCAGTGCATGTTACAGGTAGATTACCCACCAATGATAGTGATATTAAAGTTACAGTTTTCCTTATTAGAGGTGACTTTGTGTTGTAGTGACTAAAACTCAGTTAAGTTTTCTTGTTTATGTTGGGAGAACATTTAGAGCAGGATTTCTCAACCTTGGCACTGTCGACATTTTGAGCCGGACATATTGTTTGCTGTGGGGGTCTGCCTTGTGCGTTGTAGGATGTTTAGTAGCATCCCTGGCTTCCACCCACTAAATGCCATTAGTATCCCTGCAGTTGTGACAACCAAAAATGTCTCCATGGGAGACGAAATCTCCATGTTCCATGGGAGGCGCAATCTCCCCCATTGAGAACCAGTGATTTAGAGAAAAGAATAAAGGCATGTAGAAAAAAAGAAAGATTCTTCATGCATTTCACTTCTTAAATTTTGGGGGTTGTGTCATCAGTCCCCAAATCCTTAGAATTGAATTCTGAATTTGGAATTTATCATTATAACTTCTTAAACTATATACTTTTTTAGCCTATTTTTAAAGTTTTTAGAAAGTTCCCTCCCTTTCTTACTGTTTTTCTAGTTAGTAAATGCTTACTAATATCTAATTTTAAGTGGAAGGCTACTTTCTTTAGTTTAATCACATTACTTTTGTCTTGTTGTCTTCTATTGAAATAAATCTTTCATCTCTGATAGAACGTGTCTTCCCACTCACGGGGCCACAGAGAAATAGGCCTAACACTCCACCTGTTGAGTTTTGCATCATCCTTCACAGAATCGCAGTGTGTTTTGGGTTACAGCATTTCCCTAGTTGGTTGACTTTGGGGAGCAGTATTTCTATCCTGCCCACTGGACTTCCTTACACAGTCAGTTCAAACTCTATGTTACTGCATAATATGCAAGCTCTCCCTTACAGTGTGAGCTGCTCAGGATATAATGTAAACCTATATATAGTTGAGGTTAATTGCAAATAGAGACTCACAGATCAGTGGTGGTAACAGAGGTGCTTCCTTTGTTTGCAAGCCCTTCTACTAGGTAGGTCTCGTTTTTGTGTTATAGCTTGTCTTTATTTTTTCTAACATAGCATTTCCACTCTGAATTTCCACTCTTTACTTTAGCCCCATTTTGGTCTCTGGTAGAGCGAAGGTACTTCCCACTGGAGTGAAACCCTTCTAGTTTAAACCAACTTCCTAGCAATTAACCTTCCTAACTTATTCTAGGGTCCCACCTTGGTTTTTTAATGTAATTTTATTTAGCCCTTTATTTTTTCAAGGCTTATTGTCTTCGTTTTACTAAATTGAAAGAATGGAACTTTAAATTCAACTCAGTGAACATTTGTTGATAACTTACATTGTCCTAAGTCTTTTACTTTTTTGTTCCTTTGGGATTAATATTGTTTATCAGTATGGACACTTACCACCTGCTGGCTCTGGAAAGTTTCTGTTTGCATTAAAATATGTAAGACTCAGTAGTTTGCCTTTTTTTTCCTTTTAATTGAAGTATAGTTGATTTACAACGTTGTGTTAGTTTCAGGTGTACAGCAAAGTGATTCAGTTATACACAGACATATATCCATTCTTTTTCAGATTCTTTACCATTATAGGTTATTACAAGATTTTGAATACAGTATAGTTCCCTGTGCTATACAGTAGGTCCTTGTTTATCTGTTTTATCCCAAACTCTTAATTTATCCCTCCCTCCCTCCCTCTCCAGTAGTTTGCATTTAATACACAAGCATTAAAGCCTCTCTCTAGGTTATCACCCCCCAGTTTAGGACCACGTTTTAGGGGTATGATGCTTTATTGGCTCAGTCCTTTCATGAGTGTTCACATATGTCTTCTTAAAACTTCTGACCTCTTTATCCAGCTAAACAATTTTTATTTCTTTATTCTTCATATTTACTGTTTGATAAATTTTTCTATCTTTTTTTTTTCTTTTTTACACATTTAGCAGGTCAGATATGACATTTGAATCTAATGTGGTGGTTTTTTTAAAATACTTCCGTAAAGATAATACTTAAATGTCTTTTATTTGTGGTTTAAAATTTTTCTTCCTAAGAAAATGTACTCAGCTTGTCACTGTAGACATACATTTGAATAGATTGACAGCTCCAACTTTGCCTCATTTAAATTTGTATCTTTTTTGTGGCAGTACTAATTAGGCAACCGAATTCAATGTAGAAAACATGAAATTTTAGTATAATTAATAAAAATGTCAAATAGTGAAGTATCTGTCACTGCTTAGGTTTCAAATAAAACTCTAGTTTTTGTTCTCCTTTTAATCCATAGGTTTATAAAAAAACTTGAAGGAGCTAATACTCTTTTTTTTTTTCCCCTTCAGATATCTGTCAGTGACATTGCCTTGTTGGCAATCAGTTTGAATCCTTTGGCCCCAAATTTGCTTAGTATCTAGCAATATCTGTCTTCTTAATATCTATCTTCCTTCCCTTGATCAGCATGGTTTCAAGCAGGATAAGAAAAAGCCCAAACTTAATTGTTTTCTTGTATTTCAACAATTACTTTTTTCCTTGGCTCAAAGTATTTAAAAAATTATTTGAATTTTAGTAGCAAAAGTTTTATATAAGGAGAAGGATAAAAGTTATTATGGAGTTTTTGATAAAGCCAATTCTTTGAATTTCTGAGAATTCGTTTTACAAAGGTTTGCTTGACTGAATTTTCTTTTACTTCCTAAAGTTTCAGTATAGTAGTAATGTACTTTTGGCCTAACATCCTGTCCCTTGAAATTACTGTGTTATAGTACAAAGAGCACTGGGAGTCAGAAGACCAAGAATCTAGAACTGGCTCTCCAGTTAACTAGTTAAGCGCTTGTTGTCAAGTCATGTAACTTCCCAGGCATCTCTTTGCTCATCTGTAAATGAGTTGAGTTGGAGTAGATGGGAGCCCTAAGAGTTCTCTCAGCTTAAAATTAAAACAGTTTATGTCCTGTTTTACATTTAGCTTTATTTGGTTCTCAGCAGAAGTGAAGTGTTTGCTTTCATTTTTATATAAAATGTACTTTTCCCTAGAATATAGTAATATGTGTATATGTGCATATCTGTATATATTTATGAAATATGGAGGTCATGATAATTGAGAAACTTCAATAGATTATCTCAAAGGCAATGAATAATTGGGTTTTAGGCCAATAAAATAGTTCTGAATTCTGTATTTTAATGGAAAACTATCTTATAGTACCTTAAAATTTTCAAAAGAGGAACTTTTATTAGTTTGATTATTGTCAGTTGGAACATCTAAAATGTCAGTTTGCTGTTTAACATCTTTGTGTGTGTATATAATTCAAAAAATTGAAATCCTTAAAAGATTTTGGAAGTTTACCAAGCTACGTTTGAGCGGGTAAAAACTTTTGAGACTGGGAGTGTGAATGAATTTCATTAAGGCAGTCAAGACCTGGTTTTGTGTTAAATTACCATAATTTGGCAAAGTCACGGAACCATAATACAAACAGTGGATTTGTTTTTTATACTGATATCTTTTTTAACTTAATCTTTCATAATGAAACAGAGAGTTGAAGTTAGATAGGGTTAACTTTGGTTAAACGAAAAGTAAAGGCTGCTTTAGAATTTTTGTTGTTTTGAGTCTTTAGGAATTTTATTATAACTTTTTTCTGTTTCGGGTTTCATTACCTTTTGAAAACTAATGCATGGTTATTTTCATGTTTATCAGCTTAAATATTAATGATGGATATTACTTATACTTATATATTACAGCAAGTGTGGTGAATCCAAGATTAGCCCAGCATTTTAATTTGTTGAGATGCAACAAGTGTAAGATGAGTCCTGGATTTGGAGTCAGAAAAGTTGGGGTTGAGTCACAATGTTCATTAGTAGGTACTTTACATTTCTGTAGCAGTAGCAGTAGCGGTAGTACTAGTTATGTGAGCTAAATGTCTGTAAAATAATATGGATTGTTTGGGATCTCCTTTTCAGGGTCGATGACCATAAAGCTTTTTGTGTTTAAAATACTGTTCTCTACGTATTCTGTGACAATTATATTTACATAATTCTGTGGCAAAGCTTGACTTCCCACTATTAGGATTTGTCCATTTTGCCAATGTTATTTTTACCATTTCTTTCCCCTAGAACAACAACAATCTTGAAGCCTGTTGCCGAGCACTTTCCCAGGAGAGTAGCAAATACTTATATATGGAATACCACAGTCCAGATGACAACAGGATGAATAGAAATCGCCTTTTGCATATTAACCTGGGTATTCATTCTCCTAGTAGCTACCACCCAGGAGATGGAGTGCAACTTAACGGTGGTCGAACACTGGTACATAGCTCAAGTGATGGACATATTGATCCACAGCATGCAGCAGGCAAACAGCTGATATGTTTAGTTCAGGAACCACACTCAGCTCCAGCTGTTGTCGCTGCTACTCCCAACTACAATCCATTTTTTATGAATGAACAGAACAGAAGTGCAGCTACTCCTCCTTCACAGCCACCTCAACAGCCATCTTCCATTCAAACAGGAATGAATCCATCTGCTATGCAAGGGCCTTCACCACCACCACCGCCACCTCCTTCATACATGCACATACCTCGGTATAGTACAAATCCAATTACTGTTACAGTATCCCAGAACCTCCCTTCTGGACAGACTGTACCAAGAGCTTTACAAATTCTTCCACAAATTCCAAGCAATCTTTATGGGTCTCCTGGTTCTATCTATATTAGACAGACATCTCAGAGTTCATCAGGAAGACAAACTCCTCAGAGTACGCCATGGCAGTCCTCACCACAGGGCCCAGTGCCTCATTATAGCCAGCGTCCTTTACCTGTTTATCCACATCAACAGAACTATCAACCTTCTCAGTATTCTCCCAAACAACAGCAGATCCCTCAACCTGCTTACCATTCACCACCACCTTCTCAATGTCCTTCACCCTTCAGCTCTCCACAGCATCAAGTACAACCATCCCAGCTGGGCCACCCTAGTTCCCATGTCTTTATGCCACCTAGTCCTTCAACTACTCCACCCCATCCATATCAACAAGGACCTCCTAGCTATCAGAAACAGGGAAGTCATTCAGTAGCCTATCTCCCATATACACCATCTAGCTTACCCAAAGGATCCATGAAGAAGATAGAAATTACAGTCGAACCCTCTCAGAGATCTGGGACAGCAATTAATAGGAGTCCTTCACCTATCAGTAATCAGCCATCTCCACGGAATCAGCACTCATTGTACACAGCCACCACGCCACCTTCAAGTTCTCCTTCAAGAGGGATATCCGGTCAACCAAAACCTCCATTTAGTGTCAATCCTGTGTATATTACATATACACAGCCAACTGGACCTTCTTGCGCTCCATCACCATCCCCTCGGATGATACCAAACCCAACTACAGTTTTTAAAATTACTGTAGGCCGAGCAACAACTGAAAATCTTTTAAATTTAGTGGACCAAGAAGAACGTTCTGCAGCCCCAGAACCTATTCAGCCCATTTCAGTGATACCAGGCTCTGGGGGAGAAAAGGGAAGCCATAAATATCAGAGAAGTTCTAGTTCTGGATCAGATGACTATGCCTATACACAAGGTAATTTTACCCCTTTTTTGAAATTTAATCTTTGTGGTGAGGTGGCAGTCTCCTATTCAAAATAAAATAATTTATATTAGCTGTTTAATTTTAATTAGATATTTAGTATTTATTAAATATTGGGCACTAGCATTGCTATTAAGAATAGGGTTAGTGCTTCAGAATCATCTACAGACTCTGCTTTAAAACATAAAAATATAGGCATGATAATAGTGACCTCTAAAAGACTTCTTTTTTAGGAAGAACATTCATTGGGAGAAAAATATAGACAAGTGAAATCAGTATTGTCAAAAATACAAACTACAGGGCTTCCCTGGTGGTGCGGTGGTTGAGAGTCTGCCTGCCAATGCAGGGGGACACGGGTTCGTGCCCCGGTCCGGGAAGATCCCACATGCCGCGGAGCGGCTGGGCCCGTGAGCCATGGCTGCTGAGCCTGCGCGTCCGGAGCCTGTGCTCCTCAACGGGAGAGGCCACAACAGTGAGAGGCCCGCGTACTGCAAAAACAAAACAAAATACAGAGTGGGAAAAAAACGATTCATAGAGGGTGGACTAAAGTTTATCCAGGTGAAAAATTTGAATATTTTTCTAAGAGGATGGCCTGAAGCCTGTAATATTTATAAGTAACGTATATTTTATAAGAAGTGGGATTGGTAATGAAGAACATTATTGGATTAATTCACAGTGGACCTAACTAAATATAAGGAGAATAGAGTATTGTAAAAGTTTGTTTCAAGATGTGTGATAATGTAGTATTCTTTCAGTATATAAGAAGGGAAGTCATTATGATTGTAATTCAATATGCCTGGTTTTGGGCTTCCCCGGTGGCGCAGTGGTTGAGAGTCCACCTGCTGATGCAGGGGACACGCCCCGGTCCGGGAAGATCCCACGTGCCGCGGAGCGGCTGGGCCCGTGAGCCGTGGCCACTGAGCCTGTGTGTCTGGAGCCTGTGCTCCGCAATGGGAGAGGCCACAGCAGTGAGAGGCCCGTGTACCGCAAAACAAAAAAAAAAAATCAAAAAAAACCCTGGTTTTGAGCCTGTTTAAAACGCACACAGGTATAGTTAAAGAGAATCTTGGGGACATGAAGGACAATAGAACAAGAGGAATGTATAGATGGTATCATTTTGGCAGAAGTTACAAGAGCTAAATTAAAGCAGATCTGAAGGCAGAATAGCATTAGAAAGACATGAGAGTAAATGTCACCTGAAGTTGAATGACAGGGTTCTTTACAGGTATTTCATACATTAGCAATGCATATAGAAATTTTCCCAGTCACTTGTTGAATGTTACTTTCTGCAATGACTTTATCTGTAATGCTATAGCCTTGCTGTTACATCAGCGAGCAAGGATGGAGAGGTTAGCAAAGCAATTGAAACTTGAGAAAGAGGAGCTAGAGCAATTGAAGGCTGAAGTTAACAGTATGGAGCATGACCTGATGCAGAGACGGCTCAGAAGGGTCAGCTGCACCACTGCGATCCCAACGGTAAGTACGATCTATTAGGATGCATGGATAGGAAGGTGGACGTGTTGGCTGTCCAGGCTGTTTGTTTTTCTTTTAGGTTTTATTCCTGGCAGTTTTGGTTTTGTTTCTGTTTTTTCAACAATGGGTGAAGGACTTCTGCCTTCTGTTCTCATCAAAATAATTTGATGCTTTATTTTTTTTTCCTGTGTGAATTCCATAGACTCATCACTCTTTTCAAATACTGACAGTTATAATCAAGGTAAAGCATCTCATTCACTATAAATTGCTTTCTGTCCGAATAGAAATGAAAAGTATACCTTGACCAAATATTTTATACATTGTTCTCATGTATTCATTTATTCTTTTAAGCATATTGTATATATATTTTTCAAACATTTAAAAGTTATTTTTCTAAGTACATTAATGCACATGAGTTAGATCAAGATGAATATGCATTTTGGGAAAGTGTTGACTCTAGAATATTTTAAAGCAGAGCAATTTCGTTAGTGTAAATAACTGTAGAAACTAAGATAATAGTATTAACAGCAGTCCTAACAGGAACTGCTCTCATGAAAAGATCTGGTCATATATTTTTAACATGTTCGTTAATATTTGTGAGTTCTAAAGTTCTTTAAAAATTCTGAAAAATTTGAAACAAGTGTCCTAAAATCCTGTGACATCACAAGCTTTCTGTGATCCAACCTATCATGTCGTCTTTCAACATTCATTCGTTCAACGAGCATTTTTTTTTTTTACAGTTTATGAATGTGGTCCTATGCTAGGAGCTTAGTGTATACCTGCTAGTGGGAGAAATAGACCCATCAGTAGATAACTGTAATACAGTATGGTAAGTGCTGTGTTTGCTCACTGGTAATGAGAGAAGTCATACATCAGCTAATTTAGCCGTGTATACTCAATACACTTTGCTCTCTCACATTATGCTCCTGCTGGAGTGGTCTTCTGAAGCTCTGTGTGTATAAATGCTGTCTGTTCTTCAGGGCTCAACTTAATCTCTACTTTTTTATGGAGCCATTCCTCATGTTCTTACCGTCTCTTAACTAAGGGTAATCTCTTTCTCAGAGTGCACAAGTTTAGAGAAGTTAGTGTATATGTTAGGCCTCTTGCAGACAGGATGTCTGCAGCTATGTCCTCATAGAGAAGTTTTTAACTGAAGTTCGTGGCTTCAAAGGAGATCCGTGAGTCCCTGAAATTTTATTCAGAGTTTCCTGCGTGTGTTTATATGGGAAGCAGGTCTATAGCTTTCATCTGATTTTCATAAGGTTATTAGAACTCACCTTCTTCCTTTAATTTAATAACTGTATGAAAATCAGTATTATAGCATAACCTAAAAATACTAAACGGTACAGTATTGCTATGTAGGCATAGAGGAAAGGGGAAGGCATTTTAGAAGGGAAAAGGCATGAGGTAGCGAAGTCCTGAAGTCAAGACAGACTTTTTAAGGAGTCTTTACAGTTCCCTCACTTAAGCTGAGATTGCTGATGTCTTCAATGTGCATAGGTAGAATAGTGGAGGTGTTTGAACTGTATTTTGCTGGTAATGGGGAAGCAGTGGAAGTTTCCGAGAAGGTAGCTATTGAGAAAAAGGCATATTTAATAATGTAATGAAATTTTCTTCTAATATTGACTAAATACCTAAGTATAGTCAATATCAGAAGTGAGAAGGGTTTTAATTACTTAAGACACATGGAAAATTACAAAGCTGTCTTTAACTGAAAGATGATACTAATGTAAATCACATCTGTGCCTCATTTTTTCCCCCACTCAAAATCTTAATTATATCCTCTGATTGGGGGAGATATTGAAGAACATAACCCAAATGGGAATCCACCAGTGGTGGGTGGGCACTTTGGAGTCCTTTAGGTACTTGTAGAGTATAAACAAATTTTCCTTTGTTTATACTGTATGAAACTGTAGAGAAGACTTTAGAGAATGACTTTGGAGAAGTCATTTCTCTAAAATAACCATATAAACTTTGTTTAGCAACTTCTTGCTGTATAATAATCCCTGCTAAAGCCCTATTGATTTCTTTGTTGTTGTTGGAAGTAGAGAATTGTCTAACGTAGCATAGATCAGTGCTTTAAAAAACAAACAGATTTTACACGAGAACTTCTATTGATGAGACTTTTTTAGAAAAAGAGGGAAGTTAGTCAAACTGCTGCCCTACGCTATAATTTATTTTTAACTTTTTGTTATAGAGAATTTCAAACATACATAAAATAAGCAGAATAGTATAGTGAACTCCTGTGTAGCCATCACCCAGCTTCAGAGATGAGTGGCTCATTGAGAGGTGAGAAATTTGAGTGTGTGATTCCCATGTGTTTCCACTGCCAGGCCTAGAGTAACATAGAAGACTAATAGGAATGTGTGCCTGAAGAACAATTATACATAGTGGTTAAGATCTGGGCTCTCAATGCAGGTGTGAATTTGAATCCTACTTCTTTTCTGCTCCTTCTGTGTCACTCATATATCCTTGGATAAGCAGCTTCCTTTATGCTTGTTTTCTGGGGAGTACCCATCCCATGGGATTTTTGTTAGAATTAAGTGAGATAATACACATTAAACAATTTATACAATGCCCAACAGATAGTATTCTTACAAAATAAATGTTGTTTACAAGATACCAGAGAAATCTGCTTTAGGTGTATGTATATATATATGTATATATATGTATATATATATATATATATATATATATATATACATACACACACACACACATAACACAAATCTGAAATATTTTGGAAAAATTTGATTTCCTTTAAACTTTAGGAACATGTATAACATAAGGGTATATATTATGTAGGAAATTAATTAAGAAATAAAGCATTTAGTCGTAATTCCCTTTTTCTTCATAGAGGCTCATTCATGGCACCATGATGTAGTTGAAAGGGTGCCTACATAGGCTCTGGAGCCAGAATAACTCCTTACTCACTGGTTCTGTCTAACTTCTCTGTATCTGATTTCCCCTACTTATAAGAGGTATATTTTAATATTATTGTCAAGATAAAGAGGCAGTATATGTAAACTGCGTGGTATGAAGTGGGTGCTCAATAAATGGTTATCACTATCATTATCCCACTTGTGTAGGATTATACAAGAGAATCAACTTTTTTGCTGCTAAGCACATATTGCCTCCTTTACGTTTCAAACTAATTTCTTACCAAGTAGTGTATAAAAAAATTGGTTAGAAACCTGTGTGCCTCATGAAACTGAAATGCAGGTTTGTGACCAGCTATATGTGCAGTTGCAGATGATTAGAGGAGCAGTGAAATAACCTTTCCAAGGAGGGCAGAAGTGAAGGATGCATAACGGCCGTCATTTTTCTCAGTCTCCTGTTTGCAAAGCACTGTATTAAATGCTGTGGGAGATGTCATCTCTTAACAACATCTGTATGTGAAAAGACATACATGTATATATCTGTCTGTGAACCTGTACGTGTGTGTGAGAAAGAGGGAGGGAGGGAGGGAGAGGGAGAGAGGGAGAGAGAGAGAGAAAGAAGATAATATAAGACAGTAAATCAGAAGTGCTGGCCAACTAAATGGTAGTGATATTAAGTACTTTCAGAGTTCTAAGATGGAAATGTTAGTTTTTGCTAGTAGGGTTCAAAGGTGGGACACTTTCATGGAGAAGGGGGAAATTTAAGTTATACCTTGAAGGAAAAATAAGATTTTAATAATCAGAGAGCTTCCAGTTACTCCCTCCCACAAGTTTTTCCCCTTCATCCATCTTGTCCTGATTAATTGGGTTTTTGGACCAATCCACAATCCCAGATGCGTAATTGGGGCCAAACCGTGAAAGAACATTAGTGGTCTTCGACCTTGGTCTCTTTGAGACAACTTCTTAAACTAATGGAACAGGTGACTCAAGGTTTTTCTGCCACCTTTTGGAAAAAAGCTTAGAATTTTTTTTACTTGGAAATGTCAGATATAAAACATCCTGGTACTTTACAAATTACAACCAATCCTGAAACCCCCTCCCCCATGAAAATACCGTATACTCTTCGACAAATGGTAGTAATGTTTCAGAAGCAGCTTTTTTTCCCTCAGTCAGAAGCTATGAAGATGGACATAGGAATCTTACAGATAAACTCTTAGTTCTAGTGAGTTCCAGTGGTTCTACTGTCTTTGGAAATGAGTGTGTTGACGAGAGCTTTTTTGTTGTTATAAGCACATTTATAGTAGCCTCGTGAGTATAAAGTGTATTATAATATTCCATACTTAGTTACCGAGCTTCACTATTCAGGACCGCTGTGGCTGAAACATTCCCTTCCCCCCGCAAATACATAGGAAGGATTTGCTCCTTTAGGTACTTGACTTTCCCAGTGATTCTACAAAGAAAAGAATAGGTTCTTTCACATATTCCTAGGAAGACAGCGTCACTCTTTGAAACCCTTGACCAAGTGCTTTATCTTTAATATAAATCCTCAGGTATGTTTTACACTTTTAATATTTAATTACAAGGTGTAAGCATTTTTGCATGTTAACATCACATGGCTTGCCCCTAGGAAGGAGAAAAGAAAAGTAATTCCTAATAAATATTTCACAATGACTTTTTTGTTCCCCTAGCATTCTAAGGGATTGTCGCTCTTACTATATTCTGCCTGTTATATCATTTTAAAAACCTTTGACACCTGCTAATTTAATGGGCATTCCCAGTTATGTCCTAACAGCATAATATCTTGCATTATTGGTAATTAAGATAACCCATTTTGCTTATTTTTCTTCACTTTTGTATTTAGTTTTTAGCAAAACAACATGTTTTTAACAGAATAGGATTATTGTCTTCCTATCATAGCAGATATTTATCTTTTACTTCATGTGGTTGCAATCACCTGAGTAACTGGGTTAATAGCTGTGCTGTGCTGAAAGATTCAGTACCCATGCCTCTGGAGTCTCACCTCTATTTTTTACTGTACATATATGTAAATAGTAAGGCAATTCAGAATCTCGAGGGAAGTAGCGGCTTCCAAAAAGCTTTATTTAACTGAAAAATAGGGCTCTCTTCACATTTCAGAGTCTCATGTATGCCCCTGAAAGACCTAGGGAGTAGGCTGGGCTGGAAAGGTCAAGGCAGAAGGAAGCAGAGTTGGAGGAAGAATGGAATCCATTTGTTTCTGAAATTTTCATGTACTAGATTAATAGCTTCCTTTGATCTAGAAAAAAAAGAAAAAAAGACTTCTATATACGTTTATATGGAAGACCTCTATATAAATCCTGGCTTTATCAATTATGTTTCTTATAACCTTGGGAAAATTATATAACTTCTTTGTGCGTCAGCTAAATTGGGGGTGATCTCAGTACTTACCTGGGAAGATCGTTTTGAGGAAAGAATGAGAGAATTCTGGTGAACATAGTGCCTGACATTTAATAAGCATTAATTAAAATTAGTACTGTTGTAATTTTTACCAGCCTTGACGAGACGACAATCTTGGACGTTGCTTGTTTAAAAGGTTGATTCTTAGTTTCCCTTACCATGAAAATGTAGAGATAAAATATTCTCAGTGCTTCGTGATTAAAATATGGTAGTATTGTATAAGAGAACATAGTGTAGTATTACAGCCCCGCCACATTATATGCAGATTTTGTTTATATGTGGCCATACTGATGTCACCACCTTATTCCTTGAAAAACATACAGGACTTCTTAAACATGCCCTTTAATGGATTAGGGCCATTTTCTTGGTAATAACCAATCAGAACGATTAACGTGAATAGCAGTTCTTAAATGTTGGGCTTGATAATGACTTTCCCACAATTGCTATTTTGGGTCCTTTCTTACTAGCCTGAGGAAATGACAAGATTGAGAAGCATGAACAGACAACTCCAGATAAATGTTGACTGTACACTGAAAGAAGTTGACCTCCTTCAATCTAGAGGTATAGACTTGATTATTTGGTAAACCATAAGTAATAGTGTGGTGTTTTAAGCTGCTTAAATAGCAATCATTTTGGTTTTACAGATATAATGGATAAAAACTCTCTCTCAGAAGATCACAGTCCTGGTAGAGATCCCTCCTTCCATGGTCATAGATCAGATTTGGGTGATCAAAAAATAGTATTACTTTGGCAACTTCATCATTAAGTTCTTACCATTTAGACTGTTTTATGTTGTTACTCTGTATTATCTTCTTTTAGTCATTTACTGTGAATATTTTATAAATTGCTGGGGTTTAATTCTAAAACTTAGTAGATTTATATTATGTGATAGTCATCTAAGATATGTGTAAAAACAGGGGTCCCAAATCAGAACATCAGATTTCTCACTTTAAAAATGAATTTCATATGCGTTTTTTTATGTTATTATCTGTTACATGAAAACATTCAACCCTATCTTAGATATTTTGGTTTTGGGGGTTTTTTTGGCTCTCTTAGAGAAGTGTACTACAGTAGAAGCTCTCTTAATTGACTTTGATTTACCCAACTCGCCAGGTTACAGATATTCTTCATTTTCCTCTGTAAAATACACAGCCAGGAGGCTGCATTCTGGCATGTCTCTGTACTGTTGCTCGCATCAGCTGAACTGTGTGCTTACCAAGAGTCCGTTGTGCCTGTTTTTAAACCCGTTTAAATTACAGAAGTATTGTATCTGGCATAATGTTTTCAAAACTGACATGAATGCGGGAGAAGCTGCTCTTTCTATAAGCCTATGGCTTTTATAAGACTCAAAGGCAAACACTTTATATATATATATATATATATATATATAGGGACTGTGAATTAGATATGGGTGAAAACAACTGAAAAGGGTTACAGTGGAAAATCAAAAATCTAAGAGAGGATTCTCTTCTCAAATGTTCTTAAAATATCTTTTTTGCTCCATTCTAAAATCAAAACAGGGAATTACAGATCAGGGTGCAGCAAACTAGCCTGCTCTCTATGTTTCTGGAAATAGTTTTAGTGGAACATAGCCAGACCCATTTGTCTGCATATTGTCTGGGGCTGCTTTTGTGTTTCAACAGCAGTGGAGGGCTTACAACTGTATTAGAGGTCCACAGAGCCTAGAACTTTTATTATCTGGCCCTTTACAGGAATCATCATAGAAGTCTGGTCAACAGATACATAAAGAAAAGGTCTTGGTCAACGTTAAAATATTGCTATGTTTTTATGTTTTGTTACATTAAAGTTGGCCTGGGCTTCCCTGGTGGCACAGTGGATAAGAGTCCGCCTGCCAGTGCAGGGGACATGGGTTCAAGTCCTGGTCCAGGAAGTTCCCACATGCCGCAGAGCAACTAAGCCCGTGTGCCACAACTACCGAGGCCCGTGCCTAGAGCTCGTGCGGCCCGTGCCTAGAGCCCATGCTCTGCAACAAGAGAAGCCACCACAATGAGAAGCCCGCACACTGCAAGGAAGAGTAGCCCCCACTCGCCGCAACTAGAAAAAAGCCTGCACGCAGTAACTGACCCAACACAGCCTAAAATAATAAAGTTGGCGTGTAATTTTTCTTAAGAATTCCGTTTTAGTCAGCCACCCCTCCCCCCCCACCACTTACTGTTCTTAATTATGGCAGCTAAGAGAGCTTCTACTGTATTTTAAAGTACCCCGTTGCCATTTTAAGGCAAGATTATACAGTAGAAGCGGGGGAACCAAAAAGATACGGAACTCTGTGAACAGTAGACAGAAGCACATTTCCATGTGAAAGTTGAGCAATCTGGTTGGGTACCCTTGAAGTTAATTTTCAGAAGCCTAGGGGACTCTACAGCCTAGTAGCTGTAAGCAACGAAAGAACTACTGTGTGGGGGCTAGACAAACTATTGCTACTATATTAGAAGGTTGCATCAATTTTTTTGCTTAATGTGTTCTTTGAAGCTAAACAAGAAACACTGAAACATTTGCTTAGGATATTTTTAGTAAGCCTTATGGGATCTAGAAATTAGATCATCAGCTGTAACTTAAGTCATTGAAGAGATACATATGCAGCATCTTAAAGCATAAAAAGATCTAATTAATAAATGAAATAGCATAGTGGCTTTCATGAGCCATCGTAGGAATTATTTTCAGAAAATTATTTAAAAATAGCATATCTAAATGGATTAAAAGCATTTGTGTATAGTACCTGCAAGGAAAACTGTTCGTTATTGAGGTTTTATAAACGAAGACCTGTGTTTTTGGTCTCTGTTGGGCAACAAAGAGCTCTTTTTGGTGCTTAAGCAGTTCTGCATCTCCCTTCATAAGGGGTTCAGATATATGCATTTTATACTACATTCTACTCCTCCATCCGGTGGAAAAATTTTATACTGAGTTTTCAGCCTAAATTTTTAAGCCAGAGAAGGAATCTAGACATTTTGGGGGGCAGGGCATTTAGATTAGATACAAATCAGTGTGCGAGTTGAGGAAAAGCAGCTTCATTGTTGGTTTTGGTGAGGAAAACTTTTGTTGGGGGAGAAAATTAGGTCTAGAAGAGATGCGAAATATATTTGAACTATCAGTACCACATGTCATCCTCTGTAAATAAACATGTATACAGTTTAAAAGCTTAACTGGAATTATGCAGAACTGGCAGATTGCAATGATGGGTTCACAGATGTGAAGGTAGGACCCAAAGTTGGCACTGGATCAAAACTGACCTTGCAGGAGTCATGTCAGGAGAAGGGGCTGAAACAGACACTGTATCAGGGAGTGAACATTTTGAGAGAGGTGAGATTGTTCTATCTGTTATTCTGAAATTGGCAGCGTATCATCTTTTATTATTGATAAGTCTGTAGGCAACATTTAAGATTCTCCTTTTCTTGAAGATAGGAATCCCTGAGCTGCTGCTATCATAACTTGATTCATCTTTGTAAATTTCTGTTTAGCTTCTTCCATACTTGAATTTATAATGGATAAAATTTTAAGGTTAATGTGAAAGACATAAACGTGAGCTTTCTCATGGTTCTGTTCATTAAAATCAAAACAAACAGAGAAAACAGTTCAGTCATCCTTTCATTTCTCTTCTTCATTTTCCTCCCTATGTGCGCCACATACTTAATCCTGTGTAAAGAGATGAGCTTTACAGTTAGAAAAATGTTCCTTTAGGTGATACACTGTAGAAAGACACTGAAGTGGTAGTTGGCTTGGGTATTTTCTCAAAATGGTAAAACAGTTTCAGTGGGAGAAGGGTTGGACGTATAATGAGTTTTAAAACCCTGGAAAAACAGTTCCCCTTTTTACATGTTTTATCTCCATATTTTCCTCAACAAAAAATTCAAATAACAGGAGAAAGAATCCTAAATGCCTGCTGATTTTATTTTCTTTATAGGTAACTTTGATCCAAAAGCTATAAATAATTTTTATGACAACATAGAACCTGGTCCAGTTGTACCACCCAAGCCACCTAAAAAAGGTAAGTAGGGAAATGTCACAGATGTCATAGAAATGTATATGAAAATTCCTTGGCAGTTCACCTAAAACGCTGAAGAAATTTCCATTAGAGATAGCATTTTAAAAGTTACCCTATTGATGTTACTGTGGCAATAACGAAATGTCCCCAAACCTTAATTTCTAAAAAGTACTAAAATTAATAACTTCTAAAATTAATAACTCCTAGAGGTCAAAGGTAACTAAAATACGATATACCATTTACTTTTTAAAAAATAACTTGAAAAATTTGTTATTTAGTATAGTTGATTTACACTGTTGTTAGTTTCAGCTTTACAGTGAATTTGGTTCTGTTACAATATACCCATTCTTTTTTCAGATTCTTTTCCCATGTAGGTTATTACAGAATATTGAGTAGAGTTTCCTGTGCTATAAGTAGGTCCTTGTTGAGTATCTGTTTTATATATAGTCGTGTATATGTTAATCACAAGCTCTTAATTTATTCCTCCCCCACCGTCTTTCCCCTTTGGTAACTGTAAGTTTGCTTTTGAAGTCTGTGCGTCTGTTTCTATTTTGTGAATAAGTTCATTTATATCATTTTTTTAGATTCCACATGTAAGTGATACCGTATGATATTCGTCTTTTCCTGTCCGACTTACTTCACTTAGTATGATAATCTCTGGGTCCATCCATGTAGCTGCAAATGGGATTGGTTCGTTCTTTTTTATGGCTGAGTAATATTCCAGCACGTGCATGTGTACCACATCTTCCATACTTTCTTTATCCATTCCTCTGTCGATGGGCATATTTATGTTGCTTCCATGTCTTGGCTATTGTAAGTAGTGCTGCGGTGAACATTGGGGTGCATGTACCTTTTCCAAGTATGGTTTTCTCCAGATGTATGCCCAGGAGTGGGATTGCTGGAACATATGGTAGCTCTGTTTGTAGTTTTTAAAGGAACCTCATACTGTTCTCCACAGTGGTTGTACCAGTTGACATTCCCACCAACAGTGCAGGAGGGTTCCCTTTTCTCTACACCCTCTCCAGCATTAATCGTTTGTAGACTTTTTCATGATGGCCATTCTGACTGGTGTGAGGTGATATGTCATTGTAGTTTTGACTTGTATTTCTCTAATAATCAGTGATGTTGAGCATCTTTTCATGTGCCTCTTGGCCACCTGTATTTCTTCTTTGGAGAAATGTCTATTTAGGTCTTCTGCCCATTTTATGATTGGGTTGTTTGTTTTTTTGATATCGAGCTGTATGAGCTGTTTGTATATTTTGAAGACTACTCCCTTGTGGATCGCATCATTTGCGAATATTTTCTCCCATTCTGGGGGTTGACTTTTTGTTTTGTTTATAGTTTCCTTTGCTGTGCAAATGCTTTTAAGTTGAATTCGATTCCATTGGGGGTTTTTTGGTTTGTTTTTATTTTCATTACTCTGGGAGGTGGATCCAAAAACATACTGGTGCGATTTATGTGCTTTGCCTATGTTTTTCTTCTAAGAGTTTTACAGTATCTGGTCTTACATTTAGGTATTTGATCCGTTTTGAGTTTCTTTTTCTGTATGGTGCTAGAGAATGTTCTAATTTCATTGTTCTACATGTAGCCGTCCACTTTTCCCAGCACCACTTATTGAAGAGACTGTATATTTCCTCCACTGTATATTCTTGTCTCCTTTGTCATAGATTAGGTGACCATAGGTGTGTGAGTTTCTCTGGGCTTTCTATCCTGTTCCATTGATCTATATTTCTGTTTTTGTGCCAGTACCAGACTGTCTTGATTACTGTAGCTTTGTAGTAGAGTCTGCAGTCAGGGCGCCTGATTCCTCCAGCTCCGTTTTTCTTTCTCAGGATTGCTTTGGTTATTCCGGGTCTTCTGTGTCTCCGTACAAATTTCAAAATTTGTTCTAATTCTATGAAAAGTGTCATTGGTAATTTGATAGGGATTGCATTGAATCTGTGGATTGCCTTGGGTAGTCTGGTCATTTATAACAGTATTGAATCTTCAAATCCAAGAACACGGTCTGTCTTTCCGTCTTTCTGTGTCATCTCCGATTTCATTCATTAGTGTCCTGTGGTTTTCAGAGTATGGGTCTTTGGCCTCCTTCGGTAGGTTTATTCCTAGGTATTTTCTTCTTTTTGATGCGATGGTAAATGAGATTGTTTCCTTAATTTCTCTTTCTGCTCTTTCATTGTTCGGTATAGGAATGCAACAGATTTCTGTGTATTAATTTTGTACCCTGCAACTTCACCGAATTCATTGATGAGCTCTTAACAGTTTTCTAGCATCTTTAAGATTTTCTATGTATAGTGTCGTGTTGTCTGTAAACTGACACTTTTACTTGTTCTTTTCCTAATTTGGATTCCTTTTATTTCTTTTTCTTCTCTGATTGTTGTGGCTAGAACTTCCAAAACTATTTGAATAGAAGTGGCGAGAGCGGACATCCTTGTCTTCTGCCTGATCTTAGAGGAAATGCTTTCAGTTTTTCACCATTGAGAATGATGTTTGCTGTGGGTTTGTCATATATGGCCTTTGTGATGTTGAGGCAGGTTTCCTCTGTCCCCACTTTCTGGAGAGTTTTTTATCATACGTGGGTGTTGAATTTTTTCAACAGCTTTTGTTGCGGCTATTGATGATCATGTGGTTTTTATTCTTCGGTATGTTAACGTGATGTATCACACTGATTGATTTGTAGATACTGAAGAATCCTTGCAATCCCTGGGATAAATCCCACTCGATCATGGTGTATGATCCTTTTAATGTGCTGTTGGATTTGGTTTGCTAGTATTTTGTTGAGGATTTTTGCATCTATGTTCATCAGTGATATTGGCCTGTAGTTTTCTTTCTTTGTGACGTCTCTGTCTGGTTTTGGTATCAGGGTGATGGTGGCCTCATAGAATGAGTTTGGGAGTGTTCCTCCCTCTGCTATATTTTGCAAGAGTTTGAGAAGGATGGCTGTTAGCTCTCCTTTAAATGTTTTGAAGAATTCGCCTGTGAAGCCATCTGGTCCTGGGCTTTTGTTTGTTGGAAGGTTTTCAATTTCAGTGATTGGTCTGTTCATATTTTCTATTTCTTCAGTCTTAGGAGATTGTACCTTTCTAAGAATTTGTGTATTTCTTCTAGGATGTCCATTTTTGGGGCATTGACTTGCTTGTAGTAGTCTTTTAGGATGCTTTGTATTTCTGTGGTGTCCACTGTAACATCTCCTTTTTCATTTCTCGTTTTATTGATTTGAGCCCTCTCCCTCTTTAACTTGATGAGTCTGGCTAAAGGTTTATCAATTTTGCTTATCTTTTCCAAGAACCAGCTTTCAGTTTCACTGATCTTTTCTATGTTTTTCTTTGTCTCTATTCTTTCTTTCTCTACTAATTTTAGGTTTTGTTTGTTCTCTTCCAAGTTAGTTCTCTTCCAAGTTAATTTAGGTGTGAGGTTGGGTTGTTTGAGATTTGTCTTGTTTCCTGAGGTAAGACTGTATTGCTATAAACTTCCCTCTTAGAACTGCTTTTGCTGCGTCCATATGTTTTAGATTGTCGTGCTTTTTCTTTTTCATTTGCCCCTAGGCGTTTTGTGACTTCTTCAGTGATCCATTGGTTGTTTAGTACCTGTTGTTTAGCCTCCACGTGTTTGTGTTTTTTGCAGTTTTTTTCTTGTAGTTGATTTCTAATCTCATAGTGTGGTGGTTGGAAAAGATGCTGATATCATTTCAATTTTCTTAAATTTACTGAGGCTCACTTTGTGCCCAGCATGCGATCAGTCCTGCAGAAGAATGTTCCATGTGCATTTGAGAAGAATGTGTATTCTGCTGCTTTTGGATGGAATGCTCTATAAATATCAATTAAGTGCATCTGGTCTGATGTGTCATTTTAAGGCCTGTGTTTTCTTATTGATTTTGTGTGTGGATGATCTGTCCACTGATGTAAGTGGGGTGTTGCAGTCTGCCACTATTATTGTGTTACTGTTCATTTTTCCTTTGAAGGCTTAACTAGCATTTGCCTTATCGAGGTGCTCCTTTATATTTCCAATTGTTATATCTTCTTCTGGGATTGATCCCTTGCTCATTATGTAGGGTCCTTCTTTGTCTCTTGCAACAGTCTTTATTTATTGTAAAGGCTATTTTGTCGGATATGAGAATTGCTACTCCAGCTCTCTTTGGATTTCCATTTGCATGGAATACCTTTTCCCATCTTGTCACTTTCAGTCTGTGTTCCTAGATCTGAATTGGGTCTCTTGTAGACAGCATACACATGGGTCTTGTTTGTGTTTCCATTCAGCCAGTCTGTGTCTCCTTGTTGGAGCATTCAGTCCTTTTACGTTTAAGGTAATTATAGATATGTATGTGCTTGTTGCCATTTTACTAATTGTTTTGGATTTGTTTTTGCACATCTTTTTTCTTCCTCTTTTGTTCTCTTGAGATTTGGTCACTCTCTTTACTGTTGTGTATCTGTTGTAGATGTTTGGTTTCTGATCCCCGTGAGTTTTGTTTTTGTTTTTTAATTTTTATTGGAGTATGGTTGATTTACAATGTTGTTAGTTTCGGGTGTATAGTAAAGTGAAGTATATCCACGCATTTTTAGATTCTTTCTTTCCCATATAGGCCATTACAGAGTATTGAGTAGAGTTCCCTGTGCTATATAGTAGGTCCTTATTAGTTATCTATTTTATATACATACAGTGGTGTGTCTATGTCACTCTCCCAATTTATCCCTCCCCCCCTTACCCCCTGGTAACCGTAAGTTTGTTTTCTACATCTATCTGTAACTCTCTTTCTATTTTGTAGATAAGTGAACTTTTTTGAGAATCCACATATAAGTGATATCATATGATATTTGTCTTTCTCAGACTTACTTTGCTTAGTATGAATGATCATCTCTAGGTCCATCCATGTTGCTTGCTGCCAGTGGCATTATTTCATCCTTTTTAATGGCTGAGTAATATTCCATGGTCTATTATCCATTCGTCCGTCGATGGACATTTAGGTTGCTTCCATGTCCTGGCTATTTGTAAATGTCCTGGCTATTGTAAATAGTGCTGCAATGAACATTGGAGTGCATGTGTCTTTTTGAAGTATGGCTTTCTCCAGATATACGCCCAGGAGTGGGATTGCTGGGTCATATGGTTGCTCTATTTTTAGTTTTTTGAGAAATCTCCTTACTGTTTTCCACAGTGGCTATACCAATTTACATTCCCTCCTTCCTTTGGGAGAACCTCTGCCATATAATTATTTTTCAGTTTGTGGGTCTCCCACCTGGTGCGTATGGGATTTGATTATATGGTGAAAGTGCCCCTTCTACCATCTCTTTGTGGCTGCTGCTTTGCCTGTCTTTTTCGGTAGGTTCCAGTGTTTTTTGTTGATTGTTGTTCGGCAGTTGTTTGTTGCGACTTTGGTGTCCTGGTGAGAGCAGGTGAGCTCAAGTCCTTCTCCTCTGCTATGTTGTCTCCCTTCCCTCAAAATAAGTTGAAACTGTATATATATAGTTAACATTATAAATGTATTCAGCATTATAAAAACTATAGTCCTAAAAGATAATTCTTACAGTGTAATGGGAAGTTTGATCTGCAGTAGATCTACGATTATTTAATTGACAGGCCACCAAAGAATCCTTGTGTACTCAACAGGCAGGCATAACAATTAGATTGGGACTAGGTGTTTTCTCATCAAGGACAAAGTAAATCCTACATAACCAAGATTTGGAGGAATCAGTTCTTTTCTTTTATGTACCAAATGTAGAACTGGCATTTCAGTATCTTAAAAAAGTAATCTTTTTCTTCTCCATTCTTATAATTCTCAAGACAGAGGTGAAGTACGCATTTCGTATCTTAATCCTCTTTGGTTTAAAGAACTCAAGGTAGGTTGATCGTGAGGACATACAATACTGGAGAAGGCCTTTAAAAAGTTACCTAAGGGTGTAACATTTTAGAATCACATCAGACTGATTGAAATGAATTTAAAATTCTACACATATAATGTTACCTAACCTAATTACGTAGTTTGGTTGAACAGCTTTGTGTTCAACAACAGTCAGTACAGAGTGTTTTTTAAGTATTTCATTTAGAGGTAGCAGTGCAGTACATGTTCTTTTTATTGTTTAATACTATTGGGTTGTCCAAACAGTTCGTTCAGGCTTTTCTGTAAGATGTTACAGAAAAACCTGAATGAACTGTTTGGCCAGGCCAATACTATGGATGTTTTGAGTGAGTGCTCTGCATTTAAAATAGCCTACTGCTGTGTGAAAATGGGACGAAGAAGAATCTTAGTAACAGTTTTGTATCTACTAAGGAAGCATGACCTAGTGGTAATCCAGTTAATTGATTCAAGGGCCATGGGAGGAATCACCCTGTTTAAGGGATATGTCCACTGTGAGCCACGTTATTAGCATAAACTCTATGGTCTGAAGGGCCCACCATAATTAACCAGGACACTCCTGTCTCTTGAGAGATTTTAGAGGTTATCTTCCAGGAGCTGGGGACAAAGCTAGAGCTCTCTTTGAGCAAGGCCACATTCTTTACAACAGTTAAAGTAGTGCTTAGAAGGAAATTTATAGCCTTAAATGCTCATATAAGACAAGGAGATGTAATGTCAGTGACATAAAACTCTACCCTAAGAATACAGAAAAGAACAAAGTAAGTGAAAGAAAATACAAACAGAGAAAGGCATCAGAGCCAGATCTTTGGAGGATAAACAAAGTCAGTAAAACTCTCAGCTTGACTGAAGAATAACACATTACCAAAATCAGCAATGAAAGATTAGGTTACCTGTTAAGGGAACGCAGTGAACATCTTTATGCCAATAAACTCAACACTGTAGAGGCAATGGACACATTCCTTGAAAAACGTAGCCTACCAATACTGTGAAGGAGATAGAAATATAACTAGTTATATATGTAATTAAAGAAATTGAATCCATTATCAAAAGTTTTCCCAGAAAGAAAATTTTAGACCCAGATGGTTGCCCCAGTGGGTGAATTGTATCAAATATTTAAGGAAGAGATAATGCCAAACTCTGAGCAAATAAGAGGAGGAAGGAAAGCTTCCGATTTTCTTTAATTCTAAAACCTGACAGACATTACCCACCTCCCCAAAAGAAAGTTACAGATCAATAACCCTCAAAAGATAAAAAATGAAGTAGTCACGATTTAAAAAAAGATAGATAATATATCATGACCAAAGTGGGTTTAGCCTCAGGAATGCAATATTAAAAAAGTAAAGGAGAAAAAGCATACGATCATTCCATTAGATACTGGAAACATCTGATAAAACTCAGCAGATGAGGGCTTCCCTGCTGGCAGTGGTTGAGAATCCGCCTGCCAATGCAGGGGACACGGGTTCGTGCCCTGGTCCAGGAAGATCCCACATGCCGCAGAGCAGCTGGGCCCGTGAGCCATGGCCGCTGAGCCTGCGCTCCGCAATGGGAGAGGCCACAACAGTGAGAGGCCCGCGTACCACAAAAAAAAAAAAAAAAAAAAAAAAAAAAAAAAAAAAAAAAAAACTCAGCAGATGACACGATCATTTGCAAACAAAATCTAAGGATACCAAAAAACAACTGTTGGAATTAATAAGTGAATTTAAGGTCAGGATCCGGAAGCCATATTTATATATATTAGCCAACACTTGGAAAGTCACAATACCATCCAAAAAATGACACTTAGTCATCAATTTAACCAGATATGTACATTGAATATTATAAAACACTGCCAAAGGAAATTACAGACCTAAATAAATAGTAATAAACCATGTCTGTAAATCACTTTTATTAAGGTACCTATTCTTTTCATAGTGATGCAATACCAGTTTTCTTTTTCTTTTTTTGGTAGAAATTATAAGCTGATTCTGAAATTCATATGGAAATGCAGAAGACCTAGAATATCCAATTGGAATATAGATGTTTATCTGAATAATAAGTGTGATAATTAGAGAGAAAGAAAGGGAGACTGAGAAATCTTTCTGGACCAGACTTTGTAGTTAAGCAACGCAAGTGTGTGTGTGATAAGCTCCCTCAGCTGATTCAGAAAGTCGCCCCTCTCCGCGCCCCCCCTTGACATTGGTAACTCAATAGTGGCGAGAGCACTGACCTTGGTGTGGTACAACCTGAGCGCTGGTCCTGGTTGTCTTGGCCATCTGACCTTGTTCAGATCCAGAGAGGGGCTTCTGTACAGGGTTGCTCTAAGAGTCAGTGAGAAGGAGGTATGTGATGCTATAAAAGTGGTTAACAGATCTCAGAAGTAGAACTTTACCTTCATTCTATTCTCGGGAGCCTGAGATGTTCACTCTGCTTTTCTTTTACTCTGATAATAAATGCCTAAGCCCCACGCTTAGGATTGTGGAGCACTGATTGGAATTCCAAAGGTGGGTTGTACTAGAGGACTGCTTATGGGCTCAGAGCTGATTACACAATGTAAGATCTTTCTTTGGTTCTTCAGTCTGCCATTTTTTGTTTTCACTTAATCCAAAACACTACTTACTAACTACCTATAAATTACTAGAAACAGTATTCGCAAGGAATTGGTGTGCCTGCAGTCCATGTGGGGAAGTGTCTGCTAGGCTTTTGCACACACAGGTAACTGGAATTTAGGAAAAGATTGGGGAGTATGTATTATCAGTATATAGTATTACGTTGAGTTGGTTCTGATTTTCCAAGTACTGCTAGTTCTGTCCTTTATAAAATGCTATGGTTTACTGTTACCATTAATGCAATGTGTTCTGGGCTTAGCCTTATAGGGGTGGTGTGCTTTCAACCCAGAATTTTCTAATAACTAACTTCTGCTTAATCTCAGGGAATTGCTAAAGTATAATCTCCCAAATTGTGTGTTCATATTGACATTTAATTAGACTGAGTTTGCACCCCTGACTCACTAGGAAGTGGGAAACTGGTGAAAAATCAGTCATTTATTCCAAGTAGTTAGAGAGGATGGAAAAAGTGGATACAACCTTATCCACTGCTCCGGATAGCTTGTAAGAACAGTATTAAATATGGCACTTGCCTTCATGGGAGAACTAAAGGTAGCATGAGGTAATAGAGTAAATACTCAACTGTGTGTGTTCTGTGAAAGGTCCTTGTGAGCCTGTCCGCTCGTCTAATGAACAGCTTGATCCCTTCTTCCTGGCTTTGCTTCTTCTCATGCAGACTCATCAGACACCTGCACGGTTGAGAGGAAAGCCCGAAGAATTAGCGTGACCTCCAAAGTCCAGGAGGACATCCATGACACCCAGGCAGCCGCTGCAGATGGTTTGTACTTGTGTGCCTGGAGTTTGTGCAAAATGTCCAAACACACGTGTTAACCCACGTAGAGTTCTCATAAGTAAAGGCCAACGTCTTTTTTCCCCTTAAGAAATGACTCTCTACTGAGTTTCTAAGGCGGTGCTGTCCAACAGAAATACAGTTGAAGCCACGTACATACTTAAAATTTTCTGTTAGCCAAAGTAAAAGAGAAAAGTGAAATGACATTTCACTATGAAATCAATGTAAAATTAGTGAGGTATTTAATTTTACATTCTTTCATACTAAATCTTCCAAATGTGGTGTATATTTTACACTTAGAGCACATCTCAATTCAGAGTGGCTGCATTTCTAGTGGCCACCGTATGGGAGAGATTCCTCTAACAATAACAGTATCTAGAAAACAAGGCCAAGTAAATAAATGAAAAACAACTTGAACGTTCTGGACTTTACAATATGTTATCAAAAGCAGATGAGTATTTGAGTATTATGAGAAAACTTTGTACTCTCAACAGAGAGATAACAAGTTCAGGTTTTGCACCACTTTCCCTTTAACATTAACATTTAGGTACTCAATTAAATTTTTTCTTTTAAGATTTCCTCTTAGTTTAATTTCTCCTGTCTTTGAACATCTTTATTGGAGCATAACTGCTTTACAATGGTGTGTTAGTTTCTGCTTTATAACAAAGCAAATCGGCTATACCTGTATCCCCCTATCTCGTCCCTCTTGCGTCTCCCTCCCACACTCAATTAAATTTAATCTTGGTCCTGACCACCCATAGAATTCCTTTCTAAAGATTCTTTTTTTCTCACAAACCTTCTACAACTTGCTATATTCGTATTAATCTCTCCCTTATTTTCTTTCCCATTTAGAAATAACCAGCTTTATGACAAAATTCCTTTCTATTCCCTTAACAAAACACATTTTCATTCCTTATGCATTTCCTTGCATACAAAGATGGTTTTCCTTATTAGTTTTTAGTACTTTTACCTTCATATTTTAATTGGAATTCTTTAACCTTAAAGCCTTAGTTTCTAGCAAAAGCTAAGAAGTAATTGCGAGCTGTTTGCCAATCAGGAAATGCTGGTATGACAAACTATGGACATATCCTATAACCTAATTGCTTTCTTTAATAACCTAATTAATTTCTTTCTTTAGTGGGTCCCAAGACATGTCCAGTGAACTCAAACAGACTTGTTTAGCAGTGTCAAGTTACCAAAAATCTGCAGAAACTGTTCTGTGTAGGCAGTCCCTAAAACATTATTTCTAAAGAGTTCACCTAAAACTCTCATCTCATTTACCTTTAAAGTTTCATCATATCAACTTATTTTTTTGCTGACAAATTTTGTAACAGGAATAGTAACATCTTTTTTGACTTCTAGTCAACCTGGGTACAATAAAAGTTCATGTTGATGACTCTCTATGGTCTGTAAACCAGCAAACTTGTTTTCATTCATTACAATTAATCCTAGATCATGGTCCTGACATTCATTTGGCTTGTTTTCTATTTCTGAGTATTTATATAAGCGCTTAATTTCACTGAAGCCAATTAAATAGAGCTCTTTTATAGACTGTAGGTATGTGGTATTACCCAAATCAACACATATATACATACATCCAAACACGCAAGCAGACACAGAGACCCAGTACTTTCCATGCCAAAAGTTCAGCCATGAACCAGGTACGACGATATGAAACCCACTTTCACTTACAAAAGAGTTTGGATTCAAATTGGGTTTCTGCCACACTGAACAAATCAAGGTCACCTATTTAGATGGTTGAACCTTTGAAATTTGCATTTTAAAAATGGAGTAGACCAGCTAGAACGTTGGCATCTCAAAGGCATAGGAGGAGAAATGCCAGCTTCTCCTAGGTGGACTTTGTTCCTTAAGGCCAGATCCACCCCACCCCCCACTACTACTACAAGCCTCTTAAGATAAATAGGGAATGGTAAAGGATTGTGGGCGTTGGATTGTTCCTGGAGCTACACCTCTGGTCCTGGAAAAACCTGATTTGTAAAACAGGGACAGCTATTTTTAATTTCTTGAAGAACTGCGTGGCCACCCTAATGATATCAAAGGGTCGACATACACTTCCGCCCTACGATAGAATGTTTTTTTATGCACTGTCACACCACTTATAAGTCATTATGATGAAAAACATGCATATTGTGGAGCTGAAAGTCTCATGGAAGAAGGCACACATTTAATCAGTGTTTGATATAGTGTGACGAGCACTATGGGGGTGGGAGTCATGGGCAGGCTGGAGTTGGGAGGGAAAGCTTTAGAACTAATTTAACATGCTATATAACATTTCTCATGTTTTTTCACTTGGCTGGAATACAGCATAACTGTCCACTATCTGGAGTTAATGAACTTGGAAGGTAGTCTGTGCTGGACTTCTGTCTACTTCTTGTAGGAAAAAAGTAAATTGTTGAGAACAAAGTATCATAAACTTCCTATTTAGTTCTGCATTTCGAGTAGCTATGTATATACTACTTGGCTTTCTCCTTTCACAATACCACTTTCCTTGCTTTTGGGGGGTAATTGCGCATTTCTGTTTGGATTATAACTTAGAAAACAATTCACTCTATTTTCTGTTTTCTCTCTTTTATTCCTAACTTCTCTCAGAGCATCCCAGTAGCTCCAAACAGAGTCCTCGGACACAACCCCGAGATGAAGACTATGAAGGGGCTCCATGGAATTGTGATAGCTGCACCTTTCTGAACCACCCCGCCCTAAATCGCTGCGAGCAGTGTGAGATGCCGCGGTACACTTGAGTCCCCGAGAGTCTGCACTAGGTGGAGAGTGAAGCTTTGAGCCCATTAGAAGAAAAGGAAACCTGGGGAATCTGCTCATCTGCCCAGCCTTTTCATTTCAGATAACACGGTGAGGGGGGTGGGGGTGGGGGGTGACAATGCAGCCACTCGTGCTCAATAAAGGAAAAACGGGGAGGGTTTTTTTCCCCCTTTCTCAACTCATTGCAGAGTTAGACATAGAAAGGGATACTTGAAATGGGGAAAGGATTCACTCCTGAAAGAATGTACACAGAGAGGTCAAGAGCTCTTCTGTGCAACCCCAGTTGTTAAAGTTACTGCTGTTAAAGTTACTTATAAAATAAGTTACCCTTATTTTATAAACTAGAACTTTGATTCACGATGTGACGCGTTACAGTTTATGCAGACAAACTGTGAATTGCCAGAGCAGACTTACCCGGTCACAGCTCTCTGGAAACCCCAGGCTCCCCAGGCTTCTTCCTGTTGCTTCCTACTGAAGAGAAGGGCAGGGAAAAGCAACCAGAGGATGTTTTCCGGGGCGGGGGGCGGGGGGGGAGCGGCAAAATAACAAGGGTATTTGTACTTGCTGCTTTTTTCAGGGGTAATTTCAAACACACAAACAAAATGTTTTAAAATGTGATTTGTAGCAGTCAGGAATTAGGCATATCGTTCGTGCCCTTTGTTCGAAAGTACAATCAGAGGCAGTGAGATCCCTTTTGCTTGTACAGTGATTCATCAAGCTATACCAACACTGGTAACTAAGACCTAATGACGCCGCATAACAGATATATTTTTTAAGTTACTGCATGCTTTCATTAGGCCACTGGTTTTTAAAATAATCAACAAGTCCTCACAAATTATGATTTTATGAATGACCCTCTCGTAAAACTGCGCTTCGCCAATAGCACGGTGAATGTGTGCTGAATGTAAATCCATTCCAAAATCCACTTGGAATCTTGAGCTCAGCTGTGGTTCTATAAGAAATGTTTGCAGTCCCTAGAGCCTTTTCCCCCCTCCTTCCAATTTGTGATGAGTCCGTGATGTTTACAGCACAGATAATACTTTGTGCCATAATCCTAATTTAGCTGAAAAAAATATTAGTTGTTCAATACAGATATATTTGCACATATGTTAACAAAATAGTGTGAGGAAAATTATAGTTGGCCAATATCATAAAGTTGCACACTGCGTTATTTGGGGAGGAAGAGAAGGCTAGTCAAGAAATACGACCGAGAGAAAGGTGAATACAACAGACTCTGAAACTAAGAACTAATACTGTATTCAGAGATGATACTGAGTTTGTTCAGACAGTTCAGGTGATACTAAAGCACTCCTTATTTATGAAACTAGAACTTTAGGGTGTAAATAACTGAAGACATATAAAATCATTTGACTTACTAAAGTGCACCACTAGAAAAATATTAATAGGACACTGAATTAAGGTCTTTACCATCGTTGACTTTTCTTCCAAGCTCAGAATTGGATTTTGGAATCTTCCCCCCGATTTGGGTAAAAATAAACAGCAATAAAATTGGTAGGTTTCCTAATCCTAAAGGATTTTACCTCAGGTTATAACCTGAGGAGCATATATACTCTCCCATACCAGCCGTCCCCCTTCTCTCCTCTCTCTCCCTCTTTCTCTCTCTCTCTCTCTCTCACACACACACACACACACACACACACACACACACACACACACATGCTTCAAGCTGTCACTGTATGCTCATTTAGCAGGAATCTCTGGCAGACCTGGAAAAACAAGCTGCACTTAATAGCGTAATGAAACCAAAGGCATAATAACTTATCATAGCTTATCATCAAAATCATTTCACACTGTACCTGCAGCTTTGAAAACATTTTTTCATATGTGGAAAATGTCCTAAAGAATATCTACTTGTCTCACAAAGTCAGCGTGGCTATGTAATTACACTGAGAAAACATCCCTCACATAACAACTGTGGCAAAACTGTGAAAATAAAGGTGAGAAAGCAGATGGGCTTAAAAGCATTGACCTGAAAACAGCATTCATTGTTTAAAGGCTTTTGTAGTGGCACTGGTGTCTGTCAGTCTCCAATAAGTCTATCAGTCCTATTGTTCTATAATATGCCGATGCCTTTGCCTTTGTATGGTTTCATATCTCTTTAGTGATGGTCAACCCCACTTGGTATTAAGTAACAATTTAGGGGAAAAAATACATATATTGCTTGATGTTCTAGCTAAAGGTTTACCCAGTATTCTTAGTGATATGCTGAAGTGGCAGCAATTAACTTGGCAGTTGTCAGTTAAGAATGAAAGTAGCATGTATGCAAACAGTTGGATGCTTTATTAAAACCATGTAGATGACTTTAAAACTATTGCATGAACATACATCCAGATTACTGAACTGTTATCACACAGTAGATGCATGGTTCCAGTCCTTTGGTGATATAGCTAGTAAGTCATTGTTTTCACCTGCCACGAAAAAAGAGAAATCAGTCTATTTGATAGGTGTAGAGGGTGGGGTTTGAGACATCAGAGATTGATTTTTAAGGAAGTTTTGTATATGTTCATTTCTGGTTGTGCACAAGTTTCATACGCCAACATAGGCTGTATTCAGTTTTTTAAATAAGCAAAATTATTTGACACTGATAAATTTGATATATTTAACTGTGTCCCATATATAGACTACTTCTTGCCTATGACAAGTTTGAACAAGAATTCAGTCAACTTTCAAGATGCCTTTTCAAAAGGATCTGGCTGCTGAGGTGCCTCTGCTTTTAGGATCAGTTGGTGCACTTCTTGTTTCTAGTTTTAAAAAAAAAAAAAAAAAAAAAAAGCTTTTTTCTTAAAATACAACCAGTTTGATGTATCCGGGAACACAGAGAGCTGACTGTACATTTTACATTATTTCACTGTTTTGTAAACTGGGTTTGTAGAAAGCACCTTTGTCATTTTGTTAAAGTACATTGCCCCTTACATTTTGAGGTAGTTCTTAAAAGTTTAAAGTGGTAAAAGAGGACTCAGAAACTTTCTAAGCATTGTAAAATGTTTCAAATAATGACCTTGTTTGAGAGAGTACAGAGGTGCGGCAATTTAAATAAACAAAAGAAATGCGTTGTAGAAAAAGGTAGTTTTAGAGCAGATTAATGATGGTGGGGAAAGTGTTGCTAATTTGTTTATTTCCCTGAAAAAATGGGAGTGTGATGAGCAGTTCAATAATTTTTAAGGAGCTGGTCTCAATTTTAGTACTTATTATAAAAGAGATCAATGTTTCCTTCAGTTTTGACATTGCTTTGTCCCAGTTATCTAGGGGGTTCATATTCCAACTTTCTGTGGCAACTTGATTTTATATAGTATTTTAAAAGGTAATTGTAATGTTTTTGACAGTATAAACAAAAGGCAAGATTATAAAGCATAGAAAAATTGTCCTTTGAAAAATATCAGTGATGTGCCCTGGAATGTGAAGATGTCCCCTTATAGTTTAAATTGATTTATTTTAATATTGTAATCATTGTTCAGACTTTGAATGAGTCTTTACAGTGTGTGTCTGTATATCCGTAGAGAAGAATGGCAATTGAAATGTTATTTTAAAATCAAAATAAATTTGGCACTGTCTGTTGCACCACTACTGTATCTTTTTGAAAGAATTAACAGTATTTTCTTATTGTAAAAGGTAATTCTGATGATGAATTTCTGTAAAAGGTAATTCTGATGATGAATTTCATTCACCAGACGTGCGTTTTTTTCCCTATTTGCGTCCCCAAATATTTAATACAAGTAGATTCTGCATGGCTTGAGCACTCAGAGATTAATAGAATGATGACTCAATTTTAATTTCTAAAGCCATGAAAAGTGGCTTTGACACTGAACAATTCTGAATTGTTTATAATGACACCCAGTTGTCCATGTTTCCCCACTGTAAAAGATTTGCTCAATTTCTTCCCTAAAACAGCAAGAACTTATTAAATCTTGTAAATACCATGTCTCGCTTAGATTTCTGTGTATGTTGTGAATTTAATTATTTTGAGGCGAAATTGTACAAAGGCATTTTAAAAGGCTGTGCATGCATCGTACCTCCAAACAGAACATATTCGGCAAGTCAAAGATTCCTGAGAAATAAATTAATAAACTAAAAGCAAACACTACATTCTGCATCCTTTCTGTGTAATTAGAAATGATTTACAATATCAAACCAGTCCTAGTTCCAGTACTCATGTATTTCTGGACTGAAATATGCTGTCTTAGAAACCTAATCTTTTCTGTTCTTCTCTTAGAACATGTACTAATGTTAGGTCTGGGTTATTAAGTATTAATTAGTACAATACTCTAACTTAAAAATTGGGTGGAAGTATAAATATGCAAATTGTATATAAAAGTGGGACATATACACTACCAAATGTTAAATAGATAGCTAGTGGGAAGCAGCCGCATAGCACCGGGAGATCAGCTCCGTGCTTTGTGACCACCTAGAGGGGTGGGAGGAAGGGAGACGCAAGAGATATGGGAACATGGGTATATGTATAACTGATTCACTTTGTTATAAAGCAGAAACTAACCATTGTAGAGCAGTTGTACTCCAATAAAGATGTTTAAAAAAATAGTGGCATATGTTAAAAATTCACATTTTTCATTCCACTTTAATATATGTCACTTACCAAAGAATGAGTGATTTTCTTGTATCTTTATGTCATCCGTAGTTAGGTTTTCAAAGGGATGTAATCACCTCCTTCTTGCTAGGGGGTCTATAGTCACCTTTCCCGACCTGTGCACAGAAAATCCCACAGATGAATTATGCTAGATAGTATTTCCAATGATTAGGCATATTTAAAGTCAAAATCACTCCCACTACATTTTTTGAATATAAGAAAATTTGCAAACATACAGAAGTACAGAAGAATCCTATAATCCCCCACTCACTCATTACCCGGCTTCCAAAATTATCCAAATATAAGCAGACTTATTTCATCTATATTCTCATCCACCACCCCCACCATGATTTTGAAACAAACCCCCCAGACATCCTAGCAACTCATCTGTAAATAAACTTTTTAAAGTTTATTAAAAAGTACCATCTGTCACACCTTACAAGGTAATATCAAGTATCCAGTGTTAAGTTTCCCAGCTGGTCTCACAGTTCGTTTTTTTTTTTATAAGTACCTCTGAATTAGGGTCTAAATAGAATACTTGACAATGATGGTTATGTTTCTTACATCTCTAACCTGCCTATATACTTTCCCTCCTTCCCTCTCAGAAGTTACAAGGAAACTTTACCTCATCGAGTACTTGCTTCCCCTCTACCACATCTTGGTGTAAAGTAACACAAAGAAAGATCATCAAAGATAACTTTAAAAATAGTATGTGAAGTATTTTGTTATTGTCTTCTTTCCCTTCTCACATCCTGTGTTGTCCCTTTTAAACAGTCTGTTTTGAAATAGGAAATTACTTCGAATCTGGTTACCACAATAGTGATTTCCTGTACTACTCATTTGGTTAATTAGGCGTCTGTGGGAGCTGCAGCATCTGGCTGTAACCCCACTACTCATACAATGACTTCAGGTGCTGACCACTCAGTTTCCCACACGGAAGTGTGCTGGCTGTGGTTTGTCTCCTACCCCAACTCCTCCAAAGACTTCCTGACTTGACTCTGGCCTACTGGCCTTTTTCTAGGACACTCACTATCCAGGTGGTGTTTCGTGACAGAGGTTTCAAAGGTTTTAATAGGGTGTATATAATATGTGGGTGAGATTTTGCTTCGCCAGCTCCATACTCTTAGAGCTGTCAAATCATCTCACTTGTTCTGCCTTTGGAAAAGTAGTGGATGTGCTTCTGACCAGCCTCTCATGACGTTCTAGTGGTAAGAAAAAGAGAATGCAGGAAAATCAGGTGATGCAGCCTAGCTTCCTTCGGTTTTGCACTGTGATTCGGGAGCAAAATGCTACTTACTATGTACTACATTACTTTGCTTCCTTTTGACTTGTTTATGCATTTCTTCTCTTGGGGACTGAATCTGTTTTGAGGTAGTTCTATTCCCTTGATCAAGAACCACTAACATAGCCATTTCTAAATCCCACCCCCCAATTATGACTTCTTTTAAGTCACTATAAAGTCTGCTTTGGGTGTACACGATTCAAAAAAAAGGTCTTTATTTGAAAGGCATTTGGGGTTGGGGGAGGAGAAAATTGGGTTAGTGTATTGAAGTGCCTTGCATTCCCTCTACACTTTCCTACACTTTCACAACGAATGAAATGGTCACAGATGGCAGGGGTACTGCTATTTCAAGATTTGAATTCGAGTTTCTCTTCCCCAATTCTACGGAAATAAGTAATGAAAACATTTTTAAGGGTTGGAGAACAGGGAAGGGTGCTCTCGGGGTAGGAAATGACAGGATGCAGATGCGGGGTGTGTGTGTACTGAGGGCAGTAGCAACCAATATCAATAACCCACAGTTCTAGCTGCCAGTGAAGGTTAACCTATAAATCAAGTCTATTGGGCTCCCCAACAGAGGCCATGAAGACCCCCAAATTCTGAGCAGCCCACAAATAGAAAGATCTGATGGTCAGAAAGCAGGGAGACTGCGGCAACTGCCCTCTGTCTCACTTGCACCACAGTTGACTAAATAAGAAAGGTACTTAATACAACTTGGTTTGGCCACATTGACAAGGAGCATGATGCACCCAGTAACTTCAAGCTGCCTTAGCCTAGCTCGGGATTCCAGGGAGCAATTTTCAACCCCCTGAGAAAACCATAATTCAAAGAGTCATGTACCACAATGTTCACTGCAGCTCTATTTACAATAGCCGGAACATGGAAGCAACCTAAGTGTCCATCGACAGATGAATGGATACAGAAGATGTGGCACATACATACAATGGAATATTACTCAGCCATAAAAAGAAATGAAACTGAGTTATTTGTAATGAGGTGGATAGACCTGGAGTCTGTCATACAGAGTGAAGTAAGTCAGAAGGAGAAAAACAAATACCGAATGCTAACACATACATATGGAATCTAAGAAAGAAAAATGTCATGAAGAGATTAGTGGTAGGACGGGAATAAAACACAGACCTACTAGGGGGAAGGGTAAGCTGGGACGAAGTGAGAGAGTGGCAGGGACATATATACACTACCAAACGTAGAGTCGATAGCTAGTGGGAAGCAGCCGCATAGCACAGGGAGATCAGCTGGCAGGTTTGTGACCACCTAGAGGGGTGGGATAGGGAGGGTGGGAGGGAGGGAGATACAAGAGGGAAGAGATATGGGAACATATGTATATGTATAACTGATTCACTTTGTTGTAAAGCAGAAACTAACACACCATTGTAAAGCAATTATACTCCAATAAAGATGTTAAAAAAAAAAACAAACCTGCTGTAAAACCTAAAAGCAGCAGCCACTGGTGTTTGCTTACTGACTGGCTAGAAACAAATGCTTAGCAAAACATTCAACCTCCCTGTCTTTCCTATACTCTGTAATCAAGTAATTTTCTAACTGAGAAGAAGCTACAGAAAAAAGTAGAAAGCTTTATGCTTGCTTTCTCATTAAGGATTAAAAGATTAAAGCAGCGTGACCCACATGACCTTTTTAAAAAATTCCTTAAAAATCAGTGAACATATGGAAACGTTTTGCCTCCTGAAAAAAGGACTTCATTCTACAGAATCACAGCAGAAGAGCAAACTTTGATTTCTAATTTTAATTCCAAACAAAAATTTACAGCTATGTCATATCTCTCAAAAAGGACTAATCAGATCAGGGATGGCTGCTTTCAAACGAAAAGTAACTTTTATGGAATTGTAAACTAAAAATATAGGTAGTGAGATTTCACAAAACTGAGTCAACAGAGAAACTATTCTAGAATTCAGAGGAAAGGGATAGAGATGAAGAGCTAACACATAAGAAATGTGAATTCTAGATCCAGGAGATGCAATAAGGCATACCACAAGGAATGAACACAGCAGATAGGGAAGAAGCAAGAAATATAGAAAAAAGAAACATGGGGATGAGAGGGTTTAAAAATATTACCTATCAAGGTAATATTTATTTATATATATATATAAACAATATATATATAATATATATATACAATATATATAACTATATATATAAACAATATTTATATTGTTTATCAAGATAAACAATAAACAAAGGTGACATCACAATTCTCCTAAATTTTGTGTGTAAAACTTGAACACATCTGTCTAATTTTGACATGCAAAACAGACAAAATAGGAACTATTATAATCGGCAGTTAAATCTCCATACAATAAGATTTTGTATCTCATGTGAACTAAATGTTTTTTCAAATGTCCACCAAACATTAACAAAAAAAAGATAACCAGAAAACCTCAATTTTTAAGACAATTATACAGGCCACATTTTCCTAATTGCAAGACATTAAATCTTTAAAAATTACTGAATCAAATCAAGCCACCTAAAAGGGGAAGATGAAAAAAAAAAACTTCTAAAGCTCTTGATTAAAAACAAAGTCAGATTTAGTTCAGGCAAATCCTCAACAAGAGGCTTTAGCCAAGATGTTATCTCAAACTCAAAAGAAAGCTTTCAACTCCCAGAAAACAGGGCAGAATAAAAGAGTATGATATCTCAGTGACGTTTTAGAGAATGCATCTGTTGAAATATTTCTAGATGCAAGTAAATTGTCCACACTTGTAACAGAACAAGTTGCACAAAGAAATAATTCAGAACTTGAGTTGATGAAATACATTTCCATTACTAGATGTCTCTGTGCAAACTCTTAACAGTGAAACGAAAATGTGAAAAATCACAGTTCAACTGTACTCTGAGAGAAAACGCACTGTATTTAATATAGGCAGTGTCAAGAATCCTTACGAGCTGGAAAGCTCCAGGAAAGAGCTGGATCAGAGGTCTTCCAAGGGCAAGCTGATGTGTAACATGTATGGAAGAGTGGTTTTATAAGCCAGCAGCTTGAGAAGGCACGTGAGTATACATACAAGGCAGTCAAACTCTACCTCTGCCACACGTGTGGAAAGGTGTTCACCCAGTGTAACCAGCTGAAAACTCACGTAAGAAAGCCATATAAATGAATTATGTGATAGAGGCTTTTGCTCAAAAATGCCAGGTACTCACCCGCAGTCGCATTCACTGTGGTGAGAAAAAAAACCCTTTAAGTGTGATGTATGTAACTGACCACTTACAACTTCCACAATTTCAAGATTCACAACATGGACAGACAGTGGAGAGAAGTCCTATGTCTAAGATAAGAGTGGTCAAAGATTTGCCCGTATCAGCACGTTGACCTCTCACAGTCGCAGGTTTACTGAAGGAAACCCTTACAGGTGTCATACCCACAAGGAGGCATGTGCTGTCTCTAGTTCTCTTATCTCACACACTCCAAACACGCAGGGGGACACCATACAAAGGTGGTTGAATGTGGGAAAACTTCAGCTCAAAAACTTCCAATCTCATCAATAAGAAAGGTCATTCATTATGTAGAAGTACTTACAAAGCTATTGAAAATGTAAAGAATCATAAAATGCAAGTCCAGTCTAGGCAAAACTCTAGATTCCAGTGCTAGATTCCATATGGAAGTGTCCTGTATTGGAAGCTATGGATTTGAGGCTTTCTGAAATGACTTTACCAGATGATAATCAGTGTCCTCCATCAGACACTTGCTGTGGTTAGCTGGGACTAGAGCTGACTCGCTGTGTACTGGGGGCTGGGGAGAACAGCTAACTGACTGTGAGGGACAGAAAGTACAAATCTCTCTGGTAAAACTTGCTGCATCTTCACTGTGCAGTGCTCATTCTGACTTTTCGCTTTTGAGGTCTAGATATACACACAGCTTTTTAAGGAATGAATATGACAGTACTTTTACATAGAGTGCTCTTTTACTTTTTAATATACGTTAAATTTATTTTCAAGTTGCCTTCATTCCATTTTTATTTTGCATTAACTATTGCCTTTCATTTATTTAAGTAGAACCTATCTTATAGTGTGCACCAGCATATAATCTATTCAAGATTCATTTTTGACTTGTGAAATTTTTATTTTTCTGTCCTCAAAATTTAAGCAAAGTTCTTAACAGTATCAGCCCAAGAGTGTTGCTGTTTGTAAGCCTCAAAGACCAATATGCAAGCAATGGGGAAAAAATTGAAATTTTACATTTCTAGAATATTTGAGCTATCTTTCTTCTTAACATATTCGACTGGAGATAACTTTTCTGAAAAAGTATAGAAGCTTCTCATAAAAACTAAAATGTATATAATTTTTAAAACTAATTTATTGAAGTATAATGGATATGTTTGTATAGAACTCAGCATTATGGAGGAAACTCAAGGACAGTGTTTTGCTTTGAGACTACATTTTCAAAATTAATTTTAAATAGGTATTTGGTGTTTTTATCTTGCCAAAAAAGAATTTCAAAATTCAATTTAACTTCTTTCATTTTAAAATTTAATTATTTACTTACGGCTGCATTGGGTCTTTTTTTTTTTTTTTTTTTTTTGGCGGTACACGGGCCCCTCACTGTGTGGCCTCTCCAGTTGCGGAGCACAGGCTCCGGACGCGCAGGCTCAGCAGCCATGGCTCACGGGCCCAGCCGCTCGGCAGCATGTGGGATCTTCCCAGACCGGGGCACGAACCCGTGTCCCCTGCATTGGCAGGTGGACTCTCAACCACTGTGCCACCAGGGAAGCCCTGCACTGGGTCTTTGTTGTGGTGCGCAGGCTTCTTCATGACAGTGGCTTCTCTTGTTGCAGAGCTTAGGCTCTACGGCACGGGCTTCAGTAGCTATGGCACGTAGGCTCAGTAGTTGTGGCTCGCGGGCTCTAGAGCACAGGCTCAGTAGTTGTGGTGCACGGGCTTAGTTGCTCCGCGGCATGTGGGATCTTCCCGGACCAGGGCTCAAACCCATGTCCCCGAATTGGCAGGCAGATTCTCAACCACTGCGCCACCAGGGAAGTCCCTGATTCATTTTTTTAATAGATTAATTTGCTGAAGATAAGGAAAATATACTGAGTTTTGAATTATTTTGAGAATCCTCTGGTGTTCCTGCTATGCACTTTTTAAAAATGAGTATTAAAATCTAAAAGAGATTTACTGAATGTAAACAATGCATAACTGCAAATCCCTTGTTTTCTGAATTTGGTGTTATTATCTTACATAAATAATGAGAAATTAACTTCAATTATGATATTTTGAGCTACTAGAAGGCAAATTTATTCTATATTTGAGTGTCTATAAGCTATATATATATATTTTTTCATGTATTAAAAGATAGCATTTGGTTATTATAGTTTCACAGGGTCCTTTTCCTTGCTTAATGGATATAAAAAAATTTAGGGCTACCTGATGTTAACTGCTACCCCTTCCCCTTTATTCTTTGCTCTTGCATTGATTTATTTCACTGTCTCATCTTTGGTCATTAAGTAATCAGTTCCACAAACTCAGTTCCTATACTGCTGACAGAACTGCCTGGTGACGTTATTTTTTATTTCTGCCATGCATTACCTGTGGTTTATTTATTTCCTACTTTTAAACTAGACCTGTAATATAGTTAATGTATTTTCTATTGGTAGTGATTTCTTTCATTGTAATTTTCTCTGTTTAGAGGTCCAGGTCATAAGAATCAATGAAAGAAAATATAGTAATTACTACAACTACTCAATTCTTGTAGAGATTTTCACTATTTCACAGCATGTTCAGCATTTTCACAAGAAAGTACCACCAGCAGGATTGACTTCACTGAAGAAGGAATTTGAAATACTGCCTTTGTATAATACACATTAAACTTAGTATTTAATTATTTATCTAAGAAACTAACTATACGTGTTAACTAACTTAATATGCTGGCTTTAAATAAAATTCATGAATTTATAAAATGCTGAACTAACCTAATCCAGCTTGAATTCAACAGGAATCTACCTGAACAGATACTACAGTAAAAATGTGAAAATTGATAATACCCAGTGCTCGGGGACTTTCTCACACTGCTAGAGATCAATTTGGCAACATTTAATCAAAGTCTAAATGTGGTCCAGTCCTGGGAAATTTTCACAAAGACATCATTAGATGTGCAAAGAAGCATGTATCATTCCAGTTACCGTACTGTTTGCCACAGTGAAGAATTAGAAACAAGTTATCACTAATGGGGTTGGTTAAGTAAATTGTGTAAGAACTACGTGATATTATTAATTTTTGTCAAAAGTCATAGTTTACATAATATCCAATTGATGGAATTACAGATAATCTTTATTTTCTAAACCTTGACTGAATTTTTAGAATTATTCTTATTTTATGATGACAATGTAATAATTTTATAATCACAAGTATCAAAAAGTCTAAGGGGGGGGGGGCTTCCCTGTGGTTGAGAGTCCGCCTGCCGATGCAGGGGACACGGGTTCGTGCCCCAGTCCGGGAAGATCCCACATGCCGCAGAGCGGCTGGGCCCGTGAGCCATGGCCGCTGAGCCTGTGTGTCCGGAGCCTGTGCTCCGCAATGGGAGAGGCCACAACAGTGAGAGGCCCGCGTACCGCAGGGGAAAAAAAAAAAAAAATGCATTGAGGTATCACCTTGCACCGGTCAGAATGGCCATCATCAAAAAGTCTACAAATAATTAGTGCTGGAGAGGGTGTGGAGAAAAGACAACACTCCATTTACTGTGCTGGATAGTGTGTGGAGAAAAAAGAGCCCCCTCCTACACTGTTGGTACAAATGTAAATTGATGCACCTGCTATGCAAAACAATATGGAGGTCTTTTAAAATACTACAAATAGAGTTACCATATGATCCACAATCCTACTCTTGGGCAGAGATCCAGAAAAGACAAGAACTCTAATTTAAAAAGATACATGCACCCCAATGTTCAAAGCAGCTCTATTTACAATAGCCAAGACATGGAAGCAACTTAAGTGTCCATCAACAGATCAATACATAAAAAAGATGTGTGTGTGTGCGCACACACACACACACACACACACACACACACACACACACTGGAATATTACACAGCCATAAAAAGAAGGAAATAATGCCATTTGAAGCAATATGGATGGACATAGGGATCATCATCCTACATGAAGTAAGTCAGACAAAGACAAATACCATACGATATCACTTATATGTGGAATCTAAAAAGTGATACAAATGAACTTATTTACACAATAGAAAGAGACTCACAGATTTTGAAAACAAACTTATGATACCAATGGGGAGTGATAAATTAGGCATTTGGGATTAACAAATACAAACTACTATATGTAAAATTTTTAATCAACAAGGACCTACTTTATCACACAGGAACAGTACTCACTATTCTGTAATAATGTAAGTGGGTAAATAATCTGAAAAAGTACATACACACACATACATACACACACACATAACTGAATCACTTTGCCATACACCTGAAACTAACACAACATGGTAAATCAACGATACTCCAATATAAAATAAAAATTTTTAAAAAAGAAAAAAAAACTGACAGAAGAGGAAAAAGACTCAAATTTTTTAAAAAAACACAATGAAAACATACAGGTGGCCAACAGGCACATGAAAAGTTGCTCAACATCGCTAATTATTAGAGAAATATGCAAATCAAAACTAGTGATGTATCAACTCACATCCCTCATAATGGCCATCACCAAAAAGTCTACAAATAACATATGCTGGAAAAATGTGGGGAGAAAAAGGAACCCTCCTACACTACTGGTGAGAATGTAAATTCGTACAGCCACTATGGAGAACAGTATGAAGGTTCCTTAAAAAACTAAAAGTAGGGCTTCCCTGGTGGCGCAGTGGTTGAGAGTCCGCCTGTCGATGCAGGGGATGCGGGTTCATGCCCTGGTCCAGGAGGATCCCACATGCCGCAGAGCGGCTGGGCCCGTGAACCATGGCCGCTGAGCCTGCGTGTCCGGAGCCTGTGCTCCGCAACGGGAGAGGCCACAGCAGTGAGAGGCCTGCGTACAGAAAAAAAAAAAAAAAAAAAAAAACCAAAAACCTAACAGTAGAAGTACCATATGATCCTGCAATTCCACTACAGGGCATATATCCAGAGATAACCATAATTTAATAAAATGTATGCACCCCAATGTTCATTGCAGCATTGTAAAAAATAAATTTATTTATTTTTTTATATTTAATTTTGGCTGCATTGGGTCTTCATTGCTGCACGCAGGCTTTCTGTAGTTGCGGTGAGCAGGGGCTACTCTTCATTGCGGTGTGCAGGCTTCTCATTGCAGTGCCTTCTCTTGTTGTGGAGCACAGGCTCTAGGCACGCGGGCTTCAGTAGTCGTGGTACACAGGCTCAGTGGTTGTGGCTCATGGGCTCTAGAGCGCAGGCTCAGCAATTGTGGAGCACAGGCTTAGTTGCTCCATGGCATGTTGGATCTTCCAGGACCATGGCTCAAACCTGTGTCTCCTGCATTGGCAGGTGGATTCTTAACCACTGCGCCACCAGGGAAGTCCCTGCAGCATTATCTTAATAGCCAAGACATGGACGCAACCTAAATGTCCATCAACAGATGAATGGATAAAGAATGTATGGTATATATACAATGGAATATTACTCGGCCATAAAAAAACAATGAAATAATGCCATTTGCAGGAACATGAATGGACCTAGAGATTATCATACTAAGCAAAGTAAGCCAAAGAGAGTAAGATAGATATCATATGATATCACTTATATGTGTAAGCTAAAAAATGATACAAATGAACTTATTTATGAAATAGAAAGAGACTCACAGACATAGAAAACAAGCTTATGGTTACCAAAGGGGAAAGAGGGGCTGGGGAGGGATAAATTAGGAGTTTGGGATTAACAGATACACACTAGTATATATAAAACATATAATCAACAAGGACCTACTGCATAGCACAGGAAACTATACTTAATATCTTGTAATAACCTATAAGGGAAAAAAATCTGAAAAAGAATGTGTGTATGTATAGTATAACTGATTCACTATGCTGTACACCTGAAACTAACATGATATTGTAAATCAACTATACTTGAATATTAACAAAAAAAACTGACCTGAAAATTTTTTTAAAAGTTGACCTGAACATTTTAAAAAAGCAGATACAGAAAAACTGTAGCATTACTCCAACCACAAAAGCAACGAATAATTATGTAACATGACAGACGTGCTAATAATTACTGCTATAATGGCTATCATATTACTATATATAAATGTATCAAATTTGCATGTTTTACTCCTTAAATTTACACATCACATATCAAATATATTTCAATAAAAAATAAAAATATTTTTAAAAAGTAAGGAAAACACTGTTTCACTCATTAAAAAAAAAACTATGGCATTAAAATTTGCATGTACTTTTGCTGTTGGGGATGTGAATCTTGTCACATCCTGATTTCAAACTATATTACAAATCTACAGTAATCAAAACAGTATAGTACTGGCAGAAAAACAAAACACATAGATCACTGGAACAGAAGACAAAGCTCAGAAGTTAACCCACGCATACATGATCAATCAACGTATGACAAAGGAGCCAAGAATATACAATGGGAAAAGGACAATCTCTTCAATAAATGGTGTTGAGAAAACAGGACAGCCATATGCAGAAGAATGAAACTGGAGCACTATCTTACCCCATACACAGAAATTTACTCAAAATGAATCAAACATTTGAATGTTAAGACCTGAAACCATAAAACTCCTAAAAGAAGGCAAAGCTTATAAGCTTCTTGACACTGGTCTAGGCGATAATTTTGGGGGATTTGATACCAAAAGCAAAAGCCTCAAAAGCAAAAATAAATAAATAGGACTACATCAAACTCAAAAGCTGCTACACAGTAGAGGAAACCAACAACAAAGTGAAAAGGCAATCTATTGAATGGGAGAAAATATTTGCAACTCATATACCTGATAAGGGGGTATATCCAAAATATATAAAGAACTCATACATAAAACTAGCGAAAAACCCAAACAATCCAGCAGAAGATCTCAATAGACATTTTTCCAATGACAACATACAGATGGCCAACAGGTACGTGAAAAGATGCTCAATATCATTAATCATTAGGGAAATGCAAATCAAAACAATGAGCTACCATCTCATACCTGTTAGAAGGGCTATTATCAAAAAGACAAGAGATAACAAGTGTGGTAAGGATGTGGAGAAAAGGGAACCCTCTTGCACTGTTGGTGGGAATGTAAATGCATACAGCCACTATGGAGAACAGTATGGACGGTCCTTAAAGAACTAAAAATAGAACTACCTTCTGACCCAGATATTCCACTTCTGGGTATTTATCTGAAGTATATGAAAATGCTAATTTGAAAAGATATATGTACCCCTATATTCATTGTAGTAATATTTACGATAGCAAGATATGAAAACACCTATGTGTCCTTTGATAGATGAATGAAGAAGATGTGGCATATATATATATATATATATATATATATATACACACGTAACAGAATACAACTCAGCCATAAAAAAGAAGGAAATTTTGCCATTTGCAACAACATGGAAGGACCTTGAGGGTATTATGCTAAATAAAATAAATCAGAGAAAGACAAATATTGTTATGATCTCACATTTATGCAGAATTTAAAAAAACAAAAACAAGCAAACCAAGTTCAAAGTTACAGAGAACACATTGGTGGTTGCCACAGATGGGGGTGGAGGCAATAGGGGCAGGCGAAATGGGTGAAGGAAGTCAAAAGGTACAAACTTCCCGTTATGAAATAAGTAAGTCATGGGGATGTAATGTATGGTGACTATAGTTAATAATACTGTATTGCAAATTTGCAAGTTGCTAAGCAGGTAGATCTAAAAGCTGCTAATCACAAGAAAAAAAATTCTGTAACTATGTATGGTGATGGATGTTAACTAGCCTTATAGTCATCATTTTGCAATATACACAATTATCGAATCATTATGCTGTACCCCTGAAACTAATACGGTGTATGCCAATTTTACCTCAATTTAAAAAATTACGTGAACTTGTGCTGCTGGGAATGTGCAACTTGGTCCATGCATAGAGAAATACAGGACACCAAAAAGATGGACCCTCTCTGCTTAGATTTCTACTTTTCCCCAGGATCACTTTGTGTGTCCTAAAAAGAATTTCTTACAGATCATACCTTACTTCCCCAATTGGAAATTAATTCCACATACTCTCTCCCCCAGGGAGATGAAATGAAATAAATGAAGCAATGTGTATTGTAGGCGTAAAAGTGTGTGTGTCTCAAAGTGCTATCATCACTTAACAAGTGTCTAATTTTTAAGGCTTTTGAATTATTTCACACACCAAGAAAATAGCTTTACAAAACTGTAACTGAAGTCCACGGTTTTAAAACCAAGCTAAAAATGATTACAATTTTTCACAGAAAGGGGGATTAGGTAAACTTTGGCAGCAGATGAGTTCACAACTTTTGAAGTGAGGACTCTCCAATGGACTGCTTTTTTTTAATGTTCCTGAGTTTGATGTAACTCACAAATGAGTATTTTGACAAAAGCACCTGCTGATCTCATTTCTGATGTCTAGGTCTCCTCTGAGGGAGCCCCATGTCTCATTTCCAACAACAGGATGGAACTAGCCCATCTCTATTTTAGAAACTTGATGAGATTAAGGTTTATACCCCAACTTTGAGCAGATGACCTTTGTCCTCGTTTTGGTCTTTAAGGACATTTGCCTGGAGCACGACACCTGATGACTGGTTCCCTTAAGATTGCTGGAGTTATGGAATTTCAGAGGATGGATGGATTGCTGTTTTAGTCCCTTTACTATCTTTTTCAACCAATGTGGATAACAGAAACTTATTTCCCAACCTTCTAAGGCACAGTGTTGCTCCACAGGATTAGATCTCACTCAGACCTCACCCTAGTCCGCCGGAATCAGAATGTATGGATTGTGGGACCCAGGGATCAATATTTTAACAAAGTTCCCTAGGTAATTCTAATCTCTAGCCAAGGATTAGAACCAGTGAACTAGACTAGCCTCTTTACTTTAAAATGTCCGAGCACTAAGATTTGTCCTCCTGACATACCGCCTACTTAAGTGAAATACCTGAGATCCTATGTGCTTGAAGCAAGTGTCTCAGCAATTTGACCTCGCCAGTCCTGAGGGAGTGGCGTTCTTTCCCTATGAGACTTCCAAGTGTATCTTCATTGGAAGTGACTCATAGATTTGGCTGAATCAGATGCTCATCAAAATATATTTGGCCTGAAGTACCCTTACATCATTAACTCTTTTCAACTCTGACAAATTTTATGCTGCTGTTTGGGCATGAAAAAAAGTCAAATTGAAATTCACACATGAATTTCTCTCATTCACACATTCTCTCTCACACACTCACACTCTCTCTCACACACACAGAGGCTTACTTTGCAATATTAGATTCAGAATTCTGGCTTGTTTTCTGCTATCTAGTTATTGAGACTACTATAAACACATTAACTGAGTAATGGACAGGCTTTCCACGTGTAATATTCTTAATTCTCTCTCTCACTTAAAAGAGAATGTAACTGAGCATTTTGGCTGACTTGGGGCTGGGACTTGAATCTTCTTCTCTGGTAGGTAGATTTAAGCAACACCTTCCTACCACCTAATTCTATCCCCTGATTTTATGCACTGCTGAGGAGCAACTTAGGACAAAAGCAAGTCAACCCATGTCCCTAGTGATGTTTTATGTAGGCATATGAAGTGTGTACATTGCCTGGTAAGTAATAAACGCTTAATAAAGACTTAGTTGAAGGAATGTTTGGGATACTTGGGTCAATGAGCAGGGGGTGCTGCCGGGAGTGGGGATGAGCAACTGACAAGAGTCAGATTTTATGAATGAACAATGGGACCCACTGAGAGAGATTTTGTCATAAGAGAAAGAGAAGCTTGGTACAGCAAGCCTATCTGAGCTGAGGGTTGAAAGGAAGTGATAATTCTGACCTCCAAGGAGGTGCGCTATGCCCTGAGAACAAAGCCTTCAGGCATGAGCTGAACTAACCACAATGTTCCCAGGCCCCAGCACCCTTCTCTGGGATCATTCTCTTACTGAGAAAAACGCAGAGGGAACGAGGGTCCTGTGCCTTTTCTTTCTAGGAGCATAACTAGTGGAAAATTGTTTACATTATCAGGAATGAACAAGAAGGCACAGCTGAGAACTTCAGCTCCAGTGGCGTGGAGGTTCAGCACTGAAGCCCCAGCTGCTCTAGCCAAAATGGCCTTCTTCACCAGAACTGTGGACACATGTAAAGGGTTTGGGATCCCCAGAAACACTTGGTCTCTACAGCCTCCTAATTGCCCTGCAGGATTCATTTCCCACATCTTCCTCTTAGTTCTAGAGCCCCCTGAGTTCTAGTTTATGGCATATAAGTATATGGCTTCTGTTTGTCGTATATATGAGGGTTTCTGTTACTTAATGAAAAATTTTAATTCTCCACATTATTCCAGTCTATTCCAGAATCCCTACCACATTACCATACCAGGGATTTTACTAATGTTCTATGATACAAAGCTAAAGAAAGAGTTGAATATACAGGAGATTTGAAAATACACATACATGTGTAAATAAACATGAGGAGATTAAGTGGAAAAGAGAGACACCAATGTCTTTTTTTTCATACCACCATTCCAATTTTCAGTGGACAATGACCAGGTGTCCTACAATTCAACTCAATTTTGACACTGTCTACCTGAAGATAGCATCAGATGCCACAGGTTAAGGGCTCAGTCCCACAAGACTGTTCCCACCCCCAACATACACACACACTTTTTAGATACCAATCACCAGTCCGGGTTGTTACCTGTTCTTCTGACCCACCAGTCACAGATCCCACAATCCCCTCTCCCCAGGTTCGATTAATTTGCTAGAGCAGCCCAGAGAACTCACAGAAACATTTTACTTACTAGATCACAGGTTTATGATAGAAGGATATAATCAGCAACAGGCAGATGGAGGAGAGGCGTAGGGCAAGGCGTGGGGAACGGGTGCGGAGCTCCCATGCCCTCTCTGGGCTCGCCACTCTCACCACATCTCCAAGTGCTCACCAATCCGAAACCCTATGAACTCTGTCCTTTTGAGTGCTTATGGAGACTTCATTACATAGGCAAGACTGATAAAATTACTGGCCATCGGCGATTGAACTAAACCTCCAGCCCCTCTCCCCTCCTGGAGATCTGGGGGTGGGACTGAAAATTCCAACCCTCTCAGCACTGGGTTGGTTCCCCTGGCACCCAGCTCCCATTTTTGGAGAAAAAGGGGCTTTCCAAAAGTTCCATTAACATAACAAAGACACCTTTATCACTCTCATTACTTAGGAAGTTCCAAAGGTTTTAGGAGCTCTGTGCCACCAAAGGGACAAAGACTAAATATATATTTCTCATTGTAAATCATAATATCACAGATAGCAAGAAAAGAATTATTGGGACATCCCCGGTGGCTCCAGTGGGTAAGACTTCACGCTCCCAATGAAGGGGGCCGGGGTTCGATCCCTGGGCAGGGAACTAGATCCCGCATGCATGCCGCAACTGAGTCCTCATGCCGCAACTAAAAGAGCCCGCATGCTACAACTAAAGACCCCACATGCTGCAACTAAGACCTGGCGCAGCCAAAATAAATAATACATAAATATTTTTTTAAAAAAAGAAAATAATTATTTTAATGAGAGACAATAAGGGACTGTTTCCTTAACTTATTAATGGTACATAAAAGTACATAAATTTTAAGTGTACAGCCTGAAAAACTTTATATATGTAGACTCTCATGTAACCGTCAACCACATCATGGTATGGAGTATTAGAAGACTTCTTTGTGTCCTCTGCATGTTGGCTGTCCCCAAAGGGTAACCATTATTTTAATTTATCATCACAGACTAGTTTTGCCAATTTTAAACTTTATATAAAGGAATCATACAATTTGTGGAATGGTTGTTTGTTTTTTGTGGAGAGGACAGTTTTTAACAAAGGTTGCTATAGCCCAGATGACATTTAATGGTGGGATTGAGAAGTGAAAACGAACAGAAAAACAAATAAAGGTAGAGTATAAGGAGTCCCTTTCCAAGTCTAACTCACTCTGGGAGTGTTCTCCTCCTACCAAAAAAGCCAGGGTGAGCTATAAAACCCTTCTCATAGCAGCTGCAAAGGGAAACACTTTCTATGACAAGAGGGATTTAGTCATGAGTATAGTCCCACTGGAGGAGAGTGACTATTTAATATTTCAGTCCAACATAGATCTATCTGCAGAGGCAAGTAGGATAAATAAAAGCTAGAAAGATTAAGACAGTTGCTGTGATGTGTGAGTGGAGACTGAGAACCCTTTATAATCAGGATGTCCACTCTGTACCGATGAGTCCCAAGGGTTTCAAATGGTACTGGGCATATTGCAGGTGAAAAATGGAATATTTCCTGCCATTATCAGTAAACAAAGGACTTCACACTCATCAGCTATTGCAGCCCTCGAACGTGAGCCGGTGAGCCCTGAGGAAACGCAGGCTGTGAAAACACAGGATACTGGCCGCAGAGAGCTGAGGTGCAGATCAAAGGAATGACTTCAGTGAGCCCACTCTTGCATCTTCCCATACATAGAAAAGCACTAAATTCCTTACCTTGGGATATCTGCTCTTCTTTAATTAACAATATTTTAATGTTCCGAACTACCTGCCCCTTGTGGCAAAACGTCTGTATAACCTGCCCGCCCCCCCACCTCGGAGCAGTTCTCTCAGGGTTACTTGAGATGCTGCCTCCCGGGCTTGAAGTCCTAAAAATTCCCACCGAATAAAACATAACTTTCAACTTTTAGGTTGTGAATATTTTCTACGTTGACATGGGCATTCAACAAATATCTGATGAAAGAGTGTTGAACTAAATGAATAATGAATATGGTTGAAGGAAGACTTCTAAAATAATTATATACCCATCACCCAGAAAGTGGGACTAAACCTACAGACAATGGTACTTGTTTCTGTGAACCTTCAAACTTTCTTTTTAAATATATTCCAGTTCTGATATCTCCCAAGCAAATAACTACGAAATATTATGAACACAATTCCTTAAGTACTTTGAAATACCTAAGAGCCCATCAGTTTACTCGCTCAATTTTTTTCTCTGGGTACTAGGGCAGATCTTTCTCGAAAAATGTTAAACCAGTATTATTTATTAAATGTATGGATTTGGATATCATCTTAACATGCAAGTATTTTAACATCAAAAAGAGAATTGTTCTACAATTTTTTAATTGTCTAACATGATGATTTCCTGTAATTTAAATAATGTCATTAATTAAATACACTATGGTATCATGGATTGGATTCTGGAACAGAAAAAGGACATTAGTGAAAAAACTGGTGGAATCCAAGTAAATTCTACAGTTTTAGTAAGTAGTAATGTACCAGTATTCACCTCTTAGGTTTGACAAAGGTATCATGATTATGTAAGATGTTAACATTAAGAGAAACCAGGTGAAGGGTATGTGAGACCTCTGTACTATCTTTACAACTTTTCTATACATCTAAATTATTACAAAATTAAAAGTTTATTAAAAAAAATAAAGCAGTAAGTCCCAATAGCCTGTGCTGCAGATCATCATGAATGTCTGCTATTTACTTGACTTTGTTAGGCAGAATTAGACTTACCAGCCAATTCACTAATATTAAGGGAGGGGGAAGAAAAGGATCCCTTATGCTTCTTTTCTTATACCAAAGGAGCACACGCAGTGGCACAGTAGTTAAGAATCTGCCTGCCAATGCAGGGGACACGGGTTCGAGCCCTGGTCCGGAAAGATCCCACATGCTGCGGAGCAGCTAAGCACGTGCACAACAACTACTGGGCCTGCTGCGCTCTAGAGCCGGCGAGCCACAGCTACTGAAGCCCACAAGCCTCAACGAAGAGTAGCTCCCGCTCGCCACAACTAGAGAAAGCCTGCGTGCAGCAACGCAGCCAAAAAGAAATAAATATTTTTTAAAGTGTTTAAAAAAAAAAACTACTGTGAACAATCATATGCCAACAAATTACATAACCTAGTAGAAATGGATAAATTCCTAAAAACATACAACCTAGCAAGATTAAATAATGAAGAAATAGACAATCTGAATAGAGCAATTACTAGTACGGAGATTGAATCAATAATCAAAAATCTCCTAACAAACAATCGTCCAGGACTAGACAGCTTCACTGGTGAATTCTACCAAACATTCAAAAAATACCAATCCTTTTCAAACTTCCAAAAATAGAAAATGAAAGAACACTTTCATATTCATTTTATGAAGCCAGCATTACCCTGATACCAAAGCCAGAGAAGGACACAAGAAAGTAAAATTACAGGCCAATTTCCCTGATGAACATAGATGCAAAAATTCTCAACAGAATAACAGCAAACTGAATTGAACAGTACATTAAAAGGATCATATACCATGATCAAGAGGAGTTTATCCTTGTGACGCAAGGATAGTTCAACATATGCAAAACAATACATGTGATACACCACACTAACAAAATGAAGGATAAAATCATATGATCATCTCAAGAGATTTAGAAAAAGCATTTGGCAAAATTCAACATCCTTTCATGATAAAAACTCGCAACAAATTGAGCATAGAGGGAATGTATCTCAACATAATAAAGGCCATATAAGACAAGTCCACAGCTAACACCATACTCAAGGATGAAAAGCTGAAAACATTTCCTCTAATATCAGGAATAAGACAATGATACCCACTTTCACCACTTTATTCAACACAGTACTGAAAATCTTAGAGCAATTAGGCAAGAAAGGGAAATAAAAGACATCCAAGTCAGAAAGAAAGCAGTAAAATTCTCTACTTGCAAATGACATGATCTTATATATGGAAAACCCTAAAGACTCTGCCAAAAACTGTTTGAACTATCAATGAATTCAGTAAGTTGCAAGACACAAAAATCAATATACAAAAATTAGTTGTGCTCCTAAACACTAAAACAGTGAACTACTGGAAAGAGAAATTTTGAAAACAATCCCATTTACATAGCATCACAAAGAATAAAATATTTAGGAATAAATGTAACCAATGTGGTAAAAGATCTATACACAGAAAACCATAAAACATTAATGTAACTAAAACAAACACAAAAAAATGGAAGGATGTCTGTGTTCATTCTTTGGAAGAATATGGTTAAAACGTCCACACTAGGGGCTTCCCTGGTGGCACAGTGGTTGAGAGTCTGCCTGCCAATGCAGGGGACACGGGTTCGAGCCCTGGTCTGGGAGGATCCCACATGCCGCAGAGCAACTGGGCCCGTGAGCCACAACTACTGAGCCTGCGCTCCACAACAAGAGAGGCCGTGACAGTGAGAGGCCCACAAACCGCGATGAAGAGTGGCCCCCACTTGCCACAACTAGAGAAAGCCCTCGCACAGAAACGAAGACCCAACAAAGCCAGAAATAAATAAATAAATTGGGGGAAAAAAAAAAAAAAACCGTCCACCCTATACAAAGCAATCTACAGATTCAATGCAATCCCTGTTATAATTCCAATGGCATTTTTCACAGAAAGAGAAAAAACAGTCCTCAAGTTTGTATGGAACCACAAAAGATACAGAAAATTTGAAGCAATCTTGAGAACAAAGCAGGAGGCATGACACTTTTGATTTTGGACTATTTTATAAAGCTATAGTAATCAAAACAGTATGGTATTAGCACAAAAAACAGACACATAGATCAAAGGAACGTAAGAGAAAGCCCAGAAATAAATCCATACATATATGGTCAGTTAATTTATGACAAAGGAGCCAAGAATATACAATGGAGAAAGGATAGTCTCTTCAATAAATGGTGTTAGCAAAACTGGATATCTACATGCAAAAGAATAAAACTGCATCCCTGTCTTATACCATATACAGTATCAACTCAAAGTGGATTAAAGACTTGCACTTAAGACCTTTAACCATAAAACTCATAAAAGAAAACACAGGAATAAACTCCTTGACATTGGTCTTGGTGCTGATTTTTTGGATTTGACACCAAAAGCAAAGGCAACAAAAGAAACATTAATAAGCAGGACTACATCAAACTACATACATCAAAGACATACAAACGGCCAACAACTACATGAAAAGGTTCTCATTAATTACCAGGGAAATGCAAATCAAAACCACAATGAGGGACTTCCCTGGTGGTCCAGTGGGTAAGACTGCACTCCCAATGCAGGGAGCCCAGGTTCAATCCCAGGTCGGGGAACTAGATCCTGCATGCATGCCACAACTAAGAAGTCTGCATGCCACAACTAAGACCCAGCGTGGCCAGAATAAATAAATATTAAAACAAAAACAACAAAACCACAATGACATATCACCTCATACCTGTTAGGATGTCCGTTATCAAAAAAACAAGACATAACAAATATTGGTAAGGATGTACAGAAAAGGGAACCCTTGTACACTGTTGATAGGAATGTAAGTTGGTATAGCCACTATGGAAAATCGTATGGAGGTTCCTCAAAAAAATTAAAAATAGTACTGCCATGTGATCCAGCAATCCCACTTCCAAGTATACATCTGACATAAATAAAATCACAACATTTTATATTCCCATCAGAAACATGAGACTTCCAATTTCTCCTCTTCCTTGCCAATACTTGTTATCTGTCTTTCAAAATATACTTCTTACTCTTGGATGCAAACAGTACAAAAGAGATTCCAACCCTATTCCATCTTGTCTATTGTGGGGCCATTTTTAGGCTATCTGTGCCTCATTATACCCATCTGTACAAAGGGGATAACAAGAATACCTATATCATAGGGTTATATGAGAAGGAAATACTTTCATGAGAACACTTCTGGCTATAGCAAATGCTCAAAAACCACCTGCTGCTATCATTACTATTATTATCATCATCATCTATGACAAAATGGTTTTTTGCCTTTTCTCAATATACTTATTTATTTTTAAAATAAATTTATTTATTTTCGGCTGCATTGGGTCTTCATTGCTGCGTGCGGGCCTTTCTCTATTCGTGGTGAGTGGGGGCTACTCTTCGTTGTGGTGCACGGGCTTCTCATTGCAGTGGCTTCTCTTGTTGCAGAGCACAGGCTCAAGGCACTCGGGCTTCAGTAGTTGTGGCTCGCAGGCTCAGTACTTGTGGCTTGAGGGCTCTAGAGAGCAGGCTCAGTAGTTGTGGCTCATGGGCCTAGCTGCTCTGCAGCATGTGGGATCTTCCCGGACCAGGGCTCGAACCCGAGTCCCCTGCATTGGCAGGCGGACTCTCAACCACTGCACCACCAGGAAAGTCCCTACTTCTTATTTTAAATCTTGTAAGTAATGTTCAGGTTACCCATATCATTTTCAGTTTGTGACAGTGTTAGCACCTATTTTTTACTCCTGATATAGCTGTACATTGGGAGAAACAATTCATTAAAGTGGTATCCCTGGCCTTTCTGTGCTCCTTTGCTGAAGATAGTGACTCATCTCTTGGTGAACCTGGGAAAAGAAACTTGCCCATCTTGACACAATTTTTCCTCCATGTCCTCAGGCACTTCCTGCCTACCAAGGGCATATGATCTAATTTGTTCCCCCCTGCTTTAAGTTTCACAAGAGCTGGCTCCCCACCAGACTGTGGCTGAAAGTCATTCAATTCAAGCAGGGGCTGTGAGTGGGTATGTAATTCTCAGTTTGTAAACTCAGTAGCATCAAGCTCATAATCTAGGCCACCTCCTCCAGGCCAGGACTAACCAGTGATTTCAGTGACAGTTTATTCTCCTTCTGCCTTACTCCTGGGCCTGTCACTTAATTGGTTCTAAACTTGAGGGGAGTTTTGAGGGGAAGGTGTTTATTATTGATCCCCCTCAAAGTCCAGCACACATCTATTTTTGTCATACCCAAGACTATAATTTAAATGACTTAAAAAATCAGTTACATGATCTTTAAGCCTCACCAAATTACAAAAGAATAAATAAACCTGTGGAAATGGAAACACGAAAGTGGAAAAATGCACTAATGTCCCTTAGAGGCAGGTCATACCAGTTAGTTAGCTATTTCTGTGTAACAAACTACCCCCAAATTGATTACCTTTAAAGAACAATCATTCATTCATTTAGCTCAGTATTCTATGGATCAGCAATTTAGGCTGGGCTCAACAGGGAATTTCTCCTGCTGGTCTTGGCTGGGTTCACTCTTGTTTCTGTGGTTGGCTGGGGGCTACTTGGTTTTGGGGGGCCTCAGCTAGGATAACTTATCTCTACTCCATTTTGTCTCTTACTCTTTAGCAAGCTAGCTCTGGCTAGCTCACATGGTGGTGAAAAGGTCCCAAGAGCCACAAGAAAGCAAAAACTGGAAGGACTCTCTAGTCCTAGGCTCAGAATTTTGGACATTTCTTACACTGCATTCTAATAATCAAAGCAGGCCACTTGGCCAGCCCAGATCCAAGGGAGGAGAAAATAGATTTCACTTCTTGGTGGGAAGAACTGCAAAATATTGTAGCCATATTTGTAATCTACCACATATGCACAATAGAATAAAAGCAAATTTGCAGAAATATCGAACTTTACTTGTGTAATATAAAATTATCTGGACTAAAATTTAGCTAGACTAAACAGTATTTGCTTAGTACTGTTAAAGTTTATAAGCCAAGAATGAAAAGTTACCCTTACATTGTGGTAAACAATGTGAAGTGAAAAATTTTAAATTATAAGAAGTCATTTTGAAATAGAAACCTCCTATGTAAATCCAGGGACCAATAAGTATAAGACTGAATATCAGAGTCAATGAAAATGTTAGTCCATCATATAACTTCTGGTTAGTTACATGGTTTGAAAGTGAGACATTCTATAATACAAATGACATGGGAGATGAATGTCCAAACTAATATTTTGGTATATAATATAAAATTAAGACATTAAAAACAGATAACAATTTATTATTGTAATCATGAAATTGAGTCACCACTGAAAGAGACTAAGTAGGATATTTTCTCCACCAAAAAAATCATTCTCTACTGAAAAAGTCTAAATAATTTATTCTTTACAAAGAACATACATTATTTAACTTGTTACTCCTACTTATATCATGAATTTGTTACTTTCCTTTTTCCTCATTTTTTCAGTCTCTATTTTGTAAACTTTTTATAATTAAATATTATAAAAATTATTCCAAGATGCCATATTATCATTAATTCAATAGTAAGCAGCAGCTTAGTACTATTTTTATATTCTGATTTCCTGCCATTCCCCATCTGCCCCATTAACGACCTAGATTATCAGATTTTGATTAATCCCCCCCACCCCCGCTCTTATGTATATCTCTAGTTTTCTAAAATCCTCTCTGGTCCATTGGCTGCATAAAAAGAATCTTCCCTAAATATTTGGTCTCAAATATTTCACTGTTACAAAGGGTAGTCTTGACTTCATCATGAAAAGAAAACAAATAAAACACCCAATGAAAAATACTTATTCAGAATTGGGGGCGATTGAATAAACTGATTAACATATAGCTTCTAAATGTTTCTAGTGTGATCTGAGAGTATTTTTTTTGTTTTGAAGTTGTCACAGCAGCTTTCCCCCCTCCCCCCCCAGCTCAACTAGAATTGTTCTGCTTGGCCTAATTAGAACTGAACTGCTTGGTCTTCATCAAAAATCAAACGACACTGCTCAGTCTTTTCTGGCTTTAAGTTTTAAAAAATCATTTATGATTTTGTATTGGATCACATATCTGGGGGGAAAAAACACCAAACCCTCAGCTTTAATCAAAGCAAATCTCAGTTGATTGCACGTCGTTTTTGAGTTCATTCATGCAAAATACCATCTATGAACTATGGGTACCAGTGTCTACTTAAGGGAATGACTACATTGCAGAAGTAGTCCCAATAAATTTAGTTAAATAAATGAATGGATGAATGAAATATAAAATGGAACATTAAATAAAGAAGCAGATTCATATACGAGTAAAAGCACATGAATTAGGTGACTGAGTTCAAGGCTTTGTTCCTTGATTAACTGCCTATGTGACTTTAGTCACAGATCGAAAACATACCATAAAGTTAATCATATTGGTTGAAATGAATCTGGCTGCAAAATAACAGCATCAAACTAGAGGTGTCTATGCCTTCACAAAGGCTTATGGCCTTATGGTTGTGATATGGATGCCACAGCTCATGCATGACAGGGTGTACAAGTAGGAAACGAAAAGTTCTCCTTACATGCCCTGCACCTTTCATGGTGGGGGTGGGTGGGAGGGAATCTTTCCCAGAAGTCTCCTATAATTTCCCTTCTATCTCACTGGCCACAAGTGAGTCGTATGGCCAATTCTGACTGCAAAATTGGCTGGACAGTGAAGATTTAGCATTTTCAGTCTCTGTACAGAGATAGGCAAGGAAGAAAACTGGGAATGGCAGTCAACTAGGCAGTCAAAAGAGTATATGCCACAAGCCAGCTCCCTGGTTTCAATGATGATGAAGATTAGTCCAGAGAAAAGAAGTGACTTGTAGCAATTTACTGTTATGGCCAGAATCAGACCTAGAACTTACACTTTCTCATTGTGCAGTTCTGAGCATGCCCTAGTAGCCACAGTGCTTCTTCAAATGTACCATATCCTCACCTCTGAGACAAGGGGGTTGACTAGATGCAATTAATTCAGCATTAATGTATAAATGGGCATTAGCTGAGCACTTAATATATTCCATATCCTGAGTGAAGTGCAAGAGATCAAAAGAAATAGTTTCTTCCCTCAAAATCTGAATGATCTTAGTATTCTAGTTTCATAGATAACATAATTTTTAAAACAATAAAATGAGTCAAGTATCCATTCCAAGAAAAGGTTTAGAAGGTACATGTAAACCAGAAAATAACACTACTAGCTTACATAATTATCTAAGGCAAGGGTTAGCAAACTGTACCCTGTGGACCAAATCTAGCCCACTGTTTGGTTATAAATAGTTTTACTGGAACACAGCCATACCCATTTGTATACATGTGTTCTATGAATGCTTCCCTACTACAATGGCAGAGCTGAGTAGTTTCAACAGAATTGAATAGTTGTGATGGAATCTGTAGCTTGCAAAGTCTAAAATATTTACTATCTGGCCCTTTACATAAAAACTTGGCCAACCTCGTATTTAAGGGGGAAAGGAAGAATGTTGATATAAAATATAGATGGTTGTTATTTATCTTATCATGTCCTCCAAATGTTTTACCGACTATCTGGTTTTTGGCTTCCTGCAAATTCAGCACACAGTACATCAACATCAGCAATATAAGACCTTGATGACTTGTGCCACTGTTGACTTGAAAACATTAAAAGAATGCTTCAGTTACCAGATGAGTTATTTTTGTTTCAGAGAGCATTTACTCACTCTGTTCAAGATGACAAAGATTTGACTTGGTTGGCTTAGATGACATTTTTGGATAACTTGAATTTATCAGTGTATATATAAGTATATTGTGTGAGGGAAGTCAAATTCAGCTGACCCCCATTTGCTTCCTGGCATCTCCCAAGACCCTTGGGAGTTTCCCTTCCTCTGGTGGCTGAATATCCACACCTAAATGGTCATCAGTGTCTCAGATGCAGGTTTCAAGTTCAACTCAACTCTTCCCTCCACCTTGTCCCATGTTTGCTTATGATATGTTACACAGGCTTGGTTGCAAATTCTGACTTCACCACCCTTGAATTTGGGCACATTTTTCAAACTGTCCACAGCTTCAGTTTTCTCTTTCATACAATGGGAAGAATAATATTCACCTTATTTAGGATTGGTATAAAAATTAAAGGAGACATTGAGTGTAAAGTGCTTGGCCCAGAGCAGATATAAAAAATACTTCTTCCATGCACGTCTCAAAATGTTAGGCATTAAGTCGTGAGAATTCAGCTTCTGTAGCAGGCTTTGAATCTGATGCATCGTTTCCAAAAATGTGGCCATCACCTAGCTTCTTCCCTAAAATGGCTGCGATTATGGCCCATCTCTTCTTCCTTGCTCTGATTCCATGTTTTTTTGAGCCATCTTACTACAATTTGGCTTAGCAATCTACACTTAAAACAAAATAAAATTCCATTCTTAGTTTGTTACAGTTGTTGATCAAGGCTATTATTCAGTCATGACCTGCAAGACTCTGCCTTCCTCTCCAAGCCCATCTCTGCTCCACATGGTGTCTCATCTTCCAATAGGCTACGCCAAACTTCCTTGTATGGTAGACTCAGGGTCCCAAAGAGCAGTAGGAGAAGACAAGCCCCAGAGAGCAAGTACTTTTCAAGGCTCTGGTTGTGTCTTTTTCTTATTGAGGTATAATTAACGTATAACATTGTGTCTACTTGTGTCTTGTTAATGTCCCTAGGACATAACAAGTCACATGGCCTAGAGTCAGTGTGGATAAAAGGGTATGTATATAAGGAGATGTCCTGCTTTGGGGGTTATTACTGCCACAGTCTAGCCCAGCCACTTCCTGTTTATGTGACACTGGGCAAGTCACTTACCTCACTGACAGTGTTTCTTTAATCTGTAAAATGCAGATACCATTTATATTGTATGGTCCCTGTAAAGATGAATAATTTTTAATTCTTTACATGTAAATTCTGTATATCTCTTGCAATGCTCAGTATTGTGCCTTACACATAAACCTATTGTTATATTACTTTGCTAGGAACTAAGAAGGACCATAAAGATAAACAAACGGTGTCACTAAATATCTGCTGTTTATAGAAATAAAATGACTGCCCTGAGAAATGGACTGGTTGTAATATGGCCTTTGTCAGAGATGTTTTCCATCTTAATGACTTTTGTCTCCTGATTTAGAAATATATCTTCAGGGTAGCAAGATATAGGAAAGTACAAAGGAAAGTAAAATTAACTAAAATCCCATTCTTAAGAGAGAACCACTGTTAACATCCCATCAGATTCCTCTACAACCTTGTTCTCTATGGATCTTTTTCCTAGAGATTTCACTCTTGTTAATAGCTTACAAGCAAAGTTAAAACAGCTTCTGAAAAGAGAAAATGGATTATTCCCACTTTGAAAACTTATTGAAAACATCTGTGTGTTGAAATAAAACCCAACTTACTGACATACCATATAATTTTTGTTAATAGGGCATCAGGAATGGTTACTGATAGATTGCCAGGAGACAGAAAAACATTCAATTTGCTTGTTTGGCAGCTAACAAGAAGTCACAGCCATAAAACTCAAAATAACTGACAAGTTATAAATATACCCTATTTTCTTTCTTTAAAAAATTCCTCACATAATCAAAAACATTTCCTTTACTTGACTCATTACAGGTGCCTTTTGCTAAGAGTATCTCCTCCATGTAAGAGTGGAAAAAGCAGCTCCACCTTTTTAAAGGTTTTTTTTCTGTGTGTTTTTGTTTGTCTTTTACATAGACTATATTCTAATCTTTCAGCAGTTTCTGCTTTTTCATGTGCTCCTTATTCAGCTCTTGGTTGCCCTGATCAATTTCCAGTTGACTTTCTCATTGAATTTTTAGCAAGTGTATTGGTGTATCCTTGGGGTCTTTACCATTCAAAACTGCTGCAAATACACATGAGCTACATGAATGTAGTTTACATAGACTCAATTTACCAGATTTCTCCTTCATTAGTGAGACTTTACACATGGTTAAAAAAGTAATGGGCAAATAGAAAGAACTTTAATTACAAACCCATCTTGTTTTTGTTTTTTTAATTAACCTATTTATTTTTGGCTACATTGGGTCTTCGTTGCTGCACAGGGGCTTTCTCTAGTTGCAGCGAGCAGGGGCTACTCTCCGTTGCGGTGCGTGGACTTCTCATGGCGGTGGCTTCTCTTGCTGCGGAGCACGGGCTCTAGGTGCACGGGCTTCAGTAGTTGTGGCACACTAGCTCGGTAGTTGTGGTGCACGGGCTTAGTTACTCCACAGCATGTGGGATCTTCCCGGACCAGGGCTTGAATCCGTGCCCCCTGCATTGGCAGGCGGATTCTTAACCACTGTGCCACCAGGGACGTCCCACAAACCCATCATTGACTTAGTGACATGCTACTAATCTAACAAAGATGACTTCAGAGGCATTACATTTATTTCTAACTTACTGGAAAGAAAGGAGGAAGGGAGGAGAAGAGGAAGGACTAGTGAGTGATTTCTCATTTCCCCATCATGAAGGATTAAGTCATCTTTCTATGTCTGTGTAAATAACACATCCTTTTGGAATGAATTTTCAAAGGTAACCAAGTGAGCTAGGACTACTCAGTTTCAGAATCACAGTCATGATGGAATGGGCTGAGGGAGTCCAGATAGCCTAGGGGTAAAGTCAAAGAATTGATTTTAGGGGGAAATGGAAAAAATTTTTTTCTTTGGCCAACCATTAGATTATTTGACTGAGATGACGTTAGGCATATACTTTCACAATCAAAAGACATCTGTTTAGCAGTTACCAAATCTCTACTTCAAGTTAATCAATCTCCCCCATCAAGCAATCTGTGAACAAGTGGGGAGCACTGCCAAAAGTTGTTGTGCATTGTTTACTTTTTAAAAAGTAGTTTCATAAAAATGGTGAAATCACTCTAGGCTAATCCTTTTCTCCAAATTTTACTCCCATCCAAAATACGCCTGCTTTGGTTCACTCTCTGGAGCCTTTAGACAGTTTTTTATATTTTGTTCAGAGTTTTTAGTTCTCAGTTGCAGAGTCACTTTATGAGGAGCCTACTTGGCCACACAGGAAGTGGAATTCCTGCTGAATCACATTTAGCTCAGAGAACATGACCTTTATGGTACTGATTCTTTGAGCTATGTTGATACTTGTTTTATGGACCAATTTTTATAAATTGTGTGTTTGAAAAGTTATGTAATTTTGCCTCTATTGGGTGCAGTACTTCTCTCAGGTCAAATGTGATTGTGTAGTTCAAATTGTCCATAGCCTTAATGATTTTTATCTTTTTGATATATTAAACGAGAAGTGAGTTAATATTTCCCACTATGATTGTGGATTTCTCTCTTTATTCTTGCATTTCTATCCATTTTGACTATATATTTGCAGTCTTCTACTAAGCATATAAGATTTTTAGTTGTTCTGACTTCTTGGCATACTGAAACTTTATCATAATAATCATTAAAAAAATCTTTGGAAAGGCTTTTTGCATGGTGTTCTGTTCTCTGTTTAGATCTCTTGGCTTACAAGTGGATTATACTTGTCTTGGAGAACTTCTATCATCTATCTCGTCAGAACAATAATCTTCTTTAAGGAGATGCTCCTCTCTCACTTCATCCAGGCATTTCTGGAATTGCCAACCACAGTCTCTGTCCCCTTGTCCACAGTAAGTAGTCTGAGAAGAAGTCCAATGGCCCCAGCTGGGCCAAAGTTCTTCCCCAGACTTTTCTGAATTGTAGCTAGAGAAGATTGGTCAGAAAACTGTCGAGATGGGTGCCCAGGGTTCCCATGTGAGGTACTCTCTCTGTGGAAAATTCTCTCTGCTGTGGAAGAGAATGAGACCAGTAGGGAGACAGCAGCAGAGATAATGTAGTGTGTTTGTGCCTGTGTGTGTTGGCAACAGTGAGAGTGGGAGAAGACATCACTGATGCCTATCTAGCTCCAATGCTGATGGGTGACATGAGATGATAATTTTCTGCTCCTTTTTCCCATAAGGTAGTTTGATCTGTCTGTTGCAATAAGTTAACACATCATGAAGTATAAAGGGTGTTGTGGAATTCTGGCCAAAGGAGACAGTGTACCAACCAACAGCCATCCTCACCATTATAATTTTGTTCTAAAACTTCATTGGAAAGAAAGGAGTGCTTTTCTGTTTAATAATGAAAGTGTTCATGCTTATAGGAATGCAGTGATAAAAATCTTTAAAATATTTCATATACCTGAATGTGTGAGTACACATAATTTGTACTTTTGGGATATACCAGGCAATGACTTGAAGAACAACACTGATTTAATCAAGAAAACATAAACTAATTTTAAAAATAATAATTACAACTTTATGTAGGTGGTAAAGCAATGATGTCATTTGTAAACACAAAAGCCACACAAAATATAGAAAACTGCAGTCTGGAAGCAATAAAGTCTAGATGATATGAAACAGGTTTTTGCATAAGTAAACTAATCAACACAAAGGCCAAAGTTTAATTTTCTGGTAGCATAAATTATTTTTAGCATATGCAAAAAATAATCATGAAAATGCTCTTTGAAGCCAAATTGCCTGTTTCAAAAAGGCCAAATCTACTGAGTGAAATCAGAATCATTAATTTTAAACTATATTCTATAGTAGCAGATACAGATACTTTTCACATGATCAATAATGAATAATCAAATACTACTTTATGCAAAACCTATTCAGCACATTAAACTCCGTAGTATGTTATGCTTTTTAGTAATTATATTTATCTCTTTAGTATACAATATTTAATTCAAGAATAATTTACTAAAGGAAATAAACAAAGAAGAATTCTAGGTAAATATGTGATAAAGAAGACATCATTCTATTCTCTCATTCTTGTCTGTGGTCATGATGCATGACCAAATATTTATGAACTCAGTTTTGATAACTTAATGATTCTTGCTTATAATCACATTTTCCCTGCCCTTTATTTTCGGCCTTCTATTTTATCTCAAAGAAAGAGAAATGAGATAAAGAGAAGCAAGTTGCTAGACTAGAGCTATACTGCAGTATTACTTTGAACTTAGTCAAATGCATGACCTGGAGTGCTTCAAAATGTGGTCACTTTCATCCATTCAGTTTTTTCTGTACGAGTTACGTTAGGTAAATAGAAACAGCTGATACATATGTATAACTTGCTATTTATGATCTATTTAAAGCAATACCTGAAATATATTATTCAAATCTTGGTTGTGTGAAATGAATCAAACTTTTGACAGTGATTTTTGTGTGTGTGTGTGTGTGTGTACAGCTTTCAAATACTGTGTTTTATACTAGTGGGTAAGAATATGCCCTAAAAGGAATATTCTGTAACTAACAAGCAAGCTAATTTCCTAGGAGAGTTCAGCTAGCAGTTTCTAGCTAACGCTACTTGTGGTTTGCTATTCATAACATTGAGATCACTAAGAAAGCAAGCTATCGTATAGAGAACACCAATAATTTTTCAGCCTAAGCTGCACGGGGCTGAACTATCAGGGGTTGTCAACCTCTCCCAACCTCTCTAGTAGTGAAGAACAAGAGCAGGAAATGAGTGCTGACTACTCTAGTTGTATAGGATGCAGGTGAAGAAACCCATTTTTCCCCACCAGCACCCAGAGTACAGAGACAGGACCTCCATGACTGGGAGGAGGGAAGAGAACAAGAAAAAGGCATTAAAGAATATCATATCAAAGGGCGTTAAAGGGACATGGTTCCTGCTGAATACACTCAGCAGGAAGTCAAGACTCTGGGAGTAGGACACCTGGGGATCTACCTACCAGGTCCGTGGGCACCTTCAATTCCCTGAATGCTAAATACACACCTCCCGCCATGCTGCAGCTGGTTGCTTGTGCACACTCCCAAGTACTGCAGTGAGAGCTAGCTCTGCAGATAGTGAGTGAGCTCACAAAACAGGCCAGGGTTTACAGGCAAGGGAAAAATCATAATGTGAGCTATAGTGCCACCTTCTGTAAAGCAAGAAAGGTTTCCAATAGCCACCCTGACAGAGTTGTAAGAAGAGAAGACATAAAAGCTCAAGAATTCTGCCACAAGAGGGAGCAGGAAGAGTGGAGCATGTGTACCCATACAGAGTGGAGAAAACCTAGATAGTAACAGCACTAACAAACTGAATACTCTACCTGAAGACAACTAGCAAAGATTTAAGGAAGTATCTGCTTGCTTTCACATCTGAAATAGCAATGCAAAAACTACCAGCAATATGAAAAAAAAATCAAGGAATCATGGAATCAACAAAAGATACTCTTCAACAACCAAGATGTAAGGCACAAAGTTTTGTGATCTAGTGGTAAAGAATTCAAAAGAGCTGTTTTGAAGAAACTCAACAAGGTACAAGAAAACCAGAAAGACAATTCAATGAAGTTACACACAAACACACAAAAAATTGTGATTATCATAGCAAAGGAAACCATCAACAAAATGAAAAGGGAATCTATTGAATGGGAGAAAACATTTACAAATTATATATCCAGAAAGGGGTCAATAACCAAAATATATAAAGAACTCGAAAACTCAAGAGCACAAATGCAAACAATCGGATTTAAAAAATGGGCAGAGGATCTAAATGCAGCTGACTCTTGAATAACACAAGTTTGAACTATGCAGGTCCACTAGTATGTGAGTTGCTTTCAGTAAATATGTACTATAGTATCATTACACGATCCATGATTGGTTGAATCCACAGATACAGAACCAGGGATACAGAGAGCCGACTATACTCCTATTTGCAAATTTGACTGCATTAGACGGTTGGCGCCCCAAACCCCTGCTTTGTTCAACAGTCAACTGTAGGTATTTTTCCAAAGAAGACATACATACATCTACAAAAAGATGTTCAACATCACTAATTATCAGGTAAATGCAAATCAAAACCACAATGAGATATCACCTCACAACTTGTTAGAATAGCTATTATCTAAAAGACAAGGAATAAGTGTTGGCAAGGATGTGGAGAAAAGGGAAACCTTGTCCACTGTTGGTGGGAATGTAAATTGGTGCAGCCACTATGGAGAACAGTATGGAGGTTCCTCAACAAATTAAAAATAGAACTACTATACAACCCAGCTATTCCATTTCTGGCTATTTATCTGAAGAATATGAAAACACTTATTCAAAAAGATATATGTACCCCTATATTTATTGCAGCATTATTTTTTTTTTTTTCCCCAGTATGTGGGTCTCTCACTGTTGTGGCCTCTCCCATTGAGGAGCACAGGCTCTGGACACACAGGCCCAGCAGCCATGGCCCACGGGCCCAGCAGCTCCGCGGCATGTGGGATCCTCCCGGACCAGAGCACGAACCCGCGTCCCCTGCATCGGCAGGCAGACCCCCAACCACTGCGCCACCAGGGAAGCCCCTATTGCAGTATTATTTACAACAGCCAGGATATGGAAAAACCTAAGTGTTCATCATTGGATGAATGGATAAAGATGAGGTGTGCGCATGTGTGTGTATAGTGGCATACTACTCATTCATAAAAAGATGAAATTGTGCCTGTTGTGACAGTACAGATGGACCTTGATGGTATTATACTAAGTGAAATAAGTCAGACAGAGAAAAACAAATACTGTATGATTTCATTTTATGTGGAATCTAAAAATCAAAAGAAAAAAACAAAAACTTACAGATACTGAGAACAGATTGGTGGTTACCAGAGGAGAAGAGGGTGGGGGTGGGCAAAATGGGTGAAGGGGGTCAACTGTATGGTGATGGATGGTAACTAGACTTTTGGTGGTGATCCCTTTGCGGTGCATACAAATACTGAATTATGTTATAGACATGAAACTAATGTTATATACTAACTTTAGGTCAATTAAAAAATAAACGTTCGGGACTTCCCTGGTGGCACAGTGGGTGAGAATCTGCCTGCCAATGCAGGGGACATGGGTTCGATCTCTGGTCTGGGAAGATCCCACATGCTGCAGAGCAACAAAGCCCGTGCACCACAACTACTGAGCCTGCGCTCTAGAGCCCACGAGCTACAACTACCGAAGCCTGCACGCCTAGAGCCCGTGCTCTGCAACAAGAGAAGCCACCACAATGAGAAGCCCCTGCACCACAACGAAGAGTAGCCACCACTCACTGCAACTAGAGAAAGCCTGCGCACAGCAATGAGGACCCAATGTAGCCAAAAAATAAATGTTCAAAATGAGGTATTTGCCAAAGAGAAAAATCATTTAAAAGAACCAAGCAAAAATTCTGCAGCTAAAGAACTCAATGAATGAAGTGAAAAATGCAATAGAGAGCATCTGCAATAAAGTAGAACAAATGGAAGAAAGAATGAGTGAAAGGATAGGAATTTTGAAATAATTCAGTTAGAAAAGAACAAAGAATGAAAAAGAGATAAGAAAGCCTATGTGACTTGTAGGATTCCGTCAAAGGAGTAAATATTAGAATATTCAGGGTTGTTGTAAGAGAAGAGAGGAAGAAGGGGTCAGATAGCTTATTTAAAAAAATAATAACTGAGAACTTCTCAAACCTGGGAAGAGAAGTGGACATCCAAATTCATGAAGCTAATAGATCAACTTGTTATCTCAATGCAAAAATATCTTCTCCAAGACATTATAATAAAACTGTCAAAACTCAAAAATAAAGAGAATCCTAAAAGCAGCCATAAAAAAGAAACGATAACCTACAAAAGGAATCCCCATTAGGCTATCAATGGGTTTCTCAGCAGATACTCTACAGGCCAGGACTGAGTGAAATGACATCCAAAGAGTTGAAAGAAAAAAAATCACCAGCCAAGAATACTCCATCCTGCGCATATGAAGGAGAAATAAAGACTTTCCAAGACAAACAAAAGCCGAGGGAGTTCATCACCACTAGCTCTATCTTGTAAGAAATGCTGAAAGTAGTTCTTTACATGGAAACAAAAAGACACTAATCAGTGACATGAAAGCATATGAAAGTATATAGCACACTGGTGAAGAAAAATAAGCAGTCAGATTTAAAAACTCTAATTATGTAATGCAGTGGTGTGTTAACCACTTAACTACAGTATAAAGATCAAAGGAAAACTTAAAAATAATTATAGCTACTATCATTTGTTAATGAATATACAATACAAAAAGCAGTAAATAAAGGCACCAAAAATAGAAAAGGGGGGAGTAAAAGGATGAAGTTTTTGTAGACAGTTGAAGTTAAGTTGCTATCAGCTTAAAATGGACTGTTTTATTTTTGAGATGTCTTACATAAGCCTCATGGTAACCACAAAGCAAAAAACGTAGAACGGAGGCACAAAAGTTAATCAGAAATAGAGTTTACCAATACAGAAAAATCACCTATTTACAAAGATAGGAAAAAGAACCAATGGAAATACAGAACAACCAGAAAACAGTAAGATGGCATTAGTCAATTCTTACCTACAAACAATGACTCTAAATGTAAGTGGATTGAATTCACCAATCAAAAGGCACAGAGTGACTGGATGGAATTTTTTTAAAAAAATCAAGACCCAACCAAATGCTGCCTACAAGAAACTCATGTCAACTTTAAGGACACACAAAGACTCAAAGTGAAGGGATAGAAAAATATATTTCATAAGTGGAAAACAAAAGAAAGCACAGGTAGTTACACTCCTATCAAACAATGTACACTTGAAGCCAAAAATGGTAACAAGAGACAAAGTCATTATATAATGATAAAGGGGTCAACCATCAAGAAAATATAAGTCATAAATATCTATGTACACAACATCACAGCACATAAATGTATTAAGCAAATAGTAACAGATCTGAATGGAGAAATAGGCAACAATAATAGTAAGGGACTTCAATATCCCACTTTCAGCAATGGATAGGTCATCCAGAAAGGAACCCAAGAAGGACACAAAGGACTTGAAACACACATTAGACCAAATGGACTTAACAGACATTTGTAAAATATTCCATTCAACAGCAGGAAAATGCATTTTTTTTCAAGTGCACATGAAACATTTTCCAGAAGAGATCAACTGATAGTACTCAAAACAAGTCTAGCAAATTTAAAAAGATCGAAATCATACCAAGTATCTTTTCCAACCACACTGGTATGAAACTAGATGTCACAAGAAGAAAGCTGGAAAATCTATGAATATGTGGAAATTAAACAATGACTCCTGAACAACCTTGGGTCAAAAAGGCAATTTTTAAAAATCTCTCAAAATAAATGAAAATAGAAATACAACATATCAAAACCTATGGGATGCTACAAAAGCAGTTCTGACAGGAAAGTTTAAAGTGATAAATGCATATATTAAGAAAACAGATCTCAAATAAACAACTTTACACTTCAAGGAACTAGAAAAAGAACAAACTAAGCCCAAAATTAGCAGAAGGAAGAAAATAACAAAGATCAGAGTGGAAATAAATAGAGACCAGAAAAAAAAATGAAACTAACAACTGATTGTTTGAAAAGATAAACAAAACTGACAAACCTTTAAGTAGACTAAAGAAGAGTCAACATCAGAAATCAAAGAGAAGACATCCCAACTGATACTACAGAAATACAAAGAATTATAAGACTACTATGAAAAATTATATGCTGGATAATTAGCTAACCTAGAAGGAGAAATGGATGAAATCCTGCAAATATACAACCTTGTACCAAGACTGAATCATGAAGAAATAGGTCATTTGAACAGACCAAGTAAGGAGATAGAATGACTAATGAAAAATTTCCCAACACAGGGACTTCCCTGGTGGCGCAGTGGTTAAGAACCGTCTGCCAATGCAGGGGACACGGATTCGAGCTGATCCAGGAAGATCCCACATGCTGTAGAGCAACTAAGCCCATGCACCACAACTACTGAGCCCATGTGCTGCAACTACTGAAGCCCACGTGCCTAGAGCCCGTGCTCCACAACAGGAGATGCCACCGCAATGAGAAGCCCATGCACCACAACAAAGAGCAGCCCCCACTCGCTGAAACTAGAGAAAGCCCACACACAGAAACAAAGACCCAATGCAGCCAAAAATAATAAAATAAATTTATATTAAAAAATATTTTCCCAATACAGAAAACCTCAGGATCAATGGCTTTACTGGCAAACTCTATCAAAATTTTAAAGAAGAATTAATACCAATCTTTCTCAAATGCTTCCAAAAACAAAAATCCCCCCCAAATAAAAAAATAAATAAGAGGGAATACTTCCAAAATTATTTTATCAGACCAGCATTATCCTGATATCAAAGTCAAGTAAAGACACTACAATAAAACTATAGATCAATATCCCGATAGAGATGCAAAAATTCGTGACAAAATAATAGCAAACCAAATTTATAACACTTAAATGGGATTATATACCACAACCAAGTGGAATTTACCCCTGGGATGCAAGGCTAGGTTCAACATATGTAAATCAATAAATGTCATATACCATTTTAACAGAACGAAACGTAAAAATCCTATGATCATTTAATTAGATGCAGAAAAACTACTTGACAAAATATAACACCCTTTCATGATTAAAAAAAATAAACCTCAAGAAACTGGGTACATAAAGAACATATCTCAGAGGGCTGCTCTGCAGGTCAGGGAGGCCACAGGCTGGAGCCATGACCCCAAACCTGAGCACCGTGCTCATTATCGGCAGCTTCGTCTCCCTGATCGGCGCCACCTTCTACCCCATCTACTTCCGGTCCCTAATGCGGCTGGAGGAATACCATGGGGAAACTGAGGCTCAGTGAGGTTGTTCAACATGCCCAAGGACACACAGCTAAGAAGGAACAAGCCATAAATCAAGCTGGTATTGTCCAAGAAGATGTGCAGCCACCAGGGTTAAAAGTGTGGTCATATCCATTTGGCAGGAAATGAAAAGGCTATCACCACCTCTGATTATGAAAGTAAACAGAGTCTTCATGCTTTCAGTTCTGCAGCAAGTACAATAAATCACCTGGCTAAAGAACGATGCCTGGGGAAGAAAACTCTGGAAGGCTGTAAAAGAAGAATACTGTGCACCAGGATTAATTCCCTTCTTAAGTATCAAAAAAACCCTGAAACAAATCACACCGTTACGAAAGTTTTCATGACTTGGTTTCCTTTCTAAAAAGGAAGCTTTCTCACCCAGCTGGGTTTGGAGGTGATCTACTTATTATTCAGTCTCTACCTCTTACCCAACTGAGCTGTGATATGAACACAAGCAACCAGTTAGACTTGGGAAGATCCTAGTCTGTTTTGCCTTCTTCCAAATAAGAAGTTTCAGTAAAAAACCACCATACTGAGCAGCCTCATAGGGCTCTTTGCAAATGTTAAAGTTGATAAAACTCTGAGGACAAGGTACGTTGTATTCTTTAAGAATAAACAGTTCAACTCAACTATCTCATAGGGTTGCTGCATTTTGAAAAATAAATATGAAGCAAATCAAACTAAATGGGTATGCATGCCTAGTAGAAATCATGTTGAATTAACTGAAGTGAAAATGTGAATATTAAAATGCTTTCTTTTTACTTCAAAAAAAAAAAGAATATATCTCAACATAATAAAAATCATGAGACAAGACTGCAGCTAACATCATAACTCAAGGGTGCAAAGCTAAAAACTTTTCCTGTAAGATCAGGAAATAAAACAAGGGAGCCCATTCTCACCACTCTTATTGAACATAGTACTGGAAGTCCTAGCTAGAGCAACTAGGCAAGACAAAGAAATGAGGCATCTAAATCAGAAAGGAAGAAATCGTCATTATTTACCGATGTTATGACAGAAAGGCCTACAGATTCAACAAAAATAATGGTTGGAATTAACCAATAAATTCAAAAAAGTTGCAGGATATAAAATCAACACACAGAAATCAGTTTTTATACACTAATAGTGAAACATCTGAAAGAGATACCAAGTATCCCACTCATAATAGCATCAAAAACAGTACTTAGCAATAGATTTAATCAAGGAAATAAAAGATCTGTACATTGAAAACAATGAGACTTTGAAGATATTGAAAAAGACAAACAAAAGGAAAATATCCTGTGTTTATAGATCAGAAGAAGTAATATTGTTAAAATGTCTATACTACTCAAAGTCATCTATAGATTCAATGCATTCCCTATCAAAATTCCAATGGCATTCTTCAAAGAAATAGAAAAAACATTCTAAAATTTGCATGAACTACAGAAGACCCCGAATAGCCAGGAGGTCAACAGTGGAAGCCCCACACATCCTGGTTTCAAACTATACTATTAAGCTATAGTAATTTAAACAGTATTGTCCTGGCATAAAAATAGACACTTTGAGCAATGGAACAAAATAAACCCCAGAAATAAAGTCCCGCATTTACAATCAACTAATATTTGACAAAAGAGCCAAAAACACTCAAGGGGGAAAGTATAGTTTATTTAACAATGGGTTTGGGAAAAATGGATAACCATGTGCAGAAAAATCAAATATATCGTTTATGATATATTTGTATATATCATTTATGTTGAAAATCTAAAAAACCGAAACTTGTAAAATCAAAGAGTAAAACGGTGGTTACCAAGGGCTGGGGAGCAGGAGAATTAGGGAGATGTTAAGAGTACAAACTTCCGAAGAGTAGATAAATAAGTCTTGGGAGATCTAATGCACGGCATAGTGATTACAGTCAACAGTATTGTATTATAAAGTTAAAAGTTGCTAAGAGGTAAGTTCTTAACTGTTCCCACCACAAAAAAGAATTATCATGTGATATAACAGAGGTGTTCGCTAACACTATGGTGTTAATCATAATACTATATGTAAATGTATTAAATCAACATATACATCTTAAACTTATGTCAATTATACCTCAATAATAAATTTTTTAAAATTAATTACAGAAGTCTACACTCTTTGAAATATTCACATTTATTCATTAGTATACATTACTAATGCAAATTTTATTTTTGCATTCTGAGGCAGTCCTTAAAAGCCTAATACATTTTTTTAAAAGTCTATGTGGAGGGAGAGGACTGGAGTTGGCAGAGTGAAAACAGCCTGAAGGGGTTAGTGCACCACGGCTGGCCGGGAGAGAGTCCTGGAGAAGTCTGGAGCTGCCAAAGAGGCAAGAGACCTTTTCTTCCCTCTTTGCTTCTAGGTGCACGAGGAGAGGGGCTTAAGCATGCGGCTTAAAGGAGCTCCAGAAACGGGCGTGGAGCTACCGAACAGACAGGAGACTTCTTCTTGCCTCTTTGCTTCCTGGGGCACGAGGAGAGGGGATTAAGCGCACCGCGTAAAGCAGCTCCAGAAACGGGCACACGGACACCACAGACGGGTGTGGGACACTAGGGTTGCTGCTGCCGCCACCAAGAGGCCTGTGTGCGAGCACAGGTCACTCTACACACCGCCCCTCCCGGGAGCCTGTGCAGCCCACCACTGCCGGGGTCCCAGGATCCAGGGACAGCTTCCCCAGGAGAACGTGCGGCGCGCCTTGGGCCGGTGCAACGTCACGCTGGCCTCTGCCGCCGCGGGCTCGCCCCACATCCGTGCCCCCCCCCACCGGCCTGAGTGAGCCAGAGCCCCCGAATCAGCTGCTCCTTTAACCCCGTCCCGTCTGAGTGAAGGGCAGACGCGCTCAGACGACCTACACGCAGAGGCGGGGCCAAGTCCAAAGCTGAACCCCAGGAGCTGTGCGAACAAAGAGGAGAGGGACAGGTCTCTGGCAGCAGCCTCAGAAGCAGTGGATTAAAGCTCCACAATCAACTTGAAGTGCCCTGCATCTGTTGAAAACCTGAATACACAACGAATCATCCCAAGTTGAGGAGGTGGACTTTGGGAGCAACATATACTATTATTTTCCCCCTTTTTTCTTTTTGTGAGTGTGTATGTGTGTGCTGCTGTGTGAGATTTTGTCTGTATAGCTTTGCTTTCACCATTTTTCCTAGGGTTCTGACTGACCCGTATTTTTTTTTTAAATTTTTCCTCTAAATAATTATTTTTTATTTTAATAACTATCTTTTATTCTACTTCATTTTGTCTTCTTCCTTTCTTTCTTCCCTCCTTCCTTTCTCCCTTCCTTCCTATTTTTTCTCCCTTTTATTTTGAGCCGTGTGGATGACAGGCTCTTGGTGCTCCAACCAGGCGTCAGGGCTGTGTCTGAGGCGGGAGGACCAACCTCAGGACACAGGTCCACAAGAGACCTCCCAGCTCCACGCAATATCAAATGGCGAAAATCTCCCAGAGATCTCCATCTCAACACCAAGACCCAGCTTCACTCAAGGACCAGCAACGTACAGTGCTGGACACCCTACGCCCAACAAAAAGCAAGACAGGACTACAGCCCCATCCATTAGCAGAGAGGCTGCCTAAAATCATACTAAGGCTACCAACATCCCCAAACACACCACCAGACGTGGACCTCCCCACCAGAAAGACAAGATCCAGCCTCATCCACCAGAACAGAGGCACTAGTCCCCCCAACCAGGAAACCTACTCAACCCACTGAACCAACCTTAGCCACTGGGGACAGACACCAAAAACAGAGGGAACTACGAACCTGCAGCCTGCAAAAAGGAGACCCCAAACACAGTAAGATAAGCAAAATGAGAAGACAGAAAAACACACAGCAGATGAAGGAGCAACATAAAAACCCATCAGACCTAACAAATGAAGAGGAAATAGGAAGTCTACCTGAAAAAGAATTCAGAATAATGATAGTAAAGATGATTCAAAGTCTTGAAAATAGAATAGACAAATTGCAAGAAACAGTTAACAAGGACCTAGAAGAAATAAAGAGGAAGCAAGTAACGATGAGCAACACAATAAATGAAATTTAAAATACTCTAGATGGGATCAATAGCAGAATAACTGAGGCAGAAGGACGGATAAGTGACCTGGAAGATAAAATAGTGGAAATAACTACTGCAGAAAAGAATAAAGAAAAAAGAATGAAAAGAACTGGGGACAGTCTCAGAGACCTCTGGGACAACATTAAACGCACCAACATTCGAATTATAGGGGTCCCAGAAGAAGAAGAGAAAAAGAAAAGCACTGAGAAAATATTTGAAGAGATTATACTTAAAAACTTCCCTAATATAGGAAAGGAAATAGTCAATCAAGTCCAGGAAGCACAGAGTCCCATACAGGATAAACCCAAGGATAAATATGACATAATAATCAAACTGTCAAAAATTAAATACAAAGAAAACATATTAAAAGCAGCAGGGAAAAACAACAAATAACACACAAGGGAATCCCCATAAGGCTAACATCTGATCTTTCAGCAGAAACTCTACAAGCCAGAAGGGAGTGGCAGGACATATTTAAAGTGATGAAGGAGAAAACCCTACAAGCAAGATTACTCTACCCAGCAAGGATCTCATTCAGATTTGATGGAGAAATTAAAACCTTTACAGACAAGCAAAAGCTGAGAGGGTTCAGCACCACCAAACCAGCTTTACAACAAATACTAAAGGAATTTCTCTAGGCAAGAAACACAAGAGAAGGAAAAGACCTACAAGAACAACCCGAAACAATTAAATAAATGGTAATAGGAACATACATATCGATAATTACCTTAAATGTAAATGGATTAAATGCTCCCACCAAAAGACACAGACTGGCTGAATGGATACAAAAACAAGACCCATATATATGCTATATATAGGCTGTCTACAAGAGACCCACTTCAGACCTAGGGACACTTACAGGCTGAAAGTGAGGGGATGGAAAAAGATATTCCATGCAAATGGAAATCAGAAGAAAGCTGGAGTAGCAATTCTCATATCAGATAAAATAGGCTTTAAAATAAAAACCATTACAAGAGACAACGAAGGACACTACATAATGATCAAGGGATCGATCCATGAAGAAGATATAACAATTGTAAATATTTATGCACCCAACATAGGAGCACCTCAATACATAAGGCAAATACTAACAGCCATAAAAGGGGAAATCGAAAGTAACACAATCATAGTAGGGGACTTTAACACTGCACTTTCACCAATGGACAGATCATCCAAAATGAAAACAAATAAGGAAACACAAGTTTTAAATGATAAATTACACAAGATGGACTTAATTGATATTTATAGGACATTCCATCCAAAAACAACAGAATACACATTTTTCTCAAGGGCTCATGGAACATTCTCTGGGATAGATCATATCTTGGGTCACAAATCTAGCCTTGGTAAACTTAAGAAAATTGAAATCGTATCAAGTATCTTTTCTGACCACAATGTTATGAGACTAGATATCAATTACATGAAAAGATCTGTGAAAAACAGAAACACATGGAGGCTAAACAATACACTATTTAAAAACGAAGTGATCACTGAAGAAATCAAAGAGGAAATCAAAAAACACTTAGAAAAAAGGACAATGGAGACACGACGACCCAAAACCTATGGGATGCAGCAAAAGCAGTTCAAAGAGGGAATTTTATAGAAATACAATCCTACCTTAAGAAACAGGAAACATCTCGAATAAACAACCTAAATTTGCACCTAAAGCAATTAGAGAAAGAAGAACAAAAACCCCCCAAATTTAGCGGAAGGAAAGAAATCATAAAGATCAGATCAGAAATAAATGAAAAATAAATGAAGGAAACGATAACAAAGATCAATAGAACTAAAAGCTGGTTCTTTGAGAAGATAAATAAAATTGATAAACCATTAGCCAGACTCATCAAGAAAAAAAGGGAGAAGACTCAAATCAATAGAATTAGAAACGAAAAAGGAGATGTAACAACGGACACTGCAGAAATACAAAAGATTATTAGAGATTACTACAAGCAACTCTATGCCAATAAAATGGACAACCTGTAAGAAATGGACATTTTCTTAGATATGCACAACATGCCGAGACTGAACAAGGAGGAAATAGAAAATATGAACAGACCAATCACAAGAACTGAAATTGAAACTGTGATTAAAAATCTTCCAACAAACATAAGCCCAGGACCAGATGGCTTCACAGGCGAATTCTATCAAACATTGAGAGAAGAGCTAACACCTATCCTTCTCAAACTCTTCCAAAAGATAGCAGAGAGAGGAACACTCCCAAACTCATTCTATGAGGCCACCATCACCCTGATACCAAAACCAGACAGAGACGCCACAAAGAAAGAAAACTACAGGCCAATATCACTGATGAACATAGAGGCAAAAATCCTCAACAAAATACTAGCAAACACAATCCAACAGCACAGTAAAAGAATCATACACCATGATCAAGTGGGGTTTATTCCAGGAATGCAAGGATTCTTCAATATACGCAAATCAATCAACATGATACACCATATCAACAAACTGAAGGAGAGAAACCATATGATCATCTCAATAGATGCAGAGAAAGCTTTTGACAAAATTCAACACCCATTTATGAAAAAAACCCTGCAGAAAGTAGGCATAGAGGGAACTTTCCTCAACATAATAAAGGCCATATATGACAAACCCACATCCAGCATTGTTCTCAATGGTGAAAAACTGGAAGCATTTCCACTAAGATCAGGAAGGTTGCCCACTCTCTCACCACTCTTACTCAACATAGTTTTGGAAATTCTAGCCACAGCAATCAGAGAAGAAAAAGAAATAAAAGGAATCCAAATCAGAAAAGAAGAAGTAAAGCTGTCACTGTTTGCAGATGATGTAATACTATACACAGAGAATCCTAAGGATGCTACCAGAAAACTACTAGAGCTAATCAATGAATTTGGTCAAGTAGCAGGACACAAAATTAATGCACAGAAATCTCTTGCATTCCTGTACACAAATGATGAACAATCTGAGAGTGAAATTAAGAAAACACTCCCATTTACCACTGCAACAAAAGAAATAAAATATCTAGGAATAAATCTACCTAAGGAGATGAAAGACCTGTATGCAGAAAACTATAAGACACTGATGAAAGAAACTAAAGATGATACAAACAGATGCAGAGATATACCATGTTCTTGGATTGGAAGAATCAACATTGTGAAAATGACTCTACTACCCAAAGCAATCTACAGATTCAACGCAATCCCTATCAAACAACCAATGGCATTTTTTACAGAACTAGAACAAAAAAATTTCACAATTTGCATTGAAACACAAAAGACCCTGAATAGCAAAAGCAATCTTGAGAACGAAAAATGGAGCTGGAGGAATCAGGCTCCCTGACTTCAGACTACACTACAAAGCTACAGTAATCAAGACAGTATGGTACTGGCACAAAACCAGAAATATAGATCAATGGAACAGGATAGAAAGCCCAGAGATAAACTCACGCACATATGGTCACCTTATTTTTGATAAAGGAGACAAGAGTATACAGTGGAGAAAAGACAGCCTCTTCAATAAGTTGTGCTGGGAAAACTGCACAGTTACATGGAAAAGAATGAAATTAGAACACTCCCTAACACCACACACAAAAATAAACTCAAAATGGGTTAAAGACCTCAATGTAAGGCCAGACACTATCAAACTCTTAGAGGAAAACATAGGCAGAACACTCTATGACATAAATCACGGCAAGATCCTTTTTGACCCACCTCCTAGAGTAATGGAAATAAAAACAAAAATAAACAAATGGGACCTAATGAAACTTAAAAGCTTTTGCACAGCAAAGGATACCATAAACAAGACCAAAAGACAACCCTCAGAATGGGAGAAAATATTTGCAAATGAAGCAACTGACAAGATTAATATCCAAAATTTATAAGCAACACATGCAGCTCAATAACAAAAAAAACAAACAACCCAATCCAAAAATGGGCGGTAGACCTAAATAGACATTTCTCCAAAGATATACAGATTGCCAACAAACACATGAAAGAATGCTCAACATCACTAATCATTAGAGAAATGCAAATCACAACTACAATGAGATATCATCTCACACCAGTCAGAATGGCCATCATCAAAAACTCTAGAAACAATAAATGCTGGAGAGGGTGTGGAGAAAAGGGAACCCTCCTGCACTGCTGGTGGGAATGTAAATTGATCCAGCCACTATGGAGAACAGTATGGAGGTTCCTTAAAAAACTACAAATAGAACTACCATATGACCCTGCAATCCCACTACTGGGCATATACCCTGAGAAAATCATAATTCAAAAAGAGTCATGTACCACAATGTTCACTGCAGCTCTATTTACAATAGCCAGGACTTGGAAGCAACCTAAGTGTCCATCAACAAATGAATGGATAAAGAAGATGTGGCACATATATACAATGGAATATTACTCAGCCATAAAAAGAAAAGAAACTGAGTTATTTGTAATGAGGTGGATAGACCTGGAGTCTGTCATACAGAGTGACATAAGTCAGAAGGAGAAAAACAAATACCGTATGCTAACACATATATATGGAATCTAAGAAAAAAAATGTCATGAAGAGATTAGTGGTAGGATGGGAATAAAACACAGACCTACTAGAGCATGGACTTGAGGATATGGGGAGGGGGAAGGGTAAGCTGTGACAAAGTGAGAGAGTGGCATGGACACATCTACACTACCAAATGTAAAATAGATAGCTAGAGGGAAGCAGCCACATAGCGCTAGGAGATCAGCTCTGTGCTTTGTTACCACCTAGAGGGGTGGGATAGGGAGGGTGGGAGGGAGACGCAAGTGGGAAGAGATATGAGAACATATGTATATGTATAACTGATTCACTTTGTTGTAAAGCAGAAACTAACACACCATTGTAAAACAGTTATACTCCAATAAAGATGTTTAAAAAAAAGTGCACATTCCAAAAATTACTAGTTGAAATTCTATGTGCAAAAGCATTAAGCCAAGCTTTATGTAAGACCCGTGACTACAATTCATAAACCAGTTCTTGCTCTTAAGAGCTGTCTAGTTGAACAAATAATAGACACAAGAAAAGTTAAATAATAAAAGAAGTCTATGATTATGTTCAAAAAAAAAGAAAAGGGAGAATGATTGTGAAGTCTTTTTGTTTTGTATTGGGGGGGAAGTGATTTGCATTTCATTACATTGTTGAAATTCAGACATTTGAAAACAGTTAAAATGAAGATCCCTGGAAAGGAATAGATAAAATAAATAAAATTATTAAATCACTTTATAATAGAGTTAATACCAAATTGTGGGAGTTACAGTTACAGAAAAGAATGTAAAATGTATAAATCTTAGTAATATAAAAATAATACCAAAATCAGGAATGTGTGCGAGACAGCACTAATATTCTCATCTTTCATAGGAGGAAGTTGATCAAGATTGTCTTAATTGAAGCATGGTTGAAAAATACCTAACTTCAGCCTCTTCGTGTTTTCCATGATCTATTTATTAAGTTTAGAGGAGTCTTTCAGGATATGATAAACTCCTATAGGAAAGAATCATCTATTTGACATGAAACAGGTTTTCTTTTGTATTCTTTACTTTTACTTTAAAATAAACTACAGTTTATCTCTTTTTTTGGGTTAGTTTTAGATGTACAGCAAAGGGACCGGGTTATACATATATATGTATATATTTATTTTTTGATTCTTTTCTATTAGAGTTTATTATAAGATATTGAATATAGTTCCCTGTGCTATACAGTAGGTCCTTGTTGTTTATCTGTTTTGTAATGTGCACCTGCTAACCCCATGCTCCTAATCCACCCCCCCCTCCAATTTCATCTCATTTTAAAACAAAAGTAGAAAAGACATAGCATCATGTTAATACTACTCAGACATTACTAAACTGTGGTTCTGTGTCTTTTCACGGGTTTAATCTTCCGCAATATTTTTTCCTGTTTTTTTTCCTATTTTTAAATAGCGATGACTAGTTAAAACTACACATGAAATTCATGTGCACATTTTAAGGATCAATAATAAATGTGTGAGTCATGTAAGTCACAAATGAATGTGTAAGGATGAATATGTTTGAGAAGTAAAAAGTGCTGGAAAACAAACCGAAAAAATATCAAAGGACACTCTGCTCCTAAATTTCAGCTGTTTCACATGGAATATACGTTATTCATCTGCACATGCCACTTTATAAAATTTAATACACTTTTTCAAAAAGTCTGTGAGGCCCCAGGGACTTCCCTGGTGGTCCAGTGGTTAAGACTCCGAGCTCCCAATGCAGGGGGCCCAGGCTCGATCCCTGGTCAGGGAACCAGATCCCACATGCATGCCGCAAGGAAGATTCTGCACGCGGCAACAAAAATCCCACGTGCCTCAACTAAGACCCGGTGTAGCCAAATAAATAAATAAATTTTTGTTTTAAAAAAAGTCTATGTGGCCCATGCAGTGACTTGTGTTACTAATGGAGAAGATCCAAAGGAAACATTCTGATGGGCTATAGCTTCTGCAGCTAATATGTATTTGCCTTTCATGAAAAACCAAACGAGCGTCAGGATCCCAGATGAAGGTTGGAATTGCTTGCTTGGTATTCTCAGGCAATACTTGCATTGGTGAATATGGGCAGGGAGTATTTGAAGGGCCCAGCATTAAAGCAGATTGTTTCTTTTGCTCTAGTCATGCAGGGCATATTTTCAAAGTGGATATGGAGTTCTATTGGGGTCAACGTTGGAGTTTTTATTGTTCACCAGCTATATGTGCCTTTAAAAATATCTTCACCCCAGATAATGGTGAGTCTTACTTTGTGCTGATGTTCAAGTACCTGGTACTGGTTGTTCTGAGGCTCAAGTTTACCCCATCCTTTACTCCACTTGGTTCAGCCTCAAAACACACAGGGGTCTTCCAATGACTCTTGTTTGGCTGAAACTATATGGTAGCTAGCTTTCACTATGTAACATACTATTACAAAACTCTGGCTTGGAGTCAACATTTATTTAGCTCATGATACGGTGACTCGGCCGAATGATTCTGGGCTGGGCTGCCTTGGTCCACCTTGCCTGAGTTCACCCATGCACCACTCGTGCTGGCAGATGGATGATCTAGAAGATGACCTCACTTTTACATCTGGCAGGTGGATGGGAGTTGGCTGGGGTGCTATGGAAGTGACTGGGCTCTAATGTGATTTAGTGATTTAACAATCAATTTATTTAACAGTAAATTACAATGTGATTTATTGTCCTCAGCAGGCCAGCTCAGGCTTCTCCACAGGGCAATCACAGGGTTCTATGAGATACAAGAGGGGGCAAGTCCCAATGTGCAAGCACTCTTCAAACCTTTGACTGCCTCAGATGTTTTCAGGTCCCCTTGGCCAAAGCAAGTCACATGGTCAACCCAGATTCAAGGGGCAGATAAGACTATCCCTTGTGAAGGGAGGAAAATAATTATGGCCATGTTTGCAATCCACCACAGCTAGTTTAAACTAGATTCCGATAGTTTGTGATCAACTACTGCTAAAAACTGTTTTTCATTTTCATTTTAATTAATTTTTTTGGCCACGCCACACGGCTCATGGGATCTTAGTTCCCCAACCAGGGATTGAACCCGGGGCCCTGGGCAGTGAGAGTGCAGAGTCCTAACCACCGGGCAGCCAGGGAAGTCCCTATTTTTAATTTTTCAAGTGTTAATGTGGAATGTTTTTTTAATCATGTCTCAGCACAACGATCACGTAACTAATCAGGCAAACTTTACAAGAAACACATTTGAAATTGATAAACCAACAGTGGCTTCAAACCAATCTCCTACCAGCATTTTAACAGGGTAATCCCATTTTCCAGGACTTTACATAGGATATTTAATGATCTTGGAAACTCACATTGTGTGTGTATATATATATATATATATATATATATATATATATATATATACATTTTGTGTGTTGAAACTACTTCCTTTGTAAATTTAGTCAGTAATACTCCCAAGTGCTTTTCTGCTAGTAGGCAAAGACAGACAGTTCTAGAAACTGCTGTTTGTGAAGGCAATAACAGCTCAGACATCCTGCTGCAAAAGAGAGCAGTTTTGATTACTTTGTCACACTTGGTGTATGTTTTACCAGAAATGCTGGAGGCTTAAATTTGAGACCCCTCCCCAAGTGGTAGAAGTGGCTCAGCACATATTATTTAATCTTCCAGCTCAATAAAACATTCCTATTTCCTCAAGCAGTGATGAGGCCATCTGGAGCCCAGAATGACCAGACAAATGGGCAGTATCGGTTACTACTGCTTCTCAAGGAACATTAACCAAAATGCCCTTTTAAAGTAAAGCATCTGGACCTATTTATCACTGTTTAACAACTTGAAGGGGGTTGCGTCTTAACCAGAGGACTGCATTAAGATGCTGAGGATGCATGGAAAAGAAATTCAACAAGGAGAGAAATGACTGTCAGCATCTCTCATTCTCCAAGACTTAGAACTCTCAGTCAGTGTCATGGGTGGCAAAAAATCCCCAATCCATGTTTCCGTGTTTTAGAGTCTTTTCGAATTTTCAAAATAAGGTGAAAAGTTGCCCCTAGATTGGATTCTTCAGAAACATATGTAATTTCATGGACACTGAGCCTTTCCCTGACCCACTCAAACACACACACACACACACTCACACAGATCTGACCCAACTCCTGAACGAACCCTGACTTCCTAGAGGCCTCCTCATCCAGCCCCTGACCCCCCAGAATTGAAGGGTCCTTCCTGAGGACCACTACTGAATCCTGAAGGCTCTTAAGCAGTGGCATGACATCTCAGGTTCATGTTTAGAAAACCATTAGACCAGCAGGATTGGGACAGTTAGTTTTTGCTGTGTAAAACCATGAACCCCACAGAGGCTTAAAGAAACAATCACTTCACTGCTCATGATTCCGTGGGCAAAGCAAAGCACATGGCCAAACCCTGAGCCCGTGCACGTAGGGACCAGTTAAAGGTGTGGATACAAACTGGGGACCGTCGCTGCAGCCATCTACTGCAGAGGGGTGCATTATTTCATCTGTGAGTTCCTTCAAAACTTGTGGATGGATTTTCTATGGCCTTGGTGATTTATTATTATTTTTTTAATGTGAGAGATGATGAGATTTTAAACAAGGTTCATGAGAAGGGTAAAATCAGGGGACAGGAAAGTATGTACGTTCTGTTTTGATTTCTATTTATGTTTAAATTGACTTCAATGTATGCTCATTTTCCCACTGGGAAGTTTAGTGTTTTACAAACCAAGAGAATTCATTCTGTAGACTTAATATTTCTATAAAGTAATCATGATCACAATGTATGATCCCCTAGAACCTCACGCTGTTTATAGATCTACAACCAGAGAAGTACCCATTTAAATTTATTTTTTGGTTTACAAGTTAGTTCTCTACATTAAGGAGACCACTTAATTATTTCAAGTATAAAAGAAACAAATTCTTGTTCTTTTGGTCAATATTTTTATCTCTTCAAAGTGCTCTGATTACTCATTCATTCCAAAAATACTTAGTTTATTATGTGCAAGGAACACAGTGCCACGTAAGATATGGTTTTCCCATTTGCTATCCCCTCCCTATCACAGGCTTATTCATTCAGCAAATATCTACTGAGTATATTTTATATGCCAAACGCAATTATAACTCTGCATATCAAACTCATACAATCAACAAATACGCACTGAGTGTCAGTTACGTGCCAGGCACTATGCTAGACAGAGCTCCAAGGGTGAGCAAAGCTCAGCACTCTTTTACTTTCTGTAGTTTACAGTGGACTTGGGAATACAGACATTAATCTGAAAAATCACACAAACATGAGTATATTCAATCACAAAACGACATATAAGAAAAGCACAATAGGGCTTCCCTGGTGGCGCAGTGGTTGGGAGTCCGCCTGCCGATGCAGGGGACGCGGGTTCGTGCCCCGGTCCGGGAGGATCCCACATGCCGCGGAGCGGCTGGGCCCGTGAGCCATGGCCGCTGAGCCTGCGCGTCCGGAGCCTGTGCTCCGCAGCGGGAGAGGCCACAACAGTGAGAGGCCCTCGTACCACCAAAAAAAAAAAAAAAAAAAAAAAAAGCACAATAAAAGAAAAGAATAGCCTGCACTACGGAGCCATAAAAGGCTCTCCTAAGTGATGTCTGAGCTGAGATTAGAGGTCTGGGAAGAGCCAGTGGGGGAACAAGAGAAGAAGAATCCATGGCAAAAGCCACAGCACACAAAAAGGGCTGGAGGAGCACAGCCCGTGACCAGAACTGAAGGAAGGGAGGGGTAGAGAGACTGAGGTGAGAAGTTGTGGAGACGAGACTGGAGGTGGGTAACGGGAGATGGCTCATGCTGTTGAAACTGAGAAGGATCCTGTGGGACCCTCCTGGGTAGAAAAAGCTTTTCTGTGTCCCCCATTTCTTATTTGCAGGAAAAGGGCTTCAACCCCCTAGACCTTCCCTGAGTTTCAAAGGGCAGGTGCAAACAGTTGCTAATCAGGGAAGGGAGGGAATACAGAAACAAAGGAGCAGCAGTCAAGAAACAATAACGACAAATGCAAGACATGCAGCCACCATTATGGTATCATACAGAATAGTTTGTTTCATCATCCCTACGATTTCCTATGCTTCATCTTTTCATCCTCCTCTACCCTCCCCCCAAACCTCACTCACCCCATATAAGGAACCAACTTACCACCCCCCAACCCGGGAGCAAGCAAGGGCACCTGTTACTTGTTTTCCCTCCCTCCATGAGTCCCAATTAAGCCTTGCTTGAAAGAAAGAAGGAAACAACAGTACAGAGATGGGGCGGTGTCCTTGGTTCCTCCTCAAGAATACACTTAACATTGTATCTTTCAAAAAAACAAACAAAAAAAACCATTGTATCTTTCAGTTCTTCTGCTGTAACTAAGGCCCCCTTCCACGTGGAGGATGGTAACTTCAGGCTGAGCACAAGAATCCTGAAACAACCACACTGTTACCTCACCACCAACCAATCAGGAGAAAGTCACACACTCTGCAGCTCTCACCCCAAATACTGCCTATAAAAACTTCTCCCCCCAAAAAACCATCGGATAAGTTCGCGCATTTTTGAGCACGTGCCACCTGTTCTCCGTGCACAGCCCTGCAGTAAACCTTTCTCTGCTCCCAACTTCGACAATTCGGTTTGTTTGGCCTCACTGTGCGTTGGGCACACAAACTTGCGTTCGGTAACACCGTGAAGGGCTGTGGGTCATGGTAACTACATGGGCTTTTATCTTAAGATAAATGAGAGAAGCTGAAGGATTTTAAGTGGGAGGGGGGGCACTATCAGATTTGTTTTTAAAGGGACTGCGCTGACTGTCATGTTGGAGCAGAGATTGGTGTGGGGCTGGGTGGACGCAGGAAAGCGAGGAGGAGGAATCCCTGTTTAGTAGTCCAGGTGGGAGCCTTGACGAGGGTGGTGCCCGTGTAAATGGAGAAAAGGAGATGGATTTCTGAATTACAGTTGGTAAAAACAGACTCTGGTGATGGGTGTGGTCGTGCTGAAGGAGAGGGAGGTATCAAAGCGGACTCCAAGGTCCCCAAACGGTTGAATAATACCTTTAGTAAGGTTTCTGCCTACATCTATACCAATTCCAATCTGTGTCTTTTCCCCGCACCAGCAAGCATTCTCTGACGCCAGCTGGGTACCCTATAAGTCAACTCAATTCTGACACTATCTACCCGGAGACAGCGTTAAGATGCCACAGGTTAAGGGCTCAGTCCCACGAAACTGCCCCCCTTCAGACACCAATCACAAGTCCAGGTTGTTACCTGTGCTTCTGACCCCACTGGCTATAGGTCAGATCACGACCCCCTCCTCAGGTTTGATTAACTTGCTAGAGCAGCGCACAGCACTCAGAGAAACATTTTACTTACTTGGTCACGGGTATACGATAGAAGAACATAGCTCAGGAAGAGCCGGAGAGAAGAGGGTTGTAGGGCATGTGGAAAGGGGTGCAGAGCGTCCATGCCTTCTCCAGGTGCGCCACTCTACTCAACCTTCACGAGCCTGAAGCCTGTCCGAACCCAGTCCCTTAGGATTTTTCTGGAGGCTTCATTACATTGGCCACTGGTGATAGAACTCAACCTCAAGCGGCCCTCTCCCCCCAGCGATCTGAGGATGGGACTGAAAGTTCCAACCCTCTAATCACGTGGTTGGTTCCCCTGGCAACCAGCCCCCCGGCTTAGGTGCTTTCCAAATGACCTCATTAACATAACAAAAGACACCTTGATTACTCTCCTCACAGGAAATTCCAAGGGCTTTAGGAGCTCTTTGCCAGAAATGGGGACAAAGACCCAACATATATACACTGTATTTCTTATTCTAAATCACAGGATCACATTACCAACTTGTTAGAGATGGAAACAACACACTTTCTTTCGCGTCAGAATTGCAGAGGCAATCCATGAGGTCGTCCACAAGATATATCGGTTTCTACTGTGTCATAAACCACTCCCAAAATGTAATGGCTTAAAACAACAATCATTTACTTACAATTTTGAGGTTTGGCAATTCGAGCTGTGCTCATCCGACTGGTTCCTTTACTGCTAGCCTCTGGGCTCTGGCTGGTGAATGCAGTTAGCTGGAAGTTTAGCTGACTAAGAGCTCTCAGCTGAGATGACCTATTGGCTGTTCCACCTGATCTCATCTTCCAGAAGGCAAGCCTGGCTCCTTTACATGGTGGTCTCGGGGCTCCAAAGAATAACAAGAGAAGCTATTCCCAAAGGGCTATCACTTTTCAAACTTCTGCTTTGCACTTCATTTACTTTTGACCCATTGGATAATACAAGTCACGTAGTGAAGCCCAGAGTCATTGTACAAGAGGATCACTAAGGGGCATGGATATAGGGAGATGTGACCAAATGGGGGAAAATTACTGAAACAATCTGCCACACATGGTTTCATTGTTTTAACTATGAATGACTTGAAAACTGGGAGGATTTTCTATGATCTCAGGGATTTATTTACGTTTATGTAGAACCAATACAATGTTACTGCCAACTAAAGAATGTCACTCGTGTGGTGCTCCAAGGACAAAGGTGCTTCAAGGACAAAGGACGACCCTGCCTCAAAAAGTGTCAGCGTTACACCCCCTACAGGACTCTTAATCGCCCTCCCTGCCATGTTGCTATGGTTACGAAATTCCTAAGCCCACCTGGGCTATGGGACCTGTTCCAAATGAGGAAAGGCATCTGGCCTGTCCCACTCCCACCCTATAGAAGGAAGGTGTACATGCCTCGACCAATCAGTAAATGAAATTTTCACCTCAGACCATTCCTTTGTTTTCTGGCTATAAAAACTGATCAATAGCACATGTTCAGGGTCGACTCTCCCAGACTACTAGGAAGTCGGCCCGCTGTTCTGGCAGCGACCCCCTTCCCGCTAGTAAATTCTATCTTATTTACTTTCTGCCTTGTGTCTGGAAATTCTTTTCCAACCCGCGCTCGGACCACAACAACTCGCTATCTGGCTCTGCGAGGATTCAGTCATTAGCCGCTACAGTCGCTGACCTTCAACACACCCTGAAAGGAGTTCAGGGCGGAGATCAGGAATGAGGCCCTCTGTGCTCTGGGAAAACTAGCAAAACAGGACTTCAAATAGATATTTTCAGGAGAAATTTTTATGAAACCAATTTCTTGCATCTTCCCATACTTAGAAAAGCACTAAAATCATTAACTAAGGTGCCTGTTCTTCAGGACTAGCAGTTACCTTCTACCAAGATGTGTGCACGATTGCACGTAGCCCTTCTGCAAAATCAACATAATCACAAAATCCTGCTCTTTGGAGCAATGCTCCAGAGCTATCTGAACGGCTGTCTCCTGGGCTACAGTCCTAAGTCACCAAATAAAACTGAAGCTCACAGCTCCCACGTTTTTATTTCATTCAACATTATCTAGGTACAACTACTACTTGACCTGGTGTTCTTGATCTAGCATCACATACACAGGTGTATCAAGTAAATAGTTTGCTTAGTCAAACACCCCTTATCCCCTGCTAAATCTCATACTTTGTATGTCTATTACTGCCCTGCTATACCCTCAAAACAAGGCAAAATATATAAAATATACAAGATTCAACTAAATCACCTAACAAAACATTACCCTTATTTCACCAGACCAAAGTTGGTATTATCAAAATCTAGCCTCCTAACTATCAATGCATTACTTAGATATGTAAAGCTCATATAGACAGACATCCCCCTAGATCTCCCATTTACCTCCAACAAAATCAAAATTAAAGTACATTTTAATAGTCTCCAAAAGAAAAAAAAATTTCGATACTAATTTTAACACACAATCCAAACTACCATACCGAATATCAATATAGCACTTAAATACATAATTCTTATATATATAAAATCCAACTCAACCTGTTAATGTAGCTTAATAATTAAAGCAAGCCACTGAAAAATGCCTAGATGAGTTTACTAACTCTGAAAACACATAGGTATGGTCCCAGCCTTTCTATTAATTTCTAATAAAATTACACATCCAAGTAGCTGCATCCCAGTGAGAATGCCCTCTACATCATAAAAGATTAAAAGTGAGAGTTTGACTAAGTTACATTAACTAAACAGGGTTGGTAAATTCACACCAGCCACGGCAGTCATACAAGTAACCCAAATTAATAGAAATCCAGTGTAAAGCGTGCCAAAGAGTACCCCAAAATAAAGTCCTAGCTAAGCTGCCATAAGCCATCGCTAAAATAAAAATAAGCTACAAAAGTGACTTTAACATTTCTGATTACACAACAGCTAAGATCCAAACTGGGGTTAGATATCCCACTATGTTTAGCCCTAAACCCAAATAATTCTAAAAACAAAATTATTCACCAGAGTACTACTGGCAATAGGCTAAAACTCAACGGGCTTGGCGGTGCTTCACACGCCTCTAGAGGAGCCTGTTCTATGATCCATAAACCCCGATAAACCTCACCAACCTTTGTTAATACAGTCTATATGCTGCCGTCTTCAACAAACCCATAAAAGGAATAACAGTAAGCATAATGATCAGTCATAAAAATATTAGGTCAAGCTGTAACCTATGGGATGGGAAGAAATGGGCTACGCCTTCTACCTCAAGAACATAAAATATTTTATAAGACACTTTTTATGAAATTAAAAACCAAAGCAGGATTTAGTAGTAAATTAAGAATCAAATGCTTAATTGAATCAGGCCTGGAAGCACACAGGCACCACCCTTCACCCTCCCCAAATATCGAAGACTTCTTATAACCTATTAACAAGTACCAACATGTGTTTGGATGAATCAAAAAGTGTGGCTTAACCAAAAGCACCTAGTTTACACCCAGGAGATCTCATACTGTATGAACATTTGGAACTAAAACTAGCCCAAACTTCCCACCAAGCTCAACTATTAAAAGTAAATTAAATGAAGCACTGAAAGCAGCAAAAAGCAAAGCTTACCCCTTTTACCTTTTGTATAACGATTTAACTAGAAAACTTTAGCAAAGAGAACTTAAGTTAAACACCCCGAAACCAGACGAGTTACTTCTGAACAGTTTATAAGAACAAACTCACTTAATGGGCAAAACAGTGAGAAGATACATAAGTACAGGTGGCAAGCCTAAAACCCTGGTGCTAGCTGCGGTGACATAACGTGTCCTCAGTAGTCAAGATCAGAGCATAGAATTAATTGACGCTCCTCCCATGGATACTCTCCTCCTGCATCACCACAGCTCTAATGCACTGATTCCCAGCAAGCTCTCCAGCCCCTGCAGTATCAGCCCCTGTTGGTTTTGTGCTTCTAATGAGGAAACTTGGAATTATTTTTTGGTCTCCATATTCTCTTGTATTTGACTTAAAGTGTTTCTGGGATCGCTATACATTTGCTTATGTTAGCTTTCCATTTCCTAACAGACATAATGATTGCATCAGTCAGCTATTAGTATATAATTGACAAAACACAATCTGTTGCATACAATAAACACTGATTTTGCTCACATGTCTGTGGTCAGCTGGGGAGTCTGCTGATCTCAGCTCATCTGAGTCAGCTCCATGTATATCTTATTGTCCTTAATCCGCAGGGTTAGCTGATAAGGATTTTTCAGTAATGACTTATCTTTTAAATCTACTGGCCACACTGAGTTCCCCGGTTGGTTGGTTTGCTTGTTAGTTTTCTAATTTGCCTCTCTCTCCCCTTCCCTCTCCTTCTCCCTCTCCCCTCACCCCACTCATCCGTGTTTAAAATGTGGTTTTTAAAAGGTTTTAAGACATGGTAGCTTGTTTCTTTGACTTTTTATTTCAAATTTTTTTCCAATTTTTAAAATGATTTTTTAAAAGATGCCTTGTCTTTGATCCACTTTATTTATGAAATGTATAGAGACATTTTAGTTTGTCTATTGTTTCTACACCTGTCAATTGCCAGAACAGAAGGGTAAGAAATTTGTTCACTAAACTAAGATATCAAGTGTATCACTCACTGTGCCCTTTTTATTCCAACTATATCAAGACATTCTTTCCTTTTCTGGTATTATTCAGAGGAAGGATCATTTTCTATCCTTAACTTTAAATGAAAGTTCTAGCTAGACATTTATCAAACACCTAGCACTTTCAGAGGCTTCTCAGGCTATTTTGCCAGTTATCGGAGAAGCAATGACCATGAAAAGAAGCTCTGAAATCTCCCCCAGAGAATCAGTGATGAAAAAATAAATTACTCCTAGAATGGATAAATCTTCTGTGGTTGATGGGATAGGAATTTGCTAACTTAGGGTCACCTACTTAGGTACGATTACATATGCTTTATGGATTAATCATAAATATTAATGGCAGAAGTTATGGAAGTAGAAAATAAAGGCTTGCAAGTAAACACACCTGCAAATATTCATCATGGTAAGTTTATTGAATGACAGTGAGCCACATTTCTAGGAAGCAAGCCCATGTCATAGACTAGAATACGGAATCAAAGCTCACCCAGTGGGATTTCAGGGCATGTGGCTGAATTGCACATGACCATCTGCTCTCCCACCATCATTTCTTGGTAACACTTCTGAATGTGTACATCACGCAGATTCTGGCCCCAGAAATGCATATGGCAGGACAACAGTCAATCATGATCAGAAGAGAGTCAGTAGTGCTAAAAAATCTGGTAGTGTGGTTAAGAGCATTGGCTCTGGAGTCTGACATTCTTGGGCCTGAATCTCAGTTCTGTTACTCACTTGCTCTTTGACCTTGGGCAAATCACTCAACATCCTTGAGCCATGGCTAGGGATTCAGGGAGCTTGTCTGTCCTGGGGAAGATTCTAGTCCTAAGATCAGCCTCCTTGAGCACCACTCCACCATCTGCCCCTCCCAACCCCTGCCCACCCACGAGGCCTCTAAATTTCCTTCCTGGGGTTTCTGTAGGAAGAAGAACCTGAGTCTCCCCTCTGGTGGAGACATGGGGCTCTGTGTCCTTTCTTTCCTCACTCACTGACCTTACAAGCATTTATGTTTGTATCCCACTATGCCCAGCCAAGCATAAAACCCTCCAATCGCTAAAAGGAAAAAAAAAACATACAGCAGAAACAAAACAAAACACATTCTAATAGCTCAGTAAATTATCTAGTCAGAGTGAAATAGTACTAACTAATTTTAAGGGTATTGATGAGAATTCAATGTGATAATATATGGTAAAGTATATAAAAGCACTTAATGTAGATATATAATAACATCTCAATAAATATTATTACTACTGTCTACCTCACAGGAGCAACATTTCATAAACCAGAGGGTCAATGCTTGATATTGAACCTCTTGGGCATTTCACCTTGAAGACAGACAGGTCTAAATTCAAATTCTGGCTCCCCCTTTTTAAGGACATGCAATATTTTTCAGCCTTTGGTAACCTCTTCTATCTTCCAAGACCTTCCGAATTTGAGGTTGTCTACTCTTACTTCCCAAATGTCTACTTTATATGAGTAGCATTATGCTAATTAAGATATGCAACAGGGGCCTGAAATCCCCCATAGCAGCAACACAGGGTGTGTTTCTAGAGCTCTGTCTCTCCCTGTTTTCTTTACTTTCTCTCTGCCCTTTTTAAGTTTCCTGTCTGGCCTCTGGGGGCACTTGACATTTTAACATGGGCACAAGGCATAAAGGCACCAGAAGGAAGCAAAAGGAAGGAGAAAAAACTCAGTAGACCCTCTTCCTTTTGTAACACCTTATCTTATCATTACCATTTTTCCTATTAAAAGATAATAATAGTTAACATTTATTGAGCAGTTGCTCTGTGACACCCCTGTTCTAAGCAATTTGTATGTATTATTTCTTTCAATCCTGACAACTCTAAGAGTTGGGGATTGTAACTGTCCTTCTTTCTAGACAAGGGAATGATGCAAACAAACTGAACAACGAGACAAAGGCCACACAACTAATTATTGTGTGTCAAACCCAGGCAGAGAGCCCAAGATCTTAACCACCACATTCTTTTTCCCCTTAGTTTTCCTCTGTTTTAAAAACATATTTTCATTTCCTTCAGGATTCTTACAAGTTGTGATTTGCTTTCAGTTTGTTATCTATACAGTTGCAATTCTTAATAAACCTTTTAAAAAAAGTCAAACAATACAGATGTCTACACAGTAAAAGTGAAAGTCCCCTTCCCCATACCTCACTAGGAAAGCACCATTAATTGTTCAGTGTAGACCTTTCCTATGAATCTCAATAGCATTCTGTACTGACATCACAATGGCCATAGTAGGAGAAAACCAGTATCATGGAGTTCTAATAGCATGACTATAATATGCAGGAACTATGTCCAGAATTGCTTTCTGAGTTCTGATTATTTCTGTTAAACTTTCTTCACTTTACCGCAACCTTTAAGGAGAATTTAGAAGTAGAAAAGTGACTCCAGAGGCAGCTCCTAGGAGATAAGATGGCCCATGAGCCCTCCTTCAGACCAAGCTCTGTGGGAAGCTGAACACTCCAGTGACCAATCACCATATACATGATGAAAAATTATTATCCAAGCCACCAGGAGTTCCATCATTCATAAAGTGGCATCCTAAAACGGCCATTTCCAAACCACCAGACCAATCTCTTTTGTAGCTAAAGGTAAATTCTTAGAATGCAATTCATTCATTCAACACATATATATTCAGCACCTACCATGTGCTACACACTCCTAGGTACTTAGGATTAAGAAAGACAAATAAGGGCTTCCCTTGTGGCGCAGTGGTTGAGAGTCCGCCTGCCGATGCAGGGGACACGGGTTCGTGCCCCGGTCCGGGAAGATCCCACGTGCCGCGGAGCGGCTGGGCCCGTGAGCCATGGCCGCTGAGCCTGCGCGTCCGGAGCCTGTGCTCCGCCGCAACGGGAGAGGCCACAGCAGTGAGAGGCCCGCGTACCGCAAAAAAAAAAAAAAAAAGAAATAGACAAATCAGAAAAAAACTCCGTGTCTTCATGGAGCATACATTCCAGAGGAGGGTAAGAGAAAAAGACAACAAAGCAAAATCATTTAATAAAATACATACTGTGTCAGAAGGTGGGAAGTATTATGGTGGAAAAATATCAGAGTAAAGAGGGTTGGATAGGCTTGAGATTTTACTCATGTTGCTTATTTCTCATTTAAGATATTTTCTTCTATGGTCTCACCTATTTTAAATATTTTGTCTTTTTATTGTGGGATGGAATTTACATACAGAAAAGTACATAAAATGTAAATATGCAATTAAATAAATGATGTATTATTATAAGGTGAACACCCATGTACCCACCACTCCACTCATGAGATACAATGGCTGTCATCCTACATGCTTCCCACGTTACTGTCTGCTATACACTGAATGTTTGTGTCCCCCCCAAATTCATATTGTTGAAGCCTAAACCCCAAGGTGATGGTGTTTGGAGTTGAGTCTTTGGAGATGATTAGGTCATGAGGGTGAAGCCCTCATGAATGCCATTACTGGCCTTATAAGAGAGACCCCAAAGAGCTCCCTTGTCCCTTCTACTTTGTGAGGACAGAGTGAGAAGATGGCTGTCTATGTACCAGGAAGCAGGCCCTCTCCTGACATTGAATCTGCTGGTGCTTTGCTCTTGGACTTCCCAGTCTCCAGAACTGTGAAAAAGAAATATTTGTTGTTTAAGCCACTAGTCTATGGTATTTTTGTTATCGCAACCTGAATGGACTAAGACATGGTCCAACCACAATACCCTCCACAGACTTCCAGAGGTAACCACTATTCTGACTTGCACTCTCCCTTGCATTTTTAATAGTTTTACTACCCACATACGCCTCCCTAAAAAAGATAGTATAGCCTTTGGGATTTCCTCTTTGGTGAGGTGCTTGCTCCATGTCTCTAGGCATTTTTCTAAATTGGGCTGTCTCCCATTTTCTTATTGATTTAGAGAAGTTCTTTTCGATTCTGGATATAAGTTCTTGGTCATATATGATGCAAATATTTGTCCCCTCCCTGACTAGCGTTTTCACTTCTTACCGTGTCTGTGACAGGCACGGAAGGGGCTCTGCTCACCTGAGAGGAGTGCGGTTAGCAGCTGTTGGCTCCTTTGGGTTCCTTCTCAGTTTCTGAACTGGGCTCATGCTTTTTGGGGTGGCTGCTGGCCAACGACTGAGCAGGTGGTGCTACTCAGGTCTGGCCATTTCTGCCCAATGCGGGGCTCCTTTAACAGTCAATCTGCCCTCCAGAACTCCCTGTTGGGCTGGCAGAGGTTTTCCACTTTTTCTTTCTGAGCTCGATGTTGGATAATTTGTCCTGATCTATCCTCCAGTTTACTCATTCTCTTCTGAGGGGTCCAATCCTCAATACATTCATGGCATTCTTAATTTTGGTTATGAATTTTTCTTTCCTAGAAGTTCAGATGGATTCTTTTTCAAACCTGCTTTGCAGATGTTTTCAAGTTTGTCATTGATTTCTTTAAACCTGTTTGATAATATCTGAAATTACAAAAATCTCTTTCTGCTGTTATTTTAGCAGGTTCTTTTTCATGATGTCTTGTCTTCTAGTGGCACCGTGGACTCCATGCTGCTTGATGCCTTAGGAAAATTATTTCTGGTGGCCTCCAAAGGCCTAGGATGGAGAGGCTTTGTGGTTCGATTAGGTCAGACACCTTGCAGCACTTCCTGTTCAGAATGCATCAACTAAGTTCAGGGTTTGAGGGACCCAGCTCATTGAAGCTATGAGTTCTGGTGTTACAAATCCGCATGAGACAGGCATGTGCCAACTTCTCAGGGACTCTTTTCCTTCTCTTTCTTCTTCTCTAGCTGTGCTCAGAGCCAAGGCGGCCTTCTCTGTAGTCTCCTGCGATAGGGAATAAGGGTTAGGGTGAGGGTTACTCCTTATCCTGGAGGTGCAGTCTTCCCGGGTCCTTCCATAATGCTGCAGAATCACCTGTAAGACTCCCTTTATTTTGAAGTGTCCTGGTCCTGGACATCTGGATCCCAAGTGTAAAGCCAATTCATCTTTGGTGCTCTGATAGCTTATACCTCGGATTACAGGCTATCGTCCCCAAATTAAACATTAACCTGGGAGTTCACTATTGTTTTCTTAGCTCTTCAATACTTTTTTTTTTTTTTTTTTTTTTTGCGGTATGCGGGCCTCTCACTGCTGTGGCCTCTCCCGTTGCGGAGAACAGGCTCCGGATGCGCAGGCTCAGCGGCCATGGCTCACGGGCTTAGTTGCTCCGCGGCACGTGGGATCTTCCCGGACCAGGGCACGAACCCGTGTCTCCCGCATCGGCAGGCGGATTCTCAACCACTGCGCCACCAGGGAAGCCCTCTTCAATACTTTTAAGGTATTATTTCAACATTTTCAATGACAAGGTTGATCCAAATAACCTAGTGTGGTAGATGAATATGGCCACAAACTATCTGCAGCTCTTTCTGTCAAGAGATGGAAACTATTTTCCCTTCCCTTGAATTCAGGCTGGTCTTATGATTTGCTTTGACCAGCAGAAAGCAGTGGAAGTGACACTGTAGGACTTCCAAGCCAAGGCCTCAAGAGGCCCTACAACTTCCACTCCTGTCCTCTTGGAACCCAGCCACCACGAGAAGAATTAAGAGCAACTTAGGTGCCCTGGCTGACAGTCTTAGCTAACTGTCAGATGTGTGACTAGGGTCACCTGGGGCCAGCCAGCTCCCAGCCAACTTGTCATCTGACTGCAGGTCCATGAATGATCCACGCAAGATCAATAGAACTGCCCCTAATGAGCCCAGGCCAAACTGATGGTCCACAGAACTGTGATCAATAAAACTGTCATTGTTTTAAATCACAAAGTTTTGGGGTAGTCTCTTATGCAGCAATAGATAACTGACACACCCAGCTCACAAGTTATTAAAAACTACAACTACCCTAAACTGAAATGTTGATGCTAACAACATCACTAACTTAATTTTATTTATTATTTTGAGATGGTATTTACGCAAAATTTGTTAATAATCTAAGTATATTCTACTTTAGTAATCAAATATTTGATGGCAGAATTGGATTTTAATCTTTTTACTTTTGATTCCAGAAAATCTTTAAGCATACATGATTAGAATGGCCAAGTCCATGTGGATATACTAAAGCCAATTGATCAATAAAACATGATAAGAGGAACTCTACCTTCCTTTCTCCAATCCCTTCCCCAAGTGGACTAAAATTAGCTCCACTAAAAGCAATTTTAAAAACAAAACTCACTGGACCTAGAGATTATCATACTAAGCAAAGTCAGTCAGAAAGAGAGAGATAAATACCATATGGTATCACTTACATGTGGAATCTAAAATACGACACAAACGAACCTATCTATGAAACAGAAACAGACTCACAGACATAGAGAACAGACTTGTGGTTGCCAAGGGGGAGGTGGGGGAGGGAAGGATTGGGAGTTTGGGATTAGCAGATGCAAACTAATATATATAGGATGGATAAACAACAAGGTCCTACTGTATAGCACAGGGAACTATATTCAATATCCTGTAACAGACCATAATGGAAAAGAATATGAAAAAGAATACATATATATATATAAAACTGAATCACTTTGCTGTACAGCAGAAATTAACACATTGTAAATCAAGTATACTTCAATAAAATAAAATAAAGTAAAATAAAATAAAGAAACAAAACTCATTCTTTAACCTAGAAACCTGAGTGTAGAAAAGGGAATAATATAACTCTAAGGCCATTCACTTCATTCCAAGTTAACATCCTACTCGTGTTTTGGATAAAAGCCTTTTTAATTTCTTTCTACAGCAAAGCTCCGAAAAGAATTTTGGGAGCAAAAGAATCTTTCACTACATCTTCCTGCTTATGTATTCTTAGCATCTATACATGTACAACTAAATTTCTTACTCATAGTACAATACAAAGCAGAATAGCATTACTTCTCTTAGATAAAAATTAATTTGGATTACTCAATTCCAAAGTTGTTTATGATTCTTTTCAGAGTGGTGTATTCAACAAAATTTCTTTGAAAAAATGTTTTATTTTATAGAAAAAGAATTCCATTTAAAATACAGTTTACCTAAAAGATACCTAGGGAGTAAATTATTCAAATTGTTGATTCAACAACTGTTTTATGATGAAAGGAACTTAATCTTATTTGTAGCTTACTAACATTGATATGAGTGATTGTTTTTTTGCAAAGTATACCCTTTATCTCATACAATTGTATGTGGAAAATGTTTACAAATTATTATGTAAATTAGCTTCTTCACCATTCTCCAGATTAGTTGTGTTTTGTTATATATATATATATATTAAATTAATTTATTTTTGTCAGTGTTGGGTCTTGTTGCTGCACGTGGGCTTTCTTCATTGTGATGCGGGGGCTTCTCATTGTGGTGGCTTCTCTTGTTGCGGAGCACGGGCTCTAGAACGCAGGTTCAGTAGTTGTGGCACACGGGCGTAGTTGCTCTGCGGCATGTGGGATCTTCCCAGACCAGGGCTCGAACCCATGTCTCCTGCATTGACAGGCGGATTCTTACCCACTGGGCCACCAGGGAAGTCCCGTGTTTTGTTATATTTGGATGCTAAAGTGCTTATAGTGGATATATGATCAACGTGCTGAAGGACTGTAGCAATAAAGAATATTTTCTTAATAACTGTAAAACTCAATATGTAAGAAGCTAATGACAATGATAATAGTTTTAAGAAACTTGCTTGGTATTGAGACAATAATGATGGTATCAACATAAGGTACAATTAACACAATTTTGCCTTGATTTGGTCATATTTGTGGATTGTTATAAAGAGATTATTTCTTTATAATTTTCTAGAACTGCATAGGTGAAGCAGAAACAATAAAATAAGGAAGAACGAAAAATAATTTGGTTGGTGTCAGGGAAAATAATGGATACACAATATTGCCTTGGAACTGGCTGATTCTACTATGTCATCCCAAGAGTCAACTATGAAGGGAGGTATTCTAAAAAGGCTTTTTTAAGAAAATAGGCTAACTATGAAGATCTTTATGACTGAATAAATTTAGGACAGTATATAATGTGTAATTAGCAGAGATTTTCAGTTTTAAATTGTTAAATGTTAAATTATAGATGATGAAAAAGATTATCCACAAATCTGAGTTTTTTCATGAGCTGAAAAGTCTTAGAAAAATCAGAGCTGCAGGAAAGCGTAAATGGATTGATGGCTTCACTTAAGCCTTTGGTTTTTATGATCCTAGCATGAAGGCATCCCGGACATCTCCTATGATCACTATGATGCTTTCATGTAATTATGATTACCCAAAACAAGTACCTCAGCCACTTCTGCAGTAAACGCTGATGGAAAGGAAGGCTACTTGAGAAGACAGAAAAGCCTGAGTGTTGAAAACAGCGCCACCTAGGAGGTGAATTTGTTTTTAACAAGCCAGCTTTTCAAAAGGTAATCAGTCACTAGATTCTATTCCACGTGACCTCTAGGAAGCCGATAAAAAATTTTAGACTACAAGTGATGGACTTTGGAAACATAGGGGAATCTTGTATGGTACACATTGTGACTGGATATCTGAGACTTTTCAGCATAAATGGCTCAGCATCCATCCATGTTATAATCACTTAATATTGGCATTACAGTGTCCAAAGTATAACTCAATGAAAAAAAAAAACATTACATTTGAAATCCTGTCTACTATGACCAGACTAAAGAAACCCACATTAACACTTGTACCTTCACCAGTTCTTCTACTAGTTGTGGGACACAAATCCTTGGCTTGAACTACACAGTTGTTTGGCTCAAGCCAAGAATCTAGGAATGGGGATTTTCTTGCCTTAGTCCTGAAAGGCAACCAACCTTCTTTCTGGGAGGCCCATGCAATTACCAGTGAGTGCAGTTCAATTAGCCAAACACAGTGATCAAAGTTAATTAGGAAACAGTAATAAGCAGCAACAGGTTTCAGAGCATACTAAGCCCTGTGTGTTAGAGGCATGGTCCCGGGCAGGCCTGGCATACATGGGTGCCTCTTTCTGAGGAGGAGGGGAGGGGCACCTGGTGGCTCTCGTGAACACATATACACACTAGAGACATGGCAAAAATTCCCCTCCAATAATTCTTATTATCCAGAACCCACAGAAGTCTATAACCCATAGGATGGCTCTGGTTTTGTGAATTATACCTACTTAACAGAAAATCTTAAGAAATTCTCTTATATTCACATGTGATGATGATACTGCAAATATGTACTCTCTCTGTGTGTGTGTGTGTGTGTGTGTGTGTGTGTTTGGGTTGGGAGAGGTGAATGTGTATCCCTGCAGGATACACATATACACACATATTTAACAAGGAGAATGAGAGAATTACCCCAATCTGCAGCATGGATATATAAACATAACACTGAAAAGTCAAGGAAAAAGCTAAACAATTTAGTTTTATTCATTAGTCATGGCTCTTCCTTTACAAGTCTATTAGACAAAGCAACTAACTAGCAGTCACATCTCCCCGACTGTGAGTAAAGAGAAGTGAAATACCCAGCCATAATAGGGGAAAAGAAATGCAGCACAGGTGAACAGCTCCCACCAACCCATCCTCTCTGCTTTTCTGAGCACCCTGTCCCTCAGGACGCCACCTCCCTGGTTCTTACTGTGTATGGTTTACTTCTCCAGACAGACACCAGGGTCCTTGAAGGCAGGTTAAGCCCTCTTCTCTTGGGCACCCTTGAGCTGCTGGCATGGGGCCAGGCACCTGGTAGTGGCTTATTGGTTGATTGATGTCATGGGGCAGGAGGGATGGGCCTGAAGGGAGGGCGACTGATTCCAGCTGAGGAACGAGGGAGGCAGGCACAGGCTGAGGGCAATGAACGCCGGAAGGGTGGGGGCAGGAGGGTCAGTAGCTCCAAAGGAGTCTGCTCCCCCCACCCCTGCCCTAGTGGCTCTGACCTAGGAGCTTGGGCTAAAAAGAATAGTTTACAGAAGTAATCCCTTAGAGGGATAAATTCTTAGAGGAACACACAGAAAGAACAATGTTTGACATAAATCACAGCAAGATCTTTTTTGGCCCACCTCCTAGAGAAATGGAAATAAAAACAAAAATAAACAAGTGGGACCTATTGAAGCTTCCAAGCTTTTGCAAATCAAAGGAAACCATAAACAAGATGAAAAGACAACCCTCAGAATGGGAGAAAATATTTGCAAATGAAGCAACTGACAAAGGATTAATCTCCAAAATATATAAACAGCTCAGGCAGCTCAATATTAAAAAAAACAAACAACCCAGTCATAAAATGGGCAGAAGACCTAAACAGACATTTCTCCAAAGAAGACATACAGATGGACAAGAAGCATATGAAAAGCAGCTCAACATCACTAATTATTAGAGAAATGCAAATCAAAACTCCAAGGAGGTATCACCTCACACCAGTCAGAATGGGCATCATCAGAAAATATACAAGCAAGAAATGCTGGAGAGGGTGTGGAGAAAAGGGAACCCTCTTGCACTGTCGGTGGGAATGTAAATTGATACAGCCACTATGGAGAACATTATGGAGGTTCCTTAAAAAACTAAAAACAGAGTTACCATATGATCCAGCAATCCCACTACTGGGCATATACCCAGAGAAAACCATAATTCAAAAAGACACATGCACCCCAATGTTCATGGCAGCACTATTTACAATAGCCGGGTCATGGAAGCAACCTAAATGCCCATCGACAGATGAATGGATAAAGAAGATGTGGTACATATATACAATGGAATATTACTCAGCCATAAAAAGGAACGAAATTGGGTCATTTGTTAAGACATGGATGGATCTAGAGACTATCATACAGAGTGAAATAAGTCAGAAAGAGAAAAACAAATATCCTATATTAACACATATATGTGGAACCTAGAAAAATGGTACAGATGAACTGGTTTGCAGGGCAGAAATAGAGACACAGATGTAGAGAACAAACGTATGGACACCAAGGGGGGAAAGCGGCGGGGTGGTGGTGGGGGGTGGTGTGATGAATTGGGCGATTGGGATTGACATGTATACACTGATGTGTATAAAATGGATGACTAATAAGAACCTGCTGTATAAAAAAATAAATAAAATAAAATTCAAAAATTCAAAAAAAGTTTACAGAAGTAATTGCTCTGAGAGTGATTAAATAAATTACCATAACTCCTGAGACGAAATATGACATCAAGAGTTCTTTGAAAATTATTGGGATAATTGTTCAGTTTCAGAGCCCAATTTTCCCTTCCACAGAAGGTGCTAATCATTTTGATTGCCACCCTACCATTTTATTTCACCCATGTCTTTGTGGTCTTTTAAACACATGTTTGGAAGGAAACAAATTTCAACCAATTTTATTATTTAGTGCTTCCTTTCAACTGTAATGAACTAGAACCTGGAATAGAATAAAACAGGTCTTGTGCCTGATTTGAAATCCAATATAATGGCAATGATCTTTTCCCCCTGATATTAAACTTAAATCTAGAATTGAGACTTTTTGGCCCAGAAATTTTCTAGCCTTAATATGTAATTATAAATGCGGTGGGCTGTCAGCAGTGCAATTATCCATTAAAATGTGTGGAAGGTTCTATATTGGAAATACGACAAGTATTGAGTCATGGAATTCATAACAAATGAATGGCTAAGCAAGGATATAATTTCTAATACACCTTATTTATTCTGAATATTGATGCTTTGCATGAGGTGCTTGAAATAATTGTGCCAGAAGATCAATAAGATTTCAGCCCTTTTAATTGGGAAGGGTGTCAGGATAAACAAAATTACACTAACGGACAGTGAGTGGTGGACTTAGATACATATAATTAGGAGGACGATACATATAATTAGGAGGACGATACATATAATTAGGAGGACGATACACCTTATATTTTTACTATGAAATATTTCAAACATACAGAAAAGTAGAGAATACAGTAAATACATCCATACCCCACTACTCAGTCAAATCTTAAGATTTTGCTATTATTTGCTTTAGCTTTTAATTTTTTAAGAAACACAACTTTTCAGGTTCCAGTGAAGTCGTCTCTTGCCCTGATTCCATGCTGTGCCTTCCAGAAGTAACCACCATCCTAAACTTGGTATCTATCATCCCTATGCAAGTTTCATACTTCTAGTTCAATTGTATGTGTCCATACACATGATACATTGTATTGTTGTGCAGGTTAAAATTTTTATATAAAGTTTATGAACATTCAAGATCTATGAAAATACCACTTTAAAGTTTGGGGAAAAAATAAATGATTTTCTACTCTTCTTTGTAACCTCGTATCTTCTAATTTTTCTAAGAGCAGTTATTACTGATTTCCAAACAAACAATTTGATCAAAAGAATTAAATGGACAGAAATGCTCATTTTACAAAGCGCTCCCTCGGTTGTTGAGAAACCAGTGATGTAGAGTGTGAACCTGCAAACATTCACTGCCCTATGAATTAGATTTACAATTATTTGAAGAGGTAGACGACAAACAGACCTGTTGTTTCCTCCTATAACCAGGAGTAAAGAAAAAGATGTGGTGGTAAATTAATGAAAGGTTGAAGGTTTAAAATGAATTTGAGGAGAAAGAAGATGATAAACAGATGAGGCTAAACCTTCAAGAAAATTAGGAAACAACATAGTTTCATAACTAGAAGTCGTTACTGGTAATTATAGTGATATGATTTGCTTAATACGTTCAGAAGACTGCCTCCTCATTTATCAAGTCTTTGGGGAAAACGAGTTAGCTGCATCCTTTTTATCACTATATTCTATAGGACAGACCATGAAAATGCCTGGGAAACTGAATGGGAGCCCATATCTTCTACTTCATCATAATCTTTTATGTATCAGTGACTAAAGCATTTTTCTTATTTCCAGTATTAGATAATTAAAAAAGAGTTAATGAAAGTGAAATAAAAAGGAGATAAATTTATTAACCTCCATTTTTCAAGGAGCAAATAAAATTTATTTCCTTCAGAGGGCTCATTTCAGGGACTATAAGTTCACATGCCATCAGGGACTGGTCATGTATATTTATTTTACATAAATGCAAATTAGTTACATTTTAATTGAAATATAATTCATATACCATAAATGCACTCCTTTAAAGTGTATAATTCAGTCTTTAGTATAGTCACAAAGTTGTGCAATTGTCACCCCCAAAGAAACCCTGTCCATTAGCAGTCATGCCACCTTTCCCCTCCCCCCAGACTCTGGCAGCCACTAATCCACTTTCGGTCTCTATGGATTTGTCTATTTGGGACATTTCATACAATTGGAATCATACAATATGTGGCTTTTTGTATATGACTTTTTTCACTTTGTGCAGTTTTCAAGGTCCATTTATGTTGTAGCATGTATCCAGGACTTTATTCATTTTTATACCTGAATAATAGTCCATTGTATGGAAATACCAACTTTCACTTATCCATTCATCAGCTGATAGACATGTGGGTCACTTCCTTTTTGGCTGTTATGAATAATGCTGTCATGAACATTCATGTACAATGGCCTCTGAATTTAAGTTCCAAAATTTAAAATTAGTTTTGCAAACAGTTAATATATTAACATGGTTCAATATTACACATACTAGCAATTAACACGGTTCAAATATATAACTTTTATATGTTTTCCCCTACTCCTGTGTCCCACATGCCTGATCACTGCGTTCTGTTCCAGTACTATTTAACAGCTTTTTTTCCCCCCACATCTTTATTGGAGTATAAATGCTTTACAATGTGTGTTAGTTGCTGCTGCATAGCAAAGTGAATCAGCTATATGTATACATATATCCCCATATCCCCTCCCTCTTGCGTCTCCCTCCCTCCCATCTTCCCTATCCCACCCCTCTAGGGGGTCACAAAGCACCGAGCTGAACTCCCTGTGCTATGCAGCAGCTTCCCAGTTTCTTTATGTGTCCTTCCGGCACAGGCAAACATCCTAGTTTTTTCTTTCTTTTTTTTTTTTTTAAATGGAAAGGTAGCAAACTTATGTACTCCTCTGCACCTTGCTTTTTCACTTATCTTGGATGTTTCCATGTTTCTAGACAGCATCCTCATGCTTTTCTAAAGCTGCATGTTCTATATTGTGTGGCTGTAGCACAGTTAATTTAACCAGTCTCCTTTTGATTAATGTTTTGGAGATGATTTAAATGATCTGATATTTATGAAATCCACTTGTGAACTCGTCATATCATAATAAGCAATCAATGAGATAAATAATATCAGGTTTAATAATGGTGAATAAAAGAAGCTACTTAATTTTAATACTACAAAGGAAAACAGAAAAAGGCCTGAGGCTGCTTTTTAAAATAAAATATTGTTATCCTCAATTATTATGCTGTCAGGTAGAACTAGTTACCTGAAATAGGATGAAAACTGGTAAATAGAGATATTGGTCTAGTTGAGCAACTTGTTTTTAAACTATCTTCTGCTTCTCGGAATATTTATCTTTATAGTCCCCCAATTTAATTTAATAGGTCATTTTCACTAAATCTGATGACAGGGAAACCTTTGGAAACACTTGCGAGAGTTTTTTGTCTATGATACTTAACACAATTTATACTTTATCATAACACCAGAACTAAGATATGTACCTATAAAGTATAGACCAAGGAGCAACCAAGTTGGTTTTAAAAAAGCCACTCAGTTTTCCAATAATTGCCTGTTATGTGACCTTACAAATTGTTAGGTTGCTAGAACGGATCAAGTAAACTTCACTATTTAAATATTATTAATTGGGCTTCCCTGGTGGCGCAGTGGTTGAGAGTCCACCTGCCGATGCAGGGGATATGGGTTTGTGCCTGGGTCCGGGAAGATCCCACATGCCACGGAGCGGCTGGGCCCGTGAGCTATGGCCGCTGAGCCTGCACATCCGGAGCCTGTGCTCCGCAACGGGAGAGGCCACAACAGTGAGAGGCCCCCGTACCGCAAAAAAAAAAAAAAAAAAAAAAAGAAAAAGAAAAAAATTAGTTAAAACAAGTTATTTCAAAGTTCTAGTTAAAAAATAATTTTTGGAACACTTGTAACATTGTTGGTGGGAATGTAAAATGGTACAGCCACTGTGGAAAACAGTATGAGGATTCCTCAAAAAAATTAAAAATTGAACTACCATATGATCCAGGAATCCCACTTTTTTGTTGTTTTTTGTTGTGGTACCCGAGCCTCTCACGGTTGTGGCCTCTCCCGTGGGTTCGAGCCCTCGTCTGGGAAGATCCCACATGCTGCGGAGCAACTAAGCCCGTGCGCCACAACTACTGAGTCTGCGCTCTAGAGCCCGAGAGACACAACTACTGAGCCTGTGTGCCGCAACTACTGAAGCCTGCGCACCTAGAGCCTGTGCTCTGCCACAAGAGGAGCCACCACGATGAGAAGCCCGCGCACTGCAATGAAGAGTAGCCCCCGCTCACCACAACTAGAGAAAGCCCTCACGCAGCAAAGACCCAATGCAGCCAAAAATAAATAAATATTTAAAAAAATTTGAGAGGGTAGATCTCATGTTAAGCATCCTTAACACACAAACACAACAAGCAAAGGGACATAAGAAAAATTTTGGAGGTGACGGATATGTTTATAACCTTGATTGTGGTAATGCGATAATGGGTGTATGCATGTGTCTGAACTCATCAAAGTATATACGTTAAATATGTACAGTTTTCTGTATATCAATTATACCTCATTAAAGCTATAAAAATAGTAATTTTTAGATTAGGTAGACACTGTGAGGTAAATACTACCAACTAGACTGCCAATACTGTTACAGTTTCTGTGCCATGACATATTTGGATTGGTGGTTCCTCCTAAATAGCTATCATTCTTCACTCCCACATGATACAAAATACCCATAAGCCCAAGAACTGACCTTTAGGCACTGCAAAAGAAACACACTAAAAAATTCTAAGATATTATTACAGAAGCAAAAATGCATTACTTATGTTACTGATTACCTGGAGAACAAAAGGTTGAGGTGTTGGCTATTGAGTTCAGAGAACAGTGGTGTACTTCACGCCACCAAATCACCCAGGTAGAGAGAAACTGAAGCAGACAGTGGAACCAGTAGGTCACGGTTAGCCATGACCACAAGACCCTATTGATAACGCCTGCTGACCTCACCAGGGTATTTTCTGGATGCTGAGATGGGACACTGGAGTCTTTTCTAACAGAACGAGTAAGGTGCTCATCATTCCCGAAACTACTTCTTCGGCTGTCGGTTAATTCTTCAGAGTGTGCCTGATCAAGTGCTAACAGCTGAGCTTCACGTTGCCTGCGATTTCTTTCTCAATTTAACTTTGATCTAAGTTCTAGTCTGTAAATGAGAAATGCAAGTAAGAATGAGGGTTGATTTATTTTGAGTAAATTTATCATTAAATACCAATGTGTATAATTTCAAACATTTATAAATATTGCAATTATAGAAAATTAATGTAATCTTAAAATTATGTGAACAATGACTTTCACAACTACTTACATTAACTCAACCTACCTTTGTAGAAACATAATTATGTTTAAAAGTATCCTTGCCACCAAGTAATAATTTCATAGTACCTTTCTATACTATTTGTCACTAAAGTGGCAGCTGCATCAATAAAACCTATCAGATTCAATAATTGAGAAACAGCATAATCAGAACTGCAAATGAAAGCTACCATTAATTGCAAACAAAACAAAACCTTTTATATTAATATATAAATATTTTCCCATTTTCATCACTGATTGAAGAAAATAATTAGAAGGCAGTATCTTCTTGTTTGTAGCAAACACAAATTAATTTTAAGATATTTTAAAATTGACATTAAGAAGCTAGATTAGGTTAAGTTTTTACAACACATAACATTAAATTTTTTGAGGAATTCTTGGTTTTGGGTGGGGGAAGAAAGAAATTCTTGGTTTTACTGGAAGCCATTTCTATCAATAAAACCTTTTTTTTTTCAGTTGTAATATGACAATAAGCAGAGATAGCTATCTGTCATCTCAAATAGAAATTTTAATTGCTTATCACAGCAATTGATAACATACTTGGATAGAAAGAGATTCTTGGCTTTTTTTTCTACTTAAGTATTTTAACCTTTTTTGACATCCCCTCAAAAGGATCCTAAATATGTGTAAAATTACATCAAAGGAAAAATAACTTTATATGAACTAGTGCTTGTATTTGAAAACAATATTTGCTATAGTATTCCACAGTTTTTCCTTTTTTTTAGCATATAAAAGTATGATATAAGAAATTGTAGTCACAATAAAGTACATTTTCTTTTATTGACATAGAACATATACTTAAATTTTAAATGTTGGCTCTTTAAGAAAAAGTTTCTCCTGGTAAATAATATGCATAACCATTGCCCAAAAATGTATACAGCTGTTTTCTCCAAAATATTTATACACATAGAAGTCCACTTAAGACCAGCCCCATTATAACCTACCGAATACAATGTGCTCTTAATTTATAAATGGGCTACCCTCAGTATATAAAATATAAAGGCATGTATGTTACACACACAAAGTAAGAAATATAAAAAGGGGAGAGAAAAAGAAAAAAAAGACAGTGTTCTTCCCTATAAGATCCAGATAGAAATTCAGTGTAATTAGTGAGAACACGTATTCTTTTTATAAATGGGCTACCCTCGGTATATAAAATATATAGGCATGTATGTTAGACATAAAAAGTAAAAAATATATATAAAAAGGAGAGATGAAAGAAAATAAAAAGGCAAGTGTCCCTATAAGATCCAGATAGCAATTCAGTGTAATCAGTGACACCACGTTAAATACAATATATGAAGAATTTTCAGTTTTGGCAAATACTTTGCAGAGAAATACCTAAGCAATGAGGGTACTAAATTTCCATTTAAAGAATTTAGTAGAGGCTTCTATTTAAACATTCAGTGAAGATGCTGTGGTCTCCCTAATATGCAGAAAAGAGGACTTTGGGGAGGGGGGGTCTGTTAAAAAGAAGCAAACAAAAGGTCACAAATTTTTAGCCCGTTAGTAACAGCCCCTTAATCAAGCATGTGTAGTTCAGGAATCAAATCCTGGCCCATCAGAGTTTGAATATATGTGAAAAAAGGTTCCAATGGACAGGATCTGAATTCTTCCTAGATCTGAGAGGGAATGAGGCAGGAAATGATGGCAAAGGAGCGGGTCAGCCCCAAAGGTAGCTGGTCCAATCTTAACTACCGATGTTAAAAAACACACCAAATGTTTCTATAGCATTCTTTCTGCTGCATTTTCTTTATTTCAAGGTCTACTTGGAGGGTCATGCAGCTAGTGGCTTATAAATAAAATCAGAGTCTAAGAGTAGTGTCATCACATTAAGAGACAGAATCACTGGATTCTCTCGATAGGTAAAGAGCTCGCATCTTTGGAATCCATGAGTTGGTAGTATTTATGGCATACCTAAAATGGGGGACAAAAATCATATATGTCAATAATAATATACATGCAATTCAGGAGTTAAAACAATGAAGACAATTCAATAATTTATTGAGCTAGAAATTCCATATGATTCCTAAATATTGCTTCACAGGTAAAAGTGCAACAAATATAACTGAGCCAATTCCAAAATTAGCAAATAGACACTATTGCTAACTGTTTACCAAGGCAAACCATCCCCATTCTTCTCAAATCTCAGCATATGTTACCAAGAGAGATCCTAAAGATGGCAATCATATCTATTTTGGAAGCCTAGGAATTTGGACACTTACTGTATCCTTTAGCTTAGAGATATGCTACATATCCTAATTTTCATAGACCAAGCCTTTTCATTCTGTACTGGTATCAAAGGGGAAACAGAAGGGGAAAAAAAAAATCAATGAAAACATTCAGCTGCAATGTTATTTTCTTTCCTTTTCCAGACAATCATTATGCAGCCAAAAACACTCACGGTTAAAAAAAAAAAAAAAAAAAAAAAAAAAAATAGAACTTTTCCTCAAACAGCATTAAAAAATAAATAAATTTAAACTACAGTTCTCCTGGGGAATATTTGGACTGTTCCACCAACCATTCCCAAGAAGCAGAAAGAAAATAAGCATCTGCTAATTCTGTATAGATTTATGTATACAAGGTATAAAGCACTAATACCAACATAAGGTATGATTATCATGGAAGCAGAAGATTTGAACAAATTTATCGTGAACATGAAGAATATAGAAAAAGGCAATCGAATTTTAAATTCTCATGCAAGTAACCCAAATTTTCTCATTAATTAAAAGATAATTTAATGTTCTGCTAATGTAAATAATTTTTATCCCATTTCTGCTGATGTAAATAACTTTTCATTCCATATTTATATATAGCACTTTGGTGATGATGTCAAGCTGATTAACACTTGTCAGATTTCTATAAAAAGATATTTTCCCATATTAATAAAAAATTTTATATTTTACACCCAGGTCATCTTCTAATTAATTAAGAAAAATAATTTAACTCTTTCCTTAATTAGGAAGCTTGTTAAAATGTTTCACTTTCTTGGCAACATATGAAATACGTCATTTCCATTTAGGCCATTAATTTGAAGAAAAACTGAGAGCTATCATCAGTAACATCTTCCAAAAATGATTATTACATTTAAATTAATACAGGTTATGCAATGTGTTTTATAAAATACTGAGTAATTTTACTCTTATAAGAATATTCAGAAGTTAATATGCAAAATAATAATTCAGTTTGAATTTTGACCCCAATTTATTTCAATAATAATTTTTAAAAAAACTTCATTTCACCAAATGTATTCTTTTAACTAAAATAAAAGTGATGATAAATTTTCCCTAGCTGTAGAGTTTAACAGAAACTCTGCTAACATACTCTGGCTGAAATTCTTACCAGAATTGAAATATTAAGACTTGTGTAGCAGATTTTCATTAAGTATGAAAAACAACTTATGTACATTTGAAAGCCAATTTAATTGATTTCAAATACTATAAATTTCACCTATCACTCTGAACATCCTTTCATTTAAGCATTGACAGTAGTACTTTCACTTGTGCTGATTGTTGCAGCTGACAGCAGAATGTAGCCCCTGAAAGAAAATCAACCTCTCCTAAAGAGAATAAAAGCAGTCACAGTCCTTAATTCTGACTGCCCCCAAAGATCAATTGGTCTAACTAATTAGACCTTTAATAGATTTTCCAGGTTCCTAAGAATAGGAAGAAGGAAAAACACCGAAAACTTTCTGCTGAGTCATACACAAATACATTAATGCTAACTAATACAATTGTCTAATGTAAAGAGGAACTGACCTGAGAGGTACCTTGCTCCGATTAACATTACCATGCTACTCACTATAAAAAAGCCCAAGGGTAGACTACAGAAGATACTAGGGTCACCTGTGGTCATCCAAGTAGGAGGGAATTCCAGTCAAGCAAACCAAAAGAGAGACACATAATTACAATATTTGTGTTAAGAATCACATGATAGCAAAAAAAAAAAAGTTATAAAAATAGTATATTCATAAAAGCTAGCAAAGAGTTATTACTTCAAATCAAAACCAGAATCAATATTGAAGGCTTATGACATAAGTCAACAAACAATACAGATAGCATGCCACAAGTAGCCAAGAACATAGAACATACAGACCAACATAAACCTTCCACTGGCAAAGCCAAAGCTGATGGAGAACTTTTTGGGAGGCTGTTGATTTTAGCTTTCTTGATTCTTCCCCAAAAGATACTAAATGAGCAATCCAATTCCCCTCAAATTCAAATGATAGATCCTTTGGCTATCAGAGAAGAGTTATATTCGTCTACTGAAAATGAATTTCAAACCCTACTGGTTTCATTTTCTTTTTAAAATAGACTTGGTGTATAAGGAAATGCACCTGAATATTAATGTTAGTATAATTAAAAAACCAAACTGTATTAATCTACATTTAAAAATATTGCCTGAGAACACGATTGTTTTGATATTTTCCAACCTGAATTCTCTTGGAAACCCTTCCTTTAAAGAATAGATAGATAGATAGATAGATGCTTTTCTTGAATATAAAAATTATATATTTAGAATATTTAACACTCTTTGAAAAAATATTTTGGTGAGTTTGGAGTACAAAGCCAAGAAGTCATCATTTATGATAAGCTCTGTCCAAAAAATATCAAACCCCCTATCACTTCTACAACATTTTAAACATATTGAATGTATGTTAAAAATTCTTTACACTCCATTCAAATGTAGTTACAAACAAGAAAATAAATATGAATGCTTCAAAACTGGCAAAATGCTTTGGAAATCAAGCTAACATAATATTCTTCCCATAAATTAAACCTATTTAAAGAGGATAAGAGACCAGGTAGCAATTCCAATATCCTTTCAAGATGATCAAAATAGGATTCTGTCTGTACTGCTATTACCAGATAGCTTATTGATAAATCATACCGTTATATAGCTTACATTGCTTGAGGAATACAATCAGCATTTCACTAATTGAATATTATTAGCCTGTTTATTATACAGTTTAGAGACTCTCAAAATATTATACATGAGTGCTTTTCATAAATCTACTCAAAAATTTTTTCAAACTTTGCCTTAAATTCACTGCAGCCTAACTGAAACAAAAACAAAGTTTGAAAAATCGAAAGCTCTCAAAAAATCAAATTACTTTATCACCAATGCTGATGGCAGAAACAATAGAATCATGTAATTTTCTTTTATCAACTTTTTCCTGGCATTTTAAATTCACTGACAGGTAAGTAAGCAAACAGAGAGAAAACGATCAATTGATTCTGTGGGAACTTTGCAATTAAAATCATATCTTCAACTGCAAGTAAGGAGAAGGATGTGTGCCATTAACGTGGAGGCAGCTGGGGCAGTGGAGTGCGGGAACAGGTAGGACTGTGCCATCTTATTTTATTTGGCCATGCCGCGTGACATACGGGACCTTAGTTCCCTGACCAGGGATCGAACCTGGGCCCCTTGCATTGGAAGTACGTAGTCTTAACCACTGGACCATCAGGGAAGTCCCTGTGCCGTTTAGAAACAATCTAACTTGTCAAAGAAAACAATATAACTCATCTTCATTAGCCATTAATTAAGGGTAACCAGAAAATAAATCGAGTGCATGTCTGTTATATCTTTCAAAGCAACTAGCACTGTGCTACAAAAATACCTATGATTGAGAAGTTTAGCTATAAAGGGTCTCAAAAACTGCAAACAGTCTTAGCAAGAAAGGCTTTGCCACTATCTTAGAAAGAAAGGTGAGTCTCAGAACAAAAGATTTTTTTTTTTTTCTGTACGCGGGCCTCTCACTGTTGTGGCCTCTCCCGTTGCGGAGCACAGGCTCCGGACGCGCAGGCTCAGCGGCCATGGCTCACGGGCCCAGCCGCTCCGCGGCACGTGGGATCCTCCCGGACCGGGGCACGAACCCGTGTCCCCTGCATCGGCAGGCGGACTCTCAACCACTGCGCCACCAGGGAAGCCCGGAACAAAAGATTTAAAGAAAATGGATATTAAGCTTAAAGCTTATTTAGGAGAAGAAACAAAAGCTTCAAGTAGGAACATCCAGGACTGAAAATACAGATCACAGAGATCTGTGGTACTAGATGATCCTAGAAGCTTCTCCTAAAAGCCAGATATATTAAAAGTGGTTCTATACTCGCTTTGGGGTTGGAAGGCAGGCCATATTTCATTTATATTCTCTTCTCCATTAAACTATACGCTTCAATATATTATTGGCCATTGTTTCATTCACTGTGTTTGAAATCTTGCATTTAGCAAAGAATAAAATATTATGCCATATTAAAGACATGTTTAAGGCTGTTTCTATATTAAAGGCAGCTCAGGGCTGTTTACAATTAAATGGTTTACTTAAGGCAATATCTTCCTACCTAAGAGATTGAAAAAAAATAGTCCTCTATTTTCTGCCAAGAGCATTTGCCAATTATGACATTTCTAATTTACTATGCTTGGTACTTTTCTTCCTTTGATTCCAATGAGTTCTCATAACATACACTCACTAAGGGCTTGGAAGCAGTCTAGGAAGTAGTGAAATATATTCTGAAATTAATACAGCTTTCGGTTGGTTCAGGTCATGAAGACAGCCCCCCAGAAAGGCAAAGTCAGACACTAAGAAGAAGAAAAAAACAAAAAAAGTCTAGTTGATTTTTTTTTTCATTAAGAAGAAACTAGAAATAATTTTACTTTTAGAAAACTAAGTTATCAATTGAAGTACCAGGAATAAACTAATAAGGAAAGATATGGCAGGACAGAGTTAAGTATGTATATCAACATGATAATTTACATTTTATGTTTAGAACTTTAAAATGTTTTCAAAACATTAGAAACTGTAACTTATAATAACGCTTTTCTTCAGAGCAGCCTCGCTAAGTATAAATGGCCAGATACTTAAAGAAGCGATTTAACATACTAGGGCAAAGTGGCAATAATAATAAAAACATTTTTACCACTTTCTGAAGACTGAGTTGTAACCCAACCCATTGACTTCATCACAGCTTTCTTCCATGTAGAATAACGAATTTCACTTTCTAGACATAGAAGGTAGGAAAACCACACATAAGAAAGGCAGTTTACTGAGATGTTCTAAGTACCACACTTATGTTCACTCAGTGTTCTTTTTTTTTGCTGTGCTGTGCTGCACGTGGGATCCGACCAGGGATCAAACCTGCGCCCCCTGCATTTGAAGCATGGAGTCTTAACCACTGGACTGCCAGGGAAGTCCCTCGCTCAGCATTCTTGAGAAATTGTTACACATATTAAACTGACGTTTGTTACATTGTATTAAGCTGACATGGAGTTTTACCAGGACTCAGATTCTGGAGAGTACCGTTGCTAGCGACTACCAGTGACTGGGAGAGAAGCTTGTTTGGAAGTTGGAGGGAAATTCAGCCTGGTCTGCACGATGAAGGGAGATGGGGAAACAGGCTACCTGCTAAGACCAGGCCATTCACAAGCAAGTGGTGATGAATTAGAAAGGGGAATCCTACTTGACCTATTTTCTCTTTTTTGGGAGGGTGGAGGAGCTTGGGATATCATACAAAATCCACTTTGATGTTATTATATGCATAGGTTTTTAAAAAGGTTTAAAACCAAATTCAATATATAAAACCTTGTTTTCATACACAAATTTAATAACAGGTATTGGTCAGAGCTTGTGGCTTAGCTTTGTTTATTACGACACTAAGTCAAATATTTAATGCTCATTTATTTAAATTGTTGCTGCTTTTGTCAGGCTAGCCCTGCTGTGTTTAAAAGTTATCAGAATATCCTTTACCCCACATAATCCTGTCCTAAAACTGGCCAATGGCACCAAAGATGATCCGATGCAGACATGAGGGGTCGGTGGCCGATATACCTCCCTTGTCACTGTCAGGAAAGGCTACACTAACAAGCTAGAACGGATAGTGTGGCAGTGTTATCCTCCTAAATGAAAGGACTGTAAACACTAGAAGTGAATGGTAAAAAAGTGATTACAGAAGTTTTTTTTTTAAATAGGGAACTATTCCTCTCATTCACCTTCATTCAGTGTATCCAAAAATGCTTAGCAGCCAAACCTGAAACAGTAGCATTTGCTATCTTATTTACTTTCTCAACTTATGAATAAACAGAAAAGCAAACTCTCTCTCACTTTTCACAGTATACCAATCTTCAGTCTTTACAAGTACCCTCACTACTGTATAGCTGTGGGAACTACTGTATAGCACAGGGAACTATGCTCAATATTTTATAATAACCTATAAGGGAAAAGAATCTGAAAACAAATAGATAACATATGTATGTATAACTGAATCACTTTGCTGTACATCTGAAACTAACACAACACTGTAAATCAACTATACTTCAATTTAAAAAAAATTAAAAAAAACAAGTACCCTCAGCGTTGATCTGAGGTTCAAACCGCTCCATTGTGACAGCTGACAAGTCCTCAGGTTCCAGACTCCAAACGCCAACCCCTTCTGCAGCCCCTGCTGCCATGGCAGCTCCCAGGGCAGTTGTTTCGGGCATCGAGGGCTTCACTGAGGGGAGAGAGCTACATCGGTATCTTTGCAGATACATATGCCTAAAAAAACCAGTTCTTCCGAAGAAACATTAGTCTTGAAGTTTAAAGGAATGAAGGCTTACTAACCTACTGGGATATACAGAATGTCTGCTTGTAGCTGCATCAGAATTTTATTGTTGGTCATTCCTCCGTCTACCTGCAAATGGCTGAGAGGAATTCCACAGTCGCGGTTCATGGCGTCTAAAATCTTAAATAAACCAATGCAGTGAACATAATTAAAGTACTCCATAGTGACATCTCTGAAAATAGCCATCTTCTACTCAAAAACACTCAAAAGCTCCCCAAAGCCTGCAGAATAAAAATTTAGATTTCTTAGGCTGGTCTTCTAGGCCCTCCTTGATCTGGTTACAACCAACGTTTTCTCTCACCACACCTCTGCACTCACCCCTATATCCAGTCAAGCCAAACACTTCTATTTTGCACCCTGATTTCCTGCCATGGTGCCTATGTTTGTGCAACTATCCCCTCTGCCTAATATGCACCACTCAGCGTCCCCTCAACCGTAAAATGCCCAGCGCCTGGCAGCTAACAGGAACTTAGAAAGTAATGACAGCTGGGAAAAGAACAAAACCTTGCAGCTATTACATTAATGTTCAGGCAGGCTTAATTTTTGATTAAATATTTAGTAAGCTTAAAAATTTTAATAAATTTCTGGCATTAATATATAATTTGTTTAGGAATAATAAAGGTGGATTAAGTACAAGAAAAGGGCCCATATTTATTACCTCTCGAGTTTGGAAACAAACAGCTTCTAATGCAGCAAAAGCAATATGGCATTTATTGGTGAACTGAGTGAGCCCACAGATGATCCTAAAAATATAAAGATTTTTAAGATTAGAGTGGAATAAATGAGTCATCGACAGGAAATGTCCTAAATATGGAAAGACTGAATTTGGTAGGTAATAATGTACAGGGGGGGAAAAACGGACATTAAAAAAACAAAACTGGGGCTTCCCTGGTGGCGCAGTGGTTGAGAGTCCGCCTGCCGATGCAGGGGATACGGGTTCGTGCTCCGGTCCGGGAAGATCCCACATGCCGCGGAGCGGCTGGGCCCGTGAGCCATGGCCGCGGAGCCTGCGCGTCCGGAGCCTGTGCTCCGCAACGGGAGAGGCCACAACAGTGAGAGGCCCGCGTAACACACACACAAAAAAAACAAAAAAAACCCAAAACTGTACATAAACATTAAGTAGCTTGGAAAGTCCTTATAGTCTACAATGCTGTATCCACATATGAAAAAGTTCAAGATCTATCTGAATAGATGACAATAATATAAAACCAAATCAATATTCATCTAGATGATGTCCCTTTGAGACATAACTTGCAGGTGCCTTGAAGATAAAAGATAATAACACTAACATGAATATGGCGGGGGCTTATTTGTCAGATGATTTATAACTTCTCGGAGGAGTTTTTTTTTTTTTTTTTTTTTGCCATGCTACGTGGCATGCAGGATCTTAGTTCCGCAACCAGGGATCGAACCCGTGCTCCCTGCAGTGGAAGCTCGGAGTCATAACCACCAGACCACCAGGGAATTCCCAACTTCTTGGAGTTTAAAGGTTCTGAAATTATACTTGCCAAGTGTAAAAGCTTTCCTCAATACTTTAAAATCGTTTGAAAATAGAAAACTATTAACTAATAAGTTATTAGTTAATAAAGTAAATAAATCAAGACCGACAAAAGCATACCTTATGTTCAATTCTTACCCTCTTGCACTGGGCTCCCAATAAGGTGCATATAGCCCTGAAAATGCTGGGACGAAATAGCAGCCATAAGAAGTACCTACTTCTTTAGCAAGTTTTTCTAACGTTAAAAAACAAACAAAGAAACAACAAACAAAAATCACTCTACTATATGCAGTAGTAAAATGTAACCCAGCCCAAGAAATAAAGGAACTATATCAGTTTCGTTAAGGTATTTTAGCTTATTTCCACTATTTTTAAGGTTTCTGACTAGCAGATGAAGAAGTGGCCTTCAGTGTGTCTGTAATCAGAAATGTGTTCCTGATTGTGTCACCTTCAGGCGAAATTAAACAAGTAGATGGTTCAAAATAATTATCCATTGTCCGAAAATAGCCATATTAATACTTAAATTACAGGTACTGGAGTTTTAATTCTCACTCTAATAAGACTTAAAGCCTTTTCTCATCAGATAAATTTAACTGCAGATTCTCGCAATCTTTGGTGTTCAATTTTACGCTTGGGTGATTTTTATGCCCTACCGTGCCAGTTTATTAATAACCACCACTAATTATGTCAATTTGTGGTTTTATAAATCTTCACAAAATAATCTTTTATGTGTAAATCAAACTCATAATAGGGATGCATATAGTTTAATGTCACATATGGGGCAAAGCATATGTATTAATAATTGCAAGGGTAAAACATTTAAAATTCTTATTATTTAGATTCTAGTCCTTTGTTAGAACAAACTCACCAATTTCCTCAGAGGTCTTTATAATTCCAAGATTGTCCCTTAGCCAGCGAATAACAGCGCCGGCTATAGCTACGGAACCCTATGGGAAAAAAGGAATCCAAGAGAGAATATATGTTATCACATTAGAAAGTGTTTATTGAGCATATTCTCTGTGTATGACACTACCAGATGGATAAAATTCAAAAATTTCAACATGGGGACTTCTACAAATATCATAAACTAGGTCTTTTACTACAAACATTGTTTATCTAGGGCATTACAGAAGTTTTTCATGAGACAGAGAAGACAGTCCTCCAGTACACCCTCGGACCTGTGCCCGTAGGTGGACATCAATGTGTTGAGCAATTTGCTTCTTGTACAATTGTTCTATCTGTTGCTAAACTACTGAGGTATATTATCACCCAGAGTACATTCCCGTCTTATCCACAAAGTTATTGGGAAAGGCCACCCTGAGAGTTTTTTCAAGCCCATTTCCCATAGCTAACATTATATTAAATTCAGCAACCACAATAAAAAAGTTAGCAAAGACGCTAACTACAAAGTAATTATTCTTTCCTACAAAATCACCAAGGGATGGGGTTTGGAGTCAGATGAACTGGTTTGAGTCTGAGTTCTAGTTCTTAACTGCCATGTGATCTTAGGCAAATTAGGTAGGCTTTCTGAGACTCCATTTATTCACCTATATAATGGTGGGGACTATAATAACAGTTACCTAAAGAAATAACGATGAGGCTCAATACAGGAAGTACACAGGAGTACACAGGAAGGTTCTTAGTGAATGTAAATATTAGCTTCTTTAATGCTTTAAGTGTTAAAAAAGTATCAGCCAAATTCCATTGACTGATGTATGGGTAAATAAAATGTAGTATATCCACACAGTGGAAAATTATTTGGCCATGAAAAAACATGAAATTCTGCTACAATATGGATGAATCTTGAAAACATTATGCTAAGTGAAAGACCATATACTGTATGACTCCATTTATGTGAAATGTCCAGAATAAGCAAATCCAGAGAGACAAAGAGTTGGTTAGTGCTTGCCTAGGGTTGAGGTGATGGAGTTATTCTTTGGGGTGATAAAAATGTTCTAAAGTTAGACTGTGGTGATGGCTGCACAACTTTGTGAATATACTAAAGAACACTGAATTACACACCTTAAAAGAGTGAATCATGTGATATGGGAATTACACCTCAATAAAGATGTTTATAAAAAGATTCTGGGGGCAAAAGAAGTATCAGCACAAACCATTAGGAATTCCAAAAAAAAATTTTTTTTGGTTCTGATGTTTCATTCATATAGATTATTTTTTCCTTCTTTTTTTCTCCATATAGATTATTAATGTAAATTACTTCCACAGTCACCCCAAACCAAAACATCAGGTAATATTAAGTGTAGGAAGCAGAATGTTTTTTATATGTCGCCTGCCTCCCTGACCCCAATTAAATTAATTGAATTACAAATGGTTACCCTTTCTTGCTATATCAGTTTTCAGGATGTAAACAAACTAGATGCTGAACATGTTGATACATCCTATCATTCATAGTTGCTATGAGAACAGGTCACTATATGCTACTGCAAAGCTGGCAAAACATCACAGTTGCTCTTTTTATACAGTGAATTTTCAGCTATAAAAAATTATTTGAGGAACAGATTTGACACCCCTGTGCAAATATAACCAGACTTTAAAAATGGGACAAAGACAATTCAGCAAACACCTGACAAGGGAGTCTAACCCAATGTTTCTCCCGCCCCAAAAAAGAAAGTTTTTAATACACTTCTTAATTTTGATATATTATATATTTAGGTACAGAGTGGGACCATCAAGAAGAACTAAGTAAATTGTTTGCTTTTGGAAACAAGAGTTCAACTCTCACACATCCTTTGGAAGTGAACAATTCAGAGATAGTAGCTGCCAAAGGCTAGAAAATATATAAGATTTTCTAGAACAGTGCTGTTTAATAGAAATATAATGTGAGCCACACATGTAATTTAAATTTTCTAGTTACCATATTTAAAAAGGTTAGACTAATCGTAATATATTTTGCTTAACCCAATATATTAAAAATATTATCATTGTAACATGTAATCAATATAAAACTTGAGATCTTTTATTTGTATATATTTCACTAAGTCTTTGATATCAGGTATATCGTTTATGCTTAAGGCACATCTCAATTTGGACTAGCCACATTTCAAGTGCTCAGTAGTCAGGTGTGGCTAGTGGCTACCATACTGGACAGCACAGTTCTAGATCTAAATGGAAAAACAGACGTTCTATACTCTCAAAAAGACACTGGTCCTACATGGCATGTAACCATGAAATGTGTATATTTCCAATAGCTTTAGGTGAGTAAGTAATGAATTTTAAAAAGCCACTGAGCTAGAAGTCTAGTGGAGTGGTCTTACAGCTACCAGCTAGTGGAACTTTATATTTTGGGAAATCAAACGCCGATGTACCTAATTTCCACTGAAAAGGGTAGGATGTTACATGCTTAATTTTTTTTGAAAGGAAGCAATGTGCTTGCAGTAAAAGGAAAATCAAGGTTTTCATTAAAGGTAACTGGTTGAGGACCAGAGGGCATTATTTTAGATTAAAACAATAGAAAAAAAAAATACAAAGCCACTGTCAAGGTTCCAGAAGAAAATTATTCTACATTTGGTCATCAGGAGTACATGGGAGTGTTTTGTTACTGAACGAAGAAGTAGGTTCAATATAAAAAACGCTTATCTGAAAGAAGTATATAATTTTGGTATCAGGCTATAATACTTGGTATAGCTTTTTTTTAATTAATAAAAATAAGAGAAATCTCCAAATTCACAAAAGATGTGTCTTCTGAATCCAGAGGCAGGAGATAAAGTGGAAGATGGTATAACGCTTTGAAGATGGGCAGAAAAAAGAGTACAGGAATGGAAACCTAAAATGATACATAGAAGGTGACTGTCTACTTGCTATCAAATAAGTTACTGTCAATTATATCATTAATATAAACATTCAATACTTCAGCTCATCAACTATAAATACGAATCAACCCTTATTCTAAGTCACGATCCACTGGGAAAGCAGCACACAGACCTAATAGTGGCTCTCTAAGAAAAACATAATAGAAATGAGAGGGTAAAAAGAAGAAGTTCTATGATAACCGGACAAGAGAAATAAATTACTCAAAAACTAGACAAATAGCCTGGAAAGTGAAAGGCTAAGGAACAGGCTATGCGAAGATTAGATTAAAAATAATCAAGTAGATCTGACAAAATGTCATAGCGGGCAAACATACTTTCCCTCAAAAGCTCCTTGACATGAATGCCACTGCCATGAACAGTATCTGTATAAAGTAAATATTTCAGGATGCAGGATGTATCTTACAATGCAGTTATGGTTAAAATCAGTAAGTGTGGAGAGAAATTATGTAAAATTAAGATTATCCTTAAATTGTTTAAAATCAACCATTAGGCACAGTAAACATAGTTTTGTGTATGCTACAGTAATATGTAACACTACATACATAACTTATATTGTACTTAACTTCTGTATGATTACAAATGCAAAATCTAACTCTATAGCATTTTTAATTTTATTTATTTATTTTTTTGAGGTATGCAGGCCTCTCACTGCTGTGGCCTTTCCCATTGCGGAGCACAGGTCCTGGACGCGCAGGCCCAGCGGCCATGGCTCACGGGCCCAGCCGGACCGGGGCACGAACCCGTGTCCCCCGCATCGGCAGGAGGACTCTCAACCACTGCGCCACCAGGGAAGCCCTATAGCATTTTTAACTGCAAAGAAAAGAGAACAGGAGCACAGAGTTGAATTGGGGAAGCATTAATGAAATGTAATCTGTATCATTAATACTTTGATAACCAGTTAAGGAATTAAAATTAAAAGTACTTATTGCTCAGAAAGTACACTTTCCAAGAAAGTACCTTAGAAAAGTCCATAAACAATGTTTATAGGCCCCCATGATCCTCGCCTCCTGCTGCTCATGGCCTTCCATGATCCTTTTCCTTTGAGTGAGGGGGGACTATGACTTGCTTCTAACCAACAGGACATGTCAAAGGTGATGGGATGTATGTGATGATGTGCATGTGATTACATTGCATAAGATTATCACACCTGTTTTCTGGACTCTCTCCCTCCCTTGTTGGCGTTAAGTCCTCACATGGGAAGGAACTTCAGGTGGCCTCTAGGAGCTAAGGGCAGCTTCTGGCTGACTGCTAGCAAGAAACTGAAATCCCCAGTCCTACAACCGCAAGGAACTAAATCTGGCCAATAATCTGAGTGAACCTAGAAGCAGATGGAGCCTCAGATGAGACTGTAGCCTCAGCCTCCTGTACCTTGACTGCAGCCTGGTGAGACCCTGAGCAGAGGATCCAGCTAAGCTTTGCCTGGACTCCTGACCCGTGGAAACTGTAAGATAATAAATGGGTATGGTTTTTTTCTTTTTTATAACTTTATTGGAGTATAATTTCTTTACAATGGTGTGTTAGTTTCTGCTTTACAACAAAGAATGGGTATGGTTTTAAGCCGCTTACATCAGTGGTAATATTGTTATGCAGCAACAGCTAACTAATATATGAGACTTATACCTGAAATGGAATATCTGGCTGAAGAGGGATGAAAAACTCCAAAAACAAAAACTTAACACTATAATCACAAATCATACCAAAGAGAGGAGAGAATGGACATTCAAAGAAAACAATGGGGGGATATAAGGAATCCTCTTTGAAGCTCATGTTTAAATAGACAAAAATGGCATAACATAGGATTTGATATATAAACAATATTTATTAAGTGTCTGCTATATGCCAGCCTCTGGAATAGAGTGGTGAACAGGACAGATAAATATTCTGACCTCAGGGAACTTATATCCTAGTGACAGAATACAGAACATGGAAGTCTCAAATCCAAAGTAAGCTCAAGTTCATAATCAGATTAAAGGCCCCCCAAAGAATTTTGTTTTGTGAAATAACATTTAGAAAAAGAAGATGAACAGGAAGGGAAAAGCACAACTTGGGGAAGATAGTGCACAGATGGCAGAGGGAAGGCAGAACTACTCGTTCTATTTTGGTAAATCTTGGTCTATTTTGCTTCAGTATCTTCCACCACTAAGAAAATTTTCCAAGTATTAAGAGTGGGACAGGGCTTCTCTGGTGGCACAGTGGTTAAGAATCCGCCTGCCGATGCAGGGGACATGGGCTCGAGCCCTCGTCTGGGAAGATCCCACATGCTGCGGAGCAACTAAGCCTGTGCACCATGACTACTGAGCCTGAGCTCTAGAGCCCGCGAGCCACAACTACTGAGCCCATGGGCCACAACTACCGAAGCCCGCGCACCTACAGCCAGTGCTCCAGCAACAAGAGAAGCCACTGCAATGAGCAGCCCGCGCACCGCAACGAAGAGTAGCCCCCGCTCGCTGGAACTAGAGAAAGCCCACATGCAGCAACGAAGACCCAACACAGCCATAAATAAATAAATGTTTATTTAAAAAAAAAGAGTGGGACAAATTTTAGCAGTTTAATATGAGTTTAAAGTCTCAAAACAACTGAAACATCATGTGTCCCAATTCCTTTTTACTAATAATGAAATGAGGACCCAGAGATGTTAATATTCTTGGTGATAAAAAAGAGGTAAACATCCCTATCAACAGAGATGGATGAGTTTGCACTTTAAAAATCACCTGTCCTGGGCTTCCCTGGCAGCACAGTAGTTAAGAATCCACCTGCCAATGCAGGGGACACGGGTTTGAACCCTGGTCCGGGAAGATCCCTCATGCCTGCCGTGGAGCAACTAAGCCCGTGAGCCACAACTACTGAGCCTGCGAGCCACAACTACTGAAGCCCGCGCGCAGGAACAGAGACCAACGCAGCCATAAATAAATAAATAAATAAATAAACTACATTGTTAAAAAAAAAAAATTACCTCTGTCCCTAACAGAGGATAACAGGCAAAACGTAAAAAGAGAAAACCAAAACGACACATGCTAACTCAAATACAGTATAGCATCAATGTGGACAGAAACAGAAATGCATGGCTAAGCGGAATTTGAGGCCACAGCCATGATGGATTCCGATTCATTTTTCTGTATGTGTCAGGGCTCAGGAGTGCTGGCCGAAGCTGACTCCTGCAGAGGAAAGGGATTCTAAGTGCTTTGTGTAAGATCAGGAAGAGTGTCAGTGCTTGAAGCCAGGGGCTAGGTAGTGCTTTCCTGCTTGTGTAGGGGTACTGGAAAACAAGCAATTGTCTACGTGCTGACTAAGGCTATTGGCTTAATGGAAAATGAGTCTGGGAGGGAAAATTCCAAAATACATGAAGAAATCTATTATTAAAACATCAGCCATGGTGTTGGGAAAATAGAACAGCTACATGCAAGAGAATCAAACTGGACTACTTTCTCACACCATATATAAAAATAAACTCCAAATAGATTAAAAACTTAAATGCAAGACCTGGAACCATAAAACTCTTAGAAGAAAACACAGGCAGTATGCTCTCTGACCTCGGGTCTTAGCAATATTTTTTTGGATCTGTCTCCTCAGGCAAGGGAAACAAAAGCGAAAATAAACTAAAAAGCTTTTGCACAGTGAAGGAAGGTATCAACAAAACGAAAAGGCAGCCCACTGAATGGGAGAAGATATTTGCAAACAATATATCTCATAAGGGGTTAATATACAAAATATACAAAGAACTCAAATAACTCAACATCAAAAACAAACAATTTGATTAAAAAATTGACAGAGGACCTGAGTAGACATTTTTCCAAATAAGACATATAGTCAATAAACACATGAAAAGGTGCTCAACATCACTAATCAACAGGGAAATGCAAATCAAAACCTCAGTGAGATCTCTTCATACCTGTCATAATGGCTGTTATCAAAAATACTACAAACAACAAGTGTTGGCGAGGATGTGGAGAAAAGGGAACTCTTGGACGCTGTTGGTGGGAATGTAAGTTGGTGCAGCCACTGTGGAGAACAGTGTGGAGGTTCCTCAAAAAATCAAAAGTAGAGCTACCATATGACCCAGCAAATCCACTTCTGGGTATTTTTCCAAAGAAAACAAAAACACTAGTTAGAAAAGATACATGCACCCCTACGTTCATGCAGCACTATTTACAAGAGCCAAGATACGAAAGCAACCTAAGCATCTATTAATAGATGGATAAAATGGATAACTTTATAATACATATAAAATGCAATATTATGACATCTTGCCATTTGCGAAAATATGGATGGACTTGGAGGGTATTGTGCTAAGTGAAATAAATCAGACAGAAAGAAAATATAGCATGATTTCACTTACATGTGGAATCTAAAAAATAAAACAAATGAATAAACATAATAAAACAGAAATAGACTCATAGAAACAGAGAACAAAATGCTGGTTGCCAGGGGGTAAGGGGGTAGCAGAATGAGCGAAATAGACGAGGGAGGTTAAGAGGTACAAACTTCCAGTTATAAAATAAACAAGTCATGGGGATGTAATATACAGCATTGGGAATATAGTCAATAATATTGTAATAATTTTGTATGGTGACAGATGCTAACTAGACTTACTATGGTGATCATTTTGTAATGTACAAAAATACTGAATCACTATGTTACACACCTAAAACTAATGTAATATTGTAAGTCAATTATACTTCTATTAAAAATTGATTAACTTCAAAATATATGTATACTTTGTATATATACTATATAAATTAGACATTACAGCATATCATATGCTAGCTTGAAAGCACCACTTCTAATGAAAAAGTATGGAAGGGGAAAAAATGACATCAGTCAACAAAACATAACATCTGGAATAGAATTCATTCCAATCCAGTGGTTAGGACTCTGCGCTTCTACTGCAGGGAGCACGGGTTCAATCCCTGGTCGGGGAACTAAGACACTGCGTGTCTGGAGCACCGCCAAAAAGAGAAAAAAACAACAACAAAACAAAACAGTAACAAAAAAAAAAACACAAAGAGGTAGATTAAGGCATGATTTCCATGGAAAAAAACCCCATGAATTACAAACCAAAAGAAAAGAGAAATAAAATCAGGTGGACATGAAAAATAACCAGTTAAAGATTCTAGAAATGAAATTACTGAGTGAGATTAAAAAATGTAATAGATGAGATAAACTGTAGAATAGACAGAGAAAATAGGCAAAGTAGTGTTCCCATATACTGCTGGTGGTATTTACACGTGGTAATGAAAAAGAATGAAACAATAGCTATATTTAACAACACAGATGAATCTCCCAAATAAAATGTTGAATGAAAGAGGCCAGATCAAAGATTGCATACTGTATTACTCAGTCTCTCTCTTATATTTTTAATATATAAAGTATTAAAAACATGCAAAACTAACTTCCGTGTTTAGGGTTATACATTAAAGCGTTAGAATTGTAAAGAAAAGTAAGAAAGTGATCATAATAAAGTCAGGGCAGGGTTAACTTAGGGGAAAGGGAAGAGGATGTGATTGGGAGGGGCACATAGAAGGTTCCTGGTAGTTTTCTGTTTCCTGACCTGGGTGAGGTTACATGGGTCTTCTTTTTATAATAATTTGTTAAGCTGTACTGTACATGGATGTTTTATGCATTTTTTTCTATACATTTGTTACATCTCACAATTAAAACATTTTTGTTTTGTTTGTTTTAAAGAGAGAATTTGGAAATGTAAGGTAGATACTGAGAAACTCACCAAGGATGCAGCACAGAGAAACAAAGAGATTAAAAATATATAAAAGGGCAGTTAAGAGACATGGAGGGTGGGTTGGAAGGTTCCAATATCCGTACAATAGCAATTCCAGAAGAGGATGGAGGTAATGGTAGAGAAGCAATATTTGAAGAGATAATTGCTGAGAATGTTCCAGAACTGAAGACAGACTTGTATCCAAGTACCTAACAGAATAAGTAAAAATAAATCCAAACTCAGGCACATCATAGTAAAACTATGGAACATCAATGATAAGGATATAACGTTTAAAACTTCCAGATTATCTATCTACAAAGGAACCACTTTTAAATCAGAGCAGCAAAGGTCTCATCAGCATCAAAAAATGGCCAGAAGGGATGCAGATAAAACAGCTGAGTTTTATATCCACCCCAGAGAGAGAGCAAAATAAAGACAAACCTAAAAAAGAATAGGCTCAGCGTCCCAGACTCTGTGAACTGTGAAAGGCTATCCCTCAGCAAGAAAAAACTGGGGGTGGGGGGATGATATAAAAGGTCTGGGACCAAGGAAATGATACAGGACACAGAAATTGACGAAACATGTCAAGTGATATGATTTATGATTGACTGAAAAGAAAAGAGTATGAATCACTGAATGTTTAAGAAAAAGGGGAAATGAAAATTTTAAACTCAATAACATGATTATGGATGGAGGTGGCAGGGGTAAAGCATTCAAGGTCCTCATCATGGTTGAGTGGTTATTAAAAATACTAAACAATTATAAGCACTCTTAGAAAAATATATAGTTATTATTTTGAAGGTACTACCCCCAAACCCCTAAACAACAACAAAAAATGAGAAATGCGTTATGTTGCTTCCAAATCAGCGGAGGGAGGATGAAAGAAGACTAAAAACTAAGAGGGGTAGTTATAGTGTCAGTTTTCAAAAAGGGTAGAAAGTTACTTTTTGAACACCTCAGATTGCCAAGCCTAACTAAAATCTGTCACATGAAAGAAATGGGTATTAAATATCTGCTTCGTAAGCACTTCACCCAGAAAGGAAGCAGTGTGACCAGGTGCAATTTGCATGACTTCACTGAGAAACAGTTTTACCCACCTAGCTTTATTCTCTGCACTCTTTTTTGATTTTCTTAATTTTACAAAATGTTTGTTAACTGAAAAGAATTCGGAAAAGAAAAAAGATTCTATCTATTGTTGTTAATATACTAATGTGTGTGTGCTGTGGCCAAGTTGCTAGGTTAGTAGAAGGGTGTGACATATGGGAGATGCAGTGAAAAGAACACTGGACTTGGTAGACTGGAGCCCTGAATACTCAGATTTACAAGGAAGGAGACGGCACAGTGGAGCCGCCTAGGCATCTAGACTTTGATGCCCAGTAACCGGGATTTGCATCGAGGATCGGCTACTTACTAGCTGTCAAGCTACCTTGGCCAAATGACTCCAATTTCACTTGTCTTCTTCATGCATAAAATAAGGGGATAGCAGGGTGTAGCAAAGCCTGTTGTCATCTAATCTACTGCCCCTCTCTGCTTTAAAATTCTATGAAACTAAAAAAAAAAAATTACATGAATCAAAACGAAATCATAAAGCTTATGTGTTAAGTCTCCAGATGAGACAAAACTGGAAGAGGAACAGTGTGAAGAGTGAAAAAGCATTCAGACTGTGTCAGAACAGGCTGAAATTACTATCCTGAAATTTGGCGGGAAGAAACAAAGACCTCAATTTAGATTAACAAAAGATCGTCTGTGCAAGTACAAAATGGCATTGACTTGGCTTGATAATAATTCATTTGAAAAAGAGCTAGATATTTTAATATATGCTCCTGGAGCCAGTGATATGATGGGGTTATTAGACTAAATTAATGAACACTCAGGCTAGAGTAGCAGAAACGGTGTTTATGGTCACAGAGGTACAAATCCCACAGTGGGGATACCTCATTTTATTGTGCTTCACAGGTACTGTTTTTTACAAATCGAAAGTTTGTGGTAACCCTGCACAGAGCAAGTCTATTGGTGCCATTTTTCTAACAGCATTTGCTCACTTTGTGTTTCTGTGGCACATTTTGGTAATTCTTGCATTTTTTAAACTTTTATTATTATAGCTGTTTAAGGTGATCTGTGATCAGTGATTTTTGGTGCTGCTATTGTAATTGTTTTGGGGAGCCTATATAAGACAGCGAACTTGATGATAAATGTGTATGTTCTGACTGCTCCACCGAGTGGCTGTTCCCCATCTCTCTCCCTCTCCTCAGGCCTCCCTATTTCCTGAGACAGAACAATAATGAAATCAGGCCAATTAATAACCCTGCAATGGCCTCAAAGTGTTCAAGTGAAAGGAAAAGTCACATGTCTCTCACTTTAAATCAAAAGCTAGATAGAAATAATTAAACTTAGTGAGGAAGGAACGTCTAAAGCTGAGATAGGCTGAAAGCTGGGCCTCTTGCCCCAAATGGTTAGCCAAGTTGTAAATGCAAAGGAAAAGTTCCTGAAGTAAATTAAAAGTGCTACTCTGGTGAACACACAAATGATAAAGAAGTGAAATAGCCTTGTTGCTGATATGGAGAAAGTTTGAGTGGTCTGGATAGAAGATCAAACCAGCTACAACATTCCCTTAAGCCAAAGCCTAATCCAGAGCAAGGGCCTAACTCTAATTCTATGAAGGCTGAGAGACGTTAGGAAGCTTCAGAAAAAATGTTTGGAACTAGCAGAGGTTGGTTCATGAAGTTTAAGGAAAGAAACTGTCTCTGTAACATAAAAGTACGAGGTAAAGCAGCAAGTGCTGATGTAGAGGCCACAGGAAGTAATTCAGAAGATCTAGCTAAGACCCCTTCATTAATGAAGGTGGCCACACTAAACAACAGATTTTCAATGTAGATGAAACAGCCTTATACTGGAAGAAGATACATCTGAAACTTTCATAGCTAGAGAAGATAAGTCAATGCCTGGCTTCAAAGCTTCAGAGGACAGGCTGACTCTCTTGTTAGGGGCTGACGCAACTGGTGACTTTAAGATGAAGCCAATGCTCATTTAACCATTCTGAAAATCCTGGGGTCCTTAAGAATTATGCAAAATCTACTCTGCCTGTGCTCTATAAATGGAACAAGAAAGCCTGGATGACAGCACATCTGTTCACAACTTGATTTACTGAATATTTAAAACCCTCTGTGGAGACCTAATGTTCAGAAGAGGATTCCCTCCAAAATATGACCACTCATTGACAATGCACCTGGTCACACAAGAGCTCTGATGGAGACATACAATGAGACTCGTGTTGTTTTCCTGCCTGCTAATGCAACATACATTCTGTAGCCCATAGATCAAGGAGTAATTTTGAATTTCAAGTCTTATCGTTTAAGAAATACATCTTGTATGGCTAGAGCTGCCACAGATAGTGATTTCTTTGATGGATCTATTCTGAGCAAAGTATACTGAAAACCTACTAGAAAGGATTCACCATTCTAGATGCCATTAAGAACATTTGTGATTCATGGGATGAGGTCAAAATTACAACATTAACAGGAGTTTAGAAGAAGTTCATTCCAACCCTCATGGATGACTTTGAGAGGTTCAACACTATTTCTAGGAAGTAACTAGAAATAGCAAGAGAACTAGAATTGGAAGTGGAGCCTAAAGATGTGACTGGGGACTTCCCTGGTGGCGCAGTGGTTGAGAATTCGCCTGCCAATGCAGGGGACACGGGTTTGATCTCTGGTCCGGGAAGATCCCACATGCCATGGAGCAACTAAGCCCATGCACCACAACTACTGAGCCCATGCATCACAACTACTGAGCCCGTGCACCACAACTACTGAGCCCGTGCGCCACAACTACTGAGCCTGTGTGCCACAACTACTGAAGCCCGTGCGCCTAGAGCCCGTGCTCCGCAACAAGAGAAGCCACCACAATGAGAAGCCCGCGCACCACAACAAAGAGTAGCCCCCCACTCGCTGCAACCAGAGAAAGCCTGCGCGCAGCAACGAAGACCCGATGCAGCCAACAATAAATAAATAAATAATAAAAATAAAGATGTGACTGAATTGTTGCAATGTCATTATAAAATTGTAACAGATGAGGAGTTGCTTCTCATTCTTACAGACAACACTGTGGTTTTCGTTAGCTTTGAATGTTTCTCACATTATCTATACTGAATGAAATGTACTTACTTCTAACGCATAATACACTGGTTTGTCTCTGCCGAGTTTGTAAGCCACCGTGGTCAGAAGGCCATGTTCAGAAAATACACACTGTAGGAAAGAGAACAAGATTTCATTAGTCAGGAAAGCAAAGAGATAGCATTAGAATATTTTTAAAGCAAAAATGATCTAGTTACAACATAATTCAATAAATATCACAATTTAGAAAATAGATCTTAAAAGTCAAAATTACCAGTATTAAGAACACTACACTTAAACAGTACAAAAAGTTTATCCCTCGTTCCAAATTAGATTTGCAGTAAGAATCTGACAAGGTCCTAGTGTAGATATCCCACTAACACAATTAAAAACACACATGTAAAATTCAAAGAACCTAAAACGGTTCTTACAAGAACCATTCAAATGTAGTGATTTTCATCATTTTACTGAACTCTAAATTAAACCCTGATAAAAATTAAAGCTCCTGACTCAAAAGTAACTTAATAGCAAATTATGCTCAAGTATTATTTATATGAAGTTAAAGAAGACTTTCACTAATCTTTTAACTTGAAAAAAAACCAACCTTACGGCCTGTATTACAGAGTAAGAAACAGCCTGTTCCATACCTATAGTTGGGGGAAGAATGAACAGTAGGACAATTTTATTAAAAGTAAATGATGAAACGTTAATAATACAAAACTAACATTTAACTTAGAACCATAAGAGTAATTTATATTAAAGTTTTAGAAAAGTTCTAAAAGCTAACAAACATCACAGACTCTTTGGAATAATGTTTTAAAGAACAGTCTAGGGCTTCCCTGGTGGCTCAGTGGTTGAGAGTCTGCCTGCCGATGCAGGGGACATGGGTTCGTGCCCCAGTCTGGGAAGATCCCACGTGCCGCGGAGCGGCTGGGCCCGTGAGCCGTGGCCGCTGAGCCTGCGTGTCCGGAGCCTGTGCTCCGCAACGGGAGAGGCCACGGCAGTGAGAGGCCCGCATACCGCAAAAAAAAAAAAAAAAAAAAAAGAACAGTCTAGAAGAAAATGTACTTAGTGAAATCCTAATGGAAAAATGCAAGTATAGTATTTGGCACTTAGTCATAGCCCAGGGCCACGTTTATAAAATAGCACTGAGTTACAATAAATCCTAAATTCTGTCACACTTACATTGCTACTAATCCCCATGGAGTGAAGCATCATGACTAACAGGCATTCGGCAACCGGGCGGGCCAGCCCAGCTCCATCATTAGCACAGTCATAAACTTCTGGCATGGAGAAGGGGGTAGGTCCAGGGTACAGGAAAGTGTCGGTGGACTGTGGGAAAAGGAGGGGCCCAGAGGGAAAAGCTATTGCTGGTCTACTTTCCCCATTCTCTGCGCAGGACAGGGCGTTCTACTAACACTGGTGGGAGAGTCATAGCCAGCACATAACACAGCTGCCGTGGAAGAACTGAGTTTATTTTGTGACAGCCTTATCAGCAAAAGCTGCGGACTCTGCAACAAATCTGGCGCTTGGACGTGAGTGAGTGGTTTTGACTTGTGCCAGGCAGATAAGCAGCCCAAATTGATATCAGTAAGGGTCACATGGGAACAGTTTTCAAATGAGTTGGCTGTGACTATCACCCTTGGCTCTCCACAGCTGTCCTGCCCTGTTTGGGATTCCCTCCCCACGGGCCTCGCTGCTGTGCTCTGCGACATTCATCAGGGTAGGTGGGAGAAGGGGGAACGCTCAGCCTAGGGGTAGGCAGCAGGGTCTCAGCAGATGCTGTTACCAGTCAGTGCCAAGCCAACAGACCCCATCAGCTGTGTTTGTCTTGTGGAGCAAATAGAAAGCCAGGGCAATTTTTTCTGATAAACATTTTTGCAGGCACCACTGTTGTGAATAAGAATTAGCCCAAGACCGTCTATCTCTTCTGCTTGACTGTCGGCCTGCATGGGATTCATGAATATCTCAGTTTTCAAAGATACCAGTCAATTAACACTAGGTACGGGTAATAATATATTTACGAATTCAAACACGTAAATCGCTACGCCTTTCTACCTCTGTGACGCTGAAAAAGCTATATATTTTAAGTCAATCTCCTTTAATAAGCATTCGTAAAAGTGGAAGTTAATTTTCTGTTCCACACTATTTAAAGGAGAAATCTGTACTGAGTTAGTCCCCATATAAACACTCTGTATGCTGAATGGTAGTGTACAAGTCTTAAAGTATGAAATTGGCACAGAGGCTCAAGGTACTTACTAAAAGTGAATTCTTAAGTTTGCATATACTTGATAAGTAATTAATGAGCATTATCAACATATGAAGAGACCTCCTTGCTTCATGTGGGCCACAGCTTTCAAAACAGTGTACAGGTAATTATTTTCCTCTTAAATTTTATTATTGTTTTCTTCCCAGTCATCAAACCTATATGGGGTTTTCAGCATTTATATGGTCTACCAATCCTTCCTCCAACATCCCAGAAAGACGTCTGACTTTTCTAAGCTCTGGAAAGGTAAAGGTTGTTTGCTGCTCTCCATGGAGAAGTGGGCCTAACAAAGATGCCACACAGCGGGGAGCGTGAGTGGCCCTGGCCGAAGCTGTGAACGAGGCAGAAGGTCTCCCCTATTACACTTAGGGCCTCTGGGGAGAGGAGGCGCTTAAAACACAAACTTAACTTACAAACACAAACAAAATTCCCCAAACTTCGCATGATCCTGTTAACCTAACGAACTACGTACTTCACTTCCCGTTCCCCAATAGTCGCCTTTTTGCAAAGCACATTCTGTCTTGCTGTCTCTATTCGCTACCTACCCGCATCTCTTTTGACCACTTGCAACCTGGCTTCCATCTTGAGCATTCTACTAAAACTTCCTTCTTGGAGGTCACCACTGAAGACCTGATTTCTAGGTACAGTGGTCTGTTCTCTTTCTCAGCCTCCACGACCTATTTGCACTATTTTGCACTGCTGACCAAGCCCCTCTCTTAAACAGCTCTACACTGGATCTCCACTTTAATGACTAATTACATTCTATCTGTCTGAATTCTACATCCCTTCATCTCTTCCTTCTTCTAAATATCTCCTCTACCTATGTACTTTTTCTTGGTAATTGTATCTCTTCTTATTGCTTCAAAAATCACCTCTAAATATGGGCAATTCAAAATCCCTTATTTTTATACTGAATTCATTCCCCATTACCGTATGTGTGTAACGTACAGTCTACCAGTACTGCCAACGTGTCCCAAACACAAATTCTTCTACTTGGACCCATTCGCTACTTTGGCTAAATCTAACCACTGGGCCCAGGGGACTAGACTCCATACCTGCTTCCTGTCTCTTGTCCCTCTGTAGCGCCATGGACATCCACCCACGTCTCCCTCAGTCCTCATCCTTCTTTGTCCTTGTTACTGAGATGCCATGGTGGCCTCCTCCATGTCCTCTTTGCCTCTAGTCTCTCCCCACTTTAACCCAGGACTGCCATTTCATTAATGAACAGCTCCAGTCCTCTCTGAACACCAGCCCACAAACCTTCAGAAGTGTTCCACTGCCTTCAAGAAAAAACTCCTCTGTCTGAAGTTTAGGGTTTCACACCGCCCCCCTAGCCTTATTTTCCCACAACCACTTCCCTACCCACATGTTCTCCACATTCTCTAAATAAAGTCTTCCATTTCCCTGTTTGCATCTTGGTTCAGTGTTGCATGCGTTCACCGATATTGCTCAGTCTTCAAAACATCTCATTACTAACAATCTTTTGTGATTTTTCTCCCCTCCCTATGAAACCCAACAGCAGTACTTCCAAGTTTTTTATGGCACATAAGTTCTGATTTATAATATGACGAACTGTATATTTGTGTTCTTTCCCCTCAGGAAGAGAAACATGAGCCCAGAGATCTTACAATTTGCTATTATTCCCCTCTGCCAACCTGCAATGGCTGCAGAGGTACTCAGCAAGCCCTCGCTAACTTAAATGCGTCATTTCGGGACTTGGATGATAATGCTTAAGGGGGAGGGGACTATAACGAGAGGGAAAACCTGGCAACCTTATTGGGCGCTTCCCATGTGCTCTGTAGTGTTAGGTACTTGACAAAGAGAGATAGCATCTGATTTACTAGCATTAGGGTATCTAACAGAGGACGAAAGAAGGGGGCGGAGGGGACAGCTTACTTTTCTACCATTTCTATCGTGTCTCTGACTCCTGACTCAGCTACCTGGGACCCAGAATTCAAAGAATATGTTTCCAGACGCACGCTGACTCAAACACTCCTTGATGGTGACATGCAGGATACCATGACCTGCAAAGAATTTTCCCATCTTCCCGCCCAAAAAAACTCTCACACAAATAATGCCACACTTTTGCATGAGGACTTCTGACCCTACCAGAGTACAAGAACACTTCATCTAAAACGTAGAGACATTCCATTATTGACAAAAGAAGAACGTAACCACTGAAGTTAACATTAGTGAGAGAATTAGAAAATCCTCAAGAAAAAAACCACTTAAACGCAGATAGTCTCCTGCCAGGTCTGTGGCACTCTTTTCCACACGGAGGACAGTAAAGTACAGAGGTCAAGTACCCCGGCTAAATTGAAGCAGCTGGATCTGGGTGCAAAGACCGCTGCTCCCACTTACTAGCTTAAGCTCTCTGAGAATCTTTCTCAGCCTAAAGTGGGAGTAATCTTATCATTCTTAAATAGGGGGCTCGTTACGGACTGCATGTATGAGTAGTAAGAAGATGAGATGAGGAGAAAAACGCAGCTGGCTTCCTGTCCAAGGAGAAACTCCAGATGGCGGGCAGAAAGCACAGTGCCGGGGAAGTAACATTGAAAATCCCACAAAAATATGACTTTATAATTAGTGAGAAAGTCTAGGGCAGGAACACCGTGTTGAAAATTGGAAGTGGAAGCTCAGAGTCTTAACCGCTGGACCGCCAGGGAAGTCCCGAGGCAAGAATACTTTAAACCAACATTTAGTTTTTGGATGGAAAAGGTACTGAATTCTAAGAATTAAGGTTTTCACAAGCCTCAGTTTGTTTACATATGGCATAGTGAATTCTATGTGAAGGAGATGAAGAAAAACAAATGGTGAAAAGTGTGTATATATATATATATCTGTACTGGAACTCTTAAGCTATTAATTTTCAGCCTGGATGAACTTCAAAAGCATTTCCTCGTTCAAAACACCAAAGGGAAAAACAAACAAAACACCACTGGTTTTCAGGTCTGTTTCTTAAAACTCACGTGTTTTTGGCTTGTCCATCCTGGAAGCACATTTGTCCCACCAATGCAGCAGATTGGTCCCCCAAACACTGGAAGTATACATGACAATAAGGAACACTGACTAAGACAATATTGTTCATTTCCTTTCTAGGAGAGCCATAAGATTTATTTTCCCCTCTTTATTTACGAAGGAATGAATTGTCTTATGTTCTTTGCATTGCCTCCATTTGGCCATTTTCCCATGTGTTAACACTGCAAACAGGTACAGGAAGCGAGAGTTAGAATTAATTTATTCAGAAAAAATTCTCAATAGCCTACACTGTGTCACAGTGAAACAAGAATTAGCCAATTGGGCTGCTCGTACTTATTTTCCATAGTTAAGGAAGGAGGAAGATTGATTAAGGAAAGCCATAACATGGAAGGGGGCGGGTAGCAGGGAGATGTTTGGTGATGAAACTTACCCCAGATATTGGTACACCTTCCAAGGCCCCAGCTTTCTAATAAAATTTTAAAAAAGGATTATGAATAATCACAAATTTGGCTCTACTAACATAATTGCAACAGGAATGAACACGAATAGCAACATGCCAGAGCATGTGGGCAGACAAGACAAAGCAAGTGTTTCAACTACATGAGTGGTTCAGAGAGAGAGATACTAGAAATATTCCTAGAATGACAAGAAGAGACATGGACGTGAAACACTGGACTGAGAGTCAGGAGACGCGGGTTCTACTCCTGGTTAGTTAGTTAGTCACTGAGCAGGCCGCTGGAACTTCTCTATGCCTCAATTTATTTATCTACAAAATGGGCCTGGGCTTATATGCATGCCAAAGGCCATTAGCTCTTTGCTATTATTGTTGTTACTAAGAAAAGACTAACACATCCTTTAAAATGAACATACAAATAGCTATTAAACCAGCGTGGAACATGTCTGTTTTGGAAGGCTGTATTTTACCAACAGTACTTCCTACCCAAACTGCTCTGAAGATAAGTAAGAAACAAGAGAGGGTTCAGGTAGTGGGTATTATTTGTTCATAGCCAACATCATTCTTCAAGTTTTGATAAGCAAGAGTTAATTTATGCCATGAAGAGTGGTTTTGACTTTGATCAAGTATGGCCAGCATTCTAGGGGAAAAAATGAGATTTAAGTGACTTGTCTGTGGACTTTACCCAACTTAATTGTGAAAAAGAAACAAACAAACAACTTACACTAATACAAAGCAATTTGTACTGATATTAAGGAATTAGGGGAAAGGAATATGATCCCTGAAGTGCCTGTGATGTATTAGGAAGAGCACCAAACGAAAGCTTTAGCCTGACCCCTCACAGCCTGCCATTTGTAAGCCCATCTCCTGGCCTCTGGGAGCTTCGGGTTCCCTATCTGTGACAGTGAGGGTAAGAACAGAAGCCACCTCACATGGCTATGATAAGGAAATAATAGCATATGTGTGGAAACCCTTTACAAAGTAAAAAATACCCTCTAGCTAGTGGATAACATTTTACTTCTTTCATGCTTTTGGGTTAATCCAAGACCTGTCTTTTATTTACTGTATAAATTCTTAGAAACTCTGAACCTGGATAATAAGTGAAGGGCTGAAAGTGAATCAGGAAACCTATAGACTAGATATCTTAATGTATTTAAATACTGAAAGAAGTCTTTGCTTATACTATTGAAGTTATTATCAAACTACCAGCAGAATCTACTATGTGCAGTCAGGCACGGAAAGCGCTCTTTTTTCTTCACAGGGAGGGGGGTCTCCGGAGGATTCCTGGGAATATCCTCTGGTGAAGCATGCAGAAAAAGTGACAGTGCATTTCCAACTAACTGGTCTGAAAGGTTGGGCAAGACATCTTTTAAGATATATGTTTAGGATATCTAAAAACCACCTAATTTCCCTATTGTGCTAAAGCCCAAAGCACATCACAACTGTACTTTGTAATAGGGACCATCAGAATTTCTCATTCCAGAAAACTACCTTAGTCTTCCTCAGCCTTATGGAAGACTTAAAAATAAATAAGGTTACATTTTAAAAATACCTAAAGCTTGACTAGAGCTTATAATAATTTGGAGGGTCATGGAAGGTTCTAGATTAATCTACTTAGTAAATGGACTTCTGCTTATCTAAAACTAAATGGAAATGCACTGTATCTTTTCCAAATGAATGGGTAGCATAATTGGTGGGCAACCTACTCACCAGACTATGAGAGATTTTCTATAGTCAGCAAGGGGAGAGAGGGGGACAGAAGCATAATATTTTAAATGCAAGAGAAAACTAGGCCAGTTAAATGTTTTTTTAACCATCCTCTGAAACTGTTTCTCAAGAATAGTTTTTTTTTTCTCTGACCCAAGTCAGTTTATAGGTAGCTATGAAATTATCAAAGCACTTTTAAATTGTAGATAAGCAACGACTATGCTTCCCTTAAAAAATTCCATTTTGCCTTAAAGGGCTTTATTATAAATGAAACATTTAAGAATTCTTGCTTAAGCTTTATCCAGAACACTTAGTGTTCTACTCTATTATTATTAAGTCTATAAGTAGAGTTTCTAATGTTTTTCACGAAATGTCAAAACATTATTTTTTGGCAATTAATCTAAGACTTTTCTTAATCTTTACCATAAATTCTAGTTGTTTTGAGCTTAAACACCAGTTCAAATGCTCCTAGAGGTTTTCATCCCTGATGTGTAATCAGAGATACTCAGTGATTCTAAGTGTACTTTTTGCTTAGACTACTTTTTCTGTGGGTTTCAATGAAAGCAACAGTAAAAATGTCCATGATGGAAACCAGTTTAATCAGCAATCACAAATCAGAACAGACTCTTTGCTTTCAGTTTCTTTGCTAAAGTTTTGCTCAGGCTGACAAAGAATCTAATATGAGACATGGTTTGGCCATTAAAGGAGATTCAACAGGAAAAAGAACACCACTAAAATGTGAAGAGACTTTCCCATAAATTAAAAGCAGGCATCCCAACTACTAAACAGTTATTTGGATTAAAAGAATAAACCGGCTCAAACATTCCCTTACCACCCTCTGTAGTTAGATTATCTCATTAATACTTTAAAATACTCAAAGAAAAGCTAATAAAGTTTATAATAGATAAAGTTTTTATATACAGTTTTATATAAAGTTTATATAAAATATAAACTGGTAAGAAGGACTCAAGAATTTTAAGTTATAAAACTAAACAATACTAAATTCTTATTTTACATACTGCCAACATTCACAAAATGTACAGGTCTCAAAATATAAAACGTAACACAATTGACTTTTGAATTCTGAATAGTAAAGCCTTTTTTAAGATAAAAATTATTATTATTATTATTATTATTTTACCATTAGGCCATAGATCTCAGAAGAACTCCGGACGTTTGGAAGAATTTTCATTGGAATTTCAAAAAATCTAAAAAACAATAAGATTGGGTATATAAAACTATTTTAAATAAACATCTAGAAACATTTATATGAATTTAAAGGCATGTAAACAACAATTAAAAATGAACGTGTTTGAGTGTACAATTAAATAGTAACAAATAAATAAGCCAGCAGTATGCTTGGGTATTTAACACTCTAACTTTATACAAACAAATCAATACAAAATAAAAAGCACACAAAAACCAAAGTACTTTTATAGAGGAACCTAATTTTCCTTGAAAAATAATCAAGACAGTTACTTAATTTGGCCTATTTATTATATATGCACTAATAGTCTGTTTTAAAAGAATATCCAACATAGACTTGTATATTGTAGTTGAAATATCAACAGTTAAAGTTTGGTGCTCCACTGACATCTGAAAATAGTAAGATTTAGGTTATAAATAGGCCACACACTTGGAAAACTATTCTTAGGGTAAAACACAACTCACTCGCAGAGCTCTTTATCCCATTCCAAAGAATGGATGTTGAAAAGCATCGTCCTGCTTGCATTTGTTACATCTGTACAATGGACACCTCCACTGGCTCCTCCTGTCAAGCTCTGGACAGAATGAAAAGGACATGTTAAATCTGTACTTATGTGCAATTTAATTTACACTTTGTCAAGTGCCATAATCAGTTGCAGAGCACATAAGGCGGGAGAATGGAGCATTTCGATTACTTAATTTTTACGTTTTCAGCAGTGTCCAATAGAAATATAATGTAATTGAACCACACTGAGCCACATATGTACTTGAATATTTTCTAGTAGCTACATTTAAATAATATAAAGAAGCAGGTGAAATTAATAATACTATATATTTTATGTAATCCAAAATACCCTTTCAATATACAGAATTATTACTGAGACATTTTACCTTCTATTTTTTGTACTAACTCTGAAATACAGTGTATATTTTACACTCATGCACGTCTCAATTCAGACCCGCCACATTTCAAGTGCTCAACAGCCACATGTGGCTAAGTGGCTACCATACTGGACAGCAGTTCTAGCTAATTGATGGTTAAAGAAAAAAATTCAGTTTTTGTTTTCATCCTCTTATCTTTGGAAGACACAGAGCCTTATTAAATTTGGCAAAGTAAAATACATTGAAATGCTTGCCTCTTAGGATCTTACCGACCCCTGTGTTGCTGTTGTTGTTCTTGTTGTGTGCGTGTGTGCGCGCGTGTGTGTGAGTGTGTGTGTGTGTTCGTGCGTCCATGTTTTGGAATAACAATTCTCACTGGGTTGTGCCTGCAGTGACCCAAGCACATATCCTGAAAGCAGAGTTTTAAACTCTCTAATGTTAATACTCTTGTACCTGACCTGCAAGGACTGCTGCTTCCTTTTACGTAGAAGCAATGAGAAGTAAGAAAGGAACAAAAGCGGAGAAACGGCATCATGAAGGGGGTGCAGCCAAATGTGCTCCCTCAAGTCTCCTGCAGCTCACAGTTCCACATCTTGTCTTAGTCTGGCTCCAGACAATTGTGAGAATTATTTTCAGAATTATTTCAACTGTGACCGACACGTGTGAAAACTGCCGGCCATGAGCACAATGCACAGCATGCCCTGGCCAAGCACAGGGAGGGCTGGAGAAGGCGCCACTTCCTCATAGGGGGTTTGAAAGATCTGCTCTGTGGATCTGGCAAGTGAGAATAGGGGCAGTGTTCCCTTGAAGCTCCCCTGAATGTTGGAAAAGATAATCACATACTTAGAGAAGTGTTTACAAATGAAATTATATGTCTGGCATTCGCTTTAAATTATGCATGGGGGAGAAAGAGTGAGTACAGTTGAACCAAGTTTGGCCACAGCTGATTACTGTAGCTGACTCATTGTTCTAGAGGTTGATGACACTATTCCCTCCACTTTTTGGGTGTATTTGCAAATGCCCTTAATATAAATAACAGAGAAAGAGAGAGAGAGAGAGACAGAGAGAGAGAGGGGAGAGAGAACGAAGAGAACGAACATGTACTTTCAAGATATATAGAGATCTGGGAAATGTTTGTTTCTACTCATCCATGTTCAGCTTAGGCAAAAAGATTATATATCAGAAATTTCCACTATGATTTTTCATATTGTGACTTAAGTAAAATTCAGCTGTGTGATGTTGAAAGCAAATGTTCAAACGTAGCCTAGGTGTTTTATCATGTTAAATAGTAGAAAAGAGAAGAAATAAATAAATTTCTTCTAAGAAATGGCTAGTGGAAAAGAAGTACAGTTGACCCTTGAGCAACACAGATTTGAATTGTGCAGGTGCACTTATACGTGGATTTTTAAAATAAATAATACAGTACTACATGATCCGCAGATACAGACAGCTAACTATCCACGGCTGGTCCTAGAACCAAGCCCCTGCACATAGCAAGGGACGGTATGATAGGTAGCAGATAAAGGCTACTTAAATTTACTAATTGATAATTATCTAAATTAGTTATTCTAAAGGTAATAGACATGAGATGTGGTTTTGGTAATCATCCTCCATTTTTGCTGAAATAAGGCAAGAAAAAATCAAGAAGAAGCAGGCAAAAATGCCTCTCAAATGGAGGCTGAACTGTCCTGCTGTTTCTTGAATGGCTTTTCTTAATGATGCTGCCAACTAAAAAGTTTGAAACTCTTTGTAGAAAAAAGACAGGCAGTTTAAAAATTTTCTCCACACACACATGATATTTAAACATACCCAAATAAGCCATGAATCAACGGTCCCAAAAAGAGCTCTATCTTCTTCAACTGCCTTTTGAACTTTTCTCACATTGTCAAGGAGCCAACGAAGTTTCACTGCACTGAAATAAGTGCTAAGTGGAAGGCCTGTCTTGGACTAAAAACAGTTATTAAATTCAGCCAGGAAATTAAATTCATAACAGCTTAAAATAAAACACCAAATCAAAAAACTCAATAAATCACAAAATATTCAATGGCCCTAAAGGCAATCCTACAGTATTATGGATAAAAATACTTTTCCTATCTCATGGCACAAGAACGCATGTTCATGAACAAAGATCAGAGTGGTATGTTTGCAGTTCAAAACGCATCCACGTAGCAAGGTTAAAGAGAAAATTAAATGACATATGCCCTGAAATCTAGATAGTTAAGACACAGAGTTACCTTTTGTGATGAGTTAGGATCACATACAGAAGCTAGCCCAAAACTCTGCTTTTTATTTTACATTCCATGAAAGTGACATTTAAACTATTGAAAATCAGAGATTATATCAATTCATCAACTAATGACCACAACCAGAAGATTGTTTTAAAACATATAAGCCTTAACAGTAGTTGCCAGTCGAAATATAATGTTGTGTACATGAAACATATATGATGTTACAAACCAATGTTACCTCAATAAACTAAAAAAAATAGTATATATATATATATATATAAAAGAAAGTAGTTGCCTAAATTCAGCAAATAGATTGAACAAAGGGAGGGTGAATTGAATAAAGGTTAAAGGGTAAAAATGGAACATGGGCTTATCAGTCTTCCTTGAGAATGGATCAGGTCCAATTCAGTTTTGTTAGTATATTAAACACTATATTTATAAGGGCTGGTGAAAGTGGTTAAGAAAATACATACATCAAAATACTGCAACTATCTTCCCCTTCTTGATCCCTAGCCTCATTTATCACCCATCTACACAAAGTGATCCCTTTTCCTTCTCATCTCCCATGGATATGTTCAGTAAAAAAAAAGCTCAAACCAAAGGATTTAACACTTTAATGCAACCTTGTAAGTTAAGAATCGTAACTCACAGTTTTCTAGCTTTCCTAGAAAAGAAAAGATCAATGCTCAAAAATAATAAAAGGAAATAACATATGGGAATATGCTTCTTTGATATGAAGGACCAAGGGTCATCCCACAAACCAAATAGTGAGGTAGCATATAAATATCTCATTTTCATGATTTAAGTAGGTGTTTAAAAGTTGCCTAAAATGGCTTTGGAGAGAAAAACATGCACCCCTTGAAGCAAAGTACAGCTGGAGGTAGGCGTGAAGGCTGGGCAGGTTGGCCAAGAGAACGGAATAGGAAATGGGTGAGGGTATACTCAGGACAAGACTGAGGTTATTTGGGTGGGTAACGGTAGGGGGATGGTTTGTTAGATTGCTGCAATTAATGGGATTTGAGCACTAGCTTCAGAACCAAGAACCACAAGAAACTGCCATTTAAGAGTCCCACTGACAAATATAAAGGGAATAAACCAAAAAAAAAAAAAAAAAAAGAAAGAAAAAAAAAGGAATTTCCGTTTGGACAGTAGGAGAAATTGGCCTTGACCTTGCTAAGAAAAGTACCTCACCTGTTTCAAAAATTTTCTCTCCCTTCATTTATCTGAAGAGAGATCTATATAAGGACTGAAAATTAGGCATTTTTTATTGGCTTCTTCATATGAAGAAAGTGGAAGAGGAGTTCAAGTGAAGGCTGGAGTGTCTTCTAGTTTCTCTCCCTGAATCCAGATGCCTAAAAACTAAAAAGCATGCAGAACTTTCTTTGATGGACAGTAAAAAAAAAAGAGAGAGAGAAGGATTTGGAAAGCACGGTTGAGTTACAGGAAACACTCCGTGAGGAGTATGGTTTAAGCCACTGGGACACCTTATTATCCCCTCCAGCCTATTTACCTTGGAATATTATTCCTCCAATCCACCACAGGGCAAGGAAGATAGAAAGGTAATTATCTGTGGAGATATCTGTCTATCAATTGTATCAACTAACTAATTGTATCAATTGTATCAACTAACTATTGTGCAATAAGATGTAAGGCCTGGTGAAATCTCCAAACTTTTTTTGTTAAACAAGCATTTTTTTTTTTTTTTTTGCGGTACGCCGGCCTCTCACCGCTGTGGCCTCTCCCGTCGCGGAGCACAGGCTCCGGATGCGCAGGCGCAGTGGCCACGGCCCACGGGCCCAGCCGCTCCGCGGCATGTGGGATCCTCCTGGACCGGGGCACGAACCCGCGTCCCCTGCATCGGCAGGCACACTCCCAACCACTGGGAAGCCCAGGGAAGCCCAAACAAGCATTTTTATAGTATACTTTTGAAGAGATCTCTTACCTTGACAAAGTTATTATTTCCTGGAATTCTTTTACTAAGACTCTCAACGGTAGACTGGGTTCTTAGGTCAAGCCACACTATAGATCAAAATACAATAATATATATGAAAAACTTCATTTAAAAAAATCAGATCTTAATGAAATCACTGTTAAGGATAGGAGACTGATTAGTTTCCATAAGCAATTAAAATGGTACGGCTTTCAAAAGACAGAAATTAGAAAATCAGAAATGAATGGGCACATTGTTAGAAGAGAGAATAAATGTATGAGGGAGAATTTGAAGCTTTTATGCAAAATTATAGGCCAAGTTAGGAGAACAATACATACCTTAGGGTGCTGATTTTGTATCCTTTTTTATAGAAAAAAATGAAAGAATTGTTTTGGATATGGATTTTCTAGGCATACATGAGTGCAGAGAAAATCTAAATGCTAGGCAGGCTAGTTGCCAGGGCAAAATGCACAGCCCAGGATCACTATACCATGTATAAAGCATGTACCTTAGAAAAACCTGGTAGCAGTTTGTGACAAAGTAGAGAACCTGATACTATTATAGAGGGGGAAAAAAATAAGATTCAGTCGCTTATGTACAAAATGCTTATTTACATCAAACTCTTTCAAAGTAGGCTAGAATCCAGAATCGCTACAAGAATTATTTAAAGGTCACCATTCTTTCTCCATCATTTTAACAGATCAATGTTGTTTTCACTAAATAACTATCATCCGCTTTCTGATCCCCCTAGTAGAAAGTTCTGTTCTGCTTTATAACAGAAGGCTTGAGAAAGAGAATGCATTAAATAGTATACAGAACAATTGCAAAGGGTAAACAATAGGATCAGCTGAGCTTTATTTGTCATATTTCAGGTTTGTACTTAACTTTTACAACTTTTAATCTGTGAGTGGTCACTCAGTATTTTTAGGCACTGACTGTGCTCAGATGCCTCCTAAAAACAGTTTATTCAAAGGGTACCAGGAAGATTATGCATGCCTGCCCACTACACGTGTGACTGCTGGCAGTTACTGTCTAGAGTTTGGCTCACCCTTAACTGTACTATTCCTTTCTCTTCATTTAAAAACCAGTTATTTCCTGTCCTGAATTTTAACCAATTCTTTTTAATTACTTAAAGCATCATTTCCCTTGAGGGCTTGCCTGTGCTTGATTTTGACAGTGGCTACTTTGCATAAGAATTAAATCAGGGGCTTCAGGACACTATACTGCTTTCCAAAGGTGGGCAAAACTAAGAAAACAAGGCTCATCGTAACCAAGGAAACAGGACACAAAGAGGAGGACTATGGGAATACACAGCCTAGCAATGACATCTGCATTTGCTGCCCAGCGTCCATTCCTCTTGCTGCTGGGAGCAGTATCTTTAATTCTCTTTAGGAAGTCAACTCTCCCTCATCCTCGGCCTGAGGTTCAACCCTACCCCCAGGTCCAGTATCGTGTCCCTAGTGAGCGGTTCACGAGAGGAGCAAATCAGCCTCTGATGGGCTCTGATGTGGTCGAATCAGCCCAACTGAGATTTGTGCTCAGTCTGCAAGAGTCCCTGTTCTCAGCTCAACTTGGGAGTGTGTAGCTGGGCCTGGTGCCCTCTTGAATAGAGAGCTGCATCGGCCACGTCTGGAGCCAACCCAGAAGAGACAGACTTGCGGGGGGATCCAGGCGATACTGTCTGACTTGAGCATCAAACAGCACCTGAACTAAGCTACTTGTAGAATTCCTTTTTTTCCCCTTATAACTTCACTTACTTGGGGCTCAGTTTTCTATTACTTGCCCTGTGATTGATACAGCCATTAGCAGCAGCACTGTGGAGTTGGCAAGGTCTCCCACGTCCGGGGAACAAGGGAAATCTGCTTTGTACACAGTGGCAGTGTTGTGCGACTGTGACAAAGGTGGACCTTCCTCATAGGCAAGCAACCCTAGCAGGTGTTAAAGGCTTAACCAGAGGACTTGGGAAAAGTAGAGGAGGTCGAGAGAAAAGTTTTAAACCTATGACAGGTAGAATTAATAGCACATCTCAATGCTCAAGTGTTTGAAACTACAGTGGGCTAGGGGTTTAAAAAGCAGTGTAGTAATAGTTTCCATTACCTTCTTCACAAAAATGAAATAAGATGTATTAGGATGGAAAATGCCAGCATTCACTGAACTCCGTAGGATAAATATTGACCTGTGACACTTTGTTTTAGTTATGCTGGCTTGTTGAATCATGAGGTAAAATCTATGTCCTACCAAGGGACATGAAAACCACTAATCTACGCTTTTTGTTTACTGGCTCAAAACCTTCCAGATGAGCATTTTTCGATATTTAAATGGACACAAGAATCACTAGGGAGCTTAAAGATAAACCCCACTCCCAGAAATTCTTGGATAGTAGGTCTGGGGAGGGGGCCCAGAAATATACCTTTTAAATAGATGCCCCTCCCCTTTAAGAAACACTGCAGTGGTTTAAGACTCAACATCGGTGGTGCTGATCCAGAAGCACACCAGAAACAACTGGAAAACTTTGAAATCACACATCCCGGTCCCTACATTGTAGGATTCTGGTTGCAAGTCCAGGCAAGGAAGGCCTGAGTCTTTCTACCTGTGTTATTCAGTGTTGTACTAAAGCTTGAGAACCTCTTTTTCAGGGCATGTTCTTTAGGATACTGAATTTGTTCCAATCATCAATTTAAAAACAAAACTAAAGACAAACTGATGATCGAGTGGCTCTCTGAGCCCCAGGGGCTCGGTGATTCTACTGCTCCTTGACAAGGACTACTTAAGAAAGTGGGCACCACGCAGAATGAAGCCCTCACCAAAAAGAGTCAAAACGCTGGAGGTGAAATCTACATCTTCTGGCTTTGCCACCAACAAGCTACGTGACCCAAGCAAGTCATGTTACCCTTCGTGGCCTGGGTTTCCAGAATATAAAATAAGGCAGTTTGGACTAGATGGTCTCAAAAGTCCCTCTCCTTCCATTATTCCATGATCACAGAAGGCTGGCATAATTTTTACCTCGTTTTTATAGCCCAAGAGTTTAAAGCAATTAGAATACATGGAATGAATTAGTAAAACTGCCAAAGCGAAAAATATCAGTGGTCGGTATACTACTAAGCAATTCACAAATGCTCAAAATTAACTGAATTAAGAACAAAAACAATTAGACAACTCATTAAAGAAGCTAAGTTGGCAGAATTACGTTTGCAGAATAAGAAACCAAAAGCCAAAGAGAAGACCCCAAGCTGGAGGACTAAGCCCCTCGTGGAGATAATTTCCGAGAACAATCAAAAGAAGTGCCAGATCCAGATCCAGCAGCAGCAGTCAATTTCCCCCAATGTGTCTCAGTTGGAAGGCCGGGAAGTGAGCAAGGGCCCGAGCACCAATACCTGAGGAAGCGCCAGCAGCTGGAACTGAAGAGCCAGAGGCAACAACGGCAACTGGATCTGAAGGGCCAGGAGAAACTGGAGCAGCTGGAGCGTTAGAAGAAATAATGGCAATTCATGCTAGAGATGGCCAGGTTCAAGGTTTGCGTTTTCTTGCTGACCATTTAGGAAATGGTAGATCACATGGGCAAGTTCATCAGGATGAACATTTTCCTACACATTTAAGCGTAGAAAGAGAAGGAAGAGACATGGAGTAGAAGGGGAACAGAGGCAGTCCAGTCAGAGTTTCTGGTTCAGTAGCATTTCCGTTTGGACAAAGAGCAGGTAAATAGCTGCTTCTTGTTCGGGATGACTCTTCCCTACCTTGTCACAAATCTGCGTCCTAGTTAGGAAAGGGGCTCAGTTGACTTTCACCCAACCACTGAATTGAAAGGCTATGTGATGCAGTGAGAGAGTGCATCCCTAAGGGACTTCTGAAAGGAACGCTAAGGAGCATTAACATTGTGGCAGTGCTACAATCTCTGCTGGGGCCACCTGCAGAAAGACATAAATGGGTGGCTTTGGGAAGGCACAGCTCCAGGAAAGCACTTCCCTGGTAGGGTGGCAGGAGATGAAGTTCATCTCCACAAAAAGCAACAGCATACCTAAAGGACAAAGGGAATTGCTAAGTTCCAAAGTGATTCGGAAAAACATCAGAAAAAGGAAAATAGAGTCCAGATTACCATACAGCCTGTTTCTAGAATGCATGTCCCTTACTTAGACCAAATAAATTGGATTTAAATGGTTCAGACCACCAAGTGAATAGGTTAAAAAAAACCCAACTTGGGTGATCTGAAATTTTTAATTGTATTAAATAAAGTCACATCCAATATATGTCTGGTGGATTTAGTTTGTTCTGAAAACAGAGTTTTAAGAGTGAAGAAAAATGCAGTTGCCTCAAAGCCCACGGACCAAGGTTAGTTTAGTGATGTAGTGACAGCGTAGAGGAAGAAATCACTTTTAGAATATTTAGAAATTTGCATCAGTTTTGGTTAGTCATAACAATAGAAGGGAAATATACCTAAGGAAAAAAAATAAGCAAACACACTAAAGAGAAACTAAATTATTTTCAGTTGACTAGAAGCAAAGGCAAATAATATATCTCCTCTGGATGGTTTGCTATGAGGCGCTACTGGCCTGACAGAAAGGGAGATGAAGGTAAGGCTTCAGGTTTTGGAACACACCCTAAGCAAGGACTGCTGACAGTTATACAAAGTGTTATCGGGTCATTTTGTCCACAGTAGACATTACATCTAGTAAACCAGACTTTTAATTGCTATGTGTTACCACTAGCCAAAAGTTAAGCTATTAATTAAGCTGGGTAAGAGGTCATTTGCAAAGGGAAAGAGGCTGTCCCTCACCTGATGACATTTCCAGAAATCAGGTGGGGCCGAAAGAAACGTGGAGAGTTGGGGAGGGGGGTGAATTAAAACATGCATGTCAAACTTTGGGGGCTGAAACCTATTTCAGCTCTTAGGTGTATAAATGCCAATGGCTGACATGAGTGTGTGTGGCCCCAGGTAAGCTCTGAATTTTCCCTAAGAACACCTGTTGTATATAAATCAGCCATTTCATCTGGCATTCCTGGACTGAAAAGGCTATCATCTAATTCAGAACAGTGGCCATGTTCTGAACACTTACTGAAGGCTTATAGTCTGCTAGGCACTGTTTTAAGTGTCCTACATGCATTAACTCATTAATCTTCACCTCAAGTTTATGAGATCCATACTTTTGGTTTCTTCAGCTTAACTGGTGAGGCAACAGGCACAGAATGGTAGTAAATGGAAAAGGAAGAGTCTGAATCCAGAATGAAATCTCTACGATATGGTTACAGTCAGGATGAAGTCATAATCTTAAATAGAACATGAAAAAATACCTCACAGTTGAACTCAAATTTAGTTTCTTTTTATTTAAACTGGCCAGAGTTCAGGAATTCAATCACTGCAAAATATGGCAGTATTTCTTTATCCAGGATTGAAGGAGATTTAAGGCATTCAAAGAACCATGTAATAAGAGACTTGAAAAAATGAAAAATAAGTGGATCATGATAGGGCTGAATATAAATACTCTAGATCTTACAAAAGTAAAATATAGCAAAACAATAAAAAACAAAACCACACCTTTGTTGTTTAAGGCCAAGCATGCTTAGGAGTTTTAGGTGGTTTGCCATCTATGGTTTTCTTTCATGCTGATACTCTGAAACAGAACCCAGTTCCAGAAAAGATAGAAGAATTGAGCTCAATGTTCCTTCAGATCTCAGCAGATGACTAACCAGGTTTAATCACTGGCCCAGGGTTAACTAGCATGTAAAAATTTTAAAAGGCAAAGAGGATAACCAATGTTTAAAACTGCCATACTCTGCATAAAGAGTTATGTGTCATAGGGAACTTTAAATCCAATATCTTAAAAAAATGTTTGCAATCCCATCTAAATAAGGAATAATGACTCAGAGACACATGATTTTGTTGGTGGTTTTCTTTGGTATACTAAAGTTCTCTTTTGTATAGTAAAGTATACTGTACTTTATACTATGGTATACTAAGTATACCATAGTCACTCAAAATTAGTGACTCTTGCCTTCCTAGATATTAGTCCCTACTACGAATAATATTTTTATATTAAATCATGAATTGTGCTCTACAGAAAGCTACCGAAATGAAGGTCATATTGCACTAGGCTTGCCGTGTACACCAATCAACTTCAATAGTGAGTGACAAAACCTGGACAAGAAGAGGGGAAAGAGCTGGGCCATCCTAGTTAGGCCAGAACGTTTCACTGGTAACATTAGTGAGATGTGAATATGAACACACTAAATATCAATTGATTCAAGCCTTGCCCCACTCAACATCTGAACCACCTGTGTAGTTTTGTGCTTCTTTATCAATTTGGTCTATGGTGCATTTGTAAACCCAAACCTTCTTTTCAACACTACTTAGAAGACAGCAAGGACTGTAGACCACTAAAAAAGAGTTGGTTTTGGAAGGAAAAGGCTTAGAAAAAGGTGGAGAGTGGGGTGGAGGGAATTCTTTGGAAAACAGTGATGAAGATAATGCTAAGAGGGAGAGAAAACAGTGCCAGAGGGATGGGGAAAACTAAAGGTAGGGGAGAGAAGTCAAAGGCCTGCTTCATTCAGATCCAGGGCCACAAAGCTGCTGCAATCCACCTGTGAGGCCATCATGGTAAATGGCTGCATCATGGCACAGGAACTGGGAAGCAGGGATGCATTTTACCCATATCTCAGACACCACACCAGTGTTCACCTTGCCTATCACAGAACTAACACATGAATTCTAAAACAATATGAAACATCTAAAACAGGCCACCTCTACTCTCATAAGCATACCACTATAAAAGATGTCAGTAAACCAATACACCTTTATTGTGAGGAAGAACAAATAGCCTTTCTCAGTCTTCAACTTCTTCACCTAGCTTATTTCATGTCCACTAACAGGCCCCTGAAATTCTCCTCTCTGTTGCTGTACTGGGGGTGAGTGAGTGGATTGCTTATTGAGGACTCTGAGCCATAAAAATGGCAACACAAAAGGCAATTTAAAAAATGTAGACTGCCCCTCTCATTTGCTTGTCTATAACAAATACTGCTCACCAGTTATATAATTTACTAAGTAAAGAGAGAGAAGAACGAAGAGGAGCAGGATAGGCATTCAGTGACAGAGATTTACAAGAGAGAGGGACAAGGAAAGAAGAAAACATACAAAGAGAGAGAGAGAGGGCGGGGGGAGTAGAAAACCCACAGGCTCTGATATAAAAAAAGACAAAGAAGCTCAAAGACAAAGATATGTAAAAATCTGATTCTGTTTCCATCAATTCCCACCTTGTGTTGTTCTAAGATAAAGCTGCTAAAGATTTAATATTGTGTTGATATTCTCGACTGAAAACCTGCACGGATATATGACACCTTAGTGTTTTCCTAGATGGAATAAAATTGGAGGTAGAATCTACCCTTGTCATTACTTAGTAGCTTCTCTTCCCAGCTAATTACTCTTCTGTCCTCCTTTTCTATGCCCTTTACTTGTCTATCCTCCAAATTCCTATCCCTAGCCTCTGTGCCACAAAGGCAAACATGGTGATTGCCTGGTTTGTCACTATATGCCTAGGGGTCATCACAGAACCTGTCTACAGAAAGGTACCTAAACTTCTGTTGAATCAATTGATTTTACCTTCATTCCTATGGTGAATTCTTCTGCAATAAACCGAGACTACCTAAGTTAGCAACTTTTAAGTCTACATTTTGAACAACCTCTTTACAACAGAGCTACAAATTCTAACTGTCCAGAAATGAGCTTTGATTTCAAGTCCAATATTAACCTTGTCTGATAAAGAAAGCCATTTTTCTCCCACGTTGGTACTCTTTAAATATTACTTAATTTCCTTCTGTTCTCTCAGGCTAAAAATCATGCAGCCCTGTTCTATTTTTGCCTCATCTTCATGCCCTATTCAATTTCCAAACATACCAGCTGCATCTTTCTTCTGAAAGGTCTGGCAAAGTTGTCTCTCCATTCTTACCGCTCTAATCCCATTAGCTGTTAGCAGTCTCAATTAACTCCTTTGTTAGATTTTACTGAAGAGAGTAATCTTGTCCTTTTTAATATAATTACTTACACGTCTGGATATAAATGCTTTCTATTTGTCCTTCCTTCCTGTTTCTACTCCTTTTTCTTTCCTTTCTTGCCTTCTTTTTTACAGTCATTCCATTTTCCCCCTTTATAAGCTTTATTCCCTCTTTTACTGCTTACCCTAGAGATTACAACATGCATCCTTGACAATACTGGGACCACAAGGCACTTTAACCTCATTTACCCCATATTCCTTTCATGTACTACTGTTGCCATGTAGTACTTAAAATTTTAATATATTTTGAATATCACAATACATTATTTCTTTATACAGTCAAAATTCATTTAGATTGACCTACATATTTACCCTTTCTAGGCCTCTGCATTCCTTCCTGCATTGCCAAATTTCTACCTGAAAACATTTTTTTCCTTCTACCAGAAAAACATTATTTAGTTTTTCTTTTACTAGGGGTTTGCTTGTAATGATTCCTATAAGTCTCTGTTTGTCTTTGCCTTTATATTTCACCTTCATTTCTTAAGGATATTTTCGCTAAATGTAGAATTCTAGGTTCATGTTATTGTCTTTTAGCACTTTAAAGATTTCATTCCATTGTACTGTTTCTTTGGGAAATCAGCTGAAAGTTTTAGTGTTGGTCTCTTGAAGGTCATATCCTCTGGCTACTTTAAAATCCTTCTTTTTATCTTCAGGTCTCAGCATATGTTTGTGTACGGCTTTATGTGTATTTATCTTGCCTGGGGAATCATAGTGCTTCTTGAATTTGTGGCGTGATATCTTTCAACAGTTTTGAAAAACTTTTATCATCTATCTCTCTTTCCTTTTCTTTTGGGTTTCCAATTACAAATATGTTGGACCTTCTTACCTTACCCCATTTTTCTCTTAGATTCTTTTCTGTATTTTCTAAACCTTTGTCTCTCTGTGCTTCAGTCTAGATATTTACTTCTGATCTCCCTTCCAGTTCACTAACTCAGCTGTGTCTAATACAATGTAAAACTCATCAACTGAGTTTAATACAGTTCTAGAATTTCGATCTTTAAATTTCCATTTCTTTGCTAAGATTATCACTCATCTCAATGAATTCCTTGAACATGTAGATGATGGTTATTTTAAAGTCTGATAACTCTAATATCAGGATTTCTTATTGGTCTGCTTCTAATGTCAGTTGTTTCTTTTGGTTTTCAGTCGTTCTGTTTTGAATGCCTGATATTTTTCAAATAGAAAACTAAAAATTGTAGAAGAAAAAGGAATGAGTAAATAAGCACATCTCAAAAAGTTTTTCTGGTAAAATATTTACTGAAATCCTTCACTTATGCATAACTTCAACTAACCTAGTTGCATTATTTTAAAATGACAACTCAAAGTCCAAAGCTGCATTTTTACAATTCAAAGTTTAGAGTTTAACAGGAACTTTCTGGTTCCTGTGAGTAGGCCCTTCCTTTCACGAGGGGGAAAACAAAAAGTAAAACCTTAACTAGTATAAGAAGTTGGCTAACATTGGTCTGTGAAAGAATACTCTCCTAGATACTAGCCATTAAAATTGTAATATCCTGCTTATATTCAAAATGGGCTGCTCATGAGAATGAGAACAAAATAAAGCTTTAAAAGAGGTACTTTTGTGTAAGAGAACCTTTGGTTGCAATTCTTTGACCTTTTTTGCATCTTGAATATTTTATCACAGATACAGAAGACATACTAAATGCTTTCTTATAACACAATAACATTAAAGACCTTCATTTTTTATAAAGATTATTTCCAAAGGAATTCACACTACTCTTACAAGGCACCTTGTTAGTATATTTTCTGCTTGAATATCACTTTTTTCCAATCAATACTAAAGTAACTAAGTATATTACTAAAGTAACTATAAAGTAAAAAGAGCTCACTCTATAAATCATCCCATCTCTGACAACTTCTGCCTCTACTGTCCAACCCACAACCTGTTACTTTATTGACAAAAAAATTGTGCTTTGCTATTTGTGACAGAATAATGCCTTTTAGCGACTGTATATTTAGAACAAAACTTTCCTTTTAGCAAGTGACAGTGTCATTCAGTGCTCAACTGTCATGTGCTACTAAGAGTGAGGCTAAAATATACCCATGGCTATTCACATTTAACAAGATGTGATATCTAATGGTGGTATATTTGAGATTGAGCTTTTGAACTCCTGTTGAAATAGCCAAGTTTGTAGCAGAAGGAGCTAAAATTTTGACATTTTATTTTCATAAGCTCAACAGGGTCGATTCAAATTTCTAGATGGGAAGAACAAGTATATAAGTACTTTATGGAAAGGTAGAGAAGGGACTGGGTACATCTGTAATCTTGATTTTTGAGGGGAGGAGGAGGTGAGATCTCTTTCAGGTGTCAGAAACAGCAGGGATTATAAAAAGTTCTGGCAACATTGACTCATTTGTATAATACAAATTATCAGGAAGGGGCAAGCATAGGAAAGAGTTAATTCAAATTGGGAATAACTATCTGAAAATGGTAAATATATAACAACTCATTTCTTAAAGGACTCTTCAGCCCAACCCATGAGATTATGGGGAACATGACTACATGCTTTGTTAGCCAGATGTTTTAGTATGACAACACCTGCAAGTGGAGAAAGGCCTTGAGTTTGACATCCACGCACAACAGCTTACCCACAGCATTGTAGAGAGGCTCTCCAGTTAACTTGTCCCAGACTACAGTGGTTTCCCTCTGGTTACTGACACCAATAGCTTTAAGGAGAAAGTTAAACAGAAAGGTTTAAAAAACAAGCACAAATCTGAGGATAGTTCTCACTTTTTTTAAAAAATTTTTTTACAGGCACAACTAAACATAAAAATTTGAAAAAGAAACATTTGGAACATCTGTGGTGGTACTGAGTTGATTTTCTTTGACTGGCCCAGGAAAAGCGAACCACCAATGTCAACTGCTTCTTTTTCTTTCTACAGACTCCTTCCTGCTTCACTACCAGCACACCATGACATGGACCCAGATCAACAGCCAAATGAAAGACTCGCAGGTTGCCTTATAAATAGGGAATGCGATAACTTCCCAAATTTATGATACCCAATTTATCATGCTGAGGAGACCAACAATAACCTCATTCGTTTATTTACTAACTGCCACAAGAAATTTCCCTCCGTGTGTGTGTGTGCACAACATGCCTGTATTTTGAGAAAATAGTCACAGATAAAATCCTTCATGCTGCTCAAACTCATATTATGCTTAGTTAGAAATTCAGTTTTCTTCATGTATTTTAATAATATGTTACAAGACATAGAGTTTGAGGGACTCCCCTGGTGGCAGAGTGGCTAAGACTCCACGCTCCCAATGCTGGGGATCTGGGTTCGATCCCTGGTCAGGGAACTAGATCCCACATGCATGCCGCAACTAAGACCCAGCGCAACCAACCAACCAACCAAACAAACAAAAGACATAGAGTTTGAATCTGGCATAAGTACAGTATGTGATGGCAATTACATTATACTAACCTATATACAACTCAAGGGCTATAGTTACAGTAAGTTACTATAAGTAAAATACTATTCCATACTATTCCATACCATCTTATTCAATTCGGCTTGATTTGGCTAAATTGGAGGTTCTCAGGCTTGGTTGTACATTAGAATCAACTGCAGAGCTTTTAAAAAATACCGGTGCCGGGGCTTCCCTGGTGGCGCAGTGGTTGGGAGTCCACCTGCCGATGCAGGGGACGCGGGTTCGTGCCCCGGTCCGGGAGGATCCCGCATGCCGCGGAGCGGCTGGGCCCATGAGCCATGGACGCTAGGCCTGTGCTTCCGGGGCCTGTGCTCCACCACGGGAGGGGCCACAACAGTGAGAGGCCTGTGTACGGCAAAAACAAAAAAAACAAAAAACAAAAAACCGGTGCCCAGGTCCTGACCCAAATCTTCTGATTTAACTACTAACCTGGAGTAACATCTGAGCATTGGTATTTTTTCTTAATACTCCCCAGGTGATTCTACTGTGCAGAGTTGCACACACTGGGCTAAAGGATGGAGTTTTTCCACAATTTAAGATTAGGACAGACCTTAAAGTCTATATAATCAACCCACCTTATGTTCAAATCTCTGGAATTGCCTGTTACGTGACCATTCAGACATCACTTCTAGTGACAAGATACTCACTACCTCTCTCCAGGCTAACAAATCTCTACTGTACAGCTTTGCTATTTAAAAAGAATTCGTTTCTTCATCGCTTCCGCCTATAGATCTTTGCTACATTCTTTGGAGATACAACGAATAAGGTGAATCCTTCTTCCACATGTCAGTCTTTCACACTGGAAGCAGCTATTCTGTCCCTCCAGACTTCTCTTCCCCTGTCTAGGCTAAACAGTCCAATTTCCTTCCACTGCCCCACCTCCATAGGGCATGGTTTAAAGTCCCTTCAAGACCTCTCCTAGGAACATGCAACTATCTTTCCAAATTACTCAAGCTGTACACCCAGAATAAGACATACTAGGAATGTTCTGACCAACAGAGAGCTGAAGGGGACCAGCAGCACCCTTGTTCTAAATAATCTTTATCCAACACAAATATACTTACTTTATTTGACACCTTTTCTAGAGGTATAAAGATGCATGAGATTCTACTACCAGGAAACGTAGAGGCATAGGGTAAAAGGAAGAGATTTGGGGGTGTTTTTTAAAAAATAGAAGGCCAAAAAGGAGGTCTGTAGGAATAAAGGAAGAGAAAGGAGAATGTTGGGAGAAAGGGGTCTGGAAATGAATGGGACACGGTCCTGATTGTTGTAGTGACAGGAGGGGATGGGATTAATACACAGGTGGAGGGAGGAGCCTCAGTAGGGCAGAAGGCTATGGCTTCCCTTGTGATGGAGCAAAGGGAGCAAGAGATCCAGACATTAAGTACTGGGACAGGAAGTTGAGGAATTTAGACCCCAGAGCCTCAACTTTCTCTGTGAAGTAGAGCACAAGGTTATCTGTGAAAACAGGGACTGTGAAGCTTGGGTGCTATTCAATAGAGCTCAGGCTCTGACGCCAGACTGCTGGGGTTCAAATTCCAACTCCTCTGCTTTCTAGCAGCATGATCCTGGGTCTCCGTTTTATCTTCTGTAAAATGGAGATGATAAAAGTTCCCATCTTACAGGGTTACAAAAAGGAAAACCTAAGTTAATGCATATTAAAACAGTGCCTGGGACATAGTAACCACTCTATAAATGTCACTTATTGCTGCCATTCATTGTCATCATTGTTACACAGAGACTGGAGTACCAGTTGCAAAGAATGGGACTGAGCTAAGTGGGACACATAAAGGAATTCCCCAGCAGCACTGTGGGCACAGCAGAGGCCAGAGACCTCGGCGGGACCTTGGCAATGGTTGTTAAGGTGGAGTATTGTGAACGTGATATGTGACAACTTTATAGTGAGGGCTCACAATGAATTCATGGTCTACTAAACTCTCCTACTCTTCCCCACTGCATTAATTTCCCATTAACTAGCTGGCTGCTTCCTTAGTTGCAACCCTGGAGTTTCTTTTCTTTCTTTTTTTTTTAAAATAAATTTTATTTATTTATTTATTTATTTTTGACTGCGTTGGGTCTTTGCTGCTGCCCGCGGGCTTTGTCTACTTGCGGCGAGCGGGGGCTACTCTTCGTGGCGGTGTGCAGGCTTCTCACTGCGGTGGCTTCTCTTGTTGCGGACCACGGGCTCTAGGCGCACGGGCTTCAGTAGTTGTGGCACTTCGGGCTCAGTAGCTATGGCACACGGGCTTAGTTGTTCCGCGGCATGTGGGATCTTCCCGGACCAGGGCTTGAACCCGTGTCCCCTGCATTGGCAGGCGGATTCTCAACCACTGTGCCACCAGGGAAGTCCCAATCCTGGAGTTTCCATTCTATGCCCTTCATGCTACCTTTCTTTATTGGCTCATTCTAACTGGTATTCAGAACATTATCTAGAGCTATTTCGATCTGATTCATTAGTCACAGGTTTCAACTCTAACCACTTCTTCTTTCCCCTCTATCTTAATTTGGTTCCTTCGTGCCAAGCAAAATTGTTTTTCTTGAAGACAATCAAAGTCCAGTGAACCAGCTTCTCAGGAGTCTCTTCCAGCCACAGACAAGTCTAGTACCGGTTTCTCCCGACACAGGCCTTATGCATTGCCTCTGAACTTTTAATTGTGCTAATTTCTTGGCATTTTTACCCTAAAATCTTCTATGTTTTCCTATGTTTCTTAAAGAAAACTTTTCTGACTGATGATCCCAGCACATGTGCTTCTCTTAATAGTTCCCAATTTTAATTCCTTCTTTTTCAGGTTTAGGTTTTATAATCCTCCACCCTAGTTCACCTACCATAAGAGCAAATGAATGTGACATGCAAGTCTTTTAGCTACAGATGCTAAAATCACTGGACAATATAAAACCTAACACATTACTCTCGTATCTAGCAGGTCCATGCTTCATCCATACATTCTTTTCCAGGGGATTTTTTTTCCTCAAAACTGAGCGTCACTAGTACAATTAACTAGTTAAATGCTATATTCAAAATCTGGTTAAATTTTGCTTAACATTGCCTGTGAAAAGTTAATCGCAGTTAAGAAAATATACTTAGAAAAAAGTCTTTGGAAATACTCCAGAATGTTATCATTGTTGTCTTGGTAGAATTATAGATGACATGCACCCTTATTTAAAAATAAAATTATAATTTCTAATTGGAACACATTTCTGGAGAAAACAACAACAACCACCCAATAAACGCACATAGCAAAACAATATGAGCCCCAGAGGAAGGCTCTGGGACTACTAAAAGCGCCACTGAGAAGAGGTAGAAAGCTTCCATGTCTGGCAGACGTGTGCTTGTGGCAAGTTATACCACTTGCAAGGGAGATGTGGCCATTGCTGGGAAGCCCTTTAGGACAAAGAGTGCCTTTCTGAGAGGCCGAGTCTCAGAGGCGAAGGAAAGGTGGGTAGATGTGTTGGCTAGGGCGAGGCAGTGGATGTGCGGGCTTCCCTGTCCTCTAAGGGTGTGAGAACTACTATCTAACCTAATCGCTGAGGACTTGATGCTCTCAACTTTGTAACAGTGTATGTTGTATTTTGCTTGTATCTCATGAGGGAGGATGAATGAGACTATCTGGTATTTAACTCTTTTAGTTTGTATTTCCTTCAGTCCAGTGACAGGCAAACAGAGTGGCCCAGCTCTCTAAGCCAAGATGGAAAGAAGCAGCCTATTTACTTGTCCTGGGCTCACATGAGCTGTTAAACTGGAAAGTGAACTTTAATTTTGGAGACATTGCTCATAGGGACCTGAAATCAACAAACTATGGCAGATGAGGACAACTAAAACCAATGAAACTGGAGTTTGCCAAAGAAATACAACCAGCTATGATGAACTCAATGATTATCAGGTAAGATGATAAATGAATCACGCTTTAGCTGGAAAAAACTCATTTCTTTGCCACTTTGGAAAGAAAAAAGTCAAGTGGTTTTTGAGGTTATTATCAGTGTGGCTCAGGAAAGAGAGCACTGGACCAGGAGACGGGGCAGTTGTGCTTTCATGTTATACCACCGCTAAATAGCTACACGACCTGCAAAGGGTCCCTGTTCTCTCATTTGCAGCTAGGTCTGAGTGATGGAAGATCCTTTACAGCATTAGGGTTCTGTGACCTAGAGCTCTATATAGGCAAGCAAAAGCTTGGCCCTTGACAGCGCCAATTCAATAAATTATCTGGGAAAAAAAGTTTTTAACACAACTGGCCTGGTATGGAGGGGCTTGTGGAACATTCTCTTCCTTGGCCATAGGCTGGCAGTTGTTGAGAAGGAAGTGCTGGGTCACTTTGGTTCGGGTATGGCTTTCACACTGGCCGGACACAGAGGAGCGCAGAGCAGAGAGCTGTGTGCTCAGTATTCTTACAGACAGTGCAAGTGGCAGACAAGTGACCTGGACTGGAGTTATGTGTCATCTTCACAAGCACCACAAAAACAAGAGAAAAAAGAATGCCCCCTGAGTGGGTCCAGAAGGCCAACATGCCACAGCCTACCTTACCTGAAAGGGAGGTGGAATGAGGTCAAAATCATGGCCAGTGGCTCTGGAACATCCTGAACATGGCATTCCGCCACCTAGATTATTTACATCACCGGTAATGGATATTTCAACAACAAAGTATGCTACTGAATGCCTCTCACATGTGTACACCATTTAGACCATGAAAGCTGTGAGGACAGTTCAAGGAAACTGACCAACAATCACTTTGACACAGGACTCATCTAAAACTTGGTGAATGCACCTCTAAGTTTGAAGTACTCCACTTAGACGTAGGGATAAAATGAAGGTAGGATATTAAAAAACTGTTAACAAAATCTCAAATCGTACATAGGTATTTCTCTTAAAAATCTGCAGTAACAGAAACATCACTGTTACAATTTTCCATTAATCTGTGATTGGATTAACATGTTCCCCCCACTGGACAGCGGCACGACCCTATTTGTGCTCCACTGTTTCCCTAGCACACCTAGCACATCGTAGGCACTCTGAGTTTGCTGAATGACTGGTTTTGATTATACTTAGCCTTTTTAAAGTGAGTTTTATTTATACAAATAAGGGAAAGTCTGAAAAAAAATCAATGTTTCAACTTAGGAGTGCTGGTAAATTTCAGAGCCAAGATGACATGAATTAAGGAACCACCACCACCAACTGATGGTTCCCCCTATCTAGAGCCAAACTACCTAAGAAAGAAAAAAAAAAAGTAGCCCTTGAATGGTGAACTTGAAAAATTTAAACTCTAAGGAGATGGCAATTACCGCATCATGCTTCCACCCTTTACACTAGTAGCATATCAATTTTAGATGACTGGGTTATTTTTTTCCTCCCTTCTGAATGATGCAAAGCCAAACTCAGGGAGATATTCCATTAAAACTACTAGGAATTAAAGGGAGATACCTGTAATAACCTAACACTCTCAGACAATTATTTAAGGGAGATTTCAAAAGTGAAGTGCTTTGATTTCAAACAACCTCCCCCCTCCCCAAGATGTTCCTTATTCTAGCCTTTCTCTCCTCAGTAAAGGGCATCCCTATCCATCCAGGAGCTCCAGCAAAAACCCCAAGCCTCATCTGTGACCCATCTCTTCCCCCCACCCCACTACTCTCTCTGCTACCCTGACATCCAATCCATCAGCAAGTTCTGACCCTCTCTCCCCACCTCCACTGCTACCACTGTCAATCAAGTCATCGTCTTCTCTCTCAGGACTTCCACGGCAGCCTCCACACTGGTCTCCTTGTGTCCACACTTATGCCTTGACTGTTCACTCTCCACACTGTTCCATACAGCAGTCAGGAAGTTGGTTTTAAACTGCAAGTCAGATCCTGTCCTCCCCTATGGCCTTGCTTAAAGTCTTCTCATGGCTCCCTGTGATACTAAGAATAACATCCAAACTCCTAACTGTGGCCGACAAGGCCCCATCCATTTCTCAGATTTCAGTTCCTTCTGAAACCCCTTACCTCCCCAACCTCCCCTGTCACCCTTCTTCCACTGTACTTTTAACATGCTGGCCTCCTTTCTGATCCAGGAATGGGCCAAAATTATTCCCACCTCAGGCCCTTCGCATGTGCTGCTTTCTTTTCCTCAAACATTTTCCCCCCAGATATTTGCATGGCTGGCCCCTTTTGGCCTTTGACACTACAGCAAAAGTGTCACCTCCTCAGAGAGGACTTCTCTGGCCTTCCAATCTAAAGGAGGCCTCTCTATGCACACTCTAGCATATCACTGGGTTTTACTTTCTGTATGGAACTTACCTGCATCTGAAAGTAGCTGGTACTTATCTGCTCTTACTGTTGGTCTCACCCCCACCAAAATAAAAGCTTCATGAGAACAGGGATCTAATCTTCCTGTTTACTGTTGTATCCTGAGTTCTCAAAGAAATGCTTCCCCCTGCATGGGCACTCAAGTAGGTGCTGAATGAATGAATTTAATTGAGATAATCATATATAGAGTAAAATATTAAAAATACCTTTTATGTTGGAAATATCAATATTGAGCTGTCCAAGTTTCTCACACGTTTTCTCTATACACTCATAGACAGAATGCAGAATTTCCTTAGGGTCCTGCTCCACCCATCTTCAAACAAAAGAATGTATTTGGTTAGTCCACAAGAGAGCAAGACAGATACAATTTATTTCTCTAGAGATGTTCACTTATGAGGGAGTGACTGCACAAATCGAAGAAAATCAGATAAGCAAAGCATATCCAATATTCTAAAGAAATGATTTAAAGAAGAGCCTATTTACTTTACATTTTTATTATTCTTCATATAGTAATTAATCATTTGAAAGGAGGTAAGTAATACCAGGCCACAAATAGCAAATATTCTACCTATTTTAAAATTATTTTTCAAATCCAATAAGAAACTGGTTCCCCAGTTCTTTATATTCTGTGGGTGTGATGAATTCTGATATACTATCTTTATGTTTCACTAGTCATTAGTCATTTTTAAACAGACTAGATATAGATATTATTCTTTTGATACATTGATTTCCTAATTTACTTACTTATATATTTGTGTATTTATTTACTTATGAAGCAAAACAAATTCTAAGAAGTCAAATAAGTATACTAATCTCTTTTGTCATTTTATTTCCTAAAATGTTTTGTTAGAATTTAGGGAAAAAATTTACATTACTTCCAATAACTATTTCATGTTGACAAGTGATTGGTCCCAGTTTTCAGACCCAATCCCAGTGCAATTGTGGTTAAGGTACAAGGACCTCAGAAGGATGAATGGCTCATAATAAATGAAAAGGAAGAATACCTGGGAGAAACAAATGGCATACTTTTTCTACACAATAGTAGAAATGACACAAGTTAAAAGAATCCTACGCTAGAATTTGGAAGTAGCAAGGGAATTCCAAATGCCTTTCTTCTCTGCCTTCCTCAGGTCTGCCTGACTTTCCTGAGCTTTGAGTTCTATTTCTAAATTCTCTTTTTCCAAAACCCAATCTCCTTCCACATATTTCTAATTTTTGTCCCTCCAAGTCTAGCTATTCTCTCTCTAAATTGCACTGGGATCAGGCCTGTGGACAGTCATTCTAATGCTGCTAACATATCAATAGCTTTTATTATTAAACAAGGGAATTCTCTAAAACACAGGGGAAAATTTTTAACGGAAAATTTGGTAAGACACTGTTTTCCCTCTCTTTCTTAAATTGAAGTAGATTTTATGATGAAACAAACAGATTGAAAGCGCACAATTTGTTGAGCTTTAACAAATGTATATACCAATCTAACCAACACCCCAGTCAAGATATAGAATATTTCCATTGCTCCAGAAAAGTTCTTTCATGCCTCTTTCAAGTCAATCACACACTCCACAGGCAACTCCTTTTCGGATTTCCATCATCCTAATTAGTTTAGTCCCTTCTTGAATTTCAGATAGAGCCATGCAGGATGTATTCTTTTGTGGCCAGCTTTTTTCACTCTCCAGGATATCAAAGAGATTCAACCATGTCATTGCATGTATCAGGTCACTTTTGAAAAACTGTCAGACAGTATTTCAATGCTATCATTCTACTGATGGCAGACATTTGAGGGGTTTCCAGTTTGGGCTAGTATGAACAAAGTTACTATAAACATTCATGTACATAAGTCTTTCTATAGGCATATGTTTTCATTTCTCTTGGATAAATTCCTAAGAGTGGAGTGTTGCAGATGTATGGTTCATTTTATAAGAAACTGTCACGCAGTTTTTCAAAGTGGTTGTATTATAAATATCAAATTTTAAATAAAATACTGTATAATATATGTATATGTGCTATATAATACATATATATAAGTAGTAATATCACAATTACTATATATGAACATTATTCCCCCAAAGGATGGTTTTAGTATTAGATGATAAGATATATGAATGTTTTTTTAAAAACATATCTTTATTTAAGGAAAAAACCCTTACGTGCAAATCAGCAAAGCGGCAGTTTGGCAATGATGGAGACACAGAACTAAATGATTTCAACGTCAACGTGGAATTTCTGATATCTAATACTCCTTTGCTTTATTACTTTATTATCGCTTCCGTTTGTCACTGAATTCCTAAGCCATCAATCATCCACATGTTTTTGCTGAGCTACCAAGTTACTGCTTCTTTTTTTGACTAATACCTATCCCTCACGTCTTCTCAGGAGGGTGTTTTGGTTAAGTTTACTTTACAAAAGCACAGGGCAGGTGGGGTGAGATGGACTAATACACATGATGTACCTTAACATGTTAAATTAGGAAACATACCCTTCTCTTGGAAACTCTTGTTTTATTTCCACTTGATGATGACTAAGTAGTTCGGCTGTTTTTGAATTGAAAACCTGAAAAATATATTGCAATATTAGGGTAAGAATGCAGGTAGAGAGCAAAGATGTTTAAAAGTTATTCAGCAACTGAAGTTCTTATTCACTGATCGAAAAATCATTTCAGATGAAATGCCTTACAAGATAGTCTACTTTCTCTTCAGATAGAATCATGTAAGTTACAAGGTAGCTTAAGAAATAATAACTTCTCTTTAGATAAATGAAAATCTCTCAAAGATAAAGCTCAAGAGGCAATTCCTCATTCTTGAAAACAAGTGGTTCCAGGTGTAGGAAATTTAATACATCAACCAATTAATAGTAATGGATTTCTTTTGGAGAATAGGAAAACCAAAAATAAAAGAGAGCTGGCCAAATGCTGAGAGTGATAGTACAAGGTTCCATTCTGCATCCACCTTGGATGTGGAGACAGGAGTCAATAGATGCCCAGGCAGGAAAGTATACTGTGTAAATTCCTTTGAAGGGAAGTGTAACAATGCATCTAGCTCTTAGGAGAGGTAAGTAGAGCCATATCAGCAGGAGGAGAAGACTACCGTGGCATCAGGCTGAGTGCTCTCTGTGACATGCTTGTCATGAACTGCTGACCCTTGATGATAAATCATTAAAACCAATGAATGAAAGCTACCAAAGAAGAAGTGCAGTACAAGCCTCCACAAATTTAAAACCACTAAAACAACACTTCTTAAAAACTTACCAACCTTTTTGCAAATATATTTGTTTCTCACCTGGGTGTACCTATATTTGAGTATCAAATTACTTAGTCTTTCAGAGTAAGGATTCATATTTTAATTAAAACTAACTTCCAAAATCACTATAATTGCAGCAGTAAAGTCACATCCAATTAAGAAAGCGTTTCCAGGCCTAGGTTTCCTATGGGAGAAAAGTGCTTGCTGAATGCAGACTAAGAAAGAAAGCAATAAGGGAAAACACAAAGTGGGTCGGGTTGCTGCTCCCCTCCCTCCCCACCAACACACATCATTTTGCCGGGAGGAAGTAATAAACATAATGAAAGCAAGAAGGCAAATTCTCAAGTCCTTTGAGGAGATAAAATATCTTACAGGGCAAAGGTTAACTTGATACATCACAAATAAAAGGCACTTGGCTGAAGCCCATGTAATAGCCCAGTAATTTACAACTTAGCATTGGGTAGGTCTCTAGGATGTCCACTCCAATTGTCCCATTTTATTTGCTGAACCATCTCTAGGGCCTAGAATAGTGCCTGGCATAGGGTTTGAGAATCAATAAATATTTGTTGAATATCTAAAAAACTGTGGTCTATCAGGTACTTATTAGGAAAAAATTATTAAATAAAATGGAAAATGGGGACTTCTCTGGTGGTGCAGTGGTTAAGAATCCACCTGCCAATGCAGGGGACACGGGTTCGAGCCCTGGTCCGGGAAGATCCCACATGCCGCGGAGCAACTAAGCCCGTGCGCCACAACGACTGAGCCTGCGCTCTAGAGCCTGCGAGCCATCACTGAGCCCGCGTGCCACAACTACTGAAGCCTGTGCACCTAGAGCCCATGAGCCACAACTACTGAAGCTTGCACACCTAGAGCCCGTGCTCCACAACAAGAGAAGCCACTGCGATGAGAAGCCCGTGCACCGCAATGAAGAGTAGCCCCCACTTGCTGCAACTAGAGAAAGCCCACACACAGCAACAAAGACCCAATGAAGCCCCCAAAACACAAAAAAACAGGTGAAATTAATTTTAATAACATTTTATTTAAACCAATATATCTACAATTGTTTCAACAGGTGAACAATATAAAATTAATTACATCTATCACTCTTTTAGTACTAAGTCTTTGAGATCTGGTATAGATTTTATACTTATGGTCCACCTCAATTCAGACTAACCACATTTAAAGTGATCAATAGGGGGCTTCCCTGGTGGCGCAGTGGTTGAGAATCCGCCTGCCGATGCAGGAGACACGAGTTCGTGCCCTGGTCCGGGAAGATCCCACATGCCGCGGAGCAACTAAGCCCGTGAGCCATGGCCGCTAGGCCTGCGTGTCCGGAGCCTGTGCTCCGCAACGGGAGAGGCCACAACAGTGAGAGGCCCGCATACCGCAAAAAAAAAAAAAAAAAAAAAAAGTGATCAATAGCCGCCTGCAGCTAGTGGCTGTCATATTGGACAGTGAAGTTGTGGAGTACTGCTTTTCTCATATATCTAGGTTCATGTGAGGAACTGTAATGAAGCCTCCTGATTATCCATTTGTCTGCAGATGGACAAGTATACAAAGCAGGCTAATGACGTTTCCATAAGACTCTATGGCTGGAGAGTATGAGAGACACTCCATATGAGAACACATGGCCGAGTAGCCAGGGCGCTAGTCTGTTCTTTTCAAGTAGATTTCAAAAGCCCTTGTCTATGAAAGATGGCAGTGGCTATAGAGTTTGCTTTATACAAGGTCTAGCATGGTGATTTGTCTAAAAATCATTAGATGGCAAGGGAGAAACACCCCAGAATTACAAATGCTCCTCATCTTTTTCTCCCTTTTCAAGTTTGAAATTCACCTAATTTAAAAATTAGTTAAAACTTCAGAGGCACAACGGCACAGAACAGAAAACTCTGTTTAAGAAAACTAATTTAAAGAAATACTTTAAGACACAAGAGTCTATGGGATCTAGAAGAGATCCTAGAGTTCCTCTGGGCCAGTGTTTTCAAAGTGTGCTGCCCTTATCTCTAGGACCCTTCGCAAGCTGAGAGGGAAGGACAGGGAGCTCTGCTGAGCCTCTGGACCATGCCCTCCCTTAGATTTCACATTTTATTGGCTTCAGCTTCCAGAAGAGAGCTTAACAATGGAGTTCCAAGGCAAAAAACAAAATGACAACACACACTCAAACCCGTGGCCCTAATGGAATGCTCTTGGATAATACTGACAAAACAGGGCTAAACTCTAGGTTTTCTAAATACCAATGCAGAGCTTTTCCAGTACAAAATCAGACCGATACTAATTAGGACTTTTTCATTCTTTAAGTGGCAGTGAATACAAAGGAGTTTTCTAACACAGGGCTGCCTAAGCTACAACGAGGAGGTAGGACATCCAACCCAGACTGGTGAGGCCAGAGAAGGGATCTCAGAAGAGGTAACTTCCAGGCTAAGACTTAAGGTTGAATACAAGGGAGTCCAAGTGGGACTGGGAATGGTGGGGAAGCTAGGCTGAGGCAGGGAGAGCAGCTGCAGATGTGTCTGCAGTGATCCAGGTAAGACATCTGGAGGGCTCCACTTGGAGGCCAGCAACAGTGGGGACTGAACGAAGTGCATTGCTGAGAGAGATTCAGTTTAGGAGGTATAAGCAAATAGATGCGTCAAGGGCTTGGATGGGGAGGAGTGACGAAAAAGGAGGAATGCTCAAGGATGACAGGTTACAGGTTACAAGTTAGAGTAGGCAGTGTTTACAAGACAAGGGTAGGGTAAGAAGAAGTAGTAAGGGTACAGAAGGGGGTAAGGAGATTACAAATTTCATTTTAGATAACGTGTGTTTGAGGTGTAACTTGGCACAGAAGTGGAGACACCCAGTAGTCAATTGCTTATGTTTTAGGTCATAAGCTTAAAGAAAGAGATCCATTAAGGGTGCAAACTTGGAACTAGTAGATAAATAAGTCCTGGAGAGCTAATGCACAGCAGAGTGATTACAGTCAATGGTAATGTATCATAAACTTCAAAGTTGCTAAGGGATTAGATCTTAATTATTTCTACCACAAAAAATAAATGATAATTACGTGACATGGTAGAGCTATGTGGATAACGCTACGGTGGTAACTGTATTGCAATATACAAATGTATCAAACAACATGGTGGACACCTTAAACTTATACCACGTTATATATCAACTATATGTCAATTTAAAAAAAAGAGATCCAGCCTTAGAATTTCATGTGGGCCGGAAAAGGCAGTTGAGAACGTTATGCTTGGTGTAACATGGAGGCAAAGAGCATGGGCCTGGGAGAGCTGGGGCTGGGGATCAAGCCCAGCCCTGCCCATGTCAACTGTTTGACTGTAACTTCTCTAAGCCTGGACTTTTCCATCTGTAAAAGGATTAAATAAAATCATGTATGCTAATATTGTCAGGAACCAAGATTTTTCAGTGTGAGAGGGAATAAATATAAAATGAAAGAAGTTAAGTGAACTGTAAAGTTAATTAGAACTGGAAATATCAATATGAACTGAGCCTTTTAAAATCTGTCCCCTGAAAGAGCCTAGAAACAGTGACATCTCTATGACAATGACCAACACTAGAACTCAGAGATTCATCTCTAAATATGGTTAATCACTAAAGGAAAACTTGGAGAAATATTTGGAAAAATAGCTGACTCCAGGTTTAACTTCACCAAAAAACTACATTAAGAAAAGATGACAGGGCTTCCCTGGTGGCGCAGTGGTTGAGAGTCCGCCTGCCGACGCAGGGGACGCGGGTTGGTGCCCCGGTCCGGGAAGGTCCCACATGCCGCGGAGCGGCGGGGCCCGTGAGCCTTGGACGCTGGGCCTGCTCGTCCGGAGCCTGTGCTCCGCTTAAATTTTTTCATTTAAAACATCGAAAATATATAGAATATAATAAAAAAATTATGAAAAGTATTTCGTAGAGGGCAGGCTCATAGCATGTATCCAAAAGATGTTACCATTACTGTTGTGGCTACAACTGGTACTATTTTTATTACTGTTCCTATTATTACTACTACCACCAGCACAGCAGATAGGTGATAAGAGTCAGGATTCAAAAAATCACCAGTGGGCTTCCCTGGTGGCACAGGGGTTAAGAATCCACCTGCCAATGCAGGGGACACAGGTTCGAGCCCTGGTCTGGGAAGATCCCACATGCTGCGGAGCAACTAAGCCCGTATGTCACAACTACTGAGCCTGCGCCCTAGAGCCTGCGAGCCACAACTACTGAGCCCACGTACCACAACTACTGAAGCCCACACACCTAGAGCCCGTGCTCCGCAACAAGAGAAGCCGCTGCAATGAGAAGCCCGTGCACCGCAATGAAGAGTAGCCCCCGCTCGCCGCAACTAGAGAAAGCCCACGCAGCAACGAAGACCCAACACAGCCAAAAATAAAATAAATAAAATTTTTAAAAAATCACCAGTTCTGTATTCATCTGTAAGCCCAAATCCTGTCTCAGTTCCAGATTTTCTTTTTGGTGGGGGAGGGCAATTAAAAACTGAAGCAACAACTTCACATAGGAAAGGAATTCGCACAGTGCAGGCGCATAGCACAAACCCAAAAGATGTTACCACTACTGCTGCTACTACTACTACTGCTACTTATTATTATTATTACTACTACTGCTACTATTACTACCTCTATTATAAGAGGAGAATTAGAATTAGAAGTTATTAGCTCTATATTTACCATTGTGCCTACATCATGGTCAATTCCAGATTTGGAAGAGGGGGACAGTTAAAAAGCTGAAGAAACAAGGAAAATTACTTCTATAAAAATTGTTTTAAAAGGACTTTCTGAAACAACGCATACCTTCTGTCTCAGCAGAAGGGGAGTAGTGGAGAGATGATGATGAAATGCAGTCCTTACTAATTAACTGTCTTTCACGCTTGCCTCACTCACCCTGTGACTAACTCAGCCATCCCATCATAAACATGCATTCACTTCCCTCCCCACATGGTTTCCCCCCTAGCCTACTCATGCCACACTCAACTTTACTGTGTGATAAGACATTTTTCAGGAATATAAACTCCGTCTCTAAAATATTTTGTAAATCTGCAGGACCTAAAATAAAAATACTAGCTACAAACATGTTACATTGCAGACTTGACCACAGAAGGCATAAGGGCATCTTCCAACAAGCCACAGAAGTAAACACAGCAAATGGCATTATATTTTTCTTAAAAAAGGAAATTTTATTAAATAGCATATGCATACATCTAACATAGTTATAGTGGCCAAATTCAACTTTTCCCAAGACCCCGCAAGTTCTCCCTTTCTAGTCTTTCAGTCCAAGAGTTCTAGTCAACACATCAAGCCCTGGAGGCCTCTCTCTGCTGTTGTCTATTCATGTAATGAGCACCGACCAGACGCCAGATGCTGTATTAGGCTTTGGAGAGGGGGAAAAAGACACCATTCTGTCCCTCAGGGAACTCAGAACTGAAGGCTCTAAACATTTATGCTTATGAGACAAGAGGACAAGAGAGGGTGGCAGCTCTCTGATGAGAACATGTTCTTGCCATGTCTGTAATGTGATGGGGAAGAAAACTAACCAACTGAGTTGTGGAGGGGGGGGGAACACAAAAGAATCACAGTTACATTTATTATAAGAGGGGCCTCATTCGAGCTACGAGCCAAATCAGTTTTACCAAATTTACTGTTCATTAGTTCCTGGCCCTTAATGGGTGTCTAATACTTATGTGTTGGATACATAAATGAAAGAAAGAGCGCGGAAATCTATCCCTTAATCTTGAGATCTCTAAGTATGATGAGACAACTGGGGTCAAGGCAATGTTTCCTGCCAAAATAAGCATGGAGCTACAATTCAAGTCATTCTTCATAGGTGCTGGCTATTGGAACAAAATGGTTACGCAACCATTATCCACGGTGACTACACCTAAGCCCCGTCCAGGCCCCGCTTAATCTGAGCCACAAGATGATCCAAACCAGCAGTACTTTTTCAAAGGCAACATTTTTTTTACATATTGTGAAACCTGTGTGTAAGTATGTTTTTCTTGGTGAAGATTCATCTGTGACCATAATCAGAACTGGTAAATGGCCTTCCCCAGCCTCCCATCTTCCCTGCACAGTGCAGTCAGCCCTCCATATCCACGGTTCCGTTTCTGTAGATTCGACCAGCCACAGATCAAAAACATTAAAAAAAAAAAATTCCAGAAAGTTCCAAAAAGCCAAACTTGAATTTGCCCTGGGCCTAGCAACTATTTACATAGCATCTACATTGTATTTACAACTACTTACATAGCATTTACATTGTGTTAGGTTTAAGTAATCTAGAGATTACTTAAACCTTTTTTTTTGAAGTATATGGAAGGATGTGCAGAGGTTTTATGCAAATAATGCACCATTTTATTATATAAGGGACATGAGCATCCTAGGATTTTAGTATCCATGGAGGTCCTGGAACCGGACCCCTAGATACCGAGGTTTGACTGTACTCAGGTAGCTCGGGAGCCTAAGGTAGGAGGTGTTAGGAGGATAGGCTCCTGACTGTGACAGACCTGGACTTGAATCCCAGTTCCACGTTACTCTGTAACCTTAGGCACACTCTTCAGCACGGTGTAATCATCTGGGTAAAGGAGCTTAATAATACTACCTACATCATATTTGTTATGAGGATTAAATGAGATAATGCTGGAAAAGTCCTCAATGCAGTGCCTGACACATTTCAAGTCACAACACATTCTAAGCCTTTGTTTTCTGCGTTTTGGGTTTTTTTTTTAACAGTCAACTTAATGGGGAAAAAATAAAGTTACCAAATTAAAGAAGGAAGTTGACTGTTTAAGCTGAAGCTTTTGTCTTATGAAGAAATGGCTCCTCCTTTAAGCCTGTTACACTAATTCTCTTTCCAAGAAGTTCCTCCTCTGCAATCTGGGTAAACACATGCCAAGCCCAGTTCACTTTCCTATCAGACAAGTTGGAAATTTTCCTTTGGTACAAAACATATGCATAGGGTCCCAAGATTTAAGTCTTTGACAACTAGAGGAAGAAACAAACATGTTCTAAAATTGCAGGTCTACTACTAAAAGAGAAGAAATTAAGTAATCAAACATGCCTAAGTCAGAGAGTTTTAACATTTTTTGACAAGATAAAAAAGAAAACCAGATTTAAAATTCAGTTGACCTATAAAAATCTATTCAACAAATATGTATAAAGTGCTCCTGTAGATAAAACACGTGTTCATTTGTCATGTTGACCAAGATATTTTAAGGAATACAAAGATGAACAAGTCTTCAAAAGGAGGTTCCTGCTTTCAAGTACAGCAGATATACAATGACACGAAGTAGGTGCTAAGAGCTGTTAACAGATAAAAAAGAATGCTATAGGAAGGGGGAGAAATTCTGACTAAGGGTCTGAGGAAGACTTCTACCAAGAGATGGCAGTTGAGCACAATTTGGAGGTAGACTACAATTTGGAGGTAAAATTTGGAGTAAAATTTGGAGGTAGAGCACAATTTCAAGGAGCAGATATGGGAAACTTTCACAGGGAGAAGGCATTTATTTCCCTTGGATGAAAGAACATGAATAAAGAAATCTTGTGTCCCTTATGGGAGAAGGCCAATATAGCTGGCATAGAAAAAGGGAAAAGAAAACTTAGCAAGGTTATTGGTCTTGTGAATGTTGAATGAGATATGACAATTCAACGAATAATGGTCAGGAAATTATTTTAATACCTTTCACTCTATAAGCTTCCTTATGACAGTTCTTATCTGCTGTATTCTTTCCTGAGAAGGTAAGCAAATATTTTTGAGTCATAATTACAACGTGGAACAATATGACTAGAACAACTCCTGGGAATCACCTTATGACTGAAGCACTTACTCAGCAAATCCATTATCTGTATTTTGTAGAGAGTGCTTTAGCAAACCCCTTTCCTTAAAACCAAGGGGGAAAAAAACCCTTTCTAAACCATTCCCAAGTTCTCTACTTCACACAGGATCCCTTCACACAGGCAGTCTTTTATCTACCTCTGAAGCTTTCTTGCATAGTTGTTTCTCAAGCAGCAGGAAACTTTACTGATCAACTTTTAAACATCATTCTATAAGCAGGACGGGAACCTTCTGAATGTGAACCTTAGCTTACTCACTGAGATCAAGCCACAATAAACAGCACCCAACTTTTTAAAGGCTCATGACACTGAACAACTGATTGTGATGATATGAAGTTTTCATTCCTTCCCCATCAATGCAGAAAGATGCCTCTTGGGCAACAAAATCTGAGGGACCAGGAACAACCTGCAGTAGATAAAGAAGATTGCTGGACTATACGGACAGCAACAGTGAAAAGTCAAAAGGAAGAAAGGAACAGTCAGGCTGGTAACTAAAAAGGAAGCCTACAGAGTTATGAAATATTTTACCCACTTCCACAGAGGGCAAAGGCTGCATAAACTTGAGAACAACTGCCATGTTTGGTTTGGCCCCTACAATCCATTAGGAACTAGTTGCCAACATTTAAGAGCAGGAAGTTTTCACTGAAAACTCTAGACTACCAGCTTTTCTTAAGGAATTTGAAGATTTGGCAGCACGGGGCTAGTGTTCCTGCCTGGCAGCTATAGGTTTCCCCTTAGCCTGAGTCTGCTCTCCAGTCTGCCCTCCTCCCTCTACCTGCCTGGCCCCTGCAGGCATTTGTGTGGGCAATTCTTGAATACGGCTTCAAAACTCAACCCACAGTTAGTGCACTGTCTTAATGGTCTTTCTTAATTTGGGAAGATGGTAGCGATGATTGTGTATTTTATTAATCAAATCCAGTTAGGCTAAGTTTCTTACTTATGATTCAGGATTACTTTATAGACACTTACATGAAAATAAGACATAGTGAAACCTGCCCTGGGTGATCAGAAGGTAAACAATGTAAGAGACGGTAGAATTATGTCTTAGCAGCTCAAACCAGGGTAAGTCATTAAATAAGAACCAAGCTAAAACTGGACTGAAGGCTTTTGACTTTAGACAAGAGAGATGAGTACCAAAATGAAGGTACAGGGGCTTCCCTGGTGGCACAGTGGTTGAGAGTCTGCCTGCCAATGCAGGGGACACGGGTTCGAGCCTTGGTCTGGGAAGATCCCACATGCCGCGGAGCAACTGGGCCCGTGAACCACAACTACTGAGCCTGCGCATCTGGAGCCTGTGCTCCGCAACAAGAGAGGCTGCGATAGTGAGAGGCCCGCGCACCGCGATGAAGAGTGGCCCCCGCTTGCCACAACTGGAGAAAGCCCTCGCACAGAAACGAAGACCCAACACGGCCAAAAATAAATAAATAAATAAATTTAAAAAAAAACCCTCACTCACTAAAAAAAAAAAAAAAAAAAAAAAATGAAGGTACAAATGCAGGTTTTGATCAAGTGGTCAACTAAACAGAGCACTGAAAAAAATATATATATACTGTATGTACAATGTACACATACAGTATATATACATACTAAATAATACATAAAAACATGATTTGAGACAAAGAAGTGAAGGGGAAGCTAAGTAGTCATTAAATATTTACATCAACTTGCCAGATTAGTCAAATGTCCACTGAAAGCATGGGATCTTAAACAACAATAGTTTTTTAAAATTACTTTTAAATTATCTTACTGAAGTCAGTGCTAGATCACTTTAAGAGCAAGTTTCCTAATTGCCCAAAACAAATTATTCAGCAGAAAGTCACTTAAATACACTCCATTATGGCAAAACTCTGCTGTCAGACATGGTAAATGAAAAGAGAAATAGAATTTCCCTGCCGCTTTACGCTGTGAAGCGCAGAGAACAGTCATCTTTGTAATGGGCAAAGTTTCAGAACTGAAGTTTACGAATCTTCGAAATTAAATAAAGATTCTGGTAAAAGCAGTGTAGTGTGACTTTTTCCTAATGTGCTCTGCCACTCGCCGCCCCCCCCCCCCCGCCTTAGCATTCTACCTTCTGCAATGTCTGTGGGAGAGAATGACAAGGCATCATCACGCTAATACTATATTCGTTCCACCGCTCCAAAGGACGCTGTTAGGCTACCACAGCCGTGACACAGCTTCCCCCATCCAAGGACGTCCTGCCCCCGGCAGGCCAAATGCTTCTGGGGAAGACTGCAGCAGCGGTCAATGTGGCCACCTGTCCCTGGCTGCAGGCGGGCTGCTCTGCACTGACGCTCGACGAGTCCTAGCTCCCTTCGGGGGAGGAGTCCCCCCATTAGAAGGCGGCCCGGTTCCTCCTTCAAGGCCAGGGCTGCTCAGCTCAGCCGCGGGGGTCGCGAGAGGCCGCGTTCCCCCAGGCCCGGGCGGGGCAGCTCCAGCGTGGCAAGTCCCGCTCCGGGGCTCTTGGCCTCCTTCTCTTGCCTGGCGGCCGGGGCCCCGAGCCGTGGGAAGAACGCGATGGGGACGCGACACCCAGCCCCGGCGTTCCAAGGCTCCCGCCCCGGTTCATCACCTCCTCAGGGGCACCCCGGGCTCACCAAAAAGCGCGTCGAGCTGGTGCCCTGGTCCACTGCTCCCACCAACGGCCCCAAAACTGCTTTCTTCGCGGCTGCCATGAAACCAGCTTGGGGTCGGCGGGCGGTCGCGGCCCGTTTCCCTGGTGACGGCGGCGGGCGGGGAAGGGGCGGGCGGCGAGTCGGGAGGGCCGGGTGGCCGGCAGCAGTAGATGGCTCGGACCGCGCTCGGGCGGCCCCTTTACCGGCGCGGAGCCTTCTCACCCCGCCCCTCCAGCCCAGGCCCCGCCCCCACCAGCGTTCCCCACGATTCCGGGGGCGGGGCGGAGGGGGGGGGGCGCTGTCTGCCTGGACGACCAATTACCGAAAGCAGAAAGAGAAGGAACATTCAGACAATCTGAGGTAGCTAGACGTCACGGGGGCGGGGCCTGGGCGCGGCGGAGGCGGTGGCCCGCGCGGCAGGTCACGTGGGCCCGGCCACTAGGCGGCCAAGCCGGCCTGCTGCAGGGCCGGAGCTGAGGCAGGTGGTGCCCACGGTCAGGAAGCGTCTCTGGCCCGCGGAAAGGGCACAACCCTACCAGCGCCCTGGGGATTCCGCTCGCGGATGGGTCCCAAAGGGCAGAACTGCTTGTTCCTCTGGTGGGCTATGCAGAGCAGGACTTGAGTCACTCTTTGGACCGACCCAACCGGGCCTTCCCGCGCTTCGCACGCCCCGCCCACTTCCCGGTTCCTCGTCCAAGAAAAGAATAATCCCCTCTACTGGGACTGACCCTATGTAGTGTCACTCTCAGGAGCAGCGTGAATCCTTCGCCTTTGGAGGATTTTCAAGGATAATGAACGAGGAAGTTCTTTCGGTTTAGCGTTTAAGGGAAGCGCTCAAAATCAACCTCCTGGGGTCATCAGTAGACTATCCGGAACGAAGTCGCCGGGTTCCTCCCTGTTCTGATGCGCCCTTGCTCCTCGCTTGACCTCAGTCTGGTGTCCACCCCTCCCTCACAGGCCCTTTTCCTCTCCCTCCGGTAAATCATGTGGACAGCAAAAGGAGAAAAGAGTCCTGCTTATTTGACCTTGAATTTATCTTGCTGGATTTTTAGATCCTATGTTCCAGGAGTTTTCAAACTCTGGACCGAGACCCAATGTGAGAAATAGCTTACAAAACAGCCCCAGGCCTGTGTGCCGACGTGTGTGTGTGGGGGGGGGGTGGGGGGATGGGGGGGGGGGTGTGCGCGCGGGCGCGCATTTATTTATAATTTATATAGTTACATATATATAAATATATTTTATATATTTTAAATGTTTCCAAAACAATATTTATCCTTCAATGCTATGCATTCTGTATCTTTTTTATTGTATTGCATATCATTGTTTTAGAAATGCTGGTTGAAAAATCACTAAATTGATTTTGTAAACCAGCATGCTCAATCAATTTCAAAAGCACTGTACTATTCTCACTCTCATATTTTTTCCACCCCATTTCCCCAATCTCTCACGGTTCTGGAACATCATTTCTATTTTTCCCCCCTCTCGCCTTCCTCTACACCACCTCACTTATTCATCTCTGTGTTTACAGTTTTACAACTCTTGCTTTGGAAGCAAATTTTCCTATACTCTGTCTAGAAATCGAATTCTAGTGTTCCAGATGAGGCCTACTTATAGAGATGCTGGACTTGGTAACTACTGATAAACTGGCTTGCTTTAGGATAGGAGTGCAGATGAATCAGTATTTCTTTATTTCCTGGAAGAGGAAGAGACACAGACAGGCATACAGGCGCATGTAAAGGAACTAGGCTAACTTGCCCCTAAACACCCTGAAAAACTTAATTGACTGAAATAGATAAGGATTTCCTTGACGCTAGCAGGCAGTGAAAAGAAAGCCACCAGGCTTCCCTGGTGGCGCAGTGGTTAAGAATCCACCTGCCAATGCAGGGGACATGGGTTTGAGCCCTGGTCCGGGAAGACCCCACATGCTGCGGAGCAACTAAGCCCGTGCACCACATCTACTGAGCCTGCGCTCTACAGCCTGCGAGCCACCACTACTGAGCCCCCGTACCACAACTACTGAAGCCCGTGTGCCTACAGCCTGTGCTCCACAACAAGAGAAGCCACCACAATAAGAAGCCCATGCTCCACAACTAGAGAAAGCCCCCGCGCAGCAACGAAGACCCAATGCAGCCAAAAATTTAAAAAATAAATAAAATAAATTTATTTTTTAAAAAGTTTTTTAAAAAGCCACCAATCCTACCACTTTGATCCATTAAAAGAAAAAAAAAAAAATCCCTGACCATGTTTGAACTTTCACACACTTTTGACTCTCAGATTCTAACAGGACAGCAAACTATTTGTTCAGCAGCATCATGTGATCAGAATTCAGACATTTCAGTAAAAGCGGGGCTAGATGTACATGAGAGATTCTGAAACTTATTGATCCTGTGGTTCCCACAATAGTCTGTGTTCCACATCCTTATTCCTTTCACCAAAACAGAACTTAGGCCACTGAGGAAATGTGACTTATGCACGTCTTATCCCAGATGGAATCTGAACTATGATCCCTTCTTGTCTTAACATAGGCATTCAGAACATCTGCCCAATGTTCCAGAAACTCAAGATACTTATCGGATCCCTACCTTAAAATAACTCATGGTTCCTTAAAGACAAATATTTCCTTTCTTGTGTTGGGTCAACTGTAATTCTTGAACAACCTTATGGCTTTTGACTATATAAGCCCCTGACTCTTTCTCTTCCCCAGAACAGAACCTGAATCTGTGTCTCCAGAATCGCAATTCCTAAGACTCCCACAAAGCTCTTTGTTCTGCAGCCTTGATACTGATTATTGATACCAATGGAAGGGTCTTAAATGGCAGAATCCAGCTCAGCCTTATCTCAACTCCACACCCTAAATATTTACTCTGTCATAAACCTATTTGCTTTTATCCTTTTGGAATCTCCCCCGTTTGCCTGCTCTCTCTCATCCCTTTAAACCCCAGCTACAGTCTGTAAACTTAAATCCATATAAATGTAAAAGTAAACCAATATATCTCCTGATTCCATTTTTCATACTATGATTGAGAAAAAGTTGGAAATAACTGTTGATGACAAATTAATCAAGGGACTTCCCTAGCAGTCCAGTGGTTAAGACTCCGGGCTTCCACTGCAGGGGGCACTGGTTCAATCCCTCATCAGGGAACTAAGATCCCATGTGCTGCATGGCACGGCCAAAAACAAAACAAAACAATAATCAATAGTCAATCTAGGAAAGAAATGGAAAATTTTATTCGAGCCAACCTGAGGATTATAACCCTGGAGACAGTCTTTTAGAAAGCTCTGAGGACTGTTAGAAGACACAGCACAGTTATGTTTTTGAGACAAAGGGTGATATGTCAAATGACATACTGACAGTTTGCACAACACAGATCTGCAGGTAGAAAGCTAGTAGTGGGTCACCCTGTCTCTTTACAAAATTAAGAAGGAATGATATCTCCTAAGGAGGTCTGTTTAATGCAAACGCACAATACACACTAAAGGGGAGGGAGGAAGCCCCAACAGGCAGAGAATAATTTTATGTTTAAATTTTTCTTGTCTTGCCATAAAATATGAATTTAATTTCATCATAACAATGGTCCACGTGAGGTCCAGAGTGCATAAGTGACTCATCTGAGTCCTTCTGTCGTAGAACCAAGACTAGAATTTCCATCTCCTTGACAAAAGCCTAGTGCCCTTTGATAGCAACCTGAGGAAAACTAGGAAGAGAAATGGATAAAAAGGAAAAAGGTAGGATGGTCCGCCTTGATTTCCCCAACACCCGTTGAGATTTGAAGGCAAGGCGGTGGAAGAAACACTGGATTGTAAAACTAAGGACCTTGGTCTAGTGTTGGCCTGGCATTCAACACTTAATCTTCCTAAACTTGAGTAACTCATTGCCTCCCATGTGTTTCTTTTGCTTGTTTGTAAAATTGGGAAAATCACTGACGTGGGTGGGTTAATGTGAGACTAAAGCGACATAGTGTCTGTGAGAGCACTCTACAAGGAGCACAGTTCATCATGAAAGGCAAGATGTAGTCTCACTGGCAAGTGTGTTTCTATCAAAGAAATCCAGAGGTAAAGACCAAGGTCCTTCATGCAAATGATTTAAGTACGTTGAGTCATCAAAAGCTCACTGTGAAATATTTCTGACTGGTAGAGCAAGAAATCAGTGTTAACTCCCCACCCACGCCTTGGAGAGTCTCTAGCTGTTTCACTTATTCCTCCTCTACTTTTTCTTGTTCTTTAATTAACATAGAATTTATATAAGCAGAAAGGCTACATTTCCTTAGGGCTTTTTTTTTTGTCCAGTAGTGCTTCTTGGTCTTTCCATATTTGCCTGTCTTATTTTTTCTAGTCTAGTCTATGTGGAAAGCTAGCCTTTCCTTAATCTATCCCTGCTATTCTAATGATTACTTAGATATGGATTGATATACATACGAAAAAAAACCCCCGTAACATGGAAAGTTAGTGCTGGAAAGGATGACAATAAATAGGAGCAGCACTCCTTTATTTTATGGGACTGGAATGATTTAGGCAGATGTACGAAGTGCTTTGCCCAAGGTAGCAGAGGAAGTTAAAGACAGATCCAAAATTTAAACATACTTGATGAAAACAGCCAAACTGGGTGCCTTCCCGTCTCCCCATGCAAACTGGACAATCCACTCACATGCATGTTAATAATCTAAGTATAACTACCTAATGTTACTTATCACTTCATGCAATGTTACAGTTGTAATAGAGTTAGGATATGGCAATGATTCTCAAACTTTACCTACATTAGAACCACCTAGAGGACTTGTTAAAACCTGGGCCCACAACCCCAGAATTTCTGGTTTAGTAGATGAGTTTCGAAAATTTGCATTTCTCACAAGCTCCCAGGTGATGCTGATACTGCTGGTACAAGGACCACACTTTGAGGACCACTGTGCTATGGCTATGGTGGAATTTCTATTTTTCTAGGATTTGGCAGAACTGTGAGGAATGAGAAATTTGTCTTATGACTTGTGTAGACCTTTTTGTCCCAAATCTTAGTTTTCTGCTAACAATCAAATAATCCACTTAGAATATTGGTAGTAAAGGTTCAAGGCAGAGATTCTCAAACATTAGTCTGTGTCAAATCACCTAGGGCACTTGTTAAGGATTCAGATTCCTGCCACCTTCTCCCTACCCCGACCCCTCAAATGCAATGTGCAAGGCTCCTTGGTGCCGGGGATTTTGTCCTGATCATTATTATATCCCTAGGGTCTGGGTGTTTTACAAGTGATGGTTGAATGAATGAATGAATCAATCAACCAATGTGATAGAATTCTACATAGGTGGTTCCTAAGGAATCATGTCTTTTGATAATAATGTCCTTGTGTAGTAACTTCCCACATTTGTAGGGGGGGATTATTTTAAAGTTTTACTATAGGCTTTGCTGCTGGATACAAAATAAAGGCAGACAACTGTCACAGGTATCATGGGCAGTACATACAAAGTCTAAGCTGTAAAAAACCATTTCAAGATATAAACTTGTTTTTTGGAATACATTGTGTCAAAGGCTGTCCATATTAATGTCTTTGGTATAAAGCAATAACATTTCCCTTGATAAGCAGACAACACCCATCCATTACCTTATACACATTTCCATCTCCTGTAACTACTCTACTCTCACTCACCCAAACTAGTCACAACTCACTTCTGTCCCTTGACAGGGGCAGAGGAGATTTCGCTTGGGCCACGTGACTTTCATGGTCAATGGGATGGATGTTAGCAAACATGATGCAGACGGAGACTCGATAAGTACTTGTACAAGAAACATATGCCCTCTTGAAACTGAGCCACCATGCTGTTAAGAAAGCCAAACTAACCAACTAGCCAATGAGAAGCCACATGGAGGAGAACTATGGCATTCTAGCTGACCAACACCAACTTCCAGATACGTGAATGAAACCATCTTGGATATTTCAGCCCCAGCAGAGCTCCCAGCTGATTGCAGCTGCTAAATGAGTGGCCTAGTTGAACAAGTGACCTTAGCGAATATCACCTAAAGCAAGAAAACCAGATACGCTCAGCTGGTTCACAGAGTTATGAGAGATAATAAATGGTTGCTGTTTTTAGCCACTTGGTTTTGGCGCAACAGAGAAATGACACAATGAGTACATTTTGGTGTGATCTCTATTCCTCACAGAATTTAATTCTTAGTCATATTTGGTTACAGCCAAGACACTGGCTCTTTTGGAAAAATCAAAGTATGAGCATCCAGAAGCTTTCTTGTTTTCCAAAAACTTTCAACTGATGCAAGTTGAGAAGCTTTCAATTTGAAAACCTGTTCCTGATAAGGTTCTGGGGCAGGGATGATACCTGGAATGCCTTTGAAGTCTTGGTTGGGTCTGTTAAGGGCAGTGGTGCTTAAGGTGGGACCACTGTCACTTTGGTTGTTTTTATTTCCTTCCCCCAGCATCTGTTTGGCCCTCTAGTCTCACATTCCTCTTATATCCCTCACACTTTCTCTTTTGTGTGCTTGTTTGTCTTTCCCTTTTTTTTTTTTTTTTTGTGGTATGCGGGCCTCTCACTGTTGTGGCCTCTCCCGTTGCGGAGCACAGGCTCCGGACGCACAGGCTCAGTGGCCATGGCTCATGGGCCCAGCCGCTCCGCGGCATGTGGGATCTTCCCGGATCGGGGCACGAACCCGTGTCCCCTGCATTGGCAGGCAGATTCTCAACCACTGCGCCACCAGGGAAGCCCTGTCTTTCCCTTTTTATATGCTCACCTCCAAGCCTCCAGTGGCTAAAAGAAGACAAAGATGTATGTTCCTTTTTATTTTCTGCCTTTTGCCACTATAAAGATGTAAAAGGTATGAATAATGACCAAAATGAAGTCAAAGTAACCACAATTATGTTCAATATTGTGTTCAATTATGTTCGTGATTAGAAATTACGCATTACATTCATAATCATGGTGCAATGACTTTTCCAGTGCTCCATTCACACATTCATATCAAACAGAGAGAAGAAAATTGATTTAGTGCCTTTCTGACAAGTCCCATAGTAGGCACAAAATACATGTTGAATGGATGAAGGGAATTCACTAATCTCAGTGAGATTACAATAATTGATTTGCTGAGTCTTTAGAAAAAAAGATGTGTGCTCTTGAAAAGAAAAGGTAACTTTACAGTTTATTTGTTTAAGTTCCCTATTTAAACTTGACTAGGAAAAAAATTGGAGGAAAATCTATCATTTATCACTCAGTAATGGCATGTAAGGAAAGAGGAACAGTGATCTTAGTTGAAGTATATTCAGTGTTCTTTTAATGGGAGACTCTATTCATTTTTTAAACATTCCACTGAAATCATCTGTGTCTTTGGGGAAACTTCTTATGTGTGAAGAAACACATGGATTTATTTTTTAAATTAAAGGATTGGAAATAATTTTTCAGATTACCTAGCTCAGCTGAATTTATCAGAGTGGGAGAAAATAAAGGCAAGAATCTAAGTCTCTTGCCCAAGGTCACTCAAATGTATGAAGTTGGTCACGAAGTGGTGAGATGCACGTGTGTGTCTTATGAATTTGTTACTATTCATGGAAAAGTAACTCAGAGTATATGCCAACCTACAATGAATCAACAGTACTATCTTCCAAAGATACTGTGAACATATAAACATTATATATATTAATTACTGAGCCATCGGTGCAAAAAACCCTGTAGCTTCTTTATTTATCTGTTTATTTTTGGCCACACTGTGGTTTGTGGGATCTTAGTTCCCTGACCAGGGATTGAACCCAGGCCCTTGACAGTGAAAGCACTGAGTCCTAACCACTGGACCACCAGGGAATTCCCTGTGGCCTTTTTTCAGAGTTTCTCTACCATACTTTTTGTACTCCATTCTCCCAAGGCCCCATATCTCACCACTGTACACAAAACCTAGGCTTCGTCTCTATCACCAATCTATGTTACAGAATGAGGAATGAAAAACCATAGAGAAACACCAGATGCTGGCAAGGATGTGGAACAGCAGGAAGTCTGATTCATTGCTGGTGGGAACGCAAAATGGTACAGCCACTTTGGAAGACACCATGGCAGTTTCTTACAGAACGGAACAAACTCTTACCATAGGATCCAGCAATTATGCTCTTCGGTGTTTACCCAGAGGAGCTGAAGACTTACATCTACACAAGAACCCGCAGCAGATGTTTACAGCAGCTTTATTCGTAACTGCCCAAACTTGGAAGCCACCAAGATGTCCTTCAGTAGGTGAATAGATAAATAAACTGTGGTACATGCAGACAATAGAAGATTATTCAGCGCTAAAGAGAAATGAGCTATCAAGCCATGAAAACACATGAAGGGATCTTAAATGGACATTGCTATGTGAAAGAAGGCAATATGGGAAGGCTACACACTACATGATTCCAACTGTGTGACAGTCTGGAAAAGGCAAAACTATGGAGACAGTAAAAAGATCAGTGCTTGCCTGGGGCTTGTGGGGTGGGGATGTGTGGGGATGAACAGGTAGAGCACAGAAGATTTTCAGGTCTGTATCGTTACTATAATGATGCATACGTGTCATTACACATTTGTCTAAAACCATAGAATATAAATACTAAGAGCGAACCCTAATGTAAACTATGGACAGTCGGGGATAATGATGTGTCCACGTAGGTTCATTAGTTGTAACAAATGTACCACTCGGGTAGGGGATGCTGATAACGGGGGAGGCTGTGGGTATGGGGGCAGTGGCCATATGGGAATTCTCTATCCTTCCCGCTCAATTTTGTTGTGAACCAAAAACTGCTCTAAAAAAATCTATTAAAAAAAAACCCTGTAGAAATAGTTTTGATAGATATGAATGGTTCTGTCCCCTACTTATTCTCCTCAGCTGGCTGTATGTTACTGGGCATTCATTACTTTGGTTGAGAAATCACCGCTCTTTCCCTCCTATTGCCATTTCGATTCTCTGGTCTCGACCTCCTTTACTTACTTACTTATGCACGATTTTAGTTCCCCGACCAGGGGTCAAACTCAAACCCATGCCTATGCAGTGGAAATGCAGAGTCCTAACCACTGGACCACCAGGGAATTCCCTCAACCTCTTTTACTTTTGACCACATTGCTTGCATTGGTATATTTCCTTGCTTATGATAAAATAAATTTTATCAGAATTCTTTTTAGTTGTATTTTAATAAGCTTATGAATTTAATAATTTTTTAAAGCTAAGGCTATTTTAAATATTTTGTGAAAATTGGCACATCATGGAATCACTAACTTCTGGAGAACAGAGGTTTTTTTCCTCCTTTTAAGAATAGTTGGTCCCCAAATCCCTGCTAGTCAGGAGAATTTCAAGAACACTTTGTACTTACATTTTCAAATATACCTTAACTTCTCCACTCCCCTTCATGCCCTTTTCCCTAATTGCTGGTTCATGACACTACAGTCCACAAATGGAAAATTTCTCTTTGTAGTTCATGTCTGGAAATGATGGTGATGTCACAATCATTGGTTAGGCAACGTAGCAAGAGGAACCTGGTTAAAGGGAAAATAACTTCTATCTGTAAATTAGTATTTGCACAACGAAGAAACCATGAGTTTGTATGACTCTCCTCTCATGACCTCCTTTACTTTTGGATGGGGTGAGAGGACATCTCTGCCCATTAAAGAGAACTTGCTTTGATGTAGTACCAATGTCTACATGCTTTGAGATGCCTGCATATTCCACAGGTGACAGAGTCCATATTGCTTCATCCTTTAGAGATCTCCAGTCTGCTAGTCTCACAGATACGGACACCCACGCTGGCATATGTGTTCAGAAATAGAGGACAGAGTGATGATTCACAGCTATGCGGTTATGAAGCTTAAAGGAACAAGCCCCATTTCAAGTAAGGGTTTGATGCCTTCTGTGGTACCCTCAGTGAAGTGTTTTGCAGCAGAATAGCTTTTCCCTCTATAATTACATTTATTATTTGGGAGCCTTCTCTGCTAAGAAGTATAAGAGAGCTTGTTATGTGGATTGCATTCAGGAAAGACTATTTTCAATCTTTTGATATTTTCCCCCTGTTAATTCTACTGATATTCTTTTTTTTCTAAAGGAGGGAAGGCAGATTATATATTCCAATGAGAGTGAAAATACTACAGACTTGTATATTTGATAACATTTTTCCTTTCTTTTCTTAAAAAATTGAGGTATGATTGACATACAATGTTATACTACTTTCAGGTGTACAATGTAATCACTCGACCCTGCAGACACTGTAAAATGAATCACTACAATAAGTCTAGTCACCATCCATCACCGTAAAAAGTCCCCTTCAAATTTTTTTTCTTGTGATAAGAACTTCAAGATCCATTCTCCTGGCAACCTTCAAACATGCACGACAACGCCATTGACTATCCTCACCATGCTGCTCACCAAACCCATGACCTATACTTTTCACAATCGGGAGTCTGTACCTCCAGACCCCCTTCACCCATTTCACCCACCCCCCCCAACCTTCCTCGCTCCTGGCAACCACCACACTGTTCTCCATACCCATGAGTTGTGTTTCGTTTGTTTTGTGTTCTAGATTCCACATGTGAGATCATACGGCACTTGTCTCTCTGTCTGACTTATTTCACTTAGGATAACGCCCTCAAGTTCCATCCATGTTGTCGCAAATGGCAAGATTTCATTGTTTTATAACTAATTAGACCTGTGTTTCTATGGCTTTAGAGTCACACGAGTCTCTGAGTTAAAATCTTGATCTCTTCTAAAGGTATGTAGGACAAGTTGTAGCAAACTGAAGGTTTTCTTAGACTCACTCCTTTAAAAAATACCACTCCCCTGGCCTTTGGCCTTTGCTCACAGGTCCTTCTTTAGCAATTTCCCCTCCTCCGTCCCTGCCCACTGTAGTTTGTCCTATGTTGTTGCAATAATGGCTTCCAATGTGTTCACTCCTTCCTGTATCCAACCCTTGCTTAGTCTCCATCACCCTGGTTTACACTTGACCAGGTCACTTGCTTTGGCTAAGGGAGCAATAGTGACTATGACGTGAGCAGAGACTTCAAACAAGCTTCTTCATTTGGGCCAGGGCTCCTTTGCTGCTCCTTTGGTAGTCCTCAAAGTACCACGTGGAGAAGACTGGGCTAGCCTGTTGGAGGATGAGAGACCTCATGGAGCAGAGACAAGTCATTGCTACTGAGGCCCTACTAGAAAAGCCAGCATAACAATCACCAGGCATGTCAGTGAGGCTATCCTAGAATGTCTAGCCTCAGCCCAGCTGGCCTCGTCCAGAAGAGCCATCACAAATATGCCAGTCATCACAGATAATCCACAGAATTGTCAACTAAATAAAATATATGTCATTCTAAGCTCCTAAATTTCAAGATGGTTTTTTATGCAGCAAAAGCTACGTGATACACAGTCTCAATCAGTTTGGTTTTCTATCATATGAGGGAATACCGATCACACAACTGGTTGTTCCTCTTTCCCCTTCTTCCATTAAGGGCAATATCTTAGTCCAGTTCTTTAGTTACAAGGAACAAAACCCATTTAAATTAGCTAAAAATAAAACTCTGTGTGTATATATGTATGTATGTGTGTGCAGGTGCACATGTGCATATGCTAAGTGAGGTAAGGGATGGGTTTTTTTTTTTTTTGGCTGCGTTGGATCTTTGTTGCTGTGCGTGGGCTTTCTCTGGTTGTGGCGAGCAGGGGCTACTTTTCGTTGTGGTACACGGGCTTCTCACTGCAATGGCTTCTCTTGTTGCGGAGCACGGGTTCTAGGCGCGCGGGCTTCAGCAGTTGTGGCTCGCGGGCTCCAGAGCGCAGGCTCAGTAGTTGTGGCGCACGGGCTTAGCTGCTCCGCGGCACGTGGGATCTTCCCGGACCAGAGCTCAAACCGTGTCCCCTGCATTGGCAGGCAGATTCTTAACCACTGCACCACCAGGGAAGCCCCTAAGGGATGATTTTGATGACAAAACAGACAGCGTCTTATACACAAGACCTGCGGCTCAACCAGGCTTTTATGTTTGCTGGTGCTGGGAAGCCTCTGAGAAATAAGTCTACTCTAATCTTTTTTTCCTTCTTTTTTTGTTGGCCTCTCTGGGACTCTTCTCTGAAACTCTTTGAGCATCTGTTCTGTTTTCCTACTTAATTTTGAAGACTAGCTTTCTCTGTTTATTCATCAAGTTGCACAGGGCTTCAAATGACACCCCAGTCTCCATGTCTAGAAGACTCCCTCCCTTATTGATTACAATCTTTTCCAAATACAAACCCTCAAAAATGTAATTGACTCATTTGCCTACTGCTTATGAGTAAGCGTCCCTTGAATCAAGTGATCACCCTGATCTAGTCATCAATGGTGACATGGGACAGAGAGCTTGGGCAAAGGACTCTGTGCATCTGCTGGTTGTCTTGAGTTCTGCTGATCTAGGCTGGACTTGGCTGGGTGCCACTGCTTCAAGCTGTGGCAGCTAAGGTGGCCCCTTTTCTCACTGCTAGTTGTGTATTGGATAGGGAGACTCTACTCCATGTGTATTCTTTCTTTCCTTGCTTCAGCAAGATAGCTTGTTCTGAGGCATGTTTATCTCATGGTGATGGCAAAAGTGCAAGAGAACAAATGGAAACGTGCAAGGCCTATTAAGGCCTAGGCTCGAAACTGTCTCACTGGCACTTCTATCCAGATATCATTCATCACAGCAAGTTACATGGCCAAACCCAAGGTCAAGGGGCAGGGAAATCCACTCCACCCATGATGAGACCATGACAAGTGTCTGCCTGCAGGTAGGGCTGAAGAATTGGGGCCAACATCGCAATCTAATACACCTTCCCCTCTTCACATCTTGGATAGACTCATCTTTGGACCAGCAGAGATGGTTATGCTGGTGATTAATGGTGAAGAGCAGGAAGAGGTGGATCCAGAGGCTAGAAGAACTCGTCTGTAGGAATGGCTTCTAAGACTGTCAGCAGCAAAAACGACACAGTTTAAAGGGACATGGTAGATAGGGGCTTGCTCTGGTGCGGCACTGTTATTCTAGGAGATCCAATGTGGTACCACAGTTGCAATCTCTAGGCCATGACAAGACCCTACTGGAGAGGGCCAGCCAGGTAACTGTTCGGGGTGGAGCCATACTCATACCCTGGAATGAGAAGACTGCTGCGTGTATCAGGAAAGCAACACGGACATACAGTCATATATCTGGCTGACACAGAAGAGGTCAGAGTCAAGGTGGCAGCATGACAGCAAGCACTGGGCCAAGGTTAATAGCACAAGACTACTTCAGGCCCCAGAAGGTTTGCTTTGGTCAGGCTTGCCTAGGGCCAGACATGAAAAGTTATTAAAGGTCCTCAGGGCCTGGCAAGAAAAAAACAAAGAACAGAAACATGGACTAACTCTGTTAGCTCACAATGTTTTTTCTGCCTCATAAACCCACTGCCTCTAGCCCTTAACCTGCTATACCGCTTGTCTAAAGGATTCAGTTGGCAATTATCATGTTCCATCTTATCTGTTTAATGTGTCATGTGTGCACCATGTGAAAAATCATGTGACTATTTAAAATAATAAAAATCAGGGCAGGCCCACGCCCATGTGGTTGGTTCTGATTGTTTAAGGAACAGATATTAGGGTAACAAAGTCAGAAGACCCAGTATGTGTAAACTGATGGCAATACAAGTAAATCACTAGTAGGGGTTTACTCTGAGAGTCCCAGAAGACGCTCCCAATACAAGCTAGTTACTAATGGTGGAAAAGAGGCTGTGCCCTGACTGTAAGCGTTAGGAGAAATGGGGGAGGAGCCTGTTCCGAGCACTTAGGGGAAGAAATGGACGTTGGCCAAGCAGCAGCGGGAACTCTTTAAAACTTCCTCATCTCTGAATTCAGAGTAAGCTCCTGTTTATTTTTACAGCCTCATCCTCCACAACTTCCCCATCTGTACTCTACCCACTGCCATCGAGGGTGCTTTCTGTTTCCCAAAGACATCCTGCTCTTTTCCTGTTCTGTGCCTTTGACTGCTCTGTTCTCACCATCAAGGATGCTGTCTTTCCAGTTTTTGCTTATCAAATTATTCTCATCCTGCAAGGCCTATCTCCAATTCCACTTCTTCCATCAAGTGGATTCCCCAAGCAAATATGACCTGTTCTTACTTGAACTCCCACAGAACATCTCACAGTCTGCCCTGTATTATTATTTTACTTGTTTTATCCATCCTTTCTCTCGCCTTCCCTCTGTATGACTTATCTGTTGGACATCCTGTATTTTAACTGGACTTCTAAAGATGCTGGTTCTCAAAGTCTCTGCCCTCAAAAGACTCTCGTTGGTCTAGAGGGAGCTGTACACACGTGAATGGGACTTGAAACATGTCGTAAAGACTAAACAGAAGTAAGCCTAAGTACTATGGACCCTCTAAGAAGGGAACTCTAGCCAGCCTTCTAGAGCCAGAATCCGGAGGGTAAAGGGCAGAAGTCATTCAAGCAAAGCCAGTAGCATGTGCAAAGACCCTGGGATTATTCACAGATTGCTGTAAGGAGCAATACATTAAATATTTATGTTTAGATCTTGGTAAATTAATAACCAGAATGTATCAATTACATAAAACCTTTCTTATTTGTCATATCTTCTGGCAACCTTCAATAAGCTATCATTCATTGCAATTTATAAATAAGGAAACCAGGCTCAGGATTTAAATGATTAACCTGGAGTCAATCAAATTCAAAGTAGCAGAGTAAGGGTGACAACATAGGTCTTCTAATGCCAGAGCCATTCTCTTTCCTGTATATTCTGCCTCTCAGATCTGGCTCCTCTTGAAAGGAGAGAACTGGGCAAAAGGTCAAGGGGAAGCTGTAGAAGAAAAGTTAGGAGCTGGAGGATAAATGACATAACCTTCACAGTTTTGGCCCAAGACTAACTCTGCTTCATAAAGTATACAAAATCCAATGTTGGTAGTTGATAGACCAGAGTGCCTTAATCCCTTCCCATGGACTCCTCTGCTTTCAATTGTTGGCACTACCTTTCACAGAGATAATAAAAAGGGTGGAGGTAAAGGATGACTTCTAACCTACTTAAAGAACTGATGTGGATACAGTGATGGCAGCCAGCAAGAATATTATAACATTCAAGTGTAAAGAATTATTTTGGAGTTGCACAAATCACCTGACTGAAATTCTAACCTCAGTACAAGTGACATCCCAATGGTGAACTTTTTAAAAAAATAATAGGATATTACTATATTCTAACTCAAAACAAAACATTTCACTTCATCTCCACTTATCAAATACACGTGCATATACATATATAAGATTTAAGAGGGGTAATAAGGGTAAAAATCTAGAGACTGCTGTAATTCCAAAAATTCTGGTCTCTACAGAGATCAGCACTGCCACCCTCTGTAAAAGGTGGAAATTGCAATTATCTAGTAAGGACACTGTATCCTTAAATTAAATGTAAATTGCTTCCCTAAATAACAGCCTTGAATGATGGAATATTTGTGTTGGGTAAAACCTTGGCGATCACGCCTCATTTTCCACATTAAAAATTAGATTCAGAGAAATTTGATGATTCTGCCAGGTAACATTTCTTTAGGACTTTCATATGTGTGATGCCATTTCATCACTGAAATCTCGCAAAGTAGACAAGTGGTATTCCAATGTTACAAATAGGAAAACAAAGCTCAAAGAGTTTAAGCCTTGCTTATTAGTACAAGAGTAATAAATGACTGTGCCAGAATTTTTGTGCTTTTCCCTGTACCATGTGATCCTTCATGAATTTTTATTGATCTGAAGGAAATGACAGTTAAGGAATAAGAATAACAAAGAAAAAATCGGCATTTCACTGTTTTCTGATGCAATACAACAAGGAGGTGGAAAGTGTTCTAGATTGGAGTTTGAGACTTATTTCCAGCAGTTATAGCTGAGTGACCTTTGGGCTAACTTCTTACATGTGCTCATCTCTGAAGTCACAAATCTGGAACTTGACCTGCCTCCCAAGGTTGCTATGAAGCTCAAATGAGATAATTGATGGGAAAATGCTGTGTAAACTAGAAAACGTTAACTGATTGTATGGTGATTCCAACAGACTATTTAACAGAACTTGATTATCTGTAAACTTTTTATGGAAAAACATTAAGCAAGCAATGTTTTTACAAAGAAAGTTTAAAGTGTAGGATTTGCTCCGCCAAACTTTTAAATGACTGTCACAATTTTCTGGTACTATCTTAAGTACAGGAAATAGAATGATGAAGTAGAATAGATATTAAAAACAGACTAAAAACATTTGAAGATGGCAATATATGGCAAGTCAAGGTACACAAAGTAATGAAAATGAATCACTAATAAATGTGCTGAAGAAAATGGATAGGAATATGAAGAAAAATTAATTTATAGTAATATCTTATATCCTAAATATATTTCAAATTAGAGTTAAATTTTAAAAAGCCATCTATGACCAAAGCCAGAAGAAAATAGAATCATAAACCTTAAATTGGTTGTGAAAGGGAGATAATTTCTTGATAATTAAACTAATAAAAATATCTACGGTAAAATGGATAAAATAAGAAATGAAATGTTTTCCCACAACAATGAATAATAAAATGAAAACAACTGAGTGAGAAAGATATTTGTACTTGATTTGTAGGAATAAAAATTTTGGATCCAGTGTGTATGTATAACTGATTTAGTTTGTTGTAGAGGGAAAACTAACACACTATTGTAAAACAATTATACTCCAATAAAGATGTTAAAAAAAAAAAAATTTTGGATCCAAAATATGTAAGTAAGAGAGATACTGGTTTATAAAGGCAATAACTACTTTCTAATGGTAGCAGGGTCAAAGAATATGAATGTACAGTCGCATAAGAAAAAATATATGTAGTAATCAAATGTTTATTTATTTTAAAATTTATTTTATTTGTTTCTTTTTGGCTGTGTTGGGTCTTTGTTGCTGCGTGTGGGCTTCCTCTAGTTGCAGTGAGTGGGAGCTACTCTTCATTGCAGTGCGCAGGCTTCTCATTGTGGTGGCTTCTCTTGTTGCGGAGCACGGGCTCTAGGCGCGTGGGCTTCAGTAGTTGCAGCACGCGTGGTCAGTAGTTGTGGCTTGCAGGCTCAGTAGTTGTGGTGCACGGGCTTAGTTGCTCTGTGGCATGTGGGATCTTCCCAGACCAGGACTTGAACCCGTGTCCCCTGCATTGGCAGGCAGATTCTTAACCACTGTGCCACTAGGGAAGCCCCAAGTGTTATTTAAAAGTTAAGCTCCCAGAATAATTTAAAATTTTATGAATTAGAGCAACTACACGGTATCATTGTCACTATAACTAGTAAAAAATAAATCAATTTAAATAGGTCAATGCTTGACAGGGTTGTGGGGAAAAAAGATATTCTTATGCAGCGCTGATAGAATGTGCACAATCTTTCCCAAGGAAATACTTCAAAAGAAAAGAAAAAGACCATCTTGTAGAAAGACGTTTACATTTGCATATCATATTCCAGGCAAAACTGGGAAGTGTCTGAAATACTGTGGAGAAATTACTAGGCAAACTGTGATCTGTTTGGGCAATGGATTAATATTCCCATTAGAAATGACAAATGTTTGGAGCATATAACTATATGTAAATACATATATAACATAGTGCTAAGTAAAATAAAACAATGTACAGATGTTGATGCCAGCCTTATAAAATTTATAGTATAAGCAGTAGGGTTGGAAGGGACCCTGTTGCTAAATAACAAATTTTACTTATTTAATGTATGTTTGTATGTATGTCTGCGTTGGGTCTTCATTGCTGTGCGTGGCGAGCGTGGGCTGCTCTTCGTTGCGGTGCGTGGGCTTCTCACCGCGGTGGCTTCTCTTGCTGCGGAGCACGGGCTCTAGGTGCGTGGGCTTCAGTAGTTGTGGCTCGCGGGCTTAGTTAAGCTCTGCGGCATGTGGGATCTTCCCGGACCAAGGATCGATCCCCTGTCCCCTGCATTGGCAGGTGGATTCCTAACCACTGCGCCACCGGGGAAGTCCCATAACAAATAATTGTTAAATGAAGGTTTCCCCTCTCATTGAATTATCTTGGTTTGACTTTATTTTATATCACGTATAGACATAAAACTATGAAAATACATTAAAAGTCAGAGATAAAATTTTTCTTTGGGGCTGTGGATTATAATTATCTTAAACGTTTTTTTTCACATCTACAAACCGTGGTTTATTTACTGCTATGGACTGAATGTTTGTGTCCTAAATTGGTCTGTTGAAACCTAATCCCCAATGTGACAGTGTTTGGAGGTAGGGCCTCTGGGAGATGATAAGGTTATGAGGGCTCAGCCCTTATAAAAGTCCCCAGAGACCTCCCTTGTCCCTTCCGCTCTGTAAGGTTATGGTGAGAAGACGGCTATACAAACTAGGAAGGAGGCTCTCACCAGACACCAAATCTGCTGGTGCTTTGATCTTGGACTTCCCAGCCTCCAGAACTGTGAGAAAAAAATCAATGTTCGTTTTTTATAAGCCACTCGGTCTATGATTTTGTTATAGCAGCCCCAATGGACTAAGACATTCATTATTTATACCTCTGATACCCGTTGATCCTTTTTTCTTTTATCAACTCTATTTGTAGACTTGGAACTAGATATACTCTTAGAGATTATCTAGTTAAACCTTGTCATTTTGAGAATGAGAACACTGAGGCCCAGGGAGATTAAGGGATGCCTCAAAGTGACAGAGCTTGTCAGTTGCAAATTAATATTTAGACTATATACAAGTATTACTTATTTTCTTATAAACGCATTTGTCCTACTTCCAAATCAGCACATTATCCATCAGAGTAACTCAGTGTCAAAAGTATTATTACCCCAACCTTGTGCATAAAGAAATGAAAATTGAAATAATAAAATGCTATGTATCTAAGATTAGTAATAAATGAAAATATATTATGATATCTAGTGATGGTGAGAGTTTAGAGAAACAGACATTCTCATATTGCGTTGGAGGGAGTGTCAATCGACAGCAGTGACTTCTAGAGGGCAATTTGGCAAGAACTACCAATCATTTAAATGCTCTTTTCATCCAGAAATCCCACTGCTAGGAATTTAACCTAGAAATACACTTGGAAGAGTTCTTCAAAGTGTTTTCAAAAGGATGTTCATTACATTATTGTATAAGAAAAAAAGAAATCACTAAAGCATTGATTAATTGGAAACTGGTGAAACAGACTGGGAACATCCTTCAGATGGAGTAGGATATAACCACTAAAAATGAGATTTTGTGTGTCAAACTGGGAAAACGCCATAAGATAAATTATGAAGAGAAAAAAAGGTACACAATCATGAATGGTCCCTGATGTGTATGGAACATACATACACACACACACATACAAACATACGCATGTATGCATGAATTCTAGAAGAGAACACGAGAAACTCTGAATAGTAGTTGCCTTTGGAGAAAGGGATATAGAAGAAGAGAAAAAGGAAATCTTTTACTTAACATCTTGTCCCATCTGTACAGTATGGATTTTCTACTCCTTTACATCTAATATTGATACTTTGAAATTGTCAGCAGAGTTCATGTAGGTTGTGGAGTCATGGGTCAATATTTTTTCCTTTATGTTTCTTGTTTTAACTTTACACTTTTCTGTATATTTTTCTTTATATTTCCCTGATAAAAAGAATAAATATTTTAACTTTTACATTGAGTTACATCCATGTGAAAGTACCTGGAAAAATGTCCATGGAATTTTATATGAGAAAAGCAAGTTGCAAAAGTGAAATTTTTCATTTAAAAAAACCTGGGGAAGGATAACTATTACCTTATAACCTTGGATGGGCAGGATTAGTGAGGAAGAACAGGAAACTTTTTTAAAAATAAAAATCCAATAAAGCAAAAAATATATATATATTAAAAATATCACCAAGAAGCCATATGGGACCTGTATTAGTTCCTTATCGCTTCTGTAACAAATTACCATAAACTTAGTGGCTTAAAGCAACATACATTTATTATTTTACAGTTCTGAGGTCAATAGTCCCAAATGGCTCTCACTGAGCATAAGTCAAGGTGCTGTTAAGGCTGCTCTCTTCCTGGAAGATCCAGGGGAGAATCCCTTTTCTTGCCTTTTCCAGCTTCTCGAGGCTGTTTGCATTCCTTGACTCAGGCCATCTTCAAAGTAGGCAATGTCGGGCTCCCCAGGGGCTCCCCTGGTGGCGCAGTGGTTGAGAGTCCGCCTGCCAATGCAGGGGACGCGGGTTCGTGCCCCGGTCCGGGAAGATCCCACGTGCCGCGGAGCGGCTGGGCCCGTGAGCCATGGCCGCTGAGCCTGCGCGTCCGGAGCCTGTGCTCCGCAACGTGAGAGGCCACAGCGTTGAGAGGCCCGCGTACCGCAAAAAAAAAAAAAAAAAAATTTTAAAAAAAGTAGGCAATGTCCAGTCTAGTCTTTCTCATATTGCGTCACTCTGACAGTCCCCTTCTTCCATATTTAAGGACCATTATGATTACATTGGGCCCACTGAATAATCTAGGAAAATTTTCCTATCATAAGGTTAGCTGATTAGCAACCTTAATTCAATTTGCAACCATAAATCCCCTTTGCCACGAGATTAGAACATGGGATGGCTCGAGGGATTACAACGTGGGCATTCTGGGGGGACCATTATTCGGCCTACCACAAGACATGAGGACATTGGCCCCTTCTGGGAGTACAGAGGGATGCTCCCAACGTGAGCCAGAGGGGTTGGAATGCTAGTAATTTTTAGAGGCTGAATGTGCTCTTATAATCTCACACTGGCAGTGCCTCTGTCTAGTGTAGCCTAAAGGAAAACTTGTTGTGCTAGTTTGGTACTTGAGTTGAACCTGGGAAGCAAATAGGACTCCCAATTGTTTAATTCCGTTACCTTTTCTCCCTTCCTTTTATTTTGAGATGTATTTGTTGGCCCTATGTCTGCGTCAGTGCTTCTGCCGTTTTGTGGAGTCCTTCACCCACCAACACAACCACGTTCTTAGTGTGAAAATACGCTGCCACAGTACTCTGCCCTTGCCACGCTTCCTGAGAAAGTTCCACCACTCACAAAAGCCCTTGCTAAAACACACTTATCATCATCATCACTCTTCACTGACAAAAGATATAAGCTAGCAATACTTATTTGAGGTGCACATGCGTGACACACCCACAGACAGACATACACAAAATTTACTCTAGAGGTTTAGGTGGGAAAAGAAAAGGAAAATACAATTTGACTTGAAATAGAAACCCTATGCAAAGTTCAGGAGTAAAAGTTAATTTGTGGATAATAAGAGAAATTGCTTCTGTAATTAAAATCATGCTGTTTAGGAACATCAATTCTTTTCTAAGGTCCCAGGTGCACATTTTCGTGAACAATTATATATAATCCTGCCCCCAACCCCCAAGCTTAATCTTCCCTTCTGAGTTTGTGGCATTAGTAGTATCCAACTCAGACTTTGAAAACGAGGTTTAAAAAAAAAAATCACCATCTGAAATGGAGGTAATATGTATCAAAATGGGAGAAATTAATCATGAACAAGAGTGATCTACCTAGAGAGGTGGTATGGGTTAGGAAGGTTATGAGGGAACTAAGCCAGAACTTAAGTGCAGGTCTTTGAACTTCCAGTTCCCAAAGTTTTACTCTTTAAAGTGGAGATAAAATGCTGACTAGTTGCATTGCAGAAGGATGGGCAAAACTTCAAGGCTGAGACGGCTGTCCAAATAGAATCCCTCATGGGTGGCAAAAGATAGGATTAGAATCTCCTGTTTGGGAGGGCACTTCCTGAATTTGCTCTACCTGGTATTAGGTAAAGGTGTGGGGCTATAGCAGGCTCTCAGCAAATATTCACGTGTACTGTTCTTTTTATCCTGGTTTAAAGGTGAGAAATATTAGAAACCAGGTGACAGCCTCCACGGTGGTTGGTTCCCAAGGAAACCATGTCAGGAGAATGGGGGTTGAGGAGGGGTTTGGAGCGGGATCAAGTGTGGAAGTTATGCATGGCATTGGGCATGTGAATCCAGGGAAAGGCATCTGAGAGACACACAATTACTGTGTCATTTTCAAGGCAATACATAAAGAGCTTCTTTCATCTGCATAGGGCTCTTTGTGGCCGTGTGCGTTGGGGAGGGGGGATGAATAGGGAGCACATGCTTGCCTTTCTTCAAGCAGGCCTACAGTAACATTCCTGCCACCCCGGCCTCTCTCTCTCGTCTCCTTCCACTCTACCCACCAAGAGGAAAGACGGGAAGCAACAAAGCCCACTTCAAACTACACTTACTAAAAAGCCAAGTACCCTTGTGTATTTAGCATATGTTACTTACATATGTTGCTGCTGTTGAGGACATAATCTGAAAATGTTATGTAATCTGTTTGTGAAATGCACAGCAAAGAAAGGTAATATTTTCAATGGCAATCGTCTGTAAGTTGTACACCTATCTTTTTTACTCAAAGAGCGACTGTATATCAATTTGCTCACTGAGTTTGGAATCCAGAACAAAGGGCACAACAAGTAAAAGACAAAAGAGTTTTCATTTTGCTAAAATCTAAAGAAGGTCAACCGTATGACTTTTATAAAGCTTTATTTCCTGAGTTAATGGAAAACATCTTTAGCACCAGAAATTTCATGATGTCATGCTTTTTTTTTTTCTTTTCCAAAAAAGGTTAATGTCATGGCTTATCTTTCCTGTCTGCATGTCCTTATGCTATAAATCTTAAGTTTGCACTGTGCTTATCCTGACTATAGGTCCTTTCAGCAAGGAAAAACATACTGAGAAATCACAAATCATTGCTTTGTTTACATTTCTATTATAAGAGTTGAATATTTGTTTTAAGTAAAATATTACTTTCAGTCACCTCTTTTGGTACGCGGGCCTCTCACTGTTGTGGCCTCTCCCGTTGCGGAGCACAGGCTCCGGACGCGCAGGCTCAGCGGCCATGGCTCACGGGCCCAGCCGCTCCGCGGCATGTGGGATCTTCCCGGACCGGGGCACGAACCCGTGTCCCCTGCATCGGCAGGCGGATTCCCAACCACTGCGCCACCAGGGAAGCCCCAGTCACCTCTTTTAATGAAAGTCATTTAGTGAAACCACTTCAAAGCTAAGAGAACATGAAAACTGTGTCCATTTCCTATTCCATTTATAGCAGGAATCAAAGTTTAGTCAATGCTCTAACTTGCAGAAAACTCTAACTTAACAATGAACTAAATTTTTTGTGTGTTTAGTCTTTGTTGGGCAATATTTAAGGAATTTAATTGTTCTTTGGAGATTAAGAGGTAGTTATAGGAGACCAAGTGGGGGTGGGGAAGTCCCAAAACTTCGTTTGAAGGCCACAACTTATTAACTGAATGACCTTGAGCAGTGGATTGATCTGAATCACCTCTTTGATCTGAATTATATGAACTGCACATGAATTGAGGGAGTGGTAGCTGTAAAACCCTAGCATGGAATAATTAGTATGCTAATTAGTTCCCGAGAAAGGACTCTCAAATCCTTTCGGCCTGGGTTCAAACCCCAGCTCAGCTGTCTACTGAACTGTGACTTGGAGTAAATTACTTAACCTCTCTGTGCATCACTTTACCATCTATAAAATGTGGATGAAAATAGCACCTACCTCATAGAATTGTTATGATGATTAAATGACCTAGTATATGAAGGACACATAGAAAGTACTACGTAAGAGTTAGTTATTGTGCTAAGACTAGTTTTAACGTATAAATTGGTTAATGATCAATTACAGACTAATTTGCCGCATATCATGCTCGCTTACTGTCCGCAATTATTAATGTGACTTTATTCTTCCATACTACACTGTCTTCATCACCATAATTTACTATCTCAGCAGACTCTTGCCCAAGAAGATAATATTTGCAAATAACTATCACTCATTCTGGGAACTTTCTGAAAGACACATTACATGCCCAGACTTTCAATTCCTTGCCCTGAAAATCCTCACCTTGCTATGTCCACCAATCCTAAAACTGTGTTATCATATACCACAATTCTTACCTAATCCTAACCAAGACTCCTCATCGAAAGGCCTTCCTTAATCCAGACTTCCAAATCTCATAAATATCCTGATTTTCCCCTCCCCACCTAAGATCTGCCAAGGTTGCTCTTTTTTACTGCAGTAAGAATATACTCAAAGCAGCCACATAGCACAGGGAGATCAGCTCGGTGCTTTGTGACCACCTAGAGGGGTGGGATAGGGAGGGTGGGAGGGAGGGTGACCCAAGAGGGAAGAGATATGGGACCATATGTATATGTATAACTGATTCACTTTGTTGTAAAGGAGAAATTAACACACTATTGTAAAACAGTTATACTCCAATGAAGATGTTAAAAAGAAAAAAGAATACACTCAGCTATGTCTTGTCAACAAGTCATCTCAGTGATATTTATGGGGAGCCAGTATTCCACAAGGATTCGTGAACTCTGGAACTGGAGTCAGAAGGTATGAGTTGAAGTCATAGCTCTGCCAAATGGGCAAGTCACTAATTTTCAGATGCCTCTTCTGTGAAATGTACGTATATAAATGAACACATATACATACAATGTAATAAAAGTGCCCACTATAGTATGTGGTAAAGAACACTTCATAAATGTTTCTTACGTTACCCTTCCTTTTCTTTTTGGTTGCCTGCTGGGGAAGGTTAAGCTGGGGAAACGACTATACTGTTAGTCTGTTCAAGTCACCATCTCTGGGTAAATGCTCCTGGGCTCCTAGTAAACCACCTTATAAATATAGCCAGTGAGAGTTGAAGAGCCTGCAGGATGAGGATACTTCTTCTGGCCTGAGATACCATAGTTTTCTGAAGGGAAGGCACACAGGGCCCAGAGCAAATGCTAAACTGTTCTTACCTGCAGAGAGCTAGTAGCTGACTCAAAACCTTATGGGTGGAGGGCTGAGGAGGACCAGTACACTCAGTTCCCTGTTCCTCAGAACATGGTGGGTACGTGGGAGCTGTGCCGTGTGGACATCTCCTTAGGCCTTCATCGCCTTGCTCACTGACTCCTCTGCTCCCCCTTTCTCACTTCCTGTGCCAGTTATTGATACATTGACTCTAAGGTTCAAATACACCCTTTTTCCCTGCTATGGGAAAATGGGTCTGGACTTTTTAAGATCTTCTTCCCTTGCCAGCTGTACAATGTGAAGCTCTGTCAGTAGAAGGTACTGGAGAGACATTGCGGGAGGAAAGGATTTTGGGTCATGGTCTGATGTGCTTGCTCAGCAAGCTCCTTCCGGATGCTGGGTGGCCCCAGTGCGGGTAACTTCTCCAGCGCCCAGCTCCCACAGGGCACGGAACCCAGCAGCACCTACTGTCCAGAAGCTTCCCATCTACAGTGGTTTTATAGCAGAGTGACTCTTGTGAGACACCTCCCTGTGACCAGCTTCCCAGGAATCCTAGAAGATTCCTAGAGTGGGTTTCCAGCAAGTTCTGCTGACATGACACCACAATGACTTCTCTGTCGTCCAGTGAGTCATGGCCATGACTTCTTAGCAAGTTCTGGATTGGGTCTAGGAGTGGTGGCTGCTTCTACATCTTCTATTCCTAGATTCTGTAGAGTTCTCTTTACCTTTTACTAAACAATCCCTTATTACCCCAACTTCCTGTGATACTTAATGATTCTTTAAAAAATTTAATTAGGCCTTTTTGTTTCTTTCTCTGTGAAATGCCTCTTTGTATTCTTTGCTCATTAAAAAAACCCACTTTATTGAAGTATGACTGACATATAAAAAGCTGTAAATAATTAATGTATACAACTTGATGAGTTTAGAGATAATTATATACCTATGAAACCATCACCACAATCTATGGCAATCACTTCCAACAGTTTCCTCCTGCCCTCTTTATTTATTGACTTATATTATATGATAAGAACACTAAACATAAAACCTATCTTCTTAGTATACTATGGAGTATTGTTAATAATAGGCACTATGCCGTACAGTAGATGTCTAGGACTTATTATTTTGCATAACTGACAATTTGTACCTTTTGACTAATGCCTCTCTATTCTCTCTCTCCCCCAGCCTTTGGCAACCACCAGTAAACTCTCTGCTTCTATGAGTTTACTATTTCAGATTTCTCATATAAGTGATATCATGTACTGTTTGTCCTTCTGTGTCTGCCTTATTTCACTTAAAATAACATCCTGCAGGTTCATCCATGTTGTCACAAATGACAGATTTCCTTCTTTTTAAGGCTGGATAATATTCCATTGTAAATGTATACCATATCTTTTTTATCCATTCATACAAAAATGGACATTTAGGTTATTTCCATTTCTTGGCTCTTGTGAATAATGCTGCAATGAACGTGGGAGTGCAGATATATCTTTGAGATCTGATTTCCATTCTTTTGGATATATACCCAGAAGTGGGCCTGCTGTGACCAGGATCATATGGTAGTTCTGTTTTTGAGGAACATCCATACTGTTTTCCATAAAGGCTGTACCAATCTACATCCCCACTAATAATGCACAAATGTTCCCTTTTCCCCACACCTTTGCCACTTGTTATCTTTTTTTTTGATAATAGCCATCCTAACAAGTGTGAGGTAATATTTCACTGAGATTTTGATTTGAATTTCCCTGATGATTAGTGATTAAACACATTTTCATATACTTGTTGGCCATTTGTATGTGTTTTTTGAAGAAATGTCTATACAGTCCCTTTGCCTATTTTAAAAATTGTGTTTTGTTTTCTTTTGTTTTTTCTATTGGGTTATAGGAATTCCCTCAATATTTTGTATATTAACCCTTTATCAAATATATGGTTTACAAATATTTTTTTGCCACTCTGTAGGTTGTTCTTCCTTTTGTTGATGGTTTCCTTTGCTGTGCAGAATCTTCTTAATTTGATGTAGCCCCATTTGTCTATTTCTGTTTTTGCTGCTTGAACTTTTGGTATCATATCAAACAAATCATCACCAAGACCAACGTCAAAAGATTTTCCCCTTTGTTTTCTTCTAGGAGTCTATGGTTTCAGGTCTTACTTTTAAGTCTTTAATCTATTTTGAGTTAATTTTTGTGTATGGTGTAAGATAAGGGTCCAACTTCATTATTTTGTATGTGGATGTCTAACATCATTTATCGAAGGGGCTATCTTTTCCCCATTGTGTGTTCTTGGCACCCTTGTCAAAGATTATTTGATTATATATGTGAAGGTTTATTTCCAAGCAATTTGGTTTCACTGGTCTGTATGTCTATTTTTATGTTATGACCATACTGTTTTGATTAATGTAGCTTCATAACATATTTTGAAATCAGTAAGTGTTATGCCTTCAGCTTTGTTCTTTTTGTTCAAAATGGCTTTGGCTATTCGGGATCTTTTGTTGTTCCACATACATTTTAGAATTGTTTTCTCTATTTCTATAAAAAGCACCATGCAGATTTTGATAGGGATTGCACTGAATCTGTAGATCACTTTGTGTAGTATGGATATTTTAACAAAAATTCTTCCAATCAATGAACATAGCGTTTCTTTCCATTTATTTGTGTCTAATATTTTTCATGAATGTCTTACAGTTTTCAGTGTACAAGTGTTCTATCTCCTTGGTTGAGCTCATTCCTAAGTACTTTATTCTTCTTGATGCTACTGTAAATGAGATTGTTTTCTTAATTTCCTTTTTGGATAGTTTGTTGCTGGTGTTTAAAATGTTGACTTTATATCCTGTAACTTTAAGAATTTATTGGTTCTAACAGATTTTTGGGGGCATGTGGGGAGTCTTTAGGGTTTTCTACATATAAGATCATGCCATCTGCAAACAGAGGCAATTTTACTGCTTTCTCTCCTGTTTGGATCCCTTTTATTTATTGTTCTTGCCTAGTTGCCCTGCCTAGGACTTCCAGTACTATGTTGAATAGAAGTGCTGAGAGTGGGCACCCTTGCCTTGTTCCAGAACTTAGAGGAAAATCTTTCATTTCTTCACCATTGAGTATGATGTTAGCTGTGAACTTTTCAAATATGGCCTTTACTGTTTTGGAGTAAATTCCTTCTTTATCTTATTTATTGAGATTATTTTTAATCATGAAAAGGGTGTGGAATTTTGTCAAATGCTTTTTCTACTTCTATTGAGATTATCATGTGATTTTTATCCTTCATTCTGTCAATGTGATATATCACATTGATTGATTTATATATGTTGAGTCACCCTTGCATCCCACTGGGTCATGGTGTATGATCCTTTTATTGTGCTGTTGAATTCAGTTTGCTAATATTTTGATGAGGATTTTTGCAACCATGTTCATCAGGGAAATTGGCCTGTAGACTTCTTTTCTTGTGGTGTCTTTGTCTGGTATTGGGATGATGCTGGTCTCATAAAATGAGTTTGGAAGTATTTCTTCTTCTTTTCATTTTTGGAAGAGGTTAAGAAATATTGGTATTAATTCTCCTTTACATATTTTATAGAATTCACCTGTGAAACCATCTGGTCCCCAGATTTTCTTGGGAGGTATTTTACTATTGATTCAATCTCCTTATTACTGATTGGTCTATTCTGATTTTTATTTCTTCATGATTCAGTCTTGGTAGGTTGTATGTTTCTAGGAATTTATCCAATTCTTAAACATTACCTATTTTGTTGGCATGTAACTGTTCATAGTAGTTTTTTAATGATCCTTAGTATTTCTGTGTTATCAGTTTCAGTGTCTCCTCTTTCATTTCTGATTGTGTCTTCTCTCTTTTTTTAGTTAGTCTAGCTAAAGGTTTGTCACTTTTATTTTTAAAAAAGAAACTAGCTCTTATTTTCACTGATCTTTTCTATTGTCTTTCTAGCCTTTTAAAATTTCTTTCTGCTCTGATCTTTGTTATTTCCTACCTTCTACTAACTTTGGGCTTAGTTTGTTATTCTTTTTCTAGTTTCTTGAGGTGTAGATTGTTTGAGATATTCTTTTTTAATGCAGACATCTGCTATAAACTTCCCTCTTAGTATTGCTTTTGTTACATCCCATAAGTTTTGATATGTTCTGTTTTCATTTTTGTTGAGATATTTTCTAATTTCCTTTTTGATTTATTCTTTGATTCCATAGTTGTCAAGAGTGTGTTGTTTAATTTCCATGTATTTGTGAGTTTTCCCATTTTCCTTTTGCTATTGATTTCTAATTTTATTCCATTGTGGTCATAAAAAATACTTAGAAATATTTCAATCTTCTTAAATTTGTAAAGATTTATTTTGTGACCCAGCATGTGATCTCTTCTGGAGAATGTACCACATGTACTTGAGGAGAATGTGTATTCTGTTGCTGTTGGGTTGGATGTTCTCTATATGTCTATTAGGTTCAATTGGTTTACAGTGCCATTCAAATCTGCTGTTCCCTTAATGATTTTGTCTGGAAAATCGAACCGCTTTTGAATTTGGGTTAGTGAAGTTTCCTAGTATTATTATTACTGTCTATTTCCCCCTTCAGATCTGTCAATATTTGCTTTACCTATTTAGGTGTTCTGATGTTGGGTACATATATATTTACAGTTGTTCTATCTTCCTGTTGAATTGACAGTTTTATCATTATGTAATTTTTTTTTGTCTTAGGACAATTTTGGCTTAAAGTCTGTTTTCTCTAATATAAGTATAGTCATCTCTGCTTTCTTTTGTTTACCATCTGGGTGGAATATCTTTTTCCATCCCTTCACTTTCGGCCTATATGCATCCTAAACCTAAAGTGAGTCTCCTGTAGACAGCATATGTTTTTTCCTTATACATTCAATCACTCTGTATCTTTTGATTAATGGCTTTAATCTATTTATATTTAAAGTAATTATTGACAGGTAGGACTTACTATTGCCATTTTGTTCATTATTTTCTTTCTGCATTGTAGTGCTTTTGTTCCTCTCTTCCTCTTTTGCTGTTTTCCTTTGTGATTTGATTTTTTTTGTAGTAATACACTTTGATTATTTTTAATCATCTTTTTTACTTCTACTGTAGTTTTTTTTGTATGGTTATCGTGAGGCTTGAATAGAACTTCTTATAATTATAGTTATACTACTCTATTTTAAATTAATAACAACTTAACTTCAATTGCATATGACATTTCTACATATTAACTCCACCTCCTTTATGTTATTCATACCAGTATTTACTTCTTTTTATATCATGTATCTACTAACACATTTTTGTGCTTATGTTTATTCTTAATGCCTTTGTCTTTTAACATCAGGGTTAAATGTGTTCTATGCACCACTATTACAGTATTACATTATTCCATATTTGCCTATATATTTACTTTTACCAGTGAGATTTATAAGTTTATATGCTTTTGTGTTGCTGTTCAGTGTCCTTTCATTTCAATTTGAAGGACTCCCTTTAGCACTTCTTGTAAAGCATGTCTAGTGGTGAAGAATTCTCTGTTTTTGTTTGTCTGGAAAGTTTTATCTTTCCTTGACTTAAAAAAATATTTACTTATTTATTTGTTTAGTCTGTGCTGGGTCTCAGTTGTGGCATGCGGGATCTTTAGCTGTGGCATACATGTGGGATCTAGTTCCTCGACCAGGAATCGAACCCGGGCCCCCTGCATTGGGAGCGCAGAGTCTTACCCACTGGACCATCAGGAAAGTTCCTCTTTCCTTGACTTTTAAAGGACAGCTTTGTCAGGTACAGTTAGTAATACTGGTTTGTAGTTATCTTATTTGAGCACTTTGAATATATCATCCCACTCTTTCCTGGACTGCAAGGTTTCTGCTGAGAAATCTGCTCCTAGTTTTATGAGAGTTCCTTTGTATGTAATGAGTCACTTTTCTCTTGCTGCTTTCAAGATCCTCTTTATCTCTAACTTTTGACAATTTATTGCCATACCTTGGAGATACTGTGGGTTTGATTCTAGACCACCACAATAAAGTGAATATCACAATAAAGCAAGTCACACATTTTTTACTTTCTCAGTACATACAAAAGTTACAGTTACACACAAAAACAACTAGAACTGATAAACAAATTCAGTAAGGTAGCAGGATACAAGATTAACATACAGAAATCTGTTGCATTTCTTTACACTAACAATGAAATATCAGAAAGGTAATATAAAAAAAAAACCAATCCCTTTTAAAATCACTTCAAAAAATAATAAAATACTTAGGAATAAACCTGACCAAGGAGGTGAAAGACTTATATGCTGAGAACTATAAAACACTGATAAAGGAAATTGAAGATGATTTAAGGAAGTGGAAAGATAGCCCATGCTCTTGGATTGGAAGAATTAATATTGTTAAAATGGTCATGCTACCCAAAGCAATCTACAGATTTAATGTGATTCCTATCAAATTACCCCTGACCTTTTTCACAGAACTAGAGCAAATAATCCTAAAATTTCTATGGAACTATAAAAGACCCAGAATTTCCAAAGCAATACTGAGGAAAAAGAACAAAGCAGGAGGTATGACCCTCCCAGACTTCAGACAATACTAGAAAGCAGCAGTAATCAAAACAGTGTGGTATTTGCACAAAAACAGACATATGGATCAATGGAACAGAACAGAGAGTCCAGAAATAAACCCACACACCTATGGTCAATTAATTTTTGACAAAGGAGGCAAGAAGATACAATGGAGAAAAGATGGTCTCTTAAGCAAGGGGTGTTGGGAAAACTGGACAGCTACATGTAAATCAATGAAATTAGAACACACCCTCACACCATACACAAAAATAAACTCAAAATGGCTTAAAGACTTAAATATAAGACATGATACCATAAAACTCTTAGAAGAGAACATAGACAAAACATTCTCCAAAAGAAATCATATCAATGTTTTCTTAGGTCAGTCTCCCAAGGCAATAGAAATAAGAGCAAAAGTAAACAAAGGGGAACTAATCAAACTTCAAAGCTTTAGCACAGTGAAGGAAACCATCAACAAAATGAAAAGACAACCTACGGATGGGGAAAAAATATTTGCAAATGATGCGACTGACAAGGGCTTAATTTCCAAAATATACAAACAGCTCATATGACTCAATATCAAAAAAACAACCCAATCAAAAATGGGCAGAAGACCTAAATAGACATTTCTCTAAAGAAGACATACAGATGGTGAAGAGGCACATGAAAAAATGGTCATCATAGCTAATTATTAGAGAAATGCAAATCAAAACTACAATGAGGTATCACCTCACACCAGTCAGAATGGCCATCATTAAAAATTCTACAAATAACAAATGCTGGAGAGCGGGTGGAGAAAAGGGAACCTCCTATACTGCTGGTGGGATTGTAAACAGGTGTAGCCACTATGGAAAACAGTTAAGGAGTTTCCTTAAAAAGCTAAAAATAGAGTTGCCATATGATCCAGTTATACCACTCCTGGGCAAATATCTGGAGAAAACTCTCATTTGAAAAGATATATGCACACCCCAGTGTTAGCAGCAGCACTATTTACAATAGCCAAGACATGGAAGCAACCTAAATGCCCATCAACAGATGAACGGATAAAGAAAATGTGGTGTATGTGCGCGCATGTGCACGCACACACACACACACACACACACAAAATGGAATACTACTCAACCGTAAAAAAGAATGAAATAATATCATTTGCAGCAATATGAATGGACCGAGAGGTTATCATACTAAATGAAGTCAGAAAGAGAAAGCCAAATACCATATGATATCACTTATATGTAAAATCTAAAACATGATACAAATGAACTTATTTACAAAACAGAAACAGACTCACAGACATAGAAAACAAACTTATGGTTACCAAAGTGGAAAAGGGGGGAGTGGTAAATTAGGAGTTTAGGATTAGCATATACAAGCTACTGTATATAAGATAGATAAACAACAAGGTGCTACTGTATAGCACAGAGAACTATATTCAATATCCTGTGATAAACCATAATGGAAAAGAATACACACACACACACACACACACACACACACACACACAGACATATATATCTGAATCACTTTGCTATACACCATAAATTAACACAACATTGTAAATCAACTATATGTCAATTTAAAGAAAAGTTACGGGAATTCCCTGGTGGTTCAGTGGTTACAACTCCATGCTTCCACTGCAGGGGGCATGGGTTCAATCCCTGGTCAGGGAACTAAGATCTCACAAGCCACACGGTGTGGCCAAAAAATAAAAAAGTTATGTTTACACTATACTGTATATGTTAAGTATGCAATAGCATTATGTCTAAAAAAAGTACACTACTTAATTAAAAACACCTTATTGCTAAAACCATCATCTGAGCCTTCAGCAAGTTGTAATCTTTTTGCAATAGTAACATCAAAGAACACTGATCACAGATCATCATAACAAATATAATAATAAAGTTTGAAATATTGTGACAATGACCAAAATGTGATACAGATACATGAAGTGAGGAAATGCTGTTGAAAAATGGCACTGGTAGACTTGTTCTATGCAGGGTTGCCACAAAACTTCAATTTGTTAAAAAAAAAAAAAAAGCAATGTCTGTGAAGCACAGTAAAGCGAAGCACAATAAAACAAGGTATGCCTGTAATTATAATGTGTAGCAGCAGAGACCTCTTTAGGTTCAACCTGTTCGAATCCTTTGGGTTTCATGAATCTGGATGTCCATTTGCCTCCCCAGATTTGGGAAGTTTTCAGTCATTATTTCCTTTAATAAGCTTTCTGCCCCTTTCTCTTTTTCTTCTCTTTCTTGGATTTCCATGATGCATGTATTGATATGAGGGCTGGGATCTCCTATTCTGCTATCTTGCTGATGTCACTTCTCATTAATAATTCTTTATATCAAACTCCCTCTGTGTGCTTTTTCTTTCCTGATTTGACTCAGACTGGTATGTTTCCCAAACCATTTCTCTCTCTTTATTTTTCTCCTTTGGTGTAAAGGGTAGGGCAGGAGATAGGCCTTGCCCTAAGTATTTGCCAAATTCCCCAGTAGAAATAATTAAGTCACAGCACCCATTAGTCTCTTCTGGAGCTTTGCAGATTTTGTAGCTTGAGGTACCCCTAATTTCAATATGCCTTTCTTTTCCTTCTAGTTACCACTGCTCTAAGGCAGATAAGCTCAGACTCTGGTGGTCTCTATTGTTGGAAAAGGGTCATAGAGAAGGGGGACATGAAGAATGACGAGCTCTAGCTGATCTTCTAGAGAATTTAAAATCAAACACATCCTGCCTTCACAAAAATTAATTTTCTTCCAAAAGTCTGTCTATAAGAGACAAAAGACAAAGGCCTGTAAGAGAAATCCAGTTTTCTCTCTAATACATACTGGACTTTTATTTATTGGGAAGTAAAACTTCTGTTTTATTACCTTAAGAGAACATTTGCCTTCTCTCGGCTTTAATTTACATTACAAAGCATGCCACATTATTTGATAATAACTGGTCACAATGATTGCAATCTCTTTCCTCCCTGAAATGTGTGTGTGTTTATGTATCTTTTAAATTTTAAATTAAAAAACTTCAACTTAAGGAATAAAACAGGTTACTAACAAAATATATTTAGAAATAATTTATAAAATGAGGAATGATTACCATTTATTTCTAAAACTGCTTCCCCTTTTTGTACTAACTTTTCAGTTGGGTGAAGTTATTTTTACATTCTTTTAACCCACAAGGCAGCTGGTGTTTGACCGTGTCTCTCATTCTGTTCATTACTTCTGAGTCTTTTGCACTGACGCCAAAGCACCAAATGCAACTGAACATTTTTTAGAATACAAGCTAATTTACTGCAGAAGAAAAATTTTATGTTATTTTTAATAGTTTTATTGAGCTACAACTGACATATAATGAAGTTCACATACTTAAAGTGTACAATTTGATGTGTTCTGACATAGGTACACACTCATGAATTCATCACCACAATCAAGATAATGAACATTTTACTCCCCAAAGCTTCTTCATGCCCCTTTGTAATCCTTCTCTCCTCGACCCTCCATCTCATCTCTCCAGGCAATCACTGATGTATTTTTTGTTGCTATTGATTAGTTTGTATATTTTAGAGTTTTATGTAAATGGTATGTACTCATTTCTGTATGGCTTTTTTTAAACACAGAAAAATTACTTTGAGATTCACCCAGGTTGTTGTATGTATCACTAGTGCATTCCTTTTTGTTTGTTTGTTTTTGTTTTTTGCGGTACGCGGGCCTCTCACTGCTGTGGCCTCTCCCGTTGCAGAGCACAGGCTCCGGACGCGCAGGCCCAGCGGCCACGGCTCACGGGCCCAGCCGCTCCGCGGCATGTGGGATCTTCCCGGACCGGGGCACGAACCCGCGTCCCCTGCATCGGCAGGCGGACCCTCAACCACTGTGCCACCAGGGAAGCCCCATTCCTTTTTATTATTTAGTAATATTCCATTGCATGATACATCACAATCTTTTAATTCATTCACTTGTTGATGGACATCTAGGATATTTCTACTTTTTGGTTATTACCAGTATAATTGTAAAGTATGATGTTTGTATACAAGTCTTTGTGTGGATATATGCTTTTATTCCTCTTTCATTGGGCAAATAACTAGAAATGGAATAACTAAATTATATGGTTGGTGTATGTTTAACTATTTGATAAACTGTAAAAATGTCTTCTGAAGTGACTGTACCATTTTACATTTCCACCAGAAATGTGTGAAAGCTCTAGTTGCTCCACATCCTCACCAAAACTTGGTATGGTCAGTCATTTTAATTTTGGACATTCTAATAGGTGTGTAGTAGTAGCTCATTAAAATTTTAACTTGCATTTCACTGAGCTAATGATGTTGATCATCTGTGTGCTTGTTTGACATCCATTTATCTTTTTTGGTGCAGTATCTATTCAATTTTTTGCCTATTTTTAAATTGGGTAGTTTTCATATTATTGAGATTTGAGAGTTCTTTTATCATATATGTAATTTGCATATACTTTCTCCCAATATGTGGCTTGTCTTTTTATTCTCTTAACACTATTTTTTTTGAAGAGCAAAAGTTCTTAATTTGGTTGAAGTCTAATTTATCATTTCTTTTATGTATCATGGTTTTAGCATCATATATAAGACATCATTGCCTAACCCAATGTCATAGAGATTTTCTTTCATGATTTTCTACACAATTTATGGTTATCAGTTTTACATTTATGTATCTTATCCATTTTTAGTTCATTTTTGTATATGATGTGAGGTATGGATTGACGTTTACTATTTTTTTTTTTTTTTTTTGTGCATTACACGGGCCTCTCACTGTTGTGGCCTCTCCTGCTGCGGAGCACAGGCTCCGGACGCGCAGGCCCAGCGGCCATGGCTCACGGGCCCAGCCGCTCCGCGGCATGTGGGATCCTCCCGGACCGGGGCACGAACCCGTGTCCCCTGAATCGGCAGGTGGACCCCCAACCACTGCGCCACCAGGGAAGCCCGACGTTTACTTTTTTACACATGGATATCCAACTGTTCCAGCACAATTTGTTGAATAAACTCATGTTTCTGTGTTGCATTGTCATTGCACCTTTGTCAAAAATCAATAGACCATGTGGGTGTGGGTCTGTTTAGGATTCCCTATTCTGATAAATTGATCTATTTATGAATCTTTACACTTTACCAACTGCAATTTTATAGTAACTCTTGAGGTCAAGTGATTATACGTCCTCCAACTTTTCTCCTGTTTTTGAAAGTTTTGGGTATTCTAGGTTATTTGCATTTCCACGTAAATTTTAGAAATATCTTGTTAAGATTTACAAATAATCATGCTGGGATTTTAATTGGGTTGCTTTGAATTGACATCTTCAGAATACTGAGTCTTCCAAGCCATGAACATGGCATAACTCTCCTTTTATTTAGGTCACCTTTAATTTCTCTCAGCAATGTTTTTTTGTTTTTGTAGTTTTCCATGTGGTATCAGATATTTTTTGGTCAGATTCATTCCTAGGTATTTTGTATAGTTGCCCCATGGATATTATTTTTATAATTTCAATTTTTAATTTTTCTTTTTTTAAACATTTTTTAAAAACTTAATTTTAAATTAATTTTATTTATTTATTTTTGGCTACATTGAGTCTTTGTTGCTGTGCACGGGCTTTCTCTAGCTGTGACAAGTGGGGGCTACTCTTCATTGCGGTGCATAGGCTTCTCATTGTGATGGCTTCTCTTGTTGTGGAGCATGGGCTCTAGGTATGTGGGCTTCAGTAGTTGTGGCACGTGGGCTTCAGTAGTTGTGGCATGCAGGCTCTGGAGTACAGGCTCAGTAGTTGTGGTGCATGGGCTTAGTTGCTCCACAGCATGTGGGATCTTCCCAGACCAGGGCTCAAACCTGTGTCCCCTGCAAAGGCAGGTGGATTCTTAACCATTGTGCTATCAGGGAAGTCCAATTTTTAATTTTTCATTGCTAGTATACAGAAGTACAAGTGATTTTTATGTATTGAGCTTGTATTATGCAATTGCTAAACTCACTTATTAGTGTACCTTGTGATTCTATACGCTTTTTTTTTACAGAGAAAAGTACGATATTTTTGAATAAAGACAGTTTTATTCTTCCTGTCCAATGTGGATGCCTTTCATTTCTTTTTCTTGCCCTCTTGCACTGGCTACAACCTCCAATACAATTTTGAATAGAACTGGTGAGAGTGGATATCCTTGCCTTGTTCCTGATCTTAGAAGAAAAGCTTATAGTTTTTTACTGTTCACCATTAACTATGAGGTTAGCTGTAGGTTTTTCTTAGATGCATTTTATTAGGTTGTGGATATTCCCTTCTATTCCTAATTTGTTGAGAGCTTTTACTGATTAATTTTTGAATGTTAAACCAACCTTGCATTCCTGGGTGAACCCCACTTGATCATGATGTGTTATCCTTTTTATATATTGTTGGATTCAATTTTCTGGGGCAATTATAGAGGTTACCTAGTATGTTTCCTGTCTCAGGGATTACTGTTCTTCATTACCTAATGTCCAGTGTTTTGAAAATTGTTTCCTAACTCTGTCCTTGTAAATCTAGACCCTGTTACTCCATTTTGGCTAGAAGCAGAAGTCCAAATGCTGCATTATTAACATAAACTTTGAAGGAATTGTGATTAAAAAAACTACCTCTTTTTGATTACAAGCCAAAATAAGGTATATTTTTCCATACTAAGAAATGACAGAAAACACTCAGGAAGAGAGTAAATGGAAATGGAAATCCAATGCTCAGGAGGAGACATCTTCAGGTTTGAGGAAGTCAGACTTTGACAGTTTTGCTAACTCTTTTATTGGAACAACAAATTAAACATATTTTATAGGGAAAGCAGAAATAGCACTTCTTTCATTGATATTATTTATTTATATTTCTATTCTAAGAGAAGGTGTTGTTGGTATGTATACACACACACACACACACACACACACACACACAAAGGAATGGGGAAACACAGTGAAAGTAAAATAAGAAAAAAACCCTTTATATCAATCGGTGCACCTCATGCTGAAATCCTTTAAATTGAACCTAGGCCCTCCAAAAATCAATGCTGGTGCCTTCTTATGGGTTAAAAAGACATTCAATATTCATAGAATTGCTCATCCACAACTTTTAAGATAGGTACACTTGTTACTGATTGTCCCACAAGTTCAGGAATACTTCAGCTTTGAGAATACATTCCAACTATTACAATTCTTACTTCTCCTTAAATTGCAAGGCAGAATTAAACCTCACTAGCAAAATAAGTGGTTCCAGACATACTCGGTGTTTATAAACAGAAGCTTGTGGGTGAAGACCATGTCTCCTTAACTTGTCAGCAATTCGATACTGCATTTATAGACATATTAGAGCAGCCTAAAAGCTAGAACTTAAAGAACCATATTGGCCTAATTTAGCTGTGGGGCCACTGTCCTAGAGTATTCCTTTTATTTTCCTAGGGATTTTGTTTAACTCTTCAATGATCTATTTATTAATTCACATAACATTGCTTTTAAAAAGGCCTTGATATACCATATCAGGATCTGCTTGAAGACCCAGGCCCAGTAGGAACAAGCCACTACTATGATGCTTTCCTCTAGACACACCTCTTTTCATGTCTGCAGCAACTCACTTTTTTTTTTTTTTTTTTTTTTTTTTTTTTTTTTTGTGGTACGCGGGCCTCTCACTGCTGTGGCCTCTCCCGTCGCGGAGCACGGGCTCCGGACGCGCAGGCTCAGCGGCCATGGCTCACGGGCCCAGCCGCTCCACGGCATGCGGGATCTTCCCGGACCGGGGCACGAACCCGTGTCCCCTGCATCGGCAGGCGGACTCTCAATCACTGCGCCACCAGGGAAGCCCGCAACTAACTTTTTATGACGTAAACTGAGCTCCTTCTCAGAGAGGTATATGAACTCTTTGTGCTTTAGTCATACTTGATCATTTTATTGGGTACAGATCCAGGTGTTGGCAACAATTATTATTTTTTATCTTAAATTTCATCTCCTTTGAATAGAATGAAATCTCAGCTACCAGAGCACATTAATACAGCAGTTTATATGCATGACAGTTGCCTATGTCAGTCTGAGATCTTATGACTCATATTTTCCTTCAATGGACTTCCCATTTCTTCAACACTTAATATTTGTAGAGCAGCTAAATTTTTCTGCTCAGAAGACCATTAGTAGAAAGACAACATAGTTTAAAGTGGTATTAACAAGAGAGCATACTTTGAGCTCTAGTTTCAGATTGACCTAAATTTAAATCTTGGCTTTTAAAAAAATAAATTTATTTATTTTATTTATTTATTTCTGGCTGCGTTGGGTCTTCATTGCTGCGCGCTGGTTTTTCTCTAGTTGCGGCGAGCAGGGGCTCCTCTTCGTTGCAGTGCGTGGGCTTCTCACTGCAGTGGCTTCTCTTGTTGTGGAGCACGGGCTCTAGGCACGTGGGCTACAGTAGCTGTGGCATGCAGGCTCTAGAGCACAGGCTCAGTAGTTGTGGCGCCTGGGCTTAGATGCTCCGCGGCATGTGGGATCATCCCAGACCAGGGCTCGAACCTGTGTCCCCTGCATTGGCAGATGGATTCTTAACCACCGTGCCACCAGGGAAGCCCTAAATCTCGGCTTTATTACTTACCAGCTGTGTAATTTTGCCCCAGTTTCCTCATTTTTTATAAATGGAATATGACTAGTATCTAATTCATGGGGCCATGAAAATGAATAAAAGAAATAAAAACATGTAAAGGGCTTAGTAGTGTGCCTAACACATGGCGAGGGCTTCAGAAATTATATTTTTGCCTCAGATTAAAACCAGAACGCTGGGAATGTTTTCAAGGGAGTGTTTTGTGGTCATCTTTGTATTTTCAAATAGATGAAAATTTCTGATTTTCCTGAGAAAATAACAAATGGAAGTAGGTTACTGGGATTTGGAGACCTTGACCCTCTGAGGATGATTTTGTCTTAAACCACAGTCTCCCTTGTTTCCTCTTGAGGCCCCATCCAATATGGGCTTTGTTCATTCCTCGAACACATCGTATTTTCTCTCAACTCTGAGCCTATAAGCATGTAGTTATTCCCGCTCAGTTTCTTCACTCCCAAGTCTCAGCCTGGCAACTTGCATCTTATTCTAGTCTCAGTTGAGAAGTCATTTCCTGGGGAGGCCCTTCCTGATCAGGATTAGGTCAGGTTCCCTCTTATTATCTACTCCACATCACCTGTATTTCTTCTTTTCTTACATTTGTCATAATTGTTATGACCTGTTTAGGATCTTACTTCCACATGACACCAGGAGATCCCTGACCCTAGGGACCTCCAGCTCTTTTCCCATGCCTAGCACGGGGCCTAAAGAAGCATAGATGCTGAAAAGTATTTGCTGAAATTATTGAGATGAGGCCCCATGATCAATGGTGCAAGTCAGCCGGTAAATCCAGTGTGTGAGTTTTCCTGTATAACAAACCACCCTGAAGTGGAGTATGTTCATTTAAAACCATGGCCATTTTATTTCCTCACTATTTGGTGTGTCAGCAACTTGGGCTTGTGTCAGCAATCTGGATCAGCTGGATAATTCTTTTGCTGTTCTTGCTTTTGGTCGTGCATGTCGCTAGTCATCTGTTGGGTTGCCTATGGCTGGGTGGTCTCACACAGTCTCATTCACACTTCTAGTAGTTGACAGTGGCCGTCAACTGGGCCTTTCTTTCCCTTGGACCTCATCATCAAAGAAGTTAGCCTGGGATTCCCCACATGTCTGCTTCAGCATCCCAAGAGGTGAGAACAGAAGCTTCAAGTCTCCTGAGGGTTAGCTTGGAACTGGCGTGGCATAATTTCTGCTGTATTCTATTGGTTAAAGCAAGTCCTAAGTCCATCCCAGATTCAAGGGGTGAGAAAATAAACTCCACCTCTTGATGGAAGGAACAGCTACATTGCAAAAATATGTCAAGAGCTTTATTGCAAAAGGTATGCATTCAGGGGTAGGAGTAATTTTTGTGGTCATCTTTGCAAACAGTCTACCACATCCATTCACCACTAGTGCAAAAACAGCCTAATTACCTGGCAAGTGAAGGGGATTCAGACAAGGCACACAGGACAGAGAGAAGTGGGTTTGTATGTGACAGGAGCAAGCTAGGTAATAAGTATGTACCTGGTCCCTGAAGTGAAGGGGAGAAATCTTTGTAGACAGAGAGGGGTCTTCTCATAGAGACCAAGGGTGGAAAGGCATATATGAGAGAGTATCCGATCATTTTACAGAGTAGAATCCTGAAACAGAAAGGATGGAAAGGATTGCACAGACTACATGACAAATGAAGTGCCAACCTGAACTAACTTCAGCTTGGAGAGGTGGAAAAAGGAGACTACAGAAAGCTGACAGGAGAGAGCCTCCAAACCATTATTTGAGGTTTGGTTAGTAACCCCCAAGGACATCCTTTTACAGCACAGAGTAATGACACATGATTACTATGATGACACCAATTCATTAAAAACAATTTATATTTAAGGCTGTCTGTTAAAGAAATTAGTAATTTATTTAGAATAATTTCCATCAAACATAGCAACACCTGTGATTTTAATTCATAAGGGATTAAATTATTTGGAAATTTTTGAAATGTTTTCATATGGAAAACATTTATTCTACAAATCTGGTGAAGAATTGGAGTGTTACCAATTTTCTATATACTTATTTACCTGGTATTTCTTCTTAAGCCCAGAAATACAGGATAGAGATGACAATGTGATTTATGCCACTGGAGTTGTGTACTCAGGTTCATGCTAGTGTTGTTCAATGCACACAACCATATATGGTGTAAACCTACTTTCACGAGGCCATCGCTTACCTCCACATGAGCATATGTGGAGTCCAGAAAATTCCATGATATAGACCGACGGTAATGGCTTTCCTTGAGCTGTGTAGTCTACCCAAGCACACATGAGATAAGTCTACATTCATAGGACTATCATTTATTTCTACATTGAGCACATGAGGAGTCCAGAAAATGTATGATTTAGAATGTGGTGGGAATGGCGCTCATTGAGTTATGCACTGCACTTGACTGAACATGGAATAAATCCACCTCCATGTGCCCATTAATTACCACTACACTGAGGATATAAGTAACCCAGAAAGATATACGGTCTAGATTGTGAAGTAAACCACCTCCATCGAGTTGTGCAGTGCACCCAACAATACACAGAATGCGTCTACTTTCACGTGTCCTTCGCTAACAACCTCCACACTGAGCATGGAGAAATCCAGAATGAACCACAGCACAGACTGGGACGTGATTGGCACTCCGAGAGTTGTACAGTTCACTCATCTGTATATGGATTTTTTTCTACCTTCATGTGGTCACCACTTACTACCACACTGAATTTACTACCACACTGAATACACAAAGTATCTTGAAAGATTCATGGCTAATATTAGCATGTTAATTGCACTCCTTTAGTTGTACAGTGCCCCAAATGTACCTGGAATAAATATACTTTAATATGGCAATCACCTACCTCTACATGGAGCACGTGTGGAGTCAAGAATGACGAGTAGCATAAACTTTGATGTGAATGGCAACACTTGAGTATGCAGTACATACAGTCCTTCGTGGAGTATGTTTACTTTCATGCAATCGTCATTTCCCACCACACGAGCACATGAAGTGCCCCAAAAGACCAAGGGAATAGACTGGGATTTGAAGGGCCCTTCTGGAGTTAGTGCACTAAACCATACATGGAATAAATCTATTTCTATGCGGCCATCACTTAGCTCTACTTTGAGGATATGAGGAATCAGGAAAGAACCATGACTACAGTCGACTCTGATGTGAAAGGTAACTTGTTTAATGTACAATGCACACTATCATTCAGGAATAAGTTTATTTTATTGTGGTCATCCATTACCTTCACACTGAATATGTGAAGCATCCAAAGAATCTATGGCCTGGATTGTGACATGAATGGTACTTCTTCATTGTGCAGTGCACTGAACTATACATAGAGTAAGTCTGCTTTCATGTGGGCATTATTTACCACAACTTTAAGAATGGAGAGGTCTAGAAAACACTGTGAACTAGACCAAATAGTCAGTGAGATCCATTTAGTTGTGCAGTTCATGCATATAGGTACTGAATACATCTACTTTGATGTGGTAATCTCTTACTTGCATATTGATCACATGAGGAGATCAGAAAGGTGTATCGTATATAATAGTATATAAATGGCACACTGTGAGTTGTGCAGTGCACCCAAACTACAAAACATATTTCACTTTTATGATGCCTTTAGTTACCTCCACATTGATCATATGAGGAGTCCACAAATATTTGTGGCACAAGACTGTTGAATGAATGGCATCCCTTGAATATGCAGCACAAAGAACCATTCATGGAATAAATCTAGTTCAATGAAGCCATCATTTTCCTTTACATTGGGCATATGCGCGGTCAGAAAAGATCCATGATATAGACTGATGTGGATGGCAACCTTTGGGTATATAGTGCATACAATTTTTCATGGCACGATCTTTTTAAAAAAATAATTAACATAACATTATATTAGTTTCAGGTGTACAATGTAATGATTCAATATTTGTATATATTGCAAAATGATCACAAAAGGTCCAGTCACCATCCATCACCAAACATAATTACGAAATTTTTTTGTCTCGTGATGAGAACTTTCAAGATCCACTCTCCTAACTACTATCAAATATGCAATACAGTATTATTAACTGTAGTCACCATGTTGTACCTTACACCCCCAAGATTTATTCACTTTATAAGTGGAAATTTGGGGACTTCCCTGGTGGCGCAGCGGTTGAGAATCCGCCTGCCAATGCAGGGGACACAGGTTTGATCCCTGGTCCAGGAAGATCCCACTTGCTGTGGAGCAACTAAGCCCGTGCACCACAACTACTGAGCCTGCACTCTAGAGCTTGCAAGCCACAACTACTGAACCCGTGCGCCACAACTACTGAGCCTGCACTCTAGAGCCCGTGAGCCACCACCACTGAGCCCATGTGCCACAACTACTGAAGCCCGCGCGCCTAGAGCCTGTGCTCCACAACAAGAGAAGCCACTGCAGTGAGAAGCACGTGCACCCCTACTGAGCGGTGCAACTGAGCCTGTGCACCACAACTACTGAGCCTGAGCTCTAGAGCCCGTGAGCCTAGAGCCCGTGCTCTGTAACAAAGAAAAGCAACCACAATGAGGAGCCCGCACACCGCAACGAAGAGTAGCCCCTACTCGCCGCAACTAGACAAAGCCCACGCGCAGCAATAAAGACCCAACACAGGCAAAAATAAATAAATAAAATTTTTTAAAAAGTGGAAATTTGCACCTTTTGACTCCCTTCACCCATTTTGCCCACCCCCATGCCTATCCCCATCTCAGACAACCACCGATCTGTTCTCTATACTCATGAGGTTAATTTTTAAAATTCTACATACAAGTGAGATCATATGGTGTTTATCTTTTTCTATCTTATTTATTTTCACTTAGCCCTTGAGGTCCACCCATGCCATTTCAAGACTTCATTCTTTTTCACGGCTTAATAATATGCCACTGTATACATATACCACACTTCCTTTATCCATTTGTCCACTGATGGGCATTCAGATAGTTTCCACAACTTGGCTATTGTAAAAAAAAAAATGCTGCACTGAACACACGGGTTCATGTATTTTTTCGAATTAGTGCCCAGGAGTACTTTAGATAAATACCCAGAAGTGGAATTGCTGGATCATATGGTAGTTATATTTTTAATTTTCTAAGGAAATTCGTGGCTGCATCAATTTATATTCCTATGAAGTGCACAAGGGTTCCCTTTTCTCCACTTCTTTGCCAATACTTATTTTTCTTGTCTTTTTGATAACAGCCATTCTAACAGATGTAAGGTAATATGTCATTGTGATTTTGATTTGCATTTTGCATAATCCTTCTTTACCGTGGAAATCACTTCTTCATTGAGCACATGAGGAGTCCAGAAAGATCTATGTCACAAATTAGGATGTGGCTGACATCTTTACGTTTTGTAGTGCACCAAAATTTACACACAATAAATCTATGTGGATGCAGCATTTACCCCCCCCACCATTAAGCCTATGGGTTCAGAACTCATCATGTGATTGGCACTGCTTAACTTGTGCACAGCACTCAACAGTATATGCAATAAATCTAATTTCATAAGGCCATCATTAACCTCAACATTAACTACATGAACAATCCAAAAAGATCTGTGACTTATACTAGAATGTGGCTGGCAGTCCTTGAATAGTACAGTATATCCAACTGTAAGTGAAATAAGTCTAAACTCACATGATCATCACTTACCTCCACATTAGCATATGAGCAGTCCAGAAATAACTATGGAATTTACCAGACAGTGAATGGCAATTCTTCAGTCATACATTGTGTCCAAATGTACAAGGATAAATTTGTTTTCATGTGGCCATCATTTACCTCCATATTGAGAGCATATGAGGAGACTAGAAAGATCCGTGGCATAGACTAGGATATGAGTGGCACCACTTGTATTTTGCAGTGCACCCAATATACATGGCACAATCTAACTCCATATGGCCAACACTTACTTCCACATTGAACATATGAGAAATCCAGAAAGACTCATGGCATACACCGTAATGTGAATAGAATCCCTTAAGTTGTGGAGTGCACCCACATTTGATGAGATCATTACTAATGCCACATTGACCATATGAGGAGTCCAGAAAACTACATGATATATACTGGAATGTAAATGATACCAATTGAGTTGCGCAGTGCATCTATGAGTACTTACCTCCATTTTGAGCATATGAGGAGTCCAGAAAGAAACCTGGCATGGACTGTGATGTGAATGGCATCCTCTGAGTGTGCAGTGTTCACATTGAATACGGGATAAGTCTTCTTTTATGTGGCCATCCCTTACCTCCACGCTGAGCACATAGAGTCCAGAAAGATCTGTGGAATAGAGTAGAATATGAATGGCCCTCCTTCAGTTGTGCATCGCACCCCACCATACATGCAGTGCCTACTTTCACGTGGTCATCACTTACCTTCACAGAGTATAGTAGAAATTAGGAAAGACCCATGGCATACTGTGATATGACTGGTGCCCCTTGATTTGTATAGTCCTTTCAACCAAACATAGACTAAGTCTACTTTTATGTGCTACTCACTAATTCGCATTCACACATAGGTAGCCTGAATAATTTATGGTGTAGACCATGATAGAAATAGCATCCCTTCAGTTGTTCAGTGTAGTAATCTGTACATGGTAGGCCTCTTCCCAATATCTATTCATTCTTTTTCTTCCATGAAGCTCAAAGTTCTGATTCCCTGAATTTTAGCCAGATAAATAAATACCCAAATAAAACTATTTCTCAGCCTCCATTGTGACTAATTGTGGTTATGTAACTAAATTCTAGACCATGTGTGAAACTTCCCAAGAAGTGTCTTTAAAGTGAGGTGGATGCTCTTCCCCTCCCTTTCCCCCTCTTCTGCAAACCTGAATGAAATTATGATAGTTGAGGTTAAAGCAGTCATCTTTGGACATGAGGCGGAAGCTATGTATTGAGGATAGTGGAGCAACAAACTCTAAAGGGCTTGGACCCTTAATGACTGTAGTCACTATATGAGCTCTGGACTGCTGCATCTGACTGCTCACTTGAAAGCTATCTTGCTTAAGTCATTGTTAATTTCGGATATGAGTCACACACAGCCACCCCAAATCCTGTGATGGTTGATTTTATGTGTCACTTTGACTAGGCTATGCTGCCCAGCTGCTTGGCCAAATACCACTTTAGATGGTGCTGTAAAGGTCTTTTTCATATGTAATTAACATTTAAATAAGTAGACTCTGAGTGAAGCAGATTACTCTCCATAATGTGGGTGGGCCTCATCCAATCAGTTGAGGGACTTAAGAGAAAAGAGTGAGGTCCACCTGAGAGGAAGGAATTCTGTCTCCAGACGGCTTTTGGACTCAAGACATTAACTTTTTGCTGGATTTTCCAGCCTGTGAGTTTTCCCTGCAGATTTAGGACTTTCTAGCCCCTGCAATCATATGAGGAAATTCCTTAAAATATGCAGAAATTCTCTCCCTCTGTCTCTATTTATTCTGTTTACCTGGGGAACCCTGACTAGTATACCAACTAATTCAGTTTCCAATATATTTCAGTTGAGTATATATGTTTTTACAGGATGATGATAAATTTAAAAATGACCAAATGTAGAAACCAGCTATAAGCCAACAGTGTGACTTTTGGGGAAGCCACTTTATACCTCCAAAATTAGGTACAAATAGGTAATAATTAGCTAATAACATTCACTCTACATTTATCACAGAGAACAAACATTTGAGAACAAAACAGTTGTGTTCGTCTGGCAACCAAAGCATTTATGAAAGCACTTTCAAATATTGGAAATAAACATGTAAAAATTGTAAATAAATATGAGATCATTATTTCTGACATCTAAAACAAGTTATTTATCAACTGTCAAATAAAACTTATTAAACACCTAAAAAGAACAGACTTTGCAGCTTGTCAAGAGAGATTACTCGATTTTCAAGGGATTCAAACAAAATTTCAAATGTATGCTAGTAAAATGCCATTCATGACTGGGATATTTTGTCTGGCTACTGGGTTGAGTAGAAAGGGAAACTCATTATCTGGGTGCTAATGCACCCAGCTGCCCACCGTCAGGATTTTAAAGGGGTTTTGGAGGACCTGTCAAGGTTGTATACCAGGAGGCATGCCTTTTCTACCTCCACCTGCGTAGCTGGATCTTAGCATCAGGAATTCACTAGTCCTTGGAGTATTTCTTGTCCTTTACCTGAAGGGGAGCCTGTTTCAGGCCTGTTCCTGTCACTTCTCTTGGTTACAAAGAAACTACTTAAAAAACAAAACAGAAAGTCCTTCTATTTTTTGATGTATTCCATATACATAATTATCAATATTTGGGAGTTCTGCCTCATTATATTTGTGGCATCCTCAAACTCCTTTTGTTATGAGAATTTGATTACCTCTGTCACATTCTCCCTAATACACACCAACTATTCTTCTGTTAACCCCATTGGTTTCTGCACAGAAATATCTTCCTCGCTCCTAACAATCTTCCTAACACTGATCATGTACTCATCACACTAAAGCTCTTATCCTCTGGGGTATCTCACTCTTTGGCATCCCTCCTGGGTCTATGCATTTTTCTTACCTATACATGTTCCTAATAGCTCCTAAGCGGAATCTCTGTTGCGGGGGAAATCTGGGATTTAGCTTGCTTAATCTTAGGTATAATTGTCATTATTGTTCTTCAGGCCATTCTTGCCATCAGAAAAAGGTTAAGGGCCATCTCTTGAAAAGCGGTATTTGGAACAAGCCTGCAAGAATGTTTAAAATTAAGTTTTGGGGGAAGGGGAATAAGTAATATAGAGATATTGTACAAAAGCAGAAAAAGTTCCCTAGGCACCTAATTCTTTTCTCTGGAGGTAACCAAAATTCCCAGTTTCGTGTGAATTCTTCCAGAGATGTTCTAAGCGTTCAGGCATATAAAACACACACACACACACACACACACACACACACCCCTTATCAGTTTTTACTGTGTACCAAACCACATCAACACTTAGTAGTTTAAAGCAACAAACATTTATTATTTCTGATCTCTTGTGATTCTGTGAACCAGGTGGGCAGTTGCTCTTCTCTGGTCAGGATCTGCTGGAGGCTGAGTGGTCTAGGACATCTTCACTTATTCAGAGTGGCCAGACTGTTGCTCAGGTGGCCTCAGCTGAGATGGCTTGTCTCTGCTCCACTATCCATTATCCCAGTAACTCAAATTGCACTGGCCCCATCCTTTGCAGCATAGCCAAGGCCTCTAACATCCTTCCACAGCCTTCAACATACACCCGGGTTCTGAGTCTTGGTTGGGGGTCTCACATAAGCTCATCACTTGTCATCTCAAGTTCTTCCTCTTCAGTATTCCTGTGGATATCTGTTTCCCACAAAGCCACTGCAAGTTGGTGGCGACACCCTATCACAGATGGTGACGGCCACACTCCATGAGAATTATGCTGCTTCTGAGGTTCTTAATGCTACAAACCCTCAAGGTATCAATATACCATCTTGTTCCCTAGAGTCCTTAATATACCAAAGCCAGGTGCTTTTTACACGCAGAAGTGGGGAGAATATCTACCCTCCCCCACTTGTATTTCATCTCCTGGGCATTGACCCAGGCCTGCTTGTGCCTCTGGGTCAACATTTCCTTTTAAAACCAGTTCCTCAGCTTCTGCCTGCAAGCCACATTCCCAATGGTAAGTCACGAGTCCAGGAGCATGGAACTTGTATCTGGGACAGATATCAAGCTGTCCTTTTCATTACCCTAAGGTGTATTTGTACAAAGAGAGTCCTCCTGACCTTTCTTACTCATCAGTATATCAGCTTAGCCTGAATGCCAGCTCAAGTGAAGGTCAGGGTCATGGCTCACAAGGCATGCTAAGCCGTTCCCAGTGGGGGTCTCTCCCCTGCTTTCCTGGCTCTTCTTCTGTTCCCTTCACATTCACCCCCAACCTCATCCTTCCCCCCTAACCTCTAGGTCTCTGTGCTCTAACTACAGTGAATTATTCGCTGTTTCCTCAATGTGCATCAGCTGTTAGATCTCCTTAACTTTACTCATACTGGTCTCTCTCCTTGAAATATACTTTTACCAATTTCTATTGTACTTGCAGATTGCTTCTTCATTCTTCATGACTCAGCTCCAGTGTTTATTCACCTGTTAAATCATCCTCAACGTTTCTGGCCATAACTAGTTACTCTACTAGCATCTTTTAAAATAATTTTCCTACTAAAGTATGTATGATATTCTGAGTTGAAACTACGGCTCAATCTTGGCAGTCTCTAACTGGGAAAGTTGCTTGATGGTAGGAGTTATCTCCTACCCTCTGGCACTGGGGATAAGGTAAAAAAAATACTTAGAATGTGAATGATCAAATGACTGAGCAGATAAAGAAGGAATGATGTAGAAGAAAAGATAGCATGTAGGAGGTAGATGACAGTGCCACAGTTGAAGGCATGCAGAAATGACAAGTGTTGCCTTAGTTCTGGGAGTGACAAGTTATTTCAGAAGACTAAGAAGGGGCTCTGCTGGAATCCTTGATTTCTTGGTCAAGGTGCTTTGATCAAGGTGCATTTGAGGGGAGGAGGCACAGTTCCTGAAACTGGAACTTGTCCCAGTCTGGGCAGTGGGCTGAAGGTATCTGTATACTAGCAACTTGGGAAGGGATGTCCTAGGTGATGCTGAGTTGAGACTATCCTGAGGAGGGGCTCTTGGTTCTTGGATCTCTTAGAGGTTTGAGGATGTCTGGATAGACACAAGCTGTGCCTTGTGGGTACGTATTTATAATAACAAATGAGGCACTCGGTATACAGTATTGAATGAATAAATAATAGAAAATAGCTCTAGCTTCAAACTGGGCAGCTATTAGGAAAATATACATGGAAATGTTAATGTACATTTCTGTAAATAGGTTTTCTCTGGCTTTTCCCCTGTTCCTTGAATTTCTATAATTTTGTCTTTTATATATGGCAATATTCCAGTCTTTTTAAAAGAATTTTATTTATTTTTGGCTGCATTGGGTCTTCGTTGCTGCACGCAGCCTTTCTCTAGTTGCGGCGAGCAGGGGCTACTCTTTTGCGGTGTTTTGCGGTGTGCGGGCTTCTCATCGCGGTGGCTTCTCTTGTTGCGGAGCACGGGCTCTAGGCACGCGGGCTTCAGTAGTCGTGGCACGTGGGCTCAGTAGTTGTGGCTCGCGCGGGCTCAGTAGCTGCGGCTCGCGGGCTCTAGAGCGCAGGCTCAGTAGCTGTCGCACACGGGATTAGTTGTTCCGCAGCACGTGGGATCTTCCCGGACCAGGGATCAAACCCACGTTCAGGGCTCGACCAGGGCTCGCCTGCATTGGCAGGCGGATTCTTAACCACTGCGCCACCAGGGAAGCCCGGCAGGCAGATTCTTAACCACTGCGCCACCAGGGAAGTCCTCCAGTCATTTTTAAAAGACTGTTTTTTTAGAGCGGATGTAAGTTCACAACAAAGTTAAGTGGAAAGTACCGAGATTTCCCATTCACTCCCTGCCCTCACAATGCTCATTTTATTTTTTACTCTATTATTTTTCAAATACAGCAAAACATATCCATTATAAGAAAGAAAGCTCAAATAAGCAAAAAGGGAGAGGAAGGAAAAATCTTCCCATATAATATCTTCTAAAGATAACCACTCTTAATTTTTGGTGGCTAAGCTGATGTAGATCAATATTTTTCTTAATAATCTTGCATATAACATAATTGAGTAGAAAATAACTTTTCTTATACACTACACTTTTATTTTTTAAAGATTTACTCTCTTTTGTACAAAAGGTAATTCACGTACATAATATCAATTGCAAAAGTCACCTAAGGGTATATAGCTTCTTCCATACCTTCCCAGATATAACGTATGTATTTATAACTGTATACATACATATATATATATATATATTTCTTTTTCCCCCAGGCAAATGGTAGCTCACCCCAAACATCATTCAGCATCTTGTTTACTTACAACAGATGTCAGAGATCTATTACATTTCAGTTCACTGCAATTTTCAATACTTTTGCTAGGTGGCAAGAACTATTAAAGTCAAAGATAACTTTTTTTGAGTAAGACCAATTAAGACACGTAAGCAATAAAGAGAGGCTGATGCGCTTTGAATGATACTCCAAACTGCTAATACAAGGAGGCACAGAGAATGGGGGTTCGGCAGACAACAGGAACTATGGAGTGGACGGCAGGGAACCGGCCCGAGGCCCGGGAACGGTGGGCAAGAAGTTGTCCAGTTCTAGCTTGGAAGACAGGCTGCTGGGAGAATGGGAGTGGCTGAGGTGAGTGACTAGAGGTAGGGAGGGAAAGAGAAATTCATGGAGAAAAAAGAGCAAGGACTACTGAAATCTTAAAGAACCTCTGGTTGTGTTCTACTTTGCATGGGTAAAGGAGAAATTTCTGCCTAGCTGCAAACCCCAATTTATGCTTCATAGCACATCCTCGTGGCCTATCCATCCCAGTTGCTGTCCTAGCTGGTTTTGCCTCTTGCAATCCTCCTTTGCAAGGCAGGGCTGCCCTGATATGATCCCTGATACAATCCCCTTGAGGGGATTCTCAAGGCCACTCTGTACCTGTTTTGTGTGGCTCTGCTTGGGGTGACTTCTTTATCAAAGCTGGGACAGATGCCGAGAAGAAAGCAAGCTCCCCTCTCCTGAGACTCTTTTAATGCTCTCTCAGGGGGCCCAGAACCTTCATTCAGTACCTTTTCTAGTATAGTGCTGGAGCGTCCACTGCTCACAGATCCTCTGTTCTTTGCCTAGAAGTGGGAAGTTTTGGGAACTGCTCCCTGCCTTCTGAGGGAACGGGTCTTCTGTCAACCTTCTGAGAGGCCCAGGCTACACCTGTGTTATACTTCTTGGGCCGGGGATTTCAGCTCACCCCCACTGGCAGCACTCGAGTTGGATCAAAATATTTGTCTCGTGTAAATGTAGGGATTTTATTTTGTACAATGCTAAATTAGTTCTTAGGACAGGCTCTGTGTTAAAAAATATATTGAGTAGCTAGAAATAACGAGTAGAAATCATGAGGAGCTAGGAATGTGGGTAGGTTCCCAGGCTAGCACAGAAAAGCTTATTTAAGCAGAATGAAGGTGGAGTCTACGTTAAAAGAGCTACAGATCAGAACCACTAGGTGTAGCAATACTTCTAGGGGAAATGTCCTCTGGGCACAGAGTGGAATTCTAGGGTTGCAAACTAGAGCCTATAATGGGGAGTGGGAAGCCCTAGGAAGGAGAAACCCATACTGGGTTTGGAACTGAGTGGCTGCGGTGGGCACGAGGGAGTTAATGAGCCTGGGAAAAGGAAGGCTCCTGCGGAGAGGAGAGGACGATGGGTTGGTTGTCTCTTCCTTTTTCATCTGTCTCACCAGGGAGCTTCTGCGTGTGATAAGCAGAGACTGAAACCCTTAGGGGGAAGAGGGCGAGTGGGAGGAGAAAAAGGAGGAGGAGAGGCAGCTAAAACGTTTGGGGTCCTTAGTTACAGAACACAACCTTCTTTTCCCATTGCTGGTAGATGCTATTGCCCCCGAGGGAGGGTTTCCCTGCCCCTAAAGTCCCTTCTCTTCTTGCAGGGACCCTCCACCCTGATTTGACCTGGGAAAGGCAAGAAGGTGCAATGAGGACTTGGGAAGGGAGACTGAGAAAAGATAGAAGTGTGGCAGGAACGTAGAGTCAGAGTCGACAGCAGTGTTCGCAGGAAGTGACGGGGAGGGGACAAGGGAGGCAGTTCCTTGAGCATACATGGAAGGGCCAAGTGCGGTGTGGCCTGTTTGCATTTTTATGCTTTTTCATAGGTAAAAATGAATAACCTTTCTCTCGAGATGAGGAGTCTTCCATCGGCTGGAGAAATGGGGTTCCACTTAGGAAAAAGAGCTTTTGTCTTGGGAGTTAACATATAAACCCATTCTAGCGGACTGAGTAACAGTACCACGGCCATTATTTTTAGAAAAAGGAAAGAGACCCCAAGATGACTAATTCTTGTGGTAAATGGTGAAGGAAATGGTTCTATTGTTACACCCAATGATGGTTCCACTGCCCTGGCCTTCTCCAGGAACAGGTGTGCTCTTCGATGGGTATCTGTCATATGCTCAGTATGACACAGACCACATCATTTTCCCATCTGCAGACTCGGCCACCACATCCTGATCTTGAAAATCTGAAATGTAAACTGAACTGTGCTCCTTTTAGGACTCTATTCTTAGTGACTTATGTGAATTAACTTCTTGCCTAAATTTCCACACACTTAAGAAGGTTTTTCCACACATGCTTTTGCCTCTCCTTGAGAAGACGAAACAAATAAACCAAGACCTTTTTATCACATGATATTTTATATGCAAATAGACAAAAATATTTGTCTCATGTATTAAGTAGTTCAAAAAACAATTACAAGTATGCTAGTCATATATATTACAATATATATGTGTGTGTGTATATATATATAGATAGATAGATGATTTTAGGCTTTTCTCATTAGTGTTTTTAATTAGGGGATATTTTAGCAAAATTGTTTTGAAGTCACTCTTCTCGGGTTAAAATCCTAGCTCTGAAGTTATTAGCTCTGTGTCCTTAAAAGCTAAGTAACCTCTCTGTGTCTCTGTTTCCTTGTCTAAATAGGGCTAACATGGACTCTGATGGCAGGATTAAATGAGTCAATACATTTAAAGTTCTGAGAACAGTTTTTAGAATATATTAAGTGTTCATTAAGTCTTCGTAGCTGTTATTTAAACCTAAAATAGTTCACCAGAAGGAAAATAACTTGCTGTAGTGGCAAAAGAACAAGCTTAAAATCAAGAAGATCTGGATTTGCATCTTTAAATCCTGCTCCTTGCTTGATCTAGAAAATTATTTAACCTTTATGAGTTTCAATTTTCTGATTTGTAAAACAGGAATAATGATATCTACTTTGTGAATGTTACTGTGCGTCTTAAATAACGTAAGTAAATAACACGTTATCACATGATCTTCTAGTCTCAGTAATATATACGTAAATGAATGAATTTAATTTTATTAAACCTTGACCCTTGAGTACAGTTTAAAAAATATTCTCTGTAATGAAATGTGAAGTATGCAGAAAGCACTTGGGCTACATATTGAAGTAGAACTGATGCTTCCAGGAAAAGCACTAGAGTGACTGAGTTGCGGGCTGAACTAGCAGCTTGTCTCAGGAAACACCATTTTTTCCTGAAAGAACAATGGACAAACTATGGCTATACACATTTGGAATTTTAGCAGATATTTTCTTGAAAAAGAATGGAGTCTGTCACTCGAGGAAAACAACTGACTATATGTTGACAATGACAAAATTCAAGTTTTCAAATGAAAATTAAAATTTTTGAAAACTTGATCCACTATTACGAAATGTGTCAGCATTTGGAAGGGCCACATAACTTAATGGGTCAGTATTTTTTCAAATGACTGGTGCATGATATAAGAAAATCATGAATGAGCAAAAGATACGTTCAAAGTACGTTACCTTACACCTGTCAGAATGGCTATTGTCAAAAAGACGAGAGGTAATGTGGAGATTTCTCCAAAGGAGACATACAGATGGCCAAAAAGCACATGAAAAGATGATCAACATCACTAATTATCAGAGAAATGCAAACCAAAACTACAATGAGGTATCACCTCACACCGGTCAGAATGGCCATCAACAAGAAATCTACAAACAATAAATGCTGGAGCGGGTGTGGAGAAAAGGGAACCCTCCTGCACTGTTGGTGGGAATGTAAATTGATACAGCCACTATGGAGAACAGTATGGAGATTCCTTATAAAACTAAAAACAGAACTACCATATGGAAATATAAGTTGATGCAGCCACTGTGGAAAACAGTATGCAGGTTCCTCAGAAAACTGAAAAGAGAATTATCATATGATCCAGCAATCCCAGTACTGGGCATATATCCAGACAAAAACTCTAATTAAAAAAGATACATGCACCCCTATGCTCACAGAACCACTATTCACAATAGCCAAGACATGGAAACAACCGAAATGTCCATCGACAGGTGAATGGATAAAGAATATGTGGCACAGGACTCCCCTGGTGGCACAGCGGTTAAGAATCCACCTGCTGATGCAGGGGACACGGGTTCGAGCCGTGGTCTGGGAAGATTCCACATGCCGCGGAGCACCTAAGCCCGTGCACCACAACTACTGAAGCCCGCGCGCCTAGAGCCCGTGCTCTGCAACAAGAGAAGCCACCGCGATGAGAAGCCTGCGCACCGCAACAAAGAGTAGCCCCGGCTCGCCGCAACTAGAGCAAGCGTGCATGCAGCAACAAAGACCCAACAGCCAAAAATAAAATAAAAATAAAAAAAAACTAAATTTATAAAAAAAGAATGTAGGACAATTAAAAAATATGATAGCACTTATATGTGGAATCTAAAAAATAATACAAATGAATCTATATACAAAACAGAAACAGACTCACAGGCATAGAAAACAAAGTTATGGGTACCAAACGGGAAAGGGGGGGGGGAATTAGGAGCACAGAATTAACAATTACAAAATACTATACAAAAAATAGGTAAGCAACAATGATTTACTGTATAGCACAGGTAACTATATTCAGTACCTTTTTTTTTTTTTTAAGGAATGATGAGAGATTACATTATTTATTTATTTTTGGCCGCATTGGGATCCTGACGTGAAAAATTTGAGTACTGCTATGGATCATGATTTCTGAACACTAGACTAGCTGAACACTAGAATCACCTGAGGAACTTTTAAAAAATACCAATGCCTGACCCCACCCCAGCTCACTTAAATCACAAATTCTGAGTTTGGAGCCTGGACACATTAATATGCATGTATATTTTCAAACTTCCCAGGTTTTACTAATGTACATCCGGGGTTGAAAATTATTGCCCTAGTGTGCTGTTTTCTAAATTCACCCAATCCTAAGTACCATCTGAGAAGATTGTTAAATGTCCCGGGTCCTTCCCTAGATCTAATGAACCAAATCTCTGGGAAAAAGTGCTGGAAAATGTGTTTAATAACCATCTCCAATGATTCTCAAAATGAGACAACTTTGGGAAACACTGCACCATTCTCTTCCCACCCTCCTCTTTTTTTTTTTTTTTGTTTTGTTTTGCGGTACGCAGGCCTCTCACCGTCGTGGCCTCTCCCGTTGCGGAGCACAGGCTCCGGACGCGCAGGCTCAGCGGCCATGGCTCACGGGCCCAGCCGCTCCGCGGCACGTGGGATCCTCCCGGACCGGGGCACGAACCCGCGTCCCCTGCATCGGCAGGCGGACTCTCAACCATTGCGCCACCAGGGAAGCCCCCAGCCTCCTCATTTTTGATGGTAGACTAGCTAAGGCATTAGTTGCTAACAAAGGCATTAATTACCCAACAAATTCAACCCAGGAAGTTTGGAGTGCACACTAAAACCTCCCCTGGGAAATTACCCATTCCTATGAGATTCTGCACGCAGAAATGACTTTAAATTTTAAAGGAATAAAGACAATACAGTTAATTATTTGACAAGGTATTACTCTCATATGAAGGGACTTTTCTCCCAGGCCACTCGAGTTTGTTGTGTAGGAAGTACTTTGTACCTCTGGGTTGGGAGAGAGAATTTTGCATAGGCAGCTGACTCCTCAGCCCACTTGTTTGGAGGGACCTAAGTCAGAGGACCGGCAAGAACCAGTTTTTCTTGATTTGATTGTCTTGGACCTAGGATAAAAGCTTTGTAAAGACAACAATTTCACTTCCTCCTGAACTGTAAGAAGGCAAATAGATCCAAGAAGGGGTCAAATGGATTACCCTGGAGTGCTGATCAGAAAGTAGTTTATGGGAATCACAGTGGAGAAGTGAAACTTGCCTGAGAGAATACACCCTCAAATTCCTACTTTTTATCTTTGGGTAAAACAGGAAGAAAAACACTGCCAGCATTCAATAGTAATTTCCTGTCTGCAGCATCACAGTCATTCTTTTTCCTGGTCAAAGAAATGTAGAAATCCCTCAACTATGAGTGAGTGAGAGCAGAGATTGAGCCTTATTTTTATGTGCTAAATGCTAAATGCCTGGCTCATAATAAATGCTCTCTCGAGCTCAATGTTGAAAAGGTGCAAAAATATTAATAATTTTATACAGAACATTTCTTCAATGTAACTTGTTTTCAACAAGGCTCACATTGAAAATTTGTAAAAACCTTTAAGAGAAACTTAGTTCGTCCAGAAAAGATAACCATCAAGGTGAAAACATTACGTTCGTCTGGGGAGTGGAAATAAGGGGGTTACGGAAAGAAACTTTTCCCTTTATAGCTCTCTACTATTATATTTTTAAACCATGAACAGCTAGCTTATCGACATCTTTCTTTCTTTCTTTCTTTATGGCTGCATCAGGTCTTCGTTGCTGCACGCCGGCTTTCTCTAGTTGCAGCAAGTGGGGACTACTCTTCGTTGCGGTGCACGAGCTTCTCATTGCAGTGGCTTCTCTTGTTGCAGAGCGCAGGTTCTAGGTGAGTGGGCTTCAGTAGTTGCGGCACGTGGGCTTCAGTAGTTGTGCCTTGAGGGCTCTAGAGCACAGGCTCAGTAGTTGTGGCATACGGGCTTAGTTGCTCTGCGGCATGTGGGATCCTCCCAGACCAGAGCTCGAACCCGTGTCCCCTGTGTTGGCAGGCGGATTCTTAACCACTGCACCACCAGGGAAGTCCTTAGACATCTTTTAAATGAGAAGTTTAAATATTGAATTACATAATCATGTAAGTGGAGACCTTGCAGTGACCTTGGAGACCCCTCTCTCCTCTTCACTCAGAATAGTTCCAACTTCCTCTTCACTGTTAACTATAAGTGGCAGTATTGGAAAGCCCACAATTCTCTTCTTCTATCAAGAGGTAGAATCTTTTTTTTTTTGGCAGTACGCGGGCCTCTCAGTGTTGTGGCCTCTCCCGTTGCAGAGCACAGGCTCTGGACGCGCAGGCCCAGTGGCCATGGCTCACGGGCCCAGCCGCGGACTGGGGCACGAACCGGCGTCCCCTGCATCGGCAGGCGGACTCTCAACCACTGCGCCACCAGGGAAGCCCCAGAGGTAGAATCTTTTGAATATGGGTTGGCCATGTGATTTGCTTTGATCAATGGGATATGCATGCTTTGATCAATGGGATGTTAGCAAATGTTACACAAGCAGTCTTGAGAAACACTGGTTCCATGGGGCCTGCCGCTTTGGTGTTCTTGTCACTTGTCTACCTGTTGATGATGAGTGACAAGGATCCATTTGCCTTCACTGCCCTAGCTGACCCGTGGACACGTTAGCAAGGCCACCTGGGAACAGTCAGCCCCCATCTAATTCTCCAATTGACCACAGATACATGAGCAATCCCAGAGGACATCAGCCCTGCCTGGCCCAGACCAGTAGAAACCTCCTACAGAATTGTGAACTAAATAAATGGTCATTGTTTTAAACCACAGAGTTTCAGTATGGTTTGTTATGCAGCAATTGTAACTGATACAGTCTCTAAATTAGGAATTCTCTGCTCTAGTCAAATAGATCCATTTGATCTCCATGACAAACCACTGTTCATCCACCTTTGTTCATACTCTTTCCCTAAATGAACTGTGCTCCTTGTCTTCATTCTGTATCCAAGACCTATCTCTTTTCTTTGACAGTATCCTCAATTCCTCCACCTCTCCATGACCAAGAGCTTCCTTTTCTAAACTCTTGTAATGTGCTTTATATCCGTTAAGCATGCCAGTGCTAGTTTTAAAATTCTATTGGAGGGCTTCACTGGTGGCGCAGTGGTTGAGAATCCGCCTGCCGATGCAGGGGTCACGGGTTCGTGCCCTGGTCCGGGAAGATCCCACATGCCGCGGAGCAACTAAGCCCGTGAGCCATGGCTGCTGGGCCTGCGCGTCCGGAGCCTGTGCTCCGCAACGGGAGAGGCCACAGCAGTGAGAGGCCCGCATACAGCAAAAAAAAAAAAAAAAAAAAAAATTCTATTGGAAATATTTCTGTAGTTTAACACAACAGAGATGAATGAGACTTAATCCAAAGCACTTTTACAGAAATATGCTGTTTAATTTGTTCCTTTCCAATTTTACTACTATTTAACTCAATAGTCTAATTTCTCTGATACCTGCACAACACTTAAAAGCTCTCATTAATCTTTGTATGCATAGGTCCAATTTCTGCCATTGTAATGTTGACTTCTAAAGGGTAGAAACTCTTCCCCATCTCTCAAAGTGTTCTTCACAGGACCTAGTGTATAATACATAAAGAACTGTGCTCTGGCTCTGGAGTCAGAAAAACCTGGGTCCAAATCCCGGGCACCTACTAGCTGTGTGACCTTGGGTAAAAGAATTAACTTCTCTGAAAGCCAAACTTCCCTTATTTTAAAAAATAATTAGGGACTCCCTTGGTGGCGCAGTGGTTAAGGCTCCACGCTCCCAGTGTAGGGGGCCTGGGTTAGATCCCTGGTTGGGGAACTAAGATCTCGCATGCTGCAATTAAGACCCGGCACAGCCACATAAATAAATATTAAAAAAAATAATAATTATACTTAATCTGTAGGGGTATTTTGAAGATTAAATGACCTAAATCAAACCTAGTCAGTGACCTAAATCAAACCTAGTCAGTACGGCACACATAGTAGGCATGCTGCAAATAAAAACTTTTCCTATTAAAAAAAAAAGCCTCAGGGCTTCCCTGGTGGCGCAGTGGTTGAGAATCCGCCTGCCGATGCAGGAGACACGGGTTCGTGCCCTGGTCCGGGAAGATCCCACGTGCCGCGGAGCAACTAAGCCCGTGAGCCATGGCCGCTGAGCCTGTGCGTCCGGAGCCTGTGCTCCGCAACGGGAGACGCCACAACAGTGAGAGGCCCGCGTACCGCAAAAAAAAAAAAAAAAAAAAAAAAAAAAGCCTCACGTTGAGATGTAGAACACAGGTAGTTTAAAACCTGGCTGCTCAAAGTGCAGTCCTGTGCATCTGAGCAGCACTGTCATCAGCTGGGAGGTTGTGAGAAATACAGAATGTCAGACCCCCAACCTAGACCTACTGAAATTGGAGTTTAACAAGATTCCCAGGTGATTCCCATATATGTCAAAGTTTGAGAAGCACTGCCTTAAAAGACCTTAAAGTAAAGCTAAGAGATTGATAAATTGATTTGACATGATGTCTGGGCAATTAAGCACTTAAAGCCACTGGATTAGAGTCTCATCTAACCTCATCATTTGATGGGAATTTCTGATAATGAGCCCCCAAAAGAAAACTTGCATCATCATACACCATCATAGTGATTCCTCAAAGCAAGTTGATAGAAAGGATTTCTCTCTTCTCTAAACTTTAAAACCAATTAATGGATTTCTACTAAATGTGAATGTAGAGGGACTTGTAGGTTTAAAACTTACCTTGAGAATTCAGACCCAGAAGGAGGTGGAAAGAAAACGAAGAAAAAGAAGGACAAGAAACACAAAAAGGATAAGAAGCACAAGAAGCACAAAAAACACAAGAAGGAAAAGGCTGCAGCTGCAGCTGCTGTAACTCCCGTAACCCCTGCAGCCATTGCTGCTCCCACAACCGCGTCAGCACAGGAAGAACCAGAGGCAGAGCCAGAGCCTAAGAAGGAGACTGAAAGTGAGGCTGAAGATAACCTTGATGACTTAGAAAAGCACCTGCGTGAAAAGGCCCTGCGATCAATGCGGAAGGCTCAAGTGTCCCCACAGTCCTAGGTGGAAATGTTTGTTAGGATGTAAATTTTATTTGGTTTGTACGCAATTCAGTTTCAAAATTGCTAAAAATGTGTTTGAGCTTTAGACTATAACACTTGTTGTAATAATTGCTAGGTTGAAGTTCACCATGTAAAAAAAAAAAAAGGGCATGGATTTACATTGCAAAAGGTGTCCACAGTGTATTAGTGACATTCTTTCATTGACAGCTGACATAAATTCATTTAGAGTGAAATATTCTAAGCCAAAAAAAAAATCCCCTTTTTAAAAAAGGGGGTTTAAATATTGTTGGCATTCTTGCTCCGGACGCACAGGCTCAGCGGCCATGGCTCACGGGCTTAGTTGCTCCGCGGCATGTGGGATCTTCCCGGACCAGGGCACGAACCCGTATCTCCTGCATCAGCAGGCGGATTCTCAACCACTGCGCCACCAGGGAAGCCCTATTGTTGGCATTCTTATGGTTCCTTTAAATGCCCCTGTCTATTCCCAGAGGTTTTTCTACTTTTTCTTTCTTTTTTCCTTTTTCTCATTTGAGTCTTAGCACCCATTTAAGTTATGATGTTTCCAACCTTGTATGGTTTTTGCAAGCTTTCCCAGAAATAAGACCACTGTTGAACTACCACAAAAGTATAAATGAATATTTTAATGCCACAATCTTTCCTGTTGCCTGTGGAGTCTCTGCTGAAATGAATCAGGATTTGAGCTCTAGGATGAGAAAATGAGAAAGCATGTTGTTTGCCAGGACACTGTGGGTTTATATTGATGTGTAACAAGTTGATTTGGAACACTGGAATTTCACTCTGTTCTGTTGGGTTTTTTTTTTTTTTTTTTTTGTAAAGGCAGTTAACTAGTCCCAGGAAGGATCCTTCAGTTACATAAAATTTTGTTTTATGAAATGTCAAAAAAAAAAAAAAAACTTACCTTGAAAGATTTTTTCTTTCATTAGCCTCCAACATCTTTCTTTTCATCCCTAGGAATTAAAGAGCAAGGGGAAGAGTTACAAAGAATACCATTTGGTGCTGTAAATGGTGCCTGTGAATAGAAGTTGCTTAAACAAAGCTAACTCTTGAATCTATAATCCAATATACACATTGCTTGAATATTACTCTATGGGGACAGGAACCAAAGGAGGGTTTGACGTGGCCAGTAGGAGCCAGAAGTGGAAAATTTCTACCCCAGAAGCCTTTCCACTAAGGGAGCAAATCTGGAGACTTAAGGGCTCAACGGCAGTATTTTCACTTCCCTGTTGGTTTGTGAAATAATGTTATTTGGGCTGAAGTTCTAGTTTCTCCTCCATAGGCCTCATGTGTCCCTGGCTGCCTTTATAAACATGAGTCAGTATAATGCCACAATAAAAATAGAATCAAGGGGAAAATAAAAAAACTAAGAAGAAGCATTCCAAAGAGAATGTCCATTTTTAAAAGTCTGAAACTTTCTCTGAGGTGCTACTTGGCTTCAGAGTGTATGGTCACTCTTCCTTCAGAAATCTACCAAATTACACAATTTGGTGGAATCAGAGCTCACAAAGATTATGCAAGTTTAATTCTTCTAGGCCCTGTTACCTTTGGGTCAGGATCTAAGTGCTGTTCGGTTAGCTCTCATGAAGGACTTCTATGAACTTCTAATAACTGCTTGGTGATAGAAACAAAAATTTTCATTCGAAGTCTGGTTGTAGAGCTTGGGACTTTTTGCCTTCCAGAGCCACTGTCCTAAATCAGTCAGGCTGGTGGAGAAAGATGCATTTGGGGAGCCCAGAATCCCTTGGATTTGAAGTTTTATTGCTCATTCTTTGTATTAGAGTTCAGATTAGCTAAAAATGCAGACAAAAGGATGCTAAGAAAAATGGAATCCATATCTTATCAAAGAAATCGAATTTTAACCGACTGGTTTAATATATCCATTTCATCTAATTCAGTCCTTTAGGGAGGCATGAATAAGAAGGAATACTAAGATTCACCGTTTCCTTTTAAAAATCTGAAAAGCAGACCAAAAATAAAATAATGAGATAGAGTTGGGTTTAGGATAAAAACTAATGCATGAAAATTGAGATTCTCCACAAAATTGGTTGAGTCATTGGCCTCCTGGTCCTAACAGAAATAAATTATTAAGGGACTGAAGAGACTTCATGTAAATACTCATTTCTGTGATCTTCAAAGAATAGGTAAACAAACAACGTTAGTAAAATGGAAATTCTCACTTGCTCAACTAAGGAACAGAACACTTTTTCTCTTCAAGACCAACTTATGGTAGAGGAAGTGAAGCATTATCTTGACTTGAGGAGGAAGTGTCTCTGTGTCCCAAGACCTAGACATCAGACTGGGGGGAGAGGGAAGAAGTTAACAGATAAAAATATATAAACTAGGAAAGAGAGGCAGGCAGAAGTGTGTAAAGATGGGCAAAAAGAAGCAAAAACTTGTAGCAGAACTCTCTGTCAAAAGTGTTTCCAGGGCTTCCCTGGTGGCGCAGTGGTTGAGAATCTGCCTGCCGATGCAGGGGACACGGGTTCGAGCCCTGGTCTGGGAAGGTCCCACATGCCGCGGAGCAACTGAGCCCGTGAGCCACAGCTACTGAGCCTGCGCGTCTGGAGCCTGTGCTCCGCAACAAGAGAGGCCGCGACAGTGAGAGGCCTGTACACCGCGATGAAGAGTGGCCCCCTCTCGCTGCAACTAGAGAAAGCCCTCGCACAGAAATGAAGACCCAACACAGCCAAAAAAATAAATAAATAAAAATAAATAAAATTTTTTTAAAAAGTGTTTCCAAGGAAAATTTATTTTAGAGTTAATGATACAGATTTCAGTTTCGGTGTTAGAGATTTTTGCTACATCTTTAAGGCAGAGAATGTCAAGTAATAGTGACAATTAGAAAACACAAACCAAAATAGTTAATGGGACTGCTAATTTCTTAAGCATTCAGGTACTTGCCTTGCTACCTCCAAGTAATGCCAACTACAGGGTAAGAGCCAGCAAGGATGAGCTATGCTAAATACTTGGCCTTAGAAATGAAACATATAGCATTAAATTCAATTTGCCCCTTTAATTTACAGCATATTTCCATTCTGAATCATTTTTCAATTGAAAAAATTTCAAAATGCTTCAGAAACTTAACAAATGCAGTAATCATATCATTTGATGCCAAAATGAAAATCTCTCTGAGGTGGAAAATGGGAGTTATTCAAGAGCAAACAGCATCCATTACAATCAATTATATTCTAAATAACAAAATCTCTAGTGCATAACAAGCCATTACAGCTTCATAGGAATTCAGAATGTTGTACTTAATAAAGCAATTATAATCTGTCATCCCGTCCTCAAGATAAGCAGTACTGCCCTGGAGCTTACCTTATAGATTTCTCTGGTATAAATTAGACCTACTGAAGTATAACCAGAAATTTTTAAATGTCATATTAATTTTACCCTATGGAATATGTAACATGTTCCTAAACTCTAACATGTTCATGTTAATTTTTATAGAATATCAATTAAAATTAATCTTCTGCACCAGCAATGGGCTAAAACTTTATATATAATACTGTAATTGTGTCTGCAGGAAACAGTGATTATAAAAATGCCCAAGATAAACAGTGAAAAATGAATATGGAAAAATAGAATCACATTTTTAGAGATGTTGTAAGTTATACATTATTATGAAAAAAGTTTACTTTTATACCATTATGTAGTATCATAAAGGTACCAGGGCTTTTCTTCTGTTCACTTTTCCTAGAAGCACAGATCAAATTCAGTTATAAACTGCTCTGGCCTACTGAATCGACTTGGCAGGCACTGTTGACTAATTGTAGAGATCAGGAATAAGGTGGAATTAGAAAGGACTTCGAGGTACTGAGCTTGGGTAATGCTATAAAGATAAGTAAGAATATGATTTTGGGGGTCAAAAGATTAAAGGTTTGGCCTTAGTTATGTGAAGCAGTCAAAGATCCACAAATGAAAATCTGGAGGTCATGGGAGAAAGACATTGGAATTGAAAATACAGATTCCCAGGTCATCCGAAGAAGATAATAGAAGGTGTGGCAAGTGATGAGTTTACCAAGATAAGACACTGGGGGGAATAAAAAAGCAAAAATTTCAGTTCTAGGAAATAGATGGTTGATAGGAAACCAAAGAACCTCGAAAGGAGAAAGTGAGGAGGTAGAATAATTAGCAGTGTGCAATTACACCACATCCACTGTGTGGTACTAGGGAGACCTTCCTAAAAGAGAGGTGGCATCAATAAAGAGCTGAGTAAATACATTATTATTGGAACAGCCATGCACTGGAACTCTATGTAGTTATTAAAAAGGATGAGGTCAGGACTTCCCTGGTGGCACAATGGATAAGAATCTGCCTGCTAATGCAGGGGACACGGGTTTGATCCCTGGTCCAGGAAGATCCCACATGCCGCGGAGCAACCAAGCCCATGTGCCACAACCACTGAGCCTGCGCTCTACAGCCTGCGAGCCACAACTACTGAGCCTGCATGTCACAACTACTGAAGCCCACGCGCCTAGAGCCTATGCTCGGCAACAAGAGAAGCGACCGCAATGAGAAGCCCGCACACCGCAACGAAGAGTAGCCCCTGCTTGCTGCAACTAGAGAAAGCCCGCGTGCAGCAACAAAGACCCAACGCAGCCAAAAATAAATAAACAAACAAATAAATAAAAAGCATGAGGTCAATCTGCATGTACTGACATTGAAAAATGTATACAAAAAAGACAAGTGAGGGCTTCCCTGGTGGCGCAGTGGTTGAGAGTCCACCTGCCGACGCAGGGGACACGGGTTCGTGCCCCGGTCCGGGAAGATCCCACATGCCGCGGAGCGGCTGGGCCCGTGAGCCATGGCCGCTGAGCCTGCGCGTCCGGAGCCTGTGCTCTGCAACGGGAGAGGCCGCAGCAGTGAGAGGCCCGCGTACCACAAAAAAAAAAAAAAAAAAAAGACAAGTGACAAAATAGCATACATAGTATCCTGTCACTTGTATACAAAAGAGCACACATGTAATCATTGAATTGATGAAACCGAAAATCATAATTGCCTCTGGGGAGGGTCCCGAGAGCTGGAGATCAGATGATGAGAGGTTTAAGTTTCACTGTACACTTTTTGGTACCACTTACAATTATTATCATGCGGATGAAGTTTTTAAAAACAAACTATTAAAAACGATTATTGAACTATGTCAAATACTATAGAAATGTCAACGAGGTTATAGCCTGAGATAAAGGTCATTAGACTTGATGACTAAGGGGCCTTGGGAACTTTGAGAAAGTAGGTTCAGTTGGGTCATTTGATATTGAGAGAGAAAACTGTATTGTAAGTGGCTGGAGAGCACACTTCAGGAAGACATAGAATGTATGCTGAAAGAGTTGAGGTTTGACGGAATACATTTGGGAACTGATCATTTGTGTGTATGTGCATATAAACACACACATATATATTTAATATATACAGACATACATTGCTCTAGTTATGGGAAAGGCAATAACGGGTTTCATCTGGAACTGGCAATTGGCAAGTAGAACGTGACAAAAAGACAAACTGTTCAGGAATTTGAGAGTGCTGGGAAGAGCACTTGGAAGTGAGTACAGGGTGGAGTGAGCTAAGTATAGATTACATCATAATGGAAATAGCTTGGAGGAGCTTTTGACACCCGGAGAGGTAATTGAATAATAGGAATAATATCCATTTAGAGGCATAAGCCGTCCAGCTGATGGACAGAAAATCGTATTTTAAGATTTCAGCTACAAAGGATGTAATCCTGCTTTATTAGAGTCACCAAAGAGAAAGCAGTTTAAAGCCAATTTCAGAAGCTCAAGTCTTATCAAAAGAGCAAACCTGACATAGTGCCAACTTTTTGATTACAGAAAATATTTGCTGAAAAGGATGATTTCCATAAAATGAGTAACTTAAGAGACAAAAATCAAGAGTGACTATAATATAAATTCTGCATACTGTATTTGAATAAAACAATAAATGTGACTTAACTTAACCTAGAGCAGACAGCATCACCCCATAGTAGTTATGGCATGGCACTGCAGGTGAGCTCATAGGGATCCCATCAGAAAGTGTTTCCAGAGGTAGGTAAAACCCACTCTAGGATATCCACAGTATATCTGGTTGTGGCTGAACCTACACTAGAATGAAATGAAACAATATCTAGCCCTGAAGTTGCTATAACCTCTTGCTCACAGCTAAGTTCTTGATAGGCTACAAAAGCCCGGAGACATCCCCGGGCCTGATTTTATAGGATTACACCGCAAATGAACCTGCCCCTGGGGCCGTAAGTCTGGTCCTTCTAGTGTTAGCAAGTCAAGTCAGATTTGGGACTAACTGAGAAACTGTCTGTGTTACGGCTTATATGTGGGAACCTGCCTTTTCAACTGGATCTAAGTAATGTTCCATGAAATAATGCAGAAAACTGAAAAAGACTCTAACCGAAATAAAAAGTCAGTACACTTTTAAAGGTATCACTTTTCAGGATAAGTCATAGATCAAAGGTAAACAAAAGAAACCCATCAAGTAGAAATGTTTACATATTCAGAGTCTGGAACTTGGCTTTGATTAGAGTTAGGTAGAAACAGGCAACAGGAGCAGATATTATTTGGGGCAGGATTATTCTTTGTTGGTTTAATTGCAGCCATCAGGGTAAACTAGCTAAATTATTTTAAGAACTCTAAACATTTTTCTGCTTTTGGGCAAAAATAACTGACCCATCTGTAGACAGACTTCTCTGAACTCCAGTCAAGATATAGATTATAATTCATTTGGACTGTAAGATCAAATAAAATTAAATATGACTTATAAATACTACCTTTCAAAATGGGAAAGTCATACATATACACAGTAGAAATTTCAAAAGGATATGGTGTGAAAATTAAGACTCATTCTCAAAAGGCAATTGCGTGTTCCTAGTTTCTTGTATATCCTGATAGAAATATTCTACGCATTAGCAAAAAATATATATAATCCTTTAAAAATACAAACTGGAGCATATTAGGTCTTACATGTTCTTCCTAAACAATGTATCTTGGAGATCTTTTCCTATTATTAGACATAAAGCCACCGCACTCTACCAACTACCTAATTTTCTACAGTAGGGATATACTCTCAGGTATTTAGCTGATATCCTATTTATATTTTTTTCCTAGGTGTTCTTTAATGCTGCAACAAATATCTTTTCACATGTCTTCGTGTACAGGTGCAAATATATCCCATGGATAAATTTTAGAAATGGTATTGCTGGGTCAAAGGGTATGAGTATTTAAAATTTGGGGGAAAACAAACTTTAACAGACACTGGAAAATTACCTTTCGAAAATGTTGAAAATGTTTATAATCTCACCAATAGTGTATCACAGTGCCTGCTTCCCCACAACCTTGCCCACTCAGGGTACTATTGAATTTTTTTGACCTTGGTTAATTTGAGAGGGAAAACTGTTTTCATTAGCATTTTTAAAAATTATGAGTACAACTGAGAAATAATACTTCTTAAACCTTATAGGTTAATGATGAAACAGGGAATTTGCTAAATCATCTCTGACTTGGCTGTCTTTTGGGAGAGGGGTCCAAGAGAATTTCTTGTTAGAGGAATAAATTTATGCCGATGGGGTTCTTACATAATGTGTAGCAATAAACTATTTTAACCAGAGGCACTTTCATAGATAGGTTTCATTTTTCGAAAAAGGGGAAGAAACACCATTCTGCGGCTCGATGTGGGTTTGTCAGTTATTGCCTCCCCCCTTCGTGGGACTTCCCACACTTCTTGAGCACAAGTCAGACTTGAGCAAAAACAACTTTTTCCATAGGATCAGTTATAAAAAGAATGGCAAGTGCAACGAGCAGCTTAGTTTCTTGGTCTCATCAGTGAAAGGTAGACTCACCAAAGGCTTGCGAACATTTCTGGCAAAAGCACTGGCTGGCCCGTTCATCTCTATATGGTCAATCGTGGTGTTTCTGCAGGACCAAAGGCACAGACTGGTTAGTGAAGGTAAGCAAAGGAGGCAAGAGACCCTATGGCTGTGAACTTTTTCTGTCATTTCTTTTCCTACCCTTTCTTCGTCCTTTCTCATCAGGACTCAGATCCAATCTCATGATATCTAAAATGCCTTTCTCATTTACCAGATCAGAGGTGAGTAAACAAGCATTCAATGGAGTTAGACAATAAAAAGAAGTGAAGTCCAGCACCCCCCTTCTCTTACCTCATGTTCACACTTTGGACAGTTCTTTTTTTTTTTTTTAACCATTTTTTTATTGGGTTATAACATATAAGTTTTATGCATACAGTATTATATTTTTATTTCTTTTTTTAAAACATCTTTATTTGAGTATAACTGTTTTACAATAGTGTGTTAGTTTCTCCTTTACAACATGCACATTTCTAACAATTATTTTTTTGACTGAAAAATTTTGACTGCTCTGATCAAATATTTCTTGTGTAATTTATTCAGTCCCCGTTCACTAACTGCTACACAGGTTTAGCAGCTGCGTTTTTTAAAGAAGGCCTAAAAACCTAGGCAGAATTTTGCAGGGACAGCACCACTCAAATTCGGTCACAGTGATGTAGTTTTAGAGATGAGTACAATCACAATAAATTCCAATTGGATTTAACTCTCAATTATTCAGTGGGCGAGCTTGTGATTAAGTGTTCTTCAGTGTGGCAGGACATACTCAGAGTAAATGTGATCTACAGTGATGCTTTTCAAATTGCCATCTGGGTGATTTGGGGAAAGTCTCCCTGTCGGTACTAAAGACAGTACACGCACAGGTGGGCTTCTGCTTGAATTATCTTTAGACCTGCTCAACCATTCTTTTTTTGTGTGTGAGCGCATCTATTTGTACTTGAATATAAACCTGGTTCGGCCAGAATATTCATATTGATATTTTTAGACCATTTCTTGCGTAGGTCAGCGTAAGAAGATCGTGTTTCTGAATTTGAGAAGCTTCTTGGAGGAGTGCAGAGTATTTGAAATTTCTGTAAAACATTCATATTATAATGGTAATTTGGGGGATATACAAATGTGCGCTAATTTTATCATCTCAGAGCCAAGTGATGTTTTCAATAGTTATTTCAAGATACTGAAACATTTCCAAACACAGACCTAATGATTATCTTAGATATACAAGATATTGTCCCTTTGAACTCTTCATAAACAGGACAATGTAAATTTGCCTTCATTAATCAGTTGTAGCATTTTGACACGTTTATTTTTTCTCTTGCTATGTCTCTCTCTCTCTCTCTGCATATGTCTGTAAACACACATACACACAGGTTTTTTTTTTTTTTTCCCCTGAACTGTTTGAAAGTATACTGTTGACTTTAGGATACGTCACCTTCAAATTCTTGACCCTGTATCTCCTAAGAAAAAGAGCAGTCTTCTACATGATTATAATGCTAAGGAAATTTAACATTAATACAATACTATTATCTAATATATGACCCATATTCAATTTTCTCCGATTATCCATATGTCCTTTAGAGAGTTTTTATTTTTTAAATGCAGGATCCAGTCAAGTATCTTGCACTGCATTTGTCTGATATGCCCACAATTAAGTAAATGTTAATGGTGATAGCCATAATTAACAACATAATTAACAATGATTAAGAATTATACCACCGAGGAAATTTAACATCAATCAACTCTATCATGATCATTTTTCTTATTTTTTTAGTCCTCTTATTTTGTGTCAAAATACTTTAAAAGTATTTCAAAAAAGTGATCGTACGCTTTAATTTTTCTGTTTGTAAGACGTAAAGACAGAATATGAAGAAAAATCCAAACTATGATAAAAACATATTTACTACTATGTCTGCACCAAAATTTACATTTTCTGAAATAAGGAAATTCATATCCAGATAAAGCCCTTGGAAGTAGCTGCTACCTTTAGTCATAAGCATCTAAGTAGAACTGAACAGAAAATTATTTACTTGTTGATGTTAATATGGAAAATGGAGGCCTTTTGACTTACGATCATATTATATTAGTCATCAAATTAGACTTTCAGGAGTTAACTCGTTAAGTAAGAATCACTTCATATTTGACAGAAGAATCGATAATCCCCAGTTATATGTTTTGTAACAGGAATTGAAATACAAAGTAAGTGATACTTTAGAGCATCTATCAACAAATGCCACAGAACATGAAATAATAGGGATATAATCCAAGGTACATGATTAAGTGAATGGTTATTTCCATCTCTAAAGAACATGTACTTTCAAAGGTAAGGGTCAGGAAAATGCAGATGCTTTTTCATATAGCGAGATCCTTCCTACAGAAACTCTTTGTTTTGGGTAAAGTTCTTGTATTGTTCGTCAAAAGAAAAAAAAAAACCCCAATGTAATATGGATTTGGTTACAGTATCATAACTAGATGGTGAGCAAAGTAATATTCAAGTTTTTCAATGATAACCCTTCAGTGGTTTATTTGCAAGTCCTCCAAATCAAGAAGATCTTTAAAAAACATAGACTGGAACGAAAGGATCTACAATTTAGATTATAGGGGGAATAAAGAGATGAAGAGATGAAATAGAGTATTTTGAGGATGGGGCGGTATTAAAAATAACATTTCTGGTACCTCACCTACATATAATCTTAACGAGACAGTTTTCTTCACGCTCAAATTTGAGGCAAACATAAATGTGCTCATCTGATTGGAAAATGAAAAACAAATAGTGTGTTGAAGAATATCAGTGGAAACAAACAGTTATTCTCAGACATTGGTGGTCAGAAAATAAATTGGCCCAAGCTACTTAAAAGGCAATTTGCAATAGATGTGATCTAGTAATTCGGCTTCTCCAAATCTGGCCTGAGGAAACATTCCTGCGGGCGTATGCAGTGATTGTACACAGTAAAAAAGCAAAAAAACCCTCAATGTCTACTATGAGAAATTATTTGCTAACATGAGATGTGTCTGTAGATGTACTATTTTCTGTTAAAAGGCAGATCTATATGAGCCAGACATGCTGACAGGTGGGAACCAAGCTGCGCCCCAACTAGCTAGGCTATAGATTGTCTATGGAGCAGCAGGTAACGTTTTCCTGTCCTTATTTCTGTGAGGTTACATCCCGTGATGCTCTGAGGTAGCCCCATTGCACTGTCGCCACTTTGGTGCCGCGGTAGAGGTCTTCTCTGCACTGTCTCAACCAGCTTCGCAGAAGTCTTGGTTTGTATACCTGCGAACTGTCCTTCCAGAGACAGGATCTGTTTTGCCACCTTATCACCCCCAACACACGCCCCCCCAACCCCCACCTGCCCTTCCTGCCAATCCTCATTCTTCTGCTTTTCTTTTGTTATCGCCAGTTACTCCTTCATTCAAAGGACTGTCCCAATGATTTATTTCACTGTTTAAGGTAGCAACTGGATTTTGCTAAGGTTCTATGAAATCCTGATAAATATATTGGGGTAGGGGAGAGAAGAATTTAGCATTTCTCTCTAATTTAGGGACCAGGATTCTGAATGGATGGCCAAGGGCTCCGAAAGGTTGACATATGAGACTTGAAGGGTGGTGGTGGAACAGGGGATGGATAAGGAACCAGGGCTCTCAGGACAGAAGAAGAAAGGCACAAAGGAGTTCAGCATGGCTGGGGTCCTGGGTCTTGTGGGAACAGGCAGAGGTAAGATGAAGAAGGCAGATAAGAGGGAGGGAGACGCAAGAGGGGAGAGATATGGGAACATATGTATATGTATAACTGATTCACTTTGTTATACAGCAGAAGCTAACACACCATTGCAAAGCAATTACACTCCAATAAAGATGTTAGAAAAAAATAAATAATTTGGACAAACAAAACCAAAACCAAAAAAAGAACCACGTATCATGAGGGCCTAACGTGTGTGGACTTTATCCTGGAGGTGATGGGGAGCTGCTGATATTTAAACGTGGCATATGTAATATTAAATTACTCTGTGGTTGAAAAATTAAGGACAAGATGACACCAGGCTATAGCGGTGGGAATGGTTAAGGAAACTGTTCATATGGTTAGATTAAAAGAGCAGAGGATAAATTATTTGTATATCTCAAAGACATATAAACATTGGTACACAACTGGGACATGTGTGTAGCCCTGTGGGGTGGGCACTGGCTGTCTTTTTGGAGCTTTTCTTTCGGTACTTCACTGCACCTTCCTTCCTTTATTCGGCAAGGGTTGTTATTAAAATGGAGTCAGGGCGGGTACCCTCTTCCTGGAAGGACTAATTGCTTGTCATGATTGTGTGATATTAACTGCTCTCAACTAGGCAGTAGGTGTGATACGTTTAAGAACAGATCACACACTTCGGGGTTAGTAAATTGACTTGAATCTTCCCTCTACTACTTATTTGCTTTGTGACCTTGGGAAGGTCATTTGTCCTATCTTAATCTCAGTTTTCTCATTTGGAAAACCCGGATTATGATAACATCTAACAATGCAGTGTTGTTGGAAGATTAGGGGTAATGTCCCCTATTATTTTGTGCCCTATCTCAATTACTGCATCTGCTTTTTGACTTAGGTCAAGGATAGGCAAGCCATAGCCTATAGGTCAAACTGGCCCTTTGCCTGTTTTTGTGAATAAAGTTTTACTGGAACACAGCCATACCCATTTGTTTACATATTGTCTGTGGCTGCTTTCCTGCTATGATGGCAGAGTTGAGTAGTTGTGATAGAAACCTAAAATATTAAATATCTGGCCATTTATAGAAAAAGTTTGCTGATCCCTAAGTTACGTTTTTCCAAACATCCCCTCTTATACATTTTTTCCCTCTTTAGTTTTTCTCTTTGAAGCCATGCTTGTGTTGTTTGAGTGTAAATTAAAAGTATGTCTATATTGGTAGGCTCCAGCCTCGTCAACTACTGGTTTTCTCCCAGACTACTGACACAACACAACTCCAGTGGTGACTGTCAGTTGGCCATGAAGTCTACACACTTAGAGGGGTTCTACCAGCAATGACCAGCTGAATGGAAACAAAGCTTCTTTTCAAGCACCTCTGGAAAGCTGTTGGATCATCCTTGCCCCTTGGGATTATGACTCAGAAGGGACTGGGTAGTCATGCTCTTCCTGGAGGTGTCTTCTAGCTTTTTCACTTATTTGTAGGGTCCTGCAATGGACAGTTTGGGGGATCTTGTTGCTCTTGGTCAATTCCACCAGCTGACCGGCCCTCACATGGAGAATCAGCAGAGAATCTCGATGGCGCGGCGGCTCCTCGCGCCTCTCACCTCCTCCTCCCACCCAGAGATGCACATCTGACCTTGGCAGGGTTCTGAGCCTCTACAGGCCAGTGACTTGACCCCAAAGGCTCAGATCTTGTATCCGAGGGCCCAATTTGGGGCAGCCACAGGTTGTTTTTCCTTTTTCTTTCTTCCCTTTTGTTTTTTTAAAAATGAGAGCTGCTTATTTCTTCACTCATTTGAAAAAAGAGGTGGGCGGAAGAATCCAAAACAGAACAAGCTCTTCTGCCTTATTAGCCTTTTATCAGAAAGACAAACAACATTTGGGAATAACAGCCTCTCAAAGTTAGAAAATAGAGTCCAAACTTAACCTTTTGGCCAAGAGTATTTTTTTTCTAAGTCTAAAGGTATGGTTTCCACTGTTGAGTACTGTTAAGTGACGTTACTCTTTAAAATATGTGCACTTCATGTCTTGTTAAGCCATTTCTTCCAAAAGTCCCATGAAAATGATAAAGGACTACAAAAATTTTAAAAAATCCTATGGGGGGCTTCCCTGGTGGTGCAGTGGTTGAGAGTCCGCCTGCCGATGCAGGGGACACGGGTTCGTGCCCCGGTCCGGGAAGATCCCACATGCCGCAGAGCGGCTGGGCCCGTGAGCCATGGCCGCCGGGCCTGCGCGTCCGGAGCCTGTGGTCTGCCAGGGGAGAGGCCACAGCAGTGAGAGGCCCGCGTACCACACACACAAAAAAATCCTATGGGATTTCTACTTCAGTGGTTTATTTGCTGTGGTATTTTATTTAAAAATATTTATTTAGAAAAAAAGTATTTCTCTGTACACAGTTATAACAACAGTTTTCTGAAATGCAAGTAAATGATTAACAAGGTGCTGGACTTCAGCACATATTTCTAACTTGTGAATTTGCACATCAGGTTAATTTTGGTATTCCCCTGTCTGGTAATGATTAACGGAGGCTAAATTTGCCTAGAACATCTCAACTGCAAATGGCCTTGAGAGTCTTTTCCTTCACACTTAATCAGTCATGGAGAATTCCAGATATATCTCTATCTTCTCTACGATGAGAAATAAAAATTCAAGCAATAAAATATCTTTGAATAATTGAAGTAATCCATTGGCTTAAGTTTGATTGTCTCAGATAAAATTAAGTCAAATATGTTAACATTTGTTTAAAGTATATCTTTCACAATACCTTTGAAGAGTGAGGTCTTCTAAGAATTTTATAATCAATGAAATTTATTAAGAAAAATGCCAACAATTACTCAAAATAAACCCAAATAACTTTCTCTATTTAAAAATTTTAAGATGTCATGATATGTAGTACTATTTTGTTTAAATTAATTCATTTTATTTATTTGTTTTTGGCTGCTTGGGTCTTTGTTGCTGCGCACGGGCTTTCTCTAGTTGCGGCGAGTGGGGGCTACTCTTCATTGCGGTGCGCGGGCTTCTCACTGTGGTGGCTTCTCTTCGTTGTGGTGCGCAGGCTTCTCACTGCGGTGGCTTCTCTTGTTGCGGAGCACGGGCTCTAGGCTCGTGGGCTTCTGTAGTTGTGGCTCACGGTCTGTAGAGCGCAGGCTCAGTAGTTGTGGCGCACGGGCTTACTTGCTCCGCCGCATGTGGGATCTTCACGGACCAGGGCTCGAACCCGTGTCCCCTGCACTGGCAGGTGGCTTCTTAACCACTGCGCCACCAGGGAAGCCCTCTAGTACTATTTTTATTCTAGTGGTACATTAAATGGTTTTCATAAAGATCAAATGAGTTAACATATGTATAATTTGTGTGTTTCACACATTATTACTCTCTCCAGAGCTTGAGAAAAATCTTGCAAAAGCTGCTTTAGCGTGCTCTCTGCTGCCCTCTGCTGCTAGCTTTTAGAAACTGATTTTGATTCTGAGTAATGCTCACCTCACTTGTTCTCTTAACATCGTCAAAACCCCATGCAATATTAAAGTCTGAGGGGACTCTTTAATCCCACGTTCTCCATTTACAGATAAGAAGCTGAGTCTCTGAGAGGTTAAATGACAGGCGAGCATGGGCTGTTTTCTTTTCTTTCTCTTTTTTATTTTCCTTTTTTTGGCCATGTGCATGGCCTGCAGGGATCCCCGACCAGGGATCGAACCCGGGCCCCTCGGAATGGGGGCATGGAGTCCTAACAACTGGACTACCAGGGAATTCCAGTGGGCTCTGTTTTCTGACTGACAGCATTTGAATGCCTGCTGGCTTTGGACAAATTACTTAATTTTGACACATATAAAATGAGCATAATAGTACCTACATCTTTGAGTTTTTGTGGGGATCCATTGATTCAGTACATAAAAAGCACTTAGTGTCTGGGTTGTAGCTAGTACTAAATGCTAGCCCTGTTACAGACCTGCCATTAACTAGACTAAAACCACAGCTAGTGGCAAGGTCAGAACTAGAATTCTAGTCTCTTTTTTTTTTTTTTTTTTTTTGGTGGTACGCGGGCCTTCCACCACTGTGGCCTCTCCCGTTGCGGAGCACAGGCTCCGGACGCACAGGCTCAGCGGCCATGGCTCACGGGCCCAGCCGCCCCGCAGCACGTGGGATCCTCCCGGACCAGGGCACGAACCCGTGTCCCCTGCATCGGCAGGCGGATTCTCAACCACTGCGCCACCAGGGAAGCCCATAGTCTCTTGACTACCAGTTCAAGTTTTGTTTTTTTTTTTGGCCTTAATAAGTCTGAATAACAACTAAATTTTACCTTTGAATGCAGATATTTAAAACATGACCTGTTCACATCTGAAGCTCTTGTAGTCTCTACAAAGCTATGGACACTGCAGCACTTGGGGCTCATTCCTCCTTGTACTGTTCAAGGCAGGGTCCCCACAGAAATTATTACACTCACAAGCTCCTCAAGCTCCCAAACAGAAAATCCTACAGCCCACACTTGGGAGATGATCTCACTGTTGACTGTAAGTTACCCCACTAATGAGCTCCCTGCCTGAATCTCCAATGCAGTTAGACACTTGCACTCATGTCAGACTCAAGAGAAACTAAACTAAGCCCATCAGCTCTTTTCCCGGCTCCTTCTGATCTCCCCATTTTGGTCAGTGCTGGTGCCATTTGCCAGCACGCCTAGACGCGGTTACTTCGGACTCCTCTCGCTCCTTCACTACCAAGTCCAGGAGTCATGGTCTCTCAAGTTCATTCCTTCTCTTCCTTTTCTGCTACTTTCCTCCTGGTTCCTGTCCCAATCACCTCAGGTGGGCATGAATCCAGCAGCCTCCTAACTCGGGTCCTTGACTCCAATCCTGCTGAAATTCCTCTTGCCCTTTACTGACAGATCACATCATGCCTTGAATAAGTTTGGTTACCTTCCAGAGCTTTGTACTGCCTTCAGGCTAAACTGAATGTCCTCAGCCTTGCATGTCTCAACTTACCTCCCTGACCTTATCGCCCACTCCTCTTTCGTAGGCATCTTTTCCTTTAGGCACGGGTGTATCTATCCCTAGATATTAAGACATATTTTCTGCTTTTCCATCATGGGCCTACCACTCTACTGGTCTGCCTTGGGCTCCACCCATCAGAATGGTAGGTCTCTTATTCTACCAGAATTAAGGTACCAACAAAGCTCTCAGTCCACGACAAATGGGGCAAAGGGCTCATTCAACACTCAAAACAAAATCCTGGACCGGCTTCCTTTACTGCGGTGAAGGAGTGGAGATTACCTGGAGAAGTCATAAACATCATCCACATAAAGTGAGAGAAGAATCCACTATGGCTGATTTTTTAATATGAAAAGAAATATGATAAACAGTAGGCGATTTGGGATAACGACTGAATGGGAACAAGGGTGATTCTCAAGAGTGATTCTGCATTATCACCTTCACTCTATTCTAAGTCTGTGCTGTCCAGTATCTTAGCCCTGTGGTATTTTTTAATAATTTAAATTAAATAAAGTAAATTCATTAATTAATGACATTCAGTTTCATTAGCCACATTTCAAGTGCTTAATAGCCACATGTGGCTATTAATATTTTGGACAGCACATATATAGATCATTCTAGCATCCCAGAAAGTTCTGTTGGACTGCACTGCTTTGAGATTTTTCATTTGCTTCTTGAAGTCATTTACCCCGGCCTACTGCTTTCCAGCTTCTAAAATGTAACTGCTCTAGTCTCTTCTCTTGTTCTCCTTTTTCTTGTGTATTATATTAAAAAACTCATTTAATGTCGTCTTAGTGAATTTGGGGGGAAGAAAAAATACAGATATATGCCTAATCTGTTATTTTTCCTGGAAATCTTTGCTTTTCTCTACCTCAATGTGATCTTGCTTTTGAGCTCACTTTCTGAGTAAATCACTGTTAATCACACTCTCCTCAGCTACTTCAGGGGGCCCTCCTGCTTTGGGGTTTGCCTCTAAGTTCCAGCTGGCTTCCATAAAGCCGTAAGTTCAGCTGGGGATGTGTGTGTGGTGTGTGGGCTCGCCATTTCTGGCTGTCGTCATGTAGTCACATTGGCATTCATGGTGGCTTGTCACTCTCCCGGCCCCTGGTTAACAGTCTATAAACATCATGTTTGCAATCTTCCCATCTTCAGTTGAGGTCTTCTCCAGGTTTGCAGGCTCTGGGCAGCATGCTGGTATGTGAGCAGACTTCACGAGGCAGCCTCAGGCCTGTCTGCCCAGGCATGCCATGCTGGGCAGGAGAGAAGAGAGACTTCCTGCTTCCTCAGGTTCTACGTGGGAGGTAGGGCACAGGCCCCTTCCACTTCTACCCCTTCTATCTGGGCTCCCCAGATTTATCTGGAGCGGTACTCTTTCCCTCCACAGGGATTCCATTCACTGAGTCTACTGTTGATATGTCAATATTATACCCTAAGTCACTTAGGGTTCTGGATTCTGAAGTTTAAAAGCTCGGTTATGGTGTCTCAAAAGCCATTTCTCTAAAACTATGATGTCTGCCAAGAGGTTCTGAAGCCTATTTAGCAACTCAAAAGCTGAGAGTTGTGTTTTTGCTCTGGTTTTCCACAATGACATTCTGAGGTGTGGAAGGTGGAATGCCCTACTGGCAGCCGGGGTGGGAGGGTTGTGAAGTAACTGTATCACTAGTAAGGCTTTATGATAAACTTTCTTGCTCTGTTAACTATTTTCTCATGTACAGAAGATTTGCCTTTTCGCCTGGATGTTCGGTTTGTTGAGAGCAGAACCGCATTTAAAAAGCTTTTTCAGGAAAGAACGTTTTCTTACCCTTATAAGTGTGTCCAGCATACAAAAATTACTTCACAGATTTGTTGAAGACCTTTAACTTTGTATCTTCATGGTACGTGACAGTGCCTGGAATGGAGGAAACATTTAAATAATTGATAAATTTGCTCAATATATCTTGGAATAGCTCCTGCAAAAGAAATAAACACTGAAAATATTACCCTTATACAATCGAAACAATTATACTAATTATATTGCATTAATAATATTAACTTTATACAATGAAAAAGTTTACTTGGGAAATAACTACATGACTATAAAAGAGAGGCTAAAATTAAAAAAAAAAAAAAGAGGATCCTTAGCATTGAAATAATCATTTTCTAATTTGACTTGTCAATTTCAGGCTCAAGTTGATGGGTCTGTTTTCTTCTTCATTTTCTTTTTTTGTTTTGTTTGTTTGTTTTTTTTTTTTTTGCAGTACGCGGACCTCTCACTGTTGTGGCCTCTCCCGTTGCGGAGCACAGGCTCCGGACGCGCAGGCTCAGCGGCCATGGCTCACGGGCCCAGCCGCTCCGCGGCACGTGGGATCCTCCCGGACCGGGGCACGAACCCGTGTCCCCTGCATCGGCAGGCGGACTCTCAACCACTGCGCCACCAGGGAAGCCCAATGGGTCTGTTTTCGAAGCCCAGCCCTCAGGGCCAAAGAGGCCCAGGTCTCTTTGCTTTTGTCCGCTGCTCCATTGCCAGGAATACCAGCACGTTCCTTTTTTAGAAAATGCAGCTGCTGGCTTCGAGCCTATTCTAGCCACCCCGGAATCCAGTGACAACTGCTGAAGGTGGAGGGGTGGCACAGGTGGAGGAAAGGCTCACAGTCAGGAAAGCTCCTTGGTAACTAGGGTAGAGGTAAAAACGTCAGTCGGACACAGGGAAATTTCTAGGACATATCGTAAAAACTGGGAGGGATAGAGCAAGAAAGCCATCCTGGGCAGCAAAGGTAGACGAGGCTTCATGGTCCTTCATGATGGGTTGATGGTGAATTAATTTCATACCATGCCACTGCTGTTAATTATTTAATTCAAGTTAAGTATCTTTTGATTCCCTCCTAAATGCAGACAACTGTGCTAGCTCCCAGGGATAAAGTACAATGATAAGTAAGATATAGCTTTTATTTTCAGTAGAATCTGCCACAGATTTCCTCATTTGTTCATAAACCACTAGCTATGCTGCTTCCCCGGTTTGCAGCTTCTCAATCACTCTCCATTTCCTTCGGGGCAGAAGACAAATGCCCTTGCCCGGCTCCCAAGGCCCTTCAGGATCCAATTCCAGCCTATTTCCCCAGTCCTTTCTGCTTATGCCCAGTGTCTTATATATGCCAAAGAGGCCATGTTACCACATTCCCTTATAACTCTGTGCCTAAGGATGGAACTCTTAGCCTTCAGTTTAGCTGAAATGTCACCTTCTCTGAAACATATTCTGTCATTTCTCCTCCTTCGCCTCAGGCTGCTAATGAGAAACTTCTTGAAGGGTGGAACTGTGCCCATTTCATCTTTATGCCTCCAACACATGCCATGGCCCTGGTGCACAGCAGGCACGGAATGAGTACTAGCTTGGGGAATGGATGAAATGAACTTATTTACTGTCCTTTACTTCTTTTGATAGAACAACTGCCAATTTATATAAGTCCAGTCTTCTTTTCCCTCATTGTTACTAACTCTCTTCCCAGAATGCTGTCAGAAGGGTATCTCAGCGGACTTGCTTACTGGAGTGACATCCAGTGGAGTTGTACATCTTGTAACGAGCACGTGGCTGAGGAGAAGGAAGAGGAGACAGAAGCCACAGCTGCTGCTACTCTTTCCTATTCCTCCGTGGATGAAACACAAGTCCGAAGTCTCTATGTGAGATGCAAATCCTCAGGCAAGTTTATTTCTTCAGTGCATTCAAGAGAGAGCCAACACAGTAGAAATCCGAGAATCACAGTGTTGCAGACGAACCCCAATCCCGTGTTTGAAAGCCCAAACTTGGCCGCAGTTGAACTATACAGAGACCCCAGCAGAGAGACCTACTTGGTTCCACCTTCCTGCAAGAGCATCTGCAAGAATTACAATGACTTACATATTGCAGGGGGCCAGGTGATGGCCATTAATTCCGTGACAACAGATTTTCCCTCTGAGAGCAGTTTTGAACATGGCCCTTTGCTGAAATCGTCTGAGATTCCTTTGTCCATGGAGGACTCCATCTCCACTCAGCCCAGCGACTTCCCATCCAAACCTATCCAGCGGTATTCATCCTACTGGCGAATAACCAGCATCAAAGAGAAAAGCAGCCTGCAAATGCAGAAGCCTATTTCGAACGCAGTGCTGAACGAATACCTGGAGCAGAAAGTGGTAGAGTTATACAAGCAGTACATTATGGACACTGTGCTTCATGACAGTTCTCCTACCCAGATTCTGGCATCTGAACTCATCATGACAAGTGTGGACCAAATTAGCATTCAAGTCTCTAGAGAGAAGAACCTGGAGACCTCAAAAGCCAGGGATATAGTCATTAACAGCCTTTTACAGTTGGTGTCAACTGAAGTCAGCACTCCTGAAATCAGCACTCCGAGTCTCCATATTTCTCAGTATAGTAACGTGAATCCGTAGAGAGGATGCTGCTGTTCCTATTTCCCAACTACTCAGATCCTAAGCAACAATTATTCACTTATTCTGACAATGTGCGGGAAGGGGTTGTCAAGAGCTAGATAAGTAAAGGTTGGCTGGAGGTCAGGTATGGATTAAGAGGAAATCTCGTAATATTACACGTGAAGGAATGCGGGGAGAGGAGCTTTCGTGACTTCAAAGCAAGGGCGGTAGAGCAACAAAGCAAAAATAAAAATGATCAAAAAAGAGATTCATTTAAGGGGATATAGAAAAGAAAAAAGACAAACCAAATAAGAATGTACACCATGGCAAAACTAAAAGCCAAAGGTTTCAGGGGAAGGACTTAAGAATATGTTTGTCACTCAAGTAAATTCCTCCAAGTTGTTTCTTCTGGAGGGAAAAGGACTGTGGAAGGCTGCTCTATTTGGGTATAAAGACAGGTTCAAACAGTCTTTAAGATACGTTTATATCTATCTTCCCTACCCTGTACCAGATCATTTAAAAATATATTCTTTATAAAGATTAAAACAGTAGCAAATTGCAATTGTGTTTTTTATGTGTAATGATTACTTAGCTACAGTCACAAATACTGCCACTCAAATATAATTCTGTTTACTGGGGGAGATGAACTTCTCTAAATGGAAAATACCACACAGTGAATATTAAACTACTGCTTTATTTTGCCGTGTTTGATTTTCTTGTTGGTACTAAGCTTCAAAAGAAATTATGAATCTTATTTTTCCCATTTTTTCCCTTCCTTTTCTACATGCCTTCTTGACCCTTCTGGAGCTAGGAAGGGGGTCTTTATCCTCTTACAAGCTCTAGGGTCCCATGACATCAAATTCTGTAAATTCATGCACTGGAATAGGAGCTTCATGCGCACCTACTGTCTACTCCATTCCTCTAGCTCAGGGATTGGCAAATGATGACCCATTGGCCAAATCTAGCCTGCCACCTGTTTCTTTCATTGAGGTGTAATCTGCATATAACGTGTTTCACGTGTACAACATGATTTGCTATTTGCATATTACGAAATGATTACCACAATAAATCCAGTTACATCCTTTGAACTCCCACGAGCTAAGAATCTTGTCGGACATTTAAAAATAAAAACAAGAATATTCTGTGATATGATAATTATGATATTCAAATTCGGGGTCCATAAAATAAGGCCTTACTGGAGCACAGCCACGCCCATTCATTCATGTATTGTCTGTGGCTGCTCTCACACTAGAAAGGCAGAGCCGCTAAATGCGACGGACAACACACGGTCCACCGAAGCCAAAAGCACCATCTCTCCTTCCACAAAAGAAGTTTGCCAACACTGCTGCACAGCAGTGCCCTGCCCACAGGATGACTGCTTGACTTAATTCAGCTTCCTTGAGGAGGCCCACTCTGAGACAGAAACTGGTGAGCAAGTTTATGGGGGCGGGTTGGGAACAATCTCTGGGAGGGAGTGAGGAGAACAGAAGAGGTTTCTACAGAAGCCTCAGGCATCTCAGGCTCTGGAGTTGGGGTGGCCCTTCATAATTGATCCACATTGAAATAAGAGCGTTGGCTTCGGTTCTCCTGCTTGACCAGAAGGGGGCGTAACCTTAGCTGAGGCAGTTTAGAGCAAAATTCCCAAAGGGGAATCAGCTGTGAGCCTTTGGCGACCAGGCTCCCAGCTCGCGGGGGGAATGATTTCCTCACCCAGGAGGAGGAATCTGGGTGGAGCACAATAGCATCCTCTGCATTTCTCAGTATTTGTAGAGTGAATGATTTTTTTTTTTTTTACAACATGTAATGTCATGTAAAAAACCTGGTTTTGAAATAATTCAGAAATGTTATTCACTGTTTTGAATATATAATAGCCACTATGCATTAACTGCTTGCCATGGTGCCTGGTACCATGTTAGGCATTTTGTACGAGTTTTATATAATTCTCATAATAACCTCATGAGCGTATGCCTATTATCCACCCACCCCCTAGCTTTTTGGCTTTTTCTTTTTTTTTTAACACTGATGAGCAAGTGGGGCTCAGGGAAGTTAAGTAATTTGTCCAAGGGCACAGGGTGAGTAGTGGAACTACATTTGAATCCAGTTCCATTCAACTTTAAAGTCCTGGTTCTTAACTACTACCACCTGCTCTCTTGTTGACCACCATATTTGTCTCATTGAGGACTGGTTTTTTCTACTCCAAGGGAAAAATAACTCACTCATCTCTGTATCATTATGTTACTTCTTTTCTTTATAGTGTTCTGTTTGGTAGTATTCATTTGCTTCTCCTCCCCCCTCCCAAAACTGAAGCTTTGATTTATTCATTTGTTTCTCCACATCCTAAGCAGTATTTGCACATAGTAGGCAACCAATTAATATATGTCAAATCCATAAACAAGTTTTGGCTGTGTTGGACACCGCATCTGATGGTTGAAGTGAAAGAGCCATCAATATGAAAACTAGATAATTTTGACTAGAAAAAAGCGCTATTCAGAGTTCTTCCCCAAGAAGAAAAATGAACAAGTGAGCTTAATTTCTTACAGCAGGTTAGAGTAAATGGTATAATAAAAATGCGTTATAATATAACAGTATCACAGATGTTTACCCTCTTGATTACTTGAGAAATGATTTGTTACAAAGCAGACTGGTTCATTCTTTTTTGGATGAGCATTTCTTTGATGCTGCTTTGGGGGAGCACTGCGTATTAAACGTACGCAGGAAAGACACGTGTGTGCGTGTGTACACACACAGAGGAGGAGCCCCTGTCCTCTGTAAGCTTGTTACGTTGGGGAGACCAGGCAAATAACTAAGGAACAAGTAAGGAAGCCACTTATTAAGCAAGACCTTGGCAAAGTGGTACAAACAGGAATACAATTATCAATGATTGCAACTCAAGTGTGGTAAGTGCTGAAAAGGAGATGTGCTCGGAGGTACTGGACAGCGGAGGAGCCCAGGGCAGGCAAACATTCCAGAGGGGAAGTGATGGTTTAAATTGCTTTTCAAGAACAAGATAGGATGTAGGTAGATGGATGGAAGGGATGTTCCAAGCAGAGGCGTGAGTGTGTTCGGTACAATAGACAGTCTATGGCTGTAACCGGAGCTGAATGAATGCATGAATGAGCAATATATTAACTTTCTATTACTACTGTAACAAATGACCACAAAATTCATAGCTTAAAACAACACAAACTTTTCTTACAGTTATGGACATCAGAAGTCCAAAATCATTCTCACTGGGCTAAAATCAAGGTGTTGGTAGGTCTGCCTTCCTTCTGGAGGCTCTGGAAGAAAACTGGTTTTCTTACCCTTTGGAGCTCCTAGAGGCCACCCCCGTTCCTTAGCTCATGACTGTGCACCGTTCTAACCTCTGTGGCCATCATCACACCTCCGTCTCTGATGCTAAGCCTCCTGCCATTTATAAGGACCCTTATGATTACATTGGCCCCACCTGGATAACTGAAGTTAACCTCATTTTAAGATTCTTGGGACTTCCCAGGTGGTCCAGTGGTTAAGAATCCACCTTCCAATGCAGAGGACGCGGATTTGATCCCTGGTCGGGGAATTCAGATCCCACGTGCCGCGGGGCAGCTAAGCCTGCAAACCGTAACTACTGAGCACGTGTGCTCTGGAGCCAGCACGCTGCAAAGTAGAGCCCACACGCTGCAACTAAGACCCAATGAGGCCAAATAAATAAGTACTTAAAAAGATTCTTCAATTAATTACATCTGCAAAGTTGCTGTTGCCTTGTAGTGCAACATAATCACAGGTTCCAAGGATTAGGCCATGAATATTTGCTGGGGTGAGGCAGGGAGGGGGGAGGGACATTATTCTATCACAGATGGGATCATTTTTTCCTCTTGATTATCCAAAATTTGCCTCTCCACCATTAATCCTCCTTATTCAAGATGAATAAGTCCATGTTTGCTTATATATGTGAAATAGTTTTACTTTTTTGTCGGCTGTCATCTCATACTGTGTATTCTGTTTTGTCCATAGGCCTGAATCCACTTTTTCTCTTGCTCATTTTAGACATCCTTTTCTGGACTCTAATTCTACTTGTATCTTTCTTTTAAAATACGTTTCTTAGGCTTCCCTGGTGGCGCAGTGGTTGGGAGTCCGCCTGCCGATGCAGGGGACACGGGTTCGTGCCCCGGGTCCGGGAAGATCCCACGTCCGCGGAGCAGCTGGGCCCCGTGAGCCATGGCCGCTGAGCCTGTGCGTCCGGAGCCTGCGCTCCACAACGGGAGAGGCCACAACAGTGAGAGGCCGCGTACCGCAAAAAATGAATAAATAAATAAATAAAATACGTTTATTTTTTCCATTATAAAGGTGGTACCTGCTCACTCTAGAAAATTTGGATAACAGCAAAGTAGAAAATATCACCTCTAATTCCTCAATCCCCAAGTATTCATAGTTAACATTTTAAGTGAATTTCTTTCTCCATGTACTGTGTTTTGTTTTTCCTTTCTCTGAGCAGTGATTATGTTATCTTTGAAAAAAATGTTGTATCTTTTGTTTGTTTTACTGACACGGTAACAGAGGTAAAAGTTCTAAAACTAATAAATTTGCATTATTCACATAGGGATAATCTCTTAGCTTTTTTTTTTCTTCCCCATACACTATTTGATAATGTCTGATATTTTGTGGACATTTTCCCTGTGGTAGAGCACTGGGCCAATATAATCAGGAAATTGTGTATATTAACAATAAGGCCTCTGAGTTTTGTTAACTTAGAGTTTGACATTCAGTAAATATAATTTAGATTGTTTTCCTTTTCTATTGTATTGTCCATACTAAAAACCATCTGTCATATTTTTTATCTACTCACACTTTACATTCAACTAAATTCAACAAATATTTACTGAGCATGAACTGTTATACAAAGATGAGATTCATAGTCCGTTTAAAGAGCTCATTTATGTAGTACAAAACTTATTAAGCAAAGCACACTGAGTGTAGTAAGACATGTGCAATGACTATTTAAGGTGTATTGCATCATTTTTCTTTCAGTTTATTCCAGCTCCGTAACTATAGCCCTTGCTTATCTCTATTTTTTTAGTTTTGGACTCTCAGGCATTATTATAGGGCTATGACTAGAACCTTCTCTACTAAGCACTCTGGGAGGTGAGGGAAGGGGTAGGGGTGGGGTGCCTTCAGTATGAACTTTAGTAATCAGCCCTGGCTTTGAGCTTGACTTGGCCTTAATCTCAGAGTGGGCATGATGTGTGGCCATTGCACATTTGGTGCTGAAACCTCTCCCCTCCTTCCCACAGCCCTTATTTCTGTCTTCCTGTGCCCAGTGTCTTGCCAGGAACAACTCAAATATTGAAAGGAATGAGGTCAAGTAGAGAGTCTTTCAACATTTCACTGCAGACCTGCAGAGAATAGTTGTTAAAGTTGTTTTTGTGATTTACCAACTTTGGGGATTAGGAGGATGAAAACGAGGCAAGTGTGAGATTGGTTTTTACAAATTTTCTTTTGCAGGCTATAGTTAATTTTTTTTCCTCTAGAAAAAGAGAGGAAAAGATCAAGGTTCAGGGAGCGAATATTTCACCTCAAACTGCGAGATGAATTAAAAGATATTTTGCACTGTCAGTATATCCCAGTCAGAAGAATGTTTTGATTCATCCGATTATTTTAAGCAAGACAAAGCATTTTGAGAGCCCCCCCCCCCAATACCCCCACGTGCTACACACACCTGGGGAGGTAGCATGGCTTGAAAGAGGACCGGCCTTGCGGCAGATGGGACCACAGAAAGCCCTGAAAAAGATTCCTGGATTCCATCTGCAATCTAGAAGCAGGGGACAGCTGGGAATCTGAAGAGGCCACGTAGATGGAGCAGTGAGCCTCTTGGCAATGACCTGTGATAACCTGCGTCCACTGATGACCAACAGTCTATAACTTGAAGGTCAGCCATAAACTCCCCATTTGCCCCCCACCATTCCTTGACATTGTGTAAGATTCCAGGGCTGTGCTACAACCCTGAGAAGGATTAGAGAAGCCAAGAATGACTGAACTGATATTTTCTACCATCATGGGAAAATGGAAGTTCAGATTCAGAGATTCAGTTGTTTTAAAAGAGAGAGAGAAAGAAAGAAAGGGAAAGAAGAAGAAAGAAAAAAAAAGAAAGAAGGAAGGAAAGAGAAAGAAAGAAAGGAAAAAGAGAAAGAAAGAAGGAAAGAAAGAAAAATTACTTATTACACATCTGAGTTGGTAGAGAAGTTGGAGTTATAATTAGACTCCTACTCCTCTGCTGTGTCCTAGGAAGAAGTAACCTATGTCACCTACAAATTGGCACTTGCTGTCTACCCCTACAAGGATTAAATTATGAGCCACTGCAGCTGCTGACTTTCAACACACCCTGAAAGAAGTTTAGGGCGGAGATCAGAAATGAGGTACTCTGTGCTCTGGAAAAAACTGGCAGAACAGGTATTCAGATAGATTATTTTCCGGGGACGATTTTATGAGCCCAATTCTTGCATGCCCTCATATCTAGAAAAGCACTAAAATCCTTCATGGTGAAATCTGCTCCTTGTGACTAGCAGTAACCTTCACAAGACTAGCAGAACCTTATGCAAAAAATATGTGCTTGATTGCATGTACTCCCCCCTCACCAAAATCACATATATACTGACCCTCCCCCCACCTCTCTGGAGCAGATTCTCAGAGCTATCTGAAATGCTGTCTCCTGGGCTATAGTCCTCATTTGGACCCCAATAAAACTTAACTCACAACTCTCACGTTGTGCTTTTTTTTTTTTTTCCAGTCGACACCTAGATGGAAGTCTCCAACTTTCTAGAGTAACAGCATTAGGAGAGGGACCAGTGAGAAGCTAGGTTTAGTGCAAGTCCAATGAACATAAGCTGAGGGGAATAGGCAATGGAAATAGGGAAATTTCCTTCCTCCCTTTACTCTCCCTTCTTCTTCTCTCTTCTTTCCCTTTTGTTTCTCCCTTTAATTCTGTCTCTCTTTCCCACTCTCCCCATCCTTCCTCTTCCTTTATCTCCTCTGCGTGGATGTGCCTGGTTTAAAATCGCACCCAGAATTCTAATTGCAAGGAAGCCTGGGAAATGTAGTTTTTGCTTTCAAGCCACTGCAGAATAGGGGGAGGGTGGAATGGATGTTGAATGCTAAGCCACTATGCCATCACACACATTCAAATCCAGGCCCTGATCTTTTTTTTTTTTTTTTTTGGCCGTGCCACATGTCTTGCGGGATCTCAGTTCCCGGACCAGGGATTGAACCCAAGCCCCTGGCACTGAAAGCCTGGAATCCTAAACACTAGTCCACCAGGGAACTCCCATCCTATGATCTTTTTTATTGTTTCTGTACATCTCTCTGCCAGCTTCAAGTACTTTGCCTTCAACTTCCTTCCTGCTTCCCAGTTGGAGGATTGTTATTGGGCTCCCGAAGTCGGCTCTGCCCACCGGTACAGGGAGCTGGAATTGCTTAGGCATTTACATAACCCTGTGGTGGTCTGTTATAAACTGAATAATTGTGTTCCCATTCCTCCAAATTCATATGTTGAAATCCTAACCCCAAAGGGGGTGGGACTTTCAGGAGGTGATTAGGTCATGAGCGTGGAGCCCTCATGAATGGGATTAGTGCCCTTATAAAAGACAACCCAGACGATTAACAGAAACACACTGCTATTAATAGAATACATAAACAACAGGGACCTGCTCTGTACCACGGGGAACTATATTCAATGTCTTGTGATGACCCATAATGGAAAAGAATCTGAAAAAGATGACATAGATACACATATACAGCTGAATCACTTTGCTGTTCATCTGAGGCTGACACAACTTTGTAAATTAACTATACTTTCGTTAAAAAATTTTAAAAAAGAGACCCCAGAGAGCTCTCTTGCCCCTTCTGCCTTGTGAGGACACAGCCAGCAGGCAGCCATCTATGAACCAGGAAGAGGGCTCTCACCAGACACCAAAACTACTGGTGCCTTGACCTTGGACTTCCCAGCCTCCAGAACTCTGAAAACTAAATGTTTGTTGTCTAAGCCACACAGTCTATGATATTTTTGTTACAGCAGACCGAACAGACTAAGACACGGCCCTTAGCCAACAACAGCTGAAGAAGGCACCAGTACTGATATGAAAGCTTGGCCCTCTCGTCTCTAACTGGGACAAACTCAGGTACTACATTTCAGAGCTGCCCCACAGGATCAGGCTGCAGCTGTCCTCCTAAGGATTTTGCCTGAAATTGCAACCTGGCTTGCCTTTTCCTACTTCCTTATCCTGCTATTCTGTTCCTACTTTAAAAAAAAAAAGTTTATTCCAAGAGCACTTCCCTTATAAATCATTAGCACATGGATCTTTTCCTCGGGGTATGCTTCTAGGGAACCAAACCCCAAAATGCCCCATCCACCATAAGGCTCAGTGCCCCTATGTGTAGATCAAATCCTCACCAGAGAGAAGGTAGAATCCATTTCCTTCAAGCTCATGAGATTGTAGGAAGAAAAGGAGAGATCGATATGGGGGGACCAGATGGTCAGTTATGCATCCTGATCTCCCTTCTCTAATCTTGGAGTTTAGAATAGGAAGCTACAATAAATACTGGAGATTAGATCACGTAGTACCCATTCCAACCACCTTCTAGCTTACTTTTCAGCCAGAAGTTTAAAAACTACATCTCTGAGATTTCCTTGTCTCTAGAGCTCTGCATGTGACTCAGTTTCTTAACCTCAGTGTTCAACTTGGAGTCAGCAACATGAATTAATGGTTGCATGTGAGAAGGGTTGATCATCTAGGAAGTAGAGGGGCTAAGGAATTTGACCTTCAGCTGTGGTGGAGTTTCTGGCATCTAGTGTCAAAGACCTGAGTAGTGCGTCTGTGATAGAACTGTGTATTTTCCCAAGCTGTATTAACTCTTAATACTTTGCTCCTGAGAGTATAGCACCTAGGTCCATTCTTTGGTCCTTTCAAAATGTCTACTTAACATACTTTATTTTTTATTTTTGAAACTATTTTATATTGGAGGATAGTTGATTAACAATGTCGTGTTAGTTTCAGGTGTGCAGCAAAGTGGTTCAGTTATACGTATACAGGTATCTATTCTTTTTCAAATTCTTTTCCCTATGGTTACCTAACATACTTTAATCCACTTTTTGTACTAAATTAGTCTGTGAGTCCTGTCATCTGCAACTAAGAATCCTGGCAGACACAGGAGGTATTTAAGAGAAGCTGAGATGGAGTCATTTAACCACGTGCTTCAGAAACCAGGGACAGTGGAGCGGTTGGAAAGAGAACTACAGCTAGTACTCCAAAGCTGCCCTTGGTTCTCTCAAATGGCGTCAGGGAATTTCTGCATGCCCCCAGTGGGTTGCCTACAGGCTAACTGGGTAGTGTACCAGACTGGGTTGCTATGGCTCTGGTGGCTAAAACTGAATGACACGCACAGCATGCTGGAGCTTATGAAAATGGCCACAAAATATTTCTTTCCCTCTATCCATGCCCTGTGGTAGCGTACTCTGACAATTGCTTTGGCCAATGGGACATGAGCAAACATTATGTAAACGTTGGCTTGAAAAGCAACAGTGCACTGGAGTTTGCCCTCTTTCTGCTTTGGGAACTTGGCTGCCATATGAAAAAGTCCGGGCTAGCCTGCTGGATAACAAGGAGTATGTGGGGTAGTAACATCCATTGCCCCTGCCGACCACCAGACATGTGAATGGGGACCTAGGAGGCCACCCATCCCCCGGCTGATCTGCCAACTGACCATAAATGCATGAGCAAGCCCAGCTTGTTCCCGTGAGCCTGGCCCAGACAAAAAAGTGCCCAGAAGAAGCATGAGTGAAAAAGTTGTTTTAAACCACTATATTTTAGGATGGATTATTAGGCACCTAAAGCTAACTGACACATATCAAGACTTCAGCGAATTCTCAGGTACCACTGGGATCTAAGATTGGGCCAAGTTGTCAGGAAAACAGGTCAAAAATTTCATCAGCCAAAATTTTAGCGGCAAACGCCAGGAGAACACCCAGGGAGGGGATCAGATCAATGCCATCTTATGGACTCCAGCTTTTCTTCCCAGTGCCATGAGGTACAGTTAAGCCCTACAGACTTCTTAGAAATAACAGTAGATGCAAAGAAAAATCTGAAAGCTGGGCTCTTCCAAATGAAACTCAGTTTAAATCACTAGACTTAATGAAATTTACCAGATTGGACTAAAACTTAAATTTTACTCTATTTGTGGGGTGAACAAGAGTATACCAGTTATACAAGATGAAGGAGTTAGTGTAAGGTGACCCTGCATAGGCAAGATAATGTTTTCATAAATTATTAATTTCTGTGTAATTTATGATCATGAAAATTAATGTATCAATTAATTATTAATTACAAGAAGAATGTTTAAGTAACTTATGGTATAGCATTTGGTAAATTATTTTGCAAAACTATGTAAAATGCTATTTGTGAAGGTTATGTAATAGTGTAGAAAATATTTACAATATAATTTTCAGTGCAAAATTGCAACATAGTATTGTATATCCAGTATTACTTATATTTTTATAAAATAAGTCACCTTTGCATAGAAAGTAGGCTGGAAGAAAGGACACATAATATTCAAAATGATTGTAGGTAATGGTAATGGGACTAAATGTGACATTGTCTTTCTATATTTTCCAAATTATCTTTAATGAAAATGAACTGTTTATAATGTTGATTTTGAAAAATGTACAGTGTACTATATGATTTTTTTTTTTTTTTTGCGGTACGCGGGCCTCTCACCGCCATGGCCCCTCCCGTTGCGGAGCACAGGCTCCGGACGCACAGGCTCAGCGGCCATGGCTCACGGGCCCAGCCGCTCCGTGGCACGTGGGATCTTCCCAGACCGGGGCACGAACCTGCGTCCCCTGCATCGGCAGGCGGACTCTCAACCACTGCGCCACCAGGGAAGCCCCTATATGATTTTTGAAGTTTCTTCTAGGTCTAAGATTCAATGATTCTAAGAATTCAAAGCTATTCACTGAAAAATGGTTTCATGATATATGATGCCTGTGTAATAACCTTACTTATTCTTGTTTAGTATAGCCAGTATCTAATAAATATGAGTGTCACCTGTAGTCAAATAACAATTTATTACTGGCTAGAAGAAACTACATTCCTACCATTACTCTTCCACTTTTGAGTCATAAATAATCATCATTAATTCTTCCCGACACTGTGAGATATAAGTGACACTAAAAAACTTCAAGAAAAAAATGGGAACCATAGCAATTTTAGTGCCTCACACTTGTGGAGCATATACAGACCCACAACGGGGCTAGAGGGGAGAGAAACTGTCTTCTAGAAACCCAATCCAGAGAAGAAAACCTTCAGGTTTCCAAGAACCAAAGATCTGCATTCAAATAATTTTTTGGTAGGCTTTGTGGAAGTTTTTTTTTTTTTTTGCAGCAAGATAATTCTGGAAAACAATGTGATACTGTAGACGTGGACTTATTTTTTTTTATTTTTAAGAATCATAACATTTTTATTGCTATTTATGAAATTAAGGAAGACTCTCAAGGGAAATGGAGTAATAGAAGAAGCCAATTCCTTTTCCTTATCTCACTAAGGATAGAGGGTACCTTAGATATAAATACTTAGAAACTTTAGTGCAGCAATACAGGAAAGCTCATAGGAGAGGAGCATAAGTCTGTGTGTGTGTGTGTGTGTGTGTGTGTGTGTGTGTGTGTGTGAGAGAGAGAGAGAGAGAGAGAGAGAGAGAGAGAAAGAGAGAGAGAGAGAGAGAACAGGATCACTTATTATCAAATTTATAGCTACTCAAATTGTGACCCACAGACCTCTGCTAGCCTGCAAGTTATTTTTAGTGCCCAAATAGTTATAACTAGTTCATGCACAGGCACTTGGTGTAGGTTTGCCTTATTGGTTTGTGTTTGCTTGTTCTCAATGCTTCTTAAATGTTAATACTATCTTCCAAGCTAAAGTGTATATTTGCTAATTCAGGGGCCCTCTCTTATCAATCTTTGTATGCTCCCCCAAATACTCCTGGATGCCTTAACGTATCAATACTTCTTGGCATTTTGTTACCTCCACTTTGCATGTTGCCTTCTGTTAGAGGGATACAAAAAGCCTGGTGCAGGTGGCCCAGTGTTTTCTTCCAGGTTTAAAAAAAAATTCACCTAGATTTTCATTACAGCCACTTTTTCTCCTAATGACACAAGAATCCTTCAGATGGAGGGGTAATTTCAAATGGCTGACATCACACTGTACTCAGAACTACTACTGCCTCTCAGTGACCAAGGCTTTTGGTACCAGTTTCAGATCTTCATGATTGATAGTAGGTTTCTACAGTCTCCAGGTGCTGCAACATTAATTAATCATCTTCAGTAGCTTTGCTAATGTGTCAAATTCACTGTCCTGCTTTCTATCCTCAAAATAAGGAATTTCCCAGGAGCACCTCAGTCTCTTATGCAAATAAATTTCTGACCACCTGTTCTAACAATTAGCCAGACAGGTTTGTATCCCTGATTGTGGATTTTTTTTTTTCGGTACGTGGGCCTCTCACTGCTGTGGCCTCTCCCGTTGCGGAGCACAGGCTCCGGACGCGCAGGCCCAGCGGCCACGGCTCACGGGCCCGGCCGCTCCGCGGCATGTGGGATCTTCCCGGACCGGGGCATGAACCCGTGTGCCCTGCATCGGCAGGCGGACTCTCAACTACTGTGCCACCAGGAAAGCCCTCCCTGATTGTTTTTTATCTGGTGCCAGGAATATTACTGCTGCTGCCTTCCTGCTGCTATGCCTACTTTCAGTACAACAATATTTACACATGTGTGGCACTTTACAATTTACAAAGGAATTTCTAACCAGGGAGCCCACCTGATCGTCTCCAAAATCTGTGAGGTAGGTATGATCATCACTTTTATGAGAGCTTTTGGTTTCCTCTTTCGAGACTGTTGTGATGATTGTAGATAGAAAAGACAGAGAGGGGGCGGCAGGAAGAGAGTTGTTTTCTCATAAGCAGAATCTGACAGAGGTTGAAGAAATAAGAACGAGATTTAACAAAAGATGTGTTGGTAGAAGATCTGTGCTCTGGCACTGCTAGACGTTGGAGAGGTTTAGGAAAGCGAGGCAGAAATTGTTGCAGCCACACAGGTGTGGGTTTCTCCCTTCCTACATCTTCTCTTCTGCCATTCAGTTTTCTGAAGATTGTCACACCAGGAAGCAAAGGTGATGGAGGTACGAACATGATATTTCACTTTTAAAACTGGCAAAAGGGGGCTTCCCTGGTGGCGCAGTGGTTGAGAGTCCGCCTGCCGATGCAGGGGACACAGGTTCGTGCCCTGGTCCGGGAGGATCCCACATGCCGCGGAGCAGCTGGGCCCGTGAGCCATGGCCGCTGAGCCTGCGCGTCCGGAGCCTGTGCTCCGCAACGGGAGAGGCCACAACAGTGAGAGGCCCGCGTACCGAAAAAAAAAAAAAAAAAAAAAAAAAAAAAAAAACTGGCAAAGGGAAGGACATCTACTTAAATATGGTTCATTACTCTAACACAAGGAAAGTAAAATCTTTGTGGCATCAGAGAAAAAGAATCGAGAGGATCTGAAAGAAGAATAGGCATAACCAAAGAGTAATTAAAACTGTCAGCTTTTATTAAATGACTCAGAGAGGTTAAGTGATTTGCTGCATATTGTACACCCACTAAAAGCTGACGCTGAGATGTGAACCAAGGCGTGTTTGGTGCCAAAGCTGATCTTTATGCCACAAAATAGTACTCTGCCTCATCTGACAGGTACAGCAAGATAATATTTAAAGACAGAACCAAGATAGCTAAGGCATTTGACCTTTACTTCCTCAGAGAAGAGCTGAGATTCCAGAATGCACAGACAACAGAGTCTTGGCTTTTGAACTGAAAAACAAAGCCAAGGTTATGGCTTAAGAGAAAATATTTGGGGGTGGGGAGAGGGATAAATTAGGAGTTTGGGATTAACATATACACACTGCTATATATAAAATAGATAACCAAGAGGGACCTACTGTATAGCACAGGGAACTCTACTCAGTATTTTGTAATAACCTATAAGGGAAGAGAATCTGAAAAAGAATATATATACACATATGTGTGTGTGTGTGTGTGTGTGTGTGTGTGTGTGTGTATAACTGAATCACAGTGCTGTACACCTGAAACTAACACAATACTGTAAATCAAATATACTTCAATTTAAAAAAGTTAAAAAAAGGAAAAAAAAATTTGGAAGATCATATCATCAGTAATAGTTTTCTTCACCCCTGAGCCTAGATAGAGATTCACAGACTGGTGAAAAGGGAAACAAGGTCAGAAAACAGGAAAGAGCTTGAACATCAACGCAGTTCCTGAAAAGAGGCCCTTTGCCCTGCCCGTCGTTGCCAAAATTGGGCCAAGACCTTGTGGGATAGGGAGAATTGAACCGTAAAAAACCACTAAAGGATGTCTTAGGTTCATACTGGCAATCACATTCAAAAGACACCATTGGCTTCAAACAGTACCATTTCCTTAGGTTTTATAAAGGATGCAGGGCAGAAGAAACATGTTGACAATACAACAAAGGTCCTAACAATTCCCAGGCATGACTTCCAATGTCTTTAATTACCCCACACAGGGACTGACAATGTCACAAGAGATGAGGCTGAGTGTATATGGACTACATCACCTCAGGGATGCTCTGGGGGCTGGTCAGCATTTATATTTTTATAGTATTGTAAACCTTTCAGGAGTGTGTAACTAGAGTCCATTCCCCAACGCTTCTTACTGTTGGTGGAAACTGGATGAAGGGTACACAGAACCTCCCTGTACATTTTTTCAACTTCCTGTGAATTAATAATTGTTTCAAAATAACAAGAGATTTGAAAAAATTCATAGTAACTAAGGAGAAAATATTATTGAGTGAAACGAGTTGTATAAAATGGTACGGACAGTAAAAGTACAATCAACTATGAAAAAAAATATGCATTTGGAAAAAAGACTAGAAGGATTATTTTTTATGCCAAAAATAATAATGGTTATGCTGTGACATTAGGATTATGTGGGTTTATTTTTCTTTTTTCTAATTTCAAAAGTTTCAGTATAAGATTGATAAGATGTAATTAAAAATATTAAGACATATTCCTTCAAAGATGGAAATAAGGGAAACACTGATTTTCAGATAATCAGAGCATCTTGGAATTGAGAGGGACAAAGAGGATATCTCATTCAATCTCTACCTCACTGAACATCTCAAATGACAATAAACTCATATCTTTGGTGGTCCATGTTTTTTTCAGATTGGACATTATAATTATTATTATTATAAAATTATTAACTTGAGTAAAAATGTACCTCTCTGTAACATCTAGCCTTTGTAGATATTTAAAAATAAATTACTTTTGAGGGTACTAAATATGTTCATTTTCTGAGTGTGGTCATGGTTTCTTAGGTGTTTGTTAAAATTGGTCAAGTTTTACATTTTAAATATGCACAATTTGTAAAATGTCAATTATACCTCAATAAACCCATTTTAAAAAATGGAAATATGGGGCTTCCCTGGTGGCGCAGTGGTTGAGAGTCCGCCTGCCGATGCAGGAGACACGGGTTCGTGCCCTGGTCGGGGAAGATCCCACGTGCCGCGGAGCGGCTGGGCCCGTGAGCCATGGCCGCTGGGCCTGTGCGTCCGAGGCCTGTGCTCCGCAACGGGAGAGGCCACAACAGTGAGAGGCCCGCATACCGGAAAAAAAAAAAAAAAAAAAAATGGAAATATGGGAGAATCTGCGAAGTATAAGAAGACGTGCTCCTTTATGTTATCATAGACTCACACAGCTACTGGGATGTTGAGAAACCACCTGGTTCATGTCTTCAGGCAAGACCAAACTGAAAAAGACTCAAAGAATTGTCAAGCCCTTTCTTAAAACTCTTCAAAGCAACTTCTAACATCTTTTAACCTTAAAATTTTTTTTTTCTAATATATAACTACTGAAAACATCTCTCATTTAAACCAATTGCTTCTTGTCCGTACTGAGCAAGCATGGAGTTCAGTCGTTCTTTCATATTGGGGCCTCCTACACATTACACATTAAATGTCAGTGAGGCTCCTGAGAAATATGCCAGAGAAATACATTAACTCTATTCTTAGGCAACACTTCTCCCTACGTTATGAATCTAGAAAATAACCCCGAAGAGCCTCTTTGCCATTCCCTTAAATTCAGACCTAGTATAATGGCTGAATAGATAATTTTTCTATCTCTCTCCTCTGGACCTCACTGCTTCTCATCATCTGCCCATACTGTTAGAGGCATGTGGAGCTTCAGAGCTGACAAAATAATAAAAATTCCATCAAAGGCCTCTGTCTTCCCTGGTGCAGAATATCTTTACCACGTTTTCAGAGGCCCCTTTCTTCCCCAACCAAACTAGAGTCCTGTGATAGGTCATCTCAGGTGGGAGAGAAGAGGGAAGAGGAGAGGGTGTCTGCCACCATTTCTGGTTCATGATGAGATATTATTACAAATGATCAATACCCTTGAGCGTTTCTAAAGTGGCTTCTTAAGTCTCTATATAACTTCAGCTGTTACTTGATATTGATTTCTACTAGGTTCTTTCTTTGAGATACTGGCCTAATATATTTCATGGATTGGCTCAGTATTTTTCATGTACTGAATTCATTCATTTGTTCACTAGCCCATTTATTCATTCATTTAATCAATTTGGATTGGATATCTCCGAGGTGTTATACATTATGCTATTGCATAGTGTTGGTATAGTACATTGAGCACGTCCAGGAGACAGAATAAATAGGTAAAACAGAAGTAAAAAAAATTACAAGTCATAATAAGTGTTGTGAAGGAAATAAGCAGAATTCTATAATAGCAAATAATGAATATTCTGTGAGGGCTGATTTGGATAGGGTGGCTAGTTTGTCTAACAAGGAGATATTTAATTGACTCCTAAATTATAAGAAGCTTGTTAAGGTACGTGTGTGGTTATTAAGAGTTTTCTGGAAGAAATTACCCTCTTCCGGGGAAAGGCAATATGGTGCACTGGAAAAAGCATGGGCTTTGGGATTGAATGAGGCTGTTTGAATATTTGCTTAGCCAATTGTTTGCTGTGTAGCCATAGACACTTTGATAACACTTAAGAAGCTTGGTAGATAACACTTTTTAGCATTTATTTTGGTGATTAAATGGATAAATCCAGCAACACTTCTATTATTCTTTATAAACATCAATTACCTAAAACCTCCTAAATAGAGGAATCACCTCTCAAGATATGTATAAAGTAATCTGGAATATTTTTATGCATCTACAGTATGCTTTACAGATGCTATGTACCAAAACAATGAAATATCTTGATTTCATACATGGAAGATTGAAAGTTAGACAAGTTTAATGGTTTTCCCAATGCCACACTGACAATGCAGAGAGTGAGCACGACTTTCCCAGTTCAGCATATCAGCTTCCAAGTTCCCTTAACACAATATGTAGGATTGTGAACAAGGTGAGGGCCGGGACAGCTCATATTCATCTTTGATTGCATTGTGATCAGCCTGGCACATAAGAGGATTCAGCTGTGTTTGAAAACTAACAGTGTGATGGAAAACAGTGTAGAAGTTCCTCAGAAAACTAAAAATGGAATTACCATATGATTTAACAATCCCACTCCTGGGCATATACCCAGACAAAGCTATACTTCAAAAGGATACATGCACCCCCATGTTCACAGCAGCACTATTCACAATAGCCAGGACATGGAAACAACCTAAATGTCCATCGACAGAGGAATGGATAAAGAAGATGTGGTACATATATACAACGGAATACTACTCAGCCATAAAAAAGAATGAAATAATGCCATTGCAGCAACGAGGATGGACCTAGAGATGATCATACTAAGTGAAGTAAGTCAGAAAGAGAAAGACAAAAATCATATGATATCACTTATATGTGGAATCTAAAATATGGCACAAATGAACTTATCTATATACAAAACAGAAACAGACTCACAGACATAGAGAACAGACTTGTGGTTGCCAAGGGGGCGGGGGGGGTGGGGGAGGGAAGGACTGGGAGTTTGGGGTCAGCAGATGCAAACTATTATATACAGGATGGATAAACAACAAGGTCCTACTGTATAGCACAGGGAACTATATTCAATATCTTGTGATAAACCATAATGGAAAAGAATATTAAAAAAAGAATGTCTACACGTGCATCACTGAGTCACTGTGCTGTACAGTAGAGATTGGCACAATATTGTAAATCAACTATACTTCAATAAAAAAAGTAAATTAAAAAAAATTAATAGCATGAATACTTTTCCCCCCCTCTCCTCCTGGAATTATTACAAAAGCAAAAAGGGAGGAAAATGCTGCACAGACTCCATTTTGAATGAAACCAGGAGACAAATAATCCTCAGGCTCCAAAATATATTATATTTATATGCATTTGTATATATATATATATACATTATATTTATATGTATTTGTATGTCTACCAAAGAAAGGTGAGGTTGAGTATAAGTGTATAGGAGGGAGTGAACGGAATAAGCCCTTGAGAATGGTGAGAGAGATCAATAAAGGAAGCTCTTAGAAAATACCAGAAAGGAATGTGAGGGGCTTACTCGGATGTGCTAAAGCGATATACATTATTTGTAAGCACAGGTGCAGCAACTGGGTCATCTGGCATGGTGGCAGAAGCTGTCAGAAGTCCAGTTTGAGTCAGAGAAGTGGAGGAGTTGGGCCTACACAGATAATCACACAGATGCGCCATAACTGCAGGAAACAATTTGTTTCTGTGGTAGCAGAGGGGGAGCCTTTGTTTTGTGAAGCTGCCCTTGCCCCTTATCACCCCCTCACCCCTTGCTAGAAACATGTACTGCAAATAGCTGACCCACAAGAATCTAACCTATTCAATCATGAGTAATAGAAAAGAAACAGGTACACAGACACCACACCCAAAATAAATGTTTGATGGAGCAGTAAATATTACCAATACCTGAAAACACTCACCAGAAAAATACTGCCTTAGAACCAAGGAAAATTGTGACTAACAGACATAACTGGTGCCTGCTCCATCTCCCTTGCATTCACAGTTCCTGAACATGCTGATGGCTTTTTGCTGCAACTGTGGCTTCATGACAGCTTCCTCTGGTTGCTTTGCCCACATGCAAGGCAAGGTAGGCAAGAACGTATGTCCCCAGTAGCAGCCCTCAGTCGATAGCAAATTCACCCCTTGGAAATGTGAGGGGTAATTCTGAGATGTGTTCTACATCTTTATTACTGAACACTACCTGGGATCTTGACAGAATTGCAGAATCTCAGACCTGCTGAACAAGAATCTTAGCTTAAAAAGATCCCTAGGTGATTTGTATGACTTTAAAACTTGAGAATCCCTGTTATACACAGTCTCCTAGAGGACTCCAGCAGGATTGGGACCTGCTGTCCACAGCAGTAACCTGCTCATGAATGCACCTGATATTGGCTGCCATCCCTTTCTTGTCTCAGTTTACCAGTCTCACACCAGTGTTTCTTAGGATCACCTCCCAAATAAACAACTTGCTCTCACATCTTTATCTCAGAGCCTATTTCTGAGGGGACTCAATCTATGACGGTGACCAAACATTTTACCAAGAATTAAAAAAAAAGAAAAGAAAGCGATTGCCACTCAGAAGGATAGTCACAAAGAAGGAATGTTAGAACTCAGGAAAAAGATGACATCAGGAAGACAGTCAAGTGAGTTGTCAGAACATGGGAGAGTATTAGAAGAAAAATGGCTAAATCACAGAAATAAAGATGGAATTGGGGGCTTCCCTGGTGGCGCAGTAGTTGAGAGTCCGCCTGCCGATGCAGGGGTCACGGGTTCGTGTCCCGGTCCGGGAGGATCCCACGTGCCGCGGGGCGGCTGGGCCCGTGAGCCATGGCCGCTGAGCCTGCGCGTCCGGAGCCTGTGCTCCGCAGTGGGAGGGGCCACAGCAGTGAGAGGCCCGCATACCACAGAAAAAAAAAAAAAAGATGGAATTGGAAGGAAAACAAGAGATCACAGATGTAATTATAGATTAATTAGAGTAAATAGGTAGGAGATAAACAGAAGACAGAAATGAAAATAGTAATCCTAATGAAGCAGAAATAAAGAAATTAGAGAGAAAATAATAGTTACAGAAGACAGCCAAAGGACATCTAATACATGCATAAGTGAGGTCCCAGGAGAAGAAAAACTAAACGTGGAATGGGACAAATGTTTAAATATGTAATTAAAAAAACTTTCTTGAAACAAAAGATAATCTTTACACTGTGTACTAAATTGACTTTACTAAACTGACTTAGAATGGTCTGCATTAAAACATGTCCTGGTAAATTTATTAGACCTTAAAGATAAATGAAGAATCCAAACTTGAATACCTTTACCAATATACACACACCCATGCCCCAAATACTTTTTTTTCAAATGAAACTTCGTAAGTACATTATGAAAATTCTTTTTTAGTAAATCACTTATAAAAAATATATAAAAGAATCCATTGGGCAACCAGGCAAAAAAATGAAGTCACTCAGGCTGGCCTCAGATATTTCCATAGTATCAGTCCAGGCCAAAAGACAATGGTGAACTTCCCACAAAGTACTCAAGGAACAAAAGAATGAGCCAAGCAAAACACTGTCTGACATAAATCATAACAATGTTTTCCTAGGTCAGTCTCCCAAGGCAATAGAAATAAAAGCAAACATAAACAAATGGGACCTAATCAAACTTGTAAGCTTTCGTACAGCAAAGGAAACCATAAACAAAATGAAAAGACAACTTACAGACTGGGAGAAAATATTTGCCAATGATGCGACCAGTAAGGGCTTAATTTCCAAGGTATACAAACAACTCATACAACTCAACAACAAAAAAATAAACAACCCAATTGAAAAATGGGCAGAAGTTCTAAACAGACACTTCTCCAAAGAAGACATACAGATGGCCAAAAATCACATGAAAAGATGCTCAACATCACTAATTATTAGAGAAATGCAAATCAAAACTACAATGAGGTACCACCTCACACCGCTCAGAATGGCCATCATTAAAAAGTCTACAAATAACAATGCTGGAGACAGGGTGGAGAAAAGGGAACCCTCCTACGCTGTTGGTGGGAACATAAGTTGGTGCAGCCACTGTGGAGAACAGCATGGAGTTTCCTCAGAAAACTAAAAAGAGGGTTGCCATATGATCCAGCCATCCCACTCCTGGGCATATATCTAGACAAAACTATAATTCAAAAAGATACATGCACCCCTATGTTCATAGCAACACTTCACAATAGCCAAGACATGGAGACAAACTAAATGTCCATTGACATATGAATGGATAAAGAAGATGTGGTACATATACACAATGGAATATTACTCAGCCATAAAGAAGAATGAAATAATACCATTTGCAGCAACATGGATGCAACTAGAGATTATCATGCTAAGTGAAGGAAGTCAGAAAGAAAAAGAAATACCATATGATATCACTTATGTGGAATCTAAAATATGACACAAAGGAACCTATCTATGAAACAGAAACAGACTCAAAGATATAGAGAACAGACTGGTGGTTGCCAAGGGGGAGGGGATTTGGGGAGGGGTGGAATGGCAGGTTGGGGTTAGCAGATGTAAGATATTATATATGGAATAGATAAACAACCAGGTCCTACTGTATAGCACAGAGAACTATTCAGTATCCTATGACAAACCATAATGGAAAAGAATATTAAAAAAGAATGTATATGCATGTATCACTGAATCACTCTGCTGTACAGCAGAAATTAACACAACACTGTAAGTCAACTACACTTCAATTTTAAAGATGCCCAAAAAATAAAATAAAATAAGACACAAATGAACCTATCTATGAAACAGAAACAGACTCACAGACATAGAGATGGGAGAGGGATGGATTGGGAGTTTGGGATTAGCAGATGTAAGCTGTTATATATAGAATGAATAAACAACAAGGTCCTACTCTATAGCACAGGGAACTATATTCAATATCCTGTGATAAACCATAATGGAAAAAATATAAAGAACGTGTATATATATGTGTGTGTGTGTGTAACTGAATCACTTTGCTGTACAGCAGAAATTAACACAACATTGTAAATCAACTATACTTCAATTAAAAGAAGAATAATTATAAAGCAGAAACAAACACACCATTGTAAAGCAATTATACTCCAATAAAGATGTTTTTTAAAAAAAAGAATGAGCTGAGGATTTTATATCTAGCCAAGGTAGTAACAGAAATAATTATGAATATGCAAGAATGCAAGTGGTATTTTCATCATAAGCTCTTCTTGAGAAAACTACAAGAGGACGAACTTCAGCCAACCAATAGATGACTGGAGAAAGGACTAGTGGTGAGCGCCAAATATATTTTAACTGCAAAGTTAAGACTAAAATAAATGTGGGGATTAGGATGACAGATGATAATATAAATATTATATATCCAGGGAATGTTTGAAATAATGCATTTAAAAAATACTGTGGACCCAGCCCAGCCTCTAGGGGGTCAAGAGCAGAAAAGAGCCACAAACCCCACAAAATTTCTTTGCTCTAAAGAAGAAATTCCAGGGATTCCCTGGTGGCACAGTGGTTAAGAATCCGCCTGCCAATGCAGGGGACATGGGTTTGAGCCCTGGTCCGGGAAGATCCCACATGCCGCGGAGCAACTAAGCCCGTGCGGCACAACTACTGAGCCCGTGCTCTAGAGCCCGTGAGCCACAACTACTGAAAACCGTGCGCCTAGAGCCCATGCCAAGAGAAGCCACCGCAATGAGAAGCCCGTGCACCGCAATGAAGACCCAATGCAGCCAAAAATAAAATGAATTAAAATTTTTAAAAAAGAATGAAGCCATTTATTTAAAAAAAAAAAAGAAGAAGAAATTCCTCCTACTGAAGCCACACTCAGAAATGAAATAATCAAAGCCTTAAGAAAAGTTCTGGGGCTTCCCTGGTGGCGCAGTGGTTGAGAATCCATCTGCCAATGCAGGGGACACGGGTTCGAGCCCTGGTCTGGGAAGATCCCACATGCCACAGAGCAACTAAGCCCATGCGCCACAAGTACTGAGCTTGTGCTCTAGAGCCCGTGAGCCACAACAACTGAAGCCTGCACGCCTAGAGCCCGCGCTCCGCAACAAGAGAAGCCACCACCGCAATGAGAAGCCTGTTCACTGCAACAAAGAGTAGCCCCCCGGCTCGCCACAGCTAGAGGAAGCCCGCGCGCAGCAACGAAGACCCAACACAGCCAAAAACATAATGCTACTAATAAAAATAAGCAAATTAATTAATTTTAAAAAAATCAATTAAAAAAAGAAAAAAATATTGTGAGAAGGGACAAAAATAAGTTTTTTGGATTGCTTTAACTGGGAGTCAAATATATGACTTTGGACTTTCAAATAAAATCATAGAAATATAAACATAAACAACCGTGTACAAAGATAAGCATCAAGAAAGAGAATATTATTTAAGAAATAATTGGTAAAAGACAAGACAAAAAGAGAGAAGAGTAAAGGAATTTGGGTTATTTGCAAATTTCATATGAATTATTGCTTTGAACAATCAATTTTTTTAGCTAACATGTATCAGAATCTTCTTACTACAAAACTGTTTAGTCGAAATTTGTTAGGGAAAAGGATTTGGGGGTCTGAACATTACAGTGTAATTGAAACACAGTGAATGGTTTTATGAATAGATTGGATTTTGCCATTTAGGTAGCATTATATGAGATTTAAACCACAGGGCTCCACATTGCTGAAAGAATACATGATTAAAATAGGCTTTATCATGTGAGTATTTACTTTTATAAAAATTAAACACAGGGAATTCCGTGGCGGGCCAGTAGTTAGGACTCTGTGCTTCCACTGCAGGGGGCATGAGTTCCATCCCTGGTCTAGGAACTAAGATCCCGCAAGCCTTGTGGCACAGCCAAAAAACACAGAAAAACAAAAAACAAGAAAACTTTATACACAAAGTAATTGTGAAGTAGTCTCACATGACACTACAAATTTTCCTTCCAAGGAAGGATGAACATCCAGGTAGCTAGATGGTAGGGGTGCATTTGCCACTTGTGAGTAGATGATTATTACAATTGTGCTCATTTAGAGCGTGCTATAACGATCAACCTCATACAATTACTTTGACTTAAGCTACCTCATGGAAAGAAGTACTAAAAGATTAAAGGTCTTCATTTGTAGGATGCATAACTAATTTCAAATTAGTGCTAAAGGAATTCATAAACTCATTCCATAAGCAGCTAACCTGGATACCTCGGAAAATACAACGATAAACACTTCAATTGAAAAAAATTCTTGCTGAAAATGTGCTTTATAAAATTTTCTTTCATAGTGTCTCCTGCTTTCTGGAGCAGGCAATGCTTTGTGAAGTTATCTAATGGGCCAAGAAAACTCACTAAGCTAGTGACTTATACGCACAAGAAGTTCCAAAGCAGCCATCTAAGGCATCATATTTGACACACTAATCACCTAAATTGAGAGACAAAAACTTTACTCACCCATATATTCCATCAATATCAGTCCATATACTCCTATAGAAAAAAAAACTGATGAGAGATTCTCAAACTTTTCAAATGCAAGGACCCCGTTTTAAGCATCAGAACACTGTACAATCCACACAGGTTGAGAAAATGCATTACTGCAAATTACCACTATGGACTCCATAATGCTTATAACGGTCATCTGTTATTTTTACTGGTCAGCATCCCTTCTGTTTACTGAGGTCCCAATACCCCAGTTTTCCTATGGTGAACCATCCTCCTTTTCTACTCTCAATCCATTCATTCTGGATGATTTTGATTCAATTCTTATCTCCAGGGGTGGGCATGTGACTCAGGCCTGGCCAATCAGAGCATCCCATTTCCTTGGCCACACTAATTACTTCCAGGATGGGCATGGACTAACCCAATTTGAGATAGTCTTTGAACATTTGTTGGGATTGTTGAGAGTGAGACAGTCCCTTTTTCCCTAGACTGTTGGGATTTGCCTATATAAGCCTTTAGCTGTTGGTGACCATCTTCACAATAACAAAGTACTCATGAGAATAAAGCTCAGTGACAGGGGATAAAGCTGAAATATTTAAAGAGATGGAGTACCGTTTTCATGGTTTGGGCCCGTAGAACTATTCATGCCTGAATTTACTCAGATATATGAACCTCTACATATAATTTTTAGCTTGAATTGGGTTTCTCTTACTCAAAAGTAAAAGTCTCTTCTAATATAAATGCTTTGAGATGATATTTTATTTTACTAATTCCCAAGAGCAAATAATATTTAAAATATTAGCACAAATATTCATGGGACATATTATTTAGTTAATGAGAAATTAACATTCTGTGTGTATATGCACATGAAGACCTTTTGTAGTTAACTACCACAAGAGGTCAGAGATTCACAGGTTAGGAACCATTTTAGTCTAAATTATGGAGGTCGTGTAGATACAGATTAAGGCCACATTCATATAACTAAAATGTAGAGTAGAAGATGATTACTGTGGAAATCTAGTGGGGCTTAGTAAGCTAACCAACACTGCATTTTCTCTCTCAGTAAGCAGAGTCTCAAAGTAAAATATGGCTCGCATCTAAAAGTTATGTAGCACAGTTAGATGATGTTTTATAGTGACTGAAGATATTCAAGGGGATGTACCACAATTTTATTTTAGCAGATAGAATATTTAGAACTTCAATAACGCTACAAGGTATTATCCAGTAAAATAAAATAAGTTCATCCTCAATGTTGACTTAGAAAGAATCATGAGAATATATAAATAGCTATAGCTATTTTTTCAAGCATCGATTTATTAATTTGTAAATTTGTCAAGCTAACCTACTGCTTTCCAGGTGCCTCTAAACACACTATTTCACTTAATTCTGACAGTAATTCTGTAAGGAAGTAAAGTAGAAGTTATTGAGACTTTGTTGAGTTCTATGATGGGTGATGCATGAGCACACATACATGTACATATTTTAATTTAAAGTAACACCATAAGGTGAATATTACTGTATTACTATTTTATACATAAGAAAATTAAGGCTCGAAAGGAAAATAAGATGTTCTAGTTCATGTATTTAATACAAAGCAAATCTTGAATTAATACCATTTTTTCAGGACTCAAGATCCTCTCTATTTTTGACTTTGTTTTCTACTTCTAATAGACCTAAGTAGGGTGTATATGTCTGAAGCAGAATGAACGAGTGTAGCTTTATTTGATTGATGAGTGATGAGGACTGGCACATCTGAATTTCTTGCCTCCATATTGTCTTGGATACCGAAAACAATCATCTTTATTTGATTCTACTGCACCTCAATGGAGCCAATCAAAACTTTCTTTCCTTCCTCTTCCCTCCTTTCCTCTTCCCTTCCTCCCTTCCTTCCCTTCTTATTCTTGTTCTTCATTTTTCATCCTCCTCTTTTTCCTTCTCCTCCCCCTCTTCCTGCTTCACCCCCTTCTTCTTCTCTTCCTGTGGTAGTGATTTGGTGGAGGGTAAATCTTGCTTTGCTAACTTGACAAAGTTTTATTCTATTCCTTAGTCTGACAACAGGGACTTTTAAAAAAAGCTCATTTTAAACACTGCATTTTGGAAACCCTATTGAATTATGCCACTGGGTATACTCATCTATAAGGGTCAGTGGCAGGGTGAGAGACCAGAATAGTTCTGAAAAGCTTGAAGAAAAAGATGTAGCAATTCTAGGTAACAAATAAAGAAAAAGCCATGGAAATCAGGGGAAATGAGGAGGTCTGATATAGGGAAATAAACCACAAGGTCTCTCCCTTCTATCTTGCCCTAGGTTCCAAGACCAGCCATTTCAATACCGCTGTACTGTGCTAGTAATCTGAAATACTCATTCTTGTTTACCTCATTCCACATAGGTCTTGTTCCTCAGTGAGGTCCTGATTTCATTCCAGATGAGTCTCATTCATAGGGTGGGTGATAATATCCAGCCTGTGATAAACTCTATTGTCTAGAGTTTCTGCTCACAAACAAGAAGAAATCACAAAACTGAATGGGTCTACTGAAGTTCATGCCACTGCACTTGACTGGGATTTCCAAGATGATTGTTCCATCGGGGCCTCAAATTCAACCTACTGTAATCCTGATCTAATTATCTCTCCTTTTTCGTATGTCCTACTTTCTTGGCTTCTAATTTGTACTAATGCCACACCATTTTCCCAGTCACACAGACTGCACTGCTAATTCCTATTCGCCTGTACCCATTTAGTCTTCTTACCCCAGCACTTATGAAACCCTAGACATTATGTCTTTCTTTTTAAAATACATTTTTTTAAAGATCAGTCTTAGGTTTACAACAAAGTTGAGAGGCAGGTAATGAGATTGCTCATATATCCCCTGACCTCACACATTTATAGTCTCTCCCATTATCGATATCACTCATCAAAATGGTACTTTCCTTTTTTCTTTTTTTTAACCAAGGACAAACCTACACTGATACATCATAATCACCTAAAGTGTACAGTTTTACCTTAGAGTTCACTCTTAGTGTTATATATTCTACAGGTGGAAACTTAGATTACTGAGTTCAGATCCTTCTTTTCTAACATATGCATTCAATGCTATGAATATCCCCCTAAGCACTGTTTTCATTACATTCTACAATTTTGATAAGTCATTTTTCATTTTCATTTAGTTGAAATATTTTGAAATGTCTCTTGAGATTTCTTCTTTGACCGATGTATTATTTAGAAGTGTCTTGCTTAGTCTCCACATAATTTAGGATTCTCCAGTTATCTTTTGTTATGGATTTCTAGTTTAATTTCACTGTGGTCTGAAAGCAGACATTGATGATTTCTATTATTTTAAATTTGTTAAGATATGTTTTATGGCCCAGAATATGGTCTGTCTTGGTGAATGGTCCATGTGAGTTTCAGGAAAAATATGAATTCTGCTGTTGTTGGATGAAGTAGTCTTAGATGTCAGTCATATCCAGTTGATTGATGGCTTTATTGAGTTCAACCATATATGTCTTTACCGATTTTTCTGCCTGCTCGATTTGTTCATTTCTGAGAGAGAGGTGTAGAAGTCTCCAACTATGGTAATGGATTCATCTATTTCTCCTTGCAGTTCTATCAGTTTTTGCCTCATGTAGTTTGACAGTCTGTTGTTAGGCACATTAAGAATTGTTATGTCAGGGCTTCCCTGGTGGCGCAGTGGTTGAGAATCCGCCTGCCGATGCAGGAGACACGGGTTCGTGCCCTGGTCCTGGAAGATCCCACATGCCACGGAGCAACTAAGCCCGTGAGCCATGGCTGCTAGGCCTGCGCGTCCGGAGCCTGTGCTCCGCAACGGGAGAGGCCACAACAGTGAGAGGCCCGCATACCGCAAAAAAAAAAAAAAAAAAAAAAAAAAAAAAGAATTGTTATGTCAAATCGTACCAGTGTTTTCTTAGGTCAGTATCCCAAGGCAATGGAAATAAAAGCAAACATAAACAAACGGGACCTAATCAAACTTACAAACTTTTGCAACCCAAAAGTTGAGTTGCAAACCATAACCATAAACAAAACAAAAAGACAATCTACAGACTGGGAGAAAATATTTGCCAATGATGCGACCAGTAAGGGCTTAATTTCCAAGGTATACAAACAACTCACACAACTCAACAACAAAAAAATAAACAATCCAATAGAAAAACGGGCAGAAGACCTAAATAAACATTTCTCCAAAGAAGACATACAGATGGCCAAGAAGCACATGAAAAGATGCTCAACATCACTAATGATTATAGAAATGCACATCAAAACTACAATGAGGTACCACTTCACACTGGTCAGAATGGCCATCATTAAAAAGTCTACAAATAACAAATGCTGGAGACAGGGTGGAGAAAAGGGAACGCTCCTACACTGTTGGTGGGAATGTAAACTGGTGCAGCCACTATGGAAAACAGTACGGTCCTTCCTCAGAAAACTAAAAAGAGAGTTGCCATATGATCCAGCCATCCCATTCCTGGCCATATACCCCCCCAAAACTGTAATTAGAAAAGATATATGGACCCCTATGTTCACAGCCGCACTATTTACAATAGCCAAGACATGGAAACAACCTAAATGTCCATCAACAGGTGAATGGATAAAGAAAATGTGGTATGCACGCACACATGCACACACACGCGCGCATACACACAATGGAATATTACTCAGCCATAAAAAAGAATGAAATAATGCCATTTGCAGTAACATGGATAAACCTAGAGATGATCATACTAAGCAAAGTAAGTCAGAAAGAGAAAGACAAATGCCATATGATATCACTTATATGTGAAATCTAAAACATGACACAAATCAACATATCTACAAAACAAAAACAGACTTACAGATATAGAGAACAGACTTGTGGTTGCCAAGGGCGAAGAGGGGTAGGAGAGGGAAGGATTGGGAGTTTGGGATTAACAGAGGCAAACTATTATATAGATAGGATGGATAAACAACAAGGTCCTATTGTATAGAACAGGGAACTATATTCAATATCCTGTGACAAACCATAATGGAAAAGAATATGAAAAATAATATATCTATATTATATATAGATATATATAGATATATATAGATATATATATTATATATATATGTATAACTGAGTCACTTTACTGTACAGAAGAAATTAACACAACACTGTAAGTCAAGTATACTTCAATAAAATTTAAAAAAAAAGAATTGTTATGTCTTCTTACAGAAGTGACTTCTTTATCATTAGGTAATGTGTTTACTTCTGATAGCTTTCCTTACTGTGAAGTCTGCTCTATCAGAAATTAACATAGCTATTTCTGCTTTCTTTTGATTAGTGTTAGCATGGCATATTTTCCTCCATCCATTTAGGTTTTTCATTTTTATTTATTTATTTTTTTTGGTTTTTGGGGTACTTTTTGTTTTGTTTTTTTGTTTGACATTCTTTTTTTTTTTCTTTCTTTCTTTCTTTGTTTTTTAAATTTTTGGCCTTGCCGCACGGCTTGTGGGATCTTAGTTCCCCAACCAGGGCTTGAACCCACACCCTCAGCAGTGAAAGAGCAGAGTCCTAATCACTGGACCACCAGGGAATTCCCCATTTCGGTTTTGTTTGTTTTGTGTAAAAAACTTTTAATTGAAAATTTTATTGGTTTATAACATTATATAAGTTTCATGCATGTATTCTGACTTCTGTATAGCATACACTACAGCATATTCACCACCAAAAGTTTAGTTTCCATCCATCACCATGCTGTTGACCCCATTTACTCATTTAATCTACATGTATCTTTATATTTAAAGTGAGTTTCTTGTAGACAACATATACGTCTCTGTCTTTAAAGCGGTGCATTTATATCCAATGACATTCAAAGTAATTACTGACATAGTTGGACTAATACCTATCAGATTAATTACTGTTTTCTACTTGTTGCTTCTGTTCTTATTTGTCTTCTTTTTCTTCCTTTTGTGGTTTTAATTGAGTATTTTATATGATTCGCTTTTCTCTCCTCTCTTAGCATATCAGTTATACTTCTTTTTAAAACTTTTTTAGTGGTTGCCCTACAGTGTGCAGCATATGTTTTCAACTAATCCAAGTCTATTTTCAAATAACACTATACTACTTCAAGGGTAGTGTTAGTACTTTATAATAACAAATTAATCCTAATTCCTCCCTTCTGTCCCTGTATCATTGCTCTCATTTATTTCATATATGCATATATATGTTGCTATATATGTATTATTGTGAACAAACTATTATATGTTGGAGCAATTAAGAATAAGAAAAGAAAGTTTTGGGCTTCCCTGGTGGCACAGTGGTTAAGAATCCACCTGCCAATGCAGGGGACACAGGTTCGATCCCTGGCCCAGGAAGATCCCACACGCTGCAGAGCAACTAAGCCCGTGTGCCACAACTACTGAGCCTGTGCTCTAGAGCCCATGATCTGCAACAAGAGAAGCCATGACAACGAGAAGTCTGCATACCGCAAAAAAGAGTAGCCCCCACTTGCCTCAACTAGAGAAAGCCCATGTGAAGCAACGAAGACCCAACACAGCCAAAAATAAAAACAAATAAATTTTTTTAAAAAGGAAAGTTTTTAATTTTACCTTCACTTATTCCTTCTTTAATGCTTTTTCTTTCTTTATGTAGATCTGAGTTTCTGACCTGTATTATTTTCCTTCTCTCTAAAAAACTTTTTTAAAAACATTTTTTGCAAGGCAGGTCTACAGGCAACACATTCCCTCAAGTTTTGTTTGTCTAAGAAAATCTATTTCTACCTAATTTTTAGAGGATAATTTGGCAGGATACAGAATTCTAGGTTTGTTTTTTCTCTCATTGCTTTAAATGTTTTACTCCACTCTCTTCTTGTGTGTATGGCTTCTGAGGAGAAGCTGGATGTAATTCTTACCTTTGTTCCTCTGTGGGTAAGTTATATTTTCCCTCTGGCTTCTTTCATGTCTTTATCTCTGATATTCTGTAGTTTGAAGATGATATACCCAGGTGTAGTTTTTTTGCATTTATTCTGCTTGGTGTTCTCTGAGCTTCCTGGATCTGTGGTTTGGTGTTTGACATTAATTTGGGAAAAATCTCATTTAATATTGTTTCACATATTTCTTCTGTTCCTTTCTCTCTTTCTTCTCCTTCTGGCATTATGTGTATGTTAGACCTTTGGTAGTTGTCCCGCAGAACTTGGATGGGAAAGCATTCTATGGTTCTATGATTAGGTCTGTCTTTTAGTGAGCTTGTGTCTCTGGACTGTGAACTTCAAAAATGTTTCTCACTTTTTGGTCTCCCCTTAGGTGGGACAGGAGTGGGCTGGAGTTGGGTATTTCCCTTCTCCCATGTGGAAGGCTTGAGCCAGCTAGAGTTGGGTATTTCCCTCCCCCACATCAGTTAGGCTCTGGTTAACTAGTTTCTTTCTACTGAGGAAAGGGCTTGTTAAGAAGAATGATTGCTCTGGCATATTTCAAAATGATTCCTTTCCCCCTTCCTCTGCCAGAAGCAGGATAAGGGAGGGGATTTTTCTCAATATTTACTGTGTGAACCTGGTCTAGCTCCTGGAGGTAAATCTAATAATACTGTGGTGGCCCTCTTATGATTTGGTTTCTCTGGAGTTTTAACTCTCAGAGTTGCCTACTGAGCCTCCATCAATTCATCAATTACAGGTCAGGTTTCTTTTGTTTGTTTGTTTTGTTTTTGTTTTTGTTTTTGCGGTATGCGGGCCTCTCACTGTTGTGGCCTCTCCCGTTGCGGAGCACAGGCTCCGGACGCACAGGCTCAGCGGCCATGGCTCACGGGCCCAGCCGCTCCGTGGCCTGTGGGATCTTCCCGGACTGGGGCATGAACCCGTGTCCCCTGTATCGGCAGGCGGACTCTCAACCACTGCGCCACCAGGGGAGCCCAGGTCAGGTTTTTTTTTACCCTGGCACCAGTTCTCATGGTGGTTTCCACTTGTGAGTCTCTGCTCCAATAAGCTGTGACTTCCTGCATTCACTGGTCTGTCTCTTCAATCTTGAGGGCAGTGATTTGCCCTGTGTCCTCTTCTCTCTTATGAATCCAAGAGTAGTCATTTACATTTTAGTCTGCTCAGCTTTTCTCTTGTTCTTAGGATGAAGTGGTGACTTCCAAGCTTCTTACACGTAGAACTTTATACTGGAAGTCATAATGTCTCTTTATATCTCTTGAATTTGGACCCTCCTTTCCATTCCCCTTGCTGATGCCCTGGTTTGAAGTTTCATTACTGGGCTATTATAATAGCCATCTTGTTAGTGTCGATCTGAAGCCTCTCCCTCCTCTATTACAGCCTCACATCACTTCTAAATTAATCTAAAATGCTACTGACATCATGTAATTTCCTCACTTTGAAGTGTTCTTATTATCTTGTACAAATCCACATTCTTCATCCTGACACTCAAGTTTACCCATTATTTGTTCTACACTTAGCTTTTCAGATTTTCTCCCACTGCTTTCTCTTCATTCCTAGGGGAACCGGATTCTTTGCCCCTTCTTGAAGACCCTTGGTCCTATGTTTATTCCATGTGCTGTGACTAGAATGCCCTCACATTCCCAGTCCTGGTTAGTTGTTTTTTCTTTTTAATAAATTTATTTATCTTTGGCTGCATTGGGTTCTCATTTCTGTGTGTGGGCTTTCTTCTAGTTGCAGCGAGTGGGGGCTACTCTTCGTTGCGATGCTCGGTCTTCTCATTGTCGTGGCTTCTCTTGTTGCAGTGCATGGGCTCTAGGCATACAGGCTTCAGTGGTTGTGGCACGCGGGCTTCAGTAGTTGTGGCTCGCGGGCTCTAGAGTGCAGGCTCAGTAGTTGTGGCGCCCAGGCTTAGTTGCTCCATGGCATGTGGGATCTTCCCGGGACAGGGATCGAACCCGTGTCCCCTGCACAGGCAGGTGGATTCTTAACCACTGTGCCACCAGGGAAGCCAAGTCCTGGTTAGTTCTGAAGTTACCCCTTCTTTTCCTAAGCATTGCTGGCACTTTTGAAAACTAAGACAGGTATCTAATTATTTTGTACATTGATATTATTTGTGTACATCTCATTGTCCCTGCTAGATTGGGAGCTCTCTGAGGAAAGGGGTTATTTATATGTGTAATTCTCACAAGGGCCCCTTACATTCAGTATATGCTTTTTTGAATGAAAAGTGATTAAATCTTAGGTTTGGATTATTTCTCTTTTGGTGACTGGAAAATTAGAGAATAGTTGTGTGTGTTCATTTTGAACTCTGTTTTGAGCCTCTTTCTAAACACTAACTTAATTTAGGATTGTAGGTAGTTAATGAATAGGGAAACATCTTTCTTTGTTCTTTGTGCTATTACGGCATTGTTGAGAGCTGTTTTTTTGTTTTTGTTTTTTTGTTTTTTTTTTTTTTTTTTTTTTTGCGGTATGCGGGCCTCTCACTGTTGTGGCCTCTCCCGTTGCGGAGCATAGGCTCCGGACGCGCAGGCCCAGCGGCCATGGCTCACGGGCTCAGTTGCTCCGCGGCATGTGGGATCTTCCCGGACCAGGGCACGAACCCGTGTCTCCTGCATCGGCAGGCGGATTCTCAACCACTGCGCCACCAGGGAAGCCCATGTTTGTTTGTTTTTTTGCGGTATGTGGGCCTCTCACTGTTGTGGCCTCTCCTGTTGCGGAGCACAGGCTCCGGACGCGCAGGCTCAGCGGCCATGGCTCACGGGCCCAGCCGCTCCGCGGCATGTGGGATCTTCACGGACCGGGGCAGGAACCCGTGTCCCCTGCATCGGCAGGCAGACTCTCAACCACTGTGCCACCAGGGAAGCCCAAGAGCTGTTTTTATAGCATGGAGATAGAAGGCAGAGTTCTCTAATATTTTAAAATTTAGATGGATACAATATAAAACATTTCTGGAGGTGACATAGTACCCCACTGTAGTACTGTAGCTGAGAGGGCTGTTAGATGAAAGGAATCTTTTCTAAACTCAAACTGACACGGGAACAGTTAAGTCTGATTTGCGAGCTACTGAAGTGTCATCTTTTATTCTTCTTAAAGACCTTAACAACTTGAAGGTGAGAACAAAGAGAAGGAAAGAAATGGGGGCTCATTTATTTTTCTTGATGTAGAAATTGATGTTCATCAAAATCTTCTCTTGAACGACTTGCAATGATACAACTGACGGGTCGTAAAAATGTTCACTGGGTTTTGACATATTGGGTCACATTTAAATTTTATTTCTGGTGGATTTGGGGATTCAGCTCTCTTTCTGTGGATGGAAGTGTGCCCCACTACTTAAGAGTGGTGGTATTAACGACCACTCACTTGTACCATGATCTGCCATAATTTCCCAGGTCTTTTTCCCAGTTATTTTATTCTGAGTGTATGAATCTAATCCCACATTTTGTTTATTCATTAAAAAATATTTTTCTCCACTAAGGGACCAGCAGGGGGAAAAACTCAATTCATAAGCTCGTCTAAGAAATGAAACATATTCTCACTTCTGATGGAACTGAAGAGTGCTCTGAACTGCAGAAAATGAAAATGGGGAAAATCCTGGAGAATATGACAAAATATTTATTATGCCTTTAAAAAAATTATTTATTTATTTTTGGCTGCATTGCGTCTTCGTTGCTGCACGCGGGCATTCTCTAGTTGCTGCAAGCGGGGGCTACTCCTCGTGTGCGGGCTTCTCATTGCGGTGCGTGGGCTTCTCATTGCGATGCGCGGGCTTCTCATTGCAGTGGCTTCTCTTGTTGCGGAGCACGGGCTCTAGGCACACGGGCTTCAGTAGTTGTGGCTCACGGGCTCTTGAGCGCAGGCTCAGTAGTTGTGGCGCACGGGCTTAGTTGCTCCGCGGCATGTGGGATCTTCCCGGACCAGGGCTCAAACCCGTGTCCCCTGCATTGGCAGGCGGATTCTTAACCACTGTGTCACCAGGGAAGCCCTATTATGCTTTTTTATTGTAACCAAGTGATGGAGGTCACTGGTATTTTCTTACCATTTCAGAGATACGTACCACAAAGTCAGAACTCTACCGAGCATAGAGTAGCACTGAGAGACTATCTGATGGATACATGAATGAAGAAACAGGAAAAGTAGATACCAAAAAACCCACAAATGACTTTCTTGTCTTGTCCCTAGTAGCTGCTTCACTAGTCCCGAAAAAGGAGTTCTTGGCTTCTTTCTTAGTTAGAGGGAACATCTATCAGTGTGACAACTATCATAATGCATCTTAGGAACTGGAAACTTTTAGCTTTCTCATATATGTGGACAAGTGGTTGTCTTTTATATACCTCTTGTTGGAGTACTGAGTTTTCATTATTTCTACCTCCTGCGGTCACCTGGAAGAAATCCCTCCTCTGTCCACAAACTCCACATTATATTTGGTCTTTTTAAATAGCTGTTGACCAATTGTAAGAACCTCTTAATTAGTTTGGGCACCTTTTGTCCCTGCCTGAGTGCTTTACTGAGAGAGCTGATCGAATCATGCCTTTCTCCAGCTTTAAGTCTTTAAGTTTTCAAGGCCCACCTTAGCTACAGAACCTCTCCTGACCTGTCCTTTTCCCTCGCCCGACAGCCAGACACAAGATCATTCCTTCCCTGCTTACTTCCATACTACATACATACATTACATACATTACATACATTCCCTGCTTACATACATACATTACACAGTAACGTAGTCATTTACATCTCTTTCTGAGCATGTTGAGAGCTGAGGGAATGTCCTATTTATCTTTGCCTTTCCAGCATCTAACATGTTAAAAACATAGGCGATAATTAAATTTGCTGAATTGAGTTACACAAATATACTGGAAGCTCCCAGTGAAGTCCTGAGGAATTTTGTAGGAAACATTAAATTCTTTTCATGTTTTATGAATCTGTACCTTTTCAGCAACCACTCGTCACTTGGTACTGTATTCTTAGTCCAAATAATCCTATACTAATTCAATGACTTCTGCATCTTTTTACTCTTCGCGAAGCATAATTGACTACTTACTGTATGATAGACTTTAGAAGATGTAACGCAACTATGAGATAACCCCCATCTACACCCATTTTGTCCTATTTCTCCTCGCCAGCAACTAGAAAGAAAACCACGAAACAAATAATTCTGAGGCTGTTCTTCCTTGGGCAATTCATTCCAAAAATAAATTGTTTGAAGTGCATGTTCTGAGCTCAGGATCAATCAGAATTTTAGCAAATCCCACAATAAGAGTAGAATCCAAAAGAAGCGCACTTACTTGGGGTTTCCCCACAGAAGGAGAGGGAAGTGAACTTCCTAAGGGCTCTGTGTTCAGAGAAAATAATCACTATGTGGTACTTGCTGGAGCTCGCTTAGTGAAAAAGTGTTTCTCGGACAAGACTTGAGTCTGTTTTGAATTCACCTCACCTTTCCACTTTCATCTCCCTTTTTTTCTCTGCTCACTTTTTTGCAGAGCTTCTCCTGACCCCCTGCACCATGCCCCTTGGACATATGTCTCACAGCTCTTATTCCATTTGCATGTACTGTCTACAGGCCACCCCCCAAACTCTAGTAAAGCTCAAGTATTAATGGACTGATGGATTATTGACCTCAAGAGATTTTACACTTTTAAAAGGGCTCCTGAACATGAAAATGCCCTAGATCAAAGGGAAAGAAAATTTCACATGCATCTCAGATCACGTCATAGAGGCCCTGGGACCAAGAGAGCTTTTTGCTTTCACAGAGGTTGTGGGAGACTCAGTGTGATTTGAAAGATGAGAGGATCATACGGTAACTCTATTTTTAGTCTTTTAAGGAACCTCCATACTGTTCTCCACAGTGCCTGTACCAACTGACATTCCCACCGACAGTGTAGGAGGGTTTCCTTTTCTCTACACCCTCTCCAGCATTTGTTATTTGTAGACTTTTTGATGATGGCGATTCTGACCAGTGTGAGGTGATACCTCATTGTAGTTTTGATTTGCATTTCTCTAATAATTAGTGATGGTGAGCATCTTTTCATGTGCTTTTTGGTCATCTGTCTTCTTTGGAGAAATGTCTATTTAGATCTTCTTCCTATTTTTTGATTGGGTTGTTTTTGTGATATTGAGCTGCAAAAATAGAGTTACCATATGATTCAACAATCCCACTCCTGGGCATATACCCAGAGAAAACCATAATTCAAAAAGGTACATGCACCCCAAAGTTCACTGCAGCACTATTTACAATAGCCAGGACATGGAAGCAACCTAAATGTCCATTGACAGATGAATGGATAAAGAAGATGTGATATGTATACACAATGGAATATTACTCAGCCATAAAAAAGAATGAAATAATGCCATTTGCAGCAAGGTGGATGGATCTAGAGATTATCATACTAAGTGAAGTAAGTCAGACAGAGAAAGACAAATATCACATATCACTCATATGTGGAGTCTAATTTTTAAAAAACTCATATAAATGACCTTGTTTACAGAACAGAAACACACTCACAGATTTTGAAAACAAACTTATGGTCACCAAAGGGGAAACCTGGTGGGGAGGGATAAACCAGGAGCTTGAGGTTAACATACACACTACTATATATAAGGTAGATAACCAACAAGGACCTACTGTATAGCACAGGGAACTCTACTCAATATTCTGTCATAACCTAAATGAGAAAAGAATCTGAAAAAGAATATATATATATGTGTATGTGTAACTGAATCACTTTGCTGTATACCTGAAACTAACACATTATAAAGCAACTATACTCCAATACAATAAAATAAAAAAGATGAGAGGATCTACCACACATTCCTGACATGAGAGTTTATGTTATGGGTTTCCAAACTGTGTTCCTCAGTACTTGGGGATTTTGTAGAAGATCTTCAGAGGTCACCAAGGTGATATGAGGGAGAGACCAAGAGAACAAGTGGGTTTGTCTCTTTCCTGCCCCCCCACATGAACTAATAATAGTTGACTATTAAAAAGTATACTAAAGTTATTTGAGTAATTAATAGGATAATAGTACCACTATCATCTTTTAATAAATTGGGTTTTAAATTAAGTTTATTTAAAGATAATAGTTTTATTGCCAAAAACTTTTTTGGCAACTGCTATTTAAGCTCACACGCCCTGTGCCCAGGAATCCCCAATTAAAATGTAGATGTCTTTAAGCAAAAACCTATTCAGCTGTCACTGTTTCTGGGGTGTTAGTTATCAGAGAGCTAAGCCTTGAAATGCAGTGGGTAGGGTTTACAGAGAGGGGTCTACAGGGATGAAACATTTTGTTAAGGAGACCGGAGAAGTAGATAAGACAGGCATGAAAGTGGGGATGATTAGAAGTGAGATTAAGGAGTGTCAAAGACAAATTTGCCTGCTTCATGAGTTCAGCTATGATGGGCCCAGCCAACGATGCCAGACGTCGGGTTTTCAGAACTTAGAGATATATTACCTGTGTCTTGTTTAATTGATCACATTTGATATTCTTTCAGCACCCCTGAGTGTATCAGAATGACAGCTCATTCCTTACCTCACTACAAACACATACAACTCAAATTACTTTTGAAAGATTATACCACTATGGAAGCCTACTGACATAGCAAGTGAAATATGTTGAATTGTTTTTTTGACAAAACAATATCCTTTTTATTTTTAAATTATTATTATTTTTTAAATTTTTGGCTGCTTTGGGTCTTTGTTGCAGTGTGGGGGCTTCTCATTGCGGTGGCTTCTCTTGTTGTAGAGCATGGGCTCTAGGTGCGGGGGCTTCAGTAGTTGTAGCTCATGTGCTCTAGAGCGCAGGCTCGGTAGTTGTGGCGCACGAGCTCAGCTGCTCCGGGGCATGGGGGATCTTCCCGGACCAGGGATCGAACCTGTGTCCCCTGCATTGGCAGGCGGATTCTTAACCACTGCGCCACCAGGGAAGGCCCCTTTTTATTTTTAAAACTCTGGTGAAATAGGTTTCCATCTGACACCCCATTTTAAAAAAAATTAAATATGTTGAATTCTTGTTTCCAATTTTTCACTCTTTCCTGTATCCACACTCTTTGCCATGTAACTTTCCATGTCCTTGCACTGAAACAGGGATATACTGCCATGCTCCTTAACTTTGAGCTTGGCCACATGAAATGGTTTGATCAGTGGGATGGGGGTGGAAACAACTCTACCAGTTTCAAGTTTAGGCCTCATGAGACCTTGTGTGTTTCACTTACCCTCTGCACTTCTGTCATCTTCATCAGAAGTCCCTGGTCCAGCTAGTCTGTTGATCCAAGGAGGCTGAGAGACGTGTGGAGCAGATCCGGATCCAACCCGCAGCTCGGAACCACGTTGTTAAGCCCAAATAAGATCATCTGAGCCACCCCAGCTAATGTAGACACATGAGAAATAATGTTAAGAGTTGGATGCCACTGAGATATTGTGATTGCTTATTACACAACAATAGCTGGCTGATACCACAGATAAGATCTTGAGTTTTTCAGTCAGACAGATCAGAATTTGGGCAACCTCCCTAAAGATTCAGTATTCTCAGCCATAAAACGTATGTAATCATAACTATATCACAGTATTATAGGCATTAAGTAAAATAGTGTATGTAAAATACAAGGCAGAAGGTCTCACTATTAATATTATTATATTTAAAGATACAAGGATACTTTGGGACTCAGAAATGCAATGAAGTAGGAGACATGCATTTATTTCAAGATGGGGATCAGATGTTAGAACGTATGGTGGTTTAAAAAAAAGGCATTTATTCCAAAACATGGGGCAGATAAATCCTTTTTTCTTTAGTTTAATGACTGGTACACTTCACAGATTTACTACTTGGGGAGGTGAAAAATAGGCTTGAAATAGTTTTCTTTTAAAGGGAAATAAAAACATGACTTTACCAGCATCACTTGGTGTATAAAGTGCTATTAGTCACATGCCCTAGTTAGCACATTTGATTTGTTTGTGACCAAGAGTTCAGGTGAATACATTTGAGATTTATTTTGTAATTTTCAACATGCCAATATAAAACAGCTTTTTTTTTGCCCCTCCATTGCCATCAGGTCGGAATAAATTGACTCTTGATGCAAAGCTGTAGCCAGGGGTTGAAATTTACCTGTGATTAATGGTCAAAGGGTTGACTAGCTGCAACCCCCCTGTTCTTGTATATCACATCCTGGACTGGGAGCTGTTTTGTGTAAAATATTGAGATACTCACTGGTCTTTCTGTCCCTTACACGCCCTTGAAAGTGAAGAAAACTACTTGATTAAATTCGATGTTAAAAAAGAACAAAAGACAACTCGTAATGAATAAATGTTTTGTAAAATAAATTTCTAATTCTTGGGTCAAGTATACAATCGTAATATATCATTTCCTAACCAATTAGCAAGTGAATTGGTTCAGCCAGCTTTTAGCACCCAGGCGAAGTTTTCTTGCAGGGAGTTAGAACGGATACAAAATCCCTGGAGTGGAGGTCCTCTCCTGCCTTCTGAGGCAGTTCCCCTTGTTGAACTTCCATTCTCACAAAGAGAAAGCCCGCGGGGGAACGGCAGCCGGGCTGCAAGCAGCTGTGAAAGGCTTTATGGTTGCAATAAAACCAAAATGTGCTAGACTTGTCTTTGCTTTTTTTCATTTTGGTGCTTTGCTAATAAAACTAGTAAAAATGCTTAGGACTCATTTTTTTTCCCCTTTGAAACATGCACGTGTGTATGCAGCATGGATGGATCACTGTATTCGTTTGGATGCTTCCAAAAGCTATACCTGAGACAATGATTTGGGTGCATGTAGTTTACTGGATGGTGACCCCAGGAGGCTTGGTGAGGGAGTTGGGAAAAGAAAAGGAACATTCATGAGCAAGTTACTATCGTGGGAAACTGGAGTTCAATCCTGCTGGGACCCCCTGAGAAACCATGCAGAACACAACTAAGAATTGTCTCACTGATGGTTTAGAAAGCCAAGGTATTCCTTTGTGCCCTGCCCTCTTGATTGAAAGTGGCTCATGGAAGTGTTAACTTTTAGGCATTTCCAGCCTGCAGGCAGGACTCATTTCTGCAGACAGAAACAGATCTCAGGCAGAGAGAAGGCACGTACTGGATAACTATCCACCCAAGTTGCAGGTGACCACTGGGGTCACAGCAGAAGGAACGTGAGTGAAATTGCCAAAAGCATCCATTACAGGCACTAAAGGGGAACACTTGTTTCCTCTATTTTTATTTAAAGTTGAAAAGAAAGAAATCAAAGTTTCTCATGTTACATGAATTTCAAATGTAAAATATTTTTGTTTTAAACAATGAGTTTTAAAAAAGAAATATGTGCATTGTCCTGGTCTACTTCCACAAGGGTTTTTAAATTTTCTAAATTAAACTCTTTTGTCCCTATTGGTACGGGAAACAGAGTTATAAGGCCAAAACCCAGAATTTTTTCTCACAGCCAAAAGTCAAATGAGAAAAGTTCATTTAATCTTCAAGAGCAAAGATAAAGGTTTGTTTTTTATTTGAGGTTTTTTCCCCCTCCCGTTTAACTTAGCTTCCCTGCCTTAACTTTTCCTAATTTTAGGGATTTTGTTGCTAATTCTTACCACAAGATGTCACTGCTTTACCAGTCTAATATCGAAATACTTTCCCTGTAATCATTTAAAACTCTCTACTTTGCTGATGTTTCAATAGCTTATTGAAACACATCCACTGAAACTGTCAAAATTTTTCTGGTAGACAAAATTAGAAAATTTCAGTTGAGTAAAGATCAAATCACAAATGATCTGGTCATCTCCCAGAGAATCTAGAACCTTCCAGGAATTTTGAAATCATTACACCCCCCCCATACACATTGGGCAGATACAATTATTATGGTTAAATAAGATATTTTGCTTTTTCATTATTTGCTTCATTCTATGCTTTTAAGATTTATGAAGCTATCTTTTAATTCAATACTTCTCAAATATTACAAAATACAACCCCAGATGATGTGTTTCTGGAAAATACCTTTAGAATTTCGATTTAGCTAGCAAAAGGGAAACTTATGAAATCTGGATGGGGAGCATATCACATGTTTACTACAAAGAAGCTTCATTAAATAATTAAACCTCCAGGCAGAGGCTGGACTCCACAACTGTGCAATGACTTCGTGAATGGGGGTAACTCTTAGGTTTAGAGTCCATCTCCAGGGAGTTTTCATGCAGCAACCATTCTTGATAGCTGTTTTATAACTATATTTCTCCTACTTATAGGGACAAAGGAGTTTAATTTGGTATATAAAAACCCCCTTGTGGAAAAAGTCTAGGTCCTTGCAAACATTTGATTCAATCACTTCATTGTTTAGAATACTGTCCTTCAAAATGAATGTAACATGGGATACCGATTTGCTTCTTTTTCTTTCTGAACAGAGGGAAAAATCTTTTAGTATAAGAAATAGTAAAATGTGCCTTGGTGGTTCCTATGAGCCCGTATGATAAAGAATGATCTGTGGGCATGAAGCCATGCCTACATGGCACACTTCTGTCATTCCCTAGCTGTGTACATTTACCTATTTTTTTAACCTCTCTTCATGTCTTATTTTCTTCATCTCATAAGTGTGTGTATGTGTGTGTGTGTGTCTGTGTTAGTAACAATCCTTCCATAGTAGTGTTGAAATTAGAAATTCTATTAGTATCCTATTGCTGCTGTCATAAATTGCCATAAATGTAGAGGCTTAAAACAACACAAATTTACTCTCTTACAGTTCTGGAGACCAGAAGTCCAAAATCAGTTTCACTGGGCTAACTAAGGTCAAGGTGTTGGCAGGCCTGGTTCTTTCTGGAGGTTCTAGGAGAGAATCTGTTCCTTGTCTCTTTCAGCTTCTAGAGTGTGCCAGAATTTACTGCCTTCTCTGGTTCGTGGATTCTTTCTTTTCTCTTCGAGCAGCATAGCATCTTCAAATCTCTCTCTGGTTGAATCGTCACATTTCCTTTTCTCTTATAAGGACTCTTCCAATATCACTGAATCCACCCAGATAATCCAGGATAATCCCCCCATCTCAAGATCCTAAATTTAATCAAATCTGCAAAACTCCCTTTGCCATATATAAGTAGCATTCACAGGTTCCAATGATGAGGATCTGAGGGAGCCATTATTCAGCCGACAACAGAAATGTTGTATGTAAAGGTCCCACCACTGACTAGGTGCTTAATAAATAGAACGATGCTTATTATCATTGGATGTGAAATGTTAATTTAGCAGTGTGGTGCTGTGTCAGTGAATGACTCAATGATAAAATGACATTTTTCACATTCTGGGTATAGTGAAAGGACACAGGCATTTACTTTTCAATATCTACTCAGGCAAGAGGTTGATTTATAAGAAAAGTAAAGCCATTTAAGTCAGTCTTCAAATACAGTGTATAGAATAAGTGGTGTATTTCCTCCATTGAATTGAATCATTTTCATTTTGTCTTTGCTATTACAATAAAAGGAAGTCAGCATATTTTTACAGATCAACATTTAACTTACTGGTCAGCAAAAATACTGCGTCTTTATGTGGACTTTTTAAAGATACTTTCTCTTGCTCTTCAAATCAGGCTGAAAAAAAGCTATGCAGGGCATTGGGTGTCTGTGACATGATTTCATAAGGAACAATCATTTGTGAATCTATGGAGGAAAAATAAGATAAAGATATAACGTTTTAATCTCATTATTTTCATTTCATATTTGTCATATCTTGTTGACATTTTCTGTGTTATCTAATCTTGAAAACACTTCAAGCTATTATTAAAAAAAAATAAAGGACAACATCTTGTCAGCACTCCAACTTATGTGGGATAATTATATTGAAGAGAGTATCATTTGAATGCTTCAGTTTTGTACTGAGTTTAAATTACACGTGTTGTCAATATGCAATTAATTGAAGTAGAGACACCTGCAAACTAATGTCATCAATTCAAGTGTGTAAGTAGAATGTACACTTGCATGAAGTGGCCTATCTTCCTCCATTCACATATTATATATTTAAGATGGCTGAAGAATTAAATACTGCTCAATTAAGAACAAGACACTTAATGGATTGGAGCCTTTGGGAGACATAGGCAATAAAATTTATTCCAGGCAGATAAGCATGGCATATTCTTGCATCTCGTGAATGCCCACTGCCATGTGAATTTGTCATCCACGCACTTTTCATTAACTGTGTTTCATAGTAACTAGGTGTCAAACTCCCTAGACCACTGGTTTTTAATATGGAATTCAGATAATATGGGATTCAGAGAAGACCCATGAATCCCCCAAAATTGTGTAAGAAATTGTGTGTGTGTGTGCGCACATGCACTTTTTTTTGTGGTGTGGTTGAATGTACCAGTGGATAGTCAATACCCTTTTCTCCCCTTATTCTTGTATAAATACAGATTTTATTCTATCTGGAAGGTGCTTGGCCAAATAGTGCATGTGCCAATCTTCCCACTTCTAGCTAGGATTGTCCAATGAGAATTAAGTGGAAGTTCTTGGTGAATTTCGCGTCTCCTTAGGAATGATCAGACAATGTATAAAATAGATAACTAGTGAGAACTTACTGTTTAGCACAGGGAACTCTACTCAGTGATCTGTGGTGACCTAAATGGGAAGGAAATCTAAAAAAGAGTGGATATATGTATACGTGTAACTGATTCACTTTACTGTACAGCAGAAACTAATGCAACATTGTAAAGCAACTATACTCCAATAAAAACTAAAAAAAAAAAAAAAAAAAAAAAAAGAAAAAAAGAAAAAAAGATCAGACATCAGGCATGTGTTCCCTACCTGGAATGCAGATGTGACGGTTGGAACTCTAGCAGTCATCTTGGGACTTTTAAAATATCAAGTAATTACATTATTTTTAATATTTTTGTATTGAGGTAAAATTTATGTATAACGAAGCATTCAGACCTTAAGTATACTACTGTTCAATAAGTTTAGGCAAGTGCATATCAAGACCCACAGTATTTCCATTCCTCTGGAAAGATCCCTCACACTCCTTCTCAGTCAATCCCCACACATCCCACCTAAGAACTGCTAATCTGATTCCTATTTTCATACGTTAATTTTGTCTATTTAGAATTTCATATAAAGGGATCATACAGTATGTACTCTTTAATTCACCTAGCTTCTGACACTTAGCATAATATTTTTGACATCCATTCATGTTGCACATATCAGTAGTCGTCTTAGTTGGGCTGCTATCACAAAAATCCCATAGACTGGGTAGTGTAAAACAATGACTATCTCTCTCACAGATCTGGAGGCTGGGAAGTCCAGTGCAAGATCAAGGTGCCAGCAGATATGGTGTCTGGTGACAACCCTCTTTGTAATTTATAGACTGCTGCCTTCTTGCTGTATCTTCACATGGCCAAGAGAGAACATCTCTCTTGTATCTCTTCTCATAAGGACACTAATCCCACTCATGAGGACTCCACTCATGACCTGACTACCTCCCAAGGGCCCCACTATCAAGTACTGGGGATTAGGGCTTCAGGAGATGAATTTGGGGGCAATACATTCAGTCCATAGCAGTAGGTCATTCCTTTTTTATTGCTGAGTACTATTTCATGTTGTGAATATAACACCGTTTCTTCATCCATTCTCCTACTGATAAACATCTAACCTGTTTCCAATTTTTGGCTATCATGAAGCTGCTATGCACAAGCATATACAGGTCTTTATGTGGACATATGCCTTCATTTCTCTTGGATAAATAATAGGTGTACAATTGCTGGGTCATAGGGTAGGTATATGTTTATTTTTAAATTGCCAAACAGTTTTCCAAAGTGGCTGTAAAATTTTACACTCCCATTAGCAATGTCCTTGCTAACATCTGGAGTTGTCAAATTTTTTTTTTTTTTTTTTTTTTTTTTTTGCGGCATGCGGGCCTCTCACTGTTGTGGCCTCTCCCGTTGCGGAGCACAGGCTCCGGACGCACAGGCCCAGCAGCCATGGCTCACGGGCTTAGTTGCTCCGCGGCATGTGGGATCTTCCCGGACCAGGGCACGAACCCGTGTCTCCTGCATCGGCAGGCGGATTCTCAACCACTGCGCCACCAGGGAAGCCCTCAAATTTTTTTTAATATTAGTTATTCCAGTGAGTGTGCAGTGGTGATATCTGATTGAGTTTTTAATTTGTGATCCCCTGCTGATTAATGATATAGAACAGTTTTTCATGTGATTATTGGACACTGCGTTAAGGCAATGTTGGAGGACAGGGTGAGACCTTCACGGGACACACTCTAATAACAATAGTCACTCAAACCGCTTTTACAGGACAATGGGTATTGGTTTAATGGGGTCTGTAAACTCTGAGGAAGAATTGAAATGCTCTGGAGAATATTGGGACCTTTGAAGGATTTGTGGTGGAAAGGGAGACAGAGAAGAGAGTTGGGCTACCGGAGGCCAGAAACAGACCCTGGGATAAAACAATGAGAATTTCAGTGGGGGCTTTAATTGAGTTTTTTATGAAGTGTGTACTGTAAATGAACACTCTTCTATTCATCATACCAATTTCAGGAAAAACTACATTATTTACTTGTGCAGGAGCGGGAAAACTACTATTAGTGGCCTAAATCTGGGATGCCATCATTTTTTTGTGGATACAATTTTATTGGCACACAGCCACACATTTGTTTATATATTGTCTGTGGCTGCTTTCAGGTTGCAACGGCAGTTGAATAGTTGCAACAGAGATCAATTGAGCCTGTAAAGTTTAAAGTGTTTACTATCTGGCCCTTTTCAGAAAAAAATCGTCAACCCCTGTACTACTATGGGGTGGGGGAGGGGAATTACAATGAAGTGATGAGTTCTGGGTCAATGTGAGAGAGGGGCAAGAATTTTGGAGGCTGGATCCGCTAGTTCCAAGTGCAAGGAAGAACATTTGTAGATTCTCCTGGCTTAGCAGCAAAGTATTTGAAGGCTTACTGAGTGATGTGGCCAGACCATGAAGAGTTATTGAGCTTCTTTTCCTTTTTCTTCTTTCTTTTTGCTACTATAATTGGCTGTATGTAATAATTTAGATCGACACAGTCCTTACCTACCTAAGCTAGATGATACTGATGTGAAGGGACGTGAAAAAAATCACAAGGTCAACAGAATAAGAATGCTAAACAACAGCTAATATTGAAATACCTTTGCAGACCATCCAAATCCCTTTGCTCTGACTTCACGTTAACTAAGCAATGTAAAAAAAAAAAAAAAAAATCAATTTCTTGAACTCATTCATGGATTAAAGAGCAAACACAAAAACATGCTCTTTGACCAACTACAGTTCCCTCTATGAAATAAAATCACTGACTTCCTGATTCAAATTGGTTTCATGTGATCTTGGAGGTATGTGCCTGTTTTCTTTGGGCCTAATCACTCTTAAATAAGCTAAACAGTAAATACTGAAATTTAAGAAAGGCCCCAATGGCTACCAGAAAGACTATTGCACTAGGATCAAAAGGGACAGAGTTTGAATCTGCAAAGTTTACTAGTTATGTGACTTGGAGAAAGTGATTTCACCTCTCTGAGCCTCTTGGTTTACTCCATGAAATGAAATAATACACTGAAGCCCTTAACTTAGTACCAGAATAGAATAAGAGCTTTATAAACAAAGTTCCCTTCTTTATCTTCTGTGGCTAGGATTGAGAGATCAGACTTTGAATAATGGTGCTATGGGATGAAGTGTGCTTCCCTCCACCCTCATTCATATGTTGAAATCCTTACCCCCAGTGTGGATGGTACTTAGAGCTGGTGTCTTTGGGAGGTAATTAGGTTTAGATGAAGTCATGAGGGTGGGGCCCTCATGATTGGATTAGTGACCTTATAAGAAGAAACACTAGAGAGCTTGTACTCTCTCTCTCTCTGTATGCACAAAGAAGAGGTCATGTGAGCACACAGCAAGATCATTGCCACCTACAACTGAAGAGATCTCAGAATGAAGCCTACCTTGCCAGCACCTTGATCTTGGACTTCTCAGCCTCCAGAGCTGTGAGAAAAATAGGTATCTGTTGTTTAAAACACCCAGTCTGGTATTTTGTAACAGCAGCCCAAGCTAAGACACACTGTAACCCAATGAAGCCCAGTCTTGAAAAGCTCTTCTGATTCCCACTGAGCTCCACTCCTAAGGATTTTATGGTGGTAATTTAAGGAGCTATCTCAATAATCTGTACTTTTACATTGTCTGAGAGAGGGAACACTTACCAGCTATTCACTTTCTTGTCATTCTCTACTGACTCTGTTTTCTTTACCTTCTGAGATATTTTAAGTTGTTAGGAGATATTTTAAATTTCAAAGAGTTGATCTGGGCCTGTTATGTTTGGGTAGAAAGTCTCAAACTGTATTTTATTGAAAGTCCAACTAAAGATGAGAGTGGTGTATGGGCTAAGGATATAGTGGATTGAGAGGGTTATGTGGGCTTTTTAAAAAAATAGATTTCATTTTTTAGGGCAGTTTTAGGTTCACCGCAGTACTGGGCACAAGAGATCTCCCATATGCCCTTTGCCACTGCATATGCACAGCCTCCCCCATTATCAGCATCTTGCACTGTAGTGGTACCTTTGTTATAACTGATGAACCTGCACTGACACATCATTATCACCCAAAGTCCATAGTTTACATTAAGGTTCACTTGGTGTTGTACATTCTATGAATTTGGACAAATGCATGATGACATGTATCCACCATTATCATACACAGTAGTTACACTGCCCTAAAAACCCCTCTGTGCTCTGCCTCTTCATCCCTCTAGGACCTGATTTTGGGAAAGTTCAGGGATTCCAATAAAGAATCAGAATGACAAAATGTCTCATTCCAAAGCTCAAAGCCCCTAGTAACCATGTGCTGTTGTTTTGTCAATAAATACTATCCTGGGTCAGTAGCCAGGTCAAGGAATTTCAGGTATACTTGTTGGAATATGGGCTTTTGAAATCTCAGAATGTCAGCTGTGAATATATTCTACTTTTGCCATTTAGTGTTCACATTCAATGAAAAAGCTTTGTTTAGATTTTTTTTTTTGCTCCTTTTCCCTCCTTTTTATTTAATTACGGGCTAGACCTAACACTGCTGCCTGGTCATGACAGAAGGTGACTAAGCCTAAAACTTGCCCACAAAACCCTGAGTATTTCTAGGCAATGAGTTATGTAAAATCATGTTTTTCATTCATATCTAAATTCATACAAATTTTAAGTCTACTCTGTATTAAAAAAAAAGTTCTGTGATGTACAGGAAGGTTGTTATGTTAGAATGTGGTTTCCCCATTTTGCTCCTACTGTGCACCAAAATAAAATTTTAAATATTTGCTTCTTTAATATAGTGTGCAAACTGCGCTAACACACAGTGGAGGAAAAGGCTGTAAACACTGTCAGCCTTCAGGAGAACTGAAAGTTTCTCTGAAAAGCTTAGGAAATTGCTCATAACTCCACTCATTGACTGTAAACTCTACGAAGGCAAGGATTTTGCCCTGTTCAACTGTTCATGGACCTATCCCAGTGTCTGGAGCAATGCTTGCAGAGAGTGGCTACTCAGTAAATATTTGTAAATATTTGAAAGAAAGCACATGCATTTGTTTGGAAAGAGCATTTTTCCTAACATTAAACACTAGAAAAAAAGGTTTAGGGTTTTTTTTCTGTTTTTTTAAGGAATTGAATGTATGAATTAATGCCTTTCACATGGCAAGAAGCTTCCTTTTGGCCATTTGTCATATAAGCTCTTGCTTAACAATAACCCAAGAAAGCATACATTTAAAATATTTTAATGCATTGAACATAACTCTAAGAAAAGGAGCAGGGCTGGCTTCATGGGCATGTGGCCCATACAACTGCACAGGGTCCCATGTTTAGAAGGGCTTGGTTTAATGCTCTACTGTTGCCATCTTGAAGTTGTTAAAATTTTTGAACAAGAGGTCCTATAGCTTCATTTTGCATTAGGCCCTTCAAATTATGTAGCTAATCATAGAACTGAGTTGATATATTACAAGGCCATTACATACTAACTTATTATTAACAACAGAGTTAAAGGAGCTAAAGAAATGTAAATGAAAATTTTCAGCTCTATAATTTGTTAATTAAAACTGCAATGCCCACATAAGATATCTCTAGATGATCTAGAAGTCTCTAGAAATAGGCAAATTGTCCCATATGATAGGAGAAAGGAAGCAAAAAAAGACAATTTTAGAAATCATAATAGGACATGATATCTTGCTTGGTACCAGTTTTGCCCTTATTCCTTAACTTTCTTCATTTAGGTTTACAATAAAAGAGAGAAAAAGTAATGGGGGAGTTGAAAGAGGTGTCTCTGAGTGTTGATCCTCCTAATGTCTCACAAAAAATATTCTGACGAATATTCACACATTATAACAACTAAAAACAGAGCTAAGAATAAAGATGAGCAGATATGCTATTGTCAAAATCTGGGAGAAATTTCTCATGATGCTATGGCTTATGAAACTGGAAAAAAAATTCCCTTACCCATGCTTTGGTTCATTAGGCAGAGCACCCAGAGAGAAGATAGCAAGACATTTTATTCCTCTTGCACTGTAGTCAGAAGCCTGAGAGATCCACGATCTGTACCCATAAGAAAAGTTGGGGGGCATTCATCTACTAAGAGGAAAAAATGTAATACATCACTAAATGTAACATATCACTAATGTTCCTTGGTCTGAGTTTTTCTATGATCGGTTGTCTAAACTGTACTTAAGGCAAGAACAGATAGTTAGCAGTTCAAAATTGGACTGTGTAAGGAATGTAAAATTGCTAAATGAAGATATCAACTGTGCTAGCAAAGTTACCATTTTGTTATGAAATAAAGGAGCCTGACTTGACTTCTGCTTTAGATGTAAGGGCCATTTCAGACTGAGAGCAGAGCCAGATTCTACAGAACAAGCTGGAAATATGGCAAAAGATGGCTTGTTTTTTGTCATGGTTATGCTCGTCGTCATCATGATCTCATTCTGTCTTATGATGACTTCAGAATTCTGGGCTCCATGCAGGTCTTGTGATATACCCTTAATTTCCAGGTTGTCCTGTGTTGGGAGTAAGGCTGCCAACCCCTGAGACTGAGGCGAACAACAGATTTTAACCAAGGAGGTCAATGACTTGTGGTGCTGTGACTTCAGTCTGGGCCTGTTTCATCTATAAAATAAGAACAGCAGCAGCTGTCACACAGCTTTCTTATAAGGATTATATGATGAAATATATATGTAAGTCTGTATACTTGTATGTAAACCTTTCGGTAGGAGAGGAGGTGCTCAATAAACACAAATTTCCTTCCCAATCTACCTTTTCTCAAGTACCATTTCTCACAGAGCCTTCCCCTGCATAACACTATATCTTCTAAATATTTTCTGCTAAATTTGAAGACAATATGTTTAATTTTAATACGTAGCAACTTTAGACATTCAGGAAGTTTCAATCAATGTAATTTTCCATTTGAATCACAAACCCTTTCCCATGAATTACACTTCTAGCATTCTTGTATGTAAAGGCAGTACTGTTCTATTACCAGGATGGGCTCAGGAGTCAGACTTCTTTGGTTCACATCCCAACCCTGCCACTTACTAGTTGTGTGACACTGAGTACAATTTTGGTACAAATTCTGACATGATTTTTTTCCCACACCACGCAAGTCTCCGGTACTAGCTGGGCATCCTACAATTCAACTTAACTCTGACATTACTGAAACCCGAGCAGGAGCCTGTGGGGCTCCTGGGCACAAAGCCTTTCAAACAGTTGCTAATCAGGGAAGGGAGGGGATGCAGAGACAAGGGAGGAGCAGTCAGGAAACAACAGTGCAGCCCTGGGGCAGGGTCCTGGTTCTGCCTCAAGGGACACATACAACAACAAAGTTAAGCTCCTTGGCAGAACTAAAAGCCCCACCAAATGGAAGATGTTCCTGAGAGATCACAGTTTGACAACCAGGATTCTACAGGAGGCCAGATTAAAGGAACACAGGCCCTGCACACACCCTGATCCTTATCAGCAAACCTGCCCTTGAACCATTGCTACAAAACTCCTCACCAAATTCCACACCTCTCCCATGCCTCTGGGTTGGGACACATAGTTTTTCAGGGCATGAGCCCGCTCTGTCCCCCCTTTGCCTGGCAAAGCAATAAAGCTATTCTTTTTCTACTTCACCCAAAACTCTGTCTTAGAGATTTGATTCGGCACCAGTGCACAGAGATTAAATTTTCGGTATCACTATCTAACTGGAGACAGCGTCAGATCCCACAGGTTAAGGGCTCACTCTTACAAGACTAACCCCCCTCACCCCAACTTCAGACACCAATCGGAAGTCCAGCTTGTCACCTGTGCTTCTGATCTGCCAGATATAGATTGGAAGTTCCAAAACCCCCCTCCTTGGTTTTGATTAATTTTCTAGTATGGTTCACAGAACTCAGAGAAACATTTTACTTATTAGATTAGTGGTTTATTATAAAAGAATATAACTCAGGAACAGCTACATGCAAGATGCATAGGGCAAGGTACGGGAGAAGGGCATAGAGCTTCCATGCTCTCTGAGCATGCCACTCTCTCCAGCCAGGAAGCTCTCTGAACACCCCCCATCCTTTTGGGGTTTTGTGGAGGCTTCAGTACATAGGCATAGCTGATTAAATCACTGGCCACTGGTGACTGAACTCAACCTCCAGTCCCTCTTCCTTCTCCGGAGGTCAGGGGGGCAAGACTGAAAGTTCCACCCCTCCAACCACAAGCTTGGTTCCCATGGCAACCAGCCCCCTTTCATAACTGCTTTCTAAAAGTCACCTCATTAACATAAATTTAGGTGTGGCTGAAACAGGTTTGTCTATGAATATCAACAAACATTTATTGGTCTTATCACTTAGGAAATTCTAAAGGTTTTAGGAGCTCTGTGCCAGAAACAGGGACTTAAAACAAATATATATTTCTTTTTTTTAAATGCTGTACGCTAATTGGTATTTTATTATTATTATTATTATTTTTTTTTTTTTGCGGTATGCGGGCCTCTCACTGTTGTGTCCTCTCCTGTTGCGGAGCGCAGGCTCAGTTGCCATGGCTCACGGGCCCAGCCGGTGCACGGCATGTGGGATCTTCCCAGACCGGGGCACGAACCCGTGTCCCATGCATTGGCAGGCGGATTCTCAACCACTGCGCCACCAGGGAAGCCCGGTATTTTATTATTATTATTGCAATTTTTTTAGTGAAGTATAGTTGATCTACAATGTTGTGTTAATTACTGCTGTACAGCAAAGTGACTCAGTTATACACATATAGACATTCTTTTTTTAATGTTCTTTTCCATTATGGTTTGTCACAGGATACTGAATATAGTTCCCTGTGCTATACAGTAGGACCTTGTTGTTTATCCATCCTATATATAATAGTTTGCATCTGCTCATCCCACACTCCCAGTCCTTTCCTCCCCCTCCCTCCTCTCCCTTGGCAACCACAAGTCCGTTCTCTATGTCTGTGAGTCTGTTCCTGTTTTGTAGACAGGTTCATTTGTGCCATATTTTATTTTATTTTTTTAACCTTTGTGTGTGTGTGTGTTTTGTTTTTTAATTTATTTTATTTAATTTATTTTATTTTTCGCTGCATTGGGTCTTTGTTGCTGTGCACAGGCTTTCTCTAGTCGTGGCAAGCGGGGGCTACTCTTCATTGCGGTGCGCAGGCTTTTCATTGCGGTGCGCAGGCTTTTCATTGCGGTGGTTTCTCTTGTTGCAGAGGACAGGCTCTAGGCATGCGGGCTTCAGTAGTTGTGGCACACGGGCTCAGTAGTTGTGGCTCGTGGGCTCTAGAGCACAGGCTCAGTAGTTGTGGCGCACGGGCTTAGTTGCTCCATGGCATGTGGGATCTTCCCGGACCAGGGCTCGAACCAGTGTCCCCTGCATTGGCAGGCAGATTCTTAACCACTGTGCTACCAGGGAAGCTCCTGTGCCATATTTTAGATTCCACATATAAGGGATATCATATGGTAAGAACAAATATATATTTCTTATTATAAATCACAATGTCACATGAGCAAGTCACTTAACCTTCCTTTGCATACATTGGTAATTGCTGTATCATCTTCACAGGTTTAATTGTAAGGCTGTATGAGGTAACAGATGTATATTCCTCAGAGCAGTTTCTGGAATAGGCTAAGCTCTCAGTAAACATTAGCTATTATTTTTGATAGTAGTTAATAAGAAAAACCCAAGTATGAAAGTTTCACTTTCTTATGAATGGTCTCTGTTCTTTATATATTAGTAAATTTGCTAGGTATTTAAATCGTTTACTGTGGAATGGCACCATCAACCCTGGGTCATTTGGGGATAGTTTAATAAATACATTTACAAAGGAGTAGACAGAGTATAGGAAAACCACAAAGGGTGTGGAATACCCCAGAGCTACTAACTACTGAATGCTGGTACCACCCCTAAGCCTTAAGGTGTAAGGGGAGGGAACTGTTATTGGGACTTGGAGGCAGAGAAGGCAGTGTGGAGAGGAGAGAAGGGTGCTAGAAGCTGTAGCTTTTGATGGAGGAAAGCAGCCAAGATTAGGTGACCAGGCAGAGAGGGAGCCCGGGACTAAATCCTTTCACCTCCCTGCCCTCCTTCCTCTCTCCTGCCAGTACACCCTAGCGGCCAAACTGAACCCAAAACTTGAGGGAAGCGCAGCACACTGACACAGTTCTCCTGGGGCAGCCTCGTGGGCCACAGCAGGGTGGAGAAAGGGGAAGAGTAGGTATCCTGGACACATGGAAGATGCCCAGGGCCATAATCATGCTAATTCTTTTTTTAAACATCCTTATTGGAGTATAATTGCTTTACATTGTTGTGTTAGTTTCTGCTGTATAACAAAGTGAATCAGCTATACGTATACATATATCCCCATATCCCCTCCCTCTTGCATCTGCCTCCCACCCTCCCTATCCCACCCCTCTAGGGGCTCACAAAGCACCAAGCTGAACTCTCTGTGCTATGCGACTTCCCACTAGCTATCTATTTCACATTTGGTAGTGTATATATGTTAATGCCACTCTCTCACTTCTTCCCAGCTTATCCTTCCCTCTCCGTGTCAAGCCCATTTTCTACGTCTGCATCTTTATTCCTGTCCTGCCCCTAGGTTCTTCAAAACCATTTCTTTTTGAGATTCCATATATATGTGTTAGCATAAGGTATTTGTTTTTCTCTTTCTGACTTACTTCACTCTGTATGACAGAGTCTAGGTCCATCCACCTCACTACAAATAACTCAATTTTGTTTCTTTTTATGGCTGAGTAATATTCCATTGTATATATGTGCCACATCTTCTTTATCCATTCATCTGTTGATGGACACTTAGGTTGCTTCCATGTCCTGGCTATTGTAAATAGAGCTGCAATGAACATTTTGGTACATGACTCTTTTTGAATTATGGTTTTCTCAGGGTATATGCCCAGTAGTGGGATTGCTGGGTCGTATGGTCGTTCTATTTGCAGTTTTTTAAGGAACCTCCATACTGTTCTCCATAGTGGCTGGATCAATTTACATTCCCACCAACAGTGCAAGAGGGTTCCCTTTTCTCCACACCCTCTCCAGCATTTGTTGTTTGTAGATTTTTTGATGATGGCCATTCGGACCGGTGTTAGGTGATATCTCATTGTAGTTTTGATTTGCATTTCTCTAATGATTAATGTTGATGTTGAGCATCCTTTCATATGGTTGTTGGCAATCTGTATATCTTCTTTGGAGAAATGTGTATTTAGGTCTTCTGCCCATTTTTTGGATAGGGTTGTTTGTATTTTTGTTATTGAGCTGCATGAGTTGCTTATAAATTTTGGATATTAAGCCTTTGTCAGTTGCTTCATTTGCAAATATTTTCCCTTTTCTCCACACCCGCTCCAGCATTTATTGTTTGTAGACTTTTTGATGATGGCCATTCTGACAGGTGTGAGGTGATACTTCATTGTAGTTTTGATTTGCAAATCATGTTAATTCTTGAATTTAAAAATCTGGCAGTTTCATAAAGTTATATCTGATTTTGTAGCAATAAGCATATTTACTTTTTTAGAAAGAAAATCTTTCATATGAGGCTAATATCTATTGAAAAGGGTAATATTTCTATGAGCTCTGTATCTATAGACTTGTGTTAACTTTATGATTTCTATTGGGGTCAGTAAGTCTCTTAAAGAGAGAAATTAGGTTTCTTGGGAAAAAAATACTACTTTAAACCACAGCCAGCCATCTCACATACCTGTCCTTGGCCACAAGAGGGATAAAGCTCAAGAGGTGGTTGGTCTTAGTCCAGTCCATCTCCAAAAATATAAAGACTCCATAAGTATATCTTATTGACAGGTGGATCAGTCACATCATCTATATGGATGAAGACCTATGAAACAGGCAAAATGGTAAATGTACAATGTGATCTTTGAAAACTTTGATGTGCTCCTAACATCATATATACCAAAGGACGCCTATTCTTTACTCTGTTGCTTCTTGTTCACAAAGACACCCCTCGTAGCTTCTCATACACATTCTTCTGAACCGAAAAGGCACGACTGTCATTTCAAAATGCAGCCTCCCCTGGACAGCCTTGATTGATCCCTCCATCTCCTTCTGCTAACAAACATTATCTAGGGGGCTCCTAATCTGAGTTCACTGACAGCCTTCTTTCCTGTCATGGTCCCCTTCTTGCAACTGCACCAGTAAGGAGCAAGATGGTGTCTCTGGTTTTTACTGCTGAACTTCCTTTGGATCCCTGGGGTTCAGCTTACAAATTTAATAAGAAAATTTGCTCTCACCCACTCGCTCTAACTCTTACTAGTCTCCAGACCTACTCCACTGTTTTCTAAACTGTTTGGAACCAATTGAAAAGGTTACTCAGTTTCCCTTTTTTCATATCTCTGACACAATAATGGAACAGGGAGCCTATAAACTTCTATTAAGAGTGCATACATCCCTCCCCTGCTCCCACTGAAAACCATTTCCCATGTTTCTCTTTATCTGGTGGATTACTGTTGTCGTTTTACACCAGGCTGCTGGTAGTTTAATGTTAAGTGCTTCATTAATAAGGCTTTGTGCCTTAGAAAAATTTGAAACAGATAAATCTTGACAGTAAACAGAACTTATTTATTTTATTCTTTGTGCTTAACATCACAGAGAACAGTTTAAAAACAGTTTTGTTTCTACTTCAAGATACAGAAAAGCAGTACTTTACAAACTACAGCCACAGAGACAGAATCAATTAGTGGACGTATAAAAAGGGTTTTACAATTTAAAAATAAATGTTTGCCGCTAAAAGTAATAAAAGGATAAAAATCACTACCTTGAGAGAAGAGGAAAAAAGAAAAAAAACATACATTTTCCTGGAAGGATAGGGCAAACTCATGGGTGTGCTAACAATAGAATTTGTACAGAAAATAATTAAAATAGAAAATGTCTAGTTTTGCTTTATTTGAAATGAATTTGTGAGTCTCATTTTGGCAATATTTGCCAGTAATTCGGTTTCCATTAGAAAACAACCTTGACTGTTTTCTACTCAGTATGGTCCTCTGCAACATTATTATCCTAACTAATTCTATACAAGTGAAAATACTGGGTCTCTTCTAATATTTCCAACAGCCCTCCCTTTTCAAACCTTCCCTTTCCTCAATACATACAAAGCACCAGATGCAACCTTGAATCTGGTAGGGAACTTAAATGGCATTAGATCAACCTTATTCCAAATTAAAAAAAAAAAAGTATTTCAGCAACATTTCTGAAAGATGGCCAAACAGTGTCTGCCTGAATACTTTCAGTGAGGAGAGCTCATTCTTTACTAGGTGTTCCATTTCATTTGTGTCTAATTGTTAGGCCTTGTATTGAACAAAACTCTGCCTCCCTATAGCTTTCTAGCTACTGGTTCTAGGAAACAGCTGGAACATCACAGGTTGTTTTCTAATTCCACATGAGATAACTCTTCAGGCTTTGAAGAGCAATATCATGTTTCTCCAAGTTTCTTTGTTTTAGGATACATACCTGTCCTTTTCTCAACTTTTCTTCATATGAAATGATTTCCAGAGCATTCACCATCTTGGCTGCTTTCCTTGAAATACATTCTAATATGTGAAAGTCCTTTAGATAGATCATCTAGAAATACATGAAAGGTTTGGGTTATGTTCTCACCAGTACTATTAGGCTTCATAATGATGATACTATATAACTATCCATGTAGGCTAAAAATTGCACTTTTATGTTTTTTACTGGACATATTATATTTTGAGCATCAGTTGAACTCAGGATTATTTAAAACCTAACATGTTTTTCAAATGACTTGCGGCCAAATGTGGTCTTTCATTCTAAACTTTAAAAGTAAATTTTTGGCATCGAAATGCAGGACTTACTTTAAAAAAATATTATGTTTGCACTCCCCTGGTGGTGCAGTGGTTAAGAATCCACCTGCCAATGCAGGGGACACGGGTTCGAGCCCCGGTCCGGGAAGATCCCACATGCTGCGATGCAACAAAGCCCGTGCGCCACAACTACTGAACCTGCACTCTAGAGCCCGCAAGACACAACTACTGAGCCCGCGTGCCTAGAGCCTGTGCTCTGCAACAAGAGAAGCCACCGCAAGGAGAAGCCCAAGCACCGCAACAAAGAGTAGCCCCGGTTCGTCACAACTAGAGAAAGCCCGTGCGCAACGATGAAGACCCAACACAGCCAAGAATAAATAAATTAAATAAATAAATCAATTAAAATATTATGTTTGTTCCAACCCAATATTTTGGATTTTTATTACATCATCCAATGTATTAGTTCAAACATCTTGGCACGTGGAAATCTGAAAAGCATGCCTTTGATAGCCCCTTAATGTGGAAAGCACATCACTAGAGACCTTACTCTGATAGAGATCAATATATTACTCATGTGTGAATAGTAATTTGGAAGATTTTAAATGTCTATAACTGATAACAAAAAATATAATAGACAAATCTCAGTATTCAATTATTCAACTGATATTCTGAGTGCCTGTGATGTGTCAGGAACAGTACCAGATATGGAAGATTATCAGAGTAATAGATCACAATCTGTTCACATTCTCTGTATCTGTGCCTTTGTGTATTCTGAATCTGGGCATGGCTATATGATTTCCTTCAGCCAATGGTGTAACAGAAAATGTGACATAAGCAGAAGCTTTAAAAACATCTATGGATTAGAGCTTGCTCTCCTTGCTTGTCCTAGAAAACCTGAACCTTCAGCATGTGAATAAACCCACACTAGGCTGCTGGAGATACATGGCACTTTAACCCTTGCCACTCCAGCTAGCAGTCCAGCACCAACTGACAGCTAGCACCAACTGCCAGGCATGGGGGTAAGGCCATACTAGACCAACCGGCCCCTAGCAAACCTGCCATCTGACTCTAACTGTGTGTGTGAGCCCAGAGGAGCCCAGCCCAAATGTTCAAATCATGTAATCATAAGCTAATAAGTGATGGCGTTGCTCTAACCTACTAAACTTGGGAGAGGCTTTTTACACAGCAAAAACCGCGGTGCAAAGCATATCGGACACAGTCCCTGGCCTCGTGAAGAATTTCTAGTAAGATTCTTATTGGATGTGGTAAATTTTTCACCTTGTCATTACTACTCGTATCCATTCCCTTGTCCATGTGACTTTTCAGTTATTCCCATTAGATGCGGAGCATTCTTTCTGGGCCTGCCCATGGAATCTGCCTTGGCCTATGCAATGTGAGGGGAAGTGACAGTGCCTTAGAGGCATCTGTATTTCCACCCACCCTCTAGTGCTTCTGTCCCATGAGAAGGAGAAGGGTACATGGAGTTCACCTGAACCCAATGTGCAGTATGGCACCAAGGCCATCTGAGGCAAACGCGATCGGCTAGCCCTCAGGCAACCTGCGGAGGTGTGTGCAAGGAGAAATCACTATTGTTTTATGCCACTTTGTCATGCTGAGTTTTGGTGGCAATATCTAACTGACAGAGTGGAGCTACTTAAAGTATTGCTAAGTCAACAGTAGCATTTCAAGAAACAAAGTCACATAGTATAGTAAATTACCGGGTGAATTTTATCTACTGATAAATTTTTATATTATGACAAATGAAAAGAATAGACATTCAACTACTATTCAGACAGTTAGAAATCACGGGTCACTGCAACACCTGGGAACTGGGCAGCAGCAGCAGCAACAAGCTTCTAATTTTGCAGCTGCCTTATTTCTAGGACTAAAGGCCGTTTGGTTTTACGCTTGGAAACCACTATCACCACTATCACTCTTACTCGAGATTGTTCCTAGGCAGCCCCAGTACCAGTTGACTTGTCCTTTTTCCCCTTTATTATGCCAAGGTGGAAGGTGATGATTAAACTATTAATAGTAGATGTCAACAAGATTTTCGTTAGAGATATGTGCCCTTCTTAGGGGGTTTCTCAAACATCAAAAGACTTCAGTACTCAAAGGAGTTATGCTACAAGAATGGTCTGGCATAGACTGTTTTATATTTAGGGATGGACCACTTTCTTTCTGTTCAAGTCACAAAAACACAGATTGCTCCAATCCAGCCTGTATTTAACACTGGCCCTGCTGGTACACAAGAAAGAGAGTGTTTTTGTTTTGAATTTCGGATTTACCAAGTTCTGATATTTTTTCTGTAAATCATAATAAAAACAAATTCCTAGATGTTGCAGCAATGTAAAATTGCTGTAAAGGTTTTTCATTTGCTTACTCTTCAGTTTCTGTACTTAATCTTGTGAACAGGTAACAAACAATTCACAGCCTGGGACCACCTGGGAGCCACATTCTGAGCAGCGCTGCGATGAGAGATTGTGGGCAGGAGGGGACGGTAGAAATGGGTTCTGTTGAATTATTTCCTTGGCAATACCACAGGCATCTTGCTGTCTCAGACAAGCAGAAAGTGGTAAGCAGGAAGGTATCACTGTTTAGAGGATATCACTATTCTGTGTAATAATATTCAGTAATGAGAAATAATGAAATGATACAATTAAAATCATCTTCTGGCAACCAATATGATGATCATTTATTTAGTATGGTAACACACAAGAAGAATGAATTAACTCATCAAATAGAAACTGAGTATCTACTATGTGCAAGACCCTGTCTTAAGAGCTAGGGATAAATCACTGTATAAAACAGATGAGCCTTGGCCCTTACAAAGCTTATGTTGTAACAGGAAGTCCCCAAAATGTAGAATCAGTTTTGAATGGACCCTGCATTTTTGTCCTACTGCTGTTAGCACATATTTTTGATAAACCTCATTGGCTTTATCACAATTAATTCTTGGTTTCTTCCTTTCGCAACAATTTTTATTTTTATTTTTTTTATTTTTTTTTTTAAAAGAGGAAAATTTTATTTTTTAACTTGAGGAAAAAATAATAAAGTGGCTTTGAATTGACAAAATCTTGGAAGGAATTATACTTTTTATGTTGGTTTCTAAACGACTTAAAATAATTTTGGTAAGCATAATCAATAGCATTATTCTCTAGTTTTTTCTCCTATAATTTGCAACTCTCCTGGCACTCTTATAAAGCAAAGCATGACACTATATCTGCTCAAAGTTAATATCGCAACAATTTTTAAACCGCTGGGATCATTTGTATTTATTTCCTGACCTGAGGGTATAATTTTGGAGTAGTGGTCATTTGCCCTTTTCCAAGCAAATTTTTTTTAAAAAAATTAAAGTTGCATTGTGAAGTTGTCTCTGATCAGTTCTTTCATTCGTATTAACATGACCATGTCCCCGTGCCCCTGTGGAAAAATGAGGTACAGGAAGAGGAAAAGGACTACTGATTTGCAGAAGTACATGCTTGAAAATGAAAATTACAAAACAGGAAGTTCAGCTTACCATTTTCAACATGCAAACATTTACCACAATAATTATTTTTAAGTATCAATCTATACCATGGATCCTGGAGAATAAATTTATGAAATAAATTACCCTGAGAGCTACTAATGGATAATAAATTGCAATGGAAATGTAAAGGACCTGCTTCAACTATCGGCAGCATGGCAAACACCTGCTAATCCCAGATTTGTCATTTGCAAACAAGTTGACGTGCTGGGTATTAAGGCTGTGTGACTTGGAGCAAATTACTTAAGGGCTCTGGTTCTAAGTTTCCTTATCTGGAAAATGGAAATAAAAAAGTACCTTTCACATGGGTTGCTATGAGGATTACATGATATTCTATGTAAAGTGCTTAGCACAGTGTCTGGTACATATTAAGTGCTCAATAAGTATTAGTGATTATGGAGGGGATTGAGGCTATTGTGTGGACCTAAGTTTTTATATTCGATTTCTGAACATTTTTAGAAACAGCTGTCATAGATAAGTTCCTCTGCTGGCTGTCCTGGTACCAAGTGAACCAGTGTGACAATTTTTAGATTCCTAAGGGAATGTCTATTTGGGTTTCTTAATATAATTATTTCAACATAAAAGCATTAAAAAAATCCTAATTTCAGCATTCTACCAAATATCAGTAACAATCTTTTTAGAAGTTAACAAAATAAAGAGTGGGTTCAAAGTACACAATGGAAGATCAGCTAAGTTCCAAGAAGCAGATTCTAAAGGTCACGGGTTATTGGTCAGAGAAAGTAGAGACTACTTTGCTTATTTCAAGAGCAGAATGTTCTCTGAAGACATTTCCTCCTAACCTGTTCAGCTATTTCCTGCCCCTTCACTGCCACAATCTGCTACTTCAAACACCGCTTAGCAGGGTCACCCATGTACCCAAACCTGTCATCTGAAGAGCTCACATCCTAGAAGAGACTGTTCCTTCTTCGCACTGACTAAACTAACTTGATGAGATTCTCCCTCTCTTCCAAAATGTCACAGTCAATCTTCATTTCTGTAGAGCTTGGAACTCTAAAAGCCCCACCTTCTGGAACACTGCTCTGAACACAGAATTATGCTTACCTTAATAAAAATGTGCTAGCTATACATTTAGAAATAAGGCTACTACATCATTCCCAGAAACAAATATATCCTGGAGGATAACACAGTATGCAGAGTATCATAGTTATTTGATGTCAAGCATTATCAATTTAAAAATAAATGCACAAGCTCTTTTTTTTCAAACAGTAGGAAGTCTTACTGTTTCCTTTATTCCCCTGATTTTTTTTTTTTTTTTTTTTTTTTTGCGGTATGCGGGCCTCTCTCTGCTGTGGCCTCTCTTGTTGCGGAGCACAGGCTCCGGCTGCGCAGGCTCAGCGGCCATGGCCCACGGGCCCAGCCACTCCACGGCATGTGGGATCTTCCCTGACCGGGGCACAAACCCGTGTCCCCTGCATCGGCAGGCCGACTCCCAACCACTGTGCCACCAGGGAAGCCCTCCCCTGAATTTTAATTCCATTTCTATGACACGATTTTGTTCTATATTCCTCCAATGCAAAAATATATATATATAAATCAAAATTAATTTTAAAAAATTCCCATGATCATTAATCTTTGGGTTTAAAAAAATTCTTTATTGGATTATCTGTCAGTTATTATTAGAACACAATTAACCAAAACACTAGCAATATACTATACAATTTGATAAATAATGATTAAACATTAAAAGTAATATTTACTACAAGTGCATCTCTTGATAAAATAGCTACGTTTTTTTTCCTAATTCATTTATATTTCTGGATGAACACTAATTAATTCCACAGAGACAGAATTCAACATCAAGTCTACTTCCACTGTTTACTCTTCTAGGTGTAAGTACTGACAAACCTTCATATAAATAAACACATGGGAACAGAATTTTGTTAAAGGTATAACACTCAATTATTTCAACTCCTTCTGCGTTATATGCCAAATATAAAGTAGTCATATATCATCAAAAATAAATTTTAATGATCAGCTGACAATTCAGTTAGGTACTCCCATTTTGTTAAAAGCAAAAAAGCTGGAAACCATCTGTCATGGTAAAGGATTTTCCTAGTCTTTAGACTCATTTATTTTCCCAAGAGCAATGCTAATAATTCTAATCTTTTTTTGCACCCCACGTATTTTAATACTCTGAGGGATAGGTATTATAGTAATATTTAGAATGTTGGAGAAATAAAGTGACAGAATTGCAATTCTGCAAAGGCAGACTGAAAAAAGGTAAGTATCATCAGATTTAGGTAAGGGTGCATATGGAAGTTAAGATCTGGAAATTGATTTTCTTAAAGTTCTTGGTGCCCATATACCCCTTTGAAAAGCTTCATGTATTCCCAGTATAACCCAAACCCAGTATGAAGGCTGTTACACAGACAAAATGGCAGCGACAAGGCCTCCCCTCCGACCCCCCGCTTTTTACTACACTTGTAATGTTTAAACTCATGCTCACTGTAAGAAGTTCAGATGAGGGCTTCCCTGGTGGCGCAGTGGTTGAGAGTCCGCCTGCCGATGCAGGGGACGCGGGTTCGTGCCCCGGTCCGGGAGGATCCCACATGCCGCAGAGCGGCTGGGCCCGTGAGCCATGGCCGCTGCGCCTGCGCGTCCGGAGCCTGTGCTCCGCAACGGGAGAGGCCACAACAGTGAGAGGCCCGCGTACCGCAAAAAAAAAAAAAAAAATTCAGATGATATAGAAGCATGCAGAGTAAAAAGTAAAAACCCCCCTTCATGTTCCCTCATCCCTAATTCCCAGGGATAACCACTTTTCAGTAATGTTCTATGTAACCTTACAGACATTTTTGGTCATTTTCCTACATACACAGGTGTTTCACTTAACCGGGAGATGTTGCACTGGTTCATTTCAGTAGCCCCTAAGGATAAGTGAAAAGATTTCCCTTCCACTCCACTATACCCCTGTAGGAGTCCATCTTTGGTTGATTGGCCTAGAGACAGACCTTGAGATGAAGATTCATGTGCAAGTGATTTATTAAGGAACTGTTCCGGGGGGAAACTGATAAGCTACTGAGGGCAACAGGGCAGAGAACGGTAAGAAACTAAGCATAAAATATAATCTTCTTTGTTTTTGTAAACTGTGCATCTTGGAGCTATTTCCATCCTACTACATATGTATCTATCTCATTCTTTTAAATAATTATACACTTTTCCAGTATTCTCTGATATAGATGTGCCATCACTTATTTAATCTTTACTGATGTTCCTAAATAGCGACATTCCAAATTTTCACGTTTGAAAACAATTCACAAAACATATATATTTCTTTGGGCACATATATGATTATTCTGTAGGCAGTATTATTAGGAATGGAATTTGCTGGGTCCAGTTTATTTAAAATCTTGTTAACTGCTACCAAACTTCCTTTTTTTGCCGTATGTGGGCCTGTCACTGCTGTGGCCTCTCCCGTTGTGGAGCACAGGCCCGGCGGCCATGGCTCACGGGCCCAGCTGCTCCGCGGCATGTGGGATCTTCCCGGACCGGGGCACGAACCCGCGTCCTGTGCATCGGCAGGTGGACTCTCAACCACTGCGCCACCAGGGAAGCCCCAAACTGCCCTTTTAAAAGGCTGTAACAACATCACTCCACCACCACCACGTAAGAAAGTGCTCCTTTTCTTCAATGCCTTTGCAAACTCTAAAGTTATTAGTATTTACAATATTTTAGGGAAAGTGATACTATAATAGTAGTCAAAATTACTTGTGAGATTATGCTTTTCTTTTGTATACTTACTGGCATTTATATTTCTTTAATAAGCCACTGTTTATGTCCTTTGCTGATTTTATAAATTACGGTTGTCATTTTCTTACAGTTTTTAGGCGTTTTAAACTATTATAGACAATTCTTTGTCACTTCAAAAATATCAGAATATGCAAAAGAAAAAAAATAACAACAAAAAAAGGGCTTCCCTGGTGGCACAGTGGTTGAGAGTCCGTCTGCCGATGCAGGGGACATGGGTTCGTGCCCCAGTCCGGGAAGATCCCACATGCCGCAGAGCGGCTGGGCCCGTGAGCCATGGCCAAAAAAAAAAACTGAATATATTTCCCCTAGCTTTTGCTTATTTTCCAATTTTGCTCATGCTCTCTTTTGTGATATGAAAGTTTTCCATTTTTATGTGGCAAATTTCATCAATCCTTTTTTTGGTGGTTTCTGTGTTCATTGTATTATAGGTTTAGGAAAGTCTTACATTTGTAGATGGCTAATTTAAATCTCTACTAAAAACAAGAATGGTTGTTGCATTTTATCACATTTTTGAAACCTATTAAAGATGATCATATGCCTTTCCTCCTTCTTTCTTTTAATGTATTCTATTTCAATCTTACATTTCCTAATGTTGAATCATTTTTGTTCTTGGAGTAAATTTTGTAGATTCTAAATGTATTATTCTTTTAATACATTGATTTGATGTTTTATTCATGTGTTTGCATCAATATTGGTATGAGTTCTCTCTCTCTCCCTCTGTATGTGTGTGTGCATTATGGCGTGGGTGTCTTGTCTGAATTAAATACTGGCTTAGTATAAACTAAGCTCTTAGAATGAGTTGGGAAGCCTTCCATGCACTAAACATTAATATATTACTTTGTTGAAGGCATTCTTAACCTTTTCCTGAAAGCCATGTTAGTTATTATTTAGCTCAGTTACAGTAATCTAGTTTAGAGTGCTTCTCACTCTACAGTCGATGAAAACTTTGAATGAGAGCATCAAGTATGGTGAATAAAGATTTCTGAGTGGGGGCAAGAGAAGAGATGAATAGATGTAGAAACATTGGTAACGATAAGAAATGACTCTCCAAAGTCATAATTTCTTGGACTTGCTAGAGGTATCCAAAAACAGACAAAATCATCAGTGAAGCGTAGCCTTGGGCCATCGAGTGTATGAGTTAGGTACGCCACCCAATGCAATAACACCTAAGAGCAGTTTCTTCAATTGCATATTAATATTTTCATAATTATGGATCTGAATCACAAGAGAACATTTACATTATGTTCACTATGAAGAGAAGCACACTTAAAAATTTACTTCAAAGTGTTTAAAATTTAACAAAAGGTGTGGTGTTTGCAGAAGCATGTTAATCTACCCAGGTTTTAAATTTTAAATTTAAATGCTATCTACATCAGCAGCTTTCTCTCAAGCTTAGGTGTACATCAGAATTTACTTCAGCAAATAGCCTTGCCTAGGTCTTACCCTCTGAGATTCTTATCTAATGGGTAGTGGACAAGGGCAGGCCATCAGTGTGTTTTAAAATCTTCCCAGGTGATTCTAATAATGGAGCCAAGACTGGAAAAACACTGTCATTTGAATAGATGAGTGGTTCTCAACCAGGGGTGGTTTTGCTCCTCCCAGGGGACATTGGCAATGTTTGGAGACATTTTTGATTCTCACAGCTAGGGGGAGAGGGCTTCTGTTATTTAGTGGGTAGAGACCAGGGGTGCTACTAAACATACTACAATGTACAGAGACAGTCCCCAACGATAAAGAAAGATGTGGTCCAAAGTATCAAGTGCCCAGGTGGAAATACTCTAGCATGGTGGTACTTTTCATGTACCACCAATCACCAATCTTGCTGATTCCAATGACTAATCACTGCTCCAATCAGACCACTGTTTTTCTACCCCCACTGCCACCATCTTATTTCAGGTCAGCATCCCCTCACACTCTGATACCATGAGGGTCTCATCTCCTCCAGTCTTGCTGTCCTACATTACATTCTCAACCTCACGGGCAAAGTGATCGTTTTAAGACAATCTTATCATAAGCCCTTACTGAAACACTCAGGGGCTTGGGGTTGCCCTCAACATGAAGTCCTAGTCCCTAACACGGCACCCGGAGCTGTACTGAGGTTGCTTCAGCTCACCTTTCAGAACCTCATCTCTCACCAGTTGTTTTTTTTTTTTTTTCAAATGCTAAAATCAAGACACAACTAAACGGATTTCAATCCCTTCAAGGTCTTCTTCCACTCCTGAACAGTTACTCTTTCTGCTACTTGGAAAGTCACTATTTTCTTTGGCCTGGCTAGTCCTTTTCTCTCTTTTGGGTTTGGGTTTAGAGGCTATCTCCTGTAGGGAACACTGACTGAACCCCCATTCTAGGTTGAGTGGCCTTCCTGAATCCTTCCACACAAGGTGGTTTTTACATCTGTCAGAAAAGCGATTGAGCTCCCTTACTAGAACCAAAATTCCATGAGAGCAGAAATGGTTGACATTTTGATCACAGCTATATCTTTAGAGCCGTATACAATTCCTGGTTCACAGTAAGTTCTCAGTGTTTAAGTGTTAAATGTTTAATTGTTTGTGTCATGAAGGAGTAAATTATATATAATATTTGATTTCCTAACATTCTGAAAGAATGAAATATTACTCTACTCACATTATCTTTTTAAAGCACAAGACTCTGCTTTCCTATAGGAGCATGACGCTACTCATTTGTATTAAAATAAAATAGAATTTCTTCCTGAAAACCATTTCTAAATTTCCACTTAAGGTAAACATTCTTAAGGTAAAAGAAAAGCCCACAGAACTTTCAAGCTAGCGATTAACAAAAAAGTGTTAACTGTGAGCCTACTCTGAACAAGCTCTTCACTATGTTATATAGTTCAAAAGAATAGGTGAAATATATTTTTTGTCTGTAATAAAGTCATTTCACAACACTTGGCATGTAATAAGTGCTCATTAAACGTTTGCTAAAGACCAGCCAGAATGAGTAAACTATGACTTTGAAACAAATAAATTTTCATGTGCAAGTTTTGAATTTAAATACTTATTTTGATAAACGCTTCATATGTGAATTCTTCTGGTGTTGTTACATTTTGCAAACGAAAATAAACACGCTCTCAACAGCATTCTTTGTCTCAAGTTACTTATGAGATATTAGAATCCAGTGAAACAAAAGTGGCAATACAGAGTCAGGTTTTAACTGACAGTTAACTCTGAAACTTTGGGCTTCTTGAAGGGCAACCTTGACTACACAGTAATTTGAAAAGCTATTACAATATAGACTATAGTTTTCCCCTAAACTTATCTAGCTACAGAGTATATATTTTAACATGCCTTAAAGTGTGTTTATACACATATAATTACATACATAAGATCACAAAGTAAATTTTCTATTCGCTGTTGACATGCAAAATTCTATTTGTACATATATATTTTACGATTTCTATTTTTCTAGAAGTGATTAATTAGTGCTCCAGCTATAAAGCTTCTATTTACCTTGTCAGTGACAATCTCAAGGCCTCTGAGCTGCCTCTCACTTGACCTTGGTTGAAAAGCACAGGGAACAGCAACCTTGAAACTGGCATCAACAAGATTCATTCTACAGAAACCAGATGCAGCACAACAGAGAAAAGCCACACATTTAATTTTAAGGTTTTAGAGCAACCGCTCTGAATATTTCTTCTTCTTAAAGACTTTTAAGTGCAAACGTCTCCTTCATTTCACAAAGGGAAACAGTGTCATTCTGCCCCTTAACGCTGGCCAAAGGCATCGTTTGGAGACCCCTCTGCATTCTTCCCTTTGACAGGCACATGGCAGCAGGGTCCACACAACCCTGGGAGAACAACACAGCTGGATGTGACATTTAGCTGTGACGCTTTCACTGAGCCGATCCGGACTATTAAAGCATGCCGAAAAGCACGTCATTAACATGTGAACAAGAAGGTTATGCAGCTGTAATAGAATCGTGCAGTTCAAATGCACATGCATATATTATTTTCTACCTGAAGGGAGTTGTTTTCCATTGTCTTACACCAGTGTTCATTTGAGGGTGCAGTGCCATGGCTGTCCTTTGCCCACAGAATTAAATGCCTCGCTGTTTCTCCCTTCTGCGGTGAGAATACCCATTTTAACGACAGAAGCTGCCTGGCGGAGTGGGAGTGGAAGGGCAGGGGACGAAGACTGAGTTGGGGCCTTGCTTCTGGTTGTTAACCTGTTTTACTTCCTACATCGTTATTACCTCACTAACCTCCTAAAATCAAATCACACTTTCTTAAATTGTCATCTGATTATCATTTTAAGTTATGCTATCAGAATCAAAAATGAAACTAAAAGGTCTTCTTATCGAACACATGAATATATAAACCGTCCACCCTCTCATATATTCTCATTGTTTCCCTACAGGTAAACAAAATTATTCATATTTAGATATCCACATCAGGAAGACTTATATTAAAAACATGGATAACCTATGTGCAAAAGGGTTCAAAAGGGTTTGTATATTACGTTCAAAAACGAAAGAAAGTACAGAGAATCCTTGTTTTTCCTTCGTGCAATGGTATACTGGTAAATGTTTACCAATTGGCTCCCTGGAAAAGAAAAAAAAAGCCCCTACTGTAGTGTTTGCAGAATTCTGTGGTATAGATATTCCCACCATGGCCTATCCCAAGCTGCTGGTGAGGTGTTTCTGAAGGCTGAGCAGCTGTGTGGGCTCTCGCGAGCAGGTGCTAGCAGCTCCAGTGCTCCACTGTCTGAATGTCTTGTATGTGTCTCTTCCTTTCCACTCCAACACACAGTTCACACCTTTATTACTGCTTGCCTACCACGTTATAATATTACATTGTCATCATCTGGGGCTTCCCTGGTGGTGCAGTGGTTGAGAATCCACCTGCCAAGGCAGGGGACATGGGCTCGAGCCCTGGTCCGGGAAGGTCCCACATGCCGCAGAGCAACTAAGCCCGTGCGCCACAACTACTGAGCCCACGTGCCACAACTACTGAAGCCTGCGTACCTAGAGCCCGTGCTCTGCAACAGGAGAAGCCACCACAATGAGACGCTTGCACGTTGCAATGAAGAGTAGCCCCTGCTCCCTGTAACTAGAGAAAGCCCGCATGCAGCAACGAAGACCCAACACGGCCAAAGATAAATAAATAAAATAAAATAAATAAAAATTCATACATATAAAAAAGAATGTCATCAGCTGTTTGCCCCCTCCATTTCTCAGTGTTCACTCACTGCTTTTATCAGTCGATTAATAAAAATCACTGAAGCTCTATGAGCAATTCCCAGGGATAAGCCCTTTGGATACGAAGAAACGTAATGCATGGTCACTGCCCTCACACTGGTTACAAGCTAGCTAGAGAGACGAACACATGCATTCTGAAAATTCAAAGTTGCATGAGACAAGTATCTAAGGAGTGGTTTCAATACAAATTGCTCTGGGATTTCAGAGGAAGAAAGTATGAGGTTGGTATGTTAATAGTTTAAAAAAAAGATGTGGATTAGTTTTTCAAGGTAGAGGTCCAGTGAATATTTGTTTGTCCGCTTCTGATCCACTTCCTGCTTTTGAAGACTTTTCTGCCTTACGAATGGGAATCAGGGCCTATCTCCCAGTATCAACACTGAAAATGCTAAATACATGATTTCCCAGCATTCTCTGCAGCTAGGACACGGACAGGTGAGCTCTGCTCAACCAGTTAGGTACACCCATCCCAAAGTTTAAATCTGGAACAGGCGCACAAGAGCAAGCACCACTTACACTATATTTTGCAGATGAGCAGTAGCTAAACAGGCCATAGAGACGGTGATGCTGATGGGAAGACTCAGGGTCCTATGTCCCAGTTGGCTGCAGTGGTGATGGTGTGAGTTTTGAATCCAGTTTTTAACACAACACATACTGCTCTCCTGACACTTATGGGATGGGATGTGACTGTAGCCATGGCTCCTACACAGCCTCCATTTTCCTGTCCAGCTTTACTCACCTTCCTTGTTATTTTATTATGCTAGGAGCTAGTCTCTGTTGCTTGCAACTAAGGAATCCTGACTGACATTTAGAGGCAGGGAAGTTGTGCCGGCAAAATGAGCAAAGAAGTGGTTAGGAGTCACATCACCTAACTGCTCCAAATACTTCAATATCTAAACAGGTACTGAAGGATAACTTCTAACTTCTGTAGTCTACTCTTCTGGTCCCTTTTTAACTACTCAGTTGATCTTAAACACACTGTGAACTGTACTATGACTATCCCACCTCTCTACCTCTGCTCATTCATTTCCTCCCCACCAATGCCCCTGGAATGCTCCCTTTTCCTCACTGCGTCTAATTAAATCTTACCTATGTGGAAAGGCCTAGCTGAGATGTTTTATTTGTCAAATCTTCCTAGACTACCCTGACCCTTTAATGGGTCTTTCTCTTCATCTTTCTCTTCTCTGTACATTCAGAGCACCAAGTGGCATTACCAAGGATTTAGAATATTCTGATACTTTGCATGACAATTTATCATTCAGCAAATACTCCCTCCCTCCCTCTCCCAGTGGGTAAAGAATGCGTCTTCCCCTAAGGATGCTATTCTTGACCACGTTATTTATTTGCCTTGGCCAACGGCATGTGAGCAGAAGCCTAAGCGTGTGCTGGCAGTTTGGCTTACCTCTTGTGCTCCAGGGATTCACCATGAGGAGATCACGCCCTTGCTAGCCGCTGGGAGTGCAGAACTGAATCTAGTTTGGACCCAATCCTAAGTCTGACCAGCTGAACAACATGTCTTTGAGTGAAAAAAAATGCTTGCTGCTTTATATCACTGAGATTTTGAGGTTATTATGTAGCCTTATTGCAGCAATTGCTAATACACCATCTTTTACTTCTACATTTTCAGTGTCAGTGCCTTCTTTTCTAACTAGATTATACATTCTTCACAGCATCATTCATGCTTTATCTTCTTTGGTATGCATACATCCAGAACAATGGAGTGGTGTGTTTGGTAGACATATGTTTACTCATTGGTTCATGAAAGTCTGTTCAACTCCTACTCTGTCCCATGAAGCCATTTTTCCAGATGCAAGGGACAAAGGTAAACGTTACAGTTCTTGCACTGAAAGATTACATACGTTGATGATGGAAGGAGACAAGAAAATGGTATAATGATAGTGGATAAGTGCCATGACAGAGGAGTACCCAGAGACCCAGGGGAAGGACAGCGATGGCTAGCTCACTCAATTTGGTACTGGGTTGCCCAGTAGAGATGGCAGGTGGTAGCATGTTAGTAAAGGCTTCTCAGAGGAAGCAAACTTTAGACTGTGTCTTAAGGGAGTTATCCAGATGTAGAAGGATGAAGGACATCCCAGACAGAGGAACAGCACATGTACAGCTACAGAGGAGTGAGATAGCCTGGCATATTTGGGAAACTGCATGTAATTCAGTGAGCCTTCAACCTCCATTTTGTGTGGGGAAATGACCCAACTTTGAAGGTGCTTCCCAAGCATTTTCTGCTTCAGAAAGTTCATAAGATATCTCCAAAATCAGGAAGTGTGATGCCTCCTGCTTTGTTCTTTCTCACGATTGCTTAGGCTATTTGGGGTCTTTTGTGGTTCCATATAAATTTTAGGATTGTTTTTCCTACTTCTGTAAAAAATGCCAATGGGATCTTGATAGAGACTGCAGTGAATCTACAGATGGTTTGGGGTTTTATGGACATTTTAACAATATTATTTTTTTCAATCCATGAATATGGGATACCTTTCCATTTATTTGCATCTTCTTAATTTCTTGCATCAATGTCTTATAGTTTTCAGTGTAGAGGTCTTTCATCCCTTTCGTTAAATTTATTCCTAAGTATTTTATTGTTTTCAATGCTGTTGTAAATGGGATTGTTTTCTTTACTTCTTTTTTTAGATAAAACAATGTCTTCTGCAATCAGTGTGTCATTCAATCCACCAGGCACACAAATCTCACACCATGATGCACACAGAGATTCTTAGAGCCACTGCCATTGTATGGAATAAGGAAGCTTCAAATAGGTTACAGCAGTTTTGATTAGGCCTGTGGGGAAAATATGTCATTAAGTAATAATGATTGCTAACACTATGGAGCTCTTACTAGCTGCTTAGCACTGTTCTCAGTACTATACATATGTTATTTCATTTAACTGTCACAGCAATCCTATAAGATAGGAATCCTATAAGATAGGTACTATTATTATCCCCACTTAACAGGTGAAGAAACTGAGGCAAAGTAAGAATAAGGAACTTGCCCAAGGTCACATAGCTAGTAGTGGTTAAGCCAGATTCAAACCCAAACAGTCTGTGCCATCCTCTTTGGGCTTAATCTCTGTTCCTTACTACCTCCAGATTAATGGTAACATGAACCTGAAAAGAACTATTTAAGTCAACATAAGGAAGGGCCATACTCAAAACATGGCTAATATAAACATAAAAATATTTAAATTAGTTAATATCCATTTGAAAGGGGAAAAAAAGAAAGAAAGCTTTATCCTGTACTGCCTCTCAGAAGCCTGAAGGAGTGCAATGTGGACCTGAAAATGACTGATTAAATTCCTATCATCCTATGAGTGAAGAACCCATTCTATTATTAGTGAAATGACTAACACCAAGGGTAGTGGCTAAGAAGACACGAACGCTTACACGATACAGTGAAAATTGCTCTGAAGTATGTAGAAGGAATCAATTCCAGTGTTAGTTTAGTCAAAAAACTAAGATGAATCAGAAGCCACGCATTTTGACAAAATCTCCAATGATCTCATTTCCAAGACACGAAATATTCTTCTAGGGATGATTAAACAGAGCTTGCACTTTCATCTTTAAGGTATGATTATTACCTTTTATTTTATTTGATTAGTATATATCAAGGACATGATGCTTTTCATGTTGCTATGAAGCTGGGGTAGAAAACTTGCAGACATGTCTCCAGATTCTCCAGTTCAATTCTTGACATTTTTTTTTCTGTTTCAGCAATGATCTTATGAGTAAACATTCTCCAATGTCAGTTCTTGGCTCACTTGCTATAACATCATGCTATTCTTCCCCCTCTCAGGGACGTTTGGCATGCAAATGCAGAAGAGTGCTGTTATTATAGGAATAAACTTAAATCCCTTCTTGTGTTTCTAAGAAAATATACCACTCAAGGGCGATACTTTTTGTTGGTGCATACACTATGTCCCTTAAAGCTCTCTCATATATCCCAAGGGTAGAATCTTGGAAACTGTATTTCTCATACTCTTTAACAGGGTTTCAATTAGACTTCATCAATGAGAAGCACCTGCATGATACTTGGACACTGGAAGAGAAGGGGAAGCAGTCCACTTCCATCCTGCTGTCCCAGATCATCGTAGCAGATGAGAATGCTGAGGGTCCTACATGAACATTTCATTGTCTTAGCCCACAAATAACCATTTGTGCTCCCAGCCCACTGCCCAGCTCCAGTTGGTTGTGGCTCTGCCCACAGGAAATATAAGTGAAAACATGTATATTTGGTAAGAATTACATGTCTGTGCTACAGAGGTGGTACTTTATATCTTTGACATATTTATATTCAGTGTTGTTTGGATCACTGTTGGGTCCAAAAAGAAATAGAGGGCTTCCCTGGTGGCGCAGTGGTTGGGAGTCTGCCTGCCAATGCAGGGGACACGGGTTCGTGCCCCGGTCCGGGAACATCCCACATGCCGCAGAGCAGCTGGGCCCGTGAGCCATGGCCGCTGAGCCTGCGCGTCCCGAGCCTGTGCTCCTTAAAGGGAGAGGCCACAACAGTGAGAGGCCTGCGTACTGCAAACAAACAAAAAAAGAAGTAGAAAGGTGTGGGCTGGAATGCACGTGAGCTCTTGAATCAAGCCAGTTAGGTAAGCACAGTCAGTGAAAGGAAGTAAGACTTAGTGGGTAAGATCATTCTCTAAGTCTGAGACTCTGCTTCTGCTTTGTAAATAAGTTCATTTACATCATCTTTTTTTAGATTCCGCATATAAGCGACATCATACGGTATTTCTCTTTCTCTGTCTGACTTACTTCACTCAGTATGATAATCTCTAGAGAATGAACTTATGGTTACCAGGTGGGGAGGGTGGGGGGGAGGGATAGTTAGGGAGTTTGGGATTGACATGTACACACTGCTGTATTTAAAATGGATAACCAACAGGGACCTACTGTTTAGCACAGGGAACTCTGCTCAACATTCTGTAACAACCTAATTGGGAAAAGAATTTGAAAACGAATAAATACGTGTATATGTATAACTGAATCACTTGTACACCTGAAACTAACACAACACTGTTAATCAACTACACTCCAATACAGAATAAAAAGTTAAAAAAAAAAGATTTAGTGGGTAAGAAAGAACAGGAAGTAGGGTATGGCGGAACTGAGAGCACACGAGCCACGACGGTGTCACACTGCTTCAGGGAGATCCAAGAAGTCAATGAGAGTTGACTGGGAAGAAGCCAAAATGGAAAGAATGAATCTTGTGAATAAATCTTAGCTGATGATCTGGACCGAGGAGAATATCTGTCAGTGTTCCTGATTTATGTGAGGTTGTTAAAGAAGATATGTTTTTAAATGGCCATGACAAGTTGAAACAATGATCCTTAAATAATGTTTTTTTTTTTTCCCAAAAGGAGAGGCCTCTTTTTAATACTTTAGAAGCTGCATGACCTTTTAATTAAACATTCAAGCAATATCTAAGCATATGAAGTAGAAAGTGACAATCTCCCACATAATCCTAACCCCAAGTAGAGTTATTGATAATGGATGTTATCTACTGCACATATAAATACATGGATATGTAGATACTTACCTAAATATAGACCACAAATGCTGTTCTATAATCTATTTTAAAATATTACCTCATTACCTCTTTTCCTTGCCCTTCATGCTTTTTAAAGATGACAGGATATTCTACTCTAAGGATTACCAAAATCAATTCAGCCAGTCCTCTGAAAACAAACATGTATCTTTTATTCTCTTGCTATTATAGAAATGCTGCAAAAACATTTTGAACATACATCTTTGTGTACATATGGAAGTTTATCTGTAGGATAAATTTCCAGAACTAGAATTTTAGAGTCAAAGAGTATGTGCATGTAAATTTTTATGTATATTGACTATTGCTTTTCAGAAATACTGCACCAATCTGCATTTCTACCAGTAGTATATAAAAGCGAATTGCATTTTTTAGGAATATAGTCTACAAGGTTCTCACACAAGAACTCATGCAATCAACAAAATCAAACCTTGTAGAAGTTTTGAACAATTACTAGAGAACACAAGTGGAAATTCAGCAACAATTATGATATATCACAGTGACATTTTCCACAGCCCGCATAAACAGGTGGGCTGTGACTGGCATGGAAAATCCCAAGAGCCTGAGGGGATGGTAAGGGTAGTTTTGAATCTGTGCTTTGCTGCAGTTCTTTCCTCCTCAAATGAAGGAAGTACCACCTTCAGAATTTCCATTTAAGTTACCAGAGGTAGGGACTGAGGGGTCCTGAGCTTTAGAAGCTCATCAGTAGCTTTTATTTGCTAAATGAGTATGATATTATTACCACCTCCATCCTGTGAATAAGGACAACAGTTGTTGAATCAATTTTTTTAAAAATGACAACCTTTTGAGGCAGTACGCCTATCTTAGAGACAACACATTGCACACTTAGGCAGCTCAAGTTTCTTAAAGTGATTTCACAAGTTGGTAGTGTTAGAACAAAAATCCAACCTAAAGACTTCTGATGATACATCCCATGCTCTTTCTGGTCTGTCCAAACCTGATATGGAATTTATTCTAAATTTTGGTTAGACCCTAAACATATTTTGTTAAGGTCCTTTGTCTTCAGCATGAAATCCATGTATTTATAAACTTGGATTTTAAGAATTATACTTTATCTAAATGTTACTTGAGATTTAAAAGTTAGTCAGACTCCTGTACTTTTCAGAGACCTCAATAGGGTTTTTTTTCCCTCTCTCTGAAAATCAGGAATTTTAAACCAGAAGTATAAACAATTTGTAAGATTACATTAAAATTTCCAAACTCATGATATTCAGATAGTAGAGTTCTAAACTGAGTACACACAATCTTCCTATACTCTCTCTCTGACACCTGTTTATCATCATGGGAATATTTTTCTCATATTATAGGTGGTGACAAAGGTGATTAATAATATATTCTTGATATTTTCAAATGTAACCTTTTAAAATATTTCTTCAAAATAACATGGGCTTCAGAGATAAACCCATGCACCTATAGTCAGCTAATCTATGACAAAGGAGGCAAAGATGTACAATGGAGAAAAGACAGTCTCTTCAATAAGTGGTGCTGGGAAAACTGGACAGCTACATGTAAAATAATGAAATTAGAACACTCCCTAACACCATGCACAAAAATAAACTCAAAATGGATTAGAGACCTACATGTAAGACCGGACACTATAAAACTCTTAGAGGAAAACATAGGAAGAACACTCTTTGACATAAATCACAGCAAGATCTTTTTTCATCCACCTCCTAGAGTAATGGAAATAAAAACAAAAGTAAACAAATGGGACCTAATGAAACTTCAAAGCTTTTGCACAGCAAAGGAAACCATAAACAAGACGAAAAGACAACCCTCAGAATGGGAGAAAATATTTGCAAACAAATCAACGGACAAAGGATTAATCTCCAAAATATATAAACAGCTCATTCAGCTCAATATTAAAGAAACAAACATCCCAATCCAAAAATGGGCAGAAGACCTAAATAGACATTTCTCCAAAGAAGACATACAGATGGCCAAGAAGCACATCAAAAGCTTCTCAACAGCACTAATTATTAGAGAACTGCAAATCAAAACTAAAATGAGTATCACCTCACACCAGTCAGAATGGGCATCATCAGAAAATCTACAAACAACAAATGCTGGAGAGGGTGTGGAGAAAAGGGAACCCTCTTGCACTGTTGGTGGGAATGTAAATTGATACAGCCACTATGGAGAACAGTATGGAGGCTCCTTAAAAAACTAAAAATAGAATTACCATATGACCCAGCCATCCTACTACTGGGCATACACCCAGAAAAAACCATAATTCAAAAAGACACATGCACCCCAACATTCACTGCAGCATTATTTACAATAGCCAGGTCATGGAAGCAACCTAAGTGTTCGTTGACAGACAAATGGATAAAGAAGAAGTGGTACATATATACAATGGAATATTACTCAGCCATAGAAAGGAACGAAATTGGGTCATTTGTTGAGATGTGGGTGGATCTAGAGACTATCATACAGAGTGAAATAAGTCAGAAAGAGAAAAACAAATATCATATACTAACGTATGTATGTGGAACCTAGAAAAATGGTACAGATGAACTGGTTTGCAGGGCAGAAAGAGAGACACAGATGTAGAGAACAAACGTATGGACACCAAGGGGGGAAAACCATGGCGGGGTGGGTATGGTGGTGTGCTGAATTGGGCAATTGGGATTTTTTTTTTTTTTTTTCTTTTTTATTTATTTATTTATTTATTTATTTTTTTAACATCTTTATTGTAGTATAATTGTTTTACAATAGTGTGTTAGTTTTCCCTCTACAACAAACCAAATCAGTTATACATACACACATGCTCCCACATCTCCTCCCTCTTGCATCACCCTCTCTCCCACCCTCCCCATCCCACCCCCCCAGGCGGTCACACAGCACAGAGGTGATCTCCCTGTGCCACGCAGCAGCTTCCCACCAGCTATCTAATTTACAATTGATAGTATATATATGTCCCTGCCACTCCCCCACTTCGACACAGCCCACCCCTCCCCCTCCCCATATCCTCAAGTCCATGCTCGAGTAAGTCTGTGTTTTATTCCCGTCCTACCACTAACCTCTTCATGACATTTTTTTCCCTTAGAGTCCATATATATGTGTTAGCATACGGTATTTGTTTTTCTCCTTCTGACTTACTTCACTCTGTATGACAGACTCCAGGTCCATCCACCTCATTATAAATAACTCAGTTTCATTTCTTTTTATGGCTGAGTAATATTCCATTGTATATATGTGCCACATCTTCTTTATCCATTCATCTGTTGATGGACACTTAGGTTGCTTCCATGTCCTGGCTATTGTAAATAGAGCTGCAATGAACATTTTGGTACATGAGTCTTTCTGAATTATAGTTTTCTCAGGGTATATTCCCAGTAGTGGGATTGCTGGGTCGTATGGTAGTTCTATTTGTAGTTTTTTAAGGAACCTCCATACTGTTCTCCATAGCGGCTGTATCAATTTACATTCCCACCAGCAGTGCAAGAGGGTTCCCTTTTCTCCACACCCTCTCCAGCATTTATTGTTTCTAGAGTTTTTGATGATGGCCAATCTGACCGGTGTGAGATGATATCTCATTGTAGTTTTGATTTGCATTTCTCTAATGATTAATGAGGTTGAGCATTCTTTCATGTGTTTGTTAGCAATCTGTATATCTTCTTTGGAGAAATGTCTATTTAGTTCTTCTGCCCATTTTTGGATTGGGTTGTTTGTTTTTTTGTTATTGAGCTGCATGAGTTGCTTATAAATTTTGGAAATTAATCCTTTGTCAGTTGCTTCATTTGCAAATATTTTCTCCCATTCTGAGGGTTGTCTTTTGGTCTTGTTTATGGTATCCTTTGCTGTGCAAAAGCTTTTAAGTTTCATTAGGTCCCATTTGTTTATTTGTGTTTTTATTTCCATTTCTCTAGGAGATGGGTCAAAAAGGATCTTGCTGTGATTTATGTCGTATAGTGTTCTGCCTATGTTTTCCTCTAAGAGTTTGATAGTGTCTGGCCTTACATTTAGGTCTTTAACCCATTTTGAGTTTATTTTTGTGTGTGGTGTTAGGGAGTGTTCTAATTTCATACTTTTACATGTAGCTGTCCAGTTTTCCCAGCACCACTTATTGAAGAGGCTGTCTTTTCTCCACTGTATATCCTTCCCTCCTTTATCAAAGATAAGGTGACCATATGTGTGTGGGTTTATCTCTGGGCTCTCTATCCTGTTCCATTGATCTATATTTCTGTTTTTGTGCCAGTACCATATTGTCTTGATTACTGTAGCCTTGTAGTAGAGTCTGAAGTCAGGGAGCCTAATTCCTCCAGCTCCATTTCTCGTTCTCAAGATTGCTTTGGCTATTCGGGGTCTTTTGTGTTTCCATACAAATTGTGAAATTTTTTGTTCTAGTTCTGTAAAAAATGCCAGTGGTAATTTGATAGGGATTGCATTGAATCTGTAGATTGCTTTGGGTAGTATAGTCATTTTCACAATGTTGATTCTTCCAATCCAAGAACATGGTATATTTCTCCACCTATTTGTATCATCTTTAATTTCTTTCATCAGTGTCTTATAGTTTTCTGCATACAAGTCTTTTGTCTCCTTAGGTAGGTTTATTCCTAGATATTTTATTCTTTTTGTTGCAATGGTAAATGGGAGCGTTTTCTTAATTTCACTCTCAGATTTTTCATCATTAGTGTATAAGAATGCCAGAGATTTCTGTGCATTAATTTTGTATCCTGCAACTTTACTAAATTCATTGATTAGCTCTAGTAGTTTTCTGGTAGCATCCTTAGGATTCTCTATGTATAGTATCATGTCATCTGCAAACAGTGACAGCTTTACTTCTTCTTTTCCTATTTGGATTCCTTTTATTTCTTTTTCTTCTCTGATTGCTGTGGCTAGAACTTCCAAAACTATGTTGAATAAGAGTGGTGAGAGTGGGCAACCTTGTCTTGTTCCTGATCTTAGTGGAAATGGTTTCAGTTTTTCACCATTGAGAACGATGCTAGCTGTGGGTTTGTCATATATGGCCTTTATTATGTTGAGGAAAGTTCCCTCTATGCCCACTTTCTGCAAGGTTTTTATCATAAATGAGTGTTGAATTTTGTCAAAAGCTTTCTCTGCATCTATTGAGATGATCATATGGTTTTTCTCCTTCAGTTTGTTGATATGGTGTATCACATTGATTGATTTGCGTATATTGAAGAATCCTTGCATTCCTGGGATAAACCCCACTTGATCATGGTGTATGATCCTTTTAATGTGCTGTTGGATTCTGTTTGCTAATATTTTGTTGAGGATTTTTGCATCTATGTTCATCAGTGATATTGGCCTGTAGTTTTCTTTCTTTGTGACGTCTTTGTCTGGTTTTGGTATCAGGGTGATGTTGGCCTCATAGAATGAGTTTGGGAGTGTTCCTCCCTCTGCTATCTGTTGGAAGAGTTTGAGAAGGATAGGTGTTAGCTCTTCTCTAAATGTTTGATAGAATTCGCCTGTGAAGCCATCTGGTCCTGGACTTTTGTTTGCTGGAAGATTTTTAATCACAGTTTCAATTTCAGTGCTTGTGATTGGTCTGTTCATATTTTCTATTTCTTCCTGGTTCAGTCTCGGCAGGTTGTGCATTTCTAAGAATTTGTCCATTTCTTCCAGGTTGTCCATTTTATTGGCATACAGTTGCTTGTAGTAATCTCTAATAATCTTTTGTATTTCTGCAGTGTCAGTTGTTATATCTCCTTTTTCATTTCTAATTCTATTGATTTGAGTCTTCTCCCTTTTATTCTTGATGAGTCTGGCTAACGGTTTATCAATTTTATTTATCTTCTCAAAGAACCAGCTTTTAGTTTTATTGATCTTTGCTATTGTTTCCTTCACTTCTTTTTCATTTATTTCTGATCTGATCTTTATGATTTCTTTCCTTCTGCTAAATTTGGGGGTTTTTTGTTCTTCTTTCTCTAATTGCTTTAAGTGCAAAGTTAGGTTGTTTATTCGAGATGTTTCCTGTTTCTTAAGGTATGATTGTATTGCTATAAACTTGCCTCTTAGAACTGCTTTTGCTGTATCCCATAGGTTTTGGGTCGTTGTGTCTCCATTGTCGTTTGTTTCTAAGTATTTTTTGATTTCCTCTTTGATTTCTTCAGTGATCACTTCGTTATTAAGTAGTGTATTGTTTAGCCTCCATGTGTTTGTATTTTTTACAGATCTTTTCCTATAATTGATATTTAGTCTCATAGCGTTGTGGTCGGAAAAGATACTTGATACGATTTCAATTTTCTTAAATTTGCCAAGGCTAGATTTGTGACCCAATATATGATCAATCCTGGAGAATGTTCCATGAGCACTTGAGAAAAATGTGTATTCTGTTGTTTTTGGATGGAATGTCCTATAAATATCAATTAAGTCCATCTTGTGTAATGTATCATTTAAAGCTTGTGTTTCCTTATTTATTTTCATTTTGGATGATCTGTCCATTGGTGAAAGTGGGGTGTTAAAGTCCCCCATTATAATTGTGTTGCTGTCGATTTCCCCTTTTAAGGCTGTTAGTATTTGCCTTATGTATTGAGGTGCTCCTATGTTGGGTGCATAAATATTTACAATTGTTATATCTTCTTCATGGATCGATCCCTTGATCATTATGTAGTGTCCTTCTTTGTCTCTTGTAATAGTCTTTATTTTAAAGTCTATTTTGTCTGATATGAGAATTGCTACTCCAGCTTTCTTCTGATTTCCATTTGCATGGAATATCTTTTTCCATCCCCTTACTTTCAGTCTGTATGTGTCCCTAGGTCTGAAGTGGGTCTCTTGTAGACAGCATATATATGGGTCTTGTTTTTGTATCCATTCAGCCAGTCTGTGTCTTTTGGTGGGAGCATTTAATCCATTTACATTTAAGGTAATTATCGATATGTATGTTCCTATTACCATTTACTTGTTTCGGGTTGTTCTTGTAGGTCTTTTCCTTCTCTTGTGTTTCTTGCCTAGAGAAGTTCCTTTAGGATTTGTTGTAGAGCTGGTTTGGTGGTGCTGAACTCTCTCAGTTTTTGCTTGTCTGTAAAGGTTTTAATTTCTCCATCAAATCTGAATGAGATCCTTGCTGGGTAGAGTAATCTTGGTTGTAGGTTTTTTTCCTTCATCACTTTAAATATGTCCTGCCACTCCCTTCTGGCTTGTAGAGTTTCTGCTGAAAGATCAGATGTTAGCCTTATGGGGATTCCCTTGTGTGTTATTTGTTGTTTTTCCCTTGCTGCTTTTAATATGTTTTCTTTGTATTTAATTTTTGACAGTTTGATTATTATGTGTCTCGGCGTGTTTATTCTTGGGTTTATCCTGTATGGGACTCTCTGTGCTTCCTGGACTTGATTGACTATTTCCTTTCCTATATTAGGGAAGTTTTCAACTATAATCTCTTCAAATATTTTCTCAGTCCCTTTCTTTTTCTCTTCTTCTTCTGGGACCCCTATGATTCGAATGTTGGTGCGTTTAATGTTGTCCCAGAGATCTCTGAGACTGTCCTCAGTTCTTTTCATTCTTTTTTCTTTCTTCTGCTCTGCAGCAGTTATTTCCACTATTTTATCTTCCAGGTCACTTATCCGTCCTTCTGCCTCAGTTATTCTGCTATTGATCCCATCTAGAGTATTTTTAATTTCATTTATTGTGTTGCTCATCGTTGCTTGCTTCCTCTTTATTTCTTCTAGGTCCCTGTTAACTGTTTCTTGCAAATTGTCTATTCTATTTCCAAGATTTTGCATCATCTTCACCATCATTATTCTAAATTCTCTTTCAGGTAGATTGGCTATTACCTCTTCATCTGTTAGGTCTGGTGTGTTTTTATCTTGCTCCTTCATCTGTTGTGTGTTTTTCTGTCTTCTCATTTCGCTTATCTTACTGTGTTTGAGGTCTCCTTTTTGCACGCTGCAGGTTCGTAGTTCCTGTTGTTTTTGGTGGCTGTCCCCAGTGGCTAAGGTTGGTTCAGTGGGTTGAGTAGATTCCCTGGTTGGGGGGACTAGTGCCTCTGTTCTGGTGGATGAGGCTGGATCTTGTCCTTCTGGTGGGCAGGTCCTCGTCTGGTGGTGTGCTTGGGGATGTTGGTAACCTTATTATGATTTTAGGCAGTCTCTCTGCTAATGGATGGGGCTGTAGACCTGTCTTGCTCTTTGTTGGGGATAGGGTGTCCAGCACTGTTCTTTGCTGGTCCTTGAGTGAAGCTGGGTCTTGGTGTTGAGATGGAGGTCTCTGGGAGATTTTCGCCGTCTGATATTACGTGGAGCTCGGAGGTCTCTTGTGGACTAGTGTCTTGAGGTTGGTTCTCCCACCTCAGGGACACCGCCCTGGTGCCTGGCTGGGGCGCCAAGAACCTTTAATCCACACGGCTCAAAATAAAAGGTAGAATAAATAGGAAAGAAAAGGAAGGAAGGAGGGAGGGAGGGAAGGAAGGAAGAAAGGAAGGAAGAAATGAAGGAAGGAAGCAAGAAAGCAAGGACGGAAGGTGCAGAGGAAGAAAGGGAGGAAGGAAGAGAGGAAGGGAGGAAAGAAGGGGGAAGGAAGGAAGAAAGGAGGGAAGGAGGGAAGAAAGGAAGAAAGAAAGGGAGAAGACAGAGTAGTATAAAGTATAGTTATTAAAATAAAAAATAATTATTAAGAAGAAAAATTTCCTTTTAAAAAAAAACAAAAAACAAAAAACAAAAAACAAGAAAAAAAACCAAAACAAACAAACAAAAAAAAAAAAAAACAGAAAAATGGGTCGGTCTAACCCTAGGGCAAATGGTGCAAGCAAAGCTATACAGACAAAATCTCACACAGCAGCACACACATACACACCCACAAAAAGAAAAAAAAGGGGAAAATAATAGTATATCTTGCTCCCAAAGTCCACCTCCTCAACTTGGGATGATTCGTTGTCTATTCAGGTTTTCAACAGATGCAGGGCACTTCAAGTTGATTGTGGAGCTTTAATCCGCCGCTTCTGAGGCTGCTGGGAGAGATCTCCCCCTCTCCTCTCTGTTCGCACAGCTCCTGGGGTTCAGCTTTGGACTTGGTCCCGCCTCTGCGTGTAGGTTGTCCGAGGACGACTGCCCTTCGCTCAGACAGTACGATGTTAAAGGAGCAGTTGATTCGGGGGCTCCAGCTCACTCAGGCTGGGGGGAGGGAGTGGCACGGGGGCGGGGCGAGTCCGCGACGTCAGCGGCCGACGTGACGCTGCACAGGCCCAAGGCGCGCCGTGCGTTCTCCCGGGGAAGCTGTCCCTGGATCCCGGGACCCCGGCAGTGGCGGACTGCCCGGGCTCCCGGGAGGGCCGGTGTGGAGAGTGACCTGTGCTCACACACAGGCCTCTTGGTGGTGGCAGCAGCAACCTTAGCGTCCGACACCCGTCTCTACTGTCCGTGCCGACAGCCGCGGCTCGCGCCCGTTTATGGAGCTCCTCTACGCGGTGCTCTTAATCCCCTCACCTCACACCCGAGGAAGCAAAGAGGCAAGAAAAAGTCTCTTGTCTCTTCGGCAGCTCCGCGCCCGGTTCTAGGGCTCCTTTAAGCGGCGCACTTAATCCCCTCTCCTCGCGCCCAGGCAGCAAAGAGGGAGGAAAAGGTCTCTTGCCTCTTCGGCAGCTCCAGACTTCTCCCGAACTCCCTCCCGGCCAGCCGTGGCGCACTAGCCCCCTTCAAGCTGTCTTCACTCTGCCAACTCCAGCCCTTTCCCCGGGATCCGACTGAAGCCCGAGCCTCAGCTCCCGGCCCCGCCCGCCCCGGCGGTCGAGCAGACAAGCCTCTCGGGCTGGTGAGCGCCGATCGGCACCGATCCTCTGCGGGATTCTCTCCGCTTTGCCCTCCGCACCCCTGTGGCTGAGCTGTCCTCCGCGGCTCCGGAGCTTCCCCCTCCGGCGCCCGCAGTCTCCGCCCGCGAAGGGGCCTCTAGTGTGTAGGAGTCTTTCCTCCTTCTCGGCTCCCTCCCACTGGCGTAGGTCCCGTCCCTATTCTTTTGTCCCTGTTTATTCTTTTTTCTTTTGCCCTACCCAGATATGTGGGGAGTTTCTTGCCTTTTTGGAGGTCCGAGGTCCTCTGCCAGCGTTCGGTGGGTGCTCTACAGGAGAAGCTCCACGTGTAGATGTATTTCTGATGTCTCTTCTCCGGATTTGAAACTCTTCCCTCCTCGTAGCCTTCAGGTGGGCAATTGGGATTGACATGTATACACTGATGTGTATGAAATTGATGACTGATAAGAAGCTGTTGTATAAACAAACAAAAAAACAACTAATACTAAACTTTCTTTGGGTTATTTGTATGGAAATATGTTAATATAAATGTTTCAGACATTACATGAAATTTCTAAAAATCTTATATGTTCTGATACAGTTATAAGTCATAATTCTAGTTATTACTTTAAAATGTATATCTCAGAAATAACTAAATTTCCTTGTCAATTGCATTATTATGAACTTTCATCAAATCTTTAACCATGGTCATTTTAAAGTCTTTTGTCATTTAAAGACAGTTCTGGGTGTACTCTGATGCTTTTGCAAATATGTTCCTATATAAAAGGGTTTCATCTTCAAGGAATTCATGGAAAAGACTGACAATTACAGGTTTCTGGTAACTGACTATACAGCTGAACTGAATGAATAAGCATTTTCAGAACTCTAATGGAAAACTGATGAATTCATAAAAGTGCTAACAAAAGATCAAGATGAAAAAAATACTAATTACGTGGACTGAGTGAACTGATGAGGATGAGTATAATTTTTGTGACTTTCTGTTTGAATAAAAAAAAAAAATGGAAAGAACCAAAATGTCTAATAACAGGAGATTGGTTAAATAAGTTATGATAAATTTCTTTGCTGAGCTCTTGTACATAATGAAACTGTTCAGTAATGAAGATGAATGCTTGTGCTATAATGTAAAGCATATATGTATAAAATATATCTATTATACCCCCCATAAAAAGATGATCAAATATAAAATTAATATTAAAACATTAAAAAATATTCAAAAAACTGAATTAGGTAATTCTATATGTACTCACTTGGAAAGATATGCACATTGAGTTACATATGTTTCTGCGTAACATTAGCATATGCTCTAACTTTTAAATGATGTCTGTAGAGTTACTGTGCGTATGTTACATAGGCATATGATATATGTATGTACATGCATTTGCACACACACACAGAGGAGTCTAACGGTGTATACAAACTGAAATTAGAGAGGAAGGCCTCCTTTGTATACTTCAGCACCGACCGAATTTGCTACAACAGGCACAAGACTTCTTTAAAAAATGTATTTGTATTATAAAAAAAAAAACAGGCAGGGCTTCCCTGGTGGCGCAAGAGTCCGCCTGCCGATGCAGGGGACACGGGTTCGTGCCCCGGTCCGGGAGGATCCCACGTGCCGCGGAGCTGCTGGGCCCGTGAGCCATGGCCGCTGGGCCTGTGCGTCCGGAGCCTGTGCTCTGCAACGGGAGAGGTCAGAACAGTGAGAGGCCCACGTACCGGGGAAAACAAAACAAAAACCAGGCAGAGATTCTAGTTCATTCCCCGTCATTCAAAATAAACAGAGGTCTGATAAATAAAAAAATAATAATAATAAAAAAAATAACATGGGCTTACTCTTCTGTCTCAATTTCCTTTTTAATATTCCCTTTTTTCTTTCTTTCTCTCACATTTTTCCTTTGCTTATTAAATTTCCCTAAGAACTAACCCTGGTATTATGATTTCATTTCATTATGTTAGAGCACTGACCCATTTTAAATCGTTAGTAATTTTGTAAAGACAACTTGTTATTATACCTAGAGATAGTGTAATAAATAGGTTAGAGAGTATCTGACTGTAATCACACAGAGTAGATTGCCTAGTATTTCTTACTGGGGAAGCTACAAAGGCCCCTTAGAGAAAGAAAAATCTGTGCTGTGCTGAAGGCAACTTAAAGCAACAGACTGCATTTTGATTATCACTGAATCCCCAGTCTAAAACAATGCCAGGAACTTAATAGGAAATCTATAAATATTTATTAAATGAATGTAGTTATTAGGCAGGTTACTTAACCTCCATGGCCACGACTGCTGCACAGCTTCTCCAAGGCATTGTAGATAACAGATTACATATGCCCAGAGACATATGTGCATGACAATTCTGTCTGTTGTGATCATAGTCATTATTTTATAATACTTTTAGTGTACTTACTAAAATCTTGTGTGCCTTCCTCTTTGTTCTACTGACTTCGAATTTCCATTCGTAGGTATTATTGAACAGAAACATGTACATATGTGCATGTATGAGAATGCTCATAACAACATCATTCTTAATACTCCCCAACTCAAAATTACCAAAATGTCATCAGCATGGTAGATTACAATGGAATAATGCACAGCAATGCAAATGAATAGCTATACACAGTACCATGGATACTTACTAATACTGAGAAAGACACCAACGCAAAAGATTAAGTACTGTAAGCGTGCATATACATATAAAGTTTAAAAGGTAAAACCAAGCTACTGTGTTAGAAAACAGGATACTCGTTACTCTGGGGAAAAAGCTTAGGTTAAGGACTGTGAGGAGCTATGGAGGGGCTTCTGATGTGCTGGTAATGGTTTATTTCTTGATCTGGGTGGTGGTTACATGGGTGTGTTTTCTTTGTGACTATTCATCAACTTGTATAATTATGATTTATATTTTTTTCTGCATATGTGTCATCACTCCATAAAACTTATTTAAAAATTAAATACATTTGTATACAAGTACAAAGGCATAATAGCAAGTAACTGGAATGATAGACATCTTGGGAGCCTTTAGGTTGGATTGAAAAGGAAGCAATAAAAGTGCCATTCACAAATGCTATCATTGTGTACATATGGAAAATCCACATTTACCAACAAATTAGCAGAATTTAACAAGATTGTTGGATATGAAATAAACATTAAAAATCAACTGTAAATGGCCATCATCAAAAAGTATACAAATAATAAATGGTGGAGACAGTGTGGCAAAAAGGGAAATGTCCTGTACTGTTGTTGGGAATGTAAGTTGGTACAATCACTATGGAAAACAGTATGGAGGTTCCCTAAAAAACTAAAACTAGAGTTACCATATGATCCAGCAATCCTATTCCTGGGCATATATCTGGAAAAGACAAAAACTCTAATTCGAAAAGATACATACACCCCAGTGTTCATAGCAGCACTATTTACTACAGTCAAGAAACATGGAAACAACTTAAATGTCCACTGACAGATGAACAGTTAAAGAATGTTGTATACATATACACAATAGAATATTACTCAGCCATAAGAATGATTGAAATAATGCCATTTGCAGCAACATGGGTGGACCTAAAGATTATCATACTAAGTGAAGTAAGTCAGAGAAAGACAAATATACATCACTTAAATGTGGAATCTAAAAAATGATCCAAAAGAACTTATTTACAAAACAGAAACAGATTCACAGACATAAAACAAACTTATGCTTACCAAAGGGGAAGGGGGGAGGGATAAATTAGGAGTTTGGGATTAACAGATACACATTACTGTATATAAAATAGATAATCAACAGGGACCTACTGTATAGCACAGGGAACTATATTCAATATCTTGTAATAACCTATAGTGGAAAATAATCTGAAAAAGAATATATATATATGTATATATATGTGTGTGTGTGTTTGTGTGTGTATAAATGACTGAATCACTTTGCTGTACACCAGAAACTAACACAACATTGTAAATCAACTACATACTTCAATTTAAAAAAACAACTGTATTGATTATATAACCAGATGATTCTTTGTAGTAGCAACTAAAAGAAATATAATTTATAATTAAAGATTATGTAGCACATAGGAATAAATCTAAAGCTCCATTCCCTAATTTTTAGGAGAAAAATTAAAGATGATCCAAATTAATGAAATGATACACATATCATTCATGGATTGGGTGGCTCAATATTGTGTGTATATACATGTGTGTATGTAAATATATATATAGACAGAAAGATTTTTGAAAAATATAAATATATAAAAATTACCCCAAATTGATCAAGAGTCCATAAAATGCCAGTCAAATATTCAACAAATTTTCTTGTGCAATGCTACAAGTTGATTCTCAAATTTATATGGGAACACAAAGGGCCGAAAATAGAGAAAATTATCTTGAAGTTTATTAACAAGATGGGAGGGCTTGCACTACTGGCTATCAAAACTTATTCTAGAGCTACAGTAATTATTGTATTGGTACTCAGATAAATACGTAGAAAAATGACACAGATTACAAAACTCAGATATAGATCCAACATTAATGGACATTTGATTCATGACAAACAGGGCATGGCAGTGGAGAAGTAAGCCTTTTCAATAAGTAAATGGGACAACTGGGTAATCACATGGGAAAAAAGGAAATGGCAGTCTCTTACTTCAAACCATGCATAAAAATAATTTCCAGACATATCATAGGTCAAACGTAAAAAGCAAAATAATAAAACTTTAGAAGTTAATACAGAAAAATACCTTCATGACCTTAGAGTAGAGAAAGACTTATATGATAAAACAGAACACTAAAAGCACTATCCGTAAAGGAAGATGGATGAATTAAAATTAAGAATTTTATCAAAAGTTACTGCAAACATGGAAAGAGAAGAACACAGCATGGGAGAGATTTGCAACACATACAACCAATGAAGGATTAATATTGAGAATATATAAAGAACTCCTACAAATAAATAAGAAAAATGCAAATAACCCAATCCTAAAATAGTCAAAAGTCGTGAATAGGCACTGCACAAAGAAATCAAATGATATAAGAGTATGAAAAACTGCTTAATTCCACTTACTATCAGGGAAATGCAAATTTAGATTACAATAAGACACCAGAATACAAGCCATGAGATTGGGAGGAAAAGCAAAATCAATGTAAATCCTTATAATACCAAGTGTTAGTGAGGATGTGGAGCAGCTGGTGAGAGTATATGAGATCATTATTCTCCTAAGTAAAGCCAAGTGTGGCCTGTTGTGGTGGTGTATTTTTTTGTTTGTTTTTTTTGGCGGTACGCGGGCTTCTCATGTTGTGGCCTCTCCCCTTGCGGAGCACAGGCTCCGGACGCGCAGGCTCGGCGGCCATGGCTCACGGGCCCAGCCGCTCTGCGGCACGTGGGATCTTTCCAGACCGGGGCACGAACCCGTGTCCCCTGCATCGGCAGGCGGACTCTCAACCACGGCGACACCAGGGAAGCCCTGTGGTGGTGTAATTTTGATTGCTTAGCCAAATCCCCAAACCACCAAGAGCGGGCATGATAAAAATTGATAGTCAAGTTTTGAGCACAGGGCGGGTAGTTTGATAGAAGAAACCAGGGTTCCTGATGAGTACTGAGTGGCCACACCAGCATTGGACTGGTTGATGAGAAGTCATTATACCATACTTTGGGACTCTACCTGAGAGTGGTACAAACTTCTTTTCAAACTTAAGCTTAAGTTTGGGTTTTCAGTCTCTTGAAGCTTTAATTCTAATAAAATGCCTTTTCTTGGGTAATATTTCTGAGTGCTTACTATGTTCCATGACCCATATTAAAAGGTTCACGTAAGTTATCTCATTCAATTAACCCAACAACTGTACTAGGGTTCTCCAGAGAAACAGAACCAACAGGAGATAGATACAGATAGATAGATATAGATATATCTATATATCTATATCTATAGATCTATCTCTCTATATATCTTTTTATCTATATATATCTATAGATATATCTATAGATATATATCTATAGATATATCTATATAGATATATAGATATATCTATAGATATCTATAGATATATCTATATAGATATATAGATATATCTATAGATATCTACAGATATATCTATATATCTATATAGATATATCTATAGATATCTATAGATATCTAGATATATCTTTTAATCTATATATATATCTTTTTATCTATCTATCTATAGATATATATATAGATAGATAGATAGATAAAAAGATATCCATTATAACAATGGCTCATGTGATTTTGGAAGCTGAGAATTTCCAGACTCAGGAGAGCCCAAGATACAGTTCCAGTCCAAGTCCAGTAGCATGAGAAGCAAGAGAGCCACGGGTGTAAGTTCTAGTCCAGGTCTGAGCTCGAAGGCAGGAGAAAACTGATGTCCCAGTTTAGAGACCACCAGCCAGAAAGAGCAAATTCTCCCTTACTCAGCCTTCTTGTTCTATTCAGGCATTCCATGGATTGGATAGGGCCCAGCTATACTGGAGAAGGCAATCTGCTTTACTCAGTCTACTGATTCAAATGTTAATCTCATCCAGAAACACCCTCAGAGAGCAACTCAGAACAATGTTTATATCTGGGTACCCTGTGGCCCAGTCAGGTTGACACAAAATTAACCATCGCAACAACAGTAATGAAGTAAGTACTGAGACACAGACAGGTTACCAAATGTGTGATGAACTCACACGGGAAGTTTAACACCAGAACACACAATTTGCATTATACTTTATACTACTGCCTGTCCACCTATATATGAGCCTTACTTATCTTTGTGTCGCTCATAATATCTAAGAGTACCCTCTCTCTGCACATAGCTCTTGACTCGTATACCATTATATACACTAAAATACTGACTTGGATTAATCAGATCAAATAAAGTATTCAGAGGCTTCTGATCTAAGGACACAATTTTTTTTTTTTTGCATTCATTCAAGATGAGTCCTGAATAAGCTTTCAATTCTCTTGGTTTTAGCAAAGTGAATTTTCAGGACAGAATGGGATGTAAGTTTGTGGAAACTACTGAAAACATATCTTGACAGTAAGTTTTTGCATTTCAGTAGTTGATCTTTATGATGGAAACAAATAAACAAATATACAACAAAGCTTATACAGAAAACCACTGCAAAGGAACTGAATAATTCCCATACGTAGTATTTTCTAAAGTATTTTTTTCCCCTTTCTCAATTAACGTGAATTTAGGGCAAAAACCAAAAGTATATCTGTTAACGGAATTAAAATTGCTAAATGTCGGGCTTCCCTGGTGGCACAGTGGTTGAGAGTCCGCCTGCCGATGCAGGAGACACGGGTTCGTGCCCTGGTCCGGGAAGATCCCACATGCCGCGGAGCAACTAAGCCCGTGAGCCATGGCCGCTGAGCCTGCGCGTCCGGAGCCTGTGCTCCGCAACGGGAGAGGCCACAACAGTGAGAGGCCCGCATACCGCAAAAAAAAAAAAAAAAAAAAAAAAAAAAAAAAAAAAAAATTGCTAAATGTCAACTTCTTTTCCAAAAGAAGTCCTTGAAAACCTTCCCATTTCTAATCATTTGTTTCCTCATTATCATAGGTGGGAAAAAATGATGGCATAATTCCTAATAACCAGAGGTGGATGTGTACCATATTAGTAAGGTCGTACAAAAATAAATTTGAAGTACAGGTTTTCCCTTAGTTAAATACAAAAATATTCCTTCACTGTTTTGACAAATAGTTACTGAGTACTTACATGTGCCAGGTACCACTCTAGGATGTGGAATTTATGACCACAAGTACACGTTTGTTGGAAGAGACAGACAATAAACAGATAAATGAAAAGTACATTACAGAATGTCAGGTAGAGATAAGCATTATGTAGAAACATGAAGCAGAGTAAAAAAGAGTGAAGAGTGGGTGAAGATGTGGCATTTGGGCAGAGAACTGACTGAAGTGAGGGGACAGTCAGGCCTATATAGAGAGGAAGTATGTTTTAGACAGATGGGAACAGGCCCTGGGGCAGGCTGCCAGTATGGCTGGCAAGCCTTGAGTGAGGAGATCCCTGGGCAATGAGGTGAGTGAGGTAGCCGGGATTCAGGGCTCTAGAATGAGAACTACGCATGGAATACAGCGCACATGTATATGCATCAAGTTAGAGAAAAAAAAGCAGAGTAGAACATTTGGTGCTAAACTTTTGTGGTGCTAAACTTTCGGTGATAATACTCATCTAAGATGGTGAATGGAATAATTGTTGCACGAGCTATCTCATTTCTGCTGAGTTTTCCAAATATGGCTTTGGGATTTGTGGTAGGTAGCTTACATGGCTCCCAATAGCTCCCTGCCTCCTGGCATTCACACTTTTGTGTAATCTTCTCCTCTTGAGCGCAGACTGAACTTAGGGACATGATTCTAACAAGTAGAATATGGCAAAAGTGATGAAATGTTCCTGCAATTAGGTTCCAAGACTGTGACTGGTGTCTTGCTAGCACACCTCCTCTTGCTGGCACTCTCTTGTCCTTTCACTTGCTTGCTCTGATGAAACCAGCTGCCATATTGTGAAATGCACTTATAGAGAGGCCCATGTGGCAAGGAACCAAGGGAAACCTCTAGCCTACAGCTTATGAGAAACCGAGACCTAAGTTCAAGAGTCCATCAGGAGCTGAATCCTGCTACCAACCACGTGAGTGAAATAGGAAGCAGCTCCTTTCCAATCGGTGCCTTGAGGTGACTTTAGCCTCGTGGGAAACCCAGAGCTAGAGGACCCAGGTAAAACATGCCTGGATTCCTGTCCCATAAAAACTATGAGATAATAAATGTTTTTTAAGCGACTTTTTTTTTTTTTTTTTTTTTTTTTTTTTTTTTTTAGCGGTACAGAGGCCTCTCACTATTGTGGCCTCTTTCGTTGCGGAGCACAGGCTCCGGACGTGCAGGCTCAGCGGCCATGGCTCACGGGCCCAGCCGCTCCGCGGCATGTGGGATCCTCCCGGACCGGGGCACGAACCCACGTCCCCTGCATCGGCAGGCGGGCTCTCAACCACTGTGCTACCAGGGGACCCCTAAGCCACTAATTTTTGAGACACTTTATTATGCAGTAATATATTATGTAGGGTTGCAGTCCGGTTTCTATATTGAGCACTCAGGGGGAGGAAGTTTTTCCTGCAGGTTTAGCATTCTTGTGTGTGTTATAGAGATGGGAGAGGGTACTAAAGATCCTTTAGTGAGAAAAGTATTTGCTACTTAGAGTTCAAGCTTATTCAGTTTTCCCAATAGGGAGAGAGATATGAAAGTAATGATACTTGCTTTGTCCTCTGTCACCACCCGCTTACACATGCTTCTATTAAAACACTTCACGCCCAATGCCCTGGGACTTACAAATTATAGAAGAGGGCTGAAGAACGTCCCTCCAAATATATGTACATTTATTATAAATTACAAATATATTATAAATTATAAATTGCATATATAACTATGCTAATATGTTATATATAATATAATGCAGTCACAAATTTAGGTGTTACAAGAGGTTGAGGTGGAAAATAAGTATTACCTTGAAGAACACTGGCTTAGCTGACCCTTATTCAATCCTTCAGTTCTCAGCTCAATAATTACTTCTCTGGAAGTCCTCCTTCTCCCAACCAGGTCGGATCCTCTTTCATAGACCTCTGATTGGTGCATGGGTGGTTCAGTGGTACAATTCTCGCCTGCCACAGACCTCTGACTCCTTTTTGCCCTGAGCACTTATCTCAGCTTGTTATCATGATGATTATACATTAATTGCCATAGTTATTTCACTAATCTCTGTCTCCCCCACAAGATTAAACATCCCATGGTTGTACGGAGCACCTGCACTTTTTCTCTCAAGTATATTCTTTTTAAAAAAAATAATTTATTTTATTTATTTATATTAGGCTGCGTTGGGTCTTCATTGCTGTGTGCAGGCTTTCTCTAGTTGTGGCGAGCGGGGGCTACTCTTCGTTGTGGTACGCGTGCTTCTCACTGCGGTGGCTTCTCTTGTTGTGGAGCACGGGCTCTAGGCACACAGGCTCCAGTAGTTGTGGCTCGCGGGCTCTAGAGCACAGGTTCAGTAGTTGTGGCTCACGGGCTTAGCTGCTCCACAGCATGTGGGATCTTCCCGGACCAGGGCTCGAACCCGTGTCCCCTGCATTGGCAGGCGGATTCTTAACCACTGCACCACCAGAGAAGCCCTCTCAAGTACATTCTCAGAAAGGGACATAGTGCCTGGCATAGAACTAGAACTCGGTTTGTGGAATCAATGGAGAAACAAGTCTCATGACCCTCCTTTTTCCTTTCCTAGATCTGAGTCTCCAGCTGTCAAGCTGGGAGACCAAAATCTTCCCATGAGGCTTCTGGTGACCCATTCAGCACATTTGGGCTCTTCTTCTGATCTCTTCTATCATTTCATGTTGACAGTTCAGACTATGAGCTTCCTCATGTTACCTCCACTAGAATCCTGGGTATTGATGCTTTGTCTGAACTGGACTGTGAACCCCAGTGTAAATGGGTCAGAATGGAGGTCATTCCCGCTTCCTAAGCCAACTTCTCTTAGCCCCAATCTTGTTAGGTCTACCTTTTCACCCATTCTGACTCCATTTAGAAGTTTTCAGCATGCTACGTAGAAAGTCACAGTGTTACACTACTTCACAGGGATCCCAGGAGAATTAAATGATGAAATGTACATGAAAACACCTTAGAAACTGTAAAACATTATTCAAATATTTGTTCTTTTCCTTGTAGTGTACAGAGGTTTTCTTCCTTCAGAAGAAAATACAATAAAATGATTAGGAAATAAATTGTTGGAAGTTTAGCAATTCACTGCCATTAAAAGTAACTGATCAAGAAATAAGGCACGGACTTCCCTGATGGCCCACTGGTTAAGAATTCACCTGCCAATGCAGGGGACACGGGTTTGAGCCCTGGTCTGGGAAGATCCCACATGCCACAGAGCAGCTAAGTCCGTGAGCCACAACTAATGAGCCTGAGCTCTAAAGTCTGCGAATCACAACTACTGAGCCCATATGACACAACTACTGAAGCCCACATGCCTAGAGCCTGTGCTCCGCAACAAGAGAAGCCACCGCAGTGAGAAGCCCACGCACCGCAATGAACAGCAGCCCCCGCTCACCGCAACCAAAGAAAGCCTGTGAGCAGCAACGAAGACCCAACGCATCCAAAAACAAAAACAAAAACAAAAACACTCCATTGTTATGGATGTGCCACATTAAAAAACAAAAGAAAAGAAATAAGGTAAATAGGCAAGCTTACTTGTATAAGCTATCCAGGGAAGAAGTGATTTTTCTTCTGAGCCAGATGAAAGTAAACCAAGGTTTATTGATTCAGCTATTGCTACTAGACATCATCTGTTTGGCACGGATTAAGCGTTGGCTGCTAACTACAGCACATGTAGCTCTAACTTCTTCAATGAAAGATACTAAGGTGAAGCCCAGATCTTCTGTTTCAAAACTGATTAGAAATTAAATCTAGAAACAAACAATCTAGAATATAGTATACTAAGATGGAAGACTGCAATGCATAGGGTCTGAAGCAATAATTTTGAGAGTTTAGTGTGTATAGGTTTCACTCAGAGATCTTGTTGAAACTCAAGACTGTCGGGTCCTACCCCCAGAGGGTCTGATTCACTGGGCCTGTGAATCCTCATTTATAACAAGCTGTTATGTGATGTCAATGCTTGTCATCTGTGACCCACACATTGAGTAGCATAGACCTAATGAATAACTGTTTTATGGCCCAGTGTGACAGATTCAGAATGGGCATTTTTATAACCCAATTTCAGTTCTGTGAATATATTCTTTCAAAAGATATATGTCCAAAAAGATATGTGAAATACTTCTACTTTATGTTTATTTTCTATGTGGAACTAGCAGCACATGATCTACCTAAAGGAAAAAATGAAATAAGTAACAATAGGTAATCTTTGGTTTTCTCCAGAAATTAGATATAATCTGGAGATAAAAATCATATCCTACTTCTTTGCCAGACAAAATCTTGAATGTGAGTGAAATGTAGGATTAAGCGAAGAATGTCACACCACTGCAAATTCTCAGGGTTGGAGTTTAGAATTAGATAACGTGTAATCCAATTCCCTTCATTTCTACACAGTGACAGGGGAACTGTGCCCACTGAAGGTGAATGACACAAGGTCATAAAGATAATGAAAGGCAGGGCCAAGACTGTAACCCAGGTCTTCTGGTTGGGAGCACAGTATGCTTTTCCATCCAGTAATTTCCTTTCCTGCTGGAAAAGAGCAGGTTACACATATGGTTGGAACCTTTTCTTGGCCTCATCAATGGCAAAGATTACAGTAATTTAGAAAAATATTCTCTACCGCTTTAGAAAACATTTTGGCAGTTCATCAAATGATCAAACACAGTTACCACGTGACCCAACAATTCTAACTCCTATGTTTATCTATATCCAAGGGAAACGAAAACCTATGTCCACACAACAACTGGTACATGAATGTTCATAGCGACATTATTCATAACGGCCAAAGGTGGAAACCCAAATGTCCATCAGTAGTTGAATGGATAAACAAAATGAAGTATATCCATACAATGAAATATTGTTCAGCAAAAGAAAGGAATGAACTGGCTCCACGCGCGGGACGCGCGGCCCAGGGGGGCGCTGACAGAGCTGGGTAACTGGCCTTCTCCGGCGGCGGCTCAGCCCTCCGCCTTGGCTCGGCCCTCCTTCCAGGGCCTCCAGGGCCGCAGCCGACTGGCTGGCCTTGCCGGCCTTGGTGCCGCCGAGGTGGGAGAAACGGCGGTCCCTCCGTGGCGTTCCCGGAGTGGCTGCTTTCGCCGGGGAAGCGGCGCTGTCTTCGAGGAAACCGGAAGCCCCCGGTGACCAGGTTTGGTTTTGGTCCATTTCCAAACACTGGGGAATTGAAACTCAACGGCTCTGGGGGCGGCCCTAGGAGCCTGTGTGCGGGCTGTCATGGATGCACTGGTAGATGATGATATCTGCATTCTGAATCATGAAAAAGCCCATAGGAGAGATACAGTGACTCCAGTCTCAATGTATTCAGGAGATGAATCTGTTGCTTCACATTTTGCCCTTGTCACTGCATATGAAGACATCAAAAAAGGACTTAAGGATTCAGAGAAAGAGAACTCTTTCTTTAAAAAAAAGAATAAGATTTTAGGAAGAAAAGCTTATAGGAGCTCGAAGGGATGAAGAAACAAATTATGTGGGATGAGAACAAATATATAAGGCCTACCATGCATATTGAGAGGTTTGCATTGATAGAGTTAATCTGAAGAGCAAATTGGATAAAATGAATAAAGACAACTCTGAACCTTTGAAAGTACTGAATGAACAGCTACAATCTAAAGAAGAACTCCTCCAGCGGAGGACAGAGATGGAAACTCAGCAGGTGATAAGAAATTTAAATCCACCTGCATCAAACTGGGGGGTGGAAAAGTTGAGCTGTGACCTGAAGATCTTGTTTGGAACAAGAACTGGAACTGATGAGGGAAGAATGTAGAGATCTCAAAATAGAGCTACAAAATTCCAAACAAACGGATCCATCTCAGGAAGACAGTCTGAAGAGCAGAGATCTCCAAAGACTAAGCATTTCAAGTGATAATATGCAAAGTGCATACTGGGAACTGAACAGAGAAATGTCTAATTTACATCTGGTGACTCAAGTACAAGCTGAACTTAAGAAAGCTGAAAACCCCAGCTGCAATCAGGAAAGCTTGCAGCCCAGCAGGACGCATGGAAGACCTTGGGAAAGACAGCACAAAACTGCACTTGCCAAATTTTACTGCAATGTACAAAAGACACGCCCCTCTCTCACCAAATGGCACAACTCTTTGTCATGCCATGTCTTCCCCTTTACCAGGAGATGTAAAGGTTTTATCAGAGAAAGCAGTTCTCCAGTCATGGACAGATCATGAGCGATCCATTCCTCATGACGGCACAAACTTTCAGGAACACAACTCTTATGGCAGAAATTCTCTGGAAGATAATTCTTGGGTATTCCCAAGCCCTCCTAAATCAAGTGAGACATCATTTGGGGAAACTAAAAATAAACCTTTCCCTTTATCCAACCTGCCACCACTGCATTACTTGGATCAACATAATCAGAACTGCCATTATAAAAATTAATTCTGAAGAGATTCATGATGTTCTCAGGAGGTTGCTGTGTCTCCCTCAGTGGTTTTCTTGGGAAATCATTAACAAACTGAAAGCAGATTTTGATTAAACTTTTGCAGAGTTCTTCAGTATTTACATTTGCACATAATGTACCATATTACATAGTTGATTTTTCAGTATGAAACAACACCCTCCAGCTCAGAACCAGAATCAGTTATGTGTTACTAATTAATAAATTAACAAACCTAAGGTGTTTCAAAAAAAAAAAAGGAAATGAAATAGTGATACATGCTACAACATGAACAAGCTTTGAAAACATTATGTCAATGAAAGAAGTTGCAAAAGTTACCAGATACTATATGATTTCATTCATATGAAAGCCCAGAATAGGGAAATCTATAGAGACAGAAAGTAGATTAGTGGTTTTTTAGGGCTGGGTTGGTGAGGGACAGAGGAATAGGGGAATTATAGCTAAAAAATATGGGGATTCTGGAGTAGGTTCAAGATGGTGGCATAGGAAGATTTTAAACACACCTCCGCCCATGGACACAACAAATCTACAACTACATATAGAATAATTCCCTTGGAAAAAGATCTAAAATTTGGATCAACAAATCCTCCACAAAAAAGGGTAAAAGGACAGCACTGAGATGGGTAGCAGAGGGAGAAATATGGGCTCCCACGGTATAACCCACATCCCAGCTGTGGTGATCCACAATCAAAAGGGATCACAAGGTACAGGTCTTTTCCCTGAGGAGCAAGGGATTCCAACTGCACATCAAGCACTCCAACCCCTAGATCCTGCAGAGGAGAGACAAGTCACCTAAACACCAGGCTTTAAAAACCAACAGGCAAAATGCTCAGGAAAACTATAGAACTGCATGGAACAGAAGACCAACTCTTAAAGGGCTTACATGCAGACTCACTTGGCCTAAAAACCACTGTAAAAACACCAGACTGAAAAGCTCACGGACCATAGGTGATGGGGACCCACTTACTAACGTTGAAGCAACTGCTAGAGAGGCAAGAACCAGTTGAGATGCTCCCTGGGGACTGAGTCATTGGTGGGAGTCATTTATGCAACCTCAGCGTACCTTGCTAATACTGGCACTGGTGGGCACAATTTTGGAATTCTCTATCTAACCTGTTCTTGACAGTGGGTACACCCTGCTGAAAGCCCTGCCCACCCCTGCACCCCAGCTGGGCCTCATAGCTGACCAAGCTATAACCCTGCCCACCAGTGCCCCAGGGCAGCCACCACCAGGCCCTGCAGCCAGTCTGGGTGACAGACCTGCCCTTTAGCACCGTGCAGCAGCTGTAGCCCTGCCAAAGGTCAAATACAGCCTACAGAGGGGACACGGCTTGAAAACCCGGCTCTGGTGGCCAGGTGGGATTGCACTTATGAGCCCCACAGGACATCTCCTAAATAAAGACACTCCTTCAAGACTGGTAGACATAGCTGATCTACCTGATACAGAGAAACAAACACAGAGAATTAGACAAAATGAGGAGACAGAGGAATATGTTCTAAACAAAAGAACAAGACAAAATCTGAGAAAAAATTAATCAAAACAGAGATAAACAATACACCTGATAAAGAATTCAAAGTAATGGTCATAAAGATGCTCACCAAACTCAGGAGGAGAATGAATGAACAGACTGAACTTCAAAGAAGAGATAGAAAATATAAGAACGTAGTAAACAGGAGTTACAAACGAACTGAAGAATACACTAGAGGGATTCAACAGCAGACTGGATGAGGTAGAAGAACAAATCAGCCAGCTGGAAGACAAAACAATGAAACTCACTCAGACAGGGCAGCCAAACAAACAAACAAAAGAGAATTTTAAAAAGTGAAGATACCTTAAGGGACCTTTGGGACAACATCAAGCAGAATAATATTCACGTTATAGGGGTCCCAGAAGAAGATGAGAGAGAGAAAAAGGGTCAAAAAATATTTGAAGAAATAGTGACTGAAAACTTCCCTAATCTGGGAAAGGAAACAAATTCAGGTCAAGGAAGCCCCAAGAGTTCCAAATAATATAAACACAAAGGGACACATACCAAGACACATTATAATTAAAATGGTAAACGTTAAGGAAAAAGAGAAAATCCTAAAAGCAGCAAGAGAAAACAACTTGTTATATACAAGGTAAACCCCATAAAGCTATCAGCAGATTTTTGAGCATGAATTTTATAGGCCAGAAGGGAATGGCATGACATATTCAAAGTGCTTAAAAACAAACAAACAAAAAAACTTCTAACTAGAATTCTCTACCCAGCAAGGTTATCATTCAGAATTGAAGGAGATACAAAAAATTTCCCAGAAAAGTAAAAGCTAAAGGAGTTCATCATCACTAAATCAGCTCTATAAGAAATATCAAAGGGACTTCTATAATCTAAAAAGAAATGGTGCTAATTAATAATAAGAAAACATACAAAAGTAAAAATCTCACTGGAAAAAAACAAAACAAAACAAAAAATAAAAAAGGGCTTCCCTGGTGGCACAGTGGTTGAGAGTCCGCCTGCCGATGCAGGGGACACGGGTTCATGCCCCAGTCCAGGAAGATCCCACATGCTGCAGAGCGGCTAGGCCTGTAAGCCATGGCCACTGGGCCTGCACGTCTGGAGCCTGTGCTCTGCAATGGGAGAGGCCACAACAGTGAGAGGCCCGCGTACCACAAAAACAAAACAAAATCTCACTGGAAGAGGTAAATATATAATAAAAGTAGTGGATAAATCACTTATAAAGCAAGCCTGACAGTTAAAAGAAAAAAGTAGTAAAAATAACTAAAACTACAATAATTAGTTAAGGGATGCATAAAATAGAAAGATGCAAAATTTGTCAGCAAAAGTATAAAACATGGGGAGGGGGTAAAAAGATAAAGATTTGGAATGTGTTCAAATTTAAGTTGCTACCAACCTAACAGGATGTCATATGTGAATCTCACAGTAACCACAAGGAGAAAATTTAAATACACAAATTAAAATGAGAAAGGAATCTAAACATAACACTGAAGAAAACCAGCAAAACACAAAGGAAAAGAGAAAGAGAAATGAAGAGAGAGGGACAATAACAGCCAGAAAACAGTGAACAAAATGGCAATAAGTCCATACCTATTAATAATTACTTTAGATGTAAATGGACTAAATGCTCCATTCAAAACACATAGAGTGGCGTAATGGATTAAAAAAAACAAGACTCTTCTATATGCTGACTACAAGGGACTCACTTCAGAGAAAAGGACACACACAGACTGAAAGTGAAGGGCTGGAAAAAAGATATTCCATTCAAATGGATATGAAAAGAAAGCTGGAGTAGCTTTACTCATATCAGATAAAATAGACTTTTAAACAAAGCCTGTAATAGAAGACAAAGAAGGGCATTACATTGGGATACAGGAATCAATCCAGCAAGAAGATGTAACATTTATAAATGTATATGCGTGTAACAGAGGAGCACCAAGCTATATAAAGCAAATATTAATAGACTTAAAGGGAGAAATTGAAAGCAATACAACAATAATAGGGGACTTTAACACCCTAATTACATCAATGAAAAGAGCATCCAGAAAGAAAATAAATAAGGAAACAACAGACTTAAAATACACATTATATCAGATGAACTTAATAGATATATATGGAATATCCTATCCAAAAGCAGCAAAAACACATTGTTCTCAAGTGCACATAGAACATTCTCCAGGAAAGATCACATGTTAGGTCACAAAGCAAGTCTCAATAAATTCAAGAAGACTGAAATTATATCAAGCATCTTCTCTTACCACAATGATATGAAACTAGAAATCAATCACAGGAAAATGCACAAAAACATGGAGGTTAAGCAACTGAACAACCAATGAGTCACTGAAGAAATCAAGGGAGAAATAAAAAAAATACCTAGAGACAAATGAAAACAGAAATACAACACATCAAAATCTGTGGAATGCAGCAAAAACAAATCTAAGAGGGAAGTTCATAGCAATACAGGCCTTCCTCTAGAAACAAGAAAAAAAACCCCCCAAACAACTAACTTTACATCTAAAGGAACTAGAAAAAGAAGAACAAACAAAGCCCAAAATTAGTAGAAGGAAGGAAATAATAAAAATTAGGGCAGAAATAAATGAAGTAGAGACTGGAAAAACAATAGAAAAGATTAATGAAACCAAGAGTTGGTTCTTTGAAAAGATAAACAAAATCAACAAACTTTCAGCTAGACTAACCGAGGAAAAAAGAGATTTCAAATAAATAAAATCAGAGATGAATGAAGAAAAGTTACAGCTGATACCATAGAAATACAAAGGCTCATAAGAGACTACTATGAACAATTACATACCAACAAATTGGACAACCTAGAAGAAATGGATAAATTCCTAAAAAACATACAATCTTCCAAGACATAAAATGAAGAAATAAAAAATCCAAATAGATTAATTACTAGTATAGAAATTTAAACAGTAATCAAAAATCTACCAACAAAAGCCCAGGGGCAGATGGTTTCACTGGTAAATTCTACAAAACATTCAAAGAAGATATAATACCTATACTTCTCAAACTCTTTCAAAAAACTGAAGAGGAGGAAAAACCTTTTAAACACATTTATGAAGCCAGCATTACCCTGATACCAAAACCAGATGAGGACAGCACAAAAAAGAAAATTATAGGCCAACAGTCTTGATGAACACAGATGCAACACTCCTCAACAAATATTAGAAAATCAAATCCAACAATACGTTAAAAGGATCATACACCACCATCAAGTGGGATTTATTCCAGGAATGCAAGAATGGTTCAACATCCACAAATAAATCAACAAGATACATCACATTAACAAAAGGAAGGATAGAAATCATATGATCATCTCAATACATGCAGAAAAAGCATTTGACAAAACTGAACATCCATTTATGATAAAAAAACTCTCAAGAAAGGAGGTATAGAGGGAACATACCTGAACATAGCAAAGGCCATATATAACTAAACATCATACTCAACAGTAAACAGCTCAAAGATTTTCCTGTAAGATCAGGAACAAAACACTATTGCCACTTTTTTTCAACACAGTACTGAAAGTCCTAGCCATGGCAATTAGGCAAGAAAAAAAGGTATCCAAATTGGAAAAGAATAAGTAAAACTGTCACTATTTGTAGATGACATGATACTATATACAGAAAACCCTTAACACTACACCAAAAAAAAAGTTAGAATAAATGAATTCAATAAAGTTGCAGGATAAAAAATTAAGATTAAGATCTGTGGCATTTCTATACACTGAAGCACATTATCAGAAAGAAAAATTGAGAAAACAATCTCATTTACAATTGCATCAAATAAATACAATGGTATATGACTCAGCCATAAAAAGAAACGAAATTGAGTTATTTGTAGTGAGGTGGATGGACCTAGAGTCTGTCGTACAGAGTGAAGTAAGTCAGAAAGAGAAAAACAAATGCCATATGCTAACACATATATATGGAATTTAAAAAAAAAGGTTGTGATGAACGTAGGGGCAGGACAGGAATAAAGATGCAGATGTAGAGAACGGACTTGAGAACATGGGGAGGGGGAAGGGTTAAGCTGGGATGAAGTGAGAGAGTAGCATTGATATATATACACTACCAAATGTAAAATAGCTAGTGGGAAGCAGCTGCATAGCACAGGGAGATCAGCTTGGCGCTTTGTGACCACCTAGAGGGGTGGGATAGGGAGGGTGGGAGGGAGGCACAAGAGGGAGGGGATATGGAGATATATGTATACATATAGCTGATTCGCTTTGTTGTACAGCAGAAAATAACACAACATTGTAAAGCAATTATACTCCAATAAAGATGTTAAAAAAAAAGAATAAATTACCTAGGAATAAATTTCACCAAGGAGGTGAAAGACCTGTACTCTGAAAACTATAAGACACTGATGAAAGAAAACGAAGAAAACACAAATAAATGGAAAGATATTCCATGTTCATGGACTGGAAGAATTAATATTTGTTAAAATGTCCATAGTACCCAAAGCAATCTACAGATTCAATGGAATCTCTATTAAAATCCCAATGGCATTTTTTATAGAAATAGAAGAACAATTCTAAAATTCATATGGAACCACAAAAGATCCCAAATAGCCAAAGCAATTTTGAACAAGAACAAAGCTAGAGGCATCACACTTCCAGATTTCAAAATGTATTACAAAGCTGCAGTAATCAAAACAATATGGTACTTGCATAAAAACAGACATGTAGACCAATGGAACAGAATAGAGAGCCCAGAAATAAACCTATACATAAACAGTCAACTGATCTTTGACAAAAATGCCAAGAGTACACAATGGGTAAAGGATAGTCTTTTCAATAAATGGTGCTGGGAAAAGGATATCCACATGCAAAAAAATGAAATTGTACTATTATACTACACACATAAATTAGCTTAAGATGGATTAAAGACTTAAACATAAGACCTGAAACCATAAAACTCCAATAAGAAAACAGGGGAAAAGTTTTTGACATTAGTCCTGGCAATGATTTCTTGGATATGACACCAAAAGCAAAGACAATAAAAGCAAAAAATAGACAGACGAAAAAGCTTCTGCACAGCAACAATAACAATCAACAAAATGAAAAGGCAACATAGAGAATGGGAGGAAATATTTGCAAACCATATATCTGAAAAATAGTTAATATCCAAAATATATAAGGAAGTCCTACAACTCAACAGTAAATAACCAAATAACCCATTTAAATAATGGGCAAAAATTAACTATTGTTTTTCATCTACATTGAATTCCCAGTCACAGTGGTGAACCCCATGAAGGTTTCAATGTTATGTGAGAATAGCAATATGCAACTGGGAATACAGTGCACAGAGAAGCAGTTTAAATTGCTTTTGTAGTACTCACAGTCCTTTCTTTAATCTGGCTTCTTTCTATTCACCTCCCTTAGCTCTCCCAACTCATGTTAATTTCTCCATTGCCCTCACACTTTCCAAATCTTTGCTTCTATTTGATTATACTGTCTGTCATCCTACCCCAGTAATAAGCAATATAAATGTTTGCAAATAACTGATGACCTCCTTGGGTATCTCGTATAATAATTAAACACATTGATTTACTTGAAATAGAAACAGCAAAATTTGATGGCTTTAAGTTGATAAAATTGAATACATTACCTACCTCTGTAAGCTCAAAATTCTGTTTTGAAAAAACACCTGTATATCCACTACTTATTGTTTTTTGTATCTCTTCTAAGAGATATTTATACCACATTCTGTTGGTAATATACTTTCGGAATACTTAACAGCTTATTAGTATTGAAAATAAAATATTTGACTAGAAATCTTTAATCTTAAGAAACCAATGCAATAACCCACACAAATGATTCTAACATTTTACAATTCTGACCTACAGGAAAACTCCTATGACATGGTAGCCAGAAAGCTACGGGCTCTACATCAATAGATTCTAGTTTGACATAATAATGAACAAACATTTGGGTAGACAGTGAGAGCAATAAGCCTATTTTCATTTTTAGCAACCTTAAATATCAATACTTTCCTAGCAATGTCAGAAGCTTGGTGACAGACACTAGGGAATAATAGCACATTTCTTTTGAACCGGTATCTGTGTCACGTAAACATGAACAGCCCAAGTAAACAGGGATCAACACATATATATATTTATTATTACATACATAACATTATATACACATAACATGTTACATATGTATAATTATTCATGGTATTACTTTTAATATTTTTCACAGAAATAAAGCAAGTGAGTTCATTTTTGCTTTGATATGACTGATAAAATGAAAGTAGATACTAAAAGCCAACTGTCAAATAAGATTTTATTTTTCCATCATCTTTATTATCCTTAGCAGTACTGATAGGATTAAAAATAGTGATTTAACAAATACCTAAACTTAAACCCAAACCTGAAATGGTACAGTAATGTGAATAAAAAAAATGTCTTTCAGTGCAATTTGTTTAAATATTTTGCCATTTCCTTTTTCCATGTAAGTGTCCAAGTATTCTGTCTTCTTGCTAGTTTATCGATTTTATTAATGCACTACTGTAACCTAGTAATTTTCGAAATGGTTCATGAGATCAGCTAAAATTAAACAAGGCAATGGGCAGACTTTTTTTAGCCCTCAAATCTTTTGTCAGATTGTTACACATAACATGAAACAAAAGAGAATACAACAACCACATTCATATTAAATTATATCTTAATGTATAATAATGCACAGTTGTGACATTTTAATTTTCTGATTGTATGTAATTATCTGAAATCAGAGGACAAATCAACAGAAATTATCAGATGTCAATCAATTACCTTTCAAATCAAAGAGAACCAAAGATATACTATTTTAAGACATCTGTGATTTTCAATTTCCAAATGTAGATTAAACAGCAATGTTTCCCAAAATTTGACATACATTAAAATCACTTGGGACATTTTAAAGTTGTTGATGCCCAGGGTGCACATCAGAACAACTAAATCAGAATGTCTGGAGGTTAGGTGCATTTTTTAAAAAAGATTCCTGGTGATTCCAATGTACAGCAAAGTTTGGAAAAGAACATATCAAATATATAAAATTTTAGCACTTGAATTTTAGTAGTATTAATTTTCTTAGATGATAATAAAGGCTATTGATATTATTTTCCTTTCAAATATACTTTGTTAAGGTGATAATTTGGGGAAGTTCCACATGGAAATCCTTTAAGTATCGACAAGAAATCTTTGTACTATAAGCCAGTAAATACGAGTTGACACATAAATGCATATTTGAAAATTTATATAAGTTGCTTTTCAGAAAATTTAGGTAAATTGACAGATTTTCACTTTTTTTTTTTTTCAGATTTTCACTTTTGACAGAAGACTTCAGAGAAAGACTATTATGCAACTGATAACTTGGCAGTGTGCAGCCAACTCATCTTTGTCAACATTTAGTGCAGGGGTGAGGATGACAAGCCATGAGAAACATCTTCATGTAAGAGGGAGAATGGTGTGGAGGAGAAAAAATGTGTTCTGAGTCCAAATTCTTGGAGTAGTGCTCTGTTTTTTTCCATTTGCTAGATATAGTGCTGGGCAATTTATAATCTTGAAACTCAGGTTGTTTTCATCTATAAAATGAGACACTAATGTCACCTTTGCTCTCTGGGTTCAGCATTGGGAGGATCATACACGATTATAAGTGGGCCGGAACTATACAAAACAAAACATACGGGCTGGTTGTTTTCTTCACTGAACTATCCTGATGATTCATGCAGATAACAGATTTAGGGCACACATTACCTGATCAATACTATTATTCTACTCCTCACATTAGTTTTTAAAAAACCTTTCTCTTAGGACTTCCCTGTGGGCGCAGTGGTTAAGAATCCACCTGCCAATGCAGGGGACATGGGTTCAAGCCCTGGTCCGGGAAGATCCCATATGCCATGGAGCAACTAAGCCCGTGAGCCACAACTACTGAGCCTGTGAGCCACAACAACTGAGCCCGTGTGCCACAACTACTGAAGCCTGTACACCTAGAGCCTGTGCTCTGCAACAAGAGAAGCTACCGCAATGAGAGGCCCATGCACCACAGCGAAAGTAGCCCCCGCTCACCGCAACTAGAGAAAGACCACACACAGCAATGAAGACCCAATGCAGCCAAAAATAAATAAATAAATAAATTAAAAAAAAATCTTTCTCTGGATTATGAGTCTCAGATGGGTATGGATAAAGTATCAAACATCAATACTCTGGCCTAAGAGATGAAAAGTGACAGAAAATAAAGGGAAAGTTAATTACAATGCTGTGCGCTGCTAAGCTATGTCCAAACTTTAAACCAATTTCTGAGGTGAAAATGTAGGCCTGGGAAATATTTCTGGGAGGAAAATATTGGACTGCAAAACCCGGGCTTCAATCATGAGAGCTATAAATATTAATTATATCAAACACTCATTGAAAATTAAAAGCAAAGTAACACATTTCAATCTGGTACTTCAATATATCTATGGCATCTCTGGAGAGAATATCACCCAAAAGGTAATTACCTAAACAGTAACCTAGTTACTCTCATCCTTCAAATACCAAGGAGTGTGTGTCACCTATTCAGAAGAGAACTTTGCAATGGGAAAAATATGAAGCTCATCAAGTCAAATGAACTAAAAGGCAATAATTTCTCTTAAATAATAGAACCTTGACAGAGAACCTGAGAATACATCTACTCTGACCTCTACACCCAGTCTGGGAACGTCTTCTGGCATAATTTGTGTTGGAATACTTTCTGACTTCCAGTGACTGGAACGTACTGCTTTTGGGGAAAGCCTATTCGACTGTAAGATAATTCTAATTATTTAATGGTTCTGCCCTACATTGAGTCGAAGTCTGCCTCCCTGAATCTTCCCCTCATTAGTCCTAATTCTGCCCTTATTTATTTTTTTACAGGTAACAATTATATGTATCTTTTATTTTAAAATTATTTATTTACCTATTATTTCAGTTGTTATACTTTTTACATTTTTCATTTTAAAGGTTACACTCCATTTACAGTTATTATAAAATATTGGCTATATTCCTCGTGTTGTACAATACATCCTTGTAGCTCATCTTACACCCAAGAGTTTGTACCTCCCACTCCCCCACTTGTATATTGTCCCCCCCGACCAGTAACCAGTAGTTTGTTCTCTATATCTGTTTTCCCTGGAGTTAATAATTACATTTTCCTTGTTCTTAGTGTAGTATGTACTACTTAACCAATTTGTCCCTAAACTCATAACTTTTAATATTCTATCAATACTTTTCAAACACATCAAGCAATTTATCAGTAACATTTTTTAGAGTGTGAGGTGTCCTCTGTCTTCCTGATCCAATTTGGCCTGGTTTTTCTCTAGGCTTGTACAATGTTATCCTGAAACTTTCTGTCACCATCTTCCTGGGAATTCACCTTATATCTCTCCTGTGTTAGATTCCCTGCTTTCTTCATTCAGTGCTGTCTTTTGTTTTATTGATATTTCCTTGTATTAGTGAAGCATCCTCCAGTAGCTTCCTGAGAAGGTGTAGTTAAGGTAAATTTTTAGACCTTGCATATGTGAAAATGTCTTTATTCTTTTTCATCCAATTAGTGGATTGGCCAGGTACAGAATTCTAGTTTGGAAATCATTTTCCCTTAGAATTCTGCTTGTAATTTCCATTGTCTCCCAGATTTTAGTTTTGCTTTTACAAAGTCAGATGCCACTCTCATTCTCAACCCATGGTATGTTACCTGTGTTTTGTTTTGTTTTTAACTCTGAGAGTTCCTAGGATCTTCTCTTTATCCACAGCATTCTGAAATCTCACAATCATGTGCCATAGTGTGGGTATTTTTACATTCATGGTATTTGAGCAGTCATCTGGAAACTTTTATTTTTGTAATTTCATCACCTCTGTTTTATTGGTTCCTTCTTTCTGTACCTCCTGTTTGTAAGATGTTGGATAGCCTAAGGTAATTTTCTAATTTTATTTTCTCTTCTATTTTCCATCTCTTCATTTTGTTCAGTGTTATGGAGAATGACCTCAACTTTATCTTCCAACATTTCCACTTTATTTATGTGTTTATTTATTTAGACCACACTGTGTGGCTTGCAGGATCTTAGCTCCCCAGCCAGGGATCAAACCTGTCCCCCCTCCAGTGGAAGCTCGGAGTCCTAACCACTGGACCGCCAGGGAATTCCCTACCGTGTATGTATGTATATATATATATATATATTTACTTCAGTTATCTGTATTTTATTTCCAGGGTGTTTTGATATTCTTTGAATTATAAAAAGGTTATCCTGTCCTTGGTCTATGGAAGCCAATCTTCTCACATGTTCTTGAGGATGCTAATTGTAGTTTTTTAAAAAAGGCTTCTTACGTTCCCTGCCTTATAACCATTTGTTTTGGTCTGTGCCTTTCATGTTTGAGGCTTTCCTCAAACGTTCAGTAATTCTTGGCTGATGTTTATATATACATGATACAGGCACTAAAGTGTTGGCTGATAGCTCTGTATGTGTGGGCAGGGCTTGCTGAACGGTGGTCCCTCTATGCTGACTGGGCATAGATGTTGTGGGTCATTTTTCCTTTGTTTTCAGTATTTCTCCCTTAATGTCTAATATATCTTTAAAAAATTTTTTAAAATTTATTTTTGGCTGAGTCGGGTCTTTGTTGCTGCACGCGGGCTTTCTCTAGTTGCAGTGAGCGGGGCTACTCTTCGTTGCAGTGTGTGGGCTTCTCATTGTGGTGGCTTCTCTTGTTGTGGAGCATGGGCTCTAGGGTGCGTGAGCTTCAGTAGTTGTGGCACATGGACTCAGTAGTTGTGGCACGCGGGCTCTAGAGTGCAGGCTCAGTAGTTGTGGCACACGGGCTTAGTCGCTCCGCGGCATGTGGGAACTTCCCGGACCAGGGATCGAACCCGTGTCCCCTGCATTCTTAATCACTGTGCCACCAGGGAAGTCACATGTCTAATAGATCTTATGAAAGGAACAATGACATTCTTTTAAAAAAACATCACTATGGTTACAACATGGTGAACAGATGGTAGAAGGTCAGAGTATAAACAGAGAAATGAGCTAGGAGGTTACTGCGCTAGTCCAGATGAGAGAATGATGGTAACATATTCTAGAGTGATGACAGAGGGGTTAAGTTGGACATTTTGTTTGAGACAGGTTAATTTGCCAAGGCCGTTGGATACATAAAACTAGAGCTAATGGGTGAAACCTGTGTTGGAAATGAATATTTGGAAGTCATTGGCAAATAGATGGAAACTGACTCTGGGCAGTGGGTGAAATCACTAACTGGGAGAGCATGAGGTGAAATAGGAAGAGGCCCCAAGACTGGGCTCAGAGAAAGGGCAACATCTGTATAATAATATGGGTAACAGAGAATAAGTTCTCTAAGGAGCATAGAAAAGTATGTTTAGAAAATTAGGAGTAAAATCATGAACTACTATCATCAACTCCAATGGAAGAGTTTCAAAAAGGAGGAAATAACCAACCAAATTTTTTTAATTTCCCCAAAACTGCTAAGAGAAAGACCTCTACGGTATTTAATCAAGGTTTTCACGGCCCACTTAAATTTTTTCTTTCATATCACTTTTTTGGGGGGGTTTGTAACTCTAATTTAAAGCTGTGATTATTTAAGTAATCCTATTTCCCCACTAGAATATAAGTTCCATGAAGGCAATAACAATGAGCGTTTTATTCATCAGTACCTAGCTGATGATAAATGTTTGTCTGATGAGCATTTCTCACCAGCACCTGGCATAGAGCTTGGCAAAAAGTACAGGTGTTAAAATATTAATGGAAGAAATGCTAGCTCAAGAAGAGGGTAGAAATGTGGATGTAATAATGGAAGTCATTGGAGGGATTTTGGTAGAGAGATTGGGATGACAGCCAGAGAGGTGGACTAGGTGAAGGAGAAAGTGAGAGATGAGAACATGGGAAACAAGTGTAGATAACTCCATTGAGAAGTTTGGCTGAGAAGATAGAGATGGGGTAGTAGCTAGAAAGTAGAGCTGAAGGAGGCAGAATAGTATTTTCACCATCAAAAAAATTGATGTATCAATTCATACAGCTACCTGTTCTGTCCTGGAAATGATCTTTTTCACTTCCAAGGTAGGAAGAACCTGATTGCTTATGTTAGTTTCAGAAATTCTGCCACTCTGAGCATCTACTTCATGTCCTTTATAACAATTAATTAAAAATGGAACAAGACACCAAAGACAGTAAACTTTTCATTATTTCCCAGTAGAGACACTGCAGTAAGCTGTAGTTAAACATTAGAGGTTCTGGAATAATGTTCGTGTAGTTCTCTCTGGAGGAGTATATTAAATACCCTGGGGTAGGCCATTTACTTTCACTTTTCTATAATTTAACCATCCAAAAGCCCTAAATGCTTTTTCGTTTTACTTGTAGTATATAGGCTGTAACCCAATATATTTGAGATTGTTTTACATCCTCTAATAGTTTTACATTAAAAGACTCAATAAATTTGAAGGTAATTGATTACATTTATGTGAATAATTTTCATGAGTCTCAAGCAGAAATCATCACTATAACTACAGCAAGGAGGAAAGGAGACTGTCTCAGAGTTATTTTCTTGTTCTGTTGGAATGTCTCACTAATTTTGAAGCTAAAATCTATTTTGTGATTTCCTTGGTTGTTAAGCATTCAGTATGAAACACTCTTAAGGGTGCAAGATATTAACTCTGGAGCTATAGGAACACGTGAACGTAACTAATACCTCATCAGGTATGAAGTCTGTGTCTGCACTAGTTATAAATTAAGCAGGTAGGACCTAGATGCAATAGTATCTGAACTGTTTGGAATGAATCAAATTCTTCTTTGAGGATCATAAGAATTTTATATTCCAATAATCTGAAACAGCTTTAGCTCTCTTTGGAGTTTATTCACCTTTGCCACTTTTTCAAAGGATATATTCTTCAAACATTTTCCTCCATAATTAATCATGACTAGCAAACTTTAAGATGAATACCATAATAGCTGTATGCTCAGGCTGGTTTTAACCTCACTTAAATTATTTTCTGAATTGCTTATGTGTCTTGTCAGCCATGACTGTTCTCCTTCAGACACCATTACTATGAGACTTTCTGCTTTCAGGGGATGGAGATATTAATGCTATAGATACTATTATAACAACAATTTTAGCAAACATATTTAAACTTCATTTCCAGATCTGTCAACAATGAATCTGAATTTTATCATTTTATTTTTTTCTTCTACTTTCTCTGATGTTGTACGGTTCAAAGACAGAGATTATACTACTCACTACATGTATGTCCTTGAATGAGTTATTCTAATGAATCTCATTCTAAAAATTAAGAGATATAATATCAACCTCATGGAATTTCTAAATGAAATAATGTGTACAAAATAATTAGAACTTGGCTCTTGAAAAGTACCAGGAATTTCATAAACACTTAAGATGGATTATTTCCTGGGAAATAAACATATGCTCAACAGTTTTACTGATCCTAAAATAGTACACACTCAATGTAGAAAACTTGATATATAAAAAAGCATAAATTAGGACCATCTGTAGAACCACCAGACAGATAAAATCATTAATATATGGGTGTGTTACGTTAAAAAAAATAGGTAAAGTCCTAAGATCCAGAATCTAGCACTTAAGTTTTCAAAATATTTTAAAAAATATGTTATATAAATAATTAATAAAATAAAATTCAAAAATAAAAAAGAGTGGATATATGTATCTGTATAACTGATTCACTTAGCTGTTCACCTGAAACTAACACAATATTGTAAATCAACTTACTCCAATAAAAATTAATTTTAAAAAACAGAAAAACAAAATATACATATCTATCCCTCTCTCTCTCTCTCTCTCTCTCTCTCTCTCTCTCTCTCTCTCGATAACACATACATATACACACACAGTAGAATAAGGTGATAAAATCAGCCCTTTAAAATATCTACACATTTTATGTACATCTCTATAACTATAAATACATCTACATCTTTACCTACATCTTGAGGGATAATACGGTTTAAAATGCCAGGCAAGCCTTTTTGTGGAGACTGAAGGTTTGCTACTATCAGGAGTACTGATTTATTCACACTATCGTCAGCAGGTACTACTCACAGCAACACGCAAGGCAACTAGTGGGCCAACATCTGGGTAACAGATATATTCTCCTCTCCTGTGTTCTTGACAATTTAGAGAAATGAAAGGGCTATCTTATGGTAGTGTTTTTATCTTAAAGTGTTTTTGTAGAGACTGTAATACTGGAGGTAGGCAGGATAGTGTGAGGAGTATATCTGCTGGGGAACCTCAAGTTTGCAGTGGTGTAAAGGAAGCATCAACAAGAAGTAGATCTCAGCACTGTAGGCAGCACTGTATTTCCCACATCCAGTGGGCTTGCTTTGACCAGTAGTAATTGCACAGGCTCCTGCTGTGTGTAGGAACCTTGAGTCTCAATAATCTGTTCGGGGGCACCACACTCATAACATCAGTCATTTGGGTTTCCAGATATACCTCCCACTCATTTTGCTGTATGATCTCAGGCAGGTCATGTCACCTCTCTGGGCTGCAGTTTCTTTAAATAAGACTCTTGCTTGCAAGCAATGGCAATTTAATATAAAGATGTGTTTAAAAAAAGGAAATGTATTGCCTCTAGGATAATATTAGGATAACTAACATCTGTTGAGACCCTTCTGTTTGCTGAAGCCAATTTCAAGCATATTTGCTTATTTAATATGTCCACAGTTTAAGGAACACTCCCAAACTAATTCTATGAGACCACCATCACCCCGATACCAAAACCAGACAAAGATTCCACAAAAAAGAAAATTACAGGCCAGTATCACTGATGAACATAAACGGAAAAATCCTCAACAAAACAGTAGCAAACCGAATCCAGCAATACATTAAAAGGATCATACACCATGATCAAGTGGCATTTATCCCAGGGACGCAAGGATTTTTCAATCTCCGCAAATCAATCAGTGTGATACACCACATCATCAAACTGATGAATAAAAACCATATGATCACCTCAACAGATGCAGGAAAAAGCTTTTGACAAAATTCAACACCCATTCATGATAACCACTTTCTAGAAAGTGGGCATAGAGGGAACCTACCTCAACACAATAAAGGCCATGTATGAGAAACCTACAGCTAACATCATACTCAATGGTGAAAAGCTAATACGTCCACAGTTTTACATAGCAGGTACTATTATTATTTCCATATGCAGTTAGTAAGTATGAAGCTGGGACTCAAATTGATAGCAGATGCTCAACAAATAGTAGCTGTTGAATAAATACATGAAGAGCCAGAAAGTGACGAGTGTAAGTAGATCAGCTGGCTGGAAGTAATAAAACATTTATGAAGCCAAAAGCATGATTTTATTTCCATATGATTCACTTAGCTTATTTCTCTTTCATGGTAATAGTGGCATCCTTATCCTCACCTACCTCTGGCTTCTGGTCACCTGACAAGCCAATGCGTGAAGAGTTCTGTATCATTACTGGGATTAACACCTTTAGCGGGCTCTACACATGGGGGGATCGACAGCCTAATCTCATACATGAGATGATCAGCACAGGAATTATCCAATCACTATGCAATTGCTTTTCAAAATGTATTCTAGTCCAAAGCCTTTCAATAATGACAAAAATATGTACTGAGTTCAAAATAGCCAGGAGGATCTGCCTCTACCCATAAAACGATCTTTGTATTTCACTCAACATATTCTTACCTATTTCTGCTTTGCCTTCTTTCAAAAGGAATTTGAAGTGATTGAGACATCTTTTTGAAGTTCCAAGTCTTCTCTAAGAAGTCCACCTTATAGATACCCCATCTAGAATACAAAATAACAGAAAGTTACTATAAAATCAAGTTAAAAAGTGTACATACTACAAGTACAAAAGAGAAACAATAAAAAGCAACCACAGTAAAAAACATAAAATTGCAAAAAAACGAGATTAAACTACCCCAAGGGGAGAGAGAAACTTCTTACCTATATTATAATAATTAACAAGAGTATAGAATTCCCTGAGGTTCAGTACTGCTATAATTTATTGAATGACTCTCATATATTACTCATTCAACTAATGTTTGTTTATTTCTTACATGTCTTTTATGTGCCAGGCCCAGTTCTAGGTGCTAGGGACACAACAGTGAACTAAAAAGGTAAAATATCTCATCCTCATAGAACTTATGTTTTAGTGGGGATGCAGAAAATAAACAAGGTAAGGAGGTGAGATAAATAGTATGTTAGATAGTAATAATCATCACAACACTCATAAGAAGTGAGAGGCTTTTTAAAAATTTTTATTGGAGGGGCTTCCCTGGTGGCGCAGCGGTTGAGAGTCCACCTGCCGATGCAGGGGATGCGGGTTCGTGCCCCGGTCCGGGAGGATCCCACGTGCCGCGGAGCGGCTGGGCCCGTGAGCCATGGCCGCTGAGCCTGTGCGTCCGGAGCCTGTGCTCCGCAATGGGAGAGGCCATCAGGGTGAGAGGCCCGCGTACCGAAAAAAAAAAAATTATTGGAGTATAGTTGATTAACAATGTTGTGTTAGTTTCAGGTGTACAGCAAAGTGATTCAGTTAAACATATACATCTATTCTTTTTCAAATTATTTTTCCATTTAGGTTATTACAGAATACCGAGCAAAGTTCCCTGCCGGTATACAGTAGGTCCTTGTTAGTTATCCATTTAAAATATAGCAGTGTGTACATGACAGTCCGAAACTCCCAATCTATCCCTCCCCTCCACCCTTACCCTCTGGTAACCATAAGTTTGTTCTCTAAGTCTGTGAGTCTGTTTCTGTTTTATAAATAAGTTCATTTGTATCATTTTTTAGATTCCACATATAAGTGATATCATATGATATCTTTGTCTGACTTAATAAGTGAGAGTTATTATGTCACATTTCGGAAGAGGAACACATGAACAAGGTTAGCTATAATTTTTGTCATCTCTTCCCTTCCTCAAAGGCTCTGCTCACCACTTTGTCAACGCAGTGAGTATATAACACGTCCCATCGGGAGGATTAGGGCTGCCACATGGCTGTGGTGGGCCATGACATGGTGGCACCTTCTACCCACCCGTGGAAGAACAACTTATGGCCCAGCGAGTAGACCCAACGTCCAAATGTTGTGAAATAGCAAGTCTGAAACTGAGTCCTCCTTCAAAGGGCTTGGCAGAAGATGGGAAGAGAAGCTTTAAATGAGGGAATGGTAAGAGTATCATAGGGCCTGAAAAAATTTCTGCTGGATTTGTCAAGTCAAAGAAGGTGTTTTTCTGGGTTTTTTTACGGTTCGCGGGCCTCTCACTGTTGTGGCCTCTCCCGTTGCGGAGCACAGGCTCCGGACGCGCAGGCCCAGCGGCCATGGCTCACGGGCCCAGCCGCTCCGCGGCACGTGGTATCTTCCCGGAGCGGGGCACGAACCCGCGTCCCCTGCATCGGCAGGCGGACTCTCAATCACTGCGCCACCAGGGAAGCCCCCCAGAGACGGTATTTTTTGAAGGCCAGCCTCAGTGGTGTGGAAGAGGCAGAAACCAGAACGCAGTAGCTTGAGCACTGACAGGAAAGCATGTAAAGCTAGGTAACATATAATGGAAGAGTAAATACATAGAGTTACGGAGTGAAAAAAAAAAAAAAAAGTAAATTTAATTATGACTGAGGGAACCACGGAACCCTCCGTGAAAGAGTAGGCACTAAAAAACTGTGAGCATTCAAATGATTAGAGGAGGAAAAGAGGGGAAAACAATGAGACGACAGGAACACAGTCTGCAAAGATGAAGAAGTAGGAAGTGAAAGGAGAGTCAGTATTTTGACTGTAGGGTAGAGAATACATTTGGGATTCGAGGCCAGTAAGAATGGGAAAGTAGGCTAGGGACAGGTCCTAAAGCTCCTAAAATACCACAGAAAATTTGCCAAAATAATTACATTTAGTCCTTAAGAATTATACTGTAGCAAATTTTATATATTTTGAAAATATTACTTAAAAATGTTCATATGTTTTAACAAAACATTTCAGCTTTGTGGTAATAAGTATTTGGTTAGTCAACCCCCGAGTAAAAATCACATTTCAATGGAAAAATTGATGAATTTTAAAGCACGTTTACAGGGCACATGAAGTATCTGGTGGGGTTATAAGAACCAATTATACCGCCTATCACAAGATATCACTCTATATGTTTCTGTGACTGTGGCTTTCAATTTTATTTTAAATTACAGCATTTTAACACATACATATTATTCCTTCAACATTTCCTTGGAACATAAATGAAAGGTGGCCCTATTTATATTGGAAATGTCACCTATACAGCATTCAATAGGATTTTTTTTTCCCAAAGGGCACTGAGAGCTAAGTAACTAATCAAGCATAGTTCATTAAGTAGTAAACCAGTAGTATATCGTATCTTACTCAGGATCTCACCTTGATCTAACAACAGTATTGACCCTCAATACCTGGAAAGTGCAGCTCTCAACTGGAACAACTGCTAGATTTCTTGTAAGTTCTAAAAAGTTAAATAACTTTTTAATATTCTTTCAAACATCCTGCGGCTTTATTCAATTTTAATTATATTTATGGAAAAGATCACTGTAAACATAGGTCATAACATTAACTTGAATGGTACTTAAGGCCTGAAAATATCTCCCAACACCATTCTTGATGTTTTACTATGGCAAATACTACTACTGCTCGCCTACCCAATACCCACTCCCCTCCCCAGTGTTCCTTGATGGCAAAGCACGACTCATGTAACAGAGGCTGAGAGAGGCCATTAAAGCAATTTATTGACCTGACTCTCAGGCCCTGTTTCTTGCCATTTTGCCTATATTCTATCCACGATGAACCTTTTGAACTTCTTGAGCTATGTCATCTTCTCTCAGGTCTCTTTGTGTTTTCAGATGCTGTTCCCTTTACATGGAACACGTTTCTTCCACATCTAAACTTGGCTAAATCTTAACCACCTTCAACACGCAGCTCAGGCTTTCAGTACTTCGGGTTGGGATGGGTGGTCTTAGTATGTGCTCCTACAGCCCCTAGGGCAGAACCCTCTTCTGGCATGTAAATTATTTCATAACATGCATTTAATGATTATGTGCCAGGCACTGTTCTAAGTGCCTCACAATTGTTAACTCTCTTAATTTTCCTAGCAACCCTTGACATATATGCTGCCCCATTATTATCACACTGCTTTATAACCACTGGCCTTTTGTTGATCTTCTCCATTCCACTACAGGGCTTGGATCATGTTATAGTCATCTATGAGCCTAGCACACTGCCTGACCCATAGTAAGTACTCAATAGAGGCTTGTGGAATGAATTATCAGCTATGGCAAAAGTTGTTCAGAGTTAAGGTAAGTTTAGATGGTAGTGGAGTAGAGGATCAAGAGAAGGCTAGCATATCTGGTTCTGAGGGGAATAGGAAGAGTAGGATCCAAGCCAGAAGACCCTTTGTAAACAGGGGGCCTTGTACAGGCACTGGCTCCACAAAGGGCAACAAACAGGATGAGGAAGCAGCAAATAAGAACAACAAAAGAAACACAAGCATTACCTACTTTATAGTTTTGTCCAGCTTCATCTCTGAGGACAAGGCTGAGGAATTCAAGGCCTGGGAGTTATATTTCCTAGGTTGCCAGGGAATCCAAAGACCTTCAGTCTGTAACAAGCAAAGAATTATTAGGTTGAGGGAACTAGACGCCACTTTCACCCTTTGGTAAGATGGTAGCTTACTTGCTGAAAAGCTGCAAGTCTTTCCCATCACTAAAGACTGCTGCAAAGGACAGTATACCACCTCCCTTAATAGACTGTTCCAGAGTTTGTTCTTACTAGTAGCTAACTTAGGTTTCTGATAAACTTTTGAGCTAATGTCTTTAAATAGCTTCTGTAGAGATGAACACAGCTGATCAATATGTTCAATAAATCCTTCATATTTGCAGAGGATGTTTTCTTGAACCCTTACAATAGGTAAAACCTCTGCTATTCACGTGTAAATTAGGAGTAGCTAACATTTATTTTCAGTTAGGCACTGAATTTTACATGGAAAAAGATTTCATTTAATCCTTACATGATGGTGAGCTAACTACTATTATTAAGCTCATTTTTTTTTTTTTTTTTTTTTTTTTTTTTTGCGGTATGCGGGCTTCTCACTGTTGTGGCCTCTCCCGCTGCGGAGCACAGGCCCCGGACGCGCAGGCCCAGCGGCCATGGCTCACGGGCTTAGCTGCTCCGCGGCACGTGGGATCTTCCCGGACCAGGGCACGAACCCGTGTCTCCTGCATCGGCAGGCGGACTCTCAACCACTGCGCCACCAGGGAAGCCCTTAAGCTCATTTTTGTAGATGAGAAAACTTAGCCACAGCGAAGATAAACAACTTGTACAACTTGTCAAATGAATACACAATTAATTTTTCCCTAATTCTTACCACCTCTACCCTTAGTAAAAACGGAATCACTGATTAGGGTTAAAGCTGGAACTGGCTCTGGGAATTTAATTGTTTAAAATGATGATTTCTGGGCTTCCCTGGTGGCGCAGTGGTTGGGAATCTGCCTGCCAATGCAGGGGACACGGGTTCGAGCCCTGCTCTGGGAAGATCCCACATGCCGCAGAGCAACTAAGCCCGTGAGCCACAACTACTGCGCCTGCGCGTCTGGAGCCTGTGCTCCGCAACAAGAGAGGCCACGATGGTGAGAGGCCCGCGCACCGCAATGAAGAGTGGCCCCCGCTCTCCGCAACTGGAGAAAGGCATCGCACAGCAACTTAGACCCAACACAGCCAAAAATAAATAAATAAATTTTAAAAAATGATGATTTCTGAATCCTAAACCAAGATATTCTCTTCTGCAACAAAAGGTCTTCCTATAAAGACTGATAATTAGTCAGCTATTTAAAAAAATTTTAGCAGCCTCTCCAGACATGGTCTATCCAGGAATTAACCGAACTTAAATATTCACTTTTTACATGGGAGTGAGTTAGAAATATTTTAAGAATGCTTATTCTTGGAAATGCAAATCAAAACCACAGTGACATACCACTTCAAACCCACTAGCATGGCTATAATTAAAAGACAGATAATACCAAGTGTTGGTGAGAACGTGGAGAAATGGGAACCCTCATATATTGCTGCTGGGGATGTAAAATTGTGCAGCCACTTTGGAAAACAGCTTGGTGGCTGCTCAAACAGTTAAGCGTAGAGTTACCATATGAACAATCAGTTTCACTACTAGGTATATACCGAAGAGAACTGAAAACACATGTGTACACAAAAATGAGTACATGATCACCACAGAATTATTCAAAATAGCCGAAGGGTGGAAACAACTAAAATGTCTATCAACTAATGAATGGACAAACAAAATGTGGAATATCTACACAACGGCATATTATTCAGCTACAGAAAGGAATAAAGTACTGATGCATGCTACCATACATGGATAAACATTGAAAATATTATGCTAAATGGAAGAAGCCTGCCACAAAAGACCACATATTATATGAATCCAATTATATGAAATGTCCAGAATAGGCAAATCTACATAGATGGAAAGCAGATTAGTGCCTGCCTAGGGATGGAAGGATGGGAGAAATGGTAGGAGACTACTAATGGGTATGGGGTTTCTTTTTGGGGTGATGAAAATATTCAAAAATTGATTGTGATTATGGAGGCACAACTCTGTGAATATACTAAAAGCCAACGAATTGAACAATTTAGTGAATTTGTGGTATGTCAATAAAACTGTTTTTTTAAAAAAGAGTGTTGTTCATTTACAGACAGTTCTGGATGTACTCTGATGCTTTCGCAAAAATGTTCCTATAAAAGGGTTTCCAAAAAAAGTAAAATAAAATAAAATAAAAAAGAGTGTTTATCTACCTTTACTCCCAACAAAACTTATTAACATTAGGTCATCTGATAGGTTACTATGGCAATGGTATGAGAGTTTCGTTGTATGCTGTTTTCAGTACCGTTCACCTCAGTTGTTGGACATGAAGCAAAACAATAAAAATAATTCTCCCTGGGGAGCAGAGGGCCTGATGTCCTGCTTGGATCGTGTAAGTATCAACTCTTCCCCCAGTAATGCAGAGGGCCGCCCTGTCTATAACTAGATTGTTATTAAGAATTCACACAAAGAGGAAGAAGTTGGGAAATGTTCTTTCTTCCATCTTCCTGCTCACGAGACAGCCCCACGCCTTAGACTCTAAAGCTTAGAAGTTTCAATTGTTTTTCCTTGACCCAATGGCAGCAAAGTAATAAGTAACGCCAAGAACTGATTTTAAGAAGGAAACTTCATCTGCAGGGAATTAGATCACAGAACTGGCCTGACAGCTCCCTTACCCCTCAACATACATCCCAGACATTTCCCAAAGAACGGGAAACTATCCTCACGACTTTATCTTATCAGTCCAGAGACATCCCCTTGAATACCAAGTCCTCTTCTTGTTCTTAAAAATACAAGCCATTCTGAATGTCAAAAAGATATGGGAAATATGTTTATACTCACACTTGTATGTAACCCAACTTCAATCAGTGGAGTCTCAAAGGAGAACATGCATCAGCCCAGGGACAATTCTCAATTACATTTTACATCACAGCTGGATGATCGAGTGGCCTTCCTCCAGGTCAACAGCTGACACAGTGGGAGGCACACTCTGAAATGAACAGTGAGAACAGTTATCCAGCTACAGGTTGGGCAAAATGGAAAGCACAAGAAAAGAAATGTTCGTTGCATTTTGAATGTGTGCAGAATATTCCAAATTTTCCAGAGAGAGGAGTCAGAAGCCCGGGAGGTAGGCAATTGCTTGACAAGCAATGGGTGGTAGTAGGGTACCCTAGGTGGTGGTGCCCCTTTGAGCATTACTGCCTCTTGAGGTCAAAACAATAACACTTTATTAACAGTATGTACCCAGAACTGTCCTTTTTTTTTTTCCAGAATGTGGCTTAAGTGTCTCATTAAATGAACACAGTGAACGTTGAATTTTTTGCCATGACTTTCTATGTTTATTGACCATTCCTCCCTTGTCCTAGGATTGCTGGATGCTAATTTGAGAAATACTTAATTGGAGGAATATCTGGAATGTAAATTCATCAGAATTGTTGACTGTTTAGCTGTAGAGTGAGAGAGAAGGTGACGAGTCAAAAAGATTCCTCTATTTTCAGCTGAGAGACTGCCCTGTGCAAAGAAGCTTAAGTTGATTAATTGTACAAGAAGATCAGCTCATCAGAAGATAGTCTGAGGCCAGTGCGTGGCGCTTCTGTGGGCAAGAAAAGGGATTTATCACTTGGGGAATGTTGTTTCTGTGCTGGTCTCCAAGGTGACACTTTACATGCCAATTTCCACTTCATATAACAAAAATCTTTCTGTAAAACACTATTGTTTGAAAATAAGATGCGTCATTTGGGGAGGAAGGAAACATCTAAGCAATGAAGGGGTTCAAGGAAAGCCTTACTATTTGACCACCCTTGGGGATGATGTTGACAATGCTTCTCCAACTTTAAGGTGCTGGGAATCACCTGGGGATCTTGTTAAAATGCATATGTTGATTCGGTAGTTCTGGGCTGGGGTCTGAGACTCCATTTCTAAAAACTCCTAAGTGATGCTGCTGCTGTTGGCCTATGGGCCATACTTTGTATAGCAAGGATGTAGAGCAAGTCTCAATCTATTTGTGGTCACGAAATCAATTTAATGGGTTATGAAGATTAAAAACAGATATAAAGTAGAAAAGGGGGGAAACATTTGAGTTCAGGGCACATACTGTTTTATGCGAATTCCGTTTCAGTTATGTGCAGTTATGATCCAGTTTGTATGTGCTATATCATAATGTATTCTATGTATTTCTTTTCTTATGCTGAGTCACAAGCAAAAACACGGGAAAAGCTATGACTGTGGAGGAAACTTGTAGTAACAGATTGAATGAGATAACTGCTGAGGTTCCTCCTTACTTTGAAATTCTAAGATTCTGTGCAGTCTTAGGTCTCTTATTCAAATCTCTCACTCTAGCATTCATGGAATATTAAAAGAGGCTTGAGCATCACTGAATCCATTAACTTCATCCTCAGACTGGGAACCCAAGATGTTGAACATAGCAAAGCATCATGTAAAGGTGTGTCATTTCCCTGTGCTCAGTGCTTTGATTAAAACAAAAAAACAGAAAAAAACCAAAAAACACCTTGAGATAGTTCCTTCTTGCAGAGTAGATTTTTGGTTCTTATTTCTGTTATTGTTTTGATGCTTTGACGCTGAGGTCATTTGTCTAATTACAAGGGACTGTTAAACATCAATTTGTGAATTATAGGTAAAGCTCTTTGGAAGTAAAATAAGAACCTAAAAGAGTTACGTAATGTCATTTCCAAAGCTACCTTATTTACAAGGTCATAATTCAAATTCTAAATAAATCTGGTTCATTATTTTTTAACTGAAGATTGCATTTGAAATTCAATCAAGATACAGTGTCACTTTTCTTATTGCTGTAATTTATAATCTGTACCCAAAATATCTTACTTTGAAAGATTATAGACTTCCCATGGGTACCAGTATGAACACACAGACACACATACACACTGTTTGTAAATTTAGTTTTAGAGCAGAACAGCCAAGAGCAAGTGAAAACAGCTGCAAATATTTTAATGAGATATTTTAGTTTGGAGTTTTACTACCCCAATAGTCAGAAAGGTAAGTTTGATCCTACCACGGCAGTTCTTGTGACTTCTCTAATAAACGCCTGGTGCTATGTTACTTACCTTAATTATATGGATAAAAGTAGTCCATACTACTTTTTTAAAAGATATAAAATATCCACTGTTTTTGTATTTTATATTTGTTTACCTGAATTACCAGATAATTTTTCACTTAAAAACATCAGCTGTTGTTTCAAATAACCCACCGGATAAAATCAACACAGTATTTCCTTCTTAGTTAAAAAATAACTAAGACCAAGTCCAATCTAAGTAATGACTACCAATGCCAGAAACAACTAATTTGATCTTAAGGCATTTCAGCAATATTTTAATGTTGTGATGCAGAAATGGAGTTTGGGAATTCTAGCCGCTGAAGCTCAAAATGAAGCAAATTTAGGGAGAAATACAAATAACTGAAGGCCCTCAACAATATCTGAATGGGACACAGAAAATAACTTATCTTGATTCCTTCTCAATCATTCAACTACATTCTTATCTCCACCTACTAAGTCCATACTCAGCTGGGTGCTTGGTGTGTTAGGAATACAGGATAAACACAAACTGAGCCCTGTCTAGAAATCCCTTTCAGCTGGTTTTTCTAAATTGCTAGAATTTCAGAAATGGAACGTCAAATGGATATATATTCAATTCAATTGAACAAATCTGCATTTAGCTAGTGGTAGATCTTGACATTCTCTTCTTATTGAGCTACATTACTATTTGGCATATCCTTAATGTGGCTAAAAATAAAATTAAGTGTAGTTCATGTTCTAAGGGACCAACAATTAACAAGCTAATAAACTGTTTTTCCATCTACATTTCAAATGCTCAAGCTAAGTGTTTACACGGCAGGCTATGCCTTGATTACAGGTCAGTAAGAACACATTACAAAAAAAAGGGACTGCCATTGTATGCCTGAATTTCACAAGTTTCACATTTCATATCAGTGAGATAAACTGAGTCAATATTTTCATACTGAAACGTCAGATAACACACTGTCTCATTGGAACATACAGCTAATTAGAACTATTTACAGTTGGATGTCGGTTGGAAGGATACTTCATGTACATCTTAATTGCCCTACCCTACTTCAGGCAATGGCTCGTCCCTGAATGCGGTATGTGTACCTGTTCCAGAGTTGTAGTATCTACCTTTGGATGATACAGTATTTTGAATTTCACTTGTTATTGTTAATTACAAAAAGAAATGGAAGCCGCAAGTAAGTTTAGATACTTATCACTAAAAGCGCTTCTTCCTTCAATGTACTACTAAAGATGATTTGGTGATTATGGGTGGACCAGGCCTAATCCCAAGAAACATGCTGGTCAATGAAACCAAGCCTTCACTTCAATTGGGTGTACAAAAATAAGATTAGAATCAACCGGGTCTTAATTACCATGTCTAAAGTCTAAGACTCCATGAAGATCAATACCAAAGAAATGCCACACACTTTTAGCGAATTCATGCTAGAGTTGTTGATGAATAATAATGACGTATTAAACCCAAATACCATTTACAGTATGACCTAGCACAAAGGTGTAAAAGTGCTAAAAATTTTAGTTACTAGAAGGTACCAGTGGGGAAGAGATTTGGGGCAGTGAATTCTCTCAAATAATATATTCATAGATGTCTAAGTAATTCATTGCCTGGAACTGTATGTAAAGGAATATTTGTTACTTGAAAACATTCAAAGCTAGGAAGGAGAAATCCATATTTAACATTTCACTGCCAAGATCCAATCACTTTATGTGATTGTTCAATTCAACCCTGCAATATGTTACATGTTTATGTAGATGATTGCTAGATATATAGAAAATATATTTCTTTTTATTCTGCTTTTTCTTTTTCTTTTCTCATTGTCATCTCAGAGAATGAGAACTACACATGCACCATATATGTAAAAATGATGATTGTTTCCTCTTCTCCAAAATTGATTTCTAAGACTTTTTTCAGTCTCAAATCATATACAAGATAGAAAGGAAGCAATTCAGAACTTATTAATTTCAATTTTTTCCAAGTCATAATTAATTGGAGAAGTGCCACTTTATCATCTTTCACAAATAAAAGACAATAAGAAAAATGATTTAGGTTTATCACTACAATTTTCCAGCTGCTATAAAAGAAGCATCTTTTTTCCCAGATAAAGGGTACACACATACTTACATACACACTAACTGAATTGTAACTTTGGCTTCCATTCAGCACAATAGTTCAGCATGGCCGGACAAAATGTTCACAGTAAAATCCCCTAAGCAGAGCCAGAATACTAAGCCAGTATAGACTTAGCTATGGTTCATTAATCTTTCAGGGAAGCACAAGAGCAAAAGATAAATCAGGAACCATGCCAAACCGTAAAGTTTCACCTGTTTTTAACTTTAAAATGACACAAAAAATAAAAAGGACATGTTCAAAAGCATCCAAATACCCACTTGTTGAGCTGATTTATTATTTTGTCATTTGCTGCAGATAAAGAAACTGAGGCACCGAGAATATTAACCAGGTCACGGGGCCTGAGCAGTGCCAGGTCCTGACTTCAAGGTTAGTGCTATTTCCTCCAGGATCATGGAAATGGCAAGAACTTAGGAACTGAAGGTGGAAGGAGAGTGAATAAAATTCTGTGCAAGACACTGCATTTTAGATAGTACTGGAGCGTATGTCAATGTCTTTTACAGAAAGAGTAAGATAATGTTGGGATTAAAATTGTATTTTTAAAGGTTGAAATGTTCCCTGGAGGATGAGGTGGGTATGAGGGAGGTAATAAAAGGCCAAAATCAGACCTGGCAAAATCTCTGTGTGTTGAAATAGTATCCTGTAATGTGAAGTAAATAAAACAGAAAATAGAAAGACCTTGATCATCCTTGGCCTGTTATCTGAAATGAGTTCATTACTAGTTATCATTTACACAGATTAGTTCACATCCCTAACTTTTCCTGGATAATGAAGGTTACTCCACACTTACTACACTTTTGCAGAGATCTGGCAACACGAAGAAAGTAGTTTTATGCTATTTTCCATTAAGAAGATACTTACAAACTTTGTATGTCCCTCTCCATTTGTATTCTTTTAACAGCTAACCTTAGCCTTGTACATGTTGTTTTGTTTAGTGTCCTTGTGCCTGGTTTTAATCTTTAATAAAGGGACAAGAAATGCTACTTTTTTTTTTTCCCAAAGGGGGAAATATCTGAAAAGCCACTTCAACGAACCCAAATATTGCAATAGTTTTATTCCACTTCACTAACCTCTCCTACTTGTTAGGAGCTTCGATTTGTGCTAACAAGGTTATCAGATTGTATGTCTATTGTCCTGTGATGACTTCCTTGGCTGGGTTCCTGCAGTAGACATTGCTGATGTGATGTTTTGTTCAGGCGGCAGCACAAGAGGGAGTGGGAGGAGGAGGGTCTATGGAGGGGGACAGGGTCACAGAGCTGTCAAGGCCTTCCCAGCGGTGAAGCTGTAGCAACTGCTACCTACGGTCAGTTCTAATCAGTGTCTCAATGTGCTGAGCTTAGGGCCAGGTCCCCTGTGATGGCCCGGAAATGGGGACGGAAACTCTGTATGCTTTGTTCTTTTGAAACGAATGCGGAGAACAGCCAAGAGAAGAAACAGAATGAAAGAGGGTGAGGAAGAAGCTAGAGAAACATCAAATCTGGTCAAAGTAAAAGGAGTTCCGGCCTCAATTCAGCACTGACCTATTTTTCTATTAATTCTCAATTCACATAATCACTCACACATTGCTCTAGATAAATCCTCCAGGGGATGAAGGTGACTGTACTTAGCAAAGGAGTTTAAATAAAACTATGTATGAAACCTTTCCTAATCAGCTAATGAAAAAATAAAAAGCACATTTGTTCTTATCTCCCCAAGGTTCTCCTTGTCCTACTGTGTCCCTGCTGTCTTCGTCCAAAGTGAAGTCTTTGCAGTATGAATAAATGAGGTGGTTGAGTAGAAGTTGGTTTTACTAACAATCCTAAATGACAACTGTCACATACATGATGTATCAGTTTCCTGTTGCTGCTATAACAAATCACCACAAACGTAGTGGCTTAAATCAGCACGAGTTTATTCTCTTACAATTCTGGAGGTCAGAAGTGCAAAATGGGTGTCAGCTGGACTAAAATCAAGGTGTAGGTGTTGGCAGGGCTGTGTTCCTTCTGGAGGCCCCAGGGGAGACTCTGATTTCATGCCTTTTCAAGATTCTAGAGGCTGCCTATATTTCTTAGTTGGTGCTACCCTTCCATCTTTAAAGCCAGGAATGACTAATGAAGTTTTTTTTTTCATGTTGCCATCTCTTTGGTTTCCGACTGAAAGTGCTCAGGGGTTAACCCCCTTGGGAGCATCCCTCAGCCAATATTGGATGGGAGTACTCTATCTTCCCCCTTCTTGGGTAGGATAATTATCCCTGGTGGCGCAGTGGTTAAGAATCCGCCTGCCGATGCAGGGGACGCGGGTTCGAGCCCTGGTCCGGGAAGATCCCACATGCCGCGGAGCAACTAAGCCCGTGCGCCACAACTACTGAGCCTGCACGTCTGGAGCCCACGAGCCACAACTACTGAGCCCATGCACCACAACTACTGAGCCCGCACGCCTAGAGACCGTGCTCTGCAACAAGAAGCTACTGCAATGAGAAGCCACCGCAAGGAAGCATAGCCCCTGCTCACCGCGACCGCAGAAAGCCTGTGCGCAGCAACAAAGACCCAAGGCAGCCAAAAATAAAATAAATTAAATTAAATAATATGGCCATTAAAAAAAATTTAACAGCAATACTTCCCAAAATCTTGCAAAAATTTGAAGAGAAAGGGAATACTTCCAAACTCATGAAGCCAGCAACCAATCGCTGCCAAAAATAAATAAATAAATTGAAAAACAAAGGTGACGCTATTAATCATTCTAGTCTACCTAAAGTTTTCCCTATAATTTATAGAACACAGACTTGCTGCCAAGGTATAAGTAGAAGTAGTTTCCAAATTCTTCTATCTAAACTCACCTCTTCCATTAAATGGTATGTTTAACTGGAGAAAATCCCTGGAACATATTTTGGTCTTGGATTTTCCCCATGGCGATTACCATGAATCTTATAATGAGCCTGTCTTTACATGGTCACCAGGCTTTCGGCTAAATTAGATGATAATTTAAGTGCTTGCTTGAAGGTTGGGACTGAGTGGAAAGTGAAGAAGTTGGATATAACTGGTGACAACTGATAAGAGCCATAGTTTCTCTTTGCTTCATTAAAATTCTCTCTTCTTGGCTAAACATATACTCCCAAACTTGTTGAGGCCAACTGATAGAATTTCTATCTCATGGCCACAGAGAAGAGACAGTTCTTCCAGTAACTAAGGTACTGGAGAGAGCACTTATTCACTTCCATCAGTATGTACCAACCCATGCTAGCAAGACTGTGGGACAAAATTAGATCCAGGATCTTTTCTTCTCTACCTTCTAAGGCAATTAGTGGAAAGAATAACTATAAAGAAAGCGTGTGTAAACTCTTCTGTTTTGCAAAGGCACATCGGATGTAAAAGAATCTAAAAGAGATCTATAACAAGCACTGCAATCCAAATAATAGTTTTTAATTACATACAAAATAGGAAATAAAATAATGAAAACTGATTTATGTTAGAGGTGGTACACACGAAAATGTTCTGTGTTGAAAGAAACAAACAAGTATGTGAAGCTGAAACCATTTTTATAAAATTGAATTTCATAGAATTTTTCCTCCAGCTTAGATGTGTGTGAAAATAAAGGTTGTAACAAATCTCTTCAATTATTAAACAGCGTAAGTCATTTTTTTCATTCAAGCATATCTTGTCTTCACTGCAACCATGTGAGGAATTTTAGAGTCTTAGAGCATACTCATGAGTAATGGGAAGATTTCACCTAAATCCAAAATAAAAACTTTTATTTAGTGGAAACATCATACTCTGCTGGACAGCTGAATGTTACTAAGCCTTCTTTTTAGCCCTTGGCAGTGAAATAGGAGATCTTTAGAAGGACTGAAATTGTCATGATGGACCTAAGAGGATGTCTCTTTTACACAAGCCCGAGGGTCAACTTCAGCCATCTTGGGACAATTTAAAGACTTTTCCCCTCTTTGCAGAATGGACTATATGGGGAGCAGGTTGAGGCAAGAACTTACCTCATGTAAGACAATCAGAGCCCTTGAAGTATAAAGGTCAGGAGGCAAAATCCCAGTCACTTCAATGAAAATCAACCATAATAAAACACAGCGAAGTCTACTTTTTCAGATAGTCTATCAATGAGAAATTCCTATTCATGGGTTCTTCTATACAGATCATTGAAAACTGATATTCTCGTTAGTGACCCTGAGGCCCTGAAACATCCTGGAAGCTTTCCCAAATTATCAAAGAAAGATGGAATGACTTCAGCATTATTTGGATGTTAGACATATTTTGTAGTATTTAAATGCTTTTAACATTGAAGATTCAAGCATGGCACAGAAGTATAGAAACTTCAATTCAACAGATTATTTGACTAATGGGAAATATAGTTTTTAAGTCATATATCAGATTTAATGTAGAAGTTCCTCTTGGCATTTAATATAAATTTACTGAGCATCTACGATATGCAAGAAAGTGTACTAGGCTATGTAAAAGCTAAAAAAAGAAGAGGACAAAGGTCTTTAAAATCTGATCAGACAGAAAGAAATGTACACAGGTAACTGTAATAAAATATATTTTTAAATAAATGTATTAAGATGCGTGTAAACCACTGCTGCAGAAGCTCAGAAATGAATAAAGAGGAACATTTAAAAATATCACTGGTCAATATTGACAATGGTCGTGAAGTTGCAATATATCATGTGAAGAACAATATCTCAACCACCCCAGTGGTTCAGTTTTGCCCTGACATGTAGGCTAATAACACCCTGAGATTTATAATTTAACATTTGCTATTTGATTAGTGTTAACTCCCTGAAAGGAGGGACCAGATGTCTTAATATGGGGCTATCTGTAGCTTAATCATATCCAACTTATTTCCAGAGCTGATTTTTCTGACTGGTTGTCTATGTAGGTATTCTCTTTCTCTGTGAACCACTGAACACTCCCAAAGCTGTAAACTGTTTAAAAGAGGCCAGTATTCCCATTTTGAGGAAGGGCCATCTTCAGTCATTGGCACACAGGTACTGCGTGCCCCTTTTACAATGTTACTATTATAAGCACTCCAGGAGCATGTCTTAGTTAATACTATATACCAAGCATCTGACATATCACACTTAGTTGTATTTCTTATTAGTTCTTGATTTTGCTGTACCTTACATGAATAATTGGAAATGTATAAGGGCTTGAGTAGGTATGGAACATTTTAATATCTGAGCTACATCTACTTTCTAATTTTAGCTTTTAATTGAAATGTCCTCAATTTGTCAACTGATAACTTTTTTTTCCCCAATAAAAAAATCCTTAATAGCTGTCAGGAATTTCCTGGTAGTCTGGTTCATGAAAGGAAGGTTCCTATTTTATTGGCAATGGATGTACTATACAGTCTATCATGATTTTTGTTAGGTGCCTAGTGAAAATAGGGATGGATATTATGTCTAAGTTTTTCTTGCTATGATATTGTGTTCATCTGTCGGTTGGTTATTCTCTATTGGCCCTCAGATACATACTCTGCCCTTTCCAGACCTACTTTATGCCCCCAAGGGTCTGACAACTGTGAATGAAAATGAATTTCCTGGGCTTCTTTACTGGATGGCTTTAGGCTGGGTTTGGCTAATGGGTGTCATCAGCAGATCAGAGATTGGGAGAAGGAAGAGAACTAGGTCATGATATTTCTTCTTTGCTTCATCCCTGCTTTGGCTATGGTTCTGGCAGTAGCTGCTTCCCTCTGCATCTGTTAGCAACATCTCTTCCTGAATTCCAATCCTTTTGGGCTCTCTTTCTTTCCTTTACCCCTTTAGCCCTAGAGGTGGTAATGGCTTTCCACTGTTGCTAGTTTCTGGGTGCCTCATCATGCCTAATTTCCCCCCTTAACTCTGTATTAAAATCTCTTAATTTTGAATCTTGTGGGGGTAAATTATAGTTCCTACTGGGATCCTGAATGATAAAGCTTCTTTAAGAAATGTTATAATCCCTAGGAAGAAAATATTAGGCTTTTGTAAGAATCTTGTTTTCTAAAAAATAGAACAAAACTTTAATGTGATATTTTAGTATTCAAACGCAAGTTCTTTTAATAAGATTAACAACCATAAACAAAATTAAAAGACAACCTACAAAATGGGAGAAAATATTTGCAAACAAAGTGACTAACAAGGGCTTAATTTCCACAATATACAAACAGCTCATATAACTCAGCAACAAAAAAACAAACAACCCAATCCAAAAATGGGCAGAAGACCTAAAAAGACATTTCCTGCAGGTGGCCAACAAGCACATGAAAAAATGCTCCAGACTGCTAATTATTAGAGAAATGCAAATCAAAACTACAATGAGGTATCGCCTCACACCAGTCAGAAAGGCCATCATTAAAATGTCTACAAATTACAAATGCTAGAGAGGGTGTGGAGAAAAGGGAACCCTCCTACACTGTTGGTAGGACTGTAAATAGGTGCAGCCATTATGAAAAATGGTAAGGAGGTTCCTCAGAAAACTAATAGAGCTGCCATATGATCCAGCAATCCCACACCTGGGCATATATCTGGACGAAACTATAATTCAAAAAGATACAGGCACCCCTGTGTTCACAGCAGCACTATTCACAATAGTCAAGATATGGAAGCAAACTAAATGTCCACCAAGAGGGGAATGGAAAAAGAAGATGTGGTACATATACATACAATGGAATACTACCCAACCATAAAAAAGAACAAAATAACGCCATTTGCAGCAACATGGATGCAACTATAGATTATCATACTAAGTGAAGTAAGCCAAAGAGAGAAGAGACAAATATCATATGATATCGTTTATATGTGGAAACTAAAGAAAAAAAAGGTACAACTAAACTTATTTACAAAACAGAAGGAGACTCACAGACAGAAAACAAACTTACGGTTACCAAAGGGGAAGGGGGGGGAATAAATTAGGAGGCTGAGATTAACATATACACACTACTATATATAAAATAGATAACCAAGAAGGACCTACTGTATAGCACAGGGAACTATACTCAGTATTTTTTAATAACCTTTAAGGGAAAAGAATATGAAAAAGAATATATATATATATATATATATATATATATATAACTGAATCACTGTGCTATACAACTTAAACATGATATTGTAAATCTACTTTAATTAAAAAACAAAAAACAAAAATCAATGAACCACCAGGAGACTGTGGGAGTCATAACCAGTCAGATTGCTCTCTTAGAATTTTGTCATATACTTCATTCTAGTCTTGCTACATCTAGTCTCACCTAGGCCTTTAAATCCACACTGATGCCAGAGGCAAGGAAATAAATTAGACATGGAGGTAAGCATGTCATTCCTCTACTCAAAACTTATCAAGGCCTGCCCGTCATTCCCAATACCTACACCATCCTTCAGGACCTGCTTGCTGCCTAAATGGGCAGCATTATCTCCAGACGCTGCACTTGTCACACTCAGTGGAGCCACTTAGAGTTTTCTAAGCACTCTCTACTCCCCATGCCTCTACAACTGGAACGCTCATCTTATTTATCTGGCCACCTAATTCCCTGAGATGTTTGCCCTGACTTCTCAAGACAAATTTAAGGGTTCCTTTTCCTCTGCTTCCATGGTTATTTATAGACTCTTCCATTGTAATATTTATTTTAGGTTACTGTAATTGTTGGTTCATTTGTCTGTCCCTCCACAAGACTGTAAGATTCTCGAGGGACCCTAGATCTTTTTGTCATTGAATTCCATGCCTAGCACTGTCTTGCGCATCATTGAAATCGGATCAATCAGTGGTCCTCAATTTTGGTCGCACATTACAATAACCAAGGGAGAATCTTTGAAAGAATCTTGATGCCCAGGCCTTACTTCATCCAGTTGAATCAGAATCCATGAGGATGGGACCCCCGCACCAGCAGTTTTAAAATTCCCCAGGTGATTCCAATGTGCAGCTAAGGTTGAGAACTATGATAAACAGTTGTTGAATGAATGAGTCAGTAAGTGTTAAAGGAAATGTAGAACAAAGAAAGGAATACACTAGAATGCTAACAGCGATTTTCTCTGCTTAATGGGATAATTTGCTAGCTTTGCATTCTTTGTGCTTTTATTTTCTAGATTTCCTACAACGAATATATGTAATTTTACTATTAGAAAAATAAATTTATTGTTAAGTGACTTTACCTATTAGCACCATGAAAGATAAATGTTTCATAAATCACGGTATTTGGGGATTAAACCAAAGATTTTACTTATAAACCTTAGTCCCATCACCTGATGTGTGCCTGTGTGTTCAAGAGGTTAAAAGGACAAGTTCATGCAGTCAGTGACCTGGTATTGCTCCATTCTCTATATTTACTGTTCAGTTCCATTGATCCTTTACAAAGGAAACTTATTCCAGGATTGAAGAGACAGTTTTAAATGACGGACATTATCTAGCTCACTGCTTTCATATTTTATTTCACAAATAGGAGATGGTAAACACATGCCCTCTGCTAGGCAGGACTGTGGGATTTGGACACAAATACTCACATGCTAAAACATGAGAGGAAAACACTGTAATGACAGTGATATCGTTTCATCAGCATGAGACCACGACTAACCATAAATATCTCTTTTTTTCCTCATCTGAAGAAAAAACAGACATTGTAAGATGTGCTGAGGGGTGAAGACTGCTGTGCCTTCATGGGGTGAAGATGGCTGATCTTTAATGATGTGCTCTAGGGACTGGGAACAGTCACTGCCCACCTTCTGAAGAAGGGGTGTGGTTTGATTCACAGAGCACACTCCTTGGATCCGGGATACAGTTGCAGAATGCAGAGCCACCTTTTGCGTTCTTAAATATGCCTTCATTAATAAGTCTGTAGCGTGCTAGCCTCTTTTTGATTGGATCAGCTTAGGCGTGGTGGTGGTAGTAGCAATGTATTTAGTAAAACAATGTTTCTGAGGTCCATTGATGGATTATTTAGTTTAAGGAGAAGCACAGCCCAATCCTTTTGTTTTATATGAAGAAACCATGGCTCTGAGAAAGGGAGCCGACATCCTGAGGTTACCCAGTAAGTTTGTGGCAGTATTCTGGATGTCAAAGCGCCACACCACGCTATCTTGACAACACTGATATTCTTCCCAGGCAGGAAGTGATGCCACTGAGGGTCACATGCCCCTTGGGATGCTATGGTAGGTGCATAGGTGGCGTGTGGGCATGCACTCTTACTCACTCAGTGGACTGTGTAAGGAAGGAAGACATCCATGGAGGTTCCATCTGTTCCTTCCCCAGGGTGGAGATTTTACTTAACAGTAACTCCTACTTAATTTTCAATTTTTTTAAAGTTTTTTTTTTTTTTGATGTGGATGACTTTTAAAGTCGTTATTAAATTTGTTACAATACTGCTTCTGTTTTATGTTTTGGTTTTTTGGCCGTGATGCATATGGGATCTTAGCTCCCCAACCAGAGACTGAACCCACACCCCCTGCATTGGAAGGCGAACTCTTAACCACTGGACCACCAGGGAAGTCCCTTAATCTTCAGTTTTACAATCTTTAATTTACGTGTATACCCTTCCACAGGGTACCATCTTAGAGCTAGAATAACGAATAAAACTGAGGCCCAAAGCCACTGGTGAGAGCACGGGGGAGACTTTCTTTCCCTTCTGTATTTGTGGGTTATGTGTGCTCTAGTTCATCACTGGAGAAGCAAAGAAAATAAATTACAGAGGTGTTTAACCTTTCTTAATCTCAAGTGTTTGAAGAGTCTCACAGCCTTGACCAGATAACCGACTACAGAAGCAATGCCCACATACATATATTGAAAGAAACAATTGTTCTATATCATTAAGAAACATGCACAAAATGCCTAATACTATATCTAGAACAAATTAGGCATGCAATAATTGTTACTCCTAATATTTTACAACTAATCAGTTATCTTTCAAAGACTGACAACAGTGGAAGTGAACAAGTTCCTCTCATCAACTACATATTGACAACATTATTTAAATGATGACATAGTCATTTCCAGTAAAATCCAGAAAATTTTGAGGGCAACTTCAAGGATTGACAGCAATAGAGAAAAGTTGTAGTGATTGGTTTTGCCAGAATGTGTATACAAAATACTTAAGTCAGTTCACAGGCTTCAAGACAAAAGGTCAACTAGACTCCTTTAGGGATCAGAAATGCAAGGATGGAGTGAGGCTACAGGTCAAAGACAATAATTTTTCTGGAGCTCTGAGTTGAGCATGTTGGTTTGAACATTTTTCCCCCTAAAACCTTAGGTAATCATAGTTGCTTTTTTTTCATACAATCTTTATAATTGATTGCAACTAGACAAATCAACATTTTTTCTCTCCTCCCCATCTTTTTCAAAGGTTTGAAATGCTTTACAGGTTAAACTGTATATTGTCCCAAGTAAAATTCTTTAGCAGTCAAAAACTGAAATCATGATCTTTACTGCAAAACTGGTCAACTAGGAAGAGTGCTCTTAGAGGAAAACACAGGCAGAACACTCTCTGACATAAATTGCAGCAAGATCTTTTTTGATCCACCTCCTAAAGTAATGAAAATAAAAACAGAAATAAACAAATGGGACCTAAAGTTAAAAGCTTTTGCACAGCAAAGGAAACCATAAAACAAAAAGACAACCCACAGAATGGGAGAAGATATTTGCAAACAAAGCAACGGACAAGGGATTAATCTCCAAAATATATAAACAGCTCTTGCAGCTCAATATCAAAAAAAACCAAACAACCCAACCAAAAAATGGACAGAAGATCTAAATAGACATTTCTCTGAAGAAAACATACAGCTGACTAAGAGGAACATTGAAAAGATGCTCAGCATCACGAATTATCAGAGAAACGCAAATCAAAATGACAATGAAGTATCACCTTACACCGGTCAGATTGGTCATCATCAGAAAGTCTACAAAGAGTAAATGCTGGAGAGGGTGTGGAGAAAAGGGAATCCTCCTACTCTGTTGGTGGGAAAGTAAATTGGTACAGCCACTATGGAGAACAGTATGGAGGTTCCTTAAAAAACTAAAAGTTACCATAAGATCCAGCAATCCCACTCCTGGGCATATACCCAGAGAAAACCATAATTCAAAAAGATACATTTACCCCCAATGTTCACTGCAGCACTATTTACAATAGCCAAGACATGGAAGCAACCTAAATCTCCATCGACAGAGGAATGGATGAAGAAAATGTGGTGTGTGTGTATGTATATATACACACACACACGTACACACACATACACATATACATACTATGGAATATTACTCAGCCATAAAAAGGAACGAAATAATACCATATGCAGCAACATGGATGGATCTAGAGATTGTCATACTGAATGAAGTCAGACAGAGAAAGACAAATATCATAAGATACTGCTTATATGCAGAATCTAAAAAAATGGTACAAATGAACCTATTTACAAAACAGAAAAACAGAGTCACAGATGTAGAAAACAAACTCATGTTTACCAAAGGGGAAAGGTGGGGGAGGGATAAATTGGGAGATTGGGATTGACATATACACACTACTATATAAGAACCTACTGTACAGCACAGGGAACTCTATACTCAATACTCTGCGATGGCCTATATGGGAACAGAATCTAAAAAGAGTGGATATATGTATATGTATAACTGACTCACTTTGCTATATAGCAGAAACTAACACAACATTATAAATCAACTATATTCCAATAAAAATTAATAAAAAAAAAGAAGAGTGCTTTTTATATACATATAAAATTTGAACCAAGAGCCTTGATTGCTGTAACTAGCATTAGGTGGAAACTAATTAGAGGGATTTTATATATTCAGAATATTTTCATGACAACGGTTTTATAGGCAACGATGTGTATGTACGGGTCTTCAGTAAAGCACACCAAAGCTACAAAGAGCTAGAAAATCATGACAGGTCACTGCATGAGTAAGATACTTTCTATAAAAATAAAACAGCTGAGGGCTTGTTTGTTCTTTTGTTTGTTACATGTAGAGCAACTTAGGTGATCATATGGACCAACAGAAACAAGAGGGGCAGTTGGATAAATTATAACCATTGGGGCCTTTCTAACCAGGATTTAGACTAAATTGTCAAGAAGAAGTCTGGTTTGGTTTCCTAATCTAGTCACATCCTGAATTTGGGATTTAGTGATCCGGAAATGTGGAGGATACAAAAGTGAGTAAGAACCAGTCCCTGATCCTAAGTTGTTTACTGTTTAGAAGGAAAGATAAGGCATGATTATGTCATCAATATACCCGGCTTGACTAGCTTACTTACAAAATGAGGTTACATTTCTTTTAAATGTCTGACATACTGTCTTGTCTTCATTAACTACTGAGACAGTGTTAGGCATTGAGTAAATGATCATAAGTTTGTGATCCGGTTATTATCTGTTTAAATGACATTATAACTGGCTATATAAGACTAGGTTTTCTCAGACAGTATGAACTGAGTTTAAAGGTTTATCCTGTACCTTCTAATATACTGTACACTATGCTTCTTGAGTAGTGAAATACTTAAGGGGAAGTTTTTTTCATTTAAAAAGAATCACACTAAGATATGGAAACAACCTAATTACCCATTAACAGATGAATGGATAAAGAAGATGTGGTATATAAATACACAGTGGAATTATTATTCAGCCATGAGAAAAAAATTCTGCCATTTGTGATAACACGGATGGACCTTGAGGGCATTATGCTAAGTGAGATAAGTCAAGCAGAGAAAGACAAGTACGGTAATGATATCACTTATGTGTGGAATCTAAAAAGGTCAAACTTGTGAAAAACAGAGAGTTAAATGGTCGTTACCAGGGGATGGGGGTGGCTGGGAGGGATAAGATTGATGTTGTTTAAGAGTACAAACTTATGGGGCTTCCCTGGTGGCGCAGTGGTTGAGAGTCCGCCTGCCGATGCAGGGGACGCGGGTTCGTGCCCCGGTCCGGGAAGATCCCACGTGCCGCGGATTGGCTGGGCCTGTGAGCCATGGCCACTGGGCCTGCAGTGAGAGGCCCGCGTACCACAAAAAAATAAAATAAAAATAAGAGTACAAACTTGTGATGAGTAGAAAATAAGCCAGAGAGATCTAATGCAGAATATAATTAATATAGACAATATTTTACTATAATTATGTAATGCAATAAACGCTACAATGACCATCGTATTACAATTCATAAATGTATCAAAGTAACACACTGTACACCTTAAATTTACATGTCAAAAATATTCAATAAAAACTAAAGAATATGAAAAGTTACTTACATGTAGCTCAAAAAACAGAGAAAACAAAATTCTCTGTATTACCTCTTACAAAACCCAACAAGAAAAAGGCAACCTTTTTATTATCTGAAAATATAATCTCAATTCTATGGTAAGACTTTATCTTTCTCCTGAAGTTTTTTTTTTCTTTTTGTATTTTTGTATTTTTTTGGCTGTGTTGAGTCTTCGTTGCTATGCGTGGGCTTTCTCTAGTTGCGGTGAGCAGGGGATACTCTTCCTTGCGGTGTGCGGGCTTCTCATTGCGGTGGCTTCTCTTGTTGCGGAGCATGGGCTCTAGGCACACGGGCTTCAGTAGTTGCAGCACGCGGGCTCAGTAGTTGTGGCTCATGGGCTCTAGAGCACAGGCTCTGTAGTTGTGGCACACGTGCTTAGTTGCTCCATGGCACATGGGATCTTCCCAGACCAGAGCTCGAACCCGTGTCCCCTGCATTGGCTGGTGGATTCCTAACCACTGTGCCCCCAAGGAAGTCCCCTCCCTTAAGTTTTAGAATTCTTCCAAGCAACTGCTCCTTTCCAAATGTTTTTACATCTTCCTGTATTTTTATTCTATTTAAGGCAGCATATTTGTGAACAGTCTATGTGATCTTAATTGAATTTTGAACCTAGGTTAATTGATAAAATAAAGCTCCATGTCACGTGAATGTGCCTTTTCAGAATTTCACTGACATAATGAGACAAAACAAACTTATTTATAAATAAGCTTATTTGTTTTGTTATTTATAAATAAATAAGCTTATTTATTTATAAATAACAAAATGAACTTATTTATAAATAACCAAACAATCAAAACAGAGAGAAAGACCAGGGAGGTTATTGTTCCCTAGACAAATCTGAATATGTAACTATGCAAAATGCACACAATTCTTTGTCTTACAGCTTTTTATTCAGTTTTCAAACTATATATTCTTCACAACGAATTTCAATGAACTATGTCTTTTTTCCCAGCTTTACTGAGTAAATGACATATAGCATTGTGTAAGTTTAAGGTGTACAACATGTTGATTTAATACACTTACAGATTGCAAAATGGTTAGCACTGTGGCTAAGTCAACATCTCCATCATGTCACATAATTGCCATCTCTTCTTTGTGATGAGATCATTTCAGATTTATTCTCTTAACAACTTTCAAGTATATATAATAGTGGATTATTAGCTACAGAATATTTTTTGAGAAACATTATGACATAAAGTAACCCCCAACTTCTAACCTCACACTTCACTAGTTATCATAAAATGCCATGCAAATTGGTATTCTTATACTCATGAATAAAGAAATGGGATATGTACAAATTTTGTATTTTCAGCGACAAAGTTTTCTTCAGTAAGCAAAACATGTCATTTGTTTTCTAACACCTTCAAATTAACTGGAACATAATCAGATGTTAATAATCTATTACAAAATATAGTGGATAATTTCCCCACTCTTTAGACAAAGGACAGGTTGCCACAGGGAAGTAATAAAAACTAGCTTTAATAAAATAAACTTTAAATGGGCAGTTACACAAGTAAGTAAAATAAAACACTGAATTAATTGTAGTCTTTAGCATCTTAACTATTACAGGGTGGTAGGAAACATTTGCTAAATTCAATAGAATGCTATCACTTTAGAAAAAATATTTTATTCAGAGCCATTTTATTAACCCCTTTGATCAATTCAATATGATCTTGATATAACTGGCAAAGTCCAGAAATAATTTTTTTTTATAGAATCTAGTTGAATAAGGTGAGATTTAAGTATGCCTGAAGATGCATTAAACCAAAAGTAAATAAATTTAGGTGCCCCCGAGAACTGTTGAATAATAACTTGAAGAACTTTAGAAGAGGGAGGAATTCACCCCTCACAAATGTTAGTGCTTGATCTGTGGGGAGGGTTTGCAAGTAGTTGAACACCATGATTTTAGATCCACACATTTTCTTGGATCAGATTTGTTATATATGAATTCTCAATTTTTTCTTAAGTGTATAGTAGTTTAACAGACAAATAAGCTGCTGTCAGTTTATATGATTCTGTTAATATTTAATACATCTACTCCAATTTTCATTTATCTAAATTTACCATTACTTCGGGTTATTTGGAAAAGACTAATGAACTCTCAGCACTGTTTGACTTTGGAAAGTAGCTGATTCTTAGACACAATTGGCAGCACATCTACATTCACATTCTAATGATGGGCTATGGGAGAAATACACTCGATTCCTGGCTACAGCGCCTTATTTATAACATGAGGACAGAAAATCTTGCTTCTCTCACCTGCGTTTATGCACCACAGTTAATGTCAAAAAAGGAAACAGACCATCTGTTTTTATCCTTTATTCCTATTACATCCTTTTTGCCTTAATTTTCACTAGACATGTCCTTATGGGGCTTTAAGGGTAGAACAAAGGATATCCTCTCTTTTGAGGACCATTTGGATGTCTACATGGATTCTGACCTAGGCTATGAATAATGCACACAAGGAGCAAATGAGTGGTTTAATGCAGGAATCAATAAATGTCTGACTTTTACTACTACATTATTTTAAAAACAGAATAGTACCCAAGCTGCAGGAAAGTGCAGCAAAAAAATCCCTTAACAAAAACCCAAAGAATAAAATTACAACAGATTCATTCAAACAATTTTTGTTCTTTTGTAAAAAGGACGCTTGAGGTTAATGTGACATTATCTATGAAATACTGCAAAATCTCTTGGCCTTGAAAGGTATGTCAACATGCTGCCAGCTTTGGGTTACCTTAGTAACTAATAGAATAAGGCCTTGTGAGTATTTAGTGACCAAGGAAAGTGGAAAGCCATTTAGATGTTCTAAGTGGAACCGAAAGATTTTTTTTCATTGCATTAAACTGGTTTGTGTTCTTTCCTTTCCTCACTACCAAGCTTTCAGGACAGTTAAATTAAAGAGGTTTCGAAAATAATTTGGTTAAAAAATAAGAGCAAAATTAGCACCGGGAAACACAATGCAAATAATTATCCTTCAGACATAAATGGTAGTTTGGATAAAATCCTGACCTTAAAGTCACACTAGAACAGAGAATAAGTAATACAGACGAGGTGACATGAAATGCTTGAGGTCATTCTTGGTTACATTTCTGAATTTTGATAAATTCTTTGGTTTAAAACAGTCAAGATAACATTTTTCAGTGATATCTTTGTATAATCATATACCTTGAATGTCATTTTAGTGATTATCTTTGTATAAATCTTCAGGCTGAATAAAATATTTAGAATTGTTAGTGACTGGGAATTTATCCAGTTCAATCCCTCTTTTTTTTCCAGGTGATGCTCAGGTTAGAGAGGTCACCAAGTTCTTAGAGGGTGAGCAAGGATAAAAAAACTCACAACCTGACAACTGCTGCTTCTCCCTCTACCATGCTGGGTTTCTTTTTTCTTTTTAAAAAAATTTTATTTATTTTTATTTTTGGGGGGCCGCACCATGCAGCATGCGGGATCTTAGGCATGCAGGATCTTAGTTCCCCAACTGGGGATTGAACCCATGCCCCTCTGCACTGGGAACGTGAAGTCTTAACCACTGGACTACCAGGGAAATCCCCCAGGATATGCTTCTAACATCATCATGAAATGCACCAGATCTGGCCACTGAATTATGCCAACCGGTGGACTGAATTTTTTTTGGTCTTGTTTCCACAGAACACTTGCTTTCTTACCATGGCCCCAGCAAAACAAAAGAGAAACTAGGGTTTTTTAAAAAATAGCTTAAGTAAATAGAATTTACATACTATAGAATTCGCCTGTTCTAAGTGTACTAATTAGTCCCTAATTTCCCTCAGAAGAATCCCTCTGCTATTAGGGGTCACACCCCGTTTCCACTTCCCACCCCAGGTAAACAGTAATCTATTTTCTATTTATATAGATTTGCCAATGCCAGACTTTTCACATAAATGGAATCACATAATATGTGGTCTTTTGGAATAGGCTTCTTTCACTTAGCATGTTGTAGCATGTATCAGTACTTCACTTCTTTTTATTGATGAATAATATTTCATTATACGGATGTACCACAATTTATCGATTCATCAGCTGATGAACATATGAATTATTTCTACTTTTTGCTTTTATGAATAATGCTGCTATGAACATTCATGTACTAGTTTTTGTGTGGATATATGTTCTAACTTCTCCTGGGTAGATGCCTAGGAGGGAATTGCTGGGCATTATGGTAATCCCATGTTTAGTCACTTGAAGACCTGCCAGACTGTTTTCCAAAGTGGCTGCACCACTGTACATTTCCACCAGCAATGTATGAAGGTTCAGATGTCTCTGCATCTTTTTTTTTTTTTTTTTTTTTGCAGTATGCCGGCCTCTCACTGCTGTGGCCTCTCCCGTCGCGGAGCACAGGCTCCGGACGCGCAGGCCCAGCGGCCATGGCTCACGGGCCCAACCGCTCCGCGGCATGCGGGATCTTCCCAGACCGGGGCACGAACCCGTGTCCCCTGCATCGGCAGGCGGACTCTCAACCACTGCGCCACCAGGGAAGCCCTAGACATACAATTTGCAAACATCTTCTCTCAGTTTATAGGTTGTCTTTTCACTTTCTTGATGGTGTCTTTTGAGGTGCAAGGTCTATGCAGAGGATTATAGACCTTATAGAGGATTATAGGCTTATAGACGAATGTAATAGGTTAGCCATGGTATTCCATTTCCATGGAAATTTTGTGTATTAGTTTTATCCTGATGTCTAACAACTGACCACAAACTTAGCAGTTTAGAGCAACACAAACTTATTATCTCATAGTTTCCAAGAGTCAGGAATTTGGCACATTTTAGCTGGGGTCCTCTGCTCAGGGTCTTCGAAGGCTGAAATCGAGATGTTAGCCAGCTGTGTCTCCATATGGAGACTTGACTAGAGATATATTCCCTTTCAGTGTTCCTCAATTGTTGGAAAAATTCATTTCCTTGAGGTTATGACTAAGATCCCTGTTTTCTGGCTTCCTGTCAGCCAAGGGTAGCTCTCAGCTCCTAGAGGCCACTCTCAGATCCTTACCATGTGGACCCATAGTTCAGACAGGCTAGTTCACAACATGAATATTTGCTCCATCAAGGCCAGAAGAAGAATCTTTCTTACACTTTCAAACTCTCTGACTTCAATAAGGGGCAAATCTCTCTTTTAAGAACTCACCTGATTGACTAGGTCAGGCCCACCCAATTCAAAATCAACTTGATTAGCAACCTAACCATGGGAGTTATATGTCATTATATTCACAGGTTCCACCCATAATCAAAGATTGTAAAGGGTGCATCCACCAGAGTGCAGGAATCTTGGGGGCCATTTTAGGATTCTGCCTACCACATCCTGAAAAAGCAACTTTTCTACTCTATCTCTATATGCAGAGATTTATATGGGAAATATTTTAGTTATTTCATTTGCAAATTTCACTTCTTTAGAGTAAAAAATACAGTAATATGGAGTTTTTTCACCTATTTTTGTCTTTGAGAAAAAAAGGTTAAGAGTGAACAGGTAAATGAAAGATTTGTCAAATATACCATATTTCAAATAATTTTACCATAGGATTATTACCAGGGCTAACGGTATTGAAACAGCAGTGTACTCATGACATGTCTTTATGTGAAAATCCATTTTAAAGGAAAAATATTTTAATTTTTCAAATATTTATGCTAAAATCAAATTTCTCCTCCCACTCCCACCCCTTTGCCCCTTCTCACACCCGCTAAGCAAGCAAGGGATGGAGTAGTTTGCTTACATGATCTCAGAATAAATAAGAGAAAATATTAGCGGAAATAATCATCTTCGATAATGCATAATATGATTTCTCATCTTGTTGCCTTATGTAGTATATTATTTTTAATTTCACAATGCTCTGTGGCTTCAAACAACTATGGAAGCTTCTGATAACTGAATCTTCATGGCAAAATAAAAATCTCTGCTGGGCTTCCCTTGTGGCGCAGTGGTTAAGAACCTGCCTACCAACGTAGGGGAAAATGGGTTCGAGCCCTGGTCCGGGAAGATCCCACATGCCGCGGAGCAACTGAGCCCGTGTGCCACAACTACAGAGCCTGTGCCCTAGAGCCCAAGTCCACAACTACTGAAGCCTGCGCGTCTAGAGCCGTTGCTCCTCAACAAGAGAAGCCACCGCAATGAGAAGCCCGCACACCACAATCAAGAGTAGCCACCGCTCACCGCAACTAGAGAAAGCCCATGAGCAGCAACGAAGACCCAATGCAGCCAAAAATAAATAAATAAAATAAATTTATTTTTAAAAATCCCTTTGCTGTTTTTCGGTTAAAGCAATTTGGTTAATAACACTGAACTGTATAGTTGAAATGTGCTAAGAGAGGAGAACTTAAATATTCTCACAAAAAAAGGGAAAAGAAAGATAATTCTATGAGGTGATAGATATATTAACTAGATAGAGGGGGGAATTATTTCACAACGTATACATGTATCAAATCACCACGATGTACACTTTAAATACTTTATAATTTTATTTGTCAGTTATACCTCAATAAAGCTGGAATTTAAAAAAAAAGCAATTTGGGCTGTGGTGTGGGTACAGGATGAGTTATCAAGGAAGAATTCTATCATGACTAATGAACCGATGGGGCTATCCTGCCAGATGAGGGCATGGAAGTATCCTGGAAAAGAACTCAAGTTGTATCCACTGCTGTGACACAGACATATTTGAAAGCTTCTGATGAGCATGTGACATGACCAAAGATGAGTTTACTTGTAGGGGTTGCTAGAATCTTCTTGGGAGAGAACTCATTTGAAGGTGCTTGTCTTTTTTTTTTTTTTCTTCCAGAGTCAGATCCTGCGGTAAGGATTCAAGTTAAAGTAGTTCAGTTGGGAAGGGCAGGTAACATTGGTAGAAAAATGGGGTCATGACACAGAGCAGTGAAGGTAGCCAAGACAATAAGCCAACTACCACTGTGGGCACCCGGAGCTGAAATCCTCTGGGAAACCGTGCATAACACCCACTCAGAGCTGCCAAGAGGTGAGGGAGCTGGGAAGCTTATACACCTATCCTGAGAATCAATGGTTGAAGTGTTATGTTAATTCCTCAGCACTTCCTTGCAAGGGGCAGATCCTAAGGCATAGGGATATAGATTTAGGTAGTTGCAAGTCTATAGCAATATACATAAAGTCCAGGGGACATAGCACGTGGACAAGATCTGTTACAGGTTTAATCTAGTCTTATGTACTCAAAGGGGAGAAACATTCTACATTTTGAATCCATTTCTCCAGCCGCTTGGATACTTATGTAAGTGCTAAAATGAAAGGACACTTTAAGCAAAGACTGAGGAAGATATTTCATTCAACCTCAGTAACAACGTATGGACTAGAAGCAACCCTGCTTCAGAACCCACCTTAACAGAGGGAAAGGATCTACTCTCTTTTCTCCACTCAGAATAGCACATTCCTGGTAGAGCCTGGTCACAACCTGAGAGTGAACTTGCTCTTGAGCAGAGCACTCTTGAGGTTTCCTAAGCATCCTTGAAAAGTGGGTCAGGCCTAGAAAACCTGTTACTATTGTCAAGGCAACCACATTTCCATAGACTAGTGAGGCCTGGGAACGAGACCTAAGCAATGAAACATTTACAGCTGCCTCACTATTCACCCAATTCTCTCCTATGTCTATTATGGTCTGTTTATCCCTGTTTCTGCTTATTTGTGTATGTGTTTCTGTTTCTGCTCCATTTCATCTCCTGGGGATTGACTGGGAATAATAAGATGAGAACCAACTCTAAGGTTGTATTATGAGATCTGTGATCAGAAACCATCACACAGAAAAGAAACCCTCTGTCTACCTATTCATAGACTCATCCAGTAGTCCTTTCAGGAGCACAAAGTACTGAGTTTAATCACTCTATATTTTTTGTTCCTTTTGAATTTTTGGTATCATGTGGCTCAAATAGAGAGAACCAGGCAGATCTCAGTCTTGCTGTTCATTTATCGGCAACAGTACACTGGGTTATACTCCACGCTATATACCAATGTGTAATCTCCATGTGTTCTTACTCTGCCTTTGAAAAGTTTTGTGTTTTTTTTTTCCCGACTGATGCTTTGTCCTCTATTCTCACATTTTCCACCATTAGAGGCTTTCAGTTATAGGGTGCAATGTCCCTCCCAGCAGGCTCTGCCACTCTAGGCCCTTGCAGATGCTCACATATCCTTGGCATTTACTGTCTAGCTTCCATAGATTCCAACAGTCATCCTCTCTGTCTGGGCCACTGTGGAGAACCACCCAGGAGGCTAACGTTTTGAAAAACTAATGCCTGTTATTCTCATCTGGGTAAGATGAACCCAAACCTCAAGGAGATCAGACTTTACTACTCTCTTTAGAGTGAGGGTAGATTGGAAAAGGAAAAATCCTACTTGTTTACCCATGATGAGTCCTTTGTGGGAATGAGACTCGGGTTATTCCTTAGAAAGCTAATCTGCCTTGTAATGCATAATTCAGTGCACTGGATTTTCACCAAGGCAAAATTTAATCTTTCCATTTTACAGATTAAGAAATGAGACCTAGAGAGGTGGGACAACTCAACCCAGTTTGCCCGTCCAGCAAGTAAGAGAGCTAAGATGAAAAACAAAGACTGAGACCGAAGCACACGTTCTCTGCACCGTTCCACCCCATTTCTCCCAAATAAAGAGCTAGCCATACCTTTAAAAAGTTTGACTTTTTTTCTTGATACAAGTATACACTGCATTCTGAAGCACTTTACAGTTTATGAGTTGGATATATTACCACCTTAAGAAAAAACAAAGCGAGAACTCTTAAGAACTAATTCTTAGGGAGAAATACGTAAAAATGGACTGTATAAAAGCTAAAGCAGGGCTTCCCTGGTGGCGCAGCGGTTGAGAGTCCGCCTGCCGATGCAGGGGACACGGGTTCGAGCCCCGGTCTGGGAGGATCCCACGTGCCGCGGAGCGGCTGGGCCCGTGAGCCATGGCCGCTGAGCCTGCGCTCCGCAACGGGAGAGGCCACAACAGTGAGAGGCCCGCGTACCGCAAACAAACAAACAAAAAAAAAAAAAAGGTAAAAATATTTTTACCACTATGAGTAGGAAACAGATCCATAAGGAGCCATATCCATGACTCTTCGGGTCTGAGACACTGCTGGTCAATTACTATTGAAAGTCAGATCATTTGTTGACAATACCCTTCAGCCCACAAGAAAGATTACATTGACAATGACTACTTTTGGGACACAGAGTGAAATTAACTTCTAGGTTATCCCCCGTCAAGGACCATTAAGTCCTGAACTGTGAGGGAGGCTGTGAACAAGTCATATTTTAACCTCCCACCAGCACAGAGCTGGCAGATTTCACCCCCTCTCCTCCCTTCAACAAATCTGACCTTCACTGAAATTTATGTGAAAATGAAAAGGGAAAAGAAAGCTGTGGCCCTGCCAAATTCTGACGATGTTACTCATTTTAATTATTGGTATTTGGAAATTAAATGGCCTAGGGCTTGCTCGGCAATTTGTTTCAGGAAAAAAATGATTTAAGCAAGCCAGAGTCCCAGCATCTTTTTATAGCAGGTGTTGAACAAGGCGTTCATTTTTCTTTTTACAGAGTGTCCTTGTAAGCATAATAACAATTAGGAAGCAAGGCCTTCATATGGAAACCTCAGGCTCGTTCTGACATTCTTCCTTAGGCTACTTCATTGCTTATAGTTTCCTTCAGCCAGCTTTGCAAATGTCTGCACTTGAACGTTTCCCGTTTCCTTTAAATAATGTCACACTTTGAAGACTTTTTTTTTTTTTTTGGTAGAGGTAAAGATTTTAAAGGATAATATGAAGAGTACATTAAAGTTAATTCAACTGCTTTTTCTGTCCTCATGTTGTAATCTCTAGCTCTGGGTTTAGTTAAAATGCCACTAATTCAATCGGTTGAAGCAGTTTAAAAGGAAGGAAGGAGGGGCTGTAAATGAAATTTGATTTGAACACGTTTCTATTGAAATGGGTCATCAGCTCATATTTTCCGGTATAATAGGTTACACTTGGACTATACTGTAAAAACAGATTTTTTAAAAGCTTGGAAAGTTCTATGTGAAATCCTCCCAAAGACCAATTGGTTTCAGATCCTTTTTACCTTTTAATAAACTTTTCTCATTCACTCTAAAAAGGCGCTCAATCAAAATTAAAGTGCCGTGTTTTTGCTACCCTGTTTGGTTTAAGACCTGCTCAAAGACAACTGTGTATTTCTGAAATGAAACATGAACATGAGTTAAAACTGAATCTCATCTTTTAATACCAGCATATATTTACTCACAGAAATTCTCAAGGTAATATGAAAATAGTTTATTTTGTGCATGCAATGTGTACGGCACAGTAAACTATTAGATATTATACTGTAACTCTCATATGCTATGTAGTCTCATATTATGAAAATTATGACACAGTGGTGGTGGCTGATGAGAATCAGCCAGGAGAAAGTATTAAAACAATGTGGCACACAGTCAGGTGGTAAGGGGACTGACTAAGTTGAATGAGGTCAGAGATATCCAATACTATAAGACAGGGCTTCTATGTCCTGGCCTTGACGTTTCTGACCACAAACTAAAATTATGGTCCCAAGTCTCAGATCCTTTAGCTGCATCTTTGCAGCTATGAAAGCGGAAAAAAATAAGATCAAAACCATAGTAAAGAGATATGGGAACATATGTATAACTGATTCACTATGTTATAAAGCGGAAACTAACACACCATTGTAAAGCAATTATACTCCAATAAAGATGTTAAAAAAAACCATAGTAATATTACTTTGTATTAAATTTGGGATTACCTTTTGCCAGTTCACTGATGCTCTAAGTTTTCTTTTAAGATGCTTAGCACATTTAAAAGAATCTGATGCACTGGAGAATCTGACACGTGAATTGATTTTATTTTAAAATGGTTAATTAATATTAGACTTGTGACTTTGACTTGAAAGGTATAAGATAATCTCATTGAGTTTATAAGATTATTTAAATATGTAAGTGGTTCTGATCTATTATATTAATGTTCCTGATTTGTTTGATTCATAGGAGTTCCTTAAGTGAATAGGAAGATTTTGTTTGTACTATTTTCCTAGGAGGCTTTTGAAAAACTTGTGAGAATCAGATACGTTAAATTTGTAAATGTAGATTAAAATTCTTAAGGGAATTTAATTAAGTAAAATTGAGGTTAATTGTTTAGGGTAAGTTAATCTGTTAAATGTGAACTAGTGAACATCAAAGAACACATATCAATGATTATTTATTGATCTGTAAGCAGTATAACAAGATTTGTAATGGAACTTAAATGTTTAAGAAAATCTGGGTTTTTAATTTAACTTTACCAAAATATTCATTAAAACATATGCAGCAACAAAAATTTTCTTTTGGGAACAAAAAAACCCTACCCTCAGATGTTTAAAAAAATCAAAGTAAGATTCCCTATGTGATGAGCATTGATTTTTACATTCATAAGTATATTCCAAGTTTTGTAAGGATATGGGTTATATCTAAACTTTTCCGGCATTCCCTCCCTTTACTCCAAATACCTACCACCTCTTATGAGGACGTAAGAAATGTTCAAGGTTTATGTTTTTTGAGACTGAAACTGCCAAATAATCAAATGATAATTATCACTTTTTGCAGCGTGCAAAGGAGAAAATCAATTCAGTTGAAGATGTTTGTTGAAAATCAGTTTTGAGATGAAAGTAAGAGCACTGAAGTTTTCCATATGGGAGTTTGATAAAAAGGGCCATACAGAAGATGCTAAGAGCTCTGAAGGTGACTCTCCCTCCTCACCATTCTGGGATTTTTGAGTAACAAGAAGAAGATAAAATTAAGAAAGAGAAGAGGAACATAGAATAGGAAAAGAGAAGGAAGTGTTGCCTTGGATGGAAAACTGGGGTAAATATTCTCTAAATTTCTTTCTAACTTGGATTATCTTAATGCTAGGGAAGCAGATGGGCCAACAGCACTATAATGTGGATACTGAGGAAACTGAGGCACTGAAAGTTAAGTAACCTGCCCAAAGTCACCCAGTTAGTAAGGCATAGCACTGGGACTCAAATCCAGGCAGCCGACCCTTATCCATCTCAATCTGTTACTGATAAAGGATTTACTCAATAATTACTATGGAGCAAATGGCAGGTGGCAGCTACTCTTTGAAGAAAGGAAAGCCAGCTAAAGAGTATAGGGAATGACAGAGTGGGAAGAAACACGTTTGGATACGTTGGTCCTAAAAGATCTCTCTGACGGGATGAGTGGAGATCTTAAAGAAGAAAAGGAGAGAACAATGCAACAATCCGGAATAACAAAATCCAGGTAGATGGACCTGCCAGTGCAAGGTCCCTAGTGTGGGAGCAGGCAGAAGGAGTTTCAGGAATTGCAAGAATGTCAGCGCAGGGCTTCCCTGGTGGCGCAGTGGTTGAGAGTCCGCCTGCCAATGCAGGGTACGCGGGTTCGTGCCCCGGTCCGGGAAGATCCCACATGCCGTGGAGCGGCTGGGCCCGTGAGCCATGGCCGCTGGGCCTGCGCGTCCGGAGCCTGCGCTCCGCAACGGGAGAGGCCTCAGCAGTGAGAGGCCCGCGTACCACAAAAAAAAAAAAAAAAAAAAGTCAGTGCAGCTAAGGGAAGTGAACAGTTAAAGAGTAGGAAATTAAGTCTCAGAGGTGGTCAGGGACCACATCACACTGAACCTATAGGCCATCATAAAGATTTTATTTCAAAATAGTGATGGTATTCGTAGCTATGAGCTTTTGACTGTGTATTTTATGGAAAGTACATGACATTTATTAGCCAGTCTGTAAATATCCGGAGAAGAATTCAACAGGAAACTTCTTGGAGTCAATGCCATGTGATGACAGGGTGATATATATTAGTAGGTGTGACAGCAGAGCTGGAATTCTTGGGGGCATTTGGACAAATTGTATTTACTGAGAAAACTAAAGTCAATGACAGGAAATTGTCAATTTATAAGTCAAATTCATTTATAGAATTCATAAAATTCATTCATAAACTGCATTTTTTACATAAATAAAGTGAAAAGGTGATTAAGAATTATTTAAAAGTTGGTTTCAACAGAAGCTACTCATCTATAAAGTACAACTAAAATTGCTTTCTCCACTACTGTTAATTAAAATTATCTTCAAAATTCCATTTATCTGTCATTTTGAAATTATTCTTTCTGTGTGTTTCTTTGCTCCACTCTCTGACAAAAACCTAGATTTCCTTCCGACCTTAACATGTAGAATTTTTATTCCAGTGGTTCTCAACAGTGGGTGATTTCGACTCCTAAAGAAGCCATTTGTCACAGTGACAAGGAGTGTGGGCCGCTAAATATCCTGCTCCCTGAGAGACACACAGATCCTCACGAGGACGTGTTCTTTCCAAAATGACAATACTACCCTAGTTGAAAGCACTGCACACATTTGAGATTCCTTTTAATTTATTAAGAATATGGATTTTTACATCTAATGAATATCTTATGATGAAGATTTCCCGCCCAACATTGTACTAATTTTAATAATTTTTCCACAGCCCATTTTAAGCTGCCTCATATCAGTAGCTTATTTCTATCTAATCAGTTAGAGAATGGAGTGTTTTTTCTAGACCAGATTATAGGGATAATACTACTGAAAGTATTTGTTTGATCTGACTGAACAGCCATTTTTATGTATGCATATATTATATAGCTCGATAGAGAAAGGTAAATCCATTCTATTTGAAAAGGTCAAGCAAATATCTACAATGTGATTCCATCACAGGAATATATTTTCACCAAAGATGAAGGATCAAGGCACACTGGTAGCTAAATATGTGTGGCCATTTGTTTTCTAATGGCTAGAGTTCTGTGCCTTCTGCCTGATTGATTAGTAGTTGGAACAGACTGGCAGGAAAGAAATGGATGATTAGACATAATCTATATAGAGATTAATCTTCAACATCCTCCAGCATCTAACCATTAACACAATTAGCCAACATGGCTCCCCCACGATTTACTACTTACAGGGCAATAATGGGTACCATTTTTACTTATTAACATGCAGAAGAATAACACATGAGCATATTTTCTTGATGTTGATTTTTTTTTCTTTTGCAAATTGCCAATGGCAGACAAAGTAATTTATAGAGAGACATTTCATGCCAAGAGAAGTAGAAAGTCTGAAATGCAGCTAAATCTAATTCCAGTTTGGTAGTTATCTCAATAGCACTTTTTATCTGTTTGGGGTTTTAGATTTTAGAAAGCACTTTCATCCACACTGCCTTCATCGCTTTTCTTTTTTTTATTAATTTTTATTAGAGTATAGTTGCTTTACAATGTTGTGTTGGTTTCTCACTACAGCCCTGTAAGCTAGGCAGGGCAAGTATCATTGCTTCTAAATATTGGTTCTGAGAGGTCATGTAGAACTAATGTACTACTAGTAGGTTAAGTGATTTCCCAGAGGTCACTTGGATGGTAAGGGTGAGTTCGAAATAAGGTTTTTTGGTTCCCAACCCATTCCTTCTGTGTTTTTTAGTTCCATCATTGAAATAAAGAAAACTGGGACTGGAAACCCTGTACTTTGGATACAATATGGATAAGACTGTACACACCCAAGACTATAACTTATTGGCAATTTGCCAGAGTGAGTGAAAAACATTTAAGTAAACTTTCTCACATTTATTTGACCATTTAATACCTTAAGCTCTGTCTTAAATAAAAATGAAAGCTCATTTGGATATATTTCATAAAATACCCTTTTAAGTTTTGTGATCTGAAGAGATCTAAAAATAGAAAGCCATGAAAAGAGTTAACAGTTTCAGATGGGTTGACAAATTACTAAACAGCCAGTAACAGTCCACAGAAGGTTTCCTTGGATGAAAAAGGAAGGTCTGCAGAAAAGATAGCCTCAAATTCCATCTGAGTCAGTCAATTCATTAAACAGCACAGCAACAAAACCAAGTTATGTTATTTTTTTCCCAGTTGATGGTGAGTATCTTTTTTCCCTTTTTTCCTTTTTTCAGCTGGTGGTTTGGCATCCTAGTAATCCTAGTAGACCCATCAGATATAAATATATAGTTTGACTAAACCTATTTGTTACAGATACTCCATTTCAGAATACCACGCTTAATTCCTTTATTTAAGGGAATTACATAAATGTGTCCCTTGAAAATGAACATTAGTTTCTAAGGTGGGACTCAATATATAAAAAGCAAACAAAATTTAAGTTTTAAAGAAACATATAAAAAGAGTGTACATACTTGAGGAATGAAGACACAGCAAAAAGGCAAGGCCAGGTAGAATTTTAAAAATGAGCAGCTTACGATGATGTTTAATTTTTCTGAACATTAAAACATGGGTTTTATTAGTAATAAAGTTTCAGAAGAGGGCATTACCCAGGGAAATTATTGACCATGTGAAGTTAATGGACCTCTCCCTTGCCCTGGGCTATGAAACCTTTCAACTAATCATCCATCAATCTTGGAAAATGCCTATACCAGGATGATTAATGTGCAACAAGGTTGAGAAAAGAGTGTTGTAGAAATAAAAAAGATACAAAAAGGATACAAAGTTTACATCTAAGGAGTCATCACTAGGAATTTTTACAGAAATGTTCTATCAAGCTAGTATGGAGATTGCCTGGGCCTGTCTGCCTGTCTCTATTTCTTTTTCTTTCCCTCCCTCCCTAACCCCCCACCCCCACCCCCACCACTTCCCCGACCTAAACTACTGCAGCAAAATGCGAAGACAATTATTTAGACTAAATCAGTCCTAAGAAATGTTCAGACATTTGGCAGGGCAGGGCAGGGAAAGAGGAGGCGGTAGTGTAACAGGGAAGAGCTGAATCCCAGGTTGGATTTGTGTCTTTGACTTTAACCTTTGCTTTCCATTGCTTTTGTTATTATAAGCATACATAATGGCCTGCCTCAGGGAACCCTGCCGCTCGGCTGTTCAGCTCACAGGTAGACAATCTGACCCTGCCCACCTGTGAATGGCTGCAAGAAAGAAGAAACTCACTGAGGCTGGTCATTCCAGGAGATGTTTTGCAAGACTGGTGGCCCTTTTACTTTACTTCCTCACTGCCTCCCCCTCTCTGTTCTATAAAAAGAAACTGGCATCCAGACCCAGATAAGATGATTTTTCAGAGACACCTGTTCGCGCCATCTTCTCGGTCTGCCGGCTTTCCGAATAAAGTTGCTTTCCTTGTCTCAAGACCTCGTCTCCTATTCTTTGGCCTGTCGTGAGGTGAGGAGAGCGGAACAGTAGGAGGGGATGCAAGGGTTAGGAGAAGGAATTGGAAGCGAAATGCAGCTCTTGATAAGGGAAGAAGCGCAAGCTGGGGTGCACACTCTAGCCAGCACCTTATTAGGAGTTGTTTCCCCATCACTATGTTGTTTAGACGGTGTGAGGTGACATAAGGAGCTAAAGGGGCTAATCTTACCTTGCCTACTACATTCTTTAGATCTGTGTTTGTTTTTTTAATAAATGGTTAAAATTTCATTTTAATAGATCATTTGGGGATTCCCTGGTGGTGCAGTGGTTGAGAATCTGCCTGCCAATGCAGGGGACACGGGTTCGAGCCCTGGTCCGGGAATATCCCACATGCTGCAGAGCAACTAAGCCCATGCACCACACTACTGAGCCTGCGCTCTAGAGCCCGTGAACCACAACTACTGAGCCCACGTGCCACAACTACTGAAGCCCACGCACCTAGAGCCCGTGCTCCGCAACAAGAGAAGCCACTGCAATGAGAAGCCCGCACACTGCAAAGAAGAGTAACCCCCGTTCACCACAACTAGAGAAAGCCAGTGCACAGCAACAAAGATCCAACACAGCCAAAACCAAATAAATGAAATAAATAAATTTATATTTTAAAAAGCCAGACCATTTGGGAGGGCATAAAAATGCATGACACCAGCATTTTCAAATTATTTATACAGCGCCGCCTGAAAATTCCAAATGGCATTCGAAATACTTCTTAAAGCAATTTTTTATTTCCCATGTTTTACATTTATTGTTTTACGATGAATCGAAAAAAACTAACCTAAGGAGAATTACTGTTATTATATTGCAAAACTGAAATGTAGAATGACTGATGGCTAAAATTCGTTTACAGTCTGTGAACAAATCCGTACTGGGAAAAGGCCAAAAAAGGAAAGGCTTGTTTAAAGCAAAAATGACAGTTAAACAGCCAGCATTTATTGTCACTTACAGTGGGCTTATGACTGAGCTAAGAAATATTGAAGGCATATGAAAACATGGTACTTGCCCTCGGGCAGCTCACAATATGTTTTGGTAGGAATGATTAACATCCATAAAACAATGATGACAATATGCTAATGCTGGGAAGTGCAATGCTTGGCCAGAGAAACTGAAAGGAGAGGAAGGTCAGCGAAGACTGAGTAGAGGGGCCTTGTGTGACCCTTGAAGCTGGGTGGAATGAGTCTCTCAAGGAAGGAAGAATGGGATTCCAACAAAGGGCTAGGATGAACGTAACAAACGTGTTTTATTTGTGGAGATACCGTGGATACCAGAATGACCAGTGCCTACTGTATGTGTAGAAAAGTAAGAAGAAATAAGGTTAGAAAGGTAAACAGAGGCAAAATGACTCAGCTGAAAAAGCACACGACAGGGCTTAGAAACTGGCAACCTGAAATCACATCCCTTTCTCTGTCACATACAGGTTGGTAGGGATGTCTTGAAAATCACTGCCCACTCTGAGTCTCAGTTTTCCCACCTGTAAACTTTGCTGAGGATTAAATACATTTGCTGAGGATTAAATACCAATATGTGAGCTCATAAATGTTAGCATAATTGTTATGATTATGGAAAACTGGCATTAGAGCGGAAGGGCCGAGGCTAGGCGGTAAGACATTTGTTGAGCAGGAAAGCAGCACAATTACAGCATCCCTTAAGAAAAATGACTCCTGTTAGTGACAAAACAAACTGGCTGCATGGAGACCAGACTCAGGAAAGTGAGCTGTGAAGCTACTAAGAAATGGAATAGGGGCTTCCCTGGTGGCGCAGTGGTTGAGAATCCGCCTGCCGATGCAGGGGACACGGGTTCGTGCCCCGGTCCGGGAAGATCCCACATGCCGCAGAGCGGCTGGGCCCATGAGCCATGGCCGCTGAGCCTGTGCGTCCGGAGCCTGCGCTCTGCAATGGGAGAGGCCACAACAGTGAGAGGCCCGCGTATCACAAAAAAAAAAAAAAAAAAAAAAAAAAAAAAGAAATGGAATATTGCCTGCCATGTTAGTAAACAAAGGATATCACAGTTGTCAGCGCATGCAGCCCTCCAACGTGAGCTGGTGAGTCCTGAGGGAACTCAGGAGGGAAAGAACACCTGCCATCTAGCAGCCATCAGACTGTAGCTGCTCCCCACGGTGAGCCCTGACGCAACTCAGGAGGTAAAAACACAGGATACTGGCCCCAGACACATGAGGTGCATATCAAAGGAATGATTTCAGTGGGCCCAGACTCTTGCATCTTCCCATACACAGAAAAGCGCTACATTCCTTAATTTGGGATATCTGGTTTTCTTTAATTTACAATAATCTTTTGATGTGCAGACTGCCTGCCCTTTGTTGCAAAACTTCTCTATAACCTAGCTCCCCTCTCGCCTCCCCGGCTCAGTTTTCTCAGGGTTACTTGAGATGCTGCCTCCCGGGCTTGAAGGCCTAAAAATTCCTGCCGAATACAACATAACTCTCAACTTTTAGGTTGTGAATAATCCCAGGCTGACATATCAAATTTTGGATTATGGCAATAGCAAAGGAATGGTGAAGAAGGGCTGGACTCTACGTTCTGGAGTATGTGTCATCATGTTGGATTTCCTCATCATAGATTTTTTTTTTTTTTTTTTTTTTGTGTGTGGTATGCGGGCCTCACTGTTGTGGCCTCTCCCGTTGTGGAGCACAGGCTCCGGACGCTCAGGCTCAGCGGCCACGGCTCACGGGCCCAGCCGCTCCGCGGCATGTGGGATCTTCCCAGACCGGGGAACGAACCCACGTCCCCTGCATCGGCAGGCGGACTCTCAACCACTGCGCCACCAGGGAAGCCCCATAGATGTTTTAATAGCATATAAAATCTACCTTGTACAAAACTATATTTAAAAGTAGATGGATAGGTACCCTCTCTGGTGCTATAACTTGATGATATTATTCTATTCTTAAATTGTAGACAGTAATAATTCAAATTAAATAAACGCATTTTATTGAGCTTTTACATACAAGACATAACGATAGGCACTAACTTGCACAGAATACAGGGAGGATATATTTTCTAATCTCAGGTTAAGCAGTAAGCACTTAGTTGATGTCAACACACACATACACAAACACAGTGTGTAATCGGATGGACAGCTCTAAAGTCTAGTAGTTAATAAGAAACACAAAATCCTCAATCAGACAGGAAACATTTAATGGTGTGATATAGGGACTTCCCCGGTGGTCCACTGGCTAAGACTCTGAGCTCCCAATGCAGGAGGCCCAGGTTCGATCCCTGGTCATGGAACTAGATCCCACATGCCACAACTAAGAGTTCGCAGGCCACAACTAAGAGTTCACATGCTGCAACTGAAGAGCCCACGTGCCACGACTGAAGATCTTGTATGCCGCAACTAAGACCCAGCACAGCCAAATAAATAAGTAATTTTAAAAATGGTGTGATATAATACACATTAGCTATGAATAATTTTCCTTTGTTTTGTTAAACAAACAGCTGAAATCATTTCACTAATCATCAATGGTCAACCAGAACATCAATTACCCTTCAGTGAAATTGCAGAATGCAGTGATCACCTGCCTTCATGGAAGTTCACAATTGTAAACAATGTTTAAAGCAACACCCAATTTTATACTGAGTAATGAAATCCTTTTAGATGTATAAGAACAACTAGCTACATTAGAGAATATTTATGTTCTAATTCCCATTGAACACTCCCAACTTAGGTCACAAGTGGAAAAGTGCAATATGGTACATTTTAGGGGTTTGAGTCTTAAAAAACCATCAGATTTGGAATCAAAACACCTGGCTCCACTACTTACTGGCCCTGTGACTGTGGCCGAGAGTTTCATGTTTCCCACAAAGCAAATATTATAATTAAGAGTTCTGGGTCTGCTGCATGAAAACCACCCATACCCATGGAATATTCCTCATTTTTCTTATCCTAAGTATCTAGATATTTACCCCAGTTTCATGACAAAGTAGATTCCAGACATGAATGGGGCAGAAATATAAGCAAAATAACTTCAAGGAGGAACAGAAATGTCTTTTAAGAAATTTTCTTTGGCAAAGGCCACCAGTGGCCCACAGTGCTTTTTAGATAAAGCTACTTGGAGCATCTCTGAATAGGCACTTATCTGAAGACATACAGATATCCAAGAAATATATGAAAAGGTTCTGAATATCACTAATCATTAGGGAAACGCACATCAAAACCACAATGAGATATCATCTCATCATGGTTAGGATAACTATCATCAAAAAAGATGAGACAACAAGTGTTGGCAAAGGTGTAGAGAAAAGAGAGCCCTTGTGCATTGTTGGTGGGAATGTAAATTGGTGCAGCCAACATGGAGTTTCCTCAAAAAACTAAAAATAGACCTACCATATGATCCAGCAATTCCACTTCTGGGTACATAACCAAAGGAATCAGTATGACTGATATCTTGAAGAGACATCTGCACTCCCATGCTCTTTGCAGTACTATTCACAATAGCCAAGATATGGAAACAACTGAAGCAGATGGATAACGAAAATGTGCTATATACATACGACGGAGTGTTTTTCAGCTCTGAGAAAAAAGGAAATCTTGCCATTTGTGACAACATGGATGAACCTGGAGGACATCATGCTAAGTGAAATAAGCCAAATGCAGGAAAACAAATATTGTATGATCTCACTCATATGTGGAATCTAAAAAATGTCAAACTCACAGAAGCAGAGAGTAGAACATTGGCTGCTGGGGGAAATGGGGTGATGTTGGTCAGTGGGTACAAACTCTAAGTTATAAGATGTATAAGTTGTAAGGATCTAATGTACAGTATGGTGACTATAGTTAATAATATTGTATTGTATACTTGAAATCTGCTAAGAGAGTAGATCATAAGTGTTCTCACCACAAACAAAAAAACCGTAATTATGTGGGGTGATTATTGTGTTAATTAGCTTGATATACATATATCAAATCATCAAGTTGTACACCTCAAATATATACAATTCTTATCGATAAATTATATTTCAATAAAAGTTTCTGAAATTTCTGAAACAGAAAAAGAAATTTACCTACGAAGAGAAGCCAGATATGAGGCCTATAGATATTTTAAAGATTAAATCTGATCAATGCTACCCAGGCAGACCATTTCTTTCCAATCCAATTGAAAGAAAAATAGGTAAAAGGAAACCTTCAATTCCTCTGAGAATTAGCAATTATTATAGTAAGAAAAAATTGTAAAATGGAAGGGGATAGAGTATATAAAACTCATGTAAGTTGTTCACAGTAAAGCTGTCTTCTTTAATAACAAGAGATCTTAACCTGATACGCATTTCCTTTTTTAGTCTTTTAAAACATTTCCTTTAATTTTTAGTTGCAATTCTCATTTTGCCAGTTCTTACTTTTCCCAGAGTAACTGTAACATCACATCTCACTTATATAGTTCATAATTCCCACCATTACCTTTTCTAAAAAGAAGATAGCAGAGGGAGGAACACTCCCAAAATCATTCTATGACGCCACCATCACCCTGATACCAAAACCAGACAAAGACATCACAAAGAAAGACAACTACAGGCCAATATCACTGATGAACATAGATGCAAAAATCCTCAACAATATACTAGCAAACAGAATCCAACAGCACATTAAAAGGATCATACACCATGATCAAGTGGGGTTTATCCCAGGAATGCAAGGATTCTTCAGTATACTCAAATCAATCAACGTGATACACCATATCAACAAACTGAAGGAGAAAAACCATATGATCATCTCAATAGATGCAGAGAAAGCTTTTGACAAAATTCAACACCCATTTATGATAAAAACCCTGCAGAAAGTAGGCATAGAGCGAACTTTCCTCAACATAATAAAGGCCATATATGACAAACCCACAGCCAGCATTGTTCTCAATGGTGAAAAACTGAAACCATTTCCACTAAGATCAGGAACAAGACAAGGTTGCCCACTCTCACCACTCTTATTCAACCTAGTTTTGGAAGTTCTAGCCACAGCAATCAGAGAAAAAAAAGAAATAAAAGGAATCCAAATAGGAAAAGAAGAAGTAAAGGTGTCACTGTTTGCAGATGACATGATACTATACATAGAGAATCCTAAGGATGCTACCAGAAAACTACTAGAGCTAATCAATGAATTTGGTAAAGTAGCAGGATACAAAATTAATGCACAGAAATCTCTGGCCTTCTTATACACTAATGATGAAAAATCTGAGAGTGAAATGAAGAAAACACTCCCATTTACCATTGCAACAAAAAGAATAAAATATCTAGGAATAAACCTACCTAAGGAGACAAAAGACTTGTATGCAGAAAACTATAAGACACTGATGAAAGAAATTAAAGATGATACAAATAGGTGGAGAAATATACCATGTTCTTGGATTGGAAGAATCAACATTGTGAAAATGACTCTGTTACCCAAAGCAATCTACAGATTCAATGCAATCCCTATCAAATTACCACTGGCATTTTTCACAGAACTAGAACAAAAAATTTCACAATTTGTATGGAAACACAAAAGACCCCGAATAGCCAAAGCAATCTTGAGAACGAAAAATGGAGCTGGAGGAATCAGGCTCCCTGACTTCAGACTCTACTACAAGGCTACAGTAATCAAGACAGTATGGTGCTGGCACAAAAACAGAAATATAGATCAATGGAACAGGATAGAATGCCCAGAGATAAACCCACACACATATGGTCACCTTATCTTTGGTAAAGGAGGCAAGAATATACAGTGGAGAAAAGACAGCCTCTTCAATAAGTGGTGCTGGGAAAACTGGACAGGTACACATAAAAGTATGAAATTAGAACACTCCCTAACACCACACACAAAAATAAACTCAAAATGGGTTAAAGACCTACATGTAAGGCCAGACACTATCGAACTCTTAGAGGAAAACATAGGCAGAACACTCTATGACATAAATCACATCAAGATCCTTTTTAACCAACCTCCTAGAGAAATGGAAATAAAAACAAAAATAAACAAATGGGACGTAATGAAACTTAAAAGCTTTTGCACAGCAAAGGATACCATAAACAAGACCAAAAGACAACCCTCAGAATGGAAGAAAATTGGTGCAAATGAAGCAACTGACAGGATTAATCTCCAAAATTTATAAGCAACTCAGGCAGCTCAATAACAAAAAACAAACAACCCAATCCAAAAATGGGCAGAAGACCTAAACAGACTTTTCTCCAAAGGAGATATACAGATTGCCAACAAACACATGAAAGAATGCTCAACATCATTAATCATTAGAGAAATGCAAATCAAAACTACAATGAGATATCATCTCACACCAGCCAGAATGGCCATCATCAAAAAATCTAGAAACAATAAATGCTGGAGAGGGTGCGGAGAAAAGGGAACACTCTTGCACTGCTGGTGGGAATGTAAATTGATACAACCACTATGGAGAACAGTATGGAGGTTCCTTAAAAAACTAAAAATAGAACTACCATACGACCCAGCAATCCCACTACCGGGCATATACCCTGAGAAAACCACAATTCAAAAAGAGTCATGTACCAAAATGTTCATTGCAGTTCTACTTACAATAGCCAGGACATGGAAGCAATCTAAGTGTCCATCAACAAATGAATGGATAAGGAAGATGTGGCACACATATACAATGGAATATTACTCAGCCATAAAAAGGAACAAAACTGAGTTATTTGTAGTGAGGTGGATGGACCTGGAGTCTGTCATACAGAGGGAAGTAAGTCAGAAAGAGAATAACAAATACCATATGCTAACACATATATATGGAATCTTAAAAAAAAAAAAAGAAAAAAAAAATGGTCAGAAGAACCTAGCGGCAATACGGGAATAACGATGCAGACCTACTAGAGAATGGACTTGAGGATACGGGGAGGGGGAAGGGTAAGCTGGGACGAAGTGAGAGAGTGGCAGGGACATATACACACTACCAAACGTAAAATAGATAGCTAGTGGGAAGCAGCCGCATAGCACAGGGAGATCAGCTCGGTGCTTTGTGACCACCTAGAGGGGTGGGATAGGGAGGGTGGGAGGGAGGGTGACGCAAGAGGGGAAGAGATATGGGAACATATGTATATGTATAACTGATTCACTTTGTTGTAAAGCAGAAACTAACACACCATTGTAAAACAGTTATACTCAAATAAAGATGCTAAAAAAATTTGTTTACTTCATTTTTTTTTTGGCTGCATTGGGTCTTCATTGCTGCGTGCGGGCTTTCTCTATATTACACATTGCCATCCCATCAAGTCAAATCTAATATAAATGAATCACATTAATCAGGAAATGTGAATTTTTACATGACAAGCTAAAGGGGCATGCCATTTCCAATTAGATTAGTGATCTAAAATTAGTTAGTGACACAAGCAAGTAGACATGGTCAATTTGCCTGCCTGAAACTGAAAATTAAATAGGACATATTGGATAATAGATAGCCCTAGAGGAGACATGCAGCTGTAATTCACTCATGTTGCTCAGCTGATGTCACAAGCCACCAAAGAATATTCAATCTTGTGCTCATTTTGAGATGGATTTGACTCAAGAAAATACTTGGATCAACTGTCCATTGATTTGGTTCTGTGAATGCTAGGGGGTGAGTACAAGAGAAGACATTCTCTACTGTTTCCATAGAGAAGTAAATTGAGATGGCAAAGGAGAATGGCTCACTGGCTGATCAATAGCTCATTATTGATATGCATCAGTACTTTTGAAATTGAGAAACATATCTTTATACAAACACAGTTAAGCTTTCTGTACCTTACTATGTTCAATTTCACATTGTATAGAATATACCCACCTAACCCTTCTCACAGGTTGTTGCCAGTCTTGGTGACAATAATGTACATAAACGGAGTTTGAAGAATTAAAAGTATTTTCATGCTGTTACTACCATTGCTGTTACTTCAAAACGTAACTAAGAGTCATTTTTGCAAAGTTTACTTGCTAAATTGTGTATATTTGCATCTTCTATACATCTGATGAGGCAAGAATGCACAATTAACAAAGTCATGTAGGGACTTCTCTGGTGGTCCAGTGGGTAAGAATCCGTGCTCCCAATGCAGGGGACCTGGGTTCCATCCCTGGTCAGGGAACTACCTCCCGCATGCATGCCGCAACTAAGACCCGGCACAGCATAAATAAATATTTTAAAAAAATGTCTACTGGCATTCCTTAAAAGTCATGTAAGCAGAATTTCTGTTACTTGTTCTAATGTAAATAATGATTATTTCCCAAATTAAGGTTTTATGTCTTGACATCAGGCTCTAGAAGCAAAATGCAAGAGGCAGGAAGTTCTGGAAGAATGTGGCTCATTTTTTAAGACTATTTTTTACAGCACTTTTAGGTTTACAACAAACGTGGGAGGAAAGTACAGAGATTTCATATATAACTGCTGCCCCCACACGTGCATAGGCTCCCCTGTTATCAACATCACTGACCACTAACTACAATGGTACACTTCTTTAAAACAAGGACGAACCAACACTGACGCATCATAATCACCCACAGTCCGTAGTTTACCTTAGGGTTCACTCTTGGCATTGTATGTTCTATGAGGTAGATAAAAGTATAATGATACATATATCCATCATTGTATATCATCATTGTATTTTCACTGCTCTAAAAATCTTGTTCTCTATCTATTCATCTCTCTCCCACCATCTCCCTGCTCCTGGCAACTGCTCATCTTTTTATTGCCTCCATAGTTTTGTCTTTTCCGGAAGGTCATATAGTTGGAATCATACAGTATGAAGCCCTTTTGGATTGGCTTCTTTCAGTTAATAATACGGATTTAAGATTCCTCCATGTTTTCTCATGGTTTGATAGCTCATTTCTTTTTAGTGCTGAGTAAGAGTCCATTGTCTGGATGTACCACAGTTTATTTATCCAATCACCTACTGAGGACGATCTTAGTTGCTTCCAAGTTTTGGCAATTATGAATAAAGCGGCTATAAATATCTGTGAGCAGGTTTTTGTGTGGCAATAAGTTTTCACCTCCTTTGGGTAAATACCAAGGAGCATGGCTGCTGCACTGTACGGTAAGAGTATATTTAGTTTTGTAAGAATCTGCCAAACTGTCTTCCAAAGTAGCCATCCCATTCTGCCTTCCCACCAGGAATTTGAGAGTTCCTGATGCTCCACATCCTCACCAGCATTTGATTTTGTCAGTGAATACAGCTCATTTTTACAATGGTAGAATAGGCTTTTAGTTAAAAGAAACAAATAATTATAGTTGATAATGCAAGTTCTTTGACCAATTATTTTTTAAGTGGTACACATACTTTCTCTTTCATGTTATCTCACACATACACATACAAATATTTTATAAAAGAAACTGATTTGGCTCAGCAAATTTGTCATAAAGTGAATGTATGTCAAATTTATTTTATTTTCCAATTGACCTCTATACTTTTGAGGGAAACCACTGGATTACAAATGTAATAAAAAAAACATTAAGAATGCAGCAAGTCAGAGGCTTCCCTGGTGGCACAGTGGTTAAGAATCCGCCTGCCAATGCAGGGGACACGGGTTCGAGGCCTGTTCTGGGAATATCCCACATGCCTCAGAGCAACTAAGCCCGTGTGCCACAACTACTGAGCCTGTGCTCTAGAGCCCGCGAGCCACAACTACTGAAGCCCACGCACCCAGAGCCCGTGATCCGAAACAAAGAGAAGCCACCGCAATGAGAAGCCCGCGCACAGCAACGAAGAGTAGCCCCTGCTCACCGCAACTAGAGAAAGCCCGCATGCAGCAATGAAGACCCAATGCAGCCCAAAATAAATAAATTTATTAACAACAACAAAAAAAGAATGCAGCAAGTTAGAAAATAGGTAACAATCTGAATTATTTGTTCACAGAAAGGAGATACCCAAGTGGGCAATAAGCGTATGTAAAAATTCTCAACATTATTATTCCTCAGAGAAATGTGAATTAAAACCTCAATGAGGTACTATTAAACATCTACCTAAAATTAAGACACTGACAACACCCAGTACTGTCCAAGATGTGGAACAACTGGAACTCTCATACGTTGCTGCCAGGAATGCAAACTGGTACAACCATTTTGGAAAAATGTTTGTCAATATCTATTAAAGCTAGATATAATGTTGACCCTGTGACCTAGCAATTGTACTCTTAGACTTAAACCCAAGAAACTGAGGGCAAAAGTCAGGTATGAGAATGTTTTTAGCAGCTTTGTTCACAGCAGCATCAAACCAGAAACAACTCAAATGCCCATCAACAGTAAAATGAATAAACAAATTGTGGCATATCCATTCAGTGGAATACTACTCTGCAATAAAAAAGAGTGAACTACTGCTACACTCAGTGACATGGATTTGTCACAGACATGATGAGAACAAAAATTCAGACACAAAAGACTAGATTCCGTTTATGTGAGTTTCAATAATGGGCAAACCAAATGGACAGTGATAGAAGTCAGAGGAGTGATTCCCTCTGGGAGTATGGTATGAATGGCAAGGTCATGAGGGAACCCTCCAAGGTATTGGAAACATTCTGTATCTTGATCTGAGTGGTGGTTACCCTAATGTGTGTGTGTGTGTGTGTGTGCGCACGCGCACAAAAGTTCATGGAGCTGCAAATTTGAGATTTGTGTGATTTACTGTCTGTATTTTATACCTCAATAAAAATTTTTAAAAGAATGAACAAATCTTTAAAACCACATATTTAAAGAAAAAAAGTTAATTGCTGACAAAGTGCAAAACATTAACAAAGAATTGAAATTTCTAGCACTATCACTGAGCAGTACCATAAAACATCAAAGTTATACTCAAAATGATAAGGTAGTTTTTAAAAACTCTGCCAGTATGACTATTCCATCTTCACACGTACTTTCCCACAAAAAGCTTCATCAATTCAAACAGGCTTGCCAACTGCTTCTGACATCCCTGAAGCAGTTCAGTTCCTATTCAACATCATTAAAAAAATATCTTCATGCACATTTTATTGATGAGTGTACTGGTTTCTCTCCAACCATATTTTTATGTGTGTATGCTGTATTCAATTATGTAAACCTGAATGACTACTTGCAGGATCACTGAATGGAAAGAGACAGCTATGAACAGATCTACAAGGTAGAGAAATTCTCTTCGTACACCTCAGGCCTGAGGCAATTAGGACAAAGTTACCTGAAAAACTAGTTAATGCCCAAATGATCAATAAGGATGATTAATTTGTAGATGGTGCTGTTTGCCTCCATATATATTGCTGTATCAACTGATGTCTGAAAAATCAAAATAATGCATACTGAGCTTTCCGAAGTATAGGCTATTCCTTGAGTTCCATAATAAAATAGGTTATCAAGAGAGTAACCCTCTGGTTCTAATAGCACTGGGGACCAAATATCAGGACAAAATAAAGGCAAGAATCCTTCCAAATACCGACTGCTTATGGGCAAAGTTTCTTATTTTACTCGGTCCATTCATTCATTATGTTCAGAATTCTGTTAAGAAATTTCTAAGAAAGGGATTCCTGTACTTCACATAACTTATTCTTTTTCATTATGAACATATTAAGGCCCTACTGCCTAGTCTCTAAATGTTTTAAAATTTGATCACACACACAAAATTTTAGGTCTAGGGCAACACACCCTGAAAGCAACAGAGGCTCTTCACACTGTTGATAACTGGTGCTTGGGAGGTCTGGAATGAGGAGGGATTAGACATGGACCATTGTCTAATGGTGGATATGTTCACTTAGGGAAGGGAGAGAAAGCAGAGGATCATGTTCTAGTGATATGCCATGTAGGAGAATTGCTTTTAATCATAACAAATTGTAGCTTTTATGCCACTGACCTTGCAAAAGCCCAAGAAGGAGCTAACACATAATCGCACCTCACTGTAAGATTAAGAACCTGAGATACAAGGAAAATAAGTATTCACCCAAAATGAACATATAAACTGAGTCCCGGAAAATCCTGAGTTCTTGACCTCTAAGCTCTGCTCATCCATTACCCTGGGGAGCTCTACCTTTGGTTGCAGGTAGAATTAAGATTTTTTAAGTGAATTTTTTTTTTTTAATACACAGCACAGTCCCATGTTTCACAATTGAAATGATTTAAAGGGTTTAAGTAAAGTTCTCTCTTCTGCTTCTGTCCCTCAGCCACCCTGCTCACCTTCCCAGAAGCAATTAGTGTTACCAGTTTCTTGGGGATCCTTCCAGGGATATTAACACTTAGAGAAAATACACAAATGCACATACAAAGATTTTCAAATTTTGCACAAATGGTAGCATACTATACACGTTACTCTGTACCCTGTTGGTTTGATTTAGTGTAAGTATATCATGGATATCATTCCAGATCAGCAGTAAAGTTTCTATATGTGCTCTTTGTATGCCACCAGTATCATCTATTTTTCCACTTTCAGGAGGATCATGTGGTGAATTAAAAGCACATAGAAACTGGGTTTAAACAGACCATGGCTCCATCACCTACCAACTAACTTTGAGACGTGTGCAAGGTGCCTAACTCTCTGAACCTCGGATTCTTCACTCAACAATGCTCATAATGCCTTCCTCACAAGATAGCTGTGGCAATTCTAAGAGCCTGAAACTGGGACTCAGAGAGCCTGGAACATTTATATGATCTTGGGCAGTTATTTGATCTCTCTCAGCCTCAGTTTCATTTGTTCCATATACACTTTCATGGATAACCACAAACAGCAAAGTTCACCGATCTTAAGAGTACGGCTTAAATTATCAAAAAAGAAACACATGCACATATCATCACATAGGTCAAACAATACAGTATCAGAAACCCAGAAGCCCACTCTTCATGCTCTCTTAGTTACTATTCCCTCTCCAAAGGCAGCATTATCCTGACTTCTAATATAATATGATCTTACATGTTTTTGAATTTTATATAAATGGAATTAATAGGTATGTAACTTTTGTTGTCGAGCTTTTCTTGCTCAACGTTTGGTTTGAGATTCACCCATATTGTTGAAATAGTATTAGTTCCACAATGTCATTGCTGTAGAGTATTTTGTTGTAAGAATTTGCCAGAAATTATATATTCATTTTACATAATGAACAAATGTTGATGTGTTTTTACAAAGACAGACTTATAGATCAATGGAACAGGATGGAAAGCCCAGATGCAAACCCATACACCTACAGTCAATTAATCTACAACAAAGGAGGCAAGACTATACGACAGAGAAAAGGCAGCCTCTTCAATAAGTGGTGCTGGGAAAACTGGACAGCTACATGTAAAAGAATGAAATTAGAACACTCCCTAACACCATACACAAAAATAAACTCAAAATGGATTAAAGACCTAAATGTAAGACCGGACGCTATCAAACTCTTAGAAGAAAACATAGGCAGAACACTCTTTGACATAAATCACAGCAACATCTTTTTGGATCCACCTCCGAGAGTAATGAAAATAAAAACAAAAACAAACAAATGGGACCTAATGAAACTTAAAAGCTTTTGAACAGCAAAGGAAACCATAAACAAAATGAAAAGACAACGCATAGCATGGCAGAAAACATTTGCAAATGACGTGACTGACAAGGGATTAATCTCCAAAATATACAAACAGCTCATGCAGCTCAATATCAAAAAAAGAAACAACCCAACCAAAAAATGGGCAGAAGATCTAAATGGACATTTCTCCAAAGAAGACATGCCGATGGCCAAAAAGCACATGAAAAGATACTCAACATCACTAATTATTAGAGGAATGCATATCAAAACTACAATGAGGTATCATTTCACACCAGTTAGAATGACCATTATCAAAAAGTCTACAAACAATAAATGCTGGAGAGGGTGTGGAGAAAAGGGAACCCTCCTACACTGTTGGTGGCAATGTAAATTGATACAGCCACTGTGGAGAAGAGTATGGAGGTTCCTTAAAAAACTAAAAACAGAGTTACCATATGATCCAGCAATCCCACTCCTGGGCATATATCTGGAGAAAACCATACTTCTAAAAGATACATGCACCCCAATGTTCATAGCAGCACTATTTACAACAGCCAAGACATGGAAGCAACCTAAATTTCCATTGACAGGTGAATGGATAAAGAAGATGTGGTATATATACACCATGGAATATTACTCAGCCATAAAAAAGAATGAAATAATGCCATCTGCGGCAACATGGATGGACCTAGAGATGATCATACTAAGCAAAGTAAGTCAGGGAAAGACAAATATCATGATATCACTCATATGTGGAATCTAATTCAAAAAATGATATAAATGAACTTATTTACAAAACAGAAACAGACTCACAGATTTGGAAAACAAATTTATGGTTATCAAAGGGGAAAGGTGCAGGGGAGGGATAAATTAGGAGTTTGGGATTAACATATGCACACTACTATATATAAAATAGATAATCAACAAGGATCTCCTGTATGGCACAAGGAACTCTACTCAATACTTTGTAATAATCTATATGGGAAAAGAATCTGAAAAGGAATGGATATATGATATGTATAACTGAATCACTTTGATGTACACCTGAAACTAACACAACATTGTAAATCAGCTATACCCCAATATAAAATAAAAAGTTTTTTAAATGTTGATGTGCTTTTGCATTGTTTTCACTTTTCGTCTTTTATTATAATGCTGCTATAAACATTCTAGTATACGTATGCATTTCTGTTCAACTTACACCTAGGAGTGGAATTGCTGGGTCACAGGGTAAGCTCGGGTTCAGGATACTCAGAATTGGTGGTACGAGTTTAAAAGTTTCAATCAGGGTTTATAGTTGCAAGCACCAGAAGCCAATTCTGGCAGATTTAAGAAGAAAGGAATTTACTGAAAGACCATTTAGTAGACCATAAAATCACCGGGAGGATTTGAGTAACAGGCTCAGGAAAAGGTGAGGAGAAAGCAGGGCCACATGGGCTGACACACAGCCAACATCACACTATGGAGCTAGTATCAGGAGAACAATGTTTTAGTCATGCTATATCCCATACCCCACAGTTTGCAGAGTCAACATTGAACTCTTGCCCATAATGCTGCATTCCCATGGCTGTTAGTGCCAGAAAGAAATGCCTCTGTCTCAGCTTCTTTGCATCTCTAGCTACTGATTGAAAATCTGGTGTGTGCACAGCTGACAGGCCAGGCCCAGAACACATGTCTAGGCCACAGGTGCAAGGGAGCCTGGAAAAGTGATGCGTAAAGTAGGCACTTTCCAAACAGCAGAAGAGAATAGGGTGCAGATATTGGGCATAAATACCTGTTTATAAGACTATTTCTTCCTCAGTTAATTATCTTGGAAAAAACACAAACAGGGGCTTCCCTGGTGGCGCAGTGGTTAAGAATCCGCCTGCCAATGCACGGGACACGGGTTCGAGCCCTGGTCTGGGAAGATCCCACATGCCACGGAGCAACTAAGCCCGCATGACATCACGAGAAGCCACCACAATGAGAAGCCCATGCACCGCAACGAAGAGTAGACCCCGCTTGCTGCAACTAAAGAAAGCCCGCGTGCAACAACAAAGAGCCAACGCAGCCAAAAATGAATTAATAAATTAATAAATTAATTTAAAAAACGAAAAAACACAAACAGGTATTGATCTAATTCCATAGGAAATAAAACAACCTAAGTTCAGCTCTTCAAAAATCAGTTTCTTCCTTGACTACATATTTAATAAATATGACCTGAGTAGTAATTCTGAACACAAATCTGAGGTTTCTAAAATAATTTTTAAAGATTTTGTAGCTTCTAGAAAGCAGAAATCAAGTATTAGACTGACTAAACCAGAGATCTTTTATAATGAAGAAAAATGCTTTCTTCCCCCATGTTTTATCATAGTTTTTGAATATATGCATACATGGCTTTACTCACCATCTCATTAAGGCAGATACTGCCTGGCAGTCACCTAGTTCCGGCCCGCAAACAAACCACTTGGTACAAATTTAGAGCATCTAAGGCCAGTTCTTTGCCCCTATATGCTCCTTGTTAACTTCTGAACAATACGCCTCTTTTTTTTTTTTTTTTTTTTTTTTTTTTGCGGTACGCGGGCCTCTCACTGTTGTGGCCTCTCCCTTTGCGGAGCACAGGCTCCGGACGCGCAGGCGCAGCGGCCATGGCTCACGGGCCCAGCCGCTCCGCGGCACGTGGGATCTTCCCGGACCGGGGCACGAACCCGCGTCCCCTGCATCGGCAGGTGGATTCTCAACCACTGCGCCACCAGGGAAGCCCAATACGCCTCTTTTATTCTCTTCTATCTTTACCCTCTTGCCCTTGTATGTTTTCTTCTCCTGATGCCTCTACTAGCCCCGTTCAACTGTGGATCCTTTTGAAAACTTCATTCCGTTGTTACCAAACTCCTATCCATCTTAAGTTTGGGGGAAAGAAAGCTCTCTGTCTTTTGCCTTAACTGTAACTAGCACCTTCCTAAGTCCCCTACTTCCTCCCCTTTAGCCCATTTTAGTAGAGGCTGCCAGGTCTCTCATACAGTGAGCCATGAATCCAAGAGGTGAGCTGGCATTTCAACACATTGTCAATGTTGCTTCTGGACATAGTTTTCCCACCCTCTTGTAAAACTGCATTCTCTTTAGAGACTCCCTACAACTTGTATTCTGTCCTCAATCCCTTGTAACTGTGGCCAAGCCACTTGCCACCCGGTTATCCATTACCTCACCAAAAAAACCCAACTCACAGTCTTCCTCTCCTAGCACGATTCTAGGGTATTTTAACATTCATGGACATGTATCATCCAACTTAATGGCCTTGCAATTCCTTTAGCTCCTTATTCAACAACTCACACCCTGAATCTTGTCAGGGCTCAGCAATTGCTCCACTTGACCACAACTTCCTGCTTCTCATCTTTCTCAGCACCTTACTCCCACCTGGTAGCCTCGCTCTGTTAAATTTAAACATTCTCACACATGATGGTTCCACACACGTGTACTGTCTCCAAGCTGGGGTGGCTTCCCAGGATACCTCCCAGTCATTTTACTAGGTCTTGTCAGCTCTCTTTTCCACTCCCATCAGCAAATGTCCCGAAACTTACCCCCAAGTCCTTCTTCCAAACAACTGCCGATTTCACTCCCAGCAGATGACCTTGCCTTTATATCAGTGGAAAACTTGAGGTCATCAGGGAGGTCTTACTGAATTTCTCTGTAAACATATCTATATTCATTGGTTTTGACTTTCCTTCCTTCACTGTGGAAGTCTGCAATGTTCCTTAGCAGTTCAAGGCCAACCCATGCCGGTGGCCCAACTCAGTCTGCCTCTGTGTCTGCCCTGTCAGTCATCTCTTTCTCAGCCTCTTCATTGGATTCTCCCCTCAGTCTATAAACACGTGAAGACCTTTTCAGTTTTAAAAGGCCCTTACACCTGTATCCTATTCAACTCTAATCCAGCTTCTCTCTGTTCCTCCACTTTCAGATCTTTGGAAATCTCAGAAAAACTGGCTTTTGGGGGGCTTTTCACCTCAGTTTTACCCCTGGAGCTCTGAAATCTGCCTTCCTTATTCCTCTACTGAAGCTTTTCCCTAAGATACATAATGACCTAGTTGCCAAATCTAACATACATTTTCCAGTCTTACGTAATCAGACTTCACTCTGTCTTTGACATTTGCTAAGCGCTTTCTCCTTTCAAAGTAATTGTTTCTTTTTCCTGATAATAAAAGCAGTATTTGTTCATTACTGTTTTAGTCTATTCAGGCAGCTCAGCTATAACAAAATACCACAGTCTGAGTCAACTATAAACGACAAATTCATTTCTTACCATGCTGGAGGCTGAAAGTCTGAGATCAAGGCGCCAGCAGGCTCAGATGAAGGTCCTCTTCCAGGCCGCAGGCCTCTCATCGGATCCTCCCCTGGCGGAAGTGGGAGGGAGCTCTCTGAAGCCTCTTTTATAAAGCACTGATACCATTTATGAGGGCTCCACCCTTGGGACTTAAGCACCTCCCAAATGCCCCATCTTCTAATACCATCACTTTTGGTGGTTAGAATTTCAACATATGAATTTTGGAGGGATGAAACATTCAGACCATAGCAATTACAGAATATTTGGAAAATACAGGAAAGTACAAAGAAGAAAAATAATATCCCCTGTAATGGCACTAAGTGGTGATAACCACTGTTAACATTTTGAAGTATATACACATACATTAATAGATATAGATACATATATGGGCACAATTCTGTACAGTAGCTTTTACCTGCTTTTTATAAAACATTGGGCATATATGTTCCCATATCCTTAAATATTTTTTGAAAATGCTCATAACTGCTACATAGTCTATAAAGTGGGTGAATTGTCATGTATTAGCCATTCCTCTACTATTAGATATTTTACCCATATTTTAAATCTTTTCTATTATAACTAAAATTACTATATACATCCTAGTACCTAAGTCTTGGGAATGAAATACTGAAGGACATTTCTTTGGGATTATTTCGTTAGAATAAGTTACTGAAAAAGAATTACTGGGTGAACGGGTATACACATTTTTTAGGTTTTGCTGCGCAATGCTGAATTGAGTCCCAGGAAAGCTGTAGTGATTCATGTTGTCACTTGCAATGAGTTTCAGTGCTTGTTTTCCTTTTTTGGTCTTAAAACTTTCTACTCTATTTCCATTATAATGTTGTTGGGCTGCACCCCGCAGGCCTACAAGGCCTGTACCTGCCCGGCTTCAAGACTGAAGAAAGAGCCCGGAGTCGGCAACACAGACAACAGTGGTTTAACGGACGGGGGAGCTGACCTGTCTGAAGCAAGGTCCCGGAGCGACACCCCAGCGTGTGCGGTAGACGGCGGGCAGGACATGGCGGCAGTCTTCTCTCCGCGGTGAAAGGGGAGATCACCAGTTGTAGGAAAATTGACATCAGGTGGGCTCATCAGTTACCAGGGAAACCAGCCGCGGGGCACGCCCCTCACCGCCCCCTTTGATAAGAACAATCACCAGCTGGGGCCCGGGGCGAGTAGGAAGGTCAGTCCTGTGCTTAAGATACAGGTGAAGCAGGCACTGGTCAAGCAGGGGACGTACAGAGAGCAAGAGAGCAGCCATCTGGAGTGGCCCGGCCATAAAATGTCCTCTGTTCTATTTCCTGATAATATCCTCTTCTAGTTTTCCTTGTATTTCTCTGTTTTGTATTTTTTTAAAAATCCCCCTTTTGGAACTTTTTCTTCCTATAAGTACCCCTTAAACTTGATGTTCCTGGGCTTCCCTGGTGGCGCAGTGGTTGAGAGTCCGCCTGCCGATGCAGGGGACGCGGGTTTGTGCCCCGGTTCGGGAAGATCCCACGTGCCGCGGAGCGGCTGGGCCCGTGAGCCATGGCCGCTGAGCCTGCGCGTGCGGAGCCTGTGCTCCGCAACGGGAGGGGCCACAACAGTGAGAGGCCCGCGTACCGCAGGGAAAAAAAAAACAAAACAACTTGATGTTCCCTACACTTCTGTCCTTAGTCCACTATCTTTCTCACTCTTATTCCCTAGGGTTATTTATTGTACTCCAATAGTTTGAACTATAATACATCCACTAGGCAAAATATTCCCCAATAGAAGACACCAGACCTGGCCTCTCTCCTGAATTTTAGACTCATGTATAGAACCATCTGTACTGCATCTCTTTTTTTTGTTATCCGACAAATAACTAACCCCAGACTCAACCTGTCAAAATGATGAGTTGGTAGTACAACCAGCCAAGGAGTCACGCAAACTTGAAATGTAGAAGACAATAGTTGCCTTTTCTCTTGGTCACAACCCCCCCACCACTGCCCCATCACAAGGAGAGAAGATTCACAGTTTAATTGCCGAGTAACTGAGTAGAGAACATACTAAAGATAGAAATAGTCTCAAATTTCTTATTCTTTGTCCTGTTTGAGGGAGAAAACTTTGGTGGATTTCGTTATTGGTAGAAGTTAGAAGGCCAAAAGTGGGGCTATTTCTGACTCTCAGTCCAGAGTAGTACTCTTTTCCTTGGAAGTTATGTTCTAACCTATGTGTGTAAGCTTTTAAAAAATCAGCAAACCATACAAGGATACTCAAAATATAAAATCATATTCCCTGTAAGCTAGAAGGCATAGTTGACACACCCAGTTGAATGCCATCACTTTGTCTCTTTAACAGTCTGGGAGTCAAAGATGCATGGTTAGTTAGTAGCAGATATCACTAAAATCTAATTCTTATAACTCTTGTCCCAGTGTTCATTTCACTACATAAATATTTCTACATGTTCTTAACCCTTGTCCTCTGAGAAACTCTACAAAAAGATGCTCATGCACAATAACTGCTGGAAAATCCTGCATATCACACCTTTTTTAGAGAATCAGAACCAGGGCTGCGGTATGATATTCATGGGCTCTAGACACTTTTGCCTTTGTGGGCTACTTTCTCCATAGAAAACTATTAAAATATATTTTATGATTACATTGGCAAAAAGATTAAAGTAATCCAGGCTGGATTCATTATTGTATTTTCATTTTTCTTCCTATTTGAAAAGAAATTAAAAGATTTTTGTGGGCTCCTAAAAGTATTTTGGGTCTTAGGCACTATGCCTACAGTGCCTAGTGGATAAATCAGCCCTTAATGCATAGTAAAGACTCGCAGAAGTCTGGCAAAGAGAAAATCTATTTACTTTTGTTTTAGCTAGCGTTTCCAAAATTTTTGCTCACGGGGTCCTATTAACATCTCGTAGATCACTAGTGTGCTATAAAATAGTTTAGAAAAAATGTTTTCTGCTCTCAAACTGCAATGATACTCACTTTGCAGAAAGGAACATAGTCATGCAAAAATCAAGTTGCTCTACTTGGCCATGGTTGAGATCTCTGAATTAGCTGTAAAATACCCATAAAAGCCTCTTCAAGATGTTTTATAGAGCAGGCAAGCTCATCAAATTTTCACATATGGTTCACATTAATGTATGGAATAGTTGACAATTACATTTCATTAACACATCGTTCTAGTACATGAGAATGGTAATACACCATTAACTCGCGCTTTTGCTTCTTGAACTAATCAAATAAAATTAGGATGTCTATAAAACTTGATTTCCAACTCATTTTCAGAAGATGGATAACAGAAATTTCATGAATTAGAAATCGAACAGTATTTATTGCATATGGTGACTACTTTCAAATGTGGCCACATTCTCTATGCTTTTATGATTCTTTTGACACATTGATATGGAACAATCAACTAGTATCTCATGTCTTTAACAATTGTTAATATTCCTTTTAAGAAGAAGGGTTTTTAATGAGTATCACCAGGGAAACCTGGGGCATTATCTGAGGTCTGGAATGAGCCACCCCCAAGAATCCAGAGAAACATCTCTTTTCTCAACGGTATGAGTTAGTTGGTGAAGAAACAGATGCCATTTTTGGAGCTACATACATGCTTTACATATGTGATTTAAGCAGTTAGGTTCAGTTCAGCCATATTCATTGACTGCCTTCCATGTGCTAAGTACGAGGCACAAATGAGACACAACCCCTGTGGGTAAAGAGCTCAAATCTAATACGCACACAGCAAATTTTAATACAATGTGGTGAGAGGTATGCACAGGATGACCTGGAAGCACATAGGGAAACATCTGAAAGCACAGCCCAGCCAGTGTAAAAAAGGAAATTGAGAAAGTGAGGAGGTGAATGGGCTTATTGAGGGGTGGAAGAGGAACAAAGGACAGGAAACAACTCCTAAAGGAAGTAGTATTTGAAAAATGGGATGCACTCTGTTTCTGTTCCCTAATACAAAGTAACCAGAAGAATTTGGAACATGCAGGCAGCAAAGTTCCATTTTATATTTAGCAAATAATTTGAAGAAGTAGACATGAGAGAGACAAAGAGCTGTTACATGAGAGTTGATTTACTTGTTTGTATAGCAAGAAAAGCACTTCAATATGGGGGTATGAAGTCTGAAAATCAGAGTTAGAAACTTGCAGTAATCAAATCTCTTCCAGATCTATAGTTTTACAGAGATTCTATGATATACTGGCAGGTGATGGGTCAGGATAGGATAAGCTTATGCCATGGTAACAAACAAACAAAGAAACAAACGAACATCTCAGTGGCTTAACACAAAATTTATTTTTCACTCACAAAGTCTGCTGTGGGTCCAGAGACTCTCCATGGTAAACAGTGCCATGAGATGATCAGAGAGGCAGGCTGTTTTGATCTTCCGTCTCCATCAACTCAACGTGAGACCTCCTCCACAACTGCTGCAAATACTAGAAAGTCAAACACTGGCTATGAAATACATAGGTCTGGAAGTGACACCTAATATGTCTGCTCACAATCCACTGGCCAGAACTAATTGCATGGTCCGCCCAAGGTGTAATACTCCTCTGTACCTGAAGGAGACGACAGCTACGGAGAAGTGGCACTGGATTGCTGCGTGTGTGGGAGGGGCGGAGGGGTGGTCCCATGGGGCAGCTGGCCGTGGAAGACACAGGGGGGAGATGAGGCTGCCAGCCGAGCCAGGCAGTCATGTAAACTGCTGCATGATGACGGCATTGGGCGGGTTGGCTTCCTTCAGCGTCTGGCTCTCGTCAGCCAGCTCTTCGGGAAGGTACTCGTGAGGACAAAGCTGGCAGCAGCCATGGCCGGCCGAGCGTCCACAAGGAAGAGTCAGATATGGAAGAACACAGATGTCTCTACCACAACAGTCTTTAGATAGAAATGTCTTTTTGCATGCTCAAAGACTTAACTCTCAGAATCAATAATGGTTGGTGTTCTTTTCAAAAAATTAAAAAACAATAATAGAGTCAGAGTGCTTCAGTTTTCTATATGGATTTTCAAGCAGCTAATTAACTGGCTATGTATAATTTTAAGCTTAAAATGTATGACAGCTTTTAGAAAGTAACCACATAATCCTCAGAAAGCTAACGTCAACAGCCACTATGAATATTTAAACTTTCTAGAGTAACAGAATATTTAGTATTTTTTAATGGTGATCTAGCTTTCTCAATGGAACACCCTCATTAAGATTAACTGCGGTACTTGCTAAAAATGAAGATTTCTAGCTCCACCTACAGAATGAGACCCTCTGGAGGTAAGAAAGTACAAGCTTTCCTGGGGATTATTAGGCGCACTAAGGCTTGAGAACCTCTGACCCAGAGGAAGCAGATGGCCAATGCTGGAGAAAGGAAACAATAGGCTTTCCTGAAACCCAATTATGAAGCAGAGCTTGCCGTGAGTCTTTCCTGGTTGAAGGAAAGAGGTAGTTCTGATGTAAGTCATCTTAGTGCTGGTTAGAAGAAATCTGAACAAGCAGGACCCTCGTGGGAGCACCCCAGCTTTCCATTCAGCAGGAAAGCCCTACCATGCTCTTAGTCATTGGACCTAGTTTGAGTACAGAGCTAATTTAAGAATCATGCTTTCATTCTGATGTTTTTATTTTCTCCTCTTGTCTTTTCTGGGTACCTGCATCTAGTCTTATTGCTTTAAATACCTTCTACAATGCTAACTCTTTGCAAGTATATATTTCTAGACTGAACCTCTTTTCTAACTCCAGACTATTGCCTGCTCAACATCTCCATTCAGATGGCTAGTAGGCCTTTCAAAGTTAACATGTCTAAAACAGATCCCCTAATGATCTTCCCCTAAACGTGCTCCTCCCATAGACTGACTCTCCATCTCAGTGTACGGCAACTTCGTTCTTTGTTGTTAAAACACTATGACAGATCACAGCCACTATTGTGCTCAAAATCCTCCAAAGGGCTCCCCATATCACTCAGAGGGGGAAAAAATGAAAGTCTAACAATGTTCTGCAAGGTCTTGCAGGATCTGGTCCTTCTTTCCAACCTTATCTCCTTCTACACTTTCCCCTTTTCACTCATTTCAGACACGCTAAACTTTTTTATTTCCTTTAACACACCAGTCTCGGTCTCTCCTTTGCACCTGCTCTTTCACCTGCCTGGTTAATTTTCCTGGGATATTTGCAGGTCACTCTTCAGGTCTCTGTTCAATGGGCATCTTCCCAATAAGGATGCGGTGATAAGTGCTAAGGAGAAAGAGGGGGGCTATAATTTGCTGTATAGGAAGAAGGGTGGTCCACTGTAGCTAAAATGTCACCCTCCTTCCAATCTAGCACATTAGATCCCCTTTCTTTCACCTCAGAACTTATTATAAAATGCACAGTGTGTATCTTCATTTATACCTTGTTATTATTTTCCTTCTACATCAGTTTATAAAGGTTCATGAGAACAAGCTTTTTTTCTTTCTTTTTTTTTTTTTTGGTTTTGTACACTGATGTATCTCAGCATCTGGAACAGTGCCTATCAACAAATATTTCTTTTTTAAAAAATTTTTATTTTATTTGTTTATTTTTTGGCTGTGTTGGGTCTTCGTTGCAGCACGCGGGCTTTCTCAAGTTGCGGCGAGCAGGGGCTACTCTTCGTTGCGGTCCACAGGCTTCTCATTGCAGTGGCTTCTCTTGCTGCGGAGCACGGGCTCTAGGTGCGTGGGCTTCAGTAGTTGTGGCACGTGGGCTCTAGAGCGCAGGCTCAGTAGTTGTGGCACATGGGCTTAAGTTGGTCCGCGGCATGTGGGATCTTCCCGGACCAGGGCTCGAACCTGTGTCCCCTGCGTTGGCAGGCAGATTCTTATCCACTGCGTCACCAGGGAAGCCCAACAAATATTTCTTGAAAGAATGAATTAATATTTATCTTCTAATGATAACCAGTTCTTGGTACACATTGGTTTTTTTTAACATCTTTACTGGAGTATAATTGCTTTACAATGGTGTGTTAGTTTCTGCTTTATAACAAAGTGAATCAGTTATACATATACATATGTCCCCGTATCTCTTCCCTCTTGCGTCTCCCTCCCTCCCACCCCTGTAGGTGGTCACAAACCACCGAGCTGATCTCCCTGTTCCATGCGGCTGCTTCCCACTAGGTACACATTGTTCTGATATCCATATTTTATTGAAGTTTTGTGACTTGCTATTTCTCCCAGCTTCCTTTATATCTTAAACTAAAACTTTTCACTCAAAATTGCTAAGTTTGAAAGAATAGCTCACAGGCAAGTGACACAAAGTGTGCATGATGACCGCTGCTTTGGCCCCCAAGCGGAGAAAATTCCAGGAAAACAAGACAGAGTAAAAATAGTAGGACAGAAATTTATGCAAATATGCAGGTATGTAGCTATGGCAGGCAGCCTCTAAAATGGCTTCCAATGATCCTTACTTCCTGGTATTCAAGAGAAATCTCCTTCCCTTCAATTTGGGCTGGATCCAGTGACTCACTTGTAACAAACAGAATATAGCAAAAGCGATGGCATGTCATTTCCAAGATTTGGCTACAAAATATCTACTTTCCATGTTGTTTAGCCTGTCTTCTTCTCTCTCACTTTCTCACTGTGATGAAGCAAAATGCCATGTTATGAGCTGTTGTGTGGAAAGGCCCATATGACAAGGAACTGAGGAAAGCCTCCACCAACAGGCAGTCTGATTCAGCCTTCAGTCTGACTGCCCATGAAGTGAATCCCTCCAGTAACCAGAGTGAGCTTCGAAGCATACGCCTCCCCTTTGGAGCCTTGAGATGACTCCTGCCCTGGTCAATACCTTGGTTGGTTGCAGCCTGAGAGACCCTGAGCCAGAGGACACAGCTAAACCATTCCTAGTTTCCTGATCCACAGAAACTTTGAGATAATTAATGTTTGCTATTTGAAACCATAAGTTTTGGGGGTAATTTGTTATTCAGCCATAAATAACAAATACAGTGAACATTAGTAAAACGTATAATTGCATATAAGAGTATCTATCTTGTTAAGGAAACATGAATTATTAATGATAAATCAGTGGTAATTTTGAATGAGCACCTATGTTCAGAGTAGCATTTATCAAACCGGTTGTATTTATTCATTCATTCCACAAATATTTTATTTAGAACCAACACAGTGACGGGCAGAATTCAAAATGAAAAAATACCTACTTTAATAGAGTTTATAATCTAGCGTAGGGTGAGACTGATGGGAACAAACATCAAGTCCAGAAACACGTGATTAATAATTTCAGGCAAAATAAAACTGCATTACAGGGCTTCCCTGGTGGCGCAGTGGTTGAGAGTCCGCCTGCCGATGCAGGGGATGCGGGTTTGTGCCCCGGTCCGGGAGGATCCCACGTGCCGCGGAGCGGCTGGGCCCGTGAGCCATGGAAGCTGAGCCTGTGCGTCCGGAGCCTGTGCTCCGCTACGGGAGAGGCCACAACAGTGAGAGGTCCGCGTAACACACACAAAAAAAAAAAAAAAAAGAAAAAAGAAAAAAAAACCCTGCATTACAATATATAGCAGACTGGCCATGGGAGTGGGGCACCTCTTTTGAAGGCCTCTTGGAATCTGTAACCACTGAGTTGAATTCAGACTGATGAGAAAGATTTGGCCATGGGAAAATCTGTGGGCAGAACATTGTAGGCAGAAAGAATGGCCAGTGCTGAGCTGGGAATAAGAAGAATGTGCAGCTAGGGGTTGTATCATGTAGTATGTTTGGATTTTATTCTAAAGGTAGTAGAAAGCCTTTATAGAGTTTAAACAGGGAGGATATTACATTTTAAACGGTTAGATGGTCATTCTGGCTTCTGTACAAAAAATAAATTATGGTGGATAGGAGGTTAGGAAAAGAGAGGAAGTTAGGAGACAGTACCGGGTTAGTTACTTTACTGGCAATGGAGGACTGAACCAACAAGTTCTTGTATGAGGGGAGGCTGTGAGACTGTGGCAGATTCACAAGTGGGTCTTACTTCTTGTCAGTATAAGCTCAATGACTGGCGAATTGGTTCGTGCATGGGGTGATGTTAGGGGAATAAAAAGAGGTCACATTTGCAGGCAACTCATTTGTTCTTAGGGACAGAGTCAAGTTTACTTCTGTTAATCGAAAGAACATTTAAAGATATATTAGACTTGGTATTTTGTGCAAGGAACAACTCTTCATTGCTCAAGAAGAAAATGCAACTTTGATGTTTTTAAAACAGCTGTTAGCATTTGTGTGTGTGTGTGTTCATAAGGAAGATTTTTATGACCTTGAAGACTAGCTTCACAGCACTACAAACCAATTAAATGTTAAACATAGTGTCTCTTAACCTTGGTAATAAGTATTCCACATAGAAATGACTCTTCAACTGCCTTTATGCTAATTAGGACTCTAAGTTAAAAAACAAATTACAAGAAGGGATATATTCTGTTGATTGGCCTTATCAACTACCATGAAAAAGAAAGTAAATGATGAAATGTGTCACGGGATGGGAAAGTTGAAATGCTTACAGCGGTTACTTTGACAAACTGCTAGCTTGATGCTGACTCACAGTCTAAAGGGTTATGGAAAACTCGGACAAAAGAGAGGCGAAGTAGGAAGTGGGTACAAACTTTCCAAGACAGTACAAAGAAGAAACTGAAAGATGTGATTTAATTAAAAATTATTTTTGAACCCAACAGAAAATAAGCCATTTAATTTTGACCACTAAAAGAACCATTTTAAGGTTAATTTTTAAAAACTGAAGTATAGGGCTTCCCTGGTGGCGCAGTGGTTGAGAGTCCGCCTGCCAATGCAGGGGACACGGGTTCAAGCCCTGGTCTGGGAAGATCCCACGTGCCACGGAGCAACTGGGCCCGTGAGCCACAACTGCTGAGCCTGCGCGTCTGGAGCCTGTGCTCCGCAACAGGAGAGGCCGTGATAGTGAGAGGCCTGCGCACCGCGATGAAGAGTGGCCCCCGCTTGCCACAACTAGAGAAAGCCCTCGCACAGAAACGAAGACCCAACACGGCCAAAAATAAATAAATAAATAAAAACTGAAGTATAACATGCATAACAAAAGCCCATAATTTGTAACTGTACTGCTTGATGAATTTTCACAAAGTAAACACATCCATGTAAACACCATTCATATCAAGAAATTGAATACTATCAGCATCCCAAAATCCTTCTTGTAATCCTAGTTACTACCTGAATCCCTGAGGGTAACCACAATGCTGACTTCTAATGCTCTATAGAATATTTCTTCCTGTCTTTTAATTATATACAAATGAATCGTATAGTATATTACTCTTTTATATCTGTCTTCTTTTATTTATTTGTTTATTTATTTGGCTGCTTCGGGTCTTAGTTGTGGCACACGGGATCTTCGTTGCAGCATGCAGGATCTTTCCTGGCGGTGCATAGGCTTTCCTTCATTGTGGCACGTGGACTCTTTGTTGCAGTGCGCAGGCTCTCTAGTTGTCACGCACAGGCTCCAGAGCACGCGGCCTCAGTAACTGTGGCACACGGGCTCTCTAGTTGTGGTGCACGGGCTCTAGAGCACGCAGGCTTAGTTGCCCCATGGCATGTGGGATCTTGGTTCCCCGACCAGGGATTGAACCCGCATCCCCTGCACTGGAAGGTGGATTCTTAACCACTGGACCACGAGGAAAGTCCCTATACCTGTCTTCTTTTATTCAATACTATTTGTGTGCTGCAAACGGCAACACATTCTCATTGTTGTATGATATTTTACTGTATGAATGTGCTACAATTTATTAATTCATTCCATTGTTCATAGATATTTGTATTGCTTCCAGATTTGGCTATTATAAATAGTGCTACTATGGATATTCTTATTCTCACATTTCTTTGGGGCATATATGTGAGAGTGGAGGAGCTGGATCATAGGGTGCACATATGTTCAGTTTTAATAGATAATGCTAAACTGTTTTCCAAAGTGGTTGTACCAATTAACATTTTCACCAGCAGTGTTTGGGAATTCTAGTTGCTCCACATCCTTTACAGCGCTTGGTATTGTTAGGCTTTTAAATTTTAGCCAATCTAGTAGGAAACTAAAAATTATGATATGATTTGAAGCAACTGACGAACTGTAAGAAATGAAACTATAGTTTACCTTGATGATAGGAACATTCCTCTTTAAGGGGTCCAAGATTGATGGCATTCAATCCATGGAAAAGTAAATAATAGCTGATGGAAGACTGAATAATATTTTCATCCCCATAATAATGTTTTTGGTGTTTATCTTTTACAATCTTTACATGAAACATGAAATACTTAAATATGACTACAAAGTGGAATGAAAGGTTTAGCAGCCTTGACAATGTAATTAAAGGAAAACTGATGATAGGTGAGAAGTGGAAGGAAGAAATAGAAAAAAGGGGTATCTCCATCTCACAAGGTAGAAAGAGAGATAACAGTTAAAACTTGATAGGGCATGAAATAGAGTTCAAGGTGCATTATTTAAAGCTATAAAAGCAAGCAATAGAAACAAACAAATAATAATAACATGGGGGAAGATATGGGGAAAGTGGAGTTTTATGTATATTATTGAAAGTTATAAAAGCAATCAATAGGAAATCCTACAGTTCACATAATTAAGAAAAAACAGAAGTAAGAGATGAGGACGCGGGGTTAATACTGAATGAAATCTACATTTTTCATAGAAGGCTGTAAATAGATATAATTTAAAGTGGATAAAGCAAGAAGTCGATGCATAAGTATATTAAGTTATTTAGAGTTACTAAGATAAATATCCAAAGAACTAAAAAAGGTGAAAGAGGGCTTCCCTGGTGGCCCAGTGGTTGAGAGTCCGCCTGCCGATGTAGGAGACACGGGTTCGTGCCCTGGTCCGGGAGGATCCCACATGCCGCGGAGCGGCTGAGCCCGTGAGCCGTAGCCGCTGGGCCTGTGCGTCCGGAGCCTGTGCTCCGCAACGGGAGAGGCCACAACAGTGAGAGGCCCGCATACCGCAAAAAAATAAAAAATAAAAAATAAAATAAAAAAGGTGAAAGAGGTTGCTCCTGGCGAATAACCCTGAAGGTGTGACGAGCTAGGCCTAGAGACAGTTGCTTTTCATTGTAATCTTTTCTGTACTACTTAATTGTTTACCATGTGTATGTATTACTTTGATATAAAAGAAGGAAGTTTCAAAAGTAAGAATTATTTGGGGAGATGATCAACTCTAATTCTTTTGCTGTGAATGTTTTCAGCTTTTACTTTGGAGAGAGGAGAAATAAAAGAGAGAATCCTAAGTGAAAATGAAGATGCATTATGGGATCCAGAAATTGGGAAGCCAAAAAAAAGAAAATTGAGGGAGATAAGAAAAAAAAAAAGGATCACCACCAGGTTGAAAATAAATGAGGATTCTTATTTTACTTACTCAGAATGTTTCCTTCACAATTCCATACGGTTTGAAATAATTCATGGTTTGAGAACTTAGACAGGTAACACATCCAGAAATACAGGTAGAATGGGCTGACTTTCCAATCTCTCAACTTTCTAGGTCAATTCATGGTTTACACAATTTCCAGATAAATCTCACTGTCAATCTGATCTTGTCACCTCCTGCCCAAAATCTCCAGTGGCTCCTCATCGCCTATCCAATTAAGTATTATATCCTCACCTTGGTGTTCTAGGCCCTGAATAATACTGTCTCAACATACAGATTGCCTGTGATTACACTACTGGTAAGCATTAACATGGGAATTTAAACTGAGGCAGCATTGCCTTCGAAGCCTGTGCTCTTTCATCCTTTACCACATAGCCTCTTATGTGAAACTCACATGTGTGCACAGAGATACACAGAAGAATGGTCATTGCAGCATTGCCTGTTAGAGTGAAAAACTGGAAGCAATCTAGATGTGCATTAATAGAAGGGATTAACAAATTAGACAAGGTCATATAGTGTAAGATCAGAGTTAGTTAAAATAAATGAACTAGATGTATGTGTTTCAATATGAATAAATCGCCAAAGCAAAAGGGTTATTGAGAATAGCAACTTGTTGAAGGTTATGTACAATATGATTCCATTTAAGTAATGTTTAATAATATACATATATTATAAAGAAATAACAAAAAGAGTATCAGGAAAAATACAGATTAAAATCAGGATGGTAGTTATCTTTACGGAGTGAAGGTAAAGAACTGAACTGAGAAGGGTCAAAGGAGGCATCAACTAGAAAACAATGGAACAAACAATTAACATGAGTATATGGGTAATTTTAGTATTCTATGTCTTCTCTGAATGTTTAAAATAATGCATAAAACAATTATATAGGTAGAAAAATAATTGGAAAGATATATAACAATATTCTAACTTTTTATATCAGGGTGATGAGATTATGGGTGACTTTGTTCTTCTCTTTGCTTGTCTAAATTTTCAAAAATAAACATTTTTGACTTTGGTTTCTAGTCCAACATATAAAGAGCGTGGAAGACATCACTTCTATCGTTATAACAGGAAAAATGCTTGCAAACAAACTGAAACACTACAACTCTGCTTAGATCCATCAGAGGATTCAGGTCCCATGGTAAACTGCTGCCCCAGAAATTAGAAATACACGATACATAGAATCACAGTTTAACAGGAACACAAGCTGCTACAGGAGCTTCATAAGCTTTAAGTGTACCTACTGAAAGGATAACAATATAATTGCTAGAGACTGAGTGTGGACTAAATTGAGAGAGAAAACTCCTGGGGCCCAGTCTTATAGGGACTTCCATACTTTTATGAGTGCTGTATTACCTCTAGGAGCCTGACCAGGTTCTCAGGGTGAAGGTCAGAGAAAAATCACCTTGAGCTCCAGGTGGGGGTGGGTTTGTGGGAGTAATGAATTTCAAATGAGCCCAGAGGGTTCTGCTCTCCTTAATAATGGCCTGCCTTCAAAGGAAACTGTTTTGCCAGAGCCTAACCCACTTAGATTTTACCACAGCCTAAATGATCTGGGGGAAGGGAAATACTTGATTCCAGGTCCCTCTAGCCTTCCTGTCTCACCTAAGTCACTCCTACACACTGTACCTCCAACGCTAAAATTGGCTATAATTCCTGAAATAAGGACTCGAAATAAGCAAACTAAATTTTAGAATCAAATAATTAAAAGGAAAATGTTTAAATCTTGTCCTGAAAAATCCATACATGTACCTGGTAGTTTTATTGTCAAAATTTAAACATCTACTCACTATGTAATAAATGAAATTTAAACAAAAGAAGCATCAAAGTAAATAATTTGTAAGAAAAAGATAAATTGTTACACTTATCACATTTTTGAGGAGTACATGAAAAATTTCCAATCTTACTCTCATAATTTAATAATCACAGACTCACTAAAGACTGAAACCTAATCAGAAGATTATAAAATGCTTCTCCTACCCCCACATTTTATCACCACATCAATATGGCCTCTGTATAATAACAGGGGCGTACAGCTGAAAGAACTATAACCTCAGACCCAATTTAAGAAGAAGTCCCTAGGGAAACCCAAAGATAATAGGGGGGACAAAAACAAGAAAGCTAGATGAGATTGTAGTCTCTGACACCACAACTATAGCAAACAGTAAGCATCCTAGCCAGATACACATAAAACCTCATACTAAAGGCATATCCATTTCAGTTTCTTCTACTCAATCCATCCGGTCTACCTTTCAACAAAAAATTACAAGGCATGCTAAAAAGCAAAACCAAAATCTGAAGAGACAAAGCAAGCGTCAGAAACAGACTTAGATATGGCACAGAGATTTTAGAATATCAGGTTGGGAATTTAAAATAACTATGTTATGGGCTGAATCATGTCCCCCCAAATTCATGTCAAAGTCCTAATTCCCATTACCCCAGAATGTGACTATGTTTAGAGAAAGGGCCTTTAAAGAGGTAATTAAGTTAAATGAGGTCATTAGAGCGGGATCTAATCTAATCTAACCAGTGTCCTTATAAGAAGACGAAATTAGGACAATGATAAGCAGAGAGGGAAGACTATGTGAAGATACAAAGAGAAGACAACCATCTAGAGGCCTCAGAAGCAACCAACCCTGCTGACACCTTGATCTTGGACTTTTAGCCTCCAGAACTATGAGAAAAGAAATTTCTGTTGCTTAAGCCACCCAATCTGTAGGACTTTGTTACGGCAGCCCTAGAAAATTAATATGATGATTAATATGCTAAGACCTCTAATGGAAAAACTGAACAACATGCAAGGACAGATGGGTATTATAAGCAGAGAGATCAACACTCTAAGAAAAAACAAAAGGAAATGCTAGGAATGAAAAACACCATAACAGAAATGAAGAGTACCTTTGATGGACTCATCAGTGGAGTGGACACAGCTAAGGAAAGTAGTATGCCTGAAGATATGTCAATAGAAACATCCAATAGAAAAGCATAGAGAAAAAAGAATAGAAAAAATGGAACAGAATATTCAAGAACTGTGGGACAGTTATACAAGTTACAACAACATGCATAAGAACAGAAGAACAAGACAGAGAGAAAGGAATAGATGAAACATTTGAAGTAATAATGGCTGAGAATTTTCCAAAATTAATGGCAGACACTAAACCATAGACTCAGGAAGCTCAGAGACCATGAAGGAGGAAAAATACCAAAAATCTATACCTACACATATGTGTTAGTTTCCTAGGGCTGCCATAACAAAGCCACCATAAACTGAGTGGTTTAAAACAACAGAAATTTATTATCTCACAGTTCTGGGGGCTAGAAGTCTGAAATGAAGGTGTCAGCAGGGCCATGCCCTCTGAAACCAGCAAGGAAATCCTTCCTTGCCTCTTCCTAGCTTCTGGTGGTTTGTTGGCAATCTTTGGCATTCCTTGGCCTACAGCTGGATAACTCCAATACTTGCCTTCACTATCACATGGCATTCTGCCTGTGTATCCCTGTGTCTTCACATAATTATCTTCTTATAAGAACACCAGTCATATTGGATTAGGGCCTCACCCTACTCCAGTATGACCTCATCATAACTTAAATAATTACATCTGCAATGACCTTATTTCCGAACAAGATCACATTCTGAGGTTCTGGGAATTAGGACTTCAACATATCTTCACCAAGGGGTGGGAGGAATGACATAATTCAACTCATAATAGCTTACTATATTCAAACTACAAAACAGCAAAGACAAAGAGAAAATTCTGAAGGAAGTCAGAAGGGAGGGGGACCATCTTATCCATGGAGAAACATGAATAAGAATTTTATCGAACTCTCCTTTAGAAACCATGCAAGCAAGAAGAGAGTGCAATAAAATATTTAAGTTTTGAAAGAAAAAAACCAATCAACCAACCTCAAATTCTATACTTTGCAAAACTATGCTTCAAAAATGAAGAAGAGATAAAGATTTTCTCAAACAAATAAAAATTGAGGGAATTCGTTACCAGTAGACCTGTCTTGCAAGAAATGTTAAAAGAAATTATTCACAGAAAACTATATAGGCCAGAAACAAAGATCTATCTAAAGAAAGGAATATATGAAGGCAAAATAAAATCTTTTATTTTCCTAATCTTAATTGATCTAACAGATAATAGTTTGTTCAAAATAATAATAGCAACAATGTATTTGATGACTATAACTTGTGGAGAAGTGAAATGAACAACAGCAGTGTAGGGACAGGATGGAGAAATTGAGCATACTCTGTTATAAGGTATCTGCACTACCCATGAAGTGATATAGTGTTATTTGAAAGTGTATTCAATTCGTTGTAAATGTATACAGCAAACTCTACAGCAACCACTAAAAAGGAATTTTTTAAGGAAGTATAATTGACTCACTATGAGAAGAGATAAATGGAATCATATAAATGTTCAATTAAAAACCTAAGAATTCAGGAAAAGAGTGGAACACATACACACACAAAGAAACAAAAAACAAAGACAATGTAAAAACAGTTAAATATGATAGACATTAATCTAACTATATCAATAATCACTTCAAATGTCAATGATCTAAATACACCAATGGAAAGACAGAGAATGTCAGAATGGATTAAGAGAAAATAAGGCCCAACTAGATTCTGCCTACATGAAACCCACTTTAAACATAAAGACATAGACAGATTAAAAGTAAATGGATGAATTAAAAAAAGGTAAAGGGATGACAAGATACACAACTTGAACATTAATCAAAGGAAAGCTGCAGTAGCTATGTTAATTTCAAACAAAGCAGACCTCAGAGCAAGGAATTTTATCAAAGATAAAGAGGGGTATTACATAACTGTAAAGAGGTCAATTCTCCAAGAAGACGTACCAATCATTAATATGTATGTACCTAACAAAAGAGCATCAAAACACATGAGGCAAAAACTGACTGAACTATAAAGAGAAATCCACAAACCCATAATTATAGTTGGAGATTTCAACACTCCTCTATCAGTAATTGACAGCTCCATCAGTTAGAAAATCAATAAGGATATAATTGAACTGAACAGCACCATTAATCAACTGGATTTACTTGACATTTACAGAATACTTGACCCAACAATAGCAGAATACACATTCTTCTCAAGCTCACATGGAACATTCACCAAGACAGACCACATTCTGGGCCATAAAGTACAACTTGACAAATTTAAAAAATAGAAATCATACAGAGTATGCTTTCAGATCACAATGGAATTAAACTACAAATCAATAATAGAAACATAGTTAGAATATCCCCAAATATTTAGACTAAACAACACACTTCTAAAAATAAACATTCTCATTTTGTAACAAGAAAATAAATAATAAGGCCATTTAAGTATGCAAACTCATGCTTCAATTTTTTTAGGAATAAAATGTATTTTCTTCCAACAGTCACCAAGTATTTTCCCCTTCTCCAGAAGTTAAAAGCCATAATTTAAGTTTCTCCAGGCTTCTATTAAAAAACACTATTTTCAGTTTCTCATAATTTTATGGAAATTTCTTCTTTGAGAGTTAACTACATCCACCTGACTTTGGACCAGGGGTAATACACAATTTGGAAGAGTTCACATTACTAGGGCAACACTAATTTTTAATTTTCAAACTTATATGTAAATTGGTAAGCTGCCCTAGTGAATCTATATTTTAAATACTTTCCTATGTGCCTCTGGATGAAATATAAGACATTATCTTTAATAATATGTAGTGGCTCTTTAATCTTTTCTTTCTCTGCTCACTTATAAAGGTATTAGCACTATAGGGACTGCTATAAGTCCCTATAAATTGCAGTCCATGTTTACATATGCCCCAAATCAAACCATTTCAAAATCTGATTGTATGGTCAAATCAGTTGTTACCATGAATTACTGTTTAGTTCCTTAATTTAGAAAGGAAACCAAACTGTGCAAAATGATTACTTGCTGGTTAATTGTAGAATGGAGGGGAGTATATTATTTAGAATAGGTCCAAGTGCTATAAGAATCCACTGTAAACCTTAAAGACAATAAGTTCAGTTCTTGCCAATACAACCTTCAGAGTAACTATTTCTGGCTAAGCAGTTATTCTGGGCAACTTTGCTCTAAGTAGTGACTTGAGGATCATAGCATCTTCTTTCATAGATCAGCTTTGGAATCCTCCACTAAATGCTCTCTATCCATGCAGGAGACAAGAGAAGAGAGCTTAGAAGATCTCACTGAAGATTTTAGGGGTCTCATCTCCAAAGGAGGATACATAACATTGCTTACAATCCATTGTATAAAAGGGGTCATATGTCTTCATCTAGATATTAATACAAGCATGATGGGAAAATGTAGTCTTTCTGTGTGCCCAGGAAAAAATGAAATAGCTTGATGAACACATACGATTCTTTCTGCCACAGGGGGCAAATATTATAGAGCTGAAATAATGACTTATTGTCTATGTTTCTATTGTGCTCAATTGTTCGCAGAATCCCAAACTAGGGTCAATCATGTTTTCCTTCCTCTGAGCTAAAACTAGCATGTCAGAAGTCTACAAGGACTCTAGAGAGAAAGACAAGAGAGACCAAGTAATGGCCTCCGTCACTGACAGCAAGGTGATGAATACCTAATGAAGGTCATTCTCTAAAATATTCACTCTATATTTATTACAGTTAAAGAATCAGAAATCAGAGGGATTATAGGACAAAACCAAAGTCACATATTGATGCATTGGTAGATATTGAACTAGAGTACCAGCCTTCTGGTCTCCTAGTCCAATAACTGACTTGTCACTGACCTAACTTTCCAAGATGGACATACAAAGGTCAATAAACAACTTTGCCAGCTGGGAAGAGAGACGTTGCTTCCTAGTGTACTTCTGAGAAAACCTAAATTTAAGTCACTTCTACACACTATACCTCCAATGCTAAAATTGACTATAATTCCTGAAATAAGGACTCCAAATAAGCAAACTAAACTTTAGGATCAAATAATTAAAAAGAGAATTTTTATGGTAATTCCCTGGTGGTCCAGCGGTTAGGACTCTGCACTTTCACTGGCGAGGGCATGGGTTCAATCCCTGGTCGTGGTGCAGCCAGAAAAAAAAAAAAAAAAAAAGAGAATGTTTAAATCTTGTCCTGAAAAATCCGTAAGTATACCTGATAGTTTTACTTGCAAAATTTAAGCTTCTGGACTTCCCTGGTGGCACAGTGGTTAAGAATCCGCCTGCCAATGCAGGGGACACGGGTTCGAGCCCTCGTCTGGGAAGATCCCATATGCCACGGAACAACTAAACCCGTGTGCCACAACTACTGAGCCTGTGCTCTAGAGCCTGCAAGCCGCAACTACTGAAACCCGCATGCTTAGAGCCCATGCTCCACAACAAAGAGAAGCCACCCCAATGAGAAGCCCACGCACAGCAAGGAAAAGTAGCTCTCGCTCGCCACAATTAAAGAAAGCCCGTGTGCAGCATTGAAGAGCCAATGCAGCCAAAAATAACTAACTAAATAAATAAATTTATTTTAAAAAATTTAAGCTTCTACCCATTATGTAATAAATAAAATTTAAATAAAAGAAGCCATCAAAGTAAATAATTCCTAAGAAAACACTAAATTATGTTTATCTTATTTTTGAGGAGTACATGAAAAATTTCCCATCTTACTCTCATAATTTAATAATCACATTGGGTTGTTTAAGTTGCTTTTTTTTTTCTCATGGTCTTCAGGGTTTTTCTGATTTTCAAAGAATGAAACCGTTTGCTGGGACTTCCCTGGTGGCACAGTGGTTAAGAATCTTCCTGCCAATGCAGGGGACACAGGTTCAATCCCTGGTCGGGGAAGATCCCACATGCCATGGAGCAACTAAGCCTGTGCGCCACAGCTGCTGAGCCTGCGCTCTAGAGCCCGCGAACCACAGCTACTGCGCCTGCGTGCCACAACTACCGAAGCCTGCGCGCCTAGAGCCCGTGCTCCGCAACAAGAGAAGCCACCGCAATGAGAAGCCCGCGCACCGCAACAAAGAGTAGCCCCCGCTCGCCGCAACTAGAGAAAGCCTGTATGCAGCAACGAAGACCCAACACAGCCAAAAATAAATAAATAAATAAAATTGATTCTTAAAAAAAAATATTTGCTAATTAAATATGAAACTATTTAGGGACACACTTGTATTTACTGGTCTCATTTTTTAAATCATGTAGACTGTCATTATTGGTAAAGTTAGGTCTTCTAGTAACATAGACCTAAAATCTTTTAAGATAAGTTAAAATTGGAACAAAATAGAAACTGGAAGCATTTGTCATGGAGCAGTAGAACTGATAGGGACTGTAAAGTTATCTTACTCCAGCCTCTCAAATTACACACTTACACATACATTCATTCAACAAAACTTTAATGCCTCCCATGTATGGGACACTGCTCTAGATGCTCAAGAGAGAGCAGGGAACACAGTAAACAAAACCCGTGCTCTCATGGGGTTTATTATTATAAAAGGGGAGGAAATATATACTAAACAAACAAGTAAAACAAATAGCATGGCAGATGGTGATAATCTAGAGAAGAAAAGATCTGCAGATTTAAATAGGTGTTCTGGGAAGTCCTCATTGAAAAGTCTTCAACAGAGATTTGAAGAATGGAAGACAGTGAGCTATGTAGCTCAGGGAGCATCTCAGGGAGAAAGAACTCAGTACCAAAGAGGTTAAGTAACTCTTTTAAGGTCAAAGAGTATTGAGGCCAGAACCCAGATATCCGAAATCCTGGTTAGATTTTTTTTGAAATAATATACTATGATATTGATGTCAAATTAATTATCAGCTAACAATCATTTATTTTATTACTCAGCTCATATTTATGTATCACACCATCAGTGTGCAGAGCATGGTACTAGATGCTTTGGCAGAGGAAGGAGAACTTTCTTCTTTTTATGAATTTTCGCATATAGATTCTCATTTAATCTCTACGGTAGCCCTCTGAGGTAGCTATTATTATCACTTACAGACAAGAAAATGGGCTCAATTAGGATAACTAATCTGCCCCCAAAACCAATAGCTATTCAGTGATACAACTAGGATTTGAACTCAGTTGTCCCATTCTGAAACCCATGCACTTTCCACCATATCGTGCTGCTTAAGTTGAACTTTAACTTCCCTATGCACGTACGTGTCTTATATTTATTTTTGTTGTTTGTTTTACATGGAAAAAATAGCAGAAGATAACTTCAAGTAATTTCGTATTTATATAACTTATGAAATAAAATTAGACACATCAATTATTTGTAGATTGATACACACAGATGGACTTAAGTTAGACCCAGAATCAGTCAATTCAGCCTGGAAAATTGGATGCAGAATTCTAAAATGTAGCTCAGCCTGTTTCATCCTGGATCTTTCCTCCTTCCTGGCTTCTTTTTTGGTTTTTTGCTTATTAAATTTAAATTATATTATTAATTTGTGAATTGGTGATACCTTCACATTGTTCAAAATTCAACAGTTCCAAAGGGCATGTGATTAACGATTTCCCCAGCACTTTGCTCTCCAGCCATGCAGTTCTCCCCAGAGGAAATGTGTTTTTTTGGCCCAATTTCTCATATTTCCTTCTAGTGATGTATTATGCAAGTACATCCAGCTTCTAGAATATAACTGGAATTTCAAAGATCAAATCAGAGTGAGGCCAAGAAAAACAGGGTGTGCCTGATACTGCTGCCAGCCCACTAGATGAAAGTCACCCAAAGAGAAAATAACTCATACTTGATTTAATTTGGGGCTTCTCTGTTCTACATTTTACACACTACTCGCCAGATCAATCTTCCTAAAGTGCATCTCCAATCATGTCTCACTTATCTGTTCCATAGAATCCAAATGCTCAGTTTGCAATTCATTGCTTTGTGTTTCTTGTCTTATTTATCTGTAGTTTTTCCTGTTTGCCCTCTAGCAGCTACAGGAAAGTTGTATTAGCATTCAATGTGAATTAGTACTGTAATACCTAAAAGGATTCCAGATTTTAATGGACTTTTTCACTTCGGAGACCAACTAGGGGATGAAAATCCTCCCCAGCTGGGTAACAATTTAGTGGTTTAATCTCTAGGAGCTAGAGTGACCAATGGTACTGGTTGTCCTAGGATTGAGGGGTTTTCTAGGATGTGGGATTTTTTTTTTTTGGCTAAAACCAGAAAACTCCCAAGCAAACCAGAACAAGTTGGCCGCCCTACCTGGGACATTGGCAAGAACGCTGCTTCCAGGGTTTTCCAAGACACTGGGAGGACATAATGAACTTTTCTTGCTCTCACTCTTAGACAGTGAGGACAAAGAGAAACACAACAAGTGTGCAGTAGAGAGTTATGGTCCTTGAGGAGATGCCATCACCAGGCTTTCTCCATGAAAGAATATGGGGGCTTTGCTGTCATAAATGATTACAAATTACACAAATGATGATAAATTACTCCTGATCTGATCCCCGGGAACTACCTGTTCTTCCAAAGCTTTCTTTCTCTTTGGCACTAAGTGATATGAGTGTTGTGTTATACTCTATCACTCTCCCGGGAGTCATAGTTAGGCAAAGAGTGTAGGTATGAATACCTGAGCCACACACATATTTCTTTCACTGGGTGGCTGCACCCAGCTACTCTGAGGGTTAGCCCACAGCTGCCCCCTTTTCGGTAGAACTGCCTGCATTGCTTTTTCCCTAAGGAGAGCTCCCTCATCCAGGAAGTTCCATATCCTGCGTGCCCCAGTGACAGCCACTGGCCAATGACTGACTGACACAAGGTTATAGAAATTGACCCTCTTACCTCAAGGTGGAATAAACCAATTCATGCCTCAGAGTTTCCCATGGACCAGGTTGAAAGAATTCTCCCGCTGAGACTACTTCCTCGCTTAGCTTTCTTCCCTTACCCTATCCTGCTTCCCTCACTTCCCTTCTCCTGAAAAAACTCCCGCAATATGTCACTCGATAGGGTGGTCAGATCATCCTGATTTGCCCAAGCCTTTCCCAGCTTTAGGCCTGCAAGTCCCACATCCCGGGCAATCCCTTGGTCCTGGGCAAACAAGGATAGTTGGTCACTCCACACTTGAACAAGAATCTGTTTCAGGCTCTGCCTCTAAAGAATCTGATCCAAGGCATCAGCTTGCATCATGTATAAGTAAGGGTTGTGAGGGTGCTGTAACTTATTAGATACTGGGATCGGTGGTCTGGGGTTAAGAACTGCGCAGGGGCTTCCCTGGTGGCGCAGTGGTTGGGAGTCGGCCTGCCGGTGCGGGGGACGCGGGTTCGTGCCCCGGTCCGGGAAGATCCCACGTGCCGCGGAGCGGCTGGGCCCGTGAGCCGTGGCCGCTGAGCCTGCGCGTCCGGAGCCTGTGCTCCGCAACGGGAGAGGCCGCAACAGTGAGAGGCCCGCGTACCGCAAAAAAAAAAAAAAAGAACTGCGTAGGATCCCATTAGTCCGAAGGGCAGTCTTGTGTCAGTTAGAATAAGGCACCCCTCTGGTTTGCAATAATCCCAAGGGCATCTGGCTTAGTAAACTGCAGTTGCCTTTCTGTGGCAAAAAAGGCACCCTTTCCTCTGGGGGAATGCAATTCCATGCTAGGGTGTGTGATTTGGCAAGAGAAGTACAGGCTGGATTTCTGGGCTTGGGGCCTTTGGGCAGTGCTGAATGTATGTGTGGCTGGATGTACGGCTATACATGGCAGCCCTAGAGTAAAGCTGCTGCCCTGACCCATGAGGGTAGCCCTGACCCATGTACCATTCCCTCTATATCTTCCCTCTCCCTGCCATATAAATGATATCAAATTCACATATGCAAGAATATTGAACTTGCTTGGGCTCTGCTCTACGTAAAAGGTAAAATGGAGATGTAGGCAATTCAGTAAGGCAGGAGAAAACTGGTCTAGGAAAGTCAAGATAACCACCTGCTTTCTATAGATTAGAGCATGAATTCTATTCTGGGTTTTTCCAGGGAAGCTCAAAACTTACAAACTCTGTTCGCTCCAACTTCTATAAAGGAATTGAGTTAGGACCACTTCTTTGACACATGATTACTCTGGATTGAATTACCACCTTTACTTGGAAGGGACTTTTTAAAAACCACAATCAACTTTAACGTAGTTGCCATTAAATCGACACACAGACCTACTAGCATTCTCAGACAATGTCTAGCTAGCAAGGAGAAATAAGAGATGTTTTAAAATTACAGGTTTTTTTTTTCTTTTTTTTTTTTTTAAACTACAGTTTTCAAGTACCAAATAACCCTAACCTGATGAGGTCTATAGATGTTTAATGACCTTGGAGTGAACAAGGTCATGGGAGGAGTGAACATTGCTTTATTTCCAGTTGAGCTTTACAGAAAGAGTTGGTCTTTGCCAAATGTCTTTTAAAAGCTTTGTGTTAAAACCATATCCAATAATACTGTAACTGGGTCATTACCCACACACTGCCAGCAGTGTTTCAAAGAAGACTGATAACAATCTCACGGTCAGTTAAAGTCAGAACTCCTCTCCTGACATTTCCAAAATGCATACTGGCTGACAGGAGTTATTTAACTTGTGGAGGTGGAGGGAAGAGAACTGACTGAAAGAATCACTGTCCAGTGTATCAGGAAAGAGTGGCAAGATTAGACCTGTGGAGAAATCTACAGAAGGTACAAAGGCAGGGTGTTCTTGGCTCCAGAAGTTGGTAAACAGGGCACAGGAAATCACAGAGGATGCAGATACTGCTTATGCAATATCCAGGTGAACACTGGACATACCATTTCCCCCTCTCTCTGGATAATATTCCAAAAATTTTGCCAAGAAAATAAACGACGTGGAAAAACTAAAAGCAAGGCCGAGCTGTAGTCATTTTAGCTTCTTATACTACTTTCTTGAACCCTGTCCCTTTCAGAGAGACTTCCTAGTTTGTAAATGTTCTCCAGTGTGATTTTACTGGAGATCATTTCCTTGATGAGGACCTACAAGCCAATGCAGACTGTCATCTACAATTCCACTCACTCCAGGAGTAGAGAACAATCAATCACCTCACCCAGTTGCTTGCCTCATGAGTGGAGTCCCTTCTCCCAGCAGGCCAGTCATACTGCAGTTCACTTCGGACAACCGGACCTACCCAATTCTAGCCCCATCAATAAGGCCAGATCATCACCAACTGCAAAGGCAGATATCTCCAATCCTTAGTTTGCTATAGTTCCACTGATTATAAATTTGCTCCTGGGGTCTTATAGAACAGGGCCCCAAACCAGGGACATGGTTCTGCTGATTTTTATAAACTACTACTGTGTGTTAAATTCTGAAGCTCTTTCACAGAAAAAGGTCTACAGTTATAATGTCCTAGGGCCTCTCAAGTCGAAACATCTGGATGTAAATCCCGACTCTGTTTTGTTGGGGAATTCTTCAATTTCTGTGTTTCAGCTTCTTCAAATGTAAAATGGTGTAGGGAATATGAAATGCTTATCACTACAACTGACTCACAGCAAGTGCTTCAGGTATACTTTCCAAGAAGATCTTAATCACCACCTTTTATTGGCCAGTTTCTACTGATCCTTGCTAGAGAAACTCAGGTATGTTCTTAGGAAAAGCATCTCCAACGCCCCTGCTGTGGTTAGTTCCCTCTCTGATATGTCTGTATTGCATCATGTGTTTAATTATTTATTATCTTACTTATCTTACTTATGTCAGACCCTGTACTAGGCACTAGGAGTACAGCAGTGAACAAAGAGAACTTCCCCCTGTTTCCATAGAACATAAGGTCAAATGGGGGAGGCCATAATTAACTATCTAATTACAATTATATACTTAATTCCAATTATAGGTGTAAGAAGAGGGAAAGGAACCTGATATACAGCCGAAGGGCGGGGGAGGCTTCCTTTGGCTGGGTATGATGTTTTTGCTGAGACAAAACTTGGGGAGCATTTCCAGTGAGAGAACAGCCCTGATATGGCAAGGAGCGTGGAACACATTCAAGAAACAGGCCAGGGACTTCCCTGGTGGCGCAGTGGTTGAGAATCCGCCTGCCGATGCAGGCGACACAGGTTCGAGCCCTGGTCTGGAAAGATCCCACATGCCGCGGAGCAACTAGGCCCGTGAGCCATGACTACTGAGCCTGCGTGTCTGGAGCCTGTGCTCCGCAACGAGAGGCCGCGACAGTGAGAGGCCCACGTACTGCAATGAAGAGTGGTCCCTGCTCGCCGCAACTGGAGAAAGCCCTTGCACAGAAACGAAGACCCAACACAGCCAAAAAAATAAATAAATAACTAAATAAAGAAGCTTTCATTAAAAAAAAAAAAAAAGAAGAAAAAAAAAAAAACAGGCCAGGGCGATGAAGCCATGGAGAGAGACTGGTGTGAGATGGGAGTGGTGAGGTAGACAGGGGCCAGAAATTCAAGGATACTGGAATTGTTAAGGATTTTATTTTCACCTATGGAAAATGGGATGTCATCAAAAGGTACTCAATTAAGAAGATACATAGTTATATTTCTATTTTTAAAGTGTCATTCTGGATGCAATGTAGGTAATGGATAAAAGACATATTGGAATATATATGGGGCAGCTAGTTTGGTAGCATTTGCTATGGCCCAGGCTTAGATTAGAATGGAGGCCAAGACGGAGAACAGTAGTAGGATTTGGGAAACAGTGAGAAGGTAAAGTTCACAGGACTCTGTGGTTGAGATGACATAAGGAATGAGGAAAAGGAAGGTGTCAAGAATGATTCACAAACTTGCTACTTACCCAACTATGTAGGAGGAATGGTGGCGCCATGTTTTGTGCTGAGAAATCAGGTTTGGTGAGGGTCAATTATGAGTTCCAATTCAGACGTGCTGACTTTGAGATGCTTGTGAGACATCCAACTGAGATACCAGGTAAGCAGCTGGATCTCAGAGGAAGTGTTTCTTGGGGTGGGATGTACAGTGAAAGCTGTCAGCACACAGATGATGAAGCCACAGGCAAGACTGTAGGTCGGGAGGGAGTACAGAGAAACCAGAGAGGACTGCTTGAGTACAAGTCATGACACAGAATTGTAAGTTTCTATTTACTCTCCTCTTCTCCCCACCAGAATGCAAGTTCCCTGAGGGCATGAATTTTGTTTTTTATCTTTATATCCCTTGGGAGCTGGCCTATCTTACATATGTGGAGGCAAAAGATTTTCAGATTCCCAGTATAACTCTCCCAAGTGGTTCCTCTGAGCACACGTTATGGAAGTGTCATAAAAATGTCTTTCGTATTTTTCAAATACCCAATGATTTCTTTTTTTTTTTTTTTTTTTTGCGGTACGCGGGCCTCTCACTGTTGTGGCCTCTCCCGTCGCGGAGCACAGGCTCCGGACGTGCAGACTCAGCGGCCATGGCTCAGGGGCCCAGCCACTCCGCGGCATGTGGGATCTTCCCGGACCGGGGCACGAACCCACGTCCCCTGCATCGGCAGGCGGACTCTCAACCACTGCGCCACCAGGGAAGCCCCCCAATGATTTCTAAAAGGCTCTTCAAGTAGGAGAGATGAAATTTCCAAAACTCAAAAATTAAACTGAGAACCCCTGATGACAGGAGTGCTCATTCATTCTTTTACTCATTATTTTGTTATTAGTTAAGGTAAATAAACCCAGCTTCTGTAACCTATGAACCAGAAAATTCTGGCTTAACACAATAAAACATTATTTTTTCTCTCACTTTCCACTCCAGTGAGGGTTGACTACAGGGAGAGGTAGCTATGTTACATTTAGGGACCAAAGCTCTCTCCATCTTATAGGCCTGCTTCCCTTGAGGTCATTGGAGTCCTCTGGATTTAGCTTATGGATGGGGAAAGAGAAAGGATCCTAAGTGGAAGGTTTCCATGGGCCAGTCCTGGAAGAGTTACTTATCCTGTCTGCTTACATTCCATTGGCCATTACTCGGACACATGTTCAAGCGTGGCTGGAAAAACTGAGTCTAGCTGTATGTCCAGGAAGAATGCAGACAGAGTGAGGTCTACCTCTCTCTCCCTCAGCCAGCATGTACCAAATATTCTATTAGGCACTTATGATTGTGTATTACACATAGTAGATGTGCGTCCTGCTCTTACCGTGTCTGGAGGGAAATAAGACAAATCATCAGAAAATTAAAATACAGTTTGGGGAAAGTCTAATGGTTTTGGGGAGTAGATAAGTGGGGACCCTAACCTAGAACTGGTGGGTCTTAGTGTTTAGCACATTACCTGGTATACAGTGGGTGCTTAGCAGATGTTTTGGGAACAAATGAGAGAAAAATTTTTCCTAAGACCAGCTATATATTTCTCCTCTTAGAATTTAGTTTTCCCAAGTAAGTCACTTAACCTCAACCCCATATACTGAAATGCTGTCTGACAGAAAAGACAGATTTTATCTATTTTTAAATTTTCAATATTGTGAACATCTTTCTCATTAACAATCACAGCGAAAAATAAAGGAGTAATCAAAATTGCATCAAAGTTCTAAATTTTATCAAATAGGAAAGACAGTGCTAATTTCTAAAACATCAGAGAAGGAAAAATAATTTTCAATTAAGTTAACACTTTTTTTTTTTTTTTTTTTTTTTTTTTTTTTTTTTGTGGTACGCGGGCCTCTCACTGTTGTGGCCTCTCCCATCGCGGAGCACAGGCTCCGGACGCGCAGGCTCAGCGGCCATGGCTCACGGGCCCAGCCGCTCCGCGGCACGTGGGATCTTCCCGGACCGGGGCACGAACCCGTATCCCCTGCATCGGCAGGCAGATTCTCAACCACTGCGCCACCAGGGAAGCCCCAAGTTATCACTTTTTATAATGTTTTTCAGCCCTTTTATTTTTCATTTCCTCAAATGAATGGGAAGCTCTCCAAAGGTCCTCTCTAATATAATCCTGTATCTACACAGGAGGCATAAACAGCTAATGAATGACTTGGAGGGTAATGATTTTTGTTGCTTACCACTAACTATGTGAAGTCCAGTGCCCGAACACCCAGATTTTGGAATCAGATGGCCTGACCTTGATTCCTGAAACCACTGCTAGCTAGATTTCTGATCCTAAAAGGATGAAATGAAAGAATACAAGTAAAGTATTACTGTTCTGCCTGGCATGCAATAAATGTATGCTTATGTTGGATACCATCATTATTATTAGCTATGTGAATCATGAAGAAACAAAGTGGAATTACTTTGACCACTAGGTGATTCCGTCTATAACAAGAGAGTCAAATCTTTAAGTCTAATTGTGATTTCCGGGTGTGTTAGGATCCTTCAAGAAGCCACAGGCTGTACGGTAATAAAATAACAGGCACTGTATAAAGCAAGCCCAGATAATTCATAATCTAAACAATCGCTACTTTCCACCTGTCTTTTTATTTTCATTTCCAGCTAAGTGCTGTTTTCTTTCCATGCTCGTAACTGAAAAAACACTTAAAATAAATGAAAGAGAAACTCTCAGGGCAGCAGCCATGTCCATGATCAATGCAGTACTGTGTTCACCCTCTAACATAGGTGAAGACATCTCTGGAAGCCAGGATTGATGACAGCAAGGAAGAGAAGATGCACTTCAACTGTACACATTTCCCAAATGATCAGCTTTGCATGACCTTCATATAAAGCCCAAAGGTGTTTATTGGCCTTGTGCACAAGCATATCTCAAGCGAAGGCACCGCCTTTCCTCCCCGTACAAGTGAAAGGTTTCAGATTAGGACGTAGATGAGGTTAACTTACTTCGTTATTTACTCATTGGGGGAAAAATCAATTTCTGGAATATAATCCTATTGACCTGACTGGCACCAACCAGGAGCATAAGTAATCACAACCCTAAAATAAATATCCGTTCATACCTTGAAAAGACACCTACACTAACCATTCTCCTTTATGCATTAAGGGTATCAAACAATCATGCAAACAAGACTCAAGGCTAATGGGCCTCTTTTTTGAATATGTCACTAAAATGGGATGGTGAAAATTCTGCTTATTTTGTTCTGACCTTGTGAAATTCACACATTATATGATCAAGGCTGCGTGTTTCCTACCTCTACTTAATACTAAAGATTACTATGTTGCCAGACAATAGTGAAAAGAGCAAACATCCCTGAAACAAAAAAGTAACCCACTTACACCAAGGAAAAGTGGGTTCACCTCACACTATCGGCAACAAATTATGGTGTAGTATAGTATACAAAAGTAATTTTAACCCTGACTCCCAAGGAGGGATTCACAATGACCCAATCCTACTTTCTCTCTCATAGAAATTTGAAGATACTTTTCCTTCCAGGTTTGTCCTTTAGCAGGGATGTCCTAAGCTTCCATCATGTTGAATTTAGCCTTGCAAGGATTTTTAATTAACAGCAATGATCCACAAGCCATGATTTATATGCAAGAAAGATGCCCTATTCTATCTTCTTTCCCCAGGCTATGATATATGGATGCTTCTAATAAGCTAAAGATAAAAGCCGTTTGGACCAAAAAGCACCTATTTTCTCAAAGATGCACATTAAGACCGCAGCTGTCAGCAAGGGAATAAAGTAGAGCCAAGATGACAGAAAATATAAAGGAAGTAGAAAATGATCAAGGTTTAATTTATGTATTTATGATTAGATCCTAATTCTTTTTCTAGAAATACTTAATTTTTACTCCAAGTAAAGCACTATATTTAAAAACTGTAGTTTGGTGAGGGGTTATCTGAAGTATTCCTAAAGTTTTGTGATTCTATTTTAAAGAATCTTAAATTTACTCATTCAAGTTCATGCTGTACATGAGGATATGTGCTCATTGCAATGATGATGCTGTAGCTGAAAATATGTTAGCATCGCTTTTCTGGTATAACTCTCAGAGACAGTGGTATACTCTTTTGAATATACCTAGTGTTGAAAAATCATATTTTGTAGTTGGATTGAGACTCTCTAGTCCTCTAGCTCTGCTGTAAATTAGCTGGTTGACCTTGTGCTGTCACTTAATTTCTCTGGGTCAATGGTTTACTTATATTTGTAAACGCATGATTGTGCTACGTTACTGTCAAGGGCCTTTCCAACTATAAAATTATACAATTTAGTGACTTGATATTTGGAAACAGCCAGAAATCAGTGCTGAAACAGGAGAAATGTCATTTTATGTATTTAGAAAGAGAAATTCTTATGAAGTCATTCATTCATTCAACCAATATTTTGTGAGTACCTACTGTGTGCCAGGCACTATCCTTATTGCTGCGGATACGTTAGTTAACAAAAGAAAGAGCTCTTTGTGGAACTTAAAGTCTAGACAGATGAGATAGATAATAGACAATGAATGTAAGTAATAAATCAATTATATACTACTACAATATATTATAGGGTAAGTGCAGTGAGAAAAATAAAACTAGAGTGAGGTATGCAGCACAGGGAATGCAGTGATGAGGGGGCTGGGAAGGGGTGGGTAGGTGGCAGTATTAAATAGAGCAGTCGGAGACAATCTCATTAAAAAGGTGAGGCTTATGCAAAGACTTGAAGGAGAAGACGAGGGAGTCAACTAAATGATGTCTTGTGGAAGAATGGGTCAAAGTGCACAGCTAAAGCAGAGACCCTGAGGTAGGATCATGTGTGTTTTGTTTGGGAAAGAGCAGAGATGCCAGTGTGGCTGGAGCTGACTGAGCCTAGAGTAAGGGGTAGGAGAGGAGGTGAGTAAGATAACAGGCTAATCATGGAAGGCCCAATTGGCCATTAGAGGGACTTCAGCACTAATTCCAAGTGAGATGGCAGCCATTGCAAAACCCTGAATGGAGGAGTGCTATGATCTGACTTACATTTATAGAGGATCACCTATGCTGAGAATATTTATAGGGGAACAAAGGTAGAAGCAGTGAGACCATGTCCTTTTTCCTTATGTATTTTGTAAAATGCCTATGAAGCTGATACCAAAAGGATTACAACGGTGTTTCGCGCGTGGGAAGAAGGGAATAATTTCAACTATTATCTAGGTTTATGAATTCTGAGTTTGTAACAAAATCAGTTGCAAAAGATCATCATTTTCTATATTCCCAGGATATTCTGCTTAGGCTGATAATAAAACTTTTAGAAGTGAAGATAATGATCACTGTTCAAAACTATTATTAGGTATATAGTCATATCTTCAAGCTCATAGTATTTCAAGGGGTAGGAGGCCACTCATTCATAATTGAAAAATAACTGTTCATTGTATTCTCATATTTGTGAACAACTATAAAGCACCCTCCCCAACTCTTGAAAGTATTTCCTATTGTCTCACCTTATTCTTTTTATTACTACACACTGCCTTTCATCAGCCTTGTTCAATAAGCATTAAGCCCACTACCATTCCCTTCTTTTCTGGGAGGAAATTAGTAAGACCTCTGCATTACCTATTAAAGCTATTGTTCTGGCTTTAACAAAGAATGTGATATTGGTGCCCTACTGGTAGCTGTGAGAGGATAACCTTGAACTCACAATTTCTCACTGACCATCACAAGTAGCTTGTCTGAAAAACATTCAGTACATTCTTTTTTTACAAGTCTAAACCAGCAATGTCCAATAGAACTTTCTACAAAGATGAAAACAGTTTTCATAGGTGCTGTCCAGCATTGTAGGACCAGCCACAGATGGCCACTGAGAACTTGAAATGTGGCTAGTGTGATGGAGGAACCAAGTTTTTAGTTTTATTTAATTTTAATTAATTTAAATTTAAATGTAAATAGCCTCATGTAGCTAGTGGCTACTGTACTGAAGAGCTCAGGTCTAAAGCTTTATTCTATATTATGTCAGACTGACCGTGAGACATTCCTGCCCCATATTGTCTTACTGTCTCCTAGAAATGCTTCTCTTGAATGTTCTTTGATATTATGCCACAGTCATTCATTAAGGAAATTTTTAAAAAGCAGCCCTATGAAATCCATTGCTATATTCACCAAAAGGAAGTTGCTGAGGTTGCTGATAATTGTGTAACATAATAGCCTATTACTCTGGTCTCAGTACTAGGAAAAGGTGTGGTTGTTCTAAAAACTTTGTCTGTATGATGTAATTTACTGTGATACATCTTTACATCTGCTTCAGGGGAGCACAGAGCCAAATAGGTGGTGCATCTCTTGCAAGCACATATTAATACAACATAGAGCCTCTTGGGCTACATTCTGTGTGCTTATTTTACTTTAAACCTCTTTGTCTTATTTTTTTCTGTTCTTATACCTTCTTTGCTGATTTTATTTTATTTTTATAAATTTAATTAATTAATTAATTAATTTTTTGGCTGCCTTGGGTCTTCGTTGCTGTGCATGGGCTTCTCTAGTTGCGGTGTGCAGGCTTCTTGTTGCGGAGCATAGGCTCTAGGCGTCTGAGCTCAGTAGTTGTGGCTCACGGGCTCTAGAGCGCAGGCTCAGTAGTTGTGGCACACGGGCTAAGCTGCTCCGCGGCATGTGGGATCTCCCCGGGCCAGGGATTGAACCCGTGTCCCCTGCACTGGCAGGCGGATTCTTAACCACTGCACCATCAGGGAAGGCCTTTCTTGCTTATTTTAAATGCTAACTGGTGGTACTATAATCATTTTTGTATTCCACAAACAAGCAGAACAAAAATAAATTAAAACCCTGTCTTTTTTTGGAAAACACATTCAATCTCTTTGTTCAAACTGCTGACTTCCAAAGACCTCATTCTTATCATTATTTTTGCTTTTCTCTAAATTATTTCCAAATTCTACATATTTCATGTCAACTGTTGACCTCATATGGCTCCTATGACACTGAAAACACCCTAGAGATGAAAATGAGAATAAAAAGAGGATAATATTATATATAATTTGTTAGATTACAATTTATTCATTTCAATATTATACTTGCTATGTTACTAAGAAATTTTGACATCATAAAAGTTTCATATAAATTTATGCTTATGAAGACCTTGAGTTATATTAAGAAGTTATGTCCCGCAGGGTTGAGATCGTGGGTGTTTGTTTTAGAAAAGGAACCATTGAGGAAAATGTACAAGAGTGGTTTAAAAAATGAATATTCACAACATCTGTGAGTCTATGACTTGGTGATCATTAGTTAAAATTAACTATTGCTCACCTGTCCTTGGTTGAGTTTTGTTTTTTATTTTAATGATTCTACTTTTAAAAAACACATCTCTTCTTGGCTTTGTTTTCAGAGCCAAACTGGAAAAAACTTGATAAAGTTTGTCATGTGGTTTCTGTCATCAGTGTTCCTGATGGTTTGCAAAAGTTTGAATCAGTTACTTTATTCCTTGGCTCTAGGAAAACTCTGTTTCTCACTTGGAAAAATATACATCACTTGCTATGCTAATTTATGAGTCTGAGTCAGTGCTGGGCAAAGGGAAAGAGGGTGCTTGCTGTTCTAGTGGAATTTTGCTCTAGTCTCAGTCTGGCAGTTTGGGCAATGTTTTGTCATCACCTGCTAGTGAATTAAGAGGTGTTTCATCTTGAGTGAAAGGGGAAAGAAATCAGACTTTTAAATATGAAAACCATAACACCTAATATCATACAGGAGATTTGCTATATTTGGACAGTAACACAGTCTTGCTGTTGATGGGAAAGGTGATTCTCCTTTCACCCCAACCACAAACCATTTTTTATTATATTTATTGAGGGAAAGTAAAACAAGAGACACCTCAATCTTCAAAACTGCCTATGCATAGGCTAGATATAAATTACTACTCAAGTAAATAACTTGGAAGTCAATTTGTCTAACATCAAAAAGAAATGGGGGGCTTCCCTGGTGGCGCAGTGGTTAAGAATCCACCTGCTAATACAGGGGACACGGGTTCAATCCCTGGCCCGGGAAGACCCCACATGCCGCAGAGCAACTAAGCCTGTGCGCCACAACTACTGAGCCCGTGCTCTAGAGCTTGCAAGCCACAACTACTGAGCCCGCGTGCCACAACTACTGAAGCCCATGCGCCTACAGCCCATGCTCCGCCACAAGAGAAGCCACCGCAATGAGAAGCCCACGCACCACAGCCAAGAGTAGCCCCCGCTTGCCACAACTAGAGAAAGCCCATGCACAGCAACGAAGGCCCAATGAAGCCAAAATTCAATAAATAAATAAATAAATTTAAAACAAAAAGAAATGAGAACAAGCGGTAATCAAATGGTAATTTAAACTCCTCATACTGAAAAAACTACTGTTTTAAAAAACAAGTTCAGTATTCTATGATTTATTCTACATTCGCTTGCAACAGATCCTTCTGTCATATGAACTCTATAATTTTGACTACAAAATGTACAACAAATTATATTACTTTTCTTCACATTGCAAGGACAAGATTCAACTGAATAGCTAACTCTTAAATAAGGAGGAAAGTGGGTCAGTGCCATGTATTAAATGACTAGCTCTGAAGACAGCTATATCAGCAATTGTGATTTTAGAGATGCCTCTCAAAGATGTAAAGTTATTAAGCTATCTTCAGAGCTAGTCTTTTGCTTCATTTAAATGTATGGAATTGACCTCAAAGATTATCCTCATAGTGAATTAAATATTAACTTGGTTCTGCTTCATCATTTAATACACATTTATATTTCAAGATAGAAAATAACTTTTATTGATTTAAAACTCTAATTACAATAGAGCTTCCTAACAATGTGTCCTTGAAACATTGTAATTACCCAGACACTCTTATCAACCGTGAACTATATCACATTTGGACCCACTTGAAAATCATCCACTTGAAGTCATGCCCCTCTTATTCCACTCCTTAGAAGACAGATCTAGCATGAAAGAGTTAGTCTCCACATTCTCACCTCCCATTTTCAGACTTTTATTCCCTCTACTCCGAAAAGGTTCTTATCAAGGTCACCAGTAACCAGCCTACTTAATGCCAAGCCCTATGATCAGTTTTCAGTCCCTGCCTCCCTTGACCTCTCAGCAACATTTCACACGGCTGGTGATACTCTCCTCCTTGAAACCTTTCCCTCACTTGGTTTGCCAGATTCTCCTCCTACCTCATTGGCTTGCTCCTCCTCAATTTCATTTGGTAACGCATCCTTCTTTTCCCGACCTCTAAATAATACAGTGTCCTAGGGCACAGTCTATTCCTCTTTTTTATGCACACTCTATCCCTAGGTGATCTCATCCCGCCCTGTGACTTTTATATAAGATCTAGATGGTGATAACTCCAAAATTTCCATCTCCTGCCCTGATCTCGTTCCCACACACCAGATTCATATATGGAACCACTGCTTGCTATTTCCACTTGGAGTAAGAAGTGTCATTTTCAACTTCCCTCCCAAACCTACTGCTTCCTCAGTGTTTCCTGCCTTATTTTATAGTAACTCTGTTTACCCGTTTTCTCAGTCTTAAAACTTAGGAGTCATCTTTCCTTCTGCCCTTTTCCTTCTACCCGTCCTCCAGTCTATTATCAAGCCCTGTTGTGTCTTTCTTCCGAAATATATCCTCAATCTGACCGCTTCTCGTTGATTCCACTGCACTGAGATAAAACTTTTACAGTGCTTAGCCCAGAATTTGGAAACCGTCTCTTTCTCTTAGACTCCTATCTAATCCATCAGCAAATCCTGTCACCCCTGCTTGGGAATATATCCTGAATCTCACTGCTTTCCATTAACTATCACAGGTACCACTCTAGCCAAAGTCATCCTCTTTCCACCCTGAAATATGGCCATAGTCTCCTAACTGATCCCCCGCTACTCCACGTTCATGCTTGCCCCCTATAGTGCAGACTGATTTAAAACATAAATCAGAGGAATCACCTCCCTATTTAGAACTCTTCATTGGTTTTCCAACATACCTACATTATAATCCAAAGTCTCCACTCTGACTTGCAAAGCTCTACATAACCTGGGCAATGTCTACTTCTCTGAGTGTTTACCCTACTTCTCTCCATTTCACTCTCTCTACCTGAGTCGCACTGTACTTCTACTAGGTGAACACATGGATCTGATCTTGCTTCAAATGTTGCACTTGATGTTTCCCATACTTGTAACACACATTACCATTGAAATTCACATGGTTCACGTCCTCCTTTCATTTAGGCCTGAAATGTTAACTCCCCAGAGAGGTCCTCCCTGCCCAACCTATCTCAGAACTTGTTGATAACTTTCACCAAAAAGGATGGCCTGATGTAATCAGACCGACTTCACAGAGGCGGCTGACCTGGTGCACAGCCATCTGATGGAGGCTGTATAACCTCATAGATAAAGCCCAAGCTTTACATTCAGGTATCATAGGTTCAACGCTTAGCACAACCACCAGTAATCAAATAGCTATGGGCCTCAGTTTCCACATCTGTAAAGGAGGAATAACATTAGGAGTAGATATTACTGTCGTGAAAGAATTGATAAGTAAGCTGACCAAATAATTTATCATCCAAGATGGGATAATCTGAGAGAAAGGGGGCAGTTTTTATGTTCTCTGCATTTTATTTTTTTAATTACCATAAAGTAAAATCAACTTTTTTCTATCAGTTTTAACACATGAAAAGTTCTATGAATTTTAACATACTCATAAAGTTGTTAACAGCATCACAAACAGTATAGAGAACACCTCAATAAACTCCCTTGTGCTATGCCTTTAAAGTTACGTTGGCCCCCCCATACCCCCTGGCAATCACTAATCTGTTCTCCATCACTGTAGTTTTGTTTTTTGGAATGTCATATAAATGGAATCATACAGTATGTAACCTTGATATTGACTTTTTATATTCAGCATAATTCCCTTGAGATCCATCCAACTTGCTGTGTTTATCGGCAGTTATTTTATTACTGAGTAGTATGCCACTGAATGACCGCACCACAGTTTGCTTATCTGTTTACCTACTGAAAGACATTTAGGTTCTTTCCAATGTTTGGCAATTGTGAATAAAGCTGCGTTAAACAGTAGTGTACAGGTTTTTGTGTGAACATAAGTTTTTATTTCTTTAGGGCAGGGGTCAACAAACTATATAGAACATTCATGTCACATCTGTTCTACCACCTGCTTTCTTAATAATATTTCATTGGAACACATTCACACTCATTTTTAAAAAAACATATTGTCTATGGCTACTTTTGCATTATAACAGTAGAACTGAACCGCTGTGACAGATATTGCATGACCTGCAAAGTCTAAAATATTGCCCATCTACCTCTTTATAGAAAAAGATTGCCAATTCTTACTCTTGGGTAAACACTCAGGAGTAGTATAACTGGATCATACGATAAGTGCTTGTTTAACTTTTTAAAAAGTATCAAGCCACTTTTTCAGAGTGGCTATACCTTTTTGTATTCCCACCAGAATTATGTGAGAGTTCTTGTTACTTTGCATCCTCATCAGCACTTGATAATGTCAGTATTTTTTATTTCGGCCATTCTAAGAGTTATATAGTGGTATCTCATTGTGGTTGTAACTTGCAGTTCCCTAATGACTAATGACATTGAACATCTTTTTATATACTTATTAGCCCCTTACAACCACTTTGGTGAAGTGTCTGCTCAAGCCCTTTCCCACTTTTAATTAGATTGTCCATTTTCTTACTGCTGAGTTTTGAGAGCCCTTTATATGTTCTAGATACATATCCTTTGTCAGATACATGATTTGAAAATGTGTTCTCACAGTCTGTAACATTTTTTTCCTCTTAACAGTGTCTTTCACAGAGCAAAAATTTTTAATTTTCATAAACTTCAATTTATCAGTTTTTTAAATAGATTGTATTGTTGGTGTTATGTCTACCAAGTCTTCAACCTAAATTCATGTCACAAAGATGTTCTCCTATGTTTCCTTCTAAAAGTTTTATAATTTTATATTTAAATTTAAATCTATGATCCATTTTGAAATAAGCCTTGTATAAAGTGTGAGGTAGGTTAAAGGTTTTTTTGTTTGTTTTGGTCTGTTTTTGCACATGAATGATCAATTGTTCTAAAACCATTTGCTGAAGAGACTATTCTTTCTCCATTGGATTCCTTTTACACCTTTGTAAAAACTAAATAGCCGTATTTGTCTTTTTCTGGACTCTCTATTCTATTGTTCTACGTGTATTTCTCTCCTTTCTTGATTATCCTAGTTATATAGTAAGTTTTAATATCTATTAGAAAGATTCTTCCCATTTTATTCTTCTTTTTCAAAACTGTTTTTGCTATTCTACTTCATTTTCCCTCCCCTATAAACTTTAACTCAGTTTGCCTATATTTACAAAAAATACTACTGGAATTTTTATTAGTATTATTTTTAAAATACTGAGCAATTTGGAGAGAATTAACGTCCTTAATGTACTGAGTCTTCCATTCCATGAACATAATATGTTTTCCATGTATTTAGGTCTTCTCTGATTTCTTAGGTTTTCTTTTTTCTTTTTTTGTAGTTTTCAACATACAGACTATGTACATGTTTTGTTAGATGTATTTAATAGTTATAGGGCTATTCAGATTATACAGTTCATATTGGGTGAGTTTTGGTGGTTTGTGGCTTTCAAGGAAACAGTCCATTTCATCTTAGCTGTTCGATTTATATGCATAGAGTTGTTGATAATTCCCTTATTATCCTTTTCAAGTCTGTGGACTCTTTAGCAACAGCCTCTCTTTCATTTCTGGTATTGATAATTTGTGCCTTCTCTCTTTTTTCCCAGATATTTACAATTTCTGGTGCTCTTCCTTCAATCCTGATGTTCCAGGCTTCCCTTTGGTATCATTTCCCTTCTGCGTGAAGAACTTCCTTCAGCAATTCTTTTAGACCAGGTCTTTTGTCTCCAAATTATCTTAGTTTTTCTTCATCTGAGAATTTCTTTAATTCACCTTTATTTTTGAAGGATATTCTCTCTGAATATAAAATTCTAGATTCACAGTTTTCTTCCAGCACTTTAAAAATGCTCAACCCCTTTTTTCTGTCCACCATGGTTTCTGATGAGAAATCCATTGTTACTTAAGAAATTGTTCTACTACAGGCAATGCGTCATTTTTCCCTTGCTGCTTTCAAGACTTTTCCTTGCCTTTTGTTTTTAGTGGTTTAATTGTAATGTTTCTACACTTGAACTTTTTGAGTTTATCCTGTTTGGGATTCACTTAGTTTCTTGAATTTGTAGGTCTTCTCTAGAACGGGGGAAGTTTTTTTTGTTTTTGTTTTTTGTTTTTTATAAATTTATTTATTTTCATTTTTGGCTGTGTTGTGTCTTCATTGCTGTGCGTGGGCTTTTAGTTGTGACGAGTGGGGGCTACTCTTTGTGGCAGTGCGTGGGCTTCTCATTGCGGTGGCTTCTCTTTTTGTGGAGCACGGGCTTTAGACGTGCGGGCTTCAGTAGTTGTGGCATGCTGGCTCAGTAGTTGTGGCTCATGGGCTCTAGAGCGCAGGCTTGTAGTTGTGGCATACAGCTCGTAGTTGGGGCACATGGGCTTAGTTGCTCCGTGGCATGTGGGATCTTCCTGGACCAGGGCTCGAACCCATGTCCCCTGCATTGGCAGGCAGATTCTTAACCACTGTGCCACCAGGGAAGCCCAAGAACTGGGGAAGTTTTGTCTATTAGTTCTTCAAGTATTTCTCAGCACCACACTCTTCCCCCGTTTCTTCTAGGACTCCAACAACAGGAATGTTAGACATTTTATCGTAATCTTACAGATCCCTTTGGCTCTGTTTATTTTTTTCAATTTTTTTTTCTATCTGTTGTTCAGACTTGACAATTTCTGTTGATACATCTTTAAGTTCACTAACTTTCCTCTGTCACTGCTATTCTGCTATTGAATGTATCAAATGAGGTTTCAAAATTTCAATTTTATTTTTCAGGCCTAAAATTTCCACTTGGTTCTTCTTTATATATTCTATTTCTTTGCAGATACTTTTAATTTTAACTTGCATTTCAAGAATGCTTGTGATTGCTCTTTCTACATTTTTATTATAGCTGCTTTAAAGTCTGTGTCAGAAAATTCTATTATCTGTGTCACCTTGTTGGTGCCTGTTGATTGTCTTCTTCCATGTAAGTTGAGATTTCTGGGGTTCTTCATACATTGAATAATTTGGGATTGTTTCTTGGACATTTTGAATATTACGAGATTGGGTCTTGTTTAAATTCTACAAAGGATATTGAATTTTTTGTTGTTTTAGTAGGTACTTGAATAGGTTTGGATATTTTTGTGACAGCATGTACATGTCCGGCTTTGATTCAGGCTACAAGTTTCAACCTACCTTCTGTGGGCTGTGGTACCATTGCCAGTGCAGTTGTTGAAGCGTTTGCAGGTTATCTGGAACTGTCCCTCATGTGCACCACCCAGTGGTCAGTTTGGGACGTGGGTGGAGGTATTTCTGTTAGCTCAGTCTTTGGTATCTAAGATCAGATCCATGCATGCACAGGTTGTGGGTGGACCTAGGAGTTCAAAAACAGCTTTATTGGGGCTCTTTATCTATCAGGCTCCTCCCTCTCTGCGATTGCCCTAGTACTTTCTGGTTCCCTAAAGTTCCCGAAAGGAGGCAGTTTTAATAATTATGCCAGTAGAACAGGCATGACTGGGACTATCCCAGCAAGCTGAGTCTTATGGTTACTATATTAATAAAGAATATGGGAATGGAAAGCAGCAGAGCTACTCTGTGGCTAACAGGGAGAAAAGACTTGCAGGTGTAAACCACCTAAAATTTGTATTGCCTAAATAGTATGGGATCAAGAGCTACAGCCAGATGTTTCTGGGACATAATTGAAGCATACAGACCAACACGACATTCAGAAAGGGGAGGAACTCCTACAGTGTTGGTAGGAACGTAAATTGGTACAGCCACTATGGAAAACAGTATGGAGGTTTCTTAAAAAACTAAAAATAGAGTTGCCATATGACCAACAATCCCACTTCTGGGCATATATCTGGAGAAAACTCTAATTTGAAAAGATACATGCACCCCAATGTTCAGAGCAGCACTATTTACAATAGCCAACACATGGAAGCAACCTAAATGCCCATCGACAGATGAATGGATAAAGAACATGTGGTATATAAACACAATGGAATATTACTCAGCCATAAAAAAGAATGAAATTATGCCATTTACAGCAACATGGATGGACCTGGAGATTACCATAATAAGTGAAGTAAGTCAGACAGTGAAAGACAAATATCATATGATATCACCTATATGTGCAAACTAAAAAAAAAAGAGATACAAATGAACTTATTTACCAAACAGAAACAGACTCACAGAGACAGAAAACAAATTTACGGTAACTGAAGGGGAAAAGGGTGGGGGATAAACTAGGAATTTGGGATTACTATATATAAAATAGACAACAAGGACCTACTGTATAGCGCAGGAAACTGTATTCAATATCTTGTAATAAACTATAATGGAAAAGAAAAGAAAAAAGAAAGGGGAGGGAGAGTACTAATGGAATGAAAGTCATTGCTAAAGCCCAGTATAGCAAAATAACTAGAAAAAGACATGAACGGAGAGACCATAGCTATAAAGGTTAGCTTTCTCCTGACCCACTAGTAGTTGCAGCAGAATTTACCATGAAGATTATGAAACTTCAGTTTTAGGGTCCCTCACATTATAGGTCCCTTTCAAGCCCTAGTCCAATTTTTTTGTGCATGTAATTTTGTATTCTTTGTTCTAAGGAACCCCACCCCCATGCCACAGTTTTAAAGTTTTAGGTGCTACAGAACCTGGATCTCCATTGATAAGGTTGCAATTTCCCCCTGAATAATATACAGGGAAGTCTTCTACCTTCACACTCTTTCTTCCTCTATGAATTTACCTTATTCTTGGCTCTAAATACAAATTATACATCCAGGAAATAAATGGAAACTTAGGTGCTAGTTGGTTCCTACCCAGAATGAAAAGGCCACCATGATAGTCATTACATTTTATTCTTAAACACAGACAAGACAGAGATCAAGCATCTTTGACATTCTCGTCTGATGTTTTTGGCCATATATCAAAACATTTGTTGATGACTGAATTTTCCATTTATTGCTGAGAGTTTTAAAACTCTGCTGGGAAAAAAGTAGTCACTACAGGTATTTACAGCAGGAAAATTATACAATTAGAAGGGTTTTTCAAGAGTATTCAAGTAATGAGTGTAGGAGGGCTTCGTAGGGGTAAGACTTTGAAGACAGGGATAAAAGTTGATAATTTAGTCTAACTATATGGCAAGAGACAATGAGGGTCTGTGGCACAGAGAATAAATTTCTGAACCTGAATAACACTTAGTCTCTGCAAGCTTAAAGGATTTAGAATTTTCTTCCTTTTCATGAAATCTCATTATCAGAATACTACAGGATGGATTAACATGTTTGTTGAACTATCATAAAAGGGTTGAAATGATATTAGTGTGTTCAGAAATCATATGATTTAGATTCTGTTGTGAGAATTAAATTCTATATATCATTTATTTTTACAATTAGGAGAGAAATGACTTGCTACTTAATGATCATTTATGAAGTAATGCAGCTACTTTTCAACAATTTGACTGCTTTGTCAGCCCCCCAAGAGCACAGAAAAAGAAACCATGAAGGGCTTCCCTGGTGGCGCAGTGGTTGAGAATCCGCCTGCCGATGCAGGGGACATGGGTTCGTGCCCCGGTCCGGGAGGATCCCGCATGCCGCGGAGCGGCTGGGCCCATGAGCCATGGCCGCTGGGCCTGCGTGTCCGGAGCCTGTGCTCCACAACGGGAGAGGCCACGACAGTGAGAGGCCCGCGTACCACAAAAAAAAAAAAAAAAAAAGAAACCATGAAAAACGTGGTTCAACTGCACCGAGTGACGTCCTAGGGTATTTGGAATCCGCCTCCAACCCCAACTGCCTCAATGGCAGAGGTAATGAGGAGCTGTCAGGGCTGCAACCCTATTTCAATCAGAGTAACATGCCCTCTACCAGTCTTATTTATTTGTTTTTTAATTAATTTATTTATTTTCGGCTGTGTTGGGTCTTCATTGCTGCGTGCGGGCTTTCTCTAGTTGCAGCGAGCGGGGGCTACTCTTCGTCGCAGTGTGTGGGCTTCTCATTGCGGTGGCTTCTCTTGTTGCAGAGCATGGGCTCAGTAGTTGCGGCACGCGGGCTCAGGAGTTGTGGCACACAGGCTCTGGAGCGCAGGCTCAGTCCTTGTAGTGCATGGGCTTAGTTGCTCCATGGCATGTGGGATCTTTCCAGACCAGGGCTCGAACCCATGTCCTCTGCATTGGCAGGCGGATTCTCAACCACTGCGCCACCAGGGACGTCCCTACCAGTCTTATATATTGGGTTCCCTTATAAGATTTTATTTGAACAGTGGGTTTAATGGATAAACACATTTGAAAATAATGAACATAAAGAAATTCTTAACAATTCATCCATTTGTAGGTAAGAAGTATGAATAATTTTTCATGTATCTAAAATGTATTTTTGTACAAATGGAAACAACATACTGTTATTTAAATAATTTGGACATAGTACTTGGTTTAAACAAAATAAACAGAGGATGAATCTTTTGTAGGATGTTCTTGAGAAAATATATTCTATCTTGCTTTTTTGGTCTCTATTCTAGTACAGAAATGAAAATATTTGTTGTGGAAATTTTTATTTCTTTCATACTAAGATGTTTACATAACTTATAAATTGCTATTAAAATAACTGTGCATTTGATGAAGAAATGAGCAAAAAATATGGTAACACAAAATGTGAAAACTCAAAGAAAATATATGTGGCTATTGTGTTGGTAGCACTTTTATTTTCTGTTTCTTGAGAAGAAGAATTTCTTTGACATAAAAAGGACTATAGGTATTAATGGTCGCAGTTTAAAAATTCCTCTAAATTACGTCCACGTAGTCATTGGGCCTTTAAGGGGGAATTCACATTATCACACCACAGTTCATTATACCTATCAATTTCTACTTACTAGTAAGTTTTTCCAATGTGTTGAGTCAATTTTTACATCTTTAATATTTGGCTCTATTTCTATACTGTTAATCCAACAGAATTATGATCATTTTCATTTATTTACTCATTCATTTATCCAATCTTTATTTGTTTATCATTTCTCACATGCCAGACACCGTGCTAGGTGCCAGGGATACAGTGCGGAATGTGACAGACATAGACTCTACTCCTAGGAATTTACAGAAATTCTGGGAAAAGGTCGTTTAGAAATCTATCAGATGTTAGAAAATAGCAACTATGTCTCACTTCCTCACATGGGCAATGAACTGAATTGAACAAGCTCTCTGCTTGCGTTCCTCACACCTCCCTTCACACTCCTCCTTGATCAACCTAGAGATGTGAAAACTGAAAGAATTCATTTGAGGCTGGCACCACCCATTCAGGGTCAGTGTGATGGAGCCATTCACAGCTAATGTGCTGGATCCTATTATATAAATCAACTTCTAGAAGGATCAAATGCTGGTAAGTACTATTTTATCGCTATTATTGTTTTGCTCGGAATAGCGTCATAGTAACAGGAAGAAAATGCTTTCCTCTTAAGATACTTGCCCTTGTCTTCAGAGGGCAAAAATGTTGGCACTTTCTTCGGCGAGAGAAGCTTTCTTCTTAGGTAAGCAGTGAGGTTCTCACTGGTGGGGATTGAACTGAGAAGAGGATGGGAACACCTGCTCTGGTCACTCACCTCATGTAAGCAGAAACACCTCTTCTCTAAAGTTTGAGCTACTGGAGAAAGTACGAGACAAGAAAGGGCTGAGGCATGTAATGTTTTCCTTATATGAGATATGTTTCATTTAAGCTTCCTGGAGATTTTCGAAGGATAACGGGGTAGTTATAGAAAGATAGAGGTGAGGTTAAAAGGAATATTCATCAGGCCTCTTCCTAATTAGGGAATGCGAGAACCTACTTCCTTCAGGCCAAGGGAAAGCATACAACACGTAAATTGTTTTGTTTTTTTCTCTTGCCTAAGTGCTTCTTCCACTCAAACCTTCCCTGCAGCCTGCAGTAAGGCACAACTCCATCTCCAATAATGGCAGTGGGTCAACCCGTAACTGGCATCAGATAATATAAGGCAAGAGATATTGACAGACATTTCCCTGGGGCCTGGATAGGGTTAGTCATGAAAGTAGATGTTTACAACATGTACCATAGCTGTGCCAGAACTACTAAGTGCTCTATCTCTAGTGAAACGTGCATATGTGTGTTCTTTAATTGTGTGTGTGTGTGTGTGTTATACATGGCTCAAGGCAAGTATCCTCTGTAGCCTCGGCCAAAGGGCAGTACTGCTCTCAAGCCATCTGGCAAGATGAAGTAGTTAGCTTATCACAAAGCTATGCCCAACTATGTAGCATGCTTCTTTATATTTGCTTTCACTTTTTGCCTCACTACTCTTTTCTCTCACTCTCTCACTTAGCAATAAGCATTTGATTTGTTTAGAATTTATTTTCTGCAGAAGCCAGGCTAAATTAAGTTACTCTCCAAAGATTACTAGAAATAGTTCCATGATCACATTGATAGATTTTGTTTTCAACTCCCTGGAAAGAATTTATTTGGACTCAGTGACTAGAATGAATTTAAATACATACTCTCACTTTCCACTGTTTGAAAATCAAGCCGTCTCTCATATTGTTGTTGCCCTGTCCTCACAGCCAACGTCTATGTTTTTTAGTTAACAGTTACCCAAGGCTTACTCAGTGTTAGCCACCATCTGTTAAGCACCTTGCTTGCATTATCTCCTTTAATCCAGATAACAACCTTATGACATAGATACTATTTATCTCTGTTTTACAGATGATAATATTTTGACTTGGCTAGGTGAAAAAGTTTGCCCGAGGTCACTTATTTAGGGACATACAGCTGGTAAATGATAGAAGTTCGAGTTAAACCTCACTTCTGAATCCAGAGTCTGCACTCTTAATCACTGTGCCATACGACTTCTCTGGGATAGAAACTTCTCACACTTTCCTTAGCACTTGGATCATAGCGCTCTTCCCCATCTCTGTTGCCACCCTTTGACCAGCCACTTGGTATCCTAGGTGTTTGCTCTACTTCATCTCCTCATAGCTTTAATTGACTGTGGAATAGCCACAAATTGAGGCTTATCACTACTCAGAACTATCCTCACCCAAGATTGGAAACTCTGAATTTTCCCTTCTGACCACATCCTGCAATTTTACTACCTATCCAACGCATGTTTCTACAGGATGTATTGGAGCCCAACCCATCTTATTTAAAAACATCCCTTTTAGTTCTACTTACTTCACCTTCCATTGGGCCCACCTTGCAAATTATCAACCAGTGGGTGCACCCTCCACCTTACTTTTCTCCTCTGGCTGCTGAGCTTCTGAAGGCTCTATAGGTTGAAAAGCACAAATGTCTCATTAGCTGGCCCCTGAGGGCTTTGGAGTCATTCCTTTGTTTTCAAAATATTTTTTTTTGGTTTGTTTTTTATAATGATCAGGTGGTGTGTTAGATGTTGGTAATTCAGAGATGAAAGAATGAGTTCTGTCTTCAAGTGACTCACAAATAAATAGTAAATTGTAATATATTTGGTTCTTGCCTTAGTCTTCTTTTAACAGCTATGACTCAGTGTGGTTCAGAAAAACTTGAGGATTGGAGGTGGTGACTTTGTCATTACATTTGGTTCAAAAAGTGTTCCCACTTGTACCGAGAGCCTAAACAGAGACTCTACATCCCTTCACCATGGGTCACGCCAGCATCATCCTCTTACCACTTCCTTAATTAATACCTTGAAACATAACTTTCTTTCCATTACACATGCTCTTTCTCCACCACTCCAGGCACGAGGAGTCCCCTCGGTAGATGCGACCTAACTGTGAACTGTACCAGGTGAGAATCTGGAGTAATAAAAAGATCTACAAAGCAAGCTGGAAAGAGAGAAGTGTGGAAAAGGGAGAGAAGAAATGTTCCGAGAGTAAGTTTCTGACACAGGAGACTACAGAAGCCTGGAAGTCAAAATTATTTTCTAAGGAGAGAATGTCCATTGGACTTTTCAACTAGGAGAGCATTGGAGATCTTTTCCCAAGCGTGTTCAGTAGAGGCAGTAGCCAGGGACAATGGCTTGGGAATTAATTGGATGAATCTGAGGTGTTTACGGTACATGCAGAAGGAGGCTGAAAACGCAGACCTGGGATGTGGACAAGATATTTGTGTGGGATATAAAGATCTTGGAATCAACAATACGCAAGAATTAACTCATGGAAAATCTATGAAGTTTAGAAGAGTATCAAGATTGGGATGGTAGTGAAAACTAAGGTTTACGGCAAGAGTAGAGGGACCTAAGGCTGTAAAGGAGACTGACACAGAGTGGCTAGAGAGGCAAGAAAATGATGTCACTCCATCTAGTAGACAGTAAGGACAACTGTTAAAATTTGTAGGGAGGACATCAGAGAGACAAACATTTAGTTTTAGCAACTGGGAGGTCCCTGGGAACCTCTGCAGTTTCAGTAAAGAAGAGCTGTCATAGGTCAGACCATAATGTGTTGAGAAAGTAAATTTATTGAGTGTTGACAACTCTTTTAACCATTTTTTACAGTGCATAAAAGGAGAAAGGCTAACATGGCCTAAAGGAAAATGTAGGGCCAAAAAATACAAAGATTAGCACTCGTCTGTTTTTCATCTGTTTGTTGTTTGAAAGGTGGAAGATAAAAATAGCCTTTTAGAGATCTAAGTAATTGGAGAGAGAAGTGAATTAATAAAGTAAGATCACTAAGGAAGAAGGAAAATGTGAAATCCATAGCACAAGGGCTTGGACTAGGTTGGGGAAAGAGACAAACGCCTCATAAACTGAAGCTAGAGGGAAGAGGTGAGGTTGATCCAGATACAAGACAAGTGGATACTTTGGGGTTCAGTATCTTCTGTGGCAGTCGGAGAGCAGGATGGAAGACATGGTCTGCCTTGTCAACTCGCTTCAGTTTCTTGATAGCAAGTGTTTTATACATTTTAATTTTACATTTCCCAAAATCTAAAGTAAAGCTTCACTCGGCCCTTCCAGAAAAGGAAAACATATTGGATTCTCATTACATGACTGGAAAAAACAAAAACATAACATGATTTTAAAAATCAGGAAAAACAAACCTTACTTTAGCTGTGAACTTTGGAGGAATTTTAGCTGTATTAGAGACTTCTTTTGGCTAGGGATAGGGCATGGGACTCTGACCAAGACATTCAAGCTGGCAGGCTACTGGCATTAGAAAAGCCCGCCAACAAAGCTTTAACCTTAGGACTAAAGTTCCGATATTGTTCAAGGCTGGAGAAGGTTGGCAAAAAAGAGAGGATTTGGCTGCTGGGAATGTTATAAAGGCAGCAGGATACAGTTACCATAGTGGTTGAATAAGACAGGTAATTCCTTCCAGGAAAAAGCAAAAACCCAGGAACAAGACAAAACCAGAATTAGAACTGATAATTTGATGTTGAGGATTAAAACAGAATTTATTAAATACTTCATGACTATAACCCAGTGGTTCTCAATCATGGAATCATCCAGGGAGCTTTCACAAAAACCACTGAAGCCTGGATATCACTCCTGGAGTCTAACTGGCCTGGGAAGAGGCTTGGACATCAGGATTTTTACAAGCCTCCTTAGATAATTCTAAAGGATAGTGAAATTGAGAACTATGACTCAAACCAGAATCTGTCCCAGAGGTGGAAATGAGACTGGAAGGAATCAGAGACTTCTTAATGTTCCTAAAATTCTGAATTGACTGGATAAAAATTAACTTTGTCATTTCTCTGCATCCCTCCCCACCTCCCAGTGCATATTCTCTGGCTTTCTATGAATCTCCAAATGATTTAGGCTCAAAAAAGTTATCTATATACTTCTTCTATTTTTTCTTAATTTTTATTTTTGGCAGTGTTGGGTCTTCATTGCTGCGCGGGCTTTCTCTGGTTGCGGTGAGCGGGGCTACTCTTCGTTGCAGTGCATGGGCTTCTCATTGCGGTGGCTTCTCTTGTTGCAGAGCATGGGCTCTAGGCACACGGGCTTCAGTAGTTGTGGCTTGCAGGCTTCAGTAGTTGTGGCTTGCGGGCTTCAGTAGTTGTGGCGCACGGGCTTAGTTGCTCCGCAGCATGTGGGATCTTCCTGGGCCAGGGCTCGAACCTGTGTCCCCTGCACTGGCAGGCAGATTCTTAACCACTGTGCCACCAGGGAAGCCCTATATACTACTAAGAGAAAGTTTCCAAGTTCATATTCCTTCTCAGCCCTCTCTCTATCCTATGAGCCCAGGAATGATCATCTGACACCTTTTCTTGAAACTTTACCCAGAGTATTTCTTCTCTTCATTCCCACTGTGACCCATTTTACCTACACCACAAGTAATGCAAAACCTGATTAACTATTACTGCATAAATTATATTCCACGTCTAGTCACCCTGCCCTCCAGTGTTTATCCTCTAAGCAATTCAATATGTATCTTCCTGATACACTTGTCTTCATATTTCTCAGGTAGTCTCAAGAGTTCCATCATCTATTGAAAGAACCTCACTTTGGCATTCAAGGCCTTTGTGGTAGACTCTGTTGATGCTCCTTCCCATATATTCTCAGCTATCCTGAGTTCACCTGAAGCTACAGGTGGACACAGTTCCCAACCTGTTGTCAAATTTTCATCTCGAGCCCCTGTGTTTCTCCTTCTCTCTCTAAGGGATTTCCTCAGCAACCTGGGAGTTCGACTTGCTGCCTGCAGTAGCAACTCAGAAGTCTGGGGCTGGAGTAAGCTTTATTCCTCAATCCTCATCCAATGTGGAATGAGACTTCAAAGATAAACGCCCCAGCTTCCCCCTCCTCCAGCGGAATAAATTCTACACTGTGTTCCATATGGCTTACTAACTAGGGGAATCCCCAAAGGGATTGGGCCCCAGTTACCCACAGAGGTAACCTGCTCATCAATGAACCCTCTTTTGGTGCTTTTCTCCCTTCACTGTCTCACTTCTTCATTTACACTTCTTGAGAGTAATTCCCAAATAAACAAACTGCAAGCACCCAAGTCCTTGTCTCAGAGTCAAGTTTGAGGGGAATCCAAACTAAAATTGCCCTTTACTACATCTGACCCAAATTAACCTTAAAAATACTCCACACCAAACCGGAAAACTTGAAATTCTGAGGAATGTCTCATCCCCACCCAATATTCACATCATCCCCTGCCTGAGAAAAGCCTTGCTGCCCATTAAAAGAGCATCTCCTTCTGTCATACAGAGTGAAGTAAGTCAGAAGGAGAAAAACAAATACCGTATGCTAACACATATATATGGACTCTAAGGGAAAAAAAATGTCATGAAGAGATTAGTGGTAGGACAGGAATAAAACAGACTTACTAGAGCATGGACTTGAGGATATGGGGAGGGGGAAGGGTGGGCTGTGATGAAGTGAGAGAGTGGCAGGGACATATACACACTACCAAATGTAAATTAGATAGCTAGTGGGAAGCTGCCACATAGCACAGGGAGATCACCTCTGTGCTTTGTGACCACCTAGAGGGGTGGGATAGGGAGGGTGGGAGAGAGGGTGATGCAAGAGGGAAGAGATATGGGAACATATGTATATGTATAACGGATTCACTTTGTTGTAAAGGAAAAACTAACACACTATTGTAAAACAGTTATACTCCAATAAAGATGTTTAAAAAAAAAAAAAAAGATTAGTTAATTACATGTATTCAACTCCTGACAGTCTAAAGTTTTAGACATCCTAAGCTATGCTATGCCCTTTGCTATACCAACGAATAAGTTAGTTTTGTGGTTTATGTATTACTCTTTTTTTCAGTTGGGTTATTAGGTTGATTTTCCAGAAGCTGAAAAATTCTTATTTGAACTAAAAAGAAAAACAAAAAATAAAATAAAACTAAAGTTTAAAAAAGAAAAAAAAAAGAGCATCTCCTTCTTCAATACCCAGCTCACATTCAGCCTCTACGAAATTATGCTCAGTGTTCCCAAGATCAAAGAGCTCTCTGGATGTCTTAACTCTCATAGCTCTTCATACATTCTCCTCTTATTGGACACACACACAAACGTAAATTATAAATGGAATCATAATATAAATGTGCTGTTCAAACTGTGGATAGGCTCAATTCGAAGAAAAGCTTTTTTTCATTTTTTCAAACAAGCAGGTTTGAAAAATGGATTTTAAAAAAATGAACCAAACCAAATACAAACTATTATCTAATGTTCTGCATATCACAGGCATGGATTGTTAAGAGAGAAAAAATAACAAAGGTTACCATTATTACCAATAGACTTCATTGTGTTCAGGGAAAATTTTATGTTTCTAAAATAAATACTAAGTTACAGGTTGAATATAGTTACTATAATTATAATGGTTAATATGCTAACTAATAAGGATGAATATCATTATTATAATTCTATATTTTGGTAGATACTTCTATCTTATATAGATAGATTGCAAGAAAAATAAAACATGACTAAGACATGATTTGAAGGCATTCAGTAAAGGATAGGACATTACTTCTCTTAATCTATGTGGAAACTCACTTCCCTTTGAAAAAAAGAACATGGTTTTGTCTCTCGAGCCTGATTATCCCTTTGCTTTTGGTAAAGCATTAAGATGACATACATACTTCCAGGTACAGTTAAGATCAATATTTCTCTCCTTCTTATTCAATCTTTTATGTAGTGCTCTCAAAGTTCTTTTTCAAATAGGATTCAATCCAGCAAATATTTATGGAGAGTCACATATACAAGGTCTTGTGTTAAGCAAGAGGGGGTACAAATGTGAATATAACAAGATCCTGGCCCTCAAGGAATTTGCAGATACCCTGGGCCAATTTATTTATGAGTGAGCTTTATATGAAACCAGCTCTTTACTAGTGTGAAAGGTTTAAAAAACCATGGCATAGATGCTGGTGGCAAAACTTGATTAACCCTCCTGTTTTATGTCCCCTAAGATTCAATGATGAAGACAGAGAGAAGGAGATCGTAAAGACTTTTACTTCCTAGTCACTTTTTAAAAGAGAATGTAGGGCTTCCCTGGCAGCACAGTGGTTAAGAATCCGCCTGCCAATGCAGGGGACACGGATTCGAGCTCTGGTCTGGGAAGATCCCACATGCTGTGGAGCAGCAAAGCCTATGTGCCACAACTACTGAAGCCTGCGTGCCACAACTACTGAAGCCTGCGTGCCACAACTACTGAGCCTGTGTGCCACAACTACTGAAGCCCGCACGCCTAGAGCTTGTGCTCCACAACGAAGAGTAGACCCTGCTTGCCACAACTAGAGAAAGCCCGTGCACAGCCACAAAGCCCCAATGCAACCAAAAATAAATAAATAATAAATAAAGAAATATTTTAAAAATCATTAAAAAAAGAGAAGGTAAATTGAACCGAAGGAATAGAAATTTCTTTACCATTATGCTTTTGTAATAAAGAGTACCTTTAAAGACTTAATGTCATTTACAACTAAACAAGCTCTTAATTATATATGACATTCAACAAATGGCTAAATAATGAAAATCTGTCTGAGATTGAAAATAACTGCCTTGGATTAAAACAGAAAAAAAAACAGCTCTGTTGTTAATCATACCGAGAGGATAGAAACAGACAGTAGTTGCAAAATTAACAGGAAACACTGGTTCACTCAAGGCTATGCAACCACTCTCCCCACCCCCTGCCCTGATTTGAATTTTTACTGCTTTCTTACCGATAATGCTCCCAAGTCACTCTGCTATTTCTACCACTGGGGATACCCAACTGTTAAACTGCCCTTGAGTCATGACAACACCAACCTTTAGTTAATCCCTGCTTTCCCTGATGCCACCTCAGAAACACTAACCAGTTCAGAATCCCCACTTCGCTGACACCCTCCACTGAATCCTTCGACAGGAACCCAAACCTTATAAAAGATGCCTCCCTCTTTCCTCTTGTTAAGAGCGGCAATTCAGTCTCTCTGGGGTGCCCCCCCCACTCACTTCACTGAGGCAATAAATGTGATTATGTCCGACTCTAGGCTTGTCTCTGGTGATTTCTGGCTCATTAGGCTTTAACAGCACACATGTGCACACAGAATAACAAATACTGAAGTACTGTAACAACACCAATAACAAACCTCAACATACTCTTCATAGTTGACCTGGGAGGTAAAACACTTATTTAAATTATTTAAAAACTTTGTGTGATTTATCCCTTGGAATTGACTTTAGGGAAGAGGGCTCTCATTTTCTCCCTCCCTCCCTCCCTTCTACTTTTTCCTTTCCTCCTCCTCCCTCCCTCCCAGTAGTCTTTGATGATAAATACATTGATTATGGATCTGCATCTTGGAAGTAACCAAATACTATTTGGATACATACTGGCTTTGCACCCCCTTCCATCCCGGTAAGATATTTGTTTAAAACTCATTCTGAATTTCTGTTAGAAAAAAACTCTTGATGTACATTTTAAAATATAATGACTCCATTAGCCCTTCAAATGTACTGGTTACTGCCATTTTTGCATAAGTGGGTGATAAAAAGGTACAGAGTTTCTCTCTATGGTAGAATGTGATAGTATATCCTTATGCATAGACAGTGTACTGTTTGCCCAATATTTTCTCAATGACGTTTCGAAATAGAAAATTCAAACCATTACAGACTTACTTATATTCAATATATTATCTTTTCTCAAAAAATAATTTGAGTTGACTACAAGTAGCTTAAACCATTTGAATTGTCCAGTCACCTATGAGTGAGATAAAGGGCCCTATTATGTTTTTTTTTTTTTTTTTTTTTTTTTTTTTTTTTTTGTGGTACGCGGGCCTCTCACTGTCGTGGGCTCTCCCGTTGCGGAGCACAGGCTCCGGACGTGCGGGCTCAGCGGCCATGGCTCACGGGCCCAGCCGCTCTGCGGCATGTGAGATCTTCCCGGACCGGGGCACGAACCCATGTCCCCTGCATCGGCAGGTGGATTCTCAACCACTGCGCCACCAGGGAAGCCCCCCCCTATTATGTTTTAAAAGGGTCTGGTAATCTGCCTACCTATGCTTTTAGGAATCTCCTGCTTTCCCTTCAAATCATCCTTCCTGAGTCACTTAGAGAATCCTTTGATTTAGAATTACTTTTCACTAGTTTGCCTGGGTACTGTTTTGGATTTATCTCTTCACACTACTCAGTTTTTTCTGAGTTGACCTTCATCTGAGATACAACCTTAAGCTACCCTGTTCCCCATGCCTTAAAACCATGAACCATCTCTCTGTAGTCTTGAATTTAAGTTAGTATTAATGTGAACTAGATTGTTATAAATTAACATGTTAATTATAATCCCCAAAGCAACCATGAAGAAAATCATTTTTAAATGCATCGTAAAACAAGAAACGAATCAAAATAGTACATTAAACATACCACTAAACACAAGAGAAGACAGCAGAAGATGAACTGAGGAGAAAAAATATAAAACACATAGAAAACAAAAGCAAAATGACAGAAGTCCTTCTTTTTTTTTTTTTTTTTTTTTTTTTGCAGTATGCGGGCCTCTCGCTGTTGTGGCCTCTCCCGTTGCGGAGCATAGGCTCCGGACATGCAGGCTCAGCAGCCATGGCTCACGGGCCCAGCCGCTCCGCGGCATGTGGGATCTTCCCAGACCGGGGCACGAACCCATGTCCCCTGCATCGGCAGGCGGACTCTCAACCACTGCGCCACCAGGGAAGCCCCAGACGTCCTTCTTTATCAGTAATTCCATTAAATGTAATTGGATTAATCCATTAGGACTAGTGGGTCAATTTGTCAAGAAAATATAGTAATTATAAACATACATGCATCTAACAATACAGCCCCAAATATATGAGGCAGAAACTGACAGAATTGAAGGAAGAAATAGACAGTTCAACAATAATATTTGGAGACTTCAATACTCTGCTTTTAGTAAAGACTAGAACAACTAGACAGATGATCAATAAGGAAATATAAGACCTTAATAATACTATGAATCAACCAGACCTAACAGACATACGCAGAGCACACCTTCCAACAATAGCATGTTACACATGCCTCTTAAGAACACATGGAACATTCTCCAGGACAGACCACATGTCATGCCACAGAAGAAGTCTCAATAAATTTTTTAAAAAGATGAAGTCATACAAAATATCTGTTGTGATCACAATGAAATAAAATTAGACATTAGTAACAGAAGGAAATCTGGAAAATTCACAAATATGTGGAAAGTAAATAACACACTCTTTTTTTTAACACACTCTTAAACAGAAAATGAGTAAAAGAAATCACCAGGGAAATTAATAAATATTTGAGATAGATAACAATGAAAGTACAATATACCAAAACTTATGAGACATAGCAACAGCAGTACTAAAAGGGAAATATATAGCTGTAAATTCTTTTTTTTTTGCGGTATGCGGGCCTCTCACTGTTGTGGCCTCTCCCATTGCAGAGCACAGGCTGGGGACGCGCAGGCTCAGCGGCCATGGCTCACGGGCCTAGCCGCTCCGCGGCATGTGGGATCTTCCCAGACCAGGGCACGAACCCGTGTCTCCTGCATAGGCAGGCAGATTCTCAACCACTGCGCCACCAGGGAAGCCCATATAGCTGTAAATTCTTACATTGACAAAAGAAGAAATATCTCAAATCAATGACCTAAGTTTACACCTTAAGCTATCAGAAAAAGAGCAAACTAAACACAAAACGAGTAGAAGGAAGGAAATAATACAGATTAGAGTGAAGATAAATAAAATAGAGAACAGGAAAATGATAAAGAGAATCACTGAAATCGAAACTTGGTTCCTTCAAAACATGAACAAAATTGACAAGCATTAGCTAGACTGACGAAGGACAAAAGAGACTAGACTCAAATTAGTAAAATCAGGAATAACATTAGGGACATTGCTACGAACCTTGCAGAAATCAAAAGGATTATAAGAGAACACTATGAACAATTATATACCAACAAATTAGACAACCTAAATTAAATGGGCAAATTCTTAGACACACAAACTACCAAATCTGACTAAGTAAGAAATAAAAATCTGAACAGACCTATAACAAGCCAAGAGTTTAAATCAGTAAGCAAACAACTTCCAACAAAGAAAAGTCTTGGACCAAATGGCTTCACTAATAAATTCTACCAAATGTTTAAATACCAGTTAACATTAAATCCTCCTCAAACTCTTCCAAAAAACAGAAGAGGAGGGACTACTTCTATTCTCACTTTATGAGTGTTCCCCTGATACCAAAATGATACAAAGACATCATAAGAAAACTACAGACCAATATCCCTTATGAATATAGATGCAAAAATCCTCAACAAAGTACTAGCAAAAGTAATCCAGTAGCATGTTAAAAGGACTATACACCATGCCCAGTGGAACTTATCCCAGAAATATAAGGATGGTTCAACATATAAAAATCAATTAATGTAATACATATTAATGGAATGAAGGAAAAAGACAACATGATCACCTCAGTTGATCAAGAAAAAGCACTAGACAAAATCCAGTAACCTTTTATGATAAAAAAAAAAACCACTCACCAATCTAGGAATAGAGGGGGAACTACCTCAATCTGATAAAGAGCACCTATGAAAAATCCACAGCTAACATAATAATGATGAAAGACTAAAAGCTTTTACTGTAAGATCAGGAATAAGCCAAAGATGTCTGTTCTGGCCATTTCTATTCAATAGTGTACTAGAAGTTCTACCCAGGGCAATTAGGCAAGAAAAAGTGATGAAAGGTATCAAAATTGGAAAGAAGTAAAACTGTCTCTATCATATTTAAGATCATATCAATGATATAATCTTATGTACAGAAAACCATAAAGAATAAAAAAAACTATTTGTGTTAATAAACAAGGTCAGCAAAGTTGCAGGGTACAAGATCAACATACAAAAAATCAACTGTATTTCTATAAATTAACAATGAACAATCTGAACACAAACTTAAGAAAATTCCATCTACAGTTGTACCATGAAGAATCAAATACTTAGGGATAGATTTAAACAAAGAGGTGTGAGACTCACACAATGAAAACTATGAAACGTTGTTGAAAGAAACTAAAGAAGACCTAAATAAATGGAAAGACATCCTGTGTTCATGGATTGGAAGATTTAATGTTAAGGTAGCAACACTCTCCAAACTGATCTAAAGATTCAATGAAATCCCTATCAAAATTTCAATGTCATTTTTTTCAGAAATGAACAAACTAATCCTAATATTTGTATGGAATTACAAGGAACCACAAATAGTCAAAACAATCTGGAAAGAGAAGTACAAAGTTGGATAACTTCACATTTACTGATTTCAAAACTTACTACAAAGCTACTGTAACCAAAACAGTACAGTACTGGCATAAGAATAGCCATACAGATCAATGGAATGAAATTGAGATTCCAGGAATAAACTCTTACATATATGGTCAACTGATTTTCAACAAGAGTACCAAGACCAATCATTGAGAAAAGGACAGTCTTTCAACAAATGGTGTTGGGATAACTGGATATCCACGTGCAAAAAAATGATTTTGTACCCCTAACTCATACCATATACAAAAATTAATTCAGAATGGATCAATACATAAATGTAAGAGCTAAAATTATAAAACTTTTTGAAGAAGACATATATGTAAATCTTTGTGACCATAGATTAGGCAGTAGTTTCTTAAATGTGACAACAAAAGCACGAGCAACAAAAGGAAAAATAAATTTGACTCCATCAAAATTTAAAACTTTTGTGTATCAAAGGACCTGTCAGGAAAGTGAAAAGACAATCCACAAAATGGGAGAAAATATTTGCAAGAGATGAATATCTAGAATATACAAAGAATTCTTACTGCTCTTACAAACAACCGAATTTTAAAAAATGGGCAGACTCAAATAGACATTTCTCCACAGAAGATATTCAAATACCTGGTCACTAAACACATGAAAAGATTCTCAGCATCACTGATCATTAGGAAAATGTAAATAAAAACCACAATGAAATACCACTTCACACCCACTAGGATGCTATAATTTAAGAAGAAAGAAACAAATAGAAAATAAGAAATGTTGGTGAGGATGTGGAGAAGTTGTAACCCTCATAAATTTCTCAGAGAAAGCAAGCAGGCTTTCTGGCACTACTAATGTTAGATGCATTTAACTCCAAACTTGAATGACTTATTATCAACTGCGGGATCCCTTATTTCAAATGCACTTTAGATGTATATGTACAGAGAGTTTCAAATGCACACATTTGATTTAGTTGGGAAATATATCACTTCACAAAGTCTGATGCTTCTGACTTAAAGAAATTGTAATCTAACTGTAATAATTCACATGAGGTATTGTCAATCATTTCATATATTCAACAACTTTGTGAAGTAAACACAGATAATATATTTACTCTCATTTTCGAGATTATCAAGCTAGAAATCAGAGCAGTTAAAACATTTTTCATAGAAAAATGAAAACATTTTTCATAGAACTAGAACAAAAAGTTTTTAAGTTTGTATGGAAACACAAAAGACCCCAAATAGCCAAAGCAATCCTGAGAAAGAATGAGCTGGAGGAACCAGGCTCCCTGACTTCAGACTATATTAAAAAGCTACAGTAATCAAAACAGTACGGAACTGGCACAAGGACAGAAATATAGATCAATGGAACAGGATAGGAAGCCCAGAAGTAAACCCACGCATCTATGGTCAATTAATCTACAACAAAGGAGGCAAAACTATACAGTAGAGAAGAGACAGTCTCTTCAATGAGTGGTGCTGGGAAAACTGGACAGCTACATGTAAAAGAATGAAATTCGAACATTCTCTAACACCATACACAAAAATAAACTCAAAATGGATCAAAGACCTAAATGTAAGGCCAGACACTATAAAACTCCTAGAGGAAAACATAGGCATAACACTCTCTGACATAAATCACAGCAATATCTTTTTGGATTTACCTCCTAGAGTAATGAAAATAAAAACAAACAAATGGGACCTGATTAAACTTAAACGCTTTTGCACAGCAAAGGAAACCATAAACAAAACGAAAAGCCAACCCTCTGGGAGAAAATATTTGCAAACAAAGTGACTGACAAGGGATTAATCTCCAAAATATACAAACAGCTCATGCAGCTCTGTGTCAAAAAAACACAAACAATCTAATTAAAAAAATGGGCAGAAGATCTAAACAGGCATTTCTCCAAAGAAGACATACAGATGGCCAAAAAGCACATGAAAAGATGCTCAGCATTGCTAAATACCAGAGAAGTACAAATGAAAACTACAATGAGGTATCACCTTACACCAGTCAGAATGGCCATCATCAAAAGTCTACAAATGATAAATGCTGGAGAGGGTGTGGGGAAAAGGGAACCCTCCTACACTGTTGGTGGGAATGTAAATTGGTGCAGCCACTATGGAGAACAGTATGCTTTAAAAACAATATTTTAAAAAACTAAAAATAGAACTACCATATGTTCCAGCAATCCAACTCCTGGGCATATATCTGGAGAAAACCATAATTCAAAAACACACATGCACCCCAATGTTCATTGCAGAACTGTTTACAATAGCCAGGACTTGGAAGTACCCTAAATGTCCATCAACAGAGAAATGGTAAAGAAAATGTAGTACATGTATACGATGGAATGTTACTCAGCCAAATAAAAGAGCAAAATAACGCCATTTGCAGCAACATGTATGGACCTAAAGATCATCATACTAAGTGAAGCAAGTCAGACAAAAAAAATTATCATATGCTGTCACTCACATGTGGAATCTAATTTTAAAGTGATATAAATGAACTTATTCACAAAACAAAAACAGACTCACAGATTTTGAAAAAAAACTTATGGTTACCAAAGGGGAAACGTGGGGGGGAGGGATAAATTAGGAGCTTGGGACTAACATACACACACTGCTATATATAAAATAGATAACCAACAAGGGCCTACTATATAGCACAGGGAACTCTACTCAATATTTTATAATAACCTAGATGGGGAAACAATCTGAAAAAGAATGAATATACGTATAACTGAATCACTTCGCTGTACACCTGAAACTAACACAACGTTGTAAATCAACTATACTCTAATAAAATTTTAAAAAATAAAATAAAACAGGTAGCTGGTATTTGGCAAAAGGGACCTAGGGTCTTTCCACCAGGGCTGGCAAGATTGTTAAAACCCATACAGTGACAGGAAAGAAGAAAAGTTTGGGCAACCTAATGAAGTTAAAGGATTTGTAGATGCAGAAGAAACTTCACTCTGTTTCATTAAGCAGGTGTTTGTTGAGTGCCTTTAGTATGCCAGGGAATGTACAAGGCACCCTAGATATAATTGTTATGGAGAAAAGAAAGCTATTTCCAGGAAGAGAGATATTACTCCAGTTCCAGATCCCAATACACGGGGAGTCTGTAACTAAAATTACCATCACCATTAGGGGACATAGCTATGTGAACCAATAGAGCAACGATTTCCCAATTTACCAGTCAAACCAATTTTAATAGCTTGCTAACCAATGGGGCAATCATTCTGAAACCCACCAGTCAACTGAATTTATTAACTAGATAATTTGATCAACATCTGGTACTGGGATGTATTCAAAATTGGTAGATGCAATAAAATTAATTGATTTGATGAACGTTTTTCCTTGAACGGAGTGGTTGTTTGATTGATTTAGAAAATTGATTTTAGAACATTTCAGAATTACCGTATGAGTCATTATTCCAGTTCAGCAACTATGTGACCCCTAAGGCAATGGATTACCTTCTCTGTAGCTCATCTGAAGGAAATAAATAATGATGACTTGATCTTCTCTAAGGGTTTCATGAATCAGCAGCTAAAGCCTATTAATTCTTCCATAAATAGAGCTTTCAACATTCTGGGTCTTGGAAAGGAATAGGAGAGAGGCTATCTCTTGGATTTTATCAGCCACTATTTTTCTACAATAGTGTTTACCCAATATATACATTGAAAAGTAAGGAAAACACTATTGTTACTCCCTGTCAGCTGTTTATTGAAGGAACTGAATTCTGAGGCATTCCAGCTCTTTTAAGCCTGGATTAATAATTCCTATCAGGTTTCAGATCACCATGCCTTCCAGGTCAAGAGCCGCTTGCTGTGCAAAGTTCAGTTTTACAATTTTACCCGGCTTTAGCTCCACCTGTACTTCACTCCTCCATCCTTTAGTGAAAATTGCATTACTTTGAAGTTGAAGGTTACATTCAGGCAGGCAGAGCAGCTTTACTCCCACCATGAGTTGGAACAGATAATGGATTCTACAGAGCAGGTGTCCAGTTGACCAAGGTCATCAAACAATGACTCAGTATAAATACCCAAATTTAAGTTGTGGACAAACTCAGCACATGACAGGTGCAGGTGATGAGTGTCCTTTTGTCTAGCTGTCATGGTGACCTGAGGACACAGAACAAATCAAATGAAGAAGCCTGTGCCTGCCTTAGAAGGTTATGTCTTCACTAAACCTGTAGCAACCAGCAGGCTGGCATAACCTGACGGGAATCTCTGCACTTGTTTGGAAGATTTTGTTTCTCGGGAGCTATTTGTTCAGGGAAAAAAACTGAAAGTGGAAAGATGAAGTCGTTTTCTCCTGACATTTCCAAGGATGAATACTTATGAAGGACAAGCAGGTAATCTCTTCTTCAAAACAGTCAATTCAAAGAACCTAGAAAGTCCTTCAGAGTTGCGAACAGAAGATCGCAACTTCAAGAAAAGCACAAGTAAGAAAGTCAGAAGACTGCTCCTGGGAAAGAACAGGAATTATAACCAATATATTACAAGTTCATGGTTCTTGGCACTGCACTGAAGTTTCAATTTGAGACAATGCCTGAAAGTCAAAGTCAAAAGCATCAAATATGTGCGAGGTGTGGATGATTAAAGTCACAAAAAATGGATTTAAGTTACTAGGATTTAAAAAATATATAGTTGATAAAAGAGTTTTAGAAAAACCCTTGAATTATACATGGCAAGGATACATATATTGAAATAGTTTATAGCATTTTTTTCTGGTTTCATAGCTGAAAAGGCTAACATAGTGCTAAATGCTTTGCTCAATGTTAAATCATTAGAAAGTGGATGAGTGTAAAGTTCTCATAACTGTGAACTTAATGAGTGTTAAGTTGCTTTATATTTTCAATGTAGCAAAGAGGTCAGCAAACATTTCTGTAAAGGGCTGTACTGAGAGAGAAATAAGAAGAACCCTTGAATGACTTAAAAAAGGCTGTACACATTAATACTGGTTTATAGAATTGTTCCCCATTCCATAATGGTGAAGGCTGAAGTTAAATGACTTTTCAGTGTTATATCTTTAGAGTGGAAGCGTCCAAACTCAAAGCCATGTCTTCTGGCTGTCAACCTAGTTCTCTTGTAACTTTACCACAGCACGTGTAGCACTCTGTGTATCAAAAAAGGGGCAGGGGAGTGCTTCAAATAGGCACATGAAAAGATGCTCAACATCACTAATCATTAGAGAAATGCAAATCAAAACTACAATGAGGTACCACCGCACACCGGTCAGAATGGCCATCATCAAAAAGTCTACAAATAACAAATGCTGGAGAGGGTGTGGGGAAAAAGGAACCCTCTTGTACTGTTGGTGGGAATGTAAGTTGGTGCAGCCACTGTGGAAAACAGTATGCAGGTTCCTCTGAAAACTAAAAATAGAACTACCATATGATCCAGCAATCCCACTACTGGGCTTATATCCAGACAAAACTCTAATTCAAAAAGATACATGCACCCCAATGTTCAAAGCAGCACTCTTCACAATAGCCAAGACATGGAAACAACCTAAATGTCCATTGACAGATGAATGGATAAAGAGGATATGATACATATATACTGTGGAATACTACTCGGCCAAAAAAAGGAGAATGAAATAATGCCATTTGCAGCAACATGGATACAACTAGAGATTATCATACTAAGTGAAGTCAGAAAGAGAAAGACAAATACCATATGATATCACTTATGTGTGGAACCTAAAATGTGACACAAATGAACCTATCTATGAAACAGAAACAGAATCACGGACACAGAGAATAGACTGGTGGTTGCCAAGGGGAGGGGGGTGGGAGAGGGTTGGACTGGGAGTTTGGGATTAGCAGATGCAAACTATTATATATAGGATGGATAAACAACAAGGTCCTACTGTATAGCACAGGGAACTATATTCAATATTCTGTAATAAACCATAATGGAAATAAATATGAAAAAGTGCATTGGCAGGCGGATTCTCAACCACTGCGCCACCAGGGAAGCCCCAATAAAAATTTTTTTAAAAAATTAAAAAGGCCTCCAGAAAGCTCTGAGTCCAACGGGGCCTCTTAACTTCTCTTCCTCCAGGTTCAGTGCAGCCACAGTTGTGTGGGAACACTTGCCCTCTGTGCTGAGAGTAGGAGCTACGGCCTTCTTCTCTACGGCTAAAGATACAGTTGGCCAACAAATATAATTTCGAGCACCTAGTGTATGCCAGACATTGTTCTAGTTGCTGGGCTACAGCGTGGCTAATTCCTTTCCCTCAAGGGACTTTTATACTAGTTGGGAGAGATAATCAACAAGCATCAAATAACTAAATCAATCAATCATACCCAGTTCTGATCATTGTTAGGAAGAAAATAAAATGAACACAATAAGAAGTAACTAGCACTGGCAACATAAGGAGGGGACTGAGGCAGGCTGGGTTTTTCAGCGAGGCTGGTTGGTGGGTTCATCAAGCAGGGACATTGCTGAAGCAGCAGTAACAGTACCCCAAACAGTAGCCTGAATATTGGAAACAGCAAATGATGAAGGGGACAATGAGATAACATTTCCAATATATATTATTGTTGTGGACCAGGTGACCCATCCAGTGTTCTGAATCTGGGCCAAGAGATGTGGACATGCAGAATAAAATGAGACAGCTTCAGGGTGGAGAGTGAGGATAGGCTTCCCTAGGAGAGAGAGAATAATGGTGGTGCTGGGGTTATATTACCTCTTAACCCTGAAGTTATCCCACATTATCTTAAAAAGGGGTAGATAATAGTTGATACATCCAACACTTACTGTGTACCAAGCAAACATTTTACATGAATTAGTTCACGGAGGAGGATTACCTCACAGAGACTATTGTCCACGTTGTACAAATAAGGAAATCGAGGCACAGGTGGCTTGAGTAACTGTCCTGTGAAAGGCTAAATAATGCCTCCAATGATGTTCATGTCCTAATCCTCAGCACCTGGGAAGATGTTAGCTTACATGGTAAAAGGGACTTTCCAAATGGGATTTAATGTCGAACTTTGTGATGGAGAGATTATTCTAGATTATCTGGATTTGCCCAATGTAATTATAAAAATCCTTATAAGAGTCAGAAAGGAGACGGAAGCAGAGGCAGGAGTGATGTGGCCAGGAGCCAAGGAATGTAAGCAGCTTCTAGAAGCTGGAAAAGGCAAGAAAATATAGACTCCCCTAGGGCCTTCAGAAGGAATGTCACCTTGATTTTAGCCCAGTGAAACTGATTTCAGACTTCTGGCCTCCAGAACTGTAATATAAATTTATGTTGCCTTAAACCAACTAAAGGTGTGGTAATTTGTTTCAGCAGCAATAGGAAACTAATACACTGCCCAAAGCCACGGAGCCACAAGGTGTCAGGGCCAGAATTAAAATCAAGGCAATCTGGTGCCAGAGCAGAGATTTAAGCACTGTTATAGGGCCTCTCACAGGCAAAATAAAATTACAGGTTGAATGCAAAATAAGCGTCACCTAGCTTTTCCTCTTATGCTCAGAATTCCAGGCCTCAAAGAAACTAAGAGAGAGAGAGAGAGAGAGAGAGAGAGAGAGAGAGAGAGAGAGAGAGAGAGAGAGAGAGAAGTGGGATCCTATACCAGCTGGTACACACCAGCCCCCCTTCCTTGCTCCATGTTTTCAGTCATGGACCCAAGAGATCACTAAATAAACCTCCCATTTGAGAGATATGAAATTTGAGGGCTAAAAGGTTGTGACTTCAAGTTAACCAGATGGTTGGTGAAACAGCTAGTTACACAAGGGTCAGGTGGTGATGTGGAGCTACCCACTGATCTCACTGAGTGTCTGGAGCTCGAGGAAAGAGGCTGTGTGGCAAGTGAGAACAAAAGATGCAGGCTTCCTGAAACCTGTGCTTCTCATTATTCGCTTAGAAACGGTGGGAGAAGAAATGTTAATTGCACATCTACCCTATCTCTAGAAGAATCCAAAGTTCTCACTGTAGCAACTTTTTAGCTCCTTGTGATTATTATATTCCCCAATATTAGCCACTTTTATAACCTGGTCGCTGCCCCCAGCTCTCTAACACAACACCTACAACAGAGTGGGCGCTCATAAATATTACTTGAATTAAACAGTAAGCTTATGATAGCATCCTTAGACTAGTGCTTTTTCAACATTTAAGGCGCACGCAGATCCTTTGTGAGCCTCGTTAAAATGCAGATTCAGAGCTAGAAGGTCTGGTTGGGGCCTGAGATTGGGCATTTCTACCAAGTTCCCATATGACGCTGATACTGCAGGTCCATGGTCTATATTTTTCAACGTCCCTTATAATGAGACCTCCCTATCCATATACAAAATAAGTCATACAAAGTTTGGTCATTTAATGAAAGTTTGCACATATGGCGTAGAAATAGATTTTTCCCCTTTTTGGTAGCCCTGCCCTCCCAGTAAAGGGAGCCAATTAGACGCCAGGGTTCAATGGAGAAAGTTGGAACAGTGCCCCCAAATACCTGCTCCCTGCGTTCAGCTCTGTCTTCCAGACGCAGGCAAGGGTGTAATGAGAACAAGGACGACGGAAGTTTCCGGGAGCTCCCACGGCTCTGCTCCTCTTCCATTTTCAGCTGTTAAGGAGCATCTGCCCCTTTCGAACCGCCGAGGTCACGGGCTAACACACCAGAGCGCCGCGCCCGCCTCCGCGCCTTTGCCCAGGCGGAGACGGCCGACGCGCGTGCGTGCGCGTTCGGTATAAATAGATCGCAGGCGGCGGTCACTGGACAGAGCCGGGCTACGGGCACCGCGGGCCATGGCGGGCGAGGACCACCAGTGGCAGGGCAGCATCCTCTACAACATGCTCATGAGCGCGAAGCAAACGCACGCGACTCCGGAGGCGCCCGAGGCACGGCCGGGGGGAGCGTGCTGGGGCTGCTCCTGCGGCTCGGAGCCCCCGGTGGGCAGAGAGGGGCTGCCAGGTGAACGGGCAATGGCGCTCCTGTACCGCTGCTGCTTTTGCGGTGAAGACCACCCGCGGCAGGGCAGCATCCTCTACAACATGCTCACGAGCGCGAAGCAAACCCAGGAGACTCCGGAGGCGCCCGAGGCCCAGCTGGGGGTCGCGTGCTGGGGCTGCTCCTGTGGCTCGGAGCCCCCGGTGGGCAGAGAGGGACTTCCGGGTGGGCGGGCAGTGGCGCTCCTGTACCGCTGCTGCTTTTGCGGTGAAGACCACCCGCGGCAGGGCAGCATCCTGTACAGCTTGCTCACCAGCGCAAAGCAAACGCACGTGGCTCCGGAAGCTCCTGAGGCGCGGCCGGGGGGCGCGTGGTGGGACCGCTCCTACTGCGCGCAGAGGCTGGGGGGCAGAGAGGAGCTGCCGCGTGGGCGGGCCTTGGCACTCCCGTGCAGCTGCTGCTTTTGCGGTGAAGACCACCCGTGGCAGGGCGGCATCCTCTGCAACGTGCCCACAAGCGCAAAGCAAACGCACGTGGCTCCAGAGGCACAGCCGGGGGCCCCCTGGTGGGACCCTTCGTGCGGCGCGCAGCGGCGGGTGGCCCTGAAGAGTCCACAGGTGGTCTGCGAGGGAGCCTCGTCGGGCCTGTTGAAGACGCTGCGCTTCGTCAAGTACCTGCCCTGCTTCCAGGTGCTGCCCCTGGACCAGCAGCTGGTGCTGGTGCGCAGCTGCTGGGCGCCGCTACTCATGCTGGAGCTGGCCCAGGACCGCTTGAACTTTGAGACGGTGGAGACTTCCGAGCCCAGCCTGCTGCAGAGGATCCTCACCACCAGGCGGCGGGAGACGGAGGGCGACGAGCCGCAGCCACATTTGGTACTGCCGCCGGAGGCCGAGCATTTGCCGTTGGCCTCAGAGGTGCAAGCCATCAAGGGCTTCCTCGCCAAGTGCTGGAGCCTGGACATCAGTACCAAGGAATACGCCTACCTCAAGGGGACCGTGCTCTTTAACCCGGGTAAGGGCGCCGGCCTCGGCTCTGGCTTTTCTCTGCTCCTACAAGCACTGGGCAGTACCTACCCCTGGCACAGACACGTGAAGAGTTTTCATCGTTAGGGGAGTTTGCGGGGCACAAGTCAGGAATCATGACAAACTCAGCAGAGTTGGTGGAGCTCCAGAAACCATTCCTCGTGGGTGGGGTGCTGCCAGAAACTCAGCCGAGAGGTTTTTTTTGTTGAGGTTTGTACTTAATCTCTCTACACCTTTCTGTTACTACAGAAAAGTTTGTGCTTTCAGGGACATGGCTATTCCTTCTCAAATCTTTTAAATCCAGTAGCGTAGCTTTAAAAAAAAAGTTTGTGTTCGCTGCAAATTTTGCAACGTCTCTTTCTGAAACCCAGCTCTGAAATGTACTAGAACCTTTTGTTTGGAGGAAGTCTATTAAGGCTGGCAAGAGAGGAAACATTTGTTAAGGACCCACAGAGACACCATCCCCTGGGGACACTCTCAGACAGGACACTGGACTTAGTGTTTCATGTGTCTGTCTCTGAATGGTCATTTTAATGGTCCTAAGCAGCTGGACTGTCTCATCATCTAAGTGTAAGTATCAGGTTAGCAAAGGGGTAGGAGAAAGACATGTTAGGCACTGCACGCAGGAGCACTGTATTTTAGAGCCTTTAGACTTTGCCCTTCACCCTTTCCTCATCCCATTGGCAGGTTAGGTAGTCTAGTCCCAAGTGACCTTACTCCAAAATAAATGGCCAGTGAGTTGTGGAGCATGGGTCTCCAGTCTCCTGGGCCCAAGGGGATGTCTGCTGCACCACACTTTCAGGTTGTCTGTTGGGTGCTGGACACTCTGCCCCACACAGGCAACCGAATCATAGGAGAACATCTCCCTGGACAGCCCAGCACCTTGTCTCGAGTATGTCCTACTACTAGAGTCATCTTCAACCAGCATCCTCCCAGAAGGGTCACAAGTGGGCAGGAAGTTTCCAGGCAGCTTGAGTTGGGAGAGTATTTATCATGCTCCCTCCACATCCTTTTTTCCTGACACCAGGAGTCTCAGGGTCATGTCCTTGCCTCCTGCCTAGCATTTTTGAAGGGGTATAGAGCAGGATTTAATGGGCTAATAATTCATTCAGACCTCACATTTCAGGACTTAAGAGACCTCAGTTCATCCCAGTGATCATGATAGGTTACTTTTTGCTTGTATCATTGTTTTCTAAACCTGCCTGTGCACTTGGTGGTGTTGGCGGGGAAGGCGGTCCTTCAAAGTCTTTCTGGGCCCCTCCTCTGCAAGTTCTGATTCGGTAGCTCTGGTGCAGGGTCAGCAAATCTGCATCCATAATAAGTGCCTCAGGTGGTTCATTGGGAAGACAGTGTTTTCTCGCTCCTTCATCTGTGTTATTAGACACCTACCATGTGCTTTGTTCTGTTGGAATAAAAAGGTAAGACAAGGGCTCAGCTTTCAGAAGTTTACATTCCGCTAGTTCCCCTCTTTCCCTCCACCCTGTTTTGCATCCCTTATTCTTGCTCTGCTTTTCTGAATCCTCTCTCAAATAAGTTTAACCAGCTAAGCTGGGTGTGCTTTAAACATAAATATACCTGCATCTGGGAAAAAGAAATGCCTGCTAAGTGTGTGGCCTCTCTTTGCTGTTTATCATTTTGTATCCCCTGATTTTTATGTTTAAACATTTCCCTCCCGCCTCCCATGGAGTCCATCTATCTGCCTTTTCTCTTTCTTGATTTTACTTTGAAGGCAAGTCTTTTTTTTTGGGGGGGGCACACTTTTAGGGGATAATGGGAAAAGAGGAGTGTGGTATGAAAGCAGAGAAAAGTGGAGTTCACAAGATGAAGTTTTAATAAGCCATGAATTTAGACCTGGTGGAGCTTCCGATTTCTGGTGGTTTCACACAAGCCTCTTCTTACCCTCATGAATGGAATCCAAGTGTAGTAAAATTGGGTCTCAAGCCTGGATAATGAGCTGTAGGTAGGAGGGGATGGTAATCCGTGGACTGGGGTAATCAGAATTGGAATATGGATTAGAGATGTTGCTCTATTTTTGTTCTCATTTATCAGATTTGATATTTGCCTCTACTAGAAATGACTCGCCTATTGCTATTATTTTTTTTTTAAAGAACACTGGCTGGTTCTGTTACTCTGTGATGATTAGCATGCTTTTAAAATACTTCTCTGTTGGATTTTGTAGAAAAAGGGAAGGAAAGTGATTACAATAATCAACATCATTTAAACCGAATGGTAAATTGGTAATTTCTTAAATACAAGTTAAAGAATTTTACAGTAATATTACTATCATGGAGGATCAAAGGACTTTTAAAAGCAGCCTCCTCTTACCACATTCTTTATAAAACTTAGAGGCATTTAATCTTTCCTGCATTGCATTTCATTCAGTTTTACTTGGATATCACACTATACTGCAAGAAGGTAATGCAATCTCTATTTGAAAAGTAACTTTTGTACCATGTTGCAATCGATGTTTTCATGTTTACTTTTTAACCCTCTAATGGCTGTAAGACAATGCTTTCAAAGACTGCTTTATTTTTTTAAAGAACCTTTTGGAATGCGCATTTGAATCACTTTTTTAAAAACCTCCCCAGTACAGAAATCATGGTACAATGAGCTAAGTGGCCAGAGGTATCTCTTAAATTATTATGGGACTCTAGACTAAAATCAGCCTGCAGGCAAATAATTTAAATGAGACTGTCAGTCACAGTTGGTGGCTGTGAAGTTTACCACCATGGGCTGTAATCATTACAGTGGTGGGAAATTCAAGGGAGGATGGTAAAATATTACCTAGCAAAACCTCTTGCCTTTATACTAAGGCCTGTTTCCCATAGGTAAAAGGTGCACACTTCTTGAAATAATTTTAATTTCTTTGTACGTGCATACATAGTGAACTGGAGCAATGATTCATTAAACTATATTCTACTGTCATACTGAATTAAGTGTGCATTTGTTGGCTCAGGGCCAGCAGTTTTTAAATGTGAGCATACAAACATAGTGAATATTAAATAAGAATAATTACATGATATTTCCTTCTTGGAAGCGTTGCTCCTGAAACCTTAGAAGTGGTTTGGCACTTTATCCTTGCTGTTGAAAAGAACTTTTAACCAGGAAGCTTGAGTGCTTTTTTAATTGGGGAAGGGGGCAGAAATGGATCTATTTAAAAAGCTAGCAAAGGGCTCAGAGTGAGCTGTTTCTAACAAAGAGATTTTTCTCCCTTTTTCTCCTCCAGACCTACCAGGTCTGCAGTGCGTGAAGTACATCCAGGGACTTCAGTGGGGAACACAGCGGATACTCCGTGAACACATCAGGGTGACACACAGGGAGTACCAGGCCAGATTTGCCGAACTGAACAGCACCCTTTTCCTGCTGAGATTCATCAATGCCAATGTCCTGGCCGAACTGTTCTTCAGGCCCATCATCGGCCCAGTCACAATGGATGATATGATGCTAGAGATGCTCTGTGCGAAGTTATGAAGGCACAGGGGCCACACACATGCAGTTCACCATGAAGCACACATAAGGAGCTGTGGGCAGAAGAGTGTAAAATAGAGTAAAATAAACTTCCTTATTATTTTTACATGCATAGTATTTTTGTATTCAATTAAAGAAAAACTTTAGTTACAAGCAATGAGAAAATCCTCTGTTCCATACTGTTTCATTGCCAAGGAAAACATTTGCCAACAGGTAACACATCTCTGTACATCTTTAAGGAACGAGCAGGGGGCTACACTCATATGCTATTTTCACAAGTTTAGCCACTCTCTCCAATGAACCTGCCAAAATCAAATTTGTAACTTTAATTTATAATGTTAAGGTGTTAACCACTAATTTGATTGCGAAAAGGTTCATCAGGGTTTAAGTAGGGCTTCAAAAAATATTAAAAACCTAGGCAACATAAACAAAAATTATCTTTGTAGGTTGACTTGGCTCTATCTTCTCCACTCCCATTTGGCTGTGTGGAAGACTTTGTACCAAGTCAAGTGGAAATCTGTGATCAGAGAAGCACCTGAAAGTGAAGTAGGAGATATTTCTGAGTTTTGGTGTGGGATTTTTCTGTACACAGTAAGGAAAGTTCAACAAGAAACTTACATTCTATAAGGAGGCTCTATAGTTCCAGAAAAATCAACATCGTTATAAACCCCCAATTATATCTCACCTTTTAGATACATTATATATGTAACTGTCACATTGAATGAGCATGGTATGAAATATAAAGTGACTTTATCGTTGGCTCCTGCTGCCCCTTTAAATGCAATCAGTAGAACTAGTTCTTCCTTGTCCCCAGATAAAATTTAGGGCACTAAATGTTTATTCACTGATAGGTAATAAATTGCCCATCAGTGATTAAATACATCTAGTCTAGGGTAATAACCCATTGCAAGGAGTCTTGAAATTCCTTTTGTGCAAACCCCTTTGGCAGTCTGATGAATCCTATGGACATCTCAGAATCAGTCTCTCAGAATAATGCAGCAAATACTTAGGATTACAAAGAAAATGAATTATGTCAAAGGATAGTACTAAAAATGTTAAACTTGGACTTCCCTGATGGCACAGTGGTTAAGAATCTGCCTGCGAAGGCAGGGGACACGGGTTCGATCCCTGGTCCGTGAAGAACCCACATGCTGTGGAGCAACTAAGCCCGTGAGCCACAACTACTGAGCCCACGTGCCACAACTACTGAAGCCCGTGCGCCTAGAGCCCGTGCTCCACAACAAGAGAAGCTGCCGCAATGAGAAGCCCACGCTTCGCAACAAAGAGTAGCCCCTGCTCTCTGCAACTAGAGAAAGCCCGAAAGCCCGTGCGTAGCAACGAAGACCTAACTCAGCCAAAAATAAATTTATAAAAAAAAAATAGTTAAACTTTCTGCTGTACAGCAGTGACTCAGTTATACATATATATATACATTCTTTTTAAATACTTTCCATTATGGTTTATCTCAGGACATTAAATATAGCTCCCTGTGCTGTACAGTAGGACCTTGTTGTCCATCCATTTGATAAATCAACTATACTTCAATTTAAAAAATGTTAAATTTTAGGGCTTCCCTGGTGGCGCAGTGGTTGAGAAGCCGCCTGCTGATGTAGGGGACATGGGTTCATGCCCCGGTCCGGGAAGATCCCACATGTCGTGGAGCAGTTGGGCCCGTGAGCCGTGGCCGCTGAGCCTGCGCGTCTGGAGCCTGTGCTCCGTAACGGGAGAGGCCACAACAGTGAGAGGCCCGTGTACCGCAAAAAAAAAAAAAAAATGTTAAATTTTAAAAATATTTTGAAATGTGGCATAATAATATACATCTTTATCAACACAAAAACCTATCTGGTGACAGGTCTAGTATCTAAATTTCAAGGCAGTGATCAATAGAATTGAAACTTCAACATAATCTACGTCTATAATGTGATAAGAAAATATTTGGGATTTCCATTAGTGACTGTGTTGGGGGACCCCAAGATCAACACCCCACTCAGGGATTTGCTAGGTCTCGTGGGCCTTAGCCTATAGCCTATAGTTGTCTTCAGGGCTAAGACTCATTACAGAGATACGGTAAGGATATACAGCCAGATCATAGGGGAAAAGACACAGACAGAGTCTGGAGGAATCCATGTGCAGGGTTCCTTTTGCTCTCCCCCTCCCATGGGGGGGGTCACAAGCACGTTATTCCTCAGCAATAAAAATTCAACAACATGGGTGTGATATTTCTGCCCAGGGAAGCCCTTTGAGACTCAGAATTTAGGGTTTCTATTGAGGGCTGGTCACATGGGCACCCTTTACCTGGTATGTACCAAAATTCCAAGCACACAGAAAGGGAACAGGGTCTCAGCATAAACCCCCTTGTTTGCACAAACACTCTAGGCCCAGTGAGCCACTCTTATGAGTTAGTTAGGGAAAGGCAGGAACACTCCCCAAATCGAAGTTCCCAGATATCAGCTAAGGGTCAACCTTGCATGCAGGCCATTCTAAGGCTAGCAGTCTCACTCTTGGTATGTGAACTCGTCTTCGCGGTCCACTCCCTTGGCCCTTGGGCAAGGAGTCTTTACAGAATTATGGTCAGGAGAATATCAGGGTGAGGCCAACCTGCAGAAATGATTTCAACGGTGCCCTGTACGGGTCGTTCACAAAGCCAGTTAAAACACATGCCATTAGCACAAAGGTCTATCTTAGAAAGCCAAGTGCCTTCCTCCATAACTTTCTGTATGAACCTTTTTTTTTTTTAACCTGGCCGGAGGTATCAATTCAAGGCCCTGCAGAGCTCTGGCCAGTAAGATGAGACTGACCTGAAGCCTTGAAGGGCTGAGGCAGTGTCAGAATAGTCAGGGCACACATCCAAGAAGTACAATCCCCGAGAGTGCACTGGAAACAAAGTTTCCGATGTTCGGGCACTCCACGCAGGACACACGTTGGGCAGGCGGCAGAGGCTCACAGGGCCCCCAGTGTGGCTTCCCACCGTGGTTCCTCCTGTCCTCAGGTTCTCAACCTGGTCTGAGTCATTCAGTTCAGTCCTTGCTTTCAGGCAGACTGCCTGAGGCAGTCCATTCCAAACAGTTCTGCCAGCGACACTGGTTCATCACCTGCCAAGGGTGAACTGTATTTGGAGGTGGTGAGCAGGGACCGCAGGAGCTGGCCGGCCCCCGCTGCCTCACAGGCAGTTATAAGCGATCTGGGCTTGGCTGTCCATCTGAATCCGACGCGCTCCCACAGCAGCTTGCAAGGCAGAATGAGGGAACATTCTTCTACAGAAAGAGCCTAAAGCTTCCAGAAGCAGTGTTGAAAAACAAAGATCATGAATGCCCCAACCCCGCCCCGTGCCTACCCAGGAGCCAAGAGTGTTTTGGTTGTTTTCTCTGTTGTTACAAAATCTGTGAGTCCTATTCACTAATCCTAACTTTACAATTTTTCCTAATCATTTCTTTTTGGCCCAGAACTTTTGTCTGCAAGAGGGACACAAGCTTTTTCACAGAATAACGTTTTTAGAACTGAACCAAAGAGACACATCATATTCAGGAACTGGTCGGGGTGAAATTGAAACTGAGCCCCCCTAAATCAAGTTTTCCTTACCAAGTTTATGATTAATCTCTCTATCCAAAACTTTATTCCCTTTCTTGTCTCCTCTGACCTCAATCCTATGTGAACTGAGCACTAATCATCCACAGTCAGATGACTAAAAGTGCTGTTGTCAATAACACCATTCATGTACTAAAACTGCTATTATAGATATAATAATGTACAAATTCAGGGTGTTTCTCCAGGGCAAGGTGAGCTCACAGACCCCCAAGCCATGGACCACCTGGCTCCCGAAACCCCGATTCAGAAATGTCACAAGACGATGATTAATCTCAGCCTCTTTGTTCTTTCCCTCTAAAACATGCCTAATTCAAAGACCAAGCTGGAGTGGATCTGAGGCTTGTCTTCCACTCCCTTGCTTGGCACCCTACAAATAGACACTTACTTTGCTGCAAACACCCGCTGTCAGAGTTTGGCTTTCTGTGCCATGGGCACATGAGCCCTTGCTCGATAACAAAAGTCTGATTTTTCGACATTTGAAAAAATGGATTTAGATAATCCCTCCTTACCCCATGCCTCCTGTCCTGATCATTTATCTGATGAGCAGCCTAGAAAAGATCAAACCCTCTCTGAAGACTGCTGCACTGAATGATCCAAGGGCTTTCCTAAGGCCTGTGCAGCAGGAGAAAGGTGAGGGAAATAGAGTCAGGCTGTCAATCCACTGTTGCAAATGGCAGCTAATCTGGGAAAGCAGAACACAACAGCACTCAGGCATCTCCCCTTACCACCCACCTCGCACAGGGGTTCCAGAGTCTGATCTGCCAGCCGGGTAGAGGGGTCCCCGGGAGCACCCTCCCACAACTCCAGCTTTCAGCGGGAGTCACAAGTGAGGACTGCAATCACGCTCTGCATCGGGACTACAGAGCCCATCTGCAACTCTATCTCAAATGGCTCCACTGGAGAACAACCCCTACCCTAGGGCACCTGCAAATGATCCAGCTGGTCCAGCCAGCATTCAGACGTTTTCAGAGCTAGGGTCCCACAGAGGGGTGTCCTAAATAAATGTCCAGCAGCTCCAGAGTCTGAGTTCCCTTCACTGAGCCTGTGCCTGCTTTCAGCTGAACACAGCTCAGTGCTGACAGTGAAACAGCCCACAGCAGGCAGTATCAGGTTTTAGCTGAAATCGGGTTCAGGCAATTAGGATCTGTGAATTCAGCATATCAAAAATGCCAGCAGCTTTTCCTCAGCAGCAGCAAAGCTGAGACGCTGTAGGGCCAGACACCTGTGTGCCAAGTCCAAGTGACAAGCCAGGTTTTCCCAAGCACTTTTTACCTTGTCAGATTTAGAGTCCAAATTGACCCAAGCGAAAATAAACACAACAGCGGAGAAAATCATCAGCCCCTAAGGGGTCAGGAATCTGATTTTACAAGCGCTCATTAGCAAAATAAAAACTGCTGTCTAAAATTCTAAGTATGTATCTTCATCTGGACACCGGTTCCCTTTTCCCAAAGGCTCCAATACGTAAAATCATAGCAAAAAACATCAGTTACAGAGACTTGTTTCCAATACTAAGAGTTTCAATTCCAATCTGCCAACCTGTGGCAGAAAGCAAGGGAGCTGTGTTCCATTAACACTTTTTTTTTCCTTTGCTGTTTTCCCTGGTTGAGATGACCCCTCTAGCATTTATGAAATTAAAAGCATATGCCATTTTACATTAGTTTTTACCATACATCCAGATGCAATAGCCACAAAACGCAAAGCTGTGATTTAAAATTCCTTTTCTTTCTCTTGACAAGTTTACTTAAAGCCCTAGCAGTAAATTCACCATTTACACCCTTCACATCACAGCTGCCCAGAGAACCCAGCTGGAGTGCAAGGGAAGGGGGAGGGGGGAGCTGCAGTAGCAGCTATAGGCTGAAGAAAGGGCTAGAGTGGTTCTTCCTCTGGTTTATCTAAAGGCTTGCTCCATCCCTCAGAACAGATTTAGCCTTTTTTCCCCTTCCCACTTAGAGGAGAGAGCAACTATAAACTCACTTCTATGCTTGGGCCCTTGCTCCCCCTGCCTAGAGTAGGGACGAAGAAAAACAAGTCATCACCTGGGCTGTAGCTATTTTTTCCCTCACTTTAGCGTGCATGGCCAAAAGCAGCCTGGGGGATGCAGTGAGCAAACTCTAGGGATGGATCTATCATGTTGACATTCCATAGGAAGCTTTTACCTCTGATCACGAGCAGCCACTCAGATGTTGCTTCCTACTATGGGTACCTCACTATAGCCACCCAGCTAGCGGGCTTTCAGCATTCCTTGCCTCCCTCTCTTTCTTTCTTTCTCCCCACATAACACTGTAGCTAAATTTCAGTGAGTTGGAGTCATCCTAGCAAATTCCACCATTGTGTTGGAGGGCCCCAAGACCACCCCACATTCAAATATGTGCTAGATGATCTCACAGCACTCGCATGTAGTTGCCATCACAGCTAAGATGATCTATAGCGATGTAGTGACGACACACAGTTGAATCAAAAGGGGGGAAAGACACAAGCAGAGTCGGGTGGAATCCATAAGGCTTCATTATAATCTCTCTCTCCCATGAGGGGTCATTCAGGGTGCACTCTTCCCCCTTCCCGACCGCCTCATTCCCACCCCACTCCAACAAAAATAAGCAACATGTGTGTAACGTTTTTTCCCAGAGAAGCCCATTCCAGACATCGCTGGAGTCTTTGTTAGGGGCACATGAACACCCTCTACCTAGCATGTGCCAAAATTCCAGACTCCCGGCAGGAAATCCGAAACTCAGCATAAGCCACATTGTTTGCACAAACAACCTAGGCACAGTCAACCACCTTTATCACTTAGGGAAGGGCAGGAATACTCCTGAAATGGTACTTCCCAGATTTAGCCAAGGGCCGGTGTTGCATGCAGGCCTTTCTAAGGATAGCACTCTTAAGCTTGCTATGTCAACTCTCTCCTGCACAGACACTAATACTACTGTGTTGTGTCATGTGCATTCATAATTAAAGGAGAGGCTAAATTTCAGTTCGAGTTTAATGAAAATAACTACAACTATTTTTTCCCAAATTCACTGCCCCCCTAATTTCTATCCACTGGCTCCTCCAGCAGAGGGGATGTTCATTGATTACGGATTCAGAACCACTGCAAGTTAATAGCTCGTTTTTCCCAGACTAAGGCTTTTGCAAGTTAAGTGCCTGCAGTGAGATAGCAGGGGCTTCTAACATCCCCTCAACTTGCAGGTCTAGTCCTGCTTCCTCATCTTGCTCGCTACATTTGCAGATGCCCATGGGGTTGGAAGACATCAAGGAGGAAGAGGTAAAGGGAGAAGAGTTCTCACCTGGCTGATGCCCCTCACTCTGTCCTTTTCTCTGGCCATGGCAGATGTTTAGAGTTAATTCCTCTTACCTCGTGGGCACTTGCACAGATTATTTGGAGAACTTTCTCCACCTTTCTCTCATCCCAGATCTCTTGGGATCTCTCTCCTGTAACTACTTCTATATTCCTTCTAGTCTTGCTTCTCGTTCCCCAGTCCCCAGATCTCTTTCTTTCTCTCCAGCTCCTTCTACTAAGTCTTTCACTCCGCTAGGCAACTCTTTTGGGCTGGACGTAAGCTAAACCTGTGGAAGCAGCCTTGTGCCCTCCCGCTCTCGCGCTCTCTCGGGCGCTCTCTGTCTTGCCCCTCCCCCTTTACAAGGGAAACACTTTCTGCTTTGGCAAACTTTGAGCGTGCAGGCTGCCCAACCCGGCCACCTGTTCTGTACTCTGCCATTCCATGTTCTACCTAGCCTGTCTGTTGCCCTTTAGATTTCCAGGTGAGAGTCAGACACCAATCTCTGATACTCCCCAAACTGCAGTGGACACAGATGAATTCCCAAGTCGTCCCCTTAAAGTCCTTCTGTTGACTTGCCTTGAAATGGGAAGTACCTCCGCCACTCCACCTTTGCCTTGCCCTCAGCACGCAGATGGTGCTCCCAAACATTTCTGTCTCCTTTCCGACTTCCATACTTTTGTACGCTTGATGTGGGTGAGGGATTAACAATCACGTCAACTTTGCAGTTCTTGCATGGTGATTTTAAACCTCATTCAGCATCTTTTCTTTGTCCTCCACAGAAACGTGCAACGGAATCCTATTTTAACGTCCAGTTATTACTGTGCATTCATTAACGTTCCTTTCCTAAACAGGTGAACTACGACCTGCACGTAAGTCCAATGAGAGTCTTCTCTTGGTACACATGATGATTTCAATCTCTGTCTCAGTTATATTAAATTTGACCCTCACCTTCTTCTTTTCCATTTTCCTGTTTTAAAATTCTTTTTCTTATAAAATAATAAGGGCAAAGTGCAAGAAACTACTTAAATATTTCACAAACACTGTGACGGGCACACTGAGACGGCAAAGCTTTAGAAATGCAAGTGTTGGTTGGCAACAGCACTGTCGTGGGAAAGCTCCAAATGTTCTCTCATCAGGCGATGGACGAAAGTCCACATTCACCACAGGAAAGGTAGTGCTGGGGTTCAGGTGTATACTTCACTGAGGTGCTGATACTATCTGTAAAGATTAGTTTGGCTTATAATATTCTTTTAAATTACTAATAACAACAGAGAAGTTCACATCTTAGAATTACTAAGTTAGATTTCCTTCCTTCCTTCTTTCTTTCCTCCCTTCCCTTCTTCCTTCCCTCCCTTCCTCCTTCCTTCCTTTCTTCCAAATAATAGTAATCACTAAGAGGTTCAGTGAGTAAATGACAGTTTGTCTCTACTGAAAAACAAGAGAACTTTTGGATTAATCTTGTTAGAGAATTTAGATCTGGATGTAAGAGGCTGGTAGAATGATTGAGGTGGGGGGCAAGCGAGAAGGCCTGACAATAGGTAGAAGAAGGTCTTTTGATAGAAGCCACAGAACCTGAATGCCTACTTAGAAATTCTGTCCGAGTGGTTGCAGTGATCTCACTCTTTTGTTGCCCTCTTTTTCTATCATTGGTTGATGGTGTCCCCTGTAGCACTGAAATTTCTTTTCATTTTGACTTAATTTCATCTTGCATTTACATGAGGTATGATGAAACATGGCCACTAAAGTGAAGGTGAGTGAGATACTGCTCTGAAGAGAAATATACCAATAAACAGTCATCTACAAATTCTTTAGAATAGTAAACTCAGGCATTGTCACATCAGTTACGAAGTTATGTGTATGGATTTACAAAGCCACCATTTACTGTTTTAAAGTAACAATACCAGAGAGTTGGGCAGACTTGTTCACTTCTTTTTATGGAAGTCGTACTGATCAATAGTGCTGAATTCAACTCTTTTCTATTCTATTCTTGTCTGTATGAGTAATCGGTGACGTCTAACCCTGAACCTAATGTTTAAGGTCAGAAAATCTCATCAAACCATAAGCTCAATTTTAGAGCAGAAGACCAAAAGTTCTGGCAGATATTTTAAGAGTGCTTTAAGTGATTACAGAAAGATGCAAGATGGTCTACAGAAAACAAAATGTAAAAATAAGTAGAACAGAAATAGGAAGGTAGCAAATAGCAGAGGATGGGGGACAAAATAAGCAGGGAAAGGGGGAAAACAAATTCATAATATAAAATGTCAAATTTACGTAAAATAGTCTAAATCATTACATTGTTTTACTCTTAATTCATGGATACAAAAAAACATAGAGTAGGGCTTCCCTGGTGGTCCAGTGGTTAAGAATCTGCCTTCCAATGCAGGGGACGCAGGTTTGATCCCTGGTCAGGGAACTAAGATCCCACATGCCACAGAGCAACTAAGCCCACGCGCCACGTGGAGTCTGCGTGCCACAACTAGAGAGAAGCCCACAAGCCGCAACGAAGAGCCCAGGCACCACAACGAATGATCCCGCATGTCACAACGAAGATGCCGCATGCCGCAACTAAGACTCGACACAGCCAAATAAATCAATAAACTAATTAATTTTAAAAAAACATAGTGTATTTCAAGTAAAAGAACTATTTATTGTACCAAGCTCTGTTTTGAGTGCTTTTCAAGGAGTGTATCTTTCAATCCTGACAATAACTCTACAAGTTAAATCCATACTATCTTCCCAAATGAGTTAAGTCAAGGCTCAGTGATTGGGTATCTTTCCCAGGCCCCCATCACTAACATAAGGCATGGCTGGAATTTGAAAGTAGTCCTGTATGATGAGCGCATCTGAGTTTCTACCACCACACCACACTGTCTCCAACTTAGCTGCAGGAGCTAAAAAGAAATAAGTACGTTTGTGACGCTTTATAGAATACATCTAATATACCTTATTTTATTTTATTTTTTTTTTTTTTTTGCCGTATGCGGGCCTCTCACTGTTGTGGCCTCTCCCATTGCGGAGCACAGGCTCCAGACGCGCAGGCCCAGCGGCCATGGCTCACGGGCTCAGTCGCTCCGCGGCATGTGGGATCTTCCCGGACCAGGGCACGAACCCGTGTTTCCTGCATCGGCAGGCGGATTCTCAACCGCTGCGCCACCAGGGAAGCCCTAATATACCTTATTTTAAAATCCAGGTACCTAAGACTACTTTGGGGTTTTGGCTGTGAGTAGATCTGGTGGTTCCTATGTTGCCATTGTATAGTTACAGTGGACACGTTTTCCAGACCAGAAATTGGGACCCAAGGTATGACAAGGAGAGTTGCAGGTTTGTACACGTTTATATGAAAAATTTTATGAAGATATAAAATATAAAGTATATTTAATTCTATGTTTAACAAGTCTCCTCACCTGAAAAGAAAAAGTCACATGAAATATGGTCCACTTGGAAAATACCAAACATATGGTTCTGTAAGACATGCTTCCCTCCTTTATAGCCAAATCTTTTTGATGCTCTCAGGACCAGCCTTCACCCTTACTAATTTAGTCACAATCCTTATTTAGCTAAGGACTTTGAAGCCATTTCAAGCTTCAGTGCAGAAAGGTATTTAATGTTAGGATTCTGACATTTAAAAACACATGTAGAGGTTTTAATAACGTTGATGTAATTATAATGCTTTAAGTGGTTCTTTCTTTCTTACCTCCACGATGCAATTGTAATGAGTCCGATGCTACTATTACCATTGCTTTTTAAATTATAAACAAGGGAATTGCCAATGTGGAAAATGAATCCTAATTCAAATTAGGCATAACGTGTAGAATATAAAATACAAGAAAACTTGCTTCCTTGGCTTCCTTTCTTCCTGCTACAAGATAAAATGATTACTTTTAATTAGCCCCCAAACCGCTCATATCAATACATATATCTGGTTAAATACTAGAAATTATTTACTGGGGCATCTTATACAGGACAACATTTAAACAGTGGATGAATGATAGATAAATCCTTCTAATCAATTGGATGACTGATTGAATCTGTGGTTCCATAATTAGAGAATGTTATTTCTCACTGTCCATACCAAAAATACCAAAATGAAACTAAATCCACTGGTTTGTAAATAGTTTCACTATTTAGTTTTATAATTATTAATACAGTATTATGGGGTCTGTATGCAGACTGCAGATATTTATACTTATATGAATTGGATCACTTTTAGGAGGTAAGGCATATTCTTTTTGCTTCACCACAATTCATACTACTACTTATTGTCTTATATATATTCCATTTTACTCACGTGGGTTATCTTCTGGGCTCCTAGGATTTTAAGAATTAGTACTCTCGAGTGAGAGGATGACAGAAAACATATACATGTTTTATTAGCCATTATATTTTTAAAAACCCTTGGACACCTAAATTAGATGAGTCATAAATGTGAGTGTGCCATTTAATCTCTTTTTGACACTTAACCCCAAATTCTTTGCCTTGGTCTGTGACATCACAGGCACACCCTATAAACATTTCTCTTTTGCCAGTGGCACAATGTTGATTTCAACAACAGAAAAAACTTAAGGGACACTGCCAGGCAATAGCAGCAGGAAGACACTTTCCTTCCAGATCTGGTCTTCCTTTCTTATTATTCAGCACGGAGCCTAGTGACTCTCCTGGCTCAGCTCCAGTCAGCTTCACTCTCCAGCCACACCCTCCCCACTCAGTGGCCCACCAGCTGTGATCTGTGCCCTCTGGCAAGTTTTTCTGACCTCTTTGAAGAGGTCTGAACCTCTGTCTTGGGAGGACCCTCTGCTATGTTACTGTTCTTACATTGTCAACTCTCCTCACTCTAGATATTGTAATTATTTGTTTTAAAACTTGCTATCCCTAGACCCCTTCAAGTCTTCTTTTACCCCATTTAGTGTTTAACTCCCTTTTATTCGTTATTAATTCTTTATGTTAATCTTCCCTATTCAAATTACTGATGCTATTTCTTTTCCTCCCTATATCCGGACATACAGAATGAGCAACTAAAGTCTAGAAAATTTTATTCTAGATAAGATGCACCAAAAATGGTTACAGGCAAGTTAACAGAGTGTTCTAGGAAATATAAATTGAAGCCTGATCTATCGTATGCCAAATTTAGATTCTGTGTGCATAAATGGAGGCCTACTTCTTTATGTTATTTTATATCAATAAACTTTAATGAATACTAAAAGGCTGACTTTCTCATAAGGAGAAAGCTGAAAACCAGGACCATGAATTTTCAGCCTAAGATATCTGAAGTTATGCTGAATAACAATTTGAAGAAAAGTCAGTCTCCAAGGATGCACACAAGGTACATAGAAAACCATGTAGGTGGGGCCTTTCCCTCAGTCATCATTTCATACACATGCCAACAAAATGCCAGGAAGTTATAACTGGGTGGACTGGGTGTCCTTTGTTCTCAAAACTTTTTTTTTCTCTTTGTATGTACGTAAGGTTTTGCAGATCAATAAGCATTTTGATTTCAGCATGCAATTACATTCTCTTTGCTTGAGTTCCTCTGGGTTATGCACAAGGCTTCCTCCTCTGATGCCACTGTATATTTGTTTTTCTGCTCTGATTTCAATGTATGCTGATGGCAAGTTAAATTATGAAAAACCTTAGTCTTTAATTCCATCAAGATGTGGATACCAAAGAAAGGTAAAGATACAAATTAGACGGTACTAGGAAACTTGAACGTAGTTTAAGAAATAAATACAAATAAATCATTTTCCCTTATACTTTCCTTATTCTTCCCTGTGCCATGCACCTCCAATTTTTATCAATGATTTTACTCTAGCCAAGGGCAAAGTAGAGCAGAAAGTTGAATAATTCTGAAAAAGTATATTAAAAAGTTTGACTGTTTGAAAATATTTAATTTTCTCACACCCATTTTTGTTTCACCAGTAATGCCCTTTGTTAACTGAACTGGCAAATCTGTGAAAGACACAAACCTTAGTGCTAGGCCATTTAGACTGAATAATTTTGACCAGGTTGTGTTGATGGCATTTTTACCATCATCAGTTCCTTCTTAATACAGGACATGTATTTACTTAACAAACACTTACTTAGCATGTATATGCCAGACATCAGTATTCTCAAGGCTATATTATTTGCCCAAATCTGAGGAGGCAAAATCCTATGAGAGGCCTTTCATTGCTTAATACCTCTTTCCTTCAAAATACAGATATGCAAAAGGTTAAGTGAAAGTTCTCTCTTTCCTGGAGGCACCCTGCACTGCTCCCCACATTATTCCAGAGGTATTCATTTCAGTTAACAAATTAAAATATAAATTAGAGGACTTTCAGTAGTTTTTAGACACTTTAGGAACGGCAAGGCTTTAAGGTCTCTTCTCTTAGCCTGGAAATGCACAAGTCACCAATTCACATCATCAGCAAAAACTTGGCCTCATCTTTGGGATATCTAAACCCACTCATAAAAAAACAAGTCAAGAGTCTCATGCTCTGTCTATTGAGCTAGCCGGGCCACTGTCCATCGACAGATGAATAGAAAAAGAAATACATACAATGGAATATTACTCAGCTTTAAAAAAGAAGGAAATCCTGCCATTTGTGACAATGTGGATAAACCTGGAGGATGTTATTATAAATGAAATAAGCCAATCATGGAAGGGCAAATACTGCAGGATTATTCCACTTATATGAGGTATCTAATACAGTCAAATTCATAAGAGCAGAGTAGAACAGTGGTTACCAGGAGCTGTCAGAGAGGAGGAAATAGGGTGTTGTTATTTAATTGGTATAAAGTCTCAGTTACGCAAGGTGAATTAGTTCTAGAGGTCTGCTCTACAGCATAGTGCCTATAGTCAGTAATACTGTACTGTGCACTTAGACATGTGTTGAGGATAGATCTTATATTAAATGTTCTTATCACAAAAACAAACAAACCAAAAAACCCAAAGGGACACAAGGAACCTTTTGGAGGTGATGGATATGTCTACTATTGCCTTGATTTGGGTGATGGTTTCACATGTATATGCATATGTCAAAACTCATCAAACTGTGTACATTAAATATGTGCAGTTTTCTGGTATATCCAAAAAAACCCAAACAAGTCAAAACACAAATCAACAAACATTTCTGGCTACGTGCCATTTGTTGCAGTTGAGTTCATTTAAATATTTTTAAAGGTCTGACACTTTTCTAAAGAACTCTCCTACTTTCTGAGTCTTTTCTCACGTTGCATCTGTCTTCTCAAAGTTCCATCTGATAGTTAAAATTCTGTCTACTTTTCATGGCCATTTCAGATAATTCTTTCTCCAGGAAACTGTTTTATCTATCAAACCAAGATAATTTCTTCTCCTCCACAATACTTCCTAACTTGTTTTCAAAGGGTACCGTAAGAGTGAACGACCACCTTTCTCTGATGTTTTGTTCTGTTTAGTTTTCACTAATGTATTAGGAACACATCGTATACATTTAAAAAAAATATTCATTCTTTCTCAGATTCTTTTCCCATCTAGGTTATCAGAGAATATTGAGTAGAGTTCCCTGTGCTATATAGTAGGTCCCTGTTGGTTATCTATTTTATATAGAGTAGTGAGTGTATGTTAATCCCAAGCTCCTAATTTACCCCCCCACACCATATTTCCCCTTTGGTAACCATAAGTTTGTTTTTGAAATCTGTGAGTCTGTTTCTGTTCTGTAAATAAGTTGATTGTGGAATCTAATTTAAAAAGTGATATAAATGAACTTATTTACAAGGCATCCTATGGTTTTAATTAATGAGGAGGGCCAGAAAGATTACTCAGATTATACTTCCTAAGAGAAAAATATAATTTCTCTATTAAATTCCTCCAATAACGAGGCCAAAACGAACTTTATCACTGGAAAATCATAAAAGGAAAGTGAGAAAGCTCAGAGATTTTCATGCACAATTGCACCCTGCCTCCACGCTATGTTTGGAGCACCAGTCTCAGGAGTCCTTCCCTACTTAGAAGGTGGAGAGGTTTGATGGGTTTGCAGAGCAAGGACTCCTTCCCCTTCTTCGTGGTGGGCAATCTCCTCCCCTTCTGAACAGTGGCAGCTGCCAGGCACCCCAGTGGACATCTCTTCCCAAACCTTTTCAGAGCCCTGAGGGCAGGCAGCATCTGAAGGCAGTCAGGGGTGGGGAATCTTTCCTCCCCTTGGACAGGGACTGCTAGCTGCAGTGCTGCAATTTCCCTGGTGTCTAGAGTTTCCCTGGATGTCCCTCTCCAAGTCCCAGAAGATACCGTGGCAACATGGGGCATTTCAGCTCCAGGTGACCATGCAGTAACTACCCCCCACCCCCAATCCCCATGGAACCTCAGTGCCTGAGAGAAGCTCTCCACCTCCCAGGTCTACTTTCTTTCATTTTCTTTTCACCAAGTGTGGGGATTTACATCAAGTAAGAGTTAAACTAACTAACAGAGAACAGAAGGAAACTTTTAGCTGGTTATGACGTTGACACAGGGGAGAGGAGGTGGAATTAAGTAAATTACGATTTAATAAGAGTTCTTCTGCCAAAAAAAATTACGGTTGGACCAGAAATGTGTTGGTTTGGTAGGCCAGCATCAATTTCCTCTCCCTAAAAGCACCCAACAGTTTTTTTTAGGAATTACTTCTTTATTGAATGCAGTCTCGTGGGCTGTGAACAATGGCTCTGTCCTCCCCCAGCTAAGGGGTGGGCACATGACCCAATCCAAACCAGTGTAAATATTGGGCAGAGAAATAAAGATCAACAGTGGTTGCAATTTCATTCTTCCCTGGTGTGGGAGATGTGGGCAAGGATGTTCTGACTATCCCAACTGCTGATTTCCATTTGGGACCTTAAAGACAGCCTTGGTTCTGGCCCATTTGAAAACCTAGCCCCTGATAGTTTTCCACATAAATGCTGCTTAACATCAGCAAAATGGGATTTTTGTTGCTTAAAACCAAAGAAACTTCATTATATAATGGCATAACTCAGAAAAAAAAAATCTATAGAATGAACACTGATGTCTCAAGTATATTAAGCCCTTATTACCTGGTCCGTGGCTTGCCTGACAATGTAACAAGATTAAGCACCAAATATGTCAACATTGAGTATATAAGGGAATCTGCTTGTTTTTGTACACTCCACAGAAAAAATATCTGTAGCATTTGAAAACATTTTGTTCACTTCAAAGAGATCTGACAAACAGTGCTTTGGAATGGTTCTAAACCTCAGGCGTAAACAAACTAAATGATGAAAACATGAATTCCTCCTCTTCCCTTTTAGATAAGATTGCTTGCAGTAATAAACACTAGTGTTGCCAGGGATCTAGTCAACTGTACACTGTCTGAATGGAAGGCCAGAACAATTTGTTCCATATAAAATTTACACCATTAGTTGGAAAATTTATAGTACTGGGAAAAGATAATTTCCTTTAAAACATTTATAGGTGAGAAAAATATATCAGCTAAAAATTTTGGAACAGATTCCCTTATTAATGTATTTTATCATGTAGAAGTTTGAATGCCAGTGTGCTTTTCAATACATGGCCCAAGTGCTTTATGACTGAAGTTTCTTTGCTGTCTCAAGAAAGGTAAGGGCCTAAATGAGCAAAATAAATAAGTAAATAAATGAACTATGTTGAGAATATGGTAACACCACAACATAAGCCCATACAATGAAAATCAACTATAGTAAATATTACTGTGAAAGATTCCTGAGGATTCTTTAAAATCTCCTCTTTGGAGATCATCATGGTATTTGCCTGTCACTAGAGTGAGTCCAGCACTTCCAGCACTAGTCTGTCCTGCACTACTGGACTAGATTGCTCTTTCTTAGGTGAGCTCCAGCTTAAACTGTGTCCCCATGCTTCAGGTTCATGTTTCAAAGAAAAAAAAATGCTTTTATAAAATCCTAGAACCACACCCATTGAGGTAAGAAGCTCCAACTGTCACAGCTACTGGGAACAGAGACCGAGAAAGAAGATTCAACTCTCCCATCTCATGCTAATTCCCAGGCTTAAGATAGTTAGAATTTTCTACACATTGAAATTTTGGCAAACTGACTTCTCAAAAGTCTCATATGTGGTTAATACGACTCCACTCTACACTTAGTAAATTATCCTCATGGCAGATCTTAAGTCAACTGCAGCCTTCTTTAGTTGTACCTCACTTATAACTCCATCTTGTGGTTTACCCTACTAGCTGGTAATCAGCTGGTAATTTGCCATCCAAAGTTAGTTGATTAAACAATAATAGCTACCAGCGTAGATCATGTGCAAGGTTCTTAACAGACTTTGTCAAATTTAAACCTGAAGGGTGGGTATTATTATCTCCATTGTATAGACTTAAAAAAAAAAAAGGAAGGTTCAAACAACAATAACAAAAATAAATGAAAAAAACCAAACCAAACAAAAACAAACATGTAGATACAGAGAACAGAGTAGTAGTTACCAGAGGGGAAGGTGCAAAATGGATAGAGGGGATCAACTGTATGGTGATGGATGAAAACTTAAATTTTTGGTGCTGAGCATGCTGTACTGTATACAGAGGTAGAAATATAATGTTGTACACATGGAACTTATAAACCAATGTTACCTCAATTAAAACAACAAAAAAGAAAGGAAGGTTCAGAGGAACCTGTCTGAGGTCACACAGACAGTAAGAGAACAAGATCTTATGCACATGTAGACTCCAAAACTGTTCTTTATCCTTTACCATGTTATCCACGTACAAACAACCATCAGTAATTTCATTTTAGAGCTGGGAGTCTATTCAGATGCAGTAAAGTGCAATAGATAATAGAATAAAATTTAGAACCAACTTAGGCCTTATTCCTATGTTAGCTTCTTACTTGAGGGTGACCCTGGGAAAGTAAGGTAACCTCACTTCTCTGTGACTCAGTTTCCTCATCTTCAAAATGGGGATAACAACAGAAACTACCTTATAGAGGTGTTGTAAAGATCAAACGTGTAAATGCACAGAAAGTTTTTGGAGGTGTCTGGCACACAAGTGCTCCACTGCTTCATAAATGTTAGGTATTAATACTGCATATGTGACTGCTGGGGACATGATTTCCCCTTGTCAGTTCTGATCAAGTCTAGGATTCTGGGGGCACTGCTTTCAAACTGTATGGTGTGGCTTCCTTGAGACCTCTTACTGATCAGGTAGTATTAATTATGTGGCCAACACCAAATTAGGCAGATGCAGGATAAAAAGCAGCATAAGATAGTTTCACTCTGCATAAAGAATTTCTAGCTAGAGTCAAGTTACAAAAGAAAAAGGCACAGCCAAATAGCTGAAGCTAAACGGGTGACTGGCTGCCCACAAGGAGGCCTAGCACAATGGATGTAACTGCTTGGTTTCATCTTGTCCAGCCCCTGGCCCTCTTCATTGTATGCCTAGAAATCCAAGTTCCTTGGTGCCTCTTCTAGTTATCTATCCCTGCCTAAAAATATCACCCCAGAATTTCGTGGCTTCAACCAGCAGTGGTCATTTACTATCTCTCACAGTTTCTGGGCTCTGGGAATTGGGAGACAGTTAAGTTGGGTGGTTCTGTCTCAGTGTTTTTCACGTGTTTGCAGTCAGTTGGTGGCTGAAACAGGAACAAGAGGTTGGATCTAGAGTAACAGGAGGCATTTCACTCTCTTCATATAGCCTCAGGCTCTCTCCATGTGGTCTCTCCAACCTGGTAGCCTCAGGGTAGCCAAACCTCATACTTTTTTTTTTTTTAGTTTCTCACTGCTTATAAAAGTTTTATTTACACTACACTATACCCAAATACATGTGCAATAGCATGATGTATAAAAAACACAATGTATATACCTTAATTAAAAAATAATGCTGTTGGAAAAATAGCATGAATAGACTTGCTTGATGCAAGGTTGCCACAAACATTCAACTTGTAAAAAATACAGTATCTGTGAAGTACAGTAAAGCAAAGCGCAATAAAATGAAATATGCCTGTATCAAATTTTTTGATGTTTGATTAGTTCTAAATGCAAAATGCCTGTGTGTGTGTGTGTGTGTGTGTGTGTGTGTGTGTGTGTGTGTGTGTGTGTGTGTATGCATGCAGGCGTCCATGGTGACAGGGTAGAGATAGTGGGGCGGTTGATAAACCTAAATCCAAACTTTATAGTAGCCCAACTGCTAATCAATTAAAAAATTCAACCACAAGCAGACCTCTTACTTGATGTTCAGGGATCCGAAGGGTGACTGTCCCAGACAAAATAGGCAGAAGCTTTCCCCAGACACCAAAGTCACTTCTACTGCATTCTCTTTGTCAAGGCAGTGACAAAAGTCTGCCCAGCTTCAACTGGAGAGTACACAGGCCCCACCTCTCAGTAAGAAGAAAGTCAAAGCATTTGCATGAATGTTTTAAATCACCACAGTGCCTCAGAATTGTTTGTATCCAGGATGTATCCAAATTCACAGGGCTATAACATCAAATTGGAAAGTTAATTTATAATTAGAATCACAAACTGAAGCCAGCTTGACATGCCTTTTTTAACAGATAGGCTGTGCTAGATGCCAAAATATCAGAAAGTCAAATGCTGCATATGGAATGAGACAAGAAGAAAAAAAATATTTGAAATGTTTAATATCACTAGGAGTTCACCTCCTCACTGTTAGGGAGATCAGGTTGGCATGACTGGGCTTTTGTTTTCCCAGACAGTATTGCATTGATGTGCCAACATTTGTTTCTCCCTGCTTACCTAAAATTTTTGTTGCCAAATATATTTCCTCCAAATTGAACATTTAAAAAAATGTTATTATGATACCCACTATGTTTTGCTGTCCTGGGATGAGTGTCTCTTTAACATGCCTTTCCAAATCTTTGTGCTTAGAGGATAATCTTATTTATGTAACAGGAATGAATCTCAAACTAAAATTTAGTTGTTCAAGAAATATTCAGTCGTTTATTCTTGAAATCAAATTAAAACTGACCTCAAGTGCTAAACCCACAGGGCCAGTGAGATATTCAACCCTAATCATTCTTCAGACTTCCCCTCTCCCAGTTTTGGCCCCCAATCCTGGGTCTAATGGTGATCCCTATGCTGCTCCTGGTCCTAATGCCCCTCTCTGTTATTTCTTTGCTATACTTGAAACATAGCAATCTTCAGCAAGGCTGGAAACCACATAGCTCAAGTCTAGCCTAACCTGCATTCTTGCCAAATCCCTAGAAAATTGCTACCAAATGGTGTGCTGATCCTAGATGTGAGCAAGACAACTGTTAAAGTTTTTAAAAAGTCATAAAAACATAGAGATTCTGTGTAAAAAAAATGATACCTTTTAAAATCTCATCCCCCAAAATAAAGTACTTAGGAATAAACCTGACCAAGAAGGTGAAAGATTTATATGCTGAGAATGACAAAACATTAATAAAGGAAACTGAAGATGATTCAAAGAAATGGAAAGGTATCCCATGCTCTCAGATTATAATTAATATTGTTAAAATGGCCATACTACCCAAAGCAATCTACAGATTTAATGCGATCCCTATCAAATTACTCATGACATTCTTCACAGAACTAGAAAATATAAATTTTATATATGGAACCATAAGACTCAGAATTAACGAAGCAATCCTGAAGAAAAAGAACAAAGCAGGAGGTATAACCCTCCCAGACTTCAGACAATACTACAAAGCTACAGTAATCAAAACAGCATGGTACTGGCACAAAAACAGACATATGGATCAATGGAACAAAATAGAGTGTCCAGAAATAAACCCACACACCAATGGTCAATTAATCTTCGACAAAGGAGGCAAGAATACACAATGGAGAAAAGAGTCTCTTCAGCAAGTGGTGCTGGGAAAGTTGGACAGCTGCATGTAAATCGATAAGTTAGAACACATCCTCTCAGCATGCACAAAAATAAACTCAAAATGGCTTAAAGACTTAAACATAATACATGATACCATAAAACTCCTAGAAGAGATCATAGGCCAAACATTCTCTAACATAAATCATACCCATGTTTTCTTAGGTCAGTCACCCAAGGCAATAGAAATAAAAACAAAAATAAACAAATGGGACCAAATCAAACTTACAAGCTTTTGCACAACAAAGGAAACCATAAACAAAATGAAAAGACAGCCTACGGAATGGGAGAAAATATTTGCAAATGATATGACCAACAAGGGCTTCATCTCCAAAATATACGAACAGTTCATACAACTCAACAACCAAAAAAACCAAACAACCCAATCGAAAAATGGGCAGAAGACCTAAATAGACATTTCTCCAAAGAAGACATACAGATAGTCAGTAGGCACATGAAAAGATGCTCAACATCACTAATTATTAGAGAAATGCAAATCAAAACTACAATGAAGTACCACCTCACACCGCTCAGAATGGCCATCATTAAAAAGTCTACAAATAACAAATGCTAGAGACAGGGTGGAGAAAAGGGAACCCTCCTACACTGTTGGTGGGAATGTAAGTTGGTACAGCTACTATGGAAAAAGGTATGGAGGTTCCTCAGAAAACTAAAAATAGAATTACCATATGACCCAGCAATCCGACTCCTGGGCATAAATCCAGACAAAATTATAATTCAAAAAGATACACACACCCCTATGTTCATAGCAGCACTATTCACAATAGCCAACACATGGAAACAACCTAAATGTCCATCGGCAGATGAACGAATAAAGAAGGTGTGGAACGTATATACAATGTAATACTACTCAACCATAAAAAAGAACAAAATAATGCCATTTGCAGCAACAATGGATGCAACTAGAGATTATCAGACTAAGTGAAGTAAGTCAGAAAGAGAAAGACAAATACCATACGATATCACTTATATGTGGAACCTAAAAAGAATGGTATAGGGACTTCCCTGGTGGCACAGTGGTTAAGAATCCGCCTGCCTAATGCAGGGGACACGGGTTCGAGCCCTGGTCTGGGAAGATCCCACATGCCGCAGAGCAACTAAGCCCGTGCGCCACAACTACTGAAGCCCACGCGTCTAGAACCCTTGCTCCGCAACAAGAGAAGCCACTGCAATGAGAAGTCTGCATACTGCAACAAAGAGCAGCTCCCGCTTGCCGCAACTAGAGAAAGCCTGCATGCAGCAACGAAGACCCAACGCAGCCAAAAATAAATAAATAAATAAATATTAAGAATGGTACAAATAAACTTATTTACAAAACAGAAACAGATTCACAGATGTAGAAAACAAACTTATGATTACCGGGGATAAGGGGGTGGGAGGGATAAATTGGGAGATTGAGATTGACATATACACACTGCTATATATAAAATAGATAACTAATAAGGACCTACTGTATAGCACAGGGAACTCTACTCAGTACTCTGTAATGGCTTACATGAGAAAGAATCTAAAAAAGAGTGGATATATGTATATGTATAACTGATTCACTTTGCTGTATACCTGAAACTAATACAGCATTGTAAATCAACTATACTCCAATAAAAATTAAAAAACAAAATAAAGTGACTGCAGAAAAATGAGATGAAGGAGATAATGGTCAATGTAACCTTAAAATTTGTTTAAATATGATACACACAAAGTTTGTCTTCAAAATTCATAGCAAAATTCATTCTCCTTTCTGCTGAAAAATGTCAAAGATGCCATGAGACTAAAATGTTTAGTTAGTCTGGGAGGTTACACTATGGCTCCTAGTATTTAGAAAAACTGGTTGAAAAAAAAAAAAAACAACTCAGGCGATTAAGATCACACAAATAGTTCTTGACAAGCTCTTGCTAGTAAAATGTTTGTCTTTCTCAGTAGAATTACCCAGATATCAATAAACATTATTTAACTAATAACTAATTGATGATAAACAATTTCTGCATTTTAACTGAGAGGCAGTTTAGCAGAGTGAATAATAACCTGCCCTCTGAAGCCAGACTGCCTGGATTGAAATCTCAGCTCCACCACTTACTAGCTGTTAAGTTTCTGAACTTCTGTAGTTTGCACATTTATAAAATACTAAAGTAAAAAAAAATAGATTCTGCACTCCAATTACTCTCCAAATAACTGCAATTTCACATTCCTTCACATTTTTTAATTGAAGTTCCATTGATTTATAACATTTTATAAGTTTCATGTGTACATTATATTTCTATTTCTGTATACACTCAAACATGGTCACCACTGATAGTTTCCATCTATTACCATACAGCTGATCCACTTTACCTATTTCACCCTCTCCCCCACTGCCCCTTACCCTCTTGTAACAATTACTCTGTTCTCTGTACCTCTGTGTTTGTTTTTATTTGGTTTGGTTTGTTCATTTACATTGTTTTTGTTTGTTTGTCACTCTTTTTCAGAGAGACAAGAAATGTCTTCTACCTAAGCAGGATTTCATAATTTCTATAGATTAGTGACTGCTGAGTATTTTCCATTCTTCTCTGTTCTGAATGAAAGCTTTTATGGTATTTATCCTGTCCCTGATTTATCATTGCATATTCAATGTATATCTCAGATCACAAAAAGGAACATCTGGATCCTATGGAGAAGAGGACAGATCACCCAGAGACCCTGGATGCTCAGCTGGATGCAGTGCCTGGATTACACTTTGGGTTATCTTGCTTGAGGAGAAGGGTTAATGTGTTCCAAATGTGGGAAAAAGCACAAAATGGATATTTGGTGACCATAAGGATAAACACTGGAAGAGGCTGTCTATCTGTTCACAAACTGGGATCTTCTTCTTCCTGGGTACACAGCTAGAATACACCATTGAGTATTACCTTTTACCTTTCAGTTAGGTGTGGACATAAGATGGAGTTCTAGCCAATGAGATGTGAACAGAAGTGATATGTGCCACTTCCAAGCTGATGCATACAAACGGTATCCTTGATGTCCTCCATGCCTTTTCTCCTCTGCTAGCTTGATGCAGATGAGCACAGTTGTCTTGGGAGCCACATTTGGAAGCGGGAGATTATAGTCAGTGCAGGATAAAGATATATGCAACATGAGGGTTCCTAGCAGTTTCAGATGAGCCTCCACGTGTAGTAGGTAGGAATTTATTCAACATGCTCAGATGTGTAAGAAATATCCATTTGCTATTTTATTTAAATAAAATTAAACCTGAATCCAAATCCAGGTGCCATCCCATCAGGCTGTTGGAAAATGCAATTTTAGCTTTTATCAAGGCTTCTACACAGTCTCTTCAGGTCTGGCACTTCTGCTGCTTCCCAGTCCTGTTTGTGACTCACTTGGTGAGTCTGAGAGCCCCTGTGCATGAGATCCAGACTCCTTGAGCCCCTCAAAGGGCTGTCATGTCCCTGATCTCACCAGGACCCTCAACTTCTTGTTTTTGTCCAACATCAGCCCCAATCTCAAACTTCCTCTTTCTCCTTCTCTCCTCTCTTCAAAAGCAATCTCTCTCTCTCTCCTTATGTGAGTTGTGGGACAGACAAAATTATCATTTAACAAAGGGAAGGTGGAGCTAATGACTTTAGCCATCCAATCTCTATGTGTTTTGTAAAAATCTATGAGGAAGTTATAAAACGTAACAACTGTTTGAAATGAAGGAAGAGAAAAATATGCAGAAAACATTATTATTTCAAAAGAACCATCATGGTACCTTTATATCAAACACTGGAGTCTTCCCCCAGGTGTAGCTGGGGCGAGTTTTCATGAACACACTTCAGCTAATCACAAAATGATCACATAAAACAGTGACCTTTAATTTATAAATGATAGGTGGTGACTATTCATATGAATTGAGTACAATTCTATATATTAATCAATTTATATAGGTTCTTGAATGTTTATTTACTCAGAGGTTGACAAGTTTCCAGAAGTATGACAATGACTGAACTTTGTGTAGGAATTCTGTGAAGCCTAAAGAAAAAATTTTGAATGACACATGAAAAGAGAAATCTAATAAACTGTGAGCTCAAAATAAATGCTGTGAAAACAGAGATGCGCAAAGAGCACTAAGGGGAAAAAAGATCACTAAGAATTAGACAAAAGTAAAAGATTCCAACAAATACCCATAATTAACAGACCATAATCGATACAGATGCACATGTGGTGAGTATGTGACAACTGTGAGCACTGAGATGCAGAACATTCAGGACAGGAGTTACACACGAAGAGTAAATACACAGAATGCTGTAATGAAGGAAAATGTTTTACTTCATTCACTCTCTGAGATACCTGCTCTGTAATGAGAGCTGCTGCCTAGGAGACATGAGAAGCAAAACTCCACAAAGAAGATAAAAGATTGTATAATTCAGCACTGGCACTTGTCTCAATGGATTTCTAGATCAAAACTCTGCCTGGAAATGGTTCCTAGTTCTTTCAATGCTCAGTCAGAGAGAAAATGTGTTCCTGTTGTATTAATAATTCTTAAAACATGCTGAAATGATGTATGCTGAGGCAAAACATCTAGGTTTTCTTACATCTTAATTCTCAGGAGATACATGAATCTCACCTACCCCACCCCACCCTCATGCACTGATGAGATACATGAAGCAATGAGAGAATAACACAATACACTATATAGTTTAGCTAGAGTATAAGGTGTTATTTATTAATAATTTGTATTTGATTATGATTAAATAATTATTCAATAATTGCTAACTGTGTGAAAACTATCAGAACAGTAGATATTAGAGTAGGACCTTCATATATGAGATCTGGGCCCATCAGGGAAGGCTTTATGGAAAAAGTAGACCTTGGTGAGAGTCCTGAAGATGCTGCAGAATGTGTGAATATAGGAAGGAAAGGAGTATGTACTAGAATCCCAGTAATCATTTTTAGTATGATTTGGATTTGGAATGCTACACACACCATTCATAAACTTGTAAATTTTGATTATGACTGAAAAGGGAGAGAGTTTTCTGGAGCATGCTGAAGGCATCTTTTAATCCTCATGTAATTTAGTAATAATATCTTAGGCACTACAACTCATTATTACATTTCCCTGGAACTTGTTATTTGATGCATCTGCTTTTGGATAAAAACAAAGATTAGCTGAAGTTTGATATTAAGTTTATCTAAATTTGGATGCAATACTTGCTAAGCATAAATAATAAAACAGACTTTATCTCCTGGTCTTTGAGGTAATGTATCAAGTATGTAAATCCTCAAAAGTGAAAGTGGTAGCAATAAATAAATAAATAAAAGCACTACAAGGGTAAATGAAACAGTTATACTAATTTGGCAGAAACTTATAAAATGCAATAGCCCATGGAGATCACATTTATCATTTTGATGCACTAGTAGAAACTGAATATGAGGCAAATATTCACAAAGTCGACAATTCAAAGTACTTCAAGACACATATACTATCACTGTTTTGGAGACTTACTTCCCTAATAATTATGAGAAAATGAGGAGAATGAGTAGGTTTCTATGACTAAGTGCATATGATTTAAAGTTTACAAATTATACATGGAAAATTACAAATACAATTCTAGCTGTATATAATATACGTGACCTATAGTAATGACAACCAAACAATCCAAAAAAAGTATTGATTTTTAAAAATATAACTAGAGGGCTTCCCTGGTGGCGCAGTGGTTGAGAATCCGCCTGCCGATGCAGGAGACACGGGTTCGTGCCCTGGTCCGGGAAGATCCCACATGCCGCGGAGCAACTAAGCCCGTGAGCCATGGCCGCTGAGCCTGTGCGTCCGGAGCCTGTGCTCCGCAACGGGAGAGGCCACAACAGTGAGAGGCCCGCATAACGAAAAAAAAAAAAAAAAAAAAAAAAAAAAAAAAAAAAAAAAAAATATAACTAGAGTACATATAAAATAACTACAGCATCTTAGAACTAGCAGAGAGAAAACAGTTACGGATTATTCCCTATTCCCATGCAGTGTAAGAATTGTTTTTATAGTATCGCTCACAGATGGCCAGATACCTTCTGCTTGAACAAGTGTGGTATCTCACTGTTTCTCTAAGAAGTCTATTTGGTACAGCTGTAATTCATGGGGAGTTTCATTTTCTGCTTAACTAGAAGTTACCTCCCTGTGACTTTTATTTTTTGATCCGAGTTTTGCTCTCTGAAGCTTCAAATAAATAGTTTAATTCAAATCAGTTCAATTAATAAATATTATAGAATAGCTCTGCCAGGGACTGAGGTAGGTGCTGGCATACAACGATGAATAAGACACATTTCTTTATCTCTCCCTTTTGACTTGACAGCTATTCACATTCCAGAAGATAAATTTTACATCCTCCTTGAATCTTCTCTATAAATCAAAGATCTCCAGGTCCCTGAACCATACTAAGATTCTTCATAATCCCAATCACTTAATTTCTGAATTTGCACAAAGTACTAGCCTAATTTAAAATTTAATATAAAACTATTAAATGGAGATTTTCCTGCTACAATACTTTGCATGTGAGAACAGACCATCTATATCAGACTTGCTGCAGAAATGGAAGCAAAACATGGTCCAGTGGTCCTATAGCTGATCTCCCACCTCAAGGATGTATAAGAAGTGGGAGTAGGAAGAGAGATAAATGATCAGTGGTGATTTCTTTGGAGAGGGTTGACGGGGTACTGGGCATTTCTCTACTCCCACTGGCATTTCTCCTATTTTCATCTCCACAACTCAAGCCAAGGAAGAGGGGGGGGGTGGTTAGAGATGAGTCAGATTATCTTGAAATGTTTTCCCTGAAGTTAGAAAAACTTTGATCTGAAAAAGTATAGAAATAAGAGACTGAAAGCATCTGTTTCTAGCTGGGGAAAGAGGGCTCCAGGGAGTAAAACTATATTTCCATTGATGGTGATACAAAAAAGCAAGTGTCCCATGGACCAGAAGAGACACACAAAACGGAGCTGGACTTGGATATTCTGAAAGGCCTGCACCTCAAAGGTCTGGCTTCCATTGCTAGGTGTAAGTGTGAGATACCACTAGAAGCAGGAGTTGAAGAGAGAGTGGCAAACTGCCAGCTGGAAGGGACATCTCCCATACTAAGAAATACTGCAGTGGATTTGGGGGAGCCATCTGCAAAGAAGCAGCAAAAGCAATTGTAGTAGAGTGATTGTAGTAATGTCCTCAATTCCTTATCCTCCAAGTATCCAAGCCATTTGCAATGCAATACTGCAGCAAGAGAGAAGCATTTACTTTCTCATCCCTTGAATACAGCTGGCCTTAGACTTGCTTTCGCCAACAGAATTCAGTATAAGTGACAGTGTGCCAGTTTTAAGCCTAGGCATTAAGACACCTTACATGCTGCTACTGGTGGTTCTGGTGCTGTTACTTGGCCTCCCTCCCCTTCCCCACTACCCCTCCCCTCTTCCTCCTCACCCTTCTATTTTCAGCCCAACCTGGAGAACAAGGAGAACTCATAAATTGAGTGAGAGGCTCAGATTTTTATTTTAGCTTGGAACGGACTTCTAATGCCTGAAATTGAGACTGTTCATAAGTAAGAGTAACTGAAAAAACTTTTGAGATGTGCTCAAGTGGGAAAAACCCTGAATTTCAAGCAAGAATGATATAATACAGGATTTTTGAAAGACACATACATGGGAAAAATTAAGTTATTTCATAATTTCACCCCATTAAATCCAACTCATTCAAGAAATTGCCTATATGTTTTTTTAGTTATAAACATCTGTCTTAATAAATAGACTATTTTCTCAACATGTTCTAGTTAATCCATTTCTTATTGGAAATACATTATTTCAAAAACATCAGTTTTCATAGGGCTAAAATTTGATTATATTTATTAAATTATTTTTATTAATAATTTTTTCATGATAACATATTCAACCACATCTCACATTAAATAACTAAATAGGTACCTTCAGTACAAAAAGCACAGTACCATACTTCACCGTCTTCTATTTTTTTTCCTTGAAGTCACACAAAACGATAACAGAAACATTTGCAGTAAAACCAGGAAACAAATGTAATCCATAAATTCCAAAATTAAAGGCTCACAAAAGCAGCTGCGATCAGGCAGAAGCTATGGGGAAAGAGCCGTGACAGGGGATGAGGGGCCACGTGGCAGGAAATCTCGGAATATTCTGAAGGTGAGGGGCTCGTGCCAAAAGGCAAAAGCTAAATCCTCTGTGTATAGCAATCCAAGCAGAAACCAAGTCGAAACTGGCTAGAAGCCACGAGACGTGTTGAATAGAGAGGAATAGACAATGTCAGTGGGGCTTAGGGACCATAAATCACAAAGAAATTCCAAAGAATATACACCCTGAAGTTGAGGGATGAGACACTTGATTTTAGTAGTTTTTACCAAACCTATTTTGGTGATAGAAGCTAGCTTTTTAAAGCTAAAATATCTAAGAGAAATCTAAACTTCTAAATAAGATAAAAAGCCAGAGCCTGACCTCAAAAATAAAGTATACTTTTAATTATAACCATCTTCAGCATAAATGGCTAAAATTAATTCCATCACTTCAATATTTCTATGTGAACTAAATATAACTGGTAGAAAGGAATTCAGTTACTGAAGCACATTATTTCATTTCCACAGTGGTTTCTATAATGCTGCTTATTATAAGGGCATAGTTTTTTTTTTTGGCAAATTGTTCCAGTGTATAGTTATTTTTTCCCTCTTTTAGTATCAGATATACTTAAATGTAGAAATAGAATGATAGCTATTTTTTCCCTCTTTTAGTACCAGATATACTTAAATGTAGAAATAGAATGACTTCAAACCATCAATTACTTTACATTATCATCTCTCCACAAGTGAGTGGTTAGCAGAGAGAAAAATAAAAAATAATACATATTAACTTTCCGAAAGGATTATGAAATGTAAAGTATGGCCTACTTCTAAATATCTAACTTTCCTAAGCTAATGTCACTATAGGGAAAAAAATACCAGTTCATCCACTGTAAAAAATGATAACTTCTTAAGCCTCATTATGATTATCACATTTATTTGTAACTTCATATGTTATCCTACCATTGTGAAATTAAACATAATTTTAAAGGCATCTTTTTTTAAAATTCTTTTTCCCTCTTTGAAATGGTATTGCAATAGAGGTATCTGCAATGGAATACATAGTCCCTTTCCCAGAAAGACAAATGTTTGAATTAATATTTGAATTAAGTGGGAAGCAGCTGCATCGCACAGGGCGATCAGCTCGGTGCTTTGTGACCACCTAGAGGAGTGGGATAGGGAGGGTGGGAGGGAGATGCAAGAGGGAGGAGATATGGAGATATATGTAAAGCTAATTCACTTTGTTATAGAGCAGAAACTAACATAACATTGCAAAGCAATTATACTCCAATACAGATGTAAATATATATATATATATTTGAATTAAATTACATTCATTTTACCTCTATCATGTTTTATAACTTTATCACATCTCCTAAATCTGACCATCTTCCCGATTCTGTGGATTATCATCAACGGCCAGAAGGAGACACATTGGGTCTCTTGATCCTTTATTTCTTGGACAAAGATGGAGAAACATAAAATTATACCCTCAATATTGAAACAATTTTCAAACCAGGAAAACCATCTCTTCTTTGGTTTTAGATAGAGGAGGTAGGAGAACTGGGGGGAGCATAACTGGGTGCTATCATTTGCAAATGGTACAGTGGCTGGTGGTGACCCTTCCAGAGGGCAACGTGGGGCACATCCACCTGCTAGAGATTGCCAATTCCCATTTTGACTCAAAACTCTTAATTCATGTTGCCATCAATTGCCATAGCGCTGTGGTCGGCTCAAGGAATAGCGCAAGTTGCTAAAAATTACTATTTTAGAAATAAATATGTTGAGGAATGAGTGAGGCATTATTCAAGCAAGCATAACAGGAAAATGCAGATATTGAATGAGAGTGGAGAATAAATGTTAAGGGCTTTGCCTGAAATGAACAGAGTCCAAATCCTAGCCCTGCAACATACTATCTGTATAAGCTTTAGCAGTTCCCTTAAATTCTATAGTCCTTACCTTTTTCATCATGAAAATGGAGTTAACAATTGTACTGCTGTGTAGGCTTATAAGGAGAATTAAAAGTGAGAATATATGTTAAGGGTTTAGCTTAGTACCTGGTATACAGTAAGCACTCAGCAAATATTTGCTATTATCATTACTGTTCTTACAAAGACTCCTTAGATCTATGCAAACTCTACATTGAGATCCACATGGAGTCAAAATTCTGATGTTTAACTCCCCATAAAATGGGCCTGTGCCACCTATGTTTCCTATGTCATCTCTCACATCCTTCTGTCCATTGTGACTGATTAATTGCTGCCTCTTGCTGGTCTTACATCTATTTCGATGGGAATAATTCGTTTTCTGCCTATTTAAACACTGCCCGACCTGCAGGGCTCAGCTCATACCCCCTCTTCCATAAAGCTTTCCCTGAACACGGAATCACAGAATGTTAACAGAAAAATCTCAGTACTGAGGGATATCCAGAAATGTGGGAATTTCAGTGCTACAACTGAGACAATCCAGGGAAACTGAGACAAGTCAGTCACTGAAGAGCTAAAAGAGATCCCAGACATTATCTAGCTCAACCTTCTCAATTTACTGACCTGAAAACAGAGCATCTAAATGACTAAACAAAGTAAGTTAACTGTTTAAGTGATTTTGTGACAGAGTTGGGGCTGGAATGTAGGCTTCCTGATTGCCTGTGACTTCTTCTAGTTTCCCCCAAACTACTATGATGATTACAATATGTTTTAAAGGGAAGCATAGGTACATGAGGAAACATAGAGAATTGCAAGTAAAAATGTCTTAGTTTGAATCCAGGCCCCACAATTTACTAGTAAGTAAACAGGAGCGACTGATTACACATCTTCAAACCTCAGTTTTCCCCATCTATAAAATGGGATAATACCTACTTCAAAAGTTCTTGTAGAGATTAACCAAAATCTTATATATTTTTACAAATATATAAAAATTTCTCTTCATACTTCTTCATTCTTTCTTCCCTTTTAATGTCACAGATTTATGCAGAACCTTTCTGTTTCTAAAGCCAATCCAGTATGTGCACAACCCCTTGAAGCAAGCTATTGCCTAGTTTTATGGATGAAAAAATAGGCATCGCAAGACATCAAGTAACTTCTTTCGGTTCACTCAGTGTAATCAGCAACATCAGGGTATAAACCAAAATCTTCTGATTCATAGTCCAATGCCTTTTAATTTTACTATCTCTCTGTAGCTTTTTTTTTCTTCTCATGTGTGTGACTTATGTCTCCACCCGTACTGGGGCCAGGGCCTTTGATGGCAGAACCATCCACTGAGCATCAGTGTGGTTAAATCGACCTTTGAGTTTGGCAGTGTGTTCAGGGGTCTCAACCATAAATTGCCAGAGTAATTTCTGCCCCACTTACTTTGCAGAGAAGTTATGAGGATGCATAGAAAATATAAACATGCATGTGATTTTATAACTTATTAAATGCTACACAAATATAGGGCATCTCCCCCATGACTGGCATTCAATCACTTCTCGCTGACTGAATTATGTGGTTTATAGTTAGAACTGGAGAGATAAGAGCAGAGTCAGATTATCTTTATATCTTTGTTTTGGCTTTAAGAAATAAATAACACCTCTTCTGAAACATTGAATTCTAACCCCAGAACAACTTTTATCCATCCTCTTCTGAAACATTGAATTCTAACCCCAGAACAATGCCCATGTGCTCCCAAATCACAAACTAAACATTAAGGAAAAACAGGCAAAGAGAATTCCTTTGTATTACTGAGCTCAAGCACCCCTCTGCCCTGACGTCAGACATTTCACACCTGCAGTGTGTTGCCTTAAACAGTTAGGTGGGATTTTTACATGCACATGTGTGATCTTTCAAGGTAAATTCTAAACTTCTTGAGAGCACAACAATGTTTTTATCTGTTTTTTTTTTCATTTCTATTGCTCATGTCACCCAGTATAATGCCTTGCAATTCCAAAGGAATAAACTTTATTATTATTGTTACTGTTGATTTTTTTCTACTTGCTAATTCCTCACGGGGAAGTTGAACTGAACTCTGCTTATGTTTCAACTCTCAAAGCCTAGAAATTTGCTTTCTGCCTCTTTGTTTCTCCTTTTGCCAAATGTCCCAGCCATGCATTTCGTCTAGCATCCCCATGCTGCCCTCTAAGGACTGTACCATCTACCTTTGGTCCTGTGGATGCGGTCCCACTTGGGAGAATGGCAATGGTAGGGACACAGATCTATTTGTATCAGGGCAAGGCAAGAAGCCATTTGGCTGCTTCCTGAATCTTGCCACATAGGCAGACACCCAATTCCTTTATGCCTAAGGCCAACTCTTCTTGTTAGAGTTAATAAGCAGTGGATGCTGTTTGCACTTACTTATCCCTGAGAACTTCACCTGGGCAAAAATGTGCTCATATCATCCATGAAGCTGACGATTTGCCCAATAATGTGTGCATGGAGTTTTCCACTCTGAGCAAAATTAAAGAGAGGATTTTTCAGCTGCAGTCTGGGTATGGATACCTGGCAACTCCCATAGCATCACTAATGAAAGAAAGCTTGTCTTTGCATGCTGTGAGTAACTACGTTCCACTCTCACATTTCACATTTGGAGTTTCAAGTTCATCACCTATGAAAAAAGTGACAGCGATAACTGTTCTTCCTACTTGAGACAGTGTTTATTTTTTATGACGGTCAGATAAGATGTGTGACAAAGCCCTAGAGTAACACAGAACACATCCTCCACCTTTGATGACAGATATCAGATTGGACCTGGAAAGAGTTTCCTAATATATTCTCCTCTCTAATGCTGCTTTTCAATCTTTAGTCCAGGGGGCATGAAGCAGAATCAGATAGGAAATATACAATATTTCCAGTTTTAAAGATCTCTTGTCCACAAGATACAGCATCTGTCTAAATAATATATTTCTGTACAATCCCAGGAGCAGTCTTGCACATTATCACCGAATCCACTTCATTACCCAGTTATTTTGTACCTTCCCAGGCTGTTAGTCAAATCACCCTGCTGCCTAGCAAGTTTCTGATTAATCTGGATTTCACTAATTACCCCGCAGTCACATGGAATGGACTAAACTGTTTAAAGCATTCTTGTGCTGCAGTTTTCACAGAATCTGTTGCAATGAAACTACAATTGCTTCCCTGAAAATGAGTCTTTCCATAGGAAGAACAGCCAGGAACTGTATTTTAATTCTTCCTCATACAATCTTTCTTTCAGGTAAATATTTTTCATCTAGGAAATCAGAGCTGTTTAAAAAAAAATAAAGATATCTGAAAAAGTTAAGGGATCAGGCTAGTGTTGCTGCTCCAGTGACATGACTGGGGAGAAATAAGGTGCCAGTAGATCGGATTCAAAAGAATAAATGCTAAGAGTCAAGCCCTAAACCCAGTTCCAAACCTACAAACCTCTGATGACTATCTTCCAAGAAGCAACACTGCCACCTGGCTGTGTAAGATCGAGAAACGATTCTGATGCTTTCCTTTTCTAACCAAACCCTCCAGACATTCAATCTACTTCAGGATTCTCTAAGTAGGACTCTGGAAATTCCTGTAGTAACCCCGAGAATACAACGTGCTAGGGCACAAATCAGAATGGGATAACTGGAAAATATCTCAAGGTCCATCTAAAGTACCATTTAAAATTCACGAAAACGAAGCTCAAAATTGAATCCAAAAGGTACCACAGGTCTTAAAACTTGAGGAAGAAAAGATTGGAAAGGTTGCATAAAAGCAAATGCAGGGAAATCCATAGTTAAAAGGCAAAGGAAGCAATAAAAGAGAGATGATGGTGAGGAGAGTTTAGTGAAAATTAAGACAACTAGGAAGATTTTTAAACTAATATTTAATAGTAGAATCAACAGATCTTGATTCTTGGTTATAGTTTGGGAGGGTAATGAAGAAGAGGAATGATGCTTAGGTTTCTGATATTAGCAACAGGGTAGATACTAGGGCCATTTACTGAAATGAGCCTTGAAAGAGACTCTGGTTTGGGGGAGAGCCCAGAAGTTGTTCTGACATATTGGGTTTCAAATGCCTGTCGTGATTTGAGGGGACTGTTCTTTGACAGTCTGTCTAGAAGGTCTTAAAAATGATCAGTTTAAAATTAGTTAAGGTCAGTTTTCAGCTATGGTAGATGTGAATTATTTTCCTGTAGTCAGTGAAAGGACACGGCATTAGCTTCTGATCCAAGGCTAAGGTGGCTGCTGGAAGAGACTAAGAAGGATGGACAGAAGTCTAGGAGGCATCTAGTGAATGGCAAAGAAATATTTTGGCAGAAACCAATTAGGAGACTATGAGAAAAAGAAACTAGTATTTATTAAGCTTTTGCTATAGGCCAATTGCTCAGCATAGTTAATAAGTTAGATCATTTTATTTTTTTTCTTAATTCTGACTTTTATTCTTATACAATTTGCAGAATAGAGTTGAAATGATTGCTCTCTCCACCGACCCGAATCTACATGCCTCAGACCGAAGCTCTCACCTCCTCGAGCAGCTAGAAGAGAAGTCGGGGGCTCCACATCCCGGCTACCTTATCTGGGGACTCCCGGATCTGAGGGCAGGGCTGCTGATTTGTGCACTTCCCTGTTTGGAGGAAAGGTCTGCTTACTGGCACTGATGGTCCTACCTCAGCTTCTTTTAGGGCCAAGTCTCCTCCCTAAGCTTAATGCCTCCCCTACCTATCTATCCATCCGTCCATCCACCCATCTACCTGTTTCATTTACATCTCACGCCCATTACGCATTTATTTTGTAACTGGTCGTTTGCACCTCTGAATTGTCCTCACCTACTTTCTCTCCTCCCCCCAACCAGCTGCTTGTTCTCTCTATCTATTAACTCTTTCTGTTCTGTTGTTTGTTCACCTGTTCTGTTTTTCAGCTTCCGCATATAAGTGAAATCATACAGTACCTGTCTTTCTCTGTCTGACTTATTTCACTTGGCGCACACAACACCCTCTAGGTCCATGCCCCCGCCTTTTCTTGTTGGCCGCACCACGTGGCATGTGGGATCTTAGTTCCCCCCACCAGGGATCGAAGGTGCGCCCCCTGCGCTGGAAGCCAGGAGTCTTAACCACTGGACCGCCAGGGAAGTCCTGCCCCCTTTACAGAAAGGCCTTTCTCTACCCGAACGTCCCCTAGCCCCCAAGCCCACCTCCCAGCCCAGGCAGAAATGACGGCTCCTCTCCGCCTGAAGTACTCTAGAGCGTCGCACGAGTGAACGCGGGAGGGGCTCCGTGCAGTCACGTCTTTCGGAAGGAGGGACCCTCATTAGCTCTGAAGGTCCCACTTTTCACCTGCTGGGGACAAGACTCCACCCTTTGCCTAAGAAGCCGCCCCCTCTAGACAAAGGCCCTCCACTCCCTGAGGCCCTCCAGACGGCAACTCCAACAGGACTCCTCTGGCACACAGGTCAGGTCAGGGTCTCACGCTGCTGATGGCAGGCAGGGGCGGGAGGCGGAGGGGGGGGTCACCTTTGTGATGGGGGGAGGGGGGAGGGAAGGTCCCTTCAGGCTACATTCAGGTCCCCTCACCTTGGCTCCGGACGAGTCCTGAAAACCCACGCTAGGCCGAACACACGCCGCGGCGACCGGTCGGGCCCCTCGCTTCCGAAGCGGAAGTCGGGAGCAGCCGCATCCGGCCCTGCGTGGGGTCTCCGAGGGCTGACGGCAGGGGCGGGGCTCTGTGGGGACGCCCACTGTTCAGGGGCCAGCGGTCCCTGCGTCCTGCCGGTGCCGTCTATCAGAGCCTGGGAACCCCTGCCTCTATGGTCCCGAGTCCTCCAGCCTCCAAACAAAGCCCTCACTTCCCGGAGGCTCTAGTGGGAGGGGAAGTCAGGGCGCTGCTCCGACCAACTCTGCCTGAGAAGACGGGCGCCACGCTGTGAGCCTCCCTCCTTGGGGGAGAGACCCCCTCATCAGCACTGAGGGTCCTCACCTTGACTCTGGTTATGGCCAGGACGTCCCCCTCTGCAGAACTGGAGTCCGATCCTGCTAGATGAGGCCCATCCCTCCCTGAGATCACACGGGTGGAATGAGGGGATGACTCATCGGTAGCTCTTCTGGGTCTCCCAGGGCTAAGAACTGTACAGAATTCTATTTGGCCCCTTCTGCTTTTGGGGGTCCCCTCATAACACTCAGCATCATCACATGAATTCTTGTTAGGGCTCAGTTCTCTATCTCTCTCTCTGCAAAACTGAGGCCAACCCCATTAGACAGAGACCCTCACCTCACTGAGACTTTCCAGGCTGAAATCCACCTGACATCTATGGCCAGAGCTTCCTGGGGGTGACAGCATCAGAGATTTTCCCGGGGCCTCCTTTTATGCTGTGCGTGCTACCCTTAGGCCTCATTCAGATCCTCACCTTGACACATGATCAATCCTGTAACTCCACTCTCTGCTTTCCTGAAGCTGCTTGTCTTACATCAAGGTCCTACTCTCCTAAGAATTCCAGGTTGAAAGTCAGGGTGATCCTCATATTATCATAGTCCACTGGGGCCTCCAAGAACAGGCAGCAGGGATGCAACTCTATAGGACCTCACTGTTCTGGCTGGGTCCTTCCATGATTCCTCACTCAACACGCTCACTACATCTAACAAAGCCTGGCACTCCTCCTTCTACAGAACTGAGGTCACTCTCCTTAGTCTTTGGATAACTCCTATATTCAGGGGTGATTGTGTCCTCAGTCCTCATTCATGGGGGTTCTTATATCAGCTTCTGTCTCTTGATTAAAGGCTTCCTGGGAAACGCATATTCCTACAAACACTTGACCAGTTACCCTATTGCAAATCTTGGGAGAAAATGGGTCTCTGTCCTGAACGTGATATAAGATTAGGAAAATACAGCACAAATTAGGGAACTCAGGACAGATGTTACATTGTCAGAGGAAAAAAAAAAGCTGATATATTCCTTCTCTTCACCAGCCAGACTTAGGGTAGTTCTAAAATATTTACTTTCTACATAGAAGGATAGAGCCAGATAATCTTGTAAGCCCCTGATCATTTGAGGGTATCTGATTTTGCACATGCAGATGATCATATTGTTACTGAGCATTTGCTCTTTCTCTCCTTTATTCATATCTCTTATTTATTTCGGTGTTCGTACTGCTGTGGGTATGTATTCCAATCCAGTGTTTTGGTCACAGAGTCCTTTTCATCACTCAAGATACATTCTGAAGTGGTAGAAGACAGTGAATTAACTGACTCGTGATCAGCCTCAGGCTGGGAGGAGTGGAATGGCGCGAGCTCTGGACAAATTCAGGCCAGAGGCCCAGTCCCAGCCATGTGACTTATTAGCTGTATGAACGCAGGTCCATTACCAAGCTCTGTGAGCCTCAAGGGAAGTGGCTTTGTTAAGCCCTATTTTGCAGGGCTAGTGGCATGCAGGTAGTGTATGTAAAGCACCTGGCACAGTGCCTGGACCACATTGAGACTTTACACAATGTCTGTTTTTACCATGATTATGATTATTTTGGCCGCAGACGATACCACCCACAACGAAGGAATTTTTAAATCCAGGAGATATCAGAGAATATGTGGCATTCTAGGACATGGAACACCAAATCAGTCCAAAACGCTGTTTACAAAGAATCTTTAATTTCCCCAATAAATCAAATATGAAAATTATGTTTTCATTCCAACTGAATGAAATTCAAATAGTCTAGAATTTGCTTCCAAGACTAACTCTTTCTTCCTTCCAAGCTGCCCTTTCATCTAAACTAAACAACCCCTATCGTCATTAATTTCACCATCACCGAAAATCTACACCTCTTGTAGACTTTGCGGAATTACAAAAAGAAACGGAATGTGAATGCCCTTTTAATAGAATGGCCTCTGACTCCTTGTCCCCCAGCAAAGAGTATCAGCCCACTGGTTTCTGAGTTTCCGGTTTCAGACTACTGTCACCTTTATTTCAAAGACACTCCTTAGAGATGACGTGCATAAAACACCTAGGTTGTGCACTGTGTTCACCTGCACTGGGACGGGAGCACAGGGCACGTTCCATCCCTGCCCCAGGTGGAGATTTCTGTCTGGTTTACTCATGATTTCAAAGTAACTGTTAAGGGTAGTTTTCCATTCCAGGCTTAAGTCTCTCAACTCTGAGACCCACCATCTGAGGGTCTGGCCCCTGTTCAGTGTTTCCACAGCCTCACTGGCTGGCTCACCATACAGCCTAACTTAAAATTATCTCCCACTTCAGGACTTTTATTGCCCTGAAGTCTCAAAGTGCCTTGCATCAGGACATTTACACTAGACTCCTCATGAGGAACCCCTCAACCCCCACTTCTTACCCCTTATTTTTATTGGGCCTTTCGATCTTTGTTCACCAGCTGCTTTAGATGAACGCTGCTCTTAGACTCTAGAATTCTACAGGCAGGGGTTGGGTCTATTTTTCTTAGCATCCCCAGTACCATCCAAAAGCCTGAAGAGCAGACGCTAAATTGATATTTGAACAATTAAAGATCAGGGCTTCCCTGGTGGCGCAGTGGTTAAGAATCCGCCTGCCAATGCAGGAAACACGGGTTCGAGCCCTGGTCCGGGAAGATCCCACATACCGCGGAGCAACTAAGCCCGTGTGCCACAACGACTGAGCCTGCGCTCTACAGCCCGCGAGCCACAACTACTGAAGCCCACCTGCCACAACTACTGAAGCCCGCACGCCTAGAGCCCGTGCTCTGCAACAAGAGAAGCCACCGCAGTGAGAAGCCCGTGCACTGCAATGAAGAGTAGACCCACTCGCCGCAACTAAAGAAAGCCTGTGCAGCAACGAAGACCCAATGCAGCCAAAAATTAATAAATTAATAAATTTTAAAAAAAGAGCAAGTGTGCAAGAAGGCAAAATACTGTGATTTCACTTCTCCCTCATTCTTAAATAAGCTAAGTGAATCCAGGTATATATACTTCAATTTTACAAAGAAAGACTAAAAGGAATAAAACAAAGCAAGAAGTGAATACCTCTTAAGATTTTTTTTTTTCTGTATCTCATGGTCACACAGACTTTACTGTGGAATAATTTCCTTTTTCACAAAAAATCCATATTCCAATGTTCCAAATGACAAGAAATGATTCAAGGATTTCCAGTTTGTGTTACATAATACCAAAATTCTTATTTTTCAACCTGATAATCTGCACTAAATGTGTGAGTCATGTCATTAATAAACAGACTCTGAAGCTAAACACATCTTTCATTGAAAGGAACAACATTTAAAAATAGAAAACAGAAAAATCTCCTATTTGTGCATATTGTCCAGGAACACAAATATATTATTATATGTTGTGTTCCCACGAGCCACGCCTTGGCCCTCCACTAGTTGGAAGATTGACTGCTTTCTTTAAATACAATGTGAAGTATCTGCTCAGACTTCACTAGGGATGGGAGGAGCTTTGGGACATGCCCTGGAACACCCAATGGCCAGCGTAGCAGTATGAGCCCTGGCTGCAGCCCTGGATCAGGCTCTCTCTTCCTCATCTCTCAAAGCCTCTTCATACCAGGACGGGAAGGCACTGGGCTTGGTATCATTGACATTAGCCCAAAACTCACACATTCTTTTATATATCTATATCCATATCTATCCTGGAAGCACCCCATATTCGTTTACAAAGATCATGCTCATTCTTTTTTATAGCTACATAGTATAGTACTCCACTCTGTGAATATACCATGTTTTTTTTTCAATTAATATATTCACGGACATTGCAGTATTTTCATATTGTTGTGGATGTGTCTTCAGGGTTAATTTCTGAAAAATTGGAATTACTGGCTCAAATGTAAATGCATATTTACTTTTGTTGTATCGCTAAATTCTGTTCATGTTCTAATCTCATTCTTTGACGTGCAGCTGGACAGCTACACGTCAAAGAATGAGATTGGAACGTTCTCTAACACTACATACAAATATATACTCAAAACCAATTAAAGACCTAAATATACGAGTGGAAACCATAATACTCCTCGAAGATAACATGGGTGGAACACTCTTTGACATAAATCATAGCAATATTTTTTTGGATCTGCCTCCTAAAGCAAAGGAAATAAAAGTAAAAATAAGCAAATGGAATATAATTAAAGTTAAAAGCTTTTGCACAGCAAAGGAAACCACTGACAAAATGAACAGACAACCTGCTAAATGGGAGAAAATATTTGTAAATGATATGATCAATAAGGGGTTAACATCCAAAATATATAAACAGCTCATATAACTCAACAGTTAAAAAAAACCCCAAATAACCCAATCAAAAAAATGGGCAGAAGACCTAAATAGACATTTTTCCAAAGAAGACATACAGATGGCCAACAGGCAAATGAAAAGAGGGTCAACATCATTAATCATCAGATAAATGCAAATTAAAACTACAATGAGGTATTACCTCACACCTATCAGAATGGCCATCATCAGAAAGAACAGAAATAACAAATGCTGGTGAGCATGTGGAGATCTGTACACTGTTGGTGGGAATGTAAATAGGTGTAGCCACTGTGGAAAACAGTATGGAGGTTCCTCAAGAAACTAAAAATAGAGCTACCATATGACCCAGGAATTCCACTCCTGAGTATGTATCCAAAAGAAACAAACGAACAAACAAAAAACAACAACCCCACCCCCTCACTGAGTTGGATGGTCTCCTTCAGGTTCTGGATGGTTCTGAGTCTAAGGGTTTCCACCGCTCATCTACCCTTCCCCCCAGCTTCGTCTACATGCCTCTGACCCCACCCTCCCAGTCCAACCTCTCTGTTTAGTAAGAAGGTGCCTGTGTCTGGCAGAGCCAGGATGGGATCAAGAGACAGTCCTTCCCAGCTGCCCGGATAATCAAGAGTTTTGCCGGATCTCTGCGCACACACCAAGACTGTGAGGGGCCAGAGGAAAAGCACAGACGATGGTGCTGAAAGGGATTAATACGGAACTTAGTGATTTGGCCCGTGACCCTCCAGCACACTGTTCTGCAGGTCCAGCTGGGGATAATATGTTTCATTGGCAAGCCACAATTATGGAAGCTAATGAAAACCCATATCAACGTGGTGTATTGACAACTCATTTTTGACAATTCATTTTCCTACAGACTACCCCTTCAAACTACCTAAGGTTGCATTTACAACAAGAATTTATCATTCACACATTAACACTAATGGCAGCATTTGTCTCAATATTCTAAGATCACAGTGGTCTCCTCCTTTAATTGTTTCTAAAGTTCTTTCATCCATTTGTTCACTGCTATATGAGCCAAACCCAGATGACCCCCCCTAATGCCATAGACTGCATGGATCTATAAAACAGAGAGAGATAAGAACAAAAGAATCTCTCAGGAACGGACTCAGAAGTATGCCATGTATGCTACCTTAAAGTCAGAATAACCTGCATTATAGCTAGAATAAACTTTAAATTAGTGTTAAAAAAGGAAAAAAAAACACTAATTCGAAAAGACACATGCACCCCAATGTTCATAGCAACATTACTGACAATTGCTAAGATGCATATACCACATCTTCTTTATACACACAGACACACAGACACACACACACAGGAATACTAGTCAGCCATAAAAAAAGAATGAACTTTTGCCATTTTGCAACAACATGGATGGAGTTGGAGGGTATTATGGTAAGTGAAATAAGTGAGATAGAGGAAGAAAAACACTGTATGATACCACTTATATGGAGAATTTCAAAAATAAAGCAAACTAGGGAAATATGACAGACTCACAGATATACAGAACAAACTAGTGGTTACCAGTGTGAAGAGGGAAGGGGGAGGGGCAGGGGAAGGATAGGGGATTAAGAGGTACAAAATACTATGTATAAAATAAATAAGCTACAAGGATATATTGTACAACAAAGGGTATATAGCCAATATTTTATAATAACTGTAAATGGAATATAACCTTTAAACATTGTGAATCACTCTGTTGTGTGCATGAAACTTATAAAATATTGTACATCAACTATACCTCAATTAAAAAAGATCTATTCTCTTAACAACTTTCAAATATACAATACAGTATTATTAACTATAGTCACCATGCTGTACATTACATCCCCAGGACTTCTTTATTTTGTAAATGGTTTGCACCATTTGGCCATTTACACCCATTTCATCCATCCTCCACCCCACACCTGTGGCAACCACCAATCTGTTCTCTGTATCTCTCGGTGTTTTTCTTAAAATTTCCACATATAAGTGAGATCATATAGTATCTGTCTTTGTCTGTCCCTCTGTGTTATTGCAAATGGCAGGATTTCCTTTGTTTTTTTTTAATGGCTGAATAATATCCGAGGGAAGGTGAGAGCATGACTGTGTGTGTGAGTATGTGTGTATGACATTTTCTTTATCCATTCATCCATTAATGAACACTTACATTGTTTTCATGTCTTGGTTATGATAAATAAATGAATATGGGGGGGTGCAGATATCTTTTCAAAAAACTTGTTTTCTTTTCCTTCGGATAAATTTCTGGGAGTGGAATTGCTGGATCACATGGTAGTTCTATTTTCAATTTTTTGATGAACCTCTATACTGTTTTCCATAGTGGCTGTATCAATTTACAGTCCCATAAACTCATATTTTCTTGAATAATTTAAGCACATCCTAAATGAAAAAGGTATATATATTTTCCTAAATTTAAAAGGCGTACATCTTTTAAATTTTGGAAAACAAAGACTGAATGGAGTATGTCAAACCCGTAAGTGAACAACTTTAAATGTTTTTCTCTATCTTCTTATCCTATTTTACTGTGGAGTTCTTTCACATTACCAAGGATATCCCTATTCCAATTCCATGCAATCTTGTTCTGGATCACAAAGATGATTTAAAAATTTTCAATTTGTATTTCAAAAAACAAAATTCTTACTTCTAAATCTGATAAAGAGCAATACGTGTGTGACCCATGTCATTCATAACCTTAAGTTCTGAATCTAAATAAACTTTCTTTTGAAAAGAAAATCACATGAAAATTACCAAAAAAATAAGTCAACAGGAATGTATGCATATCAGGAACACTGGTTAACAGGCTTTTCCAACCACAAAGTGAAGAGTCGGCCTCTACCTCACTACGGGTGACAGGAGCCACTGGATGTGGCCCTGGAATGTGCACTGGCCGTGGCAGCAGTGCCAGCCCTGGCTGCAGCTCTGGCTCGGGCTCTCTGTCCCTCGTCTCTCAAAGCCTCTTCATAATAGACTGGAAAATCTCTGGGGACGGTACCAGTGACCTTGGCCACAAACTCCAGCACTTTCATCTTGCTGGTTTCAGCACGGGCTCTGCGGCCCCACAGGAACTCATAGCGTGGGGGATCGCTGTTGTGCACCTGACGGTACACCAGGTACTTTTCCTGCACCAGATCTTCTGTGATAAGCTTCCTGGGGTCCCCGAAGATTGAATGCTTCATTCCATCACAGATGCCTAAAATATTCAGGAATTCCCAGATCTCCTCCTCAGAGGCGCGGTCGCCATTCAAGAAGATCGCACCCAGGACAGGCATCAGGAGCCCATTCTTCCGAAGCCGCCAGCCACTCCTCAGGCTGCCGTTGTCATCGGTGAGATCTGGCTTGCTGACAAGGGCATAGGAACCACCACTCGGCTTGACTTCCTTCAAGTCAAGGCCAAGGACCAGCTCCATGCACTCAGCGGCTCTCCTGACGATCTCAGGGAAGTGCTCCCTGTACATTTTGTTGACAACCTTCAGCATGTCTACCTTCGCAATGGGCTCTTTTATATTTCTGCAGTAGGAATTGCATCAGCATCCCTGCCTTCCTGGTTAGAAGGTCCTTCCGTAAGCTCTCAGTGGAGGTTGAGGCTTTAGAGCGACGTGCACGTTCTCCTCTTGGCTCTTGACACCTTTGTCAGACATTGTGCATGAAATAGCTGAGGAGTAATGCTGGTGGATGTGGATCTCTGAGGCTCCCAGGAATGCCAGTCACAGGCGAATCCAAGGAAACATCCCCAAAACAGGAGAGGAAGAGAAGAAGGGGGCTCTTTCCTGCCGAGTGGTCTGAGCACCCTGGAGATCCTGGGTCGCACCCCGGGCACGCTGGCATTTCTCACGAGCACTGGGTTTACTCTGTGACCCTCGGGAATGAGTGTGACCAGGGCCAGCAGGCAGGAGTGTGGGTGACGCCCGCACTTGGAGGAGGGAGGAGGGGGGAGAATGAGATGGTGTGAGGACCTTCAGCAGGGAGATTCCACATCAGCTTTAACCAAGTCCATCTCTGCAGGTTTCCTTGAGGGCACTGCCCTAGGAATGTGCAGGGCTCTTGTTCTCCTGGTCAACCTGTCCCTGAGAACCCAGTGGAGAGACGGTGAGCCTTAGGCTGCAGCCTGCCGGCCCTGTGTTTTACTGACTAGGGTGACAGCATGGTTGACAGTGGGGCCACTTGTGTTTCTCAGTGTAGGGAGTCCTCTACGGTTAGCTTCAGGACTATCATGACAGCTCTTGGCAAGGCCTGGAAACTCCCCTCTCTGTTACTCTAAAGGTGACACCCCAAAGCTCTCCGGGACCCACAGGAAGGAAGTGAGCGGGGCACCGCAGCCCACCACTCTTACCAGGGGGAACCCAGTGGTTAAAAGCTCTGTGGGTACCTCTCTGTCCTGAGCTTGTTAAATCCTAAGTCATCATTTGGAGTCCTCACTTGGATACCGCACAGGGTCATGGACTCTTCCTTTTGCCAACTGGGGGCTGGACCTTCAGACCGAGGATCTCACCTCCTTCCAGAACTCATATGAAATGTGATGGGGATCCATGAAAGAAATAATTGATAAGCTAGATTTCATTCCCTTAAACTTCTAATCTGCAAAAACACACCATCAAGAGAACAAGAAGATGAGCTACAGTCTCAGAGGAAATATTTGCAAAAGACATATCTGATGAAGGCTTTCATCCAAAATATACAAAGAACTCTTAAAATTCAATAAGAAAGAAACTAACAACCCGATAAAACATGGACAAAAGATATGAATAGATACCTCACTAAGGAAGCTGTACAGATGGCAAACAAGCATATGAAAAGACGCTCACCATCATATACCGTTAGGGAACTGCAAATTAAAATTACAACCGGATACCACTACATGCCAAACTCCAAAGGGCTGACAGCACCAAATGCTGGTGAGGATGTGATTCAACAAGAGCGCTTTCATCATTGGTGGAGATGCAAATGGTATAGCCGCTCTGGAAGCCAGTTTGCAAGTTTCTTAGTAAACTAAACATATTCTATACTGTTGCTGGGAATGTAAATTGGTCCAGCCACTATGGGAAACAGTATGGAGGCTCCTCAAAAAACCAAAAATAACCTATGATTATTGTCGGCAATCCCACTCCTATCCAACGGAATTGAAATCAGGACCTTGAAGAGGTATCTGCACTCCCATGTTCATTGCAGCATTATTCATAATAGCCAAGCTATGGGAGCAACCTAAATGTCCACCGATGGATGAATGGATAAAGAAAGTGTAAAATATACATACAATGGAATATCATTCAGCTTTAAAAAGAAGCTAACTTCTCCAGCTATGACAGCGTGAATAAATCTAGAGAACATTATGTTCCAGTGAAATAAGCCAGACGCAGAAGGACAAATGCTACATGATGTCCTTTATATGAGGAATCTAAAATAGTCAAAGTCAGAGAAGCAGAGTAGAGTGGTGGTTGCCAGGGGCTATGGGGATGGGGAAAATGAGAAGGATTTAATCAAAAGTTACAAAGTTTCAGTTATGCAAGGTAAGTCCTAGGGATCTACTACACAGCATAGAGTTTACAGTTAAGAAGACTATATTGGGGGCTTCCCTGGTGGCGCAGTGGTTAAGAATCCACCTGCCAATGCAGGGGACACGGGTTCGAGCCCTGGTCCAGGAAGATCCCACATGCCGCGGAGCAACTAAGCCCGTGCGCCACAACTGCTGAGCTCACGCACCTAGAGCCCAGGCTCTGCAACAAGAGAAGCCACCGCAATGAGAAGCCCGTGCACCGCGACGAAGAGGAGCCCCCGCTCGCCGCAACTAGAGAAAGCCCGCACGCAGCAACGAAGACCCAACGCAGCCATAAATAAATAAATTAGAAGGTAAATCAATCAATCAATCAATAAAAAGAATACTATATTGTACACTTTCTAACAGGTTAAATCTTATGGTAAGTGTTCTTATCGCACACACGATAAAAAGGGTGGGAGGAAACATTTGGAGGTCATAGATATGTTTATGGCATAAACTGTGGTGACTGATAGTTTCACAAGTGGATACTTATCTCCAAACTCATCAATTTGTATACATTAAATATGTACGGTTTTTGTATGTCCATCCTACCTCAATACATTGCTTTTTAAAAAAATAAACAAAACACCCAACTAAACATACTCTTACAGTACAATCTAGTAGGGTAAATGCTCCTTGGCATTTACCAAAATGAGTTGGAAACTGACATCCACACAAAAACCTGCACACCGATGTTTACAGCAGCTTTACTCGTGATTGCCAAAACTTAAGAGCAACAAATGTGTCCTTCAGCAGGTAAATGGATAAATAATGGAATACTGTTCAGTGCTAGAAATAAATGTTATCAAACCATGAAAAGACAGGGAGGAACCTTAGATGTGTATTATTAAGTGAAAGAAACTAATCTTAAAAGGCTACCTGCTGCATGACTCCAACTACATGACATCCTAGAAAAAGGCAAAGCTACAGAAAAAGTAAAAAGACCAATGGTTGCCAGGGGTTGGGGGCAGGGAGGGATGAACAGAGCACAGAGAACGTTTAGGGTAGTGAAATGACTCTGTACGGCACTATAATGGTAGATACAAGCCATCATGCATTCGTCGGAACCCACAAAGTGCACACCACCAAGAATGAAGCCTAATGTAACTCTGGACTTTGTGTGCTGATGACGTGTCAATGTAGCTTCATAGGTCGTAGCACACGGCCCACTCTGATGGGGGATGTTGATAGTGGGGGAGGTGTGCGCTGTGTCAGGGAGGAGGGTACGTGGGAATTCTCTGTCCTTTCTGCTCCATTTTGCTGTGAACCTAAGACTGCTTTTAAAAAAAATAAAGTGAACTGAAACAAAAACTGATGGGGGCGGGTGGCTGTGGCTCAGCTTCACACCCTTCCCTGGGGATTTAAGTCTGGAGTGCCGGGCGCAGGGCCAGTCTTCCCCTCTATCCAAGAGTGGGTGGGCGTCTCAGTCCTCACTCAGTTTCTTGGATCTGCCTCCTGGCAGGGCCTGAGGCTCCCCTCTTTCCCGACCTGAGGACATTTCTTCAGAGAAAGGCTCTTATTTCCCTGAGATCCAACAGGAGGAGGTGAGGGTGGCCTTTCCTTGGCCACACCTGCCATGCCATGAGTGACAACTGTTATCAGGCAGGTTGACACCATATGATGGTGATCCCACGCAGGGTTCTAACTCAGCACCCTGAATCTGACTCACGTCAAGGCCTAAGATTGCCCCCTCTGCTGCCCCGGGACCCCCCTCCTCCAACCAAGTTCCTCCCTTTTCTGTTATCCCTGAGAAGGATAGGAGGCCGTCGCTTCCTGACATTTACACCAGGATCTGTCACGGCAACAGGGAGGACTCCGTGAGGTCTCCGCTGATATGGGTTTGGTGGGCCCTGAACTCTTCAGGGTACTCACCTTCCTCCTGGCACACCTTGGAAATCCTCTCTCTGCTGACCCGAGCTGGCCAGCCTCAGGCCAAAGTCTTCACTTTCTCAACCTCTTACGTGGAAATCAGGTTCAGCCACATCTTGCCAAGGCTGTCTGGGGACTCTGAGGGCTGACGGCAGGGTCAGGAGTCCATGGGACACACTGTTCGGGGGGTGGCGGGGGTGCCTCCTTCATTCCTCATTCAGGGTCCTCACCATCTCGTGTGGCAGAGACCGGGACTCCTCCCTCCGCTGACCTGAGCTCATCCTCCTAGGTAGGACTCACAAGCCCCCGAGAAGCCTGACGAGTAAGTGAGAGCATGCTCAGGCTGACAACTTCGCCTGGCATGTTGCTCTCCCCAGGCCACCTGCAAGGCGCCCTTCACCGTGGCTCCTGTTTCTCGATTAAAGGCTTCCTGGGAAAGGGCACCTCCCTGCAAACTCTGGACCAGTTTCCCTATTGCAAACCCTTCAGAGACTGGGTCTCCGTCCCAGGAGTGGTGTGAAGCAGGGAAGTTGTAACGCAAGGCATGAGGGATGTGCCATCAAGGAAAAAAAAAAAATACATTGGTTTTTCCCTTCTCTTTACCAGCAAGACTTGGCCTTTTATGTAAACTTCTCTTTGAATAGATTTCACGTCCAAGTGCAAAGCGCTGTCCAGCATGATTTTCTGAGCCCCTGATCTTTTGAGGTTATCTGACTTTGGATATGTAGATGATCATACTGTCACTAAATATCTTCCTCTGCTGTCTTCACCCTTTTCAACTATTTTGATACGCTTATTGCTGTGCTTATGTATTCCCATCCAGTGTTTTGGGCACAGAGTCCTCCTTTTTATCACCTGAGATATATTTTGTAGTGAGTGAGAAGTAAGGTGAATTAAGGAACACAAAGTCGGCCTTGGGCTGGGAGGAATGGTAAAGTGTGGGCGTCAGACTTAGTTAGGCCAGGAGTCTAGTTCCAACACTGTCACGTAAGAGCTGTGTGAAATTGAACACATTACCAAACTCTGTGAGCCCCGGTCTTTTCATCTGTGAAATGGGTTTGAGAAGCTCTGTCTTGGGCACTGACAGAATTTACATAATGCCTGTGAAGTGCCTGGCCCATTGCCTGGCTGGCACTGAGACTTTCAAGGATGCCAGTTCTTACTACGATTAATTTGTCCCCTGGAGTTTCAACCCACTACACTGAGATTTAATTTTCAATCCAGGAGATGTCAGAGAATAAGCAGGGCTCTAGGGCAAAGAAACCCCTATCAGGCAAAATCCTGCCTAGCAAGGGAAACTAGTATTTCCCTGTGGGAGTATGTCATCCAAGGTCAACATGAGGTAGACTTCCTCAGTAGATGCAACACGAAGCTCTAAGATGTTTCACGGACCAAAAACTTACCTCCCTCTCAGTTGCCCTTCTTTATAAACCACTCCCACGTTCAGCCATTTAACCACCCACGAATATCTATTCCTTGCCTAGAGTTTGCCAAATTACAGTCAAGATAACTTAATTTGAATGATGTCTTTTTAGTGGAGTGGGCTCCGGCTCCCCCAACTAGCGCAAAGAGTGCCAGTCCAGTGGCTTCTGGGCATCCCACCTCAGGGGAGTACCACCCTAATTTCTCAGAAACTCCCTGGAGACGTGACAACGTGAATAAAACATCTAATTTGCATAGTGTTCACCTGCACTGGGAGAAGAGCACAGGACACCTTCTATTCCTGCCTCAGGTGATTTCTCTCTGATTTACCCACAACCCCAAAGTACAGGGAGACCTCGAAGGTGTTGCAGGTTTGGTTCCAGACCCCCCAAATAAAGTGAATAGCACAATAAAGTGAGTCGAAAGAATTTTTCGGTTTCCCAGTGCTCTCATAAAATGTATGCTCACACTATACTGCAGTCTATTAAGCGTGCAATAGCGTTACGTCTAAGAACAATGTACATACCTTAATTAAAAAATGCCAACCATCATCTGAGCCTTCAGCGAGTCCATCCTTTTGCTGGGGGAAGGTGTGAAATATCGTGAGAATCACCAAAATGTGACACAGAGACATGAAGTGAGAAAAGGCTGTTGGAAAAATGGCACTGAAAGACTTGCTGGAAGCAAGGTTGACACAAACCTACAATTTGTTGAAAAGAAGAAAGGAAAGGTGAAGGAAGGGAAAGGGAAGGGAAGGGGAAGGGGAAGGGGAAGGGAAAAGCAGTATCTGTGGAATACAATAAAGCAGAGCGCAACAAAATGAAGTGTGCCTGTAACTGCTAAGGGCAGTTTCCCATTCCAGGCTTCGTCGTTCAACTATACGGCCCACCGTCTGAGGATCTGGCCCCTGATCAAAATGATCAGGCTCATCTAGCCCACCGCGCACCTAACTTATAACCACCTCCCACTGAAGGACGGACATTTTCCCAAGGCCCGCCACTGCCTTGCGTCAGGGAATTTACGTTTGACTGCTATCATCTGAAACCACCCCTCTCCTTTCTTACCCTGTCGTTTCATTTGTCCTTTTGGTCTTCGAGTATATATATATCACCATTTTCTTTATACGATAGCTGCTTCTCGACTCTATAATTTTACGGTCAGCGGCTAGGTCTTCTTCCTCTCAGCTCTCACAGTACTAGCATGGAGCCTTCTAAGAGCAGATGCTCAAGTAACAGTAACGTTTGGGGAATAAATGAGCCTGTGAGCATGAGGTCCAATTTATTATCATTTACTTCTACATTGTTGAATGAGCCAAGCACATACAGTTATTTGTAATTTTATAAATCAGAGTAAAATGAATTAGGAAACCAAATATTGACCATCTTCCTTTTTCTATACTGTACTACAGTATACTATACCATACTCTACTTTTTCACATTTTCAAGGAATTGCATACTGCAGTGCCATGTTATCTTCCACCAAATTACTGAACAAGATGGAAGTTCTCCCAATCTGTTTTACGAAACAGCAAAACTCTTATTCTTATACCTGATAGACAACAGTAAGCATGAATGATGTAATTCATAAACTTACATTATAACGCTAAATAAACTTTCATTTAGGAGTGACATTTGAAAAACAGCAGAAAACAAAAACACAGATGTATTTCCAAATTCCCCATACAGAACAGGAACACAAGGGTATTAATACGTTGTTCCCTCCGTCACACTCAGCCCTACACTACTTGGAACACTGAACGCTCTCTTCAGCCACGGATACAGGATCTGCCCCAGATTCTGTGTGGGAGGAGCTGGGCAGAACACTGGAACACCCACTGGCTTGGGCTCTCTCTTCCTCATCTTTCAAAGCCTCTTCATAGCAAGACTGGAAGGCACTGGGGACGGTGTGATTGACCTTGGCCAGGAACTCCAGGACTTTCATCTTGCTGGTCTCAGCATAGGATCTCGGGCCCCACAGGAACTCGTAGCGCGCTGGATCACTGTTGGCCACTTGCCGGTACTCCAAATACTTCAGCTTCACCAAATCTTGGGTGATGAGCTTCTTGGGCTCCCCAAACAGGAAGTGCCTCTTCCCGGCATAGATTCTCATCTTACTCAGGAATTCCCAGATAGTCTCCTCGGTGGCGCAGTTGCCCTTCATGAGGATCACGCCCAGGAGATGCATCAGGAGGCCAGTCTTGGGGAACCCCCTGACACGGCTCACGGCCCCATTGTTGGGGAGAGCCATTTTGCTGACAAAGGTGTAAGAATGCTTGGTAGGGTCCACTTCCTTTAAGTCAATACCAAATACCACCTCCATGCTGAAAGAAGCTCTTCTGAGGATCTCAAGGAATCGATTTTGGTACTTTTTATGGATCAGCTTCAGCATATGTGCTTTCATAGCAGGCTTCTTCTTTTTATACATGTGCATCAGGAACTGCACCAACACATTCGCTGTCTTCCTTAGAGGGCGTTTTCGAGACCGCACAGTGGAGACGGGGGCCTGAGAGGACCTCTGCTTTTTCTCCGTTTGGCCTTTGGCTCCTTTGTATGATCTTCTGGGAGAAACACCTGCAGGCTTAGTGCTGGTGGCTCGGGCCCTCTGAGGACTCTTGAGAGTGCTACATGACTTAGCGCCCAGCTTTCTCTGAGTAGTAGCTCCAACAGGAGGAGGAGGAGGAGGAGGAGGAGGAGGAGGAAGAGGAAGGGGAGGAAGAGGAGGAGGAGGAGGAGGAGGAAGAGGAAGGGGAGGAAGAGGAGGAGGAGGAGGAGGAGGAGGAGATGAAGATGAGGCGGCTGGAGTGGCCCGAGCACCCGTCACACCCTGGGTCCCACTCTGGGCCTGGCGGCGTCTCTCACGGGTGCGGAGCTTACCCCGCTGACCCCGACGCATGGTGGCTGTGGTCAGGGACAACAGGCAGGAGTGCAGGTAGGACAGCGGGTGATCTGGCAGAGGGGAGAGAGGATGAGAGGGTGTGAGCGCCCACAGCAGGGAGGTACCACCCTGCCTTCAAGAGGGCCGCCCTGTAGGTTTCCATGTGGGCACTGCTCTGTGAACACACAGGACTCCTGTTCTGATCACCCTGTCCTCTAAGAACCCTGTGGAAATCATTAAAGTGAGCCTCAGGCTGCAGCCTGCCAGCCCTGCCTGCTGCTTACTGGGGCTGAGAGCAGCAGTGGGCAATGATCTAGTCCTCGTGGAGCCCCCTCTACTCTGGAGCGTGGGGGGTCCCCTCAGTTCATATTCAGGACCATCGTATCCGCTTTTGGCAGGGCCTGGGCCCCCTCCTCTGTGCTGCTCTAAACTGATTACCTCAGACCCAGGTCCTCGTCTTTCTGGGATGCCTTAAGAAGAAGTGAAGGGGCACCGCAGCCCAGTGCCCCTGCCAGGGGGGCACCCACAGCTGACAGCTCTATGGGACTCTGTCCTGGGCTCATTGGGGTCCTCAGTCCTCATTCAGGGTCCTTGCCTTGGCTCTAGGTAGGGCCTGGAATACCTGCGTCTGATCTGATGTACCTCTTCTCAGACAAAGACTCTCACCAATCTGATACCATCAGGAAAAAAAAGGAGGGCTCACATACACCTGACTTCCATACCTGGGCTCCTCAGGGCTGCGAACAAGGAGGGGGGCACTCTCTGTTGCCTCCTCTGTTTGTGGGTGAGTGGTATCATCACTGTTCTCTCAGGGTCCTCACCCTGACTCCTATAAAGCCCTGGGTCTCTTCCCTCTGCAGAACTGAGGCTATTCAATTAGTCCAACACCCTCACATCTCTGAACTCTCCAGACAAATGAGAAAGAGTGCTTCAGCTTGACAGATACCATTGGTTTCTACTCGTGAACACGGGCAGAATTTAGGGGACCCTATATTTTAGAGTCGGTGTTCACCTTAGTCCTCACTCAGGTCTCTGACCTTAACTCTGGGGAGGACTTAGGACTCCTCCCACCAATAACCTGGGTAGTCCAGCCTCAGAGCAAAGCCCTCAATTCCCTGAGTCCCTAGAGGGGAATGTCAGGGTCCCACATACATGACTACCCCTGGCTGGAGCCTCCCACAAGTGTAGGGGCGCTGCTTTGTGATGCCACCCCTAATAATGGGGAGAGGCCCCCTCATTAGTGTTTAGGGCCCTCACCTTCACCTCAGTTGGGACCTAGGTATCCTCCATCTGCAAGATGGAGCTACTGCCTATACCAAGGCCCTCCCATCCCTGAGACATCTCAGGCAGAACTCAGTTTGATGGCTCTGTTGGGGCATCCCAGGGCCTACAGCAGCAGCGAGACTTAGTGCAGTTTGTTATGGGCCGAGTGGCACCCCTCACTCCCCACTCAAAGTCTTCACCTTGACTCCAGACCCATACTGGGAAGTTTCTCTTGGCCGGCCGGAGGCATGGCCCTCAGATGAAAAGTTCTCACTTCCCGGAACCTCTGAAGCCAAAGTCACGATGACTCACATCCGGCCGCAACTACTCAGGGGCTCTGACAGCTGACAGCAGGGGCGGGGGTCTGTGGTACTCCAGTGTTCTGGAGTCGGTGGTCCCTAGGTCCTACATACAGGGTCCCCATCTTGGAATCTGTCAGAGCCTGGGACTCCCCCGTTTACTGAACTGTGCCCACAAGCTTCACCTCCTTGAGCTCCTGGGGGTGGGGCGAAGTCGGGGCCTGCTATATATGACCACCCCCACCCCGCTCTGGAGGGCCTGGAGCCTCCGGGAACTGAGTGCATGGGTGCTGCTTTATTGCCATCTCTACTCCCTCATTAGCACTCAGGCCCGCCCCCCCCCACGCCCCCCCAACCCCCGCCTTGACTGCAGTTAGGGCCTAGGTTTCCTTGATTGACAGAATCAGGAAATTCTCTCTTCGATTATTATGGCTTTCCCCCTCGAGAACTTCCAGGCAGAACTCAGCCAAACGGCTTTTCGGGGACCTTCCACTTTTGATCACAGAGGCGGGATTTGTGGGGGTCACCTTTGTTACGGGAGGGGGGAAGGGTCCCTTGGGCCCGCATTCAGGTCCTTACCTCGACTGCAGATCAGTCCTGTGAAGCCGCCCTTGGCCGAACAACCGCCGTGAATAACCGTCCAGCTCCTCGCCCCCGGAGCGGAAGTGTCGGAGCCACTTCCGGCTATGGCTGCCTCGAGTGGGGTTCCAAGGGCTGACGGGAAGGGCGGGGCTCTACGGGACCCCGGGGTTCAGAGGTCAGCCATCCCTTGATCCTCCCTCGCGGTTCTCTCCGGGCCATCTCTCAGAGCCCGTGACCCCTCCCTCTGTGGTCCCGAGCCCTCCAGCCTCCAAACAAAGCCCTCACCTCCCGGAGTCCCTAGTGGGGAAGTCAGGGCGTTGCTCTGACCATCTCTGCCTGACAAGAGGGGTGCCACCCTGTGAGCCTCCCTCCTTGGGAGAGAGACCCTCTCATTAGCACTCAGGTCCTCACCTTGACCCTGGCTTGCCTGGTTATGGCCAAGACCCCTTTCTCTTGCAGAACTGGGACCTGATCCTGATAGACAAAGCCCTTCCCCCGCCGAGACCAGACAGACAGAAATGAGGCGGCTTCTCATCCCTATAGCTCTGTCTGGGGCCTCTCTCGTGGTTAAGAATGGGGGCAGGGGTCTGTAAAGCCTCCTCATTTGTGGGTCTGGTGATACCTCTTTCCTCACTCAGGGACCCCACCATACTCCTGGCCAGTCCAGGGACCTGATCCTCCCTGACCCTCCAACCTGAGCTTCTCGAACCTCTACTGAACTGAGGCTGTTCTTCTTAGACCAAGACGTTGACCTCGCTGAGAACTATGAGACTTACAAGAGAGGAGGCCCTGCCTGGGCATTCTAGGTCTGAGAGCACGTTTGGGCAGCTCTCTGAATGACCTATATTTTGGCGTGGTTGTCTCTCCAGTCCTCACTCATGGTGGGGGGCGGGGCGGGGTGTTCAGTTTGTCTGTCTCTTGGATTAAAAGGTTCCTGGGGATTGCCACATCCCTGCAAACTCTTGAGCAGTGTACCTAATGCAAACCTTGGAGTTTCATGTCCCAGACTTGACGTGAGATGGGGAAAATGCAACATAAGGCAGGGGGCCCAGGACAGGGGTGGGCTCCCAGAGAAAAATAATGCTAATCTGTCCTTTTCAATAGCCAGAATTAGCCTCTTCTGTGACTTGTTTTAATTGACTTATAGGCATACCTCTTTTTATCGTATTTCACTTAATCATGCTTCACAGATATTCTGTTTTATTACAAACTGTTAACTGTGTGGTTACCGTGCATTGAACATGTGAATGGGCACCGTTTGCCCAACACCATGTGTTCACGTGGGGTCCCGGTGCCACATTTTGTTAATTCTTGAAATATTTTAAACTTTTTCATTATTTTCTTACGGTTCTCTGCTCAGGTATCTTTGTTATTATTATTGTAACTGTTTTGTACTTTTAAATTAAGATGTGTACATTTTTTTAGACACTGTCTAGTAAGTGTACAATAGGATTAACAACTTTTATAAGCACTGGGAAAGCCACAGTTTCATGTGATTCACTTTACTGCATTATTGCGGTGACCCAGAACCCAACCCACAGTACCTGAGATATGCGCATACTGCTAGAGGAAAAGGAGCTGTCCAGGATGGTTCTGTGATTGCGCTGATTGAGGTTATCTGACACTGCATATAGAGATGATCTTATTGTCACTGAGTATCATCTGTTTCTCCTCCTTAGTCCTGTTCCTCCTCCTCCTTATTCCTAACTGTCATTTACTGAGGTATTCTTCAATGCTTTGGATATATTCCAATCCCGTTCTTTACCTACAGAGTCCTTATTTTTATCCTGAGACACATTTGAGTATCAAGGAATACAAGCTCTGCTTTAGGCCAAGAGGAGTATAACAGTGTGAGATCCAGAGGAATTCAGACCAGGAGTCTAGTCCCAGGCCTGTCATTTACTAGTGTTACCCAGCAAGGGCTCACTGCCTGACATGCGTAGAAGCCAACACTATGGCACTGGCTTTTGAGATGAAAACTTTATTCCGGGACTTCCCTGGTGGTGCAGTGGTTAAGAATCTGCCTGCCAACGCAGGGGACACACAAGAGGGAAGAGATATGGGGATATATGTATATGTATAGCTGATTCACTTTGGTATACAGCAGAAACTAACACACCATTGTAAAGCAGCTATACTCCAATAAAGATGTTAAAAAAATGTGTTGGAAAAGAAAATGACAGAAATGAACTTACTTACAAAACAGAAACAGACTTACAGATATCGAAAACTCACTTAATGGTTACCAAAGGGGAAACGTGGTGGGGGGGGGGAGGGATAAATCAGGAGCTTGGGATTAACATACACACCACCGTATATAAGACCGATAACCAACGAGGACCTACTGTATAGCACAGGGAACTCTGCTCAATATTCTGTGATAACCTGTATGAGAAAAGAATCTGAAAATGAACGAATATATGTAGATGTGTAACTGAATCACTTTGCTGTACACCTGAAACGAACACATTGTAAATCAACTATACTCCAATACGATTTAAAGAAACATATACCATGTGATCCAGCAATCCCACTCCTGTGCACATATCCAAAGAAAACCATAATTTGAAAAGGTACACGCACCCCAATGTTCACTGCAGCACTATTTACAACAGCCAAGACGTGGAAGCAACCTAAATGTCCATCGACAAGGGAATGGGTAAAAACTACGTGGTACCTATATACAACGGAATATTACTCAGTCATAAAAAAAAGAAAGAAAGAATGCCATCTGCAGCAACATGGATGGACCTAGAGATTATCACACTAAGTGAAGTAAGTCAGACAGAAAGACAAAATATCATATATCACTCATATGTGGAATCTAATTTTTTTTAAATGACACAAATGAACTTACTTACAAAACAGAAACAGACTTACAGACCTCAAAAACAAACTTATGGTTACCAAAGGGGAAACGTGGTGGGGGGAATGGATACATCAGGAGCTTGGGATTAACATACACACTACTATATGTAAGACAGATGACCAACAAAGACCTACACAATATTGAGTAGCACAAGGAACGCTACTCAATATTCTGTGATAACCTATATGAGAAAAGGATCTGAAAGAGAAAGAATATATGTCTACGTATAACTGATTCACTTTGCTGTACACCTGAAACGAACACAACATTGCAAATCAACTATTCTCCAATAACACAACAAAAAAATTAAAAAGGAATATACACGTGTAACACCACCTCCGGGCAATCCTCTTAGGCATGGGGGGAAAAACCCCATCACCCTGTAAAGCAAGGTTTCCAGTCCAGGAGCGAGGTCCTTCATCTCCTGAGTCAGAGGACCCTCATTGATATCAGGTTTAATAAAGTTTTGCCACAGTCATCCAATGGCCAACTCCCATTAGCCAATCCTAACAAATATAACAGTCAGACATAAACAAACATAGGCAAACAACTCCAAAGGCCTGGGACTTTAACCCAATCCTGTGAGTACCTCAGCAGCGGTAACCTTTTGTACAGGCTCTCTTAGGGTGGGACTCTAGCCCACGATCCTAGCCTTAGGACTCTAACCTGGACTCTATCCCGACCAAAAAACCAAAAAAACAAACAAAAAAAACTCCCCCAGGCAGGACTCTAACCCACAATTCCGATGAGGTTATTAGACAGTTTAGGTACAGGCGCATTTTAACAAGGTTACTCACCCAAAAGACGTCTGATCCAGGAGCTCTTCCTTTTCTCAAAAGTGAAAGTAGCCCGAGGAGCCTGGAGTGCCATGGCGGGGAAGCAGGAACCCAAGAGCCGACGACCTTCTAGACAAATTCAGTCTAGGTGGCTACTCAAGGTCGGTGCTGAGGGCCCACACCCTGCCAGGGGCTGCAGTGCCTCAGGCAGGCGGTCACAAGACCTAAATCTCACCTGGGTTGCCAAAACTTAACTGAACAAGGGCTCACTGCCCTGTGTGCACAGAAGCCAACACTATGGCAACCGTTTTTGAGGAAAGAGCTTTTTGCTGCCAGGCCGACTAACACAGAGGACAACGGCTCTCAAACCTCACCTCAGTCCAGCGGTCTGGGTGAAATCTCAGGGGTTAAGGGTAATTTCAAGCTTGGAAGCTAATTGGCTAGTCTTGAATTAGCCCATAGAAGCTACTCCTGCTGCCGGAGGCCAGATTTTCCTTAATTGAAGGACTTTCACGGGCTCTCCAGGCAACATTGCTATTCTCCAAGTTCTGCAGACTGAAGCTCTTGCTTCCAGGGTCATCCTGGGGTCATGGGTTCCTTCTTGGAGATGTGCAGTTCTGTCTCTGTAAAATAACTCAAGGTTTGATTAATCAACAACCTATTTAAGGAGGCAAAACCAGTGTAAGCTGATCAATTGCGTGAAGTGCTGTTTCACTAGCCCCAGGAACTCGAGCACGTTAACCAAACAGCAAGACAAAGCAACCGCAATCAACTAAAGTGCTGCCAAGCAAGGACAATCATGTAATATCCACACCAGAGGATATAATACATACTGCGCTTGGGGGAGAATCTTTCCCAGTTGGAAACAACTCAAAGTCCTTAGAATTTTTGTCATCGACCAATATCTTCCCTACCAGCTACCCTTTCTTCCAAATAACCATTATTTCCATTTATTTAACTACCAACAAAAATCTAGAACTTGTGAGGCCCTCCATCTGAGGGGTCTGGCCAGCCTCTCCACTCCCATAGTCTCATCTAGCCCTCCAGGCCACCTCACTTAAAATTACTTCTCACTGAAGGCTCTGCATTTTCCTAAGGCTCCAAACTGCCTCGCCTCGGGCCATTTACACTTAATTGCTTTCAGCTCCAACTGCCTGCCCTCTTTACCCCTACTTTTTACTTGTTCTTTAGGTCACAGAGTGTATCTCACCATCTTTTTATATAAGAGCAGCTCCTAGACTCTAAAATTCAATGGGCAGGGGCTAGATCTTGTTTTTGTGGTGGTTGTTGTTTGGGGGCTTTTTTTTGGGGGGTGGGGGTGGGGGCGGGGGGAAGCATCCACAGTACTAGTATGAAGCCTTCCAAAGGGCTCATTCTCAATTCATGGTTGGGAAATTTAAAAAGAGGAAGCATGTGGCCTAATCCATTAAAATTTAATTTATCGTACATTCCTGAATAATCTAAGCAAATCCAGGTGTCTAACTTCTACTTTTACAAGAAGAAACATGAGAAGGATTTAGGCAAACCACAAATTGACGACCTTTTCCTTATTTATAGTCTTTCTTTTGGGCTTTGTTGACTAAATGTAAGGTACCTCCTGTATACTACGCTGTAAGCTCAGACTACAACCCCCAATAAAACAAAATATCTGGTTTTTTTTGCGGGCCACTCACCGTCGTGGCCTCTCCCGTTGCGGAGCACAGGCTCCGGACGCGCAGGCTCAGCGGCCATGGCTCACGGGCCCGGCCGCTCCGCGGCACGTGGGATCTTCCCGGACCGGGACACGAACACCGCGTCCCCTGCATCGGTAGGCGGACTCTCAACCACTGCGCCACCAGGGGAGACCTCTGCTCTTTTTCTTTCTTTTTTTTTTTTTTTTTTTGTGGTACGCAGGCCTCTCACTGTTGTGGCCTCTCCCGTTGCGGAGCACAGGCTCCGGACGCACAGGCTCAGCGGCCATGGCTCACGGGCCCAGCCGCTCCGCGGCACGTGGGATCTTCCCGGACCGGGGCACGAACCCGTGTCCCCTGCATCGGCAGGCGGACTCCCAACCACTGCGCCACCAGGGAAGCCCTCTGCTCTTTTTCTTTAAACAACTTTACTGAGGTCTGATTATCATACCAAAAGCAGTATGCATTTAATATATACAACTTGATGAGTTTGGAGATAAGTATACACCTGTGAACCATCACCACAATGTATGCCATAAACATATCCATTACCTCCAAAAGCTTCCTCCCACCCTCTTTATTTATTTACTTATTTATTTTTTTTTGAGGGGGGAGCAAGAACAATTAACATAACATCTACCCTCTCAGCAAACTTTAAGTTACCTGATATGGAACTGTTAACTATAGGCTCTATGCTATACAGTACATTTCTAGGAATTATTCACCTTAGATAACTGAAAATTTGTGTCCTTGGACAAGCACTTCCCCATTACCCCTCCTCCCAGCCCCTGGCAATCACCATCCTATTCGGCTTCTATCATGTATTTGTCCTTCTGTTATCTGGCTTATTTCACTTAGCATAATGTCTTCTAGGTCATCTCGGTCATTGCAGATGACAAGGTTTCCTTCTTTTTAAGGCTGAACAATACTCCATTATATGTATATACCACATTTTCTTGAACCATTCGTCCACCAACGGACATTTAGGCTGCTTCCATGTCTTGGCTATTGTGAATAATGCTGCAGTGACTATGGGAATGCAGGTATCACTTGGAGATCCTAATTTTAACTCCTTTGGATAGATAGCCAGAAGTGGGTTCGCTGAATCATACCGTCGTAGTTCAATTTTAAATTTTTTGAGGAACCTCAATACTGTTTTCCATAATGGTTGCACCAATTTACATTCCCACCAACAGTACCAAAGAGTTCTTTTTTCTAACTGCACTCGATCAGCTTACTCTCTACTTGGGGAGAGAACAAGACAATCAACTTTTAAAATTACTGTTGTGGTAAGAACACTAAACATCAGGTCTACTCGCTTAAATTTTAGGCACAGATACAGCATTGTTAAATACAGGCGCAGTGCCGCACAGCAGATCTCTAGAACTTATTCATCTTGCATAACTGAAACATTATACCAGTTGAAGAGCAGCCACCCATTTCTCCCTCCCCCAGCCTCAACGTGTTTCTATGTGTTTGATGACTTTAGATAACCTCATATAAGTGGAATCATGCGGTATTTGTCTTTCTGTGACTGGCTTATTTCATTTAGAATAATGCCCCCGTGGTTTGTCCACGTGGTCCCATATAACAAGATTTCTTTAATTTTTAAGGGACATAATATCCCATTGTGTGCATATACCACATCTTCTTTACCCATTTATCTGCTGATGGATATTTGGGTTGTTACCCTATCTTGGCTACTGTAAATAATGGTGCCACGAACATAGGAGCGAAGATGCCTCTCCAAGGTACTGATTTCACGCCCTTCGGATATATAGTTGACCCCGGAACACTGTGCGGGTTAGAGGCACCCACCCCCCATGCAGTCAAAAATCCCTGTATAATTTTTGACTCTCCCGAAACTTAACTACAAACAGCCTGCTGTTGACCGGAAGCCTTACCGATAACATTAAACAGTCCATGCATATTTTGTATGCTGTAAGTACTACATACTGTATTCTTACGATAAAGTAAGCTACAGAAAAGAAAATGTTACTAAGAAAATCATAAGGAAGGGAAAATACATTTACAGTACTGTATTTACCAATACTGTAAGTTGACGGCATCTGTTTACAAGAAGAACTGTCTGTCAGCACCTACATCAATATTGTCTTCTATGATACAAAAGACGATAGGTACAAAACACTAAACATCAAAAATGAAAAAAATAATGTGAGGGCTTCCCTGGTGGCGCAGTGGTTGAGAGTCCGCCTGCCGATGCAGGGGTCACGGGTTCGTGCCCTGGTCCGGGAGGATCCCACGTGCCGCGGAGCGGCTGGGCCCGTGAGCCATGGCCGCTGGGCCTGCGCGTCCGGAGCCTGTGCTCCGCGGCGGGAGGGGCCACGGCAGTGAGAGGCCCGCATACCGCAAAAAAAAAAAATAAATAATAATAATAATGTGAAAAGAAATTCATATTTATTTACAGGTATAACGATTCGTGCATTGATAATGAAGAAGCAGCAATATGATTGCTTTATAGTAGCCTAGGGTAATTGATAGGATTCCTTCCTGCTAGCCTAGCATATACAGTAATGAATGAATGGCTAAAATGTTTCATAATATACAATATTAGTCATATTTATATTACAGTATTAGAAACATTGTTAGTTAAAAAAAAAAAGAAAAAAACACTTACCTGTGATGACAGGCTGATATGCAGTTTAGCCAATCACGAGAGAGAGGGGGGGCGTACCATACAGTAATCTAATTCTTTGAAAGCAAGGTTATAAAACAGTAAGAAGATGAATGTGTTATTAATTTATATTAAGTATCACTCACCTTCTGCCTAGGTAATGGTAGGCTATCCACATCCATACAAGTCTTGCATACAGTGTTCTACGTGATGAATACTTAGCTGATGATGACGACACAAAGGCATCTCATACGGTTCTTGCCCTACAGTTATTAGATTTTCACACGAAGACACCCATATACACATACCCAACAGATAAGTTTTATTAACTGTATATGGCGTGATGATTATTTACTACTCACTGAGTGGAAGTGGATCATCAGAAAGGTCTTCATCCTCGTCATCTTCATGTTGAGGAGGCTGAGGAGGAGGAAGGAGAGGAGGGGTTGTGGGTCTTGCTGTCTCAGGGGCGGCAGAGATGGAAGAGGTGGAGGAGGTGGAAGGGGAGGCAGGAGAAGTAGGCACACTCGGTGTTAACTTCACGGAAATACACTGTAATTTCTATCTGACATTTTTGTGTTTTCATTTCTCTAAAGAGGTTTCTATACACTACCAATAGTTTTTCTACCATTTGCTTTAGTTTTAGTGCCTGTACCATAGAAAGGTCCATGTCATAAAAGACGTCAAAAGCAGTCCTGAGTAATCAGAACCCTCCTGCCAGATTGCTTAATGTCAATTGTTTTAGGGGCACTGCTTCTCCTAGTCCTCTTCCTCAGTGTCTGGTACTGGATCACAAGCACTCATCTCCATCAAGTCATCTTCTATGAATTCCTCTGCTGTAGTGTCTGTTAGGCTCTTGGATTCCTCCAAGATCCATATCTCAGAAACCTTCACCTCCCCACCGCCACCTTTCTGTGCCATATCCACGGTCTCTTTCGTGATATCCTTGATTGGCTCTGTCACAAATCCTGTGAAGTCATGCACAACACCTGGACACAGTTTTCTTTAGCAGGAATTTACTGTTTGGGGCTTCATGGCTTTCCTGGCTCTTTCTATAACAACAGCAGTATCTTCAGTGGTGTTAATCCTTCCAGACTTCACGATCTTCTCCCTTTTGGGGTCTTCTTCCATAGCGCTGACAGTTGTTTCCGTAGAGTACCATGTGTAATGAGCCTTAAAGGTCCTTTTGACCCCCTGATCTAAAGGCTGAATTAGAGCTGTTGTGTTTGGGGACAAGACAGACCATTTGTGACACCTTCGGTATTGAACTCATGGGGTTCTGGGTGGCCAAGGGCATCGTCCAATAGCAACAGAACTTCAAAAGGCAGTCCCTTAGTGGCAAGGTACTTCCTGACTTCAGCAACACAGTACTGATGGAACCAATCCAGAAAAGGGTTCCCATTGCCCGGGCCTTCTCGTTGTACAACAGAAAGGCTGGTAGCTGTGTTTATTTTTTCCTTCAAGGCTCTGGGGTTAGCAGCCCTATAGATCAGGGCAGTCCCGATCATAAACCCGAGTGCATTTGCACAAAACCATAGAACTAGCCTATCCCTTCCTGCCTTAAATCCTGGAGCTCACTTCTCTTTCCTACCAATAAATGTCCGTTGTGGCATTCCCCCCCACTCCAACCAGAATAGGGCACTTGCATCTTCGTCTAAAACCCGTTCAGGCAGATCTCCTTTCTATTCAATGATTTAAAAAAAATTTTCTTATATCTTACTTTTTAAAATTTTATTGGAGTATAGTTGCTTTACAACGTTGTGTTAGTTTCAGGTGTACAGCAAAGTGATTCGGTTATACATATGCATACGTTCATTCTTTCTTTTCTCATATAGGTTATCACAGAATATTGAGTAGAGGTCCCCAGGCTATACAGTAGGTCCTTGTTGGTTACCTGTCTTCTATACAGTAGTGTGTGTATGTTCATCCCAAGCTCCTGATTTACCTCCCCCTGCCCCAGCGTTTCCCCTTTGGTAACCATAAGTTCGTTTTCAGTATCCGTAAGTCCGTTTATGTTTTGTAAATAAGTTCATTTGTATCATTTTTTAAAAAATTAGATTCCACCTATGAGTGATATATTTGTCTTGCTCCGTCTTACTTCACTTAGTATGATAATCTCAAGGATGTCCACTGTTGCCACTTTTTAAACATATATTTATTTATTTATTTTTATTTTGGCTGCGCCCGGTCTTAGTTGCGGCACGAGGGATCTTTGTTGTGGCACGTGGGACCTTTTAGCTGCAGCATAGTGGGCCCCGGCTTCTTAGTTGCGGCACGCAGACTTCTCAGCTGTGGCACATGAACTCTTAGTTGAGGCATGCATGCGGAATCTAGTTCCCTGAGCAGGGATAGAACCCAGGCCCCCGGCATTGGGAGCATGGAGTCTTACCCACTGGACCACGAGGGAAGTCTTGGTCAACAATTTTATTCGACACAGTTTTGGCAGTCCTAGCCACAGCAATCAGAGAACAAAAAGAAATAAAAGGAATCCAAATTGGAAAAGAAGTTAAAACTGTCACTGTTTGCAGATGACATGATACTATACACAGAAAATCCTAAAGATGCTACCAGCAAACTACTAGAGCTCATCAATGAATGTGGTAAAGTTGCAGGATACAAGATTAACACTCAGTGATTTTCTTAATGGCATCTGGGAACTCATGTGCTGCCTCTTGATTGGCAAAAAGCTGCTTCTCCTGTTATTCTGACGTTCTCTTGGCCAAACCTCTTTCTAAAATTATCAAACCTTCCCTTGCTGTCATTGAATTCTCCGGCTTTAGATCCTTCACCCTCCTTTTGCTTTAGGTTGTCATAATGACTTTGCTTTTTCTTGAATCATATTAGAGTCTATAGGTATGCCTTGCTTACAGCAATCCTGCACCACATACAAGCTACATTTTCAACATGAGATTAAAAAGGTACTTTGCAAACAGTACAAGGTTTTCACACCGGATGGCATCGCTGCAGCAACCAACAGCTTCTTGAATTTCCTTTTCTCTTTCTTACAGTGGTCCTTATGCTAGACTCGTTCATCTTGAAATGGTGGCAATTGCAGCTGCAGACCTCAGTCTATGGTACCTATCAAGCGATTCAGCTTTCTCGCATAACGTCATGATTTTTGTCTGCTTCCCGAGAGCACTTCCAGCACCACCAGTGGCACTTTGTATGGGGTCCTATGGTGTTATTCAGGGTTTACAGTGTCATACTAAATATGATGAGAAATACCACGGGGGATTACCACGGGGGATCGCTTTCTACCGAGACATACGATCTACTAGACCAAGAAGCTGCTCATTCGGAGATGAACAGTGCTATTCATGGTCTGTTAAGTATGTGTTTGCATCACTTTTGATAAATTGTAACTTTTTATATTTGTGTATATTTTATGGTAGCAAATGATAAAATAGACTAGTATCTACATATATCTTTATGCATTCTTGACATACCTTTCTCTTAATTTTTTGAGATTTCTATAGGCTATGTGATTCATCTGTGAGTTTCTCCAAGTTGTCCCAAATCTCTAAAAAGTTTTCCAATATGTTTATTGAAAAAGATCCATCTATGAGTGGACCTGCACAGTCCAAACTTGTGTTGTTCAAGGGTCAACTGCATACTTAGAAGTGGGAATGCTGACTCACGTGACAGTTCTACTTTTACTTTTCTGAGGAACCTCCACACTGTTCTCCATAGTGCCTGTGCCAATTTATATTCCCACCAACGGTGCACAAATGTTCCCTTTTCTCCACACCCTTGTCGACACTTGCTATCACTTGGCTTTTTGATAACAGCTCTCCCAACAGGTATGAGGTGCCATCTTACTGTGGTTTGGATTTCCATCTCCCTGATGATTAGCGATGCTGCGCACCTTTTTCATATACCTGTTGGCCGTTTGTATGTATTCTGTGGAAAATACTGAGGTTCTTTGCTCATTTTTTTAAGAGTGAGCTATTTTTTTTTTTTTTTTTTTTTTTTTGTGGTACGCGGGCCTCTCACCGTCGTGGTCTCTCCCGTTGCGGAGCACAGGCTCCGGACGCGCAGGCTCAGCGGCCATGGCTCACGGGCCCAGCCGCTCCGCGGCACGTGGGATCCTCCCGGACCGGGGCACGAACCCGTGTCCCCGGCATCGGCAGGCGGACTCCCAACCACTGCGCCACCAGGGAAGCCAAGAGTGAGCTATTTTTAAATTAATCAGTCTCTTACTGAGCTGTATGAGTTCCTTTTACAATTTAGATATGAACCTATCAGATATACAGTTTGCAAATATTTTCTCCTATTCCACAGGTTGCCTTTTCATTTTGTGGATTGTTTCCACGGCTGTACACAGAATCTTTTAAATTTGATGTAGCCCCACTTATTTATTTTTGTTTTTCTTGCCAGTGTTTCTGTTGTCAGATTTTAAAAAGAAAGAAAGAAAAACACTGTCAAGACCAATGACAGGGAGCTTTCCCCCATGTTTTCTCCTGGGAGTTTTATGGTTTCTGGCCTCGTTTTTAACTCTTTAGTCCATTTTGCATTAACTTTTGAGTATGATGTAAGATAAGAATCCAGTTTGACTCTTTTGCATGCAGATATTCAGTTTTCTCAACACCACGTATCGATTGAGGATGCTATCCTTTCTCCACTGTGTGTTCTCGGTGCCTTTGCCAAAGATTACTTGACCATATACGCATGGGTTTATTTCTAGGTTCTATTCTGTTCCCTTGGTCTGTGTGTCTGTTTTTATGCTGGACCACACTGCTTTGCACTATAGTTCAAAGTCGAGAAGTGTGACGCTTCCACCTTTGCTACTCTTTCTGAAGATTACTTTTGTCTATTCAAGGTCTTTTGTGGTTTCATATGAATTTTAGAATTTCCTTCTATTTCTGTGGAAAATTCCATTGAATCTGTGGATCACGTTGGGTGGTATGGATGTTTTAACAATATTAATTCCTCCAACCCATATACTTGGGACATCTTTCCTTTTATTTGTGCCTTTTCCAATTTCTTCCATCAATGTCTTATTGTTTACAGTGTACAGATCTTTCACCTCCTTGGTTAAATTTGTTCCTAAGTACTTTACTCTTTTTGACATATTTTAAATAGAACTGTTTTCTTAATTTCCTTGTATTACAGATAGTTTGTTGTTAGTGTTTAGAAACACAACTGATTTTTTTATATTCATTTAATGGGAGAATAGAAAGCAAATTAGAGCCACATGCAACGTGGACGAATCTCACAAACCTAAAACTAACGTCGTGCTGAGCCAGAGAAGCAAGGCACAATCGGATTCCATGTACGTCAAGTTCAAAAATGGGCAAAACTTCAGTATCTACAGATACATACACAGGTGGTGAAACTGTAAAGGAGAGACTCAGAGTAGAGGTTCTGGCTGTTGAGGAGGGAGTTACTGGTAAGTGGCACTGGGGAGGTCTCAGGGGGTGCTGTCACTAAGTTCTATCTCTTGACACTGCTGATAGGCAGATGTGCGTTTGCTTTTCACTGAATTCTACGTTTGCTTGTGCACTAGAAACACAACTACTTTTTGTGTGTTGCTTTCGCGTCCTGCAGCTTTACTGAATACATTTATTAGTTCTAATCGTTTCCCAGGGACTTGGGACATTCACCCCACCTTCTCCCCCCACCCCCACCCCACCTAGAGAGGTCAAAATCTCTCTTGGTACTAAGCTGTGCCAGCCTGAAGCAGGGGCTGATGCCAATAAAGTCAAATTGCTGTTCTTACCCATTGCAAATGCAGCTAATCTAGGCTTTATGCTCGCCTGTGGTACTGCAACTTCTTAATTGGTTTCTCAACCTTTTACAAAGGTATTTTGTTCCTTATATCATTTTTAAAATCTGGGCTGCTGCGGGGAAACAGGGGCTGGGAATTCCTATTCCAGCATATTGCTGATGCCACTCAGTCAAGACCCTTTTCTTTATTTCTTGATACCGACAATTTTACCTCCGTGTTCACTCACACCTGCAAGAAAATCCTGATTCACACAGCACGTTCTCTTGCTCTGGATCACAGAAAGAGATTCAAGGTTTTTGATTCGTTGTATAAAATCCCAAAACTTTTATACTTATACTGAAAAACAGCAATAAATGTGTGATCTACATTGCTCATAAACACAGATACTGAAGTCAAAGAAACCTTCAATTACAAGGAATCGTATTTTAAGAGCACCATAAAGAAACCCCCCAAAACAGAAAAAAAAAAAAAATCTCCCAGTTACTCAAGCAAAGCAAGAACAAAAAGAAGACATACAATGTGTTCCCTTCAGCTTCACCTTGGCGCTCAACTACCTAGAATATTTACTTCTCTCCTCAACCACGAGGTAAAGGATCTGCCCCAGGTTTCACTAGGTGTAGAAGGGGCTGCTGGACTTAGCTCTGGAACGTGCCCTGGTGGTGGCCGCAGCGGCAGGCCCGGTTGCAACTCTGGCTCGGGCTCTCTCCTTCTCACCTCTCAAAGCCTCCTTCTACGTTACCCTGCGATGGAATGCAGGGCCCACAAGGGCTGATAGCAGGAAGTGGACTCTACAGGACCCTGGTGTTCCCGGTGGGTATTTCCTTCATATCTTTTTAAGGGGCTTCACATTTATAGCTGACAACTCCTTCTACTGACCAGAGATCGCCCTCCTCAGACCACAGGTCTCAAGTCTCTGACAACTGTGACAAAAGAGCGAGGAGATGGTCAGCTTGAGGGCTCTGCCTGGAGCCTTCTAAGTCCGAGAGCAGCCAGAGGCTGGTGGTGTCTTACACCCAATATTCTGGGATGTTGCTCTCTCCGGTCCTGATCCATGGGTATCCTCCTATAGGCCCTTGCCACTTTGATTAAAGGCTTCTTGGAAGATGCCACATCCCCGAAAACTCCTGAGCAGTTTCCCTACTCCAAACCTTGCAAAGAATGAGTCCCTGTCCTAGAAGTGAGAGAAATGGGAAATCCACTGCACAAGTTAAGGGGGCCCAGGTAGTGGGCCTGCGGGATCTTAGTTTCCTGACCAGGGATCAAACCCGTGCCCCCTGCAGTGGAGGCGCGGAGCCTTAACCACGGGACCGCCAGGGAAGTCCCTAGATGAACTTTTTATAAAGAAATGGCTGTAAGATGATTTGTTTGAGTCCCCAGTTTTTTCAGCTTCTCTGAAACCACATATGTAGATGATCCTATTGTCAGCAAATAAATCCCATCTTTTTCCCCTTATTCATAACTCACATTTATCTTGGTATCATTGCTCTGGCTATGTATTACAACATCAGAGTTGGATCACAGAGTGCTCCTTCTTACCGCTTGAGATACATTTCGCAGTAACGAGAAAACAATTGTGAATTAAGGGACACAGAGTCAGCTCAGGCTTGGAGGAGTGAGAGTGTGGGCTTTAGACTAACTCAAGTCAAGGGCCTACTACCACCTCTGTCACTTACCGACCTCGTGAACTTTGTCACATTATTAGACTCTACGAGTGAGCCTCGGGCTCTTTACCCGTGAAGGACTGGTGGCATTTGGGTGGTATTTGCAAAGCAACTGCTGCAGTGCCCGGCATGCACCATACCCCTCCCTTCTCATGACTGGTGGCTGCACTTTCAAACCCAAGATTTTACCTTAGACCTGATATAAAGAAGTGAGGGGGAGCCTCGCCTGACAGCCCTGCCCTGGGCTTTCCAGCGCTGACATCTCAGGATAGGGCATGACTCTCTTTTGTCCCCTCTATTCGGGAATGGGTGGACCACCCCCTCAGCCCCCACTCAGGCTCCTCGATTTGCCTGCTGATGGGGCTTGGGGTTCCCCTCCTTCTTGACTTGAGGCCCATCTCCTCATAGTGAGACCCACACCTCCCTGTGGTCCAAGAGGAGGAAATAAGGGTGCCCTTGTCTGGCCACCCCTGCCCACGGTCTCGCAAGAATGAAAGCTGTGGCAAGCTGGTTGAGGTCCTGTGGCAGACGGCTCCACTCGGGGTTCCAAGTCAGGGTCCTACATTTGATTCGCAGCCAGGCCTGAGAGTCCCCCCTCTCAGGTTGCCATGGGACCACCACCATCAGAGCCAAACCCCGACTTCCCCGCTCCCCCTCAGTGGGGACTGACGGGCCCCTCTGCGCGACCTCTCTGCCGGGGGCCCTCTAGGCTGACACTCGGGGAGACTGTGTGTGGCCACTGCTGGCATGTGTGTTCCCACATTCTTCACTGGCCTCGCCCTGACTCCTGCCACAACCGGGAAACAGTCCCTGCCTTGCCTGGACGCTTCTCCCCTCACACTGAGGCCCCCAATTCCCTGAGACACCCCCCCCTCCCCGCCTGGGAAGGAGGGTGGAGCCTGCCTCATCTGGCCACAAGAGCCCACGGTTTCACAAGGCTAACAGCTGTGGTAGGAATACGTTCTGCCCCCACTGTCTTGAGGCGGATGGTCTCTTCAGTCTTCAGGGGCCTCACCTTGGCTTCTGGCACAACCTGGAAATCCTCCTTCTGTGGAGCTGTGGCTGTTCCCTTTGATTTTAATGAGGTTCCCTACCTCCGTGAGAGCTCTGGGAGGAAGGGTGTATGACGCATCCTGTCACCATGCCCGAGTGACACGGCCTCAGGCCCGACGACAGGGACACTGCTCTACGTGGTCCCCTTCTTTCTGGGAGAGATCCTTCCGTGGTCAGCCAGCGTCCTCATGTTGACTCCTCTTAGGAACCGGGTACCCTTCCTCTGCTCAATGAGGCCTCCCCCATCAGTCCAAGGACTTTACGTCCCTGAAACCATCCTCCTTCAGGCAGTAAGGGATAAACTCAGTCCGAAAGCCCTGCCTATTGCCTCCGAAGGCCAGTTACGGACGCGGGACTTTCTAAGGGTATACGTGTCACGGGGTAGTTGGTTGCCGCACTCCCCGTGCGGGACTTGTACTTTGACGCTGTCACGCCTGGGATTCCACTCTCTGCTGAACAGCCAGCCTAGGGACCAAGCTCCTCACCGCCCTGACACCCTCCAGGCAGAAGTCGGGGGGCACTTGACCCTGCCAGCTCTCGCCTATGCCTCCCAGGGCTAACAGCAGAGGAGGGGCTACGTGTAGCCCTGTCAGTTGTGGACTGAGCGGTCCCCATGTCCACAGACAGGGTCTTCACTATGACTCTGCACACTTCCTGGGACCCCACTCTCTGCTCATCCCCAAAGTCCCCACCTTCCCGCGCCCCCCCCCCCCCGAGTTGAAAGTGTTAGTCACAAGCAGCCAGGACTGTTCCGGACCTCTAGGGGCTGCCAAAGGGGATGGGACTTTCTGGGATCCTGCTGTTCTGACTGGGTCTTTATTCAGGTTTACCGCTGTCATTTCTGTGAGAGACTCACGCTCTCTCCTCGCCCAACCTGAGAACTCTGCCCTTAGACCAAGTTCTTACGGCCCCAAGAAGCCTGAAGAATAAGTGAGGGTACGGTTAGCCCAACGGTTCTGCCCGAGACCCTCGGTGCCTGACAGCAGACAGGACTGGAGTCCCAGTGACCGCCCCCCCCAATATTCTGGGGTGCTGGTCTCCTCAGTCCTCCTACATGGGGCCCTCATCTTGGCTTCTGTCTCTTGGATTAAAGCCTTCTTAGGAAATTCCACATCTCTGCAAACTCTTGGGCAGTTTTTGCTCCGCAAACCTTACAGAGAAAGGGTCCCTGGCCCGGGAGCAATGTGAGATGGGGAAGCTACTCCGGCACAAGGCCGGAGTCCCAGAACAGGTGGTGGTAGCCTGTCAGGGAAAGAAAAGGACACTGCTCTCTTCTATCGCATCAGCCAGATGAAGGTTCCCACATCACGGCTGCCCTCATAGATTTACTTTCTCCAGGGAAGAGACCGTAAGGATGATTCTGAGAGGCCCTAGTCTTTTGAGGTTATCTAGCATCGCAAATGGAGCTGCTTCTACTGCCACCGAATATCGTCTCTTTCATTTATTTATTTATACCTCTCAAATATTTTGGTATTCCTACTGCTCTGGCTACGTATTCCAATCCAGTAGTTTGAGCACAAGGCCACTCTTCTTATCACCTAAGACAAAGTTTGAAGTACTGAGAAGACAGCTGAAATAAAAGCCACAGGGTGTGTCTCAGGGTAGGAGGAGTAGAACAGTAGGAGAGCTACAGCAGTTTAGACCAGGAGTCTAGTCCCAGCCCGGCCCTTTACTAGCCTTAGGAATTCCGGCACATTACCAAACTCTAACTCTATGAGCCTCAGGCTCTTCACTGCGAAGTGAGCTCCAGAAGACCTGTCTTATAGGACTGGTGGAATATACGTAATGTATGGAAAGCATCTGAAAGCACTGAGAAGCCCGCGCACCGCAAGGAAGAGTGGCCCCCGCGAGCAGCAGCTAGAGAATGCCCGTGCGCAGCAACGAAGACGCAACGCAGCCAAAGATAAATAAATAAAAATTTTTAAAAAATGACCACGATGAGACACTACAACATACCTAGAATGACTAAGAATTTTAAAACAAAAACAAAGGAGCCCTGACAATACCAAGAGCTGGCAAGGATGCAAAGCAACTAGAACTCCTATCCATTCGGGGGAATGCAAGATGGGACGGGCACTTCGGAAGACAGTTTGGCACTTTCTTATAACGTTAAACGTACAGTTACCGTAGCAGCCAGCAATCCCATTCCTAGGTATTTACCCATGAGAAATGAAACCGGCTGTCTACCTAAAAACCTGTACATAAGTGGACTACTACTCAGAAATAAATTTTAAAGAGCTGCTGATTTACGCAACAACATGGATGAACCTCAAAAGCATGTGCCAAGCGAAAGAAGCCAGATTCAAAAATCTACACGTGGGACTTCCCTGGTGGTGCCGGGGTGAAGAATCCGCCTGCCACTGCAGTGGGCACGGGTTTCAGCCCTGGTCCGGGAAGATCCCACATGTCACGGAGCAACAAAGTCCATGCGCCACAACTACCGAGGAGCCTGCGCTCTAGCGCCCGCGAGCCGCAACAACTGAGCCCGCGTGCCACAACTACTGAAGCCCGCACGCCTAGAGCCCGTGCCCCGCAACAAGAGAAGCCACCGCGAGGAGAAGCCCACGCACCGCCTAGAAGAGTAGCTAGCCCCCACTTGCCGCAACTACACAAAGCCCGCGTGCAGCAACAGAGACCCAATGCAGCCCCAAATAAATAAATTCATTAATTTTTAAAAAATCGACACACTACAATGCTGAAAGGCAAAACTATAGAGACAGAAATGAGATTAGCGGTTGCCAGGGACTAAGCATGGGGGAGATGACTGACTACAAAGGGGCACAAGGAAACGTTTTGGGGGTGACGGCAATCAAAGGTGTAGTAGTTCTATAACTGTATGTATTTGTCAAAGCTCCTCAAGCTGTACACCTAAAAGGGTTAATTTTGCAGTATTTAAATTACACCTCAATAAGCCTGACTTTAAAAAGAAAAAAAAGTGAGGTGGGTCTTATAAGTGCTGTCACAGAAAGATCTCGCATTCACTTCCATTAAGTTACCAGAGCAAGTCACATAAGTATATGTACACCGTTGCCCCTGTGTGTTAAAAACAAATCCAACATAATTTTGCAGCACATCTACGTACAAAGAAGCCTCAAATCAGCTTTAGAATGACACACACCAGACAGTTAATTGTGGTTACTTTTGAAAAGGGGGCTGAATTTTGGAGCGGTGTTGTAAGGGGGGAGATTGTGATTTATGTGTGTAAGACGTTTTTATAAGAATATATATGCTATGATTAGCTCTGTCATTAAAATATTTAAATGAGCCTAATAGTAGAAACAGTAGTCGTGTATCACTCGGATTAAGTAAGTGCTAACTGATGCGACAGAGAAAACCTGATATCTGAGTGACTTAACACAACAGAAGTTTGTTTCTTGTGCACAGAAAATCTGATGAAGGTTGGCAGAGGCGCACTGCTAACAGATGACTCCGAGATCCAGGCTATTTACATCACGTGGCTCCGCACCTCAACGCGGGCTCTCTCTGTTTGCTGCTGAATGGAAGAGAAAGCACAGGGGTGCCATGCTGCCTCCCTCGTGCCTTGGTCTGGAGGTGACCCTTCCTAATTACAAGTGGACTGGGACTATAGTCTCCCCAGGAACCCAAGGAGAGCAAGGCAGGATGTGGATGAGGTTTGCCGTCTCCCATAAACTGGTATATAGTATGTGCTCAATAAAGAGCAACTATTGCCATCGGTTATGACAACCACCCTCTTAGTTTCTTGGAGGAGGCCAAATGTACCTTGAAAGTCACCAATTTTTTCTTGTGCATACTACGTGAGACACGTTTTCAAATATAGGATGACATCTCATTTCCAAAAGTACCCTGTAAATCTCAGCAGAGAGGGCTTTCACCAGTACCTTTCTGCACTGCCAATTGTAATAACCTGTGTAATCTCAGGAGGCTGGGAATCTTCTCCTAACTCTTGGTTGCACGGTCCAAATCATAGCCACCCGCCCCCTGACTGGACATACCTGAACACCCAGACAGGTGCCATTAAGCGTATTGAAAAAGTAGCATCGTCCCTGGGATGGATACACACAGGAATCACTGGGAGGATGGCGAAATATTTTTCCTTTTCATTCAAAGCTGGCATGTCTGCCAAAGAACTATTTTCCACCTCCAAGAAGGACTCCAAGATGGGTTTTTAGGAATTCAGCCTCAGTAGATGTTTGTTTACACAGTGATGTCCTTGGTCCCTCCTTCTTGACCACTTAGGAAGAAGGCTTTGGTTTTGGACCACTTAATTAAGTTCACTCATCAGTGTACGGATGCAGTGGCCCGATTCAAAGAAGACATTTCATTAAAATCCTACTGCCAACTATCAGGTTGTTTCCAAAAAGGCCTCCCTAGCCTTGGGGTTATAAGCCAAGGCCCCGTAGAGTCCGGACCAAATCAGAGTCTAGTCACCAGCAGGTTTGAAGACACTGAGAGTGTGGAGGAGGCACCCAGTGGGGATGAGGAGGTGTCTACACATCACTGTCTGAAGTGAACAGTTACATGGAAAGGGCAGCTGCTGTCACAGGGGTCCGCGGTGAGGAACGGGAGCCGCAGGGAGTCGGGAGGCTCCGAGTCAGGGGAGGGCAGGGGGTACGCGCTGTCTGTGCCTCTGGGAGCTGAGTGCAGCCTCCAGAGGAAGATGCAGAGAAGAGCTGGCCAGCAGGTCAGCTTCCAGTCTGGACACGAGGGCACGCCGGGGAAGACCCAGGGGAAGGGCGCTGTCAGGCCGGAAAGTGCCGGGACCGGACACACGTGCCGGGACCGGGGCAGTCAGCTCTCAGGGAGCCCTGGGGCAAGGGGCAGGAGGCTCCTCGTTGTAAATGGAGCCCGCAGACAGTCCCCCAGTTGCGTCTGATTCTCATTTTCACCTGCCTTCTTTAGGCCTGCTTTTCATCCTCTGGCTACAAGTTCCTCTTTCTTATCGCCTGAGAGACATCATGGAGCAGTGAGAAGAGACATGAATTCAGAGGCACAAGGGCTGCCTCGGGCGGGGAGGAGGGGGACAGTATGGGCTCTGGAGGAATTCAGACCAGGCTGTACTCCCAGGTCTGTCACTTTACCAGTCTGGAGAGTACTGCAAGTTCTTTGTCTGCCAAGTGGGTCTGATAAGCCTCATCTTATAGAACTGTCGGAACATATGTGACAATAGGGAAAGCACCTGGCACACTGGCTGGCAATGTTTGGATCTTTCAGGCGTGGCAGTTATTATGATGCTTATTTTCATACCAGAAGAAACTACCCTCATCTCTAGGAATTTTTCATTTTATCCAGGAGATGTCAGAGACTCTGCGGGCCTCTAGGACAAAGAAAGCTGAATTAACCAAAGTGCCCCTTAGCAAGTAATCCCGAGTAAAGCGTCCCTATCAGAGAATATGCTGTTTCGTTTGTGGAGGCAGGGACTTCACCAGGATGCAAATCAAACCTTACAGAATTTGTGTCAAGGACCAATAATCCCCCTGCCTCCCCCCAACCCCCCGATTGTCACGTAATTCATCACCACCAAAATCCGGGCCCATTGAGGAGTGTTGTCAGATTACACTCAAGAGAAACCAATATCGTATATTAACGCCTATATGTGGAATCTAGATACACGGTACAGCTGAACCTATCTGCAGGGCAGGAACAGAGATGCAGACATAGAGCCCGGACATATGGACACGGGGGAAGGGGGGGTGGGACGAACTGGGAGACGAGGATTGACCTCTATACGCTACCACGTGTCAAAGAGCTACCTTGTGGGAACCTGCTGTACAGCACACGGAGCTCAGCTCGGTGCTCTGTGACCACCCAGATGGGTGGGGGGGAGTTCAGCAGGGAGGGCATACATGTATGCCTACAGCTGATGCACTTCGTTGCACAGCAGAAACTAACACACACAACATTGTAAAGCAACTATACTCCAATTTGGAAAAACCCGGTAAGTACTTATTGGAGCGGGCTGGGGCTCCTGCAGCTCAGGGCACAGAGGAAGGAGTGCCAGCACAGGGGCTTCTCAGCATCCCACCACAAAGGAGACAATATGCATAAAACACCCGGTTGGTTTGTGCACTGTGTTCACCGGCACCGGGGCAAAAGCACCGGACCCCTTCCATTCTTTCTCCAGGCGGAGAGTCTCTCCGGTTTACTCCCAATCCCAAAGTAACTGTTCAGGGCAGTTTCTCGTCTCAGGCTTCGCCTCTCAACTCTGAGGCCCACCAGCTGAGCGTCTGCTGGCCCTGCTCACCGTGATCACAGCCTCGTCTAGCCCACCGTGCGGCCAACGTACAATTTCCTCCCAAGGAGGGATTTGCAAAACACCAAACCTCAAAGTGTTCTGGCCAAGAGAATTTATACTTCACTGCTCTCATCTGGACTCTCTCCCCACCATCCTCACTGGGTTTTTTTCAGCACACCACCTTCCTCATATACTAGCTGCTCTTATACTCTAAACATCTACAGGCAGGTGCAGGGTCTTTTGTATCTTAGCATCGTCACTACCAGCCCGGAACCTTCCAAAGAGCAGATGCTCAATTCAAGATGGGAATCAGTGAGGCACCGTGTGAGGAATGTAATTTAGTACTCTTTAATTTTGCCGGCCTTCCTGAATAAGCTAAGGACATCTAGGTGTGTATCTTTGAATTTTACAAAGAGAAAGACAAATGTGAGTAAGGCAAACCAAAATTTGACTAAACTTTACTTTGTTTTCATCCATTTTAAAACCACAGCATTCTTTCACACTTCCAAGAAAGTCCCTATTCCAAAGCCATATTATCTCATTCCAGAACCCCAAAAAGATGCACAGATTTTTCAAATCGTCCTACACAGTACCAAAACGCTTACTCTTAAACCTGAGAAACAACAACAAATATGTGATCCGTGGCATTTATAAACTTGGATTCTGAACCTAAATAAACATTCTAGTAAAAGAACCAACATTTGAAAGACACTCGTGTAAAACAGGAACACAAAGAAGATACATATTACGATCTTTCCAGCCCCAGCTTAGCCTCTCACTACTTAAAAGGTTGGCAGCGTCCGTCAAACACAAAGTGAAGCTGCCGCCTCACACCTCACTAAGGGTGGGAGGAACTGCTAGACACGACCTCGGAACGCGCGCTGGCCTTGACACGAGTAAGAGCCCTGGCCGCAGCTCTGGCTCGGGCTCTCTGTCCCTCGTCTCTCAAAGCCTCTTCATAATAGACTGGAAAAGCTCTGGGGACGGTACCAGTGACCTTGGCCACAAACTCCAGCACTTTCATCTTGCTGGTTTCAGCACGGGCTCTGCGGCCCCACAGGAACTCATAGCGTGGGGGATCGCTGTTGCGCACCTGACGGTACACCAGGTACTTTTCCTGCACCAGATCTTCTGTGATAAGCTTCCTGGGGTCCCCGAAGATTGAATGCTTCATTCCATCACAGATGCCTAAAATATTCAGGAATTCCCAGATCTCCTCCTCAGAGGCGCGGTCGCCATTCAAGAAGATCACACACAGGATAGTCATCAGGAGCCCATTCTTCCGAAGCCGCCAGCCACTCCTCAGGCTGCCGTCGTCATCGGTGAGATCTGGCTTGCTGACAAGGGCATAGGAACCACCACTCGGCTTGACTTCCTTCAAGTCAAGGCCAAAGACCAGCTCCATGCACTCAGCGGCTCTCCTGAGGATCTCAGGGAACTTCCCCTTATACCTCTTGGTCACAAGCTTCAGCATGTCTGCCTTTAAAATGGGCTCTTTCATTTCATACTTCTCCAGGAGGAATGTTGTCAACATTCCCACCCGCTTGGCTAGAAGATCTCTGTGAGAGCTCTCACCGGAGGCTGAGGCCTGGGAGGAATGTTGCCTTGCCTTAACCTTGCCCTTGGCACGTACATCAGATCCTGGGCCTGAGACCCCTGCAGCACGAGAGCTAGGGGCTGGGGCTCCCTGAGCCTCCTGGCGAGTGCCCGCAGCAGGGGGGCTCGGGGGAGCACCCCGAGAAATGGAAGCGGGGCACGAGGGCGCCTCTTCTATCTCTGCTGCCGTGGCCGCAGCACCCCCGAGACTCTGGGTCTCCCTCCGGGCCTGGTGGCGCTTCTCACGGGCACGGAGCTTACTCTTCCGCCCCCGAGGCATGACTAGAGTGGGCAGGAGAGCAGGTGATGCTGGAACCTGGAGGAGGGAAGGTGAGAGGGTGTGAGCACCTCCAGCAGGGAGGTACCTCCCTGACTTGAAGAAGGCCGCTCTGCACGTTTCCTTGACGGCACTGCTCTAGGGACCACTAGGCTCTTGTTCTTGGTCAGCCTGTCCCCGGAGAAGCCAGTGTAAGAAGTGAGAGTGAGTCAGCCTCAGGCTGCAGCCTGCCAGCCCTGCCTGTGGCTGACGGCGGTCACCACACATCCTGCTAGGGTAGGCCCTCTCTGGGTTCCAAGGGCCCCTTTCGTTCACAAACAGTATGGTCACATCAACTCTTGGTAGGGCCGGGACCTCTTTCCTGTGCTGCTCTAAAGCTGACACCTCAAAGCTCCGTGCGGCCCACGAGAAGGAACTGAGTCGTGGACACTGTCGGGGCGGACAGCGCTGACAGTTCTGTGGGGCCTGCTCTGTCCTGCACTCGTTGGTCCTCAACCATTCAGCGCCCTCATCTTGTCGATACCAAGGGTCTGGGACCCCCCCCTCTTTCTGCCCCTGGTGTGGCACCTTCAGACGAAGGATCTCATCTGCCTTAGAAACGATACAAAGAAATGGGGAGCTTCCGCCTGACAGCCATGCTCTGGGCCTCCGAGGGCTGAGCAGAGGACTGGGCAGGGCTCTTTCTTACTCCTTTGATGCGGTGGGAGCGGGGTGTGCTACCTTCAGTCGTCCTTCACAGGCCCCACTGTGTCTCCTGGGAGGAGCTGGGGGCTCCTTTCTCTCTGGACTTGAGGACATTTCCTCACAGTTAAGGCCCACAACTAGCTCCCTGAGACCGAACAGTGGAAGTGAGGATGGCCTTACCCGGCCGCAGTGCCCCTAGGCTCCAGAGGCTGAAGCTGCAGCAGGCAGGCTGAGGGCCTATAGCGTGTGGTCCTTCCTCACGGTCCCCATTCTTCACTCAGGGGAGGGTCTAAGGGGCCTCCCCCTGCTGACGCGTCAGACCAAGGGGCTTACTTCCCCGTGAGTTCTGAGTGGGGGGCCGATGGGCACTGCTGCCTGACATCTGTGCCCGGGGGCGCCTAGGAACGACAACGCAGAGGGACTCTGCGGGGTCCCTGCTGACTCGGGGTGGAGTTCCCCACAGTCCGCAACACCTTCTCCGTGAGTCCTGGCAAATCCTGGAAACCCTCGCTCCGCTGATCCGAGTTCGCTGGCTTTACATTAAGATTCTCACCTTCCTGAGATCCCCAAGATCTCAGGAAGAAAGGGCGAGCCCCTTCCAGTCACCCCCGCCCACGCCCTGCTTGGGTTGGTAGCAGGCCTGGACTCCGCGGGACCCCACTGTCCCGGCACTGTCGGCCTCTTTCGCCCTCACTCAGACGGGCTCTCTGCTCCTTCCTCAGTCCACCTGAGTCTTCTGGCCTCAGATCAAGGCCCACAGCTGTCTGAGTCCCTGGGGCTGGAAGTGAGGGCTGACACATCAGGTTACCTCTACTTGGGTTTCCCAGGGCTGGGGGGTGGGGTGGGAGTTTGTGGGCCCCCACGGCTTTGGGTGGGCGTTCATCGACATCATCCCTCAGTGTCCTCACCCTGCCGCCTAGCAGGACTTGGACATCCTCTGTGCCTTGACCTGAAGTCTATCCCCTCATACGAAGGCCCCCAACTCCCCGAGACCCACTAGAAAGAAAATTTTCTTGTCTCTCTAGCTACAACTGTGTGTGGACTTCCAATGCTGACAGTCAGGAAGAGATTCTGTTGCCCTCACTATTGTGGTGTAGGTGGTCCCCTCAACTCTCAGGGTCCTCTCCTTGGTTCCTGGCATTACCTGGAAACCCTCCGGCTGCTGACCTGAGCCCACACTCCCATCAACGAGCTTCCTCACCTCCCTGCCACGGTCCAGGAAGAAGTGAGTGATAGTCATCAGGTCACCATGCCTGAGCCTCCCTCCCAGGTCTGAGAGTAGGGATGAGATTCTAGGTGGTTCACTTCTTTCTGGGTGGGGTTCCCTCGTCTTCACTCGCTGTTACCACCGTGACTCTTGTGAGGAGCCAGGCTTCTTCCCTATGTTGAATGAGGCCCCTCTCATTAGACCCAAACCCTGACGTCCCTGAGACCACCCTTGGAGGAACTGAGAGGGCAATTCAGCCTGAGAGCTCTAAACCTGGCTTCCCAGGGAGAAGGCACAGGTGGCGCTTTGTGTGCTCTCCTCTGTTCGGGGGGAGATGGTTGGCTCATTCCTCACATAGAATTTGTGCCTTGACATCTATCATGGCCTGGGACTCATCTTCTTCTGCTGAACCGGGCAGCCAGCCCTTAAACCAAGGCCCTCATCTCCCTCAGACCCCACAGGCAGAAGTCAGGGGGCACCTGAGCCCGCCAGCTCTGCCCTGGGCCTCCCGGGGCTAACGGCAGGGGCGGCATGAGATGCAGCTCTCTCCGCTGTGTATGCAGCAGTCTCCATTTCCTCACTCAGGACCTTCACCTTGACTCTGCACCCTGCCTGAGACTTTGCCCTCTGCTGACGTGAGCCCATGACCGTCAGAAAAGGTCCTCATCTGCCTGAGACCCGAGCTCACAGTCAGCGTGAGCCTCGTTCTGCCAAAGCTGATCTGGGGCTCGGCTACGCCTGCTAACAGCAAGGGTGGGACGCTCCGACCCCACTCTTCTGGAGTTGGTGGCTCCCTCAGTCCTCATTCGGGACTCTGGCGTCCAGTCCGGGTAGGGTCTGCGATGCCTCCCTCCACCGACCCGAATCTACATGCCTCAGATCGAAGCTCTCACCTCCTCGAGCAGCTAGAAGAGAAGTCGGGGGCTCCACATCCCGGCTACCTTATCTGGGGACTCCCGGATCTGAGGGCAGGGCTGCTGATTTGTGCACTTCCCTGTTTGGAGGAGAGGTCTGCTTACTGGCACTGATGGTCCTACCTCTGCTTCTTTTAGGGCCAAGTCTCCTCCCTAAGCTTAATGCGGTTGCCTCCCCTACCTATCTATCCATCCGTCCATCCACCCATCTACCTGTTTCATTTACATCTCACGCCCATTACGCATTTATTTTGTAACTGGTCGTTTGCACCTCTGAATTGTCCTCACCTACTTTCTCTCCTCCCCCCAACCAGCTGCTTGTTCTCTCTATCTATTAACTGTTTCTGTTCTGTTGTTTGTTCACCTGTTCTGTTTTTCAGCTTCCGCATATAAGTGAAATCATACAGTACCTGTCTTTCTCTGTCTGACTTATTTCACTTGGCGCACACAACACCCTCTAGGTCCATGCCCCCGCCCTTTCTTGTTGGCCGCACCACGTGGCATGTGGGATCTTAGTTCCCCCCACCAGGGATCGACGGTGCGCCCCCTGCGCTGGAAGCCAGGAGTCTTAACCACTGGACCGCCAGGGAAGTCCTGCCCCCTTTACAGAAAGGCCTTTCTCTACCCGAACGTCCCCTAGCCCCCAAGCCCACCTCCCAGCCCAGGCAGAAATGACGGCTCCTCTCCGCCTGAAGTACGCTAGAGCGTCGCACGAGTGAACGCGGGAGGGGCTCCGTGCAGTCACGTCTTTCGGAAGGAGGGACCCTCATTAGCTCTGAAGGTCCCACTTTTCACCTGCTGGGGACAAGACTTCACCCTTTGCCTAAGAAGCCGCCCCCTCTAGACAAAGGCCCTCCACTCCCTGAGGCCCTCCAGACGGCAACTCCAACAGGACTCCTCTGGCACACAGGTCAGGTCAGGGTCTCACGCTGCTGATGGCAGGCAGGGGCGGGAGGCGGAGGGGGGGTCACCTTTGTGATGGGGGGAGGGGGGAGGGAAGGTCCCTTCAGGCTACATTCAGGTCCCCTCACCTTGGCTCCGGACGAGTCCTGAAAACCCACGCTCGGCCGAACACACGCCGCGGCGACCGGTCGGGCCCCTCGCTTCCGAAGCGGAAGTCGGGAGCAGCCGCATCCGGCCCTGCGTGGGGTCTCCGAGGGCTGACGGCAGGGGCGGGGCTCTGCGGGGACGCCCACTGTTCAGGGGCCAGCGGTCCCTGCGTCCTGCCGGTGCCGTCTATCAGAGCCTGGGAACCCCTGCCTCTATGGTCCCGAGTCCTCCAGCCTCCAAACAAAGCCCTCACTTCCCGGAGGCTCTAGTGGGAGGGGAAGTCCGGGCGCTGCTCCGACCAACTCTGCCTGAGAAGACGGGCGCCACGCTGTGAGCCTCCCTCCTTGGGGGAGAGACCCCCTCATCAGCACTGAGGGTCCTCACCTTGACTCTGGTTATGGCCAGGACGTCCCCCTCTGCAGAACTGGAGTCCGATCCTGCTAGATGAGGCCCATCCCTCCCTGAGATCACACGGGTGGAACGAGGGGATGACTCAGCGGTAGCTCTTCTGGGTCTCCCAGGGCTAAGAACTGTACAGAATTCTATTTGGCCCCCTCTGCTTTTGGGGGTCCCCTCATAACAGCCAGGTCATTTCCTTGACTCTTGTTAAGGCCTGAGTTTTCTCTCTGCAGATCAGTGGCTGTCCCACTAGTCCAGGGTCCTCACCTCCATGAGACTCCTCAGGGAGACTGAGGGGGGTTTTCTACCTCAAACATCTGTCCTGGGCGTCCCAGGGCTGACAGCATTTGGGGGATTTGTGGGACTGGACTTCTCTGTTCTGGGGCGGGTGGTTCCCTCATTCTTATTCAGAGTCTGGTCAGATACCTGACCAGCCTAGGGACTCCACTCTTTGCTAACTTGAGGCTGCTTCCATCAAGTCAAGGTACTCCCGTTCTGGAGACCTCCAACTGGAAGCCAGGTTGAGCCACATCCAGCCAGGACTGTTCTGGACTTCCAAAGGTTGATGGCCTGAGTCAGACTTTGCAGAAAACCCACTGTTTTGGCTGGGTCCTGCCATCATTCCTCTTTCAGGGTCCCTACCTTCATGTCTATCAAAGACTGGGACTGTTTCTGCTTACCTCCTCCCATTGTTTTTAGGCCAAGGCTCTTAAGTCCCTGAGAAGTCTGAAGAATAAGTGAAGGCATGCTCAGCCTGACAGCTCTATCTGAGGCTCTCTAAGTCCGACAGCAGGTGGAAGCCTGTCTAGGTGTGACTCCCTATATTCTGGGGTGTTGGTCTTCTAAGCCCTCTAACACTGAGGCCTTCCTCTTGGCTCCTGCCTCTTGGATTAAAGGTTTCCTGAGAAATACCTCATCCTTGCAAACAGCTGAGCAGTTTCCCCTCCGCAAACCTTGGTCCCTGCCTTAGCAGCGATGTGAGATGCGGAAGCTAAAGCATAAGGCAGGAGTTCCAGACAGGTGGTATTCTATCAGGGGAAAAAATACACTGTTATTTTCCTTCTCTTCACCAGCCAGACTTAGAGTCTCATGTAATTTCTGTTCTGACAGATTTATATTTTATGGGGAAGGGGCTGTCCAGGATGATTTTGTGAGCCCCTGATCTTCTGAGGTTATCTGACACTACATATGAAGATGATCATATAGTCACTGAGTATTAGCTTTCTTTTCTTTATTCATGCCTGTCATTTATTTTGGTATTCATATTGCTCTGGGAATGTATTCAAACCCAGTAGCATGAGCACAAATTTTCTTTTATTGCCTGAGATGCATTTTTAAGAAGAAAGAGGAAAACTGAATATAAGAAACACAAGGTGGGCCTCTGGCTTGGAGAGTTGGTATAGTGTGGGCTCTTGATTAATCCAGACCCGGGATCTAGTTTCAAACCTGTCCCTTAACAGCCGTATGAATTTGGGTGCATTACTAAACTCTGTGAGCACCGGGTTCTGCATCTATGAAGTGGGTTTGGCAAGCTCTGTCTTGTAGAACTAGTGAGATATGGTTAATATGTGTTAAGTGTCTGGCACAGTGACTGGCCTGTGTTGAGACTTCAATGTGGCATTTATTACTATGATTAATTTGGACCCCATGATACCACCCACTCTGCTGGGGTTGTTTTTTTTTTTTTTTTTTTTTTTTTTTTTTACCTCCAGCAGAAGCCAGAAAATATGTGGCAACCTAGAACAAAGAAAACCCCATCATCCAAAATGCCGATTAGCAAGAAAAACTAAGTAATATTTCCCTATTACATGATAAATTATTCAATATGGGTATAAGATATACTTTCCCAGTTAGATACAACACAAACCCCCTAAGTCTGTGTCAAGGATCACCAACTTCCCTCCCTCCGAGCAGCCCTTCCATCTAAACTACCCTTGTTTTCATTAATTTAACCATCACCAAAAACCCAGAACTCGTATAGAGTTTATCAGATTACACACATGATAACTTAATTTGAATGCCCTTTTGATGGAGAGGGCTCTGACCCTCCCAGCCCAGTGCAAAGGTGCCCAGTGGCTTCTTACCATCTTGCCTCAAAGGAGAATTACACTTGTTTCTCAGAAACTCCCTGAAGACGATGTGAATGAAACATTTAATTTGCATACTGTGTTCTCCTGCTGTGGCACAAGAGCACAGGACACGTCCCATCCCTCGCACAGTGATATACTCGCCCTTCATGAATAGGCTCAGAACAGTCACAAGGGGGCTGATCTTCTGCATGCCCTTTACATAACTCAGCCTCTCATCTTAGGTGAGGTCCAGTTTTCTGAGACGCACATAGGAGTGGTTCACTTCCTTCACATCAACCTCAGAGACCAGCTTCATGTGCTCAGAGGCTCCCCGAAGGATCCCAGGAAGTGAAGCGCTCCTTATCACTTTTTATGACATTATTCACCATGTCTGACTTTGTAATGGGCTCTTTAACTTGACAATTGAGCACCAGGGAATCCACCAACAAAACCACTTTCTAGTCAAGAGTGTGTTTGGGCAACTTCTTAGCGTCTGGCAAAGCTGCATGGTTCTCTGACTTTGTTCCTCTCTTTGACCACTGGAGTCCTGCTTGATGAGGTGCCTATCAACACCCCTGACTTTGAGTCTCTGGGTCTCCTTGAGGGCCTGGAAGCATTGCTCATGTGTGCAGCACCACTGCTTCTGATACTGAGGCATGATCGCTCTTGTTGGTACCAGTAGGCAGGAGTGTGGGTAGGAGGCAAGGCAATGGGCCACCACAGGCTAAGGAGGAGGAGGAAGATATAAGAAGTGGTGTCAGCTGGTAACTCAATTTTGTTTGCTCTGATGAAGGCCAACTCCACCAGACTTTTCCTGAGGGCAGTGTTCCAGGGCCTCACAGGTCTCCTGTCCTGTTTGTTCCACAAGTACTTGAAGAAGGAACTGAGAAGGCATTTCACAGCTCAGCCGGCCAACCCAGTTGGAGACTTCCCAGGGCTCACAGTAGGGCAGGGAGAAAAGGGCTCTATTAGGTGCACTGGTATTAGAGTGAGTACTCCCCTCGGTCCTCACTCAGGGTCCTCACTGTGACTCTTAGCAGTCCCTGGGACACTCTGTCTGCTGACCTGAGGCCATCTCCCTTCAGACCAAGGCCTTCATCTCTCTGAGACTCCTACAAGGAAGTGATGGAGACCTCTCATATGGTCACCTCTGTCTGGGTCCTCCCAAGGTTGACAGGAGGGCCTTGACTCTGGGGGACACCCTCTCTTCTGGGGTAAGTCGTCCCCTCACCGCTCGTGCTGGCTCCTCCCCTTGACTCCTCACAGAGTACGGAATTCCTCCCTCTGCCTCACTGGGGTCTTTCATGCCCTTCAGACCTCACTCCCTTGAGTGCTCTGAGGAGAAAATAACACTGGACAAAGAAATATAGGACCTGCTTGTTTATTAATAGGATGTCTGGCAAACCTACCGGAGGGCAAAGTGAGGGTCCTTAGCTTGAAACTCTGTTTGGGCCTCCCAGGTCTCCCAGCAGGGGTGCAACAGGCCTCTGAGGTTCCTCTCTTCTGGAGTTATACTATTCTCAGTTCATATGGGAGGTATCTGGAGAAATCATGGTACTCAGTGAAAAGCAAGTCTGAGGGTGTGCCAGGGACCTACTGGGGAGGGAGTGACGAAAATGACGGGCGGAACGTCAGACTGTGCCTGCATGTCTTGCTGAGCCATTGTTACAGGGAATCAAATATACCCCCTAATCAGTGCTGGAGTGGTGTTTACATCAGTATTTTCAAAAACAGGGCCTGTGAAGTAATAATAGGTGCTATTCAAAAAAAGGCAAATTATTTAAATAAAGTTGAGTAAGTTTTAGTTTCTGGGTTTGTTTTCACTGCAAGACTTCCCAAAGTCCTCAATATGCCAATATGCACTGAGAAACTCCAAGAGGGATAATATAGCATGATGAGTTCTCTTAACATATTTGACCATGAAAAGCACGTCCTCCTGCCATTGTTTTTTTCACATCGAATCTCAGGACTTCAGCACAGAACATTTTGGAGATGCTGTCTATGATGTTCCTGGCAGATCCTCAGCTTATGTTTTTCTGAATGTTTTCAGTGACAGTATAGTGGCCCTTGGATGGGGCAAGAATACCGGCCAGGCACATTTTCAAAACAAAATGGCTGCTTTACCGCCAATAAGGATGATATATAAAGCACAAAGACCTTAATAAGTGACATGAAATATCAACTCTAGATACTTTTCCAAAATTTCAACTTAGAGTCAATAGGATGCAACCACATCCAAAACTTCCTTGAGATGCCTGATCATTGAGAGACACACTCTGAGGGTCACGTTAAATATAGGTCATCCTAAATTTCTCAAAGAATACTACTATGTTACAGCTACTTAAAGGGGAGTAGACACATATTTTGTAAGTACCCAAATGCTAGAGCTAGCCCAGCTGTAGAGGACCTAATCAAAAAAAGGTGTGAATACAGGGTAGGTATTCAGGCTCAGTGGAGAATGGGAATGTTTGGAAACCACAAGGGAGAAATTCTATCTTATAAACTGGCTTTACATAGTGGAAGTGGCAAGGGGTCATGGTAATAAGGAAGCTACACAAGTGCCTGCAATTCATCCAAGTGGTACAGGGTACGGTGTCTTTCAAAAGACCTGATTCTGGACTTCTCCAGATGTTAGGATTGAGGTTATTGGTATTCTTTCTGCTATTCCTACGATGTTTAGTTCAGAAACTGGTGAAGGCCATGTTCCTGCAGAAGACACACATAGTTGATCTGGGAAAGACAAAGGCAGGGAATAGAGACAGGGGCTCAGAGCAATGACCCAGAAGATGCCTGCAGAAGTCTAGAGGAGTACAGCTAAAAACACACACCCATTTTCCTCTTTACAGTTCAAATAAACTTAAAAACTAAAGCAATTTCCTAGGCAAAGCTATAATGCAAACCTAGCCTTTATCTTGTGATTTGGACTTAGGGTATACAGAGAATTAGAAGTATGTTGATCTGATCAAGTTACTTTCTTAAATGCTGTATTTCAAAGGGTTTCAAATAAAAGAGAAACAAGATGGTGGCTCAAGATAGCTGACATTTTAAAAAAACAGCATATAAGTAACATATTTAGAGCTATATTAGTGCATCTCCTGGGTAATTTTAGTATTCATTAGTGTCTTCATCTCTCAGTGGAACAAAACTCATGAGTGTCATTAAAATACTGTTTTAGGGCTTCCCTGGTGGCGCAGTGATTGAGAATCCGCCTGCCGATGTAGGAGACACGGGTTCGTGCCCTGGTCCGGGAAGATCCCACATGCCGCGGAGCAGCTGGGCCCGTGAGCCATGGCCGCTGGGCCTGCGCGTCCGGAGCCTGTGCTCCGCAACGGGAGACGCCACAACAGTGAGAGGCCCGCATACCGCAAAAAAAAAAAAAAAAAAAAAAAAAAAAAAATACTGTTTTAGTCATGTACTAGCTAATTAATAAAGATATTAAATATAACCATTTCTGAAACCTGTGCCTCCAGCATAATTTTAGCAATGCCTCTTCAATGGGATTTTAGTACTTAAATATTTCCCTCTATGATATTTGGATATGTATATGATTTTAAAATATTATAAAATTATTCATCAGGGAAGTGTAACAGGGCTTTGTGACTTTACTAAAAATCTTTTTGTTTGAAAACACACCTCGAGAGTATCCACTGATATTGGGAGACAACGTCAAGTTTTATAATTATGTGCTACCATATACCATTCTTTCATTATAGAGCAAGAAACCCAGGTCAAAATAAAAACATCTCAATCAATGTTTAAGAGGATTATCAGTTTTTCAAAATTCCAGTTTAGTTTTAGAAAATCATTCTTATGTTTCTTCTAACTGGTTTTTCCATTTCATTGTAAAAATCTATTCAAAAATATTAATGATCAATGTTTAAAGTGATCGTTATAGAGAGGGAAGGAAGTAGGAACAGCACAAAGAAAAACAACAGTAACAATATAATCTCCACTACTCAGAGACATCTGCTGTTATCAGACTATTCTTTCTATTTGTTATTAGGCAATTTAGGAAGACTGAAAAAAATCTCAGCTTGGCATATACACAAACCACCTAGTGAACAATGGCAGACTCCTACCACCTAGTTAGTTCTTTTCAGTTTGCAGATGGGTAAAGAAACTCAGCCCCGAAAAGAATGCTGCTCTTTAAATTATTCCTCCCTACTTTTCTTCACTGAATGACTATATACTGCTTTGATTGCTGCAGGGCTTTGCTTAAGCCATTGACAATGATTTTTCTTTTCAAAGAAGAACCCTACAGAGAAAATAGCTTAAAAATTGCATAGGATATTCAGAGAGCAAGAATGAACAGAAACAAAAATCCACCGTCAGGATTTGAATTTCAGGCTTTGTCGGCAATTGACGTGTAGAATGTAGAATGTAATTTTTCTCCAGACTTTAATATCTACTAAACACTCAATGACCAAGTGGCCTACATTTGTTAGATATTTATTTAATGAGTTGGATTTAATATGACATTTGCGACTGAAAGCCAGAAGTCTAGATCAAGTGCTTGTGATCTAAAGAGATGGGGCCTTAAGTTCTGGATTTTATCAAATGTGTATCCAAGTCCAAATTGATAGAACCAAGACTTCCCTGGTTTCCAGTACTCCACAGAAGGTGAAGACATAGGTAAGCTATTTAAAGAACAAAATGGGGGCTTCCCTGGTGGCGCAGTGGTTGAGAATCCGCCTGCGGATGCAGGGGACACGGGTTCGTGCCCTGGTCTGGGAAGACCCACATGCCGCGGGGCAACTAAGCCCGTGAGCCATGGCCGCTGAGCCTGCGCGTCCGGAGCCTGTGCTCCGCAACGGGAGAGGCCACGACAGTGAGAGGCCCGTGTACCGCAAAAAAAAAAAAAAAAAGAACAAAATGGACTCCACACTAAGAGTAATGACAAAAATAAGTATTCAAAATCCAGATCAATATCAAATGGTAAATAAAAGGTACAAAGATATTACAATATAAATGAATAGGTGTTGAAATTAAAGGAGCACTGTTTTAAATTAGAGCTCTGTTTAAATTAAAGGAGATCTTTGTTAAATTCACAGTCCATTCACATATCTAGAATGCACAATCATGCTGCTGAGAGTCACACAAGTGGATTTGTGTGTGTTGCAGCGAGTGGGATGGGAAAAGCGAACACTGGAAGTAAACAAAATGACAGGATACTGGGGGAGCAGTGGGTTCTTTCCAGTCTCTCAGCATTAGTTGAGGCAAAGCAATGGGCAACAGAAATTGTGAGCTCTTAAAAAGAATGCGTACCATACCCCCCAAATTGAAATCACTTGGGGAGTTACTGAGAATACAGATTTCTAGGCCCACTGTAACCCAAGAGCAGCCTTGGAATCGAGATTTTTTGGTTTTTTTTCTTCACAGAGAATTAAAACTTTTATTTTTTTAAATTTTTAAATTTTTTATTTTTTTGGTGGTATGCGGGCTTCACTGTTGTGGCCTCTCCCGTTGTGGAGCACAGGCTCCGGACGCGCAGGCTCAGCGGCCATGGCTCACGGGCCCAGCCGCTCCGCGGCATGTGCGATCTTCCCGGACCGGGGCACAAACCCGTGTCCCCTGCATCGGCAGGCGGACTCTCAACCACTGCGCCACCAGGGAAGCCCAAAACTTTTATTTTTTTAACATCTTTATTGGAGTATAATTGCTTCACATTGTTGTGTTAGTTTCTGCTTTAAAACAAAGTGAATCAGCTATACATATATCCTCATATCTCCTCCTTCTTGTGTCTCCCTCCCACCCTCCCTATCCCACCCCTCTAGGTGGTCACAAAGCACCGAGCTGATCTCCCTGTGCTATGCGGCTGCTTCGCCCTAGCTATCGATTTTACGATTGGTAGTGTATATATGTCCATGCCACTCTCTCCCTTTGTCCCAGCTTACCCTTCTCCCACCTCGTGTCCTCAAGTTCATGCTCTACGTCTGCGTCTTTAGTCCTGTCCTGCGGCTAGGTTCTTCAGAACCATTTTTTTTTTTAGCCTCAAGTGATTCTGATGAGAAGCAGACTTTGGAGCCACACTGTTTACCCACACTGATGTCTTGTTAGCACTTCATTAAGAAGTGTTAAACTTTTAGAAATTAAGGTTTTCCCAGAAGATAAGGTGTTTTTCATTTAAATTTAAACATATTAATGGGAAGTCTATAGATATTCTGGAACTTCTCTGAAAATTTTTGGTGATCATATTCAACTGCTGAGTTTTTCTCCAGTAATGAAAATTTTTAAGCTAGCTATGGACATTTATTAAACTACAGGCCTCAAACTGTCCAAATTGTGACAGGATGCATAAAAAAAGATTGTCTCAAAATGTTACTTGAAACCCTCCTAGTGCACTATTAATATTTAGAATTTTTTGGTAGGTGAGAATAAAAACAGGTTTTAGGTCACATATAATATTCTTTTTCCATTCCTTTTAAAGACTTCATTTATTTATTAACCTCTTTTCACTTCTATCCTTATAATTAAGTTTCTTTATATCCTCACACAGTTGAAAGTAGTGTCTGTAGGTTATGTGTAGAGGTTACATTTCATAGGTCACATTTCAGTTGTTACTTAATTGTTCATGCATTTCCCCTCAAATAAATTTCCAGGAGGAGGAGCACAGATTTTACTTGTTTTAATATGCAGAATATTTAACATTAGTATTTTAAGTGTAGTAGACTCTCAAAAATGACTTACCCAACAGATGTTTTTCAACACTGAATTTTCTCAATTGAGAAAAGTATATATACTTGTGCTGTTCAGTACAATAGCCGTTAGCCACATGTGACTATTTAAATTTAAATGAATAAAAATTAAATAAAATATAAAATTCAGTTCTTTAGCTGCACTATCCACATTTCGAGTGTTCAGCAGTCACATGTGGCTCTCATATTGGACAGCACAGATATAGAACATGTCCATTAATGTAGAAAATGCTATTAGAAAATGCTGATCTATACAAATTGTTTCTCCTCCCTCCCTCCCTCCCTCCCTCCCTCCCTTCCTCTCCTTCCTCTTTCTCTCTGATACAGAAGCGTTTCACTGCTCTAAAAAATTCCCTATGCTCCAACTATTTCTCCTTCCCCCTTTCTTCAACACCTGGCAACCACTGATCTTTTTGTTTCCATAGTTTTGCCTTTTCCAGAATGTCATATACAGTAAGTCCCCTACATACGAACCTTCAAGTTGCGAACTTTCAAAGATGCAAATGTATTATAAACCTATTTCAGTACAGTACTATATAGCCGATTGTGTTAGTTGGGTACCTAGGCCAACTCTGTTGGACTTAGGTACAAACTGGACTTACAACGTGCTCTTGGAATGGAACTTGTTCGTATGTAGGGGACTTAACTGCAGGTGGAATTATACAGTATATAGCCTTTTCAGATTGGCTTCTTCCGTTTTGTTTTGTTTTGTTTGGCTGTGCTGCGTGGCTTGCAGGATTACTTCCCTGACCAGGGATTGAACCTGGACTCCCTGCAATGGAAGCACGGAGTCTTAACCACTGGACCACCAGGAAATTCCCTCAGATTGGCTTATTTCAGAAATAACACTCTGCTTGTTTCTGCCATTTTTTTTTCATGGCTTGATACCTCAATTCTTGTTATCACAGAATAATATTCTTTTGCATGACTGCATCACAATTTGTTTATCCATTCACCTACTGAAAGACATCTTGGTTCCTTCCAATTTTGACATTTATGAATAAATCTTCTATAAACATTCCTGTGTAGGTTTTTATGTGGACATAAGTTTCAATGCATTTGGATAAATCCCAAAGAGCACAAATGCTAAAATATGGCAAGACTACGTTTAGCTTTGTAAGAAATTTCCAAACTATCTTCCAAAGTGGCTATACCATTTTATATCTCCACCAGCAATGAATGAGAACTCCTGTTGCTCCATATCCTCACCAGCATTTGATGTTGTCAGAGTTTTGGATTTTGGCCGTTCTAATAGGTGTGTAGTAGTATCTTACTGATGTTTTAATTTATAATTCTCTAATGACATATGATGGGCAGCATCTTTTCATATGTGCCATATTTGCCGTCTGTATGTCTGCTTTGATAAGCTGATTAGATCTTTTGCCAGCTTTTAAATCGGGTTGTTCATTTTGTTGTTCTTGTTGTTGAGGTTTAAGTGTTCTTTATATGTTTTGGATACAAGTCCTCTATCAGATGTGCTTTTGTAAATATTTTCTCCCTGGCTGTGCCTTGTCTTTGCATTCTCTTAACAGACTGTCTTTTGCAGAGCAGAAGTTTTTCACTTCAATGATGTCCAACCTAGCTATTTTTTCTTTCATGGAGCATGCTTTTAGTATTGTATCTAAAAACTCATTGTCAAACACGAGGTCACCTAGATTTTCTCTTCTGTTATCGTTTTATATTTTTATAAGCTTTATATTTTTACATTTTGGTCTATGATTGATTTTGAGTCCATTTTCATAAAAGATATAAGGTCAGTGTCTAGACTCATTTTCTTGAATATGAATGGCAGTTGTTAAGCCCCATTTGTGGAAAAGACTATCCTTTTCCACTGGATTGCCTTTGCTCCTTTGTCAACAATTAGTTGCTCATATTTGTGTGGGTTTATTTCTGGGGTTTTTGGTCCATTAAATCGATTTGTCTATTCTTTTAAGAACACCACACTGTCATGATTACTGTGGCTTTAGAGTAAGTCTTGAACCAGAGCACTGCCAGTCCCCCAACTGTGTTCCTTTACAATGTTGAATTGGTTATTCTGGAACTTTTGCCTTTCCATATATAAACTTTAGAACCAGTTTGTTGGTATCCACAAAGTAAACTTCTGGGATTTTCATTGGGATTGTTTAGAATCTATAGATTATGTTAGGAATAACTACCATCTCAACAATATCGAGTCTTCCTATCCAAGGACATGGACTATCTCTCCATTTATTTAGATCTTTGATTTCTTTCATCAGTTTTGCAGTTTTCCTTATATAGATCTTATAAAATTTTGTTAGAGTCATACCTAAGTATTTTAATTTTTTTGCTTCTAATGTAAACGGTATTTTATTTTTTTTTCTTCTTTTTGTGGTATGCGGGCCTCTCCCATTGCGGAGCACAGGCTGCGGACGCGCAGGCTCAGCGGCCATGGCTCACGGGCCCAGCCACTCCACGGCATGTGGGAATCTTCCCGGACCGGGGCACGAACCCGTGTCCCCTGCATCGGTAGGCGGACTCTCAACCACTGCGCCACCAGGGAAGCCCTGGTATTTTACTTTTTATACTCAAATTCCAAATGTTCACTGCCGATATATAGGAAACAATAGACTTTCATATATTAACCTTGAATCCTGCATCTGTGCAGTAATTGCTTATTAGTTCCAGAAGGGATTTTTTGGTCAATTTTTGGAGATTTTTCTATATAGACAATAACATCACCTGCAAACAAAGACAGTTTTACTCCCTCTTCTCAATCTGTACACATTTTCCTTCCTTTTGTCTTTTTTTATTACATTATATAGGGCTTACAGTACAATTTATAATTGTACTGTACAATTTTGATAAAGAGTAGTGAGAGGGGACATCCTTGCTTTGTTCCCCATCTTAGGGGGGAAAGCATCTAGTTTTTCAGCATTGTGATATTAATTGTAGTCTTTTTGAAGATGTTCTTTATCAAGTTGAAAAATTTCCCCTCTATTTCTAGTTTACTGAGAGTTTATCATGAAAGGGTGTTGTATCTTGTTGAATGTTCTTATTGCACCTACTAATATGATGGTATGATTTTTCTGCTTCAGCCTGTTGATGTAATGAATTACATTAATTGACTTTAAAATTTTGAACTACCCTTGGATACCTGGAATACACATTTGGTTGTGAGGTATAATCCTTTTTATACATCGTTGGATTTTATTTCCTAATATTTTGCTGAGGATTTTTGAATCTATGTTTATGAGAGATATTGATTGGTAGTTTTCCTTTCTTGTAATGTCTTTGCCTGGGTTTGGTATTAGATAATGCTGACCTCATAAAATGAGTTACGAGGTGTTCACTCTGCATCTATTTTTTGGAACAGATTGTAGAGAATTGGTATCATTTGTTTCTTAGATGGTTGGTGAAATTCAATAGTGAAACCATTTGGGCCTGGTCCTTGCTATTTTAGAAGGTTATTAATTATTGATTTCAATTTCTTTAATAGTTGTAAGTCTACTCAGATTGCCTATTTCCCCTTGTGTGAGTTTTGGTAGATTGTGTCTTTCAAAGAATTGGTCCATTTCACCTTTTATCAAATTTGTGGGTGTAGAGTTCAAAATACAGTTGACGCTTAAACAACGTGGTGGTTAGGGGCACAGACTCCTTGTGCAGTAAAAAAAAAATCCATGCATAACTTTATAGTAGGCCCTCCGTATCCATGGTTCTGCATCCAAGGACTCAATCAACTGTGGATCATGTACCGTTGTAGTGTTTATTTAAAAAAACCTGTGTATAAGTGGACTTCTGTAGTTCAAACCTGTGTTGTTCAAGGGTCTACTGTATTCTTTTATTATCATTTTACTGTCCATGGGATTAGCAGAGCTGGTTCCTCTTTCATTTCTGATACCAGTAATTTGTGTCTCCTCTCTTTTTCTTTCTTTTTTTTTGTTTTAACCCTAACCAGCCTTGATTTCAATGGCAGAGCTCCAGCAACCTGGAAGCACCTCACCAAGCCTCTCAGTGGAGTGGGAAGGGGCAGGGAATTGGAACTCAGAGGCTCAAATCTTAGAGAAGGGCTGATGGCAAGCCTGGGGAGAGGCTGCATGACTGTGGAGAGTCCCCTAGCGCAGGTCGTGGGCCATGAACATGCCCCTGGCCCTGTGCACGATGGGGTCCTTGGCGACATCACTGGGGTGCTCCTTGGACGGGATCTCCAGTACCGCTGGAGTGAAGCGCTGGTGGGCATCGGGCGCATGCCGCACCTCTCTGCGATGTAGTGGTTGATGAGGATGATGCCGATGTCCTCCCCATTCAGAAACCACCGGCAAGTGTCTTCAGTCTCATTGATGGTAGTATCCTTCTCCAGCACCAGGAAACTAGGGTGGTGGTTCTTGTTAAGCTCCCGTGTGCCACCCAGCAGGAAGCCAGTCACCGTGCCCTTGTCTCCCATCACCACAATTAGCTTCCCCCTCTCCGCCACACATCCTTACACTCAGCAATGCTTTAAATATTTTACTTTATTCTCTTTTTGCTTGGATGGTTTCTGAAGATAAGTTCGATTTAAATGTTCTTATTCCTCTGTTGGTAAGACTTTATTTTCTCTGGCTTCATTCAAGATGTTCTGTTTGTCTTTGATTTTCTGCAGTTTGAATATGATACGCCTAGATATCAAATTTTGGGCATTTACCCTGTTTGTTGTGTTCTGAGCTTCCTGCATGTGTGGTCTGGTGTCTGTCTTTCATTTTTGGAAAATTCTCAGCCTTTGTTTATTTATTTATTTATTTAAACATCTTTATTGGAGTGTAAGTGCTTTACAATGGTGTGTTAGTTTCTGCTTTATATTCTTAGCCTTTAAAACTTCAAATATTTCTTCTGTTCCTTTCTTTCTTCTCCTTTTGGTATTGATATTACATGTATATACACTTTTTGTAATTGTCCCACAGTTCTTGAATATTCTGTTCAGTCTTTTTCATTCATTTTTTTTCCTTTTATATTTCAGTTTTGGAAGTTTCTATTGATCTATCTTCAAGTTCACTGATTCTTTCCTTTATTAGTGAATCCATCAAATACATTCAACATTTCTGTTATAGTGTTTCTGATTTCTAGCATTTTCTTTTGCTTCTTTCTTCAAGTTTTCATGTCTCTGCTTACATTACCTACCTTTTCTTGCATTTGTCTACTTTTTCCCTGAGAATGCTTAGCATATTAATCGTAGCTGTTTTAAATTCTCAGTCTGATAATTCCATATCTGAGTCTGGTTCTGATGCTTCCTTTGTTCATTCAGTGTGCTTTTTGTCTTTTAGTATGACTTGTGATTTTTTTTTTTTATCGCCAAACATGATGTATTGGGTAAAAGGAACTGAGGTAGTGTGAGGTTTAAATTTATCTGACTAGGAGGTAGGCTGTACTTTTTGTTGCAATTGTGGTGTCAGAGACTAAAATTTCCTCTGGTGTCCTTGCTTTTTCTATTTGTCTCTCTAGTTCGGAGGGCAGGAGTTTCCCTACGAGCTCCATTGTCTGATGACTACAAGAATTGTTGATTTTTACCTTGAGGAAAGCTCTCTCTTTTTCAAGAAATAAATTTGTTTATTTATTTATTTTTGGCTGTGTTGGATCTTCATTGCTGTGCGTGGGCTTTCTCTAGTTGAGGCAAGCGGGGGCTACTCTTCCTTGCAGTGCGCGGGCTTCTCATTGCGGTGGCTTCTCTTGTTGCAAAGCATGGACTCTAGGCGCACAGGCTTCAGTAGTTGTGGCACATGGGCTCAGTAGTTGTGGCTCGCGGGCTCAGTAGTTGTGGCACACAGGCTTAGTTGTTCTGCGGCATGTGGGATCTTCTCAGACTAGGGATTGAACATGTGTCTCTTGCATTGGCCAGTGTATTCTTAACCACTATGCTGCCAGGGAAGTCCAAAGCTCTCTTCTTGTGAGTACTTCGAAGCTCTTTACGTGTCAGACCTAAAACTGGAAGTCAGAACCATTTCTTTTTTAAGAGTAGACTTTCTATTCTGACTTAACAAGTAGTTTTCAGATGCAACCTTTTGGGTTTTTTTGTACTTGGCCTTAAATTTCCAATATAATTTCTAATATCTGTATTCTCCAACTCTTGATTAAGTTTAGGCTTGCTACTGTTGAGTTCTAGACTGCCAATGGCACATGTCAATTTTTGAAGAACGTATTTGACTTTTATGCCATGCTGAATAATTGTGAAAATCCACCCACCTCAGAAGTCCCCCAGGATTTGGAAGCATCAACTAACTCTGGCACTGGGGACAAAGAGTTGAGCCTCTGAGTTTCCAATCAGCTTTTTGGTTCCTTTGATCTTAATCATGACTGAACCAAGATTTATTTAATGAGGCCTGAAAGCTCTTGCTTCCATTTGTAATTGCAATATCCAGACACTGGAATGGAATGGAAGGAATGGCGAATCATTTTCTAGCCTGGTTTTCTCTATTTTATTATGTCTCTAAACAGTCTGTGCCTCATGGCAAGCAGTTTTTGCTATGGAATGAACTGTGTCCCCCTAAAGTCATATGTTTAACACTAGTCGCCCCCTGCCCACCATGAGACTCTATTGGAGGTAAGGCCTTTAAGGAAGTGATAAAGGTCAAATGAGGTCATAAGGGTGGAGCTCTAATATGATAGAACTGATGTCCTTATAAAAAATGAAGAAGCACTAGAGATCGATCTCCATCTCTCTCCATGTCTCTCTCTCTCTCTGTGCTATGTGAGGACTCAGCAAGAAGGTGGCCATCTGCAAGACCGAAGGAGAGCTCTCACCAGACACTGAACCCTGCTGGAAACTTGATCTTGAATTTTCCAGCCTCCAAAACTTTGAGAAAATAAATTTCTGTTGTTTAAGCCACCCAGTCTATGGTATTTTGTTATGGCAGCCGTAGAAGACCAAGACAGTCCAGTCCTTTGTTGACTAATGTAACTGGGTTTACTGAGAAGTTTCAGCTTGGTGCAATCTCAAGATAAAGTGGCTGCAGTGTTTCCAATTACTGTCTTCTCTCGTGTACTGTTGGATCTCCCTTTCCAGTACAGCAATATGATCTTATGAAGATTCCCTAGCTTTGTGGCCACTTTGGGGTATTAAAATTTAGTTCAAATTAAAGCATTAATTTCAAAGTTGTTTTAAATCTCCTCTCCTTTCCTTATCCTCAGGTCAGGCTTGAGTGGCAGTCCTGACTATGGGATTTGAGATGGAAGGTGTTGGCAGGGTCTGGCTCTGAGACACCTCTTTCCTCTCTCTTTAATAACCCTCTCTGTGGCTATTCCTGCTTCTCTAATACTGACAGGCTGAAGATGCCCTCTGTGTGGCAATGCCGAAATATCAATCTGATCATTGGACATACATCTAGGTTCTTCGTGGGTCTCCAAGAAGCCTCTCTACTATGCTGTTCCCTGACAGATGAGCCCCCCCTTTAGCAGAACATCCTATAGCCGCCTGTTGCTAAGGTGCCTCACTTGGTAGCCAGCCTCCTTGATTGGGCTATTAGCAAACTTGCTCTAGCCAAGTAATCTTGGTAGTGACCACTGGAAATTGATGTATTTTCGCATGCCAAAAGGAGGGAATTCAGACTGCTCTACTGCCCTCCCTCTCTCTCCAGTCATCCATATGTGTTTAAGCCTATTCTTCCTTCTCAGATAAGCACACAAATGAAATCCTAAATAGTGTTTAAGATTTTGATTTATGTCAAAAGAGATCTTCAGGAATAAAGAAGAACCCTTAAAACAGGGACAAATTAACAGGCTTGGGAACTCATTTTTGTAAATATTACCTTATCCTCTAATTCTTAAATTGTTATTCAACTTCCACGGGATGAATCTTTTTACTTTACTCAACAAATATTTATTGAGTACCCAAGGTATGCAAGGCACAGAAATAAAAATGTTCAAGATTGTTCCTGCCCTCAATATATCTAAGGAGAGCTAAAATAGATAAATATTTTTAATCTCAAGGTAAAAGATGATAGGTGACATAAGAGCGTGTTAAGAGAATTCAAAAAGGAATAAATAACTATTTTGATTTATCCAGGAAAGACCTAGAGAATGGGACATTTGAGCTGCATAGGAGTTGTATATTCAGAGAAAGAAAAGATATTCTAGATTATAAAACAAAAACAAAAGCGCTGAAATGGAAAAAAAAAAACCACTTGAAATTGTTGGGGAAAAGATATATATTTTAGTGTATCCCTCTTTGATGTTAGTAAATATTGAAAGTGGAAGGATATAGGAATAAAAAGAAGGCATGAAGGAGTAATAAGAACTAATTAAGCAGTTGGATTTTCCCAAGTTTAAGCAGGTTCGTGTAGCACTTTGCACAGAGTGAATACTGAAAAAGATGTTTTAGCAACTTGACTGCTAAATCCCAACTATGCTTAACCATCTCATTCTCTTCTACTAAATTAATAGACATTAGAATAGGGAGTTTTGAAAGCAGCTTTATGTCTTTTTATTTTTTTCTCAGTTGGGCAACTATTCACTATGTATGTCTAGCCACCATGAGAAATACAAAAGCTATAACATAATCTCATCCTACAAGGAGCTTAAATTTTATTTTTTCCTTTCCCTGATTTGTTTTGTTTTTGCAAAGATAGCAAAATAACTGACACTGAGGAGCCTAATTCAATTTTAATTTATTATTAACTACACCCCCTACTGTTACTGTTCTTCTCACTCCTTTGCTTAAGAAAATGTAGGAATAATTTCTGACATAATGTTAACCTGAGTTGTTACTATGGGTTATTTACTGGAACAAAATGGTTTTATTACGGCTCTTTTGTCACTGAGAGCCAAAAATAACTTTTTGAATTTCTAATTGGCATATTCTTTCTCTGTGATTTCCATGAGTTTTCAGTGACTACTTTTATCAGCTATATATGTATGGCTTATATATTTTTTCACTTCATTTTCAGAATGAACTGCTAATCAAAATGCTTTTCCCATTTCAAAAATGAAGATAGACTAGGTATAAGAAAGTAGGTAAAATAAGGCCCCTATATTACAGAGATTTGAACTTTAGCGAGATCCCTTACGTCAGCTATTCCAGTTTAACTGTCCTAACCTTTCGTGTCGATTACCTTGAGCAAGGCATGTTTGAACAAACTTAAGGCAGAGAGAGGCTTGTTAACAACAGTCCATTCCTCAGCAGATGGTAACCACATCCTATTTGACAATATACATGCTACCTGTAGATGTCACTATACCCTTATAATTCTTCTCAGTGCAGTGACCTATTCATTCCCCTCCACGCCCCCCCACTTCAGAGTTACGGGAATGAATGTTTGAAGAGATCCTGAATTTGTTTTCTAAACAGAGAACTGAAAGGTGAGATTTCCCAGAATACAAAATACAAAATTGCAAAGCAGGCAATCTCAGAGACAGACGGGTGTGTGCACACCCGCCACCACCAAAAGGAGTGCTTTCAAAGGTAGATAATTATATTTACCACCCATGTTTCACTAGTCAATTGGATAACCTTTCAGGTTAGAAACAAGATCAAGGCAAGAATGTGGCTATTACCTCTCTTTTCTTCTTTATTTGCAAATAATCTGTAAAATCTTAGCCTAAAAATAAACAAAATCATGTTTCAACGACTGTTCACTCATGGGATCTTAGAGGAGTTGAAAAAAATGGATTTCCTGTTTTAAAAAAAGAATGTGAAATTGACACTTTCATGGATTAACTAATGGCAGAAGAAATATAAACAAATATGCCTAGTTTTAAGAATAGGTTTTTGCTTTGACAGCCTTTTGCCTGGGCAACCAAACACCAGGCCCAGTTTTTTGTTTACTGGGCACTCAGGTCCCCTTTTGTCAATTTGGGCCTAGGGGTTACTTTAACACCACTCGCAGCATACCGAAGTGTTCCAGATGGGAAGAGAAGGATACTCAAAAGTGACTTGGGCCTTGAAAGTCATCCTTACCATAACTGCAAAAGGCAGATCTCCCCCAGTAAGAGAAACATAGCCCAAGCTGAAGCAGTAAATGATCTCAGCTTTTCAAAGCCAAAGAGAGCTGGAGAAAGGGAGCGTCAGTTAATTAAAATCAGCTTTTCAGGTAGGAATGTGAAATGTCCAGGTTATTCTCTGGTTGATGCTGACTGCCAAAGTGCAAGGCTCAAAGAAAAACCTCTACTGGATCAACAGGAGGGTTAAGGAGTCATATCCTTCTACACATAGGCCCAGAAGAGAGGAAAAATCAAAGAGAGAAAAAAATCAAAATCAAAATCATGTAGTTAGAATGACCATGAGTGAAAAAGTAAGAAAATAAAAATAAAGTAAGGTGTGTAGAATGGAAAAGTCTGAAATAAACCCTATAGATGGCTATGGATTTGGACAGAAGTCAATAATAGCAAGGCATAACTGGAGTTGGGGTAGCCACCGCCAATGCTATGAAGGCCTTACATGGTAGCTATTTGTAAATATGCTTCATACTTGTCGTTAGTGACTCCTTAGAGGGCTAAAACAGCCTATTCATCTTGGTTCCCCCATAGCACCTAGCAAACCACCTGGCACCTACTGGATTCTCAAAAAACATTTATTTATTAAATAAACTGAAAGCAAAAGGTATCCAGTGGGAAAAACAAAACAGAATGTAGATAGTTCTTGGATGCTGTCAATAAAAAAGAATAGGATGTCAAAAACTACTTTGAACGTCTCAATTTGGAGATAGTGAAAAAGTTGGTATTGTTGTCAGACACTTGGAAGGCAGAAGGGAGATTCAATTTGTATATGAGAGATTCCTTTCCTTTGAGAATATATAGGGATGGTCCATATTTGATGGAGGAATATAAAACAGACTGGGCTTAAATCTAACTGGTTGGAAATATAAGATGTTAAGAAAGAAGCTGGAGAGGAAGATTTGGGATTCCTAGGTGGAGAGAATACGTTTAAATCTTCAGAATGAATGAGACCCCTGAGGAAATGTGTATAACATATTATGCATATTAAGAAGGTCAAAAACTAAAGATTTTTGGATATCTGGAGTGAGCAGGTGGGAGAAGAAGGTGGAATCAGAGCCAGCTGAAGAGAAAATAGTGCTATACTAGCTGAGAAAAGAAAATTGTCAAAAAGGAAACCATATTACTGCAATAATGAACAATATATAATAAAGAATTTAGATGGATAATTTTAAAAAAGCAAACAAACCCCTTTACTAATTTCTTCCAACAGGTCTTTAGTTGCCTAAGAGAGCTGACTTACTATGATATATAAGTTAGATATTTTGACAGTTCCTTCAGGAAGGAGTTGGAGGGGTCGGGGGGGGGGAGGTTAGTGGGCTAAGTGGTGAGGAAATGGAAACCACATATATAGGCAGAGGGTGTAAATGAAAGATCTCTTAACAGACTGATTATGTAAGGTCAAGGTAGATGGATTCACTTTTTTTCACTTGGTGGTCCTTTGCCTTCTCCATGGACAATTGAATTAGAACTGAAACTACACTAACTTCACATATGGATAGCTGAGAGAAGGAAGATATAGCACTAAAACATTTATCCATGATTTTTACATTAAGAAAAAACAAATGTTTATTTAATTTAAAGGTTCTTATACCTCATTTTTCGGAGCGGGGGGGAGTATGGGATGGGCTATTCTGAGTCTTTTGAAAGCTATGTTCCCCCCAGAAGAAAGTGCACACTCACACTGAAAATTACCTGAAATTAGAGGAGATCTACAAATCCCTTCCAAAGACCCCAGTGTAAGAAGCCCTAACTCAGCAAACAGCCTGCAAATTCACTGAACCTGACACTTAAAGTGACAAGAGCATAGTAGGATGAGGAGTCCTGAGTCGTAGTTTCACTGTTCCCAGTTCAGCTGTGTTATCAGGAAGAAATACTATGATCTTCTCAGAGGTCATGAGTCTAAATTATATCTTAGGTCCCTTTTAGTACAACCTGTTACATGTTATGTTTCTACTTAAAAAGCCAATAAAGAGTATCATCACTGAATTAATTCTTTTCTATTTGTATTTCTATTTTTATGCTTATATTTCTTCTCACAAAAAGCAACAGACCATTTTACAGATTATGAGATACACATTTCAATTTATGCTTACCAGATATTTAGAAGACAGGTGCTAATTGCATTTTAAACTCCCATGTGAACACCAGCTGCTCCTAAATAACTTTTAGTCTGACTACAACTTTTGGATCTTTCCTTATTTTTCTACTAATTTGGAGCCCTTTTGAAAAAAATAAGAGATAGCTTAGCAGCTTGGAATACAATCACAGGCCACTTTCATAGGGGAATGATCAAATTTAACTTCCTAGAAAAGTTAGACCATTGTTTCTTTTGAACATTTTGAAGTTCTTCTGCCAAACAAGAACTGAAAGACGTCAAACAGGCTTCTTCACAGAAAGCGAGAGCTTAGTAACAGGAGAGTGGCAGGGTCAAATGAAGGTGCTCCAGAGTGCAGAGAAAGAGAGAAGGAGACGAAGCACTCAGAACTGACAGGAGAATGAGGAGAGGACAAGCTAGCTGGATTTCTGCTCCATTTGATACTGCACATATGGGTATACCAGGAGCGGCTGCTTCAGAATGAACACAAGGCAGCTTTGTCTCCAGGTGAGAGTACTGAACCTCCAGACATTTGGAATCCACATCCTGATTATTTTGGAGGAAAAGGAAAGAAGTGTTATCTGGTTATTCTCAACCTAAATTTCCCCTTTAGAGTCATTTAAAAAAAAAAAATTCAGGAAGGCATCTGTCTTCCAAACTAACACTTTTCTAGAACCTTCTAAAGAGGCATTTGGGGCAAATATAGTTTATGGAACTTAGCGGAACAGGATGATTATCTGTAGAGCTAACTTCTGTGATGGGAATACATAAGTTATTAGAGTCAATTCTAACGAGCAGCAGAATTTTTAGACTGTATTTCAAAAAAGGGGAAAAATATTCCAATACCTGAAAGTCAACAGCACAACATTCTGATTCCTAAATAGTCTTTCAAAAGCCCATGAAGACATTGGTTCAAGATGGTGGAGTAGAAGGACGGGCTCTCACTCCCTCTTGGGAGAGCACCAGAATCACAACTAACTGCTGAACAATCATCGACAGGAAGACACTGGAACTCACCAAAAAAGATATGCCACATCCAAAGACAAAGGAGAAGCCACAATGAGATGGTAGGAGGGGCGCAACCACAATAAAATCAAACCCCATAACTGCTGGGTGGGTGACTCACAGACTGGAGAACACTTACACCACAGAAGTCCACCCACTGTAGTGAAGGTTCTGAGCCCCACATCAGGCTTCCCAACCTGGGGGTCTGGCAATGGGAGGAGGAATTCCCAGAGAGTCAGACTTTGAAGGCTAGTGGGATTTGATTGCAGGACTTTGACAGGACTGGGGGAAACAGAGGCTCCACTCTTGGAGGGCACACACAAAATAGTGTGCGCATCGGGACCCAGGAGAAGGAGCAGTGACCCCATAGGAGACTGAACCAGACCTACCTGTTAGTGTTGGAGGGTCTCCTGCAGAGGTGGGGGGTGGCTGTGGCTCACCAAGGGGACATGGACACTGGCAGCAGAAGTTCTGGGAAGTACTCCTTGGCATGAGCCCTCCCAGAGTCCGCCATTAGCCCCACCGAAGAGCTGGGTAGGGTTCAGTGTTGGATTGCCTCAGGCCAAACAACCATCAGGGAAGGAACCCAGCCCCACCCACCAGCAGACAAGCAGATTAAAGTTTTACTGAGCTCTGCCCACCAGAACAACACCCAGCTCTACCCACCACCAGTCCCTCCCATCAGGAAGCTTCCACAAGCCTCTCAGATAGCCTCATCCACCAGAGGGCAGACAGCAGAAGCAAGAAGAACTACCATCCTGCAGCCTGTGGAACGAAAACCACATTCACAAAAAGACAGACAAGATGAAAAGGCAGAGGCCTATGTACCAGATGAAGGAACAAGATAAACCCAAGAAAAACAACTAAATGAAGTGGAGATAGGCAACTTTCCAGAAAAAGAATTGAGAATAACGATAGTGAAGATGATCCACGACCTCAGAAATAGAATGCATGCAAAGGCCGAGAAGATGCAAGAAATATTTAACAAAGACCTAGAAGAATTAAAGAACAAACAAACAGAGATGAACAGTACAATAACTGAAATGAAAACTACACTAGAAGGAATCAATAGCAGAATAACTGAGGCAGAAGAATGGATAAGTGACCTGGAAGACAGAATGGTGGAATTCACTGCCATGGAACAGAATAAAGAAAAAAGAATGAAAAGGAATGAAGACAGCCTAAAAGACCTCTGGGACAACATTAAATGCAACAACATTCTCATTATAGGGGTCCCACAAGGAGAAGAGAGAGAGAAAGGACCCAAGAAAATATTTGAAGAGATTATAGTCGAAAACTTCCCTAACATGGGAAAGGAAATAACCACCCAAGTCCAGGAAATGCAGGGAGTCCCAGGCAGGATAAACCCAAGGAGAAACATGCCGAGACACATAGTAATCAAATTGGCAAAAATTAAAGACAAAGAAAAAGTATTGAAGGCAACAAGGGAAAAACGACAAATAACATACAACGTAACTCTCATAAGGTCAACAGCTGATTTCTCGGCAGAAACTCTACAAGCCAGAAGGGAGTGGCATGATATACCTAAAGTGATGAAAGGGAAGAACCTACAACCAAGATTACTCTACTGGGCAAGGATCTCATTCAGATTCGATGGAGAAATCAAAAGCTTTACAGACAAGCAAAAGCTAAGAGAATTCAGCACCACCAAACCAGCTCTACAAAAAATGCTAAAGGAACTTCTCTAGGCAAGAAACACAAGAGAAGAAAAGGACTTACAAAAACAAACCCATAACAATTAATAAAACGGTAATAAGAACATACATATCGATAATTACTTTAAACATGAATGGATTAAATGCTCCAACCAAAAGACAAAGGCTTGCTGAATGGATACAAAAACAAGACCCATATATATGGTGTCTACAAGAGACCCACTTCAGACCTAGGGACACATACAGGCTGAAAGTGAGGGGATGGAAAAAGATATTCCAAGCAAATGGAAATCAAAACAAAGCTGGAGTAGCAATACTCATATCAGATAAAATAGACTTTAAAATAAAGAATGTTACAACAGACAAGGAAGGACACTACATAATGATCAAGGGATCAATCCAAGAAGAAGATATACCAATTATAAATATATATGAACCCAACATAGAAGCATCTCAATACATAAGGCAACTGCTAACAGCTATAAAAGAGGAAATCAACAGTAACACAATAGTAGTGGGGGACTTTAACACCTCACTTACACCAATGGACAGATCATCCAAACAGAATTAATAAGGAAACACAACCTTTACACGACACAACAGACCAGATAGATTTAAAAGATATTTATAGGACATTCCATCCAAAAAGAGCAGATTTCACTTTCTTCTCAATTGCTCACAGAACATTCTCCAGGATAGATCACAACTTGGGTCAAAAATCAAGCCTCAGTAAATTTAAGAAAATTGAAATCATATCAAGCATCTTTTCTGCCCACAACACTATGAGATTAGAAGTCAATTGCAGGGGAAAAAGTATAACAAACACATGGAGGCTAAACAATACGTTACTAAATAACCAAGAGATCACTGAAGAAAGCAAAGAGGAAATAAAAAAATACGTAGAGACAAATGACAATGAAAACATGACAATCCAAAACTGATGGGATGCAGCAAAAGCAGTTCTAAGAGGGAAGTTTAAGCAACACAAGCCTACCCCAAGACACAAGAAAAATCTCAAATATACAATCTAAACTTACACCTAAAGGAACTAGAGAAAGAAGAACAAACAAAACCCAAAGTTAGTAGAAGGAAAGAAATCATAAAGATCAGAGTAGAAATAAATGAAACAGAAACAAAGAAAACAACAGCAAAAATCAATAAAACTAAAAGCTGGTTCCTTGAGAAGATAAACAAAATTGATAAACCATTAGCCAGACTCATCAAGAAAAAGAGTGAGAGGACTCAAATCAATAAAATTAGAAATGAAAAAAGGAGAAGTTACAACAGACAACGCAGAAATATAAAGCATCTTAAGAGACTACTACAAGCAACTCTATGCCAATAAATTGGACAACCTGGAAAAAATGGACAAATTCTTAGAAAGGTACAACCTTCCAAGACTGAACCAGGAAGAACTAGAAAATATGAACAGACCAATCACAAGTAATGAAATTGAAAGTGTGATTAAAAATCCTCCAACAGGGCTTCCCTGGTGGCGCAGTGGTTGAGAATCCGCCTGCCGATGCAGGAGACACAGGTTCGTGCCCTGGTCCGGGAAGATCCCACATGCCGCGGAGCGACTGGGCCCGTGAGCTATGGCCGCTGAGCCTGCGCGTCCGGAGCCTGTGCTCCGCAACGGGAGAGGCCACAACAGTGAGAGGCCCGCATACCGCAAAAAAAAAAAAAAAAAAAAAAAAAAAAAAAAAAAATCCTCCAACAAACAAAAGTCCAGGACCAGATGGCTTCACAGGTGAATTCTATCAAACATTTAGAGCAGAGCTAACACCCATACTTCTCAAACTCTTCCAAAAAATTGCTGAGGAAGGAACACTCCCAAACTCATTCTATCAGGCCACCATCACCCTGATACCAAAACCAGACAAAGATACTACAAAAAAAGAAAATTACAGAGCAATATCACTGATGAATATACATGGAAAAAGCCTCAACAAAACACTAGCAAACAGAATCCAACAACACATTAAAAGGATCATACACTATGATCCAGTGGGATTTATCCCAGGAATGCAAAGATTCTTTCATATATGCAAATCAATCAATGTGATACACCATATTAACAAACTGAAGAATAAAAATCATATGATCATCTCAATAGATGCAGGAAAAGCTTCTGACAAAATTCAACACCCATTTATGATAAAAGCTCTCCAGAACGGGGGCATAGAGGGAACCTAGCTCAACATAATAAAGGCCATATATGACAAACCCACAGCAAATATCATTCTCAATGGTGAAAAACTGAAAGCATTTCCTCTAAGATCAAGAACAAGACAAGGATGTCCACTCTCACCACTATTATTCAACATAGTTTTGGAAGTCCTAGCCATGGCAATCAGAGAAGAAAAAGAAATAAAAGGAATACAAATTGGAAAAGAAGAAGTAAAACTGTCACTGTTTGCAGATGACATGATACTATACACAGAGAATCCTAAAGATGCCACCAGAAAACTACTAGAGCTAATCAATGAATTTGGTAAAGTTGCAGGATACAAAATTAATGCACAGAAATCTCTTGCACTCCTATACACTAATGATGAAAAATCTGAAAGAGAAATTAAGGAAACACTCCCATTTACCAGTGCAACAAAAAGAATAAAATACCTAGGAATAAACTTACCTAGGGAGACAAAAGACCTGTATGCAGGAAACTATAAGACACTGATGAAAGAAATTAAAGATGACAACAACAGATGGAGAGATATGCCATGTTCTTGGATTGGAAGAATCAATATTGTGAAAATGACTATACTACCCAAAGCAATCTACAGATTCAATGCGATCCCTATCAAATTACCAATGGCATTTTTTACAGAACTAGAACAAAAAATCTTAATATTTGTATGAAGACACAAAAACCCCAAATGGCCAAAGCAGTCTTGAGGGAAAAAAACTGGAGCTGGAGGAATCAGACTACCTGACTTCCAGCTATACTACAAAGCTACAGTAATCAAGACAATATGGTACTGGCACAAAAACAGAAATATGGATCAATGGAACAGGATAGAAAGCCCAAAGATAAACCCACACACCTATGGTCACCTAATCTATGACAAAGGAGGCAAGGATATACAATGGAGAAAAGACATTCTCCTCAATAAGTGGTGCTGGTAAAACTGGACAGCTACATGTAAGAGAATGAAATTAGAACACTCCCTAACACCATACACAAAAATAAACTCAAAATTGATTACAGTGCTAAATGTAAGACTGGACACTATAAAACTCTTACAGGAAAACACAGGCAGAACACTCTGACATAAATCACAGCAAGATATTTTTTGATCCACCTCCTAGAGTAACAGAAATAGAAACAAAAATAAACAAGTGGGACCTAATGAAACTTCAAAGCTTTTGCAAAGCAAAGGAAACTACAAACAAGACCAAAGACAACCCTCAGAATGGGAGAAAATAGTTGCAAATGAAGTAACTGACAAAGGATTACTATCCAAAATTTCTAAGCAACTCATGCAGCTCAACAACAAAAAAACAAACAACCCAATCGAAAAATGGGCAGAAGACCTAAAAAGACCTAAGTAGACATTTCTCCAAAGGAGATATACAGATTGCCAACAAACACATGAAAGAATGCTCAACACCATTAATCATTAGAGAAATGCAAATCAAAGCTACAATGAGATATCATCTCACGCCGGTCAGACTGGCCATCATCAAAAACTCTAGAAACAATAAATGCTGGAGAGGGTGTGGAGAAAAGGGAACCCTCTTGCACTGTTGGTGGGAATGTAAATTGATCCAGCCACTATGGAGAACAGTATGGAGGTTCCTTAAAAAACTAAAAATAGAACTACCATACAACCCCACAATCCCACTACTGGGCATATACCCTGAGAAAACCATAATTCAAAAAGAGACATGTACCAAAATGTTCATTGCAGCTCTATTTACAATAGCCAGGACATGGAAGCAACCTAAGTGTCCATCAACAGATAAAGAAGATGTGGCACATATATACAATGGAATATTACTCAGCCATAAAAAGAAATGAAACTGAGTTATTTATAATGAGGTGGATGGGCCTGCAGTCTGTCATACAGAGTGAAGTAAGTCAGTAGGAGAAAAACAAATACCGTAAGGTAACACATATATATGGAATCTAAGAAAAAAAAATGTCATGAAGCACCTAGGGGCAAGACGGGAATAAAGGCACAGACCTACTAGAGAATGGACTTGAGGACATGGGGAGGGGGAAGGATAAGCTGTGACAAAGTGAGAGAGTGGCATGGACATATATATACTACCAAACGTAAAATAGCTAGTGGGAAGTAGCCGCATAGCACAGGGAGATCAGCTCAGTGGTTTGTGACCACCTAGAGGGGTGGGATAGGGAGGGTGGGAGGGAGGGAGACGCAAGAGGGAAGAGATATGGGAACATGTGTATATGTATAACTGATTCACTTTGTTGTAAAGCAGAAACTAACACACCATTGTAAAGCAATTATACGCCAATAAAGATGTTAAAAAAAATAAATAAAATAAAAATAAAGAAGATGTCGGGGGTAGGAGTTTATTAATTAATTTATTTATTTTTGCTGTGTTGGGTCTTCGTTTCTGTTCGAGGGCTTTCTCTAGCTGTGGCAAGTGGGGGCCACTCTTCATCACAGTGCACGGGCCTCTCACTATCGTGGCCTCTCTTGTTGCGGAGCACAGGCTCCAGACGCACAGGCTCAGTAGTTGTGGCTGACGGGCCTAGTTGCTCCGCGGCATGTGGGATCCTCCCAGACCAGGGCTCGAACCCGTGTCCCCTGCATTGGCAAGGAGATTCTCAACCACTGAGCCACCAGGGAAGCCCAGCTGTTTAGCTTTAAGGAGATTTTTCACATTTCTGATCCTAAGTGTTCTCACTTGTAAATGAGAATAAGAGTGACTGCCTCATAACCTACGTATAGCACAGTTGTCATTCATTAAATTTTAGTTCCCTCTTGTTATTTGAAGATGCAGAGACAAACTTTTAGAAAAGAAGTTTACTTGCTAAGAATTTTGAAAAGTTTGTCCAGAGGTTAGAATAACTGATTCATTAAATTAAAAATGTAACAGGCTTTTAGAGAAATTAAAAAAAAAATGATTCCATAGTTACCAAGGTTACAGTTAGTCTGTTCTTAGTAAAACAGAATTTTCTCATGTTTGTCATATCTATAAAAGTTTTCACATATACCTTAAGATATCAATGAAAGTCAAGGATCAAGTGTTTTATTATTGTTTTAATTTTTTTGTTTTATAATGAGCCAATAGCAAACAGCAAAAGCTAAAGATTACTTATATTCTGGGGACTATCAGTGAGACATGATGTGCAACCTGCCCATAATGACAGCAAGGCAAGGTACTAATTTTGCTTCCATAAGGATGAGAATAAGTTTAATTTGGCTGCTTATTCTTAAAGCCTCTCTATGAAGGATGCAGTTCAACATAGAGTTGGGGCTCTGTCCTGCTGTAGCCTATTAATCATGTGATTACAGATGGGTATAGGCTGTAGATGATGATGACTTTGAAGACTGAAAATTAAGGAATGATCATGGTAGTGATGCTTTGGAGCTTAAACCAGGCCAAAACACTCTGAAAAATAGGACTTGGGATTGAATTGATGCTAGGAGAAGCTGCGATAAATAGAAATGCAGACAGAGATAGGTTGGCAATATTTATCTTCAGTGACTTCTGTGCTAGTGGATTCTGAAATATGAGGTATATAAATGAAAAGAAAATAAATTTAAATTGGTATTTAACTAGTAATCAACATTTACTCTTACTTTTATAATTGAGGCTAATTTTAAAGAATATTTTTGTGCCATATATGTCCAGAAAACTGGTGACTTAATTATATTTAACTAAATAATAAGTTACCAAATGAACCTCAATAAACACAATCTTTAAATTTGGAAGATCTATATACATGATAAAATTTTGATAGGCTTAAATATATTCACCTCATCCTAAAGGGATTAGGCGATATAAGGTATGTTAAGTATATGCTTTTGGAAGCAAGTGATTCTTCCTGCTTATTTCTTCCCTTTTTATATGACCAAATATTTAATACTTACAGTGTGATGTCTGAGGGTGTTCATCATCGTTTTCTATTCATTCATTTGTTCATTCATTCATTCATCATTCAACAAAAATATGTGAGCCCCTATTATGTGTCAGGTTTTGTATGAAGCACTACAGAGAGATTATAAGAAAGATGTGGTCCCTGCCCTCCAGGAGCCCACATTCTAGGGGCAGAGACAGGCACCTAAGCAAGTGCACTTAAAGGCTGTGGTGTATTTGCATTGTGTCAACTTAGCCAAGTTAAAATTATGTTTCTCAGGATTTCCTTCTCTGCCCAGGTCCACATTAGTGTGGACTACAATATACATATTGTAGGAAACCCTAAACAAAATGAAAAGACAATCTACGGAATAGGAGAAAATATTTGCAAATGACGCAACTGACAAGGGATTAATTTCCACAATATACAAACAGCTCATACAACTCAATATAAAAAAAAAAAACCCAATCAAAAAATGGTTAGAGGACCTAAATAGACATTTCTCCAAGGAAGACATACAGATGGCCAAGAGGCACATGAAAAGATGCTCCACACCACTAATTATTAGAGAAATGCAAATCAAAACTACAATGAGGTATCACCTCACACTGGTCACAATGGCCATCATCAAAAAAAAAAATCTACAAACAATAAATACTGCAGAGGGTGTAGAGAAAAGGGAACCCTCCTACCATGTTGGTGGGAATATAAACTGGTGCAGCCACTTTGGAGAACAGTTAAGAAAGGCCCTTAAAAAACTAAAAAGAGAGTTACCATATGATCCAGCAGCCCAACTCCTGGGCATATACACGGAAAAGACAAAAACTCTAATAGGAGAGATACATGCGCCTTAATGTTCAGAGCAGCACTATTTACAATAGCCAAGACATGGAAGCAACCTGTGTCCATCAACAGATTAAGGGATAAAGAAGATGTGGTGTGTATACACACACACGCACGCGCACGCGCACACACACACACACACACACAGAGTGGAATATTACTCAGCCATAAAAAGAATGAAATATTATCATTTGCATCAACACGGATGGACCTAGAGATTATCATACTAAGTGAAGTAAGTTAAACAGAGAAAGACAAATATCATATATCACTTATATGTGGAATCTTTAAAAATGATACAAATGGACTTACAAAACAGAAACAGACTCGCAGACACAGAAAACAAACTTATGGTTACCAAATGGGAAAGGGGGGGAGGGGCAGGGATAAATTAGGAGTTTGGGATTAACAGATACACACTACTATATATAAAATAGATAACCAGCAAGGACCTACTGTATAGCACAGGCAACTATAGTCAATATCTTGTAATAGCCTCTGATGGAAAAGAATCTGAAAAAGAACTGAATCACTTTGCTGTACACCTGAAACACAACGTTGTAAAACGTTGTAAATCAACTATACTTCAGTTACAAAATATAGTACATGACATCTAGAATTGTTATGATGCTCAAATAAAATAACATGGGCAAAAGAAGATACATGTTGTGTGAGATTCAGAAGACAGAATTAAAGCAGCTGCCATCTTCATTTTTTGCTTTAAAGGTTGGTGTAGGACTGCAGCTCCATTAAGCTTCTCTGTGAGCTCCCAGAATGGGTGTGCAGCCAGAGTTCTTAGAGAGCTTCTTCAACTTCTCTGACTCTTAGGCCAGAGGAATGTTTAGCTGCTTGATGATGAGCACCAGCTTCTCCTGCAGGACACCCCCATTGTCAAAGTTGGAATCTTGCAGCAGTGAGAAATCAACCTAGGTTCTAGTAAGTTCTCATTAGTTCAAGCTCAGTTTTGCAGATTCTACTTTATCCTTGCTTCCCCAATATCTTCTTTTTTGACTGATTTCTGTGCAGACTTCAATCTCCAGACACAAAAATATACAGACTGTTTAATCTGCTCCCCCCAAAATCAGGGAAAGTAAAATCCCTTTAAGAAATCCCTTGTCTGTCTATCTGTCATCTATCTCTTTCCCCACCCCTCTCTTTTTCTCTCCCCCCTCCCCCTCCCTGGGGGTTCTTATCTTACTGAACACTGACAGAAACACAGGCATATATACTGAGTACTATAAGCAGAAAGGCGAGTGAATGAGTAATTTTTCCTGAAAGGGGAAGAACAGTAAGGGTGAGGGTAGGGAAAGATTTCACTAAGAAAAATATTTGAGCTGGGCTAGAATGATGAATGGGAGTTTGTTACGTGAAAAATAGGGACAAATTTATTTCACCAGACAGGAAATGCCATGGATAAAGACATGAAGTTGGGAATCATAGAGCTTATTAGGGTGACGATGAAATGATTATATTTGAGTATGGGGAGCTGGGAAGCAGGGGAAGAGATATAATATCAGAAAGAGACAGGGTATGAGCAGAAAAAAACAAAGGGAACCCAAACTGTGAAGGACTATATAGTAGACATACAGGGAAGGTATTAACAAAGTTCACTGAGAAAATGAAATAATCAGATCTCATACATATAAACTATTTAGTCAAATACACTAAACTTCTTAAGGAACATAAATTCTGTTTGCCTTCCTCACCACCCTTTACATTCAATAAAGTCTCAATAAATATTTTATGATGATGTAACTCCTTATATTTACTTATTCAAATACCACTATCCAGCCTCCTCAATAAAAACGCTCTGAAAGGCAGAAAGTGATATTTAGATCCATATAGCAATATGTCCATAATGGATACCTATTTGAAATAACTTCAAATACATGGGAAATGGCATAGAGCTGTGGTTCCCAAACTGTGTGCCAACGTGTCACAGGGCAACACAGTAAACTTACAGGAACACCTTAGGCTAGTTTAAAATTTCAAGGTAAACTCAGCGACACATGTGGGCTACCAGGTGGATTACATTCATTTTGATGATGTCATATCTTTGCAAAGCTGGCATTCTGGTAGTTGTGATAAAAAGCAAGTGCTGTGCAAAAATCAATGTGGAACAGGAAATGAGGGAGGCAGTGTCCAATTGGATTCCAAGGTTTGAGAAGTTGTACAGTGACCAACAGGCACATATATCCCATTGGTAAATAACTGGGATTATTTAAAGTTAATTTTTTCAATTTTTAACTATTATAAAGTACAAATATAAATATTATTCCAAACAGATACTAAGTTGTTAGGATATGAATACTTATTAAGTTCTTTGGACCTACCTAACTGCTTAGTAAACAGAACTATTAAGTGTTTTTTTGCGGGGGGGGGGTGACTAGAGAGTCATGAAAAAATTACTGAGAAACTAAGGGCGCCATGAACCAAGAAAATTTAGGAACCTCTGTTAGAAAGACTACAACACCGCAAAACGTGTGGTATAAGACACTGTTGGGGCAAACATTTCAGACTGATCCTTGTAGGATTCAACATTTGGCCTAAAGTTGCTATTGTATTCCATAATTGCAGCATCTTATAGGAGCATGAATATTTCTCTGCTTGCCTAGCTTTTTTTTTTTTTTTTTTTTTTTGCGGTACGCAGGCCTCTCACTGTTGTGGCCTCTCCCGTTGCGGAGCACAGGCTCCAGACGCGCAGGCTCAGCGGCCACGGCTCACGGGCCCAGCCGCTCCGCGGCACGTGGGATCCTCCCGGACCGGGGCACGAACCCGCGTCCCCCACATCGGCAGGCGGACTCCCAACCACTGCGCCACCAGGGAAGCCCTTGCCTAGCTTTTGATAGTAACTCTAGCTGTGAGCCCCTTATGTCACATTTTCCTTGGAGCAGAAGCCACGTGGAGAAAGAATACAGAGGATTTCAACAATTCAATGCACCAGATTTCTACAATGGCAAAGTGAAGTGCATTACCGAAAAACTGCAAGTAACTAAAGCAGCTGCTTGATTTTCCATCTGATAACAAGTGGTAATGTTTAAGGTAGTTTCTACTCTTCTGCATGGCCATTTCATACATCAACGAATAGTTATTACATTTACAGTCTTTTGCCTTCTTATAAGCATGAACCTTTTATCCATCATGACTGGAATTCCAGATATCCGTAACTTTCAATGATGTTATTGGTTTCTAAATGAGTAATGGTTCTCATTTGCACTAGTTTTCTTCTGTCTGCATTTCTTGATTGTGTTCACTCGAAGAGGGTGAAGGGATGCTGTTCAATTTTAATGATATCCTGCTATAATAAAAAGTGAATACCTATTTGCTTACTATGTGCCAGGCACTTTTCTAAGTATTTTATAAACATAGGAATTTAATCTTTATTGCAACACTGTGGTATGGGTATTATTTTTATCCATGTTTTGAGGATGAGGAAACTGAGGCACAGAAAATTTATGGAATTTTACCAAGGTGACTCATCTAGTAGATGATAGAATCCGTTTCATCTCACACTTGACTGATGCCTGGACCACCATCTTAACCATTGCGCTAAACTGATTTCCTGCTGTGCCAGAATTTGGTAATCACTGTTTGGTAATCATTTTAGGAAAGTCAAGCTGTTTAAATCTCACAATATTCCAGAGGTTCAGAGATGCAAAGTAATGTCTCAAAAGCTCCAGGGATAGCTAAATGAGGGCATCGAAGTTCTGTCTCTCAATTCTCTGCCCTTTTGGCTATATCAATGGTTTCCGAAATGGGGTGAATTAAGTCTAACCATAAGAAATTGCCAATATTTGTTCATTTTTACTTCAAAATCACAAACTCATATGGTTCAGCTTTCAACAATATGATCCATGGAGATCAGCAGAAAATATTAGAAATCCTATTAATGTCTACTTCTAATTTACAATGAAGAGTAAATTCAGTTTTATGAAGTTTTAATTTTTTTATTGATAACGTGCCCTCCTCACACGTCAGATGATCCTGCCCACAGACAGTCAGTGAGGTCCTTGAGGGATGAGTTGTAGTTCTACATTGCAGAAAAATGGAGAGAGGCAATGACATTACTTTGTTTTCTTTCTACATATTGTGCGCTTTAATGATGGATGCAACTTTCCATGTTATTGTATATTGCCAATATGATTAATTATCTAAACTATGACCTTTAAATAACAAAAATGTTTACAATACTTTGTAGTGAGGTGCAAAATGACCATGAAAATTACTAATTACTTTTTCAGAAATATGGAGAGGCTAGGTTATTCAGATCATCCTCTTAATGAAGACAAACTAAAGACATCAAAGTGCTGTTAAGAGAATACATTATGGGACAAAAATCTAAGGGCACTTGGGAATCCAGAGAGACAAGCACAACACTGAATTTTATTTTATTCTAGGCATTTATCAGTACCAGCTAACTTGAGCTTTTCTTTTAATGACTCAATAGGGGAAAGCAGGGAGAAACCACAAAATTTGGTGCCCATCTTAGTTGGGAATTATAGTAGACATTCTTTCTATATTGAACTGGGACCATTTTACTCAGCGTAAGAGTAAGTCTGTCTCCCTCATACCAACACCACAACTGTTGACACTTTTTTCCCCCTTCAGTATTTTAAGGACATGCATCCACTATCTTCTGGCTTGTGCTTTTTAATGAGCAGTCACCTGTCATTTATATCTTTATTCATCTGTACTTTTTCTCTGGCTGCTTTCAAGATCTTATCTCGATTTCTAATTTTGAACAACTGGACTATGAAGTGCATTGGTGTTTAATATTTCTCGTCCCTCAGAGGAATGGATAAAGAAGATGTGGTACATATATACAATGGAATATTACTCAGCCATAAAAAGAAACGAAATAGTGCCACTTGCAGAGACGTGGATGGACCTGGGGATTGTCATACAGAGTGAAGTTAAGTCAGAGAAAAACAAATATTGTACAATATCACTTATATGTGGGATCTAGAAAAATGGTACAGATGAACTCATTTGCAAAGCAGAAATACTGGAGACAGATGTGGAAAACAAACTTACGGTTACCAAGGAGGGAAGGAGGAGTGGGATGAATTGGGAGATTGGGATTGACATATATACATTACTTTGTATAAAAGAGATAACTAATGAAAACCTACCGTATAGCACAGGGAACTCTACTCAATGCTCTGTGGTGACCTAAATGGGAAGGAAGTCTAAAAGAGTGGATATATGTATATGTATAACTGTTTCATTTTGTTGTATAGCAGAAACTAACACAACACTGTAAAGCAACTGTACTCCAATAAAAATTAATTAAAAAATATTTCTCATCCCTCGGGTTCATTGAGATTCTTGGGATCTGTGGTTTATAGATTTTCTTTTTAGCATTTTTTAAAATTTATTTTATTTATTTATTTTTGGCTGCATTGGGTCTTTGTTGCTGTGTGCAGGCTTTCTCTAGTTGTGGCAAGCAGGGGCTACCCTTGGTTGCAGTGCACGGGCTTCTCAATGTGGTGGCTTCTCTTGTTGCGGAGCATGGGCTCTAGGCACTCAGGCTTCAGTAGTTGCAGCAATGTGGGCTCACTGGTTGTGGCATGCAGGCTCTAGAGCACAGGCTCAGTAGTTGTGGCGCACGGGCTTAGTTGCTCCACGGCATGTGGGATCTTCCCAGACCAGGGCTCGAACCCATGTCCCAGGCATTGGCAGGCAGATTCTTAACCACTGCACCAGCAGGGATGCCCCTATAGTCTTTTTTTAAAATCAAATTTGCAAGAATTTTGTCCATTACTTTTGAAAATGTTACTTCCATCCACTTCCCTCTCCTTTGTGGACTCCAATTACACATATATTTGGCCTCTTGTAGTTGTCCATAGCTCACTGATGCTCTATTTTTTTTCAGTCATTTTCCTGTGTTTAGTTTTGGAGTTTCTACTGCTTAGTCTTCAAGATCACTGATCTTTCCTCCTGCATCAGTACCTAATCTTCTGTTAATTCCATCTAATGTATTTTTCATCTAAAAATCATTTTTTTAAATCTCTAGATGTTCAATTTTAGAGTTTTAAAATATATTCCATTTCTCTCCTTAACATGCTAATGCTCTGCTCTACCTTCTTAAACATATGAAATATAGTTATCATAATCATTTTAAATGTCCTTATCTACTAATTCTATCATCAGTGTCATTTCTGTTTGTTTCCATTGGTTGATTTTTCTCATTATGAGTCACATTTCTCTGATTCTTAGCATGCCTAATAATTTTTTATTGGATACAAACATTGTGATTTTACCTTCTTGTGAGCTGGAAGAAGGTATATATTCTTGAGGTTTGTTTTGTCTGGAGCATAGTTAAATTATGTCAAAAGGGTTTGATTCTGTTAAGTTTTATTTTAAAGCTTTGTTAGGTAAAACCAGAAAAATGTTTATTCTGGGGTTAATATTTCTCTGCTAATAAGGTACTAAGTTATCTTGAATACTCTACCTGATGCCTTAGGAATAATAAGGTTTTTCCACTGTTCTGGTGGGCACATGAACTATTCCAGGCACTGATGGCTCTTTCCCTGGTCTTGGCTATTTCCTCACACACATATGCTCACCAGTGTTCAGATAAAGACGGGAGGAGAACTCTCTGTAGGACTCTGGAGCTCTCTCTTTAGTAGTTATCTCCTCTCTGTTTCTCTACCCAGCAAACTCTAACCACCTTTACCTTCCCGGATTTTAAACTCTGTCTCCTCAACTAAGAGAGAACAGAGATTCTGTTTCGGTTCTCCCTCTCTGCACTGTGGCCTTGAAAGTTTCTCTAGGCAGTGCATTTGGACTATCTCATTTATTTCTCTTCCCTCAGAGATCACTTTGCTGTGCTGCCTGTCATACAATGTCTGAAAACTGTTGTTTGATATATTTTGTTCAGTAATTTAGTTGTTTAAGTTGGGAGGGTAAATTGGCCATAAACATAAGCCTGAATATGCTTATTATATTTTCTAAAAGCTCATAATTGTAAAAATATCAACAAGGAACAGATATGTATATAAAAAAACCTAGCAGGTTATAGATAATAATCAAGTATGATTCCTAGAAAAGAAAAATAGTATAACCAAGTTTAAGATCTTCATGAACAAGTTTACCAGCAGACATGACTGAAGAGAAAATTAGTAAACTGTCGATAATTTAGAAGAAATTATAGAGGCAGTATCCATTTGCAGGACAGATATTCTATTTAGGTGTAAAATGTGAAAAAAGAAGGCCATGCAAGGTTGTGTGTGAAGGTTTAACATACATTCAATTACAATGTCAAGAAGAGAGAAGGAAAAGAATGTGGTGTAGGCAATATATGAAGATTTAAATACTGAAAAAATTCCAGAACAGAATGAAGACATCATTCTACAGACTTAAGACTGATGAACTTCTCAAGGGATAAACACTGGAAGAATCCACAATTAGACACATCAGAGTAGAAATGCATAACTATAAAGACAAAGGGGAAATATTAAGAGCAACATTTTAAAAGGAACATCAAGTATAGAACAGAATGACTTCTACAGTGAAAACACAGAAAACAGACAGTGGAATGATATTTTCAGTGTGTTAAGAGAAAATAACTGCTAACCTAGAATTGTATCCAGGGAAAATAACTTTTAAGAGTGAGGTTAAAATAAAGGCATTTTCAAATTAAAACAAATAAATAAATAAATAAACATGGGAGAGTTTACCAACAGCAGATCCTAATTTCCTAGATAAATTCTAAGAAAATTACTTCAGAGCGAAGAACTACAACGTTGGACAGAAGTTCTAAGATACAAAAATAATGAAAACTGCAAAAAGTGGTAAATGTGTGGTTAAATAATGAATGGTGACTAAATAAAGTCATAATAATTATGTCTGTGTCTCATACAATTAACAGTTAGAACTAAAATATAGGCAAATAACAACATGTTAGTAAGGGTGTTAGTGGAATTAAGTTGTTTTAGAGTACTCAAATTTTCTAGGAGGAAGGTAAAAGCAATGATATATTTTATAATTTGATGCATTTGGCATATTATTGTCATTTCTAGGGTAACAAATAACAGAACAGAAACACACTGTATAATTTTCAAGTGAGTTAATGAAAAGTAAGGAAAAATAAAGATATTAACGCACACACCCCCAAAAGATAAGAAAAGAGAGAAACATTAATGAAAAATAGGTGGGAAAGATATAAGGTGCAAAAAATGTAGGTATATCCAATCCCATCTTTCAAAAATTACATTGAATTAGATATACTAGTTGCACCACTTAAAAGGCAAAGATTGTCAGACTGGAAAAAATAACTAAACCCAGCTATATGTTGTTTTTAATAAATTCATCTAAACATAAGTTTCCAAAAGGTTGAAAACAAAATAATAAAAAATAAATTAGCATGCAAATACCAAATTCAAGAAAGCCTAATACCTGTATTAACAGACTTATTTGATAGACTTATTTTTATTATTATTTTTTATTTTTTTGGCCGCACCATGTGGCATGTGGGATCTTAGTTCCCAGACCAGGGATTGAACCTGCGCCCCCTGCAGTGGAAGCACTGGAAGTGTGGTGTCTTAACCACTGGACCACCATGGAAGTCCCTGAAATAGACTTTTAAAGAAAAGTCATATTCCATTTTATAATAAATGATGTATTTATGACAAAATTATAAAAATAATTTTGTATACACTTAATAATATAGGTTCAAAACATATAAAGCAAAAATCAACAGGAGAGAGAAAGTAAGCAAAAATACAATCATAGTGAAAAAATTTCAAAATGCATTGGTCAAAAACTGATAAACAGAGAAACACCAAGAATATAGAATTAATTATGATTAACAAATTTTAACTAATGGAAATATATAGCACTTGTACCCAATAGTTGAAGAGCATTCATTCTTTTCAAACACAAATAAAACATTTTTGAAAAATTGACCATTTTGTGCCATAATTTTTCTATCAGTTTCAAAGGTTTGACAAACCACACAGAGCATGCAATTAAACAAGATCTTTAACAACAGTGATGACAAAAAAACTAATATACTCCCATATGTTCTATTTATCTATCTATTTATTTATTTATTATTTAACATCTTTATTGGAGCATAATTGCTTTACAATGGCGTGCTAGTTTCTGCTTCATAACAAAGTGAATCAGTTATACGTATACATATGTTCCCATATCTCTTCCCTCTTGCGTCACCCTCCCTCCCACCCTCCCTACCCCACCCCTCTAGGTGGTCACAGAGCACCGAGCTGATCTCCCTGTGCTATGCGGCTGCTTCCCACTAGCTAGCTATTTCACGTTTGGTAGTCTCCCATATGTTCTAAATCCACTAATCCAAGAAGAAAATAGTAACAGAATTTAGAAAATATTTTGAGGTAATAACAGTTTAAACCAAAACAGGTGAGATGAAGCTGAAGAATACTTAGATGGGAAGATATAGTTTTAAATGTGTATATTATAAAAGAAGGTAATTAATGAACTAGACATATATCCAAAGAAGTTAGAACAGCAAAATAAACTCAAAGAAAGCACGAAAAAAGGAGAAGAGAAGAAAATGATGGAACAGAAAATACACGTACAACATGGTATCAATGAAATCAAAGGTTGGTTCTTAAATTGACAAACCTCTGGAAAGCTTGACCAACGAAACAAGAGATCAGGCAAAAATAAACAATATCTATCTAAATCACAGATTATCTCTTCAAGATAAAGGCAACATATTAACAATATGTGAGAAAATAACTATTTTTCCAGGAAAAAGCATGCTACAGAGAGCTCATTTTGATAATGAATATTTGGAAAATTTTCCTTTGATATGTGTGTGTGGGGGGGGGTTACTCACAATTATGGCACCTATAGAAAACCTCATACCTTCATGCTTAAAAAATTTTCAGGAGAAACTATGACTAATCGGTAGACAGAATTAAAAACAGTTTTATGGTCAATAAGTGGAAACTAATATCTTGCTTTCATAAGCACAGCCAGTGATCTCATTTAGGTTTCAATAACTTTGTGAAATATATTTTTCTACTCACTAGATGGCAATGCCATCTCCCCCTTTCTCTCCATTATGACAACCAAAAATGTTCCCAGATATTGCTGGACGTCCCCTGGGGACAAAATCACCCCAGGTTGAGAACCACTGAGCTACAATAATGTTGATTTCAGCACTGTTTCTAAAAACTAAAAAATTAAAAATAATATAAACATTCCCAAGTAGGAGTGGATTAACAAATTATTACAAATTCACAAAGTGGCAAGACTATTCGATCGTTAAAAAACTAAGTTATAGAAGAATATGCAGTGATGAGGAAGACCTTTCCCATATATTGTTTAGGGAAGTTGTTACATTACAAAACATTATTTTTTATAATGTGTGTGTGTACTGACAAAAAAAACCAACACTCAATGGGCAAATGCAAACAGTACTTTAGGTGTAACTAAACTCTGTAAACTCTCTGTAAACTCTTTAGGTGATGAAGTCAAAACTATTTTTTTTTTGCTTTGTTTGTCTACATTTTAAAACATTCTGCAGTAACAGTGCATTACTTTTATAGTAAGAACACAAACAGGGGCTTCCCTGGCGGCGCAGTGGTTGAGAATCCGCCTGCCAATGCAGGGGACACGGGTTCGTGCCCCGGTCCGGGAAGATCCCACATGCCGCAGAACGGCTGGGCCCATGAGCCATGGCCACTGAGCCTGCGTGTCTGGAGCCTGCGCTCCGCAATGGGAGAGGCCACAACAGTGAGAGGCCCGCGTACCACAAAAAAAGAACACAAACAATATGTTTTGTTATTGCCTTTTAAAACTATAGCTTGAAAAAGAATTTCCCAAAGATATGACAAAAGAAAGAGCTACTTTGAGGTAGGAAATCAATTTGTAGTTCCAATCAAATCATATTAACAAGATAGCTGCTCACAATACCTAATCATAAACTGATCTTATTTGGAGATGATATTCTGGAAGGTATGGGCTGAATTTTTAGTGAAGCACATCAGGTTATGCAGGTTGCCTGCCTCCCTGCTTTCCTGACTTCCTGCCCGCGTTTCCTTCCTTCCTTCTTTCCTTCCTTTTTTAAAAGAAAAAACTGTCCAATACCTTGTTTCTTTTACATTTTCTTCTTATCGTTTCTGAATAATGTAAAGCACTAAAGAGTCTCATTCGTTGGGGTTTTGTTCTCCCAACAGCCAGAAGTGAAAAGGTTAGCAAATTGAGAGCTTAAAAAATTATCAATAGGTCCATTTTACCTTGAACCTGAACACCTGTGAAGAGTACATAGGTATACCTAGAACAAGACCACACCTAACATGGGAGGTGAATCACATAATATCCAAGCTAATATCATTTATAGCAACCTTGCTTCCTTGGTTGAAATTCTATTTTTTTCCTGACTTTCAGACATTTTGCAAAAATTCATTCATACACTTCCTTTTCTAAATTTTACAGCCAGATCGTAAGAGTAGAGTCTAGTTTTCAACCTTGATTTTATTTAGCAATGACTGGATCCATGTTTCTTTCAAATGCTCACAATCACTGCTAACTGCATTCTGAGAGCCCTGGCGGGTCTGACTATTTAATCATCTTGATTTCTCAGGTGGTCATCTTCTTAGCCTTTATTTGCCATAACTTCCTCAAGGTCTGCTTGAATGGCACCAATTCTAATAGCCCCTCAAGATGACTATGGGCTATTTAATTACGAATTGAAAAATTGAGCCTGTTAGCATGAAGTAAAAGAGCAACAATTCCCTCACCCGGATCTCCAAGGGACACACAAATCTTTAAATGTTATGTGGGAGGCCTCCACATAAATGCAATATATACTGCTTCTAAAATCATACCTACCCCCAAAGACATTTAAATCAAACTGCACTAACATCTGGTTTTCTATAAATCAAAATCTTAGATGCTATGTTTAAAGGACCATCTGCCTTTTGAAAGGAGAACCTTAATGAAGGAAATAAGAGTAATTTTAAAAATTTCAGGCTTCATCTGGAAACATTCCCCTGATAACCTCCCCATACATTTATTCCCATGACATATCTTTTCAGCCCCGGAGATGCTAACCTGTTTTGGATAACTTGTAAATCTCTTTCCTTTGGAGCACGGACAAGATGACTCTCTTGTGTTTAGCAAAAGGATACAGATGTTGGATTGAACTGGGGTAGACTTAACTTTACCTTCATCAGCAATGTGCAAGCTTACTTCATTGCTGAAATATCATCAGTGGCCACAGTACCAAGCGTCCCCAGTCCTCAAATTGATCATTTAACAAAGTCAAAAAATTTAAAAAGAAACAACAAAACTTTTGCCTATGATAGACTCAGACTATGTGGTATGATTATTATTGAAATTTACTTCAACAGACTCAACTTTATTCTCTGCCTTCTTTTTTAAAATCATGGCATACCTCTAAATGCCTATTAAAAAGTTATAAACTTATTGCTTAAATATTTTTCTACATTTCACCTTCACCTGTAAGAAACTACCAGGAAAATGTGTACAACAGTAGCTGCCTGGCTTGTTAATGAGCAGTAACTTGGACACGCTCCTTAGCACAGCACATTTTGATAGTGCCTTTGATGGTGGTGGCAAGTTAAAGAACAGATGGGTAAGGGAGGACAAGGCATCTACTTTGACAGTGTTATTCCAGGCAGAGACATCTAATAAGTGACAATACAAATGCACACAGCCGCTCTGGAGCGAATTCTTGCCCTAGTGTAAAACCGCTTCCCAAATACATTTGAAGATTGCTTAACTTCTCGCTCCCTTTTTCTCTTCTTTGGTTCATTTCATTTTTATAGTAAAACAGAATTGGGGGACTGAAGACAAGAAAATGAACAGGAGGAAATAGCATCATAGGTTACAGTATGTACGTTACTCTCTTCGAACTCACTTTTTACAACTGGATGGCTTGCTAAACAGTGATTTCCAAAATTAATTGCGTACACATTATCTGGGGATCTTGGTAAAATACATATTCTTTTTTTTAAAAATTTATTTATTTTATTTTTGCTGTGTTGGGTCTTCGTTTCTGCGCGAGTGCTTTCTCTAGTTGTGGCAAGCGGGGGCCACTCTTCATCGCGGTGCGCGGGCCTCTCACTATCGCGGCCTCTCTTGTTGCGGAGCACAGGCTCCAGACGCGCAGGCTCAGCAGTTGTGGCTCACGGGCCCAGGTGCTCCGCGGCATGTGGGATCCTCCCAGACCAGGGCTCGAACTCGCGTCCCCTGCATTAGCAGGCAGACTCTCAACCACTGCGCCACCAGGGAAGCCCTTAAATACATATTCTGATTCTACAAGTCTGGAGGGGGCCTGAGATTCTGCATTCCTAGTAAGCTCCCAAGTGCTTCTGTATCTGCTGCTGGCCTGGGGACGAGCCGCCCTTCAAAGAGCAAAGCTGTAAAGGACTTTAACCCATTAGAATCTGAATCCTATCTAATGTCAAACCATTCAGTAAAGGCATCTCTCCGCTGTACTGAACATAAAAGAACAAAATCATAGGCTGAATAAATTTCAAATCAAGGCACATTTAAGGAGTATGCTCTCTGCTTGAATTCACAACTCATTTAATCTTAATAAAAACTTCGAGGGCTAGGGAATATTATCCCCGTTTCCTGGGTAAAGAGCCTAAGGAACAGAAGTGTTAGGCAGTTTGCCCAAAGTCACGCGACTGGAAAGTGATAGAACAACATTTTGCACTGAGCTTGTTTCGTGTCTTCTCATCCAGCTGCTTTGTACAGCATTTTACATGAGTAAAAAGGCTTTTATACGCGTGAACACATTTGATCCTCACGATATATACCCTGTGAGAAAAGTATGATAGACCTTATTATCCTTATTTTGTAGATGGGGAAAGTAAGGCAGGAAAGATTAAACAGCATGGCAAGGTCCCAAGGCTAATTAGCAACAAAATCAGAGCTGTCATTGAGTCCTTCTGATCCCCACTTTTCTTTCCTCTTTTTATCATTATCATGCTACTCAAGAGTAATGAATTTGTAAACTAGAATGAAACAACAACAGCTAGGAATATGCTTCTGAAATTTCCAGTAGGAAAAATTAGCATGATTTAAAAACTCAACCTATTAAAATAACTTTGAAATAGGGGATATGAGCATTCAGCTTTCATTTCACTTTTAAAGCTCTCAAAACATACATTTCCAATGTTTCCTAAATCTGTGCTGATATCCCAGGTGGGAGGGTAATGAGCAGATCATACCCCTTGGAGATGAAACCTTAATCACTTTTGTAATTACCTTATTTTCACTCTCAGACTTTATACTAAAATATGAATTACTTTTCTTGATTTTAAAGGTCTACCCTAGGTTGCTGAAAGTAAAACCCATTTCAAGGGAATCTGCTTCATTTCTCTTAAACAAAAATAATATCCATTTTACTCCACAGATATTTTAATTCCTGTATTTTCAATTTTTCTCTCAACTGGTTCTTTTCAAGGAGTATTTAAACATAAGCATCTTCTTCCCATAGTAAAATAAAAGACTCTCCTTTTAAACCAACATGTTGCTACATATACCACCTATTTCTCTCCTATTCTCCAGAGACAAACATGTTTAAAGACCTGTCTATCTACACTTATCTCTCCTTCTCTATTGTACTACTCAACCCACTATAGTTCAGAATCTGCCCTCATCATGCTATTGAAACCACTATCCCTAAGATGATCAATTACCTACATATTAGTTAACGTCATGGGCCCACTTGACTTTCCAGCAGCATTTGATTAGTTTACTGCTCCTTTTCTTTGTAAAATGCTATTTCCCCCTTGGCTTGTGAAGCTAAGGCTTGTAAAGCTGAGTTTCTTCTAACTTTCATGCTTATTTTTTCTCAGCTTCCACTGTAGATCCCTTTCCCTATGTGTGGTCCTCATTAATTTGACAGGTATTTATTGAGCCATACTCTGTTCTTTGTATTATGCTAGGTGCTGGGACTAAAATTGTAATTAAAATATATATTGTCTCTACTCTCCTGGAACTTACATTCTAACAGGGAACAGGCCAAATGAGTCAAGAAGTCAGGAAAGGCTCCAAGAGAAGGTTGGTTTAACGGAAATCTAAACAGTCAAGTAGGCAGTTCTAGCTTTTCCGCATCACGCCAAACTTCAATTTAATTTAATCAGGAGGCAGCTTTGCTTTAGTAGGAAAAAACAGGTAATATGAAATCATGTAGATGTTACTTTTAATAGCACTTCCTTCTCATAAAAGTTTTGTGCACCCGAGAATGTTAGTTATTCCAGGCTTGAGTAGTTCCCTTACTATTTCTCTCGTACTCAACTCTTAGACTGCACAATGTAGTTACTAAGGGCACAGCCTCCAGAATCAGTCCGCCTCTAAAAGCTGTGTAAATTTAGAGTACGTTAAAGTCTCTGAGCCTCAGGGCAATATTCTAGAAATGCAGGATAAGGATAGTCTTTATTTCATGTGATTTTCTGTGGCTTAAATGAAATTAATTCATTTAATGCTTTTACCTGAGCTCCTGGCACCCACTGAACAAGATATAAATATTAGTATTATTGAAAGGTTTTTATACTCAATAAATGAAATTATATTGGTTTCATTCCCCACTTTTCACTCATTTATCCCAGAATATGTAGAAGAGATATTCCCATTACAGTTTCTCATGTTACTTTCATTTCATTTCAATCCTTCCACTTACTCCAGAACTTGGAAATCTTGTGCTTTTCATTCACCTTTATATACCCAACGCCTGGTACAAAACCTCATGCACAGTGGGCACCAAACACATATTAAATGTAATTGTTCCATTATCCTATTTGGTACTTTTTGAGCAGCTCTGCTTACATACATCAGCTGTTATTATTCTAGTATTTCTATTTGTAACTTTCATGAGAGTTGATACATATTCACAGTTTATTAATTCTCCACTATCTCTAGAGAACTCTACCAAAATGATGGTAAATAAATATTGATGACTAAAAAAACAAGTGAGTAGGAATTCATGAGGTAGTGAGAAAAGGAAAGCACATTCTATGAGTCGGGAATGGATACACAAAGGCCTTGTGCCATGAGGAGCAAGGGTCATAGGTTTAGGATGGAAAGGTTGGCAGAGACATGTGAAGGATTTTGATTTCTCCTATAGGAAGCACTGAAATGTTTTAAGCGGTAGAGGGATGTGATCAGATCTGTATTTCTGATAGACATGGAAGATCACTCTGGCTATAATATAGTGAAAAACTGGAGAATACAATAGTGGATCACGGCAGATCTCTCAGAGGCAACTGCAGTGGTCTAGTCTACAGATGATGATTGTTTCACGTAGGCCGAGAGCAGCAGACTTAGAGAACAAAGTGTTGGATTAGGTAAGAGGAATGAGGAAGAGGAAGATTTAAAAAACGGCCCATGGGATAAATTATCCTTGAATTATTTGTGTGGGAATAGGTTAGGGGGTTCTAGACACTTTCGGAGACAAATGGTAGTGTAGGAAAACGGACACCATTTCCATTATAAGGGAAAAGGACAAAGAATAGTTGAGGATACTGGTAAATTTGTACGTTTGGAGGCAGGGAGGTAAATGTGGTCCCATCTGTAATTTCTATATTTAACATGAAGAGAGAGGTAAATTTAACTCCTGGCATTGAAGAAGATCATGGTGAGGTGGTAAGTTTAGTAAAGTGAAACAGGTTGGAAATTACATTTGAAAATAAGGATGCACAAACTTAGAAAAATTCCTGGCCAATGGGTTTCTGATTCCAAAGATGAAAGTAAATTCTTCATCAATGAAAAGCCTTCTTGTATCATGCAGAAAACCATCACTCTCTCCATTCTTTTGAAAACTCTAACTGGATTTTAGGACAAACATTGGGGTAAAGGAAAATATGATAACATTCTTCTTTCTCTGCTATGTTGAGGCTGGCATCTAGGGAAGAATGGCACACACATGCTGAACATGAAAATATTTATGTCGATTCAGTGCTATGGGACCACATAAATGGAAGTTACAAAATGTTTGCTCAAAATGAATTTTCCTAGGAAGGCAGCTGAGCACTGACAGAAGTTACGTAGATGAGACCTGGCAGAAATTCACAAACACCTCCTTAATAATGAAGGATAAGGTCTGAAGGTGAGGGTGAGCTCTGGTAATGATTTTTGCTGCTGAGTTCAATAGCAGGTAAAATGTTCATAGTCAAATCCCGGAAGCCACCCAGTGAAAAAAGCATCAAGGACAGGGTTAGGTGTGACCAAATCAGTTATTTAGCACAGGGGCATGGATATTTGCCTTAGAAAGCTGGGGGCTCTCATAAGTCATCACACACACAGAAGAATCTATACAGGGACAACATTCTTCACAACTCTTTTTCTTCTTACTTCTCTCTGGCTGACAAAGCATTGAAATGTCTATCATCTGCCTTTCCTCTAATGTGCTACTTGGCTTCTAATTGCATCTAGGGCAATCTAATGGCCTTCGGGGGTCAAAGACGTGATGCAGGAGAAATCCTCCCACCAGGCTAGGGAGAACCAATTGGAATTGCATGGAGAGTGATCAATAAAAGTCCAACACTGGGTCAAGGGAAAGAGAGAACACATGAAAAGATGCAATGGGAGAAGCACAATTTTAAAAGCATTGGTTACAAAAAATAAAAGTAAATAGAAAGCATATGATATTTGTTCACAGTACTGTTTAAGAAAACATGACTACAAGAAATAAGAGCTAGGATACAAGATATGGTAAGAAAGAAAGGAAGTAAAGTAGAAATTAAAAGAATGTTAGGTATAAAGCTTAGTAAAGAAATGGAAATTATTTAGCATATTAAAAACCTGTAGTGGAAACAGTAATAAGGAAATTTGACACTGCAAAATCATTAAGGTGGAGGAAAACTTGAGTATTTTCCATTAGGTAGAGAGGAAATGTAAACAGATAAAAATTATGAGAAATTATAAATGTAGAGGCCAGAGAGCAGAGATTCAGCAATGAAGACAATCATATTTCTGAGGAGTATACCAAAAGAAATGAAACAGAAACAAAAGATGTAATAAGAGAAAACTTTTCTTACGAAAACAAAGACTTGGATTTCTAGATAAAAATGAGAACAAAATAAATGTTTGGAAAATTTCCTAAAATATATGACTTTTCACACCTTGGAAAAGAAATAAAAATAAATAAATATTGCATTTCATTTTAGGTATTATGTTTTGATCTAGAATGTATTGTGGTTTTTTTTTTTTTTTTTTTTTTTTTGTGGTACGCGGGCCTCTCACTGTTGTGGCCTCTCCCATTGCGGAGCACAGGCTCCAGACGCGCAGGCCCAGCGGCCATGGCTCATGGGCCTAGCCACTCCACGGCATGTGGTATCCTCCCAGACTGGGGCATGAACCCGTATCCCCTGCATCGGCAGGCAGACTCTCAATCACTGCGCCACCAGGGAAGCCCAGCATTTGTTTTTAATAATAACTATTTGTAAATTAAGAATAGAAAGATACCACCACAGCCCGATAAAGTATATGAGTCTCAAACCAAGAGCTAACAACATATTAAATATTGAACGCAGAGGCAATCCCACTAAAGTCAGAAACAAGATTAAGGATGCCTTCTATCCCTACTGCATTGCAATTTTCTTCCAGAATATCTATCCACTGCTGTACGTTAAGAAAAAGAAATGAGGTGTAAGTACTAGAAAGGTGGGGAAAAAAAAATCACCATTTGAAGAAAATATCTATGTAGAAATTTAAGAGAAGAAACTTCCAAAACTTCTTAGAATAACAATAAATCTCAACAAAGCACCTGATTACAAAATAATTATACAACATTAATACAACCTCTATAAAACAATAGTTAAAATATAATAAGATCCTTTATTAACAATGTGCTCTGAGTACCCACTGTAACCACACCACATTCTTAAGCAAGCATTCAAAACACAGTTTGCCATGCTTTATTTATACCACATGACTTCATTTCCCTATCCACAGAAAATCTGATCAAAGCAGTCATGCATAAAGGAGCCTCGGCCTGTCGAATGAGGTGATCTTTATTTCTTATCTCTGAACCAACCAGATTCTCTCTATTAATGTCAACACACCTAGGGATACAGTCACTAGAACACCTCAGGAGCTGAGACACACAACAGAGAGAAGGAAATTTGTATATGCCAAAAGGCAGAAAGGGAGAGGAGAAGCAGAGATGGGGAGGAAGATTCAGGCAGAGAAGCTGACCTGGAGGAGCTGAGTCACTTACGTACTACACTGGTAGAGCTGTTTTGTCATTCTGTTTGGTCACTAGTCTATTTCTAGAAGGACTGATTGGAAAAGCTGTGAAAATGTGGAAATAGAACTAAAAACAGAAGGCATTCTGAATGTAGAACCATGTCTTACAACCTAATATTGCCAAACACAGATGCCATATGCAACAGCAACACTAAATATTAAAAAAACAAGTAAAATGTGTATCAATAAAAGACCTATTTAAAGAAAAATGATATTTTAAACTCAAGAATAATTGAACAAATGGAGAATTATGTATCAAAGCAGAGAAAATTCAATATTCAAAAATGTCAACTGGACAAAAAATAATTTATGACTTTAAAATGCAATTTTAATCAAAATATCAATGGGATGTTCAGAAATGTGACAAAACTGTTTTAAATTTCCTCTGAAAAGTTTAAATAGATGAGCTACTTCCAAGAATATATATTAAAGAAATAGATGCACAACATATGTATGAAGATATTAATCATGGCATACTTTATAACAGTAAACTCTGAAAATATCTAATATGTGTAAATAGATTATGGTATAGCCATACTAAGGGAAACAACTAAGTCATTATAATGTTGTCAAAAATATTTAGTTACAGTGGAAAATGTTCATGATATACTTAAAATTAAAGAGGTCTACATATTAAGTACACATTTAAAAAAACACTATCCGTCTGTCAGGAATACTTATCACTCAAGTTTATAGTCCAAAGTATTAACGCTGGTAATTAGATTGCAGGTATTTTTATTTTCTAATTTGTATATTTTTGAATTTTCTAAAATGTCCCTACTGAAAATGTATTATTTTATGATGAAATAATACATGCTATTATAATGTTACAAAAACCCAATTCAGCAACAAGAGCTTGAAACAGAGCATAGCAAATGGTAGAGCCAAATAAGTGTGTTAGAATGAATGAATGAATGAATGGCCAAGATAATTTTGAAAAAAGACACTTGTGTTGATGGATGGTAAAGTTCATGCTACAAATGTAACATTTTAGTCACAATTTATCACAGAAATGAATGTAAAAGTAATCAGTTAACTGAAATAAAATAAAAAGATCAGCAACAAACCCAATATAAAATATTTTAGTATGTGATACATGTGAAATTTCCAGTGAAAATATTCATCGAGGAAATGGACAACTATTCCCTAAGCTGTTCTGAGACAACTGGTTAAAATTTGGGGGGAAGAGATAAAAAAGAACTCTATATCCTATGTCATGAAGCACCATAAACAAATTTAACAGGAAAAGACAGATAAAGAAATATTTGCGACAGTTTTAACTACCTTAATGTATACAGGTTTGATTTTTTTTTTTTTTTTTTTTTTTTTTTTTTTTGCGGTATGCGGGCCTCTCACCGTTGTGGCCTCTCCCGTTGCGGAGCACAGGCTCCGGATGCACAGGCTCAGCAGCCATGGCTCACGGGCCCAGCCACTCCGCGGCATGTGGGATCCTCCCGGACCGGGGCACGAACCCGTGTCCCCTGCATCGGGAGGAGGACTCAACCACTGCGCCACCAGGGAAGCCCCCTTTTTTTTTTTGAAAAGAAAAACGCACTACTTATAAAAACTGATTATTGGCTTTAGCACATCAATAAACAACTCACAATGGAAAAAAATACAAGTAGATAATGATAATATATTATTAAATCAAAGGAACACAAATTGTAACAATGATAGCTAATATGTGCCTCTGAAAAGATTTTTTTTTTTTTAAATTAGTAACTCTACTGCCTAGGCTGAATCACTTATGCGATTTAAATGGCTATACTCTTTTGGGAAGTAACTGGTCTGTGTGTATCAAAAGCTTAAAGTGGGACCTAGTGATTCAAGTTCTAGGAATATGAAAGGATCAAAGATTCAAACCAAGATTTACGTATAAGTGTGTTCATTATGCTGCTACTCGTAATAGCAAAAAACCAGGAAACATTATTAACATAGGGAATTAACTTAAAACATTAATAAATTATTTCTATGATATACACTACTATAAAAATCACATTATACAAGAGGATTAACTAGAGTGAAACATGCCTACACTATATTATCAAATATAATCTTTGGATTATAAAATAATATCTACAAACCAAATTTCTTTAAGAAAAAATTTTTACTTTGTGTACCTAAGAAAAATCTGTGAAAACAACTGGATATCAAAATGTTAATACTTATCTCTGGATGGTAGGGCTACAGGGTTTTTAAATTTTTCTCTTTTAAATTTAAATGTTTTCCTTTTCATTCAATTATAACTATCCCAAATTTTCTTTAAATAAAATATTTACATTCAAAATATAAACTACTTGTTATATCTCTTGTTTCAGGGAATTTCTACTGTGCTCATTTTTTTCATGAAACATTTATAACATTTTTCTTAATTCCAACCCACCTTCTCTTCCCCTTCACACTCTACTTTATTTGGCTACGTTTGTTACAGACTGTATTAAGCTTCATTAAAGTCTATCTTCTTTTTAGTTGTAAGCTGCTTAAGTGTAAAGGCTATGCAGTCTGTGGCTGATATTCTATCACTTTGTGTATAAACTGTACATACTCAGTAAATACAGGTTGAATGTACGAAGATTACAAAGTATGGGAACTGCATACTGATCATTCAGGCACCAGGTAAACTAAAGAAGCTGATTCCTTATGGCTAAATTGAGTCACTTTGAGGAAATGTACCACCCATGAATCCAGGAAAAATGGGCTATCCCTTCATTTATGTTCCCACAACATCTAGTACATTCTATTTTATAAAGATTATCATATTAGTTTTGTGACAATCTTTCTTGAGACTGTGACTTCTCGTCTATCTTCTCTATCCTCATATCTGTAGCATCTAGGGACATCTGCCCCATCATAGGTGTTCAAATAAATGCTTTTGTTTTGAAACCACTTTATTGAGGTATGATTTACAGACAAAAAGCTGTACCTATTCAACATGTATAACTTGATGAGTTTGGAGATAACTGTATACACTTAAAACCATCACCATAATCTATGCCATAAATATATCTATCACCTGCCAAACCTTCCTCCCATCCTCTTAATTTATTATTATTATTATTATTATTATTATTAGTGATAAGAACACTTAACATCTACTCTCTCATTAAATTTTTAACTAGATGATACAGTATCGTTAACTACAGGCTCTAGGCTATACAGTAGATGTCTAGGACTTATTCATCTTGCATAACTGAAAATTTGTACCCTTTGACTAATAAATCCTCATTAACCCCTCCCCCCAGCCCCTGGCAACCACCATTCTACTCTGAGTCTATGAATTTGACTATTTTAGATTTCTCGTATCAGTGCAATTATGTAGTATTTGTCCTTCTGTGTCTGCCTTCTTTCATTTAGCATAATGTCCTCCACGATGATCCATGGTGTCACAAATGGCAGGATTCCCTTCTTTTTAAAGGCTGAACAATATTCCATTGCATGTATATGCCACACTTTATCCATTTGTCCACTGATAGATACTTAGGTTGCTCCCATGTCTTGGCTATTATGAATAATGCTGCAATGAACATGGGAGTGCAGATACCTCGTCAAGATCCTAACTTCAATTTCTCTGGCTGTATACCTAGAAGTAGCATTGCTGGATCATATGGTAGACCTATTTTTCATGTTTTTTAGAACTCTATACTGTTTTTCATAGTGGCTGCACCAATTTACATTCCAATCAACAGTGTATAAGGTTCTCTCTTCTCCACACCCTCACCAACACTTATCTTTTTTTGTTTTTTAATAATAGTCATCCTAACATATGCGAGGTGACATCGCACCACACTAAATGCTCTTTAAAGGAATGAATAGATTTAACTGTGGAAAGAAGACTGTGGAAAATGGAAACAGAGTTACAGCAAAGTAGAAAGGATCCTGGGGCGGTAAGATTTCATTGTCTTCCACAAATTAATCATAGGACCTTGTATAAGTCACCTCGCTTCTTCTCTGTTAAGAGAAGCATTTGGATTAGATGATTTTTAAAGCTTCTTTCAATTTGACAGTCTGGAACCCTAACAATGGGTTTAACATCACTGAATATTAAAGTGGACCCTGGGCTTAGGGTTAGACTTTTCTATTTATTATGTAAATTTTTCTTCCCTACAGTGGAATTTTCCCCTAAGTGTTAGGACCCAAACATTCCATCTACTCAACCTGTGGCAAATGAAATTGATACTCTGACACTGGGAATGGTGAAATGCTCTGATATGTAGTCCTCAAATATTGAAGGGGAGTGTGGCCAACGGGAAGCAAGTATATAAACACTTAGTGGATACAGTCTGAAAAATCCTACCAGTTCTTTAAGGAAGCAGTGTAAAAAGGCAGTACACTCCTTCCACAGTTACAGAAAAATACTTTTTTCCAGTAATAGGCTAACTTAAAATATAACTCCTATTGTCAAATGTAACTTTCAGGACTATCCACATATCAGAAAGAATCAACACTCTCTCAAGGTAAAATGCAATGTGTAATATGCTCTCACATCAGCAAACATCATTTTTCCCCCACTGAAATGTCAAGGATAAATTTGCTGAAGTTTGCCACAATCCAGAAGTCCTTGAACACCTCGTCTGTGGCTGATTGCAGAGAGCCAACCAATGCAAAGCAAACAATGGCTGAAGTTCATAACATTATTGAAAGCATCCTAAACTTAAGTGATCCCAGTTTCTTTTTCTTTACTTTTTTTTTTTTTTTTGCGGTACGCGGGCCTCTCACTGTTGTGGCCTATCCCATTGCGGAGCACAGGCTCCGGACGCGCAGGCGCAGCGGCCACGGCTCACGGGCCCAGCCGCTCCGCGGCTTGTGGGATCTTCCCGGACCAGGGCACGAACCCGTGTCCCCTGCATCGGCAGGCGGACTCTCAACCACTGCGCCACCAGGGAAGCCCCCCAGTTTCAATAAGATTTTCCTCTATCTAAATATGTGTTTTTCCAGTAATTCTTTCCCTGAATCAAGAGAGGAAATAAAATCATCCTTGATCCTTAACTCATTGGTGAGGATGTTATGTTCCTTAGGCTCAAACTCGCCTTCCATTAAATTAGACCATGTCCCTAAGATTATCTCTATTAGAACCACATTTTGAAGTTTAAAAAAGGCATTGCAAAGACCAAAAGACGACCCTCAGAACGGGAGAAAATATTTGCAAATGAAGCAACTGACAAAGGATTAATCTCCAAAATTTACAAGCAGCTCATGCAGCTCAATAACCAAAAAACAAGCAACCCAATCCAAAAATGGGCAGAAGACCTAAAAAGACATTTCTCCAAAGAAGACATACAGATGGCCAAGAAGCACATGAAAATCTGCTCAACATCACTAATTATCAGAGAAATGCAAATCAAAACTACAATCAGGTATCACCTCACACCAGTCAGAATGGCCATCATCAAAAAATCTACAAACAATAAATGCTGGAGAGGGTGTGGAGAAAAGGGAACCCTCTTGCACTGTTGGTGGGAATGTAAATTGATACAGCCACTATGGAGAACAGTATGGAGGTTCCTTAAAAAACTAAAAATAGAACTACCATAGGACCCAGCAATCCCACTACTGGGCATATACCCTGAGAAAACTATAATTCAAAAAGTGTCATGTACCACAAGGTTCATTGCAGCTCTATTTACAATAGCCAGGACATGGAAGCAACCTAAGTGTCCATCAACAGATGAATGGATAAAGCAGATGTGGCACATATATACAATGGAATATTACTCAGGCATAAAAAGAAACGAAATTGAGTTTTTTGTAGTGAGGTGGATGGACCTAGAGTCTGTCATACAGAGTGAAGTAAGTCAGAAAGAGAAAAACAAATACAGTATGCTAACACATATATATGGAATCTAAGGAAAAAAAAGGTCATGAAGAATCTAGGGGTAAGACGGGAATAAAGACACAGACCTACTTGAGAATGGACTTGAGGACACGGGGAGGGGGAAGGGTAAGCTGGGACAAAGTGAGAGAGTGGCATGGACATATACACACTACCAAATGTAAAATAGATAGCTAGTGGGAAGCAGCCGCATAGCACAGAGAGATCAGCTCAGTGCTTTGTGACCACCTAGAGGGGTGGGATAGGGAGGGTGGGAGGGAGGGAGATGCAAGAGGGAAGAGATATGGGAACATATGTATATGTATAACTGATTCACTTTGTTATAAAGCAGAAACTAACATGCCATTGTAAAGCAACTGTACTCCAATAAAGATGTTTAAAAAAAAGTCATTGCAAGTTTTTGATAACAAATATCTTACAGGTGATAAGAAATAGATGCTATTTGAAAATATAGTGACTTTTCTATAAAATAATATACAACATCCCATTTTTTAGAATATGAAATTGGATTTCTAAAAATGTTAAAATGAGGCAGAGAGGATTTGAAAAGATTTAGTTAGTAAATGTTAGAAATTGGCCTAATATTTAAAATAACTTACTGCAGTATTCTTCCATAGATTCACACATAAAAATATATAAATGCAATTAAAGGACAGGATGAGCATGTTGACCTTTGCGTACTTCTATTATGCTTTCTACTGCTCTTCTCTGTGTATGTCACATGTGTGTGCACACACATGCCTGAAATCATTCCTTGAGTATATATATCATTCTATGACACTGTTTCTTCCCTGTCTTTTAAAAAATATATTTCTCTCTTTGAGTATGTGTATTTGTCTCTTTTTCCTAGGGTTCTTCTTCTTTTGTCGTACCTCCCACTCCTATCTTTCTTCTTTATTTGGTCATAATATAAATCAGGCAAACTATGGCCTATGGGCCAAATCCAGACCACTGCCTGCTTTTCTGAGTAAGGTGTTATTGGACCTTAGCCATTCCCAATTTGTTTATGCATTGTCTAGATGTGCTTTTGCACTACAAAGACAACAGACACAATACGATATGGCCTGTAAAACCTGAAATATTTACTAGGTGGTCCTTTACAGAAAAAAAAATTAATAACTCCTGATGTAGGTGATAAGAATACCTTTCAAGAGTCTTTGTTATTGGAGTTGTAATGAAGGGACGTGGGGCACAGGGAAGTTTCCAAAGAGAAGTTTCCTGCCACTATTTCCTAAAAGGAAAAACTGTTTCCATATATTGAACGAGGTTGCCTTAAGCAATTCCTTTTAAGTTCCTGGTAAGATATGTCTGAGAGTTGTACTCATTCTCATAAGAAATTTATTTCATCAGTTAAATTGCAAGCTGTATGAGAGCTGAAATATTTGTTACTGTTGTTATTTTCCACTGTACCAAGCAACCTAACAGTAGTACCATTCTTAGAAAGGGATAAGATGAGATCCTGCCTTGTTTCCTGTACTTTTGAGGGCCTGCTTTGGTCTTCTACCAACTATGCCCCTACCTAGGGTGAGAGGTCCACTTGGAACTCAAGTCTTTCTCAACTCATTCTAGACCACACTTCAGCTTCCAAGGTATATATGGACTCTTTTTATTGGTTATATGCATTTTAGGGTAGACATACTGCTGGTGTGTGCACCCCTCGGTCTGAGAATTGGCTAAGGAGTGGATGCTTGCAAAGGAGGTAGGAAGATGGAGGATGGAGGTTGGACGTGTGGGTTAAGGGTCCACATGACTATGTATGTGACCCCTTCTGGAACAGAGCCAAGGTGAGGGGAAGGAAAGGGGGTCAGGCTGGAGACCAGCCCTTTCTTTACTGTTCAAGGTAGGAGGACAGAACATATATTATTTCTCTGCTAGCCTGATTTACAACTTTCTCTGGAACCCACAAATTTTAGATATGGCTTGGCCTATCAGATTGCCTTATTTCTTTTTCTTTTTTTTTCAGATTGCCTTATTTAATAAAGGGCCTTAAAGTAAATTTGTGAATTGATATATAATTTGAAACTATGGAATGTTCTAAAAATATTATACTTATATTTATTATATAATTGTATATATAACTTAGAAGTTTTTCGAGTTGCTGCAAAATATTTAATATATTTATTACACAAATGTGTCAATATATAATACATAATATATTATAAATCAAAATAACTGAATGTGATGATTATCAGACTTTAGTTTTCATTTAAATTAATGAGTGTTTATTTAAGATGCCATCAGAAATACTTCAAGAGTCTTGGCACCTAGCTCAGTTACCCAAATAACTACCATGAGATTTTTCTTCTGTTGTATGGCACGTGGCATTAGCTGAACTATTCTCCTGTTTATGCATTATGTTTGTTGGCACTGGCACCACGTGATTACACCTATATTCAGTCGCTTCTCTAACTTTGGAGCCACGCAGGTGGCTCCAAAGAGTTAATGCACCTTCCTAAGTGTCCAACTTACTACTAGTGAGGCACTGAGGAACTGGGATGTAAAGAGTCCAGTATCAGCCAGCACAGTTAAGTTAGCATATCTGCAGCAAATCATACACCCTTGCTTATGTAAGTCCTGCAATGCCTATGAATCTTTCTGTTCAGAGAATTTACAGCTTAGAGGATGAAGAGAGTTACTTACAACTTAGATATTTGGTTTTCAAGTTTTATGTTTAAAATACCCACTTGTTTTGTCCTGACGAAGTAGCTGCATTAGATAACATGCACAAATCTCACCTTTCAGATGTGGAATGATTTGCAAATTATGCTTCTGCTTCTTGCTCTATGACTGTACATAGTGGCTATCATCTCGACTGCTTAATATAGCATTGACAATGCAAAATAATCTATCATAAATAAAACTTAATTAATTAAAAACCTGACTTCCTGCATTGTTCAAAGTGGGGCCACTGTCCTGACTTTCTGCTAATTTCCATGGAAAATTTGTTCATATTTAATACGAGCACACCCATAAAGAAGCCCTGAAAGCATAGGAAAATAATAAAATACAAAAATAATAAAAAGGATCCTTATGGGCTTCCCTGGTGGCGCAGTGGTTGAGAATCCGCCTGCCGATGCAGGGGACACGGGTTCGTGCCCCGGTCCGGGAAGATCCCACATGCCGCAGAGCGGCTGGGCCCGTGAGCCATGGCCGCTGAGCCTGTGTGTCCAGAGCCTGCGCTCTGCAATGGGAGAGGCCACAACAGTGAGAGGCCCGCGGCGTACCACAAAAAAAAAAAAAAAAAAAAAAAAAAGGATCCTTATGAGGAATGTAAGAGTGGGAACCGGGTGAACCCAAAACAATGGTGGGAGGGATATACTTTGCTATATTTTTTAAAATGTTTTTTCTTTTTGAACGTGCAACTATTTTATGTATTCAAAAACTAAATTCAAAAATTAAATAAGAAAAAGCAGTTGCTCCAGTAAAAAATTGGGGAAAAGTCTTGAACGGACATGTCACAAAAAAAGATATCCACATGATATCCATATATAAAAAAAGATATCCACAAGATATCCATATATAAAAAGGTGTTCAACTTCATCATTAAGGAAATGCCAAATAAAGCCAAAATGAGGTGTCACATCAAAAAGAATAGTAAAAACGAAAAATAAACAGGTAACCACAAAACAAAAACATCAATAGATGCACAAAAACCGAAAAGAACACAAGCATAATACAAAAGAAAATCATCAAACCACATCTGTCCATCGACAGATGAACAGATAAAGAAGATGTGGTACATATATACAATGGAATACTACTCAGCCATAAAAAATGAATGATGCCATTTGCAGCAAAATGGATGGACCTAGAGATTATCATACTAAGTGAAGTAAGAAAGAGAAAGACAAATGCCTTATGATATCACTTATATGTGGAATTTAAAATATGACACAAATGAACTTCCATGAAACAGAAACAGACTCACCGACATAGAGGACAAACTTGTAGTTGCTAGGGGGTAGGGGGAATGGGAGAGGGAAGGATTGGCAGTTTGGGATTAGCAGATGCAAACTATTATATATAGGATGGATAAACAACAAGGTCCTACTGTATAGCACATGCAACTGTATTCAAAATACTATATAATAAACCATAATGGAAAAGAGTATGAAAAAGTGTGTGTGTATATATATATATATATATATACACACACACACACACACATATATATATATATATATATATACACATATATATGTATGTATGTAAATGAATAACTGAATCACTTTGCTGTACGGCAGAAACTAACATAACATAAATCAACTATATATCAGTAAAATAAACTTCAGAAAAATAACGTGTTGGTGAGGATTTAGAGTAAGTAGAATTCCTGTACATTGTAGATGGAAGTGTGAAATGGTTCAACCATTTTACAAAACTGTTTGGCAGGATCTCCTAAAGTGAGTATATGCATATCCAATGATCCAGAAATTCTGCATACATGCACCAAAGACATGTACCAGTATGTTCAAAGAAGCACTGTTTATACTTGTTCCAAACTTTAGAAACCATACAAATATTTATCTAGAGTTGAATGGATAAACTGTGGAACATCCATACAATAGAATATCATAATACATGAAAATGAACAATCTATAACTATATGTAGCAAAATTGATTAGATGAATCTCACAAAACCATAATTCAAAAAGAGTCACGTACCACAATGTTCATTGCAGCTGTATTTACAATAGCCAGGACATGGAAGCAACCTAACTGCCCACTGACAGATGAATGGATAAAGAAGATGTGGTACATACATACAGTGGAATACTACTCAGCCATTAAAAGAAACAAAATTGAGTTATTTGTAGTGAGGTGGATGGACCTAGAGTCTGTCATACAGAGTGAAGTAAGTCAGAAAGAGAAAAACAAATACCGTATGCTAACACATATATATGGAATCTTAAAAAAAAAATGGTTCTGAAGAACCTAGGGACAGGACTAGAATAAAGACACAGACCTAGAGAATGGACTTGAGGATATGGGGAGGGGGAAGGGTACGCTGGGACGAAGTGAGAGAGTGGCATGGACTTATATATACTACCAAATGTAAAATAGATAGCCAGTGGGAAACAGCCGCATAGCACAGGGAGATCAGCTCACTGCTTTGTGACCACCTAGAGGGGTGGGATAGGGAGGGTGGGAGGGAGACACAAGACAGAGGAGATATGGGGATGTATGTATATCTATAGCTGATTCACTTTGTTATAAAGCAGAAACTAACACACCATTGTAAAGCAATTATACTCCAATAAAGATGTTAAAAAAAACAACTAAAAACTAAAAATAGAACTACTATATGACCCAGCAATACCCACTACTGGGCATATACCCTTCGAAAACCATAATTCAAAAGGAGACATGTACCACAATGTTCACTGCAGCTCTATTTACAATAGCCAGGACATGGAAGCAACCTAAGTGTCCATCAACAGATGAATGGATAAAGAAGATGTGGCACATATATACAATGGAATATTACTCAGTCATAAAAAGAAAAGAAACTGAGTTATTTGTAATGAGGTGGATAGACCTGGAGTCTGTCATAGAGAGTGAAGTAAGTCAGAAGGAGAAAATCAAATACCGAATGCTAGTGTATATATATATGGAATCTTAGAAAAAAAAATGTCATGAAGAGATTAGTGGTAGGACGGGAATAAAACACAGACGTACCAGAGCATGGACCTGAGGATATGGGGAGAGGGAAGGGTAAGCTGGGACGAAGTGAGAGAGTGGCATGGACATATACACACTACCAAATGTAAATTAGATAGCTAGTGGGAAGCTGCCGCATAGCACAGGGAGATCACCTCCGTGCTTTGTGACCACCTAGACGGGTGGGCTAGGGAGGGTGGGAGGGAGACACAAGAGGGAAGAGATATGGGGACATATGTATATGTATAGATGATTCACTTTGTTACAAAGCAGAAACTAATACACCACTGTGAAGCAATTATACTCCAATAAAGATGTTTAAAAAGAATCCAGATGCAGTATATGCATGATTGATTCTGTTTATATGAAGTAAAAAACAAAAACAAAAAATAAATAAATAAATAAGTAAATAACAAAACCCCCCTGATCCTTACAGTCAAAAGTAAGCATGGTGCTTCCTACCTACCTTGGTGGGAATGACCCACATGCTGGTTCCATGGCTGTGTTGAGCTTGTGAAAATGCATCAAGTTTTGGTATGTGTACTTTCTTACATACAAATTATTCATAAAACACAGTGGCACCTTAGAACTGTGTGGTCCAGGATATAAAGAGTTACTTCCACTCAGGCAGACTGAATTTGTCAAATCAATCCATAGTTTTCCAAAGCCGTAGAACATACAGTTATAGAATGTGACAAATATTGCTTTCTGTTTGGAGCATCAACTATAATTCAGGATCCAGTCAGAGGTCAATGAACGAGATTTCACAGGAGTGCGGCAAAGTTTCTTGTGGAAACCCAGAAGCATAAATCCACAGGTTTATTGTTCAGTAAGTGCCCACTTCATCATGCACTGAAATGATCCCTGTTAGGCTGGTTTTGAAAAGCAAACTTCAAAAAGGAGAGGAGGGTGGCATGGAAACTGAGCTTGCCAAAACTGACTCATCAACGGCTGAAAGGTCAGAATTTTGGAGCTGACAGTGTTAATAAAGTGAAAAAGCCTATTGAGAAGGAAAACTTAAGCCCCAACCTTGATGAGACCTATACTAGTACCTAAGACCACCTGAAGATGTCTGCATTATTGGCAGAGACACTGCACCTCATGAACTCCATGCCTAAGAGCTTTACCCATGCCTTAGCTTTCTCAGGGAGAAATAAGGGCTTGCCTGCTCCATATGTATGACGCTCAGCCAAACACGCTGAAAGCAAAAGGGAGGCTGTTAGGTTCACTGGAAAGACAGAGCATATGTTGTTCTCACTTTCACTGTTTCCAACATTGTGTTTCCCAATGAATAAGCAGCTGGGGCAGAAGGTTTGACAGAAACATGATGAAGGGGTCAGGGCTTTGCCAGTATGGTAGTCACCAGCCACATGTGCCTATTTAAATGTAAATAAAATAAAATTCAGATTCTCAGTAGCACTAACCACATATTAGTTACCATACTGCACATCTCAGATTACAGAATATTTTCATCCTGCAGGAAGTTCTGTTTGACAACACTGCCTTAGATAAAGGATCAGAAAACCAAGTCCCATGGGCTACATCCAGGCTGCCACCTGTTTTTGTAAATAGTTTTCTTGAAACATTCATTTATGCATCATTACTGGCTGCTTTTGAGCCAGAATGGCATAATTGGGTAGTTGTGATGGAGACCAGCCACAAAACCGAAAATGCTTAGTCTTTGGTCCCTTTCAGAAAAGGTTTGTGGACCACTACTTTAGACTGTTCTCAACCATGTCTGTTTAGACACTTGGCATAGAAATGCTCAAAGACTTCACAGAAATACCAGAGGCATTCGATTCTTTCACTCAAGAGACCACAAGGCCACTCCTTCAGACTCCAAATACTAAGTAGAAATGTGAATTAAGGGACCTCCTTGACTCCTAAAACGTCTCTTTAGTTACAAGTAGGGACCAATTCACTGGGGAAGAAAGTCAGTTCCATCATGAGCACCTACATGGTGCCTAACATCATGCTCAGTGTCGAGGGAAGCAGGAGTAACAGAAACCTGCCCCCAGTGCACTTTTTGTGAATTAGGAAGACAGAAAATTATTTGCCTACTGTTTTCAGCCTATGTCAATCGGAGCGCTTAAAGAGCTGCTGCTCTAAAAGCACACATTTATGAACAAGGACCCAGAGATGTAGCTTTCATGCATACACGGTGCTAGGGTAGAGATGATAGTGGCCAAGTGTCCCCCTTGCCCTTAGATTGATGCATGCCTGAAGGTGGTGGAATCTTACTTTAGGTTCCCCAGGAAAGAGATGCCAAGATGAGGATTTAAGTGTTGGTCGTTTATTTGCTAGGTGATTCTGGAACAGGACTGGGAAATGAGACAGGGAAGGGAAGGAAGCCAAGACAGGTTGTGTTAATGAGCATATTATTGCTGTGGGCAACTGTGTCTGAATCCCACTGGCGATCTCTGGGAGATGGTATAGAGCACAACTCAGGGCTCTCCCACCCAAGGGGCAGGCAAGCAGTGGTGTTTATCCACCAAATCTCATCTGCAATGGTTGAGGGCTGCTCCCAAAGACATCAATTCCACACCCTCCTCTCCCCCTGCCCATATACCTCAGGCCTGTCCTGCACATGAGCTGAGTATGTTCATGCAGTTTGAGAAAGCGTTCGAGAGTCACAGGTGCTGGCAGCAAGAGAAGCAAGCTCTGAGGTGCTCTATCTTCACTGAAGTGAATCAGAATCTCCCAGGATGCAGCAGGAGGCTGCAATGACCCCTTCAGGATTTGAAGGCGCTGCCAGCTTCCTGTGATTCCAGCTGCCTGGCCCTGATACACTAACCATGTACCTTGTTCATCACTGTGTACCCAGCAGAATCCCAGGTATATAGTAGGATACAGTAGGTGCTTAATACAGATTTATGAAGTCAATTAGTAATTGAACATTTGTGGTAGATTTTCTCAAAAATCATTGAACTTATTTGTTTAGAAAAGGTTTTTTAAAGGGATATAACTGCAGCAGACTGGATTTTATTCAACAACTAGGCAATGCAAGATGTATCACATTACTTTTCCTTGCAAAGTTTAAAATCAATTTGATTGGTTTCTGCAGAGCTGGAACTCCTGGCTTGGGGTCTCTTCCCTCCACCGTCATTGAACTGCCCAGGAGGCTGAGGGAGGGCAGCCTCATTGAGGCTGCCGGCTCTGGAGGGGCCCCAGAAGCCGAAGCCGTGACAGTCCTGGGGACCGTGGCCTGGATCAAACATCCTGGGGTAAGCCAGCTGCCATGTCATGACGACACTCAAGCAGCCAAGGAAGTGAGGCCTCCTACCTAGAGCCACATGAACGTGTGGATGACAGGCTCTTGGTGCTCCAGCCAGGTGTCAGTGCTATGCCTCTGAGGTGGGAGAGCCAACTTCAGGACACTGGTCCACAAGAGACCTCCCAGCTCCACATAATATCAAACGGTGAAAATCTCCCAGAGATCTCCATCTCAACACCAACACCCAACTCCACTCAACGACCAGCAAGCTACAGTGCTGGACACCCTATGCCAAATAACTAGCAAGACAGGAACAAAGCCCCACCCATTAGCAGAGAGGCTGCCTAAAATCATAATAGGCCAAAGACACCCCGAAACACACCACCAGATGTGGACCTGCCCACCAGAAAGACAAGATCCAGCCTCATCCACAGGCATTACTCCCCTCCACCAGGAGGCCTACACAACCCACTAAACCAACCTTAGCCACTGGTGACAGACACCAAAAACGACGGGAACTACAAACCTGCAGCCTACGAAAAGGAGACCCCAAACACAGTAAGATAAGCAAAATGAGAAGACAGAGAAACACAGAGCAGAGGAAGGAGCAAGGCAAAAATCCACCAGATCTAACAACTGAAGAGGAAGTAGGCACCCTCCCTGAAAAAGAATTCAGAATAGTGATAGTAAACATGGTCCAAAATCTTAGAAATAGAATGAAGAAAATACAAGAAACGTTTAACAAGGACCTAGAAGAACTAAAGAGCAAACAAACAGTGATGAACAACACAATAAATGAAATTTAAAATTCTCTAGAAGGGATCAATAGCAGAATAACTGCAGCAGAAGAATGGATAAGTGACCTGGAAGATAAAATAGTGGAAATAACTACCACAGAGTAGAATAAAGAAAAAAGAATGAAGAGAATTGAGGACAGTTTCAGAGGCATCTGGGACAACATTAAATGCACCAACATTCAAATTATACGGGTCCCAGAAGAAGAAGAGAAAAAGAAAGGCACTGAGAAAATATTTGAAAACATTATAGTTGAAAACTTCCCTAATATGGGAAAGGAAATAGTTAATCAAGTCCAGGAAGTGCAGAGAGTCCCATACAGGATAAATCTAAGGAGAAACATGCCAACACACATATTAATCAAACTATCAAAAATTAAATACAAAGAAAAAATATTAAAAGCAGCAAGGGAAAAACAACAAATAACACACAAGGGAATCCCCATAAGGTTAACACCTGATCTTTCAGCAGAAACTCTACAAGCCAGAAGGGAGTGGCAGGACATATTTAAAGTGATGAAGGAGAAAAACCTACAACCAAGATTACTCTATCCGGCAAGGATCTCATTCAGATTTGATGGAGAAATTAAAACCTTTACAGACAAGCAAAAGCTGAGAGAGTTCAGCACCACCGAACCAGCTCTACAACAAATGCTAAAGGAACTTCTCTAGGCAAGAAACACAAGACAAGGAAAAGACCTACGAGAATAAACCCGAAACAATTAAGTAAATGGTAATAGGAACATACGTATCGATAATTATCTTAAATGTAAATGGATTAAATGCTGCAACGAAAAGACAGACTGGCTGAATAGAAAAAAAAAACAAGACCTGTATATATGCTGTCTACAAGAGACCCACTTCAGACCTAGGGACACATACAGACTGAAAGTGAGGGGATGGAAAAAGATATTCCATGCAAATGGAAATCCAAAGAAAGCTGGAGTAGCAATACTCATATTAGACAAAATAGACTTTAAAACAAACACTATTACAAGAGACAAAGAAGGACACTACATAATGATCAAGGGATCAATCCAAGAAGAAGATATAACAACTGTAAATATTTATGCACCCAACATAGTAAGACCTAAATACAGAAAGCAAATACTAACAGCCATAAAATGGGAAATTGACAGGAACACAATCATAGTAGGGGACTTCCCAACTTTCACGAATGGACAGATCATCCAAAATGAAAATAAATAAGGAAACACAAGCTTTAAATGATACATTACACAAGATGGACTTAATTGATACTTATAGGACATTCCATCCAAAAACAACAGAATACACATTCTTCTCAAGTGCTCATGGAACATCCTCCAGGATAGATAATTTCTTGGGTCACAAATCAAGCCTTGGTAAATTTAAGAATACTGAAATGTTATCAACTATCTTTTCCGACCACAACGCTATGAGACTAGATATCAATTACAGGAAAAAAAAACCTGCAAGAAATACAAACACATGGAGGCTAAACAATACACTACTTAACCAAGAGATCACTGAAGAAATCAAAGAGGAAGTCAAAAAATACCTAGAAACAAATGTCAATGAAAACACAACGATCCAAAAACTATGGGATGCAGCAAAAGCAGTTCTAGGAGGGAAGTTTATAGCACTACAATCCTACCTTAAGAAAAAAGACACATCTCAAATAAACAACCTAACCTTACACCTGAAGCAATTAGAGAAAGAAGAACAAAAAAAGCTCAAAGTGAGCAAAAGGAAAGAAATTATAAACATCAGATGAGAAATAAATGAAAAAAAAATGAAGGAAACGATAGCAAAGATCAATACAACTAAAAGCTGGTTCTTTGAGAAGATAAACAAAATTGATAAACCATTAGCCAGACTCATCAAGAAAAAGAGGGAGAAGACTCAAATCAATAGAATTAGAAATGAAAAAGGAGAAGTAACACCTGACACTGCAGAAATACAAAGGATCATTAGAGATTACTACAAGCAATGATATGCCAATAAAATGGACAACCTGGAAGAAATGGACAAATTCTTAGAAATGCACAACCTTCCAAGACTGAACCAGGAAGAAAGAGAAACTATGAACAGACCAATCACAAGCACTGACATTGAAACTGTGATTAAAAATCTTCCAGCAAACAAAAGCCCAGAACCAGATGGCTTCACAGGCAAATTCTATCAAACATTTAGAGAAGAGCTAATACCTATCCTCCTCAAACTCTTCCAAAATACAGCAGAGGGAGGAACACTCCCAAACTCAATCTACGAGGTAACCATCACCCTGGTACCAAAACCAGACAAAGATCTCACAAAGAAAGAAAACTACAGGCCAATATCACTGATGAACATAGATGCAAACATCCTCAACAAAATACTAGCAAACTGAATCCAACACCATATTAAAAGGATCATACACCATGATTAAGTGGGGTTTATTCCAGGAATGCAAAGATTCTTCAATACATGCAAATCAATCAACATGATACACCATATTAACAAATTGAAGGAGAAAAACCATATGATCATCTCAAGAGATGCAGAAAAAGCTTTCGACAAAATCCAACACCGATTGATGATAAAAACCCCCCAGAAAGTAGGCTTAGAGGGAACTTTGCTCAACATAATAAAGGGCATATATGACAAACCCACAGCAAACACTGTCCTCAATGGTGAAAAACTGAAACCATTTCCACTAAGATCACGAACAAGACAAGGTTGCCCACTCTCACCACTATTATTCAACACAGTTTTGGAAGTTTTAGCCACAGCAATTGGAGAAGAAAAAGAAATAAAAGGAATCCAAATTGGAAAGGAAGAAGTAAAGCTGTCACTGTTTGCAGATGACATGATACTACACATAGAAAATCCTAAAGATGGTACCAGAAAACTACTGAAGCTAATCAGTGAATCTGGTAAAGTAGAAGGATACAAAGTTAATGCACAGAAATCTCTTGTACTCCAATACACTAATGATGAAAAAACTGAAAGTGAAATTAAGAAAACACTCCCATTTATCACTGCAACAAAAAGAATAAAATATCTAGGAATAAACCTACCTAAGGAGACAAAAGACTTGTATGCAGAAATTTATAAGACACTGATGAAAGAAATGAAAGATGATACAAATAGACAGAGAGATATACCATGTTCTTGGACTGGAGGAATCAACATTGTGAAAATGACTCTACTACCCAAAGCAATCTACAGATTCAACGCAATACCTATCAAACAACCAATGGCTGTTTTCACAGAACTAGAATAAAAAATGTCACAATTTGTATGGAAACACAAAAGACCCCAAATAGCCAAAGCAATCTTGAGAAAGAAAAACAGAGCTGGAGGAATCAGGCTCCCAGACTTCAGACTATACTACAAAGCTACAGTCATCGAGACAATTTGGTACTGGCACAAAAGCAGAAATATAGATCAATGTAACAGGATGGAAAGCCCAGAGATAAACCCATGCACCTATGGTCAACTAATGTATGACAAAAGAGGCAAGGATATACAATGGAGAAAAGACAGTCTCTTCAATAAGTGGTGCTGGGAAAACTGGACAGCTACATGTAGAAGTATGAAATTAGAACACTCCCTAACACCACACACAAAAATAAACTCAAAATGGATTAGAGACCTAAATGTAAGACTGGACACTATAAGACTCTTAGAGGAAAACATAGGAAGAAGAGTGCTTGACATAAATCACAGCAAGATCTTTTTTGATCCACTTTCTAGAGTAATGGAAATAAAAACAAAAATAAACAAATGGGACCTAGTGAAACTTAAAAGCTTTTGCAAAGCAAAGGAAACTACAAACAAGACAACCCTCAGAATGGGAGAAAATAGTTGCAAATGAATCAATGGACAAAGGATTAATGTCCAAAATATATAAACAGCTCATGAAGCTCAATGTTAAAAAAAAAAAAAAAAGACAACCCAATCCAAAAATGGGCAGAAGACCTAAAAAGACATTTCTCCAAAGAAGACATACAGATGGCCAAGAAGCACATGAAAATCTGCTCAACATCACTAATTATTAGAGAAATGCAAATCAAAACTACAATGAGGTTTCACCTCACACCAGTTAGAATAGGCATCATCAGAAAATCTACAAACAACAATTGCTGGAGAGGGTGTGGAGAAAACGGAACCCTTTTGCACTGTTCGTGGGAATGTAAACCGATACAGCCACTATGGAGAACAGTATGGAGGTTCCTTAAAAAACTACAAATAGAACTACCATACGACCCTGAAATCCCACTACTGGGCATATACCCTGAGAAAACCATAATTCAAAAGTAGTCATGTACCAAAATGTTCATTGCAGCTCTATTTACAATAGCCGGGACATGGAAGTAACCTAAGTATCCATCAACAGATGAATGGATAAAGAAGATGTGGTACATGTATCCAATGGAACATTACTCAGCCATAAAAAGAAACAAAATTGAGTTATTGGTAGTGAGGTGGATGGACCTAGAGTCTGTCATACAGAGTGAAGTAAGTCAGAAAGAGGAAAATACCATGTGCTAACACATACATATGGAATCTAAAAAAGAAAAAAAGGTCATGAATAACCTAGAGGCAAGATGGGAATAAAGACGCAGACCTACTATAGAATGTACTTCAGGATACGGGGAGGGGGAAGGGTAAGCTGAGACCAAGTGAGAGAGTGGCATGGACACATATACCCTACCAAACGTAAAATAGATAGCTAGTGGGAAGCAGCCGCATAGCACAGGGAGATCAGCTCGGTGCTTTGTGACCACCTACAGGGGTGGGATAGGGAGGGTGGGAGGGAGAGAGATGCAAGAGGGATGAGATATGGGGACATATGTATATGTATAACTGACTCACTTTGTTATAAAGCAGAAACTAACACTCCACTGTAAAGCAATTATCCTCCAATAAAGATGTTTACATAAATAAATAAATAAATAAAATCAAGTTGATTGTCAGCTCCCATCTTGCTGCTGATCTATGGTCCAAGACTGCATGTTTCCTTGAAGGGCCCTCTGGACCCAGGAATTTTGCTGGCATCAGTACCCGAATTTCTCATTTCCAGGCTCTGAGCTACATAATTCTGCCAGTCTCCTCCAAGGTCTTGCTGGGGTGTTGTAAATACATGGTGGGCAGGTCTTGATGCTTCATAGAACACAGGCACCAAACCATGGATCCCTTCCTAGTCCAGAGTTATCCCATTCCCCCAGGGTTGGCTACTTCCCTCTCAGCTCATCTCTCCATCCAGAACCTTAAAGGTCAAGCATATTTGCATCAGAGATTTTGGCCAAAAAGAGGGATTATCTTCAAAGAACGCAAAGGGTCCCAAGGCAAGGTCTGGGCATGTTCTTAGAATGAAGAAAAGACACATCCAAAAAGAATAACTCACAAAGTAGTATCTCAGTAAATTATCCTTGTCACAGGTTGTGCTTTCCAGAAGCATACTCCGAGATGGAGGTCAGGGTACAAGATATTTACTAAGGCTCAACTCGTGAAGGAAAGGGGGAGAAAGAATGATTGGGCAGAGTGAAAAGTTAGACTGACATGCAGATCCCACAAAGCCTTGGCCAGTCTGGCGAGGAGCTGTGCAATGAGCATTGCCTATCAGAGAGCTGAGGCCAAAATGGCTGAGACTTTATACTCCCATCCTGCTCCGTCACAGGGATGTCTGCCTTGGGTGAGGCAGCTCTCGGCTGACCCTGAAGCAGCCGACAGCTGGAGGCTGCCTGCTCTGCACACTTCTCACAGTGTCTCCTTGAGGCACAATTTCCGTGCCTATCACAATCTTGCTGCAGAAAGATGAACAGCTCTGTTCCCGAAATATACAATAAGCTAATATCTTTTAAGTATACCATGCTTCATATTTTTAAAAGATTTTTCACATAACAATATCCCATTTGGATCCTCATATGTAAGGCAAGTAGTATTATCGCCATTTTACAGATGAGAATGCAAAACCCAGACATGGTCATTGGCTTGTGATCAAATGGCAGAAATGGGCCTCAAAGTTAGCACTAGTCGTGTGGGCTAAATCCTGTCTACCACTTGTTTTCGGAAATAGTTTCTTTGGGTCCATGTCATTTGTTTATGTTTTGTCTCCGGCTGTCTTCTTGCTACAATGCCAGAGTTGAGTAGCTGTGACAGAGACTGCCTGACCCACGAAGCTTAAAATGTTTAGTATCTGGTCCTTTACAGGGCACTGTTCCATCCTTCCTACTGTTCTATACAGTCCCTTATTGAACTCTGAAACATGAATAAGATGAGACCATAGTCTCAGACATCCAGCCAGTAAGGAATATGAGTCTAGTGTGATGGCTGGGACTGTGGTCAACTGCAGAGAACACGTCTGTCTAAAAGGGATAGTTGTGGGAATTTCCTGGAGGTCCAGTGGTTAGGACTCTACGCTTTCACAGCTGAGGGCCTGGGTTCAATCCCTGGTCGGGGAACTAAGATCCCACAAGCTGTGTGTCATGGCCAAAAAAATTAAATAAGTAAATAAATAAATAAATAAGATAGTTGCTATTCAGCTTCTTCCATGCAGATCTACATACAAGCTGAGCCTTGCCAAATTTTCCTCTTTCACAAAACACGCTACATTTTAAAAAACAAGTTGTGCTTTTAATGTGCAGTGTAACAGGTTTAAGTGCCGACTAGTAACAAAAGAAGAACCATCTATGAGGGCTCATGTTGGTATATCTGTGGGACATTTCCCTCATCTCTGTACTACGGAGATCCTGAGATGGATCCAGCCAGTTGCACAGTAAGACGATGCAAAACTGTCCTGAGAGTTGAGATGTCCCCACTGAACATAACACACAGGGTGGTTTATAAACAGAATATATACACACAGTGTACATAAACAATGATCAGACCAAGCCACAGAGGCAAGTACACTCCACAATAGTAAAGTCACTAAATGACCCCTCTTCTGTCTAATATGTGCTTCTTCACCAACAACTCTAGAATTGCTTTAATTTTCCTGCCTCTTAGATAAAAGTTATCAAGATACCAAGTCACCAAGTATTCCCACTTTCTGACAGCACCCAGTCCAGAAATGGCCCCTGCGTCTTTGAACCCTCCTTAGAATCACCCAGCACAAGCCCGATTCCTCGGGGTTCCTCTTCTGAGCTACAGCAAGTTAAATATTCTAGGTGGTCCATGGCTGGTAAGTTTCAACAAAAGATAAGGAAGGCTTCATGAAGTTAGCATTTGAGGTTGGTCTTGAAAAATGTGTTATTTAGTCAACGAGGATATATGGAAGAGGTGGGAATGCAGTGGGGCACAGGCACAGACAATGAGGTAGCAGAGGACAGGACTCATTAGGGGATGTAAGCCCCATAACATGTCAAAAATTCCGGCTACAAGTACGTAGAGTAATAGAGAAAGCTAGAAAGGTAGGGGGGTGCAGGGAGTCATATTGCAAAAAGCTTTGTCTTCCAGGTCAAGGATATTGACAAGCCATGGGGAGCCCCTGAAAGTCTTTGAAAAGAGAAGTGGGATGCTCAGAGCTACGCATTAGGCCATTAGGATTTCTTTGACTATCCCTGTGGGCAAATCCACAGTGAAGTACCTTCTGGACATTGAAAAATCACTTAGCCTTCTTGGATGCAGCAGCAAGAGGGGGAACTTGGCTTAACTAAAAAAACTTGAACAAAAATCCAGCTCCTAGTAATAATTGAATATTTCCTCTTTTGATTTGTGTTGTTTTGGTGAGCCCCAGAATAGCAGTTTAAAGTGTTCAATTGGTTTTTCTCTGTTCAATTTAATAAAGCTGTCCTAGGCTCTTGAGTCGGCAAACTTAGCATTTTTTTTTTAAAGCTGAGCTTGCTTTCTCTAGAAGGTTTCCCTCCAGTATATTCAGCTTAACTTCTCATATCTGATGCTGAACACTCACCAGCTGCTGGGCATGCAGGAAAAAAAGAAAAAAGATCTCAGTAATGGTATGAGAAGTTTTCTGTTTTGCCTCAGAATATGTGTAGCTCAAAGAAAAACAGTGTGAACAAGTTTCCCTCTGCTGTTGGACAATATGCCCAATAATTAACTTACCGTGAATGCCTGAGGGTATCACCGTCTTCCACAGCATGCAATGATAGAAGAAACAGCAGGCAGGGGCTCAGGAGAACCAGACAATATCTCTGCGCTGCTACTGACCAGCTGTGTGATCATGCGTGTAATGATTTTGATGACTGACACGCCAATATCCATTCCTTCTCAGTGATTACTCCAAATCAAATGATTACTCCCAACCTTGGGTGCATACCAGAATCACCTCTGCCACTTGCTAATACTTCACATTCAATTAATGAAACATAGGCAAGGAGGAGGGCCTCTGGTCTAAGCTAATCATTGTTATGATTATTTAGATAATCATTCCATTGTTGGTGATTGATCAATGAGACTTACTAGCAAGGGATAGCCAACTCTTATTGAGTGCTTACTGTATCGGTTAGCCTTTGCAACATAACAAACCACCCTAAAACTTAGTGACTTTAATCTGCAACTTATCTCATGATTCTATGGGTTGGCTGCCAAGTTCCTCAGATCTGAGCTGACACGGCTGATCTGTGCCGGGCTTGCACAGCTGTCTGTGACCAGCTCGAAAGATGACTGGTGACTAGTTGATCTAAGGTGACCTCATTCATGTATCTACCTCTTGGCCAGGGCTATAGAAGCAATGTGTTTCTCCTCTCCAGTGGGCTACCCTAGGCTGCTTCATACAATAGCGGTGTTCAAGAGCAGCAAGTGTATTTCAAGTTTCTGCTCATGTCATGCCCAGTATCATTTCAACAGTCAGGGTAAGTCACATGGCTGAACCCAGAGTCACTGCGGAAGAAGACTACCGTAAGGATGTGGATACAGGGAGGCTTGAACAAATTGGTAGCTACTATATTCACTACGTGCCAGCTGATGTTCTAAGTCCTGTAACACAATAACTCGTTCAATCCTCCCAAAACTCAGTGAGGCAGGCAAAATGTGCTCAGTCCATTTTACAGTTGAGGAAAATGAGACACAAAGAGGTTAAATAATTTGCCCAAGGAAGGCTACACAACTAAGTGGCAGCACTGTTATCTGAACCCAGTCAGTCTGGATGTAGATTTCATGCTCAGAATCACAGCATATGTAACTGAGGGGTGTAAGGGAAACTATTCCTCACTGTTAAGAAGGAGAGACAGGATGGCACACTCCCATTGTTTTTCTGGACACTGTCACGTGCACATGTGAGGCCTAGTGGTAGGGCAGTCATCTTGCTAATACCCAGAGCCAAGAGATATTCCAACAGAGTTCTGATACGCTATGGTGAAGGCTGCCCTGTTTCTTCTTATGTGAGATGATGAAACCCCTTATTGTATAAATCGGGATGAGGGAAACTTTTCTGATACTTCCCATTTCAACCATTATAATGTTTCAACAACTAAGTCACATACCTCTCCAGGCCTTAATTTCTTCATGTATAAAATGTTAAGTCTTGAATTAGATGATTGCTGAAGCTGTTTCCACTATTAACATTTATGATTTTAATGACACTGTTCGTAAGGGCAGCAATTTGGTTCCTGATTATGGTAGAGGGGCTACACACTAGCAAAAAGCTTAAACATTGGCAAATATTTAGCTTTGTCGTTGTATTAATTTTATATTGCTGCTGTAACAAATTACTATAAACTTAGTGGTTGAAAACAGCACAATTGTATTATCTTTCAGTTCTGTAGTTTGGAAATGCAACACAGATTTCAATGGGCTAAGAGCGAGGCGTAGGCAGGGACTGTACTCTGGAGTCTCTAGGGGAGAATTTGTTTACTTCTCTTTTCCAGCTTTAGAGACTTGGCATTCTTTGTCTTGTGGCCTTCTTCCTCCGTCTTCAAAGTCAGCAAAGGTAGGTTGATTTCTGCTCACATCACATCTCTTGGACCTTTCTGTCATTACATTCCTCTCTGACCACAGCCCATGGAAGTTCTCTGCTTTGAAGGACTCATTTGATTAGATTGGGTCCACTGGAGAATCCAGAAAAATCTTTCCATCTCAAGGTCTTTAGCAAACACTTAATCACATCTTCAAAGTCCCTTTCACCATGTAAGGTAACGTATTTAGTTTTTGGGCATTAGAGCATGGGCATCTTTGGGGGGGGGCATTATTTTGTCTACCACAATTGTCCTGGCAAATGTGTTTACTAAGCACTGCAGTAAATATATATTGGCTTTTTTAATCTTAAAGATACCATATTTTAAAATTCCTAATCATGGAGCTAACAGAAATTCTTGAAAGCACCAGAAAGCACAAAGTAAACAGTAAAATTACCTATAACCTATTACCCAACGTTAAGCACAGTACCATTTTAGCTAATGTCCTTTAGTTTCTATGAATATACTTCTGACAAAAAATGGATTCATATTGTACATATATATCTTCACTGTCTTCGCTTTTCACTTACCACTAAATTATGAAAATGTGCCTTAAATGTAATGGCTACATAGCATTCCATCATATAGATAGGACTGACATGGTTCACTTAATGAATCCCTTATTTTTGGACATTTACACTGCTGCTAAACTTTCAGCAAACATTCATTCACAAACATTTGCACATAAATAGTTAGCACAGTCTTTAAGACCAAAATGAAACAGTGATTAAAATCTTGGGTTTTAGAGTTAGATTTTCTAGAAATGGAATTTTACACTTTTTAAATGTTCTTACTCATATGAATCTCAGTGCAGGGTGTCAGAATCCCCTGGTGTGCTGGTGAAAATGCTAGTTCTTGGTCATGACCTAGATCTATTTATTCAAACCCTCTCTCTTGAATATTGAAGTTCTATATTTTTAAAGAAGCTTCCATAGCTGTGATGCACAGTTAGTGATCTGTGATACCACCTCCAACTTTTCCTTACCCTGAAATTTGTTGACACAAATGCCATGGCCCCTACTTAAATACCATAGGCCCTATAATAATCTTCCAGTGAAATGAAAGGAAAATCAAGGTGGAAAAGACATGTATGAAAGATATGGGAGCCATTTTCTCCGTCCTGCTCCACAAATGTGTCCAGTTTCTTGCATAGAGGCGAATTCTTCATAGCCTGTCATCTAAATCAGAGTGGGCATTTCCTCAAAGATTTTCTAACAAATTGTAATGCAAGTATTAAAACTGTTTTGTGGGATAGCCTCATCCACAGGAGGGCAGACAGCAGAAGCAAGAAGAACTACAATCCTGCAGCCTGTAGAACAAAACCAACATTCACAGAAAGATAGACAAGACGAAAAGACAGAGGACTATGTACCAGATGAAGGAACAAGATAAAACCCCAGAAAAACAACTAAATGAAGTAGAGCTAGGAAACCTTCCAGAAAAAGAATTCAGAATGATGATAGTGAAGATGATCCAGGACCTTGGAAAAATAATGGAGGCAAAGATCGAGAAGATGCAAGAAATGTTTAACAAAGACCTAGAAGAATTAAAGAACAAACAAACAGAGATGAACAATACAATAACTGAAATGAAAACTACACTAGAAGGAATCAATAGCAGAATAACTGAGGCAGAAGAATGGATAAGTGACCTGGAAGACAGAAAAGTGGAATCCACTACTGTGGAGCAGAATAAAGAAAAAAGAATGAAAAGAAATGCGGATAGCCTAAGAGACCTCTGGGACAACATGAAATGCAACAACTTTCGCATTATAGGGGTCCCAGAAGGAGAAGAGAGAGAGAAAGGACCCAAGAAAATATCTGAAGAGATTACACTCAAAAATTTCCCTAACACGGGAAAGGAAATAGCCACCCAAGTCCAGCAAGTGCAGAGAGTCCCATACAGGATAAACCCAAGGAGAAACAAGTCAAGACACAGAGTAATCAAATTGGCAAAAATTAAAGACAAAGAAAAATTACTGAAAGCAGCAAGGGAAAATGACAAATAATATACCAGGGAACTCCTGTAAGGTCAACAGCTGATCTCTCAGCAGAAACTCTACAAGCCAGAAGGGAGTGGCATGATATACTTAAAGTTATGAAAGGGAAGAACCTACAACCAAGATTACTCTACCCGGCAAGGATCTCATTCAGATTCGATGGAGAAATCAAAAGATTTACAGACAAGGAAAAGCTAAGAGAATTCAGCACCACCAAACCAGCTCTACAACAAAAGCTAAAGGAACTTCTCTAAGTGGGAAACACAAGAGAAAAAAAGGACCTACAAAAATAAACACATTGTGACCACCTAGAGGGGTGGGATAGGGAGGGTGGGAGGGAGGGAGATTCAAGAGGGAAGAGATATGGTAACATATGTATACATATAACTGATTCACATGTTATAAAGCAGAAATTAACACACCATTGTAAAGCAATTATACTCCAATAAAGATGTTAAAAAAAAAACACAAAAAAGCCCAAAACAATTAAGAAAATGGTCATAGGAACATACATATCGATAATTACCTTAAACATGAATGGATTAAATGCTCCAACCAAAAGACACAGGCTTGCTGAATGGATACAAAAACAAGACCTATATATATGTTGTCTACAAGAGATCCACTTCAGACCTAGGGACACATACAGACAGAAACTGAGGGGATGGAAAAAGATATTCCATGCAAATGTAAATCAAAAGAAATCTGGAGTAGCAATACTCCTATCAGGTAAAATAGACTTTAAAATAAAGAATGTTACAAGAGACAAGGACGGACACTACATAATGATCAATGGATCAAACCAAGGAGAAGATATAACAACTATAAATATACATGCACCCAACACAGGAGCACCTCAATACATAAGGCAAATGTTAACAGCTACAAAAGAGGAAATAGTAACAATAATAGTGGGGGACATTAACACCTCACTTACACCAATGGACACGTCATCCAGACAGAAAATTAATAAGGAAACAGAAGCTTTAAATGACACAATAGACCAGATAGATTTAATTGATATTTATAGGATACTCCATCCCAAAACAGCAGATTACACTTTCTTCTCAAGTGCGTACAAAACATTCTCCAGGAGAGATCACATCTTGGGTCACAACAAGCCCCAGTAAATTTAAGAAAATTGAAATCATATCAAGCATCTTTTCTGACCACAACACTATGAGATTAGAAATGAATTACAGGGAAAAAAACATAAAAAACACAAACACATGCAGGCTAAACAATAGTTACTAAATAACAAAGACATCACAGAAGAAATCAAAGAGGAAACCAAAAAATACCTACAAACAGGGCTTTCCTGGTGGCGCAGTGGTTGGGAGTCCGCCTGCCGATGCAGGGGACACGGGTTGCTGCCCCGATCCGGGAAGATCCCACATGCCACGGAGCAGCTAGGCCCGTGAGCCATGGCTGCTGAGCCTGCGAGTCCGGAGCCTGTGCTCCACAATGGGAGAGGCCACAACAGTGAGAGGCCCACATACCACACACACACAAAAAAACCCCTACAAACAGGGGTTACCCTGTGGTGCAGTGGTTGAGAGTCCGCCTGCTGATGCACGGGACAGGGGTTCGTGCCCCGGTCCGGGAAGATCCCATGTGCCGCGGAGCAGCTGGGCCCATGAGACACGGCCGCTGAACCTGCGCGTCCGGAGCCTGTGCTCCGCAGCGGAAGAGGCCACAATAGTGAGAGGCTCGTGTACCGCAAAACGAACAAACAAACAAACAAAATAAACCTACAAACAAATGACAATGAAAACACGACGATCCAAAACCTATAGGATACAGCAAAAGCAGTTCTAAGAGGGAAGTTTATAGCTATATAAGCCTACCTCAAGAAACAAGAAAAATCTCAAATAAACAACCTAACCTTACACCTAAAGGAACTAGAGAAAGAAGAACCAACAAAACCCAAAGTTAGCAGAAGGAAAGAAACCATAAAGATCAGAGCAGAAATAAATGACATAGAAACAAGGAAAACAATAGCAAAGATCAATAAAACTAAAAGCTGGTTCCTTGAGAAGATAAACAAAACTGTTAAACCATTAGCCAGACTCATCAAGAAAAAGAGGGAGAGGACTCAGACCAATAAAATTAGAGATGAAAAAGGAGAAGTGACAATGGACACCACAGAAATACAAAGCATCCTAAGAGACTACTACAAGCAACTCTAGGCTGATAAAATGGACAACCGGGAAAAAATGGGTAAATTCTTAGAAAAGTATAACCTTCCAAGGCTGAACCAGGAAGAAATAGAAAATATGAACAGACCAATCACAAGTAATGAAATTGAAACTGTGATTAAAATCTTCCAACAAACAAAAGTCCATGACCAGATGGCTTCACACGTGAATTCTATCAAATATTTATTTAAAAAAATTTTATTAAAGGAACTCCTTTAATTATTTATTTATTTATGTCTGTGTTGGGTCTTCGTTCCTGTGCAAGGGCTTTCTCTAGTTGCGGCGAGCGCGGGCCACTCTTCATCACGGTGCACAGGCCTCTCACTATCTCGGCCTCGCTTGCTGCGGAGCACAGGCTCCAGACGCACAGGTTCAGTAGTTGTGGCTCACGGGCCTAGCTGCTCCGTGGCATGTGGGATCTTCCCAGACCAGGGCTCGCACCTGTGTCCCCTGCATTAGCAGGCAGATTCTCAACCACTGCGCCACCAGGGAAGCCCTATCAAACATTTAAAGAAGAGCTAACACCCATCCTTCTCAAACTCTTCCAAAAAACTGCAGAGGAAGGAACACTCCCAAACTCATTCTATGAGGCCACCATCACCCTGATACCAAAACCAGACAAAGATACTACAAAAAGAGAAAATTACAGACCAATATCACTGATGAATAGAGATGCTAAAATCCTCAACAAAATATCAGCAAACAGAATCCAACAACACGTTAAAAGGATCATACACCATGATCAAGTGGAATTTATCCCAGGGATGCAAGGATTCTTCAATACACACAAATCAATCAATGTGATACACCATATTAACAAGTTGAAGAATAAAAATCCTATGATCATCTCAACAGAGGCAGGAAAAGCTTTTGACAAAATTCAACACCCATTTATGATAAAAACTCTCCAGAAAGGGGGCATAGAGGGAACCTAGCTCAACATAATAAAGGCCATATATGACAAACCCACAGCAAATATCATTCTCAATGGTGAAAAACTGAAAGCATTTCCTTTAAGATCAGGAACAAGACAACGATGTCCACTGTCACCACTATTATTCAACAGAGTTTTGGAAGTCCTAGCCATGGCAATCAGAGAAGAAAAAGAAATAAAGGAATACAAATTGGGAAAGTAGTAAAACTGTCACTGTTTGCAGATGACATGATACTATACATAGAGAATCCTAAAGATGCCACCAGAAAACTAAGAGAGCTAATCAATGAATTTGGTAAAGTTGCAGGATACAAAAATAACGCACAGAAATCTCTTGCATTCCTATACACTAACGATGTAAAATCTGAAAGAGAAATTAAGGAAACACTCCCATTTATCAGTGCAACAAAAAGAATAAAATACCTAGGAATAAACCTACCTAGGGAGACAAAAGACCTGTATGCAGAAAACTATAAGACATTGATGAAAAAATTAAAGATGATACCAACAGATGGAGAGATATACCATGTTCTTGGATTGGAGGAATCAATACTGTGAAAATGACTATACTACCCAAAGCAATGTACAGATTCAATGCAATCCCTATCAAATTACCAAAGGCATTTTTTATGGAAATAGAACAAAAAATCTTAAAATTTGTATGGAGACACAAAAGACCCTGAATTGCCAAAGCAGTCTTGAGGGAAAAAAAAAACAGAGCTGGAGGAATCAGACCCCCTGACCTCAGACTATACTACAAAGCTACAGTAATCAAGACAATATGCTACTGGCACAAAAATAGAAACATCGATCAATGGAACAAGATAGAAAGCCCAGAGATAAACCCATGCACCTATGGTCAACTAATGTATGACAAAGGAGGCAAGGATATACAATGGAGAAAAGACAGTCTCTTCAATAAGTGGTGCCGGGAAAACTGGACAGTTACATGTAAAAGAATGAAATTAGATTCACTCCCTAACACCATACACAAAAGTTAACTCAAAATGGATTAGAGACCTAAATGTAAGACCAGACACTATAAAACTCTTAGAGGAAACATAGGAAGAACACTGTTTGACATAAATCACAACAAGATCCTTTTTGATCCACCTCCAAGAGTAATTGAAATAAAAACAAAAATAAACAAATGGGACCTAATGAAACTTCAAAGCTTTTGCACAGCAAAGGAAACCATAAACAAGACGAAAAGACAACCCTCAGAACGGGAGAAAATATTTGCTAACGCATCAACGGACAAAGGATTAATCTCCAAAATATATAAACAGTTCATGCAGCTCAATATTAAAAAAACAAACAACCCAAACCAAAAATGGGCAGAAGACCTAAATAGACATTTCTCCAAAGAAGATATCCAGATGGCCAAGAAGCGCATGAAAAGCTGCTCAACATCACCAATTATTAGAGAAATGCACATCAAAACTACAATGAGTTATCACCTCACACCAGCTAGAATGGGCATCATCAGAAAAACTATGAACAACAAATGCTGGAGAGGGTGTGGAGAAAAGGGAACACTCTTGCACTGCTGGTGGGAATGTAAATTGATACAGCCACTATGGAGAACAGTACGGAGTTCCTTAAAAAACTAAAAATAGAATTACCATAGGACCCAGCAATCCTACTACTGGGCATATACTCAGAGAAAACCATAATTTAAAAAGAGACATGCACCCTAATATTCATTGCAGCACTATTTACAATAGCCAGGTCATGGTAGCAACCTAAATGCCCAATGACAGACAAATGGATAAAGAAGATGTGGTATGTATATACAATGGAATATTACTCAGCCATAAAAAGGAATGAAATTGGGTCATTTGTTGAGACTTGGATGGATCTAGAGACTGTCACACAGAGTGAAGTAAGTCAGAAAGAGAAAAACAAATATCGTATATTAACGCATATATGTGGAACCTAGAAAAATTGTACAGATGAACCGGTTTGCAGGGCAGAATTGATACACAGATGTGGAGCACCAACGTATGGCCACCAAGGGGGGAAAGCGGCGGGGTGGTGGTGGGGTTGGTGTGATGAATTGGGCGATTGGGATTGACATGTATACACTGATGTGTATAAAATGGATGACTAATAAGAACCTGCTGTATAAAAAAAAAATTAATATGACATGTTCCTCATCAAAAAAAAAAGAAACTGGTGTGTGTGTGTGTGTGTGCATGTTGCTCATTCTGAGTAGTGATTAGAAGGGAGCTAAACTTTATTGTGCATTTATTATGCACTAGGCCCTTCCTAAGTGATTATATATCTCCATCCTAACTTACAATGTTTCAACTTACAATTTCACTTTACAATGGTGCAAAAGCAATACACATTCAGTAGAAACTGTACTTAGAATTTTGAATTTCGACCTTTTCAAACAGGGCTAGCGATTAATGCAGTCTAATATTCTCTTGTGATGCTGGCAGCAGCAGCTCCCAGTCAGCCACACGATCACAAGAGTAAACAATGGGTACACTTACAGCGATTCTGTACCCATAAATCCATTGTTTTTCACTTCCGTATGGTATTCAATAAATTACATGAGATATTCAAGACTTCATTATAAAATAGGGCTTGTGTTAGACGATTTTGCCCAACTGTAGGCTAACGTTAAGTGTTCTGAGGACGTTTAAGGTAGACTAGGCTCAGCTATGATGTTTGGTAGACTAGGTGTATTCTATGTATTTTCAACTAACAATGTTTTCAAGTTACAATGGGTTTATCAGGATGTAATCCCATCATAAGTCAAGGAAGACTGATCTATCTATCTGTCTGTCTATCTATCTAATCCTCAATGGCCCTAAGAAGTAGCTATAACCCCTATTCTGCAGATGAGGAGACAAAGCCATAGGAGGTTAAGGGTTAAACAATTTGTCCAAAGTCTCACAATTCATAAACGATGATGACTGGATACAAAGTCAAGATGTGAGTCCAGACTCCATGCTTTAAACCCATTCCTATCGGACACCATTATAATTTCACTTCTGTATAAACAATATTAAAAATAGTAAGAGCTACCACTTATGACATGCTCTCTCAGTGCCAGTCAGTATATGCACTGACATTTCATTTCATCCTCACAGCAAGGCTAGGAGGTACTGTTTTTATTGTATTCTTTAGGAAGCCAAGCTCAGAGACGTGAACTGATTTTCCCATGGCTGCATAGCTAGGAAGTGGCAAAGCTAAACCTCTGCCTACATCTCTGACTCTAAATCCCAAGGTCTTAACCACTACTTTATTCTAAGAGTAAAGAATATCTTATTAGATAGAAACATCTTTGGTGTATTATTTGGGTTGGCCAAAGAGTTCATTCGGGATGCTACAGGAAAACCTGAACGAATTTTTTGGCCAACCCAATAAAATATTGTCAGTAAATATCCTGGTTTCACTTATTAGCATAGAAACAATTAACAAGAGTGGCAGGCAGAAATGGTCCCAGAAGGGAAATAAAATGGCTTCAGGGGAGGAGGTGAGCTGAGTTTTGTACAGAGATGTTCCTGACACTGGCCTCCATGCAGAAGGTCCTCTGAAGATACCGCTGAACACTGATCATCCAATTCAGAAAAGCCACTGCCCTAAAGCTGGACTCTGAAGTCAGCTCCCATTCTCACACTGTGGTTTCTGACATCTCAGTCCACCCTTGGAGACCCAGGTATCTCAAGAAGGCAAACATGCCCTGTGGTTCAACCCTGCCTGGGACATGGAGAGCCCGGATTTTCTTTGCATAAGCAAAGCCCTTTAAGAGATGGTTCAGCCACAGAAAAGACGGCGCCAGATTCTTGGAGTCTGCCATTTATCACGGGAAGGAAATGGTTTCCAGGCACACTTAAAGGGCTTTCACTGTCCTCCTCAAAGCAAATGACAATTTTAAAAAATTAGAATATTTTAAAGATGCCTTATAAAGTATATACAGTATAAGATATTATGAGACTCCACTGCATATTTCTGAGCTAAATCATTGACAGTAAAGGCAAAACAAGAGCTGCGGGAAGAAATGGAGAAATGTGTTTTCTAAAGAGAACACTTTAAAGAAGTTATGATTAAGGTAAGTGGAATTGAAAGAGATAAGAGAATACAGACTGTCATAAAGTTAGTAACTATCACAAAGTGTGCTGTTAGTGGAGACTGTTTCGATAAGAACCCAAAGATGTCAGAGCAGAAACAGAGCTCTGGGGCAGCCTAGAGGTCGTTCTTCAATTATGGCTTTCAGTTGAGGTTTTTTTTTTTTCTTTTTGCGGTACGCGGGCCTCTCACTGCTGTGGCCTCTCCCGTTGCGGAGCACAGGCTCCGGATGCGCAGGCCCAGCAGCCACGGCTCACGGGCCCAGCCGCTCCGCGGCATGTGGGATCTTCCCGGACCGGGGCACGAACCCACGTCCCCTGCATCGGCAGGCAGACTGTCAACCACTGCGCCACCAGGGAAGCCCCAGTTGAGTATTCTTTTCATTCTGTTTTTCACATAGCTTTTAAAGCAATATGTAATTAGTTGGATGAAGCTAATTAAACCAAAATTTCACAGATATTCAGGTTTTCCCATACGTTAAATTTCCTTCACTACTAGGTAGTAGAGGTTGGAGTGTTAGAAAGGCTTTCACAAAATAGCTGTTGGCTGCTTCTGGTTCTGTGGTCTTCGATTAGGCCATCTCTGGGAGACCAAAAGCCTCCACGGGTAAACAGGTTTGTGTGATTTTGAGCAAAACTGAACGATTTGGAATTTCCTGACAAGGAAGAGAACTCTGGAAACTACCGTCCCTCTCTTGTCAAGGAATGAAACATTGTGTGGATTCGTGTTAAGCCAAATGTTTCCACCATGGATGCCATATTGAACAGGAAGGTTGGGCCTAAATGATTTTACAGACCATTTGATATTACAAAAGCAAATTTTATGAGAATTACTGGAAAGACTGGCATTGCTTTAGATGAAAATCCAGTGACTTAATGTCTATTTTCAAAAATTTAATACTTAATCCTTCCAAAGTAAAATGTATGACCCAATCCCAAAATGGGCAGAAGACCTAAACGGACATTTCTCCAAAGAAATACAGATTGCCAACAAACACATGAAAGGATGCTGAACATCACTAATCATTAGAGAAATGCAAATCAAAACTACAATGAGGTATCACCTCACACTGGTCAGAATGGCCATCGTCAAAAAATCTACAAACAATAAATGCTGGAGAGGGTGTGGAAAAAAGGGAACCCTCTTGCACTGTTGGTGGGAATGTAAATTGATACAGCCACTATAGAGAACAGCACGGAGACTCCTTAAAAAGCTAAAAATAGAACTACCATATGACCCAGCAATCCCACTACTTGGCATATATCCTGAGAAAACCATAATTCAAAAGGAGACATGTACCACAATGTTCACTTCAGCTCTATTTACAATAGCCAGGACATGGAAGCAACCTAAGTGTCCATCAATAGATGAATGGATAAAGAAGATGTGGCACATGTATCCAATGGAACATTACTCAGACATAAAAAGAAACGAAATTGAGTTATTTGCAGTGAGGTGGATGGACCTAGAGACTGACATACAGAGTGAAGTAAGTCAGAAAGAGAAAAACAAATACTGTATGCTAACACATATATATGGAATTAAAAAAAAAATTTCTGAAGAACCTAGGGGCAGGACAGGAATAAAGACACAGATGTAGAGAATGGACTTGAGGATATGGAGGGGGGAAGGGTAAGCTGGGACAAAGTGAGAGAGTGGCATGGACATATATACACTACCAAATGTAAAACAGCTAGTGGAAGCAGCCGCAGAGCACAGAGAGATCAGCTAGGTGCTTTATCTCCACCTAGAGGGGTGGGATAGGGAGGAGATATGGGGATATATGTATATGTATAGCTGATTCACTATGTTATAAAGCAGAAACTAACACAACACTGTAAAGCAATTACACTCCAATAAAGATGTTAAAAAATACAATAAAATTTTTTTTTAAAAAAACAAAGTAAAATGTATGTGCTTAACTTTGTAACTGATACTATCTATTATAGATGGGAGAGAAATCTAATGAAAAGAACATTGGGTTCTAGGGCCAGTACTACAATTGCATATTTCTGAAGTTGTTACTTGATGTGGAGGCTTTAAACTCTGCCAACTTATCTGAGCTGGAAATGCATTTCCAGCAATTTCCTTCTCCTGGTTACAGTTGGCCACAAGAGAAATTTGCATGAGATGTAGAGGTGAAAATGAACAGCAGGCGCTATGCTCGGAAGGTCCGTGCAGGGCCCCAAGCACTGCTGCAGCTCACACACAGTACCGCCTATCTGCTGGTTCACCTTGTTGACACCAGTAGCCACTAGCTCTCAACTCCTTCAGCTCCTGCCACATCTTGCCCTTCAGTTTTTCCAAGTCTTAGGCCAAGCATACGTGCAGCTCAATGATGAAGGGCACTGTCTCCATCATCAAGGTCGGAGGGAGAGAGACGAACACGGGTTCCAGTTTGTCCCAGTGGGCTCCAGTTTATTTCTGAAGGTTCCAGTTTGTCCTCATGCGCCTTTACCTCAGGTCAAGCTTTGCTCCCCTGACTGGTGGTTCTGCTGAGCTACTGTGACTTCGGACTCACCACGAGACATGAAAGCAACAGCTTTACGTAGACTCCTCTACCAGCTCTCACAATTGTCCACGATCTAATCCATATAATAAAGCCCTCATTCCATGTCACTCAAAAGGGTACTGCTTCTCTGATCAAACCTTGATAAAGTTGACCTTACAGAGCCTCAATTACTTCATCTCTAAAATGTAACAGGGATGCTAGAAGATAGCTTAGTTTTTCTCTATTAGATACCAAATATTTTAGCTTTTGTTAAGAGTCCCTTTGATAAGTGTGACAAAGGTGGAAGTCCTTCAAAACTCTATTAAAAGGTTACTAAATTCATAATCATTATTATTATACATTGTGAATGATTATTCATTAAATAAGCCGTTGCTATTCTTCTCATCGTAGTAATAGCTAACATTTACTGATTACTTAACATAGGCAGACACTAATTTATTGACATAAATTAATCTGACTTAATCCTAACAATAACCCTAAAAGGTAGGTAATGTTCCATTTCACAGATGAGAAAAGTGAGGCTTAGAAGGGACAAGTCAGTCAGTAAGTGACAGAGCTTAGATTTTAATTCAATAGGGAAGATACAGAGCCCACGTTCTCATGCTGTGTATAGAGAATAACATGCCTGAAACCACAGTCCCTGTCCTCAAGAAGCTTACCATGTAATGGGAAATGCAGTCAAGTAAATTACTGTAATTCAGTAATGTAATTCTATGATATTTTAGTATATAATGGGACATACAAATCAGACAGGGAGGTCTAAAATGAGTTAAAATTGGAGCTGAACTATGAAAGACAGTTGTATTTACTTAGAAGAAAAGGGAAGAAAGGATCTTCTAGGCAAATAAAATTGCAAGAACAAAGGCTTGGAGATATGAAGCAGCTTGTCACGTTGAGGGATATTCTGAAATATCCTGAATATTTCAGAATGGTCAGAAAAAAATATATGAGGGTGAAGAAAGAGAAGGGGAGAGGCAAGGTCAGAAAAGAAAGAAGGGGTCCAATTCCTCTGTGCTAATCTAAGAAGTTGTCATAAGGCTATGGGAATTTAAGGATTTTTTTTGGAGGACAGTAACATGGTCAGATTTGCATTTCATAAACCTCAAGATCTCTGGCAGCAGCTTAGAGGATGGTTTGGAGTTGGAGGAGAATGGATACAGGGAAAACAGCAAACTGAGTGCAAGGAATGAGGAAATGAGGATGTAGACTGTTCTAAATCGAGACGCAGGGTAAGCCTGGAGACAATGAATTGCAGCAGTTTTGTCCCCTCATGACCGTGGCCCAGTTGTGGCCTTTAGCTGCTGGCTGAGCATTCCTTATTGTCCTGGGACCCGTTACTGGAAGGTGGTAGGCATCCCTTGAGATTCCTCAAAAAACACTGCCAGCGTCAAAACTGTACGAGACACAATAATCTTGAACTTGGAGAACCTCTTGGTGCAATGGCAGGTAAACCATGAACATTTTCATTTTGAGCTCTTCCACAGGACTATAAGGATCTTAACTACTGAGAATCAGTTCTTAAAATGAGAAGGCCAAGTACTGCACTGGACAAGTGTTGTGGACAAGTAGGTGTGACTAGCTGAGTCTCAACTTTCTAATCTAATAAGTCATACCTGCAGCATTACTGAAAGGATGAAATCAGCTACCACATATAAAATATTGAGCTTATTGCCTTGCACATAAGAAGCCATCAATAAATATTAGTCTGCTTTCACCTTTCCTTCTTTTTCTTCCTATTTCTATGGCCCCATTCATATGTGGTAAATTACAGTTATGTGTCAATATCATGTAAACATATGTTAGAAGGAATCTAACCTTACCGAGTGCCAAATATGTAATGATGGTGTTAAGTATTGTGCACGTATTGTTTCAATTTTTAGAAGGATTTGTGGTTGTTCTGATTTTCATGGGAAATAAGAATATAAGTTCTGTATCACCTGAATAAAATCCTCCATGCTTAGTCACATTAAGACTGAAATAAAAGCCAGAGAAGAATCAGGACTTTTGGTCTAAACTAGGAATGATTTTGAAATCAAAGGTTAAAATCTTGGGATAATATACTGGAATACACAGTCTATATTTTAATTATAGGACTCATATTTAGTCTTCTTTTGCTTTAAATATCCCTGTAATGTTAAAAGTAGGAACTGGTTTTATAAAGTTATATTAAAAATATTCACCTCACTCTGCCCTTGATGTAACAAATCCAAAACCTTCTGGCCATGTTGGTGGTCTCTAAGCTCCTCGGGACTAAAATTGACAGCTGAACCCTGCTCAAGGGAGCAATGGGGAGATAAATGTTACTTTGCATTTTTCCCAATTACAGCATTTCTAGTAGACTCATAATAATTGACCCTTGTGTGTGGATGTGCCACTTGGGCATCATTGAAGAGTTAGTAGCTCATAAAATGGCACCTGCTCAATCGTCCCTTAACAAGTGCAATAAAAATTGCCCAAATTCATAAATGTGATAGAAAATGCTGCCATAATTATTACAATGGATCTCCTTATGTCTGTGGTATTTTATCTGTTTCACTACAAGGTTGTTTTCATTTTCCTTTCATTTCCTTAACTGAAACTATTTCAGAAGTTTGATGTAAAGCCATAAAATAAAGCCATCTGGTATTAAGTCAATCTTCCCTCTTAACTCACTCTACGGTGACTAGGCATTTTAATTAGTGCAAATCCCTTTTGTCCATGAGTAATTTTAATGAGTGGTTTGGCTGCGCTGTTCTATATGGCTTTAAGCTTGCATATTTTTATCCTAAACTTTGCTTTCATCCCTAACTGAAATCTGGTTGATTTTCGAATGAGAACAGGAGTATCTTGGGGCCACTTTGCTAAGGTACTCAACGAGTTTGGGTTCCTGAGGGAAAGCACTGTGGCAGAGGCAGCTGTTTGTGTTCAAAATACAGTTAGTCACATAGCAAGTCCCAAATAACAATAGCATTGTGGGCTTTTCTTTTTTAGGTGACTACTTCCACTTTACGTCATAATTTTTCTTCTACTTATAACAAGAAGGCGACAGGTCAAAAGACATGTGCACCAAAAGACATGGACAAGAATGTACATAGCAGCACTATTTGTAATAGCCCTGGAATGGGAACTGCCCAATTGCCCATCAAGAGTGAAAGGATAAATATATCACTGCATATTCATACAGTGGAATACCCCAGAGGTGTGAGGATGAATAAATTATAACTACTTGCAACTGCCAGGATAAATATCACTGACAAAATGCTGAGTAAATGAAGCCTGATACGGAAGAGGACACAGTGAATTTTTTTTTACTTCTACAAAGTTTAAATTCAGAGAAACTAATTTATGGTGTTGGAGAAGTCAGAATAGTGGTTATATCCGGAAGGGGGATTGTGCCCACGTGGGTCAGTTGAGGCTTCTAGGTAATATTCTGGACCTTGCTATGAGGGCTGGTTACATAGGTGTGTTTACTTTATGGAAATTCACTGAGATATATACACTTATGATTTGTGTACTTCTCTACATATAAATACATTTTTTCAATAATAATTAAAATCGACAGTGCAGGAGTTTCTTTTCCATTGGTTGTTTCTTGCTCTTGTTGCATATGAGAAAGCATAAGAAACTTCCAGCTGATAATAATGACCAATAAATATGGAAGCAAATGGGCTTACATTTAGGCACCAGAAAACTCATCAGCAACAGTATAAAAGTGAGTTTAGTCATAAAAGTGAAAATACCCCTGGCTCAATAAGCCAACAATTATACATGAATTGCCAAATTTATACTGCCCGGATTAGGTACCTCCCATCGCTCTATGGCAGCAAATAAGCGTATCAGGAAGGAATAAACTGTTGTCAGTTGGGCACGGACCTTTGCAAATATTCCTTCAAAGAGGGGTCTGCCATCTGGATAGAAGGTTTACAGCCTTGTCTCCGCATGAATGTCTATTAAAAGGACACATGAACATGAGACAATGAGGAAGAATAAACATGAGCATTCGCCAGAGTGTGAACCTCTCCACCAAGTCTGGATGCTGCAACCCTCCTCAGCGCATCAGGTAAAACTCCTAATAAAGCTGAGTCCTGGGGGGACACCTTCAAGATGGCAGAAGAGTGAGACGTGGAGATCACCTTCCTCCCCACAAATAACATCAGAAATACATCTACACGTGGAACAGCTCCTACAGAACATCTACTGAACGCTGGCAGAAGACCTCAGACCTCCCAAAAGGCAAGAAGCTCCCCCACGTACCTGGGTAGGGCAAAAGAAAAAAGAATAAACAGAGACAAAAGAATAGGGACGGAACCTGCACCAGTGGGAGGGAGCCGTGAAGGAGGAAAGGTTCCCACACACTAGAAGCCCCTTCGCGGGCGGAGACTGCAGGTGGCGGAGGGGGAAGCTTCGGGGCCGCGGAGGAGAGCGCAGCCACAGGGGTGCGGAGGGCAAAGCGGAGAGATTGCCGCACAGAGGTCGGTGCCCACCGGCACTCAACCAGCCCGAGAGGCTTGTCTGCTCACCCGCCGGGGCGGGCGGGGGCTGGGAGCTGAGGATCAGGCTTCGGTCGGTCCGAAGCCCGGAGAGGACGGGGGTTGACTGCGTGAGCACAGCCTGAAGGGGCTAGTGCGCCACGGCTGGCCGGGAGGGAGTCCGGGAAAAAGTCTGAAACTAACACACCAGTAAAGCAATGAGTCCTCAGCATACGGCACACAGCAAGGAGAGGAGTAATGTTTGCTGCTCAAAGGATGTTCAGTTTCATATAAACTAGGATAATAATCGGCCTGTTCTTAGATACTCTGTTAGAAGATTTTTCTCTATGTGGATTTAAAGTAAAACACTTTAAAAAGTACATTCCAATTTAAGAATTAAACTTGAATTGTGTGATTCCCTTGAGAGGTAGAATTGTACCTGTAGCACTGCGGAGGAAAAACACAACAAACCAATTCTAAGATCTTGATCTTACAAAAATAAAAGCGCCCTCTAATTATTTACATGCATTTCCTCCCCACAGAATTCAGTGGTGAAGTGAGGCTCTCCATAAAATACAGTGCTCTGTAAGGCACTTAATCAGCATCCACACCTTTTACCTGCAGTGAGCTGGCTTTCCTATTACTCTTCCGGGTGCAGGAAGGATTTCTGTAATATATGACACTGCCCCAGCTTATCACAGCCCCTTGTTGATGCTGCTGCCACAGATTCCCAAGTGGTCATTCCCTGAGTGCTATTTTTCAATAAATTTCTTCTGTTGCTTCTAGAATTCTCAGAGCCTCAAGGAGAATGTGTATGCTCTCATCCCAGGTGTGCTATCATACTTTTTCCTTTTGTTTTGTTTTAATAGATCTTTACTGGAGTATAATCGTTTCACAATACTGTGTGAGTTTCTGTTGTACAACAAAGAGGATCAGCCATATGCATACACATGTCCCCATATCCCCTCCCTCTTGAGCCTCCCCCTCATCCTCCCTCTCCCGCCCCTCTAGGTGACTGCAAAGTACCTGGCCCATCTCTCTGTGCTATGCTGCTGCCTCCCACCAGCCAGCCATTTTACATTTGGTAGTGTACATATGTCGATGCTACTCTCACTTCACCCCAGCTTCGCCCTCCCACCCCGTGTCCTCAAGTCCATTTTCTAGGTCTACCTCTTTATTCCTGCCCTGCAACTAGGTTCATCAGTACCATTTTTTTTTTTTTTTTAGATTCCATATACATGTGTTAGCATATGGTACTTGTTTCTCTTTTTCTGACTTATTTCACTCTGTATGATAGTCTCTAGATCCACCCATGTCTCAACAAATGACCCAATTTCGTTCCTTTTTATGGCTGAGTAATATCCCATTGTATATATGTGCCACATCTTCTTTATCCATTCCTCTGTTGATGGACACTTAGGTTGCTTCCATGTCCTGGCTATTGTAAATAGAGTTGCAATGAACATTGGGGTACATGCGTCTTTCTGAATTATGGTTTTCTCAGGGTATATGCCCACTGGGTGGGATTGCTGCATCATACAGTAGTTCTATGTTTAGTTTTTCAAGTGACCTCCATACTGCTTTCCAGAGTGGTTATATCAATTTACATTCCCACCAACAGTGCAGGAGGGTTCCCTTTTCACCACACCCTTTGCAGCATTTATTGTTCTAGATTTTTTGATAATGACCATTCTGACTGGAGTGAGGTGATACCTCATGGTAGTTTTGATTGGCATTTCTCTAATAATTAGTGATATTGAGTAGCTTTCCATGTGCCTCTTTGCCATCTCTATGTCTTCCTTGGTGAAATGTCTATTTAGGTCTTCTGCCCAGTTTTTAACTGGATTGTTTGTTTTTTTGATACTGAGCTCCATGAGCTGTTTGTATATTTTGGAAATTAATCCTTTGTTGTTTCATTTGCAAATATTTTCTCCCATTCTGAGGGCTGTCTTTTTGTCTTGCTTATGGTTTCTGTTGCTGTGCAAAAGCTTTTAAGTTTAAGTCCCATTTGTTTATTTTTGTTTTTATTTCCATTGCTCTAGGAGGAGGGTCAAAAAAGATCTTGCTGTGGTTTAGGTCAAAGAGTGTTTTTCCTATGTTATCCTCTAAGAGTTTTATAGTGTCTGGTCTTACATTTAAGTCTTTAATTCATTTGGAGTTTATTTTTGTGTATGGTGTTAAGGAGTGTTCTAATTTCATTCTTTTACACGTAGCTGTCCAATTTTCCCAGCACCACTTATTCAAGAGGCTCCATTGTATGTTCTTGCCTCCTCGTAAATTAGGTGCTCATATGTGTGTGGGTTTATCTCTGGGCTTTCTATCCTGTACCATTGATCTATATTTCTCTTTTTGTGCCAGTACCATACTGTCTCGGTTACTGTAGCTTTGTGGTATAATTTGAATTCCAGGAGCCTGATTCCTCCAACTCTATTTTTCTTTCTCAAGATTCCTTTGGCTATTCGGGGTCTTTTGTGTTTCCATATGAATTGTAAAATTTTTTGTTCTAATTCTGTTTAGAATGCCATTGGTAGTTTGATAGGGATTGCACTGAATCTGTAGATTGCTTTGAGTAGTATAGTCATTTTCACAATATTGAGTCTTCCAATCCAAGAACATGGTATATTTCTCTATCTGTTTATGTCATCTTTGATTTCTTTCATCAGTGTTTTATAGATTTCTGCATACAGGTCCTTTGCCTCCTTAGGTAGGTTTATTCCTAGGTGTTTTATTCTTTTTGTTGCAATGGTAAGTGGGAGTGTTTCCTTAATTTATCTTTCTGACTTTTCGTTGTTGGTGTATAGTAATGTCAGAGATTTCTGTGCATTAATTTTGTATCCTGCACCTTACCAAATTCATTGATTAGTTCTAGTAGTTTTCTGGTGGTATCTTTAGGATTTTCTATGTATAGTATCCTGTCATCAGCAAGCAGTAACAGTTTTCCTTCTTTTCCAATTTGTATTCCTTTTATTTCTTTCTCTTCTCTGATTGCTATGGCTAGGACTTCCAAAACTATGTTGAATAAGAGTGGCCAGAGTGGACATTCCTTCTCTTATTCCTGATCTCAGTGGAAATGCTTTCAGTTTTTCATCACTGAGTATGATGCTTGCTGTGGGTAGGTATTGAGATAGGTTCCCTCTATGCCCATTTTCTGGAGAGTTTTTATCACAAATGGGTGTTGAATTTTGTCAAAAGCTTTTTCTGCATCTATTGAGATGATCATATGGTTTTTATTCATTAATTTGTTAATGTGGTGATCACATTGATTGACTTGCATATATTGAAGAATCCTTGCATCCCTGGGATACCTCCCACTTGATCATGGTGTATGATCCTTTTAGTGCACTGTTGGATTCTGTTTGCTACTATTTTGTTCAGGATTTTAGCATCTATGTTAATCAGTGATATTGGTCTCTAATTTTCTTTTTTTATGATATCTTTTTCTGGTTTTGGTATCAGGGTGACGATAGCTTCGTAGAATGAATTTGGGAGTGTTTCGCCCTCTGCAATTTTTTGGAATAGTTTGAGAAGGATGGGTGTTAGCTCTGCTCTAAATGTTTGATAGAATTCACCTGTGAAGCCATCTGGCCCTGGGCTATTGTTCGCTGGAAGATTTTTAATCACAGTTTCAATTCCAGTGCTTGTGACTGGTCTGTTTATATTTTCTAATTCTTCCTGGTTCAGTCTTGGAAAATTCTACCTTTCCAAGAATCTGTCCATTTGCTCGTCGTTTTCCATTTTATTGGCATATAGTTGTTTGCAGTAGTCTCATAAACATTTGTATTTCTGCAGTATCAGTTGTGATTTCTCCTTTTGCATTTCTAATTGTATTGATTTGCATCCTCTCCCTTTTTATCTTGATGAGTCTGGCTACGGTTTTATCAATTTTGTTTATTTTGTCAAAGAACCAGCTTTTAGTTTTATTGATCTTTGCTACTGTTTTCTTCGTTTCTGTTTCATTTATTTCTGCTCTGATCTTTATGATTTCTTTCCTTCTACTGACTTGCGGTTTTCTTTGTTCTTCTTTCTCTAGTTGTTTTAAGTGTAAGGTTAGATTGCTCATTTGAGATTTTTCTTGTGTCTTGAGGTGAGATTGTATCGCTATAAACCCCCCTCTTAGAACTGCTTTTGCTGTGTCCCATAGGTTTTGGGTCGTCGTGTTTTCGTTGTCATTTGTTTCTATGTATTTTTTTAATTTCTTCTTTGATTTCTTCAGTGATCTCTTGGTTATTTAGTAGCACACTGTTTAGCCTCCATGTATTTGTGTTTTTTACAGTTTTTTTTTCCTGTAATTGATTTCCAATCTCATAGTGTTGTGGTCAGAAAAGATGCTTGATACGATTTCAATTTTCTTAAATTTACTGAGGCTTGATTTGTGACCCAAGATGCGATCTGTCCTGGAGAACGCTCCGTGTGCACTTGAGAAGAAAGTGTATTCTACCACTTTGGGGTAGAATGTCCTATAAATATCCATTAGACCTATCTGGTCGATTGTGTCATTTAAAGCTTCTACTGCCTTATTTATTTTTTGTTTGGATGATCTGTCGATTGGTGAAAGTGGAGTGTTAAAGTCCCCTACTATTACTGTTTTACTGCCAATTTCTCCTTTAATGGTTGTTAGCTTTTGCCTTATTTATTGAGGTGCTCCTATGTTGGGTGCATGAACATTTATAATTGTTATATCTTCTTCTTGGACTGATCATTTGATAATTATGTAGTGGCCCTCCTTATCTCTTGTAACAGCCTTTATTTTAAAGTCTATTTTATCTGATATGAGCACTGCTACTCCAGCTTTGTTTGATTTCCATTTGCATAGAATATCTTTTCCATCCCCTCACTTTCAGTCTATATGTGTCCCTAGGTCTGAAGTGGGTGTCCTGTAGACAGCATATATATGGGTCTTGTTTTTGTATCCATTTAGCCAGTCTGTGTCTTTTGCTTGGGGCACTTAATCCGTTTACATTCAAGGTTATTATCGATATGTATGCTCCTATTACCATTTTCTTAACTGTTTTGGGTTTGTTTATGTGGGTCTTTTTCTTCTCTTGTGTTTCCAGCTTAGAGAAGTTTCTTTAGCATTTGTTGTAAAGCTGGTTTGGCAGTGGTGAATTCTCTTAGCTTTTGCTTGTCTGAAAAGCTTTTGATTTCTCCATCAAATCTGAATGAGATCCTTGCTGGGTAGAGTAATATCGATTGTAGGTTTTTCTCTTTCATCACTTTAAGTATATCCTGCCACTCCCTTCTGGCCTGCAATGTCCTCTAAAAAATCAGCTGATAACCTTATGGGGATTCCTCTGTATGTTATTTTTTTGTTTTTCCCTTGCAGCTTTTAATATTTTTTCTTTGAATTTAATTTTTGTTACTTGTGTCTTAGTGTTTTTCCTAGAGTTTATCCTGTATGGGACTCTCTGTGCTTCCTGGACTTGGGTGACTATTTTCTTTCCCATGTTAGGCAAGTTTTCAACTATAATCTCTTCAAATATTTTCTCAGACCCTTTCTTTTGCTCTTCTTCTTCTGTGACCCCATAATTTGAATGTTGGTGCATTTAATGTTGTCCCCGAGGTCTCTGAGACTGTCTTCAATTCCTTTCATTCCTTTTTCTTTATTCTGCTCCTCTTCAGTTATCTCCACCATTCTTTCTTCCAGCTCACTTCTTTGTTCTTCTGCCTTCCTTCTAGTATATTTTTCATTTCAGTTATTGTGTTGTTCATCACTGTTCGCTTGTTCTTTAGTTCTCCTAGATCTTTGTTAAACATGTCTTGTATTTTCTCAGTCTGTACCTCTATTCTATTTCCAAGATTCTGGATCATGTTTACTATCATTACTCCGAATTCTTTTTCAGGTAGACTGCCTATTTCCTCTTCATTTGTTTGGTCTGGTAGGTTTTTACCTTGCTCCTTCATCTATGACATATTTTTTTGCTGTCTTTTTTTTTTTTATAAGTGGGATTGTGTTCCTGTCTTACTGGTTGTTTGGCCTGAGGCTTCCAACACTGCAGTTCTTAGACTACTGGGTAGAGCTGGGTCTTGGTGCTGAGATGAGGAACTCCATAAGGCCTCACTCCAATGAATATTCCCTGGGGTCTGAGGTTCTCTGTTAGTCCAGTGTTTCAGACTCAGAGCTCCCAATGAAGGAGCTTCGGTCTGACCCCGGGCTCGTGAACCAAGACCCCATAAGCTGCCTAGGGCGGCCAAAAACAAACAAAAACGGACAATAACAAAGTAAAAAATAAAATTAGACTAGGAAACTAACAGATATATTAGGAAGAATATAGAAATATAGATGAATCAACAACTGGAAGGTACATCAGTACCACAATAGTAAAAAAAAAAAGAGGAGGGAAAAGAAGAAAAAAAAGGGGGGGGAGGCCCTGGCTGTGGAGAGCAGGGCCTAAGCAAGGGCAAGGTCTCAGTGGTGGGCGGGGCCAATGCTTAGGACCCACAGGGCTGGAAAAGGCCCTGGGGGCTGTGGGGGCTGGGGCTTGGGCTGAACTGAAGGGGCCCAGGTGTGCCCCCACCCCTGGTCTCAGAGGGTGGGAGACCGCACCTGGGAGCCCAGCAGGCTTCCTAGGCTCGAGTGGGCGGGGCAAATGCCCTCCTCTCCTCTCCTCCTCCTCCCGTCTGGGAGGGCCCCTCCCTCCTGCCTCTCCTGATCTCCCCAGCTTCCCTCATAAGTCCCCAAGGACCCACATGGCCTGGAGGGGGGTTTGGAGGGCAGGGGATTGGCCTGGGCGCTCAGCAGGCTCCCCATGCCCAAGTAGGCAGGGCAATCGCCCTCCACTCTTCTTCTGCTCTTCCAGGAGGGCCCCTCCTGCCTGCCTCTCCTGATCTCCCCAGCCTCAGGGGCACCGATCCTGTCTGGCCTCCACTTCTCCTCGCCCCCTCAGTCCCCCTACATCCTACCGGTTCACTTTGGGGTTCCTCCCATCTCCTTGGGTGTCACAATCCCCCACCAGTGGCCCGCACGCGCCCTAGTTGTGGGAAGATGCTAACTCTGCGTCTTCCCACACCGCCATCTTGACTCTGCCCTATCATACTTTAAATTTCTCTTAATCATGTGGTCTACAGAGAGTGAAGGATATTATGCAAAACATCATAGCAAGTTATACTTGTATCCCTTAAATATTTAACTTATGTGACTGCTTAAAGAGAAATGTAAAATGAAATATTCCACTGCTATCTCTTTAAATGAAACTATTAATACCACTGGTAATCACTCCCAAATAAGGTACAAGCAATCTATAATGCACCTATAAGGTGCATTATAGATTGGGAATCACTCCCAAATAAGGTGCAAGCAATCTATAATGCACATTAGCTTTCAAATGTTTAGGGCTTCTCAACTGTTAGCACTTTTTTCTACCCCCAAAGACAACTTTTTATAAAGCTATTTAAATGCACAGCGCTTGACATACAATGGAATCTCAGTAAGTATTTGGCTGAATGAATGAATGGCTGAATGGATAAACAAAGGATACAAAGATGGATGGATGGAGGAACTGCCTATGCATTAATAATTAAGTTCTTTCTGCATGATTAAATTCATTTTATACTAACTTCACCAGCATGTTTTTGCAATTTATAGTAATAGAAAAATTGTCTGGAAGTTTTTGACCAACATCACCCCATTTCCCCCTCCCCCAAGTTCCTAGCAACTACCATTCTATTTTCGGCTTCTATGAATTTGACTACCTTAGATTCCACATATAAGTGAGATCATGCAGTATTTGTCTTTCTGCATCTGACATATTTCACTTAGCATAATGTCCTCCAGGTTCATACATGTGGTTGCAAGTGACAGGCTCTCCTTTTTAAAGGCTGAATAATATTTCACTGTATATGTACTTTTTCTTTATCCTTTCATCCATTGATGTACATTTAGATTGTTTCCCTATCTTGGCTATTGTGAATAGTGCTGCAATGAGCATGAGGGTGCAGGTATCTCTTTGAGATATTGATTTCAATTCCTTTGGATATATACCCAGAAGTGGGATTGCTGGGTCATATGACAGTTCTATTTTTAATTTTTTTGAGGAACCTCCATATTGTTTTCCATAGCAGCTGCAACATTTTACACTCCCACCAACAATGTACAAGTATTCTGATTTCTCCATATCTTTGCCAGCACTTTTTGTCTCTTGGGTTTTTTGTTTGTTTGTCTGTTTGTTTTTTTTGATGATAGCCATACTAACAAGTATGAAGATCTCATTATAGTCTTGATTTGCATTTCCCTGGTGATGAGTGATGTTGAGCATATTTTCATATAACCTGTTGGCCATTTGTGTGTCTTCATGGAGGAATAATTATTTCTGAGGTTCAAGATTTCTTGAAGTTACATGACTTCAGTTATGTTATCTGTAGCGCTTCCCCTTTTAGGAAAAGGGGACCTTGCTATATCTACCTGTAGACCAATTAACATCATCACTAATCTCAAAAACATTAGTTTTTAGAAATGGCACATGCCTGCTGTTGTGTACTTTCTCTGACTGCTAACACTGTTTACTTAACAAAACCATCCACGGTTGATGGGTACATCACGTAAGTATAGGTTAGCAAAGCTAGTGTGTGAGGATCATGAAAACCTCTACCAATACATTAGAGTCCCATTTACTCCATCAAAATCAGCATTTCTTTCTCTTTTCTGTGTTTAACTCAGTAAGATTGTTTTTTATTTTTACAATCATGGGGGTTGTATCATTGGTTTGGGGGAAGTATTGTCATAAAGTTAGTTAAGAAGGATTCTGCAGTTGGTGTTTGTCTCCAGATAAACAAGTCCATCTTCTGAAACGTCATATCTAATTGGTTTAGATTTTTTCCCTTTGTTTCTCTTGCTGCTTCACAAACACTTCTGCAGTTCTAAGAAAAATCAATTACAATAGGACTCTTAGGTTTTCTGTTTTTGCTTTCACTAGGGAAAAGTTGATTATTTAAGAGTTCAGAAGGCAGGTTCAACATTGATCTTCAAACCTTAATATAGTTATCTGTATCGATAAAAATAAAAGTAAATGCAAAGCAATTCCAGCAACCATAAAATACTTTTGCGGCAGTAACTTTTTCTTATAAAGACATGGAAGCCCAAGTGTACAATACATATACATGATAATAATTACTAGGGATGCTTAGTTCCATGCTTCCATTGTAAAACCTAATCCCTCAATGTCCATCCTTTAAGTTCAATGTGACAATTAGATTGGGTAATGGATGAGATGTAGTAAGAAAGATGTTGGCTATCATTAGTGAGCAAACCAGACTAAACAACTAACTATAATTAGACAAAACCTGGCAAATAAAAGTAATCATGTTTGATTCTGTTCTTTAAAAATTATCCAGTCTTCTATGAGGCCACCATCACCCTGATACCAAAACCAGACAAAGACGTCACAAAGAAATAAAACGACAGGCCAATATCACTGATGAACATAGATGCAAAAATCCTCAACAAAATACTAGCAAACAGAATCCAACACCACATTAAAAGGATCATACACCATGATCAAGTGGGGTTTATTCCAGGAATGCAAGGGTTCTTCAATATACGCAAATCAATCAACGTGATACATCATATCAACAAACTGAAGGAGAAAAACCATATGATCATCTCAATAGATGCAGAGAAAGCTTTTGACAAAATTCAACACCCATTTATGATAAAAACCCTGCAGAAAGCAGGCATAGAGGGAACTTTCCTCAACATAATAAAGGCCATATATGACAAACCCACAGGCAGCATTGTTCTCAATGGTGAAAAACTGAGACCATTTCCACTAAGATCAGGAACATGACAAGGTTGCCCACTCTCACCACTCTTATTCAACCTAGTTTTGGAAGTTCTAGCCACAGCAGTCAGAGAAAAAAAAGAAATAAAAGGAATCCAAATAGGAAAAGAAGAAGTAAAGCTGTCACTGTTTGCAGATGACATGATACTATACATAGAGAATACTAAGGATGCTACCAGAAAACTACTAGAACTAATCAATGAATTTGGTAAAGTAGCAGGATACAAAATTAATGCACAGAAATCTCTGGCATTCTTTTTTTTTTTTTTTTGTGGTACGCGGGCCTCTCACTGTTGTGGCCTCTCCCGTTGCGGAGCGCAGCTCCGGAGGTGCAGGCTCAGCGGCCATGGCTCACGGGCCCAGCTGCTCCGCGGCATGTGGGATCTTCCCGGACCGGGGCACGAACCCGTGTCCCCTGCATCGGCAGGCGGATTCTCAACCACTGCGCCACCAGGGAAGCCCTCTCTGGCATTCTTATACACTAATGATGAAAAATCTGAGAGTGAAATGAAGAAAAACACTCCCATTTACCATTGCAACAAAAAGAATAAAATATCTAGGAAGAAACCTACCTAAGGAGACAAAAGACTTGTATGCAGAAAACTATAAGACACTGATGAAAGAAATTAAAGATGATGCAAATAGGTGGAGAGATATACCATGTTCTTGGATTGGAAGAATCAACATTGTGAAAATGACTCTATTACCCAAAGCAATCTATAGATTCAATGCAATCCCTATCAAATTACCACTGGCATTTTTCACAGAACTAGAACAAAAAATTTCACAATTTGTATGGAAACACAAAAGACCCCGAATAGCCAAAGCAATATTGAGAATGAAAAATGGAGCTGGAGGAATCAGGCTCCCTGACTTCAGACTATACTACCAGGCCACAGTAATCAAGACAGTATGGTGCTGGCACAAAAACAGAAATATAGATCAATGGAACAGGATAGAAAGCCCAGAGATAAACCCACACACACATGGTCACCTTATCTTTGATAAAGGAGGGAAGGATATACAGTGGAGAAAAGACAGCCTCTTCAATAAGTGGTGCTGGGAAAACTGGACAGCTACCTGTAGAAGTATGAAATTAGAACACTCCCTAACACCACACACAAAAATAAACTCAAAATGGGTTAAACACCTAAATGTAAGGCCAGACACTATCAAACTCTTAGAGGAAAACATAGGCAGAACACTCTATGACATAAATCACAGCAAGATCCTTTTTGACCCATCTCCTAGAGAAATGGAAATAAAAAAAATAAAATGGGATCTAATGAAACTTAAAAGCTTTTGCACAGCAAAGGATACCATAAACAAGACCAAAAGACAACCCTCAGAATGGGAGATAATAGTTGAAAATGAAGCAACTGACAAAGGATTAATCTCCAAAATTTATAAGCAACTCAGGCAGCTCAATAACAAAAAAACAAACAACCCAATCCAAAAATGGGCAGAAGACCTAAATAGACATTTCTCCAAAGAAGATATACAGATTGCCAACAAACACATGAAAGAATGCTCAACATCATTAATCATTAGAGAAATGCAAATCAAAACTACAATGAGATATCATCTCACACCGGTCAGACTGGCCATCATCAAAAACTCTAGAAACAATAAATGCTGGAGAGGGTGTGGAGAAAAGGGAACCCTCTTGCACTGCTGGTGGGAATGTAAATTGATACAGCCACTATGGAGAACAGTATGGAGGTTCCTTACAAAACTACAAATAGAACTACCATATGACCCCACAATCCCACTACTAGGCATATACTCTGAGAAAACCATAATTCAAAAAGAGTCATGTACCAAAATATTTATTGCAGCTCTATTTACGATAGCCAGGACATGGAAGCAACCTAAGTGTCCATCGGCAGATGAAAGGATAAAGAAGATGTGGCACATATATACAATGGAATATTATTCAGCCATAAAAAGAAATGAAACTGAGTTATTTGTAATGAGGTGGATAGACCTAGAGTCTGTCATACAGAGTGAAGTAAGTCAGAAAGAGAAAAACAAATACCGTATGCTAACACATATATATGGAATCTAAGGAAAAAAATGTCATGAAGAGATTAGTGGTAGGACGGGAATAAAACACAGACCTACTAGAGCATGGACTTGAGGATATGGGAAGGGGGAAGGGTAAGCGGTGACGATGTGAGATAGTGGCAGGGACATATACACACTACCAAATGTAAATCAGATAGCTAGTGGGAAGCTGCTGCATAGCACAGGGAGTTCACCTCTGTGCTTTGTGACCACCTAGAGGGGTGGGATAGCGAGGGTGGGAGGGAGGGAGACGCAAGAGGGAAGAGATATGGGAACATATGTATATGTATAACTGATTCACTTTGTTGCAAAGGAGAAATTAACACACTATTGTAAAACAGTTATACTCAAATAAAGATGTTTAAAAAAATTATCCAGTCTTTAATTTAAGGCAATCTGCAGGAAATGCACAGAGAACCAAGGGATTACCAGTTCTCAACACACTGTTTTTGGTCCAAGAGTTAGAAAAAAGTCCTCAGCACAATGTTTATTTCCACTGGGCCCTGATCAGTAAACTGATGATGCAGGAAGTCATTTCATATTACTTTCTTTGAGATGGACTGTCAAATCGAATTTTCAAGCAATACTTTTCCTGCCAGGTGAAAACATAGAAGGGTGTTTTACTCTGCTTATAGTTTGTTTTTGTTCTATTATGAGCTCCACTCTGCTGCTGTTCACTCATTATTAGTTTATGATGGATACTATTATACAGTTGCTATATGTGCACATATTTTCAGCAAGGAGCAACTCACAGATAGCAACCTGACAAATCAGATCTATTAGGGCAGCGGTCCCCAACCTTTTTGGCACCAGGGACTGGTTTCGTGGAAGACAATTTTTCCACGGAAGGGGGTTGAGGGGGAGATGGTTCAGGCGGTAACGCGAGCAATGGGGAGTGGCAGATGAGGCATCGCTTGCTCGTGCGCTCGCCCGCCACTCACCTCCTGCTGTGAGGCCTGGTTCCTAACAGGCTGTGGACCGGTACTGGTCCGTGGTCCAGGGGTTGGGGACCCCTGTATTAGGGCCTCATTTGTTGTTTGTGAACGTCTACAGGATAGGAGAAGAAGCTAGAGCAGGTATGTTCGAAAAGATACTAGTGCACTGCCTCATCATATCATGTATTAAAATAGATATGACACAAATTATGTGAGGGCCCTATTTGTAAGATATTTAAGGTATAGGTATTAACATATTAGGTAGTAATGTTTATTGATTGTTTATCGAATGCAGTGTCTGCTGAGCACTTTCATATATGCCATTTGACTCAGTCCTCATGTTAACCCTAGGAGGTAAATATTAAACTAATTTTTAAATGTTTTATAAACATAAGAATACAGGTAAACAAATATATTTTAATTACACACCTCCATGATTTTCCACAAACTGAACACAACTGTGAAAGTAGCAGCCACATTAAGAGACAGAATAGGATCAACACTACAGAGGCTACCATCCTACTTCCTTTCCATCACAAATCCTTCCCCTCCAAGGAAACCAATATCCTTACTTCTAATAGTACATATTTGTTTTGCCAGTTTTAGTATTTTACAATAAAAGATAGAGTATGTACTCTTCTGTCTTCTTTCACTCAATACCAGGTCTGCAAGATTCATTAATAAGATTGAAAGTAGTTGTAGATAGTTCATTTTCATTGCAATCCAGTTTTTCCATTGTATCAATATGGCATGATGTAGAGACAAGGTTTCAATATAAGTCTAATTATGAAATCCATTACTCTACATATTTTAGTCTCTAACAGTAAAAGAAATGTTACAGTCATTAAGCATTTGCTGGTTGTTATAGGTTGCTCCCTACACGGCACTTTCCAAAGCCTGGTCCAGTTTTTCCCTTTGGTTTTCAATGTAGCAAGCAATGAATCAATACGACAATTAATCAATAAAAGAGACACAGAAAAATGGTTGGGTAGTGTTTAATTTTTAGGACAAATACTTTATATAACCATATTTACACTAAAAATGAGGAATTGCTATACAAAGATATAGCTCTTGTAATAGACTTCAAACTGTGGCTATGGCAATGTGTGTATGTGTATATATATACACATACATACACCCACACATATTTTTGAGGTAATATATCCCAATTACCACAATCCACTCCCAAGTCATACCTACTTAGGGTAACTAAATTAACTGTTTTCTCATTACTTGCAAATGTAAAGCTCTCTATTAGCTAACTGATTAATTTGAAAATAAAGTGATGAATAGTGACCAATAAGACAATTCATTTAACAGTTAGATGGATTTTCATCAAACTATTTATTGTTTACCTACTATATGCCAGGCACTTTACTAGATGCAAACATGCCATAGCCCAGTCATTTTATTCCATCAATCAAAAACTTCAGTTGAGTGGGTAATTTGTGGAGGACACTATACTAATGCAAGAGAAGATATGATAGGAAAAAAAACTGTGTTCCTGCTCTAAACAAATCGAGAAAGAAAATGGAAATTAGTATTATATATGTATGTATGTAATAAATTAGTATTGTATATGTATATAAATTATATATGTATGTATATATAACGTAAAGGACAAGATAAGCTCAGTGTACTGAAAATTCAGTGTTGTGAAATAGGGAGCCAAAGAGACTCAAATGAGATTGGGCTAATCAAAAGGAGATCAAAAAGAAAGGAGTATTTTGTGATGAATTATAACAGCAAGCATTCTGAGTAGTCTGGCAGGTGCCCAATTTACAGCTGGAAAGAGGGTCACGAGCAGGGACTAGTGCCCTGGCAAAACCCTTCCCTTCTCTGATTTCCCTAGTCGGCAGCAATTTTCCTTGCTCTTATTTCCTGTAGCACTTGAATTCTGTACCACATAATTTAGTGCAGTTCTGCTTTGCTTGCTAATTGTGTTGAGAATCTTGATTCCTTAAATATATCATTATCATCTTGAGGGAAGAAAGTTTTCCACAGCATTCTTTGGTATTTGTGGCTCATCCATTTGAGTAGCCAGAACTTGTGATTTGGTCATTAAGATGCAACTTCTTTCCCTTAGAAATGGACCTGCTTGTGTTTCACTCTCCTGAGGCCACCACATTAGGGAAGCTGTGATATGAACGTGAGAATACATAAAAGACCTTAATCTCAACCATCATAAGACAATGTTAGTGGCTTTGGGGGGCCATTTTACACATAAAAGTGAGTCTCAGACACAACATGTTATCCTGTGTGCTTGAAAAATAATAGACTGGTTTTCCCACTAATGAGAAGAAGAGCTATAGTATACAAGTAGAGGAAAGGTTTTCTGATAGGGTTACAAATTGAACATGCAGCCCACCTAAAGGGGGATAATGAAGGATAAGGAGGGAAAAAAAGCCAGAAACTATCGACTGCTAAAAATCTGCAGCATGAGACTAACGTGGAAGTTTGATTTACATATGTTGGGTGTATTGGGGTGTATTGGTACAAACAAGGGCCATGTGAATATTTATAATGGACTTTTCCCCAACTAATGCAAATTTAAGTTAGTATTATGATGGTTATACAATTTTCTAGGATATAAAACCAGCATTCTCTCTCCTTTTATAAGCCTCAGCACATCAATTTAGTTCATCTCACTCTAATTCAGTGAATATCACATGAATGCCTTCTGTGAGCTAAGAGGTGTGTTAAGCACTGGGGACCTACACAGGAGATCTCTGCTGGAAGAATATATCTGCTGCTTTTATTATGTAGGATAATTATGAAAAACCACACAAACTAATATTTTTTGAAACATTTTTCTAAATCTTAAACTCATACAAAAATGTAAGTTTTTTTAGAGTTTATTTTTGTTCTTATTTCTGCCTTTAGATTTTTTCAGCTAGACATGTATCTGTTAAAACACTATTCTATTTTTGGAGAATACATTTTATTTATGGTTTATGGGGAAACATCTTCTCATAGTGAGAAAGATGTATTAACACAAATAAGTACAGAATTCATTCTGAATAGTCAAGCTTTTAACAGTAACCAGTCATTCTGTATCCATAATGTGGTTTTAAACTGTTATGCTGAGAAAAGTTGCCTCTTTCTTCATTGCTTTTATTTCAATTGTACACATCATTTCACACTTTGGAAGTGTTCACTAAGACAAAATCTGTCTTCACCATTTTACCGAAGTAGAAGAAGTTAAGTGACCTTGATCCTTCAGTTTATGTCAAATGTCTCTCAAAGGTAAACTCGCTAAACACCAGTACTTCTGACTCTATGTAATGTATTATCCTTAATTGACATTGATATTCTATAGAAGAGTTTTATGCTTTCATGATTTCCTGGAAAATGAAAGTAAGTTTTTCACCTTTCTGTAAGCAAAAAGTTCTTCTAATTCCTTGGATTTTTTTTTGCGGTACGCGGGCCTCTCACTGTTGTGGCCTCTCCCTTTGTGGAGCACAGGCTCCGGACGCGCAGGCCCAGCGGCCATGGCTCACGGGCCCAGCCGCTCCGCAGCACGTGGGATCTTCCCGGACCGGGGCACGAACCCGCGTCCCCTGCATAGGCAGGCGGACCCTCAACCACTGCACCACCAGGGAAGCCCTCCTTGGATTTTTAAAAGCTACCACCTAAAGAAAGCATAAAAGTTATCTTTTTAACCTAATAATTTTTAAGTCTGTCACCTTCATATCTAAAATGAATTTAAAATACGGTCATTTCTCATATAAGTAGAAAAAGTTCAAGTATGAGGAACTTAAAATCACTGACTTGAAAAACACTGTTGGTGGAAAAAAAACATACCTTTTGAGAAAGCAATTTGTCATCATTTTCAGTACCTCTAATTGCCAAATTGGGGCCGCTAATGCATTACTGTATCAGTAATTTAATTTTTGCCTTTTTGCCTCTGAAAGAGGTAGACAAATCTCTATCACCATAATTACTATTATTTCTTGACAAAGATTATATACAAAGCCCTCTGCTAGGTACAACTGCCTTTACCAGCACTGAGAAAGTTGTTTAGTTATCATTCACACACAGTCCATCCTTCAGACACAAAAAGAGAAAACACACAAATAAGCATCAATGAAGTAGAAGCAGCAGCTTACTTTAATTGGGATAAGCAAAGGGTTCTGTCTACCAATGAAACTTTTTAAACAGAACAAAACTTCTTAAACAGAAAATATCAGTTCTTTCACAATCTATTTTGACTTACATCAAACTACGCATCAGACAGCAGATCCAACCCATCCTTGCTTTGATATTTTCCTTGAATAATCCCTCACACCCTTCCAAACATTTCAATGCTAGTTTGGTCTGTTTTTGTTAGTATCACTCAAGCTGAGAGAGGGTTTTGAATGCAGTCAATTTTTCCCAGTAATTAAGAACTACCTCCTGCTACAAAAGCAGAAAATCATCATGTAGGAGAGAAGACTGTGGTCAAAGTTATGGAAAACAAGTGAAAATATATATTCCATTAATATTTGTGAAGGAAAGATTACTGACTTTTACTTCATGAACATATTTAGGTATATGTAAGTCATGATTTGGAGACAAACAGAAGGGCTTTGTCATCATTTCCCATTATTCAGGCACCATTACCATCTAGCAAGATTTGCACAGCTTCTGCCTCTCCACTGTTACCTCACCCAACAAAGATTTTTTTCTAAGTCTCTAATCTCTTCCCCAGCATCAAACGCACACACATACACCCCAACCAACCACAGGGTACGCTTCTCTCTTTTTCTCTCTCCCCACTCCCTTGCCACCTCTCTCTCTCTTCTAAAGTGTTTCCACAGAGGAAATCCAGTTAAAATGGCATCAAGGGAAGGTATGAAAGAGGCAAAAATGTTACTATGGGCAGAATTACAGCTGGGAAGAAGAGGAAAGTTCTGGAAATTTTCCCTTGGGTTGATAGACTAATTATGGGGAAATGAGATTTGAATTTTTAAAAGCATTCCTTGGGAATGCCACTTTTTCTCTGTCCATCATTGTCTGTTGATAGGTCTCATTCATTCTAGACAATTAGTGGCTGTGACAAAACAGTGATCTTTATTTAAAATAATCATGTACTAAGAATTAACAGAAGTACTGTGATTTCAAGGGATTTCTTTTGGCGGGGCGGTGGTGGTGGCATGGAGGGATTAGACTGCATTCTCCACATGGGTATACTTGGAAATAAAATAGAGCACCAGTTTTTTTTCTTGCCTTCTACAATTGGTACTTATGTAGACCTTTTACTGGTGGGATGGTAGGGGTTTAATTCACAACAAGTTTCTTCACTCTGTAACAGAAGACCACTATACACATCCATACAACATGGACCACTGTCACTGAATCAGGAGTACTTGTGGGACGGGTGAGATTCTCTTTCTGGAAATGGAGAAGTAGCTCCTATTGGACCAACCTTTCCACAGAAATCAACTTGAAACTCTGGACATAATATAAAAGTCGATCTAAAGTCAATGGAGAGTAACTAAAATCAGATAAATATTAAAGGAGAGTAAACATCTGGAAGTGGAAAATGGAATGGGGTAACTTTTCCCTTTTACAGCTTTTTGCTGAGGGCAGGCTATAGTCAGTCCCAAGTAAGGTGACTAAATCTTTTCTCTCTGAAAAGAGAGAAATATCAAAAAGGAGAGATTCAATAAAGGGAACTCCAAATTCTGCATATAAACTCTACCCTGAATTATAGTTCAGCTGACCCCTGAACTATGCATGTGTAAGGCAAAAGTCCAAGCAACCCAGATAAGGCAAAAATAACCAAACAAAGATTTCAGCTGCTGCTCACTAAAGGGGAGACAGAAGTCCAGCCAAGTCAACTGCCACTAAAATTTTTTTAAAATCAATATTCTTTGAAGTAACATAACAGAATCCGGAGTCTGAACACCCTATTTTTCATAATGTCCAGGATACTAGACATGAACAGAAAATGTGACCCAAACTGAAGAGAAAAGGCAATCAACACAGATGGACCATAAGACCAGATATTATTTAGCAGAGATTTTAACTGACTCTCTTTATTATTTAAAATCTGATTTATTCATGTATTTGGGTTTTCCAAATTTTTGTTATTCTCTCACTTTCCAGACTCTTTCAGTCCATTTTGCTGCTTCTTGGGAAAGAAGGTTTAGGTTTTCCCGAAGATGCATGATTTTGTCCAAACCATATAGTATTTCCCTCTGAACTTAGTTTACATTCTTCTGCGATGCTCTTAAGATGTTTTTCGTCTCAGCAACTTGGAATTGGAGGGATTTTGATGATTCTTTGAGTAACTGTGTCTGTACTTGAAGGTAAGCCATCATCACTCTATGAAATAAAAGTCTAGGGAGCTTACTGTTTTGTTCTTTTTTCTGAAAGTCCCCAGGTGAAGAGGTGAACCTGTTCATATCTTTATGAAGTGCTACCAAGCACAGACTTTGTAACTTTAGGGGACTCGCTTCCTCTGCAAGTGACTTGAAGGCTTTATGGGCTTGTGTAAACAGTCTAATCTTCTGAGTGAATTCACGATATTCTTCAGCCTGGGCAGAAAATCTTTTGGCTGCCTTCTTTCTTCTTCTTTAGGGTATGTCGTCTCTTTATCATAAAAATAATCAAGGTGACATATACAAAATCTCCCAGGAAAACATAAAGATACTTGGAGCGTGAATCAAATATCTGGAAAACACCACCAAAGCACCATAGAGTTGCTCCAGGACCAGCTGGAAAGACATTTTTATGGTAACCAGCACACCATCCATGGCTCCAAAGGCCACTGCAGCTCTGCCTCTGATTTCCAGTATCCTGTGGGCCACACAACCGACCAGAGAGAATCTTGTAGAATGCTCTGATTCTAACCCAAACAAGTGCCTGGCAACAAGGACAGAGGCAACTGGTGGGGCCGAGAGAAGGAGACAGCAAGGTTCTGTAAAAGAGTACCCTAATTTTGCTCTGCTCCCCGCACAAAGAGAGTCGCATTACTTGTACAGTGCATTTAGCATTTGGCAATGTGGGAACGACCGATTGCAGTCAGAGGCGGCCAATGAGTTCTGACCACACTACGCCCCACGTGGCCTTACAACAAACCTGGGTCAAACCAGTCCCATGCCAAAACACCTTTGAGCGTGTCAGGGCATAATAGTGATGCATGCTGTAGGAGAGGACTCATGTGCCCACATCTTTGGGTGAGGCTCATTCTTCTGATTTAAAGTTTCCTTGGGCAACATGGAAGCCTGATCTTGCTTAGTCTCACCAAAGCTGATAACTAAGAGACCTGTTTTTCAATTGTTAAGGACTTGGGAAAAATCAACTGGAACTGGCAATGTCTTAAAATTTCCAGGATTTTCTGTGGAGCCAGTTTTTTCCCGTTCAATCCAAGTGTCCTGGAAGAGGATGACTCCCTTCTGGCGCTGACTCAGTGATGCAGGCTCCTCCCCTCACGTGGCCCTGCTATCTGCAGCACGCACCTCCCAAGGTTGACCTGGGGACAGTCTCTACTGCACCGAGTCATCTTCAGAAGTGAGGTCATTCTTCCAAAAAGGGAGCTGGTCCTACTTCCAGCTGAATTTGTCATCTTTTAATTTTTTTTAAACTACAATTCACTTTCCTAGTATTTCTCTGGCAAACTCTGCTCCTTGTCCAACATTCGGGACTATCACATGTGACGTATCCCCAATACTTTTACTGTATAATTATTTTTTCATCCCCAATAGTTTTACCATGAGGCAACAGCACTTGTCAGTCAAATTCCACCTGGGGGGTCTTAGAGGGTGCCTGGGTTTGGGCTGCAGGTCCCCCCATGGATGTAGAGAATACACGCTCTTGATCAAGGGAGGAGGTGGCCAAATGCCTAATGAAGTGATTTTTTTAAAACTGAGATAACATTGGTTTATAACATTGTATCAGTTCCGTGTGTACATTATATTTCTACTTCTGTATACGCTACAGTGTGCCCACCACCAAAAATTTAGTTTCCATCTGTCACTATACAGTTGACCTTCTTTACCCATATCACCTGCCCCCCACTTTCCCTCTGGTAACCACTACTCTGTTCTCTGTATCCACGAGTTTGTTTTTGTTTGGTCTGTTCATTTATTTTGTTTTTGTTTGTTTTTTATATTCAACATATGAGAGAGGTCATATGGCATTTGTCTCCATCTGATTTATTTCACTTAGCATAATTCCCTCAGGGTCCACCCATGTTGTCACAAATGGCAAGATTTCACCTTTTTTTATGGCTAAGATAGCTTTTCCTTTGAATATTTAATTTTAAAAGGCAACTGTCATTTTAGAGTTTATAACCTGTTTTGGAAGAGAACAAATTCAGTCACTATTGGGATTTAAAAAGAAAGAGAGAGAGAGAGGATTTTAGACAGAACTCTTTCAGCTGCAAGTTACACATCTACAACTGCAAGTAGCTTAAGTCAAAATAGGGGTCTGGGATACAAATATTGGAGGCTCACAGAATGGGAGAACTGTAGGAATCAGGGAATCCCCTGGAGCCTCAAGTCCGAAGCCACTCCGTCTGCCTCTTATTCCTGATTCAGGAAAAAAAAAGCCTCGGAGTGTCTGTGGGTTGGCTGTACCTTCTCAGGTGTCTGTGTGTGGCAGGAACATGGCTGCCAGTAGACAAGGAATTTCAATCAGCTATTACAGCTATGATGAAGGTCACAGGAAGCAGTTGTGCAGATTTTCCTAACAAGGCCCTCATGTGATCATGGACAGACAGTGGTACATATAGAAAGGCCAGAGTAGAACAAATGTGGTACACTGATAAGACAGTGGAATAAGCAGCCTGACTAGGCAGAGATGACTAATATGTCAATGTAAACAACTGTGGCCAGAACACCCACAAGGACTTACAGCTCACTGACCTGGGCATATCCTCCAAACCACTGATTTAGGCATGTATCAGGCACCTGATCAGATCTGCGTTCAGCAGAAATCTTTTATATTTTCAGTGAAGATTTAAAGAGTATCTTTGCTAATCCAGTGTTTAAGACAGCGGCTAACAAATGCTAGGCACCAAATACCGCCGAAATGACGAAACAAATACTCTAGGGAATAAAAAGCTGTCAGAGAAAAAAGATAATAAGGATGACAATAATGATATTAGCATGTATCAAGTGCTTACTCTATGCCAAGCACTGAGCTAAACAATTACATAAATTATCTCATTTAATTTCCCTAACACACCTATGAGCTAGGTTCTATTACTGTCCCCATTTAACATGTAAGGGAAGTGAGGCACAGGAAGTTTCAAGAGATGTATAATATGCGTAATAGTTTACGCATACTTTTGGCTACCTGGTCAACCAAAGCTGAATGATAAAGAGCGTAAATTCTAATCACTGCTCCAAGAGTAATGCAGGTGCACACACTTCCCAGATAACCATTCCACTAGATAAGACTGGAATCCCCTAAAATTGTGCTCGGTAACTGAGAATGGAATATTCATGAAGAAACTGCATGAAAACACATACACACACACTCAAATGATAAACCAGAGAACAAGTTCTTATTATATAGCAGAGCTGAGAGCTGCTGAGGGAGGGTGGGATGCTAGTGGGATGCAGGATATTTTTTTAAATGCCAGTAGAAACTCCCATAAAGAATGCTTTTGAAGCGGAAATGAAAGGACACTTCCCCGCAAAGGCATTGGAAAGGACATAAACCAAATGGCTGAGTCACACACTACAGATTCCAGCTCTGAATCAAAAGGCAGCTTTCTGGTACACAAAGCAAAGAAATGTTGGGAAAATATAGGTCTTTTCTGTCACATCCAATGGCAACTTCAATCAGCAGTAATGTCACAATTAGCCACAGAATCGAGTTTAGAAGGCCGAGTTGTCACTGAGTGAGCACTCCAGCGTCCTTACTGGCACCTTTTATAAACAGAATGCTAAAGCGTTGAAAACTAGCTTGGTGGTAGGGAAGAGAGAATGGAGACCTAGATTTACTTGACTTGAATAGTCTGTACTTTCAGAGATGACAGAAATTTATACGCTTGCATTGGAATTGACACATGAAACTTCCTGCAGTAATAAGTATGACTTCAGTGAATATTTTTGCCTTTCATACAAGAAAAGCTTTGAAAGCCAAAGCAGTACAAGTGAGAAGTATTTCGACTTAAGCTTCATTCAGTGGGGTTATAGGATTATAGATCATTTGGCACTTGCTCTCACACTAAACTGACACAATTCTGGCCCCTCTAATTTAGCAAAACTTTATAGTTTCACACATGACTCTAAATCAAGGACCAACAATTTTTTTTTCTTCTGTCAAGGGCCAGATAGTAAATAGCTAAGGCTTTTCGGGACATATACTGTCTGTATTGCATATTCTTCATTGTTTCTATTTTTTAAAACCCTTTAAAAATGTACAAAACGTTCTTAGCTCAAGGGCCATACAAAAATAGGCCACTGGCTGGATGTGGTCCGCAGGACATAGTTTGCCATCCCTCTACTAAGTCATTGAAAAAATGGATGTATGGGTGAGAAATGTACAATGAAGTATGTACATATTTGAATACACACATATGCTTTCACGTACATGTGAAGTACATTAACTTGTTTCCTTCTCTTTCCCTTTAGAAAATAAATTCCTCCTGTGCAGAGACTTCATGACTACTTTTTAGTTCTCCAAAACAGCAAGAAATGAATTATACATGCAGTGGATCTCAATAAAGACAGACTGACAGACTACTATAAAGAAAACAGCCTGTGTGAAAGACCATGGCCAGGGAAAATCTGTTTTCCTTTTTCAGTAGAAAAAATGACAATTTTTCTTTCTAGGGATATGTGATGTTTAACATTTCAGTCTATATGTACCTGGGAACACTATTATCATCATCAACATCAATGTTACTATTTTAACGTCTTATATCGTATATTATGGTTTTCAAAACACTTTCTACACAGTATCTCATATTAGTCTTGACATCAGCAATACCGTGCATTTTCACATAATATTTTCACATTAAGAGAAAATATTGAACAGATTTCAGAAGCTCCAAATTTCCCAATGCCAAAATTTAACTAGACTAACAACTCAAAATCTACCATTTATACATGAAATCTAATATCTAGCAAGATAAAGAATTAACAAAGCAAAGAAATAGGAAATATTTTTAAAATATAATTATCTAAGTGTCTAATTTGATTAAGGAAAAGGACTGAAGAGCTCAGAAGAAGAAATATATATAGGAAATAGAGTCTCACTAACTTTTCATTTTATGAATCATTTTTTTGGTCATATCTTGACTACAGAATCTGGTTGGGCTTTTCTGCCTCTAGGCTTTATTTATTTATTATCACTGCATTGAAAGGCCATGCATTCTCATCATGCATTTTTAAAAACTACTGCTTAGACATTTTCACATTCAGTACTAGAATAAACATCTTATTATTGAACTCCAGTATGTTCTCCTTCCCTCTAAAGATACCTGAAGTTATACATCACTAAGAATAAAAATATAGTCTTCTTGTAAAGTTTTTACTTACTAGAGTTCAAAATGCCAGCATTATGAAATAAGCTATCATACAAGATGTTGACAAGAAAAGCCAATATGCACTATCCAGTTTGAACTCCACAATTTTTTGTGCTATTATTCACAGATGGGGCATGCGGTTATCATAAACGTCCCTTCAAATCACCACCTCATTCCACTTTTGGCTTCAAAGGCAATTTTCAACGTTGAGAAATGAAAGGGATGGGACACAGTGATATAGCAACTCTGTTCCACCATCACTGTCCCTTTGTGCTAGTTCTTGGTCTTGTTCTGGTGCCAGCTTCACCAATGCATCTTTTTACCCAGTTCTACGCTCCAGAAACTCATCTGTCTCTTTCCTTCCTTCTGTCCCCAAAGGTACATAAGAATTATATTTGTAATATATACTTATGACTCCTTTAACAGACTAGAAGTTCTCAGTTGCTTCCAAAACTACATCTAAACACCTGTTCCTTGATTTCAAGATTTTTCATTAATTTTGTTGTAAAAATTGAGCTATAATTGACATATAACATTATGTGAGTTTCAGATATACAACATGAGGATTAGATATTTGTACATGTTGAGAAATACCACAATAAGTCTAGTTAATAACATCCATCACTGCACTGTTACACAGTTTTTTTCTTGTGGTAAGAAATTTTAAGATCTACTCTCTTAGCAACTTTCAAATATACAGTGCAGTATTATTAACATGTCTGTATACTACATCCACATGACTTATTTACTTTATATCTTTTAACTACCTTCACCCATTTCACCTAAGCCCCACCCCCTGCCTCTGGCAACATCTTTCATAATTTGATGCTTCTTACTAGCTAAGCTAATACATTTCTTTTTTTTTTTTTTTGCAGTACGCGGGCCTCTCACTGCCGTGGCCTCTCCCGTTGCGGAGCCGCGCAGGCCCAGTGGCCACGGCTCACAGGCCCAGCCGCCCCGCGGCATGTGGGATCCTCCCGGACCGGGGCACGAACCCACGTCCCCTGCATCGGCAGGCGGACTCTCAACCACTGCGCCACCAGGGAAGCCCTAAGCTAATACATTTCTATAAATAAACTTGGTAAATCTTTTAGAGCTTGTAGGTAAAGTTCATTTCCAGAGAGGATTCTCACTATCACCTGCTGATAATGGACATACGCTGAGTTCAGAATCTATTAGGGGAATGAAAACAAATAAACCAACAATAGTCTTTTCCCATGGAGTCACCCATTTAGTACATACCAAGCATATCTAGGATAAACACCTATGAGATCATTCTCTCTTCTGTTTCTTCTTTCCCTTTCTAAAGGTGACCTTGATCAGAGCTCTGGGTCCATTCCAAGAGTTGTGACTTCAGATTCTTCCGAGTGAAACATCCACAATGCATATTTTTCTTGCCATGACGACAACTATATAGCTTCATTTTAATGTGCTATTATGCTAACAAAGTCTCTCTTTGTTCCGTCTAACCCGTAAAAGGTGAAGAACATCTTGCCACATTTATCCAAAAATAATTTTTCCACTTTGCTGGTATGGTCACCTCACCGACACCTGAAGGCTTCAGGTTTATTCTTTATTTACCAACTTAGCTTATGTGCTCTACTTTCCCAGAACCCCTCTTCTCCTGCACTTATTGCAGTCTTTCGGAGCCTGGCTCCACATCGGCCCTCATTAAACCTTCTGTTACAATATGCATCATTGCATAATGATTCACCCCAAACTTAGTGGCATCAGACAACAACATTTATTATGCTTGAAATTTCATGGGTCGGGAATTTGGGCAGGGACCACCAGGGACAGACAGTTTTCATTCCACATTGACTAGGGTCTTAGTTGGGTGGTATGAATACCAAGAGATGCCTGCGATGGTGCAGTTCGGGTCCTACGTCTGAGGTCTTGGTTCTGGCTGCTGGCTGTCTTCCGTATTCTTCACATCACATTTGCTGCAGCGGGAATGTCTAAGATGGCTTCTTCAATTTCATGTCCGGTGTCTGCATGACTGGAATGCTGAGGCTAACCAAATATCTCTTCATGTAGCCCTTCCATGTGGTTAGTTTGGACTCCCTCACAACATGGAAGTCTCAGGCTACTCAGACTTCTTTCCTGGTTCCCCCAGAGCGTTAAGAGTGTAAAAAGGCAATCAAAATAATGGTAGAAAATATTTCCAATACATGTAACTGACAAAAGCTCTTATCTTGAATACGTTTTAAAAACCACTATAAATCCTTAAGAAAAAGAGAGACAACCCAATAGAAAAATGAGTAAGATAATTGAATGGGTACTTCACAAAATAGGATTACAAAATGGCTAATAAACAGATAAAAAGAATTTAAGCCTCATTAATCATCAAGGGAATGCAATGTGAACACAATATGATATCATTAGTCACCCACCAGAATGGGTAAAATGAAGAAGACTGAAAACACCAAGAGAAGATGAGGATTTGCAGAAGCTGGAATTCTCATATACTGTTGGGGATAAATTGACCACAAGCACTGTGGCAAACAGCCTGGCATTCCTTATGACCCAGCAATTCAACTCCTTGAAAATAAACCACAGCTATACACCCCAACATGGATGACTCTCACGGACATATTGCTGAGCATGAAACAATATATGCTGTATAATTCCATTTAAATATAACTGAAAAGTCTTCAAAACTATCTACAGTGTTTAAGAATTCATGAATAGGGCTTCCCTGGTGGCGCAGTGGTTGAGAATCCACCTGCCGATGCAGGGGACGCGGGTTCGTGCCCCGGTCCGGGAAGATCCCACATACCGCGGAGCGGCTGGGCCCGTGAGCCATGGCCGCTGGGCCTGCGCGTCCGGAGCCTGTGCTCCACAACGGGAGAGGCCACAGCAGTGAGAGGCCCGCGTACCACAAAAAAAAAAAAAAAAAAAGAATTCATGAATAAGCTGAAAAACTATAATGAAATACAAAGAAGTAGTTACCATATGAGTCTGGATAATAGTTACTTTGGGGGGAAAAGAAAGTCATAGGGAGGAAAAATGAGGGTGACTTCTAGGGTCCAAGCAAGATTCCATTTCTTGGACTAGCTGGTGGTTACATGGATGTTTGATTGATGAGAAACTATTTAGCAGTACATTCATGCTTTGTGCACTCTCTAGTAAGTATACTCTATTTTATAACTAAAAAGATTAAAAATGAAATTTTAAAAGCATTTTTGTTTTTCTTGTGTTCTCTCTGGATTTGTGCCACGTTTTATATTATTTTCTTTTATTATTTTATTATCTTCTGAGTATGGTCTTCCTGGCCAGCTAACTGCAATGGGTTCCTGAAGGCAGGGATGGAACAGATAGCATCCTGGTGTAGCTGGTTTTCACTGTGCAGTCACCCTTATCACTTGCTGGAAAACCAGGTTGCATCCTAAAAATACGTCTTGTTTCCATGATTCTCCATGTAGCCTCAACTGCCTGGTTTCTCTGAACTCACTGAATCTGGCAAGCAGCAGGGCCTGGGAGGGGGCGTGGAGGAGAATCCTGCTACCACCTGGATCTCCCTTATTCTGCATTCTGCCTTAGAGAGAAAAGGAGTTTTTGCCCCTCAGCATGCGTTCCTCACTGTCGATAAGTGTATTTTCTGTAAGTGGTTTCTGAGAACTGCAGTGTATGTAGCCACACTCGTATCAGAACATATATCTTATACACAGAAAATAGACCTGGTAGATTTTCTTCTTGGCTATTCCTAGCTGAAGCATGTGAAGTCCTTTTAACAAGACCTTTCCCAACCACTGCAAATGCATTTTACTTTTTTATTTAGTTAATTCTTCTGTCACAGAGAGAAATTTTTAATTTACTTTGATAAATTTACATTTAAGAAACAATGCAATATATCTAACATCAACTAATTGTGAATATATAACCACCAACCAAGCACATATCTTTTCTCCCTCTTACTTTATATTTTCTTGCAGGTTTCTTGTTGAAAAAAAGCTAAACTGAGACATCGAAGAATTACATTTAGAACATTTGTTTTTCTTTTCAAAGGAAAACATGTTCTTTAAATCTTGGGGATAGTAAAATATCAGGTTCAAAAAAGGAGGAAAGCTAAATGTTAAGACCTTGCTCTGCTTGGAGATTCTCTTGTTGCACATTATTACCTATTTAGTCTAATCTGTTCCTAGGTGTACCCTAAAATACAAAACCTTTCAATGTAAATGTCGGACTGCTGGGCCATGCCATCCATCCCTTTGATGAAAAGACTCCAGGGTGTAATGAGAAGAAGCTAACAGAGATGGCTCTTTCTACATCAGAATATTTGTCAGAACCAATGTTTATGGGAGGACAAACATCTACACGCTGCTATGAGTCATGGTTTCTTTAACAGTGAAGCTATGATGCTTCCACAAATGGCTTTAACAAATAGTTCCTTTTGAACTTGCCTGTTTGCAGTGATTTTAACTAATTCTATCCATACTAGGTAACTAAGATGCAGTTCTTGTCCCTATTGTTATATGAACTCGGCCCATATATGAGACTAAAGACTTAAGAGTACGGGCTCTGGGACTTCCCTGGTGGAGCAGTGGTTGAGAATCCGCCTGCCAATGCAGGGGACACGGGTTCGAGCCCTGGTCTGGGAAGATCCCACATGCCACGGAGCAACTAAGCCTGAGCGCCACAACTACTGAGCCTGTGCTCTAGAGCCCGCAAGCCGCAACTACTGAGCCCATGTGCTACAACTACTGAAGCCCGTGCACCTAGAGCCCATGCTCAACAACGAGAAGCCACCGCAATGAGAAGTCCGCACACCATAACGAAGAGCTTGCCACAACTAGAGAAAGCCCATGCCCAGTAACAAAGACCTAACACAGCCAAAAATCAATCAATCAATAAATTAATTTGAAGAAAAAAAGAGTATGCGCTCTGAAGTCAGACCAACTGGGTTTAAATCCCAAGTCAGTCAGTAGCTAGCTGTGTAACTGTGGTAACTATGTAACTATAGATAGTAGCTATGGTAACTTTGTCTCTGAACCAGTTTCCTCATCTATGAACCAAAGAAAAAGACAACCTATTTTATGGAACGTTTAGAGTATTTAAAGTAACAATACATGTATGTATATCTTTTACCATGGTGTCTCACACATATTATGTGCTCAATAAATGTTCATTCTTATTATGTTTTTCTAATATGGTTATTACAATAAGTTGATTTACTGAGATCGGCAAGCCCATATAACATAGTAAGACTAAAAAAATGACAGCACCTCAACCCAGCATGGCTTGCTGGACCAGAAAAGCGTCAAGCACTATGAAAGATCTGAGATTTTACCCTACTCGCAAGCTAACTGGGTGGCTTGCTGCAGTTTTGTGGATGTTGGCAGAAGGCACGAGACGCCTGAATCAGACACGTTACTTTATTACTCACAGCACAGCGGGAAGCATGAGCATATTTGTGCCAGCTTCCTTTGCTTCCCCCCCACCCCCTGCCACCCCAGTCCCCAAAAGGGCAATGTGGAGCATGTCAGGTGGATGCCTGTTTGCAGTGAGTTTGCAAAACAGGAGGAACCCTGCGCTTAGGTACTCCCAATGTTTTAGCAGGAGTTGATAGAAAACCTGCCCAAACTTTGCCCCAAGGGAGATGTTATTTTTATTATTCTTAACTGCTAACGAATCTTCCCTCTTCCCCAGAGGGAGATACCATCTTTATTTGTCCAAGACCCGTGGCTCACAAACATCCTTGAAAGGAGAGTCCAGAACAAAAGCCGCCAATGCCTCTACTCGGAAGATGTGCAGATACATGAGAGAAACATGAAAAACCGTCCCCCCCAGAGACAAACACAGAGTGGGTTTGACAAGGAAACAGGTGAAGAGGCGAGGATAAATAGAATAATGTATAATGAAGTTTTTTCTTCGATATTCTTTGTTTTACTTTTTATTGATATATAACATACACGCAGGAAAATGCATGCATCATAATTATACAATTCAACATTCAAAACTGATCACAGCCATGTAAACAGCACCCAGATTAACAAAGAGCTGCTTTCCAGCTTCCAGAAGACTCCCCTATGCTCTCTTGCAGTCACTAACCACTCCCCAAGGGTAAACACTATTGAAAGGTAGCCACTAACCGTAGATTAGTTTTGCCTGTTTTTGAACTTAATTTAAATGTAACCATAGAATATATACTTTTTTGTGACTGGCTCCCTTTCGGACTAGTTTTTTGGTTTTTTATTGTTGTTGTTGTTTTACTCAACATAATGGTGGTGAGATTTAGCCATACTATTACATGTGTTTTCCATGATTTATTTTAATTACTGTATAATATTGTTATATGGGAATACTGCATTTATCCATTCTACTGTTGATAAACATTTGGATAAGTCCTGGCTTTGGATTATTACAAATACTGCTGCTATGAACATTGTAGTATGAGTCTTCTGTTGAATACATGTTTGCATTTCTGTTGGGTATATACCTACGAGGAAAAATTCTGGGCCTGAAAAACAGTTTTGAAAGGGTTAAAATATGCTAATGCCAAGCCCTGCTTTACAATAATAATTCCTCCTGGTTCTTTATTATTTGCCTCCAAAGAGTACATCTGCAGCAGCTTGAAACAACATGCCACTCTACGTCCATGATTAAAATAAGAGTTTTTAGAAGCCAGTTTAAATTAGACATTTTCATCAGTCTACATGTGAAGTTTTAATTAAAATACATTCACATTAAGAGTCCATCACTTTAGCACTGCTATTCACTTTTGCTGCAAAACAAGCCAAGGAGGCAAAGATAGACTTGAGGTATTTGCAGCATGCATACCCAAAAGTAGAACAGACAAAACAGAAGTGGAAGCTAATATGGAAAGAAAATGTCTGTGACACAAAGTCCCAGTCATGCTAGAAGAGAAGCTTAAGAAGAAATCGGTATGAATATATTCCAAAAATTTGGAATACTCAATTGGCTATGTAAGCAAATAAAATGGTGTGAAAAGAGTAAGTCTACTGGTTAGATTCACTGAGTCAAGGGAAAAGAGCAGGTAAAAACTTTAATCCACAGAAGCAATTCCTTAAACAGCAAGATTCTATCTGTTGGAATATAGAAAAATTGGGAAGTTTAAGAGTTGTAGCCAAATCCAGCACTGCACAGAGACATGAAAGGCAAATGAGAAAGCCATAAAGGGTAGAAATCAGGCCAGGTCTCTAAGGACACCTTTTCAAAATAAATAAATAAATAAATAAATAAATAAATAAACCCACAAACCACACATATTACTTTATAGGACAAATGCAGGAAACTAGAATCTGAGGCAGAATGTAATGCCACTTGCAAAAGATACTGAAAAGTATACTGATAAGAGTTCATTAAACATCCAGAGCAAACAGATCATACTGATGGAATTCACTGGTGAATCCAAGGAATCTATCTATTCAGCTATTTTTTTTGAATTTTAATTATTGTTTTATACAGCAGGTTCTTATTAGTTATCTATTTTATACATATTAGTGTATATATGTCAATCCCAATCTCCCAATTGATCCCCGCCCCAGCCCGCTTTCCCAGCTTGGTGTCCATATGCTTGTTCTCTACATCTGTGTCTATTTCTGCCTTGCAAACCAGTTCATCTGTACCATTTTTCTAGTTTCCACATATATGCGTTAGTATATGATATTTGCTTTTCTCTTTCTGACTCACTTCACTCTGTATGATAGTCTCTAGGTCCATCCACGTCTCTATAAAAGAACCAATTTTGTTTCTTTTTATGGCTGAGTATAATATTCCACTGTATACATGTATGTACCACATCTTCTTTATCCATACGTCTGTTGATGGTCATTTAGGTTGCTTCCATGACCTGGCTATTGTAAATAGTGCTGCAATGAACACTGCAGTGCATGTGCCTTTTTTTGGTTTGTTTTGTTAAAGTTGAGAGTTTGTTTGTTTGTTTGTTTGTTTATTTATTTATTTATGGCTGTGTTGGGTCTTCGTTTCTGTGAGAGGGCTTTCTCTAGTTGTGGCAAGCAGGGACCACTCTTCAGCGCGGTGCGCGGGCCTCTCACTGTCGCGGCCTCTCTTGTTGTGGAGCACAGGCTCCAGATGTGCAGGCTCGGTAATTGTGGCTCATGGGTCCAGTTGCTCCGTGGCATGCGGGATCTTCCCAGACCAGGGCACGAACCCGTGTCCCCTGCATCGGCAGACAGATTCTCAACCACTGCACCACCAGGGAAGCCTGCATATGTCTTTTAGAATTGTGGTTTTCTCTGGGTATATGCCCAGTAGTGGGATTGCTGGATCATATGGTAATTCTATTTCTAGTTTTCTAAGGAACCTGCATACTGTTCTCCATAGTGGCTGTAACAATTTACATTCCCACCAACAGTGCAAGTAGGTTCCCTTTTCTCCACATCCTCTCCAGCATTTGTTGTTTGTAGATTTTCTGACGATGTCCATGTTAACTGATGTGAGGTGATACCTCATTGTAGTTTTGATTTGCATTTCTCTAATAATTAGTGATGTAGAGCAGCTTTTCATGTGCCTCTTGGCCATCTGTATGTCTTCTTTGGAGAAACGTCTATTTAGGTCTTCTGCCCATTTTTGGATTGGGTTGTTTGTTTTTTTAATATTGAGCTGCATGAGCTGTTCATGTATGTTTGAGATTACTCCATTGTCCGTTGATTCATTTGCAAATATTTTCTCCCATTCTGAGGGTTGTCTTTTCATCTTGTTTATGGTTTCCTTTGCTGTGCAAAAGCTTTGAAGTTTCATTAGGTCCCATTCGTTTATTTTTGTTTTTATTTCCATTACTCTAGGAGGTGGATCAAAAAAGATCTTGGTGTGATTTATGTCAAAGAGTGTTCTTCCTATGTTTTCCACTAAGAGTTTTATAGTGTCCAGTATTACATTTAGCCCTCTAATCCATTTTGAGTTTATTTTTGTGTATGGTGTTAGGGAGTGTTCTAATTTCATTCTTTTACATGTAGCTGTCCAGTTTTCCCAGAACCACTTATTGAAGAGACTGTCTTTTCTCCATCGTATATCCTTGCCTCCTCTGTCATAGATTAGTTGACCATAGGTGCGTGGGTTTATCTCTGGGCTTTCTATCCTGTTCCCTTGACCTATACTTCTGTTTTTGCGCCAGCACCATATTGTCTTGATGACTGTAGTTTTGTAGTATAGTTTGAAGTCAGGGAGTCTGATTCCCCCCAGGTCTGTTTTTTTCCCTCAAGATTACTTTGGCTACCTGGGGTCTTTTGTGCCTCCACACAAATTTTAAGATTTTTTGTTCTAGTTCTCTAAAAAATGCCATTGGTAATTTGATAGGGGTTGCATTGAATCTGTAGATTGCTTTGGGTAGTATAGTCATTTTCACAGTATTGATTCTTCCAATCCAAGAACATGGTATATCTCTCCATCTGTTTGTGCATCTTTGATTTCTTTCATCAGTGTCTTATAGTTTTCTGAGTACAGGTCTATTACCTCCTTAGGTAGGTTTATTCCTAGGTACTTTATTTTGTTGCACTGGTGAATGGGATTGTTTCCTTAATTTCTCTTTCTGATTTTTCGTTGTTAGTGTATAGGCATGCAAGAGATTTCTGTGTATTAATTTTGTATTCTGCATCCTTACCAAGTTCATTGATTAGCTCTAGTAGTTTTCTGGTGGCATCTTTAGGATTCTCTCTGTATAGTATCATGTCATCTGCAAACAGTGACAGTTTTACTTCTTCTTTTCCAATTTGTATTCCGTTTATTTCTTTTTCTTCTCTGATAGCCATGGTCAGCTATTTCTTTTTTAAGTTTTACTGTTTCCTCACTGCCTCACCACATTTTGGTTTCTCTTTTGAGAAGATGTGGGGAGGAAATTTTCAAAGAAAAATGGAATAGGAATAATTTAAGCAGAATGAATTTCAATCACCAAAGCCAGTGATGGGAAGGCTGTTCCCAGATGGAGGCAGCTCATTTCAGCTTACAAATGGGCTGGTGTGAAGGAGGACAGAGGCACCACACATGACTATTCTCTCTGAAGCATCTGAACACTTCCTGCATTAGAAAATGGGACATTCTTTTGTAGATTCAGTGGAAGCTCTTAAAAAATCATTAACTTTAATTTTTAATTTTTTTAACATCTTTATTGGAGTATAACTGTTTTACAATGGTGTGTTCGTTTCTGCTTTACAACAAAGTGAATCAGTTATACATATACATATGATCCCATATCTCTTCCCTCTTGCATCTCCCTCCCTTCCACCCTCCCTATCCCACCCCTCTAGGTGGTCACAAAGCACAGAGCTGATCTCCCTGTGCTATGCGGCTGCTTCCCACTAGCTATCTATTTTACATTTGGTAGTGTATATATGTCCATGCCACTCTCTCACTTCGTCACAGCCTACCCTTCCCCCTCCCCATATCCTCAACTGCATTCTCTAGTAGGTCTGCATCTCCATTCCTGTCTAACCCCTAGGTTCTTCATGACCTTTTTTCCCCTTGTATTCCATATATATGTGTTAGCATACGGTATTTGTTTTTCTCCTTCTGACTTAACTTCACTCTGTATGACAGACTCTAGGTCCATCCACCTCACTACAAATAACTCAGTTTCATTTCTTTTTATGGCTGAGTAATATTCCATTGTGTATATGTGCCACATCTTCTTTATCCATTCATCTGTCGATGGACACTTAGGTTGCTTCCATGTCCTGGCTATAGTAAAGACAGCTGCAATGAACATTACGGTACGTGACTCTTTTTGAATTATGGTTTTGTGAGATTCATCTCATCCATTTTGCTACATATAGTTATAGATTGTTCATTTTTAAATTTTTTATAATTTATATTTACTGAAAGTAATATGAACTTGCTGTAAAGCAGTGGTTTTCCAAGTGTGGTTCCTGGACCAGCAATGTGGGCATCACCTGGAAATTTGTTAGAAATGCAAACTACCAGTTGGGGCACAGCCATCAGAGTTTTACCAAGATCTCCAAGGGATTCTGATCCATGCTAAAATTTGAGAATTGCTGCTCTAAAGCATTCAAAGAATTCAGAAGAATGAGTAAAATTAAAAGTCTCCATTCACCAGTACCCACTTCCCTCAAGGTAACCTTGTTACCTGATTTGGAGTAACATCTAATAAAACTTTTTCTAGGCTTTACAAACATCCACATTCAAAAGAGGTGGAAATATAAATATATTATAAACAGATATATTAGCAGCTCTTTTTTGTTCTTGGTATCTCTGGTTGGTATTCTGCAAGATATATTGCCTCATAAAAGGTGAAACCCTTTAAGAAATGGCTCAGTCTTGTTCACTGAATTTCAGAAGTCTAATTCTAGCATAACCTGCAGATGATGACTCAGAGCAAATTTTCTTTGATTCAAGGGTAGATGAGACTTTCTAGGCTGAGGGCAGAGAAGAGGCAAGTGATGAGAGCTTACAGACTGGTGAGTACTGAGAAGGGGTCCTATGCCCTCAACTCCTACCCCAGCCTTCAACCAAGCTCCTGGCTCAGGGGGACTAGGGTGTAGAAGCCCCTGGGGTGTTTTTTTGTGGGGGGGTGAGGAGCGGGGGTGAGCTGAGAGCAAGGTGGCTTTGAGATGCAAAAGAGCTATCTCTATTTTTTGTTCATTCATTGGGCTTGCTACAGTCTCCAAGGATTCCCCATGCTGTTCCGTAGTGCAGATGTGACAGAAGGGCCCATGTTCTTGAGTGGAGTACAGAAGCTTATTACCCCAGACCCTAGACTGGTATAGGATCTCAGAATATTCCCCATGTGTATGAGAGCGACACAGACATGGCACAGAGAGTGGGCAGATGCAGAGATATTACTGGCAGGAATGAGGCAGGATGCACAGACCTAAGTCACCTGGACCATATAAATAGGCTCAGGGAAAGTCTGTGGTGATTTATTGCAGTAAGAACACTTAACATGAGAGCTATCCTCTTTTTCTTTTTAATTAATTTATTTTATTTATTTATTTTTGGCTGCGTTGGGTCTTCACTGCTGTGCACAAGCTTTCTCTAGTTGTGGCGAGCGGGGGCTACTCTTTGTTGCGGTGTGCAGGCTTCTCATTGCAGTGGCTTCTCTTGTTGCAGAGCACGGGTTCTAGGCACACAGGCTTCAGTAGTTGTGGCGCCCGGGCTTAGCTGCTCTGCGGCATGTGGGATCTTCCCGGACCAGGGCTTGAACCATGTCCCCTGCATTGGCAGGCATATTCTTAACCATTGTGCCACCAGGGAAGCCTGAGATCTATCCTCTTAACAATATGGTCCAGTAATCCTACTTCTGGGATTTTATCCAAAAGAATTGAAATCAGGATCTCAAACAGATATTAGCACTCTCATGTTCACTGTAGCACTATTAACAATAGCCAAGATGTAGAAACAACATAAATGCCCATCAACAGATGAATGGATAAAGAAACTGTAATAAGTATAATGAATATAGACAATAATATTGTACTATATGTAACGTGATAAATATCATTACAACATCAATCCTCTTACAATATATAAATGTATCAAACTAACACATTGTACACCTTAAATTTACACAATGTTATATGTCAAATTATATTCAATAAAAAAGAGAAGTCAATTCATTAAAAAATTAACAGAAATATTTTTGTGAGAAACCAAAATAACAAATCACTACATTATGATCATCATTGTGATTATTAATGAGTAGATAACTTGGGGACATTAAATTAAAGACCTGAGGGTTGGGGGGATGTGAAATATACATGCAATAGAATATTACTCCGCCTTAAAAAAAATAAGGGAATTCTGCAATGTTTGACAACATAGATGATCCTTGAGGACATTATGCTAAGTGAAATAAGCTAGTCACAAAAGGATAAATATGATAAATAGGACTTGTATGAGGTATCTAAAAGAGTCAAATTCATAGACTCATAGAACGGAATAGTGGTTGCCAGGGGTTGAGAGAGGGGGAAATTTGAAATAGAAGAACATTTTAAATCTGGTAAGATAAATTCTCCCCTCATTTCTTTCTTTTCCAAATATCTTTTGGCTATTATGTTTTTAACCATTCAAAAGAACATAAAATTCAGTTTGTCATACGTTATTAAATATCTTACTAAGAATTTTGTTTGCTATTGAATCCATGAATTAATTTGATATAATTTTGAGGTATGTTTGAAAATTCATTTTTTAAACTGAGGTATAATTTACATATAACATTATATTAGTTTCACGTGTACAACATAATGATTTGATATGTGTAACATCTATCATCACACAGTTAAAATTTTCTTGTGATGAGAAATCTTAAGATCAACTCTCTTAGCAACTTTAAAATATATAATACAGTATTATTAACTATAGTCACCATGCTGTACATTACATCCTCAGAACCTTTTTCATTTATAACTGGAAGTTTGTACCTTTTGACCACCTTCACCCATTTCTCCAACCCTTCACCCCCACCTCCAGCAACCACCAATCGATTTCTCTGTACGATTGGATATATTTTTAATATTCACTCTTAGATCCACTGTCATAGTATGACTCTTATTTAGGTTTTCTTTTATGGCCTTCAGTGTTTTTTCCTAAAATAGATCTTGCACACTTCTTTTTAGTCTTATTCACAGGAGATTTTTGAAAATAGTTTTTCTTGCTATTGTGAGTGGGGTATTTTTTCCATAGCAATTTTTTTGTTGTTCACTCAAGAAATATTTATTGATAGGTGGTATGAGTCCACTGCATTTGAAAGTGGTTATTTCTGATGCATAGCAACGCTTTAAGGACTTTGGTATTCTTATTGTATACCTGGCCACTTTTACAGGTTTCCTAATTAGTTTTATAGTTCTGTGGTTGGTTCTCTTGGATTCACAGTGTCTGTAAATTATCATAATTTTTTCTTTTCCTTGTTAATATTTTGAGCTCTTCTTACATTTTAACGTCCTATTACATTGGCTAGGCTTTCCAGAACAATGTTGTGGAGATAATGAGCATTTCTATCTTGTTCCTACTGATAATGAGAATGCTGTTCAAGTTTCCCTGTTAACTGTGACGTTTACTATAAGTTTCTGGTACCTACTTGTTTTCAAGTTAAGAAATTCATATTCTTAGAATTATTAAGAGTTTTTATTCGGAAAAGTTTTTGAATTTTGTCAAAATAATTTAGCATCTAATAGAAGTAATATGACTTTCTCTCTATTCTGTTAATATGATTAATTATATTTTTGGTTCTTAATACAAATTATCCTTGCATTCCTGGAATGAACCCTTGGATCTAATATTCTTTCACTCTAGTTGGTTTTGTTTTGTTTTGTTTTGTTTTGCTGAAGTTTTATTTAAGACGTCTACATTTACTTTTGTTAAGTGAAATTGGCTTCTAAGGTCTTGTAAGATTTGAGTATCAGGGTTATGCTAGCCTAGAATGTATTGGCAAGCTTTTCATCATTTTCTATGCTCTAAAATTTTTAAGTAGAAAAATATTTTCTGTTCTTGATGAGATTGGTAGACCTGACCCATGAAACTAATTGGGCCTGTTACCTTTAGAAGGGTGGGTATTTTTATTATTTTCTTAAACATTTTATAGCTATTTACCCTTTCAGTCTATCTTTGTCTTCTTCAGTCAGGTTTGGTAGTTTACATTTTTCTAGGGAATCATCCATTCTATCTGAAAGGAGCCCGAAGCTTCCTGAGAATCCTCATGATTTTCAGTGTAATAAAGAACTGTCTTGGGCCTGAAAAAGTTTAGTGTTACTCCTTTCATTTGTTTTTTCTTTCTCCCCCTCACATTGTTCCTTGGTTTGTTTTTGAAGTCCAGAAGTTGCCAGGTTCTGCCGTGCTTCTTTTTCCAGCCACAACTCACTCTGCAGCAATCCTCTCTTCAACTCTTTGGGATTGCAATTTACTCTTCTTGTTCCTCTATTAGTCATCGTCATCTGGTCTCCTTATTCCAGAATTTCCTTCATATTTTGCCCTACTTTTGTCATTCCTTTATTTTTTCTTTTCCAGTACTTGATTGCAGTGCATCCCAAACGTTAAGGTATATACACTCACCTGAGGATCTTGTTAAAATGCAGATTCTGGTTCAGAGGATCTGGGGTGGACCTAAGATTCTGCATTTCTATCAACTCCCAGGTGCTGCTGCTGGTCCTTGGACCACATTTTGAGTAGCTAGGCTGTGGACCATGCTGAGAGAATTGAACGGAGCCTTGAAGATCAGTTGGTGCAACTTTCTCAAGAGTTAAACAAACAAGATTCATAAGGGTTAAGAGCCACGTGTCTTTAGTAGTGGCTGATCCAGGTCCTACTTAGTATATCACATTGCTTTCTCCCAGGTTGCCTTTAGGTCTTTGCAGATAAAGTCAGTGAAATGAGAGTATACCCCATTCAGATGTAATGCCTTTTTAGTTCAAACACACACTATGTATCTCAACAAAAGGAGTTCTGTTACAGCCAAGATCTCCAAAGATCACAGTAGATTTGGTCTTTATGCTCCTACCCTGGTGAAGTCGAGAGGTCAGCCACTTGCAGAAGAAAGCAATGTAGCTGGTGCTAAAAAAAACCAGACTATCATCACCATCATCCCATCTCCATTACCATTCTCATGCTAAATCATGCTCCCCCTACTCCCGACCAATCTCTCAATTTGTTTCTACACTACATTATAGTAACTTCACTGGCATATACCTATACATGCTGCAGTGCCTAGAAAATAGTAGGGAATAAGTAAATATTTGTTGAAAACATAAAGGTAAATTTAAAAACTGAATTTTCCCTATTGTCAAAGGGAAAGGGACCTCTTCTCCCTCCCCCTTAGAGCATTCCCCTGAGAAATCTAATGTTTGTTAATCCTTTCTCTAACTTTCTGATCTGTATGCAAACCTCTGCAAGGGCTAGGTAAACCTTATGTCAGCTTTACAACTAAGGAATGTTTCAGTTAAGGGTCTAAGAACCATCCCTGTGAAATGTAAACCTTAAGGAAGCTTTTTCTGTTATGCTATTTTTCTGTTACCTTGGGAATCTAGCTTAGGTGCCTCCCTCTGAGCTGTAAACAATTTGCTTCTCATAGAGATACGAGAAATTTTAATATTCCTTTGGATAAAAGAAATTAGCAAAAAAATGGCTGCCTCAATTACCAGGTGGACTCTGGATGAACTATGAAAGAATGCATAGCCAAGGGTGCTGTCAAGTCCTCTTATAATAAGACAAATTACCATTAGTGTAGTGAATTTGTATCTAATGGATTTTAACTGCTCAGATATATAAAAAGAATGGGATTTCTTTCTTTCTATTCTTATCTGATTTCCTATGAAGAAGCACACTGTAATTTGACTTAATGCTTTTTCAAAAAATAAATCTGTTTTCTTCCTTTTCTACATATTGTGGAGAGGATTTTTGGGGTTGACAGGGTTTAAAATTTTCCCCAATAAGGGAGAAAAGCAAAAATAAACCAGAATAGGAAGTCAGCAAAGGCAAGGAGGAAAGAAGGAAGGGAGGAAGGAAGAAGGGGACATTCACATGCAAAAAAATAAATGTAGACACAGACCTTATACGTTTTACAAAAATTAACTCAAAATGGATCAAAGATCTAAACGTAAAATGCAAAACTATAAAATTCCTAGAAGATAACATAAGAGAAAATCTAGGTAACCTTAGGCATGGTGATGATTTTTTTTTTAGATACAACACCAAAGGCATGATCCATGAAAGGAAGAACTGATGAGATGGACTTCATTAAAATTAAAAACCTCTGCTCTGTGAAAAAACAATGTCAAGAGAATGAGAAGACACAGAATGTGAAAACAAAATTTATAAAAGACACATCTGAAAGAGGACTGTTATCCAAAATATACAAAGTAGTCTTAAAACTCAACAATAAAAAAAGTGAACAACCCAAATACAAAAATGGGCAAACGACATGAATAGGTACCTCACCAAAGATACACAGATGGCAAGTAAGTATATCAGAAGATGCTCAACATGCTATGTCATTAGGGAATTGCAAATTAGAATGAGACATTATTGTACACCTACTAGAATGGCTAAAGTCCGAAACAGTGAGAACACCAAATGCTGTTGAGGATGTGAACCAAGAGGAACTCTCAGACATTGACAGAGGAACTGCAAAATGGTAGAGCCACTTTGGAAGCAGTTTGGCAGATTCTTACAAACGTAAAAAAACTTTTACCATATGATCCACCAGTTGTGCTCCTTAGTATTTACCCAAATGAACTGAAAACTGGCCATACAAAAACCTGCACCTGACTGTTTAGGGCAGCTTTATTTGCAACTGCTAAAACTTGGAAGCAACCAATATGTCCTTCAGTACATGAATGAATAAATTGTGGTACATCCAGACAATGGAATATTATTCAGTGCTAAAAAGAAATGAGCTCTCAAGCCATGTAAAGACATGGAAGAACCTTAAATGTTTATTACCAAGTGAAAGAAGGCATTCTGACAAGGCTACATACTGTATGATTCCAACTATATGACATTCTAGAACAAACTATAGAGATAACCAAAAGATTAGGGGTTATCGGGGGTTAGCAGGGAAAGAGGGATGAATAAGCAGAGCACAGAGGATTTTTAGGACAGTGAAACCAGTCTGTATGATACTATAATGATGGATACATGTCATTATACACTTGTCAAAACCCATAGAATGTACAACACCAAGAGTGAACCCTAATGTAAACTATGGACTTTCGGAGATTACAACGTGTCAGTGCAGGTTCATACATTGTAACTACCTTAATGTACTGCAAAATAATAATAATAAAATTTTGTGCTTTTCCTTTTCTCTTTTCCTGATACCAAAGGGAAATATAACAGCCTGATGATCTATATATAATGTTTACCTTGATTTCTTTTTTTTTTTTTTTTTTTTTGCGGTATGCGGGCCTCTCACTGTTGTGGCCTCTCCCGTTGCGGAGCACAGGCTCCGGACGCACAGGCTCAGCGGCCATGGCTCACGGGCTTAGTTGCTCCGCGGCATGTGGGATCTTCCCGGACCAGGGCACGAACCCGTGTCTCCTGCACCGGCAGGCGGATTCTCAACCACTGCGCCACCAGGGAAGCCCTGATTTCTTTATTAAGGTATAGATAGACTGTGTATGCTTTGCCCGATTTTCAGTAAAATGCTTTAAAAAGAAACGAATCATGAGATGAAACAACCCTTTATGTCAGGGAATATTTTGATGTTTGGAATACAAGTTTCCCAGAGAAGTCTGTGATTTGAGGAATTTGAGAGATAATTAGAAAGAATACCCATAATGTCATATATTTTTTCTAGTAGTCAATTATCTAGTAGTAAGTAGAAATATTTTTATTTTTAAATAAAGTGTTAAATTCCTAATCCTGTCTTTAATGTTTTCTATGAATGTATGTTTTGGGGGTAGAAAGGAAACTCTTTTCTCTTGTCCACAGAAGACAAATGACCATTTATACTTATTCCTTCTTTAGGAAGTACTAGGAAGAAAACACCCACTGTTCTCTCTACCTCACACTTGGTCCTCTCCAGTGCATGACAAATCTGATTAGAGAGATTTGAGGTAAAGACCACAGCTCATGCTTGGCCTTTCCTCTTGTTCTCCTTAGGACGGGCCTGCTCACAGCAAAACAGTTTTTCCTCAAAGGCAAGGCACATCCACTTCTGTCACTTTTTCTCCCATCCTTCAAGCCAAGTGAGGCTTCAGAATTTTAACTAAATAGATATTTATCTATTGTCTTTCTCTGCCCATCAGGAATGCAAACTCCCAGAAGGCAAAAACTATGTCATTTTATTGACTGTGTTTACCACAGACACTAGCAGAATTTTTTATTTATGCTACATATACATAGTACAAAATCTATTGGATGTTGAATACAATTCTCTTATCCTATGTTTAGTTAACTTAGACTTTTGGCTATTCCTTAAATATTCTCTAGGTTTTCCTACTGCCGTGCCTTTTTTATTCTGTTTCTTCATGTAATGCTCTTGCCCTCTAATTCCCACCCATGGTCTCATTTTTTCCATTCTGAAATCTTATTGATCCCTCAAGGTCTATCTTGTTCTCAGACATCCTCAGTGATTTCTCTCCTGATAAACTCAACCAAATATGATCTACTCCTATAAACACTCGTAATACTTTTATTTCTCTGAAAGAATTTATCATGTTTAAATTGACATTTTATCCAATCACGCGCATGCTTTCTCCCTTCCTTTTGATTACAATTTTTCAAAGGATAAGAACTGTGTTTTAGTCATCTATCTCCAACAGCACCTGGAAGTTAGCGGATGATTTAAAAAAAATTTTTTTGTAGTGGTATTACCAGTATAACTCTACTATTTAACTTTTTTAATCCATGGATTCAACAGCAAATATATTAGCTGATTTTCTAAGTCACAGTTTGATTTACTTACATTACTAAACAACAGGTATTGATTTTTACAAACCAATAACATGACATATATTTAATAATTCATAAAATAGGATTTCTAGTATGCTAATAAATGTAGGTTTAGTTTTCCCAGTGAGAAAGTTGTGTAACAATTTTGATATGACTGTAGAGTGGTTGCACCATTACCCTAATCATAAGAATCTTCAGATATGCAGATTCACTTTCCCCGATTACTGAGAGTTACAGTTAATATGCTCTCTCTCTCTATATATATTTTTTAACATCTTTATGGGAACATAATTGCTTTACAATGGTGTGTTAGGTTCTGCTTTACAACAAAGTGAATCAGTTATACATATACACATGCTCCCATATCTCTTCCCTCTTGCGTCTCCCTCCCTCCCACCCTCCCTATCCCACCCCTCTAGGTGGTCACCAAGCACCGAGCTGATCTCCCTGTGCTATGCGGCTGCTTCCCACCAGCTATCCACCCTACGTTTGGTAGTATATATATGTCCACGCCACTCTCTCACTTTGTCCCAGCTTTTTTAACTTTAAAAACTTAAAAAGAGATGTATTATCTAAGATAAAAATGTGAGAGAATTATGAAGGAAAAATTTTATTTTCTCACTTATAAGAACTTGGACTCCTTAAAAGGCATCTGGTAAATATGAAAATTATACTTTCAAAAGCTGTAAGTAGACGAAGGCTCCTAGCTGCTGAAAGTTTTATTTTATTAGAACATGGAGTACCAGATAATGTAAGGAGAATCTTTATTCTGCTTAAAGCCTGGGACATTTGATTTACTGCTCCCTGTCAGGGTAGAAGTTGGCATCCTCTGCTCACACAGGTATATTTCACCAACATTGTAAAACTGTACAGAGAATGGGCTATGCTTGTTAAATCCTTCTTCAGTCTTACTATTTGGTGATTTTTGACAATTATACCCAATCTTTTAATGCTAAGTCACTTTAAAATGCCAAAAATGCAATGACTACTTGTACACGTGCTTTTCTACTCAGATACAGGAGTACTTATTTCCACTAAGAACTATTCATCCAGAAAATGATGGAAATGATTTAAGTAGGTATGTTGTAAAATTTCAATTGCACTTAGGATCTGTGCAATGTTTGAGGCTGCTCTTTCTGAGAACTAATACCCTGCAAACTAGTAAAGTAACACACTGGTCTGAGCTGCCTGCATGTTCTTTGGCTCACTTTTTTAAACTTATAAATAGGGACCCATTTTCTCTTTTAAGGCTGGCACACATTATATGCTTGATCTTTTGACCTTCATTAAAGGGAGTTTTGTTTTCCATATCGCATGACATCTGTATACCCCAGCTTCTACTGTGCTGTTTGAGGATATTTTATTTAACAAAGCTTTGCTGCTGTCGGTTTTACCTTGTCTTGTCAGGAAACATGTGGCATACTAAAATTAAAATAATTCATAGAGGGTTGATAAAGTCACTAAGTACAAAGTATTAGTTTGGGTGTAGGCGGAACCGCAGGATATAGGGCAAGAACCCGAGACTCCTAACAGTGGAGTCGCTGCCATTTCTAGGTCCTAAGAAACAAGGGAGAAGTTACTGGAACCCAGAACATGAGAAAATTATGTAGAGTAGGCTACCTCAAGAAGATAACTTGAGCGACAGAGCCAGTCCAAGGCAACACTGCAGGAAAGGATCTTGGAGAATAAATACCCTGTTCTCTCTCTCTCCTTTTTCCCTTCAGTCTCCCAGAGCTCCCTGTAGGTTAAACCCAACCACAAGACAGAGGGTACAGGAGTCCTGATGACGTGGTCTATAGGGATACCAGGCAAGGAGCGGGGAGAGAAGGCATGAGAGCATAACTAGAGAGGAAGACGGCAGAAGTCCAATACAGCTCCTGTGCTATATGGTACACAGCGAACACCACAGCCCCCAACCTTTAACCTTCCGTATAGGCACAGCCTCAGTGTGATATACCAGGATAATAATGGGTGGGTGAATACCACCTTTTACAACACCTGACAAACAACTTGTCTCAATGAATTGGCATAATTTTGTAGTGCTTAATAATTCTCACCTGTGCTCACTTGTTGCTGGGCGCTGCTTAATTACCAGAGAGCTTCCGTTGAGGATTTTTCGCCCTCTTTGAGTCCAGACCTGTTGCAGAATTTTGGTTTTCACGTTAGTTTCAGATTATGATTTTTTTTAAGTGAGGCACAACTAAATCTTGAGTTCCTAGTCAAAGTCTACAACAGAGCCTGGGAACTAAAATGTTTACCACCCAACAGTTCAACTCTGTCACCTATGATATGTCTTCTATGCAAATTAACACCCACAAAACCGAACATAAGAATAGCACTGAACACTTGCAGATAGCTGGGGAAAAATCATGACATCCAGCAATCTGTGAAATATTCTTGTATTTTCAACGCCACTTTTGGCTGTGCATGGAGCCTTTCATGCCTTGCTTTCCTTCACTCCCTGGCAGCCATCTCCTTATAACCTTTTCCCTTTGGTCAGAACACGGAGGAAAGTGCCAACGCGATTAGTATGCCGGTGTCAGCCAATACTCTGCTGCCAAACAGCCTCTTCATTTGAATTGATGAAAACATGGTCAGCTGTGTCAACAGTGGGGACCTCAGCACTGAGAGGCCAAAGCCCATGGCAGGAAGAAAACTGCCCAATTCCACTTTCAAGGATGTGTCACTGCAGAACAACCTTCCTTAAGATACGGACAGGGTTTGCTTTCTCACGCCCTTCAGGTTCCTTGGGCGAGTGAGGTGTGCAGTCTTTTCTGATCACTCTATTATAAAATTACCCTCTCCAGACAGGTGAGAAGCCCTTGAGCTATTTCACCCAAGTCAACGCAGCTCACACTAACAGAACATCTACTACGTGCCAAGCTCTGTGCTAGGTGCTAGTGGTAACAAGATGAACGTCACACTGCTGACAAGGAGACCAATGCATAAATTCTGTTTGTTACAAACAAACACAAATGGCTGGTCCTTGTGGAACTCAAAAGAGGGAAAATAGAGTCTTCACTGGAGACATAAAAGCTGTCTGGGGCTGGATATTGAAGAATGAAGGAATATGGCATTCATAGATGGAGAAGGAAGAAGAGGAACTGCTAAGCAGAAGTGATAATCAGTGCAAATATTGTGTGATTATTTACAGAGTGAAGACGGTACAAAAATCATAAAGCCAGTAACTTCAGTAGGTAATGAATTACCATAAATATGTGTTGGTATATTGGGAACAGAACTATTTCCCATTTACTGTAAATTCTCAGTGTATAGCACAGGGCATGACACAGAGTAGGGATTTAATAAATGAAATGAATGAATGGTCATTAGGTGTCTTAAAAAACTGTTAAAAATTTTTTTTTTAAGATGTAAGCACACCACAGATTTTGAAGTGACCTGTAGAACTTACAATCTTTACCAAGATGAGTTGGACTACATAAGAAATTATAATTTAGTTGATAGTAAGGGAATATTGAGGAAACATAGTAAGTTAGGATTTTTGATGTGGTAGGCTCACAACTTAAGTCTAAACATTTGGGATTAGGAGGCATCAAAAAATCTTCAGATCCCTACACATCTTATAACAACCATCCCTTTCATATTAATCAATGAGTTCTCTATGGGGCCTGGTAGAGCTTACTCTGGGACTATACTGAGTTCTCCCCCCTTTGCCTGAGGCGAGCAAAAGGAGAGATTATGAGAGTCCCTTAGGAACTGTGCCTGAGCTGCACTGTCCTTGTCAGAGTCTGCTGTATATTTGAAGAATATACCAGATATCCTTTGATATATGCAAGCTTCCACCACAGAAACACTCGTATGTTCACATACTGTGTTACGTTAGGTGACTTTGCTTCTTCTTTCTGAGAAAGATACCTTTTGGGACAATAGATGCTTCAGTTTAAGAGAAAGAGGCTAATGCTTCTCCACCTGACACAAACCTACCTGTCCTGATTGACAGTGGCATCAGTAAAACTTAAGACTCTCCTACAAAGAGAAAGAGGAGAGGCATAAACAAAAAGAATAAGCTAGCAACAATGCACTCGCTGAGAAAAGCAACAAGCTTGATACGTTTTAGAGACTGGGTAATGAGAAGGCCTGCGCAGCAAAATGAGAAGAAAACTGTTGGAAGAATGTTCAATAATGCCTTTGCTCAGATTCACAGATTGGAAGCTCTCAAACACTATGGTGCAAATTAAAGATATGCCAAGCAAAGGAAATTAATTATTAACAAAGTCAAGGCAGCATAGGAATCATAAGATTAGTGACATCAATTTTCAAGTGAAAAAATTACAAATAAAGTGTATCCATAATGTAAAGAGAGGAAGCAGTTGTAATTTCATAGCTCCTACAATGCCACCCCACTGAGTGCCCAAATTCCTCCAAACTGTCCTCCCACTTTCCTCCAAAAATCATCGAGACTTTATTGTTGTTGTTGTTGTTGTTAGATCATAAGTTTGGGGGTTTTGGGGGGTTGTTTTGCGGTACGCGGGCCTCTCACTGCTGTGGCCTCTCCCGTTACGGAGCACAGGCTCCGGACGCGCAGGCTCAGCGGCCATGGCTCACGGGCCCAGTCGCTCCGCGGCACGTGGGATCTTCCCGGATCGGGGCATGAACCCGCGTCCCCTGCATCGGCAGGCGGACCCCCAACCACTGCGCCACCAGGGAAGCCCAGATCATAAGTTTTTAATACTTATTTTTGTATTTGAAAGTTCAAGGAAAACTCTTTATTTGAACATGTAGTAAAGTTCCTTATAATTTGATGGCATATAAAAAGAACACATTAGAACTCAGCTTATCACAGAAACAATTCAGCAACATGATGTGAATGGGACAAGAAGAAATGGGGGAACTAGTGTACAGGTTCTTTAGGGACCAGGGCTCTTTTGTCCCACCTCCAATAGGAACTGGAACAAAAAAGGAGGTACATCAACTGCCAAAGACTTTGAAGCAGAAAGAGTAGAAGTAACTATCTGGGCTTTCCCCCTCATATTATCCTTCTATTTCTTCTCAGTGCCTTCCACTAGCTGCCCCGAACCTGAAGCCATAAAGCAAGAGGTTCTGGGGAATGTAGTGTGCAGAAATAAGTGCCCTGAAACATAGATAAGAAGAGGAAAACAGCAAGGATTGTATCTGAGCAAACAAGCAAACGACTAGAGAAGGGAAACGGCAGTGGTTTTAAAACACGTTCATACATTCTTTGACATTTCTGCTACCAAAAGTGGAGTCTAATTCCCCTCCACTTGAATATCACTGGCCTTAGCAACTTGCTTCTAAGGAACAGAATGTAGCAAAAAGGGAATGCGTGAAGTCGTAAAAGATACAGCTTCCACCTTGTTGGAACCCAGGTTCTTTGAGGTGCAATCCAGCAGAGGGAATTTAATATAGGGAGATCGTTGCAAACAGTTTGTAAAAAAAAAAACTGAAAAATTAAACAGAGGGCAGAGAGGCGGTCTAGGGATTAGCAACAGCCAAGCAAAGATGAATAAAAGGACCCATGTAGGTGGTCTGGTCACAGCCCCAGCTGAAGTTCCAGCTGACAGATGGCACTGAGGGCCAGACAAGCGAGGGAGTGAATCTTCAGATGATTCTAACCCCAGTATTCAAGACATCCCTGCTGATGCCACATGGAACAGAGACAAGCTGTCCCCACTGAGTCCTGCCCAAACTGCACATCCGTGAGCAAAAAATAAATACTGCCGTTGGTTGTTAAAGCTGCTAAGTGGTGTGGCGGGTTGTTAAAGCCGCTAAGTGGTGTGGCGGGCTGTTAAACACCAACGGTTAACCCCAACAGGACCTGAGAGCAAACAAACCAGCGACTCACTCAACATCATTCTCATTTTCCCATTTCTGCTTCAGCTAACATCTGAAGGTCTCAGTCAGACCCAACCATACTTCAATTTTATGGCCATTTTAGATGTTTATTGGCCAGTGTTACTGGCAGTAAAGACAATTTTTCAACTCATTAATTCTGATTATACATCCAAAGGATGAACGATTGTTCACTGAAGCTACGGTTTATTCCTCCAGTTAGATATATTTCCGTATGAAGGTGTTAACAGAGCTTGGTCTCTTCATATGAAATGTAAGACTTTGAAACTTTAGTTACCTATGTGGAATTCAATTTAATTTACTGTAATTTACTATTAATTTGAAATAAAGGCCAACTCATTGACTAAAAAAAATATTATCTATTTGAAGAGTATTATTGCATAAGAGATTAATTTGATAATTGTGACATTTATTTTACATGTTACCCTTTCACAGCATGGGAAAAGGTACACAAAAAAGGAAATGGATGAGGGGAGCAAAGTGGAAGAATAAGGGAGGAAACAGTGGAATGTTGAGTGCAAAGGAGAGAGAAGCACACTAGTGAAGAAGAACGCTGATCCTGATCTACTTTTACAAGCATGCTGATTCACTGGCCCTTTCACACAATGGGAATGTTTTCTCAGTGGGAAAGAAGAAAATAAACAGAACTGGTACATTTCCCAGTATGTTTCTGGAGACAACAGATTCAGGAGGGCTTGCTGGAAAACATACCAGATGGACGCAGGAGACCAGACTGTGCCACTAACAAGCCATATGACAGTCAGGTCACTTACTGTCTTTGTAGCTTAATTTCTTCATGGGGAAAAAAAAAAAAACACACATGGGTTATACCAGATGATTTCTAAGGTTTGTAAGTTCCAGCAATAAAATTCTAAAATTTTATTATTTACGGGGACTTTCCTCTTGCCTGAATGACTCTAGATTCGGATGCTGTGCTTAATCCTAGGGCAAAAGAAATGTTAGGCTGATAAAACTGATACATAACGACTTGTCCCAGCCTGACAATCTCCTGCACACCTCACTGTAAATTCTAGAGTAGCAACTCTGACACCAAATCCCAGCTATTGCGTTTGTCTTATTTATTTATTTTTTAACAAGCCAAAGTTCTATTTGTTTTTTTAAACAGGAAAATTATGCTAATATGAAACAGATAAGAACGGACCAAAATCAAAACACGCAAAAGCACAACACACACCACCGGACCAGTGCAAACCCTTCCCCCACCACTCCCCCCAGGTTTCGAAACCTTTATTACAGATCCCCAAAGATCAGAGTGTATTGGAGAGGTCACAGTATTGCATCAGAAAAAGAGACATTCACGCCAACATCAAACACACAATGCAGAAGGCTTTCAGTGATGAGCACGGATTTCTAGAACGCTACCACGTATGCTAGTCCCTGGGCCACTTTTTAAAGTTGCTTTTAAAAAGGATTAAAAGTGCACAGACACTTTCATAAGGCACAGATTGTTGTACAGGTCATCTCACTAGGGACTTGAGAAAAACAGTGAGAAAATCAAATACCGAGAGATGCCAGGAGGCCACGTGTTCCTGAGCCAGAGTCCCTTTGCCAGAACCGGCGCAGAGACAGGATTGAGCAGTGGAAGGTGACTGCCTCTCATTCGCCAAGACTTTGCACAACCCTATTCTGAGTGACTGGGGGCTCTCTGTCGACTTGGGGATTGATTGCCAGCCACCAGTCCCAAGGCCTGAAAAGTAGCAGGTAGCTATGTCCCCGTGTCTCCCTGGCAAGACCTGAAGGCGATTATCGGTTGGTGGGGCTCTTGAGGGTTCTGTCCAAGGCCATTTCGGCAGCAGCTCCGTGACTACAAGATGCCCGGCATTCCTAATGCAGAGAAAGCCTTCTGAAGCGTGCAGGGGGCTCTGGGTCTGGAAAGCAGTTGTGTACTCACTAAGATAGACCCCCGAGGCAACAGAATGGCCAGGAAAGCCCATGCACTCTGCCCCAAATGTCTCATAATGTCACTCCCTCTGACATCAGAGCTGGGGCCCTGTCCTCTCAGCTCTGTCTTCCTGGTACCCCACACCTAGTGGGCACTCAGCAAATGTTTGCTGAATGACTTTGTGTGCATGTATACATGGTGTTCTACCAAACCCTGAAGACTCACAACCTGATTTCTGATTTACTCAGTAAACCTTTAATGAGTACCTACTATGTGCTACCACAGGACCCAGCACTGGACGGGTCAAATACAACTTTACAAATCTGCCCACCTCCTGCTCTGGACTGTGAGCTCCCTACAGGTCTTTAGACCCGGTTCCCATCCCTGCGTCCAGAACACAGGCCACGCTGACCAGTGGTTGTCGGATGACTAGAAAAGCGTTGCTATACTTAGGGGAGCAGCTGCCCTGGGTAGCTAAATCCCAGAAGACTCCCAGTTCTCAGAATGGGCTAGAAAAATGAGTTTGTCTTGACTTGGAAACAGCTCAATTTCTCTGGTGGTTCACAATGAACAGGCACCAGACCACAACAAACGGGGCATCCTCTGGTCTTCCTGTCCTCACCCTGGGGGCCCTACTTAAGGGGGTGGTGGTCACAGCCTCTCCCCGAAGTTGCCCCTGATGGGCGCCCCCATGGAACAGGAGGAGGCCCTTGGGTTGGACCCAAGCTCACACGTGGCTCAGCTCCGCCGGGAGAAGGGGGGCAGTAGGCAGATGAGCCTGAAAGGAAGGACACTTGTGCTCCCAGGGTCTGGGCGGCAGAGGGGCCACAGTCTGGGGCTGGAACCCTCACACAAGGGCGGGTGCCCAGCTCACTCCAGGGGCTGCCCAGGTGAGCTTCAAGGAAGAAAACTCAAGCAGTCTCGAGCTTTCTGGCCTCGGGGCCAGGCAGTGGAGAGCGTGGGTTTTGGCATCAGGCACTCCTGGGTTTGAAGCCCAGTCCTGCCACCTCCTGCTTCACTTCCAGCACCTTAGTTCTCTTACCTGCCAACTGGGGATAATATAGTATTTCACTGATTCTAGGAGCACAGCTTTTCCACTTAACATATCGGAATAAAATGAATTGTATAGCCGTGGCACCTTTCAGTTGAAATTGGCAGTGTTTTTCCCTTAGTGGTACACAGAATGGTGTGTTTTGTCATCAGTGGTGTCTTTTTTTTTTTTTTTTTTTTTTTTTGTGGTATGCGGGCCTCTCACTGTTGTGGCCTCTCCCGCTGTGGAGCACAGGCTCCGGACGCACAGGCCCAGCGGCCATGGCTCACGGGCCTAGTCGCTCCGCGGCACGTGGGATCCTCCCAGACCAGGGCACGAACCCGTGTCTCCTGCATCGGCAGGCGGATTCTCAACCACTGCGCCACCAGGGAAGCCCTCAGTGGTGTCTTTGATATGACTCAGTATGGTACTAAGATCTACCTGACAGGATTGACGTGGGGATGAACCTCTCCAGCCCAGTGCCGGGCACACAGTGATGCCAAACAAAGGAGACTGGTTCCCTTCCCTCTTCCTCCTGGCCCCCTCTCCAGACACAACCTACAGGGCGGTGTGGGCAGCTCCTCTGCAGCGCTGAATAAATCAGTTTAGAGCATCCGGAAATGTCTGGGTTTTAGAAGATAAACACCCCCTTAATTCCTCTTGGAAACAGGGAGGCCACCAGGTCCTTCCTTCCCAGGTAATAGGTCACCAGGCGCAGGGCCTGGTCCACCCTGGGTCCAGGCCCTCGATCCCTGGATTCCTGGCTGTGGTTGCACTGACCCTGGCTGGAACCCGAGGGGACAAGAGAGAGGAGCTGGCTCCCCCAGGCCGCCGAGACCACCGGGGCTTGTAACTGTGGCTCAATCCAGTCAGGGAGCTGCTGCCTGGAGAACCACGGGCCTGGGGGCGACGAGCCCTCTCACACGGGGCCTGTGCACGGCCTTGCCCACACCCGGCACGTGGGGGAGACGGAAGGCTCCAGCGGACCAAATTCAGCTGGGTGCCAAGCACTGCCTAGGTTTGCAAACTCTTATCTTGGCAAATGCTGGGGTGCCAGTCACTCCCCTAAAGATTCTGCTGCAAAATTAAAACCTGGGAGTGTTTCCCAAGTTCACAAGGGAAAAAGAACCAATCAGGGATTCTTGCAGGGGCAAGAGTAAGGTTTCAGAAGTTGAGAACAGGTCGGAATACCAGGCAGAGAAGAAGCAGATAGTCCAAGACCTGGAGCATCGTAAGGGCACGGACTGACTGGCCTTATGGGCCTTGATCTGACGAGGGGGACCCCAGACACGCAGCAAACATTTGTTACATGGAGGCAAAAACTCTCCATGTCCTCCCTTCCCTGCCTCCCTCAACAGAAGAAGAGATTAGGAACTCATTTATTTTGTAACTGAAAGTGTGTACCTCAATCATCTCCCTCACCTATTTTTCCTCTCTCCCACCGCTATCCCCTCCGACAACCATCCCTTTGTTTTCTGAATCTATGACTGTTTCTGTTTAGTTGTGTTAGTTCATTTGGGTTTTTTTAGATTCCACATATAAGTTAAATCATACAGTATTTGTCTGGCTTATTTCACTTAGCATAATACCCTCTGGGTCTATCCATGTTGTCACAAATGGCAAGATTTCATTCTTTTTATGTCTAAGTAATAATATGAGTAATATATATGATATCTTCTTTATCCATTCATCTATTAAAGGGGCACTCTGGTTGCCTCCATGTTTAGGTATTCTAAATAATGCTGCAGTGAACATACAAGTGCCTATATCTTTTATAATTACTGTTTATGTTTTCTTTGGATAACTACCCAGGAATGGAATTGCTAGACTGTATGGTAGTTCTATTTTTAAGTTTTTGAGGAACCTCCATACTGTTTTCCATACTGGCTGCACCATTTTATATTCCCACCAATAGTGCACAAGGGTTCCCTTTTCTCCACATCCTCACCAACACTTCTTATTTGTCGTCCTTTTGATAACAGCCATTGTGACAGGTGTGAAGTTATATCTCATGGAGGTTTTAACATGTATTTTGTTTCATTTAAAATCAGCGGGTTTTTTTTTTGGGGGGGGGCATTCCCTGGTGGTCCAGTGGTGAGGACTCCGTGCTCTCACTGCCAAGGGCCTGGGTTCAATCTCTGGTCGGGAAACTAAGATCCCGCATGCCGTGTGGTGTGGCCGAAAAATAAAATTAAAAAAAAAAAATAAGGGGCTCCCCTGGTGGCACAGTGGTTGAGAGTCCGCCTGCCGATGCAGGGGACGCGGGTTCGTGCCCCGGTCCGGGAAGATCCCACGTGCCGCGGAGCGGCTGGGCCCGTGAGCCATGGCCGCTGAGCCTGAGCGTCCGGAGCCTGTGCTCCGCAACGGGAGAGGCCACAACAGTGAGAGGCCCGCGTACTGCAAAAAATAAATAAATAAATAAACTCAGGGCTTCATTTTTTGAAATTTAACTTATAAACATTAAAACACAGAGATCTTAAGTGTACATGATGTATTTTGACAAATGTATGCAACTATGAAACCAACATTTAAATAATTATAAAGAACATTCTCATTATCCCACAGTGTTCTCCCTTTATCTTTTGTCAATCTCCTTGTGGAGGAAACTACTCTTCCAATTTTTTTCACAGTATATTGCTTGTTCTTGAAAACACTTGTTAACTTATTTATAAATTAAATTTCTTTAAGAGATAGTCACATACTCAAATCCCCTACTTCTTGAGACACTAGAAATGGTGAGTTGTATTTTTCAAGGCATTTGTCAATTTCATTTAGCTTATTGCATTTATTGGCATAAAGGGGTTCATAATGTTCTCTTATTACTCTTTTGATATGTGTAAGATCTGTAGTAATGTTCCCCCTTGAACTCTTATACTTTGTCATCTTTCCTCAACCTGGGTTTGAGAATTTTGCTGAATGTTTTAAGGAATCAAATTTGGCTTTGTTTCATCTTTGTTTACTATTTTATTGACTTCCACCCTTATCTTCCTTATTGTCTACCTTCTACATACTTTGGGTTTGTCTTTTTCTGACTAATATAAAGTAGGAACTTCATTGATTTGAAAACATTTTTCTTTTTCCAATATAGGCATTTAAAGCTATAAACTCCCAACTAAGCAACACTTTAGCAACAGTCTGTACATTTTTACATATTTTGTCTTATCAGTATGTTTTAAATATTTTCTAAATTTCCTCATGGTTTCTCCTCTGACACAAGTGTAAATAGATTTTCTGGTTATCTTTTTGCTGATGATTCTTTATTTAACTCTGCTGTGGTCAGATAATATAATGACTTCAATTTGGGGGGATTTATTGAGAGTTATTTCATATGCACATATAGAGAATGTATATTCTGTGATTGCTGTGGGAGTAGTATTCAGTACATGTCCATTAGATCAAGTTGGTTAAAAGTGTTGTTTAAATCTTCTATATTATTAATAATTTGTCTCCTATCAACTCCTCTGAGAGAGAAGTGTTAAAATCTACAAATATTATTGTGATTTCCTTTTTTTTCTATCAACTTTAGATTAAGGTATTTTGGAGCTATGTTATTAGGTACATATACATTTAGGATTGTTATGTCTTCTTCATGAATCATTATGAAATGATCCTCTTTACCTCTGTTAATAGTTACTGTTGAGAATTTTATTTTCTGTTATATTTATTTTGCCTTACCAGCCTTCTTATACTTCATGTTTGCTGGTATACCATTTTCCCTCTTTCTAATTTCAACTAATATATATCTTTATATTAAATATATGCTTCTTAATAACATATAATTTAATGTTGTTTGTACTAACCATTCTGATAATCTCAACCTTTTAGAATGTTTAATGCATTTATATTTAAATTAATAATAGACATGGTTGAGTTTAAATCTACCATTTTATATTTGTCACATTTCTTTGTTCATTTTTTCTTCCCCTTTAAAAATTATTTTGGTTGAGAATTTTTTGTTTTCCATTTAATCTCCTCTATTGGCTCCTTAATTATATCTTTGTATTATTTTAGTTATTTTTCTGAGTATTGCAATGTGCCTATATAACTTATAATCTAACTTTGAGTGAATATACCACGTCAAGAATAGCATAAGAACTTCCCAATAGTTTAATTCCATTTTAGTTTTGCATTCATTTTGCTATTGTTGTCATATTTCTTTCTTCTGTATCTGTGAAACTCCACAATAAATTACTATTTTTTCTTTAAATAATAAGTTGTCATTTATAAAAATTGAGACAAAATATATTTTATATTTACCCATAAAATTACCCTTTAGAACTCTTTCTTTCTTCCTGTGGAGCTGAGTTTCCATATGGTACAATTTCCTGTTAGAATGAAGATCTTCCTTTAACATTTCTTATAGTACAGAACTGATTATTAATCTTTTCAGTTTCAATTTATTTAAAATACCTTTATTTAACCTTTTAAAATATTTTCACTATAGAATTCTAAATTGACTCTTCTTTTCTTTTAGCACTTAAAAAAAATTCCATTGCCTTCTAGTTTCCACTGTTTCTGATAAGAAGTAATTTATCATAATAATTTCCCTATATGTAGTGTGTCTTTTTTCCTTTGGCTGATTTTAAGGTTTTTCTTTTTATCTTTTGTTTCTGGCAGTTTGACTATGATGTGTCTGTGGTTTTATTCTTATTCATCCTGCTTGGAATTTACTGAACTTCCTGAATTTGTGTATTGAGGTTTATTCTTCAAATTTGGAGCCATTTTTTATTTTTCATGAGCTGTTCTCTTTTCTTCTGAAAATCCGACTACATACATATTAGTACGTTTGATATTGTTCCTACTCATTGATGTTCTATTTTCTCTAGATGGTTCATTTTGGATAATTTCTATTAATATGTCTTAAATTTACCGTTCCTTCTTCTGTGTCCAATCATTTTTGCATTTCATACATTTTCATTCTAGTTCAAAAATTTTTCATTTTGTCACTAAAAGTTCAGATGTGTTTGATAAACACTGGCTATTCTACCCTAAGGAAAAGTAGCAATCTCTTAGAAAGATATCAAGAGAGAGAAGGGCTAGACATCAGATATTTCACTCTGAAGGAAGGATACTGCATAGGCCTCTTGCAAGTTACATATATTTTAGATTCTACATATAAGTGATATCATATGATATTTGTCCTTCTCTTTCTGACTTACTACACTTAGTATGATAATCTGCAGATCCATCCATGTTGCTGCAAATGGCATTATTTCATTTTTTTATGGCTGAGAAATATTTCACTGTGTATATATACCATATCATCTTTATTCATTCCTCTCTCAATGGACATTTAAGTTGATTCCATGTGTTTGTTATTGTAAATAGTGCTGGTATGAACACTGGGGTGCACGCATCTTTTCAAATTATAGTTTTGTCCAAATATATGCCCAGGAGTGGGATTGCTGGATCATATGGTAACTGTTTTTAGCTTTTTAAGGAACCACCACAGTGACTTCCATATATTCCCACCAACAGTGTAGAAGGGTTCCCTTTTCTCCACACCCTCTCCAGCAATTTGTAGACTTTTCAATGACTGCCATTCGGACCAGTGTGAGGTGACACCTCATTTTATTATTATTATTATTATTATTTTTTTTTTTTTGCGGTACTTGGGCCTCTCACTGCTGTGGCCCCTCCCGTTGCGGAGCACAGGCTCCAGACGCGCAGGCTCGGCGGCCATGGCTCACAGGCCTAAGCTGTTCCGCGGCATGTGGGATCTTCCCGGACCGGGGCACAAACCCGTGTCCCCTGCATCGGCAGGTGGACTCTCAACCACTGCACCACCAGGGAAGCCCAACACCTCATTTTAGTTTTGATTTGTATTTCTCTAATAATTAGAAACATTGAGCATCTTTCCATGTGCCTGTTAGCCATCTATATGCCTTCTTGGGAGAAGTGTCTATTTAGGTCTTCTGCCCATTTTTTGACTGGGCTTTTTTTTAAATTGAGCTGTATGAGCTGTCTGTATATTTTGGAAATTAAGCCTTTGTTGCTTGCATCATTTGCAAATATTTTCTCACGTTCTGTAGGCTTTATTTCATTTTTTATGGTTTCCTTTGCTGGGCAAAAGCTTGTGAGTTTGATTAGGTCCTATTTGTTTATTTTTGCTTTTATTTCTATTGCCTTGGGAGACTGACCTAAGAACACATTGATATGATTTATGTCAGAGAATGTTTTGCCTATGTTCTCTTCTAGAATGTTTTGCCTGTGTTCTCTTCTAGGACTCTTCTAGGTGTCATGCCTTCTACTTAAGTCTTTAAGCCATTGTGAGTTTATTTTTGTGTATGGTGTAAGGGAGTGTTCTAACTTTACTGATTTACATGTGGCTGTCCAGCTTTCCCGACACTGCTTGCTGAAGAGACTGTCTTTTCTCCATAGTACACTCTTGCCTCCTTTGTCAAAGATTAATTGACCATAGGTTTATGGGTTTATTTCTGGGTTCTCTATTCTGTTCCACTGATCCATATGTCTGTTTTTGTGCCAATACCATGCTGTTTTGATTACTGTAGCTTTGCAGTATTGTCTGAAGTCTCGGTGGGTTATGCCTCCAGCTTTGTTCTTTTTCCTCAGGATTATTTTGGCAATTCTGGATCTATTATGGTTCCATATAAATTTTAGGATTATTCTAGTCCTGTGAAAAATGTCATGGGTAATTTGATAGGGATCATATTAAATCTGTACATTGCTTTGGGTAGTAAGGCCATTTTAACAACATTAATTCTTCCAATCAAAGAGCATGGGATATCTTTCTATTTCTTTGAATCATCTTCAATTTCCTTTATCAATGTTTTAAAGTTGTCAGCATGTAAGTTTTTCACCTCCTTGCTCAGGTTTATTTCCAAGTATTTTATTTTTTGATGCAATTTTTAAAAGGATTTGTTTTTTTACTTTCCCTGATATTTCATTGTTAGTGTAAAGAAATGCAACCAATTTCTGTATGTTAATCTTGTATCCCGCTACCTTGCTGAATTTGTTTATCAGTTATAATAGGTTTTGTGTGGAGTCTTTAGGGTTTTCTATATAGAGCATCATGTCATCTACGTATAATGAAAATTTTACCTCTTCCCTTCCAATCTGGATACCTTTCTTTCTTTTTCTTGTCTGATTTTTGTGGCTAGGACTTCCAAAACTAGGTTGAACAGAAATCGTGAGAGTAGGAATCCTTGTATTCTTCCAGAGTTTAGTGGGAAGGCTTTCAGCTTTTCGCCATTGAGTATTGTGTTGGCTGTGGGTTTGTTATAAATAGCTTTTAGTATGTTGAGGTATGTTCCCTCTATACCCACTCTGGCAAGAGTTTTTATCATGAATCGATGTTGAGTTTTATCAAGTGCTTTTTCTGAATCTATTGAGATGATTGTGTGGCTTTTGTCTTTTGTTGATGGAGTGTATCACATTGATTTATTTGCATATGTTGAATCATCCTTGTGACCCGAGGATGAATTCAACTTGATCATGGTGTATGATCTTTTTAAATTGTTGCTGGGTTCAGTTTGCAATATTTTGTTGAGAATTTTTACACCTATAGTCATCAAAGATATTGGCCTGTAATTTTTTTGGTGGTGTCCTCGTTTGTTTTTGTTTTGTTTTGAAACAAGCTCTGGACAGTTTTATTAAAGAAAAATTATGCATGATTTACTATTCATCAGTCTTTTCTGGCATGCTTCTAATGATATCAGAATCACCTGGACCAATAATAGCCAGTGTGCATACTCTGCAGTATTTTCCACATTCTGTGCCCAATGTTATTGCCACTGTAGTGAAGGACACCAGTTTTGGCCAACATGGCATAACACTCTATTTCAGATTCCTCAAGGATGGGAAGTTATTGGTGAGGATGACCAGTTTTGCTTTGCCTTGTCTGATCATTTTCAGAGTCTGCTTCTAGCCCAGCAGGTACTTTCCACTTTTCATAATGAGTTGGAGCCTAGAGCTGATTGACTCCAGAGACTTCTTCATCTTCTTTGTGGCCACCATCTTCCTGCCTTAGGTGCAGAACTCACCCAACCAAGTGCAGCTGCAAAAATGGCTGGGGAGCAAGAAAGGTGTCTGGTTTTGATATCAGGGTGATGGTGGCTTCATAGAATACTTTGGGAGTGTTCCTGCCTCTTCAATCTTTTGGGAGAGTTTGAGAAGAATTGGTGTAAGTTCTTCTTTGTATGTTTGGTAGAATTGCCCCGTGAAGCCTTATGGTCCTGGACTCTTGTTTGCAGGGAGATGTTTTTTTGTTTGTTTTTGTTTTTTTAATTATTACAGATTCTATTTCACTTCTAGTGATCAGTCTGTTCCAATTATCTATTTCTTCTTGGTTCAGTTTTGGTGGGCTGTATGTTTCTAGAAACTTGTCCATTTCTTCTAGGTTGTCCAATTTGTTGGCATATAATTGTTCATAGTATTAGCTTATGTTTTTCTGTACTTCTAGGGTGTTGGTAGTTATTTCTCACCTTTCATTTCTTATTTTGTTTATTTGGGTCATCTCTTCTTGGTGAGCCTGGCCAGAGATTTGTTGATTTACCCTTTGGTTTACCCTTTCAAAGAACCAGCTCTTGATTTTATTGATTTTCTATTGTTTTTCGGTCTCTATTTCCTGATCTGTATTGTTTCCTTCCTTCTACTGACTTTAGGTTTCGTTTGTTCTTCTTTTACTAATTCTTTGAGGTGGTAGGTTAGGTTGTCTGAGATTTTTCTTGTTTTTTGAGAAAGTCATGTATTGCTATGAACTTCCCTCTAAGGACTGCTTTTGGTGCCTCCCAGAGATTTTGTATGGTCGTGCTTTCATTGTCATTTGTCTCAAGGTATTTTTTAATTTCCTCTTTGATTTCATCATTGGCTCATTTGTTTTATAGTAGCATGTTGTTTAGTCTCCACATAATCTTTTTTTTTCTCATTTCTCTTTCTGTGGTTGATTTCTAGTTTCATGCCTTTGTGCTCAGAAAAGATGCTTGAAATAATTTCTATCCTCTTAAATATGTTGAGACTTGTTCTGTGCCCTAGAACATAGTCTATCCTAGAGAATGTTCCAATTGCACTTGAAAAGAATGTGTATTCTGGTTTTTGCTTTTATTTTTTTCCTGGATGTAACATCCTGAAAATATCAATTACGTCTAACTGTTCTATTGTGTCATTTAGATTGTTGCCTTATTGACTTTCTGTCTATAAGATCTGTCCATTGATGTGAGTGGGGTGTTAAAGTCCCCTACTGTTATTGTATTCCTGTCAATTTCTCCTTTTATGTCTGTCAGTATTCGTTTTATGTATTCAGGTGCTCCTATATTGGGTGCATATATGTTAACAAGTATAATATCCTCCTCTTGTATTGATGCTTTTATCATTATATAGTCTCCTTCTTTATCTTTCTTCATGGCCTTTATTTTAATGTTGATGACGTTTTATGATCAGCCAATTATATCACTGTGAATTCTACAGAGACTTTGGCTGCCCATCCTTTCTTGTCCTTATGAAAATGCAGTTATAACTCTGTGAAATCTTGAGAAACTTTAAGTTGCCCATTCTCATCTACCCTCAATGATGAGTGCGAGCAATCCATCAAGGAGGAGATTTTCATTGTGTTGAATTGGTGGTGGTCAACTTGGCCTCACTGCTTCCAGTCCCTCCTAAGTCTGGGAACTATGTTTCTCAGCATCACCTTCACACTACAGACCCAGGCTACGGTTTACCAGTGAGAGGAACTCTTGTGAACATTGGAAAGTAGAAACGATAAAGAAGCTATTATTGCTCAATACATCATGACAACCAGAGGGGCAGGCATCTACTTCCAGACCACTCTGCAAACTCCGACTGTGTGGTATTTGAAGTTTCTTGGACTTCCCAGGATTGGCAGCTTCTTCACTCATTCCAAGCTTTCAGACTGATGTCACAGTGGCTGTTTCTCTGATCCTTCAGCTATATACTTCCAGGCCTTCACTCTCCTAATTCCCATTTTAACCCCTAATTGCTATATTAAACCTCTTATTTCCTTAATTCTTAGAGTGACTTTTAAAATTCCCAAACCAGCCTGACACAGATATTCTCAAAATTTCCAAGCAATAGCAATTTTGTTATCTCAAAAATGCATGTCAACTGAAATTATGTTGGCGAAAGTTATTACAAAAATGCATTTTGAACAGTGTGTCATTAATTATTAAGACACCACAAATGTTACCAGATGCTAGCCATAATTATTGCAATAGGTTGAAATACCAGCAAGGCACATTGAAGAGGCATCCTGACATCTCTCTCCCAAATGGGACCTTCTTTCAGTTCATGATCATCTGACAACAGATGTCATAGTACAGAGTTGAACCCTATGATATGACTGATACTTGATAATTTTGACCTACAGAAACAGAAATGTCTTATGATTTAACCTAAGGCTATGATAATCTCTTCATTCTAATGGATTTTTAGTGGAACCTATATCATTTTTTCCCATATAGGAATGGTGACTTCTCTTCACAGAATCTATATTGTCTAAGAAGAGAATATTTGCTGAGGGTATGCATGAAGTTATAACTCCTTGAATTCAGATGAGAAGTCTGTGTCTTTGAACTCAAAGCAGCAGTGCCCTCAAACATAGATGATTTCATTTTTTAAATGTTAGGAAAATTTCTTCCTCAAAAATCGTATTATCTCATCAGATGTCTGTCCTAGGTCAGTACAGACATCTGGCACCATTGACATTTTGACCCAGATAATTCTTGTTGTGAATGAGGGGTGGGAGGAGGAAGGGGGTGGGTGGGATCCTATGCATTGTAGAATGTTTAGCAGTATCCAGGCATCTACCCACCAGATGCCAGTAGCACCTCCCAGTTGTGACAACTAAAAGAGTAACCAGACATTGCCAAATGTTCCCCTGGGAGGAGGGTGGTAAATCATTCACAGTTGAGAAACACTCTCCTAGATAAAACAGAAATATGATGTTGGCAAGAGCTTAAGGTCTCTCTACCATCAGCTTGTATTTCAATCTTCTATCTTACATTTGGTTTTTAATTCAAGATGGACTAAAATCCGTTCAACATTTCAGTAAGGATACTGAATGTTGTCAAACTGTGGGATGTGCAAAAAAAATTTTTTTAAGTGCATTGGCTATAAAGAATCAAAGGAGAGACCATGTTTAATTGTTTATGAGTAGCTGAGTAGCAATTCAGAGTGAGTTCACACTATATGCTGCTGCTGTTTATTTTTTAAAAATTAGATATAATTTTCATCACCAGGAGATATTACATTGGGTATCAATAAAATATACTATACAATGGATGAGCATGTAATCAACAAAACATCACTTTATTTTCAAATTCAGCTGTCAACTACTTCCACCTTGACTCACTGAAGCATAATACACAGGAATTCAAACAAATATTGAATCACTGTGCTCCTAAAACAACACAAGCTTCAACTTGTTTGTTCTCTCTCCTCTTCTCCTGAACTTTCTCTCATTTTCTGATGAATTTCAGACTCACCAAGCAAAACATGTAGCACAGACTAACAGGGAAAACAATCACTGACCTAGCAAGTGAATAGCAACACACTACTAAATGGAGCCTCTTACACAGGGTAGTCCCCTAGCCTGGAGAAAGCAGGCATGTGAAAGCCCAGCTGGTCCTCTCATTTCAGCTGTATCAACAACTAGTACTATTACTACAGCAGAACAGGCTGTTGATGATTCATCTGGAATGTACTTCAGTTTTTAAATTTCACAAGGAACACATATATTCTCCTCAAATAGATAAAATCTACAGTCTAACATTTTATTTATTGGACACTTGTCTTTCTAAACTACTATGAACATAAACACACAAAAATCTAGCAAATCCAAGAGTTCAGACTACTCTACCTAGAAAATATAATCCCTCTCATCATTTCATTGCTCTTGTCACCCCAAGATCTCTCATCATCATCATGCAATGCCTTTATCACCATGAATTTGGCTCACCAAGTTGGGCAATGAGGTTGAACGTCATTAGACTGATTAAGAATAACAGTTTCCTTCACATTCAAGTAAATCTATGGAAGGAGACTTACAGATATTTGGCAATTTTGTCTGCTCAGGAATTCAGCCACAGCCATTTTCCTTGACCTTCTTACCAAACCTCAGTGCCATCATACTGACTTCCCTCCACACTCACCAAAGAAAACCTTTACTATGGGAATGCCTAGGTTGACTGGAGCTTTATGAAGATTATACTGAACTTGAGAGTCTTTTCCATACTATGTATTATCCTAGTCTAAGGAAAACTCAGAATCAACAATGAGAGAATATTTCTCTCTTCTAAATGGAAAGATTAAGAACTATTTAAGGCAAAATATTTAGCAATAACAATGAATACGCAAAAGCCTTGTCAGATGGGGTGGAAAATATTACTTCCATTTTAAAAATGAGAAAAATGAGGTTGTCAATGTGGTAAATATGAACACAATCACACTGCTAATGGGTAGGCAGAACTGGGGATACACACCTAGCAATTCTGGAAATGAGTCTAGCACTATTCCTCCGTATCATGCTGTAATAAAAATAAACGCATAAGGGACTTCCCTGGTGGCACAGTGGTTAAGAATCCGCCTGCCAACGCAGGGGACACAGGTTCAAATCCTGGCCTGGGAAGATCCCACATGCCGCAGAGCAACTAAGCCTGTGCACCACAACTACTGAGCCTGCACTCTAGAGCCTGCGAGCCACAACTACTGAGCCCACGTGCCAGAACTACTGAAGCCCACGCACCTAGAGTCTGTGCTCTGCAACAAGAAGCTACCGCAATGAGAAGCCTACGCACCGCAATGAAGAGTAGCCCCCTGCTCGCCGCAACTAAAGAAAGCCCACACGCAGCAACAAAGACCCAACTAAGCCAAAAATGAACAAATAAATTTTTAAAAATAAATAAATGGAGAGATATGGTGCCGTTGTAAATAAATATTGTATACATAGCAATAAGATTTCATACAACTCACTCACCACAAAAGGGAAAGAAACATATCCTGTTTGGATTTCCAAGGGGCATTATCTGAAAGAAAACATCAATTTATGCCCCCTTTTGTAGAGAAGAAATAATTGCATTCATGTAAGCTTAATTCCTGAGATTGTGACAGGGTATGAAGGTCATGAAAAGACCAAGAAGTCAAAAACCCTGGAGAAATACAAATCAAAACTACAATGAAATATCATCTCACACCAGTCAGAATGGCCATCATCAAAAAATCTACAAACAATAAAAGCTGGAGAGGGTGTGGAGAAAAGGGAACCCTCTTGCACTGTTGGTGAGAATGTAAATTGATACAGCCACTATGGAGAACAGTATGGAGGTTCCTTAAAAAAACTACAAATAGAACTACCATACGACCCCACAATCCCACTACTGGGCATATAACATGAGAAAACCATAATTCAAAAAGAGTCATGTACCAAAATGTTCATTGCAGCTCTATTCACAATAGCCAGGACATGGAAGCAACCTAAGTGTCCATCAACAGATGAATGGATAAAGAAGATGTGGCACAAATATACAATGGAATATTACTCAGCCATAAAAAGAAATGAAACTGAGTTATTTGTAGCGAGGTGTATGGACCTGGAGTCTGTCCTACAGAGTGAAGTAAGTCAGAAGGAGAAAAACAAATACCATATGCTAACACATATATATGGAATCTAAGAAAAAAAATGTCATGAAGAGATTAGTGATAGGACAGGAATAAAACACAGACCTACTAGAGCATGGACTTGAGGATATGGGGAGGGGGAAGGGTAAGCTGGGACAAAGTGAGAGAGTGGCATGGATATATATATACACTACCAAACGTAAAACAGCTAGCTAGTGGGAAGCAGCCGCATAGCACAGAGAGATCAGCTCGGTGCTCTGTGACCACCTAGAGGGGTGGGATAGGGAGGGAGGGAGGGAGACGCAAGAGGGAAGAGATATGAGAACGTATGTTTATGTATAACTGATTCACTTTGTTATAAAGCAGAAACTAAAACACCACTGCAAAGCAATGATACTCCAATAAAGATGTTAAAAAAAACACAACACTGGAGGGTGATAACTGAATCAGTGGTACACACACACACACACACACACACACACACACATATACTGGTATCATTTTTCTATTCTATCTGAGAAAGAAAAAAATCAGAGAATATTTTACTTTGGAAAGAATATACTGAGAACAAAAACAATTTCTAAAAACCTTGTTTGTGGCTCACTGACTTCTGGAATATTCTAAAAATCTAAACTACAATAAACCTTTTAATCCATAGTAATGCCCTCCTCCATCAAAAGAAGATGAAGCCTATAGGAAATACTGACATGGATAAGCATACAATCCTACAGCTCTCTGTGAAAAAATGAAGTACCTGTTACCTGAGTGGGATCTCTCTTTCCAAAACACTGAGATTCTTTCAAGACCCAGACAAAACTGTTGTTTGTTGCTTTGCTTGAGGTTTGAATCACTCATTAATGTTCAAAAAAAAGCACCACAAATATATTAACATAAGGCTTTATGCTATTAATTCAGTGGCATATTCAGTGATCTGTGATCCTTGGAGATCCTTGCCCCATTCAGGAAACTAGAAAACCGAGCAACTGTATCTCAAAAAATGGTTGTTGCAAAAGGAGCTAAGAACTTTTAATAAGTGGATTCATGGCAGAAAGATTATATAATGGTTCACAGCAAAGCTTTCCACCCCAAGACTAGAAAAAATACTCCAGATTAATGGGATTGTGGGAAACCCCTATGAAAAACATTGACTAAATATAGTCAGTGTTGGATCCCTCAGAAAGGTTAGACTTGAGCCTTACGTTTCTACCGAGTTCAGCCTCATCTTGAAGGTGGGGTGTGAAGGGAAATCCTGATAAATTTGAGATCCAAGAGCACAGGGAAGCTGCACTCCCTTTTCCAGAACACTGTAGCGAGGCGGCACCAGAACACTGTAGCGAGGCGGCAAGCGTAAAGACATTTAGAAATACCTGCACCGGGTGTCTAGGCCAATGGGACTGAAAGCTCACAGAGTAACTGCGCCCAAAGGTGGAAAAGAACAAGAAGATAATTTCCGTGCACCCACAGTGGCATAGAAAGAACCAAACTGAAGATGGCCTGTAGCTGGGAGTGGGACTTAGCTATGACTCATGGGGACCAATGAACAGATGGGAATAAAGACAACTTAGAAGACGCCAACTTGCATAGACAGTATATAATCTCCCTGTAATTAGACTGAACCCTGAAAGAAGAACAAGGATAGAGGGACGAAAGTGAATGAATTAAGGTAAATTTCCACTAGCCAGTAGAAATAAGTAAAATAAATAAAGTTCCTTTTACCTTTCCAGGACACATGAACACATGGACTCAGTATTTTACCTGCCACACCAGCTCCATCACAAAACAGATTAGTTTTGTACAAACTGCAAAATTGCAAAATAATAATCAGAAGCTGCACAAACATCCATATCCTCATTTCTAGCCCAGAAAATAAGGTCTTTTAGACTGATAACAAATTAAGGAAACTTTCTCTTTTTTTTTGAATTTTTGAATTTTTTTTTCTTTTATACAGCAGGTTCTTATTAGTCATCCATTTTATACACATCAGTGTATACATGTCAATCCCAATCGCCCAATTCATCACACCACCACCCCCTCCCACCTACGGCTTTCCCCCCTTGGTGTCCATATGTTTGTTCTCTACATCTGTGTCTCAACTTCTGCCCTGCAAACCGGTTCATCTGTACCATTTTTCTAGGTTCCACATACATGCATTAATATACGATATTTCTTTTTCTCTTTCTGACTTACTTCACTCTGTATGACAGTCTCTAGATTGATCCACGTCTCTAAAAATGACCCAATTTCGTTCCTTTTTATGGCTGAGTAATAGTCCATTGTATATATGTACCACAACTTCTTTATCCATTCATCTGTCGATGGGCAATTACGTTGCTTCCATGACCTGGCTATTGTAAACAGTGCTGCAGTGAACATTGGGGTGCATGTGTCTTTTTGAATTATGATTTTCTCTGGGTATGTGCCCAGTAGTGGGATTGCTGGGTCATACGGTAATTCTATTTTTAGTTTTTTGTTTGTTTGTTTGTTTTTGTGGTACACAGGCCTCTCACTGCCATGGCCTCTCCCGTAGCAGAGCACAGGCTCCAGATGCACAGGCTCAGCGGCCACGGCTCATGGGCCCAGCTGCTCCGCGGCTTGTGGGATCTTCCTGGACCGGCACAAACCCGTGTCCCCTGCATCAGCAGGCGGATTCTCAACCACTGCGCCACCAGGGAAGCCCTATTTTTAGTTTTTTAAGAAACCTCCATAGTGTTCTCCATAGTGGCTGTATCAATTTACATTCCCACCAACAGGGCAAGAGGGTTCCCTTTTCTCCACACCCTCTCCAGTATGTGTTGTTTGTAGATTTTCTGATGATGTCCATTCTAACTGGTGTGAGGTGATACCTTATTGTAGTTTCGATTTGCATTTCTCAAATAATCAGTGATGTAGAGCAGCTTTTCATGTGCTTCTTGGCCATCTGTATGTGTTCTTTGGAGAAATGTCTATTTAGGTCTTCTGCCCATTTTTGGATTGTGTTGTTCGGTTTTTTAATATTGAGCTGCATGAGCTGTTTATATATTTTGGAGATTAATCCTTTGTCTGTTGATTCATTTGCAAATATTTTCTCCCATTCTGAGGGTTGTCTTTTCGTCTTGTTTGTAGTTTCCTTTGCTGTGCAAAATCTTTGAAGTTTCATTAGGTCCCATTTGTTTATTTTTGTTTTTATTTCCATTACTCAAGGAGCTGGATCCAAAAAGATCTTGCTGGGCTTCCCTGGTGGCGCAGTGTTGAGAGTCCGCCTGCCGATGCAGGGGACACAGGTTCATGCCCCGGTCTGGGAAGATCCCACATGCCGCGGAGTGGCTGGGCCTATGAGCCATGGCCGCTGAGCCTGCGTGTCTGGAGCCTGTGCTCTGCAATGGGAGGGGCCACAGCAGTGAGAGGCCCGCGTAACACACACACACACACACACACAAAAAAGATCTTGCTGTGATTTACGTCAAAGAGTGTCCTTCCTATGTTTTCCTCTAAGAGTTTTATAGTGTCCAGTATTACATTTAGCTCTCTAATCCATTTTGAGCTTATTTTTGTGTATGGTGTTAGGGAGTGTTCTAATTTCATTCTTTTACATGTAGCTGTCCACTTTTCCCAGCACCACTTACTGAAGAGACTGTCTTTTCTCCATTGTATACCCTCGCCTCCTTTGTCATAGATTACTTGACCACAGGTGCGTGGGTTTATCTCTGGGCTTTCTATCCTGCTCCATTGATCTATATTTCTGTTCCCGTGCCAGCACCACACTGTCCTGATCACTGCAGCCCTGCAGTACAGTCTGAAGTCAGTGAGTCCGATTCCCCCAGCTCCACCCCCCTCCCTCAAGACTGCATTGGCCATTCAGGGTCCCCCATGTCTCCATACAACTTTTAAGATTTTTTTGTTCTAGTTCTATAAAAAATGCCATTGGTATCAAATTAGGGAAACTTTATGGGAAAAAATCTTTAACAATAATTTTGAAAGTTAAAAATTTATGGTTATTTGCGTTAATAGTACCATAGTATGCATAATTAATTTACAAAGTATCCATCTCTAAAATTATGTTGTAGCATATCTTAAAGAGATGTACCGTACTCGCTGGGTTTCCCATTCTAAGATACGAATTGCTGCAAAGAATGAGAGTTTTGCTGTTAAGTGTAAAAAGAGCTTTGCAGATACAATACCAGAGATGGGGTATTACAAAAGTTTTGGCAGATATGATTATATAAAAGAATGATTTAGGTAGGTGGTCATTCCACTTTAGAGTAGGATTTAACATAGCCATATTCCAAACACTGTATTATTTTGTTCATGCCCATTCTTCATCTGCTTCCTTCCAAATGCATGTCCACAGACCTGTGCTTATCATCAGAGTAACTATTCAATGAAGGTCAGCACGCCACACTAGGCTGCAGTTCTATTGAAGCAGGGGCCTTCTCTGATTCAGCTCATCCTAGTAACTCCAAGCCTACAGTACTTAATATTGCTAAATGATTAATGAAAGAAAATATATTTGCTCAATGAGCTGATGCGTTCATTAACTGTTCATCTTACCAGTTTGCTTTTCAAATACAGTACTTGGTGAGAAATTATTCTCTCTCTGCTTTCTTCCCCATTCTCTGCTCTTCTGTTCCCTTGGGGAATAGATAGACTGATATCAAACTAATACCACAAACATTTTGTTTTTCTGACTCGTTTTCTTTCCTCTGGGCTAAGAAGCCAGAATAATCAGAATAAGATGAAGGTCTTGTGTCCCTGTCAGTGATAGTTATAAGTCTCTGAAAGCATTCTCATCTCTGCTCTCTCAGGCGTCTTATTAATATGGCCATTTGGTGATGGTACCCATGATGGAGTTCTGAACTTTAATGGTCATCTCAAGGTTGTGCAGCAGGGTACACACTTTACAGCTTGTCTTAGAAAAGGACAAGAGTTCCCCCAGGGTCCAGATCTGATATTCAAAATTACTTCTGGCTGGCTGGCTAATGAGGTAAAAACAGATCCATCCATACTGATATACTGTAACCTCCTTATGGTAGTGTATCTACAGAAATGACTCCTACCGTGAACTCTTTATAATAATGCAGCGGAAGAGGCTGTGACAGTACCTACACAGTGCTAAAAACAGCTGTTTGAAAAGTGAGAAACACATAGAAATATCCCTAAGTACCAAAGACACATTTATCTGATTTCCTAAATGTAGTAATAACATGGAACTACCAGAGGACCTGGATTGACCTGGTTGGTCAGTTCAGGTATAAAACAAAACAAAAAAACTAATTTGGCCGTTTTGTTTTTCCTACTGAATTGCTGAAATGCACCAGATGTACAGGTGTTATATGATAATGTATATTCTGAAAGTTTTACAATTGTATTTTTTAAAATAAATTTATTTATTTTTTGGCTGCATTGGGTCTTCGTTGCTACATGCGGGCTTTCTCTAGTTGCGGCGAGCAGGGGCTACTCTTCGTTGCGGTGTGCAGGCTTCTCATTGCGGTGCCTTCTCTTTGTTTTGGAGCACGGGCTCTAGGCATGCGAGCTTCAGTAGTTGTGGCACGTGGGCTTCAGTAGTTGTGGTGCACAGGCTCAGTAGTTGTGGTGCACGGGCTTAGTTGCTCCACAGCATATGGGATCTTCCCGGATCAGGGCTTGAACCCGTGTTCCCTGCACTGGCAGGCAGATTCTTAACCACTGCGCCACCAGGGAAGCCCGTACAACTGTACTCTAAGCCCCATACCTCTAACGTTTTTCTTTTTTCTGATGGAGCTGCTCAGCTGTTTGCTGAAATGGCCAAAATGACTAACTAGGTGTTGTATAAGTGAATATATATGTACATACCTGTATATACTCATCTTTAGCTCGACTATTTATTTATATATGTCTCTCTATATGTGTACCTACATATAATCTCCCCAGAAAAGATCTGTGATTTCATTACTAGCCCCATGGCTTCCTTCCAATTACCTCCATGCTGCTAAAGATTCCATCAGGAATTTTTATGATCCCTGTGTAGACCATTTAGGGAACACAACTGTGGCCTTTTAAACAGTTCACTTCCCTGCTCCCTAGCAACTTTTAGTCTGTGCAAGGCGAAGCTTTGAGAGGCAGCTGGGCAACACCATCTTCATTCCAAGTGTTAATTTGATATCTGCATAATTTAATCTCCTCATTCTAAATACCAAACCCTGTTTCCAGAAGCTAATTGGTTTTCTTTCCTTGTTGTTTTTTTTTAAATTTAGATATATTAACAGATTTTGATTGCATTTTAATTTTCTCAGTTTTGGCAAGGTCCACATTTCAATTGTAATTATTTGGGCTCACCATGGGATTAATATATTTTAAAGATTACATTAATTAGCTCTCAAGCAAAAAATAAATTCTATTCCTCATCAAGAGTATTATCAGCAAGCATATCCAAATGACTTTCAGGCAGTTTCAGGGCATCAGTAATTCAGAGAACCACCACGACCACTGTGTTTTTTATTAAAGACCCAATGTATTGGTGTTAATTTGCTCACTTTGTATGACCGAAGATGATTTAGACCTACATATACAGATATACAGCCTATCTGCCTTCTCCCCCCGCCTCTCAAGTATACACACATACACATACACACACATTTACTATTGAAGATAACATTGGCTTTAGCTCTCTAATAGTTGCAAGCCATTATTCTAAAGCTCCACAGTCATCAGGAGAAAACCGGGGTAATTCTAAGCTGCTACCATAAAAAGCACTTGACCTTTAGCTCTGTCCTTCTCCTAAGCCAATCATTTGGGGCCTTCTGGAGTACACCTCTGGAGTATTCATAGGCATCCATGTGGCCTTCTCCATCACAACATAGAAATATGGTTTCCCTGCAGTAATGTGTGCTGCTGAGACCTCCCAGAATGCCCATCCCACCCTCAGCCGCAGCTGCTCTGTGACTGTTGCCATCACCCTCCTGCTGCCATGCCTTACTGTCTGTGCTGTGTTGCCTGGGTGCCACACATGATTATATGCCCCCGGCCCTGGAGAAATACTAGTGACTGTGGACACAAGGCAGTGCTGAGGTGCAACCCCGCTGCTGGTGCAGTAGGGACCCTTCCCAACCTCTGCCTTTATTACCAAGTAGCGCTCCTTGTGCTCCCGACGTCTCTTGAGATTTTCGTGAGAACACTTCCCTTTGAGGTTTTATCAATGGAAGCCTCTCTTACTACAGAGTTCAGGTATCCATTCACAGGAAGGGTTCAGATGTCCATTCACAGGAAGCAATACATGTTGTGCACTCTGACCAAGACCAATACCATCTTTCTCTCCAATAGTAGGAACACCTATAGTGGAATAAGCTGATTTTTCCAACTCTCTCTTTCCTTAGGAATTGCTGCTTCCCATGAGGCACCTCAATGCCTCACAGAGATAGACCTCTAAGGACCTGGGTCCTGAATATCACGAATGACAATAAACTTGCAGAAATGACAGAGCCAGCAGGCCTAGGGTAAGGGTGTAACGTGCTTTACAATAGAGAAATTGTGAAATATGCAAACTATGTATGTATATATGTGTATTTATGCAACATATCAGCATGAGAGCATTAGCTATAGTGTAAGAGTTCAAAGCATGGATTCTGGTGTCAGACTACATGGACTCAAATCTTAGCTGTCACCTGCTAGCTCTGTGGGCCTAAACAAGTCACTTAGCCTGTCTATGCCTCATTATTCTCATCTCTTAAACTGTGAATAATAATAGTACCCTCTACCCAGGGTTGCAATGTGATTAGACTAGCTAATCCATGTAAAGTCCTTAGAAGAGTAGCTGGCACATAGTAAGTGCTCTGTGTTATCTATGATGATAGTAATGGTTCTTTATTAGCCGTGTAATTATTCATTCTGGTCCTCTAGGTGATGGGGAGACAGCTGTGACTGAAATATACAATGACCATGACCTCACAGGGAGGGCATGACAATAAACAAACATATATAATCCCAGGAAGTGATTAATGCAGCAAAAAAACTGAAAAGAGAAGAAAAAAGAGTACTAAGTGTTAAAGGGATAATTTTTAAGCCATTGTCATTGAGAGAGTTATATTTTGTTTGTTTTAAAAGAAAAAAATATTTTTGTCTCATGTTACCATTTTTGTAATTTAAATGAGTTTCAAAATACAGATAAAACCCAGCTAAAAAGTAATTTTAGTTTCATTAGTTCATCCTGGAAAATTACTGGTTTAGCAAACAGATTGTTGTTTTGGTATAGTTCGTGTAGCACAGAAAATCAGCTCCATAGAAATGTTCACGGTGTTCTTTGGAAAGTCTAGGGTTATCATGTGACATTCCATACTTATTTGCTATTTACCTATGTTTACTTGAAAATGTTTCTTTTTCATTGACGATTCAAAGCACACTGCTGAGACCAGAAACCATCTACTCATACACTTAGACACTGAAAACTGAAACTGCCTATCCCCATACAGCTTACTGACTCCATTAGGGATCAGCAAACAACAGCCCACCGGGGCAAATCTTGCTCCTTGCTTTTTTTTTGTAAATGAAGTTTGGAACACAGTCATGCCCATTTATTTCCGTATTATCTGTGACGCTTTTGCACAGTAACAGAGTTGAGTAGTTGCAACAGAGATCGTATGATCCAAAGCGTAAAATTTTTTACCATCTGGCCCTTTATAGACTTCTTGTCCACACCAGGATTTCTCAACCTGGCCATTATTAACATATTGGGTTGGATAATTCTTTGTCATGGACGTTGTTCTCTGCATTGTAGGATGTTTAGCAGCACCCCTGGTTGACAGCTATTGACCAGATGCCAGTAGCACCAAGACCCCCAACTCCCCTTGTAACAACTGTAAAGTCTCCGGACTTTGCCAAAATTCCCCTGGGAGGCAAAAGAGCCACAGTTGAGAACCACTCACATGGTTCACGGACAATCACTGACATGGCATTCAGTTGTCTACATTAGTACAGTTTTATTATTCTAGAAGACTCTTGCCCAGGCAAATAATTATATTGCTCACTACATTACAGGACTTCCCAAAAGGTCCATCGACTCTTTAATGGAAATTAACAATTTGTGCCCTCACCTTGCTGTGCCCCCAATCCTAAACTAATATACCATGATCCTCACTTAATCCTAAGTAAGCCTCCACATTGAAAAAACAACTTAAACCAAACTTCAAATGCTTAACAAAAATCTAACCTAGTCCTTCTCTGAGACAAGATCAAATTCTGTCAAGGTGGTGATCTCCCTTACCATGGTAAGTGATACATTTAGATTTGTTTTATCAACAGGATGCACTGGTGATATTTGGGGTGCCAGCATTTGATAGTACATAACAAGCTTTAAAATTTCAATGTCATACATACATAAAGAGGAGTTTTCTTAAAATACATGATTTCTATCTGTGCAATTATACTTGAAGCACCTTTTTCACTTACTAAACACTGTGTTGAGTCTAAACTATTTCACATTTTAGATTTGTAATTACCTCTGTCCTCACTGCTTTTAGAAGATTTAGAATAAATCCAGAAAAAATACAGATACCGTACTTCCAAATAGAATATTTTAATGTTATTGGTATTTCCCCAACTAAGTATAATTAAACATATTTCAGAGTTAAGTTATCTGAATATCGTATTGACATCCACCCTAACAAAGAGGGAATTGATGAGTTCTACTTGGGAAAAATGTCTTCCCCTTGAGTAAATAAAAAGGCAAGAAACCCTTTCAGTGATTGGAAAAACTAACAATTTTCCTGAATAAACAAAATAATGACTCAGACTGGCCAAATTGGGTGAAATTAGCTGGGTTCTTCATCTACCTGAAGCCAAGTAATCAGCATGTTTGTGTTTATCAGTTTTCTACCAGTTGTTGTAGATGTAGCTTTATGAAATTCATCTGTGTTTTATTCACTGCTCAATCGTCAGAGTCAAGAAAGAGATGGTCTGCCACTGGGGAAGGGCTAAAACACAGGTAGATCCGCCTTTGAGGCAGAGTTACACAGGGCATGCTTAAGACTTAAGGTAGAGGCTATAGCAGGAGAAAGAAAAATTCCCCTTATATCCACAAGTCTCGCACTAAGTAAGAGCCTACCACTGTGGAGAGGGGCAACAGTACACAGGAAAACATCCTTCTGTGTCATAAGCATGCAGAGCTAGCTGAAAGCTAAGGGTGGAGGAGAAACAATAAGAAACTCTATAGCACTCCAGGTATCACACTAAACACAAAACAGGAGCAGTGGCCCACTGAAGGAATTAGTGAGTTGCTTCCAAAGAATGTACGAAGGGGAGAAAGCTGGCAGACCCCACCTCAACCAAGTGATCAAGGTCAACATCACCAGTGGTAAGTCATGTGGATAGCATGTACCCCCTGATATGATGTGATGAGAAGAGCACTTCCTCTCTGTGGTATTCTTCCCCCAAACCCATAACCCACTCTAATCAGGAGAAAATTTCAGACAAACCCAAATTGAGGGATATTCTACAAAATTCTCAACCAATATTCTTCAAAAATGTACAGATAATGAAAAACAAGGAAAGACCAAGAAACTATTATAGACTTGAGGAGACTAAAAAGACATGATGACTAATGTAATACGGTATCCTAGATTAGATCCTGGAACATGAAAAGGACATTAGTAGAAAAAATGGTGGTGTTTAGCTAATAGTCCCAATGTTAATATTTTAGTTTTGACAAATGTACCATTGGTTAACATTAGGGGAAGCTGGGTGAAGTATACATGGGAACTCTCTGCACTATATTTATAACTTTTCTATAAAGGTGTTCTCAAATAAAAAGTTTAATTTTAAAAATTGAAAGAAATAAAGTAACTAATTGAAGCAGAAGGAGAAAAAATGGAAGGAAACAAGTATAGTACATCCAAAAACTGTGGGAAACCATCAGTCTAATATACATGTAACTGGAGTCCCCAACCAAAAAAGAGGAAGAATAGAGCATTAGAAACATTTGAACATATAATGACTGATTATTTTCAAAAATTGAATAAAAGACAACAAACCACAAGGACTTCCCTGGAGGTCCAGTGGTTAGAACTCCACATTTCCACTTCAGAGGACGCAGGTTCAATCCCTGGTTGGGGAACTAAGATCTCACATGCCAGGCGGCATGGCCAAAAAAAAAAAAAGACAACAACCACAGATCCAAGAAGCTCAGAAAATCCCAAGCTTAATAAATGCAAAGAAAACAACCTAAGCATATCATAGTCAAACTAAAAAGAGAAAACAAAAAGTCTTGAAGTCGTTCAGAGAAAAGAAAAGCAGTATGTTCAGCGGGTCATAGGTAAGAATGTCAGCAGATTTCTCATCAGAAAATATGCAAGATATAATGATATCTTTAAAGTACTGAATGGAAAAATAAACAACACCCCCCCCACGGCAACCTAAAATTCTATGCACAGTTGAAACATCTTTCAAAAATGAAAGTGAAATAAAGATTTTTTTTTGAGACAAAAGAAAAAGCTAAGAGATCATACTGCCAGAAGACATATGCTTCAGACATTAAACAATAATGGGAATATTTGAACTCTATTTCAATAAATTTGACAACTTAGATGAACTGGACAAAATTCCTCCAATGGCACAAACTACCATCTCTCACCCAAGAAGAAACAGACAACCTGAATAACGCTATATGTATTAAAATTGACTTTTTAGTTAAAAACCTTTCTGCAAGAAAACTCTAGTTTCACATGGCTTCACTAATGAACTCTACCAAACAATGAAAGCGAAGCATGAGGAGGAGAGGCAGGGGGCATCTCACTACTTGACACTAGAATGGCCATGATATTAACACCTGACAAAGATGTTATAAGAAAATGGAACTAAAGGCCAATATTATTCCTAAACATAAATGCAATATCCCTAATATAAATTGGCAAATCAATTTGTACAACATATAAAGTAGGTACTATATCATGACCAAGTAGGCTTTCTCCCAAGAATGCAGTTGTTTCAACATTCAAAAACCAATGTATTTTACCATAGTAACAGACTAAAATGTATACCATATGAAAAATCGTTTCACAAAATTCAACACTCATTCATGACAAAGTTTTCATTTATTTAAAAATACAACGTAAATTCCTCAACCTAATGAAGGGGCTCTACAAACATAGCTAACATTACACTTAATAGTGAATACTGAATTCTTTCCCTCTACAATTAGAAACAAGTCAAGAGTATCTGTTCTCACCTTTTCAATTCAACATTAACTGGAAATTCTAGCTAGCACAATAAGGCAAAGGAAAAAAAAAAGACATACAGATTGGAAAGGAAGAAGTATAACTGCTTTTATTATTAGACTTCACAATTCTCTACAAAGACTATCCCTAGGAATCTACCAAAAAATTGATTAGGTAAGTTTAGCAAAGCCACAAGGACAAAAGGTCAACATACAAAAATCAAATGTATATTTATGAATTATTAATGTACAGTTGAAAAGCAAAATTTTAAAATACTATTTACAATAGCATCAAAAACATGAAACACTTAAGGATACATTTTATAAAATATGTGAAAGATATGTACATTGAAAATTGCTAAGTATTGCAGATAGAAATTAAACTAGATCAGATTAGAAGTATATATTATGTTCGTGGATCAGAAAATTCAATACTGGTAAGGTGTCAATTCTCTCCATGTGATCTCTAAATTCAGTGCAATCCTATTAAAATCATGGCAAGATTTTTAAAGAAATTAACCAAAAATTATAAAATTTATATTGAAATGCATAAGACCTAAAACAGCCAAAATGTTTTTGTAAAAGACGACAAAATTGGAGTACTCATGTACATGTATTTGATACAGCTATGTATCAAACAATGTGGTACTGACATAAGGATAAACACATAGATCAATGCAGCAAAATAGACAGTACAGAAACAGACTCACTCATAAACAGTAAGTTAATTTTTGACAAAGGTGCAAAAGTAATGAATGCGGAAAGCAATTTTAAAAATTATGCTCACTAAACTTAAAATGCATCCTGAGTCCAAGAATAAGAGCTTTAACAATGAATCCTCTATAAGAAAACACAGGAGAGAATCTTTGTAACCTTGGGTTATCAAATATTTCTTGGACAAGACAAAGAAATATGTACTATAAAGAAAAAAGTAAACAGTTATACTCCAATAAAGATGTTAAAAAAAAAAGAAAAAAGTAATAATAGGATTCATCAAAAAAACAAAAAACAAACTTCTGTACTTCAAAAGACAAGACACAGACTAGGAGAAAATATGTGCAAAACATGTATCTGATAAAGGTCTTGTATCCAGAATATATAATGAACACTTGTAGCTCAACAATAAAAAGACAAACTACTCAATAAAGAAACAAACAAAATATTTTAACAAACACTTCATTAAGGAAGATATGTGAATGGCCAATAAACAAATGCAAAGATGCTCAACACATTTAGTCAACATGGAAATGCAAATTAAAAACACAGTGAGGGCTTCCCTGGTGGCGCAGTGGTTGAGAATCCGCCTGCCGATGCAGGAGACACGGGTTCGTGCCCTGGTCCGGGAAGATCCCACATGCCGCGGAGCAACTAAGCCCGTGAGCCATGGCCGCTAGGCCTGCGCGTCCGGAGCCTGTGCTCCGCAACGGGAGAGGCCACAGCAGTGAGAGGCCCGCGTACCGCAAAAAAAAAAAAAAAAAAAAAAAAAAAAAAAAAAAAAAAAACACAGTGAGACACTACTACATATCTACTAGAATGGCTAAAATTCAAAAAGAAAAAAGTAAAAAAAACTAATGAGCATTGGTAAGAATGTGGGAAAATTTTAATACTGCTGGTTGGAATGCAAAACGATTCGACCACTTTGATCACTTCCTATAAAATTAAAAATATATTGACACTATGACTCAGCAATTCCACTCCTATGTGGAATACAAGAAAAATGAAAGAAAAATACCTATATGCAAATGTTCATAGAAGCTTTATTCAGAATTTTTTAAAAAATGAAAACAACACAAAGTTCCTTAACTGGTGAAGGGATAAACACAGTTTTAAATTCAAACAAGAGATCACTATTCAACAATGAAAAGGAACATGTAAAATCAAAGGCAGATTTCACATCACTATGCTTGGTGGAAAAAGCCAGTCACACTAAGTGTTGCCTGATTCCATTTAAATGACCTTCTAATAAAGGAAAAAATAAAGGGACAGAAAACACATCAGTGGTTTCCAGAGAACCACTTAGGCAGAGGCATGAGGAAACTTTGGGGAATTATTAAAATGGTCTATATTTTGACTGTGGTCATGATTATACAAGTATATACTTTAAAAGGGTAAATTTTATCACATAAAATTATACTTCAATAAAAGTTAAAAAAAAACCATGATAGTACCCACTGTAGGGTACAACCAACCACTTTAGTCCTAGTACTTGATTTTGTGTGTGCAGGCAGTGAAATTATGAATTCCAGGACAGAGAATAACTTGAAGAAATTTTTTCCCTCCCAAGGCGCATAGAACTCTTAGATGATATCACAAAATTCTAACAGTTTTTATTGGAAATGAACTTAGAGATTATCCAGGATGAATACAGGTAAGGAAATGAAGACCCAAAGAAGCTGGATGACTCATCCAAGAAACCCCAAATCTAAAAGCTCGGGTAGAATGGCCCTCAGAACAATCCTACTAGATTTACCCCAAACTGTAAACACGTGGTCTAAATAAATCTAAGCAATCCTAGGAGCTGATGTTACGAGTTAAATCCACCAAGAGACAAAAGCACCACACCAGGTCTTCAAAATAATGCACTAAAATGTAACTATGATCCTACAGCCTGGGGAGAGGAACAGTTGTATTTCAAGGAGAAGTGCCCTTAACTGGTCAGAGAAATAAAGAACTCCAACTTTCTCATTTCTCACTGATATGTGTTCAAATGGCTAACTCAGTTTGTCAATGCAGTGTGCCTAAGCAGTATTATTACAATATTCATATTATGACAAAATCGGGAAGGGGGAGGGCAATGACTGTTGCATTGTCTCCCTTGATGGTCAGGAGATTCCAAACTTTTAGATTCAGGCACTTTGAAGTCTAAAAGGTGAACATCAGCAGATGTGAAAAGAGGCTACAATCAAGCAGATACAAGATTATTAACTGATATCCTCCCCTTCCTCCATCCCTATTCCTGCTCATTTCCCCTCCTACCACCTAGAACTGCTCATATTTACAGATACAATCTCTTTCCCTTGCCATTAATAATTAAGACATTCTGTACTTGTGTTTGCAATAGAAACCCAATCAACCAGTGGTTCGAACAATTTTAGAAGGGTGATAGTTAATTTTATACATTAACTGGGCTAGGCTATGGTATCCAGGTGTTTGGTCAAACAGCAGTCTAGATGTTGGTGTGAAGGTACTTTTATATGTGACTAGTATTTACAATCGGCAGACTTTAAATAAAGTAGATTGCCCTCCATAATGTACGTGTGACCTCATCCAATCAGTTGAAGGCCTTAAAAGCAAAGACATGTTTTTTACAAATACCGTATGCTAACACATATATATGGACTCTAAGGGAAAAAAATGTCATGAAGAGATTAGTGGTAGGACGGGAATAAAACACAGACTTACTCGAGCATGGACTTGAGGATATGGGGAGGGGGAGGGGTGGGCTGTGACGAAGTGGGGGAGTGGCAGGAACATATATACACTATCAAATGTAAATTAGATAGCTAGTGGGAAGCTGCTGCATAGCACAGGGAGATCACCTCTGTGCTGTGTGACCGCCTGGGGGGGTGGGATACGGAGGGTGGGAGAGAGGGTGATGCAAGAGGGAGGAGATGTGGGAGCATGTGTGTATGTATAACTGATTTAGTTTGTTGTAGAGGGAAAACTAACACACTATTGTAAAACAATTATACTCCAATAAAGATGTTAAAAAAATAAAAAATAAAAAAATAAAAATAAATAAAAATAAAAAAGACATGTTTTTTGAAGAAAGAATTCTGCCTTTAGACTGCAACACAGAAACCCTGCCTGAGTTTTTACCTGTTGGCCTGCCCTGCAAATTTCAAACTTCCAGCTCCCATGATCACATGAGAGCCAGTTCCTTAAATCTCACTTTCTGTTTCTGTCTCTTTCTCTTTATATGCGTGTGTGTGTTTGTATATATACGTGTGTATATACATATACATATACATATGTGTATGTTTTGTTTCTCTGAAGACCCCTAATCCAGAGAGTTCTTACTTTTCATAAAAAGAAAAATTAAGAGGTTATTAGCTCAGGACCAGTTCAATGGCTTCATGGTGCCATCAGGCACTTGAGCTTATTCTAGCCTTCTACTCCTCTATCCTTAGGTGACAGCTTTTGTCCTTATGATCACGGCTGCAAGGCAGTTATTCCACCATCAACAGGCTGTGTTTCAGAAAAGAGAAAAAGTTAGACATGATGTACGTGAGTTGAGTCTACCCTTTCAAAGAAATTTCCTCAAAGTCCCATCCAGCAACTTTCACTTATATCTTATTGGCCTTAACTGTGTCCCATGGCCATCATTAGCTGCAAGAAAAGCTGGAAATTTTAGTTCTTTTGGCTGGGCACACTGCCCAAACAGAGTTGGGTTTCTATTCTAATAGAAAAGAAGAGATATTGGATAAGCTACAAGCAGCGTCTGCCATACCCCTTCAGATCTGTGGACTGGTCCTTAAACTTACTCTGGTTCTTAGGTCCACTGATCTTCATTTTAATACTGGAATGCTACTTCGTCTTAGATATTGCTTTGGTCTTCCACTGTTCAAAGATTATTCACCTTTTCCTAAGATTATCATCATCTCATCTTCCTCCCCTTTCCCTATATCCCCTCTACTCCACACATACTCACACCATGGAATTGACACTTTATTCAAAGCAACTGGAAATATGGAAAGTAACTAGTATTTCATGGTTAATGGGTCTACTAGAAAACATATACTCTTAATATTGAAGATTCAGGGTTGCAGCTAATAATTAACTTGGTTGGAAAACATTTCACAAAGAAGATGCCTAAGTTTAGAGGACATGTGAGTAGCTAGGAAATTCATTTCCCAAAAGATTATTATGATGAGTTAGCTCAATTCTATTAACTGCCTGAGATCACAAGAAATTAATACATAAGGCACGGTTGCTTATCTCTAGGAGATGGTACCACTGGGACTGATTTCTGTCTGTCAGAAATAATCAGTAATTATGAATACAATACAAAATCAAACAAAGAAACTTTTAAAAATTGCCCTAAAGGGGCATAGGTAGGAGAGGTAATTAACTTATTTTAAAACTATAAACGAAAGCCCATGTGGCAGAAGACTGCTATTAAATCTATCCTGTAAATTCTCTACCCTCAACATTTCAGGATTCATCTTTTTTCTTGCAATTTCACTGCCATTTCTTTAGATCAGACCTGTCACATAGAGCACATCTGTACTCCTTACTTTGATCTTATTCCATCCCCATACCACTACTATTTTGATCTTCTTAAGTATGAATCTGATCATGTCACTCTACTGCCTAAATTCTTCTTCTGTAGGTCTCTGCAGCTTTCAAAATAAAGTCAAATGCTTCAGCTTAGTACACAATGATGCTCATGATGTGTCTCCTACCCGCTTTTCTAGGCTCAGCTCCCACTGACCCTGCCTTTCTCACTCTCTAAACATATAAAGATAATCCATTCATTTATTCATTCACTGACTATATATATTTATATACATATATTCATTGAATATATTGAACACATACTGTGTGCCAGGCGTTGTGCTAGGTACAGTAGTTTAAAAACAATAGCAATCATTTAAGACTACTGTCTCATGGTTTTGGAATGACTCAGCTCAGTGGCTTTTATTCAGAATGTCTCATGCAGTTTCAGTGATTTCAATGCCTAAGTTTTTGTGTCATCTCAAAGGCCTCCTAACTGATATGTTTGGACTGGGAAGTCTTGAGCAGCTGGGAGCCAGAACAGTTGATGTTCCTCAGGCATCTCCCCCATCTCTGTGTGTTTGCTTCAGCATAGCAGCTTTGAGGAGGCTAGACTTCTTACATGATGGCTCAGGACTTCAAAGGCACATTTTCCAGAAAGAAGTGGAGGAAGCTGCATCACCTTTTATGACCTAGCCTTGGCAGTCACACAGTGTCACAGCTACTATACTATACATTAATGAGGCAGTCCCCAAGGCCTTTCCAGGTTCAAGGGGAAGGGATATAGACTCAACCTCTTGATGGAGGAGAGGTAAGGTTCTGGAAACATGTGGGTCTGGAAACATTGTTGCAGATATTCTGAAAAGCACAATCTGCCACAGAAATCTTTCCAGAAGAAGTATCTTGTTTCTGCACACTCCTATGCTTTCATAAATGCTGTTCACACTTCCTCAAGTGTCCTTGCCTCTTCTTGATTTAACTTAGTAATACTCATTTGGTAAAACTTATCTCCAGTTTCTCTTCCTTTGAGAAGAAAACTTCTTTGACCACTACCCCTCACATCATATCCACTGTCACCCCCATGCTCCTCCCCATATCCTGCCTGGATAATCCTAGCCCTCTTTTCACAATATACTGTGGTAGATAATTTCTTAACTCTATAACTGAACCCAAAATTCTTAAAGGCATACATCTCTGTTCAATTTTCCATTCTCAGGACATTATTTAGTAATTGCAATAAAGTACTTAAATGAATTAACGTGAAGGCAAATCAAATTGTCAAGAATAATCTATAGCTATGTATAGAAATGTCTGTTACAAACGTTTTGTTAGGATTTTAGGTATTCTAGATAGGAAGGGAGAATAACAAATACAAAGGAAAGAGGCAGGGAGGCAGAAATCTAGTTTCTACATCATAATTACATGTACTAATTCTAAGTTATGAGAGGAGAGGATCACTTTACATCAAATCTATGGCTAGGGCAAATGGGCATGTCAACTATTACATACTGTCTAGCCAAAAGGAGAAGAAAACAAACTTCAGTGGATTTTTACCTCTCTCAGGCAGTTGATGTACATTCATATCAAAGATATGAGTAAGTATTACCTCTATTCTGCAGATGAGGAAACTAAGGCTCGGAGCATACAAGTAATTGTTCTAAGGCAAAGCACTCAATTATTATTGCTATTCTATTTGTAAATGATGGAACCAGGATACAAACTCATATCCGTCTGACTGCAAAATTCATTCTTTCTCCCATATTATTCTCTGAGTGAGTTTCCATAGCTGTTAATTTCTAGTCTCACATGAAGCTAGATCTCCATGATGACAAATTTCCACCTATCTGTGGATGTCCTTACGAAACTTTTAAATTTTTCAAGAAAGTAGGTGCCGTAGAGGTACGGACCATAAGGGTCTATCTCTTCTGTTTTTGTTCATTTGTCTATTGCTTCTTCTCTTAGACTTTTAGGTGCCAGTAGAAGAAAAAATGCCTGGGTGGAGATACTGAGAAAGATTCTACGACCTTAATTATAGATGAAGGACTCAGACAGTATAAGTAGATATGCAATTCCACTATTCATCTGAAGTGTTACCAGAGGCATTCTGGTTTAGTCTCATTATATTTCAACCATTTCTAATATCTCATACTTTTCAACTGGAATTGTAGTAATAACATATAGCGATCAGGCACTATCATCTTGGTTTTGACGGATTCCTTTAAGGTAACACTACTAGGATAATTAAAGAACATCTTTACACAGAAAATGTTACAGAATTCATCTATAGGATGCAGCTACCTTCCTGTATGTGACACTCAGTCAGTTATCTTCTCCAGCTTTTACTCTTCCTAAATTCTGCAAGATTACACCACGAAACAATTTAAGAGTGGAGTGATTCAAGATATTTTATAATGGTTATAATCAAAACACTACATAACCAATCCAAGCTGAGGTCTTTAAAACATTAACATTGCTTATTAATAATTTCTTCATTTAGGAAAAAATGTAGAAACAGAAATATCCTTTAAGTTTTTTCTCTATTGGCTAACACATAATTTTAAACATTTTAAATATTTATGCAAGTCAAATCTAACTAGCCACGTATAGTTGATGCAAAAGATCATATTATTCCTGAAAATATATTTTTATTACTAATGACTTAGGGTGATCCTTGTATCTTCTTCTATGTACTAAGAAAGCTTTTTGAGATTGAGTCATTAAACCTCTTTCATCTTGCTATACTACCATCTTTTCTGGTGAAGAGATTATACTTGGCACATTCCCATAGGAATAAATTAGTTCAAGACCAAGAGATCTCCTAACTCCTCAGCATACCCAGTGTACTACTTTGGGGAAGTGAAGGAGAGCAAATCTTTTCCAAAATTGTTGAGAGAATATGAGATTTGACTTTTAGAAATTAGAATCATACTCAATAGTTAGAAGAATTTGGTTATTATCATATTGATAACAAAGGATCTTTTAAAATATGAATAACCACTTCCTATTTTTTGTTTTTGAGTACAGATTGTGCTGTTCTGCATCTTTCTGAATCGGGGGAACTAGCCATTCCTTTTCAAAGAGCACCAGTGTCTTTTGTTTTAAAACAGTATGAAGAATTCAACTTGTCTCATAAATAAAACAATGCCTAAATTTCTTTCCTATTGTGAGTTTTTATTTCTTTATTTTCTGCTTGAAGACAACCATGAAATCAATGCACTAATTACCTTGCCAATACCCTTGCCTCTGAATTTTGTTCCACAAATGTAGAGACAGAGAAGAACCAGTCAATGAACTGATTACTGTTGAATGCCACACTTCTTAGCTACCTGATTATAATTCAATGTCTATTAAAATAAAAAGAAATGCTTTTGTGGTTGAAAACATGATTCTTCACTCCATAATTTGATTTCTGTTGCCATATTTATATATTAAGCTCCCTTCAGGTGACTTTTCAATTATTTAAAACTACATAAAATTGAGAAACACCAATTAAGCTGAGTGTCTAGTAAAGACTTATTTGGATGTAGTCCCAGATAATGTCCTTGGCTAATGGGAAGAAGGAAAATGAAGCAACATGATTTCCAGTAAATATGATTTGGTCTTGTAACGTGCCCTCAGCCAAAAATACTCTGGAAATATGGCAACCCAAAGCTAATACCAGTGTTCAAAATGCATACAGAAGTGTACATGTAGGTGTGTGTCAGGAAATGCATAGGAAACTAAATTTCAGGTATGATAGAGAAACTTTTTTTGACCATAAATATTTATCTATAGAAAATAATGACTCAAAAAAAGAAAAACAGTACAGATATCACGCCTAAACAAAATTATCTACTCTGTTAATATCAACAATCCATTTGGGGTTCAAGTCAGAAACTCAACAGTAGTTGTCTTTGGGAAAGGGGATATTCTTTTCATTTAAATAATTTTTTTACTATTTGAATTTTTATATAATACTTATTTATTACTGTTTAACGAATTTTAAACCTAATTTGAACATAATATCTTTTAAAACTCAAAAAATTTTTAAACATAATTTTAAGTTTAAATTTTTTGTTATAATAACTATTCTTTTAAAAATGAAGCACTGGAGGGTCCCGAGAAAAAGTGATTAGATCTAAGGCCATCTCTACAGAATGTCAAATTGAAATGGGTCTGCCAGGTTGCTTCAGCTCAAGGACCAGTGTATTCACTAAGAGGAAGTTATGTACAAACAAACTTCAGTTTTTTGGGCTTTCTGTAGCCCACAGAGTCAAACTGAGATGATCTGGAATTTGTGAACAATCAGCAAAACTGCCTTATTCCTCGTTACAAAAACATCTTCTATTGTACCCATGATTTCATGTCTCCTTTTAGTTTCAGAGGAAGACTGATTCCCTTCTGGCTCTTAAGAATCGTTGGTCCTACGCATTCGTCTCGTGTTTTTCATCAACAACTTGCATTCTGCATTAAATATGCTCCATTATAAGATCTATGCTATGCATGTTTTTAACCTGTCAGTAGCCACAATGATTACCCTTCTTGTCCATGCCTTGCGTTGTGCCTACCCATAGTGACTCTTGACCATTGTCCCATTGCTCTATTCAATGGGACAACAGCAATATTATGCAAACAGAAACTTGAAAAGGGCTTCAGTATTAGAGTCTGCCCTCTACTGCTGCCCTTAGGAAGCTCTGCAACCATACTTTATTTCAAAGACAACTATCAGGAAACAGGGAGATCAGCTCGGTGCTTTGTCACCATCTAGAGGGGTGGGATAGGGAGGGTGGGAGGGAGGGACGCAAGAGGGAAGAGATATGGGAACATATGTATATGTGTGGCTGATTCGCTTTGTTGTGGGGCAATTGTGATCCAATAAAGATGTTAAAAAAAAAAGAAACCTGGGGATTGGAGTACGATTTCAACTAGAGATATAAATTAATGTAATTCACTATATCAACGTAATAAAAGAGAAAAAAAATCTTCTCAAAAAAAAAAAAAAAAAAGAAAGAAAGAGGGCTTCCCTGGTGGCGCAGCGGTTGAGAGTCCGCCTGCCGATGCAGGGGACGCGGGTTCGTGCCCCGGTCCGGGAAGATCCCACGTGCCGCGGAGCGGCTGGGCCCGTGAGCCATGGCCTCTGAGCCTGCACGTCCGGAGCCTGTGCTCCGCAACGGGAGAGGCCCGCGTACCACCAAAAAAAAGAAAAGAAAAGAAACCTAGGGTTTTAGCCTTAATCCTGCCAGTAACTCCTGCATCACTGAGAAGGCAAGTCACCTTTAAAAGCCTCAGCAGTTATCCTTTAGCGTGATCCAAAATTGTCTTTAACCTGACTCCAGTCCCTTGTCAACTCCGTTTTTGTTTAATGCCTTGTCCATCAGTATCTGTCCTCTTCTATGTGGAAAGTGAACTCTTGAAGGTCAATGTCTTTGCCAAATCAAATAGTGTATCAAACTCATTCATTTTAAATTCTCTGGCTTATTTGACACAATTAGCCATTCCTTTATTTTCAATTCTCTCTCCCACTCTCCCCACCTCTTTTTAAAAAAATTACTACCCTCACTCTTGTACTTCTCTAATTCTTCAGTTTTTAAATGGAGCTCTGTGGAAGTCGAATGGTTACATATTACTGGTTATACCACTGGGAAGCAAAGGTATTAATATGTGATTTAGGGGTGTAAGCTAAAACAGGTTCGCTCCTTCATTCATTTACATGAGAACATTCAATATGCCAGGCCCTGTTCTAGGCAATGGGGAGAGAACAATGATTAAAACAGCTACAGTCTTTGACCTCATGGAGCTTAATTCTATCTGGAGAAGCAGAAAATAAAAACTAACAAATTATAGGCCATATTTTCCGATAAAGTGCTGTGGAGAAAAAAGTAAAGCAAATTAAGGAGCTACAGAGTGGGAAAAATTAGTATTTTACATAGGGTGGTCAGGCAGTCTTCCACGAGGAACTGACATTTGAACAGAAGCCTGAATAAGGTGAGAAAGTAATCCACGTGGACATCGTGGGAATGAGCATTTCTGCAAGGGAGGCTGAGGTTCACTGCTTGAGGTAGAAATATGCTTTGTCCCTACAAGCAACACTCATGAGTCATTATGGCTGACCAGAGTGAGTGAGAGTGTAGGGAAGTGAATGAGAGCAGTAACCAGAGAACAGGTTAGCCCCGCAAGAGCACCAATGTCCCTTCCTTCTCTCAAATTCAGTACAGGAACCCTGTCAGCCTGTCTTAGTTGAGTGAGTTTGGGTTTTGGATTATCACACATCTGGGTAACTATTTTAAGATCTTCAGTAAGTTATCCGTTCCAGTTGTAGAACCTTGAAAATTGCTTTACCTTTCTGAGTTCCATTTTTCTGATCTTCACGAATGGCATTCAATTACCCAGCTGACAGGACTGTTACAACGTTTCAAGTTCAGATACCTTACGATTGCGCCCACCTTGGCGCTAACATGAAGTAGATGCTCAGTAATTGCTAATTTTCATACCTCTTTACATACCTTCTCTAAGAAAATGTATACATTTTCATGACTTCAACTCCTACCTCTACGAAATGAGTCTCAGATCTGTGTCTCAGGCTCTATCATTCAGTTTTCAAAAGTGTGTTTTCTTTCATCATTTTCATGTGTCTAGACTAGCTGTTCCAATACTACACTTCAAACTAAGAACCACCTTTCCCCTAAAACTGCGATCAAAATCTCAAATTGCTCCAGAGTAACACAAATGGATAAAGAGACATGATCTGCTGGAAACTGCTGTAAGCTCCCTGATCATTCTGTGCCCAGCACTGTAGACCTTCACCCTACACACGTGCAAAGTACACAGCCATGGGCTCAAGGGAACCCCTAGGAAGTTCTGTAGAGCTCTTTCTCTGTGTAACTCCTTTCTAATACTCTGCTCTGAAATTCTAGCTGCCTCAGCCTCCCTAAACCTCTCCTCAACTCAAAAAAACCACCGTGCTCTGCCCGGGTTTTCCTTCCCAGCATCATACCCCAGAAAGTGCCTCCTGGCAGAAAGGTGAGGCAATCCCACGGCTCACTTCATTTGTTTCCTTTCTCCTGGGGATCTCTGCACCCCACTGTCTGTTATCCAACGTCTGAAAGCTGCTGTTTCATGCATTTTGTGCCATATTCTAGTTGTTTACAGCAGGAGGGCGTTTGCTCTCCCAGTAACTTCACAAAGACAGAAGCCCGTTGCTACTCATTTAGTAGAAACACAATGCAATATACAGAGCACTCGAACATTTTACACGTGGATTTCTTAAGGGTTCTTCAAAGAAAAATTTTGTGTTTGGAGATTGCTCCTCCTGAGGTCCTATTTGTTCCAGCCTGAGGCCACGCTTTCAGAGACTATACATTCTATTCTGACAGACCCGCTTGTCTTACCTTTCTGGCCATGTCTTATTCATCCAGCGCTGGGGCCTTCTTGAACCGGGTCAGTTTTGCACGACGGGCAGCAAGCCAAACACTGAGTTGCCGACGTTTGGCAAAAGGCAGCCAAGCGAGGAGACTGGTGAACAGGCCTCACACCCACCTCCCCAAAGCAAAGGCTGGCGGATGGCGGATAAATGAAGAAGCAGGCTGGTCTGAGGCGTGGGGAGCAAGCATGGCGAGAGGCGATTGGAAAAAGGTGCGCAATTGTCGTTCTGCGCAGGTTTAACTAAACTGCAGGCCTCTGCACGCTCCAAAAGGGAAGCGCGTAGCACATTGTGAGGGTGGAGTTTTCTGAAGGTCATCAAGGGGACACTTGCGCATGCCCAGTTGGAGGATCGGTGGTCCCCTCCAGTCTTAAGCAGCTCAGCTCAAACGAGACACAGCTGACTCCAAGTTCCTGGAAAACAACTTGGGCAAACATCTTACTGTTTAGGCTACCTGCCACTTGGAGGGTATGCAAGTCTTTTGTAGCAACAGTTAAAACGACCTTGATTAGTGAAGGCAGCTGAAATCAATTTGACTAATTACCACGGTCTTAGGGGTACTCAGAAGATGCATAGAAGGCATTCAAAAAAATAAGCCTCCACTTCTTTGTTCTGGCTTCTCTTTATTTTCTTCCTTTGGGCCTATGAATAAGCATCTGCCATTACATAATTTTTTTCCGCTTTTGAAAGACCACATCGTTTATGTTATTTCATTCATTTCGTTGTATTTCTCATGGCATAACTATTAAAAGAAAGCTATTTTCTATTAAGGTGGCTAAAGCTTATTCAAGCCTTACCTCTAATTCTGAAAGGTAAGTTTGGTTTTTAAAAATTCCTATAGGGCTTCTCTGGTGGCACAGTGGTTGAGAGTCCGCCTGCCGATGCAGGGGACGCGGGTTCGTGCCCCGGTCCGAGAGGATCCCACGTGCCGCGGAGCGGCTGGGCCCGTGAGCCACGGCCGCTGAGCCTGCGCGTCCGGAGCCTGTGCTCCGCAACGGGAGAGGCCACAACAGTGAGAGGCCCGCGTACCGAAAAAAAAAAAAAAAATTCCTATGAAACTTTAGTTACCCAACTCTATTTACCTGTATGACCAAGAATGCAACTCCAGCAAAGGGACATTTTCCAGTCTTGGAAAAGAAAACATGAGTGTTAGAGCCATGTTTTGTATTCACAATGTCAACTTGCCTGCATCTTTAGAATTGGTTTATTCCCTTCACATTGTTGTATATAGTCTAGTGCTTGACGAACATGTTTCAAAAGCTTCTTTCTCTTAGTATTTTTCAGGTCTTAAATCATAAATCAGGGTCTTATGAAAAGGGGAAAATTGCGCCTGCAATAGACTTAGGTGGTGATTTCCACGTTGCTCACAGAATACTGATATTTAGAGTCCTTTAAATTCCAAATTGAGACACAGTCATCATGAACAATAGCTCAGAAGAAACCTCTTTACTGCTAATGCAATTGTTAAGTGTATTGTTTTGAAAATGAAAACTTATGATTTGCACGAAGTTCTCCAATCTGCACTCATGCCACTTGTGAATTTCATAAAATAACAGAAAAATGATAGCATGAATCTTTCATATGTGAAGTCATTATTTTCCTTTCTCGAATGCAATATGTGTTATCTTTTTATTCACACTGAAGTGCCTCATTCAAAACAGAGGCAATTGTACAATAATTCTCACCCAGGATAAGGTTTCGTACAATTGAATAATATCCACTTCTCAGAGTGAAGTTAATTTATGTAATTTGTTACACTTTAAAATAAAAAAAACATGCATATATCTACCATATCCATTTCTTACACTTTAAGATAAAATAACATATGCATATATCTACCATATCCACACTCTTTTTAAACAACAAAATTTTAATCCTTCTTAAAACAATGTCCAGTCACTTTAATTTCACAGGGATACATATGCTTTCACTGCAGTCCCATTAGCACAGACAGTGGCTTCCTGTACAGCAGTACAGAAAAGAGCAGTTGTGTCCTTTTTATCCTCAAAAATTTCAGAGACTTTAAAATTTTTTCAGACTTTTTTACAGACATATACGTGAGAGAAAAGACAAACTCAAAGGCAAATAAGATACTTAATGCTTTCACTTTTTAATCTCTTTCTATAATTTGTAGGTGCCTGGGATCAAGGGAAATGATTTCTTTTTGGTTTAGCTGGAATAATTCTACATTGTCTCAGAAACTGAGCTATCCCATATTGTGTTTTCTCTTGAAATGTGATATTTCACTAGATTAAATAATAGAACATACTTTGTTTTTAAAGTTAGTCTTAAAATCCTAATAAACAACCACCAATGCATACCTCATGCAGACAAGCATGATTTTCCATTTCTTGCAAGACTTTGAAGATTATAGACCCATTTGAAAACTTCTCACAAACATTTATACAAGCAGTCTTTATTTTTTCATAAATTTATTTAGCGTTTAAAATTTAACAATTTAATATTTTTAAAAAGGAAAAATCTCATCTATCAGTTCTCTCACATATATGCCCATCTTTACTACTTTGCTTTCTGTTCTGTTTTCTGTAATCTTCTGGAAAGGTTAAAAACTAAGACGTGAAACTAATCCAGCTTTAAAGACTCAAGAAAGTCAAAGAACATGAACTTAATATTAATCATTCCAAAATGACTGCCTTTGAAAATAAACTATCTTTACTATAAGAGTGATTTTTTTGAAAACTGAATTTATTAGTGGAGTTTTGTCTCATGCCATTTATTCATATTTTTATTCAGACTGTAAAAACTGCTGAATGTGTTTTCCTCACAGATTTCTTACTATGTCCTCCAGATAACTCTATTATAATGCTTATCATATGTATTACAGGTAACTGATTGACTACTGCTTTTCTTCTAAATGATGAACTTCCTGAAGTTAGGGAAAATGTCTTACTAGTCATTGTAAACAGGTCCTGAAACAAAACCTTTCGCAAGGTAAATCCCAAGTATTTGTTAAATAAATGAATATTGCCTAACAAAATCCATACACAATTATTGCTGCCTTTTTGATGCATTCCATCATCTGCCTTAACACTTGAAAGCAGCTCCATTCCTTCCTACTAGTCTTAGAAATTCTGTAAGTGCTTCTTTTGAAGTCTCCTTTGAAAAAAGTTCTTGCTAGTATTTTTCCTATAAAGAGAGAATTAGATGAGAAAAGATGTCACCTTTCTGGAGCACTGAAAATAGTGAAGGAAGGATTTAACGATAGTTTCCTACTTCTTTAGTCTCATATTGTAGCTTTCTATAAGCTGAGGAGATAAGAAGGTATACAAGGGAGAAACTATGCAACAGACCTGATTTTTAAAAATGCTTTTCTAAAAATAAAATTAAATTAAAATTTAAAAAAATGCTCTTCTGAGGAAGATGTACCATCATTACCCATACCACAAGAATATTAATCATATTACTTTGAGGAGTCAAGTCTATGTAATTATCTTGAAAGCCACTGCCTGCCATGGGAAAATATATTATCCAGGGAGTTATATTCAATTGGAAGCTAGGAGGCTAAGGCGGTAATAGTCACCCACCCCCATCCTCCCATATACCTCCCATTCTCTTATTTTTCCACCTTTTGACTCCACAGTGGGAATCAGAAATAGTGCAAGTGGAAAGTAGGCTTTTAATAACAATTCGCAAGAATTCACATGCTCTCAATCCTGTCTAACAGAAATAAGACTCAGGGTTTCCCATGCATTTTTAGCCATGTATATTAGTCAAGGCTCTCCAGAGAAACAGAACCAATAAAATGCAGATAGGTAGGTAGGTAGATAGACAGACAGACAGATAGATAGATACACAGACAGCGATTTTTTTTTTTAAGGCATCGGCTCACTCGACTACGGAGGCTGGCAAGTACAAAATCTGCAGGGTGAGCCATCAGGCTGGAGACCCAGGGAAGAGCCCATGTTGCAGTTCAAGTGAGAAGGCCATCTGCTGGCAGAATTACTTCTTGCTCAGGCTAGATGAGCCTTTTGTTCTATTCAGGCCTTCAACTGACCGGATGAGACCCATCCATATTACGGAGAGCAATATGGACTTTTTCCTCAAAGTCCACCAATTTAAATGTTAATCTCATCTAAAAAACACCTTCATGGAAACATCCAGAATGATGTTTGGCCAAATATTTGGGCACCGTGGCCCAACCACGTTGACACACAAAATTAACCATGACACCATGTAATATTTAACTGGGCCTTTGCCCTCTAACTCGTCGCCATTGCAAGTATGCATGAACCTGAGGGTGCTGATATCACAGGCCAACACGCAACTGGTCTACGCAAGCCCAGAAGATATTTGATTGACGGGACTACGCTAAGCTGGCCTGGTGTCTCCAGCTCTGTAGTTTATAATTCTGTTCGCTTTTTGTAATTACAAACTACAATGCCATGTTGCTTCAGTCTCATAACTTCCTCCCATCTCCAGTCAAAAAAATAGAATAATAAACAGTACAAAACATAGTGAAGGACAAATACATTGGATTAAATAATCTCTAAGATTTCCTCAAAGCTCTAAAATTCTATATGAGAAAGGGGGAAACTACAGAGCCAGGCCTATCTTTCCTCAAAGCCTGTGTTTGGAGATATTAGTTCTTGTGATGGTGCCTGGAGAGTAGGTGTGTTTGTAGAGTGGGGAGGGAGGCAGAGCTGGGGAGAAGGTAAAGAGGGAGTAAAAAGATCTGTGGTTGCCAAAAGGTTCAGGAAGGAGGAGGACGAATAGGTCAAGAATAGGTCAAACGCGGGATTTACGGGCAGTGACACTGTTCTGTATGATACCGTCACAGTGGATACATGACATTATGCATTTGTCAAAATGCATAAGACGGTACAATGCAAACAGTGAACCCTAATGTAAACAATGGGCTTCAGTTAATAATAATGTATCAATATTGGTTCACTGATTGTAATAAGTATACCACACTAATATAAGATACTAATAATAGGGGAAATTGTGTGTATGGGGGTAGGAGGGAGTATATGTGAACTTTGATTTTTTGCTCAATTTTTCTGTCAACCTAAAACTGCTCTAAAAAATAAAGTCTATTAATTTTTGAACTATAAGGTTGAATGCTATACAATAAAAAATATGTTTATGGGAAAAAAAATCATTCCCAGCCTAAACCTGAAGGAACACATTCAGGAAGGTTTGCGGTACGCGGGCCTCTCACTGTTGTGGCCTCTCCCGTCGCGGAGCACAGGCTCCAGACGCGCAGGCTCAGCGGCCGTGGCTCACGGGCCCAGCCGCTCCGCCGCATGTGGGATCCTCCCGGACCGGGGCACGAACCCGCGTCCCCTGCATCGGCAGGCGGACTCTCAACCACTGCGCCACCAGGGAAGCCCAGAACTAACTTTTTTTGTAAGAGGGGGTCACTCAGGAGAGAAAAAGAGTCTAAGCAAAGAGCTAATAAATTTCTTCTTACAAAAGTCTAATGAGAGATTGCCTTGTGCTAGATTAGTGGCAATGGATTAGAAAGAAGTGAACAGATTCCAAATACTGTAAAAGTGGAATGGACCAGACACGGTGATGGACTGGGTGTAGGTGTGCTGGGAGAGAAGTGTGTCAAGGGTAACTCTGAAGTTCTTCCTCATCTCATTTTGTAAAAGAGAGCTTGGAAATCAAGAGTTCTGTTTTTAACAGATTAATTGTAAGCTGCTTAGGAGGCACTGATGTAGGGATTTCAAATATATTTACAAAATCTCAAGAGTAGCCTAGACTAAACATATAAATTCCACAGTCCTATGTATGTAAATGGCATTGGGAAAAAAAACGATAAGAATGGAGAGGGGGGAATGATGACAATAGATACAATAAAGCCACTGTTTTGTTAAGGGAGGAGGAGCTAGTAAGCTAGGAACAGGTGGCAGAAAAGCAAGGGGAAGACCTTGAAATTGTGGTGTCATAGAAACTAAGGGTATTTCAAAGAGAGAGAGGTCAGCCGTGCCAAATGTTGCATGGAGGTCTGGTAAGAGAGATTGTATAGTGAGCTATATTTATGAGTCCTGGATCTAGAATTTTTTAAAGATTATTTTAATTTTTATTTTACATTGGAGTATAGTTGATTAACAATGTGTTAGTTTCAGGTGTACAGCAAAGTGATTCAGTTATACATATACATGTATCTATTCCTTTTAAAATTCTTTTCCCATTTAGGTTATTACAGAATATTGAGCAGCATTACCTGTCTATACAGTAGGTCCTTGTTGGTTATCTGTTTTATTTTTATTTATTTTAAATTTTATTTATTTATTTATTTATTTGCTTGCTTGCTTCCTTCCTTGCTTGCTTGCTGAGTTGGGTCTTCATTGCCGAGCGGGTCTTCTCTAGTTGTGGAGAGCGGGGGCTACTCTTTGTTGCGGTGCACGGGCTTCTCATTGCGGTGGCTTCTCTTGTTGCAGAGCACGGGCTCTAGGCGCACAGGCTTCAGTAGTTGTGGCTCTCGGGCTCAGTTGTTGTGGCTCGCGGGCGCTAGAGCACAGGCTCAGCAGTTGTGGCGCACGGGCTTAGTTGCTCCGTGGCATGTGGGATGTTCCCAGACCAGGGCTCAAACCCATGTCCCCTGCATTGGCAGGCGGATTCTTAACCACTGCGCCACCAGGGAAGTCCACTGGCTCTAGAATTTGACTTCTCAGAATCATAGACCAGTTGCACGCCTTGCTAGTCACGTGACCTTGAGAAAATAATTTATCCTCACTGTGCCTCAGATTCTACATCTGTGAAATTAGATAAGAATATTACCTACCTCATAGGGTTTTTGCAAGAATTAAATGCAACAGCTAAGTTACATGGAACAGTACCTGGTAAACAGCAAGCATTCAATGAACATTAGCTATTAACAGTGTTGTGATTTGGCAATATGGAGGGTGTTAGTGACACAGTAAAGGCAGAGTTAGCAGAACAGTGGGTCAGAGTGGGTTAAAGTAGGTAAATGTTCTATTGATAAAATCGTTCTCATAGACACGTGACAAAAGGATACTCCTTACCACCAGAAGCTACTATTCCACTGGTTATGTCTATACATGTGACAGCAATCTAGTCCCCACATTTATCACCCCATTGATCATGGTTTTTGATCATAGTTTTTCATTAATCTCCTCAACTCCAATTTTGAGAGGGTTCCTCTTTGTGTTGAACCAGAATCTGCCCTCTAAGACCTTCAAATCAGTGACCTTCTATCATTTGGGGCCAAAGTATTATGTAACCCTAAAGTGTAAAAATCATGTCTCTTAAACATCTTTCAATCTTTTATTTACATAGCTGTAAACCTCCTTCATGTCATCTGTTTTCAAGGTTCTCAAAAATGCCCATCAGAATCACCTGGGATTTAAAAAAAAAATAGATTCTGAATCTTGGGCCTATCAATCCATGGTCTACAAGAGGTAGGGTCCAGGAATCTGTAAGTCAAATGTTCCTTTGGCAAATTTGACATATACGTATTGTCTGTGTGACAAAAACACCTTCAATGATCCATTTTTTCTTCTTTTTCCAACTCAGAGATTCCAACATTGCCAAATGTCACTTTTACTGGCACCGTTACTTTAAAATTTGGCATTTCCAAATTGCAATCACATTACATTTTGCAGAGATACCAATTACTCCCAATCTATGATCATTGAACAGCTAATTGCAATGTTCAAGGCTTTGGCACCCACATGTCATGCGGCTGGGTGTGCCTGCTTGGCTACAAATCCTTTGTTACTGCATTTCTCTGCCAGATAGATGCTGTGGCTGGTTAGCATAGGGTAGTGCACAGGTAGGCCCCACTGTGCTTTGGCAATGTATGCAGTGTTCATAGAGAAATTAATTTTACTTCCCTACCATCACCATCTCATAATTCTTGCACTGTTCTTTGAATCAGATGTCCCCAGCTCTTCTCACCAGTGGCAAGGAATGGTGGAAGCTAGGCACTTAGCTGAAAACAAAGTCCAACTTGGTTTCACACTTTGAAACTGGAATCAAGCTTTTCTTTTGATAAGGAGGGAATTGCTACAGGCCACCCAGTCCTGTTGGTGCTGCTCTGGTTATTTCCTCCATGGGTATTCTGACATTTGGGGCATGACCCCCAGCATCAAAAAATAAGACTGGAAACGTAAGGGAAACAACCCATTTCTCCTCATATTGTGATCGGTTTTTCTTTATGATCTATCACTGAACTATACCATGACTGTCACTTGCATCCTCACTTCTCCTTGCCAAGACCAGCTTTAAAGGGCTAACTTTTTCTGTCTTTGCACACTCTTCCGTTTCCCAGAAATGTTCTTCCTTTTAGCTACTGTTAGCTCCAAAATTTGCTTGTAAGTAGTACCTTCATGTCCTTTTCAACAGGGCTCAGCACCTGGAAATCAGCCAGTGTCTCCTCACTGGAACAATGTTCACACCTGCAGTATCATACATGGCTCTAGAAAACATCTCAAGATGATCCAGGACCTGTCAAGTGCCATCTACAAGAAGCTACCTTATCCACTGGAACAATTAAAACTAGCATACCACACCAGCCCTCAGGTAAAGCACTACTTAATACTGCCAAAATTAGTGGTCCTCTGAATAAATCTCAGCCTCTGGGAAAAGTGAATCCTGAAACCACTGCTGTCGAAATGATGTGTTTTCCATCTTTGTTTTGAGACAGTTTTAATTTTCTGAGTGCCTATCTTCACTCAAACACTAATTCCAGCTGCCTCAGTTTTAATTTGCGCTTTCTCTGGGATTTGTAGAAACTTCTGATGCCCCCTTTAAGTTGCTCCAGATTGCATTTGATTTTAAAATGTCTTTTTGCCCGGAAATCTTCATTCTCAGCCTCAAGTTTTGGTACTCTCCTAGCAAACTCTCCCACAGCTGGAACTGTCCAGGTCCCCAAAGCAATTAGCACCGTCTTTTACAAAAGGTAGGTGCTCAGTAAACGGTCACTTGTGTATTCATTCATTCACTCATCCCCTTAACAAATATTTATTGAGTTCCAACTATGGCTAGGCACTGTTTTAGGTTTTGGGGTTTCAGCAGTGAATAAAACTGTGGTGGGAGAGACAGCCAATGAACAAAGCTGTAAATATATGTATCAAATTCTTGTAAGAGTTACTGAGAAAAATAAAGCAGGGTGAGAGGGACAGTGAATTCTAGGGCCCAAGATCAGCTGTCGTAAACAGAAAGACAGAATGAGGTGTGTAAATTTCTGGGGAATTGTTCCAGATAGAGGGCAAAGTAAACGCCAAGGTTCTAAGGGAGCGTGTTTAGAGAGTGAATGAATGGATGGATGGATGAGTACATGACTGAATATTGAATACTGAATACATTACGTAAGAGAAACTGTTGGGGATAGATCCTCAAGTGATCCCCGTGTTGGTATCCTGAATAATCTCCTCCCCTTGAGTGTAGGCAGAGCCTTTAAGTTGCTTCTAACAAACAGAATATGGCAAACGTGGGAACTTCCCTGGCGGTCCAACGGTTAGGACTCCACGCTTCCACTGCAGGGGGCACGGGTCCGATCCCTGGTCGGGGAACTAAGATCCCGCAAGCTGCGTGGCTTGGCTAAAAGAAGAAAAAAAAAAAACTATGGCAAGGGTAAGGGGATGTCACTTCCACGGTTATGTTATTTTTATATATAAATATCTTCTATTTATCTCTGTTGCTAGCATGCACTAGAGAGACTCTCCCACTGGCCTTGAAGAAGCAAGTTCCGGAGATGGGAACTGCCTGTGGAGACAGCCATGTGACACGGAACTGCAGGTGGCCTCTAGGAGCTGAGAGCCACAGCCCTACAGTCACAAAGAACTGAATTCTGCCAACAACCAGATGAGCCGGGAAGAGGACCCCAAGCCCCAGAGGAGAACACAGTCTGGCCAAGACCGTGCCTGCAGCCCTTGCAAGACTTGAATAAAGGATCCAGCTAAGTTGTGTCCAGATTCCTGACCCATGGCAACTGTGAGATAATAAATATGTGTTCTAAGTTACTAAGTTCGTAGTAATTTTTTATGTGCATAGAAAACTAACAGGACAACTACTACAGCTGAGCTAAGTAACAGGTATAAAATTTCACGTTAATCAGCTTACTCACCCTCTACCCCAAACTTAAGAGTAACTAATGTGTTGTGTAGTTACTTTTCTGTTTCCCCTCTTTTCCACCCCCCAACACCTAGACCTACCCACCCCACATGTCCAGGCTCAGTCTCAGCTCAATAGCTAGGACCACATTTTACCCTGCGTTGTAGTCTCATCTTTTACTATATATAACAAATTATTCCAAACCTTAGTGGCTAGAAAGAATAATATACTGTTAGTTCTCGTGATCCTGGGCTCATCTGGGCAGTTCTCATGTGGTTCAGTCATACAAATGGTGGCTGAGACTGGAGTCATCTAAAGGCTCAAGTAGGCCGGATGCCCAAGACAGTCCACCCTAAATGCTGGCAGTTGATTCTGGATGTCAGCAAGGAACTAGCTGGAGCTGTCAACTGGGCTACGTGTGACTTTTCCCACGTGCCTTAGGCTTTCTGCAGCACGGTGGTTGTGTTCCGAGTTGGAGCATTCTCAGGAGTACACATTCCAAGAGGCTACAAGTGTAAATTGCCAGGCCAGTTAAGAAGTGAATCCTTAACTGGGACAGCATCACTTCTGCTATATTCTATGCCCATTTCAAGGGAGTGGAGAAATAGACTCCTTTTAATGAGGGAGGGATAGGGAATTCCCTGGGGATCCAGTGGTTAGGACAACCGTGCACTTCCACTGCAGGGGGCGTGGGTTCAATCCCTGGTCGGGGAACTAAGATCCCACACGCAGTGGTGTGCCAAAAAAAAAAAAAAAAAAAAAGAGGGAGGGGTAAAGTGACATTGCAGAAAACCATGTGCAATAGAAGATAATGTTGCCGCCATCTTTGAAAAATATTCTTGGTCACCTCAATGACTGAGGGAAATCAAGCTCAATTCTATGCTTATCATTGAATCATAATTGAAATTTGAGAGCCTTGAGTACAATTTATGGCTCTGTCCCTTACTAGCTGTATGATTTTGATAATTTAACTCCCTTGGACACAATCTCTTCGTCTGTTAAATCAGATAATAATACCTACGCCACTAGTAGTTGTAATGATTAAAGGAAAATAATATGAAAAAGACACAGCAGAGTTCTTGGAACCTGGTAATATGTCTATAAATAACAGTTATATTATTATTATTAATTTTGTTATTTCAATCCTGGCTTTATTCCTGATTCTCACAACTAGAACTTTTTTTATGTTTAGGACATCTTGCATTCTTCTGGTAGTGAATAAATTATGTCTTGAGTCTTTGAACCAGTCATCCGCCCTACACCATAATCATCTAGGCATGGCTTTCTGACTTGGTTACTCCTGCCCTATCTTCCTGGAGATTTTGATATCAGTGTGAATCCCAGCCAAGGGGTTGGAGTCCTATTTTCTACTAGCGGAGTTTCTGGATGGGCATCACCTACCTACTTTTGAAGATTTCTTTACGTGGCCTGTTCTGTGATTTTCCACTATGGTGTTTATCCAGCAGGATACCCCCACGGGTTTGCATCAGCCCCTCTGAGTTCTACTTCCTAGCTTCGAGTCTGGGCTTGGTGTCAGAGTCTGTACCTGCCCCACTCCTGCAAGTCAATCGAGCTTTAGATCCGAAATTCTTCTCCTTTGTCTCACCCTGTTGGAGGTAGTATGATAGTTTTGGTCAGGTATGAATATGTACCTTTCAGGGTTCCAATTCTTCATACGTGGATGCTCTTCAGCCTCTCAGTTCCCCTAAGTGTATTGTCTTTCATGTCCATCAACTCCCTCCTGCTTGGTCACTTGCTCCCTTGCTCTCTCCCTCCCTTTCTGTGTGGTTCCTACTATATGACCCAATACCACACCTCTTCTGCAGGCGCTCTAAGATTTCCTCTGTTCTTTCCCATCCTTCAAACCTAGAGTGACCAGTTAGTACGGTGGCTCAGAATGTCTAACCACCCCCATCACTGCATCTAAGAGCATCACTGTATCTCCTCACAAAGTCATATAATGGGGATCACTGAGCTCTGATTTCCTCTTGAAGAGATGAGCGTAGAGCAAGAATCCATCCTCATTTAACAGCAGTTAAGTTCTGGGGAGACAGACACAGCCCCAGATCCACAATGATTTTCTGAGAGGAGTGCTTTTCACTTCAGCATCTACAAACAAAGACAATCCTCTAGCAAGTGTGGCAGGTTGATTTATTGCAAATTTGATGTGATGGGGTGACCTAAAGAGAAAAGCACCGTGTTCTCACTGCTGGAGATTCACTGGCAAAGAACGAAAAGTGATTGTTACCCCTCTAGGAAGCCATTCAGGTGTTTACCTCCCTAAGGTTTGAGGTTCCCTTTCCTCTACTGGAAGCTAATCAGCTTTTGGCTTTCAGGGCTCTGAAGGAGATGTTTTCATGTGGGTGGCAACAGAAGTCTACCTCATAACAGAGCTTTCTGTTGAGAGGGTTTAGAGGCTCAGGGATGCAATTAAGCATTACTGTCGAAAAAGCAGTCAGAACAAATCTTTGTGCTTAAAAATGTGTCCAAACTATATGAGATGTAACTCCACGACTGGGACAGAGGGAAAACAATGGAGTGTTTTGGGTAGTGGAGGGTAGGGATGGAGGGCAGCTGGGCATGGCAGGCAATGGTGAGGAGCGGGTTAGTAGACTCCAGTCTACTAACTCCACAGCCCAGGGCGCCTGCGAGGTGGGCCGATGCCAAGCTTAGCCGGGAGGGAACTCACAAAGAGGTATCCTCACTGGGACGGCCTTGCTCACTTGCAAAGGGAATTGGACCAGCATCTCCAAGCCTGAAGAAAAATGGGCCTGTAAATGGGATCGGTTTTCTACAGCTACAAGTCAGAACAAAACGTAATAGCAGTGACAACAGTCATGGACTAAGAAACCACAGCCTATCATGATGACATGAGAAAATACAGGAGACTGTCTTCTTGGGGCTAGTTGTGCCTTTCAGAGTGGTGATACTGTGCCAGCTGTTGTCCCTCCTGAATCTGTATCCTTTCTACCCTTCTATGTTGCCCCGGAAACAGAAATCCCAGAAATACATTTTCGGGATCCCCTTGAGAGCAGGTCTCCAGCTTAGAAGGTGCCATGGAGAGGAACTTGTGTGAAATTGGGAAAATGTAATCAAAGAAAAAGCCATAATTTCTCCTCTAGAAGTTGCAGGCAAGGTCCAGGCTGAGACAGGCAGGGCTCTGACAACAACTTCTCGGCCTCTTCCGGGAATCCCCAGGAGCCACGTGGCTCCTATAGAGTCCTGAGGTGACGAGTGGCAGGCCTCTCTGATCCCTGCATTTTCTGCTTCCCTGATGTCAGCAGCACTGCAAAACCTGTGGAAGTCTTTGTTTCCCTGTATTAAAAATCCCTTCCGGCTCGAAATATCTATAATGATTTCCACTTTCCTGACTTTAACTGTGACTTTATAAAGGAGGTGAAGGGATGTCCCCCAAAATGAGTGATACTGGACTTACACGTGGGCTTTGGAGCTGACTTTAGTCAACTTGGGGAAAATAAGTAACTGTAACATCATTCATACCTCATATGCTGTGGAGCAATTCATACTGTCTGCATAATCAAAGTGAGATTTGTTTTGTTTTGTTTTTTTGTTTTTTTGCGGTACGCGGGCCTCTCACTGTTGTGGCCTCTTCCATTGCGGTGCACAGGCTCTGGACGCGCAGGCTCAGCGGCCATGGCTCACGGGCCCAGCAGCTCCGCGGCACGTGGGATCTTCCCTGACCGGGGCACGAACCCGTGTCCCCTGCATCGGCAGGCGGACTCTCAACCACTGCGCCACCAGGGAAGCCCCAAAGTGAGATTTGTAGGAAATTTAAGGCAACTGTTTGAAAGATATAAGTGATGATCTACCAGGGCGCCTTCTAATATTAAAAATCTTTTAAAATGTCTTCCTTTACACAATAAACACCTCAGTTTTGTGCCCTCAGTGGAAATTCAGAACTGTATGAGGCCAATGGATTGAGTACGCAACCATCTTAGTTGCAAACATTTCCTGATTGAAAGAGAGAATTTAAAGGTAGGGAATAGAGATGTAATTAGCCTCTGTAGTGACCAATCTTTAGGTGATTCATCTTATGACATGTATCATTTTTGTCAACCCTTTCAACTGAAATAGAATCCAGCCTAGCTCTTAGAATGCAAGGTGGATACTGACCTTCAGAAACAATTGTTCCATTGTGTTCAAAATGAGTATCCCCTGCGAAGGGAATTAAGACTACAGACTTCCAGTTATAAAATAAATAAGTCACACATGCAAAATACAGCATAAGGAACGCAGTCAAGAATACAGTAATAACTTTGTATGGTGACAGATGGTTACTAGACTTATTGTTGTGATCATTTTGTAATTTATTTAAATGTCGAATCACTATGTTGTACACCTGAAACTAACACAATTTTGTACATCAACTATACTTCAATAAAAAACTGAGTGTACCCTGTGATAGCCCACTTTAACCCTGCTTATTAGATTTTGCCATGAGAAGGGCAAATGGGGATTTGTGGAGAAGTGGACACAAGGAGGCTTTTTTTTTTTTTTTTTTTTTTTTTTTTTTTGCGGTATGCGGGCCTCTCACTGTTGTGGCCTCTCCCGTTGCGGAGCACAGGCTCCGGACGCGCAGGCCTAGCGGCCGTGGCTCACGGGCTTAGTTGCTCCGCGGCATGTGGGATCTTCCCGGACCAGGGCACGAACCCGTGTCTCCTGCATCGGCAGGCGGATTCTCAACCACTGCGCCACCAGGGAAGCCAGGAGGCTTTTTTCAACCATAAGAAACACGGAAAAATCCCAAGAGTGTCTCGACTTGTTAAAAGAAGCGAATATTCTAGTAAAGCTATTTAATGAATTTGCGCTAAAATTATGAATAAAGCGAAGAATCTGTAATGCTTTAACACATAGCAGCCCAGATCCTGGTAACCTTACTTTTGTAGTGCAGAAATGTACCGTCAAAACATGTATAAGTGAAAAAAAATGGCACAGCCAACTAAAATCCTTCCAATTTTCCTACTAAGAAAGACAAATGTTTTCTGGTATGCTTCAGGCACCTGTGAGCTTTCAATCTGTCGAATATAATCTAGCTGAAGTCAGCAACCTGCGCTGTGGCTGCAGCTGCCCAGAGAGATTTTCCCAAGGGAAACATGTCATCCTCACTGGAGGAAGGATCTGTCATGGTCGACGAGCCATTACGAATGCTCTTTGTGAACTAGAAAATCAAGGAAAAATTGATCTTTCAAATTAGTCTTTTAGCCAATAAAGTACAACAACTTGACCTAAAATGTTACTCAAGTATTTACTGTCTTTTATCCAAGTCCTGAGTCTATGATACTGTACCGCATTAAACTCGATAACTATTCCCAGAATTAAATGAATACATGAATGAATAGAACACCATCACACGGATGGATATGTTGAGCATTTTAAAGTTTAGAAATTGAAGGAAGTAAACATGTTATTCAGTATCACTAGGGAGACCACAAATGTCAGGTCAGAAGGGACATCTGGACAAAAGGTGTCAATTGGCACTGTTCCAGGCAAACCGAGAGGTATGACCTCCTAAGCAGCCCACTCACCCTTCCCACGCCCGTTGCTAAAGTGCCAAACATAAAGGTAAGAGAAAACAGAATAATTTCTAACATGATCTTATTTATTAAAACATTAATAGACCTTATAGCATGTGTTGTTTGGGTCAATCAAGAAGCAGACTCTGAAATGGAGTTAATGAGTGTGAGGGGTTTCCTTGAGGAAGAAAGAGGATAATGCCAGTGAATGATGGAGGAAGAGAGAAAATGGGCAAGGAAAGCTTTCAGACTGCGTTTTAGATCTGACATCTGTGAAAAGAAAAGAGGAACAGCATTGGTCAGGGAGTGACCACGATCCAGCTGGGAGCTCTGGAGCAAAGGCTGACCATTAAAGAAGAAATGTCAGGATCTAGTGGCCCTGCCACGCTCAGTCCCTGGCTTGGGCTGCTCAAGAATTGCTGGCCCACAGCATATCAAGCCCTATCTTCTTTGACAAAGGAAGACACTGAAATTCAAAGGGATCTTTAAAGCACGTGAGAGGTACTACAACCTCAGTTTCTTGACTTTAGGAATACTGAAACACCACACTGATATGTTCTCTTTAAAGAAACTTTGGGATAATAGGACTTTCTGAGCTTCCCCCCAAAAATAAAACTATATTTGATCACATAGCAGCAAGAGGCAGAGCTGAGAGGTAGACCTCAATCTAACTAACTCCAAAAACTAAGCAGGCAAGGTGGGGGGAAACTGATTTGTGACAATCAAGGTCTCTTAAAGATAACATCCAGACCTGAGATCCACTAAGATGCCGCACACCTCTTCTTACTCTTTCAGTTCAGACTAGGTTAGCGAAGGAGGCATATAAACACTTTTTGGACTGGTGGAAAGTAGAATTGGAAACTGTTTAGATATACAAATGTCATTTCTCATATTAAAAAAATAGTTTGTACCCTAAAAGAGGGATTAATGTCCCTTCCGTCAGCCTCTGAATATTGTAAACTAATGAAGGTCTCTTCAGGGTCTGGTTTTTGGAGACTCCTCAAACAGCCACACATCTACCAGTATTTGTTCAGAGTTGCTGGAGGGTGGACAGGCTGTTTTCTCAAGACTAATTCTGCCTGGGTGAGGGAGGCTGCTGAGATTTTAAGAGCTGGCTGTAATTCCCTAATTCAGCCTCTACAGACCTCACAGCTTGTTCACCTGAATGGACAGCCAGGGAACATCAGTATTAAACAGAGGACAATAATGGGTGTGTAAAGAAGATATACGTGTGTGTGTGTGTGTGTATGTGTAAACAGAAAGTCTCTTAGGGATTGCAAAAAGGTTTCATCTTCAGTGCAAACTCAAATTTATACTGATAAATAGTGAAATTCTGGAGTTCTATACTGACAAGAATTCTGATGCCAATTTCAGGTTTAGTAGGAAAGAGTGCTATACTTGATTAGTCACGTCTGCACAGGGACAGGAAGCAGCGTGGCAACATACATGCCATGTATTAGCACCTGCTGCTGGTGCTACAGAAGGAAAAAAGAACTCGATCTCCAAAACTGGAACAGTTTACCTAAGGAAAATTTGCTTTCTTTGACAATGTTTCCCTTAGTTTCAGCTTAGTCCAAGCTGAGTGGGTGGGGCTCTGCATACGTTACTCTGTATTGAACCAGAAAAATCTGCATCCATCTATTCTAAGTCATGGGCCTTACCAAAAATTTCATTGGGAAATTTGACACATTAATTTTTTAAATAAAATTTTAAATTTTATTTATTTATTTTTGGCCGTGTTGAGTCTTTGTTGCTGCGCGCGGGCTTTCTCTAGTTGCGGCGAGCGGGGGCTCCTCTTCGTTGCGGTGCACGGGCTTCTCATTGCGGTGGCTTCTCTTGTTGTGGAAGTCAGGCTCTCGGCGTGCGGGCTTCAGCAGTTGTGGCACGTGGGCTCAGTAGTTGTGGCTCGCGGGCTCTAGAGCACAGGCTCAGTAGTTGTGGCACACGGGCTTAGTTGCTCTGTGGCATGTGAGATCTTCCCAGACAAGGGATCGAACCTGTGTCCCCTGCACTGGCAGGTGGACTCTTAACCACTGTGCTACCAGGGAAGTCCCTCATTGGGAAATTTGAAGACGGAATTCCATTGCTTTCTAATTAAAATAAGGATTTTGAAGATGGCTGAACTAAAAGATCCTATGTCACTTCCAGCTCTAAAATGTCAATGCATATGGCATTCTACCTGTGAGCCTGGGGAGAAATGTCCCTGCTTTTTCCACCTGACCCATTCAACATGAGAAACTAATTTTGGAATATGACGTAGTTGCAGGCATATTACAGCAGGTAAAGAGCTGCTGACTCTCTTTATGAGTAGGATCAGGTCTGGGAGGAGAGAGAAAAGAATCAAAGGCACATTTGGCGTAAAAGACCATGAAGAATGTGGCAGCTGCTGCAGGAGCTGTGTGAGATAATTGAGCAAAACCGCTGAACTACACTGCAGCCTGCTTTTTCCCTTTAGTTTTCACATGCTGATATCTGAATACTGAATTTGAGGAGTTTAAATAGAAGACATTTTATACTAATATGATGTAACACAAAAGTTTGATATATGTTACTTTAAAAGCTGAGGTGACTTTTCTATTCATTTGTAAACAACGAGCTTCTCAGCATCGTGACTAGCATACAATAGGCAGTAAATATTTTTGAGTGAATGAGAGTATATGTAAGTAGAAATCACATTCATTCTTTAAGGCCCAGCTATTTCCCTTGAAATCGTTCTTCAGTTTGGGAGTGATACACACATTAGAAAGGTAAAAAGAGACTAGGTGATTAGAATAGAATAGAAGCAGAAAACGTAGGTTGATGTTCCAAGTGGTAAGTATTAGTGGGCCCACATCTTTACCCCTGCCTTCCTTTCGATTCTGATTTCTGAGTTTGAACACGTGGTACGCTTTGGACAGTGAGATGTTATCGGAGGCTTGGGAAAGCGCTTGTGTGTCTCTGCCGTTGCCCAGAGAACATGCCCAGCGTATGAGCTGGCAGATAAAGGACACTGGTGTAGCCAAGGCCATCCTAGATCAGCTACCGATCAGCCAAACCCTAGACATGGGAGTGAGCCCAGCCAAGATCAACAGAGGTGCCTAACCGATCACCCCGGATGCATGAGCAATAGATGCTCTGTTTTGCACTGGTGTGGCAAAAGATTACTAACGCATTCCAGCTTCAAGATTACCACTTGTGACAGCTTAGGCAAGCCCTTTACTTTCGTGAGGCTCAGTTTATCGAGCTAAAAAATAGAAAGATCTTCCCTTTGTGCCTCGTCGAGCTGTTGTTTAGATCAAATTAGAGAACATGATAACACATATGGAAGTTCTTTGCAAAAAGGCAAAATGTGCTCCAAACTAAGTTTATTATCACTTATTTTTTATTATATAGCAGCCACCATGTAGTCCTATGTCCCTTTGTATCCAGGGATGATCAGAAGCTTCTCTTACTACCTTGTGCACATCCAGGACATTTCCCCCTCTTACCTGACAGGTGGCAAATTGTGTGTATGAGTCTCTGCAGAAGCAAAACACAGCTGTGGAGTTTTCCCATCTTCTGAGACTCAATGGTGTTCTACCTGAGGTTGGAATTGCTGCCGATGTCAGGCTGTGAATAATGACCTGGTCATCAGTCGTCAGTATTGTTGCAGTAATTCCATCTGGATCCGCTTTGAGCAGTAGTTTCCAAAATTTTCATAAAGGGCCTCTTTTATTATTTTTGAACGTCAAGGAGTCTCAAGACTCACCAATGCCAGTCGGAGCTTCTCATCCACATGAGAATATCCCATCCCCGAACTAATAAGATTTCAGCAAACAAACAAAACATATTAGTGTTTCCAATAGTCTTTCAAACACCCTTGTGGGGCTTCCCTGGTGGCGCAGTGGTTGAGAATCCGCCTGCCGATGCAGGGGACACGGGTTCGTGCCCCGGTCCGGGAGGATCCCACGTGCCGCGGAGCGGCTGGGCCCGTGAGCCACGGCCGCTGAGCCTGCGCGTCCGGAGCCTGTGCCCCGCAACGGGAGAGGCCACAACAGTGAGAGGCCCGCGTACTGCAAAAAAAAAAACAAACAAAAAACAAACAAACAAACAAACAAAACACCCTTGTGGATACAGGTACTATTTTAATTAGATGTTAAAAAAGTGAAATACATCAGAATATTTTTTTTAAACCTCAGGATCTCCATTACTATTGCCACATAACTCCTTGGGGATTCAGAGTTTGGGATCCGGAGCTGTACATGCAGTTTTGCACTGTCCCCTTTCAGGATTATACAGGACTATTTTTATATATGAGAGTAGTAAAAGAGAATTATTGAATTTTAGACCTGCAAGGAATTTTAGAGATAGCTCATTACACACATAAAGAGACTAAGGTCCAAAGTTGTCAAATGCTATTGGAAAGTTTACATCATTAGTGAGAGAACCTGGCAGAATTATAACTCAGGCCCTTGATTTCTTTCCACTCTTTAATGCCACTTTCAGAGGCACAACAGGTGGGTGTTGAGACTCTTTCTGAAGTCTCTATTAGCTTTTATTTGATAATTCTGCCAATTTAGAAATTCATTTGCTAAATTTGAATCTCTAATTACTGAAAAATTAAAACAAACAAAAGCAAAATCAGCAAGTGTCCATGAATGATAGTCTGTGAACTTCAGACTCTTAGCTATCACTTCCCCTCAGAATGAATGAAAAATCTGACCTCTGAAATCCTAAACAATCCTAATTTTCCTGGTTTTATATTTTTCATCTTTGCATAGGCTTGTCTTTCTTCCTGAATTCCATTAAGCCACCTTCTACTCCCATCCCCTCCCCCCTCCTTCCCCTCACCACATACACCAGCTTCTGTCTTTAGTTGGATTTTCTGGCTAGGCATTTTATTGGACACTCCATCCATTCCGATGCCCCCCCACTCTCCCCTCCACGAGGGAAGTTCCTACAAATTTTCACCTGTGGGCAAGGACTATCTCCCAAAATCCCTTCAAGCCTTCCCAACACTGCTTGATTTCCTACAGCTGGAATTCCATGGCTACCTCCAGCTCAGCTGATTTATAACCAACATAGCCACGATGCTCCTTTTCTGACAAGGAAATCGTCACTCCCCAGTGTCTCTGGCTTGAATCCTCTGTGTAAGCTTTCAGTAGTTGCTCTCTCCCGCCCCATACATCTCATCTGTTGGGAAAGTTTTCTCTGACCACACTCTGAACCACGACTGTCTCCTCAAAAATGAACTACTGAAAAATTCTTACCTAGTTTTTCTATCTCTGGTCTCTGCCTCTTGTACCTCATCTGAAACACTTCTTTCAAATCAACCTTATGAAAACATTGCAGTGTCATTTAGCAAACCCACACCAAGGCTCAAATTGATTCCTTCCTTGTCCGTGTCTGAGTAGGGTTTTTAAGACCATGCATTTCCTAGCCCCAACCTCTCTGCTGTCTTATTTGCCACTGACGTAAAACAGCAAGTCATTGCCTTGCTTAGTCTAATAGGGTCGGCAAACGCCACGCAGAGCAAATCCAACGCACCAGCTGTTTTTGCATGGTCCTACAGAGTGGCTTTTACATTACTAAATGATTGAAAAAAATATCAAAAAGCAGAATATGTTGTGACATATAAAAATTATAGGAAATTCAGCGTTCATATAATAAGTTTTATGGTAAGAGTCATACTCATTTGTCTACTTATTATCTATGGCTGCTTTTAGGCTTCAGTGGCAGACATGAGTAGCTAAAGCAGAGATCATATGGCCGTCCCAAAGCCCCAAATATTTACTATCTGCCCATCTATAGAAAACGTCTGCCAACCCCTCGTGTATGTGTCCTTCTCTAAAAATATACTTCTGTGGCCACGTACCTGCTATTTACCCTTGTTAAGGAAAAGTATTCAAAATTTAGAAATGAGACGAAAGAATGACTGCATGTCATTTTGGTGTCATACTGAAGTATTGCCTGACAGGCCTACCCAACGATTATTTAATTTCCTACAGGATTTACCTTTGTTTGATTTACTGTTTACTACTGATGAGGGCCCAGACTCTGAAGTTACATATTAACTTATCAATATCTATTTAGGAGAAAAGACGACTCCAAAAGATAGTTTTATTACTCTGCAGGATATTAATTTTTCATCTACCAGGAAATTCATTTCATTATGCCTTTGACTTACTGAGTGTCTATATAAATCTGTTTTTTAAACTCTCCTTTGAACCATTTTTACCATCCAGCTGGTTCTCTCATTAATGATTTAAATGTTTGATACATACTCATTCCGTATTTGTATGTGTCATGTTTTTGGCATTTTGAAAATTATACTTTGACCCACTGTTTGTGATTCCCTGTGCACATCTCAAATCTTGGCCTCCAAGTCCCATGTCAAATGGCACTTAATGTTGCTTTTTGTTGATAACACTGGTTTAAATTGATCACTTTCACAGTATTTGTCTTCTTGATGGATGTATAATTTCTCTCATAGATCCTAAGATTTTTTTTTTTTTTCCTGCGGTACGCGGGCCTCTCACTGCTGTGGCCTCTCCCGTTGCGGAGCACAGGCTCCGGACGCGCAGGCTCAGCGGCCATGGCTCACGGGCCCAGCCGCTCCGCGGCACGTGGGATCTTCCCGGACCGGGGCACGAACCCGCGTCCCCTGCATCGGCAGGCGGACTCTCAACCACTGCGCCACCAGGGAAGCCCCGATCCTAAGATTTTTAAAGTCAGTGAGTACATTTTTTTTTAAGACTGAATTCTCAAAATGCCTTGGTTATGCAAAAACTCATTAAATCTTCGTGGAATGAATGAGATTAAAATGCGTTTAAAAGAAAGATTATTGTACAAAAAACTAAAACAAACCCAAATTGTCATTCTTTGTATTAGAAGGGAAAGAATAGAGAAAACAGTGCAGGGCAACAATACAGAGCATTCTAAGTGTTTGGCATAAGTAGAAAATTTGATAAAGAAGAGTCCCTACGTTGCTGTGAACGAAGACAATGATAAATTGCCTGCATTTAGAGTATTCCGATTTCTTCTCTTAAATGTCAGCAAGAATCTTGTACACGATAAGGCAGTTCTCATCCATGTAAATATAATTATCAGCTTCTTGTATACTGAACATTGATGCAACAGATTCCCAATCTGCATACAACACTGAGATATGAATTTGCTCTGTCCTTATTTCTCCTTTATTTAGAAGTTAATCACTGTATAATGACTATCTTGCAGTGATTAACTTCTAAATAAGGGAAAAGTAAAGCCTCATCAAGTCCATAGCTCAAAAATCCTTTCTACTTAGTAGTTCAGGTACAGATTTAAGATATCCTCATATTAACTCAAGCATCTAATATACCCTAAATGGTGTTTTCACATGTTTAAAAAAATTTAACTGTACACATGAGCTTAGAAAAATATTACCACATTTGCAAACATGCAGAGAAGAAAAATTACATCTAATTCTACTTCTAAAACTATTCTCAGTTAATCTCCAGCGACAAGCCTTTGAAATAGGCATTATCATCCTTATTTTGTTGATTATGAGCCTGAGATTCCAAGAAGCTCTGGATTTCATTCAGCCTGTGTTCTAATGAATTCCAGATTATGGTGGAGAGTATTTGAAAAATCATTTGAGCTGAATCCCAGAAAAGACGTGTGATTTTAGCAAAATTTGCTCTCAGAACCTCCATTCTCCTTATGCTACAGTCAACCATCTTCTGGCATGCATCTTTCCAAGATGACCCTCAATGATCCGCATTCCGTAATATTTATACCCTTGTGTAATCCCCTCCTCTTGGGTGTGGCTGGGACACAGTGACCTGTTTCTAATGATTAGAATACAGCAAAGGTAGTGGAATGTTCCATCCATGATTAGGCTATGGAGGACTGTTACTTTCTACTTTCTCTTTCTCTTGCCATGGCAGCTACCTTGCTTTGATAAAGCCTGCTGCCATGTGGGAATTGCCCCTATGGCAAGGGACTGAGGTAAACCTCTGTTCAACAGCCAGTGAGGAAATGAGTCACTCAAAACAATCCAGCAAGAAACTGAATCTTGCCAGTAACCGTGTAATTGAGCTTGGAAGCACACTCTTCCCCAACTGAGCCTTCAAATGAGACCGGAGAACCAGAAAACACCGGCACTGTAGGTCTGTGATGGACCCTGAAACATTAAACCCAGATAAGCTCTTCCCAAATTCTACAGAAACTGGGAGATAATAAATGAATATTGTTTGAAGCCTCTGAGTCTCGGAGTAATTTCACTACAGCAATAGATAGCTAACACATCCTTCCCATGCACAAACTTGGTATTCCTATTTATCTAATCAATATAGTTGGCATTAAGGTTCATCTTTCTTCTAGTAAGCTATTTTGTAAAACAATCTGAAATATTTATTTAAAACAAGGTATTCATAAATGGTAAAAGCTACCCTTACTTCACACAAGGTATTTGTATCTTAATTGAACATGGGCTTTTAGATTAAGCAACTGGACCTCCAGGGCTAGAATTTTAGTCATTACTAAGCCAAAGGGACAGTGGATTTTTATATTTTCCCAGTTGAGAGTCAGATTGTACTGGAGTGGTTAGGGCCTCAGGGTGGTTAATTTCTCCTAAGAGACAAAAGCTGGTTGCTCTAATGCCATAGGGAATATCATAGGATTCCCTCTCTCTCTCTAAGTTCAGGTTTACTTGGATTGGTTCCCCTAGAAACATTGAAGACTATGACCCAAATTTAGGCTGAAGATGGGATTTATGTAACAAAATTGGAAGAAACATTCATTCATTGGAAGTCCCTAGTGATGTCAAAACACAAATCTCAATGAAAAATCATCTCTCTTTGGCCAACCCAATTTGGAGCTTTCTAGGCACCTTTGATTTCATGCTATACATGTAGCCATGGACTTGAATTCAAGAAATATATTTTTATCAGGAACTACTGCAATATTATATGATTGATTTCAAAGAACATTGCCACTTAAAGGAAGATTAAAAATTTCACATCCATCTCCAGAGGCAGCCTGTATCCAACGAGTGGTCTATATTTGAGTACAAACGACTGGCACCCTTGTCGTAACATGGGACAACTCTAAAGAACCATCTCAACTTCACAGTTCCCCAGGGATGTCAGCGGAGGTCTTCTGTGGAACTGCACCAGAGCCCAATTTCTTCCCCTGATCTCTGGATTAAAATATAAATTGTATGCCCTGTCCTTATCTCCAGGATACAGTGGAACAAGGATAGAAAATCACAATTTAAAAAAAAATACATTTGGAAAGAGAATAAGAAACAGAGATGTTACCGGTTTATGGAAATTCTGAAATCCTGGCAGGCGACACTATAAAGATTCCAGCACTGTACCACCACAAACGGGGACTTCTGTAACACTGAGCTATCGCTGAGGACAGTCCAGCCACAGTCTATACTTTTCTGGCCCACTCACTTCAGGCAGCAGCAAATGCCCAGTTTTGGCTTCATGGACTATGAGTGGAAGTGATATAATTTTTAGCAGTGAGGTGGGAACAGGTTCCTGCATACTCATAGCTTGTCTGAGACCTAGGGGATGGCAGAGCTACAAAATGGAAAAATTCCAACAGTTAGGATTAGGTCTTAGCTGACCAGGAACTCCTACAGCAATAAAATTTGAGTGAGTTAGGCCCCTGCATATTTTTAAATTGTCGTAGCACCTAGCATTACATAACCCACCTAGATCCCTTCTATGTGTCATATCAATACATATAATTTAATATTCACAAAACACTCTGTGGTATTATCTGTTTTACAGATGACAAAAACAGAGGCTCAAATAGATTAAAACTAACTTGACAAAGGTCCATAAAAAAGTTGAGAAGCTAGGACTGAAAACTATGTTTCCCCAAATATAAAACTCATGCCATTTTCTTTATATTATGCTAGTTTTCATTAAAAATCTGGGAGGAAAAGGAGAAGAAAGAAGAGAAGGAGAAATATAATTAGGAGGAGCAGAGTGGAATTAGAAGAGGGTGGTTCTCTGCGTGAGGATGCCAACTTAAAATGTGCTCTTCCGTTAATGTGGTGTCCTAGAAATCCCGGATAAGGCTCTCAGTGGAATGTCCAGTACGCTATAGATTATTAAACAGACTTTAAAATGAAGAGAATGAAAGGTTCCAAGTAGACGAAAACTGATGCTATCTTTTTACTCTAAAGGAATCATTGCGCCAATTTACCCTTTAACCCATAGTAAATAAGCACACCCATTTCCGCATCTTCTGATGACCCCATCAACACGTGGTGCAGCACTTAATTAGTATCTGCAGATTTATTTGCATTTGTTCATATTTTTGAGAAAAAATATTTCAAAATTTTAGTAAATGTCGCTCTTCATTAACTGGGCAGTTTCCTCATAGCACTCCGACAGGCCTCTGCCTTCATTCTTTTATATTCCTAATCCATGTTTACTTTCAAAACCATCCACAGAGTGATATGACTGAGCCCAGTTTCAAGCAAAGATTTGGGCCACTTTCCTTAAAGGTGACTCAGTTTCACTGCAATTGTATTCTATTTGGAATCTCTCTGGGGCACACGTGGCATTTTGCTAAGACTTCTGGCAGCACAGCTGCATACAGTTCAGTTGACAATACACACTTATCGATGGAGGAGTTCAGAGAGACTATTTAATTGTACTTTCCATTGCTTGCTGCTGTGTACAAAAGAACAAAGTAGGGAAGGTTCATCTTTTCCTCTCTAAGGTGCTGATTTGCATATTTAAATATTCCGTGGAGGCTCTTCCAGTTGCAGCTCAGTGGCCAATGTTTAAGCACATATTTGCATTTGAAAAAAAGTTGAGAAAAGAAGGAAAATATACATTTGATCAAAGAAATGCTAACGAGAATTTAACATAGCTTCGACTTTTCCATTCTTGTTCAAAGTGTTAGCATGACCTCTTGGGTAGAGAACTATCTATGGTTTTTTCCCAGTTCATGAAGTCCCGGGACTTCATGTAGGAAATAACTGAACTCTATGTGGTTTAGAATCTTTATCTACGGAATGATCCCTGGGGTCTTTGCTGATGGGGGTTTGGCATTAGTTTATTATTAGTAAAAGGAAACCTTAATATAAAGTCTCCCCTAGTGTTGGGCTGCATCCCACAGGCCTACAAGTCCTGTGCTTGCCCAACTTCAAGACCAAAGAAAGAGCCTGGAGTCAGCAACAGAGACATCAATGGTTTAACGGACAGGGGAGCTGACCTGTCAGAAGCAAGGTCCCGGAGCGACACCTCAGCGTGCGAGGCAGACGGCCGGGCAGGACACGGTGGCAGTCTTCGAGGAGGCGGCGGGGCTGCGGTGTAATTACCAGTTATCAGGGAACTAACAGCAGGTGGGCTCATTAGTTACCAGGGAAACCAGCAGCGGGGCACGCCCCTCACCGCCCCTTTGGTAAGAACTGTCACCAGCTGGGGCCTGAGGCGAGTAGCAGGAAGGTCAGTCTTGTGCGTAAGGTACAGGCAAAGCAGGCACTGGTCAGGCAAGGGAGGTACAGAGAGCAAGAGAGCAGCCATCTTGAGTGGCCGGACCATACCGTCCACCCCTACAGACCCTGCACGACCCTTACCATCTTGGTCCACCCCTCTTCCACGATATCCCTGGGGTCAGATATGCAGAGGGGCACTGCAGCCAGATACCACGAATACAGTACAGACCGCAGCAGCCGAAGAGTATCAAGAGTAAGAGGCCTAGGGACTTCCCTGGTGGTCCAGGGGTTAAGACTATGCGCTCCCAACGCAGGGGGCCCAGGTTCGATCCCTGGTCAGGGAACTAGATCCTGCCTGCTGCAACTAAAGGATCTCCCAACAAAGATTCCGCACGGGGCACTGAAGGTCCCACGTGCCGCGACTAAGACCCAAAGCAGCCAAGTAAATAAATAAATAAATACTAAAAAAAAAAAAAAAAAAAAAAAAAAAGACCTAGTATGCTCAGAAGAGTCATTTGGCACAATGTGGACACATTTTGGAGCCAAACGCTTACTGGGTCAATGGAGAGGGAGTCAATAATAGCAATGCCCTGTCCAGTTATAAGGAAGGTAAGGCCACCCCTGGTTTTCACAAACCCAGAGCCACCCCCACGGGGAGGGGTGGGGCCTGGCTCTAAAAGAAACATTCTGGTGGCCTAGCCAGGAGTCAGCGGTCACAGTACAGGTCTGCCACCCCATGCTATGTTGAGTGCCATTAGGGGTGGACCCATCAGGTTTTTCCAAACGAAACAGTAAATCCCACTAGTTGGACCTGGGTGTCCAAAAGCCCACCTATACCATTCCACATAGCATAGCCTAGGGGGGCTCATGGCAGTCAGTTGTAAAGTAATGTTTACTAATGGGGGTCCTTCTGACGTATTGGCATATGGGACCGGAAGATGGTGAGTTTTCCCCCCCACTGTCAGTAGCGCCGACATAGTCACATTGGCCCGGTCGATTTTTCATGGAAGTCCAGAGGAGGAGGACAACAGCATCTCACTGTACGCCCAGCAATTAGACTCATTTCACAGTGAGGCCAGTGTTGCTGCTCAGTCCTCAAAGAGATCTCCTCCCTCAGGCTAGGGACAAAATGTAAGACATCTAACAGGCACAGCACAGGGGAGATCGTGACAATTAAGCCAAATACAATCAGTAACCACATTCAGAGATAATACCGCACCTGCCTGTGGTGTCTGTCCTAGTCTGCAATATAGTTCAGAAAACTCAGCTTTTCAATAATATAAGAATGCGTTTCAAATCAGGTATACGATGGCCACCTAGTTTTACCTTGGATGTCTGAACCACAGCTACTCCATTTTGACTTTCAAACATATTCCCTTCCTCAATGGCCAAAGCAGATATACAGTGCATGTCTGAAAGGCCTGTCTGAGAGGCTGCTCTGGTCAGTAAAATTTAAGTTAAACCATATATAAACCAGAATGACTTCCCCACACCTCAATACGTGCAGACTTTTCCATCATTTCGCCTTTCGATTCAAAATCTTCTAACAGAAAGCACTGTTGATAAAATATGTGTCCTGCAATGCGGCCGTGCTAGCTCCTATCCCAGGTTCAGATCATGTCCCTTGGTGCTAGGCCTCCTTTATATTCGCCTAGTGATTCACAATGGGGGAAAGCTAGTCAGATCTCATGAACAGGCTCTGAGGTATGTTAATGAGGAGACACTTTATAGGCTATACATTTGATCACTTATACCCACTGCTACACAAGCATTGTACATGGGCTTTTCGTTAGTAGCAGACTAAAGCAAGTAGTGTCACACTTCGTGAGTAGTTATACTCTGACAATTTCCCTCATTTTCTTTCCATCCAGAACACCGGGGCAAAAGTATGGCTGGCACAGTAACTTTTCATAAATACAGACCTCAATTAACAGAACTAGAATTTAACATCCACTGAAACATAACCATGTTCTCTCTAAAATTACCCTCATCTCCAAACACAGCCAATCAAAACTAATTTGTTTGCAAAATAAGTCTGGTCAACAGATCACATAGGCTCCTGCAAACTGCCGGAGGGGGAAGTCCTCAGGATTCTCAGACTGAATTCCCAAAAGGCCTCTCAGGGCCAGCAAAGCCATGCCAAAGGCCTGCTATCAGGCTCCGCCTTGGTGGATTTTTCTCTTCTAGAAGTCCCCAAAATATCAAGATTCCTGCACATGCCAGGAGACAGTCTTTTCCACTCCCCTGATAAGACTGCTCAGAACACAAGAGTCCCCAGTTTCTGGAGGGACCAGGCAGAGAGAAAAAGGAAAATGCTTCAATTCTACCCACAGGTGTAGTTTTTACCAAATTGCTATAATTCATAACCAACTTGAGGGGAAGGGCTTCCCTATATCTGGAAAACACAGATCAAAACCAGTAACATTCGAGACAAAACCCATAAAAATTAAAACTATTTTCACCAGTTCACTCAGTAACCAATCCTTCTGTTAACTTTTATGAAGCCATCAGGTCTTCCATTAGGATTCTTTAAGTTCTTACCCACTTCAGCAGTATAATCTGAAACCTATCAGAGACCTGTTATTGTCAAAAGATCCTTCCTGTGAACCTTCCGGAAGATGAAGCACTTTTGCAAAAGCATCAGGGTACAAAAATAACTACCTATAAATGACGAATGACTTAAAAAGGCACGGTTAAACACCTGATCACAATGTAATTGATAAAGAAACTTGGTTACAAGAATTATGACTGATTATATAACCTTAAGCCTTGAAAACCTTAATGTCTGGCAAAAACCAAGAAGCAAGTAATTGTGCATTTCCTGACTGGAAAACTTAACGCTTTAGTCTACCTCTCTTAAGCAGGCAAAGGCAGGTAAACTGAGACCCCCCTCAGCAATTAATGTTCTAATATTTTATCCTATTTGAAATGACCCAGATAGTCAATGGATTCTCTTCATTTAATTTAGTGTAGTTTCAAGTTACCAAAATCTGGAGAGACTATTTTAGATAGACATTCCCCAAACATAATTGTTTCTATAGAGTTTACATAAAAGCTCTTTTTTTCTCTTTTACTCTTAGAGATCACAGAAGACTAAAGTTCCCAAGAGCCCAAGTGGACCATTTACATCTCAAAGGCACAAGAGAAATACCAATTCCTTCTAGAAAGCTGGCTTAACCAATTACAGAAGGCTCACCTTGATACAACAGCAGAGCTATTGGAGGGCACTGTTCTGCAGATCTCTCGGCAGCCTCCACTCAGCAAGGACGGCCACCACAGGACGCCACATACTAGTGAAGAGCCACCCTGGGATCTCCCCGTAACTTTCGGGGTCACCCTTAGAACTTTTGGGCCCCACGTGTTAGTGGACAGCCACTCCAGGATTACCTGCCAACTTTCCATTCCGTATCCTGTATTTCCCAACATCTCGGCGCTCACGGGAGTTTCCACGCGGTCTCTTGCCTGCTCTGCCCTGTTGGGCTGCACCCCGCAGGCCTACAAGGCCTGTGCTTGCCCACCTTTGAGACCGAAGAAAGACCCCGGAGTCGGCAACAGAGACAAGAGTGGTTTAACGGACGGGGGAGCTGACCTGTCTGAAGCACGGTCCCGGAGCGACACCCCAGCGTGTGCGGTAGACGGCGGGCAGGACATGGCGGCAGTCTTCTCTCCGCGGTGAAAGGGGAGATCACCAGTTGTAGGAAAATTGACATCAGGTGGGCTCATCAGTTACCAGGGAAACCAGCCGCGGGGCACGCCCCTCACCGCCCCCTTTGATAAGAACAATCACCAGCTGGGGCCCGGGGCGAGTAGGAAGGTCAGTCCTGTGCTTAAGATACAGGTGAAGCAGGCACTGGGCGGGCAGGGGACGTACAGAGAGCAAGAGAGCAGCCATCTGGAGTGGCCCGGCCATAGAATCTTTATTTATCTACGGAGTGATCCCTGGGGACTTTGCTGATGGGGGTTTGGCATTAGTTCATTACTACAAAAAGGAAACCTTAATATAAAGCCTTCCCTAGTTAGCTCCCTGTTCTCCTGTAAGCAGAGTGAGTTTTGACTAACCTAAGAAAGAACCCTTATAGGCTGGGGTCGGGGGAGAAGGAAGACAAGATTTTCTTCTCGTATGTTTTGTTACATTTAAACTCAATGGTATTAGTGACCATCTGAGCTTAGATAGCTTTGTTTAGATACCGAAGGCAGTTGTGGACTTCATGTCTTTCAAAGGCCAACCATGTAGTACTTGCATGGGGTGGGACCATGTCCTGGACACCGAGGGCTCAGTCCCATGCATCCTGTCTTCCTCATTGATCTGTGGTAGTCAGTCTGCAAAGATGGCTTCCAAGAGCCATACCTTTTGAAATTCATGCCTTTGTGTGGTCCCCTCCCACAATCAATCACAATGAATCTGACTTGACTCAGTTTAACCAACAGAATGTGGTGAAAGTCATGCTGACCCTGAAGACGGTCTAGTTGCCTTCACTTTTGCACTTTTGGGCAACTGGAGCTGCCATGTAAGAAGTCTAGTACCCAGCTGGAGAGACCACATGGAGAGACCTTGGGGGAGGGACCAAGTGGAGAGTAGAGGCGGAGAACTACATGAGGAAGGAGAGAAAGAGAGCCACTGTAGCATTTCAGTCTACCCTCCATATGTCTCCATTTCCATTGGTAATATGACACAACTGCCATGAGAGTTCCTAAAGGAGCCCAGCAGTAGAACAGCACAGCTGATCCTAGTCAATTCACATGAGAGATAATTAAAAGTTTATTGTTTCAAATCACTGGCTTTTGGGGTGGTTTGCTACATAGCAATAGGGAACTGAATCAATGCACTTCTCTCAGGCCTCTTTCCCCATGTCTCTCCTTGCCACCTCTTTCCTTGCACATCATGGTGAGGTGAGAGGCGAGAGACTATTGCACTGGTTCTTGCCCCAGTATGTGGGCATTACACGTTTGGCCTTCTATTGCCCACACCCACACCCCCAAGAACCACATAGACTCCAATTAGCCAGTTAGATATAACACATCAAGCCCATAAGCTGAGAGTATGTTTTTGGTTTGGTTTTTCTTATAGCTCATTTGGTGACATACTTAGAGATCTGAGAATAAATGCTCTTAAGTACAACCTGTCGAAGTCCTCCAGTGATAAACTACAACTCAAAGATGTTTGGGACAATTTAAAAGATGGAATGAAAAGTTACTACAATATATTTTCATTTTACATTAAGACAACCCAAATTTTAAAATGTAATCTCCAACCTGATTTCAGTAATACTAGCTACCCTTTATCTATCACCTACTAGGTACTATGCCTTCTGTATACAGAAGTATGAGCCACATGGCCTTCCTTTTCTTCCTCAAACACACCAAGCTCATTCCTGCCTCAATGTCTTTGCATTAGTCTGTCCTTCGGATTAATGCCAAGTCTTTTCCTGGTTGTCCCCTTCTCTTGATTCTAGGTTCAGCCATAATTTTCTCTCTTCCAAGTAGCCTTTCACAGCCACTCTGTAAATTAACCTCCTCAGGTAGTCACTTCCTGTCACATCTCCCTAGTTTATATTGTCATTGCATGTATCACTGTCTGAAATTTTCTCATTGATTCGGGAACTTGCCTTGTGTGTCACCTTCAGAGGGTAAGACCTGCGAGTCAACAATACTGTCTCTGGTTCTTTATTATGTCCCCAGCAACCAGAACAATGCTTGACACTAATAAGTAAATGAAGCAAGGAAGGAAGGAACTTTTACAACTTACCTTCAGAGAAGGTATTATTGTCCACTTGTATTTCTCCTGTGGAATTCAGGGGTAAAAGAGGTCACATACCATGCTCAAGGTCTCTCAACTTAAAGTAAATGACTTGTCTGCTCTTCAGCCTATCCTGCTGTCCCCTCCAGGGCTTCCATGCAGTTAGGTTAGCAGATAAACAACTCTGTCAAGCACGATCTTAAAGGTGGTCTAGAAAAGACCAAAACAGATGACCTGAGCAGAACAAACAGCTGCTCTCCTCTGCCAGAAACTCACAACAAGCCCTAGGAACACTTCTCTGGTGTTTTTTCCCATACAGTTTAAGAGGTAAAGGAGGGCTTTAAGGTTTAATTAAATTATTAAACATCATCAGCTCAAATCAATAGGTCTTAATGGTGTCATGAGCTTACTTAACCAAAATTAACATGTGACCAAAAGTTGAAAAATAAGGTTGTCTTCTGAGACTGATTGTAGACAAAGTGCTTAAGGCCATCAGCTGCCCAAAGCAGATATTGGCAAATGGATGGCTGAGGAGTTTTGTTAACGCTCATATTCCAGGCAGCGAGAACAAGGCACGGCTATATCATCATACTTAAAGCCTACGATTTAACAGGAGGGTGAGAGGCATCTATCTGAGAGTCCAGAAGAAGGAAACGTCAGTAGTCAGAATTTGTCTCTGTCTTTCTAGTTCTGTGTAAGGAAGAAAATGCCCAGAACAGACACTTTGCATAACAGCTGTATCTCAGTGGTGGAGATAGATTTATCACGACAATTGACATTAAGTTCTTTCTACTAAGTTTCCTCTTTATGATTCCACATATTGCAAACAAATTTTAGTTATGATTTGACTTTCCTACAAGATGGCAAGAACATTCTGTCCACTATTAGTAATTGTCATTTGCATTGAAGACAGTGTCTTAAAGGCCTGATTAGCATGAGTCTGAACAAGAGAGAATGATCATTCGTAGGTCTGTTAAAAGATCTTGGCTTAGACAACTCAAGATCATACTCTCAGACCCTTAACCATGAAGGCTTACTTAAGTGCTATCCCAGTGATCCTACCCCAAGCTGACTCACTGAATATGTTGACACTATCACAGAAAAATTGAATTCTATAATGACAATACACAGCTGGGGTTGTATCTACATGACAACCCACCAGCACAGTAGCAGAGATGCTTGGAACATTAGAGGAAGAAAAAAAAAAAAGACACATGCCCTCTCTGTGTGTTAGGGGGCTGGGCAGTTAAAGGAAATTTTTGTCTTCCTTTTTTTTTTTTTTAAAGACAGAGATTATAGAGATGGAACAAAGAGGAGGACTCTATGTCGTTAATTTCTCCAAATTCTTAGATGAATCATAAGAAAAAAATGAGGATGTGTTAATACATTTCAGTCAGTAGGACAATTGTTGGGGGGGAAGAGTAAGACACTGAGTCAACTTCTATAGGTTAATGTTTCGTCGTCAGTTTTATTAATTTAAATACCCTTTTTCTTTTCCAAATAAATGCCTGTAATACTTTTTTGAGCAATTGCATCCACCCACTCTTGATTTTGGCATTTCCCCTGGGTGTGACCTAATACAGTAATAACTGCACAGTTTTACACAGATGCTCAAAATATAGAATAACTGTGCATCATTAAGAAGTAGCAATACTTGCCATGGGTGTAGGAATGTCTGTGATAAACCAGAAATTAGGTTTTCATTTTAATGCCCTTGACCTCTTGAAAGAAAAAAAGTTTACAAAATTAAAAAGAAAAATCTGTATTAGTCCAGCACTTTTTGCCACACCCCATAGTGCTGTAGGTATGATACCTCATGCCTAAAAAATGTGATTCTTTTTCTGGTTTTCTTGTCACAAGTCTTTTCCCCAGCAAAGAAGGCTTATTTTCAGTTTCCACATTTTTTTCTTGATTGGAAGTTTATAGAACCTTCTTAAAACCACTTACTGGATAATACTTATAAAAGCATGTATGAAAATCCACACATCTTATCTGGGACTATTGTCTTCTTAAATGATCAAGCCTCTCATTTTAATCTTCAAGAGACATTTTTAGCCTTGTAGATACTCCTTGGTCTCCAAATCAGCTCACAATCACATTTACAGATTTCGAAGCAGGGTATTTAACTAAATACAGGTACATTATAAGGATATATAAATATTTTTCTGAGACTGAAAGTTTATATATATATATACCAGCACACCATTTTTGTATATACGTTCTTTCTAATAAGCCTTGTAACATTTTTAGCCCAGGACATACATTCCCTAATAGCCAGGTACACATAGAACCTTTTATTAATTCAAGAACTTTCTTTATATATTAGCTTTGATGTCATAAATATGTAATAAGAAGTATGAGGTGCTATTAAATTGTCTTACTGTTCTTAATTTTAGAAAATAAATATAACTTTAAACTGAAGCATGAAGAATATAAATTTTCCTAAAATCAAAACACTTTTTATATTTTTCTTATAATGGATATATGTTCATGCATCGAATGGCAAACCACATTTATATAATTATTTTTAGCATTATACTGACAAAAACGGACCTTGCTATTGTTTTCAAAATCTACTGGCATTGAGTAAAAAAAGTTTGCATACGCAACTTATTCACATTGCTTTATTTTTGTTGTTCTTGTTCGTATTGTTCAGTTCACAAAAAAAAGGTACTTCAAGTCATCATATCCTCGCATTTAACCAGTGAAAGAGTAATCTTGAAAGAAAACATTTTACAAACTAGACACATACCCTGTTTATTTTCTCTGTAAAACGCACTCCATAAAGCAAGTCCATTTTTTAAACCTTTGCCGATATTATACAAAAATATTCTTACGCAAGTAATAAATTTATCTTTAAACATCCAACTTTTTTGAAATTTAAAGCACACACCAAAAGTTATTATTGTTAATTTTTAGTCTAAACATAGAACACCTTGTGCTTATACAAACTGCTGTTATCATGTGCTCATATACTCTTTACATGGATCTGGCAAATATACTCTGCCATTATGCATTAAATTATGTAAAAAAAGTATAATCAGTGCAGAACTTGCCTATTTTTAAACAATGTTCTTTAACCATCCTCATCTATATTTGTTATTTATATAATTTCTTTTTGGAAAAAATTTTAAGGCAAGTGCAATCAAAATTACAAAATCACTATCTCTATTGTTAACATATGCAGCATTCATAGTTAGTGAGTGATCTCCTTCCCTCTTAAAAATGAAAGTACAAAATGCTAAGTATGTTATGCTTGCTACAGTTGATTATGTAGTCTTACCTATTAAGCCGTAGTGAAAATCTTTAGAGATATCAACACAAAAGTATACTTCTTTAAAGATCTTTAAAGATATCAACACAAATGCTACACCAGCAGGAATCTGCTATCCCCTTCCTGTAATTTCTCATCGCATGTCCAGTTTTCTCATGAAAATACACAGCAAGTTATTCAGATGCCCATTTTGAAGATGACTATGACTACACGGTCACCTGGTGGCACAGAATACTTAAGGTGCAGTACTCATAAGATCGTCGGTTGTAAATTCACTTAATTCTATTGTGTTTCTATTTCACTTCAGTGACGGCGTGGATTCTGTAAAGTAAGAGAAAACTAAAGAAAAAAATCTTATCAGTAACTGTATCTCTAGAGTTAGGCTTTGCTGAGGACATGTTATTTGCTATGGGCATAATTTAAATGAAATCTGAAAAAATAAGATATTTCACAGCCCTGGAAAAATAAAAGCAACTAAAATAGGAAACTCATGGTAATAACTTTGGTGCTATCATCGGCTTTTCTTATGAGAGTTGCTGAGTGCAATGCCTCCTCCTTTTTTTTTAATGAATAAATAACTCAGGGCTACCACGTAATGGAAAAAGTAGGAAACAGAAACAATCACAGAATTTTTATGGGGAAACAAGAATAAGCTGACTCTCTCCTTTAAGATAAAATGCATGTTCTTAAAGTGAGTTGAACAGAAACTTGGGTCTTTATTTTTAGGCTGTGCCAAAATGATTCACTGGTAATTTCCTGATGGAGTGCATTATCTTGGGAATTCATATAACCTTATTTAATGTGGTACATATATTAAGGTTATTTAAATGTAATGCTAGTGTGTGTTTTCGATTGGAGTCCACACGCCTTACACATGCACGCACACATGTAGACTAATTCAGCACGCTAAATACTTGATGTTGTCAAAGTTGACTGTTTCGAACTGCTGTTGTCCAGAATGCGTTCTGAAAATAAATCCAGCTCAACTGGTATGTTGTCTCTTTCAGTTTAGTATAGAAATAAAAAAGGCTTTATTGCACTCAATAAAATTCTACTGTTGAATATTATTTTTTGGATGTTCTAGTGTTATAAAACTCTAGATGGTAAGCGGGCCTACAGTGGCTGTGGAAGTCATTAGCATATGTGTGGGAAAACTTAAACCAATTCTCTAGAAGAAACTCTCTGATGTGGCTAATCCACAAAGCATGTATAAGAATATTTTCTCTTAACTAACAGAAGCCTTGTCCTTGAAATTTGCACTTAGGATGAGTGACATGATTAGTTTGTGAGAATCAGACATCAAATAGGACATTTCTTCTTAAGAAACAGAAGCTAGCAACCTCATCACTGGTATCGAACATAAAGATCAACATTAGCCTAGTAAGACACATCTATGTGGCTGGAAATATATTGTCAGAATAAGTGATTGAGGTATGAAATAAAGAAACAACTGGTTTGTCACTGTTGTGTAAGCTGTCATTTTTCTGAAACAATGAGAGATGATGCATTTAATGAATCATCCCACATACAATTAACTACATTTTGTGGCGCTGGATGACTATAGTCTTGGACTTTATGTCACTCACTAGATACGGTTCCCCAAATTGCATGATCATAAACATTTCCTGGAATTCCATTGCTTTGGAGTGTGAGCCAGTAATCTATGCTTTTAACAAATGCTACAAGCGATGTTTATGCTAAAGGACATTTGGAAAAGTCTTCACTAGAGTTCATCTTTGAGTGAATTCATTGTTAATGTGAGGAAAAAAATAATTGTTAATTAAGTCCAAAAAATTTAGTACATTTTATACTGATGTATTTATTTTCACAACCAATATCTTTGGTACCCCTGTGTAATTTTGTCATTTTTCTTCCTTAACAGAAATGGAAGTAACAATAGATCTGTAGTCTCTTAGAAGGAAGGTGTGTTTTTAATTAACACTTAACTATTAGCTTTATTTGTTTCTTCTACGATGGTACAATTACTTTTTTGAAGTCATATATCTCATGACAAAGTTGGTTTTCTTGACTAGTTCTTTTTTTGTCCTTCTTTTTGAGAAATTCTCAAATAAAATATTGTTGTCTATATAGTTCTTTTCAGGACTTCTTCATTGTGAGTTCTGGTGGACAAACTGGGAGGAATTATTAAAAAAGGAAGACCCAGTTTATGGTGACATGCATCTTCTGCAAACTTTAATTTTGTATTCCAAAGAGTAACAGCAGTAGTAATGACAGAAACAATCAATCCTACACGTGTGTTGCTCAAAGAGGCCGGGGATGGGGGGACGGGGGTCCTTGGGCCACCACATTAGAGTCACCTGTGGAGCTTATTAAGTACATAGATTCCGGACCCCACTCCAGTATTATTGGCCTTCAATCTGAATTTCCATTTTTAACAAACTTTCCAGGCAATTGTTCCGGAGTCTAAAATTTGAGACCCATCTGTTTCGCTCCTATGGTTTTCAACTCTGGTTGTCTTATAGAATATAACCTGGAGGGCTTATTAAATAAACCAACCAACTGACTGACTAACAATAGGGACAAACTTCAGACTAGTATCATCTGAAATCTGTGGGACTTTAGAAGTTTTTAAACCTTTCCAGGTGATTCTAAGTGCACCTAGGTCTTAGAATAATTACTAGTAGGCCCATTAGAAGGATGCTATGAAAGAACTATCTCACTCCTCACCAAACCTTTACGGCACAGTACCAAACATGCCAAAATCATAATTTCTATTCATACATTATAACATTTAGCAATGAATTTCCCATTTTATTGAGGAAAAGCATGCTGAGACCACTGAAAAGAAGGATTTTCATTCAGAGCCGTTTTCCTTTCAAGTTCATAGTTGTGTAAACAGTTTTTTTTATTGCCAAGGGCAATAGAAGAACTGAGATATTTCATTGCTTAATTTACACCAGCTATTCATTTTCATAATTTTATAGTTCTGTTTGTCATATACATAGGCTTTTGGCATGTTCTGCTCTCTGATTTTTGGGATATTCTCCTTTTATTGGTTTTGTTTCCCACAAGGTAGAAATTGAACTGCCTTAGCAGTTTTTCCATAATCCAGTCATTTGTGAACCATCTTGATGACTTTTGCCATATATCACCTTTCCTAGACTCTTATTTACCTATGTTTTTGTTTAAATCATTTAGTATATATTCTACCAGAAATAGTATCCACAAGATCAAGTTTGATCTACTACTTAAGTTTTTTTTTTTAAATTCTAACACATTTTAAATCAAATACATAAATATTCAAATAAAAACTTGCCTCTGTGTACCATCTCAAATCAACATAACACTGGAATAAAAATCCCTAATTTGGGCAAACAATTGGCTAAATTATTCATCAACTTCAGATATTCTCGATCCTTCGGAACCTCACGCCCCCCCCCCCATCAGTATCACTGGGCATTAAACATTCATTGAAAATATAAGCTTCATCAAGCAATTTGTTTGCATTACTCTTACAGGCCATACATACATGTTAAAAATCCCACAGCAGTGATTAGTTTACTACTATTTTAATTCTCTGAATATTCGCCTCCTTCTATGTTTCTATTTTTCCAGTAAAGGTAGATCTGATATCAATTAGGAATCTTCTAGAAATAAGTAAGATGTTCCTTGATGATCAGTCTTTTAACCAGCTGTTAATAATATGAGTGGAATTGAAAGTTCCTGAGAATTTATGTGTGTGTGTGAGGCACACACATAGTCCCAAATATTCTTCAACTATAGAGTTCTTTCTTGATATTTTTAATAATATGTCAGGTCCTATGAGTCACAGCTTAAAATACAATATAGAAATTATACACTGAGTCATAATCCATATAACATTTTACTTTTTCAGTAGAAGTTATTTTTTCACACTGAAAAATTCTACTGAGGTAGAAATGACTTTATGAAATTTTAAATATATTAATTACTTTGAAATCCAACCTGAAATTACCTTACAGTTTTTAAAAAAATATTACTTTCCATTTTTCTTAATGATTTATCTCTGCTTTATCTTTAATAAGTGTTTCTTAAAAGGCTGTCCTAAGACATGAATTTTGCCTAAACAGCCCATTTGTTCTAAAAGGTTTATGGTTGTTCACTTGTTACACTTGTGATGGAAAGATTTACACTATTCCCCTCCCCCCAAATAAATAAATATTAATAATTTTATTTATCTTTAACATAAAATGAAAAGTAAGGCCAAAAACATTTCCCTTTAGGAATAACTGTGCACTACAACTAGGTGGAAACAGAGTTAAAAATCATAAAGTGATTAAAGATTTTGGTCACTTTAAAACACTTTAAAATATTACCTGAGGGGACTTTATTTTAAGGTCCTTATGTGAGTAGTACCTTAAAAAGAAAGGAATAAAATACCTGGGGAGCAAGAAGTAAGGAAAAGAAACACCAAAGAGGATTCACGTGTTATTATTCTTTTCATTTGTTCCTGAAAGAATTTTATGAAATAGATGAAGGCAAAATGCAGAATTTAACCTTGAAAAGATCATTAACGTGATAATAACTTTTAAGTGACTGAGTTTGTGATTCAAACTTCTCACAAATCCAGTAGTGAAGAAAAAAAGAGGCATTGTAGTGGACTTGACTTTTTAACGTTTTTCTTTTTGTTCAGCCAATTGGCCATTTCTTAGATCCCCTTCTCCATAATTATAATAGAAATTAAGTCTAAGAATTATAAGCTTATACAGACATAAACAGAGAGGGAAAGAAAAGTATAACAAGAGTTGTCAAATTAACAAAGGTACTTACAGAGGTTCCAACAGCACATTATTTAATTTATTTTCATCTACGATCAGGTAGAAACCAGAAGAAACATTTGTAGCTTAATAAATAATTTAATTTCTTGAATTGCTATGTAACATATAAATTTATTTTTACAGGATATATAGAGAGCATACTCATAGAGAGCAACAGACTTATGAAACGACTGTAAAACACAAATTATAATTCAAGTTTAAAATTTCTCATTTTTACACTTGTATTTGTCTATTTTCCTATTGCTAGTGAAAGCAAAACCAAATATATAATTGTAAGTATTCTAAGAAAAAAAGGAGTGCCTCCATCACCTACACAAGTTACATACATTCTAGATTGTACAAAATCAAAGAGGGTAGGCAAAACTAAAGGGAAACACTAGGGAAAATGCACTTTTTACTGACTGTTGAACATATCTGAGAGTGTCTGAGTTTAAAATTTGACTTGAACACCAGCAGAGGAAAATGACTAAACTCATCTTCCTATCTGGGTTCTCTCAAACTCTGAAAATGTAAGTTTTTACAATTCAATAGCAGATTATATGAACATATCTCCACTACTTTGGTCGAAAGAACACACTAAGGATTCTAGCTACCAGGAGCATATGTTGCAAGGAATATGGACAACTGTCCACATATCCTAACAGAAAGATGTCTTCATCCCAGTTGAGAATTAACCTAAAACACTCACATCTGATCTCCCCAAATTTAGTCTCTCATTGACTAGTAAGGATAGATCCGAATTACTTTGCCACATGTTCATGCACTGTGTAATATGTAGTTTTACATTAAAATTTTTTTTAATGACCAGCATGCCCTTTGAAATTTAAGGTTATCTGGACTATGAAGACTGAAATTTACACGACATTAATATTACATGTAAGAGTCTCAAGTTCATGTGCAGTTCTTCGGTTTCTATTCATTTAGTAGTGGAGGGAATACAGTGTAATGACTTGCTTTTGTTAGAAAGAGAATTCCTTTCCGGCTGTAGACCCTGGGGGATGCATCAATGAAGGTAGTGAATGGTAGAAAAAACAATAGTGCCTTACTTAACTTTAATGAACGATTCAGAAACATGAGTTTGTCAGTGGACTCAGAGACTAATTATAGGAACATTTACTAAAGGGAAAAAGGAAAGTTTTCTTTTTCTGTATCTTATGTGTATATAATGGAGAGATGTTTTGTGCTCTGAGCCTGGAAGGAAGAAATGATACTTGATGGAAAATTAGAGCTGAGTTCCTTCTTTTTAGTCTGGGCATTTTCTATACATGTGACTGAAGTCTGACGATGACAAAACACATAAGGAAAAAAAAAACACATAAGATTAGGATTAGGATTAAGTCATCATCATCATCATCATCCTTCTCTTTACTCAAATTTAGTCAGGTCTTACAGCTCCCTGTGATAGTATCTTAATTAACATAGCACAAACTTTCACCTTGCTGCCCATAATGAGTAAAAAGTAAAACTTTAAATAACCACCACCTAACTTCAGTTCATTCTCAAAATTCTTCACATTACCCTAAAATTATATCATAAATCCTGAAACTGGCATAAGAACAGTTGCTGAAAACCAAGTATATAACCAATTCTAAATCTTGGCATAAGAAAACTGGGTCCCTTTGGAAAAACACATCAAATGGCTGTCTCTTCTAATCCTGCACTAAATTAATTCTTCTTAGTTTTGTTGTAGGAGAATGATTAAATCAACCCATAAAAAAAGTTTAAAGAAATAAGGCGTCATGCTACATTCAACGATTTCATATCCCCCCACCTCCAAGTATCTTTTGAGTAAATTAAGAAATGAATAAACTATCAAATCTTACTTATTTGGGCATGAATTACTTGTCATCAATCAAAGTTTTTCCTCACTGTAAACCAATCCTCCCACAAAGTTGGGTCATGTTGGAAGAGGAATTGCCTCTGTTTGTTAAAAGAACAATAGTCATCCCCTGAATCTTCATGCATAAAAGTAAGGAACAGTAGCCACAACAGTGCCTACAAGACATGTGGTTTATCTGAATGTCAGTTTCTGAGAATATGCTCTAAATTGAAACATCGATAGTTTTTTAGGTGATGGATGTCTTTTGAGACTAACATCCCAGAAATCACAGTTTTGTACACATTCACAATTCTGTCTGAAATTTCAAGTGCTTCGTTATTTCCTTTAGTCCTTTTTACAGGCTCAAGGGGTCCTTGAACCCAAGTTTAAGGTCTGTTGCTAAGGATAATACAAATTTAACTGTTGGTTACTTTCTTTGTTCAGAACAATAAAGTGGGAAGGGTTAGTGATAAGGCAAGGTATAGCTCTGCTTCCATGGACAAGCTGCTCCTTTTAGGGAACTCAGTTGCATCATCATCATCTCTTTGTAATAACTGTGTATGTTGTTAAAAAAATTCTTCAGCAATAGGGAATATGTAGGTAGGATTTCTAATCCATTTAATAATATTTCACCTCTTTTAATCAACTATAACAATAGTGGGAATAATGACCAAGCAAGTTCAGATCAGGAACAATAAGGGATTTTCCACTTCTGTGTCTATGTATTCTCTTAGTTCCATTCAGTCATTTTACTTGCACAGTATCAATGGTCTCCTCTGAATTTGAATAAGCTTTCTTCTGGGACTAATGATGTAAACTTAAACTAAATTAAAATAAGAAAGAAATTAAGCACAAGATAAAAAAAATACTTCTTAGAAAAAGGAGAACTAGGGTATCATTCCAGAATCTGAAGATAATTCACAAATGTATGAATTAATGTTTTCCTAAATTTACATAGATGGTATCTGTCAAAAGTTAATGACTATTCTAGGATAAATAAAACTTACTTGGAGTTTAGGGTCAGCTCTCAGTTATTATTTGTTCTTGTCACAAAATGCTAAATAATATTGAAATAAGGAAAGAAGCAGTATTTAGGTATTTAAGTCAATAGGGTTCAAATACATATACTATGAAGAAAGTAATAAATGCAAAATGGTTGACAGAACAATCAGGGGTTCATCGATAGAACTATAGTAGGTTCAGGTGACTGAACTCATTGTGTGTTAGATTTATTTCATAAAATTGATCTTAACTTAAATCAGCTGGCTGCATGAGATACAAATTTCTCCTCTGCCCATAGAAGACCTACGGAATGGATTACAAATTAAATAATCAAAGATTTGAGCACCAGTATAAAGGGTAGGACGCTCACAGGCAGCAAGTAGAGGTTACATTAAAGAACCAGGTGGACTTACGAATCCGTAACATGTCACATTGGAGTCTGAGCAGCGAATGATGAAAAACAGGCAATACCAAACAACACACGTGTCCAAGTCCAGACGCGGATTATCTCCCTCTGCTTGGCTAACATATTCACACTTTCAACTGCGTTTATACAGCCAGAATACTCTTATCCCCCATAGTCCCCACCAGAAAAAGAGAAGGATGAAACCTAAGCACTAGGGAAAATACATTTTTTTCTCTTTTTATTGTGAATTCTAACATAACTTTTGTTAAACATAGAGCACGTGAACACATGACAGTTTCCTTCATTTGTTTTCACATGGAGCTGATAGAGGAATACTTGGGAGGAATGTTTCTAAAGCCATAGATAGCTTCTTCTTCCATTTATTTTCTAAAAATATGACAAAGCATTAGAGGAAAAAAATCGTTTTTTAAGTTGTGAGAATATCAAATATTACCCATCAATCCCTGAATCATGCTATTCAAAGTTCTTAAATCTACACTAAAAATAGAACAAAAAATGTACTCCCAATGCAGCTAAATTAACACCTATGGATGCCTAAAATATGACTGTGGTCTGAATACTTCCTCTACATTTATTCCACACTTTCATCGTGCACTTAAAAAAAATTTAAAAAACAAAGAAATAAACCAGGCCATTGCCGTGTTTACAGTTTTCTGAGCACTGGGGGAATCTGGAATCCAGTCCAATGAGGTTCACTGCCACCAGTCCCTGACAGGTGTCCATAGTACAAAGTAAACAATGGCCTCTTGGATTCTGAAAATAACCCAATGTGCAAAGCTGACCTTAAAGTTTATGTGTCCTTGCAGCTTCAGTTCTGGTTTGTGAAAATGTGACACAGGTCCAAGGGGAGCACGGGAATAAAGAACAGACTGTAGAGAAGGACCGAGGCGAGTTGTCAGGGAAATAAGCATTTTTTTAGCAAATAAAAATCAATGCACATCCTAAAGGTCCTTTACCTTGTCACACAAATATGAGACGTTTGCATTGTTACAAAATTCTTATACTCCTCTCTCATACATTTGCAATTCAGTTTTACCCTCCCCAGTGAACTCTACTGAAGTTTACATTGTTGTGGGTGTGGCCAACTCATACCTTAGTATTGTGACCAAAAGTGTAGAACTGTTTTCTCATTATATAGCGGTAGGAATAAACCAAACGTACAATACTCACTACACAAGCCCACAGACGATGGCTGGAATGGAAGTTCCTATAATGAATCACTAAAGTAATGCATGAGTTCTATTATCAGTGTTTTCATCACATTGATTTTTTTTTTAAACTAAAAGTTACTTAGGTAATATTTCCCTTTAGCAATTCTGCCCTTTGCAAGTTCCTTTATGATTGATGTTTCATCATTTTCAACATGACTATGTATTAGCTGCTATGTCATTCAAACATAAAACTAAATGGTAAGAGACGAATTTCCTGGGAGCATCAGCTTTCTGTTTCTGACAGATAGAATTATACAGTTAAACTAATTCTTTATACAGTAAAATTAATTATTTTAAATACCTTCTCACCTAATTTTAAAACTATTTTGTGTAAATAATGTTTATTTTGAAAATACTAATTTCTGTTGGTATTCATATGTTTGACCTCCTGAGTGCTTATATAAACACTTTGATATTAATAAGTGTTGCTTATATTCACAAACTGAAACCAAACACTTGATTCTGAATATAGCATTGAAAATTAAATACAGTGAATTAACATTTAAATACAAGGGGACCCCATAATAAGTTTCACAGATTTGCACTGACTCTTTAGAAAATAACATTTTCTATAATACAAGGTGACAAAACATATTTGATGACACATCCTGCCCTTCCCTTTGGTTTGGAAGCCTTCAATGTAAATTTCATTTTGACTTGTGTTGATTCACCCTTTTGAGTTAACTTGTCTGGCATTTGCACATAATCTCATTTGTAGAAAATTATAGAGGGAAAAGAGGAAGTAGAATAGTAAACAAAAACAGCCACAAACACATTCATGCCTTTCCAGGAAGTGATCAAATATAGGGCTTGATTTTTTTGGTTTTTTTTTGTCTTTTTGCTTTTTTTTGTTTCTTTTGTTATGTGTGTGTGTGTGTGTGTGTATATATATATATATATATATATATACACACAAACACACATATATATATTTATATTTATATAAGGGTACATCAACTCATTTAAAAAACAGAAACAGCACACTCTCCCCCATTTTCCTGCCCTTGATCTTCTCTTCTTAGCACTCTGTAGTGGTCACTGTCAAGTGACTAGCACACTTTTGGGTCTGGAGTGTATTCTGACGAGCAGTGAATTCAATGTTAATAAGACAGTTAGACCCCCCCCAACCCCTTCTCAGAGTTTACACATCATGCCGCCATTAGAAGGGTAGAGGTGGGGAATGAGGTGGGACAAGGAAGATATTCAGGGCTCTGATTGGCGCGGCCCTCCTATGAACAAGTGTTCTTCTCATCTTTTTTTTTTCCCCCAAGTGGCAATGCTGGCATTCGTTGCACTGCTTTCTGAAGGCCCACATGGCCCTGCTGATCCTGGGCAGAACCCAAGAGAGGATCCGGTGCTCCTTGTCCCATCGGATAGATTTGTCCAAGCACCCCAAGGAAATGTTAAAAGCAAAACAAAAATCAAGGAAAGGAAATAAAAACCCATTCTGAAACTAAACTAATGAAGCAAAAAAGGGTGTTCTATCTATACATAAGTCTCTTCTTTAAAAAAAGGTAAATTTACAAATTCCAATGACATATAAAACAAAGTCAAAAAATGTAATGGTAAGAGACACGGTAAAACAGGAAGACACTGATGCTACAAAGAAACCGCAAAAAACATATGTACAAGACCCTGTTTTTCCTCGTGTTCTAGAGATTGTAATGCATGTTTTTAACAGCAGCAGTCGAGGAGTTAGTTCCAGGCACTGGACTGCAGACGCCACTCAGACTCCCGGGGACGGGGTGTCCCGTGCTTTTCTGTCACCATATCACACTGGATATACTGGTCTCCCTTGGCAACAGCGGCAGGATGGCACTGTTTGTGTGGGCCTCGTCTGGATTCTGCTCCCTGCTCGATTTTGTCTGTGGCCGCTGACCGTTGACAAGTGTCATAGGGATGTTACAGTAGGTATGCTGATTTCCCATGGAGGTAAGAGGCAGGCTGCCGGTAGGAGGTACGTCGTATTCATAGCTTCGGTAGTAGTGTTTCTGACGCATTTGTGAATGGTAAGTGTTGTGAAAGGTGGATCGGAGATCTGGATGGGCAGTGGCTAGAGCTGTGGAGGTGGCCGCGGCCATGGAAATGGCTGAGACAGTCTGCAGCTCCCCGAAAGGCCCCTGCTCACTAACATCTAAAGCCTGCTCGTGCGTCATGGGTTCTATCCTCTTAAAAGGCATTTCATATTGTAAACGTTTCCAGAACTTAGAGTTCAACTTGTTGCATTTTGGTCCATGCCATTTAATAACGGTCAGGAGCTTGATGGTGTGCTTGAGGGCCTCCACCTCCTGGTAGTTCATAATTCCTCGTAGCTCACTGCATTCAATTAGTATCACTTTAATTTCTCCAGTCACAAGCATGTTTCGAAGTCTGGTCTCCAGCTCAAAGATGCTCCAGCCCCTTCTGACTACGTAATTTGGAGTCATGACAATAATCAGCCGCTTGCTTTGATCTACACACCTTGCCACATCTTCAATATATGCTACAACAGAGAAAAGGGTTGATCAGAATAAGGAAATTGAACATTCGGTCCAGAAAGCCCCGGGAAATTCTCTTTCACACATTAAATGAGAATTGCTGGTTCTTTTTGTTAGGTAAACCCTTGAGAAGATGAAAATAGCCAATGATCACTTTGAACAGAGTATGGGATTTTGCTTCTCTCAAAGATAGAAATGTTTTCCCAGGTACAGGTCTCTCATTTGGTTTCCTTAAGTGTCAAGGCTTATAACATGAGATGCTTTATAGAATAATAGAAGTAGCTTCCTCCGGGGTATCAACACTTATTTTCCATTTGAACACATAATGCCATTTCTTTCTTGAGAAACTGAAAGATGTAGAAGAACTAAAAGTTTAAATTCTGTCTAAAAATGATGACTACACAGACGGACACAAGACTATGCACACTCTTAAAGGAAAACATTGACTTACTTCCAGTTGGGATTAAATCTCTATCTGGTATAAACAACTTATATCCATAATGCTTTTCAAGCATATCAGGTAGGATTTCAAGAGCAAAGCGTTCTTCTTCCCCAGTCTCTTGATTCCACTGGTCAGGATCCACTTTGGTGTATGATAAGTATGCATCATAATCTTTATTATCTGTCAAGAACATTACAGAGTAAAGCTGAAGTCACTACTCTATAAAAAAACAGTAGGACATGAGAACATTCACCTCATTTCATATGTATCTCCAAATGTCCCACTTCTGGGATGCCAAAGAAAGAAGTCTTTATTAATTTTCATTAAGAATACTATGATGCCAAGTATCGTGGAATGAATTTGGGGGTATAAAGGAGTCACTATTTTTGTTGTTATTAAGACAGTAGGAGAAAAAGTAATGAAAAGAGCAATGAAATGGTAACGCTCAACATTTTTGATGCACAGATCATAGAGAATTTTGACAGCCTATAAAAGCCACATATTTGGATAGTATGTTCTTATTCTACCTAAATGTACATTCACCTAATCAAAGAAAAAACACTGAAACTGGCTTGACTGGCTTGAGGAATGGTTTCTAGGTTGTGTGTGTTGTGCTGATTTTCTTTTGGGGAAAAAATAAAATGAAATTTGGAATAATTAATCTTTCTTTGGGAGCTGGTTCTTGGATTTTAGGACTGAGTTTAGTATGCTGAATTATTATAGAAAAACATATTGTTTTCCTGATCTTCATTTATCTTACATGTAAATTATTGCCAAATTATGTTTCATCATGTTAATCAGTTTGACTATAAGAATCAAAAATTATAACATAAATGAATGAAACTTAGTTCTAAAATTTGATTTCTTTCATCATTCTTCCCCATATTTACATGAGAACTCTTCAAATATTTGATGACTACTATCGTGCATTATTTTTATCTTAATGTAAACATCCCCAAATTCTCATTTGTTGTTTCTTAGAATAAGAAGTCATTTATCTTCTGCATAGTCTCATTCTCCAATTTCCTTTTCAGAGTGTGATATCAGGATTCATAATTCACCTCAATTCTAAATACTATCAGTATGCTGAGCCTATCAATATCAATATGCTTAGGTCTCTTTTGTGCTTCTTTCCTAATGATTGTCATTGTATTATTTGATTATTAGATCAAGTTGAATTGAAACACTCTTAAATTTCAGAACAAAATGAACTGGTCATTTGGTACAGAAAATTTAAAATCTTTGGGGTATAAAACATCAAAGATACAGGGGCATCCATGACTTGCTCTGGATGGCTTTGGGACACTCCTTTTGACTTCAAAGACACTAAAGCTCACTTCTATAACTTGTCATGGAAAAACTCAGAAAAACTGTTTACTTCACCTAAAGTTAACACAGGCATGTAAGAAGCTAGCGATTCTACTATAGGATCCCTGGGGAAAAGAACCTTTTGCTATGGAAGATTTTTTTAAAGCGCATTTCAGGTGAAAAAAAAAATGTAATCATCCCTATCATGTCATATTTTGGTATTTGGTATTTTCTTTATTCTTCAACCAGGATATAGTTGTACATAGTATAAATAAAATTCAATTTTCACAAAAAATAATTATGTTTGTTATACCATGCCTATGCACACATGCCAGCAGTCTATAGTGGTACCATTTTGTTGATGTAAATACTTTACTTGAGTAAGAAATCATAGAAAATAGCACATAATAAAGCTATAGCATTTAATTAAAATGTCCATTTATTAGATAATCACATGCCATATCTATGAGATAAAATCTTCCCCTTTGCAATATGGGTCAGTAGCTTCCAGTCTAGTAGAAGATGTAGACAAGTCAACAATCTATTTCCAGAGGATAAATGTGTTGCAAAGAGTAGTACAGGGGTCATGGGCCAAAGGGAGGACTCTTTAAGCAGGACTGCAGGTTGTAGAATGATTTCATGCATATACTACTTTCTTTCTGGGAGGTTTTCCTCTTCCAAATTTTTACAAAGTATTGTAAAGTGCTGAAGTTTGCTCAGACCTGAGGTGTGTAATGACTAGATTCTCATTCTTTGCTTTTTGCCTTCTGTAGGCTTAAAAAATATTTGATAACCAGATCAATATGAACAACAAAGAGAACAGAGCACTTATGACTCAGAAGAGATGTAAACAATGGTCCACCAATACTCGTAAATTCTAGCTGGATATCACTTCTGCTTACATGACACTGTTTCTGGTTCCCCTGCCTCTTCAATGGACATCTCTCTTCCAATCCATAAATACTGTCATTTCTCAAGATGTTTTCTGTGGCCTGTTTCAATTGTCTTTCAGTCTATTTTCCCTTAAAAACCTCCTTTCCTCCTATGACATCAACAAGCACTTCTGTGTAGATGTCTCTCTAATGTAGATGTCCGATCTCGTCTTCCTTCTTATGAACCTGTAACCTGGACCCCTTAATTTGGATGTTCAGCATGTGCCTCACATTTGACATGTTCACAACAAAACAAGCTTCCCATCTCAAGCTTTGTTTTCACATTTTATTTCACTTAAATTTTAGTAACATAACAATCTCACATCTTTAGTTCCAAACTTCAGAGGCATGTTCCACTTATCTCTTTTCATTACCAATAATCTCACAGCCATTCACTGGTAAAAATCCTTTGGATTCTGTTTCCATCCTAGGTGAGGCCCTACTCTCTTCTCAACTGTTATAATTATATTTTAGTGGGTCTTCCCTCTCCATTTCCTTATTCTTCTGGCCCATTCCACATAGAATCACACAATTTATTTTTCCAAACCTCACCACTGCTTATGTTTATGGTAGCTTGAAAAATATTTATGGCTATCCGTTGTCAAAAAACAAGCAGCTAACTCTGCAGTTGTTTCCTTTGAATCTGAGTCTGATATCACTGAGTTGAAGGTGATCTCTTTTCCCATGTATTATATTATTGTGCTCACATCTTACCTTCTTTCTTTGACCACACGATCCTTGACTCAGATATGTGACTAGGGCTTAGTAGATGCTGAAACATATCTGTTGATGAAATGAATGAATGGCCTCTCATTTGGGTACCGCATGACATGCCTTATGGCTGGTGTGGAGATTTTCTCAAGATTTGGGCCATTTCCTAGGAGAGATGGCTTTGGTGATACACACTCCAAGCTGCCTGGACTCCTCAAGTAATTACTAGGAGCTACAGGGTCAAAGTTTAGCAAAGTTCCTTTGGAATAATCTTGAACTGTATTTTCTCACTGTGACTCAGTTGAAGACCTCAGAGTCCTTGTAAACTTTTCTGAAAAAGTGGTTTTCATGCTGAAGCATGAACGGCAACAATTTGGAGGACTTGATAAAATACAGACTGTTAGGCCCCACCTCCAGAGTTTTCAATTCAGAGCATCTGGAATAGGTCCTTAGAATTTGAATTTATAGCAAACTCTCAGGTGATACTGCTGCTGGTCCAGGGACAATACTTTGAGAAACTCTGCTCTAGGACAGGGTGTAGGTACCCAAAGGTCTCAAAGGCATCAAAGAACTGCAGTCAGCTGCCAGGTAATTGATCAAAGCACCACAAAACCTACACACTGCAGCCTCAGCTCCATGATGAGTGGTCTTGATACTTACAGGGCATGTGCTCTAAATAAAACAGCTGAAAATACACTTTCATCAAAAAGGGGATAGGGCTTCCCTGGTGGCGCAGTGGTTGGGGGTCCACCTGCCAGTGCAGGGGACGCAGGTTTGTGCCCCGGTCCGGGGGGATCCCGCATGCCGCGGAGCGGCTGGGCCCGTGGGCCGTGGCTGCTGGGCCTGTGTGTCCGGAGCCTGTGCTCCGCAAAGGGAGAGGCCACAATGGTGAGAGACCCGCGTACCGCAAAAAAAAAAGGGGGGGGGGATAAATTCTTACCTAGACTAATATATTCAGTAACTGTATTAAGCTTAAATGAACCTCGGGAATAGGTGCTGTGGTCTCAGTCAGTTTTCTATCTCTTTATATCATCTGAGTGAATTTATAACATTTAAGCTAGTATCTCCCAGATAAAAAGGAGTTGCTCACATGTAGGTTATTCTGGTAATAAGTCCCCTTGCAAGCATCTGCAGCAGCTTCCTCCCTCAAATCAATGGGACACTTGATTGATACCTAATTCCTCTCTTTCCCCAGAGTCTATGTCAGTGCAGTATTGGGCTAGGCATTTATTTACCCACAGAAGCAAACTCCTGACTTGAAAATTATCAGACTGCAAACACCATGCCAGATATCATGCTAAATTCTGCAATGTTTTCTGATTCAAAATCATATGGATTCTAAGGTTTCTTTTTTCCCAGTTACCAGCTGAATCTGAATCTTGGGAAATATCTCTTAGATTTTTTTTAAAGCTGTAAGAACATATATTGACTAATCTTAATGTGTATAAGAAACTGAAAAATTGAGATTTTTTTATAATCATAGAAAAAACAAAATTATGCTAAGATTTTTAAAGGTAGGACTGTGATCTTTTAAATTCAACTTAAGTTTATAAACAGCTGAAAACTAGTTAGTCATAACAAGATAGTACAACGATGTATTTCTTATTCTGAACCTTATTCTCTAAATTTTATTTTCTGTAACTTAAACCTTCAACTATAATTCTATTGACTAAAGAGATGGAAAGCAGTTGATGTACACACCCTCTGTAATAATATTCATAAGCTCTAATATAGTCATTGGTTTACCCTTTCCATGATTTTCAAGAGATTCTGGCTGTAATTTCCCACAAAAAAAGAAAAATAGGAATGAAGTCAGCAAGATGGTCAAATAAGATATCCCTTGCATGTATCCTCTCAGCCGCAGTACAGAGCCAGTCCTGCCCACCCAAGGACCCATCCAGTGACCAGATAGAAGCCCTCCAAGAAACCTGGTGGGAGACATACCCATCCACACATCTGGCAATAGGTCCACCAAGTGAAGACCCGATTGTGAATCCTGAAGTGAACACTTGTCTAAGCGCTATACTACTGAACAAGATACTAGAGGCATTCCTCTCCACCCAGAGACCAGACAGGATCCATGTGAACCTGAGCTCCTGCTCACAAGCCTGCCAACCATGAACTTCACTGCAGACCCAGTAACAGACTCAAAACTAGTTTCAGCCCAGAATGATTATGAGTCTGGAGGTAATCCCATTGGCCTGGGGAACAGACAGGAGAAGAACTTTACCTGCTAAAGTCAGTGTGTAAAGATTAGAAGAGATGTTTTCTCCTTCAAATGCAGAGACACTAATGCAGTGATACATGGTCACAAAGAATCAGGCAAATATGACATCACCAAAGGAAACTAATAAAGTGCCAGTAACCAAGCCCTAAGAAATGGAGATCTACAACTTGTCCAACAAAGAATTAAAAATAATCATCTTAAAGGAAATCAGTGAAATGCAAAATAACACAGATAGACAATTTAACAAAATCAGAAAACAATGCATGAACAAAATGAGAATTTTATTAAAGAAACAGAAACCAGAAAAAAGAACCAGACAGAAATCCTCAAGCCAGCAACTACTTTGACTGTTGAATTCTACCAAATATTTAAAGAAGAATTAATGCAATCCTCAAACTTTTCCAAGGAAAAATGGAAGAGGAGGGAACATTCTCAAACTCATTTTATGAGGCCAGCATTATCCTGACACCAAAGCCAGATAAGGACACTACAAGAAAACTATAAGCCAGTATCCCTAATGAATATAGATACAAAAAAATCTCAACAAAATACTAGCAAACCAAATTCAACTGTACATTAAGCAGATAATATAACATGATCAAGTGGGATTTATGGGACTTCCCCAGCAGTCCAGTGGTTAAGACTCCATGCTTACACTGCAGGGGGCATGGGTTCAGTCCCTAGATGGGGAACTATGATTCCACATGCTGTGTGGCATGGGCAAAAAAGAAAGCGGGACTTATTCCTGGGATGCAAGGATGGATCAACATATGCAAATCAATTCCATTTAGAATATCACCAAAAATTATAAAATACTGAAGAATAAATTTAGCCAAAGAGGTGAAAGATCTGTACATTGAAAACTATAAGACACTGATGAAGAAACTGAAGAAGAAACAAATGGAAAGCTAACCCATGTTCATTAATCAGAATAGTTAATATTGTTAAAATGTCCATACTACCCAAAGCTATGTATAGATTCAATATAATCCCTATCAAAATTCCAATGGCAATTTTAACAGAAATATTTAAAAAATTCTAAAATTCATATGGAATCAAAAAAGACCCTTTATAGCCAAAGCAATATTGAGAGAGAAGAGCCCAGCTGGAGGCATCACACTTCCTGATTGTAGACTATACTACGAAGCTATAGTAATCAAAACAGTATGGTGCTGACATAAAAAAACAGACAGACCAATGGAACAAAATCAAGAGCCCAGAAATAGACCCACATATATGTGGTCAGTTGATATTTGACTAGGGGGCCAAGAATACTCAATGTGGAAAGGATAATCTTTTTTTTTTTTTTTTTTTTGGCGTTACACGGGCCTCTCACTGTTGTGGCTTCTCCCGTTGCAGAGCACAGGCTCTGGACGCGCAGGCTCGGCGGCCATGGCTCACGGGCCCAGCCGCTCTGCGGCATGTGGGATCTTCCCGGACTGGGGCACGAACCCGTGTCCCCTGCGTCGGCAGGCAGACTCTCAACCACTGCGCCACCAGGGAAGCCCAAAAGGATAATCTTTTTAATAAATGGTGTTGGGAAAACTGTCTATCCACATGCAGAAGAATAAAATTGGGCCCCTATTTTACACCACTCAAAAATTTTAATCTGAAATGGATTACAGACTTAAATGTAATGCCTGAAACCATAAAACTCCTAGGAGAAAACATAAGGAAAAACTCCTTAACATTAGTTTTGGCAACAATTCTTTGGCTATGACACAAAAAGCACAAGCAACAAAAGCAAAACTAAACAAGTGTGACTATATCAAACTAAAAAGCTTCTGCACAGCCAAAGAAACAATCAATCAATAAAAAGGCAAGTTACAGAATGGGAGAAAATATTTGCACACCATATATTAGATAAGGCGAGGGTTAATATCTAAAATATATAAGGAACTCATACAACTCAATAGCAAAAGGACATGTAGGACATACAATGGCCAAAAGGTGTATAAAAAGATGTTCAACATCACTAATCATCAAGAAATGCAAATCAAAACCAAAATGAGACCTCACCTCATACTTCCTAGGATGGCAACTATCAAAAAGACAAGGTAACAACTGCTGGCAAGGATGTAGAGAAAAGGGAACCCTTCTGCCCTGTTGGTGGGGATGTAAGTTGGTGCAGCCACTATGTAAAACAGCATGGAGATTCCTCATAAAATTAAAAATAGAAGTACCATATGATCCAGCAATCCCACTTCTGGGTATATATCCGAAGGAAACGAAACCACTCTCTCAAAGAGATATCTGTACCCCAGTGTTCACTGCAGAATTATTCACAATAGCCAAGACATGGAAACCACCTAAGTGTCCATCAACAGATGAATGGATAAAGAAAATGTGTATATATGTGTGTGTATACATATATATATAAATACATACACACATATATACACACACAGTAGAATATTATTTAGTAGAATATTATTCAGCCATAAAAATGAAGGAAACCTTCCATTTTATTTAGATGGACCTTGAGGTCATTATGCTTAAGTGAAACAAGTCAGACAGAGAAAGACAGATACTGCATGATCTCACAATGTGGAGTTGAAAAAGCTGAATTCATAGAAACAGAGAGTAGAATGGTGGTTGTAAAGGGCTGGGGGTAGGGGAAAGGGGGAGATGTTGGTCAAAGTAAATAAACTTCCTGCTATAATAAAAATAATTTCTAGGGATACATACACAGCTTGGTGAATATGGTTAACACTGTATTATATACTTGAGAGTTGCAGAGAATAGATCTTAAATGTTCTCACTACAAAAAGAAATAGTTATGTGAGGTGATAGATATGTTAAGTAACATTATTGTGGCAATCATTTCACAATATATATGTGTATCAAATCATCACACTGTATACCTTAAACTTACACAACGTTGTATGTCAATTATATCTGAATAAAGCTGGGGGGAAAAAGAAAAACAAACCCAAAATACCAAACCTAACCAATTACTTGCTTTGTTACTTTAAGTCAAACAATTAGTCTAGTAGAATTTTCTCCTTCAATTTACCGAATGAACTACTATGTTTTTTTTTTGTTTTTTTGTTTTTGTGGTACACGGGCCTCTCACTGTCGCGGCCTCTCCCATTGCGGAGCACAGGCTCCGGACGCGCAGGCCCAGCGGCCAGGGCCCACGGGCCCAGCCGCTCCGCGGCACGTGGGACCCTCCCAGACCGGGGCACGAACCCGTGTCCCCTGCATCGGCAGGCGGACTCTCAACCACTGCGCCACCAGGGAAGCCCTGAACTACTATGTTTTATAAAAAGATATATTTCAGGGGGAAAACGTTTGGACTCTGGAGAGTTAAGAAATAAAAATATGAATTAAAAATATTATTAAGAAATCTTGAAGAGAGAAGGAAAATATAGAACTGTGTATCAGGAATTTAAAAAAAGGTGGTTAGAAAAATGATAAATATTTTCCTCTTTGACATATGAGAGGATATTAGTCAATTCTCTTTAAAAGGATTGAGAAGCCAAAGCATCCATGGATTTTTTGGAACAATAGAGCTTTTAAGAAAATGTAGACTGAAGACTCCCTTATCAAGATGAAGGTGGTGGCTATATTGGATGTGGGCTAGGAAAGAGATTTACTGACAGTATAAATGGCTTGGGATTGACATTCAGGTCTTTGTGAGTTTTTAACCTTTAAACGTCTATTGAATAGTTGTCAGATGTTACTGGCAGGTAGCCACTTCTTTTTTAAAATTTACTTTAAAATATTTATAAGTCACATATGTGAAACTGACTAGTGACAGAGGCCATTATTCAGCAAATGGATTACCAAAAGGAGACCCGGGTAGGGCCCAATGATGAACTGTGTATTTCATTTTAAAAGGTGATTTTCTATGTTTGCATGTAGTATATTAGCACAGAATTATGTGATCATTAAAAACTAGCATTGACATAATTTGAATAAATAAGAGTTTTTTAAAAATTAAGTTATTTCTTTCTTGTATTTCAGATTTGCCTTCATATGTTTTTTTATGTTTCCAACTAATAATTTTTCAATTAAAAACTCTGTAGAAATAGATGACAGATCTTTGAATTAAAAACATTAAGCATTTATTAATATTTTGATTTTGTGATTACTGAATATCATTGTTTTAATAAATTCCACTTTTCATGTCAATTCAGCCATGGCAGCATCTGACAATTATACTCTAAAATAAAGCTGATTGAGTTTTACACTTTGAAAATTTAACGATATTGTTCTAGTTTACATGTTTTACTACTTGGTACTTTTCTGGACTATTTGAATCCACAGGACCTCAAATACTGAAATGTGTCACTAATTAAAATATGTATGGTGTGATATAGTGAACAAGAAAAAAGCCACTGAGCTCAAATCCCGACTGCCATTAATTTTTATTTTGCTCATTTGAGACTTCGTTTCCTGATCTATAAAATAGCAGCTCCCTAAAGAATATGTCTAGGATTCAATGAGTCCCCACCATAGAGTAAAATTCTTGGCCCAAAGCAGGCATTCAGTAGATATTAGCTTCCTTCCCTTGCATCCTTAAGAAGACAGTGGGCAGCATAGATGGTAGAAGTCTTAATTAAGAGGGTAAGAGTTAGCAGAGTGCTATAGGGAGCACGAGATTTGGGGTAAGAAGGCTTGATTCCTACTACATAACAGCTTACAACTTGGGGCAAGTTGTACACCAAAATCAACTATAGGTTTTTCCTTCTGGAACTCAAAAACACATTCTAGAGAGTTCACGTGTAGGCAAATTATCTAATCACCACCACCAAAAAATACCCTAAAACAAACGAAAAACCAGATAGTGTTTCTAAATGATTTTACAGAAGCACTGTGTTTGACTGATAGACATGAAGACAATAATAACTGAAACTATTAACAGTAACCTTACAATTGAAGAAGAAAGGAAAATAAATTCTATGACCTAAGATTGCATAGATACCAATTTATTTCATATGCTTGAAATGGAACAGCTCTTCACATTTTCCAGGGTCAGCGGGTGGAGATTACAAAAGATTGCTCTAACTCATTTTGTCCAATACCTGTAATAGCTCCCAGAGTAGAACTAGGAGAGATCTCTTTCTTCATCTTTTAAATAAACTAGTGATTATAGTGTTCTTATAAGCTTGCCCTGCCATCATTATGAATAAGCACATCCCTCAGACCCCATACATGAGGGATAAAAACAAAACCAAAACAGTTTGCACTCTGAGACAAACATAAAGTGGATTCACCCTGTCTAGCACTAGATCTTCCCCACAAAATGGAGTCTTAAGCCTGTTCCCATAAGTTACTCCCTAATGAAAATTTATGCAGTACCTTACCGATATCTACCAATATAATCATCAACGTAAGAGAGCTACTGTTTGCTGTTTTCTTTTCTTTTTTTTTTTTTTTTTTGTGATATGCGGGCCTCTTACTGTTGTGGCCTCTCCCGTTGCGAAGCACAGGCTCCGGACACGCAGGCTCAGCGGCCATGGCTCACGGGCCCAGCCGCTCCGCGGCACGTGGGATCTTCCCGGACCGGGGCACGAACCCGTGTCCCCTGCATCGGCAGGCAGGCTCTCAACCACTGCGCCACCAGGGAAGCCCTGCTGTTTTCTTTTATTAATAGACTACCCATAACATTATAACCTTGTTTTTTCTTTAAATATTTGTTATACTTTTTATTTGTAGAGCCAATTCTAAAGTCTAGACATCCTTGCAAAATTTTGGAATAATTCTTTTCTTCATGACTTTGTCTCTGAGCATTCTGCTCCCATAAATAAATAAATGTGATAAGGAATCTTGAATTCATAATGCTCTACAAGTTGTAAGCATTCACTAGTAAGTGCTCATTACTCAAAGTGAAAAGGGCTGCAAAAATGATGTGCCTGAAGTACCATTTTAGTAAAGATGAAGGAGAAAATAACTAGACCTTGGGATTATGAGGGGAATCTTTGTAAGTTAGGGGGAAATATGAGTTGTATATGAAAGAGAGAAAGAGAAGGGAGGGAGGGAGAAGAGACAGGAAAGAAGGAAGGAAGGAAGGAAGACAGGAAGGAAGGAAGGAAGGAAGAAAGGACTACCTTTATACAAGCATTTAAACAAAAGTGGAAGGGAAACCCCAGTCAGAGGCATGGAGGGGCAAATGATTCTGGTTGTTGTGATAACTGTATTTTTTTTTTTTTTTGGTAATTATTCCAGCAAAGATGGTGGGATATTATGTTAGTGTATGTTCAGCTCTAGAGACAGTAGGTTGCCTTTATGAGGATGGTCAGCTAGCATTTAATTAGAATAAGGCAACAGTTTAGAGCCACTACAAACACTTCAGCTACCTTTATTTCTGATCAAAAGTAGATGCTTCATTAATTAGCACAATGGATGTTAGAAATAAAGTTTCATTGCTAAAATTAGTGGCTTTTTACTAAGTATAGTAGCTCTTGGAAATGGACTCTCCATGTTGAAATCAGTGCTACTCAAGACATATGCAAAGGAAATAATAAATAAAATGAAAAGACAACCTACAGAATGGGAGAAAATATTTGCAAATGATGTAGCCGACAAGGGATTAATTTCCAAAATATACAAACAGCTCATAGAGCTCATTACCAAAAAAACAACCCAATCAAAAAATGGGCAGAAGATGTAAATAGACATTTCTTCAAAGAAGACATGCAGATGGCCAAAAGGCACATGAAAAAGTGCTCAACATCACTCATTATTAGAGAAATGCAAACCAAAACTATGAGGTACCACATCGCATCTGTGAGAATGGCCATCAGTAAATATTCTACAAATAATAAATGCTAGAGAGGGTGTGGAGGAAAAGGAACCCTCCTATACTGTTGGTGGGAATGTAGTACAGCTATAAAGAGAACACTATGGAGGTTCTTTAAAAAACTAAAAATAGAGTTGTCATATAACCCAGCAATCCCACTCCTGGGCATATATCCAGAGAAAACTCTAATTCAAAAAGATACATGCACCCCAATGTTCACTGCAGCACTATTTACAATAGCCAAGACAAGGAAGCAACCTAAATGTCCATTGACAGATAAATGGATAAGGAAGATGTGGCATACACACACACACAGACACACACACACACACACACACACACACAGTGGAATATTACTCAGCCATAAAAAGAACGAAATAATGCCATTTGCAGCAACATGGAAGGACCTAGAGATTAGCATACTAAATGAAGTAAGATAGAAAAAGACAAATATCATATGATACCGCTTATATGTGGAATCTAAAAAAAATGATACAAATGAACTTAATTACAAAACAGAAATAGAGCCACAGACACAGAAAACAAACTTATGGTTACCAAAGAGTAAAGGGGGGGAGGAATAAATTACGAGTTTGGGATTTACATATACATACTACTATGTATAAAATAAATAAACAACATGGATTTACTATATAGCACAGGGAACTATATTCAACATTTTGTAATAACCTATAAGGGAAAAGAATCTGAGAAAAGAATTTTATTTATTTATTTATTTATAATGGAATCATTTTGCTGTACACCTGAAACTAACACAACATTGTAAATCAACTATTCTTCAATTAAAAAAAGACATATGGATAACATAACATCATTTAGAGACACATCCCAACCCTCAAGTATCTAGTGGGGTCAGTGGCCTGCCTCCTTAGGGAAACTGTTCCAGGCTTGATTCCAAATGGTCCTGTGTCCTGATGAAGAATATTCTTTTCATAAATTCAAATTTATTTCAGAAAGAATGTAAAAAGTTACATGTAATAGAAAAGATGGTAAATATTAGAGAAATTTTTGAAAATATAAGTATAAACATCTCAAATCATAACACCCTACATGCTGTTTTCATGTTTAAATATTACCTTTCAGTTCTTATCTACATGGAGACATAGGTATGTGCAAAGCTGATGATCAAAGTATACAAATCTTTTTGTTTTCTGCTTTTCATTTAATAGCATGACATTTTTCTGTATCACTACCCAGTTAATGAACAATATTCTTAGGTATCTTTAGATGGTTAGCCTAATCTCGCCACTGGCATTGTCATATTTGCCTCAAGGGCAAGGTTTTTTGCAAGGTTTTTTTGGAACTCACACACAGACACACACACACACACACACACTCACATGACACAGAGTTGGGACTTCTTCAAGTTTATAGGATAGGTTAAATGATTGTTTATTAATAAATGTATATGCAGAATTTGTCCAAATTTTCTTTCACTATTTGTGGAATCAAGGTGGTAAGGAGTAATTTACCTTCTCCTACCCCTAACCATTATGGTTACATCATTTACTCAAAGGGAGCTGAGAATTACATATGTGTAACTGCACTGTCGTGGTCCATTCTCAATAGCTGTGTTTGTCCAAAGACCAGCAACTCGTTTTAACTGGAACTATGCATGATCAGATTCCATGGGGGTGGCCAGGCTATAAATGTAAGTTGGGTCACCCTGTTACAGCAGTTGCTTTCTTAACTAAGAAAACTTTCTGCTCTGGCAGGCAACATAGAGGCATGCTCTTTTTTTTTTTTTTTCTTTTTTCTTTTTTCAGAGAGTCACAGTAAATTTGTACTTAGAAAGAGAAGTCTGGCCGAGTGTGGAGGATCAAATGGAGGGGAACAGAAAAACGCTAAGAAGGTGGTGTAGGAGGTTTGCACAAGGCATTTGCAATGAAAACAGGGAATAGTCTATTTTCAAGAGGTACAATTAACTGACCATGATAACTAATTGGAAATGGCAGATGAGGAGGAAGTGAAGCAAATGAGGTAGAGGATGATACAAAGAACTGAGACGTAAAATGGAGGATGATAAGAAATGAGTGTGGGGGGTGCGTGACTCAAAAGCTGGGGTTGGGACCTATCATAGTGGAGAAAACCAACAGGTTAGCAGAGAAAACAATGATAATAAAACAAGAGAAATGGGAGAAGGACATTTAGATTTAGGAGTCATCTGTACACAAAAGCAAGTGTAGACAGGGTCGTACATGTGATCCAAAAAGGTGGTGTTGCAGAATTAGAAGAAGAGCGCTAAGGCCTGAGTCTAGGGGAAACAATAAAATGTAAGACTGTGTAGAGGGGAACAAGGAGTGACGTGAACAAACTAAGAGAGCAAAGCATCAATATGATCCATCTTGGAAAAATAGAATCCTTTTGATATAGAACTGATACAGTCAGGTAATGCCTAGTGCAATGACTTGGAAGGAACTGACTAAATGTGTCTAGTTGCCAAATAGTCCATCTCCTAGTCTGATACAGTGATGGAAATTTGGGGGATTTGGAGTCATTTAGACCTGGGTTTGAACTCTGTCTTCCTGGTTGTATAACTCTCTATCAATAATCAATAATCTATCAATAGATAGATCTATCAATCTATCAATTATCTATCAATAATCTATCAATAGTCAACACAGCCCTTGTCATTTAATACATATTCAATAAATAGTCAGTGAATCTGTTACTATCAATCACAATAGTTCTGACATTAGTTCAAAATACGAGGTAAACTTTCTTTCCCTCTTTTTCTTCACACTCTTTGCCTTTCCTTCCAAGAGCACTTTATGTATTCCCTTTTCAGGGGAGATAACACGGTAGCCAAGAATAAAGACGACCGATCAACTTTGACTTTCAAATTACAGTTTCTGAAGCCAAGTCAAGAATATGAAAAGTTTGGGGTCTCTTAACAATCATGTCTTCTTTGGAAAAAGAAAGGACTTGCGGGAGAGCTAGGAGGAATGGGGATTTGATGATGTCAGAGAAATTTTTCAACAATGGAAGAGTAGATATTTATTCAACCATAATAGCGTGTGCAGAAGGATCTAAGGGGATGAGACTAAGGTTTAGAGGCAACTAAACTCTTCAGAATCTTCTATCATTCAGAACATGACAAAAAATTATACTGGAAATTGATAGATTTGGTGAAATCATTCAGAACACAAAATATGTTCAAAATAGATAAAGTGAGACTTGTTTAGGTAATCTGCTTTTTCAAATATCTTCTATGCTAACTGTGCAAGCAACAGCAGATCTTTAGGTTATATTGAACACACCAAAGTTTTAAAAAGCTAAAAACAACAGGGGCTCAGTGTTCAATAAAATAAAGGCTTTGTAAATAGACCTATATTCAAATCACATCTTGGCCACTTACAATAATACTAGTGTTACCTTCTTTAGTAAGTTATTTAACCACTGGGAGCTTCAGTTGCTTTGTCAGTAAAATGGAGATTATAACATTTACCTTAGATTTTTTTTTTGAGGCTTAGCAAAAATGATTTTAAGAATGTCTAGCACTTTGCTTGATTCTCATTCAACAACGACTCTGACATTGGCAATTTTCTCATATCTCTTTGAAGCAGTACTGAACAATTTAATAATTTGTATGAACAGGCAAGAAAGTTAGAAACAAAGAATAAATAGGCTAATCAGTACTTTAAAATGAAAAAAAAAAACCCCAACAAACAAACAGCTTTGTTGCAGGACAGACTTCACCCTGATGGGAAGGGGAGAAGGTTAAAAGGAGAGGAGGGTTAGGGATGCTGAATAAAGCTCTTCTTCACAAGGCTGACAAACTACAGTTCTACCTGTGATTTATTCCAGAGGCCCCTGGAAATGTGGTAGCATCGGCAATTGCTTTATTTTCCTTTGTACCAATTAGTGAAAAATGGATAGTCAGTAAAAAGAGATTACAAAAATGATCAAGAAACCTTGACCATCTGTACAATTTATTGTCACTTCACATATGCTTCCTATATTGCAAGTCTATCTTATATATGAATCACTTTCAAATGACCAGAAAAGGAAAAAAAAAAAAAAAAAACTTTAGTCCTCTCATGGGCGGTTTATGGAGCTCAGTTTTAAGGACTCCAAATTCTTCTTAGATTGTACACATATTCATGACTGACTAGAGGCAAATAATAATTATGATTTCTACAAAAACAATATTTACTTATCCAATTTGAGTAAAAGCATTAGATTTATTATTATGAAAACAATGTGCTTGTACACTTTCCTGTCTGTTGGTCCCCACTTGGAATAAAAATTAGCCTGTCTAAATATAGCTACATAAACAGGACTGAAAATACTGCTGGATGATTTCTAAAATATTTGGTACTCTTTATTATAACTGACCAGACTAAACAAAGAACAAATTGAGATTCACTTCAAACTACTGGGCCAGGGAACAGCATTAAAAGAGACACTCCTTACCCATATAGAAGTAAAGCTGGATTTTCAGTACTGATTACAAGGTGAGAGAAAATGAACACTCTGACAACACTCTAATCAGCGTTCGTAATTCGCAAGTGCTGTTTGCAATACCATTCTAAAAAGAGTAGGTGTTGCTTTATGATTCTCAGAGGAAAATACCTACCGGCTGCAAAGCATCCCACATATAGTTCCATATAAAAGATGAATTTACAAACTGAACACGGAAAGACTGTAAGAGCTGCTGCAAATGGTTATTCAGGTAACTTTTGTTCCCCTCCGAAAAACAAAAGCAGGAAACAGAATATTCAGAAAGGACATTAAAAGAGGGAACTCATCTTACCTCCATCCAGCTCCTCAGCCCCAAAGTGATTCCTATAGAAGAGCATGATTTCTATCTTGTAACACTTGTAGATGGCCACCAAACAGACAAGCAGCAGCAGGACAGCACCAAGCCCTCCAGCAAGTTCAACTGTATACATCAGCTCTGGAAGAAAGTTACAAGGGGGAATTATACCATACTCACATACAAAATCATAAATTCAACTTGATTTCACAGTTTTGGGGATGAGATCAGATGTAGGTAATGGATTAACACAACCCCTTCCCTTTCTGCCTGAGAATCTGATCTTTTGATAACTTCCTAGCTGTTTCCTTGGTAACCACATAAGGTAGTAGGTGGTAACTGTGTTTCTAAGCACCATTGCTTATGGTAAAAATGAACCTATATTGGTAAATTGCATTTGGACTGAGAGAATTATAAATACCTGATTGGAAACTGTCATTTTGGGCTTGCTGGAGTGCAAGTCACTCTTACATATAAACCCATCCCTTGTGGGGATCCTGTGAGCTATGCTCATGGAGTTGATAAAAGAAAAAATCGGTTCCTGTGGATATGAAGCTTTTAAGCCAGGATGGTTTCTGAACTCAGCCAAGATGAATCTGGACCCTCCCACCTGAGCTGTCACCTGGGGGTTGGGCTGAGAAGAGATGAGGGGTCAAACAGCACAGTTCCTGAAGGGTTGTGTGGACTGTCGCATAGAGTGTTGGGTGGAGCACCTAATGAATACTGTCTGCTGGCTCCTGTCAGAAGCAATAACGCTTGTCCTGTAGCTTTCTGAATAGAGTGGTGCCAATGTGGCTAACCATGGTATTGGGGGCTGAGTGCTAACTTGGGCTTAAGAAATAGGCTCTCTAGCGGATGTCTCACCAGACTATGTTGGTAGTATTTTCCTTTCACTAAGCTACTTACATTTTTTTTTTCTTATCCTTTCTTTCTGCTTTTACTTGGTATGTTACTACATTCTATCCAAAAGAGTAATTTTCCTGCCATTCACTGTATATAAGTTCTCTTATTCCTATTGAATGTCTATATTGCATAAAAATGATCAGAAAATTTAAGGGATAAAATATTCACTTCTTTTTTTCTCCTTTAGAGCTCATGAACATTGTACCAAATTCAATGATACTGGTGTTTAAACATTAAGCCAGAATGCACAGATTGTGAAACTCACTTTAACTGCCTATTCATGCATGTTGACCTTGATCATCATAGTCCAAATGTTATTGATGGGTATCCATTGTTCCCTGCAGTTGACAACTACCTTGAAAAATGCTAGTTTCCTTAATTACCATTAAAGATAAATATTCCTGAAATTATGGCTCTAAGATAATGGTAGTTTTGATCCTGTAATTTACAATCCACTAATGGGTTATCTAATTTTGTCACATAGTCAGTGTAGTTTTAGACTGAGAACCTTAAAATAATCTATGGTTTTGCAGTGACAAGTACTCTTGGGTTACGAGATCACTCCTGAGATCTTACAAACAGGGTGAAATCATCATGGGTGCAATGTAGTATCAGTGATAAATAATCTGAAAGGTATGGCCATCATTTTCTCACAAGGACATGTTTGTGTGTGTGTGTGTTTGCATGTGATGTCACTTTTCCTGTGATGATTACAGAAAAAAAAAAAAACCTCAGCCATATTTCTCATTATCTAGTCCTTCATTTCTAATTCAACAGCTTAATTAAAAAAACATATAAACTACTGTTTCATCAGGTGTATTTTTCTGCTCTTATTAAAATTAAATAGGACACAGAAGAAAAACTTATAAAAAGTGATTGGACTTCATGAATTTAAGAAAGAAAAAATAAACGGAGTTATTAAATCTTTTAGAGTCTAAGTAAATTAATACGAAGTATGAAATACTAAAAAGTACCTCAAGGAAATTTATATATTTTTTATTTGTAAATATCAGACAGCTTTATCTGCTGAATCTTGTGAGGGACTACACAAGATAGTACTACAAAAGTACCAGGAATAAAATAGAAAACCCAATTTAGTATAATGTTTTCCCACTACTATGTGAACAGAAAAGATTAGCGGGTAGATAAGTCTGTGGGGTACATTGAGTCTTGTTCTCTCAGGATATCAGTTGAACTCCACCACACATAGAAGCCTGTATAAAACTCTAACTTATGCCCATAGGCTAATTTATATACCAGAAAAAATCTGATTTAAATTACACTGGATATAATGGGAAAGAGAAGCATTTGGACTATGCCTACTTTTTTAAAAAACATTTTTATTGGAGTATAATTGCTTTACAGTGGTGTGTTAGTTTCTGCTTTATAACAAAGTGAATCAGCTATACACATACATATGTTCCCATATCTCTTCCCTCTTGCGTCTCCCTCCCTCCCATCCTCCCTGTCCCACCCCTCTAGGTGGTCACAAAGCACAGAGCTGATCTCCCTGTGCTATGCGGCTGCTTCCCACTAGCTAGCTATTTTACATTGTGTATATATTGGACTGTGGCTCCTTTTAATATTCATTCTCTTTTCTAATAAAATGTATTACACACTCGGAATTCATCACTCTGAAATTTCTTGTGTGAGAAAAGAAATAAAAAAATAATGGAGAATGCTTAACTTCTACTCTCAAACACTGCTAGCGGAAGTGCCCAATGGTACTACTATATTCGAAAATTTTGAGTAGCTGCTAATAAAGTTAAATATGAATCTACCCTATAAATAGCAGTTACACTCCTAAGTATTTACCCAAAGGAAATATAAGCAGATGTCTACAAGAAGACTTGTACAAGAATGTTCAGAGTAGTCTTATTCATAGTAACCACAACTGGAAATAACCCAAATGTTCATGAACAGGATATGATGAACAAACTGTTGTGTGTCCGTGTGATATAATATACTCAGCAGTAAAAAGAATGAACTACTGCAACATGCATGAATCTCACAAAATTGTGTTAGGTGAAGAAGGCCAGACACAAAGTAATACCGTCTGTATAATTCTATTTAAGTGAAGTCCAAGAGCAGGCCATAATAAACCTCAAGGATAGAAATCACAAAATGGATGCTTTGTGGATGGGTGATGGGAAATTTTATTGGGAAGGGGCAAGAGGGAACATAATGGGGTAAAACAAACAAACAAACAAACAAAAACCCAAAAAAACCCTCTTTGTCTTTTTTCAGGTGTAGATACAAGTATTGATATATACTTCTGTCAAAACTCATTGAGCTAAACACTTAGGATCTATGTGTTTTATCTTATGTTAATTGTACTTCAATTCTTTAAAAATTTGATTTTTTTTTTTAAAGAGTCATTATAAGTTCTAACCCAAGGGCTATGTGGGAAGAAGCTGTAAGGAAAGCTGGGAGTCAGGACAGCTGCTTTGCTCTAGGTAAGTGCCCAGGCAGAGAATGGTTCTTTCATGGTGCACCTAAGCACATCCTTTGATTCTGGAACCAGGGCACCGGGCCTGGGCATCTAGCATGCCTTACACACCCATATGTCGTTGAATAGCTTTTAGAACAATCAAAAACTATGCCTGAAATATAATTCTATTAATCCAGTAAGCAGAATTCTCATTTTCTTCAAATGGTATTTGTAACACTGGTCTCTACACACATTTTTTTTTAACTTCTAAAAATTGAATATGTGTAAGAGAAAAATTTTACGACAGTAAGTCTTTTTTATTTTCAGATAAGTAGTTGCCCAAATGTGAATTATTCCCATTGCTAGGTGTCATGAGCCACTCAAAAAACTGTATATACTACCTTGAATACACTATTTATTAGGCTAGCCAATAATACTGTCTAAAATGTAATGAGAAAAAGAGAGCAGGGTTGATGAGGCTTAGCAATTACAGAAATGGTCTTGTGTCACATGAATACCTCCTTTAAGGTACAAACATATGAAAACTTACATATACCTAGAGTGTGAGCAATAAAGCTAGAAAAATTGTTCTGAGCCATACGATAGTCATTTTCTTAATACTAGGGATACCCCAAACTAGACCAAGAAACAGCATTTACAAAGAGCTAACTTATCCGGAGATCTTGACAGTATCTCAGATATCCCCCAGAAACCTCTGTAGTATTACATGGAGAAGCACGGTGCGCTTATAACAAACTTGTAAGTCATTAAAGAAATGTGTCTTTCCCCACAGTCCACACAATAGTGCTTGCTCCTCAGTTACTATGTTATTTTTATAGCGTAAAGACTAATACACCTGCCTTCATATTATAAAAGTGTCCAGGTTAAAAAATTTTCCATTGAAATTTTTTCCATTGGTTTATATAGCATGTGTAAATTCTCCCAAAGAAAATGGTTGTATTAGATTCAGTCTCCACATTCTTTTGCTCCAAGCCAGACACATTCATTAATATGAGTGCCAGCCATTATTGCTTATACATTAGGTCAGGACAAAATTACTAGCGGTTAAATTCTGTTACTGTTAAAAGAAACGATTGGGGCTCACTGCGGTATTTTATCTTAACATTACAATGTGAATGGCGTTGCCCCAGCAAATGTCATTTCCTTTTGAAATGGGATCTGCTTTTCAGCTCAAGTTCAACCTGCTTGCAGTGGCAGCATTTAAAAAATAAAAAGATTCCATTTCAGCACAATTCAACATCAGAGGATGGAAAGAAAGTGCAAACCTTTAAAAATCTGTTTAGCCTTTGTGTTATTTTCTTAAAATGATAGACTCTGCCCCCTTTAAGGGACTGAGACTGAATATTGAAAATTGCAAAGCAAAATCGCTAGGCAAAACCTAAGGGAAACAGGCATTTGGTTAAACACAACAAATGAACAAGTGCCAAAGAGTTACATTTAAGGGCACAAGCAGTCATTTAGTTACAGGCAATTAACAATAGTCCGTGGAAAGCTCCAATATGGGCTAAGGGAAAACACATTGATTATTGCTGCAGTAGTAGACTGCTTTCGGAATAAATTGCTTCAATTTAAAACTAGATTTGCTACAAGCATTTTGAGCAATGACTACAATTTTTTCTTATCAAGACATTTGGACCAAGCAACCCTTTAAAAGAAACAGCTAATTAAAATAAAGCGCATGCCATCCCCTAGTATATTGGATTACACTGCAAATAATAAATGCATTTGGTTTACACTAATCTTGCTGCAATTACATAGTATAGTTTGGAATCCTATTTTTTTTTAATTGGCTTGTACTTAGTGTTATTGTTTGCAAACTTTTTCTGCTAGGTATCTTTGAAGAGGTAAGGATGTTAAGAGAGTTAAATCAAAGTTTATATGTAATTGTGTTTTTTAAAATTTTTTAAAAAAATTATTTATTTATTTATTTATTTCGCTGCACCAGGTCTTAGTTGCGGCAGGCAAAATCTTTTAGTTGTGGCACGTGGGATCTAGTCCCCTGATCAGGGATCAAACCTGGTCCCCTTGCACTGGGAGGGCGGAGACTTAACCGCTGGACCACGAGGAAAGTCCCTATATGTAATTTTGAACTCTTCACTTGGAGTATTCATTTTGTATCTCTGTCTATATTTATATATATAATCTTGTTTAAAGTATAACTGAAGACTTTCGGTGGCTTATTCTTACATAGTTCATCCTAAAATTATCTCATTCATTATATAAAGTCCTTTGAAATGCTCTGCCCTGATTTATATGCAGTAAAATGTAAGTTTGTGGGGGAAATGCATGATAGATAATATAATGATCCCAGTTTATTCATTAGCGTCACCAAGTACATTTCTTCTTCTCTCACTGTGTTATAAAGAGCTAAACTTTACAAGGATTTATTCATCCACATAAATTCATATGCATATTTATTTCTTTGGAGCAGTATAACTTATTTGTTCCTGGCAGGAGGATAATTATGCTCAGCCTACAAAGATATTCAACTCAATTCTACAATACATCAATGCAATTTAGAAGTAGCTATAATGTGTTTTTTTTGGTAACACATTAAGAAGCTGAATTGCTATTCACATAATAGCAAGAAAATGTTTTCAGAAGGTATAAACTGGTATGTAAAGATAGTAGTTTTGCTCTTGCAAAAGTGCTTTTTGGAACAAGGAAAGGTATACATAATAATAATAATAATAATAATTAATAAATGAAAGTGGTCTCTGAATTTAACAACGTGATCTGTGCAACCAAACATTTGGGCAAAAGGTTACCTTCCAAGTAATATATTTTGCAGTTTTGGAAAGATGTTTTCAGCCAAAGTATCAAATTAACTTTAACTTACTGTCAATTAAGAATACAAATATGGTGGATGAATCTAGAGACTGTCATACAGAGTGAAGTAAGTCAGAAAGAGAAAAACAAATATCGTATATTAACGCATATATGTGGAACCTAGAAAAATGGTACAGATGAGCCAGTTTGCAGGGCAGAAATTGAGACACAGATGTAGAGAACAAATGTATGGACACCAAGGGGCGAAAGCGCCAGAGCGGGGTGGTGGTAGTGTGATGAATTGGGAGATTGGGATTGACATACATACACTAATATGTATAAAACAGATAACTAATAAGAACCGGCTGTATAAAAAAATAAAATAAAATTCAAAAAAAAAATAAAAGAATGCAAATATGGTCTTGGCTGGGACCCATGATTAGGGCCTAGTTAGACTAAGCTCCCACAAGACCTTGGATCTGAAATGTTACACATTAATAAACGATTGAAACAAAAAATTAAATGAAAGACTAGATGGAAAAAAATGCATCATTTTTTATACAGTTAACTAGAGCCTACCCTTGGAATGTCTTTTTTCTCTCCCCAACCAGATAGGAAGGGTGCTAAGTTTTGTTTTATATTTTTTTCTATGAAATAGGGAATGTTCATAAGTGGTATGTTTTTTTTTTTTCTTTATTTGGCTGCACTGGGTCTTAGTTGGGGCAGACGGGCTCCTTAGTTGCAGCTCGCTGGCTCCTTAGTTGTGGCACAGGGCTCCCTAGTTGCAGCACACGGGCTCCTAGTTGTGGCACATGGGATACTTAGTTGTGGCATATGAACTCTTAGTTGTGGCATGCATGTGGGATCTAGTTCCCTGACCAGGGATCGAAACTGGGCCCTCTGCGTTGAGAGTGCGGAGTCTTAACCATTGCACCACCAGGGAAGTCCCAAGTGGTATGTATTAAAAGACAATTCAAAATAAGTAATGACAGTAATCAAAGAAAACATGAATCCATGAGTTTATATTAATTATAAAAAAATTAATAAAAAGGAAAGTTCTCCTTTAGGGCAGAATGCCAGTTGGCAAATATAGAAGGAATAACAGAGTTAGAAATCACCATTTTTCCACCATCTGAATAATAATTGACTCAGGCAAGAATTGTCAACAGAGGCTAAAGTTAATGGGTGAAATATTCATGAGGTAGGATATTCCTACTGTCTTAAAGTACCTCCCTACTGATTATTTATTTATTTATTTTAACATCTTTATTGGAGTATAATTGCTTTATAATGGTGTGTTAGTTTCTACTACTGATTATTTATTAATGATTAAGGGAGAAATGGACACCATCTTAAGGAAGTGACCAAAATTAGCATTACCAGTAATGGGACAAAATGACATCGCGTACCTCCTGATGTAATGCATTAAGAAGGCATAATATAATTTATGCAGTATTCCAGCTACATATAAGTAAATATCCTAAAAAGGAGTAAAAAAATAAAATCTGGTTTCTATTCTTTGAATATGTCAATGCCATGAAAAACAAAGAAAGGTTGAGGAACAATCCCAGATTAAAAGAGACTAAAAAGACTTGACAACTAAATGGATTGCATAATTCTGGATGGAAAATGTGGTAAAAGGCTATTATGGGAACACCTTTTGAAATGTGAATATAGACTATATATTAGTGAATAGCATTCTATCATTTTCGATTTTCCTAAATTTGATAAATATACTCTGATCTTGTCAGAAAATATCCTTGTTTTTAGAAGATTCATGTTGAAGAATTTAGTCATGACGTCTGCAATTTACTCTCATGTGGTTCAGCAATAATATGTGTTTGTATACATAGTGTAGCTCTATCTTTTTATTTACCTAACTAGATGAAGAGAGATAAGGCAAATGTGGCAAAATGTTAATAACTGGTGAATCTAGTTGGAGAGGCTATATGGAAATTATGGTAAGATCACAATAGTACAAGTGTTATTGTAATTAGAGAATATTTTGGGTTGATTATTTTGGATTAAAGTTATTCACAGCTATTCTATTATAATCTTTGCAAAGCCCTCAGTTTAATCCTCCAAAAACATGTCCTCATCTTGGAATTTTCTTCAGTAATTGTTAGCTGATCTACATTGCTCATGGGAAAAAGTCCAAACCCCTTGTGTTGACATTCAAGGTCCTTCACTCCTTTAATTGAAGCAGCTGATTAACCTCCAGCAGGAATTATCCCTCCAATGTGAACTGAATTTGACATATGTTTTCCCAATTCTGTACCAACCTAGAACTTCTTTCCATTTATCAAAACCCTACCAATCCTGCAAGGCAAGGCTAAGATCTGTACTTTCAGTGAAGCTTTTCCAACTAAAAGCAATTTGTCTCCTTAGAACCTGTATTTTCTGTAGCTTTTTTGATGACTTACCATTATACCACTAAGTGTTGTTCATGGTTTTACATGATAAACAATTGCTTTACCTTAGGGTCTCCCACTTTGCTTCTTCAAGTCTTTGTTCATGGAACACTTTTGCAACTCGGTCCACTGACCACTCATTCCAAGTCACAAACCTGTGGCTGTATCCATTTTCCTTTCTCTATTTTTCACTATAGCATTTATCATTATAGAACATAGTATTTAATTTTCTTATTAATATATTTACTATCTATTGTCTATCTCCTCCCACTGGAATTTAAATTCCATCAGGGCAAGTTTTTTTGTCTATTTTGTTCATATTTTTTAACTGATTCTATCTCAAGTGCCTTGAAAACTATCTGACACATAGTAGGAACTCAATGAATATTTGAATAAATGGATGACTGGATTATTAAGAACAAATGCACTTTTCTAATGAAAAGTTAGATTTTTATGCATTCCCACTCTAAAATGACGAGAATATCTCTGTGAGCCATTTTTCCAGACAATGTGTCATGAGGTTCAAGCAACTGATGGGGTATAATTATTAATACACAGTCTATTAGTTTGATAATAAAACTTCATTCTGTAGAAAAATGGTCAACTTCATAGTACAGATTTTAAAGGATTCTTTCATCCATAAATCCAATGACAACATACATAGTCTTTATAGACTTAAAGAATGAGGAAAGTATTGTTTTACATCTTTGATATTATTATTCATTTTTGTCTTTTCACTCACACATTCACTTTCTTTTTGTTTTATAAGTGCCTTAAATGTACCAGGTGTAGTGCTTTGAGTTCTAGTGATAAAATGACGGATGGAATATGCTCCTTGCCTGAAAGGAGCTGACGTGTAGTTGTAGAGTCAGGCATGCAAGGAAATATTTAAAAACAAAATAATAAGAGCTAATATTTATTGTGCACCTAAGTGTCACTCTGCTAGGCCTTTTATATGGGTGTAAGAAATGCTCTACTATAAGAATAATACCCAAGGACCGGGAGAGCCACTCACTCAGGGTGTTTGTGTGTGTGAGTACTTGTGTTTCTGTTGGGGGATCTTAGAGATAGGGCTCAGACACTGTGTGGCACAGTACAGGACAGTGGCTGCAAAGGAGTTTGGCGAGTAGTTTGGTGTGGAGTATGGAGAAAGCAAGTGTATGGTGTGATGGGTGATGGTAGGCAAATTCACGCTCTGATTTCTCAGCTAGAATATATTTATCTTTTTTTTTCCTTTTCCAAGCAGCTAGCATGCACCTTGAAAATAAATATTTGTTTGAAGGATTCATGGTATCAATTAAGTCAGGTTTCTTAAAATTAGGTCAGAAAAATAGGACAATGATTCTCCCTAGTGGAAAATTGACACATATTTTCAAAATGTACCATGTGGTATTACTAACATAGACAGAGCTTTATCTCTGAAAACATTTCCCCTTTGGATTCTGAAAGCAATGTCTGAAATAGGTCTATCCAAAGACCATAATGTGGGCTGTACACAGACTATTATGTATTTGTACACACAGACACATACAAAGTATTCAGATGGGGCCTCCTTCATCTTAGATCTCATACAACTTAGCATGATGGGGAGAAGCCAGACAAAGGAAGATACTGCTGTAATAAACAACTAAATGGGCCTCGGGTGACCAGCTTAGAAGACAGGGCCATTGTATATCAAGATGTCAAACCTCACGGACGCCTAAAAGAAAACCTCTTAGAAGAAAATGTATTTGTTTTACCTCTACTAGGAATGTCCTTTTCAACATGTCATACAAATAGACAGTCACAGATGGAATGTTACAAAACGTCTCTGGAGAGAAAATTGTCAGAGTGAAGGTGGCATTGCCATTTTACTCCTTTTTGTTAAGGGCTGCAGTGTTTATCCTAAAAGCAATCCTCCACCAGGGGATATATAGTCACAGTTAAAAGAATTGGTCTTCCACTGGGAATGCTTGGGACTGGCCAAAGAACCCAGAACATCTGGACTGCTTAGATAGCCAATAGAAGGAACCATGCTCTCGACAGAAACACTGAACACTTCTAAAAAAATCGTATGATCATTTGTAGTATAGTCAGTATATTCAGTTGTTAAAAATCAATTTATAAAATATTTTACACATGTAAAAACGGAGTTAGTGCAATATACAGAATGGGAGGCTTTGATAAACTTTAGAATTGTATGTTTTATTATAATTTTTTTCCTTTAAGATTTTAACTTATTTCCTAATTATTGAAAGCATTAGAAGAAAACGTGTTCAGCAAAAGCTGTTTCTCTCATGAGACAAGTTTCATTCAAAATCTTGGTGATTCCACAGAGCTAGAGACTATTAAGGCAAAAGCAATAATCAAACCGCATGCTGGATCATTTCCCTCAAAGGACGTAACAGAAAAATCCTTTTCTTATCCCTGTTGAATCTTTTTTGAGCACTCTGTTTTCTGAAAACATAAAAATGTTGAGGAAAAGAGTGGTAAGTTTGCCTTCCTTTCTCATTTTGTAAAGAGATACTAGTCAAGAATTTATCAACATTTAAGTTTTTTCTTTTTCTCCCATCAACACTCTGTGAAGGAATAGGCATGCTTTGGGAACTACCAATAGCAGAACCTACCATTCCTTGATTCCTCCTAAGGGAACAGTAAAAAGTTTCTTAAGCCACGACAAAGTTGAGAATAAAGTGGGTGGCTCATATGTTTTAGTGGCCTGTGTCGTCAGGATATATGAAAAGCCTGCCCTCAATAATGAATTCCCTTTTACCAAAACAGCGATAACACTGCCCTGCTTCACAAAGAGTAAGGCATTATCTTATTGTCTCACTCTATGTATTGATTTTTGGGGCGTGAAAATTAGCAGTGGTTTGAGAAAATGCAAAAGCCAAGGTGTCCCCTAACATGCAATGTTTTCTTACACAGACATATAAAGTGGAAGCAAGAATACATTCAAGGAAACAGATTTTAACATACTTTTAAAATGTGGAAATAACTTGATTTTATAGCAAACAGATTAATGGTAGGTTTCCTGTAAGAATTTTAAAATTCTTCAGAGACGGCATCAAAATACATTTATTTTTCCTCACCTTTTTTCCTGACTCTATAAAATATGTTTACTGTAAAACTTTTGAAAATCATATAACAATAAGAAAAAGAAATTAAAGGTCACATGGAATCAGACCGCCCTGAGATAACTATTATTACTACTTCAGTTAAAATTTTTTTTAATGCATCTCTTTCTAGTGTATTAGGTTTCAAGTGAACTTAACAGGGGCAAGTGACCTATAGTTTTAAGTGCTAACACTTCAAAATAGCTTATATTTTGCCTTTTACTCTGGACAGTTTGGAACAGAGTTATCCAAGGTGATTTATAACTTGTGTTTTGCTAAGAGCCCTTATGGTAAACTCTTTAGCCTAATTAAGTTTTCATTCACCTGTCTGTTTACCCAATCATCATTTATAGATGACTAGTTCAGCCAGGCAAGTCTAGCAGGAATTATTTAACACCAATAGGGAATTTTTCTCTATATAAATAATAACCATGTTTTTTTGCAACAGTTTACAAATGTTCCCTGAAAAAGCAGGTTAGAACATAATCCCAGGGGCTTCCCGGGTGGCGCAGTGGTTAAGAATCTGCCTGCCAATGCAGGGGACACGGGTTCGAGCCCTGGTCTGGGAAGATCCCACATGCCATGAGCCACAGCTACTGAGCCTGCGCGTCTGGAGCCTGTGCTCCGCAACAAGAGAGGCCACGATAGTGAGAGGCCCGCGCACCGTGATGAAGAGTGGCCCCCGCTGCCGCAACTAGAGAAAGCCCTCGCACAGAAATGAAGACCCAACACAGCCAAAAATAAATAAATATTAAAAAAAACCCATAATCCCATTTTAGAGAAAATATGGATTTCAAATTTCATTTAGTCTAATTGCATTGTTTTACAGACAAGGAAGCTAAACTGGCCTGAGAAGAGTTAAAAGTTGACAGACTTTCCTGGCAGACCAGTGGTTAAGACTCTGTGTTTTTACTGTAGGGGGTGCGGGTTTGATCCCTTGTCAGGGATCTAAGATCCCACATGCCACGTGGCAAGTTGAAAATATATTTTAATATTATCAACTTTTATGGGACTTCTGAGTTGCCACTGACATTAATCTGCACAAGACGATGGCCAATACGGAATTTTGTTGTGACATCTTTAATGTACTCCTTTTAGCTACTTTTGATACTGATACAGTTAAATAATATAGATGTATTTGTTCACTTGGGGAGATTAGAAATGCACCCAAGCAGTTGTGAGTCATTATCTTGAAATGGTGAAGTAGTATAAATGAGTTTTCAAGTCATATTCACTTTATATTTCATACTAGAATTAGAATTCCAAACTGATTTAAGTCAGGCAATTTAAGTATCATTCTTTAGCTTTTGATAATGGCCTCTTCCATTTTAGTTTGCATGAATTTGGTAACCATTACCACTCAGTACTTTGATCTGCCATAGCACATCTTAAAGAATTATAATTTCTATTCTGCAGTTATAGGAACTTATCTAAAGATCTGAGTCAACTTTACAAATACTTAAAACTATAAGAAAATTCCTGGGAAGAGCAACTGTTTCATTTCACTTTCAAGATTTGCAAAATGAAGTACAATGACTCAAAACTCTGAGAACCTATAAAATCTGATGAATGGGCTAATATATACTATTAGTCACCCAGAGTGTAATATGTTCTTACAAGATTACTGCACTGTGGCTTAAGGACAATTAGTTAACAAATGATAAAAATGAAGAATGATATAGGGCTTCCCTGGTGGCGCAGTGGTTGAGAGTCCACCTGCCGATGCAGGGGATGCGGGTTCGTGCCCCGGTGCGGGAGGATCCCACGTGCCACGGAGCGGCTGGGCCCGTGAGCCATGGCCGCTGAGCCTGCGCATCCGGAGCCTGTGCTCCGCAACGGGAGAGGCCACAACAGTGAGAGGCCCGCGTACCGCAAAAAAAAAAAAAAAAAAAAAAAGAATGACATAAAGAGCCTTGCTTTAGGTCACACACAAGTGAAGAGTCAAAAACAAACACTCTCAAGTAACTGTCCATTTCTTCATCCCTGTTCACAATTTTTCAGTCAATCCTCATTCATATCAAATTCTAATTCATGGTAATGATTCTTGGGTGATCTTTAAAATGACCTTTTTGGGCTTTCTTAAATATACCACTGGATTTCTTTTTGTGAAGTACAAACAAAATATAATTTATTTCTGTTTTCTTGTGGTACACGGACCTCTCACTGTTGCGGCCTCTCCCGTTGCGGAGCCCAGGCTCCGCACGCACAGGCTCAGTGGCCATGGCTCAGGGGCCCAGCTGCTCCGCGGCACGTGGGATCCTCCCGGACCGGGGCATGAACCCGTGTCCCCCGCATCGGCAGGCGGACTCTCAACCACTGCGCCACCAGGGAAGCCCCAAAATCTAATTTAATAGCATTTAAATGTCCATCTTTAATTTAGAGAAATCAACCCCCAGATATATCATTCTTCATAGAACACATGCTAAAAATAGTATATGTGCCCTAAAAGTAGAGACTAATAGCTAACATATTTCTTACAGATGGCAAATGTAATTCTCAGCACTAAAATCTAATACAAGTTACCATGGAAATTTATTGGAAATCAACACGTTTTTTCCTACTATATGACCTGAGAGAGTAGTTAGCATTTTTTTATGTGTCACGTCTAACTTCTCACTTTACTGACCCGCTTGTCAAAGTTCGATATACAGGGAACCGCTTATTAAAAGTTATACCTTGCATTTTTGAGCCAGTTGTGCCATTTCTCAACCGAGTGCAGGAATTCACAGCCATAAACATGCACAGCCATCTTCCTCTCCCCAACAATGTTGTTTTCATGCCCCAGGATGGTGATAAGACATCCCTCTGGCAGCAGTGACTCAACTACTGAGGACATCTAACCCAGTGCCTTGTCCAGAGCTGGGACTTAATTCATATTTAGTGAATGGGAATGATTTATTGCTTTCTCATACAACAGCATTATATGAATCATCTTTAACCAGCAGTGAAGTGAGACTCTGAGCAGGATATGAAGAACTGTCAGTCAACAGGTTGTCCTGACCCAGAAATAGTGAGCATATGAAGGTAGTTCTGAGAAGTAAAAGTGAATGGTGTGTTGGTGGGTAGTGGCCACGGATATGCTATTCTGTTTGTGATCTCTGATCACATACGTGGAATTGTGCTATGTGTGTGCTCAATGATATCTGTGGGCTTCCTGCAAATATCTTAAACTGAATTACTATTTTTTAAAGTGCCTGTGTGTTGCTTTCCAAGACAAAGATCTAAGTTCTAGTGAATTCCCTCTGCTCTCACTGTAGGTTTACTTGTGTTTTTATAACCTCTTTAGATGCTAGAAAGACGCCTGTAAAAAATGATTTGAACTTTTGAACACATAGGAACTGTTTATCCAGGTTCTGTTACTGTGTTATTTTTTTCTTTGCCTGTTTTGTTTGCAATCATATCATTGACCAATAATATGTGGAGGTTCAATCTTCATACTGTCTGCCCTTCCTTACTACACATAATTGAGATTTAGCTGAATACAAGTGTTTAAAACAGGAAATTAGCAGTATTTACTGCCCATCATATATCTTGTTCCTCCTTGGGAACTGCTATTTGCACAGGCTGAACACTGTATACAGCCTATTTGCATAGGCTGAAATATATGTATATATCCATATATAGGTTATTGAGACATCCCTAAGTGGATTTCCTTTTTAAAAAGGGATATGGAGGAACTGTGTCCAACAATGAAGGCCCTCTTCATTTAAGAGGTTAATTATTTAATACTTGAAGACAGTGCTCTTTCAGACATCTCTCTGAGTAGCAAATGTGTTCTATAAAGCACAATCTCATTGAATACATGAGGCAAGTAACCTCATTAAGACTAGATGTGAGGGCAAGGTACCAAAGTTCAAACAGATTCAAAGGCGTTGACCACGGAAAAAGAACAAGGCAATTAGTTAGAATTAGTCCCAGTGACTGGCTATACCCCTCTTTCATTCCTCTGTGATGGCAACAGTGAACTCAAGAGAGCTAGTTGCTTTTCACCTGTTAGATTCTACCAAGTTTATTAGAGTACCTATTGTCTAGGCAAAGACCTTGGTATGCCAACTGTGGTCCACAGACCAGCAGCATCAAGAAACTTGTTTGAAATTCAAATCTTGAGTTCACCTCAGACTAATGATTTTTTTTTTTGGCTGCACCATGCGACATGTGGGATTTTAGTTCCCCAATCAGGGATCGGACCCGTGCCCCCTGTAGTGGAAGTGCAGAATCTTAACCGCTGGACCATCAGGGAAGTTCCAGACTAGTGATTTTGAATCACTTTTAAACAAATTTCCTAGGTGATTTCTGTGTACTGTAAAGATTGTGATAACATCCACAACAGAAGATGGTAAAGCACTGCTCTAGGGACTTCAGGTTGACTTTCCAAGAGTGGTGTAGGGGAGCAAATTGTGCCACCCCAAAATGTGTCTCTTTGGTATGAGGATCAACTTAGTCTGGTTATTTTTAAGAAATAGAAACTCAGGAAGTTTTTCTTTTTACGTCTGTCTTAGTTGCCTAAAATAATTTAAATAAAGGACCTGTTCCCAGAATAGAGCTATCCAGAGATACCTGCAAAGATGTGGGCAAGGGTGTGGTGAGGTAGACCCAGCTAGCCTTTAGGACCAGTGGGAATATTCTCTCTGGTGTGTACATTACAGATAGGGTTATTTTTATATCTCTAGATGGTCATGCCATAATTAATTTGTAAAAGAGCTCTATTTACTCAGCTTAAAGTAAGTGCTTACATAAATTATTTCTAAATGTCTTAGGAACTAACACAAATGTTTTTAAAGTTCATGTGATCTATGATTAATCTTTAGTCAGTAAAAGCAAATTTAAAGTTACTGGTTTAATTAAACCAGGTGTATCTTTAGAGTTATCAGCATTCAGGATAATACTTTTATTCTACCTAGGTTTACTAAAAGTCAAATAAGTTCATGTTATCTCTGTTACAAAATTTGTCAACAAGAAAAATAACTTAAGATGGTTAACTGCTTTAATGTCTCATAAAATCTTCAGGGGTAATCTAAGTGTGATTATTAAAAACAAATGTATTAAATAGATGTAAATGAGCTAAGAGTTTTCAGGTGAACTTTTAAAAATGATGATTGTTTACTTAAATAGTTCCCCAAATCATTTTGGTAACTTAACACCCTTAGGGTTTTGCTAGATCAAATTAAATGATGGAAATTCATTAAATATCTAGATCATTTCCAAATAAGATAAAATAAAACATTAATTATTGAACACAGTCTTATCTTCTTTTGAGTTCCTATTGCAGAGAAACTAAAGATGAATTTCAGTCTTTTAGTAACCATGTCTTGTGCCACTGAAAGATTGCACGATTTAAAAGGGCACATATTTCTAGAAATTCTAAAAGGTATTTATAGGCACAATATTGTAAATCAACTATACTTCAATAAAAAATAAAAAAATTAGGAGCTGAAATATTTTAAAAGTGTATTTATAAATTCTCCACACCACAAAATGCTAATGTAGTTCACAATTATTTATTTCTTTGTTTTCGCTAGAAATTAAGGTTTCTGATTAATACATGTGATTAAGGATACTAGGGATAATAAGGGAAACAATTCTGTATGCAAGGGAAGTAAAATGTATTTTTGGGTAAGAAAAGGCATGAGATAATGGAGATGCCTTTTGATTGAGAGAAATAAAAGTGATTTGTGTCCTAGAGCTGATTATTTCAAACTGGGAAAGAGAAAAAGGGGCAAACTAAAGTGGACATAGAAAGTTGTAGAATTTTTGTGAAAAAGGGATCTTGGGAAAGAAATTTTATGTGTGATCAAGCTGGCTAAGATTGGCATAAATTTAATTATGTGAATAAATTTCAGTATCAAAGGTACACTTGTACAAAATTAGAATTTGGTTTTGCTTTCTGTTAGAAGCACAAAGGTTTTTTTTTAGATTATTGGTCTGCTCTTTTTTTTTTTTTTGCGGTACGCGGGCCTCTCACTGTTGTGGCCTCTCCCGTTGCGGGGCACAGGCTCCGGACGCACAGGCTCAGCGGCCATGGCTCATGGGCCCAGCCGCTCCGCGGCATGTGGGATCTTCCCGGACCGGGGCACGAACCCATGTCCCCTGCATCGGCAGGCGGACTCTCAACCACTGCGCCACCAGGGAAGTCCTATTGGTCTGCTCTTAATAAGCAATTGTAAACAAAGGTTTTCTTTATCATTAATGTCATCTGTCTAGAAAAACAAAAATTCTATGTTTTATCTTTATCAGGTCTTTGACTATTTAGGAAGAAAACCCGAGTCTCTTCAAATATTATAAGAGCTAAGTTTTTTTACAACTATTTAACTTTCTGTATTTGCCTGTGAAGTCTTTGTCATTTTGATTAAGTGGATAACTAAGTATTGTTTCATAGTGACCTATGATCCTATTTGACAAGTGTTTTAAAATTTTTTGATATTTTTGACAAACTTCCCCGAAGTCAAATTCTGATGAAGTCTTATTGACCTGGAAATAATTTGGGGGTTTTCCAAAAGGCCCCTGGAATACCAGGGGATCTTATCTCTCCTTATAAAAGAGAGATATTAAACTAATTAGGCTTATTGGGTATGCTAAATGATATGGGAAGCACTGTCAAATAAGTGATGATAAATGTTCTTAGGTTATATTATTTGGGTAAATGTTATTAATATGTTCTAGAAATTATATAAAGTTCCTAAAATTCAGATATTTCCTGGTACAATGTTATTAGCCATAATTCTAGTTATTATCTTAAAACTTTATGTGTCACAGAAATAATCAAATTTCCTTTTCAATTGCGTTACAGTGAATCAGACCTTTAACCATGCCATTTTAAGACTTTTGTCATTTATAGACAATGATTGTTTTACTCTGATGCTTTTGCAAACAAAACAAACACTTCATCTTCAAGAAGATCCATAGAAAGGACTTTCTGACAATGTATCTTTCTGATAACTTTCAGATGATACCACTGATTTGGGTAAGAAATTACAGAACTCTAATAAAAAAACTGATGGCTTCACAAAACTGCTAACAAAAGATAAGAGCAACAAGAATTAATCACATGGGACTGAATAAATTGATGAATATGATTATAATTTTATGACTTTTTTGTCTGAACTCTAACTACTTTTTTAATCTTTGTTTTTCAGATATAAGAAAACCTTTAATCTTACACTATGACTTAACAGCAATTCAGTAAATTATATCTTTTTAAGCAGAATTGAAACATTTATATTTTTCTCCCTACCTGATTCCTCCAGAATTCAGAAACTCATGGTGAATACTCTTATTTTCAGGGCATTATAGTTATATTTACATAAATTCAATAAGAATCTGTTCTCCTTGGAACAGGACACAATTGGAAACTTGTTACATTACCAAGGTTTTCACTGGAATGTCTTATTTGAGAGAGACGTGTATAGACTCAGATATGACCAGACAGCTTTAAGGAACTAAGGTTGACTTTATGGAGCCAATAAGGCCCTTTGGAAAAACAGCCTGGCACCTTGCTTACAGGGTTCCCAGCAGCCTTACCAGGGGAGTAAGGAAGGTCACTTCCTGGCAGGTGCAGGAACCTCAGGATATTTTGGGGACCTCAGAAAGAGAGGAATTCACCCAAAGCTATAGGTATTACAGGCAAGCACGATGGCAAGTGTTTGGCCTGGCTTCCTCGCCTCGAGGGGCATTTAAAAGTTCAATCTGGAGATTCCTTATTGAAATTTAACCATCCCATATATCACATTTATGTGATGATGTACAAGTTAAAGATATAAGAGAGAAGTACAAGTTAAAGATCTTTATTAAGAATTTAACATTTAGTTAGGAAAACAAACAAAATAAAGGACTTCCAATGACTATGACCATATATAAATTAAATACTAAGAGCTCTGGCCCACATGATTAACAGGAATGATAAAAACTGAAGGGCTTATCATTCTTGGCTCTCAATATGGGTGTTGTCCCGGATCATTCCCTTGTTATTTATTAATTGAGAAATAAGCTAATCATTAGCTAAGAGTGGTCCTTTTCTTTCCTAACAAAGATGCTTCTTGGATATTCCAATTCACACTTAGGAAAACAATAACCAAAAGGACTGCTACATAACAAATATCCATGCTGTAGCTGATCAAGAAAAACTGGGATCAACAGACCTTTGAAAAGATATTCCACTGTTGAGGCAAAAATAACTTGGAGTTAACCTCACTTAAATCATATATTCTATATCTGAGGAAATAGCTCAAAAGTTTAGTTCTCATGCCTGTAATTTTGGTGGCAGTCAAATAATCTTGTTGCAATGTCCATATCAAGAAACTCAAAGGTATAAAATCACTAATACCAGACAATTTGTGCTCTTGGCATTCATTCATAATAGCCTCCAATGTGGTTTTTATTTGTTTTGGTGTTAGTTGCCAAGAAAAAAAAAAGAATTGATGTCAGATTAAATGTCTTATATAATTGAGGAGCAGAGAAGCAAGAAAAATGTTACAGGATAGAATAAAACTTTGACTTCAAAATGTCAGATCTTATCCAAAGAGAGAATTTGTTAAACCTGATGGCTCTGATTTGGAGATGCTGTAGCAACATAACTACAGTTCTTTAATATTTTGGCATTGCATAAGCAAACAAGAGGGACAGAATATACCCTCCGAAAATATGCCTCTTTGATATAAAGATTATTTAAGGCTGATTATTTTTAAGAGACAGCAGACACAGGAGAAGCTCTAAAAACCCGAGTAGAAGTTACTCTTTGTAAGAGATATTTACATTTATAAAAGAAATCCTCATTTGTAAGGGTGTTTCCCTTGCTGTACCAGGAAGAGGATGACTCTAAATCTCCAGAAACTCATCAATGGAGAAGGGAGAGAATTCAATCTGCAGAACAATCATGCCCATGTTTACTGTGCTTTTCCCGGTAACCTCTCATAATTGGTCTTCCCCTGCTCCCCAACACCTTCTTTTGTCTTTAGCTGGAGATGGTACTTAAGGTCCTGGCTTGGGCCACTTCAGGGAGTTACTCAGTTTCCCTGGGTATCTCCCATGTATACAGGAGGAATATATGTTATTAAATTTATGTTTGTTTTTCTCCTGTTAATCTGTCTTTCATTACACGGTGTGTCTCAGCCAAGAACCTAGAAAGGTAGAGGGAAAATGGTTTTTCCTCCCCCACAGTAACGACTCAGTAAAAGTGACTCTTCTGTGGATGCCTACTCAGTTTTTAATGGGTCATGGTCTTTTTAGGGAGATGCAGCCATAAAGAGATGTAGGAGGTTTTGATGTCTGGGCAAAGTTTGGCTTTTCCATATTCTGAAATCAATGGTTGAAGATGTCAAAGGATGAGCCCTGAGAGAGCTTTAAACAGTTCTATAGTGTTACTGTATCTCTCAGCAAATAAATGCACTAGGTAAATACTAACAAGGATAGGGGCACAAAGTACAAAAATGATTCATTATAAGAAGGGATAAGGAGTCCACTGGGTCTAAATTCATCTGGCTTTAAAACAATGTGTCCTAAATGATGTGTATGTTACTTACATTACTAAAGATATTCCGAGGACTAGGGAGTTTATAGAGCAAGTCTAATTCCCATTGATTACACTCTCTGGAGGGAGACAGGGAGACTGCACATGCAACAATTAAAATGGATTTGAGGGGGAATAGAGAAAAACTAGATATTTATCATTATTAACTAGTGCTAGTCTCTGAGGTAGACACTTTGCCAGTCCCCAAACTACTTCATGATGAATGAAGTGCCATAATATTGTAATCGATATATCTAAAAATAACCATTTACAACAGGACTATTAATGAACATTCCCTTAATGTGACAGTTTCAAAGCCAAACATTCCCTAGAAGCACAATTCTATCAATACATTAGAAGTGCTTAATATCAATGTAATTTAAAAAGCAGATGATGGCATTTCAAATTATATTGGTTCTTATTTCCTGTTCATTTAATTTTATGAGTACCAGACACATAGTAGGTTCTTAACAATTATCATTAAATGCATGAATAAATAAATGAAGATCTCCCTTAGGACAGCACATTCAAACTAAAGTAAATCTGTTATAAGGAAAAATATAGAATCAATGGAACAAACTTGCTAGAGCTACAGATGACCATTTTAATGAACGACAAATTAGATTTCAGGGAGTTTTTAATGGAACACATTATTGCTGCATCCTAAATTATCCAGAACATCATGTAGTTGGAGTAGAAAAATCATGTAATAGCTGCTAACGTTTACTAGGTGATAAATATGTGTCAGACATTGTGATATATATTGATATATATTCATTTATTAAATCCTCATAGCTACTCTATAGGGAAGGTATTATTATTATTCCCCTTTTAGACAAGAGGAATTTGAGGCTCACAGAGAATAAGGGATTTGTCCAAGATAGCACAGCTAGTAAGCAGAGAGTAGGTTTCATTTCATATAGACAGTCTTGCTCCAGAGTCCAAACCCTTAAACGTTAAAATACTTTGCTCCAGACAGTAAACATGTCCACGCTGTGAGGCCATTCAGAATTAGAGTATGGACGAAAAACTCAGAGAATGAGTAAGAAATTTAGGACTGCCTGATTGGTGCAAGAGGGGCTAGCCCAGAGGCCAGAGCACAATGCTGCTGAGTATCCATCTGGAGAATTGTTTGTGTTAGAGAAATGGAAAACACAAAAATGAAAGGAAAATAAAAGGTCAGGGATTTGGAGGGAAACTGAACGTCAGTGTTTGATGTGTGGTCGAATTGGGTAGCAGCAATTAGGAATCTAAGCAAAGACATCCGGGTAAAAGATTCAGAGACATATATGGAATTCAATTCAATAGGCAATGGTGGAGACAAGAAATAGCACAGTAGTGAATGTCGGTCTACTCTTTGCTTTGTTTCTTTTTGGAACAAGGATCTAACCCTCAAGCTTGTTAGGCCAGGGACTAGAGTGAGGAATAAGGGGCAGGGTAGTCATACACTAATATGGCCCCATGGCCCTTTGTCTCTGTTTCACTGTATAACCTAGTTCTCTGTATAGCATGTGACATGATCCTAACCGTCCAAGTACCTTCCCTGGCTGCAGGAATCAACAACTCTGAATATTCTTAAGCAAGGGTTTTCCTCTCCTTCTTTTTTAAAAATTTTATTTAGTTTATTTTTGGCTGCGTTGGGTCTTTGTTGCTGTGCGCAGGCTTTCTCTAGTTGTGGCGAGCGGGGGCTACTCTTCGTTGCTGTACGTGGGCTTCTCACTGCGGTGGTTTCTCTTGTTGCAGAGCACAGGCTCTAGGCATGCGGGATTCAGTAGTTGTGGCACGAGGTCTCAGTAGTTGTGGCATGGGGGCTCAGTAGTTGTGGCTTGCGGGCTCCAGAGCGCAGGCTCAGTAGCTCAGTAGTTGTGGCGCGGCATGTGGGATCTTCCCAGACCAGGGCTCGAACCCATGTCCCCTGCATCGGCAGGTGGATTCTTAACCACTGCGCCACCAGGGAAGCCCCTCAAGCAAGGGTTTTCTAAGGTCAAATTTCCTAGTACATTTTTAGCCGGTTTTTGTGGAGTTAAGATCTTTTTTTAAGAGAAAAGTCTGGCCCAGAATCCACCCTAGCTCAGTCCTAGCTGAACGATTTATTGTAGTATCCTCTTGGCATTAAGGAAGATTCATTTGATACATGAGAGTGATATCTCCAAGAATCCATACCACCCATTGGAGGGCTCTGACATCATTTTTATTATGTCAACAATACTGAACTAAAGGTAACAGTGGAGGGAAAAATGCTTAAGTTACTTTGGCAAAGGTATGTCCTGGCAAGTGTACTTGTCAGAAGAATGGATAATTATTGACTTACAAGATCTGTATTCATCCAATGCTTTAACATATCTCTCTATGGAGATTTTATAAAGAAAGTCTTTGGGGCTTCCCTGGTGGCACAGTGGTTGAGAATCCGCCTGCCGGTGCAGGGGACGCAGGTTCGTGCCCCGGTCCGGGAAGATCCCACATGCCACGGAGCGGCTGGGCCCATGAGCCAGGGCCGCTGAGCCTGCGCGTCCGGAGCCTGTGCTCCACAACGGGAGAGGCCATAACGGTGAGAGGCCCGTGTACCACACACACAAAAAAAGGCTTTGAAGGCCTGTAAGATAGTTAAGGGATTTATGAGTCAATGGCAGAACAATATGATTCATAGTGACAGTTTCCGGTTCTTCTCCAAGCTTTAGGCTCTGAGCAGTACAGTACTCATCTGGTGATTACATAATTGCTAGCAGGACAGCAATTTAACTCTTTCAGGGACCCTATGATCAAAGACCCAAACTATCAGCTCACATGTGCTGTGTCTTGACCTTCTGAACCTTTCAGGGTTGGGGAACTTGCAGTTATGCCCTCTGTTCATTAGAGTCCGTTGTTTTTCCCCATAGATGGTTGGGATAGATCATTCCACACTGCTGCCATTGTGAACTGATGACTTATTTGAGGCAGCTCCCTTAAAAGGAAGGTGAACACTAACTTTAAGAGGGACTTTTGGAGAACATGACCTTGAAGAACTCTTTTTGGCTTCTTAATGCTTTTATTTTATTAAGAGTAAAATGCTGTTGGCATAAATACATATCTGAAAAACATTGTGGAAGATCTAAGTATTCAAGAGTGCTCTAACATTGTCCACTACTTTCTTCATGTTTGGGGAATTAGACAGTATTGGAAAAGTTTTTTCAAACAATTTCCTTGATTCCTCAGTCATTTATTTTTGTAGTACTGGAAACTTCTGTAGCTATGGGCAACTTAACCTTAGGCCACACATGCTAAAAATAGCGTGGGGCTGGCTGCATGCCCCTTCCTGGCTGTGTGCCTGGCTGCTAGAAGACAGCTTTAATAGTTGTACCCTCCTTGGAAACAACCCAGCTTCCGTACTTTAACTGTCACTCCTACTTTGTCCTAAAAAGAAATATATGTTGCTCAAGAGAGTAACCAGAATGGTGCAAGTATTTTATCCACATAAAAGAAGAATGAATAAAAGGAACTAAAGAAGTTGAATCTAGGGAAATGAAGGCAGGCCCAGAAGCATTATGGTGACTGTCCTCAAACTTTTAAAGGGCTATTTTGGGGAAGAGAGATTAAAAGTGGGGTCAAGGGGTACATAGACAGTGAAATAGGAATGCTTTCTAATAGTTAGGTTTTTCCAAAGATTGAATTGGCTTCCTTGAGGAGGAATGTGATCCAGTATAAGCTGACTGATCACTGAGGAAGATGTTATGTAGTTCAATTACACATTTAAATTGCTTCCAACCGTGAGAAGCTATTTCTGTCCTTTTATATGTATAATACTTCTACTCTAAATCCCTTCATTGACTGAATATATGTGTTAAGCTAGAGAAACAATCATATTGCTTACTGACTGCTGCTTACCTTTTCCCTCTGTTAACATCCCCCCAAAAGTAAAGTATTTTAATATTATAGTCGCCTTGACAACAGAAGTGTCTGTTTTAATAGCTTTCAGTAACATTATTCAAAGGGAATCTATTGTCCACTAAAGTGAGGGGAACAGTCTTCGGCATTCTCTTTCTTTTCCAACCTCAAAGAGTTTAGGATTAAACATGTGCTTTGAAATTAAAATCATTGTGAATTTGCTGAGTAAGAGAACATCCAGAAAGTTTTCACTTAGCATAATGTAGAAAAAATATATTTTTCTCTGCGATGTACATGAAGTTTCACCAACTAAAAGGCATGGCTCAAATTTTACAATTGTCTATAATTTCCAACAATTCAATATCTATTTATATATATTTTATCCCTGTATGTAACATGTTGGGGTTGCCGTGGAATCAGATTTAGTGAATTGCTATTCATGAATAATATTTGACAAATAATTCACTAGTGAATTATTATTAATCATGGGAGGATATTACACATGTGAAACTTATCCAAGGCAGAAAAAAACATCAAAAAGAACTACAATGGGGAATCCATTGGACATAATTCTTACACTCAAGGAACAACCCTCCAATAAGGAGCACAATCTTTGACTTAAAACTGTCCTGGTTATTTTTAATTGGTTTGCCTATTTCTAATAATAATAAGTAGCATCTAACTAAATACTTCCTGTGTACAGGCTCCATGCCAAGCTCTTCACATTTATTGTCTTCTCTCATCCTTAAAACACACTGCAGAGTTGATATTATTATTTTCACCATTCCATATTATCAGGAAACTGAATCTTAAAGAAGTTAGATATCATTCCTAAGGTTATATAGTTGGTATTAAAACAGAGCAAGGGGGACTTCCCTGGTGGTCCAGCGGTTAACACTCCCCGCTTCCACTGCAGGGGGAACGGGTTCAATCCCTGGTGGGTTCGATCCCTGGTCCGAGAACTAAGATCCCGCATACCATGAGGCACGGCCAAAACCAACAAACAAACCAACAAAAAAACAGAGCAAGGAATCTAAGTTTGACTCTAGTGTATGAGCTAGTCACCTATCTGCTGTGTTACACGTTTTGATGGCCCTAATGCTAATGTATTTTATTTAGGATAAATTTACGTAAAAAAAAACTTAAAAAACTTTTTGCTTCCCAATTACTTCCCTTCCGTTAAAGGTTAAGTCAACCACTCAAGCTTAGAAGGTTACACTCACCCCGTTTGTGAAGGAGAACACTGGCATGCCGACGTCCATTTCCATTTTCAACATAACAGGAGTAATTTCCCAAGTCACCTTCTTCTACAGAGTCCACAATTAATGAGATGGAAACTTCCTGTTCCCCAAGATGCTCCTTGAGGATTCTAAAATATAAAGCGAAAGGAAACAAAAAACCCCACGCAAACATACACATACATGAAAAAGAAAAACATTTAGATGAATCTGAATCTGATGTGAAAACACCTACAGCATCTGTGCTTCAAATTTGGTCAGGGATTAATGCTATCTTAATTAAATTATATCATGCCCTTTTCTTCTTCACTTCTAATAAGGAACCTTGTCTGTGTAGATGCTAATGAAGTTGCAGTTAATTATCTCTCTTAGCAGGACAATCACACTGTCATAATAAAGAGGTGAGCAAGACCTTGAAGAAAAGTTTACAAATTGCTTTCCCTTTAAGAAGAAATATGATGTAAGGGTGAGATAAGAAATTCTAATGTCTTTGGCTGGAGGACTAATTATCTAACAGGTTAATTTAAAAAAATAAAAGGAAGAATAGAAAATTTCTAAGCTATTTTGACATTTCAGTTGAAACCTCTAGCCTGGCTTTTTTTTTTAATGGTGCAAATCAATTCCTATTTTAAAAGAAACATGAAATTACAAAACTGTCGACTAAATGTTCTGATGAAGTGTTTAATTCTGACATTTAAAATTAACGGTAAATGCTCACTAATCTCAGTGTCAAGGATTTTAGCAATCTTTTTAGAACAAATGGAAAACTTCAAAGTAAGCCTCCCTTTCCTTACTCACAAAGTTTCCACCTCTACCCTCCTACCTGCTTGGTAACTCATCTCTGCACAATACTTCCTAATGCAGAATTAAAGAAAAATACCTTTCTAGAACATTCCCTGAGCATCCACAACAGGAGAGAGGGGAAAAGTTAGGAGGTTTATTATCCTTCTTTAACCTTAGCATTTCAGAGTGTATGGGTATGAGATAATAGTGAAGTTCTGAACATGAGAAATGGCAGAGGAACATTTTAGTTCCTCTGGAACTGGAGAATTGCTCATCTGGGCATTTCAGAGCCCAACTGCAGTGCAATATTCTTGTGTATTTGTTGCCAGGAAGAAAATTCCAGTAGAAATAATCTTATATGACAGTTCTGTAGGTTTTTATTTTGTATCGAAAACCTTTTTCTCTTATACCTTTGATCAAGTTTTAAAAGTCCTCACAGTTAAGAAGAAGAATTTGGTTAAAATGCTCATATATACCCAGTAGAGGCGATCTTTAGATGGGAGAATGTTTGCAAATGATCAGTATTTTGATTCACTTATAGCTTATTTATTAATACATTTGCCAATTTACATTATGATTAAAAATGAGTATCTGTGTATAAGCATACTTTGGGTCATAACTGAATACCTCAATATTTAAAAGTAAATGAACAAATACATTAATTATTTTTTTTAAAAGAAGCAAGAGGCTTAAGCATGATGCCCTCAAAATCGATTGTATTTTAATGATTATTCACTATTATTCCCACTATATTAATGTTTAGACCTTAAAGTCAGACTAAAAAAGGTGATAAAACATTTTTGTATCCTTTATCATTCCTATCAAGCGCTTTATAGTCAACATGATGCCTAAAATATGTAAAAACATATAAAAGGAAGTTACAAAGATTGTGTTTGGTTGAATCCTAGAAACTTGTTAATATCTTCTCTCAACAATTAAGAAAAAGAGCTCTTATAAACCAAAGGCCTAATATCACATTTTCCATGTTTTTTTTTTAACATCTTTATTGGCGTATAATTGCTTTACAATGGTGTGTTAGTTTCTGCTTTATAACAAAGTGAATCAGCTATACATATACATATATCCCCATATCCCCTCCCTCTTGCGTCTCCCTCCCTCCCACCCTCCCTATCCCACCCCTCTAGGTGGTCACAAAGCACGGAGCTGATCTCCCTGTGCTATGCGGCTGCTTCCCACTAGCTAGCTATTTTACATTTGGTACTGTATATATGTCCATGCCACTCTCTCACTTTGTCCCAGCTTACCCTCCCCACTCCCCGTGTCCTCAAGTCCATTCTCTACGTCTGTGTCTTTATTCCTGTCCTGCCCCTAGGTTCTTCAGAACCTTTTTTTTTTTTTTTAAGATTCCATATATATGTGTTAGCATACAGTATTTGTTTTTCTCTTTCTGACTTACTTCGCTCTGTAGGACAGACTCTAGGTCCATCCACCTCACTACAAATAACTCAATTTCATTTCATTTTATGACTGAGTAATATTCCATTGTATATATGTGCCACATCTTCTTTATCCATTCATTTGTCGATGGACACTTAGGTTGCTTCCATGTCCTGGCTATCGTAAATACAGCTGCAATGAACATTGTGGTACATGACTCTTTTTGAATTATGGTTTTCTCAGGGTATATGCCCAATAGTGGGATTGCTGGGTTGTATGGTAGTTCTATTTTTAGTTTTTTAAGGAACCTCCATACTGTTCTCCATAGTGGCTATATCATCTGATCTCAGACATTTTCCATGTTTGATGCTATTTTGGTCTGTCTCACACTCAGTTTATTCCTTAGTGAAAAACTCCTTTTTAATTTTCTTAATTTCTTTGCAAATGGCTCTCCTGCTTGACAATTTCATAGTCACTCTCTCAAGAGTATTTTGCCTCTTTGCCACTAAATGTTGCAATATTTTTATTATAATAGTAAAACACTACCCCAAACCCCTTCTTTTCTTTTAGATCACTTTCTATTCACTAAGAGAACAAATGTTCGTCTTGATTGTACAAGTTAAAAGACAAAAATTACTTTACCTAATGTCACTTTCCCAAACTCGATTTTCATCCAGATCTTCAATAAACTTCTCTCCTTTCATCCAGTATATCAGAGGACTGACATCTCCACTGTACCCAAAGAAAGCTCTGCAGGTTAGATTAGCTGAATCGCCTGTTGAGAGAAGTGATGAAAATGTGTTATAAAACTGTTTGTACACTCTTATTTTAGGCAAAGTGGCAGGTAACATTTTAATCACTTCATTGATTTAATGAAACATCTTTCTAAAATCACATTTTTCAGATGTTTTCTATCTTCGTCAAATTCATGTGGGCTTTTGACAGCTTATTTAGTGGAAAGTGAATTACTTATACGATTTTGAAGAACACTGGTGGGTTATTTCATAGAAGGCTCTTCCATTTAAGTTTGCCTGATTTTACCACATGAATAAATTGAGGTTATGAATTATTGGGAATGGTAACATGGAGGTGACGTGCTCTTCTCAAAAGCATGATATCAGACAGTACATAATGTTCATAATATAAGATTTTATAAAGCAGGTAGAAGATGTTTCTCTGTCCTGAATGTGGGAAACAGAAAGAGAACAAAATCTTTTCATGGGAAAGAAATCAAACTGTAAAATGCAGGATCCCCTAAAAATGTTATTAAAATATTTTTACTATATGAGGAATAGTATTTTAATTAAGGAAACCAACACACGCTCAGGTAAAAAAGTGCATTAAAATACAAATGAACAACTCCCGAGAATAAATATTTGGGATGTTTATAAGATGTAAAATCAATAATACTACTGTGGGGATGAGTTTCTTCCAAGATGCTACTCAACAGAGACCACTATAATGGTGAATACAGATTAGCTGATTACTTAATAAGGTAAGTGGAGGTCTCTGACTGAAAAGTGGAAGCGAATTTAATGCCTGCAGAAAATAAGGCGCATTTCTGGACAGGTAATGTGATTTTGCAAACACCTGGTTTCCCCAAGCCTCAGGCGGCATTAGAGAACTGAAATATACCAGTACCATTATAGTTTTAAGATCTTGCTGCCTCCAAGTAGAGCTAGAAAATGTGGGGTGGGATAGAGACCTGTAGGGACGTACTCCAGCTTGGACTGGAGCAGGGGAACTCACAAGGATGAGGACTACATGAAGGGTTGGAAACTAGGCTCCAGGGATACCTTTATAGGCATCTGAAGTAAGGAAACCTTCTTCATTTCATAAATTCCTCAGAATATTCTAGAGGACTCTGACAGTTCTGACTTTAAGGTGAAGAGAAGGAGGTTCCTAAAGACTGGAAGCCTCACAGCTAAGCTATGAGTTAATAGTGCACATCTCGTGAAACTGGGCTTACAAGTGATTCTACAATATGAACCCAGAGCAAAGCACAATGTAGTTACAGATGCATTCTTTCTAAGTCCTGGTATGGGTCAACCTATATGTAAACTTTATTCTCCAATTTCCACAAGAAAATTTTTATTGGATAAAATTCATATTATTATTTTAATTATGTCCACTGTGTAAGAATAGTTCATAACTAAGTTCTTGCTGTTCTAATATTTCTAAGATGCATAATAAAGCCTTTCCTTTTATGTTATACTTGTTTATGTCTGAATGTTCTCCAAATAAGTGATTCCTATGGACTTTGATTCTATATACAATAACCGTTATCAGTGACCAAATAAGTCAAGTCCAGAAAATATCTGCAAACTTTTAAGAAGCAAAATGCAGCTTTAAACAGGTTCCTTTACTATTAATTTTTTTCTTTAAAATTTATCCTTCTTTCATCTTCTTTTTAATACAGCAGGTTCTTATTAGTCATCAGTTTTATACACATCAGTGTATACATGTCAATCCCAATCGCCCAATTCAGCACACCACCATCCCCACCCCACCGCGTCTTTCCCCTCTTAGTGTCCATACGTTTGTTCGCTACATCTGTGTCTCAACTTCTGCCCTGCAAACCGGTTCATCAGTACCATTTTTCTAGGTTCCACATACATGCGTTAACATACAGTATTTGTTTTTCTCTTTCTGACTTACTTCACTCTGTATGACAGTCTCTAGATCCAGCCACGTCTCAACAAATGACTCAATTATGTTCCTTTTTATGGCTCAGTAATATTCCATCGTATATATATACCACTTCTTCTTTATCCATTCGTCTGTCGATGGGCATTTAGGTTGCTTCCATGACCTGGCTATTGTAAATAGTGCTGCAGTCAACACTGGGGTGCATGTGTCTTTTTGAATTATGCTTTTCTCTGGATATATGCCCAGTAGTGGGATTGCTGGATCATATGGTAATTCCATTTTTAGTTTTTTAAGGAACCTCCATACTGTTCTCCATAGTGGCTGTATCAATTTACATTCCCAACAACAGTGCAAGAGGGTTCCCTTTTCTCCACACCCTCTCCAGAATTTATTGTTTGTAGATTTCCTGATGATGCCCATTCTAACTGGTGTGAGGTGATACCTCATTGTAGTTTTGATGTGCATTTCTCTAATAATCAGTGATGTTGAGCAGCTTTTCATGTGCTTCTTGGCCATCTGTATGTCTTCTTTGGAGAAATGTCTATTTAGGTCTTCTGCCTATTTTTGGTTTGGGTTGTTTGTTTCTTTAATACTGAGCTGCATGAGCTGTTTATATATTTTGGAGATTAATCCTTTGTCCGTTGATTCGTTTGCAAATATTTTCTCCCATTCTGAGGGTTGTCTTTTCATCTTGTTTATGGTTTCCTTTGCTGTGCAAAAGCTTTGAAGTTTCATTAGGTCCCATTTGTTTATTTCTGTTTTTATTTCTATTACTCTAGGAGGTGGATCATAAAAGATCTTGCTGTGATTTATGTCAAACATTGTTCTTTCTGTGTGTTCCTCTAAGAGTTTTACAGTGTCTGGTCTTACATTTAGGTCTCTAATCCATTTTGAGTTAACTTTTGTGTATGGTGTTAGGGAATGTTCTAATTTCATTCTCTTACATGTAGCTGTCCAGTTTTCCCAGCACCACTTATTGAAGAGACTGTCTTTTCTCCATTGTATATCCTTGCCTCCTTTGTCATAGATTAGTTGAGCATAGGTGCATGGGTTTATCTCTGGGCTTTCTATCTTGTTCCATTGATCTATGTTTATCTTTCTGTGCCTGTACCATATTGTCTTGATTACTGTAGCTTTGTAGTATAGTCTGAAGTCAGGGAATCTGATTCCTCCAGCTCTTTTTTTTTTCCCCTCAAGACTGCTTTGGCTATTCGGGGTCTTTTGTGTCTCCATACAAATTTTAAGATATTTTGTTCTAGTGTTATTAAAAAATGCCATTGGTAGGGCTTCCGTGGTGGCGCGGTGGTTGAGAGTCTGCCTGCCAATGCAGGGAACACGGGTTCGTGCCCCGGTCCAGAAGGATCCTGCATGCCACGGAGTGGCTGGGTCCGTGAGCCATGACCATTGAGCCTGGGCGTCTGGAGCCTGTGCTCCGCAATGGGAGATGCCGCAGCAGTGAGAGGCCCAAGTACCGGAAAAAAAAAACAAAAAACAAACAAACAAACAAAAAAACCCCACCACGATTGGTAATTTGATAAGGATTGCACTGAATCTGTAGATTGCTTTGGGTAGTACAGTCATTTTCACAATATTGATTCTTCCAATCCAAGAACATGGTATATCTCTCCATCTGTTGGTATCATCTTTAATTTCTTTTATCAGTATCTTATAGCTTTCTACATACAGGTCTTTTGTCTCCCTAGGTAGGTTTATTCCTAGGTATTTTATTCTTTTTGTTGCAATGGTAAATGGGAGTGTTTCCTTAATTTCTCTTTCAGATTTTTCATCATTAGTGTATAGGAATGCAAGAGATTTCTGTGCATTAATTTTGTATCCTGCAACTTTACAAAATTCATTGATTAGCTCTAGTAGTTTTCTGGTGGCATCTTCAGGATTCTGTGTATAGTATCATGTCATCTGCAAACAGTGACAGTTTTACTTCTTCTTTTCCAATTTGGATTCCTTTTATATCTTTTTCTTCTCTGATTGCCATGGCTAGGACTTCCAAAACTGCTGAATAATAGTGGTGAGAGAGGACATCCTTGTCTTGTTCCTGATCTTAGAGGAAATGCTTTCAGTTTTTTTCCATTGAGAATGATGTTTGCTGTGGGTTTGTCGTATATGGCCTTTATTATGTTGAGGTAGGTTCCCTCTATGTCCACTTTCTGGAGAGTTTTTATCATAAATGGGTGTTGAATTTTGTCAAAAACTTTTTCTGCATCTACTGAGATGATCATATGGTTTTTATTCTTCAGTTTGTTAATATGGTGTATCACATGGATTGATTTGCATATATTGAAGAATCCTTGCATCCCTGGGATAAGTCCCACTTAATCATGGTTTATATCCTTTTAATGTGTTGTTGGATTCTGTTTGCTAGTATGTGTTTGAGGATTTTTGCATCTATATTCATCAGTGATATTGGTCTGTAATTTTCTTTTTTTGTAGTATCTTTGTCTGGTTTTGGTATCAGGGTGATGGTGGCCTCATAGACTGAGTTTGGGAGTGTTCCTTCCTCTGTGATTTTTTGGAAGAGTTTGAGAAGGATGGGTGTTAGCTCTTCTCTAAATGTTGGATAGAATTCACCTGTGAAGCCATCTGGTCCTGGGCTTTTGTGTGTTGGAAGATTTTTTAATCACAGTTTCAATTTCATTACTTGTGATTGGTCTGTTCATATTTTCTATTCCTTCCTGTTTCAGTCTTGGAAGGTTTTACCTTCCTAAGAATTTGTCCATTTCTTCCAGATTGTCCATTTTATTGGCATAGAGTTGCTTGTAATAGTCTCTTAGGATGCTTTGTATTTCTGTGGCATCTGTTGTAACTACTCCTTTTTCATTTCTAATTTTATTGATTTGAGTCCTCTCCCTCTTTTCTTGATGAGTCTGGCTAATGGTTTATCAATTTTGTTTATCTTCTCAAAGAACCAACTTTTAGTTTTATTGATCTTTGTTATTGCTTTCTTTGTTTCTATTTCATTTATTTCTGCTCTGATCTTTATGATTCCTTTCCTTCTGCTAACATTGGGTTTTGTGTATTCTTCTTTCTCTAGTTTCTTTAAGTGTAACGTAAGATTGTTTATTTGAGATTTTTCTTGTTTCTTGAGGTAGGCTTGTATAACTATAAACTTCCCTCTTAGAACTGCTTTTGCTGCATCCCATAGGTTTTGGATCGTCGTGTTTCCATTATCATTTGTCTCTAGGTATTTTCTGATTTCCTCTTTGATTTCCTCTGTGATCTCTTGGTTATTTAGTAACGTATTGTTTAGCCTCCATGTGTTTGTGTCTTTTATGCTTTTTTCCCTGTAATTCATTTCTAATCTCATAGCATTGTGGTCAGAAAAGATGCTTGATAAGATTTCAATTTTCTTAAATTTACTGAGGCCTGAGTTGTGACCCAAGATGTGATCTATCTTTGAGAATATTGTGTGTGCACTTGAGAAGAAAGTGTAGTCTGCTGTTTTTGGATGGAATGTCCTATAAATATCAATGAAATCTATTTGGTCTATTGTGTCATTTAAAGCTGCTGTTTCCTCATTTATTTTCATTTTGGATGATCTGTCCATTGGTGTGAGGTGTTAAAATCCCCCACTATTATTGTGTTACTGTCGATTTCCTCTTTTATAGCTGTTAGCAATTGCCTTATGTATTGAGGTGCTCCTATGTTGGGTGCATATATTTATAATTGTTATATCTTCTTCTTGGATTGATCCCTCGATCATTATGTAGTGTCCTTCCTTGTCTCTTGTAACATTCTTTATTTTAAAGTCTATTTCATCTGATATGAGTATTGCTACTCCAGCTTTCTTTTGATTTCCATTTGCATGGAATATCTTTTTCCATCCCCTCACTTTCAATCTGTATGTGTCCCTAGGTCTGAAGTACATATGCTTTTGTAGACAGCATATATATGGGTTTTGTTTTTGTATCCATTCAGCAAGCCTGTGTCTTTTCATTGGAGTGTTTAATCCATTCCCGTTTAAGGTAATTATCGATATGTATGTTCCTATGACCATTTTCTTAATTGTTTTGGGTTTGTTTTTGTAGGTCCTTTTCTTCTCTGTGTTTCCCACTTAGAGAAGTTCCTTTAGCATTTGTTGTAGAGCTGGTTTGGTGGTGCTGAATCCTCTTAGCTTTTGCTTGTCTGTAAAGCTTTTGATTTCTCCATCGAATCTGAATGAGATCCTTGCTGGGTAGAGTAATCTTGGTTGTATGTTCTTCCCTGTCATCACTTTAAGTATATCATGCCACTCCCTTTTGGCTTGTAGAGTTTCTGCTGGGACATCAGCTGTTAACCTTATGGGTGTTCCCTTGCATGCTATTTGTCGTTTTTCCCTTGCTGCTTTCAATAATTTTTCTTTGTCTTTAATTTTTGCCAATTTGAATACTATGTGTCTTGGCATGTTTCTCCTTGGGTTTATCCTGTATGGGACTCTCTGTGCTTCCTGGACTTGGGTGGCTATTTCCTCTCTCATGTTAGGGAAGTTTTTGACTATAATCTCTTCAAATATTTTCTCTGGTCCTTTCTCTCTCTCTTCTCTTCTGGGACCTGTATAATAAGAATATTGTTGCGTTTCATGTTGTCCCAGAGGTCTCTTAGGCTGTCTTCATTTCTTTTCATTCTTTCTTTTTTCTTTAGTCTGTTCTGCAGCAGTGAATTCCACCATTCTGTCTTTCAGGTCACTTATCCATTCTTCTGCCTCAGTTATTCTGCTATTGATTCCTTCTAGTGTAGTTTTCATCTGTTTGTTTGTTCTTTAATTCTTCTAGGTCTTTGTTAAACATTTCTTGCATCTTCTTGATGTTTGCCTCCATTCTTTTTCCGAGGTCCTGGATCATCTTCACTATCATTATTATGAATTCTTTTTCTGGAAGGTTGCCTATCTCCACTTCGTTTAGATGTTTTTCTGGGGTTTTATCTTGTTCCTTCATCTGGTACATAGCCCTCTGCCTTTTCATCTTGTCTATCTTTCTGTGAATGTGGTTTTTGTTCCAGAGGCTGCAGGATTGTAGTTCTTCTTGCTTCTGCTGTCTGCCCTCTGGTGGATGAGGCTAAGAGGCTTGTGTAAGTTTCCTGATGGGAGGGACTGGTGGTGGGTAGAGCTGACTGTTGCTCTGGTGGGCAAAACTCAATAAAACTTTAATCCGCTTGACTGTTGATGGGTTGGGCTGGGTTCCCTCCCTGTTGCTTGTTTGGCCTGAGGCAACCCAACACTGCAGCCTACGTGAGCTCTTTCATGAGGCTAATGACAGACTCTGGGAGGGCTCACGCCAAGGAGTACTTCACAGAACTTCTGCTGCCAGTGTCCCTGTTTGCATGGTGAGACACAGCCACTCCCCGCCTCTGCAGGAGACCCTCCAACACTAGCAGATGGGTCTGATTCAGTCTCCCCTGGGATCACTGCTCCTTCCCCTGGGTCCCAATGCCCACACTACTTTGTGTGTGCCCTCCAAGAGTGGAGTCTCTGTTTCCCCCAGTCCTGTCGAAGTCCTGCAGTCAAATCCCACTAGGCTTCAAACTCTGATTCTCTAGGAATTCCTCCTCCCGTTGCTGGACCCCCAGGTTGGGAAGCCTGATGTGGGGCTCAGAACCTTCACTCCAGTGGGTGGACTTCTGTGGTGTAAGTGTTCTCCAGTCTGTGAGTCACCCACCCAGCAGTTATGGGGTTTGATTTTATTGTGATTGTGCCCCTCCTACCATCTCATTGTGGCTTCTCCTTTGTCTTTGGATGTGGGGTATCATTTTTGGTGAGTTCCAGTATCTTCCTGTTGATGATTGTCCAGCAGCTAGTTGTGATTCTGGCGTTCTCACAAGAGGGAGTGAGAGCACGTCCTTCTACTATGCCATCTTGGTTCCTCTCCCACTATTAATTTTATACATAAGTTATTCTGTAAATATTTTAATATGGAATCCTCCTCCCTTGGAGAATATTTACCTTACACAATGGATAACTGAATGTCAATCTTACTGATTGGAAACCACAGATTTCTATGGGAGGTGTCAATCCAATGTTACAAACAATTTTAAATCCAATATTCTTTGCTTTTACATTTTTATAAGAGCACAAGCTTTTACGTAACTCCACTACCTGTTATAGTGTCAAGGTAGTCATAAATTCAACAGTAAATCTCAAACTACTACATAGTGTGATGATTAATATCACATGCCAACAGAATCAACATATATTACAGAGTTTAAAAATTTTATCAATAATTCACACAATCTGTGTTTTAAGGGATCATGGTTTAGCTTTTAGGTAGGAGTTAATGACTGGAACTCATAAGTAGAAATCTCCAGAAATTATCTAATTTTCCATTACAGTTTTACTAAATTTGGGGGATTATAAATAATGATCATGTCCTTAGCAACTCAGCTTGATGTTCCTTAGCAGAGAAGTCAACTGAATCTCTCATTGGGACCTGAATTTTTCTCTCTTTTCACCCTCCTACCTTCCCAGATCAAGTGATTTTCCGTTACCTAATTCCTCATTTCTCTCACCTATTAGCCTTGTGCTGCCCACCTGGCTTTTGACTACCTACCTTGCCTTGACCTCCAGTACTAGGGGTATCTGCAGTGCTATTGGGGCACCTAGGGGAACTCTGTGTAGACTTGGGTTGGGCTGGCTGTGGGTCAGAGAGTGGAATTCATGGAAGGAACAAAAGAAGGTGGAGGGAAACATAGAAAAGCACTCCAGGTAGAGAGGAAAGAGCATGAGTGAGAGAATGCCAGAGAACTTTGGAGGAAGTAAGTAACTTCACAACGGCTGAAGCTAACCTGTATGTGGAAGGTAGAGGAGGGAGGAAGATATGGGGGAGAACAGAGCACTAACGATGCCAGAGCAGTGGCAGCCTTAGTCTTCCATGTAGGCCACGTTGAAGATTTGGAACTTCCGTTTAAGGGCAATGCTAAGGTGGGGAAAGGTTCAAGTAGGAGACTGACATAAGCACACCTGCAGTCTAAAGAAATCACTCTTACTGTATTTGCAAAACTGGGATTGGATCAGAGAGAATCAAGAAGGATTGAGAATTCTACAATACTTTGGGACCATATAAGGAGCAGTCACTGCAAAAACAGAATTATTTCCACATAATTTCTTAAAAAAGGACAAAGCACATCTGACAGCAGTGACTACAGATCACTGTGATAATAGGAAGCCTCTCAAAGCAGAGATTACAAGGAAGCCTGATAAGGTACAAATATGTATTTTTTATTTTTATAATTTACCTGTCTCACTGTGTGTGTGTAGGGGAGAGAGACAGACAGATTGAGTTGCCAGCTGCTTCTCAAAACAATCAGGATAGAAAGTCAACTTGAGTAGAGATCTGTTCTGTGAAGAGATTTTTGAATTGTTTCTCTTGATGATACCTATTCGTGTGGCTGAACAAAAGGTACCACTCCCGTTCTTATGCATAGCTCTGTTCCTAGGAGCCCAGCGGAATCATTCCTGAGAGAAGGCCAGGTGATGGATGTCAGGCCCAACTGAGACTCCCGGACTGCCTAAGTGTTGGGGAGGAAATCTGAGTCCATCTAGTACTTTTCATTTGGGAAAATGGTGGCTAATCACATGAGTATTCTGTTAGGAGCTGTGGCCTTGGACCCAAAGTGTGTATTACCTGTGCTTGAAAGCAGAAATAAACAACTATCATCCCTTCCCCTCAGGCTGTATAAAAACCAGGAGTGGATAGAAAATCATGGGGCAGGGTGGAGCCTAGGGAGAGATGATGCACTTCCACTCAATAAGGATAGATAGAGATTCATAAGCACAACTAGGAAAATTAGGAAAATATAATTAGCAAATTTTGGTTAGAAAGTTAATAAGGCAATTAGGAAACAGGAATTAGGAAAATAAAAATAATATGACTGTGTTTGTTCCTCGGGCTGATGAAGCAGGACATGCCAGTTACATAACAGGATTTTAGCATCTGAGTTTTGAGTAGTCCATCCATAATCTATTTCACATTCTCATGCTTTTTAATGCTATATTCTTCGCTTTAAATTCTCCTCATTTCCACCTAGTAAACTACTCCTCATCCATTAAGTCCCAACTCAAATAGCACCTCTTCAAAAGACTGACTTGGCTTTTCTAGGAATAGTCAATCACTCCGTCTTTTCTCCTCTCTAGCCCTTGGAACATATCTACTTTATCACAATATATTCCTCACAATAGTTGGTTTGTTTGCATGTCTAGTCCAGCAACTAGGATATTCACTCCCCAAAGGCAGAAATTACATCTGTAACTACCTTTGTATATTACTAGGACCCATTACAGCGTGTTGAAAATATTAGCAACTCAATAAATAATTTCAAATTAATTAATAACCTGCTTAATATCTCTTGTACTTGCATTTTTCCTTGATTCCTTTTTTCAAAGCTTCATTAATTAAAGGTTACATGTCTCCAGCCTATCTCAACAGGCCAAGTCTAGCTTGTAAACTAGTCTTCAACATTCAGAACCTCCTCATTCAGGTGTTAATTCTCTTGTGGGTCGGAGCTGGTTCACGCCAGCATGTTAAGAATCAGCTATTACATTTTTCAGAAATTCTGTAAGCAGGTTGTTAAACATAGTCATTATTAAAAATTAAATTATAGAAACTTATAATTAAATATACTATATTAAAAACTAAGGTAAAAGATACCCCAAACTCTAACACTCCTATTTATTTTTCCATATTCTTCTTCTATGGTATTGGTATGGCAGAAATACCATATAATAACGTATTACTGCACATCTCTTCCCAAATGCACATTAAGTGAGATTATGTTGGTAGCCAGCAATCAGCCATGGCGAGAGTATTTACCCCACGAATTGCCAAATGCTACAAATCAGGCTATGATTTACTGTTTTGCTGATTGTCTGTACTTAAGACAATATGGAGAAAATGTTAACAATGCAGATTAAACTTCAAAGTGTCATGTCTATGGCTGTTACTTTGGTAATACTGCAAACGTAAAAAAATTCTTCTGGCATCCAAAAATTATCATCTAATTCAGCAAAGGATTTGCTTACATCACTGATGAGCAAATGAAGTTCTGACATACATCTCCAATGTTTCACTCTTATTTTCCAATATAAATGAAAATATCAACCACCTATATGGTGGTGTACTTCTCAGAAGGACACTGGGAGAACCAATTGTTAAACATTTACCAGCACACCAGTTTCTATAAAGTTGTTTTTCAAAGATATTGCATGCATATTTTTAATACCTCTTTTGAGGTATATTTCACATATCCTCAATTCACCCACTTAAAATGTACAATTCAATGGTTTTCAGTATATTCACAGAACTATGCAACCAGCAGCACAATCATCTATACGAGACTTTCATCACCCCAGAAAGAAATGCTGAACCAATTTAGCAGTCACTAGGCAGTTCCTCCCAAACCCCTGGGCCTTGGCAACCACTCAGCTACTTCTACTTTCTGTCTCTATGGACTTGCCTATTCCAGATATCTCATATAAATGAAATCATGCAGTATGTGGCTTTTTGTTTCCGCCTTCTTTTGATTAGCTTAATGTTTTCGAGGTTCATCCATGTCACAGTGTATATCAATACTTCATTCCTCTTTATGGCTAAATAATATTTCATTGTATGGATATACCACATTTTGTGTATCCATTCATCAACTGATGGACATTTGGGTTGTTTCCACTCTGACTATCATGAATAAAGCTGCTTTGAACACTCTTGTACAAATTTTTGTGTGGACATATGCTTTCATTTCTCTTGGTTATGTATCTAGGAATGGAACTGCTGCGTTATAATTCTGTTTAAATGTTTGAGGAATTGCCAAACTGTGTTCCAAAGTGGCTGTACCATTTTACATTCTCACCAGGAATGTATGAGTTTTAATTTCTCCACATGCTTGCCAACACTTGTTACCTGTCTTTTTGATTACAGCCATTCTAGTGAATGTGAAGTAGTATTTTTGTGGTTCTTACTATTAATATTAAACCAAAAATTTATTATTACATATAATTATTTTACTAATAACCAGTGTTGTTCAAAATTATAAAAACACTATCAAGATAAAAGGGCTTTTATTAGACCACAGAATGTAATTATCAACATCATACCTAAAATGCTTATTTCCCCACTGTTGTGTTATAGGCCCTGTGATGTATTTATAATTTTAGTTGAGAATTTATAGGAAATGAATAAACTATTAAAGTCTTATGCTTTTAAAGAAAAACTGAGTTGTTTCCAAGTGTTTAAAAGTAAAAATATTTTAAACAAGAAGTTGATATAAATGCTCAGAAATTGTACCAGACTTAACTCCAGGCAATGTGTTATCAGAACTGAATTATGACCTGGAAACAAAAGTTAATTTCACATAATACAACAAAAAAATGGGATTTATTAAAGAGTTAAATATTATTATAAAATGTATATACTATCTAGGAGAAAATATATTATTTTATAAATCTGTAGAGGAAAAAAGTCTTTTCTTAGAATTAGAGCCTAGAAATAACAAGAAAGTTCACAACTGACAGATTTAAATATATAATTAGAAAAGCTTCAGTAGAACAGAAAATAATACAAAGAAAATTAAGACAATAGTGAATGATGACAAATTTTTCTTTATTGTGTTTCTTAACTAATGTGTATCTGAGTATGCTTTCAATTAAAAAGGAAAAACAATAAAAGGACACAGCATAGTGCCTAGAAAAATCATTAATAGATTAATTAGTCCAGATATTCAACTTTAAAATAATCATAGCCAGATGTGTTTTTTTTTTTTTTGGCTGCACCATGCAGCATACAGGATCTTAGTTCCCTGACCAGGGATGGAACCCGTGTCCCCTGCAATGGAAGCACAGAGTCCTAAGCACTGGACTGCCAGGGAAGTCCCCATAGCCAGATTTTGATAGCAACTAGAGGAAAGGCTGTTAGTACTGCAACTCCTCATGTTACCATTAACCTTGTTTCTTCTAGCAAATTTCCACTAACTTTCAGGCCAGAGTTTAGTTTATACACTCATATGTTCTACAATATCATTTAGTTTAGATGAATATGGCTTCAGATGTTATACTTTTTTCTTTACTGAAGCCAGTGAGTCTCAAACTTACTGTCAAAAAAACTTACTCCCACTCTCCCCAAACCAGATGTTGACTCAGCAAGTGTATAGGGTTCCAGGGATTTTCATTTTTAACAAGCACTCCCAGGTGATTTTCATGCAAGTGGTTACAGTTAACTGTCTGGAACAATTTCTTTTTACCTTGAACTCTGTTTAAATTGGAGTTGGGGCTGAGAAAAGCAACAAGATGGAAAAACATTCCGTCAGGGCTTTTAAGCAGGAAGCAAGGACAGGGAGTCTAGGAAAGAGGGCTCCTAATAATGACAGTGGTGGTTAGAGAGGTAGCTGGCATAGACAAGAAGTAGACTGTAAAACTGGGTCACTGATGAGCCAATGCAAACTATAGAAACATACTAGGCTTCCAAAGGAATGTAGGAAAAAAAATTGTTCCTGTGGAAAACTACTCATTTTTCTATTGCACACCATTCAGAGTTATCAGATTTTAGCCCTTTCCCTGTCTTTGAGCTATTTTTCAACTCTTTGTAACTCTTTGTAGGTAACTGATATGTAAATTCTCTCATGTCTGGTACCATTCGACTTAATTCCCTATCTGCTCCCCTAGCCTCGCTCGCTCCTCACCCCAGGGAAAAATCAATTTTGTCTCTACTTGGAATTTATCTCAGCATTCCTTTCTTCTGTTTAATATACTATTTTGACTTTACCTTTGAATTGGTCATAACACCTGCCTGTTCCCTTCATATCATATGAGCAAAAATTCTTTAACACGTGTTCATTTTAATATCTGTATGAAAGTCGTGATGATACATTTTTCTGAACATTATCTGTTAAAAGAAATACAATTCTAGCCTTACTGCTTATTATTACCATTCAAATAAGCCACACACATGATATTCATACGTACACGTTATATCTCTGACATGTGTTCGACTACTGAAGGATTTAAGAACACTCTCCTTCTTCCTCTTTTTTTTCCAGTAGAAGAATCAGCAATATAACTTTATCTTTACTCTATTTAAGTCCAAACTACTTAACTTGTTATCAAGAGAAACTATCCATCTTTTCTATCTTTTGCTCTCTAATTTGCTGTAACATGCAATTTCTGATAAGGCAAGCCTAGCAAGTGATTTAGAGAGTCAAGCACCAAAGCTCTCCCTTATCCTCTTCCATTTATATATTGAAAAAAAACTCTCTAGTGTGAGCTCTGATACCCAAGTGATAACGTTAATACTATTTACTATACATAACCAGAAATACAGGAAATTAGCATCAGAATTCCACAGGTTATAGACAAGAGTCACATTAATTTCCCCCTCAATTTTGTTTCTTTGTTTTCCTTCAAATAATAACAGAAAAATTTAAGCTATGGCCTGGGGAGCCACACACATCAAATATATCAGGCAGCCAGGTCTGGAGTCCTGAAGATAATGGTATTCTTGCTGTCTCAAGTTGATATCTGTAAAAGTTTCAGTAAATTGCATTAAATGCTTCTGCTGACTTTTTGGCCGAAAGGTGCACTGTCAGCTCAATCTTACCAAGTTCCGAAAGAAGCACTCTAAAATTGATCATAAAAAATCATTTGTTATCTAAAATGAGAACAATGCTTGTCATACGGCAGGCTTTCAAGTAGGCCACAATGTGAGGGGGCCTTAGAGGAAAAATAATGCATTTTCTCTTCAACCAGCAGATTCCAATCGGCAGTAGGGACACTTGCTATTTAGTGCAACCTTCTTCTAATTAGGCATCATTTGGCCATTTCTAAATCTGCTGAGAGCAGAGATTCTCTCTCCACTAGAGGACACTCTCTAACTTATTGGAAAAAAAAAGTTTTTTTTCAATTAAAAGGAAATTTCTTTCCTAATTAAAAAGCATCAGCATCCAGAGATCTTACTAGTTGGAATTAGGAAAGAGTGAGCATTTTGTTTTTAAACAAGATGTTGAATAGTAGGGGGTTTTAATTTCATTTGCACCATTAATCATGGTTATTAAAATTACCCTACGGCAAAGATAAACGTTTTGCCAAAGACTCTCCATTTAAGATATAAGCAAAGTGGTTTACAAAACATATTTCTCTTTTGTCATTAGTTATACTGAATGGCTCCTCTTCCAGAAGACTTCATTCTGAAATGAAGAATCTCTCTCTGTGTCTCTCAGTCTCTCTCTGTGTCTCTGTCTGTCTCTCGCTCACTCACACACACACACACACACACACACACACACACACACACACACACACAGAGAAAGTTCCCTTGGAACTTGCTCAAGACATTTTACCCAAACAAGTATTAGGACCTATGGCACGCAATAGTTGCCAGTAACTAACCACACAGAGTTCTTTGAAAATCAGAGATTTATCTAAGGATTCCAAAAGAAAGGAAAGAAACGGAAGGGACAGGTTATATTAAGCTCAAAGTTGAGGTTGTTATTCCTGCAGGATGTAACAACGTCTGCTCAAATTTCAAGGGAACAAAATCACAGAAAAACAAGACATGCACTTTAAAATTTGCTAACCATAATTCAGCTGTAGTGTCAGATTTCCTTATGAAAATGTATTTTGTACTATCTTACAGCATATTTCTGTAGATTTTAAGAACAAAACAACTTATTTGCCTGGCCAGCAGATTGCAAGGGGGGTTAAGTAACCACAAATAACCTGGAGTTAAATGAGTTAATGTACATCCACAGTACCCATGGTGAGTGAGTGCTCACAAACTGTTACCAATTATTACTATTACTAGTGTTACTATTATGATGGGACTTAAACTTTTCTATAAGTGATGACTTGTAGTTCATGTATCAAGTTAGGCCAAATTATGCCCTTCAGGAACCTGAGGGCTGCATACTGGAATCTGAATGAATTTATTTCCTACACCTACTAGAGGAAGGAAGGCAGTGGCACAGCCCCTCCAGAATGGAGAGGAAATCTCATGCATTTGAAAGGAAAGGGTGTACAAAATAGGAATATCATTACTGCATTGTTTTTAGATAGTTCAAAGATTCTTGTAAGGACTCAAATTGTAGCTCTTGATGGCTGCCTTCTAGATGCATGATCCAAAAGTTTCTGGCATTATAGGGGAGCAAAACTTGCCATCCCAAAATGTCTTTTTGGCATATGGATTCCGAAAACAATCAAGGCCCAAAAGACTCAACAAGAAACTCTGACTATCCCCCTAACTGCCTAAAAGAATTTAGATAGAGGTCCTGTTACTGGGATAGAGCTATCACCAGAGCTATCTGCAAAGAATATGGGCTACGTATGTACGTACTGTGGTTGGTGGATTTTAGGCAGAACCTAAAGATCAGACTCCACTCTGTGTCCCATTGTCTCTGCCTGGCCCAGAAAGCATTTGTTTACAAAACCTTTGCTTTTCCATCTCCATATGAATTTCCTTCCTCCCCTTTCAAGTCCCAAACCACCTGACCCAACATCCTCTTTTGTCTTTAGCTGAAGACGGTATTTAAGGTGAGGGTTTTGTCCATTTTGGCGAATTACTCAGTTTTCTTGGGTCTCTATCATGTATACATGTCATTATACTTTTGTTTGATTTTCTCCTGTTAATCCATCTCATGTCAATTTAATTCTTAGACCAGCCAGAAGAACCTAAAAGGGTAGAAGATAATTTCTTCCTCCCTGAAAGCATCTAGAACAATTAATGGACACCAACCTCAAGAGGGGGACTCATCAGGAATCACTAAACATCTGGTGCCACCTGATGACCTCACCCCTGGGAGGTGTGATGTTGCACCTGAGTGTTGAGAAAATGGGTATTAGCTAAAAGAAGTAGGAAACTGATAACTGCTCAGTGGAAAACGTTTAACTGCCAGGGAATGGATTTGCTTAGAAATGTTATTCAGAAACTTTTGGTGATGATGGAGAGGAAGTAGGACGATTTGGGGGGATATTTTTTATTGAGTTAAAATACACATAAAATTCACCATCCTAGCCATTTTTAAATGTACAGGGAAGTAGGGCCACTTTTGCCCAACAGTTGAAAAAGAGGATGGAAAAAGAGACTTGTGGCTTGCTTTCTGCCAAAGACATCAGAAGTGCTTATAATTTTATTCATTTCTAAAACTGTTTTGAGTCATCCACAAGTAGACTTTTTTTTGGTAATGCACACATTTTTAGGTTTTTGTTGCAGAGGACTTACTAATCTCAAATTTCTGTGATTGCATCTTTTTTAAAAAAAATAAATTTATTTATTTATTTTTGGCTGCGTTGGGTCTTCATTGCTACACGTGGGCTTTCTCTAGTTGCGGCAAGCGTGGGCTACTCTTTGTTGCGGTGCGCGGGCTTCTTATTGTGGTGGCTTCTCGTTGCAGAGCACGGGCTCCAGGTGCATGGGCTTCAGTAGGTGTGGCACGAGGGCTCAAGAGTTGTGGCTTGCAGGCTCTAGAGCGCAAGCTCAGTAGTTGTAGCGCACGGGCTTAGTTGCTCCGCGGCGTGTGGGATCTTCCCGGACCAGGGCTCGAACCCATGTCCCCTGCATTGGAAGGCAGATTCTTAACCAGTGCACCACCAGGGAAGCCCTCTGTGATTGCATCTTGATAAGACATCTTCCTTATTTTTGCTCCATTAATTACACAGCCACTGTACTAAATCCCTCATTGATTCTTTTAACTCTCATGGTGCTTTCTCATCCTTCTGGAGTATCACATTTTTAAAGCAAATTACTCCATGTGCAGTCTCCAAGTATATTTAAATCAGCCATTAACATACATAGAGAAAGCATTTATCTGTGGCCAGTGATCAGCAAATTCTTTAGAACTCAGTATCAAAAGCAACTGAAGCAAGAAACAAAGTAACAGAGGGAGATGAAAAATAGGAATATGAAAAGGAGGAATGAGAGGGAAAGAAAAATGAAAGGAGGAAAGGAAGGGATATTAGTGGAGGTGGTGAAGGGTACTGAAATGTTCACAACAGCTTATTCAAGTGTAAGTGTTACATTTAGGTTACCGTGCTCCTGAGTTGAGTGTCCTGATAACAGCTTCATCTTTTTTGTGCTTAATCTGTCATCTCCAAACCCTGGCTGATACCTATTGAGGTAAAGACCAATAAATGCCTCCCAGTGTCTATTATCCTTTTTTTAGTTGGACACATGGCTACCTAGCTACAGACTATATTTCCTAGCTTCCTAGCTTCCTCTGCAGGTAGGTACGGCCAAATGACAGAGATCAGGCCAACGGGATGCATGAGGAAGTGATGTCTACAATTTCCAATTCATCTCCTTTATGATGATGCCTCATCCCTGGACTTTCTTTTTCCCTTTCCTGTAGGCTGGAAAGCAGATGTGTCAGTGAACTTGTTTCTGTCATATATATGAAGACAAAATGGTAGAGCAATAAGATGTAAGGGACCTGGGTCCCTGAATGACATAATGAAACAGAAGCATCCAACAGTCTGGACTTCTCTGTACTTGTCTATTTGATGAGAGAAATACACATCTAATTTACTGAAGACAATGTATTTTGGGGTACCTTTGTTATCCAACTACTACCTCTGTTATCCAACCAGTACCTCTAGAAAGTATTTTTTTCATCTTGTGTCCCAGGTTGCAGTGTGGCAGGATAAAATTCATGACACTATACCAACTAATTTGATCTACTTAGTGATGTAGACAAGAACCACATTTATCTCTTGCTAACTCTCTAATAATTTCCCACAATACCTATATACAAAATGCAGAAACAGAAAACTACAAATGCTCTCTTTGAGAAGGAAAATATGACATTAAGAATGAGTCTCCTTTTAAGAAAGGATTTAGCTTTAACTGGAGGAAAACTATAAGGAATTTACTTAGGGGTAATACAGTCAGTAGCACCTGTTCTATTTTTGCTTGTTTGTTTGTTCTGGCCGTGCTGCACGGCAGTGGAAGCATGGAATCTTAACCACCCGACCACCAGAGAAGTCCCAATAGCACCTGTTCTAAAGCACATATAGTACCTTGTGAGTTAAAAAGGGTGTTTTGTTTTGTTGCTTTTTAAATGAACTGGCTTGGGCTTCCCTGGTGGTGCAGTGGTTGAGAGTCCGCCTGCCGATGCAGGGGACACGGTTCGTGCCCCGGTCCGGGAAGATCCCACATGCCGCGGAGCGGCTGGGCCCGTGAGCCATGGCCGCTGAGCCTGCGTGTCCGGAGACTGTGCTCCACAACGGGAGAGGCCACAACAGTGAGAGGCCCGCATACCCCCCCCCCAAAAAAAAAAATTAAATGAACTGGCTTCACTAAAATAAAAGGTCCAATTCCAATTACATTTTGCTATATCTGCATTTTAAGGAAACACCCTCCCCCTAAGTTTCCTAACACTCAGGGTCTTAAGAGATAATCTGGATATTCATAAAGCTTGCTTTTCTTATCTTTTAAAAAATATGAACCATAATCCTTAGGTTTATGTGGCTTTCAAGGTTAATGAAATATTCTTCAGGAGGTTTTATAAGCTTATAAAACATGGCTAATGTAGGACATAATGATAGCTCATGAATGATGTTTATTATTTAAAATGTAGGGCTTCCCTGGTGGCGCAGTGGTTGAGAGTTCGCCTGCCAATGCAGGCGACACGGGTTCGTGCCCCGGTCCGAGAAGATCCCACATGCCGCGGAGCAGCTAGGCCCGTGAGCCACAACTAGTGAGGCTGCGCGTCTGAAGCCTATGCTCTGCAACAAGAGAGGCCGCGATAGAGCCCCGCGTACCGCAAAAAAAAAAAAAAAAAAAAATGTAAATGAACATTCAGTGAACTCACTATTTTGTGTTTTCTTCATTCCTGCCTACTAGGGCTTTTGTTGGTCAGCACTATATTAAAAGTACTCAGTGTAACTGTTGGTATTTCATACAGTGCTTTCCTCTGCTTGTCTCTCCTCCACAGTGGCTTAGTAAAACGCTTCTGACAGATTCTGAGCCTAAAATATACCACGAAGTTTGGTTTTTTGGTCCACATTTGATAGAAGGAAAAATGACAGCAGTTTGAACAACTGAAGTTCAAAATGGGAGGGAATTTTCTGTGCTGAGTTAATCAGGAAAAGTTTCAGAAGTTGATAGCATTCATAGATATTTTCAATACTTAAAAAAAAATTCACTGTTATTTTCATTTCCAGTCTACGAAAGAGCTATTTCTTTCAGTTCTTTTCATTCTTGAAAAAGACATGTTATTTCTCTTTGGAACCTGTATCTCCCTTCTCAGTCTATTCTACTATGGGTGTCTTTAATATCAATGGAAAGTAACCCTGCTATTCTAACTTTCACGCCTCTTTCCTGATCATAGAACCTTAGGTTCAAGGAGATATTTTTTCCCCCATGCTTAAAAGTACTTTTATTGTCTCTAAACCTGCAATTTCTTGAGAAGCTATGACATTATTCTTAATTTTTTGCTTCCTTTTGGGGTTCCCAATCTCACTTTCTAGAACTCAATTCTCTCTCATGGTGTTATCTTTACTCCTGGCCCTTAAACTAAACCAACACCTTATTAAAACTCACACACATACCCCAATACCAGACAGACTGGTTGCTTTTCTGTGAGCTACTGGGAGGTTTTCCACATGATTTGTAATCACAACTGCCTTATGCAAGGCTTGTGAGACACCAATCTAGAAGGTTTATAACCGTCAAGATGTCTTCAATAAAAAAGACTGTAAAGTAGCATCTGAGATGTGTCAGCATCTAATAAAGGTTATCGCTTGAGAATATTTTTACAGCTACAGCTTTCTTACCTAAAGAAGGTATATGATTTTCTGAATTCTACCTTTGTGCCTATCACTATTATTCTGTGATTTTTAATTTATGTTCTAATATTAGCAACTCTCTAGGTGGAAAGTTATAGAAGTATTTAAAACAACTGAATCTTCTTGTCTTTAGGAAAATGACCACTTGTGTCATTCCATAAAGATGAATACTTCTTCCACATATTTCTGAACTCATTCACATGACTGGTGTTCTATCTGTAGTTATATTAATAAGTTTGATTTTTTTCCCCTAACACTTGAATCTCATAGAGAATGCCCTTTAGTACACCTAATCGATATAGGTAAAATGTGGCAATGACTTCTAAATCTTTTCCAGGAAACCCTGACTACTTTTTTTTTTTTTTTTTTTTTTTTGCGGTATGCGGGCCTCTCACTGTTGTGGCCTCTCCCGTTGCGGAGCACAGGCTCCGGACGCGCAGGCCTAGCGGCCATGGCTCACGGGCTTAGTTGCTCCGCGGCATGTGGGATCCTCCCGGACCAGGGCACGAACCCGTGTCTCCTGCATCGGCAGGCGGATTCTCAACCACTGCGCCACCAGGGAAGCCCAACCCTGACTACTTTTACACAGCCTAAGATACAGGAAGAATAAAGCCATCTGTTTATATCTGGATGATGTTTTATAACAGATTAATTCCTTGGTGTTAGCTGTTGGGATACGCTGTGTTGAAAAGTTAATGGCAAGTTTTGCTGATAGGATGTGCCTTCTGAATCAAATACCATCTTGACTTAATGAAAATATTCATTGATCTGACTAACTGGATCAATCTGATATTTTAATTTACCATGACTATGCCCATCACATGGTAAAAAAATATAATTATAGCAAAAATTAAGAAAAATTAATATAGCTATTAAACCTAACCAGATTCTTGTGAGCAGAAAATTGCAATGCTAAAACATTATTTAATTAGCACTCTTTTCTACCACTATTTAGTCAAAAGATATGCTCCTTAACTTTCTCATCTGAAGTAAGAGAGAGACTCTTAAGGTTCTGCAGATGAAGATTTAAAGCACTTTTGACGCATCTTGGTTACTTCTTTCTTGCCTTCTTTGTCTTTATTATCCAAAATTTATACAGTGTAAAAACAATGCTTTTATAATTGAGGAAAAAATAAATAATAGCATTAAAATGTCATCATATATTCTACTTCAAGGTATCACAGCAGATCATGCACCATCTTCCTCCCCTACCTCTTTTCTCCAATAGCCTCCAGTCATAGAAGGCTCTGTGAGAAACAACTCTCCCTCAGCCAAGATCAGCTCTGTGACTCTAAATATGCTAAGGAAAGTGCAGTTGTAAAGACTACAGGGCTTCCCTGGTGGCGCAGTGGTTGAGAGTGCGCCTGCCGATGCAGGGGACACGGGTTTGTGCCCCCGTCCGGGAGGATCCCACGTGGGGTGGAGTGGCTGGGCCCGTGAGCCATGGCCGCTGAGCCTGCGCGTCCGGAGCCTGTGCTCCACAACGGGAGAGGCCACTGCAGTGAGAGGCCCGTGTACCACAAAAAAAAAAAAAAAAAAAAAAAAAAAAAAGAAGACTACAGATTAGTGACACTCCTTGGAATCACAGCATTAACATAAGTATTAGAGGAGACATCTTTCTCATCCATAGTTAGGGACTGTGGGTTTTTCCCACACAAATAAAATTTTAAAATCAGCATTGTTGAAAGTGTGTTTATTTTTAGACTTGCCCTCCCCTTTTCATCAACATCTTACTCCAAAAACAGGGGTTTGGTACAGTATGAATGAAACCTTTCCACTTAACAGTTTTTTCCCAACAATAAATAAGGTTATACCTTGTAGCAATACTTGCTCTTTTTGGAGAGACAACGAAGAGGTGTGAACAGTATTTATGCTTTCTCCTTTATTTAAGCCAACACTGTCACTTCCATTTGTTCAACTACTCTCTTAAAATTTTCAGAGAGCATTCTATTTTCACTATAATAATCGAGACTATTTATCTTAGAAAAATATTGCCTGAAAAAAGGTGGAAAGTTGTCCATCAACAGAGGAATGGATAAAGAAGATATTGTGTATATATATATATATATATACACAATGGAATATTACTCAGCCATAAAAAAGAATGAAATAATGCCATTTGCAGCAACATGGATGGACCCAGACATTGTGATACTGAGTGAAGTAAGTCAGAAAGAGAAAGACAAATATCATATGATATTACTTATATGTGGAATCTAAAAAAAGGCTATACATGAACTTATCTACAAAACAGAAATCGAGTTACAGATGTAGAAAATGAACTTATGGTTACCAGGGGGTGGGGGGGGAGGGATAAATTGGAAGATTAGGACTGACACATACACTGCTATATATAAAATCAATAACTAATAAGGACCTAGTGTATAACACAGGGAACTCTACTCAATACTCTGTAATCGCCTATATGGGAAAAAAATCTAAAAAAGAGTGGATATATGTATGTGTATAACTGATATACTTTGCCATACACCTGAAACTGACACAACATTGTAAGTCAACTATACCCCGATAAAAGTTTTTTAAAAAGTGGAAAGTGCACACACTTCTTTTCAATATTAGGAATGGCTGCTTGGGATGGGAGAAAGTAGACAGGTAAATTGAGTATTTGTATACATACCTGTGAGCAGTCCCCTTGGAACAGTTGTGAAGATAAACAAGCTGATATTTTTATCCCACCCTCTGATGTCTACATTACTTCCTTCACTTATCCTCTGAGTGCCGGTACGATCATGAAGCACAATGATTACCAGACACCTTAACCCTAGCGCCTACCACGGCTTGCCATCTTTGAGACTGCACATTGTGATAGCTCTGTAATATACTGACTTGACTAGGCTGAACTTCATTTCCCAGAATTCCATTTTCTTGTATGTGTCCAGTTAGGGTAGGCTACAAGAGAGATTCTCTCACACTAGTGGAAGGATAGAAAAGAGGTAGCAGCCATTTTGGGGTATGAGTGGTGTGTCTGTGTGTGGGTGTCCTGTTTTACTGATATGCTCACTTCACTGCCATGGAGTAGCAGTTGTGCCTGAAATTTCTCTTTTCTCCTGGATCTTCTGCCGGGGTCTGCAACTCCTGGACCAGTGGTGTGTGTTTAGCTCTATGGTAAAGGGCCCTGGATCATTCATTTTGGTAAGGTCAAAGGCAACAAGAACTTGACATGGGTTTCAGGCCATCTTAGTGGAGTTCAAGCCTGCCCATGCTCTCCCCACCTGACTGCTTGCCCTGTGGACTGCAAGTCCAGCTCGTGCTCATTGGGTTCTGTCTCACTCATTATCTTCCCTTACTGACTTCCTGCCTGTGAACTTCAGACTTCAGCAACAGATGCAGAGATAGCCATGTGAAGACGGCTTAGTTAACATTCGTAATTGTGTAAACCAATTCCCTGCAAATAAATAAATTTATATGTATAAATATATGTATGTATATGTATTTTATGTTGGCTGTTTCTCCTTTTAACTCTCTTCTCACACTATTTGCATGCATGGATGGGTGCATATATATCAATGACCTTAATGTCTTTACCACCCATATTTTACTGATTTCCGAATCTAACTCTTTGGCTTGAACTTTTCTCTTGCATGAACATCTCCCACATGCATCTCACACTCAACATGTCAGCAATTAAACTTCCCATCTTTCTCCCCAAATTGCTCATTCTTCTGACTTCCCTATTTTGGTGAACATTACCTAACACGCATTAGGCATTCAATAACTCCTTATTGGAAAGTTAAAGAATAAATAAACATGCTCAGAAAAGAGATTTCTCCACTATTAAATGCTGAGAGCGAATAATAGCAGCCTAATTCACACAACTAGCTCTTATTCAAATTAGGTGAAAGGGACATTTCAATGAACAAGACTCAGCCTAATAACCTCTAATTTTTTTCCTCCAAGTTAGCTGTAATTTTTTTTTTTGGTTTACAGTTAATTTAAAGAACTGATGAAAGATAGAGTGCCTGCCCCCACCATGAAAATATTTAGTGTGTTTACAGTTTTAAGTCCATTGAAATTCATTCATAGACCCAAGAATCCTGGGTTAAGAATTTGTGATCTGGTTAAAACACGATGCTAGAAAATGTTAATTTATATGTGAGCTATAATCTCACAGGAAGGTGTTAGGGGATCCGTGCTGCTTTCAGGTATCTTTTTTGTCTATTTGAGTTAATAGAAATAAAAACCTAGAGTTTTGTTTTGTTTTTTTGCGGTACGCGGGCCTCCCACTGTTGTGGCCTCTCCCGTTGCGGAGCACAGGCTCCGGACGCGCCGGCTCAGCGGCCATGGCTCACGGGCCCAGCTGCTCCGCGGCATGTGGGATCTTCCCGGACCGGGGCACGAACCCGTGTCTCCTGCATCGGCAGGCGGATTCTCAACCACTGCGCCACCAGGGAAGCCCAAGAGTTGTTTGTCAAAACAAACATGATTGTCCTACTGGGAATTTGTAAAGCAATAACTAATATTGATGATTTTACCTGATGACAGTAAAGTAGCAAAAGGTATAAACAAAGTAAGCTATTCTGTTTAAGATATTAAGATATCATTTGTGAGGTTTTATTGTCATAATATTTAGATGGAATTTAATAAATCCATTTGAAAATTACTTTTATTTGCTAAGAAGGTGAAAACCTGTTATTCTATATTAAAAACAGTGGTCATATCAAATGAATTTTCCACCATTCTCCAGTTTACCAGCTTTTCAGAAAAAAAAAATGAATTTTAAAATAAAACGGCTACTTCCCTCAGAATGTGCTTATTCTGAAAACAAAATGCAGTTCCATAATGGAGAATAATGTAAAATAAAAGACAAGTATAGTCACAGTAGAATATCAATGAAATATTATCACAGTAGTTGGAAATACATATTTGAGACCAGAAATTTGACAGTGAACTCATTGTGATTATAGTTTCCCCTATGTTCCAGAGTAGGCAGGGCAATTGGGACAGTATTCACAACCTCTTTTAAAATATTTATTTATTTGGCTGCCCCGGGTCTTATTTGCAGCATGCAGGATCTTTAGTTGAGGCATGCAATCTCTTAGTTGCAGCATGTGGGATCTAGTTCCCTGACCAGGGATTGAACCTGGGCCCCCTGCCTTGGGAGAACAGAGTCTTAGCCACTGGACCACCAGGGAAGTCCCCACAACCTCTTTTTTAAATGTCTGTCCGTCAGCAAATTTACACCTAGGTTGATGCATTAATGAGCAATTCATTGGTTGGCAGAGGCATATGGATGGGGATTACAGAAGGGAATCCCTCTGGCTGTGTCTATTCATGGAGAGCAAGAAGTGAAATCAGAAAAAAGGAATCTTTGGAAATTTGTTACCTCAAGATTGCAAAAATCAGTGTCCCTGGATACATTAAGAATGTTTTTAATACCTTCCCCAAATATTTTCTCTTTGCATTCTTCAGCATAAAAAAATGGAACTTTCTTCAAGTATGTATTGTGTCAGTATATATTTATGTGTATGTATATATATATATATATATATATATATATATATATATATATACACACACATACACACACATAAATATATAACAATGGATATTAGGTAAAGTAGGGGGTATTTGACCTGTAACTTCAAACGAGAAACTGAAATCTTAAATGTCAAGATGATTTTAAGGCAATGATTCATGGTGACTCCAGTTAATAGTTCATCCCCTATAAAGAGGCACATACAGATTCTCTGAAAATACACCATGTAGGCTGAACAAAGCAGGTCCCCAGGCCGATTTTGGTGCTCTGGTCACCAATTTACAATCTGTGTTCTAAAGCATAAATGTAGTAGTTGGAAGCCAGGTCCCTGAGTCATTTAAATCTATATCCAAATAGGACTCTAACATTTATTATCTCCTTGACCTTAAGCATGTTATGTCATTTAACCTCTCAAATATTTTAACTTTCTCTTTTGCAAGACTGAGTGTAAAAATATTTAACTCCTGGCTTTATGATGAGGATTAAACATATGAACAAGTTATGTAAAGCACTTAGCACACTGTAAATTAGCACAGAGAATGGTGGGTGTTAGTGCTAGTAAAAATAATGGTACACAGTCCTAACAAATATGGTGCCTACTAGGTACCAGGCTGAAAAGTATCTCTTGATAAAACAGAACTACTCTTCTGCTAATAAGACTCCACATAATTTTCACACCATCACGTTATTTTTCCACCACCCAATTTTTCTAGGCTTTTTGATTTAATAGATTGTCTTCTTTCCCTTCATTCTGTATTAGTCTCTAAAAACACCGCTGGAACTCAAGGTTACTTATCCAAAGGTTGAAAGAGCAAGTGCTGTCCACTGAAGTGAAGGCTCTCTACTGTTTTGCATTGTTCTGATGAATTTCATCTTGAGATAACACCCACTCTTGCCATCTCCTGTTTGCTCAAGTTTTTCCCATCTCTAATCTCACTTCAACTTGCTATCTTATCTATCATTCTATGGCTGTCTTTTATTTATTTATTTATTTATTTATTTAAATAGACAACTTTGATGTCTTTTTTTTTTTTAGTTTGTTTATTTTATTTATTTTTAGCCACGTTGGGTCTTCGTTGCCGCGTGCGGGCTTTCTCTAATTGCGGCAAGCGGGGTCTACTCTCTGTTGCGGTGTGCGGGCTTCTCATTCTGGTGGCTTCTCTTGTTGCAGAGCACAGGCTCTAGGCACGTGGGCTTCCGTAGTTGTAGCACGTGGGCTCAGTAGTTGTGGCTTGCAGGCTCTAGAGCGCAGGCTCAGTAGTTGTGGTGCACAGGCTTAGTTGCTCCACGGTATGTGGAATCTTCCTGGACCAGGGCTCAAACCTGTGTCCCCTGCATTGGCAGGCGGATTCTTAACCACTGCGCCACCAGGGAAGCACTATGGCTGTCTTTTAGAACTTAGACTTGATCCAGTCCATCCAGAAAATCTTTCTCACTTATTTCTACCATTTCCCCCCACCATCTTCCCAAGTGGCCATACAAGCCCTTGCTATATCCTCCAGATATGGTCTAAATTCAATCCATTTCTTCAACTTCATTACATCTTTTTTATACCCTTGTCTCTTTACCAGATTGTAAACTTATATGCAAGCAAGGGTTGCACCTAAATAAAATTTTATGAACTGTACAACCTCTTATTTTAGCTCCAAGGACTCCTGGGATATCATTAGTAATAGTGTAAAAGTTTCAGAGGTTAAATCCATAAGGAAACACAAGATACTTTTCCTTGTCCTATGAGGATTCATTTTACATTCATTCACAAACAAATAAGCAAACAAGATAACAAATTAACAAACAAAAAGCCTTCAAGTCCAGAGAACTATCAAATGCTGTCCTATTTTCAGGAACTACTTACAGTAACATATTCTTCTCAATACTGAAAAAGTAATTGTATATTTAAGTGAGAGTCTAAGGCAGGTAAATTAGAAGCCAAATCTATGCAAACATGTTAAACCACATTTGAGTGAGAAAAGAAAATGTGATATGTAATCAAAGCCACAATATTATATTTAACACTTTCAGAACTTATGAGCAACTATACCTAGATCAGTGCAAAAACTTGTAACTCTGCCTGATGGGCTCTCTCCCTACATTATGTTTCAAATCTGTTAGAGTATGAGGTATGTGTAAAATTACTTAATAAAAGCATTCTTGGGCTTCCCTGGTGGCACAGTGGTTAAGAATCTGCCTGCCAGGGCAGGGGACATGGGTTCGAGCCCTGGTCCGGGAAGATCCCACATGCCGCGGAGCAACTAAGCCCGTGTGCCACAACTATTGAGCCTGCGCTCTAGAGCCCGTGAGCCACAACTACTGAGCCCATGTGCCACAACTACTGAAGCCCGTGTACCTAGAGCCCCTGCTCCGCAACAAGAGAAGCCACTGTAATGAGAAGCCCGGGCACCACAACGAAGAGTAGCTCCCTCTCACCACAACTAGAGAAAGCCCGTGCGCAGCAACAGAGACCCAATGCAGCCAATAATAAAAATAAATAATAAATACATAAATTTATAAAAAAACTAAGGCTTTCTATGTCTAGCAAACTCTTTGAAATGGTATTAATAGTCACCCACAATTAATGAAAAACTTTCCAAATCTTCACTGGCTACAGGGTAAAATCTCTTAAGATACATTATACTGGTATCGGACTCACCAGATTTTTCTCTACATAAAAAAAAATCATATTCTCCTATGTAAACTGTAAGATAACTGAGGAAGATTTTCATAGGTGTTGCAACTCATATTATAAATCAAACCATCAAACTCAAAGCTCTTAAGTGAATATTTTTATTTTAACCTGGGCCTCCTATTCATTCCTAACAGTGTGTATAATAATCTTTTGGGTAGGTCTTAGGGAACGGAAGCTCCCTTCTTCAAATCTACATGAATATAACGATGTCCATCAATGACATCACCAACACATCTAGCTAAATGAGACTTCTCAGAGGAGAGTCATAGAATCCATATGTATGTATATATGTACATACACACATATATGGAATAAATGACATGCCAAAGCAGATGGCCATGGTAAAAAATTCAAACAGTTAAGAAAGGTATAAGATTACCATCTAATTTCCAGGGGGATGTACCATTTTACACCATTAGTACAAGAGATCCAGTTTCTCTCCATTCTCACTAGCATTTTGCATTGTCAGTATTTTACACTTTAGCTTTTTACATAGGTATTAAATTTAATAGGTAGTGATACATCATCATGTTCTTAATTTGCATTTCCTTAATGACTAGTGTTGTTGACCATTATTCATTGTGCTTATTTTTCTAGTGTGGAGTTTTGAGAGTCCTTTATATGAATGATACTCCCAGTTTCTTTTTTATGAACTATTCAAATCAACTCATTAAAAATATTATAAAAGATGCCAACACCAGTAGTATAACAGTCAAACCTTTGCTTTAGGCCAGATTTCCCTCTGTTCCTCTGCTCACTGAGGAAGGCCTAAGTTTCCAGACTCTTTCTTGATTCAGGATAAGAGTCCTACTTTCCCAAATAGCCATGAGCAGGGACTGAGGGGTTGTCACCATTAGTATCCACTGAAAGGCTTTTTACTCCAAACTAAACTTTAGTCCTCACAAGCTCTGCGGTTCAAAGACTTTATTAAACACTAAATCATCTAGAGATTTAGTACAGCCCTTTCTGTAGGCTGTAATAAATCTATAAGATAAATAATAGAAGCAATCTGAATCTACAGTTCTACAATGTTTTTGAGTACTTTAAAAGATGTCCCTTGTTAGTATTGGTAAATAAAGGCACATTTTTTTCAGCTTGGCTACCTCCTTTTGGCTCAAAACAGACTCTAGCATCTTTACGATCCAAGTTTTCAACTAAATTTTCTTACAAGAAATTCACCTTCCAAAATGCTCCTACCCACATTTCATCCTCTGGCTTCACTCTTCCAGAGGTCACCACTAAAACTGTTTCTTCTGTATGTTTCTCAACTAATATTATGCATATACAAACATATGCATATGTACATGTAAATTTATATAAATATGAACATGCATGTGTAGTATACACACATGTATGTATATGAACACATACACATATATCCTTTACAAAGTACAAGTTACATTATACCAGTACAAGTAGCCCTATTTTGTTATTCCAACAGCTACAGGGTATTCTAATATGTGGATCATAGCTTATTTCACCAATCCATATTCCTGAACATTTTTTTTTTTTTTGGTATGCGGGCCTCTCACTGTTGTGGCCTCTCCCGTTGCAAAGCGCAGGCTCTGGACATGCAGGCTCAGTGGCCATGGCTCACGGGCCTAGCCGCTCCGTGGCATGTGGGATCCTCCCGGACCGGGGCATGAACTTGTGTCCCCTGCATCGGCAGGCAGACTCTCAACCACTGCACCACCAGGGAAGCCCTCATGAACATTTTTATGTTAGTTTTGGTACTTATTATTATAAAAAGGGCTGCACTCAACCTCTTTGAATAGATATCTTTACAGTAAAGTGTAACATATATTTTGAAATGGGTCCTGGATAAAAATACAAAGTTTGAAGTGTAAATTTGAAACTGGTGAACGTACACACGATAAATGAGAAAGAACAAGCTGAAATGATGAAAGGTTGTGACAGACATGAAATTTCATACCAAAACTATTACAATCAGTAATAAACAGCAGTGAATCTAAACTGTATATGCTGTACTTAGTTTCTTATTTCAAATATGAATTTTAATTTGGTGATGTAAATGAGCCTCCGTTTTAGCATCTGGCACATAAAAAAAACATGAAGCTATGTTCCATGAAACCATCACTCTTCATTGGCATTTAAAAATTAATCATGCACATTTAAAAAACCAATGAGCTATTTTTTTGTTTTTACATTTTAAAAAGAGAATTTTGGCTATTTAAAAAAAAAAGCAAATAAAAATTCATCTTGGGAATTCCCTGGTGGTCCAGTGGTTAGTACTCTGTGCTCTCACTGCCGAGGGCCCAGGTTCAATTCCTGGTTGGGGAACTGAGATTCCACAAGCTGCACAGTGTGGCAAAAAAAAAAAAAAAATTCATCTTGGAAGTATCATTTTGGAAGGTGAATTTCTTATAAGAGAAAATTTAGTTGAAAACTTGGATCGTAAAGATGCTAGAGTCTGTTCTGAGCCAAAAGGAGGTAGCCAAGCTGAAAAAAAATGTGCCTTTATTTACCAATACTAACAAGGGACATCTTTTAAAGTGCTCAAAAACATTGTAGAACTGTAGATTCAGATTGCTTCTATTATTTATCTTATAGATTTCTTACAGCCTACAGAAAGGGCTGTACTAAATCTCTAGATGATTTAGTGTTTAATAAAGTCTTTGATTTTCAATATTTAGAATGATGATTCCTATGAAGACCTGTGAAGAATTTTTTGATGGAAAATAGTTGCTGAGAAATTTTTCAACAAGGTACACATTTTTTAGTGAGCATGAAATGGACTGGAAAAGTAACCAGAAGGATATGTACACTGAAAGGGTCACATCATAAAAGACAGAGGTGAAGTATGGTAGTCTTCATTGGAGGTATTTTTTACCCCAAATTCCTCAGCTGCTGTGTCTTTCACAACAGAAATCATCTCATATAATTCACCCTTCGATTTTTTCAAGGAGCTCAACACAGTGGTAAAACTCATAAATTTCATAAACTGTGGCTGAAGTTTCCATCCTTTAGACATATTACTATCAAAATGAGAAGTGATCTTAAAAGCCCCTTTATTGCACATATGTATGATATATGGTGCAGGGAAGAACCTTCAAACTTTATGCAGAATTGTTAATTATCTTTATGGAGATAAACAAACAACAAACAAATAAAACATGACTGTGGCAGAGACTGGTTAGCCATTCACCAACTTTGTATACCTTTCCTTCTAGGCAGACAGCCAAATAACATTACCAGCCTCCCTTGCAGTTAAGTGTAGCCATATGACTGAGTTCTGGCCAATGGAAAAGGGGCAGAAGTGCTCAATGAAACGTTCAGGGCTGACCTATTCATTCTATTCCTCCTCCCTAAAAAACTCACTTGTTTCTCTAAAATCCATCCAGGATTTCAACACCCAAGGTGAATTTGGAAGCCATGTGTTGAATGTGACAGAGTCTCTACATTCCTGGGTTCCTAAATGACTGCCTGGAACAGAGCACTCTACCAACAATCCCTGCCCCTAATGGGTTTCGTTTCATGTGATCCAAAAATAAACTTCTATTATATTAAGCTCCAGGGAATTATTTTTTCCCCTGCATTAGAACAGTTATCATTATCTTAAGTAATACAGTAAGAAAGAGTAGAAACCCAGATACGATTTTCCCTCCAAGCTGAGCCTCCTTATCAACAACTGTAAAGCAAAGCTTTGAATACTTTTATTATTCATGATAAGTTCACTACAGTGAAAATGAATACTGAGTGTTGGGTGAAGAGTTCATGAGGATTATGAGTTGTCTGGGATTCTTAGTTGATTGACAAATTCAAAATTATACCATAAGATCTAAATATAGAACTCTATCAGTCATTTTTTTCTTAATGATAAAGGCTTTTTATTTTTCTCTGAGGCAATAAGGAAGACTAACCAGTGTATCATAGACCCTTTACATCCATCACTGGACCCTGGGTGACTTGACCTATTAAAAGAAGATAAACTTATTAAAATATCCACCAGTAGCCTAAAAAAGTTGCTCTTTTCCACCTCTTGGCATCATTTTGGGTATCTATGTTTAGAAATCTTTCTGACCGAGATCAAGAGAATTGAGAAACAAAAACAATCTCTTGCTATTTGTATCCTCATAATTTTATATGTCTGTTGAATCAAAATATTTTGACACCTCATCAGAGAAGTCCTGAAATGTGTGTCAGCCCTTTTTTTTTTTTTAATCGAGAGAGTCAGTGTAATTGGATCTCATTCATTATCCAGTGCAACAATAAGTTTCCAATGGTAGATTATCTTTAAAAGTTTTAATGTTCAAATAAGCATAAAAAGCTCAAATTGGCTCTATTGTCAGGTCTGCTCGTGTGGAAAGTTGAAGAAACACCGCTATAGCTTATCTTCAATATGGTAAGTTGTTATGCAAATTGTTCAGATTACATTTTTTTTCATAATGTTAAGTGCTTTATGCAAAACAGTTGAATGATACTAAGAACATATTTGGCTGAACATTTACAATTTTCGTGTTCTTATAATTTGAGGATGTAATCTGTAGTGATTTTACTCTGATAATTTTTCTGTTTTTATGAGTGGGAGTTGTGAGACTTGATTAGGCTATTTTAATAACTAAAGAATTAATAATTCCTTCCCTATTTGTGCTGAAGCATTTTTAGTATACAAGTACAATATAGATTATGGGATAGCAGCAATACTCAATGCAGAAAGGAAATTCCTATTCATTGTTTAGGGTAAGTTATATGCAGGGAATTCCAAGTACTCTAATGAGAAACATGTTTTCATAATTTTGCTTAGTGCACACTCAGCTAAAGATGTAAAATTAGAAGTGTAAATCAACAAAGTAGTGAGTGTATAAAAATGAGGTTTCAGTAAGGACTCCATACAAATTTTATTTCATGGTTTATCTTTTTCATGAAAGGCTTCTGCAAAACAATTACATTAGGAACTATAATTTTCAACTTAACTCCAGTTCCTAGGTCCTATTAGGTCTACTCCATATTGCATCTAACTCTTGCTTTTATTTCTACCTAGATTGAATTCTGAGAATGGTGATTATCAAAAAATACTATAGTTATTTGAGTCAGAAGTTGCAATCTAGGTCTATCTCATTATTTTTTAGCACTTAACATATTCTATTGTCATTATGTTATTAACAGTGACTCCACAATCATCATTCTTAAAGATTTTCAGTGCTTTAATATGGAATTCTGAATAAGTATAAATAATAGCTTTAACTAACTTGGTTAGAATTTAATGCCTCAGGGAACCTTGTACTATCCCCCCAAAGTTATTACTGGTTTTCACCCTCTAATCTTCTTCATTAAGAGAAATTTGATAAGATCAAAACCTCTGGAGTGGAGAAAATAGAACATGGGGCAGAACATACCCACAGAGCAGGAAGTAAACTATAAACTAAAGATGACTGCTTGCTTCCAGTAAGCATACGTAGCTAAATAAATTATGGTACTTTAGGAAGGAATAACAACATCCAAAAATTTGGAGAAAAATCTTCTAAAGTTGTTACTTTTGCTGCCAATGTAAAAAATGGCTTTTGGGGCTTCCTGGTGGTGCAGTGGTTGAGAATCTGCCTGCCGATGCAGGGGACACGGGTTCGTGCCCCAGTCCGGGAAGATCCCACATGCCACGGAGCGGTTGGGCCCGTGAGCCATGGCCGCTGAGCCTGTGCATCCGGAGCCTGTGCTCCGCAACGGGAGAGGCCACAGCAGTGGGAGGCCCGCGTACCACAAAAAAAAAAAAAAAAAAAAAAAAAAAAAAAAAAAAAAAAAAAAAAGGCTTTTGTTGTGAGGCACTTAGATCTACAACTAAGCTTATCTCTTTTGGACATTTTATTAACTAAATCGTGAAGACACAATTGCTTTTCATGCTTAATTTTCCATGTGAAAATTTTCTTTAGCACGCTATGACAATTAGCTATTATTTCTTTGAAAATAGCTTAATATAGAATGTCATCATCCATCTTTTTTTTTTTTTTGGCTGTGCTGCGTGGCACGTAGGATCTTAATACCCTGATCAGGGATCAAACCCATGACCCCTGCAGTGGAAGCGTGGAGTCTTAACCACTGGACCACCAGGAAGTCATCCATCTTTAATTATATAAAAATCAATCTTTTAAAATGTCAATAAGAATAATTTAAAACAAATATTACTTGTAAAAAAATCACTCCCCTAAATTAAAAATGTTTAACAAATCCTTTGGCATTGTTACTATCTGTTGTGAATGCTTGAATTTTTATTGTTAAATATTATGATTTTTTTCAATGATTATGTATGCATTTACCAGTTTAGATATTTACTGAGTTATTTCTATGTGCTAGGCACCACTCTTGGTACTGGGATATGTAAAAGAACAAAGAAACACTTTTAGCTCAGGTGGGACTTGTGTCCTAGTGCAGGATGATAGAGAATGGACAAAAATTATACAGTGTGTTCAAAGGTGATTAGATATATACGGGAAAGGAGAAAAAGTAGAACCCAGGAATGATGGCAGTAGGGTGAGTCTACAATTTTAAATAAGTGATCAAAATAGGACATACTGAAATGTTGACATTTGAGAAAAGACTTGAAGGAGGTGAAGGAGTTAGCCAGCTGGATATGTTACGGAGGGGCACTGCAGGCAGAGGAGCAGTGAGTACAAAGCCCTAAGAAGGACGAGTGCCTAGGTTGTTAGAGAGACAGGAAGGAGGCCAAGGGGCTGGTGTGGAATAAGGAAGACAGAGACAGAGATGTGGTCATACAGGGGGTGGAGAGTTCACCTGGGTAGGGCCTTGAAAGCCATTGTAAGGGCTGTGGCTCACAATGAGAAATGGGGAGCTTTTGAGTCGATGAGTAATGAGAAGTGCCTCAGACCAGGATAGTAACAGCTGAGGAAGTGACAAGTCATCAGATTATGGATAATTTTAAAGTTAGAGTCATCAGAATTCCCTGACAGGTTGGATGTGAAGAGTGAGAGAAAGAAAGGTCAAGGATGATTCCAAAGATTTCTGGCCTGAGCCATTGAGGACTGGGGTTTCTGTCCTTGAGACAGAGGAGGCTATGTTGTGATACAGGTCTGTAGGGAAAGACCAGGAGCTCATTTTTGTAGATGTGGTGTTTGGGGTATCTACTCCAGTGGAGATGGGTAGATGGTTAGACACACAACTTTAAAGAAATGTCAGGGCTGAGTATATACACTTAGGAGTCACTGGCATACAGATGGAATGAGATCATGCATAGAATGAGAGTGGAGGAGAAGACCTGGGCTTTGCAATATTAGGAAGCCAGGGGAACAGGAGTAACCATCAAAGGAAAGTAAGAGAGAGAGTGACCAGAAAGGCAGGAGAGAAATCCAGAGGTTGTGGTGTCCTGGAAGCCAGAGGAAAAGGAGGAGGGGGATGAGTGCTATCCTCAGACCACGTGACATGAGGATGGTAATTTGCCATTAAACTGAACAACATGGGGGTCACTGGAAATCACATATTATGTATTACATAATACATATTATGTATCACATATTCCATATAGAAAATAAGTTAAAAGGGAAGAAAAAATAGGCTTTATCACCAATGAATAGAATAACCATGAATTAGGTATTAAATGGGTATAATACTACTCGTCTCAATCACGAGATTAGGTATCATTTTTAATTTCCTTAAGCATTTCTGAGAAATGCGTTTCTACCAAATTCCTGCAATTAGATGAGTGGCTAAAAATGTTTCTGAAAAACAGGGGTGACAGCTGACGAAGGGAAGGAATGGTTACCGTCCAAGCTCTCAATCCTATATCTCATCTTGTTTATTTAAATAAGGAGAGTGTAATCTCATCATAGTTGCAGAATACCATGTGACTGAGTTCACCATGCAGTATTTAATTAAAAAATGTTAATTAAGCTTCCTTAATTCAATCTTGCATCAAAGAAATGTCTTTGCACACACAAGCCAGTTCTAAAGCTCAAGCATAAAACATGAAGTTTTTTTTTTTCTTTCTTTTTTTTTTTTTTTTTTTTTTTTTTTTTTTTGCGGTACACGGGCCTCTCTCACTGTTGTGGCCTCTCCCGTTGCGGAGCACAGGCTCCGGATGCGCAGGCTCAGGGGCCATGGCTCATGGGTCCAGCCGCTCCGCGGCACGTGGGATCTTCCCGGACCGGGGCGCGAGCCCGTGTCCCCTGCATCGGCAGGCGGACTCCCAACCACTGCGCCACCAGGGAAGCCCAAAACATGAAGTTTGATGCAAGTCATACTCTGTGCTGTTATGGCAGAAGAATAATTCAAATATTGAATTCATAGAAGGCAATAGTAAGAGGCTGAAATTTCCTTTTCCCATTGACAAATGGTACTCAAAAAGCTGCTTTGGTTCAATCTTAAATAGGGCAATAGCCTTAAGGGCACTTGTTGTAAAGTTGTGTAACACTGGAAGTCCATAGGGTTCCTCCATGGATATATGGAAAACAGAGGAAGGAGTAAAAATGCAATCTTAAATTATGCCAGGATAGCAAAGGATCCAGAGCAAGTCCCCTACAATGAATTTTATGCTTTTTATAACAGCCAAATGTACTTCACTCTTCCTGTTAAAAATGTAATAACATTTTTCTCTTGGGTCTGGACTTTATATGTCAAGTTTCTGCCTGCAGCTAATTTTTATGACTGAATTGCAAAGCCCTGAAAGCAGCATTTAGGCTGAAAATGCTGATAGGTCCATAGCCGGAGCAGGGCTAATGATAAGAACATGAACATAAGGCTGTGCTTGGAAGCCAATGAATTTCTCCATCTTAATAGGATGAACATTATAAAACAAGGAATATAATCAGCTTCATTATATTAGGAAGACAAGGAACAGGACTATAATGGTACAAGTTCAGCACATTAGGCTTCCACCAGGTGCATATATTTAGCAAAATTTAGGAAGGAAATGACAGTCAAAGGACTGAAGAATGAATAAATATGTGGTCCTATCTTACTGAAAATTTCATCTAATGGACTTTTGTTTCAATATTCTAGCATCCCCTGCCTATTTAGTTGATTTGAAAGCACTGAAAAATGTTCAATGATTATTATTTCCCTTTCATCAGATCAGAAGATTCTACTGCAGAATCCTCCACAAATGTAAATCTTCAAACCATGGTATTTTTCTTCAGGATCTAGTGATTTTAGTTTCTAATGTAAAATAGTCTGTGATTAATATAGTATTCATAGCCCCGTACAATTGTGACATATTCTTGAATAATGGTAAAAGTTTACATTTATGTCACAGAATTAATATAATCTAATTTACATTAATTAAAATTAATGTTTAGAACTGTGCCAAGCATTAATGCAGTTCAGTGGTTAGCAGTCTAGGGTTAGTGGGCTAAATCGGGCTTGCTGCCTGTTTTTGGTAAATAGAGTTTTATTGGAGCCATGCCCACTCATTTACATACTGTCTAGGTCTACTTTTGCACCACAAAGACAGAGTTGAGTAGTTGTGAAAGACACTATATATGATATGGTCTGTAAAGCCTAAAATATGTACTATCTGGTGTGTTAAAGAAAACATTTGTTGACCCTCAATGTAAGTACTAGTATTATCCGAGTTTATGGAAGAAGAGTAACTGAACCTCAGTGCAGTTAAATAAATTGCCCAATATTACAAGCTAGAAAGTAGTAGACCCCAAATTTGAATCTAGGACTAGCTCCCAAACTTATGATCCTAATTACCACATGCAATACGTCCCCAAAATGTCTGAAGGTCACCATGCATGCAGAAGTAATATAAGTGTCACAGTGCAGAGAAAACTTGTGTTGAGAACAACAGGATGACCCTAGATATACTTAGCACCATTTTATTATTCAGCTACAAAGAAATGTAGTGAATACAGACAGATTGTTTGGTAAGCAACTTCAACTGCTTAGAGAAAAAATTAAGTCCAACTGTAATCAATGCTATATAAATGAAACAATCTATCACCAGTTCTACTACCTATAGATATTATATATTAGTAGAGCACATATAACTTTTGCAAGGGTTCCCCTCTACGTAATCACTTACCTCTCACAGTATAGTATGTAGATATTTCAGGGCTGGGATATCTGAGATTTGGATTACTTGACCAAGTCAGAGAGGAGCTGGTGCCAGGGTAGATACTTGAACCTAGACCTCTTCCTAGCCAATCATTGCTTTGCATATTAAAAAAATTATTCAAATGTTATATTCTGATCAATAAATATTACTAAGTCTGTAATAATACAGACCAGAGATTTCTGAAGGTCAAGAATGAGAATGTGGGGCTTCCCTGGTGGCGCAGTGGTTAAGAATCTGCCTGCCAATGCAGGGGACACGGGTTCGAGCCCTGGTCTGGGAAGATCCCACATGCCGCAGAGCAACTAGGCCTGTGAGCCACATCTACTGAGCCTGCGCGTCTGGAGCCTGTGCTCCGCAACAAGAGAGGCTGCGATAGTGAGAGGCCAGCACACCGCGATGAAGAGTGGCCCCTGCCTGTCGCAACTAGAGAAAGCCCTCGCACAGAAGCGAAGACCCAACACAGAAAAAAAAAAAGAATAAGAATGGAACAGAATCAAAGAAAAGGAAGAATAGCAAGAATTTTAGCAAAAAGCAAGAGCAACTGTTGAAAGTCTTGTTATGGTAAATTCAGTGTTCTTATTTTCTTCGAAAAGCCCAACCTGTGTCTTGACAGAGTAGAATTCCCAGAATATTCTTTCCTTAGCCCTCAGCTGATGACTCCAAAATAAGGCAGCCTCCTCCCTCTAGCTACACACATACTCTACGACTCTGGAAATTCAATCAACTTTGGAAATTCAATCAACTCAGTCGCCTGGCCCTTGACAGCTTCTCTGGTGGTCTCAGCCCTGTTTATGATCAATTAACCCTCACTTTTGTTTTGCCTTAGGCTGTGAGTTGTCATAAAAACTCAAGGAAGGAACTGGATTTTGGAAGTGCCTCAAGAAACCCTCCAGATTCACAGACCATTGACTGTGGAGGCTATCACAGTCTGTGAGCTCAGATGTATGGAGGACCAAGGGTAGGTGCAAGGGAATGCCTTGTGAAGAAAGAAATGAAGGCGATCTTGCATGTGAAAATAGGGGAAATTAAACCAAAACTCATGCAAATACCTATTTTTTTTTGGATGCACAACATGTGGGATCTTAGTTCCTCCACCAGGGATTGAACCCATGGCCCCTGCATTGGGAGTGTGGAGTCTTAACCACTGGACCACCAGGGAAGTCCCACAAATATCTATTTTTGAATGGTTGTTGACAAGCATCCCTCAGCTCTGCCATATACGATGATTCTGTTTGTTACCTTGATTCATAGTGAGACATTAGTCACACAATTTTAATAGTAGATTCCAGTATAAAATTACCCTTCTTATAAAGGTAACTTCCACACAAGAACATAAAGTGCTATTGTGGTGTCTCCTTAAAAACTCTTTCAATCAAAAGAGACATTTGGTGCTCTTTTATTATTCTTTTCAATGATGTTTAAAGAAAAAAGAATCAGGCACAGAATTTCCCATAAAAAGGGAAATTTGACAGAAAAACATGTTGATTGAAAGCTTCAGTTCATGCATAAAACTGCTAAATCAACTGAGTTTACCAAGAAAGGAAACTTTTTATTCCAGTTAAAGCTTAACTTTTGACATATAATGGAAACATGAAAAATTTAGATGTTGTCATAAAATGAACATAACAATTCATTCACCTCTCAGTATCCACTTGAATACCTCATTTAATTATTCTTCTTTAGTATGAGTTGCATATTGCACATAGTTTTTCTAGAGACCATGCTTCATGATCATTTTAAAGATTTCTTTTAATTTATCTCAATGAAAAAAACCCAGCAACCTTGTATCACATTATATGCAAAACACAGGAAGAAACCTAATCTGGGATAAAGGGAAGTATTAATTATATAGGATACTTAATTTTATTTTGCTGAGATTGTAACATAAGAAAAGGTAACTATATTTTGAAATTAAAGTATAGAGCAAAAAGATATGGCTACAAAGGTATGTAATTGTTCATCTTTCTTTTATATGTGCACACATGTGTTCATATGTGGTATCATCTCATGCTCTCATTTTTAAGGCATTAGAGGATGAATTCAGGGAAGAAAGAGAAATATTAATAGTACCTGTCTTTCTATTCACTCTGTTATGAAAAGTATGGCTAAAATACTTTTGAGGGGATGGCATTTTGAAAATTTCACTGTAGTAATAACTTAATTTTCTAAATTTATTACAGGCATAGCAATCATTCCAGCTTTACAACTGAATGGAACAAAGTGAGCTCTTAAAAGAGGCAAATCACACTACAAAATGAAACTAAGAATGGTGTACTAATCTCATGTGCAAAGAGAGGTTCTTAGGCATGAAACTATTAATTTTATATATTTCTAACACTTATGGCACTCGTCATCTTTGTTTCCAAGCTTGGCAGGAAGTAATATACCACTCACCATAAACAAATAGTATTAATGTTGCCAGAAGAATACTGTATAAAAATAATTATTAGTGATTTGGGTCTTTGGATTAACCAGAAGCTATAAGAGAATGACTTAAACAAAAAAGCATCTTGACAATTTCTAAATAAAAATAAACCTACTTTACAATATTTTAAAAAGAGAAATAGCTATTTTCAAATAACAAATGAAATATATTCTTATTCTGAAGTCCCTTCATACAGATGATATCATTTTGGTGAACACCCTTCTAGGCATCTCTCTGTGGGTATAGATTCATAAGGAACATTATGATGTTTTTAATTTTTAAACTTTTACTTTAAAAATTCTCATATAGTGAAATTGACTTGTTTCCTTTTGGTGTACAGTTCTATATGTGTTAGCATAGATGCAGATACATGTAACCACCACCACAATTAGGTTAAAGAACAGTTCCATCACCCCCAAAATCTCCCTTGTACTATCCTTTTAGAATGCCACTCTTCCTCTACTCCTAATGCCAGGCAACCACGCTGTTCTGTTCTGTTCTAGAATGTCATATAAATGGAAGCACACAGTATGTGATCTTTTGATGTTTTTTTTTTATTTTTGGCTGCACCTCGCAGCATGAGGAACTTCCCCAGCCAGGGATTGAACCTGTGCCCCCTGCAGTGGAAGTGCAGAGTCTTAACCACTGGACCACCAGGGAAGTCCCCAGTATGTGATCTTTTGAGACTGGATTCTTTCACTCAGTATGTCTTTGATATCCATCCAAGTTATTTTTCATATCAGTAGTTTTTTTTAAAATTTATTATTTTATTTTTGGCTGCATTGGGTCTTTGTTGCTGCATGTGGGCTTTCTCTAGTTGCAGTGAGTGGGGGCTACTCTTTGTTGCGGTGCACGGGCTTCTCGTTGCAGTGGCTTCTCTTGTTGCGGAGCATGGTCTCTAGGTGTGTGGGCTTCAGGAGTTGTGGCTCGTGGGCTGTAGAGCACAGGCTCAGTAGTTGTGGTGCACGGGCTTAGCTGTTCCATGGCATGTGGGATCTTCCCAGACCAGGGATAGAACCCGTGTCTGCTGCATTGGCAAGCAGATTCTTGACTACTGTGCCACCAGGGAAGTTCCAGTTTGTTCTTTTTAACAGTTGTATAGTATTCTATTATATGGATATACCACTGTTATTTATCCAATCACCCAAAGCAGGCAATTTAGGCTCTTTCCAGTTTGGGGTTATTATGAATAACACTTCTATAAATGTTTGTGCACAGCTTTTTGTGTGAACATAAGTTTTCATTTTTCTATGGTAAGTATTCTGGAGTGAGAATGCTGGGTCAAATGGTAAGTGTATGTTTAACTGTATATGAGATATAATATAATACTTTAAACATTAAATCAAAGCACTGATATAATACCAAAAAGACAAACAAAAGTCCTCCTCTGTAATGGATACATTTTAATGCCATTTCTGAGATGTGAAATTCTAGAAAGTTTCAGAAAAACAACACAGTTGCCTTTCATTCTGAAAGAAAAGAAAAATATTTTCCCTCATTATTTAGCTAATAAAAAGGATTATGAATGGAGAGAACACAAAACCATGGATGGTTATTTCAAAGTTCTTTTCATGGTCACAAAGTCATCTGAAATTTCCTACATCCTCATTAAGAACCTGAAAAGCTTAAGAATAGACTGGGAAAGAAAGGGTGGATTCAGACAATTTGCCCCATTTTTGTTCATCTCAATGCTTCCAATTCTGTTCTTGCATCAGTTGCAAAAATGAAGTTACAAGAACAACAAACATAATCCTCTTAAATGCAAATAAACATAGTAGAGGAGAATTGAAGGGTAAATAGTTCCTAACAAAGAAAGCAAAGGGCAGGAAAAATGGGAAGGAGAGCTCCCTGAGTTGTGTCTAGAAAGCAACAGAGTGTGAAAGCTGCTAGAAACAGCAGCAAATGACAGAGAAATGGCTGTCCTAATTTTCCAGTTAGTTTGGGCTTAGGGTTGTATAGAGCCCATTATGAGACAGGGCAGCCATGAGACACCTTGATCCATGCCTTCCTTGAGGTAGCTTTCAGTACCATATCTTCCTATGGTTATTACTTCCCCAGAAAAATTTCCATGCCTATTACCTAGTTTTGACTGATGATAGTAATTCTGACAGAGAAAGTGTAATGAAACATCTAAGTTTTGTCCATTTGTTTATTTCATGAAAATTCACTAATAGCTCACAATGTGCCAGGTACTCTTTTAGGCACTGTGGATACACTGGTGGTCAAAAATAGACAAAAATGCCTGTCCTCTTGGATCTGGCATTCCAATGTAAGTCAAAATGATTTAGCACTAGACATTTGTGTTCTTCCATGATGGTTCTGGTCTAAGCCTTAAACCAAACTCTAAGGTGTAGAAATTTATTTATAAATTGTTAAAACAGTTTTGACTTCTGTTTAAAAAATTTTGAAAATCAGAGCTAACTTGGCCTCACATTAGACATTTATCACTGCAAGAACTTGCCAATTAGCTTATATCTTACTCATTTTATGGGTTAATGAATCTGATTTCTGAGATAAGAATATGAGAATATGTGTGTGTGAAAATGTAAACACCTGTTTATCAGTATCTAATGTCTTAGTAATTACATAGTGATTATGTCCTGTTTCTAGGTTACCATAATAATTTGTTAATTATTCTTTTCAGTAGAATGTTATTCAAACTGCAGTGATTAAAAGGATTCACTTCTGTGGTTTTTGTATTTGTATTTTGACCCTTCTACAGAATAGTTCATATTTATGCTAATTTGTCCATAATTTGTCATCTTTCCTAGGGATAAACCAGGTGGGCTGCTGATCCTTCAGCAGTGCTGCTCACCAAGTGGTTCCATGATGTTAGCAGTATAGGGCTAATTGCAGATCCTCAGTTTAAAAAAAAGCACGTATTGCCAACAAACACATGAAAGAATGCTCAACATCATTAATCATTAGAGAAATGCAAATCAAAACTACAATGAGGTATCATCTCACACCGGTCAGAATGGCCATCATCAAAAAAATCTAGAAACAATAAATGCTGGAGAGGGTGTGGAGAAAAGGGAACACTCTTGCACTGCTGGTGGGAATGTAAATTGATACAGCCACTATGGAGAACAGTATGGGGGTTCCTTAAAAAACTAAAAATAGAACTACCATATGACCCAGCAATTCCACTCCTGGGCATATACCCTGAGAAAACCATAATTCAAAACGAGTCATGTACCACAATCTTCATTGCAGCTCTATTTATGATAGCCAGGACATGGAAGCAACCTAAGTGTCCATCGACAGATGAATGGATACAGAAGATGTGGCACATATATACAATGGAATATTACTCAGCCATAAAAAGAAACGAAATTGAGTTATTTGTAGTGACATGGATGGACCTAGAGTCTGTCATACAGAGTAAAGTAAGTCAGAAAGAGAAAAATGAATACCGTATGCTAACACATATATATGGAATCTAAGAAAAGAATAAGGTCATGAAGAATCTAGTGGTAAGATGGGAATAAAGACACAGACCTACTTGAGAATGGACTTGAGGACATGGGGAGGGGGAAGGGTAAGCTGGGACAAAGTGAGAGAGTGGCATGGACATATATACACTACCAAATGTTAATTAGATAGCTAGTGGGAAGCTGCCCCATAGCACAGGGAGATCAGCTTGGTGCTTTGTGACCACCTAGAGGGGTGGGATAGGGAGGGTGGGAGGGAGGGTGATGCAAGAGGGAAGAGATATGGGAACATATGTATATGTATAACTGATTCACTTTGTTGTAAAGGAGAAGCTAACACACTATTGTAAAACAGTTATACTCAAATAAAGATGTTAAAAAAACAAAAACAAAAACAAACAAAAAACCACTCTAACCACCCCCCCAAAAAAGAATCAATCTCCACTCATTTTGCCCAAATTAAGGATGAAAAGCAGATGCAGACAACACCTCCAGCCACTGTGTGGTCCCAATCAAGCAAATAGAAATTCAAAGAGGACAATATATGCATAGCTGTGCCTGTCGCATTGATTTGCAGGCCTGTTTCATTTGTGGACTATGATAACACCAACCAAACAACAAACAAACAAAACCAAACCCTGACTATGCAAAGCCAAAAAAGTATAGCACTATAGATAGCACAGATGTTAGAAACCTTCCAGCATTATGTGAGAACAAAGCTGGTGCTCTGGTTGTTGAAATGATTAAAAGTCTCCTTCTGTGATGATTTGGAAAGGCATCTGAGGTGCAGGGAGCAGGTTGCTCTGTGATTTGCAAAAGAGATGGGTGTGCATTTATTTACTGTGATAATCTGTGGACTGGGATCTCTTTGAGCAATTAAACCGCATTTATTTTTAATAAGAAGTATGGGGCTTTTCTTCTTAGCTTAAGTACATTGATACAAGCTTAATTTTTTCGGACTAGCTACCTATTCCTGTGCCAAATTTGTTGAGGCTTCCTGCTATTTGGTGAAACACTAGAAGGCAAAGATGGGCCTTGTTTATTTCTGGGTCACTCTATCTAGTACATTGTACTGTGCAGAGGGTGCTAAGGCATATTTGGGCTGAGCTCTTTAGTAGTTTGTTAGTGTTGGATTCTGATTTAGGAATCAGGAGTCAAAATATGAAGACCATTTATCATGAGTTGTCAGCCTACTTAGGTTCTCTGCACGCTATTCATTTTATTAGTCTGTTGTATCCTATTTACTCTCCTTTGCTGCCATTTTCCAGGGCTGTTCACTCTTCTCTCCTACTATTTTCTCTTTCCTGAAAGTAAAAGTAAGGACTATAGGATCCTACAACCCTATTTCTCCTCCTCTGAGACTCTCCTCTGTGCAGCTTACTCTGTAGGTATAGTCCTTTTCATTTATGAGACCGGATCCTTGGGAAGGTTTAAGAGGAGCCCCACCAGAGGTCACCAAATACTAGAGTATTGTTGCTGCTAATGGATAAAGCATAGTGGTGTTCATTTCCTGAATTGTACAGAAGACTACGTTTTTTGGCAAACAAACTATATCTCTATGTGGCTTAAAGACATGGCCTAAAGGAACTTCAGATTCTGCCATCAGATCTCCTCAAAGCTTTAAAGGCTCCCTTTTGAGTAGAAGTGACTGCAAACAAGAAGAAAGGTAACTAATAGGTGGAGACCTACTACATGTCTATTATTCTCATTTAACGTTCACAGCAATACAATGATATATATTATCATTCACATTTTGACCATCCAAGTCATTTAACTTCTCTAAGTCACACAGTCACATAGCCAAAGAGGGCAGAACCAGCTCTAAACTGGAGTTGCGTAGGATCTGCTTTCTCTACCATTCCCCTCTTCCTTGAGCTAATGTCAGATCACACTCATGCTATCTGGTCGCCACACATTTGCTTCAATGCTTTTTCCACTATCCCTTCTTGCCCCTTTTCTAGGGATAAGAGATTTAGGGGGAACTAAACAACTGAAATTTACAGATTTTGGTTCAGGATTGTAAATATGGGGTTATTTTAGACAGCATGTTGTGTATGCCTCTTATAGAATTCTAGGCTGTCCCAAGTTGAATTTCTAATGTCTCTGAGGGACAATGGTTCTCCAACTTCAGTGTTCATGAAAATCATCAGAGCAGATTCCCTTTCCTGGCCTCCTTCTCAAAGATGTTTTTTCGGTACGTCTGTAGCAGGCTTGGAAGTGAACTTTGGTAACAAGAACCTCAGGGGAAGCTGATGAAGGAGGTTCCTCAGCTCATTTGTTGACTAAGGTTGTAGTGCTTTAAAATCTGTACAGTTCCCTTCAACATATGCTTCTCCAAGGCAATTTGCCTACAATTCTGAAATCATCAGTTTTCTGAATATTTAACCATTATGAAATAATGATTCTATCATAGATGGATTTCTAAAATTCACTTTGAGGGGACAATAAGTGATTCACGCCACCGGGAGGCAGTATATACAAAGCAGTAATACCATGTAAACAAGCATTTGACCAGGGAATATTTTTAAGAACTGGGAATTTAAAATCTGTGTGTGTATGTGTATGTTAGGGAAATAGGTAAGTGTTGTAGTCACTACACCAATTTTACAAAAACATACAAACAAACAAAAAGTCCTTAAAATGGTATTCTTTAAGAAAAAGAAAAAACTGAAAGGAATCTATTTTGTCAAAAGAACCAGTCATATTTAAAATTGACCACCCGAAGTCAAAGATAAATGCTAAAGTGAGATTTTTGGAGGGTAGATATTTGTATACGTAAGATACTCCTAGCAGCTATTTCAGGATCTCTTTCACTGTTCATGTTGCTGGAAGAGTCTTTGCAAAATGGTTTTTCCAAAGTGTACCAATAGCCTATTGTGAATGAAACAATGGAACCCACTGTTCACTGAAAGTGAGAGGTAAACTTTTCGATCTGAATCCATAAAAGCTTGGCAAGTGATCATTCCTCTTATGTAAGTACCTTTATTTTATAATTTCTGTTGGCACTGTAATTTCTCAAAGACATCACTTCAAGGATCCCAGGAATGGTAATATAATTTTTTTTTTTTTTTTTTTTTTTTTTTTTTTTTTTGCGGTACGTGGGCCTCTCACTGTTGTGGCCTCTCCCGTTGAGGAGCACAGGCTCCGGACGCGCAGGCACAGCGGCCATGGCTCACGGGCCCAGCCGCTCCGCGGCACGTGGGATCTTCCCGGACCGGGGCACGAACCCGTGTCCCCTGCATCGGCAGGCGGACTCTCAACCACTGTGCCACCAGGGAAGCCCGGTAATATAATTTGATATCATCCTGAAAATGGAATAATAAAGCATGAACTTGTGGAAGAAAATTTAGAAGTTCCATATTATCACGTCGGGTAGCTGAAGAGAAGAGGGTGGGAAGGTCAAGGTCTTGGAAATGAAATGACACACTTCTTATTTTGAAAAAGAGATTTAAACCATCTTAGAACATATCTTTTTCCACAAAACAATGAACATTAATGAAACACCTAATTGTCTTATTGAAAATGGCAGGGAGAGGGCGGATATATGGGTGGCCTGGGTAGGAGTGAAATTCCACTTGGGTAGGAGTTTAGAATAGGAAATTGTCACCTAGGTAATAAAACACTCAAACAGAGATAACCAAGGGCTAACCAGCTAAAGCGTAATTCCAAAGAATCTATTCAACTGAGGCAATCCAAAGGGGAATATGAGTGCCAGGAACCTGGGATATGGAGACGATTCAAAACACATTCAACTGGAAGCAAATTAATGGGTGGAGGAAAACTGTGGTTCAGAGCAATAACCTTTTAGGGCTAGAATTTGTACATTGCTTTTATGAGACATTTCGTTCATAGTATATAGGAAGATGACCCTAATATAAAAGGCTACCATAACATAAAGGGCAGACTAGAAAGGCACTGATTAGTACCTCTCAACATCTACCTCTACCTTGATCCATACTGATTTGTGAAAAAGAGACATTGTATCACAGCAGAGACAGGGAGTGGATCCATTTTTGGCACTGCTACCCTGATTAATATTAAACTGACAGGAAAACAACCCAGGCTCTAGAAACATCACCACTGGAACCCACCAATGGCAGACATTCGGGCACACCACCTGAGGACCAAGTTGAACCACACCAATGAAAATGCAGTACATACTTGCTGGTGACCACAGATGCTGAAGCAGAATCATCTGGTATCTATTTACATACTGTATAAATAAAGACAGCCTATCTAAAGGGTACTCTTTGGTATATGATGTCAGTTACTGGGTTGCTGCTAAGGTTCATTCACATGGTTTGAGATCCTTTTGCATTCCTAAGTCCTCCAGCTCATCACTGTACACATCCCCACCAGTGACACTGCATCATCAAAGACAACTTCCTACAAAGATGGGTGCTATGACCAAAGGGCTCTGTTATCTGTCTTAATTAGTGAGAAAAGAGAAAGGAAGCAGAAATAAGTACACAGGCTGCTTATGTTCCATTTTGTTACTCTTCCATTCTTTCTTCCACCTTTTATTTTAAATTAGAAACTGTTCTCTTGGCCAATACGGGGTAGAGCTAGAAGTGTGCTTTTGATAGTGATATCCAGCTGAGATGAGTGTTTTGTGATGAAGGCCCTGAATCCATTCTGACCTAGTTTGAATGTCTGAAATAATGCTGGGCTATTCTCTGTGTAGGCACATGGGAGTCAATCTTGGAAAAGCAGTTCACTGAGGCAAAAGGGAGAGCTTGTTAGCTGAATGACAGTTAGTTAGAAAAAGAAATGGTGAAGGATAATTTGCAGACAAGACATGCTAGGTGCTTGCTGATGATGGATAACCCAGCATTTGGAACAAATTTCCTTCTTATATAAGGCAGGGTATTTATAGGCTTTATATTTATGGGTAGCTGAAAAGCTACCTGACACAACATTCCTTATGTTCTGCTCTGATGATATTTAGGATATGCCAAGTTAATATCATGAATGACCAGGTCAAACAGATAACCCGTGAATCTGAGAACGTGTTAGAAGACACTACCAACACTCATTCTCTCATACATCCAACTAGTAGAAGATTCAACGCATGGCATGCGTTCTTCTTCTAGCCTATGGTTGCCCAAATGGGGAAAAATTGGCAAGGAAGAAAAAATGTCAACTTTAGTAACTTAGAAAAAGGTCTAGATTTCAAATTATCACAAAATCAGATGACTATGGAAAGAACAACAGAAAATGACAGAAATCCCTTTGATTCATTTAATTAAGCAAGTTCTGCTTCTAATGGCTACATAAGCTGAACTGGAGTGTGTAGCATTATCTAGCAAGGTGTGTGAGTCACTGTCACTTTGAGGGAAGACACCATTGCCCCCATAGGGGTAAAGTCTATAGTTCTGTAGAATTTAAGATGGAGTATCACTGTCTACACTGCCTCAGAGGACTTCTTTGTCATTTGGGTGGCTGTGTTGTGTATCAAAATGGCTCTTGTGGATACTGCATATGAGACTCTCACACGCTCTCACTGGTTCAGAAAACATCTTTGTGGAAAGCAGATGATGGCCTCCCAAATATGTACACATCTTAACCCACAGAACCTGTGACTATGTTACCTCACATGGGAAAAGGGTCTTTGCAGATGTGATGAAGGTTATGGACTTTAAGTTGGGAGATTATCCTGGTGGGCTCATTCTAATCACATCAGTCCTTAAAAGCAAAGACTCGTTCTCGCTGTGGTCAGCAATTGACACCACGAAGGGAGAAGGGAGATGAGATGTTGCTGGCTTTGAAGATAGAGAAGGGGGGCCATAAGCCAAGAAATGTGGGCAGGCCTCTAAAGCTGGAAAAAGCAAGGGAACTGAGTTTCCCCTAGAGTTTCCAGAAAGGAATTCAGCCCTGTGGACACTGTGATTTTATCCCAATGAGACCCGTCACATTTCTGACATTCTGAACTGTAAGATGACAAATTTGTGTTGCTTTAAGCCACTAAGCTTGTGGTCATTTGTTACAGCAGCAATAGTTATCTAATACAATCTGCATACAGACAAATCTCCAATCCATGTTTCTCGTATTCTAGTTGTACCTACTCTTTTCGCACTTTCTTCTTAATTAAAGAATATCGGGCTTCCCTGGTGGCGCAGTGGTTGAGAGTCCGCCTGCCGATGCAGGGAACACGGGTTCGTGCCCCAGTCCGGGAAGATCCCACGTGCTGCGGAGCGGCTGGGCCTGTGAGCCATGGCCGCTGAGCCTGCGCATCCGGAGCCTGTGCTCCGGAACGGGAGAGGCCACAACAGTGAGAGGCCCGTGTACCACAAAAAAAAAAAAAAAAAAAAAAGAATATCAAGCTTTAGATGTCTCTTAGTAATTTTTAACTTAAGCTGGATGATATAACAATACTGAGCCTGAGATAGGAGGTCTCATGGTTCAGCCTGGCAAACAGGACAGGTAGCAACAGGCAGGAAGCTATCTCCTAATACCTCTCCCCATCCATATTTTGCTGTAGCACACTGGAAAAAGGCAAGTCTCAAATTCAAACAGACACCACTCTAAGTCCTGGCTCTGTTACTTATTTCCTGCCTCATATGAGTTATTTTATTTAATATTTGGGAGACTCAGTTTTGTCATCTACAAAAGTAAGCAATAATATCTACTTTTCAGGATACCCATGAAGATTAATTGAGATAACATAAGCAGAGTACATATCAGGGAGTCCTACACATATTGTTATACATAGTAGGTTGTTAACTATTACAAACAACAGAAGCTCTCTAGGATGAGGCAGAAGCTGGAGAAAATGACCTGGTGATGGAGTAGAGAATTAGAGACATACAGCCAGAAGGCAAGATGCAGTTTCTAAAAAGAACACTCTTTTCAAGTCACCATTGTTCCTATGCTTGGCATTGATCAATGGGCAGAGTCGAAAGTGAGGGTCGTCATTAGGCGGGCAATCCATAAAGCAGCACTAACATCAGAACACAAGGAGAAGGAGGGGTGCTTTCTTTAGGTAATTATGATGAAGGCAAGCCAGGAAAACCAGAAAGGAGGTGGAAGAGGTTTCCTGTGACGTGGAACACACAGAGTCTATTAGAGCTGTGATCTGGGAGGCCGGGGGAGGGGGAGTAGATTTAGCAGTTCAGCATCTGCATCTCATATCCCATACCCATAACTGATGTTAAGCCTTCCATTGAATGGGGGGCGGGCAGAGCAGCCTCAATACCCTCTGCCTCAGTCAGGATCCTCTACGTGGGACCATCTCCTCCCCAAGACTCCAAAGCAGAAGAAATAACCAAGAAAGTGAAAATAATCATTTAAAATGTCTTCTTCTTTTCCTCCTTCTCATACTTTCCCTCTTATTTCTCTCTCTCTCTCTCTCTCTCTCTCTCTGTAACTGACAAGAGTCAGATTCCTTGACTTTGAATGTTGTTTTACACCATTCTATCTTTTGCTCTCATTATCCAATCTACCACCAAGCCATGTCCATTCAGCATGCTGAAGAACTTCCATCAGTCCTTTTCCATTATTGATCCTGACTGGCCACCTTCTAAGGCAGCTTCCCTGAGCAGCTGTCATCTTGTCAGTAACTCCTTTAGGTCACTACTGTCTTTCATTCCCACAGTAGTTTTCTATCACACTTCCATAATGAAGCCAAAGAAGGCACACTAATCTACTGTGCCCATATTTATAAAAATGCTCCAGTTCTTTCGTGAGCGCTCTACTGTACTTAGGGAAGCCCTCACTCCATCCCAATTTTCCATTTCTGCTCTATGCAGTGTCCTCCAGATTATCCCAAGGAAGGCCTTGTGTTCTAATTTTTTTTCAAGTTCAAGTAACTCAACAATTCTCAAATAGTTCATAGTAATTGACTGATAAGGTACAGTGCTCACCCTGGTTACCCATAGAACAGGAGTAGCTGTTGTATCCCTCCTTGAAATCAAACGAATTTTACAACAGGGAGGGGACTAAAACAAGAAGCTCATGTTACTACCCTAATTCTTGCTCAAAACAGTCTGATTCTACGTGAGAGTTCTACAATGAGACTCTTAGCTTCTGCTGAAGCCCATGGCTTCAGCACTCCGTGTTCCACCACAGCTTATGAAGTTGCCTCTGGTGACCTCCATTTTGCTGCTCATCAAAAGCACTAACCATCACCAGTCCTTCTACTGAGAAGCTTAAGGACAGTGGCTCCCATGGGGATGTGGGCCTTCTGATGTCTTAACCTGAAAAAAGTATTTGACACTCCACAACACTCAAATGCCGAGGATATTTTTGGCTGCATATTAATCTCACAGTGATCAAATAATGGGCATGGATGTATTCTAAGTGTGCTTTAAAACTCTGAAATGCATATGAATATTGTTTTGTCCCACTATAATTACTACTTTGAAATTCTAGGACAGATAAACTCCTGAGTACTAGTGCATAGACTAAGAAATCATTATATCAAAAGAAGGCTCTCAGTAGCTTCCCTCGTCCTGTCCATCCTCTACCTAAGGTGGTGCTCATTTTATGGTCTCCAATGAACTCCGTATCTGCAGATGAAAGTATAAAGAGGAAATAGAGAGGGTATAGTTTGAGAAATCTGAAATTCTCATTGGTTGAGTGTAAATCTAACCCATATTTTACACTCTAGGATGTTGAAAAGGAGGTAAAAAAAAACGTATGCAGTCACCTCTCCACACTGCGTCCCTCTTGATTTTGCCAATGAGAACCTGAACTTTGTAGTTAAGCGTTCTTTTTATTTGATGTTTACAGAAATTTAGAGTAAGATATGTTTCCAGAAAATGTAAATCATTAATCATTTGCTACTATATCTCTGTACAATACTTTTTCCAACTGGTCCTCTGGCCCTGAATTGAACTCCAAACAAATGAAAATCAAAGGCGAACTCTGTTGTCGGTGTATTGTATGGTTGTTCGCTTCATTAATTCATTGAGTTAGTAGTTCAAACAACTAACACCACATGACTGCCAACTATGTGCCAGACAATGTGTTAAGCATTAGAGCAGGGGATCCAGCCAAAGAGGATGATGTTTGGGATTTATTATTGCAAGTTTCTCCTCCATGTATAGGGCTGTCCATTGGGTGCACTCAAGTCTGAGAGGCACTGACTGATAGGAAGAAAAAGATTCCAAAATATCTGGGGGAATAAAGTTAGAGGTGGAAATTTTGACCAATTTCTTTTTTTTTTTTAACTTTGCGAGGTCTCTTGGGAATCATTCTGGGTGGAGTAGTTACAAGATGTGTAAAGTTTAGAACTGGAGATCATATTGCCTTTTTATGATACAGATTGCTCAAGGTCAAATTAAACAAAAAGAAAATTAAACTTCTATGTGATGTCATAGTTCAGCTTGGGAGACAGTGACTAGTTCATTTGAGTCAAAAGTCATAGGATTATGCTTTGAAGAATTTCACTAGAAAAGAAAAACAGTAGGTCATGAGGGATTTACTTTGTAATAAGTTCGCCACCTGTCTGTCTATTCAAGCTACTCTGAATAATAATTCAAAACCAGTTTATATTATTAATGCCACCAGAGGTCATTCCACTAAATAAAGTTCAAAAATCTAATAAGCTGTCTTAGTTAGGTATTCGGTTTCTTAAGTAACATGTAAATTATAAAATCTCCGCACCTTAAGTAGGTCTTAGTGATGATTGAGAATTCTATGAATGATTCTATTCAAGAGTTTGTGACCTACAAAACTGGAGGGAGATAATGGATAAATATGGATTTGAGGGGAGGCTGCACTATTTAAAAAATCCAAAGTACATTGTTTATTCTCTCAGTGCTTAGAATTCCAAGAACTGTCATCTCCAGGAAGTTCTGGGTGAACAAGTATGTTCTCCAAAAGTTAATTTTTATTTTTGCTATATAGTACCAAAAATGTTTTTCATTTAACAACAAGCAAAAAACATGCAGAAGTCTGGGTTCCAAAGTCAGGAGCAAAAGCTTATTTATTCCGTAACATTAACTGGAATATATACAATTTCAATATATACAATATTATTATTTTCTTTTTTTTTGGCCAATATATTCTACATTGTGAATGTGGTGAATAAGGGGGCATGGACCTTGTTTTCACACCACTCCAGGCTCCAATTTCACGTCTGATCCTAAGTGTCAGAGCAATCCAGGGCAAGTTGCATCCCAACAATATCTACCTTACAGGATTGCTGGGAGAATTCAAAGCAGTAGTGAACATAAAGCATTTAGCACATCACATGATGCCTAAAAAGTAATCCATAATTGATGGTGGTAGCTGATATTATTTTAATATCTACTATCACACATATTTTCCCTAGCAATAATCCAGGGAGCACAAACTATTTTGTTGATTTTAAGAAGGCTCTCACCTCAAGCAGTGGTCAGAGCTCAGACTCCTGCGGCAGTGATGTCAAGAACTCTGGTGCCTTCCATAAGTGACAGTTCATTCATGAGGGCCTTTTGTTAGTTAGGGATTCTTCCCTCAGCTTTTTCTACTGAACAGTGGCATGACTTTATGAAATTATATCAACCTCAGTGATAATGTTGGTAATGAAAATCATAATAAAAATAAAATATACCATTTGCTGCATACCTATCCTGTGTCAGATACTTTACAATGTACTTTACACACGCTCTACCTCATTTTATACTTGCAGCACAGAAGACTTCACTTCCTTCAAGTCTGTTCAAATGTCCATTTATCATAAAGGCTGTGTTTGATTCCTAATAAAATAGCAGCCTTATAATCCTCTCTTGCTCCCTTATCCTGACTTATTTTTTTCATGGTGCTCGTCATCTCCAGATACTATACAACATATTTGCTGGTGGTCTTTAGTGTCTTCTTCAACTAGATGGCGGCTCCGTGACAGTAGTTAAGGTGCTTGTTCAGTGCTGTACTCCCAATCCTGGAACAGTGCCCGTCACATGTAGACAGTCAATAAATATTGAATGAATGAATGAGTCATCCTATGAGGTAAGGTTTTATTAGTCATATTTGGGGAGTGTCAAACCGAAACTCAAATAAATCAGGAAAATTCTAGGGTGTCCCTCCACCCGACTGAGCTGGTAAGTGATATGGCTAACAATTAAACTCAAGTCTAACTCCAGAGCAGAGTGCGCTCCATTAATTCTGGCCTAAAATGGCACTCATTCCAAGTCCTACTCTAGATCAGGATCACTGTACTATCAAAATACCTGTCTTTTAAAATATATTCTAAGCTCACATCATAAGTTGAAATTGAAATGACAACAGTGCATGAACAGAAATGACTCCCAAAGCAAATACAGTTATTTCCTGAGCTTCTATTATATAACATCATATGAGAAATGAGATTTCTTAATTTCACTCAATATTGAGATTATGTACATGTGAGAATCTTGCTTTCAACGAAGTAAAATAAGAACAGACCAGAAGGGTACCTTTGAATTTTCCAGTATCATTTATGTGCACGATTTTTTTTAGCGAAAACACTCCTGCTCTAGAGCACTGTTTTTCTAGACAGAATGCAATTTATACCACCAAGTAAGGCAAACTGATTATTTCTCCCAAGTAATTATCTACCTAGGAAACTGCTACCAAGAAGGTAAACGTGAAATCATTGCCTCTTCTCCAGTTGTTTGCTTCTATGCGATTCTTGTGCTTCTATTTGGCTCTGCATGGAATTTTCACGTAGAACACAACAGAGATGCTACAGAACAGTTTCCTAATGCTGTTTTGTTTCCTGTGCAATAGGCCTCCTCTGTTAAGAGGTTGAAAATAATAACACAGCATTTCCCCAAGTATTTCTGAAGGGCACTAGTTGTATGAAATGCTTCACAAAGACTCAAGAATAGAAGTGGGGAGCAGGGGCAGTGCTTTGATCTGACGTAAGGCAATCTCATCTTGCGCAACTAGTATGTTCTTTTCTTGTAGATATCCATAACTACCATTGGCTGGAGGTGGAGAGGGGTTAGCATCCTCTTCTAGGAGTTTTACTCCTAAACTGTAATGTGAGCAAATCTCAAAGCAAATTCTCCTTTAGACATCTATTAACAAGCAATCAAAAAACATCCAGTCAACTCTATGAAGTCAAAAATCTCTTTTAAAGTGATCCAACATCATTTTGCATAAAATTTTCACCCAAGGCAAATATAGTATTAGAGAAAGAATTCAGCTAATTAGGCTAGTAGGAGCCAGGCAATCAAGAAGCTTCCAGAATTAGGAATCGAATTTAGAACACTATTTCTCACATTAAAGGACGAAGATTTACTAGATTTGTATACCTTGTTCATGCAAGGGTAGGGAGTGTCTCTACAGTATTTTAACCAGTACACACATGGGAAAATCACTAATAACACCAATGAAAAGTGTAACATTCTGCTCTTAATGCTAATTAACAAATCCTTCTAACAGCCCATTCTAACAACAGTATGTGAAATAGCAAATCCTCCAGTATAGCTCTGAGGAAAGAGAGCCAAAGTGCTTGTAGGGACCTCCTTTGGAAGTTATTACCATAAGGGCAACTCACCACCTCTAGAGTTTAGCGTAAACTAGGTAATACTGAAGGCCTGTCATGTTGTCAAAGCTGATGGATTATATTTTAAAGTAAATTATAGACACTCTAACAGGTGGGGAGGTCAAATACATTTGAGGAGCAATGCATACTTTACCCTTCTTCTTGAAGGTTCCGAAAGCATAGTAATCTATAAAAGACTCTGCGATATCACACAGTAGAGACTTGCTTAACTTTGTTCAACTCTAAGAACTCTCAAACTTACGTGATAAGAAAATAATAGTTCAGCTAAACACTCTTAATATTTTAAGGAATAGCTCCTGTAGTATGCTCCTTAGACCAGCAGCATCAGCATTACCTGAAAACTTGTTCGTAATATAAACTCTTCAGTCCCACCCCAGATTCACTGAATTAGAAGCTGTATGTGTGGAGCCCAGAAATCTGTTTTAACAAGTCCTTCAGGTGATTCTCATGCATGCATACTAAAGCACGAGAACCAGCATCCCGAAGAACACAATTTAGGGATCTTACTATATAGGCTTGACCCAGAAGAGTATCTTCTTCATTTATCCCGATCAATTTCTCTCTAATGGGAGATCTATTCCATAGCCTATCTGACTTGTAACTCCTAATTTATTCCTTGTAATCATATTTATGTTTAACAGTCTTATTTTGGGGGGGGGGTGGGTATAGACATGTCGGTAGTGGAATTTGTAATTTACTTCTGGCCTGCAGTCCAAGACAATAAGACAGGAAAAGAGGTCACAATCTAATTAACTTTCTAATTAAGGGAACATGGCCGCTTTCTAATCACAGTTACAAAGAATAAAATGTAGTCCATAATTAGAAAGTTACTCTGCTCTATTTAAAATTTGCGTTGTGTCAGCTATTCCATCATCATATTGTTGTTTAACATTTATTCTGAAATGCAGAATCTATTTTCAAAGTGCCTTGGAAGAGGTTTTATTTATCTCTCACATTGAAATTGCAAAATAGATCAGCATTTCACAGGCTGATACAATGAGATGCAGAAAGTTTATGGCATTCACACTATATATATCTTTAACAGAGTTGGGATTTGAGTTCATGGTCCTTGGTAACTACATTTTTTCTTTACCCTCAGTTCAGTGGGTACCATTACTTCTTTTACTACTTTTTTTCCCCCTCTGGCTTTTTCCTTCTTGTTTTGGAGAATGCCAAAACTGTTTTCAGTATCCATATGTAACCATGGCAATCACCTGGATACACATCTGCCTTAAACAGCACTGAGCTATTAGAATCAGTTCTCCGGAGAGTCTAGCAGAATACAATAGATCCATCACAGCACTCTGAGTTTCTCATTTTGATCTCACCAACCATGTGCAAACATGCAGCCAATAATCAATGTCTACCAGTAGATAGTGTTTCTAACATGCTCTACTGTTTCTGCGTCTTAAGAAACCATTTGTGCTCCCAATAAGATGCAAAGATGATTTATGAAAGAAAAAAATAATAAAATTAGACTGCCTTTTTGTTTTACAACACAAAGTTGAAATTAAATGTGTCATTTTTCACCAAAATATTGTTTCCCATTACTGAAGAGAAGCGATGGGCCTGAGGGTCTCATGCATTACACGTGCTTTAGATAGCTAGTAAATAACTTGCGTTTTGCCTATAGTACTTTCTGCCAAGCTCAGCGTTTATTGCTTACAGCTGAATACAGCCACCTAAATCATCCATCACATTTTTATGACCAACTGTAGCTATCCTTCTTATACACCAAGGAGCTGGCGCATTTTAAGAATGAGAATGAGTGAGAGGTGTCTTTACATGCTCAAAAGGACTATGGAAGCAATAAACAGTACATGAATTTTATAAGGGAGGAAAAATATAATACGTTTACCGATATCAGGAGCTAATAAGAGCTTTTGAAATCATCCATCCGAGTACCAACCTCACAGCTGACTTTTCATATTACCATCTTCCCAAATGCTTAGATCATTTAATGTGTGTTACAGTGAGTGTATGTTTTTTAGTGAACCAAGACTGACCATTTTAGATGCAGGCTAGAAGAACAAGTATCACATCAGGGATTTAACAGCTAGGAAGACTTTTTCCTCCTCACTATAATTCTTCAGTTTTAGTTCAAAATGCTATTGCAAATGGTAATTTTTGAGATCACTGAATCCAAACCTCTCATTTTTACTGGTAAATATATGAGGGCCTCTTTGCTTATTCTGGCTATGTTCCTACCAATCTTAGCAGGACTGGCTGGTTAGGTAACACTAGCTGAAGGTGATATATCTACTTCCTCTCAACTTCTTTGTTAAAGTATTCCCTGCCATCTCTCTTCCAGATCTCTTGGGGCATGGGTATCCATTGTGACTTTATGTTAGAATTGCCTTGGGAGTTTATTAAAATACAGATGCCTGGGTTCTATCCCCAGAGATTTGGATCTAATTTCTCCAAACCTGGGGTTGAGCTCAAGAACAGGGATGTTTTAAAAGCTCTCATGGATGAGTCAACTACTGAGAACCTCTTGCTAAAATGAAGAAAAAGCAGAGGAACAAAGGGAACAAAAAATCCCTGCACTCTACAGTATTTCTTGTCCTTGTTTGCTCCTCAAATCCACAATATTTGGGCATAACATTCCTTTTTATTCACTTGAAGGAATATATTTTTTTCCACTCTTAAAGAAAAACGTACTTTCCAGAGGTCATTTCCATCCATTGCCACCTAAGAAGTGTGCATTAGATCCACATTAAGCCTTAAGCTCTCTAGGAACTTTTAATCAAGTGCTCCTCTGGAAAAGCTTTAACCTTTCTTGTTACAGACTATTTTTTAGAGAAGTTTTAGAGTCAAAGCAAAATTGAGAGGAAGGTGCAGAGTTTTCCCATATACCCCTAACCCCCATACAAAAGCTTTCATCTTTAACCACAGTTCATTACTTTCTCCTCTTCCTGCTCTTCTTCTTTATTATCTTTTCTTCTACAATATTTTTTTTTTTGTACAGGAATTTAGAAAAGGTTTTCAAAAGAGATTTCCAAAGGCAAGTTAAAGAAAGGGGCTAAAATGAGACTTGGTGATTTTGTGCATGCCATGTCACTTAACTCTCTGTGACCAATTTGTACAACCTACATCATATGCAGCTAGAGTATTATAGTTAGTTATATGTTTTATTTACACTATTAAATTATAAACTCTTTTGGAGTAAGAACAGTGCATTGTGACTTGTGTTGCTTTATACATCACTCTTCTGAGTAGGTTCTTAAGTGATACCTACTGTAAGGTTGATTTGATATAGAATGATATGTTTACTAGCTTTTGTGAGGTATCTTCAGTCATAATTGATAAATAGTTCTCAATATATTATAATAATTATATATTTCATACAATCAAAGTTTTCCAGTTTTCTTTGTTACAACTCTAGTTCAGAAAATAGCATCAGTATTGAGATTTCCACCTCTCATGCCATTTTTCAGTCCTCCCCCCTCACATACTCTCATTTATGCTCATTTTTAGAAAAGGTATTTTATCAAACTACCAAAGCTATTTCAAAAGTAAATCAAATGATAAAAAGAATTACACAACATGACGAAGTGGGATTTATAAAAGGTATGCAAAGCTGGTTCAACATTCAAGAACCAATTAATGTAATCCATCAGATCAACAGGCTAAAAGAGAAAAATCACGTGATCATGTAATAGCTGCAGAAAAAGCATTTGACAAAATTCAATAACCATTTAGGTTAAAAACACCCAGTAAACTAGGAATTAAGGGGAACTTCCTCAATTTGATAGAGAATATCCACAAAAACCTACAGATATCATCATACTTGATGGTAAGAAACTCAAAGCTTTCCCACTAAGATCAGAAACAAGACAAGGATATCTCCTCTCCCCACTGCTTTTCAACATGGTAGTGGAAGTCCTAGCTATTGCAATAGCTAGGAAAGAAATCAAAGGTATAGGTATTTGGAAGAAAGAAACAAAACAGTCTTTGTTCACAGATGACATGATTGTCTATGTAGAAAATCTGAAAAAACTGACAAAAAACTCCTGGAACTAATAAGAGATTATAGCAAGGCTACAAGATACAAGGCTAATGCAAAAAAAGCCCACTGATTTTGTATATGCTAGTAGTGAACAAGTGGAATCTGAAATAAAAAACACATTACCATTTACATCAGCACCCCCCAAAATCAAATACTTAGGTATAAATGTAACCAAAATAGGTGTGAGACCCACATGAGGAAAACTACAAAACTCTAATGAAAGAACTCAAATAATTAAATAAATGGAGAGATATTCCATGCTTATGGATACGAAGACTCAATACTGTCAAGATGTCAGTTCTTCACAACTTCATCTATAGATTCAGTGCAATCCCCGTCAGAATTTAAGCAAGTTATTTTGTGGATATCAGCAAAGTGATTCTAATGTTTGTATATGTAGAGGCAAAAGATGCAGAGGCAAAACTTGGAGGACTGATATTACCCAAGATCAAGATGTACTATAAAGCTAGAGTAATCAAGACAGTGTGATACTGGGGAAAGAACAGGCACATAGATCAATGGAACATAATAGAGAGCCTGGAAATAGAGCCACATAAACATAGTCAACGGAGCTTTGACAAAGGAGCAAAGGCAATATAATGGAGCAAAGATAGTCTTTTCAACAAATGGTGCTGTAACAATTGGACATGTACATGCAAAAAAATGAATCTAGACACAGACTTTACACCCTTCGCAAAAATTAGCTCAAAGTGGATCGTTGACCTAAATGTAAGTCACAAAGCTATAAAACTCCTAGAAGATAACATATGTAAAAATGTAGATGATTTGGGTTTGGCAATTGACCTTTTAGATATAACATCAGAGGTACAATCCATGAAAGAAGAAATTAATGAGCTGGACTTCATTTCTGTTCTGACACTGTCAATATAATGAAAAGACAAGCCAAAGACTGAGAGAAAATAAACATTTTATAAGGGGCTGTTTTCCAAAATATTCAAAGAACTCTTAAACCTCAATGATAAGAAAACAAACAGTTCTGTTAAAAAATAGGTCAAAGACCTTAACAGACACCTCACCAAAGAAAATATCAATATATAGATGGCATATAAGCATATGAAAAGATGTTCCACAACATATGTCATAAGAGAAATGCAAATTAAACAACACTTTGATGCTACCACACACTAATCAAGTGGCCAAATTCCAGAACACTGACAACATCAAGTGCTGGTGAGGATGTAGAAGTAACAAGAACACTCATTCATTGCTGATGGGAATGCAAAATGGTAACAACTTTGAAAGACACTTTGGAAGTTTCCTACAAAACTAAATATCCTCTTACATGTGATTCAGCAGTCACTCTCTTTAGTATTTATCCAAAGGAGTTATAAATTTACGCCCAAACAAAATCCTACACATGAATGTTTATAGCAGCCCTATTCATAATTCCCCGAACTTGGAAGCAACCAAGATGCTCTTCAGTAGGTAAATAGATAAATGGTGGTACACCCAGACAATGGAATATTATTCAGCACTAAAAAGAAATGAGCTATCAAGCCATGAAAAAATGTGGAGGGAACTTAAATGCATATTACTAAGTGAAAGAAGCTAATCTGAAAAGGCTATATACTGTATGATTCCAACTATATGACATTCTGGAGAAGAAAGAACTGTGGAGATAATAAAAAGATCAGTGGTTGCCAGGAGTTAGGTGGAAGGAGGGATGAATTGGTGGAGCACAGAGGACTTTTAGCACAGTGAAATTACTCTGTATGATACTATTATGGTGATACATGTCATTATACTTTTGTCGAAACCCACTGTATGTACAACACCAAGAGTGAAACTAACGTAACCTATGTACTTTGGGTTATTATTATGTGTTAGTATAGGTTCATTGACTGTAACAAGTGTATCACTTTGTTAGGGGATGTTGATAATGAGGGAGGCTACCATGTGAGGGGGCAGGGGCTATATGGGAACTCTGTACTTTCTGTCCACTTTTGCTGTGAACCTAAAACTTACCTAGGGCTTCCCTGGTGGCGCAGTGGTTGAGAATCTGCCTGCCAATGCAGGGGACACGGGTTCGAGCCCTGGTATGGGAAGATCCCACATGCCGCAGAGCAACTAAGCCCGTGAGCCACAACTACTGAGCCTGAGCGTCTGGAGCCTGTGCTCGGCCACAGGAGAGGCCGTGACAGTGAGAGGCCCGCACACCGCGATGAAGAGTGGCCCCCGCTCGCCGCAACTGGAGAAAGCCCTCGCACGGAAACAAAGACCCAACACAGCCAAAAATAAATAAATAATTTTAAAAAAAACTTCTCTAAAAAATTAAAGTATTTTTTAAAGTGCATCAAATGTATTTTATTTTTAAGTATAAATTTTAGAAGATATTAAATGGCACTTTGATTTCTTTTTGAAGATTTTCCTATGTAAACATTTATTTAATCCAGCAATTAGCATTTTACCAATAGAGTTTTATAGTAAAAACCAACCTCAATTGGACTCACTGTGTATGGTGTATCTTTACCTCTTTTAGAAAAACTGTTCAAAACTGTTTTAAAAGGACAAGTGTTTTATCTCGATTTTTAACATGTATAATAAAAATCAATACAGGAAATCATTTCTTATGTGGAAATTATTTTTATACAAGCCTGTATGAAAATCATTCATGTTATCACGGCATCAGTGTCTAGATGTTTCTCATGCTGTTCTCAGGTGAAAGGGGAAAGATCACATTCAGAGGTCTTATATATAGGAGGACTTTGGGTAAACTATCGTGATCTCCATTGCAAGTGCAGAAAAGATGGGTAGGAAGAAACAGTTTTAAGAAATCCTTAGCTGAAAGAGAAAGAAAGGACCTGGTGGTGAACTGGCCATGGCGAAGCAAGAGAAAGGGAGGGATCAGAGATGAATTCCAAAGTTCTAACTTAGGTGACTGTATGTTATCACCAACTGAGAAAGAAGGCATTGGAAGAGGAAGGACAGTTGAGTCTTTGACCCTTGTGGCACCTTCAGGTTGAGATGGCAGTGGAGAGTAGACATGTGGGCTAGAGGTGGAGTTTAGAGAGCCATCGGTACATAGTTGATAGTTAAAACCATTCTGGGATGACATTGTCCAGAGAGAATTTAAAAAGGAGAGAGGACAGGACACCAAGCCTTGGGTATCTCCAAGAGGTGAGTGGCGATTGTTTGGTTAGAGTAACACAGATGTACAAAGAACAAAGGCAGCTACTTCATGATAACTTATAAAAGAAAAGAACTTTGGGAAGGACAGAGTGACTCATAGTGTCAAATGCAACAGAGGAGGTAATGTGATTAGGGTGAAAAATATCTCCCTAGGAGTGAGACCTTTTCTATTGCATTTTGATGGTTGAATTCAGACAGCTCTGGATTGATGATTAAGTGTGATGTCATGCAGGTCTGGGACTAGGATGAGTCAAACAAGGCGCCTAGGGAACAAGATTTAAGAAAGCACTCACTCTCAGGGTCCTGCAAGTCTGGAGAGAAGAGTAGGCAGATAAAAGCCCATTGGCCAGATGCCCAGGCAATGGTCAAACTCCAGGTTAAGTAGTTAGCACTGGGGAGATCTGGAGGCACATAGATTTTAGGGACTAATTCATGGTGGGGAGTGGCTGTTGCTCTAGGACAAAATGTCCAAGATCAAGGTTACAAGAGGAACAAAAGACTATCTGTCCTAGGGCAACAGATTCCAGATCGCCATCTTACGTTATAGTGAACCATATGAAATTGCCAGCATTTCAGACCTACAGAATGGCAATTTCATATGCTTCAGTGTAATAAATCTTTTTTCTCAGCCAAGGTACATATGGTCCCTGGATCTGAATAGAGTCCAAATTGAAAAATAAGGGTTCTGAGGTACTAGCTGTGAATGTGAATGCTTGATAATCAAGCAACTCTTATCATGTGCAAAACACTTTGTGCCATATTGTGTGCCCTTTTCATCCACATGACCCTAGCAGCATCTCTTCTAACTAGATTGAAGTTCTTCTAGTAGAAGGGTGTTTCTGGTACTCCTCCTAGATTCAAAGCTTTACAAAGCCACATTTGGAGCACCAGTAGGTATACAATCAATTCTTGATAGATGGAAGATGAAGGAGGAATAAGAAGGTATTCTCCATACCTAAAAGTTAGATATTCCTTGAAAGGGAGGAACAGTCTTTAGTTTTACATTGATGACACTTTATTTTAGCAGTGGCTTGAATATAATATGATAGCTAGCTAGCTAGCTAAAGATAGATGGATGGATAAATATAAATAAGGATATAGACATAAAGATTTGGCTCACTTTCTTACTTTTCTGCATTTCTTTTCGTGTTTTCAGTAGGTTTTAAACCTTTGAGGAAGTTTTTCCCTTGTACCATTTGAAATCTGAAAGGTAGTTTAAATTTAGACATACTTATTTTATTAAAGCTCACTGCTTTTCTTATCAGTGAACACATGTTATGCAATTTTTCAGGCAAAACTATTTCAAATGAAGCTGAGAGGGGCTCCAGATTTAAGTACTCAATTCATTTCCTCTTTGCATAAAAATATCTTATTGCAGAGATAGGTTTCTAATTTCCAGCTGTGGTTTTCAAGTCTTTTCTCAATGATTTATATGTTTGCATTGGGCCAGGCAAGCAATTTATATTACTTCCAGTGGGGCTACTGGGATGCATTGGTAAATGCTGTTAAAAGAAGAATTATATAGAAAAATAAATATAATGCAACATACATGAATTTTTACATGCTTATGTCTGTGATTATATAATTCACACATTCACAAATTATGCATCTTGATAAACTACAAGACACCTAGGGCTGTTCTAGTAGCAATTTACAATCGTTTAGGTACAGTGTAGAAATAGAGAGGAATGTGAGTCTTCTACTGATTCCCTGGATACCGGACTTCAGCTACAGGTCTGCAATTCCTCACTTGTAATTCAGAATTCCTAGACGCTCTAAAAACTGAAAGCTGCTTTTAAGTAATATAACTAATTTGGTGGCAGAAATTTCCTTGAAACTGCTTAAGGGTATTTATGATCTTTATTTATCACACTTAGTGTGAAGATTCAAATGTTTTGCTTCAGAAATAGTACTGATTATGGAGTAATGCCCTTGAACTCTCTTGGGATGGAATGTCATACCTGATCCAGATACACCACATTATCTTACTACATTCTAAATAATTTTGACTTCTAAACCACATCTTCTCCCAGACCCTCCTGAGAAGCTGATGGTCTTCAACACTGCCCCCTTCCCTCAGTGAAGTACTTTTAGGATGTCTGAAGAGTTACCAGAACATCAGGGACTCTGGGCTCTATCTCAAGACTCAAGAAAAAGGATTCAAGGGAGGGAGTACTTGAGTGTGTTGAGTAGTATTTTCTAAAATCAAATCTAGGGCACTTGAATATATATATTTCTGTTGTTTCTGTTTTTCCAGCGTTATTGATATATTACTGACATATAACGTTGTGTAAGTTTATTTTTTTATATAAATTTATTTGTTTTTTTATTTGGCAGTGTTGGGTCTTCATTGCTGCGCGTGGGCTTTCTCTAGTTGTGGCATGCGAGCTTTCTCTATTTGCGGCGAGCAGGCTTCTCACTGTGGTGGCTTCTCTTTCTGAGGAGCACAGGCTCTAGGCATGTGGGTTTCAGAAGTTGTGACTCGCGGGCTCTGGAGCGCAGACTCAGTAGTTGTGGCGCACAGGCTTAGCTGCTCCCGCAGCATGTGGGATCTTCCTGAACCAGGGTTTGAACCCATGCCTCCTGCTTTGGCAAGCGGATTCTTAACCACTGCGCCACCAGGGAAGGCCCAACATTGTGCAAGTTTAAGTGTACACAATGATGAGTTGACATATGAATATATTATAAAATGATAACCAATATAATGTTAGTTAACACATCTACCCCATCACATAATTACTATTTTTTTGTGGTGATAACTTTTAAGATAACTAAATAAAATATAACTCTCTCAAGAACTTTCAAGTGTATTTAAAGATATAAGAAATCCAAAAATGGGCAGAAGACCTAAACAGACATTTCTCCAAAGAAGATATACAGATTGCCAACAAACGCATGGAAGAATGCTCAACACCATTAATCATTAGAGAAATGCAAATTAAAACTACAATGAGATATCACCTCACATGGTCAGAATGGCCATCATCAAAAAATCTACAAACAATAAATGCTGGAGAGGGTGTGGAGAAAAGGGAACCCTCTTGCACTGTTGGTAGGAATGTAAATTGATACAGCCACTATGGAGAACAGTATGGAGGTTCCTTAAAAAACTACAAATAGAACTACCATACGACCCAGCAATCCCACTACTGGGCATATACCCTGAGAAAACCATAATTCAAAAGGAGACATGTACCACAATGTTCATTGCAGCTCTATTTACAATAGCCAGGACATGGAAGCAACCTAAGTGTCCATCAACAGATGAATGGATAAAGATGTGGCACATATATACAATGGAATATTACTCAGCCATAAAAAGAAATGAAACTGAGTTATTTGTAATGAGGTGGATAGACCTGGAGTCTGTCATACAGAGTGAAGTAAGTCAGAAGGAGAAAAACAAATACTGCATGCTAACACATATATATGGAATCTAAGAAAAAAAAAATGTCATGAAGACATTAGTGGTAGGACGGGAATAAAACACAGACCTACTAGAGCATGGACTTGAGGATATGGGGAGGGGGAAGGGTAAGCGGTGACGATGTGAGAGAGTGGCAGGGACATACATACACTACCAAACGTAAAATAAATAGCTAGTGGGAAGCAGCCGCATAGCACAGGGAGATCAGCTCGGTGCTTTGTGACCACCTAGAGGGGTGGGATAGGGAGGGTGGGAGGGAGACGCAAGAGGGAGGAGATATGGGGATGTATGTATATGTATAGCTGATTCACTTTGTTATAAAGCATAAGCTAACACACCATTGTAAAGCAATTATACTCGAAAAAAAAAAGATATAAGAATTAATCAACCAATCCCTCTCCCATCCCATGCATATATGAGCATACACGTTAGGTGCTGTAGTTGTGTGTGTACACATAAACGGACATACTATCTATACTTTGGTAGGTGAATTCCAGTTGATGCTTACTGTCTGTCTCATTTAAAAATTAATGGGTGGGCTTCCCTGGTGGCGCAGTGGTTGAGAGTCCGCCTGCCGATGCAGGAGACACGGGTTTGTGCCCTGGTCCGGGAGGATCCCACGTGCCGCGGAGCGGCTGGGCCCGCGAGCCATGGCCGCTGGGCCTGCGCGTCCGGAGCCTGTGCTCCGCAACGGGAGAGGCCACAACAGTGAGAGGCCCGCATACCGAAAAAAAAAAAAAAAAAAAAAAAAAAAAAAAAATTAATGGGTAATGTGTCTCCTCCGATACTGACATGAAAGGATACCTTTCTCACAGAGAGAAAATTGCTAGGCAGCAATCTCTGTACTAATACTGTCTTCCTGATTCAATGGTTTGAATACCAGTCCCCAAATTCCTCTTTCTATTTCTCCACTGTGTGTGGTGAAGAGTCTATTTAAATTGTGTTTCAGAAATAGCCAATGGGTGTCCTATAGTCTACGAAGACATATTTTTTAAAAAAGAGGTATACAACTGCCCACATAAATAGGTGCTATAAAAAAATAGTATCTCTTATTTTTAATAAAAGTTACCACCATTTATTGCTTGATTACTCTGAGCCAGGGATTGTGCTAATGTTTTATACATACCATTATTTTAATCATTACTATAATACCAAGAAAGTATATTTCCATCAGATAAGTCAGAAAATTAATCTAATGGTAGAGAAGTAAGTCACTGGCTCAAAGTCACAGTGAGTAAGAATGGAAAGTTGGGACTCAACTGAGGCACCTTATTTCATAACCTGATTAGCCCACAGTCCTGCCCTTGGGTGGCTTGCCAATTCTAATGACCAGGTGGAATAATATTCTTCCAATATTTCTGCACTTTGAGCTGGACCAAGAATGAAATAAAATAAACATATATATCATATGAAACATTTATTCTTTTTTATGCTTTAAATATATACTATTTTATTTGTCAATTATACCTCAATAAAAAAGTTAACATGAAAAGAAAATAACACCATATACCAATAAAATAAGAAGTCATTAAAGTGAAACATTTATTCTTAAAGTGGCTCTTACCTCGTCTACACCTTCCCTACTTCATCTTAGAAAACCCCTGTCTCCAAGAGGTAAATTCACTCTGGTCTGTTCACTCCACCGCCATGCCCCTCAGTATGTGTTACTCGAAGACAGCATACAGTAAAAGCCAGAAGGAAGTCTTTGATAATGTCACATTCTTTTCCCTGTTGTAAGCTGCTCAAGCCAGTGAAAGGGCCTGAACAGTATGTGAATAGAGTCTTTTTCCTGGAAGTAAGTGTAAGACGGCTGTCACTAACGAAAGAAACGTTTCAGGGGCAATTTAAGTGAAGGCAGAGAGTCATTTTTTTATACCTCAAAAATTTGGAAGGAGGATGAGAGAAGACGCAGATAAAAAGTCATTCTAGTTCTGTGAAAAATGCCATTGGTAGTTTGACAGGGATTGCATTGAATCTGTAGATTGCTTTAGGTAGTAGAGTCATTTTCACAACGTTGATTCTTCCAATCCAAGAACATGGTATATCTTTCCGTCTGTTTGTATCCTCTTTGATTTCTTTCATCAGTGTCTTATAGTTTTCTGCATACAGGTCTTCTGCGTCCTTAGGTAGGTTTATTCCTAGGTACTTTACGCTTTTTGTTGCAATGGTAAATGGGAGTGTTTCCTTAATTTCTCTGTCAGATTTTTCATCGTTAGTGTACAGGAATGCAAGAGATTTCTGTGTATTAATTTTGTATCCTGCTACTTTACCTAATTCATTGATTAGCTCTAGTAGTTTTCTGGTGGCATCTTTAGAATTTTCTATAACTCGAGGACACGGGGGTGGGGGGGTAGGGGAAGCTGGGACGAAGTGAGAGAGTAGCGTTGACATATATACACTACCAAATGTGAAATGGCTGGCTAGTGGGAAGCTGCTGCATAGCACGGGAAGATCAGCTCGGTGCTTTGTGATGATCTAGAGGGGTGAGATAGGGAGGGTGGGAGGGAGGCTCAAGAGGGAGGGGATATGGGGATATATGTATACATACACCTGATTCACTTTGTTGTACAGCAGAAACTAATACAACATTGTAAAGCAACTATACTCCAATAAAGATATTTAAAAAGTCATAAGTTAGATATAGTGAGACTCCCTTCCATCATTTACATGACACAGATAAAAAGAAAATAAGTTATTCATTTGTAATTAGTTAAAAATAATGAATTAAAAACAATCTTGTCATTTAATAGTTCAAACTATCTTCTGATTAACTATTGATTTCTCAGCAATTAAAATACCGTAAAAAGACAGCACTTCTGAGTGAAATTACATAATAGAAAATGGCATATAACCAGGCACTCCAGAGCTGAACAGAGTTCATCTGCCAAAAGTTCAGAAATTAAAGGCTTTATATTAATTTTTCATGTTTCCTTTTACTAAGAATAGACTTTGAGGAACGAATGGTTAAATATGGATCAGCAGTTGATGACTGGTTATAGTCAAGTCGCTCCTAACATGATTAATCATTAAATGTTATGCTACTGCCTTAATCATTATCTTTTAATTGTCCTGGCTTTTCAAATTTAGGTGTCACTCAGAAAAGTAAAGAAAAATACACCAGCTAACTTAATCACTTGTGGTTACAATTCGGAATAGTGTTTCTGTTCGTCTGTTTAGGTTTTTAAAAGCCATAAGAGAATTGGCAGGTCAGGTCTTTCACATGTACTCCTTGCAGTCTAAATAGGGTCCACGCTGTCATTATTCTCTGAATGTGCCTGGGGCTGCTCTCGCTCTAGAATGCGGCTTACCAACTGGCTCTTCAACTGTGCAGAGCAGCCTCTTCCCCATTCCTCTTGGCAAAACCCCATGTGCCCTAGAAGGTCCAGCTCAAAAGCCACCCCGTTCTCACATTCAGATGTATGATGGCTTCATTTTCTGCCAAGGTCTGTCTTATATATTTCTTAATTCTGTACCATAATCATTTCTGCCTTTTGTTGTTGTTATTGCTTGAACCTTTCTCTAAGCTTCTGTAGAGGACTGTCTTGCTCATTTCTGTTTCCTCCTGAGAGTTTTCTTGCTCTTGAGGAGCTTAGTAAGTCGTTGCTAAATTGAATGGGAAAAACTGTCACCTTTTGAAAATTAAAGCTAATAAGCATTAAGCTGAAACAGACATGGTTATTCACTATAAAAAGGGTTTATGTAAAAGGTGGCTGATGAACAGGCACTTGAAAAGATGCTCAACGTTGCTAATTATTAGAGAAATGCAAATTAAAACTACAATGAGGTATCACTTCACACCAGTCAGAACGGCCATCATCAAAAAGTCTACAAACAATAAATGCTGGAGACGGTGTGGAGAAAAGGGAACCCTCTTGTACTGTTGGTGGGAATGTAAACTGGTGCAGCCACTATGGAGAACAGTATGGAGGTTTCTTTCTTTTTTTTTTTGCGGTACGCCGTCCTCTCACTGTTGTGGCCTCTCCCATTGCGAAGTGCAGGCTCCGGACGCGCAGGCTCAGCGGCCACGGCTCACGGGCCCAGCCGCTCCGCGGCACGTGGGATCCTCCCGGACCGGGGCACGAACCCGCGTCCCCTGCTTCGGCAGGCGGAGTCTCAACCACTGCGCCAGCAGGGAAGCCCTGGAGGTTTCTTAAAAACCTAAAAATAGAGCTACCATATGATCCAGCAATCCCACTCATGGGCATATATCCAGAGAAAACCATAATTTGAAAAGATACATGTACCCCAATCTTCATAGCAGCACTATTTACAATAGCCAAGCCATGGAAGCAACCTAAGTGTCCATTGACAGATGAATGAATAAAGAAGATGTGGTACACACACACACACACACACACACACACACACACACACACACACAAATGGAGTATTACTCAGCCATAAAAAAGAGTGAAATAAAGCCATTTGCAGCAACATGGACGGACCTAGAGATTATCATACTAAGTGAAGTAAGTCAGACAGAGAAAGACAAATACCATATAATATCACTTTTATGTGGAATCTAAATTATGACACAGATGAATCTATCGATGAAGCGTAAACAGAATCACAGACCTAGAGAACAGACTTGTGGTTGCCAAAGGTGGGGGGCATGGGGGAAGGATGGACTGGGAGTTTGGGATGAACAGATGCAAACTATTATATACAGGATGGATAAACAACAAGGTCCTACTGTATAGCACAGGGAACTATATTCAATATCTTGTGATAAACCATAATGGAAAAGAATATTAAAAAAAGAATGTTTACATGTGCATAACTGAGTCACTTTGCTGTATACCAGAAACTGACACAACACTGTAAATCAAATTTACTTCAATAAAATTAAAAAAAAGGTGGCTGATGAGTTTAAGGTGTTCCCCCAATATCTACTGAATTCTCTAGTTTATCTCCTAAAAGCAGAGGAGACTAAATATCATGAATGCAAAGTAAGCTCTCACCTAAATCTTTCTAACAGTGTTGGGACTTTGTTGTCCCAAGACAAGGGTGGTGGTCTGAATGGAGAAGGGACAAAAGACAGCTGAAGGTAAGAACCGGCAGGGTCAGCTGCCAGACTCGCAGACTAAAAGCCCCTCAGAGTGGGGAGGAACAAAGCGTCCGCGTGATCTGAGTTCAAAGGAAGGCCCCTTAGCATTCCTTTCTCCTCTGATTCCCTGTCTCAAGAAGCCTCCTGGTCTGCAATTTAGTCTCTTCAGTGGACTTATTCATTAAGAGGGAGTGTGTCTTGTTCAAATGATTGATGCCAGTTATCTTACCAGATTCATCTCCCATTTCATTTGCTGAATCAGCATTCTGGTTTATAAATCAGTTTCTGGCAGCTTGGTTTGGCATTCATCAGTTCTCCACAGCTTGGTCACCCCTAACTGAGCAGCTTCATTTATGTTTTCATTGCTGTAAATCTGAGGAGTGGCCCCTGGGCCTGTGAGACATTTTTTAAGAGAAGCCTCTGTGTGAGGTGGAACTGAAGCAGATAGCTCATGCTAAAATATTTTAAGAGCTTAACCATGTTTTAAGAATAACTTGTAATTCTGATTGTTGCAGTCTACAATATTCAATAGGCAGTCTATACATATTTGTTGAATTAAATGGAATCTTTTGCTAGCGATAAGCAAAAGCCAAGAAAGGCTTCTTATTTTTATTATTATTTTAAGTTTTTCTTTACCAGAATTGTGGAGGTGAGGGTGGGAAGATGAAAAGGAAACAGCTCACAAGAAAAGCGATCACAACAGAAAAGGGGGGCTTCCCTGGTGGCGCAGTGGTTAAGAGTCCGCCTGCCAATGCAGGCGACACAGGTTCAAGCCCTGTGCAAGATCCCCTGTGCTGCGGAGCAACTAAGCCTGTGCACCACAACTACTGAGCCTGCGCTCTAGAGCCCCTGCGCCACAGCTACTGAAGCCCACACGCCTAGAGCCTGTGCTCCGCAACAAGAGAAGCCACCGCATTGAGAAGCCCGCGCACTGCAACAAAGAGTAGCCCCCGCTCACCACAACTAGAGAAAGCCCACATGCAGCAAGGAAGACCCAATGCAGCCAAAAATAAACAAATACATTTATATATATATATATATAACAGAAAAGGACCCACAGCTCCCATGGGTAGATGCATGTCAGAGGTTGACCTGTGTGTGCAGATCAAGGCTTGACTGAGCAGAAGTGTGCAGAGACAATGGAGGTAAGCTTGGAGGGGTACAGATGACAAGAAGGGGAGAAATCGGAGGGACTGCTCTGAATAATGATTAAAACCCTCCTTAGTTGTGTGTTCATGACATTTAATACATAGCAGAATACTACAGAAGTAAAAAAAAAACAAACGCTCCATAGAATCTCTTTTTAGGAATCTACGTGATTTCCGTGGTTTTCTGGAATTGAAATTATGGCTTCCTGTTTTTGTGGGTGCTTCCACAGGACTTTTAGGGGAAGTACTATATATATATATATATATATATATATATATATATATATATAGTGATATATAGGGTGATATTTAGGGCTACTTGTTCAGGATTGACCAAAGGTACGCAGCCACAACTTAGATAAAAAGCTAAGCTAATTGTGCATTTTCATGATGACTGACTTATGTCACAGACTTAGGATCTAAAGGGGCACGATGTATCAGGCAGGAGCCCTGATAGTTTTGAAAACACTAACAGAGATATATAGAAATATGGGTCAAGAGGATTTTAACATTAGAATTACTGAGAAATGCCTATGTGAGAGATGATTCAGAATTTTTCTTTAGGCAACCTCCCCAGTTCCCCACAAGGAACTAATAAAAATACAACTTTGGTGGCACATTTTCTTACTAATTTAAAGCAGGGTAGCACAGTGATGTGGACAGACATTAGGACACAGATGTCAAATTCCTAACCTCATCTCAGAGAGAAGAAAAAGAATGGGAAATATCTGTTCTACATGTAAAGAACTGAAAGAATGCTCACGAAGGGCTATCCAGAATGGTACAGTACACCAAGTTTGGAAGGCCAGATTAAGTTATTACGGGAACAACAAATAGTCAAGTATTACTGAATAATCTTAGACTTCACTGAATGGAAGAACATGGGCTGTATTCTCACTGTCTGCAAAGCTGTTTAAGTCTGAAAAAGAGAAAGTGCTGCAGAGCCAACTGAGAACTCTGTAGGGATGCAGCTGGGCCCCAACTGCTTGAAGTCAGAGGACCCCAAATCAGCATGGCCCCCGTGGGCAGTGATAATGTGAATTCCCTCTGGAAGATAACTATTATTACCCTGCCCTCCACAGTTGCCACCTACCCCAGACCGCCCTGTGAACTCCAGCAAGGGAGAGGATGATGCGTACCAGCTCACTTGTGGCGGTCTTGTACCTTGAGTCCTTTCATCCAGTAATCACATCTTCTTGTTTCTTGGAGAGGCCTTGGAGGAGTCCTGATTAAACCTGAAGGAGATCTGGTACAGAAAGTTCTTTATGTGCTAGTTCCTAGAACTGATGGACCACATTTTGAAATACATCGCCATGCCGAACCTGGAAGCATCTCCAAAGGCCCTTGAGAAAGATCCAAAGGAGGATGGCCACGAGGCTAGGAATAGGAAGTACTCCTGCATATACAAATACTGTGCCCTTTGGCAGATGACCACAAAGGCTTAAGCAGGTAGACGGTATGTGGAATGAAAGAATTTCACTCAGCAGAATTTTTCTTATTTTGAAGAGTGTGAGGATTCTCAATGGAAGAAGATGAGTAGAGAAGAGAAACTATATTCCCAAGGAACTATACTCAGCCAGGGGGGCTGAGAGCAGGTGCGCCAATGCCAAAGAAGGTGTTTAAGGGGAAGGCAATGGAACAGTTTCACTCTTGTTGGGAGAGAGAGAAATCTGTAGAGGAACTGGGGTGAAGTTTTCTGGGTAATATGCTGAGTAAACACTCGCCACCCCAATTCTGTCATGTTGAGGAAATTTGTTTTAACAATATGCAGATTTTCTCAATGGCTTCCCTTTGTACTAAGAATAAAATGCAAACTCCTTGTCCTGGCTTGCAATGCCTTGTCTGATCTAGCCCCTGGCTGACTCTTCAAGCTGATCTGAGGCTCTCTCCCCGCTTCACTTCTGTCCAGTCCAGTAAGCCTCAAGTTCCTCCATCTTGCCAACCTCCTTGAGGCTTCAGGAATCTTAGATCCTTTTGTTCCTCTGCCTGGAATGTTTGTCTCTAAGACCTTTGGATGGCTCGGTTGTTCTCAACTTTCAGGTCTCAACCCATACGTCACCATCTCAGAAAGGTCTTCTCTTACCACTCTATACAAAAGTATCCCCTTTCCCTGACACTTCCTATTCAATATCCAGTATTCTTCTCTTCAGAGTACTTATCAACAACCGAGAAAACGTTTGTTTAATTGTACAGAGTCTGTCTACTCCACGGAATACATAGTTCTAGGGGGACTGATTTGTCTTGGTCATCAGACATTCCAGCACCTAGAATACTTCCTGTCTCATACTACATCTCAGAAAATACAGATTGTATAATTGGGACTATCCTTCAAGCTTCTGGTATCAGAGACAGGCCTCAAGGCAGATTAGCAATTTTCATTTACAGTTTTAAAAGTTAAATATATATTGAAACATGAGTGAGAATTTCATAATACAGCAAAAAAGATCAAATTGTACTTCTTAAAAATAAAAGACTTGCTAGCAGCTTACTTTAGTTTTTTCTTGCAGTTATCCTCAGGAGGATGATAAAAGCAAGTTTTGCTGTTCTTATTTTAGACAGGTAAACTAGAGGTATGTGATAAGTTAACGGTGTAGTCCAGACCAGAGCACAGCTCTCTTGACACTGGTCCAGTCTACATTCCGTCCAAAATTCTATCAAACTTTATTGCTTCCTTTTGAAAAAAATATGGCTAAAGTACTAAAACCAAAATAATATTAAGTACAACCAAAACCATAACACCCTAGTTGCTTTGGCCTTTTATATAAAGTCTGTATCACCTACATGCTATGTGCCACTACTTGAAATCCCTGAGATGAGCAGGTCTACACATATATCAAAAGGGCTATTCTTTTTGGAATGAAATAATAAAATACATCCTTGCTCTATGAAAGAAAGGGAAAAAAAAGCTTGAACGCATATATGTGGTGACTTCTGATTTTAGTTTTCCACATAGCATATGGCAAGCTTTAGCCACAGATTATTAGGAAGGAATCAGTAGTATATACTAGTTCCAATGAAAAGTTATGACCAAAAAATAATTAAACTGGACACAACCCAAAGTGGAGAAAAACAGTTTACACAGATCTTATAAATTATGAGGCTGAGTCAACAATTTTCATTTACGTGTGTGATAACAGGTGTTGCTTCTCCTACAACCTACCTGGTACATTCCTGCAAGAATCTCCGTTGCTGTTAGTTGTCAACATCTGAAAATCTGTGACTTTTTAAGTTTCATATTTTTTCAATGAAACATACTTCTGATCATTCATGAAGAGCTGAATTCTTCTATTGAAGAATTGTGTCTATTGAGCAGGAACATGCACCTGCTTTTCTTTTCATGATATCAGATTATGTTTAGTTAAAAATATCTAGTGTTGGAAAAGAAATGAGCAGAATGGATCGCATTTACAGAATAAAACTTCGAAATATAAAAATTTGGCAATAACTTTTCTAAAACATTTTATTTTTATATTAAACTATAAACAGAATGAAAAAGCATGGGAGAAGTAACTAAAAAATGTCTTTAGGTCATAAGGTTTTTACTTCGGTGCATAGGATAAAAATCTTAACTATGTCAAACCAAACATAAAGCGGATCTAGATATAAAATTATAATTGGAAAGACTGATTTATATTTTCCTTCGAGGTATTGAACTTCCCTCAGTGACAGAATTTACAGCTCTGGCTAACCCTTTCACACTCAAAATGGCACAGAAGCAGTATATGTACTCTAGATATGCTATCTATATGAATAAGTTGTACTTAGATCACTTGTTGGTATCTAGATATATGGTTTTGATAACATCGGTGATGTTTTAAAATGAAACATTTTCCATATTTTATACAGCCTAAAATGACAATGTGGATTTTTCTTATTTTCACACAGCTCAGTTTAAATTTAAGGAACCTGAATTACAGCGAGGTTGAATAACCTGCATGAGGTCAGTCATCCCACTAATAATAAAGGCAGAACTAGAATCCTGGCTTTGTCATGCTAACCGTGGCACTCTGTACCACTGCGTCACTCTATGGTGATCATCTTTCTGAGGATAATTTAGTGGGCTGAATGGACAGATTCCTTGTGGATTGCAATAGCCCTTTTTAAAGCAATGTTTACTGTAAGCATATTTCAAACTTGTTGATTCCATGGAACTTTTATCATGCTTCTGCTCAAGTTCACATTTCTAGATTATTCTTATCTACCCAAAGTATTACAGAGACTTCCACACTGGAATCAAATGAACTTAGCAGGTGCTCCCTTAAAAAGGGTAAGCTGGGACGAAGTGAGAGAGTGGCACGGACATATATACACTACCAAACGTAGAACAGAGAGCTAGTGGGAAGCAGCCGCATAGCACAGGGAGATCAGCTCGGTGCTTTGTGACCACCTAGAGGGGTGGGATAGGGAGGGTGGGAGGGAGACACAGGAGGGAGGAGATATGGGGATATATGTATATGTATAACTGATTCACTTTGTTGTAAAGGAGACACTAACACACCATTGTAAAGCAATTATACTCCAATAAAAATGTTAAAAATAAATAAATAAAAGATAAGATCTTAATGAACAATTAAAAATTTTGATTATAATGTTTTGTTTGTTCTAGGTTTGCAAGATGTGTTTGTTTTACACCTATACATATATGCATTCATCTTGGGATGCATTTGCCATGTAGGTTATGACACAGTGTTGAGTAGTCTTCTCTTGGAATTCTGCAGGTCTTTGGTGGTTATGTATTTCACATGTGTTTGTATATCTCTGTTAACCCCAATATCCTAATGTATCCAATGTTCACAACTTTCCAATTGGTTAACCATAAGTTTGTTTAATAAATCGGTGGCTGCTTTTCAAAAAAAAAAAAGGGTGTGAAAGGTTCTAAGTAACAGTTAAGATTCTAAAATGAAGATTCAGTTCCTTTTTGATCTTTAATTTCCCACAGTTGAAATTTTCTTTTGTCATAAAAAACATTTTAATATGAGATAAAAAATAAAATGAAGGAGCATGGGAAAGTGAGCAGAGATACAATCTTATATGCATCTTTACTTCTTTTTCCTGCCCACAGGATTCGCTGTATATATGTATACAAAGTATATACACACATATAGGAACAGAAGTTGGAGGATGGTTAATTTCACTTTCACTGGAGGACATACAATGCAAATGTCTAAACTGTACATAGTAGAGTGAGGGACAAATGTTAAAAAAGTAGAGCATCTCCTAACAAGCTCGCATTGACTGTTTCTGTGCACTACTCATTTCCTTGAGATGATCCTACCAATTACACAGTTTTAAAGCCATTAGAACATTATCTTTCATTTTCTAAGACTTGACCTTTATTTCTTAACATAGAGACATCTGGTTAGAAATACAACTCCCTACTCCATTATAATTTTCTTATTTCTACCACAGTTCTAGCAACTATTATAACACATGTTGCAATTTTTAATAAGCCATTCATTATTTTTTGAGCCTATTTCTTCTGCCACCTCTTGATAACGTTTTATGGCTTTGTAGAGTCAGTTAGCAGGGGCCAGCAGGGGAGGTGAAACAGATTCATTCATTTTACTAGTAGTTCGCAGCTTTGATGAGCAAGTACAGCTTTTAGATTTTGTGCAGGATTCTCATTCTGCAATGTGTCCTCTGTTCTCACTGATGGGCAGGATTATCTTGTGTGAGTATCAGAGTGTGTCAGTGGTACTACTAATATACAGAACAGTGCTGCTTAAGGAGCCGAACACAACAGATTTTTCTATAAGCAGACACAAAAGGAAATAAATTCTTGGGTGGTGGAGGTGGAGGGACCGATAAATCTTAGTTCAGGCCAAAGCCAATATTACTTAGAAATTTGATAGTTAAGTTACTGGAATATGCTGGAGCCTACCAGAATACAATCTGGTTTTGTGATTTGTGTGAATTGTGTCACAATAACTTCCTCTGGCTGTTAATAACTGTCACGCACAAGAAAAAAGAAAAAGTATTTAATATAGAATACTACCTATTACTAGCCCACAATTATACTAAGGTATAGACAGAGTAAAATCCAAGATCCTTACTATAGCTCACAAGGTACTGCCTGTGAGATCTGGTCTGTAGAACAGTTCCGAAATCATCTTCAAACACTCCTTCCCCCTTGCTTTCTGAGTTCTAGTCACACTGTCTCCCCCTGTTGTTACTTGGATGATACAAAGTATCTCCCACTTCTGTGTACTCTGTCTATACTGCTTTTCCTTCAAACATCTATATGACTTGTTTTCTCATTCCAAACAGGTCTCTGCTCAAACATTGCCAATATTAGTTTCCTAAGGCTACTGTAAGAAATTATCACAAACTGGGTGGCTTAAAACAACAGAAATGTATTCTCTCACAGATCTGGAAGGCAGAAGTCCAGAATCAAGGTGTCAGCAGGGTAAGTTTCTTCTAGAGGCTGAGTGGAAGAATCCCTTCCATGCCTCTCTCTTAGCTTCTGGTGGGTGCCAGTAATCCTTGGTGATGCCTGGCTTCCAGACAGGTCACTCCAGTCTCTGCCTTTGTCTTCATATGGCCCTCCTCATTGTGTCTTCTCCTGTTCTGTCTCTTGTAAGGACACTCATCACTGGACTTCAAGCCCACTCTAAAATCAAGATGACCTCAAGATCCTTAGTTATATCTGCTGAGATGTTATTTCCATATAAGGTCACATTCACAGATACCAGGGGTTTGGACTTGGACATATCTTTTGGGGGCCACTATTCAACCTGTTATATTGCATCTTGAGAGAGTTCATCACTGACCACATTTGGTGATAAAATAGCAGTACTTATAATACGTATAGTATCACACTCTCCCATCTAACTCTGAATTACTTTTCTTCATAGTACCATTCAGAATATTTCAAATATTAATTTATCCATCTCTCCTTCTAGAATGTAATCTCCATGAGAATATATTTTGTTTGGTTAACTGCTGCTCCTCAGCATCTAGAACATTACAAGGCATATAGTAGGTGATCAGTAAATACTTACCGAAGGGCCCAAATTTGGTTGACTACCATTAATTGGCTTTGAATAATTTATAGTATTTACAATTACACAAAATAAAGATATAGGGGTTGTTATGGACAGAATAATGGCCTCCCCAAAATGTCCACATCTTAATCTCCAAAATCTGTGATTATGACACCATACATGGAAAAATGGAATTTGCAGATGTGATTAAGTTAGGGATCTTGAGATGGGGAGATAATCCTGGTTTATCTAGGTAGGCCCAAAGTTGATCATAAGGATCTTTCTTAGAGGGTTAGAGTCAGAAAAGAAGATGTGACAATGGAAACAGAGGTGAGAGAGAGAGAGAGAAATTTGAAGGTGCAATGCTATTGCCTTTGAAGATGGAGAAAGGGGTCATGAGCCAAGGAATGCAGGCAGCCTCTAGAAGCTGAAAAAGGCAGAGTAACAGATTTTCCCCTAGAGCCTCCAGAAAGGAACACAGCCATGCCCACACCTTGGTTTTAGTCATGTAAAGCCCATTTTGCACTTCTGACCTCCACATCTGTAAGATAATATATTTGTGTTGCTCTAAGCTACTAAGTTTTTGGTAATTTGTTACACCAGCAATAGGACACAAATACATTTCTTTCAGAGTCCTAATTTACCTTCAGTAAATAAGATAATAAAAGAAAAGAATCCTTTGTTTTTATGCTTTTTTTAAGTTTTGGAATTTGTTTATCATTTCCTAAGAGTTTAACAAAATAAAAGATAAGCAATATATATATTTTCTAATATATTTCCAAACTATACAGAGATATCATTTGTGCAATGTTTTATAAGATATATATTTCTACACCACCAAGGCCCATGCATGTTATAGTGGTAGCATACCCAAGCAGCTAAATCTCCAAAATTGAGACTTAGTTCTCTGAGTACATTACACCAATTGCATTAATAAGGCTAACATATTCTATCTTGTCTGTCAGGGAATGCATGGAACTCATAAATCAGTACAAGTCATAATATTTATTGAAATAGAGGCTGTCCTCAAGCCCTCAGTACAGAATTATCAGCATTTCACAGCAGCTGAATTCAACAGTGAGCAGCTAATACATAGCGATCTGTGGTGAAATATTTATGAGCTTAACAGTTTTCATTTCTCTCAGTGAAATAGAGGGATGGTTCTGCTTTAGATTGTACAAGTATAGGATCTGATAGACATTGAAGCATGTCTTAATCTGGCTGGGGAAAAGAAAGAGCACAATTCCACAGTTTATAGTTAATGCAGTAAGTACTAGTGATAAAAATAACATTTTGCCTCTATCACTTTTATAAATGTACTCTATTCTGAAATGTCATCTCTGATGGTACATACTCCACACCCAGGACAACATTACACTCTCCATTGTACTGTGACAGAGATCTTGAACTATACACTTCAAACGTGTGATGGTCAGAAACTGTACACACTGTGGAAAAAAAAAAAAACACTGAACCAAGACAAATATCCAGATATTCCAAACTAGAAACACTTCATTATACAAATGAAGTAGACAGTGGAGGCCAAGTGTTTTGAATTAACACAATCACTGCTTTAATCCCCTTTACAAGATGATGCCTGTTTAGGGATGCTGGAATCCACTCAGGGCCTGAGGAATGTGGATTTTACATTCTGAGTCATTCCAGTAGCATTTAGGCTTTAATATCTCACTGAATGAAATGCTTTGAATCATTTTTCATACCTCCGAGCCCTTTCTTGATGTTTTCTCAGCCTGAATTCATTTCTCCACCAACTCTATCTGGACAGATCCTGTTTACCTGTGCGGAATAAGAGTTAACCTACCAGGACTGAGACTGCTATCCCTAGAAAGGCCGGATTACAAGGTTAACTCTCGACTGGCCTCTGGAACTTGGATTTTGGGAGAGCTCCCATCATTCCCTTATAAGTATGGCTCACTGTGCCTAAATGGTTTCTGCAAACAATATGCTTTATGCTGAACATCTGCTTTCCTTCCGGGAGTCTGGCATTTTGATGTGCTAGGCAGAGGGTGCTTATGTGACCAGTCCCCAGTAAAATCCCTGGGTGCTGAATCTAATGAACTTCCCTGACAGACAACATTTCACAAGTGTTGTCACAATTCCTTGCTGGAAGAATTAAGTGCAACCTGTGTGACTCGCCTGGAAGAAGAGTCTTGGAAACTTGTGCCTGGTTTCCTCTGGGATTCACCCCATGCCCCTTTTTTCTTTGCTGCTTTTGTTTTGTATCCTCTTGCTGTAATAAATCACAGCCATGAAAACAACTATATGCTGAGTCCTGTGAGTTTGCCTAGTGAATCACCGAAACTGGGGGTGGCCTTGGGGACCCTTGATACATCTCCCTGTATTCTCAGCTCCAATGTCACCTTCTCCCATTCCTCCCACCCCAGAAGAATAACTCCCTTGACTGTTTTGAGTAACCCAATTCATACCACTTGTATAGCTCTTACATGATATATTTCAGTTGCTGTGTATATGTCTATCTCCTGTGAGGACAGGAATCGTGCTTTATTCATCTCTGTATCACTGTGTTCTAGCACAGTGACTATAAACTAAATAACTGCTCAATAAATACTAGTTCGGTTGAACTGTCATCAGAGGTGCAACTTGTAAAAAGAGAATCAAATACAATTACTGGCATACAATCAAAAGCATGAATTTTGGCATCCTTACGTTCTTAGCTTTTTTAATAACTAAAGATATTTTTGCTTAAGCAAACTATTTAGCACATAAACAGACTTTAGATTATAAAGCAAAACAAGACAATATAATAAAGATCATATTCTGTCCATAAAGATTTAAATTTTGAATTTTACTTTCAGAATGGCCTTTGTAATGATCTGTAATTAGCAAATAAAAGTAATTGCCATTTTATTTCCTATATGCTTGATCTTCTATGATTAGATGTGAACACTTTTTAAAGCAGTGTCATTCTACATTTTCCTTTAAATTGATTGCTTTTAAATAACTGTATATCTGGAGAAAGACTGTTCTGCCATAGAGACGGTGACTGAAGTAATCAATAATAAAATTAACATAGAACACACCTCAGAAAATCTTGTGCTGTTCATGTAGTATTTTAAGATATGATCTCAGCAAATTCATGAATAGTTTTATGTTTTAAAACTCCACTTCTTAATAAATGCTCACAAATCAGTAATTACCCTGCTAATGTTTCTGTTAGGCCCCTTGAAAAGATTTTACAACTGGTGTTCACTTTTCACAGTAGAGTTTTCATCCATTTGAGTTAATCGGGTTATAATAAGAAGTATAAGTAGTTACTGCTTGGAATCCTGTATCTGGTTCAAAGTGATTACTTCAACTACAAAAATAAAATTACAATCTTTTCATCTCAGAAACCCAATCACTTTGGTTTCCAGCAGCCTGACTCACTCAGATTCATCAAAAATTAAAAACTATATGTTAAATTATTATTGGACTAATAGAAAATGGTATTTTGACACATGCAATATTACATTTTAAAAAGTCGTTTTTGCCTAGTCCCCTATAAACATATGATCCCAATGAAGTCTTCTAATTCTTTCACCCTCCTATCCTCAAAACAGTCAATATCAAAGGACTGCCAAGTATAAACATAGCTCTTTGCCTCAGCCCATGCTGACCAAACGCTCTTTTCCTTTTTGTTTAAGTCAGCAAAGATCAGAGAGGTTCCATCAGTCCTGAAAGGCCCAGGAGATACATACAAGATGTCTTTGCACACTGAAATAAACCTGATATGCTCTGCACTATTTTAATGACCTATAAAATAATAGATGTATGAGAAATATATTTTGGTGAAATAAACTGTGTATTTCACAGAGTAAATATGACAACTACAGTGATCTATTTTGATTTTTTTTAATGGCTTTTCATTTATATGATCTTCAGGTCAAGGTACTTCAGTGATACATTCACTGACCAGTTTTGAATTATGCAGACTGTATTTGAATGCTGCAGAGATGCCAATAGAATGATCTATTACCCACGGATCAATGGGAAAAAGCATGGGTGCACTTGAAAGGTGCACAGAAGTTCATCTACTCTATTGTGTTGGTGGCCTAGTTCCAAATTAAAGATGTGAACATCCATGCATTAATATCAGAGCCAGACTTTAAAGACAATCAGGCCAAAGTTGAGTTCACTTTAAGGGCTCTTTTAATTATTTGCTTACGTTGTCAAGCTAACTTTAAAACACTGTAGCTGCTTCAATGGCCATGGTCAATAGTTGGAAAACTTTGAACCTTTATGGCCTCTTCTAGCCTATGATCCCCAATGCAATGCATGAACCGTGTTGGCCTAGTTTTGCCTCTGATTGGTAGGTTGCAAAGAAATAAAAGAGGAGCTTAAATAAATGGCTCAATAAACATTTAGTTTTTACGGGAAATACATTTTACATACATGCATGCATTCACATATTATTTTAGGAATATAATTCTTTGCAGAAGTTTATCCTCCAAGTTAATGCATAGCTTCAGTAAAGACTGACATGAAATTGTTAAGGAAGAAGGAGATAAATCCTAGCCTCTCCGGCTAAATACTAAACAATTCTAGAGGTCAGTGGTATGACATGTCACTAACAGTTTGCTCTCATATTTAAAATACCTGTTTTGTGTAACTAATAAATGGGACTACATAGATATCTTAAAGAGAAAAGCATCCTTCCTTTATTAAGTATGCCAGGCAGTCTACCCATTAAATTTACTTATATTAGTTAATTTTAATCCCCCAAACAACCCTATGAGATGATGCTGAAACTGGGAATGAAGGACTAGGAATTTAGCCCATAGTTTCTTCTATGTGTATGTAGTCAATTCTTGTAGTAATAGCTCCCAATTTGTTCATGCCTCTCGGTATACTTAGTTTTTGGTAGTAACCTTCACCCTGTCTCTGGGCTTGGCCATTAGGCCAATGGGACAATAGAAGGCTTGAAAAGTGCATGTGTTTTTGGACTCGCCCTCCTTTACTGATCTAGGGATCCCTGCCACACCACCATTTGAGAAAGCTCAGGTTAGCCTGCTAGAAAGCGGAAGACCACATGGAGCAGAGATAAGCTATGTCTGCTGAAGCCTCCCTAGACCACCCTACCCCACCCAACCTGGCACTTCCTTGCAAACGCATGTGTGGGCCCCAGCTCAGATCAGGTGAGCCTGGCCTAGAACAGAAGAAACACCTAGTAGAACCCAGCCCAAATTGCCTTCCTGAATAATCATAAGCTAAATAAATAGTTATTGTTTTAAGCGACTAAGTTTTAGGGTTCTTTGTTACATGGTAAAAGCTTACTGATTTAGTGAGCTGGGCTCTGTATCCATGCCTCTCTGTGTCCAAAGGCCATGTTCACATCAGAAGTAAAAGAAAAGAAGAGAAGAGAAATGAGTACTAGAGTTCTTGATTAAATTATGTGAAATTATATAGAAGAAAGCCTACTTCAGGTCAGGTCTCAGAGCAAGCAGCACAAATCAGAAACGTCACAGCAATTTGTTCCATGTGATCTGCGCAGCCAAAATGATGGTGCACAAATCCCAAATGCCACTTTCTGTGGGAATGAAGAGCGGCAAACCAGACTGCCTGAATTTTATGATTCTAATCCCATAGGGTTATGAGATATGGACCCACATTTATATGCATAAATATTTTCCTTTCAGCTCCCAAGCATCTCTAAGAAAATACTCTTTTTTTTTTTTGTTTGTTTGTTTTTTTTGCAGTATGCGGGCCTCTCACTGTTGTGGCCTCTCCCGTTGCGGAGCACAGGCTCTGGACGCGCAGGCCTAGCGGCCATGGCTCACGGGCTTAGTTGCTCCGCGGCACGTGGGATCTTCCCGGACCAGGGCACGAACCCGTGTCCCCTGCATCGGCAGGCGGATTCTCAACCACTGCGCCACCAGGGAAGCCCTAAGAAAATACTCTTGATACTTGAGGAGATTCCAAGTTGGAAGAAATGAATAGCAGCCCCACTTTATGTGTTTCCACCATGGTAAAGTCTTTCTTTGCTGATCATCTCACTGTGCAATGTGAATTATTCAGAATATAAATCTGCTTTCTTTTTTCACCTAGGGGACAATAAGTTGGAGAATGGAGATGGATTTGAAGTATAAATCATGCTGGAGACTTCATGAATATTCAAATTAAATCAGGTCTGGTTCTGAACCCTACCCTCCTGCTCACAGCGTAAATCACTGTGTATGTTACTCAAGAGGTCACCCCAAACAGGCTTTAGGAATGCCTTCTCCCTTGGAAAATGCAATTAATTACAATTGTTTGCCCCTAAGGATTTCACTTTCAAATTATTTATTTTCTGGTGTCACTGATGAGCTGACTGGGAAAATGAAACACTTCAGTTTAATTACCAGCTGCAATTACAGCTCATGTAAAGGTACTTCATCTTACACTCTTTTTATAATTGTCTACTCTTATGATATAATATGCAGTTATATTTGCTGCCTTTCAAAACACTAACAATGCCACTCAATTTCCAAGAAAAATTTAACACAAGATGACTCTAAAATGACTTCAGTGTGGCTTGGAGATGTTTAAACACAGTGGTATGTTCTGTTTCATCCAAAGCCCTTCAGTTTCTTGGACTTTCAAGATAGAAAGATCATGGAGATGAGAAAAGAGGTAAGAAAATTTAGTCAACCACTTTATTAAGGTTAGATTTTGTTTTAGAATATGAAAGCTGAAAGAACTGTCTGGTTCAGATGCAAGCAAATGGGAGTCTACATCCAGCTTTTCTCCCTTACCATCTGTGTAACTAAGGTCGCCTTCACTCTTCTAATTTTATTGCCTATTTGGTTTATCTTTCAAGTCGTACTTAACAAAAGGGAGTAATGCTGGCTCCTAACAAATAGGGCTGTCGTGAGGATTAAGGTTGATGTAGATTGTCTGTCATAATTCCTGATATAAAATAGAGACTCAACAAACTTTAGTACCTTACTCAACCCTTCAAGTTCATTATAATTTACATACCAGACAGCACGATATGTTGCTAACTCTGTGGGCTCTGGAGGAATACTTTCCGGGTTCAAATCCTGACCACACTATTACTATTTTGGAATCTTGAGTGTGTCACTTAACCGCTCTGAGCCTTTGTTTTTTCATCTGTGACATGGAGCAATAGTATAATCTACCTAATAGGGTCATTTTTAAGACTGAAACAACCTAATCCTTGTAACAATGCGGGAAAAGGTGCTTGGCATAGTAAGCTGAAAAGAAATCAAGATGATTGATGGCAAAACAATGAAATGTTTGTTTTAAATGTAAGAGAAACCTCTAAGGAAACCTCTTATTTCACCTTTAGTCACATTTTGAATTTGGGGAGTAAAGTACTTCAATCCTAAAAACACAGGATACAGAATAAAATGCAAAATGTAGAAAAGGAGTATGCATTATTGTATCTCATAATTTTGATCTGAAATAATAGATACAGTCTCTGGATTTTGCTTCTGGACTGTATTTACTGGGTACTACAATGTTTTTGAGTGTTTGGGGCAAGGGGCTGTGAAACAAGCATGAAATCCATCTTAGTGTCAAAACAGATCTGTGTTTTGTTATTGTTTGCCACTTTGATATACAGCTCTGAGACATGGACTTTGTATAGGTGTCATAACAGCAAACATGAACGGTTTTATATACATTGTTGATGCTTGCATCAACATAACCAACATAACCCAGCATATAAAATGGAAAGATATAATCCTAAATATACCAGTATATCAAAAATAAAATATGTATGGAAGTCCATCATAACGTCAACATGGTTGTGTTTAACCAGTAATGCAGCATGAATGGAGGATATTCACAACTGAATCATTTTGCATTGATAGATTTGTAATTCAAAGTATATTATTTGATGTGCTACTGATTGATGTAGGGCTATTCTGGAAGTCCATTATGTGAGGGCACGTCGAATCGGGACTTGAGTAGAACTAAAAGTGACAACATTCCACCTTGTCTTACTAGCTCTTAAAAGAATATCATCCCAATAGAAATACAAACAAAAAATTCATGCTTGTTTCACAGCCTCTTGGCAGGGAGTAGGGGTGACGGGCTGTGCTGTGATGTTTCCGGAACTGGATTTCCATTTAACATATATAAGCAGTTTTTGTGTCAATTGTGCTTTTACAGTCAATACTAGAATCATCAATATACCCTTAGCTATGTCCATAGAGACATATAAGGATACAAAATCTTCAAGGTAGAAACAGAATATGTAGTTGATCAGCAATACCCTTTAAAAGCAGAGTAGGAAATAAAAATGCAAGTTTAAGCAAATTTTTGATGGTTATGGCAAGCTATCTCAGTAGTCAAATGACAAAATGATGGTTTGCTTTGGGCACACTGAATTGCATATAGATATTAACTCAGAGGAACTTTTAAGAGGTGTTCAAGCTTCACTTGTGACCCTGAAAGGAAGGTTTCCCTAGGGAAGTTCTGCAAGCACAGAATAGCTCTGTGCTTTATGAGTGAGGGGATGGCTAGAAGGACAGTCGTAGAAAAAGCTACACCATGCTGGGAGGTTAGAGAGGATGCTGTACCATGTGTTGTGAGGCAGCTAGATTTCAGATGTAGGTAAAAGATATTCCTTAGGGGCTTCCCTGGGTGGCGCAGTGGTTGAGAATTCGCCTGCTGATGCAGGGGTCACGGGTTCGTGACCCGGTCCGGGAAGATCCCACATGCCGCGGAGCGGCTGGGCCCGTGAGCCATGGCCGCTGAGGCTGCGCGTCCGGAGCCTGTGCTCCTCAACGGGAGAGGCCACGACAGTGAGAGGCCCGCGTACCACAAAAAAAAAAAAAAAAAAAAAAAAAAAAGATATTCCTTAAAAAGAACATGACTGCTATATCCACATATTTGAGGGAATTTCATAGGGAAGAAGAATTAGACTCAATCCAAACCTGGCCAGTCCTATACCCTGCCCATGGTAGGCATCACTAATAGATCACTACAGTCCTTCCTGATGAGATTGAAAACAACTTAGAATTGTTCCTAACACTCCACTACTAATTGGAATTAGTAATTGGAATTTTCTCAAGAGCTGAAACCTATTTGTCATCTCAGAAATATGTACTATTCTGAGGTGAGCTCCAAGTAGAATAAACCCAACTGCCCTAGAGGCAGATTTTAAAACCATATAAATAAATAAGTTTCTAAGTTTTAAATGTGTTGAGAGTAGAATGCTCTTCCTAAAAGTCTCTGGGAACTGTTCGGAGACACCCTGGGAAAGTGCTCTATCGGGGATGCATGTAAGAAGGTGTGACACTGTAAGGCCACTTAGACAACCTTCAGCTCCACGGCTGAGAACATAAGTGTGGGTCACAATAACCAGGACCTAAAATTAAAAATAGACCAAACCCATTCTAAATACGATGAAAATCTGACAACCACTTAAATACAATTAGTTTTTCATTTTCTGCCTCTTTAATGCAGCAAGGAAGAAAGAAGACTACTTATCTACTTATCTATCTCTCATCCATTTATATCTATCTATTACATATATGTGGATGTGTGTATATACATGCATCTATATAATCTGAATATTATATTTCTATCTTATTATATAAGATAATTCTGGAAGAATTCGTGGGGTTGAAATTTTTTAGTATATACCAATATAATGGTTACTTTATATCTGAAGAGAATTTTAATAGATTGAATACCTTAAATATACATATTATTTTTTTCTTGATATTTATACTTTAAACTTGCAAGAGGGCAATAGTGGGTATTTTTCTTCTTGTATCCTATTCCATCAGCAACCATGACATTTATTAATCTTTGAGCTTCTCCCTCACCTTTTATTAATGAGTAACATCTTGTTCAATGTCACAGGTTTGAGCAGCATGCATCAAACATTTGTAAAATTTCTTTATCCCTGACAGTGAACATCAAAGCCAACAGACACACATTACAGAACTCAGGGAGGACTTTAAACAATGAACAGATGTAGAAGGTAACTCGCTATCTAACAATGTGCTTGTGTAAGTATGCATGTGCGTGTGTGCGCACTTGCATGCCAAAAAAATGACAGTGGGTATTTACTGAAGAAATAAGGGTGGGGAGGGGGAGCTTGTGAGGCATTGAGAAGTGAATCTTGACCTACTTGAGCACATTTTCTTTTTACCAATCAGTCAGTGGCGGGTGCTATTTGCTACTCCTTTGATATGATCGTATGCTGCCTAACAAGAGATACTTAGTTTTATGCATGAAATGTTCAATTTCCTTTGTAGTAGAAAGACAGGGATGTTCATAAAGCTTTCTCTTTTCGTCTCTTCTTTTTTTGCCCCTAATTCCCTACTCACACTCTCAAATTTAGCTGGTGACTATTCATTCTTTCTTCAGACTGAAAACAGAGCTTGTATTTGATGGTCTGGATATGGTGGGTAGGAAAGAAATAATTATTTGGTAACTGTTTTTCTTTATATAAGGATGCTAGATATTTTGGAGTGGGCATTTTATCTGTAAGGCAGATAGAGTATGGCTTTAATTTCATCCTCTATAATCCTATCCTTCTCAACGGCACACATTAAATCATTCCCACCAAGTATACCTAGAATATGACGTTTTCTCAGTCCTTGAAAAGAATCTATGAGAAACAAAATGGCATTTCTTTTTGTCTAATGCCTCATATCTCCTGCTACTTTAACTTCACATACCCTCTTAGTTGGGATGTTGGTTCCTGATAGAGAATGTCATCAGTGGTCCAACATGGTGACAACATGATGAAAAACTGTATGAACAACAACTAAAACTGTGAACTACCATAAATTTAATCCACTTTGTACATTAATCATAACCAGAAATACACATGAGTTATTAATACTCTTATAAAATAAAACTAGAGGGTACTCATATTGGAACCTAATATCCCTTCAGGCTGATATAAAAGATTTTTAAGTAGATAATGTTGGAAAGGGAGGGGAGAGGTGACCGTTTTATCACTGCTTCTGACAATATATATATTTTCTCTCCTCCTTAAAACTAAAGGCTCTCCACTTTCATGACTTAAGTATGTTCTTTTAGGTCAGTGTAATACTTTTACTAACAAGCTAAATTTTCCTATAAAAAGATTAAAATATTTGGGTCATACCTTTATGTCAACATGCTGGAACTAAGTATTTGAGGCTTAGTCTTAACAAACATCAAATTCCTTAGCACGACGTTGAAGATGCCTCATAAACTGACTCATGTTTATTGTCCCAGTATCATTTGTCAGCACATTCATATTAAACTGTAAGACATCTTCCAAACAACCAGTCCTTTTGTACAGCCCAAAGACTTTGCACATATTTTTGCTTCTTCTTGGGATTCCATTCTTTTTTTTTTTTTTTTTTTTTTTTATTTTTGCGGTATGCGGGCCTCTCACTGTTGTGGCCTCTCCCATTGTGGAGCACAGGCTCCGGACGTGCAGGCCCAGCGGCCATGGCTCACGGGCTCAGTTGCTCCGCGGCATGTGGGATCTTCCCGGACCAGGGCACGAACCCGTGTCTCCTGCATCGGCAGGCGGATTCTCAACCACTGCGCCACCAGGGAAGCCCTCCATTCTTTTTTTGTCTGCTGGTCGGTTTCTATTCATCCTTTGAGACCCTTCTCTCCCAGGAAATGTACTGCTTCCTTTAAGCTGACTTCCATGGGAGACTTAATCGCCTAGTGTTGGAGGGCAAGAACCCCACCTTGTTCACCTTTTTGTTTTCAGTAAATTGTTCTTTCTTTCTTTAGTCCGGTCATTGTGTCTGGTTTGCTCACATGGCACTTTAGTAGGAGTACATACAAACACAATTGAACAACAGCATTTTGCTAGCTAATAAACATTTATGTTCCACGTATCATGCACGGAGAACACAGCAGTGAAAAAGACAAATGGGGTCTTCGGTCTCCAGGGACACTGTCTCTAATTTTCCTTGTGAATTGTAATTTAGAACATTATATCTTATTCCATTCTTCCTTGGCTCTCAGGTCCATTACCAAAGCCCATGTCCTAAATCCTGCTTCATATTGCCCTTGCTTTGAGAATCTGATTGGATAAAAGCAGTTTTTCTAGCCTTGTGGCCTGGAGTTCTTTTGAACATGATTTTGTCTCTCTGCCACTTCAGAACTAGAGATATGGACATAAGGAGCTCCCAGCTTCTGCCCTTTGGAACCTGTATTGATTGTGTCAACTCCATTCAGCCATCTCTTCAAAGAGTCTGAGAGTTGGTTAATGGTGAATCAATACGAGTTGAATGATGGGAAAATAAGGAAATATATTCAAAGAATAAATACTGTTTGAAATGTTAGTATAATTAGGATAAAGTGTTGAAGTATATGGAAATTTGCATATGATCACCCAATGGAGCTATGATGGGCTTCATAATGACTCAGTGAAACTTTTATCAATGTCATTTATTTTCATCATTTATTGTTTAAATGTGCCAACTATTCTATTTTAGTTTAAGGCAGGGAAGATGATCATTTCTTTTTCTAATTCTGGCTAATGTGTAAGAGGTTATGAAAGATATGCAAAGGTACAGGGATATTTTATCCTCCAAATTTATTCACTGATTTAACAAACCTTAAGTTCAGAATAATTGAATTGAAATGTCAAATTCAAAATCAAATGTCACAGGGCTTTTCCAGTAAGATTTCAGTAAGATTATTTTCCACATGTGAATCTCAAAAGAGCTAATTTAGCCTAAAAACATTCTCACATGGTAATGGGAGTTGAAGTTAAATGACTGAACCTTTGTAAATTATATTAAGGGAAATGAAGTTTTTGAAAGTCCATTTCACTACCTCTATGCAAAGTGTTTGGAAACTATAGTGAAGTACATTATTCTCAGAATAAGGATTAGACACTGTCAATAAAAACTCTTCCAGCTTAGGTAGAACCAAATACAATTTTTGGTACTTTCTAGATCATGTTTTTCTATATATTATTTTACTCAGTTCTGACTACAACGCTATGAAATAGGACAAATACAACTAATTCCATTTTACAAATCATGCTCAGATAAATTAGTGACTTGCCAAATTAATAAACCCAAAAATGGATAGACTTGGAGTTTGAAGTCACGTGCCTTTAACACACCATCCATTCTTAAGTTGTTGATAGTCACTGCCTTATGGATATAAGGTCTCTTTTAGAAAAAAAAAATGCTTTAAAGAGCTCATTCTCAATATACATTATTTTAACTTTTATTCATGTAACATCTTTAGCACCTACTGTGGTAAAGCACAAAGGCAGGCAGTAGATTATGAAGACGAGTAAACATGGCGCTTCTCCTCAAGGCCTTAGGGTCTAACAGAATAAAATATTTTTAATAATATGGATAGTATTATCTAGTTAGATAAGGTACTTATTTTATTTTAAAAATAAATTTATTTATCTATTTTCTTTTTTTTTTGGCTTCGTTGGGTCTTCGTTGCTGCATGTGGGCTTTCTTTAGTTGCAGGAGCGGGGGCTACTCTTGTTTTTTTTTTTTGCGGTACGCGGGCCTCTCACTGTTGTGAGAGGGCCTCTCCTGTTGCGGAGCACAGGCTCTGGACGCGCAGGCTCAGCGGCCATGGCTCACGGGCCCAGCTGCTCTGCGGCATGTGGGATCTTCCTGGACCAGGACACAAACCCATATCCCCTGCGTCGAGAGGCGGATTCTCAACCACTGCGCCACCAGGGAAGCCCGGGGGGCTACTCTTCGTTGTGGTGCGCGAGCTTCTCATTGCAGTGGCTTCTCTTGTTGCGGTGCGTGGGCTTCAGTAGTTGTGGCGCACGGGCTTCAGTAGTTGTGGCTCGCGGGCTCTAGAGTGTAGGCTCAGTAGTTGTGGCTCACAGGCTTAGTTACTCCGTGGCATGGTGGATCTTCCCAGACCAGGGCTTGAATCCGTGTCACCTGCATTGGCAGGCGGATTCTTAACCACTGCGCCACCAGGGAAGTCCCAGATAGTATATTTTAAATTGCAACCTTCCATATCATGTGACATAAAACAGAAAGACTCATGATAGTTCCATGGAGGATAAATTGGTAAAGGCCAAGAGATATGAGAAAATATAGGCATATTCTTTAAGTCATTCTTTTTACCTTTTACAAGTTTGACATATTTAGTATTTTTAATTAAAGAAAAAAGAAAAGAAACTCAATGGATATTTCTCTGAGTAGAGAACAGCTAATGCTTGGAACTCTGGGATCAATGATGACATCATTTCATAAATATTTTCTTAAATAAAAATAAACTTAGCTCTTTCAGACGTAGTAAATCCTCAAGTATTGCAGCATTCTTAAAAATCCCATACCCATGGCAAACCTTAAAGTCCAAGTAAGGTAGAAGAACTAAATTCAAATGAAACAGAATATCTTGACGCTCCTAAGATAGTGGACTTAAAATGCTGTGTTAGATGGAAAAGTAATAAAGAATGTTTTGCATGCTCCTAAAAAGTCAAGGGATAACGATAAATGTTGTAAAGGCTTTATTAGGAGAAATCTACTTCCATCCTACTTCGAAAATTAATTTGCCATTAAAGTTATCTGTGTTATAATTCCAAAGAGCCTATATGGTACATTCTGTACAGAATTTTAAAATAGGCATATGACTATAAAATAATTTAATTGTAGCAATTCAGAAAAATGTCTATCGAGGCTATATATCCTGGAACGAATAATCCAGAGTCTTACATATAAAATGGCCACCTCAAAACTAGTATGTCCAAAACCAAACTCCTGATTTCCACTACACGTGCACGTCCAATCCTGATCCTCATTAGTCACAGTTACTCAGGCCCAAACTTTCCAATCATCTATAACAGCTCTCTCACTCACACACACACAATCTGTCAGCAAATCCTGTTTGTTCCATCAACAAAATATATTCAGAAACGATCAACAGCTACCACTTTCACCTTAGTCTTGGGCACCATTATCTCCCCCCTAGCTTGTTGCCTCTTCATGGCACTTCCAGTTTCTAATCCTAAACCACCCTCCACCCCACACACCCAATTGTCTATTCTCTGAACGTTTAGTCAGAGTAGCCCATTAAAATGTGAATCAGTTAATGTCTCTCCTGGAGTGTTTCCCCATATCATTCAGAATAACAAGATACTTTGCCAAGGCCTGCTCCAAGCCTATGATCTCCTCCCCTGGTCACCTCTGACGCTCACTCTTTTTTGTCTCTCACTGACTTTCATCTGGTCACAATGTTTTCTCCCAGCCTCTGGGACTTTACACAACTTGTTGCCTTTGTCTGGAATCATTTATCCCAGAGATAAAGAAATGGTAGCTAAGATCAGGGGCAGGTCCAGGTTATGTAAGGCCTGGGGCTCATACAATTTGGGGGATCTTTTGAAGAGAAAGAGTATTCAATTCAACAGAAGGCCTCAGAAGAGGTACATATGAGGACTGGACTTTTAGCTTCATTTTTCTCACAGTAAATCCACCTCTCTTATAATACTATACACTAGGCACTACTCTAAATGCTTTAATATACTACCTAATTTAATTTTCAAAATGATACTATGGGGAGAGATATTATTCCCATTTTACAGATGGGGATGTGAAGCACAGAGTGGTTAAGTAATCTGTCCCAGGTCAAATTGCTAGAAGAGGGCCAGTGGTAAGTTTTGAACTCTGCCTGGCTTGACTGCATGCTGTTTACCACAATGTGCATTGAATTTGCATTTCCTGCTCTCTCACTGCTTCCAAATCCTTGATCAAACATCACCTCTTCAGAGAGACCTTCTCTGGCCAGTTTACTCTTCCCTACTGTCCCCTCTCTAGCCTCACCCCCTCTCTCATTTTTGTTAACAGCATATATCACCACCTGATATGTTACATGCTTACTTATTATTGTCTGTCTTCTCTCACTTGCACATAAGCTCCACTTTTGTCTCTGTTATTAAGAGATGTATTTTGTCTAGAACAGCACCTGGCATGTAGCAGGTTCTCAGTAAAACTTGTGGAATAAATTCTTCCTCCATATTCAATATCTGAAGTGCAGCTCAATGACTATGCATATAAAGGAACATTAATTACGCACAGCATACTATATTTACTAGGAGTAAGCAGTACATGTTAGATCTGTGGTTCGCAAAGTGTGACCCACCGACAGGCAGCATCAGCATCTCCTGGGAGCTTGTAAGAAGGACAAAGGTGGCCATGGTCTCCACACTGAAGGGAAAAGGGTCTCAAGTTATCTGTCTTACTAATGTTAATATTCCTCAGAGATACTTCTTTATCAGATTGAGTAACTTGGATATATTTTCTGACAACAAAATGACAGCTGAAATGTCAGCTGTGAAAGTTCATTCCAAAGCGAACTGTGTAAAGGGAGACCTAAAGGTGGAATGTGATTATCTTTAGTGGATGGGAAAGCACTCCATTATTTTTTCCAAAATGTGTTTTTATTTATCCCTTTATTGTGTAGATCTTTAAATGCTTCCTGCTAGCTTTAAAAAAACTTAATTTGTGATTGTGTTTGGCTAATTTTTTGTACCCTTTTATTCTCCCTCCAGTACCCAACTTCCTCCTATTAAGAGGAACACAGCTGGTAATGTGGTCCCACCTCAAAGGAAAGATGAACTCTAAAACAGGATGGAAAATCACAGGTGACTCCAATATCCTTTCCAGGTCATGCACTTAACCCTCTCATTTAATTTCTCTTCCCTGAGACACTTCCTTTTTCAAGATTGTAAACACGACCTGCACCTGCAATTACTTGAACAGAAATTAGTCTTGTGCTTTCCTCCTTAGGAACAAAGAAGCATTCAAATCTTCAGCTGACTAAATGCCAACCTTTGTAGACATGGTTTTGAACTGGATTGGAACCCAAATGTAATTAAATGCATAAAAGGTACTACCCTTGGAAGTGCTTTGTCTTTGGAAATATCTCAGCACCTAGTATAAATTAGATCATTTAACTTACTATAAAACACCTCAGGACCGACAGTGGAAAACTGCAGTTCTCAATGTGGGGTGATGCTACTAAGGACCAGAATCTCTACAGGCACACCATGTTTCTGACTCAGTAGACAAGATTTCCTGGCTATCTACACTGCTTGACTTTACTCATTAATTGAATTAAATAATTGATAGCACCTATTTAAAGTCAGGACCATGCCACCCCACAAAAGTAAAGAGAGGGCTAAAGTTATAGCCACTTACAGTAAGCTTAAGTTACCCCTGCCCCGGGCTTATCAAAATGTAGAATCCCAGGCTTCCCCCACTTTGGAATGTGAATCTCCAGGGAGTGTAGGACCAGGAATACATATTTTTAAGAATTGTTTCAGGTGATACTTAAGTACTTTAAAGTTTAAGAACCGATGGGAGGCATAAGGACGCTGGTTAACTGAGAAAGTGAGAAAAAGAAGGCTGAGTACACACACACACACACACACACACACACACACACACACACACACCCTTCCACAATAAATTTTGCCAATATCAAAATTTTGAGTAGAACTAGCTATCACAATGGGAGAAATATTGACTGTACTTCAGAGCAGCTATTCTTCAGAGAAAAATTCAAACAAATATAGGGAGCTTAAATGATAGTGAATGAAATCAAGTTCCTTAATTTTTAAATTTCTAATTATATGTTAAAGCATTTGCATGGAGAGATAATGCTTCCATAAATATGGAGTCACAGCACCTCAACATTCATCATTATTTGATATTAAGTTCTACATTGCACATATGTTTTCCAGGAGGCTGGAATGTACTTTGAAGACTTGCACCTTTAAAACAGTGATGATTTTATAGCAAGTCTTATTTGCCTCTCCAACTTCAATTTTCACTCTTCAAGGCACTGGTGCTGGTTATGAAGCAAAAACAAGATATATGGCCTTGGTTTCCTCAAAGTGAATATTCTATCCTTCTCAAAAAGAACTTGGGAAAAACAGTTTAAGCTTTTTGTGATAACTACTATCATTATGAATATTATTTACCAAAGTACACTAATAGCATCAGAATTTATTCAGGTGTTACTCTGCCTACATAGAATGGTCTATGCTTTTTGATAGCTTACTGTCACCTTCTGATTAGATTTTTCTAATCTCATATATTATAGAAATCAATGTAGTAGGGTTCTTTAAATTGTATTTAAAAATTTAAATAGACCCCCAGTGAAGGTCTAAGATGGTCTCTAATGGAGACTAGCAAAAAGTTCAGATTTACTACTGTGTTCCAGTATTTTGCACATTTTAGGATGCCTGATATCCTAAAGAAGTGAGCAAATGAGGCAGCTTCACACCTGAGACTCCTTGAAATCTCTTCTAAACAGTTTGAAGCATTTTGGAGAAACAAAGTCAGTCTCAAATACAGGAACACTATTTGGTCACTCAGGCTATTTTTACCTTCCATGTGAACAATTACATTAGTCTCACAATGGATTTCCCCATTTTCATCTCCCATTGCCACAACCCATCCTGTACAATGCAGCTATATTAACCTTCATGAAGGAGCTTCAATCTTACCATGCTTATGCTTAAAGCCTCCAGTGACTCCCAAATAAAGCTCAACCTTCTCAGCCTGGATTTGAGAACAATCAACAATCTTTCCAAGTTTGTTTGCTTTTTACATGGGATTATGTCCAGCCAAATTGGTCTGGACTTCTTTCTTCAGAAATGCATACTTAATTCTTTTCTGAAGCTGTGCCTTTGGCCACACTATCTCCTATTACCATATCCACATATCAAATTCTTCCCCATCTTTTAAATGTCATTCATAATATCTCCCCTCCGTGGAAGGAAACTTCCCGTTCCTTCCACCAGAAGTTCTGAGCTCTATAAGTATCAGAACTATCCTTCTACTGTAGTACAACATTGTCATTATCTACGTGTGTAATTCCCCAAAGTCGAGGACCTTGTCTTCATTCTTTCAACAAATATTTACAGAACACCGATAGCTTTTAAAGCAATGTTTTAGACATTACGGAGGCTGCCAAGTTGAATAAAATCTAATCCTTGCCTTCCCACTGTCTGGTACAATGTCAGGCACGTTGTTGGTGCTGAAAAAATATATGTGGAATAAATGAATGAGTAGTCCATCTCACTTTCAACAGCATAAGTTCTGGTTTATAACACAATAAATTAAATTAATAGGAAATTCTATTGCAGAAGAAGACTTTACCAGATTAACTTTTAGAATATCTAAATGGTACATATACAGACATAAAAAGAAAAAATATATATACATTTTAAAACACAAAGACAAAAGAAGTTTGAAAAATGTTAAGTGTTTTATATAAATTATAGATATATACATTTTTCTACTGTTAATTTCTTGATCTACTATGATTCACAGATGATAAACCTCCACTGGTAATTAGTTCTACTAGTTCTTTAACATTATAATATATTACATGCTTGCTACATGCAATACTTTTCTGCAAATACTGACCACATGTTTTAATCTGAATTTCTTTAGAAATCTTTATAGAGGCAATAATAATTAAATATATTTTCTTGACAATCATGTTCACATGATTTCAAATAAATTGAGAAGTAAAACACTAGATTAAATATCCAGATTGTTATTCTAAAGGATGCTAAATATAAAAAAATAGAAATCTTAGACTTTATTTTCTGGCTTCTATATGATTGGTTATAAGCCAAGAGTTAGAAGATAACTAAAGTAACTTTGCCTCACTCTGATACTTATATGTTGCACACAAACATTGCTGGAAGATTGGATGGCATATTCAACAAGCATACAAAATAATTCAGATCAATGTCAACTTGCTCTCACCAGAAAATGAAGTCCTGTCGAGAGCCATCCTACCTTTCATTATAATTCAATAGAAATCTAGAGCACTAAGAATAAAATGTTTAAGGTATAGGATTATGTCTGTTCTAGTTTGAAAAAATGAGCATCTTTAGATAAAACTTTCTCTTTTGAAATGGAAAGTCATTATTGCTGCAGAATATGGTTTCACATATTAAAAAGTTAAATTAATTTTATATATAGCTCTAGCCTTGGTCATCTGAATAGAAATAGCTTGAATCTAGACTCTTGAATGCCAAGCTAATGACATGGGTCATGTCATGATAGGAATTTGTCATAAACAAATGGTGTCTTGTAAGTGACCTGGGGAAAATAAACTAATGTTCTAAGTACGGGTGTACCTTCAGAATTCATTCTCTATGGTACCCAAGTCAGAGAGAAATAATTGATTACTAATGGGGCAATATCAGGTTGGTCACGTTATTGTTTGCCTGCATGAATAAGAGGTAAGGATTTTTTCAATTTCTGGAAGGTCACCCATTCATCATTTTAACTGCTAAATGCTTAGATCTGCAGGTATTACTAGATTTCTTTAGTCCCCTCCCCAAACTTCTATATGTTATATCATCCTCCCACGAAAGACAAAAGCTTTGTGGTTTTCTCATAAATGTTGTCACAATTAAGTGACAATATGGAGCGCTATAGTTTCAACCTTATATGTTAAAGGAAGGGATTGTCCATCAACTATACTTCAATAAAAAAATAAAATTAAAAAAATAAAGGAGGGGGGCTTCCCTGGTGGCGCAGTGGTTGAGAGTCCGCCTGCCGATGCAGGGGACGCGGGCTCCTGTCCCGGCCCGGGAGGATCCCACGTGCCGCGGAGCGGCTGGGCCCGTGAGCCATGGCCGCTGGGCCTGTGCATCCGGAGCCTGTGCTCCGCAGAGGGAGTGGCCGCAGCGGTGAGAGGCCCGTGTACCACACACAAAAATAATAATAATAATAAAAAAATAATAAAGGGGGGGATTGTCCAATGCAGTCTAAGAATTCAAGAATTTCAGCAGAGGAAACCAAATGAGCTGGCTGAGGATGCTACTGGGGTATCAATGGGAAACTACATAAAAATTGATGAAAAGCATGAATTTTACAGTCACACTTAGGTTCAAGACCTGATTCTCATATTTACTTGCATTTAAGTCCTTGGAAAATAACTCAAACTCTCTAATTCCCACTCTCTTCGTAGGTAAAATGGGAAGAAAAACTGTACTGAGATTTTAAATAATGTCTATAGAATGCTTACTACAGAAACTGGAATATGGCAAATTGTAGATAAATAATAGCTTTTGTTATTGATATTAGGCATTTCCAGATAAAAAGGTTTAGATAGGAAAGGCATATCCAAGAATGGTAGTTTTTTTTTTTTTTTTCCTGTTTACTACTCTACTTTCCAATCTTTCTTTACCTGCCCCAGAAGACGACTTTGGCTTTAGCTTGGGTATGGCCAATGGGCAGTACTAGCAGAAGAGTGGGAAAGAATGGGGCCAAGACATTTTATTCTCTCACCTCTCTGCTGAGCACCCTCTGTTTGGCTGTGTCCCTTTAGAAAGGTCACAGGTCAAGTTGGGCAGACCCCCCTTGCAGCTACATCACGTTCTCTCTCCCCACGACCCCACTGAGTCTACCACCTAATTCCAGGTGAATACACCCCAATACATAAGAATCTAAGTGTATACTTTTGGTACAAAAAGCCTAATGTATCCTAGAGAAGCCCAGGTGTTAACCAGGAAAAATGAAGATGTGTATACGATCTGAAGTAAAGGCATAAAAAGGGACTCCAGGTGGCTTGAAATGTATGAAATGGGTTTCAGGCAGTTTGTAGCAAAACAGCAATTTGTGGCTGTGTCACATCTTGGGTGGTTCCTTATGGATGCCATAAAGGCTAGTTTCTCTGCTTAAAGGAACTTATTAGCACAATAGAACAAAATAGCAGTCACTCCATTGCTGAAGTCCACTCTGTTTTTATAGGTGTCAACAGCAATGTTTTAGAGCAGTATTAATATAAGCTCTGTGGACTTCTCAGGACTGGCCCAAAGCTAACTGGAGGGTTTTAAACTTCAGATCAGGAAATACACATGCATGTGCACATGCACACACTGACTACGAGAATATCCAATGCTATATGATACATGAGAAAAAGGAAACCAAGGGGAAAAAAGAAGGGAAAAGACCTCTATTGTCTAGTAATCTGATAGCAGTATCAACTTTATACAGCTATGAAAGCAGGAAAGCGTGAGTTGGAAGTTCCAATTAGGAAATTCCAAGGACCCCTAAGACATCCCCTTTGTACAACTAATCGGATGTCCTAAGAGGACTAGAGAGACAGTATGAAGTGTAGTTTGGAACTCAGGACTCTTCCCATGTCTCAGGACAGGGGTCCTTCTCAGTTCTTGACCACCTAAATCATCCCCACGGGGAAACTAAAATAGCTACAATTATTACGATAGAGGAGAAAACATTAGTGCCTCAAGTTTCTTTGGGTCCTTCTGATGGCTTCTAATACTTCTGCAGAGATGCCTCAGGAGCCTCTCAGGGGGGTGGGAGAGCTAAGAAGACCAGATTTTAAATGCCAGCTCTGCTTCACCATGAGATCTATTTTTTTTTTAACATGTCTTTGTTGGAGTATAATTGCTTTACAATGGTGTGTTAGTTTCTACTTTATAACAAAGTGAATCAGTTATACATATACATATGTTCCCATATCTCTTCCCTCTTGCATCTCCCTCCCTCCCACCCTCCCTATCCCACCCCTCTAGGTGGTCACAAAGCACCGAGCTAATCTCCCTGTGCTATGCGGTTGCTTCCCACTAGCTATCTATTTTACGTTTGGTAGTGTGTATATGTCCCTGCCACTCTCTCACTTTGTCACAGCTTACCCCTCCCCCTTCCCATATCCTCAAGTCCATTCTCTAGTAGGTCTGTGTCTTTATTCCCATCTTACCCCTAGGCTCTTCATGACCTTATCTGTATTCTGCATTGGCTTCTTTGTAAGCTCTGGTTTAAAGAAATGGTTACACTGCTAAAAATAGTAATATAAAAAATTTCAAAGTCACTGTCTTTGAATTTTACATACGTCTATTAATGACAAATGCCCCAGTATATTATTGAATCCTAAGCATTTTGTCTCTGTCTTATGATATATGACGTTAATGGTTGGTGTTACCGAGGAGAATAAACTATCCTATACCATGCAGTAGCTTAGATTAACACTTTTAACTGTATGACAGGGCACGAATAAAAGCCCTTTCATATTTATCTAGATTAGTCCTTCTATTCCTGCTTTACCGAAATTAGGTAATTATGAGGTATTCTGATGGAAACCAGATCCCAAATACAGTAGAACCTTATCTTTAACATAAATATTTTGGTAAAATATCTCACAGGGACCTGTCTGTCCCACCTTTACTTAAGATCATATTTATACTGGAGAACTTTTCTTAAGTCTTACTTTTAATAGTTTTTTAGTTTTTTTTTTTTTTGCCATTGTGGGAATGCAAGTTTATCCCGATGAGGAGGTAGTTTGTGTGTGCATTGCATTCAGTAACATAATGAATGCTTAATATCAGCAATAATTACATACTGACAACATGAATGTCTTTTGAAAAATGATTGCTGGTTTTGTTTTTCAAAGGTAATGAAAACCCTTATATATGTCAACAAACTGCAGCAGAAGCTCCAGCAGGAAGAGTTGAGAGGCAAATGGAATGAAACTGTGGTATGAAAGCAGTTGAGGAGTTTGTAATTCTAAACTAAACAGTTTTTCCACACCATAATGGTGTATTTTAAAGGTACTTTTTTTTTTTTTTTTTTTGCGGTACGCGGGCCTCCCACCGTTGTAGCCTCTCCCATTGCGGAGCACAGGCTCTGGACGCACAGGCCCAGCGGCCATGGCTCACGGGCCCAGCCGCTCCGCGGCATCTGGGATCTTCCCGGACCGGGGCACGAACCCGTGTCCCCTGCATCGGCAGGAGGACTCTCAACTACTGCGCCACCAGGGAAGCCCTAAAGGTACTTTTTACTTATTGGTAGAGAACAAATTTCCCTCCAGCTAACATCTTTTGTCATCTGATTGCATGTAGTCAAAAGTTCTATTTTCTAGACAATCTGTGTGTTAATCAAGTAAAAGAAGAAAGGACTGTCTGCTTACTATTTGACTGTTAAGGAGTTCAAATATTGTTAAACAAAGTATCCTTAATATACATGTTTACTTCCTTGCCGATATACAACCCCATTCATTCATGTTAATGTTTTCAGACATATTTCAGGATCAGTTTATATGATACAATATAATTCACTGTTCTTTGTTCACTTAAGTTGCATTCAGTGCTTTAATAAGACTGACATGTGGGCTCAAACTGGACTGCTGATTTGTGAAACTTATGGTGGTTCAGGTGGCAGTGGCACATGCAAAGTTTTATTCATATAAATGGCCATCATCTCTGCTTAGACACCAAGAGCATGATTAGTTGGTTTCCTGGGTTCATACTAGTTAAGATATTTGTGATACATGCTATTTAAGGAATTTCTCTAATTTGGCCTTAGGGAAACAATGAAAGGCTAAGGTAAGTGAGATAAAATATGAATAAATTTATAGAATTGATTTGGATACTCTCTATACTTTCTACTATCACTTTCAGTTACTACTGTGACTGATATCTCCTCACATAAACAAGAGTTTGGGGGTGCACAGTTCAGGGCTCGAATAGCAGCTCAATGACGCCACTGAGACCCTAGCCTCCTTCTTATTCCACCCTCTTTAATAGGTGACTTTTATTTTCCTGGTTTCAAGGCAGACACTGTACTTCTGAATGCCATACCCAAATTTGACATTTATTTCCTGGAAGGTAGCCTGCTCCAGTGACTTCTTCCTAAATCTCATTAGCCACAACTCTGCTCATGGCCAACCCAAGCTGTTAAGAGAGGCTGTGAAATCAAGGACATTACTTTCTAATCTCTACAGAACAAGAAAAGAGGGATGGAAAGGATGTTGAGTGAGCCAATCTATAGTATCTGCTCACTAAAGAATTACATTAATTATTTTAGCCTCAGGCCAAAAGATGGGCAATCTCACTGTCCTCTTCTTTTGTCTTCAACCTATGCTTTAGAAACACATGCTGGTCACAGCAAGTTGGCCACAGGGGCTCTCATTTCCCTCTTTATTTTTTTCAGTTTCAATTATGATGATACAACCAGGTAGTAGATACTATTTGTTGCTTACTTAGTATTCATTTCTCCACTTTTTTGTATATTAGAACCCCAATTTCAATCAGATATCTCCTTAATTCCATGTAGCCATGTGTCTCAAGAGAAACTGAACTCACCCCAATTTTAGGAAGGGATTCTTGCAAGAGTAATCTTGCCTATGATTGGTTCTGGAACCAGCATATGACCCCATTTTGACCTGAAGCGTAATGCAAATTCTTCCAAGGAGTAAGGGAGAATTCCTTGCTACTGTGAGATGGCCATAGGAATGTCCCCTGGATATTAATGGAGGTAGATATGATGCCTAGGACTGCTGCAGTCATCTTGCTACTACACTGAGGCTAAAGCCACACTTAGAATTACAGAGCAGAGAAACAGAAAGCACCTGGACCCTTGATGACATTGCTGAATCACCCGACTCTGAAGCCCACTCCACTGTTGAACTTCCACTCAAGTGAGATCTTTTGTTCTTTATTGTTTTAGTCAGTTGGAGTCTGGATTTCTGTTACTTGTAGTCAAAGGCATCTTAATTCTTATGAATTGTCTGAGATCTCTGTCCTTAAAAGTTCTGAGAAGTTTGTGTTTATGCTATTAATGTTACCTTTGCTGCTTGTAACTCAAATTAAATGGGATTTCCCAGAGAGACATATCATTGTAGAGGTACACTATACATATAGGCACATTTAGAGCTAACTTGCTACCAAGAACGTGCTAAGAAAATGCATTATACCTCACACCCCTTCCAGTTCAGGGTCTTGGCAATACAGGGAAATGAGCCACAGGTACAATGCAGATCAACTGGAAAACATTTCTACAAAATTGTAAACAAGTAGAATTTCACCAAGCACATTATACTGAGACAACCAAGATATAACTAATGTGAAATGCATTAGAATCTACAAGGCCAAAAGTCTGTCAAACATACCACCAAAGCAGCCAAAGGGACCCCTGAAACTAAACTGAATGTTAGGCTAATTGTGCATCAAATAGAAGAAGACTCGGTCCAAGTCAAAAGGTACTGTGCAAAAAGCAAACAGGGAGAAATAGACAATGCGTTATATGCTCCCACAGTTCCCAAACTATACTTAAGATGCCATGTAGGAACTGAAATGCCTGATTAGGGCTTTAATGTTCTCAAATGTGCCACACACACACACACACACACACACACACACACACACACACACACAGAGAGAGAGAGAGATATGGAGACAGAGAGAATGAATATAATAAAATGCCTGACATTATCTTGGTAACAAGACAGAAGGATAAATGATGTTAACATACAGGCTACTGTAGAACCTCTTTTACAAGATATTGGATTATTTCCTAAGACACCTGCTTAGAGTTAGATACAACAGAAATCATGGAGTAGTAGCAAATGTCAGAAAAAAGAGGAAAAAGGAGACACATTAAAAGCCCTTTTTAAAGAGTAGTCAGCGTAAGAGAATGCAACACATAATTTGAATATAAATGAACTGGTGAAATGTTAGAAAATACTGGCTCACATAAATAAAGCCCCAAACAAATGAATTTTTAAAAGATTCTCTTCTTCTGATTTTATAAGTTATTTACTGCTTTATGTCAGAATCATGGATTTGGTTAGTAGATGGCATGGTATAATTAAAAAGGTGTTAGAAGGTATTCATTTAAAATATAAGATATGGTACCCACTGTGATTAATTTTAGGGACCTTTCCTAAGGTCCCTAAAATTAAATCTTACTCTAAGATTTAGAGTAAGAGACAATGTTCTAAGCCTCAGTCTGAATGTTCACACTATTTTGATTACCTACAAAGAGAAAGAAGTGAAACATATATACAAATAAATAACCAGGAAATGCTAATGTGAATGTTCTTTATTATTGAAACTTTCTCAGATTATGCAATTCTTTAGTAAAACAGTACTGAGTCACTAACAATAGGAAACATATGTTCTTCACACATTTAGTAGAAAACAAATGTTAAGAAGGACTAATCCTAACACTGACATGCAGAGTGAGGAGTCTGGACAAATTTAAACACATGAAAAGGCTCATCTCTTTCTTATCCAAACGACTGTCAGGTTTCAAGGTTAAAGCCATATTTATGTTTTCATTTTTTCTCCACATAATTGGTAAGGTTATATCTACGAATATTATACCAACTAATTTCAAAAATTTCAAATAGGTTAAAAGGCAATTTATCATCAGCTTTAAAATGGGATGTTAACAGCTTTATAGTTAAATTAGGCTATGAAAAATGGGTAAAGGTTGTCTATGGAAAAAAAAAAACTTTTTATGACAAAGATAATTGAACTCACAGAGAGGAAGGTAACCCGAAATGATTTAGAAAATTCATCATGGAAGTGTGTCATTATATTAATTTAGAGAGAAAATCACTTTTTTATTTACCCATCTCTAATGAATTCATCTCTCCATTCAGACAGGCCAGGGACCAGCGAAATGTTAATGATGAACATGTCAAAAGTTGGAATATAACCTTGTCACATTCACCATAAGACTCTCAGCAGTTTGGAACAATTTTCTTGATGTGCTTGAAATCCTTTATGAGAGGATTCTTTAAAATGCCATCTTATTGAAAGATAAAAGAGAAATTCTTTGGGAAAGTTCCTTTTAGTCATTTTCTAAAATATTTTTTATGAGAGGAGTGATGCATATTCATGGTAGAGAATCTAGAATATGAAGAAAAGCATAAAACAAAAAATAAAAATTACCCGCAGTTCCACTTTTCCAAGGTAACTAACAATTGTGAATATTTTGGTCTATCTTCTCTCATGGTCTTTGAATCTTTATAAAATCGTTATCATAGTATAAACGATTTGGTTATGTGTTATTTTGCTTACTCAACATTACATCATGAAGCCCTCCCCAGGCACCATGTTGAGAACCAGCAGAAAATACAGATGGCAGCTTCTAACAAATTACTTCTAACAAATTTGAATCATTAAACGTTGAATATAAAGTATGTTTAATATATTATGAAGAACAAAAGGGGGTGAATATATGAATAAGAAGCAAGAGACTATGGAAAATGACAAAGCAGATTTAGAAATGAAAATACTATAACTTTTAGAAATAAAAAATATAACAATCGAATGTGGAGATGGTTAAAATGATTGAACAATTGAATGTTTAGGTTAATGGCTGATTACAAACACCTAAAGAAATAATTAGTGATTTGAAAGTTAGATCTGAAGATACAATCTACAATGCAGAAGGAAACCAAAGAGATGGAAACTATAAAATAGGGTTTGAGATATGCAGAATAGAGTAAGGAGGTTTATCTTATTCTAAGTGGAGTTCCAAAAGAAGAGGAGAAAAATAATGAAAGAATGGGACTGACATATATTTCTGCAAAGAGAAAACTTTTAAAATAGACAAGAGACTGTGCTGAAAAGAATACACTGATATGTATAAAATAGATAACTAATAAGAACCTGCTGTAGAGCACAGGGAAGTCTACTCCACTTTGCTGTACAGCAGAACTAACACAACACTGTAAAAAAACTATACCCCAATAAAAAGAAAAAGAATTTAGAATTAAACGTACCATTCATGAATGAAAAATACAAACATTTCAGACAGCAAACAGACTGTATTTGGTAGCAGCCTGCCCTCACGGAAGGAAACCATACAGAATTACTCTTCAGGCATTAAGAAAATGATCACAGAGGGATGCAGGAAGGTATGATGTGGAAAAAAGTGTTAAATACCTGGGTATATTCAATCAACTGATTCAATAATTATTTACTTATGAGCAATGACTATGTGGTAGGCCCTTTTTAAAGTGCTGCTTGAGGTACAGCAAGGAAGAACCACCACAACAAAAATTTCTGCCTTCATGGAGCTTGCAGTCTAGTGACTACCTAAACAAATATTGACTGTATAAAGCAATAACAGTGCACCTTTTGTGAATTACAAAAATGAAGTCTAAGATACTGAGCAGCAATAAGAAAAGTTGAGAGAAGCAGAAGAAATAAAGGTTTTTACTTTGCCTGAAAAAGAATAAAAATATAGCTAAAAGTAAACTTTGGTAAGTATATATATATGAATTTTCTAGGATATAATGAAAAGAACAGAGATAAAGTATAAAACTTCCAAACTCAATCAATGTGAAGGAAGGAAAAAAAACAGTGAAAATGACACATAAAAATGTCAGGTAAATAGAAAGCACGGGGAGGGGGGGGGAGCTTCAAGATGGCAAAAGAGTAAGACGCAGAGATCACCTTCCTCCCCACAGATACATCAGAAATACATCTACACATGGAACTGCTCCTATAGAACACCCACCAAACGCTGGCAGAAGACCTCAGACCTCCCAATAGGCAAGAAACTCCCCACGTACCTGGGTAGGGCAAAAGAAAAAAGAATAAACAGAGACAAAAGAATAGGGACGGGACCTGCACCAGTGGGAGGGAGCCATGAAGGAGGAAAGGTTTCCACACACTAGAAGCCCCTACGCGGGCGGAGACTGCGGGTGGCGGACGGCGGGAAGCTTCGGAGGCGCAGAGGAGAGCGCAGCCACAGGGGTGCAGAGGGCAAAGCGGAGAGATTCCCGCAGAGGATCGGTGCCGACCAGCACTCACCAGCCCGAGAGGCTCGTCTGCTCACCCGCCAGGGCAGGCGGGGGCGGGGAGCTGAGGCTTGGGCTTCGGTCGGATCCCAGGGAGAGAACTGGGGTTGGCGGCGTGAACACAGCCTGAAGGGGCTAGTGCGCCACGGCTGGCCGGGAGGGAGTCCGGGAAAAAGTCTAGAGCTGCCGAAGAGGCAAGAGACTTTTTCTTACCTCCTTGTTTCCTGGTGCGCGAGGAGAGGGGATTAAGAGTGCTGCTTAAAGGAGCTCCAGAGAGGGGCGCGAGCCGCGGCTATAGGCACAGACCCCAGAGACCGGCATGAGACGCTAAGGCCGCTGCTGCCTCCACCAAGAAGCCTGTGTGCGAGCACAGCTCACTCTCCACACCTCCCCTCCCGGGAGCCTGTGCAGCCCGCCAATGCCAGGGTCCCGTGATCCAGGAACAACTTACCCGGGAGAACACATGGCGCGCCTCAGGCTGCTGCAGCGTCATGCTGGCCTCTGCCGCCGCAGGCGCGCCCACCATCCGTACCCCTCTCTCCTCCCGGCCTGAGTGAGCCAGAGCCCCCGAATCAGCTGCTCCTTTAACCCCGCCCTGTCTGAGCGAAGAACAGACGCCCTCAGGTGACCTACACACAGAGGCGGGGCCAAATCCAAAGCTGAACCCCAGCAGCTGTGCGAACAAAGAAGAGAAAGGGAAATCTCTCCCAGCAGCCTCAGGAGCAGTGGATTAAATCTCCACAATCAACTTGATGTGCCCTGCATCTGTGGAAAACCTGAATAGACAACAAATCATCCCAAATTGAGGAGGTGGACTTTGGGAGAAACGATGTATATATTTTTTTCCCTTTTCCTCTTTTTGTGAGTGTGTATGTGTATGCTTCTGTGTGTGAATTTGTCTGTATAGCTTTGCTTTTACCCTTTGTCCTAGGGTTCTTTTTTTTAGTATAGTTTTCAACGCTTGTTATCATTGGTGAATTTGTTTTTTGCTTTGGTTGTTCTTTCTTTTCCTTTTAATTTCTTAAAAACATTTAAAATTATTTTTTGTTTTTTATTTTAAAAACTTTTTTGTAAATTTAATTTAATTTTATATTTTTCTTTCTTTCTTTTTTTTCTCCCTTTTATTCTGAGCCGTGTGGATGACAGGCTCTTGGTGCTACAGCAAGGGGTTGGGCTGTGCCTCGGAGGTGGGTTCAGCACATCGGTCCACCAGAGACCTCCCAGGTCCACGTAATATCAAACGGCGAAAATCTCCCAGAGATCTCCATCTCAATGCCAAGACCCAGCTCCACTCAATGACCAGCAAGCTACAGTGCTGGACACCCTATGCCAAACAACTAGCAAGACTGGAACACAACCCCACCCATTAGCAGAGAGGCTACCTAAAATCATAATAAGGTCACAGATACCCCAAAACACACAACCAGATGTGGACCTACCCACCAGAAAGACAAGATCCAGCCTCATCCACCAGAACACACGCACTAGTCCCCTCCACCAGGAAGCCTACACAACCCACTGAACCAACCTTAGCCACTGGGGGCAGACACCAAAAACAACGGGAACTATGAACCTGCAGCCTGCGAAAAGGAGACCCCAAACACAGTAAGATAAGCAAAATGAGAAGACAGAGAAACACACAGCAGATGAAGCAGCAAGGTAAAAACCCACCAGACCTACCAAATGCAGAGGAAATAGGTAGTCTACCTGAAAAGGAATTCAGAATAATGATAGTAAAGATGATAAAAAATCCTGGATAAAGAATGGAGAAAATACAAGAAATGTTTAACAAGGAATGAGAAGAACTAAAGAGCAAACAAACACTGATGAACAACAAAATAAATGAAAGTAAAAATTCTCTAGAAGGGATCAATAGCAGAATAACTGAGGCAGGAGAACAGATAAATGACCTGGAAGATAAAATAGTGGAAATAACTACTGCAGAGCAGAATAAAGAAAAAAGAATGAAAAGAATTGAGGACAGTCTCAGAGACCTCTGGGACAACATTAAACACACCAACATTAGAATTATAGGGGTCCCAGAAGAAGAAGAGAAGAAGAGAGGGACTGAGAATATATTTGAAGAGATTATAGTTGAAAACTTCCCTAACATGGGAAGGGAAATAGTTAATCAAGTCCAGGAAACACAGAGAGTCCCATACAGGATAAATCCAAGGAGAAGCACACATATTAGTCAAACTATCAAAAATTAAATGCAAAGAAAAAATATTAAAAGCAGCAAGGGAAAAACAACAAATAACATACAAGGGAATCCCCATAAGGTTAACAGCTGATCTTTCAGCAGAAACTCTGCAAGCCAGAAGGGAGTGGCAGGATATATTTAAAGTGATGAAAGGGAAAAACCTACAACCAAGATTACTCTTTCCAGCAAGGATCTCATTCAGATTTGACGGAGAAATTAAAACCTTTACAGACAAGCAAAAGCTAAGAGAATTCAGCACCACCAAACCAGCTTTACAACAAGTGCTAAAGGAACTTCTCTAGGCAAGAAACACAAAAGAAGGAAAAGACCTACAATAACAAACCCAAAACAATTTAAAAAATGGTAATAGGAACACATATATCGATAATTACCTTAAGTGTAAATGGATCAAATGCTCCAACTGAAAGACACAGACTGGCTGAATGGATACAAAAACAAGACCCCTATATATGCTATCTACAAGAGACCGACTCCAGACCTAGGGACACATACAGACTGAAAGTGAGGGGATGGAAAAAGATATTCCATGCAAATGGAAATCAAAAGAAAGCTGGAGTAGCAATTCTCATATCAGACAAAATAGACTTTAAAACAAAGACTATTACAAGAGACAAAGAAGGACACTACGTAATGATCAAGGGATCAATCCAAGAAGAAGATATAACAATTGTAAATATTTATGCACCCAACATAGGAGCACCTCAATACATAAGGCAAATACTAACAGCCATAAAAGGGGAAATCGACAGTAACACAATCATAGTAGGGGACTTTAACACCCTGCTTTCACCAATGGAGAGATCATACAAAATGAAAATAAATAAGGAAACACAAGCCTTAAATTATACATTAAACAAGATGGACTTAATTGATGTTTATAGGACACTCCATCCAAAAACAACAGAATACACTTTCTTCTCAAGTGCTCATGGAACATTCTCCAGGATAGATCATATCTTGGGTCACAAGTCAAGCCTTGGTTAATTTAAGAAAATTGAAATCTTATGAAGTATCTTTTCTGACCACAATGCTATGAGATTAGATACCAGTTACAGAAAAAATCTGTAAAGTATACAAACACATGGAGGCTAAACAATACACTATTTAAAAACCAAGCGATCACTGAAGAAATCAAAGCAGAAATCAAAAAATACTAGAAACAAATGATAATGAAAACATGACGAAGGTGGGGGAGGGATAAATTGGGAATTTAGGAATAACACATACACACTACTATGTATAAAATACGTATGTAATAAGAACCTACTGTATAGCACAGGGAACTCTACTCAGTACTCTGTAATGACCTATATGGGGAAAGAATCTAAAAAAAGAGTTGATATATATAAATGTATAACTGACTCATTTTGCCTTACACCTCAGTAGAACACAACACTGTAAATCAACTATACTCCAGTAAATTTTTTTTAAACTTACCTAAAAATATACATAATTGAAATCTATGTTGGCATAAAATATATTTTAGTTTTATATATTTTGACTTCAAAGTGATTTTTAAAATTTTCTTGAGTAAGCATATGTGTATCAAAAGAATAAAGATGATCGTTTTCTTATTTGTCACACTTCAGTTCTCCCCCCCCAAAAAATAGAAACCACAAAATATGGTAGCCATGATTCCAAACACCACTTATTACAATTAAAAATGAACTAAAAGTCCTAGTTAACCAAGATTTTCAGACCGGAACAAAAAAAAAACCAAATCCAACTAAATGTGTTCATAAGTGGCACATCTAAATTAAAAGTACACAAAATGGTATATAAAATATTCATATACAGAAAATACAAACAAAATAAAGCTGGCTTGCCAATATCAATAATACATGAAACAGACTTTAAAGAAAAGGTATTATTCGATATAGAGAGGGCCACTGTATAAGAGTAAGAATTTCACCTTATCAGAAAGACATATCTAGAATACATACTGAGACTATAATTATGTATCTAAAAATGCAGTGTCAAAATATATAAAGTAAAATTTGTCAGACTGTGAAGAGAAATACACAAATAGACCACCCAAGTAAAATGTTTTCAAAATTCCTCCTACCAACTGATAGGTTGGTAGGAAAAAAACCAAACAAACAGCACAATATATAAAATTTAAAAATTTGAGATATACAACCAACTCGCTCAAACTAATGCATCCAGCAATTTCAGAACACAAAAGCTTTTCAAACACACAGGGAGCATTAATGACAATGATACAGTGAGCCTTATTGCAACTGTATAAATTTAAACGGATTAGTATCATTAAATAATTTACCCTAATACAATGTTGCTTTTATCTGTTATATTAAGATTATACGTGAGATCTTATTTAAAAAAATTCTAATCCAAAAAAAAGGGATAAAGTAAATTACCATGCTGCATACTATTAAGGCATCTTAATTTTTCATTGAATAACCATGGCATAATTACTCTATTGTTTCTGATTTGGGCAATTTAAATTTTTTGCTACTATACATACCACTGTGACAAAGCTCCTATTATGTAAAAGTCTTTGTAAGAGTCTAATTACTTTCTTAAGGGTATATTCTCAGTATTTGAATTGTTAGATCAAGTCTATGAATTATTAGACCTAAAATTCCCTGTAGGTGTTGCACAAAAGTTTTACTAATGTTATTCTGAGCAGCAGGATTTGAGGGTGTCTATTTTACAATACTTTTGACAGAACTGTCAGGAAAAATTGTAATCTTATCATTTTGATTAGCATATCTTTGATTACCAAGTTATTCATGATGCTGAATACAGTCCGTAAATTTCTCGGCCATTTTATTTATTCTTATTGTTTAATCATTCAATTATGTGCTTTGCTGCTTTTAAACAACAGATTTAAAGAACAATTCAATCCCTTGATGCCTGCTGAATATATTTAACCTAGTCATTAACTTTTTTATCTTTCAATATTTGTTGTTAAAAATGTTCTTTTTAACGTAGTCAAAATCTTTTCTCTTGTGAGGACCATCTCTTTTTTAATAAAAAAAATTCTTGGAAAACTGTTCTCTATCTAGAGATTAACCAGGAACTTTTCCACATATCTTATGGTTTCATTTTTAATGTAAACTCCCTAAATCATTATATAAAAATACACATATATGTTTATGTCTATATATATGTGTGTGTCTGTGTATATACATATATTTTTAATTTATTTAATTCAGGGCCATTTGTTCCATCCATTGACTTGTCTGCTCATCTTAAGTTAGACCCATATTGTTTTTTATCCCCAGCTTTATTGTGATATAATTGACAAACAAAACTTGTATATATTTCATGTGTACAACATGATGTTTTGATATACATATACACTGTGAAATGATTATCACAATCCAGCTAATTAACATATACATCGCCTTGCGTAGTTACTTTTCTGTGTGTGCTAACACTTAAGACACACTATCTTACCAAATTTCAAGTATAGAGTAGAGTATTATTAACTACACTCACCATGATGTATACTACTTCTCCAGAATTCATTCATCCCGCATAACTGAAACTTTGTAGTGTTTGACCAATACCTCCTCATTTCCCCCACCCCCCAGCCCTGGCAACCATGGTTCTACAATTTGCTTATATGAATTAGACTTTTTTAGATTCCATACAGATCATGCAGTAAGATCATGCAGTGTTTGTCTTTCTTTGGATTATTTCACTTAGCGTAATGTCCTCCAGGTTCATCCATTTGTTGCAAATAGCAGGATTTCTTTCTTTATTACACCTGAATAATAATCCACTCTGTGTGTGTGTGTGTGTGTGTGTGTTTGTGTAATTTTCTTTATCCATTCATCCCATTGATGGACACTTAGTTGCTGCCATATCTTGGTTATTATGAATAATGCTGCAATGAACATCAGAGTACAGATATCTCTTCAGGCTATGATTGATTATCTCAAGATATTTTCTAATTTCACTTTTCTTTCTTGACCCATTCGTTGTTCAGGAGTGTGTTGTTTAATTTCCACAAAATTGTGAATTTTCCATTTTTTTTCCTATTATTGATTTCTAGTTTTATACCATTGTGGTCAAAAAAGATACTTTTTTGTTAGTTATAGTTCAAGTTTTCCTACCCAGCTCTGGTTTCTGCAGTAGTTACTGTTCATAAGTCTCTGCTCTGGTGAGCCATGACTCCTTTGTATTTGACTGTCTGTGTTTTCACTCTTTCTTCATCTCTCTTATGGATCCTTGAAGAGTTGTTGGTTTTTCAGTCTGGTCAGCTTTTTAGTTGTTGTTAGGATGGAGTGGCAGCCTCCAAGCTCCTTACATGTGGAACTGGAAACTGGAAGTCTGTCTTTGATTTTTGACAATATAATGCGTCTCAGTGTCTCACTGAAGTTTAGCCTGCTAGAGGTTCTTTGGGCATCACGGATATAAATGTTCATTTCCTTCTCCATATTAGGGAAGGTTTTCCTCATTATTTCTTTAAATAAGGTTTCTGACCCTTTCTCATTCTTTATTCCTTCTGGTACTCCCTTAATGCATCTATTGGTTCTCCTGATGGTGCATCATAAGTCACCCAGGCTCTTTTTCATTCCTTTTCACTCTTTTTTCCCCTCTAACTGGATAATTTCAAATGACTTGTCTTCAAGGTCACTGAGTTTTCTTATGCATGTTCAAGTCTGCTTCAGGGACCACAGTCATGTCCAATGTCTTAAGGCCTATTACCAGGGGTGACCATAGGCCTGGCTTCTGCCTAGTCCCTTGGATGGGTCTCTGGATGGGCAAGAATGCCTCAGATTACAGTAGAGCAGCATTGAAGTTAGGTTATAAGACTGCTTCAAGGATTGCAGTCAGATCCCAGGACTGCATTACTCCCATTATCTCATCTTTGTAATTGTTTATTGTAAATATATTGACCACTTTTCCATTTTATGGTTTCTTCATCTAAATTAGATGTACTTATGAGGTTAGATATCTATTTTCTGCCCCCTATAACTCACTCATTCTTCTATATATATATTTTTTAAATTTTACTTTGCCTTCTGGAGATATTTCTTCATTTACTCATACAATTTGTTCAGCTTTCTCTGTCATTTTATATTACAATACCTTTAAATGCAGCTTTTAGAGTCCTAGTTGCATTTGCTTTTCTTTTCATTCCTTTCTCATTTTAACAAGTTCTTTTGCATCTCTGCCCTTCATCATTAAATTTTCTCCCCAGGGCTCCCAGCTTTTTAATTAATAGTGATCATGTACTCTTACTTCTTTTTGAGGACACCAAGATATCCTCTGAACTTTTCACTTCTTTTAGTGGAAACGTACTGTCAGAAATATGTTGCTACTTTGAACCTTCAGGAAAATCTTTCCTTTCTCGTATAATGCTGAATAATTTTAATAGATACCATTTAGAAAAGTTAGGTATAGATGCCTTTTCCAATGAGAAATGACTTATTCAGGACTGGCATATGCCCAAAGTCAGCGGAGTGTTTTAGCACTCATGCTAGACAGTTCCCCAAATGGAAACATACTCACAGAAGCACATCACACTGCCTACCAGGGCCTGTTTGTATGTAACTATTTTAATGGGAAGTTTGGGGAAGTTATATCAGTCCCAACCCATCTGCTACAATGTGACCCTGGGAATTCTCTATAGATAAAACGTTTAACTCTTGTTCCCTTTGTGCTGTTCCCTTTGTCAAGGTGGAATGGTGATTGACATACTGCACGAATGCAAGTGCATGTTTCACCATGTATTATTGCAATGAACGCTAAGTAACTTTAATATGTTCCCAAATCCTTCACTAATATTTTGTCATTGTTAGAATGACATTTTACTACAATCATTAAGGAAAGTAATTAATTGCCAGGGTCTCTCTTACTAAGTTGGTGGAGCCTACAAAAGTTTTTATTTTATTTTTTGAATCACAATTAATGTTTAGATGTTCAGCATTAGAAAATCATTCAAACAACAATAATCAGTGAACAAGGAGGGGGTTAGGGGCATTGACCCTTTACAGAGTCAATAATTTGCATATAATTTTACAGTGGATTCTGCATATCCATGGTTCTGCATCCATGGATTCAACCAACCACAGATTGTGGAGTACTGTCATACATTTTTTTTTTTTTTTTTTTTTTTTTTTTTTGTGATACGCGGGCCTCTCACTGTTGTGGCCTCTCCCATTGCGGAACACAGGCTCCGGACGCGCAGGCTCAGCGGCCATGGCTCACGGGCCCAGCCGCTCCGCGGCATGTGGGATCTTCCCAGACCGGGGCACGAACCCGTGTCCCCTGCATCGGCAGGCGGATTCTCAACCACTGCGCCACCAGGGAAGCCCTGTCATACATATTTATTGAAAAAAATCTGTGTATAAGTGGATCTGCGTAATTTAAACCTGTCTCATTCAAGGCTCAACTGTACATTTACTTTTTGAAGAAAGGAGGGAAACACAATTCATACTGAAGTTTGGTCAGGCTCCTTGGTGAAGCTACCACTGACAAAGCTAGTTCATGTTGAGCTTGAGCTTCCTCTTCTCTGAATTCCTCGTATATTTAATTATGAAATACACAAGTTGGCCTACTGATGCATAAGGTCTTATTCTGCATTTTATATGTTTGCAACTCTTCTTTCCCTACACACCCCCTAAAAAAGAATGAACGTTTAAAACCTTGAGAATATGGATTATGCCTCTAATACATTTAATTGCTTCCTTTGACCTCTCCCTGCAGGGTCCTAAAAAACAGTGAGTCCAAGGTGGATTTCACAAATATTCTATTCTTGGTTTCTAATTCTGCATTAAAATTTGCAATTATACAAATAAAAGTAGTACAGGGGAAAATGTTATATAAGTTGTGATTGAAAAACAGTGGCAATAAAGGGTCTGGTTTTATTACTTTCTCATATGGTGTGAAGTAATAAAATCTGCTTCAAAATGAAAGATTCACATAAATCAGTTCATTTATAGTATGCATTTGTCTTAAAACTAAAGTGAAGCACATTAAAGTAGGAATTAAAAGCCTTGGATTCAAGGCCTAACTTTCCCATTTAATAGAGATGACTCTTCAAAATATCAGATTCTTTAGCTTCCTCTTGTCTTCATTCACCAGACCTTGACATTTAGAATAATATTACTTGTTGCTGACTTGATTGAAAACACAAACACAGATGTGGACACTTATATCATGCATCAGTACTTTCTGGTCAGCCAGATACTACAAACACGTTTATACTATTTTTAAAGTCATCATCAAAATAAAATATGTTATATCTAATATACATATAATATTTTTCTGTAGGTATCTCATAACTACCTGAGAATACACCCATGTACCCAGTTTAATACATAGTGATGTAAAGCAATTCTATTTAAAACCTGGCCCACAGACCAGAGCCAGTCTACAAATTCTTTTTATTGTTCTTTCATAAAAGAAGTATATAAAATGAGGGTAAGCATTTAGTAACTTTTATAGCAACTGGATAATGTCGTCTGAATAAAACAATAAAAAATACTTAGCTACCTTTCATTTTTTTTTTTTTTTTTTGCGGTACGCAGGCCTCTCACTGCTGTGGCCCCTCCCGCTGCAGAGCACAGACTCCGGAAGCACAGGCTCAGCGGCCATGACTCACGGGCCCAGCCGCTCCGCAGCATGTGGGATCCTCCCGGACCGGGGCACGAACCCGTGTCCCCTGCATCAGCAGGCGGACTCTCAACCACTGCGCCACCAGGGAAGCCCTTAGCTACCTTTTATGTCTGTTTTTTTAAAAAATTACTCTTTCTAGTTACTGATTTTTATGATATTTTACTGAAGTATTGGTCCTTAAGGAACTGAAAATTAAAGCAAAACAAAACAAAAAACCTGGTACTTAACCTCAGGTAGTTTCAGAATCGTTGGTGTGTTTTATTGCTGCTAAAGTTATTATAATTTTAAAAGCTAAATTAATTTTTTTCTTTCTCATCTAAGAACCAAGCTTGCTTTCTTAAGTCTCAGTTTCTCTATCACAATTTTTCTCTGATGAGTCTGTTAGAAGCTAGTTACTAGACATTTCCATGCCTATTTTCTTTCAATGATGCTTATACTGAGCAAGCTGTTCAAATGAATGGGACAGTGATCTGTTCATGGCCTCCATTAAATCAAACACAGACAAACATATCTGTACATAAGAACATGTGCATTCTTGGGATTTTCATTCATAAAACCCCATTACTATTCATGATCACATAACTGTTTACCATTAAGATGTATAGGAAGTCATTAAATTCCTTTTTGATAGCAGAATTATATTCCCTTAACTATGAATACTTTTTTTTTTTTTTTTAAATTTTTTTTTGTGGTACGCAGGCCTCTCACTGTTGTGGCCTCTCCCATTGCGGAGCGCAGGCTCGGGACGCGTAGGCTCAGCGGCCATGGCTCACGGGCCCAGCCGCTCTGCGGCATGTGGGATCTTCCCGGACAGGGGCACGAACCCGTGTCCCCTGCATTGGCAGGAGGATTCTCAACCACTGCGCCACCAGGGAAGCCCTGAATACTTTTTAAAGACACTTCCTTGATTCCCTGTAATTCCAAACAACAATTTTAAACTGTTATGACATAAAAACTTTTAAAAGACATAAAATTGAGCATATATCTTAAAACCACAACAGGGAATCCTTCTATCTCTCTCCAAAACCATCAAACAACACCACCGCCATTCTCTTTATAAAATAGTTACTCACCGAACTATCTTTGATCAATCTTAGCTAAAGACTCTACCCTTTCTGGTCAACATCACAGTCTCAACAGTTAAAACATTTCATAAACTGAAAAAAAAAAAACATTTCATAAACTGAATACTGACACTTAGTAACATTTTGCAAAGCTGATAAAACTTAGAAGGATTGCTCGAAAGAACCTCACACTGACACACTGTCATTTCTAAATGTCAGGGACTTTGAGCTCAGCTCATAAAAATGAAGCTCATGCTCAGAGACAACACTTCCTTTTGAGATAAATCTCTTTTTAAGTCTTACGGTTGTTGGAGGTATAGTCTCAACCCTAGTAAATGACCTCCAAAAGCAGCAACCATGTGAAGGTCATGTGTACATTCCTGTAAGTAGACGGCACAGAAGGGCTTAACAGGTGTCCAGATGTAGCTTTACATTTGTGCTGGTTCTGCCCTAAAAAACATGTCCTCCAAACATCTGTCTCAAAAACACATGTGATGTATTAAGGAAAGATTTTCAGACCAAAGTCGTGTCAATATTTCCTATTCTACCTTCTTTGTCAATAGTCTCTGTACCTTTGAGATACATACAGTCTAGTTGGAAAAGAGATACACTATTCTGGGTTAACTAATCATGAAAAGATTAGAAAATACTTAGAAATATTTGCCTTTCTTGAATCTAGGAATGAAGCTGTTTGTGTCTGCTTCTTGAAGTTTTAAACTAATATTCCAAAATATTTTTTTCTGAATAATATTTTTTTAAACTAAATTTTAAACTACCTTGTGAAATTTATGCATTGCAAATATTTTGAAACAAAACTATATTGCTGATTTAGAGAGGGATTTCAACTGCTTTTATGTATAAGTGTGAGTGTGTGTGTGTGTGTATTTGGAGTATCGATCTCCCATAATGGGGAAAGAAATAGAGAGAATTAAAGATGGGTAAACTTTGTTGGAGGAAGTCATATGGTAATTCAAGGTGAATAATTAAATCATGAGAAACCAGGAGAACCAGTGTCTGTTCACGTTGGCTGGTCTTAGACCAGGTATAAGTAGGGTAAGACAGTGAATAGGAGCTCTGCGTTAGTTTAGGTAACTTCTAGTTCAGGGACTGGTTGAGAGAATACTTGCTTTTGTGACTCTACCATGAAGCATCTGACCCAGAGGGAGGTCATGGCTTAGTAATGTTCAGAATGACTGTACAGTGGAGTGCTAGATTGGGTCAGGGGTCACAAACTACTGTTCAAGTTCAAAGTCAATATTTATGGAGTCTCTCCTTGCTTCAAGTTGCTTTGGTGCTTTTAGTAAAAATTCATTGAGTGCCCTCTACGCACAACACTCTTTCTTGGTGCTGTGAGGACACTGGCTAGAGGAGAAGATATGGCCTTCAAAACCCTTATGACCTAGTTATAGAGCTGAGATGTACAACAGCTCTAGGCAACCACCTCTGATAGGAAATGCTGTGTGTAGCGCACTCAGGGCTCTTCTCCTAGAGGGTTAATTGTTTTAAGAAATATTCCATGTGTCATATTTCCTTATTTATTTAATATTTCATTTGATTCTATAAGAATTATTAAAATTATCCTATAATATTCCATAAAGCAATGCTTTAAAAATATTTAAAAAAATATTCCTCAGAAACAAGCCTATACAACACTTTTCAGTAGAACTTTCTGATGGACGTGTTCCGTATTTTGTCCAATATACTAGTAGCCACTAGCCACACACTGCTATTGAGCATTGGAAATGTACCTAGTGTGACTGAGGAACTAAATTTGTAATACTATTTCATTTAAATTATTTTAAATTTAAATTTAACTACTCTCACTTTGTAAATGTATTATGCTCCAAAACTAACTTAGAAATTAGAAAAGTGAACCACTTGCAACACAATGCTTTTTGCATGTAGCATGTTTCTAATATTCTGTTCAGTAAACGGTCTAATTGGTTTTACAAATGATAATATGGCATTCTAATGAATTAAGGAGACCTAACAAAAGTTCTTAACCCACAACAGTAGTAGCCAATTTTTATACGTAAGGAAAATACTACTAAGAAGTAAATGTTATAGGGGAAGTTTTAAAAGAGCTATTGATCAAATATAATTTCAGCAAAGCCCTTAAGGAGATTCAGTTCAGGAAAATTATAATGAAACAGCTGGTTTTATATTTCATAAAATATCCATAAAATGAGAGAAACAAGCAGCTCTGCTTCAATAGTACTGACTTTTAATTTTTCAACTAAATAATTCAATTTGAAATTAAGCAGCTAAAATATAGTTATCTACATCAAAAGGGATCGTTTCAATATTACACAAAGTAAGGTTTTTTTAATTATGACAATAAACACCCTTTCTCCCATCATTCAAACTTTATCTTACTTCTAACAACAACTAAAAGAGCAAATATATAAACAGAACTTGAAGAATCTCTTTTAAAATATTTCTAAAACAAATATAAGGAATCAATACTAAAATGAAAATGAGAGTCTAGAGGCTTATAACAATTTTATCAAACAAGCAGTTCTGTGGCCTTCTAAAGTGAAATCTCTTTTTAATCATTCTGTGTTTAATTAAGAAGTAAATAACCATATTCTAAATAAGCCTGGCTCTCCCAGCCATCTTAGCTTCTTCAAAAGAAATGCCACAGAGCATCCTAGGAATTCTCCATTTGATCAATCAGGTTGTGAGACTTCCTTTGTGTGGAACGTTGTCATTCTTAGTGCAGTTAAATTAGGTTTTATGATCTAAAATTGCCTTATTAACTTGGTGCTTCCTGCGTTTTCATTAACTCAAAACATATCTGATATCATGATAAGCTCCCCGAAATGAAACTTCCCTTCTGGAATAAGTCATTCTTTTATAGCGGATGCTTACCACACAACTTGATTTTGAACATTACATTGCTTTAATGTGCTTCCCTATGAAATGAGGCTTTGGATGAGGCTATACAACACTAGCAATTAGAACCATATGCTGTGTTTTAGGCCAAGTCATTTCCCCTCTCCCCTACTGTAAAATTGTGAGGCAAACAATTTTTGAATTCCAAATTACATTCTTTTCCAGGAGGAACTTCTGCCACGTACCTAGATGTACCTGAAATTACCCTGCTGCCATACTAGAGCAGTGGTTCTGAACTTGGGAGATCTATCATCATCACCTAGGAGAACTTAAATAAAAGAGAGCCCTTGCCCATGACAGACCAACTAAATCAGAATTTCTGGCAAAGAGGCTCAGGCCTGAGAAATTTTAAAAGCTTGGTAGGTGATTATAAAGTTCAACCGAGGTTGGGCAGTACAATAGATCTAGCACAAAAGATCTCATAGTTTAGCAGAGGGTTTGCTCAAACAGATTTAAAGTTTCAGATTCTCCAAGTCCTGAGAATATGCATCTCTAATAAGTTCACAGGTGGTGCTGATGTACTGGTCCAGGGACCATACTTTGAGAACCACTGCCCTAGGGCTCTGAGATTGAGTCACTCGCTTTGAATTCTCTTTGGAAATGATGCAAATTATCACAGATCATCCTTGTCATTACATTTGATACCACTCCTCTTCCTCTTGTAGTGATTTATCAAACAGAAGGACAAGGGAGCCTGAGGGAATAAGAAACACTCAGATTGATCCTATTGGCCCCCTGGTGGCTCCTTGGCACCAGGCAGTTAATATATTCAGAGTTGGATTTCACTAGCGTGGACCATTTTCTGGGTCTCTTAGACAGAACAGCTCTCCCAAGTCAGCATATTACCAAGGACCTCAACCACATTAGAAAAGGTCACTTTGATTCTTTTTTTAAAAGAATAACTTTGACAGGTGGGAGTCCTCAATCCTTTATTCAGCAAATTGGACTCCTACTATGTGCCAAGGCAAATAAAGTAGAGCAGAAGAGAGGCAAGATCCTTGATTTTACAGAATTTGTATTATAGTCACAGTAGAAGGACAAAAACCAACCAATAAAATAAATAAGAAACTTCTAGTTGGTGAAAAACACTCTGGAGAATAGAAGGCAGGTATGGATGTAGAGAGTGCCTGACATGAGGTCTGGATATCAAAGAACCATACGTGAATATCAGGGGCCAGAGCTTTCCAGGCAGAGGAAGGGTGAGTGCAAAGGTCCTGAGGATGGGTTATGTTGGTTTTCTGCTTGGAACAGGAGAAAACCCTATTTGGCCAGAGTCAGCAGGAAACTGGTGAAGATTTGAGAGGCCAGTGATTTTCTGGGAGATTTGTAGCCCACTGTTAAGGGTTTTGATTCATTCCATGAGTAAAAAGACAAGGCATAAGAGGGTTTTAACCAAAGGAGTGATATGATCTTTTTTTTTTCTTTTTCATTGTCATTCAGTTACTGTGTTGACCAGAGAAGCAGAGCTAGAGTAGAAGAAAGGAGAGGTAGTAGGTAGAAAATGCAGCATTCTGGGTGAGAGTGGATGGAGGCTTGGACTGGAAGAATAGCAGCAGAGATGGTGAGTTAGAGCTCGTAGAAAGTGTTGATAGATTGGCTGTGGAAGGATAAAGAGAATGGATAATGACTCAGGTATTTGGCTTGAATAATGGTGGGTGTGTTGCAAACATTAATTGTAATGGGGGAAAATGGTTGGGAAGCCATTTGGGGGATTGAGAAACTGGTATTTTTGCTGTGAATGTTATGGTTGAGTTGCCCACCAGAGTTTCAAAAGGAGTTTTCTAGTAGTCATTTGGATATATGAGTCTTTGTTCAGCAGAATATGTAGGTAGCATGAGACTCAGTGATTCCACATGGGAGCGCTCAATCTCAGGTGGATTTATTCTCAACATTCTACCTGTAAAGAGATATAATGGAAAGTTCTATTGATTTCTAAAGCCTGCATGTATAACTGATCCTAGGGAAACAACAGATCCAAGTATGTGAGTAGAGATAATCTTCCCTAGGGTAAAGGGATCAATAGACTGACTAAAAGCAAACCACTTGGTTCATTCACAGAGCGTTAACTGAAAGGTGGAAAGCAGACTAATATCATAAGGTATCCCTCCAATTGTATAGAGAAGGTTCCCTGAAATTTTACTTCTTAGTCTACTTCTTGACCTAGCTTTCAGGCAAGCACCAGAGCTTTTCCCCTAGGGCCCTGTTTTATGTTTTTAAACTTTTCTTTGGGAAAGAAATTTTAGAGCTCTCCTTCATCCAGGGAGTTCCTCTCTGGGCAGAGGCAGACATTTAACTTGTCCCTGTTTTCTTTCCAAACCTTTTTAAGAACTCGGTTGAGTTCCAGACTTGGTCTCCTTTACTAGTCAATCCTTTTCTTAAATATGAGAAACTTATGTGTAGCCAAAAAGAGTTAAAATTTGGAAGAGATTCCTTAGACACCTGTAGAATTTGCATTATCTGAGTATTTGATAATTTATATGGTTAAAATTTAAGTCCACTTAAGTGACACAAACCAGGGACATTGGCTCAAATGATCTTGTTTTCTGTGATTCCTACTTCTACGATAATCAATAGATCACAGATATATCATCCACGATGAGAGATACATCTGATCATCACCCTATCATCGTAGGAGTAGAAATATATATTAAAACACATGTGTAGAATATCTATGAAATGTTACATATTTCAATCAATATCTTCTTGGTGGAGATGTAACATCATAGCACAAATCTAATGAAAAAGTTATTATGTTATAATACTTAATAAATCGATATATAAAGTTATTATGTTATAGGAATGGTGGTAGACTTTAAAATTCACTTCCCTGTGAATTATGTATCTGTAAATTAACTTTGATTCATACCTAAGGTGGAGAGCATTTTTAGTTCCCTAATCAAAAATTCACACTTAAAAAGGGGTTATATAAGAATTTCAAGTATTGTTATGAAAATCTACACTAGAGGTTTCATTAATTCAAAAAGGGATGCTCAGAATAATTATTCATTGATGAAATAAGTGGTGTTCAAGATGTTCAGATGGCTAGATAGATTTTATGGACCTTAACATGAATAAGGCACAAGCCCTCAGCAAGGCCAGGAGCCTAATACCTTCAGATAAGTGCATTCAGTCTAGGTCTAAACTCCCTGCGGTCTGCCTTCTACTCTATTTCATGGAAGATTCTGTCCTCTGATCTGAACAGGTTGACTGATCTTCCTCATAATGAACCCTTCTGGCAAAGGGACTAGTAGAAGTTCCTACAGCTTGAGTGTGAGAACTTAAAGGCCTAAGCTCAATAACAGTTTTGGGGCCTATTTGCTACAAATGTTGGTACATTTGACAGAATTTGGTCAATTTGGTATAAGGCTTGTGTTAATTTTAGCATACCACCTGGTAGGTTGCCATGGATTTCCCACTTGTCTCTAAATGAAGGATTCTAACAAAGTTTACTCGAAGAGCCTGAAAATTGCTGAGTGGACAAATTGGTCTAGGTTAGTTTTTCTAACTGAAGTTTAAAACATTTAAAGCATCTACTTGGAGAAATAACAGATTGAGGTAAGTATGTTTGTAAACTATTTTTTGAACAGTGTTAAAGTTTTGATCATTTATTTATACTTACTCTTTCAAAAATAATGCCTTCTTTCATTTTCAAGTACAGTTTTGAATTTCATTCATAAATTGGATGAGTTTGCTCCAATTCCACAAAAATAGAAAATGAATGCAAAAGAAGCATGACCTGAACATACCATTCATAATGCACAGATGAGTACACCAAAAATAAAGTTGTCTCTTTGTCAAATGTATATTTATACTTGTAAAAGCAGAATGTTAATCACTATTACTTCTATTCTTCAGTCATTTAAATACACAGGCACAGAGAAGCATCAGCCCTATCCTCCCCTCCTGCTAGTTAATCCACAGACGGGCAAGGGTAATTTCGACAGGACACAGCAGGTCCTCTAGGAGCAATAGCTCCATATTATATGTATTTTAATGAGGACAGGATCTCATGCTATGGAAAAAGATATAACTGCTCCAGTGCACAGCCTCCAATGCCGTGTTCCCCCTCCCATATCTTTTAATGAAGTGTTTTGTTGAAATGTTTAGAGAGTGTATTAATTCCAACATTGCATTTATTCATTCACTCACCAACTCTGTATTGAGTGCCTCCTGAGAGAATCAGTGGATCACTTTTGATCATGACGACTATTGTAAATATAATAAGTAATAAGTATATTAAGTGTAATAATGCAATAAGTATAATTGTGACCCTGATTGAGAACGAAAATATTCACAAAATATTAAGTCTTTTGTTACTGCCACAGTAATTGTTCACTGTTATCACATTGCCAGGATCCCTACAATTGACCCTATACTAATAGATTATTCAGGGGAGTAGGTGAAAGGAAGGAAAGTAATTTAAAAAGAAAATCACCAAGAATGAGCTGTCTGAAAGGAAGATGAGGTGAAGGAAGAAACAGATGATCTCTTGCTAACCTTCTCAACCTGTTATGCTTTTGTGCATTCTGGCTCAAAGTAATACTGATAAATAAAACGCAATATAATGAGGAATATCAGAAAATGAAGCAGCTTATTGGACATTGCATAAGAGAGAAGTATCTTCTGTTTCACTTCTCAGAGTGAGTGTCTCTGGATGGATAATGGTGTTGTAATTTCTCAGTGAAGGAGGCAATGTGCACTGCGAACGTGCACATGCACACACATGCATGTCTGAATACATGCATAATGAAACACGATGAATATATGTGGAATGAAATACATATGCTAAAAATTAAATTCAAGGTCTGTTCCTGCTTTTTCCTGTGTTATTGCATTTATGGAAACCACATTGGCTTTTAATTACATTGACTCTCTTACATTTTCCATTATCCACGAGAAGTGGAGAGTGTTCATCACGGGTAAAATGAATGAGTATAGAATCACCAACCTGGAATTATTTAGAGAACACCCAGCTGAATCTCTTAATTTTTCCCATAAAGATGGAATAACATGTCTAAATTTACACAGTTAGCGGCAGAGCCAGGAAAAGGACCAGAATGCCATGGATATCCCCCCACCTGCCCTACAAGCAGATAATTTCTGAGTGGCTCCCAAATGGAATCACTCCCTCTAGGTGCTTCCTTCCACCTATATCTCAGCTTCCTGGTGTTCTAATGTTTGCCCTTTTCCCTTCTCCAAACATCCTTTTAGATCCTCAGACCTTATACTCAAGTGGCTGGACGAGTTTGAAGTGTTAATCCTTCTAGAAGTATTTTTATCTTAACATGGATCAAAACGTAAACTAAAAAACTAAAACCCTAAACGTGGACTTTCAGGCAGAAGTGAGGATGGGCAGTATAATTGCTTTACAATGGTGTGTTAGTTTCTGCTTTACAACAAAGTGAATCAGTTATACATATACATATGTCCCCGTATCTCTTTCCTCTTGCGTCTCCCTCCCTCCCACCCTCCCTATCCCACCCCTCTCGGTGGTCACAAAGCACCGAGCTGATCTCCCTGTGCCATGTGGCTGCTTCCCACTAGCTATCTATTTTACATTTGGTAGTGTATATATGTCCATGCCACTCTCTCAGTTCGTCCCAGCTTACCTCTCCCCCTCCCCGTATCCTCAAGTCCATGCTCTAGTAGGTGTGCATCTTTATTCCCGTCTTACCCCTACGTTCTTCAGCATGTGGTCAGTCATTTCTCTGGTCTCCTTATTTGGAAGACAATTCAAGCATGATTTATGTAACTCAAGACCTGTGAAACACTTCACCAAAATTAAATTCCACTGGTAGGAAATGTGTTTCTAATGAACAGAAAAGCCTGATAACACAGAGTCAGTTTTATGGGAGGGAGTTCCTGTAGAGTGAGACAACTTGACAGTTTCATGAGATAAAAATGTTTGAGAATCAATGCTTCAAAAAAATTGTTCAATACATGCCCTGAATTTTGACACATTAATATACGATCCATTCAGCAAATTTATATAGAGCATAAACTATGTTCCAGATTCTGAGCTAGGATCTCAAGTATTGCACTAAGATAAGGATGCTACTCTCCTGGAAATTATAAGGGGGTTCGGGGGAGGGGAAGGAATAATAACAAGGAAACAAACAAATAAGTAAACAAGCAGTTTCAGATGGAGCTAACTGAAATGAAATAAATAGCACTGGGAGATATGATAGGGCTTGACTTGGGGCTACTTTGGGCTGGGTGGTCAGAGCTTTCTTCGGAGAGATGATATCTGAGCTGATACCTGAGGGATGAGAAGGCAGAAATCATGAAGCAGAGAACGAAGTTTGCGGCAACTGAATGAACAAGAGCCAAGGCTCTGATGTGGGAACAAGCTTGGTATGTGACCAGAAAGGGACGTGACAGGATCAGAGAAGGGAGGCGGAGCCAGTTGATATAGGGACTAGCTAATTTGGACTTCATTCCAGGAAGTAACTGAGCAGTTTTAAGTAACAAAGTAGTTCAGTCCAATTTACCTTTGAGAAGTGGCTTTCACTGTTGTGTGGAGAATGGATTATAGGGAACAGTGAGGAAGCCTGGAATAAGATGGTGACAGAAGACTTATGGACAGGTACAGGGCCAAATGTGAGACATAACCAATAGGACTCGACGGATTAGATGTCTGAGGTAAGAAAAAAGGAAAAACCAAGGATGGTACCAAGGTTCTTGGCTTTAAAAATATTCAGCATCTAAGTTCTGTTTTGATTTTACTAGATACAGATAATGGGCAAATATCACTTTAAAAGCTAAATTAAATAATTTTATAAAACAAGTGATGTAGCCACTGCTAAAAAGTCACAGCACTATATAATGTTTTTAGTCATTTTGTTTTACCAGAGGTCTGACAATTTACATATATTGTTAAATTTAGTTACAAGCAAGATGTGTGATTAAACTGTAAAGATTCAAGACAATTTTCAGAAAGGATAATGGCATTAAGCACATATTTGATAGGTTGTAACAAGAGCCATGAATGTTTGAGACTTAGGCTTTAAATAAGAGGAATTAAAGAGAAATTAAAAGGAAATAAACCTTCACAAAAACAGGGAAAGGGATGAAATGTTTTCTGAATAGCACCAAGTATATTGTTGTGATTCATGGTGAATCCTAGTGGTAACTTTTCCAAAGAAATCATATAAATTCACCAAATCATTAGAGAGCAACTTTATTTCCCTTACAGAAACAAAAAGTCACCAAATATATGGCAGTGATAAAATGTTTATGCTGATTGGATACTGCTTTAGCCTCATGAGCTTATATACCTAAGAAAAATATGAGACAGAAGGAAATTCATCAGGAGTATTAGACTTATAAATGTTAATTCAATGGCTAACAGATACAATCATTCTGCCCAAAGTCACTATCTATCTGTCTTTTTATGATCAGAAAACCTTGCATAATATTATTTTGCTGTTAAATACTGAGTTTGATTTGAGAAGCTCAAATACTTAATGGTATGTTTTTTGTTAGATTCTTATTATGAGCTGACAGCCAACCCCCAATCTCCAAGAGTACCATGAGATATATATATATATATATATATATATGTATGTACAAGAAGAAAGATGGAAAATAAATGAAAGGATTTTTTTCAATAGTTTGCTGAAAGCCTAGACAAATTAGAAGAATCACTTATCTGATGTTAAATGTAAACTATTACTGTGGAGGAAATAAGTTGTTTCAGTCTGTTGAAAAAAAAAGTTGTTTCATTTCAAACTATTGCCAGAAAGATACCAAAGAAATTTAATTTTCCCAAAGTTACCAATCACCCAGAATAAGATTATCCTTCTCTTCTATTTCCCAGTGTACCTTAGAATAAAAAGGGGGAATCTAAACCTAGACTAAAGCTGGTTAAGAGGAAGTCAAGTTTAATAGATACCAGTATCATATACAGATTTCTTAGTTGAATGAGTTCAGGATTCATAACTGGGCAGTTTGCCCACTGCCTATGATTGCCCTCAGTTCACTCTTCTAACAGTTGTTATTTTGGGGAATGTTGCTTAGTGACTTGGCATCATGAAATTTTACTTCAGCAATTTTGCATAAGCTTTAATAAAAAGAAAAGTTTAAGGTGGATTAATCCTCATGTGAATATAATTTCTTCAAAAGCAACACCCAGACATATACAAAAGATAATTGCTCCTTTGTATTCAACACTGGAAAGCAACATCAATGTGGATTAAAATTCATGTGAATAGAATTCTTCAAAAAACAAACAAAGCATAACATTTGATGTTCTAGATTCACTGCTTTAAGCATATGCATAAATAACGAGACAAGTGATGCACCAATAAAAAGCTACAATAAATACATCCTGACTTGATTATAAACTGAAGTTACCTAAATTATGTTTGTTTTTCTTCCTTCATCATAAACATAGCTAATTATGGCAAGTTTATTAATGAAAATTGAAAGACTGGTCTTTTGTTTTAAATTTATTTAGTGATCCAAAGCATCAACATACCAAGCATGAATGTATCACGGATTTCTGATAAAGATTTTGGGTTGATCATTTAAGAACTGATGTCTAAAAAAACTGTAAAAGACTCAATTTCAAATTCAAGGAGATGAAGCAAAGGCAGTCTGACTAGCACAACCTAGAAATATCCTCATATTGAACTATTTTCATTCTTTTAAAATTATAATCAAGATTAGAACATCTTATTCTCCCTAAGATACGTGTAATCTGAAATTGGCACAGCAAGAGTTTGCCACAAATGTGAGAGGAGATAGAGATGGCTCATTTGCTTTTAAAATGGATATGATGAATATAGCACATGTAGGGAAAAATTAACTAACTGGAACAAAATGTTTTTTGCAACCATTCCTCTCAGCTGGAAACCCTACTATCACTTTTTTTTAAAAGATAATAAGTCCATAATCTGAAAATGCCTCTATTTTTAATCACTTAAATCCTATTTTAATTCTGAATTTGACAAAGCAGAACAGCTACCCATAATCCTTCATATTCACATATATTCTTCAAAAGTACAATCTTAGTGTTTGCTAATCATACAATGAAAAGACCTCTGATTCAATATGTTTTTAACAACAACAAAAAACACTATTGCATTTTGAATATGATATATGTGTGTGTGTGACTACCCAATGCAAGTGGGAATGTATCATACTTCACTCAACATATTGCATTAGAGAGTTACACAATGGGAAGTGTAGTGGGGGACAGTTCCCTTCCTAGATACAATGATTTTTGTTTTGGTATGATTTCTTCACTCTTTCTCAAGCTACACACCTCAAACTCATCTCATCCTCTCAGCACTCACATCCAATCAGGAAAATTTCTTCAAGGGTAGCTTTCCATTATTTCTCTTCTGATTCCTCCTTCTTGCCAATTACTTCCTTTCTTCCTTACAGCTTCTCTCCCTGCCAATACCCAAAGCTTCCTAATGAACCTCTTGACTTTACTTGTTCTCAATGCTCATCAGAACTCTGCATTGACGCTAGAGTTGCCTTTCCAATCACTCATATCCACCCCTAAAGCATTTACTACTCCTTACTGCTTATCATAAAAAGCTCCAGCTCTTTGAGAAAGAATAAAAAGTCTTTTCAGAGGCTTCCCTGGTGGCGCAGTGGTTGAGAGTCCGCCTGTCGATGCAGGGGACACGGGTTCGTGCCCTGGTCTGGGAAGATCCCACATACCGCGGAGCGGCTGGGCCCGTGAGCCATGGCCGCTGAGCCTGCGCGTCCGGAGCCTGTGCTCCGCAACGGGAGAGGCCACAGCAGTGAGAGGCCCGCGTACCGCAAAAAAAAAAAAAAAAAACTTAACAAGGGGTATAAGAATAATTTTAGAAGTTCAGAATTCCACACACACACGTTTCTACCGTTCAACTGTAATAATATACTTTATCTAGGTTTTATGGGATTTTTTATTCAGGCATGAGGGAAGGAGAGGCCCCACACAAATCTGGTTTGGGGGCTGCCCTTCTATTTCTTGGCAGATCCTGATATTCTCCTTGTAGCATCCGAGGACTCACCACTTTTTTGCAGCTCCATCCTCTTTCCCTATGAACAAGATGCCTATTCTCTGTGGACTAACTTCGGCTTATACTTTGGACCAAAGCAAACAAATTAAACCAACTCACAACAAAATGAGAACTGTAGATAAAATGGCTTTAATGTATTATCATTTTCATGCTTGTTGGAATATTTAAAAGAGGGCTATTAGCTGACAGACATAAATATATGATAGTCAGAAGTAATTGGTGTGATCGCCAGATAAAGGACTAGAAATGAGGCCTGTGTAGCCCTCTTAAAAACTTACACATAGCAGAAAATTCTAGGCATCACCCAAGCATCATTATGCTTTTTAAAAATTCCTAGTAACCATTACAATTCTCTGAGCATGCCATGGATTATTTAATTTACTCTTTGTAAAAACGTCAGCATTTGTTGTCAACTCTCAAAACGAAACACTGATTGAGAATCTATAGCAGTTAGTTACTCACAGTCACTATGGAAACAGGATGGCTTCGCTGAAAATCAAGGATTCATGCACTATTAAAATAATATTCTTTAATATTACTATGATTTATTGTGCTAGCATTTCATAATCTACCACATGAAAATAATGTATGAGGAAGTGGTTTGTAATCTGCGAGGCAATATTCAGGTGATATTAACAACAACAACAACAACACAAATGTTATAAGATCTTTACTGGTCTGAGCCTAATTAGCACAGCAATTATGTTGCCTGATTTTCCCTTTATGCTCTCCACATCATAGCAATGTGCTCTTACAACCTGTGTCAGGAGAAGCTTCCATTTGTTGCTTTCATAATGCTAACATGGATCAAGGAAGTAGAAGGTTGAGGGTAGAATAGAGGAGAAGGGTTGGTGATGGATTCTTCTACTCTACAGGAAAATATCTTCTTTGTCCCATAAAAACCCAAGAAGCTCCATTAAGTCCCCATGGACATATGTAACCTCTGATTAAATCTTGAGTCCAACTAATTGTTTCAAGTTCGACAAGACCACAAATGAAATGTTAAGTGTCTAATTTATGCACACTAGATCACTTCACTTTTCATGCTATTTTGTACCATACTGGGGTAAAAATAATTCTTTTTTACCTACTTTTAAGAAATTGTAACACTTGGACTTATACACACATACACATATACAGTAAAAGGAAGATGGTTTTGATTAGATGTGAAAGACTATAGGATAAAATAGACAGAAACCTTTTTGACATTGGAGTTGAGGGGAATCTGTGCAGATTTCAAAAATTAAAATAAAAAACCATTCAATTTAGTTAAAAACATATCTTTTATTAGTAAAAGCAGTAAAATTATTTTTTTGGTATTTTGTTGCTTTCTTTTTCTAAATTTTTATATATTTTAGTCATAAAATTAAGCTTTTCCTTCGGGCAAAAACAAACTAGTCCACTGAAGTCATTCATCATCTTATATTCAGTAATACTTGATAAAAGGCATCCTAAATTTTTCAGTATTATTTTCAATATTTGATGGAGATAAATAATTGTAGGGCTTCCCTGGTGGTGCAGTGGTTCAGAATCTGCCCGCCAATGCAGGGGACATGGGTTTGAGCCCTAGTCCGGGAAGACCCCACATGCCCTGGAGCAACTAAGCCCGTGCACCACAACTACTGAAGCCCGTGTGCCTAGAGCCCGTGCCCCACAACAAGAGAAGCCACCGCAGTGAGAAGCCTGCGCACTGCAAAGAAGAGTAGCCCCCAGTCGCTGCAACTAGAGAAGGCCCGCACGCAGCAATGAAGCCCAATGCAGCCAAAAATAAATAAATAAATTTATTTTTAAAAATTGCAAATTTAACAAATGTTACACACAAGAAATGAAAATCGCTATGAAACAAATGCACTATTTCCTTTCATTTTGACTGACTTCAGTGAAGCACTCAATAGTAAGTGAAATTAAGTACATTTTAAAGTTCAATAACCTTTTAGTGCTTTATTTAAGGAATGCTACTATAATTCCAATAGCTAAGAGGGAGCATGATCTAAAAAAGAGGGTGGACCTGGGAATAAGAAAACCTGGGTTCTAACTGGGTGCAGCATCAAAGTGGTTGTGTGCTCTATGTAAGTCACTAAATACCTTTGAGCTTCAGAGCCCTATTGTGTAAAATGAGGCAACAGATTTTATCTCAGGTGCTTTCCAGTCTACTCCTATATAGTTCTTACTCCAAGTATGTGTCCCATTTGGATATTTTCAGCAATCTAAGTTTTTTCAGCAGTTTGATAAATGCCCATCAATTTTATCACATACAGCTTCAAGCCATGACTGTTCTCAAATGAATAATTTAAGCACTTGCTTACTATCTTCTTAATGTGTGGCCCATGGACCAGCAGCATCAGCATCACCTGAGAGCTTATTAGAAAGGCAGATTCTCAGGATCCACTCCAGATCTACCCAATAAGAATTGGTAGGGCTTCCCTGGTGGCGCAGTGGTTGAGAATCCGCCTGCCGATGCAGGAGACACGGGTTCGTGCCCTGGTCCGGGAAGATCCCACATGCTGCGGAGCAACTAAGCCCGTGAGCCATGGCCGCCAGGCCTGCGCGTCCGGAGCCTGTGCTCCGCAACGGGAGAGGCCACAACAGTGAGAGGCCCGCATACCGCAAAAAAAAAAAAAAAAAAAAAAGAATTGGTATTTTCACAAGATCTCCACGTGATTCACAGGAACAATCAAGTTTGGGAAGCAAGGCTTAGTACTAGACTCCTTCCTCCAAATTATTTCTCATATACTATTTGGAATTTTTAATATCATCCTATAGTCTACGTTTTATTATAAGATATAGATTTGGCTTAATACACTCACTTTTAAATTTTAAATATTTCTGGTTGAACCACATCTCAGTGTGTGGATTTTTGGCCCCTTTGCTGTTAGTATTACAGGTATAAAAGTGAAGAGGCTAAAAAAGGTGTTAAAGACAAGCACATAGAGTACTCCCATTGGAGGATTTTCTGGCATCAAATAATAGCATAGTAACCCTGGGTGACAGAGGATTATTGTAGGGGACACAAGTATTGGATGAAGGTGAAAGAAAGAAAGTGTTCATTCAACAAAATGTTTTTTGAGCACTGTGGTAGATTAGAGGATACAGCAGTGCTTAATCTCTGCCCTCATGGAGTCCGTATTCTAGTGAAGGAGACTCCAAATTTGAAATGTTACCTCATAAGTCATCTCATCCGGTAGAAATGCTTTACATTTTCAATCATGGCCTCAGAGAGCACAGTCATCTTACAAGGACAATACATTTTTTCCCCCTGGCATTTCCTATTTTAGGTATTTTGAGATTGTTCCCTACATCCTGGTTTGGATGTGCACTGTTTGCTTCTCATACTTTATAAAGGAAGACAAAAATCTGGATTTTAATGTTGGCAAAATAATGGCAACAATGCACATGCTTTCAAATTACAATGCAGATTAAACAAAAAACATATGTGAGCAGCATGTGCTTGCTAGACATAGCTTATTAGTCTCTGTAAAAAAATCTGCTATAGGGACTTCCCCGGTGACACACTGGTTAAGAATCGTCTGTCAATGCAGGGGACATGGGTTCTTCAAGCCCTGGTCTGGGAAGATCCCACAGGCTGTGGAGCAACTAAGACCGTGCACCACAACTACTGAGCCTGCGTGCCACAACTACTGAAGCCCGTGTGCCCTAGGGCCTGTGCACCACAACTACTGAGCCCGCACACCACAACTACTGAGCCCATGCGCTACAATTTACTGAAGCCTGTGCACCTAGAGCCCATGCTCTGCAATAAGAGAAGCCACTGCGACCGGAAGCCCACGCACTGCAACAAAGAGTAGTCCCCGCTTGCTGCAACTAGAGAAAGCCCATATGCAGCAACGAAGACCCAATGCAGCCAAAAATACACAAATAAAATAAAAAAATTTTTAAAAATCTGCTGTATTAGTGATATTAACATCTTTTTCAAAGAATGTATATCTCACATATATTTCATTTATATAAAGCATAATGGTACAAATGAAAACCTTTTACAAGATTAACTTATGCAATTCCTCTATTAAACATTGAAAATATACCAAGAATTAGAATAATGTAGAAGATTTTCGTAGAAGTCATTTTTAATAAGTTAAAAAAAATCAACAATATAATTTAACAGTATCAATTTTATTGAATATCTGGAAGAATATTTTTTAGTAAGGCCCTAAATCCCATTAGTATGTACTTCATTAAAAACTTTTTACAATTACTCTAATTGTTATTTCTATCATGATTTATATGTTTCAAATCTTCAGGGGAAGAAAAACAGAAAAAGTTCAGGCTCTGTTAGTGATTTCCATTGTGGCTGATTTCTTACGGATTTGCTAAGCCAATACACCTGGATTTCAAGCCACTCAAAATAAAGAGGAAAAAAATCAGAACCATCCACTTCGACATATCCATGTGATTCATGAATAATAAAATAAAAGGGCAATTTTTTTCAACCATTCTTGCCTATAATTAAATACCAGTAACTATATTCAGTCAATAATAGTTACCCAATCTGATACCAGCATAGATGAACAAATTAGAACACAAAAGCTTCTCCTGTTTAGAAGAATGTAAACAATTTTGCCCTTGCTTTCAAGGCACATACCTTACACACTAATTAGGTTTAAATATAGTTCTGTTGTTTTTAAACAACAGATGGCTGCCATCTTGTACACTTCCATTTTTATAGAAATATTTTATTGTTGGCTGAAAAGGATTTTCACTTGTTATTCTGTCTGCATGTCTTTTGGTTTGTACAAGAGACTAGTGAAGGAAAAAATAAGATCTCAAACATGAAGGGTGAAAATGTGGTAGCTCTCCATTTCAGGATTTTCGTGTGATTAGTGTCAGGGTTAGGGAAGGAGCCAACAGTAGAGATCAGGTAATTTTTAGACCAGGTGTGAGTCTTAAGACTCAATTAGCAATAAAGTAAAGCAAGCATGACCAAAGCCAAGAAAGAATTTGGGGTTTTATTGTACCTGATCCCCAGTATTTGTTGAATGAATAAATTATAATCAATAACATCTTGTCTAAGATCATAAATCTTCAGTTCTCCTAATGTAAGTCTTTGAAAGCAAGCATTTAAAGCTGTCTGCTCTAGCACCAGACATCCAGCTATTAAGGAGCTTAAACATGGTTGCTAAAAATGTTTATTTAAAAAAATCTGAGCGTCTGGCCTCAAAGAGACAAAGCCTGAGTCTCTTTTATTTGATGACTTGGGTCATTATCAACAACCAATACTCTGAGGGTACCCCCAGCTGATCAAGTCTGGAATATAAACTTTTATTTCTAACTGTAGAAAATTATAAAAACAAGGCATAAAGGGAATGCAAAGGTGAATAAGACAAATTACTTGATTCATGGAATTAAAAATCTAGTTTGGAGAGATGATAAATGACACATTACAATGTAAGGCAGAGTGAAGTAAATGCTGAAGAGTGGGAGAGACAGGTAAAAGTGATTTCCAGGAAATCAACAGGCTGGATAGAAGAAGAACTGGGACTGGTAATTAAGGGAGGAAGGGCATGCTGGCAGCTTTAAAGGCCCTGAGTGCCTGCTATTGTCAGGAAATAGCAAGGAGGTGCATGTGGCCAAAATGTGAAGAAAGGGGCAGGAGATGAGGAGAGATCTAGATCATATCAAGAGACCATATAGAGAGACTGGCTCAAGATGGCAGAGTAGAAGAATGTGCGCTCACTCGCTCTTGCGAGAGCACCAGAATCACAACTAACTGCTGAAAAATCTTCGACAGGAAGACACTGGAACTCACCAAAAAGGATACCCCACATTCAAAGACAAAGGAGAAGCTGCAATGAGATGGTAGGAGGGGTGCAATCACAATAAAATCAAATCCCATAACTGCTGGGTGGGTGACTCACAGATTGGAAAACACTTATACCACAGAAGTCCACAGGAGTGAAGGTTCTGAGCCCCAGGTCAGGTTCCCAACCTGGAGGTCTGGCAATGGGAGGAGGAATTCCCAGAGAGTCAGACTTTGAAGGCTAGCAGGATTTGATTGCAGGACTTCAATATGACTGGGGAAACAAGGACTCCACTATTTGAGAGCACACACAAAGTAGCATGCGCATCAGAAGCCAGGGAGAAGGACCCCAGAGGAGACTGAACCAGACCTACCTGCTAGTGTTGGAAGGTCTCCTGCAGAGGTGGGGGGTGGCTGTGGCTCACTGTGGGGACACAGACACTGGCAGCAGAAGTTCTGTGAAGTACTCCTTGGCATGAGCCCTCCTGGAGTCCACCATTAGTCCCATCAAAGAGCCTGTAGTCTCCAGTGATGGGTTGCCTCAGGCCAAACAACCAACAGGGAGGGAACTCAGCCCTGCCCATCAGCAGACAAGCAGATTAAAGTTTTACTGAGCTCTGCCCACCAGAGCAACACCCAGCTTTACCCACCAACAGTTCCCCCATCAGGAAGCTAGCACAAGCCTCTTAGATAGCTTCATCTACCAGAGGATAAACAGCAGAAGCAAGAAAACCTACCAACCTGCAGCCTGTGGAACGAAAACCACATTCACAGAAAGACAGACAAAATGAAAAGGCAGAGGACTATGTACCAGGTGAAGGAACAAGATAAAATTCCAGAAAAACAACTAAATGAAGTGGAGATAGGCAACCTTCCAGAAAAAGAATTCAGAATAATGATAGTGAAGATGATTCAGGAGCTCATAAAAAGAATGGAAGCAAATATGGAGAAGATGCAAAAAATGTTTAACAAAGACCGAGAATTAAAGAACAGAGATGAACAATACAATAACTGAAATGAAAAATACACTAGAAGGAATCAGTAGCAGAATAACTGAAGCAGAAGAACGCATAAGTGAATCTGGAAGAAAGAATGGTGAAATTCATTGCCGCAGAACGGGATAAAGAAAAAAGAATGAGAGGAAATGAAGACAGCCTAAGAGACATCTGGGACAAGGTTAAATGCACCAAAATTTGCATTACAGGGGTCCCAGAAGGAGAAGAGAAAAAGAAAGGACCCAAGGAAATATCTGAAGGATTCTAGTGGAAAAATTAGCTAGCATGGGAGAGGAAATAGCCACCCAAGTCCAGGAAGCACAGAGAGTCCCAGGTAGGATGAACCCAAGGAGAAACACACCTAGACAAACAGTAATCAAATTGAAAAAATTAAAGACAAAGAAAAATTATTAAAAGCAACACAGGAACCTGGAGTCTGTCATACAGAGTGAAGTAAGTCAGAAGGAGAAAAACAAATACCGTATGCTAACACATATATATGGACTCTAAGGGAAAAAAATGTCATGAAGAGATTAGTGGTAGGACGGGAATAAAACACAGACCTACTAGAGCATGGACTTGAGGATATGGGGAGGGGGAAGGGTAAGCTGGGATGAAGTGAGAGAATGGCATGGACATATATACACTACCAAACGTAAAATAAATAGCTAGTGGGAAGCAGCCGCATAGCACAGGGAGATCAGCTCAGTGCTTTGTGACCACGTAGAGGGGTGGGATAGGGAGGGTGGGAGGGAGGGAGACACAAGAGGGAAGAGATATGGGAACATATGTATATGTATAACTGATTCACTTTGTTGTAAAGCAGAAACTAACACACCATTGGAAAACAGTTATACTCCAATAAAGATGTTAAAAAAAAAAGGACAGGAACTGTAAAATCTTCTAATCACTGCAACGAAATTCAGAAATTGCTGTTTGAGATATGTTGAAAACAAAGACCCATTGAGGAAAGGCAAAAAAGTATACCACTGTGTGAAAAGAGAGCGAGGCCATTTACTAATAGTGACTAGTAGCTGGAGTTTTGCAAAATGTATTGGAAGAAGACAAATCTCCTCAATAATGCAGCCAAAGGTTGCCAATTACTGTCTATACCTCTACCTTGTAATATTTTGCAGAAGTGGGGATTTCAAGGAATAAAAAGAAATACACAGAGGTAACTGAAGGTAGCCATTGGAGTGTACCTGAAGACTGCACTAAGGTATTTTAATGGCCTATAGATAAGAAAAAAGAAGAGACTGGCAAGCAAAAGCATCAATTAACTCCATCCTGTTTAATGTATCATTTAAGCTTGTGTTTCCTTATTTATTTTCATTTTGGATAATCAGTCCGTTGGTGGGAGTGGGGTGTTAAAGTCCCCAATTATGATTTTGTTACTGTCGCTTTCCCCTTTTAGGGCTGTTAGCATTTGCCTTATTTATTGAGGTGCTCCTATGTTGGGTGTATAAATATTTACAATTCTCCTTCTTGGATTGATCCCTTGATCATTATGTAGTGTCCTTCTTTGTCTCTTGTAATCATCTTTATTTTAAAGTCTATTCTGTCTGATACGAGAATTACTACTCCAGCTTTCTTTTGATTTCCATTTACATGGAATATCTTTTTCCATCCCCTCACTCTCAGTCTGTGTGTGTCCCTAGGTCTGAAGTCAGTCTCTTGTTGACAGCATATATACATGTCTTTTTTGTATCTATTCATCCATTCTATGTCCTTTGGTTGGAGCATTTAATCCATTTACATTTAAGGTAGTTGGCGATATGTGTTTTCCTATTACCATTTTCTTAATTGTTTTGGGTTTATTATTGTAATTGTTTTCCTTCTCTTGTGTTTTTTTGCCTAGAGAAGTTCCTTTAGCATTTGTTGTAAAGCTCGTTTGGTTGTGCTGAATTCTCTTAGCTTTTGCTTGTCTATAAAGGTGTTAATTTTTCCATCAAATCTGAATGAGATCCTTGCTGGGTAGAGTAATCTTGGTTGTAGGTTCTTCTCCTTCATCACTTTAAATATGTCCTGCCACTCCATTCTTGCTTGCAGAGTTTCTGCTGAAAGATCAGCTGTTAACCTTATGGGGATTCCCTTGTATGTTATTTGTTGTTTTACTCTTGCTGCTTTTTTTCTTTTTTTTACCCTTGATGCTTTTAATATTTTTTTCTTTGTATTTAATTTTTGATAATTTGATTAATATGTGTCTTGGTGTGTTTCTCTTTGGATTTATCCTGTATGGGACTCTCTGCACTTCTTGGACTTGATTATTTCCTTTCCCATATAAGGGAAGTTTTCAACTATAAACTACTCAAATATTTTCTCAGTCCCTTTTTTTTCTCTTCTTCTTCTGGGACCCTTTTAATTCAAATGTTGATATGTTTAATGTTGTCCCAGCGGTCTCTGAGGTGTGCTCAGTTCTTTTCATTCTTTTTTCTTTATTCTGCTCTGCAATAGTTATTTCCACTATTTTATCTTCCAGGACACTTATCCGTTCTTCTGCCTCAGTTATTCTGCTATTGATCCCTTCTAGAGAATTTTTAATTTCATTTACTGTGTTGTTCATCATTGTTTGTTTGCCCTTTAGTTCTTCTAGGTCCTTGTTAAACGTCTCTTGTACTTTCTCCATTCGATTTCCAAGATTTTGGATCATCTTTACTATCATCACTCTGAATTCTTTTTCAGGTAGACTGCCTATTTTCTCTGCATTTGTTTGGTCTGGTGGGTTTTTACCTTGCTCCTTCATCTGATGTGTATTTCTCTGTCTTCTCATTTTGCTGAACTTGCTGTGTTTGGGGTCTCCTTTTCACAGGCTGCAGGTTAGTAGTTCCCGTTGTTTTTGGTGTCTGCCCCCAGTGGCTAAGGTTGGTTCAATGGGTTGTGTAGGCTTCCTGGTGGAGGGGACTGGTGCCTGTGTTCTGGTGGATGAGGCTGGATCTTGTCTTTCTGGTGTGTAGGACCGCATCCAGTGGTGTGTTTTGGGGTGTCTGTGAACTTACTTAGATTTTAGGCAGCTTCTCTGCTAACAGGTGGGGTTGTGTTCCTGTCTTGCTAGTTGTTTGGCACAGGGTGTCCAGCACTGTAGCTTGCTGGTCGTCGAGTGGAGCTGGGTCTTAGCGTTGAGATGGAGATCTTTGAGAGATCTTTCGGCATTTGATATTACATGGAGCCGGGAGGTCTCTGGTGGATCAATGTCCTGAACTCAGCTCTTCCACCTCAGTGGCTCAGGCTTGACACCTGTCCAGAGCAGCAAGACCCTGTCAGCCACACGGCCATTTAAAATATAAATTAGTCCTCCTGCCTCAAGTCTTGGATGTGGGTAAAATAACAAGTGATACACCTCTAGTAGCGATCTAAATGCTGCATCCAGAATAAATATCACAAGAGAGGAATATCCAGATGTTACTTTTATCTCCTTTCTGTAATTTAGATGATTGCTGCATTCAAGTCTTGCTGCGGTTGCCAGGCGAAGAGTTTGAGCAGGGAGCGTTGCTGGAGTTGGCCGGGTAAAAGTCCAGCCCTGGCTGTGGGTTCCCTTTGGTGTGAGCCGAGCTGCCGCCGCTGCCACCACCCCCACCCCCGAGCGCAGGGCCAAGGGGCCACCGCTGCGCCAAGGGCGCTGAATACCAGGGCACTTGGCCAGAGAAGCTGGGCAGCCTCCGCCTCGGTCTCAGTGAGCGGCGCGAGCAACACATTTAATCTGAACTTTCTAGCTCCAGTCCCAGCAAATACACATTCACGCCCACACATGTGCGTGCCGGTACAACCTCTCAGAGGCACGTGAACAGGTACCGGGGGCTCTCTGGCCAGGTCTTTCTCTCCCTTGCTCTTATTCCAACTGTACCCTCTAACATCTTCTACTTTATCATTTTCGGTCAGGCCTTGTAGGTATATTTTTAATTAGGTCATTTGTCCAGGCCCTAGCATAGCAAAATATACATGTGAGCACATGTGCATGTAAACACACACACACACACACACACACACACACACACACACACACATACACTCAAGGCATTTACTAACCCAGATGAACTATAAAGATGTTTATGTCATCATTAGTTTATACCCTTTCTGAAGAGTAGCTCAGACAAAAGTCAGGTCTGCATTGTTATTTTGCTACAGCCTGCAACTCTGAAAAAGCACTGATGTCCAAGGTAATGACAAAGATGAATTCAATGAGAGACAATTTAATAAGAACACATATGAGTGGAGCTGTGCTGTATCAAAACATTAAATTTAAATTAAACTCTTTCTTAAGTAGTTGGATTCATAATTAAGTTATAAGCTTTAATCTCTAAATCTAAATGCAGTTATGCTAAAGGTAGTACACAGTGACAGATAAAAGATCCTCACTACATAAACTCAAAGGCAAATTTCTGAGCTACAGAAACACACGGGTGCAGACAGAGAAGCAATGGTAGTTCAGCACACCCAGTTCTTGAATAAGTAATGAAGACTCATGCCACTGCTGGAAACTAGCAGAAAAAAGTAGTGGGAGCACGGTTAAAGAGTCTCTATCCTCAGTGCCATCTCTAGCTGCATGTAGACAACCAACTCAGAAAAGAAACTATTACTTAGGGACAAACATTAGGAATGAAACCCTTTGCCTTACTAGCCTTGGAATATTTCCTCACAATTTCAGTGAAGTTGTATGGTAAGAGTTAACTGTGTATTTACTTGTATTTGCCTCCACTAGCATTACTTCAAATTCTCACATTTTGAGCAGAAAAAGAAAGTTTTCCCCTTGTAATATTATCAACTCTCTCTTCCATGTGATTTAAAAAAAAAACTCCCCCCCGCCAAAAAAAAAACTAGAAACAGTACTGAATAGGTAGCAAGGGGTAAAACTACTCTAAGACTATAGCATCACTGCATAATCCTTTAAAGGAGTTCATGAGGAAATGATAATAACAATGACCCACAGGGATTTCCCACAAATGGAGAAGAGTACTGCTTTCTCTCTATAACAGTGTTGGGAATAAAAGTGGAAGGTGCCTAGTTATCAAGGGCTAAAGCAAGAGGAGGAGAAATGAATCAGCATTTGGTTTCACTGTTAACCCCCTTTTTCCCTCCTCCCCTCCAATGGACAATAGTAATTAACTTCTACCCATCATATTGAACAAAATACATTTAAAATCTAAACTTGAAATGAAATAAACAAACCAGTACTGTTTGAATTTAGTATAAAGCACAGTAATGAAGTTAAGGGCTTTCCTTGACATTGACTCTGATCACAGACCTCAGAACTTCAGATAAAAAGATCAGAAGGACACTTAGAGAACTTCAGCATCCTTCACAAAACTTGGCACATACACAAACACATACATATACGTCCAGATGTACACACAAAGAACACTCATAAATGGTTCGTAAGGTTGATGCAATCATTAATACATGATATTAATATGTATCTCCTTTGTGGATGAACAGATACTGTCTGAGAAGATTCTGTCACATCATAGTTATCTCATCATAATAATTATATAATAAAATTGACAAAGAATTAATTTTATATTTTAAAACGCAAGGGTGAAGTTACTTTTCAAGGATGGAAAAAAACAGTACTTCAATGTGGTCTAAGTCAGAAATACTGTGTTGCATTTTCCTCTTAAAAATGGAGCTGGAATTGATGGTAGAAGCAAATAGATAAATGGCACAGGTTAAAGTGGTTTGCTCTGTACTATTTATTCAAACCATTATGGCTTCTTATGATTTTCCAAAGAGTGACCCCAAACGAAGAGCAGGTGAGAAAAGAGACATTTGTTTTATTTTTTCTCACATTTACCTTCCTGTAATGGGAATTCAAACAACAGAGAAGCCCTACCAAATATCTTATTTACTACAAAGCCTTGACTGATTTCACGTGAAGATATATTGCCAATGACAGGGTTTAAACCTACAAAACGTGGAAGAATTACCTTTTCCTCCCTTTTATTTAGAGAAAACTCATTCAGTACAACCTTCTTTATTTGAAATGATATAGCAACATTTTCTTTTGAAAAACATGGGGCATTGTTGGAAGGAAATGTAGTGAACCAAAAACTATGACCTATGATACACAATCATGCTCACCCATGTCCATCAAAGGTGGACATATATTTTTTGGACACAATTTTATGTCTGAAAACTCACATACTCTCCTGCTTCAAATATTTTAAACTTGGAGGTGATACTCATGGTAGCATAAAACCTTAGAACCCGTAAGGTCAGCATTCTTTTTCAGGGAAAAGATATGGCAGGCACATACACTAAGAGTCTGAAGAACATTCTCAGGAAACAATAATTTGCTTGAGCTGTGAATGTTTAAGTGGAATTACCACTCCATAGAGTCTTCCATCCTGATTCCATTCTGTGGAAATCCTCACCGAATTCTACTCTCCCACAAAACAAGATATAAGTCAATAGTTTGCTAGTGGATGGAAATGCCCTTCAGATATCAATAGTATAGATCTGCAAATTTGAATCAGAAAGTTAGATATTAGAGGTATGTACTTAATTTTGCATACAAAATGCTGCAGTGTGTGAAGTTGCCAAGTATTACACAACACATTTAAAGTTCCTAATAAGATAATGGTGGTAAAAGAAACCATTTAGCAGAATAGAGTAGTTAAAAAGTACACACTCTCAAGCCAGCCTGCCTAGATCTGAATTCTAGCTCTGTCACTTATTAGCTCTGACACTTACTCTTTGTGAGCCTTCATTTCCTCAACTGCACGATATGGAGAACAATAGCACCTACCTCACAGGCTTATATTAATCATGTAAAGAACTTAAAATAGTGTCTGGCATATAGTGAGCATTAAATAAATGTAATGTCCTATACAGTTTTACACTTGACAAAATGTGTCTCATATCAGGTTTCCTAACTGGTATGCACTTTAGATTTCTCATTATACCATTTGTTCCTTACACCGAAAAATAAGTTGGAAGGAAGAATTTTGTTTACTTTCTTTTATTTTGATATGGGAATGGAGGAAGTCAGAAAGAAAGAGAGATGCACCAAATTTCAGTTTCAACCTTGGTACTAGACCAAAATCTGTTATTTGGTTTCACATTGGGCTTTGGAAGGCTAAATGGCCACATGACTCCAAGTTTATTTCTGGAATCCCTCAGACTGTGCTTCACCAATGATTGCGTAGCTGCTATCCAGCATAATAATGTCACTCGCATAAAGAGGCATGTTATTAGGTTTTATTGTTAAATAGTGAATATCTACTTTCAAATATGGCCAAATATTTCAGACGTAACTTGAAGTGAAAATCTCTTTATATGCTTCGTGTGTTTCAATTTTATCAGTCAGTTGAAATATAAAGGTATACTTACTGGGAAGGTAAAATGTGTAACCACTTTGAAAAAGTTTTGCAGTTCCTCAAAAATATGACCCCATAGTATATAACCAAGGAAATGGAAAACATGTGTCCACACAAAAATGTGTGCATGAATGTTCATGGCAGCATTATTCGTAACAGCCAAAAAGAAGAGAAAACCTAAATATCTATCAGTTAGGTAAGGAAAATGTGGAATAGCCATACAATGGAATATCACTCAGCAATAAAAAGAAGTAAATTACTGACACTTGCTACCACATGGATGACAGAACCCTGAAAACATTATCTTAAATGAAAGAAGCAAAACACAAAAGGTCACACACTGTAGGTTTCCATTTCTATGAAACATCCAGAGTGGCAAAGTCACAGAGACAGAAAGCAGATCAGTGGTTGCAAGGGGCAGGGCCATGAGGGAATGGGGAGTGACTGGTAAGGTACACGCACTCTTTTCAGTTTGCTGGCAGACAGACTGGAAGGAGGTTGTATTGGGCACCATACTGAACAGATGAAGGGGGCCTGAGCAGCAGTGGTTCTGTGACCTGTCTATAAACAGAAACATCCACCACTAAAATTCAGACTAGCTACTGAATTCACAAGAGACGGGTATGAGAGCTTGTTCATGTTGTCTTTCAGATTAACTAATATTTATAAAGCCCTTAAAGCAGTGCCTCGAGCATGCAGAGTGCTCTGTATGAGTGCCTGTTAAATAACAAAAACAAAAAGAACAGACTCTTTAAAGATAAAGTTTAGAAAAAAAAGAGAGAGAATGAAATATAATATAACTTTTCTGTCTAATACAAAATTAACATTTGTTACTTGGAAAATACAATCACTAAGCAGAAGTAAGCATACACAGGAAGACACAGACCACATTCTGTACTCTATATACAGCTGACTGAAATTGATCTCCAGTTTTGTTATTGAACTCCAGTAAAACACTAGGCACACACAGTGGCCTGGCAGACTTTGCACACAGGTTTATGCATCTTAGTGATCATCGATGACAAGTGTGCAATCTATTAGTCAATCAATACTAACTGGTAGCAAGAAAGCGGAGGGCACTGGACTAACACTATAGCCCTGAGCTGTGCACTGAGTGGTGAAAAGAGAACCGAGCTCATTGTACATTCATTTTTTGTTTGAAAAGGCAAAATGAAAAGCCTTTCTCTGAGCAGTTTTAGTTTATATTCAGCAATTTTCTTTCAGCTTAAAATGCAATTGAGAAAGCTTATTAATCAGAAGATTCATGAAGTTAGAATCACTGAATCTAAAATAGTCTTTCATTCCTAGGTTACTGAATTCTAAAAGAAGATCCATCAGAACACTTGTCATAATAATAGAAAAAATAAGTATAATTTTTAAAGAGTTATAGTTAAACCTTGTATATTATTTGCCTGAGGTCATGAAGTAGAAAAATCACATTTTTTAAAATGGTGAATAAAGGCTTGGAAGTCTTGATAAATATAATGGAGATTTTCTTTTTTTAATTTAGAACTATTAAACAATAAACTTAGCAGAGAGATTTGTCACATTTGTAATGATCTAATTCAAGATGAAGAACCATGCAAAGATGTGCTTTAAAAGCAGTCTTATTTGCCTCAGTTCTCTTCTTAATTACTTTAATGTTGTACAATAGTTTAAAAGATCAGACACCAGAAGTTTATGGGCACAGTTTTGATCAGTGAAAAATTTTCCTATTTATGAGCCACCATTACCTTATTGTCCTTGAAATCACACGTACACTTATGTAAATGATTATTACTAAAGTCAACATTAATTCTTGCCCATTTTGGACAACTGGTACTGCATTAGCCTTAAAAAATCAATCATTATATAAATTTCAGACAATATAGACTTATTTCCTATACCCTTTAGTTAGCAAGTAATGCTAAACTGCCTTGTAACATATGTTGCATCTTTATTTTAAACTTTATTCAAGTGTTATATTGATTTCCCCCATGTTTCCTTTTCCTTTCAGCATTTATAATTTCCTTTGCAACAGTAACACTTCATACTTTTCTTCATATTAGGATATTTTAATCAATAGCATTATTAAGAGCTAAGAGAATACCTTGCCACACGTAAATTGAAACACCCTCCAAATGAGTGAGGGGGAAACATCTTGTGGTGTTACAGTTAAAAGAACAAAGGACTTGACAATGGAGGAAACAAGGTTGTGGAGGAACCAAAGTTGATGAGGGCCAACTATAAGTTATAGGCAGATTTTGGACTTCACAGAGGGTCAGCGCCCAGCGCCCCTAAGTCCCCTGTTGTTCAAGGGTCAACAGTATTTACAAGTGAAGTACCATGACATCTTCAAGTAACTCTAAAATGGTTCTGGGAAAATTATATATGTATAAAGAATGAAAGAAAAAAAAGAGAAAAGAAAGAAAGGGAGTGAGAAAGAAAGGGAGAGAGACAGTGCAAATGTTAGCAATTGATTCTGGGTGAAGGGTATACGGTTGTTCATTGTACTAGTCTTGCAATTTTTGCAGGCTGAAATTTTTCCAAAAAATCTGTGGAAAAATGGGAATCTTTCAATATGCCTGCAATAAGCAGAAGAAACTCATATTGATCATAGCTGATCTTATGCAAAGTATCACAGAAAGACAATGTGTTTCCTCGTTTTAAACAGCTATATCTCAATGACAGTACATTTGCTAAGCCCATTCACAAGGGTGCCTTTGAATACTACTAAGTGCAAAAACATTTTGCTGAGCCTAAGCAATTTTCAGAATACTTCTGTATTAGCCAAATGGGTATTAAACATGTAATTAAAAATGTATCATTATTATCACTTTGCACTCAAGTTTACTGTTGCCGTACTGAATATTTTAATAACTTCTTTCCCACAAATAGCACACGGAATGTTACTGCAAGCAAATTCATTTTAATCAGTAATGTTATAAATTATACCAATGGCAATGCCCTGGCAGTCTAAGAGCTGGGAGAATACAGCCTCTATGTTCACATGTAAATAACCAGGCATGACAACTGCAGAGCCAATGATTTAAAAAAAAAAAAAAAAAAAAAAAAAACATTAGAGAACCACTGCTGTTAACTTCACACCTAAAAGTAATTGAGTGCTGAGTTGTACCTGTTAAAAAAAGGAAAACCGCTTTGAAGCCAACGAAGAAAACTCTTCCTTTACTTGCCTGTTTTATTCCTCTTGAGAACAAAGGCTATAATGAATGTACCATATAACCCACTGCATGAAACAAAGGAAACACAAAGGATGATTTTCTTTCACTTTGCTGTCACTTGAGTGAGTGGAGGGCTCATTTAGAGAAATAGAAATTTTAATTAGTTTCCAGCTGATACTCTTGTTCTCCTTGAGTATCTCATTTCTCCAGCAGGCTGGTGAGCTCTGTTCAGAGGTATGAGCTGACTTGGCCAGGGAGAGCAAATCCACTTCTTGATGGCAGAAAGACCATAAAATGGACTCTCTCACTGTGACAGGCCTCCGAGTGATTTAAAAAAAAAAAAAAAAAAAAAAGTGTGCTCCTACCACTGGGTGCAGCCCAGAACAGGGGACGACCTGCCAACTCACGTTTGTTTGTTTTCTATTTTAATACTACAGCTAAATGTGGAATACACCATGAGAGTCGGACAAAGAAAATGTATTTTTTAAACCAGGCAAATATGTTAAAGAAAAAAGGTACCAATGTGTGTCCGGTGCTTCCAACTTTCCTTTTTTGTGTCCTCCAGCTCTAACTCATGCTGAAGACTGGGAAACCCTCTGCCTTATTGCTCTGCGTATAGACTGATCCTTAAAAATGACTCGATATCAACAATTCAAATTAAGAAAGGTGGCAATCTCATCAGAGTCATGTGAATTTTACTACTTGCACCTTTTTGCAAGCTGGAAAGTCTGTCTCCTAGGAAAAGCCAGTAAGGGTGCTTCTTCCTTAAAACCACTTGGGTGCTCATTACTCAGAGGCAAAGAGAAAGCTTAGTCCTCTGCATATACAATTCCTTCTCACAGCTACACCCGTATCTTATTTTCTCCGCATATAAAAATGCAAACACTTGAGGACATTAAGCCCTTTTAAAAGAAGCCATGGTGTTTTGTGTGTGTGTTGCATTACACACTGGAACAGGTTTTTCTCCAAAGTTTGTGTCAGTGAAAAATCCCTACACCTTCAACAGGGATAAGAATCATGCAAAGAATTTTTTAATACTAGCAAAGTTTAAATTTGATCTTGTTTTCTACCTCATTTATAACATGCTTTGAGGGCCTTTATATATTAAAACTATCATTTACATAATTCGATCCTGTTAATTGTAGAGACATTTACAGTTTTGTATTTCCTTTTTTCATGTATTCACTAAAGACACATGTTAAATGTGTGTATTTCCTTTGAGAATTAATGCTATTATGTATACATAACGGTAAACTTATCATTTGTAATATTCCTCCTTTTTCATTCCAATATTTGTGTAAAGTTTATAGTGTATAGTATTATGTACAATTATTCTGAAGAAATAAACTTGGTGGCTTCTTTGTCACTACTTTCAATTTACAAAATTAGAAATTATCTTGATACCATGTTCTGAGACAGGCAGAAATGTAGCACAAATTAGTTTTTTGTTTGGTTCATTGTCTAGGTTGAACGGACTAGAAATCTTATACTTATTACTGTCTTTTTAGTCCTCACAACAATAGATAGAAGTCAGAAGTGAATTAAAATTTAAGAATGTCAATTCAAACAACATTTAATGTTATAGTTATTAAAAATTACAATAATTTCTTTTATATAGATGTTATGTTATACTCTTATCATGAGTGTTTTTATTTTGATGATATTAGACACTTCCTGAGCTCATAGTCATCTTTTATAATAAAAAGCGTAAATACTGCCACAATGAATTTCTGTTTCTGCTCTATTTCAAGAATCAGAAAAGACAGATTATTTGCAATAAAAATAAAATCCACAATACTAGTCCTTAAAACAATATTCACATATTTTATTTGCATAATTCATAATATTGTACAAAAGATATTCAAGACTGATATAATATTCTTCAAAGCCAAGAGAGGGTAAGAGTGACATTTGAAACCATCACACTAAAGCTAGAAGAACAAAGATCACTGACCTCCCCTAAATAATTTATATTATTAAAATGTTCTCTCATATTACCAGGATGGGTTGATTTAATCAGTTTAGAGAAAAGGGAGTTTTGCTTTAAAAAAAATCTTTTTCTCATCACTTTAGGGTTTGGTCTTGAAGCTCTGAGCAATAACATATGGGTTATTTTTCTCAGTGACACACTCCCTTGTGACAGTTTTTGACAAACAACGTCAGGATAACTAGGTGTGCAGGAGTGACACTGCGGGATGATAATGCGTTCAATGTAGCCTTCTGAGCAATTACTTGATTCCAATTAAATTGTGCTGGTACTGAATATCCAAAAAGGCAGGTCAGAAATTGACCTTCATTGTCCATCTTTATCTGGAAGTGAAACCCCTGCTAACTCTGTTTCATAATTACCATCAAAGCAAAATTCATATCAGTTGCTAAGCTTCATACATGCTTCAATTTCCTGGAGAGTAACCAAAACTCTTGCTTTGTTTTGTTTACCACTATATTGCAACATAATAAAGTAACAAATGGACACTAATTACCAAACTTAAATCACCAATAACATTAAACAGAGATTTCTCTCCCCTTTTTTTTTTCCCATTTGAGGCTTAATTTTTTTTTTTTTTTTTTTTTGCGGGCCTCTCACTGTTGTGGCCTCTCCCACTGCGGAGCACAGGCTCCGGACGCCCAGGCCCAGCGGCCACGGCTCACGGGCCCAGCCGCTCAGCGGCACGTGGGATCCTCCCGGACCGGGGCACGAACCCGCGTCCCCTGCATCGGCAGGCGGACTCCCAACCACTGCGCCACCAGGGAAGCCCGAGGCTCATTTTTAAATCATCTTTGGGGACTTCCCTGGTGACGCAGTGGTAAAGAATCCACCTGCCAATTCAGGGGACACGGGCTCGAGCCCTGGTCTGAGAAGATTCCACATGCTGCAGAGCAACTATGCCCGTGTGTCACAACTACTGAGCCTGTGCTCTAAAATTGAGAGCCACAACTGCTGAGCCCGCGTGCCACAACTACTGAAGCCCATGCACCTAGAGCCTGTGCTCCGCAACAAGAGAAGCCACCGCAATGAGAAGCCTGCGCACCACAACGAGTAATTCTCGCTTGCCGCAACTAGAGAAAGCCCGCGTGCAGCAACAAAGACCCAACGCAGCCAAAAAAAAAAAAAATCATAAAAATCATCTTTGATTTTCAATGACATGTCTTCAAATATGCTTCTTAATTAGCATTTTTCTTTTGTGCAGATGAATCATCTCAATAGTTTATCTTCTAAAGAATTCTTTTACTCAAATTCAAGGAGTAATTTTTCAAAAGAGATACATTTCAGAGAAATGTTTTTGATACTTTTTTTTCCTTTATAAAATACCAAACTATTTGTCCTAGAAGACAGCTACTGACAATAGAAAGAGACTTTAGTTTGCTTTAAGAAGCAGGGTTAGCACTTAAAATATCACAGGGAGCCTGGTTTTTCTTTTGTATCTCCACTGCACACTGACTTGCATTTGAATGCATGCCTAAATTCTAAGTAATTGTTTTGACCATTTGAAAAGTCGTTTTTTTCAAAGCTCTGAGAAATTTGAGCAGATTTGGTCAATTTCAATTTGTTCCTATAATTAATTACATATTTAGATTGCTCATGGATTGGCCATCAACAGCATATTTTCTAATCAAGTGGAAGAAAAACAGAAACAAGCGTTCATGAAAGCAATTTCTCTTGCGCTCAAATATAGACAGGGGGATGTTACTGTTTTCTCAAGACTGGGTTCAGTGCCTGAAAAACTTTCTAAGTCAAATTGCTTGAAAGCTACATTTAAGGATGTATTACTGTAATTTAAAAAAATAATAATTGTAATAAAAATAAATTTAGGCTGTTAGATGTGTTTACTACTAAACTATAAGATTAACAAACAGTGAAACAGATGTGAGAAAATTATGTACATGAAATTAAATACATAAAATTGACAACTAGGGAAATAGTAATAACTAACTTTTGGCAGGGGGACTTAGGTGGTGCCAGGTGAGGTTCTAAGGGTTTCTCATGCATTAATCATTTAATCCTCACAGTAAAACTTTGCTTTGGCACCATTCATATGTCTGTTTCACAAGTGAGAAGTGGAGCACAAATAGGTTAAATTATTTACCCAGAGTTACTCAGCTAACAAGTGGCCACTTTGGCTTTCAAACTGGGCAGCCTGGTTCTACAGCTGGGTTTTTGATCAATATACAATAGTGCTGATAATTACTTCTTTTAGAGTCAATAAAAATGCAGCCAAATCAAGGCTGGCCTTACACACAGATGCGTGTCTACGTGGTGTGATTTGGGGAACGCTGGCAAGGAGCTGTCTCCCAAATTGTTTTCTTTTACCTTTTGCCTGAAATTCTACCTTTAGAGATTTTTTTTAGGGAGGAAGGACTGGGATTAGGGAATACTGCCTAATAAAAAGATCCTCTGATATAATTTAATGGGCACAGAGTTTCAGTTGGGATGTTGAAAAGTTCTGAAGATGGATGGTGGTGATGGTTGCCCAACAATGTGAATGTACTTAATGCTAATGAACCGTACACTTTAAAATGGTAAACACATGTATATTTTACAACAAAAAAAAGGCCTCTGATTTCAGAGTCTGAATTCTAACTCTAGATCCAACACTCATTAGAAATGTATATATAAGCAACATAGTTTCTCTAAGTTTCAGTGTTTTCTTCTACAAAGTGGGAAGAATAAAGGAACTTACATCCCAAGGTGGTTTTGAGTATTAAATAAGAAATCTGTGTATAGTTTATCATAATGCCTGAGATGATTGGTTTACAAAGGTTATTTTTACTGCTTCTGTGGGATGAATGACTGATGATCATAACACCTTGGTGTACAACTCCCACCCCTTTTTTTTGGACAAGTGGGAATAGCAGGAGAATACTGAATGGGGGAGCAATGTTAGAATGCCAATTTGTCTAACTCTCCCTTACCTAGGACCGGCCAGGTGCCCAGTATTCCTCAAAATCGAAACGTGTAAGGACCTAAATCAATCTCTGCAATTTCAGTGAAATCACCTGGAGAGTTTGTTAAAAATGTAGATTCCAGGACCCACCTACAAATACTCTGATCAGCTGGGGCCCCATTTCTGCATTAAGCATTACAGGTGAGTTTAATGGAATGCAGGGGTAGACAATTTTTAAAATTAAGTTAAAAATAAATAAATAAATAAAACAAAAAATTAAGTTAAACTTTTTACTTTGAAATAACTGTAGATTCATGCAGTTGTAAGAGATAGTACAGAGAAATTCCATTCCATGCACCTAGTTTTCCTCAGTAGTAACCTCTTGTACAAAACCACAGTGCAATAACATAACCAGGAATATTAACACTACACAGTTCACCAATGTTAAGCAAACTGTATTTTAACATCTGATCTAATAATCACTAATGCCCTGGCTGCACATTAGAGAGCTTTATAAAAAATATCCAGCACCCAGATCCAGAGCATTTAATTCAGAATCACTGAGAGTGACTGGACACCCCACCCCCACCCCGCCCCAGTGATTCTAATATGCAGCCTAGGTAAGAGCCGCTGCTGTACCGTGACACAGTGTCTTCCTGGCTAGTTTCAGAGCGGAAGCCAGGCTTGCAAGCTGAAAGTCACCCCAAGTACTAAGGGTGAAGACAGCTCTTTAAGTCTTTGTCTTAGAAATGCGTGCTTTGCCCATTTTCAAGATTTAGCAAGTGCAGCTAACTGAACATCTAGAAACAGAGGCATTTAAGCTGTTACAGTGGTAAAAGAACTGGCCATTACCCCAGTGGAAATGATGGATTTCCCAATAAACACTATATACAGACCACTGTACTCAATATAAAGGGTTTAGCAATAATTTTGGTATAGCCTCTTTTTAATTATATATCAATTAGTCTACCACTGGGTGGAAAATAATGCTTTTTGAAAATATTTAAATGTGATCATTGAAAACCTATTCTTCAATCCTTTTATATTTTAGGGAAGTAAGCTTTTCTACTCATTGTGCTACATATATTTCAAGCTGTGTGCCTAATATGGTACCTAGCATTTGCAATCAAGAAAATCAGAAACTATGGTTAATAAAATATTATTCCTGCTATCATTTGTAGCAACTATTATGTTTTTCCAGTACAAACTACTGCAAGTGTTTTTTTCCTTCGTTTTAGTATTTTGCAATATACCTACATACAGTACATACTGAGTAAATATGGTGGCAGTGTTGGTCTAATTAGATAATCCTAGTGACCTCCAAGGAAAAGAAATGTGGTGCAGTGCAAGGCAGCCATGTAAGCCATTTAAGCATGTGTTCTATCAATAATAACTATTTCAAAAAGGCAATATTATCATCAACTGCAAAGGGCAATATTAAATCTATGAAATGTCATAATTATTTTTTCAGGTCATATGTCAAATATTGAAATCCCCAATAGCTTAAAAGACATTACAACAATCACATATATAGCCATTAAATTGCAGCACTGATTAAAACAATAATGACAACAATTATACTTTTAGTGTCTGAAGGTAATATGAAGAGAGCTAGGTGGTTTTCTGAAATGCCACATCCTCAAAGTAAGTTATGACCCACTGAAGCCTAATTAACTCTTCATGACATTCGTGTCCAATGTAATTATATTTCTTTACTGTCCTTTAGTTTATCTTTGGTCTCTAGGGTAGTTGTTAAAGTAGCTCAAAGATGGACACTTTGTGCCTATTAACCCCAGAGTACATTTCCATGGCACAGGTAATTCTCAGGCCGTTTAACCTTTGCATTAGTACCAGAGGAAAACATTCTTGGTTTGCTCTCTTAATAAGTAACAGTAATTACTTTCAGGACAAGGTGACATAGTTTTCTTGTTTTGTTTCGTTTTCTGTACTGATAATGGCAAATATTTCACACTTGGGTAAATGGATGATAGAAGATTTGCATTTCCATTTTCAGTTTCCTCCCTCCCTCCCTCCCTTCCTTCTTTCCACCCCTCCCTCTCTCTGCTTCCCATCCCTTTTTCTATTTTTCTTGCCATATTCTGTAATGTAATTTTCATGTATTCCTTACAATCTCTTAAACTGGAGGACAGGAAAGTCTTTGGACAGTATCAACCTTAAACAATTCTCATTAATTTGGAAGAGTCTTAAGAGCAAGTAATCCCATCAGATTAAAAAAATGAAACAGTGATAGATTAAGTTAAATTTAAATCTTCAGCAATTCCTTGATCCTTGGAGGAAAAGCCTACTTGATGAATAGCTAGATATTTGAGAAAGAGATAGGCAAAGAAAATAAATAATAATATATGTCCCACTATTTGGGGTTACCACTTCCTCTGCTTCCTCCATTCATTTTATTAATCAAAATGAATGCATTTTTTTCTCACTCCCTTCTGCTATCTTCCATGGTTACACACGTTGAGAAAAGAAAAAGCTCTTTATTTCTGACCCTGTTCTGCTTCCTAATATTGAAACCAAGCAGGACCTCCTGGGGCTCCTTAGCACAAAATTCTTTCTGTGTCCCTCCTTTCTAGTTTGCAGGAAATAGGCTTCATTCAGCCTTCCTAACCTTCCCTGAGTTCCAAAGGGCAGGTTCAAACAGTTGCTACTCAGGGAAGGGAGGGGATTCCGAGACACGGGAGGAGCAGTCAGGAAACAATAGTGTAGCCTTGGGGCAGGGTCCTGGTTCTCCCTCAAGGGATACACAGAACAATATCTTTAAGCTGTTTTGCAGATACTGAAACCTTCACCAAACAGGAGATGTAAACTACTTAATGAAGCATTCTTCCCAAAGAGGTCACAGTTTGACAACCTTGAGAACAACAGAAGCCATCACTGCTATTAATTGGAGGAATGCAGGCCCTGCAGGCACCCGGATCCTTATTAACAACCCTGACTATAAAACTCCCCACTGTCCCTCCACATCCGAGCTGGGACACACAGTTTTGAGGGCATGAGGCTGCTGTGGCCCCCTTTGCCTGGCAAAGCAGTAAAGCCACTCTTTTCTCCTTCATCCAAAACTCTGTCCCCGAGATTCAATTCAGTACTAGGGTACAGAGGCTGAATTTCAGCTACAATATAAGATAACAAAATTAAAATTGGAAAGCTTCCCCATTAAATAAACATTTAACAGCTCTAACTATACCTACAAATATTTGTATTGAACAATTTGCCCATGTGACATGTGTTATAGTATTTTTAAACTGTGTATGTATATTTTCATATATATTTTTCTAATTGACTCTCCATTTTAATAACTTTGATGTAGTTAGGAAAACAAACCTCTGTTCATTAGTTTTACCACTGTAATATTTTAAACAGTTGAAAGACCAGCTGGAAACTAATTGAATTTTTGTTTAAAATTATTTTTCTAAAACATGTATCACTTGAATCACATAATACAGGAAAAATACTTAATATTTCTCTTTAGTATTTGGTATATACTTTCCCAGAGGCCAAGCAAATGTTACTTAGCTTTTGGACCATCTGCCTTTCTTGATACGACTTGCGTAATTGGAAATCGAATAGAAGAAATTTCATGAAGGAACAGAATGGAAAGAATTAGCCCTCAGATCTTTCAGTACTCCCCATCAGTTTAAACCACTCAACAAAGACTTGGTTGAGATTTCTAAGAAGAACAATTCTATTGCCAAGACTGGAGAGGGTTAGAGTCAAATTGATCCTGTGGCTTAAACTTCACCAAAAGATTATAATCTTACCAGCTGTGCAACTGCCTGTCTTTTAGCATTTTATTTATACTTTTAAAAATATTAATTACTTAATTTTAGTTATATAGCACTTTCCTAGGGCTTCTGTAACAAAGTGCCCAAAATTGAGTGGTTTGGGGACTTCCCCAGTGGAGCAGTTGTTAAGAATCCACCTGCCAATGCAGGGGACATGGGTTCGAGCCCTGGTCTGGGAAGATCCCACATGCCACGGAGAAACTAACCCCACGCACCACAACTACTCATCTGTGAGCCACAACTACTGAGCCCATGTGCCACAATTACTGAAGCCCACATGACCAGAGCCCATGCTCTGCAACAAGAGAAGCCACCACAATGAGAAGCTCACGCACCACAACGAAGAGTAGCCCCCGCTTGCCACAAGTAGAGAAAGCCCACATGCAGCAATGAAGACCCAAAGCAGCCAAAAATAAATAAATACATTTATTGAAAAAAAAATGAGTGGTTTATAACAACAGAAGTGTGTTGTCTCAGAGTTCTGGAGGCTGTAAGTCCAAAATGAAAGCACTGTGAGGGCCATGCTTCCTCTGAAACCCATAGGGGAATCCTTCCTTGCCTCTTCTTAGCTTCTGGTGTTTTGCCAGCAATCCTTGGCATTCCTTGGCTTGCACCTGTGTAAATCCAATCTCTGCCTCCATCATCACATGGCTTTCTCTCTGTGTGTCTGTGTGTCTTTTCTCTTCTTATAAGGACAGTAGTCTTAGTGGATTAAGGGCCCATCGTACTCCATTGTAACCTCATGTTAACTGATTACATCTGCAATGACCCTATTTCCAAATAAGGTCACATTCTGAGGTACTGAGGGTTAGGATTTCAACATATTATTTCAGATGAAATAATTCAGCCCTTAACAAGTTATAAAAGTAATAAGTGCTTATTTAACATACCTCAAGCAATGCAAAAGTCTGCAAAGTAACAAATGAAGGTAAGACTCTCACCCTTCCCCCAATCTCTGGAAATAATCATTGTTAAAAGTCTAATGTGTATACTTCCAAATTTTCCCTATATATAGACATAGAGATAAACTAAGTATATGTACTTTTTTTTTTTTTTTTCACAAAAGGTAATTGAGGTTCTACATACTGTTCTCCAAGTTGCTTTTTTCACTTAATTACATGCCACGGACAACTTTCCATGTTAGTACAGTAGGAAATAATAATGACTGATATTCACTGAGGGTCCGATATACGACAGGTTTAACTGCTTTCCATGAATGATTTTATTTAATATTTGCAGCAGCCCTATGATGTAGGTCTGATTACTATTCCCATTTTATAGACCAGTAAGCCAAAGCACAGAGAGGTTAAATAATTTGTCCGAGGCTACACAGATAGTAAGTGGAAGACTTGGGTTTTCATCCTGTAGTCTGATGCTAAAGCCTATGATCTTAATCCCTTCCCCATATTAGCCACATGGCATTTAATTTTATAGTTGTCTTTTATTTGAAGGAACTTAAAAATAACAGAGACAAATTTGTCACTTTGCAATGTCACTCAAAGAAGATTGCCTTTTGTACCCTAACTAAATGCAATGCTCAGATGTTAGATTATTTGATGTTAATATCCCCAGGGGATACTATGTTTCCAGATTACTTTCATGTACTTAATATTTGTAGTTTCATTTATTTTTAAACATTTGTTATTTTACATTTAATGAGCACTTTCTTTGGAATGACAACCTACCAGACAGTGAAAATATAAATTGCAATTCTGCTTTCAATGTCCTGGTGGAGGAGAAAGCTAGATGAACAAAAAATTTAAAAATAATATTAGAGGTACAGTGTGAGTAATAAAAAGACAGAGTAATCAACTTTGGGGTGGCTTGGTCAGGGAAATCTTCTCTGAGGAACGGAAGTCTTTTTTTTTTAAACATCTTTATTGGAGTATAATTGTTTTACAATGGAACTGAAGTCTTGATAACTGAGACGAGTCTTCAAAAATTTGCACAAATGTTGTGAGGTGGATGCAGCTGGAGGAAGTTAGGGTTGGAGGACGTGGTAGGCAGCTTCTGAAATGGCTCCCAACAATCCCACCTCCTGGCATTCATATCTTTGTGTAATCTCCTCACCTCCAGTGTGGGCTGAACCTACTGACTTGCTTCTACCCAATATAATAAGGTGATGGATGTCACTTATATGATAAGGTTGCATAAGACTGTGACTCTTTTCCTGTTGGCTTTGATGAAGCAGCTGCCATATTTGTAAAGGAGTGGCCAATGAACAAGCCTATGAGGCAAGGAACCGAGGGAGGTCTTCAGACAACAGCCAGTTAGAATTTGAGCCTCAATGAATTAAACTGTCAGAACTACTGAATGAGCTTGGAAGTAGATCCTTCCCCAGCTGAGCCTTCAGCTGAGACCCTAGTCCTGACTGATACCTTAATTACAGCTTTCAAGACATCCTGAAGCAGAGGACCCAGCAGGGCCTCACCTGGATTCCTAATCTACAGAAATTGTGAGATAATAAACGTGGGTTGTTTTAAGTCTAAGTTTGTGGTAATTTTTGGTATAGCAATGGATAACTAATACAGTAGACTTTATACGCACAGAGAACTGTGTAAAACACACAACACAGAGAGAGAGAGACACAAGTGTGATACATCTTGCTATGCCTTGGTACTCTGTTATACTTGTTGAAACTTAGAACATAAAGGTGTTCAGGCTAAGGATTGAGTCTGGAAAGGCAGACCAAGATGTAACCACTAAGGCTACTCATGCCATGCTAATGAGCTTGGACCTCAGGCAGTGTGGTATTATTGAAGGCTGGAAATCACATAGTCAGTTCAGTTTTGCAGCGGGGAGACACACTCTCTGGAAGCCAGGATTAGAGAGGTGTAAGCATGCAGGCAGGGAGCCTTTTGGGATAGTGATGGTGCACAGCTGAGGGGAACACAGACCTGAGCAGTGGGAAGAGAAGACCCAGAATAGAGTTGAGCAGTGTTTAAGAGCTTGACTTAACAGGTTTCAATGAATCGGAATGTGAGAGAAGACAAGATACTCTAGGATGATTCCTGGGAATTTTGCCACATGACTGCATGAATTTTGGAGCCACAGATTAGGAAAAGCCATTTTGGGGTGTAAGAGAGTGAGATTACACAGGTTGAATTTCAGTTATCAGTGGGAGATGTCTCATGGTCTGTTGATGTATGGGGCCTGGAGGTCAAGAAAGAGATCATGCCTGGAGACTGACTATCTGGGGAGCAGTGAACACACACGAAGACATACAATTTTCAAGGGAAGCAATTTAAATGAAAAAAAGAAGAGAACACAAGAGAAATCATGGAATCAACAACATTTAATGGAGGAAGAGAATACAAAGGACCAGCCAAGGAGACTGAGAAATAATAGAGAAAAAGTTGGAAAACCAAGAGAGCGTGGGAGAACATGTCAAGAGGACAGTGGTGAACAGTGTTAAATGCTTTCATGAAGCCATCGTGTCTGCTGACTTCAGTGAGTTCAGTGACAGTCTACCTACCTTCTTATACATTTCCTTAAAGTTGCACAATTATTTCAGCATTGTCAGAATTTCAAATGCCTTAGGATTGTGATAAGGGTGATCATTTTTAAATGATTCTCGCCCCTCGGTCACAGATATTATTAGGCGTTGGTCCTGGTACCAATCATTGGGCCTAGAATAAATAACATCATTCCATGCTGGGAAATGGCCTTATTCTTCTGATAGCTTGACAAGTTTTTAATCAGTATTGCACCATGCAGAGCTGGAAATAATAATTTGATTTATATGCAGCCGATAAGTGACATTAGATAACAAATAGTCTCAGTGGGAGAGAAATATGGTAGGCCTTTCAGTAGCTAAATATTATAGCTTGTCACATAACAGGCTGTCCTTTGTTGAAATAATACTACAAAAGTTGATTTTAGTAAACTACACCCCAAACTGGTTATTTGAATAGAAAAGCAAGTCATTGAGATAGATTAAGGTCATTAAATGTTGGGCGGGCATATGCCTACATCAGTTTTCCATGTCTCTGTAGGGCATGCCAATTATTTTCAGATGACATAAACTCAAGTACATGTTTATTAGGAGCGATGACAAATAAACAATGAAGTGCATGCCTCTGAGAAACACCTGCTTGAATGAGGTATTAATGGTATCAAATTATTCTATGTGTTCTTGACTGATAAATAAAATAACATTTGTGATTTCCATGTTTTTACTTACCACTTATTTTTAAATGACTAGAATGTTTTAAGCAGATTGTCATTTTACCCAGAATTACCTGATTTTCAGTTAACTGTCCATCTATTCAACTATGACACAAAGCACACATTTTAATTTAACTTCTCTTTGTACAGTATCCCTCTCTTTACAGGGTCTCATTTTATGAAGCCCCAACCTTACAGGCACTAGATCAATGATGCTAATGGAAAATATATATTGGACTATTATAGATTTCATTGTATACCTTAACTGATCTGTTTGAGGTCACTCCATAAAGCTAACTGTTTGATTTTCAGTTCTTTTTCCCTTAGAAACACATAAAAGATGCTATCAATGACATATTTAGACTGGTTAATTTTATTATCTGTCCTCTGTATTATTTCTAAACCAACTGGCGGAGAGATTACAACTACTGTAAAATACCTGAGGACGTAAAACAAACTCTAAAGTGTGAAAGGACCATGGAAGCAAAATTACTCAGGGCAGGGTTGATTCAACATTCAAAGAAAACATGAACATCCAATCCCTTGCCTTCAAGTATTCCCAAAGGAATGAGCCCCAGTGAATGAGAATCTTACCTAATTAGAGGAGCGGATTTGATGATTTCCCTCAGTAAACCTTCTAACAATTAGCAAGTCTTAATATCACAAAATTTTTGATATCCGATTCTAGTAATGCTTATTTACAATAAAAGCATACAAAAATATTTTTGACCTATGGAACAAGTTTACATACATACATTCAGATTCATATTTTTTCCATATTTTTGAAATTGCATGATCAAAAATAAAATCACTTGTTAGAAAGTTTAATCTTTACTTCAAAGCATGTATTATTTTATGTTATTTTAAAATATATTTTCAACCATAAGTTATTATGGTAGATTTCATTTTACAGGGTGAATACCCAACCATATTCTGAAGCATATTTATCCTTAGAGTTTTTTTCCAAATTGTTTTTGCAAGAACATCAGAGATTCAGTAATGATAATCACCTATTTATTTTGGCAAGTGCATGATGATTTATTTAAAGCCAATCTCCATTGTACACTGAATACTTTAGAAGGGATCATGTCTAATTTGATTATATCTCTATCAACAGTTTGTGACCACACAGTAGGTTTTTAGTTAATATTTCCTGAAACATTAACTAGAATCTAGTTTTAAATTCTCACTTGCTCTGATAGAATCCACATACTCATGTTATATTTCTTAAAAAATATATACACACATACATATAAAACTATGATTTTTAGAATGAAGTAAGGGCTTGACTTTATATATACCAATAAGCAGAGACTAGAGTCGAGGAGTTTGATTACTTTACCTCTCCATGTATAGCTTTCAATAAACAGTGGACTTCTAATGATCTAAAGTCACAGTTTGAGAACTGAATCTAAGCATACCTATGATGCTCAGTGACCTATTCTGGACAGCCTTTGTCACCCTTTTTTCCAGAGTCACATGAGATGAATGGCATGCACATATGCTTCAATTCCATGACCTACTAGATAAGCTAGCCTGTGGCTCTAATTCCAACTCTCAAACTCATGAAAAATGACACATATCAGACTGAAAATGTGTTAGGGCAATGTAATTATAGGAATAATTTTTAAAAGATTCTATTTGGTTAAAAAATAAATGGTTTACAAAAACAAACTTCAATTATTTGTGGCAAATTCTAAGTGCCACATTTCATTACAGATATAGATATATTAATATCTAATGAGAGAAAGATGGGTGACCTAGTAAAATATGGTGCCATCCTTCAATAGTTCAAAACAGTGGATCCTTTATGAGGCTCATAATCTTTTATCCCTTAGTGAGACCACTGATAATTGTTTGTAATGACTAAAAGATGATTTTCCGCAAAACTGCACTATAGCCATCTGTATTTTAACACATAAAATTGAAGTATCTTTTGAAATACAACCTATTATTATTACTAATTATTCTCAATAATTTGTTTCCTAAACATCTGAGTTCAAAGCCACAGACTTGCTTTCTGAAAAAAAAAAAAGTGGGGAACAGGACAGAGGATGCAAATACAAAACACCTTCTCTCTAACAGATTGCCCATCTGCTTCTTGATGTGTCATGTTAAGTTACCCAGCTTTTCTTAAAATAGAAACATGGATAAGAGGTTTTTCACCTTGGATGGAAAGTGGCTACAAGTTTTCTGAGAGTCAAAAGATAATTTTGAAAGGAAAATGACACATAAAGGAGGCTTTTTGTTGCTTCTTACACTTCCCTAGAGAAAGGACGCTTCAATTAGAATGAGGGGATGGAATACTGAGGTGCCACAAGGAAAGAATGCACCAGTTCCTTCTCTGAGAAGATTCTGGATGTGCTCAAGAAAAGATGAGTTAACCCCCAAACTAAACAAAACCAAACAAAGTGAAGGACAGAAGCTAGAAAGCCCAAAACTCCAAAGTCAGGAAAAGAGGCCCTACTACATGATATCTGGGGATAAGAATGAGGACAGAAGTCCAGTGGCTTTGGAGACAGGAAGATTCCACGTATTACCATATGGATTATAAGGGATTTAGATAGAGCACTCACTATTCATGATAAATAAGCTTCCAAGAGACTGGAACATTACTGTGTCTCGGTCACCACATGCAACTTTCAAACTTAATATTAGCTGATGGTGTTTTCTGTTCACCACAATGATTTCTAAACATTGTACTGAATGCTTTTAATGAAGATCTGGCTATTTGAAAGCTACATAAAGTCTTAAGCGAAGTGAGATTTTATTGTTGGTGGGGGTGGTAGTTGTGGTTGTGGTGTCTTGTTTGGTTTGTTTTCCTTTATCATGGGCATTTCTGACACAAAATATTACATATGGTGCATATGACTTGGGGGCTTCAGTAAGAACATTTTAATTTTTAAAAGTACTGAAACTTTTAACATAAAATTACTTAATACCTTATTTCAAAGAGTTTATATAAATTATGTGAAAGGAATACACTTAGACCATTCAGTATTCAAACAGCTTATTTAGAGTAAAATGTTTTCCTTGGTCTATAGCATGTGGCTGATTGATTCAACACTGTACTGCACTTTAAAAATGGTGACAAAAGTTAAAGCCTATAGTTTTCATTGACAGCTTAAATTGTACTTTGACCTGGCTCACAAGTCAGTATAATCTTCAGAGTGACAATATGTGGCACATATATACAATGGAATATTACTCAGCCATAAAAAGAAACGAAATGGGGTTACTTGTAGTGAGGTGGATAGACCTGGAGTCTGTCATACAGAGTGAAGTAAGTCAGAAGGAGAAAAACAAATACCGTATGCTAACACATACATATGGAATCTAACAAAAAAATATATCATGAAGAGATGAGTGGTAGGATGGGAATAAAACACAGACCTACTAGAGCATGGACCTGAGGATATGGGGAGGGGGAAGGGTAAGCTGTGATGAAGTGACAGAGTGGCATGGACATATATACACTACCAAATGTAAATTAGATAGCTAGTGGGAAGCAGCCGCATAGCACAGGGAGATCAGCTCAGTGCTTAGTGACCACGTAGAGGGGTGGGATAGGGAGGGTGGGAGGGAGGGAGATGCAAGAGGGAAGAGATATGGGAACATATGTATATGTATAACTGATTCACTTTGCTGTAAAGCAGAAACTAACACACCATTGTAAAACAGTTATACTCCAATAAAGATGTAAAAAAAAAAACCAAAAAACAATACTCCTAAGGGATCCCATGGAATAAGGCCCAAATCCTATTTCACTGCCTACCAGGCCACTCTGAATCAGGGCTCCTACCTTTATAATCTCATTCCCTCACTGCCTCTGCCGTGCCCCCCAATCTAGCAACTCAGACTTTGGGTAATTTCCCACCTGTGTCTCATCTCTTTCATTTCTTCCTGATTTTGCTCATAATATTTCCTTTGCTAAAAATTCTCTACCTTTTCTCTATAATTGATAAAGTCATCATTCTATTTTGGCTTTTAACTCAGATATGAACTTGTCTCTGACCCTTTCCCTTATGACGCCAAAAGAAAACAGACAAGCAGTGTGGTCTGGGGATCAAGAGTATTGGTTTTGGACCCACGCTTCCTGAGTTCAAATCCTAGCCACACTGTCTATTAGCTTTATGGCCTTGGGCAAGATGCATCATCATTTAGGGTCTAAAAATATGAAGATAACATCCACTCACTCTTACTTCTGGTAGTGTATGTAAAGCACTTAAAAGAGAATGTGACCCATGGTAATTATTCAGTTAATATTAGCTGTTATATTTATTACTTCCCGAAGAAAAATTAATGGCATCGTCAACTGTTCCAATGCACTAATTGCATAGTTCTATTATTGTACATTTTATTGGAACACAGTTGGGTATGTTCATGTCTAGTCCTCTTGTGACTTTTAAACTCTGCTGTGTGTGCCCAGCAAGTTTTTGGAGGCTGGAATATATCTGGTGATCAAATATGTTTACTGAGTGATCTGTTCATTATGCTAGCTGCCACGGATGATATCTTATTAAGAAAAATAAAGGAAAAAGGATACATACCTTCATGAAGGTTGGAGGCATGCTGCTATTCAACAAATACTCTGGAACATGATTGATACTGTGAGCAGTGAAACTAAAAGCATCTAGTGCTCCACACTGTATTATAGTTGTTGATTCTGGCTTTAGAAGTGTCCCAAGAGTGCATGACAGTAATGAATTGGGGAGGTAGCAGAGACAAGGATTATCAGTCATTAGTAATCAAGTCTTGATATGTTAAATTGTAAAATCTGACATTAAAATATTCATGAAGTCTCTTCAGATTGAAGCAAAACAACAAGCTCTGTAGCACTAAATTCTGAAATGGTCTAATTTCTTTTGTAAGGTGTCACATTTGCCGGTGAAGTCAAATATGGAGATTAATGCTCACAATAAGACACCTAGACACATTTATTCTTTAAATGTCTTCTATATCATACAAAATGGCTTGAGAATTAATTTATTATTTTCTTTCTTAAAGCCATTATTTCCCCTTTTAAAAATTAGAAATGATTGAGAAATTATTTGGAAAGTCAACGTGTTCCTATATTTTTTATCCATTAGTTCCTGATTCCTAAAAGGTAACTGAAACCCCATGAAGAAAGATTGTTTACCAAAAATCTTTTTACACAGAATTTGTGTTGAAATGAAGTCATTTCAGAGTGACTCCATTGTTACTTCATGGAATCTTCCTAATGAGTTGGTACACTGCACATGGCAGAGACAGCTCAGTGTGTTCAATAAGAACCCTCTAGGTAAAGAAATAAATATGCATTATTGCCTTCACGGACAAGCCAATGGAATAATGGTACTTTAAATTTCACTGGCACAGTATTTGGAATTTACTGTTAATTGGTATGAAACATTATCACTATATGAAACATTGGCATTCACTACATATTTATAATACCTGCTCCATGCCTAATTAGACTGTCTCTGCTCCAAAAATCCACAGTGGAGTAACAGCAGAAAGCCCATGGCCATCCAAGTAGCCCAGTGGCCAAAGCATCAGGATGTCTGAGTCCCTTCATACCCTTTCAACTCTGGAATAGCCACATAATTAAGGCCAGCATTATGTGCTTGATTATCCAATAGCTTCCATCCAACAATTCACTTCAGCCTTTGTGTATGGAGACTAATCAGATGGCTGTTTCAACAATTATTTATTCTGGTCCTACTATGTTCCATGCCCTGTTATGGTGCTTTGGCTATATCAGTGAACAAAACCAACCTAATGACTTATTGTTATTTACTTTAAAAAGTAATGTCATGATTAATAAATAATAGCCTTTCTCCTGCACTCTCTCTTATTAAATGTTTCACAAAGAGGCATTCAATGTATTATCAAATATCATATAAAACTTCAAAGATTCTAAGAATATTTTTTGGTAATCCCTTAGCTTCTTTTCCTCCCAAGTTTTGGATTCTTTTAGCAGAAACTTGCTCTGTGCGTACACAGAGGGAAAAAACAATTTTATTACAAAGAAATGATGACTCACCACAGAAAATTATTCATTAAATTATGCTTATTATCAACTTTTTAACTTTTCTTATAATAAAACTATTTCTCGAAATGATACGTTTTTCTCAAGTATTAATATTTCAAAGTTCTCTGTGCACTGAGCAAAAATCCCTTAAAGATGTAGTACTATATTTTCTTAGAAAATTATTAGGATTTGAAGAATAGAAGCGTTTTAACAATATGCTATTTGGAAATTTACATACTGCTAGTTGGTTCCACAAGTGCAAAAACATGCTACCATTATTTTTTATGTAGGGAATTCACATTATAAAAAGAAAAGTAGATCAAGAAACATACATTTGTCCCTTGTGCTAATGTGACATAAAATAATAGACTAGGAATTTTGGTGTCCCCGAATAATGTGTTTCTTAATAATGATAGGGTGTCAACAGGAAGAAATCATGACGAATATGGTAGTTACTCCCTGAGAACTAAAGTAACGCGATGGTGACCAAAACCCACATTGGCATGGCAAAGAGCAGAGACCTTCGCTTTGTGCATACATTTAAAATAGGATGTATACTCCTCATCGGCAGTCAACTTAAGTATGTCCCTGTAGTAACACTAGCGAAGACCAAAGCGATCGGAAACTCAGAGGACAGAGAAGGGTCATTTTCCCCTGCTACTCATTCTCACAGAGCCACTGGTTGTCCAACTAATAACATGCTTGCTTTCAGATGGCACACATGGAATCCCCTTTATGAGAATGATCTTCAGAGAATGAGGGAATGGAACTTGGAGGTATTAATTTATTCTTGGCATTCAGCATTTTTGTTGTTTAATGATAGTGCCCTGTTGATCATGAGGAGTTCTGTTCAGGCAAGAATGCATCACCAAATACCCACCTTATGCAGTTAAGGTTTTCAAAAGGTGATGGGCTCGAGACCATTACCAGTTTAGGCTCCATATAAATGGAGGAGTTATGATGCTCTCTCATCTTTATATTAAAGAAATAGAATGACATCTCATGGTAATGCAAATGTGATGATCTGTGGCTTCCTTTTCATACTACAGATTTCCCTAACAACTTCTAATTCATATTTGTGTAGGCACCTTGATTTCTGGTCAATATTTCCAAGTTGCATTTTACCTTTAGCCTATTGCATCTGACTGTACCTCAGTGAGCCTTGTCCTCATTTTCAATTTATTTCTACCATAAATTATTTCATTCAAGTAATACTGTCAGATTTCAAAGTTTAAGAAAAATGAGTCATTTTTAATCACTGTGCGGCAAAAATAGATCACTGTGAATATGCTGAGGTAAAGTGGCTTTTATTTATTATATAATTAAATTACTTACATAATTAAGCTTTGCTGAGCTGAAGAAATTAGCATTGGCTAATTCAATCAGCCTGACCAGAAACGGTGAAAAACGAAACAGCAAATCACATATAAACCTAGCTTCTTAGTCCAACATGATTTCACACTGATAATGACCAAGGGAATATAAATATGAATCAAGGAATATTTTCGAAATTCTGTAGTTAAAACAAAGAAGACAATAAATATGTTTGCTTTCAACGTAGACTAGAGTGTAAAAAACAATTGTAAGTGATGAAAAAGGCTTAGAAGTATAGACAGGGTAATGGCACAGATTTGTATTCTAAGATGCTAGTTTCACATCCATTCAGAGCTGAACTTGGTAGGTCTTTTTCTCTCCGGAATGAGCACAAACTATTTAAAAGTTTTCAGACTTTTTTGCATCAGACTTAACAACACTGTCACAAGGGGAAAAAGAAATAATAGCAATCAAACAAAATATCACTGTGAGTGTGCACTAGAAAACACTCAAGGACTGCTATTGCTTCCTCAAGCTAATACCCATACATTTTTTTCTAATTAATGGAAGGTAATACTCCGATTCAGCTTATTGCAAACAAGCTCAATTGTTGGAAAAATCAGTTAACGCTGAAGAGAAAAAACAGTACTGAGGAAGTGATGGGGCTGTTTGATGAGAGAACGTATGGAACGCCTGTGCTTGTAATGTTGTTCATTCATTCTTGCACTTGCAGTAATAAGAAAAGCTGTACTATTACCTTCCAGAAAAAGAACTTCACCACTGGCTCCATCCTCCTCACTGCCACTATGTCTATGTGTATGCTTGGTGGCAATCTGTTCCAGGGGAAAATTAATGCTTACCTAATAGAACAGCAAAAAAGTCAAGCCAGGTATTGAAAACAAAGTTGAAAACAGAGAGATCATCTAATCAATGGCTTCTTCTAAAGTAAATTATTGTAGAAGCCAGCTGCATTAAATTTGCCTATAGTCTAATAATATTAAGAAGCTTTTGACTGTAATGTTCTCAGTGAACATGATAATTAATACAGTACTCTTCTATGACCCCACACACATTACATAGGTATGTATAGACATATATTATTTACATACATGCTTTGTCATGTGTATTTGGTCACAGAAGAATACTGCAATTGTATATATATAAAAATTATATAACTATATATTATATATTTAAACTAACATACATGTATTTGTGTTAATATACATTGTATTATATTAATATAGAATATATAAGGAGTTTATCTTATTATATTACATATGTATCATTTATATATGTCATATATATGTCCTATATATATAAAATGATCATTTATAAATTGTTACTTTTCCACTTTCAGGTAAAGGGATAGGAGTCAGAGAAGTTAGTTGATGTGATCAGGGTCACACAGCTAGGAAAGGGCAGAAGTGGAACTGGAACCTAAATCTGAGATTCTTTAAGACCTCTGGTCTTCCTCCATGCCACAACCTCTTTTCTTGTCAAATCCAGAAAAAAAATGGGAAAGATACAGAGTGGTTTTATATATTAGTAACCCAGACTGAATATTCATATTTTAAGTGTGATGACAATGTTTATGATTACTGATCATCAAAAGTTGGGTATTTTGTTGGTTGCAATACTGACCCAATCTGTATGTTTCATTAGTTCAGTGCATGACTTTGATGTTTTTTCCGTTCTGCTCTGTTTTATAGAAAGCCGTTGCAACAAGCCTAACCACTGTAAGACATGTGTTTTGATATTTAAGGTTTTTTTAAAAAATAATCATTCTTTTTTTTTTTTAATCATACACCTTGTAACACAAAAGAGTTGGTGAATTAGTTTAGGAGTACCAACTATGGCCATAGCCAGGTTTTTCTTCTGGTCCAAATAGAATTTAACTCTGGTCGTAGCTCCATTTACACCATAGTTTGGCCACCAATTCCAGAAGCTAATATGTTCTTTAAGGGTCTAAAGGTAAATGACCTGAATAGAAATTCAATACTTATTCACCTATAGTCCTCTTTCTTTTTCTCTAGTCATTACAAATTCATTTACCTGAGTTTTCATTATAATTTAGGTTTAAGAAACATCAGACAGAAGCGTCAAAGACACCATTTCATTTTAGCACACACATGATTTTCCTCTTTCCAAAATAATGTTTATAGCTCTTGCATGAGGATATTTTTCCTACTAGCTTCCTAATAATATGCAAGCACCCGGGTATGAACTCAGGAATCTGTTTGGTCCATCAATCTCTCTGGGAAAAGCAAAACGATTTCAGAATAGAAATGCAGTTTTGTGAGATGGCTGAAATGCAACAACATTGTGCTAATTAAAAGCTTGTAGGTGGCCAGAAAAGAGACATGGAGTTTTTCTCCTTGGACTTGTGACTGCAGAAAGTCCCAAAGAGGTGAGAAGCTTCCAGAGTCACTCTCAGTTAAGAATCCCTCACTTGCAAGAGGGAAGAGATATGGGAACATATGTATATGTATAAGTGATTCACTTTGTTGTAAAGCAGAAACTAACACACCATTGTAAAGCAATTATACTCCAATAAAGATGTTAAAAAAAAAAAAGAATACCTCGGGCTTCCCTGGTGGCGCAGTGGTTGAGAATCCGCCTGCCAATGCAGGGGACACAGGTTCGTGCCCCGGTCTGGGAAGATCCCACATGTTGCGGAGCGACTGGGCCCGTAAGCCATGGCCGCTGAGCCTGCGCGTCCGGAGCCTGTGCTCCTCAACGGGAGAGGCCACAACAGTGAGAGGACCGCATACCGGAAAAAAAAAAAAAAAAAAAAAAAAAAAAAAAAAAAAAAAAAAAAAAAAAAAAAAAAAACCTCACTTGCAAGATTACTATGCCAGACCCTAGGTCTCTGCTTCATTTTTATAATAGTTGGAGGAAAAAAATATTGAAGTCAACCTACCTATCATTGCTTAAAATGATGGGCCTAAGGACAGTTGTGTGCTCAAGGAAATGTTGGCTGGATTGACAATATTGGATCTCTCTTTAATTCCCAAATTAAAACTTTTCTAATGATTGTTGACCTGAACATAACTAAAAAGTTTCCTTTATGGCAAAACATGGAATGTTAATTTTACTTTTGCAAAACTACCCAGGTTCCAGAAGAATAATCAAAGTGATATAAATGAATTGTTTGAAATTATCAAATTTTATAAATTAAACTAATATATAAACCTATACCTTCTTATTTCAAATGAAAGCTGACCTAGTAGTGACATAACACAGATATAAGAAGGCTAATGTTTAGAATACGTCTCTTTTTCTTTCTTTAGACTATCTTTGTATAGCATCTCTTTCCCCCCAAAGATCCACGGAACTACCAACAACAGAAAATTTAGTGCTATCAACGCACAAATCATAAGTAAAGAACCAGAAGGGAAATGAGGATAGCGGGTGGGCAAGGAGCTTGGTTCAGCTCTCATCATGTCGGGGAGCAATGTAGATGTTGGAGTGGTGGTTTTGGGAGATTAGGGGTATAGGCAAAATGTTGATTTAGAGATAACCATGGAGTAGTTTGGAAGGCAGATAGAAGGAGGAGAGCGAGGGAAAGGGAGGCTGGTAGAGTCACTATAGTGTAGGCCCAGCAAGGTAGTGAGGGTGGCAATGGAAATGGAAAGGTTGTTAGAAGCTCAGAATAATTTACAGGACATAGGACATGAGAGAAAATGAGAAAAAAAGGACTATAGCCTGACAAAAGTTGAAGCCTGAGTAACTAAGAGAACGATCAGATTGAATACTGAAATAACGAAGTTCTGAAAGAGCTTTAATGCTGGGGGAAAGTTAATGAGTTTGATTTCAGACAAGTTGAATTGGAGGGGACAGTGGGACATCCAGTGGGTTATTTATCCTAGGAAACTAGAGATGAGGAACTAAAGCTCTGGATACTTGTCTAGGCCATAGAATCTGACTTAAGAGTAAATGTATACAAGCGAAAGATTAAATTCTGAGATTATATCAGATCTCCAAAGGAGAAAGTACTTACTATATCACATTGGACTTTTAATGTGTTATGTGAACTGGGACAAGAGGCATAATTTGATGCACGGTGCGTGAAAGTTGGCTGAAGATATTTTCCTATGGAATTAATATTTACAGCTGGCTCAGAGCAAGGTGCTCTACATTTGTAACATGTCACTTCCTAATACCAGGATACAAGAAAGGTTGGCACTTTATGTAGCTATGACCACAGAGGTGTGAGAAGATGGCTTACAAGCAAACACAGCTGTGTGACTTTAACAAGTAAATATTCAAATAAATACACTTCATATATTTACTGCATCTTGTGAGTAATCGTATTTAAGGAAGTGTGACATGTAGCACAAGCGTTTCCATGGCAACTGCTGGTTAAAATAAAGAGAGTTACAACTTCAGCACAGAGAATCAATCTTAAGGATTGTCATAGCCAAAGGGGGGAAATATTTAATGGAAAAACTAATGAAGAAACAATATCTAAGGAAAAGTTAGGTTTTTCCAAAAATTATTAGTATCAAAATTTTTTGAATATTTTTAGTCATAGATGGCAATAAAATTGAGATAAATGCCAACATCTTAAATGTATGATCTGTCTGTTATCCACCATTTGGGCAGAATTAATAACAGTAGCATTATCAACCTAATAATCCAGTTAGAATGGGCAGCATAATGTAGAAGAACTAAAAAGGAGTTGGGAGTATGGGACTGAGCCTGGCATTTTACTATGTGCCCTTTAGCACATCAATTAACCTCTCAGAAACTTCCTTCCTGGTCTATGAAGTGGGGAAATACTACCTAATTGGGTTTCTCTGATCTGTGAGGATGAAATGTGATAACATGGAAGAACCGCATCAATGTTCAGGTCGGCTGTTATTCTTGTTAGATTATCTGACCAAATACTTTGTTCTCTGGTGCAATCCAAAACATTATCTCTAAAGCAAGTACTGATGTGATACCGCCTGGAGGAAACACCTGCAGGAACTTCTGCCGGAGCATTTTACCAGGGAAGAAGAGTTTATGTTTCTGTCCCAGAACACAGAATGTGCTACTCTTTAGGGAGATCACCTCTGTGCTTTGTGACCACCTACAGGGGTGGGATAGGGAGGGTGGGATAGGGAGGGAGACGCAAGAGGGAAGAGATATGGGAACATGTGTATATGTATAACTGATTCACTTTGTTGTAAAGCAGAAACTAACACACCATTGTAAAACAGTTATATACTCCAATAAAGATGTTAAGAAAAAAAAAAGAATGTGCTACTCTTCATGTGAACCCTGTTCAAATTCCCATGATTCTCCGCATTAGGACCGAGATCTGGAGGAAAGTATTAATGGTAATAAAATGACACGGACTTACAATAATGGCTTGTAGGACCATTCTGCCCCAGAATCCTTTAAAATGATCTCAGGCTTCACTGATGGCTTTAATCAGGCATTATGAGCCTTTCCCGTGCTCCACTGAGCACCACAGAACAGAAGCTGCTGCTATGGGTAGGTTGCTAGTCCCGGGTCAGTGAATCTATTTAATGCAGACAAAAATCTTGCCTGGGAAGGTGAGCTTGGGGCAGAAAGAAGGAAAAAGGTTTTTTCTCCTTTGTGATCTGGAATTGATTCCCAAAGCAGCTGGAAGAATGAAAAACATTAAACAAACGATGAGGGCATCAGAGAGCTTGCCTGGGAGTGCTAAAAGGGAACAGAAAATGGATAATATTCACTTTGAAATTTAAATCTCTTATCTTCTGTGATCTTAAAGACAGCATTCTGAAGGATGCTTCTGTGTTATGTTGGAACAGAAGTTATGAAAATCTCTTAACCCATAAAATAATCAACCTTCACAGGATGGAGCACTTTGTAGCTGAAATTCTCTAGTTGTTTGTTGCAAAATGCATATTGTTACATACTTTGTAAAGTTCATAAAAAATAGCTGAATGCAAGACCACTGTGTCCATAAGGGAGAACTACTGATTATTAGAAGGACTCACTGTATGCTAGCTGCAGCTAAGTTGCCAATTAAATCCACTTCATAAAAAATTTGATTGAGGGGACTTCCCTGGTGGTCCAGTGGTTGGGAGTCTGTCTTCCAATGCAGGGGACACGGGTTTGATCCCTGGTCAGGGAGCTAAGATTCCCACATACTGTGGGGCAGCTAAGCCCATGCACCCACACACTCTAGAGCCTGTGTGCTACAACTACAGAAGCCCACGCACCTGCGCGATGCAACGAAAGATCCTGCATACCGCAACTAAGACCCATCGTAGCCAAATAAATAAATAAATTAAAAAAAAAATTTGATTGATATTTTAATGTTGGAATGAATATATTTCTGAGATGCTTCACAGCTCAGAGTAATAGGAAAAGACTTTGTTATAACCTTTGCAGCAGTTCATTTTCTAAGCAATGAAAACAAAGAGGATATTTAAAATTTAAAGGATCTCACTGAGACCTTTATGACTTATTTTCTTTGTCAAATAAGTCACGGACCCTATTAAAGAAGTACCACCCAAAGGTCAGTATAAGACTTAAGTTCCTGGCAGTGCCAGACCTGGATAAACTCACGCCTTAGTGTAAGCATGTCCTGTAACCTATACTGGAGCTCCCTCATACACCCTCTTTTGATGACCTTTTAAACTTTCTTCCAAGTCGAACCTTTCCTTTGCTATTCACTGCCTCCCTCCGAAAGCTCTGTCCTGTAGAGCAGCAGTCTACAAACAATTTGACAATGCAGCCTTATCCATAAAACAAATGTTAATACATATACTCAGAATATGTGTACATATTTATTTATAAAGTACAAACATGGCCTATTGTACTCATATATTACAAACATAAGATATGCACTAATTAGAAATTTAAACAGCTGAAGATGAAATAAGTATTCATGCAAAATGATTTAATTTCTGTAATTTTATTTATTGCATTAATTTTTATTTACTGTATTCATTCAAAATGCAAAAAAAAATTTTCTGCTCAAAATTGAATGTGTCAGATCTGACCAGATGGGAATTTTTTGTGATTGATGAACAGAGTACTAGAGGTTACAGAAACATCGTTTTTTCTATTTGCTTGGTATTCACCCATGTTCATCTTATTAGTATTATCTTCATACATAGCTTCTTATAGGAATCTTTAAACACTTACTTGTTTTTAAGCTACTTGTCCATTTTGTGAGGGTTAACTTACTTAAAACAAGACAGTATAACCATCAATCCACTTAGTGGTTTCATGAGTATTGCAATTAGTCACACTAAGCTAACAGCATATGAGTGACCATACCTTGGTTAACCTCTCTGCAGGGTGGGACTCCCACTCTTTCTCAAACAAATGTTTTAATTTAAGTGATATGTAAGTGGCTAAAGTGCAAACCAAATGATCATGAGAGTGTCAATTTGTATGTTAAGTATTAGTAAAGCTTAAGTTCTTTTTTTAAAGTAGAGATATGGGTATAGAAATGCTTACATTGTCTTCCCATTCTCCAATGGGTTAGATTGAGTAATTTTGAGGATGCATAAGTGTCAATGTTCTTATAGGCTTCCTTTCTCCTGATGATCTAACTGACCACAATAGTTTCACTGGTTTTGCAGCACAGTTGCCAAATACCTACCAATTTAGCCCTATGTCCAGAACCAGCCCTACACTGTCTGCTATAACTTTGTACTTTTACATTGCTTTTTTTCCCCTTTAATTTAAAGCAACATATTCTGCCTGATGGCTATCTGTTTGCAGTCTCTGTTTCTAGAACTAATTTTCTAGTGGGTGAAAATATGTAACTGACAATGACTCCAACAGTTATCAAAAAATTCTTAGAAAATGAAGACATCCTGGTGGAACTTTTATAAATGAGATCCCTGATTCAATTCTTACGCTTGAAGAGACAAAGATCACAAGCCTAGAGCGCCTTGCAAACTCTACCTCTGTAGAGCTTGGAATGGCAGCAACCTTTAGCCTCCTGAAATGCCACTGCCTACTCCCACTCCATACTGAATGAGTGAAGGACTCCAGTTGAAAAAATTCACAAATGGGGAGGAGTGGCCCCTAGATTGAGGTCTGTCCATTTGAGTAGAAGGTAAGTCTTCCAGAAGATGCTGCTTTAGGTAGAATAATACCCCCCCCAAAGATATCCATGTTCTAATCTGTTGAACCTGTGAATATATTATGTTACATGGCAAGGATGGATTAAGGTAGCAGATGGATTTGAGGGTGCAAATCAGCTGACCTTAAAAGAGAGAAATTATCCTAGATAATCTGAGTGAGCTCAATGTAATTATAAGGATCCTTATAAGAGGAAGGAGGAAGCAGGAGAGTCAGTGGGAGGGGGATGCAGCATGAGACAGACTAACCTGGCCACTGCTGGCTTTAAACACAGGAGTCATGAGCCAAGGAATGTGGGCTGCCTCTAGAAGCTGAAAAAGGCAAGTAAACCAATCCCCACTAGACCCTATAGAAAGGAATGCAGCCATGTCAATACTCTGATTTGAGCCTCGTGAGATCTATTCCAGATTTGACCTTCAGAACTGTAAAATAATAAGTTGGTATTGTTTTAAATCACTGAATTTGGGGTACTTGTTATAGCAGCAATAGGAAACTAATATTCACTTTAGAAGAATGATTTAATTGTAAGGAATGTGAAACAAGAGGAGAAAATAAGGATGCAATCTAAAGGAGGTCCCTTGAGAAAGGTGTAAGATAGGTGCTTTCCCCAAGGAATCTGGGGGCCAAAATGGTCATATTTATCACACAACCTTGGGTTTTAACTCCTTCAGTTATAATCTCTATCCTGCCCTCCAGGTTTTGATGGTGCTGAGACCAAGGAAGAAGAAAAATACAAAGGAGTTGTGACTTGCCCTTATCTGGCTGAAACAGCTGATATTTTGAGAACACTGGACACTAAACTGAAAGGAGATGTTTCAGAATTGTTAAGTCACTGATGAGATACCTTGTCAAGGAAATTATGCATCTTTGAAAGAACTACAATTATTGACTAGATTAGGAAGTAAATTTCCAGATACCATCAGCTGCAGATATTGATTACTTTTCCTGTTCTTTGAGTGAATCTCAGCAAGGCAGCATGTCAGCAAGGTGGGGAGCTGGAACTAGCTGAGGAGGTCGTACTGTCTAACACTGTTCTGGTGTCTGGTCGCTCTTGGTGACTACTGTGAGATCATTATAATTTACCTGGATGCAGCTCTGACCCACAAGTGTGTGAATGTATGGGTATGTAACGCACATCTGTGTGAGTGGTTAATTCACTTTCTTTCACTTGTCTCTTTTATTTAAATGACAATGTTTCCGTGACTGTTTGAAGAAACTGTCAAATCCTTCTTTTCTCCCAAGTTGATAAACAATGTGTAAGGTTCTCCATTCTCCAGTTAAAAACACTCTCTTCTTTCTTCCTGTGCCTATGACTTCTCCAAATAACAGAGAGAAAATCAGAATCAATAATAATTTCTTCAGACTATTTTGTTTCTATTTTAACATTTCAAAGGACATTTCAGGCAATTGCCCTAGCAATGACCTGGGAGATTTAAATGAATAAATGTTCTCGTGGTCAAACTTGTTTCAACTTGCAAATAAAGGAAGTTTGCACCAGCCCTGTGCTCACTGGGATATACATATTGTAGAATTTCATCATCTATTAAAGAGAATGAATATAATTAGCTGTTATACCGATGTAACTGATTTACCATTAAATTCAAATAAAGTCCTGGTATGTATCAACGTTGATGATTCTGCTTAGAGAAATAATCCAGGATAGAGATAACACAATGGCTTCCTAATTCTCCTTTGATGTATGGTGTTATTTATAGGATGATACAAACTTTGAGAAAAGATTTTCAGACTTTAATATTCACGAATAGATTTACTTAAAAAGAGCATATGCTATGAAGGTATAATTGTGTTTTGTGCTGCCCCAATGGGATCTTATCCTATTTCATGAAGAGATTTTAAATTATATTTAACATGATCTTATTTGTATTAAACCTGCTGGTTATTTGCTAAAAGTCAGTTGGAGACAAGTACAATGAAAAATATGACTGTGACTAGTCACATATAAAGTTCTGAAGGTCAGAAGTCTGATTCAGAGAATGAATCTCAATCTTGAACACAAGTCCAATTAGTTAAATCAATTTATGTGATCGGATTAAATCTCTGGAGCTACTTTTCAGCTACTGTTCACTCAATAAACATATATCGAGCATTTACTTGAGCCAGGAGCAGAGCCAGAAGCTGGGAATACCAAGAAAAGTAAGAAGTAATCATTGTTTTTAACAAATTTGCAGTCAGGTAGGAGGAAAGAAATCCAAGAAAATGAACAACTGACACATCGTGATATAAATGCTACAATATAGGCTTCTTTAAAGTGCTAGGAGAATTCAGAGGGAAAATTACTAACTTTTCCAGGTGAAAGAATCAAAAGTAAACTAGCTTTTTTTTTTTTTTTTTTTTTTTGCGGTATGCGGGCCTCTCACTGTTGTGGCCTCTCCCGTTGCGGAGCACAGGCTCCGGACACGCAGGCCCAGCGGCCATGGCTCACGGGCTTAGTCTCCTGCATCGGCAGGCGGATTCTCAACCACTGCGCCACCAGGGAAGCCCAAAAGTAAACTAGCTTTTGAGTTTGGATTCTTCCCCCTATCCCCTTCCTTCCCTTCCTAGCCACCTTGTTCCAGAAAGTGGTTCCATAAAATGATACATTAAAGGCAAAATACCAAATTTAAAAGTAAAAGAAAAGCAAAGTTCAGCTCATAAAATGTAGTAAGGAATGCAGTTGGAAGAATTCATACTGTTGAATGTAGATGGGCTACAATTTTGGCTTGGAAAGTTCTGGTGACTATTGTTAAAAGGGAAAATGGGTGGGTGTCACTATTGAGTACTGAGCCCACAAATACAAACCAACTGTTTGGGTGAGGTAAAACTGCTCTGAGCCTGAGATCAGCTGAGGAGACATTTTCCAAGGTAGATTCATAAAGATGTGGCAGAAAGATATGATACGGTCCATAACAAGAGTCCAGCAGAAGGAAAAGTCAGTCAGATGGAACTTCCAGGACACGTAATGGTTTACTGGTAAAAGCAAAGGAAGTGTACATTCCCCTAAACGAAGGAGCATGTGCCATCTGTTGAAAGTCCACAGCATTTTTCAGTTAGTTTGGGAGAGTTAGGGCAGAGAGGGGGTAGATCAAAGGGAAGTACCCATGAGTTTATGCTTGAGAGGAAGACTAAGGTGATATTGTGATATTTGTACATTTGTCTGAATGTACAAATGGAACTTGACCTTATACCTGTAGCAAATTTTGAGATAAGGACTGAAAACCAGTAAAGTTATGATCAGAAAAATTATTTTATCCCATATGGCCTGGTTCTAGCTACCATAACAGTTACAATTGTTTGGGGGGAGGGCGAGTGGAGGAAAAACTATGACAACTAACAAAATCCTCCTCATCTGTATTTCCATCACACAGTAGCACTCCATTAGTGGAATATGTTATTTTAAGCCTTTTCGGGCCATTTCTTGCTCCTTTGTCCTTCTAAGTTTGCCAGTCATTTTAAGGATAGTATATATCCTGTTTTAAAAAAGAATATGCCACTCAAACTTAATAGAGTAAGGAAAATAAAATCCCCTGACCTCCTGAGGTCATTAGCTGGCTGAAGGAAGTAAAGGACCCTCTACTGACTAAAAGCATGAGCTTTCTTTGCTGAGAAAAAAACAATTCATGTCTGCAGTTCTAGTGTTTCCAGGTTCTGCTTTGAGGTTCTGCTTGAGGCCTTTGGAAGAAATTCCTTTCTAGACAATGTTCCTTCCTCAGCCCTTGCGCTCTACATGAGTTGCAGGAAAATCAAGCTCCAGTGTTCAGCTTAATGTTTCTCAAGCACGCTATGAATTTGCGGAAGACGGGCTTCCCCTTCAGCTCCCAGCTGGGGGATGAAACCCTAGTTTTGTTGTCAGAGCTGATCCCAGTTGCCAAAAACAAAAGGTCAGTTCCAACCTCTTCTCCTGAGGAAGGTAAGTTTATTAGATTAACCTGAAAGGTCAAAGGCAGGAGCATCCCACTTTCACCCTGCACTGTGTTTGCTTCCTGGGAGCTCCCTCACTGAGACTGCCACGGAGACACCTGGACCAGAGTCACTGTCTTTCCGATCCCGAGTGAGGAGTAGATCTCCACATCAGATGTCTTTGATACGTGCCCTAATCTATGGGATTCTGTCACAGATTCTGAAGGTGGCTACACTGTAATTAGGGACTTTTCCACATTGGGTGGGTCTCCTCATGAGCTACTGTAGAATCAGGAACACAATCCACTATTTGCTGGAGTTATAATCTTTGCTGAGGGGGCAAATCTCCTCCATCACCCAGGCATTGTGAGACTAAAAGGAAGGTTATATGATGACCAGCTGACCTGACCTCATTCTCTTCCCTTTTGTCTTTTGGCCAAAAGACATACCAGTTTCCCTGTCAACATAGGCTCACCTGCTCAGTAAGTACAGAGGGCAGGAAAGTATGTGTTGGTAGCAAATGAATGAGAACACGGAAAGCTCTCTTGACCAATGCACCCGCCCATTAAAGGAGATCTAGAAATTTAAAAACAGCTTTTTGAGGTGACAGGAGTATAAATCACAGGAGTGTGGAAGTGTAGGACAGAACAAAACACTCAGGATATGGTGATGGACAAAGGCAGAAATTCTGATATGAACGCAGCATTGTGGAATGGTCACGGAACTAGGAGGAGCCAGGAGGGTGGGGTTATAGCCTCACTGTGTCATTGCAGATCTTTGGGAATACGGCTTTGCCTACCTGGGTCCCAATTTCCTAACAGGAAAAATGAGGCAATTGGATGAGGAATCCTAAAGGCCCTCCCATGTTGAGGTGGCAGCAAGTTCTCACCTGGTATTTGCAGCATAGCAACCATGACCATTGGGCTTATATACGTGGCCCTGAGGACCATTATTCTCTCTTAGAAAATGTGGCCACTGTACCATCTTCACTCCAACAAGAGGGGTAAGCCCTATAAAACTGTACTTGATATATGCCTCTGTGCTAATGACCTGGAATTCAGGAATGTTCCAGGCAGTTACACTTGTATTTGTAGGAAGGAGTCATCAATAGTTTTCATTTCACAAGAAAACCTGGGAGGAATCAGAAAACAATGGAGTTTGTTTAAGAAACAGGAAGTAAGTCGTGTACTTATTGGGAGAGTAGGGGGAGACGGCAAAGAAGGCTGCTTGTTTGTTTAGCATTAAGGAGGCAAGGCTGGGGAGGGAAAGGAGATGGAAAGCAAATGCTAGATGTCTCTAAGGAAGGCTGACTAATGTAGTGCTTCTGTTCAGCTGTACTGTTCAGCACAGCGGCGTGCTGTGGGTCTCACTCCCAAAAGCCCCCTGAAAGAACCGTGTCATTTTGACACATGTGATAAGTTTGGCCAAATGGGGATAGAGTTCAAAATCATGACTGCCAGTTAGCTAAATCTCAGTGAAGCTTTGATTTTCCCTGAAGAGACCTCAAGTTATCAACTCTCCTTCTAAACAACACTGTGATGACTCCTCCATAAATCAGTATGGAACCTCAATTCTCAAGGCCCCCTTTATTTGTCTCCAAGTTGGTTGGACTCCAAAGCTTAACTCACAAAGGCAAAAACAGCTCAAGGTCTCATTACAGTACAAACTAAAACCTGTCAGCTAACAAGCACACCTCGGCTATTTTTTTTCCCCTACTTTCCGGTTGGATAGAGGGCAGACCTAGAGACAGGTCATAAGTGAGATGTCTGGGAAGCATATCCACAGGTCTACAGAGCTTTATGCATGCATTTCTGCCACAGAAATAAGAACTAATATACGCCAGTCACTGTGCTAGAGCTGGAGCAAATATTGACAAGAATCCACATGAAATGTGTTATATTTTAGTAGGAGGAATACATTAGAGTTCGGGGGTAGAGGGGCAGTAGAGGGAGAAGTAAAGGTGCTCACTGTAGTTGGAATGTTCCAGAATGTATGCCTTTCCCCTTTCCTCCTGTCCCTTCCTCACATTAATTCTTCTTTGTTATTTCCAAATTCGCTCCTATTGAGGTGGGGATTTTAAAAATGGGATGAAATCAGGATCAATGAGATAAGAGCAGTATGAGGAGAAAAGAGGATTCTCCCTACCCACCCGCTTAAATATGCCACAGTTCTCTACACTGACATCCTCAGGATATCCTTCTTACAGGACAGTCTGGCAGAAGTAGGAGAACATAGGAAAATGACGGGGAAAAATGGAGTATTAAGCAGCAAAAGACCTCAAGGTGGGGATGGCAATCAGAAGGAAGAATGGGTGAGAGGCGGACTTTACTCCTTTGTGAATGGACTTTGGTACTAGGTGGACCTACATTCAAGCCCCGGATGTTCACTTACGAGCTAAGCAGCCTCCATCCCTACTTAGAGAGTTGGAGTCTATTTCCCCTCCAGGTGATATTTGACTGTTTCCACCCATAGAAAAAAAAGTAGAAATGACACTGTGCCAGTTTCTGAGCTCAGCATTTAATAGACTTGCAAGTTCCACTTCTTGTCTTTGGGAACACTTGCTCTAGTCTAGGGAATGCCAGTCACCATGTACTAATCCTGATCATGCTGAGGCCACCATGCTGGTGGGAGTAACTCAGGTGCCTGGGCGTCTCACTGTGGTGGCTTCTCTTGTTGCAGAGCATGGGCTCTAGGTGCACGGGCTTCAGTAGTTGTGGCACGCGGGCTCAGTATCTGTGGCTTGTTGGCTCTAGAGCGCAGGCTCAGTAGTTGTGGTTCACGGGCTTAGTTGCTCCGCGGCATGTGGGATCTTCCCAGACCAGGGCTCAAATCCGTGTCCCCTGCATTGGCAGGCAGATTCTCAACCACTGCGTCACCAGGGAAGTCACACAGAGAAGCCACATGGAGAGTGAGATGCCTGATCAGCCCTGAGGTGTTTCAGCTGAGGGACAGGTAATGTGAGCAAAGATGCCTCTAGATAATTCCATTCCCAGCTTCTGACAGCAGCCACATGTCGAGAACCATTCTGCTGAGCACGGACAAACCACAGAAATGTGCGTGATAACAACAAAATGTTGTTTTCAGCTGCCAAATTTCAGGGCTGTTGGTTATGTAACAGTAGATAACTGGAAGAGTGACCTTGAGCAACTTGTTTCACTTCTCTAATCCTTAGTTTCCTCATCTAAAAACTGCAAGGTCTATCTCCGATAGAGGCTGTGAGGCTTCATTGAGATAAAGTTTGTAAAGCAGTTAGCACAATGCCTCACACAGCAGTAAGAAAAGCATACAGGATAGATACTGTCTGTTTCAATATTCAAAATTTTCTGTTCCAAATTTCAGAATTTTTCATATCTATGGAAATTTACATTATACATATTCTGTAGGACCCTGCTGAGGGGTCCCTCCGCAGGGTCCTCAACAGTCCTGTGGATCAAATATGCTAAAATTTCTGCACTGAAGCATGTGAACAGTTACATCAAGAGAAGTAAAGATAAATAATTCACAGTAGATCAGGTAAGACTTAGCCACCAAAACCATCCAAGTCAGGTTGAATGAGTTACCACAAAGACACTAAATCTTCCAAAGCTATTTTTGATCATATATAAGGAATTGTGCATAAGAGATAGTAGACTCATATTCATATATGTTTCTATCACATGCTTCTGCCTTCATTTCTCTTTTCCCTATTCTTATGACATAATAGAGGCTAGCTTTTCATACAAATTTACAAATAAAAAATCACCTATATATTGATTTTTTGATTGCATACTTGCTAATTGCTTGTAAAAAAGTCTTCCTAACAGTCTTTTGGTTTTGGCAGCTGAAATTCACAATCAGCTGTTTGTTTTTTCAGATGAGTGTATCAAAGAGAAATTCAGCACCAAGGGAAGGGTAGGGCTGATCAAAGGAAATGCTATTTAGCAAGACATACTGTCTGCAAGTCAAGATTCATCTGGTTTTTCTCTTTCAGAGACTCTGTCTCACATTTTAATAACCTCATGGCATCCCAAAGCATGGTAGTATCCCAGGTAACTGGGAATAAGACTTGTAAAATCATCGAATAGATGGGTTAGAGGACTCTGTCAGAGTTAATTCACTTTTGCTAAATCCTCCAAGTGCTAATTTACCCAAAGGGCTTTTCCCCTCCACGTTGAAATGAAACACAGTAGGAAGATGCCTCCTTTTCCATATCCTTCACAATTCTGACCATTTGAAGCATCTGGCACTGTCTATATCATACACAGAATATGCTGAAGGTAACACTTCTCCCTGATGGAAAGCCAGACGAGAAGTGCTACAGGGAGGGAGGAGTAAAACTTTTTAAAGCTTCTTCCTCAATGTGAACAGAGATAAATCCTCAAATACACTTTTTTTTTTCTGAAAGAAAGAGCAGACTCATACAAAACCCCATTATTATGAGACATTTTCTTTTGTCTGAAAGTAACCAGATAGCTCATGGCCAAATTATAGAGCAGTGACAATAGTTATTTAGTTCTGAATAACACAGCACTGCAAAGCACTGTGAACCCAAAGCCAGAGAGAATGTAGTCATCATAAATGACTGTTTCCCACCTTCGACATGTCAAAAGTGCTCACTGAAATGAATGCATCATTTCAGTTTAACCTCAAAACGTCAACCCGCCTCTGAATTCCTTCTCGTTGTTTTCTTTTTTTCCTTACACACTCCTTTTCAGTGGAGGTCTGTTTTCCTTCCTTCCTTCCTTCTTTGCTCCCTCCCTCCCTTCCTTCCTTCCTTTTTAGGAAATGTAAAACAAAAATCTTTAAAGCCTCTCTATGTAAGTATTTGAGATCAAGTTCTTGATTCCTTTCTGTACTCTGTAAAGCACCATTTATACGTTCAACACTACATAAAAATCACTAGAGCAACAAGAGGAGACTGAGCCGGTCTCACCATGTTCTTTGAGTTTGGGTCCAGAATCACCCCCGTAATTCTTCAGACTACAGCAGCTGATTGAGCACAAATGCCAGTTTTACATTATAAATTCGGAAGTTGGGTCAAACGGTATCTAGAGAACCGTTCCAAAATCTATTATTATCCCAACATGTCCCTCAATGTTCTTTATTTTCCATTAGTGCTACTGTATCAATATTTTGTGCATTCACACCAATACTAGTGCTCACAAACCCACCATCAATAAGTATGGAGAGATTTTGCCAGTCACAAAGAGAATACACACTGATTATTTATATTTGTTCCAAGTATCAGGTGAGGTGCTGGTGAGCCACAAATGAATGAGAAATAATCTCTACTTTGGAACATTTCACAATCTACCCTAGCTGGGGCAGAACAAAATTTGCCATATAAATTTTGTGAGACAGTCTAGTGTATAGATACATACATGGGTAAAAATGGAAATATACACTCATACATACATATGCACACACATACATACATGCATATCTACAGACACAGTGAATTCTATCTAGCTGGATGCTGCCAAGGGGCTTGTTGCAGGCTTAGAGTGGCAGAACAAGTTGGCCCAATGGAGGAAGCTGGGGCTGGATCACTGGCCAGAAGGTTGCACAGAAAACACAGCGGAGACTTGGGGGTCTGGAGTCACTCCAATATAAAGGGAATCCAGGTAAAACAGACAATGATGTTGGACACTAATTAATCCCGTTAGCAGACTGATTATGCATTCAACCAGCTGACAAGTTCATCAATGGCTAGAGAATAAGGGATATTATCTTAGAAATCAAGGAACATTATGCCCACGGGCACTGATTCTTCCTCGTAAACGTGAGGGCCTAGGAAGCCTCCCCTTTACCCCATATATCTGAGCAACATCTTATTTGCAATAAGCAGGGGTAGAGAAAAGCTGAATGAGAGACTGGGCCTTCCTACATCTGACAGATTGTACCCTAAATGAAAAGCTTAAATAAGACTGAGAATTTATTTATCTTCTATTACATAATGGATGAGAACTCATGAAGGAGACCAAATCAGTTTAAGATAAAATAAAGGAGCAACATTTTTCTCAACACTTCTTTTTTTTTTTATTAGCTACCTATTTATACATATTAGTGTATATATGTCAATCCCAGTCTCCCAATTCAACACTTCTTATATCATAGGACTGAACTGTGTCTCTAGTACATACTGTAGATAGAAAGACATAGGTAAATAGACAGGTAGATATAGATACGTTCACATATGTAAAGGTATATAAATATATAGATATCTTTACAATTGACTGTTTTCCTCACTCTAAATATAAGATTTTCATAAAAATTCTTTGCAAAGTTAATTTCCAGGAAAACAGTTCTTTAGAATTTCACTCCTATCTATAGTCTTTAAAAATATTCTTTAAAATATTCTTTTATACTTTAAAACAATCTGGAAATTAGCAAAGGTAAATACAACAATATATAATATTATGGAATGCTTTCTATGTATCAGGTGTTAGGCTAAAACTTATATAGAGATATAATCTCATTTATCATCAAAACAACCATATTCAGTAGGTTCTATAACTATCTTAATTTTTCTGACAAGAAGTGGAGGCTTAAGGAGTTAGAGACATTTGTTCCTTGGTGAGCTGTTTAGAAGTGGTAGAGTCAGGATTTGAATCAAGGTCAAACTCTAGAGTCAAAATAATTAAATATTACATGGACGGCCTTGCAGCATGTTTATTTGCATTTTCTTTTCAAAAACAGGTGGACAACCATGTGAATCAGGTAGACAAGATATTCTTATCCCCATCTGATACTCTGATGAGTCAGAGCAAGGTTCAGTTTTATTCCCAGGAGCATGCTGGCTTTGTACTTGTCAATGTATTTCTTTGTAACAATTCTAAAGTCTGTCATCTAGGTAAATTTGATCTCCCTGGATTTCATTTCCTGCAATTAGACTGGAAAGTAATTAGACTTTATACTTCCATAGAGCTGGAAGTATAGCTTACAATTTATTTCTATTGACATCTGGTGCGTATGTAGCTCCAGAGATTTCCTGAGGAAGTGATCAATGGTCTTCAGATATCTATCAGGGGGAAAATTTGAGCAAGGGTACAGTGAAGAGAATAGCGGCCATGTTTGATTTGTAACTTTTATGTCAACGCCAGGGAGGGTGTCATTCACGCATATCAATATCTTCATATTAATTAATAGTAAATACATATTACACTGCTTGCTTGACTCAGAAAACTTGAAATTCCAACATAATGAAAATGAAGTTTATTTACTTCATTATTTCCTACTTGTTGGTTGCTAAATTATCTAGAACACATGAATTATCTCACTTGGAAGGTATAGCTTTCTAAAAACTGATGGTCAATTCTAGCATTAATTATATTACTTTTCATTTTTCCTTTGTTCTATCAGCCACAGATGGGAGGAAACATATTCACAAAAAGGAATGCAGAGTTATATGGAAAGCTCTCAGGAATAACTCATTATCAAAGGAAATACTGTTTTAAAATCCTTGGGAATGTACAAGAACATGAAAGCGTGCTAATGTTCTATTTATAGTCACACTGAAATCAGCAGGATCCTCATTCCTTCCAATCTGATGAAATATTTTAAAATAAATAAAGATATATAAAGCTATAGTTTCCTTGTTTACCGAGCAATAAAAGTTAGAAATATGGTTCCAAAAATTCTATTTATGATAGTAACAAAGTTATAAAATAATTAAGAATAAATTTAATAAGCAATGTGCAAGATCTACATTAAGAAAACTATAACAATTCACAGTGAGAAATTTCTTAGGGACTTGGAGAAACAGAGAAAGCATATGCTCTGTATGGAAAGTTAATATGGGAAAACTGCCAATTATTCCTAAATTAATAAAAATATTTGAATGCATTCTCACAAAAATCTCCACAGCATTTTGAAATTCTTGCCAAAAGTATGGACGAATTAAATGCAAGAATAACCAAGAAAGTTTTGTTAGGCTTGAAGTGGCAAACTTCAAAATGTAAATCAAAGGTATAATAATTAAAAGAACGTTCCTAATGTGCTACTGATGCAAGAACAGACATGTCAAGCATAAGAGAAAGTAAAGAAACAGGCCAAACATATGTAAGAACTTATTAAACATTATAGATAGCACCTCACATCAAAGGGGATTTATCACTCAAATAATGTAAAACTCATTTGGGAAAAAAATAAAGAAAAAAAACAATCCAGACCCCCCAAAATTCAGATATATGACAAGTAATTTTAAAAGCACTGGAAGAAAACATAGGTGTTTATTTGTCTCATCCTGAGGTAAAAACAAGCTTTCTAAACAGATATTCAAAGGCCAAATATATCTAAAAAATATAGATTTAATTTTTAAAGTAAACTTTAAAGGCAAAAGACAAAAAAAATCTTTGTAATGGATTGCTGATACCACTGAAATATAAAATATTTATATAAATCAATAAGAAAAGAATAAGCATGCCAACAGAGAAGTGGGCAAAAAAGACAGTAACAGGCAATTTACAAACTAAATACAAATAAACATTCATATTAATCAATATAACCTATGAAAAACTAAAATCTTTATCCAAAGGAAACAAAATCACTATCTCAAAAGGATATCTGCACTTCCATATTCACAGCAGCATAATTCACAACAGTCAGGACATGGAAACAACCCAAATGCCCAATGACAGATGAATGGATATAGACAGATGAATGGACACAGTAGAATATTATTCAGCCATAAAAAAGAAAGAAATTCTATCATTTGTGACAAGGTAGATGAACCTTGAGGGCATTAAGCTAAGTAAGCTAAATCAGACAGAGAAAGACAAATACAGTATGATCTCACTTACATGTAGAATCTGAAAAACAGCAACAACCAGAACAACAAAAATGAGCTCATAGATACTAAGAACAGATTTGTGGTTGCTAGAGATGGTGGGTTGGGGGTGGGCAAAATGGGTGAAAGTGATTAAAGTAAAAGATACATACAAAATGGGAAATAACACAGACTTTAAAAATGAAAAATAACATAAAAGGGAACTCCGATAAGGTTAACAGCTGATTTCTCAGCAGAAACTCTACAAGCCAGAAGGGAGTGGCATGTTATACTTAAAGTGATGAAAGGGAAGAACCCACAACCAAGATTACTCTAAACAGCAAGGATCTCATTCAGATTCGATGGAGAAATCAAAAGCTTTACAGACAAGCAAAAGCTAAGAGAATTCAGCACCACCAAAACAGCTCTACAACAAATGCTAAAGGAACTTCTCTAAGTGGGAAACACAGAGAAGAAAAGGACCTACAAAAATAAACCCAAAACAATTAAGAAAATGGTAATAGGAATATACATATCGATAATTACCTTAAATGTGAATGGATTAAATGCTCCACCAAAAGACACAGGCTTACTGAATGGATACAAAAACAAGACCCATATATATGCTGTCTACAAGAGACCCACTTCAGACCTAGGGACACATACAAACTGAAAGTGAGGGGATGGAAAAAGATATTCCATGCAAATGGAAATCAAAAGAAAGCTGGAGTAGCAATACTCATATGAGATGAAATAGACTTTAAAATAAAAAATGTTAAAAGAGACAAAGAAGGACACTACATAATGATCAAGGGATCAATCCAAGAAGAAGATATAACAATTATAAATATATATGCACCCAACACAGGAGCACCTCAATACATAAGGCAACTGCTAACAGCTATAAAAGAGGAAATCGACAGTAACACAATAATAGTGGGGGACTTTAACACTTCACTTACACCAATGGACAGATCATCCAAACAGAAAATTAAGAAGGAAACACAAGCTTTAAATGACACAATAGACCAAACAGATTTAATTGACATTTATTAGGACATTCCATCCAAAAACAGCAGATTACACTTTCTTCTCAAGTGCACATGGAACATTCTCCAGGATAGATCATATCTCGGGTCACAAATCAAGCCTCAGTAAACTTAAGAAAACTGAAATCATATCAAGCGTCTTTTCTGACCACAACACTATGAGATTAGAAATCAATTACAGGGAAAAAAACGTAAAAACCACAAACACATGGAGGTTAAACAATACGTTACTAAATAACCAAGAGATCACAGAAGAAATCAAAGAGGAAATCAGAAAATACCTAGAGACAAATGATAATGAAAACATGATGATCCAAAACCTGTGGGAATCAGCAAAAGCAGTTCTAAGAGGGAAGTTTATAGCTACACAAGCCTAACTCAAGAAACAAGAAAAATCTCAAATAAACAATCTAACCTTACACCTAAAGGAACTAAAGAAAGAAGAACAAACAAAACCCAAAGTTAGCAGAAGGAAAGAAATCATAAAGATCAGAGCAGAAATAAATGAAATAGAAACAAAGAAAACAATAGCAAAGATCATTAAAACTAAAAGCTAGTTCTTTGAGAATATAAACAAAATTGATAAACCATTAGCCAGACTCATCAAGAAAAAGAGGGAGAGGACTCAGACCAATAAAATTAGAGATGAAAAAGGAGAAGTTACAACAGACACCACAGAAATAAAAAGCATCCTAAGAGACTACTACAAGCAACTCTATGCCAATAAAATGGACAACCTGGAAGAAATGGGACAAATCCTTAGAAAGGTATAACCTTCCAAGACTGAACTAGGAAGAAATAGAAAATATGAACAGACCAATCACAAGTAATGAAATTGAAACTGTGATTAAATCTTCCAACAAACAAAAGCCCAGGACCAGAGGGCTTCCCAGGTGAATTCTATCAAGCATTTAGAGAAGAGCTAACACCCATCCTTCTCAAACTCTTCCAAAAAATTGCAGAGGAAGGAACACTCCCAAACTCATTCTATGAGGCCACCATCATCCTGATACTAAAACCAGACAAAGATACTATAAAAAAAGAAAATTACAGACCAATATCACTGATGAATATAGATACAAAAATCCTCAACCAAATACTAGCAAACACAATCCAACAACACATTAAAAGGGTCATATGCCATGATCAAGTGGGATTTATCCCAGAGATGGAAGGATTCTTCAATATATGCAAATCAATCAATGTGATACACCATATTAACAAATTGAAGAATAAAAACTATATGATCATCTCAACGGATGCAGAAAAAGCTTTTGACAAAATTCAACACCCATTTATGATAAAAACTCTCCAGAAAGTGGGCATAGAGGGAACCTACCTCAACATAATAAAGGCCATATACGACAAACCCACATCAAACATCATTCCTGATGGAAAAAAACTGAAAGCATTTCCTTTAAGATCAGGAACAAGACAAGGATGTCCACTCTCACCACTATTATTCAACAGAGTTTTGGAAGTCCTAGCCATGGCAATCAGAGAAGAAAAAGAAATAAAAGAAATACAAATTGGAAAAGTAGAAGTAAAACTGTCACTGTTTGCAGATGACATGATACAATACATAGAGAATCCTAAAGATGCCACCAGAATACTACTAGAGCTAATCAATGAATTTGGAAAAGTTGCAGGATACAAAATTAATGCACAGAAATCTCTTGCATTCCTATACACTAATGATGAAAAATCTCAAAGAGAAATTAAGGAAACACTCCCATTTACCATTGCAACAAAAAGAATAAAATACCTAGGAATAAACCTACCTAGGGAGACAAAAGACCTGTATGCAGTAAACTATAAGACACTGTTGAAAGAAATTAATGATACCAACAGATGGAACGATATACCATGTCCTTGGTTTGGAAGAATTAATATTGTGAAAATGACTATACTACCCAAAGCAATCTACAGATTCAATGCAACCCCTATCAAATAACCAATGGAATTTTTTACAGAACTAGAACAAACAATCTTAAAATTTGTATGGAGACACAAAAGACCTGAAGAGCCAAAGCAGTCTTGAGGGAAAAAGTAATCAAGACAATATGGTACTGCCACAAAAACAGAAATATAGATCAATGGAACAGGATAGAAAGCCCATAGATAAATCCATGCACCTATGGTCAACTAATCTATGACAAAGGAGGCGAGGATATACAATGGAGAAAAGACAGTCTCTTCAATAAGTGGTGCTGGGAAAACTGGACAGCTACATGTAAAAGATACAGAGTGAAGTAAGTCAGAAAGAGAAAAACAAATACTGTATGCTAACACATATATGTGGAATCTAAGGGGAAAAAAAGGTTATGAAGAACCTAGGGGTAAGATGGGAATAAAGACACAGACCTACTAGAGAATGGACTTGAGGATATGGGGAGGGGGAAGGGTAAGCTGTGACAAAGTGAAGAGAGTGGCATGGACATATATACACTACCAAATGTAAAACAGATAGCTAGTGGGGAGCAGCTTCATGGCACAGGGAGATCAGCTGGGTAATTTGTGACCACCTAGAGGGGTAGGATAGGGAGGGTGGGAGGAGGGGAGATGTAAGAGGGAAGAGATATGCAAACATATGTATATGTATAACTGATTCACTTTGTTATAAAGCAGAAACTAACACACCATTGTAAAGCAATTATACTCTAATAAAGATGTTAAAAAAGAAAAAAATAAAATTAAATAAAATTAAAAGGTAAAATCAAAAAAAAAAAAAGAATGAAATTAGAACACTCCCTAACACCATACACAAAAATAAACTCAAAATGGAATAAAGACCTAAATATAAGACTGGACACTATAAAACTCTTAGAGAAAAACGTAGGAAGAACACTCTTTGACATAAATCACAGCAAGATCTTTTTTGATCCACCTCCTAGAGTAATGGAAATTAAAACAAAAATAAACAAATGGGACCTAATGAAACTTAAAACCTTTTGCAAAGCAAAGGAAACTACAAACAAGATGAAAAGACAACCCTCAGAACAGGGAAAAATATTTGCAAACAAATCAACGGACAAAGGATTAGTCTCCAAAATATATAAACAGCTCATGCAGCTCAATATTAAAAAAACAAACAACACAATCAAAAAATGGGCAGAAGATCTAAATAGACAATTCTCCAAAGAGGACATACAGATGGACAAGAAGCACATGAAAAGCTGCTCAACATCACTATTTATTAGAGAAATGCAAATTGAAACTACTATGAGGTATCACCTCACACCAGTTAGAATGGGCCTCATCAGAAAATCTACAAACAACAAATGCTGGAGAGGGTGTGGAGAAAAGGGAACCCTCCCCTGCCCTGTTGGTGGGAATGTAAATTGATACAAGCACTATGGAGAACAGTATGGAGGTTCCTTAAAAAACTAAAAATAGAATTACCATATGACCCGGCAATCCCATTACTAGGCATATACCCAAAGAAAATCGTAATTCAAAAAGACACATGCACCCCAATGTTCATTGAAGCACTATTTACAATAGCCTGGTCATGGAAGCAACCTAAATGCCCATCGATAGATGAATGGATAAAGAAGATGTGGTACACATATACAATGGGATATTACTCAGCCATAAAAAGGAACGAAATTGGGTCATTTGTAGAGACGTGGATGGATCTAGAGACTGTCATTATGAGCGAAGTCAGTCAGAAAGAGAAAAACAAATATCACATATTAACGCATATATGTGGAACCTAGAAAACGGTACCGATGAACCGGTTTGCAGGGCAGAAACTGAGACACAGATATAGAGAAGAAATGTATGGACACCAAGGGGGGAAAGCAGTGGTGGGTGGTGGTGGTGGTGGTGTGATGAATTGGGAGATTGGGATTGATATATATAGACTGATGTGTATAAAATGGATGACTAATAAGAACCTGCTGTATAAAATAATAAGTAAGATTCCAAAAAAATGAAAAATATAAGAACCTAAGATGCTCAGTGTAAGAAATGGAAAGTTGTGTTTAAAACAGAGACTGATTTTAAAAAATCTTGGATAAACATTCCAAGAATTCCAATTATGGAATTTAAGTTTTACTATTACAAAGGTTTTTTAAATTCCATACTTTGACCTTTTTTAAAGTAAAACTTTGTCTTGACATTCTTCAAACCTCATGTGTTCTCAAAGTAAAAGTGTTACTGATTATCTTTAATCATACTGTAAATATATAAATATAAGACACTGTGGTTTCTGTTTTAATCAATATTTTCTATGAAAGATATTAGTCTTGTGACTTAAGAGTGAAATCAGATATAAAGTAGGGGTCATAACTGGCTTCATCTTCTAATTCACTGAGACTCCTTTAACTTGATCATCTCCCGTGGTGGTGGTGCTGGGAGTTTGTGTTCATTGTTGCCATTCAGTTTCTTTTCATCCTTTAATTCTTTCTGACCTGTGAACATTTCTGGGAGCTTACAATGTTTTTTGAGTGTGTACTAAAGGGTTTTATACTGTGAGCTGGCCAGGTTACTATTCAACAATGATTTAAAGAAAAGAGGACTCAGCATATCATTAAGTATGTTTACCCAAATGGTACAGAGCTCTCTCTATATGCCAGGATATAGTGGCCAGTCTTGGGTACTGAGAGATAGGTGGGATGTATCTTCTTATCACAACTTTCCTCACCTAGCTGATTGCTATGTAGGAATTGCTCACACTCCCTAACGTAAGTTAACGTTGCCCCGAGAAAATGATTCCATATGTTGATAGAAGTAGGAGTTATGCAAAACTTTCAGGGCAAATGGGTCTTATCTCAAGTTCACTGCTTGTGGCTGCGTTCTCCTTGCCTACTTGATGAGATTCATGGCTCCATCTTGGACTCTCAGCTTCTAGGAATGTGCACTTAGGCTTGATCTGGTCCACTGTGCCAATTCAACCCAATCTCTAGTGTTTCTGTGCACTTCTTGAATACATGTTAATTAGGTAATTCATTAATTATTTCAACATTAGTGAGATCCTGTTAAAACTGAAAGCTCAGATAGCTCTCCTTCAATGGCTTCTAATACCATTCAAAGCAAAAGCCAAAGTTATCATTGTACCTTCCAAGGTCATATGTGATCTCTGCCCCCACCTTCTTCTTTCCTTTCTGCTCTCATCTCTTGCCACTATTCCCCTTTGTGGCTACTACTCCAGACTTAAAAAGCCTCCTTGCAGTTCCCTGAACATACTGGGCATGCTCCTAACTCCAGGTCTTTACCTTTATCCTCCCTGGACTTCTCTTCCTCCAGATATCTGTAGACTACTTCCCTCATTTCCTTAACTGTTTAATCAAATGTCACCATCTCTGTGAGGCTTCCCCTTATCCTGTCTAAAATGTCAACCCTCCGCCAAACACTCAAGTCTCCATTTAACCTACATTTTAGACCTCAGCGCCCAGCTATATAGAATATACAATATATCACCTCCATCACTAAATTGAAAGTTCCTTAAAGGCAAGAATTTTGGTCTGTTTTTTTCACTATTGTATCTTCAGCACTTAAAACAATACCTGTAGGCACTCAATAAATGGGGTTTGAATGAATGACTGAATTCATGGAGCACAGCATACAAAATTGAACAGAACATAAAACCTGCTTTTGGTGAGCTCTTCATCTAGCACGTTTGAAAAAGAGGTTAAAAAAAAGGTATAACCATGTGCCAAGTTCTAAAATAGAGGAATGCAGTACAAGTACTACAGATATACAGAAAGAAAAGATCCACCAAAATCTATCTGAAGAGAGAAGGAAAGGCTTCATGGGTGAGATGACCCAGCAACTGATCCTGACCCTTTTATTCTGGTTTTGTTCCCTGAGGTGGTTCACTGGTTCCCATATTCAGCCCTCCCTTGATGAGGGTCAATTTCAGGGACACCACTCTTTGGCCCTAGTCTAAGGAGAGTTGTAAGAGATTGGCATGGCAAATTGCAAAGAAAACTGGCTTTGAAATGAGCTGGATTTGGTTTGGAATCCCAAGTTCACAGCAGAATCATGGGAAAATCCTGGACCCTGCCAATTCTCTCTTTCTTTCTTTTTCACTCACCATTACATTCTGCCTTTTGCTCTTTCCCCAAAATACATGAGATAAAATCAAAGTTCTATTTTTGTCACCAACTTACAAAAACACAGTTACTCTGAGTAACCATATCTTGTTAGCTGTTTTTCGGTTTAAAAGTTGTTGAAAATGTCCTTAAGTTGTTTGGGGGAAAGATTCTTATTTCACACAGTGTTTATTTCAAGAAAAGGTTAAGCCAACTCTGCCTCAAGGACACGGAAAGTAGAATACAGTGAGATAAGATTCTAGGTGCTTTTTGTAACTTGATTCTGCCAAGTTTATAAAACAGTATAATACTCACCACCTTCTTTGCCTGAGCTTCCCCCACTGTATTCACAGAGGGAGGGCTGTAGAGAGGACCCTGGGAGGTGCTCAGGTCATACAACCTCTCATGGGGTCGCAGGTCTTTTCTCTGCTCATCTTTCAGAAAGAGCAGTATGCAAGTGAGAACTGGTCGGAGAATATTAAGAGCTTAACTCTCATCATATTACATTTTCCTTTCCTCCCCCGACCAACTTCTCCTGAGAGCTTTAAGGGTATTTATGGCAAAATCCAAGAATTAATAATTTGGAAATGTCTGAAAGAGTCTTTGTCCTAGGCTTGTGAGTTCTAATTTTATTCAAACAACTTGGGAGAAATAAGCAAGATAACTTTTTAATAGGGTCTGTGTCAGCCTTTCTTCAGAACATTCAACTCTACCATTGACTAGCTATGTGATTTAAGATGAGGATGGGGAAAATAATGCCTACCTTGCTAGTTGGGAGGATTTGCTAATAATTACTAATAGTTAATTTGCTACTTGCTAGTAGTGGTAGCTATTGCCATTCTTTGGAAAGGAAATCATAATTATGGAGAGATGAACTTCATTTTACATTCCCATAATGTACCTTCTTCTAGGATGCTAGGAGATCTACTATGAGATGTTGGGGACTAGGAAAAATATGTTCTAGGACAGGAGTACTATTCCAAGAGGCCTCTGCAATGTTTGCATGCATTCAAATTCATAAGAACCCCATGTCATCCTAACAGATGATCATAACCAAAAGATCTTACCAAGTATCTGGCCAAAGACACTGGTCAACAAAACAATGATTATTTATTGGAAAAGTCACTTCTCTCTGACACATAATTTCCTCTTCCTTTTCAGAGACGGTAGAAGGCTGAAGATCTCAACTCTAGCAAATACATTTATTACTTCCAAAGGTTTACTAATTTAAAAACATATTTCAAATTACCTTTTAAAGACTATCGTAGATATGACTTTCTGGCGGGCACATTCCAAGCCTATCTAAATTTCATTCATTTGGGGGTTTACCTTTGCACTGGATACTGTACACCCCCCCCATCCTCCTTTGCTGAAGATGCACGTGTGCCTCAGTTATTGCTGTTAATGGCTCTCAGCTATGCCCTGTTCAAGAGCACCCTACATCCAAATGTTGGCATGAGGGAGAGTGTACAAAAGGCCAGACCTCTTGCCTCAAGGTGGGAACAAGCCTGTAGTGCAATTCATGCTGCAGAGGTCCTCATGGGACCAGGCTAAAGTACATCTCCAGTTGAGACCACAACCTTGCTTAGCTTGTTTCTCCTATCATATCTTGCTTCCATAATTTCCTTGCTCCTAAGTATGATCTGTCCATAAACAATGCACACCCAAATCCTTGTCATAAGCTCTGCTTTTAGCAAACCCCACCCACGACAAAGTCACACAGCACGTTGGTCTGTGCGAGCACTTATGTGGGGAGAGGAAGAAGAATTTGAAGAAAAGAATGTGGACTTGATGAGCATAAAAAGGTATGCAGAAGAACCGGGGAGTAAAGGAATAGACCGATGTTTCTTAAAAATTCTAGTACTTGTTAAAAATATACATTTCTGCGTCTCACGCAGACTCACTGAATCAGGATCTCCAAAGGAGGGGCTTGAGAGGCTGTAGGTTTAACAAGTACTACAGGAGATTCTTATCATCAGTAAATCTGGGATACACTGAACTAGAAGAGACTAAAGCAGAGGTCAGCAAACATTTTCTGTAAAGGGCTAGATAGTAAATATTTTAAGCTTTGTGGTCCATATGGTCTATTTCACACTACTCAACTCTGCCACTGTGGCGCAAAAACAGCCACAGACAGTACATAAACAAATGAGCATAGCTGTGTTCCAACAACTCTGTATTTACAAAAATGAGTGGCAGGTTGGATGTGGCCCAAGGGCCAGTTTGCCAACCCTTGGACTAGAGCATAGGGGGCATAAAAGCGGTTTGCTGTTCTATAATAATTTGGCTGCAAAACTTTGGTACTACTCTTTCTTTGGCAAAATGTTTACATAACGTTCATCAGGCAAAAGACCTTCCCTGAAGTGGAGAAACATTTCCATTTTTCTAACCTCATTCTCAATCCTTGCATGTCACTGGCCTTGCCATGAGGTAATTTAAATGCGCATTTCAGCGAGGGGATAGTTTCTAGAGACCAGGTCTGCTATTCTTTCATGCTGATTCATAATACTGCCAGAGGCCCTTCCATCAGGACAGATTTCAACTACTGCAGGGAGAGATGCAGACCTATTTCATTCTTTTGTGTGTGTCTGCATGGGCTGGATTTCCGGCACTAAATACAGAAAATAAAATTTGTGAATTTTTATGACATTTACTCTGGATAGGCAGGGGGTTACTCAAGTCTTCCTTCTGTTGTCTTAACATTCTGTAGTTAACTTTATGAAGATATTAATAGCCCACCCTTTATTCACTAAGACTTTATATTCCACTTTACAAATTATGTGCTGTTATTATCTCAAGGGAAAATTTTCTATGTTTGGCATAGATGAATTGCAAAATAAACAATTTTACATTCAAATCAGTTCTCTTTAATTAGGTTCTTGAATTTTATCACCACACATTTACAACACACTGGATAGAATTCTGTTCAATCCAGGTAACTCACATTCATCTTTAGGTGACCCTGAGAACAGCATAAAACAAATGCTCAGTCCCGCAGCCAGACTATTACTGTTAGGCTGTAACTTTGGCTACTTGGAATACATTTAATTCACATAAGAAAGAATAGCAACAGCTTTCTCATTCAATTGACTTTAGCCTCTGAATTCTGGGCCCACATATGTTTATTCTCAAGATTGCTGCTTGTCAGCAGATTTGTTACCTGCTGCACTGTTCCTCCGAGTCATTTCAACAAGGTTTAGAACTCTTTCAGGTCTGTCTACAGGATATATTTTCAGGAAATCTCAGGTTTATCTTGCATTTAGCATCTGTGATATTTGAGAAATTCAGTGCTTAAGAATAGACTCAATTAAAATTCACACTGGGTGGACTAGGATTGCTGGTTGTTTGGCTTGAAGCCAGTATATATTAACTGAGATGATCACAAGGGCAGTTCTCCAGGAACCAACGTGTGTGTGTGTGTGTGTGTGTGTGTGTGTGTGTGTGTGTGTGTGCACGCGCGTGCGCACGCAATACTCTTCATGCTGGATCCCCAAACTTTTTCTCCTGAGGTCCAACCTACTTTCTATGGTCCTGGGATAAAGTGGCTGAGGACTGATCTTTCCTTGCATCCATCTGCCCTCTGTACTGGATGCTGTGGTTTTCCACCCAGATGCCTACTACAGGACTGACATGTCTATTTCCCCAGCAGCTGGGAGAACTGGCTAATGGTACCTTACAGTTGAGTCCCCCTTTGAGCATCCTTTAGCCAAAAATTTGCTTCTTCCACTGTTATGCCCCTCTCAGTAGGCAATCTGCATCTAGTGATTGATTCCTTTCCTCCTTAATTCTGGACATCTCCAGAGTTCCCCATGGGTTTGCCTGAGGCCTCATCCAACCACTCCATCTGTACAATTATGCTTCCCTTACTTCCTCACTGGTGTTGCCCCAATATGCCCCAATAAACCTCCTACTCACAAATCTCCATCTCAGAGTCTCTTTCCCCAAAGAACCCAGCTTATAATACCCTCCAAGGTTCAGACAAAAGTTTTCATAGCTTCAAATTCTCAGCACTAGTGTAGCATAGCATCAGCCATACTGTGTTTCAATTGTACATTTATTTATCCAGTCTTCGACTTAATAGTGGGCTGTTAGAGACAGAGACTGGGAGAGAGAGACTGGGTCTTAATTACTTCCCATATATCATATACTGCCTGGGGCATTCAAAGGCATTCAACACAAATTTGTTGAATAAGTTGAACTAAAGAGACTAGAAATCAGAAATCCACAGATACAAGTCTCTGGTTGTCTCCCTAGAAGCACGGTCTGAGATGGAGATTTTGTTCAGGTAATTTACTGACAGAGTGCCTTCAAGAGGAGAGTAAAAGAAGTAGGGTATGGTAGGGGTAAAAAGCTAAGCCGAAATGTGGTTTCTGATGTTGACTATTTAATTCTGATCCCACCAGGCAGCAATGGAGCATGAATGAAACACAGAAATAGTCCCATCTTGAGGCAGGAGAATCTGCCCTTTAAAAACTGATGGCAATCTGTCACTGATCATCATCTGCCCTGAGGAGAGGAGATGGAACACATAGCCTCCAGGGACAAAGAAATTCCTATTTAAACTAGACCAGTTACCCTCAAAGTTTGTTATTCAGACCAACAGCATCAGCATCACTGGGAAATTGTTAGAAATACAAATTCTCAGGCTCCGCCCTAGACATACTGAATCAGAAACTGGGAGCTGAGTCTATCTATCTGTTTCAACAAGCCTTCTATGTGACTCAGAAGCAAGCTAAAGCTTGAGAACCACTGGTCTAAGGCAATTCTCCACAGAAGGATGGTGGTGGGTTTTTCTTGTTTGTTTTGCTTTTTAAAAATTTTTATTGAAATATAGCTGAATTACAATGTTGTGTTCGTTTCAGGTATACAGCAAAGTGATTCAGTTATATATATATATATATATATATTTTTTTTTTTCCTTTTTTACATTCTCTTCCATTATAGGTTATTATAATATATTGAGTATACTTCCCTGTGCTATACAGTAGGTCCTGTTACACACTGCTATACATAAAATAGGACAGCGACGCTTTTGCTAGCTGTGAGTTATAACTCAATACTGTCAGTAGATGGAGAATGGGTGTACTTGCAGGTTAAGAGCATCTAGATAGGTTACCAACAGCATCCACGATAGGTGACGATCAAGGAATTTTCTAAGAGCCAACAAAAGATCATACTCACATAAATCCTTAAGACCACAAAGCAGGATGGCTCAATGTGCATGCAACTCAAATTGGGGTACTCAGAATGCTCTAATACCTGTTTGGGTGGACAGGTACTCAGCGACTGGGAGGAAGTGAGACGGGATTATGGCAAGAATTCCCTAACACTTTTTAAAATAAACAGAGGAAAAGCCTGAGAAACAAGGTAGAGCTCTAGAGCAATTACTGAGTATGAGAAAAAGGTCTGATCACAAGTAATATGGTAAGAATCTAATGATCAGACAGGGGTACCACATAAGAGGAGGACAAGGAGCAAGGCTGACTCAATGGCCACTTTCATTTCCAGACATAGCACTTCTTATATTTCCTTTGACCTAAAACAGGAATAGTCCTAGAAGATGAAGCAGCAGAACCTAAAACAGGTCTCTAACTAGCTTCAGCAATTAATGTTAGAGAGAAGCAAAATCAGAAAGCCCTGCAGATAATGACTATATCTTTCCAACCAATATATTAAAATGTTATATAAAATGAGCTAAAGCTGAAATTTATAGCAAACTGTACGAAACATGCCTACATAAATGGACTATTCTATCTCTGTTATGGGATTTACAAACTACTTTGCTGTAATTTACATCCAAAGTGATAAGCTGTTACAATATAATAACTTACTGTTCAGTTTATATGAAAATGAGATTGAACTGGCTGTGATTTCTAACTCCCCAAACTTTCATAATCCCTTACAGCTTGACAAGCTGATTGAATAAAAGAGGAAGACAGGAGGGGAAGGAACAATTTGTAAAAAGTGTGCAGCCCTGATTGTCATTCTACTAGACAACAAAAGAAAAGAAAATATACACCTTTGAAGATGAAAACAGTGGGGGAATATGTTTAGTAACTGAGATGCAGATTCTGTCCTTAATGGAGTCCCTATTCCATATTAAGTAAAAAAATAGGTCTGTTCTCTAGCTGATTAATCAGCAGCGGCAAAATAGCTGTTGCTATCAGGCACTCTACTGTCCCAGCATATATTTACTAACTGGCCTGTGATTACTTTTCGGGAACATCACCCAACACTGTTTTAGAGGAAGAAAGAATTCATTATCTGTGAAACAAAATATATAGGCCTTGTTTCTGGCAGACAACGATACCCAGCTCTATCGTGTAAAATGGTAGATGTAAAATTTTTTAAAAAAAGAAAAACATCCATGAATTTTTTTTTTCAAAGCAAGAGTTTCAACATTTGCTATTGTAAGTGTTCTCCGGGTTATGCCTACATAAGTTAGCCAATCAATCACAGGCTACTATAATCTATGGGATCTCTGCAACCTTTATTTCCACTGATGTGCAGTGAGGATGAATTGGCTTCCAAAGCGTATCTAAACTCGACTTCACACCAGCAGTCTACACCACTGGTTCGCAAACTGAGCATGAATTACAATCACCTGGAAGGCTTGTTCAATTGCAGCCTGCTGGGCCCCACCCCCAGAGTTTCTGATTTAGTAGGTCTAGAGGGGGATCCAGGAATCTACATTTTTAACAAGTTCCCAGGTAATGCTTATGCTGCCAGTCCAGAGGCTACACTTCGGGACCCTTGTTCTATCCCATTCTTTGCTTCTCTTCAACTGCCACTTCATCAGGTCACTTTTCTTATTTCTTCTAAGAAAATCCTCTGCTCTAGACAAATTGATACAACTGCTGAATCCATTCTTAAACTTTAATCCAGTACTGTCTTCTCATGTCAGTGTTTTCAGATTACTCACTCTACTTGGTGCAGAACTGTAGCCTTAGTATACACTCAACACTATCTAATATATGTAATATTCTAATAAGTATCACAAGTTCTTTTTTTTTTTTTTTTTGCTGTATGCGGGCCTCTCACTGCTGTGGCCTCTCCTGTTGCAGAGCACAGGCTCCAGACGTGCAGGCTCAGTGGCCATGGGTCACGGGCCTAGCCGCTCTGCGGCATGTGGGATCTTTCCAGACTGGGGCACGAACCCGTGTCCCCTGCTTCGGCAGGCGGACTCTCAACCACTGCGCCACCAGGGAAGCCCATATCACAAGTTCTTTGTCAAATTTATATGTGTTAAATGTTTATCAAAAACATAGATTAAAATCTAGAATCACATATTATTACTGATCAGTGATTTCCTAAAAAAATTTCAACACCTAGCACATTGTAGGTACTTAATACATATTTTTATTTTATTTTTTATTTTTAAAAATATTTTGGTTGCAGTGGGTCTTAGTTGTGGCATGTGGACTCCAAGTCACGGCATGCATGCAGGATCCAGTTCCCCGACCAGCAATCGAACCCGGGCCCCCTGCATTGGGAGTGCAGAGTCTTACCCACTGGACCACCAGGGAAGTCCCAATACATATTTTAAAATGAACGGCTGATGGAGTGATGTAGTTCAGTCTTGTACTAAAATCAGGAAGTTCCTCCACTAATTATAATCGAGGCTTTATCATGTTTAGATAATTTAATTGGCTAAAGTTGGTTGAGCTGAAACTGACCTTTAAATAAAAGTTTGATGGTTCTGACTTATAGAATAAATTAAACTTAATCTCGTTCCATGAAACAGCTATTAAAATATTTGATCTCCTGTGTCCATGCACGAGTCTTCCCTCCTCAGCATAAAATCCTCTAGACCTCCAACCCATTCCTAAGGAAGACTTTTCAAATCTTTTTCATCAACTTAGCAACTTACAACTGAATACAGTTTAATTTTTCAATACCCCTCTTAAAAAATGTTCTTATATTTTAACATAGCATGCCAATGCACGATCCACAAGGAATACCTTCACCTTTGTTTTTTTGTTAATGTTGTTTGTTTACTTTTATTGAAGTATAATCAACATACAATGTTATAATAGTTTCAGGTGTACAACATAGTGATTTGACACTTAAATACATTACGAAATGATCACCACGATAAGTCTAGTTACCGTCTGTTACCATTTAAAGTTATTACAGGTACTTCCCTGATGGCGCAGTTGTTAAGAATCCGCCTGCCAAGGCAGGGGACACGGGTTCGAGCCCTGGTCAGGGAAGATCCCACATGCCGTGAAACAGCTAAGCCCGTGTGCCATGACTACTGAGCCTGCGCTCTAGAGCCCGTGAGCCACAACTTTTGAGCCCATGTGCCACAACTACTGAAGCCCAGGCACCTAGAGTCCATGCTCTGCAACAAGAGAAGCCACCACAATGAGAAGCCCGCGCACCGCAACGAAGAGGAGCCCCTACTTGCTGCAACTAGAGAAAGCCCGCGTGCAGCAGCGACGAAGACCCAACGCAGCCAAAAATAATAAATAAATAATAATTTAAAAAATTAAGTTATTACAATATTATTGACTATATTCCCTATTCTGTATATTACATCTCCATGTCTTATCTATCTTATAACTGTACACTTCTCCCTCTTAATTCATTCATCTATTTCACCATTATTTTACATCATATACAAAAATAAGCTGAAAATGGATTAAAGATTGAATGTAAGGCCTGAAACCATAAAACTCCTAGAAGAAAGCAGAGACAGTATGCTCTTTGATTTTGATCTTAGCAATATTTTTTTGGATATGTCTCTTCAGGCAAGGGAAACAAAAGCAAAAATAAACAAATGGGATTATATCAAACTAAAAAACTTTTGCACACTGAAGGAAAACATCAACAAGATGATGATATTTTCTCCCATTTCTCTGAATGGGAGAAAATATCTGCAAATCATATCTATAAGGGGTTAATATGCAGAATATATAAAGAACACATTCAACTTAATATTAAAAAATCCATTTTAAAGATGTTAAAAAAATGGGCAGAACACCCGAACAGACATTTTTCCTAAGAAGACATACAAATGACCAACAAGCACATAAAAAATGCTCAACATCACTAATCATCAAGAAAATGCAAATCAAAACCACAATGAGGTATCACTTCACCCCTGCCAGAATGGCTAATATCAAAAAACCCTCTCCTTTGATTGAAAACGTCTTCTATTCATATGCACTAAGTATCTATGAAATGTTTAAGTCCACACAGCACATGTACATATGGTCATCATCAGCTAACTCCTAACAATATTAATACACTTAAGTGTGCATTTATATAACAGAGTTGTTGAACCTGAGTGCAGAACTTCATAATTAGACTTGACAGAGCACTCCTTTACTAGATGTAACTCCTTATTTTAATCTATTAAAATATTTTTGTATCTTGATACCATGTTCCAATGTATGAGGTATCTTGTCCTATTTTAAAAGTATTTATTACTTAGTATTTTGTCTGTGTATGGCTTCATTCCTTGGAATCTTGTATTTTCTCTATGAATTCTCTTGATTTGAATATATATATTCATTTTCACTCATTCAACAAGTGGAAATTTTCTGATATTACCTTATTTTCAGATAATACACTGATAAAATTAGAAGGAAGAAGTGATTATATAGTTGACTTGGCAAATTTAGATAGTACATGTTATTGAAATGATTAATTAAAAGAAGACAATATAAAAATAAGCTTTATATTTCACTTCACTTATTACAAAAGAAAAACTTAAAATTTAGGATCAATTTCTCCTAAAAATAACAATAATAAAAATAATACTTAAAACTTCCATGTTTACTAAAGACTTTAGGCCGATAACTGTAAAAAATATTGATGGGTAACAGGTCACCAAAACTCCTTATTGCATTTTGTCCCTTAAAATCAAAAGAATTATCTCAAAACTGATTCAGTGCTAGCAACACAGTATGTGATACAATAAATAGTTGATGAAATGAACTTTTATATTCCTCATTAATCAAAGACTTCATAGATTGAATAAAAAGTCATGGTTCACAGAGCACTGCAGAAATCATTAAACAGAACAATGATTTTATTTAAATAATTATAAGATCCAAACTTTTACACTAGGAGGAAAAGAGATTAATTACACAGAATCTCAGAAAATCATGGAGTATCATTAAGCATATAATATACCAACACTTCTGGCTAAAAATAATAAAAAACAAAATCTTATCATTTATGTATTTATTTCATAAGCATAATTTCATTTTTGCTTCAAAGTAGCCCTGAAATGTAGGCAGGAAAAAAAAAGTATCTTCAATTTACAAATGAGAAACCTTGGACCTGATGAAGTGAACAAAGGACATCTAAATTTTTTCCAAACAATTTTACCAAAGATATACCAAAGGCTTAAATTACTGAATCCATCTATATCTATCTACATACACATAACATGGGAAGGGTATGGTAAGACCCCAAATTGTAAAGATGGAGATTCTCCAAATCAATATATAAATTGGATTCAATAATAATTTCAATAGGAATTTTCACGGAATTTGATAAACTGGTCTTAAAATTCATATTTAATTGATAGCTAATTGATAACATGTAAAATAATGAAATTAGAACATTTTCTCACACCACATACCAAAATATTTTAACTCAAAATGGATTAAAGACCTAAATGTTAGACTGGAAACCATAAACTCCTAGAAGAAAACATAGGTAGAACACTCTTTGATATAAATTGTAGCAATATTTTTGGGGGGATCTTTCTCCTAAGGCAAAGGAAACAAAGACAAAAATAAACAAATGGAACCTAATTATACTTAAAAGCTTTCTCACAGCAATGGAAATCATCGACAAAATGAAAAGACAACCTACTAAATGGGAAAAAAATATTTGTAAATGATATGACCAATAAGGGGTTAATATCCAAAATATATAAAGAGCTCATACAACTCAATATCAAAAAAACCAAACAACTTTATTAAAAAATGGGCAGAAGACCTGAACAAACATTTTTCCACACAAGACACATAGGTGGCCAACAGGCATGTGAAAAGATGCTCAACATCATTAATCATCAGAGAAATGCAAATCAAAACCATAATGAGATGCCACCTCACACCTGTTAGAATGGCTAGCACCAAAAAGACCACAAATAACAAGTGATGGTCAAGGATGTAGAGAAAAGGGAACCCTTGTGCACTGTTGGTGTAAATGTAAATTGGTGCAGCCACTATGGAAAGCAGTATGGACAGTCCACAGAAAACTAAAAATAGAGCTACCATATGATCCAGCAATTCCACTCCTGGGTACATATCTGAAAAAACCAAAACCACTAGAAAAGATACATGCACCCCAATGTTCATAGCAGCATGATATGCAATTGCCAAGATATGGAAGCAACCTTATATATATCACATATATACATACATACAATGGAATACAACTTAGCCATAAAAAAGAATGAAAATTTTCCATTTGCAACAACATGGATAGACCTGAAAGGTATTATGCATAGTGAAATAAGTCAGATGGAGAAAGATAAATACTGTATGCTACTACTTGTATGTGGAATCTAAAAAATAAATCAAATAAATGAATATAACAAAACAGAAATAGACTCACAGATAACAGTGCTTACCAATGGGGAGAGGGGGGCAAGATAGGGGTAGGGGATTAAGAGGTATAAACTATCAGGTATAAAATTTAAAAACTACAAGGATATACTGTACAGCACAAGAAATATAGCCAATATTTTAAAATGGAATATAATCTATAAATATTTTGAATTTCTATGTTGTATAACTGAAACTAATATAATATTGGAAATCAACTATACTTCAGTAAAATGAATGGACAAATAAATCATATTTGATAATAAAGTTAAAGAAATTAATAAGACTAGCAAAGAGTAATTCTTTTAATATCTATCAGATATCAAGATTTAAACTTTTTACATGAAACTGTGTGAATTAAGGTAGTGAGGTATGCACACAGAAACGGACAAAAAGACAAAAAAATAGATGACCCAAGATCAGATCCACACTTATATGGAAACCTATTAAGCAATAAAGTTGTTGCAAAAAAATAAGAAAAGAAAAACTATTCAGTAAAATATTCTGAGACATTTAACTATCTACATGAAAAATGAAAAAGTGTATTCCTAAATTCACACTAGATACTAAAACCTCACATTAAAAAGGCTCAGAGTGAAAGGAAAAATATTATGTTTTAAAATGAATATATGAGTATATTTTTAATCCTGAGGAATGAAAGCATTTCTTAAAGAAAAAAAAAACCAGCATAAACTAAAAAGATAGATGAATTTGATTACATTAATATTAATGATAGAAAAAGCAACCAGAATCTAACTAAGATAAAAGCAGAGTAGAATATGACATTAGCAACTCATATAACCCACAAAGGATAGTCCAGGATATTAAAGCACAGGTGCTTATTTTTATTACTCTACTATTTTTTTTTTTTTTTTTTGCGGTATGCGGGCCTCTCACTGTTGTGGCCTCTCCCACTGCGGAGCACAGGCTCTGGACGCGCAGGCCCAGCGGCCATGGCTCACGGGCTTAGTCGCTCCGCGGCATGTGGGATCCTCCCGGACCGGGGCACGAACCCGTGTCTCCTGCATCGGCAGGCGGATTCTCAACCACTGCGCCACCAGGGAAGCCCTACTCTACTATTTTATCATTCTTTACTATTGGATCTTCTAAGATTGATGCTTCTAATATTGATTTACAGACTCATAATAAATTTATTGAAATTGAACTATTACTTTAATACTTGAAGGGTAGAATATTTTGCTCACTGAGTTGCAATAAAGTTAAATTGAAATTATAGTTATAAGAGTTGGATCAAAGCAGATATTATTTTTAGACAACACATAATAAAACAGATTTTAATATTTTTGAAGAAAATTTCTGATGTCCAATCTCTCTTATAGTACACAGAGGAAAAGTAAACCTAATTTAGTTCAATCTGGTTGAAATTTCTATAGTTCTAAGGCAGGTTTTTTGTTTGGATCTTTTAACATGTTAGTAGATTTTCCAATAAACAATATCAATATCATAGGCTTTAAGCATTAATAAATAATACATTTTATTAAAATGTAAGAGGAAACTTTTAAGATATCAACAAGTAAAATTAAAATGATAAAACTCAATATCATAAAAACTAATACAGTGAGTTTTTTAAAAAATCTGATATTTAGAATTATTCCTGCAGATAATATTTTATGACAAAAATATTTATGACTTTCAAGATTTAGGCTTCTAGGTTCAACACTTCTAACATCCCAAAGGAAACTACAGTACACATTGTTTCATGTTTTTGGAGTGAAAAATCCTTTTTACATAAGCAAGTATATGAATTCTGTATTTCTGCTGAATTTAAAATCAAGCTAAAATAAATAAAAACTCAGTATTAAAAAGAATCTTCCATGTGCTGTGCTAAACATCATCAATCAATACATATTTTTCATTAGGTCTTGTTTAAATCAATACCCCATTTGGGGATCTAGCTTTCAAAAAGTGGAGGGAAAATATTAATTAAAATATTTAACACAGTGCATGTATATAAAATCCAGTAGAAAGTTTGCAAATTAAGACCACTTATAATTGATACACTATATTTTCAACACATTCTAATCATCTGGAAACAATGTCATATCTTACTGACCTCTTCTGTATTCATACAAGGTAAAAAGATGCTAAGGTTTATTTTCTCTCTTCATTCTATTTAAATTGGAAATTAATTTATTACACATGGTCATTTTAAATTCATGTGGTAGCCTAGGTACTGAATCATATAAGTATTTAGTTTATCAATGCTGTATTAAGCCATGACCCTTCCTATTTATTCATGTCCTCTGTATGTATAGTTTAGGGTTCCTTTCTCTTTTGTTGTAACAAACCAGCAGAACAGCATAAGCAATTCAAAATTTGGGGAACTTTTGACTTCTTTCCTTTTAAGGACTATTTTTTACTAGGATAATTTCTCCTACTACTGAATGAAAACTCAGAAATTCCCATGAGTCCATGCTCTTAGGAAAAGTTTGGTCATACAGTCACTTTAATTTTTTTTATTTTAGTTTTTTTTTTTTGCGTTACGCAGGCCTCTCACTGTTGTGGCCTCTCCCGTTGTGGAGCACAGGCTCCACGGCATGTGGGATCTTCCCGGTCCGGGGCACGAACCCGTGTCCCCTGCATCAGCAGGCAGACCCTCAACCACTGCGCCACCAGGGAAGCCCCATACAGTCACTTTAAGTTATAAGGTCTAAGATCATAGTAATCAACCTTGCAATCTCCAATCAAAGCTAAAGAGCTCTCCTCCCATCCTCCTGGACACGTCTTATATAAGGTGACTTATGTGACCAGCTTACCTGTCTTTCTTGTCATATCCACACCCAGGTACAAAGGGGCAGGGAGGAGTAAAGAGACATAAGGACAGAACTGTTCTTATTTGGTTGGTGACTGGCAAATGTGTAAAGCTACATCTTTCACTTAAGGTTACTGATGTGGATTTGGCATTGGTCCCCAGCTTGAAATAAGCTCAGATGGTGAGAGCTTCCCCTTTGGTTGGTCACCGTCTCCTCAGATCAAGCATCTCTGAGGACTCATCTCTTCCTGGGCAGGGTTTAAAACTTCTCCAGGTAGGCTTTCTCTTCCATGTGGACCAAATCTGCTCCATGGGAAACATTCATGCCTGTTACCCCTTCTCCTCCCCTCAACTCCCTGCAGAAGTATCACTTTCTGGTCCTCTATCCTCTCTCCTTCCTTCTCTCTCCCCCTCTCTCTCCTCTCCTCTTCTCTCTCCCTCTCAGCACTCCCTCCCACGCCCCCGCATACATGCTTCACCTTTCACAGGTGTGAATGAGGCATAAGCATACTGCATCTCCCTACTCCAGGAAATATCCATTAACTTCTCTTAGCAGTCCCCCTAAAACTTCCACCCTTTAGAATTTCAGGGAAGACGGTACACTGCTCACTCCATCAGAGGGATAGGAGACACCTCAGCAGCTCTCTAAAGAAATCTTTCCACTTCCTCTCTGCCTATCCATTCTAGATTCTTTTACATTTTCAAAGTGGGTGAAAGGTTAAAGAGTCATGGAATCTCTTCTGATTTATCCACTTTGAAGATTCCTCCAGGATATTCTTTCTCACACTCACCTGGGTATCACATAATTATCATATATTGACACTTCAGGCAAAACTTCAATTTTCACATCCTATTAAATAATACTAGTAAGAACAACAAACAGCAACAACAACAACTAAAATTTCTTGATATGGTTGCTTTGCTCTCATCATGGTTCTTCTGACCTTATTCATGTTAGCCTATTTAATCCTCTCAACAATCCTATGAACTAAACATGAATGTTACCAGCATTTTCAAGATGGATGAATTGAATCCCAGCAAGGTGTTAAGTAATTACTTAACATGATGAAATTTGAAACCAGGTGGTCTGGCTCCAGATCCCATCTTTTTAACCACTTTGATAATCTGCCTCTACATGCCTCAATAAATGGTTATTTTCTTTTAAATATAAGATATAAAAATGACTCTATGCTTGCTTAACTGTAACAATGGATTAAATATGTTGGTAGAAAAATTTTATGACATGAAATTTCACTTCTTTCTTGGATGTTCTTTATAATCAATATTCCTGAAGGTTTTTTATTTTAACATCTTTATTGGAGTAAAACTGCCTTACAATGTTGTGTTAGTTGCTGCTATATAACAAAGTGAACCAGCACATATATACAATGGAATATTGCTCAGCCATAAAAAGAAACGAAATTGAGTTATCTGTAATGAGGTGGATAGACCTACAGTCTGTTATACAGAGTGACGTAACTCAAAAGGAGAAACACAATTTATCCTTAATTTTTGTTTTGTATTTATTTGTAATTAATTTAAGCTCTTAACTAGATTTTATCTATATTAATTTCTTTTCTCTAGTTCCTTGTGTTTCCTGGTTTTTTTTAATTTAACATTTTTATTGGAGCATAATTGCTTTACATTGTTGTGTTAGTTTCTGCTGCATAACAAAGTGAATCAGCTATACGTATACATATATCCCCACATCCCCTCCCTCTTGAGCCTCCCTCCCACCCTCCCTATCCCACCCCTCTAGGTGGTCACAAAGCACCGAACTGATCTCCCTGTGCTATGCGGCTGCTTCACACTAGCTGTCTATTTTATATTTGGCAGTGTATATATGTCCAGGCCACTCTCTCACTTCATCCCAGTTTACCCTTCCCCCTCCCTGTGCCCTCAAGTCCATTTTCTACATTTGCATCTTTATTCCTGTTCTGCCAATAGGTTCTTCGTAACCATTTTTTTTTTTTTAGAATACATATATATGTGATAGCATACAGTATTTGTTTTTCTCTTTCTGACTTACTTCACTCTGTAGGACAGACTCTATGTCCATCCAAACTAAATTTCGTTTCTTTTTATGGCTGAGTCATATCTTCTTTATCCATTCATCAGTTGACGGACACTTAGGTTGCTTCCATGTCCTGGCTATTCTAAACAGAGCTGCAATGAACATTGTGGTACATGTCTCTTTTTGAATTACGGTTTTCTCAGGGTATATGCCCAGCAGTGGGATTGCTACGTCATATGGTAGTTCTATTTTTAGTTTTTTAAGGAATCTCCTTACTGTTCTCCATAGTGGCTGTATCAATTCACATTTCCACCAACAGTGCAGGAGGGTTCCCTTTTATCCACACCCTCTCCAGCATTTTTTGCTTGTAGATTTTTTGATGATTGCCATTCTGACTGATGTGAGGTGATACATCATTGTAGCTTTGATTTGCATTTCTCTAATGATTAGTGAAGTTGAGCATCCTTTCATGTCTTTGTTGGCAATCTGGATATCTTCTTTGGAGAAATGTCTATTTAGGTCTTCTGCCCATTTTTGGATTGGGTTATTAGTTTTTTTGATATTGAGCTGCATGAGCTGCTTGTATATTTTGGAGATTACTTCTTTGTCAGTTGCTTCATTTGCAAATATTTTCTCCCATACTGAGGGTTGTCTTTTTGTCTTGTTTATGGTATCCTTTGCTGTGCAAAAGCTTTTAAGTTTCATTAGGTCCCATTTGTTTATGTTTGTTTTTATTTCCATTTCTCTAGGAGGTGGGTCAAAAAGGATCTTGCTGTGATTTATGTCATAGAGTATTTTGTCTATGTATTCCTCTAAGAGTTTTATAGTGTCTAGCCTTGTATTGAAGTCTTTAATCCATTTTGAGTTTATTTTTGTGTATGGTGTTACGAAGCATTCTAATTTCATTCTTTTACATGTAGATGTCCAGTTTTCCCAGCACCACTTATTGAAAAACCTGTCTTTTCTCCATTGTATATTCTTGCCTCCTTTATCAAAGATAAGGTGACCATATGTGCAGGGGTTTACCTTTGGGCTTTCTATCCTGTTCCATTGATCTATATTTCTGTTTTTGTGCCAGTACCATACTGTTTTGATTACTGTAGCTTTTTAGTATAGTCTGAAGTCAGGGAGACTGATTCCTCCAGCTCCGTTTTTCTTTCTCAAGATTGCTTTGGCTATTCGGGGTCTTTTGTGTTTCCATACAAATAGTGAAATTTTTTGTTCTACTTCTGTGAAAAATGCCATTGGTAGTTTCATAGGGATTGCACTGAATCTGTAGATTGCTTTGGGTGGTATAGTCATTTTCACAATGTTGATTCTTCCAGTCCAAGAACATGGTATATCTTTCCATCAGTTTGTATCACCTTTAATTTCTTTCATTAGTGTCTTATAGTTTTCTGCATACAGGTCTTTCATCTCCGTAGGTAGGTTTATTCCTAGGTATTTTACTCTTTACGTTGCAGTGATAAATGGGAGTGTTTCCTTAATTTTGCTTTCAGATTTTTCATCATTAGTGTAAAGGAATGCAAGAGATTTCTGTGCATTAATTCTGTACCCTGCTACTTTACCAAATTCATTGATTAGCTCTAGTAGTTTTCTGGTAGCATCTTTAGGATTCTCTATGAATACTATCATGTCATCTGCAAACAGTAACAGTATTATTTATTCTTTTCCTATTTGGATTACTTTTATTTCTTTTTCTTCTCTGATTGCTGTCACTAAAATTTCCAAAACTATGTGAACAATAGAAGTGAGAGCGGGCAACATTGTCTTGTTCCTGATCTTACTGGAAATGGTTTCAGTTTTTTAACACTGAGAATGATGTTGGCTGTGGGTTTGTCATATATGGCCTTGATTATGTTGAGGTAAGTTCCCTCTATGCCTGCTTTCTGGAGGGCTTTTATTATAAATGGGTGTTGAATTTTGTCAAAAGCTTTCTCTGCATCTATTGGGATGACTACATGGTTTTTCTCCTTCAATTAATTAACATGGTTTATCACATTGACTGATTTGCATACACTGGGGATTCCTTGCTTTCCTGGGATAAACCCCACTTCATCATGGTGCATGATCCTTTTAATGTGCTGTTGGATTCTGTTTGCTAGTATTTTCTTGAGGATTTTTGCATCTATGTTCATCAGTGATATTGGCCTGTAGTTTTCTTTTTTGTGACATCTTTGTCTGGTTTTGGTATCAGGGTGATGGTAGCATTGTAGAATGAGTTTGGGAGTTTTCCTCCCTCTGCTATATTCTGGAAGAGTTTGAGAAGGATGGGTGTTACCTCTTCTGTAAATGTTAGATAAAATTCGCCTGTGAAACCATCTGGTCCTGGGCTTTCTTTTGTTGGAAGATTTTTAATCACATTTTCAACTTCAGTGCTTGTGATTGGTCAGTTTCTATTCTCTATTTCTTCCTGGTTCAGTCTTGGAAGGTTGTTCTTCTCTAAGAATTTGTCCATTTCTTCCAGGTTGTCCATTTTATTGACATAGAGTTGCTTGTAGTAATCGCTCATGATCCTTTGTATTTCTGCAGTGTCATTTGTTACTTCTCATTTTTCATTTCTAATTCTGTTCATTTGAGTCTTCTCCCTATTTTTCTTGATGAGTCTGGCTAATGGTTTATCAATTTTGTTTATCTTCTGAAAGAACCAGCTTTTAGTTTTATTGATCTTTGCTATCATTTCCTTCATTTTTTTCATTTATTTCTGATCTGATCTTTATGATTCTTTTCCTTCTGCTAACTTTGTTTTTTTTTGTTTTGTTTTGTTCTTCTTTCTCTAATTGCTTTAGGTGTAAGGTTAGGTTGTTTATTTGAGATGTTTCTTGTTTCTTGAGGTAGGATTGCATTGCTATAAACTTCCCTCTTAGAACTGCTTTTGCTGCATTGCATAGGTTTTCGGTCATCGTGTTTTCATTGTTGTTTATTTCTAGGTAGTTTTTGATTTCCTCTTTGATGTCTTCAGTGATCTCTTGATTATTTAGTAGTGTACTGTTTAGCTTCGATGTGTTTGCAATTTTTAAACTTTTTTTCCGGTAATTGATATCTAGTCTCATAGTGTTGCGGTTGGAAATGATACTTGCTACGATTTCAATTTTCTTAAATTTACCAAGGCTTGATTTGTGTCCCAAGATATGATCTATTCTGGAGAATGTTCTATGAGCACTTGAGAAGAAAGTGTATTCTGTTGTTTTTGGATGGAAAGTCCTATAAATATCAATTAAATCCATCTTGTTTAATGTATCATTTAAAGCTTGTCTTTCCTTATTTATTTTCATTTTGCATGATCTGTCCATTGGTGATAGTGGAGTGTTAAAGTCCCCTACTATGATTGTGTTACTGTCAATTTCCCCTTTTATGGCTGTTAGCATTTGCCTTATGCATTGAGGTGCTCCTATGTTGGATGCATAAATATTTAAAATTGTTATATCTTCTTTTTGGATTGATCCCTTGATCATTATGCAGTGCCCTTCTTTGTCTCTTGTAATAGTCTTTGTTTTAAAGTCTATTTTTTCTGATATGAGACTTGTTACTCCAGCTTTGTTTTGATTTCCATTTGCTTGGAGTATCTTTTTCCATCCCCTCACTTTCAGTCTGTATGTGTCCCTAGGTCTGAAGTGGGACTCTTGTAGACAGCATATATACGTGTCTTGTTTTTCTATCCATTCAGCCACTCTACGTCTTTTGGTTGGAGCATTTAATCCATTTACATTTAAGGTAGTTATCGATATGTATGTTCCTATTAGCATTTTCTTCATTGTTTTGGGTTTGTTATTGTAGGTCTTTTCCTTCTCTTGTTTCCTGCTTAGAGCAGGTTCTTTAGCATTTGTTGTAAAGCTGGTTTGGTGGTGCTGAAATTTCTTAGCTTTTGCTTTTCTGTAAAGGTATTAATTTTTCTATCGAATCTGAATGAGATTCTTGCTGGGTAGAGTAATCTTGATTGTAGGTTTTTCCCTTTCACCACTTTAAATATGTCCTGTCACATCCTTCTGGATTGCAGAGTTTCTGCTGAGAAATCAGCTCTTAACCTTATGGGGATTCCCTTGTATGTTATTTGCTGCTATTCCTTTGCTGCTTTTAATATTTTTTCTTTATATCTAATTTTTGATTTTTTGATTAATATGTGTCTTGGTGTGTTTATCCTTGGATTCCTGGATGGGACTCTGCGCTTCCTGGACTTGACTATTTCCTCTCCCATATTAGGGAAGTTTTCAACTATAATCTTTTAAAATATTTTCTCAGTCCCTTTCTTTTTCTCTTCTTCTTCTGGGACCCCTATAATTCGAATGTTGGTGTGTTTAATGTTGTCCCACAGGTCTCTGAAACTGTCCTCAATTCTTTTCATTTTTTTTCTTTATTTTGCTCTGCAGGAGTTATTCCCGCTATTTTATCTTCCAGGTCACTTAACCGTTCTTCTGCCTCAGTTATTCTGCTATTGATTCCTTCTAGAGGATTTTTAATTTCATCTATTGTGTTGTTCATCGTTTGCTTGCTCTTTAGTTCTTCTCGGTCCTTGTTAAACGTTTCTTGTGTTTTCTCCATTCTATTTCCAAGATTTTCAATCATGTTTACTATCATTACTCTGAATTCTTTTGCAGGTAGACTGCTTGTTTCCTCTACATTTGTTTGGTCTGGTGGGTTTTTGCCTTGCTCCTTCATCTGCTGTGTGTTTCTCTGTCTTCTCATTTTGCTTAACTTACTGCATTTTGGGGTCTCTTTTTCACAGGCTGCAGGTTTGTAGTTCCCATCGTTTTTGGTGTCTGCCCCCATTGGGTAAGTTTGGTTCAGTGGTTGTGTAGGTTTCCTGGTGGAAGGGACTGGTGCCTGTGTTCTGGTGGATGAGGCTGGATCTTGTATTTCTGGTGTGTAGGACTGCATCCAGTGGTGTGTTTTGGGGTGTCTGTGAACTTATTTTGATTTTAGGCAGCCTCTCTGCTAATGGGTGGGGTTGTGTTCCTGTCTTGCTAGTTGTCTGGTGTGGGGTGTCCAGCAATGTAGCTTGCTGGTCGTTGAGTGGAGCTGGGTCTTAGTGTTGAGATGGAGATTTCTGGGAAAGTTTTCACCGTTTGCTACTACATGGGGTTGGGAGGTCTCTGGTGGTCTAATGTCCTGAACTTGGCTCTTCCACCTAAGATGCTCTGCCCTGACACCAGGCTGGAGCACCAAGACCCTGTCAGTCACATAGCTCAGAATAAAAGGGAGAAAAAAAAGAAATAAAATAACATAAAATAGTTATTAAAATAAAAAATATATTATTAAAAGTAGAAAATAAAAAGTAATAGAAAAAATAGAAAGAAGAGAGCAGCCAAAACAATAAAAACATCCACCAATGATAACAAGCAGTAAAAACTATACAAAAAAAACAAACCAAAATCAAAACAAAAACAAAAACAAAAACGGACAGACAGAACCCTAGGACAAATGTTAAAAGCAAAGCTTTTGGGAAGTCTAAGGTCATCTGCCAGCATTCAGTTGGTGTTCTGTAGGAGTTGTTACACACGTGGATGTATTTTTGATGTATTTGTGGGGAGGTAGTTGATCTCCACGTCTTATTCCTCTACCATCTTGAAGGTCCTCTCCCTGAAGGTTTTTTGATTCAGCACTTTCCACTGTGTTTTTCCCTGTATCATAATGTCATTACTCTTCATAGATAAATTTACATTTATGGCAAATCATGGAACTTTCTGTTTTGCTAAAAGTTCAGCTATTTTTTAGACTAAAGTACAATGTCTTCTAATACAAGTCTACAAACCGACTTTCTTTGATATTTTGAAAAGTGAACACTTTTCAAATGGTAATTTTATGTAGCCAAACAGTAATTGCATATGGCTCAATCCCTCACAACTCATGATCTGTCACAAAAAGGAAAACTGTCAACATATTCTTCCTTTACAAATATGCTATGTGAGAATTTATGTCATTTCTCTTTCAACTTAAACTTCTTGCAAAGCTGTAATACTATTACTCTGATGAGACAGAAAATATAAATACAATTTTAGTAAAATATCTGTGAAAAACTTCTTCAATGAAATAACAGTTAATACTTTTAAAGATCATTCAAAGATTGTGACACCCCATGACAGTTTCATTTTTCACATCAGGTGATCATACAATAAGACTGAGGAAAAAAACCAAGAGATTAATAACATCAAGAAAATATATTTAGTATCTGCAAAAAGAAGTGATGCAAGGAGGTTTCAATGTAAGAAAGTTTAGTATTGAAAATTAAATCTATAATTCGAACTCCATCTGTGTAAATAAGTGGCTGCTGATGTAAAATACATATTCAGTATGACATCCACGTGCACAAAAATCCAAAATGTTAAATAATTCCTGAATTAATGTAGAACTAAGATTTTATGTTTTACATGATGTGATACTATGATTTCTAATAGACCCTAGTGAGATCAAAGTACACATTGTGTGATGTGAATTTTATATCAAATAACAAAAACGCAAACCAGTCTTTGGCCTCAAATTTATTCAGTTTTGGAGGGCTTTATTTCATTCATTTCCTTTGTCATTCAATAGAGAATTTTAAACCTGGGAGTTTCTTAGAGATAATCTAGACCATGCCTCTCCTTTTAAAGAAGAGAAAACAGAGGTACTAGGTGGTCAACCGGATAACACAAGATCACAGAGAGAGATGCCAAGTAGGGACAAGAAGCTTGTTTCTTGATTCCTCTACCTTGAACTTTCTTCGCCATGCCCACAGCCCCCAGTAGTCAGAAACAACACAAGTTGTACCACTGTATTTCTATTCTAAAAATTCAACTTATGAAGAAAAAGGCTGACTGTCAGTATTGCCACCATATTTCTATTCTAAAAATTCAACTTATGAAGAAAAAGGCTGACTGTCTGTATTCTCCTTTCATAAATGTTTGGGTGAAGTCATCTTTTCCTATTGGGCCAGTCTAGATGTGGGCAATCACAAGGAATGTGTTGAAAGCTATTTCAAAAACCAGTCATTTAGTCAATTTCAAAGTGACCAATCAAAACATGAGAAAAAAAGTCCTGATTAGAAAGTTAGTCACTTTTTACAGAGAACAGAAAGTAACGATCTAATCTGTTGTGACTTTTGCACCAGGATTTCTGGCTGGGGTTTCTAAAAAGAATAGACTCTTTGGAATAAAACCTTGAAAATTTTTCTACAATTTGCACAATCATTTAGGGAGAAGAACTGTGTAGCTGGAGTTGGGACATAAATTTTCACTGGATATCTTTGCAGAACTTTTGAATTATGCTGTAGCAAAAGAATTATTTACTTAAAAATATGAATTAAATTCTACTTAAAAATATGAATTAAATTCTAAAAAATAAAATAAAACCAGAAATTCTATACTTAATAATAATATGACTATTTTTATAGGTTCTATATGTACAGATAGTATTTTTTCTAACTTTATATTCAAAACTTTAAACTGTTGGCCTATTTCTGAAAGTTATTTCAGTTATCAAGTTAGGGATGTTCATTGTACTATACAGAATTGCTGTCTGCATGGAAAAAGTAATAAACATTGAAGAAAGAAGTTTACAGTTAGACTACTAAAGGTAGGACCTTCCCACTCCTAATTTCCTCCCTCCCACCCTCCCTCCCTCCCTTCCTCCTGATCCATCCAACACTCTTTTATGGCACGCCTACTATGCGCTAGCCACTGTGCTAGCCACTAGTGCTGCACTATGAGCAAAACAGATTTATAACTTTGCCACCCTGGAGCTTAGGGTCTACTGGGAAAGATAGACATTTATTCCAGAGTTCCATGGGATTACTGTTACAATGAAAGGGAACAAGGTACTAAGAGTGAATATCCAGGATACTCTGGGAAAATCATAGAAATATTCCTAGATGATATGATATTTAAACTTGGAAATGAATAATGAGTAAAAATTGGCCAAATGAAAGCATGGGGAAATAACATTCCAAAAAGAAGGACCATGTGTAAAGGCTCTAATTGGGAAGAGCCTGAGGCATGGTGGGGTGTGCTTGGAGCTAGTGAGGAAGGGGTAAAATGGCCAAAGAAGAGATTGGGGAGAGCTAGGTTATACCAGCTCTTATGTTCTATGTGAAGAATTTGGAATTTTATTCCAAGTGCAATGGAAAGCCATGGAAGAGATTTAAGAAAGATGATGTGATGGTCCATATTACACTTTATAAAGGTCACTCTGGTTGCTTTGGGACAAATTAATTAGAAGTGGCCAAGAGTTGATGTGGAAGAATAATTAAAAAGCAACTGCAGTACTCCTAATGAGATGCTGACACTGGCTAATGTGCTCATGTCAGCTGTGAAGGAGAGAAGTGAGGAGGCTTGTGACATATTTAGGAAATGTTGTCAACAGAACTTGGTGATTCATTGGATGTAATAAGGGGTCAGATGTGCATCCTGTTCCACTAGCTCCACAACTGATAACTGCAGAGAGGATTTTAAAAATCCATTTATTTTGAAATTTCTGAAATATATACAGAACATTTCTGAATTTATTCCAGATATTTACAGATACTAATTTCATTTTATTAGACCAATTTTAGTTTTACACCCAATATTCACAGACAACACACACACAGACACACAGACACACACACACACACACACACATATTTTGCCCACAGATGGCAATAATAAGTTAAAAACATAAGGGAAAGGTCTTATGTTAGCTTAGGGCCATTTTAAAAATTAAAACATTATTATGCAGATATGCAAACAATGCTCTTAAATCTTTCTTTTAATCATGTTCATAGTTTCATGTAAGCTAGCTACTACACAAACTAAACAGAATTTAAACTTTCAGACTAAGTTTATTTTTCAAAGAGAAACAATCACACATGCAGAGTGATAGCCGAGAGGCCTATTCAGAACTGCTTACTCTTCACTTCTCAAAAAGGGGTGAGACTACCATGGTGACCTGCTAGTTTCTGATGAAGGAGAGATCATTTATCTCCATAAAGGCCTCTCTTCTGGCAGTGCAGTGATGAATGGAAAGAGGCGGGTAGTTAAATATTTAGATTTCATATCACTACATGATAGAGACCTATAACAAAATCCGAGACAGGAGAAGTTTTGAAATATGACTTCATCCATATCTCTTTATAAGTCTTTGGAAATCATCAGTAGTTAGGTTTCTATAGTTGAGGCATCCATAATACAAAATAACTCAATTTTATTTTTTATGTTTTTCAGGTCGTTTGTTCTCTAATCATTGAGATATAAGAAAAAGTATAGCTAGATACAAGCTAGTAAATAGTAAACATCTTTGAAGGTATTGTGACTCCCTTCTCCCTACCAATTTAGAAAAGACTATTTGCTACTTTTTTGCCTGCAAACGATACAAGATCAGAGTGCTGGAAACGAAAACATGATGTACAAGTGTTCCCCAATAGTTTTTCTGTTGCTCCTTTCTCAAATCAAGCCCATGCCCACCCACTGGGGCAAGTATCGATTTTGTAAATAGCAACAAGGTTGACATCTGAAATCTTCTGTCCAGGCTCTTTTCCCTACTAAATGTGTGATGTTGGAAAATCATAACCTGTTTTGTCATGCACTTTCACTGATAAAATTGGGTTTATACCACCTGTCTGACCTATTTACTGAGCTGTTACGGATGATGTGTGTACACTTCTAAAACCATATATTCTGGCGGTATTGCTTTAAATGGCAGATATTGCCTTAGGCAGTTTGCTGTATGTGAATTATGGATTTGGGATTAGGAGACCTGAGATCTATCAAAATTCTGCCACTATTTAGCTGTGTGACATTTGTTACAGCACTTCAATTCCCTTCTTGTGTAAAGTTGAGGAATTGCACTAGATTTTTGTAAGGCAGTGATTTCTCAACCTGAGTGGTGGGAGCTTTTTTACCTTACAGGGGATATTTGGCAATGTCTGGAGGCAACTGGGTGAATGCTGCTGGGATCTAGTGGGTAGGAGCCAAGAATGCTGTTAAATATCCTACAGTTCACACCCTTCCTCCCACAACAAAGAATTATTTATCCCAAAACAACAAGAGTGCCAAGATTGAGAAACCTATTCTAAGGCCTGAACTTGCTTGAAATTTTTATCCATAGGGCATTCCATGAATTACCCACTTGACTAATAGGTATTTAAATTTACCAAATGAGATTTAAAAAATTTATTTATGAAAATAAACATTGCCATGTATACTGAAGTATTCCATTAAAATGTAAAGAGTGGTTATTTTTTAGCACTAAGAGGATCAAGAGTTTAAGCATCTTTACCACCACAGTCAACCACAATCCCAAATGCGATGTTTCTCTGGGTACCCCATATCCCCAAGTTACATAATTGGAGGCCAAAGAACAATTATACTTCACACAAGGAAGTGTCTCTGTCAGTTTAGCACAGCGATGAATACCATGAGTTTAACCATCAGACTGCTTGGGTTCAAGTCTCATTTTCATCAGTAACTATGTGAAATTGGGAAGCCTCTCTGTGCCTCAAGCTCCTCAGCTTCAAAATGTTATTGATAAAACAGACTGTGTTTTAAATGAGATCATTCAGGAGAAGCTCTTAGCACAGTATCTGACACAGAAGAAATATTCAGTCAATGCTAGCTATTTTACAGTTAGATCTGAAGGTGAATTTTCATTATATTGCCGGGGATTTCTTTATTGTAATCACTCAGATTTATTGCTACTCATAAGTATTTTTTTTAACCTTCTTTAAGTATAATTTATACCTTCTTGTAGTATAACTGCTTTACAATGGTGTGTTAGTTTCTGCTATATAATAAAGTGAATCAGTTATACATACAGATATGTCCACATGTCTCTTCCCTATTGTGTCACCCTCCTTCCCACCCTCCCTGTCTCATCCCTCTACGTGGTCACAAATCACTGATGATCTCCTTGTGCTATGCGGCTGCTTCCCACTAGCCATCCACTTTATGTTTGGTAGTGTATATATGTCTGTGGAACTCTCTCACTTTGTCCCAGCTTACCCTTCTCACATCCCGTATCCTCAAGTCCATTCTCTAGTAGGTCTGTGTCTTTATTCCCGTCTTGCCACTAGGTTCTTCATGAACTTTTTTTTTTTTTCAGATTCCATGTATATGTGTTAGCATACGGTATTTGTTTTTCTCTTTCTGACTTACTTCACTCTGTATGACATACTCTAGGTCCAACCACCTCACTACAAATAACTCAATTTCATTTCTTTTTATGGCTAAGTAATATTCCATTGTATATATGTGCCACATCTTTTTTTAACATCTTTATTTGAGTATAACTGTTTTACAATACTGTGTTAGTTTCTCCTTTACAACAAAGTGAATCAGTTATACATATACATATGTTTCCATATCTCTTCCCTCTTGCGTCACCCTCCCTATCCCACCGCTCTAGGTGGTCACAAAGAACAGAGGTGATCTCCCTGTGCTATGCGGCACCTTCCCACTAGCTATCTATTTTACATTTGGTAGTGTATATATGTCCATGCCATTTTCTCACTTCGTCACAGCCCACCCTTCCCCCTCCCCATATCCTCGAGTCCATGCTCTAGTAGGTCTGTGTTTTATTCCTGTCATACCACTAATCTCTTCATGACATTTTTTTTTTCCTTAGATTCCATATATATGTGTTAGCATACGGTATTTGTTTTTCTCCTTCTGGCTTACTTCACTCTGTATGACAGACTCCAGGTCTATCCACCTCATTACAAATAACTCAGTTTCATTTCTTTTTATGGCTGAGTAATATTCCTTTGTATATATGTGCCACATCTTCTTTCTCCATTCATCTGTTGATGGACACTTAGGTTGATTCCATATCCTGGCTATGGTAAATAGAGCTGCAATAAACATTTTGGTACATGACTCTTTTTGAATTATGGTTTTCTCAGGGTATATGCCTAGTAGTGGGATTGCGGGGTCGTATGGTAGTTCTATTTGTAGTTTTTTAAGGAACCTCCATACTGTTCTCCATAGTGGCTGTATCAGTTTACTTTCCCACCAACACTGCAAGAGGGTTCCCTTTTCTCCACACCCTCTCCAGCATTTACTGTTTGTAGATTTTTTGATTATGGCCATTCTGACCGGAGTGAGATGATATCTCATTGTAGTTTTGATTTGCATTACTCTAATGATTAGTGATGTTGAGCATTCTTTCATGTGTTTGTTGGCAATCTGTGTATCTTTTTTGGAGAAATGTCTATTTAGGTCTTCTGCCCATTTTTGGATTGGGTTGTTTTTTTGATATTGAGCTGCATGAGCTGCCTGTATATTTTGGAGATTAACCCTTTGTCAATTGCTTCATTTGCAAATATTTTCTCCCATTCTGAGGGTTGTCTTTTCATCTTGTTTATGGTTTCCTTTGCTGTGCAAATCTTTTAAGTTTCAATAGGTCCCATTTGTTTATTTTTGTTTTTATTTCCATTTCTCTAGGAGGTCGGTCAAAAAGGATCTTGCTGTGATTTACGTCACAGAGTGTTCTGCCTGTTTTCCTCTAAGAGTTTTAGAGTGTCTGGGCTTACACTGAGGTCTTTAATCCATTTTGAGTTTATTTTTGTGTACGGTGTTAGGGAGTGTTCTAATTTCATTCTTTTACATGTAGCTGTCCAGTTTTCCCAGCACCACGTGTTGAAGACGCTGTCTTCTCTCCACTGTATATTCTTGCCTCCTTTATCAAAGATAAGGTGACCATACGTTTGTGGGTTTATCTCTGGGCTTTCTATCCTGTTCCATTGATCTATATTTATGTTTTTGTGCCAGTACCATACTGTCTTAATTACTGTAGCTTTGTAGTATAGTCTGATGTCAGTGAGTCTGATTCCTCCAGCTCCGTTTTTCTTTCTCAAGATTGTTTAGGCTATTCAGGGTCTTTTGTGTTTCCATACAAATTCTGAAATTTTTTGTTCTAGTTCTGTGAAAAATAGCAGTGGTAGTTTGATAGGGATTGCACTGAATCTGTAGATTGCTTTGGGTAGTACAGTCATGTTCACAATGTTGATTCTTCCTATCCAAGAACAGGGTATATCTCTCCATCTATCTGTATCATCTTTAATTTGTTTCATCAGTGTCTTATAGTTTTCTGCATACAGGCCTTTTGTCTCCTTAGGAAGGTTTATTCCTACATATTTTATTCTTTTTGTTGCAATGGTAAATGGGAGTGTTTCCTTAATTCTACTTTCAGATTTTTCATCATTAGTGTATAGAATGCAAGAGATTTCTGAGCATTAATTTTGTATCCTGCTACTTCACCAAATTCATTGAACAGCTCTAGTAGTTTTCTGGTAGCATCTTTAGGATTCTCTATGTATAGTATTCTGTCATCTGCAAACAGTGACAGCTTTACTTCTTATTTTCCAATTTGGATTCCTTTTATTTCTTTTTCTTCTCTGATTGCTGTAGCTAAAACTTCCAAAACTATGTTGAATAATACTGGTGAGATTGGGCAACCTTGTCTTGTTCCTGATCTTAATGGAAATGGTTTCACTTTTTCACCATTGAGGACAATGTTGGCTGTGTGTTTGTCATATATGGCCTTTATTATGTTGAGGAAAGTTCCCTCTATGCCTATGTTCTGGAGAGTTTTTATCATAAATGGGTGTTGAATTTTGTCAAAAGCTTTCTCTGTATCTACTGAGATGATCATACGGTTTTTCTCCTTCAATTTTTTAAGATGGTGAATCACATTGACTGATTTGCGGATACTGAAGAATCCTTGCATTCCTGAGATAAACCCCACTTGATCATGCAGTATGATCCTTTTAATGTATTGTTGGATTCTGTTTGCTAGTATTTTGTTGAGGGTTTTTTCATCTATGTTCATCAGTGATATTGGCTTGTAGTTTTCTTTCTTTGTGACATCTTTGTCTGGTTTTGGTACTAGGGTGATGGTGCCCTAGTAGAATGAGTTTGGGAGTTTTCCTCCCTCTGCTATATTTTGGAAGAGTCTGAGAAGGATAGATGTTAGCTCTTCTCTAAACGTTTGATAGAAATCGCCTGTGAAGCCATCTGGTCCTGGGCTTTTGTTTGTTGGAAGACATTTAATTACAGTTTCACTTTCAGTGCTTGTGATTGGTCTGTTCATATTTTCTATTTCTTCCTGGTTCAGTCTCAGCAGGTTGTACATTTCTAAGAATTTGTCCATTTCTTCTAGGTTGTCCATTTTATTGGCATACAGTTTCTTGTAGTAATCTCTCATGATCCTTTGCATTTCTGCAGTGTCAGTTGTTACTTCTCCTTTTTCATTTCTAATTCTATTGATTTGAGTCTTCTCCCTTTTTTTCTTGATGAGTCTGGCTAATTGTTAATCAATTTTGTTTATCTTCTCAAAGAACCAGCTTTTAGTTTTATTGATCTTTGCTATCATTTCCTTCATTTCTTTTTCATTTATTTCTGATCTGATCTTTATGATTTCTTTCCTTCTGCTAACTTCAGAGTTTTGTTGTTCTTCTTTCTCTAATTGCTTTAGGTATAAGGTTAGGTTCTTCATTTGAGATGTTTCTTGTTTCTCGAGGTAGGACTGGATTCATATAAACTTCCCTCTCAGAACTGCTTTTGCTGCATCCCATAGGTTTTGGGTCGTGTTTTCATCATCATTTGTTTCTAGGTAGTTTTTGATGTCCTCTTTGATGTCTTCAGTGATCGCTTGCTTATTAAGTAGTGTATTGTTTAGCCTCCATGTGTTTGTAGTTTTTACAGATTTTTTTCCTGGAATTGATATCTAGTCTCAGAGCGATGTGGTCAGAAATGATACTTGATACGATTTCAATTTTCTTAAATTTACCAAGGCTTGATTTGTGTCCCAAGATATGTTCTACCCTGGAGAATGTTCCATGAGCACTTGAGAAGAATGTGTATTCTGTTGTTTTTAGATGGCATGTCCTATAAATATCAATTAAATCCATCTTGTTTAATGTATCATTTAAAGCTTGTCTTTCCTTATTTATTTTCATTTTGCATGATCTGTCCACTGGTGATAGTGGGGTGTTAAAGTTCCCTACTATGATTGTGTTACTGTCAATTTCCCCTTTTATGGCTGTTAGCATTTGCCTTATGCATTAAGGTGCTCCTATGTTGGGTGCATAAATATTTAAAATTGTCATATCTTCTTTTTGGATTGATCCCTTGATCATTATGCAGTGTCCTTCTTTGTCTCTTGTAATAGTCTTTGTTGTAAAGTCTATTTTTTCTGATATGAGACTTGTTACTCCAGCTTTCTTTTGATTTCCATTTGCATGGAATATCTTTTTCCATCCCCTCACTTTCAGTCTGTATGTGTCCCTAGGTCTAGACAGCATATATACGGGTCTTGCTTTTGTATTCATTCAGCCTATGTCTTTTGGTTGGAGCATTCAAGCCATTTACATTTAAGGTAATTATCGATATGTATGTTCCTATTACCATTTTCTTCATTGTTTTGGGTTTGTTATTGTAGGTCTTTTCCTTCTCTTGTGTTTCCTGCCTAGAGAAGTTCCTTTAGCATTTGTTGTAAAGCTGGTTTGGTGGTGCTGTATTCTCTTAGCTTTTGCTTGTTGGTAAATGTTTTAATTTTTCCGGCGAATCTGAATGAGATCCTTGCTGAGTAGAGTAATCTTGGTTGTAGGTTCTTCTCCTTCATCACTTTAAATATGTCCTGCCATTCCCTTCTGGCTTGCAGAATTTCTGCTGAAAGTTCAGCTGTTAACCTTATGGGGATTCCACTGTATGTTATTTGTTGCTTTTCCCTTGCTGCTTTTAATATTTTTTCTTTGTATTTAATTTCTGATAGTTTGATTAATATGTGTCTTGGTGTGTTTCTCCTTGGATTTATCCTGGATGGGACTCTCTGTGCTTCCTGGACTTGATTAACTATTTCCTTTCCCATATTAGGGAAGTTTTCAACTATAATCTCTTCAAATATATTCTCAGTCCCCTTCTTTTTCTCTTCTTCTTCTGGGACCCCTATAATTCGACTGTTGGTTCATTTAATGTTGTCCCACAGGTCTCTGAGACTGTCCTCAATTCTTTTCATTCTTTTTTCTTTATTCTGCTCTGCAGTCGTTATTTGCGCTATTTTATCTTCCAGGTCATTTATCTGTTTTCTGCCTCAGTTATTCTGCTATTGATCCCTTCTAGAAAATTTTTAATTTCATTTATTGTGTTGTTCATTACTGTTTATTTACTCTTCAGTTTTTGTAAGTCCTTGTTAAACGTTTCTTGTATTTTCTCCATTCTATTTCCCAGATTTTGTATCAACTTTACTATCATTATTCTGAATTCCTTTTCAGGTAGATTGCCTATTTCCTCTTCATTTGTTAGATCGGGTGGGTTTTTGCCTTGCTCCTTCATCTGCTGTGTGTTTCTCTGTCTTCTCATTTTGCTTAACTTACTATGTTTGCGGTCTCCTTTTTGCAGGCTGCAGGTTCGTAGTTCCCATTGTTTTTGGTGGCTTCCCACAGTGGCTAAAGTTGGTTCAGTGGGTTGTGTAGGCTACGTGGTGGAGGGGACTAGTGCATGTGTTCTGGTGGATGAGGCTGGATCTTGTCTTTCTGGTGGGCAGGTCAACGTCTGGTGGTGTGTTTTGGGGTGTCTGTGGCCTCTTTATGATTTTAGGCAGCCTTTCTGCTAATGGGTGGGGTTCTGTTCCTGTCTTGCTAGTTGTTTGGCATAGGGTGTCCAGCACTGTAGCTTGCTGGTCATTGAGTGAAGCTGGGTCTTGGCGTTGAGATGGAGATCTCTGGGAGATTTTCGCCATTTGATATTATGCGGAGCTGGGAGGTCTCTTGTGGACCAGTGTCCTGGAGTTGGCTCTCCCACCTCAGAGGCACAGCTCTGATGCCTGGCTGGAGCACCAAGACCCTGTCATCCACACGGCTCAGAATACAAGGGAGAAAAGGAAGGAAGGAAGGAAGGAAGGAAGGAAGGAAGGAAGGAAGGAAGGAAGGGAGGAAGGAAGGAAGGGAGGAAGGGAGGAAGGGAGAAAGGGAGGAAGGGAGGGAGGGAGGGAGGGAGGGAGGGAGGAAGAAGATAAAATAAAATAAATTAAAATAAAATGAAGTTGTTAAAATAAAAAAAATAGTTATTTAAAAAAAGAAAGAAATAAGGAAAGAAGAGAGCAACCACACCAAAAAACAAATCCACCAATGATAACAAGTGCTAAAAAATATACTAAAAAAAATCCAAAAAGCAAAAAAAACGGACAGATAGAACCCTTGGACAAATGGTAAAAGCAAAGCTATACAGACAAAATCACACAGAAGCATACACATACACACTCACAAAAAGAGAAAAAGGGGAAAAATAATATATCTAGCTCCCAAAGTCCACCTTCTCAATTTGGGATGATTCGTTGTCTATTCAGGTATTCCACAGATGCAGCATATATCAAGGTGATTGTGGAGATTTAATCCGCTGCTCCTGAGGCTGCTGGGAGAGATTTCCCTTTCTCTTCTTTGTTCGCACAGCTCCCGGGGTTCAGCTTTGTATCTAGCCCTGCCTCTGTGTGTAGGTCGCCAGAGGGCATCTGTTCTTCGCTCAGACAGGACGGCGTTAAAGGAGCAGCTGATTCGGGGGCTCTGGCTCCCTCAGGTCAGGGGGAGGGAGGGGTACGGATGCGGGGCGAGCCTGCAGTGGCAGAGGCCGGCGTGACGTTGCACCAGCCTGAGGCACGCCATGCATTCTCCAGGGGAGGTTGTTCCTGGATCATGGGACCCTGGCAGTGGCGGGCTGCACAGGCTCCCGGGAGGGGAGGTGTGGAGAGTGAGCTGTGCTTGCACACAGGCTTCTTGGTGGCTGTAGAAGCAGCCTTAGCATCTCATGCCCGTCTCTGGGGTCCACGCTGATATTCACGGCTTGCACCCGTCTCTGGAGCTCGTTTAGGCGGCGCTCTTAATCCCCTCTCCTCGCGCACCGGGAAACAAAGAGGCAAGAAAAAGTCTCTTGTCTCTTAGGCAGGTCTAGACTTTTTCCCAAACTCCCTCCCGTCTATCTGTGGTGTACTGGCCCCTTCAGGCTGTGTTCATGCAGCCAACCCCAGTCCATTCCCTGGGATCCAACCTCCAAAGCCCCAGCCTCAGCTCCCAGCCCCTGCCCGCTGCAGCGGATGAGCAGACAAGCATCTCAGGCTGGTAAGTGCTGGTTGGCACCGATCCTGTGTATGGAATCTCTCCGCTTTGCCCTCCGCACCCTGTTATTGTCCTCTCCTCTGTGGCTCTGAAGCTTCCCCCCTCCGGCACCCGTAGTCTCCGCCCGTGAAAGGGCTTCTAGTGTGTGGAAACTTTTCCTCATTCACAGTTCCCTCCCACTGGTGCAGGTCCCGTCCCTATTCTTTTGTCTCTGTTTTTTCTTTTTTCTTTTGCCCTACTCAGGTACGTGGGGAGTTTCTTGCCTTTTGGGAGGTCTGAGGTCTTCTGTCAGCATTCAGTAGGTGTTCTGTAGGAGTTGTTCCACATGCAGATGTATTTGTGATGTATTTGTAGTGAGGAAGGTGATCTCCACGTCTTACTCTTCTGCTATCGTGAAGCTCCTCCTACTCATAAGTATTTGCTGATACTATTTTTTATTTTTGGTCTAGTGTGCATTTCTCCACCTAGATAAATTAAACTCATCCTTTGAGTCTCAAAGTCAACACTGCCCCCCTGAGAGGGGCTTGTCTAGGCCCTGTGAGCAGACACAGCCTTCCCATCTATGGCGTCTTAAAGATCTCTACCCATAACATACCCTAAAGAGCTCAATCTATATCCTTCACACTATATTATCATTCATATATACATATGCATACAAGCATCAGTGTCCCTGCCTGGAATGACGTGCTCCCTGATTGATATCTGTATGTATATGGCAGGCACACAGGGCCCTAAATAAATGTGAAAACAGGATCAGTACTTGGAAATATCTTGCTCTAGTTATAACGGATAAAACTGAATTTACAAGCTGAAATTAAACCTTTATCATTGAGAAACTGAAGAGGAGAAAAGTCCCGTGTTTGACAGGATAAGATGATCGAGAAAAAGCAGAACTCAGCAGGATCCTTTTATAGGTGATTCCAGGGTACACTTTCTCCGAGTGTATAGAAGTGCCTGGGTTCTAAAGAGATGACACAGATTCTGTTTTGATTCCACTGTCTATAATATGTATCAAAAGGTTAAAAAGAAGAATAGCTCCCTATTATATCTGGTATATGGGTTTTCTGAAATGAGGATAAATCACTCCACATGGTGGATTTTAGATATGACTAGTGTTGCTTAACAAATCTTACATGACAGTAATAAGCTTAGTCTCACAGTGGACAGTTACGCTAAAAAGAGATGAAAATGCTAAGCCAAATAAAAGTATCCTATCAATAATTCCAACCCATAAAACATGCTTGACCTTCTCCACCACATTTAAAAAAAAAAGAAGAAAAGAAAAGACTGGTTTCAGTACTTCTATTTTACGAATGTTAAAACGTGACCACTAATGGGACTTAGGTACATGACTGCAATTATCCATGGACTAATTAAAAATGACTGTCACTCACATTGTTCACAGCAGATCAACAATAGCAAACATGACTGGGTTCACTTTAATTCAGAGTTGTGTCAGATTAGCTAACAGAGAGCATTACAATTACTGCTCAAGCTCATAAATCCTCTATGAAGACTTGTTGACAGTTTATTTTTATTCCATCATCTTACAAAATGTCAAAAACAATTTCCTAAAGTTACATGCAGACTATCAGGTAATGATGGTAGAATGAACACAGAAATATAGGGTTTTTTTCCCTCCAGAGTACACATGAAAATATAAATGAAGGGCTTTTAAATTAGCCACAAACCCACAAAGGAGACAGGGGAGAGAACCACAACAACAGAATTTTAGAAGCTAGACAGTTAGTGAACAAGTAGTAACTCACTTAGAAGACCTGCAAAAGCTGAACCCTAATCTAACAGATGTTGATGCCAAGGAACAACATGATTACTAATGCAGAACCCCCCGAAGGCTAGGGAATTGATGATACTAGATATTTATGGAAGGGAGGATGAGAATGGGGCAAAAACAAGAGCATTGTTCAAAAATATTTTAAAGAAAATTAGATACCAATTCTTCTCTCCACCATGGCAGAGACTAGAAGTTTATTCTGTGGAGAGGGTCAAAGACAGTCTCTGCACAGCTGAAGGTGTGCTTTTATGCTGAATGTAAAATTTTTCCCACTCATCTATCAGATGCAGACAGATAGGCAGAATATTGGAGGATTCTTCTCTATGAATCTGACCAGTGCAAAACAAAAGACCCAAAGATACCAAGAGCAGGGGTTTCCCAATGAGCCAGACAAACAAACCACGAAGCCCCAAGTCAACTAGCTGTGAAGAGTTCCCAAGCATCTCTTTACTGCCTTACACTTAATGATAAGCAGACAACCAAGGACCACCAAAAAACTGAGGGAAGCCTTTAACATGAGGGAGACTTAAACATGCAAACAAACAGACAATACGAGCTTGGGGAGAATAAAGATAATATATAGAGAGAAAATCAAAGCCCCTAAAACAAAACAAAAACTCCAAAAGATCTAACTTAAATACTCTGAGAGAGAGAAGAGATGCCATTGCCTCCACACAAGAACAGGCTGCTATAGAAAAAGATATATGTAGAAAAAAAGAAAAAACACTTAATAATTAAAAGTATGTATCAGAAAAGAAAAAAAAATCAGTAAGAGGTTGGGAAGATAAAGTTTAGGAAATCTTCCAGAAAGTAAGGCAAAAAGAGAAAAAGATGGAAAGTACTATGCTGAGTGGCTCAACTTTCACTGGTGTTTCCATAGTCACAAGCGACCAGTAGATGGTGATGAAGCCAAAATTACCATCTAGGAGGATGGGCAAGCAGGTGATGCACAGTTGTGTAGTAGGGGGTGCTTGCATTTTACATAAGATGGCTTTCATAACATGACGCCAAAGTGTAAGTACATGTAACTGAGATGAAAATAGCTTCACCTGCATTGTAAATAAAATATGTAAACACACATATCAATGAAGATATTCCACTTCCAAGTACACAGAAGACATGCAATTGTGCATTTTAATTAGTTTTCACTGTCAAATGTTTTATGTTAGTGTGGAAAAATTAAAAGGTATTATGATTATAGTCTTTCCTGGAAGCAGGGCATGATCAGTAACAGTCTTGAGATACTCTTAGATGCAAAATTGGGGGGAGAGAGAGGATAATATAGTAAGTTTTAAAAATAAATATAAATTTTAATTCAAATGACCAGTTCAATTCAAATGACTGGTGTTTTCTCTGAAGAACTTCCACAGTTTGGGATTTTAAATTGCCCTTTTAAGAAATTACAAATTACACTAACAGCAGATGTTAGCTTCTTTATTTTCTTAGTAATATAATTAGGCAAACTAAATACACTGACAACTTTGTGATGGTCCCCTCCTTCCCTCTCCTCCCTCCCTCCTCCTCCTCCCCGCCCCTCCCTCCCTCCCTCCCTCCTTTCCTTCCTTCCTTCCTGTAGTTCACCTGGTTCCTGAAATCTATATGTTTTGGAACCACTGCTCTAAATGGCATTCAAACTTCTCATTCTTTTTATGAAGACAAAAAAAACCAACAACTCCTTACTTTCTAACTACACTGAACAACCCAGGATAAAAATCCCATGCCCATAGACAAGTGCAATTCCCCTTTGTTTCAAATCACATTGCATTATATGCCCATTTGTGTACCATTTCTGTGACTTGCTGGTGACCAACACAGTAGGATGAAATGCACTTAAATGAGGTGGAAAATGGAAGTTCCTTGAACACTCAGAAATCAATATAGCATGGAAAGATAGACTAAGGAAGAATAAAGCAATATGAAACCTAAAAGTGGTAAGCAGGTCACAGGAATTCAAATGTAAATAGACACAGTTCCAAATCAGTAACATTCAAATATGTGTCTGTCTGTATATTTTAAAGAAATCGTTGAAAAAAATTGAGTCAATTATCTTTTAAAAACCTCCTACCATATCCCCAGTTATTTAAAATGTTGTCTAAATTATTCAGTTACTAAATATTTTAATAATACGTATATATAGTACCTTTCTTTCCTGGACAGAAGAAAATTAAGCAGTAGCAAAAAGAAAAGGCATAATTTATGGTATCTCTATTGGGATAATTATCTGATAATATGTATTCGTGGATGAGTGATTTTGAATGGATATAACTCAATTGTGAAAATAATCAGCAGTTTTCTTAGCTGTATCTTATAATTAGGCTATGAAATAATTAAGTTAAAATACTTGGAAACATGAAAGATTAGACAATGTATGATAATACGATTGCAGCGAAACTCCTAAAAATGCTTTTTAAAGGCCACAATAGTAAATATGAAACAATTTCCATTATACTTGGAAAAACAAAGATACTCTCAAAAACACTGCAACTAACCTTCAGTCATTCAACAAGACCTTATTGAACAAAATCCCCCCATTGGTTACTCAGAGATAAATAAAACATATCCCATCCTCAAGAGGAAAATAAGACATTCAGAAATTAGTATACTTACATATTACAATAATAATTTGAGACAGAGTGAGAAAAATAGGTAATCTCTCAGGCCAATAACTGTCTGACTTCCTCTCTAGGAGGATCTCCCAAATGCTTGTCCAGCTCAGACATCTTACTCAAGCTATGTCCACATTTCCAGTTTTGGGAGAGCCTTGCCAAAAATGTACCACTCCTATAACCACAGTTTGAGTCAACATATTCCCCTCAAATACTCCTCCTATTTTCGACATTCTTGTTGTTATCGGCATTACCTTCCTCCCAGCCAGCCATAATTAATACCTTTTCAGTCAGCCATAATTAATACCTTTTTAAAAAAATTCCTCAGTCTGTCAACTTTACTTCCTATTAGTTGATACATTAACAAGATTTATACCTCCGATTCTCTCTGATCCCCCTGAAATCTGACCTTTTTCAGAGGCTAATATTACGTTTCACCTAGGTAATTAGTTTCCCAATTGGTTCTCTGGCTACTGGCTTCTTTTTTCTCTTACTCATTCTATAGTCTGAGACTAACTTACCAACTGGGCTCTCCTCCTTTCCTCTTTTTAAAAAATTTTAAGGCTTCAGTGGCGTGAAGGTTTCACTGCAGTGAAAATGTATCTAAATTCATAATTTTTCTGGCACTACTCTTTTTCATCAGGTCAGATGGCTCAACTGCTTCATTTGGCTGTAATATTGCCCAGCTTGTAAAGTCAACATATGTTTCCTCATTCCTCTGCCTCTCCTAACACTGGTTGTTCAGCAATGCCTTTCTACTTCGTATCTGTCTGCTGAAATCTTACTTCTAAACTAAGGTATAGCTCACCGAATGTTTTCACAATGAGGCCTTGCTTGATCCTGCTTTTGAAAACAGCTCTTCTTTAAATTCACACAGTATATTCTTCTTAGTTTTACTTACTGCATTGCCTAATACTAGGCTGGTCATATGACAAGTATTCAACAAGTGCTTGATTAAACAAATGATTTCTTATTAGTACCTTGAAAACTTTTAATATTACAACTCTGCTCATGAATCATAAGTCTTAGAACACTGTACAATGTAAGTGACTATCTCCGTAGTTTTAAGAAGTTATGCCTATAATTGTTATGGCTAGATACCAGGATGACTACTAATGGAGAGGGACATATTACTCCTAACATTTTATTTGTGAACACTTTGTTTGGAAACAATATACGACTCTCCATTAGTAGACATAATCACTAATCCACTTATCGGCAGTCATCCATTTCTAATTAATACAGGTGAATCAACTCTTGCCAAATGTAAAAGGACAACTGAATATTGCCCAGTTCACAGTCAAACTTTCTTTGCTCTCTCAGAACTATGGGACGATCATGTTTTCTCTTCTTGGGAAAGGGTTTCCTTTGCTTTGTGTATTGGGCACTTTAAAACTCTTGTGCTTTGGACATCTCGTAATGGTGTCTTTCCCAATTTAACCTCAAGGGCTACCCATAAAAAGAATTCTTCAGGTGAAAAAGAAAGACCACAAGACATAACACACATGCACGGGCACTCACACACATGCACCCTGTGGCCACACACACAGGAGCAGGCCCTGATAATTATTGAATGAGGGCTCTTGTCGACACTTCACTGTTAATTCATCTTGTGAACTTTTACTCAATATCACACTTTTTGTGAATGTAGTAGAACATGTGATATATACCGTAGTGGTGTGAATGCTGGCCCCCAAAAGATATGTCCGTGTCCTAATCTCTGGTAGCTGTGAATATCACCTTACCAGTATATCTTATTTTATTGTACTTCACTTTATCGTGCTTCACAGTTATGGTGGGGTTTTTTTGTTTGTTTTACAAATTGAAGATTTGTGAAACCCTGCATTGGTACTCTATTTGCGTCATTTTTGCCACAGCATTTGCTCACTTCGTGTCTCTGTGTCACATGGCAATTCTCACAATATTTCAAACTTTTTTATTACATTTCTTATGGCTATCTTTGATGCTACTACTACCACTTCCTGAAGGTTAGCATGTTTTAGCAATAAATTATGTTTAATTAAGGTATGTACATTGTTTTTTATTGCACACTTACAGTATAGTGTAAATATAACAGTATAGTGTAAATATAACTTTTATATGCACTGGGAAACCAAAAAATTGGTGTGACTCACTTTATGACAGTATTTACTTTATTGCAGTGGTCTGGAACTGAACCTGCAATATTTCCAAGGTGTGTCTGTATTTGGAAAAAGAGATTTTTCAGATGTAATTAAAGTAAGGCTCTTGAGATGAGATCACTCTTGATTTTTCCACGTGCACCCTAAATCTTATGCCAAGCGTCTAATAAAAGAAAGGCAGAGTGAGATTTGAGAGAGTCAGAAGACAAAACACACATACACACAAACATACACAGAAGAGGAAGCGGGCATTGGTGACCACAAAGGCAGAGATTGGAGTGATGGGACCACAAGTCAAGGAGGCTGATAGCCTCCCGACATTCATTAAGTGAGGCAAAGATTCTCCCCTAGAGCCTCCAGAGGCAGTGCAGTCCTTGATTTCAAGCTTCTGGTCTCCACAACTGTTGACAAAAGAAATTTCTCTTGCTTTAAGCCACCAAGTTTGCGGTACTTGGTTACAGCAGCCACAGGAAACTAATAAAGATACTAAGCTAAGTTTTCAGAAAGGTAAGTGATGCAAGTTGTTGCTGAATTTCTACTAGGCTTTGAGAAGTTCCCTCTTTCTCTACTTCACCCCCACCTTCAGTCCCCAGTATCGTACATAGCTTCCACTTGGAAGGACATCCAGATCTCATTTGTACCTTCTGTGCCTGAGTTAGACAGTCTCTTTCTTGACAATAACAACCTGATTGATGAGATAACCCAGATGTGTTTGTGTCTGTTAGCTTCCTCATACGCATTGCAAAGAGCTCCAGAAAGTATAGAAATCCTGATTATGACTACGAAAACATCAGATCCACCAGGCCAGAAGAGATATAGATATAGATAGGTATAGACATAGATATATAGAGATATAGAGACATAATTATAAGAATTTTCTGTTTGCAGAACTTAAAAGTCCCAAGAGGACAGAGAACAGTGATTGATTCTCAGCCTCCATTTCAGATCTAATAAATTAAATTTTCAAGTACGGGGGGGCAGGAGAGGTGGAAAACTGGGTGCATGTGTTTTGTAAAAAGCTCTACAGGTATTTATGTCATTCATTCCGCATTAAAAATCATTTCTATAGATAGTTCATCTGGCAATGAAGATCTTCAGGTCACTGAGATTCTCACTTAATTAGTCAAGGGCAAGACAGGCCCATTGGTTTGTGTCAGTGTACCATGATACCAAGGACCTCTTTCTTTAGAGGAAAAAATGTAAATTAAAAGTGAAAATGTTAACCTATAATATTAAAATAATTAAAATACGTGTGTTCCAAGTTACTAAACTGAACATAAGATGCTCATCTGCATTTAAGAGAAGTTATCATTATTTCAACAACCTTTGAGAATCTTCGTCTTACTTCCCCATTGAGAAACTGTTCTCATACGCTAGAATAAAGACAACTTCCATCTTGTTTTCAATATTCTGCTGTTGTGAAAATAAAATAAATTAATGCTTTGGTCCTTTTAGTCACTGAAGTTTAAAACAGAGTGTTAACTTAGTTACTATGCTACTTTCATTCATATAAGCATTTTTACAATTGGTGGAGGTTTTTTGATACCACTGTTTGTGGGGCCATGACCTAGTAAATGTCAGCCCATAGGAAAAATTGTAAATTACTTTGTTAAGTTAATGCAGCATGCATTTACATTATAAAAGAATTTCCGTTTCTATAAAAACCTTACCAAGTTCTTTAAAGTTAACATATATTTACAAGCCATGTGCAAAATGCACTGTAAATGTCATAAAAATATCATAAGTCCAATTTAACTTCTAGGTTAACATTAATTTTAATCCAATTGTTACAGGTTTTCTAAACGGATAATTTACCAACGTCTACATAGTTTTTAACTTTAAATGCTCAAACAATCAGTAGTCTTTAAATTACTTATCTATGTAGAGTCAGATAATTATATTCAGAAAGAAAATGTGAATCCTAAATTTACAAAACCCAACACTGCGCACGGAGAGTTAATAGTCGAAGTAAACTGACAAGTCAATTATTAGTTTTACTTTGTCTATTTTAAGAAGTGAAATGAGACCACTTGTTTTCTGCTTGCTATTTAAGAAAGGACTATAACTTGCTGTTTTTAAAGAGTAAAAACTCTGACGAACTAACTGACTCTCCTATCTGCTTTTTTCACATTAACTTTTGCAGCTCACGGGACATTCTGTTCATGAATGTTCTAAGTACTTCCATTTCCTTAAGTGCCTTGAAAAGAAATTTCATGCTTGAAGATGAGTAGAGGAAGAAAAGTGTCTGTTAAAATGTACTTGAGAGAGCAGAAGTACAAAAAAATGGGAATGAGAAAATAGGAGGCAAAGATGAACAGAAGCAGATTGAAGAGACGTGCAAATGAATAGGGGAAAAAAAACCCTGAGAAACATTTCAAGGACAAGTTCATATTCAATTGCATTATTACTAGATGTGCTATTTGATGAGACACAGAATCTGTTAACAGTGGGATAAAATAAAATGAAGCAGTCTATAGGATGAGACCGTTTCAAATATTGTAGTCCACAAGGATAAGATGGGATCGTTCTAAATATTGCAGAAGGGTCATGGATTTAAGAGAGCACTTATTTACAATTACAATTTAACAAAGGAGTGAAGAAAGAAACAATAATCAATACGCAAGGGTACAGAAATGTTCCAAGAAGTATAGCACATAAGCTTCGGTCACAATCTGTAAAATGGAAGCACAATACAAACATCACAGACTGTTGAAAAGATGAAATGAGACAGCATATGAAAATGCCTTGCAAATGTTTCTCAGAACAAGTCATGTTGTAAGTATCCTATCTCTAGGGATAGCTTGATGTGACAGGATGAATTTAATTTAATTTTTCCAGAAAAGCAATGCACTTTCCTTTGCTCTCTTCCTACTCAAAGAGGTGCCAAGTTTCTATAAACACAATTCTTTCTCAGGCAAGTCTGAGGTGAGTACCCTGCTTTTATTAAACTGGAAACAAAAATTCTCCAAGAGTGAGAAAGCCTGTAGCCTGCCTGTAAGTTTGCGGGGTAGTGGGAGGGGAGAGAGAAGTACTGACTTTGCTGGATGCCTCAGGAACTTGAAATCTTTCTCTCATGCTCACTGTGGACCAGAAGTGGAAGTGGGAGATATCTTCAGACCACTGGAAAATTAAAAACTCTTTATCAAGCTTTTTTCTTTTATTTTTCTTAATTATTCAATTGGATAATATATGCTATAATGAAAATTTACATATCTTAGCTACAAAATTTTTAAAAATCCTTAGTGTCTCTGAGAAAGTAACATTGGGCTTGTGTGTGGTGAATTGCAAAAGAGGCCTCTTCTTGAGAGTTTACTGTGAGGTGCAGGTTTTAAAACCTTCTGGATACTGTATGCATTGGGCTTACCTGGTATGTTTTTGTTTTTTTAAAAATTAATTAATTAATTAATTAATTTTTGGCTGCTTTGGGTCTTCGTTGCTGTGCACGGGCTTTCCCTAGTTACGGCGAGCGGGGGCTACTCTTCGTTGCGGTGCACAAGCTTCTCATTGCCGTGGCTTCTCTTGTTGCAGAGCACAGGCTCTAGGCGCCGTGGGCTTCAGTAGTTGCTGCACATGGGCTCAGTAGTTGCGGCATGCAGGCTCAGTAGTTATGGCACACGGGCTTAGTTGCTCCAAGGCATGTGGCATCTTCCTGGACCAGGGCTTGAACCTGTGTCCCCTGCATTGGCAGGCTGATTCTTAACCACTGCACCAGCAGAGAAGTCCCTTATCTGGCATGTTTTGGAGCATACATTTAGGCATATCTTAAAACATGAATGTTTAGGCATTCATGAAGTAACAGATCAAATTTCATTGTATACGCTTTCATATTAAAAAGTTAAACATTATTAAATGCATAGGAATACATTAAGAAAAAAGGAAGTAATCAACAAAATGATGTAATGAAAAGGTCCATATAAATTCCAAAAGAATCAAAATACAAAATGTTCTCTTTAAAATTGGAAATAGGGGCTTCCCTGGTGGCGCAGTGGTTGAGAGTCTGCCTGCTGATGCAGGAGACATGGGTTCGTGCCCCGGTCCGGGAGGAGCGGCTGGGCCTGTGAGCCATGGCCGCTGAGCCTGCACGTCTGGAGCCTGTGCTCCGCAACGGGAGAGGCCACAACAGGGAGAGGCTTGCGTACTGCAAAAAAAAAAAAAAATTGGAAATAACAGTTATAGCTATGGAAAAACAAATGACACCATGGACAGTCATTCTATTGGATACATTTCAATAAAATCAAGGCAGATAAGATTGTACGATGGCCTTCAAAATGTACCTCTTATGAAAATAAACTGTTTAGTCATAAATGAACATGAGATAGTCTGGTTACTCAAAGAATCTATCCTACCACATCAATTTTTGAGAATTAAATTAAAATGAATTACTGTTGATCTGAGGATGGTTAATTAAATATAATATTTCCTCAGAGGAGGCAAAAAGTCACAATGGGGACATTAGTTTCCACTGATAAAGAGGAAGCCATATTGAAGTGATAGGTGGATGATCCTTTATCTGGGTTAGTTAGAAATACCACTTGCCAGTTTTATATCAATGAACCACATCTTATGAAAATGTAAAAATCTTCACTAACACAGAGAAAAGTTATAGGGGTGATTATTCAATTACAAAAAAAGATTCTTAAATAAAATTATTCACCACAGAGTTTCTTTAAATAGAGTACTTCCCTTGTACATATAAATCCTTCACTGATCATTAGCTGCTTAAAAGAACTGGGGGTCAGAGCCTCTTAAAACTGACATGTTAAGCCACTACCAATTAAAGATCAATCAAAAATGAAGGGAACACTTCTCTGAAATTATGATTCAATTTACCCACAAATCTGTAGGAACATACTAAGTTGGTAAAGTATGACTGGAATGCTAAGTGTGTTAACGTTAGACCATAAAATACTGGTATCCTATTTTTATAATTATATTCAAGCATGAGTTATTTTTCATGAAGAGTCTGCATATAATTTAGGAATGCTCAGTTATTTAGCCAAAATTCAAGAGGAAATTTATGGATGAACATCTCTCTTTATATTCAAATTTTAAATGATGTGGGGCTTTTTATAGTTTCTATTTTAATGAACATCAGTCATGTGGTACATATTCTTATTCTGAAACCTCTTTTAATATTCTACACCATTATGTCCTTTGATAGGTTTATTTCTGATAAATTGGCATTTACTTTGCAAATTCAGAAGTTCTTGTTAACATAGGATACTCACTGCATTTTTCTATGCAGTAAACTTCAATCATTAAGAACAACTCAGAGAGCTTTGTATTTTCAAGCTTTGTACTTTCAAGATAATAGTACTTGTCAGAGGAAAAACAGTATTTTTCTATAAAATGAATAAGACTATTGCCAAAACCTTCTGGAGGAACTTGACAGGCTTTGTAAAATTATTCTCATGTCCCTTGTCTTAAGAAATACTGTATCTGAATTTCTTTAGTTGAAAAAGTAATTTTTTCACTCTTACTTTCTTCTTGATGGTTATTAACAAATTCATGTGGCATAGTGTCCATTACATGGTCATTTTTTAAAGGATGGGTATAATTTTCTTCTGCTATGACTAAGTACTTACCGTATGCATTTGTATAGATTTGTTGAAGAATTAAGTAATCTAAAATCAATAATTTCTTTAAGATAAAGTCTCATTTAAGTAGAAAAATTTAGTATTCATATTTTATTCTTAGATGGAAGATGGAAATTGTCTAAAATATTATCATCCTGTACAATAGCAGACTTACATTCTAATAAGAACATAAGCATGATCAAACAATCATTGACACTCAAAATGTAGCTCAGAAATCTTGTATATACAGCATTATCTCTCTCCTCTTTCTCTCTCTCTCTATATATATCTCTATATATTTATATCTACACCATATATACATATATGCATAGCATTAAAATATCTCAACAGCAGCAAGCATATATTGATTACTTAATATATACCAGGCAATGTACTAATCTTTACATGCATTATCTCATTAAATACCCATACTAACTCTACAGAGCTACGTATTATCATGGTGTCTTTTTTATTCATTAGGAAAATGAGGGTTGTTTGTTTAAGGTTACAGCAGAGCTAAGTGGTAGAGCTGGATTGTCACCTGGGTCTGCCTGACAGAATGACCTGAATTTGGAACCTCTGCTATATGCTGCCTCTTTATCGTAAGTAACCAAAATAATAAAATAAAAAAAAATAATAATAATGAAGAAAAATGATGATGTTGATGATGATGGTGATGATGATGTTTGTTTTTGAAAATTTTGTGATATAAAAACATGTAGCCATTTTTTATCTCTGTTTTCTCATAAGTTTAAAGAGAAGAATTTGACTTGATAACTATCAAAGTCCCTCCACTTCGTAAGGTTTCTAAATCTAGAATTGTGAAGAGTTAACACATATCTAGTTTCTTAGTTGGCCACAAACAAACAAACAAAACTGTACTCTCAGTGCTGTAGCAAAAGAGCAATCTGCATGATTCATGTTAGTGTCCAACAAACTAGACCAGAACTACACCAGGAGTTGGGAATTTCAAAAGACTCTGGTTTTGCGACAACACTCTTTCTTGCACTTTTTCTTTCTTCCTTTCTTTTCTCTCTTTTGGCCTTTTTCCAAAGTAAGAACCAGCAGACTCACATTTTCGCTATTCCAGTTTTTAAAGCATTTTAACAAGTGCTTCAGCTGGCTTCCAAAAGTTCAGAAATCAATGGCCCATAGGAGCTGCTCTAACCATCTCCACCTTGCTTTGGGTTTCAAGCCTGTCCTAGCACTAGGCCTCGAGCATGTATCACTTAAAAAGGAAGTCTGACTTCTGCTTAGCTAGCAATTTTAAAAAATATTTGTTTTGATTTTTTTCTGGATTGAAGGGTAATTGCAATAAGCTACTTAAAATTAAAAATAGTAAAAGTTATTTAAAAAATAGTGTATGTTTGTTCTCATCATTGCTACTTAGCCATTCTTTACCTTTTTTAAGAAAATTTTTATACAATTTTTAAAGGGTACTTTCCATTTACAGTTATTCCAAAACGTTGGCTATATTCCCCGTGTTGTACAATACACCCTTGAGCCTGTCTTACACCCAATAGTTTGCACCTCCCACTCCCCCTTCCCTATACTGCCCCCCCCCACACACTCGGGTAACCACTAGTTTGCTCTCTATATCTGTGAGTTTTTAGCTAGCAATTTTTAAAGCAAACATGCAAAGCTGCTTTTCCCCCCAACCTATTCTTCCTCTCCTAGCATAAGGAAAGACTGATTTTGAGAATCTGTGAGATTCATATCATATAAGTTAGACCATATAATGATCTAAGAATACAAATACTAGCTTTCATTAATTGATTCATCTTTAGTTTAAGGATATGAAATGTTAAATAAATACTAATATCAAAATATTCCTCTTCAGCTTAGAATCACAATTCTTAAGGTGTTTTTGGTTTCAAAAGTAAAATATGAGACCACAACAGCTGTCAAGAGTTATTACTTTCATTCATCCCGGCACAATAAATTTGGACTGAGAAGACCTGAATGCCATCAGTTTAAATAATTATAACACCACTCTGTATTTGCCTTTACATGCTTTAATTATGATGTCTATTTGCCTAGAAGCTGTAATTTATGTCTAGCAAGCTTTATTTCAGGCAGTGGAACTATGCTGATCTGATGTCTTTCTTAAGTGGGCAACAAGTATATCATTTGTCATCTAAAATCAAAACTTGGATACAAATGTTTTTATCCAGAGTGAAAGGGAAGTTTTATGGGTTTTCATATGAGTTTGTCAGTGAAAATATGTTTTGTATCTTCCACATGGAGCAGGAAAACCAAAGTCAACAGCATTACATTTGCTGATGACAACCGGAAGAGCAATTGTGGATGGAAAAACCCAAACAGTCAATCTTGACTTCCTTACCTCTGGGAAGGAAGGTCATATTTGCATCACTTGCATAACTCAGCAACTAAGTATTCTTTAGCATCATCAATATTGTATGTCATTTTCAGAATTAGGTATCAAATTCAACACCTGAATTGTTTTGTTTCTAGGATACTGACATAAAGTACTTCCCTACTCCAGAAAGGAAACAAACAGGCCTCCTAATTAAGTAACTATTCAGAAAGGATGTGTTCTGTTTCAAGAAAATAACAGCTATGAAAATATAGAAAGAGATAGTAAATGTTAGAGGGCTATTTTTCACTCCATAAAATAATTCCCTATATACTTTCCTTGGATTAAAAACTCAACTAGCATATTTGTAATACAACACATTCCATGCACTATATGTATATATGTATGTATATATACAGTTCCAGAACATATAAAGGATTGAAGTAGAATATATTTCCATAACTAATTACTTTAGCAACACAGTAAATTAAACATAAAATTTTCATGGCAAAAAGTTTTCCTATTAAATTATCAATCAGGATCTATTATATAGACATTTTTCCCTCAGTCTGCTTGAAACTTAAAATTCTGCAAACTACAATATGGTGTAACAGGGCAAGATGTGTTAGTTAAGTTCTAGTGTGACATTTTATTTTAAGTAGGCTGTAGTTAAGTTGGATAAAGTTACATGTGTAGTGTGTCCTTTACGAGGACAGATGTTTAAAAATTTGAGGTTTCAATATTGTCATCAACCACTTTCCCTGAGATGTTAACATCTGGTGAATCCTTGTAACTCAGTCAGATACCTGTGTTTTCTTTTTAACAAATTTAACAAAAGAAAGTGGATATTAAAGAAAAACAAAAGCACTGTTGAGCAGCTTCTTCAGTTCAGTCTCATTACTTTCTTCTTATAGAAAATTTGGAGATGTGTGTCCTTTGCGACATGTATACCTTATTGTCAATTAGTATTTATTGACATTCCCTATGCCCAGAGCACATCACAAAATTACTGTGTACTTATATTAAGAAACGCAGGTTCTAGAGGAAGTTTTCAGTTGAGCATTAGGATAAGCAAGAGAAAAAAATGGATAGAGACTGTAGACATTTGATTAGGTTTCTATATTTCTTCAACAATATGGACTAGATTTATTCGAAACCCTCCAAATGTGGATAATCCTGAAAAAGAGAGGCTACACTCATATTCAATGAATGAAGAGAAGGAGCTAAGAGGGGGAAGGAAGAAGTGATTCTCATACCCAAGCAAAGTGAGTTTTCCTTCAAGAGCTCTATGTTACAAAGATGTATCATTTTATGCATTGTATCAACAAAATTAAAAGTTATTAAACTCACTACATACTTCTAGTGAGAGTCTGTATTACTCTGATGAGAATTCTGAAACTATGTAGCAAGAAACTTTGATGAAATTATTTCCTTTTACCCAGTAATCTTCCTTTTAGCAATCTGTCCTGTTGAAATAGGTCAAGGGAAAGTATATGATTAAAGACAACTGCATCATTATTTATGATAATGAAATTTGGAAAAATCCAAATTTCCAGCAATATACGTGAAATTTTAGGACATTCACATGGATGTCATGCAGCCATTAAAGGGGTATTTTCTCAGAATATTTAACAGGAGCAGAATGTTTCTACAACATAAAGTATAAGAAACAAGATTCTCTTCTGTATTTCCCCCAAAGGTCTACCTGTAATTAACCTGTAAAACTAACCTATAAAATTATTTTTAAAGCAAAAAGCAAAATTTAAATAAATACCCATATCTAAATGAGTAATTAATGATAATTTTCAGTAAATTCTATGTTGTAAAGTATCATATGTCTTACTCGGACAAGGGTGGAATGAATTTCTACTCTTTGAAAGTCTGGTAATGATGAATATAACATCCTCTGTACTAGAAGTTTCTGAAAATGGGCTCCTGGCCATAAGAAGGCCATATGTCTGATTGACATCCTCAGGGCTCAAGTTCAGCAAGATGTTGGTGTCTGTCTTTTGATTCCCTTGACTACAACCACCTGAAAAGACTAAGTCAGGTTCACCCCCTGGATTGACCTTCAGAATTACACAGTGTGATTTCTGGGCCTTTTGCCCAAAAAAGTTCTGTCCACATATTTGCCGATGCCTGAAAATTATTTAAAAGGGACAGAGTTGTGTTTTTTTCACATTTAGAAATAACATATAGATGCCACTTAAAATGGAAATACTAGGCTATAACCCCATATTGACTGAAATTCAAAACCACCAATTTACATGGTTTATATGAATTTAGTTACTATTATATTTTTTTTTCCTAAGTACTTCGATTTTTGGTGCCTTTTGCTTTCTATACTGAAAACAGTTTAAATTATCACTATCAGAATCTTTCCAGTTTTGAGAAGATGAAAGAATTGGAAGAAAAGGAAGACACAAAGGGATGTGGAAAGGGAAAGATAGGCATGGCTAGCGAATGGCAGAGAAAGGAGAATTTGGAGATGAAGACAAATCTATGCACTTCATGATTTTATCTAAGACATTATTAATATGTTTTATATATTCATACACAAACTGGAGATTTGATGGATTTAGTTACCAAGGACAGGTGAATGGATATGTGTTTAACTTAGCCAAGATGTTCATGTTAGGTCACCAGCCATGTATTAACTCAGCTTTATGTATTTTCTAATGATTGTTCTTATAATTAACTCACATAGTAGTTTCCAAGGTTGAGTCAGACCCCCAAGCTCTTGATCAATGAAACTCTGTTGGAGATTTTCACCATCTCACGAGAGTAGGCACCACTTACAGGTGCCCTATCACTGGTCCTGGCCACCCTCCTTACTCCCCTGTCCATGACTCTTCACTCAGTTCCCTTCCTTAGGATTTGACAACACATTTTGAGCCTGTTGAAATTAATAGTTTTTTCAAATCTGGAAAGGACAAAAATTAAATCCCAAAGGAGGTGAAAAATCAAAGTACATATTGTAGAAAACAAACATATTTTAGGCATCTCGAGTCTTTCCTTTTTTTTTGGTCCTTAACATTATTTCCTATTTTCACTTATCCTTTGTGAACAGCTGTTCACCTACCCCAATACTATTAAAGTAGCAACACTACAAGGTAGTTATTTCAAATCAACTGTTGCTCAAAAATTCATGGATTAAGGTTAAATTTCTCAAACTAGTAAATGATGTATCACACTGAGAAGTAGAGTTAGAAAATAAAACAAAAGTTGTTAAAACAATACAAGTCCCAGGTTGATGTCTATGGTTTACTTGATGTTTAAACTGAAAGGTGTTCCTTTCGGCAATGACAATAAAGGAGTTAATTAGAGTATTTTCTGGAGCATTTTGATTGTTATCAAGACATGCCCATCTTTCTTCAAATATACAGCCAAACCTTCCAATTTGCATATGAAATTTTCATATTTTCAATTTGATTTGTTTTTATAATTTTTGTTCAAGAAAAAGTAATTTTTGAAAAAAAGAAAGCTTTACAAATTATTTATTCCATTTTGTAAAACATTTTAGAAGACAGAGAACAATTTGATTTATTCCAAATTCAGGGACAATATAAGGAAACCCAATGGGCAACCAACTGTCGTAAAATTCTTTGAATCATTTTTTCAAGTAAAGAGATACAATTAATATCATTTTGGCTACGCTCATTACAGATAACTGGTACAATAAACCACTCCCTCTTGGTCCAAGATATTTACAGTTTTGCATAACTTCTTAGAAATATATCTTCGTAGGAGTTATTGAAAGATCTGTATGAGAATGGCCGCTTATGAAAATTTATATTTCAAAATTTCTTTTCAAAATAGCAATAACATCTAATATACCTCAATATACCATAGCGTGAGCAAAGAGCGCGATACAATTTTAATACGTTTGTTTCATATACAGCATGGCTTTAATGCTGCTTGTACTCTCCCATCTCAAAAGAATGACAATTATAAAACTACTTGCATGTATATGGAATTAATCCAAAGCCTTAGGTTTATCATCAAAGCAACATTAATACCCTGACTTGTATAAAAATTACATATGTTCATGCCTCAAAGTGAGTGAATATTTCCAAAGCTGGAAATCTGTTGACTACAATAATTTTATAGTCTCTAAAACCATCATCTTATCTTTTTGCACTATAACTTTGGATGTGCTATTAGTAAAGATTATCAGATCTGTAATCTTCATTTTGAAGACACAATTACAATTTTCATTTAAACTCTCTCCCCAGTAACAATAACAACATTGATAACATAAGGGATGGACTATGAATTTTTTTTAGTTGTATTCATTAAATGCATTTCTACTTTCAAATGGTTAATGTAAGAAAAAATTCCTTAACAAACATGAATATATGGTTTAAATTATACTTTTGATAACCTTTTATATCAAACCACTAAAAACAACTAATTTTCTGCTAAAGTTTGTGATATATACATACATGCCTACCATATTTCAAATAAAAAATATAACTGAATGTGCTATATATATTTATAAACAAGAGGGGACATTTCCCATAATTTGGTATAACTGAATATAAATAGATAAATCAGACTAAGAAATTCTAGACTTAACTCTAAGATAAATATGTTAAAATTCTTATTTGTGGACTAGATATTTTTACCAAGGCATATTCTGTACATATTCTTATGTTTCAGTCCTTTAACCAAAAGCCACTCACTCACATTTTATGAATATATTATCCATAACTTAACTATCACAATGTCCATTATATTTGGCTGGATAAAAATGATTTTTAACTGTAACAGTGTCATTTACTTTAATGAATCTCTACCCTTTCCTCCAATTTTCAAAAATTGTATTTTAACATATTAGTGGGTATTATAAGTCAAACAGTTCCACAATGCCTGTTTTAAAACCAATTCAAGGGCTTCCCCAGTGGCGCAGTGGTTAAGAATCCACCTGCCAATGCAGGGGACACGGGTTCAAGCCCCGGTGGGGGAAGATCCCACATGCTGAGGAGCAACTAAGTCCATGCGCCACAACTACTGAGCCCACGTACCACAACTACTGAAGCCCGCGCACCTAGAGCCCGTGCTCTGCAACAACAGAAGCCACTGCAATGAGAGGCCCGCACACTGCAACGAAGAGTAGCCCCTGCTAGCCGCAACTAGAGAAAGCCCGCGCACAGCAACAAAGATCCAACGCAGCCAAAAATAAATAAATAAGTAAAATAAATTTAAAAACCCCAACAATTCAAGCCTTATAAAATGACAAAATAATACCATCAGCAAACCCTTCAGTCCATCTAAGTTTTCAACAACCATCTAAATAACACATGAGTTTTTATATCCATATGTCCAGCTTGGTCCTAATGCACGCACCAGGGGGATGGAATACGCCATATTTGCTGGTATTTTCTAATTTTGCTCCCTTTAAATAAACATGGGCTTAGCTCAGAGTATTACACCAGGTTACAATCTAGGCTTATTAACAGTCAGAATGTAATGAGAAAAGTGTATTAACTAGAATTAAGGAATTACTCACCCAGCTGGGTCTCCTGAATTGTCAGTTTACTTTCCACAGGATACAAAAGCTTGGGTGGTTTATCAGTCAGAGGGGCTGAAAAACAATAATAATACAGACTTATAGTTATGCTGCATAAGCTGAAGGATAGAACACAGTTTATTTTCCCAAGTAGTTTTCATTCTCTGAGTAGTGTGTCAAAGCATTCGACCAAGTAATGACTTACATATTGCAGTTAGTACCTTCAGGCGAGCTGGAACGCTATTAGATTATACATGAGTCAAATATAACACTACCAAATTGGCAGTCACATGAGACTGTTGAAGTACAGAATGAGGATTGGTCAGTCCGTAAGAACGTATGATTGTACTTCACCAAATATTTTCAATTTTCACGTTGCTTTCCTTTTTAAAGGGTACCCTACATTTTCTCTGTGTTAATTAAAGATACACATGATATCTGTATCGTACATTTCAATGATTTTTGGGGGGGGCATAATATTGCCTCTTTCTTCTTAATCCCATTCCTAGTTTCCCTACCCTGGATCACATTGCCTCAAAACCCATAATTTAGTAATTAGATTAAGTATTTCTCACATACATCTCCTATAAATGAGGCAGCAATGTGGCATAACATTACTACAAATACAAGCTGCATATTCAAACATGCATAAAAGTAGTCACCAAGTTATATTTTAAGTAATACTTTTCATTTAGTCAGAACCCCTTATTACTATTATCCATGACATTTTATAGTACTTATTGCTAATTTGCATGATATACTGTTCTTGATTTTTAGCTTCTACACATTACTGCTCTGTGCACTTATCAATTTATCAATGATCAGTGTACAGATCTAAGAGTTGGTTATTAAGCATCTTGAAGATAGGTTTCCCATTGCATACTTCATTCCTAGCTTACTACACTATCTGGACTTTAGACAAATAGTCAGCGATACTTCATTAAAGACTCCCTCCTCACCCTCTCTGACTGAAATGCCCAGGTCCCTGTGAAATCTGTCACTGCAACTTCCACTCTGTGAGAAGTACAGAAATGATCGATTAAGGGTTGCTGAAACTGATTGAAAAAGTAAATGATTTTGCTTTGAGGGCTTCCTTCTTTGCCAGGAGGACATGCCAGTTTGGTTGATAACCAGAAGGCTGATCTAGACAGCAGCGCCCGGGGTTGGCCACAAATCCTCATCACCAGAGGATTCAAGAATTCAATCCGCTTCGGCAGCTCACCTCTCTCTCCTTAACAGAAAACACAGTGCAAACGGATGATGCATCCCAGCTCCAAAAAACAGGAATGAGTTTTAAGAGTCCTGGTTTGGAAGACCAACCTCACACAGTATCAGTAGCTTTTGTTCATAACTAATTGAATGCATTATTCATTCATCTTCATTAATATTTAACACAGGGATGGGAAGGAAGGGGAAAGGAAAGTTGGGATAATGAGATGAGATAAGTCACTTTGAAATTCTTCTCAAAGATTTGACATCACTTTGATTAACCTCAAATACTTGTATGTCTTGCCTAAAGTGATCTTAACAGATTTTTATTCTCCTAATAGCTAAATAAGTAGGTTAGTCACTAAATGTTGGCAGAGCAGTTCAGCATTAATAGGTCAATGAGCCACATTTCCTAGGCTCTAGTTATCAAATGATTTCAGGTAACTTCATCAAAATAACCTGTTTCTTCAGTAAATTCACTCCGTTTATAAAAGCTTGTGATTGTAGAGTCACAAGAAGACAATTCAACAGTTATAGAAAGCAGCTGAGAAAAATGTTCCCTGTTCAAACATATCCCACACTAATTTATAATAAAAGAAAATATCCGTAGAGAAAGATAATAAAATCCATAGATAGGACATTTGTTCAGAAATATAAAATGTGTGGTTCTCCACCCCAACACACCACCCACCCCATGGCATAATGTTACATCCTTAAGATCTTTCCATATTATCCTCATGGGACAACTCCAAGTTAACAGAGGAATCAGAGTGTTCAAGCCAGAAAAAATTATAAGCTTATTAAGTTCTTTGATTTTTAAATTGTGTTCCCTAAAGCCCTATGGTTTCCACAGTGCCCCTCTGGGCAGGTGAAATGCAGATACAGATAAGGGGTGGACCAAGAGCCTTGACTCCATACCTTGTTGTACTGCCTACTCCTCTCTTGATATAAGTAGCTCTGCTTTTACTTATACATCAGTATTCCGCCCAAGATTTTAACCCCCCAAATCCAATTCAACTCAACTGATGTACATTGGACACTATAATGTGCTAGGTATTGTGATAGTGGCTTTGGAATATCTTTGGTTTCTGCCTTTACATCTTACAGTAATCAGAAGTTAAAAAATAATGGCAATAGTGAAAAATTCTGGGCTGATTCAACTCCCTTATTTTATTTATTTAATTTTTTACTTTTTTTTACATTGTTTTCTTTTTTTAATGGAAGTATACTTGATTTACAATGTTGTGCCAGTCTCTAATGTACAAAGTGACTCAGTTATATACATACTCTTTTTTTTAATATTCTATTCCATTATGGTTTATTACAGGATATGGAGCATAGTTCCCCTGCTTTACAGTAGGACCTTGTTGTTTATCCATTCTAAATGTAATAGTTTGCATCTACCATCCCCAAACTCCCAGTCCACCCCTCTCCCTCCCCACTCCCCCTTGGCAACCACAGGTCTGTTCTCTGTCTATGAGTCTGTTTCTGCTTTGTACATAGGTTCATTTATGTCATATTTTAGATTCCTCATATAAGTGATATCATATGGTATTTGCCTTTCTCTTTCTGACTTACTTCACTTAGTATGATAATCTCTAGTTGCATCCATGTTGCTGCAAATGGCATTATTTCATTCTTTTTATGGCTGAGTAGTATTCAATTGTATATATGTACCACATCTTCTTTATCCATTCATCTGTCAGTGGGCATATAGGTTGTTTCCATGTTTTGGCTACTGTGAACAGTGCTGCTATGAACATAGGGGTGCATGTATCTTTTTAATAATTTGAGAAATGCAAATCAAAACTACAATGAGACACCACTTCACACCAGTCAGAATGGCCATCATTAAAAAGTCTACAAATAACAAATGCTGGAGACGGTGTGGTGAAAAGGGAACCCTCCTACACTCTTGGTGGGAATGTAAGTTGGTATAGCCACTGTGGAACACAGTATGGAGGTTCCTAAGAAAACTAAAAATAGAGTTACCATATGACCCAGCAACCCCGGTCCTGGGAATATTCCCAGACAAATCTATAATTCAACTCCCTTGTGTTAGAGGTCAAAGATCCGAGGTGTAAAAAGCACAACTGGTTTGCCAAAGGTAACAGAGCAAATTCAAGCTAGAGTCCTTGCTAGATCTTTGCCTCTCAGTTCTGTCAAGCAACTACTAGCCCTGTGCAATGATTCCCCTCAAGGTGTGAGCAATCTGTTAGGAGAGCAAAAACATGCAAATAAATGACTATAACCTACAGCAGAGCATTCATACTGTGCAATCTGTCATCTCTAAGTTCTGATATTATGCTCTAGAGGGATATTGTTGAGGCATGTTTCTTGTATGATTCACCTGTCTTTGATAAAAGTGAACTGAAACTATCAGAGAACACAAGAGCTGACTACAGATTTGACACATGACTGTGAAATGGGGTGACCATTAAAGCTAAGATATAGCTCCACAGTCATTTGAGGGCGAACAATTGTGCTGCCACAAAGAAAAGACATGTGCTGAATTATCCATTATTTGAATGTTTCTGACACTTTATGGTGTTTATTAACAAATATGAGTTGAATCGAATTGACAGAAGACAGAGCTGGCAAACCAATGCAGGAATGGTAATGACCAAACAAAATGAACACACAAACACAAAGCCCTCTTCATTTTCTGCATGGGCAAAAGTACGACTGGAAGGAACTCAAACAAATTAGTTACAATAAAAAGCAAAGTAATAAGCATTAGACCATGACCAGACCAACTAACATTTTATTGTCAAGAAAACATCTTGCCTTTTGGGCCCCTTTCTTTCCTTCTCTCTCTCTCTCTCTCTCTCTCTCTCTCTCTCTCTCTCTCTCTCTCTCTCTCTCTGTTTCTCATTTACTGACACACACACACACACACACACACACAAACTCACTAAGTTGAAATCATTGAAAAAATAAAGCAAGTCTGACAGTAGTGACATGAAGCACAGGCTGATTTTAAATCCTAATCACATTTTGTCTACAAAAAAATACACAACAATTATAGTAGAGATGTTTCTCTGGCTACCTATGCATTGAAATATTTCTATGAATCCACCAACAAAAGTATTTTCAAGCTCTCATTTTATTCTTCAGAATATCCCATTGACAACATTAAAGATAACAGTTATTTTTAAAGTGTTTTTATTTTGAAATTAAAAATCTTTATTTCTATTTTAAAATAAAAATCTTTTACAGAGTTATTAATATGTCCCAATCGACAAAACCGTTCTTCAGAGTAGAAGGAACAAGTTAAAGGACGTTTGTTTTGCTTACCAGCTGCTAGTTAGAGAAACATCTGGAAGGCGGTATACACAAAGCTGTGTATAGGAATAATTCCTATGTTAACGTTCCCTAAATAATTATGAAGAGATGAAGTCTCTCTTTTTTTTCCCCATGCCATGTACACTTGGGTTATGGAATAGTGAAAAAGAGGATCCAATTTTCCAAAGCAAAAGTGACAAGAGACCAGGGCAATGAGGCCAGTATTCTCGAATTTTTCTAATGTTCTTAAAGAGAAGAGAAATATGAGATATTTAGGATGAGTGTACCTTTGTTTTGACATCCCTCTAAAGTTTAATTTTAGTCCCTCAAATACTCTTGAGAATAATTAATATTTCTTGGATACTTAAAATTGTCCTACCACAAAATCTGGTCTTTCAAAATCATAAATACTTTTCAAAATGTATTTTAAGTAGTGCCTTCTCTGCTTTGTTTCTTAGACGCATTATGGTAAGGTAAGAAAGATAATACACACAGTTTTCAGGGGGACATGGGTCTAATAAATTCTGACTGTTAGAAGTTAGACCTGGTTAGTTTGGCAAGTTGGAGAAGTTATTTAAACTCTATGACTCTCAGTCTCCTTATATAAAAAAATGTGACATTTTCCCCTTATGGCTTGGTGTGAGGATTAAATAGGATAAAAGACTAAATGCCTGGATATATTAGATGGAAAATACATCTGTTCTAATGATATCCATCGAAGTTTGGGACAATAGAATTTAGCATTCTTTGTAGCCTGAGAAGAAAAAAAAATATTGTTTGTAAAATAATGAACTGGATATTTAGATAAGGGTTCAAAAGGCATTTAAATTCTGAATTTAAGAATCATTAATATTTCCTACATTAGTTTCCACAGCAGGAGAACTGGTCCATCCTTCAAAAACACAATTCAACAAAAGCATTTTGAAGACTTTTAGATATGCAAGCAAGGTACTGGGATTGTAAAGGACTCAAACAAAGGTAAAGAAAACACAGCTTTTAACCCTCACAGAGCTTACAACCTAGATACATAATTAAAATATAACTCCACGAGTCAATTTCAAGAGTCTTTATGAAGTACCTGCAAATAATAAGTACTATATTACAAACAAAATGACCAGTAAGGCATGGAGTTATACATAAGGATGTATGAGATGAGAACGCATATATGATTCATTGTGATGAGTGCTACACTCAGAGGTAATTTCTTTATGACCCTATTTAAATCTACCAGCTAAATCTGGTCACAAAACAATACTCACAGATTTATTCAGCTGACAATAAAACACGCTCTGTGGCAATCCCACCGACACGCGCCATTTTACAATGGAGATTTTCGGTTTGTTTTGCTGTCTGCATGTACTTTTTTTTAACTTATAAGACTTGACAACCAACTGCTTACTGTCCTAGCAAGTCAACGAAATGTGAATTACTCATAGAGCTTCAATGACTCAAAATGGGATTTCAGTTCTGCTTTCTTTGGTCTGGAATGTTTTAGCATTAGTTCTTAATAGTGGAGCATAGTACTCATGAGATATATAGCAAGTAGACAAAACCTCATGTTCCTTGGGAGAAAAAAAAACGAATGGATGGGAGAAAGTATGAGTGTATACCTGGTGAAGCCATTTGGGGGAAGAAAGGTGCTTAACTTTTCACTTATCTCTAATGCATTGGGATTGGCAAAATTTCTCCTTTCTGTTGCATACAATTTTGGTAACTCCCAATGCAGCCATGGAGCCTCAGAAGCCTCAAAGAGGAAGGAGTGGCAAATCAACTGAGCAGAGAGTGCAGGGAAAGCGGTTTATGAACAAACTAACACCATATACATGATAACCTTGATCTAGGAGTCAGGTCAAAGTGATAAAGCAAATACTCCCAAGGATGTAACTCTTAATATAATCTATCAAAATGCAAGTATTCAGGAAAATCAAAAATTAATTTGACTAGCTTTGATACTTAATATTTTATTCATATAGTTTGATAAGTGTAGCTTATAATGCAAATTTAAAAATATGTTATTCATTCATTTCAACAAATATTTTTAAAACATCTTCTCTTTGCCAGGAATTTTTCTAGCTACTAGAGGGTATAACAGTGAACGAGACAGACACAACTCCTGCTCTCATGGAGCTTGCATTCCAGAGAGGGAGATGGAAACTATACATGTAAATGAATATATGCATAACATAATATCAGGTAGTTCTAAGTACTGTAGAACATATAGCAGCTGGGACTTCCCTGGTGGCGCAGTGGTTAAGAATCCGCCTGCCAATGCAGGGCAAATGGGTTCGAGCCCTGGTCCGGGAAGATCCCACATACCACGGAGCAACTAAGCCCGTGCGCCACAACTACTGAGCCCATGTGCCACAACTACTGAAGCCCGCACCCCTAGAGCCCATGCTCCACAACAAGAGAAGCCACTGCAGTGAGAAGCCCGCGCACCGCAACGAAGGGTAGCCCCTGCTCACAGCAACTAGAGAAAGCCCGCATGCAGCAACGAAGACCCAATGCAGCCAAAAGTAAATAAAAATTTATTTAAAAAGAAAAAGAAAACAAAGCAGCTAGCGCAGGTGCTATTTTAGAGGAATGTCAGGAAAGTTTGCTTTTAAGATCTTTGAAACAGATCTCTGTGAAAGGAGGGAACCAGCCATGGGAATTCCTGGAGGAAGATTATGGCAGGCAGAGGAAGGTGCAAAGGCCATGAAATGGGGGTGCACTTGGCATGTTTGAGGGAAGGCACAGATCATTATAGCTATCTTGACAAAAGGAAAGAGCGGCAATGAGTTCAGAGATAGTCATGGGCCAATTCAGGCACGGCCTTGTAGAACATGGAAAAGACTTGGGTTTTATTCTAAACCTGATGAGGATGCACTGGAGACTTGTAGAGAGAGCTTCTGGTAGCATTTATATGCCAAAAGTATCACTCTGGCACCTTGGTGTTCACGTCTAGGAGGACGGAGTAGTGTGGAGGCAGAAGGCGAGTAAGGAGGGTATTGAAGCAGTACACCAAATGGTGATGATACATTAGTGCTGCTGCTGGAAATGGTAGGATTTTTTCCTTTAAGTACCTATTTGGTAGGTAGAACTAACAAAATTTACTGATGGATTTGATATGGAATGTAAATGAAAATCTAGGAGTTCAGGGGGATCCCCAATTATGCACTTGAGCAAACACATGAAGGGCAGTGCTACTTAATGATACGGGGGCAGTACAAGAGGGGCAGTTTTATGAGATAGTAGGAATCAAGAGACACATTTTTATAAATCAGTTCAGTCACCTCCAATTATCCATAGAGGAGGAGAATTTTACTACTGATCAATGATTTATATTTTGAAAAACCAAGCCACTGGCTGACGACTCATCTTCTCCTCTGGTCTCCCAGAGGACTGAGAAAATGGTCTAAAAAAAAAAGTTTCATGTTTCAGGCTAATGCCATATTCATTTATCATGAGATAAACTTTGGCTAACCTCTACTATCCTTTGCTTTAACACCATTCATAAAAAAATATGTACACCACCAAATTTATTTTTGACTAATAGACTCAGGAGCATGCTTAGTCAAGATACTAAGAAAGACTCTCTAATATTCCCTTGGTTCAATGATATGTGGCACATATTCAATCAGCAAATTTAATATCATCATATATAATTTAGTTTTTTCTTATTTAAAAATATTAATTGTGAGGTACTAACAAAGACATTATGAAATTTATATTTCATCACTTCCCATTATCTTGATAAACCTCCCAGGTAACATAAACAATGAAAATATTATATTCATTCAATACTTGTTTTTAAAATAGAATCACTTAAGAATATCATAGGAAAAGTTAACTAACATGGAGCTAATGTCAGGGCTCAGGTTTTCCATTCACTTGCCACCTTCTACGGTTGTCTCTTAAGCCCCGCTTTCTAGCTTCCACTGTCTGCAGCCCTGCTTGCTGCACCCAGACTCATGGTCGATTCTAGAACTCATTCAGTCACCCACTACACACTGATTCTGACCTAATGAGCTGTGAAGACTATGAAGGGCAAACAAAAGAGAGCATAGGTAGACAGAAGAAATAAAGGTGGTTTAGGGGCTTCCCTGGTGGCGCGGTGGTTGAGAGACCGCCTGCCGATGCAGGGGACACGGGTTCGTGCCCCGGTCCGGGAAGATCCCACGTGCCGCGGAGCGGCTGGGCCCGTGAGCCATGGCCGCTGAGCCTGCGCGTCCGGAGCCTGTGCTCCGCAACAGGAGAGGCCACAACAGTGAGAGGCCCGCGTACCACAAAAAAAAAAAAAAAAAAAAAAAAAAAAAAGGTGGTTTAATATTTTTAAGTCTTATTTTTAAAACAACTGCTGCAGTGAATTTTGCACAACTGCTGTGGGGATAAATTCTGATTGCATGACTGATTTCAACCATCTTAAATAAATCTGTGTGTAGTCAAAGCTAAAGCAAAAAAGTGGTGAGAAGAAGAAAACAATACATAATTATCTGAAGAAATTATGATGAACCCTAGGAAAGGAATGCTGATTGATATAATCCCTATAATCAAGTAGGTGAGCATGCCCACTACTATTTTCACTTCTGTTGACAGGCAAAGAAGGAATTAATGGTCACCAATTAGCTTCTAGGGACAACAGTCAATTCCAAAAAATTATGTCCTATGAGGGAAAGTATCTCTCTTCCCTAGTAATGAGAAAGTAAGAAAATTATCATATCATTTTTTTTCTTTTTATATTAGTAGATAAAAGGCCCTCAAGAAATGAAAATAATAAATCCCAGGATGTCTGGAAATGCTTATTAAGGGAAATTGTGGAATACACAAAAGGCACCATGTTACTATTGAAAGTCAGAAAATATTTTATTCTCTGCTTGGCTTGGAATATCACAGTAAGATGTCACATTTCCATGGTATAGTGTAATGTACTTTAATGTCCTTCCAAATTATATTGGGTTGGTTTATTTATATCATACTTCAATGTAGAAGATATTCAACACCTCTTGGCTTTTTCTTCATGTTATAGTATCTTGCACGATTACTCACTGGTATGGCTCTCTGACAGTGGTTTACAACTGGGGTTGTCACAACTGGCGAGGGGGGTACTATTTGACAAGGGATGCTGCTAAACATCCTACAGTGCACATAAAAGCCCCTCACAATAATTATCCTGTGCCAGATATCAATAATGCTGAGCTTGAGAAGCCCTGCCTTATGATAACCATATATTTAAAGTGATTGTATTACCTATATTTCAAGCCTGAATTGGACAAGAGACTTTAATTTTCTAGTAGACAGAAAGTTATTGAAAACATGAGGATTGATGAAACAGGATGGAGGAAGCTGTAGTCTGGGTCACCGTAGAGTGGACCACAGCAATCAAGAGAGCCATGAAGGGTGTATGAAAGTCTGCATAGGCTTAGCACACAAATATGTCTGACAAGGTACAAGGGAGAGACGGGAGGCCAAAATGAGAAAAATTAATGTGAGAGTCCACATAAAGAAGGAGTAACCTCTTCCTCCTTCCAAACCCTTACAGCGAGAATGACCACCACCAAGGCTTCTTGTCCCTACCCAAACAACTAAAAAATAAGAGGTTCTTCTCTAAAGACATAGAATAAACCATCTAATGCAGAGTGGAGGCAACCCAGAACTGCAGAAATAATTCGAACCTATTATAAAACATTTAGGTAATGAAATATTACATAATTATTTCACAGCAAAATCTTCCTAATATTGTATTATTATACTTCACTTAATTTGAAAGTTGTTTGCAATCACTGAACACATATTTACCAAGAGAAGGTAGTCTAAAATATATATATATGTATACATATATATTATATATACATTTTTTTTTGGTAAGTGGCAGAAAGTATTCAAGGGATCTAGCCAGGGATTAAAAACAAAGTAGCCCATGTAATATCTCAATTTATCATTAAAAGCTAACAGAGCATACTTTGCTTAATTTCATTCACAACCTATTAAATTGACAGGTAAGCTGGAACTCTCAGCATAAATTTAAGGCTTTTAAGACACAAGAATATAAATGTAAGATTGTAAATAAGCATATGTGTAGGAAAAATTAACACACTATTTTGGGGTGTGCAGTTACATTATTTCATTTGATCATCCATTTGCTACAATGAAAAAATCTAGAAGCTTCTCCCCAAACCAACAGCCAGTGAGGATGGATGCCAAGATCTGAACCTATGTCATTTGATTTTAATGGTCACATGCTTTCCACTTCTGTAGTCTACTTTCCAACATTTGTGATTTCTAATGTAGTTTCTATTAGACACCTTATTTTTTTCCTGGGGTTTCTGATGATATGGGGAAGACTTGGGGAAAAACATTTTGATGGATTTTGGAAACAGAGAGACAGAAAGGTCTGTGTTAGGACTCAACTGTATTTCACAATCATGAAGCTTTTACTGTAGAATTTGAATAAGCCTAACACTGATTTCTTAAGATTAGAAGAGAGGATTACGTCTGTCATCGGCTCTCATAAGCAGAACCCTTTAATGAATACAGAACTTGATGATGACATACAATTTGAGGCTCTCATTATGACGGTGGACCAAAATAAGGGGAAGCATTCTTGAAATCCCATTAAAATTGTTACCAAAGAGAAAATGAACCTTCAAAAGCATATTCTCCACTGAAATCCAAGGTTTATATATATGAACTAAAATTTTAAAATTTTTGTAGTAATTATAAAAAATATTAGAGACTTCCTTTAGAGTGACTTTATAACCACCCATATCCCGTGAAAAATAACATCACTTTTGCATAAAATGTGGAAATATAAATTAAACAAACAATTCTACTATTACTGAATTGCATTCTTCTTGATGAATTAAATTTCACTGGTGGTCAACTTCTTACAGGACAGTAACAGTAGATTTGTGAAATACTGATATATTCAACTTCTGCACTTGCTTTAACTTTCTTGACCTCTGTCAATGATAAGGTTGCACTGGGAGATAGCAGTTTCCTCTGATAGTCTTTGAATCCAATCTAATTTCTGTACAGTTGGAACCCCAAAATTCCAATATAATAGTAATATAAATACTGTATACTAAGTTACAGGCTGCTTGTGATATTTAATGACATGACTGCTTAAAGAAATATGCCTACAGATAATTAGCCTCTCTCCTTCCACCCCTTTCTTCCTTTTTCTTCCCTTCTTTCTTCCCTTCTTTCTGTTTACCCTCCCCCCTCCCATCTTCCTTTCCTTCTTTTCTTCCTTCTCTTCTCCCTCTCTCCCTCCTTTCATATCATACTTCCTTCCTTCCCAAGAAATCCATCTGGAAGGCAGACTGAAGGAAAAGCATTTTGTTTTCTCTATTCTGGTTACAGTGAAAAAACAGAAACCTAAATTTCCATTCATTCATTTATTCAGCTATAACTTATTCGGCTACATAATCATCACTTTTTCCTGTTTAGATTGGTATCATTCATTCAAATAACACTTGTTGGGAATTAATCTTTTTTGCAGAAATCATTTTATAAAAACAGTTATTTATCAAATAATAACCTCCTATCTAAAGGGATTTTAAGCAGCTTCAACAACTTCTAAACACTTACTAAAAAGCTCCTATGGCAGTTTTCTGTTGTTTCATAAAAGGAAAGTCTATCACAAGTCATTAAAAACATGATTACCACCAAAAAGAAAAGAAATCCAAAAAAAGAAAAGAATGCCTATGAGCAATAAGATCACGCACTCTTTAAATAAAACTTGCTATTAAAATCTAATTATGCTGCAAATGCTGTTATATTACTTTTGCTATCAGTGCATAGCTAAGGGTTACTTGGCAACAAACTGGGGTTAGTCATTTTAAGAATTTTCTTTTCAGCAGTGCAGGAACAAACTGCAAATTTGTTCTTAGTTGCATTGAACACCACTTATATCCTCGAAAAGAAAATGAGTACCAAAACAAAAGGCTGTTACAAACAACAACATCCACAGGATGTTGATAATTACTGTAACTGAGTGACGGTTACATGGAATTTCATTATGTTACTCTATTTTTGTGTCCATTATGCTTGAAATTATCCAAAATAAAAACAGTTTTCCAAAAATATCACAGATATGAAAACTTTAGGGTTTGGTTTGGTAAATTTTTTGAATGTTATATATAGCATGAATATGTGCATGTATCTACATATGTCCATATAGTGAAGTATAAATGAGAAATTTTGAGCCAAGTTTATACAAGAAATGAAATGAAAATGAACTGTATCTATGCCAGCTCAAAGCAATACCGCAGCGGTATTTGCTCGGCAAAATTTGTTTCTATACGTCTTTCCATTTCTTTGTTTATAATAAATAGAGCAAAGGCATTTTACTTTAGGAAAAAAGCACTAATACAATTTATCAGCTAAACATGACTGAGTTACAAATTACCCTAAATCTGAGTAGCTTAAAATAGTGGCCATTTATTATCTTTCATGAGTCTGTGAGACACTTGGGGGGTTCAGTGGATCTTGCCCAAGCTGGAATGATCTTTGCTCAGCTCACTCACGCATCTGTGGTCAATTCCCGGTCAAAAATGTGGCTTTGCTCATCTGGGCTGGGCTTGCTTACATTTCTTAGATACTTTAGCAAGTTAAGACTTTTATTCAGTAATTGATATGGGCTCAATGGAGGTTTGTAAGGAGGCAAGTAACATGATCCCATGTGAATTTTTTATGCTCCTTTAGTCTAGAACTAGCCTCAGGCTGCTCTGCATCAAGCACACTGAACAGTCTACCATTTTTCCAGTTCACCATTCTCTTAGATTCTTTTGGAACGTGCCTCCTATGCTCATTCTGGAACGTCATATTGCTCCTTCTTAAATCCTAATTCACCTTCCATAACTACCACACATATCAATTCTCAGGCTAAAGTTTCTTCACGTCTATCCAACCTTTAAGAGGCGGGGTTGAAACTTTTCCTTCTACACATCTGACTTTCTCTTGAAATTGTAAACTCCCTGAGAACAGGGATTATGGTGGTTAAAAAAAAATTTTTTTTAAGCTTCATGTCCCTAATGTTTTTAGTGTCTTCTATAACAGGTAGAATATAGTAGATGCTCAAAAAACTTTTGTAGAATGACTTAAGGAAAAACTTAACTATATTTCATGCATTCTATTTTAAAAGGCAGTAACTGTATGCTTTTTTCTGAAGATTTACATTAAAAACTGTTCATTAAAAATACATTTTCGATGGCTGAGACAAGCTTCAGTCAATTTAGAAAACTTACTCATCTAGAAAATACACTACATGAATCCAGAAAATAACTATTAGTACCCTTTAAAAAACAGTAAGTACCGACTATTTGTATAGTTATATGAGAAATATGTCATCCTTGTTTGAGTGATTTATGACCAGGAGTTAGTATATTCAGCTATGTTTCTCATTTCTGGGGAATGAATTTTAATTTTGTGATGTCTCTTTTTGTCCACTTATAATGTAACGATGAAGATAATCACTCAGTCAACAGTGTGTAAACACTGTATGCCAGTGATTAGCCTAGCATTTGGGTTGGTGCCATAGGGCAAGGCCAAGTAAGTACAGAACAAGATACACGCAAGTAATTTACACTCTGGTTGATGATACATGACCAGTAACACAACAACAAATGAAAGACCCTATTTAAGAAAAAGATGAACTCTGTATTCCTGGCTATGGGTGATATCACAGTTCTAAGTTAAGGGATGGAAGAAATAGGATATTAATCAGAGAGAGATTCACGGATGAGGAACATGTAATAGGTAGAATAGATAATTGTACCTGAACTAGACTACCCAGAAAGACCAAGACTCTCCCTGTCTACCATGCTCTCTCTCACACACTTGGCAAATAACTGGTTTTCTGTTGGTATGAGAAGGCACCATGACGTAGGAAGTAAGATGACAGCACAATGCAAACAAGGAATGGAAATCAAGAAGTCAAACAAGGAAGCCATAAAGTGTGTTCCAAGGAGTACAAGGTTAATAGTTAATAGACTCCTTTATCAGATTCCTTTAATAGACCTCTTTGTCTTCTGTATCTGCAATGGAAAAGTCAAAGGCTTTATTTAGAGTCAGGAAGTCCTAGGTTCCAACCTTGGCTTTGCTCCATTATAAAATTTTTATGAAAATTGCTTCACATGTTTGAAACTCAGTTTCCTCATCTATAAGGTAGATATAAAATACATTTCTTGAAGAAAATGATCTTTTAAAGGTTTGTCGTGAAGTTTAAATGAGCTACCTCATAAGGGCAGCTGATATTAGGTCTAGCACAGAAAATGTGCTTCATAACTGCTAGTGTGCATTAACACCAATATTAGGGATTTGAAAACCGCCAGAAGCAAGGATAAAATGTACCTGAGAAGAGAGGAGGAACAGGTCATTCCAAAAAGAGGGAGCAGCATGAATAAAGAAACAGAGCTGGACTTGATATATCATGTAAGCAGAGAGGTGAATGAGGCAGTAGGACACACTGGATCAGTCATTTTGAGAAATATGGGCAAATAGGCACCTCCAAAAACATTTTATTGAAAGAATTAACAAATATAGGAGTAATGAGGTGAAGGCCAGTTATTAATCATCTCCTAGGATTAATTTATAAATAAACAATAGATTATCTAATCTGTTTTTCCTCACTGTAAATTGGAATTAGGTTGTGAATTTTGATTCATACATCTACATACTCCAGAATGCTCTTGTTTAGATTAAACAATGCTTCAAAGACAATGGCCGCAAGCAACAGTTAATTCCATACTGATTAACCTAGCATAAAAGCATTGCTAAACACAGAGCACTGGCCTCATCAATGACTGTCAGCTCATTTAAGATGGAGAGGTGGATGGTAAACACCACATGGTCTGTAGGACCTAAAGGCAAATTATTAGATTGCTCCAGGCCCCATTCGAAGAACAATGTAAATGCCACAATTGACCTGAACTCAGTAAGGTAAGGCCTGCGGGTATGACTTTGAAGCCACTTTCAGGCAAGGACACTGTCATTTGCCACATCACCACATGATCAAACAAAAAGAAGACAACAAGAGAACACAGCTAGAGTCAGCCAGCAAATATCCAACTATGTTAGCCACATTAAAAGATGAGGTCTGCTTTGATGCCTGTATTCTCAAGCTAGTGCTCTATTAATTTAATTTGTGCCTGCTGGTCCCACAATGGGTTGTTAACACTTCAAATTAATATTTGTTGAGCCTGATAAAGTGCTAAATTGTGCTTAATTCTCATCTTTGGTTCCTAATAGATTATATAGTTTAGAGTTTATATTCGAGCTGCACTATCCAATATAGTAACCACTGGCTTGAGTCACACTAGCCACATTTCAAGAGCTCAATAACCACATGTGTCTTGTGGTTACCTTATTGGACAGGCAGATCTGGAACACTTCTGTTAGTGCAGAAAGTTCTTTTATGCAGTGATGGACTAGAATTACTCTCAACCTTTCTCATGCCATGACACATTTGGAAATTATTTTTGTAGGGCACCGTGGGGTAAAAAATCTTGCGGTCAGAAGTGACTGGCCGAGGGGCTCCAGCTGCCCTGAAGAGCTTGGAGGAGTTGGTATCTTAGCACACCTGAAATGCATTTGGGGCACAGCCATGTGTCACTGCACATCAGTTGGAAAGCTGTGCCTTAGTTGATATCCAGTCCCACACGATCAGAGAAGTATAGTGTCTGGTCCTCTTGAAAAACAATTACTAGTCAGGTTTGTATTTCTAATTAAAAAGACAGGTAATCATAATGTCAAAGATATTTGAAAAAGGCTAAAACCCAAGCTGATAGATGTCACTGACTATGAAGGCTTTTGCGAAGTGTCACGACAAACACTGATGTTGAATTTCATGGTTCCTGCACCCCCGAAGAACGAGGAAACTTGCTGGCAATATAAATCATAAAGCGGAATGTTGAAATCTTAGGACAAGTTTTTAAAACAAAAGAAGAGTAGGAAGTCTTCTTTCTCGTTAAAGCAAAAAGACAAGGAGGAAGAGGAAAGGCGAATTGCTTGCTGTGGACACAGAAGGTGAATTGCAGACACCATGGTTATTTGAGAAGTGGATGGAAGCAAACGGCAAGTCTAGGAAACTGGTAGCACTGAAGTGTTTGTGAACTTTCAAGTTGTTCCCCAAGATACAGAAAGTGTCTTTTCTTTATAATGATTTTAAGTCATTGGAAAAACCTTTGCTATGCAGGCATTATCACTCTGGTACTAAGTGCTAGGCAATCCAAGGAATGCAAGACGCAGCAGTATCTGCTTTTCACAGCCCAGTTTCCAGAGCACAGACTAGTCAAGTCAGAGATGGAGAGATGAGCTCCGTGAGGGCTTGGATTTGAATGGGCTTTTCTACTGAAGAGCTAAGATATCACAGGGCTATTCTCATGAAAATAACAAAAGAACCAGGTACTCTGAGTACTATTTTACAGCTGGTGGAGACAGAGGTAGAACGAATAGTCACTGAAGACCTCTGTCCACCAGGCACTGTTCTTAGTGCTGGAGAATTGGCAGTGAATGAACAAACAAATTGGCAGTGAACGAACAAAGCCTGCATGCAGAGGGGAAAGACACAGGGAGATTATAGAGGCAAATAAAACATAGCAAGGTAAGAGAATTGAGAGCAGTGCTGTCTTTTATAAAGGCTGGTGAGGGAAGATCTTACTGATAAAGAGACATGTGAGTGGAAACCTAAAGGAAGCGATGATAGAGGCCATGTAAATATCCAGGAGAAGAGCATTCCAAGAGAAGAGCATTCCAGGCGAAGAGAAAAGCAATTTCAAAAACACAAAGGCAGGACCATGCCTGGAATATGTGAGGAGTAGTGAAGAGGCCACTGTATACACAGGCGAATGAGCTGAGGAAATGAGCTAAGGAAAGAGCAGACCGGTGTGACGTTAGAGAGATACCAGAGAGCCAGATCACTTATGGCTCTGCACGTTTGGTTTGGACCTAGGGATTGAAAGTCATTGGTGATTTCTGAGAAGCGAATAACATGATCGAACTCATGTTTTAGGGTTCACTTTTGCGGCTGTGGGAAAATCTACTGTTGGGATGGGGAAGCAAGTTGACATGTTAGGAGGCAATCGCAATAGTCCAGATGAGATTTGTTGGTTTGGATTAAGGCAGCAGTGGTAGAGGCAGAGAAGTGTTCATGTACTGACTCGACTTTCAAGGTAGATCCTTGGAATGCGGGACACGAGGTAAAGGGTTGGGGAGATTCAAGGCTGATTGCAAGGCGTTGGTTGGAGTTACTCCAAGAAAGGAGTTTCCATTTACTGCTGTGGGAAGATGGTGGGAGGAGCAATCGGGGCTGCATATGGATTGACAGACCAGGAGCTTGGTTTTGTTCATTTTAACTTTGAGATACCTCTTAAACATCAAAGCTGAGCTATTTAGCAGGCAGCTGGATGTATGAGTCTGAGATTCACGGATGACATCAGGGCCAAAGAAATGAATTTGGGAGTCATTAGCAACTCAGAGAATATTTAAAGCCATGGCCTGGATGAGATCACTGGGGGAGGAGGGCCCCACTCTGGGTTTGAACCTCCTTCCTCTCAGATGCTGACAAAGACAAACAAATCAGAGAAATAGCACCGATTACTGCTCAGCTGCCACGCAGCAATGTCAGGCAGCTGCAATGCCCCTGCGTAAATACCCAAGGTAGCTAGTACTTAGCATTTCTTCAAAATACTTCAAGAATCAACCTTTCTGACAGCCTGAGAAATACACAGCAAAGCAGCCTTCCACATGAGTAAAAAGAATGCGTGCATGATCTGGTAGCATAACGCCAACCTCCATAGCACCAGCTGGAGCCACACTGATGCCTCTTCAGCTTCATTTCTTTTAATTGAACAGCTGGACTAGAGATTGAGAGAAGGCTGAAAAGATGCCAGGGGCTGAGCAGGATTTCCAAAACCCTTCTAATACCTGAATGCCTAACAGGGTGCTCATGAGAGCCTGCAAAATGCCAGGCACCCATAGTATAACTCCTGCCTTAAAACCCTAGCCACCTCAGAAGCATATCTCATACTATGGGTATAAAGTACTTGAATTTTAGCCAGATTGTCTTTATGGGTCAGTTTTGACAACATAAGTAAATGACCAGCCAGTCCATGTAATATAGGGGGGTAAAATGAATGAAACCAGCTTGTTTTTCTGCTCATCTGGAGGTACATGTGACTTGCTTTATGCTGCCAAGTCAGCAAGTGTTCCCCAAGGCTGTTCCTGCTTTTCTTAACTACAGAAGCATCAAAGCCACGTGGGATTGTATATTTCAACTCAGGGAATTTTTAAAATGTTAATTATGATGAAAAGATCACTCTGAAAAATCAGTGCTATCATCAGCACATCTTTTTTGTGTATGGGTGAAAAGGTACCTGAAAAGAACACTTTGAAAGTGCCAGGAGCACTACTCAGATCCAATCGTGAGACACATCACACAGCACATATAGTCCAGCAATCACAGGAGTCAACCAGCTAAGAAAACACGCTCTGTGCAAAGTACTGTCTCAAAGGAAAGCCAGATAATGGTTGAGGGGGCCATTGCAGTTGGGCATATCTGGTCCTAAGTCTGAAACAGCAGAGAAAGCTAAAAACAACAACAAAAGGAATCTAAAAAAATTAAGAAAAGTATTCTTTAAAAACACATTTCACTTTCAAGAATAAAGGCATCCTTTTAGTATAAGTAGCAGGCAAAAAAGTCACTTTAAAAGCCAGCATTAAAACCTAAATTTAGCATTTTATGTATGTATGAGGAAGTGCACTTGATATCTTCACTTACTAACAGTTCTTTTGATAAAAGATAACTCGGCATAGCACATTTAATAAATTCACATTGGAGCCAAATGAATTCACATATGTACTTATATATCCACCATATGTATTTTCAAAAGTATTCATTTGCAAGTTGGGCATTGTTCAACTGCACAAACTCTGATAACTTTGAAAAAAATAAAAGTGTTATGTTTTATTTATGAGAGTGGAAAAACTGAGCCTTGAAACTTGAAATTATAAAAAAAAAATGCAAAGCAAATGCCATATTGTATTCAAGCTTTGCTTAACAAGTAGACTCTAAATGAACAGCAGGAAACTGAAATTCTGTTGTGGACCCAGTATATGTTAAAAAAAATTGTTAATTGGTGTTGACAGGCAGAAGTTAACATTACTAAAGTGGTCAACAGAGCCAAAGTGACACAAAGGAGTAACCGAGAAAAATGCCACACCCCATTCAACAGTCTAGAACTCAGCATTAGGAAAAAGAATACGTATTTCTGAGAAAGGAGAAACTGAAGCAGATGCTTTTAATCACCATGCTAGCCTAGGTTTGTTTTGGTAATTACTGTCTGGAGAATCTTCAACATGCTAAGGAACATATGAACATAAAACACTGTAATTTCACTTTTATTAGAGATCTATTCTGAAAGAATGTCAATTGAAGTTGGCAGAAAACATAGGTCCACTACGCAAAGAGAAGTACAGAAAAGTTGAAAGTTTAAAAATTTTCTAGCATCACCTAAAGCGAGGCAAGTATTTCTATGTAAACCAACCTATTTTTTCTCTGTTCTGTTTAATAAAGTCTTATTGGGTGTTAACTATGTATCAGCTATCTGTCCAGGTGTTGTGGACAGATTCAAAAAGGAACAAGACACCATTTTTTCAATAAGGAATTTTTCAATTTAATGTAAGAGACAAACCCAATAAGCAGAATAGCATAACTCATAAGAGAGCTATAGAGACAGGAGTGACAGAGATGATGTTTGGCTTAGAGATCAAGGAAGGCTTCATGGAAAAGGCATCATTTTGTCTTTGAGAAAAAAACTCATTAAAATGCAAAGAATAATATTTCTTAAAATATACATCTACCTCACCCCAATCCAGATCTATCAACTTTAACATCTGTCACACTTGCTTCAAATTATTTTTAAAGAAATAAGACATTACCAAAACAGCTTAATTCCCCTTAAACCATGACCAGGACTCCCTTTCCCAATTACCAGAAGTAACCACTATTATAATTTTGGGCTGTATTTAATTGAACTTATCAATTACTATTATATAAATATCAATCAGTCACTCCATCTATCTTTGTGTATAACATTCTGGAGTCTTCTACTCACACCTGAAGTTTATGTCCTGGGTATCTACTGATGTTGATATATAGAGAAGTCTAGATTATCTCTTTCCCTTGCTGTTTAGTATTCTGTATTATATGTTTTAGTTATGGTGTTCCCTTTTGACATATTGTTCCTAATTTTTTGCTGTTATATGCTATGCAACAAAAAAAATATATATTCATCCTAGCATACAGTTTTACAATTCTATGGGCTACTGCCAAATAGTTCCCCAAAATGGTTTCACCAATGTATACTTCCACTAGCAGCATCTGAGAGTATAATTTTTTCCCACATTTTTCCTAACAATTTTCCCCACATTATCCCCAACAACTGATAACCAGATTTTCTAATTACATTTAAAAATTAATGTGATGGGTTAAAAGGATAATTCATCATTGTTTTGTTTTGCACTAATAAAAGTTGCCCATCCTCTCATATTTGGATTTTTTCATCTGTGAATTATATGCTATAACTTTGACCATTTTTGCATGAATTTATTTTATTGTGTACCTTTCTTATTGACTTGGAATTCTTGATATATTTTATGTACCAAGTTTTTATCATGATAACCAATGGAAATGCAATTTTCCATTTTGTCACCTTCTTCTTAAACTTGTTTATGAAATTTTTTTGCTTCACAAGAGTTTAAAATTATAATGTGGTCAGATTTTACTTTCTATTTTTATGGCTGTATTTTGTATCTATGTTAAGAAAGCTTTCCTTAACCGAGGACATAGAGATACTCCCCTACATTTTGGCAAAGATTACATCTTGAGTTGGGTCTTTTAAGGACTAGTGTAGCAACAATGAAGATGGAGAAAGGGCATGTCAAGAAGAAATAGAAAAGGCAGAAACATACAGCAAGTGTTCAGAGATCTTGAGTGGTTTGCTTTTCTGGGAGTGTTCCACTTATATGTACATCATCTAAATTCCTATTGGCTTCTTTCACTGAAAATCATTTTCTTTCATATTTTCATTTTTCTGTTTTCTCTATTATTTGTCAGCATTATATTTCTCTCCAGAGGTATCCCCTCCTCTCCTCTCCTGTCCTCCCCTCTCCTCCCCATGTGTACCCTGTTTTCTGATTCGTAACCATTCTTTGTTGGTTTATTCACTCATTTTGGCAAAATATGTCCTCTAGGACCTTCTTGTGAAAGGGTATATTAAAGATATATTTTTAAGATCTCGTACTTCTGAAAACCTCTATACATCTGTTCTTGTAGGTTAACTGATTAATTGGCTATATAAAGAATTGTAGGTAGAAAGTAATTAGTAATTTTTCCTCAAAATTTGGAAGACATTACTTAGTTGACTTTTGGCTTCAAATGTTGCTCTTGAGAAGTCCAATGTATTCTGATTCCTGTGACATTGTATATGACCTTTCTCCACTCCCTTTTGGAAAGTTTTTAGAATGTTTACCCTTGGAGTCCTAAAACTTTTGGCAGACATGCCTTGATATGAATAATCTTGAATGTCCTCCGCTGATCACCCATTGGACCCTTTAAATATGGAAAATTAAGTTTATCAACTAAGGAAAACTTTCTTACATTACTTATTTTATAAGTTCCTCTTCTCTATTTTTTCTCCACTTTCCCCCGGTCTTTAAAATTCCAATTAGACCGCCTGTACTGATCTCCTTTTGAAAAAAAATCTTCTCCTCTCTTTGATAATTTGTTCTACACTCTGGAAGATTTGTGCTATAATATTTTAATCTTTCAAAAGTTCTTATGAGTTCCCTAAATGTCCATTTTTATAGTATCCTGGATGTTATAAATTGCTTCTTTAATGTAGTGGGGAATATTCATTATAATTTTTTTAAGCTTTCATCTTCCTGAACAGTCTTTGTTTCCTCACAGCTCTTTTTATCTGTATGTTTTAAAAAAAAATCTCTGTCTTTTACATTGTGAGCTTTCCTCAAATACACTGTAACTCTTGGCTGACAGAATGAAAGCTCTGTGTGTATGGTGGCATGATTGAAAAGTGGACTTTAGTCCTTTCCTTTGCAGGTTTTTTCTCTTTGGCTGCAGAGTCTTCCCCAGATAAGAAACCTCTAAGCTGCTGACTAGTGTCCTCCTAGAAGAACATAGAAGGGTGGGGGGAGGGTGTCAGCACCATTCAAAATATGGACTGTTTCTTAATCCCTTTGTTTCAGTACAGTGCCTCCCTCCCTACCTCGGCAATTCCTCAATTCCACAAGCTTAGGGCCACTTTGATTCTTCTCTTTCACATGGATTGTTCATTTTCTGTCTGCCTAGGTATGGGATAATTATTCACTTGGATGCCTATAGGCCAGGGGAGGATATCTTTAACTTCCTTACATAGACTTTCAACCAAACTTACTATTTTCTGCCTTACTTGTTACCCCTGCATCCAGAAGTACTTGGTATCTCCAAACCCTGCATCTGCTTGTAATTGCTTTCTACTGACACCCAATTTTAACTTCTTGCATTCTGCTAAATCAACCAATACTCACTTTCCATCTTCCAAAATCTTGAAACTATCTCTTGTGTTTTCCTCTCTTCTCATATTTCTTGTCTGTGTAATATTTTTATATTTCTATTTCTATGATTTGCATGGAGTTTGAGGAAGGAATATGGCAGTAGATTGAATGATGGCCCCCCCTAAAAGATTATTAGAACCTGGGAATGCCACCATATTTGGAAAAAGATAGACGTAATTAAGATAATAATCTCAATTACCCAGGTGGGCCCTAAATCCAAGGGCCTGTGCTCATATCACAGAAGAAATACGGGGCGGGGTGGGGGGGAATTCATGTGAAGAAGGAAGTAGAGATTGGAGTGATGTCTATAAGGCAAGGAATGGCAAGGATTGCCAGAAGCCACCAGAAGGCAGGAGAGCCACATGGAACATGGAACATGGAACATATTCTCCCGCAGATTCTCCAAAAAAACCCCAACTCTACCAATACCTTGATTTGGGACTTCTGGCTTTCTGCACTGTGAGAGGCTAAATTTCTGTTGTTTCAAGCCACCCAGTTTGTGGTACTTTGTTATAGTAGCCCTAGGAAACTAATACAAGCACAGATGAACACTTGGGCTCAATTTAACATATTTAACCTCAGAACCTTTCAATAATTTAATTTTCTTATTGAAGTATTTTATATATCTATGTATGTGTGTGTGTGTATGCACAAATCATAAGTATATATCTTGATGAATCATTACTAAATGAACATACCTATTTAACCAGCAACCAGATCAGGAAACAGAACAGTATATCAACATCCCAGAGGTTTTCTTCATGGTCCCTTGACATCACTTCTCCCCTAAGCAAAGGTAATCACTATCCTGATGTCCAACAATATTTGCTTGTGTTATTTTAAAAATTTAGATAAATGAAATCATACATTATATACATGTTCAGCCTGGTGCCTTTCATATAATATTATGTTTATGAGATTCATTCACATTATTGTCTATAATAGAGTTCACTCATTTTTATCAATGTAAATTATTCCATTAGGTGACCACACCACAATTTATTTATTCCTTCTACTGGCGATGTACCTTTAGGTAGTTTTCAATTTGAGGCCACTACAAATAGTGCTGCTATGAACGTTCATGTACTTGTTTTGTATGTATGTTGGATATAGACCTAGGAGGGGATGGATAGGTTGTAGATGTTCAGCTTTAGTAGACACTAATAAACAGTTTTACAAAATGATTGTATTAATATACATTCCATTATCAGTATTTGGGTTATTCAGGAATGTTTAGGTATCTTGCTGGTGCCGTCATTATGAATGGGTATCATGTGCAGCCAAATATATGCGGCATGGTGTTGACTAACATGAAATCACTAGTGTCTTATACATCCATTCAATATTGCATCACTACAAAGGTTTGGAAAAGGCTGAAAAATGACATGATTCCTGTCTACTCCTGAAACTCTTACTCAGGTAAAGCTCACATGTGTTGAAGTGACCATGGGGCACCTCCTTGTCTACACAGATGACAATGCTAACACACAAGACATCATCAGCATAACATGAAGAATGCTATTTCAATCCATTCGACCTCATTATCACCAGAGTATTAGCAGTCTTATGATCCTATGAAAATGAACAACTTTAATTTTAAGACACATGTTTTTCTTCAAGTACCCACAAAACCAAGAATACTTACTTTTAGCAGCACTGAATTCAATGAAATAACTTAAAAAGTTTATTTACAATTACAACCAAAACTACATCTGCCTTATCCTTAAGCTTCTGAGGGGCTTTATTAAGCTTAAGGCACCATTTTGAAATTGAATGGAAGGAACTTAAAGCCCAAATAAATGTATAATTAGTCAAAGTAAGGGGAGACAGGGCTTGATTTTTGTATCACATTAATTAACATCCTCTTGGGAAGATCAAGGGCAGCACTATCTGACCTTTCACACTAAATTTTACTCCTTTCAGTATGCTTTAGATTTGTACCAAATATTTCTTGAATGGAGTTTTGTGATTGTGTGTATGATTTAATTAGCTATAATGACACTGAAATATTTTAACTGAATACCTGTGACATATGGCATGTCTTTTCAAATTTTACACTTTGTAAAAATGTATTTGCTTCCACTGTAACCATTCAAAAGGAGGAGGGAGAAGGAAAAGCCAGTTCCCACAGACATGGGATTGCTGGGAAGGCAAAACCCTGCATAGGGTTGTATGAAGAAGAAACCTGGTGATCTTTGCCTGCCACTTCCGTCGACATCCTTATGGTTACCTTTTATTATGCGTTAATAAAGAAGCAGGCATTGAAGACTTGGTTTGGGGTGGGGGAACTGTTGTATCTCAATATGAATAATTTCTGCATCTCAGGGAGAAAAATAATGGGGGCAATGGAGACGGAAATTGAACATTTGGGAAGCAGCTGCATGACCTGGTTCATTCTTCTCTATACTTTAAAACTATTTTTTCCTTATGTACAATAATATAATGAGATGAGAAGTGAGAAGATCTTCTGATTATTCCCTTTATGACTATGTTGAATCTGTGATAAATTTAAGACGGAAGTAGGGCTGGGGATACCCTGGGCACTTGGGCATAACATTGGTTAATCTCTTTAGAATATGGTAATAAAGGCAGGCAGCCATCTTACAAAGGGATTATAGTGGGGACATTTCACAAAGTAAGAGTGGGATGGCCAGAAAAGCTGCCTCCCTGTCCTTTCAAATCAGATGTGAGGATAATCACAGAGATAACTATCTTGGCTTTCCAATGATAAGCAAGGCATCCTGTAATCATTCTATCCCTGATTAACTTTCACTGGTATTGATTTTAAAAGACATTTTTTTCATACAGAAACTAGAAGTGACTTTCAAAGAGGAAAAGATCTCTTGGGGAAATGACATTCTCAATAAAAGAATTTTAAAAGAAGTCTCTAAACAAGGACAATGTTCCTACTGGCAAATGATATGACACCCACAGAAACATGGAATTGTATAGTTTGAAGATTCCTTAGAGATATCATGACTAACCCTTTATTTTACAGACATGAAACCTAAAGTTCAATGATAAGGAGACATGTGTCCAAGATTCGAGTATATTCTAGTGAAAGTAATCTAAAAAATTACTATCTAAGTATATTTAATAACAGCTAGTCTAGTGGTAAGAGCAAGTAAGTTTAGCTCAATACATGTATAATCAAATATAAGAAAAAAATCATGTTTCCATTCAAATAATGAAAATGAAACTTAGGTTCCTTTTTTGAGATTCATTCATTTAAAAAAATTACTGTTCTTACAAGTTATATGAAGAACTGTAACATTTTTGCTAAAAGTTTCAAATTCTTAAAATTGAATGCGGTCAATGGCTATTTAGGACAGGGGTCAGCAATCTATGGCCCATGCCTGTGTTTGTAAAAAAAAAAAAAAAAAAAAAAAAAAAAGTTTTATTGGAACACAGCCATGCCTGTTCTTTTTTGCATTGTCTGTAGCTGCTTTTGTACTGCAAAAGCAGAGCTGAGTAGTGAGAAGTTGGGACTAAAACTGTATATCTCACAACACTAAAATATGTACTATCTGGTACCTTTAGAAAAAGTCTGCAGATCCCTGTCTTAGGGCACGTTTCCAAATGGCCATCTTGTAGTTGTCATGGTTATTTCATGAATATCAATTAATTCACCTTAATTATTCTAAAATTGTTTCATAATCAAATGTTATATTGCACGTGACATGCATATATAAGTATCTAGTAATAAAAACAGTCAAGCTTTTCTAGTCATAAACAATATTCCAATCTCCTATACACTTTTTTTGGTATTTGCATAGGTATATGTTTTCTTTTTAGCCTCATATGGCTTTTATTTTACTTTATTTTTTTAAATTGAAGTATACTTGATGTATAATATTATATGTTACAGGTGTATAATATAGTGATTCACAATTTTAAAGGTTTTGCTCCATTTATAGTTATTATAAAATATTGCCTATATTCCCTGTACTGTACAATATATCCTTGTAGCTTATTTTATACCTAATAGTTGGTAGCTCTCAATACCATACCCCTATATTGCCCCTGCCTCCTTCCCTCTCCCCACTGGTAACCACTAGTTTGTTCTCTATATCTGTGAGTCTGCTCCTTTTTTATTACATTCACTAGTTTGTTGTATTTTTTAGATGCTATAGACTTTATAATGTTGATTTACTTATATTTCTCATATAAGAAAAAATTCTGCAGGCAGCACTTTGAAACACATAAACAATGGTTGCCACTATAAAAAATGGATGCCACAGGCACTTATCTATGCCCTGATGATCTTCAGACTATAATTGCACATTTGAAACATTAACAAAAATATTTTAGAAGTCACTTTTCCTAAATAATGCTTTAGTTTATCATAGCTCTAAAGGAATGTAAAGCAAAGGTAAGAAACCTATGGGCCACATACCCACCTTTTTGAGAAATAACAGAAGACAATCCTTTGTTATTTAAAGGATACAGGTTTGAAATTAATGACTTAATACTCCAATCCATGAATGTTCTTATCGGTCTCCTACTATGTGGCAAGTTCTAGTTAATAACTGAGGTTATAAAAAGGAAAAGATATTATCTCTGCTTTTGAAGCACTGACAGTTTCTTGTACTTTATATTTACTAAGAACTTCTGGGACATTAACTAGCATAGTTATTTTAGTTTATGAAAGCTGCAGCTCAGAATTCCTCTCTAATGAATTCATGTTTGTAGGATGCCAGTATTTTCTAGTAAACCAAGTGTTTGTTTTATCACAAAATTATTTCCTGGCACCACAGCACAAAAAAACCTTAACTTCATGAAGAATTAAACATACTGATAGCCTTATACTGAAGAGTTTGGGATAATATGGGAATTTGTTTTCTCTGAAACAACATAGCAGAAGAGTTGCTCTATTTCCAAAAATGCCAAGTGGTACATCAAAGTCAAATAAGACTGTTTTCACCAAAAAAATTTATCCTATGTTTGTAACATCACAAATAACTACGAAGAGAATGTCTTTAAAACCATGAGATGTCAGATACGGATGGGATCTTACAAATCATTTTACAGCTTAAGAGTAATAAGTCAACTGAGGTGAGGTCAGAGGCAATTCCATGGTATTTGGAGAAGTATGAGGGGCAAGATACCCCTTGGCCCATGGCTTAGATTCAAGAATTCAAATTTAGATTTGGTATCATTTACAAATGAATTTATATACTCACTCAAAGAGCTACTGATAGAATTGAAAAGAAGATATTCATATTCTTTATATTTGTGTTAAATTACAAGTACATACCAACCACGTGGTACAATGAATTGATATTTGAAAAATTAATCTCACCCTTATTCTTTTGAATAGCACAATAGATGTCATTTTTATGGTACTGAGTTAGTAAGTTACATATGTACATTATGAATATCAGTTTGTGGTGGCGGGTCCTGCTGGTCAGTGCCTCCCTCCCGCCTCCTCCTGCCTTGGCTGGCTCCGGACGCCGGCGCCAACACCGCCTCACCGCTTCTCGGAGCCACAGCCACCCTTGGCCTAAGAGGTTTTAAAATGGAACACTCTGGTGCAGCACCTAGTACCTATTACCAGGCATTGCTCGGCCCCCGAGATCCCAGACTAAACGGATGGTTTCTTCTGGACAATTATATCCCTACTTTGCTCTGCTCCATCCTATAGTTGCTAATTGTATGGCTGGGACCAAAATATATGAAGAATAGGCAGCCATTCTCTTGCCAGGGGATTTTAGTGGTGTATAACCTTGGACGCACACTGCTCTATGTTCTGTGAGTTAGTGACGGGAGTATGGGAGGGTCAGTACAACTTCTTCTGTCAGGGCACGCGCAGTGGAGGAGAAGCAGACATGAAGATCATCCACGTGCTCTAGTGGTACTACTTCTCCAAGCTCATCGAGTTCATGGACACCTTCTTCTTCATCTTGCGCAAGAACCACCACCAGATCACAGTCCTGCACGTGTACCACCGCGCCTCTATGCTCAACATCTGGTGGTTCGTGATGAACTGGGTTCCCTGTGGCCACTCTTAATTTGGTGCCACACTTGACAGCTTCATCCACGTCCACATGTACTTGTACTACGGTCTGTCGTCCATCCCTTCCATGAGGCCGTACCTCTGGCGGAAGAAGTACATCACGCAGGGGCAGCTGCTTGACTTTGTGCTGACCATCATCCAGACCAGCTGCGGGGTCATCTAGCCATGCACCTTCCCTCTTGGTTGGTTGTATTTACAGATTGCTTACATGATTTCTCTGGTTGCCCTCTTCACAAACTTCTATTTTCAGACCTACAACAAGAAGGGGGCCTCCCGGAGGACAGAACACCAGAAGGACCACCAGAATGGCTACATGACAGCCGTAAATGGCCACACCAGCAGCTTTTCTTCCCTGGAAAACAATGTGAAGCTGAGGAAGCAGCATAAGGACTGAGGCCCAAGGGTTGACAGTTTATGAACCATGCTGTCTGATTGTAAGCACATATGAATTGTGCCCAATGCTCGTTAACAAGTACTATAACTAGTCGGCCTACAATAGTGTGACTCATGTAGAACCTCTTCCATCAGTTCCAAACCCCTAGAAAATGTAGACAGATTATTCAAGTAGGCATAAGATTTTTTTTTTTTTTGTGGTACGCCGGCCTCTCACTGTTGTGGCCTCTCCCGTTGCAGAGCACAGGCTCCGGACGTGCAGGCTCAGCGGCCATGGCTCACGGGCCCAGCTGCTCCGCGGCATGTGGGATCTTCCCGGACCGGGGAGCGAACCCACGTCCCCTGCATCGGCAGGTGGACTCTCAACCACTGCGCCACCAGGGAAGCCCAGGCACAAGATTTTTAACATTTCTGGGCTCTCAATGACCCCTGCGCTAGACTGTGGAGGGCGTATTGTTGTAGTACACGACATTGCTGTTGCCTTATTAGTTATAGCATGATAGGTGCTAAATTGTGATTTGCAATTTAATAACACTGTAATCCACACTTTTTAAATTTTACTGTAGATCATGCATGTGATTGTAAATTTGTATAATGTTGTTACAGGAGAGAAACACACATGGCTTAAAATGTAAAAAGCAGGGCCCAAAGCTTATTAGTTTAAATTAGGGTATGTTTCAAGTTTTTGTTCATTTCTAATAGCTCCGTTCAGAAAAATAAAAGACCGTAATTTATGAAACTATCGTGTGACACATAATTTCAAGTGACTTGTACATGTGAAATCGGCACCTTCAGTTTTGTAATACTGGCTTTAAATCAGGTAGGTTCAAATCTAGTGGAACAGGCAGTTTAACTTTTTAATAGATCTTTTTTTTTTGAGTGCTACTATGAATAATGTAAAACGGGAGGGGGGTTCTAAAGCAGTACTGATGAAACTTCAAATATATATTCTTTGTCTTCAAGATTTTAGGAAGTGTGTAGGATGAGTAGGCTGTTTTAAATTTCAGAAGTGCTAAGTGTTTTTATACAGGAGACAAAGCCCATTTTGCTTTCCACTTGTGAGAGAAGATATATATTTTCCAAGAGAGATGATTAAATGTTTACCATTTGACAGAGTCCCAGAGATGAGCAGTGGGGAACTGGTTGCCACGGTCCAAATTTGGATTGATTTCTGTACTGCTGTCTGTTCTGACACAAACTTCTTTTGAAAATGTGCCTAGCTTACCAAAATGAATAAAGGTGGGGAAAGGACCTTAAATTTAAGGTAAAATTAAACAGATAGCTGCAGCATGAGAGAACTGGGAAACTGGATAGAGATGGTTTGTTTAACGTAAATCTAATAGCACCTGTAATTTTTTTTCCTGCTTCGAATCTAAAGATTTGTTTAGAAATACTTGTTTAAAAATAAGACTGCTTATCATAAAATCACGTCTCACACCCTAGAGGCAGTGATCAAACAGATAAGGACTGTCCTGTGTGTCATTTTATTTATTTATTTATTTTTTGTGGTACGCAGGCCTCTCACTGTTGTGGTCTCCCCCTTTGAGGAGCACAGGCTCCGGACGCACAGGCTCAGCGGCCATGGCTCACGGGCCCAGCTGCCCCACGGCACGTGGGATCCTCCCAGACCGGGGCACAAACCCGTGTCCCCTGCATCGGCAGGCGGACTCTTAACCACTGCGCCACCAGGGAAGCCCCTGTGTGTCATTTTAAAGTGTTGGAATTTAGCCTCTGAATACCTCCTCCACTGGAGGAAAAAACATTCGTTGAACCACTCATGACACATCTGAGAAGGTCGTTGACAACGTATAAATGAATTGGTGGTTTGATATTTATGTAAATATTTATGTAAATATCAGTTTACTTTAATTTTGCACATTCATATTATAGGGAGCCAGTTGGTTCTCTTAATTAGTCTTGCGGGTTTTCTGTTTGGAAGGAGTCACAGCATCTGTTTACATTTACCTTATCAAATCTAGAATGTATATATTTGTAAATGTATGTCTTCCTAGGTACTAGCTTGCGAATGTCTTTACATATTTCATTATAGAAACTATAACATTCAACAGTGTGCTGTCAGAGTGTGCTTTAGCTCATCTGCATATACCCACAATGTTAAATAATGTCTATACATTAATCATTAAAATGTTTTTGATTAAAAAAATTTGTAACCTTGACTTGGCATGTCATTTTTTTACATTCGAAAAAAAATAAAGTAGACATGGTCTTGAGTTACGTTTAGAAGCCACAGAGGAAGTGGCATGCTAAGGTGGCATGGCCATGAAGGAATGAGACTGGAACTAAAGGCTGAGATCCAGATCCAATCTAGCATACAGTCCCTGCATTTATGTATATTGGTATTAGGATCCCAATGAAGCCATATTCTGGTTGAAGTAAGATATTATATCATAATGTCCATACCTACCCATCCCTCAACTACAATATACTGCACATAGTAAGTATTTATTAAATGTATGCTTTCTTCATTCACATTGTAACTGACTTCCCCAATAATTTGGAATGAGAGAATATTAAGAATAAATCACTAAGAAAACAATGGATTGTCTGAGATAAATTATCCAAACCAGATAATTGATACACTGTTGGATCAAATATCAAACCAGATATTTGATCCACTGTTGCAGTTTTGAAAAATGAGAAATACAAGAACACATTTAGGTCTGTGCTATACATTACCCTAAGTGGAGAGCTATTATTATGAGCTTAACTCAGGTCAACTTAGGTCTCAAACCCTACTTTAAATGCCTTTCTTGCAGAGGAACCAAGTATCAAAACTAAAACAAACCAGAAAAACTACTACACTTTGATTGTAAGCATGAACAGCAAGTCTGAGACCTTTCTTTTGTTGATTTGAAGAATTACTTTAATTTTTACTATAATATTGATAGTGTAGACCTGGCCTCACTGTAAAAGAAAGAAAAAGGAGGAAAGATACTCATCGCATACATACATAAAAAATATATCCCATTAGGAAAATGGAGAAAATGTATAGAAGAGGGAACTTGACGAAAAATCATGCAAATTTTTAACTTCACTACTGATCAATAAAATATAAATTAAGATTAGACAAGATTTCAATCACATTATTTTTTATCATACTTATAAATGGCAAGGATATGGAGAAATAGAAATGCTTAGACAGTACTACTGCATATACAAATCAGAACAACTATTTTGAAGAACAATTTGGAAATATACATCAAACACATGCAAGTCTTATTGCTTCATGCCTCCACTTCTAGTTATAGACCCTAGGGAAACACTTATTCTTGAGCATAAAGATGCAGATACGTGAATGTTCATTACAGTATTGTTCATTATTGCCACAATAACGAGAAAATCTAAATTACCAATCACAATAGATTGATTAATAAAAAATGAGTAATATTTATTCAATGGGCTATTATAGAGCAGTTAAAATGGATAAACTTGAGTTACAGGTATCAAACTTGATAAGTATCTAGACATAATGATAAACAAGGGAATGGAATTACTCAGAACAGAATTACAATGGAATACTACACAGCCATAAAAAGAATGAAATGCTGCCATTTGCAGCAATGTGGTTGGACCTAGAGAATATTATGCTTAGTGAAATAAGTCAGAGACAGAAAGGCAAGTACTGTATGATATCACTTACATGTGGAACCTAAAAAATAATACAAATGAAGGTATATGCAAAATAGAAACAGACTCAGATATAGAAAATAAACATGTGGTTACCAAAAGGGAGAGGGAAGGGAGGAAGGACAAAGTAGGGATATGGGATTAACAGATGCAAACTACTATGTATAAAATAGACAAGAAATAGTGATATTATTTATAGCACAGGGAATTATACCCATTATCTTGTAATAAACTATAATGCAGTATAATCTTCAAAAACAATCACTATGCTGTTCACATGAAACTAATAAAATATTGTAAATTAACTATACTTCAATTTAAAAAAGACATAATGATAAACCAAAAAAAGACAAATTTCAGAACAGGTGAGCATAATAGCTTTATATAAACTTTAAAATATGCAAAATTATGCTCTATATTCTTCACATTTATAGGAAGTGAAAACTGTTAAACATGCATGAAAACAAACATCGAATTTAAAATAACAGTTACCTCTGTGGTGAAAGTAGGAAAAGGGAAAAGAAAGAGTACATGGAGAACTTGGAATTTATCTAATGTTTTATTTTCTTTTTATTTAAAGTAAATACGGCAAAATGTTAAGATCTTGTAAAGCTGAATGAATGGTGGATACATAAATGTAAATAGTATATCATTGTTTGCAAACTGTGGGATGATACCCATATTGTGGGTCTGAAATCACTTTGAAAGATTGAGGCTTATATTTTTAAAAAGAATAAAGTAAAAAAAAATAGGAAATATCAGTGTAAACTGCAGTACATCTAAGCAGTGTTTTGTGGATAGTTTGCTTCAGTTATTTGTATATTTATGTATGTATGTAAATGTGATATAAAATAGGTTTTCTTACTCTGAACTTTGGGTAAAAGTGTTTTAAAGGTACTATATTATATTATTCTGTACCATTTCTATCTCTTCAAAATATTTCATACTTAAATTAAAATATATATATTATTAATTGAAAATACTGGGAATCAGTAGATTTTTAAAAGACAGCTGTAACTTTTAAATCACAGAAAGAATTAGGTCTGTTTAACCACTTATAATGTTAAATATATTTTTTAAATTATTGATATCTCAAAAGGTTAGATGAGTCAGTGAACATGAAATTTGAACTAAGAGTCTCTGAGTTACAATTTAATGCTTAGTTCTCTGAGTTAAATTGCTTTTTATAAATCAAAGTTTTTCTATATCTTAAATCCCATTCAGACATGTTTATTTTGCTGTATTTGAATTAAAGCTTAATATATTGGCATTTTTAAGTTAGTTATCATTTAGGTTTCTTGGAGACGTAACTCTGGAAATGTAATGAGAAATCCTTACATGATGAGTAACCATCAGAAACTAGATTAAGAGAATAAATGAGGAAGCAGGCCAATGACTTTTGACCCTTATATTTATATATTTTTTTCTTATTTTTCTCTACTAGGACAGGGTTTCAAAGCTTCCACAATAGCCAATATGCTTGGCCTCTGATACACACAAATTATTTACTCCATTTATGTATCACTTATGTCAGATAGTATGTTAAGTTCTAATAAACTGAGTGGGAGGTGGCAGGGGGAGAAACCTGTATAAAATAGCTCCAAAATGAAGCCCTTATCCTGTGGAAACCTTTCAGAAAATATATCTATGATTTCAAAACTGTGTTTATGTGTTTTTATTACAGAAGGTATTAACAAAAGCCAGCTCATACACATGTCCACTTAAAGTTTTCTTAGTGTCATTGATACTAGTTGTAAATTATTAAAATTGGAAGATATTGAATGAAATCAAGACAACTACAGACTATATTGGCATTAATTAGCATATCCTTGACATCTAAATTTATCTATTCTAATAAGCTATATAATGCACAGAAACACTATTTTAAAATGCTTTTGTAGTAACAAAATATATTTATCGCTGAATGTATACCTTTGGCACTCAAAAAAGATGCGGATGGGCCATAATTCATAGGGTCTATATAGCTTCCAAATTTGTTTGTTTGCTTTATTCATGTCTGCTGCTTTCAAAAAGGATTTTGAGATAGACTGTAATAAAAGGCCCATGCAATAATAGGCTTACTGACCGGAAGATAAATTATCTAAAGCATTACAGTAAGGAAGAGAAGAAACGGTTATTGAGGGGGTGGGTGAAGGACATATAATTATACAATAGTATTAGCTAAGAATAGTTACTTTAATTATCTACTAAATTTAGCCTGTACTTCCTGGAAGACAAATTTTTAAAAATCAGTATGAATCGTATATGTCTAGCTGTAGTTAATCAGGATAGATAAATTCGAGTTTTAAATCTAAGGGACACAACTTTTAAAAAAAATCATGAATTTTTCCATAAGGAACACCCAACAACATAATGGATGACATTTTGAGTATTCAATGGGGTTTTAGAGAAGTCATTGAAACAGTCTTCCCTTGACTAGGTTGTATGTCAAATCGTGATAAAAAGCTAAAGGGGATCTTGTTTGTGTAGCTCAGCAGGGTGTATTATTACAGATCTACAATGATTCCATCTGTAATAATTTATAAGTTTGGCAGCTAACATACTTGAGGAAAAAATATTGTTTGAAACAACCTTGGTAGACCAAAGGGGTGGATTATGTGAGAAAATGGATACTTCAGATGAGAAGAATGTTTTTGTTACCTCGTATGGTAAACTGAATACTGGCCCCCAAAGACGGCCATGTCCTAATCCCTGGAATTTGTGAATGTCACTTTATATGGCAAAAGGAACTCTGCCAATACAATGTAGTTAAGGACTGTGAGATGGGGAGATTACCCTGGATTATCCATGTGGTCCCTAAATTTAATCACAAATCTCCTTATGAGAAGGAGGCAGAGATTTGACTACAGAGATAGAAATCAATGGGTTACTGATGCAAGATGCTATGCTGCTGGTTTTGAAGATGGAAGAAGGGACAAAGGAATGTAAGAAATGTAGCTCTAGAAGCTCGAAAAGGCAAGGAAATTGATTCTCTCCTAGAGCTTCCAGAGGAAGGATAGCCCTACTGACACCTTGATTTTGGTCCAATAAAACTGATTTTGGATTTCTGACTTCCAGAACTTAAAGAGAATAAATGTGTATTGTTTTATGCCACCAAGTTTGTGGTAAGTTGTCACAGCAGCCACAAGAAACTAGTCTACCTAGGATAACATGAAAAATATCTTTATCAAAAGTAAACTATTTTAAAGTATCATATGCCATAGGATACTTGCCCAGTGTTACAGTCTGAATGTTTGTGTTCCCCCACATCAAATTCATATGTTGAAATGCTAGTGCCCAATGTGATGGTATTAGGAGATAGGACATTTGGGACATAATTAGGTCATGAGGGTGGAACCCTGATGAATGAGATTAATGCCCTTAAAAAGAAGCCCTAGAGAACCACCATGTCCCTGCCACCATGTGAGGACACAGGAAGAGGTCTGCAGCGTGGAAGAGGGCCCTCACACAACAATTCTGGCACCCTGAACTAGGACTTCTAGCCTCCAAAACTGTGAGAAATAAACGTCTGTTATTTATAATCTACCCAGCCTATCGTATTTTTACACACAGAATGCAAGGAAATCAATTGCTGATTGCTTGGGGGTGGGGTTGAAAACTTACAGGCTAATCAGCGCTTTTAAATCTAATGTTAAAATGCTAAGAGGATAATTTCAGGGCTAGTTATGAATTTTCTGGTTTTTCTTATGTATTTTAGACAATATTTGCAGTGTCCTCTTATTGCATTTTTGGTAACATTTTCAGTATTCTCTGGGAAATTAAGTAAAAGGCTGACTCTAGAATATAAGGCCCAGTGGGAAAACAGGGCCTCTTCCACCTCTCCGGGTTGAAAGATTGGATCTTATTTGTAATTTACAAAATCTGTGGTTTGTAGAGCAGCTGAACCAACAGGAGGCAACACCATTCTTATTTGAAAGCTGATTTCCTTTAGTAAAGCGTCAATACTGGGTGTGACAAAATAGACAAGAAACAACAGTTCTTCAACTGACAATACTATATTAGTGGGGATCCAGGTTGTGAAGCAGACTACCTGGGGTATTCTTCCTTAAATTACTGATACAAACCACTTTAGGAGCTCTAAAGAAACAAATCGACCAGGGCATAAGCCTAGAGCGTCCTGCCCTGTTTTTCAAGAGGCTGAAGCAGGGTTGCCCAGTGCAGACATGAGAGCTTTAGAGTTAAAAAAAAAAATGAGGGAGCCAGCAGGATGAACCCAGAAAGTCTGATGTATTCAAGCCTCTAGTGAAAGCTGCTCTGGTGGCTGGCTTTGAAATGCAGAAATTCAAGCTGTATAGCTGAGTTTCCCCTGGATGTTGGCTGTTTGCTATTGCATAACCAGCAGCTTTTGACCTAGATGAACTGACCCACTGACTGCTAGAGATTGCCATCATTAGGGACCTTGCTTCCTCCGTGTTCCCAGAGGACTCTGCATCTACTCCTGCGCATTTTCATACTGCACTGAAGTTACTCATTTATCTGTCTCTTCCACATGCATCTTGGCTTATTTCTTTTTGTGTCTCTAGCACCGGCATAGTGCCTAGCATTTAGAAAAAGCTGAATAAATGTTTGCTCTATGAATGAATGGAAGGAAACTCCGGATAAGTCTTCTGACAAAATCATTAGCCAGGATCTTTAAATTCTAGGAATCTTCAGGCTGATGGGGAATTTCACAACGCAGGGATAAGGTTGTTACCACTTGAACCCACTTATCAATCTTGACATCACTAAAAGTGATAATCAGACACTAGGGAGTCACTGCTACATGCTCCTGTAAACCCTACTGAAGTTCTCCCACTTCACTGGGATTGCTTGGACTGGAAGCTCTATGCGGACAGGCACTTATTTTTACTCATTTTGATATGAGAAGAATATAGAACAGTGCCTAACATATAGGTGATCCATAAATTGTTATCCAATGAGTGAGTAAGCTTAGAGGACAGAGTTGAGAAGGTAGAGATGGATGATAGGGAAATCAGAAAATAAGTGCTTATAACAGTCCGAGTAAAAGGGACAATACCTGGTTTGGACTTTGCCACCCTCAAAAGAGTTCCCCAGTATTGCTTCCAGTGGCAAACATGCCTTTCAGGGGCTCTGGAGTGGATTTTCCTGCTGTATATCCACTCCCCTGGCCTGGCTTCCCTCAAGAATCCCTCCTGGATCTTCCAGTTGTGCCCATTCATTTTGTTTCCTCCAAATCAGGGCTCTGATGGGCCTCTAGTGACCCTGAATTAGCATAACATAACATGATGCATTGTACCACTAATATTGATAGCTATAAGACTATAAAAATAAACCAGGAATTCTGAAGACTCCCCTTCTTGCCCATCTCCCGGACTCCCAAAAGAACTATCTCAGAAAATTTACTTCCAACCTGTCTCCATCTCAGAGCAATGATGCACTCTGATCACTGTGGCCTCACCCACAAAAATGAGTTCTCTCACCTGCTCAAGCATCCACAGTGATACTTTTGTAGGGACCCTGTCTCCCGTTTCTACTGAAACTATTTGAATGTGTGGTCTCCAGCATTTAATGATCTCTGCAAACTCCAATGAGCCTCACTCATTGGAGGGCCCTCTTTATACCCATCTATTCAAAGCACATCACTCATTGCCCACAATCTAGCAGTAAGACCAAGCACAGAGATAGGATGCTGGAAGAATACATTTTCCACAGATACAATTCCTAGGTTCCCTCCGCACACCTCTACTTCAAGAACTCTCCCAGCACCTCCCTCTCCACATTTCCATCCTTGAGTAGTGCTTGACTATGAGAGAGAAACAAAAGTATTTAAATTCATGTTATTTTTATATGATTAAAATGCTATGGTACATAATATTTTGTGTATACACTATTTATGCTTACTCATTTGTTTTTCTTCAAGTTGGATTGAAAGACTTTCCAATTCCTAAGATTTGTAAGTAGCACGTATTTTTGGTGGAAGTGGTGTTCCGTTAAACTATACAGAGTAACTCTTTGGAAAAGTCATAATATCAAGCAAGGCTGCACTACACTTTTTTTCTCTGGCAGGAGAATTAGATTTACAACCACACTGCTTTTCCTATTTTTGCCCTTGTGCAGATACATTTAGAAGAGCTGTATAATATGTGCTTTTTTAAAACACACATATTTTTACCATTCACTAAAAAAATGAACGATACCTTAAATATTAGTCTTTAGATATTTGGAGGTAGGGATTAACTCTGTAGAGCACTCTTCTGTCCATCTGTGTGTGCACACTCCAACAAGTATTTTGGAATTCTGATAACTTTGCAAATGATGTTATCCTGCAGAATATTCTTGAGAAAAGATTTCCTTTGTTTCATAAAAAAAACCTTCTATTGACTTAAATAACGGACATAGTCTATTCTGATCTATTCTTTTATTTTTTCTTACAGTAACCATTTTTTGCTGTGCAGACATTACTGTTTGCTCAGAGGAATACCAGGTATTTGTTCAGACAGCTTTCAAAGGAAAGAATGTACTTTTTTCTGCTCCCTTCCTAGTTGTCTGGACTAATATTAACTTCATGTGTAAATAAAAGGAGGTGAGTCTATTTTGTTTTACTTTTTTTTTTACTAATGAAAGAAAATGTGATGCAACGTCCCTAACTCAGCCGATTAATAAGTATTTCCTATTCAGAATCTGCAGAAGAATTTTAAGGGAGTCAAATAGTTTCCAGAGTTTTACTCAGTTCTTTAAACTCTAAATACTATAAAATAGAAATTATTTTAGAACAGCCACTTTTTTGGGGGGGGCGGTATGCGGGCCTCCCACTGCTGTGGCCTCTCGCGTTGCGGAGCACAGGCTCCGAACGTGCAGGCTCAGCGGCCATGGCTCACGGGATCCTCCCAGACCGGGGAACGAACCCGTGTCCCCTGCATCGGCAGGCGGACTCTCAACCACTGCGCCACCAGGGAAGCCCCAGGGAAGCCCCTAGAATAGACACTTTTTAAATACTCAAAACTACTTTTCAAAATCTTGAAATCTTTCATCATTATTTCCACTTCACTGGGCCACAGAAGCACCAAAGGGAGCTGTCGCAATAGAGGTTTGTGCACACCAGAGTCTCAACTGGGACACAGATATTACCTTGAGAATCTTACAGTTTGCCTAAAAATTGGAAGTTTGAGCAAATAAGACAAGTAGACCATGGGCTGTGTGTGTGCATTTGTTAGCTGCTGTAATTATTCCAGGTGAGTTCAGTCTCTCAGAAGATCCTTGACCCTAATTTTGAGCCTAAAAGATGACAAATAAGTGCTTCATAACATAGTAACATAGTATTTAAAAAATTGATCTCTCCTGTCATGTCCTACCATGTCCAAAGTTTCCCTGATCAAATAAGCCCATTGCCCCATTTAGCGCTATCATTTATAGCAAACTTTGTTGTTGTTGTTAAATTTATGATTTTTCACTGCCCTCCCAGGCAGATAGTTGATGGTAAGAGTCTTTTTTTCTTTTTCTTTTGTTTTCTGCTGCAAATAAGAACACTATTAAGCAGTTTGGGGAGGGAGAAAATAGGTAATGAATTATTAAGACAGAATGTGAGAAGGAGCCAAATAGCCTTGCATAAGAAATGCTGAGGGAAGAGGGGACAGACAAACTAGGGGTATGGGATTAACAGTCACAGACTACTGTGTATAAAATAGATAAGCGACAAGGATATGTTGTATATAGCACAGGGAATTATAGCCATTATCTTGTAATAACTTATAATGGAGTATAATCTGCAAAAATACTGAATCACTATGCTGTACACCTGAAACTAATATGATATTGTAAATCAACTATACTTCAATAAAACAGACAGGTAGGCAGACAAAAATGTTGAGAGACTGAAGTCCTCAGAGGAAGAGCAAGTACGTGGATTCGAATATTTTGGCCTGTTCTATCCAAAAGGATAGTCACCAGCTACTTGTAGCTATTGAGCACTTGAAATGTGGCTGGATTTCGAAGACAGTACAAAAAAAGACTATAAAATAGCTCATCAATAAACTTTTATGATATCACATGTTGCAATGGCAATATTTTGGAAATACTTGGTTAGAAAAATATACTATTAAAATGAATTTCACCTGTTTTTTACTTTTAATATAACTATTATATTTAAAATCACATATTGTGATTGGCATTACAATTCTATTCGATAGTGTTGATGTTAAAAATTCACTTCAGAAGGAATGAGTAAAAGACATTTTAAGCCAGTTAACTAGAGGTTTAAAATAGTCAAATTAATAGAGGTATATGTTGAATTTAAAAGCCAATAAATAATGAATATGCATTCCCTGAGGGCAGGAACCTAGTGTGTCATATTCATCTGCACATTCTCAGCACCTAGCACGGTTTCTGTCATGTACTAAGTACTCAGTAAATAAATGCATGAATAATGAATCACTCAAATTAGAATTATGAAATAAGTAGAGAGAAAGTGTTAGCTTGAGTGTCACCAAATATTTTTTAAAGAACTGTATGAAGGTTCTTACATACTGCCTAACCAAAAAGAAATTCTTCAGTAATAATTAAGGATCTCTATTGGTAAAGTGCACAATCAACTTAGGAACAAGTTTCAGAAACTTACTAGAGACTTTCTTTTTTAACACATACTACAGAAGGGAGGTGAATGGAGGAGTGTCAGTCTGGGATCTGCTGGTTCCTTTTTAGTGAAATTTGCTACCATACAACATAGGCATGGAACTAAATATCGTGCCCTTTCATTACAGGTTTAACACACTTTTTTCCCCCCAAAGTTTCTAAATCTAGCATTGATAGATGGGCTTCAGGGACACATAAATCCTCCAAAAATGTGTGCAAAACTGTATTTGTGCAAATGTATGTTTTGGGGAGAGAATACTATGGTTGTCATCAAAGGGGTCCAATGACAATAAACATATTATCCAGCCACTGCTCTACTGCAACATTAACTAGGATCAGGGTGAAAGTAAGATAATGACATCTTGTTTTGGTTTCAACATTAGGGAAAGTTATCCTTTGGCTGGAAAGCACTGGATCCACTTCTGTTTTTCACACATTACCCAAGAGGTTTGACTTTCTAGAACTTTTCTTAGAGATTTCAGGTAGCCCGACCAACATTTTAAAACATTGTAAACTATTCTAAAAAGATGAAAATAATTTAACAGCTATAAAAATGTTTGAAAATGCAAATCAATGTATTGTTTACTGGAAATATAGTATTTTTGGAATCAATTCTGGCCATGATGAAAAATTTTAAAGTAGGTCACAAACATCTTTAAAATTGTTCCTCTGCCCATACCACCAATCATCCTAATGAAATCAGTATCTGTTTTCTTACTGGCATTTAGCTTCCTTACTTTCTAAGTTAGGCTCTATCAGGGTCGGCTCTGAATATATTAACTACAGATAAATCATATGATTTGATACAAAGGAGGAAGGAGATGCCTGCCAAGCCCTTGCTCCCCTCTTTTCTGATAATAGCTCGCATAGTCTCTTTTGGAGAATTACCTCTTACTCACTGGAGAGAGTCTTAATGCGAAGCCAAGAAGTTCACTTTAGACCCACCCTCGACACATACTTCAAGGAGAATGTGTGGCTCAAGCTCTGGCAATCAGACATTTTCTTCAAACTGAACCCTTACAAACAGAATGCAACAGAAAAATGAAAAATGGTGGGATTTCATTCATCCTGGTGGTCAGACCCTGAGGATCCTAGGAGGTTCTTGGTACTTAGATTCCCAGGGCTGCTCTGTCTCTGAATCTTTCTTAAATCAGATTCTTACGCTTTTCCTTTAATTTCCAGTAAATTCAGTGGTAGACAGTGGCTCTTTATAAAGTGGATACATAATCTGAGACTAGTAATTTACTTATTCCTCAAAAGTAAAAAAGAAAAGAAGTTGAACATCTCTTCTCCATGAACTCCTGAGGGCTCAAAATATTGATCTATCCAGGAAGACTTTATTATGTCATTTGACACATGTGAAACATTAAAAAATATTAACTTGATTTACACTGAAGGCCAACTGGCTCTGAGTTCAAGAGGTACACTGATGAGAGGATCATGAGGTCGGGGGTAGCCCAGAAAGATACAAGATGGGACGTGACCCAAAACTCACAAAAAGGGATACATTTTGAGAAAACTGATATGAGAGAAGAACAATTCAGGTGGGGAACAGCTTGACCAATTACACAGAGGAAACCTATCCAATTGGCCACTAGGTAGAGTTCGTATATGAGAGAGCTAGGAATAAAGTTGGAACACTCTGAAGACACTCAAAAGCCATGCTAAAATGTTTGGGCTGTATTGTGCAGGCAATAGAGAATCTGTGTAATTACTTTAATGTGTAAAATAGCTGGACCCAGGGCAAGATTGGATGCAGGGTGGGCAGGTACGGGATTTCCATCATACCTCACATTCCAGGTGAAAAGGAAATGGAGCAGGATGGTGGTGATGAAAATGAAAATGGATTACCTGATGGGAGAAATCACACAAAGGGAGATTCCATCCGATTTGATAAATGGCTGAACTGATATGGAAGGGAGAGGGGTCAACCAATCAAACCATGACTCCAAGGTTATCAGCATAAATTATGGAAAAGCAATAATACTTTGAACTTGGTAGTCCAAGGAAGAAACTATTTTGATAATTATAATGTGTATGTAATTTCCTTTTTCTATATGCCCTTTTTGATAGGTATAAGGGGAATTGCTGAAAAGCAGCTCACACTTCAAATACCAAGAAAGCTAATATACCATAGTGTAACAATGACTCCACTCCTACTGCTGACTATTTGTCCCTTTTATTTTGAGAAGCTGATTGAAGATAATTTCCCATCCTTCCTACCTTTCTTCCTCCTTCCTTCCTTCCTTTCTGTTTTTGGAAACTTCCTTTGATGGTGTCAGTAGCTACTTTATCCCTAAAACTTAATAAGAATATTTTTACAGGTACCTACTTTCGGCTAAAGCAATAGGCTTCCCTGATCTGGGCTACTTCTGGGACTAACCTTTAAGTGGCCTGGCAGCTCCCACCTTTGCTTTCTTGGAACCCAGCTGCCATGCTATTAGGAAGTTTAGGCTATCCTGCTGAAGAGAGAGGCCACATGGGGGGGCCTTAGAGGGAAAGATACCATGTGGAAAGTGGGGCCACCTTAGACCTTTCAGCCCAGTCTAGCCTCCAGCTGAAAGCAGCTGCACGACTCCAGAGCCCACACCAAGTGGAGCAGAAAAACTACCCAGTCTATGCACAGAATTCTCAAATATTATAGACATTCATTGTTTTAGCTACTATATTTGTGAATAGAAAATTGAAACAGAAAGGTTGAGTTTGAGGTGTCTCTGAGATAGTTAGGCAGCGATCTCCAGCTGTAAGGAACTACAGAAGCTCAAAGAGAAACTGGAAATACAGATTTCGAAGCTATTCACTTAAAGATGATGAATAAAGTCAGGAACATGCAACAGATTATCTATGACAAGAGTATAAAATGAGATGAGGAAGGAGTCTAGGCCAAACTCTCATAAGGAAAGAAGAATATGGCTCATACGGAATGAGACAACACATGAGAAAGAGAAGAAAAGCCAGAAAAGCAGAAAAAATGTAAAATCACTAACGCCCAGAGAAGGGTCCCATGACGGAGAAACACGAACTCCTGTGATGAATGTTGCCAAGAAGTATGATGACAGGATCCAGTTTATATACAGAATGAAAAGTGCCTCCAAGAGGTTGAATATCATTAACATCATCTAGAGAATTAATTTCCTCAAGGAAGATATATTTGATGCCATGTCATTAACCTATCCATGATATACCCATTTCACCTTTCACCAAGTAAATTCTTATTCATATTTGATTTTAAACACAATCATTTCAAGACAGAAAATGAACAAGCACAGAGACTTACAGTTTTAAATGAATTGCAAGGGCATGAATAATTGGAAGGTTGTCTATATATTGTAAGGCTCATTGCGATCCCTTTGTTGGCTCCCAAACTGATCCAGAGAGACTGAAAAATTGTAGCACTGACTTATTGGGTATTTAATTATCATTACTTGCATGATAATTATGTATAATTCATGCCATAACACTGTGCACATTACATGGAAGGTATGATCCAGTGGAGTAACAAGGGTACTGGACTGCTGAAGTGGATCATATTTTACAATCTCCTTCTTCTATCTGATAAAGTCAGTCTCAGTAAAATCCATGTAATAATCAGTAGTAGTCATTTTCTCAATTTGTTCTTTAGTTTCAAAACAATAAAAAGGAAAAAAATTTCAATTATAAAGATAATTTTCAAATTCAGTAACATATTTCATGTATCAAAGATGTACCCTTTCCGGGCTTCCCTGGTGGTGCAGGGGTTGAGAGTTCGCCTGCCGATGTAGGGGACACGGGTTCGTGCCCCGGTCCGGGAAGATCCCACGTGCCGTGGAGCGGCTGGGCCCGTGAGCCGTGGCCGCTGAGCCTGCGCGTCCAGAGCCTGTGCTCCACAACGGGATAGGCCGCGACAGTGAGAGGCCCGCGTACGGCAAAAGAAAAAAAAAAAGATGTACCCTTTCCAAACAAAAATATTACTCCTTGTAGTTCACACTCTGCTTCAATGTTTTAAATTTTCAACACAAACAAAAACTCTAAGGGGTCATATATAATGTCAATATTGAAGGAATTCAAGTTCTATTTGTTCATCTTTATAATCACTGTCCCATCACTGTTTAAATCAAATCTCCTATTTAAATAAAGAAATATCAAGTACCACTGGACTGGACACAGCAACTTTTTCCAAAGTCAGCTCAGACGGTTCTAAACTATTACAAATTTACTCTAGAAATAAATGCATTGTAGCTGAGACTGTATGTTGGGGATCCAATATGTAACTGGCAGGTCGTTGAGTTAACTGCTAAAGTTAACTGCTAAACATTTATTGAAGGATAAGAAATAAAAATGTGTTAATCTGAAGCGTACATAAATATTAAACACAGCAGTAGCCACATCAATTGTTTAGAAATTAGACCAACAAAATATTTTGGGTGGAAGAAATATTTTATCACAGACATTGTTTAGAATTGCTGGTACATGATAATAAAAAAGCAGAACAAATTCTAGTCAATGTTTGTTTCTAAATTACTCTATAGACACTTTACTTCCTCATTGCCAACCCATTAGGAGGACTGCTGTCCATCACGTCCCACCCTATGATTCACAGATATGAACTGATTTAACATTTGGATTTCATTGTTAGCCTTTCATTTTGTCCCTGAAATCCCATTGTGCTACATGAATGAAATTTGACAAGAAATTCAAAATTTTGTTGATGCATTTCTGAGCATAACTTACAGTGGAAAACCATAAAAACTCTTCTGCAATGTTTTTTCTTAAATACTCAGGAAAAGAAAAATTGGGGGGGATAGACTTCATGGAAAATTAAGAGGCAAAAGATATTTAGAGGTGATCATTTCGATGTCAGATGGGTTATGAAACTGTGCAAAATAGAATTAGATTATAATTTTATATCGTCCATCCTCCAAATCCCTCTATTCATTCATTTAACAAACTTTTAACTGTCTCTTCCATGCCTTTCTCCATGCTAGGCATTGGGAAATAAAAAATATCTTGTCAATTAATATTCTACATAACTTTTCCCTTCAAACAACATTACATATTTAATACATTTTAAGATTTTTTGATGGAAGTTTTTGTAAAATATATACTTCTCAGTCTTTAATAAAAGGATAATTTAACTTTTCTCTTTATGTGTCAAAATCATCATTATGAGCATCTATTTTGTGTATTTTGGTACAATTCTATGTCTCCCAGCTCTTTGCCTTTTTAGCCTCTCCATCCTTCAAAGATAGCCTGTCAGCTTTCACATCTCCCGCTGTCATCTGCTTGCCTTTAACAGCCTGATGTTAATCTTAAGGATTCCTGGTTTGAAAGTCCTATGTGTAGGGAAGCTAGGCAAGCAAACTTCTTAAAAAATTTATTGGTGAATAACAGTCAATAACAATGAGTGAAGCTGTAATATATAAAAGTCTATGATTCAAGTATAGGTAGATATCTATCAGAAGGTTATAAATTACAAGAAAAAGAAAACTCCAACTCAACTACTTTTAAAAAATAAAAGGAAGTTATTAACACAGAGAAATATAAGTCCAGTCTGCTATCTTCAGCCTTATTCACTTGTTGCTTGCCTCCCAGATGCAGGATGGCTATGCAGGATATTCATTTGGGATTCCTGACTTGCAAAGTTCTGGGCAAAATAAAATCTCTATAAATACCAATTTGTTAAAAATCATACTAATTATATAGAGTAGATTTCATAAATATTCTTAAATAACTATTTAACCATCATATCTGAATTTGATTATAACCATTGTACTAAATTATCAAAAACCATACTAATCTTTAGCATTCATTCACAAATGATGATTATATGACGTGAATTCAGAGTAGTCTTTAAAAGTACTAAGTAGCAACTCTTTTGATGTGACCATTCTGAAGCTCATCAACAGTAACATAACAAATAAACATAGTTATTTCCATAACATCTTTTTCTATAAGGCAAAAGAACAAATCTCTGTGATTTCTCCAGGGGCGGGAAATCTTAAAGATTTAGATGCGAAAGTTTCTGTGAAAGTTTCATACTTTTTTATTCCATTTTTCAGCAAGGATTTGATTTGGGGAAGGCAAAAATCAAAATTTGCCAGACCTGAGCACTTCACATGGGATCATGTATGCCTGAGAACACGAATGGTTGTGACTTGGCTATCTATTAATCAAAGTGACAGTGCAATAGTTAAAAAAAAATCCACAACACTTTCAGAAATGAAGAACATTTGTTGTTGCTTTTATGCTGAGGAGAATACTCAAGGACATGACAAAGTCAGAAACACAGTGTAGAATATCATTCTGGTGAGATACGGAATCTTTGTTATTTGGGAAAATTAGCCTCTGAGGTAAAGAGCAAAATTTTACAACCTCTTATTACGAGCGGACAAAGACGGGAGGAGCTTCAAAACGGCAGAAGAGTAAGAAGTAGAGATCACCTTCCTCCCCACAAATACATCAGACATACATCTACATGTGGAACAACTCCTATAGAACACCCACTAAACGCTGGCAGAAGACCTCAGACCTCCCAAAAGGCAAGAAACTCTCCACGTACCTGGGTAGGGCAAAAGAAAAAACAGAGACAAAGAATAGGGACCGACCTGCACCAGTGGGAGGGAGCCGTGAAAGAGGAAAGGTTTCCACACACTAGAAGCCCCTTCACGGGCGGAGACTGCGGGTGGCGGAGAGGGAAGCTTCGGGGCCATGGAGGAGAGCGCAGCCACAGGGGTGTGGAGGGCAAAGCGGAGAGACTGCCGCACAGAGGTCGGTGCCGACCGGCACTCACCAGCCCGAGAGGCTTGTCTGCTCACCCTCCGGGGCGGGTGGGGGCTGGGAGCCGAGTCCCGGGCTTCGGTCGGATCCCAGCAAGATGACTGGGGTCGGCGGCGTGAACACAGCCTGAAGGGGCTAGTGCGCCACGGCTGGCCGGGAGGGAGTCCGGGAAAAAGTCTGAAGCTGCCGAAGAGGCAAGAGACTTTTGCTTGCCGCTTTGTTTCCTGGTGCGCGAGGAGAGGGGATTAAGAGCGCTGCTTAAAGGAGCTCCAGAGACGGGCACGAGCCGGCTATCAGCGCAGACCCCAGAGACAGGCATGAGACGCTAAGGCTACTGCTGCCGCCACCAAGAGGCCTGTGTGTGAGCACAGGTCACTACCCACACCTTCCCTCCCGGGAGCCCGTGCAGCCCGCCACTGGCGGGGTCCCGTGACCCAAGGACAACTTACCCGGGAGAACACACAGTCCGCCTCAGGCTGGTGCAACGTCATGTCGGCCTCTGCCGCCGCAGGCTCGCCCCGCACGCTGTGCCCCTCCCTCCCACCTGGCCTGAGTGAGCCAGAGTCCCGGAAGCAGCTGCTCCTTTAACCCCGCCCTGTCTGAGCGGAAGAAGAGACGCCCTCAGGCGACCTACAGGTAGAGACGAGGCCAAATTAAAAGCTGAACCCCGGGAGCTGTGCGAACAAAGAAGAGAAAGGGAAATCTCTCCCAGCAGCCTCAGGAGCAGCGTATTAAATCTCCACAATCACCTTAATATACGCTGCATCTGTGGAATACCTGAATAGACAATGGATTCATCCCAAATTGAGGCAGTGGACATTGTGAGCAACAATGTATATATATTTTTTCCTTTTTCTCTTTTTGCGAGTGTGTATGTGTATGCTTCTGTGTGTGATTTTGTCTGTATAGCTTTGCTTTTACCATTTGTCCTAGGGTTCTGTCTGTCCCTTTTTTGTATTTTGGGTTTTTTTAAACTATAGATTTTAGCACTTATTATCATTGGTGGATTTGTTTGTTGTTTTTGTTTCTCACTTCTTTCTTTTTTCTTTATTACTTAAAACCGTTTTAAATTTTTAATAATTATTATCTTTTAAATAACTTTATTCTATTTTATTTTTTTCTTCCTTCTTTTTTTCTCCCTTTTATTCTGAGCCGTATGGATGACAGGGTCTTGGTGCTCCAGCCAGGCATCAGGCCTGTGCCTCTGAGGTGGGGGAGCTGAGTTCAGGACACTGGTCCACAAGAGACCTCCCAGTTCCATGTAACATCAAACAGCGACAATCTCCCAGAGATCTCCATCTCAACACCAAGACCCAGCTTCACTCAACGACCAGCAAGCTACAGTGCTGGACACCCTATGCCAGACAACTAGCAAGACAGGAACACAACCCCACCCATTAGCACAGAGGCTGCCTAAAAACATAATGAGGCCACAGACACCCCAAAAAGCACACCACCAGATGTGGACCTGCCCAGCAGAAAGACAAGATCCAGCCTCATCCAGCAGAACACAGGCACTAGTCCCCTCTACCAGGAAGCCTACACAACCCACTGAACAAACCTTAGCCACTGGGGGAAGACACCAAAAACAACGGGAACTAGGAACCTGCAGCCTGCGAAAAGGAGACCACAAACACAGTAACTTAAGCAAAATGAGAAGACAGAGAAACACACAGCAGATGAAGGAGCAAGGCAAAAACCCACCAGACCAAACAAATGAAGAGGAAACAGGCAGTCTACCTGAAAAAGAATTCAGAATAATGACAGTAAAGATGATCCAAAATGATGTAAATAGAATGGAGAAAATACAAGAAACGTTCAACAAGGACCTAGAAGAAAAAAAGAGCAAACAAACAATGATGAAAAACACAATAAATGAAAGTAAAAATTCTCTAGAAGGAATCAATAGCAGAATAACTGAGGCAGAAGAATGGATAAGTGACCTGGAAGATAAAATAGTGGAAATAACTACCACAGAGCGGAATAAAGAAAAAAGAATGAAAAGAATTGAGGACAGTCTCAGAGACACCTGGGACAACATTAAACACACCAACATTTGAATTATAGGGGTCCCAGAAGAAGAAGAGAAAAAGAAAGGGACTGAGAAAATATTTGAAGAGATTATAGTTGAAAACTTCCCTAATATGGGAAAGGAAATAGTGAATCAAGTCCAGGAAGCACAGAGAGTCCCATACAGGATAAATCCAAGGAGAAACACGACAAGACACATATTAATCAAACTATTAAAAATTAAATACTAACAAAAAATATTAAAAGCAGCAAGAGAAAAACAACAAATAACATACAAGGGAATCCCCATCATGTAAACAGCTGATCTTTCAGCAGAAACTCTGCAAGCCAAGGGAGTGTCAGGACATATTTAAAGTAATGAGAGGTAAAAACCTACAACCAAGATTACCCTACCGAGCAAGGATCTCATTCAGATTCGACAGAGAAATTAAAACCTTGACAAACAAGCAAAGCTAAGAGAATTCAGCACCACCAAACCAGCTTTACAACAAATGCTAAAGGAACTTCTCTAGGCAGGAAACACAAGAGAAGGAAAAGACCTACAATAACAAACCCAAAACAATGAAGAAAATGGTAATAGGAACATACATATCGATAGCTACCTTAAATGTAAATGGTTTAAATGCTCCAACCAAAGACATAGACTGGCTGAATGGATCCAAAAAGAAGACCCATATATATGCTGTCTACAAGAGACCCACTTCAGACCTAGGGACACATACAGACTGAAAGTGAGGAGATGGAAAAAGATATTCCATGCAACTGGAAATCAAAAGAAAGCTGAAGTAGCAATTCTCATATCAGACAAAATAGACTTTAAAACAAACACTATTACAAGACTCAAAGAAGGACACTACATAATGATTAAGGGATCAATCCAAGAAGAACATATAACAATTGTAAATATTTATGCACCCAACTGAGGAGCACCTCAATACATAAGGCAAATACTAATAGCCAAAAACGGGGAAATCGACAGTAACACAATCATAGTAGGGGACTTTTACACCCCACTTTCACCAATGGACATATCATCCAAAATGAAAATAAATAAGGAAACACAAGCCTTAAATGATACATTAAACAAGATGGCCTTAATTGATGTTTATAGGACATTCCATCCAAAAACAAAAGAATACACTTTCTTCTCAAGTGCTCATGGAACATCCTCCAGGATAGATCATATATTTGGTCACAAATCAAGCCTTGGTAAATTTAACAAAACTGAAACTTTATCAAGTGTCTTTTCCGACAGCAACGCTATAAGACTAGATATCAATTACAGGAAAAAAAGTGTAAAAAAATACAAACACATGGAGGCTAAACAATGTTTAGAAACCAAGAGATCACTGAAGAAATCAAAGAGGAAATCAAAACATACCTAGAAACAAATGACAGTGCAAACACGAAGACCCAAAACCTATGGGATGTAGCAAAAGCAGTTCTAAGTGGTAAGTTTATAGCAATACAATTCTACCTTACAAAACAAGAAACATCTCAAATAAACAACCTAACCTTACACCTAAAGCAATTAGAGAAAGGACAAAAAAAAAAAAAAAACCCAAAGTTAGCAGAAGGAAAGAAATCATAAAGATCAGATCAGAAATAAATGAGAAAGAAATGAAGGAAACAATAGCAAAGATCATAAAACTAAAACCTGGTTCTTTGAGAAGATAAACAAAATTGATTAACAATTAGCCAGACTCATCAAGAAAAAAAGGGAGAAGACTCAAATCAATAGAATCAGAAATGAAAAAGGAGAAGTAACAAGTGACATTGCAGAAATACAAAGGATCATGAGAGATTACTACAAGCAACTCTATGGCAATAAAATGGACAACCTGGAAGAAATGGACAAATTCTTACAAAAGCACAACCTTCCGAGACTGAACCAGGAAGAAATAGAAAATATAAACAGACCAATCACTAGCACTGAAATTGAAACTGTGATTAAAAATCTTCCAACAAACAAAAGCCCAGGACCACATGGCTTCACAGGCGAATTCTGTCAAACATTTGGAGAAGGGCTAACACCTATCCTTCTCAAACTCTTCCAAAAGATAGCAGAGGGAGGAACACTCCCAAACTCATTCTACGAGGCCACCATCACGCTAGTACCAGAACCAGACAAAGATGTCACAAAGAAAGAAAACTACAGGCCAATATCACTGATGAACATAGATGCAAAAATCCTCAACAAAATACTAGCAAACAGAATCCAACAGCACATTAAAAGGATCATATACCATCATCAAGTGGGGTTTATCCCAGGAATGAAAAGATTATTCAATATATACAAATCAATCAATGTGATACACCATATTAACAAACTGAAGAATAAACACTGTATGATCATCTCAATAGATGCAGAGAAAGCTTTTGACAAAATTCAACACCCATTTATGATAAAAACCCTGCAGAAAGCAGGCACAGAGAGAACTTTCCTCAACATAATAAAGGCCATATATGACAAACCCACAGCTAGCATCGTTCTCAATGGTGAAAAACTGAAACCATTTCCACTAAGATCAGGAAGAAGACAAGGTTGCCCGCTCTCACCACTATTATTCAACATAGTTTTGGAAGTTTTAGCCACAGCAATCAGAGAAGCAAAATAAATAAAAGGAATACAAATTGGAAAAGAAGAAGTAAAGCTGTCACTGTTTGCAGATGACATGATACTGTAAATAGAGAATCCAAAAGATGCTACCAGAAAACTAGTAGAGGTAATCAATGAATTTGGTAAAGTAGCAGGATACAAAATTAATGCACAGAAATCTCTTGCATTCCTATATACTAATGATGAACAATCTGAAAGAGAAATTAAGGAAACACTCCCATTTACCATTGCAACATAAAGAATAAAATACCTAGGGATAAGCCTACTTGAGGAGACATAAGACCTGTATGTAGAAAACTATAAGACACTGATGAAAGAAATTTAAGATGATACAGAGGGAGAGATATACCATTTTCTGGGACTGCAAGAATTAACATTGTGAAAATGACTGTACTACCCAAAGCAATCTACAGATTCAATGCAATCCCTATCAAACAACCAATGGCATTTTTCACAGAACTAGAACAAAAAATTTCACAATGTTTGTGAAAACGTAGAAGACCAGGAATAGCCAAAGCAATGTTGAGAAAGAAAAATGGACCTGGAGGAATCAGACTCCCTGACTTCGGACGATACTACAAAGCTACAGTAATCAAGACAGTACGGTACTGACACAAAAACAGAAATATAGATCAATGGAACAGGATAGAAAGCCCAGAGATAAACCCACACACATATGGTCACCTTATTTTTGATAAAGGAGGCAAGAATATACAGTGGAGAAAAGACAGCCTCTTCAATAAGTGGTGCTGGGAAAACTGGACAGCTACATGTAAAAGAATGATATTAGAACACTCCTTAACACCATACTCAAAAATAAACTCAAAATCAATTATAGACCTAAATGTTAGGCCAGACACTATAAAACTCTTAGAGGAATACATAGGCAGAAGACTGTATAACATACATCACAGCAAGATCATTTTTGACCCACATCCTAGAGAAATGCAAATAAAAGCAAAAATAAACCAATATGACCTAATGAAACTTGAAACCTTTTGCACAGCAAAGGAAACCATCAACAAGACGAAAAGAGAACCCTCAGAATGGGGGAAAATATTTGCAATTGAAGCAACTGACAAAAGATTAATCTCCAAAATATACAAGCAGCTCATGCAGCTCAATATTAAAAAAACAAACAACCCAATACAAAAATGGGCAGAAGACCTAAATAGACATTTCTCCAAAGAAGATATCCAGATTGCCAAGAAACACATGAAAGAATGCTCAACATCATTAATCATTAGAAAAATGCAAATCTAAACTACAATGAGGTATCATCTCACACCAGTCAGAATGGCCATCATCAAAAAATCTAGGGCTTCCCTGGTGGCGCAGTGGTTGAGAGTCCACCTGCCAATGCAGGGGACATGGGTTTGTGCCCCGGTCCGGGAAGATCCCACATGCCACGGAGCGGCTAGGCCCGTGAGCCATGGCCATTGAGCCTGCACATCCAGAGCCTATGCTTCGCAATGGGAGAGGCCACAACAGTGAGAGGCCCGCGTACTGCAAAAAAAAAAAAACAAAAACAAAAAAATCTAGAAACAGTATATGCTGGAGAGGGTGTGGAGGAAAGGGAACCCTCTTGAACTGTTGGTGGGAATGCAAACTGATACAGCCACTATGGATAACAGTATGGAGGTTCCTTAACAAACTAAACATAGAACTACCATACGACCCAGCAATCCCACTCCTGGGCATATATCCTGATAAAACCATAATTCAAAAAGAGTCATGCACCACAATGTTCACTGCAGCTCTATTTACAATAGCCAGGACATGGAAGCAACCTAAGTGTCCATCGACAAATGAATGGATATAGGAGATGTGGCACATATATACAATGGAATATTACTCAGCCATAAAAAGAAATGAAATTGAGTTATTTGTAGTGAGGTAGATGGACCTGGAGTCTGTCATACAGAGTGAAGTAAGTCAGAAGGAGAAAAACAAATACCTTATGCTAACGTATATATGGAATCTAAGAAAAACAAAAAACAAATGGTCATGAAGAACCTAGGGGCAGGACAGGAATACAGACGCAGACCTACTAGAGAATGGACTTGAGGACATAGGGAGGGGGAAGGGTAAGCTGGGACAAAGTGAGAGAGTGTCATGGCCATATATACACTACCAAATGTAAAACCCATAGCTAGTCAGAAGCAGCCATATAGCACAGGGAGAACAGCTCGGTGCTGTGACCACCTAGAGGGGTGAGATAGGGAGGGTGGGAGGGAGGGAGACACAAGAGGGAAGAGATATGGGGATATATGTATATGTATAGCTGATTAACTTTGTTATAAAGCAGAAAGTAACAGCATTGTAAAGCAACTGTACTCTAATAAAGATGTTAAAAAAATAATAAAAACAGTAAAAAAATAAAATGGGTAGGCAAATGTAAAACAGATATCTGGTGGGAAGCGGCTGCATCGCCTAGGGAGATCAGCTCCGTGCTTTGTGACCACCTAGAGGGGTGGGATAGGGAGGGTGGGAGGGAGACGCAAGAGGGAGGGGATAGGGCGATATATGTATACTTATACCTGATTCACTTCGTTATACAGCAGAAACTAACACAATATTGTAAAGCAATTATACTCCAATAAAAATGTTTAAAAAAAAAGAGCAGATGAAGACAAAATACTGTAGGGTTATCACTTATATGTGGAATCTAAAAATTACAACAAACTGTGATTATAATAAGAAAGAAACAGTCCCACAGATAGAGAGAACGAACTAGTGGTCACTAGTGGGGAGAGGGAAAGGGGGAGGGGAAGTATAGGGGTAGGGGAGTAAGAGGTACAAACTATAATGTATAAAATAAACTATAAGGATACACTGTACAACACAGGGAATGTAGCCAATAGTTTATAATAATTATAAATTGAGTATAACCTGTAAAAATTGTGAATCACTATATTGTACACCTATAATATGTAATATTGTACAGCTACTATAACTCAATAAAATTATAATTATAATAAAGAGCAGATGAATACTCCAAGGAAATGTTGTCATTTTCACAGAGAGGAAATCAAATTTTATGTTTGCCTCACTAAAATATTTGATTCTAGAGGAGACACAGCTCTTTTTGAAAATCTCATGAATAAACCTATCAAAACTGAGTCCTATTTGGCAAAATACTAACAAAAATTTGTTCTCCTTTTCAGGTTATCTTTCTGTGAATCTTCTTCAGGTCTACCTATATGCTAAGTGTTGCCCTTCACCATGTTGTTTCTTATTCTGGAACAAAAGTCATTTCACTTCAAGACAGAAGCATTCTCTTTTTTCCCCTTAATCAACTAAAATGTGCCTTATTATCTTGAAACTCCTAATAGAGTCTCATTCATCTATATTAATTATAGCTTTTACACAATGTTACTTCTATTTCACAGAGAAAACTAAAGGGTGGATAATTATGAACAGTCTGTCATATTGGTGGACTAGCAGAGCTCAGAATATATACAGTTCAGTTTCTTACAGCAGAACAATTCCCTTATTTCTCAACATGGCAGAAAAGAACACGTTCAGTGACAAAGCCAAAGATATACCTTCTCTGTAGCACATACAAGTAAGGAGCAAAAGTATATACACTTAAAGTTATGCTTAACAATCAATACTTCAGTATTCTATCTTACATAGAAATGATCTAGGCATTCAATGGATGTCCATCAATTAACTCAATACAATATCTGTCCAAGGGTTAGCTGAACATCTTGGAAATTCCGTTCAAGCTGTCATATTCCTAAAGTTAATTATTGTGGAAATTTTTTAAAAAGCCTGTCAGAATAATGGTTTACTTTGGCTAAATGTATGTTTTTCATAATGTTAAATGATAACTAGAAGTATGCTGGTTTATATGATCAGTTGACCTGTATACATTAGGAAAAACATACTCATATAGAAAAAAAAAGTATGCTGTATGATACTTGATACTTAACACTGACAAATGAGAGAATATATAGCTGCTTTTATCAAACACTAAAGATTAAACATTTTTCTTGCCAACTATTTACCTAAATTATATAAATTTGAATTCTTATAATGCTTCTGTGTCGGTTTTTTGGAGAATATATATATATTAATCCAATACATTTAAAGGATCAGTAGTTCCATTTCCTTATTTTCAGGGAATTTTAGGAAAATTCAGCTTATATAAGTAGGTATTTTGATATGCTCATAAGAATAGAGCTCCTCTAATTTAAGAGCTTTATAAGGTAATATATTAATACCACCTGGAGGTAGGAAAATATTATATACTGACTCAATCAGCAGTGAAGGTATTTCTGAATTATAGATATATAGACATACAGGTACAGAAAAATAGACCTTACAGCTTCAATTCTATAATTTTGGCCATAGGGCAAGAGTCAACAAAGCAACAGAAATACTGCCCAGTCCAGATGAAAGAGCTGTTCTCTTCCTAGACAGCAAGACACTCTTCATTGATTTGAGCTGAAAAATAGACAAACAAAAAGACTAACAAACCAGTTTCTGTTGTCTCTCACTCAATAGGGATTAGATTTCTATAAACCATCAATCCATTTAGAGGGATCTCCAAATAGTCAGACCTTAAAATCAAGTTCCCAACCATTGCTGCCAACAATAGGTAATAACTTATTGGCTGTAAATGAACCAAGATGGAACAGAAACACAAAATTAGTAGAGAGGAAAATTAAAACCAGAAAAACAGAGTCAACAATGTTCTCCTGGTGCTTTGGATTCACCGAAGGAGAGCTAAGAAAAGCACATCTGAGCTTCAACTGCTATGACGTACACATATCTGTCATGGAAGTTTGCCTGGCTCTGTCATGTGAATCTACTGGACATCTTGTTGCAATTTCCACAACAGTTAAAAGATATTTTTCAAACGGGATAAAGTCATGGCGCTCATACAGATATAAAATAAGCACATGTTAAAAGATTCTAATTTAACTCATGAGTGAATGGGAAGGTGCTATAACTGGTTCAAGGATCCAAAGAATAGACACTGGAATATTGATTAGGAATATTGAAATGATTATGTAAATAGAGGTAAAACTGGTCTTACTACAGTGTCAGAGGGAAGACATTTGTTTTTAATTATTATTATTTTTTTTTTTTGTGGTACGCGGGCCTCTCACTGCTGTGGCCTCTCCCGTTGCGGAGCACAGGCTCCGGACGCGCAGGCTCAGCGGCCATGGCTCACGGGCCCAGCCGCTCCGCGGCACGTGGGATCTTCCCGGACCCGGGCACGAACCCGCATCCCCTGCATAGGCAGGCGGATTCTCAACCACTGCGCCACCAGGGAAGCCCTGTTTTTAATTATTAACGAATATGCTTATTTATAAATGTACATCATTGCAGACAATTATCAACCTCATTCCCAGATGAAACACCTAATCTATCCAAAAATCACATATTTGAGAGAGCACCATAGAATTATCAATGGCTGAATATTTATTCTGAGAGGTATACTACATTCTACATAAATTCTGTCCCAAGTGATGGGCTCAAAAGAACATGAAATTCTTATAAACACTCTCATGTGCTGTGTTAAAACAAGAGAAAACAAATGTGTCACCTGAAGCACTGCAGAAGACTGACCCCTCCCCTGTGAGTGTCAACATTTGAGGTTTTCACCAATGTTTATCAGATGCTTCAGGGTTACTCTGGCCTGTCATAGAGAACTGATCAGAGGCTGCCCAGTCAGCTTCAACAATGGGATCAGAGGCACTGGGTTTGCCATCTCTGTTCACCACTTTCTAGCCAAGGGGTCTTAAGAGATTCACCTATTCTCTCTGGTCAGCAGTTTCTTTATGTGTAAAATGGGGATAATAAGAGTTCCTCCATCTTCCAGTTTTCCCCCAAATTAATTCCTCTTGTAACTATAAACTGCTGCATAACACAGTGCCTGCTACAGTGCCCTTACTAAATAGCTGTATAGCTCTCATTCCCTATAGACCGGATGTTTACACATGCTTCCTTGAGATATCGATGGGCCTGATTCTCATGTGATCGCTGGGTCCTTGGGCCACTGGCTGTGAAAACCATGGCCTGCTGAACCTAGAGGAGAGATGGAATGTCACAGAAGAAGGCAGGTCTACATCCGTGAACCAGACAGTTCTCACTCTAGTTTCCTCTCTGCTCCCCTTTGCCTGGTGACTCCCCCTCTCTCTGCCTCTTTCCACCATCTTTCTAAAGCAGAAGGACCCAGCTTGGCCTTTGGCTAATTCACAGGAGTGTCCCAAGAATAAAGCAAATAGTGTTGGAGATGTATTTAGAGCTCTTTGGAATACGTGCTTGTATAAATCCAAGAAAACTTTCTTGCCATGTAATGCCTATTAAACTTCATATACACAGAAACCTCATTGTCAAGACGCTCACCCCACAAATATGTGATTTGCTGCAGAGAGCCATGAAGCCCTCCTAACTTTTGCCAAACTCTACTCTTCTTCTTCTGTTATTTGAGTAGCAAGTAGACTTCTCCCCAGCAACTGTGGGTAGAGAATCACCGTTAGCTAATCAGAGAACACCAACAACATTACCACCTCTGCTCCTCTCTACCGCCCCAAAGTAAAAGCAACTGTTTGTCCAGGCCATTGGTTTCTCATAGTTCAATGTCCTTCAGCCTACAGGAAAGCTTCTAGGGTTTGTAATGCCAGAGAACTAATCATATTCCAAGATCTCAACGTGTTAAAGAGCTGTCTGGTTTTTAAAAACTATTGTTGGATTGTTGTAGCACAAAACATAGTCTCCTGGATATTTCACAGGAAAGCACATCAGAGGAATACATTAAAGGCAGGAGAAGCCATAGTAGGTGAGTAAACCATGTTGAGTTAGTGATTTTGTGTGGTCAGGTCATCAGACCCTACAGTCCATACAGGAGCCAATGGGTAATAGTCACAGTGACACCTGTAGGGAGCCAAGCTTCCTGGGCTCTTTCAGACTCTCTGATGTCCAAGGTAGAGTTTGGAGGTTGAGCTTTAATGAATCTTGTTGACAAGCCCTCTACGGAGTCAGTGGACATGGGAAAATCAGGTAGAGTAATACTGCCATCCCTTTAAGAACAGCACTTCAGCTGTGCTTGAGGATTCCACAGGAAACATGGGAGCCATGGCCAGCATAGCAATAGTCTAAATGTAGCATCCTGCTAAATGCCCCTCCAGCACATGCACAGGAATCCTCCACCTAGGAGAGGAAGGCAGACTGAGAGTGAGAATCACTGCCCTTGGGAAAGTATCAGCCCACTCAAGTTTAGACCTCTTTGTGCATTTCTAAAAGGTGTGTAATTTCAATATGTAATAGAGCCTTCAACGGATTTAACGACTAGTCTCAAAGAACTTCATGCTGTTTCTCATATAAGCTTTAAGAGTAACAGCCAGAGTTACTCTTCCTCCAATTTACTGAGAGACACTTAAACCACGTACTCTACTACCCATTCAATAAATATAATTTTCTTTCGTCCTATGAACCAGCCCATAATACTACAGTTCAGGAAACTGAATCAAAGAGATTAAGTAACTTTCCCAAGACCACATAGCTAGTAAGCCATAGTACATCCAGGACAGTAACAGAGGCCTCTCTGACTCAAAACATTCTGCTCTTTCAACCTTATTATAACAAACTTTGTATTGTCATGCTGCTTAACTTTTTACACCAAAAATCAAGACCAGTGGTCTGAAAGCAAAGAGAGTATCTGAAAATAGGACTGCCAAGGAGAACACGCTCAACTAAAGGCTTCATGAAATCAGGGATGTGGCTTGTTGGGGTCTTCTATCCCCAGCACCTAGAGCAGTGACTAACACAGAAGCTAAGTCAGTTTATTAGACTAGTACTTCTCAAACTTGAATGTTCTTCCAAATCACCTGCAGATCTTGTTATTATGCAGATTCTGATACAGTATGGGTGGGGCCTAAGATTCTGTATTCTTACCGTGCCTGCAGATGTCCATGCTGCTGATTCAAGGACCATACTTTGGGTTCTCCTGGGTGGTATAAATGATTCTCAGGGGCTCTCTCCCTTAGGATCTGGAGCACAGGCACCATGGCTTGCTCTGAACAATGTTGAATGCAAGTAGCATAAATGATCAGACCTGATGTCATTGATTAACATATATAAGCATTCTACTGAATTATTTATTCTTTAACTCAGCTGGTGCCTGGTTTTACTTTAACATAACTCACCAGAAATCAGCAACATCTGACCACCTGCCACAGCTTCATCTAGATGATCGCCAGGCACTTACCACTAGGAAAAAATGACAGAGGCCAAGCCTATCTTTATTGCCTCCGCAATTCTCTCCTTATTCTTTCCCACTCTTTGATTCTCTCTTCCATCACAGTGTGACCACCCTTCAAAACATGTTCTCTGAATGTACGGATACCAAGGGGAAAAGGGGTGGGGTGGGATGAATCGGGAGACTGGGACTGACATATACACACCACTATATATAAAATAGATAACGAATAAGTACCTACTGTACAGCACAGGGAACCCTACTCAATACTCTCTAATGGCCTATATGGGAAAAGAATCTAAAAAAGAGTGGATATGTGTATACGTATAGCTGATTCATTTTGTTGTACAGGAGAAACTAACACAACAATGTAAAGCAACTATACTCCAATAAAAATGAATTTTAAAAAGTGTTCTCTACCAAGGAATCACGTTACCAAATAATATTCCCTCTTTTAACCACACCCTCCACGTACATGGTGGATGAGGACGAGGTGATGATGCTGTTAAACAAGCTCTCATGTGTGGATTTCCTACTGTTTCAGTAGTTAGAAATACTTCACTCTAAGTTGCATATGACTCATAGCTTCCATCCATTCTCAGTATTACAGCTCTCCATACTACACACAAATAAGACCATATTCCTCGCTACTTTGTTCATTGTCATTTTGGTTCATTCAAAGAAAGCCTTATCTATTATACAGTAAATTCATAGGGGCAAAGGTCTTACCTACTGTTGCTTACCACTGAATTTCTAATGCCAAGAATAGTGGCTGACATAAAATAGGTGCTCAGTAAATATTTACTGAGTGAATGAATGTGTGCATATTAAAACAAAGCATGCTGATGCTAGTAGACCTCTACGGCAGCATTTCTTAAACTGAGTTTTAAGAGTTCATGAGAGAAAATTTAAAATACTGTATTTCTATTTTGGAGATAATCCAAAACTATTAACTACTATGTAATTAAGCATTGTCACAAGATTTCAGTGCTGGAGATGTAACCGTGCTTATGACTGAATCAGAGCCAACTAGTTCCATTGGGTGGGTAAAACCAAACAAAAGGTACAAATGAAGTGTCTGCAGTAGTTTGAATAGACAAAAGCAGAGGGAAAATGGAGCTATAATTTGGCATTCAATGGTGTACACGTGCAGGACTCAAGAGCGCCGTTGCAACTGGCAGAATAGGGACAGTAGATATTCTTAAGCAGAGGCCCATTGGTATCATTTGCCCATTTGGAACATTGGGCATCTTATCTTGCCCCTGACATCAATTTCCCCAGGGAAGAGCAATGTGTGTGGGGGGGAGTAGCCCAGTGGCTTCTTTCTTTTGAACCATGTTTATAAAAATCAAAGTTTTGCGAAATACCATTTTTCAGGAAGGAGGGAGAGGCGGGACTGGGTCTAGAAAGAATTCTCTCACATTCCTTTTGCTCCATTAGTTTTGACACTGGGACTCAAGATATGAATTTCAATAACACATGGAAGAATAACTGAGTAAACGCCTCTTTTGCCCCTTAAAATTCGAATGGCACCTCTCGCTAGTGCCAGCTTCACATAAGACCTTGTGAAGTCCATGGTTAATTATAGCTGCCGTCTAAACTACCCGGTTTCAAATTTCAGGGTGTTATTGAGAAATGCCCCTTGCATGTAACTTCGGACTGGCCGAGTTTCATTTTTAGGATGATGTAATGATGACTAGTTAACAAGTAAATATTGAAAACTGATAGCAACATACTTTGCTGTGCTAAGCAATTATGGGAGGATGTATACTTTCCTGGTTTTGTTCTAAATATGCTGGAATCAGACAAATATAATTTAACTATGTGTTCCAAGAAATACCTGCTCTTGAACAAATAGAGTGTGAACCAAGCAAATGCTTTATTGAAAAAGACTAACGCTCATTAATAATCATATAAAGATCCACACACTGTGTGTCTACTCATCCAAAACCATCATGACATAAACTCAGTCCAATCGCAACCATATCCCCACTATGCAAAACCCGCCATGAAATTATCCAGCCTGGGTTAGAAACCCCCCAAATATTCCTTTTTGACATACTACCAACACTCCATTCAGTTGGTGTTCTCCCTTTACTGCAGTAGGACTAATTAACTTCGCTCTGCTCAATCAACAGGTTATTCTGTTGTCAACAGCATTAAACAGCCAGAACTGCTCTTATCTTTGTGAGAGGGTACAAAGGAGTAAGAGATATATTTTCTATCCTTGAGAACTTTATCCTCATGACAAAATGCGTATGTGCCACAAGAATTCAAAGGTGTCAACGTTTCCACCAGGATTCCAGGGAAGGTTTCAGAAGGACCCGCTCTTAGCTTTGAGGTGCCTGCAAGACTAGTTTAGGAACTAAAACACATTTTTAAAAGTTTCCACAATAATAGAGATCAGGACACAACTGTGTCTAATTTTTCCCTCTGCAAATTCTGTTGGCATTTTGTTCCAGCAGGGGCCTGGGAGGTATGGCAGTAAGATGGAAAAAGCCTACTGGTTATTCAGGAGAGCTGGATTTCATTTCCAGCTCTTCCACTAACTTACAATCCAAGCTCTGAGAAGCCACTTGATGTATCTGAGTTGTACTCCTCAATCTGACAAATGTGGGTGCTGTATATAATGCATGATCTCTAAAATCACTTTCAGTGCTAATGGTTTAGAATTCTAGCTCATATCCATTACTTAAAGGAAAAATATTTGTAGATTTCCTTTTAAATCAGCACAAGCAAAATCTAAAAACAATAAAGCAGCTTTAAAGTGTGTACTGTGCCAGCATCTTTGTTTGCATTTACGTATGCTTATCTGTGTGATGTACACAACTCACATAAATGCTAAAAGAATACGTGACATAATATATGTGAGAAAGCTATATTGTAGGCCTGCTCCACTTACTCAGGGGAATCCATCTCATTTAACCTAGTTTGGACTGTACTGAGATGGAAGATGTTTTATTTCCATAATATAAGGTTATTTTAGGCTTAGATTAAGACAGAATGAGTCATATGTGAATCCCATAAATTGATGAAGGCCCAAATTCACAAATAGAACAGAGAATTCAATAGTAAAGGAAAATGGAATTGCTTGTTGTCTTGTGTAAGTTAATAAGGCATCCTTGCATGTTGTTTCCTGTCTTCACATCTTAAATACTATGACATCTCGTTGTCCGCACTCAAATTGCCAAATAGAAAAATTGCTGTCAGGGCTTCCCTGGTGGCGCAGTGGTTGAGAGTCCGCCTGCCGATGCAGGGGACGCGGGTTCGTGCCCCGGTCTGGGAAGATCCCACGTGCCGCGGAGCGGCTGGGCCCGTGAGTCATGGCTGCTGGGCCTGCGCATCCGGAGCCTGTGCTCCGCAGCGGGAGAGGCCACAACAGTGAGAGGCCCGCGTACCACAAAAAAAGAAAAAAAGAAAAAGAAAAAAGAAAAATTGCTGTCAGAGTCATCTACCTAAAACACACCATGCTCTAAAACCTATAATGGGTCCAAGGAGGATGACAGACACATGACAATGACCTAGATCCAACTTACACCTTGGAGTCTAATGCAGCTGAGCCCAGTCTAGATGAGCCAGCTGCCCTCACCCCGCTCCCACCCAGCAGATCCACAGATGCATGAGTGAGAATTAGGGATTGCTGTCTGAAGCCACCAAGTTTTTGGATAGTTTATTATGAAGCAGTAATGGGGAAGTAGCTAAGTAATAGATCAAGGAAAGACTATACGGGAATAAAAATAAATAGTTCTTCTGCCTGAGCCAGTAACACAGGCTCTCCCAACCTGTAGAGAGAGCTCTCCATGTGGAGACACGCATACATACAATCAGGGCTGGTAACACGTGCCCAAGTTTGAGGGAGGAGAAAATAAGAGGAAAAAGTAATTTATCTAATTAGTTAAAAACACATTTTAAGCCATGATGATAAATAGTAATAATAATAAAAAATCAATTAAAAGCACTAGTATAAGTGTTATTGGATATTTCTAAACTAATGTTAAAGAATTTTAATTCAGGAAAATATGCTACTTTAAAAGTACTTGAAATAATGTACATTAAAGGGAAAAGAAAGATATTCTGGGGCAAAATACCACAAAAGGAAAAGGAGAAACCATCTTGCTATAGGAAAATCATGGAGACTACTAAATCAAGAAAGGAAAAAACAAACAATGTCTACCTTTGTCTGATTTTATTTCACAGTCTAGTGGCCTATATAAAATGGTTATATAAGAGCAAAGCAATTTAAAATTATATTCATGAGAGCAAATCTATAACAAAAAAGTCTATAACTTCAGAGAAGAATTCTATATAGATTCAATAAACAAATACAGAAAATGGCTAAGTGCCACTGTATCTTTTTTATTCCCATAAATTTCTCTCAGATTCTCTTAAGATGTTACATAGACTTTGGTGTTGGCTCAGAGTCTGAAAAGAATAACTTGCTTTGGAGTTGAGATTAGAGGAACATCCTTTTGAACTAGAACTACATATATTATTTATACATTTTATTAGCATTCTAAAAGTTCATGAAGGAGTCAACTAAGAAATAGAATATCTAATTGGTCATCTGAGACCTTAATTAATGAGTTTTAAAATATGCCCTGCCCCGGCAGAAAAAAATGGTTATAGAAAAAAGCAATTTCAGAAAGGAAATACAGTCCAGGGTCTGTTGTAAGAGAATACATAGATAAGACCCTGTGCTCATTTGCTGCCTTTGCTTTCCTATTTCAGTTAATAAAAGTTCAGTTCTCATAATAACTGAGGCCTCAGCTTCCACTGACATACGTCTGTCCCTCACCATCCACACTGGATCATCTGCCAAATCCTATCTCTAATATGCCTTTTATACGTCCCGTGCCATCATCCTCACTCTGACCTCAATTCCTCCCATCAGCCCGGTTTCAACAGGCTATTGTGAAAGGTGACAAAAAATGGCTACAATACTTTGCAGCAACTTCCATCAAAGGTGGAGACCATTTCCTTATCCCTTGGATAGGGGCTGGCCACATGATCTCCTTTGACCAAAAGAATGTGGCAGAAATGATGTAGTGTCAGTCTGACCCTTGACCACAAGAACTTCCATTTCTTCACTCCTGGAAACTGTTACCATCATGCAAAAACGCCCAGGCTAACTGGCTAGGTAATGAGAGACACACAACTCAGTCATGTCTATCATGCCAGCCACAGTCAGCCAACCCCAAAATAAAGAGCTGGCTTGATGACCAACAGCTGACACAGATGCATGTGTGAGCCCAAAAAAACCACCACTCAGGAGAGCACAGGCCAAACTGTCAACTCAAAGTATAGTGAGACAAAACCAAAAATAGTTCTTGTTTTAAGCCCCCAAACAGTCTTTGTTCTGACGTAGTCTGCTACACAGTAAACGCTAAACTGATAACCTACTAATTCATCCACTCATGTAGAAATGTCACTTCCAACCTGGTGGGAGTATCATGAAACTGGAGGTTTAAGAACCTAAAAGAGCAAGAAATTCTTGGAGGCTGAGAGTGGGGACAAGGTGATAGAAAAATAATTGAAAAATAGTAAGATCTTCTTCAGAAACTTTTGATGTCCGTCTCCCTAGCTCTTGTGTACTCTTCCTTTCCTCTCCCTAGATTGGAAACCAACTGCCTATTGAAAAGAAGACAAGTGAATTCTGGTATTTCTGGGCTCATTATCATAATAATTAGCATAAATGTGGGGTATCTGTAACGTGTCCAACATAACGCTAAGTGCTTTATGCTTATGACTTCATTTAATCCTCACAACAGCCTTAAGAGATAGGTGTAATTATCATCTTCATTTTACTAACAAGAAAACTGAAGTATAAAGAAATCTCTTGCTCAAGCTTACATAGTAAAGGGCAGAGAAGTGCTTTAACCCCAGGGGATTTGCTTAGTCCTCTTAATCAACCTGTTCCCCTACCTTCAACACTGGGTTGGAGCTTAGCAGCCACAATCATCACTCTCCAGTCGCCACGGACACCACTATTCCCAATTCTTCTCACATGGCTTCTTAATGTGTAACTATTTTTCCTCTGTAGGCATCTGACATCGACTGCACTCCTCATCCTTGTTTGGAGCAGTGGTTCTGAGAGCTTTAAATCTGCTGATGACTGTATTCCACTGCCAGAGAATCAGATTTAATTGATTTGGAGTATGGCCTGAACATCAGGATTTTTAAAAGCTCCCCCAGGTGATTCTAATGGACAGCCAAGGTTGAGAATAACTGGTACAAAGTGATGAGAGAGTATTCGTTTCCCTACTCCCCTCTTCTGAAGAAAGGTACTTATAAAAAGTACCTTATAAATCAAAAATCAAGTCAGGTTATAGCAGAACCAGCAATAATTGGAGGTAGAAAAGTAGACTACCTTCCTGACATCATTTTAGGATCCTGTCCCCCAAAATGCCTTTCTCATATGCCACACTGTCTGAACTTCTACCATCAGGAAATGTTAAAGCTTATATCACTGTATTTTTTTCCACCATCATCATTTAAAATACAAATACACTGTCCCCCCTTTACCCCCAGAGAGGATAAACTTGCTCATGGAATTCTTACAGCTATGTTTCTTCATTTCCCAGATCGCTCTCCTCAGGACAGTCACACGTTCAGAATGGGGTACTGAGGGAGCAGCAAGTCTAATTGTTAGAGAAAGGGAAACATGCTTTTGGATCGTGGGTCACTACTCTTGGGAGTTATGACTCTGCTAGGGAACAGAGGAATGGAGTCTGAGGACTTCTGACAATGTGTAGGAGGGTGGAGGTGAGGAGTAGACCTAGCAGGCTCGGGTGAGGTGTAGCAGTATATGGAGGACTCTGCTAAGTATTGCTTTTTACTTCTGCCTAGAGTCTGATAACAGTACTTTTCCTTTTTTTTTAGAAAACGTGTTTGCGCACTCATTTATGAAATGTGCATAAAGTATCTGCAGTATTTAAAAAAAACTATTGAAAATACAAAAATGTCAAAGACATATGCCCTCAAGGAGTATAAAATCTTAAACAACTTTTAATAACATTGTAATAAAACAGAGAAAACAAGATTGAATCTCGTTTAGTTTTGTTAAATTCAAGAGCCTAAATTAAATGTCTAAATTTGGTTGGCCTGAATTACTGTCTAATAACCTTTTGTAATTCATTGACAATTTTCAGTCCTAAAATGGAAACTGAATCACTGACAAACACTTCTCATTTTGAACTAAAGCAGTGCCCTAGAAGTGGAAGAATTTACTGAAGTTTTTTCTTTTGTAACCAACGAAGTCTTTATGAAATATAAATCAATATTGGAAACCAAAACTAAATTCAAAACCCCGGAAACTTAACCTAGACTAATGGAAGGCTTGACAACTTCAGCAGAACAACAAAAAGAATTTTTCTTTCATCTCAGCTATATATGAAACTAATTCTGCTAAATAGAGGGAAAGTATTGATTTTCACTTGTTTGGTAAGACCTAATATAATCTCTGACCTTCTAGAAAGAGTCACTACCTTACAGTCAAGGCAACAGGGACAAGAATGATAACATGTTGGGAAAAAATCAACAGTTGAAAATTAATTATCATATGGTACTAAGAAGCTATATGTCATAATAATCATAAGGATCATAGAGGACCAAGAGGACTTTGAAAAAGGTGGATGAAGATAACAAACTGTCCCAGGGATTCCTCAAAATCTGAAGCAACTAAAAAGACCTCCCCTTCTAGTCTACTGCCATCTCTGAAACTCCTAGTTACTTACTCCTTGATGGTCTTCTGAAGAAATGAACACTTTAATTGCATTAAGACATGATGTTGAATGAGAGGAAAAAATCATTAGAATTATACAGTCATAGAGAGCTGGAATTAGAAAATAATCTAAAGAGTGTCTTGTCCAGCTGTGTACCCATGTATCATGGGTAGGAGGTATTAAACATGCAGACTGCAGGGCCCCATCCCCAAAGATTCTGATTTAATTGTTCTAGGGTGGGACCTGAGAATCTGTAGTCCAGGTGATTCTGCTGAGGGTTACCTGAAGTCCACACTTGCAGAAACCCTACTCTAGTCTTTCCCTTTTATAAATGATGACATAGAGGGTAAGAATGAAGCTGCATATTTGGAGAGAAATATCATTGTAATGCTTTCAGGGGTTCTTCTTAGATTCAACTAAACATTCAGACTCTTAAGACTATCTCAGCCGCACTTGCCATGAACCTACTCAGAAGATACAGGTCAGATGATAGAGGTCCTCTCCACCAGAGCCCTTGCAGCAGTTCATGTAGATGAGAGTTCACACAGACCTCTGGGAGCAATCCTGTCCCAGATGACATAGTTCAGGTTCAAGGAAACAGTTCTACAACAGGCAGTTGGGTAACTGCTCTAGATTAGAAGAAGTCTCACTCCTCACAGATACAAATGTTGCTTGGAACAATCCACTGGCATAGCTTCCAAAGTCCTCCAAGGGGCATGCCCCATATCAAGAGTCCCTACACCCAGGGAAGCCCCAAACTACGAATTTTGAGAAAATATTTATGGTTTTTCCAGTCCAGGTGCATTTTACCCATCAGAAGGCATTTTAACCTATGAAAACAGTTGACACATACCATCTTACCTAGGTTTCTAAGATAGTAAAGCTAGGTGGTTAGCCATAAATTTCTAGGATAGTAAAGCTAGGTGGTTAGCCATAAGTCAGTTTGTCTTGCAACATGGTTTTGTTAACATTTAATACCACAATCATAAACACAATTCCCCAAATGATATTTTTACATGGATCTACCTAAATGGCTATTGCTGATACTATCTCACTTTTACAGAGAAATGCCAGGGATGGGAGGATGATGAAGTACAACAGGTTTTTTTTTTTTTTTTTTTTTTTTTTTTATGAGCTGCATTGAGGGGCATGTGGGATCCTAGTTCCCCGACCAGGGAGCAAACCTGCGGCCCCCGCATTGGAAGCATGGAGTCTTAACCACTGGACTGCCAGGGAAGTCCCACCACTTTTTTTTTTTTTTTTTAACCAGGTAACTCTTTCATACAACTCAATACAAGTCCCTATGTGGTCAAGAAAGTGCCTCAGGATATTCGCCTTACCTTTCCCTCATCTTTCCAAATAAAAGTCTCATTTCATAAGGAAAAACAAATTTTCAAGAAACAGACCAGTGTAACAGACCTAGGAAAAAACAATTCTTTTATCTATAAATTTATTGGAGTTGGGGAAAAATAGGAACAAAGGCATTGTTCATTCTTTGTCACTAACTGTGAACTTGAGCAAGTCAATTGTATTTCCCAGTTTCCTTTTCAAATTCTCCCCAAATTCAGGTTTCCATTACCTTTCTGTTTTGTTTTGTTTTAGTTTGGTCTTTTGATATGTGAAACTCAAGCAACTAAAGATAATGCATGTATATATGCATGTAACTTGACTGTATCATCATTTGGTAAAAATTTAAAGACCAATAAAAAAAACTTTAGTAGTACTAGTATTCTCTAAATACTCATGAAAGATGTTTCAAATAGTTTTCATTTTCTAAAAGGAGTCAAATAAAGATAAGCAAGATCTTTTATGATTCTTCTGATGTAGAAATGTGCATTATAAATTTCTAAGGGGGGGCTTAAGCATCCAGCACTCCCTAAACTTCTTTGACCATGGAACACTTTTTTTGAAAACAACATTTACTTGGAATACAACGTGGAAAAATACTAGAAGACGTATTTTCATGCAGTGTCTCTAAACATTGAGTACCTTTGGAAAAAGGTTTGTTTCAATTTTATTGTGTAACTGTGTCAAGAATTTCTGCATTAAAAAAAATGTGAGCAGTTCTTGTACAACACCATCCTCCTACTGTGAACTTCAAGATAAAGAAATTGTAATGACCAGGGTATTCAATCTACATCAGTTTTATATATATATATATATATATATATATATATATATAAAGAAAATGACTTTGGAGAGTATCTAATACAAATGACTTGTAACACTGTTGACTCCAACTTTCTATAAACAATGATTTACTTTCTAGAATAGGTTTTAAGGTGACACATTAGAGTTGAATGATTATATACTTTAATTGTCATTCATGAGTAGAGGGACTGTAAGAAATTACAATTGTCTTGAAGTGAAAACTACATATTGGACAAAAATTAAAATCCTTTTGTCTCGTATCAGTTTAAGAATAAAAATAAAACAAAATCAGAGACAACAAAAACAAAACCAGAAAACTTTTTCATGATAAAATCCTTAATCCTGTAATATCCTGATGTGAACTGAAAATATTTAAGATCGAAGGAAATAATTATCGTCAAGAGTTTTTTGACTACTTATAAGATAAAAGACACTGTGAGGGACTTTAAGGGTCTTGCCAGATTTTACAGTCAAGAACAGTACTTGGCATATAGTTGCTCAATAATTATTCACTGAATAAACTGATGAACAAAAAGCAGCATCATGAAACTCTAAGACCTCCAAGGGCTCTTAATCCTGAGACAAACATTACAGAGTATAGTGGCATCATAGGAAGAAGGGAGATAAATGCTATGATAATTTGGCACTGAAAAACCCATTCTTTTGTCCCTTCTGTTTCTATCACCCTCTCCCAGAAACTCAGCATGCCACAAAACAGCTACTGAAATGCAACTGGGAGAGTTCTACATTGCAGTTATATCCATGTCTCTCTGTACATTATATACTTTACATATGGGAGGGGAAATATACAATAGAATAAAATAGAGGAGACAACTACAGATTACAGAAACAAGATTAGAAAGGCATCTATTAGAAGAACAAGGAAAACTTCAACCTAACTGGAAATAAACATCTATATTTTCCTTGACATCAAATGTTCTCAGGTCTCTTGATGGACCTAATGGATAAATAGTAACTACTAGGAACTAATCTTATTTTGATGCATTCTAGGCTTCGTAAAAGGGCATTAGGGCTAAGCTTCAATATAGTTTTAGGATACCTGTCTTTAAATTCTAATTTTGGAATAGTTAGGGACTTCGAATCAGCATTACAATATGAAAAGTACGCTCAAGAGTAACTGCTTAGACAAATGATTTTACATGTATCTTTTGGATGACAGACAAATAACATACACAATCTTTTTCATATGTTTTCTCCTGCTTTCATTTATACAAGGACAATAAAGAAATTCAAGTATAAGATTAGAAGCTCTTATCACAACTGTTTGTGGGCAGGTGATTCAGTGAAATGTAGTACTCAATATCATTTGTCAGGGGAGGCTTAAGTGGCTCAAGAATGGAATCCCCTCCTGGTATTCTGTGATACTCGTCTATCTATCTCTTTTGCTCAAGACTGTGATCTTAGGCAGACTTAGTATTAAATCAGCCTAGTATTTAGTAAATAAAGCAGAAATTGTAGATGTTTTCATACTTATTAATATCCTCTTTATAACTAAGAGCTAGAAGTAAGGAAACCACCTAAAGCTACAATAAAAGTCTTAACAATCTTAAGCACTGTGTCCAAATTCTCAACACCCCCTTACTTTTAGTAGTAATTGTGGGCAGAATAAATATCACGGTAAACTCACCAGTGGAATATAATAGCAGAGCAAAGGTGATACTGTTGGGCTTTTTCACCTTCAGATCTTTTTCTAAGAAAGCATCTATTGTCCACTGTATTAAAAAATTATTTTCATATGCATTGGAAAATGTTTTTTTTTTCATTTAATTTGTCATTTAGATTAGTTACTGCTGTTTCAGAAGTAAACTTGGAATTAAGGAGCATGAACATAAATTTATATATAGATGCACACAAAATACTTAGCTACTTTTTGATTTAAAGAATACATTTGATAATGAATTTTACAATTAGGTGTTTATGGAATCTTTCTAAAACATAAATCTCACAGTTCTGGATATCAGCTATAATTTTTAGGGTCCAATCTATTTTATCTTTTATTAGTAATACATCTGTCTGATGGAGGAAAAAACAGTCATTACATTGTTCTATATGACAGTGACACTGCTGTGTCCTTACTAAAGACTGGAACTGCCTTCACACATTTTCATATGATGGATCATATTGAAACATTAGTTAAATCCCCTCCTATATCCATGGTAACATACATGAATTTATCAGACTAATAGGTTCTACATTACAAACCTGTGTTTGGTAATGTTATTTCTAGCCCAAATCAATAGTTTGATACTTTCCTGGGAATATGTGAATTAGGCATATATTAATATTCAAATCATAATATATTTTCATTTATCTTACATTGATAGGCATTTTAACATGACTATAAGTTGTTGAAAAGTAACTGTGAATTTTTTCTTTAGACAATCTGCTTTCTAATTATTAAATATAAAATGGAAAAAAATGGCATCTGTTATTATTTTTGCATTGTATTTATGGTCATGACAAAATAACAAGAAAATTAGTCATCATATATCCTTCACACTGAACTAAGAGTATAGTGTTGGGGCAATATGATAAAATGAGGAATGTTAGGCTTTCAAGTTATATGGTATTTTTTTCCATTTGAACTTTATATGAACATGCTCAAAATGCAAAGCATTTCCTGTTTTCAGCCTGAAAATGAGCCTTGATGTTATTAACATACCCCAGGTGAGTCATGTTCTAGCCATGTGGCCTTGGACAAGTTCCTCAGACTCTCTGAGACTGGACTCATGATCTTATTAAGAGATGCATGAAGAGAGTAGGCTACAGAGAAGAAAATACCATCTCAGTTATATTCTTTTCAATCAAACTCTGGTCAGAACCTTTGCATTGTTATAAGATATCATATATCATATTCATGGCTCCATCCCCAAGTCTATAATGATAAAGCTTCAATGGTTGGGACCACCTAACTAGAAAATATAAGGCATTTAACTGCTAGAATGTGGAGGAATAAGGCATATTTCTATATTATTTTGTAAACAATTCTTTTCAGTTTTGATGAAGCAGGTAGAACAGAAATTGCATCAGACGAGAACTAAAGTGGCTGTCAAAGCTCAGTGACAACAAAATCTATGGTGGATAGTTTCTCAAAGTCATCTGCAGTTGTCTCCATGGACATTCTCAAGGACTACCACATCTCTCTTTAAACCAAGTGATATAGGGTTGAATAAATATTCTGTTTAAGACCTTCCCGGCTCCCTTTTCTTTTTCTTTTTCTATAAAATTGAAATCTTGTTTCTGAAGGGCCAGAAAACTGTTGGTCTCTATTATACTGTATTTATTTATGGCAAATCCTGTTCTTCTCTTTACAAACCTATGAAATCATCTCAGTTGAAAATATGAACGAGGCCTAGTCCTAAATACTATTTGACCTAATAACCCCTTCTGTTTTATATATGATCCATGGTTCAAAATAAATACGCCCAATTGAGAGTTCACTTGATAACTGAATAATTTAGTTTGAAACAATATGGAAGATTTACCCAGAAATCACCAATTTAATGCTGGTGAAATAACAATAAATTATCTTGTATTTATATAGAACTCTAAAGTTTTCAAAAGAACATGAAGTTCATTATTTGTTCCTGAAAAAGCTCCTGTGTATACAATTGGTATACTCTTAATCCTGGGTTTATGACGTTTTAACATCACTGATCCATACATGGCTCTTTTTTATTCGATTTAATTATGCTTATAATCATATGAATTCATTGTATATCAGATGAATAATATAATAACGAATTGATTACTTTTGATTTTAAAAATAAGTTTAATAGGCCAGAAGGGAAAGATAATTATTATTGGTTCAACATATAATCGAGTGCTTATTATGTACCATGCACTATAATACATTTCCTTTAGCAATCTGAAACATTACACTGGAATTTGGGTTATTCCATTCCCCTTCCATATGCACTTGTATGAAGTTAATGACAACTCTCATGTAGCCAGCTGCTGGTTCTGTGCACTACTTCTTCCTTGCAAGTCCCTTTGAAACTGCCACAACTCTCTTATCTTCCAAACAGGGAAGATGCTTGCCAAAAAGAACTTCAAATGAAAGAAAATCTTGGTACCCTACACAAAGAGTATCTGTATACTTACCTAAATGTCTAGCTCTTCTTTTTTGTTAATGGAAGTAATGTTATATGTCATTTTTACATTGTTTTCTATGTCAGTCTGCATTAGGATCAGACTGCCAATTACTGTATACTTCCATGAACTGCATCAATTTCATCAGTCAAATACTTGACTTTTCTGAACTTTTCATAAACTTTTATCAGGAATAAACTTCTAGGAGCAGAAGATGAAGTTTTTCTTACTTCACTTATTTTCTAAAGGAAGAATACTGGAAATCGGATTGACCCATAAGCAGAAGCTTTATCTTTTTTGAGAGAAGAGGAAAGAAAAATTGCTTTGTTACTTAAATCCATTCAGGCCCTTTGGCTTCACTTCTTGCTTTCGAAGCCTCCCACCCTTCGGTGAATTTATGGGCAAAATATTGTCTCAGTCCTTCAATGTCAGAAAATATCTTTATTTTATCTTCCTAGTAATAGTTCAGTTAGGCATAGAATTCGAGGTTGATAGATCTTAACCGTGGTGCTTTCATGAAGTCTCTCTACTGTTTTCTGGCATCAATCCTTGCTGGTGACAAGTTTGCTGTTGTTCTAACTGTCTGTCCTTTAGTTTCTGGTAGATAGTCTGCCTTTGGTTTCTGGTAGCTAATAAGATGCTCTTATTAACCTTGATGTGTTTAGATGTGGATTTATTTGTATTGGTCCTACTGGACATCCAGTATGCACATTTAATCAATGGAAAATGATTAAAATTTTCAGTCCTAGAAAATTCTCTGACATTACCACTTCAAATATTGCTTCCTTGCCATTTTTTAAATCATTTCCTATAAAATGAATAATGTTGGAACTTCACAAGCTATGTTCCTTGTCTCCTAATTACTCCTTTATGTGTCTATTTTGAATCTCTTTGTCTCCTTATTCTGCTTTTGGTATAAATTTCTCTGCTCACTACTTTTCATACTGGCTCTGTGCTTTCTAAAGTTAATCAGTTGAGCTTTCTTTCTTTTTTTAAAAAAAAGTGATTTACTTCTGGTAAAATTATCCTGAACAAATGTTTATAAATTTGAAAAGTACATAAAAAGAAATAAAAGTAACAGACACCTATATTACCAGCTGCCAGATTTAACCACTTTTGTGACTTAAATTACTAATGAACACCTTTTACCCCCGTGTGTGCTTTACAAACTACTGAAAATATGAATCTAGGTATATTTTTAACAAAAATAGAGAGATCACTCATAAAGCTCAAGTTATCTTCAATCACCATCATTTCCATTGCTGATCCACTCCTCCACTATACTGAGGTAAATACTATTAAAAATTTGGTTTTTATCTTTGAAGTAATTTTTAAAAGCTTTTGTATATATGAATATGTACCAATGTAAATTCTCTAGTGTGATTTTATGTTTTAATATAAACATTTCATGCTATTACAATCATATAATTTACTAAGTAATATTTTTGACATTCTATCATATGATGAAACACAGATTTAGTGCATTTAATTTCATTGTTTTATATTTTATTATATGTTTTGCCACATTTTACTTATTTAGTCCTCTTGTTCGCTTTTGTCTGTTTGTTTTTGGCATCAATTTTTCTCTATTATAAACAGCAATGAAAATAAACAATACTCTGTGCATGTCTTTTTATACATGTATATGAGTATTTCTCTCGGGGAAATACGAAAAGGTCAAATTTGGGGGTAAGGTTTTAGATTTATTCAATATGTAAGTGTAGCTATGTCATCAGCCTTACAAATGTCTATTTAAAATTTTACCAATCTGATCAGTAGAACATAGTACAGTACATGTGTGTTATTTAATTGGCATTTTCCTGATTACTAATGAAGCTGAGAAAATCTCCAGGTTTATTGGCTTCTTTGATTATCTGTTTAAATATTTTTACTATTTTGAATTAGGTTATTTCTCATTAAGTGGGAAATATTTGCATATTCAGAATAGTGATCCTTTTCTATATATTGTACAAAATTTCTCCAATAATGAAATTTATTTTATATATCCACTAACTTCATTCTCTTAGGTTTTAGGGCCTCTCATTGTTTCCCTAAAAATTGCTCTTTTTGCATAACTGCTACCTCTTTATCTCTTGAACAATCATGAATATAACTATTTTAGTGTTTTCCCATTATTTTCATTTCATCTGAAGTAATTTTATAACTTGAGTGTTGATTCATTGTCTGTTTTCTTTTAAATTTTTTGTCATTTTTGATAAAGTTATTATTTTATGAAATATGATCAAGTACCTTTATTCAGTAATATTATAGCCATTGCTCTTTTAATAAGTAAAAAGAGGAATGCAGAAAGGTGAGAGATAGAGGAGAGAAAGCGGTGTGACAAAGGTGGCAGAGTCAGTGTAGGACATATGATGATGCTATGCTACTTTAAAGATGGAAGCAGGGGCCATGAGCCAAGAAATGCAAGGTGGTTTCTAGAAGCTGGAAAAGGCAAGGAAACAGATTGTCCCCTGAAGCCTCCAGAAGGGATGCAGCCTTCCTTACACCTTGATCTAGCCCAGTGAGACCCATGTTAGATTTCTGACCTATGAAACTATGAGATATATATCTGTGTTGTTTTAAGCCACTGAGTTTCTAATAATTTATTACAGCAACAATAGGAAACCAACGTACTAGCTTACTCCACTATAGCCTCCTAAGAGTTAGAGTCTGACAACAGAAGATCTCTTCAATCAGTTTCCATTTTACTTACCAGTTTGCACACTGAGCCTAGTTCCAGTTATATCCTTCATAAAGGTTCTATAGACCCAGAGGATATAAATTCCAGGATACCTCTTCCTACTTCCAGACTCTGATCCCAGCACACTTATGCCCTTAGATCTCCAGTCAGACTGTGCACATTTTGTTTCTGGATTTTTGGGGTTTTTTTTTTTTTTTTTTTTTTTTGGTCTGGAGATGTTTACTTTGTTGGAATATGTCTTTTATCTGTTTTTTATATTTTATCCATCATTACTATTAGAACAATAGTGATGACATTTTATTGACTTGGTGAATACAGCTTTGTAAAGTAATGCTTGAGGCTGCCCTACTATTCTAATAGCAATCAATACATATATTTATGATATCAAGTCCTTTCCTCTCTTGCTTTTTTTGCTCCCTCCCATTCCTGTTTCTCCCCTTCATACACTTCAAAAGGGAAGACTTTGATTTCTCCCTTCACTTAGACTTTGGGATAAGAAAAACACTGAGAACATGCAGAAGTGGCAACATCTTGAACCAAGTGCTCTCCAGAGTCTCCTCCCAATTCTGAGTCTGTTTACTGTGGTCATTATTCCAGAGGGTGTCAAGAAGCAGGAGTGACCATAAAAGACAAAATCTGAAAGGAGGAATTTAACCTGAAAGGCTCCCATCTCAAAACTTTGTATAAATGTAATACATCTTTAAAGCTACATCCAAGTGGAAAAATTTGTTTAGCAGAAAATATGTTCTCATTTTTTTTTCAGGCCAAGTATTATAGAGAAATAGAACATGTAGAACAGAATTATAAATCAGGTAGTTGGAATATTAAAATATCAGTAATCTGGTACACTGCAAATCTGGGTTAGTATAAGAATCCATGGGTACAATTTTTCAATGTGTATTAAATCTGGGAGCAGGGCTGATAGGCCCTCATGTATGCCTCAAATCCAGTATCATCTCTTGATGTCTTTGAGGAAATAAATGATAATCATCAGCAATAAAATAAACCAATCAAAAGTACCTGAAATGAGCTATCTGTATTCTCAAACATGTATTACAGTTATATATTTTCTGCAACTTGGTAAAAAAAAAAAATAAAGCACTGAAAAAATTTAAAAACAAAAGAGATTAGGAGCAAGAAAAAAGTTAAAAACAAAAGACACTAGGAGCATCATCTTGTGGAAAGACTTTCCAATATGATGGCCAAGATATGCGTCTCAAGGTCCTATCCAAACTATATAATCAACTACAAAGCAACATGTCATCTAAAGCTACCTCTGTGGTATATCTGATTCTTAAAGGCATTTAACTACTACTTATTTGATTGAAGCTATCAACAGGAAAATATATGGACTACATATGTTTTTCACTTTCTGCTTTCAATTCTTCTTTCTCATATAATCCTCTGTATTTCTGCTGTGTCAGTTGTGATTTCTCCTTTTGCATTTCTAATTCTACTGATTTGCATCCTCTCTCTTTTTTTCTTGATGAGTCTGGCTAAGGATTTATCAATTTTCTTTATCTTTTCAAAGAACCAGCTTTCAGTTTTATTGATCTTTGCTATTGTTTTCTTTGTTTCTATTTCATTTATTTATGCTCTGATCTTTATGATTTCTTTCCTTCTACTGACTTTGGGTTTTCTTTGTTCTTTCTCTAGTTGTTTTACATGTAGGGTTACATTGTTCATATCATTTACTCTTAAAATCACAAAGTGGAAATCAACACTTTCTGGTCAGCTGAGTCACCTTTGAAGGTGCCATCAGTAAGTTCTAGGACACTGATTTTCCCGCTGTGCCCAAAAGATATAACATCTCCTCCTCACAGTTTAAATAAATTAGCTCACATCAGTTTAAAATAGACTCCTAATAAGATTAATTTTTAAAGGAAAGCCAAATATTTAAGGGAAGTCATGACCTTTCTACATATTGAATAAGTATAATTGCCCATGGCAGTAAAGAAACTCTTCTCCAAGGTAAAAGACAAGACAAAACAAAAAAATATATAATGATTTACAACAACTGAGGTATATGAGTGTTCAATTTCAGCCTCCCTTTGAAACTCCCTTTCTTGCTCCTAAGACTTTAGCATTAGATACAGAATTGCCAGCTTCACTGCTTTGAATCCATCAACAATGTCAGCACTACAGGCAAGTAAGTTGATAATGACTGTAAATTAGGTAGCTAGTTCAGATCTGAGACTTTTGTGCAAAGTGATGAAAATAAACAAATAGCCAAGAGCTTGGAGCTGAAGTTCTACCTCTTCCTGCTCAGAGATCTCAAAAAAAAAAAAAAAAGTTTCATGTGAGAGGAACTCTCAGAAGTCAGCATTTAATGATAATCTCTATTTAAGTTATATTAGAAAAAATAATGTTGTGTGATGAATATCCTGATTGCATTGACCAGCACTAGAACTTTACAATCTGAAAAAATGGAAATGAGTGCATTAAACTTCTTAACAGCTGCTGCCTAAAATTTGACTCGTAGATTACTAAGAAGGTAGGTATTATTTTTGGAAAACAAGGGATAACATCTCTGAGGAACCCTTTATTAACATAGAATTTTTTAAAAAATACCTGAATAACAGCTTTAATTTAGTTCTGTTATTGAAATTCCAGTGGGACCAAAATTAACTTATTTAGAATTGAAAGAACTGGAATGACCCAAATATAGTCTATGTAGGTTCTTATTTAGAAAGCACATTTGTAAAATATAAAACTATACATGAGAATATCAAATAATCACATAATAATTTATTATCTATCTGTAGCTATAACTTCATCTTTATATCTCTTTTATGGATTTATATAAATAGTTCTACATTTCAAAAAATGTTTATCATGAAGTCATGTTTCTCAAGTTTTACAAAAACTCAAATAACAGTAATTTTTTAAAAAATAAGGTTACTTACTTCTGCATGATAATCTAGCATATCCTGACTGGTACACCATTTCGCCCACCATATGGTGCACTGTAATTGATGGGATCGTCATGTTCTGTCTGTCATGTTCTATCTTTCCAACAGTATCAATTACTTTGTCTATGCCACTCCCAATAAGGAATGCCTTTCCATCTGCTTTTCTGATTGCCATAACTGCAAAAGTGAGATTCATAGAGCGTAACAAACTTTGGGAGGTTTGGGGATAGAAAGAATCTTGGGAGGGAAATAATATCCATAAGGAGTAAGCACTTTAATCCTCTAATACTCAAATTAGCAATATGAACAAGTATAAACAGTCTCTGACAACATGTAAACATAAATATTCATGTATGAGTAATAACTCCACTTTCTTGAAACTCACCTTTTGGTCTTTTATGATCCAAATTGGCATCCTATTAAATGTTTATGTATTAATAATTGACCTACTTTTGGCAATATGTCATCAATTCATCATGATCATGGTTTTATTTTGCCCTTCTTTCCAAGTTTAACACTTTCTGCTTCAAATGATAGACTCTCTAATCATCCCCCAATGCCCATCCTTTTTGCATCTCTCTTCCCTGCCAGAATGGCCTCCATTATTTTCTCAAGAGCCTGGCATCCACAAATAATCTATGACTTTCTTTAATCAAACCCTTCTTTCAGAAAAAAGAACTCACAGCAACCTTTCACCTTGGGATTTAAGGAAATGTAATTCTCTTTCCCAGAAGCAGCTGCATTGTAAACCATGCTATTAAAGGTGAAAGCTCCCTTGCTTTCTTCACACCACTCATTGGTTGTCATTTGGTTAGTTTCCTTACAAAAGAAACATCTTTCCAAATATCTAAAAAATCAGAGAGCCACCAACCTATTTGCCACCAACTTAGTTTGTATCCCATAGTTGCCCCGAATACAAATCACATCTCCTTTGGATTTTTCATTGAGTATTTGCCACCTGGGGGAAAGTTACTGTCTATGTATTTAAAATAAAGGGCTGAAAAGATTACAAATTGTTTCCCTTGGAATAATTATGAATTTCTTGGTAACCTTGGGTCAGTGGTATTCAACCCTATATCAAGAACACCATTTTAAAAAAAAGCCTAAGCTTTCTTCAGACCAAATGAATTCGAATCAGGGGCTGGGCTTAAGTATCTATGTACATTAATTAAAACCTCCTCAAGCAATGCTGATGCACAAACTGAATTGAAATCCACTAATCTAAGGGACACTGAGTTGTAAAAATACATATTTTAAAAATTAAGCCACTTTTCAAATTAGCCAGCCCTTTTTTAAACCTACTATACCTTTCATCAAGTAGTTCCCATGCCATGGACTCAAAGCACAACATACATTCAGCTTTGATATTAAAATATGATTCTTAAGAGTTCACTAGATGCGATGAACATACTTCAATGTGTAACTCTTGATTGTTTTTTGTTGTTGTTGTTTGCCAAGAGTCACCACTAGAGATAAAAAGGAAATCAGCTATGCCTTTCAGTCTGTCCCATATTACTGCTCATAATGAAAATGGAAGATAATGTCCTAGGAAGTGCCAGGGGAGGAGAGGCCATGACTAAGACAGAAGGTGAACAAATCATGGAAATCAATATGGAGAGTGGGCTCTGCTACTCCTTTCTAGAAAAGCAAGGTTCTTGATGGAAAGGGAGGCAGACACTGGACTTATCTACCTTGTTTATATAGAACATACTCCTACAGATGTCAGCATGGCCAAGTTACTCCCTCCCCGTCCTCTCCCCTCCCACACACATACACTCTTCGCCCTTCTTAAATAGTTTTCTTAAGGAAAGCTGAAATGTTGACACACATAAGGGTCATTCAATTGTTCAATTACTTATTGAATGACCCCATCAAATACCAATTATGTGCCAGGCTTGGCACTAGGGCCCTGAGGAATGCAGAAATAACTCATTATAAAGTAGGTCTCAATATCTTCTCATGCCATTGAAGGCACTGAGAAAGACAGACATGCACCCAGGTAAGTTACAGGGTTATAAGGACTGTACGGAAGTTTGGAAACATTTGAGCTATCACAGAAGAGATGGCTAGCCATCTTTTCAAGACTTCAGGAGAGTGTGACAAGATTGTCACTGGGCATGTGCAAGGATGGAGGCAAAACCTGAAAAACTGTCCTGCTCATTTTTTCAAAATTTGGGCTGAAGGAAGGCAATTCTCTGCCTTGAAATGGTGTACCAGTGGAATGTCAGAAGCCTTAAGTTCAGGGTGCTTCAAACTTATACAGAGTATATAACTACTTAGGAAATGATTCCCTCACAGCCTTTCCCCTCATTTAGAGCTGTTCATAAAGTACTACAGGTCAAATATATACTGTGGTGAAAATTGTGGAATGATGCTACAACGCAGTCTGAAAGGACATTTTAAAATGCAGGCATATGGTTATAATGGCATTATTTCTAATCCAAATGCTTTATAACATGCCTCATTTAGGATTAGGTTCATGCCTGGCATGAATTAATGGGAAAAGCTGTTTCTGAATTATCCAAGTGTAACAGGTGGTCTGGCAGGCTCAGTTAAAGGGGTTTCTCAGTCTCACTGCCAGAGGGGGGACCTCTGGGTAGACTTTCAAGGCCACCTGGATTTCCCAGTATCTGTAGCAAAGGGTTATTTCAACTGGTGCTTTAGAAAGCATTGAAAACAATCATCTGAGAGGAGAGAAAAAAACACTATGGAAAACAATGGACAGAGTTAGTGGCCAGTTAAACAAGGAATGTGCATGAGTTTTTGTGTACATGAGAATACAAATGGTCTGCTCCCAGTGACCACAATTTTATAGTAAATGCAGAATTATAATTTACATAATTGATTTTTGAGGTAGCCTTTGAAGAAAGCCCAGGGTGCACACACCATTAGGCATCACGTGTGTATTAGAGAGACAAAGCTAATCTGAGGCTAAAAACCGTGGCCTTCAGGAGACTTATACAAATCTTAGGGTAGAAGTTAAAACTAAAAGGAGTGGGTGAATAATCATATAACCTGAGAGGATATATTGAATATACTGCGGTATATATTACAGTATATTCTCTCCAATGGGTGGTTGAAGCACTGGCTAGCAGTAAGTCTGCGGTAATCTTTCTAATGAAGTGCTAGAAGGCTGTTTCCCTTGACTGAGACCAAATTCAGCCACTGTAGAAATTAGCTAAACAGGTGGCAGAATTGACATCATATGAAGAATGTTGAGGGACCAGACCACTGACCTCACTCAAATTGAAGACCCTTCATTTGTATGTATATTGTGTATTATAATTTTGAACTCTTTCACCCCAAAATTTACAAGTGTAACTGATGTATTTGTTTTGGTAACACAGGGTGTCACTTGGATAAATTGACATTTTCTTCTCTACTCTGAATTGGATGGCCAGCTTTACGGTCCAGGTTCCGTTGTTTGATGATTTCTTTTAGTTTTACTACATCCCACTGGACTAGTTAGTAGCTTGAAAGGTCACCCAAGAGCTCCAACATATAAAGGGCTTAGAAGTTATCACACCCATATTTACATGAAAAAAGCTGAACAAACTGAAAGTCAATGAATGATCTTTCTTAGACCTGTCAAGAATTGAGGTCATAAAGCAAACTTTCACCATGAAATCTGGAGAGATAGGCAAACCCAGAGAGTCACAGCTGAGAACTGTTCACCTGAAAAAGCTTCTGGAGCAGTAACACTTAATGTAACACTTAAATGGTCGAATCAAATGGTAATTTTGATGAACTGCTGGAGGCTGAATATGGACTCGCAGGAGAGACACAAATTCTCGGGGGCCTCCACAAGTTTACTGGGTTTTACCTCTAAGAACGCCAGCCCACCTGGTCTCACAGTGAAGAGCCCAGATAGATCCCCTTGTGGTTATGGCAGGGGGGATGGAAGAGTAAAGACTGTGAAATCAGCCCAGAGTGTTCTCCATGACAAAGGCTTACTCTCCAGGAAGTACAGTTCATCAGGGCCTTATCTCACTGGAAGAAGGGCATTTTCCCAACTCCAGCCCCTCTCCTTCCTCCTTCCTCCTCCCTCCTCCAGCCTTCCTGTCTCACCTAAGAAGGGAGATTAAAAAAAGCTAAGAAACACTTGTAAATGTCACAGTCCAGGGACACAGGCCCACTAAAGACAGCTTAAATCTAAGATTATAGAATGCTTTCCCTCCTCCACACTTTACCACCAAATCAACAGGGCTCCAGTATATTAACAGTGGATTAGAGCTGAAAGAACTGATACAAACAGACTCTATATGAGGAGTTCTTAGGGAAGACAGAAGGAAACTGCCTAGGCCGAAGCCTTTCACACCTACAGCTATAGGAAACATTAGCTATAGCAAACAGTCCAACTCCTAGCCATATTAACAGAAATCCTCACACTGAAGGACTATTTACCTCAATTCTTACGACCCAATACCAAATGTATGGCTTTCAGTAAAAACTATAAGGCATGCCAAAAGGCAAGATAAAACAGTCTGAAGAAACAAAACAAACATCACAACCAAACTCAGATATGACACAGATGTTGAACGTACTAGATAGGGAAAACAAAATAACTATGATTAAGGGCTCTAATGGAAAAAGTAGACAACATTCAATAATAGATGAGTAATAAAAGCAGAGAGATGGAAACTCCAAAAAATTATTCAAAGGAAATGGTAGAAATCAAAACCACTGTAATAGAAATGATGAATGCCTTTGATAGACTCATCGGTAGACTTGACACAACCAAAGAAGTCAATTGACTCTTCGTCAAGAGAACCTTCCCAAACTGAAGAGAAACTTCCCAAACTTCCCAAAGAGAAAAAAGAATTTTAAAAAATCAAAAGAACTTAGTACACCAGAATTTTAAGTTTAAAATAGTTTGCTAAAGGATTTAATTATACAATAAGTACAGATTAAGAGCATTTTCTAAAAGGACTATTGAATGTGAGTGAAAAGAGGCAACAACAAATCAATAAATACTGGTCAGGAAAGGAAACATTATTCTACTTAATAAAATGAGTGAAACTGTTGCACAACCATGTGAATGTACTTAATGCCAAAAAACTGCACACCTAAAAATGGTTAAAAGAGTAAATTTTATGTTATTTGTATTTACCATGGTAAAAAGTTAATTTAATTTTAAAAAATGAGTGAAACAATGTAAACCACAGGTATTCACAGATGTCCCATTTAGTGTAATCATCACCAGAACATACACACCCAGATACAAATAAACAAATGTGTGTCTCTGGGAAAATAAATTAAAGCAAATGTGAAATGGCAGAAACAAAGTGAGGCCGGTGAAATCAATATGTCCAGGGATTAACAGACATTTACAGCACTTCTTAAAGATCCCTTTCATGGATTAATTTATAAAATTATATTTATTGAGATTCTATTATACAATAATCACTTTCTCAAGAGATCATTTGACATTCAGGAAAAAAAACACTTTTTAATTGCATTCTATATTTTTGGAGAGGTGTTTTTTACAACAATTTCTTATTCACCTTTCATATCCAATCCATCAACATTTGACAAATGTATCTCAAATCTGCCCACTTCTGCTTGTCTCCTTTTCTAACATCCAAATCTAAATGATCATCATCTTTTGCCTGGATTGTTGAGACGGCTTTCACTCATTATAGACTCACTTCTACCAACTCTACACTGCCATGACAGAGAACTTTTAATGGTATTATTTAGTTAAGAGAAAAGAAAGTCTAGAGAAGTAGAAAGTTATGAATTTTTAAAATAAAGCTTTGTGCTTATAAGTAAAAATACTGACAATATGCTTTTCATTTTTAATAGGGCAGAAATGTGGAATACATATACCATACTTGGATTGAGGAAATTTTTAAACATTAAATTAGAGATTTTTATGCACTAAAATGTATTACATTAAAAGAAGTGGTAAAATAATAACTTCGTATGTTGAGAAGAATTTTAAACATCAAATTAGTTGTTAATAGTGAGAATTTTTAGACACTGAAATATATTACCTAAAAAGCTTGTGTGAAATGTCTTTAAAGCAGGAGAAATATCTAGAGGCTTGGTGTTTCTCAGAAGGCATGACGATATAACATATGATTCTGGATATAATGATTCAAAATCAGTAGGCTTGAATATTTTAAAGACTTTTCCTTAGCTGAACAACAGAGTTGTAATGTTGTTTACCTTAAACAACCGTCATGGCAAAAGTTAAAAGATAAAAACAATTTAAAAAATTTAAAGCATCTTCATCCAAATATATTTTAAATTCCCTAAAAAGCATTATTTCTACCTAGGACACATGCATAACAAAAACGAGTTTTCCACTGTTACAGGAAAACTGCTTTCCCATCATTAAAACTTTTCTAATCAAAAAGGATATTCCCATTTTTCTATATAATATATGCATAGAAAAACCTACAAATAAATAACTTACTGGTTTCACTTTGTTGCCAAGAATTCCAATAGATGATTTCCATGGCTATAATAGTCTATTCATTTTAAAGAAGTTTTCCCTATGATGTGATTTATTGAAAATAAGAACTTTGTAATAACATTTTGGAAACCCCTTGAAGAATGAGGGCAACCAGTTTACTGCAATCAATGTCCACAGGCTTTATTTCTTATTGGACTTCCATTGCCACCATATCTGCATAGTAATAATCGTTTCTATCCCTACTGAAATAAATTATCACAAAAGTTCAGTTACACAATTTATCCCAAGGAATTTTCTTTTCTTTTCTTTAAAATAACATGAGTAGATTTATTTTATATCCAGGAGATTATTACTGAGAACTTTAATGGAGAAAATGCAATCATTAAAATTAATACATTTACAATAGCCAGGTGCTAAATGAGTAAACACTTCATGCTGATAACTATATTTCATATAAGAGCTTTTGTTTTACATTTTCTATTTTTAAGTAATTTATATCAGTTATGAAAACATTCACATTGGCATAGCATATTGGGACAGTCATAATGCATAAACCAAATGTTAAGATATGGGTAAATTTATTAGATGTATTTCTAATCTATTTCTTTAAGTCATCCAGACATCTAAACTTAAATCTAACCTGTTTCTTTTTTTTTTTAAACATCTTTATTGGACTATAATTGCTTTACAGTGTTGTGCTAGTTTCTGCTGTATAACAAAGTGAATCAGCTATATGCATACATATATCCCCATTTCCGCTCACTCTTACGTCTCACTCCCACCCTCCTTATCCCACCCCTCTAAGTGATTGCAAAGCACCAAACTGATCTCCCTGTGCTATGCGGCTGCTTCCCACTAGCTATTTCACATTTGGTAGTGTATATATGTTGATGCTACTCTCCCTTTGCCCCAGCTTACCCTTCCCCCTCCCCGTGTCCTCAAGTCCATTCTCTATGTCTGCATCTTTATTCCTGTCCTGCCCCTAGATTCATCAGAACCATTTTCTTTTTTAGATTCCATATATATGTATTAGCATACGGTATTTGTTTTTCTCTTTCTGACTTACTTCACTCTGTATGACAGACTCTAGGTCCATCCATCTCACTACAAATAACTCACTTTTGTTTCTTTTCATGGCTGAGTAATATTCCATTGTATATATATACCACATCTTCTTTATCCATTCATCTGTCGCTGGACACTTAGGTTGCTTCCACGTTCTGGCTATTGTAAATAGAGCTGCAGTGAACACTGTGGTACATGACTCTTTTTGAATTATGGTTTTCTCAGGGTATATGCCCAGGAGTGGGATTGCTGGGTCATATGGTAGTTCTATGTTTAGTTTTTTTAAGAAACCTCCATACTGTTCTCCATAGTAGCTGTATCAATTTACATTCCCACCAACAGTGCAAGAGGGTTCCCTTTCCTCCACACCCTCTCCAGCATTTATTGTTCGTAGATTTCTTGATGATGGCCATTCTGACTCGTGTGAGGTGATACCTCATTGTAGTTTTGATTTGCATTTCTCTAATGATTAGTGATGTTGAGCATCCTTTCATGTGTTTGTTGGCAATCTGGATATTTTCTTTGGAGACATGTCTTTTTTTTTTTTTTTTTTGCGGTATGCGGGCCTCTCACTGTTGTGGCCTCTCCCGTTGCGGAGCACAGGCTCCGGACGCACAGGCTCAGCGGCCATGGCTCACGGGCTTAGTTGCTCCGCGGCATGTGGGATCTTCCCGGACCAGGGCACGAACCCGTGTCTCCTGCATTGGCAGGCGGATTCTCAACCACTGCGCCACCAGGGAAGCCCTGGAGACATGTCTATTTAGGTCTTCTGCCCAGTTTTGGATTGGGTTGTTTGTTTTTTTAATATTGAGCTGCACGAGCTGCTTGTATATTTTGGAGATTAATCCTTCGTCAGTTGCTTCATTTGCAAATATTTTATCCCATTCTGAGGGTTGTCTTTTGGTCTTGTTTATGGTTTCCTTTGCTGTGCAAAAGCTTTTAAGTTTCATTAGGTCCCATTTGTTTATTTTTGTTTTTATTTCCATTTCTCTAGGAGGTGGGTCAAAAAGGATCTTGCTGTGATCTATGTCATAGAGTGTTTTGCCTATGTTTTCCTCTAAGAGTTTTATAGTGTCTGCCCTTACATTTATGTCCTTAATCCATTTGGAGTTTATTTTTGTATATGGGGCCTAACCTGGTTTTTATGTGAAAGTTTAAACCTGGGTAACTTCTATCTGCTCTCCAGATAAAACAACAGCAGTGACAACCTGTCCAATAAGAAAAAAAGCTAAAACCAAACCAGATTATGAAAACTAGTTTCACACACATTAAAATGTCCCTTGTCAGCATAAAACCCACAGCATCATATGAGAAGTAAAACATGTAAAATGCTTACCTGCTCTCTTCATTAGCATAAGCCAAGAACAAGTTAGGGTTGAAGGACAGGTGTTTCACTTCAGATCTCATTTGTCAGAGCTGCAACAGTAATGAACTAACCCTGTCACTTGACTTGAAATGCAACAAGTGTATCACTTGTATAGCCAACGATTGTAAAAGGTGAAAGTGGCAAAAAAATCTTTGTTGGAAAATAGACAAGGAAATGAGCATGAATATGATTAATGATAATTTTCTATTTTTTAGAACATTTTGCAGCATTTATTTTGAAATCTTATTCAGAAGAATGTCACACATGACTGTGACTATGGAATTGATCTTGATTCTCCTGTGTTTAAGGATAACTTTTCTGTGACACCTTCTTTCTAGAGTTGAAAAAAAATGTTCTCTACCCAAATTACTGACCACAATTCAAAACAATGATTATTATGGTTTCACATTATGCTTGCTTTGTCTTATATTCAGACTCTTATTTAAGGAACTGATTCATTTTTATGTTCATTATTGAAATGCAAATTGTCTTTAAGGTAGCAACATAAGGGGTGGTGTTAACACAGAGAAGATAATGTTGGAGAATCTGTTTGGATTCATCAGTTAGATAATTAAAAACCATAGATTCAAAAGGAAGGTTTACTAGGGGATCTTTTCTGGTACTATTAAAGTCTTTTACTCTATGCAATAAAAGGACTGGCTTTTGAATATTACTTTTAGATTTAGACTAGAATGAGAAATATTACTGGATACTCTGACTTCACATAGTCATTTTTCAAAGTGTTTTCCATAGAACATTTAGTTCATAAGATATTACTAGATGTTAGATGAAAAAAGTATCCTATAGTCCTATACATTTAAGAAATAATGCATATTTAATTTTTTAAGGGCCCTCCTTTTGGCCTTATACCTAGAGGTGGAATCGAAGGATCATATAGTAATTCTATGTTTAAATTTTTGAGTAATCACCAAACTGTTTTCCACAGCAGCTGCACCATTTTATACATTCCCACCAGCAACATACCAGGGTTCCAATTTCTCCACATCCTCACCAAAACTTATCTTTTGTTTTTCTAATAAGAGCCATCCTAAAAGGTGTGAAGTGAGATCTCACTGTGGTTTTGATTTGCATTTCCCTAATGATTAGTGATATTTTCAGATACCTGTTGGCCATTTGTATGTCTTCTTTGGAGAAATGTGTATTCAGGTCCTTTGTTTATTTTTAATCAGGTTATTATTATTATTATTATTATTGCTATTGAGCTGTATGAGTTCCTAATACATTGGATATTAAACCCTTGTCAGATATATATTTTGCAAATATTTATTGCTTTTTCATTCTGTTGATTGCTTCCTTTGCCATGCAGAAGCTTTTTAGTCTGATGTAGTCCCACTTGTCTATTTTTGCTTTTGTTGCTTGTCCTTTTGGTGTCATATCCAAGAAAACACTGCCAAGACCAATGTCATGAAGATTTTTCCTTATGTTTTCTTCTAGGAGTTTTACAGTTTCAGGTCTTACATTAAGTCTTTAACATTCTTTGAGTTGATTTTTGTGTAGAGTAAAAGGGTCCGATTTCATTCTTTGCATGTGGATATCCAAGTTTCCCAGCACTTTCGTTGTAAAAACTATCCTGTTCCCATTGTGTATTATTGGAACTCCTGTCACAAATCAGGTGACCAAATGTGCATGGGTTTATCTCTGGACCCTCTATTCTGTTCCTTGGGTTTATACATCTGTGTGACAAATGGATGAACCTGGAGGATATAATGTAAGTAAACTAAACCAGTCACAGGACAAATACTGCATGATTCCACTTATATGAGGTACCTAAAATAGTCAAACTCATAGAAACAGAGAGTAAAATGGTGGTTGCCAGGAACTGGGGGGAGGGGGAAATGAGGAGTTACTGTTCAATGGTAATAAAGTTTCAGTTATACAAGATGAACAAGTTCTAGAGATCTGTTATACAACAGTGCTTTTATAGTTAACAATACTATATTGTGCACTTAAAATTTTGTTAGGAGGGTAAATCTTATGTTAAATGTTCTTATCATGATAAAAAAGAAGGAAGGAAGGAAGGAAGGAAGGAAGGAAGGAAGGAAGGAAGGAAGGAAGGAAGGAAGGGGAAAGAAAAACAGATTAAAATGACTCTTAAAGCTTTTAATATTCAAATCCACATGGTTAAACTAAGGCATAGTCAAGGTGGAGGAAAATGGTATGCAGATTTTAGGACTTCTAGGCCTCCAAAACTCTTTTCTTTTATGTATCTGTATATATCCTTTCGATTCTGTCCCTGGAGATCCCTGACTGCTACAGTGTCACGACACTGTTTGATGGTCTAAGTCCTGGTCTGAGTCTAAAACCCTGAGAACCAGAAGTACTGATGTTGAAGGACAAGAGAAGATGATGGTCTCAGCTCAAGCACGGCCTTTGTTCTATTCAGAGCCTCAGTAGATTGGATGATGCTCAGCTACAACAGTGAGGGCAGATCTTCTTTCCTCAGTCCACAGACTCAAATGCTAATCTGTTCCAGAAATACCCTCACAGACACGCTCAGAATTAATGTTTTACCAGCTATCTGTGCATCCCTTAGCCCAGTCAAGATGACACATGTAATTTACCATCACAACCACAGAACCCTTTTCTTTTCTTTCCAAGGACATATCATAGTTAATACTTAGTTAATTTTGCTGAAGATGAAAGGAAAAAAACAAATACTTTAGAAATAAGCCGAAGTAGTAATTTCTCTACAATAATGGTTAATAGCTTAAAGAAAATATTTCCCAACAGTTCAAGTACAGATATAGTTTTCCCCCATAGTTTTTCCATGATTCTAGAATCATGAAAAGCACTCCTTTCATTGAGGATCCTTTGAAAAATTAATTATTCTCTTCTTTTATGTCACTGACTGCCAATGAGGTAATTAGTACATCTTAAAAACAGAGGGTCTTTCTTTTTATGAGACACTTTGTAACACAGTATGACTGTGGGCATCACAGAGCCAAGGCACCAAATATCAATAACTATGAGTTTTAAAATTAAGGAACCAAAGAGTTAAAATTTAAGTGACAAAAGCCCTCACCCACAAAAATTTCTTGACATGTTAGAGTTGTACAGACAGAATTACTTGTAATAATTTTTTTAATTTAAGAGACAGTTATGTATTACTAAAATGGGTTATATTCACATTTAATACTCTTAGTTATCAGTGGTTTTTCAATTGTTGAAAGTGAAGAGGGAAACTGATGACCTTTCAGTGTTTTAGTGTCAGGCACTACTGAGATGTCAGCCAAAAATATTGCATATCGTGTGTTGAAAGCCAACAAACACCATTCCTCCATTTCAATGTCACTGAAATAAATGAAGGCAATCATATGAGGTGGAAACTCCATGCCTGTTTGGGGAGGCAAGTAATCACCTCTGTTGGCCCTGTAGCTAGATGGATGATATAAAATCAGCAAAAAGTGTTAGTTAAGGTATTGCCCTTAAGCTCAGTTTCCAGCAGCAAGGACTGACAGGAATATGGGAGAAGAGAAAGCTCAGATACATGGAAATGGAAATAACCTGTTCATTTTCTTCTTTTAAGTATTTGTGATAACTAAAGTGAATATAATATACCTTCAGTTACTTCGAAGGTTAGAAGAGGTTGCCTGAGAAAACAATGAGTGACATGGGGTTGTTGGAATGGACTAATCACAGTTTCAGAGACTGGAAAAAATGACAGGAGGGATTTTGAGAATATTCTGTACAAATTTTGAAACAGAATAAGCATCAATGGCATGGATGTCTTAGTTGGTCCTAAATAGAGGCAATGGGTGGCATTTGCATAGATAGACATATGATATTTTTTTCTTGCACAGAATGCAGTACTATAAGCTTAAAGGGGAGACCTGCTATTTCCCTTTTCTAGAAATGTTTATTGACAAAGTCAAGCTCTTTTTGATGCCTGAGCTCATCTGAGTCAGGTCATATAGGTGTTGAGAGTTAACACACCAAATATAATGGGGAAGAAGATACTCTTGCCAGTTACACTTCCCTTTAGGAGTCCTAACAAAATACAGTGGAAGGAATATGCTGGTTGGTCAAGCAATAAAAGCTGGTGTTGATACCTACCAGGTAAAAATGAAAATGAAATCCTATTGATCTAGATACAGGGTTTCTCAACAGCAGCACTACTGACATTTGGGGCAGGATAATTCGTTGTCGGGGCTTATATTGTGTGTTATCGGCTGTTACGGCAATCCAGGCCCCTACCCACTAGATGCCAGGAGCATTCCCTCGGTTGTGATAACCAAAAATATCTCCAGACATCGCCAATTATTCCCTAGGGGTCCAAGTCATCCCTGGCTCAGAAAACATTAGAAATTTCTAGAGGGGAGAATAAAGGCAATAAAAGGTAGAAAAATACTGACTTTATAGTATGACTAACATTAAAATGGAGACATTTTATAGAACTGTTATGTACTTCTTATCTAAGAGAAATGAGTGCTTATGTCCACCAAAAACAGCTACAAAAATATTCATAGCAAATTTATTTATAATTATGAAAAACTAGAAACTACCCAAATGCTCAACACTAAAATAGATAAGCTGGGGTATATTCATACAATGGAATACTAATAAGAAACAGAAAAAAATGAACTATTTAACATATAGAAACATGGATGGATTTCACACATATAATGTTATGTGGAAGAAACCAGATTCAAAAAAGTAATGTGTGATTCATTTATATGACGTTCAAAATACATGCAACACTGGAAGTCGCACGTGGTTACTTTGACAGGGAGGAGTGGTTGGGGGTTTGGAGGAACATGACTGAGATCTCTAGGGAACTGGAAATGTTCTAAGTCTTGACCTAGGTGATAAATATATGGATGTGTACATGCATACAAATTCATCGGTATATGCACTTAAGATTTGTGCTCTTTATTCCAGATAAATTATTAGTCAATAAAAAGTAAAAAATAACTAAAAATCTATATACTATAGGCAGTGAATGAAGAGAAAAAGACTCAGGAAAACCCAGCATGTTACTATCATTTTTATATTATTATGACCAGTTGTGTACCTGTTTTAGATAGATAGATAGATAGTATTAATTTGCTAGGGCTGCCAAATAAAGTACAGGTGTTCCTCTGACTTACGATGGGCTTAGGTCCTGAAAAACCCTTCATAAACTGAAAATACGATAAGTCACAAATGCATCTAATACACCAAGTCTACTGAACTTATAGCTGAGCCTAGCCTGTCTTCAAGGTGCTTAAAACACTTACATTAGCCTACACTTGGGCAAAATCATCTAACGCAAAGCCTATTTTATAACAAAGTGTTGAATATCTCATGGAATTTATTGCGTACCGTACTAAAAGCGAAAGCCAGAATGTTTGTTATCGGTAGAGAATGTCTGTAAGTTTACAGGTTGTTTACCCTGGTGATTGCATAGCTGACTGAGAGCCATGCTCGCTGCTGCTGCCCAACTTCACAACAGGGGATCATACTGCATATCGTTAGCCCGGGAAAAGATCACAATTCCAAATTCAAAGTACAGTTTCTACTGAATGTGTATCGCTTTTGCACCATCTTGAAGCTGAAAAATTCCAAGTCAAACCATTGTAAGTCAGAGACCATCTGTACCACAGACAGTTCTGGAGGCGAGAAGCATTAGATTAAGGTGTCAGCAGGTTTGGTTTCTTCTGAGGCCTCTTTCCTTGGCCTACAGTTGGTTGCCTTCTCGTGTTTTTGCATGGACCTCCCGCTATATGAGAGCCCCTGATATCTCTTTACGTGTTTTAATCTGCTCTTCTTGTAAGGCGAGCAGTCAGATTGGCTTAGAGCCCACACTCATGGTCTCATTTTAACTTAATTACCTCTTTAAAAGCCCTATCTCCAAATACAGTCACACTCTGAGATACTGGTGTTTAGGGCTTCAACATGTAGTTTTGGAAGAGAGGGAAGACAATTTAGTCCAATATATATAAAATTGACTAAATATATATATGTTACCTCCACATTTGAAAAAACTAGTAGGCCTATGCAAACCTGCTCAGTGCCAGTCACTGTTTTACATAATTAAAGCAATGGTTTAATTTTATTAAAATTAAAAATAAGTAATATTGTTATTAATACCCACTTCAGATGGGAAAACAGATCCAGAGCAATAAGTAACTTATTCAAGGTTAACTTGCTCTTAGCTGGCTAAACTGGGATTCAATCTCAGGTTTCTTTACCTCCAAACGCTATTATATCATGCTGCCTCTTCTACTACACACACACACACATACACACACACATATTTGAAAGATATAAGTACTAGTATGTATTATGACATGAATTATAAATAGGTTAGGAACCATTTTTTTTTTTTTACTGTACTGGGCAACTTCTGACCATTTGCATACTCAATCGATGTGAGTAAACCAATATGCAACTAGGTATATATATATATATATATATATATATATATATATATATATATATATATATACATACATACACACACACACACACACACACACACACACACACACACACACACACTACAAATCCAGTATTATTTCTATTCTGTATTTTTCCGTTAACTGAAAACTAGGTACCATAGCAACAGAGCTGGTTTAAACCAAATTCCCATAAAAGAGAAATGTTTGGCATAAATATATTTTAGAATCCATCTGCATGTCTGGAGAGAGGAAACAAAGGGCTGGGTGACAAGTTAAAAAATATAAAATTAGCCAAGTCCCTGAACACTTACTATAGGAGACATTTAGATAAAAATGTGACCTATCTATGTGACCATAAGACTCAAAATGCTTTCAAATGTTACTACTGTATAACCATATATGTGACATGTAAGCAAAGAATCAATTTTTAAAATCCGTTTTTAGTGCAGATTTTGAATCCTAATATTAATCATTTTGACACTTTCCTCCCCTTTGAGATTTGCTCTAAGTTTTATAGAATCTTGCCCCTATTCCCTGGCATGAATTTTTCACATAATCTTCCCCTTATTGTCCCATTGCTGTCACTCCACTATGTCAGTATAAATTTCCTTTCCCTGACCTCTCTACCTTATGTCAGTATCCACAGAAAGGTGTGCAAGTGCTGTGGTCTAAATGGTCATATGGAAAGGTATAATTTTTTTTTTGCTGTACGCGAGCCTCTCACTGTTGTGGCCTCTCCCGTTGCGGAGCACAGGCTCCGGACGCGCAGGCTCAGCGGCCGTGGCTCACGGGCCCAGCCGCTCCGCGGCACATGGGATCCTCCCGGACCGGGGCACGAACCCGCGTCCCCTGCATCGGCAGGCGGACTCTCAACCACTGCGCCACCAGGGAAGCCCTAAATTTTAATCCAACTATGAAATAGGTTAAAAAAACCCAACTACTATGTCCATTTTAGAGATGAAAACATTGAGAAACAGAAGGCTAAATGACTACTGAATGTTATTCACAAACACACCTTTTGCTTAAAGGAGATATTAAATGCCACCCTGAAAAGATTAAGGCAGCTACTCACATTCCATGTTATAAGGTCATGTGTTCTAATTTGTGTGTTTGTATGGGGAGAGAGCCTTGATTAGGTTTAGTCTCTAATATGTCCTTTTTGCTTTCTTAACATCTTAGAGCATCAAACAATGTGACAAAAAAGGCCACTTATTCTCATAAGAAGGGATATCTCCTTTTATGACCCAGTAAATAATTTCATCTCTCATCTATCCATCCATCCATGCATTCATTCTTCCAACACATATTTTAAACACCTACTAAGTGTTAGGCCTTTTGTTCAGCCTTGATAATACTATGGTGAAGAGAAGACAGTTGCCAGGTTACATAATGGGCCCACGGGACCAAAACAGAGGAATCTATGCAAAGGTACTTACAGTAATGGGAGAAGTGTTAAAAAACAGAAATGCACGTTACTATAGGCAAACAAATAGGATCCACTGACCAACTGGCTGACTTATCTGGATCAAAGGAGATACCTTTGACCTATATTTGGAAACATGAACTCTGAATCTTGGTTTCCAGTCTTTCCTCTGAGTTATTATTTCTGTATTTATCTACCCTGAGTCATTCTAATAGATATTCACAACAACTGGGTTTCCTTCTAAGTATGTTCTAGTTTGAGTCATTCAAATCAAAAGTGTTAAAGTAATTCAGAGGAGCCAGGAGAGGAGACTAGAAATGTTGCATAACAGAAGTGAAGTTTTGTTTTATTTGTCTTTGTGTTTATTTTTACCTGAAAGCAGGTCCACACCACTAGCCTAAATCTTAATATCAAATAATCATAAACAACTGTTTGTTAAACAGGCAACAAATATGCTGAGCACTGTTTATGGTGGTGCTAGATAAAGAAGATTTGGGGATGTTACTGCACTCAGGGAATTTACAATTCACTTGTGGAGATAAAACTAGCTTGTAGGAAACAATTAGAGGCTGATTAAGTACTGAGCTGCATGTTACTCTCCATAGGGATTTCGAGAACAAGAAAGTTCTTCATGTACTATATACATTCTGAAGTACAGCTGGATAGAAAAGGGTGAGAAGAAATGGCATTCCTGGGACAGGAACCAATGGAGAAATAATATGAACTTATGTGAATGTAAATGAGTGCACAAGAGTGATTACAATCTAACTGGAGTGGAGGTGTCCCTGTGATGCTAGTAGGAAAGAGTGGGTGTTATGGGACATCTAATATTATAGGAAATATGGAAATCTAGCTAAAGGATATCAAGTCTCTAACTCAGATAACTAATATGAATCAGAGAAGAAGGTGGATTAACAAAAAATAATTTTATAAACATTTCAAGAGCACATTAGTTTTATCAGAATACAATTTATTCCACAAACCCATTGGTCCAAGTATAAGGATTTTTTATTATATATTTTTGGATAATAAACTCAGAAGTGCTTGCTGCAAAGTGGATGCTTATTGAAAATGAAAAACTCATATTCAGCACCCCAGGTCATAATTATGGGCTGCATGGTCTGCTAACCAGTGACCTGGTGGGAAAACAATAAGTGGAAGGTAATGAAACAGAGCAAGCTTGGCCCAGATGATGAAAGCTGATACCCCTGGTTTCAGTTGCACACCATATGGATTAGTTTCACTGGTAAATGAAAAGCACATAAAATACTTGACTTAGGTTAGGCTTTCTCTATATAATAAATTCAGATTATGAAAGCATCTAGACTGTTGTAAAGTAGCGTTTTGGACCTGTCTATCTTAGATACTAGTATTTTCTAATGCATGCTCTTATCCAAACAAGTAAGTATACTGTGCCTCTAAACTTTACCAGGTATTATTGTTTACTTTTGTCCATATGTAAGTAAAAGCAAATATATTCCATTTCCAGACATTCTTTGAAGGGCAAAAGGAGTTCACAAAATCTGAAGCACATTGCAAAAGAAATGCAGTAATATGGGTTGAACTTCACCCCACTGTGACATATACCTTGTCAATAATGTATTTTGTGGTTTTAATCTAAACTATCTTATGTTACAGTTCTATGGGCTTACTAAGATTCTGGTCAGCAATCACACCCTTAATGTAAAATTATTTTCCAGTTGAAAACAGAGGTGAAGACTACATGTTTTTATAATAAGAATGGTGATAATTTGGAAGGTTACTAAATTATTTTGAAAAAAAACTTTTAGGGTTATACTCTGGATATTTTGCTATATTATAAATCAAATTTACTTCAGTCATGAACTTAATGAGACTTGTTTTGTGTCCCAACATATGATCTATCCTTTAGAATGTTCCATATGCACTTCAGAAGAATGAGTATTCTGCTGCTTTTGGATGGAATGTTTATATATCTATCAGGTAAACCGGATCTAATGTTTAATTTAGGGCCACTGTTTCCTTGTTGACTTTCTATCTGCATGATCTATCCATTGATGTAAATGGGGTGTTGCTGTCATTTTCCACTTTAGGTCTGTTAATAACAGCTTTATATATTTTGGCTCTCCTGTTATAGCTGCCTATATATTAAGAAATGTTATGACTTCTTGATGGATTGTCCCCTTTACCATTATATAATGTCCTTCCTTGTCTCTTGCTACTTTTTTTTGGCTTGAAGTCTATTTTATCTGACATGGGTATGGCTACACTCTCTTTCTTTTGGCTGCCATTTGCTGTATCATCTTCCATCCCTTCACTCTGAGCAGATGTTGGTCTTTAGAACTGAGATCAGTCTACTGGAGGCAGCATATAGTTGGGTTTTGGTTTTTAATTCATCCGGCCACATGTGTCTTTTGATTGGTGAATTCAGTCTATTTACATTTAGGGTAATTACTGATATACGAGGATGTAGTACTGTGATTTTATCTTTCATATTCTGGTTGCTCTACATTTCCCTTGTTTCTTTTTACTTGTGTTTCTGTCTGCCATTTTAGTTTGCTAGTTTTCTACGATTTTTTCTCAGTTTCCTCTTTTTTACCTTTCACATTTCTTCTCTAGTTTTTTCTTTTTTCTTTTGTGGTTACCATGAGGTTTGTATAAAACATCTCACCGATAAAATGGTCCTTTTTTCTGCTGATAGTATTTCATCTTCATTTGCCTATACATGTTCCATCCTTTTCCATTTCCCCTTTTGTGTTTTTGTTTTCACAAATTATCCCTTTTTATGTTTTGAGTTCATTACCAAATTGAAGTAGCTATAGTTATTCTAAAGCTTTTTTTTCCTTTGACCTTTATGCTATAATTAAGTGTCTAACAATCTATTCAGATATACAGTTGCAATTTTCTGATTCTCTCTGGCTATTTATCACCTTATTGAAAATTTTGTATACATTTGCCTTTTTGTTTCAGGTAGAAGAGCTCCTTTCAACATTTCTTCTAAGGCAGGTGCAGTGGTCACGAATTCCCCCACCTTTTGTTTGTCTGAGAAAACCTTTATTTCTCCTTCATATATGAAGGGATAACTTTAATGGATAGAATATCATTGGGTGACAGTGTTTATATTTCAAAATTTTGACTATGTTATTCCACTCTCGACCAGTCTGTAGAGTTTCTTTATTTTTTAATTAGCTAATTAATTTATTTTTTTAACATCTTTCTTGGAGTATGATTGCTTTACAATGGTGTGTTAGTTTCTGCTTTATAACACAATGAATCAGCTCTACATATACATATATCACCATATCTCTTCCCTCTTGCATCTCCCTTCCTCCCACCCTCCCTATCCCACTCCTCTAGGTGGTCACAAAGCATGGAGCTGATCTCCCTGGGTTATGTGGCTTCTTCCCACTAGCTATTGGTTTTACATTTGGTAGTGTATATATGTACATGCCACTCTCTCATTTTGTCCAAGCTTACCCTTCCCCCTCCCCATACCCTCAAGTCCATTCTCTAGGAGGTCTGCATCTTTATTCTCATCTTGCCCCTAGGTTCTTCAAGACCTTTTTTTTTTTTTTTTAGATTCCACGTATATGTGTTAGCGTACGGTATTTGTTTTTCTCTTTCTGACTTAACTTCACTCTGTATGACAGACTCTAGGTCCATCCACCTCACTACAAATAACTCAATTGCATTCCTTTGTATGGCTGAGTAATATTCCACTGTATATATGGGCCACATCTTCTTTATCCATTCATCTGTTGATGGACACTTAGGATGCTTCCGTGTCCTGGCTATTGTAAATAGAGCTGCAATGAACATTTTGGTACATGACTCTTTCAGAATTATGGTTTTCTCAGGGTATATGCCTAGGAGTTGGATTGCTGGGTCGTACGGTAGTTCTATTTGTAGTTTTTTAAGGAACCTCCATACTGTTCTCCATACTGGCTGTATCCATTTACATTCCCACCAACAGTGCAAGAGGGTTCCCTTTTCTCCACACCCTCTCCAACATTTATTGTTTGTAGATTTTTTTGATGAAGGCCATTCTGACTGGTGTGAGAGGATATCTCATTGTAGTTTTGAGTTGCACTTCTCTAATGATTAATGATGTTGAGCATTCTTTCATGTGTTTGTTGTCAATCTGGATATCTTCTTTGGAGAAATGTCTATTTAGGTCTTCTACCCATGTTTGGATTGGGTTGTTTGTTTTTTTGATATTGAGCTGCATGAGCTGTTTGTAAATTTTGGAGATTAATCCTTTGTCAGTTGCTTCATTTGCAAATATTTTCTCCCATTCAGAGGGCTGTCTTTTTGTCTTGTTGATGGTTTCCTTTGCTGTGTAAAAGGTTTCAAGTTTCATTAGGTCCCATTTGTTTATTTTTGCTTTTATTTCCATTTCTCTAGGAGGTGGGTCAAAAAGGATCTGGCTGTGATTTATGTCATAGAGTGTTCTGCCTATGTTTTCCTCTAAGAGTTTTATAGTGTCTGGCCTTACACTGAGGTCTTTAACCCATTTTGAGTTTATTTTTGTGCATGCTGTTAGGGAGTGTTCTAATTTCATTCTTTTACATGTAGCTGTCCAGTTTTCCCAGCACCACTTATTGAAGAGGCTGTCTTTTCTCCATTGTATATTCTTGCCTCCTTTATCAAAGATAAGGTGACCATACGTTTGTGGGTTTATCTCTGGGCTTTCTATCCTGTTCCGTTGATCTATATTTCTGTTTTTGTGCCAGTACCATACTGTCTTGATTACTGTAGCTTTGTAGTATAGTCTGAAGTCAGGGAGCCTGATTCCTCCAGCTCCGTTTTTCTTTCTCAAGATTGCTTTGGCTATTCAGGGTCTGGGGCAGTCTGGAAGTGCCGAGAATTAATTCACATGCCCCCAAAGCCCTCAATCTATGTCTGAGAGTTAGTGTACAAATACCTCACCCCCCTCCCTCCTTGGGCAGGATAACTCTCAGGCGAGTATTACATTGTCTCCCAGTTCCCCACAGGGATTAAGCTCTTCCTCCTAGTGGTAACTGGGTCAGTAATGTACCCTCTGTTAAAGACCTTCACCTCCCTTTCTCATTTGCCCATACCTATTATTTCCTGATATCCCCTCCCAAATGTACTATTTGTTCTTGAATCCCTGTCCCAGGATCTAGGGTCTGCTTGTGAGGAAACCAAAATCAAACCAACCAATTAATGCAGTGACACTACATTAGTGGAAATTCTGGTCACCACTTAGTCTACACAGTCTACAGATTCAATGCAATCCCTATCAAAATATCAATGGCATTTTTCACAGAACAAGCACAAATAATTTTTAAATGTATATGGAAACATAAAAGACCCTCGACAGCCAAAACAATCTTGAAAACAAAGAACAGAGCTGGAGTTATCACACTCCCTGACTTCAGACAACACTACAAAGCAATAGTCAACAAAATAGCAAGATACTGGGACAAAAACAGACACATAGAACAATGGAACAGGATAGAAGGTCCAGAAATAAAACCATACACTCTGGTCAGTTCATCTACGACAAAGGAGGCAAGAGTGTGTAATGGAGAAAAGATAGTCTCTTCAATAAGTGGTGCTGGGAAAACTGGGCAGCTACATGGAAAAGAATGGAATTAGAACATTTTCTCATACCACATGCAAAAATAAACTCAAAATGGATTAAAGACCTAAATGTAAGACCGGAAACCACAAAACTCCCAGAAGAGAACATAGGCAGAATACTCTGACATAAATCGTAGCAATATTTTTTTGGATCTGTCTCCTAAGGCAAAGGAAACAAAAGCAAAAATAAACAAATGGGACCCAATTAAACTTAAAAGCTTTCACACAGCTAAGGAAACCAACGACAAAATGAAAGGACAATCCAATGAAATGGAGAAAATATTTGCAGATGATATGAGTGATAAGGAGTTAATATCCGAAATATAAAAATAGCTCATACAACTCAATATCAAAAAACAACTGACCCAATCAAAAAGTGGGTAGAAGACTATGTTTTGAATAGACACTTTCCCAAAGAAGACATACAGATGGGCAACAGGCACATGAAAAGATGCTTGACATCACTAATCATCAGAGAAATGCAAATCAAAACCACAATGAGATACCACCTCACACCTGTCAGAAAGACCATGATCAAAAAGCCCACAGATAACAAATGCTGGCAAGGATGTGGAGAAAAGGGAACCCTCGTACACTGTTGATGGGAATGTAGAATGTAGCAGCTAGTGTAGAAAACAATATGCAGGCCCCTCAAAACAACTAAAAATAGAACCACCATATGATCAGCAATTTCAATCCTAGGTATATAATCAGAAAAATTTAAAATAGTAATTTGAAAAGATACATGCACCCCAATGTTCATAGCAGTATTACTTACAATAATTAAGATATGATAGCAATGCAATTGTCTATCAACAGATGAATGGATATATATATATTAATAGTTTTATATATATAAATATAAAATATAAAACTACTATATATATATATATATATATATATATATATATATATATATCGACTAAGCCATAAAAAAGAATGAAATGTTGCCATTTGCAACAACATGGATGGACCTGGAAGTTATTCGGCTTAGTGAAATAAGTCAGAGAAAGACAAATACTGTATGTTATCACTTATACGTGGAATCTCAAAAATAAAACAAACAAATGAATATAACAAAACCAACAGACTCACAGACATAGAAAACAAACTAGTGGTTAGTAATGGGTAGAGGGAAGGGAGAGGGGCAAAATAGGAGTAGAGGATTAAGAGGTACAAACTACTACATATTAAATAAATAAGCTACAAGGATATATTGTACTGCACAGGGAATACTTGCATAAGGTCATGTCCAGTTTCTTCTTATTTCTTTCACTAGTTTTACACAAAGGTAGCATACAAGAGAAACTTTCTTTCCCTTAGAAATTACTCACATTATCAGTTAATCAATATATCCTAATTATTTTATTTACATTTGCCTACTACATTATTGTGTGCATACACGATACTTTATTGAACTAATATCCTATGTTTGGCTACTTAGGTAGATTCCAATATTTTGCAGTTTAAAGTAATGCTGCAATGAAGAACTTTGTGCGTATGTGTATTTGCATTATCGAAGGGTATCTTCAGGTTAATTCCTAGAAATGAGACTGCTAGGTCAAAGTTTAACTGCACATGTTCTTTTATGAGATACTGGCAATTTCCCTTCCATTTGTTGTGGACCATTTTGCAATTCTAACAACAATGTAGGGAAGTGCCTCCTTAACAGAGTATATTGTGAAACTTTCAAATTTTCGCTGATCTGATGGTTGAGAAGAGTCTCATTACAATTTTTATTTGCATTTATCTTACTGTTACTGAAAGCAGTCATCTTCATATGATTAAGGATCATTTTTATACTTTTGGTAAATCATTTATATTTTAAGCATTTTTAATAGGACTTTTGTTTCCCACTTAAGATTTAAAAGTTCTTTACATATTAGGAATATTAAACCTATGTGATATATGTTACATAATTTCCCCCCAATTTTCATTTGTCTTTTGATTTTTCCTTGTGAAAATTTTCTTTTCTGTGTAGTCAAATTTATTAATTTTTAAATTTGTGGTATCTGAATTTTGAGTCATAATTAGAATGTCTTTCCCTCCCTTAAGGAATTCACCAATATTTGCTTTCAGTACTTGTATAGATTTATTGTATACATTTAGCCTTCTGATTTAAGGTTTATTCTTATGCATGGATTGAGAAAGAAATCGAATTACTTCTTTTTACAAATGCTATTTACTATTAAATTCACCTCTGTCTCAGCAATTTGAGATGCTACCTTTATTATATATTACAATTCCATATCTACTTGGGTCTATTTCTGGACTTTAGAATTTGTTCCGTTGGTCTGTCTATTCATATGCCATTAAAAGTAATTGCTGGGGCATTGTAGCATGTTCTAATATCTTGTAGGGCTAGCCAGTCTCATAGCTTTTCCTTTTCAGTGTTTTCCCAGATACTTCTTGCACTTATTTTTCCATATAAACCATAATTTCAATTTGTCTAGCTCCATATAACAGAGTATTGTTATTTTTATTGAGAACACATTAAACTTATAAATTAATTTAGGGAGAACAGATGTTAATGATGTTGAGATGTCTTATCAAAGAACAAGGGATTTTTTTTTGTTTAAGTCTACTTTTCAGTCTTTCAGAAGGGCTTTATAGTTTCTTATAGGTTTTACACATTTCTGTTATGTTTATTCCTATTTTATCTTTTTTGTTGCATTTGTAATATGATTTTATAACTCATTCTAAAAGAATTCCAACTCTTCTTATTGGCTATTATTTCTTGCATATGATGGGTATCAATTTTTACTTCTCAATTTTACATATTGCCAAAATTTTACATATTGTCGAAATATTTTATTGATTGAGTTAGGAATACCATTTATTCTCTAGGGTTTTCCAGGTATACTATTACTCCATCTGTAAATAAAGGGAATTTTACTTCTTTTCTAACTCTTATGCCTCTAACTGATTTATCTCTTTGGCATCTATGGAGTAAGTGGAAATTTTTTTCTCAGACCTATTATTATGGTGAATTATATTAATAGGTTTTCCAGTTAAACCATTCTTCCAATTCTATTTGGTCATATTGGATTATTTTCATAATGTGATATTGGAGTCTATTCAATTATATTTTACTTTGGATTATTTCTAGATATATTTAAATCTTCAATGATATGAAGAAGACATGCTGATGGACAGTTCACTGAACTCTTAATTTTAAACAATGAGATATATATATATGTATGTATTTATGTGTGTGTGTGTGTGTTTGTATACACACACATTAATTCAATTTTACTAATCTCTTGCCACTGGTCACACTTTTATCATTTTTCTCTCCCCTCACTCTGTGAAGATTCATTTAGTATTTCTCTTATTCATTAGATTCCTGTATATCCAGTACTTCCACTCATTACACAGTGACACTCTAAACTCCCTTCCCTGCTCAGATTGCAGACTTCCACACGTCTGGTAAAGATGTTAAGCTACCACATCTGGCACATGAAAGTATGGTTCCTTCATCCCCGCTGATCCCTGCCAGTGAAAAATGGCCAGCCTCGGCTGAGGTGTCAGCACTTTCGGTCTGGACTAAGTAAAGCAAGCCACGTGCCAACTGTCTATACAGACCCTTGTTTCAACCATTCCACTCCATCTCCTTTACCTACATCTTTCCTCTAGCCCCAAGCCTCCTTATGGAGTTTCCTGTTTTACCTTAATGCCCCAAGTCACTCATAAATTCATAGCAGCAGGTGATTTCTAAAGCATCAGTGTTTAGTTGAGAAGCCTCCTGGGGCTTGGAGCTTGGGATTGCAGTGCTTCCTTGGTCCTGAAAGGCAAAAAGCTTATCAATCTGCTCAAATGAGCTACCATGTCCTTGCAATGAGTTTTAAAGTTTAGGGACTTGACTGCCTGTGACATGGCAATCTGCCTCTAGTTCCCAGGACTTTCTGAACAGGATCCACCTTCCCTAGAACCTATGAAGATGTCTGATGAAAGCCCCCTATCACCTTCTTTGGAAGTAAAAAGTAGTTATGCCATTTGTAATTACTGAATTATTAAATCTTATAGCTCAGCCTTCTCAATAGTCTCAATGGTTGAAAAGTCTTCAGTCTTCTAAGAACTGCTATGAACTTCAGAAACAAAATTCACTGAGAATCAGATTCAATAAGAGATTAAGTGGTATACTGGGCAATATAACTTCTGGCCAAAAATGAGGTTTTAACTCTAAAGAAATGAGTCTTTATTTTCTGGTTCATAAACTGGCCTGTGAAAGCAATTCTAAAAGGGGAAATTATAGTGTATTTGGGCTAATGAATCACTTAAATAAAGAAGTGTGGCTCCTTTGAGATGACCCTAATGATTTAGATGCATATGTTCTACTTGTTTTGTTTCTTTAAAAAAAAATCTAAAGGCACTTATGCCATTTGTCAACTTACAACAGTGGCCAAAAGTGAAACACTGCTGCTATTATTTTTCTCAGAGCTTTATGTTTCTAGGTTTAAAACGGAAGCTTTATAAATGCACACACAGCTAGCTAGCTACAATGGCAATGACAGTCATCACAGAAAATGAGCAAATAGAGAAGCAGAAATCTGTTTTTAATGGCCACTTTAAAGTCTATATTAATATATTCTCAGTCAATATTAAACTGTATCTATACAGTGCTCTAGTGTAATGTATCAGACGTTAAAGCCATGCTTCTGATGAAATTAAATACGATAAGAATTTCAACACATATTTTTGAAATTTGAAGACACTGTAACAGTCAGTAGTGTGTGAAATTCCATTTGCTTATGTACTCTTCTTTTCATTTTTCTTCTACACCCTGTACAAAAATGACAGTTAATTAACAACCTAGTTCAAGAAAAGTGTTTCTAGTGATAATAAACAAAAGCTATTGTCAAAGAATAGAGAATTTACCATGGCCAGAAAAAAGTGTACTTTAGAGACAAATTACATAGAGCTCTTATGATTAAAATACTTAAGCTGACATGCAGATGTATGTGTAATTGAAAATTATATATAATTTAAAGATTAAAATCCATAGTATGTCTCTAGAAATTTACTAAATATGTGTCTAATAAATATACAGATACATATATACATATACTTACACATATATACACACACACAAATATATCTCTTGTTATGTAATAAAGAGTTATTATAAAATAATGAGTTTTTATCTATTGCATGGTTTGCTTAGCTTACATAAATGTGACTTGGGGAATATTTTAAGAATATTCCTAAGAGTAAATACTTCAAGTATGCAAAACTGAAGCTTAATTAAATGAGAAAAAATATATTTACCGCATTGTCCTGCAATGTACATTTGGAATCAGTCAGAAAACTATACATTTTAATGGCAACTTCATCATCATAATAAATCGTAAGGTATTATTGTTAAGGTGTCTATGTTCTTTTGGATTTGTAGACTCATCTTTATTTTCAACTAGGTAAGAGGCAGAAATGAAAGATAATATTCCTGGATGAAATGGCATATGAACAAATACTGAAAGAAATGGAGAAGTGTTAGGGAGTTTCTTCCTCCCATGGTTGAATTTGAAGTAAATTTACCAAAGAAATAAAGAATAACTATTCTTTATAACATGCACAGTTGGAAGAACCAGAGAAGCTACTAAATTAAACTGTTATAAGAAACCAAGTAGAATGTTGGTTCTTCCAATGGCTAATGGCTGAGAAAAATATATTGGCTGAGAAAAATATATTCAGTACCAATCTAAAGATAAAAGTATTGGTCACATAATTTAAAACTTAGATTCAAACATGATGTACTCTGTTGCACTTTAATCTTTCTCAAGATTATCTTTCATTTTCTATCTAGCAAATAGGAGATAGTATCACCTTAAAAGTGGTATAATCTGTGAAAGCTACATTTAATGTTTTTTAAAAGACATTATTACAGATGGTCTAATGTTCTCAGTGATAATAAATTTAGTTTTATTTATCTTTTTACTATTTAGAAATTAATTTTATTTTCAAATTTAGTCTGAAATTACTTGTCCAATTTTGAAAATAATCAAATTCAAATGCTTTTGCCTCAAGGTTGTTTACATCTTCTCATATTTTTTCAGATAAAATGCAGTACTTGGGAAAGTGGATGGTGTTCTTGGAACCAGAAGAAATATGGGAAGATACTTTCGCCATCAGATTTAACATTGAGAATGCAAATTCAATAGTAAAACATAGGTTGAAAAAATTCAAAAAACATAAAAAACATATGTTGAATTACTGGAAACCTGTCTCATGAAAAAAAAGAAAAATTAAGTGAACTTGTGTTTTCAGAAGACTATACTGTATTATATCTTTACTGTTATTCAAAATGCACTTTTTAAAGGACTTAAAGTTTAAACTATGATGCCAGAACAAAATATTATGAAGTCATAAATTCCCTTAAGATAAAAGTAGAATAAGAATATAACATAAGAAAAAGTAATTAGAATGTGTACTATAGAACTGCCTTAGAAACCCCAATGTTATAATAGTATAAACATGAGAAGGAGCTGTTTTTAACAAGCTTTAGTATGAATTAAGTATTTTAATGACTAGCTAAAGATAACTTCCAATATTTAAAAAATACATCTTTTTCTGAACTAAAATTGCCAGATCCTAAAACTTTGTCAATACAGGGACCTGCAGCATAAATTAAACTTTTGACAACAACCACTAGATATGTGTGCATGAAAAGTTAACACTTCATTGTTCATTTCAGTGATGGGAGTCTTTAGGGCACATAAAATGGAATTTATATTTCTAGAATACTAAATGCCAGAAATCCAATACAATAAGTACACGCTCTCATGAAATGGACAGTAAGAAATACTGCTGGCTCAGATTCCTTTTTGGTATGATTGGTTCCTTTGAAGGAACTATAAATAGTGAACAGATAACTTTAATTTAAAATGGACTCTTCATGGATATGTGTGATTAACCCCACTGGGCAATAAAAATTAACGTTTAACATTGCCATGTTTTAACAATGCTCTGAGGGTCTCAGGATATAGACAGACAACTGCTATGCCTGTGACAGAGCATTAATTTGTCATGGTGGTGGTTTTGGATTGCCCACGGCATGGAATGCAAGTCTAAATGAATGGTCAAATTAGTCTAAAATCCACAAAGGCTGATAACTGCTCTAGTGTCCTCTTAAAGGATATGCAGTTCTGCTGCACATGCATAACAGAGCTGTAATCAGACAGTGGTGATATTAGCAAACTGTCAGCCTAGTCAGTGCCTTCTTCCAAGAGGGAATAACACACAGACAACACAAGAAACCACTGAAAAAAGTAAACTTGCAGGATATTGGAAAGAGAGACATCGAGAGAAACCAGAAAGGATTAAAGAAGATGTGAGAAGAGGAAAAAAAAAGTCCACTTTCCCCTCGTTCCCATTATTAGGCTTTGAGGAGTATATAGGAGAATTTAAGGTGTTATCATGGCCTATGATTTGATTAATTGGGTCGAACTCTTGGGGTCCTGGAAGTACTAGAGGTGACATCTACCATACAAATTTCAAAAAGCTAAGAGCCAGGACCACCACATCATGCCCAACAGCAAGATCAGAGCTGAAGGCAAAGGTGATCTGAAAGGTGAGAGTGGGATTCTAACAGTGGGAGGAATTCCAGCTTTAACTACCTTTCACAGGCTTCGTGTTTTATATGTGTTTGTAGTCACTTAAATTTTCTGATAACGCTTTGGTAAGAATGCTAACAGTAGGACTGAGGATTAATTTTAAAAAAAGTACCGGTGATGGTGAGATTGCATAAAATTAATAACTAGAGAACTAATTTAGGTATACAATAGCATGAGTGTCAAAGACAGGGGAAAAAGTGGTTTGTCCTAGCACTTAAAAATGACTCTATGAGTAAGAAGAAAGATCTACAGTCTACAAATATTGGAAATTATAGTCATAATGCCTACTCAGTGAGGCTAAACACACTGCAGACATTATGCTTTAAAATTTAATTAATTTCATTGATTTCACTATATTTGATTATGCTGCCATTGGATGAGGCGCTAAGAAATATGGGAAATAGTTCCAAACAAATCTTTGTGTATTTTTAACATACCAAATATACTGTCTTAGATAATACTTTCTTTTGGGTCACCTCTTAATGTGTGGTTTGTTCATTTTCTCATCACTTTATTTTTAACATACATATATACTATACCATGAATTGTATTGCAAACATTACAGCAACATAAAGCCACTTTCAGAGAAGAACGCATAGACCTTCGAGCATATGCAAAGGAAATCCAGACACTATCACCTTGCATAGATTCTCCTTTTTTCCCTCTTCATGGCAGAAACCTAGTGTCAAGACCTAGATTAATTACCACAGTCAGTGACTAAAGCAGACACTTCACCAACATGAAAAAATTCATTTGAAGAAAGAAATATGTTCAAGAAGCAAATGAAAGAAAGAAAGAAAAATTCATTAATCTAAATAAGAACCAATGAAGATAATAATAATAAAGCCTTTTGTTGCTTAAGAACAATCTCAAACAAAAAAATATAGGAAACATGAATATGGAAGCAGACAGGAGTAGCAAGGAGGAAAAGTAAGCTTACAGCTTATGTTTTTGGGAGAGAATAGAGAAGCTCATTAATTTTAACAACATTAAAACATTAGCTTATTACTTGCAGTCGCACTTAAATATATAAATTCATATGTTCCTTATAGAAAAATTTACAGAAAAATTTAGTGATTTACAGAAAATCACTAAACAAAGAAATAGAATTTAATAGTTTTAAATTCTGTAGAGGGGGAAAATATGAAAAATTTAATCAGCTAGAAAGCAGTAAATATATAGTATACATATAACCCAAAGTAATAAATTTGATAAAAAGCAAATTACATAATCATATGTATAAAATGATGTGATTTAAGTAAATGTCAAAAACCCATCCCACACCCACCCCCACTGACTGGAATCACACACACCAAATTCTTAAGAATTCTTGCTTCTGGGAAGGTATGAAAAGGAATGAGATTGGTAGCAGCAGTGACAAAGTGGAATTTATCTTTAGCCTATTAAAAACAGATTTGCCTAAAATAATAGTAACACCAACTACTATTATTACTTAATGATCATTAAGGAAAGTTGTAGCCATTCGGTGGTCTGGCAAATATTTATTGAGACTATTCGCCAGGTACTGTGGTAGAAATTAGAAATAACTATTCTGGATAGACCAATTAAGCACATTTTACGTTGTCACCTGCCTTAGATTAGCCAGAGATAAGCACTTGGGTGCAGACAGTCTATTTGGAAGGTCATTCCAAGAAGTGAAGAATGGGAATGGTGAAGTAGGGATACAAGGAAAGCCAATAAATGGTTATTAATCAGTGGGTTATTGCTGTGGGCAACTGGGGCTCAATCCTGCTGGGAACCTCTGAGAAACCATGAAGAACATTCTTCATAATCATCTACATGGAGGATAGGGAGGCTATAATGTTATCGACCCACTTCTCTGCCCTTCTAACAGGGAGAAAGCACAGATTTCTTCACTATGAACCCCAGATCACTGACCATATATTATTCTCTCCCCTAGTAAACTGTAAAAAAAGAGAGTGATTCAGGAAAACCTTCGTCACACTCAGATGAGCATGGCACTCTAGAACATGTGGAAACCTGCCAAGTATCGACTTAAAGAAATCTGTCTATAGTAGGCAAACAAGTCAGCTAAAAAGATGAACAGCCAACTCCATTTTCCTGCCTAAAAATACTTTTTTTTTTTGTGGTACGAGGGCCTCTCACTGTCGTGGCCTCTCCCGTTGCAGAGCGCAGGCTCCGGACGCGCAGGCTCAGCAGCCATGTCTCACAGGCCCAGCTGCTCCGCGGCACGTGGGATCTTCCCGGACCGGGGCACGAACCCGTGTCCCCTGCATCGGCAGGCGGACTCTCAACCACTGCGCCACCAGGGAAGCCCTAAAAGTACTTTTGATTTGCTCTGAATAAAGGCATAACCAGTTGCAATGACCAGTGTTGATTCCTTTACTACTGGAGCAGGAGAGCAGTGAGACATTTGGAGCCACGCAGATACTGTCTTGAGTTTCTGCTTCACCATTTGCCAGCCGAGTCAGTTAGTTAAATTCTCTGATCATATTTCCCCAACTACAAAACAAGGATAAAAGATGAACAGCAGAGGATTATGAGAATGCTATGAGAGAAAAGATTTCCACTTCCAGGCTCTCCTATGCAATTGTTTACTCCACCTCTCCACTTGCAGGACTAACTGACACAACGAGACACAGACTGAAATTCTAATGTGCTCCTGGAAACCTAGTCTTTTCCTATTGCAGGTGTTGGCAACTCCATCCTTCAAAAAACTCAGGCCCAAACCTTGCAGTCATCCTTGACTCTTTTCTTTTTTTCACAGCTTACAACTAGCATGTCAAAAAGTTCGCTTGGCTCTACTTTCAAAGTGGATTCCGAATACGACCACTTCCATCATCTCGTCTGCTACAACCCTAGTCTGAGTCAGCATATATTTTGCAGAAGCCTAACTGGTTTCACTGCTTCTACCCCAGCCCTTCAACAGTCTAACTAACGTCTCTATGACAGCTAGAGTGATCTTTTAAAGACAAAAGTTACAGCATGTCTCTCCCCTGCTCAGAACTCTAGAGTGGGTCCCAAACACAAAGTGAAAGCCAAAGAACTTATAATGGTCTACAAGACCCTGCAAGGTTGGCCCGCACCCCCTGCCTCTCAAATCCGATCTACAACTGCTATCCTTGTTCATTCCACTCCATCCATACTGGCCTCCTTGCCAGGCATGCTCCCATGTAAGGCCTCTGCACTGTCCGGTTATACTTCCTTAGATAAGTGTATGCCTAAAGTCTCTCACGTTCTTCATATCCTTACTTAATCATCACCTTTTCAGTAAGCCTCCTCCTAATCATCATATTTAAAATTGCAGCCAGTCTCTCTCTCATTCTCTACTCTTGATCCCCACTCCTCACCATTTACTGTACAATCTCTGCTACTCAAAGTGTGCTCCTACACTAGCAGCACCGATATCACTCAGGAACTTGCTAGAAATGCCATATCTCTGGTTCCCACCCAAGAACTACTGTAATAATCTGCATTGTAACAAAATCCCCAGGTGATTCACATGCATATTACAATATGAGAAGCAGGGCCACATGCTATTTTCTATAGTACTTGTCAACTTTCACTTACCTTTAAGGCAATAAGCTACTATATTTTTTGCCTAAGTTCCATGAGGATGATATTTTTTTCTTTTTAATTCACTGCTTTATTCCAATTCCTACAAGAGAACTTGACACATGGAAAAGTACTCAAAAATACTTGTTGAATGAATGAATGCGTGCATGAATAAAGAATATATGTGATAATATGGCCAGAACACTGCCTAACCTATACTGAGTATTTAACCAATGACAGTTCCTTTTCCTTTTCTCCCTGCACAAATTACACTCAGTGCTTCAGCATTTTAACAACTAAAAATACACTTTGCCAGAAACCAAGCAGCAACAGTTCATAAAAGACAGAATTTCTATTTTACCACTTTGAAAATATAGATAAACAATCTTCTAATCTGTTTCTCCTCACCAACTGCCCAATGATTACTGGGTTTATTAAAAAAGAGTCAAAAACATTAGCACTAATGCAAAGAGCTTTTAGAAAGTAAAACTTGATTGTCACAGTCAAATGATTGCTACGCATAATAATTACTAAACCAAATTGCACTGAATGTGTTATTTTATTTCATGGGACATTTGAGCTGGAATGAATTGTCCAAAGAACAATAAATCATGAGCATGATGATGCCTCATAAAGTTAAAAATCCCATAGTTTCTCTCATGTTGCTGAAAAAATTTATGGTATCTATCAAAGAGAAAACTCAAAGACAAACAACTGAAAATTCACAACTACTACCCCTTCTGCAAAGTAGAAGTGTTTTCAGGAGCTGCCTAAAGTAATAAAGTAAGCAAAAGGTAGTTCATGCATCATAAGGCAGATACATGAAATTTAAAATTAAGTTGAAAACCTTAAAAGATACTTTGTTATGTGTGTGTGTGTGTGTGTGTATGTACAGTTGACCCTTGAACAACACAGGTTTGAACTATGTCCACTTATATACAAATTTTTTCGAAAGTAAAAAACATAGTACTATAATACATGATCCACAGCTGGATAAATCGCTGACGTAGAACCACGGTAGAGAGGAATCATGTACATGAAGGGTCGACTATAAGTTATACTCGAATTTTAAAATTTGGGGACGGTCAGTGCCTCTAACTACGCCCCACCTCCACGTTGTTCAAGGTCAACTGTGTGTTTGTGTATATTTATATATATATAGTACATATATATATATATACACACACATACATGTATATAGAGAGATTGTGCATATATATATACAGTTTACATACATATCACATTTTATAATAATTATATTTTATAATAATTTTTAGAAAAGTACATATTACCATTCTAGACAAATAGCCTTATTCTGGTAAATCTTTTACTGATATGAAACTTTATTTTCAAAGTTCAAACCAGAAAAAAAAAAGGATAATAAATTTTAGTAGATTAAAATTAAGAACTGATTTTGATTATAGGTACCACAAAGGGAGTAAAATGGTAAGTCACAAATTGATGATATTTCCAGTATGTATTACTAGAAAAGGCATCGTATGCAGGATATGTAATATACTCCTTTGAATCAAGAGGCTTAAGACAAATAACATAAAAGTAAAATGGTCAAACAAAGGCAATGGGCTTGATTACAGATGTGGCTGAACATGCTTGTTGGTATGTAAAGTGTTACAACACATATGGAGAAGAATTTAGTGTTACCTAATAGAACTCAAAATGTGCATACAAACCCAGCAGTTCATATCCTGGGGACATTTTTCCACATGTACACCAAGAGTCAAATATAGGCATAGTCCTAGAAGCATTGTTAATAACAGCAAAAAACTTGAAACAGCCCAAATGTCCTTCGACAGTAAAATGGTAAATTAAATTGTGGTATATTGATGCAATTAAATATTATACAGCAATAGAAGCAAATAAATATTGATATTGCTACCATTACAATATTATCCAAAAAAACAATAAGTAAAAAATAAGTCACAGAAGAATGAATATATTCAAAGGAATACATTTATATAACAAAATAAGCAAAACTAAACTATGTATTTTTTTAGTTAATGTATAATATATTTTAAAACTACAGAGAAAAGGAAGGAAATGAGTAACACAAGATTTAGGACCGTAGTTACACATCAAGCTAGCTGTGTATGAAGGGAAAATGGAAGTTGAAATCCAGGCAGCCATGCCCCAAGGGGTTTATAAAGTGTGGTATTATACTGCTTTATTCTCAAAACTGGTGGCTGACACAAAGGAGTTCAGTTTTGTTACTTTCAAACCTTTCTATATGTGGTACATACATTATTTTGTATCAATAATATATTTCACATTTCTTTAAAAGTATAAATAGGTATACTGAAAGGCATTACAGTAAATCAACATGAAAATTTTCCATAATTCATTAAATAATATCCCTATATTTCCTAGTAACCATTTTTTTACACAAAGTAAATAGCTATGTAGGTATTTCCTAGAGCCCAATTTAGATATGGCCATGTTGGAGATCTGTATTACAGTTTCTGCTGTACAACTAAGTGACAGAAGCTACTAGAATCATTAATAAATCACTGGAATCAGAAGGGCTGCAAAGGAATCACATCACCCCTGAATTTGAAATTAACTTATTTAATCATTCCTAAAACCCATCTTTGAGATAGATGTCTAGCAGAGACTTTAAAATTTCTTGAGTTGGCAATTAGATGACTTCCCTTGAACTGAGAAATTGTTCTCAGTTCTTAACATGAAATACCCCTGACATCACTTAAGATATCTCTCTCTGTAGGCCATCACTGTGTTTAAGCATATGCTTATTTTGCTTTTTTTTCATATCTTTATAGTAGAGCTTCATTCCCTCCACTTCTTCAAAACTTTTACTTAAATTATATTCAGTAAACATCTGTACAGTTAGCTGTAGAAGTTGAAGTTGAGTAAGAGATCACTGAGTGAGACACTTCAAATAGGTTCATTCAGATTTGCCCTCTTGATTTTTACAAGGCCAGGGAAAGAGACTGCAACTCATTTAACTAACTTTGCAAAGATCTTGTTTCAAATAACCAAAGCAGATCCACTCAAAGTGTACTTCAGTACCACAAGACAGAGAGATTCCTACAGGTAGACAGTAAGGCTATTTGACTTGTGTTCATGTATGTATTTTTTATAGTAACAAATTCCAAACCTATGTCTTTCACCAGAACAACAACAAAAATTCTCCAGCTTTCCTGGGAATTCTATAATTCATTAAAAATATTTACATAGAAATTCTGACTACATTTAAGTTCTCAGTGTTTTGATATTTTTTTCATGAATCCAAAGAAAATTCATGTGCACGTTCTTTGCTCAATATATCTGGCAGAAAGGTTTTTGAGAATGTTAAAAAAATAACTGCAAGAGTTTTAATCCCCAATTCCCCTATGTAGCAATCAGTTTTGAAATCCACAAAACACATATACACTTAGTTTGCATCAAAAATCTTAATAAAAATAAATGGGGAATAGAATTTTTAAAGTGATTTAAGTTAAAGAAGGACACAGACTTCTGAGCAAAGGGAACTGTATATTTTCTCTTGTCAAAATGAGTGCCCTAATTCTTTTCATCAAAAACAATCATTACGATATCCAAAGTCACTGAACATTCTGCTTTTATTTGTGAGTGGCACAATGTAAAACGTTTAAGAAAAAGCTTTTAGAATATTGATTATTCAACCTGCAAATATCTATCATGATCAGAATACACATTTAGCCCAAAATGTTATCCAAATTAATGAAATTCTATATTAAACATTCCTTTAGTAAAATTAGTATTATTTTTACAACAGTATTATTAAATTTGAAATGCAACGGTCTGCAAGTATAGGAAAATATTTCTCAAAAATAATGGACATTCAAAAACTGAAAGCATTTCCTCTAAGATCAGGAACAAGACAAGAAGGTCCACTCTTGCCACTTTTATTCCACACAGATTTGGAAGTCCTAGCCACGGCAGTCAGAGAAGAAACAGAAATAAAAGGAATCCAAATTGGAAAAGAAGAAGTAAAACTATCACTGTTTGGAGATGACATGACACTATACATAGAACATCCTAAAGACGCTACCAGAAAACTACCAGAGATCATCAATGAATTTGGTAAAGCTTCAGGATACAAAATTAATACACAGAAATCTCTTGCATTCCTATACCCTAACAATGAAAGATCAGAAAGAGAAATTAAGGAAACAAACTCATTTACCATCACATCAAAAAGAATAAAATACCGAGGAATAAACCTACCTAAGGAGACAAAAGATCTGTACTCTGAAATCTATAAGATGCTAATGAAAGAAATCAAAGAAGACACAAACAGATGAGAGATATACCATGTTCTTGGATTGGAAAAATCAATATTGTGAAAATGACTCTACTACCCAAAGTGATCTACAGATTCAATGCAATCACTATCAAATTACCAATGGTATTTTTCACAGAATAAGAACAAAAAATAAAGTCATATAAGGAATAATTATGCAATTTACCACTAATGTGAATCTGCAAGGGCTACCAAATAGAGGATAACAGAATAAAAATCCAAAACGATCTTGATGAGGGGAACTGAGGCCTAATACAATAGCATAAATCTAACAGGAATAAAACATATTGTACATTTCGATGCCAAAACACACAAGGTACAAAAACAGGGTTAAGAAGATATGATTCAGGGTAAAAATAAAAATAAGTAGCAGCAGCAGCAGCAGTAGTAGCAATAGAGTTTGGTTTTAATTGAATACAAGCACAATTATTGTCAATAGGACGATGAAGCTATGAAATAGTGGCAAATGTGAACACAGGCTGCCTTTCTAGAAAATACAGGAACTCTGTTGTAGTGAGTGTAGTCCACTGTGGATTGTAAAGTTAAGTCTATACCTGTGTATTCCCTCTGAGGCAAATAAACAAACCATGGTTCACACGGGGAAGAATAGGTAGGAGAGTGAAAGAACTCAAACACAGGTTGCATTTAAAAAATATTTTTGGAGAGCTTCAAGATGGCAGAAGAGTAAGGTAGGGACATCACCTTCCTCCCCACAAATACATCAGAAATACATCTACATGTGGAACAACTCCTACAGAACACCTACTGAACACTGGCAGAAGACCTCAGACCTCCCAAAAGGCAAGAAACTCTCCACGTACCTGAGTAGGGCAAAAGAAAAAAGAAAGAACAGAGACAAAAGAATAGGGACGGGACCTACACCAGTGGGAGGGAGCTGTGAAGGAGGAAAGGTTTCCACACCCTAGGAAGCCCCTTCTCGGGCGGAGACTGCGGGTGGCGGAGGGGGGGAGAAGCTTCGGAGCCATGGAGGAGAGCGCAGCCACAGGGGTACGGAGGGCAAAGCGGAGTGATTCCCGCACAGAGGAACGCTGCCGACCAGCACTCACCAGCCCGAGAGCCTTGTCTGCTCACCCGCCGGGACGGGCGGGGGCTGGGAGCTGAGGTCGGCTGCGTGAACACAGCCTGAAGGGGTTAGTGCACCACAGCTAGCAGGGAGGGAGTCCAGAAAAGTCTGGAGCTGCCGAAGCGGCAAGAGACTTTTTCTTCCCTCTTTGTTTCCTGGTGCGCGAGGAGAGGGGATTAAGAGCGCCGCTTAAAGGAGCTCCAGAGACGGGCGCGAGCCGCAGATAACACCACGGACCCCAGAGACGGGCATGAGACGCTAAGGCCGCTGCTGCCGCCACCAAGAAGCCTGTGTGCGAGCACAGGTCACTCTCCACACCTCCCCTCCCGGGAGCCTGTGCGGCCCGCCACTGCCAGGGTCCCGTGATCCAGGGACAACTTACCCGGCAGAACACACGGCGAGCCTCAGTCTGGTGCAATGTCACGGCGGCCTCTGCCGCCACAGGCTTGCCACGCACTCCGTACCCCTCCCTCCCCCCCGGGCCTGAGTGAGCCAGAGACCCGGAAGCAGCTCCTCTTTAAACCCGTCCTGTCTGTGCGAAGAACAGATGCTCTCAGGCGACCTACAGGCAGAGGCGGGGCTAAATCCAAAGCTGAACCCCCGGGAGCTGTGCGAACAAAGAAGAGAAAGGGAAATCTCTCCCAGCAGCCTCAGGAGCAGCGGATTAAATCACCGTAATCAACTTGATATACGCTGCATCTGTGGAATATCTGAATAGACAACGAATCATCCCAAATTGAGGCGGTGGACTTTGGGAGCAACAAAATATATATATTTTTTTCCTTTTTCTCTTTTTGTGAATGTGTATGTATATGCTTCTGTGTGTGATTTTGTCTGTAGAGCTTTGCTTTTACCATTTGTCCTACAGTTCTGTATGTCCATTTATTTTTTCTTATTACTTAAAATTTTTTTCTTAATAATTATTATCTATCTTTCATTTTAATAACTTTATTTTATTTTACTTTATTTTATTCTATCTTCTTCTTTCTTTCTTTCTTTTTTTCCTCCCTTTTATTCTGAGCCGTGTGGAGGACAGGCTCTTGGTGCTACACCCAGGTGCCAGGGCTGTGCCACTGAGGTGGGAGAGCCAAGTTCAGGACACTGGTCCACAAGAGACCTCCCAGCTCCACATAATATCAAACTGCAAAAATCTTCTAGAGAGCTCCATCTGAAAGCCAAGACCCAGCTCCACTCAAAGACCAGCAAACTACAGTGCTGGACACCCTATGCCAAACAACTAGCAAGACAGGGACATTAGCACAGAGGCTGCCTAAAATGAAAATAAGGCCACAGACACCCCAAAACACACCACCAGATGTGGACCTACCCAACAGAAGGACAAGATTGAGCCTCATCCACCAGAACACAGGGAATAGTCCCCCCCCACCATGTAGACTACACAACCCACTGAACCAACCTTAGCCACTGGGGGCAGACACCAAAAACAATGGCAACTATGAACGTGCAGGCTGCAAAAAGGAGACCTCAAACACAGTAAGTTAAGCAAAATGAGAAGACAGAGAAACACACAGCAGATGAAGTGGCAAGGCAAAAACCCACCAGACCTAACAAATGAAGAGGAAATAGGCAGTCTCCCTGACAAAGAATTCAGAATAATAACAGTAAAGATGAACCAAAATCTTGGAAATAGAATGGAGAAAATACAAGAAACGTTTAACAAGGACCTACAAGAACTAAAGAGCAAACAAACAGTGATGAACAACACAATAAATGAAATTAAGAATTCTCTAGAAGGGATCAATAGCAGAATAACTGAGGCAGAAGAATGGATAAGTGACCTGGAAGATAAAATAGTGGAAATAACTACTGCAGAGCAGAATAAAGAAAAAAGAATGAAAAGAATTGAGGACAGTCTCAGAGACCTCTGGGACAACATGAAACACACCAACAGTCAAATTATAGGGGTCCCAGAAGAAGAAGAGAAAAAGAAAGGGAGTGAGAAAATATTTGAAGAGATTATAGTGGAAAACTTCCCTAATATGGGAAAGGAAACAGTTAATCAACTCCAGGAAGTACAGAGTCCCATACAGGATAAATCTAAGGAGAAACATGCCAAGACACATATTAATCAAACTATCAAAAATTAAATACAAAGAAAAATATTAAAAGCAGCAAGGGAAGAACAACTAATAACACATAAGGGAATCCCCATAAGGTTAATAGCTGATCTTTCACCAGAAACTCTGCAAGCCAGAAGGGAGTAGCAGGACATATTTAAAGTGATGAAGGAGAAAAACCTAAAACCAAGATTGCTCTACCCAGCAAGGATCTCATTCAGATTTGACAGAGAAATTAAAACCTTTACAGACAAGCAAAAGGTAAGAGAATTCAGCACCACCCAACCACCTTTAGAACAAATGCTAAAGGAACTTCTCTAGGCAGGAAACACAGGAGAAGGAAAAGACCTACAATAATAAACCCCAAACAATTAAGAAAATGGTAATAGGAACATACATATAGATAATTACCTTAAATGTAAATGGATTAACTGCTCCCACCAAAAGACACAGACTGGCTGAATGGATACAAAAACAAGACCCATATATATGCTGTCTACAAGAGACCCACGTCAGACCTAGGGACACATACAGACTGAAAGTGAGGGGATGGAAAAAGATATGCCATGCAAATGGAAATCAAAAGAAAGCTGAAGTAGCAATTCTCATATCAGACAAAATAGACTTTAAAACAAAGAGTATTACAACAGACAAAGAAGGACACTACATAATGATTAAGGGATCAATCCAAGAAGAACATATAACAATTGTAAATATTTATGCATGCAACATAGGAGCACCTCAATACATAAGGCAAATACTAACAGCCATAATAGGGGAAATCGACAGTAACACAATTAGAGTAGGGGACTTTAACACCCCACTTTCACCAATGGACATATCATCCAAAATGAAAATAAATAAGGAAACACAAGCCTTAAATGATACATTAAACAAGATGGACTTAATTGATATTTATAGGACATTCCATCCAAAACCAACAGAATACACATTCTTCTCAAGTGCTCATGGAACATTCTGCAGGATAGATCATATCTTGGGTCACAAATCAAGTCTTGGTAAATTTAAGAAAATTGAAATTGTATCAAGTATGTTTATCGACCACAATGCTAGGAGACTAGATATCAATTACAGGAAAAAAATCTGTAAGAAATACAAACTCGTGGAGGCAAAACAACACACTACTTAATAACCAAGAGATCATTGAAGAAATCAAAGAGGAAATCAAACAATACCTAGAAACAAATGACATAAGAGAAGGTTGCCCACTCTCACCACTATTATTCAACATAGTTTTGGAAGATTTAACCACAGCATTCAGAGAAGAAAAAGAAATAAAGGGAATCCAAATTGGAAAACAAGAAGTAAAGCTGTCACTGTTTGCAGATGACATGATACTATACACAGAGAATCCTAAAGATGCTTCCCGAAAACTACTAGAGCTAATCAATGAATTTGGTAAAGCAGCAGGAAGGCACAGAAATCTCTGGCACTCCTACACACTAATGATGAAAAATCTGAAAGTGAAATTAAGAAAACACTCCCATTTACCACTGCAACAAAAAGAATAAAATATCTAGGAATAAACCTACCTAAGGAGACAAAAGACCTGTATGCAGAAAATTATAAGACACTGATGAAAGAAATGAAAGATGATACAAATAGATGGAGAGATATGCCATGTTCTTGGATTGGAAGAATGAACTTTGTGAAAATGACTCTACTACCCAAAGCAACCTACAGATTCAATGCAACCTCTATCAAACTACCACTGGCATTTTTCACAGAACCTGAACAAAAAATTTCAAAATTTGTATGGAAACACAAAAGACCCCAAATAGCCAAAGCAATCTTTTTTTTTTTTTTTTTTTTGTGGTACGCGGGTCCCTCACTGTTGTGGCCTCTCCCGCTGTGGAGCACAGGCTCCGGATGCGCAGGCTCAGGGGCCATGGCTCACGGGCCAAGCCGCTCCACGGCATGTGGGATCTTCCCGGACCGGGGCACGAACCTGTGTCCCCTGCATTGGCAGGCGGACTCTCAACCACTGCGCCACCAGGGAAGCCCCAAAGCAATCTTGAAAAAGAAAAACAGAGCTGGAGGAATCAGGCTCCCTGACTTCAGACTATACTACAAAGCTACAATAATCAAGACAGTATGGTACTGGCACAGAAAGAGAAATATAGATCAATGGAACACGATAGAATGCCCAGAGATAAACCCATGCACATATGGTCACCTTATCTTTGATAAAGGAGGCAAGAATATACAGTGGAGAAAAGACAGCCTCTTCAATAAGTGGTGCTGGGAAAAGTGGACAGCTACATGTAAAAGAATGAAATTAGAACACTCCCTAACACCATACTCAAAAATAAACTCAAAATGGATTAAAGACCTAAATGTAAGGCCAGACACCATCAAAGTCTTAGAGGAAAACATAGGCAGAACACTCTACGACATAAATCACAGCCAGATCCTTTTTGACCCACATCCTAGAGAAATGGAAATAAAAACAAAAATAAACAAATGGGACCTAATGAAACTTAAAAGCTTTTGCACAGCAAAGGAAACCATAAACAAGACGAAAGGACATATTCTCAGAATGGGATAAAATATTTGCAAATGAAGCAACTGACGAAGGATTAATCTCCAGAATTTACAAGCAGCTCATGCAGCTCAATATCAAAAAAACAAACAACCCAATCCAAAAATGGGCAGAAGACCTAAACAGACATTTCTCCAAAGAATATATACAGATTGCCAACAAACACATGAAAGGATGCTCAACATCGTTAATCATCAGAGAAATGCAAATCAAAACTACAGTGAGATATCATCTCACACTGGTCAGAATGGCCTTCATCAAAAAATCTAGAAACAATAAATGCTGGAGAGGGTGTGGAGATAAGGGAACCCTCTTGCACTGTTGTTAGGAATGTAAATTGATACAGCCATTATGGAGAACAGCATGGAGGTTCCTTAAAAAACTAAAAATAGAACTACCATCTGACCCAGCAATTCCACTCCTGGGCATATACCCCGAGAAAACCACAATTCAAATAGAGTCATGTACCAAAATGTTCATTGCAGCTCTATTTACAATAGCCAGGGCATGGAAGCAATCTAAGTGTCCATCAACAGATGAATGGATAAAGAAGATGTAGCACATATACACAGTGGAATATTACTCAGCCATAAGAAGGAACGAAACTGAGGTATTTGTAGTGAGGTGGATGGACCTAGAGACTGTCATACAGAGTGAAGTTAGTCAGAAAGAGAAAAACAAATACCATATGCTAACACATATATATGGAATCTAAAAAAAATATATGGTCATGAAGAACCTAGGGGCAAGATGGGAATACAGATGCAGACCTACTAGAGAATGGTCTGGAGGATATGGGGAGGGGGAAAGGTAAGCTGGGACAAAGTGAGAGAGTGGCATGGAAATATAGACACTAACTATTGTAAAATAGATAGCTAGTGGGAAGCAGCCACATAGCACAGGGGGACCAGCTCGGTGCTTTGTGGCCACCTAAAGGGATGGGATAGGGAGGGTGGGAGGGAGGGAGATGCAAGAGGGATGAGACATATATGGGGACATATATGTCCCCCCATATATAATGGGGATATATGTATATGTATGTATATGTATAACTGATTCACTTTGTTATAAAGCAGAAACTAACACACCATTATAAAGCAATTATACTCCAATAAAGATGTTAAAAAATATATTTTTAACATCTATAACATGCCCAGTATTGTGCTAGGTATTGGAGAATAAAAACTTATCTTTGCTATGAAGAAGTTTAGAGTCTAGCATCAAGGAACAGGAGAGTAAGGAAAAAATGATAATGGTTACATCGAGGCAGGTCTTAATATAAGAACTTTCTACCTTTCAAAACTGTCCAACGGCTGTACCTCATTAGAAAGTAATGAGTTCTCCTTTGCCAGAAGTTTTCAAGCATAATCTCCATGGACATAGATCATTTGACTTGACTATAAGAGAAGGGATTCAAGAATCAGTACCTGTTATCTTCAAGCTCCTTTCAGATTTTTTTTGATCCATGGAATCCTTTATTCAAATAAAATATTACATAGTGTCTCAGCGGATAAAACAAGTAAACAAATTGCAATACTGGAAATCCTCTTCTATTACTGGATCCAAAGAGTTCCGAGGAGTTAGGAAGAAGAAATTACAGATAACTACCAAGACTTCTTGTTGGTGCCATTCACAGAGTCAAGGAATACAAAAAAATATGGGCCTTATAGTCTTCTCTTTTCTAGCTCTAGAGTTATTGTTAAGCCCCTTTCAGATTTAATCTTCTATCTGAATTTAATGAAAGGACAGATCAGACTAGAAGAAATTTCATAGGTTTGGAATTGGAGGTGGACAGGATTCAGATATTTGATGAAGAAAAGGGAGACTATTAAGCCAACAGTGTAAACAGAGGTATGGCTCTAGGAATGTGCAGGACAATTATGATGAGAATTGAATAGCCCAGTATGACTAGAAGATGTCTGTGTTGGAAAGTAATAGGATATAAGCATTGTATGGTAATTTTGGATCTAGAAAGAATAGAAGTTTCTTGCAGTCTATGGGCAATATCTCATGCTGAGCAAAGAGTTAGTATAAAGAAAGTGAACGTTTGTAGGGAAGGACGTTGTCTTGCTTTTTATATAAGGTTGACTTTTCAAAGAAGGTAACCAAAGCAGGGATGCTATTCGAAGAGATGTTTGGTCTAATTGGGAATTTTTCTGATAGTTGAGTAAAAGTGAAATGGTAAAATTATGAAACAAAGCATGCACAAATGATTTAAACTTTAGAGCAAGTTAAAATAATGTCATTGGAGAACGTGAAACTTTAGAACAAAAGCCACATTTCACAGGGTATTTTGCTGATTGTACCTCTGATTTTGTTCTCTTTTTCTCTGTCCTTATCCCAGTACTCTGTGGGGAGCCAGTGTCCTCCATTTAGCCTCTCCTATTTTTCAAAGTAGGTACATATTTCAGAGTTAGAGTAAATTAGAGTACTATCTCTGAATATACACAGAAGAATAAAATGTATCACAAATTCAATCAGTAATAATAAAATAATAAACACTTCCTTACCTGCTATTGCCTAATCTATGTGCTAAAGGTGTTAGAATGACTGTTTTACAAATTTCTGCCACCCATCTATTAATCCAATATGCAGAAATCCAATAAATTAAATGGAATACTTTACAGACTCACATTTGTAGTTCACTTACTACCTAATTCTAATAATGACAGAAATCATATTCTGTTTTCCTCAGTTTAAACTGACAGTAATTACTATGAATGATCGCATTGTCTTTTATAGTTTACTCTTGACATTTTATTTCAGTTTTATGAAATGATGATTGACTGCCAAATCATTTCCAAGATTACTTTAATTCATAATGAACAGATCATTTTTCCCTGACTCCAAAAAGAAAATTAACCTGATTTAATGAAAATGCTGGCCGATCTCCACGATATTAAAGAATTCATTCGAATGTCCTAAATATTCTTTTTATCATTTTTACATTAATAGCTGTATAGTGGTGGTGGCAGTGGGCATGGGTGGGTGTGGGCGTGTGTGCCCATGTACGTGTGCGGTAATCATTTCTTTACCAGGTAAATGGTCAATTGCCAATTTTCCTGTTTGGCATCTAGATTTTACAGTATGGGCTCTGGGGTTAGACAGGCTTGGGTTCAAATCATGTTCCATCACTTACCACTTGTAGCAATTTAACTTTCTCAAAGTCAGTTTTCTGAATCTGGGACATTACAACAATAAAAGTACTTGCCTGTGAAGGTTAGTTTTATGTGACAGTGTATTGATAGCTACACCATAGACCTCAGTTAGTCAACGAAGCACTAATTGAGGTGTTCCTGGGAAGGAACATTGTAGATGTGATTAAAGTCTATATTTAACTTTAAATAAGGGAGATTATTCTGGACAATCTGAGTGGGCATGAGTCAATCAGGTACAAGGCCTTAAAGAGCAGAGCTAAGGCTCCTCTGAAGAAGAAAGTGCCTCTGTGAGCTACAGCTTCAGCTCATGTCCAAGAGTTCCAGGCCGCCCTTCTTGACTGCCTGCCCTACAGCTTTTAGACTTGTCAAGCCAGGCCCCAAAATTGCACACGCCAATTCCTTGTAATAAATCTCTTAATATATATTTCCTACTGGTTCTGTTTCGCTGGTTGAGCTCCTACCATAGCATTTTTATGAGGATGATAAACCTAGTGACTGGCATAAAGTAGTACAGCAAGTACTTAATGTTAACAAAAATGTTATAGAACTTAAAGAAGTGCAGGTTACTCTCTGAATTCATAGATACCAATTGTTAGCTTTCCTATATTAAAAGAGAATGGGATTAATGTAACAAATATAATTTACCAACAGATATGTGTGTACCTAGAAACACTAACATAAAAATCTCCAGTCTTCCACCAATTCTACTCCTGTTTTTGTTTTTCCTTTTGGAAAGACTTATTCCCGGCCATATTGGCTGATTTTAAGAGATTTATGAGAGTGGACTCACTTCTGATGTCTTGACCCTTCAAGTTTATGAGGCGTCAGTATTCTTGGAGGACTTTTAAATCATACTGGAATTTGAAAAAATTCAACACAGATGATACGATGCCTTTAGAATTAATTTTGTTTCCTTTTTTCTTTTGACTATCAGGAGGCTCATAGCCAAATATGGAAATCAATTTAGCTTTAGCAAGCTCACTATATATAGCTGATTGATATAAAACATCACCTTTTAGAAACTATCTTACAAAAATATTTTCATTTCATAACCATTGAAATTAAGCTAGCCTTTTCCATAGACACCCTTCTTTTTAGAGACAGCAAGCCCACACCATGGCGTAGGTTACAATGATTCTAACCTTGTAGTTCACATAAGATTCAAATCCCCAAATTGTAAAAAGCATTCACAATCCTGGGGCCTAGTGTTAGATACTTGGATTCCGTGCATTTGAGTTGGGATCAGGAATCCACTTATTTACATGTGTCTTGTGTGCATTCTTAGTTAACAACTAAAAGTACTTAATTTCTGCAGGACAGAGCAATAAACCCAGATAACTAATTTTTAAAAGCTAAAAAAATAGTTAAAAAATAAACAGTGGAGGGCTTCCCTGGTGGCGCAGTGGTTGAGAGTCCGCCTGCCGATGCAGGGGACACAGGTTTGAGCCCTGGTCTGGGAAGATCCCACATGCCGCGGAGCAACTGGGCCCGTGAGCCACAACTACTGAGCCTGTGGGTCTGGAGCCTGTGCTCCGCAACAAGAGAGGCCGTGACAGTGAGAGGCCCGCGCACTGCGATGAAGAGTGGCCCCCATTCGCCGCAACTAGAGAAAGCCCTTGCACAGAAACGAAGACCCAATGCAGCCAAAATTAAATAAATAAATTTAAAAAAAAATAAAAAAAAATAAAATAAAAAATAAACAGTGGAGGAAGGGGATTGATTGCAGAATAAAGATTTATGTCATCAAATTGTTATCTGTGGGAAAACGATACTTATACAGTTCCTGAATCTTATAGCATTTCTAAGGAAGCAAGTTGGAGACTCTCCAGGTGTAATTTGTAGGGTTTACACTGATCTTGTACAGAATAATCTCCAAATGGCTCCGGGCCAGAGAAGCTAAGCCTCAAAACAAATCAATGAAATTCCCAAATAATATAATCCGCAACAAACTTTTCTATAAAAATTTAAAGAGTGTAAGTGTTATCAGTACTGGAACAGCCATGGCTAAAGCCTACTTTTATGTCAAATATCATATCTAAAAAATCAGGTTCCATATGTGAGTGATATCATAATATAAATGAACTTATTTACAAAATAGAAACAGACTCACAGATTGCAAAAACAAAATTATAGGGCCTTCCCTGGTGGCGCAGTGGTTGAGAGTCCGCCTGCCGATGCGGGGGATGTGGGTTCGAGCCCTGGTCCGGGTGGATCCCACATGCCGCGAAGCGGCTGGGCCCGTGGGCCATGGCCGCTGAGCCTGCGCGCCCGGAGCCTGTGCTCTACAATGGGAGAGGCCACAGCAGTGAGAGGCCCACGTACCGCAAAAAAAAAAAAAAAAAAAATTATAGTTACCAAAGGGGAAATGTGGGAGGGAGGGATAAATGAGGAGGTTGAGACTAACATAAACACATAACACACTACTATATATAAAATAGATAACCAACAAGGATTGTATAGCACAGGGAACTCTGCTCAATATTCTGTAATAACCTAAGTAGGAAAAGATTTTGAAAAAGAATAGATATGTGTATATGTATAACTGAATCACTTTGTTGTGCATCTGAAACTAACACAACATTGTAAATTAACTATACGCCAATAAAATTTAAAAATTCAAGGTAGAATTATTTTTTAAAACAAAAAAGTTTAGAAATTACATTAGCAATTCATTGGAACCTGTGTCTTGATGAAGACCAGGTCTCAAAGGGAAGACAGATGAAGACTAAGTAGAAAAGTAAAAGATTCTATATTTGAGGAAAGATATTATTCAACATATGAAAAACTCTCAAAAATGGGGCACAGAGAATTATGTTAATGTGGCAGGTAAGGTAGAGGCATTAGGGACTCCAAGAGTGAGAATCACATAATTATGAAAGAGTATGACAAAATACCTATTGTTAATAAGAAATGTTAAGGAAACATCCAGTTTAAATGGTCTTTTAATGCATACTTAAAATCCTACATTAAACAGTGATCAAAGTACAGGAAATTCTACATTTAACTGACAAATCAATTGTAAACACTCAGAAGCCTGCAAGGTTTTTCCAAAACATATGAAGAAACTTGATAATGAAGCTACGGAACTTACTATCAAGGTACAGAGTTTAGCTTTAAATATGGGGAGCTCATCAAAATGACTCACATTATCAGAATTATGTTGTCTCTCATGCCCTATGCAGTGCTAGCACTGCATACCTAGAATACTGAAGGGTCTGCTCTTTAAAAGTATAAATATTTCTCAAACCTTATTACAACCAAATTTCATTTTTAAATGGAGTATTATTTGTATTTCCAATCACCGGGATTTACGAGCATTTTTTATGGCCAGTCTGTTTCACCCATCAAATTGTAAGCTTTTGGAGGACAAGGAATTTGTACTAGTGCTTCCTCCTTTCAATGGTCAATGGAGAAAATTTCATTTGGCATTTTTCTCAAAATGTTCATGAATGAGTGAGTAAAAGTGGAGATATTTCTACTAAAATGAATGGGAGTTAAGTCTTACATTAAACTATGTGATTTAATTTTATCAAATTATGGAGATTTTAATGAGAAAAATATACTTCTTAGTCAGCAAATTTTAATATTCTACATGTAGGAAGCTACCTTATATACAGGTAAAAGGTAAATTTAGAAACTTTGAGTTGACTTTTATTTACATTAACAATAAATATATCAAACTTGTCATCCATGATGTATATAGGGTATTAAAAAAGTTTCTATAAAAGTTAAGCATGGTCATGCCTAGAGTAGGGTCAACTGCAAAGCTTGCCAGACGTTCAACAACTGGAGATCTTCAGATCTGCCTAGTTAGGGACTGCAGGAAAAAATCTGAACTTATCATGTAGTAGAGACCTGGAATCTAGGGCTCTAAACCAGAACTAAGAACTCAAACCTGTAAACAAGGCAAAAGTAGAAGAAATAGGGAATAGTGACCACTGGGATACTGGCTTGCCATACCTCATCTCTAAGGCACTACAATCCCTATTTGGAGGTCAAATAAAAGAGATCTGGGCATGAATGGTGGAGAAAGCAACTTGGCCGGGACTGGAGCCCTGGTTTGGAAAGGTGATTCAATGTAAAGTCCCATTAACCTAGATATGGGATTAGGAAATAAAGGCACAAGACTGACAAATCCTACTGTCTTCTGTGTCCTTATTTCTACTGTCTTTGCCCCAAACTATTCCATGACCTGAACCTATATACCTTCTGAAATAACGACAACAGCAATAAATGTTTTAAGTATACCTGAGCATTCTCCTCTAATTTTACCTAAATATATATGTAACACCACTTAATATTCATTTTCTATAAATGATGGTACACCTTACTTATATTTTCAAATTGAATTCAGAGATGTCAAGATCAAGTCACAAAGAATAATCACTGAAACAGAACAGAAACAGAAATAACAAGGCACTTCCAATTGATGTCATTGTCAGATAGGTAGATTTAACATATGGGAACTGGAAATTGAAAGACTTAAATGACTATAGTTTGCAGTAAGAATAGTGTTTATATGTGGCAGTGTACCATAGCCCCAGAAGACCTAAATTTTTCTTTTAGAAACCTGAAATGTACTTTTATATTGGTCTTTGAGCTCTTTTGAATTTTCACAGGTTAGAAAACATTTCATTAGTGAACTGAGACACAGGAACTTGAGCAATAAGACACAAGCAAAATTAAGTGGGAATTGAGGCTGAATGAAGCATAGTCCAAATACAGTATAAAATAAGCATTTAAATGAAAGTTAATCAACAAAATGAAGATTGTTTTCCTAAGAATGAAAGAAGTAAAGCTAAGTTAAAATTTCTGCATTTAGTAGCCTTACAGTCATATGTCTATCCTAAGCCCATCTAAAGGGATTTCAGTAAAAAGACACAATACAAGCAGTTACTCTCCTTAAGGCACTAGTTAGACTAGATACTGAGAGGACCAAATTTAGGAACCTCATTAAGTTTACCTTATACAGAAATAGTCACATGTAACAGCATTAGAAAAAACAGGTAAATATACATGCTTACTTTTAACAGTACATCAACCAACCTGGCACTGTCTTTTTTCACAAAAGGCAACTATATGAGAAGGAATGCGTAAACCTAATAACACACATTTCAAAATGGATTGTCTAAAATACAAGGGAATGTCCAGCATTTCACTGTATTTTTGGAAATTGATTTTTTAACCTATAAGTTCACGTACATACTCTAAGTTTATTCACCAAGCACTGACATTTTTCCTCTGCATGAATTATCAAAATATTTTAAAAATAAGCCACATACTTTGTATCCTGATTTATTTAACCAAATGCACAAGGCAATTAAGGGGGGTAATAAAATATTGCAAAATAAGGTAGAGATATTCCTCAAAGTTATAGCTATAAGGGTGTTATTTATTAAAGAATGCCAGAATAAATCAATCATACTTACATTTAAATTATCTATCCAAGCAACATATGAATATTAAACATGTATTAATTAATATTCATAACCACTGACTATTAAATAAATCAAATGATATAAATTTGTAAAGGCTCCCTTATTCATACCAGTGGTATCTACAACATTAGTTAACAAGAGTTGCCTAGAGGTTTGGGCTCCTTTCTCACCAGATAAAACCAATCCTCCCATAATTCTTGGGCTGAAAACAGAGAATTCCCCAGTGAGAATAAAGCTGAGCTTTTGCCCCTGAACTGATACAAACTTAACTGGACTCTCAGTCTTTCTCTACTAGTCAACAAAATTAGCAATATCTTCAGTGTTGCATTGCAATACTGCAAAAAGAAAAAAAAAACTATCATCCATCCTTATTTTAAAACAATGAGAAAAGAACAAGAGGAAGGTGGGGCTGAAAATGAAGGCTGACAGTGTTCAAACTTTTTCCAGCATTAATAAGTAATGATCGTGTATGGTGACAGAATATCAATAGACATCAATTTTTAAAAAAGAAAAAAATAAGGAGAGAAAATAAGTAATGATCGCAATGCTTGATTTCATTAAGCCTAATGTCATATTTTATGAAGTACAGCATGTCATCCATAGGAAGCACTCAGCTGCATTAGATACAATGAATAGTAAGAGACTGTGTATAGCAGGCAGAACAATGACTCCTCCAAAGATATCCAAAGACATCCACGCACTCATCCCGGGAAGCTGTGAATATGTTACCTTACATGGCAAAAGGGACTTTGTAGATGTGATTAAGGTTTATTGACTTTAAGAAGGGGAGGTTAGCCTGGGTAATCCAGGTGGGCCCAATCTAATCACATGAGCCCCTACATGTGGAGAATCTTTTCTGGCAGGAGTCAGAGAGAAATGTAACGATGGAAGGGTCAAGTGATGTGATGTGAGAAGAATGAGATTAACCATTGCTGGCTTTGAAGACGGAGGAAAAAGCCACAAGCCAAGGAATCTGGGCAGCCTCTTGAAGTTGGAAAAGGTAAGGAAACATTCTCTCCTAGAGTGACCAGAAAGAAATGAAACCCTCCCCACATCTTGATCTTAGCACATTGAGACATATGTCAGAATTCTGATCCACAGAACTGTAAGATAATAAATTTGTTGTCTTTAAGCCACTAAGTTTGTAGTAATTTGTTATGGCAGTAATAAAGATAATGACACCTCACAAAAGACTAGGAGAAGGTGAATCATTTAGAAAATAAATTAGAAAAGACACATGTAAATATTAATTGTGAATAAGACTTCATCTACTGTTAAATGATAACCAAGAAGCTATGTGATCATCTTAATCTAACATTCTTGTCTCCTGGTAAAATTTATATTAAGGTCAGAATGAGACCTAGGATAAGAAACTATGAACTAGACTCAGTGTAACTGCACATTTGTCACTCCTAACATTTGCCAAAGCAGACATGTCAGGTTGGCTAAAAAAAAAACCAGAAAGACTATTATAGGGGTTTGGGATGTGACATTAAATACTGTAAGGTTTTAGAGTGACACTTTTGGCAAATAGTAAAGTTATTAGCCAACTAAACTTATTAAGATAATGGTTATGACTACAATTGAAGGAGATATGAGACAGGATACAAACTTTTCTAGAGTGCTCCCATTTGGCCATCATTAGTAGGAAATAAGATTTTTTCATTGCAACTGAAACTCTTGAGTGGTTTTGCTTAGAGAAGGAATAATAAGTGATTGCAATCTAAATTTATTTGTAATTCAACATCTTAAAAAGGGAATGTGCTATTATTCTAGTAATAGAAACAATGCAATTAAATACTGCTACATGACATGCAATTGTCTTATAATGAGAAATTAAGAAACTAAATACAGACATTACCTGTGTAATTGTAGGCAAATGAGCACTGTATGTATAATATTTACTTGTTCTACACAATTAGCCTCTTTTGTTGATGAATTATTTGCATTCATCAATGAAGCATCATTTGAAGCTAATCAAATGCAAGGGCTTTCCTGTTTTTCTAAAAAAATTATGGTGACGTATACTGAAGTAGAAGTTTGTTATTGAATAGTGAGCTTTTAACATAGCTGCTGTAGAAATAAATTAGCTACTCCATGTTTCACTTAAGTGAGGAATAACTTTAATCAAAATAGCTTTATCACAATTAATTCACCTTCGGCAGCGAGCAGTGTTCTATTTATAGCTTCTGATAGCACATTTGAATAGCAGACAATTTTGATATGCTTCCATTCAATATGGGATGAGTTAGAATACTCGGTCATTTCAAATAGCTAAGGGCATCCAGATAAGCAGATATGGATACCGAAATTAGAATCTAATTAGAACAGTGAGGTGAACATTCAAAAGTGTATTTGAAAGCATTATGTTTTTAATGTAATGGTTCTGAGTTCTTTAATTTCTTCATTAGAAGATGCTTGCTCCCCAAAAGGAATTTACAACCTAATGATGGAGACATACTTACCACATATTTATTTATAAACAATGACAATAATGATAAGGACATAAAAATGACTGTAAGTGGTGAGAAACATTTATAAACAACTATAGCTGTAAAATATACATAAATACACATAAACATGTATAGATATGTGTTACACATACCTCTGCGTGTGTGTATGTAAATATTTATTATTTTTAGGAAGGATGCAAGGTTAAAAAAAATTCCCTTAACTAAGGAAATTTTGGTATGCTGTAGAGTAATAAAAGAAAAATGTTTGAAAAGAAAAGGTGAAGGACAAATGTAAAGCCGATAGCTGGTGGGAAGCAGCCACATAGCACAGGGAGATCAGCTAGGTGGTTTGTGACCATTTAGAGGGGTGGGATAGGGAGGGGGGGAGGGAGGGAGACGCAAGAGGGAAGAGATATGGGGACATATGTATATGTATAACTGATTCACTTTGTTGTAAAGCAGAAACTAACACACCATTGTAAAGCAATTATACTCCAATAAAGATGTTTTTTTTAAAAAAAGAAAAGGTAAAGGAGAACAATGTCTTACCTACATTGGATTTTGAAATACAAAATCAAACTAGTTACATTATTCAAAGTATATGTTGAGCTACTTCCATTTTTTTCAAAGTATTCTTTTTCAGACTTGTTTTTAAAATATTTAACTTTTATTATAATATATCCACCATGTATTCATTCACTTTTTCAACAATTTTAAATTGAGCTTTAATTAACATAAATTATATTAGTTTAAGTATATAAGAAAGTGCTTCAATATTTTATACAATATGAAATGATCGCCACAATAAGAACAGCTACCATTCATCACCATACAAAATTGTTACAATATTATGGACTATATTCCATAAGTGTACATCATATCCCCAGGACTTATTTATCTGATAGCTGGAAGTCTGTACCTCTTAATCCCCTTTACTTACTTCATCTGTCTCCCCACCCCCTTCCCCTATGGCAACCACCAGTTTGTTTTCTGTATCTATGGGTCTGCTCCTATTTTGTTTGGTTTGTTCATTTCTTTTGCTTTCTAGATTCCAAATATAAGTGAAATCACATAGTATTTGTTTTTCTCTGTCTGGCTAACTTCACTTAGCATAGTACCCTCCAGGTCCATGTTGCTGCAAGTGGAAAGATTTCATTCTTTTTATGGCCATGTAACATTCCACTGTATATGTATGTATGTGTATGTGTGTATATGTAAGTACGTATGTATATATGTATGTGTATATATATGTATATGTGTGTGTATGTGTGTGTGTATATCACATTGTCTTTATCTATCCCTATATGGGTAGACACTTAGGTTGCTCCCATATCTTGGCTATTGTAAATAATGCTGCAATGGACATAGTGCTACGTTTTGTTTTCTTTGGATAAATACCCACTAATGGAATTGCTGGATTGCATGGTAATTCTATTTTAATTTTTTCGAGGAGTCTCCACACTGTTCCCCATAGCGGCTGCACCAATTTGCATTCCAACCAACAGTGCACGAAGGTTCCCTTGCCTCCACATCCTTGCCAACACTTGTTTCTTGTCCACAATTTTTACTGAGGCCCTACACAACATGCCTGGAACTTTTTTAAACATTCGGAATATGTCAATTAACAAATAATAAAAGTCTCCTACCCTCTTGAAGTTGGGATAGCCAAAGAAAGAGTTAAGAGTGAATCCACCACACAATATCAGAGATTAATAAGTGCTATACTGAGAATTAAATGAGGTGATCTTTGAACTTCTTTAACTTTAGGGGTCACAGAAGGTCTTGAATGACAGTGACATTGAAGAGGATAGCATTATCTAGCCAAATGCTCTACTCTTTTCTGTATAGATCTTCAAAGAAGTAACTTTCATATGAGAAAACCAAAGGCTTAGTGAAATAATCTCTTCTGTTGCATACTGTTAAGCCTATTCTAATAAGCATCTGTATAACCACTATCTCATGTGCTATTTTAACTATGAAATTATAGTAGGTGACATCAGAACCACAAATTTATCAGAGTATTTTTAAATAATAGATGATAAAGCCCCTTATAAATATAACTATAATGACATGATTAGGTGAATTATAAATTAAAATAAAACTGTACATTTTTGTAAATTACTCTTTAAAGAAAATAAAATGAATGTAGTACTTGTACACTGGGTTAATATAAAATAAACACCAAATTTGTAATTTTATAAAATCACTAAAAGATGGGTTAATGGAAAAATAATAAATTATAAAAATTTTTGTTAAGTTTATACCTATTAGTATCCTTTTTACATTGGTTAACATGTTAGAGTTATCCAAGCAAACACTACAGGTAGTCAGAACTTCATTTCTTCTTGGATTCCATTGTTTCTATGTGTACCTATATCAGTAAGGCCTATGCTCTCATGTATGGAGCTGGGCTATGTGACTCAGTAATGTCTTTCTCTGTTGAATCGTGCAATACAGATGCAGGCCTAGGTAAGGACTTGGATTCTATCTATACATCCTTGTGAATAAACCAGGAAGCTCTTGGGAATACTAAAGGTGAAAGAAAAACTATATAGTTTCAAAAAGAGAAGCTAGAGAACAACGGTAATGTGGTATAAGAGAAAGAAGATACTAACAGATGAAAGGGCTTAGACAACATTCAGTATCAAGTGTGTAAGCCATGCTCTGCACAAGGTGTCTAGCCAAAGGGTTATGGGGGTGGAAATCCAGCTATATCCCACACAGTGAAATTCATCTACCCAGAAGAAGGAGTTCTTTTCTCTAATTTGTACAAGGACATCCTTTGCTCTTCTTTTTTTCCCCAGTTTTACTGAGATATAATTGACATATAACATTGTGTAAGCTTAAGGCATACAACGTGTTGATTTTATGCACTTATATATTGCAAAATGACGACTGCAATAAGGTTAGTTAACACCTCCATCACCTCACATAATTGATATTGTATGTGTGGTGAGAACAATTAAGACCTACTCTCTTAGCAACTTTCAAGTATATAATACAGTATTGTTAACTACAATCACCATACTGTACATTAGATTCCCAGAATATATTCATTTTATAACTAGATGTTTGTACCCCTTGACCAACATGTCCCAATTTCCTCCACTCTCCAACCCGTGGAAACCACCATTCTACTCTGTTTCTACAAATTATGTTTTTTTTAGATTCTACATAAAAGTGATATCAAATAGTATCTGTCTTCCTCTGTCTGACTTATTTTACTTTGCATAATGCCCTCGAGATTCATCCATGTTGTTGCAAATGGCAGAATTTCCTTCTTTCTCATGGGTGAATAACAATTCTACACACACACACACACACACACACACACACACACACACACACACACCACACATCTTATTTATCCACAAATCCGTAGATGAAATTTTAGGTTGTTTCCATATTTTGGCTACTATGAATAATGTTGCAATGAACGTGGGAGTGCAGTTATCTCTTTGATTTATGACTAACTGTTTCAAGATATTTTCAAATGTCACTTTTGATTTCTTCTTTGACCCAATGGTTTTCAGGAGTGTGCTGTTTAATATCTGCATATTTGTGCATTTTCCAGCTTCCCTCCTGTTAATTATTTCCAGTTTCACACCAACATGGTTGGAAAAGATACCTGGTATGATTTGTCTTCTTAAATTTGCTAAGACTTGTCTTATGACCTATGACGTGATCTATCCTGGAGAATGTTCCCTGTGTACTTGAGAAAAAAGTGTATTCTTCTGCTGTTTGATGGATGTTCTATATTTGTTGGTTAGGTCCATTTCATCTAAAGTATAGTTCTAAGCCCAATATTTCCTACTGATTTTCTGTCTGGATGATCTATCCATTGTTGAAAGTGGGGTACTGAAGTTCCCCCAATATTACTGCATGGTAGTCTATCCCTTCAGATTTGTACATATTTGTTTGATATATTTAGGTACTCTAATTTTGGGTGTATATATATTTCTGATAGCTGTATCTTCTGGATGAATTGACCCCTTTATCATTATTATTTTTTTCCATCCTTTCACCTTGAGCCTATGTATGTCCTTAAAGCAGAAGTTAATCTCTTGCAGGTAGCATATATTTGGGCTTTGTTTTGTTATCTGTCTAGCCACTCTATGCCTTTTTATTAGATAATTTAATTCAATTACATTTAGAGTAATTATTGATAGGCAAGGACTTACTAATACCATCCTTTTAGATGTTTTCTGTCTGTTTTGTAGTTCCTTTGTTCCTTTCTTGCTCCCTTACTGCATTCCTTTGTGAATTGGTGATTTTCTGTAGAAGCATGCTTTGATTCCCTTCTCTTAATCTTTTGTGAATCTATGGCAGTTTTGTGGTTACAATGAGGCTTACATAAAATACCTTATGGATACAGCAGTATATTTTATGTTGTTAAGAACTTACCTTCAACTGCATATAGAAATGACCTTTTTACTCTCCTCCCCCTTTCATGATTTTGATGTCTCAATTTACTTCTTTTTATATTGTGTATTCATTAACATACTATTGTAGCTATAGTTATTTTTAATTCTGTTGTCCTTTAACCTTTCTACTAGAGTTAAGTGGTTAATACACAACCATATCACCGTGTTAGAATATTCTAAATTTCATTATATCCTTATCTTTATCAGTGTTACATATTTTTACATTTTCATTTCACTAATTAGCATCATTTCATTTCATCATTTCTTGTAAGGCAAGTGTGGTGGTGATGAACCCTCTTAGCTTTCTTCTTGTCTGGGAATGTCTTTCTCTCTCCTTAATTTCTGAAGGATAACTTTGCTGGATAGAGTATTCTTGGTCAGCAGTTTTCTTTTTTTCTTCGGCACAAGAAGAAAAATATATATCATCCCAACCTTTCCTGGCCTGTAATGTTTCTAATAAGAAATCCACTGATTGCCTCATGGAGGTTCCCATGTAAGTTACAAGCTCTTTTCTCTTGCTACTTTTAAGATCCTCTCTTTGTCTTTGATTTTTGACATTTTTATTATAGTGTGTGTTGGAGAGGACATCTTTAACTTGAAACTGTTTGGTGACCTATGAGCTTCATGAACTTAGATATACAAATCTCTCCAGATTTGGGAATTTCTCAGCCATTGCTCCTTTACATAAGTTTTGTGCCTCCCTTCTCCCTCTCTTCTCCTCCTGGAACTCCAATAATTTATAAATTGTTGCTTTTGATCATATTTTATAGATCGTGTGGGCTTCTGTCATTCATTTTCATTCTTTTTCCTAGTTCTCCTCTGACTGGATAATTTCAAAGTTCCTGTCTTTAACTCATAGATTCTTTCTTTGGCTTGATCCATTCTGCTCTTGATGCTCATTATTGTATTTTAAATTTCATTCACTGTATCCATCAGCATTTGTGTTTGGTTCTTTTAAAATTATTTTTATGTCTTTGTTAAACTTCTCATTTTGTTCATGTATTGTTTTCCTCATTTTGTTAAATTTTATTTCTGTGTTTTATTGTAGCTCACTGAGTTTCCTTAAAATCCTACTTTGAATTTTTTATCAGGTAAATTCCAGATCTCCAAATCTTTGGGATCAGGTACTAGAAGATTATTGTGATCCTTTGGTAGTGTCACGTTTCCTTGATTTTTCATGTTTTGTGAAGTTTTGCATTGCTATCTTCCCATCATCCCTGCTAGTGATTCTGAGGCTTTCTCAGACCTTCTATGGATACATATGCTCCATGCTTCTTGCTCCCTCTTGTGACAGAATTCTTCATCTTATATGCCTTCTCTTGATCCTGTAACACACCAGGACAAGTCTTTTTGTTTTCCCAAAGATGGTGCTAAAGCTCAAATCTATGGTCTCTAGCTGGCTCACAGGTTTGGGCCAGCTTTCTACTCATGTTCATTAACTGTCTGTTACAGCTTGTTCTTGCTGCTTTTCATCTTGCTGCACACACAGAACTGACCATAGGGTGGGGTGTGGGTATGGGTGAGGCATAGAGTTACCGGGGTGCCCATGATCCAGTTGGGGGGATTTGTGGGCAAGGTGTCTCTGGTGGTTCATAAGCAATCTTCCTGATGTAGTCTGCAACACAGTCAGTAGGATCCTCATCCCTTTAACACCCTCCAAGAATGTTATCTGTTGCTTTCCCAGCCTCTTCCTGCCCCATCCCCCCATTCAAGCAGCTCTTGATTCAGTATTCTGGATGGCACAGGAGAGAAATGGGCCTCTTTGACAGAGAGGTTACTGTTTTCTCTTTTTGTATTTTTAGATGAAGAAACAGAATCAGAGAGACACTGTATCATGCTGGAAGGTTACAGTGGCAGTTGGCAAGAGCATTCACTGACCCAAGAACCATAGGGAATAAGTCGCAAGGGCTAATTTTAAAACGGTTTTAGGGTAAGAAAGCAGATTTACTGATATGGTTATTTGTTCACCTTTTTGTTGTGTATCTGTCTTTCTTTAGAGAAAGCAAGATCCAGGAGGAAAGAGACGTGTCTTTTTCTCCTCAGTTAGAAAGGTGCCTATTACAATATAGGTGCTCAGTAAATATTTTTAATAAATGTTTCATGTAATACTCACTGTTAAAACCCACAACAATATTAAATGCTTATATTATGTGTCGTAAGAAAAAAATACCAGTTATTTCTATGTTAATATCCATTTGTTATAGCTTCACGGTAGTAGTATGACTAGGGGAGCTTATTTCCCTCCCATAATTTTAACTTCTTTCTGTGTGCTACTGAACATACCACTATAACTCCAAAGAAACAAAGTTGCCTGGAAAATAGCATCTCAGAATTTAAGGCTTCAACCATAATGTGGTAGCACATGGAAGTCAATGACATGATATTTTTCACACCGGCAACCTACACACCTTTCTGTCTAGGATAGATTGTGAAATTAATCCATGTGGAAGAGCATACATACTTCCCTAAGCTCACTGAAGCCTCTGCCCATCATAATTCAGCTCAGTAACTCTCCACTGAATTCAGGAGGCTTTCTATCATTTTTGGAATGAAATTTCAGACGCTAAACATATGAGCTTCTAAAATATGTCAGTGGAGAACAAGAGGATTTCAATTACACTGGTTAAAATAGCTCTGAAAATGTCACTATATTTAGGAATACAGTGTTTTATCCCACTGGCATCTTTTAAATTATTCCATTTTCTTTTCCGATATATCAAAGGAAACAAGATATAATGAAGGATGTTCACTGGATATGAATAAGGGGAAATGACCACTTTAAGTTTGGCATCAGATAAAAGCTAGTATCCTGAGGATACTAAGCATGTCTTTCTAATGTAAACACAAATACCTAATAGTATTTGCTTAAGACATGGAGGCTCCTACACTTTAAGACACAGCCATCATTTTAGTTTTATCAGAATTGATGATTTTAAATGAGTATTTAAAGTGCATTACAAGAATGGCCATGTGTCAGTAATTATTGTATCTGGGTGATGGGTACGTGAGGGCTCACTATACAAGTTGACCTACCTTTGTTTAAAGACCCGCACAATGAAGTAAAATGTATTATAAGCAAATGTGGAATGATATAAATGTCTGAAAATAGGGAACTAAATTATACCCATAGATAAAATTCTGTGCACCTTTTAAAAACTGATGTCACAAATATGTATTTATTAATGAGTAATGCTTATTCTATATTCTTGAGTAAAGGAAGCATGTTTCAAAATGCTATATACTCTATGATTTGGTTTTTCTTTTCAGATATAATTATTGTACTTTCAAACACTACTTTTGTACATACTACACACCAGGCACATTCTAAGTTCTTTAGAAAGTTTGTCTAAGTGATGAAATATCCTCATAACAACCTGTGACTGGTAGATACCAGTATCATACCTATATGTATAATAGGGCACAGAAAGGTTAAGAAATTTGGCCAAGGTCACAAAGCCAGTAAGGTGTGGTAGAGGAGAGGATGCTGGGGCTTGAATAGTTTGGTTCCAGAGCCTTGGTCTTCAATTATTATGTGACATTGCCTCTGCTAATCACATAAGTATAATCAGACATAGTTACCTATATTGGAAAAAATGCCTTAAAGGTTATAATCTTCATTAACAGTGATAAGTAATGGGTTCAAGGAACATGGGTGGTAATTTAAAACTAATGTTTGTTTCGATTTTTGTTTATGTTTATTTCTAGTTTTTCCATATTGATCACATATTGTTTTCATAATAGGGAAAAATTGTTTTTGAAAGTTTTAAAAATACAAATGTTAGACAAGATCCTGTTTAAATTGTTCAAAAGAAGTCTATACGTGTAAACATATCTACCCCTTCCTCCTCCTTCTCTTAGTAATCCCTGTGTCCCAGAAGCTCAAGGCTTTCTTGAGTCAATCTGCCTGACAATATTAGAGGACATGATACAATAATCCACAAGTATGTTTTGATTTAATTATCTATTCTCATGTGAAAACTCAATCCAAGGTTTACTGACTTAAAACATCTCATTTTATTTTGCCCATCATTTTGTGGGTTTGGAATTCAGGAAGTGCTCAGTTGGGTGGTTCATCTCTGATATGCGGTATCAGCTGGAGCAGCTGGCGGGAAGGACATGACACTACTAAGGTGGCCTCTTCACATACATGTCTGTTGCCTAGGTGCTCCTTGGTCCCTCTCTCTTCCCCCACGGTGTCTCATCTTCCAGGAACTCACCATGTAGGTGGGGCTTCTCATATTAGGGCAGTTGCCCTTCTTAAATGATGGGTGACTTCCAGGAAGCAGGAGGCAGGAGCTAGCCGGTCAATTAACTGCTTTGCCCAGAAAGCACCGCTTACTTTCCCACATGAATAGTGGGATGGGGATGGAATGGTCCCTCTGTATAACCATTACTTCTCCCCAGAGGCCCCCAAATCTCTCCCAATCTTCCTCCTGGAAGCTGGCTGTGCAGTTTATAGGGACTAGGGCAGACTCTCCAGAATGACACCTCTATTTCAGCTAAGGAGGCAACTGCTATTGGCTCTCTGAGCTTAGAATGTCTTCAGTGCTTTGGTTTTCAAATGTGTGTCTGTGCCAAAATCCTTGGAACACCCTCTCAGTTACAAGGGATGCATGGCTTGCTAGTGCCTTGGACTATTAGAGTAAATCCCCTACATACAAATGAGTTCCATTCCATGAGCACATTCGTTAAGTCCAATTTGTTCATGAGTCCACCAAAGTTAGCTTAGGTACCCAGCTAACACAATCAGCTATATAGTACTGTACTGTAATAGGTTTATAATACTTTTCAAGCAAATTATACATACAAAACAAACAAACACAAAAAATAAAGAAAACCTTTTTAGTCTTACAGCATAGTACCTTGAAAAGTACAGTAGTACAGCACAACAGCTGGCACACAGGGGCTGGCATCGAGTGAACAGGCAAGAAGAGTTACTGACTGGAGGAGGGAGAGGAGGTGGGAGGTGGTAGAGCTGAAGGATCATCAGCAATAGGAGACAGAAGGCAAGCTGCAATTTCACTCACGCCTGACGCTGATGGAACGCATGTTAGCATCTTTCAGAGTTCGCAACTTGAAGGTTCGTATGTAGGGGACTTAGTGTTATTATGTTACTGCTTTTTTTTTTTAAATGACTGAAGGTTTGTTGGCCTACATGAATGATTTTTGAAAGAAGTGTAGTGACTAAATTTATCATGCTGATGCAATTAATGCAAAAGCTTTGGCGTATGCATCCCATTTGTCAAAAGATCTTATATACTAAACTTCAAAGGTTATCATTAATTAACAAATGACTATCATTTTAAATAGTTGCTAAAGATGTATTTACTTCAGCCAAATGAAGCAGAGAATGTAAAAAAAAAGTTACATTATTGGCTGATTCCTGAATATTTTGTTATGTTCACCAAATATCTAAAAATTCAACATCAGCAAAATTTGAAAGTGGATCATGTGTAAAATAGAGTCACTAAGTAAAATTTGTTTTGAGGACAGATGCTATTAACATTTGCTTTTGCAATAAAGAAAACATAACTAAGAAAGCTACTGGAACAAGTAAAAAAATTTAAGATAAAAAATGGTATTTTCGTTCAGTCATAAAATGATAGTATGGAAGTATATTTAATAGCAAACTCTTATGTTAATAACATTAGCTATTATGTACTTTAAAAAAAATCAAGTAGTAAAATACTAAAATTCCATTAGAGGAAAGAAGGAAAGACGGAAGACAATATACATCAAACTGTTAAGCGGTATGGCAGCAAAATGATGAGACTGCAACTTATTTTTTAAAATTTACTTCTTTGTGTTTACTAATAAACACATAAAATATGGGTTACCTTTATTAAAACATTCCACCTTCCTCCCCCAAAATAAGTAGTTCTTCAAAGGCTGAAATTTTAATTATGCATATTATTATGGTAGAAATTATGTCCATCAAAGACAAAACTGCCAACACAAATATTAAGTTCAGTGCTATATTAAGCTGAATTTTATCTTTCTCTTCAAACAATTTTATTCCTTTTCATGAGAACAGGCATAGAAGAACATTAAAAGAAGAGGAGTAGACCAGGCTAGATTGACACATTCTTTTGGTCATAAATGATATTATAGATACACATATTTTATTTGTAATAAACATATTGTATATTGTAATATAGAATATTTATGTATATATATATGTATCCATACATAGGCATGCATGTATACATATAATCAGTAAACTGTCAGTTCAGCAAACTAACTTATTACTCCCTAAAAAGTAAAGATTGGGATCCACAGTACTAAACGGAGTTTCAAGGTCAGAAAGAAATGGGACAGAATGAAGCAATTGAATTTGGACAAGGAGAGGTCACTGAACATTTGTTAGTGATCAAGGAAGAGTGGGAGGGCAAAGAGAGACTGGTATTTGTTTTTCTCTTTCTGACTTACTTTACTCTGTAGGACAGTCTCTAGGTCCATCCACCTCACCACAAATAACTCAGTTTCGTTTCTCCTTATGGCTGAGTAATATTCCATTGTATATATGTGCCACATCTTCTTTATCTATTCATCTGTGTTTATTCTTTAAACGTAATCTAGACTGTTGACAATTTTACCCACTGACTACAACGCTGGAATGGCTAACATTCATCTTCCGCCCTCTGTGTATCTTATTTTCTTTGGAATTTAAAAGTGGAAAAATTGGATCAAAGGTTATATGCATTTTAAATTGTCAAAGGCCATATAATCCTTTGAGAAGGTTGTGAAATTTTACTTTCTTAAACATTTTTCAACATTTGCGATGAATGAATGAATTCATCGTTTGTGATAAATATGAAGAATACTCATATCATTTAGTTCATTTAAAAGATACTCTACATTAAGGGCTGATGCTGAGAATACATTAAGTGAGGGAAAAAATTATCTCCTGTCCTTAGATCTTATAGTCCTTGAGGGGTGGGGAGGAAGCAGAGAATAAGCAAATTCACAATTTAAATATATAAAATGACTGGTAGAATGAAGTAAATAATGCAGGGAAGGGCAGATAGAGAGTGAAGGGTACAGGCAGAAGATACTGTCTTTGGCCTAGAGAATCACTAAAGAAGTGTTAGCTATTACCATTTTTGCTGTTTTCAGTCTAGTCAGATCTGCAGCATCTACATATACCAAGGGCTAGTTAAGTGCCATCTGACATAGGAAATCTTGGAAGATGGTGCTTGTTTATGAGGGTGTAGAAATGAGGGGCAGAAATGTACACATAGCATGCAGCTGATTACCCAGACTGCATTAGCTTTCTCTACTCTGGCCCTCTGAATTATACAACCTGATTTATGCCCACTGTTGGAAGAGATGATAATCATAGCAATAATAGTTATAATAGCAAAAATATCTTAAGCACTTCTATGCCAGACACTAGGCCAAGTATGCTTCAAGCATTGCTTCACCTAATCTTCACAAAACGTCTTAGGAGATCAGTCCTTTTTTCTCCATTTTATAAATGAATCACATATTCAGTGAAAGTACAGCAGATCTATATCACGTAGAGTCCATACAGTGTATTAGTTAAAAGCATAGGTAAAAAATTAAATGAGTCAGTATATTTAAAGTGCCTAGAACATTGTGTGGCATATAGGTGCTATATAAATGAAAGCTATTACTGTAATAATTAGCTTGTTTTTTCAACAAGTGTTTCTGAGTGCCTGCTACGTTCAGGTACAGTGTTAATTTCAGAGATGTGGTTTAATACAGCCCTTGACATCTCGGAACTTACAATGGACTGTAAAAATCAGTTAATATTAAGACATCAAATGCTTTGAATAAAATGATCGTTCTGGATTTGTTGTTTGTTACTGATGTGGTAAGACACTTTAAATTTATTAGTTCATTAATCTAATGAGTATTGATATGTATGGTAACAGATACTCTGCTAGGTCCTGCAGAGAACAGATGAATAAGACTTACCTACAATAAACTCATGGAAACACATGACAATAATGTAACATGGTAAGTGTGTTAATAACAGCACTCATTTATGATAGAAATACAGAGAGAAAATGCATAGGATTACCTTAGCAAAGATGGGGTGATGCTATTCACAAGATATCCTTAGCTATTACCACTAACTATCGAAACTTCGGATCCATATGTTGCTTTTGCCTTTGGTGTGAGCTAACTTTTCCTTCTATGTGATTTCCCACGACATGGTCCTCTTGTATGCTGTTATGCTCAACAGCCAAAAAATCATAGAATCACAGAACTTGTGGGTGCCTTGAGATATCTTGTTTAGTCTCTGACCTTCAGTCAGATAGATAGCTAATCCATCCAGATCAGGTGATGACCTTAGTGTCTGGTTTTATGTTCTACTCTATCTTGGCTGCTACTTTATGTAAGACAAAGATGCCCTTATGAGCCCTAAAGGGCTTCAATTTTTGAGCAGAGAAACTCTAAAAAAATCATTCTTTAAACCATCTTTTAATGCTCTTTCATTCTAATGAAACTAAAATATAGTCATGCTAAGTTTCCAAGAGAAAAATCTATGATCTGTAGGTGTCCATCATCATATGTATACTGAAGGTAAAACTTAAAAGAAACTATTTATGTAAAACAAAACTTCAGAACGTATGATAAATTATTACAGTCCACACGCAACTAGTGGCAGGAAAATGACACATCTGTAGCAGAAATAAACATTTTGTCTTTATAATCATGTTAATTGGAAGACCAAATGAAGGATATATCCATATGTTATAAGAACTTGTATAAAACTTGCTCTAAAACACACATTTTGAAATAATGTCAACATTTTAATAAAAAATACATCAGGTGATATTTTATGATTTAAAGAGTTCCAGTTCAGAGAGAACATTAATGATATTAAATTCATCGGTGCTTTCCTATCATATTTCAGCAGGAGGATTATAGTAAAAGAAAAAATTTTTTTCCATGTCTTATCTACAGGCTCACAGGGAGAAGGCTATGGCAAACCTGACTGCTTTCACACTGAAGTGCAGAAGTGAAATTTTCATTAAGACAATTACTCATATCTTTATATGTTAATTTACACATAGATGCTAAAGAGTAGGAGTACCTCAAGTTATAAAATATATATCAACTATATAGGAGTACTAATTAACATCCTGCATACTTACCTCAGGTAGGCATATATTCAAAAGATTTGTCTCGATGACAAATCAACACCCAAATTAAATGTAAAGAGTAATGTTTATTCCAGACCTGCAGTACAGTATAGATAGCCACTGGTATAATAAACATAAACAGCTAAATATTTAGCTGAGCACCTACCCTGTGCAAAGTCCTGAGGATGCAAAGGTGACCAAAAGGGACCTCTTTCTCGTGAAGCATAGAGAAGGGTAAAACATGTCATTCTAGCTGGAGAGACACTCCTTTACAAATATCACTACTCCTACGCCTACTAATCCTCTCCTCTTTCTACTACTAGGTAACACTTATCTGGTGCTTACCACATGATAGTTACAAGTATTAACCCGTTTAATCCTCACAATAACACTACAAGGTAAATACTATTAGTTCATCCACAGCTGGAGTAGTATAGGAGATGGAATTCCAACTTTGGTATTCTGGCTTCAGTTACAAGTTTCACATTCAACTGCATTTGGGGAGGCTGAATTGTATACATCTCTGAGAAAGTAAAAATGTATACACAAATATACACATATTAGCAATTAACCATGTGTTTAAGATCCTGGGGGACAGAAACAATGGGCTTGATTCTGTTATCACCTTTAGCATAATAATCAGATATTATGAATATCTAACAAAGAAGAACCTTTCAATCAACTTCTCTGTGTTGGGAATAGATCATTTGATGAAAAATGTGTCCTTTCTCAAATCTTCCCTCAAGCGAAAGATGTAGTCAAGTGAAAGGATTTCAAGGTGTATGCAATGTTATTAGAGGGAATGAGCTGTTAAAGAAGAAGGAAAAAAGTAATTGTGTGTAATAAATAGTAAGGACCTTGATCTGTCAAAGTAACAATACTTCAGTAATATTTGGATTTAAGAATTACTGATTCAGTTCCCAGTGTATGCTTAAAAGGACATACAGTACAAAGGGTAAGACAAACTATTCAGGGTGAAATAGGCATTACTGGAAAAAAAGACATGAAACTAATGTACAATTAAAAATCAACATAGATGCTTTAGGGATTGCATTCTTTGATAGATTCATAATCCAAGTGACCCAGCCTAGGCGATGAGAGAATTCTTCATTGAGTAAGTGATCTTGACTTGAAATCTGAATGATGAACAGGAATAAGCCAGGCAAAATGGCTTGGGGATGGGGAAGATGGAATGAGGAATGTTTCAGATCAAGGAAACATCTTCCAGAAAGTGTTCTAGAAAGGTGGGAATATTGTGGCCCATTTAAATGAGGCTACTGTATGGGTGACAAGGAGAGAGGCTGAGAAAGCATGAAGTATTTTTGTGGCTAGTGAGGTAGATGGGGGACTGACCAGATGTTATAGGTTGATTTGCGCCCCTCCAGTCTCAAATTCATACACTGAAGTCCTAACCTCCAGTACTTCTGAATGTGTCCTTATTTGTAAAAAAAATCATTGCAGATGTGATTAGTTAAGATGAGATTACACTGGAGTAGGGTAAGCCCCTAATCCAATGTGACTAGTGTCCTTATCCAAAGGGAAAATTTTGACACAGAGATATGCATAGAAGGAAGATGATGTGAAGAAATATAGCAAGAAATTAGCCCTCTGTGAGCTAAGGAGAGAGGCCTGTAACAGACCCTTCCCTTGCAGCCCTCAGAAGGAACCAATCTACTAACAGCTTGATCTCAGACCTGTGGCTTCCAGAACTGTGAGCAAATAAGTTTCTGTTGCTTAAGGCACCTAGTTTGTGGTATTTTGCATCCCTAGGAAATTAATACACCAGGCCGGGCTGTAGATGGCCTTTATATTTAAACAGTGGGAAGTCGTGTGTGTGTGTGTGTGTGTGTGTGTGTGTGTGTGTGTGTGTGTGTGTATGTTCATGTACATGCGTTTGTGTATGTCTCCTCACCTCTTAGAGAGTTTTTAATATGGTCATATCTGTATTTTATTTTATTGTTTTTAGGTCTTTACTGAATTTGTTTCAATATTGCTTCTGTTTTAAGTTTTTTTTTTTTGGCCGAGAGGCATGTGGGATCTTAGCTCCCCGACCAGAGATCGAACCCACATCCCCTGTGCTGGAAGGTAAAGCCTTAACCACTGGACTGCCAGGGAAGTCCCTGGTCATATCTGTATTTTAAAAAGATGATTTTAGCCAAAGTGTGGTAAGCAGTTTGGAGGACACAAATGAGTCTAAGTGAGTCATGACAAGAGTTTGTTTCAAGGTGGTAGGACTAGAGGCAAGTTGAGGAATTTGAGAACAACTTAGGAAAGAAAGTATTAGAAATGCGAGGTGAGGCAGAGGGAAAACAGTGAACATTTAAAGTTCTTGTTCTGTGTCAGACATGATTCTAAAATCCTTACTGTATTTAAACTCAAAATCATCTCGACAACTCTGAGGATTACTCATCTTATTAATGAGACAACAGGCACAGGAAGGTTGTGACTTCTCCAAGTTCACAGAGGGAGTATGTGTAGACCTTGAATCTAAGCTCAGACAGCCAGTCTCCAGAGCTGTTAACTACTTCACCATGATCCTTCAGGAAGATTCTTTATTTTATGCCTTGCTAAGCTGGGTGAGTAATGAAAGTCATTCTATTAAGAAAATTAAAACAAAAAAACAAAAAAAGATGATTCTTACGCAGGGAAGATAACGAGTCTAGCCTTGACTAGATAAAGGTACCTTTAAAATAGTCAAGTACACCAGTGAACATATAGATATGTAACCCAGAAATCTAACTTATAAGCATAAATTTGTACTCAAAAGTTCAGAGATGATTGTTGAAGGCATAGGTGGGGATCACATTGCCTAGGAAGAGACTTTTGAATGAGAAGAGAAGGTGGCCATGGACTGAGTCTTGAGCAAGTCCTGCTTTAATGGCCAAGGAGAGAAGGTGAGTTTGCAAAGACGACAGAGAAGAAACAACCATGCTGATAGTAGGAAAACCATAAGAGTGTGATGTCACACATCTCAAAGGAAGAAGGGACATGGTCTACAGTGTCGACTGCAGCTGTAAGATGGGACAAGCTATACTAAAAAATGGTTTAGATTAGCTGGCATAGCCATCACTAGTGACACCAGAGAAAGCATTTTCAGGTGAGGGCTTGGAGCAAAAATCAAATGTATCATGGTGAGAAATGAACATGAAATTAAGAGATAAAGACAGTGAATACAGACAACTCTATCAAGATGGTTGGTTATGCAGCATTATTCATAATAGTCCCCAAATGGAAACAATGTAAATTTCCATCAATTGATAAATGTATAAATGAAATGATATCTATCTATGCAATGGAATAGTATTCAGCCATAAAAAGGAATGAAGTACTGATATGTGCTACAACAGGGATGAACCATGAAAGCTTTATGCTAAGTGAAAGAAGTCAGACATTAAGAGCCACATATTATATAATCCCACTTTTATGAAAGGTTCAGAATAGGCAAATCCACAGAAACAGAAAGATGAGTGGTTGCCAGGGGCTGTGTGGGAATGACTGATATTGGGTACAAGATTTCTTTTGGGGGTGACAAAATATTCTGGAATTAGGGGTGATATTTGCACAACTTTGTAAATATACTAAAAATCACTGAATTGTATACTTTAAAATGATAGCTCTAATGGTATGTGAATTATATCTCAATTTTTTAATTTTTATAAGAAGAATGATGCTAGGTGGTTTGTGACCACCTAGAGGGGTGGGATAGGGAGGGTGGGAGGGAGGGAGATGCAAGAGGGAAGAGATATGGGAACATATGTATATGTATAACTGATTTACTTTGTTGTAAAGCAGAAACTAACACACCATTGTAAAGCAATTATACTCTAATAAAGATGTTAAAAAAAAGATATATGCAAAAAAAAAAAAAAAGAAGAACGATGTTTGGCCATAAAGGAGAGGAGGGACATTAGGTGGTGGTTGGACAGGTATATGGTATTGAGGTATCACCTGTCAGTTAAATAATTGTTGGAAAAATAGGTTATATGAATCAGAACTATTTTTTTCCATTTTTCTTTTTTTATTACATCATTATATGATTTACCACCAAGAAGGGCTCTGGTAAGGCAGGAATAAATAGCCTTTACTGGGTCACTGATGTAGAACTCAAAGCAGCATATGAACTCTGACTAAGACCTTGGAGATGTGTGAGGGTGAGACCCTTCTTGAGCAAGATGCTGATGAGATAACGTGCAACAACAACAAGAGGTGCTCTGTTTCAGATGACTAAACTATCAGTGGGAAAGAGTCCTGTATGGGCATGTCTTCCCAAATAGAGGGACCACAGGACAAACATGTAATTGGGAAGATTGCACCTCATCAAACTAGTATGTTCTTAGACGCTTCAGTGAAACTTGGATAGTACCACAGATTGAGAGGTAAATTAACTCCAATCCAGTAACCAGGGCAACAAAATTTCCCCCCAAGAGGCAACCATTTTCTTGCAGTGAAAATTAACTTTACATTCTTCATTCTGTGGTCTACATATCATTAACTATATTAACATTATAGAATACATTTACCCGCATGTTTTCACTAGATTTTAAAAAATCACTTAATTGAGAGAGCTGTGAGATGGCACACGCCTTCCTATGAATATCAAATAAACTAGTCCTCTTCAATAAGGCAAGGATACCAGGATGGGGTTCTGGTAAGGTCTCAAGAGACTAGAGAGCAGAAGATATTTGGCCCCGTAATGGCTCCTTGTACTTCAATTATATTACGTCAGGATTAGCACTGTGTTTCCCAAGTGGGATTTGGAAATTATCATTCACTCAGACATATATCGGTACTTCAGAGGCAGTTCTGTTTAGGGTGGAGATGCTAGGAAAGGGTCCACCTGGGGAATAGAAAGGGAGCAATAAAATTTAAAAACGTTTCTATGGGAGCTGTATGAGGCTTCATACTTTTTCCTTATAACAGCAAATGAAATGTTGTACAAAATGTATTCAGCCCCTAGCTACAATATACATGTACAGAGGGTGTCCTGGATTTCCTTAATGTGGATGGTGCATTGACCTGTAAAATTCAACTTCATCAGTGCTGACTGGTTCTCTTAGTTTACCCAGCAAAATCAAATTGATGATGCAGCACATTATACGGCTTATTAAAAAACATATTTGCCATTTTGCTAAACTGCTAAGGTGTAGCATCACATTGTTAAGCAGAATATGAATATGAAATGCTTTAGATCTACTAATAAACCAAGATCCTCCCACCAAGGACATTATTAGATTCAGGCAGAGAGGGAGAGAAAATTTGGCACAAAAAAGAGAGAAAAAGAGAAGCCCTTTTCTCCCACCACAAGGGCATGGCTGAGATGTGCACAATGTTGATGACAGATGCTGCTATCTTTTCGGCCAGACTGTCTCTTATTTTTTCACTTCCTCTGCCTACGTTTCTTGGGGAGATGCCAGTGCTGCGTGGCTTATAAAGACGCTGCTATCTAGAGGTACCCAGTAGCCAAGAGAAGTGATTTTGTAAAACATGTTTGGGAACCCCTGATGAGAGCTTAAGAAAGTCCATTTAAGCTGAGTAGTTCATGTTAGGAAAAATTTTTAACATCTTTATTGGATTATAATTGCTTTACAATGTTGTGTTAGTCTCTGGTGTATAACAAACTGAATCAGTTATACCTATACATATATCCCCATATCCCCTCCCTCTTGCATCTCCCTCCCTCGCTCCCTATCCCACCCCTCTAGGTGGTCGCAAAGCACTGAGCTGATCTCCCTGTGCTAAGCAGCTGCTTCCCACTAGCTATCGATTTTACATTTGGTAGTGTATATATGTCCATGCCACTCTCTCACTTCATCCCAGCTTACCCTTCCTCATGTCCATTCTCTACATCTGCGTCTTTATTCCTATCCTGCCCCTAGGTTCTTCAGAAACATTTTTTTTTAGATTCCATATACATGTGTTAGCATACAGTATTTCTTTTTCTCTTTCTGATTTAGGAAAGACTCTAGGTCCATCCACCTCACTACAAATAACTCAATTTCGTTTCCTTTTATGGCCGAGTAATATTCCATTGTATATATGTGCCACATCTTCTTTATCCATTCATCTGTCGATGGACGCTTAGGTTGCTTCCATGTCCTGGCTATTGTAAATAGAGCTGCAATGAACATTGTGGTACATAACTCTTTTTGAATTATGGTTTTCTCAGGGTATATGTCCAGGAGTGGGATTGCCAGGTCATATGGTAATTCTATTTTTAGTTTTTTAAGGAACCTCCATACTGTTCTCCATAGTGGCTGTATCAATTTACATTCCCACCAACTGTGCAAGAGGGTTCCCTTTTCTCCACACCCTCTCCAGCATTTATTGTTTGTAGATTTCTTGATGATGGCCATTCTCATCGGTGTGAGATGACATCTCATTGTAGTTTTGATTTGCATTTCTCTAATGATTAATGATGTATGTTGAGCATTCTTTCATGTGTCTGTTGGCCATCTGTATGTCTTCTTTGGACAAATGTCTATTTAGGTCTTCTGCCCATTTTTGGACTGGGTTGTTTGTTATTTTGATGTTGAGCTGTATGAGCTGCTTGTATATTTTGGAGATTAATCCTTTGTCCATTGATTCGTTTGCAAATATTTTCTCCCATTCTGAGGGTTGTCTTTTCGTCTTGTTGATGGTTTCCTTTGCTGTGCAGAAGGTTTCAAGTTTCATTAGGTTCCACTTGTTTATTTTTATTTTTATTTCCCTTTCTCTAGGAGGTGGGTCAAAAAGGATCTGGCTGTGATTTATGTCATAGAGTGTTCTGCCTATGTTTTCCTCTAAGAGTTTTATAGTGTCTGGCCTTACATTTAGGTCTTTAATCCATTTTGAGTTTATTTTTGTGTATGGTGTTATGGTGTTCTACTTTCAGTCTTTTACATGTAGCTGTCCAGTTTTCCCAGCACCACTTATTGAAGAGGCTGTCTTTTCTCCACTGTATATTCTTGCCTCCTTTATCAAAGATAAGGTGACCATAGGTGCGTGGGTTTATCTCTGGGCTTTCCATCCTGTTCCATTGACCTATATTTCTGTTTTTCTGCCAGTACCATATTGTCTTGATAGTCTGAAGTCAGGGAGACTGATTCCTCCAGCTCCGTTTTTCTTTCTCAAGATTGCTTTGGCTATTGGGGTCTTTTGTGTTTCCATACAAATTGTGAAATTTTTTGTTCTAATTCTGTGAAAAATGCCATTGATAGTTTTATGGGGATTGCACTGAATCTGTAGATTGCTTTGGGTAGTAGAGTCATTTTCACAATGTTGATTCTTCCACTCTAAGAACATGGTATATCTCTCCATCTGTTTGTATCATCCTTAATTTCTTTCATCAGTGTCTTATAGTTTTCTGCATACAGGTCTTTTGTCTCCTTAGGTAGGTTTATTTCTAGGTATTTTATTCATTTTGTTGCAGTGGTAAATGGGAGTGTTTCCTTAATATCTCTTTCAGATTGTTCATCATTAGTGTATAAGAATGCAAGAGATTTCTGTGCATTAATTTTGTATCCTGCTACTTCACCAAATTCATTGATTAGCTCTAGTAGTTTTCTGGTAGCATCTTTAGTATCCTCTATTATAGTATCAGGTCATCTGCAAACAGTGCATGTTAGGAAAATTATATAAGAGAAAAAGTTATCTGAGATACTGGAACTTGACTAAATTATTTCTGAACTTGAGGGGAGCCACAAATGTGCCCATCTTAATCAGGTATTCTGGCTATGAAATAGCCTATTATTAATCTTGATTTTAAAAGTCACCCTGTGATTAATTGACTTTAGCTCAATAGACACCATATAGTGGTTTCATAATGTCTGCAAACCAGACAAGATAAATTGAATGAAAGGTCACTGTGATGAGCCAAGACAGCAGAGTAAAGAGATGGCCCTCATGCTTACGAGAAATGTTTTCCCTAAAACATACTGTAATCAGTGTTATACCTTTGTTGGTGGAATAAAGAATGAATTAATTTTGAGAATTACAGAAGTATCTCACCCACCCAAAAACATTAATGTAGACACTCGTCTAAGAGATCAGCTTGTATTTTTCCTTATACTTTTGCATATTCCTTTTTCCTGCTTGGAAGGAAAAGTAATCAACATTTTCCCTTAGTTGCAAAACAGCTTCCTGAAAAATTACTTCTCTCATAAATACAAAATTCCATCTTTACAATAGTTATTCAGTATAAGAATTTGAAAATTTATTTAAAAAGTAATAACATTAAAATTAATGGATAAGTCAAACTACAGACAGCAGGATGGACAGACTCACTGATGAAATTTCAAACATTCTTCATAAAGCACTGTGCTCAAAATTATTCTTTGCATATGAAAAGCTAAGGAGTTAAGACATTAGAGTGTCAGTCCAAGAACTTCAAGTATTTTATTGCACAGACAGATTTCACCTCTTGCAAATTTAGCATTTAGCTGCTTCATGTGAACAATGAGAGGAATGAACTAGTTAAACTCTAAGGTACCTTCCAGGTAATATATAGCTGCTTGGGACATTTTCTTCCTAGAGCATCCTTATGAAAACAAAAATCCTTGAGAGAGCTGATAACCAACTTCATCCTCAGGAAATGATTTAGTAAGAACTAGTTCACAGCCAGCTGAGAAGGCACATTGGGAATGAGGTAAACAAGGGCAACCCTGGGAATTTTGAAAAGTGAGGAAGTAGAAGACAAGTCAAAATGGACTACTTAAAATTTTTCCTAGGGTTAGGCCTTCCTTTGAATCAAGTAGTTTTCCTTTTTAAAATATCTGTATCTGACAACAAACTCAACACATATTTTTGGTTAAAGTGCCATAATTTAGGAAAAAATCAGTCAGTCTAAGAAGACTGCCTGTAATTTCTCCATCCAAATATGACAATGATGTTAAGAACAACATTAATAATCATAAGTATTTCTGACTGTGCCACGGGTTGGGCTTTTTAAAAGAAAATCAATTAATTGTCATGACAACCTTATGAGATATGTTGACTTATTATTGCTCCCACTTTATAAGTGAGGAGACTACTTTTTAAACACCTTTATGCAGAATATATTTTCACTTAATATATCATAAAAAATTTATCATGTTACAAAAGTGTTCAACGCTTATTTCCAGTTTCTCCCTCTTATAAACAGTGTAAGAATTCCCTCTTAGATACTTGTAGAGAAAAAATGCACTAACATATATCCCTTTGCGTAAATTCATGCAGTCAACCATTTTTCTTCCCATTGGCTGAGATCCTGCCAAACAGAGAATAAGCATTTGCATGGTGGCAAAGCAATGGACTTTTCTAGGCATAGGTCACTTCCAGTAAGGCAAGTCTTGCCAATGGAAGACCCCCACATGTGGCATTCATTCTTTCATTCTAGTGTTTATTAATTCATTTGAAATATTTCCTGCACACTTTGATGTGCCCAGATAGTGTGAAATCATAGCTGACCTCATAGAATTTAAACACCAGTGGGGAAAGAGAAACTAGAAATTCAACAAGTAAATATTTTAACAGCAATATTTAAGTTAGGATCTTGGCCAATGCAGGAAGGGCAGGCAGATATCAAATCTTGAAGGATATTTTATTCAGGTGAAATTTGAACTTTACCCTGAAGTAAATGAAAAGCTCTCAGGAATCTTCCTATAAATTAATTAATGAATTTGGACATAACTAAATAAATGTGCTTTTAAATGTTTAGGTTTAGATCCAGCCCTCCTTAAGTTCATGTTTTTCTTTTTCTTTTTCATTTTTAATTTAGTTTTGTATTTGGAGACCATGTAAAGTGATGCAAATCCCACTACCAATGTCCTCAAAAGATCTGGATTGAAATTCTTCTCTGTTTCTTACTAGCTCACTTATTAACCATATCCTCGAGGGCAGAGGTTCTCAAGCTGGAATGTGCAACAGAATCACCTGGAGGGCTTGTTAAACACAAATTGCTGGGCGTACCTCAGAGCTTCTGAGTCAGTAAGTCTAGAGTGAGACCTGAGAATCTGCAGCTCTAACAAGTTCCCAGGTGATGCTGAGGCTGCTAGTCTGGGGACCATGCTTTGAGCAATACTGCTCTAGGACAAGCCAATCTGAGTTTATTCTCCTTATTCATAGAGTGGATGTCATAATAACTTCCCTGCTTACTTTGCAGCCTTGTTGAGAAGAACAAATGATAAAGTGAGCATGGGAAATGCAAGCCCTTGCCAAATGTGAGATGATGTTGGCCAGCAACTACTGTGTAACTCTGAGGGAAATGCTGTCATTATAAATGCGACAGAGAATCTGAGTTTCACAATGGCTTCTAAGGCTATGAAGTTCTGCCAGGTACCTTAACTTCAGCACTAGTCCTTTTCTCTCTTCTATAATTAAATAAAAATATTTGAGAAGTTGTCTAAGTACTAGCAACTGAAACTCACAAGGTTTTTTTGTTCATATGTCTGTTTTTCGGTTCAGTCATAAGGTTCATTCTCACCATTTCACCTTATCCATTTTCTGCTGCCAATAGACTTAACACTTATGGCAGAGGAGGTTTTAGTTCTTTCCTCTTTTTCTCCTACATCTATCCATTGTTTTTGTTCAATAAATAATAGGCTACAGATGAAGACAATTAGAAATAGTATTAGGGGAGAGAATGGTTACTCAGTGGCAGTTAGGGGACAATAAGAGTATTTTAACTCTGTCCTTGAGAATGAATTGAACTCCAGTGGGGTCAGACTTTACCTAATGAACTATTTGGGTCTGGTTCTGTTTTTTGCCTAAAATCTGTGTCTAGGGTTGTCAGATAAAATACAGGTGCCCAGCTAAATTTGGATTCTAGATTATTAAAAAAGGATATTATTTTGTTATAAGTATGTCCCCAACATTGCATTAGATATACTTATACTAAAAAAGTATTCATCGTTTATCTTTAAATCTAAATTTATCCAGGCATAATATCTAGGTATTTTTCTTTGCAAAATCTGGCAATCTTAGCTGTGCTCTATTACTAATGATATGGTAACTGTGGCTGAGAAACATGTGTACAGATGAAAAACATTCATCTACAAGACCAGGATGAGCATATTGGTAGAAGTTAAATCATAATCACATAGGGAGCATTTTTTTAAAAAACATCTTTATTGGAGTATAATTGCTTTACAATGGTGTGTTAGTTTCTGCTTTATAACAAAGTGAATCAGCTATACATATACATATATCCCCATATTTCCTCCCTCTTGCAAAATACTAGCAAAGAGAATCTAACAGCACATTAAAAGGATCATACACCATGATCAAGTGGGGTTTATCCCAGGAATGCAAGGATTCTTCAATATATGCAAATCAATCAATGTGATACACCATATCAACAAACTGAAGGAGAAAAACCATATGATCATCTCAATAGATGCAGAGAAAGCTTTCGACAAAATTCAATACCCAGTTATATAAAAACCCTCCAGAAAGTAGGCATAGAGGGAACTTTCCTCAACCTAATAAAGGCCATATATGACAAACCCACAGCCAACATCATTCTCAATGGTGAAAAACTGAAACCATTTCCTCTAAGATCAGGAACAAGACAAGGTTGTTGACTCTCACCACTATTATTCAACATAGTTTTGGAAGTTTTAGCCACCGCAATCAGAGAAGAAAAAGAAATAAAAGGAATACAAATTGGAAAAGAAGCTGTCACTGTTTGCAGATGACATGATACTATACATAGAGAATCCTAAAGATGCCACCAGAAAACTAAGAGAGCTAATCAATGAATTTGGTAACGTAGCAGGATACAAAATTAATGCACAGAAATCTCTTGCATTCTTATACACTAATGATGAACAATCTGAAAGAGAAATTAAGGAAACACTCCCATTTACCATTGCAGCAAGATGAATAAAATACCTAGGAATAAACCTACCTAGGGAGACAAAAGACCTGTATGCAGAAAACTATAAGACACTGAAGAAAGAAATTAAAGATGATACAAACACATGGAGAGATATACCATGTTTTTGGACTAGAAGAATCAACATTGTGAAAATGACTCTACTACCCAAAGCAATCTACAGATTCAGTGCAATCCCCATCAAACTACCAATGGCATTTTTCACAGAATTAGAACAAAAAAATTCACAATTTGTATGGAAACACAAAAGACCCCAAATAGCCAAAGCAATCTTGAGAAAGAAAAACGGAGCTGGAGGAATCAGGCTCCCAGACTTTAGACTATACTACAAAGGGAGCATTTTTAAAAGTACCAAAAAGCAGGCCCAACCCCAGAACAATTAAACCAGAATATTTGGAAATGCAACCAAGTCACCGATAGTTTTAGAAGCTCCACAGATGAGTCTAATAAGCAGTCAAGAATGAGAGCTATTAAATTAAAAGAAGAAACTTATATCAGTGGTTCTTAGTTGTGGCTGCCCACAATAGGCTGGCAACTATTAAAAATCCCTAAGTCCAGGCTGTACCCAGGCCCATTAAATCAGGTTCCCTGGAGACAGAACCAAGACATCAACTGGTTGTTAAAATCCCCAGGTGATTCCAATGTACAGTCAAGGATGGAACCTTTATATTTAGTCAGTCAACCTGGCATATTCTCATGACACACAGTGAAGTGTCTAAAAGTGTTAGAAGACCATAATAAGCATTTACAAATTATTGCATACAGTGCAATATAAACTTTTGATTTCCTAAATTTCAAAAATATATTTAAAAATATATTCCTGGTTACTTTTACATTCTAACTAGATTTTTTCTTCCCTTTTATCAACAACAGAATAATGTAAAGAAAGTTGAAAATATATAAAATTTAGTAGTATTCCTTGCCACTCTTATGCAGCAATCCCTGAGACATTACCAGTAAAATAATGCTTAGTGCTAAAACATTTCTTTGTCTTATCTTCCCAGTAACACCCCAGTGCACAACTCAAGGGACACCATTTACACAGAATATCATGTGAATGGTATATGCCAGGATTTTGATACTTGGTGACCCTGTATCTACTCCACTAACAATTTAGTTTCTCTAAGGCAAAGTCTGTGATTTTGGCATTTTAAGTGTCATGGTAGATGGTTGAATATGTGTCTGTAATAGAAATTCAATCATTATTTGAATATGAGGCATGAAGAATTGAATATCCAAAACAAGTATATAAAAAATATGGGGGGCTTCTCTGGTGGTGCAGTGGTTAAGTCTCTGTGCTCCCAATGCAGGGGCCCTGGGTTCGATCCCTGGTCAGGGAATTAGATCCCACATGCATGCCGCAACTAGGAGTTCGCATGCCACAACTAAGAAGCCTGTGTGCTGCAACTAAGGAGCCCACCTGCTGCAACTAAGACCCGGTGCAACCAAATACATAAATAAATAAATAAATATTTGTAAAAATATACCAAAATTAGAGAGTAAAAGCAGTTTACCATTACATATATATTAAATTATCAAAATTTTGTGGGACAAGGATTTGGGAAGAAATTGGCTGGGCAGTTCTCACTCAGCACCTCTCATGGGACTGCAGTCAAATACCAGGTGGGGCTACAGTTATTCGAAGGCTAGACTGAGCTGGGTATCCAAGATGACTCACTCACAGGACTGGCAGTTGATGCTGGCTGTTGGCGGCTGGGGCTGTCAAATAGAATGCCTACCTGTGGCCTCCCCGGCATAGTGGGCTCAGGGTAGTTTTATACATGGTAGTTGGTTTCCCCCAGAGTACACATCCCAAGAGAACCAACGGCCTTTTCTAAACTAGCCTTAAGAGTTATATAGCACTGTGGCCTTATTATATTGATTAGAGCAACCACAAGCCTGCTCAGACTCCACATGAGTCAAACACTTTTGGAGCCATGACTATAACTATATTAATATTTAATTTAAGCCTCTCATTACATTCAGTTAAAATTTCATCCAGAATGGGTAGTTATTCTCAAGTAAATTCATTTTTAAAGCTCCAAGTAAGCTGAGAAACAGAGGATAAAAAGGAAAAAAGAAAATAGACCAAAATTCCTGACCTATTTGAAACCTAAAGATACTGAAGGATATCTAGGCATCTAGGTAGCCATAGGCTGTCCCTAATTGGGTTTGCTTCTGCAAGCACTTTCATGTGTACTCAAATGAGTAAAGCACAAAGTGAGAAGTTAGGAAGTTAAAATATATCACTTTTAAAGGCATTTCTTTTTTTTAAATTTAATTTTATTTTTTATACAGCAGGTTCTTATTAGTTATCTATTTTATACATATTAGTGTATATATGTCAATCCCAATCTCCCAATTCATCACACCACTACCACCAGCCCCCCTCCCCACCACTTTTCTTTTTTGGAATTCACCAATATTTCACAAGAAAGTTCACTTCTTTTTCCTAAATCTACATCAACCAATATTGTATGCATTATGAAGGCTAGTTTCTTATCACTCTTTGTACTGATAATGTGTTTCTTTCATAAAGCCTGTGGCATTCCTTTAGTATTTCTTGGGTGAATCTCTCTATGCATTTGTTAAAAATAAAGTAGAAAATAAATTTTAATTATTTGAATTGCCTCTAAAACATCTATTTTTCTAATCACAGGCCAATGTGGTAGTTAAAATTTTTAACACTACCAAAATGAAGCATATCTATTTCCAAAACACCATCTTCATCCACATGGCTGAATATTTTATTTTATGCAGGTCGTCTACAGCGAAGTGAAATGCCAAACTTAATATTAAATGTCAAGCTCCAACACAACCTTCTCTTTATACTCAAGGGGAAGACCTTTGATTTACCCCAGGACTGTTAGATCAACTGTGTCCCAAATACCAACAGACACACATATACACATGGCTGTAGAGAAACTATTCATTTTCTCTGTTCTGGGGAATCTCCTGTGAGATGATTCAAGCCCATCTATCATATCGCTAAGGAAGAGTTTTGAGGCTGAACTAACTAGGAGGATAGAAACTGAAGGGAAGGCAGTCAATACCCATTGTGGCTGGTCTTCACCACCTGGGTGTGCTTCAGCTGGCCTGGAACTGTCAACCCAAACTGCAATTACTGACCTTGCTAGAGGCTGTGGCTCCCTGGAGGCAGCGGGGAGAGAGGGAATGATGGATGCTCATGGTGTTTTCTACAAACAGGAGGAATAATTATGAAGTATTCATGCTGTCACAGACTACAGTGCTGGGTCTCAGGAGGATCACAAGATTAAAATCGTTAGATTTTGGAATGAAAATAGGTTCAGTGAGAGTTCACTTCAAGTTCTCATTAAAATTTTTATAAGAGAGAAGGAAAAGCACATGCCTTTATCACAGAGCAATTATAACTTACAAGCTTGGTGACAAGCAGTATGAAAGAACTCCCCAAGCAATATTTTATTTCACGGAGCTGTTTTTCCCTTCAAAACTATGAATATAATTTCACTATAAAAAGTTCCATTTTTTTGGTCATAAACAGTATCATACAATTTTGCAATATGCATGCCTACAAAAAAGATGCTTTACTTATATGCACTAATTCTCTTATAATACACTTATGTGCACTATTTTATATCTGAGACATTCTAAAAATCTTTGTGATGAAATTTTATCAACGATTTTATTTTTATACAAAAATTATCTTTTTAAACTAAAATATATCCTCCTATAACAATATTCTATAGTTTTTGGACAGCATTTCTGAGGTGTGATTTACATACAATAAAATTCACCATTTTAAGTGTTCAGTTCAATGAGTTTTAGTAAATTTATACATTTGCACAGCTATCACCACAACCCAATTTTAGAACCCTTTCGTCACTCCAGAAAGTTTCCTCATACCCATTTGTAGCCAATTTTGCTCCTACCCCTGCACCCAAGGCACCCATTGATCTGGTCTCTGTCATTCTAGTTTTGTCTTTTCTGAAAATTTCATATCAACAGAATTATACAATATATAGTATTTTGTGACTGGATTCTTCCACTCAGCATAATCTCCTTGGAGATTCATTTATGTTATGATATGTATCAGCAGTTTATTCGTTTTTATGGAGCATCATTCTATTGTATACCTATACTATATTTTATTTATCCACTCACTAGTTAATGAAAGTACAAAGAGTCTCCAGTTTGTGGCTGCTCTGAATAATTTTAGTCTGAACAATTAAGTGCAAGTGTTTGTATGGACATGTTTCCATTTATCTTGAGTGGATATCTAGGTGTGGAGCTGCTGGGTTTTATAATAAATGTACATTTCAAAGTGGTTATACTGATTTACATTTGCACCAGCAAACATGTGAGGGCATTAGCTCCTCTACTTATATGCTAATATTTAGTACTGTCATTCTTTTGGATTTTAGCCATTCTAGTGGTTGTGATGTGATACTTCAATATGATTTTAATTTGCATTTCCCTAATGACTAATGATGTTGAATATCTTTTCATGTGCTTATTGGTCATTTGTAAATCTTCACTGGTGAAGTGTCTATTTGAATATTTTACCTGTTTTCATATTGGGTTTTCTTATTATTGAGCTGCATACATTTTCTAGGTTCTAGATAAAAGTCTTTTATCTGATATATACTTTGCACATATTTTTTCCAAGTCTGTGGCTTAGTTTTTCATTGTCTTAATGATATCTTCTGAAGAACAAAGGAGTTTATGTGGATGAAATTTAATTTATTAATATTTTATTATACTGTTCATCCTTTTGGTATCAAAAGAAGTCTTGGCCTGCCCCAAGGTCACAGAGAATATCTCCTATGTTTTCTTCTAGACATTTCATAGTTTGATCTCTTATCTCTAGTATTTTTTATAAAGATTTATTTATTTGTCACAGACAAGGCTGATATTTCTAGCTGGTAGGCAAGCAGTTATTTATGTCTGGCAACTGGTTTGATAGGTCAGTGACTAGGGAGTATCACCTGTAAACTACTTCAAATATAATTTCTAATTGTATGTAATAGTCTTTAACAGAGAAGTCACACACTTGATTTAGTATACATATATGCTGGAATACATCAAATATCTATAATTCTTACTCCACAGTTTTATAAAAAGAGCTAAAGGATGGCATATCTCAGGATTCAGGTCTGTGGTATGGGTGGTTGTTTAGAGGAGAAAAGAGTAAGCAGAAATGGGACACGGCATTTATTTGACACAGTGGGACACAACAGCTGCAGCGAGAATTTGCCCAATCACAGGCTTGATGGTTATGAATCAATATGATGGGTCATTACAATGCTGCCCCCAAAATATGCATTTCTCTAGTGAGAGTTGGGGCAAAAAGCTACAAGGCCTGAGATGCAGTAGGATCCAGGTAGGGAGTTACAAACTAATGTCAGGGGAGATGATTCTACTACCTGAAAGTTCACAGAAGCAACTATTACAAGATAGCAAGGTCTGGAGGCATTGGGCCTCAGCAATCTAGGCAAGGTTTTTGTCTCCAGGAAATAGAAGACAGGGTTCAAGGAAGACAGATGTTTTATTGAACAATTTTCTAGAAACAGGAACCAAGCGGACAGTTAAAGGGACTGCTGCACATGGTGAGACTAAAGCTTGGGAATAATTTAAGTTCCTGGTTGTTAATCATTAAAATGTTACAATTCACTTCAACAGCCCTTATTTCCAAATCGTCTTGCCCCAATAAGCAGGGCCCTCATTATCTCTCTTGTAAGCTATTATGATAGTCTTCTAATCTGTCCCATTGTTCACAGTCCTTCACTTCTCTAAGGTATTCCGCACACCATTCCTAGATTGACTATCTTTAGGTGTGGTTTCTATAAAATCTCTCTGCAATATAAAATATTTAACAGTTTGCCATTGCTCATCAAATTAGGTTCAAATTCCTCATCCTAGCACTGAACACTGTCCAAAATAAGCAAATCGACATTTGTACATCTAGAGTTACCATGATAAAACGCTTGGTGTTCATAACAATTCTACTTCTTAAACTCTGCATATTCCTTCCAGCAGAAATCACAATCTCAGCTCACCAAAATCCTCCCAGCCTTCAAGCTTGTCCCAAATGCTACCTCTTCAACGAAACACTTCCCCATCTCTTAAAGTTGAAATTATATTTTTCCTCCTTTCAACTTTTATGTTGTCTAGATCAGTGGTGGACAGACTATGGCCCAAAGGCCAAATCAGTCTCATTGTGTCTTATTGGAACACGGCCATGCTCATTCATTTACCTGTGATCTGCAGCTACATTCATGCTGCAATGGCTTGAAGTTGAGCAGTTGTGACAGAGACCACAAGGCTCAGAAAGCTAGAAACATTTATTATCTGGCCTTTTACATTAAAAGTTTTCTGACTCCAGATCTAGATGATGCTGATCAGGGAAATACAAATTTTTATAACTAATTGTCCTAGTTAAAGAAAATATTTAAAATACAGATTATTGTAATATAATATCACCATGATGTAATCACCAACTATCGTTCACTTCAATGTTATTTGAGGTGGTCCAAGGATCCATTTGAACACTGTGTGTGTGTGTGTGTGTGTGTGTGTGTGTGTGTCTCTGTGTGTGTGATTTGACTACCCAAGTAGTATAATCCCTTTCGCACACATTCTTGTATCAATCTGGCAGTGATCCATACTTCAGGATGTTGAATTAATTATTCAAATGTGTTACCTAACTTACAGCCATAAAATATTTATGGTGTATGACTGAACTTTTCAGAACAGAGGCAGATAAAAGCTGGTATAAATTGCATAATAAAATTTTATTTTAATGGAATGGTTTGGGCTCAAGATTCTTCTGTAAAATAGTTTTTTAATGCAATTTCAAGTGTTATTAGAAAATATTTTACTTTATATAAATAATGATCAAAAATACATGTATGTAAATGTTCTTCCATTCCCCTTAGTTAATCAAAACGAGTCAATAAAAGGTCAATTTTAAAAAGTGGGTGGTATTAAAGCTTTGGAAAGCTTGGAGACTTCTGTAAGAGATAGGCCCCTTTCTAATCTCTGCTGGCCATGACTTTGGCTGTTGTTGCAATTGTATCCTCCACATCTCGCATAGTTCACAGAATTTAGTTGTGGTTCAATACATATTTTTTAAAATAAATGAATGATTCATTTCTCCATTTTTCTATTCTGTGACTTGGGAAAATCCTGGTGTAGCACTTCCAAGTAAACAACTTTCCTTTAACCAAAGTCTTAGCCCATATTCAATCACATGCCACCCAACTGAGTGGCACCAATACAAGTTTTCTAGCAGTTAGCCATGACTACTAGCACCTCCATCTCCCTGCACCCCTGCCCCAGCAAACTTGCCCTGACTTCGGCAGTGATTATCAACCATTTACTTCTTTCATTTCTTAAACTGAGATCTCTGCAAAGCAAGATGTTGTGCCACTTCCAAAAAGTGAAACAAAATATTCAAACGAAATTCAACTTAGAGTGGATGTTGTAAGATGTTTTAACTCCAGGGATACAAGAAAACATTTTCTTTTTTCCTTTGGGGGGTAAATGTGGGATGTTATACATAGGAAATCTTGTTTCCACAATTTTTAAAAACTGGTCAGACAGGAAAATACTTTGGTTGTTTGTTTTCTATTAATTTCATCAAATCAGGGAAATTTTCAGTGATCCACTGCCTTTAAAGGGATAAATACATTTCATTGCATGTCTGATCTAAAATTTTGCAAAGGCTCATTATCACCCAGTGAGCGGTATCAGTGTTTTGTTCTAGACACACATTCATCAGTGATGTGAATAATTAGAGAAGGAAAGAGTGATGACTCAGGATTTTCTTTAACATTTTTTTTCTCTCATAATTTTCACTTTTTTAATTAAATTAAAAGGAGAAATGAAGTTACTTTTAAATAGGAAATTAAATGAAGAACCCCATGGCAATGCAATAGAAATGTGGTTTTTTCTTAATTAAAAAGACAAAGGCCATGCAATATGAAAACGTAAGGGCCTCAATTGTGAACTCACATTATATAATTGTGATAAAACTTTGGATAACTACTTAATTAAATTTATATTTTGTTATAATTTATATTAACCCTTATCCAGATTTTTGCTGTAGGGGCAATTTTAAATATGCTCCCCTAAATACCACAGGACTTTTACATTTATTTTGATGCTCAAGAGTAAAGCCTTTCAAGGTAAAAGTTCCTCTGCCTCAACACTTTCATATAATTAAAAATTAACACTGCTTCTTTTCCTTTTGAAAAAGTCACTGAAGTGTATATTATAATCTTAGTTTTAAAAAATGTTCTCTTTCAATACTTCAGGTAGCACTCAAAGCTTAAGAAACACTTTTAGTCATTCTAGAGATAACTTGGGATTCTGTTTGGGTTAAAACAAGAACCAAGAAAATTTATTGAAAAGGAAAAGTCTATAAAAGATTTTATTAAAAAATATGTCACAGAAAAGAGACATGTAAAAAATGTCATTAGTTGTGGTCATATATCTCTGGCCAATGTCATCTATAGTTGGATTCTATGGCTTTTCATTGAACAGAAGTAAATTTTCTGAGCCTTCACCGTATTTCAGATGTCAGGATCTCCCTCTCTCCTGCCTTCCACCTCCACACCAAAAAGATGGAACTACCAATTTGCTGCTTTTGCCTGCAGGTATTCATCTACTATGCATGACAAGTTATTCTTGCTTTAAAGTGGAAACATGAAAGATTTTTGAGTGGGAGAGAAGGGAGCCTTATATATACTCACTTACTTGGTGATGGCATCTTTCAGTGATTTTCTAACCATGTTTATCATAATCTTTCATTTCTGATGGTTTTGTTGATTACTGAACAATTTTACTACTTGATTTTTAAATCTTCTCCTACACTTCAGAATTTTTTTCTATTGATTCCTAGTTACTTTCCTGGTTTCTTGCTCATTTTTGCCCTTCTGTTGGTATGAATGTATACTTAGATTGATGCTTGTCTGTTTAGTTTAAACTTCTCCTATCTTGCTCTGACATGTGGTACACACATTGCCCTAATTCAAAAATGCTCACCCATCCCCAACTACTAATCCACTTGTTGGCCAATTTTGAGATTCAGTGAGGGACAGGCTAAGTCTCATGCCTGTCCAATAGTCTGTTCATCATACCACCAGCTCCAACTCTAATCCTGCTACTTTCCAACTTGGGTAGACATACTACAGCGTGAAGGCTTTTCAGGGAGTATACAAACATAGATATATTTAAGGGAATCCATTTCCAGATCTTCAGCTTTTGGATATATCTAAAATTGATCTGATAATATGCCTGTGATCAGCCTTTCTTCTTTCCTAATCAATTTTCTCTGAATTTAAAAAAGAAAGTTTCCAGAAATAAACCCATGTATATACGGTCAATTAACATTTGACAAGGGGGCCAAGAACACTCAGTAGAGAAAAGATAATCTTTTCAATAAATTGTGTTGGGAAAACTGGATATTCTCATGCCAAAGAATGAAACTGGACCCCTATCTTACACACCATTTACAAAAATTAACTCAAAACAGGTATTGCTCCAAGGAGTAAAACCCTCCAGGACATCAAAGGAATAATTAGAGAATGCATTGGTACTTTGAACGTGTCCACTGAGAGCATTTCTTAAAGAAATATTAAAAGGGATAGACCCTTATTTTATCTGAGAAACAAACTATGGGGAAATCTCTGTCTCTGTCTCAGATCTTCTTACTTTAGGACATTTTCCATAAATCAAATGAGTAAAATATCCAGCTTCAAAGTTTCAACAAGAATGTATTTATAGCACATATATCATACAAAGGAGCTTATGTTCTTTGGAACTCTTTAAATTTACGATGAAATGTTTTATATTTAAAACGTGAGAGAGATTACATAGTTTTTCCAAATTCTTTTAGAGTTCTTTGAGGAAAACAACTTGAAGGCCACTAGAACTTCTCAACCACAATTGCACAAAAGAATCACTTGAAGTTACTTTAAAAAAAATATACAGATATTCAGGTACCACTGGGGAATCTGAAGTTAGGATCTGGGCTTGATGATAAAATTTCCTAAAAGCTCCCCTGGGTGATTACCGTTGCAGTCAAGGTTGAGAACCACTGCATTGTGATCTGCTACTAAGGATGATCTTATAATCACTTTTAAAAATTTAATTTTATTTATTTTTTACACAGCAGGTCCTTATTAGTCATCAATTTTATACACATCAATGTATACATGTCAATCCCAATCGCCCAATTCATCACAACACCCCCCCCCCACCACAGCTTTCCGCAGTTGGTGTCCATATGTTTGTTCTCTACATCTGTGTCTCAATTTCTGCCCTGCAACCAGTTCATCAGGACCATTTTTCTAGGTTCCACATATATGCGTTAATATACAATATTTTTTTCCCTTTCTGACTTACTTCACTCTGTAGGACAGTCTCTAGATGCACCCATGTCTCTACAAATGACCCAATTTCATTCATTTAGATGGCTGAGTAATATTCCATTGTATATATGTACCACATTTCTTTATCCATTCCTCTGTCAACGGGCATTTAGGTTGCTTCCATGACCTGGTTATTATAAATAGTGCTGCAATGAACATTGGGGTGCAAGGGTCTTTTTTTTTTTTTTTTTTTTGCGGTACGCGGGCCTCTCACTGTTGTGGCCTCTCCTGTTGCGGAGCACAGGCTCCGGACGCGCAGGCCTAGCGGCCATGGCTCACGGGCTTAGTTGCTCCGCGGCATGTGGGATCTTCCCGGACCAGGGCACGAACCCGTGTCTCCTGCATCGGCAGGCGGATTCTCAACCACTGCGCCACCAGGGAAGCCCGCAAGGGTCTTTTTGAATTATGGTTTTCTCTGGGTCTATGCCCAGTAGTGGGATTGCTGGGTCATATGGTAATTCTATTTATAGTTTTTAAGGAACCTCCATACTGTTCTGCATAGTGGCTGTATCAATTTACATCCCCACCAACAGTGCAAGAGGGTTCCCTTTTCTCCACTCCCTCTCCAGCATTTGTTGTTTGTACATTTTCTGATGATGCCCATTCTAACTGGTGTGAGGTGATACCTCATTGTAGTTTTGATGTGCATTTCTCTAATAATTAGTGATGTTGAGCAGCTTTTCATTTGCTTCTTGGCCATCTGTATGTCTTCTTTGGAGAAATGTCTATTTAGGTCTTCTGCCCCTTTTTGGATTGGGTTGTTTGTTTTTTTCATATTGAGCTGCATGAGCTGTTTATATATTTTGGAGATTAATCTTTTGTCTGTTGATTCATTTGTAAATATTTTCTCCCATTCTGAGGGTTGTCTTTTCGCCTTGTTTTTGGTTTCCTTTGCTGTGCAAAAGCTTTTAAGTTTCATTAGGTCACATTTGTTCATTTTTGTTTTTATTTCCATTACTCTAGGAGGTGGATCAAAAGAGTTCTTGCTGTGATTTATGTCAAAGAGTGTTCTTCCTATGTTTTCCTCTAAGAGTTTTACAGTGTCCAGTCTTACATTTAGGTCTCTAATGCATTTTGAGTTTATTTTTGTGTATGGTGTTAGGGAGTGTTCTAATTTCATTCTTTTACATGTAAGTGTTCAGTTTTCCCAGCACCACTTATAGAAGGGTCTGTCTTTTCTCCATTGTATATCCTTGCCTCCTTTGTCATAGATTAGTTGACCATAGGTGCGTGGGTTTATCTCTGGGCTTTCTATCTTGTTCCATTGATCTATGTTTCTGTTTTTGTGCCAGTACCATATTGTCTTGATTACTGTAGCTTTGTAGTATAGCCTGAAGTCAGGGAGTCTGATTCCTCCAGCTCCATTTTTTTCCCTCAAGACTGCTTTGGCTATTTGGGGTCTTTTGTGTCTCCATACAAAGTTTACGATTTTTTTGTTCTAGTACTGTAAATAATGCCATTGGTAATTTGATAGGGACTGCATTCAATCTGTAGATTGCTTTGGGTATTATAGTCATTTTCACAATATTGATTCTTCGAATCCAAGAACATGGCATTTCTCTCCATCTGTTGGTATCCTGTTTAATTTCTTTCATCAGTGTCTTATAGTTTTCTGCATACAAGTCTTTTCTCTCCCTAGGTAGGTTTATTCCTAGGTAATTTATTCTTCTTGTTGCAATGGTAAATGGGAGTGTTTCCTTAATTTCTCTTTCAGAGTTTTCATCATTAGTGTACAGGAATGCAAGAGATTTCTGTGCATTAATTTTGTATCCTGCAACTTTACCAAATTCAGTGATTAGCTCTAGTAGTTTTCTGGTGGCATCTTTAAGATTCTCTATGTATAGTATCATGTCATCTGCAAACAGTGACAGTTTTACTTCTTCTTTTCCAATATCTATTCCTTTTATTTATTTTTCTTCTCTGATTGACATGGCTAGGACTTCCAAAACTATGTTGAATAATAGTGGTGAGAGTGGACATCCTTGTCTTGTTCCTGATCTTAGAGGAAATGCTTTCAGTTTTTCTCCATTGAGAATGTTTGTTGTGGGTTTGTCGTACATGGCCTTTATTATGTTGAGGTAGGTTCCCTCTATGCCCAACTTTTGGAGAGTTTTTTTTTTATCATAAATCGGTGTTGAATTTTGTCAAAAGCTTTTTCTGCATCAATTGAGATGATCATATGGTTTTTATTCTTCAGTTTGTTAATATGGTGTATCACATTGATTGATTTGCGTATATTGAAGAATCCTTGCATCCCTGGGATAAATCCCACTTGATCATCGTGTATGATCCTTTTAATGTGTTGCTGGATTCTGTGTGCTAGTATTTTGTTGAGGATTTTTGCATCTATATTCATCAGTGATATCGGTCTGTAATTTTCTTTTCTTGTGGTATCTTTGTCTGGTTTTGGTATCAGGGTGACGCTGGACTCATAGAATGAGTTTGGGAGTGTTCCTTCATCCGCAATTTTTTGGAAGAGTTTGAGAAGGATGGGTGTTAGCTCTTCTCTAAATGTTTGATAGAATTCACCTGTGAAGCCATCTGGTCCTGGACTTTTGTTTGTTGGAAGATTTTTAATCACAGTTTCAATTTCATTACTTGTGATTGGTCTGTTCATATTTTCTATTTCTTCCTAGTTCAGTCTTGGAAGGTTATACCTTTCTACGAATTTTTCCATTTCTTCCAGGTTGTCCATTTTATTGGCATAGAGTTGCTTGTAGTTGTCTCTTAGGATGCTTTGTATTTCTGCAGTGTCTGTTGAAACGTCTCCTTTTTTATTTCTAATTCTATTGATTTGACACTTCTCCCTTTTTTTTCTTCATAAGTCTGGCTAATGGTTTATCAATTTTGTTTATCTTCTCAAAGAACCAGCTTTTAGTTTTATTGATCTTTGCTATCGTTTCCTTCATTTCTTTCTCATTTATTTCTGCTCTGATCTTTATGATTTCTTTCCTTCTGCTAACTTTTGGGGTTTTTTGTTCTTCTTTCTCTAATTGCTTTAGCTGTAAGGTTAGGTTCTTTATTTGAGATGTTTCTTGTTTCTTAAGGTAGGATTGTACTGATATAAACTTCCCTCTTAGAACTGCTTTTGCTGCATCCCATAGGTTTTGGGTCATTGTGTTTTCATTGTCATTTGTTTCTAGGTATTTTTTTGATTTCCTCTTTGATTTCTTCAGTGATCTCTTGGTTATTAAGTAGCATATTGTTTAGCCTCTACGTGTTTGTTACGGTTTTTTCCCTGTAAAACATTTCTAATCTCATAGCATTGTGGTCAGAAAAGATGCTGGATATGATTTCAATTTTCTTAAATTTACTGTGGCTTGATTTGTGACCCAAGATGTCATCTATCCTGGAGAATGTTCCATGTGCACTTGAGAAGAATGTGTAATCTGCTGTTTTGGGATGGAATGTCCTATAAATATCAATTACATCTCTCTGGTCTATTGTGTCATTTAAAGCTTCTGTTTCCTTATTTATTTTCATTTTGGATGATCTGTCCATTGGTGTCAGTGAGGTGTTAAAGTCCCCCACTATTACTGTGTTACTGTCAATTTCCTCTTTTATACCTGTTAGCAGTTGCCTTATGTATTGAGGTGCTCCTATGTTGGGTGCATATATATTTATAATTGTTATATCTTCTTCTTGGATTGATCCCTTGATCATTATGTAGTATTCTTCCTTGTCTCTTGTAACATTCTGTATTTTAAAATCTATTTTATCTGATATGAGTATTGCTATTCCAGCTTTCTTTTGACTTTCATTTGCATGGAATTTCTTTTTCCATCCCCTCACTTTCAGTTTGTATGTGTCACTAGGTGTGAAGTGGTTCTCTCGTAGACAGCATATAGTTGGGTCTTGTCTTTGTATCCATTCAGCAAGCCTGCGTCTTTTGGTTGGAGCATTTAATCCATTCATGTTTAAGGTAGTTATCAATATGTATGTTCCTATGACCATTTTCTTAATTGTTTTGGGTTTGTTTTTGTAGGTTCTTTTCTTCTCTTGTGTTTCCCACTTAGAGAAGTTCCTTTAGCATTTGTTGTAGAGCTGGTTTGGTGGTGCTGAATTCTCTTAGCCTTTGCTTGTCTGTAAAGCTTTTGATTTCTCCATCGAATCTGAATGAGATCCTTGCTGGGTAGAGCAATCTTGGTTGTAGGTTCTTTCCTTTCATCACTTTAAGTATATCATGCCACACCCTTCTGGCTTGTAGAGTTTCTGCTGAGAAATCAGCTGTTAACCTTATGGGAGTTCCCTGGTATGTTATTTGTCATTTTTCCCTTGCTGCTTTCAATAATTTTTCTTTGTCTTTAATTTTTGCCTGTTTGATTACTATGTGTCTCAGCGTGTTTCTCCTTCGGTTTATCCTGTATGGGACTCTCTGCGCTTCCTGGACTTGGGTGGCTATTTCCTTTCCCATGTTAGGGAAGTTTTCGACTATAATCTCTCCAAATATTTTCTCTGGTCCTTTCTCTCTCTCTTCTCCTTCTCGGACCCCTATAATGCGAATGTTGTTGCGTTTAATATTGTCCCAGAGGTCTCTTAGGCTGTCTTCATTTCTTTTCATTCTTTTTTCTTTATTCTGTTCCGTGGCAGTGAATTCCACCATTCTGTCTTCCAGGTCATTTATCCGTTCTTCTGCCTCTGTTATTCTGCTATTGATTCCTTCTAGTGTAGTTTTCATTTCAGTTATTGTATTGTTCCTCTCTGTTTGTTTGTTCTTTATTTCTTCTAGGTCTTTGTTATACATTTCTTGCATCTTCTCGATCTTTTGCCTCCATTCTTTTTCCGAGGTCCCGGATCATCTTCCTTATCATTATTCTGAATTCTTTTTCTGGAAGATTGCCTATCTCCACTTCATTTAGTTGTTTTTCTGGGGTTTTATCTTGTTCCTTCATCTGGTACATAGCCCTCTGCCTTTTCATCTTGCCTATCTTTCCACAGGCTGCAGGATTGTAGTTCTTCTTGCTTCAGCTGTCTGCCCTCTGGGTGATGAGGCTATCTAAGAGGCTTGTGCAAGTTCCCTAATGGGAGGGACTGGTGGTGCATAGAGCTCTATTTTATAATCATTTTGAAGTCAACAATCCTAATTATTCTCCCTATGTAATTCTGTGGCTTTAGTAATTGACAAGGATTGTTCTCTTGGTAACTACTAATGTTGAAACTAGACTATAAAACATGATAACCTAAAAATCCAATTATTTATGTGTCTTGGATTTTTTTCCTAGTTAATAACTGCTTGGCGTATAATCATAAGGTCATATATACCTGCAAACCAAAAGTACATTTTACTTGACATATAGGCACTGTGAACTAAAAGTATCTTTTATTTCCTACCTTTAAAGTAATAGTCATAAAGACAATATTAAGCCAGGGTAAATCATTCTTACAGCATTTACATTGTGTCTAGCTTCTCATTATGTGGGAAAAATAATCTGTATAAACTCTCAAAGGGACACACTCCACTGCTTGACAAGGGCAAATTCACAGACCCATTGTGGAAAGTGGCACAGTAGTTCTTTATTCTTTAGTTCTTTATAATTGCTCCTTCCACTTAATTTAATAGGCACTCGTTCGAGTACCTACAACAGGTTTGTCCTAAGTTTCTGCTGGCAATGTAAAGCTTAATTGTTACTTCCAAAAATATTTATGGAGCATCCACCCTGGGCCTGAGATTGCTGTAGGTGCTTAAGATACAGTTGAGAATGAAACAGACAAAAATCCCTTACTGAGCTTGAAGAAGGTGGTCCCTACCCTAAAGCATCTTAAAACCAAATGTTAAGAAAGCTAGACTATCCATGAGGGAAGAGTCTGTCATGATTTTTATTGCTAACTAAAATTTGTGGAATTGATTGATAAGTCACAAAAATCTTCCCCAGCCCCACCTAATTGTCTTCTAAATAATTCAATAAAAGATAGGTACACTCCCTGGCATTAGCTTCAAGGGGACTGCCATCCCAGAGACACATTTTCTCACTGTCCTGTTGCAATATATTTCCCACACATGTAATGAGTGACTGCACTGGAGTGGGCACATTTTCTATCCCAACATCTTACTGCCTAAACCTGAGTGAGAATCAGCTCTGGAAAATTAATCTAAAACCCAAAGAGAAATAATTGGAGAAGAGAGACAACTTCTTAAGTGAAGCAAATTACATACATATCCTACAGTTTAATATTAAAAATAGTAAATTTAATGCTGCTTTATTTATAATGATAGCTTTACTCTTTTAGAGATGGAGACTTTTGACACTTGATGAGATCAATTTTTTATCTTGGTTTCAAAACTCCCAGGTTATTTTTAATTACTTGATATTTCTTTCTTTGTCATCTTGACTTTGATTAACTGCATAACTTTTTCCATGACAAGTGTTTCTCTTCTTCTTTTACGAAACATTAATCCATATCCTGGTATGCATAATAAGCCTTAGAACAATTCTGCATTGAAACTTGTATTCCTTCCTTATTAATATAAATTACAGAACTAATGGAAAATATCATATTTATTATATTTATTTTCTGCTCTAATTTTCAATTAATTTTCTTTTCTGTTTAATCACAAAATACCCTTTTTTTCTGAGTAATGACAAGCAAAATGAGTACTGATATTAATGTGAGACCACTGTTTTCACAAATACATTTTTAACAGCAATGTTACTGCCTCGGTCTGTCTGTCTCTCTCTCTAGACAGAGAGAGAGAAAGAGAGGAAGACAGAGATAGAGAGAGAACCAGTTCAAATTCCTAAATAAGAACAAATGACCCCTTAGAGATTAATTCATAAAAGAATTCAATTCTACATCCCAGATCACAATAAAATTATGATTAAAATATTTTTTTTAAAATCTACTATAGATCTTTTTTCCTATCAGGCATAAGGTAAACATAAACATTTTCCATCTTATATAGAAACAAATTTTCCCTATCTTTTTGCACTCACCTCCTTTGAACTTGATTGTTTCTCACCAATTATTAATGTCACTGTGATTCCTTAAGATAAACACCAACCCACCACCATGTAATTTGCTATCATACACAAATATTGGCACCCTAATCGTGTACGGAAAGTGGTAAATAAATATTCTGGAATTATTTTCCAAGTTGATTTGACATAGTTCAGGAGCTATTTTATGAGAATTGCTCACAGATTTCTATTTAAGGCACTGACAAGCATGAATATATTTAAGGTGGTTTTGAATATGAAGATGCCACTTCATTTTAATGACTTTCACTTGAATTAAACATTAATATAAAATAAGTGCTTCAGAAGAAGTATAAAATATAGAAATGTGCAATTTAAAAAAATTTTTTGAATGATTTGATATGCATTATCTATTTGAGGCATAAAGTTACATACATATCCATTTCTACTGCTTGCTAGTTGAAGCTATATCTCTTTATAATAGATAGTATATGAAAAATATTAGATCATGGGTCAGTAAATTGGCCTGTGCGAAAAATGTAGCTCCTTCTTTATTTTTATAAATAAAGTTTTATTGGAACACAGTCATGCTCATTTTATTACGTATTGTCTGTGGCTGCTTTCATCCTCAACAACAGAGATGAGTAGTTGTGACAGAGACCACCTGGCTTGCAAAGCCTACAATATTTACTCTCTAGCCTTTTGCAGAAAAAGTTTACCCACCTCTCTATTAGATAGTTGAAAATGTATGCGTATGCATATGTATGTATTTATCTTCCTGGTGTCTTTAAAACCCATCACATCCTCTCAACACACTGAAGCCGTCTCAGCACTTATTAGATGGTATTGAATTTTTTTCCTCCAACACTAGCTAAATATTCTTAATTGATAACATATTTTCCTATTAGGCTAAAATGGACTTAGATTTGTCAGCTTAAGCCCTCATTAGAAAGCCAAAGATTTGGAAATTTTCCTTTCTACCTTGACACTTTCTAACCAGTCTGCATTTCCCAAGTCATTAAGCTCATGATAGTAAAATTGCGATACTGTCAAGGAAGTAGAAATTGAAAGCTAAAAAGCATACCCGCTGTCAAGAGAATTCCCTTAATATAGATTTCTTCCCCTGACTCTTTTCTCCTTTCATTTCTTTATCATTTCTTTCCTCCTTTTTCCTTTGAGTCAATTAAATATGTTCCTATTTTCAATAGGAAGAACACTGGTACATAACTAAAGTGTCTTATAAAATTAGGTTACTTTATTCCACCTTATATTCTATATGTGTGTGTACGTGTAGGTGTGTGCATATGTACACATAAGTCAGTCTTGTTTAAAAACAAGCTTCGTTTATTGGTCAACATTGCAAAATGTTTCTTCACTATTAAGGGGAGATTCCCGGAAAAAAATGGATACATTACTACTAGCACTTCACCCACAGAGCCCAATTTAGATTTAGCAAGATGTTTTTCACTGTCCAGATATACCTGTTAGAAAAGCTGGGGGAATATACAAAATGACCACCTGGTGGGCATGTGTAAAAGAATCTGATTAAAATTACTATTTTAGCTACACCTTTAGAATAACACATCCATATCTCATAGTGAAAATGGTAAATCACTGCAGTATCTCTTATACTTTACATTCTCTCTCTCTCTCTTACTCATTCTCTCACACATACAGACAACACTCAAACACTCATACTTGCACATTACTGCTACCCCAATCATTAAACTGCCAATACTCTACTTTGACCCAGAGGATGGGTTAAGAGCATCATTCTTAGGAATACATCTGGGTTCAAATCCTGACTGTTTCACAACCCCACCCCACCCCCAAGCACATAGTCATTGATCTTGGGCAAGTTATTTACCAATCTCTTAGTTTCCTTATCTACAAAATGGGAGAAAGAGTACTTCTTGTTGGATTGTTACTGTTAAATAAGATAATACCTGTTGTTATGGACTGAACGTTTGTGTCCTCCCTCCCAGAATTCATATGATGAAATCTTAACCCCTAATGTGATGGTATTTGAAGGTGGGGCCTTTGGGAGATCATTAGGTTTAGATGAAGCTATGAGGACAGGGCCTTCATGATGAGATTAGGGCCCTTATTAAAAGAGGGAGAGTCACCAGAGCTCTCCCTCTCTGACATGTGAGGACACACTGAGAAGGTGGCTACCTGTAAGCCAGGAAGCGCCCTCGCCAGGAACCAAATCTACCAGCACCTTGATCTTAGACTTCCCAGCCTCTAGAATGATGATAAATAAATGTTTGTTGTTTAAGGCACCTATCCTATGGACCTAAGGACAGTCATACAGAGTGAAGTAAGTCAGAAAGAGAAAAACAAATATTGTATAATATCGCGTATACGTGGAATCTAGAAAAATAATACAGATGAACTTATTTGCAAAGCAGAAATAGAGACACAGGTGTAGAGAACAAACATACAGATACCAAGTGGGGAAGGGGGGATGGGATGAATTGGGAGATTGGAATTGACATATACACACTATGATATATAAAATAGATAACTAATGAGAACCTATTGTATAGCACAGGGAACTCTACTCAGTGCTCTGTGGTGACCTAGATGGGAAGGAAATCCAAAAAAGAGAGGATATATGTATACGTATAGCTGATTCACTTTGTTGTACAGCAGAAACTAACAAAACATTGTAAAGCAACTAAACTCCAATAAAAATTAATTTTAAAAGAAGGCACCCATCCTATGGAATTTTTTATTCGTAGTTTTTCTTAGATAAAATTTACATATCACATTGTGTGAGTTTGAAGTGTACAATACGTTGATATGATACGTTTGTATATCACAATATGATTACCACCATAGCTTTAGCTAACACCTCTAACACTCACTTAATTATCGTTTCTTTTTTGTAGTTAGAACATTTAAGATCTAGACTCTTAACAACTGTGAAGTATATAATACAGTATTGTTGACTTACAATCACTAGGCTCTACGTGAGATCCCCAGAAATTATTCATCTTGTAGTTGCAAAGTTGTATCTTTTAATATCTCCCCAATTCCCCCAGCCCCCAGCCCCTGGTGACCACCATTCTACTCTTCGTTTCCATAAATTTGGTTTGTTTAACTTCCACATATAAGTGATATTATGCAATATTTGTCCTTCTTTGGCTTACCTCACTAAACATAATGCCCTAATGGTCTATCCATGTTGTCACGAATAGCAGGATTTCCTTCTATCTCGTGGCTGAATAATAGTCCATTATGTATGTGTGTGTGAGATATATCTCTCCTGTTAGAATGGCTATCATCAAGAAGACAAAAGATAGCAAGTGCTGGTGAGAATGTGGAGGCATCAGGTAATCGAAAATATATCTGCATTCTCATATTTATTGCAGCATTGTTCACAAGAGCCAAGATATGGAAACACCCTGGGTCCATCAACGGGTAAATGGATAAAGAAGATGTGGTATATACATACTATATATAGTATTTAGTTATAGCAGCCCGAGCTGAGACAACTGCAAATGACAAGTTCTATACCTTGCATATAGTAATGCTTGGCAAATATTAGCTATTACTAATTCCCTCTGAGAAGTGAAATACCTAAAAGCAATGTTAAAATGCCTTTTATTTCTCAACTATCCACTGCATATTTTTGTTCCTTTTTTGTGTGTTCAGTTTCATGACTGCTTCTGTATTTTGTCAATGAGTCTTAGTAAATATTTGTATATGTTTTAAATTATTGTTACTCTAATTCTTCACATTTTGGACTAGGCCAGTCAATAGATTTCTATTGGCTGGTGAAAAAAAATTTCTACACTCAATCTCCATAATATGGACATAGAATTTAGAAGTATTATTTTTCTTAGAAAAGGGCCTAAAACAATTCAATATTTGAGAATAATTTTGCCTTAAGATTATTTATAGATTTTAGCAGGGAGAATGAGATACATTTAAATAACATTCAATTTCATGTCATTAACAGTTTAATAGTCCAGACTTTCTCACTTTTCTCCAACTCTAATTTCACCCCTCTCACAATCTATTTCAGAGGAATCTTTCTAAATTAAGTGTTTAGGCAAAATCTCAGTGGTTCCCCATAACCAACAGGGTAAACTTTCAACCTTCCCCATGACCTGGTTTTACTCCAACTCTCTCCACTCAACCTCCAGAATTAACTTCTACGAACCTTGGCTTCAACCAAGCTGGCCCACTATTGAACTTCAAATGCATTACTTATACCTCAGCAACCTTGCTCATGAAGTTTTCTCTGTCCAGACCACTTTGATGTCCTTTCCATATATAAACTCAATGTTCATGGAAGTCCTGCCAATACAATGAAGTCTTCCATGACTATTCAAATATGTGCTAGGTATTCCCTTCCATTAATGAATGGATTTCTTATTTATACCACTAACCTTTGCTCTTAGTCATCATTCATTTATTCTGCAATGGGTATTGAGTGACTCCTGTATGCCAGAATCCCAATTTCTTTCAATGATATATAATATATACTATGGTTTCTATCACTGAGGAGTTTAGATATGAGAAAGTCAACAATTGTACTGCAGGGTAATACCTCTTAAAACAGAGTTGTGTCGTTGGAGCTCAAAGGAAGAGCTTTGTTGAGTGAAACTATTCTAAGTATGAACATTTTAAGTGACATAATGTTGTAAGAGCTCTTGCTCATAATTGCTATGATAAAGTCCATGAGATGAGATACCTGCCTTTCATTGAATTCTGTAGTAAAACAAGTAATGCTAAAGCAAAGCTCTGGGACCCACAGCTACTGTCCAGTCTTTAATATCAATGATTCAAGTACCAAAATAGTCTAGATGGATAATTACAAAAATATCTTATTGTGAAAAGTACTAGGACAATTATAATAAATGTAAAAATGTAAAATTCATGGATAAACACTAAAAGTCATATACTTCTTTTGAAGAAATAAATTATTTTGATTACTTTTAGAAGGCAGTTAATGAAACATTCTTTTTTTAATATGAGTTTCACGTAATTGTCTAATATGAAACTGTGAAAGACAGCTTCACAATGAAAACTAATCAAGTGGAAATTCTGTTTTTATAGGCAAGAAGAAGAATCTCTTTGGGGGAGTGGGAGGGTTTCCACATGCACTACATAATCAAACCATGTGAACATAAATGAGGACTAGGCCATGCAGTTTGATGTAATAGCAAATATGGACAAGTACAGATGGACCATGGTTTTCAAGATTAAAGACTTTTATTTTTTATTTTATTTATTTATTTATTTTTTTTGTGGTATGTGGGCCTCACTGTTGTGGCCTCTCCTGTTGTGGAGCACAGGCTCCGGACGCGCAGGCTCAGCGGCCATGGCTCACGGGCCCAGCCGCTCCGCGGCATGTGGGATCTTCCCAGACCGGGGCACAAACCCGTGTCCCCTGCATCGGCAGGCGGATTCTCAACCACTGCGCCACCAGGGAAGCCCAAGATTAAAGACTTTTAAATGCTTAGTTGATTTTGCTAATTTAAACTGAGAGTCCACAATAAGAATAAAAGATGAATATTCATTCCAAATCATATCATGTAGAATCTAGTTGTTTTAAAACTACATATAGGACTATAGCTAACACCACTGCACGATATATAGAAAAGTTAAGAGTAAATTCTGAGTTCTCATCACCAGGAGAATTTTTTTGTCCTTTTTTGTTTCTTCTTTTTTTTTCTTTTTATTGTATCTATATGAGAAGATAGATGTTAGCTGAACCTATTGTGGCAATCATTTCACAATATATGTGATTCAAATAACCATGCTATATGCCTTAAGCTTATACACTGATGTACATGTATTATTTTTCAATAAAACGGAAAAACCCTCAAAAATTTTGTCACGTGCTGGTGCATGTTTAGCAACAGTTTCATGTTGTGTGGGGGTGATTTGTACCATCTGTCAGGTCCTGTGGGTTGGTACAAGTTGGCTCCAGCCTAACACTGGTTTTAATGTTCTGAGACAATTCCAAATGAAACTTAGTATTCTGTCTTGTGAAAATGGCTATACTCTGAAAATATAACTGGTTTCTCCTAGGGTGTACTATGTGTATGACTACTTGTATGTTGCTAAATGATGATTAATATGTTTACTGCTATGAATTGTCAGGTATATTAACCCTAAAGAAGCATTCCTTCCGAGTATCATCTTACAGAAACAAAACAGCTACCTGAAATTAAGGTATGTGTTGTCCCTTAGTCATCAGACTATACTGGCTATATATGGATTAATCAAGACTTAGGAAATATAAGAAATAAAACTGGCTCTTATTTTTAGATGATTAATTAATATAGCATATATTAGTCCTTTTCTCCCCTAAACATGGTTTCATTAGCTTTTAAGCAGAATAATCTAAGCACTGGCTCATACACCTCAATTTAGGAGTCAGAATACATAACATGACTTACTAAAAACAGATTACTAAAAATGTCCATCAAAGTTTTGTGTTTGTTTGCTTATTTTTTTAAATCACAGATGTAATAAAATGAAGTTCACACTCATCAGGGAGGATTTTAACATTTCTCTATTCTTCAATGCTTAGCCACATTGCTTTTTTGTTTTTCAAGATATGCCATTGTTTTGAGAGGTCATAAATTTCAAAGAGAGTTTTATAATTTAAAAGATATACAAGGCAAAAGATCTTGAGAATCATTTGGTACTGTATAATACATTTTAGATAACTGTACTGCTTTCAACTATTGTTTCAAAGTTAACTGTACTGCTTTCAACTATTGTTTCAAAGTAAAAGCAGTATTCACTCAAGTGATAGCTATTTCTAGTTCAATTTTCTCTCAGTCAAAACAATTTTCTATTAGTGTATTGAAATTATTAAAAAGATCTTTAAATGGTTTTTAAATTGATTTTGGAATTAATAAATGATACTTGAAAAACAGCAACTTTATTAAAAGAATTATATCTTGGTAAAGGATCATTTTCCCTTTTTAAATCAAAGGCTCATTGTTTTTAACTTTTAAACAAGTTAAAACTTGTTTTTAAATTCAGAAATCTAAACTTTTAGGCCACATGTTTTCAGGACCCGTATGTATGAACTAGGACAGATAATAACTAAATAACTAAAATATCTGACTCACATGAACTTAAATAGCTATTTTTAACACTTGACACTATTGCAATAATTTTATACAGACCAGAATCTAAATATAGCCAGATAATGGGTCAGGTAGAGGTCAATAATAATCTACTTAATTGGAGATTTTCTTGGATAACAGCTACCTCTAAGGAATACCAACACATTTCTCGATGCAATTCCATTTTTAAAAACAAAGGCATTTCTGTATAATGTATAAAACTTCTAACTCAGAAGCAGCAAAGGCCTGACTCTTTTGGTGAAAAGGGAGCTAATAGCTAGGCCAGCGGGGTTCCAAAAGAGACAATGGTGTCCTACTGGTGAGTAAAACTTAATGCTGTTCCAGAAAGTCAGCAATTAATTTTCTGCTCTTTAGTGGGATTCCCTTCTCTTCCCAAGAGTGAATCTAAGCAGAGTGGAGAATGGAATGTTCACTTTTTAAAAGTCTATTAAATCTTTCAGAACCAATGTGCATCTTTCAGTGCACAGAAAGAAGTATGGCATTCTGTTGACCTCATAGTAAACTCTGTTTCATGAATACGTCCAATTCTAATACTGGGTTGGCCAAAAAGTTTGTTCAGGTTTTTCCATAAGATGTTACGGAAAAACCCAGATGAGTTTTTGGCCAACCCAATATTTATATCTGAGGAATATTCCAGAAAAGAGAGGTTCACATGACTAGGTACAAATGAATTGTCTATTTTTACACAGCATAACTTTATTGGGAATTTACTGCTTCTATTTACCCAAAAAGAAGCACAATATGGGCAGTACCAGTGCAATCTTCTAGCAAAACCAATAAACGTACTTCATCTTCAACCCTTGAGGGCCACTATGAAGAAAGGAAAGCTGGAATACATTCCCTTTTTTACAGTACTGATCTCAATTAGTGTTCATTGTGATAGTGTTTTTCATCTTTCGCTCTTTTTTTTCTCCCAGTGTGGGTTCTTTCACATCAGGAAGTGCATCACATCTTTAATTTACCTATGCTACAGAACAGCCTTCAGGGAAAATGATTTTCAGTCATTGCTATCTGGTCTTAACTAGATTACAATCAAAGGATTGACTGTACATACATTATGTACTTTTCATTTATATATTTTCTTCAAACTATTTCATGACTCTCTTTTTGAGATCATCATAATTATTAATAAAATGAACTACATCAATATAAATGAAGTGCGGCACCCTGCTGACCTCATAGTATGAACCTGGAACTGCTCATTCACAAACCTGACTGGGGAAACATTTGTTCACATCCCCTTTTATCCTTAATAGTTATGTTCTATAGCAAAACACCTCAATTTCCTAGATTAGTGTGATAGATAAAAAGGTCATAAATTCTTCTACTTCTGCATGATATCCTTTTTCAGTGTGATGCTGCAACTTCCAAAATGAGGTGAAACCTACTTTTCCATCCCTTGAATCTGGGTTTGGCAATGTAACTTGCTCTGGTCAATGAGATATCAGCAAAAGTGACACAAGGATAGACATGAAAAGTACTTTTGTATTAGGGCTTTCACTCTCTTGCTGCTTCTGCGACAAGTTGGATTCAACGAATTCCTCTTTTGGATTTGAACAAAGAGTCACAAAGGGGAGTTTCCAGTCTATGGTGAATAACAGAGCTGAAAAATGATCCACTTTGACTAGAGTGGCCATTATGGGGCCTTTTGTAAGAAGAGAAAAAGGTCTGAACGAGAGAGGAGAACACAACAGATATATTAAAACATGGAAAAATCCTACTGAGTACTGAATAAGACAACTTGTGGCCACTGAGTGAGACAGAGAGAGCGCTTCAGTTCCTAATAAATTTCTAGGCCCCAGTTCCACTTTGAATGAGACACATTACACTCTGGTTCCTGCGCAGAGACTTCTAAAAGATTCTTAGTCTTTAGGTTGAAAGAACAAAAACCCATGAACGTTTGATCATGTAAGGGTAAAGGTTGCTCTTTGCAATCCAGATAGTTAACTAAGGTGAATATTAATTATATAAGTAAAAGATAACATGCAAAAAATTTTTGAAAATGGGTATCAAATGAAAATATTGTTCTAGATCTTTTACTATTTTACTTATCAATATTAAGATCAATCACTAGTGCAATATTTCTTTGTTTTAAATTAAGTAGAAACAAAACTTTGGATAAACACAGCCAATATACTAATATTTGAACATTACACTTTACAAAGCAAGACTGGTCTGTAGATTGGTTAATAGTATTGAATCAATGTCAATTTCATGATTTCAATAATTGTGCTATGATTACATACGTTGTTAAAATTTGAGGAAGGTGGGCAAAGGATACACAGGAACTCTAAGTGCTGTTTTGAGAAAATTTTTCTAAGTTAAAATTATTTCAAAATAAAGATGTTGAAAATATATAAAATACTGGACTAAGGATATTTAGTTATCTTACTTTTTTTTCCCAATGAAATCCCACTGACACGACCAAAACTGGATGAAGGAAAGCTCACGCTAAAATGATGTGTGCCATCAGCTCACCAGAAGATGTGAGAATTTTGTGGATAAAATTTAGCAGATGGGAAATAAGACGAAAAGATAACCCTCAGAATGGGAGAAAATATTTGCAAATCAATCAACGGACAAAGGATTAATCTCCAAAATATAGAAATAGCTCATATAGCTCAATATGAAGAAAACAAACAACCCAATCCAAAGATGGGCAGAAGACCTAAATAGACATTTCTCCAAAGAAGACATACAGATGGCCAAGAAGCACATGAAAAGCTGCTCAACATCACTAATTATTAGAGAAATGCAAATCAAAACTACAATGAAGTATCACCTCACACCAGTTAGAATGGGCATCAATCAGAAATTCTCCAAACAACAAATGCTGGAGAGGGTGTGGAGAAAAGGGAACCCTCTTGCACTGTTAGTGAGAATGTAAATGGATACAGCCACTATGGAGAACAGTATGGAGGTTCCTTAAAAACTAAAAATAGAATTACCATATGACCCAGCAATCCCACTACCAGGCATATACCCAGAGAAAACCATAATTCAAAAAGACACATGCACTCCAATGTTCATTACAGCACTATTTACAATAGCCAGGTCATGGAAGCAACCTAAATGCCCATCAACAGAGGAATGGATAAAGAAGATGTGGTACATATACACAATGGAATATTACTCAGCCATAAAAAGTAATGAAATTGGGTCATTTGTAGAGACGTGGATGGATCTAGAGAATGTCATACAGGGTGAAATAAGTCAGAAAGAGAAAAACAAATATCGTATATTAACGCATACATGTGGAACCTAGAAAAATGGTACAGATGAACCGGTTTGCAGGGCAGAAATAGAGACACAGATGTATAGCATGAATGTATGGACACCAAGGGGGGAAACTGGCAGTGGAGGGTGGTGGTGGTGGGATGAATTGGGAGATTGGGATTGATATATATACACTAATATGTATAAAATGGATAACTAATAAGAACCTGCTGTATAAAAAATAAATAAAATAAAATTCAAAAAAAAATTTAGCAGGTGGGATCATTTGTCTGAGGAACCAGAGTTGAGAAAATTTCTATCCCAAATAGGAGAAGGTGGATTCTGCTATACAGGGAAGAGCTATTCCTCCCAACAGATCTCTGGAGACCCTCCAACACTAGCACCAATGAGTTCAGACACAAGTCATGAAGCAATAATCATGTCAATTTATTAACCAGGATTTCCCAAACATTTCCACATACCAGCATACATAGACAATGATAACATTCATGTGGAATGGTAAAATGACACAATGAGAAGTGTGCTTTAGGCAGATTTATCTGAAGGAAATTTCTACAACATATTTAGAGTAGAAATATCTGCAGACAAGAAGAGTGTTTTACACACTAATACAATAATTTAGGCCAAGATTGCAGGCAGATTTCATACTGTACCAATGATACTGTCCTGATTTTGACTTTCTGATCCATGAATTTTGAAGCCATATCTGGGAACATCAGGAGAGAATGTCAAGGTCAAATGAAATGTCTGCCAAGGAGCATGTGTCATGTGCTTACCATTTTTGACCTAGCCATTGGGCAGTAAAAATTTGAAGCAGGTGAGATCAGTGAAACTATAAAGCAGATATGAATTAAGACTACTCACATAATTAACAATAGAAACTTAATACTGAAAACCAGAGTCACATCTGGAAAAACATGTCAATTTGTCTTTCTCAGTAACAAAGAAGATTTGGAGTTAAAGGATAGGCAAGAATCTAAGATAGTGGAGATTTTTACATAGGTGGCAGAATTAACTAACTGATAAATCAAGAGATAGTGAGTTGATTTTTGTTGTTTAATTTGAAGGAAGGGGAGAGCAGAAAAAGGATGGGAAATAAGGGAGAGGATATGCTGAGGCAACATGGAGATATGTCCCAGTGAACACTTCCAGTAGGTAGCTGGATGTATGGAATGGGTTCTTTGGAAGAGAGGCTAGTGAAGTACATTCAGTGTCATTGTTAAAGTTGTAAAAGTAGATAATGAAAGAAAAAAGGAAAGAAGAGACAAATCAACAATGAAGGAAAATGAGAAAACAGGAGCCATGACAGAGACATCATAGAGAAGAATATATCAACCATAGCAACTGCAGACACTCACATCCAGTCCTGACCTATTTTTTTATTGCTATATTACCACAACTAGGAAGTCATTATGGTAAGGAAAATTAGAAGAAAAATAATAACTTTAAAGTTTATTTACTGCCAATATTTCAGCTATGTCCCTTTTCCTCCAACTGACACAATTCAAATAGCAATAAACATGTTCTAAATTGTTTCCTTCATTCTTTTTAGTGAAATTTGCTACTTTCTATTTGACAAATATTAGAAAGGTTCTAATTGAATTCTAATTCACCTGCTTTTATTATGTTCTAGTGATTGTGTTTCAAATGTCATTCACATGAATACCAATGAACACAAATACTTTTTTAATATGTCTCTTTATTTTGTTTGATATTGTTCTAAGAAAGCTGATAATGAGGTGGCACCTGTCTTCTGGGTTATCGGTTTTAATTCAAATCAATCTGATAAGAAGAGACTGAAAGTCGCCACTGGTTCCTTCTGTGCTCAGTAGTCTGTGTTAATGTGTTGATGGTCCCAGATCAATTCTTGGGGAACAAGTGTCCATATTGTTAAAATCACTACCTCAGCTGTAACCAATTACTATCCTGAATAGACTGTGAGGAACCGTTTCCTTTATTCTCTGCAGGTAAGGAAAGTTCTCTGTCACCCGGTGAGTATATGAAATACCAGGTGCTATATGCCTGTTCTGGATTTAAATTAAGAATTCTCTCCCCAGGGTTTTCTTTGTTGTATTTTTAATGACTACTATGTCTCTTCAAATGAAATTCAAATAGTGGCCTGAAAATTCCTGGGCAATTATCATCCTATAGGATTCGGTGACGACTATCTGAGAGGTACCAAACAGTCTATAAATTTCAGATTCATAGAAAAATTTTGAAGATTTGCAAAAATAAATGGTAAGTGCCAATGTTTACACACACACACACTCACAGACATGTCAACTGAACTCTATTTTAAGTCTTTGTATTTAGTTTAGCTGTGCAAGCTTACAATGGATTCCCCCCAAATTCTCCCAACCAAACGCTTACTGATAGTTTAGGACCAAAAGAATCAGAAAAAATAGGCTGGATTGGGAGGGGATATGGGGATATATGTATACATAGAGCTGATTCACTTTGTTATACAGCAGAAACTAACACAACATTGTAAAGCAATTATACTCCAATAAAGACGTTAAAAAAATATATTGTCATTGATGTAGTATTAAGTATATTCTAAGGTACTTTCTCATTAGCTTACTAAAGCTATTTCTTCACATTCTCCAAAACATAATGTATAGAATTTAACTGTATGTTAAAGGAAATATCCCTTATGGTTTTTAAGTCAAATAAAGATTCCCCACTTCTTCATGTGGAGGGTTAATTTTCATTTTCCTGATCCCTGTAGAAAGTAGAACAGATTCAGAAAGCAAGTCAGAGATGAACTGGATCACTTCTTCCAATTCTTCACATCCTCACTGTAACAGAATTACATCCATGCCTCAAAATCCATGTGATTTTGAGGTGCCTCCTACTGAATGAGGAAGAGTATACATTTTCAACACACTAGCTTTTGACATTGCTATGACTTCCTTTGGACAGTGGAACGATGGACAGTGGAACTGACACTGTGAATATTACAAGCTGAGCATTAAAGAGGTATTCCATGTTTCTGCCAGCTCCCCTGGAGCTTCCACCCTTTGCCATGAGAAGAACATGTTCCAGATAACTACTGCTCCTTCAGCATGGATCTAAAAATTAACATGTATAGAAGAGACTTGAATCTAACCCCAAACATGGATTTCAGCATAGCTCAGTGGAGCTCTAGCATGAACAGACAAGATCAGTTAAAATACAGCCAAACTGTACACCCTTGACAAGGAAATAAATAATTAGTATTGCAAACTCTGAGCTTTTGGGTTGTTTGTTATGCAGCATTATCATTGTAGCCTGCCTAGTAAAATCTTGTGGCAGAGTAACATTGTTAGCTGCTTGCCTTTCTCCTAGAAATTTTAGCAGATGACAGGAAAGGCTGATGAGGTAACAGAAATGAGGATAATGATACAGAAGGTTTATGCAATTCAACAAACCCGTACTGAGCACCAATTATATACAGGGTTAGATTCTTCAGGAACTAGAGATCCAAATCTTCTGACTGGATAGAACACAATCAATCAACAGTATCTAATAATAATTTATAAGGCAATCCACCCAAAGGGATCAGAAAAGCCATTTTTTAAGTTCCCATGGAACACATAACAAGACTGACCATATCTTAGACCATAAAAACTAATTTGAACAAATTTTATATAATGGAAATCATACAAAGTGTGTTCTCTGACCACAGTAGAATTAAAGTAGAAATTAATAACAGAAATATAGGAGGAAAATACCTAAACATGTGGAAGCTACACAACACACTACTAAACAATCCATGGGTCTAAGAAGTCTTGATACAAATAAAAATTGCATGGACTTAAAAAAATGAAAACACAACACGCCAAAATTCATGGAATTTGGCCCAACTAGTGCTAAGATGAAATTTGATAGCACTAAATACACGTGTTGGAAAAGAGGATAAATCGCAAACCAATAATCAAAGCTTCCACCTCAAGAATATAGAAGAGAGGATCAAAGTGAACCCAAAGCAAGCTGAATGAAGGAAAAAATAAAAGACAAGGGAAGAAATCAATAAAAATGAAGCAATGAGCTTGTTCTGTGAAAAGCTTCTGAAAATTGTCAAACTGCTGGCAAGACTGACAATGAAAAAGAGGACACAAATTACTAATATCAAAAATGAAATAATCACTATCACTACAGACCTTGTGAACATCAAAAGGATAATAAGGAAATACTATGAAAAATTCTATACATATTAATTTGGCAACTTAGACGAAACGGACCAATTTCTCAAAAAACACTAACTTATACAATAACTCAAATTGAAACTGATAATTTGAATAGCTCTATAACTATTAAGGAAATGAAATTTATAATTAAAACACTCTCAAAAAAGAAATTTCCATGTCTGGATGATTTCACTGGAGAATTCTACGAAATATTTAAAGAACCATTAGCAACAATTCAACACAACCTCTTCCAAAAAACAGAAGAAGACAGAATGCTTTCCATCCTTTTTATGAAGCAAGTATTAACATGATACCAACTACTCCTTATGAACAAATACACAAAAATCTTTAACAAATTATCAGTTAATATTCAGCAATATATAAAAATAATTATTCACTGTAACAAAATGGAGTTCATTCTCATGACTGGTTCAATAGTACAAATAACTATAATGCAAGATATCAAGAACTGATAGCAAGAATCTCCAACAAATTATAAAAGATATACATTTCATTAAAATAGTCAAACATAAAGACAATTTAAAATACAATATGATAAAATATTATAATATTGACGGTCTCATTTGGAACCTGTACAGAGTAACCCATAGATTTCCCTTTGTTAACACTCTTTAATTCTTGATTTTGCCCTCAGTCACTCCAGGAAATTTTAATTTCACTTTCAAGCAGCATGTCTTCATCTATCAGAACTCAGATAATGCAGCCATCCCTAAAAGATGGCTTCCTGCCCAACTAACCAAGGAGAAGGGGAGCTTCCTGCTCCCTCCATCATCTCCTGGGTCTTGTCTCACATACAAGTGAAGAAGAAAAGGGAGGAATGGGGATTATTGTAAGATACCTGTATTCATTTATATTTTTTTTCCTTCAGAATCCTCAAAACTTTGTCAATTACTAGTTTAGCAATAACGGCTTCCTAGGTACTTGAAAATGCATGCAAAAATCATTGTACCGGGCTTCCCTGGTGGCGCAGTGGCTGAGAGTCTGCCTGCCGATGCAGGGGACACGGGTTCGTGCCGCGGTCTGGGAAGATCCCACATGCCGCGGAGCGGCTAGGCCCGTGAGCCATGGCCGCTGAGCCTGCCTGTGCTCCGCAATGGGAAAGACCACAGCAGTGAGAGGTCCGCGTACCACAAAAAAAAAAAAAAAAAATCATTGTACCTAGTAAAATAAAAGCTTTTGCAAATGTCCCAGTAGGAGAATTCCTAAGAAGATGGTAGGAAGAGGCCCATTTTGCCATTACAAGTAAACGTTTTTGAATAAGATTTTTGAAAAGAGATTAAAATCATTAAAATAAAATCCAAATCAAGGAGATGGCTTTTGTTTATCAATAAGGAAACTCTAAAACCTACAAACTGTTAGTGTCATTTTTCTTCTCCCTCCCCACCTATATTGGTTTTGTTTAACATCTTCATTGGAGTATAATTGCATTACATTGTTGTGTTAGCTTCTGCTGCATAACAAAGTGAATCACTACAGGCATACATATATCCCCATATCCCTTCCCTCTTGCGTTGCCCTCCCACCCTCCCGATCCCACCCCTCTAGGTAGTCACAAAGCAAGGAGCTGATCTCCCTGTGCTATGCGGCTGCTTCCCACTAGCTATCTATTTTACATTTGGTAGTGTATATATATAAATGCTACTCTCTCACTTCGTCACAGCTTACCCTTCCCCACCCCTGTGTCCTCAAGTCCATTCTGTACGTCTGCTTCTTTATGCCTGTCCTGCCCCTAGGTTTATCAGAATTTTTTTTTTACATTCCATATATATGTTTTAGCATACAGTATTTGTTTTTCTCTTTCTGACTTATGTCACTCTGTATGACAGACTCTAGGTCCATCCACCTCAATACAAATAACTCAATTTCATTCCTTTTTATGTCTGAGTAATATTCCATTGTGTATATGTGCCACATCTTCTCTATCCATTCATCTGTCGATGGACACAGGTTGCTACCATGTCCTTGCTATGGTAAATACAGCTGCAATGAACAGTGTGGTACAGGACTCTTTTTGAATTATGGTTTTCTCAGGGTATATGCCCAGGAGTGGGATTGCTGGGTCATACGGTAGTTCTATTTACTTTTTTAAGAAACCTCCATACTGTTCTCCATAGTGGCTGTATCAATTTTCATTCCCACCAACAGTGCAAGAGGGTTCCCTTTTCTCCACATTCTCCAGCATTTATTCTTTGTAGAATTTTTGATGATGGCCACTCTCACCGGTGTGAGGTGATACCTCACTGAAGTTTTGATTTGCATTTCTCTAATGATTAATGATGTTGAGCATTCTTTCATGTGTCTGTTGGCCATCTGTATGTCTTCTTTGGAGAAATGTCTATTTAGGTCTCTGCCCATTTTTGGATGGGGTTATTTTTCTGATATTGAGCTGGAAGAGCTGCTTGCATATTTTACAGATTAATCCTCTGTCAGTTGCTTCGTTAGCAAATATTTTTTTCCCATTCTAAGGGTTGTCTTTTTGTCTGGTTTATTGTTTCCTTTGCTGTGCAAAAGCTTTTAAGTTTCATTAGGTCCCATTTGTTTATTTTTGTTTTTATTTCCCTTTCTCTAAGAGGTGGGTCAAAAAGGATATTGCTGTGATTTATGTCATAGAGTGTTCTGCCTATATTTTCCTCTAAGAGTTTTATAGTGTCTGGCCTAACATTTAGGTCTTTAATCCATTTTGAGTTTATTTTTGTTTATGGTGTTATGGAATGTTCTAATTTCATTCTTTTACATGTAACTGTCCAGTTTTCCCAGCACCACTTATTGAAGTGGCTGCCATTTCTCCATTGTATATTCTTGCCTCTTTTATGAAAGATAAGGTGACCATATGTGCCTGGGTTTATCTCTGGGCTTTCTGTCCTGTTCCATTGATCTATATTTCTGTTTTTGTGCCAGTACCATACTGTCTTGATTACTGCAGCCTTTGTAGTATAGTCTGAAGTCCAGGAGCCTGATTCCTCCAGCTCCGTTTTTCTTTCTCAAGATTGCTTTGGCTATTCGGGGTCTTTTGTGTTTCCATACAAATTGTGAAATTTTTTGTTCTACTTCTGTGAAAAATGCCATTGGTAATTTGATAGGGATTGTATTAATCTGTAGATTGCTTTGGATAGTATAGTCATTTTCACAATATTGATTCTTCCAATCCAAGGGCGTGGTATATCTTTCCATCTGTTTGTATCATCTTTAATTTCTTTCATCAGTGTCTTATAGTTTTCTGCATACAGGTCTTTTGTCTCCTTAGGTATATTCCTAGGTATTTCATTCTTTTTGTTGCAATGGTAAATGGGAGAGTTTCTTTAACTTCTCTTTCAGATTTTTCATCATTAGCGTATAGGAATGCAAGAGATTTCTGTGCATTAATTTTATATCCTGCTACTTTACCAAATACATTGATCAGCTCTAGTAGTTTTCTGGTAGCATCTTTAGGATTCTCTATGTAAAGTATCATGTCATCTGCAAACAGTGACAGCTTTACTTCTTCTTTTCCAATTTGGATTCTTTTTATTTCTTTTTCTTCTCTTTTTGCTGTGGCTAAAACTTCCAAAACTATGTTGAATAACAGTGGTGACAGTGGACAATATTGTCTTGTTTCTGTTCTTAGTGGAAATGGTTTCAGTTTTAAACCATTGAGAATGATGTTGGCTGTGGGTTTATCATATATGGCCTCTATTATGTTGAGGTAAGTTCCCTCTATGCCTACTTCTGGAGGGTTTTTTATCATAAATGGGTGTTGAATTTTGTCAAAAGCTTTTTCTGCATCTATTGAGATGATCATATGGTTTTTCTCCTCCAATTTGTTAATATGGTTTATCACACTGATTGATTTGCATATATTGAAGAATCCTTGCATTCCTGGAATAAACCCCACTTGATCATGGTTTGTGATCCTTTTAATGTGTTGTTGGATTTTGTTTGCTAGTATTTTGTTGAGAAATTTTGCGTCTATGTTCATCAGTGTTATTGGCCTGTAGTTTTCTGTCTTTGTGACGTCTTTGTCTGATTTTGGTGTCAGGGTGATGGTGGCCTTAGAGAATGAGTTTGGGAGTGTTCCTCCCTCTGCCATATTTTGGAAGAGTTTGAGAAGGACAGGTGTTAGCTGTTCTGTAAATGTTTGATAGAATTCACCTGTGAAGCCATCTGGTCCTGGGCATTTATTTGTTGGAAGATTTTTAATCACAGTTTCAATTTCAGTGCTTGTGGTTGGTCTGTTCATATTTTCTATTTCTTCCTGGTTCAGTCTCAGAAGGTTGTGCTTTTCTAAGAATTTGTCCATTTCTTCCAGGTTGTCCCTTTTATTGACATATAGTTGCTTGTAGTAATCTCTCATGATTCCTTGTATTTCTGCAGTGTCAGTTGTTACTTTTCCTTTTTCATTTCTAATTCTGTTGATTTGAGTCTTCTCCCTTTTTTTCTTGATGAGTCTGGCTAATGGTTTATCAATTTTGCTTATTTTGTCAAAGAACCAGCTTTTAGTTTTACTGATCTTTGCTAATGTTTCCTTCATTTCTTTGTCATTTATTTCTGATCTGATTTTTATGATTTTTTTCCTTCTGCTAGCTTTGGGTTTTTTTTTTTTTTATTTTTTTGCTCTTCTTTCTCTAATTGCCTTAGGTGTAAGGTTAGTTTGTTTATTTGAGATATTTCTTGTTTCTTGAGTTAGGCTTGTATACCTATAAACTTCCCTCTTAGAACTGCTTTTGCTGCATCCCACAGGTTTTGGGTCATCATGTTTTCATTGTCATTTGTTTCTAGGTATTTTATGATTTCCTCTTTGATTTCTTCAGTGATCTCTTGATTATTTAGTGCATTGTGTGATCTCCACGTGTTTGTATTTTTTAGTTTTTTTTTCCTGTAATTGATATCTAGTCTCAAAGTGTTGTGGTCAGAAAAGATTCTTGATATGATTTCAATTTTCTTAAATTTACCAAGGCTTGATTTGTGACCCACAATATGATCTATCTGGGAGAATGTTCCATGGGCACTTGAGAAGAAAGTGTATTATGTTGTTTTTGGATGCAATGCCCTATAAATATCAATTAAGTCCATCTTGTTTAATGTGTCATTTAAAGCTTGTGTTTCCTTATTTATTTTCATTTTGGTTGATCTGTCCACTGGTGAAAGTGGGGTGTTAAAGTCCCCTACTATGATTGTGTTACTGTCGATTTCCCCTTTTATGTCTGTTACCATTTGCCTTATGTATTGAGGTGCTCCTATACTGGATGAATAAATATTTACAATTGTCATATCTTCTTCTTGGATTGATCCATTCATCATTATGTAGTGTCCTTCTTTGTCTCATGTACTAGAGTCTTTATTTTAAAGACTATTTTGCCTGATATGAGAATTGCTACTCCAGCTTTCTTTTGATTTCCATTTGTATGGAATATCTTTTTCCATCCCCCCACTTTCAGTCTCTATGTGTCCCTAGGTCTGAAGTGGGCCTCTTGTAGACAGCATATATACGGGTCTTGCTTATGTGTCCATTCAGCCAGTCTATTTCTTTTGGTTGGAGCATTTAATCCATTTACATTTAAGGTAGTTATCGATATATATGTCCTATTACCATTTTCTTAATTGTTTTGGGTTTGTTATTGTTGGTCTTTTCCTTCTCTTGTGTTTCTTGCCTAGAGAAGTTCCTTTAGCATTTTTTGTAAAACTGGTTTGGTGTGCTGAATTCTCTTGGCTTTTGCTCGTCTGTAAATGTTTTAATTTTGCTGTCAAATCTGAATGAGATTCTTGCTGGGTAGAATAATCTTGTTTGTAGGTTTTTCCGTTTCATCACTTTAAATATGTCCTGACACTCTTTTCTGGCTTGCAGAGTTTCTGCTGAACGATGAGCTGTTAACCTTATGGGGATTCCCTTGCATATTAGTTGTTGCTTTTCCCTTGCTGCTTTTAATATTTTTTCTTTGCATTTAGTTTTTGATAGCTTGATTAATATGTGTCTTGGCATGTTTCTCCTTGGATTTATCCTGTATGGGACTCTCTGCGCTTTCTGGACTTGATTATTTCCTTTCCCATATTTGGGAAGTTTTCAACTATCATCTGCTGAAATATTTTCTCAGTCCCTTTTTCTCTTCTTCTTCTGGGATGCCTATAATTCAAATGTTGGTTCAGTTAATGTTGTCCCAGGGGTCTCTGAGACTGTCCCCAATTCTTTTCATTCTTTTTTCTTTATTTTGCTCTGTGGTAGTTATTTCCAGTATTTTATCTTCCAGGTCAGTTATCCGTCCTTCTGCCTCAGTTATTCTGCTATTGATTCCTTCTAGAGAATTTTATATTTCATTTATTGTGTTGTTCATCATTGTTTGTTTGCTCTTCTAGGTCCTTGTTAAACATTTCTTGTATTTTCCCCATTCTATTTCCAAGATTTTGGATCATCTTTACTATCATTACTCTGAATTATTTTTCAGGTAGACTGCCTATTTCCTCTTCATTTGTTTGGTCGGGTGGGTTTTAACTTTGCTCCTTCATCTGCTGTGTATTTCTCTGTCTTCTCATTTTGCTTAACTTACTGTGTTTGGGGTCTCCTCTTTGCAGGCTTAGGTCCGTAGTTCCCTTTGTTTTTGGTGTCTGCCCCCAGTGGGTAAGGTTGGTTCAGTGGGTTGTGTAGGCTTACTGGTGGAGGGGACTGGTGCCTGTGTTCTGGTGGATGAGGCTGGATGTTGTCTCTCTGGAGGGCAGGACCACATCTGGTATTGTGTTTTAGGGTATTTGTGAACTTATTATGATTTTAGGCAGCCTCTCTGTTAATGGGTGGGGTTGTGTTCCTGTCTTGCTAGATGTTTGGCATAGGGCATCTTGCACTGGAGTCTGCTGACCACTGGGTGTGCCAGGTCTTAGTGTTGAGACGGAGGTCTCGGGGAGAGCTCTCGCTGATTGATATTACATGGGGCCAGGAGGTCTCTGGTGGTCCAATGTCCTGAACTTGGCTCTCCTACCTCAGAGACTCAGGCCTGACATCTGGTTGGAGCACCAAGACCCTGGCAGCCACATGGCTTTTGGGAATTTTGAGGTCTTCTGCCAGCATTCAGTAGGTGTTCTTTAGGAGTTGTTCCACATGTATATGTATCTTTGATGTATTTAGGGGGAGGAAGGTGATCTCCACGTCTTGGTCCTCCGCCATCTTGAAGGTCCTCACTCCCCACTCATATTGTTTTAATTATTTTTAACTATTTTTGTTCTCTTGCTTCCAGGGAAGCAAAATATTTCATTAAGATATATTTATATTAATGACTATCAGTCTTATAGAGTTAATGAAATTTCTAGAGGTGGTTAACTTACCCTGAAAGGATGGTTTATATACTGGTATTCTGTAAAGATGTTTTTCAGTGAGAAGCCACTTTTTCACCCCAGTGGAATTTCAGGTCAAAGAAGGTTTTAAATAAGTATGATTTTTTCCCCATTTTCTGAGCGCTACAAACATTGGTCTTGGAAAGCCAGAGTGACCATTCCATTAACATGAAATCATTTGTAGAATTCTTTAAAGCCACTTTTGCAAATTCAGTAAAGACAGAGCTTCAGGAGTTGAAAAACTTAATTGTAAAAAGTGACCTAGCTTAAAGTTTAGTACATACTATCAGATCCTCTCCTTTCTCAGAGTTCTTTTTATTTCATAAATGTAACAGAGAACCATCAACAACTCCTTGCAGTATGTCACGATATACATAGAATGCTTCAAGATGGTTTAAATAATTTTGATATCAGCAATTCCATTTACAAAACCACAGATGCATTTATAACTTTAGCAATTTTAAGACAAATGTACAAAATCATAACATGGTCCTACTTCACACTCACTAGGATGGTTATAATTTATAAAATAGAAAACAACAAGTGTTGGCGAGGATAGAGAGATAGTGGAATCCTCACATACTGCAAACCTGGCTTATAGTGTTTGAATGTAAAATGGTACAGCTGTTGAAGAAATCACTTTGGTAGTTGCTCAGAAAGTTACACTAAGTTATGACTCATCAATTTCACTCCTAAGCATATACTCAAGTTAATTCAAAACACGTTCACACAAAAACTTGTACACAAATGTTCATAGAAGAATTATGCACAACAGCCAAAAAGCAGAAACAACCCAAATGTATATCAACTGGTGAATGGATAAACAGTATATATTATACCCTTGCAATGGAATATTATTTAGCCATAAAAATGGAGTAGTGTTACTTGCTACAACATGGATGAAAACATTATGCTAAATGAAAGAAGACAGTCACAAAAGACCAGCTATTTTATGATTCTATTTATATGAAAAGTCCAGAATACTCAAATCCATAGAGACAGAAAGGAGATGACCAGTTGCCAGGAAATGGAGGGAGGAAGGAATTAGGAAGTATGGGCTTAATGGTAGTGTTCTGAAATTAGGCGGTGGTGATGATTGTACAACATTGTGAAGATACTAAAATGTGCTAAATCATACACTTTAAAATGGTTAAAATGTTGAATTTTATGTTATGTGACTCTAAGTAAAAAAAAGCAAATGCATTTATGGACCTAACATATATATTAAAACAATAATTAATTAATACCTCCCAATCCCCCCCCCATTTCCTGGAAACTAATCTAATTTCTGTCTCTGTGAATTTGCCCCTTCTGGACATTTCACACAAATAGTATCATACAATAGGTGTTTTTTTGTGACTTGCTTATTTTATTTAGTATAATGTTTTTAAGGTTTGCCCATGTTGTAGCATGTAACAGTACTCCATTTCTTTAAGGGTTAATGAAATACTCCAAAATTATGTAGATGATTATTTTTAAAAGTCATCAAAACCAAAGCATAATTATTCATCATCATTTTTATTTTGAGATATGAATTATTATAAACAAAATACTGGGGAAACATGGGAATTTACATGAGCAAAGTATTACACAGTATCAATAACCACTCTCATGAATAAATATGGAGAAATGAGCAATAGACAACATAAAACAATGTGCCAACTATGAAAACAGGTATTGTTTCACATGACCAGCACCTAAGAATAACTGGAACAAGCCTAACTGGAACTAGAGCAATGTACACATTAATCTGATATGTTCAGATTCTCCTTATCTTCTTGATATTTATGTTTCCAAAAAATCTCTTTTTAAAGTGGTACCTCTTCATAGAGAAAATTCTATATTTTTCTTAGTCTAATGATACTTTTTTAAAAAAAGATAAAAATGAAGAGATTAAATATATCAGTTCAAACTGTACAGAAAAGAAGTGATTAAGGAGTGAAGGGAATTGAGAAGTTTAAAAATTTCAGTTTGAAAAATTGTATTAGAATGTTAAGAGTTCTTAAATATAAAAGAGAATTGTCTTCCTGTGATAATGAAGGATCTGCAATTATCTTAAATGTTATTTTTTCTAAATACCTCTGCATAAAATTATTATGAATTATATTTGAAGAATCATGACACGTGAATGAAAAATAAGTTCACCCACATCAGTGTATCTATAGTTATCAGAAACTTCATTTATACAGAGTAAATTTAGAAGGAAGCAAAATAATTTGTGAAATGAAAGGGCACAGAGCCATATAAAGTTCCCACAAGGACCACTGTACTATACAGTAAATTATTGTACATGCTGATTATACTTTGGAGAATGTGTTTAAGAAGGAACAAAAAAAGGGAAAAGGAGGAAAATGGCTGAAAGTTCAAGATTAGGGAGATCTTTTTAAAAAATACAAATAGTTGATATTCTTTTAAAAAACCCAACCCAATTACTTATTACATAATAAAAATTGAAAACAATATTGAAGGTTCACTTTGTGTCTATAAGTTGAGCAAAGATTTTAAAAATGGGTAATACCCAGTGTTGTAAATAGGCCTCCTCATGCAGAATACCAAGAAATTTAAATTGATAAAGCTTTTTAAGAATAATTTGAAGATTTTATAAAACTAAATTAAATTGACATGTCTTTTCATCCAGAAACTGTACTTTGAGAAATTATTTCTAAAAATACCACATCAGATGCACAAATATGATATGGCATGATATTCATCATTGCATTATATGAAATACAAAACAGAAGAAGAATGTATGTCACAGGAAATTGATTAAATTATGGTATATGCTTGAAAAGGATGATGTCTATTTATATTAATATGGAATATTTCTACATTGTTATTAAAGCATAAGAACACATGAAAGAAAAATATAAAGTACTGTTAGCAAGATATCTGAAAGGATAAATGTCTAAATACAAGTAGTAGTCACCTCTGTGATGTGGAATTTTAGGTGATTTTTACTCCATGCTTTAATCCATGCATTTTCAATGTGTAATATCATCACATGGGTGCAAAAGCTGGTTCTCAAGGGGCAAATGGGTCTTAAGTATTACAAAGGTTTATGGCACTACAAAGGGCAACAATACATAAACAGATATACTGTATATTCATGGTATTGAAATCTCATGGTGGGGGGTGGGGTGAGTAAGAAAAAAATATGTCAAAATGCTCCTTAGAGGGACACTTATGATTTTTAAAACATTAAGACAACACTTTTAATCTATGGTTGTCAGTGCTTAAATTTTCTACATGTGTGCCTTTGTTTTATCACTACCTCACCCCTCACACACATACACACAAACACACAACTATTTCACTTTGAGAAGCAAAGCTTTCTTCATTTGAAAAAAACAGAAGGCTTATTACTACATTTTAGGACAATTTCCATCATGAATTATAAAAGTAGATGAAAAATGTGGTATGGCTTAAAAGGGTAAGACATAGTGATTGCAGGTAGATAAGGAATTGCTATGCCTTAGAATATTCATTAAGACCCTTTAAAAATCTATTTACATTGATTCAGATTCCTTTACAGTAAACTTGAGGTCTAAATAGTGTCATAGAAAAACTGTACCAAACAGAATTATACAGGCAAGGAAGATTTTATGAAAGACTACTGCAAAAGGGGAGAGACAGAACACAATTCCATGGAAACAAAAGCAAGAGAGGTCTTAAGCATTGACATGAGCTGGGGAAAAAGTACTGAGGGACATTAGGGGAAGTGTGGGTCAATTTGATTAGGCCACCTGCGTTTGCTAATCATCACTTCTCTCTCGAAGTTAGTCTCCTACTCTCCCATAGAGACTGGGAGATAGGGGCCCTATCTCCCATTATTACATTTAAAAATGATGGTTCTCAGGTCTTTGAGAAAGATATCCCTGAGATGTTAAATTGACAAGAGTCTGGGGAATGATTTACATCTCAAAGGAGCACAAAAGAATTTGCAAATTCAGGTTTTCTAAAGTAATGCTCTAAGAACATGGAGGTCAGGGGCCTATGGTCATGAAGAAATCTGTCTAAAGCCAGTCAAGCTGAGGGAACATTAAGGCTGTCTTAGTCAATAAGCACTCTGTAAACTGCTTTCATTTATGAGGCCCCTAAGTTATTTTGTGGTTTACTAAAATTATTTTTTATTATTAACCTAGGACTAACAATTAAGGTACCACCTCATAGTTGACTCCAAAAAACAGCAGTTAAGCTCTCCTTTGAAATAAAAAAAATTAAAAATAAAAAAACTGAGCTGTAAAAAATTGCTATAATTTATCAAAAATAACACAGTATACTGGTGAATTACAAATTGGAGTAAAATACTGAAAGCTTTAAAAAATAGCACCGTATGCACATTTAAGACAGCTCCTTCTAATTCCCACTGATGATGATTTACTGTGGTAGTATTAAGCATAATATGCCTTACTAGGAAGACTTAGCTTTTTCTTTTCTTTTTTCTTTATCTACCAAACCCTTTGCTACTCTTCTGAATTAAGATAAAAGAAGTAGAAAATAGAAATAATATTGGTAAAGGGAAGAAAATCACAGAGAATTTGAAAGTATTTAAGAGATTTTCCCCTATTTAATCATCAAATGGGTCAATTATAATTTTATTAATGCTCCAGACATATACTTAAATGATGTGAATCAAAATATCAAGAGAAAAGGAGTGATATATTTTCTTGATTGCAAGTGGATAACTGAATAACTGTGTGCTGATAATTATGGGCTAGTGTGTTCATCACTGAAAGCCACGGGGGAGGGTGAAGTACTTTTAACGTGTGTCACAGCAAAAAGAAATCTATTGGACAAAATCGTCATTAGCGTATCTTGAAGAATCTTGAGGTTCTTCCTAGTTGTTAGCTCACTGTAGCTATTTATGTTCAATATTCTATGGTCTTTCATTGAAAAAAGGAAAATGCTAATATTCTGAAGTAAGAATTACTGTGGGGGAGCACATTCAAGTCAGACTTCACACACTGTACAATGTGAATACTCAAATGCAAAACTGCTGAAAACAGCATTATGAGGCTTTAGGACAGTTCATTATGGTAGGCTTTGCTGCCAATGTGATCTTGAAGGCAGTAGAAAAACTGTGAGTGTGTATTATAATTAAGTGCTGTAAGACTATATTATAATTATACTGTAAGGGTGTATTATACTGTAAGAGTGTATTATAATTAAGTGCTACTGCTGTGTTTGTGGCTTCCAGAAAAATGATTAACAGCACTCAGTCAGATAATTAGAAATGTGGACCACACACATATTTCTTTTAATTTGCTAGAATTCACACCCTAGTATAACTGCTGCATTCTCTTTGTATTTGGGGGGATGGTGCTTTTAGTTTGAAATTTATAGTATATATAACATCTTGTTAATAGACAGATCTACACATTACCAGGACTTTGTCTTCTGATTTCTTTAACACCTTAGCCATCAAGTAATGAAAATACAGATTATACACACACATACACATACATATATATGTGAAAGGCATATATATGGATGAAAAATATACATTAGATATATATACACACATTTTACATATCATGTAGATATAGACCACATCACATCTATCACTCTCTATCCCTCCCTTCCTCTCCTCTCTCTCTCTATCTATTTCTATCTATCTATCTATCTATACACATACACACACACACACACACACACATTTAGATAGACAGATATACATACACACAACTATACACATGATAAATTGACTATATCTATCTACATACATACATACAGAGAGCAAGCTCTCCAAGTCATACCACATATCTTACACAGAAATCCACAGTAATTAACCCTCTTCCTTATATCCTTATATTGTGCCTGTGGACAATAAAGAAACTTGAACCGTAATAAAGACTTGCTAGAAAAGTCACCCTGTGTTTTCTTAAAACCACAGGTTTCTGAGGACACATTTTCTCCCAGAAACAAAGTTTTATTTGATGGTTTTGTCTGCTAAGAAACACATTTAAGCCTAATGGAGGAGAAGAGCAATGCCTATACCACTAAAAGCCTTGTTGACCTGGTAGGAAAATTATTCTTTGATGAAATGTTTCTACCAATCTCCCCCTTGGATGCAGTGACTGTTCTATGTATGTGTTCTCTAAGATTCTCTTTACTTGTAATATTTTCGAAGGGGCTGTGAGTACGGGTGGTAAGGGGACCACAGGGAGTTTGTGTTATTTTCATTTCTCCATTTTCACAATCCATGCAACTATAAACATTTGGAACAAAATGGCTACATGTCTTCTTTAGCCCAAGCCCTATGCATGTATGCACTTAAACATACATATTCATAGGCTCAAGACAAGATCAAGTCTCTACTTAGACATTAAAGGACAAGTATCTGCGTAAACGAACGACTGATAAATGGTTCCTTTCCATTTCCGAGGAGAACCCAGATAATAGCTTTCGGAGCATTACAACACTAAAGTGGAGTCTAGGGATGTGATGGGATTCTTTGATAAATAGAACGATGGGGTCCAAGGAGGTGAGATTTGCAGAAAGAAGAAATTAACTCAATTGATGTCTGAAAAGACAAGAGACGTTCATTTCTCTTTATCCCTCCACTCTGGCTTCCTTTGTTTCTCATTTTCAGAAGTGCTATCATTGAAAATGCTTCCCAGGTTGACTCCAGGGTGTGAAAGTAATGGAGGAGATTGCAGGAGAAATTCCAGATACCAGTGAACTTTGAAGCAGAGAGACAGAAAGAAAGATGGAAATACCAACCACAGAAGGAGGGAAGTTAATATCCTTCTTAAATGGTTATTTGTAAACACTGCTTGTATTTTTAAATGAAATTGTTGTGCTATAAAGATTCTATTGTTTTTTTATTGGAGTATAATTGCTTTACAATGTTGTGTTAGTTTCTGCTGTACAATGAAGTGAATCAGCTATATGTATACCTATATCCCCTCCCTCTTGGACTGCTTTCCCACCCACCACCATTCCACCCACCTAGGTCATCACAGAGCACTGAGCTGAGCTCCCTGTGCTATACAGCATGTTCCCACTAGCTATCTATTTTACACATAGTAGTGTATTTAGGTCAAACCTAATCTCCCAATTCGTCCCACCCTCTCCTTCCCCTCCTGTGTTCACCTGTCCATTCTCTACGTCTACATCTCTATTCCTGCCCTGCAAATAGGTTCATCTGTATCATTTTTCTAGATTCCACATATATGCATTAACATACGATATTTGTTTTTCTCTTTCTGGCTTATTTCACTCTGTATGATAACTCTAGGTCCATCCACATCTCTACAAATGACCCAATTTTGTTCCTTTTTATGGCTGAGTAATATTCCATTGTATATATGTACCACATCTTCTTTATCCATTTATCTGTTGTTAGACATTAAGGTTGTTTCCATGTCCTGGCTATTGTCAATAGTGCTGCAATGAACATTGGAGTACATGTGTCCTTTTGAATTATGGTTTTCTGGGGGTATATGCCCAGCAGTGGGATTGCTGGGTTGTTTAAGGAACCTCCATACTGTTCTCCATAGTGGCTGTATCAATTTACATTCCTACCAACAGTGCAAAAGGGTCCCCTTTTCTCTACACCCTTTCCAGCATTTATTGTTTCTAGATTTTCTAATGATGGCCATTCTGACTGGTGTGAGGTGATACCTCATTGTAGTTTTGATTTGCATTTCTATAATAATTTGTTATATTGAGCATCTTTTCATGTGCCTCTTGGCCATCTGTATATCTTCTTTCATGAAATGTCTATTTAGGTCTTCTGCCCATTTTTTAATTGGGTTGTTTATTTTCTTGATATTGAGCTCCATGAGCTGTTTGTATATTTTGGAGATTAATCCTTTTAAATTCATTCAATAGCTGTTAATTCAGTGCCTATTGTGTGTCAGGCTCTGAGAATTCTGTCCTCAGTTCAAGGGAAACAGACAGACTCTAAATACTTGTTACTTGGTGTGTGCTCTGAGGACTACAGTACTGGCATCAACTTGACTCAGAATCTGCATTTTTCATAAGATCTCCATGTAATTCCTATGCACACAGATGTTTGAGAAAGACTGCTTTAAATATATGACTATAAAAGTGTGTAAAACAGAATTACCTTGACACTAGGAAAGCACAAAAGGAGGAGCCACTAAATTTGAGAGCTAAGCAGACAGACATTACTTTGTAGCAATAAGTTAGAACTGAAGAATACACTGGAGTTAATCAAGCAAATGTATATGATGAAGTTGGATACTGATCTGGGCAGATGGGATATGCTGTGAAAGTTCAGTTTGGCTGGAAGTTAAAATGTAATAAAGGAAACTGAGATGGATGACAGTAAGGGGTATGCATGTGGACTAATGATTGATGGTTTGATAAACCAACTAAGGATTTGAGACTTTATCCTTTGAGTAATGTGGAGTGAGTCACTGATGGTTTTTAAGCATCTGGTTTTTAGGACATGGAGAATGGTTTTGAGTCATGCAAGATGGCAGCAGAAAGATGCCATAATCTCAGCACACAGGACCCAAATTCTTCAGGCCTGGGGTTGCATAAATTGTATCTTAGTTCTTTTTTTATTTCAAACATACAGTATTTGTCTTTCTCTGTCTGTCTTGGGTCACAAATCAAGCCTCAGTAAATTTAAGAAAACTGATATCATATCAAGCATCTTTTCTGACCACAATGCTATGAGATTAGAAATGAATTACAGGGAAAAAACATAAAAAACACAAACACATGGAGGCTAAACAATACATTACTAAATAACCAAAAGATCACTGAAGAAATCAAAGAGGAAATCAAAAAATACCTAGAGACAAATGACAATGAAAACACAACGATCCAAAACCTATGGGATGCAGCAAAAGCAGTTCTAAGAGGGAAGTTTATAGCTATACAAGCCTACCTCAAGAAACAAGAAACATCTCAAATAAACAATCTAACCTTACACCTAAAGGAACTAGAGAAAGAAGAACAAACAAATCCCAAAGTTAGCAGAAAGAAATAAATCATAAAGATCAGAGCAGAAATAAATGAAACAAAGAAAACAATAGCAAAGATCAATAAAACTAAAAGCTGGTTCCTTGAGAAGATAAACAAAATTGATAAACCATTAGCCAGACTCATCAAGAAAAAGAGGGAGAGGACTCAAATCAATAAAATTAGAACTGAAAAAGGAGAAGTTACAATAGACACTGCAGAAATACAAAGCATATTAAGAGACTACTACAAGCAACTCTATGCCAATAAAATGGACAATCTGGAAGAAATGGACAAATTCTTAGAAAGGTATAACCTTCCAAGACTGAACCAGGAAGAAATAATAGAAAATATGAACAGACCAATCACAAGTAATGAAATTGAAACTGTGATTAAAAATCTTCCAACAAACAAAAGTCCAGGATCAGATGGCTTCACAGGTGAATTCTATCAAACATTTAGAGAAGAGCTCACACCCATCCTTCTCAAACGCTTCCAAAATATGGCAGAGGGAGGAACACTCCAAAACTCATTCTATGAGGCCACCATCACCCTGATACTAAAACCAAAGATACCCCCTAAAAAAGAAAATTACAGACAAATACCACTGATGAATATAGATGCAAAAATACTCGACAAAATACTAGCAAACAGAATCCAACAACACATTAAAAGGATCATACACCATGATCAAGCGGGAGTTATCCCAGGGATACAAGGATTCTTCAATATACACAAATCAATCAATGTGATACAGCATATTAACAAATTGAAGAATAAAAACCACATGATCATCTCAATAGATGCAGAAAAAGCTTTTGACAAAATTCCACACCGATTTATGATAAAAACTCCCCAGAAAGTGGGCATAGAGGGAACCTACCTCAACATAATAAAGGCCATATATGACAAACCCACAGGAAACATCATTCTCAATGGACAAAAACTGAAAACATTTCCTCTAAGATCAGGAACAAGACAAGGATGTCCACTCTCACCACTATTATTCAACATAGTTTTGGAAGTCCTAGCCACGGCAATCAGAGAAGAAAAAGAAATAAAAAGGAATAGAAATTGGAAAAGAAGAAGTAAAACTGTCACTGTTTGCAGATGACATGTTACTATACATAGAGAATCCTAAAGATGCCACCAGAAAACTAAGAGAGCTAATCACTGAATTTGGTAAAGTTGCAGGATACAAAATGAATGCACAGAAATCTCTTGTATTCCTATACACTAATGTTGAAAAATCTGAAAGAGAAATTAAGGAAACACTCCCATTTACCATTGCAGCAAGATGAATAAAATACCTAGGAATAAACCTACCTAGGGAGACAAAAGACCTGTATGCAGAAAACTATAAGACACTGATGAAAGAAATTAAAGATGATATCAACAGATGGAGAGATAGACCATGTTCTTGGATTGGAAGAATCAATATTGTGGTAATGACTATACTACCCAAAGCAATCTACAGATTGAATGCAATCCCTATCAAATTACCAATGGCATTTTTTTTACAGAACTAGAACAAATCATCTTAAAATTTGTATGGAGACACAAAAGACCCCGAACAGCCAAAGCAGTCTTGAGGGAAAAAAACGAAGCTGGAGGAATCAGACTGCCTGACTTCAGACTATACTACAAAGCGACAGTAATCAAGACAATATAGTACTGGCACAAAAACAGAAACATAGATCAATGGAACAAGATAGAAAGCCCAGAGATAAACCCACGCACCTATGGTCAACTAATCTATGACAAAGGAGGCAAGGATATAAAATGGAGAAAAGACAGTCTCTTCAATAAGTGGTGCTGGGAAAATAGGACAGCTACATGTAAAAGAATGAAATTAGAACACTCCCTAACACCATACACAAAAATAAACTCAAAATGAATTCGAGACCTAAAGGTAAGACCAGATACTATAAAACTCTTAGAAGAAAACATAGGGAGAACAATCTTTGACATAAATCACAGCAAGATCTTTTTTGACCCAACTCCTAGAATAATGGAAATAAAAACAAAAGTAAACAAATGGGACCTAATGAAACTTCAAAGCTTTTGCACAGCAAAAGAAACCAAAAACAAGACGAAAAGACAACCCTCAAAATGGGAGAAAATTTTGCAAACAAATCAACGGACAAAGGATTAATCTCCAAAATATATATACAGCTCATGCAGCTCAATATTAAGGAAACAAACAACCCAATCCAAAAATGGGCAGAAGACCTAAATAGACATTTCTCCAAAGAAGCATACAGATGGCCAAGAAGCACATGAAAAGCTGCTCAACATCACTAATTATTAGAGAAATGCAAATCAAAACTACGATGAAGTATCACCTCACACCAGTTAGAATGGGCATCAATCAGAAATTCTCCAAACAACAAATGCTGGAGAGGGTGTGGAGAAAAGGGAACCCTCTTGCACAGTTGGTGGGAATGTAAATTGATACAGCCACTATGGAGAACAGTATGGAGGTTCCTTAAAAAACTAAAAATCGAATTACCATATGATCCAGCAATCCCACTACCAGGCATATACCCAGAGAAAAACATAATTCAAAAAGACGCATGCACCCCAATGTTCACTGCAGCACTATTTACAATAGCCAGGTCATGGAAGCAACCTAAATATCCATCGACAGATGAATGGATAAAGAAGCTGTGGTACATATATACAATGGAATAATACTCAGCCATAAAAAGGAATGAAATTGGGTCATTTGTTGAGACGTGGATGGACCTAGAGACTGTCATACAGAGTGAAGTAAGTCAGAAAGAGAAAAACAAATATCATATATTAATGCATGTATGTGGAACCTAGAAAAATGATACAGATGAACCGGTTTGCAGGGCAGAAGTTGAGACACAGATGTCGAGAACAAATGTATGGACACCAAGGTGGGAAAACCGTGGCAGGGTGGGGATGGTGTGCTGAATTGGGTGACTGGGAATGACATGTATACACTGATGTGTATAAAATTGATGACTAATAAGAACCTGCTGTATAAAAAAACCAACCAACCAAACAAACAAAAAACAACTAATACTAAACTTTCTTTGGGTTATTTGTATGAAAATATGTTAATATAAATGTTTCAGACATTACATGAAATTTCTAAAAATCTTATATGTTCTGGTATAATGTTATAAGTCATAATTCTAGTTATTATTTTTAAATGTATATCTCAGAAATAACTAAATTTCATTGTCAACTGCATTATTATGAACTTTCATCAAATCTGGAACTGTGGTCATTTTTAAGTCTTTTGTCATTTACAGACAGTTCTGGGTGTACTCTGATGCTTTTGCAAAAATGTTCCTATAAAAGGGTTTCATCTTCAAGGAATTCATGGAAAAGACTGACAAGTACAGGTTTCTGGTAACTGACTATACTGCTGAACTGAATGAATAAGCATTTTCACAACTCTAATGGAAAACTAATGAATTCATAAAAGTGCTAAGAAAAGATCAAGATGAAAAAAATTAATTACATGGGACTGAGTGAACTGATGAGGATGGTTATAATTTCTGTTTGAATAAAAAAAATCCCACAAAAACTTAGAGGCAAAAAATAAACAAATCAATTTTCACTGCAAAGTAAAGGAGCTGTTACAGTGGAGGATTACTGGACTAAATGTCAATATTATGACATAGTATGAGTGTGTTTCGTGTTTGGTAACTGCAATCATTGTTGCTTTTGTTGTGGTCATCCATTTACAATGCTTGGTGTCAGTTTATTTATCTCTTGTAAAAATAAAATACAGTGTGTGTGTGTGTGTGTGTGTGTGTGTGTGTGTGAAAACAAAGCAAAAAAAAAAAAAAAAACAAGGCTGACCCTGATCTCTGCCCCTACCTCTATTCCCACACAAACAAAACCAGACAAACCAGTGGGCCCTTCTGTCCTGACTGGCTCAGTTTTTTTTTTTTTTTTTTCCCATTCCCTGCATCCAGAAACTTTCCTGTTAACTATTATTTTCTTTTGTCAAGCTCCACTGGCTGCTGCTATTACCCGTGCACTATATCCAAGGTTGGACTTTCTGGTTTTGTATATTCTTCTTTCTCCTGTGTACCACTTCTCCCATAAGTATTTGTTGGAGTCAATTTTTGGGAAGGTGGAAAATCAGTGCATGACCCCTCTCTCTTGCTCAAGCAGTTTCATCCCATCTCTTTCTGGGTTAAGGGAATAGTCTGATGTAATAAAGAGGTTGGACCAGCTGTTGGGAGACATGAGCTTTATGCGTTACAGTCCCAGTTGTATTTCTTACTAGCAGTGTGACCAAGTTACTTATCCTCTAGGGGCTTCAAATTCCTTGTCTAAAAAATGGGAGAATAATTGTACCTGTATCATCAGATGGTTGTGAGAATTAAATGAGTTGACAGATGTAAGGTACTAGGAACAGTGCCTGGCACTCAGAAAGCTACTACTATTATTTATTAGTGCACTGCTTCATAATATCTACATCCTAGCCAAATGAAACACTTCCTATACACATCTCTTTCCTAAGGAAGTCCTCACTGATTTTTTTCTTCCCACACTCCTGACAATGTTGAACTTTACCCAAATCTGATGATCCTGGAAAATAGCAAAGGTTAAGAAACTCCCCCCTCCTTTTGCGTTCCAGGAAACAGCTTACTACAAGAAACCACTCTTTCCCATATGACTTAGATATGACTCGTGGATGCACCTTTGTTCACCTATAACAAGGCCAGTCACAGACCCTCAAAATTCCCACTCTTCGTCTCATAAATTATCAGCTGTACTGCTGTCCCCACTGATTAACCAGAACAAAGTGCTTGTTAACATATTTTGGTTAAGATCCTCTCTTTCCCCCAGGCCCCCAAGCTCTGACCTACCCTCAGCCTGAGCGAGCATGCAGCCCTTCCTTAATAGTCCTCCCACAAACTAGGCTGGCCTCAGGGTAAAACATTCTCTGATCTTCTGTCCCATCATGCCTCTCCTGTTCATCCCACTTCCTCATGCCCTGTTCATTGTAGCCTTGTTTTAGCCTCCCTATAAAAGAAAAACTCTTTTTGCCTAACTCTTGAGAGGTTGGCAGATCTTATACACAGAATGAACTCCCTATAGCAACAGTCCCCCTCCTCTGATGGCAACAGTCCCCCTCTTTGCAATAATCCATCCAAATAAAGTCCTTATCAAGTCAGATTTTTTTTTTTTTTTTTTTTTTTTTTTTTTTTTGCGGTACGCGGCCCTCTCACTGTTGTGGCCTCTCCCTTTTCGGAGCACAGGCTCCGGACGCGCAGGCTCAGTGGCCACGGCTCACGGGCCCAGCCACTCCGCGGCATGTGGGATCCTCCCGGACCGGGGCACGAACCCGCGTCCTCTGCATCGGCAGGTGGACTCTCAACCACTGCGCCACCAGGGAAGCCCAAGTCAGATTTTTTTAAGTTTGACACTTCCATGTCCAAATTCTTGCTCTCCTTGAAGGACTTCAAATTCCACTTGAGCAGGAAATTTTCCATGACCATTCCAGATTCCCACCACCCTTTATGACCATCTCTCTTATATTGCACTTCCCATTTTGCATCCGATTGTTGCATAATTTATCTCTTCTGCTCAATGATAACTACCCCAGGAGATCTTTGACTAAATAATTCTTCGATTTATCACAGTGCCTAGCACAGTACACAGTACTTAGTTTTTGTAAAGTGAATGAAGAATAGACTCAGTACATCTACAGAGTCTATCAAATGGAAGTAGACAGTAAAATGCATTCAACAAACAGGACACTTTAAGCTATTATGTCATCTACAGTACAATTTAAATTAGATAATATATGCAAAGTGCTTAGAATGCTGCATATAGTAGGCATTCAATAAATGCTAGTTATCATCATCATCAACATCCTCTTTTCTTCTCATCTGCATTAAAGAGATACTCATTTAATGGAGAACACCCAACTTATATAATCATTATGGCTGAAATTAACCAGGGAGTATTAATTGTTATTTTCTCTCATATAATTTTTTTAATTAATTAATTTATTTATTTTTGGCTGCGATGGGTCTTCGTTGCTGTGCGTGGGCTTTCTTTTTAGTTGCGGTGAGCGGGGGCTACTCTTCATTGCCATGCATGGGCCTCTCATTGCGGTGGCCTCTCTCGTCTTGGAGCACTGGCTCTGGGTGCGCGGGCTCTAGAGCACAGGCTCAGTAGTTGTGGCCCACGGGCCTAGCTGCTCTGCAGCATGTGGGATCTTCCTGAACCAGGGCTCAAACCCATGTCCCCCGCATTGGCAGGTGGATTCCTAATCACTGTGTCAACAGGGCAGCCCTCTCATATAATTTTTTAAAAATATAATTTTACCATGGTTTGTATCACAGTAGTGAAAATTGACTCTGACAAATTCTGGTGTCAAACAACCCCTTGAGACCAAAATAGACATACAGCTAACCTATTGTTGCTTTTAGTTTGCATTTTTTTGTTGTAATATACACCAGAGGATGGAAACAAGCTTTTATTTAAAGTCTATTGCATGTGATGTACTGTACTGAGTGTCTAAATATAATTTAACTCTCATCACAATTTTACGTAGACCAAAAAAATTAACTCTGAAAGTTAACTTGCCCATGGAATTATTTTGGGGAAAAAAAATCCTGATTTAGATTGGAACCCAGGCATTTAATTAAACATTTCTTGAAGGAATGAATGTTGGTTTATTGGCGTTTGGAGATTTTGCTCTTTCAAGAATAGCTTTCTGCCCTCCCCCATACTATGAAGAGATACACCATTCAGGAAGCTTGCTAAAATCAGAATAGTGTAAACCTTTTAAACATTTTTTTTTTTTTTTTTTTTTTTTTTTTTTTTTTTTTTTTGCGGTATGCGGGCCTCTCACTGTTGTGGCCTCTCCCGTTGCGGAGCACAGGCTCCGGACGCGCAGGCCTAGCGGCCATGGCTCACGGGCTTAGTTGCTCCGCGGCATGTGGGATCTTCCCGGACCAGGGCACGAACCCGTGTCTCCTGCATCGGCAGGCGGATTCTCAACCAATGCGCCACCAGGGAAGCCCTAAACGTTTTATTGCATTAGAAAGTTTTAGCTCTGGAAGGAACCACAGAGTTCCCTGGTTTTGGAAACAGGATCCAAACGGACATCACCTCACTCTAACCCAGACTCTTTCCACTATATGGTACTACCTCACATAATTTATAAAATCCTCTCTTTATCATTTTTTGGACATGTGAGTTGTTTCTAGCACTGTGCTATTACAGATAATACTGCAAAGGGACAGTGTAATGACAACTGCCTCCCTGCCAGCCACCTCCTCTCTCAGATTAATACTTAGGACACACACCCTCCTCAAGAAGACCAGGGAGTTTTTCCCTTTCACTTTGTCTCCTTCCGTTCTGCCCCCCTTCTCTTATTTATTTATTTATTCATTCATTCTATAGTTCTCTTCGTTTTTCTGTGTGCGTCTTCTGTTGACATTAGTCTTCTAAGCTGCCTTACTTATTTTTCACATTATAGTACTTTTTTGTAGATTCTAACTTTAAAATATTTTGCTATGTGTTTTATGAATGAATTGCCAGACTATGCAAGCTTTTTTTTTTTTTTTTTTTTTTTTTTGTGCTAGACGGGCCTCTCACTGTTGTGGCCTCTCCCATTGTGGAGCACAGGCTCCGCGGCCATGGCTCACGGGCCCAGCCGCTCCGCGGCACGTGGGATCTTCCCGGACCGGGGCACGATCCCGTGTCCCCTGCATCGGCAGGCGGACTCCCAACCACTGCGCCACCAGGGAAGCCCCTATGCAAGCTTTTTAAAAACACTTCGGTTGACCCTATATGAAGAAAATATTTTGTGCTGAATTTAAAAGAAAATCATATCATTAGAATTACTGTGAAAAAATAACAACTGTTATAGCTCATTAGGATTATTACATATTAATTTGAGAATAATGAATGTACAATGATTTTCTAACAAAAGAGTTATATTTTAAATTATTTTGAGAATAAGCTGAAAGTCCTGAAATCATTACTTATATAAGCGGTTTACAATTAAGACTAAAAGCACATTTAGCTGAGTTATTTACAATGGAATATACTCCTTAAACACAAACCTAATTCAGCTTTTGTTTATTCAATAATTTGAAAAGTCCTTATTAATCATCTTCTACTCTGTGTTAAATAATGCAGAATTACTGATAAAGCCAAAATAAACAAGTCAAAGTCTTACTTCAAGTAACTCAGAGGCCATTGTGAAAGAGTGTCAATATATTCAATCAACCAAACCAATACATAGGAAACAAAGTGTCAGGAAGCAATGAGACCTCTAGGGGAGAAGGGACTGTCCTGATCTAGGAGGCAAGCACTGGCTGACTAGAGGTATGCATTTGTGAGCTGGCCTTTGAAAGACAGGTAGACTTTGAACAGGCAGAGATCTGGTGGGGTGCATAGCAGATGGAGAAACAGTGTAGACAGAGGCAGTCAGACAGGAAAGTGGGAGGTTTGTAGTTTAGAAGTTTCCCTTTGAGTCCTTTTGTGACTTGACAATAAATATCTTTTTACCCAGATGACTCTGTATTAGCAAAATTTGCTTAACTGTGCTACTTGCAGTAAGGCTAGGTAAGCCTAGCTGCCGCAAGAGTAAACTTCATAATTGCACTGATTTTACTTAATTGATGCTCATTTCTCACTCCCAAAAGCATGCAATGACAGTCTTTCTGGTCAGGGATCAGCTTTCCCCCATGATGTGATTTAGAGACCTGGCTCCTTCCCTCCCATGGGGCCTTGGGATTCTCTGCATCCAGCAATTGATAAGGGAGGAAAGGCAGGAAGAAAGGATACTCATTGCTTCACTATTCTGGCTCAGAAGTGACCCCTCCTCCTTTCCTTTGCATTCACTGGTGAGAACTAGTCAACTGCGTAGAAGCAGTAGGGGCTAGGAGATATAATTCCTGGGTGAGAAGCTGCTTCCCAGCAACAAACAGCTCTATGCTATGGAAGTCTGCTCTGCCATACCGGCTCACTTAGGAACTTATTTGGCAAAGTGCAGAGACACAAATGAAAACATATCTTAGACTCCTATGGAGGGTATACTTGGTATGCTTACATTGTGCAGCTTCACCTGTATTGATAACTATGACTCCAACAGCTGCAGTCACGTGGAAGACTTACCTACTATTCGTGGGGCAGTTAAAACACTGTCATTATGCTCTAGGATTTTAGATGTCATAACCAGAAAAAAGTAGCACAAATCAAAAACGCATTCTCAGAGTAAATTTAATTGGAATCAGTGACTAGAGATTATTTGAATGATAAGAAAGATATGTCATTACATATGTTTCTAAACTAAAGGAAAAAAACAAACGACCAACCAACTTGTAAGTGTTAAGAGGATTCTTACCGATTAGAAATGTAGGGGCTAACTTGAAGTTCTCTGAGGTAGGAAAATTCTGCCAATAACAAATTTGTATTTTAGAATTTAATTGTATTTCTCTCTCTCTCTCTCTCTCTCTCTCTCTCTCTCTCTCTCTCTCTTTCTCTCTCTCTCTCTCACACACACACACACACACACACACACACACACACACACACAGTATCTCTGGTTCTTATTCTGTCTCTCTGGAAAATCACCTTCTCTTAACATCTTTGTTAGCCTTACAGTATTTTGCCCTTTGTACACTTCACATTTTACTCTATATATTGTCCCTGGATAATCCCATTCAAGTACCATATGTGTGCAGATCCCAAATACTTAACATCTTCCAGGCCCATATTTCCAACGGTCTCCTGGACCCTCCAACAGATATCCTGTAGACATTACCAAACCTTAACTGCCACTTCCTGGGTACACAATCTAGTTGCCTATCCCAAACCCATTCCCCATTCCTGCTTCCTTACTATCCTTGATACACTGATATTGTTCACCCTACTCCAGGTTCCCATGTGCTTCATGGGGAAGCTGAGACCCTGCTAAGTCCCAGGGTTGAATCCTGAATGGCCTAAGCCAGTCCTACATACAGTGGTCTTGGCCCCCTTTCTAGCGATCAGTTTATTTATGGGCAATTTTGGACAATGGGATGTGGGTGAAAATTTGCTTTTGGAGCTTCTGGGAAAGTTGTCCTTGCTCTTATTCAGAGAACACAACACGGGACAATCTTTTTTTTCTGTAGACACTAGTGCTTTCACATGATGCCATTTTGGGAAGGTAGCCTAAGAGGTCAAGTCACTTGCTGACAATGTCAGAGAGGAAAGACAAAAGAAAAAGTGTCCTTGATAGTGTCATTTCAGGTGCTGAATAACAAACCCTGGGCCTGTCTACTTCTAAATTCTTGTTAGAAAATGTAACATATGTCTTTGTTATTTAAGTCATTAGTTACCTGCAGTCAAAGAAAACAAAAACAAAAACAAAAAACATTTTAATGAATATACTTTTCTTCAAACAGGCTCATCTTGAAATCTCTCAAAATTCAAATCTTCCAAACAAGAATTCAGCCCCCACTCCATCAATGTTCACATGTAATTAATCATCTAATTCTTTTGTCCTACCTCCTACATATATCTCAAATCCATTACCTCTTCCTCAAACACATTCTCTTACCTGTGTTTCAGTCCTTTGTTATCTGCCATCAAGAACAGTGAGGATCTATCATCAAAGTAAAGAACCACTTTGCTATGTTATTTCCAATCTACACTTTGCATAGCACCAGTCCTGAAAGTATATATAACTTAACTTCACCTAAAACAATAAAGGTGGATCCTATAACTATAAAGCACATTCATTTATACAACTATATAAGTAGCTTGTGTAAGTATACAATTGTTTAGTGTAATTCTATTTCTTACAAAATGTTTATCAGGTGACTTTGTTGAATGAAAAAAAACACATTAAAAGGCAGGTCAACACTATTGAGCTTATTTACCTCAAAGAGAAATTAGATCAACATAAAATGATCTGATTATATACCCCAAATGGAAAACATCAATAAAACTATTTCATTATATTGGTACTCAGCTTTTTTGCTTTAATCTAATTTTAGCAATGTCATAACCAATCAGTGAATAGTAAATAGCTTAGGACCTTTTTGCTGTCCCCATAACATATTGTTTTAATATTATGTGATATTTTTCACGTCTCTGCTACTTCACTCCCTTCCTTCATGTTTGGTGTTGACAACTTTAACAACTTCATTATTTTGAAAGGGTTGTATCATTAACTAGCTCAATAATACCATAGCAACAATATCTAATTAGATACATTCTGCCTTCCAGTTTTATTTTTAATCAGGTATTCATAAAAGTTGATGCATAGAAGAAACATGACATGTTCATTACATCTAGAAGCCATAATTTCCCTTAAAAGTTTAAAATGTATTTTTACTTTTAAAAAAGAAGACATATGTTTCAGTGTCTTCCTTTCATCTTTTGACAGAGCAAACCTCAATTTTAAAAAAAGCTCAGCATGTGCTTTGTGATCATAACTGAAGTACTGAAAACCAAAAATTCTAAACAAAGATTAGAAATTACAAGACTTAGAGAAAAGACTTAGAGAATTAGGCATGGGAGAGAAATAGCATTTATATTTGTGTTTAGAGTATGTTTCAAGGTTTAGTGAATAAAGCAAATGTGTTCTTCAAAAGACAGTAGTATGTAAACAGAGGAGAGTTATCTAATGGAACATTAGCAATAAGTGCTCATTAAAAGTTCCAGAGTTTCTTTTGTTGACACCAGAACAAAGCAGTGACTACAGACAATACTTTTATATTTAAAATACCTCTTAAATGTTAATTTGCACTTGTAAAAATTTCCCTGGTAAACACACTGCACTGCATCATTTGAAACAAAGTCTATAAAATTCATAATAAATCTTGGATGCTGTTCATATTCCAGGAGGTCCTGATTGATATATTGGAGTGAAACTCAATGCTAAACCCAACAGATGATTAAGAAATATATTGGAAGATCTTCTAGTTAAGGCATAGAGTAAGCTACTACTCTACATCTTACACAGAATTCATAACATGGCTTTAATTTGCATATTCATCTTGAACTGTCCATTTACAATTCATTGGATTTTTTAACTCCTCCAGATGGAACAACAGATGTTAACATAATGACTAAAAGCTTTGGTCAAGCATTTTAAGAAGTGAAAGCATTAAATCCTCTTATGATGTAGAAGTCATGTTTTGACATGAATTAAACCAACTCCACTTCCATGCAGTTTTCTCAAAAGTAGTTTTAAAAATTCTTCTAAATATGTATTACACAATATCCACATCGATTGCAAATTAAGAGTTACCTTTTGATCTCATCATCAAGAAAGAGCTGTCAACACTACAGGAAAGACCAGTGAAACCCTAGAACATACTTAGTGGACCTTTTTCACAGTACAAAAATAAGAAAAGCGCTTTCAAATAGTCAAAACCTTTTGAAAATAAGATCCGTCATTTAAAAATCTTATTATGTAATTATTAAACTGTCATATCAAAACCTAATGTTTTTTCTTAATTGCTTCCTGATTTTTAAACTATAAAATACCTTTTGAAAAATATGAGTAATAAAAATGAACATAGGTCTTTCCTGGTGGCACAGTGGTTGAGAGTCCGCCTGCCGATGCAGGGGACACGGGTTCATGCCCCGGTCTGGGAGGATCCCACATGCCGCGGAGCGGCTGGGCCCGTGGGCCATGGCCGCTGAGCCTGCGTGTCCGGAGCCTGCGCTCCGCAACGGGAGAGGCCACAACAGTGAGAGGCCCGCGTACCGCAAAAAAAAAGAGAAAAGAACATAATGCAAAATCACTAGACTCTCAGTGACCTTCTGCCAGCTTGTCTAAGCCTAAACCTATCTGAGGTGGGGATCTAACATATTTTAGAAACCTGTAAGGAGGACAACACCAGCAAGCTCTCCCAGTATTGAGCAATGAGTTTTTCAGGAACCAATGTCAAATGTTAACCTCACAGAGCTATAAATTTAATCTCCTTATTTGAGATGAAGATGAAATCTAGAGAAAGTAAACATGCTTCCATGTACACAGTAGACAATTGTTTAAAAAATATCTAAATCATGATGAAACCTATTACTGACATTTTTAATGCTGTACATGCAAGTTGCTCTATTATTCTGAATTCTCCCAATTCTTTTTTTTTTTTTTTTTTTTTTTTTTTTGTGGTACTTGGGCCACCCACTGTTGTGGCCTCTCCCGTTGCGGAGCACAGGCTCTGGACGCACAGGCTCAGCAGTCATGGCTCATGGGCCCAGCCACTCCGCGGCATGTGGGATCTTCCCGGACCGGGACACGAACCCGTGTCCCCTGCATCGGCAGGTGGACTCTCAACCACTGTGCCACCAGGGAAGGCCACTCTCCCAATTCTTAACATCTTATTATATCACATCATAGGTTTTTAAAAATCCAAATAATAGTAATAAGTAATAGTCTCAGTCTATTTAACCTTTTCTTTTTTCTCCATCTGTAATCATTAGTGTGCTTTTTCCCACAGTTCTTCACAAGTTCTTACTGTCCTTCTTAATTTAATGTCTAGGAAAGAAGAAATATAAACTTGGGACTTCATTAAGAATAATACACAAAGTTAGGGGCTTCCCTGGTGGCACAGTGGTTAAGAATCTGCCTGCCAATGCAGGGGACACGGGTTCGACCCTTGGTCTGGGAAGATCCCACATGCCGAAGAGCAACTAAGCCCATGCACCACAACTACTGAGCCTGTGCTCTAGAGCCCACGAGCCACAACCACCGAAGCCTGTGCACCTAGAGCCCGTGCTCCACAACAAGAGAAGCCACTGCAATGAGAAGCCTGTGCACCACAACGAAGAGTAGCCCCCGCTCGCCGCAACTAGAGAAAGCCCATGTGCGGCAATGAAGACCCAAAGCAGCCAAAAATAAAATAAATTTATTTTAAAAAAAAGAATACACAAAGTGAGTATGATAGGAAATTGGCTTGTGGTTTTCATTTTTTCCTTAGTCCTGAATACATTAAACTGACAGAGTTCAGTTTGTTAACAAAAAATCCCGTAGTGAAGTAGCAGCATGATCATACTGCTTTTGCAATGATTCAACTGCAGACTCTATGTGTTATTGTTCATTTTGAAAAATAAGATAATAGGAATTTATTCAAACTAATAGTGGAATGATGTAATATCATTAAGTGCAGTAGTAACCTACTGTATAAACAAATCAACTTGGCTTTATTTATACCGAGTAATAAATTTCTTGCCACTAAGTAGCAACAATAAAATTAAGAATATAGGAGCCATGTATAAAATAGGTTTGAAAATTCTCTAAGAGAAAAAAACCATATATATACACATATGTGTATGAAGATACAGGTATCATCACACTAAAATGTCTAATTAATTTACTGAACCACTTATCTTGCCCAATACCACATAAGTTTTAAATAAGTTTTAGTGTTGACATTATATACCAAGTTTAGTCTTCATATTTTAAAGAGTTTACATGAAGTGAGGTACTAAATGCAATTTAGTATTGAAGTTATAGTTATCTTTACTCATGGTGCTCAAAGACTTAATTACCATAAAATATGTTGGAATATTTCATCAAGATTCTAGATCCTATTATGTTACATTTTACGCCTAACAGTTTTACTCTTAGGTATGCAGTTATCTACCCTCACCAGGGATGCCTGATCCTAGAGTTCATTTTCAATCTCAGATTTAATGACATGGAGATGATGGAGAATGTTGGGAAACAGAGGTTTCCTTAAGCTTGTCCTACTAACGTTTCCATACCAGAGCTTCCATATTGAAATAGGTCCAATGTTGAGTTCTCAGTTAATGTTGCTGACATCAAAACTAAAAGCAGTTAATATTAAGTGCCAACATGATGACTAGAGTTTCATAAGTTTTATGGAAAAATCAGTGCCTGTCAAACAGAAGAGCCAACATGAAGTAGGGAAAGGATGCTCTTTTTACAAAAATCTTTGATTTGCTAAGTTTAAAATATACTCCAAAGCAACCGAGATGTCCTTCAGTAGGTGAATGGATAAATAAACTGTGTTACAACCAGACAATGGAATATTATTCAGCACTAAAAAGAAATGAGCTTATCAACCATGAAAAGACATGGAGGAAACTTAAATGTATTTTATTGACTGAAAGAAGCCAGTCTGAAAAGGCTACATACTGTATGGTTCCAACTATATGACATTCCAGGACAGGCAAAACTATAAAGACAATAAAAAGACCAGTGGTTGCCAAGGGTTGGGTGGAAGGAGGAACAGATGAAGCACAGAGTATTTTTAGGGCAGTGAAAATACTCTATATGATATAATGATAGATGTCTGTCATTATACCTTGTCCAAACCCACAGAATGTGCAACACCAAGAGTGAACCCTAAAGTCAACTATAAAAAAATAATAAAATAGGGCTTCCCTGGTGGCGCAGTGGTTGAGAATCCGCCTGCCGATGCAGGAGACACGGGTTCGTGCCTTGGTCCGGGAAGATCCCACATGCCGCGGAGCAACTAAGCCCGTGAGCCATGGCTGCTAGGCCTGTGCGTCCGGAGCCTATGCTCCGCAACGGGAGAGGCCACAACAGTGAGAGGCCCGCATACCGCAAAAAAAAAAAAATAAATAAAATATAATATAATATACTCCAAACTGTTAAGGATAGTCATTTATGTTAAAATGGACTTCTTTTGCAGTAAACTATACATGACATAAAATTTATTATTTTAATCATTTTAAGTATACAATTTAGTGACATTTAGTACATTCGTAATGTTGTGCAACCACCACTGTTATCCATTTCCATAACTTTTTCATCATCCCGAGCTGAACCTCCATACCCTTAAACAATAACTCCCCATTCCTCCCTCTCCCAGACATTGTAACCACTATTCTACTTTCTGTCTCTATAAATTTACTTATTTTAGGTACCTCATATAAGTGGAATCATACTCAAATGGGCTTTTGAAAGATGACCCACGAAGGAACCAGTTTTGTAAAAAAGAAGTGATGCTAAAAAGTTATATATATATATATATATATAATATTTGCATATAAATATATATATACATGTATATATAATCAGATCAAATGCAGAAATGCAAGAAATGCATACATTCATTATTTATACCACTTCTAGACCTTGGACTTCACTTTTTAATAGACTGCATAGAAATAAGATATTTTGAGATGTCTTCACAAATATAAAAAATTCCTTAGTGGACAATGAATATTAATCAATGATTTGTATTGATGATAATCAGTGTCCTTTGAAAGACCTGGTTAAGATTATAAATATTAACACTCCATTAATTAGTAACAAACCAAGGTAAATATTCACATATCAGACCAAACCATGACAGAGAACACTTCCATTTGTACATTTCTCTATAGCATGCTTTCACATGTACAAGCTAATTTACTCCTCACCATAGTACTGCGAGTGGATATTTACAGTCTCAACGTAAAGGCAACACCTAATGAAGTCAGGGGATGTGGACAAGGTCTTCTAGCCCAGGCATGACAGAACCACCAATCGAACTACACCCAAGGTTCTGGGTCCCGTGTCTTTCCCTTACACTCTTCAAGACTGAGATCATAGTCACTTTCTAGAGCAGCACTGTCTGAATAGAAATATAACGCAAGTCACATATAAGATTTAAAAATTTTCTAGCAACTACATTTAAAAAACTGAAAAGAAACGTAAAATTTAGCATTATATTTTATTTTACCACATATCACTTCAATATAAAATAATACAAATGAGATATTTTGCATTATTTTGCTATATAAAGTCTTTGAAACCTGGTCTATATTTTACACTTGAAGCACATTTCAATACAGTCTAGTCACATTTCAAGTGCTCACTAGGCAAATGTTGCTAATGTCTCCTGTATTGGACAGCACAGCTCCAGACGTTTGCCCGTTTCTCTAATTAGCTTAACTAATCATTCTATCAAAGAGTATTTATTGGACAGCTCTTCCATTCTCACAATTGAGTTTGTTGGAATGAGTGTAAGAGAATCGGAAGCAGTAGAGTGCAAATAAAAGAATGGAACTTCATCAGAAATGATGATGATGATTCATATTGAAAATTATAAATTCATGCCCACAATGTACTTTGAGTTTCCTCCTTTGTAAAATGCACATAATAATGCCCATAAATCATTTTGCACAGTGCCTCCATATAGCTAGCAGTCAAAGGAAAAGTAACTGTTCTCTAACAAGGAGGTAGGTATGAGTTCAGTTAGTGGTCTGCAAGCCTAGAAGCAATACGGCTCTAACACCTGGGTCAGGCAAGGAGGTTGACCGGTGACAGGAATACTGAACCATTCTAAGAGGCAAGCAGTCCATGGGATTGCACTGGTAGGACTATCATAATGAACACATTCTAAGCACTGAGAAATGCAAAGCTATCAAAAGCAACAAGAAATTCAAGGCTAGGTCTTGCGGATGAACTATATCAGGCAACACAGTAACACACCAAAATCAAGGCCAGAAAATTCAATCGAATCAAAAGGCACATAGGTCTGGGGTAAGGAGTATTGCTGACCAAGCGCTCTTCTTAAGATGTACGTTCTCACACAGCACCAAAAACGGCAGCATTCGTTTAGGTTTTTAAAATATCACTCATCATCTTAAGCAGAGCTAATTTATAGCCTGTATCTATGGACTCTAGTACCTGACATTCTTAGGGGTGTAATATAGGGCTTTTTTTTTTTAAATGCTGTCTTGTCCCAGGCCCACTTGAGGTCCTGGGTGGAGGTCAGTCAGTTCCCCTTCTCAAGCAGTCGATTAATGTACCTCAACCACTTCCCTTATTTGGCTCTCATCCTGGAAGGCAGGCACCAAGCACTAGGGACAGCTCCTATGTCCCTGAGTCTGTGAAAGTATTCAAATTAGCCAACTGGCAGCAGGGATCCCTCAAAATCCAGCTAACCCCACTCCACTTGTCATACATCAGCTACTCCCTACAGCTGGAGCTCGCTGTTACCCCATCCCAGGGTACAACCCCCTGTGTGCCCCTGCCTGGCAGCCTTCTCTCAGTTGGATCTGTAAGTAACAGAGTTCTGCCTTTCCTTTGATCTCAACTCAGTGCGTTGTGTCTCGCCACCAAAAGAATGTTTAAATCTTATAAAACAAGGGTCCTGGTCTACTTTGTATTTTGTCCTCAGACACTTTTTTTGTGGCCAATCATGTTCTTTTTCTTCCTGAAACGCTCAGTTGGGTTTCATCCATGGGAATATTATGCAGTATGTGTTGAAGTTCTATTCCTCTAGACGTTTTGCTTTACACTGCTCTTGGATAGTACCAGCCTGGTCCCATTTTTATGTCAATGTTTTGACTAAAGGGCTTTCAGGCCAGACAAGTGGTGTAAATTCAAATGCCCAAACACACAAGGCTATGGATTAATAGCCTTGTTTTAAATAAATGAAGAGCTAATGCCAGGAAAGGCAAACTGCCTTGTCTTCTCGTGTCAGTGGTCGTATTTGTTTTCCTTTTCCTTTTCATGGCAGCCCATTTAGAATCCTTGGTTTACATGGGAACTTCAGTTCCAACTGCCTACCCTTTGAGGGTCCAAGTCCTAGTCTCATCTCGCCATGTAACTAATAAAAGCAAAGCACTTGGTTGCTGATAATTACAACCCCAACACTTATCTGCTCCCGACCCCCCCACCCCGACCCCACGGTGGCCTCGGAGTCAGGTTTTTTTAACTGCTCTAGTTAAAAGTTCCTTCTTTCCTTTTGACCCCTGAGATTGTGCGTGTATGTGTGTGTGTGTCTATGTGTGATATTTTTTAAAAAATTTTTATTGGGGTATAGTTGATTTAAAATGTTGTGTTAGTTTCAGGTGTACAGCAAAATGAATCTGTTATACATATACATATATCCACTCTTTTTAAGATTCTTTTCCCATATAGGCCCCTGAGATTTTAAAAAAACTCTTACAAACTCATCTAATCATTTAAAAGGCCTACCTATTCTATTTTATCCAGCATTTCTAGGTGTTTCAAAGCAGGGACGGGGGGTACCTATTCAACTACATTTTCAGAAATGGATATCTGTTACTTTTTAAGTTCAAAGCGTCATATGAAGTGGATAATGAAAAAATGAATATTTTTAAGTTCAATTTACAAAATCTAGAAGGAAATCAGGTACTTTTTAGCAAGTACTTGAAAAGTTTTTTAAAGGGTGAGTAAATTGAGGTTACGTGGATTGGATGAGTCATTATAAATAAGAACTTAGAACAGATCCTGACACAGAACAAACAGTATTAACTATTTTCATTACTAATAATTATTATTATTGCTTATATTGATGGAAATCATCTAAATGAATAATGCCTTGTTTCCACTATGGCTAGAAATGGCACATCCCAACCTTGCTATTGATATAGGCTAAAATGTATACATTTTTGCTTAAGATAAAAACATCATGCTTTTAATTCAAAGTTATCACATCTTGACATTAAATGACATTAATCAAACACTGCTCGATTAATACATTTTGGATAACTCACTCAATATACTGAAAGATTAAACAATAATTTAAGGTAATTTGTGTCAGGAGAGTTATCATTAGAAATTACTCATAGGAGAGATCTTTTGCTCTAGGTACCGAACTCCAAATAAAGATTAGACAGCCAAAATGATTAAACTCAGTTTCACTATAGTGATCAGCTTTAATCTCTTTGATTTCAAAAGTTTCAATGAATATAAATGATCTTTCAGTTGCAAAATATGATATACCTTTATTTATAAAATAGCTAAGGCTGTAATATGCTCCATTTTATCAAAAATAATATACGTGATGGTTGTTCTTGGAATTAATTCTAGCACACTACTAAACACACAAGGTAAAGTCTAGAAAGATATGCGCCTATTATCAATTTCATCAATTCTTTTTTTTTTTTTTTTTTTTTTTTTTTTTTTTTTTTTTTTTGTGGTATGTGGGCCTCTCACTGTTGTGGCCTCTCCCGTTGCGGAGCACAGGCTCCGGACGCACAGGCTCCGGACGCACAGGCTCAGCTGCCATGGCTCACGGGCCCAGCCGCTCCGCGGCACGTGGGATCTTCCCGGACCGGGGCACGAACCCGCATCCCCTGCATCTGCAGGCGGGCTCTCAACCACTGCGCCACCAGGGAAGCCCCCCATTCATTTTTTTAAAGTTACAGTCAGCAAAGCACACTAGAGTCTATGAAATATTTTAACAAAAACAGTTTTTTAAAGAGGGAGATAAAAGATACCAGCAGTTTTTAAAGAAATGGAAAAAGCAATAAAAGTAATCACGTCACCCCCAGGCTAGACCACAGATACACCATCTAATTATATCAGTGGCAGAAGAATTAAAGGTCTCATAGTAAAATGTTTTTCAGTTGAACTTAAAAGATAAATCTTTCAAAGTGATCAGCAGAGCTAATATGAAAAGTACAATGTCCTGCTATTAATTATCTACTGTAGTAAATCATAAACTGAAGTTCAGGAAATTAAGTTTCATTCCTAAATTTGTCACAATGAGGTTCTGTAACCTTGATGAAGCCACTTAACCTTTCTTTGCCTCAGCTTCCTCATCCATAAAAACAGGAGGAAGATGTACCTTTTGAGAACATAAATTCAGCCTATTGCTGATTGGAAAGTAGTTTAAGTATATTGCTACATTAACTCCGTTAAAAATGTTATACCAAGTATAAAAAATGCTACATTCTTGTAGCAATAACCTCACTCTTTTTGTTTTGTGCAAGTCAGTTTTCCTTTCCTCACTTCATCCCTATTCTTGGTCACTCTCACATTGTGTTAGAAAAATGTTTTCCTGATATAACATTTTCACAATCCATTTTCTTACCATTACTTTACTCTATGATCTAGCCCTAGAAATTAAATGGCTTTCAACTTGTCTGACTCATTCAAAATTTTATGATGGAAATATGGTTGTTATTTTGTTTTGAATCTTTCTTTTTAAAATTAAAGAAAAATGTTTTCATCAGAAGGAAAAATAAGTATTAACAGATAAAAGTGAGTAATATATAATTTAATACTTCTGGAAAAATTTATATAGTGTGCATTTTTTCTTAGACCTAAACAAATACAAAAGCATGTACCATAAACTAATAATGTCTGTACTTTTTGTCTAAATAGGTCACATTGTATGAAGAGCCAAGGTCATCTAATTCATTTTGGAATTACTTGGTCTCTTATGGACTACCTCTTGACATGTTTTCCCTATAGCTGCACTCCCACAAATAATCTGGCAGAGGGTTAGGGTTAAAGATACAGCTTGGGTGTGAGTTAGAGTTTAGTATAAGGAACCCTAGGATATGGCAATGTATAGCAATACAAACTTGAATATTTTAATATTTACATTTATCAACAAAGTACAGAAAATTGTCATATGACCCACAACATAATTTTATGAATATCAAACCACATTTTATAATCTCCAAGAAATCATGTTTAGAAGTAGTGAACATCTGTTGTTTATATTCCCTAGAATATTTTTCACTTTCTCTTGGCACCTCAAACTTCCTTTGGATTACTACTCCTCTCCTTCTCTCAGTCCATTTGGTTCGGGTAGGCCCATGACCCAAAGCAGCCTAAACAACATCTACTAAATTTGAAAATACACATACTGTGAATAAACAAATCCACTCCTAGGTACAATCCTCCATAAATTCCTACTTATATGTACAATGAAAAATGTGTGTGTGCTTGCAAGATGGTTAATGGCAATATTATGTACATTAGCAAAAAAATCAAAACAATCCCAACTGTCAGTAAACAAACTGTGAGATATTCACAGAATAGAATAGTATAAAAGTAATAAATAAACTGCAGCTAAATGGAATAACATAAATTAATTTTTTTTTTTTTTTTTTTTTTTTTTTTTTTTTTTTTTTGCTGTACACAGGCCTCTCACTGTTGTGGCCTCTCCCGTTGCGGAGCACAGGCTCCGGACACACAGGCTCAGCGGCCATGGCTCACGGGCCCAGCCGCTCCGCGGCACGTGGGATCCTCCCGGACCAGGGCATGAACCCATGTCCCCTGCATCGGCAGGCGGACTCTCAACCACTGCGCCACCAGGGAAGCCCATAAATGAATTTTTAAAACAGAAATTGGAGTTGAAAAAACCAGGCACAATAGAATACACAGTGTGTGGGTCCAAATTTATAAGTTTCAAAATCAGGCAAAATGTTAGCTATATTGCTTAGGTATGCACTATCCACTAGCGTAACTTTTAAAAAAAGACAAGAAAACAACATAAAAGTCATGAGGGCATTAACATAATCAGTAGCAGGGAAGAAAGAGTTTATATTCAGAAGGGTATGTGGAAAACTTCTGTGATGGCTGTAATGTTCTTATTTATTTATTTACTTATTTGCTTCTCATTGCGGTGGCTTCTCTTGGTGTGGAGCATGGGCTCTAGGCGTGTGAGCTTCAGTAGTTGTGGTGCATGGGCTCAGTAGTTGTGGCTTGTGGGCTCTAGAGTGCAGGCTCAGTAGTTGTGCCGCATGGGCTTAGTTGCTCTGTGGCATGTGGGATCTTCCTGGACCAGGGATCAAACCCGTGTCCCCTGCATTGGCAGGCGGATTCTTAACCACTATGCCACGAGGGAAGTCCTGCCTGTAATGCTCTATTTCTTCACCTAGGTGGGTTCATTTGATAATACACTAAGTAGTTGCATATTTATATTTTATGTACTTTGTTATATTTGACTATTAAATGAAAAGAAACAAGTGAAGAAATATGGGCTGGGTTATGGTTTTCCTAGTAGCATAAAAAAAACTGTACCTAAAGAGAGGTACATTAATGGAAAAAAAAAAAGAAAAGAGGAGTATAATAGAATGCTACACAGCTTTATTTAGGGCTTTTTTGCATAGAACACTTTAAACAATGATTTCAATCAAAACAGCAATATCTTCTGGGTCAAAATTTATTGACACTTGTCCAGAAAGAGAAACTAATATAGTAGAATACACAATCAAGTATTGGAAAGAATTTGATAAACTGGAAGACATGTTAAAAATGAGCATGAAGCAATCTTAATAGGAAAATTCAGTCCTATGTTTATACCTAAAAGTTCAACCGTAGGTAGGCACTTGAGTTAACAATTGATATATGGGGGATGAAGTTATGTGACTTAAAGTTCACTACAAAGCAACAATACAATGTAGGAGATAAAAGGGTTGATGTAATACCCAGTAGTGTTAGCAAAACTGGAGTATGGGATCTGGATCGAGGTAGTTATTCCTCCACTATTTTTTATACTTTTGGGGTGACAAGGTATCATTTTGCTCAATTGTAAACACAATTTAAGAGCAACTGATTTAAAGAGGAATATGTCCATGATACCGAATTAATTCATTCAAGAATATACATCTGGGGCTTCCCTGGTGGCGCAGTGGTTGAGAGCCTGCCTGCCGATGCAGGGGACACGGGTTCGTGCCCCGGTCCGGGAGGATCCCATGTGCCGCGGAGCGGCTGGGCCCGTGGGCCATGGCCGCTGGGCCTGTGCGTCCGGAGCCTGCGCTCCACAACGGGAGAGGCCACAACAGTGAGAGGCCCGCGTACCGAAAAAAAAAAAAAAAAAAAAAGAATATACATCTGTTTAGTGACTACTGTGGGTCAGACATGCTAGATTCTCACTGAGTTTGAGAACCCCAAGACAGAAATGACATTGCTGCTTTTGGTTTCAGCTTCCTCAAGTAAATAGCTTAGAAGTCATCACTCCCATTGTTACAACAAGAAGAAGCTGAAAAAACTGAAAACCAAAAGCTTTTCTTAGACCTCTAAGAGAACTGATGTTTCAAGGCAAACCACCACTCCAAAATTTGGAAACACAGGTGAATCCAGAGAGTCACAGCTGAGATTTGCTTATTCGAAGAAGACATTGGAGCCAGAAACACTGTCAGCAACCATCATAACCAAACCCAGATATGACACAAATATTGACATTATTGGACAGGGAATTTAAAATAATTATGTTTAATATCTTAAGTGCTCTAATGGAAAAAAGATAACATGCAAAAACAGATGGATAATTTAAGCACAGAAATGGAAATTCTTAGCAGGAATCAAAAGGAAAAGCTAGGAATTAAAGCACTGTAACAGAAATGAAGGCTGTCTATGATGGGCCCATCATCCTTGGACACAGCCAAGGAAAGACTTAGTTAAAATAGGTCAACAGAAAATAGGTCAATAGGTCAATAGAAATTTCATAAACCAAAATGTGGAAAGAAAAAAAGAATGAAAAAAAAATGTAACAGAACATCCAAGCACTATGGGATAACTTCCACAGGCAGGAGAAGGAAGAAAAGGAATAAGAAAGAAAAACTGGACCAAAAAAGAGATATTTGAAATAATAATGGCCATGGAATTTCCAAAATTACTGACAGACACCAAATAAGAAACCCATGAAGCCCAGAAAACACCAAGCAGGATAAATAACAAAAATCACTACATCTAGATATATTCAAACTTCAGGAAAGAAAGCACAGACAAATAGAAAATCTTGAAAAAATCACAGGAAAAATGCCATATCTATAGAGGAACAAGGGTAAGAATCAGAGTGAACCTCTTTTCAAAAAACATTCAAGAAAGAAGAGAGGGGAGTGGAACATTTAAAGTGGTGAAAAATAAAGGCATTCTAGAACAAACAAAAACAGGGAATTTATCACCACCAGACCTTTACTGCAAGAAATGTTAACATAAGTGATTCAGGCAGAAGGAAAATATGTATGTCAGAAATGTGAATCAACATAAAGAAGATAAGTGTCAGAGAAGGAGTAAATGAGGGTAAAATAAAATATTTTATTTACCTTATTAAAAATTGATCTAAAAGATAACTATTTAAAGTAATATCTAAAGTATCTAAAGTAATAATAAGAATTTATTGGATGACTCTGTGCTTCCACTGCAGGGGGCACAGGTTCGATCCCTGGTCAGGGAACTAACATCCCGCAAACCACTGCGGCACAGCCAAAAATAAATAAATAAATAAAATTTAAAAAGTAAAAAAATAAATAAAAAGAATTTATTGGACGTTATAACATACAGATAAGTGAAATGAATGACAGCAATGTTATAAGGGATGAGAGGGAAGAACTGAGGACACTTTGTAATAAGGTACCTGCACTACACACAAAGTAGCATAGTATTTTACGAAGGTGGGCTGAGATTGGTTTTTTAAAAAAGTATTGAAATATCCACGGCAACCACTAAAATTTTTTTCAAAGAAGTAAAATTGATAATAAGAAAGGAGAGACAAAGTAGAACCATATAAATTGTTCAATTAAAACCAGAGAAAGAAGAAGAGAGAGGGAAAACAATAAGTTCAATGAACTGAAAACACTGACAAACTTATTAATCCAACAATTTCAATAATCATTTTATTTTTTTAAACTTTTTGTTTTTGGCCACTGACAAATACATTAGTCCAACAATTTCAAAAATCACCTTATTTTTTTTTAACTTTTTTTTTTTTTTGGCCATGTCATGTGGCTTGTGGGATTCCCTGACCAGGGATTGAACCTGGGCCCCCAGCATTGGAAGCGTGGAGTCCTAATCACTGGACCGCCAGAGAATTCCCTCAGTAATCACTTTAAATGTAAGTGGTCTAACTACATCAGTTAAAACATAAAGTCAAAGTGGATGAAAAAAATTAAGATCGAACCATGTTGTCTGCAAGGAACCCACTTTAAAAATAAAGAACCAGATAGGTTAAAAGTGAAGGGATGAAGAAAGATATACCATGCTAACACTAATCAAAAGAAAGCTAGGTATATTAATTTCAGACAACGCTGACTTCAGAACAAGGAAAATATGAATAAAGAGGGATATTACATAATGACAAAGAGACCAATTCTCCAAGAAGACATAATAACCCTAAACACATATGCACCTAACAATAGAGCATCAAACTTGTGAGGCAAAAACTTAGAGAATTGAAAGGATAAACAGAAACATCCACTACTATTTTTGGAAATTTTAACACTGTACTTTCAGTAATTGAAATATCAAGCAAGCAGAAAATCAGTAAGGATACAGTTGATTTGAAAAACACTGTAAGTAAACTTGATTTAATTGACATTTATAAAATTCACTATCTGATAACAGCAAAATATACATTCCTCTCAAGCTCTCATGGGACATTCACCATGAAAGATCACACTCTGGGTCATAAAATACACTTTAACTATATTTAAAAAATAGAAATCACACAAAGTGTGTGCTCAGATCACTGAAAATAAACTAGAAGTCAATAAGAGAAAACTAGCTGGGAAAATCACCACATGTCTAGAAATTAACATATTTCTAAATAACACATGGGTCAAAGAATACTTCACAAGAGAAATTTTAAAATATTTTGAACTATATGAAAACGTAACTTATAAAACTTGCGGGATGCAGCAAAAGTAGTGTTTAGAAGAAATTTATAGAATTAAGTCTATGTTTTAGGGAAAAAGAAAATTCTAAAATAAAACCCTAAACCTCTGCTCTGTGAAAATCATTGTTAAGGAAAATCAAAAGAAAAGTTACAGGATGGGAGAAAATATTCGCAAAACATACATCTGATGAGAGAGTTGTATCAAAAGTATACAAAGAATTCTTAAAACTGAGCAATGGAAAAACAAACATCCCATTTAAAAAGGGTGCTATATATCTGAACAGACACAGATCAAAGAAGATATACAAAATGCAAATAGCATATAAAAAGATGGTCAAAATAATTTATAATTAGGGAATTGGCAATTGAAAAACAGTGAGATACCACTACAGAACTATTGGACTGTTAAAATTCAAACAACAGAATTGGTGGAAGGATACAGATCACTAGAAATCTTCATTCATTGTTGATGGAAATGCAAAATGGTACAGCTACTTTAGAAGACAGTTTGGCAGCTTCTCACAAAGCTAAATATGATCTTACCATGTACTCTAAAAATTACATTCCTAGGTATTTTTTCAACTAATCTGAAAACATATCAACAGAAAGACCTGCACAATAATGTATATAATAGCTTTATTCATAATCTCCCAAAACTGGAAGCACCCAAGATGCACCATTCAAAAGATGAATGGACAAACTATGGTACAGCCACACAGCAGAATATCATTCAGTAATAGAAGGAAATGAGGAGCTATCATGAATGCACCTTAAAGACACTACGCTAAATGAAATAAACCATACACAAAAAGACAAATATTGTATAATTTCACTTATTTGAGGTACCTAGAATGGTCTAATTTATAGATACAGAAAACAGAGGGGTGGTTGCCAGGGATTGGTGGGAGAAGGGAAATGAGGAGTTACGGTTTAATGGGTACAGAGTTTCGGTTTGGAAAGATGAAAAAGTTCTAGAGGTAAGGAGAGACACCAAATAAGAAACCCATGAAGCCCAGAAAACACCAAGCAGGATAAATAACAAAACTCACTACATCTAAATATATAATACATCTAGATATATAATACTGGTTATCATTGCACACAATGTGAATGCAGTTAGTGCCAGTGAAATGTATACCTAAAAATGGCTAAAACGGTATATTTTATTAGTTATATTTTACACCAAAAACAAAAGATTCTTTGAGCCCAACATCTAGAAATCTTCTTAACCAGCTGCCTTCAGGACTCAGAAACTGGGCTTATATTCTGCTCCAATCATTAACCTTTGTTTTTCTTGTGTTTCTATAGAAACATGTCTTAATAAATCCCTGATGGCTTGCACCATATAGGCTTAACTTTGGGAGCTCACCTGAAAAACTGCCTCCTGATATAAGACAACTCCTTAACTGAACTAAACTATTCTCAGGACTAAGAATGGTTCACTGTGATATGAAGCCATCTACCAACTCAGATTCTAGCCTGTAAAACTTATTGGGGAAGTTTCAAAGGTGGGAATAAAGGGTAGCAGAATGTGCCACCCCAAAATATGCCTCTCTGATATAAAGCTTATTTTGAGCTGGTTATTTTGAGAAACTGCAGACACAGGAGAAGCTCTGAAAATAAACCAAGAGTTACCCTTTTGTAAGGGGAATTTACACTTATTAAAAAATCTTCATTTATGTAAGGGTGTCTTCCTCTCTGTACCAGGAAGAGAAAAATGACTAAATCTCCAGAAACTCTTATCAATGGAGAAAGCAGTTAGATTTAGATTTAGACTTACCCTTGTTTACTGTGCTTTTCCTGGTAACCCCCCATAACTGGCCTTTCTTCCCCTCCCCAACCAAAAAAACCTTTCTTTTGTCTTTAGCTGAAGATGATATTTAAGGGAGTGGCTTTGGCCATCTTGGTGAGGTACTAAGTTTCCCTGGGTATCTTCCAGGTACATGTGACATATACATGTTAATAAACTTCTGTTTGTTTTTCTCTTATTAATCTGTCTTTTATTACAGGGGGTCTTAGCCAAGAACTCTGAAGGGTAGATAGAAAATTATTTTTCCTCCCCTACAAACCTTAATACATGCAAAATTTTAAAGACATTATTTAGGAGGATGGAAGATCTCCGGAGGGAATGCAGAATGTGATAAAACAACCTATCAGTATATTACAACCTCACTGAAGGGGATAGGATGAAAAGGTGCTGACGTAAGTAACTGTGGAAATGGGTGGAGTCTGTAAGACTAAAGTCAAAAGAAACTGTATATAAGCAATATACTCTAGTCTATAAAGTTGTTTCTCATAGGAGTACAGGTGAACAACTTTGATCCCATTGCACACCTATTTGGAAATAAACAATTAAGGAAATAGATGGCAGATGGTAGTAACCAGGTTTCTCACTATTGGACAGGAGGTTACACATAAGCCAAAGGAAGAGGCCAGAATGATCCCTATGGTAATGGATTAGAGTTAGAGACATAAGTATGAACTCATGTTTAGTTCAATATAGATACGAATGGTTACATACAGAAATATATCTAGATATGTGTATATACCTGGGTTAGTATACTCATATTTCCTTGCTCTGTCAACTGACAGGTCTTAGAAACAACTATACTTGATTAGCAATGAGTACTCTCAATGCCCAGATCTTAGTTTCTAGCACCATTCTCCAACAAAAGGAAAAAGGACTCTTCGGAAGAAATAGCTGACTGCACGGCTAGGGCAGGAAATACGTAAGATGATCCTGGAGCACCTTGTAGGCTCTGAAAATAAATAAATACTCAAACACACACACACACACACACACACACACACACACACACACACACACACACACAAACTAAAAGCTCTCCAAAGGGCCAAAGTTGGAACAATTTGAACAACAAAATTAATAAGGTGATGGTGGATACAAACCAAAGTATAAAAGAAATATTCATGAGTCCATACTGATACAGACAATGATTGATAAGTAGATAAATGTAGGAAAATAGATATATGTCCCATGCAGAAGAATTCCAAATAATTTAAGCATATACTCTGACTTCAAAGAGGTAGGGGCATAACTCCTCACTCCTTAAGTGTGGACTACAGATAGCGACTTCCTTCCCAAGAGTAGAATAGGGAAAGCTGTAAAAAAGAGTAAGTTTACAGTGGCAAAATCTGACCAAGAAGTGATTAATACTACCAAGTGATGAATGTCAATATCAACAGTGACACCATGTTGATAGTACGATATGTTGTGATTTTTACCTCTTTGGTCTTCCAGGAATATATAACTCAAGTCTAATCATAAGAAAAACATCAAACAAATCACACTTGAAGGACATTCTACAAAATAAGTACTTGTTAAAATTGTCAAGATTATCAAAAACAAGGGAAGTCAGTAACAGTAACAGCTAAAAGGAGCCTAAGGAAACAAAACAACTCAGTGTTATGTGCTATCCTAAATGGGATCCTGGAACAGAAAAAGGACATTAGGTAAAAATTAAGGAAATCTGAATAAAATATGGACTTTAGTTAATAATAATATAGCAACATTAGTTCATTAATTGTAACAAGTGCACCATACTAATATTAGATGTTAATAATAGGGGAAACTGGGTGAGGGGAATACGGGATCTCTCCCTATTATCCTTTTAATTTTTTCTGTAAATGTAAAGCTATTCTAAAGTAAAATGTTTATAAAAAAAGAGACACTGCCCTTGACTCTGAAAAATTCATGTTCTTGTGAAAAACCAGGAGTGGCAACAAATAGTTATAATGCAATGTGGTAGAGGTAACATTTTAGCTGTGCCTCGAAGAGTAAGAGTCAGCTCTGTGACAACGTGGAAGAAAAAACATTCCAGAGGGAACACACCAGGAGTAAGGGTTCAGAGGGAGGATATTTGAAAAACAGTAAAACAGTGTGTCTGAGGCGTGGAGAAGAGGGTAGACTCTACAAACGATGCTGAAACATCTTACGTTTATTTTTTTAAAAATGTTTAAAGTATACCAAAAGTTTCAAGCAGATTTATTGTTTCTTTCACTGTGGCTTCCCTGGTGGTGCAGTTGTTAAGAATCTGCCTGCCAATGCAGGGGACATGGGTTTGAGTCCTGGTCCAGGAAGATCCCACACGCCGCAGAGCAACTAAGCCCGTGCACCACAACTACTGAGCCTGTGCTCTAGAGCCTGTGGGCCACAACTACTGAACACGCGTGCCACAACTACTGAAGCCCATGCACCTAGAGCCCATGCTCCACAACAAGAGAAGCCACTGCAATGAGAAGCCCACGCACGGCAAGGAAGAGTAGTCCCCGCTTGCCACAACTAGAGAAAGCCCGTGCACAGCAATGAAGACCCAATGCAGACAGAGAGGTATCACCTCACGCCGGTCAGAATGGCCATTATCACAAAATCTAGAAACAATAAATACTGGAAATAGTGTGGAGAAAAGGGAACACTCTTGCACTGCTGGTGGGAATGTAAAATGATACAGCCACTATGGAGAACAGTATGGAGGTTCCTTAAAAAACTACAAAGAGAACTACCATACGACCCAGCAATCCCACTACTGGGCATATACCCTGAGAAAACCATAATTCAAAAAGAGACATGTACCCCAATGTTCATTGCAGCACTATTTACAATAGCCAGGACATGGAAGCAACCTAAGTGTCCACTGACAGATGAATGGATAAAGAAGATGTGGCACATATATACAATGGAATATTACTCAGCCATAAAAAGAAATGAAATTGAGTTATTTGTAGTGAGGTGGATGGACACAGAGTCTGACATACAGAGTGAAGTAAGTCAGAAAGAGAAAAACAAATACCGTGTGCTAACACATATATATGGAATCTAAAAAAAAAATGGTACTGATGAACCTAGTTGCAGGGCAGGAATAAAGATGTAGACATAGAGAATGGACTTGAGGACACAGGGTGGGAAGAGGAAGCTTGGGCAAAGTGAGAGTAGCATTGACATATATATACTACTGAATATAAAATAGTTGGCTGGTGGGAAGCAGCAGCATAGCACAGGGAGATCAGCTCAGTGCTTTGTGATGACCTAGAGGGGTAGGGTAGGGAGAATGGGAGGCAGGTTCAAGAGGGAGGGGATATGGGGACATATGTATGCATATGGCTGATTCACTTTGGTGTACAACAGAAGCTAACACAGCATTGTGAAGCAATTATACTCCAATAAAGATCTATTAAAAAAATGTTTAAAGTATACCAAAAGCGTCAAGCAGGTTTACTGTTTCTTTCACTGTGATCTGTTTTCCTGAACCACTACTTCAGTTAGTAGACACATATACTTTTAATAAACCAAAGGTCTCCCATGAAAACTTACAATATGGCCTGTACGATGACACTTTATTTATCCAGAAATTTTCTTTTCTCTTCATGTATTGGACTCTTTTTTGTTTTATTTTAAAGAAACATTCTAACACACTTCAAAATATATATTATCAGCTAAGGCAGATCCACTAAAACTAAATGATATCATGCTTTGCATAAGATTTACATTAAATATCATATGATCATGATATGCAGAAAACCAAGATACAAAGCAGGGATTAATTATTACTCAGAGAAAATGCCCACCTTCATTGCTTTACTGAGAGTTTAACTTGGGTTCTAAGAATTGCTCTTTAATTTGGCCATAGTCAAAGTAAATGAGCTACAGTGTTACACTATTTAAAGCAATGTTATGCATAAATATATCTTGTCAACAGACTTCTTGTTAAAACCTAATGCATTTTAATACATATTATTTTTAACTATGGGATATGCAGCTCTATGATTCAACCAAAATTTCATATATAATCAAAGTTTGCTTTATACTTTATTTCCCCAAATCAATGTCACAGGTAGATCTACTTAAGTTAGAAGTATTCATAATATTCAGTTGAATGTAAACTTTCATTAAAACTTTCACTAACTTCCTTTTGGATATCAAGAAATAATTATTCCTCCTTTTTGCATAAAGAAAAGGAGATATTTTTTGGAGAAAATGAATGTACAAAAATATAATAGCCCTGGGTAGCATTTACGAGAAAACAGTTCTATTACTGATTGTACCAAATAGCCTCGCTTACATGATTTTACCATTTGGGACCCAGTTTCCAGTCTCTAGGAGACTGTTTTCCAATCACCTCTTACTAGACAGTGTTTTAGTAACCTAGTGCTTCTAGAAAGGGGAAAGATGTGCTTACCAAGAATTAGCTCTACACTCCAAAGAATAAAGACTAGAAGTTCATCCTATTTTCTTTACAGAATAGATATTTTTTCATTATTTTCATTATTTTTTAATTCCTTTGTCTCAGTAACTACTGCTTGAAAAGCTATTTCAGTATAGATTAAGAGCAAAAAAGAAATAATAAAATATTCAATATTTATTGTAAAGAAAACCCAAGTACAGATAGTTATGTTTTTCACTGTTCCATTAAACAGGGAGGTAAAGTGCTAAAAGTGTTAATTTTCTATACGAAGACCTATTATATACAACAAAGCTGAAAACAAAACTAGTGCAAATCATACATGTGTACATCATAGGTACGTAATACATGATTAAATGTGTGTTTACTATTCAAGTGTACCATGTATTGCAATCGTCAGTTATTTACTGGGTCTAATATCTATCAAAGGCATTACCAAAGAGTATCTTACTTACTTAACTAAATTTCCTTTCAATCTGAATAATTACTATCCATCAAATGAATTTCATGAAATCAGATTTTGTTTTTAAGTCAAACTATATCATACCATAATTTCAAGATTTAAAGATGATGATTGTAAGATGAAGGTGACTACCACAAAACAATTTTCATATACGGGAAAACTACTTTAAGTGAATTAATGAACAAATGGAAATCTCTTTAAAGTATCTGATATCCTTTTCTTACTTTTATATATATGTTTCATTAAAATGATTGTTCAGGGACTTCCCTGGTGGTCCAGAGGTTAAGACTCCACGCTTCCACTGCAGGGGATGCAGGTTCGATCCCTCGTCAGGGAATTAAGATCCCACTTGCCATGCAGTGGGACAAAAATTAAAAAAAAAAAAAAAAGGAAAAAGATTGTACAAAGAATGTCACCAAGAAGAATCTCTCTTAATAAGATGAGAATAATGTCTTTAACTGCCTAAAGCATTGATCTTGATTCCCCCCCTTTTCTGTGTTGGAACCACTTTGAGAGAAGTATTCAATAACATAAAACAGGGAATGAATACAATATTTAACATGACATCATTTAACATGACAAAGAAGATGCATATTTGGATATAATTCTATGTTTTGCAAGTTGATTTCATACGTATTAGCTTGCCTCATTCAATTCTTGCAAAAATGCTATTAAATAAACAAGGCAAGCTTTACCATCACCATTTTATACATGAGGAAAGTGAAAGTTGTGGTGATTAAAATAAAGTCGTGACTAGTGAGCTGTAGATTCGTGATTACAGACAGTGTTCTGAACCTTGTTCTCATGCCCTTCTACCTTAGCAACCAGGTATGGGAATGAGTCCATGCAATGCATCTTACATAATTATTCAATTATTGTACCTGAAATTTTGTTATATTCAAGTTCATGAGAACACGTATATCAGGTTCATAGAGTGATAAATGAATAAAAAAGTAATTTTTCTAATTTGGAGCAAGACAGGAAGACAGAGGTAGATTTCATATATTCCATTTCAACATTCTAGGAAGTGTTCTCAAAAATTATACTGCTATAAAATATAAGCATAATTTTCTGAAACTGTAAACTCATTATTTCAAGTACTTTCAAAAGCTAACATTTCTATAATCCCCTAAGCCTATTTTCTTAAACCTTTCAAATGCATTTCAGGGCAACATGATTTGAAGGCAAGGAGGAATAAATTTCACCTATAGGAATCCACTTAGCATTTGGTTAAGCACTTCCTTCACCGCAAAAATTTAAAAAAAAATCAATATGCAGCACAAAAAATTAAACTTGAAATGTTAGTTTCATTACTTGCAAATGAAATATTGAAGACTGTGCTTACCTGTAACAGTTAGTTCAGTAGTTCTTCTCACAACAAAGCCTCCATATTTTAATTCACACGTATAATTTCCAATGTCGTCCTCTCTGACTTCTCTTATAAGCAGGGTATCTCTTTTGAATACAATACTTGGCCTCCATGCTTTTGTCCTACATTCCTACGTGAAGAACACAAAATTTTTATAGTATATATAGTAACTTAAAGTATTTAAAATAACTAAACTAAAAGCTTCTAAAGTTAGATTTTAAAAGAGCTAGAGTTTTGAATTAATGCTAAAGATTTTCAAAACTTCTCCACAACTCTGGGAAATCAGGTACCTCAATTTGAAAAAAGCACTTTTAGCAAAAGTCACTTTATTAACGTCTAACTTTAGTGTCTCTAAATCAGATATGTATTGATTTATTAGATATAAGAAAAGGACATTTATTAAGATTACTCCTGACATCATTTTTAGAAGCAAACAGTCTGCATTTGATGATTATGAAATTAACTACTTTGATACTGATAATATAAAATGAAATTTTTAGTGGAAAGCAGAAAAACTAATTCTATAGAGAAAAATGCTTTAGTTCAATATTTTAAATCTTTTAAGGCTGCATTTAGAAATAATTCAATCTTTTCATAGAATATATATTCTACAGTCCATGGAAGAAATGGCCATTATTTATATGCAAGGTCTTTATAGTCTCACAGTCTACCAAATTATGGTCTCTGCTTTAAGCTTTGGGTTATAATGATGTTGGCTCAGGAGATTTCTGTTTTTGCCAAACAGAAGTCCATTTTCTTTAGCCAGATTCAAAATCAATGGAATGAGGATAAAATAACTTTAAACCTTTTAACACTATTCAGAGGTAATATTATTTTGTTAAAAATTTATTGCCAAATCAAATTTATGCAGACCATTACTTTGATTATGTGTCTCAATGCCTATGTATAATTGGGGGACAATTATCTGGTTATTTCAGTCCAAAATATATACTTAATATCCTCATATTAGTTGCATAAACTGTCACAGTTGCATAAATTATACACTAAATGTATGCAATACACATTCCCTTGACTATGGAAAAATAATCTGAATTGTTACAAGACTTTTAAATTCCACATATACTGCATCTCCACCCATCACTTCACTAATTATGGTCTTTATAGCGTAAGGTCACAATGACTGGGGAGATGGTGGAAACATGACTAAAGGACCAATGTGAGGCCAGCCATTTAAAAAACTGAGTGTGTGACTCTGTGTGTGTGTGTGTGTGTGTGTGTGGCCTCTAATGTTTCAGCAAATTTTGAGATACTCTTTGCAAAAAGTGAGAGAAAAAGTGCATGACTCTTAAGATCAACTTATTGGCAAATGACAAAGAAATTGCATATTTAGAAGCTGAATGTACACATGAGTACTAGAAAAATATTTGTACTTGAAGACCTGGGGTCAAACTCCCCTAATACCTCTCCCCTTTGAGGAAATCATCAGGGCTTGCTTAGAATCCTCCTGTGGGAAGCAGGCAAACCACAGAAAATCAGGATGAGAAATATATAATTTAAAAACTTAAAAAGTAAATAAAGCTCACATGCACAGGAACAGAAATAGTGGGGCTAATATTTAAGGGCTATGTAATACTGTCTAATACAGAAACCAAGGGAAAAGTAGAAAAATATTTCAACAGTTCCCTTAATGTTCTGAATACTCCATTGTTTACTGTCAAGAATCAAAAGCAAGTCATTCAAAGAAGGGCATTACTAATTTTTGAAAAATCCTTTAAAAATTGTTAAAGATGTACTTTCTGTTTCATTTCTAACAAGTTTTGAATTCGTTACCAGTCCTGAGGGCTCATATTCTGTATACTGACATTTGTGAATCTAGTTACTAAAAGATCCAGCTTCCTAAATTCCTATTTCCAATTAGTTGGATAAAGCAAAAGTTTACATTAGGTATCTTTAAATCATGGAAAACATATTCCAGACAAATGTTCATAGCATCTATATTGTATTTTCTTGGGTATGTTCAATAACAAAAGTGTCTTTTATGATATAAATAAGTTGAAGAACATGTTCAAATCTTGAAATTCAGTCAAAGTCAATGATGTGACAGGAAGAACAGTATCTGATTATTCTGCTTAAGCCTAAAGTTGCTTCTGGTTTTTGAAAAGAAGTTAATCTAACACGATTTTTATAATTGTATACATTTTCATCAGATTTTTAAAAACATGTATGCTTTTATAAAAAAGGGATTAGGATATGCACAAAGATACTTCCATTAAACCAAATATTTCAATACAACTAGTGTACCATTTTATCACAGAAGCAAGTCAATCCTTTTTCTCCTTGTTTGGGGACATTTTGGACTGCTTATGTGAAGAGTTTGAAATAAATGCTTAATGCATTTTAGTTCCTGAAATTATCAACACAGATTATTATAGACTTGATAGGATTATCAGCATAAACTAGATATAAACATTAACACAGTAGTTTATTACAATGGAATAACAATACAAATATTGACTAGGATTATCAAAGCCCCTGGTTTAAAAACGTATAATGACCAGCACAACTTGCTGTAGTGTCTTAGGAAGGCGGAACTGAACCATATAACACCCATTTAAATGTTTTTATCCAACTTGCCCTAGAATAAGGTACACATTCATCTATTTATAAGCGATAAAATCATTCATAGTCCATACCTTATACCATAGGATTTCAGGTTCTCTGGATGGTAGTAAAAAATCTTCTATGTCACGGCATGAAATTTCCTTGCTTTTGCTAAGTTCAGCTTTATCAAAGTACTTCATCTTGGAATTGTAGCACAGTCCAGTGTCATTTTCACCCACTGTCAGTGAGATGGATACTTTCATACAGTAAGTGGAGTTTCTGTAATGAAGCAGAATAAATATGGTGACCTGGTGTGAACAAAAAGCAACTGCTGTAAAGGCAGTGTATTTACTTCACTCAAAAAGGGAGACAGGGAGAGAGGGAGAAAAACTCTACAGATAATTAATGTATGGTATCATGGCTTATTCCACAGGGCTCATCTTGTCAGCCAGCTAAACAATGCTTGGTTCTGTTCAACCATTTGTATATTTTTCATATGCTAGAAAACAAATTTTATATTATATAAAAGTTTGGTTTGAAAAACTGTTCAATAGACATTTTTATCTAGATTTTATCTAGGAAAATAAAATAAAGGAAGATTTAGGTCAAGAACGAAGTCAAGCCTGGTCATAATTACGCTAAAATTGGTAAATTCATACTCAGCCATAAAAAAGAATGAAATAATGCCATTTGCAGGGACACGGATGGACCTAGCGATTGTCATACTGAGTGAAGTAAGTCAGACAGAGAAAGACAAATACCATATGATATCACATATGCAGAATCTAAAAAAAAATGGCACAAATAAACTTATTTACAAAACAGAAATAGAGAAAGTCTGGTCGCAGTCAGCTGCATCTGCGCTGGACCTGAGGTGGGCTCTAATACAAAAGAAGCCATCTATGGACTATTGGAGAGGACTGTGCCTCACCAAAAGATAAAGAAACAGAAGGCTGGAGAATCTCCACTGCTAGTTTAAGGACCCAAGAAAGCTGAATTTTGAGCTGGAAGTTTTCCTAATAGGAAACATCCTTGGGGAGACCTTCAAGATGGCAAAGGAGTAAGACGCGGAGATCACCTTCCTCCCCACAAATACATCAGAAATACATCTACATGTGGAACAACTCCTACAAAACACCTACTGAACGCTGGCAGAAGACATCAGACCTCCCAAAAGGCAAGAAACTCCCCACGTACCTGGGTAGGGCAAAAGAAGAAAGAAAAAACAGAGACAAAAGAATAGGGACAGGACCTGCACCAGTGGGAGGGAGCTGTGAAGGAGGAAAGGTTTCCACACACTAGAAGCCCCTTCACGGGCGGAGACTGCAGGTGGCGGAGGGGGGAAGCTTCAGAGCCACGGAGGAGAGCGCAGCCACAGGGGTGCGGAGGGCAAAGCGGAGAGATTCCTGCAGAGGATCGGTGCCAACCAGCACTCACCAGCCCGAGAGTCTTGTCTGCTCACCCGCCGGGGTGGGCGGGGGCTGGGAGCTGAGGCTCGGGCTTCCGGCAGATCCCTGGGAGAGGACTGGGGTTGGCGGTGCGAACAGAGCCTGAAGGGGTTAGTGCGCCACGGCTGGCCGGGAGGGAGTCCGGGAAAAAGTCTGGAGCTGCCGAAGGGACAAGAGACTTTTTCTTGCCTCTTTGTTTCCTGGTGCACGAGGAGAGGGGATTAAGAGGGCCGCTAAAGGGAGCTCCAGAAACGGGCGCGAGCTGCAGCTATCAGCGCGGACACCAGAGACGGGCATGGGACACTAAGGCCGCTGCTGCCGCCACCAAGAAGCCTGTGTGCGAGCACAGGTCACTCTCCACACCTCCCCTCCCAGGAGCTTGTGCAGCCCACCACTGCCAGGGTCCCATGATCCAGGGACAACTTCCCCGGGAGAACACACGGTGTGCCTCAGGCTGGTGCAATGTCATGCCGGTCTCTGCCGCCGCAGGCTCGCCCCACATCCGTACCCCTCCCTCCCCCCGGCCTGAGTGAGTCACAGCCCCAGAATCAGCTGCTCCTTTAACCCCATCCTGTCCGAATGGGAACACACGCCCTCAGAGGACCTACACTTAGAGGCGGGGCTAAATCCTAAACTGAACCCCAGCAGCTGTGCGAACAAAGAAGAGAAAGGGAAATCTCTCCCAGCAGCCTCAGGAGCAGTGGATTAAATCTCCACAATCAACTTGATATACCCTGCATCTGTGGAATGCCTGAATAGACAATGAATCATCCCAAATAGAGGCAGTAGACTTTGTAAGCAACTGTAGACTTGGGGTTTACTTTCTGCATCTAATTTGTTTCTGGGTTTATGTTTATCTTAGTTTAGTATTTAGAGTTTATTATCATTGGTAAATTTGTTTATTGATTTGGTTGCTCTCTTCCTTTATTTTTACATGTAGATATATATACTTACTTCCTTTTTCTCTTTTTGTGAGTGCGTATGTGTATGCTTCTTTGTGTGATTTTGTCTGTATAGCTTTGCTTCTACCATTTGTCCTAGAATTCGGTCTGTCCATATTGTTTTTCTTTTTTTTATTACTTTTAAATTTTAAATATTTTTTTATTTTAATAACTTTATTTTATTTTACTTTTTTCTTTTGATACTTTTTCTCTCCCTTTTTTTCTGAGCCATGTGCCTGACAGGGTCTTGGTGCTCCAGCCGGGTGTCAGGCCTGTGCCTCTGAGGTTGGATAGCTGAATTCAGGACACTGGTCGACCAGAGACGTCCTGGCTCCACGTAATATCAAACAGCAAAAGCTCTCCCAGAGATCTCCATCTCAACACCAAGAAACAGCTCCACTCCACGAACAGCAAGCTACAGTGCTGGACACCCTATGCGAAACAACTAGCAAGACAGGAACACAACCCCACCCATTAGCACAGAGGCTGCCTAAAATCATAATAAGGTCACAGACACCCCCAAACACACCACCAGACACAATCCTACCCACCAGAAAGACAAGATCCAGCCTCATCCTCCAGAACATAGGCACTAGTCCTCTCCAGCAGGAAGCCTACACAACCCACTGAAACAAACTTAGGCACTGGGGGCAGACATCAAAAAATAACAGGCACTACGAACCTGCAGCCTGCAAAAAGGAGACCCCAAACACAGTAAGTAAAGGAAAATGAGAAGACAGAGAAACACACAGCAGATGAAGGAGCAAGGTAAAAACCCACCAGACTAAACAAATGAAGAGGAAATAGGCAGTCTACCCGAAAAAGAATTCAGAGTAATGATAGTAGAGAAGAACAAAATCTCAGAAATAGAATGGAGAAAATACAAGAAATGTTTAACAAGTACCTACAAGAACTAAAGAGCAAACAATGATGAACAAGACAATAAATGAAATTTAAAATTCTGTACAAGGACTGAATAGCAGAGCAACTGAGGCAGAAGAATGGATAAGTGACCTGGAAGATAAAATAGTGGAAATAACTACTGCAGAGCAGAATGTAGAAAAAAGAATGAAAAGAATTGAGGACCATCTCACAGACTTCTGGGACAAAATTAAACATACCAACATTCAAATTATAGGGGTCCCAGAAGAAGAAGAGAAAAAGAGAGGGACTGAGAAAATATTTGAAGATATTATAGTTGAAAACTTCCCTAATAATGGCAAAGGAAATAGTCAATCAAGTCCAGGAAGCACAGACAGTCCCATACAGGATAAATCCGAGGAGAAACATGCCAAGACACATATTAATCACACTGTCAAAAATTAAATACAGAGAAAAAGTATTAAAAGCAGCAAGGGAAAAACAACAAATAACATACAAGGGAATCCCCACAAGGTTAACAGCTGATCTTTCAGCAGAAACTCTGCAAGTCAGAAAAGTGTCAGGACATATTTAAAGTGATGAAACAGACAAACCTACAAACAAGATTACTCTACCCAGCAAAGATCTCATTCAGATTCGACAGACAAATTAAAGCCTTTACAGACAAGCAAAGCTAAGAGAAGTCAGCACCACCAAACCAGCTTTACAACAAATGCTAAAGAAACTTCTCTAGGCAGGAAACACAAGAGAAGGAAAAGACCTACAATAACAAACCCAAAACAATGAAGAAAATGATAATAGGAACATATATATCGATAGCTACCTTAAATGTAAATGGTTTAAATGCTCCAACGAAAGACATAGACTGGCTGAATGGATACAAAAAGAAGACCCATATATATGCTGTCTACAAGAGACCCAATTCAGACCTAGGGACACATACAGACTGAAAGTGAGGGGATGGAAAAAGATATTCCATGCAAATGGAAATTAAAGGAAAACTGGAGTAGCAATTCTCATATCAGACAAAATAGACTTTAAAAAAAAGACTATTAAAAGAGACAAAGAAAGACACTACATAATGATCAAGGGATCAATCCAAGAAGAGGATATAACAATTGTAAATATTTATGCACCGAACATAGGAGCACTTCAATACATAAGGCAAATGCTAACACCCATAAAAGGGGAAATCGACACTAACACAATCACAGTAGGGGACTTTAACAGCCCACTTTCACCAAAGGACAGATCATCAAAAATGCAAAGAAATAAGGAGACACAAGCTTTAAATGATACATTAAATAAGATGGACTTAAATGATATTTATAGGACATTCCATCCAAAAACAACAAAATACACTTTCTTCTCAACTGCTCATGGAAAATTCTCCAGGATAGATCATATCTTGGGTCACAAATGAAGCCTTGGTAATTTTAAGAAAACTGAAATCGTATCAAGTGTCTTTTCCAACCACAACACTATGAGACCAGATATGAATTACAGGAAAAAACCTGTAAGAAATACAAACACAGGGAGGCTAAACAACACACTACTAAATAACCAAGAGATCACTGAAGAAATCAAAGAGGAAATAAAAAAAACCCAGAAACAAATGACAATGAAAACACAACGACCCAAAACCTATGGGATGCAGCAAAAGCAGTTCTAAGAGGGAAGTTTATAGCAATACAATCCTACCTCAAGAAACAAGAAACATCTCAAATAAACAATCTAACCTTACATCTAAAGCAATTAGAGAAAGAAGAACAAAAAAACCCAAAGTTAGCAGAAGGAAAGAAGTCATAAAGATCAGAGAAGAAATAAATGAAAAAGAAATGAAGGAAACAGTAGCAAATACCAATAAAACTAAAAGCTGGTTCTTTGAGAAGATTAAAAAAAATTGATAAACCATTAGCCAGGCTCATCAACGAAGAAAGAGAGAAGACTCAAATCAATAGAAGTAGAAATGAAAAAGGAGAAGAAACAACTAACACTGCAGAAATACAAAGGATTATGAGAGATTACTATAAGCCATTATATGCCAGTAAAATGGACAACGTGGAAGAAATGGACAAATTCTTAGAAAAGCACAACCTTCTGGGACTGAACCAGGAAGAAATAGAAAATATAAACAGACCAATCACAAGCACTGAAATTGAAAATGTGATTAAAAATCTTCCAACAAACAAAAGCCCAGGACAAGATGGCTTCACAGGCGAATTCTATCAAACATTTAGAGAAGAGATAACACCTATCCTTCTCAAACTCTTCCAAACTATGGCAGAGGGAGGATCACTCCCAAACTCATTCTACGAGGCCACCATCACCCTGACACCAAAACCAGACAAATATGTCACAAAGAAAGAAAACTACAGGCCAATATCACTGGTGAACATAGATTCAAAAATCCTCAACAAAATAATAGCAGACAGAATCCAACAGCATATTAAAAGGATCATACACCATGATCAAGAGAGGTTTATCCCAGGAATGCAAGGATTCTTCAATATATGCAAATCAATCAATGTGATATATATATATCAATATTAACAAATTGAAGGATAAAAACCATATGATCTCAATAGATTCAGAAAAAGCTTTTGACAAAATTCAACACCCATTTATGATAAAAACCCTCCAGACAGTAGGCACAGAGGGAACTTTCATCAACATAATAAAGGCCATATATGACAAACCCACAGCCAACATTGTTCCCAATGGTGAAAAACTGAAACCATTCCCTCTAAGATCAGGGACAAGACAAGGTTGTCCACTCTCACTACTATTATTTAACATAGTTTTGGAAGTTTTAGCCACAGCAATCAGAGAAGAAAAAGAAATAAAAAGAATCCAAATTGAAAAAGAAGTAAAGCTGTCACTGTTTGCAGATGACATGATAGTATACATAGAGAATCCCAAAGATGCTACCAGAAAACTACTAGAGGTAATCAATGAATTTGGTAAAGTAGCAGGATACAAAACTAATGTACAGAAATCTCTTACATTCCTATACAGTAATGATGAAAAATCTGAAAGAGAAATTAAGGAAACACTCCCATTTACCACTGCAACAAAAAGAATAAAATACCTAAGAATAAACCTACCTAAGGAGACAAAAGACCTGTAGCAGAAAACTGTTAAGACACTGATGAAAGAAATTAAAGATAATACAAACAGATGGAGAGATACACCATGTTCCTGGATTGGAAGAATCAATATTGTGAAAATAACTATACTACCCAAAGCAATCTACAGATTCAATGCAATCCCTATCAAACTACCACTGGCAATTTTTACAGAACTAGAACAAAAAATTTCACAATTTGTATGGAAACACAAAAGACTCTGAATGGCCAAAGCATTCTCGAGAAAGAAAAACGGAGCTGGAGGAATCAGGCTCCCGGACTTCAGACTATACTACAAAGCGAAAGTAATCAAGATAGTATGGTACTGGCACAGAAACAGAAATATAGATCAGTGGAACAGGATAGAAAGCCCAGAGATACACCCATGCAGATATGGTCACCCTATTTTTGATAAAGGAGGCAAGACTATACAATGGATAAAAGACAGCCTCTTCAATAAGTCATTCTGGGAAAACTGGACAGCTACATGTAAAAGACTGAAATTAGAACACTCCCTAACACCATACACAAAAATAAACTAAAAATGGATTAAAGACCTAAATGTAAGGCCAGACACTATAAAACTCTTACAGGAAAACACCGGCAGAACACTCTATGACATACATCACAGCAAGATCCTTTTTGACCCTCCTAGAGAAATGGAAATAAAAGGAAAATAAGCAAGTGGGACCTAACAAAAATTAGTCTTTTACACAGCAAAGGAAACCATGCACCAGATGAAAAGACAACTCTCAGAATGGGAGAATATATTTGCAAATGAAGCAACTGACAAAGGATTAATCTCCAGAATTTACAAGCAGCTCATGCAGCTCAATATGAAAAAACCAAACAACCCAATCAAAAAATGGGCAGAAGACCTAAATAGACATTTCTCCAAAGAGGACATATAGATGGCCAAGAAGCAAATGAAAAGCTGCTCAACATCACTAATTATTAGAGAAATGCAGATCAAAACTACTATGAGTTATCCCCTCACACCAGTCAGAATGGCCATCATCAGAAAATCTACAAACAACAAATGCTGGAGAGGGTGTGGAGAAAAGGCAACCCTCTTGCACTGTTGGTGGGAATGTAAATTGATACAGCCACTATGGAGAACAGTATGGAGGTTCCTTAAAAAACTAAGAAAAGAACTACCGTACTACCCAGCAATCCCACTACTGGGCATATACCCTGAGAATACCATAACTGAAAAAGAGTCAAGTACTGCAATGTTCATTGCAGCTCTATTTACAATAGCCAGGACATGGAAACAACCTAAATGTCCAGCGACAGATGAATGGGTAAAGAAGATGTGGCCCATATATACAATGGAATATTACTCAGCCATAAAAAGAAACGAAACTGAGCTATTTGTAGTGAGGTGGATGGATCTAGAGTCTAACATATAGAGTGAAGTCAGAAACAGGAAAACAAATACTGTACGCTAACACATATGTATGGAGCCTAGAACAACAACAACAACAAAAGGTTCTGAAGAACCTAGGAGCAGGACAAGAATAAAGACGCAGACGTAGAGAATGGACTTGATGACACGGGGAGGGGGAAGGTAAGCTGGGATGAAGTGAGAGAGTGGCATGGACATATATATATTTTACATTTACCAAATGTAAAATAGATAGCTAGTGGGAAGCAGCCACATAGCACAGGGAGTTCAGCTCCGTGTCTAGTGACCACCTAGAGGGGTGGGATAGGTAGGGTGGGAGGGAGACGCAAGAGGGAGGGGATATGGGGATATATGTATACATATAGCTGATTCACTTTGTTATAAAGCAGAAACTAACACACCATTGTAAAGCAATTATACTCCAATAAAGATGTTATGAAAAAGTAAAAAACCAAAAAATGGAAATAGAGTCGCAGGTGTAGAAAACAAACTAATGGTTACCAAGGGGGAAATGGGGGGAGGGATAAATTTGGAGATTGGGACTGGCATATACACACTACTATATATAAAACAGATAACTAATAAGAACCTACTGTGTAGTACAGGGAACTCTCTACTCAATACTCTGTAATGATATACATGGGAAAAGAATCTAAAAAAGAGTGGATAGGGACTTCCCTGGTGGTCCAGTGGTTAAGACTCTGTGCTTCCAATGCAGGGTGCACGGGTTCGATTCCTGGTCAGGGAACTAAGATCCTGAGTGCCACACGGTGCGGCCAAAAAATAAAAATTAAAAAAACAAAAATAAAAAGAATGGATATACGTATAACTGATTCACTTTGCTGTACAGCAGGAACTACCACAACGTTGTAAATCAACTATACTCCAATACAGATTAGTTTAAAATAAAATAGAATTGGTAAACTGAACAAAGAAGGAGAAAAATGTAACTGACCTATTAAGCATAATGGAAGAATGTGAGAAGGGCATTCTGCGGACCTCTGATTTACAGTCAGTCAGTCAGAAGTGGAGGTAATATTGTGGACTAGCAATTAGCATCTGAATTGTGTGTGTCACGGGTGGGGGCAGTCACGTGAAACTGAGCCCTTAACCTGTAGGATCTGATGCTAAGTCCAGGTAAACAGTGTCCGAAATGAACTGAATTGTAGGACATCCAGCAGGTTGAAGAATTGCTTGGTGTGGGAAAAACCCCACATAACTGGTATGAGAAGTGTTGAGAGTAGAGGAGAAAAACAGAGTTTTCCATTACTGTTAGTTATTCAGCTTTATATTGGGTAACAAAGAAAATTTCCACAAAATTAGAATTTAGGGCTACTGATTGTAGATTTCTCTAGCTTCATATAATATGTACTCTACAAGTATATCTAAAATATTTAATAGGTGAAACCATCAGCCATTAAACAGTCAATTAGTAGCCTGAAAAATGTCCTGAGAGAATGTGCTTAGGTATTTTGCTAGAATGATGAGACATATTCCCTGCTTCCAGTCCCTCACACTCCAGAAGTGATACACAAGTAAATAGTTAAAATTCAAGGTGGTAAGAACTACAAAGGGGTATGTACCACACAGTAGTGTCAGAGAAAGAAACAAGAAGACCTCAATAATTGTGATATCTGGGTATCTTAAAGTGTGAGTAAGAATTTAACAATTTTAAGAAAGGTTATTTCAGAGAATAGTATGCACAAAGGCTTGAAGGCATGACACAACTTGGCATGTTTGAGGAATTGCAAAAAATTTGGTGTGGCTGGGTTATAAAATAGTGGTAAAGGAACAGCAGGAACTGAGACTGGAGGTGCGGGCAGGAGCCAGACTTAAAGTCCTGTAAAGCCACCATAAGGACTTTGGACTTTATGCTGGGAAATGATGACATTTGGATTTTGGAAAGATTTCTCTGACTGTAGTGAGATAAATGGATTGGATTGGATTGCAAGGAGGGCTAAGTACAGTGAGACAAATTAGAAAGCAACTGCATTCATTCAGGAAAAAAAAGGCAACTCCAACAAAGGCAATGCCCAGTGAGATAGGAAGGAGGGATCATGTTCAAAATATATTAAAGATATAGAATAATGTAACAGTGAAGGAGTGAAGGAAAGAGAGAGGCATACAAGATGATAAAGAATTTTTTCAGATGAGTATATGAAAGGTAGAGTCAATCTTTTAGTATGCAAGATACTGAAAAGGAAACAGCTTTGAGAGAAAGGAAAGTGTGTTAAATTTTAGCTTGAGCTTCACACTCAAGAGGGGGAAAAAATCCTCTTTGGAGCTGCCAGCGATATTGCTCATGCATTATTTATTAATTTAACTCCAGTACAGACTGGAGCATGACCTACTCAGGCTCATTTTAAGATAATTTTTTCAGAAAAAAATACCTAAGTTATTAACTATCTTAGGATGCATTCAAATGTGTGTTAAGAAAATATTCAAGGTTTTAGAAAAATACTGATATGTGTAGAACACGTTAGAATTCTTAAAGAACAGACTTTTCTAGGAAGTAAATCAGTGAATTCTAATCTTGAACCTTCCACATTAATCTTACAAATGCAGGAATTTTTCTATTCAAACTTATACTGTTGTCGATTTCCCCACACCTCCTTGTATCAAATACCGGGCCTTTTTTTTCTTACAGGCAGTTGGGTTAAGAGTAAGATCTCTAAAGCCCAACTGCAGAGTTTCAGATTCCAGCCCAATCACTCATTACTTTTGAAATTAGGGAAAGTTACTTGACTCAGCCTTCCATTTCCTCATTTGTACAAGGAGAAAATAATACCAAAGACCTCACAGGTTGCTGTGGGAATCAAGCATGTTAAAACACAGTGTCAGTCTTTTAGTGAGCACTCAGTAAGTATTACAGCTTATCATCAGTACTGCGTCTCTTTTTCCTACTTCCTTTATATTTCTATTTTGCAGTAGGGCTAAACAGTGTTTGTTTACAAGGCAGGTTAGATAGGCAATATCACTGTGACGATGCCTTCAGTTCTGTGGTGTTTAATGACTGTGAAGCGTAAGAATCCAGATAAGTCCTGGGATACCTGATTGCGTTGGACAAGAATGAGAAAAGTTTATGAAAAATACGACTCTTTACCTCAGCCACCCCCTCTTGATCTACTATAAATGCAACTGACCCCTAATTTTCAGAAAGTGGCTCCAGACGAACACCCTTAGATGTTCTTATTTTCCTGTCTTTTATTCCCTAGCTTTGTGAGGTGACTGCTGATTTACTACTGTCTGGTAATGTCTGGAATTCCAGACTCCCCAGGATAGCACTATTTTCAAATTACTTTCCATGTTTTAATACTTGTTTACTGTTTCTGTTCATCAAGAGGTGATTTAAAAAGCTAAAAATAAAGCAGCATCCAATGAATGCTACAGTCCTATTTACTGAGAAGAGCTAACAGGAAGCAAGCAACTTGTGACACATTAACAAACATATGATCCCCCTGAGGGGAATTAGACACTCTCAAAGTCAAGAGTCCCATCCGACATCATTAAATTTGCAGCACGACTGCTACAGCACTGTGGCTCTCTGCAGTCGGGGAAATACCGTGGAATGCGGTAAATGGGGAAAAAATGCTCCTCCAGGATTTACGGTAAAAAATCATCAGCACATATATACTCAGCTTCTATTGTTTTAACAGATTAGCTGCAATCTAGGCAAAAGTTAAATCATGACTGCTGGTTCCAATGTTTATAAAATGGGTAGAGAGAGACAGGATATTACAGGCATGTGGACAAAACAGTTGTTCATAAATGAGAGTCAAAACTCATCTTTTCGTGAAGAAATGATATTAAGGTGAAATTTTTTCAAAACCTAGTTTTCTCTGGCAAGGGTAACCCTGCAGGACCCACCAAGTACACAAAATGTATTGTACAAACAGTTTAGAGAGAGCTACTTCTTTCAGCCTCCTGAGGTTACAGCAAAGAGACCCAAAGCCTAAAGAAGTCAATGATTTGTCTAAGTTCTACTAATTGGTGGCAGAAATGGGATTAGAACTCATATCTCCTAACCTCTAATTCATTGGTCTCTTCTATATACTACTGAAGATAAGTAGTGCTGGGTTAGCACACATAAACTATATACACATTGTTTAAAACAAAAGAAAGTTACCTACTCTTAGCCCTGATTTTATATTATTTTATATTCTAGAATAGATGCCTACTGGAGAAAGGCAGAACATGCTCTAACTTAGATTTCTTTGAAAAGTTAGGTCCTTAAGCTCCCAAACATCTAATAAAGAATAAGATGGAGCAAGCAGCAGGTATTAAAGAAATATCATGGTTTCTTCAGCTCTTTCTACTACACACTTTCTATATATATATATATATATATATATATATATATACTTGTAAAAGAAATGGCTTCTGAAAGGACTGGCTTAGGGCCCTGTCTTATCAGGAAGAAGGAAATCTAGCCTAAATCCAGTGCAGATACTGGGGATTATCAAATATTTTTGGACATAATCAAGAAGTAAATCTATGACACAAAAAATAAAGTTAGAATACTTTCTGGAAGTAGTCTCTGGAAGTCAGTACAGTGTATCGAAGTTCTCCATAGGTTCCTTAGTGGTGTGTTACTTTGAAAAAGTGAAAGATTCTGAATTGGCATGCATGGGAGCCACCAGAGATTTTATAATTTATCTTTTGAAGGATGACAACATCACGCAGCTACAGATTGAGGTGTGGAAATTTGGGTAGTGCAGGCAGGGGGTAAGAAAGAAAAATATGTGTGGGAAGAGAAATTTTGTATATTGCCTAATTAGCTATAGAGTAAAATAAAAGCCACTTTATGCCATACCTAAGGGTAGCACAGTTTCGATCATTCTGTAATCACACCCCCTATGCATGATAAACCATAACACTCAGTGTTTCTCTCCACTCTAACAGAATTACCAGTAACATGATTGTTAAATATGTCCTCTAACGGCGGCGCCACTAAACACTTGACCTGTATATTATGTTAATTTCCTGGTCCCTAGGGGAAATAATAACATTTCCATAATGTTTGGAAATCTCTTCCCACTTATGAAGTGCTGAGAAAGACAGGGATTTGATCAATGTTTTTTAAGGATTAAGTTGTTTTAGGCTTCTATGTTTTATATGGTTTACTCTAACATTCACTGGTCATTTTTCAAGTCATAATCTTTTGTACATAATTTTTGTGTGTGAAAACAAAAGCATAGAGTATTCTTGAAGGGTTACAAACATTTGGGCACTGAAAAGCAGCACAGAGGGATGGAAGATCTGAAAGTTCAGTTACTACAGAACGGAGAAGAACTCCATTGTTTGGAAGGTGACTCCTTAACCATAAATGTGACTGTACTGTTTAATCTTTCGTTGTGAAAATAAAACGTTGGGAATCAAAAATGTCAGGGTTAGATTGTGGAAGGAACCTCTTACAGTTTGTTAAGCCTTAAATATACTTTGACAGTTTATTTCTAATCTTAAAGCCTTTCAATTTTTCTATCTGTAATTTTTCTTCTATCAGTCCTTATGGTGATGCCTGAAGCTATGTGTGTGGCCCCTCTATCTTATCTTTCTTACACACACTATGCTTACAGCTCCTGACACTAAATGTGAAATTTGTTTGGATTAGGTTTGCTTTTCAGAAGAGCTCTGGAGGACCTATTGATTTAACTGTGGTTGAAATCAGTGCTTCTGAAAAGATTAGAGTAAGAACACTGAGCAACTGATAAGACTTAAAATGCCAATTTATTGCCTTCTTGTTTGAAATTCTTTCTTAATAATTTAACCTGTAAGTTGAACTTCATCCTCAATCTTCTGCTAACTATAAATTCAAAATAATTATCTCCCACTTTCTGACAGAAAGTGAATAATATAATTTTATCATTTTAATTTTTCTAGCCTAGTATTCCTGGAATATTAGACTTGAGGAGGCGTCAGTGTGTGAAATTCCAGTCTAGTATTTCTCCACCTGAGTTATTCTTGGGCACGAGAACTTTCAAACTTCACCACTATAGACCCCAAGGTCTCCTTCTAGACCTCTTCTGGAGGGAAAGAAAAAGAGAGAGAGAGAGATTAAACAAACAAACAAACAAACATGTCACTGAAGGAAACTGAGGCTCAGGAAGCGGTCTCAAGGTCATATAAATGACAAATTTCTTCAGAGAAGCTATGGCTGACCTCCTCTATCACTATCCATTTTATCTCTGTTTATTTTCTTCATAACAATCACAATTTGTAATTAACTGTTTTCCCTTATTTTGCTGCCTCCGCTGTTAATATGTATTCTTCTCCTAATAGGTAAAATGAGAGAGATAGCTGTATGCTGTTTGAATTCTTAAAGGCATATATTTTTAACAAGGTAAAATTCACGCAACATAAAATTAACCGTTTGAAAGTGCACAGTGAAGTGTCATTTAGTACATCCATAATGTTGTGCAGCCATCACCTCTTATTCTAAGACATTTTCATCATTCAAAAAGGAAATCCATACCCATTAGCAATCACTCCCCATTTCTCCATCCCCATAGCCCCTGAAAACCACCAATCTGCTTTCTGTCATTATGGATTTGCTTACTTGCAATATTTCATATAAAAGAAATCATACAATATGTGGACTTTTGTGTCTGGTTTCTTTCCCTTAGCATAATATGTTCAAGGTTCATTCCCGCTACAGTATGTATCTGTACTTCCCTCCTTGTTTTGGCTTAATAATAGCCTACTGTATGGATATATCATATTTAGTTTCTTGGTATATAAGCTGATGAACATTTGAGTTTGTTTCCACATTTTGGCTATTGAGAATAATGCTGCTATGAACATTCACCTACAAGTATTTGTTTGAGTGTCTTCTTTCAGTAGTTTTGGGTGCATACTTAGAAGTGGAAATGTTGAGTCATATGGTTATGCTATGCTTAACTTTTAAATGATTCAGGCACTTTAAAAAAAATCTCTTAGGCTCTTTCTCCCTTTCTGAACACTCCAGTTTCTTCTGACACATGGAGAATAATCCATTATAAGAATTTGTTCAGCGATGGCCAATGCAGCATAAGGACTTAAGAAGCCTAATGATTTCCCTAAGTGTCTTGTACAGTGCCAGACATATAACAGGCACTCTCAATAAACATTTGTTAAATGAATGAATGAATGAACTATTAGTTAATGGCTACGAAATTCTGATTTACATTTATTTTTTGCTTAATCGCTCTAAACAACCCTCACCTACATCCTACTGCACTACTTTTCCCTCCTCTCCCTGTACGCTTCTTTGACATAGCACACACTTCTTGACAGTGGATGTGGTAAGCAAATGTCTCTTCCAGGCCAGGCAAAAACTGTAACACAGCTATAAAGACTTCCTGGCAATGAATAGCTACTTGCAACCACCTGATTATCTCTTCCCACCCTGCATACAACAGACCTTCTTTTCAGCATAGTTGACCTCCTTGATTTGAAAGATATCCCACTACTGGGCATATACCCTGAGAAAACCATAATTCTCAAAGAGTCCTGTGCCACAATGTTCACTGAAGCTCTGTTTACAATAGCCAGGACATGGAAGCAACCTAAGTGTCCATCAACAGAGGAATGGATAAAGAACATGTGGTACATATATACAATGGAATACAACTCAGTCATAAAAAGGAATGAAATTGGGTCATTTGTAGAGACGTGGATGGATCTAGAGACTGTCATTATGAGTGAAGTAAGTCAGAAAGAGAAAAATAGAAATCGTATATTAACACATATATGTGGAATCTGAAAAATTTTGTATAGACGATCTTATTTACAAAGCAGAAATAGAGACACAGACGTGGAGAACAAACATGGATACCAAGGGGGAAACGGGGTGGGATGAATTGGGAGATTGGGATTGACATATACACACTATTGATACTACGTATAAAATAGATAACTAATGAGAACCTACTTTATAGCACAGGGAACTGTACTCAATGCTCTGTGGTGACCTAACTAGGAAGGAAACCCAAAAAAGATTTATGTATACATGTATCTCCTCTTTGCTATACAGTAGAAACTAACACAACATTGTAAAGCAACCATACTCCAATAAAAATTAAAAACAAAAAACAAAATCCCAATACTGCATTGTATACTTGAAAGTTGCTAAGAGAGTAGATCCTAGATGTTCTCACAAGAGAAAAAAAAAGAAGTTAAATATGTGAAGTGATGGATGTGTTAACTAATCATATTGTGGTAATTATTTCAGAGTCTGTCTGTATATCAAAATGTTTTGTTGTACACCTTAAACTAACACAATGCTATGTGTCAATTGTATCTCAATAAACCTGGAAGAAAAGAAAACAGATAAATAAATTTTTTAAAAAAGAAAGATAAAGGAAAGATAAGGGAACAGAAGAATAAATGTGTGAGCCACATTTGCGTCAGTTGCTAATCACTTTTTTCTCTCCAAGCATCACACAGGCAGTTTTTTCTAACGTGATTATAATAGTTCTTGCACTCTTAAATCTTGCTCCTAGAATGTTGTGGAAAAGAGGTGAACCAGGATCCAGACACATGGCTAATTCTACACCCCACCTCTCATTTTATAATGAAAATTCCAGGGAAACTTCCATTAGAGTAAAAGAAAGTCTACACTGATCTTTAAAGAAGACAGAGAACTACCAGAGTCTGCTGAAATTTACCCATGTACAAATAGATTTTTCAGAGTTATATTAATTTTCTGAAATTTAAAAACATATCAATACTTTTTCCGCTACTGTGTGTAAACCAAATCTGGACAATGTCAGCAAATAGCTGCTATAAATCAGTGATTTTTTTTTCTACTAATACTTCTCTAAACATTTTTGGAATATAATAATGGCATACCTTTTATTCATTTTTATTTTGCAGGTCAGTATTTCCTGATAATAGCTTTGCTTTCCTTGACTTCAAAATAAAAATATAAGTGATAAGTAAAATTAACTGTGAAGATGGTAAATAAACTTAGTGATAATGGGCATTTATATTGTATACTTAACTACACATAGTAGACAAAACCTGAATCTATTCCACAAAATCGACCAAGGTGCAGATTTCCAGACTCTGGAGACTGGTGTAATTTTGAAGACACAGTGTTTACCAAAATTTGCAGTCAGAGTTCTCATGTAGAGTGACTTCTTTGAACTTAGCATATTTAGAAAGTTACCCTACTTCTACAGACACAAAGAAGATAGAACAGTGTATCTGTATCCGGGAAAACTATTCCTCACTCAAGAAAGGTTTGGGGGAAATGGAAATGGAAGTTAGATATTCTCCTTGAAGAATAGATTGCAGCCACCTTCCTGAATTCACATGTTCACAGCACCGAGTGCTCCAATTTGAAGATAACATGTGAGATCCTGCTTGCTTTTCCATCGCTTTCCAATGTCATATTTTTCAATTCTTTCCCCTCCTTTTCTGTTGTTATGGTTTGAGGCAGTTTCATTCTATGTAAATTCAGCATACTGCCTCTTAAACGTCTCATAGCAAAGGCAAGCCATTTCACAGAAACAAAACAAAACCATTGAGCAGGGGACACTCAAAATAATACAGGAATTAATATATTAACTATCATTTATTAGAAGAGTGAATTAAATATCATTTATTGAGCATTTAAAATGCATTCATTCAGTCAATACATATTTACTGAGCAAAAACTATGTGCTTGGCCCAGCTGGGGATAAAGCAGTGAATATACAAAGTATTTGGTTTTATGACACTTATATTCTACTGAGAGGAAATGGTGGGGGAAAGAACATTGCGCAAAAAGCTTTATACAAAACTAATTCACACCCATTATTATAACTATTAAAAAAAAAGGAAAACAAGTTTTGGCTAAGATATGGAGAAGTTGGAACCCTTGTGCATTACTGCTGGGAACGTAAAATAGTGCAGCTGCTATGGAAAACCAGTTTGGAGGTTCTTCAAAAAGTTAAACAAAGAATTACCACATGATCCAGCAATGCCACCCCTAGTTATATACCTAAAAGAATTGAAACCAGAGATGTATACAGATACTTGTACAACAATGTTCATAACAGCATTACTCACAATAGCCAAAAGGTGAAAAAAACTCAAATGTCCACCAAAAGATGAAGGAACAAAACATGGTATATACATACAATATTATTTGGACTTTAAAAGAATGAAATTCTGATACTGGTTACAAAATGGATGAAGCCTGAAAACATTTTGCTAAGTGAAATAAGTCAAGACACAAAGGACAAATACTGTATGACTCCATTTACATAATATACCTAGAATAGGAAAATTCCTAGAGATAAAATGAGAATAGCAGCTACCCTGTGCTGTGGTGGGGAGGAAGGAATGGGCAATCACTGTTTAATGGGTACAGAGTTTCTGTTTGGGATGAAGAAAAATATCTAGAAATGGATAGTGGTGATGATTGAGCAACACTGTGGATGTAATTAATGCCACTAAATTGTAGAATTAAAAATGGTAAATTTTGTTATGCATATTTTACCACAATAAAAAATTAAATTTTACATTTTATGTGGGAGAATCTTATGATATGTGAATTATATCTCAATAAAGTTATCCTTATTTATTAACATCTTTATTGGAGTATAATTGCTTTACAATGGTGTGTTAGTTTCTGCTTTACAACAAAGTGAATCAGTTATACATATACACGTTCCCATATATCTTCCCTCTTGCGTCTCCCTCCCTCCCATCCTCCCTATCCCACCCCTCTACATGGTCACAAAGCACCAAGCTGATTTCCCTGTGCCATGTGGCTGCTTCCTACTAGCTACCCACCCTACGTTTGGTAGTGTACATATATCCATGCCACTCTCTCACTTTGTCCCAGCTTACCCTTCCCCCTCCCCATATCCTCAAGTCCATGCTCTAGTAGGTCTGGTTTTACTTCCGTCCTACCCCTAGTGTCTTCATGACATTTTATTTTCTTAGATTCCATATATATGTGTTAGCATATGGTATTTGTTTTTCTCCTTCTGACTTATTTCACTCTGTATGACAGACTCCAGGTCTATCCACCTCATTACAAATACCTCAATTTCGTTTCTTTTTATGGCTGAGTAATATTCCATTGTATATGTGTGCCACATGTTCTTTATCCATTCCTCTGTTGATGGACACTTAGGTTGCTTCCATGTCCTGGCTATTGTAAACAGAGCTGCAATGAACATTTTGGTACATGACTCTTTTTGAATTATGGTTTTCTCAGGGTATATGCCCAGGAGTGGGATTGCTGGGTCATATGGTAGTTCTATTTGTAGTTTTTTAAGGAACCTCCATACTGTTCTCCATAGTGGCTGTATCAATTTACATTCCCACCAGCAGGGCAAGAGGGTTCCCTTTTCTCCACACCCTCTCCAGCATTTATTGTTTCTAGATTTTCTGATGATGCCCATTGTGACTGGTGTGAGATGATATCTCATTGTAGTTTTGATTTGCATTTCTCTAATGATTAATGATGTTGAGCATTCTTTCATGTGTTTGTTGGCAATCTGTATATCTTCTTTGGAGAAATGTCTTTTTAGGTCTTCTGCCCATTTTTGGATTGGGTTGTTTGTTTTTTTTGTAATTGAGCTGCATGAGTTGCTTGTAAATTTTGGAGATCAATCCCTTGTCAGTTGCATCATTTCCAACTATTTTCTCCCATTCTGCAGGTTGTCTTTTGGTCTTATTTATGGTATCCTTTGCTGTGCAAAAGCTTTTAAGTTTCATTAGGTCCCATTTGTTTATTTTTGTTTTTATCTCCATTTCTCTAGGAGGTGGGTCAAAAAGGATCTTGCTGTGATTTATGTCATAGAGTGTTCTGCCTATGTTTTCCTCTAAGAGTACGATAGTGTCTGGCCTTATGTTTAGGCCTTTAACCAACTTTGAGTTTATTTTTGCGTATGGTGTTACGGAGTGTTCTAATTTCATACTTTTACATGTACCTGTCCAGTTTTCACAGCGCCACTTATTGAAGAGGCTGTCTTTTCTCCACTGTATATTCTTGCCTCCTTTATCAAAGATAAGGTGACCATATGTGTGTGGGTTTACCTCTGGGCTTTCTATCCTGTTCCACAGGTCTATATTTCTGTTTTTGTGCCAGTACCATACTGTCTTGATTACTGTAGCTTTGTAGTATAATCTGAAATCAAGGAGCCTGATTCCTCCAGCTCCATTTTTCGTTCTCAAGATTGCTTTGGCTATTCAGGGTCTTTTGTGTTTCCATACAAATTGTGAAATTTTTTGTTCTAGTTCTGTAAAAAATGCCAGTGGTACTTTGATAGGGATTGCATTGAATCTGTAGATTGCTTTGGGTAGTAGAGTCATTTTCACAATGTTGATTCTTCCACTCCAAGAACATGGTATATCTCTCCATCTGTTTGTGTCATCTTTGATTTCTTTCATCAGTGTCTTACAGTTTTCTGCATATAAGTCTTTTGTCTCCTTAGGTAGGTTTATTCCTAGATATTTTATTCTTTTTGTTGCAATGGTAAATGGGAGTGTTTCCTTAATTTCACTCTCAGATTTTTCATCATTCGTGTATAAGAATGCCAGAGATTTCTGTGCATGAATTTTGTATCCTGCAACTTTACCAAATTCATTGATTAGCTCTAGTAGTTTTCTGGTAGCATCCTTAGGATTCTCTATGTATACTATCATGTCATCTGCAAACAGTGACAGCTTTACTTCTTCTTTTCCTATTTGGATTCCTTTTATTTCTTTTTCTTCTCTGATTGCTGTGGCTAGAACTTCCAAAACTAGGTTGAATAAGAGTGGTGAGAGTGGGCAACCTTGTCTTGTTCCTGATCTTAGTGGAAATGGTTTCAGTTTTTCACCATTGAGGACGATGTTGGCTGTGGGTTTGTCATATACGGCCTTTATTACATTGAGGAAAGTTCCCTCCATGCCTACTTTCTGCAGGGTTTTTATCATAAATGGGTGTTGAAATTTGTTAAAAGCTTTCTCTGCATCTATTGAGATGATCACATGGTTTTTCTCCTTCAGTTTGTTGATATGGGGTATCACATTGATTGATTTGTGTATATTGAAGAATCCCTGCAATTCCTGGAATAAACCCCACTTGATCATGGTGTATGATCCTTTTAATGTGCTGCTGGATTCTGTTTGCTAGTATTTTGTTGAGGATTTTTGCATCTATGTTCATCAGTGATATTGGCCTGTAGTTTTCTTTCTTTGTGACATGTCTGTCTGGTTTTGGTATCAGGGTGATGGTGGCCTCGTAGAATGAGTTTGGGAGTGCTCCTCCCTCTGCTATCTTTTGGAAGAGTTTGAGAAGGATAGGTGTAAGCCCTTCTCCAAATGTTTGACAGAATTCGCCTGTGCAGCTATCTGGTCCTGGGCTTTTGTTTGTTGGAAGATTTTTAATCACAGTTTCAATTTCAGTGCTTGTGATACGTCTGTTCATATTTTCTATTTCTTCCTGGTTCAGTCTCGGCAGGTTGTGCATTTCTGAGAATTTGTCCATTTCTTCCAGGTTGTCCATTTTATTGGCATAGAGTTGCTTGTAATAATCTCTCATATTCTTTTGTATTTCTGCAGTGTCAGTTGTTACTTCTCCTTTTTCATTTCTAATTCTAATGATTTGAGTTTTCTCTCTTTTTTCCTTGAAGAGTCTGGCTAATGGTTTATCAATTTCGTTTATCTTCTCAAAGAAGCAGCTTTTAGTTTTATTGATCTTTGCTATCGTTTCCTTCATTTCTTTTTCATTTATTTCTGATCTGAACTTTAAGACTCCTTTCCTTCTGCTAACTTTGTTTTTTTGTTGTTGTTCTTCTTCTTTCTCTAATTGCTTTAGGTGTAAGGTTAGGTTGTTTATTTGAGATGTTTCCTGTTTCTTAAGGTAGGATTGTATTGCTATAAACTTCCCTCTAACTTAGAAGTGCTTTTGCTGCATACCACAGGTTGTGGGTCATTGTGTTTCCATTGTCATTTGTTTCTAGGTACTTTTTGTTTTCCTCTTTGATTTCTTCAGTGATCACTTCGTTATTAAGTAGTGTGTTGTTTAGCCTCCATGTGTTTGTATTTTTTACAAATCTTTTCCTGTAGTTGATATCTAGTCTCATAGCATTGTGGTTGAAAAGATACTTGAAATGATTTCAATTTTCTTAAATTTACCAAGGCTAGATTTGTGAACCAAGATATCATCTATCCTGGAGAATGTTCCATGAGCACTTGTGAAAAATGTGTATTCTGTTGTTTTTGGATGGAATGTCCTATAAATATCAATTAAGTCCATCTTGTGTAATGTATCATTTAAAGCTTGTGTTTCCTTATTTATTTTCATTTTGGATGATCTGTCCATTGGTGACAGTGGGGTGTTAAAGTCCCCTACTATGATTGTGTTACTGTCAATTTCCCCTTTTATGGCTGTTAGTATTTGCCTTATGTATTGAGGTGCTTCTATGTTGGGTGCATAAATATTTACAATTGTTAGATCTTCTTCATGGATCGATCCCTTGATCATCATGTAATGTCCTTCTTTGTCTCTTGTAATAGTCTTTATTTTAAAGTCTATTTTGTCTGATATGAGAATTGCTACTCCAGCTTTCTTCTGATTTCCATTTGCATGGAATATCTTTTTCCATCCCCTCACTTTCAGTCTGTATGTGTCCCTAGGTCTGACATGGGTCTCTTGTAGACAGCTTATATAAGGGTCTTGTTTTTGTATCCATTCAGCCAGTCTGTGTCTTTTGGTGGGAGCATTTAATTCATTTACTTTTAAGGTAATTATCGATATGTATGTTCCTATTACCATTTACTTAATTGTTTCGGGTTTGTTATTGTAGGTCTTTTCCTCCTCTTGTGTTTCCCACTTAGAGAAGTTCCTTTAGCATTTGTTGTAAAGCTGGTTTGGTGGTGCTGAACTCTCTCAGCTTTTGCTTGTCTCTAAAGGTTTTAATTTCTCCATCAAATTTGAATGAGATCCTTGCTGGGTAGAGTAATCTTGGTTGTAGGTTTTTCTCCTTCATCACTTTAAATATGTCCTGCCACTCCCTTCTGGCTTGCAGAGTTTCTGCTGAAAGTTCAGCTGTTAACCTTATGGGGATTCTCTTGTGTGTTATTTGTTGTTTTTCCCTTGCTGCTTTTACTATGTTTTCTTTGTATTTAATTTTTGATAGTTTGATTAACATGTGTCTTGGCATGTTTCTCCTTGGATTTACCCTGTATGGGACTCTCTGTGCTTCCTGGACTTGATTCACTATTTCCTTTCCCATATTAGGGAAGTTTTCAACTATAATTTCTTCAAATATTTTCTCAGTCCCTTCCTTTTTCTCTTCTTCTTCTGGGACCCCTATAATTCAAATGTTGGTGTGTTTAATGTTGTCCCAGAGGTCTCTGAGACTGTCCTCAGTTTCTTTCACTCTTTTTTCTTTATTCTGCTCTGCAGTAGTTATTTCCAGTATTTTACCTTCCAGGTCACTTATCCGTTCTTCTGCCTGAGTTATTCTGCTATTGTTCTCATCTAGAATATTTTTTATTTCATTTATTGTATTGTTCATCATTGCTTGCTTCCTCTTTAGTTCTTCTAGGTCCTTGTTAAATGTTTCTTGCATTTTGTCTATTCTGTTTCCAAGATTTTGGATCATCTTTACTATCATTATTCTGAATTCTTTTTCAGGTAGACTGCCTAGTTCCTATTCTTTTGTTAGGTCTGATGGGTTTTTACCTTGCTCCTTCGTCTGCTGTTTGTTTTTCTGTCTTTTCATTTTGCTTACTGTGTTTGGGGTCTCCTTTTTGCAGGCTGCAGGTTCATAGTTCCCATTGTGTTTGGTGTCTGTCCCCAGTAGCTAAGGTTGCTTCTGTGGGTTGAGTAGGTTTCCTGGTTGGGGGGACTAGTGTCTGTGTTCTGGTGGATGAGGCTGGATCTTGTCTTTTTTTTGTGGGCAGGTCCAGGTCTGGTGGTGTGTTTTGGGGTGTCGGTAGCCTTATTAGGATTTTATGCAGCCTCTCTGCTAATGGATGGGGCTGTAGTCCTGTCTCGCTAGTTGATGGGCATAGGGTGTCCAGCACTGTAGCTTGCTGGTTGTTGAGTGAAGCTGGGTCTTGGTATTGAGATGGAGATCTCTGGGAGATTTTCGCCATTTGATATTACTTGGAGCTGGGAGGTCTATTGTGGACCAGTTTCCTGAAGTTGGTTCTCCCACCTCAGAGGCACAGCCCTGAAGCCTGGCTGGAGCACCAAGAGCCCTTAATCCACACGGCTCAGAATAAAAGGGAGAAAAAAATGAAAGAAAGAAAGAAAGAAAGAAAGAAAGAAAGAAAGAAAGAAAGAAAGAAAGAAAGAAAGAAAGAAAGAGAGAGAGGGAGGGAGGGAGGGAGGAAGGAAGGAAGGAGGAAGGAAGGAAGGAAAGAAAGAATGAAAGAGAAAGAAAGAGGATAAAATAAAGTAGGATAAAATAAAATGTTATTAAAATAAAAAATAATTATTAAGAAGAAAAAATTCAAAAAGTAAAAAACAAAACAAAACAAAACAAAAACGGACAGTCAGAACTCTAGGACAAATGGTGAAAGCAAAGCTATACAGTGGAAAAAAATAATATATCTTGCTCCCAAAGTCCACCTCCTCAATTTGGGATGATTTGTTGTCTATTCAGGTATTCCACAGATGCATGGTACATCAAGTTGATTGTGGAGCTTGAATCCTATGCTGCTGAGGCTGCTGGGAGAGATTTCCCTTTCTCTTCATTGTTCGCACAGCTCCTGGGGTTCAGCTTTGGATTTGGCCCCACCTCTAAGTGTAGGTCGCCTGAGGGCATCTGCTCTTCGTTCAAACAGGACGGGGTTAAAGGAGCAGCTGATTCGGAGGCTCTGGCTCACTCAGGCCGGGGGGAAGGATGGGTATAGATGCAGGGCGAGCCTGTGGCGGCAGCGGCCAGCATGACATTGCACCAGCCTGAGGCACGCCGTGTGTTCTCCCGGGGAAGTTGTCTCTGGACCCCAGGACCCTGGCAGTGGCGGGCTGCACAGGCTCCCGGGAGGGGAGGTGTGGAGAGTGACATGTGCTCGCACACAGGCTTCTTGGTGGCGTTAGCAGCAGCCTTAGCGTCTCATGCTCGTCTCTGGGGTCCGCGCTGATAGCTGCAGCTGGAGCCCGTTTCCAGAGCTCCTTTAAGCAGCGCTCTGAATCCCCTCTCCTCGCGCACCAGAAAACAAAGAGGCAAGAAAAAGTCTCTTGTCCCTTCGGCAGCTCCAGACTTTTTCCCAGACTCCCTCCCGGCCAGCCGTGGCGCACTAGCCCCCTTCAGGCTGTGTTCACGCCACCAACCTCAGTTCTCTCCCTGGGATCGGACCGAAGCCCGAGCCTCAGCTCCCCGCCCCTGCCTGCCCTGGCGGGTGAGCAGACAAGACTCTCGGGCTGGTGAGTGCTGGTCGGCACTGATCCTCTGCGGGAATCTCTCCGCATTGCCCTCCGCACCCCTGTGGCTGCGCTCTCCTCCGTGGCTCCGAAGCTTCCCCGCTCCGCCACCCGCAGTCTCCGCCTGTGAAGGGGCTTCTAGTGTGTGGGAACCTTTCCTCCTTCACGGCTCCCTCCCACTGGTGCAGGTCCCGTCCCTATTCTTTTGTCTCCCTTTATTCTTTTTTCTTTTGCCCTACCCAGGTACGTGGGGTGTTTCTTGCCTTTGGGGAGGTCTGAGGTCTTCTGCCAGCGTTCGGTGGGTGTTCTATAGGAGCAGTTACACGTGTAGATGTATTTCTGATGTATCTGTGGGGAGGAAGGTGATCTCTGCGTCTTACTCGCTATCGTTTTAAAAAATCTTTATATGCATTATCTCATTTAATCTCCCTCTATATAATCTCATTTAACCCTCACATTAAATATCAACTCTCTGTTGTGTCCTGTAATTGTATCTCCAGCTCTCACCTCTATCTGAACTCTAGATTTATATATCCAGTTGCCTATTTATCATACTCAATTGAAATCTAAAAAATTTCTTTAGCTCTAACATGACCCACAAATAAATCTTTACTTCTACCCTCAAATCTACTCTTACCCTAGTCTCCCCTATCTCACTGATAAACACACCATTCACCTAGTTGCTCAAGCAAAACAGCTAGAAGCCCTTTGAAACATTAGTCTTATCCCAGTGGAATTAGTGTGACGCCAGTGAGGGAGGGGTGCTCAAAAATTAAGGTAAATATTATCTCAATGCACTTTGAATAAAATCAAATTAATACAAAAAATGCATGAAAATAAAGGCTTATAATTCTTCAGTATACCACTCTATTTTATATCTATCCTATCAATTATCACTAAGTGATATTTTCCTGATTTTCTTTATACAGGTATATATTTTCCCTTCCATACAGTGTAAGTACCATGGGAAAGGGAGTCTTATCTGCTTGTTTACCACTTTACCCCATAAATATGTCCTCCATTTCCCACGCTCTCCTGCCAGCTGACTTCCAGGTTGGATTTTTCCAAGAGAGGATCAGTTGTTTCAGCTTCTGCGTTTGTTAACACCACTTCCTTCCTTTCTTCTTCCCTTCAGACATAGGGATGGTTGCTAACCCCTGGACTGCCTATGTCCTGCCATTTCAGTTCTTCTAACATATTTATAACCCATTTACCACATTAAATTCTCCCTACTGAACTGCTTATAAAGAATTTGCTTTAGCTGACTAGATCCTGGCCTATACAGTGGTTAAGGAAACAAATATCCGAGTGCTTAATTCCTACAAGTCTCCCCTGAGGTTAAAAAAAAAGGTTAAAAAAATATATTTCTACATTTGCAAATATTACATATAACACTCTTTAAACATGGTGCATTTAATAAATTAAGCTACTTTTGCATTTTCCTATCTGTGATGAAAGCCTTTTATTTCTATATCGAAAACAAAAATGGGGGGGAGAACAGAATTTAACTGTGAGTTAATTTAATTTAAAGGTAGAATTAGATGTTTGGGGGAAGAGACTTTTTTACTCTATATAATTTATGCACATTTCACAGTTGGTTTCTTTTCAATACTTTTTAGGCAATTTTAGTATCAATTCCAGTCAACTGCAATTTTTAGATTTTTTGACTAGAAAGAAGAGCCATTAATCTGAATCACCTATAATTCACTAAAAGAACAAATGGTTTAAATAGGCCATTTTCAGAGAAAAGGAAATGGGCTAATGATTTGTATATCTTTATAAATATAAACATGGTAGAATGTGACAATTAGACTATGGATTCTTGTCAACAAAGAATACAGGAATAAAATACTTTACACTCAGGTGGGCAGAATGTAATGCCATGGAGTGATATTAGAGATATGATTAAAAGTTAAAAGCAAAATATGAATGGGTCGCATCTTTATCAAAATGTGATAAAGAATTACAAAAAGAAGAGGACATTTGCAAGGGCAGAAGAATCCACTAACAAGCTGTGTGACCATGGACAAATAACTTATCTTCTCTGAACTTCAGTTACCTGATCATAAAATTATAAGGATCCTTAACCTCATAGAGTTGTTGTGAGAAGTAAATAACATCCTGATATAAAATCACTTCCTAATGGACAAACTGTTACATAGTATGATTTATTGATGTTATCATTTTCTGCTCTGATGGTTTAACAGCTTAGATTGTCAACCTCACTGCATCTCTTGAATCTTCACACTTATGCCTGATGTTCTTCCACATCCTCTTCATTCTTCATAATATTTTCACCACTGGTTAAATATGGAATTTATATCAAGGTCACCACTTTTTAAAAGCTTAGGCTCCTTTCCAGCAACAACTCATAAAAGAGATAAATCCTATAGCTCTTTATATTTAATCTCCTTATCTTACTGCAAATATAGCCCTCCTCCAATTCTGTTATCCAGATCCAACTTTTCATTTTTATAGAAAGGCTCAATATGAATAGAACACTCTTTCTGGGAGTGAAGTCTCATACATTTTGATATTCAGTTACACTTGCCTCATATTATTGCCAGAAAGAGCTGCCATTGATGTGAAGGCCTCCCTAGATGCAGCAGTAGGGAGATAGATACATGAATGAATGAATGAATGAATAAATGAATGAATAAATAAATAAATCACCACATCACCATGAATGAGGGCTTGTTATTAGCTCTGCTCTCTTAGTTTTAGAGGAATGAATCACCAAGGGGATTCTAGAACTGGATAGTTAAATATTTGCGGATGTCAACATAGAACAGACATTTTGAAATTCAGTATTTCCAGAAGTATGGGTCATATGTAAAACACTTATCCCTAGTCAGAGGGGAGGTGGAATAATTACACAGGAGACTTTGTAACACTCAGCTATCAAAATACTTTCCTGCCAATACTATAAGATTATCTCTAATGTTCTTCTCACATAAAACAACTGTTACAAAGTACTGAAAATGGCTCTACTGTATACATGATTTCCAGTGACAAAATCTGCTCTTTCCTTAAAAGTCCATTATGGTAATAGCAAGCAAGAAAACAAAAGGGAGAGAGAACCCTTATGGAATGGAGGAATTCAACCATGTTATATTCAATCTTATCAGGATGCAGGGTTTTCCCAAATTATTCTTCATACATACATGAAGAATATCATAATGATTAACTAGACATCTTTTCCTTGAGTGCTTTCTCAAAGCTACAATTTAAGTAACAGCACTGTAATCACTCCCACTCTCAAAACCCTTCTGTTCACTAGCCTATTAAATACAACAGTAACTGACCACCTTGGCGACTAATTTGCAAAAGCTATTACATTGCTTCTGGCTTCTAGTTTTCTTTATTAATATGGATTTATTTGGTATCCAAATTGTACAAAGCATCACTGCATAATTTGACTTTGCAGTTACTGATGTTTTTATTTACCATTTATTAAGTCTATAATGTATAAAGCACATAACATGAATAAGTTATTAATCTGAATTGTGGCTTTGGGTATGTTAGTTTCTCATTTGTCAAACAAAAGTCTACATGAGGGCTTACATCCTTTCCCAAAATTCCAAAATAATATTATTGATAATATCATTATGCATGTTATATTTCCCTGATCTGTGGGTGCATTATTGACTGATTTTACACAGAGATATTCTATGTTCATGTGCATGTGTGTGTCCTCTATATCTACCTATGATTTACCTCTTTCCCTTCACTAATAAAAATGTTTCAGTGGTAGTGTGAACTATTCTCCTCACTTTCTCAACACAGGCCCATCCATCCCTTTCTCTACTATGGTCTGAGTTTCTTCACTAGTATTCCTCAGAAAATGTTGTTACTAGAGTTATCAATAACCTGGCTTTCCTCTGTTATCTGGGTTGAGCACAATATGAAAATTTAATTTTATTTATGTCCATTCACCTTGAGTTTTTACCAGAGGGTCTTTTCCTTTTGTACCTCGATTCATTTTCTCATTTCCCCTTAAATACCGGAATTTCCTTAGGTTTTTGTCCATTTTATTTGTTTCCTCTTGAGCACTTTTATGTTACCTATTCAGAAGGAAAAATTGCTGCACCCCACTGATGGATCCAGTTGTGTGCTAGTGGTGTACAAAGTAACAGGGTAAATGTTGCACTTTTTAAAAAAAATTGAAAAGTATGTAAATTGTTAATGAGTACACACCAATGGTGAAAAATCCCCAACTATGAGCCCCAGCCACCCTGAAGCCAATCCTGGGGGGCAAATCCTATCACTAGGTTATTTGTTATCCACAGGAATTGGACCAATTAGCACCCTCAACAACAATATTTGAGAGGGCCTGTTTCCTCATACCATTAGCTAACATGGTAAGCTATGAAGTGTTTTCATCTCTGGCAATCTAATAGGTAAAGATATGGTCTTTTATTTTTGTCTTAACTTGCAATTCTATTAATTGTGAGGTTGAAGATTTTTTCATATACTTAAATAGCATTTGTATTCCTTATTTTGTGACCTGTCATCTTGACTTTTTACTTCTCCTCGGTTAATGATCTTATTTTTATTAATTTGTAAGCGACTTCTGAGGTCAAACTGTGAGATGAGAAATACTGAGAAATGATCTGAGACCAGGTATATTAGAGCACTGGTTACTGGGAAATCAAAAGAAAGGGGTATAGAAAAAGCACAGGACCAGAGGTGTTCATCCCTTCTTAGGAAGAGTGAGGTACCTTTGAGAGGAAGCATGTGCTTCTAAGACTTAGTGGTGAAGGGAAAAAAGGAACTGACTGAAGATAAAGGGCTCTAATGAACGAAGACTGTGACAAAGAATCAGAAGAAATGAGACTTGTGAAAAAAATGTACAATTTGTTAAAAATACCACCACAACCACCAACATTAACAATAATAAAATCTATGTATCGCAATGGCAGCAAAAGAAAGTGACCTTAAAACATGAAATCAAGTAAGCCATGCAATCTCCCTAACCTACCCACTTCAAAGTGTCTTCTATTGCTGGTTCAGGGGGAAAAAAAGCCAAAAAATGAGAATCGATTCAGCAGATGAAACCATTGCAGAACACATCTGCACACGTCCAAATCCACACTTGCACAAAGCAGAGGAAAAATGTAACTTGACCCTCCAACAGGAATTTTATACTTAAAGCATTGCAGAATTGGAATCATAAACTTTTTTTTTAAACTTCAAAGACAAAAGAACAAACAACATGAAGTATGAAACAGGAGCTAGTCAAACTCAGGAGAAACAGGGAATAAATGAGGATTAAATTACAAAGTACCTATGATAGGCAGAATTGCTAAAATGGCCAGTGAAATATGATCCACTCTAATTCTCAGAACATGTGAAAATAACGAGTTACCACTCCTGTCATTATAGTATGCTACGTGGCACCATTAACTTAAAATAGGGACTATTATCCTGAATTATCCACATGGGCCCTTAGAAGCATAGAATCTTCTCCACCTGGTGACAGAAGTGTAAGTCAGAGGTGTGAGAAGCATAAACAGGATTCAATATGCCATCACTGGCTTGAGTATGGAGGAAGACACTTGCCAAAGAATGGGAGCAACTTTTAACAGCTGAGAGTGGCCCCTGACAGACAACTGGCAAAAAAAAAAAAAAAAAAAAAAAAAGAAATTTAATCCTATAAGCACTTCTGACTTTGGCCAACTACTTGAAAGAGCTTACAAGTGGATTGTTCTCCAGATCCTCCAGTTAAGAAGCCTAGCCCAGGCAAATTTGATTTTGGACTTCTGAGACCCTAAACTGACACTGCTGTGTGTTCTGACTTGCAGAACTATGAGGAGAAAAACAAACCAACAAAAACAGGTATTGTTTTAAGCCACCAAGTTCGTGGTAATTTGTTTTGGCAGCAATACAAAACTAATAGAGTTCCGGAGGGAGAAGAGGTATACCCACAATTAACATAGGATCATAAAGGATAGAAGAGAAAAGAGACAAGAAAATAAAGTAATACAAAACGCTTTAGAAAGAATATGATAGAAAAGGCAGGAAGAGATTATCCGACATACTTGTAAGTGAAATCCTTGAAGGGAAAAAAGCAAATCAAAGAAACAGAAGAAAGATTTTTCAGACAATGATTCAAGAAAACTTTGCTGAAATAAAAGTTCTGAATTTACATATTAAAAAAGTAATAACACTGCCTCAATTCCTAAAACACATTTTTTGCGTTTATCTTGCACAACTGCACAGACCGTATGTGGATGCCTGGCCCGACTCTCCAGTAAGAAATACAGGTAGGCGAACAAGAAGCGCAGGCCAAAGGACAGCCCACTGCGCAGGCATATGCAGACGCACGCAGACGCACGCAGACGCACGCAGACGCACGCAGGCGCACGGAAGCCCATCCAGCCCCCGCAATGACTTCTGGTTTAGCCAGGATCAACAACGCAAGGCGAGGCCAGACCTATCTCAGAGGCTGCCGCCCCTACAGATACAGGTATTTTCAGAAATTCACAAGAATTTTGTGTAGCACTTCCATGGAGGCGGGTTTCTTGGTGTCCATACGGAAGTTAGGCTGGTGGTTCCACTGTGGAGTTGGGGAAGCTTGCAGAATTACACATCCGTATGAAAGGCGATTTTCACCCACTTCGTCAATAATGCTTAACGTTTTCTCTTCTTTTAGGGCCCCTATTTTGTACCAAAATGCAACAGCCTCCAGAAAGAGCTTTGGATCGTGTGGAGTATGTCATTGCAAGTGCCCAACAGAGACCTCCAAAAGGGCAATACTCATCTAATGGGGAAAAGTCTCTGTGTGAAAAACTTTATGACGCTTATGTTGAAGAATGGGAAAAGGAGCCTGGGGTTACGGAGGAATTAAGAAGCAATGTGAACCTGTTAGAGAAGCTTCGTAGGAGAGAGTCGTTGCCGTGTTTGGTGGTCAACCTGTACCCAGGAAAGGAGGGCTATTCGCTGATGCTCAAAGGGGAAAATGGGTCATCTTCAGAGAGCATCCGACTGCCCTATGAAGAAGGGGAATTGCTCGAATACTTGGATGCAGAAGAATTACCTCCCGTTTTGGTGGATTTCCTGGAAAAGTCTCAGGTTAATGTTTTTCATCGTGGGTGTGTCATAGCAGAAATACGGGACTACAGGCAGTCCAGCGACAGGGAACCTCCCCATTACCAAAGCAGGCATATTCTCTTACGTCCCACGATGCAGACTTTAGCCTGCGATGTAGAGGCCATAGCCAGCGATAATCAGAATTGGACCCAGGAGGACAAACTTTTGCTTGAGAGCCAACTGATCTTAGCTACAGCTGAACCACTGTGTCTAGACCCTTCTGTATCAGTAGTTTGCACTGAAAACAGACTGCTCTATAACAAACAAAAGCTGAACACTCTTCCCATGAAAAGGAGCTTCAAGAGGTATTCTATGGCCTCTCTGAATAGGCAGCAGGAGCCGTCTTGTCCACCTCCTCCTGAGCTAAGAGACCTGACTTCCTGCAAAAAATTAAGAGAAAGTAAAACCGGTGGGGATTACGGCCTCAAAACTTTTAAGGCAGGAAGTTGTGTAGATACGTGGAAACAGAGACCCTGTGACTTGGCCGTACCTTCTGAAGTGGACGTGGAGAAATATGCTAAAGGGAAGAAATCTGTCAAATATGATGACTCACAATCAACAGTCTGGCCAACCCATGAGGTACAAGATGGTTCTGTATTTGGGTGTGAAGAGGGCAGTCAGTCCCAGACAACAAAGCTGATCTTGCAGTCACTTAATGATCCACTTATCTCTGGACAAAGAAGCTCCCCTAAAAAAGTCAGACATGAGAGACAGCTGTCTCTCCTGCAGTCCTCCACAGATGACCATTCCTATAGTTTTGTGCCAGGGCCAAAGACTGATGTGGTGAGGGTGGTCAGTCAGTCCAAGGAATTGGTCCAAAAGAGTGCCCAGTGTCCAGTGCAGGTATCACACAGCTCCGGTGACTCAACTGGTCTCAGGCAACCTTCTCCAGGGAAAGAAACAGAACAGCCTAAGACTGGGTCGGTTCAGTCTTCAGTGCCTGACAAGGGAGCCAAACATCCACCTCGACCCATCACACTTCCCTTGAACTCAGGAAGGAGCTCCAGTGGTGACAGTTTCACTTCACAGCAGGCAAGCAGCTCTCATAAATCTCCATCTTCTGCCCCTGCTCCTAAGCCACCAAGTCCTTCCCAGAAATTCTCTGCGGAGGTGAATCAAGTTAGCTTGCTTCCTGCCACGGCCCTGTCCACTGCGGGCTCATCACAAAGGACCCAAGTTTTTGCCCTATCATCTGGCCTGAAGATCACCACAGTGGTGTACTCTGGTGAAGGATGCCAGGCCTCGGGAAGAGGCTCCAAGCCCATGCATGACTCTACCACTGGGGCCACAGCTCTTGCAGGAATCATGCTCCGTCAACTTCCCACAGGAATCAAGCCTGGCCCCCTGCCCACAGGGATCAGACTTGGCCACCTGTCTCCAGGGAGCAAGCCTGGTCCCCTGCCTGGAGGAATCACTCTTGGCCACCAACCAACAGGGATCAAGCCTGACCCCCTGCCCACAGGAATCAGACCGGGCCATCTGTCTACAGGGAGAAAGCGCAGCCCCTTGCCCAGAGGAATCAGGCTTGACCACCAACCAACAGGGATCAAGCCTAGCCCCCTGCCTGGAGGAATCACTCTTGGCCACCAACCAACAGGGGTCAAGCCTGGCCCCCTGCCCACAGGGATCGGACCGGGCCATCTGTCTACAGGGAGAAAGCACAGCCCCTTGCCCAGAGGAATCAGCCTTGACCATCAACCAACAGGGATCAAGCCTAGCCCCCTGCCTGGAGGAATCACTCTTGGCCACCAACTAACAGGGGTCAAGCCTGGTCCCCTGCCCACAGGGATCGGACCGGGCCATCTGTCTACAGGGAGAAAGCGCAGCCCCTTGCCCAGAGGAATCAGGCTTGACCACCAACCAACAGGGATCAAGCCTAGCCCCCTGCCTGGAGGAATCACTCTTGGCCACCAACGAACAAGGATCAAGACTGGCCAGCAGCCTGCAAGTGCTCAGCCACCAAACGTGCTGCCTGCTTCACCACCGGCTCCTTCTCAAGGAGGTGTTCAATTTATTGTTAAAAAAGCTTCCAGTCGCAGTCCCTTAGCTCTACTCCAGCTTCCACCAGACTCACTCATTTTGAACACCCAGCAGCAGGCCCAGGAGCAGCCACAGCAGCAGTGCTTCTACCACCTGATTCCACAGCAACAACTTCAACAACCCACAACTTCGCATCCTCAGCAGCCAGTGCCACAGGCTCCTGTACAAGGTTCGGTCAGTCAGAGAACGGACTTACCTGCTCAGCAAGCGACGGCCATTAACCTCAATGAAGTGGAGGGTTTTCTGCAGCCCCAGGTAGCTGTGTTGTCTCGGCTGGGCTCTGCCCAGAGCCACCCAGGGCCAAACCTCCCTCAGCAGGGATCTCAGCTCTCCTCTGCCTTGCAGCTGCAGCTGCAGCCGCAGCCTCAGCCAATAGTGTTCAGAATCTTGCAGTGCTCAGTGGCTGTGACAACAGTAGCAGCCCAGACAGCTCAGCCCCCTCCACCTAGTGAGCATACAGCAAGCCAGTCAGAAGGTAAAATGAAGGGAAGCACACCAACCCCTCCAAAGCCCTGAGTCTTGCATTACTTTTTAATCTTTTCTAAAACATAAGAGTATTGGATCAAAGGGTTTCTAAGTTTCACTCCATTTTGGTGCTTAATGTCTCAGTATGTTACATTGGTAGGTGTACAAATTATACAAAAGCACAGCTCTATGCATTTAAAAAAAAATACAGGGAAATGATTTACTGAAAAAAAATGGGCTATGGTGCTAACCACTATGTCAGAATCCCATGTCTGCAATTTACTGACCTCAAGCTTATTGCCTGACTTCTCTGAATCTCCATTTCCTTGTTTATAAACATGTAAATAATTATACCTACTTCTTAAGTTTATTGTCAGGGCTAATGTAAGATATATTAAATACTGAAATTCAAGTTAACTTTAAATTAATAAAATATTAAATATTTGAAAGAAATAAGCATAAGTACTTAAGCTGAAAATAAACTATAGTAATAATATTAGTGCAAATGATAGTTTTGTTACATTATATAAAAGTCAACTTTATGATCAATGGCAAATATGCCATGGAAGTTTAATTCCTCAAAAAAACCCCCACACACCAGACTTAAAATAAAAATAAGCAAAAATATATATATTTATATATGCATTCCTTAGGTTTTCAAATTATATCTTTATGTATTATATATTATTATATATATAATAATATATATAATATATATAATAATATATATAATAATATAATAATAATATAATAATATATATAAATAATATATATATTATTATTATATGTTTATTCCTTAGGTTCCTTATATTTATATATGCCTTATTTATTTATTTTTTAATTTATTGGTTTAGTTATTTATCTTTTTATTTATTTTTGGCTGCTTTAGGTCTTCATTGCTGAGTGCGGGCTCTCTCTAGTTGCAGTGAGCGGGGGCCACTCCTCGCTGTGGTGCACGGGCTTCTCATTGTGGTGGCTTCTCTTGCTGTGGAGAATGGGCTCTAGGCACACGGGTTTCAGTACTTGTGACACGAGGGCTTCAGTAGTTGTGGCTCGCGGGCTCTAGAACTCAGGCTCAGTAGTTGTGGCACATGGGCCCAGCTGCTCCGCACCATGTGGGATCCTCCCGGACCAGGGCTCGAACCTGTGTCCCCTGCATTGGCAGGCAGATTCTTAACTGCTGTGCCACCAGGGAAGCCCTCCTTATTTCTTATAGATGTATATTTCTTAGGTTTTCAAGTTAACTACAAATAGTTAAATATATTGTTATATATTCCTTAGGTTTTCAGATTATACATATAGGTAAATATTTTAATCCTTTCTTAATAAACAGTAGCTTTTTACTCTAACTAGATGCACTACATGGTGAGTTCTCTCTCTGTCTGATAAGACTAAATGCATTAGGCATTTGTAATTCGTTCTTCAGTAATTGAGGGACAATTTGGATATATAACTCAATATCATTTGCCAGACAATATTCTTCAAATGTATTTTTCATGTGGTGCTTATTATTTTGCAAACACTTCATAGTATACAAATGCACCTGCTGTCTGCCATTCATCTTGCTCCTCTATTCTGTCTCAATTATTTTGTCTCCATCAGACAGGATAATAATCACAAGAGAGACAGGGTAAAAGTTTCTTGACTTGTAACAGATGAGTGAATAAAAATAAGTTTAGATAAACTGAAAAAAATGACAACGGGGAATTATAGGGGAAAGAATGAATAATTCTGATATGAAAATATCTTTAAATATATATGCTAATTGAAAAAAATTATTTCTGTAGCTCCTAAACAATATATTTTAGGATAAGAATGTAAGGTAAGAAACTAAATGACTAGTTCAAATGCGCTCCCCTCCAAAAACCTGAGTAAATTCATACATGTGGAAAATACTTTTAAAATATTTTATATGTAAGTGTAAACATTTATATCACTCAAAAATGTCATCTTCCTGATTTTCTGGAATTGAAGTTTGCTTGAAAAGAATAGGATATTTGAAAATATCAGAAAAATAGATTTGTTAATAGTTATTTGTGTTGAAAGACTTAATTTTATTGTAATGATATTTGCTATTTGAGACATCCCCTTGGATGACTGGTAAACATCTTTCATTTAACATGTCCAAATATGATGACATTCATCTTTTTCCTGATCCCATTAGAACCTTTACTGTTTGGTGTTAGAATAATTCACAAAGTAACTGAAGTAATTACCAAGTATTAAATAACTTAAAAAATAGAAAATCTATCTGCATACGCTTCTTATCCCTAACTGTTTCTACTCTAACTTTGAGGGATGCCTAGAGAAATTCTCAGGCTTCCTTCTTAATAGCTGAACAATCACCCACCTTGAATGAGTCCTGACACTAGCAAATGGATTCATGATAAAATATTTGCATCTGTGACATTTCTGACCAAGTCACACTCCTTTGCTTAATATCCTTCCCCGAATCTGCATACTCTGTGGAATCAAATTCAAACTATTCTGTTTAGCTATACAAGGTCTTTTTAGACCAGGATTTGTCTTGTATCTCTTTCCCATCTCCTACCACTTCCCCATTCACATCTGTGGCTTTGGCAGTACTTAACTCTTGGTGCTCCCAATGTGCCATGTTCATCCTCACCTCCATATGTTGGTGGACACCCTCAAGCAGGAACTCCTTCCCATTCTCTGCTCATAGCTTAGTACTCAGCCTAAGTACCACCCATCTGGATCTGGGTCTACTTCCATATCATCCTTTTTTACAGCGCAGTTTAAACTACTTCACAGGATTATTTGTGAATCAAACATGGTAGTAAATATTTAAAAAAGAATTGAAAAGGTAAATTAATATAAACATCCTCTTCAAATTTTTGTTTATTTTTTCAAACATAGATTGTATGACTTTGCATTTACTTATATAGCGTTAGTACTTTTACTTGAATGGTTAAAATTTTACTATATATGATTATAATCATATGTAATGTACATTTATATTCTCTAACTCTGTGTTGAATGTCACAATTGTCTTTTTAAAACATCAGAGGAATACTAAATGAAAATTATTACTTATTTAAATGTAATTTAACTTTAAGGAGAGGTTATGATGATAAGAAATAAGAAAATTAAACAAAGCTTTTTTTGTTTTCTTGGATTTGAACCAAGAAAATATTCCTGAATTCACAATTCAGTCATAGGTCATTCTGATGAACTATAACATACAAGTTTCCTTCTACAAAATTCCAAGGCTAAACTAAGGAACAAGAAGAAGACAAATCAGTAAGACACTCCTTTTTATTTCAGATCACCTCATTTTTGGTGCATTTATGTTTCTTAGAAGTTTTGAATTCTGGGCATATACCAATGTATGCAGATAAGAGAATGTTCTCCTGTCTTTGCTTCCCTGTTATTGTCACGTGATAACAGCCTGATGGAGTCTTATTAGATGTTTGGGATGACAAGACTTAAAAAACGATGTGGTGGGAAAATGGGGAGTTGTTCATTGAGTAGAGTTTCAGTTTTGCAAGATGAAAAAGTTATAGAAATTTGTTGTACAGCAATGTGACTATACCTAACACTACTGAACTGTATACTTAAAAATGGTTAAGGTGATAAATTTTATGTTTCATGTTTTTTACCACAATTAAAAATTTAAAACAACAACAAGAAAACTGTGGCATACAAAATACTTCATTTTCAGGGTCCTTAGGGGAACCTCAGTCACCTACGGGTTCATAGCCCTGTTGTTAAAAGCACAACCCTCTGGAGCCAGCCAGTTTTAATTTCAAAACATGGCTTTGCCACTTACTAGTTGTGGGGCCATAGGTAAGTCACCTAACTTCTCTGTGCTTCAATTTTTCCATCTGCAAAATGGAGATGTTTCATAGGACCCTTTTCACACAGTTGTTATAAGTATTAAAGAAGATAATATTTGTAAGCTGCTTAGACATTCCATAAAGTAAATTATCCAGAATGACTGAAATGGAGGAGTTATTCTCACCAAAGTTAGAGGATATGTTTCAGATGATCTAACAATATAGGCTATCTGGCAAATGTGAAATCCCTCTGATGAGCAACGGGGGCCACCTGGAAGTGGTGCTAATTCTCCAGTGCAAATGAGTGAGATCGGCATTATCGCTGATTTATCAAATGATGTTGTTATCAGTTTTCTGACGCTGTGGACACAGCCAACAAATGGTAGTTGCTAATGCAAGCCCCAAATCAAACATCTCAACAGGAGACCTTCTGAATTGCAAATTAAGTTGCCTCACACATGCCCCACTCCACATAGCCTGCTTCAGTGTAGGTGGCTGAGGACTTTATTTAATGACTGATGATTCACCTATACAAAGTGGGAGGAGGCCAGTGAGCACCCAGTGTTTCAGAGTGGAAAGGAGCCTGTGGGTACAATTGTAGGCACCAATCAAAACCAGCAGTGCCCAACTCCTCACCTAAAATGCTTAACAGTAACTACGATGGGGTTGCCATACTTCGCATTCATTCATTCACAAATATTTATTGAGCACCTATAACAGGACAGACAATGTCAAAGCCCTAAAGACACAGCAATAAATGAGACAATGCCTTTCAAAAGCTTACAGCCTAGTACATTAAGAACAAATAATAAAGTAGAAAAAACTCTAGCTTGGCTTTCAAATCAAATTGATCAAGCACAATTCCTGCATTAACCTTCTAATTTTTAAAATTATATTTCAAGACTGTAGCATTCAATGGTAATTTTAAGAAACATTGCCAATTAGGATTTAAAATGGAAATAGCAAAAGACTTCCAGATGTAGTGTTGACATAATATCACTTTTTTATCAGTTGCCCTCATTTCAGCTTAATAAGCTCTCCTGGCTCTCATCTTTCAGTGTTCAATCCAAAGCAATTAAACTGATATGCAAATGCCATCTCCATTGCTTTAAGAGTGACACTTAACACAATTTCATTATAATAGGCAACTGGAATGTTTGCAGAATGATCAGCTCATTTTTATTTTTAAAAATGTGCTTTTCTTGCAAGGTATGCTTGTAAATAAAATGTCCACACACACAAATTTTACTTGATAAATAACATGTAGATAATATTTGTCTTGTATACTGAACACAAAGTCCATACCATGTGGTATTTCTATTTAAAAGCCTGCTATTCTTTTGCTTAGTCTCTACAGAAATGAATATTTTAGCTAATGAATTATATTAGCAAAAAGTACAGGATAAGCAGAAAATGAACAAAGTGTGTGTGTGTGTGTGTGTGTGTGTGTGTGTGTGTGTGTGTGTATCATTCAAGGTAGTCTGTCTTTTAGGATTCAGTTCTAATTAGGGAATGAGAAGGTTATAGTGGAAATTCCAAATACACTTTATTAGATTCAATTAGTTAAGAATGCGTGGTATTAATAGTCCCAGTTCTTCACTCCCGCCTGTACCCGTACCCTTGGACATGTAACCTCCACTCTGAGTCTGAGTCCACTATGTGACGTGCTTGGGCCAATGGGATCTTAGAAGTCATGAAGCAGGGGCTTAAATCAGTACTGACACATCTCTTCTTCCTTTGTTGCACTTCTCCTGTTGACATGACAAAATACCTGAGCTAGCCTCTGGAGGATGAAAGTCTCACAGAGTTAGATTCTAGCCGCCCCAGTTATTCCATCTGCGGCCATCCTAAATCAGTCAACAAGTAGCTGACTTCTAGAGAGGAAGTCAGCCGTAGTTGGCTAGGTTTAGGACATAGTACACTTTCTCATCTCTGAGAGTCATATTTTTATCATCATCAGTTGGAACAAATGCATTATGTTGGATGGTACATATCACTGTCTTACGAAGGAACAGATTTTCCATTAAGCATTACTGACATATATTCAATAACACCCTTAAACACTCAAGAGGCTTTAGAAACATACTCTATTAAGAAGAAAGATGTATCAGAATTTGAGCAGTTCTTAAAAGGAAACATTTTTCAATTAAAGGCCTTAGTCTAGTAGCTGAAAAAATATTTGATAGACAAATTAATATTCATAATTCAATAAATATTTATTGAGCAACTATGTGCTACTCATTGTCCAAAGTTCTGGGATACAAAATTGGATTAGCCTTTGGACTTTAAGTGTTATGCTTGGTAAACTAAAATTGTAAAAATCCTAATTCAACCAAATATTATAAACAACAACACAAAAATGAGCATTACAAAATTTGTTTTGACAGAAATAATTTAAAAATATTCAATTTGTATTTGTGCCCCAAAAGGAAACAAAAATATAAAAGAGTGAAATATGTAAGCTATAATTAATCTGAACTTTATTTTAATTCTGACTCCTATAATTATTTTGTGACTAATCTACTCCATGGGTTACCCAAGACTTACATGGCTAAGAAACATTTAAGTGACTCTAAAACCCCGAACTTTTAGCATGATCCCAAGACACACAGTTGTCCAATTTACCAAACCTTAAATCAAGGAAACGCTTATCTCCTATTGGGAGTGTTCAGGGTTTAGAGTATGGGGCTAAGGTGAGGTTGATAGGGTTTAAGTCCAGTCTCCAAAATTTATTAGCTGCCTGACCTCAGGTCAGTTATTTAAACTCTTTAACGGATTACTATAAACATTTTTGAAATTCCAGAGTTGAACTACACTGAATATGACTTTTTAATGTTGGAATTATTACTAGCTAACAGATATAGTTTTGTTCCCACTGATTCTATAGCTTCATGACACACTTTCTTACCTATAATAAGAATCTAAAATGAAAAAAACAATTTAGCCCATTAGCTTAACAGTTTACCTCACACACTCCTTTTGACTTTGATCATCACACCTAAATTTACAAACAAAAATTTTTCTGACACCCGAAAAGAAATAAATAATTATCTTGGGGTGATAGCTTTATGCTACAAATGTTTCCTGGTTGTAATCATTGGAGTACATGAAAAAGAAAAGTATCTTTAAAAAATGTATCTGACAGAGCTAAATAAATTGTTGGAATACAGATTGCTATTTATGACTATATTGTCTACTTCTTACATTCTTCCTAGAATTCTTCACACATTGTATGCATCCCTTGGGTTCTTCTCATAGCATTAGATATAAGATATACAAATTATTAAATACAGTTACTGGGTTAATAATGATTTTCTAAATCCCAAACTCTGCACAATCATTAAAGTTATAATCATCATCATCACTTATCTTTTAAAGAAGTGTGGCACTGTGTTAAAATTAATGCATTGTTTATTAGAAGCACTGAGATTGAGCACCATCTGTATCAGTGTGCTGATTGAGTTGGCAAGTCTCACTCCTCTGAGCCGCTTTGCCCTCATTAATAAAAAGTGAATAACAATATCTGACCTAACTCACAGGCTTGACATGAGGATCACAGTTAAAATGCACATGAAAGTAAATAAAAGTGGAAGACATTCATAAACCATAAAGTTACGCATTACTAATTTTCTATGAGTCTCAGTTTCACTTATAAAATAGCGATAATAATTTCTAGCTCACAGGATTTTCTGAGGATTCAATAGAAAAATACTTAACATATGCAAAACACCATAATGCCAGAGACAGAGGAGTAGCTCAATAAATAATGGTGGTTGTACAACTTTAAACATTTAAAACAACTTAGAAATTTAGAGATAAAGTATTATTTACAAATATTTTTTCATATATTATACTCCATAATATAATCACATATTATACCCTTTTTCATTTGTAGTACAATAAACTGTTCTGAACGAGAAAGAATAGCTGGAGAAAAAAAAAAAAATCTGACATGAGAATAATATGGTGAGACTTTCTCAGATTCTTAGATGTTCTCTGATTCTTTCTATTATCTCCAGATGAAAAAAATTTATAAAGTATCAGATGTCATATTATTAACTTTCCATTTCTCTGTTGTTTCTAGGTATTGGTTTGATGAGTAAATGTACCAAAAATATTCTTTTGAGGTCAAAAGATCCTTTGTTATAGATAAGACCTGATAACAGCCCTGATTTATGTGGTCAATAGTCAAATATTCATTAATTGACTTCTTCAAAATCTGAATACAGGTTAGAATTCTCCAAGGTTAACATGGGCTCCTGTGCGTCTAATTTCTCCATCATTCCTTCCTGTCTTACCTCTTTTAATCAGCTTATATCCCATAACTCCTTCCTGGCTTCATTTAATTCCCTGACAATCTAAATCTAAATCTAAATCTAAATCTAAATCTAAATCTAAATCAATCATCTCAATACCCATGAGTTTCTCACTACATCTTTTTCTTTCACCCAATTTTCCAAGTCCTGACTCCTTCTTCAAAGTCATGAATTCATTCTTAAATCACACAACCAAACCATCCAGAGGTTTTATTTAAAGATTATTTTTTTGTAAAATCCCTATCATATTAATGAGAGTAACTATTTCAAGGTGCGTAAGATTGATAGAAATTGTCCAAAGGAGAAAATTAAGTTAAAATGTAGATTAGAAATAAAGCTGACAGTAGCAAGAAATGAGAGTGAGAATTATGTCCTATAAATCTGAAATGTTAAATAGAAAATCTGGTTGAGAAAACTCCTATGTAAGAAAGAGTGGGGAAGTTCTATTTCTAGTAATATGGCAAACTAGGTTATTTGGACCAAGAAATGAAACTAAGTTAAAATACTAGATTCTTTCCCTCAAAATGAAATAGTTCATAAGAATCCTAGGCCAAAATCTAAGTAAAACCAGAGCTCAAAGAATTAAGTGGCCCACTGAAGACATTTTCCTGAGGGCATTACTGAACACAGTAATCTCAGTCACCACAATCTTGGTTTAATGGTGGCACAGGTCTGATAGCCTCCGGATTGGGGGTTTAGTCAAATCTTAAATTGGAGAGAACACCCATCCAGTAAAGCTAAGGCCTACAATCATTAAGAAAATGATGAAGCAGAACTAAACTTGACCCTCTCCAACATCTTACACATCCTTAAGGTAGAGTAGATCTATAGCACACATTCATATTACTTATATAGTTCCCCCAAAAACCTCAAGCTATGAATTTCACTTAATTTATAGTGATCCCAGAGTGATCACACCTTAGGCACTTGCCAAGGCAAATGGGAATCCTTTCCAGAAGAGCTCCCCTTCATCCTAGGCCTCAGAGAATCCCCCAAAATAATATTCTAAGGAAAATGATCAGCTCGTTGAAAAAACAAACAAAAGCCAACAAGGCACAAAGGGGAAATAAAGTGCCTTGAGCAAGAATCATGAGAAAGAATAAAGAGAAGCTATCTCTCCACTCTCTGCAGTGAAACTACAGATTTAAAGTTACCAACCAGCAATTTTAAAACAAAGAAATAAAAGACAAGCATAAGCATATATAGATATTTCTATATCTGTCTATAAAAAGTACCTAACCAATTTAAACTAAGGCAATTCTTAGAACTTCTAGAAAATAAAATATAATAAATAAAATTAAAATCTCAAGGGATAGGTTTAATACCACACTAATTACAGCTGATGAGAGAACAGAAATGAAACATACATGCAATGATGGAGAGGGGGGCAGTCACTGAAACCGGAGTACCCACCATCTCCCAAATATCCTTCTTTACTCAGGGTTAGCCATGACAAATTGGTAGTGGAATACTCTTTATAAATGGGAAGGTTCTTGAGGGTCACAAATGATGCTAGGTCAGCTTTGGTAGTAGTACAGATATAAGGACACCAAGGCCACATATTTCTAGATTGCATCCTTGGCCTTGACCATCCTTAAAATGAATGTTTTGCTGCTTATATAAAGGATAGGAAGAAGGTAGAGCAAATCAAAATCTACTTTTAGGAAAAATCAAAGACAAAACAGATGCTCGCCATATATATGTTAGAAGTTTCTTCCCAAGTATTTAATTATACGTTTTTTTTCAATATGAAAATGAATGTAAACAGCATAAAAAGTGATTTTTTAAAACTGTAATCAGACTTTCAGAGAAAAATAACAGCCAAACACTTATTGTGTACCAAACAAGGTACCAAGTGTTTTATGCATATCATCTCCTCAACCTTCACAATATCCTAGAAAGAAGAAATTCATATCCTCCTTTGACACTTAAGGAAATAGATTCAGAGGAGAAATAAATTGGAAATGACGGAACAGGATTTGAACTCAGGCCCGCTGATTTAACAGCTCAGGCTCTTAACTAAAAATAGTGTTATTTTATATAAAAATAAGTTCAGGTTAAAAGAGCAGTGTCATCTTATTTTAAAAAGCACTTTTTACCTCCATACCACTTCAATGACATTTCCCCCAAATTCCTTCCCTAACTCTGACAACTTACTATCAAACTAGAAGAACCCTGCTAGGTAAAAGGATTCTATCCTGAATATAAGTTGTTTACCATTCCACAGTGTGAACAATGTCATAAATGGAGATCTAGAAGGCAACTTGATAAATATGATCGATTTGGGGTCTAAAGAATCACATGGGTTACAGTAACAACAGCTACAACAAGGCAAAACGTAACATCACTTAAGGGAAGAGCCTCCACTTGGTTTCACAGCCAGCTGCAGAGGATAAACAGACACCAGTGGCAGCATGCTGACTACGAGCCAGCTGGGGGATGTAGCCAAACTGATTTCAGCTAAATTTTTTTTAAAAATCACAATATTTAGACCAAGGGAGGGGCTAGTCTTGCTCTTCTCCGTGGTAGTTAGATCAAAGAAGAGTGATGTGATTGGAAACTATGTCGTATGAATCATTGTGAGAACTAGAGATGTTTAGCTTATAAAAGAATATAGGAGTGTAAGAAGCAGGAGATGTGACAGAGGCACACATGTGTCCCCAGGCATCTGTCCATAGGGAGATCCTAATGATTCCCATCAGGTATTTTAAAAATTCAGTTTTGCACATTAGATTTATTGAGCTTAGAACCCACTCAAATTTTGTTTTGTGTTTTCTATAAGTTTATTTATATCTGGGAAAACTCTAGCAAGGATCACAGCCAAAGAAGACATTAAGATATTACATTGCCTCGGAGCACCATTTACACTCCCTGCTTTACTGGAAGAGTAGCCTAAACAGGGATGTTACAGCTTTCTTAAAATATCAGAAGAGCTTATGTAAGACTGAAGAACTGCAATTGCTCTAGGGTAGGGTCCGAAGACAGAGAACTTGGCTCAAAAGGAAAGAACTTTGATGAGCTCAAAATAAAGAAGGAATTTCAAACTGAATGGTGCAAACAGAAATGCCTGTCTTGGGATGTCATGGACCCAAAGTTCAAATATAGGATAGACGCCCATTTGGCAGATGTGGGGGAAAGGCACGTAAGAAGAGTTTTTAGGATTAAATGAGCTACGAAGTCCCCCCTCCCCCATCCTGAGATTATTTTAGACTAAAACTCCCAAATCTCTTCCCTTTCTTTAACTCTCTCCTGAACGTCTAACCTCATTTTCAAATACCTGTCTGAAACAGTCATTCTCAAAATTCTTCTAGTATCTTACATCCATTCAGTTAAAGACCAGAATATATCATCTGCCCAATTTCCTGTTTTTATTCTGCTACCACATTATCCTAGTCATCCAAGCAGGCAACCAGTCATTATGGGCCCCTCCCTTTTCCTCCTCAATCAGTTGCTAAATCATGTGGATTCTGCTTTACACAGTCCCTCACATCCACCTCCTCCTTTCCAGTTCTTTCCCACTATCCTAGTCAAAGCCTTCACTATTTCTCACTTAGGCCGTTCGGTAATGAGCTGTTAACTATTATCCCTCCCTCTGACCTCACCTCCATGCTATTTATCTAATATATGACAGCCAAATCAATTTTTCTTAAAAGTAGGCTGGATGACACATCTCCCTCTTCAAAATTCATTACCTCCTACGGAATTAATACAACACCCTCACAATGGGATATGATCTAAAAGCTACATGGAACCCTTCCGTTCTTGCTCTCACTGTGATCATAGGTGCAACACGCTCCATTTCTGCCAAAGCTTTTGATTTTACATCCTTGGATGTTCTATCTAACTTAGGTAACATTAATTCCTTGCCTGGAGTATGCCTGTCTAATTTTCACCTTTGTAGTCAAAACTCATTTCAAACACTACTTACTCAAAGACATCTTTACATGTGTGATTACTCTCATTTATAATCTTGAATACCCCTTTGTTTACATGTTCTTTAGGCTACAATATAATCCGCTTTGTATTATAAGTATCTGCACCCAAAAGAGCTCACCCCATTATACTTCAAAAGCCTCAAGCAAAAGGATTGTTACTCGTCATTGATGCTCTGTAGCATCTGGCACAGTGTAAGTGTTCAATAAATAAATATGAGATAGTCCAATTAATACTGCCATTTTCCAGTATATGCATTTCACTTTTTTTTTTTTTTTTTTTTTTTTTTTGCGGTACGCGGGCCTCTCACTGTTGTGGCCTCTCCCGTTGCGGAGCACAGGCTCCGGACGCGCAGGCTCAGCGGCCATGGCTCACGGCACGGGCCCAGCCGCTCCGCGGCATGTGGGATCTTCCTGGACCGGGGCACGAACCCGTGTCCCCTGCATCGGCAGGCGGATTCTCAACCACTGCGCCACCAGGGAAGCCCTGCATTTCACTTTTGATTTTAACTTGGTATTCTCATAAAAATTTGACAATAAGTGTATAATGCATACACAATCATCACTGCCAGTGGACAAACCTGGCAAGGTGTATTTCCTCCTGTCAACAGTGGAGGTTTAATATGCCCTAAGGAAAGTAATTCACTAAGTCCATCAGCTCTTTGGTCAAAAGGATATATCACATTTGCAAATCAATTGTCTGCTTAAAACTCCTTTCCTATACTATTTATAATGCTTACTCTGCTCATTGTTCTAAGTGCTTTACAAAATATAACTCATTTAATTTTAACATGCAATCTCCTATGTTAACTCCTTCAATCCTTCAATTCAGGGATGATGCTAAAGGTATCTTTTATGATGTCTGCTTAGCCACATACCCTTTTAAGTGAAAGTGCCCCACTGAGAGCACAGATTCAAGCTCAACTGGAGGCAACCAAACATCCTATTCCTACCACTCTATTCCCACCTCCCTTCCCCACCCACAAATCCCTACAAATGAGGACAAGTTGAACAGTGATGAGCACTGTAGATGGTAGAATAATGGCTCTCCAAAGATGTCCACATCTTAATCTTCGGAACCTGTGAATATATTACCTTACACGGCAAAAAGGACTTTGCTGATGTGACTAAATTAAGAATCATGAGATGATTAGCCAGGATTATCTAGGCGGACCCAATCTAATCACGAGGGTCCTTATAAGGGAAAGAGGTAGGTGTTACTTTAATACTGACTATACTGGGTAAGGATCTTGACACCAGTACAAAAGAGAGAAGAAATGGGTCTGTTCCTCACTGGAGCCTTTTGGGGTTTAAATCAAAGTACTGAACTGGCCTCAGTAAACAAGAAGGAACATATTTTGGTGATAACCCAAATAGCCAAAAAGTAACATTCCTATTTCAGAGGAAATATTAAAAGCACAGAGAAAAGAAATATAAAACTCTTGCTAATTATCCATGTAATTGAGTTAATATTCCATAGTTGTTGGACTACTATTTGTAATGTGACTTAATGATTCAAAGAAACTGTCATATATTATGACACACACATATTCATATATACACCAATTTCTACCATACACCATTCACAAAATAAATTCTAGACGGATTATACATCAAAATGCTTTTTTTAAAAAGCTATAAATGTACCAGAGTTTAGATTCTGATACTTGGGATAGGGAAGACTGGAAGGCTTTCTAAAATAACACACAACAAGGCAGGGGGGTAGGGGAACCATGAAAGATAAGATTGATATATTTAATTTATAAAATTTAAAAACTGTTAACTTAAGCAAAGTAAAAAAGATAAACAACACTCTCTAAGAAAATATCTGCAATGTATAAAATCTACAAAGGACAAGAACAGGCTATGAAGAGGCATTTCAAAAAGGAGAAAGACAAAAGAGCCAGTAAATATATGAAAACCTGAACTCACTAGGAATCAGAGAAACATATTAAAATAACACGGCAGTAGCATTTTCTCTTTTTAGTGCTTCTAAAAGATAGGGGGCCTATGAACCCTTACAACCTGCTGGTGGGAAAGTAAATTGGAACTGACATTTGGAGGGCAGTATCTACTATTTCGCAGTATCTATTAAAATCAACAATGCTTGTACCCTATGACTATCAGTTCCACTTCCTAGTATCTACCCAGAGAAATACTTGCTTATCTGTACACAATGAAGCATAATCATGGATTATAACTGAAATATTGTTTGTAATAGTAGAACATTTGGACAATCCTAAATATCCACCAGTGGGGAAATGATTTAATACAATTTTTGTGTGCTCTAACTGTGAAATATTCTTCATGAGTTAATAAGCCTATATATACTGACATGGGGAAACCTTGCAGATGTATAAAAATGATTCATACAATTTCAGTAAAAAAACAAACAAAATCTGATTGCTTGTGTTCTGGAGAAGTTAGAGAATAGAGATGAGTATTGGCCAAGGCAGACTAATACATTCTGAGTGTGTTTTATTTTTTAATTTTCTTTTTTACAGTAGGAATGGAGTCATGCTTTACTTGTCTACAGAAAATACATGGAAGTTATAAATACTTTTTAAAAAGGAAAGCGAATCAAGGAGGCAAATGTCTATGTAAAATGAATACCTAGATGAGCGAATAGATGAATGCGGCTTTAAAATTTTTCCTTTCCTGTGCACATAAAATATATTTCATGGGCTTCCCTGGTGGCGCAGTGGTTGAGAATCCGCCTGCCGATGCAGGGGACACGGGCTCGTGCCCCGGTCCGGGAAGATCCCACATGCTGCGGTGCGGCTGGGCCCGTGAGCCATGGCCGCTGAGCCTGCGCTCCGCAACGGGAGAGGCCACAACAGTGAGAGGCCTGCGTACCACACACACACACACACACAAAAAAAAAATATATATATATATATATATATATATATATATATTTCATGTTTATGGTTATAGAATTTAATTCCAGAGATGAAAATATGGACTTAAGTGTGGCCAAAAATAAGCCACTAAGAAAGAACAATTAATTTTATTATTTTTTAATTTCAAAGATCTATGGCCTTCTATTTCTATTTATTCTTACTCATTTCCATTGAATTACTTTTCTGGTCGTAATGAAATGATCAGGTCAACCGCAAAAGACTAAGTGAAATCCCAGATCAGTGAAACTTTTTGAGCAGATTTACAACTTGCATTTGGGAACAACAGAAAGTAATACGTTACTGAATAATGAAAACATGGGCATAAAAGTGGAACAGTTTCATATGCATGGCAAAGCTTTGAAAATTTTGCACTTCATGCAAAGTGCGCTAATAAATGTCAATTTTTGTACTGTACTTGGCATCCTGTTCATTTGCAATAAACTACTTTTGAAGTGTCCCTAATGCAGAATTTCCTCCCTTGTTCTCCTACCTACACTTGTGTGTGTGTGCACGTGTGTGTGCACGTGTGTGTGTGTGTGTGTGAGAGAGAGAGAGAGAGTCACTAATGTAGGGCTAGAATGGAAGCCCAATTAAAAAGAGTTTCTCACTGATGTTTGTTGGGAAAATTTAGCCCTTAACTAAATGAATATTATACGCACACAGATGCACATACATATATGGATATTCTGATGTAAAACCATACAAATCACTCTTTTCTCATAGAATATCATGAGGTTGGTTAATACTTTATGGAGTGTTTCCTTCTCCTGGAATTCGTCACAGAATGCTTTTTCACTGTATCTCCATCAGATAATGCCATTTCATACTTTCAGACAATTAGGCATTTAATAAAATGAATGAGGTATTTGATTCTTGAGTTTCTACCATGTGCTTGGTTCTATGGAACTTGTACCACTTCTCTGTGCCTGCCCTATTTACTCATGAGCCATTTGGTCTCCACTCATGACATCTCAGCTTCTCCCTGCTAGGCTCATGGGTACAAAACATGGAAAATAAATAGACAAAACCAAAAATTACCTGAAATCCCACCATAGGAGAAAACCATTATTAATAATTTGGCTATTTATTTTCTGTATTTTCGCAATGAGCTTGTATTTTCTTTTAACAGCCAGCAAAAGTTAAAGCTATTTTCATTTTAAATGACAAATACAGAGGGGAAATCAACAAGTATATATATATATATATATTTTTAAAATTACATGAATGAATCAACAGTTTAAATTTTATTTACTTATTTATTTATTTTTGGCTGTGTTGGGTCTTCGTTTCTGTGCAAGGGCTTTCTCTAGTTGCGGCGAGCGGGGGCCACTCTTCATCACGGTGTGCGGGCCTCTCACTATCGCGGCCTCTCTTGTTGCGGACCACGGACTAGTTGTGGCTCACGGGCCCAGTTGCCCCGCGGCATGTGGGATCTTCCCCGACCAGGGCTCAAACCCGTGTCCCCTGCATTGGCAGGCAGATTCTCAACCACTGCGCCACCAGGGAAGCCCAAGTATATTGTTTTGATTACCCAAGTAATTAACACTTGTTGGCAGACAGTTTAGGAACTGTCATCTTCATCAGGCACTTAAAAGAGAGACCTCCAGAAGTAATGACACTGAGCTGTCTAAGGGAGCTTTTTCAATATTAATCTTTGAAATTTGATTCCAGGAAAAAAAAAAAAAGGCTTCATTCTGTTAACATTGGGACCTGTGATCCAGCTACGGTGCCCTGTTATCCTGCTTCATTGACACTTTCTAGTCCACTTGTTTTGTGTTTCTTTTAATGATATTTACTTGAATTTAAAGAGAAATGTATTGTTAACCATCGTTATTTTAAGCTGCATGTTAGCGTAATTAGACAATTCAGGCGATACTAGCCTACATCCTAAGTCATGTTTACAATTTAAACACTGACATTTAATTAGAAAAATAGACTAAATTAGTCTTCATATTTTGATGTGTTTCTGCCTTTCTCTACACCTTCCTCTACTGAGGTCCATGCTTTGCTGTGACTGAGGAAGGTGAAGGCAAAGCTGCCCAAATGCATCACCAATGGGCAGACGCAAATGTACTTGGTGAATGATTTGTCCTGGAGAAATGTTACATTCTTGACCTCTTTCTTCTAATCACACCTATCTTCATTTTATTCTGTGTTCTTACTGCTACATGGAATTAAAATTGGGGAAAACGTGACACTATTACTTTCTGTTCAAATATGCACTTGTTTATCTATTTACTGCGTTTCCCCACTATAACCTAAGATTAATGGGGGCAAAAGCCATATTTTTTTAAATTTACAGTTTAATCTCTGATAACTAGCAGAGTCCAGAAACATAGTAGGTTCTCAATAAATGCATTTGAATGAAGGACTTATTCTGGTCCTGAGGTTTAAGCCCATACCACTTACTTGTATCAGAAAGTTTTTCCTGAAGCCACCATAAGAAAAAAAATAAAAGAACCTATAATGGAAAAACAATCTGAAAAAGAATATATATATATTCAATATATATATGTATATATAAATGAATCACCTTGCTGTACAGGAGAAACTAACACATCGTAAAGCAACTATACTTCAATAAAAATTTTAAAATAAAAAAACCCCCAAATCGCAGCAATCATAGTGCATCTGCACAAATTTTTCCATTTCCTTTAAAGTTTTTGAGCTTATTTTCACTCCTAAAACTGCTCTCAATGCATTCGCTATTTTCACTGGAATACTAGCATACTCAATGTTCCAGTCCCCTCATTAGTTTATCTTACTCATGTCATTGAAAATTTTCCTCCTACCAAAATAACGTTATTCCCTTAAAATTGTTCCAACTAAACTTTCTTCTCAAAACCACTAACTGGCTTTTCGTTGTCCTTCAACTTCCATTTTTTTTCATCTTCAACTTTAGTCATCATTATTCCAATCTCTCTTTGCAGCTCCAACATTCAACCCTTACCTCTATTTTACTCAAGCACTTATCCTATCTTGCCTCCTATGCAGTATACCTTTTTTATACATTAAGGAAGTAAGCTAGGCCTCTATCTCTGTACTCATTTACCATATATTTTAATAAAAGAATCAAAATATTATATACTCCAAAATTATCATACTTCATTCTCTCCTAAGTGGATGTCAGCAGGCAATACAAAGAGCCTCACCGTTTAGTCAGGGCTGCAGAGGTGCCCTTGACATTTTGGGTTTATTCCCTGGAAGTGGAATATATATATGTTTAGAAGGAGTCTAAGTCAGTGCATTGTTATCTTACTCTATAAAGCAGCAACCTCCATTTTCAGACATAACTTGCTCCCCTTTTTCTCTCTGCCATATAAGCTGCACAGGAATAAGTCCTAAGCTAAGGATGACAATGGTGAAATGATTAAAACATTTATGTAAGTGGACATTTGAATATTCTCTTACTTAGGTTTAATGCAGAATTATGATAAACTCATTGACTGAGAAATGTCTCTAACTTTAACTGGATTTCTAATGCATAGTAAAATAGGTTTTGTCATATCAATATTTTTAAATACATAAGATGCTCATTTCTTTTTCACATGAAAGGAGTCCAGAGTCCAGATTACAGATTGGATATAGCGGCTCTATGGTTTCTTCAGAGATGTCAGTTCCTTCCGGTTTTCTATTCTATTATCCTTGTGTTCTGTTCCTTAGATCTAGAGTGCTCGCCATAATGGTTATGTTTCATGATGGAAGAAGGGAAAGGGCAAAGAGCCAAAAGAGGGATTGCTGACTGAATCAGCTTCCTGTAAGAAAAGTGCCCAGAAGCCCCATCCAGGAATTCCTACACCTCATTGGCTAGACCAGTGCCACATAACCAAACCTAGGAGCAAGAAACAGAGGGGAATATAGTTTTCTTTTAAGCTGGGAACACTGCTAACCCCAATAAAAGTAGGCCTCTGCCATAAAAAGGAATGAAGTATTTGTAAATGCTAAAATGTGGATGAACCTCAAAAACAGTACGGCAAGTGAAAGACGACAGATGCAAAAAAGTCACATATTGTACGAATCTGTTTATATTAAATATCATGAATTGACAAATCTATAGAGACAGAATGCAGATTGGTAGTTGTCAGGAGCTATGGAGTAGGGGGAAATGGGGAGCAACTGCTTAATGGGTACAGGGTTTCCTTCTGGAAATGTTTGAAAATGTTTTGGAACTAGATATAGTTGGTGATTGTACAACATTGTGAATGTACTAAATGCCACTGAACTGTTCACTTTAAAATAGTTAATTTTATATTATATGAATTTTACCTCAATCAAATATATATATATATAAATAAATAAGCGATTTTTAAATTAAATTGTTGTTGGTAAGGAAGAAGGAAAAGTAGAATATTGCTTAGGCAACCAGTAGTCTCTGCCACTGGTTCCATTTTTTTTCAACTGGCAGACAATTATTTATTTACATACTATGTGACAGATAATGGTCAAAGCTACAGTGTTGAAAGTGGTGGACAAGTTCCTGATCTTCTAATGGGCCCAGAAACATATGATGAGAACAACATCAACAAACCCCAGTTGAGGGACATCCTTCAAAACACCTGACTGGTACTCCCCCAAACTGTCAAGGTCATCAAAAACAAGGAATAACTGAGAAACAGGCTCAACCAAGAAGAGCCTGGGACATGATGATTAAATGTAATGTTGTATCCTGGATGGGATCTAGGAATAGAAAAAGGACATTAGGGAGAAGATGAGAAAATCTGAATACAGTACTGACTTTAGTTAATAATAATATGTACATACTGGCCTATTCATTGTACAAATGTACCATATCAGTATAAGTAGTTAATAACAGGGCAAACTGGGCATAAGGTATATAGGAACTCTCTGAACTAACTTTGTAATAACTCTGCATATCTAAAACAGCTATACAATTAAAAGTTTATTTTTATGAAAAGGGTATAGATGGTATTTCTCCAGATTTTATACCCCTTCCCCACTCCCAAATTCCCTTTTCTGAATCAAAGTGGTTGTGTCAAAGGGCAAGTAACAAGGTATGTCTAATGTATACTGAATGTTTACTATGTGCTAAGTACTAGATTAGGTTCATCTTGATGTAATATATCATTTAGTCTTCATCACAATCTTGTATATTATCTTTAGTTGACAGCGAGGGAATGGATGCTCAGAACGTTTTCTAACTTGGCTAAGAGTACACAGCCAAAATGGAAAGGGGTCAAACTGCTCTGCTTCCTATATCCTTCCAGTATGACAAGCTGACTAGGAGACTGGTCCAGTGTTTCTCACAGGATCATTACCATGGTGAGGTACAATCTTTGAGACAGAGAGAAAGAGAGAATATGAATGTACCTGTCTATGTTTGCATTTGACCAGTATACGCTTGGGAAAAAGGATCACATTTTTCAGTCCACGTGGCTCAGGGGGATTGATCCTATCCCCCCTGGCCTTGGGGGTGAGCAAGAGTGGCCAGTCAGAGTACTACATCGCCTTGGCCCCTTGGGTAGGTTCAGGCATGGGCATATGATCAAAGCACACAATCAAAACCAGACCAAACAAAAATCTAGAGCTTTCTCAAATGGGGGGCACAAGAGATTATACAAGCCTGAGGCTATCAGGGGCCATTTTAGTCATCAGAAGGATAGAGACTGACTTAGAATGAACCCAACATAGGGATACAGAAGAAACAATATTTAAGAGATGGAGAAACAGAGACAGGCACAGGGAGAGGAGGAGGAGGAGGAGGAGGAGGAGGAGGAGGAGGAGGAGGAGGAGGAGGAGGGGAAAGAGGAGGGAGAAGAGAGGCCAGGTACTGATAGTATCAATTGAGTTTCGGGATTCAGCTATATCTGCAGTTGTAACAGTGACAGTCCTACCATTGGAGTATTCAGTCACTGAGTCAAGATATTTCTTTTGAACTCTTTTGAGTTATATTTCTGTCACTAGTTCCTCAGAGAGTTATAATACAGAAAATGTGTACGAAAAAGCAGTATTTCTAATACACAAGTTTCTCTTTTAACCCAATTGTTGTCTAAAATTAAAAGCAAATATCTAACAACCTAGCAAAGCAAATTTTTTTTTTTTTTTTTTTTTTTTGCGGTATGCGGGCCTCTCACTGTTGTGGCCTCTCCCGTCGCGGAGCACAGGCTCCGGACGCACAGGCTCAGCGGCCATGGCCCACGGGCCTAGCTGCTCCGCGGCACATGGGATCCTCCCGGACCAGGGCACGAACCCGTGTCTCCTGCATCGGCAGGCGGACTCTCAACCACTGCGCCACCAGGAAAGCCCCGCAAATTTTTAATAATATCTACAGAGCCTTCCTGAAAATCTAAAGAATCAAAACCCATAATTTAACACTTTTAAACCCATTATAAATATAGCATTCTATGTTCAAATGCATTTGGCTCAGACATATATATATATAAATATATATATAAATATATATATATAAATATATATATATATACACACATACACACACAGATATATATATGCTATTTATCATATAATACTAAAAGTAAACATCTCCTGAAGAAATTAAATTCATATGTCTCTCATGCACTTTACAGTTAACTCAGCCAACTTATTCTTTCACTCAAGTCATTTATTCAAGCCTTTAAGGATAAAAATTGTGCTAATTGTTGAAGCCAAAAACAAAAAACCAAAAATAAGATATGGTCTCTCTGTTTTCAAGAAGCTCAATCCAGAGAAAGCGGTATCTCAAGAAAAAATTTTAAAAACTAATTTTAATGTAATGTATAATAATCATAATAATATCTGTTAATTATTTTCTATCTTAAGTCCTTTGGTATAGTATCTTATTTAATACAGAAAACAATCCTATGATACATATTGCATGTATCATTATTATAACTCCCATTTTTCAGATTAGGAAATGACAGTTAATTGAGGTCAAGTTGCTTTTCCAAGGTCACACACATCATGAGCATGGAACTCAAGGATCATGAACTGCAAGGCATCTCTTTTAGCCAGTATGGCACTGTATTTCCTTACTGCTATTGCTTTCCATTTAAAGTTGAGAATACTAATCTTTTTTCCTCTATAAATAAGAAAGTCATTTCATACAGATATGCTCTTTTATCTCTTTGACAATGCTTTAAGATAAAATAATCCATAGTCAGCTTAAAATTTAAGACTGACAAGGTTCAACTGAATTTTAAACTTCAAAAATTATGCTAGTCAGTATTCTGATAAACATTAAAAATGTATCTAAGAAAAAATGTATATAAGTATTTAGACATATATCTTTTAAACCTAGGCAAATCTTCTGTTATCTTTCAAGGTAATGCAGTAAATTTTCCAAAGCCATTTTATAATATAAGTGTACGTTTGACATTAGTATTTTACATTTTAGACTATTTATATTCATGTGTATACCTTTAAAAACAAAAGAAAACAAAGGTATTTATAGATAAAGCTAGAAATCAGAATCATATAGGTATACATATGTTTAATACAGGTAACTGAATATGAAGGTCAGGTTTATAAAAAATGAATAACCAATATAATTCAGATATCTTTTCATAAACAGGCAAAAAGTCTGTAGCTATCATATACTTTTGGAAGTATTTACATACACATGTGTGTCTTTCAAAACAACAGAATCAAGGATACTTTAAAAATTAAATCTCCTTTTTATTAACTGTTTTTTTTTTCAAAAGTTAAATCACCACTGATACTTTTCTAAAGAATGCAACATCTATAATTTAAACACACTTTCAAATACAGGGAAAAAATAAAAGACAAAAGTATCCGTCACAAAGTCCTTGCCCTTTGTTCTCTAAAAGGTGCAAGGAACCAACTAGACCTCAAGCCAAGTCTATCACTTTAGAATAATAATATAAAATCAAGCATTCTCATTGGCTGACTTCCTCTGATAAGCTGTGGTTCTGCCAGATTTCACACTTGGAATGTCCAGATCTGTGATAGAATAAATTTTCATGTTTTAAGCCACCAAGTTTGTAGTAACCTCTCACAGTAGCCTCGGGAAACTAATGGAGTAACATTATGGTCCCATATACTTTTTAAAGTTACTTAGTAGCTAAAGTATAGAGTTATATAGTGTCATTCATCCAGTATTAATTGAGTACCTCTGTAAGGCAAGTTTATGCATCAAATCTATGTAGATATTTTTGTGATTCTGTGCTCTGAGGAATTCTCAACTGCATCTCCTGCTTCTAAAGACATTAGAATGGTATCCTGAAAAATAGCTTGTGACCTTTCACACCGCTTTTTTTTTTTCATTTTTTGTTCTACTAATGGTTTAATATAGATCTTAATAACAATCATAGTAATAATTTCTTTACATATGTGATGATCATGATAATAGCCCTAGAGGTAGGTACTATTATTACCCTCATTTGACTGGGGATTAAGTTATGACTTCAGGAAGCCAAGTCACTTTCCTAAAGTCATAAATCTAATAACCTTAGTTTTCTGTTTTCAAAGCCTGTGCCACACTTAACCAGTAAAGCAAAGAACTCCTTTTAACATTCTACTCAAAAGTAACTCTCGCATTTGTGATGACAAATATATATATATATATATGTATATATATATATATATATATATATATATATATATGAAACAAGATGTTGACACTGAAGTTGGAACTAGGCACCAACTTGCAACAGATGTGAAATAGTAATGTGAGTTACAAATCACTAAACAGAGATTTTTAAAGGAAATGGGTAAGCATCTGTTCCTCACTCTTGAACACTTTGATGACTTTCAGATTATAAATGGTTTACAAAGATGCAGAGGTAGGATTTGGTGCAGATACTTTTGGGAAAGAGCTGTCATCTATCTCCTTGGGGAAGAATTGGGGATTATGACCCATCATCTCCAGCCAACTAAAGGGTTCTTTAAGGGGACCCATTTAAAATCTATGGAATATATTCTCTGCAGTTGAGATACATGGAGGAATGAACTTTACCTCATACCCGAGTGAGGCAAAGCAGCTGCTACAGCAGGAAAGATGAAGACTCTGTTCAAAACTTTGGAGGCCAAGATGTGTGAGTGCTTTTCTATACTTTGGGTGTCTATAAGACTCATCTGCACAGAACAGCCCCATTCTATGTCTGTTATTCCACTGTAATTATTAGTAGTGTCCCCTTTCATTCAGAAACGTATCTCAGTTTGTATGATGGATTATATAATCACCCTAATGTTGGAACACACAGAAAATAGAGTCAACATGGAAATGACTGGGGTTCTGTCCAGTGGACGTCTACAAGAGTAGAGGAACCTCAGTGGCAACAACCTGGAGGTGAAGCCTAGATTTTTAGGAAAGAAGGATATAATCACCAGTCTTGTTCATACAGAATAAAGATGGCTCTATCTGGGTCAAGGAACCTGCAGGTTATGAGGGTGGGGGGAGGACTAGAGAGGGGAGAGAGGGAAGGAGAGAGAAGTAGAAGTTTGTACCTGTTGAGCCTCTTCACCAATATGTACCAAAATATACATTTTTAAAGTAGCAGCATTGAGGTTTAATTCATATAACATATCATTCATCCACTTCAAATGCACAAGTCAATGGTTTTTAGTATGTATTCATAGGGTTGTGCAACCATCACCACAACGTAATTTTAAAACATTATATCCCTCTAAAAGAAACCCCAACCCATTAGCAGTTATTCTCCTACCCACCTTTCCACATTTCTGTAAAGAGTCATTTTATGCAAAACAGTAACTAATAAATAGTATTATCTGGTTAAAAGTTTAACTTAAGAATTAGAAAGAATAGAAAATAGCCTCTAAGAGAAAACTGCCCGAGGTCAAAGAGTTAAATTAAACAAACTGAAAAGAATCAGGAGAAAAACCATTGTAATCATGATATTAAGAACTGAGAAATGATTTGATCTGTCATTGATAGTAAACAATATAAATCAACTTTAATTTTGTAATATGCCTTTTTCACTTCATGTAATACAATAGAAGAGAAACCTTGAGAAGATGGCATATACAGTGTTCATTCTCAACCCTAGCTATACATTAAAATCACCAAGGAAACTTGTAAAAATACCAACATCCTAGGGCCCAGGAAAATTAAACCTGAGCATTAGAGATTCATATTTGGAGCCAGCATTCAACCACTACTATATATTGTCATAATTCTCATAAGGATCATGGGTATTTAAACAGCTAAAGTTTGGGAGGGAAATGTAAAAGACAACAGGTTTAGATTATACATATTACCTTACTTTTTTCTGCAGAAATTTTATGTAAAATAATGGGAGTGTGTTGCCATGTAGAAATATGCAAGCAGAAAAATATTGAAAACTATGCTACAAAAGAAAGAGCATAAATTCTCAAGTTCTACAAAGTTGGTACAGATTCCAGTCCCAGTATGACAGTGGGAAGTCACAAAAATTCTGTGAGCCTTGAATTTTCAGCTGGGTATGGAAATAATCATAGTCTATTTGCCGGGTCATTGTGAGAATAAGGAAAAGTGTAATATCACTATCATTAAAGTATACAAATGGTGGCTATGTTATTATTCAAATAAGTCAGTATTACAGTTGAAACATAAATAATTATCTTTTTAGGCTGTTCACTTAACGAGATAGTGAAGTCTATGACCCTTTCGAACAATGCATTCTCAATAGTACTAATCTTTTCAAGTATTATTAAAAATACATTTACAGGGCTTCCCTGGTGGCGCAGTCGTTGAGAGTGCGCCTGCCAATGCAGGGGACACGGGTTCGTGCCCCGGTCCGGGAGGATCCCACATGCCGCGGAGCGGCTGGGCCCGTGAGCCATGGCCGCTGAGCCTGCGTGTCCAGAGCCTGTGCAAAATTTACAAAAAACTACATTTAAAAGTAGATGTAGATGCAAGTAGAAAAGTGCATCTATGTACACAACACCTTATACAATTTTCTACAGTGAAAGTACAGTGGCTGCTAATAATTTGCCTCTATTTGGTAGGAGTTAAAACTCAACAAGAAACATTCTCTTTGGATAAAAATTCAGAGTCCTGGGCTTCCCTGGTGGCGTAGTGGTTGAGAATCCGCCTGCCGATGCAGGGGACACGGGTTCGTGCCCCGGTCCGGGAAGATCCCACATGCCGCAGAGCGGCTGGGCCCGTGAGCCATGGCCGCTGAGCCTGTGCGTCCGGAGCCTGCGCTCCGCAATGGGAGAGGCCACAACAGTGAGAGGCCCGCGTATCACAAAAAAATAAAAAAATAAAAAATAAATAAAAAAAAATTCAGAGTCCTTGGAAAGGCATACAACTGAACTAGAGAGATATTATACTTGACTAGATCTAAGGTCATAAATATGTCTTTATATATATAGAAACCAATTCATCATAAATAAGATAAGGAGATACAGTATCCTTTTTTCAAAGGCACGTGTCAATGAATTAACAAAATACCTTGAATGAAACCAGGTGTCACTTTCTCTTTTCCTAACCTTCACAACATAAAAGAGAAAAAACAGCTTTGGTGTTTCTACATAGCTACATATGTAAGCTTTTCAAAGAGATACCAATATTCTTACATGAAAATAAGCAGACAAATGGGTATTTAAATGACCAAGAAGATAATGATTGGAATGGTCCCTTGTGGAATGTATCAACCAACGGAAACGGTGTCTGATTTTATACGGTGCCTGATTTTTCTAGGAAGTATAAAGAATACCGATGGCAAAATAAAATAAAATCTAGAATTCAAAGCAAGTACATTAAAAGGACAGTGGCAATTCTTGCCAATTAATTTTGAATAACTGCATAAGGAAGAATGTGGAGTATGAACATGAAGATGTGAAAAACTTTATCTGTCCTCTGGAATTACATTCCTGGGTGACCTTTGACAGCTTTATTAATTTAAAAAATGTTTATCTAGGGCTCACTCTGTGACAGATCCCACGCTAAGTACTGTGAGTAGAAACACGATTAATAAATGCACACTGTACTCCTGGAAAGGATCATCTGTGTGACTGCGACATATACTCGTACTTTATTCTTTTTAATTGTCTATATCAAAATACTTGAAGAATATGAATAGTGACCATAATATCAAGAAATTAACCTAAATATCTGTCAAAATGGAGGAATTTCTGATGCTATGTGAAAAAGAGAGAGAACTGAGAAATATTCATGAGCTTTTCCACACAAAGCTAAATATAAAAATGTTAAAACCCAATAGCAGCCATTTTTTAAAATAACAAGTAGTTTAATCTTCCCACGGGTTAAAAAAATGTAGAAAAGCTTGGTCTTTACTAGCACACTTCACAAATTTAAAATACCACTGAATAATAACAACACTATAAAACCAACTGCATATTATATAAGCCACATGTGTTTAAAGCAGTGATGTTGAATTGTTCATATGATTGTATAAGAATTTATGAGGAAATAAACTAATCTTATAGACACTTTAAAATGTATGACATTATTCCAAATCCAAAAATGATATCCTCTTGTAAATGAGAGAGTAGGTATGTCATGTTCAGTTACGTGAAACTCTGTGTACTGTTGTAGGAGACCAAAAAAGAAATAAAGAAAAAATATTTGAACCAGGGCTTGGTGCTAGGGATAAGAGAGAAGATATGGAAAGAAAGAAAATGCTTAGTTGACAAAATGTGCAAATCTTAGTGACTGACTGAATGGGAAAGTGAGGATGTTGGCGAACAAGAATGACTCCACTGTTCCTCACCTAGGCTATCCTAAAGATGCTGTGCTAAGAGAAGAGGGGGAGAGACTTACTCAGCATGAGTTCAGACATGGTGAGTTTCATATACCTGTGGAACCACTACATGAAAGTGTCAGATGGTGAAGCAAAGGGTGGGAGAAGGCATGGGGGCACCAAGACGGTGTGCAGAGTGAGAAGAGTAAAGGAACCGGGATGGAAGCATGGCAGCACCGACAACTAAAAGGTAACTTGGAGGAAGAGGAGCTCATGGACAATACTGACAGAGTGTCCACAGAAGAATGAGAACAGAGGATGGTGTCACGGGAGTCAAGTGTGTTGAGAATTTCTAAGACAGAGTAATCAACAGTGTCAAGTGCAGAAGAGAGACCTGGTAAAGAATAACTAGTACATACTCACTAAATTTACCAATACAAACGTCATCACTCATCATAAAAACAATACTTTTTGCCCAGTGATGAGTAGAGACTGAACTGCAGTGGCTTAGGAGGAAATGGAAGATTAGGTCACGGAGATAAAGAACTGAGATTACTCCCTTGAGAAGTTTGGCTCAGAAAAGGAGAAGAGAGTGAAATGGCGGTTCCATGAGAAAGGAGAAGATGAAGCTAGCCATAGAGTTGAAAGAGAAAAGGAATCAAAAGAATCAAGGACACGGGTGAAATGGTGAAATAATTATCTCTTAAGTGGAAGATGAGACCCTCATCCCTGGAGACAGGAAAAAGGCATGAGGTTAGTTGTGGTCATGAATACATTAATAATTAGGATAAAGGGAAGGCAAGAGCATTCGTAGCTGATGGTCTCAAATGTTTAAAAACTTTCCAGATGGAAGAATATAGGCTAAAGGGAGGGGAGGGAAAAGAAGGGTTGAATAGGGGACTTGAGAAGAATAGGTTAGTTTTGGAATTGTCCTTCAGGGGAGTTTTAAACAGAGCTGAGCTCAGACACGTGAAATACTGATGAAGAGCTCTGACTGCTCTGTAAGACTACAATTAATAAACACACCAAGAGAAAGCAACTCCATGAACTTGGCTTCTGTTGTTATTTTTTTTTTCTATCACGAAGACTCATTATTTAATTTATTTTATTTCATAATGTAATTGGAAAATTAAAGGGTTTTTCCCAAGTATGGATTTCCTTATAAGATTTAAGCTTCATAACAGGGAATATCATTCTGAAAACAACGTTTAAAGGTTAGACCATTATTAAGAAAGCCTTATTTAACAATAAATTATTAACATTGATTTGTATTATTTATATTTTGATTTATGTCTCTGCTTACATTTCTTCCTTCTATTTTTAGGCAAAGATCTGTCCTATAATTCACATAAATACCTCTTCCATGACCCTCCACGAAATGTGCACATAGAGTAGTTGCCTAATAAAATGTAGAGTGACATCCTATAGGATTCTGGGCTATTAAGCCCAAATTTAGAGAATTATTATCTGAATTTATTACTCCTTCCAAAAGTAGAAAAGTGATATAACTTGACCTCCCTTTAAGAAACAAATATCTTTTTGATAATTCTAAATACGTGTGCTAAAAGGAAATATCTCAGCACGACTCAACACACACAGACACACACACAAACACACAAACAGATACACACATTCTATATACTAATACACATGCTGGTGTTTTTCAAAATATAAAAAGCAGTAATTACAATGAATTACAGCTTAAGATCACCATAATGGCAAAGAATATTTTTAAAAAGAATGTGTGTGTGTGTGCATATATATATATATATCTGAATCGCTTTGCTCTACGGCAGAAATGAACACATCATTGTAAATGAACTATACTTCAATAATAAAAGAGACCACCTGTTTTGTAAATAAGTTCATTTGTATCATTTTTTTTGACTCCACATATAAATGATATCATATGATACTCATTTACAAAACAGAAACAGACTCAGAGACTTCAAAACAAACTTATGGTTACCAAAGGGGAAACTTGGGCGGGGGGAGGGATAAATTAGGAGCTTGGGATTAACATATACACACTACTATATATAAAATAGATAATCAGCAAGGACCTCCTGTATAGCACAGGAACCTCTACTCAATATTCTGTAATAACCTATATGGGAAAAAAATCTGAAAAACAATGGTTATATGTATATGTATAACTGAATCACTTTGCTGTACACCTGAAACTAACACAACTTTGTTAACCAACTATACTCCAATATAAAATAAAAAATTAAAAATATTTTTTAAAATGTAAACCAAAAAAAAAGATCACCTGATTTACGGCATTCAAAATAAATGCATTTATTTGTGAGACCCATTAAAATCAGTAATGAAATTAATAATGTTTCCATTAACGTGTTTGTTCATCAGGAGCCAGAAAATGAGACAGCATCAAAATGGCATTCATACCAACTTCATAATGCAAACAATAGGAATACCCATTGAGCTCTGCGCTGAGGTGCTTAGGTTGTTGTTTTTACGTACTTTACTCATTATCAATAAGAAGCATACTTGCTAAAAAAATGAAATAGGCAACACTTTCAAACTGATATTTAAATTTATGTGTACTAAAAAAATACAGCAACTTAAAAGCTGATACTTGTTCTTTTTAATTTGCCTTAAAAGATGACAAAAATTCTAAGACGAGATTAGTCTAGGAACAATTGAGTTATCAAAATAATTGTTGCTCTATAATGATGAATACTTCCCTGAAAATATTTTTAAAAGTGGGAAAAATCTTGAACATGTTTTACAGGCTCTTTGAAAATTTTCCTTTGCATATTTGCCACCAAAATTAGAAAAAGTGAGCAGCATAACATTATCACTTATGGTTATCACAGTTATTCCTGACATATTATGATTAGCCCTGATTGAAATGACATTTCCAACATGTACCAAATTTGTGAAAATGGTAATTGCATTCTGCATTTACATGAGGTTATTCTTTTAGCCTGCCGATTGGTTATACAAGTTTTATAGGCATCTTTCTGTGAAATAAACTCTATGCATACTTAGATCTTTGGTGTTATTTCTCAATAATTCTCTTTTACTTTATGCTCACCAATAATTATTAAAGATAGGGAGATTTATACTAATAAAAACAAAGGGAAAATACCCCATCAAATTCATGTGAAGTAGTTTTGTATTAAAATATTTTGCTTCTTTCCAAATAATACACAACGTGCAGGTGTCTTGGCTCCTTAAGCCTATATTATGGTGTGCTTTCCCACATTAGTGAAATGTCTATATGGTTCAAATTAGTTGAGTAAACTCTTCCAGATGATACTTGGCTACAGAGAAAAACTCTCCTTGGGATATAATAATCCACGTTTTCAAAAGAAAGCCAAAATTCGTTGTGGTAGTGATATGCTATTTCTATACAAATTATGAATTCAACTTCAGGTATTTACTGAATCTTTCTATGAATCAAGCACAGGGCTAGGTTAACAAGCCTTAGGTTTGAGTATCAGTTCGTTCTCAAATAGCTTGTTGCTGGTTGCTAAGTGTCTTATCGTGTTTGAGCCTCATTGTCTCATTATTTAAACTGATATAATATCACTTACTCCTCTAGCTTGTTGTCTCAAATAAGATACTGCATGTCAAAGGGTTTTGTTAAGAGTATTGCGTATATTATTGTTACCTTACAGGATTACTGAGGGACTGAAAAGAGAGAATATATCAGAAATGCACTGAAAAAAATCTTTAAAATATCATGCAAATGGAAGGTGGTATTTTTATTATTGAATAAATTCACACACACACATACACAGGCACACAAACATGAATGCTGCTAAAACTGAAAGATTTCTCTATCTTCCCAGAAGACACATTGTATTTAATGTGCAATCATGTCCTCTTTTACTTAAATATTCACTACTGATCCCTCAGGGAATGAAACAAATCAACAAATATATAGCACAGACTCAGAAGCATAAATTTTGGTAAATTTTATGAAGCTCCTGAGGGTTTTTCTTTCTGATTGAAATTGCTGTCACAGCTAGAACAACTTTTATCTGTGGTGCATCAGGAGATGCTATCCTAAACATGCCGTTATGTAGAAAAATATTTTCCAACAAATAATTACCTATGAACCATATTATTCAAAATAAAAGAAAATGACAGTATTTATGAACTATGTATCTCTGATTTTAAAAAGCCAGAGGTGGTTAATTTCCTAGATGAATTACTAGAAGATATCAGTCCCTTGACCTTTGAGGGATTAAAAAAATATATACAAATTTGCTTTTGTTGTCATGTTAACACCACTGTTTTTGACAGTTATTTTGCAAATTTTCTAGTGTTTTTCTTGACACCAGTAAAAAGCTGGCTGCCATGTTATCCTTCTCCTAAGCTTGGAGTTAGGGTTTCTGCAATTGTGACACAAGATCCTAAAATATTTGGGGAAGATTAGAGAATTTTTCCTAGAATCTCATAGACAACACCATCATTGATCCTACGTAGTTATTATTCTCACTTTATAATTCAATCACAAACCAAAATACACATGCTTAGGCTTTCTGTTTGCCTTTCATTTTCATTTTTCATAATGTACCCCAGGACCTTTGGCAATGGGGCAGGTGGACTGTTTTGCTTGACCTTGAGGTTACCTAGGAAATTGACCACATTGGACTTTTTTCATGTTCACCAGAAATAGTTCATGAATACTGTCATTTTCTGTGGCTCTGGGATGCTAACTATAGCTCATTTCTCGATTCAAAAATAATAAAAGATCTACTGTAGCAAAAAAACCCAACATTTAGAAGAGTAGAGGAAATATTTTTTTGGAACTGAGAAAGCAGCCAGAGAACGGCCTAAGGGCATTGGGGTTTTCGACAAAAAAGGAGAGACAGCAGGCTGTTACAGATTTTCTGAAAGAGGAGGTACTACCCCCAGTTGCGCCTGGGTCTGGAGTAAAGTAATGCTTGGGGAAGCAGTCATGATTTATTTGGAAGCCCCTTACACTCAACCTTTTTAAATGTGCTATCTTCATCTCCATGCCCATACCTGCTACTCCTGCCCCATAACTACAACCCTTGGATTTTTCCTTGGCTGAGCTCCCTCTCTCTCCTGTATCCCAACATCTTAGTTTAATCCATCATTTACTTCTTTCTTTTGAGTGCACCTCATCTCATGTATACTACCTCAGCTTTAGCCTATGACTCCGATATCACTGGGAAGATCTGAAGAACCTCTTTCCATTTCTTCTTTGAAACCAAGCTCCAGGTAAGCAGGAATGACTGAAAACTCACTCTGATTGAATTCAGTCTCTCTCTACTGCTAGCATTACCTCCTAAAATGGGTTATCACGGGATGGCTCCACTAGCAAACCTCTCTTGACGCCTTGTTTACAGAATTATGCATGTGGACCTTAAGGCTACTGCTTCAATGACTCATACCGGGCTTCTGACTATTGGTCTTGGACTGTGACTCTTTGCTGCAGGCAGTTTTTCTGTCTTGCCTAGACATTAGAATCACTAGGGGAGCATTAAACAAACAAGCAAAACACAAAAACATTTAAAAATACAGATTCCCAGGCTTCATCGCAGATCAATGAAATCAGAATCTCTAGGAGGTTTTAGGCATAACCTGGACAATTATAAAAGTCTTTCCATGTGACTCTAGTGTACAAACAAAACATATTTGCTAACCACTAGAGCATAGAGGACAGAAGCCCAATTCCTTACCCTGACTGAAACAAACAAACAAAAAACCTTGACCCTTTGGTTGGAATCAACTTATGTTCACTGATTCTTTTAGTCTCCAATAGAACAGACATACATGCAGGCACACACACATAGCTACACATACACACACGCTCATACACTCACATGCTCACGTCCTCTGTCTTTTCCCACTTCCAGCAACCTTCCAACTGATTTTTCTGTATCCTCCTTTCTTTCTTAATCTATTCTCAGCAAAGTAAGTAACATTCTAAAATGTAAATCTCATGAAGCCTCTCCCCAGATTATACTCTTCAAGAGTTATCTCAGTTTCTTTCAAGATAAATTCCGTAGCCTTAGTTTAAAATTCCTATAAGATGTAGTCCAAGTTTATTCCTGGACCCTAAGAACTAAACGTCATAGAAAGGTGTCTAGCACATAGTAAACACTCAACCAGTGTTAGCAATTATTTTAGGAAACGGTTCTCTGTCCAGGAAGCCTAAAAAGGTGGCACACTGTAAGATTAGGGAAGCAACTAAAAGATGGGAGACCTGTCCCTACACTCAGGTTAAAATTTTGAGAGTTATTTTGAGAACACTGAAGATTATACACAAAAAATTTAAACCTATCTGTGGTTATTACTTGCATTATAGCTTTTAATTTTTGTGATTAGCAGTAAAACTTTTAAAGTTAGAATGATCTCTGTGTCTTTGGTGTGTGTTGGAATGTGTAGGGATTGGACAGGGAGAGTGGATGGGGTGGCAGAAAGGAAGCAAAAAATGTTTAGTGCATGTTATTCTCAAACCAACCTGCAAAAACTGGTTTAATCCCTCCTACTTAGGGATATAAGGAAGCAAGCTTGAATAAAACAGGTTTAAGTGGCAAACTGTGGGGAGGGGAGTCAGAGAAATAAGAAATGAAAAAAGGCCCTCTTTTTTATCAATGCCCTACTTGTCCTCCAATCTCCCTCTGGAAAGTTCCCCATGACAAATCTCGATGATGTGTCCACCTCTGTATTCCCATAGCCCTCTGTGCTATTGGAACTTACCAGACTGCATGCACTGTAGTTATTTCTTTACTAATCAGTCTCTCCCATTAGAAAAAGCTTTTTTTTTTAACATCTTTATTGGAGTATAATTGCTTTACAATGGTGTGTTAGTTTCTGCTTTACAACAAAGTGAATCAGTTATACGTATACATATGTCCCCATATCTCCACCCTCTTGCGTCTCCCTCCCTCCCACCCTCCCTATCCCACCCCTCTACATGGTCACAAACCACCAAGCTGATCTCCCTGTGCTATGCGGCTGCTTCTCTCTAGCTATCTATTTTACATTTGGTAGTGTATATATGTACATGCCACTCTCTTACTTCGTCCCAGCTTACCCTTCCCCCTCCCCGTGTCCTCAGGTCCATTCTCTAGTAGGTCTGCGTCTTTATTCCCATCTTGCCCCTAGGTTCTTCATGACCATTTTTTTTTCTTAGATTCCATATGTATGTGTTAGCATATGGTATTTGTTTTCCTCTTTCTGATTTACTTCACTCTGTATGACAGACTCTAGGTCCATCCACCTCACTACAAATAACTCAATTTCATTTCTTTTTATGCCTGAGTAATATTCCATTGTATATATGTGCCACATCTGCTTTATCCATTCATCTGTTGATGGACACTTAGGTTGCTTCCATGTCCTGGCTATTGTAAATAGAGCTGCAATGAACATTGTGGTACATGACTCTTTTTGAATTATGGTTTTCTCAGGGTATATGCCCAGTAGTGGGATTGCTGGGTCATATGGTAGTTCTATTTGTAGTTTTTTAAGGAACCTCCATACTGTTCTCCATAGTGGCTGTATCAATTTACATTCCCACCAGCAGGGCAAGAGGGTTCCCTTTTCTCCACTCCCTCTCCAGCATTTATTGTTTCTAGAGTTTTTGATGATGGCCATTCGGACCAGTGTGAGATGATATCTCATTGTAGTTTTGATTTGCATTTCTCTAATGATTAATGATGTTGAGCATTCTTTCATTAGAAAAAGCTTAATAAACAAACAAAACTGTATCACAACCGTGCCCATTACATAGCTCAAGAGATGTTAGTTGAGTGAATACACAAATGAACAAGCAAATAAAACAAGGAATAATGTGTAAATGGCCCTAAACACCTTATCACTTTTTATTGTTGCTTTAAAAAGAAGTGTACCCCAATGTTCTACTCAGATGTAAATGAGGGATTCCTTGCTCAACTAAATTTGGGAACTACTAGGTTAAGCAGGGTTTTGTTTTCTAAAGAAAAAAATTTAAACATTTTTCTTTATTCTTGAAGAACACATCAAAGGAGATTGTGTCCTTCAGTATGGTAGCCATCAGCAAAATATGACTACTTAAATTATATGATATAAAATTAAAAATTCAGTTATTCAGTTTTAATAACCATACCTCAAGTGCTTAACAGTCACATGTGGTTATTGGCTAATGTACTGGACAGCAAAGCTAATAGAATGTTTTCCTCTTTACACAAAGTTGTATTGGATACTGCTAATTGCACTGACCCAGAGATAATATTACTCCTGAAAACAAACTTTGGGAAGCCGTGTTCCTGAGATGTCACTATTATAGGAATCTTTAGACTACAACATGTAATGCAACTCTGCCATATTCTTTACTGCTTGTGCATACTGATTACATGTAGAAGGAAAAGAAAGCAGGTAGTTGTTTTTAAAATTTAATCTTCATTTATTGACTACATTTTATGTACAAAATGTCTTTTATCCTTGGGACTTGGTAAAAATAATTATGAAATATAAGTAGTCAAAGCAAAAATACTTATATAACATCATCCATGAGCTAGTTTTAAAGCCATTATACACTGCTTTGATCTCTACTTTTGGCAACTTCTAATTGTGAAGTGTCCCTCTAGAAGGCAATTTGCCACACTCCATTTTACTCCAATCATTTGGATAGTCCTAGAAATTTCATGGGGAAAAATAGTAATTTAGGAAACGGAAATTAGGTTTTTCAGTTCATTTTCTCAGACAATGAAAAAATAAACTTAGAGTAACATCAAAGAAACGGACTTTTACAAATTTAAATAAATAGGAATGCCTGGAAGGATTTAAATAGATCAAGATAAATCTTTCTCCTGGCAATAAAGAAATAAACGCTCCAAACTTCATTTATGTCTGAGTCAGAATTCAAGTTAACTTTTGAATTTACAAAGAAAATTTAGGAAAATGATTCGAAGCTACTTAAGAGGTAGTAATAAATTGTTTATTCTCTGATTCTTCTGAGCTCTCTCATTATTTTGTTATCACATACATTTCTTATGATTTAAAATGGTGTGTTTTCTTTTTTGTTTGTTTTTGTGGTGTGATCTCTCAACTGAGCGTCTCTTGGGACAATGACACAATATACTTAACACTCTCATGTTTCTTATTCATTGCTCTCCATTATGTTAATGTTCACATTTCAAAGACAATTATTTCTATTTATCCTTCACCTTACTCCATTAGCCTCCCCATGCTGTCTCATTAGTCAGATTTCAGAAATGATTTTTCTGCCCTTTCTAAATCTGTGTTTTAATGTGTCTTTTTGTTATTTTGTTTTGTTTTCTGGTTTCACTGTCTGATTTCCGCTAGTTCTATCAACAATTATAGGAGAAAAAGAAGTCACAAATATAATTGTCAAAGATGTAAAAAACCTAACCTCATACAAATACACCCTGAATATATGTGAAAGGTGTAGAGAGAACCAGAGGATGACAAAGTTCGTTCTAAAGGAATGTCATAGACTGGTATATACAATCAGTGAAGATGATCAGAACTGCCACTTACTTTGAGAAGCCCTGTAATTGTAGAGTCTTGCTCGGTCTCTTTGAGATGTAAATCTTCTACAACCCAGGAATGTCTTTCTCAAGCACCTGGGAGCCATCCTTTTCAAATGTAATCATCAAGAAGGAGAGCATCCCAGTCCCTCGGGTCTCTGTGGGAGGGTAGGAGTCTAACTTTGATAAGTACCAATTAGCATAGGTGGTCTAACACACTGCTCAACCTTCCCTTAATGCCTTCCAGTACTTTTCCACTAGCTCACACATTGCTTAAAAACTCCCTATGGGACTTCCCTGGTGGTCCAGTGGTTAAGACTCCGTGCTTCCACGGCAGGGGGCGCCGTCTCGATCCCTGATGGGGAACTAAGATCCTGCATGCCTCGCGGCCGAAACAAACAAACAGAAAAAAAAAAAAAAGCGCGCGCGCGCGCGCACACACACACACACACACACACACACACACACACACACACACACACTGCCCTATGTTCAATCTCCAGTCCCTAACTGCATTAGTCTTGAATCAAGTCTTCTTGCCATTTGTAACAAGTGGCCGGTGCAATCTCTTTGACAAAGGAAAAAGTGCTGGAATAACACTAAAGTTATTTACAAAACTAACTTGTAAGGTTAGATACAAAACTGGCTAATGTCCTACAGGGCAATAAACTGTGACCTTTGGGGTTTGGTTTTCTTCTGAAGAGAATTAATTTGCATCCCTCTCAGACGAAAATAATTGACAACTTATCAGTTTGCTACAAGTTAACATCTCACTTCACAGAGTCCGGGATAATAACCCTCATCATGTGTTTGGAAATAATTAACACGCTTAAGGTTTCAGAAACACCTTGTCGAATACTGGGTCAAGCAGTCTCAGTGAATTTTTTAAATTATTTTTTTCTAAAGATTGTAAGGCCATGGCTTGATTTCCTCTGGAAGTTTTCTAATGCCACATATTTAATCGTTTAGTTACTTGTCTGTTTTCATCAATTTCTAGATTTCATCAATTCTAAGATGCACATTTTGCTCACATTTTATCATCTCTGAAACCGGAATGTCTTTTACAATTGCTGTGATAAGAAAGCATTGTGTCATAGTTTATTGGCACAGGTATTGATTGTGTCTCTTACAATATTTGGCATCTTACATTCACTGAAAAAAGATAAGTGTCTGCAGAGAATTTATGAAGGTTGCTATCAAGGAAAAAAATGTACAAATGATGACAAAGCTTTCCACTTATCAAAATAAACATCTGCGATTGTGTGTCTAGTTACTTCAAGTCCACATAATGACTCAAATTTTACTCTCTTACATTTCCCTTTTAGACTATGTATAGCTCTTAGTTCCAAATCACACTCCCTGTAGTTTTCTATATATTTTTCTCTGCTGCAATGGCTTTTCATATCTCCTATTTTGTTTCCTTCATCTCCTTATTTCATCAAAATGTATTTAAATTCATCGAGCTGTTTGTATGTACCATTGCTATTTTAGTGGTGATCATAAATGAAATACTGAAAACTTCCAAAAGAAATAAAATCATGCCTTTCCAAATTTCAGAAAAACAATTAAAGAAAAATACTACTGATAAGTTGATTGACCAGTATTTGACAAGGTGTTTCTGAAACTTTCAGATAGTTAATTGAGCAACTTCAAAAGAGCATTAGAAAACACATGCAATGGGTCATTATGTCAGACTATAGTCGAGGCAGGATAGAGACTGCAGATACTTTAAACAGCAATAGATACCGGCACAACAGCATGAAACAAGGAAGCTCTAAGAAACTTAAAAGTAGTTCTGAGTGGCTGATGTAGGGGACAGTGGCTTGAGGGCACACTAGGGTAGTAGCTATAGGAGAGATGGTAAAGAACCTTCGTGCTTTAACAGAGTCTAAATTTTATCCTGAAAAGTTGAGGCATCACTGAAGGAATTTTAAACAGGGAGTAACAAGTTCAGGTTTATATTTTATAAATATCACTTTATAAATAGTGAGAAATAAAAATTTCTAATAGCTGGATTGTAAGTAATTAAACACGTGAGAGTTAACGAGAGATGAGATTAAGCAGTAGTAATGGACCCTGGGGACCTGAAATTCTGGTTCACCATCAACCTGGCATTTAAAGCAAACGGATTCAATGGTTTCCAGGTCTGCCCTCACCTCAACCAAGTCAATCATGCTCCTCAAAGAGACAGTAAGATTGAGGTCACCATGTCTGTCATCTCCAGTTTCATAAATTGATGCTAAAACTGTAAGCATCCCCCCACCAAGACACACATACCTTTACTGCACACGCGTCTCCATAATGGTCTGTATTTCATTCATTCATTCATTCATTCATATCCAGTGCCCACACATATCCCATGTCTCAAACTCTTTCTCTATACACTGTGGTATAATATTTCCGTAATCACATAACTGCCTTAAATCCACAGCATGCCCTTCTCTTTGAGGCATGAACCCAATAAAATGTAGCTCTCCTCTGTGATTATCAGTTCCCCGGCAGCCATCTCAAGCGGTACCTATTTATTTCCTCACAGTCTGCACTTCAGAGACAGGAGCTGGGGTTGATGTTCTTGCTTCTTGCTGTGGCTCCTAAGTAAAACTTATCCACTCTCTTCTCTAAAATCCTGCTCCTTTGAAATGTATACCAGTTGGCTCTATAATCTTTTGCCCTCTCTACTCTCCTTTTCCAGCCTCACTCAAGGAAGGCTTAGGTACCTGGTTTTAAGATTTCCTGCTTACATCAAGTTCTGCCGCCAGTTAACCTTGGTGTCTTCAAGACATTGGAGGATGACCCATCATAACACCATGTATGTTCATCAAGATAGGCTAGACTAAAAAAAATAAATAAATAAAGGGCTTCCCTGGTGGCGCAGTGGTTGAGAATCTGCCTGACGATGCAGGGGACGCGGGTTCGTGCCCCGGTCCGGGAAGATCCCACATGCCGCGGAGCGGCTGGGCCCGTGAGCCATGGCTGCTGAGCCTGCGCGTCTGGAGCCCGTGCTCCGCAACGGGAGAGGCCACAACAGTGAGTGGCCCGGGTACCGCAAAAAAAAAAAAAAAAAAAAAAAAAAAGATAGGCTAGACTATCAATGAGCCCCAAATCTTACAGTGACAGAATAATAAAGGTTTATTACTCACTCAAGCTACATGTCTGCCATGGGTTGGTTGAGGGTTATGCTACATCATCGCACTCTGCAGGTCTGATCAGTTAAATCTTTACAAACTCAGACCTGATTATAATCCCCCATAACACCATCATTCCTCTTTAACAGCTGTTATAATTGTAATTTTCCATGTATTTTGTGATTTCTGATTGTATTTCTTGGCCTGTGCTCTGTAAGGCCTATAAGGACAAAGGCTGTGTCTGTTTTTGTGGGTCTTATTTAGATTCTTCAACAATTAGCCCAGTGCTAGCCACATAATAAGCATTCAATAAATGTTTATTGAATTCAATAATGGATAGAGGGGTGAATAGATGAATGAGTGGATGGTAATGACATTGACTGGAGGGAGGGAGGGAGGAAGGGGGCGGGGAGTGGAAGGACGTTTTAGGGAAGAAGTAAAAAACCCTCTAGTCATTGAATGGGAAGTGTTTATGGGCGATCAAACAGTAGGTGATCAGTAGTCAGGTTAAAGCTGGAGGAAGAGTTGGAGGTGGACATACAAATTTGTAAATTATCAGAATATAAGTAATGGTTGATTTAAAAGCAAGAAATGCTTACATGTTTGATTGATTGCATTGATGGCTACAATTTACCTGTATCCATGCCTCCAATGCAATGTCACTTTGTAGCTCCTTCCAACAAGAACTAATTTTCTTTCCTACTCCTTGAATCTGGGCTGCCTTTGTCACTTGCTTTGGCCAACAGAATGCAGCAAATGTTACGACAGTGTGCTAATTCTGAGCCTAGGAATCAAGAGGCCTCAATGCCTTCATTCTCCTTCTTGGAACCCAGCCCCTTCTGGATGGAAAAACATGAGTTAGTCTGTGGAGGATTAGAGACCATGTAGAGAGGCCAATTTTACCAACTGAGGCCATATTAGACTGGCCTATATGTAAATAATCCCAAAACATGTAGGCCAGGCAAAATGAGTACAACTTCCTACTGACCTGAAGTTGACAGCAGATACATGAGAGAGCCTAGCTGGTCTGTAGAGTCATGCTCAGTATCAAATGATTATTGTTTTAACTCACTGGCTTTTGAGGTGATATGTTACATAACCATAGCTTACTGATACACAAAAGAGATAAACGCTACAAAAATAAGATTCTGAGAGCAGTTTAACTTTTTTGTGCTGTTGATGTTTTAATTACGGAAAATTTTAAATATATACAGAAATAAAAAACACTAAATAACTCCCATATACCATCACCCAGTTTCAACAATTATCAACATGTTCCTGATTTAATTTCATCTATATCCTTATCCATTGCCCCAAATTCCTGACACCAATTATCTCCTTTTTCAAAGTAATTTTAAGTACACATTTTGGAAAAGACAATTTGAACTCTTTGAAAAAGAAAATAACCCAATGCTCTGGTAGAAGCTTGCTAAAGTGTAAAAGATATTTTCAAACAAATTCATTTAAATTAATTCTTATATAAGCTCGAACTTCAAAAGCTAGAAAGGAAAGGGAAAGCTGGAAAAGAAATCTCTTCTCGACTGATAATGGGGCAGTGCTGGCCCTGTGTCAATTCCTATAGGGATTGCAACTTTTTTCTTCAGAACCAGAAAAATGAGTCCCCTCTCAAGCAGAGAGAAGGAAGAAGAGATCTAATGCTAACCTGACTCGCAGAAGAGATTCAAGGATTTCCTGGGAAAAAGTAAAGAATAAAGGTTATTCCCTCTAAGATAATTAATACACATACTGGAGGGGGTGGGGATGTAACTCAACATTGAGTTCCAATGACCTGAGGATTTTGTTACAATCAAGTGTCCTATAAGTACATCCTGTGGAAATTTCTCTTTAGCACAGATAAAGAGGAGGTTTACTAAGGCAGAAATGAAAATACACTTTTAACTCTTCTAAGTATATTTTTCTCAACATATGCACATAGAGATATTAAATGATTTAGTTGATTGAAATGTTATAACAAAGACACTTTTTTTTGGCAGAGGAAGAAACAGTATATGAAGTATGTACTAAGTAAAGATATTTTAACAAAGCACTATCACTTAATGGCAGTGGCAGTCGTCCAAATACAGGTATGGGAGAAATAAAAGTTCTTTAACTGGATCCATTCATTCATTAAAAATAAACAACTTGATTTGCAGCAACATAGATGGACCTAGAGGTTATCATACTAAGTGAAGTAAGCCAGAAAAAGATAAATGTCATATGATATCACTTATTTGTGGAATCTAAAAAAAATGATAGAAATGAACTTATTTACAGAACACTGACAGACTCACAGATTTTGAAAACAAACTTATGGTTACCAAAGGGGAAAGGGAAAAATTAGGAGGTTGAGACTAACATATACACAGTACTATATATAAAACAGATAAACAACAAGGACCTACTGTATAGCACAGGGAACTATATTCAATATCTTGTAATAACCTGTAATGGAAAAGAATCTGAAAAAGAATACACACACACACATACACACACACACAACTGAATCACTTGGTTGTACACTTGAAAATAACACAGCATTGTATCAATAAATCAACTACACTTCAATAAAAAATTTTTAAAAAATAAACAACTTGCTAGCTCCGAGGGCTAAAATACTTGAAGTGAAATCTATTTTAAAGTGAAAATTTTGTACAAGGCTTCCTTACACTTTGGTTCATGTAACCTATAAAAAGATGCTTTGATGTTTACCTCCATTTATTTTTTCATGAGAGGCTCTGAGAGATTAAGAGTATCATTCAAGTTTCACATTTAGAAATTTGAAGATCCAAGAACTACTCCATGTCTTCTGGTTCCTAGCCAGTGTTTATAGTGCTATAACATAATACTTCTTTAAAATAGATACAATTATAAAGAGGCTTCAATATTGGTTTCACACATACACTAAAACCTTTTGGTTGTTAAAAAGAAACACATTTTACAACATCTTCAATATCTATCTACTTTCTGGGAAGTCATCGTTGATGATTCATCCCTAACATTAAATCCATAGTCAAATGCTATGAAAGTGCTGGCCAAGTAGCTCTCCTGGCCTTCTCTGGATTCCCACTGTCACGGCCTAAGTCCAGACCCTCAACACTTCCCATCTGGTTAGCCCTTGTAGCCCATGGTGCCAGATCCCCAAATAAATGGCTACCATATAAAGGCTGCTTCCTACAAACACCTGAAATCCTCAGTCTGAGGGCTTTTGTGCGGCCTCGTGACCAAGCTAAGTTTCCATGACTGGCAAGCCAGCAATGCTGGAGAGCTAAAGCTTCTAGAAGAAGCCCTCAATAAGGAATAGATGGAGAGGTGGTGGAAAAATAACCTGTCTTCCTCTTCCCTTGGGTGTGATAACTCTGAGGGCATATCTACATTTTCTCTGAGTCTTCCAGTGGACCTAATGTCCAGCTGTTCACCGAGTAACTGGCTTTATAATACAAATTTTATTGGCTTCCTTCTCTTTCCCATATTACTTCCCCATTTCTCTAGTGATGCTTCCTTGGGGTCCACTTCTTGGGGTGCCCAATCTAAGACATCCCTGTAGTTAGGTGTTACTCTAAACCCTCCATTCAACTTTCTGACACACTGCTGCCAAATGAACTCCCGAAAACTCAAATCTGATTTTGTCAGCCATCTGCTTAAAATCCTTCAGCAGCTCCCTGCATCTTTTAGTGAAAAGTTTTCACCTCTTTAGTTTTGCGCCCAAGTCCATGAACTGATACCTTCCTACTTCCATAGCCACATCTCAGAACAACCCAAATCATAGGCACTTTGCTACAGTCATAGACAATCAGAAATCATGTATAATGATTCTATCCTTGTACTATTTTCCCCCCGCCTCCAAACCTCCTTTTCATCTAAGTTTTATGCCTGCATCAGAACTCAACACATATCTGCATGAAGGCTTTTCTGATTTTTATCCAAAATCACATGCCTCATCTATATACCCATTACACTCTGTGCTTTCCACTCTCATAACTTTTGTCATATTAGACATTAATTGTTGACTAAATTAATTTCATTCTTCAAAAGACTGTAAGATTCTTGAGGACAAAGACTTGGCTTTGATTCTTAGCTATCACCTGGCCAAGAGGAGCTCTCAAAGAATGGTTAAATAATTATCTAGATGACACAATAACCAGAATGGCATATAGGCCATCCTGGATCACTGTCTCCATCTCTTAAGAAAAAAGTGAAACTCCTGAGCCAGGCATTCTATCCACAGACACGTCTCATATCTGCCCACAGCTTCCTTTCTAGCTTCTTCTGTATGCACTATTGTGCACTCTTCACTCCAGGCACACACACCTGTCGGTCTTCTCGTCTCAGAGCACCTCTTCCCAAATCACGATGGCTGGCATTGTGCTACTTCCACTGTGCGATATAAAATGTCCTTTCCATTTCTCTATCAGTAAAAATCCATCTCATGTAGCCTCAGTGTACCGTTTTGTGTATCCATCCCTGAATCTTCCTGATTGCAGTAACACCCTGTCACCAGATCTCTAACAGCATTTGCCATTCAGTGATACAGATAATTCTTTATAAGTCCATCTACCCTGGTTGACTGTGGTATCTTCAGACAATGTGTGTCTTGTCCATTTTCTTCCTATCCTCCGAGGACTGCAGGTCTGATGCTTAGTAGGTGTTCAATAAATCTTGTTGAAGGTACAAATAAACAAAAGAGAACAATATTCCAGTTGAGGTGCATTTATTTAGAAAAGTATATGCATGTTTATGTATACATGTATGTCTGTGTGTATACTGTCTAAAGAATTTAAAAGTTAAATAGTGATAAACAATCTGAACATATAGCCTGATATTTGGAGATCCGATACTAGCAATGAATCGATTTTAAAGAAAAGGATAGCTATCCTGTGGAAAACAATATTTTTATGTGAGCAACAGAGAAAGGGTCTGGAGCAGTGGACATAAATCTCACCTAATAAGAAAGTAATTCCAAAGGTAATGGTTAAATCCTGTAATGACAAAAATACCTTAAGTCCTTCATCATGTAAGGGCACCAATAAAAACTGTAATTCTTTTAAGATCAGAGGTCTAGTTAACTGCTCAGAGCAAACAAGTCTACAGGCCTCACACTGAAACAAAAGAAGGAATTTAGAGTTGCCAATTTTATAGCCTCGTTAAACCAGGGAAGCCACAAACTACTCTTGCTGATGAAGAAATTATGGCAATTACCAAAATTGTCAAGGGAAAGGTATGACAATATGTAAAAATTTCATGGCTTGACTTTAAGATCAGAAATTAATATTCATGATAGACATCAGAGTCAAGGACATAGAGCTTTGCACTACAGAATTAAAGGTCTTAAACTCTAGTTTTAGAGTAGTCTTTAAGTACTGTTTAGACAAACAAAAATGTTATTTCCTCCAGGGGGGCTATTAGGGTAAAGAGAGAGCTGTCATATTCACCTAATTAATGAAAACAACATTCAGAGATCAAGAAAGTTTGATATTTTCAAATCTTTACTTTGTAAACCAAAGCCTTTGAACAGACATTCATAGTGGCAATTTTCATTAGAAGTACAATTAACTTTGGAAATTGCGATTTAGGAACTAAAATATTTTCATTCTTTTGTACAAGATATCTACATGGGATTTCCACACCACGTCAACAAAGTTAACACACAGGCTGTTACTCTGCACACTACTGGCTTCCCTAATTAAGAACTTTTCAGAACGTTGAATAATCTGCAGTGCTCATTTGAAGATCACAGCAGTGGAATCTGGAAGGCACCCTGCTATATCTTTACTACCTATGATTCCATTTGTAAATTAAATTTAGATGGAGAGGTAAACAGTCTTTGTAAGAAATTAACTACGTAGTACATCATTAACATTTTAGAAGGAAGATGTATAATTTATATTTAATTAGCTAATATTTTAGAAGGAGGTATATACCTTGTATTCACTCACTTTCAATCTACTACATGCTGGGTGCCATGTCAAGCACTGGGTCTCCTCCAAGGAGAGACTCTTTATATTCCTATGATTTTATAAAGCACCCTGCTGTCCCTGAATTTGTAAGGGAAATGATTCCCTTAAAAGGATGACTATTACCTGAATATCAATTCTCAAACTTACTGTGGATAAGAAAAACCTGGATGCACACTGAACCGTCAGGTTCCCAGTCCTTGTTTCCCCAGAAATTCTGATTCAATAGGTATGTGTTAGGATCCAGGAATTTTTTTAAACTAGTGACTTTTAAAACTGGTGATTATTAAAATCTAATTATACATCAGATCATAATTTGAGAAACAGTGGGTAGTAGTTTTCAACTTTTTTTTGGTTACAATTCCCTTGAAAGATCTTAGAAAAATCCTGGGTGTTTTAAGTTGACATGTATTTTTTGTAAGTTAAAAGAAGTTTATTTATTTGTTTAGTAGGAGGGAAGAATATTAAATATTATAAATGTCAAATAGGATAACTGGCAAAAATACATCATGGCATGATTTGATGAAACAGAATTTTCTTTTTTAAAGAAAACTATTTGGGGGGGCGATTATGTATACCAAATATATGAAAAACAACAAATAAAATTTACCCCTGGGTTTTATCAACTGTATCTTGAAAATATGATAGTTCTATAAAACATTCCAATTACGTTTAATTTAGTATCACTACTATATGTTGTTTAGGCTGTTCTGAATTGAGAGTATACCAACTTGGATTAAGCTTCAAACTTAATCAGAAATACTGTAAGACAGAGAAGATCTCTGAGTTTAAGTGGCCTTGATTTTTCAAACTAATATTTCAGACTATCCTTTTGTTTGACACCTAAGTCCGTTTTGCATACAATACATCATAATGCAATTTCACTTCTGTAAATTAAAAGAAGTGCTACTGTGAGTTATCAGGCAATTTTACACAAGAGTACATATGGAAGTTGAGGTTCTGGAGATGAATTTCCTTCAAACTACCTCTGTGGCACACCCCTTGGGAATTCTTTGTGCAACCCCAGAAATATTTGGATTTCAGTTAGAAGAGTGCAGACTTTGAGAGTGAACCTATACACCAAGTGGGCTAGGTTGGCCTGTTAGCTGATCTTAAGGCACCCTAATCTTTTCCTTCTTAAAAGCCAGGGCACAAGTAATTACTGTGTGAGAGACTCTTCCAAAACAGACTGCCAGCCTAGTCTAGGAAAAATCTCATCTGGCTTAATTCACTGCTGTGCTCCCAATGGCTAGTCCAGTAGCTGGTGTAGATACTTAATAATCTACTAGAAAATTCGTTCAAATCAGAATGAATACAGTATCAAAAGTTCCTAGATATTTAAATCATATCAACTACATGCAACCAATTCCAAAGCTTCTTCAGTAACAGAAATAGTATCCCTGTTTTAATGTAAAATAATGGTTGGTTTGCCATTTAATGGATTGCTTTACAGTGTCAAGACCAGAAAGACAGCCTAACCCTCAATATTAGGATAGATCAAGGGAAAATTTGTTGCCAGATTACTGTAATCATCCTTCAAATACAACCCCATCAAAGTTAATTGAAATGATAACTGTGTATATAAACTTACTTACTTTTAGCAACTAACGGAAAGTCTCCCTGGAATATCAGGAAAATAAGTAACTTATCAAACCTTAAAAAAAAACTTTATTGAGGAGTAATTGACAAATATAATTGTACACATTTAAAGTGTACAATGTGGTGATATGATATACATATGTACTGTGGAATGATTACCAACATCAAGATAATTAATACATCCATCACCTAATTATAATTTTTTTTAATGAATTTTTATAATCGTCAGTGATTATGAAGTCAGAGGATCCAGCTTGATTATCAATATTTCTAAATATTAGCTTTGTGTTCTAATATCCTTTCCACATCTACATTACGGGACTCTAGGCAAAATGTAAATGTATAATATAAACATATTATAGGAAAGAGCCAATAATCGTTTGATGTTACCATTTCAAAACAAAGGCTAACAGCCACACGTGGCTATTTCAAATTAAATAACATTTAAAATTCAGTTCTTCTGGGCTTCCCTGGTGGCGCAGTGGTTGAGAGTCCGCCTGCCGATGCAGGGGACGCGGGTTCGTGCCCCGGTCCGGGAAGATCCCACATGCCGCGGAGCGGCTGGGCCCGTGAGCCATGGCCGCTGAGCCTGCACGTCCGGGGCCTGTGCTCCGCAACGGGAGAGGCCACAGCAGTGAGAAGCCCGCATACCGCACACACACAAAATAAATAAATAATAAATAAATAAATAAAATTCAGTTCTTCTGCTGCACTAGGACCATGGAGTAACCTTGTGAATGGAAGTCACAAGCTAAGCACTGCAGTCTGGGCTTTGACAAACCCTGAAACTATCATACAAGTTCAGGAATGCCTATTTTTACTTTACATGGGAGAATAAACTATCTAACTTAAGCTACTTTTCTGTAATATGAAGTATAACTAATGATGTGATATTGCTCTAAAGCAGTGTTTTCATTTCTTTTTCTCTTTTTTGCTTTTCGGGAAATGTAAGACATTTTCCTGAAACCACTGGAACATACTTCAGATGTTACTCATTCACTCCATAACCCTGGCTCTTCTATAGGACTCTCTTTTATGACATTCATGGGAGAAAATGGGGATCTGTAACTGAGAGATATAATGAAATGAGTTAAGCGCTTGTTCAATGACCTCTTTTAAGTTTTTGTTTTTGTTTTAACATCTTTATTGGAGTATAATTGCTTTACAATGGTGTGTTAGTTTCTGCTTTACAACAAAGTGAATCAGTTATACATACACATATTAAGTTTTTGTTTTATAACCTCAGATTCGATATCATGAAGCTGTTACTAAATGGAAACCCTCCTGAAAGCCAGAAATGCCACTGTAAAACCTGCGTAAATCTAGGCCACAGAGACTGATGAGAAAAGTCTTACTGATTCTTCACCTAAGCTTTAGAGAAGATGAATATATGGAGTTTGTATGCAACCTAATCAGAGTAAGCTGGTTGTCTACTTATTTCCTGGACAATGAGAAATTTTCTGGGAACCAGAACTAGAAATACTTGAAAGAGCAGGGCTTTGTCCAGCCAATTGTTTTTCAGGAATGTTGATGAGGTAATTCTGTAATTGGTTGTGGGTGAATCAGGGCACAGGGAGAGGCTATTGAGGGCAGGATGCATATGCATATGTACATGTTGGGGACAGGTATGATAGTACTGAGAATATTTCTTAATCCTTTTGGGGATTTTAAAGAAGGAAGGCCGTGGAAATAAAAAAATAGAAGTTTGTTCAAGAATATGCATTATTCATTCAACAAGTACTGACAGAGTGTTTGCCGCATGCGTAGCAAAGATGATCTATTGAGTCATTTCAGTATATGTGGAGGGATGCTTCTTGGCTGTGCCAAAAAGGGCTACTAATTTCCCCTCAATATCTGCTTCCTCTTCTTCCTCAGTGTAGCAGATACCTTTGGTATCCCACTCAGAATTTCTTCACCAGCTGTTGTACCCATACCTCAGCTGCTGTGGGTGTTGATTGGACAAAGCTCACACCTGTACCCTTTTCCAGAGACTCATCTCAGCATGACAAGAGCCACCTGGATAGAGATGACGGTGAAGTCCAGGCCCTGCCCCCTTGCTTCAAGGGAGGATAAATTCTGTGGGATCAGGATGAGTCTAGACTTTTGAAAACTCACCTTTTCCTGGCTTTTTCTCTTGAGTGCACTCCTCAGTAGATCACTTGCACAAGAATCCCTGTCTTGGGCTTTTCTTCTAGAGAAATGAATTTAAGATCCTCAGTAATAGACCTCTATGTTGTTATCAGGCACAAGGGTACAAATAATAAAAGCCACATATCCCAGTCACCACTACATTTTCATGTAATTATGTGAACAAGTTCTAGCCAATGAGATGTAAGGAGAAGTGACATAAATATTCTCTGGGTCTTGTTCTTAAAAGTGGAAAGGACCATGTTCTTTGTTCCTTTCATTACATATTGCTGTTTATACTAACATGGATATGGTGGACAGAACTTCATCTTGGAAAATAAGGATGAGGACCATACCCCAGGGAGAACAGAGTGGAGACAGAAAAGAAATCTGAGGCCTAGACAATTCACAATTAGGGAGAGAGGATATAAGCTCTGAACTACCTACATCTGGAATTTTCTTTGAGCAGAAAGCTTCTCTTGTTTAAGCTACTGTTACTTCTAAGATTTTTTGTTATATACAAATAACCTGTCCCCAAACCTGACAACTGATCAAAACATTTTTCTTTGCTCAGATCTCGTGGTCATATATGCATAATCGGAGATGCAAAGATGAACAAGATGTTAAATCTCTGCCATTAAGGAGCATTAGCTCCTTAAAGGAAAAGAAATTTGAGCAAAGTATGGACTTTAGTTAATTTTGAAAAAAGAAAAAAGCCTAACAAGTAGACTAACATAGAACCTAGAAAGGACCCCAGACCTCTTCCTTTATTTATTCAAGTGCTATGTCAGGGAGCAATGGTGGGAACTCTATTTAAGGCTTTCCCAGAGTGATGGCTTAAAGTCAAGGCAACTTTATTTCTCAAGACCCTCAGATTTTCTGGTGAAAAAGTTCAGGTCTGTACTGGAAAAGTATAAGATGTGCCTCTTGCTATTTTTTCCCTTTTATTTGTTTCCCATAGCAACAGCCAATCAGGCTCGCAACATCCAATGAAGCACCATCTCTGATGTATTTTTAACTTCCCCAAGCGATCTTGAATCTTTTTTCCTTGCTATACCTACCATTAATACTCTAACCATAGCCCCCACCACCTCACACCCTAATTACTGTAAAAACCCCTTGTCTGTTTTCCACGTTCCAATTTCTGTAAACATTCATATACTTGCTGGAAGATAATTCCAGAAAAACTGCTTTCGGCTTTCCATTCCTTGTTTTATACTTAGCTGCCATTTAAGTCTTAGCATCTGTTTTACCCTTCTTTACAGCCATCCTTCTCACCGTCACCTACAAAACCCCATTTTCCATCAAAACTGATCTCGTCACTCTATTATGAATAGACTGTGGTTTTTTTCTTTGTTACTAACAATAGCAGTTTCTACTTTTGGCTTACCTATTTGCAGTTTGAAAGGCAATTTCTAGATCAGAGGTCAGCAAACTTTAGCCTGCAGGCCAAATCCATCCATCACCTATTTTTGCAAATAAAGTTTTACTGGAGCACAACCGCACTCATTCCTTTATGTGTCGTCTGTGCCTCTGTCCTGCTACAACAGCAGAGTTGAGTATTTGCAATAGAGACTATATTGTCTGCAAATTCTAAAACTTTTACCATCTGGCCCTTTACAGGAAAAGTTTGCCAACCCTTGTTCTAGATCATTTTTAAAGTTTTCTTATACTAGTCTTCATGAAACCCTTCAGACAGGGAAAATTTTCTCCATCACGTTTTCCCTCGCCATGTGTTTATTTTTCAAAGTCCTGCTCAAATCACAGGCTCTTCGTGAGCCCTTCTAAGAACAGTCTCTTTATTGTCTTCCCTACAGTTATTATTCTTCTTATAGTTTTCTTGGGAACGACATACAAAATTAGACTTAGAAAGAACCTTGGATAACCGGAGCTTCATATTCAACTTTTTCACTTATCCTAAACTTTGTTGATCAGCTGCTATTACTTTATTAGGCCTATTCACTTTATCTTTGCTTACTGCACCAACATTAGCAGTTAGGGAAAGGGGAAGCTAGGACAAAGTGAGAGAGTGGCATGGACATATATACACTACCAAACGTAACACAGATGGCTAGTGCGAAGCAGCCGCATAGCACAGGGAGATCAGCTTGATGCTTTGTGACCACCTAGAGGGGTGGGATAGGGAGGGTGGGAGGGAGGCCCAAAAGGGAGGGGATATAGGGATATATGTATACATATAACCGATTCACTCTGTTGTACAGCAGAAACTAACACAACATTGTAAAGCAAGTATACTCCAATAAAGATATTTAAAAAATAAAAAAAATAATAGAGTACAAAAGTATGACCACCAATAGTCTTGCTGGATTGTCAATGACCTCTATGCTTGGCACATATATTGTTTGCAATTTTAAAATTTGCTCGAGGTAATTACCATTTATATCATATCATAGACATTCAGTAATGTTTGTGAAATATGATAAATGTCCATGTTATAGCCATGACTGAAAAGGGCTCACAGTAATTCATTTTTACCTAAAATAAAAGGATACTTAAGAACTCAGCATTTACCTTTATATGCCTAATTATTTTACAAATGTATATTTCAGCAGCCAACCTATTCCATATTAGTTTGATACTTTTTGGAGAAAATTTATTAGTCTCTGTCCTCCCTGAACCTGCCACCATTGATTTCAAAGAATTTTCAAAGCTTTCTTTCTTATAAGACTTGGAAAGATAAGACAAAGCCTTTCTCAATCCAGTGATCTAAGAAACTATCCCATCATCACTTGAGCAGAATTTATTTCATCTTCTTAGTGTTTAGGGGGAAAATGGCTGTTACGTTGCAGACATGTATTTTCAGGATGATTTAAACAATCAGTAAATTGAATAGCCAATTCACACAGCTCTAGGCTTTTACTTCCAACCACTGGGTTTGTTGTTTCTGAAAAGAAAGCCCTCAGAAAGACAACAATCTGGCTAATTACTGCCCTGTTCAAAAATAGTTCGATCCTTTAGAAAACACCTTCAAGTCTCAGACACGGAAAGAAGGGTAAACTTTAATATCTGTCCTAGGTTGATTTACCACCTCAGCATGATCTCCAAGAATTATCAGAATTATGAAACTGGAAATTCTCTTTGAGGCCTATTATGGCAAGAGACACAGGTTCCCACCAAAAGATTACAGAAAGAGTAACTGATATGCAGTTCTATAATTTCAATTTATCATCCGTATAAGACACTGCATCCAGACTTAAAGACTTTCGATTGTATTTCAATGGATTTTTTAAAGGACTACCTTATGTAGGCTTAATTGCATTTTTTGTAGCCTATAAATTACAGCTGATATTCTCAAGGGTATACTGTGGTTTCAATTAAGAGAGGTAGTTTAACAATTAGGAGACCAAGACCGTGAAACTACATTAGGTCCTTGAAACACATATGCATATGATCATTAAGATTTCTGGGTAAGATATAAAACATTTATATGGACTTTGATTGTCCTGAGCAAATGGAGACTCCTTGGGGCATAAATGTTTAAGACTTTCTAAAATGATGCTGACATTATTTATCCTCTGATCTAAGAATGACTTGATTTTTAAGCAACAATCACATAAAACAATAATAAATGTTAAAATTATCGTCTATCATACAGATTAAAATGAATGAAAACTTATTTCTACTACACCTATAGCTGTTACTTGTTGGTCTTTTAGGCCTAACATATTATTACTGTTTACTTCCACCTGGTGACAGTGAGGGTATATTACAGGGAGAGAATAAAACAGTGTTTTGGAATACCAAAGGTCATGATGGAGGATAAGCAGTTCATAACTGGTGTTAATTTCAGATAAGAGCTGTCATAAGAAATGGAATTATTTTTTTTCATGGAAAATGATAGGAATCAGAAAATGGTATAATTTTGGCTATGCCAATGTCTTCCACAAGGCATTCTAAGAACATTAACCCCAATCACTATTTTATTCAGTAACTACTTTGTGGGTACATTCTCACTAACAACACTATCTCACACTGACTCTGAGGGGAAATCACATCAGTGATAATAAGTTTGGGATGCAACGCATACTCTATCATCCAGAGAAGGTTGCTTAAAAGGACTTGGAGGGAAACCCTGAGACAGTTAGCTATGAAGGTATATGAGGCATACACTAAGACTAGCTAAGCAAAGGGGTGTCTAAGAATCTGGTGCACTGTCTTCCAGAACCCTGACTCGAAAGTCCCTGACTTGAAAGTAGAGAGACAACAGTCTTAAATATACTTACGGGTGTGGCCTCTGCTTAATGGAATAGATTACAATTTAATACATAAAAGGCTCACAAGCATTTTAAGAAATCATCCTAGTTTGTTGATAAAGTTCCAATTAAAAAGAGGCCTCTGGGCCCTTAACTTTCCACGGAAAAGAAGAGGATGGACCCAAAGGCCACAGAGAACCACTCCCAGTAAGCAGAACTGGCGGGCCCTAATCAAAAAACTGCTGACGTGTGCCCAGCTGGGTTTTAGAATTGCTATGGTTCAGGGACTGCTCTGTATCTCTCACACATTTTGGACAGGATTATTTAGCTTAGTTATTTTATTCCTGTCTGACCACCGAATGTTGGGTGTGTAAGGGTTAGATAACAAGTCTTTCTAGCTCACAGACCTTTGGATCAAGAGGAGCCACTCCTCAGCGGCTGTACTCAAGGAACTAAGCATGAAGAACCTCATTCACACATAGGTAATGAGATCCTGGAATTGTAGCCTTATCTTGATGTCACAATAAGACTCTGGGGGTCTTAGGAATGTGGTGAGTGTACTTTGCATGTGTAAGGGCAGGAATTACTGGGGGCCAAAGGGCAGACTCTGTTGTACTGTTATTTTGGTGATCCCATCAAAAAAGTACATCTTGTGGAATTCAAGCTCTTGTGAAGTCTCCTCCCATATTAGCTCTAGACTCAGCTAATGGGCTATTAGTAAGCATGATGCAAACAGATGCTTGATAAGTCTTCATACATTCTGAGTTGCCATATAAAATGTCTGGCCATCCTGCTGGGAGAGACAGTTGGAAAGACCACGTGGAGAAAAGGAGACCCTGAGAATTCATGGAAAGAGGCTCAGCCAATCCTGTATCCTAGTTGATTCCAGCCTCAAGTGACTATGTGCAAAATCAGCAGAAGAACAACCACGCTGGGTCCAGCCCACACTGCAGAATCATGTGTAAATAAAATGGTTGTTGTTTTAAGCCACTTAGTTTGGAGGTGTCCCCCCCCCCCACATAATAGATAACTGAAACAATTGTCTTTGGAGCAGTTTGATCAAAGTAGAAAGATGATAAACATATACTGGATCTTCTTCAAGAAATAGCTCTATATTCTTCAGATAGGCAGTGAAAAATGGAATTTCAGATGAAGGAACAAAGAGTAAAAGAGTAAGGAAAATTCATACTGTTATCTGCAAACAGCAGACAGGAGGGTGAGAACACAGCACAAAGTGTCTACAGAGACAAACACCCAAGATGAGTCTAGAATGAAAGGTTGAAGCTGGGTTGTAAAGGCACGTGTACAGCAAGCAAAGTCTTCAGACTTCATACTGGGTGATAGGGCCCATTAAAGACTTTTAGGTAGAGAAATGAAATAATATCTCTGGTGTGGACATACAATTCCACAACAGTGTGGAACAGTAACTAAAATAGGAAATCTGGAGGCAGAGAAACCACTTGAGAGGACACTGCAGTCACTTGGAGAGTAGAAATTAGTATGAACAACAAAGAATGAATTCAAAAGACATTTCTAAGGGTACATTGGACAGGTCTGAGTAGCAATTAAGGCAAGGTAAAGAACGTTAAGGAAACAATGATAAATGATAATTTTCTAGCTAGTGTTACTGGAATGATAGTGATTCTATTTATCAGAAAAAGAAAGGAAACATCTGAGGAGGAGACAGCTTTGTTGAAGTAATTATCAAAATAGATTTTGGTACATGTTGAAGTCAATGTGTGTTTTAGACAAATAGGAAGAGGGGACTATTAGGAAAATGAAAATATATTTCTGGTGCTTGTGAAAATGTTTGGATTTAGTTTCTGAGTCATTAATAAGTATTTATTAAGTGAAGCTACTGGAATAAACAAGAAGTATCGGGGAGCAGTGGTTCGCAAGCTGACTGCACAACAGAATCATCTGATATCTGGATTTAACAGATCTGAGGTGGTACACGGGCATCAATAGTTTTTAAAAGCTCCCCAGTTAATTCAAATATGCAGCCAAAGTTGAGAGCAACCGATGTCGAAGAATAAAGGGAGAGAGTTGAAAACCAAATTCTGGTAAACACTAGCATTTAAGGAAAATTCAAAGAAAAGGTGTTCCAAGGAAATTTACTAAGTTATATACCAGAGAGCTAATTGTAGACATGATAAAGGTCAGTGTTAAAACCAACAGAGACCCAAAGGATCTGGCAATTCAAATCTCTTTGGCCCTTTCACGTAAAATTTTAATAGAGTAGCAATGAAGTCGAACAGTCTTTCATCATCTCCACTCTACTCTTAAACCCTTCCAATCAGTTTTTATTTTGGTTATTGTATTTTTCAGTTGCTTAATTTCCATCTGTTTCTTTTTATAACCTATTTTTCTTTGCTGAGATTTTCCATGTTTTTCATCAGTTTTCAGAGATTTTGTAGTTACTTGCTGAAGTATTTTTATGATCATTGTTTTAAAATCCTTGTCAGATTCATCTCATTGTTGGTATCTTTTCTCATTAATGTTGTAATTTTCCTGACTCACGGTCAGGTCAGTGAGTTTTTCTTTCTTTCTTTTTTTTTTTTTTTTTTAACTCTATCCTGAACATTTTAGTTATTATGGGGATGTGGACTCTATTTCTTCTTCTTTTTTTTTTTTTTAATAAAGGCAATCCTCCTGGTGAAATGTACCATGTGGGCCAAGTGGATATGTATGTTCAGCTTCCTCCTCAGCCATGCTGACATCTTCCTGCCTTGTTGCCTCCAGCTCACTTCCTACTGGGTTCCACTGACACCAGAGGAGGGAAGGTCGAAAATTGGATGCCAACTAGCCCTACCTCGCACCACCTCGTCCTCCCTTTTTGCTGGTAGAAGCTTTGCTCCTCACTGATACCAGAGAAGTGGGGTGAAGACTCGCAGTGACTAGCCCTGCCTCACAGTGCCTCGTAGATTCTCACTGCTGCCAGCTGGGCGTGGAGACTCAGGTCACCACTAGAATCCACTGACACTTCTCTTGCAGAAGAATATAATTCCTGCCTAGCTCCTCTGGATGAAAGATGGAAGATCAAGACCCCCCTCATGTGTGCTGACTCCGCCATAGCATGGGGATCATATTATTGCTGCCTGCTTCCGCCAGGCAGGGGATGGAAGATTAGCTCCCTGCTAGGCCCTGCCAACATCGTCTGGTAGGACAAGTGGAGCAGTGTGGTCATCTCATTCCTCAAGTCCTGAGGTTCCTAGACAATCCTGCTTTCCACCTTTCACAACACTTGCTTTGCTTGTTGGCTGTGTTCTATCCAGCCTTTTCAGTTGTTAGGGGAGGACTGGGAGGAAGGCAGCTACTCTATCTTGGCAGAACCCCATTCTGTTTTAAACTGTGGCCACAGTATCTATAACAATTTATTGCACACTTATTTTCTCTGATGCAAACGATTTTAAGGTTAAAAAAATGTTTCTTAAAAGTCTTTGTAATTCTAGCATTAGCATATTACCTAGCGATCAGTAGTTATTTCTGAAATGGATGACTGAGTAAATGGATTTAACTGAGTACCTTTTGATAGATGCTTAATATGTACTTTCAATGAGAAAGAAGAACTTTTTAGTCTCTAAAGAGAAAATCAAGACTTGAACAAAGGAACTAGATACTAGATAAAATACATTCTATATATGTAATTTGAAAAAGTATGCTTTTAGAAGGAACTTAACACAAAACTCAAGCATACTGCTAACAATGATAACAATGTACATGTTGAAAATGAAATTCAAAAGGCACTACGATTTATAAACACACCAAAGAAAATGAAATAATTCTGTATAAATTCCACAAAATGTGTACAGGATTATATGCTGAAAAATACAAAATGCTGATGAAGAAATCAAAAAAAGAAATCCTAAGTAAATGGAGAGGCCTACTGCATTCATAGATTAGGAGTTTCAACATAGTAAAGACAATAATTTTCCTCAAATTGAGCTATATAGGTTTAATGCAATGCTTACCAATATTCCAGTACAGTTTTTTGTAGACATAGATAAGCTTATGCTAAAGTTTATATGGAGAGGAACAGGCCCTACAACAGCTAAAAGAATCTTGAAAAAGAAGGATAAAGTGGGAGGACTCACTCTACTTGATATTTAGTCCTACTATACAGCTATAGCTACACTAACCATGACAGAGTGCTACTGGCCAAGGGACAGACACATAGATCAAAGGTATAGAATACTGAATCCAGAAATAAACCCAAGCAAACATGCCCAACAGATTTTGAATAAACATGCAAAAGCAATTTTATGGAGGAAGCTAAACTTTTTCAACAAGTGGTGCTGGAGCAACTAAACATCTATCGGAAAAGCTAAATCTTGACCAAAATAAACCTTATACCTTATATGAATATTAATTCAAAGTGGATCAGAGACAAATATAAAATGTACACCAATAAAACTTCTGGCAAAAAAACAATAATTTTAAAAACAAGAGAAAATTTTCAGGATCTAGGACAAGGCAGAGTTCTTCTATTTGTGTACCAAAAACACAATCCGTAAATTGAAAAAAAATAATGCATTGAACCTCATCAAAATTAAAAACTTTTGCTCTTCAAAAAAGCCTGTTAAGAGGATGAAAAGACACCTACATATTGGCAGAAAATATTTGCAAACCACATATCCAAGAAAGGATTAGTGCCTAGAACATACAAAGAATCCTCAAAACTCAACAGTAAGAACACAAATAATCCAGTTACAAAATGGGCAGAAGACATAAACAGACATTTCACTGACGAGTATAAAGATGGCCAATCAGCACATGAAAATCCATCATTAGCCATTAGCGAACCATGAGATATCATGATACACTGATGGGTACAATGGAAAATAGTGACAATACTAAATACTGCAAGCATGTGGAGAAACTGGGTCACTCACGTATTGCTGGTGGGAATGTAAAATGGTACAGATGCTTTGGAAAATAGGTGGGCAGTTTCTTATATGATTAAACAAGCAACTGTCAAACAAGTTAAATTCACTCTAGGGCATTTATCCCAGAGAAATGAAAACTTATGTTCACTAAAAATGTACATGAATGTTCATAGAATATTTACTTTCAACAGCACAAAATGGAAACAATCCAGATGTCCTTCAATGAGTGAATGAACACTGTGGCAACGTCCATACCATGTAACACTACTTAACAATAAACAAGAATGGAAAACCCAATTCCAACATTTTTTTGGTCTTTTTTTGGCTGCACCGCACAGCATGTGAAACTTCCCTAACCAGGGATCAAACCCATACCCCCTGCAGTGGAAGCACAGTCTTAACTGCTGGACCACCAGGGAAGTCCCTCCAACATTCTTGAATTGCAAAAAATAGATAGGAGAACAGATTAGTGGTTGCTGGGGGTCTGGGATTGGGGTGGGGAGGTGGATATGGACAACAGAAGGGATCCTTGAGGTGATGGCATTGTTCTGTGTCTTGAATGTATCATTGTCAATATGCTGATTATGATTTTGTACTATAGTTTTATAAAATGTTACCAGTGAGTGAAACTGTCTAAAGGATTCATGGGATCTCTCTATATTATTTCTTGCACATGAATATGAACCTACAAAATAAACTTTTGGTCAAAAAATAGTGTGCCAGGGCTTCCCTGTTGGTGCAGTGTTTGAGAGTCCGCCTGCCGATGCAGGGGACGCGGGTTCGTGCCCCGGTCCGGGAGGATCCCACGTGCCGCGGAGCGGCTGGGCCCGTGAGCCATGGCCGCTGAGCCTGTGCGTCCGGAGCCTGTGCTCCGCAATGGGAGAGGCCACAACAGGGAGAGGCCACAACAGTGAGAGGCCCGCGTACCGCAGAAAAAAAAAAAAAAATAGTGCGCCAAACAACTTAGTACCTTACAATTTAGGAGACATTAAATTACTTACACAAGCACCAGCTAGCTATGCATATGAAACTGCTAATAGTGCATAACTCAGAAGAGGAGGATTAAAAAATCGGGAATCAAGAGGAAAGAAAAGTTTCATATTTTTAAAAGTAAACTTATTCTTTTAACTGGTAATAAAGGAAAAGAAAATAGTTACACAGCGCTCCTTCATTCACTTTTTCATGTAAAAATAAAATAAACATTCAAGAAGGAGAAAATTGAGTAAAAAGCCAGGTACCATGGAACAAGGAATTATGTGGTATTATTCTATCCAAAATAGCTACGTATAGATGCGAGTAGGAAAACTCTTGTTCATTATACTGAGACGAATCTTAGGTGTTTCCGTTATTTACACCATTGACTTGTACATATTTAGGTGTAAACACTGTACATGAAAACGCTTGTTAAAACTTTTCATTGATAAGTTAATAACCCAGAACACTTTTCAGAAAGACTAGAACCTTTGAATAGCAGCTAACATTTTCAAACTTCTAAAACTCTTCGTAAGTGGATTATTTAAAAACGAATAGTGATAGTTTTGTGGTCTGATAGCTAACAACATGCCAAAATATCAGCGACTCAACTAACAGCCCTGGGCTCCCTTCACGTCATCAGCACCAAGGCATCCTATTTAACTGCTGTTTATCATGATTTTGAGTACCGCTTTCCAAATTGGAACAGGAAGCTGGATCAACACTAGCTTCAAATCAACTGGAACACTCGAATTCCAGGGACAAAAGCATCTTTTCCTGCAGTCTATTGCTTTCTCTAGAATACCACTTGACACATATAAAACTTTAAGGTGTTTGTCTTTTAGTTTCACCTTCCATTAAAACATAGACACACGAACATATGGCAAATGTCACTGTTCTTGAAATTTTGTGACCTTCATTCATTACTGCAACTATAAATTCAGAGACATTTTAATGCAATTTCTCAGACCATTGGATCACTGTGTATATTTAAACACATCAAAGAATTGCAACTTCAGTGCAACTGCAACTTCAGAAATTCAGATTACTAACATAAACACAACCTTATTTTCCCATCAACAATAAATAACGAAATTAAGTGTTAGACTATGGACATTCAGCTCAATTCTAATCTCAGATAAATGAGGACATACATTTGCCTATCTTGAAGAATCACCTCCTACACATGCATCAACAATCAGAAATAATGGTTTTTAAAGAAATGCAGCAGATATGAAATTAAATGCAATAACTATTTGTCAAGTAAGAATAGCCAGTCCAAACAGTACTCTCTATTAATATGGCAATTATTTATCGATGCACCTACAAAAACGTCACCTCTATTAAGAGTTATGTTTAAACATAAAAGGGTTGGATTCCCTTTTTTAAGGGAAAGAACAAGAGTTAGCCAAAGGAATAGTGCATTTGTTCTTTTATAATTCATTCCACATTTTCCCCAAGCAGAACTTTATTTGCATTCATTTATATTTTCCAAAATGAACTCTAATTTATATGTTGTCAGCATAAAAAAGATACAGTTATGTTTAACTTTCATCTGTCTTTGACCTATTTTAACATCCTAACACACTTGTAGCCATAACCCTCCATAAAGGTTATTCTTATAGGTTGAGGATGAGCAGGAGACACCAACCTTATGATAGAGGAGTAATAGCTGCTAATGAGAATCTCAGAGTGGAAGTCGAATTTTGATTTGAAAAAGACACTAGGTGATTCTGAGACTTTGTCCAAATTGAGAATCAACTGCTTTAGATTTGGCTTTATGTATAAGTCAAAATAGGGACACAAAGAAATAGATTTAAACACACCTTCTATATGCCTATACCCTGCTTTGCCAATGTTCTTATAGTCTAATGACATCCACAGTCATTCACAGTCCATGAAGGGCTAAATGCTTAAACTGAGAGTTTTAACTGCTAATGTGATACATGGATATTGTCTCAATGCATTATCATTAAGCAACGTACATATATCTCTTCCAAAAGCAGATGAAGGTATGTAGATGTGTGATGGGTTTCTTTGTGGATTAAGGGCACAGGCTTTGTTATTAACTTTTGCATTGGCCCTGAGGGACCCAAAATATTTTTGTATTGACTCAGCATTTTTAGTCAATAAAATGATCTGGAACATAGCCTTCGCATTCCCTAACATGGCAAGGCTGCTTTCCTCTTCCCGTGCACATACACGTTACCTAAATCATCTTTGCAGATGTGTTTGAACCAGAGGTATCTGTGCTATATCTGTCTGTGAAGGGCAATAACAAAATGTTACAACCCATTTAGCAATAAACTATGCATCCTTACTGCAAGTCTTTGCTTACATTTTATTTGCAACATTTCACCTTCACTATAAATTTTATTTCATAGTCTTTAGTAATTTCTGGCAACATAAGTAGATACCCAGATGGTATCTCTTTTCTCCATAAGGCAGAGATAATGTCTCAATATAAATTCCAAAGCCATCTTTTTATGATTTAGATTCTAAATTTTTCAAAAGCAGCAACACACACAAATATTGAGACCATACCTTGAGGTGAAAGGGACAGCAGCAAAATTTAGGTATAAGAAAGCAACATGTGATATAATTGATTCAACAGTAACAAAATTAAGAGGATACCTGATGACACAGGCGTAAAGACCACTGTCCTGCAGTAATGTTGGCCGGAACCAAATGGAGTCCTCTTCCTTGCTCATTCTACTTCCATCAAAGGCTATTGGCTCTTCAAAGTCTCCGGGGCCAGAGCTTTTGTACCACATCAAACTGAGTCCAGCACTTTGGGCTAGGGAGTAATTGGCTCTGATATAACCATAAAAGAGTGCACATTTGATTCGAACAGGCTCTCCCACCAAAACTTGGTATTTCTTGATATCGACAGACCAATCTGTGCATCCATCAGCTGTAGTTTAAAAAGACAGAGAAAGAGAGAAAGAAAAAACATTAGAGAAAAATGGAAGCAATTCGTTCGTTCATTCATTCAACAATATTTATTGAGCATCTATATTGGACAAGATTCTTCTCTAGGCACAGACTATGCAGCAATGGATAAAACTCAGAAGGGCACTGAAAAGTAATTTATCCTACTAACAAACAATATATTCATCACTTAGTTTGCTTCTGCTGATATTTATTCTTAGTTTAAATCAGTGTGATGGTTATTGGCTTATGGCCTTCTCATTCTAAATCCACACGTTTGCCTGTTCTCTGAAAATGGATCTGGACCTGTGAAATAGTTTTCCTTTGCTAGCTGGCACTGACACTTTGTTAGTAAAGTGTTCTGGAGAAAGATTTCAAAGGAAAAGGTTTGCTCCCTGGTTCCAGCATGCTTGCTTGGAAGGCTCTTGCGGTGTGCAAGCTTTTCCAGAACGTGGTTCCTGCAGTGGGTGCTTCTCCAGGACCGAGGTCCTGCAGTACACGGTAGCAGCTTGGTAATTTTTTAGCAGATCCTCAGGTGAGACACCTTCTCATGAACAGCTTTCCCAGATACCTTAGACAGCAAGTCCCTGTCCAATTGCAGAGGGCAGACTTCCAACCAGTTCTACCGGTGTGCCACCTCAGTGACTTCTGCCATACAGTAAGCCATGAATTTTCCCAGTAAGGTTTGGCTCTCACTCTGGGAATGGGAGGATGGGAGCTTTTCTTTGGGTGCTCTCAGTTAGGGGTAATGGCAGCCATTCCTCTATTCTTTACAGTTATCTTTTGTTACAGACTGAATGTTTGTGTCCTCCTAAAATTCATATGCTGAAGGCTTAATCCTGAATGTAATGGTATTTGGAGGAGGGGCCTTTGGGAGAAAATTAGGTTTATATGAGGTCATGAGGGCAGAACACTTATGAAGAGAGTACTGCTCTTCTAAGAAGAGACACCAGAGCTTGCAACCTTTCTCTTTCTCCTTCTGAGTACTTATAAAGAAGATGCCACGTGAGCACACAGCTAGAAGGTGGCCGTCTATAAGCAGGAAAGAGGGCCCTCACCAGAAACCAAATCAGCCAGCACCTTGATCTTGAATTTCTCAGCCTCCAGAACTGTAAATTTCTGTTGTATAAGCCACCCAGTCTCTGGTATTTTGGTATGGCAGCCTGATCAGACTAATACATCATTCCTTCTTACTAGCCAATCCTTCATTACTCCAATAACCTATTACATTGAAAAAAACCTTTATATAAGCTTTCCTTGTTCAAATTAGTGTATTTGTTTTTCTGATTGGATCCACACTGATAAAATAAGGAATAAGTGCTGTACAGCCAAACAAGACAGAAAGAAATACAAGAAAAGTGGGTCATGCTCTAGTAGTGATTCACAGCCAGAGATGCAGGTAGATGGTTACTTTGCTCTGATTTCTGGGAGCATCAGGGGAAGTAAAAACCATGGTGGGAAATGGAGCTGATGGGATGGGAACTAATTTTATTTTCTGAGTTTCCTGGAAGTACCATCTTCCAAATGGCATCTAGGCACCATTTTTTTATCACCTCTCCCCCCTATAGACACACACACACAGACACACATACATACACACACACAGAAAAACAGGCCACCACAGGGCAGGTACATCACCATTATTATTATCATGGAGAAGTTGTGGATCTCCTGCCTAGAGAGGGCAGTTGCTCAACCCCTAGCAACATAATCATTCTGCCATAGCTCACAGTATACAAATGCTGAGCAAAAGGGCAAAAACCAGGAAAAGAGGACCTCTAACAGCAGTAGCATTTGAGTACTGCACGCAGGGTTTAACTCACTAGAGATTAAAAAGAGGGCAACCTGAAGGATCTGAGAACAGGAAGATTCATGTAGAATTCAAAGGAAGGAAAATGATCAAAGTGAAAGGGGAGATGTATATTAGAGCAAAGAACACACATAATTATGGAATTATCCAAATTTCTTATCTTAAAATATTATCTAACATCTGATAAGCACTTAATTATGTGCTGAGTTTACAAATTTTCATTCCCCTTTCACAAAAACATCCATTCAGGCTTTGGACTCATTGTTCCCTCTACAGGGAACTTTTGTCACCAATCAACTGCATGGCTTCCTCCCTCCCTTCCTCCATATGTCACCTCCTCCAAGAGTCCTTTTCTAACTGCCCTGCCTGCAATACTACCTTCCTATCATAGTCACTTGACCCAGATTGTTCTTTAATATTTTTTCACAGAACTCACTGCTATCTGATGTTACATCACGTACCCAATTTTTGCTTGCTTTCTGTCTCCCCAACAGAACATAAGCCCCTTGTGGTCAGGAACTTGGTCCTTCTAATTCACTTCTTTAACCTCAGTGCCTAGAACTGTGCCCGCTAACCAGCTCAACACACATTGACTGAGTGACTGAATGAATGAATTCTTCAGTAACTAAACGAAATAATGCCAAGATTTACAACTGAAGAAACTCAACACCAGCTCATATGTGGAAGTTCTGGTATTCTCATCCAGCTACATATGACCCTAGAATTCATTCTCTCTACCACCATAGTATTCTGTTTCCTAATAAAGGTAATTTAAATTTCACACCATTCTTTAATTTAGTTTACTTTTACTACCAAATTTTGGTCCAAGATTCCTAATGAAGAGCCATATCAAGGTACTGTCTAGAGTAACTGTGCTGGAAGCTTGGTGGACATCAACAACATCCAAGTCATTACCGTCACTCCTGCCAATGACTGCCACAGAGCTGGCTCACCACATTAAACAGGATGACAGAACTGTACACAAACAGAGACGTCAAGGTTACATAATTACATGCAGTATTATCAACACAATTTTGTACATTTGTCCCATTGCATGAAATGAATCCTAGGTGGGATTTTATCTTAAAAAGTTATAGTTCTGGCAATAAGCATGAAATTATCTTGTTTTACCATGATATGAATTATAATGCAATTCTAGAATTATGTTATTGTAACTGAGGCCATCTGTCACAGAGGATATCACTGCCAGTGCAAAAGCCTGGTACACCTTCAAGGTAGCAGTATAAACAGTGAGATGAAATTATTCAAACTCTCAAAAGATTTGTAAGGGAAAGCAAAATGCTTGAAGCTAAAAGCAAAAATACTTAGCCTAGAAATTTCTAAAAAGTTAGTAACAAATGAGATCAAGAGAACAGAAGGAGAGTTGTGTTTTGGGGGATAGATAGAGATATTAATACACGCTTTCAAAATATGCTTACTGAGAATAGTGTTGAAAGAAAACCATAAATATTACTGAAAATCAGAGTAATTTAGTATCTTTTGGGAAAAAACTTTCAAACAGCTCTGATTCACATGCAGAGGTGAAATTAAGAAATACCAGCACCTTGGATATCAGAGACACTTTATGTTAATTTTAATATGGAAATAAAATGTAGGATCTATGGCTTAGGAAGTTTTACTAACATTAGACTAAATGTATGATGTTCAAAAGTAAACTGTAAATTTATTAACATGTTAATACTTTTTTGGGGAAAGATGGCAAATAATATAAAGAACAATTCAAGATATCTTCAAATTATTTTGATAAACACATTAAAATAAATGAACATATATTTTTTTAATAATTAAAGCATTTTATTAAATAAGTGAGGAGTGCTATATTTTTTCCTTTGTTAACATTTCATCACACTTGCACACATTCTCACTCTGCATGTATCACAATTTGTTGCTAAATGATCTGAAAATAAATTAAAATAGAGACATAATGACATTTCACTCCTAAAATACTTCAGTATGCATCTCCTTTGAATAAAGACATTTTACTTATATAACTGCAAAGCATGTTTTTCTTAATCTTGTCCAGCGGGACATCTCAAATCTTAAAAGAAAATGTGATAACGTAAAACCTAACTCTTGATGACAAGAATTGCCAATGATATGTTCAGTTTTTCCTTACTTCAGTATATAAGCTCTGTTGGCTTGGAAACAGTCATTCCAAGCCAACAAAGTTCCATATTTCTAGACACTGTTAATTCCATTATGTAAGTTACCAGGTAACCGTTATTATTTTTAAATTATCACTGGGTAATTCTGCAGGACAATAGTATTTAATTGGTTTTTCTGTCTTTCAGAATAAAATACCCTTCTGTAAGCCTCTCTCAGAAAGTTAGCTACTGGTGTTCTCTTTCCCTGATGAGAAGATTCCATGGAAATACTCTAGTTCGATGTCTCCTATACAGCACATACTCCTTCAGAGTCAATGGGACTTTATAAAGCCATGAAGTTGCACTGGGGGATGGGAGTAGGAAGCACCATATTCATTTATTTTTGTTACCACCCATAATATTGTAGGAGATTATATGAAGATGGTGATGGAATTAAGATTCAGAACTAATTCCTTTACAAGTAGTTCATATTGATGTACTATTTCATGGACAAAGGCTACATAGATTGGATAATGTAAATATATTCAAATGAGGGACTTCCCTGGCGGTCCAGTGGTTAAGACTCCTGCTTCCAATGCAGGGGCCTCCGGTTCAATTCCTGGTCGGGAAACTAAGATCTCACATGCAGCATGGTGTGGCCAAATTAAAATAAATAAATAAATTAATTAATTAAAATGAGATTAGGGAAAGCATTGTTAATTAGGTCACTATTACTACATATATAAGAGTGCAAAATATGTCATGGTAACAAGCTTGAAAGTTTCATTCTTTACAATAAAAGTCTAATCACAGAGCTCATATATAATGCATCCTAATATGAAAATGTAAGACTTTACTTATAAAAAGGCAAATTATACTACTCTTGAAGTATCTCCTTGGTAGGTACATTGGAATAATGATAAAATAATTAAGGCATCTGTGATAGTGTAACAGAGGTCCCCCCATCCTCTTTACTAAACAGATCTATCCATTCTTCAGCAACTTTGAGTATTGCCTGCTAACAGTTCACAATTGTCTCCTTCTCTTGAAAATAACCCTTGATTGACAAGAACCATCCTGGTGGGAAGTTTACATGCCCTTGGGTCCGCCTACTGCCAATAACTGACTGATGTGAGTGTAAAAAAAAAAAAAGACTGTTCCTTTCCCTCAAGTAGAGACAACTGTACAGTGCAGTTTGTGTTCCAGAGCTCCTCTGTGTGTGGACGAGGCCGAGCTTAGAGGTTAACTGCGATCTCCTCACTCAGCTCTCTCCCCTTTCCTGCCCTGCCTTCCTCCCTCCCTCCCTTCCTTTTAAGTTTTCCCTGAAGAGCACTCCCTCTATCAATGGTGTGCATCAAAAATCCTGTCTTAGGCTCAGTTGTACGAAATCTGATCTAACACAGATTTATATATTCATGTAGCAAGAACTACCTTCATTCTAGTTTCTGTCCTAGGAGCTAGAGACATGAAAACATACAAGACATAGCCCTTGTTTTCAAGGAGCTCACACTGTAATCCAAGAGACAGACAGAAACTGAAAGCACAATGGAAATGTAATGATAAAGAAATGCATAGGGCTAGTCAAGAATATGTTCCATGAAGAGAAAACATTTGAGGTGTCTGTCAGAAGTTAGCCATTCAAAGAATTGGCAGACAGATATTTAATTTGGAGGTGAACACAAAAGCAAAGGCACAGAAATAAGAGATAGCAGAGTTTTGCAGGAACTACAAATGGCTTTGTGGTGTAGAAACAAGTTTAGAGCAGGAAATAGCAAGAGATGGAGGGAAAGAGGTGGGCAAAGACAGACTGTGGAGGTATTTTTATAAGATGTAAAAAATGTCTGGCTTCATTGTGAACGTGATGGGGAAATATCACAGACTTTCAGTCAGGGAGATGATGGAGACAGTCTAATATTTTCAGACATGCTATGCTGACTGAAATTTTAGGTAGACATACAAGGTAGGCGGCTTTAGGCAGGAAAGTGATGTTACTGAAGGTCTGAAGTTGGGCAGTGGTAGTAGAGAAGGAGAAACAGGGAAGAGTTAGGAGGTAAAATTGGCAGGAGTAGGTGAACGACTGACTACAAGCATCAAGGAAGAGGAATGATGTTAGTTTACTCTGCAAGTCATATCTTTTGTCACAGACTGAAATATCTTTTGCATTCAACAAGAAAATCAACCATTCGTGTCAAGGGGTGGGCTCTGTGAAAAGTTTTTCTAATTTCTTCATTTAAAATCTTTTAGACAATGAAAATGTAATGAATTTTTTTAACTTTTTGTTTTATATTGGAGTATAGCCGATTAACAATGTTGTGATAGTTTCAGGTGCACAGCAAAGGGACTCAGCCGTACATATACATGTAGCCATTCTCCCCCAAACTCCCCTCACATCCAGGCTGCCACATAACATTGAGCAGAGTTCCCTGTGCTATACAGTAGGTCCTGCTGGTTATCCATTTTAAATACAGCAGTGTGTACATGTAATGAAATTTTAAAATGACTCACAGATAGACCTGAATGTGTGCATATAAATATATTCATATTTGTTTAAAACTTGCAATGATTAAAAATAAATATCTGGCATACTGGCATCATTTGTCTCTACCCCTAGTGTGCTTGGAAAAGCCAAACTTGAGACATGACCGTGGCTAGGGAGTGTAGGCCATGCACATCAGCTATCATAGACATGGAACAAGAAGGCTGAGGCTAGATTTCAATGAGGTGAATTCTGCTCTTTGTCTGCACTAGCTGCTACTCTTTCCACATATGAACTTCATAATGAAAACTGGCGATGCTGGAATCCTTCCAAGGAGGAAGCAGAGGTGCCCCAAAATTATCAGCAGCAATGATTACAGCAAAATATGACATAAGTTAACGTTTATAGTATATGTTGGTTCACACAACACTTTGTCTTCATCTCTACTTTCTGGATTATGTTTATCTGATGTGGCATTTTACCAGATTCTTGCCTTTAAAGATATATACAATGTGACAATTTTGGAAGAGCTCTTTCAAATATTTTGGAGAGATCTGCATGGGTGGTAAGAACTGAGGTTAACTCAAGAGACTCTGCCAATTATCAGGAATCCAGTTTCTAGAATACCCTTTATCTGAAAAGCCTGGAAGTTATCTTCTGCCATGCTCTCAATGTAGGTCATCTCCAGGTGGGTGCAGGCCTTGCTCAGGTGTTATCAAATTTCTTCTAAGATGGTTCCCTCTTTATCAGGAGACAGGTGACGCCAAGGCAAATAGGATCCTGGTAGTATAGTTACCCTTCCATCGTACCTTAGCCTCCACATTCTAGCAGGTATCCTAGATACTAATACACAAAACCCCATGCATTACGTAACACACACCTGGTAAGGATTTATTCTTAAAAGTGTTTGTATTCTTATGATTAAAAAAAGGGGGGGACTTCCCTGGTGGCGCAGTGGTTAAGAATCCGCCCACCAATGCAGGGGACACGGGTTCGATCCCTGGTCTGGGAAGATCCCACATACTGTGGAGCAACTAAGCCGGTGCGCCACAACTACTGAGCCAGCGCTCTAGAGCTCAAAAGCAACAACTACTGAGCCTGTGTGCGGCAACTACTGCAGCCCGTGCGCCTAGAGCCCCTGCCCCATGACAAGAGAAGCCACCACAATGAGAAGCCCACGCACTGCAACGAAGAGTAGCCCCCGCTCACCGCACTAGAGAAGGCCCATGTGCAGCAACAAAGACCCAACACAGCCAAAAATAAAATAAAAAGGAAACAAGAGCAGTAATAGTTTCATCGTTTCATAACCTATCCTTTTGTTTACTTTCTTTTCTCAGTTGAGATCATAATTCTATAAAAAGTTACATCATGACGTTTTACTGAACATTTTATATAACTACATAACAGTCCATAATAGCGTTACATATAATTTACTTAGCCCTTCTGCTGTTAGCCTACCTTAAGTTTTTCCCCTAGATTTGACTGTTCTAAATAATTCTGTGATAAAATAACTTTATATGCAATGTTCCACAACCATCCCCTCAAAATAAAGTTCAATTTCCTCAGGAAATAATTCCAGAAGTAAAATTCCTGGATCAAATAATACATTTTAAAAGGCTTTATACTGGGCTTCCCTGGTGGCGCAGTGGTTGAGAATCCGCCTGCCAATGCAGGAGACACGGGTTCGTGCCCTGGTCCGGGAAGATCCCACATGCCGCGGAGCAACTAAGCCCGTGAGCCATGGCCGCTGAGCCTGTGCGTCCGGAGCCTGTGCTCCGCAACGGGAGAGGCCACAACAGTGAGAGGCCCGCATACCGAAAAAAAAAAAAAAAAAAAAGGCTTTATACAAAATTTTAAAGAGATTTTCAAAAACTGTCTCATAACCTCCTTTCACAATAGCCACCTAAATAAGTGCACTTTTTACTTCATGTGCTAAGACTGTATTAACTCTTACGCACTATTTCTTAAACTGAGCACCAGGTATAGTTTGCAAACTTTGGTGTCTTAAATTACAAAAATACAGCGTCATCAGAAACATCACTCATGGAAGTCCTAACCATGGCAATCAGAGAAGACAAAGAAATAAAAGGAATACAAATTGGAAAAGAAGAAGTAAAACTGTCACTGTTTGCAGATGACATGATACTATACATGGAGAATCCTAAAAAGGTGCTACCACAAAACTACTAGAGCTAATCAATGAATTTGGTAACGTTGGAGGACACAAAATTAATGCACAGAAATCTCTTGCATTCCTATACGCTAACAATGAAAAATCAGAAAGAGAAATTAAGGAAACAACCCCATTCACCATTACAACAAAAAGAATATGATACCTAGGAATAAACCTACCTAAGGAGGTGAAAGATCTGTACTCAGAAAACTATAAGACACTGAAGAAAGATGGAGAGATATACCATGTTCTTGGACTGGAAGAATCAATACTGTGAAAATGTCTATACTACCCAAAGCAATCTACAGATTCAATGCAATCCCTATCAAATTACCAATGGCATTTTTTTTACAGAACTAGAACAAAAAAATCTTAAAAGTTTTATGGAGACACAAAAGACCCTGAATAGCCAAAGCAGTCTTGAGGGAAAAAAACGGAGCTGGAGGAATCAGACTCCCTGACTTCACACTATACTACAAAGCTACAGTAATCAAGACAATATGGTACTGGCACAAAAACAGAAGTATACATCAATGGAACAGGATAGAAAGCCCAGAGATAAACCCACGCACCTATGGTCAACTAATCTATGACAAAGGAGGCAAGGATATAAAATGGAGAAAAGACAGTCTCTTCAATAAGTGGTGCTGGGAAAACTGGACAGCTACATGTAAAAGAATGAAATTAGAACACTCACTGACACCATACACAAAAATAAACTCAAAATGGATTAAAGACCTAAATGTAAGGCCAGACACTATAAAACTCTTAGAGGAAAACATAAGAAGAACACTCTTTGACATAAATCACAGCAAGATCTTTTTTGACCCAACTCCTAGAATAATGGAAATAAAAACGAAAATAAACAAATGGGACCTAATGAAACTTCAAAGCTTTTGCACAACAAAGGAAACCATAAGCAAGACAAAAGACAACCTCAGAATGGGAGAAAATATGTGCAAATGAAGAAATGGGCAAAGGATGAATCTCCAAAATATATAAACAGCTCATGCAGCTCAATATCAAAAAAACAAACAGCCCAATCAAAAAATGGGCAGAAGACTTAAATAGACATTTCTCCAAAGAAGACATACAGATGGCCAAGAGACACATGAAAAGCTGCTCAATATCACTAATTATTAGAGAAATGCAAATCAAAACTACAATGAGGTATCACCTCACACCAGTTAGAATGGGCATCATCAGAAAATCTACAATCAACAAATGCTGGAGACGGTGTGGAGAAAAGGGAACCCTCTTGCAGTGTTGGTGGGAATGTAAATTGATACAGCCACTATGGTGAACAGTATGGAAGTTCCTTAAAAAGCTAAAAGCAGAATTACCATATGACCCAGAAATCCCACTACTGGGCATATACCCTGAGAAAACCATAACTGAAAAAGAGTCAAGTACTGCAATGTTCATTGCAGCACTATTTACAATAGCCAGGTCATGGAAGCAACCTAAATGTCCATCAACAGAGGAATGTATAAAGAAGATGTGGTACATATATACAGTGGAATATTACTCAGCCATAAAAAGGAGTGAAATTGGGTCATTTGTAGAGACGTGGATGGATCTAGAGACTGTCCTACAGGGTGAAATAAGTCAGAAAGAGAAAAACAAATATCGTATATTAACGCATGTATGTGGAACCTAGAAAAATGGTACAGATGAACCGGTTTGCAGGGCAGAAATTGAGACACAGATGTAGAGAACAAACGTATGGACACCAAGTGGGGAAAGCGGGGGGCTGGTGGTGGTGGTGGGATGAATTGGGAGATTGGAATTGACATATATACACTAATATGTATAAAATAGATAGCTAATAAGAACCTGCTGTATAAAAAAATAAATAAAATAAAAATTTTAAAAGTACAATCCACAATAGTATCCAAATACCATATTTATTTTAATAAAAAAAAGAAACATCACTTACCTGATAACTAAATGGCAATGTTGTCACAGCCATTATGTATCAACCCTGAACCTCTGACTGAATTCATCACACAGTTTGCTCTATTTCAAGCTATTTTATTCACTATTATAATTGGATCCATTCTCTTCTGTATACATTTTCAATGAAAGATTTGTTTAATTTCACTTTTGTATCTCTACAAAACTCTCTAGTTGGGCCATGAAACAGATAAGGGTATGTGCATACAGATAGGTCAAAAAGTGTTGCCAGCTTCAGGCATTTTATACCTTTTGGAACACTTGTTGGACACTGGATTAAATATCAACATGATGAGCAACAAGCCAAACAGAGATCAAATTTAATCTGTTTCCCATTTTAGAGGCACCTCACCGGAAAGACCTGTTGGATGTCAGCACACCCACCCTACAAACTGATCCTTAAGAGAGTAACAAGGTTTAAAATGCATATTTACTTTCATTTTGTTTTAGAGCATATAGTAGAATAAAATTCTATTTTTTAAGCTTACAAGTAATAAACGTCTTTAAATTTTAGAGCAGTTCCAAGTGGGCTATTGTTTGCAGAAATGAAGACACAAAACTACATATAACACAAGGCAGAATGGAGAGATTCCATGAATAAAGACAGCATTGCTGAGGAAACACAGAGCAAGAAGTTTTGTTCTATCTCAACCCAGAACTATTTCCTATTTTTCAAGCAAACTAATGGAGGAGAAATATATAACTGGAAAGAGCAAAAAGAATATAAGAAAGAGATGGAATTTTAACCGTATCTCAATTCAAAACTTGATAATTGTGAAGAGAAAATTCCAAGTCCACAGGATATCCCAGTTAGATAGTACAGTAAAGGGTAATGTTCTAAAACAGTGGGATGGGGTGAGGAGAAAAGCATAACCAGGTAAAAATGAGATTAGAAAAGTGGGATGGACAAGATACCAGGCCAAGAAAATTGAACTTAGCCCAGTAGTTTACAATTTTCGTGTGCATCAGCGTCATCTGGAGAAGTTGTCAAGACAGACTATTTGGCTTCACCATCAGAGCTTCCGATTCAGAAGGTGTTCGTTGGCACCTAAGAATTTGGATTTCTAAAAAGCCCCAGGATGACTCTTTTGAGAACCACTGCTCTAGTCAATGGAGCAAGTGGAAAAAGTTTGTGAAAGAAGTGGTATTTGATCTACATTTTAGGAAGATCACTCTAGTGGCAATATCAAGGCTGGATTGGAAGGAGACAGCCAGAAACAGGGAGATCACTTAGAAAGCTCTTAAAATAGTAGAGATGAAGTAAGAAGTGGAGGAGATTGTAGAGGTAGAATCTATAGGATGGGGAGACTGATCAGACAGGACCGATGGAGGAAAGGAGTAGTCAAGGATGACGCTGAGGTTTCAACCCAGGATTCCTGAGAGGATTGTGACATCATTAAAGGAAATAAGGAGCAGAAGCAGGTCGAGGTAGCAGATGACCCATTTGTTATCTTATAGCATGTTTTCTGCATTTATCACAGGTGTTTATGCAGCAGAACGTATTGCTTGCATTGTCTAGTCTGTGCAACGAAAGCACTGCTATTTATCTTTTTAATATTGTGAGTTCTGCTGGGCATTAGAGTCCCCTAGAGTTAGAGAAAGATTCAAGGGAAATGGGAATGGAGTCTGCTGTGTATTTTAATATGCATTTGTTTTCATATGAACAATATCACAGAGATTAATTGTCTATTTGATTAACTTCTGGCAGAGATTGTGGTTGAAAATTAAACACACACAGTTTGTGTATTGCGCCTTCAAGTGAATTTCTAAGTGAGAATTTTAAAAAAGGTTAGAGCCATTTTTTTTTTACTGATGCTGAGTCTATTTTTATCACTGTAGAAGTCTCATGAAAATATATAATATGCTATATACATATTAGCTTTACACACAACTATTTGGGCATTCATCTGCATTTACACGTGCAATCATATATCTATTACGACGGGAATCTATTGACATACTGTATTTTGTTCAGGGTATAATAAGCAAGTATCTATGTACCTCCTGAGTGACCTTTGTTTCTCATCTTTGTCATGTGTGTAAAAACAACAGTTCCATTTTATTTGGGTAGAACTCCTTCATTTACATAATATTTTCATAAACACTATCAGACTGCAGCAAGAAAAAAAGTGGTAATAAATTCAGAAAAAAATCATGGGGAATTTTTTGTATGTTTTCATGTGTACTTAAAGAGCCAGGAACGAAAAAAAATCAAGTATAGAAGGTTTCCTTGAACCTTAAACTCTGCTTTCCAGAGGTTTTGTTGACATGCTTTCAGGTATTCTTTAAATAATCAAAGCAAGTAGAAATCCATGTTTAGACAGTAGAAAATTACAGTGATTCAGATTTTGTCATTTTTGGCTTTGTTTTCCCCTGTCTTTGAAAATGCAGCCTCTGGGTATGGGCTGATAAATTTGAGATGATGCACTTATGTGAAAAACTGTACTGGACAGTTGTTAATATGGACATCCACTAAATTCAAAGCAAATGTAAATAGTTTCGGTGTTACTTAGCAATTAAAAGATCCAAGTGCTGGCTTAAATGAGATTATCTTCATAGTCTCTTTATTAATACTGATTAAACTCAAAACTAGAGGAATCTTCTGGCCTAGCAGGTGCTACTTCATGATACTGTTTATCACAGTTAGTTATTATTATTTACATAAAAGTTTAAATTCTCAAGGAATGGCAGTTTGCTTTTTATTTGGTTAACTAGTAAAGACTTTTAAAGAGGAACATGTAGCATATAACTTTTCATGGTTCATCCAGCTCAATATCCCTTCTTCGGCTGCGGTACCAAAAAGCCGTAGCCAGGTTCCTTCATGTACCTCTCAAAGGTTAAAAACCTAGACCCTGAGCAGTCACACCATTGAGCCTTTCCTTTAATATGTTTCAAAGAGAAAATATCTGAATTTTGGGGGGAAGGAATGGTTCAACCTTATTTAGTGTGAGCCACCTGTGGAGGGAGGCGTTCACTGATTCATTCTTTATTGCAACAAATATTTATGTAGAAACTGTTATCTCAGGCACTGCTGGGGCTGGAATAAAGCATTTGGTAATCTTACTGCATATCACATTAAGCAGGGTTCCCTTCCTTTGTTCTAAACTTGTAGTTTATATTGTTCCCACTGTATTGTCATGGGCAAGATGGGACATTTGTCTCAAACCTTACTTTATTTTTTCAATCTAGTATTCATGGATATTTTCAAAGCTAAATAAGGCACTGTTTTGGGTCCCTTGTAGTGATCATTCATTAATGTGTTTTTAAAAATATTTTTTATTTTATTGTTCCCTAGTTTTCAAAGGCAAGTTCTTGCCTTTGTATTTGACAGCAAAGGTCACACTGGCCTATACAAAGACCCACTTGGGTACCGTGCAATTATGAGAAATAAATATGTACTGTGAAATGTATCGAGCCTGTGCATTCTCCTTCTTTATTTCCATTACTGTACCATGAAATAGTCAATCACATTACTCTTTTATTCTATAAATTGGAAAATACTGAATAATTCAACAGCTCTGAAATTTCAGAACTTCATTCAGTGGAGGAGCCAAAGTCCCTGAGCTCTACTTTAATATGCGGCCAGTTATTGCAAGTCATAATAGTACAGTACAGGGCCTGGGATGAATATCACTCACTCAGTTGTTTCCTTGAACGGCTTCGGGGTATGAAGTAAACTATATTACATCACTGTCCTCATAATGAGATCGTTCTGCTGGATAAACAGGCTCCCTGCAGGCCCTACCTGCTGATAGGACCCAGTGAACCAAATATTTAACACTTCACAGAGGCTCCTCCCTGCCATTCTTCAATATTGCATGCATCATTTTCAAGAGTAAATTTGATGCAAAGAAGTAGAAAATTGAGCTACTGACTCCTGCGTCCATTGCTACAACCTGGCTTAGTAACAAAGCTTCAATTCAGTTTCTGGATCCTGTGAGATCATAAAAGTTTCAAAGTTCCCAATAAGATTGTTGAAATCTAAATTCTTGTTCTATCTGACCAATTTACACATGGCATTCAGTGAAACCAGTCCGCCCAAGGAAACCACTGAAACAAAGCATGGAGTTAATGCAGTGTTAGTTCATTTGCTTGAAACAGTCACTGAAAAAACTGACTCATGCAGAAAATGGAAACTTTTTATTCCAGTGTTTAAAAGATGACACCGTTTCCTCAAAAACACATCTTCTACCATTAGAACAAGGACTCATGCACGAGAAAAACAACACAACTTAGAAATAATACTTTGACAGTTTTCACATGCGAGGATGTTAGAACACCAAGTTTGGCTGAGTTGTGTGTGTGTGCAGTATGTGTGTGTTGCTTTCCCCCGTAAGTTCAGTGTTATAATTTTAATAAGCTTACTGTCTCATAGTTTCCTTTCATAAACTGCACAACAGAATGATGCAAAAGCATGTCCTTTTAGTCATTAAGTCATGTACATCACTCTCATAATGGAAGTACAATGCTGTAAGTTCTTTAACACAATCGTGAAAAGAGCACTATGAGAGTGTTAGCTTTTTCTAGGGGAGTCAGAAAAGGACTTCACGGGGGCATGTAATAGACGGGGCTTTGAGATTCATTATAAATTCAATGATGTCAACTCTAAGAAGTGAAAAAAGGCAGGCTAACAATATGAGTAGTGAAAATAGTGGGGTTATTTGAAAAGAAGTTTGGTTTGGCTACACTACAGAGTTTGTAGTCCCAGGACAGGCAGTGATGGAGGAAGCGGTTGAAGAGGAAGGGCAATTTGTTTATTTATCTATCCTCATGCCCAGACCAGCCATGAGCAGTTAGTGCGAAGATGACATTTTAATCAAGGGCTGTCAATTCCTAGGCAGGCAAACAACCCATGTCTTGGTTTCTTCAGAAAAAAACGAACCGGTCCAATCAAATTCCTCCTCTCTGAAGAGAAACAAAGGGCTTAAGACAGATTTAGACCAGAGAAGCTGTGATGATCACATGTAATTCGAAGTTAAAACAGAAAAGCAACTATGAATAAATAGAGAAAGCTAGTCCTAGAAGGTAAGAGTCGTGACAATGCACAAAAAGAAGCTTAGAAAAAGCAGAGACAAAGAGACCCATTAAGGAAAGGACCAGAGACCAAACAAAGTCCCTAGAACTTAATTCTTGACTTCTTTTTAGTTCTGAACCTAAATCCTACACATCTTTATAATAAAACGCTTTTTGAAATAATTTGAAAGGGTTTTGAACTTTACACCTAGAGTCTCATCAAAATATTTTCATAATTGGAACTGTACTACAAGAAGCAGGATTTCATTTTCTGCCTTATCCATTAATATAATATGAATTGTTCTTTAAATATTATTTGTAAAGGTTATTGTTAATGGCTGCATATATATTCATTCCATAAATGTATATTATTAGATACTTAATTTGTTTTAATTTTCATTTTAATATACAGCACTGTGATCAATATCATTTTCTATATATTTTGTTTGAATTTCTGATTTTGCCTTCATACTGAATATCTAAATCAAGATTACTGGGTCAAACAATATCATATGTTTTGCCAGATTGCTCCTGTAGAGTTTGTGTCTATTTATATTCCTGTATTCAGTGCATGAGTGTATCCATTTCACACCTTCCTAGCTATATGTACTTATTTCTGTATCACTGCACTCTCCCACATTCAGTGCCCATTCTATTCTTTCCATACCTTCTTATAAATCCACAATCAGTGGTGGTCCTGATGAAGTTTTCTCCACTGTATGTATCTTTGTACATTTTCCCTTTAACTTCCAGGTATACAGTGATGACTCTGAATTTACATATCTATCTGTGCTCCTCTTTGGTGACTTTCAAAACTGTCATCCATTTATTAAATTTCGTAAGCCCTAAATGTATTGAGTTTTTATTACGGCAGTTACTGATGGGAGGAGAGCCTGATTATTTGTGTATTATCTTACCTTATGTGTGCCACCTCAACCAGACAGGTCATAAGTGGCGAACTCTTCTAATACAATTAACCGTTATTGCTAATGAAAACACTTTGATATCTATCATGTTTCATTAGTACACACTGATAAACAATTTTAAATCTTTAAAGTTACCCATTGACACAAGAATAAAAAATTTTTTAAAGGATCCCACATTTCCCTTTTTCTGAGAATTTTCATATAATGGATAAAACTAAAATCTAACAAAAAGTCGAATGTTAAAAATGAAATCAATTCTAGGACTTCCCTGGTGGCGCAGTGGTTAAGAATCCACCTGCCAATGCAGGGGACACGGGTTCGATCCCTGGTTTGGAAAGACGCTATGGAGCCACTAAGCTCGTGCACCACAACTACTGAGCCTGAGCTCTAGAGCCCACAAGCCACAACTACTGAGTCCTCACACCATAACTACCGAAGCGCGTGCACCTAGAGCCCGTGCTCCACAACAAGAGAAGTCACCGCAATGAGAAGCCCGTGCACTGCAACAAAGAGTAGCCCCTGCTCGCCGCAACTAGAGAAAGCCCTCATGCAGCAACAAAGACCCAATGCAGCGAAAAATAAATAAATAAATATTTTTAAAAATCAATTTTATTTCAAGAAAGGTAAATTAAAATCGTTATCAAAAATAATTTTTAGGGCTTCCCTGGTGGCACAGTGGTTGAGAATCCACCTGACAATGCAGGGGACACGGGTTTGTGCCCTGGTCCAGGAAGATCCCACATGTCATGGAGCGGCTGTGCCCATTAACCATGGCCGCTGAGCCTGCGCGTCTGGAGCCGGTGCTCCACAACGGGAGAGGCCACAACAGTGAGAGGCTCGGGTACCACACACACACAAAAATAATAATAATAATAATAATTTTTAGACATTCATTCACAGAAAGAGAGACAAGATGAAAAGGCAGAGGGTTATGTACCAGATGAAGGAACAAGATAAAACCCCAGAAAAACAACTAAATGAAGCAGAGATAGGCAACCTTCCAGAAAAAGAATTCAGAATAATGATAGTGAAGATAATCCAGGACCTCGGAAAAAGAATGGAGGCAAAGACTGAGAAGGTGCAAGAAAGATTAACAAAGACCTAGAAGAATTAAAGAACAAACAAACAGAGATGACCAATACAAAAACTGAAATGAAAACTACAGTAGAAGGAATCAATAGCAGAATAACTGAGGCAGAAGAACAGATAAGTGACCTGGAAGACAGAATGGTGGAATTCACTGCTGCAGAACAGAATAAAGAAAAAAGAATGAAAAGAAATGACGACAGCCTAAGAGACCTCTGGGACATTAAATGCAACAACATTCGCATTATAGAGGTCCCAGAAGGAGAAGAGAGAGAGAAAGGACCAAAGAAAATATGTGAAGAGATTATAGTTGAAAACTTCCCTAACATGGGAAAGGAAACAACAACCCAAACCAACGAAGCACAGAGAGTCCCATACAGGATGAACCCAAGGCGAAACACGCTGAGACACATAGTAATCAAATTGGCAAAAATTAAAGACAAAGAAAAATTATTAAAAACAGCAAGGGAAAAAAGACAAATAACATACAAGGGAACTCCCATAAGGTTAATGGCTGATTTCTCAGCAGAAACTCTACAAGCCAGAAGGGAGTGGCATGATATACTTAAAGTGATGAAAGGGAAGAACCTACAACCAAGATTACTCTAGCCAGCAAAGATCTCATTCAGATTTGATGGAGAAATCAAAAGCTTTACATACAAGCAAAAGCCAAGAGAATTCAGCACCACCAAACCAGCTACAACAAATGCTAAAGGAACTTCTCTAGGCAGGAAACACAGGAGAAGGAAAAGACCTACAATAATAAACCCAAAACAATTAAGAAAATGGTAATAGGAACATACATATAGATAATTACCTTAAATGTAAATGGATTAACTGCTCCCACCAAAAGACACAGACTGGCTGAATGGATACAAAAATAAGACCCGTATATACGCTGTGTACAAGAGACCCACTTCAGATCTAGGGACACATACAGACTGAAAGTGAGGGGATGGAAAAAGATATTCCATGCAAATGGAAATCAAAAGAAAGCTGGATTAGCAATACTCATATCAGATAAAATAGACTTTAAAATAAAGACTGTTACAAGAGACAAGGAAGGACACTAAATAATGATCAAGGGATTAATCCAAGAAGAAGATATAACAATTATAAATATATATGCACACAACAGAGGAGCACCTCAATACATAAGGCAACTGCTAATAGCTCTAAAAGAGGAAATCGACAGTAACACAATAAAAGTGGGGGACTTTAACACCTCACTTACACCAATGGACAGATCATCCAAAATGAAAATAAATAAGGAAACACAAGCTTTACATGACACAACAGACCAAACAGATTTAACTGATATTTATAGGACATTCCATCCAAAAACATCAGATTACACTTACTACTCAAGTGCGCATGGAACATTCTCCAGGACAGATCACATCTTGGGTCACAAACCAAGGCTCAGTAAATTTAAGAAAATTGAAATCATAACAAGCATCTTTTCTGACCACAACGCTATGAGATTGGAAATGAATTACAGGGAAAAAAACGTAAAAAACACAAACACATGGAGGCTAAACAATACGTTACTAAATAACCAGGAGATCACTGATGAAATCAAAGAGGAAATCAAAAAATACCTAGAGACAAATGACAATGAAAACATGATGATCCAAAACCTATGGGAATCAGCAAAAGCAGTTCTAAGAGAGAAGTTTATAGCTATACAAGCCTACCTCAAGAAACAAGAAACATCTCAAATAAACAATCTAACCTTACACCTAAAGGAACTAGAGAAAAAAGAACAAACGAAACCCAAAGTTAGCAGAAGGAAAGAAATCATAAAGATCAGAGCAGAAATAAATGAAAGAGAAACAAAGAAAACAATAGCAAAGTTCAATAAAACTAAAAGCTGGTTCTTTGAGAAGATAAACAAAATTGATAAACCATTAGCCAGACTCATCAAGAAAAAGAGTGAGAGGACTCAAATCAATAAAATTAGAACTGAAAAAGAAGAAGTTACAACAGACACCGCAGAAATACAAAGCATCCTAAGAGACTACAACAAGCAACTCTATGCCAATAAAATGGACAACCTGGAAGAAATGGACAAATTCTTAGAAAGGTATAACCTTCCAAGACTGAACTAGGAAGAAATAGAAAATATGAACAGACCAATCACAAGTAATGAAACTGAAACTGTGATTAAAAATCTTCCAACACATAAAAGTCCAGGACCAGATGGCTTCGCAGGTGAATTCTACCATACATTTAGAGAGGAGCTAACACCCATCCTTCTCAAACTCTTCCAAAAAATTGTGGAGGAAGGAACACTCCAAACTCATTCTGTGAGGACACCATCACCCTGATACCAAAACCAGACAAAGATACTACAAAAAAAGAAAATGACAGACCAATATAACTGATTAATATAGATGTAAAAATCCTCAACAAAATACTAGCAAACAGAATCCAGCAACACATTAAAAGGATCATACACGATGATCAAGTGGGATTTATCCCAGGGATGCAAGGATTCTTCAATATACGCAAATCAATCAATGTGATACACCATATTAACAAACTGAAGAATAAAAACCATATGATCATCTCAACACATGTAGAAAAAGCTTTCGACAAAATTCAACACCCATTTACGATAAAAACTCTCCAGAAGTGGGCATAGAGGGAACCTACCTCAACATAATAAAGGCCATATACGACAACCCACAGCCAACATCATTCTCAATGGTGAAAAGCTGAATAAATTTCCTCTAAGATCAGGAATGAGACAAGGATGTGCACTCTCGCCACTATTATTCAACATAGTTTTGGAAGTCCTAGCCATGGCAATCAGAGAAGAAAAAGAAATAAAAGGAATACAAATTGGAAAAGAAGAAGTAAAACTGTCACTGTTTGCAGATGACATTATACTATAAACAGAGAATCCTAAAGATGCCACCAGAAAACTACTAGAGCTAATCACTGAATTTGGTAAAGTTGCAGGATACAAAATTACTGCACAGAAATCTCTTGCACTCCTATACACTAATGATGTAAAATCTGAAAGGGAAATTAAGGAAACACTCCCATTTACCAGTGCAACAAAAAGAATAAAATACCTAGGAATAAACCTACCTAGGGAGACAAAAGACCTGTATGCAGAAAACTATAAGACACTGATGAAACAAATTAAAGAGGATACCAACAGATGGAGAGATACACCATGTTCTTGGATTGGAGGAATTAACATTGTGAAGATGACTATACGATCCAAAGCCATCTACAGATTCCATGAAATCCCTATCAAATTACCAATGGCGGTTTTTTACAGAACTAGAACAAAAAATCGTAAAATTTGTATGGAGATACAAAAGACCCTGAATAGCCAAAGCAGTTTTGAGGGAAATAAATGGAGCTGGAGGAATCAGACTCCCTGACTTCACACTATACTACAAAGCTACAGTAATCAAGACAATATGGTACTGGCACAAAAACAGAAATATACATCAATGGAACAGGATAGAAAGCCCAGAGATAAACCCACGCACCTATGGTCAACTAATCTATGACAAAGGAGGCAAGGATATACAATGGAGAAAAGACAGTCTCTTCAATAAGTGGTGCTGGGAAAACTGGACAGCTATATGTAAAAGAATGAAATTAGAACACTCACTGACACCATACACAAAAATAAACTCAAAATGGATTAAAGACCTAAATGTAAGGCCAGACACTATAAAACTCTTAGAGGAAAACATAAGAAGAACACTCTTTGACATAAATCACAGCAAGATCTTTTTTGACCCAATTCCTAGAATAATGGAAATAAAAACAAAAATAAACAAATGGGACCTAATGAAACTTCAAAGCTTTTGCACAACAAAGGAAACCATAAGCAAGACAAAAGACAACCTCAGAATGGGAGAAAATATGTGCAAATGAAGAAATGGGCAAAGGATGAATCTCCAAAATATATAAACAGCTCATGCAGCTCAATATCAAAAAAACAAACAGCCCAATCAAAAAATGGGCAGAAGACTTAAATAGACATTTCTCCAAAGAAGACATACATATGGCCAAGAGACACATGAAAAGCTGCTCAACATCACTAAGTATTAGAGAAATGCAAATCAAAACTACAATGAGGTATCACCTCACACCAGTCAGAATGGGCATCATCAGAAAATCTACAAACAACAAAAGCTGGAGAGGGTGTGGAGAAAAGGGAACCCTCTTGCAGTGTTGGTGGGAATGTAAACTGATACAGCCACTATGGAAAACACTATGGAGGTTCCTCAAAAAACTAAAAATAGAATTACCATATGATCCATCAATCCCACTACTGGGCATACACCCAGAGAAAACTACAATTCAAAAAACACATGCACCCCAATGTTCACTGCAGCACTATTTACAATAGCCAGATCATGGAAGCAACCTAAATGCCCATCAACAGACGAATGGATAAAGAAGATGTGGTACATATATACAATGGAATATTACTCAGCCATAAAAAGGAACGACATTGAGTCATTTGTTGAGACGTGGATGGATCATACACTGTATGACTCTGTATGACTTCACACTGTCATACAGAGTGACGTAAGTCAGAAAGAGAAAAACAAATATCGTATATTAATGCATATACGTGGAACCTAGAAAAATGGCACAGATGAACCGGTTTACAGGGCAGAAATTGAGACACAGATGTAGAGAACAAATGTATGGACACCAAGGGGGGAAAGCGGCGGTTGTTGTTGGTGGTGGTGTGATGAATTGGGCGATTGGGATTGACATGTATACACTGATGTGTATAAAATTGATGACTAATAAGAACCTGCTGTATTAAAAAAAATAAATAAAATAAAATTCAAAAATTAAAAAAATTAAAAATCAAGTTATCACTGTATAATAATGGCAACGTGTTCATGAATTAATATAAGTTAAAGATATGTTTGTATCTTAAACTGTGAAGTCCACACACACAAATGCAGCAATTTATAACTTATTCTTTTGAATTTCACCACAGGAAAAATCATATATACATACATATATATATACAGAGAGAGAGAGAGAGAGAGAGAATATGTAATATTCCATATCAAATTCTATGGCTTTGCTTAAACAATTCACAATGAGAAGAGAATTATGGCAAAACCATGATGAATATATTTGCTGTTTGGTTTCCTCCTCATGGCCTCTAGCCTCAGACCAGTCAAACATGTGCAACAAAAAAAGACAAATGAGTAAATTCATGCATTACCTTTCTCTTTCAACTTCAAGTCCCTACGGTTGAAATCTGCTTTGTGTCAAGTTCAGCAGTGCCTTCATTCCTTTTTTTTCCCCTTAGAATTAACCTGAAAACTTTTGTATCCATCCACTTCTGTTCCTTTCTTGTTGAGGGCAACTCAGAAAAACAGAAGAACAGGGGCTTGTTTTGTGTGCCAGGGATTTGGATTCATGGTCTATTCAAACAGGCTCTGATTTGTTCTGACAGGAAGGGAGCAGTAATTCCCCAGAACTATCTGAGGGTTCCACTCCCAGCTCCCTTGTATCCCTGCACACTGATTACTGGCATGCAGTGTAAGGGTATCATCATTAACAAGTTCACTGAGTTTGGGATCAGTGGGTAAAAATGGGGCCAGTCTGAGAGTGTATTATAAACAAGGTCCGCAAATCCTTGGCTGCATCATGAGAAGCTCACGACTATGGAACTTTAAACAGTTTCGGTAATTCATGTCCACTAATGGCCTCTAATTAAGGCACAACCTTTTAAATAAACTGACAATTAGTTTTGTGAAGCATAAACAAGAAGATAGTTCTTTAATGGGCTATTTAGTTCTAAAGACCTTAGACATTCTGTTCAGTCCAAACAGCCACATATATTGTTTGTTTATTTCACATTCACTTAAACACATACATTATCTTCTACTGCAATTTTGAATTGACCCTCTTATTAAACTGTATTTTAAAAAAGCAAAAGAAATGGGGATAAATCGTATTTTTAAAAGATAACTATTAGTAACAATATCAATTTTATCTCCATGAAAACTTGCTGGTACGTTCTCCTAAAACAGACAAACTATACAACTATAAGAGACAAACTATACTTTCAAAACCTGGTTGCGTGATACAGATTCTCTAAGCATATAATGAATGCAGTAAAATTCCCATTTTAGCGTGCCTGCCTAGATATTCGATCCGATTATGATGTATATCCAAATTAGTTTCTCTGATATATAAGCATGATTGTATGCTCTATTCTCCTTCTATATTGTGGAAAGTCCTTAATACACTTGTATTCTACCTCCACGGTTCTAATTTGTTCATTGACTATTAGAAAACGTAAATGAACAAGTGCCTAATTAAGTAACAGAAAATAAAAATATCAACAACCCCAAATAAATGCAACACTTGGGGGTCAAGCCAACTAAGACTGACTGATTTTTTGTTTTTGTTTTTGCGGTACGCGAGCCTCTCACTGTTGTGGCTTCTCCCATGGTGGAGCACGGGCTCCGGACGCGCAGGCTCAGCGGCCATGGCTCACGGGTCCAGAGGCTCCGCGGCATGTGGGATCCTCCCGGACTGGGGCATGAACCCGCGTCCCCTGCATCGGCAGGCGGACTCTCAAACACTGCTCCACCAGGGAAGCCCAAGACTGACTCATTTTAAGGGAAGATATTCTTTGCATATTAGCATTAACGATATGTCACATGTCTGAAAAACTGCATGGTATTTCATTTCTAATTAAAGAGCTTTGACTTACAGACACATTAATTCATGGTTATTTAAATATCTCTAAATAAGTGAAAACTATGCAGCTTAGACTCCATTAAATACACTTTTAAACAATTGGTAGGAACAGAGTTCTACAATAGAGAAAATGAAGCCAGAATCTGTTTTTTTGCAAAAAAAAATCAAAAAACTTGGTTAACACTCTAGCAAGACTAACCAAGAAACAGAGTTTAACAAAAATTGCAGTGTAATAATTATCAGGACTGGTGTGTACTTTATCAACAGGTACATGTACCTGTAGAGTAACTGAGACTCTAGTCCCTGAGAACAAAGTATACTTTTGCAGTGCTTAAGTCAATGTTACATAATACATTTATAATTAAAAATTATAAATGTATATATTCATATAAAATAAATGTTATATTCACACTCATTTTACGGTTCTGTTACAAAGGATCTATGGGAGGCGAAACAAAACAAGGCACTGTAATTCTTTCCTTGTCTCTTACCCCCTTCTGCTTCTGAGAATGCTCACTTAAAGATGGAACCGTAACCAATTCAGTCTTCAGCCTGCAACCACAGATGGCTTCACAACTCATATAAAAGAATAGCTTCATCAACTCTTATAAAAGAATAGTAAAAGGTGTATTACTTACCAAAAATTCAAGTACACAAAAATGCTAACATATATATTCCAGAGACTATGCCCCCACCCCAGAAGGCCTTAAAAGAAGAAAATTCTGATTCTTGTCTCTATTAAAATCATAGTAAGCTTAGGAAAATTAGGCATGCTTTTGATATAGTATATTTGGGGGCCAATTTGTCTTGAGAGTGACAACACAAAGTAATATAACATACTATAAGCACTACAATAGCATGAGCAAAGGATAAAAAGGAAATTTTATCATTTTCATTATAGAATGTGTATATGTGCATCTAAAGTAAACTTAACCCATACGTTATTAATTACTTTAAAAGATATTAGAAAATCTAACCAGCATATTTTCTGACTCTTCCATAATTGGGAGGCTAGAATACATGAGAACATGTTTAATTTGGAAATCTGTAACTTTTAAAAAGAAGAGCACAGTTTTAACTTTGCTTTATTGGGAGGGTGGGGAGAGAGAGAGCGAGAGAGAGGGAGAGGAAGAGAGAGAATGGATAATGAATAAGATTATAAATAAAAAGGAATTAACTGGAGAGCCAATTCCAGGGTAGTTTTAACAAAGGCCAAGTACTTACAGCCTGGACTACCTCTTATTCCCTCCTCCTCTAGTGTCTTCTCTATTCCTTGCCTAATAGTGATGGGAGGATGTGATAAGGAGACTTAATGCCTTCTTACTTCAGGTGAAGCCACAAACATGACTTATCCCTGTAAAATAAGCCTATGATTTGACTAGGGATTATTTTATTTCAATTCTGTACTTTGCGCAGCATGCCTGAATATATTGAAGGACAGTCAGAGTCAAAGCAGCAAAATATTCTAGGAATAATCAAGCTGTGTGATCTGGATTCTTCCCTCCTGAGAGAATATTTTCGCCATCCTTACTGAGAATTATGTTAAAGACAACTGAGACACAAACACTTCTGCTTCATCCTCTTCATGGTAACTGAGTATTGACTGGTTTGCTACGGATGCTTTCCCAGTCTATGTTTACTAAAATTACTTTATTTGGGGGAAAAGAAGACAGCTAATAACATTCATAACAACTGTATGATATTCAATGCCTCCTTCCAGATGCATAAAGAATAAAATATAATTTCTGTCCTCAATGAGCTACTCATTCTTTAATGGGAGGGACCAACACATAAATGAATAACTGTAATATAATATGAATAATTACTAATGGTGATATGATATGAACAGAATATTTTGGGACCACTGATAACAGAGGAAAGGTCACTGACCTCTAATCTTACCTAAGCACCTGGTAGACATATTAAATTTTCCAAATTGATAATAAATTATTCATCAGCAGAAGATTCTCTTAGCCATTCAATCTTTTGGTAACTGATATTTGATTTACATTAACATAAGACTTGGACTCTATGTAATGTAGTTATTTTTGGAAAAAAGTGAATCTGGGTTATATTTCTGACTGCTCTAACTATTGAACCTGTTGGACATTGCATCGAACAGATATGGAAACAGGTAACTCCACAATTTAAACGTTAATGAAGGGAAACGGAACATGGATTGTTTTCTAGAAACTCATGCAGATGGGAAAAGGTTATACCGCTAATAATCAATAATAAGGAAGTTAAAACCATGATGATGATAATTATGATGATGGTGGTGGTGATGTTTTTGCCTATTAGTAACTTAAAAAAGGACACTCAGTGAAGCAGAGATTTAAAAAATGGCACATTCATATACTGAGGAGATAATTATCTACTTATTTATATCATAAAACAAATTCATTCTTTCACTCACTCAACAAATATTTAACGAATGCCCATTAGAACAACAATAGTAACTAATATATACTGAAAACCTATACTGTGACAAACAGTAGGCTAATAACGATATATGAATAACTTAATTTAATCCTTAGAAAATCCTGTATGTTAGGTGTTATTATTGTTATGCCCATTTTACACTTGTATCCAAGGACAGCAGTTAATACATGTCAGAGCCAGGACACAAACCCAGACAGCCTGAATTCCTAGAATTCAAAGTGTCCGGCAGTATGTTTAGAAGGGCATATATACAGTGATAAGCAAAACAGACACAATAGAGACCTTCCTGGAATTATATTTAGTTGTGAGGACAGAGATTTATCAAGTTAACCAACAAATGCATATTTAGTCATATTATACACTGCAAAGAGGGCGCCAAAGAAAGGAACAGTACTATGTGGGGGAAGATCTCTCTAAAACTGGAACGTTAAAATTTACCCCCAAAGTATAAGAAGAAACCAGACATGGAAAATGCAGAGAGAAGAGCCTTCCAAACAGATGAAACAGCATCTATTAAAGAGTTTGCTTGCTTGGCAGGGCTCAGAGTTAGAGAGCTACAGAGAAGTGGGCAGTATTTAGATCATATTAAAAAATGTGGATTTTATTCTAAGTGCAGTGGAAGTCACTGCAATGAAGCAGAAGAGACAAAACTTAATTATGCTAAAAGGGAAGAAAACGGGGGTGTGGAAGAGGGAGAAAGTTGTAAACCAGGTTTTTAATCTGAACAACAGGGTGGGTAATGGTACCATTTACTGAGTTGAGGAGGTCTGAAGGAAGGACATGTCTCCAAGGAAGATCAAGAATTTAGCCTAGGACATGCAATTGGTGGCACCTCTTCTGGAAAGTTACAAAAAAAGCTTTTGTAAAGAGGCGTACAATTTGTCCCCAATAAATAATTCAAACACTGAAAATGCTATCTGCAGACAGATGGTTGTAGTTAAAATGTCAAAGCAATCTGAAAGGCAATCGTGGGGAATCACGGAGTGACACGCATTTACAGCCATTAAAACCATACTTAGGGGCTTCCCTGGTGGCGCAGTGGTTGAGAGTCCGCCTGCCAATGCGGGGGACACGGGTTCGTGCCCCGGTCCGGGAGGATCCCACGTGCTGCGGAGCGGCTGAGCCCGTGAGCCATGGCCGCTGGGCCTGCGCGTCCGGAGCCTGCGCTCCGCAACGGGAGAGGCCACAACGGTGAGAGGCCCGCGTACCGCAAACAAACAAACAAACAAACAAAAACCATACTTAGGAAGGCCCATTTCGAGTTGGAAAAAAATTGGGGGTACTTTAATGAAATATTCATTTACATATTATATTTTATATTTATTAAGTATATATTTTACCTATTCATACTGCTTTATTCCAACTACAAAAAATAGCTGTGTACATGGAGTAAGAATGGTAGTTGTAATACCATACACACACAGATATGCAGACATACATACATAAACTAGGATGATGGGACATCAAGGGTGATGTTTTTCATCTTTGCTAAAATCTTTTAATTCTGCGATTGTGCTTATGTGTGTGTGTGTGTGTGTGTGTGTGTGTGTATACATGCACACACACACACACACACATATTCTCTTGCAGGGCATTCTCTTTGGAGTGAGCACTATCTCTTTCGGTACATTTTTGGGTCTTCCTCCATGCTATCATCTTCTAGTGGCAATCCTGTTAAGTCAGAGGGTAATTGTACTTTCAACGGACAGGCACTTTGAAAAATCAAGAAGTCTTAATTCTTAATTTAATGTCTATATCTCGGCATGTAGCGAAAGGATGAAGGACTAAACACTGCACAACTGGACTGGAAACCTCGTCATCCTCCCACTTGGTTTTCTTACCTGCGCTCTAGCAAATTAGGTTAGGGTGTTGTTCACTCACTCTTATCTATGCCACTGAAGTCTGCCAAATTCAAGTTTTATCCTCAGTTAACTCCTGAAACCTTATGCCAGTTTTGACCATGTGTTCTTCATTTCTGTTTCCTCTAACATATGGTAAAATAAATTACCCCAGAATTTAAATCTCAAGTAGAATGAATTGGGACAAAGAGTAAAAGATAAGGAAAGTTGTTGTAATAATTACAACTCTCCCCCAAAGCAATAAAGTCTAGGTCTCAAGAATTATGTCTTAAGAACTTCAAACTCTCTGTTAAGATCTGTGCCAATAAGAATATACACTAAATACCTAAGAGAAGAATTAAACCTAAGTTATAAATAACTGTGGCTTAAAGAAACATTTATTTTATAGTATATCAAATGTTTTATACTGTTTCTGCCCAAAATTTGACGATAAAGTCAGGGTATGAAAAATCTTAATGAACACTTTTTATTCAAACCAATTCATTTTCACTCAAAATTTACTGATTATTCAGTACAGAAACAGTAGAAATCATTTTTTAAATGAGCTCAGAAAGTATGGTATCATTTGGGAAAACGAAACTTCAAATAGAATTCACAACTAGAAGGTGGATATGAGCTCTGCTTTTTGTTAGAAATAGAAAAGGCTTACACCATAAGCCCTTTGAAGAGCTGCCAAATTAGGGTCATAGAAGTCTGAGCCTAGAGCTGACAGCAAAGGAAATCCAATTTGAGTCTGACAAAGAGAAGCTGAGGTCTGATATGTGTAAACTTATGGGATGGAGGATGGAGAAGGGGAGAAGCAAATTATTTTATATTTACCATCAGTATATTGCAACAAAGGAAATCCAATTTGAGTCTGACAAAGAGAAGCTGAGGTCTGATATGTGTAAACTTATGGGATGGAGGATGGAGAAGGGAAGCAAATTGTTTTATATTTACCATCAGTATATTGCAAATGGTGTTATGACATCAAATAACTCCTGTGTTTGCATTCCTGCATTTATTAAGCCTCATGGAAGAACTTTAAGATGGCATCGGTACCATGACCAGCATAGTTTATAAAAATAGACCATTTGCAAACGTGACATCTACTTATGCTATATCTTATAATAGGAAGGAAACCCAAAAAGCACCTCTGGAATTATGCCCACATGTATTTATTATCTCCTCTTAAAATAGCCCATAAATGCTAATAGCTTCTCTGTGGGGGAATATTATTACAATTAGAGTACTTGATTGGAAACAGGGTACATAGATGTAGGAACAACTTAATTTTTAAAAAGAAATAACTTTGGCTTTGTTTTATTTGATTACTTAAGTCAAGCAAAGCTTATAGTGATGCCTAATTAGTAAAAAATCAAATATCAGGGGGTCAGAGTGGACCCCAGCCTATGTGAGTTTACAGAAAAATGTTCTGTAAAATGAATTAAAACTTCAAGGGCATTATTGGGATTTAAAACTAAAGCACCACACAGGGGAACATGAAGGTAATGCGATCTTAATTCTTGGGGTAAAGTTTTAAACCTTCTTTTCTTTTTGACTTCAAACTTAGTTCAAGCTGTCTTTCTTTACCTAACAGCATTCATTTTTGAATAAAAATGTTTTTTTTTTTTTAAAAAAAGGCACGCAAGTAAAATTCTTAGGGCAGTTACATGCAGTTTTTCTGTCACTTGCCATAAGTCATGTGTACTTAATATTACTAAAAGAGAATTTTTCCCCTAAATTTGCTCTTCTGCATAAAGTGCTCTCATTGACAAGTGACATAGGACACAAGAACCATTCCAAAATTGACCCTCAAATGATCTGGGAGAACCCCAGTTCAAGGACTGAATTTAAATGCTGAGTGTAATAATGGCTTTCACAAGTGCTGTCAAAGGAATTTCTGTTCTATTAAAACAACTGAAGGATACATTGCTTTCTGGAAATATTTCTATCCTTTTCCGTCACCATTAAGCATACTGCTCTCAAAATAAATTCCCCCAGGACTAATTTTCCTTATAAAAATTACAGCTGGAGAAGTTATAACAACATGTTATAAAATAAACCATGAAGCTCTCTGCAAAGGAATAGTAAGTCAGCATTCTAGCAGTGAAAGCTTGGCAGCAAAAAAACGCATCCCCTGAGGAATTCTGTGAGAAATTTTGATGGGATTAAAACATGCTGTATGACATATGGTATGTATTTTTAACACATATAATAGGAGAAATAAATTGGAAGAAGCATCTAAGCATTAATCCCCTAACTCCCATATCTTGTCCCATCCATTAGGGATTTATCTCTTTCAGTTTGTCATGGTAATGTAAGCATGAAAGGATCTTTCCTACCTTCTGGAATTCAACTTTAGAAAGGGAGATAAAATGTCACTATTATTTATCTGCATCATTTAAGATGCTGTTTTTGTACAGAACAGAGAGATGTAAACAGATGCAGCAACCTCAATGTACAGGCTAATGAACTCAGTTTTACTAATATTTCTTATCGGTGCTAATATCATTCTAAGCACTCAATTGATATAGTGCATTGGGGCAGACTTTGCTAAAAAAAAGTTACTTCTGAATACACTGATACTAACAATATAACTAGATAAATGGCCAAAACTTTCAGAAACATGCTATGCTTGCTCTCCTAAAAGGAGGGAAATTTTTTAAAAAGGTGTTTTGCTCTCTATTTTGTTCAATGTATTTCTGTTAGCAGTCCAGATTTTATTTTATATGTTGCAAACATGTAACTTTGTATCTTCTGAATTTACTATTCCCACATTTCATTCAATTAATATACTAGTGGGAGTAGGTAAGGAAACAGGGCAATTCCCCCATACCTATCATTATGAGGACAACATACCCCATATATAAACACAGAGCAGATTCATTTTACATGTGTGGACATGAAGTCATTCAACCTCTCTAAGGTCTCAAAAAGGGAATTGAAAAAGTACCCATCTCACAGAGTTGTTTTCAGGATTAAAGGCGTTAAACTAGGCGAATACTTAGCATAATATCTAGCATATTATAAAAGTTGCCAATAAATGTTAACTATTATCGCCATTAACACATCACCACCACCACCACCACCACCATCATCATCATCTATACAAACAAGGCCTTATGGAACTGAGCGCCATCGAAGAGAGGTTACCTCTGGATAAATGGCTGAGTATTCAGCATGCAGAAGTGTTGGAGATCAAACTATCAGATTACTTATCATAGTGCTACAATGTCAGCATTATCTCCATTGTACAGATGGAAAAACTGAGGCTTTAGAATGAAAGGGTTGAGTGGAATTTAGTGAAATCAGCAACTGACATACCTTCCTCTCCGATGCTGAGTCTTACATAGGAGGCTGTGTATTGCCCTTGATATTCACTACTAGAAACCTTAAAATAATATTTAGAAAAGCACTCACAACAAAATGGTTGTCCCTTTTAGTTGATTTATTTGCATCATTTTGCCCTTGATATTATTGTTACTATTTAATCACATGCAGTTTTAAGCAGCCAGAAATCATTTGTGAAAAGAATAAATTAATTCATTAGTTAATCAAATAATATATATTTTTTAAAATAAATTTATTTATTTTTGGCTGCATTGGGTCTTCATTGCTGCGCACGGGCTTTCTCTGGTTGCGGTGAGCGGGGGCTACTCTTCGTTGCAGTGCACGGGCTTCTCATTGCGGTGGCTTCTCTTGTTGCGGAGCACGGGCTCTAGGTGCGTGGGCTCAGTGATTGTGGCCCTCGGGCTCTAGAGCGGAGGCTCAGTAGTTGTGGTGCATGGGCTTGGTTGTTCTGCGGCATGTGGGATCTTCCCAGACCAGGGATCGAACCTGTGTCCCCTGCATTGGCAGGCAGATTCTTAACCACTGCGCCACCAGGAAAGCCCCAATCAAATAATACATTTTTAAAGGAAGATTATGCTGGCCTATAAAGTAAAATGTAGGAAGCATTTAAAGGAGAAGAGACCATGAAAATAATTAAAAGATTATTTGAGAAATTTTAGCCGGTTGATATGAAAGTAGGTAGGCTGGGAGTCGTGTGAGACCCTTCAAAGGTGATGAATTTGTTTTTGGAACATTGTGGAAGCTTAATAAAAGTTTGGTGAAGAAAGGAGGGGAAGGAGGGATGATTCAGTTAGGTGATCAAATGGGTCAGGAAGAAGGAGGAGAAAAAATATTCAAAATAATTGTATTTCTCCTCCTAAACAACAAGGGAAATACAGAATTCTGCTCCCAACTAAGAAAACTGGAACTGAAGAAAATAGCCTTAGAAGAGCAAACATTATGAGTGTTCCTTAATACACAAACACACAAACAAATATCTTAGTTATTGAAAACTCAAAAGGTTGACTTCACTTCTTAAGAAAAGCAGTGTTCTAACAATAAAAGCATCTCCGATAATTGTTTATCTAATGACATAGTCTCACAGGGCATTAGGGTCTTGCTTTTAAAAAGCTGACATCCAGGGCTTCCCTGGTGGTGCAGTGGTTGAGAATCCGCCTGCCGATGCAGGAGACACGGGTTCATGCCCCGGTCCGGGAAGATCCCACATGCCGCGGAGCGGCTGGGCCCGTGAGCCATGGCCGCTGAGCCTGCGCGTCCGGAGCCTGTGCCTCGCAACGGGTAGAGGCCACAACAGTGAGAGGCCCGCATATCACAAAAAAAAAAAAAAAAAAAAAAAAAGCTGACATCCATTTTAAGAAATAAAATTAAAGACAGATTGAACTAGGAAATTATAATACTTTTATTATTATTCTCAGTATGAGGGTAAAAACTGAAAAGCAGCCAAGTCAGACATATATCAACAGATACACTTTAATTTTTAAGAACAGTTCCTAGTTTCAGGCTTTTCCCTCAGACATGATATTTTCAATTAAAATATCAGTTGCATCTTTTGCGGTTTCACAGCAGCATAAGCTCCTGACTCCTGTCACTGTCGAACTACCAACATCAATCTTATATTTCAAGGTGACTTTGGAATATTTCATCTGTCTTATATATGATTTTCTGTCTTCCATTCAAGTGTTTTGACTTGTCCCCAGCCTCATCATACTAATCCATATAAATGCATACACCTAGAACTGAAACATTTCCTTTTTCCATTACTATCTCATAACTCTCCTATAGTTCTAAAACACTTAAAACGTGTGCTCTCGCTCTTTCTTTCTCTCTCCTCTCTCTCTCTCTCTCTCTCTCTCTCTCTCTCTCTCTCACACACACACACACACACGCATACACAGTCACCAAAACACCTGTACATGTATATTCCATTTTGCAATGTACATGATAATTGTTTCATATAAGTTGTCTCTTAGTAGACTATCATATCCACAAATATAAATTGTAAACTTGAAATCATTGCTTGAAAAGATTAAATTTTGAAAGATGGTGGCATTTGTTCTATTTACTGGTTTAAGAGAGGACTCCTGTATCTTTTCCCAGGAAATATATCCAACGTAAGCAGCTATTCTTTGTTCAGATTCATTTAAGTTTTTGGTTCTTTAGTTATTGAATTTCCTTTCCTACAGTGTCTCTGGGTTCATGATAAACTCTAGGGAAATACTCATGGGTCTATATCCCTGTTTCTACCCTTTTATATCCAGCCTAAGTGCAATGATACAGTTGGCCCTTGAATAACAGAGGTCTGAACTGTGCAGGTACATTTACATGCAGATTTTTTTTAATAGTAAATATTACAGTACTATGCAATCCATGTTGGTTGAATCCCGGGATGTGGAACCTTGGATATGGAAGGCCAACTATAACTTATATGCAATTTTTGACTGTGCTCAGAGGGCTGGTGCCCCTAACCCCCTACCTCCCACTGTTCAAGGGTCAACTGCATTTTCCCAATTAGGTGAGATTTTTATCATCCTACCTTTTAAATTGCTCACTAAATACAAGCCAAACTGCCTTATATCCGAACATTAGTGATTTTCATTGATATCATAGAATCAATAGGTTCTTTTCAACCATTTACCTTTCATTTTTCAGGTTTCCTAAATAATTTACCTCCCACCCCAAATCCATAGTTTCACTTTTAATCCCTGATAAAGGTCCTAGTTGTGCTCATCTGGATTTTTTAATCATCCCTTTCCTGATCTCCTGACTGAACCCAACTACTGTAAGTGATATGAAATGATGTGCCCAAATGATGTGTGATGATCTCCAATTTTACCAAACACTTTAATTACTTAACACCATAGATTCTATTGTCTTTGAGTATTAGGATCCAGTCAATCCTCTTGTTGCTCTCAGTTTCCTCATGTGTAAAATGAAAATAATAATACCTATCTCATGGGGTTTGCACAAAATGCTTGCACTGGTTCCCGCCACACAGTAAACACCATATGTATTAGCTGCTATTATTATTATCTTCTTACCATTAGTTATTCTGGGCTTCCTTAACAAGTTTCCATAGACAACTAGCTTTCATTGTCATGCCTGTACCTTCTTTTGCTTTAATCTGTCTCCCGTCCTTTGTCACCCATATCTTAACTCTTTCCACGCAGTATGTTTCTGTCACTATTGCATTACTTTAGACTATTTACAATCTGCTTGCTTAGATCACTATCCATTTTAGAATATAATACCCAGAAAATTTTTGAAATCTCACTACCTCATTAGTTAACATGACTGTTTTTAATCATAAGGGCAATATTTTCCTCTTATCTATCTCTTCATATAATTCACACTTTTCTATATTTCTATAATTGGGTTTAACCACTTTTATAAACATTAGAAAATTCATAACCGTTTTAGACATGTTAGTTCACTTTCTTGTTGCTTTTCAGAGAAGTAAGCTCTCTTGGATGATGGATAATGATGGTCATTGCTTTTTAATTATGTAAATTATGATTTTGGACTATAAAATATAGTACATTTCTGTTGATCGCAGGGCATTTTAACCTGAAATGTTACAGGACATAAGAAAGTATTTACTAGATCCGTAAAAAACTGCATTCATCCCAAAGTAAGGGTCTGCAAAATGACTTACAAAAGAGGTAGTGAATATAAAGAGATAATCAATATACACAATGAAATAAGTTTCTTCCTGGCACATGAATAATTTAATATTATTTCTATTTAAAAAACTCACTGGTTTATAACAAAGTGAATCGGCTATACATATACATATATCCCCCAAATTCACTTTGTTATAAAGCAGAAACTAGCACACCATTGTAAAGCGATTATACTCCAATAAAGATGTGTGATGAATTGGGATTGACGTGTATACACTGATGTGTATAAAATGGATGACTAATAAGAACCTGCTGTATAAAAAAATAAATAAAATTAAAATTTAAAAAAAGACCCAACACAGCCATAAATAAATAAAAATTAAAAGGAAAAAAAAAAACTCACTGGATTTTCCAACTTGAATATTGGGACTGAAATAAAAACGTATCAAAATCATGAAAGCTTCAGTATGGCACTGGATAATTTTTTTTTTTTTTTTTTGTGGTACGCGGGCCTCTCACTGTTGTGGCCTCTCCCATTGTGGAGCGCAGGCTCCGGACGCACAGGCTCAGCGGCCATGGCTCACGGGCCCAGCTGCTCTGCGGCATGTGGGATCTTCCCGGACCGGGGCACGAACCCGTGTCCCCTGCATCGGCAAGCGGACTCTCAACCACTGCGCCACCAGGGAAGCCCTGGATAATTTTTAAATGATGTAAGATTTTATAATCTAAAACCTTGTTTAATACTGGATAGAAATACACATCAAGTGCATCAAGTATGGAAATTCGTTTAATAAAAAGTTTTATTTCCCTTTATGACCTGGGTACTAAGAAACTCAAAGAGAAATCTGGTGCTCAACTACAGAAAACACATTAACATTCTTGTACACTATTTATGCTTCTTTATGTATACGTGTTTAAAAGAATCCATTCTCAAATCATTCCAGAGTCACCAAAGACCTACTTGACCTGTTCCACTCCCACCCCATCTCTTTCACCTTCTAGCATTTCTGCTCAACCTATATCACTCTCTGCTGTTCCTTAGACACAAAACATGCTTTCACCACAGGACTTTGCATTTGCTGTGTCCTGCCTATACTCCTCTTCTCTCCATAAGGCTACATGGCTCACCTCTTCACTTTTTAAAATTTTCTTAAAAGTCATCCTATCTCATACAGATGGCTAACAGGCATGTGAAAATATGCTTAAAATCGCTAATTATTAGAGAAATGAAAATCAAAACTACAATGAGGTACCACCTCACACAAGTCAGAATGGCCATCATTAAAAAGTCTACAAAATAACAAATAATAAATGCTGGAGAGGGTGTGGGAATGTAAGTTGGTACAGCCACTATGGAAAATAGTATGGAGGTTCCTCAAAAAAGCTAAAAACAGAGCTACCATATGATCCAGCAATCCCACCCCTGGGCATATATCCAGATAAGAACTATAACTGAAAAAGATACATGCACCCCTACATTCATAGCAGCACTATTTACAACAGCCAGGACATGGAAACAATCTAAATGTCCATCAACAGATGAATGGGTAAAGGAGATGTGGTACATATACACATGGAATACTACTCAGCCATAAAAAAGAATGAAATAATGCCATTTGCAGCAACATGGATGCAACTAGAGATTATCATACTAAGTGAAGTAAGTCAGACAAAGACAAATACCATATGAAACCACTTACATGTGGAATCTAAAATATGACACAAATGAACCTATCTACAAAACAGAAACAGACTCACAGACATAGAGAACAGACTTGTCGTTGCCAAGGGGGAGGGTAGGTGGGGGAGGGATAGATTGGGAGTTTGGGATTAGCAGATGCAAACTATTATATATAGAATGGATAAATAACAAGTTCCTACAGGAAACTATGCTCAATATCCTGTGATGGACCATGGTGGAGAGGAATACGAAAAAGAATGTATGTATACGTATAGGTGGGTCACTTTGCTGTGCAGCAGAAATTAACACAACACTGTAAATTAACTATACTTCAGTTTTTAAAAAAGTGGGCATGTTAAAAAAAGAAAAGTCATCCTATCACAGGTGTCATCTTTGACTTCCTCTAATACAACATACAATCTATATCCATGTAGATATATACGGATATGGATATAGGTACGTTATATGGAATATAAATTTATCTGCCCCATCTCCATATGTACACTGTACTGTTATTTTCTATACATTATTTTTCTTCATACAATTATCACTACCTAAACTATAAGCTCCATTAGAGTTAGGATTTTCTTTTGTATTTGTTGGTTTCTTTGCTCTACTCTATTAGCAGTGCCTTAAACTTAGAAGACACTCACTAAATAATTGTGGAATGTAAGAATAACTAAATGGATGAATAAAAGATACAGAATCTAGACACATGAATTATATACACTGATTTATTAGTGTAAAAGAAAACACTGTAAATTAAAAAATAGCAGGGCTTCCCTGGTGGCGCAGTGGTTGAGAATCCGCCTGCTGATGCAGGAGACACGGGTTCGTGCCCTGGTCCGGGAAGATCCCACATGCCGCGGAGCAACTAAGCCCGTGAGCCATGGCCGCTAGGCCTGCGCGTCCGGAGCCTGTGCTCCGCAACGGGAGAGGCCACAACAGTGAGAGGCCCGCATACCGCAAAAAAAAAAAAAAAAAAAAAAATAGCAAATGTTCAAGCGCTTTGTCTTTCAAGATACAAATTAACATCGACCTAGTTGCAAAACAGAGGTTATAAAATCCAATTTAATTTTGTCTCCTTGCTATTTCAGCCTAATTTAACTTCCTTTCCAATTTTACTTTCCTGAACTTTGAATCATTCCAGAAAAGAAATGATCCAAAATAAATGTCTCCTGGTTTAGAATTAGCATGGTTGTTAGGAAAAGTAATGCATTTCTCACAAGTGAGAAGGGGTTTAGGTGGCGCAAACCAAGCCAAAAGCTAGGTAAAATGAGGGATTTTCATTAAAAGGCCTGTTGTGTCTGATGGGGGATTCTGGAGTCCTGAGATTCCGTAATAAGTTTATCTGGTATAGAAGATTAGGCAATCGAGGGCCAATTAAACTCCTGGACAACAGCCAAGGTACCACTGCCGACACAAACAGGAGTTTACTTAAAAGAATCAAAGGAAGCCCCTGGTCTCAGCTGGAACACCTTGCTTTTTCCTTGTGGAAAGATTCTTATTTTTAATGATACAATGCAGAGAAATAAATCTTAATATTTTAGATATCATTCAGCAGAAGAAATGAGAGAACAGCACTTCAGAAGAGACTGAAAGGATGATGAAATGGCCTCTGGTGTTGAGGAGAAATCATTCTCTACTTTGGATTCCAAATGTTAAAAGGTAATGAGAGGCCTCAAAAGAATAGCATTCTCAGCACTCAGTAAACTGGCTCTCTGAAATCTTATCCACAAGGCACAGCCTAATAGTTTAATGGTTTAATGCTTTTCATATTTCCAAAAGGTGAGAAGCCCTGAATGATGCCCATCCTACTCTTAAACAAGTTTATTAACTTGGACATCACCAGGATGCTTGCCAAATATCTTTCATTATTTAGCTAAATTTTTGTTGTTTCAATTTCTCAATTACGGTTTTCTTTTTTCCTCCCTTTAGGACATCTGTCCCTTAAGCAGCATGGTGAATGCAAGTGGCAAGTGTGGTAACGAAACGAAGTCCAATGGAAGAGGAAAATGTCATATTCTCATTAATAAGTTATAGGTTGAGGTACATTGAGGAGAAAATTGAATCAGCAATTCTTATGGACAACTTGAATCTACATATCTAAGTTATGTCACTTGTGCAAGATTTTCTAAATTATTACATGAAAATAATCACTTCAACACCTTAAGAGATGTCACATAAAACGATGTGTAAAATTTCTGATACAGCATTTAATGCTACCAATTAAAGTAATATTTTCATGTAAATTGGGTAATAAATGGGGGTTCCTTTATTTCTTATATCTTTTCCTTATTTCACTGTTTTGCAGTTGGTACCTTAAGTTATACATACTTTTCAAAAATATCATTCAGCAGTAATGAGGAGAATTAGGCCATCAGGGCATTCTAATTATAACAAAAAACGTTCTCTCCCATTCATATTAGATTTTGACTTGTTCTCCATCCTTCATACTCTGAAATCCATTTTTCACTGTTGTATAACTGCTATAAGAAACACATATTTTGATCCTTGTTCTGAATACAGAATGTGAGTCTGATTCATATATTGCTTAATAAATGGAAAACAGTTAAATAACTGAGACTCTGATGCAAAACAAAATTTCAAGGTAACAGAGTGCTGTCAGTGGTAACGGGATGTAAGCGAGATACTGTAATGAATGATTGCACTTCTGGGTCACAGCATCCTCTCCATAATCATTGAAGATATATTAACCAGGCAGAAACTATCAAATGATCTCAGTATGATGTCAAAATATCTGTGAAAATTTTTCTTTCTCCTGATTTGTGTTCACTATTACCAGATTCCTAATATAGCAAAAGTAGTTCAAGCTAAATGCGCACTTTTTTTCTCAGATAGAATGTGTCTTAGAACCCATACTTTCCTCTAATCCCTTTGGTTTTTAAGTATTTTTAGTACAAAGCCAAACAATAGGATATAAAATGTAAAAGGTACGAATGTATCTAAATTGAAAAGTTAGTCTTTTTCCCACTCCAATCTCCCCAACCAACCAGTCTTGTTCTCCGGAGGCAACTTCCTTTACCAATTTCAAGTACAAACAGGCCAGAGATATCCTATGGTCATTATAGTGCGTGCGTGCGTGTGTGCGTGTGTGTGTGTGTGTGTGTGTGCCTGAGCATATTCTTTCCCCCAAGTGGTAGCATATTATATCCATTTTTTTGCACCCTCTATTTTTTCATTTAACAATACATTTTCGAGATATTTCCATACGAGCACATATAAAACTGTCTCCTTCTTCATACCTGAATGGTGTCCACTGTGTGGATGAACTACAATTTTCTTGACCAGTCCTCTGTTGATGCACATTTAAGTAATTTCAAATCGTATGCAATGCAAAAGATAATGAGTGTGTACATACATACACACACACACACACACACACGTATGGCATGGATGAGTGTAATTGCAAGATAAATTTGAGAACTGCTGAGTCAGGGTATGTGCCATATTCGTCTTGATAGGTATTGCTAAATTGCTGTGCATATAGGCTGCATCGATTAAACTCCCATCAGCAATGTATGAGCATCTGATTCTCTACACTCTTGCCATTTTTTAACTCTGTTAACCTGATGGGTGAAATTGTTGTTTCTTTACATTTCTTTTATTATGAAGGAGGTCGAATATTTTCACATATTTCAATATCAGTTGACCTCCTTTCCTATGAGCTGCTTATTCATATAATATGTCCATTTTTGTGTTGAGTTGTTGGTCTTATTGATTTTTAAGAGCCTTTTATATGCCTTTTATATTGTGAGATATGAGCTGCATGCAACTTTCTTTGTGTTTGCTTTTTGCTTTTGTTAATTTACAGCAAATCTGAAGCATCCAGAACTATGTCACCTCTTCAGACCCCACCCTTATTCCTCTACCTCTCCACAAAAGTACCTACAATATGAAAGTACCTTCCCCAACTAGAGATAGTGTCACGAATCCTAGCTGTTCCACTAACTGCTCAAAATGCCACACCAAAACACACATGGCCTTACATGTCCTGTTTTTAATCTCTTCATATCATTACTGCCACCAAATAACCCCTCCTTACCATGATGTCTAAATTAGACTCCAAAGAGGACATTCTAAATTGTACATCTTTACTACACAAAGGACATTCACTTTATGTTTTCCCAAAGCTTCTGATTTTTTTAAAATGTCTTTACGTTTCACCACTGTTTGGCCCAGTTTTGTATTTCTCTCTTTGTTCGTTCTTTCTCTCTGTGTATTATTAGCGTATGGTACTGTAGTGTCTTTAATACCTGTGTGATGTGTCCCTGGGGCCAGGTGAGTGCAGTTTCATTTGTGTTATAGTCCTTGAAATTCATGGGTTCCTACTGATTTTTTTTTCTTTTTTCAGCATCTAATCAGGCTAAAATAAGTAAATTAATGAATATGTGTGCTTTGTTTTATAAGCCCCTTTCCCCAATATCTAATACATTTAGTGGTACAGAGTTTTGATGAATTTAAAAGTCATATATGATTTTAGAAAATTATGTTATAGTAAATATCTAGGCATAGCTGACAAACTTACAAAGCTAATTTGTGTGCTCCAGGTAAAACAAAATATATGAACCTAATTTAGGTATGATTACATCATTGGTAGTTGATTTGCTCTTTCACGTTTGATCTAAACATTTTTTTTTTTTTTTTTTTTTTTTTTTTTTTTTGCGGTATGCAGGCCTCTCACTGCCGTGGCCTCTCCCGTTGCGGAGCACAGGCTCCGGACGCACAGGCTCAGCGGCCATGGCTCACGGGCCCAGCCGCTCCGCGGCATGTGGGATCTTCCCGGACCGGGGCACGAACCCGTGTCCACTGCATCGGCAGGTGGACTCTCAACCACTGCGCCACCAGGGAAGCCCAAGATCTAAACATTTTTTTTAACATCTTTGAGGCAGTGGTTCATTTCTGTGCTTCACCTTATGTTAAAAAAAACAGCATGTCAAATTAATTTAAGCATATGCCTACTACTGGCCAAGATATATGTACACACATATGCATACACATTACTCTCTTCCCTGCCTAAGGCCAAAGTTTCAGAACTCTCAAACTTGGAGAACAGCTCTAGACTTCAGAACAATCTGTGGTTAGAGGAGGAGGTGCAAACCTTTCCTCCTTGAAAAGAATGAAGCATTCTCTGTGGATCCAAGCAATAGACCAATAACATAGAAAACTACAAAAATAGCGCCCACCATGCTGTGATTATTTGATTTTCTACTTGAAAGGATATACATTCTGAGGGCTTGGTAATCTATACTTAAGTTAGCTTTTTACAGAAAATTTGGAGTATCAACAAAAGTCACAAGAAAGAAAAAGGGGATGGTGGGAACTTAGGGGAAAGGAAAGAGTTCCATGGCAATCATTCAGAGCAGCCTCATAACTGGCTGTTATGAGAATCCTCTCATCAGAGGCTAGGCAGCATGGTGGTAATGAGAGGTAGGTCAGCTATCAGGAGTAGGGTGGGGAAAAAGTCACCTGTACCTCATCAATGTGGCACCTGGAGGCATACGACATTTCTGCTGTATATGGGAATAGAGTTTTGGTGTTGCTAAGTGCGCCGTCTAAGGTGGGGCTTAGTTAACCACTTGCATTTGGCTCAGTTGTCCTTCGGGCATTGATTGCTAAAGTCATCTTGTGGAGTCACATTCGTAAAAAAGGGAAGAGATTTTAACAATTCTTATTCTGTACTTGTACCTACACTAAAGCACCAGCAGATCACAATAACTAAGACACACAGATATCATAAAGAATCACCAAAAAAAAAAAAGAATCACCAAGAGAGAAAAGGAAATTTATATTTGAGATATTTTGTATATTAAGACAGGAGGTACACCTTTGAAGAATTCTATGGGGGCTAAAATGTATGTGAAGGTGTTCTTTTATAGTATCTGAAGAATGCCAAGTTTGGTTCTTGTATTAAAGACAGAAGTTAGAATGGTTAGAGGAACCTCAGTAATCGGAATATGCAGGTAACTCACTCACCACTTTTATAGCTTGCATACATGTAGTGAATGAAAGAACATATTCCTCAATACAGAAAATGTGAATGCAATTGCATATTAAATGCAAAAAAAGTCATCATTTAACAGTTTTGCAAATGTTTATTTGCTGACTGCTAAACCTTGACTTCTGAAATTTTATGCCACTTTTGATTTAGGGATGGAAGATGAGAAGCTTAATTTTTAAAAGGCACAAAATGAAATCTTTAAATCACTTCTCAGGTGACCTGCATGCTCTGGATAGAGTAATTCTCCCATCAAATGCTATTAACATCTAAAGAAAGTCTTTTCAATGAATTTAAGAATGCCAATGACCAATGTCTTTTCTTTTTCTAAATAGTTACTTTGTTCAAGTGCTTTGAGACTCACGTTTTGAGGATCTAAAAGGGTCTATATAAAATGGCTTTCTAATTTATTTCACTTTGTGCATCAAAGATTCACCAGACATATCCCTGAGATGTCATATTTCAGTACAAAGTCACTCTTGCATTGGTTTCTATGGCAGCCAATTGCAAAAATTTTAATGCAGCTCTGAACTTCCTATTCCAGTGTTGACTACAAGCATCAGTGTCAGGGAGACTGTATTTGTCTTGACAAGTCTCCATCTGAATATGATATATATATGCAGTTACACCCCTAAGCTGTGAGTCACCATAATACCGAAAAACAAGTAACAGGGATACACACGGAATTACACAATGTTGACGTACATGTGTGAAGAAGAAAGAGGACAGAGGGAGGAAGAGAGAGAAAAACTGTTTCATAATTCAAGACTCTCTAAATGGTAGAGATGCAATCCTCTTTTCACGAGTGTCACTCAATAGGCATAAAAAGCTGAAACCACATCATTATTTGGAGAAAGGATAGAGACTCACTGCATTTCCTATATGAGTGCCTGAATTAGAGGAGGCTCCAGATCTTAGGAAGAGTAGAGGTATAGAGGTAGACAAGACAAACAACACGGAAGCAATGGGAAAAAAGTAAAAGAGCAGCAGGAAAGGGGCAAAAGTCATCATTATTTTTTAAGTTAAGATCACACATTTAGAAAGTTGCATATCTCTGTTTCTATTCATTCCATCACTCAGACTCCTAAATACTCTGCAACACTCTGGTCTTAAATTTAACTGGTGAGCAGAGCCTAAATAGAAAGCCTGGAGATGAACGCTATGATTTCTCCTCACTACCACGTGTGAGGAGATGTTGAAAACCCCGAGGAGCCTCTAATACCGGGGCAAAAATGACCCAAAGGATTCTAGCCAAGCATTCAGAAGTAACATCTTCCCAGCTGGGCCTGGACAGCAGTACTGCACGCTCCTTCCTTAGATTCGGAGCAGAGAAGTAGAAATACAATGGGATCATCACTCACACAGATCTAGATTTGGATGCTAATTCTGCTGCTTTGTGATCATGGCTAAGTTGTTCACTATTCAGGTCTCAGTTTCGTCAGTGATAAAAACTGAGAAAATGACTTGTGTTTAAGGGGCTGGTGGGAAAATTACACTAGAAAATATATACAAGGCACTTGGGACAAAGCGTAGCCTATATTTAACATATAATATATGAGAACTGTTGTAATGCTATTTATTAGACTTTTTTTTTTTTTTTTTTGCGGTATGCGGGCCTCTCACTGCTGTGGCCTCTCCCATTGCGGAGCACAGGCTCCGGCCGCGCAGGCTCAGCGGCCATGGCTCACGGGCTTAGTTGCTCCGCGGCATGTGGGATCTTCCCGGACCAGGGCACGAACCCGTGTCTCCTGCATTGGCAGGCGGATTCTCAACCACTGCGCCACCAGGGAAGCCCCAGACTTTGAATGATACTATTTTACCATGCATGCTATCGTTTTGAACTACATTATCCTTGTAGCCCCTAGAACACTTGGTAAAGTCCTGTGCATACGGTAGATGCTTAATCATTACATGTGAATGAATGACAGCCTCGATTAGACAGAAAAATTATATACATAAAGATCCAAGTAATAAATTGTTTTGCCTTATTTGATTGCAGTCATAAAAGAATCCATGTCCAACCAAGTAATTTAATTTTTCTTAAAGCATTTACTTTTTAAAATTTATTTATTTATTCATTTTTGGCTGTGTTGGGTCTTCATTGCTGCATGCAGGCTTTCTCTAGTCGCTGCGGGCAGGGGCTACTCTTCCTTGCCGTGTGCGGGCTTCTCATTGCGGTGGCTTCTCTTGTTGTGGAACACGGGCTCTAGGCACGCGGGCTTCAGTAGTTGTGGCACGTGGGCTCTAGAGCGCAGGCTCAGTAGTTGTGGCGCACGGGCTTAGTTGCTCCGCGGCATGTGGGATCTTCCCGGACCAGGGCTCGAACCCGTGTCCCCTGCATTGGCAGGCGGATTCTTAACCAGTGCGCCATCAGGGAAGCTCTTAAAGCATTTAAGTTCTGAGGTATTAAAGCATAATTGAGAACACAGCGTTTTCAGCCAAAGTGACTGGGTTCAAATCCCATCTTTACCGTGTATTCAAAGTGTGAACTGGGGCATAGCTCCCTCTCCTGTGAAACAGGAGCAGAACGGGAACTGTCTCATAGGGTTGTTGGGATGATTAAATGAGTTAATAAAACCAAATGAGTCAAGCATCTAGAACAGTGCTTGGCAGTTATAAAGCACCACGGAAGTATTAACCCATTCAAATTAGTGACTGATGTTGAATATTATCGATATTTAACCCCCCAAACCCCATTTAATAGTACATATTATCATATGCAATTTATGTATGAAAGGTTGAACATAGCTAATGTGGGAAAGAGTAGATCCAGTCTCAATCCTGACTCTGTAACTAACTGGCTTCATGACCTTGAATGAATCATGGAGCCTCTCTGCATGTCTGATCAGTTAAATGTGGGCATCGAATAGATTGTGTTTGTGGCCCATTCCTATCTCTACTATGATAACATTCTCTATTTTCACTGCATCTTGTGGGGTCATTTGTCTTCCCCTAGGAGGGCAACTTCAATTCTTTAAAAGAAGTCAGTTGGGATAAAAATCTTCTACAGAGAATTTCATTTTGCTATCAACCTTCTAGCATCAACTCTATTCCATACACAATAAGGCAAAACTATAATAAAAAATCCTTGTGCTATTTCTTTTTAAGACCCCTTCACATTTACCAATGCCATTGGAACTGAACTCAGGAAACAGTAAAGTACCAAGGAGACGTGCGAAAGAGCCCTTTTTAGCTCTCAGCAATTCAGTGAGCTCTTTGTTTCCAATACTCGTAGTTGCAATATCTTTGTGATATCACATCTAAGTGCTGTATTACTTTTTTTGAGCCCAACCCCCTTTCTTCCATGAGCCACCACAGATGATATGAAGCATATGGTGGCCATGTAAAACCCGGATTATAACACAACATCACAGAAACTTTGAATGATAGAGGACTTCAGCGATAATTCCACCTCAACTCATTTTTAAAATGAGAGAAATGACGACAAAAGATATCTTTTAACTTGTTCAAAAGGATATGGATAATTAGAGATAGAGCCAGGACCAGAAACTAAGTCTCCTGTATTCTAATCCACCATTTTTACCATGGTATCGTGGTGCCTTTGTGTTAAGAACTACTTAGCTCGGCCCAAAAGGGAGTTCCCTAAATCAATTTCTTACCTCAATTGAGGTCACCGGACAGTACGCTTACCTTAAGAATATGGCCATGTACCTTATGACTCTACTAGTTCCTATTTCCACAGGGATCATCCAAATTATCACAACTCCCAAACCCCAAACACAAAACATTCCTGCACTGCACACAAAGTTCCATGGGTACTCACTCTAAGTGGCAATGCCAAATGAATTCTGGATGAGAGTGATTGAGAGCTTGCTCTTAATCCCTCAATTTAGGAATTTAGAATTGGCTCTGAAAATGGCTCCACTTGACAGAATAACGAAAAAAATGTTTTCTTCATTTGTTGAATACAGTATCACAGAGACATCAGCAATGGCTAACGGCTTATAGGGAAAAGTCTGGAGATGTTAGCAATTTTCTGACTTCAGTCTCTTGAGTCAAAGCACACACTGTATCATTGGGTTTATTTTGTTTCATCCTATAGGTACAAATCTAGTGCCAAAATAACAAACTAAAAAATATTTAATCTATTCTACTGATGTTTGTTTTAACAGGCAGACTTTGGAAAGAAATATATTTACAGAACATACATATATGTTTTACATAACATACACAGGTCTATTTACATACGTACCACTATGTGGTAGGCAAAATAAAGCCCCTCCCTCACCCCCCAAGCGGTCCAACATCCTAATCCCAGGAACCTGTAAATTGGTAGGATAACATGGCAAAGGGGCATTAAGGTATCAGATGGAATTAATATTGCTAATCAGCTGACCTTAAAATAGGAAGAGTACCCTGTATTATCCAGGTAGTCCAATGTAATCATAAGGGCCCTTAAAGTGGAGGAGGGAGGAAGAAGAATAGAACCAGAGAGGGAGATACGCCCACTGAGGAATGGTCAGAAAAATGAGACATTGCTGGCCTTTAAGATGGTGAAAGAGAAGCATGGGCCATGGAATGTGTACCACCTCTGGAAGTTGGAAAAGGCAAGCAAATGGATTCTTTCCTATAGCTCTGCTGACAACTTGATCAGTAAGACCTGTGTCAAATTTCTAACTCCAAAAGTGGAAGGCAGTAAAATTGTGTTCTGTTAAGCCATTAAGCTTTTGAAAATTTGTTTCAGCTGCAAAGGAGATCTAATGCACACTACTCATTTTTAAAAAAAAATTACCATTGAAAACTGGAAATTGAATGTGGTGTGATATTCAAGGTCTTTAGGAAAAAAAAAACAATTTTTAAAAAGTAATGTAATTTAGTTATAATGATTCTCTACTACATAAGAAAGCAGGACTAATGAGAAGGAAAATAACTATCCCACCTTCTACAACAGAGATTAGACTATAAAAGATAAATTCTAAATAGATTACTGTAAATGAGTAAGACTATACAATTTTAACACAGACCACGAAAACACGTTTTCCTATCAATACTTCCATTTTCCTAGATTACTAGGCATATATGGTATATAAATTTTAATTTTAAAGGCTGTTATCTTTTTGAATGACAAAATTCAAAATTTCATCTCTTTGTAAAATATAGAGAAATATGAAAGTGTTTAAATTCAGATTTTTAAAAATCCTCTTTAAATCATAACTTGCAGTACGAATTCAGGAGATATTAAGAGGTTATTGATAAGGAAAAAGGGGATTACACACATTTTTGTTTCGAAAATGAAGTTCTAGGCCATGTTCTAATAAAACTCTACTACTGAAGACAGCCACATCTGCCTCTGACCTCAGTGACATTCTGGTCTTCAAATTCCACATATCCACATCCATCCTCTACAGGTGATGACTGTACGTTCTTGGTGAACAAATGTGAGTCACTGAAGATATCAACAAAATGATGCTTCTACCCTCCCAAACCCAATGGATGACCAAACTGAGTCTTGGTGATCTCTAATGGCTAGAAAGAAATGGAGATAATTAGGAGATAAGGAACCATGTGAGAGGCTGTTGTCATGTAGGACAAGAAGGTAACTCCCAAATTCACAAGTGATTGAGTAAACAGTAAAGCAAAGATGGCCTTAAGAAATGGTATATGAACAGAAATTACACAAACTGTGTAGTTTGTGAAATTGTAAGGAGGATGGCAAACAATGTGTCAAAATGACTCCAGGTAACAGGCCTCTAAGGCCACGGTGATAGATTTTAATAGATGGTGAGGGAAGAACAGATAGAAACTGTGAAGAATATGATTAAAGATGTTGAAGATATCATATTATCTAAAACTTTCAACCAAAATCATCTGCTCCAGTTTCTTTTTATTTTTTGAAGTATTTTTAAATGTTTATTTATTTATTTATTTATCTATTTATTTATTTATCTATTTATTTATTTATTTATTTATTGCTGCATTGGGTCTTTGTTCCTGCACACAGGCTTTCTCTAGTTGTGGTGAGAGGGGGCTACTCTCCACTGCGGTGCGTGGGCTTCTCATTGCGGTGGCTTCTCTTGTTGCAGAGCAGGGGCTCTAGGCGCACAGGCTTCAGTAGTTGTGGCATGCAGGCTCAGTAGCTGTGGCTCGTGGGCTCCAGAGTGCAGCCTCAGTAGTTATGGCGCACGGGCTTAGCTGCTCCACAGCATGTGGGATCTTCCCAGACCAGGGACTGAACCCGTGTCCCCTGCATTGGCAGGCGGATTCTTAACCACTGCACCACCAGGATAGTCCTGCTCCAGTTTCTTGAACACATGCTGCATGGTATAACAATTCCAGGTGATATTTAGATAGCCAGATAATCTACCTTCTCCGACATATAAGGAAACATTAGCAGAGAGAGAGGAAAGGCCATTTATAAACTGTGTAATCATCATTCAGCTTGAGAATAACAGAAGCAGGTGTGTAGGTCTTTCTCTAATACTCATGAGCAATAGGGATCTACTGTACTGAGAAAACACAGCTCGCTGCCAAATCTGTTGCACTGTGCTTCTGCATTCTTTTCCATTCTCAACAATAAGGAAGGCTCCACATCATAGCTATTGAGTTCATTCAGCTGTTCTCCTATCGAGTCCTCCAGTCTCCCCATAAATTTCTATTGTGCCAACATGCAGAGAATTGATTACATTCGTTTTCAGTCTGTCTTTGAAACTTGCAATCAAATTATTTTATGCAATCACAAAGTGCATGAATATCTTCTTCCTTACTAATACCTCACCACACACCCCTCCTACCTCCGTACTCTTGTCATCTCCTGCTCCACGCTCTTCAGAGTTTCTCTACTACTGGTTTACAATCCACTAAATGTGTATACGCTACTGCAGCAGTGTTACCCACTGCCAGTCTAACATTTGTTTCACGAAAACTAACAGCCACAAATCATGAAGTCAGAGATGATGTTGGTAAAGGCATGGTGATTATGCAAAGTAGTATTCAAGTCCCTTAGAGGCAAACATGAAGAGATCCAAATAATTACCTGTCAGTGCTTCTACAAGTTACATACTGAAAATGTTTGCAACTCAAACTCATAAGCATTACATTAATAAAATTACTTATCAATTTGTATTTTTTTTTCAGGATGTGCCATATGCAAAACATGGAGCATGGCACACTTTTATAACTGCATACAAATTTGGCTCCCACTCTGACATACCCAAGTACACCCAGATCAAGGATTCTGGCATTTCATAGCTAAGAACACTGTAACTATGCTTGCTGCTGTTTAATGATTGGGTGCTGTATCTAATTAGTTCATGCTCTTTTCCCATTAGCAGAGCCTAGGGTGTCTATAAACCTAACTTAAGTGCAAGAGAACTGAGCACTTTTTCTGCAAGACTGACAGGACTCTATCTGGTAGGGCTACTTGGTAGTTTATTAGATAAGCAGCAATTCTAAATTAGGTTACGCTGGTTTTGACAGTTTCTGCAAACTGACATTTTCATTTGCTCAGTTTCTTGGAACAACCCATCATGCAGATATATGACTTGTTGAAATCTCATAAAAACTCTGTTTTTCTCTGGGCTGTGAGCATGAATTTCTAATGAACTTGGCTCTGGGTGAAAGGCAAGTTCTCACCCATTACTGCAAGGGATGGTTTTATTTTACTGAATACCAATTTAACAATATCAATGCAATACAGATGTCCTGATTTCTAATGTTGGATATATGAGGTGTTACCGTTGTGACCTCAAAATGGGGAAAAAATTTTAAGAAACAGAAGGAATGAAGGATAAGAATCGTAAGAGGCCTTGAGATTTGCTCCTTGTACCTATAGTTTATCTTTTTGGTGCAAGTCAGTGATGGTTAGCACAAATTGCAGCCATTCTAAGCTAACCAGAACAGAGCTCAATCATCTTGTTAACGATCTCAGAGCGTGGTCAATCTCCCCAGTCCAACATACAGAGTGACTACCGCATCTCTGCTCAATAAAGTCACAGGAAACTTATTTCCTTTTAAGCCTGCAAACTGAAGTAGTATTTAAATATCTTGAAAGAGAGACTGCATCCACAAATGTAGTTTTATTTCAGTCAAACCTTCCAATTATTTTTGCACAATGAAGCGTTAGCCTATCTCCATAGAGAAGCATGTTTATTAGAATATAGTGACGCAAACAACTGAAAAACCAGGAAGTTCTCAGTCAACTGTTTTCGCTGGAGAACAATAGAGAGGTGATCTGACCAGTATTTCCATTGATGTGTCTGGCTGTTTAGTGCTGCTTAAACACATCAATAGAGCACAGAAATCTTGCTGCTCAGCATTATGTTCAACCAGGCAACCGGGATGATTCACAAATTGACTTTCAAACAGAATCTGGTGGAAAAGTGGCTGGCTAACCCATAGATTCAGCCATACGTCTGTGAGGGGAGAGAGTACCAGTTTCAGTATCAACATCAGTTCATTAAATCATAGGCTGCCTAGCCTATGTACTTCCTTATGCTACAGCTCAAGATCTTTTAACCAAAGGAGTGATGTAAGAATTACTGTATTTGCATTTTTATGAATTGCATCCATGATCTATTCAATGGCAAGAAATGGGACTCATTTGACAGGATTCCTGAAGTTGCTTTCTTATCTGTTTCCCTATATCAGGTTTTCTGATATTATCTATTAATTCTCACCAGTAAAACACTTACGCCTACACTTCTAAAAATGGCACTTGAATAGTGCTTGTTACATATATAACAACCCTGGAAGATATTTATATATTTATTTTTACTTTTTCAAGAATGAATTTAAGGTAAATTACATAAATTTAGCAAGAAAACATAAATTAGAGATTGGTAAGGGGAAAACCAAAGGGAAATAGAAGGATACAGAGCAAGGTTTCCACTAAAGCGAGTACAGATTTTTTCAGTTAGCAGCCAACTGAAAGATCAAAGCCTGGTCAGATGAAAACAGCAACAACACGTGGACTCAGAGCAACGCAACTACTTCCAATAAAATGAGAAAATGTTTTCTGTGATTCTTCAACATGTTGAGAAAAGACATCCATCGTATCATCCTTATAGTAGACGGCCTCACCGGCCAGTTTTAGCTGTTGTTCGATGTGACTGCTTTGTGTAGAGACAGAGTTAAGACAAATTCTTGAGCTGTATGTTGCAATTAGCTCCATTCCACAGAGAGACAAACTGAGGGCTGTGAAGAGTCTTGCTCAAGGTCATACAGCCAGTTCAGAGCCTGAAACTGAACCAGTTTCGATGCGTTTTACATCTACATCGACGCATTTTACTCTCCATCATGCTGCAAATGCAGGAGACACAGGGGTGCCTGCTCCATACGGCCGGACGACAGGAGAAATATAGATAGTAGAGGGACTTAGCTGTTATAACCATAACCAACATTTATTGATCTATTGCATAGGCCAGGCACTGTGAAAACGTTCAATGAACTGTCTTCGTTAATCTTCAAAACCTCATGAGTGGTAATAATTATTATTTATCATGGTTTACAAATGAGATAACTGAGGTTTAGTATGGTCATGCAATTTCCAAGAAGTCACAAAGCTAGGAAGTATTAGAGCTGGAGAGTATTAGAGTATTAGAGTTTGAATCTGAACGCAAGGTCTTTAACTCTTGAATCCATATACTTAAGCACTTTGTTATGCAGCTTTCTTATATCAGAAGGATGTCTCTCTGTACAAAATGGGGGACCAGCAATGGTTTCGGTGTGTGTAAAGGTGGATAGATGATATTAATGCATTCACTCCATCACTCAATATTTGTAACCTGCATACAATGTTTTAGCATTCTTCTAAGATAAAGTATTCTTCTAAGATACATACAATATTCTAGTTTTCTTCTAGAGATACAGCTTTGAACAGGACAAACCCCCCTACCTCACTGAGCTTACATTTTAAAGGAAGATGACTCTGGCTGTAGTATGTAGGATTTCATGGAGGTAGATAAGAGAGATGAGTTTGAAGGTTACTGCGAAGATCCAAAGCACAAGGTAATATATTAGTTACCTACTGCTGCAGAGTGAAGATCCAAACATTTCCTGGCTTCAAACAACATACAATTTATTATCGCACAGTTTCTGTGGTTCAGAAGTCCAGGTATGGTTTAACTGGGCCCCTTGCTCTGGGTCTAACAAGGCCACATCAAGGTATTGGCTGGACTGCATTATTTTATGGAGCTCGGGTCCTCACCCAAACTTATGTGGTGATGGGCAACAATAAAGCTATAGTAATATTTAGAAGGTTTTAATGACATAGGACTAGACAAATGGGTTAAAGGAACACATTTGGTTCCCTGTGGTTGTAGGTCTCTTCTCGGGAGCACTCTCAGCTCCTAGAGGCCACTTGAAGCTTCTTGCCACCGGCCTGGCTGCTTAGTTCATCAAGGAGTACTTCGTTTCCAGCAGAGAATCTTTCTCTTGGGGAAGGGCTCAGTAACCATTTTAAGGCTAATCGACTGATTAAGTCAGGCCCACTCAGCATAATCGCCATTTTGATTAGCTCAAAATTAACCGGCTTGCCACCTTAACTACATATGCAAAATCCCCTTCACTTTTGCCTATAGAATGTAACTGAGTCAGGGGAGTGGCATCCGTCATACGCACAGTCTCTCTGATGCTACAGAGGAGGGGATTATACAGGGCAGGTACACCAGGGGGGAGTGGGAATCTTGGGGCGGTCCTTCTCAGAGGCTACATGCCTTCCACACGATCTGACTTCATAATCCCCATTTTGCAGTGTATCCCAAATGAATGATGCCAGACATATTTTCGAATGTAACAGGAGAAAAGTGGGAAGAGGATGAGAAAGAAAGAAAGACTAAAGAGGACTGGAATCTTTTCTTCTTGTGGACGTCAGAAACTTTTAATTGAAATGCACAATTAAAGAGCTGGAGTCCCAAGTTTACTAATTTGATGTGGGGATGTTGAGGTGCTGGAAGAATATCAGGAAGTGATGTCCAGGAGGCATTTGGAAGCCTGCATCCTGAAGAGGGGAGGGGAAAAAAGCAGCACAGGGGGAGAAAACCTGGACATTACCTGAAGAGCAGAGTCATCTATAAGTGCATGAGCTCCCAGGAATTTGACTACTGGAGAGGGAGATATGACCCAGCACAAGAACTTGATACAATGTAAGCTGTGATAGAATATTTTCAATTTAATTTAAAATGGTAAACTTTTAAAAATGCTTCCTGTGAAAATACCCTGAAATTAAAATGTAGGCTTAGAAAAATGAATGCCTTGGGCATCTTGTTCTTGAATAAACTTGTTTTTCTCTTTCTGTGTAAAAGACAAACACTGTCACTCAAATGTCGAACTCATCATGACTGCATTATAAAAGTAACATGCACAAAACCAGGAGGGTATTTGTGTGATGAATGAATACCTGGTGGCTGTGAATGATTTGGTAAGTAGCATGATGTCTATTGTTTTGGCAAGGCCCTAATCAGCCCAATGCATGTGTTATGGACTGTTAAAAACTTCAGAGTAAAAAAAAAATGGTAATGTATCTTAGACTGTGAATCCTTCACACTATGTCTGCATTCTCTAATTGCATAAACTATTTTTAAGTCCTCAAACCCCTCTTACATTCAGATGCAATGAACATTTAGTGGGAATTATAAAAATACGCTTTAGTTACTTGCATATTTTTATGTCCTTACAAATAGAATGTGTTTTATTTCATGAAAAAATCATTTCTTATTCATCTCTATATCCATGTTTCATAAAAGGAGTAGAACTATATAAAATATAGAGTGTTATTTATAAAATGATGAGAAATTATTTTTGAAACAAAAAAGTAAAAATATAAAATTAAAAATCCATTACAATTTATACTTAATTGTATACATATTTAAATCTATATTCTGATAAAACCCATAAGGCAAAGAGCTTAGGACAAGATGCCACAGGTCTGTACGCTTAACCACTAGATGGCTCCCTTACAATTCTAACTTTTAATCTTGTTCAAAGGAAAACTCAAAACTCACTCAAAATATACTATGCCCAATCTTAACAACTGCCTCCAGCGCCATCCATACCAGCACTATTGCACCAAATAGAAACTTGAACCAGCTGACGGTAAACCAGAGGGGGCATGTCTTGTACACCTTCGTTATTTAGCAGAGTCAGAAAATGACTATAGTGTATAAGACAGTATTTCTAAACATGAGATCAATAGATTCACGTGGGGGAGACACTCGGGGTGCTTACTGACAATGTGAAATGTGGGTATCTGTATCATATCTACTGGATCAGAATCACCTGGGGTGAGGAAGAACCAGTATTCTGTACTGTTAGCAAATTTATGTACAAAGTTCCAGAATGACAGTGTAAAAAATATACTTTTTAAGACACGTTTGGTTTTGCTTATTCCTGTGTGGACTATATGTACTGATTTAATATGCTTGTCTAATTCAATTAATACTTTTAACTCCCAAGATAGAAAAAACAATAACCAAGAGATTTGTGAAGAGATTCGAATCATACAATCTTAGAACTGTAAAGGACTTTAGAAATCACATAATCCATTGGTTCTTAACCCTGGCTGCACATTATAATAACTTGGGGAGCTTTTAAAATCTGCCAGTGTCCAAGTCTCACCTCCAGAGTTTCCTTTTTTAATTGATCTATGATGGGGGCTGGTTATTGGTATATTTCAAAAAGCTCCCCCAGAGATTTTAATGTGCAACCAGGGTTGAGAACCACTGAGCCAGGAAAAGCTCCTCATTTTATATATAAAGAACTGTGGTCACAAATAAGTTAAGCATATAGCTGTAAAATATACACGTTATTGGCAAAGTTGGGACTAGATTCCAGATTCTCTGACATGCAGGCCATTCGTCTTCCCACAATTCCTGTTTACTGGGAAGTGAGGGTACTCTTTTGTGTTCCTAAAAGGTGCTCCAAGTATGATAATAGTACTTTCAGAAAGAAAATGTATTCAAATATTTTTAAAGGTATCACATATATTGGCTATCACACTATAAAAACCATGTTGTTATATCTTTTCTTTGCAATTGTTAGAGGATGAAATTTAAACAGAAGACAACAGTTCAGAGCAGATAACAGACATGTAATCTGTTCATCACAAAGCAGTTGTCAGTGGCTCTTGATATTGAATGAGAGAGATGGAAGAAAGGCATCCACTGGGACTACATGAAACAAAGACTAGAAAGGAGACAGACCATGCCCAATATCGATTAAAAGGACACCCAGGGGAAATATCCTTTAACTGAAACAGATGCAAATTCATTATAAAGTTAGATAAACCACCTACAGAAACCACCTCAAAGACTGAAGGAAAGAGATACAAGAGCAACTGACAGATACCACAAGGCTTTGTTGTAAATAAAATCAATTTTATGGTTTCACTCAGTTCTTAATTTGCCAAAATGTTCAAACTAAAACCAATATACAAGCTTCAGCAAACTCAGCGGGGTGGGTACTTTTTGTCGGAACTGGTTGCAAACTGCCGAGCAACAGGGGATAAAAGCATTTGCACGGCTATACTCTCACCCACAGAGATCGTGTTCCTCATTTTGAAGGTCAGGCCATACATCACTGGCCCAATGTCAGGAAACATGCATCGCCTCCGCCTACACTGTGCCAGGTCAGTTAGAAAATAAACAAAAGCAACTGCACAGAGGAGCTACCCCCTCAACTGCTCCATCCGCCTTCTCAACCATTCCATCTGCAAAGTAGAAGCCAAAGGGAAGAAGCCAGGCAGCAAAATTCAAGTTTTTTGCTTAAGATGCCAGTATTTCTAATACCCTGCAGCAGCAGATTCTATTTTTTTCTGATAAACACAGGACAGACTGAACTGGTAATACTAGATTATTTACAGCAGATCTCTTAAAAATGTCACTGGGACTTTACAAGGCTTTGCCTATGTCTATTTCAGACTGCCGTGAGTTAGAGGCTTTCAAATTCCTTCTGCTACCAAAGGTCTCATGTATCAGTCATCAGCCTCCTCGGGGCCCATGAGCCATCAGGCTGTCATCCCAGGAAATTCTAAACTTTAAATTCCAGTCACCAGCATTGCCTATGGAGGATGACTGCTAAATTACAATTAGAGCCTGAGTGGTTGAAGAATGGCCTTGCCTACTGGTCAGTCACTTCTCATTAACAGTTTAGTAAGAATCTGTTCATCAGATTAGCTCATGGTCGTTTGACAGACTAGGAAAGAAATTTTGGCACGCCTGGAGATCCAGAAGAGAATGGGATGTAGTTTTTCAAGTTTCCAGTGGTGGAAAGGATTGTAGGAAGGTGTAGAGGTGAAGAAGGCTGACAAAAAATCCCTGGCTGTCTAAAAGATAACTAGACATAGATATAGATATACATATACATATATTTTTAAAGGAACATAATGACAGAGTACCTAAAGGGACCACAGTAAAGGGAGTAGGCTTGAAAGAAGGTTTGATATTATGGGGAGCAGATGGCCTGGGAATGCTGAAGTCATATTATCTAATTAAGAGTGCTAATTTTTCCATAGGATTCAAAGTAAACTTCCAAATAATATTAACCTTCCATATGCTCTGAGGCTCCTAATTTAGTACCTCTATAGAACACAGTTCTAAGCCCTTTCACACATATTTTCTCATTTTTAACAACTGGCTTCATCCCATTTCCTTAAAACAGACTTAGTGTATACAGACATGCTTTGAAATCCCTGGATGAGGCTGTCTTGCTTTGAAATGAAGGCGTACCCTCTCAGAGACGTTACAGCAAGTAACTTCATAACAAATCCATCTCATGAGGACTAAATAGGTGAGTTGTACGGCCATTATAAATTTCTTCTGATGGGTTGAGTCATTTAGCACGAGGGCAAAAAGACCTGGAGCAACAATGCCACGTTATATTAAATGCCATGTCAGCCAGTGGCCACGGACACTCAATAAATAGCAGTATGCTGTGACTGATTGTGTACCACACAGTTTGCAAGTACTGAAGGTGTAATAATAAGCTAAGTCAGGAAAGAAAGGGAGTTTGGATTGCCTTTCTTCCACAAATATAAAATATCCCAGATCACTCTAATATGTTTGCTGAAAGCATAGGCAGAAGTGGCTAATTTTTAAAATAATTTCTGTAATTTAGAACATCTTCCTCAACAAGCAAAGCTATTTCTGTGCTAAGAATTGATGCTGGCATTGCAGGCAAGGCATGGACTTTCAAGACAGCAGGCAGTGTTAATGGAAGCAATCTGACTGAGGAACAGATCCAGATATGTCCATAGGAGAATTACCTAGCCACCTTTCCCTCCATGAGATAAACTTTTAAGTTTCCTGTATAAAAAAAGGAATGGTGCTTTTTTCTTTTCCATAAAGGGTGCAGCAGTTTAAGTGGTGAACTACATTTGAGATAGAATTTGAGTTTTATTCAAAAGCTTAGACAAATCACAGGTACCTTTCTTCAAGACTGACTTTAGAGAGAATTTTTTTCAAATTTTTATCAAACAGCATTGGTTCAGAGCAATAATTTCTTTTATGAAAATTAAAACCGTAATTTTCGGCAGGACAGTTAGGCTGAAGTAGTGTTTCCAAAATTTTCGAATTTTGTAAACAGCATAATAAAAAACGAGGACTGACACTGTGTTTTTATTTCATCAAAATAAAAATATAAAGAAACAACAACAAAGGGAAAAGGATAACAATAAAACAGGACAACTGAAATTTCACAATAAAGGATACTATTTTTAAAAAAGAATAAATTTAACTTGAAGAAAAAAGTGTTTTTTATTTTTCTCATTCTACCCTGAACTCATATATCTGTCATCCCTGGAACTTGACCCTGGATGGGCATTTAAGAATCAATGCCCAGAGCCAAATACATGCGGGCTCATAGCTCCTACTGGAGAAGCGAGTGATTACAGCTGAACCCTGTTAGGTGTCACCAACCTCTAGAGTGAACCAGAGTGCCACAGGAGCCCGGCAGGTAAGAAGAGCTTGAAACTGAGTGTAGCCAGGAAATACAGAGGACAGTGGAACAAATTAAACTATATCACAAAAGCACAGGCAGCAAAAGCCAGACCATGGAAAACTTTATAGAACAAACAATACAGCATCTTCAACAAATAAACCCCTTAAAAATGATAGAGAGGTATGATGATTAATTTTGTGTGTCAACTTGACTAGACTAAGGGATGCCCAGATAGCTAGTAAAACAATATTTCTGGGTATGTTTGGGAGGGTGTTTCTGGAAGAGATTAACATTTCAATCAGCAGACTGAGTAAAGAATATCTACCTTCACTAATGGGGGTGAGAATGGCATCATCCAATCCATTGAGGACCCAAATTTCACAAAAAGGCAGAAGGGCCAATTCCCAGTCTATTCTTGAACTGGGTGATCAATCTTTTCCTGCCCTTGGACACTGGAGCTCCTGGCTCTCAGGCCTTCAGACTCCAAGTGAATGTACCACCAGCTTTCCTGGTTCTCCAGCTTGAGGACAGCAGATTGTCAGACTTCTTGGCCTCCATTACCTCGTGAGCCTATTGCTATAGTAAACCTCCTATTATATATCTGTATCTATATCTGTCTCTCTATATATACAGCATATTGGTTCTCTTTCTCTGGAGAACTCTAACACAAGGGGGAAACCTATAGATTGAAAGAGACTTTAAAAGATTTTAAAAATTAGACAAGACTTAACTACAGTGTTCAGGGATGTATATTCGGGTGATAAAACTAAGAAGAAAAGCAAGGATGCAATTCTAGAAAAGTCATTATTGTGTTTACACTTGTACATTTGTGGGGGGGGGCACTGGTTAGGAGGAGGCACGTGCAAGGCTTCAAGAGTGGTTGGCAAGAGTCTACCTCCTGACCTTGAGGATAGTAATAAGGGTGTTTGCTTTAATCAGTAACTAATTAGACATTAACTATAAATGTGTTTTACTAATATTTTCAGTATTTGTATTACCTATAAAAACACAAGACATATACATTCTTTTAAATGAAGGTTCTGGAGTCAGACTACCTGGTTTAAGCCCCAATTCTGACACTACTTATGTGTCCTTGGCCATAGTTTGGCCTCAGTTTTCTAATGTGGATGTTGATGATCCCAATGGTACCCATTTAACAGGGTAATTCGGAAGATGAATAGATGTAAAGGTTCTAGAACACTATGTGGCAGACAGAAAACACTTTGTGGATGTTAGCTATTATTATAGGAAATGGTTCTGTCCAGGAAGCAAGCAGAAGTAGAAAACTAAGAGATTAGGGGGCAGGGATGCAAAGTGCTGCAAATGTATGACAGTCTTAGAGATGTTCTGCATCATAATTCTCTCTTTTTCAATGTTCAATTTAGTTTATTCCAGAGAGTGATGTTTGCTGTATGGAAAAGAAAATCTACAATTTTACAATGAAAATCAATAGAAAATAGAATTCACTTGATCGATTATTACCCTGCATCCAAAATCATTGGAATTCATCCATTTCATTAACCGAGGCATACTAAAAAGGTAGCTCTATCTGTTAAAAAGGAGGCTGCCAAATTAAATGTCTTAGTCTGACTGAACCTCTCATGAGTGCAAATTAAAATGTTAGGGACTTTTTGTTTGAATCCTAAAACTTGGATTAGGCTTTCAATGGATTAAAAACTCCATTCATGTAAAGCCAGTCTTTTAAAAATCACATTTTTGGCTTTTTAGCCTTTTAAGAAAAGAAGGCAAAGCGTTCTTAATCCTATTAATTCACTGATTTATTTTCTTCAATTTTAATTGTTTTTTTTTCTGACCTTTGGATTGGGTTATCACCATACACTTTTAGTATTAGCAATTTAAATCTTGTTTTTTGAGTGCATTTCGGACTTCACTATTTTCTATATAAAATATGTTAATGCTTTGCATTTTAGAATGTTGATAATTCTAATAAGAACACTTTAAATTACCACATCAAATTTAGTAGAATTAAAGCCACTGTCCACACAGGTTACTCAAATGTCTTAAAAGTCTTTTGACTCACATTTTTCAAAAAATCCTCCATTCTCACGCAATTAGGAAAATTAGTTTATAATAATGTCCTTGGGAGAATTCAATGTTTTAAAAAGTCCCCACGGTATTTTATTATTCTGTCTTTAATGATTTTCTACAGTTTTGGCATATCTACTCTAGTTTAGCTGATTACTTAAGAGGTTGACTTTATCAGGTAATAACTATTTGCAGAATTGAATTGTACTTTTTGCACTTTCACTGACCAAAAATGACTACAGTTTTTTTTTTTTTCAACTGTTAAAAATGGATGATGTGACCTATTTGCTAGGGGCTTAGAGAAAGTAATTAAAATGTACCCCTGGAACTTCACTGTAACACTCTTTTACTGAAATGAGGTCAATGTCAAATGTGTTCTGGACCCTGGAACCTGCCTTATTCCAACTTCCATTCTGTGAGAAGAGACTCTCAGGCATTTTTAATAGGCCATCTAGAAGGACAATGGTATTGACCATTTCACATTCACACTTCTATACATACTCTTGAAGCTAAAAAAAAATGTTAACATGGTTCATCAGAATTGAATATCTCCTACGTATCAATGCAAGAGGGCACTCATGTGCTATTCAGTGCAGTTTGCAGACCAGCAGCATTAACATGACCTGGGAGCTTATTAGAAAGGCCAACTGAACAAGACTGCCTTAGTGGTCCCCTCAACTTGACTAAACTTGAGACAGGTTTCTTGACTGTAGGATACTAACCTCTCTTTTCTTAGGGTATTTACTTTAGAAAACTTGCAACTGTAAATCGTTTCTCTGTCTCTTTGAGATGTACATCTTCTACAACCCAGAAATGACTTTCTCAAGAACCTGGGAGCCATCCCTTGGAAATGTAATTATCAAACAGATAGGGCTTCTGTCTCCAGCTTCCCTCCCTCAGTGTACTCCAGTAAGTTTCCATTAGTTTACCTCAGCTGATAAGAATTCTCTCACCTGTTTTTTCAGTGAAGTTGAGTTCAACTTCTCTCCCCTATTGGAATAGTCTTGAATAAAGTCTTCCTTGACTATTAAATGGGTCAGGTGCATTTTAAAAATAAGATTCTTGGCCTTGTCCCCTAACCAGACAACCCATTTGAACAAGATCCCCAAGTATTCCCAGTGTCCAATAATGGTTGAGAAGTGCCGCTCTAGACTGTAACATTGATCACTCCTTACTGGTACGTACCGGGGCTCAGGTACAAATAAAAAATAACATGCAGATGTTAGATAAGCACCACCCAGTTCAACGACATTACAGTAAAAACCATTTCTATTTCAATTACCTGATCATCTTGTTCTGTCTTTACCTGAATGTTCTTTTTGAGTATATTCTGAAATAGTCTGGGTTTATTTACGCTGCTTGTTTTCAGTTTAAAAAAAAAAAGTGAATGTTTTCAAGAAGACACGTGTGAACCAATCCTTCACAGCATTATGGAAGACCACAAGACTCAGGGTGCACAACCCTGTATCTGCTAGATGCCAGGCAGTCAACTGTGTGTACTAATATTTCCTTCATTCACTGAACAAATACTAAGTGCCTGTTAGGTACCAAGCATTGTTCTAGAGGCTTGGGATCAGGGAACAAAACAGTCATAACTCCTGCCTTCATTGTTCTTACCATCTTGAATCCTCACAAGAATTCATTGAAGCATGTAACAGTTATCACAATTTTATCAATGCAATTGTTAAGGCTTACAAAATTTAGGCAGACATACGATTTGAACTAAGTCTTGTGACCTCAAAATGAGTACTATTGTTGTGGGTGTGTGTTTGGGTGACACATTCTTTCATGCATCCTTAATAGTGGCAAAAATGAACCCTTGCAGGTGAATTCTCTATTGGAAATAGGTCTAGTATTCTTGTACCAAGTGAAAATGGTAAGTAATAGAGCTATATGAAAACGGTAGGAGACTATTTAAGACAACAGTGGTGCTTTGCTTATATATATATTTGGGGAATATATATACATGTGCAGCTTTTGTTAATATTTTATAGTTCAGATAGCTGAAGAAGCATGGCATATGTATATGTGTGTACGTGTATATATTACTCTTTTGGCATAATGGCTCTAATATATGTAATATATAATCCCTTGCTTTAGGGATTTTAGGGTTTTCAAGATAAATGTTCCTCTGATATAATTTCAGCCATGTCTTATTTATGAGACCTTCACAAGGTGTATAAAAATGCACTGTCAGGATGATTCGTTCTACTGAGCATTAGTAGTCCTAGTCAAGCAAATGTGAAATCACAAAAGACAGTGATATACACTTCTGTCTGTTTTGGGCTTCATTTCATTTATCTTTGGAAGATTTGTTTGGCCAGTTTAATCATGAAACTGCAGGTAGCCAACTTAATTCTTGTTAACTATTAACACATCACTGCATGATGGTTGTAGAAAAAAAATTCTGATAAGATAGGATAAATTTGCTACCTTAACTTATATAACCAAAATATATGAAACTTTATGTTCATCTATGTCAACCAGTGATTCTCAAACTGAGTAGAATTAGATGCAGCAGAATTAGATGCAGACCTTATTCTAAAACCAGTACTAATGCCGAAGCATCATCTCAGACCAATTGATGCAGAATACCTGCCAGTGGGGCCCAATGTGTGTTGATTATAAAAGCTCCCTAAGTGATTCTAATGCGCAGCAGGGTTGAGAAACCCTGATTTATACACTGCATTTTAACCTTTATTTTTCCTACAGAGGATTTTAATTCATGCTTTTTTTAAAAGACTAGAATCTCAGAACATCTAAGTATTACTTCTATTATGTTAGATTTTCTGCTCTGCAAATATCTGCACAGCTGTTTAACACCCAGAATGAGCTACCACATATTTCCACCACAATTAAACTGAGATCTGACATTTACAATTTCCACGTAGCCACAATCAGTTCCCAGATTCCCTGGTGCAACCAAGAGTAGCACACTCATTACCGTAATGAAGCCATGTTTGAAAAGTTCTGTATCAGAAATGATTCAGCATTATTCAAAATTATAATCTGATAATTCAATTTCTATCCTGTATTCAATTTGAACTGCACCTGTCACCTTATAGAAGATAAGGTAAAGAGTCTCCAAAAATTTACTAACATTTTATGCAATCTTTAACTTATTTGGATATGTCGGACATGTAAATATCTTTTACTTCATGCAGATTTTTAATTGTAGAGAATTACTGCATCAAATTCCAGTGGAATAACGTGAATAGTAAGATAAATCAAATGACAAAAATAACTGTCTTTAAGATCTAATAGTGCTTACTTTTCAACCATGTGAGCAGTTTGTGATTTTCAAACATACTTTTCAATTAACTTAGTTGTCAACTTATAAAAGATTAAAGCCACCATCAAATAAACTATAGTCTCTTTTAAAAGTATGTTGTTTCAAACTCCCTTCACACATAACTAAAGAAGAAAAAGAAACTACCAGGAATCAAAATAGTCCTTTCTTTTTAATTTTCCATTGAACTACCTCAGTTTTCCTTCCATGCTGTTAATACTGAACTGGTCAAAATGAGTTTTTAATAATATGAAGACCCTTTTTTTTACACCCAATTTAATCATGTAATCTCTAGAAACCTAGTAGCAGATAGCAGTAAGCAATTTATATATTAGAAAACCTTCAAGTTTCCAAGCAAAAACAGATTTGCCCCTAAAGGATAAGAGAAATGAAAGAATCCTTAACCCTAACTATATCTTATTCCTGATTGACCAGCACTCCAGAAGGTCCCATCTCCCTATCATCTCAGTCACTATTGTCAACTTTCACTTTTCCCATAGGCCTCCTACACTGCCACATTCCCTCTTATTTTCTAAAGATTACTTTGCTTCAACTATCAAAGGTTCTTATGTAGGCAAATGTTCTGATCAGATTTCAGAAATTCCACCCAGGTAGCAATGTGGAGGACGGATTTGCAGGAAATTCAAACTGAAAGTGTAAAGATCATTTAAAAGACAACTGTCAAGAAAGGTTGCAATTCAGGTGAGACCTGCACCCTGTCCACCAGTCAAAGGTACTAAAATATAAAAAAGAGCTATTTTCTCATATCTCCTAGGTAAGGCATATCCAAAGCATTATAAAATAAAACCCTTCTTTATATTAAATCTTGTTGAGAAATATTTAAAGCATCCTGTGTTTACACTATTTGGGGGTTACTGAGTAACCCTTGGATGACTTATAGTACAACCATTATTACCACACTCTACCATAATAACGCTGTCTTCTTCTTTCTCCTATTATTAGCTCTCTCCCTTGCTAAACCACAATCTCTCTAAGACGCAGACCACTGTCTTTTCTATTTTTATCCTAGCACAGGGAGTGGCACAATGTAGGTATTTGAAAATATTTGTAGAATATTCACATGAATGAATAAACATAACAATGATTTAAAGGATGTTTCTTTGCATAGTGGAATACATGCTTTATCTACATTTAAGTCTTTGCTTTCTCAACAGCTAGTTGGAAGACTTCAGACATTTCATTTATTTCCCACTTTAAAAAAAAACAATTTTTAATTTTGGCTGCGCTGTACGGCAGGCGGGATCTTAGCATGCGGGATCTTATTAATAGTTCCCTGACCAGGGATTGAACCCATGCCCCCTGCACTGGGAGCACAGAGTCTTAATCACTGGACTATCAGGGAAGTCCCTATTTCCCAGTTCTTTTAATCTGTTAATCAAGTGGTATGGATTAAATTATTTCTAATATAGGTTTTGACCCTAATATGCTATAGGACTTAGTTTCTATTAAAAATGTGTCACAAAAGGCAATTATAAATTGTCACAGGTTGACTCAAAGACTGCATTTCATATAATCAACTGTTTGTCACCCGTGTCCATTTTAATAGGTTCAAAATGATTTCATGTCCACTCAGAAATATTAGAAGTATGTGAGGTGACATACAGATGAAGTGTCAAATCAATATTTCTTCCATATGAAATCCCAAATGGCTAAAATATGTACTATTGTCATTAAATGATTTTATTTTTAAGTGACTCAAGTGCAGGAATATTAAAATTTTATAGTTTGATGCCATTAACATGACTACTAATGCTGAATCATATTTTTCCTTAACATTCTTCAATATTCTTTGCCTTGTTTGACATCAGCACCGCTTCCTGAATAAAGATGAATAACCCAAGTGAATATACAGTTGTACAGTATTTTTTACTTATTTATTTACTTTTTGGCCACGTTGGATCTTTGTTGCTGCGTAAAGGCTTTCTCTAGTTGCGGCGAGTGGGGGCTACTCTTTGTTGTGGTGCACGGGATTCTCATGGTGGTGGCTTCTCGTTGCAGAGCATGGACTCTAGGCACGCGGGCTTCAGTAGTTGTGGCACGCGGGCTTCAGTAGTTGTGGCACGTGGGCTCAGTAGTTGTGGCTCGCGGGCTCTAGAGTGCAGGCTCAGTAGTTGTGGTGCACGGGATTAGTTGCTCCGCGGCATGTGGGATCTTCCCGGACCAGGGATGGAACCCGTGTCCGCTGCATTGGCAGGCGGATTCTTAACCACTGCACCACCAGCGCAGTGGTTAAGTGGTTATTGCTTTCTTTTAATAATGAAACCTTTTGGCTCCACTATTTTCATAATGATCTTCATTTTATCTTTAGGAAGGAGTCAATATATTAGGTTTATGCTTCTGGGTTTTTAGAAGTTAAGACCACAGACATATTGAATAGAGCAACAGGACTTAATTGCTCATCTCCAGTTGCACAGTAACCCCCAAATAGTGTAAACACAGGATGCTTTAAGTATTTCTCAACAAGATTTAATATAAAGAAGGGTTTTATTTTATAATGCTTTGGATATGCCTTACCTAGGAGATACGAGAAAATAGCTATTTCTTATATCTTAGGCTTCCATATTTTTCCAAAGGCTACAGAAACAAGCTAGCATAAACATTTAAAAGTGATAACAAAGATAGTGTACTAGTTAAGCCAAACATTACAAAATAAAAATTTTAGCCAGATGTGTTATAGCCAGATTGATATTCACGTGAAAATGTGCCACACGAAAGAACTTTTACTGGACAGTAGTTTCATGTACCATCCAGCATGATCCTACACTATAAAATAAACTGTCTTTATTTCACATTGTCATGGTGCTCAAATGGTAGAGGAGACAAATGAGATTCATTTCTGTACAAAGAAAAGTAAATATGCTATTTGAACTATCTTTAAAGACTTTAAGTGGAAAATTAGTGAAAAGTAAGTACTATTAATAACACAAATTTATTTATTTTTAAATCTCTGAGTTGTTTTGTTTGTTTGGTTTCCTTTGGTTTTTTGCTTCACTGGGCTTCAAGTCTATTTTACATTCCATTAACTGGCTAGTGCATAGTACACGTGTGTGTGTGTGTGTGTGTGTGTGAAAAAATAAGTAAATTCTGGGTACACATGATTTGTGTTTTCCAAGTTCAAGAGTTCAGTCAATAATTTCAATTTTCATGCAATTTCTTAGAGTAGCTTTTCAATATTTCCTTCTTTAACTCACATACAACTTTTCACTGCAAACAAATCCACGGAAGTCAGATCATCTAAGACTAATGCCTGGCACCTACCAGGCATTTTACAAGGCACTTTACCTAGAATATCATGTTTTAGCTTCACAAAAATAAAATAAGGCAATAAGAAAAAAATGAAGTACTAAACAATGGCTAAATATGTAGCAAAATGGCAACTTAAACTACTATTGATAGAAAGCCTATAATCCCTCTGCTATAACACATCGTATATTGAGCATGGAACACACCATCGGGCAAATATATGGCATTTAATAATGGTTTGTTTAATCAGAATTGCAAGGCATTTACTAGGTACATACGGCAGTGATTTTCAAACTGTGAGTCATGAAATCAGCTTATTTGGCCTTAACCAGAACCTTATCAAAATGGGATGAATTAATCAATACCATTCCACATTTCAAGTTTTCTGGGAAGAGCAGTCTGTCATGGGCAACACCCATGCACGCACATCCTTTTTTTTGAGTGTGCCAAAATGCAAGCCGTAACATCCCCTGTGTGGCAATTAATTAGGTGAAAGTTACCAAAGCATGACTACCATGAGACGACTTGATCCTCAGGGCCTGGAGCGGGGTGAAGGCTGGGGGGACTATCTTGTTAGTTGTTTGCAACAAAGGTGCTGAGCCCTTGGCCCTGTTTTCTTCAGCAGTGGTGCAATCCACTGTGTGTGCAGTCGCCATCTCAGCACACTGTGTCACTTCATGGTACTTGGGGTAGAGCAACTCGTGCTACCATGCTGATGCTCCTGCTGTTTGCTATACCGTGAATATGAAACAGTCACACTCTAACACATGGAATCTTACTGTCTACTTTCAGCACCTATGGGATTGTGACAAGGCAGCCTCGTACTTGCTTAGTCATCTCCTATGGAGCCTTGTTACTCCTTGCCATCCTCTAGGAGGTTCGGGTTCTTCCCTGAGAAGAGAGTAAAAATAAGTGCAGGCTCCAGGAACTTGTGTTTGAGTTGTGTAAGGATGTGCAGGTTAAGCGCTGCACAAGTCCAGGGGGGCAGCATGTACATAGGCAGCAGGCCAGTTAAGGTGTCAAGGTATCAAAAAAAAGTTTGAAAACCACGGATTTAGAAAATGCAAAGAAACAAGCAGAAAGTATTGGTTGAGAGAATTTGTGTTTCAGGGAGAAGTGATCATTTCTAGTTGAGCTCAGGTGAGAATGTGGGATTTAATCCATCCTTGAGATGAAAGGAGGGACCAGAAGATTGCAGTTAGTGTGGTCCAGGGGGTGGGGGTGGGGGTGGGGCTGATGAAGAAGACCAAGCTTCAAAAACCTTCAGGAGATTATTTAGAAAAATAAAAGTTTATAAAATATAAGTAAAACCACAGCAACAACAAAAAAGCTTGAGACCATGAAACAAAAGTGACAATATAAAACTCAAGGAGGTGTTCACCAGCTCTGATTTTTGTTGTTGTTGTTGTTTATAGCAGCTTTATTCATAATTGCCAAAACTTGGAAGCAACCAAGGTGGTCTTCAATATGTGAAAGGGTAAATTATGGTACATCCAAACAATGGATATTCAGCATTAAAAAGTGGGCAATCCAGTCATGAAAAAATATGAAAGAATTTTAAATACATTTTCTGTTGTGAAAGAAGTCAATCTGAAAAGGCTACTGTATGATTCCAACTGTATCACATTCTGTAAAGAAGCAAAGCTATGGCGACAGGAAGAAGATCAGTGGTCTGGAGTTGGGGGGAGAAAGTATTAAATAGGTGGAGCACAGAACATTTTTATAGCACAGTGAAACTGTTTTGTATGACACCAGAATGATGAGTATGTCATTATACATTGGTCAAAACCCACAGAGTGTACAACACAAAGAATGAACCCTAATATAAACTATGGGCTTTGGGTGACAATGATGGGTCAATGTAGGTTCAACAGCTGTGCCACTCGGGTGCAGGATGTTGATAGTAGAGGAAATGGGGTGGGGAGGAGGGGTGGTATTTGAGAATTCTGTACTCTCTGCTCAATTTTTCTGAAAGCTTAAAACTGCTAAAAAAAACCCCAAAAATCTATTAACTAAAATAAAACCAAATTACATTCTATATAGCTAGTACTTGAAGTAGCAGTAACAGTCACTTTTTGGTAAACCTAAGTATAGAATCCAGACATTCCCATCTGTACTTAAGGCATCACGCAACTCTGAGGATGGCGAGGACAGAGCATAGCAATCGTTGGGATGCAAGTCACTTTAACTGTGGGCTCTCCATCATTTATCTTTTTTTTTTCATGATTACTAGTAAGGACATTGAATCATAATCAAAGACTTCCCAAGAAACAAAAGTCCAGGACTAGATGGCTTCACTGGTGTATTCTAACAAACATTTTTTTATTTTGAGGTAAAATCAGTATATAACGTTATGTTACAGGTGTACAACATAGTAATTCGATATTTGTATACACTACAAAACTGATATAAGTCTAGTTACCATCATTACCATACAATTACCCCCCTTCACACATTTCACCCACACCCCACCCCTTCCCCTCTGCTAACCATTTATTTTGTATTAAGACATGGCCCATCTAAAAGCAATGATGTTGGTATGTCCAAACCAGGTTTCTTCCTCTTCCCCATTGCAATTAATCTTTCCATAATTTTCTTATTCCTCTTAGCATATTCAGGACATAACATATTATCTTCTAGGTCTGGGGATGGGAAAGTGCAGGCAGGTAACATGAAGAGAGAGATCATCCTCCTGGGAGTGCGAGGCACCCAGGTCTGACCTGCACGGAACTGCAGGCGAACCCAACCTTCTGTGTCTGCCAAGAGTGGTCTGCCATGGACCACACACCACCGGACACCAGAAGCTTGCAGCAGAAAGGACTCAACAGAGGTAGGCAGGGGACGTGAATTTACAGCCTTAGGTTGAACGGGTCTTGCAGCAATTCTTGACCATGCTGCCAATATGGCTGCCTGGGCTGAAGTTATCACTTCAACCATGTCAGTCCTTTCCTCTTTCTCACTCACCTTCCTTTTCTGAACACTTGCTCTCTTGGTCACCATCTTGTGTTTCCCTGGACATGACTGCAATCTGGCCTCCCATGATGATTCAGGAATATACTGATCTTTTTCAGGATAAGCATGTTTCTGGAGTCTCAGATAAACCTCTACTTTCTGACCATCGGTACTCAAATTAAGTTGTTGGCACCATTTCCGCAAAGTGTCCCGAGTCATGTTGTTAATTGGAGGCAGTATGGTTGACAAGGGATAAACTGGCTTACTACAACTAGATTTGGGGCAAGCTTTGAACTGTTCGTCTGTTTGAGGAGGATGAAATTGATCGACTGGACTCAGTGGCTCCACTTTGACTTCTGAAGTTGAAGGAACACTTGGTTCTGTTTGATGGTCTTCAACAATTTCCTCATTAACTGGAATCAATGTAAGAACCACATTTTCTTCACCTAAGGCCTCTTCAAAGAAATTCTTCTCATAATTTGGGTTTGCCATTCCAAGGAACTCTCAAAGGAAGGCAGAGCCGGCAATGTTAAGGATATCTGCAATTTAATTCTCTTAACCTGATGTTTCTAGTCCAATTTCTCCTTTTATCTCTCAGATTTTTTGAACTAATTTTGCTGCTCCATATCAGGATATTTTCACATATCAAAAGGAAGCAGCTTCATGGAATCATGGCTAAATTAGTCAATGAACTGTGTCTTTTCCGTATCATTTTCCCTAGATTTTCAAAGATTAAAAATCCAAATATTTGTGCTAAATCCCAAATATATTTTCTTCTGCCAAATCCCAAATATTTTTTCTTCACCTGGCTTGTTTACAATGTTCTGCTTCTCTATGTTGTATGTGATGGGACCACTGTCAAAAAAGTTATATCCATGATCTCATCTCTTTCTCCTCTATGTTTTATCAACACAACGACTCATGATTCAGAACTTATTCATCTAATGGTGCTTCATTGCTTGAATACACAATTATGTATCTATACATTCTTTATTACACAATTTATATCTAGACCTATACATGCATACAGAAGATAAATAATCCTCCTTTTAAAAAATCTTGACAGTCTTCAGTATTTATATTTGCAATGATACACATAATACAGTTTAAAAGTTAGTTTATTGCTCAAATTGTATAATTATTGCTATAAATAGATTTAGTAAGGATTTATTTAGAAAAAAAAGTGTATGCTCCATTCTGCTACTGGAATTGCAGGATACTCATTTGTACACTTACTAAATGTGCAGACATACTTTACTCATTTACTTGCATTAATTATTCACAATGAATGGAAATTGAGTTAAAATTCTTTAGATAGAAGGGCGTTTTGAACTAATATTTTTTATAGTTGAAAGTTAAGTTTGGTTTATAAATGAGGTTATATTGTATTTTCTGTCTTTATGTCTTCATTCATGGTTTTTTAAAAATAAATTTATTTATTTATTTATTTACTTATTTATTTTTTGGCCGAGTTGGGTCTTTGTTGCTGTGCATGGGTTTTCTCTAGTTGCGGCGTGCGGGGGCTACCCTTCATTGTGCTGTGCAGGCTTCTCACTGCGGTGGCCCCTCCTGTTGCAGAGCACAGGCTCCCGGCGTGCAGGCTTCAGTAGTTGTGGCTCGCGGGCTCCAGAGCGCAGGCTCAGTAGCTGTGGCACAGGGGCTCAGTTGTTCCACAGCATGTGGGATCTTCCCAGACCAGGGCTCGAATCCGTGTCCCCCGCATTGGCAGGCGGATTCCTAACCACTGGGCCACCAGGGAAGCCCTCCTTTATATTTTAGTTATATTGAGGAATGATCTATTTGTCTTGGGGACACCAGTGAGCCTCTTAATATTGGTGAATCAAATGATCTACTTATAATATTCTGGCTCCAATGAAAGATATTTTGAGTAGGGAGGGATTTCAGAAACCACACACTTAAAATTTTTACTACTAAAAAATGCAAATATACACAAAATAAGAGAGAGTAGTATAATAAGCCTCATGTGCCTATCACTTCACATCAATAATTTTCAGTAATTTGCCAGTTTTTTTGGATGTATTCCTTTTACTTATTTTTTTTTCCCGGAGTATTTTAAAGAAAATCTAGTATCTCCTATCAGGTCATTTATAAATACTTCATTTTGCATCCCAGGCAGGTAAGCCCTTAAAATTTTACCAAAATAAAATTATTACACATACTAATATTAATAATTTTTTTTTTTTGGCCATGCCCACAACTTGCGGGATCTTAGTTCCCTGACCAGGGATTGAACCCCAGGCCCCTGCAGTGGAAGCGCCATGTCCTAACCACTGGACCGCCAGGAAATTCCCTAGTGATAATTTTTTAAGACAATGAATATCAAACTATGGTCAAATGTATTCTGTCTCATGGTTTTTTTTCTTATTTTTTCATTTCTGCATCTTGATCCACACAAGATGCATACATTTGCACTGGGTTGACTTGTAGAGACCATTTTATTTAATCTGTTCAGTTTGTGCAACTTGAGGTGTGGAGAAGGCAATTCATTTACTCAAACGTCACTAGGCTTTTCACTTTATCCACAAATATTCATTCGGCATCTAGTAGATACTGTTTCAGGTACTTGGGAATTATCTATAAGCAAAAATGACAAAGATCTCTGTCCTTATGGAGTTTCTATTCCTGTTGGAGGAATGTAATATAAATATTAAAAGAAATCATGTGCAGAGTATATTTGAGGATGAAAAATGACAGCGACCAAAGAAAATTATAGCAGGTGTGGGTAAGCGCTTTGGTGACAGTAGGGAGAAGGGCTGTTTGAATTTTAAATGTACCCCCATTGAGAAAGAGACATTCAAGCAAAGACTTAAGGTTAAGGAGTTAACTTTGGGCCATCTGGGAGAAGAGTTTCCAGAGAAGAGAGAATAAGCAATGTCGATGTCTCAATAAATTTTCCTCTGAGTGAAACAGGAGCCAACAATGACACATTTTGGGTTCTGCTTTAAGAAGAACATTCTAGCTAATATATGGAGACTAGACAGTTTAAGGCATGGATAGGGAGCACAGATTTTCAGACAACTTGGGAGGCCAGTACATTAGTTGAAACAGAGATAATGGTAACAATGAAGATTAGTAATGGAGATTAGAAGTGGTCTAATTCTGGGTATATTTGAATGTTGGGGCTGACTGACTAGAGGTGGGGTATAAAAAGAGGCGAAAAGTCAAGACCACACCAATTGGCCTGAGCAAGCATAGGATGAAGCTGCTATCTATTAAGAATTACAAGTCACTGATTTGGGGCTGGAGGAGAGCAGGAGTTCAGGTTTGGACATGTGGAGATATCCACTGACTTCCACTTACAGATGCTGAGTAGGAAGCCAGATATCCAAGTCTGGAATTGAGTAGAAGGGTTTGGGCTATAGATGTAAATTTTGGGGTCATTGGCATATAGCTATTTTATTTAAAGTCACGGAAATTTTCTAAGAATACAAGAATGTCAGCATAAAGAAGAACAGAGAGACCAAAGGCATGAAAGATTAAGCCCAAAGCTGTCAATATATAGAGATCAGAGAAACCAGGAAGGTAACAACAATGCCCATCACTACTGTAATGATTTATTTCTTCTCAAATTTCATATCAAAATTCTCAGTTTTTGCATGTTGAGATCCAGTCTCAGCTAAATTAGTGATTCCATCTCTACTTCGCATTCTCCTTACCTTTGAATCATTTTACTACCGGGTTCAGCATCATATAGGCTTTACTCCTTCTGGTTATGGTTTTCCTCATCACCTTGGCCACTTTTCAGATGCTTTCCAATGTTTCTGCATCAACTATAGAGGCTTTCTGATCCCTTAAGTCACCATAGTGGTAGGGAATTTAAAAGTCATTTTTTTTTTACACTGGAACTTTATATTTTATTTTTTAACATATTTTATTAGAGTATAATTGCTTTACAATGGTGCATTAGTTTCTGCTTTATAACAAAGTGAATCAGCTATACATATACATATATCCCCATATCCCCTCCCTCTTGCGTCTCCCTCACGCCCTCCCTATCCCATCCCTCTAGGTGGTCACAAAGCACCGAGCTGATCTCCCTGTGCTATGCGGCTGCTTCCCACTAGCTATCTATTTTACATTTGGTAGTGTATATATATGTCCATTCCACTCTCTCACTTCATCCCAGCTTACCCTTCCCCCTCCCCGTGTCCTCAAGCCCATTCTCTATGTCTGCATCTTTATTCCCGTCCCACCCCCAGGTTCTTCAGAACCATTTTAAAAAATTTTAGATTCCATATATATGTGTTAGCATACAGTATTTATTTTTCTCTTTCTGACTTACTTCACTCTGTATGACAGTCTCTAGGTCCATCCACCTCACTACAAATAACTCAATTTTGTTTCTTTTTATGGCTGAGCAATATTCCATTGTATATATGTGCCACATCTTCTTTATCTATTCATCTGTCGATGGACACTTAGGTTGCTTCCATGTCCTGAAAAGCCATTCTTATTGATGCTTCCTGATGACAGGGCCAGCATATGGCTTGCTTTACCCCTGTTGTCAATAAAAATCATTGATAGGGCAAAAAAAATGCCCCAGAATGCCTAATAAATTTCACGGTCATCTCTTTAAGAACACTCATGGCCAAGTATAAGCAACACCACAGAAAACAGGATGCCACTGATTCTTTAGAACACAGGAAGGTTTACATCAATAGCACTGAACGAATAATCTGGGAAGAGATGCTCACTCTGAACAAATGATTTATTGCTGTTTTGCTCAATTTTTATCTTTATCTCAGTCTTGTCCCCATATGCATTCCCAAAACAGCTACTAAAATCAGTTTTATATATATATATATATATATATATATATATATATATTTAAAAGAGAAGAATGTGACAGAATATTTCACTTAGGACTGGTGTGTCTGTGTGTGCATATCTGGCAAAGCATCAAAAATAAAGAAATCATTATAAGATGGAACACAACTTATCTACCACTCTTAGATTATATTCTTTGTCAATATAAACAGCTAGACAAGGAAAATGAGACAAGAGATGACAAAGTAGTGTGCATACATACAAGTACAAGGCTGAGATGTGGCAAAACATTCAATGAATATCTGGCTTCCGTCAAGAGCTGAAGAAAAGCAGTTCAAACAGATTATAAAGCAGAAACCACCACACCATTGTAAAGCAAATATACTCCAATAAAGATGTTAAAAAAAGTCTTAAAACACATTTAAATGACACACATGTGAATCTCTCTTCATTAGGAAATATCTAAAATATTATCAGATCATTGACAGTATCTCTTTACCATAAAAATCAGACCTCTGAGCTCAGAGTGACAACAAATATTTTAAGAAGAGCCTCACTATTTCTATTACAGTAACTTCCCAAAGTGCAACAGTAAATCCTCATGGTCTATGGCATTCATACTGGACAGATTTAGAAACATCATATTTATTTTCACCATTTGCACTGTCTTAGTAACAAAAGCAAATAATGGGTAAAATTAAATCATCATATTTAGTTGGATGGAATAAAGAAATAAACCAGAGATAAAATCAAACCAAACTATATCAAGCTTAATTTGGGTCTGACGCAGAACATTCCTTAACTCTAAAGACATGAACTAAACACCAAGTGTATCTAACAAGACATCTAATTAATTGGAACCAGTTTGAATGTTGATTGATTTTTACCTGTAGGATTAAAGTATAATCACTGCTAGTTTAATAATTCCTAGGATTTCTAATTTGGACCATTTTAAAAGTATGAGACTTGGTCTTTGCCTTCAGTATAGCTGGGGAGGCAAGGCAAGAACACATGAAATATAAGAGAAATCACATGGATATGGTGAGAAAGGAGCCTTGGTGCTCTGCTGGTGGTAGTGTAAATGGTAGCAGCAATCCGCCTAGCCATCTGTTATTACTTGGTCAAATTAACTATATACATACCCTTTGACACAGCAATTCTACAATTGGCATTTATCCCAGGGAAATTTTCACACAGGTCCATCAGAGATATATACGAGGTTATTCAGTACAGTGTTATTTGTAATGGTGGGAGTTGGAAGTCAACAGGATATCCATCAAAAAGAAAGAGAAAGGTAAAATGTTCTGGATACAAAATCATGGCCCTCGTTGCACATGTACACAGATGTATAACTTGTACCTGTACCAGAGCACCTAGCCAAAGGGTTGCCTGGCAAGGACATGGATAGCTGGGAAATAAGCTGTTCCTAATTATCATAAGGGTTCATTATGTATACACCCTAACACTAGAAGTTGTAGAAGTATACCCAGTAACATGAAAGATTCTAACAAATAATAGTGCTTAGTGAAAAAGGATAAACAATGAAATAATAACAGCATGTATTTTATGGAAATGATAATTCACAAACAGAAAACAATTCACATTCTAAAAGGACACCATTCAGATAAAAGGATACACCTTAAACACAATAATTGTACTCAGTAGATAAGGGAGAACGGAATGTGGGTACGGAGATAAAAGGGAATATATATGTGCAGTCACACATAGACACATTAAAGAGACTAACACAGATCACGTGTCATGGATAGTATGGTTACCTCAACCCACTGTACTTTGCACCCAACCAATGAAAAACCACAAAAATAAATAGATTTTAGGCAGTGCTATCAACATGGTGTCTGGGAAAGACTCCTGATTAGAAGGTAAGAGAATCAGGCTCTACTTGTGGTTGCATTTATTTCTTACTATATAACCTTCTTAAATTATTTAACACTTCTGGGCCTCAACGTTCTTCATTGTAAAATGAAGGAATGATGATGACTTCTTTGTCCTAAAGCAGGGAGTAAGCCAGAAAATATCTGGATATCTAATGTGATATGACTACTCTAAATACTTCACTCCACCTCTTACACCCCACTTGCTTGGAGCTTGTAATGTATTCCTCCTGTACTTGGGAAGTACTAATGCAGAAAGATTAGCCAAGATTTATTTAAACATCTCCAACTAGTTGAAAATGATCACAAGTCAATAGGTTCTTGCTCTTCATGCTCAGTACTCTTTCCTAAGCCTTTGTTCCTTGTTGCCAAATTCATTTTGGGTTTTGAGGTTAAAGGTGTTATATTGACTGAGATTGCTGGAAGACTCATCACCAGTCCAGAGAGATGTTATTTCATGAGAGATTTGGGAACCTCTCCTTTACCCTGTTTACTGTGTTTATGCCACTGGCAAACCAGAATCGAGGCACAAGATTTCTAGCATGAATCTTATTTTCATGATTCTGTTCATATCCTGTGTAATCTTGCATAACATATCCCTATTGCTTATGTTATATATATATGTATTTTGTACCAGATGTAAACCAACACAAACCTTAATAGTCCACTGAAAGGCCAGCAAATGTCTCTTGCATTTCCAAAGGGAACAAATGTGATTTAAAAATCAGTTGAAAATAGCCAGCTAGATAAATATTTATAAATGTGTATGTATTTACTACACCCAAGTTTCACATTCTTAAGTTGTTTTAATTGTTTTAAAAAATTATATTGCTCATGTATTAACTGGAAGTTTCACTTTAATATTAACATGTCCCCTCTGTTGTAACATAATATGCTAGTATTTCACGATTCTTTTTGGCAACGAATTGTTTCCTTCATATATCCATGGTTTTTCAGTCTACGTAAAGTATCTAGATTGAAACCAAAGCGGTAAAATAGAGACAAATATGATTAAAGCATACTTTCTTAGACAAGTACACGTATTCTTCCAAGATATCCCATGTTAGATCAGTATGGGTAGAAAGGTTCTCTTGAGAAACCAGACTAGAAAGCACAAGCAAGATATTAGGGTAACAAAATTATCCAGTGAAACATTAAGGGGCATTTCTCAACAAAGCATTAGCCAAATGTAGTGGAACACTATACAGTGCAAGAAAATAAAAAATGGTCATTGCTCTTTCCACTTTGAGTGAGAAAGCAGACAAACAGGTCAAAATTTAGATTTTTGACTAACAGCAGAGTTTACAAAGAGTTTAGATCCTGAAGGACACATTTATTCTGTCTTCATGACCCAGGATATGGCAAAATGAAAAGTAAGTTTGTTCTTTTTGCAGATACTTCAAACTCAATCATTTAAATTTAATTGTATCTTATTTTTGGTGACTTGAGAACAATCTCTGTAATTTTAAATTTATTCCAGAAAATGGTTTATGCCATCTCTTATTTCTTGGATTTTAGAAAATGCAGAATACATTAAAACTTCTACTTTCAGAACAAAATTTTGAAATTTAGCCATGTAGTACCATTCCCTCTTTCAAACCTGAAAACAAGCAAAACTCCATAAAAATATATTTCCAGCCCACTGGATGAGAGGTGGGGAACACAAGGAATTTTCTCAGTTTAGAGAATTTGGAAAAATGTTTTAGATAAAATAGTTTCTGATCCATAGATAAAATTTATGTGTCTATTAGTTTAAACACATATTGGCCAACTGGAATAAAGTTTACAGGGCCTTATGGCTTCTACTTTGTGTATAATTCACCACTACTTTACCTTATTTTTCTAATAATTATTCCTTTCAATTTTCACATATATTTTTAAAAGTTTTTACCACATATATGTATCCTTGAAGGAATAGACCCATTTGTTTGGTAATAAAACAGGGTACAACTACATACATATATATGTACATAGTATTGTTTCCTTCAGGGAGGAAATACGTTCTATTTATATAACAAGACTTTTGTCACAATACAGGAAGATAATCCATGCAAAATTATGTCCAAGTATATTTTACTCAGAGGAAATATAATTACTACCATCATTAATCCTCTAAAAAGGGAATAAAATCATTATAGTTGAGTATTAAATGCAAATCTAACAGCACTTAACAAAGCGTTTGGAACTGTATGCAACCCAGCTGCTCTGAGCCCAAGATTAACACTGCCAAATGTATTTGTTTTCTTAAACTCTGTTCAATCATAATTTAAAATAAACGTCAGTCCATATGTAGGTTATATATTTTCAAAGGTCTACTCTCTCAGGTGATTTAACTATATTTCTTGGCATTGTTCTTGTTAGCAAAAAAAATAAATATAACCCTGGAAGTCGAGCGAGGGCTTGGGAGAATATTAGGTAGAATTATCACTCACAGCAAATGCCCCATAACATATGTTTTATCAAGCCTCTCATGATAGAAACCAGAATGAAAAAGATTCTCACCTGTTGTTGAAAACAACAGAATTCATATTTAACTGATGAATGCGTGACTTTTAAATAGGATACATTTTCAAATAATTCTCCTTTACACAGAGGAAATAACAAAGAAAGGAAAATGAGCTAAGAATAGCAAGTATACAGAGCAAATGATAGACAAAAATGAAAAGTAAAAATTTGAAATCTCTTATTGCCACCAATTTTCAAATAAGCTAATAATATGGATCAGGTAATTTCTATCTCCACTTGTACATATTCAATACTAATGATATCTAATAAAATTCATAGAAATTCGTGTTTATTGAGTCCTTCCTACTTGCCAGGTATAGTGCCAAGCACTTGTATCATTTAATCTTCACAGTAACCTCATGCAATCAGACAGATGAGGAAACTAAAGTTTAAACAGTTTACTGAACTTGACAAGACATAGAGCTGGTAAGAGAGAGAGTCAGTTTTTGAGATCACGTACTATGAATCTAGAATCCATTGCATCTATCATGCAAAATGAAGTTGAAAATGCTATAAGTAACATCAGTATTTATGACCAGACTTGCATTGCAACTACATACATTTGGGGAAAATCTCACAGAATAAAACCAAATATTTTGGTCTAAATTCTTATCTCTCTAATGTTTGAATTGCAACTGTAAGTTTGGGAAAGTAAAGCATTTACAAAATTTACGTTCACAAGTATAACCCAATACTTGTAGACAATTTTCCGAAGATCAAGGGAAGGGTGACAAAGACTCTCCACTTGACCACACTTTAGTCAAGTTCCTCTGAGTAATCCTTCCAATTACACCTTAACTTTAGCCTATAAAAACTACAAATTTCAGCACAAATGATTTTATCCACCCTCCACTCTAAGAGAGTCAAGCAAGCATTAGTATAATTTCTAACAGGTCAAGGCCACACCCCTAAGATATTGACCCCACTCCCTTAAGTTCCTCCCTGAGGAAGCTCAACACTGCCAAAAGAATGAACTGTTTGTTCCAACCAAAACCTGACTGTAGGCCGCCAACCTCCCTTTTCTTAGAGCATGTACTTTAGAAAACTTGCAGTTGTAAATCTTTTTTCTGTCTCTGAGATGTATCTTCTACAACCCAAGAATGTCTTTCTCAAGGGCCTGTGAGCCATATCCTTGAACTGCAATCATCAAGAACGACAGGTTCCCTGTCTGCCAGCCTCTGTGGGAGGGTAGGAGCCTAAGGGGCCAACTAGCAAAAAGAGATGGCCTAATCACATGGACTAAACACCTTGCTCTCCAAAAAGGCTCCATACTTTTGTTTCAGTGAAGTCGAACTCCACTTTACACTGAAGTCTCTCTCCTACTTCAGTAGAAGACATCTACTGTTTCGCTGTTTTCAACAAGTGTTCCGTGAAAAATGTTTCCTTTACAGGAGTCGGGGAGTTTGAGTAATCACATTAAATCCTAGAAACTTAATGAAAAAGAAATTGTAATGACTATAACTAAAGTCAAAATAGTTTGACGCAAATTTAACTGCCTATAAATATGTCCAATAAAGAAAGAAAAATAAAAGTGCTAGCTTGACAATGGTTCCGTGTCATTTGCATATGCACAATTTTTTTCTTAAGTATGTCACTGAAATGGAGGTCTCTCTGGAAGGGATTCTTTATATTATGACTTTTAAAGAATACAAATTCTTATGGATGGATAACATAAATTGTCTTAAGATAAATTACAGATGTTATATTTTTACAAAAGTGTTACAACATTGACTATAAAAATTGTCATAATTCTCCAAAATGTACAAAACTGGCTACAGTGAAAAATAGAGTTATCAAAATAAATTTTGTTTTAGAAATTAAAAAAATTCAATTCCAAAAGAGGCAAATGGAAAATAAAAAACAAAAAAAATTATTGAAAAGCGTACTAAGTCAAAGATATGGTTAATTATATTTGTAAAGTAGTTGATAAGATATAAAGTTTGTAAATAACATAATAGTCCATATTGTGAAATGAAACAGGATTCAAGACACAATTATAGACTCTAGCAAATGAAAACTACCAGATAGAAAGGGATATTACCTTTATTTTTTCTTGTTTTTATTGCTCTTAATCAAATACCACACATCATAAACTAGGTAAGAGAATGAATGAAAAATCCACATGCACTATATGATAAAACCAGCATAACTCTCATATTGTATATTAAAATATGAGCTTAATAGTATGAATATATAAGTGTTAATATGAGCTTAATGGCTTCAGTAGAGAAAATCATGATTACAGCTCTAGATATTATATCCTGCTCATATACACTATAAAACCGTCACTCTCAACACACATTGAATATATGGTAAAACATTATATTGGGAAAAAAGTGGTGCTTCACCAGAGTACCCATAAATGTTCAACTGTGGCAGTGTTCTCTCCACTTTTCAATATGATTTTGAATTGAGAAAAATAACCTGTTAAAATTTCAGATGAACCATTTGCAATATCATATATTCAAAGATGCCAAATAATGTATTATTAGGAAGAGTGATCATTCCATAAAGTCGAAATTTATTGCTGCATCACTTTTCTGAGTGGAAAGTGCTAAGCCCCTAGTCGGAGGATGAGATACTAAATGCAATCAAGTGGGGGACCCGCCAGAGTAAGAGAACCACCGCACCCTCAAGTTGATAGTTTTAGCCAAATACTGCCTCTGAATGGCTCTGCAGAGGAACACAATGGCAATGATAACATCCAGGCAATGTAAAGCAGTACAATTTTTAGGGAATGTTTTCTTCATTATAAAACAGAGTTGCTCTTCAATTGTTACAGTTTTGTTTCTTTTAAACAAGCATTTTAATCTCAGTTCTATATTCTAAACATACAACTTAAAACTTAGAACATTATTTCTTTAATGCAGAGGCTTTTGAACTTACATTATTACAGCAAGAAGCTGTACGTACATCCTGAGCAAACAGTAGGTGCTTAATGAAAGGTAATGGAATGAAAAAGTGTAAACTGCACTTGCTTCAGCAATGTTTTAAAAGTAAAACTTGGAACATATGATTTAACAATTGAATTTTATGACAGTCTGTTGAGATCCAGAAATAATTTCCCCTAAATCTAGTCTGAACTCACTTCCAGTTCCTTTCATAAATTCATTCCTTGTATCTGCTTATTTTAGGAAAGATCATAATATTGTTTATCATTTGGAGTATACTTTATTCTTTGAGGTAATGGGTAGTTTCCTGTTTTTTAATTAATGTTGAAAAGTAATTTAACTGAGAGATTATTCAGAAAAAGAGGATATTTTACAAAAAAAAAAAGTGATTATAATAATATTACCCAAACAAAACCACTCATCACTGTGGTGCATTTTCTTCTGGTATTCTTTAACGTGCATCTTGGCTTTCGACATTGATAATAAAAGTATTTGTACTCTTTTATACTGTAATCTTCATATTATATTTTACAAACATTTTCCCATGTTGCTATTTGATCTTCACAACAATTTGTTAACTGCTAATCAATATTTATTGGATATTCATGAATAACAGCCAAATAAATAACTGTAATTTACTTAACTGTTCAATTACATAACAAATCTATGAAGGCCCTCTGAGCCTTCTCGTCTAAGTAAAAATATTCTCTCCATACATTCCTCATGGACATGATTTAGTTCCCCATTTTCCTCATACTTGCTTTTTTCCTGAATGCAGCCTACATTCCACATCTCAAAGTATAAGAACAAGAATAGAACACAATTATCCTGGAGTGATAAAACAGTACAAAACAGAATAGTATCATAATTGCCCTTAGTCTATTTCAATGGTTAAAGTTTAATTTACATAAGAACTGCATAGGGATTTTTTTTTTAATGCAGATTTTTGGGCCCCAACCTTAGAGGTTCTGTTTCAGTGAATAACTTGTTGGGTCCTGGCATGTACACTTTAAAAACCTTACAGGTGATTCTGATGCCATCGGCCACACTCTGAAAATACTGACCCAGGTAATATATTTATATTAAAGTGGCCAAAAATTGTCATTGCCTTTTTAACAGTCACATCAAATGGTCGACTTACACTGAGCTTTCTGGTGCATAAACCCCCTAACACCTAGTTTGCCGAATCCAGCTTTATCTTCCTTATTCTTTACTTGAGCAGCTCATTACTGTGGCCCAAGCAGAGAACTCTTTGTGTACCCTTATTAATTTTCTTCTTGTTACACTGGCACTTCCTTTTAGTCTGAGGGTATTTTATAAATCTTCATTCTGTTACTTAACTTTGCATAATCCATAAATTTGATAAACTATCCTTCTATCTTTATCGAAGTCACAGACCAAAACATTGTACCACAAGAGCCAAAAGAAAAGGGTAGAAGCATAATCATTACTGTGTTTTACAAATGGAATGTTTTACATTCCAGCTAGATTATTTTTATGTCAGAGAAATATACTGTCATATTTTGGACATCATTATTTACTTCTAGAGAGACTAAAATAAAAACAGTATTCCTACAATGTATTTTGGTTTAATGTACACAGCAAAATTGTCTTGATATATTACAATAATTTGACCTGTAATGAATATTTATCAAAAAATCTTTTTTAACTTTTAAAATTTCTGCTTTATACCCTTTGATACAATAAACCAAACTAATGCACTGTCTGTGATGTCTCAGTTCTAAAATCCTTAAATCCTTTACCATTAAAAAATTAAAATATTAACACTCAAAATATTATTTGATTACAAATTTCATTCATCTAATCTGCTTTATACAGAAGAAATATGTTAAATACCCATTTCTGTTAGGTTACTCTTACGGTTCAATGGATTTGCATTATTAACATTTCATGAGGAAACAGCAATAGAACCTCAAGGGCTATCAAATAATCTCCTACCACTGTCCATTCAATAAGCTGTGAAATTCTCTTCCCAAGGATTTCATTATGGCATTTTTTTCACTTTCTTCAATCCTATTTTTTTCATTACTCCTTCTCTATCTCTGACTGCACTTACTTGGAACTCTGTTATATTTTACAGACCCTCAACCCTTTTTATCATATTATGTGTTCCGTGTGTTTAAGTTTCAACCAAGTAATACATCTTGATCATTCCCAAATCTATAACTACAATTGACATGTAACTCCTAAACTCCAAATTCTTACATTCGACTTCCTACTGAACTTCTCTACTTAGAGGTACTTCAGGCACCTTAAACTCCCTATGTCCCAAAGTGAATATGTTATTTGTTCCTTCTCTTTTATTCCCCATTATTATTCTAATTCTCCTACTTCCATTAACCAATGGCACCATAATCCAACTAGTAAACTATTCTAATAGCCTATACATTATTCTAAACTCCTCTCTTTCTCTTTCATTTGTTACATTCAACTCATTACTGAGTATGTTGAATCTGCCTCCAACTTCTTTGTTGAATTTAGTTCATCTTCTCCATTCTTGACCTGCAATACTTAAGGAATTCTTTATCAATCTCTGTTTCCAATTTCAGCTTCTCCTAGTCTTCCTTCATGCCGGAGTAATTACAGTGGGTATAGACTCAAGTTTATCAAAGTCAAAACTTAACTTTTATTTTTCTACAACTAAATGAATATTCACTGGGCACCTGAACTTGAGACCCTCTCTCACTTGCCTAGGCCTGCATCTAAATTCCAAAGGATTTAAATGGTGTCACGTGAAGCAGAGGTTTTTTTCGTTACTGAGGAATTTCCACTGAAATACCTCTCTACAGAACTATGAAAACATAATGTCAACACTCAGTAATATTATAATTTAGTGACAGTCCAAATGGCGCGTTTTTAAAATTGGAAAGTCACTCACATGCCAGGTGATACAGGAAATACTCCAAAGATCAGCAGTGTTTCTAAGAACGGTTGTCAAGAATGCAGAAGGCATAGGCATAGGTGGAGAGCGCAGAGATTTTGGTGGGTCATTTGTACCACTAGGTAGTGATGCATTCAACAAAACCAGACTTGACTTTCATTATAATGTGGGCTGGCAATGGGGTTTGGAGCTGGGCAGCATGAAGTCACACATACTAATTCCTTTTTTTTTCCCCTAGAAAACCGGAGATAAATCCCCAAACAGAAATCAGACAAATAAAAAAACTGGAAAAACTTTCTGGTTCATTTTTTTTCGAAACCAAGCCCTGGTTACAAGAAGACACTTGCTTTGAAAATGACAACTACATTTCTAATACTTAAAAATACTAATACTAAAATGTAGAAATATAAAATACTAATACTTAAAAATGTAGAAATCAAGAATGAGAACTTTCAGGCAACCTTCAGACTTGACCTAATGTGTTTTTTTTCAATTTTATTTAACAAAATAAAAGTAAATTAAATAACTCAGTTAAGTAAAACTCACTTTGAAGAACTACAGTTTCCTAAAAGCACAGGTTTAGGCTTACTATTTATAGACTGTAACCTAAAGGGCCAAAAAGACTGAAGGGACACAAACTAAGGGAACTGATGGGGCTCTAACCTCTAAGAATTCTAAAATAGTGTCTAAAGGGGAAAGATGAAATTGGGCTTCAATAAGAACGGCACTGTTATCCAAGAGCCTATTCCATGATTAGGAAAATATACATTAGATAGAAAATCAGGAAGGATGAGTTTTGGAGCTATACCATTTTCATAAGCCATGAGTTGGTGCTTTAAGGTATATGACCTCAGCGTTCCTTGGAGAAGAAACTGGCCAGACCTAAGCAACGAGTCATGGCTCCGCCAAGCAAGAGTGGAGTTTCCTGCAGTTCTAGTTAAAATGGGAGGAGGTGGGAGAGGAATACTACACAGCTAATTAAAAGGGTGAGTCTGCTGCCAGGATGTAAGGACAAAGCAATCATGATGGGTTAATGAGAAGCCTTCATGTAGTAATTAAGAGATTATCCTGTCCTCCCATCTCCCCCACTGTCAGGCCCATAAACCAACAGCTTCTGTATGGATAAGATTGAATATAATCTAGGCATTTGGTTTTTTGTGAGTCTAGATGATGTTACTTGCATGCACTGCCCATCATCCAAGGCAGCTTTACGTAGGAACGCCACACAGGAAAATGTTATCACTTTACAAGGATGGGGATTTATGTGAACTTATATTTCAGTCAATTCTCCAAAGAACACACTACAATATTATTGTATTACTGAGCTAGAACAAATCAGTTGTAGACTGTAATTCTTTATTGCTAAGGAGAAACGTTCTCTGGATACCTCATTCTAAATGGGCAGACACATTAGTTTTAAGTTCTTCCACCTTACTTGTCCCTTAATATTCTTCAAAGTCCAAAATAAGTCTGAAACCTCTAATTTTTATATCAAAAATCTTACAGGATGGGAATTTAAGCACTTCTGAATATGATTAATATCTACTGATCCAGAAATATACTGAGATCGTCATGGTGATGTCACGGGATAAATGTGGATATTTTGGCAGCTTGTTATTTTGATGATGCTATAGCATTGACAAGTTATACTAAAGAAAACTTGGTTAGCCGTATTATTGTGTAGGATATTTCATAATCTACTGAACTGTTTTGGAATATAAATTTACAGAGGAATTTGGAGGTTCAGGGATTCAGATTTACAAACTAGTTAGATCAATGGGCAAACTATTTTATGATACTGGTATATTTACTATATTGCAAAGTTAGAAGTATTTAACCCAAATTCACCGTTGGGTCAAACTGTCACAATTCTCCCAACTCAGTGTCTAAATCAAAAGCCATATCATCTTTAATTTCTTTCATCAGTGTCTTATAGTTTTCTGCATACAGGTCTTTTGTCTCCTTAGGTAGGTTTATTCCTAGGTATTTTATTCTTTTTATTGTAATAGTGAACAGGATTGTTTCCTTAATTTATCTTTCTGATCTTTCAGTGTTTGATATTACGTGGGGCTGGGAGGTCTCTGGTGGACCAATGTTCTGAACTCGGCTTTCCCACCTCAGTGGCTCAGGCTTGACACCCGGCCGGAGCACCAAGACCCTGTCAGCCACACAGCTTAAACTACTCATCAAGAGAGCAAACAGGCAAGCCACAGACTAAGTTGTACCAGGCACAGCAACTGAATGCACACTAAATAATATCCTCCTTCTTGTGCCTGATTCTGCTGTCTGAGCTCATCACTTCCTCCAACCTGTACAAAACTGCCAGTGGAGGAGTTCTAGGGATAAAGCATGACTTTCCTGGTACAAACGAATGACCATGAGGTTGGCAATGGGCACGGTTAAGAACATAGGCTCTGAAGTAAGACTACCTGGGTTCAAATCTTCGTGTGAACTTGGTCATAAACGTAACTTCTTTGTGCTTCCCGACTCCCTGCGCTGAGCCCAGCCCAGCGTCGCCGGTCACCAGATTGAGTGGAACCGAGTCCAAGATGGCAACTCCACCCCCGGCCACTCTGCACTCCCCACCCCCTCACGTGGCAAGCTGGCACCCTAGGCCCGGCTACAAATCTATAATAAGATTTAAATTTTAAGTTTCAGTTAAAGAACAAAACATATTCCAACTGCTATGTCTCTTAACTACTCACACATGTGAGGGAGTGAACATATAAAAAGCTGAAGAAAGCTTTTGGAACCAACTGTCTGTATGCCTTGGAGTCAGGCCACTGTTGAGGGGCTGCAAATGTTTTCCTCTTCACCCTGAATCAACAGAAAACCTTCACCCTACAGTTTGTGGAGCAAAAAAAAAAAAAAAAAGAATACACTGTTGTCTGATTGACAGCTAAGTAGACTGGCCAGCTGGGGACATATATAGCCAAGTTAAAGACAGTGGACTGTTGCACTGCACCAATCCCAAATTTTATTGGAACACGAATGGAAAAGAGGTGGGCTGTGTGTGATCAAGATGTGGTGTAGGTTCATCTTAGGTCCTGACCAAGAGGACTATCTGGGAAGGCTACAGACCTCAGCAGGAAGACTTGAGAAGACCTACTGAATGCCCTGAGGCTGGGGGAGGAGACTGGAATAAGCTAAAATGGAGCTATTTTGCCCAGTGACGGAAACCACAGGTGAAAGGTTTCACTAAGGGGCAGGTAAGTGCTGTCTCTGAAGGAGTCTGTGGACCATCACCACAATACCAAAGAAGTAAACATCTACTGCTCCCCTTATGTCTTTTCCCTCCCTGAACTCTAATCATGAGGATCCAAAACCAAGTTAGCAAGATGTTGAAAAATATATAAAAGTGCATGGCAGAGAAAGAAAGAAGAAAACAAACCACACCTTCCAGCTTGCCACTGGGACACACTAGGAGGTAGAGGAGATATGGAGAAGAAAGCCACTACTTTAAAATAAATTTAGAGTTTTAGATTATTATTGGACATATTCATTACTGAGAGGAAGGCCTTTTACCTTCTGAAGGTGATCCAAAGAGGGTCACAAGATATATATTACATTTAATGGAGACCCTGAGGAACAATAGCCCCAAACTCTTAAAACAAAACTAGGAGGTAAGGTTGATTTATGATCGCATTATATAAGTAGTGCTTGTTTATTTAATCTTTACAACTACTAAATCATTACCTTAATAGTTAATGTACAGCAGAATTAGTTATATAAATAAAAAAGGAAGCCAAATATGTTTAACCTTCTTCAATAAAGGCAAACACAAATATATATCATATAGTTAATACAGGCAGAGCTTATCAAATTTAAGTGTGGTTGAGTCCAAAACCCATGCCCTTTACATGACTGTGCACTGGAAAATGCATATACACATGGTCTATTTTGCTTTGTCTTCATGTCAAAGAAGAAGTTTTGTAAAGAAATTCAAAAGAGGGTGGACTTGTTTCACAAGTTAAAAACACAGGCTATCTAAACTCCATTAATCCTGAAAGGAACTAAAGTGGAAAAAAAAAACCCCCACAATTTCTCAATTGCTCCCTTCTTGTGGCTCACAGTTGTATATTAAACCCATTATGAGTAATAATACTTCACAAGCAATAGTCTTAAGTTTCAGGACAAAAAAAAAGTGCTTTAGGAAACATGACGTGAAATACTGATTCAACTAGTGTATTTTTCAACTCAATTATAGTACTAAACAGCTCTTTCAACTTTAAAGGAAATTTACATTTTGCTGCACCCCTCTTTCTCACACAATCCTATTCATTTCAGTTTTATTCTCCACTAGATTTCTGTTTCAATTCAATAATTTCAGCATTTCTATTTTGAGAAATTATAGATAATTAATTACTCTGTCCTTCCAGATTGATTTAAATTATTACAGAAAATGGGATTCAAAGTTTTTAATGTGCACTAGGGAAAAAAATCACATTGGCAGTAATTATTAGTAATTAAATGCTTTTAAAATTAGGAAGATAAATACAGTGCTATCCTGCCAGTCAAATTCCTCAGAGTCACAAAGGAGGAGACTTTAAGAGACTGCTTAAGGGAACGGAAGTTTACTGTAAAGAAACAGAGGTAATTCTACTGAAGGAGAATGATTCCAATCACATGCATAGAGGCGTAAACACTGCAGGCTCCTAGGAAAGCTGCTCTAACTTCCACAGGAGCTGGACGACCCATCCCTTATTTTGCACTTACTTCCCATTTACAAAGAGAGGAATGTGAATGGGAACTCACATAACTGGTTTGATTTAGCACTACACTCTAGAGGGCAGGTTAGACCGCCTTTTCAGAAATAGCCACATTCCCTTTGCGCAGTACATATAGGGTTTCCTTTCTGTTTCAGGCTGGTCAATGTCAGTATGCCTGTGTTGCAGCTAGAGTTTCCCATAAGGAAGCAAACTGGAACCTAAGCCAAAAAGTATGAGGATAGGGAATTAGGGGAGAAGATGGGATGGGTTGAGGCCCTGTTCCTAAGAATGCATTTATGCAAATGAAAGGTGTTGGGAGACATTCTCCACAGGTCTCTCACATTTCTGTAAATCTTGTGAGCAGAGGTACTTTTTCTCAGACTATCTTTTTAAAGATGTCTCTACAGGCAATATACTTAGAAGATAAAAAAATAGTGTCTCCCTCCAGAACAATGGGCAGGCATGCTTATTGTGCAGTGTAAAATATTTGCTTTCCATTAATACAGGGTTCCCCTCAATACAGGGTTCCCCTCCTGTAATGGAACTCACTGTGCAAACAGGTTATCACCTAGTCTTCTTCATACCACACTGTGGGAACTGCGGTTTGGAGAACTGCTATTGCCATGTGTAGCAAGGCCCTTAGTCTCTGACCCCGGAGCCTGTGTCTTCCGTCAGTAACCATAAACAAATGGCAAGCCTGTTTGCCGTTTGTTAGCTTGCAAATAGGATCAAATCTCAGCCTGGTCAGACTTGGTCACAATTCTTAGGAGAAGGTTGCAAAGATCAGTAAATGTTTTCATAGAATATTCATTCACTCTTCAGTATATAAGCCAAGCACCATATTAGACCCCACAGTGTAGAATAGTGAAATGGCTGAATGTTTTCTCGCCATACAGAGTAAGTCTCAAAATTCTGATTCTGTCATTTATTTGTTGTCTCAACTTCCTTACCTATGGAATGGATATTTTTTAAAAATCTACACAGCAGTGTGCACCATGTATACAAATATCCAATACCGTATCTGTCATATACTCATCAATCGATAACTATCATTACTGTTATTAGTCATAATACAAACATATATTAAATATATGATATTATACCTTATTAGTATATGTCAGTTTGGAGATGAATTTTCTTTTTCAGGTTACCATGGTAACATAAAGCCACAACAATGGAAACACAGAAGGGGATGACATATACCACTGTCCTTCCTCCTCCTTCTCTTCCTTATATTCTTTTTTCCTTTTTTGTTGGGCCACTTCTACAAGAAGGTGTCTTTTTTTTTTTTTTGGTCCAGAGTTTCTCAACCTAAGATGACTCCTTAATATTTTTACCACTGTAGAATTCCTAGCCTTTGTCACAGACTGGACTAAAGGATTGTACTCATGGTGTCAACCCATTTTCTAGCATGCTAATATTTCATTTCTGCAAAATCAATCATATTGGCCAGGCATCCTGTCTAACTTGGTCATAAAGAAGCTATATAAGGCCTATTACTTCATTTTTCATTCCAGTATTTTTGTTATGTGCTTTCAACTCTGCTGCATGTACCTAGCTTTTTAAACAATAGATATGCTAATCATTCGTTTTTATAGCATCATTATATTTTGTATGTGCCATAAATTTTTGTGAATGAAAACAAACATTTCCATATGGAAACCTGAAAATACATTTTAAAAGTTTACTACAGTCTGCTAAGAAAAAGTCTATTAACAGTGAGTTTTTTAAGAGATGAGGGTGGCAAAAATACTAAAACTAACAGTAGGGTGACCCTCTGGACTAAAACTATAGCTATTTATTTCATTTAAGAACTCCCACTCTCCATCTTCTCAGTCATTTCCTGCTCCTTGCCTGGAATACCTCTTTAACACCTTAGTAAAATTGGACCCATTCTTAAATACTTAAATAGAGCCTTTTCTTGCCACCATCACCTTGATAACTGAGCCCAGCTGGTGAATGTCATTTCTCCTTTCTTTATACACCCATTTTACATTCTCAAGCAATTAATAATATTCTTCCTTGTAATTAGTTGTAGATGTGTAACATCTCCCTCTGTTACATTGTAAATCACCCTGAGAAGGTTTACAGTTTAATTATGTTTATGACTTACAGTAGCAAGGAGTCAGCAGTATTCATAGACTGTGTCCTAAGTGAAGAGCATTACCTTATAAACAATAAAGCAATAGGGAGCCAGAACTAATAATGATACGTACACTAATCTTTATAGAGAATTTACTTTGAGTCAGGCACTGTGCTATGTGCTTTCCCTGTATTTTCATTTGATATTCACATCAACACTTTGAGATTACCAATATTATTATTCCCATTTTAGAGTTAAAGAAAGGGAGGCTTAGCATAGGTAAATAATTTCCCTTAAGGTCATACAGCAAGTTGGGGAAAAAGTGAGGTTAGGAGCCCATGCCATTAAGCTCTTTTGTTAAAATATAAGAATACAGACACCAGAAGGACCTTGAAGATGGCGGAAGGGTAAGACGCGAAGATCACCTTCCTCCCCACAAATACATCAGAAATACAACTACATGTGGAACAACTCCTACAGAACACCTACTGAACGCTGGCAGAAGACCTCAGACCTCCCAAAAGGCAAGAAACTCCCCCACTTATCTGGGTAGGGCAAAAGAAAAAACAGAGACAAAGAATAGGGACCGACCTGCACCAGTGGGAGGGAGCCGTGAAGGAGGAAAGGTTTCCACACACTAGAAGCCCCTTCGCGGGCGGAGACTGCGGGTGTCGGAGGGGGGAAGCTTTGGAGCCACGAAGCAGAGCGCAGCCACAGGGGTGCGGAGGGCAAAGCGGAGAGACTGCCGCACAGAGGTCGGTGTCAACCAGCACTCACCGGCCCGAGAGGCTTGTCTGCTCACCCGCTGGGGCGGGCGGGGGCTGGGAGCTGGGCCTCGGGCTTCAGAGGTCGGATCGCAGGGAGAGGACTGAGGTTGGCTGCGTGAACACAGCCTGAAGGGGCTAGTGCGCCACAGCTGGCTGGGAGGGAGTCCGGGAAAAAGTCTAAAGCTGCCGAAGAGACAAAAGACTTTTTCTTGCCTCTTTGTTTCCCGGTGCGCGAGGACAGGGGATTAAGAGCGCTGCTTAAAGAAGCTCCAGAGACGGGCGCGAGCCGGCTATCAGCGCGGACCCCAGAGACGGGCATGAGACGCTAAGGCCGCTGCTGCCGCCACCAAGAAGCCTGTGTGCGAGCACAGGTCACTCTCCACACCTCCCCTCCTGGGAGCCCGTGCAGCCCGCCACTGCCAGGGTCCCGTGACCCAAGGACAACTTACCCGGGAGAACACACGGTCCGCCTCAGGCTGGTGCAACGTCACGCCGGCCTCTGCCGCCGCAGGCTCGCCCCGCACTCTGTGCCCCTCCCTCCCACCTGGCCTGAGTGAGCCAGAGTCCCGGAAGCAGCTGCTCCTTTAACCCCGCCCTGTCTGAGCGAAGAAGAGACGCCCTCAGGCGACCTACAGGCAGAGGCAGGGCTAAATCCAAAGCTGAACCCTGGGAGCTGTGCGAACAAAGAAGAGAAAGGGAAATCTCTCCCAGCAGCCTCAGGAGCAGCGGATTAAATCACCATAATCAACTTGATGTACGCTGCATCTGTGGAATACCTGAATAGACAACGAATCATCCCAAATTGAGGCGGTGGACGTAGGGAGGAACTATATATATATATATTTTTTCCTTTTTCTCTTTTTGTGAGTGTGTATGTTTATGCTTCTGTGTGTGATTTTGTATGTATAGCTTTGCTTTTACTATTTGTCCTAGGGTTCTGTGTCCATTTTTTGTATTTTGGGGTTTTTTTAAGTATAGATATTAGCACTTGTTATTATTGGTGGATTTCTTTGTTGTTTTGGTTGCTCTCTTCTTTCTTTTTTTAATTACTTAAAATATTTTTTATTTTTAATAATTATCTTTTTAATAACTTTATTCTATCTTATTTTTTTGTTGTTCATTCTTTCTTTTTTCCTCCCTTGTATTCTGAGCCATGTGGATGACAGGGTCTTGGTGCTCCAGCCAGACATCAGGGCTGTGCCTCTGAGGTGGGAGAGCCAACTTCAGGACACTGGTCCACAAGAGACCTCCCAGCTCCACGTAATATCAAACGGTGAAAATCTCCCAGAGATCTCCATCTCAATACCAAGACCCAGCTCCACTCAACGACCAGCAAGCTACAGTGCTGAAAACCCAATGCCAGACAACTAGCAAGACAGGAACACAACCCCACCCATTAGCAGAGAGGCTGCCTATAATCATAATAAGGTCACAGACACCCCGAAAAGCACACCACCAGACGTGGACAAGCCCACCAAAAAGACAAGATCCAGCCTCATCCACCAGAACACAGGCACTAGTCCCCTCCACCAGGAAGCCTACACAACCCACTGAACCAACCTTAGCCACTGGGGGCAGACACCAAAAACAACGGGAATTAGGAACCTGCAGCCTGCGTAAAGGAGACCCCAAACACAGTAAGTTAAGCAAAATGAGAAGACAGAGAAACACACAGCAGATGAAGGAGCAAGGTAAAAACCCACCAGACCAAACAAATGAAGAGGAACTAGGCAGTCTACCTGAAAAAGAATTCAGAATAATGACAGTAAAGATGATCCAAAATCTTGGAAATAGAATGGAGAAAATACAAGAAACGTTTAACAAGGACCTACAAGAAAAAAAGAGCAAACAAACAATGATGAACAACACAATAAATGAAATTAAAAATTCCCCAGAAGGAATCAACTGCAGAATAACTGAGGCAGAAGAACGGATAGGTGACCTGGAAGATAAAATAGTGGAAATAACTACTGCAGAGCAGAATAAAGAAAAAAGAATGAAAAGAATTGAGGACAGTCTCAGAGCCCTCTGGGACAACATTCAAGGCACCAACATTCAAATTATAAGAGTCCCAGAAGAAGAAGAGAAAAAGAAAGGGACTGAGAAAATATTTGAAGAGATTATAGTTGAAAACTTCCCTAACATGAGAAAGGAGATAGTCAGTCAAGTCCAGGAAGCACAGAGAGTCCCATACAGGATAAATCCAAGGAGAAACATGCCAGGACACATGTTAATCAAACTATCAAAAATGAAATACAGAAAAAAATATTAAAAGCAGCAAGGGAAAAGCAACAAATAACATACAAGGGAATCCCCATAAGGTTAACAGCTGATCTTTCAGCACAAACTCTGCAAACCAGAAGGGAGTGACAGGACATGTTTCAAGGGATGAAAGGGAAAAACCTATAACCAACATTATTCTACCCAGCAAGGATCTCATTTAGCTTCTATTGAGAAATTAAAACCTTTACAGACAAGCAAAAGTTATGAGAATAAAGCACCACCAAACCAGCTTTACGACAAATGCTAAAGGAACTTCTCTAGGTAGGGAACACAAGAGAAGGAAAACACCTACAATAACAAACCCAAAACAATTAAGAAAATGGTAATAGGAACATACATATCAATAATTACCTTAAATGTAAAGGGATTAAATGCTCCAAGCAAATGACACAGATTGGCTGAACGGATACAAAAACAAGATGCGTATATATGCTGTCTACAAGAGCATATGTACTTCAGACCTAGGGACACATACAGATTGAAAGTGAGGGGATGGAAAAAGATATTCCATGCAAATGGAAATCAAAAGAAAGCTGGAGTAGCAATTCTCATATCAGACAAAATAAACTTTAAAATAAAGACTGTTACAAGAGACAAAGAAGGACACTACATAATGATCACGGGATCAAAGCAAAAAGAAGATATAACATTTGTAAATATTTATGCACACACATAGGAACACCTCAATACATAAGGCAAATGCTAACAGCCATAAAAGGGGAAATCAACAGTAACACAATCATAGTAGGGGACTTTAACAGCCCACTTTCACCAAAGGACAGATCATCCAAAATGAAAATAAATAAGGAAACAAAAGCTTTAAATGATATATTAAACAAGATGGACTTAACTGATATTTGTAGGACATTCCATGCAAAAACAACATAATACACTTTCTTCTCAAGTGCTCATGGAACATTCTCCAGGATAGATCATATCTTGTGTCACAAATCAAGCCTTGGTAAATATAAGAAAACTGAAGTGGTATCAAGTATCTTTTCAGACCACAATGCTGTGAGACTGCAAATAAATTACAGGGGAAAAAATGTAAAAAAAAACACATGGAGGCTAAACAATACAATACTACATAACCAAGAGGTCACTGAAGAAATCAAAGAGGAAATCAAAAAATACCTAGAAACAAATGACAATGAAAACACGATGACCCAAAACCTATGGGATGCAGCAAAAGCAGTTCTAAGAGAGAATTTTATAGCAATACAATCCTATCAAGAGGCAAGAAGAATCTCAGAAAAAACAACCTAACCTTACACCCCAAACAATTAGAGAAAGAAGAACAAAAAATCCCCAGAGTTAGCAGAAGGAAAGATATGATAAAGATCAGATCCGAAATAAATCAGAAAGAAATGAAGGAAACTATAGCAGAGATCAATAAAACTAAAAGCTGATTTTTTGAGAAGATAAACAAAATTGATAAACCATTAGACAGACTCAACAAGAAAAAAAGGGGGAAGACTCAAATCAATAGAATTAGAAATGAAAAGGTGGAAGTAACAACTGACACTGCAGAAATACAAAGGATCATGAGAGATTACTACAAGCAACTCTATGCCAATAAAATGGACAACCTGGAAGAAATGGACAAATTCTTAGAAAACCACAACCTTCCGAGACTGAGCCAGGAAGAAATAGAAAAAATAGAGACCAATCACAAGCACTGAAACTGAGACTGTGATTAAAAATCTTCCAACAAACAAAAGCCCAGGACCAGATGGCTTCACAGGAGAATTCTATCAAACATTTAGAGAAGAGCTAACGCCTATCCTTCTCAAGCTCTTCCAAAATATAGCAGAGCGAGGAACAATTCCAAACTCATTCTAGAGGCCACCATCACCGTAATACCAAAACCAAAGACGTCACAAAAAAAGAAAACTATAGGCCAGTATAACTGATGAATATAGATGCAAAAACCCTCAACAAAATACTAGCAAACAGGGGCTTCCCTGGTGGCGCAGTGTTTGAGAGTCCGCCTGCCGATGCAGGAGACACGGGTTCGTGCCCTGGTCCGGGAAGATCCCACATGCCGCGGAGCGACTGAGCCCGTGAGCCATGGCCGCTGAGCCTGTGTGTCCGGAGCCTGTGCTCCGCAACGGGAGAGGCCACAACAGTGAGAGGCCCGCATACTGCAAAAAAAAAAAAAAAAAAAAAATACTAGCAAACATAATCTAACAGCACATTAAAGGGATCATACACCATGATCAAGTGCGGTTTATCCCAGGAATGCAATGACTCTTCAATATACACAAGTTAATCAATGTGATAACCCATATTAACAAACTGAAGAATAAAAACCATATGATCATCTCAATAGATGCAGAAAAAGCTTTTGACAAAATTCAACACCCACTTGTGATAAAAACCCTCCAGTAAGTAGGCATAAAAGGAACTTACCTCAACATAATAAAGGCCATATATGACAAACCCACAGCCACCATCATTTTCAATGGTGAAATCTGAAACCATTTCCACTAAGATCAGGAACAAGACAAGCTTACCGACTCTCATCACTGTGATTCAACATAACTTTGGAAGTTTTAGCCACAGAAGTCAGAGGAGAAAAAGAAATAAAAGGAATCCAAATTGGAAAAGAAGAAGTAAAACTGTCACTGTTTGCAGGTGGCATGATACTATACATACAGAATCCCAAAGATGCTACCAGAAAACTACTAGAGCTAATCAATGAATTTGGTAAAATAGCAGGATACAAAATTAATGCACAGAAATCTGTTGCATTCCTATACACTAATGATGAAAAATCTGAAAGAGAAATTAAGGAAACAATCCCATTTACCACTGCAACAAAAAGAATAAAATACCTAAGAATAAACCTACCTAAGGAGACAAAAGACCTATATGGAGAAAACTATAAGACACTGATGAAAAAAATTAAAGATGATACAAACAGTTGGAGAGATATACCATGTATTTGGATTGGAAGAATCAACACTGTGAAAATGCCTACACTACCCTAAGCAATCTACATATTCAATGTAATCCCTATCAAACTACCAATGGCATTTTTCACAGAACTAGAACAAACAATTTCACAATTGGTATGGAAACACAAAGACCCCAAATAGCCAAAGCAATCTTGAGAGAGAAAAGCGGTGCTGGAGGAATCAGGCTCCCTGACTTCAGACTATTCTACAGAGGTACAGAAATCAAGACAGTGTGGTGCTGGCTCAAAAACAAATATAGATCAATGCAACTGGATAGAAAGCGCAGACATAAACCCACACGTATGGTCACCTTATCATTTTTGTAAGGAGACAAGAATATACAATGGAGAAAAGACAGTCTCTTCAATAAGTGGTGCTGGGAAAACTGGACAGCTATATGTAAAAGAATGAAATTAGAACATTTCCTAACACCACACCCAAAAATAAATTCAAAATGGATTAAAGACCTAAATATAAGGCCAGGCACTATAAAACTCTTAAAGATAAACTTAGGAAGAACACTCTTTGACATAAATCACAGCAATATCCTTTTTGACCCACCTCCTAGAGAAATGGAAATAAAAACGAAAATAAACAAATGGGACATAATGAAACTTATAAACTTTTGCACAGCAAAGGAAACTATAAAGAGGATGAAAAGACAACCCTCAGAATGGAGAAAATATTTTCAAATGAAGCAAGTGACAAAGGATTAATCTCCAAAATATACAAGCAGCTCATGCAGCTCAATATCAAAATAAAATCAAACAACCCAATCCAAAAATGGGCAGAAGACTTAAATAGACATTTCTCCAAAGAAGATATACAGATTGCCAACAAACATATGAAAGGATACTCAACATCACTAATCATTAGAGAAATGCAAATCAAAACTACAATGAGGTATTACCTCATACCGGTGAGAATGGCCATCATCAAAAAATCTACAAACAGTTAAGTGCTGGACAGGGTGTGGAGAAAAGGGAACACTCTTACACTGTTGGTGGGAATGTAAATTCATACAGCCACTATGGAGAATAGTATGGAGGTTCCTTAAAAAATTAAAATTAGAACTGCCTTATGACCCAGCAAGCCCAAGACTGGGCATATACCCTGAGAAAACCATAATTCAAAAAGAGTCATGTACCACAATGTTCACTGCAGCTCTATTTACAATATCCAGGACATGGAAGCAACCTAAGTGTCCATCGACAGATGAATGGATAAAGAAGATGTGGCACATATATACAATGGAATATTACTCAGCCATAAAACGAAATGAAACTGAGTTATTTGTAATGAGGTGGATAGACCTGGAATCTGTCATACAGAGTGAAGTAAGTCAGAAGGAGAAAAACAAATACCGTACGCTAACACATATATATGGAATCTAAGAAAAAAATGTCATGAAGAGCCTATGGGTAGGATGGGAATAAAACACAGACCTACTAGAGCATGGCCTTGAGGATATGGGAAGGGGGAAGGGGAAGCTGTGACGAAGTGAGAGAATGGAATGGACATATATACACTACCAAACGTAGGGTGGATAGCTAGTGGGAAGCAGCCACGTGGCACAGGGAGATCAGCTCTGTGCTTTGTGACCACGTAGAGGGGTGGGATAGGGAGGGTGGGAGGGAGGGAGACGCAAGAGGGAAGAGATATGGGAACATATGTATATGTATAACTGATTCACTTTGCTGTAAAGCAGAAACTAACACACCATTGTAAAGCAATAATACTCTAATAAAGATGTTAAAAAAAATTATCTTCTAGTATTTCTGCAATTGAAGTGCTTCATTGTTTAAACTATCAGCAAAAGGGTGATTTTTTTCCTAAAGAAATGAAATTTTTACAATATTAAAAATCCTATCATACATGTTATCATTAAAAAAAAAGAAGAGAGCTCTAAAGAATGTTTCCAGTCCATTAAATGTTCTGTAATTGTATGAATGATAAATGTAAAGGTTTACATAGTTACTCACTTGACATAAAGGTTATCTTATTGCTTTAACACCTAAAAATATAATTTTTAATTCACAAATTATGCATGATGATTTAAAAAGTATCATTAAAAGTGGTAAAAGTGGGGCTTCCCTGGTGGCGCAGTGGTTGAGAATCCGCCTGCCGATGCAGGGGACACGGGTTCGTGCCCCGGTCCGGGAAAATCCCACATGCCGCGGAGCGGCTGGGCCCGTGAGCCATGGCCGCTGAGCCTGCGCGTCCGGAGCCTGTGCTCCGCAACGGGAGAGACCACAACAGTGAGAGGCCCGCGTACCGAAAAAAAAAAAAAAATTTAAAAAAAAAAAAAAAGTGGTAAAAGTGACAGGTTTCTAACAGTGTACAATTAACCCCATGAATACTTTATTAGACCTTCACGGGATAATAAAAATTATCATGGCTTTGGGAACACCATAATACATCTTATATAGACTAACGAAATTTTCTTCTATGTTAAGTCCAGTGGAGTAATAGAAGGTGATCTATATAATTCATGTTGACAAGAGAATATTTTTTTTTGGCATTTTCACAAGGTACTCAAGAAACTTGTTAAAGAATAGGATCACTGTCCCTGTGAAGAATATATAACTTAAATGGCTCAATTTGATTCCATAAGGGTATGTTCTTTGAAGAAAAGAAACCTTAACTTGATAACAATTTAATTATCAATTCTCAATCAAATGTCATCATATGGGCTCAGATGAGCAGTGATTAATTTAATTCATTCATCAAATCTTTATTAGGCACCTACTACCCTCTGAGATAATTAGTTGCTTGGAACACAAAGACTAGTAAAATACCATTCCTGCTGCTTAGGCACTCATGGTCTAGAAATAGGAACAAGAATTGGGCTTCCCTTGTGGCGCAGTGGTTGAGAGTCCGCCTGCCGATGCAGGGGACATGGGTTCGTGCCCTGGTCCGGGAAGATCCCACATGCCGCCAGAGCGGCTGGGCCCGTGAGCCATGGCCGCTGAGCCTGCGCGTCCGGAGCCTGTGCTCCGCAACGGGAGAGGCCACAACAGTGAGAGGCCCGCGTACCGCAAAAAAAAAAAAAAAAAAAAAAAAAAAAAAAAAAAAACACTTAAAAAAAAATAAATAAAAAAAAATTAAAAAAAATAAAAGAATTGCAAACAAGTCAGGGTGATGGTACGTATTTTAGAACAGAAGTATATACAGGCTGAAATGGGCTCCTAAAAAACATGACCAGTTCTAACTGGAGGAATAACAAAGTTTCATTGAGCTAAAATCTTGAAAACAATCTGAGTCTTGAAAACAGGGGGAGAAAATATGTTTTTTAAGGGAATGGGGTTGAGGAGAAGGGAGGAAGGCATTTCAGACAGTAGAAAAAGCTTAATAAGCAAAGAGACAGAGACTAGAAAATACTCTCCCATGTTCTGGGGATGACAGATTGGGCTACAGGATGTGAGAAGGGTTAAAAGTGTGATAAGGGGGATATCTGGAAAGATAATCAAGAACCAGATCTTGGAAAGCTTTGTCAAAGAAATTATCATGCTTGAACTTTATCCCATAGATATTTCGGAGGCCATGAGAATGCTTAGGCAAAGGAGTAACAGAATCAGATTTAGATTTGAGAGAAAATATACTGTTAATCCAGAGTAGGGAGGCTGGATCACAAGTATGAAGATGTGAAGAACGGGGAAATGCTAGAAGTCTACATTAGCCCAGATGGGAGCTGATCAGGGTGACCTGAGGCGGCAGCAGAAGGGATTTACAAGAGGGGAAAGACCAGAGCAGTGTATCTCCACAGTGCACACTTTAGAAATATTTGATTTCTTTTGTGTTGTCACGTTGACTGGAAGGCTATACTGACATTTAGTGGTTGAAACATGTATTAGTCTCCTACTGCTGTTGTAACAAATAACCATAAACCTAGTGGCTTAAAAGAGCACAAATGTATTATCTTACTGTCCTGGAGATCAGAAGTCTTGAATAGGTAGGAAGGCCTGCATTCCTTCTGGAGGCTCTACAGAAGAATCCATTTCTATGTCTTTGCCATGTTCTACAGGCTGCCCACATTCCCTGCCTCATGGCCCTGCATCATTCTGACCTCTCCTTCCATCACATCTTCTCTGACTCTAACCCTTCTGCCTCCCTCTTATAAGGACCCTTGTGATTGCACTGGGCTCACTCTGATAATCCAGGATAATTCCCCCAGCTCAAGATCCTTAATTCAATCATATCTGCAAAGTCTCTTCTGTCACATATGGTGACATATTCAGAGGTTCTGAGCATCAGGATGTGGATATCTCTGGAGGACCATTATTGTGCGAAGCACAGGGCATATATGTTAGAATTTTCTAACATGTAGGCCATTCCCAAGTGACAAAGCATTGTCCCACAATTTGAACAGTTTTGGAATGTTCCCTTGGGCACTTACAAAAGTGAAAAAAAGTGTTTATAATTACATGAACCTAGAGCTTAATGTCATTTAATATGATCATGCAAAGTATTTTTTCAAAGTTTAATATATATTTTATTTTATTTTTCTTGTCATTCAACTATGTGCAATTCAAAGAAAGATACTGCTTCATTTCTTTGCAATTTTACAAAGGCTTTTCCACCATTTCGAAAAATCACATCACCTTAGCTCTGCCACTTCTGGAATGGAATCACCAGTGCTATACACCTGTCTGCAAATCAACCAACACAAAATTTCCTGCTTTGGGTGTTACATAATGGAAAAGCACAGGGGTGGGGGATCTAGCTTAAATCAGAGGCATAAAGCAAGGTGCCAGATTCAGTTTCTCTGTCCCTGGGCTTGGCTGAGCTCTGCTTTCCTTCGTGAGTGACTTCATTCTCACATTATATAAACAGCAGCAGCTCTGGTTTCACAGCCCCTCAGTTTCAAATCCAGCTGGAATTCCTATCGCTCACACAAAAGCAGGGAGGTAAACTCCACTGATCCTCACTGGCTAATCTAAGGCACATGCTCCTCTGCAACTTAGTCAATGAGGCTTCGGGAATGAATGTGTTGAGTAGCTTAGGCCAAAGTCACATGGCCCATGCCCAGTCCCAGGATCTGGCCAGACTTGTTGCAAATAAATCAGAAGTTGGGGCCCTGGTGGATTCCAGGAGGAAAATCTGGGCTCTATTAAAGGAAGGTGATGGATACTGAAACAAAAGTGGCTGATGTCCGTTGCACCACCTAAAAACTCAAAATCTGTCATTTAATGTGTTTGGGATTTTAGATTTCAAAAATCACTTATAGCTAGCTCATTAAAGATGGTAAAGAGCCTAGATAAATTGTAAAAATGAATGCAATTTTTCCTCAGTTTCACCTGCTTTACATTATGAGAATTAAAAAAGGAGCATTTTAGGCTTCCCTGGTGGCGCAGTGGTTGAGAGTCCGCCTGCCGATGCAGGGGATGCGGGTTCGTGCCCCGGTTCGGGAAGATCCCACATTGCCGAGGAGTGGCTGGGCCCGTGAGCCATGGCCGCTGAGTCTGCGCGTCCGGAGCCTGTGCTCCGCAACGGGAGAGGCCACAGCAGTGAGAGGCCCGCGTACCACAAAAAAAAAAAAAAAAAAAAAAAAAGGAGCATTTTGTCAAAAATCTGAAAAAGGGATAAAGTTGAATTAGTTATATAAATATAATTGCAATTATTTATTTTATGCACTTTTGAGGGCAATCAATCCACTAGAATATTAATGTCGCAGGGGCAGAATTTTCTTCTCCGCTTGGTTCACTGCTGAATCCCCCCCAAAAGAGGATGTGGTGGTACACAGTCGGCACTGTATAATAATTTCTTGATTGAATGAGTCAATAAACTATTCTACCTAATTCGTTCTAAAGTCTGCCACATCAATGAACTTTAGCTGAAATGATCAAGATGTTCAAAGGATAGGTAGAGAAAGTACGTTTCAAAATGAAAAGTTAGGGGCTTAACATCCACATCTATGTTCAACAGTAACAGTATTACCTAAACATATTACCTAACATATAAACATTAAGACGTTAAGATTCTGAAGCAAAATATTCTCAGACTGAAAAGATTCATTTGGAGCTCTATAAAGACACAACGGTGTTATTTTACAAATACAAGTAGCAAGAACATAGCATTAAATAGTTGAGACAGTAATGAGTAATTGTTACGAAAACAAAATGTGCTAAGAGCCTTACAAGTATTATTTCATTTTATCTTTATCAGAACCCTAGGATGGGACTAGTATTGTTTTCACTACAGATGAGGAAACTGAGACTAAAAGATCTCCTTCAGTTCACATGTTACCAAGTGACAAAGCCAGGCTCTGAAAGCAGATGTTTCCAGAGCTCATGTACTTAAGCACCATGTAAACTGTTCTACAGAATTTAAATAGCTTGCACAGTGAAATTATAATATGGAAGGTTTGAGTGGTCTTTGTTTTTTAGTAATAATATTTGTCCAAAGAAGGAAACACAATGAAAACATGGATACATTTACCATGAATTAAGTCTCCCTTATTTTGCTTCATACAATTTGATACATACACAGATGCACTTGAGTATGTGTGTTGCACACCTACATACACCCATATAAAGACACAGGAATCGGGCTTCCCTGGTGGCGCAGTGGTTGAGAATCCGCCTGCCGATGCAGGGGTCACGGGTTCGTGCCCTGGTCCGGGAAGATCCCACATGCCGCGGAGCAACTAAGCCCGTGAGCCATGGCCGCTGGGCCTGCGCGTCCGGAGCCTGTGCTCCGCAACGGGAGAGGCCACAGCAGTGAGAGGCCCGCATACCGCAAAAAAAAAAAGACACAGGAATCTAAGACTCCACTGTAACATTTAAATTCTAAGCAATATAGCAAAGTACAAGAAAGGAAATATGCTTGTTTGGGGTAAAGTGGATCAATTGGTAGAGCACAAGATTTAGAAACAAGGAAAAACAGCCTAATTGAGGTCCCACTGCTCCCTTAAAAAAATAACTTAATCTCTTCTTGAAAAAGAGGAATAAATAATACTTAAATCTTACCTATCTCAAAGAGATGCAAAAAGAGTAAAATATTTCAAAATAAACCTTAGATATATCTGCAGATTTTCAGAGGTTCTTCATATAAAACGTTACCCTTTGTTGCTCATTTTATTTCCTTTCTTAAAGACAGTAGTTCTTATGGCACTGACAACGATCGTCCTATGTGAAGTCCTCCATTGCAACATGTGTTATTGAATGAGACTTTTAAGAAAGGGCTTTTGAGAGAGAGAGAGAATACGAATTGTTTCACTGTTGTTAACTTGATCAAAGCCCAAAAGAGACATTTTTTTATCAGCTTCAAAGATGAAACGCTGTTCTAGACCACTAGTACTCGTGAGTGGATTACACAGTACACTAATTCTCAAACTATAGTCCCCAGATCAGAAGCAGCCTCAATCTGGGAATGTGTTAGAAATGCAAATTTGTGGACCCCACCTGGACCTAACTGCAACAGAAACTCTCTAGTTTTAGCAAGCGTTCCATGTGATTCTGGGGCAAAATAAAATGTGAGAACCACTCTTCTACTCAGCAGTGAGGTAGAAACATCATTCTCCTTTTACTCAGTCTAATAGACCCGGTTCTGAAAGCTAATAAGAGAATTCCATTCATGGTTTGAGGTTGTTAAAAAAGAGGGGGAAAGTCACAACAGATCCTATTCAAATTCTGCACGCATTCAATAATAACACTGATTACCAAAGGCTTACTTACACAGAGTTCCTTCTCTGCCTCTCTGTCTCAGACTCTCCTGCATCCCTCTTACAAGGACCCTTGTGATTATATTAGGCCCTCCCAGATAATCCAGGGTAACCTCTCCATCTCAAATCCTTAACTTAATCACATCTGCAAACTCCCTTTGGCCATGTAAGGTAACACAGTTCAGGTTCTGGGGATTTGGACATCTTTGAGGGGTCATTATTGTGACTACTACACTAACTATCCTAGAACATGCAAAAATATACAACAGACTTCTTAGGGAGAGGGTGTTTTTTCTTAAACTATATTAATTCAGTTAAACAATGCAATACTTTTGTTTTAAATGTTACATTTTGTGCAAATGTGTTTATATGTGTAAACGGTTGGCTACTGTATTGTAAGAAAAGTACATATATTACAAATTAAAAATTAACCACTTCTGCTCCATAAAAGAACAGAATCATTTGGTGAAAATTTTGCAGTTAAAAAAAAAAGGTCTATTCAACTGGAGACAGCACTAGAGTGTGTGGGGAAAGTACAGTGTAGCGAGGAAACATCATTTAAGAATATCTGTTTTAATTCTGAAGGTACTGAAATGACCATATCATTCAATAAATCTTCATAACGAGTCAGTAAAACAAGTAATTTAAGGCAAAACAACTTTGTTCTTTCCGGGAAAAAAAAGAGAAAGGCTCTCCTAGCCCCGAAGCCAGCAATGGGCCATGTATCATGGAACGTTCTCCAATTGGCAGAACTGGCTTCTCCTCTTTTTTTTTTTTTTTTCTTCTCCACTGAAGCAGAATTCAGCTCAGTTGACTACACAGTCATCTCTCTTTTCAGGCAAGGGGAGATGCATATTATTTGCCAGAGCCCCCGTTTCTCTGGTGCCGGCCTTCAATTTAATTGTAAAGAGAGTAAAGATGCTGAAAAGACTGATGAGTCAGAAACTATCAAGACCATTAAACCCAAACCCAGAGAAGAAATGGTGAATCATTTTGGAGTCCTGAAATGGAATGCTTTCTGGACTTCATCAGCATCATCTGAATCACTGTCCAGCCTGCTTCTGCGAAATCTGAAGGCATACACGGACCAAAAGACTGCTGACTTTGATAGAGGGGGAAAATCACAATGCAGCAGAAAGTGTGCACATTTTCAAACGAATGCCCATTTATCATATAGAAAAGACAGAACTGTAGTGCCTGTGCAAGCCCAGATACGATCGTCAGGTTTAAGCATGGATCCTTTACCTAGTTAAATTGCCAGAGACGAAAAAATAATCAAATGAAACAAAAGTTACTCTTTCGATAACTCCCATAAAAGTTCAAGATTTTCCATTAAAAATTAAAGGTAATAATTCATAATAAATACATTTATAACAGTCGAGGAATCCATCCCTTTGAAGCTGCCTTTTTTTTGGGGGGGGGGTCACATTTGCTTATTAAAAGACTAGGACAGTGGTTCTCAAAGTGTGGTCCCTGAACCAGCAGCATCAGCATCAGCATCACCCAGGGGACTGGTTAGAAAAGCAAATTATCTACTCCAGACCTAACAGAATCAGAAATTCCAGGTCTGGGGCCCAGCAAATTGGGTTTATCTAGCCTTCCAGGGAATTCTGATGCAGGCTGAAGTTTCAGAACTGTGAAGATAAAGAAAAGCATTATATGAGGTGATACACTATTTCAAGAAAAGAATTTAACGTTCCCATTTCTACATGGAACATACACTGGAATCTTATTAAAAGAAGCTGCCCACATGTAGCTTCCAAATTCTAGCAACTATCATTTTTCTATTTCTCCCTCTGCATGGGAAACTCCAGGGGACAATACGTGGCATTTTCAATTATTGAATTGCATTTTGCTTTTATTTGTAGCTACTAAGCTCAAGAAATAATAAACTGATTAAGCTCAGCCCACTCATAACTCGTTGTAGGCTTTCCAAAGCACTTGGATATATATTTTATATGACATATTGTGCTTAGCAATAACGCAGTGAAAAAACAATCCTGAATTCAAAACATAAATAAGTAGTGACTTGTCACTATGACAAAAGGATCACCGTCATTTTTCTTTAAAAATTAATTATCCTAGAACATTTTAAATACAATATGACAACCTGTATTAATTTTGAATATGAGGTCTTTACTTGGTACATAAACTGAGATTCCTGGATTTTTTCATGCCTCCTTACACTTAGTACAGAGCTTTATCTACTGAATTTAGTAAATTCACCACAATTTAAATAAATCAACTCTCATGCATTTTCAACAGAGAGGTTTTTTTCCTGTACTTTACCCGAATGAAACATCCAATATTCTATACCATTAAGCCACATTTACTATAAATCTATTTCTGATGTTTCGTGACTTTTAAATGATAGTAAAATACTAAACAAAATCATCCTCTGTCAACTTCCCATGTAAAGATGATTATTTCTTACTATAGTTCAGAAGCTTTCATTTGCTATGTACTATAACTTAGCTATGTCTTCATAAATAAGGCAATTTAATCGAAAAGTCATATGCATTTTAAAATAACATTTTTAATATATTGCAGTTTTCCTCTTGATATATATGTCCCCCTTGGCTCTGAGTCATATCACGAGTTACTGGTTACTGCAGCCACGCCAAAACCATTTTGTAAACAGAGTATATGTCATTATAGTTCCAAATTTGCAGTATACCTCTCCATCACCAATTTATTCTCATAGCCTAAAAATGATAACTGAAGTAGCCTCAGCTTCCAGGCTGCTTGAGCGAATTTACAAGGAGAGTGGACTTGTAATCACCATTAGCCAATAATAAGAAAAGAGTGGCCTTGTAATCACCATTAGCAAAAATAAGGAACGTGTAATCAGATCAATCAAAAATCAAAGAAATCAATCTAGAAAGACTACACTTAGGATAGCTAGTGGACCTAAATGTAAGAATTTCTGTTTCTCTCATAAAGCAGAACACTAGAAAACCAAGGAGGGAGAGCTATTCATTCGTTGTTGTTAACAATTTTAAAAGTCCTTAGGTACTGATTCTGTTTCATTCACTAAGTGGGTGAAACTAGAAAGCGACAAAAGGAATTCCCCATATGTGTCGATTCCTAGAATAAAGAGCTTTCTTGAGAATATTTTTATCTGTTTATATTTCTTATTTATTTTTTAAATTGTTGCTTTTCACCACAATGCATAATACTGACTTGCATAGGGAATCTGAGTAAAACCCTCTGCCTACCCAAAATCCTTTAGCACAGTTTTTGTTTTTTTTCTTTAAGTGTGGTCCTTGGACTTCTTAAGTCACAATCTCTGAGGAAGTGGCTCAGGCATATGCATTTGAAATAATTACTAAGGGGATTATTAAGTACACTGGAATTTGAGAACCACCACTCTTTTCAGATAAAAGCAACCTCAAGCCAGTTGCCATGGTTGGGTTTACCAGCCAACCCAAGACCTCCTTTCTTTGCAAGGAATATGACATTGAAGGACACACAACAATTTCCCTTTTCAGTTTGTGGCCAAATAAATGCTCTCATGTCAAATCCACCAGTTCCTCTTTCAGTGCCTCCCTACTCGGTCCTGATTCTCCATCCTTTAAATGAGTTCTTAGAGAAAGTTACCCAATAATTTTCCAGTGACACCATTCTTTTTTTTTTTTTTGAATTTTTGACTTTTATTTTATTTTTTTATACAGCAGATCCTTATTAGTCATCAGTTTTATACAAATCAGTGTATACATGTCAATCTCAATCTCCAAATTCATCATGCAACCACCACACCCCCAGCACTTTTCCCCCTTGGTGGCCATACGTTGGTTCTCCACATCTGTGTATCAATTCTATCCTGCACACCGGTTCACCTGTACCATTTTTCTAGGTTGCATATATATGCATTTATATACGATATCCGTATTTCTCTTTCTGACTGACTTCACTCTGTATGACAGTCTCTAGATCCATCCATGCCTGTACAAATGAACCAACTTAGTTCCTTTTTAAGGCTGTGTAATATTCCGTGGTATATATGTACCACATCTCCTTTATCCATTCATCTGTGGATGGGCATTTAGTCTCACACCAAGGAGTACTGCCCAGAACTTCTGCTGCCAGTGTCCTTGTCCCTGCAGTGAGCCACAGCCACCCCTGCCTCTGCAGGAGACCCTCCAACACTAGCAGGTAGGTCTGATTCAGTCTCCCCTGGGGTCACTGCTCCTTCCCCTGGGTCCCCATGTGCACACTACTTTTTGTGTGCCTTCCAAGAGTGGAGTCTCCGTTTCCCCAAGTCCTGTCGAAGTCCTGCAATCAAATCCCACTAGCCTTCAAAGTCTGATTCTCTGGGAATTCCTCCTCCCGTTGCCGGACCCCCAGGTTGGGAAGCCTGATGTGGGGCTCAGAACCTTCACTCCAGTGGGTGGACTTCTGTGGTATAAGTGTTCTCCAGTCTGTGATTCACCCACCCACCAGTTATGGGATTTGATTTTATTGTGATTGCGCCCCTCCTACCATCTCATTGTGGTTTCTCCTTTGTCTTTGGATGTGGGGTATCTTTTTGGGTGAGTTCCAGTGTCTTCCTGTCGATGACTGTCCAGCAGCTAGTTGTGATTCTGGTGTTCTCCCAAGAGGGAGTGAGAGCATGTCCTTCTACTCCGCCATCTTGGTTCCTAATTCGACGCCAGTCATTCTTAACACGATTCCTCAACTCTTTTGGCTTGTTGCCGTTCAATCACACAAGACTCATTGCTCTTCTCAAGTAAGATGTTTCACCTCACAAGTTATGCTTCACTGCTGTCAACATTACTTTATGACATTAAAGTGCCAGATATGAACTGGATATATTTTTAGCAGGTATTTTAACCACCCACAGGAGAGAAAGAATTTACATCTCCAACAAGTTCAGAGATAATTCTATTGTTCCTGGTCCAGGAACCACACTTTGAGAACCACTGCTTTAAGTATTGAGCTGAAAACCATGGATATAGTTTAAGATCACACAATTCCCTTTACGAACAAATTGTGTAACTAGACTTTAGCTATACCTATATAGTATTAAAGAGACTTTAAAGTTGAAAACCTTCAGTCATACAGCTAACAACCTTTGGAAAAGAAAAGCGTAGTAATTTTCTTGATGCTAAAAGGAACCATATGTGTGCTATTAAACTGAATTTAGTCAAACTACTCGAATGGTTAAAAAAATATTGAGTTATTAAACACATCTTGAGGTTATTATTGGCAAAATGAATCATTATTTAGAATTTGGTAAGAAACTTAAAACAACTTGCACTATTTGAAAAGCACTGTTTGAACACAATTTCATATTCTCTCAGTTAAGAAGACTCTATTTTACCCACAAAAAACACACACAATCAACATTCAAAAGCATGCGGTGCTATGCTGAAAGCAAATGTTTTTTTCCTCTCCCTCTATGTGCCATTTGTACTGACATTTAGAAACACAGACATGATATTTAGTTTGCTCTCAGGTAATTATTTTTCTATGTCTACAGTCTTAATTTTGCATGCCTAATAAATTACTGATTGAACACTTTATTTCCCAAATTTTCACTAACTTCACCTCTATGCATTTCATAATTATTGACAGTGCTCACTTATAGCTATAGGCTTCATCTTTACCCTGTTTTCAAAATGTCATTTGCCTTATGAAATGTTTCTTTTTTTACTTTTAATCATACTCACATAAAGGCAACTGAATTAACTTTAACTTAGATATTGTGGATACACGATGTATATTTTTTGACTTTATGACAATCATGACACAATTCCTACCACTTGCTGGGAAAGTAGGAAGTCTAACACCCCCTTAACATGTGAAAAAAATTAAGAGCCAGAGTAGCTCAGGTCATCCACACAGACCTGCATTTTAATTCTAGGGCCCATGCTCTTTCAGTTTTACACTATGACTTCAATATAATGGATACAACATTAAGGAACAGTAAATAAACCATGATCCACAGGAAATTCAAATCATAGTCATACTTTATTAAATATAATTTCTCACCAATGACTTAATAATCACCCATATTTTTGTGTCCTTAAAGCATCTAGTACAATGGATGGAAGAAAGGATTCTTTTTAATAATAGCATTTTCCTGAAGTTATCTGAGTTCAAATAAAATTAAAATATATATTTCTAATACCAAAAGTAATTATATGGTCATATTGACTTTAAAGAAATTTTATCAAGGTGTTGGAATGTTATGCATTTCTTCTTCATAGCTTAGAGTGACTTTTCAATTTGTTTTCTTAAATTGCTATAAACATTGTGTACCAATCACTTCTACATATACGTTTCATATTCACTAATTATATTTCCCATTTTTTCTACTAAAGAACACATCCAAATAATTCATCAAGCAACACTGGGAATATTTGTATAATCCAAAATCATATAGTTATATTGAACTTCTAAACTGAAAAAGAAAAAATACAGTTGTAAGTCAGCTCAATACCAGCCTTCAACTTCATATCTCGTCTTGTCAAATTCCTATAGCAAGCCTAGAAAACGTATCTACTCCACGTCTTTCTGATGAATAATAAGATGCATAGGTGATGTCTAGTTTTTTCTTGTCAGATAAGGAAGGTCCTGTACAGCACTGCATGAGAAAACACCAAGAAATATTGGCTATTTTCAGATAGGCATATATTACTAGGAGAGGTGATTTCTATATGAATTGGACTTTAGAAATATTTTAGAAAAAAGGGATTCTGCAGAAAGTTGACTTTAAAAAGGAAAAAGGTCACTGTTGATAACATAAAAATATGAATATCCACAGTGTATCGATAAAATGCTTTATTTCCATGTAGGAATCAGTATTATCCAAAACTATCTTGAATTGTATGTAATCTGTGCAGAAATTTGTTCTAACTAATATTAGGGTATAAATTTAGCACATTCTTTATAGAATTTCTATTTTACAGTAAGATACTTGCTTCCAGTTACATGGTTTAAATTGCAACCTATAGAGCATAAGAAGGGCTCCAAGAGTAACTTACATTGCTTCTTTTATAGTTTAACCAGTATTATTATAGGAACAGAGTTTCAAAGTGACATTCGATTTTGCCATGGACCACATGTAGATATTAAATAGAACTATTTTATAACATATTTTCTTCCCATTTATTGCTTCATTTAAATATGTAAAATTCCATTAGTGAAACTTTGGGACCCTGATCATGTTTTCAAGTTAATGATCCAGTTTATTTACTCAGTTTCTAGATAACAGAAATTTGGTAATTATTTTCATTAAACTTAAGGGAGGCAACAATGAATACTCTTTTAGAAACCATGGTACAAATAATTAAATCCTACCAGGTAGTTTGAAATTGCTTTTTTAATTAAATGACCATCTATTCCTTCAAGAGAGAGTCATTCAAGATTTATTACTTTTTTCTGATGAATTTTTCTGTCTCCATTTTCACATGTGGTTTTGGCTTTAATTGTATTTAAGGAAGTCCTGAAACTCTAATTTACAGAAGTCAGGCAAATAAATAAAGCTGCTATAACATTATCATTACAAATGACTTGTTGTTGTTGATTAAAACGCATCATCACAAATTGAGAGTAAAATAACCTCTATAGTGAGGCAATGACTGTAGCTTAAGGCAATGCCTACAGAATCCATTAAAAAAATTAAAAAGAAATAAAACAGCCACAGGAATATAAAAGTAGCCAAAAAACCAGGCTCTGTTGAAGATTTCAATTTAAAAGATCAGAAACAAATGTGATATTTAGGTAAATTTGTACCATTACATCTAATAATCCATTTGGGCATTTGCCAGTAAGCTAATTTCTTGGTCTATTTCATTTTACTCTACTCTTGATAATGTAGGTGAGGTGGGGAGGTTGACGTTTAATTTTAAATGTATTTTATTCACCCTATATTAAACACTTACACCTGCTGGCATACACAGCACAGATTAGGTAAAACAACAGAGCAAAATTAAGAGTAACATGGTATCACAACACCATCCATCCACGTATTGTCTTTAGTATGAAACCGTTACTGTTTTGTCTACTAGCCTTCATTGGGGAAGTACAATAAATGTTTTTTAACAAATTACAATGGGGTAATTTAAAATAATCGGGTAGAAATGTAGGCCAAGGAAAATGCAATTTAAAAGACATGCTCAGGGCTTCCCTGGTGGCGCAGCGGTTGAGAGTCCGCCTGCCGATGCAGGAGACACGGGTTCGTGCCCTGGTCCGGGAAGATCCCACATGCCGCGGAGCGACTGAGCCCGTGAGCCATGGCCGCTGGGCCTGCGCGTCCGGAGCCTGTGCTCCGCAATGGGAGAGGCCACAACAGTGAGAGGCCCGCATACGGCAAAAAAAAAAAAAATAAAAATAAAAAAAATAAAAGACATGCTCATCTCTGCTTATTAAATAGAGGGTAAATATATTATTAAGTAAAAAACAAATCAAGCTCTTCTACATCAGTAGTGTTCAAAATTTTTGATCACGTAATAGTTACAAAAAGAAAACAGGAAAAAAGAAAAGATGGCGGAAGGATGGAAAGAAAAAGAGAACAGTGAATACATATTCTCTCTCTCCATTTATCTCTATATAAATTGTATACTTGTAACACTCTATCAATACTTTATGTGAAATATAAAATAGGCACCAAAACATTTTAATGATAAAATAAAATGAAGAGATGGTCCAATATTTTCTTCGTAATAAATTCTTTTTGGGGTCCCTTAAAATTCAAAACACCATGTTTGAAGACCAGTCTCCCACAACGTATTTATCAATGTCAGGTTCATCAAGCCTAGTAGGAAATTGAGCTCTGATAAGCAATAGCTCAAGAAATATTACTGAGAACCCACCATGCTCAAAATAGTATACCAGGTTCTTGTGATGCAATGGTGAACAAAAGATATCTGGCCACATTTAGCATGAAACTAAAAAATTATTACAACACAAATTTATAGTAGATTATAGACAATTAATTAAATGTATCCGTGACCATTGCTACAAAGCAGAACTGCACAGCGTTAGAAGTTATATATATAATAAGAAGCTCTAACCTAGTTTCTGAAGTGAGAAAAAGCTTACCTAAGAAAGTGACGTGGAATCTGAAAATTCATGCATGAAAAGGAGAGAACTCGCTGAAGCACTGCCAATAAATCGGCAAAGAATATTTTGCAGATAGGATAAAGAGCATATACAAAGGCCAAAGCATGTCAGAGGTGACAAAGCCAAAGCATGTGCTTTCATGGAGGGTAGAAGCTGAGAAAGCGAGAGGGAGAGGAGAGATGGATGGGGTGAAGATGGGAGAAGGAAAACAAATCAGGCAGCCATCTGCTGGACATAGTAAGGATTGGGGAGCAACGGGAAGTTACTGAGTGGTTTTACGCCAGAGAATAAATGGATCGGATTTGTATTTTTATACACAGGCTTGAATGTTGAGTACACAATGGACTGAACAGGGCAAGAGTGGATGCAGCTGCAATTGTTCAGGTTACGATGGCTTGAAGTAGCTTGTTGGTAGTGGACATGGAAAGAAGCATAGATTTGAAGGAGATTTAAGAGGCTCTGGATTCTTCAAGCCATTAATGTTACTTTATGACAGTAAGTAGGAAGAATTAAAGTCAATGACATATTGCATGGTAGCCTCCTTTGAAAATGGAATGCAATAGGCTGTGTAAAAAGTTCCCTCATTCAATCTGTTACTGCCAAGAATGAAAGAATTAAAAGAACCATGTGCACTAGCCTTGCATTATCCGTCATTATCCTGTGAAATGCCATAGACTGTGAACATCAACAGAAGCTGTATTCTACATACCAGTGACTGCCCTCCAGTGCAAAAACGCATGACAACACAAATCATAAACCAATTTCCAGAATTTGTATTTAGATCAACAAACTCATGCTGAACTGAACAGTAAAATCCCCACGAAGATTCAATGTTATTGTTAGATATAGAAAATGTGCAGTGAAAAAATTTAGAATTGAAGTATCACAGGAGTAAATATTGCTCTTATTGACAAAGCTTAGAACAATGAATCTAGAAATTTGGTAAGTCTTTTGGGACACCAATAAACTGGGAGGGTTTCAAAAGATTGCAGTCCAAATTTAAGATATATGCTGTCTTACAGGAAGTGCTTTTTCAAGGTGTCTTTTGCTTTTAGCATATCTAGGTTTCCAGCAGATCCAACGAATGTTAACTATGAATCATACTTGAACATTAAACATAGCTTCTATGTTGCCACAGGGAAACTATAAAATCCTTTAATGATGTAGCACAGCATAAGAGAAAATCACTGTGCTGGGGACTTGGGGGATTTTCATTTTTACTCCATTTTTGTCAATAACCAGCTATGTGTCCTTCGCAAAGTGACTTCATTTTTTATTATACCATCCCTACCACGAAAGGATTCAACTGGACGGTCTCCAAGGCTCTGCTCCCATCTGTGATTCCTGAAAATGTAACTATTTAAAGAAAAAGAGAAAACTAATTTAAAACAATGTGCTAGAATCCTAGAAAGTTTGGAAACAATACAGCAGCCTGAGTAACTAACCTTTTCAGGTTTCATATACAAAAAGTAATCTGAATGTAAGACACCTTTCAACAAAAACTATTGGTCAGCTCTTAGTTTAAGACTTTATATCCTGTTGACCTAACCACAGTTACAAGCACAAGTCAGGGGCTGTGCATGCACAGTACAGAAAGAACTGAGAGCTAAAATCCTTTGTCCAACCACGTTTATGCTCACTGATACAGATCCCCAAATTACACTACTGAGGATAGTAACAAAATGGCCACCAAAGAGGTCAGTGTTTTTCCTAACACACATACACAACAAAAGCAGAGTATAAAGAAACTATTTTTTAAAAAGAAGAATGGGAGGCTTCAAAGGATGATGAAAAAGTCGATGTGAGTGAAAAACGGAAAATTGATCTGATGTAAAGAAATGTAACATATTTAAACTAGACTCTAATGCAAAGCACATTAATTGTGAGCTATACTAAACAATAAATTTAGAGTTAGCCTTCTGATTTCAAAGTCACCATATAAATGAAATCTACTGAGAGAATGTGGGCATGGATGAGTGAAATATTGATTGCATACTTTGGGCTGAGTAAGATTGGTACTTATCTAGCAATAAAGAAAACAGAATCTGGAAAATGGCCATTCTAAGGACTAAGTCAACAGTCGTTCTTTCACTCACCCACTTATTCATTCATTCCAAAGGGAATTTTCTCTGTGCTCACATCTGTTTCAAGTTCTGGGATAACTCATTCACTCAAAACAGTTTATGCAGCATCTGTGCTGGGATCTGGGGATACAAAATGAGTAACCCACAGTCTTGGCTGTCAAGGAACTTATCAACCAGTAGGAGAAGCCAGACACATGCAAGGAAAATGAACGCAGTGCTCTCTATGACTGATAGTATGTGCAGCATAAAGTCAGGTGACAAAGGAAAAAGTGGCCAAACAGCAGAAAACAGCTATGGAAATTCGGAGCCTACAATGAAAATACATTTCTCCCTGTCACCTGCACCCTGTTAATGCTTCAAAAATTTCAGGGATTTTTATGTGGACATTAATGTTTTTCACCTGGAGGCCGATGAACAGGAAATGTTTGCTCAGTACGAATAAAGCACTATTTACAATCATTGTGATTTACTGAACCTCTTTGGACACATATTGCCAGGATAAGCATTTCCTTGTGGAAATAAAGATCAGAGACGATAAACACATTCGAAGCCAGTTGTCCATTTCCGGTGCTTTGATTTTATTTTGTGATCTCTTCTACTAGACATTTTCCTGTGGTTAGCTCAACACATAATTTATGCAGATGTATTCAAATTTATGAAAATTCATATTTCCAAATTACTAGATGAACAGAAGAGGTCAGATTTCTCATTAGTTTCTCTAGCCCTTGATTTAATTTGTTTTATATATTATACCTGTGTTAGTTTGTTATCTCTCTTCTCAGGTTGATTTTACCTCTATAATGTTCTCCAATGTTATCTTCTCCTTCCTGTTTCCGCTGCCAGTGTCCTAGTTCAGAGGCGTTATTACCTCTTACCTGTACTACTGTAATTGCCTCCAGACTTATCTCTCTTCTTCCAGTCTCAGCTTGCTCCTTTCCAATCTATAAATTATTGCTAAATGAATCTGCCTGGAGTGGAACTTGATCATATTTTCCCCAGCTGGAACACCTTTAGAAATTGCCGACTGCCTACCATATTAAGTACAAACTTCTCACCTGATATGTCAAAGTCCTCTAAAGCCTCACTCTTCAAAGTCTGGTGTGCATACCAGCGATATCAACATCATCCTGGAGCTTGTTAGAAATGCAAACTCCCGGGCCTCAGCTTGGATCTCTGATTGATTCCGGCACACTAAATTTTGAGAAGCACTCCTCAAAAGCACCGCCAAGCTTCCTTCCTGTCTTTGTTGCCCATTACCCCCTTTCCTTAGCCCCAATACATGATTAAATTAGTCCTGAAAACACCTTTCTGACTTTGAACTCTGACGGCTCCAAGTTCAAAAACCACAGAGCACAGCATTCTGTTGTGGTGAACTTGTCTTACTATCATTTTGCTACCTCCTTGAAGGTAGGCGTTAACAGATTATTCATCTCTGTCTCAACGTGATGGTAAGCAAAACAAGCTCCCACTCCCTGGGTGATACTCAACACTTGCTCAACTGGGCCATGAGAAGAAAACCTGCAACTTCTTTTTCTATTTATTTTTATCCCATTCTTTAATTCTCCATGTTATTTAGGTTGTTAATGTGTATTAACTATTAATATAGTAATGGATACCAGTTCTTTGTTAATAGACAAATACTGCTTGTTCAAAAATATTTTGACTGATATGATCGCAAGACCAAAAACGTTTGCAGATCACTGCCTGACACACCAAGTATATGTTGTTCTGCAGGAATTAAAGAGCTATTTGTGGGGCTTCCCTGGTGGCGCAGTGGTTGAGAATCCGCCTGCCGATGCAGGGGTCACGGGTTCGTGCCCTGGTCCGGGAAGATCCCACATGCCGCGGAGCAACTGAGCCCGTGAGCCATGGCCGCTGGGCCTGCGCGTCCGGAGCCTGTGCTCCGCAACGGGAGAGGCCACAGCAGTGAGAGGCCCGCATACCACAAAAAAAAAAAAAAAAAAAAAAAAAAAGAGCTATTTGTGAACTGAATTGAAACTCTACACTGACTCCACTACAGCATGAGTAAGACTATTTGATGCAGGTGAGATTTTTAATTTCTTCAGTCAGATAAGTTTCCAAGTTTCGAAGAAAGCTGCTGCAAAGTGTTAAAAATTAGCATTTTCATTGACTTACTGAATAAAAGTTAAGCCTAAAGATGTTTGTGAAACTTCAATTGAGGAAATCATTTTAACCCAGCAATAGGAAACATCTATTCAAAATATATTTGCTTTAATAATCATCAAGCAATGGGAATTGACAATTTAAGATTGTTTCCTGGATTATGATTCCTATTTTGAACACAGTCTTTCCATAATTAAGTATGCTCTGAGAATATAGGTTAATTTTCTTATGATGGACTAGAGTTCTCTATACAGGACCTTCTCTCCTGCATCACTACTAGCTTATTGCACACTCCATAGCTGCCTTAAGCACCTCCACTGACCTGATAAAGTCTTTCAGGAAGAGGCTACCCTTGCCCTCTCTGCTCCCAGGCTAGGGCTCCCTGATGCTCATATAAAAACTTCCACCGGTTATATTAAAATACTTATCACATTTTTTGGTAATGTTTTGGCTAACTGTTAAATTTTCTCAAGGACTAGAAGCGCTCTGAGGGCAGGGGTTATGTCTATCTTGTTAAATGCTCTATTCAAGGTCCTTTGGCACATAGTAGGCACTCCATCAAATTTGTTGAATAGATAAATGAACCAAGGAATACATTCATTACAAAATTTATAATGGAAATTTGGTCTCCTAGCTTAGCCTTAAGATTGGTTATCTGTAAAGTGAGATAATACTGACTTTGCAGGATTTTTTTATGATTATGTGAAATTAGGTATGCAAATCATACTTCAGTGCTTAGAAATGGTACACATTAAGAAAATGGTAGCTACTATTATTAGTATTATCATCAGTATATTCTTACTATCACTTTAGTAAAATTAAGAAATCCATTCACAATGCTTTAAAGAAAATACATCAATGGAACACAAAATTATATTTATATTTATTTTTATTTATTTATTTATTTTGCGGTACACGGGCCTCTCACTGCTGTGGCCTCTCCCGTTGCGGAGCACAGGCTCCGGACGTGAAGGCTCAGCGGCCATGGCTCACGGACCCAGCCGCTCCGCGGCATGTGGGATCTTCCCGGACCGGGGCACGAACCCGTGTCCCCTGCATCGGCAGGCGGACTCTCAACCACTGCGCCACCAGGGAAGCCCCGAACACAAAATTATAAAAGAAAATATAAAAACCATCCATCAACATTAAATCAGAATAAAACTGCCATAGCTAATAAATAAATTTATAACAATAATATATTATTCATTAAGAAAAATGAGATGCAGTGTCCATATCATAGTAAAGTTATTTTCACCTCTACCTCACTATAAAGATGACAGTAATTTTGCTATGAACATATCCAAGAAAACTAGAAAAACAACTCCATCACACTTACCAAATTAATAAGCAATCTTTCAGAAAATGGAATATTCTACCACAAAAGGACATTAGTCCCAAGAGCAATGCTGTGATAATTTTCTTGAGAAAGACTTATTTAAAGAGAAAAGAATGTTGAGGTACTTAAAAATGGAATCTGGAAATTTGACCCAGAGTAGATTTATGGATGGCCTCACTGATGAGCTATGCCATGTAAATCATATAAGTATGCTTGGCTACCCAGCTGAAGTGCTATCCATTATAAAACGGCACTTTCATTTCAGAAATGTACGTCACTTCAGAAATTCTCAGACATTTCTGGACTGTCTGACCCTTGGACATTAAATTATGAACACACTGACCTTTGATCTGGTAAATAATGCATCTTTTATATAAAGCACTTAGCCACCATCTCCCCAAAATCATGTACACTGTGTCACAAGCTATAGATTGAATGTTTGTAGAGGAGGGCTATAAAAGAATTTCCATGTAAACTGAATTATAAAGTGAAGACATGCCACATAACTCATCCAGTGAAAACTGGGAATGTTTACATCATTGAAACAATTTTACCAACTCCTAATTATAATTTTAGTGGTTAACTAATACAGTTAAACTTTTGGAAGGGACTAGATTGCCACTTTCTTTGTAGTAGGCGCTCTAGAAGCATTTCAAAATGTATTATCTAGGGACTTACCTGGTGGCACAGTGGTAAAGAATCTGCCTGACAATGCAGGGGACACAGGTTCAATCCCTGGTTCGGGAAGATCCCACATGCTGCGGAGCGACTAAGCGCGTGCGCCATAACCACTGAGCCTGCGCTCTAGAGCCCGAGAGACACAACTGTGGAATCCCACATGCCTACAGCCCGTGCTCCGCAACGAGAGAAGCCACCACAATGAGAAGCCCGCGCACCGCAACGAAGAGTAGCCCCCGCTCACTGCAACTAGAGAAAGCCCATGTACAGCAACAAAGACCCAAAGCAGCAAAAAAAAAAAAAAAAAAAACCCAAAGAAACAAAGAAAGAAAAGTATTATCTAGTTAAAATCCTGAGGATAGATCTGTGAAGTACGCATTTTTATTCTCTTGTTACAGATGAGAAAATGAAGTGAGAGATTAAGTGACTTATCCAAGACCCCAAAGATAGCAGAAGATGGTGCTCATTCTCTGGAATACATAATTTTGAGATGAAAGAGCAATGGAAAAACACAGATTTCTAAAAGATGTGTGCCGAGTGTGATGAGGTTCCCTAAGCATCATTCAGAGGATTTTTTTCCATCAACACTGACACCGCAGATTGCAATATTGGTAGAGATCATTACCAAATTAAAAGTGCATATTTTCTAAATACGGATCAATGCTAGCTAACTGATAAACGAGATATCCCTAATGTAGTCAGCAATCAGCATCGTTTTCTAGAGATTCCGAATTGAGTTAGGGACACAAAGTATCCTTTCCTGTGTTTTCCTATAATTAGACAAAGTGCAAGTGCTTGCAAGAGATATACCCAAGAGTCCTTTAAGGTGGGAGTAAGGGGGACATAAACGCTTTTAAAAAGTGTAGCACTGTTAATGAAATAAGGAAAAAAATTCCTTGGGGTCATGCTAAATAAAGGCTTCAGGGACAAAGTAAAAAATTAAAGTCAAGGGCACAAATGTTCTGCTTTTAATCCTTTATAGGGACTTGGGTCATTATAATATTACATATCTTTTATTTCAGAAAATAACTGAACACATTACCCTTTGACTTTCTTTTAACTCTTCATATTAACCTAGCAGGGAAACTAATTTTTTCTAAAAAATGAAAGTTAATGTAAGTACAATAATAGCAATGATAGCTAACCTTTATTAAGTATTTACCACACCAGGCACTCTACTAAACTCTTCATGTGCATTATATCGTTTAATTCTGACTACGATCCTGCGAGGTAGGTAATATTGGTGTATTAATCTCTTAGAAGATAAATCTGAGGTTTAGTGAAGTAAACTAATATGCCCAAGATCATGCAGCTAATAAATGGAAGACTTAGAATTCAGATCCATTTCTGCTATGTTATCAAAAAAGATTTCCCCAATAGTAATCCACTAAAAAAACGACACCGTGTTATTCCCTATACTAAGACTTATTAACATCCCCTATATCAATATATTATTCCCTATGTAACACAAGTATTGTGCTTGCTCTTGTTTTATTACAAATCCTAGTTACACTCACCACTGATCTACAGAAACGATATCCAGCACACCTATACAAACATGACAACATTCAGGAATTCATGTGTTGACTCTATTTTTTTGTTTGTTTTCTTACCATTGAATAGATTTGTTCAAACATTTCAGAACACTTCAATGAATTATGAGAATAAATACTAGAAGGTGGAGATAGAGAATGTGTTTTCCTTCCTCCCAATTGTTTCTTCTAAATGAATTGTCCTCTTCTTCCTCCAATAAACTCAGATGGTTTGAAGCTCATGCCATCAGACTGCATCGCCCACCTTCCATCAAAGCTAGAGTCATGTGTGGACCTCCTTGTCATTTCCCCTTCTTCAGTAAGAGCTGTAGAGCACGAGTCACTGTCCCATTCTCCCATCCACATTTTGGTTATTTCAACATACACAAAGGTACTCCATCTCACACCCTGGCTTCTCAGTTCTTTTATCTCCTCAAATGCAAGGATCTTTACCTTCACCCAAAGGTCATACCCAAGATTTGGTCATACCCAAATCTTGTCATCTTAATAACGGAACTAATCCCCAAATCTACTTTTCAAGACCCCACTCTGTAATGATTTTAGGTAAAGGGTTACTAGAACATTTTGACCTTCTGCATTAGAATTTGATATTTGATTAACTTTCCAGTTCTGATCCTCCAGAAACAAATAAAGGCAGCATATCAAATACGTTATAATGCCACTTGATTGTGGTAGAAATGAGTCCTGATTGGTAAATCTCACGTGGACTGGAAGAAACTGTAAAGGAATAATAAATGCCTGATGTACATGTCATATCTTTGGACTTCCCTAAGTGTGATGACTTGTAACTAAGCATGTTCCAGAGGCTATGACTACAGATTTGATACAAGAGATAGTGACTACTAAGGAATGAAGCTTTTAGGCCTGCGTGCTTCCCGTACATGCCCAGTGGGATTCTAGTTCCATGGTATGGGGAGTGGGGGGATGAGACGGTTAAAATGTAGCACTCTCAGATGCCTGTGGGGACTGCTACACAGACTGCTTTAAGTCCAGCTCTCAAGGGAGAAGGACACTTGGTGCTACTCCCTGTTTTATATCCTTGTAAGTGAATACAATGCCAACTGTGGCCTATGGTAGGCTTCTGAGTCTAAGTCTTTGGTTCTAAGAAGATACCTCAATAGGTGTTACAATCATGGTCTTCTCTTACTATCTCATTTATTGTCATATCTCTACTCCAAAATACGCTTCAACTCAAAAAGGTGCACTGTGCTAGGCTTATGGAAAATTACAAGTGGTGTGGCACACTGAAAAGGAAGTATATGTACCTTTGGAGTCAGATCAGGGTTTGAAATCTGCCCAGCTGACAGCCCTTTGGCTTATTTGCTTACCTTCCCTTAGCTCTGATTCCTCACTGCAGAAATGCTTTAGTGACACATAACTTGCAATATTGTTGAGGGGACTAGATTAGATGCATTAAAAAATTAAATAATAAGAAATTATAAATATATACTGTTTATAATAGTAAGATATTAGATCTATATTTTAATGTACATATTATAAAGTATTGATTTATAATTAAATTAATACTTTGGGTGTGTTCATCACATTATGCTAATAAATGTTAGAAAAATAAAAGCAAAAATAAAATAACGACTTAAGAAGAAGCTAGAAATATAATACATGCTCTGAAATAGTAACTACTATTTTCATGTTAGAGTGAAGGTAGAATATAACAAAATCCTTGCTTGCAAGAAACAATCCACTCGAATGCATGCATATTTGAAATTACTATATTCAATGTGCTATTTCATATTTAAAGGAAAGACTCATGAGAAGGGTCAGTATGCCCAATTTAATAAGAAGTCACAATTTTTTATAATCCAAAAATCAGCATAAGTCAAGTCATCTACTTCTTTTTGGTGGACATACTGTTGTATGAATAGTGTGTTTCAAACAAAGGCAGTTAATGAAGACAATGTATGTACCTGAGGGCTCCTGTTAAACTGGGCTTTTAGTCAGTCATGGAAGAATGGACTTATATAAAGACAACAGTGGAACTTTCACTATAGAGGGTCCAAGTCTAACAACAAACAATGCCTCATTCAGTTAACTTCAATTTAACAAAAATTTTGAACTCTGTCAATTAAGAATGAATTTTATTTTACATGTATGCTTTTATAGCACACCTCATCTCAGAAAGCATTTAAGATTGCTACAGGGGCTTCCCTGGTGGCGCAGTGGTTGGGAGTCCGCCTGCCGATGCAGGGGACACGGGTTCGTGCCCCGGTCTGGGAAGATCCCACGTGCCGCGGAGCGGCTGGGCCCGTGAGCCACGGCCGCTGAGCCTGCGCGTCCGGAGCCTGTGCTCCGCAACGGGAGAGGCCACAACAGTCAGAGGCCGGCCAAAAAAAAAAAAAAAGATTGCTACAAAAGTGGATAGAATTTACGAAATGAAGAACTCTTTCGGCACCAAGTGAGTGAATGATAGGTAGATTTGGCGAAAGCTATAACATTAACGTCAGGGCCACTAGAATAAGAACTTGTCTTCTCAAAAGGAGTGCTTTGAAAACAAAAACACACTAATATTACTGTTTAAGTTCTAACCTTTTTGGTGTAAAAACTTAGCTTAATCACTTTACAACCATGCTTCCCTGGAAGGCAGCTGTAATATGCATCCTTCATATTGTCGTAGAGAGGAAGAATAGGACAAACTATTAATACTTTTTGTGGATGAATTTTCCAGATTAACTAGTAACAATTTTGATTAAGAGAACTACAAATATCCAAATCAGGAGCAATGAGCGGAAGATGAAGACCCAGGTGGGCACCAGAGAAACCGCATATGTGTAAGGCTTTGTTGGGAGGGGGAGTGCAAGGAAATTATAGAAAGTAAATCTGGAAAAGATGTGGATAATGAACATGCAAGGCCTAACAAGTGCTGTTTCTGATGAAAAAAGCAGAGAGTTATGGGAGATGGTTTTCAAGCTTTCTCTCTAATTGTTCTATAATGTATATTTCCTTGTGTTCAGTTTACATGCTTATCCTATGATTCAATTTCTGCATTATTGTGTAAGGTCTCAGTCTGATGATGAGAAGTATATCCTTCTAATTTCCCTTAACCATTACTGAAATCAAGTACAAATGTAATAGCCACATTCTATGATAGATCTCCATAAACTAAATGATTGGATTTGTTCAATGTGCTCAGTGTAATTTATGTTATAATCAATTATGATAATGACAAAAATGACAAGTTTATTTTGGAAATGCTAAGAGTAGGCCAATAGCTGAACCTCAGGTAGCAAAACTATTATGCATATGCTCACAGAAGTTCTAATTTTCTAAATTAACTTTTCTCTTTCAAAATAAAATATCCATATTGTTTTATGATACATGAGATTCCATCTGTTAAAACCATAACTCAATCTCTAGCATCAAAGGCCTTTGGATTACATCTTAAATATTTTACCAGATAAATTCAAATGAGCAGGATTATTTTATTGAGTTACCAGGAAAAAGTGAGATGTACCTAATGTGGCAAGCAGAATAATGGCTTCCCAAAGACATCCACATTCTAATCTCCTGAACTTGTGACTGTTACCTTACATGGCAAAGGGGAATTAAGGTAGCAGATGGAATTAAGCTTGCTAATCAGTCAACTTTATGATGTGAAGATATGCCTAGATTACCCTGGTGGTCCCAATGCAATTCTCCTGGCTGGTATCTTTTCTGTGCACTCTGGCCTGACTTCCAACTGTCAGACCTGAGGGCTTTCCCTGGCTACCTGAGTGGCTCTTTCCACTTGCACTATAAGTAGAAAGAACTGAAAACTTAAGGCCCCTAGGGAATAGCCCTAAGCCGATGACTGATGGGAGCTGGTGTATGAAGGAAGCTCCCGTGATACTCAGATAAAACAACTCTGAGGCAGATGCTCTACACTGGTTGCTAGGGTCCTCCCCCCATTAGGATCTCCAGCTGTCCCCAGTGGTGACTTTCTTGGTAACACACCCTTTACTGGTTGACTTCATTTCTTTCAATCATTCCAAACCACTGGTTCTCATGCTTCAAGATGGGAGACCTTTGAGAGGGCATCCTAATTACTGAAAGGATTCCAAAAATCTAAACACACTAGATGAATAACATGTATTAGTATTTTTTGAACATATGTACGTGATGTAGTAATAAAGCATACTAGATCTTTCATTATGCACTTCTTACCAATGGCTACCACAAGTATCATAATTATCCTGTGAGGAGTCTACAAAATATTTTGATCACATAAAATTGCCATCATAGTTTGGTATCTTTTAGTCTAAATGGATTCTTTGTTCTGTTCCTAAGTAAAGCAATGATAAAGAAATCACAGAGACAAATGATTATCAAGCAGGGAAAAATTTTGAGTGCTAGATTGATAGGAACGAGACAGCTGTAAGCATCTGAAAATAAAGTATTACATCAAAACGAATTTGGAACTATCCAGGTACCTGGAACTATACAGCCTGTTCTTCATGAGAAAGTTAGGTCTGCACTTAGAATAAATATAACCACTCCAAAGGCTTCAGAAAGTCACTAGCTTGGAATAACCGACATCGGAGTTATCCAATGTACAACTGCTCTCTCAGGTTGTTGGAAGAAGTTGAAAACTCCAAAGATTTCATCTGACTCAGACTGACAAAAGGGAATACGATTGTTTAAAGGTATGTTTTTTGTTGCTAAGTGGAGAAGGTATCCTGCTAAGAGAGTAACAGTGTTTTCATTGACTCTATAAAGAATATTCTTCGAAAACAAAGAACCAGTCTTTGCGTCTTTGGATGGACAATTATATGAGAGATCCAATTTTTAAACCATTTAGATATCAAGTAAAACATTTGGCTTAATGACTGATGTCTGTTTTAACCCCAAATAAGTGATTTGATTGACTGTGTCTTTGCCAAGGCGATTATGTCTTTACCATGACAACAGTTGTGGCAATAGTGAGCTCATCTGAGAATATGCCATGCTTTGCTCACTGTGTATCACTGAAATACTCTCTTATTTGCACGAGAATAGAGGAATGATCAGTGATTCAGAAACTCATAATTCTTCTACCAATAAACCTAAACAGTCACCAAAACAAAATAATGTGAAAATCTGGGGAGCCCTATACCTTCCAGAGATTATATACAATATATAAATACTATATATATAGAATATATGTGTATGTGTGTTTATATATGAGTATATGCATGTTATACATACATTATATATACTTTACAAACATATTTAATATATGCATATATCACAGATTTACATACATGTACATAGCTGTGTATGTGCACATATCACACAGACTTACATACATGTATGTAAATGTGTGTACATGTACGTAAATGTGTGCATGTGTGTATATACATATTACGTTGGGGGGATATACACTCTATGACACAAACTCTTAAAATGAAGGAAGGAGTAATTAAATAACTGAATAGCATTATAAAAATCTCTTACAAAATTCTAGCATCTGGTAATTCATTAATAGGTACCTTCCATTTGTTGTCTGACTGACCGTCACTGAATATAAAAATAGTACTGCATTGCCCCTGGAAAGTTCTGCTCCACTGGCAGTGATCATATACTTCAAGAGACGCCTGTCATGGCTGTAGTATAAATCAGTAATACTTAATATCTATTCTTCTATGTTGGTAGAATTAATAAAAATACTAATTGGCCTCTTTGAAAAAAATTCTCTATATGTGGCAGAGCAACGTGAAAGCCTTTTGAGTATGCCTACTATCTACAGCCTTATGATTCTGAAATAATAACACAGCTTACGATTGATAAAGTCACAGGGCCTAAAGAACTTGTGCAGAATGTAGAAGAGAATAAATTATAGCAAGAAAGCATAGCAGTGATGAATCTCTCCAGGCATTTTTCCCCTCTGAGGTAGAGAGGATACAACCATTATTCTTATAAATGGGAATTTCATCCTAGTTTTGGTCACTGTGGTAATATCACCCCACTCTTGGCAACAAAACACACTTACACCCACACATCGCAATCTCAACCCTCTAGGAAAAAGTGACCAAGAATCCTAAATCAAAGATTTCTTTATTAACACAGACATAAATTCTAACTGGGTATACAACTTTTGTGTGTGAGCATTTTTGCCCTCCCTTTTATATCTATAGATATTTAAATAAGAATAATCCTGACCTGCAAATAAAACATAAATCTCTACCTTAAAATGCTCAAGAAATTTCAACTGCTTGTGTTGAGGTGGGCATGTGACCACAACCATAACACCCAATTTTGATACGTCACAGAATCCTTGGGCTGTGGACTGATTCGGAAGAAAATGAAAGAGACAGAACAACGGCTGCCAACGTATTCTCCTTCTGTGTCTCCCACACTCTAGGACAGTCTGCTTATGGGAACGAACTGCTGAAACTTCAGCCCGACGAACCATAACTAGGAATTGTGCCAAACTTCCTTGGAATGGCTGCTTGTCAAGGATTGTGACCTGCCTTATAGAAAACCATCTAAATTGGAAAAAGAAAGGTGAGTTTATTTTACAACTAAGATCTCAAGCAGAACTGAAGATTGCAGCCTTGATAGTTTTTTCTTCTTAGTTACGGGTTACTTCTGCAAAACCAGTTAACAAGTTTGCTCTGCTGCTTCTACAGTGTAGTGTTGGCAGAATAAAAGTAAGATTAGAGGCCGAGAGATATTTTCCTGCGAAAACTGGAGAGCAAAAGCCCAGATTTTACCTTTCCTCTTATAACACTGGACTGTGAACATCTTTTTTCATGACTGTTCCCGGGAACCTAAGAGAACTTCAAAAGCATTGTATTCTTAGGCCCTAGTCCAAGCACATAAAAGGTGTTCAAAATATTTTGTTCAATGAACACACAAATAAGAAAAGCAGGGATGGCTCTAGGTAATACTTCCTATTAAATTCATTCAACAAATACTGATTTACAATATGGTGTTTAGTTGATTAAAAACAAAAAAACTTGTTGCCTTAATGGAGTTCACGTTCTAAATGGATAAGTGTGGGAAAGAAAAAAACAAAATACATAAGCAAAAACTATATAAAGTGTGATGGTGAAAACTGCTCAAGAAAAAATGAGAGAAGGAGAATGGGAGTGGGAATTGCTTTCAAATTTTACAGTGGCCTGGAAATTCCTTAACTATAGAGTGATTTGAGTCAAGACCCAAAGGAGGCGAAGGAGTGAAATATAAAAAAAAAAAATATTTGGAAGAGGAGTTCAGCTAGAGAAAACAGCGAGGGCCAAGTCCCAGAGGCAGGAACGTTCTTGAAGTGTTTGTGGAAGAGCAAGGAGGCCACTGTTGCTGAAAGAGAGCAAACAAGAGGGAGAATGGGAGTGGAGGAGATCAAGCCAGATCAAAACTTTGTAGCACCTTATAGACCCCTGTAATTTGGTATTTTGGCTTTTTCTCATTGTAAGATCAGAGGTCTTTGGAGGTTTTTGAGAAAAGAAATAGCAAGCAGTAATCTCTATTTTAACAGACTCACTTCACCAGCTGAGTTGAGAATAAAATGATGGGGAGCCAGGCAGAAGCTGGGAGTCAGAGGGCTCTTGCATTCATCCAGGTGAAATCAGATGAACCAGGATGCTAGCAGCGGAGCTGGTGAGAAGTGGTCACAGTTTGCATACGTTGTGAAGGTAGAGACAATAGGATTTCTTATGGATCAAATGGTGGGTGAGAGAAAGAGGGAAAGAAAGGCATTAAGAATTACTTTCAAGTTTTTCTCTTGAGTAACTAGAAGAATGATGACGCAATTAACTGAGACGGGGAAAGAATGGTGTGATAGGTGGTTTGGGGGGGATAATCAAGAGTTTGATTTTCAGCACGTAAGGATGAGGTTGAGATACCTACTGAGCGTCCAGCAGGCAGTCAGGTATATGAATCTGGTGCTTCTGAATGACCACCATTGTCTCCTCTCTGGTTTCCTGGCTACCCATCCTGCCTCCCTCTAATTTTCACTTCATACTGCCATTAACTTTCTGAGACACAGAACTAATCATTTGGCTTACTCGATCAAAATCACTTGATCAGTTAAGACTGACTATACAATGAAGGGTAAATGCCTTAATAAGGCATTAAAAATTGGCCATAACTGGATTAATTCCAGACTTATTTCCCTATATCCATACCCAAGAACACTAAGTATGACTTATTAGTCTCCATGATCATATCAATATACCATTGTTCTCCCCAAGCCCCCAAACTAGAATAAGATTCTCCTCAACATGCTGTTTCTGTGGATCTTCTAAATTCTGCAACCATGAGTCTAAGATTCAAAACCTCTCTTTGATCATCATATCAGATAGTGTGACTGCATCTTTCAACATTTGTGTTCAGATATTGCATAAGTCTAGAGTTTTACAAATGTTATCACTGGTACTTGTTAAAATGTCTTGATAAAAGCATTAAAAATTAAGTTTTCGCTCTCATACAGCACCTTGTAGGATGTCTTAAATAGTAGACACTAAGTTTGCGGACATAAATATGCTCCACAGAGGTATAAACATCGTCAAATACAAATGTTTCATTTTTTTCTGATTACACAGGTTGTAGTTTTATGTTGTTCCCCAAGTTAAATATATTTCGTCAGCCATTTTAAAATTATTTCAGATTTACAGAAAACTTGCAAAAATAGAGAATTCCCGTATATGCTGCACCCAGGTTCCACTAACGTTCATATATTATATATCCACAAAAGAATTATGAAAACCAGAAAATCACAGTTCATATAGTATGATGAATTGATATGCAGATCTTATTCAAATTTCACCAGATTTGCCACTAAGGTTCTTTTCTGATCCAGGATCCAACTGATCCCACACTGCATTAGTTGCCATATCTAGTCTCCTCTAGTCTGTGACAGTTCCAGAGTCTTTCTTTGCCTTTCCTGACCTTGAAACTTTTTAAAAGTCCTGGCCAGTTATTTTGTAGTATATCCCTCAATTTGGATTTGTCTGATGTATTCTCATAGCTAGGCTGAAGTTACAGATGGTAGCAAAATTATCACAGAAGTGATGTTGTGTCCTTCTAAGGGCATCATATGAGAGAATCCAATCTATTCTTCAGTTAATTCTAATCTCAATAAAAATTGCTTTTTAAAGGAGGAGATTAGACAAGACTACTAGATAAATTATCCTAAATCATTTAATGATTTTCATATGGTATAAATGAAAATTGACAAATTAAATACTGTTCATCCATACTCTGTCAGAGGTAATTGAAATAAATAAATAAATCAAAGCTATTTATTTTAAGGTCTCCTGTTCTGGCTGAAACAGGAGTCATAAAAGAGTTTTTAAAAACTTACTAAAATTAATATTTTTGATACAAAACTGAAAAAAAATCTATAAAAACTATTAGAAATAATCTCCCTTCACCGTAACAGTTTCATTTTGTGAAATATTAGCATATCCTCTAATGGTTTCATTATTTTATTAGATTATGACTGTCTGTTGTCTTTCAACACGCACATTTGGTCCTTTTTAAACAATAGAGATATAACACTTGCAAATTAGAAAAGAGTTTACTGCTTTCCAACAATGGAATATTTACAAAAATACCCCTAGGGTAATAAATACATAAATGAATAACAATTATTCATTATGAATACTCATTCATTATTTACAGTTTTTGCTGAATATTACATTTTTCACATAGAAGATACAATGCCCCAATTATGCTCATTAACAAAGCATTATGTAGAAATCTTTGTTTCTTATATTTTTTTTCCCTTCAAAATTCTACCCCTCACTCATGTAAAGGATATAGGCAAAGACTGAAGGCAGATTCAACAGGAAATAATGATAGAGCTTTGCTTTAATGGTAAGAATAAAAGTAATAGGGTACCAAAATATTTGTTCACACTGTCAATAGTCAATGTTTTATTTTCCCACAATATTTCTTATAAAGAAATGTCACATCTTAATAATTGATTCTACCCTTTCTAAGTTTTATTGAGATTGCTTTACAAATAGCCTTTGATCGCATCTGCTGGAAAATGTCTTGAGCTTAGACTATGGGAACATTCACAATGTTGCAAGAAAGCAAGCATAGAAACTTTTCTAAGTTTTATACACACACATGCTAATATTAATCATAACAGTTTTACATTAATTGAATATAAACACCTTTTCACTCTTGTGCTTCACTTGATCCACCCATACTCATTGGGTTGGCCAAAAACTTTGTTCAGGTTTTCCCCATAAGAGCATACTGAAACACCTGAACGAACTTTTTGGCCAATACAATAATAGTCTCAAGACGTGTCTGTCTTTATATTCTTATCTGTAAAATGAGAATAATAATTGTGCATGTCAAATATTTATTGTGAAACTACATTAAGCTTTTTAAAGTGCTTGATTATATAGTAAATGCTCAATAAAAGCCATGTGTTACTATATCGTCTTTACTAGTATCATCATCTAACAGATTCTCACACAGAAACTATCCTAAAATTTCCAGAATTCAGTGGTTGAAAATTCATCTAACTCACACTTCTGGCAAAGTAGCACCTCTTTTATTCCTGAAGAAAGCACTTATCAGTGGATACATGTATATTAGTTTTATGTATTTTGCTGTATTCCTCATTGAAATGAGAGCATGTTAAATGTAGCCTACAGGTACTTATTAATCTTTGCTTCTTTCTAGTGTCTTCTGTATCAGATGCTCGATAAGAATTTAATGAATTAAAACCATCCTTACCACTGTTTATTGTTTCCACCTTAATGGTATCCCTTTATACATATCAGTTTAAAGTTAATGTTACTACGAAATTGAGTTATTTGTAGTGAGGTGGATGGACCTAGAGTCTGTCATACAGAGTGAAGTAAGTCAGAAAGAGAAAAACAAATACCGTGTGCTAACACATATATATGGAATCTAAGGAAAAAAACGGTCATGAAGAACCTAGGGGCAAGATGGGAATAAAGACGCAGACCTACTAGAGAATGGACTTGAGGACACGGGGAGGGGGAAGGGTAAGCTGGGACGAAGTGAGAGAGTGGCATGGACATATGTACACTACCAAACGTAAAATAGATAGCTAGTGGGAAGCAGTCGCATGGCACAGGGAGATCAGCTCGGTGCTTTGTGACCACCTAGAGGGGTGGGATAGGGAGCGTGGGAGGGAGATGCAAGAGGGAAGAGATATGGGAACATGTGTATATGTAAAACTGATTCACTTTGTTATAAAGCAGAAACTAACATGCCATTGTAAAGCAATTAAACTCCAATAAAGATGTTAAAAAAATAAATACATAAATAAAGTTAATGTTACTATACTACACCTAATTCCAGAAACAGTTTTAGTGGTACAGCAGATTATATTGGTATTATTTTTTCAAGTCATGCCCAAGCACAGATTTTTTAATCTATTTCTTGTTTCCACCATTGTTCTTTTCCCTATGCCATGAAAATGCCATGTTCTGGATAGTGGTTATTCCTTTATCCTGGATTCAAGAATGAAGAGGACACACAGAACATCGCCACAGCTGCTACATGGCAAGTAACACGAGAGAGACGTAAAGCAATGCCATGGACATATATACACTACCAAACGTAGAATAGATAGCTAGTGGGAAGCAGCCGCATGGCACAGGGAGATCAGCTCGGTGCTCTGTGACCACCTAGAGGGGTGGGATAGGGAGGGTGGGAGGGAGACGCAAGAGGGAAGAGATATGGGAACATATGTATATGTATAACTGATTCACTTTGTTGTAAAGCAGAAACTAACACACCATTGTAAAGCAATTATACTTCAATAAAGATGTTAAAAAAAAAAGCACTGGGGTTTGGGAGTTGTATATTATCGTCGTTTGACTATGCTGAAGCTGACTAACACAACTGGCTTACAAAAATCTATTCAACAACATAAGAATAAGAAGAGGAAAATCAAGGTAAATGGACAACAAAGATGAAAGCATAAGCTAAAGCCAAGAGAAAAAGAGTATGCAGAGCTGCATATTACTGAATTCTATTAAAAATTACAATATTATTCTTCTGTTTAACATGTCTGCTTTTCTGTTTTACCATTTTCTATTATTTTTCTCATTAGTAACTCATGAAACTATTCCTCTCTCCTTTCCACTGGTCTTTCTTCCCTCCTGGCTATTATCATGCTCCATAAAATATTCTCTGAAGGCTAAAAGATAGTTTTAAAAGGACTTCCCCTGGGACACCAGGATTCTTAGATACCTTTTGCTTTCCTCTCCCTCATACTGCAAATGGACCCTGGGGAAATGGGTTACCACAGAAATCCAGCACTGTTGCCTGCCCTTCTGTAGCTGGCTGCAAGAGACAGGCAACCAGGTTCACTCGGAAAATACTTAACACCCTTTCCAGAGTTCCTCTACACCGTCTTGAGACTGGAGCCAGTGCCAGGCTGGGAAATGATTCTCCTCCATTTTACATTGTGTTTAAAAGGCTCCTACATGATGCCTCTGGAAAAACTCTTATGGTTAGTATTCAACATAGCCTTAATATTTTAAACACCAAAATAAGTTATAATGTTAAAAATATTAAAGATTAAGTGATGACATTTCAACATTTCTTAATTTTCCTATAGTCTTTTTAATGTCTTTTAAATGTTAATCTGGCATTATCCAGTTACTGCAGGAAACTTATATAGTTTTACCCAGCTGTCAACTGTCAATTCTCCTATTAAATACTTGAAGGTGGGGCTTCCCTGGTGGCGCAGTGGTTGGGAATCTGCCTGCCAATGCGGGGGACGCGGGTTCGAGCCCTGGTCTGGGAAGATCCCACGTGCCGCGGAGCAACTAGGCCCGTGAGCCACAACTACTGAGCCAGTGCGTCTGGAGCCTGTGCTCAGCAACAAGAGAGGCCACGATAGTGAGAAGGCCCGCGCACCGCGATGAAGAGTGGCCCCCGCTCTCCGCAACTGGAGAAAGCCCTCGCGCAGCAACGGAGACCCAACACAGCCAAAAATAAATAATTTTTTAAAAAAAATACTTGAAGGTGATGCTAAAATGCAATTTAGCCACTGGAGAGTTATTTGTGGACCAGCAAGATTTAACCACTGACATTTTTTTTCCTAGTGAAATCACTAGTGTCATTCTGACATCGTGCACTGAAGGATGACAAGTTCTCTTCTTACAAAATCAAAGATTACTTTTAAAAGGGCTGAATCAGCTTTGGAAGTAACAATATCTGGCTGAAGGGATGTTTTAATGCATTCTAGTTACCTCAGGGAAAACGTAATAGCTTATGGATTCAGCTTCTTGTGTGTGTGTGCTTGAAAATGTAAAGTAATAAGGTATGGAAGCACATGAAGGAAAATATGTATTTAAACTTTAAGGAAGAGTTACATGTACAAACTAAAATTGCTTCAGTGATTTTTATTGAAAAAGCGAAAAGCTAAAAGAAATAATACTCCACAGTTGCTTTATAGAGTTCTCGTTAAAAGTCAACAAAAACATTAGGCTAAGCTATTCAACATACTATGTCGATTCTGGCCCACTTAATTTCAAAGGGCAAAGTGACTTAAAAAAGGTCACAAATTACATCAACATTATCATCATACATTTTAACATTTAGCTTTGGCAAGCCAATAGCAGTTGCTTTTGCTAATCATTCGTATGACATTTAAAAAGTTACAGACAGGAAATTATTTATTTTTCAAACAATTTAGGATTTAGATACGTTAATTAACAAAAAAAGTAAACAGTCATTAAATAGAACAGACATTTAAAGTTAAAATATCCTCACTGTAAAGTAGGGGGAGTACTAAGGGAAGATTCAAGTAGAAGAAGAGTAAAGTATTGTACATGTATCCACTACCTACTCAGGAAAACTTAAGTGAAGAAAGAAGAAAATCTCCAGCAAATTTTAGAACACTTTAAACTTTATTCTGCTATGGTACCAGCTGATAAGTGTAGTACAAAGGGGGAAAAAAAAACCCTGTATAAAGTGTCTTTGTAATTTTTACCCAAATAGTAGTGGATGTTATTTCCATTACTTAAACTTTACCCCAAAGAATTGTGCCTTAAGCATAATGTAGGCATCGACATTATAACACTTGTGCAGAGGAGAAAAAAAGAAACTTTATGTGATATGTTCTGGCAAAGAGCTTCTCTTCTCACCCCCCTGCATTTGTGTATGCATATATGTGTGTATGCATGTGTGTGTGTGTGTGTGTGTGTGTGTAACTGTTTTTAAACAAAGCAAACAATTTTAGTCTAGCTGAGGCCAAGGTAAGCAGGAAGCCATCTGGAGCAGCCTAACGGATTTTATGGCTGTGTGCAATTGACACTGTGAGCGCGATCAACTTGAGATTCAAGTCACCACCTGCTCCTTCCACACAGCCTAGACCTAAGCAGGTTCCTGCCTCCACAATTTAAGGGATACTTAATGGGGTCAGCTCTGATACAAGCTCTTATGTTAATAACAACTATATTACTTACCAGCTATGTAATATTAGGCCAATCCCTTCACCCTATCTCTGCCTCAGTTTTCTCCTAACAATTCGCCATTATAGAGCATTTACTGTTATACCCGAGGCATTGTACTAAGCACTTTCAACACATTATCATTACTGCATAATCAAAATGACTCTAGAAGCTCGTTACTGATAGAAATTCCACCTGACAGGCAGAGAAACTAGGCTCAGTAACTTCTTCGAGATCACACAGGAAATACCCTAACCAGGATGCCTATTTAGAAGTGAAGAGTCCAAATGCTTTAACTACCAACCTGTATGATTATGTAGTGACAGTACAATTTAAAACTTACAAAGAGGCATGCTACTTTCACAAAGCTAACAGGATGCTTACAGGGAAAGGGGATTTCATTTAAATGTCTGGAGTCCAGGTTTCTAGTCCACCTATCTCTTTAATTAAATGTTCATCACTGTGAAAGTCTTTACATAATTTATCTAAAACTTTATTAAGGATTTCAGGATTAGCACAAATTGATATGCTGGTATGCCCTCTAGAGCTAGGTTAGGAGAGAACCCATAATGAACTGGCATTAACACAAAGCAAAAATTAAGTTGTAGTGGTCACGGCAAAATAAATCAAACTCGTATAAAGGTTCTATTGATTTACAGGAAATAGAAAGTACAGAGAAACATGTTAAACTGCATCTCATGGATGTAATCAGTAAAAATCAGATTATGGGAAACTTCATTGAACAAAGTATTTTGATTCTTCAACAAACAAACTGCAAGGGGGCAAAAAGATGGAGTGGGATCCTATCGATTCAAAGAGACAAAATATAAATCAACCAAACATCATGCATGGACCTTACTGGATCATAACTTAAATTTGAATATTTTCTATATATTTGATGATAAAAAGAAATTATCGTTATTACTTTAGCTGTGATAATCACTTTAAGTTTATGTTAGAAAGATTTCCATTTATATCTATGTGTGAGATAATATGATAGTATCTGGGATTTGCTACAAAATACTACAACAGTGGGAAAAGTGAACAAGGGAAAGGATGGGGCAGGACTGGCCATGGGTTTGTGATTCTGGTGACTGTTGAAGTGTGTGACAGGTACATGGTGGTTCATTACTCTTTACTTATTTTTTTTGTATGTGTGAAATTCTCCATAACAACAAAAAACTGGCAGTAGACCCAGAGAATTAGAAAAGCATCACTAAAGAAGCCTAGGAGAGGAGGCTCATGTAGGAAAACGGAGTTACAGTAGGGCTCACTGACATCTTAATGCCACTCTTTGAGTCTTGAGCTGAGGGGAAAGGCCCATCATCTTGCGAGACACTAGAGAGGCAATCCCAAGAACCGAAAGTGAATGTGGGAGTACAGTGAACTGGCAAGATAAGCATGGCCACCCACAGAGACTTGCTGAGAGAAGAGAGAACAAGTGAACTCTGAAGGGGCCTAAGGTGGGTAGAAAAAGAAGCACGGCAACGATCTTACATAACCATGATGGTACACATTTATCAGCAGTGGAAATATATGCTGTAAGCAAAAAATTGCTATTTGTTAAATGTTAAAAGTGAAGCACGACACACCTATTAGGATGGCTTAATTCCCAACAGTGACAACACCAAATGCTGGTGAAGATGTGGAGCAACAGGAAATTCATTCATCGCTAGTGGGAATGTAAAACGGTACAGCCACTTCGGAAGACAGTGTGGCATTTTCTTACAAAGCTAAACATAACCTTACCATACCATCCGGCAACACACTCTTGAGCATTTACCCAAACGAGTTGAAAATTTATATCCACACAAAAACCCGCACACAAATATTTACAGCAGCTTTTTTCATAACTGCTAAGAATTGGAAGCAACCAGGATGCCCTTCAATATGTGAATGTATAAAATAATCTGTGGTACATCCTTGCAACGCAATATTATTCAGTGATAGAAAGAAACGAGCTATTAAGCCATGAAAGTATGTAGAGGAAATTTAAATGCATAAAGTGAAAGAGCTAGTCTGAAAAGCTTACACGCTGTACAATTCCGATTGTATGACATCCTGGAAAAGGCAAAACGATGGAGACGGTAAGAAGATCAATGGTTACCAGCAGTTGGGGTGAGTTGAGCGAGGGATGAACAGGGAAAGCACAGAGGATATTTAGAGCAGTGAAACTGTCCTGTATGATATCATATTTGACATTATACATTTGTCAAAGCCCAGAGAACTGTACAACACAAAAAGTGAACACTAATGTAAACTGTGGACTTTAGTTAATAATAAATCAAAATGGTACAAATGAACTTATTTACAAAACAGAAACAGAGTCACAGATGTCGAAAACAAACTTATGGTTACCAATGGGGAAAAGGAGAGGGATAAACTGGGAGATTGGGATTGACATATACACACTACTACATAAAAAATAGATAACTAATAAGGACCTACTGTGTAACACAGGGAACTCTTCTGAACACTCTGTAATGGCCTATATGGGAAAAGAATCTAAAGAAGAGTGGATATGTGTATATGTGTAACTGATTCAATTTGCTGTACAGCAGAAACTAACACAACATTTTAAATCAACTATATTCCAATAAAAATTTAAGAAATAATAATATATCAATATTGGTTCATTCTGTGATAAATTTACCATATTAATACAAGGTGTTAATGGGGAAACTGTGGGGCGGAGGGAGAGGAAGTCTATAAGACCTCTCTGCATTTACTGTCCAATTTTTCAGTAGACCCAAAACTGCTCTAAAAAACATGCTAATCTTTTTTTTTTTTTGAAGGAAAGCACAGTAACTACTGAAATATGCAATCAGAACTGTTTGCAATCCAGGCTGATAATTCAAGACCTGAGGGAGAACTCGGTGATTTGTCATTTGTCTTCCTCCTCATGCTCTGAGCCAGGGATCTGGGGCAGGAAAATAACACCCAGTATGAGTTTTCTCTCTGGGGTCCTTGTATTCCCCAGAGGAGCTGGCATTGCTCTTGAGGGTGTGTCACCCTTCATACAACCACTCACTGCAGAAATAACTATTAGAATCAGAAGCACAACTTAAAAGTCTGGAATTCTCCAGACTAGAGGAATTTAAGTGTCTTTGGTAGGTGGATTCTCCTGGACACTTATTCAGGGAAGCAGAGGGTGAGATTGCTAATATCTGGTCTGCCACCTACTAGGAATCTGACCTAGCAGGACATATATGCTCATTATTTCACCAGGAGACTTACCCTCAGAATTAAAAGTATTTTATTTTCGAGATAAAGAGAGATGCAATGAAGGCAGTTATGCCAAATCTTTCCACAGAGAATGCCCCAGGACCAATAATTAAGAGTATTTATCTATCTTATCAGTCTATCTATCCAACTAAAGGAAGAACTAATTAATTTATACACATTCAAACTAATCCCAGAAAGTAGGATTATAAAATGCATTCAGCAAAATAATTACAATTGATGATGATAATTATAATAATAATAAAATGGATGATGATATCAAGATAAATTTTTAAAGAGAGGCTTAACACTGAATGTAGAATAACATTATAGAGCTGTTGATCAAGGAAGCCCAAAGGCTTGGCTTAGAGCTCTCCAGCCCCTGCACTTACGGGAAGCATGGCCAGTGAAGTCATTTGAAGAGTCCATGGGATAAAAAGAAGCCAGTTCTTCAGAAGAAGCACAGTGTTATTAAGCACACCGTTCATCATCCTTATCTGAAAGCTTTGGGACCAAGATATGTTTAAAAAGCAGGCTTTCTGGATTTTGGAGATTAATACAGTATATACTGTACCAAATATTTTGAAAAATCCCCAGGACATCCTGGGGAAGCAATCTAGAATTAAACATACTAATATTTCTGCACTTAAACATACAAATATTGAAACTTCAGGTAATAAATTTAGCTCGTTATCCTCAAATGAACTTTGGCATCAGACTTAGAGAAAGTGTTGTTTTGAGAGATTTGTGGATTTGTGGCTTGCAGATACTAGGAGGGCTGCTTCTCGTACAGTCTTCCTCCAGTAAAGCCAGAAAGCCCAAGGGAGTTCAGAAAAGCTCTACCGCTATGACTGGGGGTCAAGGACAGCAGGCCAAGCGGACAACTCCAGCTCCCTGAGCTTCTATTTTGTCAAATAATAGATCTTTTGTGCTTGAATACCCAGAGCCGTGGTTCTCAAACTCTAGGATGTATCAGAATTCCCCACACTGGAGTAAGATAGTATGTGAGCTTTGGGGATTTTTACCAAGTTCCCCAGATGACTGATGGCCACCAAATTTGAGAGCCACTGATCTAGAGGAATAGAAAGAAAGCATATTCTTAAGGCCATCCCTAAATCTTATTATTAGACACACCAAATTCTAGGTTATAGGGCCAGAACGGTCCCTGAAGTGCTGATACGCTGCACCATTGGTTAAAAGTAGAGGTTAAAACAGCCACCAATTAAGTTTGCCTTCTGTCTTCTAAAAAATGGAGAAATTTTAACAAGCATGAGCCAAAAATGTCCCTCTCACACTTTGGGGGAGGTATTGCTCTACCGCAAAGTAAAGAAGAGACAGAAATAATCACATTTCCAAAATATTAGATGAGATTCTTTGATTACTCTGTCCAGGATGGCCAGCTCATCCATACTGCCAGTGTATACAGGCACACAAACCAGAAGGTATGCACAATGTAAAGCCTTCCATGAATTCAAATTCATTCGATAAAATGGAAAACCGTATTTTTTTTCTGCTACTATGAAAAATGTCAAGAGCCTCGCACTGAGATTTACTGCACTGAGTTGGCACTGGGCAACTATATGTAATGTGAAATGCGCTAACATATCATGCAGCAGCTGAATATGCAGGCAGAACACTGCTTTCTTCTCAGCAGTGGCTGATACGGCCACAGTCAAACCCTGCTCTTAATCATCATAGACTCCAATGGAAAGGTACATCGGACAAACAGCCACCATCCCCAATTACCACCAAGATAGCGTCAAATTGACTTTACAAATCTGTGTTATTAATGCTTTGACATTTTCAGAATAAAGTGTATTTTAGAATACTGGTAGCCAAGTAAATACTTTTTTTGAAACTCTAAGTAAGCAAAGGAAGTAAAGGGGGGCAAAGTGGGAGACGGAAAGGAAATTAACATCCACAGAGCATCTGTGAAGAGTGCAACCCTCTAAATGCTACACATATAATAGGCCTCTTGCTTCTCCCTAGTGAATAGGGGAACGTCCAGTTGATATGGGTCACTTACAATGGTGAATGCCACATTTAACTGGACTTTCTACCTGAGTCCAAGAGGTTGAATCACGGTGCTGGAACATCCACTGAATGTCACTATCAAGTGGCACAGTTAAAAGAAGGGCAGTGTTTAATTATATGAGAAGTAAAATGGCCTGGAGTTCTGAAATTGCAGAATGCTTGGTTAGGTGAACAGTGTGACCTCCTCCATGCTAAGCCAAATAAGAAATTTATAATAATTTGGCTATATTCTTAGTCAGTTGCTGATAAGTGACAATGCCTTGACTCAGTAACAGTTTTTTGCCACTGGATCTACACAGACAATGAAGGATAAAGGACAAATGTATTCAAGAATAAAAAAATCCAACGACAAATCAACTTCAAAATGAAATCATAACTGATGTCTAGAAAGTTTTCAATGCCCTAAAAAAAGAGTCAACACTTCCCCGCTCATGACGTATCAGCATTTATGTACAAAAAATCGAAAGAATGCGCTGCGGTGTTTTGGGTAACTAGTTAACTCTAAACCCACTGTTTTCTCTTTAATGCTTGCAAGCACAAGAAGCTATTGGAAGGGCAGCCTCCCTGTATCATCTCTAGTAAAAATAGAGCTTAGAGTGGTTAGTAAAGTTTTCCTGATGATTTTCTGAATCAATTCAATTTACAGATGTAATGTTGGTTAGTATGAAAATCTTCCCTTTCAAAGAAAAATAGAAAGCATGGGTTTTTTTAAGAAAATCACATTAACACTAAACCTTGGCTATTAAAAAATCCTCAATCATTTCTTCATATAAGTTAATTTATATCAATTATAGAAAAGTTAGAAAAATGAAAGAGAAGATTAATTCCACAACCTAGATATAAAATTTTATTATACATATCCTTTTAGTCATTCTCTATTAATTTTCCCTAAACACACAAACACAAAATCATGAGTGTGTGCATTTATGCCTGTTATTTGAATAAAATCGATTAGGTAATAAATTATACATATCTAAAACATTCATATAAAAAGATTCTAGGGGCTTCCCTGGTGGCGCAGTGGTTGAGAATCTGCCTGACAATGCAGGGGACACGGGTTTGAGCCCTGGTCGGGGAAGATCCCACATGCCGCGGGGCAACTAGGCCCGTGAGCCACAACTACTGAGCCTGCGCGTCTGGAGCCTGTGCTCCACAAGAGAGGCCGCAACGGTGAGAGGCCCGCGCACCGCGATGAAGAGTGGTCCCCGCTCGCCACAACTAGAGAAAGCCCTCGCACAGAAACGAAGACCTCACACAGCCAAAAATAAATAAATAAATATTTTTTAAAAAAGATTCTATATGAAAATAAAGTATATCCTCCTGAATTTTTGTAAACCACCTTAAATAGTGGAGCAGAAAAGGTCCCCAAAAGTAGTGGTTTTGAACTGCAAAAGAGATGACAGAACATGGGACAGATTCAATTGTCTCTCTCCAGTACTGAGTGCCAAATATAAAACTAAACATTATTGTTCATGTCTTAAATCAATGTTCCACCAAATAAAAATGAAGATTTAACCACTGATGTATGGCATTAAAAATTTCCCCATCCGTTCATTTATTCAGTATTCTCATTAAGATGCTATTTCTTAACTAATACTCTCTAGAACTGAGGAAACAAAGATGAATAAGAGTTCCCACCCTTCAAGAACTCACAGTCAAGCCAAAGATACAGAGAAGTAAGCAGGAAATTATAATACAGTATGATAAATGCTGTGAGAGCCCTAAGTGGAACACAGCTGCTAAACCATCCATGAAACGGGGATCAGCAGGGAAGCCTTCTTAGAAAGGGTAATATTAATTTTAGTCTTGAAGGACTAGTTGGTTTTAACTAGACAGAGAGACAGAAGGGGCTTAGGGAGAAGGAAGGGCGAGATAAACACTGGGAGCAACAACAATCAAAAACCTAAAGCAAGAGAGAGACTGGCAGCTTCTTCACTATTCAGGTAAGTTAGTTAAGTGGGAGGTGGGAAGAGGAGAGAAGTGAGGCCAAAAAGTTAGACCAGGGGCCTTATGTGCTAGGCCATGGGTTTGAGCCATGGTCAAATGGTAATGAGGTAATATTGTGGGCTCAGACTATCTCATCTGGAAGTGCACAGCGTTCACTTGCCTTCCTTAGTGACGGTATTTTTGATCACCCTATTCAAAGTGTTGTTAAATTTACTATAATGGCTATTATTTTTCCTTTGGAACTATAAATAATTTGTGGGGAGATTATTTAAGACCATATGTTATAGACAGAGTGTTTGTGTCCCTCAAAATTCATATGTTGAAGCCTGAATCTTCAATATGACGGTATTAGGGGGTGAGGTCTTTGGGAGGTAATTAGAAAAGGTCAGGTAGGTGGGGCCCTTATGATGGGGATCAGTGCCCAAAAAACAGACCAGAGAGCTTGCTCTCTCCTTTTCTCTCTGCCATGTGAGGACACAGCAAAAAAGCCATCTTCAAGATAGGAAGTGGGCTCTCACCACATACCAAATCTGCTGGCACCTTGATTTTGGATTTCTCAGCCTCCAGAACTGTGACAAATAGATGCTTGTTGTTTAAGCCACACAGTCTGTGGTATTTTGTTATGGTAACCGGAACTGACTAAGATAGCATGCAAATAAGCTCTTCATGAAAGCCTGATGATTCTTGAGTGAAACAATCTTTGTGGAGGTTGACTTATGAGTTCCAATTTAGGCAGGTTAAATTTAAGGAGCCTGTGGGAACTCCAAATGGAGATGCAGTGTAGCAACTGCTACATTGTACTGACACTCAAGAGAGAGATCAGGGCTGGTGATTTATTTCGGGAGTCCACAGAGATCTAGACAGGGGAATAGATAAGGAGAAAGAGGCGTTTATTAGAGCAGTGACTCTCAAAAGGTGGTCCCAGCACTAGCAGCATTGGCCTCACCTGAGTACTTCTAAGGCCCCCATTTCATATCTACTGAACCAGAAAATCTGGGGGTGATGCCCAGCATTGTGTGCTTTGACAAACCATCCAGGTGATTTTGTTGCTGCTAGAGGTCGAGGACCACTGAACTGGACAATGTAATGTGAAAGTATTTCGTCTGTATCTAGTAAGTTTAGATGATGCTAATGATGAAGAAGAAAGAGGAGGAGGAGGAAAACAAAACCACCACCACTTCCACCACCATACTGTAGGATAATAAGCCTAACTTCCAAGTCGCTTTAAAAGCACTGTTTGTAAAAAACAGCATCAGCTTATGAAATGAGTCATTTGGATTATCCATGTATTATACTGTATTGTACAACAGGTATTTGAATTACATATTAGAGATTAAGCTGATCTTGAGGACCCACAGAGAGTAATTACATATTGCCATGCGTGACCAAAGGTACAGCTTAACTATTGTTCTTCATCGTTTAAATAACCATTATCCAGAATTACAACTTGCTAGATATTTGTAATTTGCCTATTTCTTGTGAGAAATGAATTATTAAAAGGTTCACACTATAGCTGAGTTACTTTAAAAATATAAATATACTACTCAATAGATACAAGCCATCACTTACTAATTATATTTTCAAAATGCCTCTAATTTAAATTCACCAGTGATTGATGTGGTAAGACAAGCAGTAAGCACAGGAGATAATTTAATCAACAAATGACCCTGTGAAAAGTGATGAAGGTAAGAGTTTCATTTAATTTTATGTCACTTTTTCATTTCTAAAATGTTAACTTAGGTTCTGTTCATAGGTGGGCATTCAATTTGTTACTCACATTCATTAGAAAGTAACTAACCACACTGAAAGGTCTTTTAAGGACCATGAATAGTGTTTCACTATCTTCTTATCTTTTCATTTTGCCCTGAGTTCTCGACCAGCTATGAAATTTAACTTTTCCTGCATAGCTAAGTATGTGAAAGTGAAACTCCCAAGATACCTTAGGAAATTCTAATTATATTTAATGCACATGTTATTGAGAATAAAAATTTTAAATGGGAAAAATTAATCACAGACTTTGTGAAAATGTTTTTAAATTATGAAACCCAAGAGTAGTTATAATCAAACTTTTAATCACCTCTAGAAATTATCTCTCTGCAAAAACATATTTTCAACTAAAATGGGCACTCAACTCACAAAGCCATATGTGGAAAAAAATTATATCTGAAACCATTCCATTTGTTCTTGACAGTCTGTGTCCGCGTCATTATACTGTAAAATTAGCTGTTCCTAGAAGCAGCCACTCTAACAACAAACTGAGCATTAAATATATGCAAGGCACTTTGTTAAGTCAATTAAATGTATTACCTTTAATTCTTCAACCAACACCAACACGTAGGTAGGATTATCCATAATGTACAGATGGCATATTTGAGTACTAAAAGGTTATGTTGTGACTCCAAAAATCTAAACTCTCAGCCACTTTGCTCTGTGTACGTTGATTAACTAATCTCTGACTCCTTTTTTTTTAATATTCCAGAAATTTGTTTAAAAGTAAGCCCATATACATTTCTCAAAGGTCTTTCTGAGTACCCTTTTGCTTGATCTAATCCCTGTCTTCCCTTCCACTCCTTACCAAGTGATACACAGCAAAATGATGGCAGTCAGAACAGAACAAAAGCCCAAGTCTCTGAACTCCTGGTGTTCTACTCTGCAGAGTAAGATGACCATGCGTTGCACAGCCCAAACCTGATCCCAGGTAGCAAATGGCAAATGAGGGACTGCAGAGATACTTCCTGAACCTATTCAAATGTATTTCTCAATTAGAGTAAGTTATCCTTCACATGCTCAAAAACAAAATAGCAAAATACATCGTTTTTCCCTTGCTACATCTTTTCTATGCAATTTAGTTTTTCATAGAGGAGTCTAATGATTTCCTACGATCTATGAGAGTAGTATTATTTATTAGCGATACAGACTTTTGTGAGTAGTACAGGCTGGAGGGCAGGCTCTCACGCACAGAGCTCCAGTATCTTTTATACTTCTCTCATTTTTGATTGGTGGACAATTTGGAAATATCCTTTGGGTCAATTCTCTCCCACATCTTGACTAAAGAATTAAATTCAATAAAAATTTTTGAAATGCTAATTTTAGTATTCTAATATGTTACCATATTTTAAAAGTATATTTATTTATATTTCCGTAGTTTAATCATTAAGTTGTAAATTAAAATTCCATCCCCCAAAACAATGGATGGGGAATAGCACAGTAATTAGGAAAATCTGGAACAACACTATCTATCACAAATACCACGCAAGCCACAAATGGGAGCCACGTGTACAGTTTTTAAATGTTCCTGTAGTCACATTCAAATAGGGAAAAGAATAGCTGAAATAACTTTTCAGAATATATGTATTTAATGCAATATATCCAAAGACTACCATTTCAACGTGTAATCAATATTAAAATATAATACTTTACTTCTTTTTCATATTAAGTCTTTGAAATTCATCGTGTGTTTCACACTTACAGCACATTTCAGTTCAGACTAGCCACATGAGGACAGTGGCTACTATACTGGACAGTGCAGCTCCAAAATTAACCTTAAATAATTTTTTTTGCGGTACGTGGGCTTCTCACTGTCGTGGCCTCTCCCCTTGCGTAGCACAGGCTCCGGACGCGCAGGCTCAGCGGCCATGGCTCACGGGCCCAGCCGCTCCGCGGCATGTGGGATCTTCCCAGACCGGGTCACGAACCCGTGTGTCCTGCATCGGCAGGCGGACTCTCAACCACTGCGCCACCAGGGAAGCCCCTAACCTTAAATAATTTTAAAATACATTCGTAATATCAATAAAAAAGCACCACATTTTCTCTTCCTTTCTTGACATAGTTGCTCTTCCTTTGCATACTATAAGTAAAAATAATGCTATAAAGACATAGCCAATAGTAATGAGATATCCCACACAATCACATCAATACACATTGCCCACAATTTACTATGGAGTATGTCATAATGACATTTAACACAGAGAAGTCTTAACCATGTTTTACAGTTGAATATTTTCATATGTATCATCTGAATATCTTATCAAATTTGGTTTTAATCTGTTTACAAAGTTTCCTTCTAAACTAATTAAATTTTCAAGGACCTTTCTTTTCTTATGTTTCCCGAATATAAAACCACTCTAGAAATGTGCTGTTCTATAAGCGACATTATCCCTTTGCATTTATAAACCTGAAATGTGAAACTACACATATACTCCCGAAACTGCTTGCTCTTCTATTTTTACATTGCCCTTTAGAAATTTCTAGTGCTTAGCCCAAGGGCATGGCTAGACAGTAAGAAAAGAAAGCTCTTTCTGAGCATGTCCCTCAGCATAATGTCAGAGCTAGGATCCATTTATTTCAGAAATGTTTCCAAGCATCAAGCCAGAGTAATATCAAAAACGAGGAAGGCACTGCAACCAGTAGTCTCTTGCAGTGATTCTACTCCATGTTCACCTTAATCCTGACACCGTTTTAGTCTTTCCACTGTTATTAACTGCTACCTTTTTCTGCCTTTGCTAATCTTAAATTCATAAGTACAACCAAACTTTGGAAAATAAATACTTCAAAATGCTTTCTTAGGAATCTTAGGTAATACAAACAAACAATGGTTTCCCATTAGGCTCACGATGAAGTATGGAAAAGCACCCAATGTACAGCCAAGCAAGAGACAGCTTAAAAACTGAAAATATTTAAACCAAAGTAAACTAATTTTTAAGAATATTTATTGTGGAATATTCATAGCAATTAACTTTTATGACTAGAAGATAATATTTAATCTAATCTGTTAATATAGGTTCACATCATAAGTGACACATATTGCTAATTAGAAACGGAGATTTTATTATACTGAAAAAGACACATATAAAGATGCTAATTAATGCTGACTTATAAGAGTTTAAATAATGATATGCCACTTCACAATGGGTCACATTTCTTTTTTTTCTTAACATCTTTATTGGGGCATAATTGCTTTACAATGGTGTGTTATTTTCTGCTTTTTAACAAAGTGAATCAGCTATGCATATACATATATTCCCATATCTCTTCCCTCTTGCATCTCCCTCCCTGCCACCCTCCCTATCCCACCCCTCTAGGTGGTCACAGAGCACCCAGCTGATCTCCCTGTGCTATGTGACTGCTTCCCATTAGCTATCTCTTTTACATCTGGTAGTGTATATATGTCCATGCCACTCTCTCACTTCGTCCCAGCTTACTCTTCCCCCTCCCCGTGTCCTCAAGCTCATTCTCTATGTCTGCGTCTTTATTCCTGCCCTGCCCCTAGGTTCTTCTGAACCATTTTTTTTAAGATTCAATATATATGTGTTAGTATACAGTATCTGTTTTTCTCTTTCTGACTTACTTCACTCTGAATGACAGTCTCTAGGTCCACCCACCTCACTGCAAATAAGTCAACTTCATTTCTTTTTATGGCTGAGTAATGTTCCATTGTATACATGTGACACATCTTCTTTATCCATTCATCTGTTGATGGACACTTAGGTTGCTTCCATGTCCTGGCTATCATAAATAGAGCTGCAATAAACATTTTGGTACATGACTCTTTTTGAATTATGGTTTTCTCAGGGTATGTGCCCAGTAGTGGGATTGCTGGGTTGTATGGTAGTTCTATTTTTAGTTTTTTAAGGAACCTCCATACTGTTCTCCATGGTGGCTGTATCAATTTACATTCCCACCAGCAGTGCAAGAGGGTTCCCTTTTCTCCACACCCTCTCCAGCATTTATTGTTTCTAGAGTTTTTGATGATGGCCAATCTGACCGGTGTGAGGTGATACCTCATTGTGGTTTTGATTTGCATTTCTCTAATGATTAGTGATGTTGAGCATCCTTTCATGTGTTTCCTGGCAATCTGTATATCTTCTTTGGAGAAATGTCTATTTAGGTCTCCTGCCCATTTTTGGATTGGGTTGTTTTTTTTTTTTTGATATTGAGCTACATGAGCTGCTTGTAAATTTTGGAGATTAATCCTTTGTCGGTTGCTTCATTTACAAATATTTTCTCCCATTCTGAGGGCTGCCTTTTCATCTTGTTTCTGTTTTCCTTTGCTGTGCAAAGGCTTTTAAGTTTCATTAGGTCCCATTTGTTTATTTTTGCTTTTATTTCCATTACTCTAGGAGGTGGGTCAAAAACGATCTTGCTGTGATTTATGTCATAGAGTGTTCTGCCTATGTTTTCCTCTAAGAATTTTATAGTGTCTGGCCTTACATTTAGGTCTTTAATCCATTTTGAGTTTATTTTTGTGTATGGTGTTAGGGAGTGTTCTGATTTCATTCTTTTACAGGTAGCTGTCCAGTTTTCTCAGCACCACTTATTGAAGAGGCTGTCCTTCCTCCATCATATAGTCTCGCCTCCTTTATCAAAAATAAGGTGACCATATGTACGTGGGTTTATCACTGGGCTTTCCATCCTGTTCCATTGATCTATATTTCTGTTTTTGTGCCAGTACCATACTGTCTTGATTACTGTAGCTTTGTAGTATAGTCTGAAGTCAGGGAGCCTGATTCCTCCAGCTCCATTTTTCTTTCTCAAGATTGCTTTGGCTATCCGGGATCTTTTGTGTTTCCATACAAATTGTGAAATTCTTTGTTCTAGTTCTGTGAAAAATGCCATTGGTAGTTTGACACGGATTGCACTGAATCTATCGATTACTTTGGGTAGTAAAGTCATTTTCACAATGTTGATTCTTCCAATCCAACATGGTATATCTCTCCATCTGTCTGTATCATCTTTAATTTTCTTCATCAGTGTCTTGTAGTTTTGTACATACAGGTCTTTTATCTCCTTATGTAGGTTTACTCCTAGGTATTTTATTCTTTTTGTTGCAATGGTAAATGGGAGTCTTTCCTTAACTTCTCTTTCAGATTTTTCATCATTACTGTATAGGAATGCAAGACATTTCTGAGCATTAATTTAGTATCCTGCTACTTTACCGAATTCATTGATTAGCTCTATTAGGTTTCTGGTGGCATCTTTAGGATTCTCTATGTATAGCATCATGTCATCTGCAAACAGTGACAGCTTTACTTTTTCTTTTCTGATTTGAATTCCTTTTATTTCTTTTTCTTCTCTGACTGCTATGGCTAAAACTTCCAAAACTATGTTGAATAATAGTGGTGAGAGTGGACAACCTTGTCTTGTTCCTGATCTTAGAGGAAATGGTTTCAGTTTTTCACCATTGAGAATGTTGTTGGCTGTGGGTTTGTCATATATGGCCTTTACTATGTTGAGGCAAGTTCCCTCTGTGCCTACTTTCTGGAGAGCTTTTATCATAAATGGGTGTTGAATTTTGTCAAAAGCTTTCTCTCCATCTATTGAAATGATCATATGGTTTTTCTCCTTCAATTTGTTAATATGGTATATCACATTGATTGATTTGCATGTATTGGAGAATCCCTGCATTCCTGGAATAAACCCCATTTCATCATGGCATATGATCCTTTTAATGTGCTCTTGGATTCTGTTTGCTAGTATTTTGTTGAGGATTTTTGCACCTATATTCATCAGTGATACTGGCCTGTAGTTTTCTTTCGTTGTGACATTGCTGTCTGGTTTTGGTATCAGGGTGATGGTGGCCTCATAAAATGAGTTTGGGAGTGTTCCTCCCTCTGCTATATTTTGGAAGAGTTTGAGCAGGATAGGTGTTAGCTCTTTTCTAAATGTTTGATAGAATTCACCTGTGAAGCCATCTGGTCCTGGGCTTTTGTTTGTTGGAAGATTTTTAATCACAGTTTCAATTTCAGTGCTTGTGATTGGTGTCTTCATATCTTCTATTTCTTCCTGGTTCAGTCTTGGAAGGTTGTGCTTTTCTAGGAATTTGTCCATTTCTTCCAGGTTGCCCATTTTATTGGCATATAGTTGCTTGTAGTAATCTCTCACGATACTTTGCATTTCTGCAGTGTCAGTTGTTACTTCTCCTTTTTCATTTCTAATTCTATTGATTTGAGTCTTTTCCCTTTTTTTTCTTGATGAGTCTGGCTAATGGTTTATCAATGTTGTTTATCTTCTCAAAGAACCAGCTTTTACTTTTACTGATCTTTGCTACAGTTTCGTTCATTTCTTTTTCATTTATTTCTTATCTGATCTTTATGATTTCTTTCCTTCTGCTAGCTTTGGGGTTATTTTGTTCTTCTTTCTCTAATTGCTTTAGGTGTAACGTTAAGTTGTTTACTGGAGATGTTTCTTGTTTCTTGAGGTAGGATTGCATTGCTATAAACTTCCCCCGCAGGCCTGCTTTTGCTGCATCCCATAGATTTTGAGTTGTCATGTTTTCATTGTCATTTGTTTCTAGGTATTTTTTGATTCCTCTTTGATTTCTTCAGTGATCTCTTCGTTATTAAGTAGTGTATTGTTTAGCCTCCATGTGTTTGTATTTTGTACAGATTTTTTCCTGTAAGTGATATCTAGTCTCATAGCATTGTGGTCGGAAAAGATACTTGATACAATTTCAATTTTCTTAAATTTACCAAGGCTTGATTTGTGACCCAAGGTATGATCTATCCTGGAAAATGTACCATGAGCACTTGAGAAGAAAGTATATTCTGTTGTTCTGGATGGAATGTCCTATAAATATCAATTAAGTCAATCTTGTTTACTGTATCACTTAAAACTAATGTTTCCTTATTTATTTTCATTTTGGATGATCTGTCCATTGGTGAAAGTGGGGTGTTAAAGTCCCTTACTATGATTTTGTTACTGTCGATTTCCCCTTTTATGGCTGTTAGCATTTGCCTTATGTATTGAGGTGCTCCTCTTTTGGGTGCATAAATATTTACAATTGTTATATCTTCTTCATGGATCGATCCCTTGATCATTATGTAGTGTCCTTCTTTGTCTCTTGTAATAGTCTTTGTTTTAAAGTCTATTTTGTCTGATATGAGAATTGCTACTCCAGCTTTCTTCTGATTTCCATTTGCATGGAATATCTTTTTCCATCCCCTCATTTTCAGTCTGTATGTGTCCTTAGGTCTGAAGTATATATGCTCTTGTAGACAGCTTATATGCGGGTCTTATTTTTGTATCCATTCAGCCAGTCTGTGTCTTTTGGTTGGAGCACTTAATCCATTTACATGTAAGGTAGTTATTGATATGTATGTTCCTATTACCATTTTCTTAATTGTTTTGGGTTTGTTATTTGTAGGTCCTTTCCTTCTCTTGTATTTCCCGCCTAGAGAAGTTCCTTTAGCATTTGCTGTAAAGCTGCTTTGGTGGTGCTGAATTCTCTTAGCTTTTGCTTATCTGTAAAAGTTTTAATTTCTACGTCAAGTCTGAATGAGATTCTTGCTGGGTAGAGTAATGTTGGTTGTAGGTGTTTCCCTTTCATCACTTTAAATATGTCCTGTCACGCCCTTCTGGCTTGCAGAGTTTCTGCTGAACGATCAGCTGTTAACCTTATGGGGATTCCCTTGTTCAATGGGTCATATTTCTAATAAAATTCATAGAAAAAATATTTCCCTAATAAAGGATGAAAACTTCTCACCTATTGAATAAGTACTTTGTAGAGAATTATTGTATAGAAATGCAGAAATAAGTTACTTCATTTAAATAACATGTGGTAACCCACTTCCCCATGTATGTTTTTTAATGCTTATATAACTTAATTCATAGGCTATTTTAAAGTATTAAATACCACCTAGCCTGGCAAACATCACGTGCTCTGTAAATCAGGTTGTAAACTGGAAGTAACTGAATGGATGTGGTACACAGAATAACACCACCCAAAGATGTTCATGTCCTAATCCTGGGAACCTGTGAATATGCAATCTTACATGGTAAAAGGGATTTGCAGATGTGATTAAGGTTAAGAATTTGAGATGCAAACATCATCCTGGATTATTTGTGTTGGCCCAACCTAATAATGTGAGTCCTTAATCTGGACACCCTTTCCCACCTAGGATCAGAGAGACATGTTATTATAGAAAGACGGGTCAGAGACATGTGACTTTACTAGATTTGAAGATGGCGGAGGGGGTTACAAGCTAAGAATTATTCTTCATGACCTATTTGGTTACCCTAAAGTATCGTTTGGACTGGAAGGAAATAATAATTTAATTCTGATCTTCATTTACTGGTATAAAGAGGTAATAATTTGGCTCTCTTGCATTTTCCAAAAACTTCCAATTTTTTTTTTTACGTTTCTTTAGGAATTTATGGTATTAAACATATTTTACATATTTAATTTCATTGAAGATATCAATCTTTTTAAAATTTCTAACTATTTCTGCAGTTGGCCATTGTGAACCCCTTCAATTTGGCTCCTTAATTTTTGTCAATAAATCCAATAGTCTTTCATAGCTTTCCGGCTTTCTGATATGCCATATGTCCTAGATTTATCTTGACTATTCCCTGCTGTATATACCTGGAATCAGCTATTCCTCCAAACAGATATGGTATTTTTTTTAGTAGTAAATACTCTGGTGTTGTATCTAAAAGGACACTGACATACAGAAGGTCATCTAGGTTTTCTCCTATGTCATGTACTAGGAGTTTCATAGTTTTGTGTTTTACATAGGTCTATAATCCATTTTGAGTTAATTTTGTGAAAAGTATAAGGCATGTGTCTAGACTCACTCTTTTGGCATGTGGATTTGAAGTTGTTCCAGCACCATTTGCTAAAAGATCTTTGATCCACTGTATTGACTTTGCTCCTATGTCAAAGATCAGTTGACTATATTAATGTCGGTCCATTCTGGGCTCTCTACTCTGTTCCATTGAACAGTTTATCTATTATTTCTCTAATACCACACTGTCTTGATTGCTATAGCTTTACAGTAAGCCTTGTAGTTGGGTACTGTCAGTCTTCTGACTTTGTTCTTCCTCCTTCAATACTGAGTTGTCTATTCTGGATTTTTTGCCTTTCTGTATATATTTTAGAGTAAGATTGTTGATATCCACAAAATAACTCACTGAAACTTTTACTGGAACTGCACTGAATGTAAATATCAAATTGCAAAGAACTGACATCTTGACAACATTGAGTCTTCCTAACTATAAACATGGATTTATTTAATTGTTCTTTGATATCAGAATTTTGTATTTTCCTCATATAGATCTTGTACATATGTTTTTTTAAGTTTTCCTCAGTTTATTTTTTAATTTTTTTTAGGTCACACCCTACAGTATTTGGGATCTTAGTTCCCTGACCAGGGAATGAACCCATGCCCCCTGCATTTGGAGCACAGAGTCTTAACCACTGGACCACCAGGGAAGTCCCATACATGGTGTTTTTTAATTTATACCAAAATGCATTTCATTTTGAGGGTACTAATTTCAAATTCAACTTGTCAGTTGCTGGTATATAGGAAAGCAAATTACTTTTGTATATTAACCTTATATCCTGCAACCTTGCAATTATCACTTATTAGTTCCAGGAGGTTTTTTTGTTGAGTCTTTCGGTTTTTCTATGTAGATAATCATGTAACCTGTGGACAATTTTGTTTCTTCCATTCTGATCTGTGTACCTTTTACTTCCTTCTTGTCTTACTGCATTACCTAAGACTTAGAGTCTGATGTTAAAAAGCCGTAGTGAGAGAGGACATCCTTGCCTTGCTCTTGCTCTTAGCAGGAAATCTTTCAGTTTCTCATCATTAAATTTGATATTAGCTGTAGGGTTTTTGTAGATATTCTTTATCAAGTCAAGGAACTTCCTCTCTATTCCTAGTTTGCTGAGAGTTTTATCATGAATGGGCATTAGATTTTGTGAAATGAATTTTCATCTATTAATATCATTATGTGTTCCTTCTTCACTAGCCTGTTGATGTGGTAGATTACTTTAAAGGTTTTGCAAATGTTGAACTAGCCTTTCATACCTGGGATAAATGCCACTTGGAGACAGTGTATAATTCTTCTTATAACACTGTTGGATTCAAGTTGCTAATATTTTGTTGAGAATTTTTCCATCTATGTTCATAAGCAATATTGGTCTGTAATTATCTTTTCTTGTAAGTTCTTTGTCTGGTTTTGGTATCAAGGTAATGCTGGCTTCCCAGAATGAGTCAGGCAGTATATTTCCTTCTCTTCATTTTCTTGGAAAAGTTTCTGAGGAGAAGTTGGATTCATTCTTATATTTGCTCCTCTATAGGTAAGAGGTCTGTCCCCCTGGTTTCTTTCATGATTTTTATTCATCTTTGATTTTCTGAAGCTTGAAAATGATATGACTAGGTGTAATTTTGCTGGCATTTATCCTGCTTGTTGATGATTGAACTTCCTCACCTTGGTTTGGTGTCTGACATCAAGTTGAGGGAGATTCTTAGCCATTATTGCTTCACATTTTGCTTTCTTTCCTTTCTCTCTTTCTTCTCCTTTTGGCATTAGCATTACAAGTATGCTACACCTTTTATAGTTATACACAGTTCTTGGATATTGTTCTATTTTTTCCCCCAGTCTTTTTTCTCTTTACTTTTCAGTTTTGGAAATTTCTTCTGTCATATCCTCAAGCCACAAGCTCAAAGATTCCTTCCTCATCTGTGTTCAGTCTACTAATAAGTCCATGAAAAGCATTTTTAAGTGCTAGCATTTTTTTGGGATTCTTTATTAGAATCTCCATCTCTCTTCTTACATTACCCATCTGTTCTTGCAAGTTGTTTACTTTTCCATTAAAGCCCTTGGCATATTAATCATAGGTCTGTTTTTGTTTTAAAGTCCTGGACTGATAATTCCAACATTCCTGCCATTTCTGTCTCTGGTTCTGATGCTTGTTCAGTCTCCTCAAACTGTGTATTTTGCCTTTTAGTAAGCCTTGTACATTTTGTTGAAATGTGAACATGATACAACGAATGAAAGGAACTGTGGTATGTGGGCCTTTAGTAATGTAGTGTTAAGATGTCATGAAAGAGAACTATTCTATACTTCTATAATTCTCAGTCTTTCAGTGAGCCCCTGCACTGTGAACTTCACCAGTACATCTTAGTTTTATCTCCCTACTCCACCTTAGGTGGGACTGGATGGACAGAAGGGGCTGGAGTTTGGTATTTCCTTTACCCCACAAAGACTGAGATAATATCTCAGCAGGTTAGGCACCGGAGGGCAGGTTTTGTTAAGAATAACAAAATGCCCTGAAATCTTTAAAAATGGTTAGTTTTCCCTTCCCCCTACCAGAAGCACAGGGGGATTTTTCACTGATATTCACTGTGAGGATCTGGTAGTGCTCCTACAGGTAAAACTCACAAAAGCTTGGGAGCCCTCGAGACTGAGCCCGCTGGAGTTTTTAACTCTCAGATTTGTCCACACTGAGTCTCCAGTAATTTGTTAATTGCAGTTTAGGTTTTCCTACCACAGCACTAGTTCCAGTGGAAGTTTCTCCTCATGGGTTTCTACTCTGGTAAACTCCTATTCTCTATATCTGCCTATTTGTCTAACTTTGGAAGCAGCATGTTACCCTGTGACTTACTTCTCTAATGGTTTCTATGAAGAGTTGTGGGTTTTTTTTCCCAATTTATTAATCTTTTTACTTGTCATGACTGAGTGGCGACTTCTAGGCTCCTTACTTGCAATTCCAGAAATTGGAAATCCACCTAACTGTTGGCTAAGTTTCTTTTCAGTGTGCCTATAAAATGATCTTTTAATTTTGAGGAATTTTGGTCCATAAATGACCTTGACAAAAAGATGGATCCCACCCCCCGGACACGTGTAGAATACAGAATAAAATAAATGTACACATAATGTCTGCCTGGTGTTCTTTTATTATTTAAATATGATAAATGTATATTTATTCATTCTTTAGATATATATACATTTATATATATATATGTGTACATGTTTGTATTTTACTGCACTTAGTATATATATTTGATATAATTACCTACATGTATGATTAAATACAACACATTTTTTGAAGTGGTCCCAAGGACTCAGATTTGGGTTGTTTCTTATATAAACTATTTTCTTATTTTTGGATTAACACTTGTACTCTTAATATCTAAACATAATGCTTAATGACTCTTAATCTATATATTTTAAGCAATCCATTATGAACTAATTATAAAATATCACTTCATACATGCTAGAATATAAAATACATGTACACAATCAAAGCTACCAGTACTTAATATATTTTGTTGCAAGCCGAGGTCAACATATGTAAAAATTTCTTGACAATTTTACAATCTTCCTCAAAACTAATTCATTTTTTTTTAAACTGGAGAAATTCCACTTAAAACATAACCTTCCAAATAACGTTAACCACCCACCTGAGCATAGTAAGTATGTTATTCCAAACTATATACATTAGAGTTTAACTTACTTGTACAACTTAGCAGTGTAACATGATATATACTCTTGGCTTACATGACTATAGGAGAGGAAATTTATAGATTTACTTTTATTCACAAATATAAATGGGTAGGGACAGGAATTCTTCTCAAAACTTCTGCAACTCTGGATTTCAGCTAATATAAAATCACAATAGAGTCTGTTGATTAGAAGGTATATGGTGGGGTGGGCATGCACAGCTTAGAACTTCAGCTCCAGAATTTCCTGGTTTTGTTATCATGAGCAAATTATTTGAACTTCTCTGTGCCTCTTTTTTCACCCCGCACTTTCTGTAAAATAGAAATAATGCTACCTTCCACATAAGATTATCTGAGTATTTTGTACAATTATACCTATAAAGTATTGTGATCAGAGCTTGGCATGTAGTAAGCAGTCAATAATTGTTTCTACTATTATTATCAATATCTCACTGCTACTGCATTTATGTAAGCATATAGAAAACACATTTTAGCCATTCAGTACTTATACAGAAAATAAATATGCATGCAAATATGTCATACTGAGTACGACAAATGTTTATGTAGCACACATTTTAGGCTTTAGATTAAAATGTAAAAAAAGAAAAATATTTTGGCGTGATAGCCCATTTTGCAGTTGTTGATATTTGTTCCATCCCTTGTTGGAGAGAAAGCCATTCACATGTGTCAACAAATTCTTATCTTGCTAGTGAAATCACTTTCAATAATTACTGCAAAAAAAATAAGTAAATAACTACTGCAATGCTGCGATACAGAGAGAAATCCACCTGGACAAAAGCGCTTTGGGGACTTTAAAATCAGCAGGTATATGAATGTTTAAGTGAACAACAAATAACAGTCATGTGGGATCTGCATGGAGTGTTTGGTATTATGATTGGGAAAGATATGTTTTGAAAGCCAAAGATAAAAAGACCCTACTAACATTTGAGCTGAATTATAAAATGCTATATTAAGAATACCTCTTCTATGTACCTACATACACGTTTTCAAATAAAAATCTTTTATCCAAATTTTCTCTCTTTGGCCTTTTAAATATTAAATGCCAATTGTTATTGATAGCAAGTTGCCATTTCTTAATACTTTATCAGCACTTGTTTTATTTTCCTACACTTACTGTACATTTAAAATCATGTACGAAAATCACAAAACATCCAAAGCTTAAGCTTTATCTGTGCAATATCACGAAGCAGTGTTTCTTATAGATATTGTTGGAAATTTTAAATCACAAAACTTATCAATTCAATAACTTTCAATTGCTTATCTGTCCTTCCCTCTGGATCCTATTTTTCAAACTCTGAACACAGTTTTTCATTCAAAACACATTTGTTGAGTACCGATTATGTATAGACAGTATGCTCGTCATAGAGCTCATCTATTCTATTTTAAGTCAAAAGCATCTTCTCTCAGCTTTGCTACAACCCTTCACCAGTGAATTATTAAATCTTGTTTGCATTTCAATGTTCCCTTGCACAGGATACATTCTCATATTAAGTTCTTTCAGTTTTGCTTCCATCTCTTTTAATTGGAACTAATTCTCTGCAAAATTCATCAATTACATTCTAATGACACAATCCCTCTTCTTGAATTTTCATTCTCCTCTTATCGCTTCTGCATCATTTGACATTGCTGAGCACCCTGTTCTTTTTGAAACCTTCTCCTCCACTGATACTATACCACCACCTCAATAGATAATTACATGAGATAATATAGATATGAAATAGCTATCTCAGTATCATATACAGAGGATATTCCACAAGACTGAATTCTTCATGACCTGAATTCTATATATCCAATACTGACTCTTCTTGGTTTTCCAAATGTGAACATCGTCTTCAGGGTGTATCTGTGACCAGTCTGACACGAAGCACTTTCATTTGGCACATTCACTGTCTCCCATGACTGTCTCCATTTACTACATGTATACATTTACCCCTATAATGTCTGCTTCCCCAGTTTTAATGATCTCCCAATTACTCTGCTGTATGTGGAACTCTGTGAGGAATATATATCATTGGCATACGCTATAGGCATTGCTATTTCTTTCTCCTCAAAGCAGCTATTCCCTCTGTCTTTCCTACTTGCTGATATTTTTGCCAACCTTTTAATAACCTGGATTCAAAAACCTCATTATCATTTTTTTCTTCACCACTTCACATCAAACCAGTTGTTAAATTCTATGTATTCTCCTTAACCATCACACTAGCTCAGATCGTTCTTTCAAACTGCTGAACTGTTGAAATAGGCTTTTGTGTTTCTGTTTCTCATCTCTTCCTCCCTCCATTCTTTTCTTGACTCCATGAGATTAGTTTCCCTAAGGTATCATTTTGATCATGTCTTTCCCCAGATCAAATATGTCCATAATTTCCTCTGCCTACTGAATAAAATCTCAATTCTTATCTAAGCATTCTAGAAATGGTACACAATGAGTGTGGTAAATATGTGAGTATACAAAATAGAACAAAACACCAGATAATGAGAGCAGGTAAAATGAAAAGAAGGTGGTGGATCATATGTGGCACATATATACAATGGGATATTACTCAGCCATAAAAAGAAACGAAATTGAGTTATTTGTAGTGAGGTGGATGGACCTAGAGTCTGTCATACAGAGGGAAGTAAGTCAGAAAGAGAAAAACAAATAGTGTATGCTAACACATATATATGGACTCTAAACAACAACAACAACAAAAAAGGTCATGAAGAACCTAGGGGAAGGACAGGAATAAAGATGCAGACCTACTAGAGAATGGATTTGAGGACATGGGGAGGGGGAAGGGTGAGCTGGGACAAAGTGAGAGAGTGGCATGGACATATATACACTACCAAATATAAAATAGATAGCTAGTGGGAAGCAGCCGCATAGCACAGGGAGATCAGCTCAGTGCTCTGTGACCACCTAGAGGGTGGGAGGGAGACGCAAGAGAGAAGAGATATGGGAACATATGTATATGTATAACTGATTCACTTTGTTATAAAGCAGAAACTAACATGCCATTGTAAAGCAATTATACTACAATAAAGATGTTTAAAAAAAAGGTTCTTACTTTACTTGGGGAGAAAAATTAGACAACTGATTATTTTTTAGTTTGTAAAATGATCCATAGTAAAATTTTAAGGGTAACAACTAAAATAATAAAGAGTGCATAAATTCCAAAATGGAAGAGGGAAAATTAGAATAAGAATATAAAACTCAAACAATCCAAAAGAATGCAGTAAAGAAGGGGAAAAAAGGAGAAAGACAAAGCAACTAGTTAGCAGAAAATACTATACTACATGTAAATTCACGTACAGTTAACACTTGAATAACATGGGTTTAAACTGTGCAGGTCCATCTACATTTGGATTTTTTTTTTCCATAGTAAATACTACAGTACTACACAACCCACGGTGGGGTTGAATCTGCAGATGTGGAACTGCGAATATGGAGGGCTGACTATAAATTATATTCAGATTTTTGACTATATGAAGGGTAGGGGCCCATAACCCCCTCGTTTTTCAAGGGTCAACTGTATAAAAGTAATTATGAGAAATATACGTAAAAATATGAGTGAAATAAACTTTCCAGTTAAATGACAAACATGGTCAGAGTGGATATTTATCTAGACAGATACACATAGTTTTTAACCTAGCAATATAGTGTTTATAAGAGCCAGAAGGAGACATATCTGAATATATACAAAGAACACAAAGCTTGAAGATAAAATATAAGGGTATACCAAACAAATACAAACCAAAAAAACCCTCAGATAACTGTATAATAATATATCAGACAGAAGCCATTTTAAACTAAATGCATTACTCGCAAGAAAAAGGATCACTACATAATAAAAGGACCAATCTCAAGGTGAATAAAATTGTTCTAACCTTTGAGTTTCTTAAAATAGCCTCCATATATATAAAGGGTAAAGGGGCCTGAAAAAATTATAGGATAAATGTTCAAATCCACAAGCTTAGTGGGAGGTTTCAACACACACACAGAAGTTCCCATGAACCCAATCAACAAGCCTGATTTAATGAACATGTAAAAACCATATTCCCAAATGTGTGTCTAACACATTCTTCTTAAGTTAATATAAAATAGTCACAAAAGGTTGCCATGCACTGTGCAATAAAGAAAATCTCAGCAAATTTCAAAAATCTGACATCATACAATACAATCAAGTTAGAAATAACGAAAAGATAATTAGAAGATATATCTGGACATTTTAAAACATCATTGTAAATAATTCATGGGTCAAAGAAGAAATCATAATGGAAATTTACATATACTTAGAAATAAGCAAACAAAATACTTGATGCACGTGGAGGAATGTTTTGTTAATAGTTATAGGAGAAATTAACCTAAATATACATAATAAGCAGTTAGAAAAAGAACTAAATAAATTCTAACAAAGTAGGAGTAAAAAAACACAAAAATAGAAACAAATTAATCGAGAACATCAAAATAGCCAAGATTTGAACAGAAGAATAAAATTTTAAAACTGCATGGAAACTTGATCAGGACAAAAGGAAAGATGACACAAATAAAGGGAAAAGGCATGCATATATTCACAGAAGAGATTTTGAATGATATTTTTAATGTATGCCCATATATTACCTAACCAAACTTAAAATCTTTTGCACAGTGAAAGAAACCATCAGCAAAACTAAAAAGCAACCTACTGAATGGGAGAAGATATTTGCAAATGTTATGTCCAATAAGGGTTTAATATCCAAAATATATAGAGAATTCATATAACTCAATATCAAAAAGCAAAACAAAAAGCCAAACCCGATTAAAAAAACAGGCAGAGGACCCGAGGAGGCATTTTTCCAAAGAAGGCATATAGATGGCCAACAGGCACATAAAAAGATGCTCAGCAATACTAATCATCAGGGAAATGCAAATCAAAACCACAGTGAGGTATCACCTCACACCAGTCAGAATGGCTATCGTCAAAAAGACAAGAAGTAACAAGTGCAGAAAAATGCGAACCCTCGTGCACTGTTGGGAGGAATGTAAATTGGTACAGCCACTATGGAGAACAACAGTATGGTGGTTCCTCAAATAATCAAAAATAGAACTACCATACAATCCAGCAATTCCACTCCTGGTACTTATCAGAAAAAAACACTAATTCAGAAAGATATATGCACCCCAATGTCCATAGCAGCATTACTTACACTAGCCAAGATATGGAAGCAACCTAAGGGTCCATCAACAGATGAATGGATAAAGAAGATGTGAGATGTATATATGTGTGTGTGTGTGTGTGTGTGTGTGTGTGTATACACACACACACACACACACACACACATATATATAATGGAATACTACTCAGCCATAAAAAAGAAAGAAAATTTGCCATTTGCAACAACATAGATGGACTTGAAGGGTATTATGCTTAGTGAAATAAGTCAGACAGAGAAAGAGAAATATTGTATGTTATCACTTATATGTGGAATCTATAAAATAAAACAAATGAACAAATATGAAAAAAAGAAACAAAGTTACAGATATAGAGAATGAACTTGTGGATGCTGGGGGGAGAGAGGTGGTGGGAAGGGCAAAATAGATGAAGGGGATTAAGAGGTATAAACCACTAGGTATAAAATAACTAAGTTACAAGGATGTAACATGCAGTATAGGGAATATAGTCAATATTTTATAATAACTTTGCATGGAGTACAACCTATAAAAATATTGAATTACCATGTTGTACTCCTAAAACTAACAAAGTACTGTAAGTCAACCATACTTCAATGAAAAAAGTATGTCCCTAAACTTAAAAGATAAAATATATTGAACAAATTTCTTGAAACCCAGAAGCTATAAAACCTTATCTAAGAAGAAATGAAAAAAAAAACAGAGTTCTTTAATCATTACAGAAACAAAAGCAGTAGTTAAAATATCTCCTTAACAAAACACTGGGCTTATATGGTTGCACAGGTGAGTTCTACAGAACTTGTGAAGAACAGATGATTCCAAACTTAAAGAAACTCTCTTCGGAAACAGAAGTGGGAAAACATCAACCCCAAAATGAAGCCAGTATAATCTTGACACCAAAACTAAGTAGGATAGTATGAGAAGAAAAAATCATAGGCCAATTTTACTTGTGAACATAGATTGAAAATCCTAAACAAAATATAAGCAAACAGAATCCTACAATATATTACAACAGATACAAAGTATCATAAGCAAAAATCTATAGCAAACATTATATTTGATAAAGAAAGGTCAAAATAATTTCCTCTCAAGTCATGAACAAGTCAACGATGCCTGTCACCATTTCTATTCAGTTAGACAACCAAAGAAAAGATAAAAATGAGAAGAAAAATAAATCCTATAGCTATTTATATATAATATGATTTCCACATACAACCTCCTCAAAAAATCTGAACACAAATTGCTGGAATTAGTAACAAATCAAGTCAAGGAAAGACTTAAACAAAATTTTGGAAAATGGTTTATAATATTAACAAAAATAATATAATATTAAAAAATAAAATCCCTAAAAATAAATCTAAAAAGGTTGTATATGACTTTTTTGAATAAGATTATAAAAGATACTGAAAGACATTTAAGCCCGTGCAAGTAAACAGAGAGATACAATGCTAATGGATAAGGAGACCCGTTATGCAAATATATTGATTCTTTCCAGAATATTCTGTAGATCCAATGCTTCCCAATTAAAATAACCAACTTTTCTTTGTGATACTTGACACAGGGACAAATAATAGCTAAGACACAATGGAGGATCAACAAGGTAGAGGGACTTGTACTACTAGAGAAGAAGAGACCAATGCATACAAGGAAACCTGATACAGCTGAGATAGCCAGCTGAGCACCACAAAAATCATACTCTTCCTTATAGGAGAAATGCTTCTGGGAAGCTGCTGTCCACTAGAGAACCAAGTTTCCCTGCAGCTTTTTCATTTATGTATGGCCACATGACTAGATTTTGCCAATGGAATATGAGTGGCAATATGAGTGAGATAGTTTTCTGACCAAGTTGCTTAAGAAGTTGTCATGCCTTCTCTACCCTTTTTCCTCCATCTTCCAGCCGGATACAGAAGACTATATAATGTCCTAGCGGATGGCGGAGACACAAGAGGGAAGGAGCGTGGGTTTCTGAACAATCAAGGGGAGGAAAACATTGACCAGAACTTCTTACAATGTATGAGGCCCCTGACATTTGGGGGACTATGTTTTTCATAGCAACTGGCTTTATTCTTAAACATTTGCCATAGGACAGGGGTTACTGCTGCAGTTCAGTGGGGACAGAATATATTATTCAAGACAAAGTGCTGGGATAACTGACTACTCATATTGAAAAGAAAAAAGAATTCAAATCACTGTGTCACACCATTAGCAGACTGAATTCCTTATGGATTACAGATTTAAAGGTATAAAGAAAAATTTTAATAATTTTTGAAGAAAATACTGGAGAATATTTGTGTGATTTCATGGTAGGGAAGAATTCTTTAAACGAGACTCAAGGACAAACCACAAGGAAAAGATTAATAAACATGACTACATGAACAGTAAGAGCTTCTAGTTTACAAAACATACCATTAATAAGGTAAAAATACAAGTTACAAACAGAGAAAAAATATTAATCAACACAAAGCTGACAAAAATCATTACACACAATATGAGGGACAGTTAACTCACACAAAAAACGACAGGAGTGATAAATGTAAAATGTTATTCAACATCACTATTAATCAGGGAAATCTAAATTAAAAGAGACAGCATTTTAGTAAGGCATTATACAATACTAAGGGTTAGTAAAAGTGTGGAAATATGTGAACTTTGACACACTAATGGTTTCGGGGTTATTTGTGAGTCATTTTGGAAAAGAATACTGCATCATCTTGAAGTTTGTGGACACGTAAGATGACCCATCAACTTCACTCCTCATCACTGGCTCTGAAGACATTCATGCTCATGTGCACCAGGAGACATAAACAATAATCTTCATAGGAGTATTGTTTGTTAGAGCAACTCTGAGATCAAGCCACTTCCCATCAATAAGAGCAGTCTAAAGGATGGAACTATAGCTGTACTTGTTCCTGTGAGGAACCTCAGAGAAACTGTTGAATTACAAATGAGTCAGAAAAGATTACATGCATTATAACACTTATATACAGTTGAAAAACACACAAAAACTACTCAGTGTACATGTACGTGTGTATATATTTTATATATGTGTGTATATATACTGAAACTTTTTTAAAATTAAGAGGATGATAAATACATCATTAAGAAGAGCAGTTACCCTTGCAAGAGAGAGAAAGGATTAATATTCCACAGGGATACATGGGACTTCAAAGTATCAGTACTATTCTGTAAAGTCAGGTGGTGGTTATGGGGTGTGTTTATTTTATTTTCATATCTTACATATGAATATATATTACTTTCTGTGTATAAAATACTGTGTAACAAAAATATTGTTTTAAAGTGAGTTATCAAACAACCTGTAAAGCACGATACCATTTTAATTTTCAAAATATGTCTATGTATAGAAAGCATATATGGGAAAGATATACTCCCAAATGTTAAGAGTGGTTATCTCTGGAATGCAGGCTGATTTTCATTCTGTACAACTCAGAATAAATGAAACACAATAGAACTCTCCTTACTAAATAAAAACAGTATCAGATGAGGCTGTTAGAATCCTGGCAAGAGATAGCAGAAGAAGGTATAACTAGAATAGCAACGAAAGGAACTTAAGATTTTGGCAAAGAACCCGGGTGTCTCACAGCAACTACACAGTAATGTCCCATGTGTGCACTGCATTCCGCAGTAGTTAAAAAAAAAAAAAAAAAAGAAATATTTGTTGAATCACTGCTAGAAAAACTCGTTCCGAAGTATGTGAAGCTCCTAGTCAGCTCAGCATTACAATTTTAGCAATATTAAATCAAGGCCAAGTTGATTTGGCACCTTTAGAAGAACAGACACTAGGAAAATGTCTCAAAACCACCTTAAAATACCTAAACCTAATCCAGTCTTTACAGCATTTTAGTACAACGCTCTCTGAGGACCTGCTGCATAAAAACCGGCTTATCAATGTTTAACAGACTTCAGTACAATGTTGAATATAGGATTACAACCAAATAGAACCACATGAGGTAGAATCATTAAGTTCCAGACCAACAAAAGTAAAAATGAAGACTCTTTAAAAATCAGAGCATATATATAAGATTTATGTCACAATATTCTTTAACCTCATTTTAGAAAAGGATTCAAGAAAATGGCTCACCAACATAAAATAAAGGAGAGCATAAGAGGGGTTGATCATTATATAAAGAAAGGCAGCAATATTAACTACTTTGTTGTTGTTGGGGCCTAAATGCAAATTTAAAGAATTTTACTAAAGGCTTTTTTAAACGAAGATTTCTGACAATACAGCCCCAGAGTACAAAGCCTAAGACAAACGGCTTCAGGTTTAGAAAGTTGCTTAAAGGAACACCTTAAACAAAATGGAATAGTTTTATAATAGTTCCATGAAAACTTAAAAGGACAAAAGGCAAAGATCTTCCAGTAAAACTCTCTTGTATATTTCTCTTCAGTCTAATCTAATATTGGAAATTATTCTTCCTTCTCATCAAAGCAAACTGAACTACAGTTTTCTTCAAGCCAATGTTTCAAAATACCATTTGACTTTCTCACTTAAAATGACACGGAAGGAGACTTTTTGACAGTGAGAAATAAAATAAAAGAATACAACTGAACTAAGATTCGTTTTTGAAAAATTTTCGCTAAATCAATTTAAGTACTTAATAATGTTCTTAAAACTTTTAAATACTATGGTATTAGCTGTTATTCTAGTAAGATTTTTAATCAGTAAGTATTGAAAGCATTAAAATTTGTCGTATGTATACAAACTAAGGGCCCAGGTAAAAATGAAGATTCGGGTATATCCTTCAGTGTCTGCAGACCATAAATTTTATTATGTTTATGTTTGGATCATATAACAATATGTTTGTGTATTAATAATTATTGTTATAGTTAGTGATTATGGAAAGTTTACGATTTGACAAGCAGCGTGCAAAACACTTTATGGAAGTTAGCTTGTTTAGTGCTTACAACAACATTACTAGCTAGCAAAGCTATAATTCTCATTTTCAGATGAGGAGACTGAAGCCAAGTTTCGTAGGCTTATCAGCGGCACAGCAGGGATCTAAAGCCAAGTCCATCTGATGTTAGAACTTACGTTTGTAAGTTTCATTTTATACGGCCTTCCTTAGTGTATAATGTACAGTTAGGTTCATTAGTTGAAGTAGCAATTAAAAAAAAACATATCATAGTAGCAAATTCTCATCTGGGAGTTTGAGATTGACATGTACACACTGCTATATTGAAAAGAGATAACCAGCGAGGACTTGCTGTATAGCACAGGGAACTCTGCTGCTCTACATACAACACAGAATTAGTTTATACAAAATCTACATCGAAACCTTATATCAAGATCAGATATCCTGAAACAATTGAATATGATTAAAAACTGAAATATAGGAAACTTGAATATAGCTACTAATATTTTAAGTTAATAATTTAGAAAAGAAAACAACAGTGTTTAGTTGGCTAGAGTTATCTCCTGTGATCTGCTCCAAGTTTAATTTTCATGTTTTATAGGTGGATTTTATTTTCTACAAAAAATAAAAATGAACAGGTATGCTTTCTGAAATGAGAAGTATTTATTTTCCCCTCAGTGACCTATAAGATCCTTTAAAAGGGAGGAAAGAGAAAACTAGGCCACTTTTCAAAAACCTGGCTTTATCCTTTGTAACTCTCTCATGCACCCAAGGTATAGTTGTTTGCTTTTTTGAATGTTCTTTTGTGAAATAATATAAATATACTCTCCCCGAGCCTAGTTTTCACATCTTTGTTTCCAATTAAATGCAATTCATTGCCCACGTGCTTCAGTTTATATTTTCCCCCTGATGACTGGAAAATATATTTACAAAATTTAAAATATGGTCCTCAGAATGAGGAAAAAGATGTCTTGCTCTGGAAAACTGGATGTCAGTATTTACTGAAGCTCAATATACATATGCCTTATAACTAGGTAATTCCTCTCTTACATAGATATCAAACAAAATTGTGGTCCTACATTTACCTAAAGACATATTAAATGCTCATATATTGAATGCTGATATAGTATTATTAATAATATCTGTAAACTGGAAACTACTAAAACAGTAGAGTTCATATAAATTACAGCGTATTTCCCACTCTGTAACATTACACAGTAATGACTACAATCTTCTGTTATATGCAACAACATGGGGTAAATCTCACAAGCATAATGCTGAACAAGAGAAGTCAGACACAAAGGAGTACATCGTATATGATACCATTTATAAAAGGTACAAAATTGAGAAAAATAACCTGTTGTCACAAGTCTGAACAGTGGTGGCCTTTGAAGGTTAAGGACTATAACAGAGCAAAAAGGGAGTTTCTAGGGTCTTGGTAAGATCAAGTTACATGCTAATTTTCCAGATGTCTTCCATTTGTGAAGAATCACGGAGCCGTCTAACCATGATATGTGTTTCTAACCATGGAAACATCTACCCTCAAGCTCCTTGTAAGTAAATAGTAACCATCCTCATGGTCTAAACCTCTAAGAATTGATTATTATGTGAAGCCAAATGCATCCTGATAGATTCACATTCTCTGTGAAGGATCCAAGCAGTCAACCAATGGCCAACACTTTAGCATTAAAATTAACACTGTGTAATAAATTTAGTCTTATTCTGACTGTAAGTGGGCCAGGTAAGATGGAGAGAAAAGTTTCTTGAAGAAGACTACTAGATTTTCAAAGAGACTAGTTAGAACCCTCCTTCTGTGGATCCTTAAAAAAGGAAGAGAGAATTTTGTAATGTTGCGTTGTTTTAAAAAAGTAGGCAAAGGTTCAAGGTTGATGCTGTTGTTCTTTTTAAAGTACCTACTGCTAAATCCTACTGAAACCTCTTTTGGATGGAAATGTTTTCTTCCTTTTCCTACTGATAACTATAAATTGAGTTGAAATGTCCCAATAAGGCAGGGAAAGTCTCTCAAATGCAAAGTGTTTTCAATGCAGATATCACAAGGAACATATGCCAAATCAAACAGCATCATAAAAGCTTGAACTCAGTAAGAACATTCCAATTTGAAAAGTTTATTTTTAAAAACGCTTTCAAGCCAAATATAAGTTTGCATACATTAAATGCTTTCAGCAATAAGAGAAAGGGCTTTGTAATTCCAAAGAGTGGGATATTTGAGCCAAGACAGAACAAACAATAATTTAAGATTCAAACACTCGATAAGATTCTAACTTCTTGGGAGACATTACAGATCAATGAAAAAGATTACCTGACTATGGAAGAAAAAAGGAACTTACTCTTAAATAAGATGAAAAAAATTCCTTTAGAGTTTAACTTGAATAATTAGATGTTCATGTAAAAGAATACATCATGAGCATTCAGTTTTCATCCAAGGGTATAATAGTGAAACTGAGTCCCCCTAAAATTGAGTTCCCCTGCTGAGTTTATGATTTATCTCTCTATCCAAAATTTATTCCCTTTCTTGTCCTGCCCCTGTTCCCCTTGGGGTCAAGGAGTATCAAAGGATGGATTGAAACCAAGGAGGAACCTGTGGGACCTTCCCGAGTACAAAAGCCCCCCATACCTCCCATTTCTTGTTTGTAGAAAAAAGGCTTTAGCTTCCTAGGCCTTCCCTGAGTTCCAGAGAACAGACTCAAGCAATTAATGATCAGAACAACAGAGTCACAGGACTCCTAGTTCCTCCTCAAGGGATATACATAACAATCTGATGCATATCTCTGAGTTGTGCTGCAGGAACTAAGACCCCCACCCAATGGAGGATGGTGACTCCATGCTGACCTCAAGCAGTAGACCCCAGACTGGTTGGAACCAGCAGGTTGATGACTGATAGTCCCAAAACATTACCCTGTTACCTGGCCACCGACCACTCAGAAGAAGGTCCACAAGCTGATCATCCATCCTAAGACCCTCTCCCCTAACACTGTCTTTAAAAACCCTTGCCTAAAAGTCATTTGGCAGTTCATGTCTTCTGAGCATGAGCTGCCTATTCTCCTTGATTGGTGGCCTGCAAATAAACACTGCACTTTCCTTCACCGCATCTCAGTGTCAGTAGATTGGCTTTGCTGTGCATCAGGCTAGAGAACCCGAGTTTGGTTCGGTAACAAAAGGAGGTATTCTTTATGTGTGTTTGACCATGAACTGAGATACTGAGTTATATCTTTCTTATGGTACCTAATACCCTTCAGTGAGTGAAAAACAATGTAGGCATAATAACTGGACAGTGCAAGTATGTGTTTCAAACAAAAATACCAAAGATAAGATGTTGCAAGAGAAACAAGCAAATATAGAATAATAAAATTCTGGACAAATAGAAAAAAATCAATTATTACTTATTTACATTTTTTTGAGAGATTTTGAAAAACATGGTATACTGGAAAAACACAAAACTAGGACTAACCATCTTTTCTCTCTAGTTAGATTATGCTCAAACTTCTAGTCTGCTACCAAGTAGCATAACAGTACCACACTACATACATAAAAAGGGGGTAAGATTCTTAATGTCCATTATTTTTAATGTCCAAATTTTAATACTATATTTTTCCATGAATCTTCATTGAATCACATTATATGATATTTTCTTATGTTATATTCTCACAAGTCAAGAAAATATTTATCCTTACCTCACTCCATCCTAATTTTTTCAGGTATTTCCCAGAATATTTTAGAAAACCTAATTTTTATTAGAATCCTATTGTGTACATGTGGTTGAGCATGTAATTCAAAAAGAAAGTAGAATGAATCCCTCTTTACTTTAAGAAACTTTCATTTCAGTGTGTGTGTGTGTGTGTGTGTGTGTGTGTGTGTGCGTGTGCGTGTGTGTATTTGTGGGGGAGATAGAAGGGGAGAGTGAGGGACTTGATCAACTACAGCTCAAAACTTCAAAAAACTAGAGGCTATCCTAATAGTAGTATAAAATCATTCTTCCCCGATAGATTGTAATCTCCTTGAGAACACAGCCTAAATTCTTTATTTCCATAAATATTATGTTTAGCAAAAGGTCTGGCACACACTTAATGCTCCAAAATTACTTGCTAGTTAATCAGTGAATAAATCAACAATTCAAGAAAGACATGCTGACAAGGAGAAAAGAATGAATAGGAAAATTTAAAGTGGAGTCAGTTTAGTTCAGGTCATCTTGCATTCATGAAACAATATAAGTCAAGAGTATCTCTTTAAAAGTAGAACAAGGAAGACTTTTTTGTGGAGATAGAAAGGAGAGGGTCTTCATCAGTGTGAGGCTACTAGGGTATGGAAAGGGGAAGAATAGTTAGATCACCCTGCACTAGGTATAGCTTGTGGAGCGCGTTCAAGATTAAAAACACAACAAAACAAAAATCCACGGAAGATAACTGAGGATGGGGTGGAAAGCATATGGCAGCGTTATCAATGGATGAGTTCAAAGAGGACTGGTTAAAGACAAAGAGGTCAGGTAACAATTTCCTGAAATCACCCATCCACAATTGACAAAAGTTTGGGTGCTTACAGAGATGGAAACCGTGATAACTGAGCTGTCACAGAGACTCTACAAAGAAAGGAGCTACAAAACCTGACAACAAGACTATGGAGGTTAAAAAAGAATCAAGATCTCTCCAACATTGCAAAGAAGGGGAAAGATTTGTATTTATCCTTTGCACATTTTAATTTCTGGCAACTCCTATGATTATCTGCAGCAGCAAAAACACCTCTGAGTATTTGCTAAGAGCAGTTTTTTTCAGGGACTGCTCTAGGGACAATTTTTTTTTTTTCCTGTCACCATGACAATGCTGCCAAAATAAATTATCTGTGCAGAGTTTCATTCCTTACTTCAAACACTTTAGTGGCAAAATACTGGATAAAGGGAATCACCATATTTAAATATATATATGGATTTCATTTTATATAAAAAGGCTCGATGCACTCTATTTAAAGTGTTCCATGTTGACTTTTTTCTTTGGTTCACTGAATGACCAATGAGTACTATAGTAGATCTTTTGGATCAGTTACCCTGAAGGCATTCAGGATGCTCTTCTCCATTGTTTTCCTGTACATAGGAGCTAGAAAGCTAAAATATTTACCTTCCTAGACTCTCTTGCAGCTAAATGTAGCTAGGTATCTCATTTCTTGCCAAGAGGGTGCAAGCAGAAATCCTGTGATATGAATATAAGGAAAGATTTTAGCATGGATAGATTCAGCAAGCATTCCTCACCCAGCCTTTTCATTTCTTCTTTTGCCTTTTTCCCTCCTATCTTTCTGGAATGTGAACACAATATCTGGCTTACAGTAGCAATTTTGTGAACATGAGGATAAAACACACAAACTAAAAAATGGTGATACAGGAAGATGGAAAAAACTTGAATTCTTAGTGGCATATCAGTACTCAAATGCATGCTTCCGGATTTCTTTATATATGAGAACATATCTTTATCTGTTTAAGCTACTGATAGGTTTTCTGATACTTACAGCTGAACCCATCCCCCAAACTACCCATCATATACCAGAACTGGTATATACAAGGATGTATATGATAAAATCTCTATTCTCAAGACGTGAATATCTAATAATATTATAGATATGAGTGCTTAATTTTTGTACAGCAATATGTTAAGCAATTTACATAAATTATCCAAAATAATCCTCAAAGCAAAACTGTGAGATAGATGCTCTTTTATACCCCCATTTTATATATTTTTATTCTTCTTTAACATCTTTATTGGAGTATAACTGTTTTACAATGGTGCGTTAGTTTCTGCTTTACAACAAAGTGAATCAGTTATACATATACATATGTTCCCATATCTCTTCCCTCTTGCATCTCCCTCCCTCCCACCCTCCCTATCCCACCCCTCTAGGTGGTCACAAAGCACAGAGCTGATCTCCCTGTGCCATGCGGCTGCTTCCCACTAGCTATCTATTTTACATTTGGTAGTGTATATATGTCCCTGCCACTCTCCCACTTCGTCACAGCTTACCCTTCCCCCTCCCCATATCCTCAAGTCCATGCTCTAGTAGGTCTGTGTTTTATTCCCGTCCTACCACTAATCTCTTCATGACATATTTTTTTCTTAGGTTCCATATATGATGTGTTAGCATACGGTATTTGTTTTTCTCCTTCTGACTTACTTCACTCTGTATGACAGATTCCAGGTCTATCCACCTCATTACAAATAACTCAGTTTCATTTCTTTTTATGGCTGAGTAATATATACCCCCATTTTAAAGACGAGATCACTGAAGTAGAGAACACTAATATGCGTGAGGTCACATGTCTTGTAAACGCTGAAACCCAGAGGAGAACCCAGAGAACTGAACTCCAGAAGTAAGTGTCTAACTATCATGTTATACTAGGAGGAAGAAAAACTAATACATAAATAATTACGAAGTTATTTTAAAATATATTAATAAATAGCAATACATGAGTGATGTTTTAAGGATTTTAGAAGTTAATTTAGTTTAATGTAAAAAGACTAAAATAAAGGGAAGTTACTGATTTCACCATGATTATTGAACAAATACCAACTTTTCATTGTAAAAACTTTACAGATGTCCAATTTTTAAATTTTTATTTTATATGGAATATAGTTGATTAACAATGTTGTGTTAGTTTCAGGCATATAGCAAAGCGGTTCAGTTATACATATACATGTATCTGTTCTTTTTCAGATTCTTTTCCCATTTAGGTTAGTAGAGTATTGAGCATAGTTCCCTGTGCTATACAGCAGGCCCTCGTTGGTTATCTATTTTCAATATAGCAGTGTGTACATGTCAATCTCAAACTCCCAGATGAGAATTTGCTACTATGATATAAGGGTTTTTTTATTGCTACTTCCATTAATGAACCTAACTGTATATTATACACTAAGGAAGGCAGTATAACATGAAGCTTACAAATGTAAGTTCTAACATCAGATGGACTTGGCTTTAAATCCCTGCTCTGTCACTGATAAGCCTATGAAACTTGGCTTCAGTCTCCTCATCTGAAAATGAGAATTATAGCTTTGCTAGCTAGTAATGTTGTTGTAAGCACTAAACAAGCTAACTTCCATAAAGTGTTTTGCACACTGCTTGTCAAATTATAAACTTTCCACAATCACTAACTGTAATAATTATTATTAATACTCAAACATATTGTTATATGATCCAAACATAAATGTAATAAAATTTATGGTCTGCAAATTTTTAAGGATATACCCGAATCTTCATTTTTACCTGGGCCCTTAGTTTATATACATATGACAAATCTTAATTTTTCAATACTTACTGAGTAAAAATCTTCCTAGAATAACAGCTAATACCATAGTATTTCAAAGTTTTAAGAACATTGTTAAATACTTAAGGAGAATATCTCTGTCCTTACAAAGTTTTCATTGCAAAAGAAAAAAAAAAAAAGACTATACTCTTTTAGCATTTTCCCCCGTTAAATTACAAATAACTAACAGTTTCGTAAACCCTTTCTTTAAATGCTACTTTACTATATAGAAAATGTATTCTAACGCAGCGCTTCTCAAACTTTCAGGTACGTTCCAATGACATAACGGGAGATTCTGACTCAAGGTCTGGGGAGGGGCCTGAGGTTCGGCATTTCTAGCATGCCCAAGCTGCTGGTTCATGGATCATACTTTGAGTAGTAAGTCTCCGATATGAAACTTGGTAATGAAAGCTTTAAATGATGGCACATTACAAAAATTTAAAACTGATGAATTCATACCAAAGGTAAACAGGATAACCAGGGAGAATACAGGTTTAAACTACAACAACACAAAAATGTAGGGGACACGGGGAATAAGTGCAAGAAAAGAAAAAGAGAAGAGCAGGAAAAGACAGAGAGGTTGAGGTGGTGGGGAATGTGGAAGTGGAGCTGGAATCAAAGGGAATAGAACAGAGGTTTACGAGAAAAAGGAAAGATAACATAGGGGAAACAGAAGGATGGGAAAGATGGAAGAACTGTAAGCTTGACTTCATCCATAGATGATAAGCTCCCCATTCTCCACATTAAGTACTAGTTGGACAATCGTGAGGTTTCATTAGATCTTTCAAACTTTTCTAACAGACTGTAATTAACCAGAAAATTGGTGTCCTTTCTAGTAAAGTGGATATAGAGGTTTCAACTTTCATTTGACAAACTTGTATAAGTCCATACATAGTTATATCCCAGAGCAAGAGCCTATCAACTCTGCCCACGATCAAAAGAAGAATTTAGAAGGCAGCCAGGTCATTTAAATCTAGGCTATTCATCTTCAGCAGGTTTGCTGTGCCTATGATCAGGTTTGAGATGGTTGAAGGACATAATTAAGTCCATCACATCTGATCAGTTCAAAGGCAATTTCATGTAAGAGATGGTACATTATCAGTAGAAATTTTTAAAAATAATGAAAATGGTGGGAAAAAACTGCTACATATCTAGTCTTCTGTTGAAACTGCTTTTGCTGACACTTTTCAACAAGTCATAAGTTCAACACCCATTCAATTTGTACAACACCCATGTGAGAGATGAGCTGAAATGTGTGTGTGTTAAACTGTATAGTAATTGCTGAAATCAGCTTCTGAGTGCTGTGGGACAGGATGCTTAGCTCCAATCAAATGATTTTCAATGTAGATGCGAAAGTTCTGGACCTAAATAACCAATAAAACATAGACAAGCAAGGAAGAAATGGAGATGACTAGTCTTAACCACTGAAATCACTAATTCATATGTATTGGATAGAAATGCATAAAAAGCTGAAAGCTGAACTCCTTGAACACCTTGGGAGCATGAACAAATGGTCTTAACAATAGATTTTTCCTCTTGTTCCTAAGTGGAAAAACTTCAGTACTCGCTCTGCACTTTGGGCAAAGAGACTTTGTCTTATGCGGGTATTTAAGACATTTAAGTGTGTCTACATTTACTAGACTGTAAGAATGAGAACTTTCCTTTTAGTTCTAAGAGTCCATCTAATACTCCTATGAGTTTATGAGACCTTATGAAAGAACACTCAAAGTGGATGTGAAAACAACAAAAGCAAGAAAAACACAAACTTTGGCAGGCAAGGCACGATTACCTTGTTGATTATCTATTCCTCTTCTGCTTCCTAGGACACACCGATGATAATTACTGAAAGAAGAGTTAAAGTGTGGGTGGGTGTTCCAATATTTTCTCAGTCTTAGGGAGAAGTTATAAAGTATATTACTGATACTCCAATTGAATACATTAACATATCGAAGTTATACTTAAAGATGACCTTATTGACTAAGTTCACAGCTTAAATTAGTTGTTTCATATTTATGTTGCACTGATCCCTCTTGACATGGAAATCATGGCATGGAACAATATGCCCTATGTGTCCTTTCCTTTCCTTTATTTTTTTGCATAACAAATATTAGAGTTGAATCATTCTCACCATGGTATAGTTTTCTGCACGATCTTTGAATAATCTCAAACAATTGTGACATAACCAAAGTGTATGCTTTTGAAGTTAAACAGTGAAATATCTTACCCTTCAGCATGTGCAAAGGCCTAAAACCTAACGCCCTAGCACCTTGAAAAATCTTAATATATTTTATTGCAATATATATTATACTATTATATATTGTATTACATATGTATTTACTCTCTAAATATATGTATATGCACACATTTCTTGTATGTTTTTCTTGTTCAAATCATTTACTTCAAGGACGTGTTTACTTTCAGGTAAGGAATATTTTAAATTGAATATTAGCATCTGAATAAATTATTAAGAAACAACTTGATCAAATGTCATTGTGTAAGCACAAGTAATGACCACAGTGGGTGAATACTCTGGGTTTCCATCTAAACAATGATTTTTATAATTGGCAACTGTCCTTACATTATAGGTATTTTCCTTCAGGGATTGGCCAGTATTTGAAAAAAAAAATCTTACAAAAATTAGATTCTTTACGGGTAGGCATGTCTATAATGAAATAATATTGACATTAATACACATAGACTAATTTTACAGCTATCTTGGCTATACCAATATGCCCCTTTAGGCAGAAGACTTATATAAGCAGTTGGACTGCAAGAAAAAAAGGCCATATTTGATGGTGTTTCATTAAACTTTTTCTGTTTTTTTTTTTCCAACTTAAAAAAAAAAAAAATCCCTTACCAGGGGACAATTAGATAAAGCAATCTCAGGACTGTGTATTTGTATAGTACTGCACTGAAGAGTATATTAATAAGCACTGTCTGGCATTCTAGTTTCAAACAGACAAATACATTGCAAGTAAATCCTAAAAACGTTCGTGGTGATTACCAAGGGGAATTAAACATTCAAAGAGCACTGATACCTCTTTAAATGTAAGAGAATTAAAGTCTGCATTTATTAATCAATCAATCCCATTTCAAAGTGGTACAAATGAAGTGCTTGAGGCATTCACTTGCCAAATAAACCACCAAACTTTTATCAGCTATGTCTAGGATTTGGGGATTTAATTTTTATTGCCATTAAAAACAAAATAAAAACTGCTCTCAAGGTACTGGCGAAAATACAAAACACTCCACTTAAGTTCTTATCTCCAGGCAGCCTTCTCCAAAGATACTAAAAGATATGGCAAATGCAAATTATACCTAAAAGGTCACAGCATAAAACCAATTGTTTTGCAAGGGGATCATTATTCTTTGAGAAAACTGTGAGCATTATATAATTCATTTCTGTACAAAAGATTACGGTCACCAAATAATAATGCTCTACATGCTTCCTACCCATCCTTTACATGGGTAAATCTTGCCAGAATTCTATTCATTTAAACCATATATATTTATCAAGCCTCCTGTGTGCCAGGTACTATGATATAATGTGGGCTGGGGTAGGTTCAATCAGGAAGTTCTCAACCATGAAACATTGGGAATATCTTGTAGACTATGGCTGAGGTGGGGCTTGAACATTTGCTGTCTTTAATATGGTAACACTTTTAATGATTCATTTATTCAGCCAGTTTTGAAAACCACTGAATTGCATCAATGCAAAACTACAAAGAGAGGGCCTCTGGATTTGCAAAGACTACCATCAAGTGACTGATATGGTGAGAATAGCCTTCTGTACTGTGACTAGCTGTTAACAAGAGCAACCTAGCAAAAAGGGAGAACCAGAATCCTCCTAAAATTTAGGGGGAGAGAAAAGATAAACAAGTCTGTGAGAGCAAAGAAATAAAAGAAAACATTTACATCATTTGCATGGAAAATAGCATCACATGTTGTTGAAATATACAATTTCCATACCTTCTTGGGGAAGCAAAAATACTCTGTCTCTACTATAAATTTTAAAAAAAGGTAACATGACCCATAAGAAATAAGGATTTTTAAGAGGAATGAATATAAAATTCTCAACTAAGATAAAGAAAATTGCTTCCTTAAGGCAAAAGCCATGAAAAAGAAATGGAGTTCTCATTTAACCAAAATTAAAAATCAATGTGAAGAAAGAAAGATATCTTAGGTTATTTTCTAAAATTTCTCAAAAAGCAGGCATTTCTCTTAAGTAGAACAAAAAAAAATCTAGAAATGTAAAAGAAAACCAAGAAATTGTTAACTAAGTTACAGCTAAGAAACCACCCAAGTAACCATAATGCCACAGTGAATGGATAGGCTTTCACTGTAATTTTCAGGAATGTATTCTACATATTTTAACATTTTCAGAGAACGCATTGCTATCATATTTTTCCATGGTAATATATACACAAAAATATATAAAATAGCTACATTTTTAAGGAATTCAAACATTTTCCAGAAGACTTATAAGTTTGGAACTGGTTTTATTGGTCAGTGCCCCTGAAATGGGTATGTACACTCATGGTACAAGAAATAATTTTCAAAGTTACCCGGACTGAAGTGTAGGTACTTAGACTCTGAGGGCTGGGTGAAGGGGAAGACTGCACCAAGTGGAATAGACATCAAGCAAGAATTAGAGAAACATGGTCATTACTTCTTTCCCTGGCTAATCCTAATCACACACATCCTTGATCAGACTCTCTGTCACTGGGTATCTAGGGAAGGGCTGGGCCCGAAAGGTTGGGTGGAAACTTGGGAATGATCCCTCAGGACTGGGCTAGCCTGCATCCTGGTTCCTGGGGAAAACCCACAGGCCAAGTCTGGAGCCAGAGACCAGGTCCTTTGGGCACAAAGACAGAGCTGTAGCATGCAATACCTTGTCACTGTCCACCAAGGCAGCGAGTTTAGCTAAGAGACTTCAAATTGTCTGACCCTCAGCTTGTTAGCTACAAAATGGGAATAATAATAGTACCCACACAGGAAGGCTGCAGTGAGGTTAAATGAGATAACTAATGTGATACATTTAGCATAGTGCCTGACACATAATAAATCTTCCCTTCTAGAAGGTGATCATTCTGCATTATCTCAGCCGGCATACTGAGAACATGTCTTCTTAATATTCATATGTTCAATCCACCAACAATTATTGATACCCAGGGTTACCTGATTGACTTCATTATGGAATCATCCGAAGACTCTACTGAAAATATTCTGTACAGTATGAAGAGATGGTTAAACAATTTGATATCGATTTCTGTAAGTATTTTCTAAGCAACATGGCAGCAATCAGTGGTTAATCCAGATTCTTTCTGAGGAAGAGTAGATGCTCTTCAAACGGCTTCTTTTTGTTTGTTTGTGTTGTTTTGTTTGTCAGTACAATTGACCTGCTCTTCAAATGGATTCTTAATGCAAAACACAAGGTTTGTTGAACCAAAGTCACTTACAACATGCTTAGGATTGATCTCAGTGTCCAACACTATCAGAAAAACTAATTAAATGATGTTTACCCTTCCCTAGCACTTACATATGCAAGTTGTGATTCTCACTACTAGTTAACATTAGAACTAAAAGATAGAAACATCCTGTGGATGCCAAGAACCTTACTTTATCATGAATTAAGTCAAGTATGCCATTATTGCTGACTGATGAAAAATTGTTCAATTTTTCTCCCTGAAAAAGTTATTTCATTTTTGGCAAATCAATTAGATGTAATAATGGTTTACTTATTATATTAATTAACACAGCAATATTATGACTTTTCCCCATTTTTAAAAGTGATAACCTACTATTTATGGAAATTCTAGTTTTTCATTTATAGAAGTATTATAAAGTTTCCTTTAAAAATATTTTTTAGTAAAAAAAAAATGAGAGTCAATTTAAGGAAAGCTATTAAGTATGTAAAGCACTAAGTATGTAATCAACACGGCCAACATAGACAAGCTGGGGTTTATAGCACTCAAGTTTGGGAAACAATGTGCTATTTTGTATTTTTACTCAGGTGATGGCAACAGTACAATAGGTTCCTATTTTATAACTACATTTTTCTTTCAAATGAGCCACAGTATGCAAATAAATGTGTTTGAATAGAGTCTATTAGTGTAAATGTTTTAAATGAGAAAGACTTAGTCTATACTACCCTAAAGTAAACACTTATGTTGCATAGCAATAATTACAATTTGACAATCAATTAGCCAAATTACTAATCAGTAGGAGTCAGTTGAAGTGCCAACTAGAACCCCCAAGAGCTAAAGCAAGTGATCAAATTGATGAAAATAAGTGGAAGGGAATTATTTAAATAAAAATGTTACTCTTTTAGTGCAGATTTTTCTATTTACAATTGTTCAAAAACTTTATTATGCATATACAACTATTACCATAAACTTAAATATAACATAAGAATTCTTGCATCAATTATTTTGTTATATATATTTTCACCATCATTGAGGAAATCCAGGAAAAACACATCCTAATTTACTGCATGTCAAGATCCTTATTCTTTTGCACTTTCTCAATATTATTCAAGAACAAAAAATATTGAGAATTAATTACTTTGTTAACTTCTAGCTCCATTTTAGGTGGACAATTTTGATATCTTCAGTGTTTTTAGGTTATTGCACTTCTGAGCCCCTTAATATTAATATTATTTGAAATAATATGCATACTCCCTATATATTTCTGAATCATGTAAATATCAGGCATATGTTTATTTTATAATCGAGATGCTATCTTTCAAAATGATCACATATTTTTACAACTGATTTTATAGAACATGACTTTTAATGAACTTTAAAGGCAAAGAAACGAAAACAGCCACAATTAAATGTTTTATTCCTTCCTCAAAGCAGGCAAAATTTCTCTTTTACACGCTGGGTTATAATATCTGGATGTAGAATTGATCCAGCTCAATCGAGAGAAGGCCCTGTCCTCTATGCTTTTTCTATACTAAGTCTGCCTACTAATCACAGTAACTACTGAAGTTGGGAGGGGTGGGAGGCTAAGACATAAGTAACATACTGAAAAAATGAGAGTGCTGTCGGTTGAGATAAAACCGAATCCTCGGTATGACACCTGCTAGTCCATAGGTAGACAAAACCCAACTACTGTAAAAATAAAATGATAAGAAAAACTCATCATCTATCATGAAAGAGAGGGTTGTTGATGATGTGTAAACATATTCATATGCGTTATTGTTTTTATGTGTGGAGTATACACATCACATATAATTTCTCATTCAAGAGCAAAGCACATAAGAAATGGAACCTGTTCTTTTAATGAGCTTCTATTCAAAAGTTCCAAACTACTCAACTCTCCCCTTTTCAGACAGTCAAATCAAGCTATGGTCAGTGCCATTCCCTGGAAGCCGATAGATGGCATTGTTGTATCAGGCAGCTCTGTCCTGCCTCCAAAACTTAAGATTTTCCAACATTATCCAGGTCTCTGTGAATTTCCCCAACATTTTTATATAAATCTTTGAAAATCCTTGTAGAGAAAGTTCTCAGCCTCTATGGTTTTGACTTGCTTTTCCACTGAAAGTGGAGAGGAATTGGGTTATTTCCTTCCTGAGTTATGTAAAAGTCACAGGATCAAATCTTTCAACCTTCAACATATTCTAATTTTCCACCTTATTCTTTTCAATTTATTTAAACCCTAAGCACAATCTTTGTACTAGATATAAGGAAAGTTCTGGCTTTCCATAGCCTGGTTTCTGACTGAGAGAACAGCAGCCAATTCTATAATGCTGCAGGTCATTTAGACTTGGTGAAAAACCAATTTCTGTTGAATTAAATATAGTTATCTTTAATAGCAAATGTATGGTCAATGTTTTTGGTCATTTTGGATTTAATGAAAGAAAGCAAGATGTCTTTTTTTCCTCCCTAGAGATGGAATCAGATTTTATAAGTATATAAGTTTCAAAAGTCATCAAACTTTTAAAGGGTTGAATTCTCATTAATTAATGTAAAAGTTTTCCTCTCAGCTTGAGTTTTATAAAAGAGCATTTAAGGGCTTCTCCTCCTTGAATTGTTTTCTTCCTATGACTACAATTTGGGGTGGGCAGTTTTTAATAATCTAGGGTGGTGGGGCATAGGCAAAGAAAATACTAAGAAAATTTATGGATTTCAAATCCCTTATTTCTTCTAAGCTTTCAAACCAGCTTTAAGAAAATCATATTTCAAACCATCTTGTCCCCTGATTAACAGGCGCTACTGAACAGTAAACGAGCTTAAATAGATGTAGAGGAAAAAAGAAAAATAAGGAGCTTGAGATGCATACCCCAGTATGTTACAGAACGCAGTAGAGTTGAGATCACCTGCAGGCCACTTAATTACAGTTGTACTTTCACAGTGACTAGTCCTGTTGACACCTAGCTTGAAAACCTAAGCCATGCAAAGGTTTCCATCTCCCTAGGATGAAATGAGTAAGAAAAAGAACTCCGAAAACAAAGCCACACCATTTGTTTCGAGCATGCTAAACTGAATCATATGGGTTTCCCCTCATTTCCCAGCACAGCAGTCCACTAACAACTTAGGGCAAAACAGGGAATGCAGAAAAGTAGAAAGAAGCTGTCCTTTATATGTATATATACACTCACATTTATCTACTTGCAAGTAGAAAAACTAATAATGACCATGAAGAAACTAGAGGAAAAGATTTCAACTTTAAATGAAAATATGCTTTCGAGTGATCCAAGCTATGTCTGCGGGCCCTAAATCCAGCAGTGTTTTGTTTCTACCTTTTCTCGCTGCTCTCCTCTTTACTGCTCCTTCCCCAGGCAGAATAACTGGAAAAAATAACCAGTTAAAGCAATATGATCCAAATCAGAACATTAATAAAATGCAGGTGCATTGCTAGGACAAAAGGCATCAATATCAATTTGCTTAGAGGTAAGACTGGTCTCATTTTCTCCAGGGTACAAACATTTTTCCCTGACAACTGGGGAACAGTGAAGCATGACACGGTGAAATCTGTAGAGAATAACAGTAGCGACTACAATTTTCAGGGCCACAGACAAAGACTACAATGCAGTCTATGTTATTTCTTCGTAAGGATACTCTATAACCCTTTGTTGCATTAAATATAATTGGGGATTTATTTCAATTTCATTTGCAAAGCACTATGTGTTAACTGGTAGTTATTTGAGATCTGCTTCTTCTGAGGACAATTATTAGAATTTTCTACAACAGCCTAGTGTTTTCTTAAAGTGAAAATGCAACAAAAACCACTTAAATGTCAACATTTACTTCCCAGTCACTTGGTAATACATGCCAATCCAGACCTGTACAGTGAAAGCAAAGAAACAACTGAACATTAACCACATAATTTAAAATTTTTTAAAAACAATTTTTTTCCTGGAGTCATCTTAAATTTTCTGAGTTTCCTAGAAAACCATTGCCACCTTTTGATAAACATTGGTTAATATAGTGAGGCCAACATATTTTGAACAAAATATTACTAGGTACAGAGTGTTGAAAAGCAGACATAATGTGCATGTATTTTCATAGCTTTATGGAAGACCCAAGCAAGGAGAAAGTTCTATGAAGAGTTTTTGAACTTAAAAATAAGATCATCTGATGTAACTCTTCACCTCATAATGTGTGAAAATATATGGCAGAGGGGAATAGTTCTGGAAACATTTTGATGTTTTCTTAAATTTTCTCTAGTGTCAGTTTTGTTGCTCAATTATTTGTTGTTCACCAATGTATCGAGAAAATAAGTTCAATATGACAAGAGAATGTAACATTCATTCATATTTTTATAGCAACAAACTGAGTTTCTATTAATGTCAATTTATGATATAATCTGTTTTGATTTTACAGTTAGTTCAGATTAAATGGTATCCTCTGTAATATCGAAGAAATCATCTTAAATGATGGCATTACTGTATATTAAGTTTTTCTTTAGACTTTTTGAGGCAGAGCACACATTTAGAGGTCAACTACTTCTGCCTGGCAATTCAGGAACCTGACACCACTCTTAACTATTTTTTGAGGTGTCCACTACACTACTTAGGTATTTTTACAGATAGATAATTTCATTTATTAAGCCAAAATCAACCTCCCATACCTTCCACACTTTCCAAGTCAGAATAACCTTTCAAACTAGCTAAACACTAGATTTTCATTGCTGACCTGAATATTTCAAGACTGCTACCATATTTCCTGTAGATTCTTTTTTTCACAACTTATTTATGTACTCCTCATAAGGTATGGTGTTGACACTCTTCACCATTTACATCACTCTACCGAGGACATGTTTTATCTTCTCAGTATGTTTTTATAATTTCAATCCTTTTTGTTGTAAAGTAGCACCTGGTGCCAAAACCATCAAGTTATGATTGCATTAGAGGTCAAGGATAATATTAAGAGCCCAGAAAAGACAGAATATGAGCAAACTGGGTGGGGAAAAAAGGGAAAAAGGAAGGAAAGGAGTAACAAAGACGAACGCAAGCAAGACAGCAAGCAAGAAAACACCTAGTATATGTGTCAATTCTTTTGTGAAACAGTCCATGGCATTTGATACTGTCAGAAATGTGAGCCCAATTCTACTTTGAGATTGCCAGATAAAAGGATTTAATGTTGTCATATGGGTTTCTAACAGGGCTTTATAACTTATTCTTTGGAGATAAGACTTGTCTTTTTTCCAGTGATCTTCATAATCTGGTATAAGAGATGTGGACTGAGACAGCTATAGCTCATGAGAAGTTAAGCAGAGGAAACCCAGGGATGCTCCCAATGTTGCAGCATAAATGCTAAGGCACCAAACTAAAAACATGTTGCTGAACTCTGATTTTACATGCTCCTATGTTTATTCTTAAAACAAATATTTTAGCACTGAAATCAACTCACTAAGCAATTAGGAATATTAATATTGAGTGAAAGTGCCTTTTAACTACTGTGTACTCTGTTCACAGTTTAGACTACCAGAAACTTGGGAAAGTCAGTAAATGATTCCGTATAAGGAAGGAACAGTGTACTGATGGCTCCCAGGCCATGGAGGCTCAGTGACTGATGTGTTCTCTGGAGCCCATCTAACATTTTATCTTAAAAAAATATTTAATTAACTTCCAAATATTTTTAAATTTGGAGGTTTCATTTTCCAAATACTTAATCTGGAGGTTTCCCTTATGAATCCAGATTTGAGACTCTAAAACCTTGGATGATTTGATAACATTGGTACAGCATTGCTAGAGGGCCACATGTGGCTGGGGTTCATTCGCCACATGTACTGATGGATGGGTTTGAAGTTTTCCAGTTTACCATCCATCCTCTCCAGTTTGCCGTATCATCTACCCATCCTAGCTATGGACCATATTATCCACATCTCTGGCCACTGTAGATACTGGAGTGAAGTAAACCATCAGCACTTCTCGGTCCTTCTCTGGAACATTCATATTCACATTCCATAGGCATACCCTAATTTTACCAGCAACAATACACTTAACTGTGTGGCCTGGGGCAGGCTAACTTCCCAGTCCCTGAATTTCCCTAACTGTAAAATTGGACTAATAATAATACATATTTCTTTCTTTTTTTTAAAAGTCATACTCACAGTTTATTAGAGTGAAAGGACACAAAGCAAAATCAGCAAAGGGAAAAGTCACATGGGCAAAATCAGGGGGAATCCCGGTGCAAGGCAGCAAGAGTTCTCTCCTGGTGGAGTCACACAGGATGCCCACAATCCCTCAGCAAAAAGATAGGACAACACATGTAAAAATCTACAAGGAAACTCATTAGAGACTCAGCACCCATGGTTTCTATTGGGGGCTGGTCACATAGGCACTCATTTATCTAGCATGTACCAAAATCCAAGACTCTCGGAAAGAATTTTTAGACAAAACCATATTTCAAAGGATCATTGTCTTTAATCCATTTTGAGCTTATTTTTGTGTATGGCATTAGGGAGTGTTCTAATTTCATTCTTTAACATGTAGCTGTCCAATTTTCCCAGCACCACTTATTGAAGAGGCTGTCTTTTCTCCACTGTATATTCTTGCCTCCTTTATCAAAAATAAGGTGACCATATGTGCGTGGGTTTATCTCTGGGCTTTCTATTCTGTTCCATTGATGTATATTTCTGTTTTTGTGCCAGTACCATACTGTCTTGATTACTGTAGCTTTGTAGTAGAGTGTGAAGTCAGGGAGCCTGATTCCTCCAGCTCCGTTTTTCTTTCTCAAGATTGCTTTGGCTATTCGGGGTCTTTTGTGTTTCCATACAAATTGTGAATTTTTTTGTTCTAGTTCTGTGAAAAATGCCATTCGTAGTTTGATAGGGATTGCATTATCTGTACTTCCTTTAGTTATATAAACTTAACTATTCAGACTCCCTAGGTGCTTGTTAAGTTAATACAAAAGTACAAATTCTCATGTATGAATATTCTAAAATAACATTATATTGATTTTAAAGTCTTAGGCTGAATAAGAGTCCAATTCTTTTACTTTTTTTTTTTTTTTTTCCCGTACGCGGGCCTCTCACTGTTGTGGCCTCTCCTGTTGCGGAGCACAGGCTCCCGACATGCAGGCTCAGCGGCCATGGCTCACGGGCCCAGCTGCTCCGTGGCATGTGGGATCTTCCTGGACCGGGGCACAAACCTGTGTCCCCTGCATTGACAGGCGGACTTTCAACCACTGTGCCACCAGGGAAGCCCTCTTTTGCTGTCTTTAACTGCATATTTTCCAAAGCAGATTTCTTCATTTTGGAATGTGGGTCCAGTCATTTCTATAAAATGTGACTCTTTCGTTATACTTAGCCTAACAAGCTCACTGGTTGTTAAATGGTTTTAGCAGTTAGATATGTTTTATTTCACTGATAAAAATCATAGCTCTATTCATCCAAGGACTGTTTCATCCTAGATTTTGTTCTATAAATGAATGATCTAATGAGACAAGTTGATTATCTATTGTATACCACTTTTTATTGAATTGACAAGTATAGGTTTATAAAAAAGTATTATTTTCCCAGGGTTTGGGAGAGCAGAGTCGGTAATGAAATGTGCAGTCATGCCCCAATTTCAGTGCTCCCGTGTTGAAGTCAGCACATAATAGCTCAAACGGAAGCGAGGGCTGCGATGCAAACCTGTCAAAGGCTAAACAAGGGATTATCTCACCCATGTGCCCATCCCTTTGAAGAAGGCTCCCTTTGGTGGCTTTTCAAGCAGTTACTTGGCTACCTGTTTCCCAACAATATAAGTCTGTCTGGTCTCTCTCTTTCTCTCTGAAGACATAAGCACTACCTTGGAAGGTTTTATCTCTGTAACTCTTTGCTTTCATATAATTTTTGTCAATTATTTCTTGAAAAAAAATTCTTAGGCTGTTTGCTGTATATAACCCTTCTCTGAATCACTCACTATACTCTATACACCCACCACAGGACAGGGTTATCATTTTCTTTACTATTACCCAAATACTAAACTAATCAACTTGGTACACATTAAGAACACTGAAAGTCGTTTAGTCCAAGTCTCTCTTCTCATAGATTGTTGTAGTACCAGGAGAGCTTAAGGGGTCTTCCCAAGTTTCCTTAGCTGATTGGTGGCAAGGCAAGTCCTCAAACTTTCAAGCATACCACACTAGCCACCACTGCATACACATGGAGTGCTGACTAAAAACATGCCAAGCAGCAAAATTCTGACACTCCAGGTACATGCTTCTATATTTAACTTAGGCAGCCCCTCACTTTGATGCTGGCCACGAATATGTTTAGGGATTTATTAGAGCACCATGATCTCTTACGCATTATAATTGCATGCTAAATGGGTTTCCAATTTGGACAACCAAGATGCGAGGGCTGGCTCTTTTATTATCAGAGCTTGCAAATGCAAGCCCTACTTGTTAAAGAGACTGTGCATCTTCTGATCTTTAGAGTTTTATTCACTGGGATTTTCAGGAGGTTAAATTTGAATATATGCATCACTAGTACATACAGAAATTAATACAAGTTTTAAAAATAATATTTGTATCATTCCCAATGTTCCCACCCCTAAATACTTTCCAATTTCTTTTAACTGATTTCCATGTAAGTAAGCAAATGCACACCAAAAACCTTCCCAAAGAAAATTACATACCAGCATCTACAAATACAAGACCAGTGATTATATGAGAGTCATTTTCATCCGTATCTATAGAGGATTTAGCACTGCTAGGTGCACAGAGATAGTTTAATACATAACTGTTTTATATATATATATATATTCATTCAACAATGTAAAGATAAAGAGCATGTTACATTCTCTTTGGGTTTAATTTAGCCCCAGATCAATTGTGCTGAGGCTTTGAGAATTCAGACAGATATTTATTCCCATAGCTACACAGAAACATCATGATGAGAACATTAGGGAGACAATCATACAGCTATGTTGTTTGTTGTTGTTGTTGTTTTTGCGGTACGCGGGCCTCTCACTGTTATGGCCTCTCCCGTTGCGGAGCACAGGCTCCGGACGCGCAGGCTCAGCGGCCATGGCTCACGGGCCCAGCCGCTCCGCGGCACGTGGGATCTTCCCAGACCGGGGCACGACCCCGTGTCCCCTGCATCGGCAGGCAGCCTCTCAACCACTGCGCCACCAGGGAAGCCCCAAAGTAAGTTTTTATCAGAGTATACTTTAACCCTTTTCTGTAAAAGTTTATTGGGTACATATTTTACTTGGCTAAACCCAACAAAAACTACTGCAGCTTCACTGTAAATGTTCTCATATTTTTAAAAGTAAGAAAAATGTTATTTTGGATTTTCTGCATAATATCTGAACTAAAACAAAAGATCATACAGTCACCCTTTATGTATGGGGACATTATGAATAGCCAAATATTGTAGTAAAAGTCAAAGGCCGATGATTATATCATTATTTCCAAATAAACTTCACTTAGAAACTACTAACAATGGGTTCATAGGAGGACTCATATTTAAAACTATATATATGACTGTGACATTGTGAAATCAACACTGTGTTTTCAGAAGGTCATGTTAATGGTAGTTTAGTAACATTCTATTATGAACACATTGATGATAACATGGTAATCAAGAATTTAAAGTTTGGTGAAACCTACTACAGCAGAGGTCCCCAACCCTTTTGGCACCAGGGATCGGTTTCATGGAAGACAATTCTTCCATGGACCTGGCGGGTGGGGTGACGGTTCAGGCAGTAATTTGAGCAGTGGGGAGCCGCAGATGAAGCTTTGCTCACTCACCGGCCACTCACCTCCGGCTGTGTGGCCCAGTTCCTGACCGGCCACGGAGTGGGGGTTGGGGACCCCTGTACTATAGAAATTCCATTTCAGAGCCTCTCCTATAAAAGATCTGTTGCGGGTGCTCTTACAAAGAAATGATTTTGAAAGGGTTTATTATGAATAGGTAGTCTGCACTTTGGATATCCACCACGGATTTTCTGCCTGCCTCCTATTTGGACTCCCCAAGCCAGAGTTAGGACATATCATTGCCAGTAGAAGGCAGAAAGGGTGTACTAGATCCACTTCTTACATGGTAAGAATATAGATGGAGGTCTGAAATTTTTCAGAGGCAGATGAAACTTCTAAAATCAGAACTAAACAATTTAAAACCAGAGCGATAATCTTTTCAGTATGTGTCATTCCTAATTGCAGCACTACTGTACATTCTCGGAAACAGCCCAAAGATAATCAAAGATTCAAAGAAATTAACAACTTCCTCTTTTAAAAGTGAGCCATATTGATCACAAAAAACTAACATGTTTCTAATGTCCTTTCCTAGGGAGCAAAATCCTGCTGGTGCCTTGGACAATACAGATTAATTCTTACACTAATTAGGCAGGATATTCAAGCCGGAAAGTATTGCTCTGAAGAAAGATAACTGAGGAAAAACAGTATTTTTTTTAGTGCAATAGAAGCACATTTTAATGTTCTTTGGTGACTTTGTTTTAAATGTCTTTGATTGTGATTTGACATGAAAAATAAGGTTAAGGACTCTCTGCACACATTTATATTAGAACTCACCCTTCCCTCCATCCTTCCTCCTTCCTGCTTCAGACAAGGGTGAACTCTTTACCTCATTTATAGATCAAAGCCACTTCTTTGCTCTTAATCTGATTCCTCTTTCTTCCCCCCCCCACCCGCTGGTTCTACCATATATAAACATCCTTCCCTCTAATGTGTATAAACATGCTTAAATATTTACCATGGGAAACAAACTAAACCACACAGTAAGAAACCTAAAGCAAAACAAAAAGACCCTGAACACCACCCCTCCCTTCCTTCACTAGGAGAGTTCTTGGAAGAATTGGTCATAATTATTTTACTGGCTTAGCCGCCTTCTCCTCAAGTTGGCTTTCATCTGTTTGCAAATCTTCACCAAACATGCTCTCAGCAAAGTTGCTCATGACTTAATTTTCAAATCCAATGGACATTTTCACTTTCATCTTACTTGACTTCTGTGGAACACTTGGCCTTTTCAACAGTTGCCTTCTTGAATCTCACCTTCTTTACGTTTAGATAAAACATGCTTTTCCCTTTCTCCGTTTCTGCCTTAACTACTCCTTCTCATTGTCCTCTTATGGTGCTTTTTCCCCTGCTGATCACCTAAATATTGATATGAATGTCAATGGATGTTTTTGCTTAATCTCCTTTTCAAATCATATCCTCTGTAGATAATTTCACTACTGCCTGTGTGTTGAAAACCATTAAATCCGTGTGTCCAACCCACATCTTTATTCTAAGCTTCAGATCCATGTATCCAACTTCCTCTGAAATATCTTCACTTAATATTCTCAGACAACACATAATCAAATATCCCAACTTAAATTATTATCTTCTCTCCAAATGCACTCCTTTCACCCTATTTTCTCAGTGAATAACCTCACCGTACATCTGAGCCAAAAAGCTGGGAACCATCTTATTTCTCCTTTTCCCTTATCCTCATATAAAATGGATAAGCACATTAAAGATGCAAACTGGAAACGAATGAAAAGTTCTCATATTTTTCTCAGATTGTTCATTGGCCCTTTGATTTTCCATTTCAAATATTCATCTTATGATACTACAATTGTTGATATATGAAAAAATCAATAATAGATTTCAACCTAAGGCCACGTGATAATACCTACTTCACAGGGTTTTTTTGTAAGCACTAAATTGAACACTACAAGTGAGCAGAATGTATGACACATAGAATATGTCCAATACATGTTGGTTATTATTAGTTTATTATTCATACATTGATGGCATGGTTTCCTTCACACTATTGCTAGAGTAATCTTTCTAAAATAAAAAGTTAAGTCACCTTCTAATTTCATGTACTTTTAATACCCCTCTACCTATACAAGCACAACCAAAATCTGAAAATACGGTACAAAATGTTCCTAATGGTCAGGCATCTGTCTTTTTTCCTGGCCTTATCCTTTGCAGCTCTCTGGACATAAATAATTACTTTTATGCCAAGATTCAAACCTCCCAGCCTTTCTCACACCGTTCTATCTTCCTAGAATGATGAACCCTCCACATGTGTGAACACACATATTCAAGTTCACGTGTGTGTGCGCACACACACTCACCTATCACTGGTTGCCTAATAAACATATTAAAACTTGGGTCATTCCAAGTAACTTTTGCTCCAACACGCATGTAACCTTGTGCCCTATAGATATTTCTATCATAACACATGTAATACTTGTTAAACATTCCACATTTTACAACAATGCCAATGACCCCCCAGGAACAGTGCAATACAATGACCCTTAGGACTTAATTTCACACACTTATTTATTGGTCCACCTCTGCCTGACAGGTGGAATGTAATGGTAGAACATGTGCTTCAGTCACCTTTGTGGTCCTGACGATTTAGCCCCATGGATAACACACTTTTCATCCTGAATAAATATTCATTCAATGAATGGACAGATGATGATTTCCTTCTTCCTGAAATTTTAGATCTCTGGTTATAACATTCATATACCTCCTATGATGGGCCCTTGAACAACAAGGAAAAAACAACTATGACTCAGAAAAGCTTATGAGAACACCACCGATTCATTCTGACCATTCATCCACACCAGTCTTCATGTATGCCATATCTGATCTTGGGTAATATACTATAGCAGTACTTTTCTTGCATGAAAGTAAAAATACTGTAAAAATATCTTTAAACCCTTATGTCTGTCTTATAAAAATACGTTTTAAATTCACTTGAAATATTCATCCTCATTCTTTTGGCAAGTATTGCTATACCCCGCCTGAGTTCTGAAAGTGACTGTTTTGTGAAGGACCTGTTAAACCACTGAGTAAATAACACGGCTTTTGAAATTATCATAATTACACATATTTACATAACAGACCACGATATCTTCAAGGAATTGTTACCTTAATTACATAAAATCTCACATATAGGGTTTCTATTTTCTTTATTCATAAGCTATTTTTAATCTTCATAGTCTATATTCAGGATAAAATAAATAATGATCTATTATCTCTCCATGGAATTCTGAAAGGAAGTAAATTATTATCATGAATAAAATAACACTTTGAATCTTCCTAGAACAAAATGTGCTCCCAACTAGCTAATCTATGGGATATTGATTTTATAACTTTTATTGGCCTTCAATTCTATGTCATGGCCTTATTTTTCTCTGGGTAACCAAACTGATCTGATTGTAACCACACGAGATTAGGATTTTATTTGCAAGTGTATGAAGAGATGCGGCCACTTTCAAATCGCTGAAATATGAGTTATGCATCCTCAGTCACCTTAACTTTTTAAAACCACGATTGACAAACCTCTCTCTTTGCTTGCTGTTCATTATGTTGAAGTTCTGCAGGGTCTCATGTTGGGGTGACTTTTCCTTATCTACATGCTACTCTCCTACTCCCAGCTCAGACCAACCCAAGGATAAGTCTATACCTCAGTGACTCTCAGATTTATGACTGCTAGCCTCTCTTCCTAAATGTTCAACACTCCTCTACTTAGGCACTTCAAAAGCAGCAGGCCTCAAACTAAGCAGGACTGATTCCTCCCTAGATGTGTCCTCTCTTGTAATTGCTCCAATACTGTCTGTTGTCTCCATCAGCCATCAAACTGGCTACCTGAGCCTCTCAATATATCCTGGTTTGCTCAGTACTCTTGTTTCTTCTCCACTCACTTGGTAGGCTTTCTTATCATTTCTCACTGGACTACTACAACAGCTTTCAAATTGGCCTTTTTCTCCATTCGTTGTTTTTTTTTTTTTTTTCACGCAGACTACTCTGCACACTTCTACTAGAATAACCTAGTTGCGCAGCTGCTCAAAATCCTCCAACAGCTCTCCATAATCTGTTAGGATACAGTCCAAATTCCTTCATGGGGCCTTCAAGGCATTCATGGTCATCTCTATATTTACTGTTTTATTCACTTCTCTCAACACTTCTTTTTGGAGTCAAGATGGCTTAGAAAGGCTCAGAACATGTTACATTTTTGCAAATGCTTTTCACATTATCTGAGCTATTCTTGCCCCCCTCTGCCCCTCCACCATTAGCTACGTGGACTACCCATAGATCCTTCAGGATCATCTCATCCATGAAGTCTTTCCAAATCCACAACACAGCTACAAGTGGTCTCTCTCATTTTCTGCTTTTCCTTTCTCTTTCATACGTGTAAACAATCTAACTTATTGCACTGTAATTTACGTATATACTTCCATCCTCTCCCATGAAAACATGCTTCAAGGGACAAAGAAGGCTATGGATTTTTATATTTCCCATAACTAATAAAGTTTATGACCTACTGTAGGTGAGTAGTAATGTTTGTGAATGCATGAATGAAGCCCATCAGAAAAACATAATCAGAGTTAGAGCTCCAAATATAAAGATGAGATTTCACAAGGGACAGGAAGAAAAGTTTTCCTTTCATAGTTGAAAATCATACCCAGTGATTAGACATAAAGGGAAGTTGCTTAGCTTAAGTTATAAAAATGTAGTACAATGCACCTTAGGAGAAATACTGAATTTGTGACAGAAACCACATGGCTTCATGCCTTGATGATGGTAATAATTGTTTGGAGTTAGGTATACACTGAAATTCTCTTTTGTCTTTCTGATCTTTTCTCTGTTGTATCTTGGTAGATAATTTTTTGAATAAAGGAGAGTTGTATAGAAGAGTAAAAAAAGACAAATTTAAAAAGACTATCAGCAATATACTGTGTTCATGTCAAATATTAAAATGGAGTTAGAAAGAGTTGGAAACAATGAATATGAAAGAATATAAAGTATTTTCTTTTCAAAATCAGGACAGGAAGAGTAACACTTTTAAACACTTCAATATGATTTTAACTTAATCATTCTGATTTAATCTCTTTAGTCTTATTAGGCACTTTTGAGAAGGAACCATTTCTTATACAAGCAGTAGCCACATGTTTTAATGGATTAAATTATTGAGTAACTGTATATTTAGGTATGTTTGTTAAAATACTTGAGATGTACAGTTTCAAGTACACTCCAGTGAAAATAGTTTTTAGAAAGATATTAGGAACCATGAACTTTTTATTATACGTGCACCAAGAGACAAAGGGCCCTAAAATATATACATCTCAGATTTTCCCTCTATGTATCTATCAGTCCTGGGTATTAACGAACTCAAGGATAAGTGCACTTATTTTTTTCTTCTTTTTAACAATAGTAAAACACATTTCAAAGATGACCCTGTGTACCCAAATATTAAGATAACAGGCTCACTTATACCCCTTTTCTATATAGACACTGAACAAGAACATTTCATCTTTGAGAAAATATTACCCTTACAATACTCTCAAGGTTGGTTTAAATTTGATGAAAAAATGGCAAGCCTACGCCATAATTTCAACATTTAGTGAAGTGTTTTTTTCTGGCATTTTCTTCAAAATCTTCAGTTTAGTTTAGAGCTAAAGAACATCTTATTCCAAGGGTGGACAATTAAGTATTCCTTCTTAGGGAATGTATCATTGCTCTTTTACAACCAAAGTAATTACTGAGTACAGTGGTTACCCCCTTCAACCAAACAGAGATATTTCTCTTGCTTTCTTCATCCTCATTTGTGAGGTATTTCTATTTAGCAGTCTACAGAACTTCTGAAATACAAAAAGAGATTACTCATTACTTTCATTGTTCAAGAGGCTAAGTGGGGCTTCCCTGGTGGCGCAGTGGTTGATAATCCGCCTGCCGATGCAGGGGACACGGGTTCGTGCCCCGGTCCAGGAGGATCCCACATGCCGCGGAGCATCTGGGCCTGTGAGCCATGGCCGCTGAGCCTGTGCATCTGGAGCCTGTGCTCCGCAACGGGAGAGGCCACAACAGTGAGAGGCCCGCGTACCACAAAAAAAAAAAAAAAAAAGAGGCTAAGTGTTTTCCAGGTCTAAATATGTCTGGGTGCTACAGAGAAACCTAACTTTTGTTAAGTCCCTACTAACTCTAGTACACAAATTTCCCTAAGGAATCTGGCACACTGATCATATAGCCACAGACTATAACAAGTAGAAAGAAACAAGACGACACCCAAACCAATCCTCTCATCATCCACACACAAACTCTAAAAGTAGCGTTAAGTCTAAATCCTTAAAATTTTGTAAGAGAAGTATAACATGGCTATTAATTGAAATAAAAAGCCTTGATTATTTACAGAATCCACCATGTTTTCCAGGGTTGAAATCTCTGATGAACCATCTGTTCTAAACAACTCTAATTTTATTAGATTTATATCATAGCTTAAAACTGAATAATGAGAAACTGAGAGCCTCTCTTCAATGATGAAATATAAATATGAGTGAATAAACATGGTCACAGTTGAGAAGCAGCATGTGGCAAATATTCTAAGTTAATGTAGATAAAATGTTTGGAAATCAACACTAGAAATACTGCTTTATGATTAACTGCAGACTTACTGGTGTTTCTTAAATAAAACTTTGCACAGTCTAACTGTTTGGATCACAATGTAATTGAAGTACAGGGGGCTTCCCTGGTGGCGCAGTGGTTGAGAATCCGCCTGCCGATGCAGGAGACACGGGTTCATGCCCTGGTCCGGGAAGATCCCACATGCCGCGGAGCAACTAAGCCCGTGAGCCATGGCCGCTAGGCCTGCGCGTCCGGAGCCTGTGCTCCGCAAAACGGGAGAGGCCACAACAGTGAGAGGCCCGCATACCGCAAAAAAAACAAAACAAAACAAAACAAAAAAAATGTAATTAAAGTACAGTACTGGTGAACTCAGTTTTAAATTATAAGAATACTACATGTTTATTAATGAGAACATAAAAAATAAATCCAAAGAACAGCATAAAAAAGCAATATTTCTATGATACAAACCCATGGGTTTTTTTGCATGTGCTTTTACTTTTAAATTCCTACTCAATTTTGTTTTAAAGAGTAAATACTTAGGGCTCAATACTGCCTATTGTTGAAGAAAAACATGATTCTTTGTTTAACATGCTTACTTTTGAGTTATGAGGAAAGATATGTACAAAGAAAAGAGAGCTCACCAAAACTTACAATGTCAGTTCAAGATATGTTCTACAGACTAAATTCTTTAGCAAACCTATGGAAGGAAGTGCAGTTACGCAGGGAGTAGGTTTCACTCAGGTGGGCCTAAGGCTAGGCTCTGAAGAAACAGACAGTGTATGGACGTCTTATTAGTAAGAGGCAATATGCTAAACAAAGGCAGCATGAGGAAGAAATAAATCTAGAGATATGTCCTAAGGAAATTACAATAAGAAGAAAAGGGTCTTAGGACTCAGCAGGAATAGGACTGAAAGAAAACAGTGGGTAAATGAAGATATATAATTCTAGAGTATCTTAAAGAAAAAAATGGTATAATCAGAGCAGAGTGATCAGAACAGTCTGGCAATGGAATGCAAAATAACTTAGAGTGGGAAGAGAAAAAGAGGCAAGAGACATGTTAAAACAGTATTGCAAGGCTTCCCTGGTGGCGCAGTGGTGGAGAGTCCGCCTGCCGATGCAGGGGACGCGGGTTCGTGCCCCGGTCCGGGAGGATCCCACGTGCCGCAGAGCGGCTGGGCCCGTGAGCCGTGGCCGCTGCGCCTGCGCGTCCGGAGCCTGTGCTCCGCAGCGGGAGAGGCCACCACAGTGAGAGGCCCGCGTACCGCAAAAAAAAAAAAAAAAAAAAAAAAACAGTATTGCAATAAATCAAACATAACAGAATGAAGCCTTAGTGAAGGTGAATAAAAGACAAAGATGATAGATACCACAAAGAAAAAACAATAAAATTTCTATAATTTTTTTATTATCTACTGATAATGTGATATGATTAAGATTTTTAAAAACTAAGAATGCAAGTTTTTTTTTTTCTTTTTACTGGAGGCTTGTAGAAAGAGGACAGGAAATAGACATAGGTGAGGGAGATGCATATCTGTATTTCCCCTTCCTTATGCTTCGGTCAAGAGGAAGACATATGTTGCACAAATTGTGAGAATCAGTGAGGACCTTTCTGTCTCCATTTTGAACACTAACAGGCAGTTGTTGTGCAGGGTAACTGTGGAAACACAAGAGCATATAACTCAGCTCATGAAGCAGGCTGACATGATTAGGCACAGAGATGACTCAGTTTGCCCTCCCATGCCTTCCTCAGTTTTTGTACGCCAGCTACTGAGCCCATTATAAAGAAGGTCTGGTGATCTTATAGTGGAGAAATACCCTGTACCTGGAGAAAGATAGAAGACAAGGCAGACGATTTTAGGGATGAGTTTACAGTGGCTAAATAAGCCAGGGATCTTAAAAAGACCTTAACCAAGTTGAGAGAACTCGGACTATGAATTTCACCAACTGTCAATTTCAATCATCACATACTAGCAGAGCACCCACTAAGTGGATTCTGCCATTAGTCCCCCAAGAACCAGCATGAGGAGAAGAGTTCTGTTTCCTCTCATCTACACAGTGTCAGGAGAGCCATTTCTCCATACTTCAGATGCTATTCTAGGGAGAAATACAGGAATCTCAAATAGAAAGCTATCTTCAAATGAGACTGAGTTAAAGCTAAAGAGACTGATTGAATTATATAGATTAGAATGAGTTTAAATCAAATAATATCAAAATTAGTTTACCGCAGACACAGCAGGAATGGAGATCAGAACAGTTTCTGAGAATAAAGGACTCTACATTACCCTACTCATTTATAAGTGAACTGTCAGTAATTTGAGACTCCATTGCAAAACTGTGTTTTCCTTTTATGGTTAAGGCATGCTGATAACATGAACGAATAAGAGTCTATAGAACAATTTTCTTCCTTTAACGAGGAGTCAGAGAATCCATGTAAAGTGGGCCCTTTGAGCCAAGTAAAGTTCTACAGTTTTTGTCCATAATACTTACATTAGTTAACTATCCTGTAGCAGGTCACTGGATGGGAGCCGTACTTTTAAAAAGAAGTTGGGTGGGAGCAGAGAAGAAACTTTAATAAATAGACCCTCAAGTCGGTGAGACCCAGCATCTATATCTTGTTAAACGACACTGAAGATAATGGAAAGAAAAGAGGAGCACCATCTAAGGACAGAACTACAAAAACTGGTGAAAGTACTTCAAGCAAAGAGAACAACAAAAAGACGTAGTTTCCCTTCTTCAGTGTTGGAGTGACCAAAGAATGTGACTACAGTGCTAGGGTATCTAGAGCATCTTTCTAGCTCTTACAACGAAAATATTACACTTGTCCATGTCATTCTTTTCCTTTCTAGTATCACTGTCCTATCTACGTCTTCATCTCCACTCACCTGGAATACTATGGGAACTTGCTAACTCGGATACCAAGCTGCAGTCTTTCCAACCAGATAATAATAATTTCCATAAGGGATGGACCACGTTACATTCGTCATCTTAGCCCCTACAGTGTCTAGAACAGAAAAGGAAAGTGTGTGGGAGCTACAGCCATACTCCCTTTCTTCAGTCATGATAGATGCTGTTAATTGGTTGTAGCGCTCTTTCCCTTGTTTCCTTTCTCACAAGGGAAAAAACACTGTAAGCCTCTACTGAATCAGGAGTTGGCACATATGATAAAAAAGCCTACGATTTGGGCTTCCCTGGTGGCGCAGTGGTTGAGAGGCCGCCTGCCGATGCAGGGGACACGGGTTCGTGCCCCGGTCCGGGAAGATCCCACATGCCACAGAGCGGCTGGGCCCGTGAGCCATGGCCGCTGAGCCTGCGCGTCCGGAGCCTGTGCTCCGCAACAGGAGAGGCCACAACAGTGAGAGGCCCACGTAGCACAAAAAAAAAAAAAAAAAAAAAAAAAAAAAGCCTACGATTTCTGGACTGACACATAGTAGGCCTAAATAAAGGTTTTTTGATTGACGTACTGCACAGACCCAGAACTGGAATGTGAGGGTGCATGAAAAGGAACTCTTAAAGATAGTTAGGAATCAGATTGAGAAATAGAACAAATATCCAATCATTACCAACCTTGATACCAACCCAAATATACCTCTAGCTAAATTATTTAGATTAATCTCATCGAAATAAAAGTAGATTCCTAGGACACAACCTAACAATTCCAGTAGGATTCACAAAGCAAACAAGGAGAGGAACTGAGATGACAAAGCATATTAGCATCATTTGCTTGCTTTTTGGGGCTGATCTTTTGCTTCAGTGTATATACATTCCTGAAAATACAAAATGACAAAGTGTTCGTTTCAGCAGGGAAGAATTTCTGTATCCTGCTCCGTTTGAGGACATGGAGAAAAGGACTCAGCAGTTGGAACAGCAAATAAGCAAACAACGACAAGCAGTGCCTTTTCTCAATGAATGGGATCCTGGTGGTAGTGTCAACCCCTGTGTCCGCCTTCCCACATAAGTCCAGGGGTGTGCGTAAGACCTAAGCTTAACCAGTGAGGCACTCCTCCAGGAGTTTGGAAGGAAAATTGTTAGAACAGGTTTATCTTGATTAGAAGGGTCTACAGAGGCTGTTTATAAAACTCTGATATTGCACTGCTTAGAAATGTCCTTCTTCTGTCCATCCTTGGGGCCTATGATGGAGGGCAAACAACTTTGTGACTGACACAATGTCCTTCTGTTATATTCTCTCTCCTTTATTAAGATAGGCTGAGTCAAGTTCTCTTTATTACAACCCAAATACAAACACTAACAATGCAAAGGAGGACTCACTGATGATGGAGACTTCACTAGGATTCCCTTGTAGGAGTTCTCAAGACCTGAAAAGTTTTAGCAGTTCTTTTTCAGTCTTCATGTATCTCAAATCTTTACCAAATGGTGATTTGATTTTTAATATTTTCAGTTGTTTAAGTAACAAAAAGTATATTTTATGGACTGATACTGATTTCTCATCCTATCTGACATATATAATAATCTTCTTTATAAAATTCTAGGACCCTGAGTTTTGGAGAAACAAAGTCAGAAAAGTAAAGAAAGGCACAAGTAAAAGTCCTGATTAACATTAAGCTATTATTACCTTCATGAGTCAACATTTTAAAACTTCTTTCTAGATTAAAATCATTTACAGCCGATTTCCCACTATCTTTAGAAATTATCAACTCCTTATTTTCCAGAATGTACCAAGTGTATAGCAAAAATATTAATAACCCCGAAGTGTCTGCATAACTTTTCATACTTCTATCAATTACATTCTCATCCCACATTCAATATATCAGGAGGGCCAGACTTACATGACCACTTGCTAATTTTGGCTCATGATGTCTCAGGCTTGAGCAATGAACATAGGCAAACATGGCATTGGAAGATGGGAAGCAGGATACGGGGGAATTATTGCACAAAACAAATCTGGAATTATCTAAGGTCATAAAGGACAACTGATGTCCATCTGTGTCAGGTCCATGTTTAGTGTCCCAGCCTCTGTTTCATTTGTAGTGCTGCCAACTTCTCAAGTACCAGGAGAGGAATGGTGGAAGGTGTTAATTAGGGTGCTGATATCTGCTGCTTTGAAGAAAATGATGAACACTCTAAGGTTCATATGATAAAGATAAAATTATGGCTCTTGAAGCACAGTGTAGGCCGGATAACAGTGTACTCTGTCTGGAAAGAATCTACATCATTTTAGTGCTTTTGACAATTAAAAGCAGGAATGTCAAAATGAAAAACATGTTTTTTTAAAAAATTCTAACCATCTTTAGGAAACATGAGGATATAAAGAATATAAATGTGTTTTGTACTACTGGGCATTCAAAAGTATTTTTCCAAGAGAACACCCCATATACGGCAAAGCTTCTCGGCATAGTTCACATCCCATGCGTTCCAAAAACACTAATTCCTGAATTACAAGAGAAATGAACTGATACGCGACCAGATGGTCATGGGGTGATCTGTTCTTGAGCGAAGTAAGAGCTATTATCTCTGATAAAATTTCATTCCTACTTGTAAATCTATACGCCCCACGTGTTAACTTGATAGCAACACCAGCAACGGCTGGTGGGTCTGTTACTGTTAATGTTCAGGAAGAAAGAACAATTTCAAAATCACCTTCTAGCATGGGAACAGAGGTTAGAAATAAAAATTAGCTGCTGCAAAAAATATATGTCTTGATAGAATTACATGACAGAGGATCATGGGTTTCTCTGAAAAATAAAAATAATGGCAAGGAGGTAGGTATATGTGTGTGTGTGTGTGTGTGTGTGTGTGTGTGTGTGTGTGTGTGTGTGTGTGTTTTCTGTATGAAAAACCTAAAGAAGGGCATGGTGGGTGAACATGTTTAGTGTGCCATTTAGTGACCTTTGCAACAATCTGTAGCTGAAGATGGCAAAAGAATGAATTAGGAATAGCCACTGGAAATCATTTATAAAAGTCATATGTAAGTCTCAACTACCAACCAAACAAGTGATTACCATATGTCTACATCAATGTATTTTTCTCATTTAATTTCCTCGTTTGGAAGAAAAGAGCTCACTTTAAAACAACCTACACGTCAGATTAAGTTCCCAAATACTTAACATTTTTCTCTCATCATTAGGGCAGAAGAAACATAAAATTAACTTTATTTCTGCTAAATGTGCATTACATTATGTAGGTAGTAGATAATATCATTAGTAACAACATTTCAAAACATTTCACTATGTACTTCAATTTCTTCATTGCACTAAAATGCACAATTTCAAAGGCATCTGATATATATTTCCCAAATTAGAGTATGCTTCCCTTACAATATGGACATCATTAAAGTGATTCACCTGAGCTGGCTAAGCAAAGAAAACTGGGTGGTTGTATCTTAACACTTTTAACAGTTTTATAAAACAAGACTAAATGCATTTTCTGGGGAAGAGGAGGGGGTTAGAAAGGAAACATTCTATTGCACAGAACAGAAAAGCTGTCTTGGATCTAGCTATTTTTATCCAGCTCTGACCTGCCCTGACCTAGACCATTACAATAGAAATGTAAGCACTATGCCCTTCAATCATTCACAATGCAGGCAGAGTTAGTGTTCTAAAGACCTAAGTGACCATGTCATTCCTTCTGGTTAAAATTCTCCCTGGCTTCCCTTTGCCTATAGGATGAAGCCCGAACTCTTTGAAACAGCATAAAAGTTCTTTACAACCTGGCTTCGACTTGCCCCTGCTGTCCCTTCTTATTATCCTTCCTATCCCATTCACTGGATTCTCCAAATACCTGAACTTTTCAGCATCTTTGGAACAACACAACACTTCAGTTATTTCATGCTTTCGTATCTGTTGTTCTCTGTGCCAGAAATGGCTTTCTTGCATCTCACCATACCAGGAAGATTCTTCATTGGCTTCTGTAAACAACCTCAGATGAATGACCTTTCCTGTCCTCTTTGAAGCTTTTCTAGGGAGTCTTATTTTTGTTTCTACAACACTTTGGAGGTATGGCTCCAATCGTACCTATCAAAATTTATCCTAGTGCTTTGCTTTCACGGCCATCTACCTCTTTCAGCGGAAGAAATCATTTCTGCCTTCCAAACGCCTAGCAGAGTATCCGGCACAATAGAAGGCGATTGGGTAAAAGCTACTGAATGAACAGCAGGTGGGAGAAAGCCTCGCATAAAGATTCGACTCATTTCAGGTACTACAGGGTGGGTGTACACAAAACAATTTGAGTTCTTAAAAAATTATGTGACTGAAGGGAATGAAGGATATAAAAAAATCTGTCACCAATAGTTTCACTGTTTACTTTATGAACATTGATAAAACAATTTTATGTGGACTAGGCTAATATTGAATAAAAAGTATTATGTATTCTCACAGAGAAGGTATTAACAGAAGTATATAAAGTTTAAGAAAATCCAGTAAAATGAAACCAGAGATTATAAGAAGTTAGAAAATTCTTCTCTATTACTCAAATCTATACTTCATTAAATAATAAGGTTTGTAGGCTTCAATTTTTATTGATTGTGTCAAGTTGCTAAGAGGATATTTCGCTAATGAACTTACAATTTCTTACTTGTATCACCATGTTAAGCTTATTATTATACATCAGGGATTATTAGTACATATATGTATTATTATTAAACATTAGGGATTGCTTACTACTTTATATGAATGATCAATGCCTATAATCCTCATAACAACCCTAAAGTATGTTCTATTATCACTTCTATTCTTTAAATGGGAAACTAAAGTTTGGGGTAACTGTTTCAAAGGCTACAGCACATAGTGGTGAAACCAGGATTCAAACCTAAGCAATCTGCTTCCAACACTATGCTATGCTCTAAGAGTGAGAGTTGATGAGGGTGAGAAAATTATATAAATTGTTGTCCCTCCCACCCTACAATCTGCATTATAAACATTGTTATTTGCATTCATCTTAAATTCTAGCTAGGCTCTTAAATGGTACGAAATGCTGTACGCTGGAACATTTCAATGATGAAAGAGTTCTAGCTTAACAATGAGAAATATTTTCTTTCACTTAAACAACCAAGCCCACATCCAATTGTGGTTGAGAAGCTAACATTTGCCTCATTTCACCAAGACATTAATGCTTTGTTTCGAATGTGTACTATTTCTTAATCTGAGTCATGAATGTTTGGAAAATCTTGCTTTACTTTTCTTACTAGTAGTATGAAACATACAAAGAAATATTTAACACTTAAGTGTTTTAAATATTTAAGCAACAAGCAGCCTAGAAGGCCTTTAAAATACACCATGGAAGACTTCTACTTCTGGAATGGCAGTATGAGGAGTTGCGTGGTCTCACTCCCCAGGAAACAACCAGAACTGGTAAAAAAATAATTATTAAAATGCACACAAAAGCCAACTATTTAAATTTTCCTAGGGGCATACAGCAAATTATCCTAAGGGAATATAATACAGCAAATAAAAGAACACTTAATCAAGAAACTCTACTAAATCTCAATAAGGACAGGGACAGTGTGTGGCACTTGAGCTATCACCTGCTCCCTCCTTCCCTCCACCTTCCACATCTCAGCAAGATGACAGAAGCTCAAATCTGGGCAGGTGTTGCCAAAAAAGTAGGGCTCCCTCTCTCCCCAGATCCGAGTCAAGGGCTATGATATATACCCAAGATGGGCAGGACACCAGCATTTCTCATCCACTGCAGTTCCATGTTGCAGTGGCTAAATTCCTGATGAATGCAACTGAAAAAACGGGGTTCTCTTCCTCTACTCAGCCCCCACTCATAGGCAGAGGCCCTACTCCAGGTGTGATATGCTGAGAATACTGGAGTTGAGGCCTGATCATCCTCACCACATCTCATTCACAGGGCAGAGGGAAGCTAAGACAACAGAGGATGTAGATCCTATCCAGCACACTGCTCATAAAGCAGGTGTGCCAGTCCAAGAGAATCAGCCTCTTCCCCTGTCCCCAGCTTGGAAGCAAAGACTCAGAGATTTTGGGCAAAAGAAGAATCAATCAATAAGAGAGACCCAGCATTCTCCACAGGAACAGACTTTATCTGAGAGTATGGGGGAGTTCAAGCCTAAGGGTACTCTTCAAAACAATGGAGAGTTTGGTGGTAAGCAATTAGGAGCAACAAGATAAACCACAGGATAGCTAGTTTACCAGAAAGAATCAAGGGAAGACACAGCTAAAAGCCCTTCTGAGGTCAGGAATAATTCAAAGATGTGCCTCAAAAACTGCCTTGCAAAGGAGCATGAGTTTAATGGAATCAGACTGTGGAGTGATTCATACCCCCAGGTATCATCCAAAACAATAGAACAATCAGCAGACAATTAATGAAGCCAAAAAACTGGGCCTAACACCAGCAAAGGCAAACAGCCTAATAGAAAGATCAGGGAAAGAGAAAGTCAGAGAGCCTTCCTAAAACTTCTATCAACCCAGGGTGGCTATGTGCATGACTAAACCTGCACCCCGGAGAAGTGGCACCAGAGGCTTCACACTGTGGGGGAAATACACTTCATTAAAACAGTTCAGCCAATCACAAAACAAATGAACAATGAAACAAGGATCCCCAGAGTGTGTATGTGTGTGTGGGGGGGTGGAATGTCACTATTCAGAGTTGCTATATTATCAAAAGTGTCCAATTTTCAATGAGAAACTTATATGAGATATGCAGAAAAACAGAAAAGTGTGTTCCATATAAAGGAAGCAAAGCAGGCAACAGAAACTACCTGTTTAAAGGAATAGATGACAAATTTAACCAAGTACTAAAAGCAGCCATTATAAATATGTTCAAAACAATAAAGGAAAATATGTTTTAAAAAGTAGAGGAAGCTATGATGACAATGTTGCATCAATTAAAGATATCAATACGGACAAAGAAATTAGTATAAACAACCAAATGAAAATTCTGCAGTTAAAAATTACGATAAATGAAATTTAAAAGTTGCTAGAGTGAATCAATAGTAGATTTGAACTGGCAGAAGAAAGAATCAATAAACTTTAAGTAGATCAACAGAGAATATGCAATCAGAAGGACAGAGAGAAAAACAAATGAAGAAAAATTAACAAAGCCTCAGAGAAAGTTGGGACACCATTAAGCACACAACATACATGTAGTGGAAGTATCAGAAGTAAAGGAAAGAGAGAAATAAAGGAGAAGAAAAAACATTTGAGGAAACAGTTGCTGAAACTGCCCAAATTTGATTTAAAAAATCAATGCACACATCCAAGAAGCTCAACAAACTCCAAGCATGAAAAATAACAGAGATCCACACCCAAACACATTATAGTAAAAATGCTAAAAGACAAAGAAAAAATTTGAAACTAGCAAGAGGAAAATGACTCATCACTTACGAAGGAACTCCAATACATCAACAGTTCACATCTCAACAGAAACTACATAGGCCAGAAGGCATTGGGAAAACATATTTAAAGTGCTGAAAAAAGAAAGCATCAACCAAGAATGTTATATCCAGTAAAAATATCTTTCAAAAATGATTAAATGTGTCTTTTTTCTTTCTGCCCTATTCCTGAGTGTGGGGTAATGATTCTCCATGGAGCTGGTTGAGTATATGTCTTCCCCATTCACTCATCTTTCTACGGGCAGATCTCAAGGATCAGCAGGGCAGGCTGTAGGAAGCCAGACTGTGGCAGTAGTTCCAACATTACAGGGAAATAGGCCTATATAGTAACTTTGGCGTTTACATAGTAAAAAATTACCAATGCCTGAAATCCTATCCCCAACTATCTACTTAAATATACATTTTTTAAAAGCATTGGATTTTTAAAAATCCAGTAGGGACAAATGCCAAATTTTGGGGGAAATTTCATCGTCTAAAGTGTTTACTAGGTTAAATTGAATGCATACAATTCTGGACTATGCATAGTTTATGCCGTCTGGACAGGAACTACCAGGATATTGTCAAGAATGTAAGCTCTATTACTCTGTTATACAGCACTATAATAACTACGAATCCAGCATTTACAGTAGGTCCCTGCTTATCCAAGGAGGATATGTTCCAAGACTGCCAGTGGATGCCTGAAACCATGGACAGTACTGAACCTTATACATACTATTTTTTCCTATACATACTTACAATAAAGCTTAATTTATAAATTAGGCACAGTAAGAGATTATCAACAATAACTAATAGCAAAATAGAACAATTATAACAATATAATCAAAGGTATATGAATGTGGTCTCCCTTGCTCTCTCAAAATATCTCATTGTACAAATTTAATGCCTTTTCCATCTTAACTAAGCAGTTATTATGCACTGTGGCCATAACTTTTGCAGTATGAGTATGACAGCAAAACTAGAATGAATTTCTTTTTCCTTCTTCACAATTTCACATATAGAAGATTCATTCCATCTGTGGATCTTAGCAACCTCAGCATATGATTTGCTTTCTTTGCCTTATTAAGTCCAGAATTTTCACTTTATGACTTCTCTTTGGCATATCCAATTTGCCAGCATCACTGCTCTTCCTCTTTGGGCCTATTATTAAGTAAAAGAAGGGATACTTGAACACAAGCACTGTGACACTAGGACCATCCATCTGATAACCCAGACAGTGCCATTAAGTGACTAATGGGCAGGATACACTGGACAAAGGCAAGAGTGATGTCCTTGGCAGGATGGAGAGGGACAGCATGAGATTTCATCACCCTACTGAGAATAGCACACTATTTTAAAATTATGAATTATTTATTTCTGGAACTTTCCATTTAATATTTTCAGGCCACAGTTGACCATGAGTAACTGAAACCGTGAAAGGTGAAACCACAGGTAAGAGGGGGATTGCTGTACTTCCCTGGTTCACTAGAACTACCAAAGTCTGTCTTAGCTTTCTTTTTCCCTTTTCTTCCTTTGGCCTTTCCATATTAGCTTCTCTCTTGCTACATTGATTCTAATATTCTAACTCACAGATCAAAATATAGTTGGGGGAAAAAAAAGTGGACGGTTGATTATACTGCATGCTCAGATAGGTAGGTATTTCCAGAAGAGCAGTGTAAGTGGGTGTAGAGAGGAGAATCTAGAACAGGGCATACTAGGGATCAATACTTCCATGTATAAAGCCTGTACAGAAAGTACAAAGATTGGTAAAATGCTTATACTTACTGAGATATACTTATGGGTATATAAGCCTTCATTGATTATTCTCTATTTTGAATATATTTCAAAATTTCCAAAATAAAAGTTTAAGGTAAAATGTCTAAGTACAGAGTGCTTCTGACTTTCTAGTACAGTTAGATGATATGGTAGTTTTATTTGGAGAAAACTCCACATGCATGCAAAAAGCAGCACTGGGTAAAGGCTGACTAGGCACCAGAAACGGGTTTAGATTGTGTACAAGAAGCTCCACTCATGAAGACAAAGAAGAGAAGAAGGTCCAACCACACAAGCTGTTACCAAACGCTGGGCCTAAATACTGCGTCTTCATATTTAAGGTTCAGGGAGTAGTATAAGAAGTTGCCTATAGAAATTTTCCTAATCAGTATCAACACATTAATCCTGAAGCTTAGAAAGTGAACAGGTCTTTGGAATTTTTTCCACAGAAACCAGAGAGAATTTTAGAAAACATCCTGATGCCATTCATGAAATACTAAAATGCATGGACATGACAAAGAATCTGGGATCAAAGGAATCATAGTTAAGAGGATAAAAATGAAGGTAAAAGTTAAGGGGACGCTCATAGAAATAAAACAAAAATATGGTAAAAATCCTAAATGTAATTGATAAAAGGAAAAACATAATAGAGTTGTAAAGAGAATTTATGCAACATACCATCAAATCAGCATGAATTTTTATTGTTTAAAATTTTATTGCTTTTACTATTTCTTCACATTAAGCACACCTCGGAGTACTGCTAAGTATTACTTTCAGAAAATGTCTCTACATATTTTGTTTTTGATTTCCTTTGCAATATCCATCCTCGAGAATCTCACCATCTCATAACTGAATCATTGAGGCAACCATTTACCTGGCCTGAGACATTACTGTTTAATTATATACTACCTTGTAGTATAGTATTCTTTAACTGATTTATGTTGATCATTACACATAATTTTTCCAGAAGAAATTTCATTATGACACTCTTCAATGTTAAGAAAAATTATCCAACTTGGAAACAAGGCCTTTGCAGGAAAACAGAATGCAGGCATAGCTATTCCATGTCACTTCATAACGCCATTCAAGAAGTATTTAATTTTCTAGGAGAATATACCTGTGCTTGACTTTGCACTTTTACTGTTGTAGTAAAAAATATTCGAATTACCTATAACCAATCAGGTAAATTGAAGTTTCCTTCTACAATTGAAATGCAGTTCCATATCACTGCCTTCAACTAACTCTAGTGCAATAACATTCTAATGTCTGAAAACATATTAATTCAATATGAATTACATACAAAAAACATACACAACACAGACTATGGAATGGAAATAATTTTTCCTTATATCACATAACCCTCATATTCAGAATTTCTGCTATTAAATATCTAAACTTCAAAAGGGCTCAATTTTTGAAAATGAAAAAGTTCCAGTACTTGGCTATATCTGAATCCATAATGCTAAAGCTTTGTGCACAGATGAATTTGATTAACTTTCTTTTTATTATTTTTCTGGTATAGGGTTTAGATTCAATTTTTTTTTTTTTTTTTTTTTTTTTGCGGGCCTCTCACTGTTGTGGCCCCTCCCATTGCGGAGCACAGGCTCCGGACGCGCAGGCTCAGCGGCCATGGCTCACGGGCCCAGCCGCTCCGCGGCACGTGGGACCCTCCCGGACCGGGGCACGAACCGGCGTCCCCTGCATCGGCAGGCGGACTCTCAACCACTGTGCCACCAGGGAAGCCCCTAGATTCAATTTTGAAATGACAACTGAAACTGAACCACACAATACTACCAACAAAAGGCACTATGGTGTCATATCCATTTTCTGAAGGCTAGTTTATAAATAAGATTTAAAATACATGAAATTATACAGTTCCTTCACTGGCAGAAGTAGATATAGCTTAACTACTTTCACTACATGACTTGTAATTGCAAGGAAATCCATTCACTCATAACTTTAATGTGGTATATCATCACACCCTGCATCTGTTCAATTTAAAACAAGCATGCTCATTAGACCAGGTGCTATGATTTCCAAATTGATTAGTAAAAGCACTTTATAGTTTGGCACAGTGTTTTATAGTTGGTAAAGCACTTTCAGAGTTATTGCTCAATAGTTCAGTCAGTAGTAAATAAACGTTTACCTATTGTGTTTGTTAAGTATTATATTCTAGTAATAAAAATATTGTATTAACGAATAACATTAAAAGCATGGACTAAAAAAAAAAAAAAAAAAAAGCATGGACTACCTTTCTTCAGAGACAAAAGTAAACCTGTACGTATTAAAAAGGAGCTGCCCTAGTAAAACATTTCAAATATACAATATAAGGACTTGACATATTTAATTCCATTATAAAAATATGGAACACACTCTGAAATACGCCACTCTTTTACATTTCATCCTAAGTGAAAATAACCTTATATAATAGCTGTCTATCACAAACAGTTAATTTTTATCAGTAACCACTATCAAACTCATTTTAACAGTAATAGTTAATATACACTATATATTTAATTGAGAAATACCAATAATAGCAGGAGAATGCCAAGGAAACCTACAGCGGCTGACTGTATGGAGGACACAGATGAAGGCAGTTACTACAATTTACAGGGACATTACATTTCACAGTTGTAGAGTTTTTCTGTGTCATTACTCAGCTTCCAGGGTGTAGGCCTGGACAAGTAAATAAAACCATTTGACTTGGGTTTACACAGACAGGTCCAAGTCCATGTGATGGGAAAACACGGGCAACATTTCAGAAAATTTGTTTTGAAGTAGTTGCCCAAATGACAAAGATAACACAGAAAAAAGAACTTGAGACAGTGTCAAAAGCTTTGAGGAATGCAGGCTACCACCAGGAGGTTAGTACATCACAGCAACAAGGAAGAGAAGAGATGTGAAGAAATTCGAAGTAGAATGGGCTACTGCATGCTGGTGGGAAAGAAACCGAAAGGGCAGTGAATAAACCACAGCCCCCAGGCCATCTGAGGACAAGAAAGAATAACAGATGTACACATTATCAAACAGCCTCAGAAGGCCAGGACCATAAACAACCACCGTTTCATCAGTTGAATATTTTGAAGTATTCCCTACTTATAAAGAATCGACTTTACCTTTCCATACATCACCTTATTTTTACCCCTGCTGGCAGGTCCAAAGATTTAATCATGTGTTATTTGTCTTAGCAAGTTTGGCAAAGTAATTTTACTTCATACTAAGGAACAAAAAGCTAATACAGAATTTCATAACTTTAGACTTGAAAAAAGTCTTTTATTTTTTCCTTACTATGAAATTCTACATTTAATTATATTTTAGCTTGTCCAAACTGTTTCTATAGTTTGTCTCCAAATTTTAAGTGTCTAGCATTTCGCTGAGTTCTAAAAAGTCTTTAATCGTTTTTCACATATTTATAATATCAGTTAGTAAATTTACTTTAATTAAATTTGGAAATTTTACATGATGTCTAGGAGTTGGTATTTTTTTAAAAGATATCTGAACATGATGAAAAAAGACAGTTTCCATAGTGATTAATCAAGATATTTAAAAATATATTTATATCATTTTCATCTTCCCTTGCCTAATCATTGTACAGTAATAATACAGGTGCTAGAAATCCTTTATTAGGTTAACAAAAATAAAGTATTTTTTAAATGGCTTATTTTTAGATAAAACTCTTAAGTGTTTGTATTATATTTTATTTTGAAAAACTAATTTTTAATTTTGTTCATAATCTTAGATTCAAAACTTCAAACAAATTTAGTAACTATTTTAAAAATATGTTTAATTTAAATAGTTGTGTTGGCTGTCTTGGCACTGTACATGACATTAAGAAATTTAGAATGATGTAACATCAGTCATGCAGACATATTTATCATATATACTCAAAAGTAAGCAATTTATAACCACATTTATAAAGAAAAGGTACACGCTGGGTAAAGCTGATCAAATTAAAGACACGGTTTTATAATGTCGGTCCAACTACTTCCAACAAAATTATAAATACGAAGAGCAAATTATTTTGGCCAAATACACTGATCATAATTTTGTATGCCTCATGCCATCCATATGATTAGATTCCATACTGAAATCAGTGATAAATGTTTTTAAGTGATTAACGATGCACACACTTTCTCTACATAGTTTCTATTGACAGACTAAAGTATAACTGCCTGTAAATTTATTTAAACCTACCTCGGAAATAGAGTCCGTCAAATGAAATCAATTTGACCAACACATATAGGAGTCTCTCCTTTGTAAAAGGAACTTTACTTAGTACTGGCGAAAACAACATGAGTAAGCACTGTCCAAGTCATCACATATTTCACAGTCTAGGAGAGGAAACAGCCAAGATATAATTGTTCAAGGCAAACAGTGTACCAGAAGAACAGGCAAAAAGTTGAGACAGCAGAGAGAAGGGTATAGACAATTCTGACTTAAGGAATTGGGGCATCTAAGCTGAAAAAACATTGTATTTTGAATGAGGAGAAGGAAAAGAAAAAAAAAGGAAAGGGGGGCTCTTTCTCAGTAGCATATGCTGAATAACTGTGATATAAATAAAGTAGACTTGTGATGAGGACAAAAGTTATTTAAAAATGAGTATTTCAAACTTTCTCCCATTTCCGACTTTGATAGAGAAGAGCTTTGCTTGTAGCATCAGCTTATGAGTTTTCCTTTATTGTAAAAAACAAACCAAACAAAAAACTGAGTAATGAGTGAAGTAGATAAAATACAAAAGAAAACAGGCTAAATTTATTTACAAGGAAAATGTTGAGGCAGGTAGAGTAGAAAAATAAAGCAATTACTGCAGAGTTTCAGAGAATGGGAAGAGTTGCTGTGGAAGAGAGAATGGGAGACTGTCCTTCCAATCAAGATAGCACCTTGAGGAGACAAGAATGGTGGGCAAGAATATTTAAGATGTTAGCTGTGAACTAATAATAGTTCCCCCTACCACCTTGGTGTTTCACTGTGAGATAGATGAAATTATTTTGAAAAACTTTTATTTACTCTTTGAACGTCAGATGTTTCCATGAACTTGATACCATTCAAACATTGGGCTTCATGAAGCCTGGTGATTATAATGGGTTACATAGATTGGAGAGGCGACAAAGAGGAGTGACAGAGAAAAGGATGAACATGTATGTGTGGAACAGGTTGTACAGTTTTGAATGCCTTTTCAAGAAGCTTATATTCTATATGCAATGGGAAATCATGAAAACCGTTTGAGCATTAGTAATCATATGACCAGATATGGGTTTTAAAAAGAGAAATCAAGGAGCAGTGTGTAAGATACTACAGAAATAAGAAAGATAATAGAAGTAAGTAGTAGAAATAAAAGCTGACAGAGATTCTAGATATATTTTAGAGATATAAACAACTGGTTATAGTGACAGGTAAGACTTAGTTGATGAGGGAGAGAGGGAAATAAGAAATGACTATTTCAGTCTCTCCAGGAGTGAAATCTTGCATTTAAAAATAATAATTAAATAGAAACCTTAATTTCCATTAATAATAGCTCTTGGGTGTAGAAAATTATAGACTGAAACTTTAAATCTGGAAATATTTCAACATATTCATTTCAGCCATTTCAAAGAAATAACTTTATCATGTAAGTTATCTATATGCCCCAACCCTCATGTTCAGAATTTCTAATTCTCAAGAGGTTAAAGACCTAATTCTTATCAATCACAAAGGTTTCTTTGGTACCATCGGTTAGATTTCCTTCCCCTACTCTATATTAATAAATGTTTACTTTGCATTCTTCCATCCATTCATTTGCTCATTAATTCAACAGACATTTAACTGCTAATATTTGACACCATCGTGGACTGTTAGTCATCAAGAAGTCGTATAGTAATGGAAACACATGTGAATAGATAAGTAAATGCAATTAATTATGTGAACAAATTAAGAGATGGGATCATAAGATTTGGTTCCCAATTGAAGAGGTCAATGGTGGGGAAAATAAGAGAGACTGAAGTTAATGAGATTATTAAAATATGCCCAGGATTATTGCGACTGAGAACTTAATTTTTTTAAATTGGGATGAATTTATACCATCAATTTTCCTGTGATTTTAGGAGATAAATTAGGATTGAAGTTGCCCAAAAGATAATAAAATCATTAATTTTAACTCTTTGGTGAACTTTCAATGCAGAGTAAAACTGATGTAACCAAAATCAGTTTCAAGTTTTTGGAGCATTTCTAGAGAAAATTTCTTTTAGAAGTTTATTCCTAAAAATGAAGTACAATATGATATAACACAATGAAAAATGAATATTTAAATATGAGAACTTTTTAAATTTTTTTGAAAATTTATTTATTTTTGGCTGGTTGGGTCTTTGTGCACGGGCTTTCTCTAGTTGCGGCAAGTGGGGGCTGCTCTTCTTTGCAGTGTGCGGGCTTCTCACTGCAGAGCATGGGCTCTAGGTGTGCAGGCTCAGTAGTTGTGGCTTGTGGGCTCTAGAGCACAGGCTCAATAGTTGTGGTGCACAGGCTTAGCTGTTCCACGGCATGTGGGATCTTCCCTGACCAGGGATTGAACCCGTGTCCCCTGCACTAGCAGGCGGATTCTTAACCACTGCACCACCAGGGAAGACCAAGACTGAGAACTCTTTAAGTGTATGGGTCATTTGTTAATATAGTCATGTTGCTGTAAATGGCACTACTTAGTTCTTTTTTATGGCTGAGTAATATTCCATTGTATGTATGTACCACATCTTTATCCCAGAATGACTTACTTTTGATTGTTATATTTATTAAAAATGAGTGTGTATATTCCTACTTGAATATGGCTTCACGAACTCAAAAATTATAGCTATAATGAAACGTGCAATGGTTCTTAACTAGCCAAATGGTCAATTGCTTACTCATTTTGCACTTCCTATCAAGTCTGTAACTACTTTACTTCATCTGCCTCTTCCTTCTTCCATTTCAACAACCAGACATTAGTTTGAAGGTGCAATTCTGTATGGGAAGTTGAAGTACTCCACTGTTTTTGCCTTTGAGATAAAACATCATCAAGTGACATTTAGATGACTTCTAGGTTTCCACAAACAAGGTAAGTTGCTACCAACAGAGCCATATGAAACTCAAGAGTATAACATACTAAAACCAGGAGTCAAACACCTTTGTTTTTCATGTTAGTTTCTTTTAAAAGCCATTCATGCTGTTGGTGATAGGAAATGTTTACATAACCCTCCCAAATCCATGAGCAGGTACATTGAGGTTTCATTTAGACCATTCATGGAGTGGTAACTAGTGTCTTTTGATTTTGGTAGCTATTCTAATTAAAGGCAGAAGCTCAATACTAAAATCTTACCAAATTATGTAAAGGCATCCCAACATCATTCTTTCAATTGGATAATCAAGTTTTTAGATGCTTGATCTTTCCATTGAAATCCTAGAAGTTCAAGTTCAAAAGCTTTATTATCTTTCCCCAAAAATGTTTATTCAGCAAGCTTCAGGCAATACTCTACTATTTCTTCAAAGATGCTTTGCTTTATCTTTTTACATTAAGATCCACAAAAACTCTATATATTTAGGTATGAATGAATCAGGGTGCCATTTATAGAAATGAAAGTTTCTTGTACTCTGAACCTGTTTTCTCCCATTTTATTTATTCTACATGTTTTCATTACAGTGAAGCTATTTCAGCTAACATTTTGGGTATTGCGGAGGTTCTAAAATACACAGAAAAATTCTGTTGCTCTGGAGTTAATGTATAATAGCTGTTCTGGCTTTCCATCGTATAATATAATAATACAAGTACATTAACCTGAAAAAATATTTTCCAATATAAAATCTGCAGACTGTAAACCAACCATAGAGAAGAAACAAAGGCAACCTAACCCTCATTAACATAAAACAAAAAAGACGGTAGCCTTTCATCACTGGCTTGCACAACGAAAATTTCCCTGGAGAAATTTTTTCATAAGTAAACTTTCTGCCCTATCCCTGCTCTTCAAAGAGTTCCTTAGCATCATTATTGATGTAAATACTTCACCCATCAAAACATTCATGGACACAATTTCTCTCATTCTAAAGTTTCCAGATTCAGGACTGGCCACTAGTAATATTCCAAGCCCTAAGGGTCTTGGGCAAATCAAAATATTAAAGGAGCTATCGACTGTCTTTTTGACAGGGACACAAACTATGAGTCAACGGGAGTCACTTTCTGCCTAGAAAGTGGAACAGCTGTAGGAGACATATGGAGCTGCTGTGGAAGAGAAGCTGCCTGGTTCGTGGAGTGAGACCCCAATCAAAGTGATTGATGCTGGATAAGAATCTGCAGAAATTTAGCAGATTCTCTTCTGAGGAGAGTGGCTCTGCAGATAAGTACAAAATGTCTTAATGAATGGGACAAGCTGTAGTATCTAGAATGCCCCGGGATAAATGTTAATTTTACTTAAATGTTAAATTAGCCACAAATCACTTTCCTCTAGTACTAAACATGAAGCACAAAAGAAAAAGTGATGTTTTAAGTTTGCCCTATTCAGAAATGTATACACAGAACTGCAATTCATAATGCTTTCATACAAACAGGCATTTCAATTACAGGTGTAACACTGTAGCTAGGAATGGTGTGAGTCTACTTTTTTTTCATATTTTTACCATTAATATATCGGTAATTTTTCATGGACAGAACATGCTTAATAGCCAGCCACGTTCAGGAAGATAATAATAAATATAACTTAGAAGTACTGGTCATATATATACAATGACCCTGGTTAACTAATATGCAATTGTATCAAAGCTAAATAGAGGGGACTTCCCTGATGGCACAGTGGTTAAGAATCCGCCTGCCAATGCAGGGGACATGGGTTCGAGCCCGGGTCTGGGAAGATCACACATGCCGCGGAGCAACTAAGCCCGTGCACCACAACTACTGAGCCCGTGTGCCACAACTACTGAAGCCCGCACGCCTAGAGCCCGTGCTCCGCAACAAGAGCAGCAACTGCAATGAGAAGCCCACACGCCGCAACAAAGGCCCAATGCGGCTAAAAATAAAAATAAATAAAATAAATAAATTTATTGAAAAAACCTTAGAGGATAGAGTTTTGAGAATTATCAGGTAACACCAAATGTTGATTCACACTGTTTATTTTAAATATTTGTCGGGCTTCTACTCCTATTCCTAGAAGCTGCCTCTGCTGATACTCTCCAACTCTCTATTCAAATTTAAGCCATTCTGAACTACCCATCCAGCAAGGACCTGCTTAATAAATGTGAATCAGTCATAAAATTAAGCTAAACAAACACGATCTGCTTCACACTATCATAATCCATTCCCAAGACTCTGGGTTTAGCCACTTCATTACATTATATTGCAACCCTTGCAGTCCATTAGTATAGATTATCAAAAACTAAAAAGTATATAAGCCCAGGAGACTTGACTAAACTGCATTAGGCAAAAATAAGTTATAAATCAAAAGAGAAATGGATAACTGTGCTATGTGAATAACACGATGAGATCATCATTTTTATTTTAATCATTGGATCCTGAACAGATCTCAATAATGTGCCATCAATATCCTTAGACATAATAACCAAGAAATAAAATGAGAATCCTTTGGCACTTTAATTGTCCTAATATGCACACAGCTGTCAGGATAGAAATTAGCCCCTGGGTGTAATTTTTGGAACTTCAATTACCGTTTTCAGATCAGTAGGGTAACACTTCTTATACTAACATAATCATTTAGGTAAATGAATCCTACCTTCCTGAAAGAGTTAATGTGATAACTTCATCTAATTTATTTTTAAAATGCAAAATAGAACTTGCTACTCATGTGTTTGGCATTTTGGAAATACTTTCACAGCCTAAAAAGTAATGAGTTATTTTTAAGCTTCAAAGTGGTTAAACTGCCATGACTACTAATGTTTCTCCATGTCTGATAGTGAAGAACAGGTCACAAAGAGAAGAAAAATTATTTAGTGGAAGTAACGTGCATTCTATTAACAGGTGATATAAACAGTTACTTTTCTGTTAATATAAGTGCCCAGCATTACTCACAGAAACTTAGTATAAACGCCTATATTAGAAATTTAAACCAAATCAGAACTAGTATTTTATTGGCCTGAAAGGTTGCAGTAACTACAAGCTATAGAAGAATGCACATGACAACGCACAAATCTCTCTTAATATTATATACGACTATATAGATAACTATAGTCATACATAACACACATATTAGTGACAAGATGTCTTCCTTTCTGTCAGTCTGTGATTCAAGATCAACTATAAATTGACCCAAATTTTCAATAATATTAATTATTCTCAGCTATGAGTCTGAAAAATAGATAAAAGCAATTATTCGAAGTAGAGACTGATCAAAATTTCATTTCTAATGCACTCATGCCATAGACTCTAATACAGTACTCAGTATACTAAAGACCTCGATTAACAGCAAAGAATGACACATAGCTTATCAACAGATTTTCTTCTGGATGGAAAGAAAAAAAATCTAGGTAAAATGGCAATACAGAGTAGTAAAGGATTCCTTGAGACCAAGTTCTTATTTATGTGACCTAAATTAACTCCTTGAATTAATTACTCAAGTGAGTTTACTCTAATTTGCCCAACATAAATCATTTTATGATTAAATCTATCCTAAAACAGAAATGGGGGTCATACAGATGCATCTAAATTAGAACACCAATATCCAGTAAGTTTAAAAGTCAATCTAATAGCACAATGATTTCTAAGCTACCTATGGTGCATATACAAAAATATGAGCCTTGAAGATTAAAATATGTGTCATGTCAGTATTATTATTTTTCTAATCTTAATCATGTACACAACTTTAAAAAATCATCCTCTTACAAATTTTAGTTGCTTTGAGAAAAACATGGAAAATATATTTTTCTACTCAAAACAGACTAAGGCATATCTTCGTTTTCTCACTTGTCTAGCCCATGTTTTCTTTTTTCTCCTATTGAGTGAAATGACTGTTTTTAGCATAGCACAGTCAATACTACATTGTGAAAGAATGTTACTATCAATCTAATACCATTAGTGTTTTTTCGAGTTCTACTGATATGCATTTGACAATTATGACAGAAGCAAATAACAGGAACATAGCTACACTTTCAGTTCCAAATTTGCATGACATCTACGATACTATGAACCATAGTCTTTGACAAAGAAAACACATTCTGGAAGATACTGAATTATATAGATATAATATTATAGGCACTGATCTATACTATAGTTAGACTTTATAAATTAAAAAAAGAAAAACAAGATTTCAAAACTGTGGTAAAATAGTTTTGTTTGTTTTGCAGTACGTGGGCCTCTCACCATTGTGGCCTCTCCCGTTGCGGAGCACAGGCTCCGGACTCGCAGGCTCAGCGGCCATGGCTCACGGGCCCAGCCGCTCCGCGGCATGTGGGATCTTCCCGGACCGGGACACGAACCCGCGTCCCCTGCATCAACAGGCGGACTCTCAACCACTGCGCCACCAGGGAAGCCCGGTAAAATAGTTTTTAAAAACTGCACTGAAGAGAATGTTCAATAAGAAAAAGATATATCAGATCTAGAGAAAAAAACCACAATTGATGAATAGTAAAAGTTCCATGTAGTTTCTGAAATGCCAAAGGAGTTAAAATAATTGACATCATTCCCTCCCATAGCACTAAATATTTATAGTTAGGCAATATGAAAATACATTTGAAGACCAGATTTGAATATGTGTAAATATAAGCCATGCTATCTATTCTACTGAAAGTTGATCTATACATGTGTTTGGCCTAGTCCAATTTAATGACGGTCTGTCTTTAAACTATATTCATTCAGTAAGTATTTATTGATCTCGTATATGTGCCATGTACAATTCTACACTTGGTGACAAGGCAAGAAAATGCACAGATGCATCTCTGCTTCCATGGAGCTTATATTCTAATGGGGAGAGACAGAAAATAAAATAAGTATGTTAGGTGGTGGCAGGTGATATGGAGACAACGCGTAGGAATGACAGAGTGAGGAGTGGGTTGGAGGTGGTGGCCTTTGGTTTGAGGTAATCAAGAAGGGCTTCTCATCAGGGAAGAAAGTAAGGGAGCAAACCTTGAGGACGGGTATCTTGGAGAGGAGCATTTTGGAAAAGGAAAACAGTGATTTCAAGAGTTCTGAGTGGGAGAGTTATGGTGTGTTCAAATATAGCAAAGCGGGTGGTGTGGCTGGTGTGGAGAGAAGAAAGAGAAGAAATGATGCTGTTGCGTAGATAAAGGAAGCGAAATTTTCTATATTCGGCGTGGAATTTGGAGTTTGATCTGAGTGAGATGAAGAGAGACATGATTTGACTTAACATTTTAACAGAATCACCGTGGCTACTTACGGAGAACAGAACACAGTTTGGCAAAGCTGGACTCAGGCTAGGTAGAAAGTTCTTAAAATAATCCAAGAAAGAGAAGATGCTGGCTTGGACCAGAATGCTAGTAACAGAGATGTGAGAAGTGATAGGATTCTGGACATATTTTGGAGATAAAGCTAACGGGATTTGCTGATTTGGACGTGGTAGATGAGAGAAAGAGACGAGTCAAGAATAACCCTGAGGCTTTTGCTCTGACTAACTAAGGAAATGGAATAACTTCTTCGACACAGAGCAGACTGTAGGAGAAGCAGGTTTAGCAGTGAGAAATAAGGAGTTTCAGTTGATTTTACAGAGCAGAAAAATGAACATGATTGATTTGATATAATCCATCAAAAACATAGAATGAAAGCCTTGTGAAAAATTAATAAAGGGACTAGAATCCCAATTAAATTTGGACATATATTTCCTTCCCCTTGATATGAAGGGAACACAGGGCAGATAGCTATAGAGTCTCGTTCCTTTAGAGACATAAAAGATATCATTTTATACACATGCAATGAGAAACCCAGGCAAAGAAATAATGCTTTCCACTGCTTGGCATCACTGAGAGAAACCTAAAAATACGAAGTGCTGGACAAGTGTCAGCTAATCACAACCACATGCATTACAGCCACAGATGCAACATCACATGACACCAAGAAGGTGGCAGTTTTGAAAAATCTGAATCAAGCCTACTTACTGATCCTTCCAAAGTATTTTTTAACACTTCCAGCAGGAAGTCTGACTTCCAAATCTTTGAATGATGACAGAGGTTTGTAATTACAATCAGGTAGCTTAACATTAGAAAAACTCAGGATTTCAGAGTTGGAAAGCACAAAAAAACTCAGCAAGTCAATATCCCACCCAATGAGGACATCTGCTGTGTGATCCCTGGCCAAACGGCTTTCTATCTCCAAGTTGGGCATTTTCTTGTGATTTATGAAGTTTACCTTTCAATACTTTACCTCAAGAGCATGAATAGTCTCCTAAAAGAAAATATCCCCTTTGTACATCTGAAAAATACTTTTCCAAGCATTATAGCCTTTTAGCAGAAAATCCTGTATTAATTGAATTGTGATATGTGATCTAGGACATAGTACCAAGGGAAGTGCCCTGCCCGTAGTAGGAACTCAATCTATGTGAGATTAGAAATAAGCATAGCACTATTTACAATAGCCAGGACATAGAAGCAACCTAAGTGTCCATCGACAGATGAATGGATAAAGAAGATGTGGCACATATATACAATGGAATATTACTCAGCCATAAAAAGAAATGAAATTGAGTTAGTTGTAGTGAGGTGGATGGACCTAGAGTCTGTCATACAGAGTGAAGTAAGTCAGAAGGAGAAAAACAAACACCATATGCTAACACATATATATGGAATCTAAGAAAAAAAATGTCATGAAGAGATTAGTGGTAGGACGGGAATAAAACACAGACCTACTAGAGCATGGACTTGAGGATACGGGGAGGGGGAAGGGTAAGCTGTGATGAAGTGAGAGAGTGGCATGGACATATATACACTACCAAATGTAAAATAGCTAGCTACTGGGAAGCAGCCCCATAGCACAGGGAGATCAGCTCGGTGCTGTGTGACCACCTAGAGGGGTGGGATAGGGAGGGTAGGAGGGAGACGCAAGAGGGAGGAGATATGGGGATGTATGTGTATGTATAGCTGATTCACTTTGTTATACAGCAGAAACTAACACACCATTGTAAAGCAATTATACTCCAAAAAAGATGTTAAAAAAATAAAAAATAGACTGTGAAAAAAATTTTTTAATAAAATAAAGGACTTAGCAGCAAAAATGGAAGCAGTTCATGCATATGAAGTACCAGTATCTCCATTATTTATTGAAAGGTAGACGGTCCTTCTCACTTTACATTTTACAAAAATAAAAGTGCATAGAATGTTAAAAAAAAAAAAAAAAAGAAAGAAGCATGTCTAATTTTAAGTTGATAACACCATTCTGGAGTAATTTTTTTTCATGTTTTCCTCAGTAAATGAACACATCTCATAGTTATTTTATTTTCCCTCAATTCTTACTCTCGAGAAAGGCATCCACATTTTTATACACATGCTAACCTATAAGACATTTTCCAGTTTGAGAGGGAGGGATTTCCATTTAACATTACTGGCATAGAAATTCTGGTACTGCTAAATGCTACAGTATGAGCTTCCAAAGAACATGCATAAGCATATGTACAGACAGAGTCTGCTAAACTAACATTTTTGGAATTTTCTCCAATGTTATTTTTTTTCTATAGCCTAACTCTGAGAGCCGTCTATTCCTAGAAATTTTAAAAGTTCATTTGGAAAGTGGCCTTATCTTTTTCATCAATTCCCAAACTTGCAGGGACTATTAGAGTATCCATGTTTTCCTCCTCTGTACATGGACTGCTTTGCAGAATTCACAGAGTACCTTCTCCCTACAAATAAGGCACGCAAACAGAGCGCCAGCACACTTCCTTTGAGAAGTGAGATAAAGGGTGGAATCAACAAACCTATGATTTCAAGTCTCCTTCAGGTTCACAGAATTGTGATTATGCAACTAAAAAATTAGACAGAGCCCCCTTCATAAAAAAATAATTGCAATACTAACAGCAAACATGGTTCAAAAACTAGTAAACCCAAATAATGTGGTGAGCAACAGCATATTACGTACAATTGTTATTACTGTTTCACAGATAATCTGTGAGTCACAGTAATCTGAAGCCAAAAAATACTAGAGAGATACTAAGGAAGTAATGATTCCAATTTATAAATCCTGACTCAATATAACATAGTGTTCATGAGTTCAGGGTTTATAACAAGACTTTCTGGGTTCAAACCCAGACCCTCAAATTACTCAACTGTTCTCTGCCCCAGTCACCTCATCTCTAAAATAGAATCGTAACAGTATCATCCTATAGGTTGAGAAAAGTGAATTAGTTACCCATAATCCCAGTCTAATCATGGGAAGAACAGCATGCCAACCCAAATTGAGGGACATTCTACAAAACACCCAATGAGTACTCTTCAAAATAGTCACAGTCATCATGCAAAACAGGAAAGACTGAGAAACTGTCACTGATCACAGGAGGTTAAGGAGACATGACAACTAAATGCAACTTGGTATCTTGGAATGGATCCTGGAACAGATAAAGGACATGAGTGAGTAAACTTGTGAAATCCAAATGAAGTCTAGAACTTAATTAATAGTAATGCATCAATGTTAATTTCTTAATTTCAACAAATGTACCACAGCTGTGTAAGATGTTAACATTTGGGGGAAATGGACGAAGATGAGAATTCTCTGTACTGCATTTTCAACTCCGCTGTAAAACTAAAAGTAATTGAAAAGATAAAGGCTATTTTTAAAGTAAATCTGTTAATTTGATTAATATATGTGAACTATATTCAATATCTTATAATAACCTATAATTGAAAAGAATCTGAAGAAGGATATATATATGTATAACTAAACCACTTTGCTGTACAGCAGAAACATTGTAAATCAACTATACATACATACATATATACATATATATATGAACGACAGACTATTGCCAGGCACATGATGATTGCTAAATATATATGAGCTAGTCATAGTAGCAGTGATGGTAGTGGTTGTAGTGGTGGTGGTAGTAGTAGTAGTAGTAGTGGCAGTATGTGCTAATCCGCTGCACCCATAGCAGAGATGAAGATAAATACGGGAGATAAAGGAGACAAGAAAGTAATGACAAAGGATCACAGGAGTAGGCTCGAGCAGTTTGCTGTCCTGCAATTGAAGGACTGAAGGTCATATATGTGTAGAATGGACAAGAGCAAGGCCAAGGCCCCCCATCTTCGCTGTCCTATTCCAACACACCCTTCTTACTTCACCCTTCTTATGCAATTGCTGAGATTTGCACTCATACTCTTTGACTGCCATTAAAATGTAGAGGGAGTGTAAGAATATGTTTGTTTTGTTGCTAGCTAATTGAAAGTCACTATATTAATGTTGGTGAAAGTTTTTAATGTTTAAGAATATTTAACTTTCTGTGTACAACAAACTGCTTTGAGCAAGCCTGCCCTAGTATAGGCCAAAGAATGCCACGAAAGGTGCCTAATAAAAGATTTGAAAGCTTTGTGGGATAGATGTTACCTTCTGGAAAGCTGTGGCAACACACGCTTTAAGTTTATATGTAAGAATCTGAGAGAGTGAACAGACCTTCACACATCCAGAAACTTGCAAAGCACACTAGGCTTTAGACAATTTCCTAGAAGAGTAAGTGTCGTGAACACCCTGTGTATCTCCACCCTTCAAAAAAGAAGGTTATCAATGTTGAAAGTATAGAGCATTGAATACCCACTATATAACTACTTACTGAAAAAATACCGTATTTCATCTATTCTAAGAACCAGACACTTACTCCATTTTAATATCTCTGAAATCAAGATATAGCTTAAAATAACCCACACTGTTTAATTTGGCAGCATTTTTTTCTTCCTCCATGGTTCATAAAATAGTGATGCATTTCGAAATTGATGGCATCTTACATTTGAAAAAAACTGGTGACCAATTCTTTGTGTTTTTCATATGCAAGTTGGTACTATTATATTTAGTACTAATACAGAATCACTTGGGAGAAAACAACTGATGCAAATTATACTGTGAATGGCTTCCACTTTTGTCCTACACATGGGATTGGCATCCTTCCCTAATTTTCCCCTCTACCTGAATGCTAATAAAGCAGCAAAGTAGGAACTGTAAGATATTATGTAGAATATATTCAAGAAATGCTATGAACACTCTATTCCCTTAACCAATAGCCTAAGTGACTTGACGGTAAGTAAAAGCTCTGTATGCTAAAACTGGAATCACATTGAGAAGCATATGTAAAAGCCTGGGAAAGGCTCCCCTAGCACCAGGACACTAATATTCAACATCTGATACCTACACTTGGAGATTTTGGGTAATTATCATTGAAATAAATCATTGATGAGTGGAAGTTTTGGCATGAGATGTTAACAAAATATTTGGCCAGTAATTCTACCACCTTTATGCAAGAAAAAACAAACCCATATTATTAGTAGGATGGTCGTTTTGATTCAAACTAAAAAACTTAGGGTGGATGGCCTACTTTACTTGGTTCCATGTAGTGAGCTGAACTACATCATCCACTTAATTCACTCCTCATTAATTCATTTCTTCATTCCGATAATGAGACACTAATATGAGACACACCCATTAATATATAACAGTAATATGTGCTAGAGGCTGATGACACACACATATACACATAAAAATTGCATGAGCCCTTCCCTCATGGAAAATACAGCTTTCTTAAGGAATGGGGTGGAGAAGGGACAGAGGAGTAAATGGGAAAGTATGATACATAAATAGTTCCAATACAAGGGAAGAATATGACAAATATGTAAAAAGATACAGGGCACATTATGTAACAGATGAAAGGAGGAAAAATAAAAGAGGATGCCCAATTAAGTGAAGGGAAGAAGCTTTAGGAAAAAGGTTGGATTTATACTGAAAAAGGTTAAAATTAAAAGAGGGTGCCTTCATTAAACATGATTCACGCTCGGTGGTCACAAGTAGTGTCAGATGTTCACTACTCACACCCTGTCTAGTTCAAGAAGTGTTAGCTAACTTTAGCCTTAATCCCAAATTCGTCCTTCCCATCAGAAACTGTTAGCAACAAATGTCCCTGCCATTTGGAAAATGCCAGTAATAAATGCATCTGTAACTCTCAAGTGGTTCATGCTAACAGATCGAGAGCAAATGAGAGGTTTTCATCCATAGCAGCATCTGACAATGTGCTATTTGTGTTGTAACACTGCTATAGATTGTTAGTGCACTTTTTAGTCATAAGTATAAGACACGCCAGTGACTATATAAAAACGTGTAAAGTCAATTAATTAGGAGTAGTGGCAGTTGTGTGATAACATATTGTCATTCTTCAACCAGCTGTAGTTTGGCTTGAAAAAAACTTCCCTAAAAGGGTTTTTTTTTTAATCTTGTTTTTCCCTGCCATTCTTCATTAACACATCATGTAGAAACAAGCCTTTATTTAGAATGTCCCTTTTGATGGATTAAGAATGTATCTGAAATGAAAGATATTCTGAAAAATATCCAACCAGTTTTTATTTTCTATTCAAAGGTATTATCAGCCAAGCAACAACTACAAGAGGCTCAGGCCATCTGGACGGGTGGGGGATTACACGGCAGTTACCATCAGAGCACGTGGATTAAATTCCAGACTGTGCCACACAAAAGTTGTGCGTGCTTGAGCACACCCCTTGATATCCCTTAACTTCAGTGTGTTTTATAAACTGTGAAGGGATAGGTACTTTTCACCCCCAACCCCTTATTTCTAAATAGCAGCAATTAGCACAACAGGATGTTGTCTGTGACCATTTTACCCATTCGAGCCTGTGAATGAATGTGAGTCTTCCGTCCACCACCAGCAAGCATTTCTCCATTTTAGGACAACTAAAATCAAGGATGCTATAACTGCCTTGCTCCAAAGGTGGCGGTGAGACAGAGAATCTGGTGACACTAGCTTCCAAATCTGACAGTACTGAGCAAAGCTGAGGACAATCACTAGTTCTGGAACTGGAGGTGGAGGACAGGGTTGTGAGGTGACCTAACTCTGTCATCAAAGTGCACTAATTCAAATCTCATTTCTGTGGTTATGTGATCCTGGTAAGTTACTTGGCTTCTTAAAGACTTGGTTTTGTCATCTATAAAATGGCGTGATTCGTTGGATTGTTGTTGTGAGAATTAAGTTACTAAGTGCTTGATCTGGCATATAATGAGTATGCCTGTTCACACCTCCTTCCATCAATACATTACTTCAAAGATAATACAGCAAATCAAATGGCATGCCACTTGGGAACAAATTTATAAAATGACCCGAGGAGTAATTGTATTTTAGGAACATGATACACCAGTATGTAATAAATAGCAAGTTGAAAGCTAACCTTAAAAAAAAAAAAGGAAAAAAATCAGCTGGCCTATGGTTTTTCAATGTTTTTGCATATGAATATGCACATGTAAAAGGAACATAATAAAGAAAGATATTTTTACCTGGCACTCACGCACTCTTCCAACAAAAGAACTCTTATTTGTTGGTAATACTATACTTTCATTTATCCATTCAGTTACCATATTTTGAGAGTCTACACTGAACTAAAAAGTACAGTGAATTTTGAACTAGGTGGCAGGCCCAGAGACCCTAGCAGTTAAAGTATCCAAGTTAAAACAAAACCTGAGCTTCTGTTGCTACCAATATCCACTGTATGTGGCTACAGCAAAGGCTTTGAGCTCTACCTGTCCCACTGTGATCTGGTTCACTGTGAGACAAGTTCCCCTGCCAAAGTTTTACCTACCATCTTTCAATCCTTAACACTGAATGACAGTTTCTGCCTCTTCCCTTGAGCTGCCTCTAGAGGGCAAAATAGTCCCAATCTATCAAATACCTAAGTATTTTATTCTTGACATAGACACATCCGTACACACAGTCTGATGCAAATTGGAAAACCACCATTTGTCAAATACAGTATAGGCAACCTTGTCATTCATGAGAAAAAATGTTCTAGCTAATCATTATGAAAAGTAACAGAGAGTAAGAGCTTTTCTGGTAACATTAGTTCATTTCCACTGCTAAACTTCCACTTTGAGTGTTAACAAGCTTCTAGACTTATTTTATTTTCATTGTCCCATTTTTTAAAAACTCTATTACATGCAGATATTGCCAAGTACGGCCTACCTAGCCCCTTAGCATTCGTTATGAAGATTAATAAGACAATGCCAGGCAGCATTTTCTATTACTCTGAAGAAATAAGATCTGCAAATACAAAAGGACATTACTAATTTGCATATACCACGGTTTGGCTGAAAGAGTCTTTGTTATTGGCCACATATTAAACTTGGTTAAAAAAGAGCAACAAGATCTTTCTGGGTTTTTTACCTGAAATAGGAGAAGTCATCATTAATATCTTTTAAATGACTTCTGTAACAAAGACTAACTTCTAAGTCTTTAGGAAAAAAAAAAGAAAGAAAATTCTTTCAAAGTTCCATCTGTTTGTTATTTTAATAAAATACTTTGTCTAATTCAGCTTATTCAATTGCCTGAACAGCACTTCATTGCTAAAACCCAGGGGAGCTGTCTGTCAGCAGACACATTCCAAGTTCCAGAAAGATAATACTGATAATACTTAAAACATGATACCCTCTGAGCTCCCCTGAGATGAGCATCCAGTTTGAGAGTTTACAAGACATTTGGGCCTGTTTCCTCTACTAACCCTGTCACAAAAACCAAGGGAAGCCTGAAATTAAATAAGTAAAAGCCCTATTGAGGCCAAAGCACATCACTTTGAAAGACTAAGTTTTAAGATCCCACTGGGTGCCTTTACATTCATTTTCAATTAGCTATTTTTCCTTTAATGAATTTCAGGAGGTTTCAGATTCATAGATCAGCCAGGCTAAAACATGTTTTCATGAGGTAGAGAAGAACACTTGGGGTGAATTTGTAATTCATGCCCAAATGGAGAGATGCCACATAGAGGGAAAGGTTTAAAAATAGTGGTGAGCTTTGGCATCTCTGGGGATGGATGCTGGACAGGTAAGCTTTAGATGCATATTAAACAGGTGAAAAGTTGCAAGAGAATAGGTGGACTAGGAAAAAATAATAAGTGGCAACATGATGTGTTGGCCTTTCAAGACATCATTTGCAGGGTTTTAGGACCAGAGAGAAAAGAAGACCATATCTGGCCACACCCTTGGTAAGAGACACAGATTACACTGAACAGATAAAAGATTGGATGGAGTTTGAAAACGAAATCCAGGAAATGGATTTTCAGAAGGGGGCAAAGGAAACTGATTTTACAGAGAAAGAGATCACAGGGTTAAAAAGATCCAAAGTCAATATAAAGCACCATGTCAGCCAGTGAGAAGCATAAGTATTTTATGCATCATCACCAACAGTGCTGGTTCCCTAGAACAAGGGTTTTTATTAGTACTTGGTAACCATCTCTGCTTCCTCTTAATATCATGCCCCTGACTGAATTGCTTTAGGGACAAGGACAGGTGTGTGACAGCCATAAGAATATTTATATCAATTTGCCTACTTCTACCAGGTAGGAAGTGTATCCTAAGGCAATTTTTCGTTTTAAATTATTCCTAAGAGGTCCTTTTTTTCTTCTTCTTTGCTTTTGCTTGGAATCAAAACACCAATAAAGGTATATTATTTCTGTAAGTTTTCACAGAAAGCTCAAGTAGTTAGTTATGAATTTTCTCCCTAATTTATTAAGTTTTATACCTAACAGTAAGATAATCTGTGGAGAAATACCCATTTTTATGTGTCTTCTACAATATATACAAATCTAGAAAGGAAAAGGATAAAAGTCTTATGTCTCTTCTGTTGTTCTCCAGGTCAGTAAAATTTTTCCTGTAATAAAAACAATAATGCGATAATTACAAATACAATGAGGGCTGAAAATGTCCTGGTCACTTTACTAGGCACTATGTGTACATGAGCTCATTAAGTCCTGAAACAGTTCTACTCCCATGTTATAAATGAGAATCTGAGAAAAGAAAGTTTAGGAATCTTGCCTAAAGTTACAGAGTCACTGAACACATTTATGTTTGGCCTCAGAGTCAGTATGACAAGAGTCATTCTTACAATGGAAGTTCCAATGGGAACTAGAGAACGGAGCCTAGTCACAGTCAAAAACCTTATGTGCATCACCGGTAGCCGTCTTCCTGCAGGATCAAGTGGACAGGCACTGGTGTGACACCAAGTTCTGTATGGCCTTAGACCCCAAACCCACTGGGTTTTTATGGAGTGAGAACAAGCTGAAACACCTAAAATATAGGGTTTTTTTGCTCATGACAGAAATGGCCATGTGGATCTATGTTCTTAGTTCCAGCTATTACTGGTTAACCGGTAAAAGGAAAATTGATATCTGCTTGGGGGGTGGGTGCGGGGGGAACTGGATATTCAATGAGAGACACTGCAGGTCGGGTTTACTTTTGAGACTATCCCAGAAAGTCACTTTAAGCTCCAGCTCAGAGTTTTTCCCATCTCCCTTCTCTCTACTTCTTAGAGATTATTTCATAGACAGAAAACCAGAAATCACTTTTCAGCTCATTGCCTTTGGACAGGGAGGATATTATTATCTATTCTTATAAATGAGGGAACAGAATCTCAGTGTTTACGTAAACTGCTCACGGAGACAACATTTTGATACTGTACCTGGAACATACTGTTGTCATAAAACTATGATCTTTTTGGCTGAACCTAGTAGGTGCTCAGTAAATGTTTGAAGAAGGAGGGAAGCACTGATACAGTGTGTGGTTTATTAGAATTCCCAGTACCTCTAACCCAGTGTAGTTCATCTTCTCCTTCAGCACAATCTCTCTTACTTATTGCCTAACCTATACTGTTTCTTTCTTCTCTTTTGTTCCCAGAAATGTGCGTGAGGACAGAAGTGACAATGAATCTTGAAAGTATTTTAAAATATACACGTATTATCAACTTTTAACCGGATAATTTTCAGCTCAGCTGCTTGTGTAAACTGAGAGCAAATGGACTGCAAGCCCCTTAGGGGCAGGGTGAGAAAGCTCAGGCCTTTAAGGCTGTATCCACGGACACAGCACACTGCCTAGCATGAGTAGAGCCTAGCAAATGTTGAGAAATGAAGGCCATCATCTACCTGCAAATGAAGAATAGCAGAAAGAAGTAATAAAGATGAGAGTAAATTCTCCCCAGTGGATATTTCCCATGGGATCTCAGGGAAAGCAGATTAGGATTTGAAAAAGGTTTACAAGTTTTGCTGCATTATAGGCCTTTTTATAAGTGAAAAAAGAAAGAGAGTTCTTCCTCAATACTTAAGGGTGCAGACATTCACTGGGCTGCATGAAGACAAACACAGTGACAACACTCACTAAAATATTTTTGCTTCTTGAGGAAACATGGGAACACAGTTATCTCTTAGAAGGATTCATACACTCTGCATTAGAATTCAGTCCAAAATTCACTACAAAAGAAAAAATTCCTATCACACTAGAAATGCTGCACCAATGATAATACACTGAAAGAAAGGCAAAACACCCCCATGATGTCCACCATGTTTGTATAGTCATACTAATCAATCATCTACAACTAACAAATAACCCTGAAAAAAATAAGTCACGGGCATTTAGTGACTTGGGCCTGAAGGGGAGATGGACTGCCGGTGGCTAGCTCTATTAGGAATGTAGCTGATCTGATCTCCTCGATTACAGAGAGCTGACCCAGTTCCCGGTATTCACGTGCAAAAAGCTGACACCATTAATGGTCTAGCGTGAATACATTCCACCTCCATTTAAGGTGATTAAAGGGTTTACATTTCTTTTCTTCTTCTTTCTTTTATTTCTTAGAGAAATAATTCGTGGATGGTAGCAAATAATTTTTAGCAGTTGTAAATGGAAAACAAATATCAGAGAACACAGACCTAAGTTTTGAATGCCAAGAAGATGCAGCTGTTGAAAACTGGTGGATTAATGTTGCTTAAACTCTGGCTGCACCGAGCGATCCCTGGACCAGCAGCATCACCAAGGAGCTCATTGGAAACGCACACTCTCAGGCCCCACCTCAGACCTCCTGAATCAGCATCTACATTTAACAACCTCTCCCACCCCTCCCAGGGGATCCTTGCACACATTAATGTTTTGAGAAGCAGCTGCCTCAAGCAAGAGCCCTCCTTTGGATTCAGAGGGAACAGCAAAGAACCTTGGAGGACAGGCTGCCTGCCTGGCACCCATTCACTGAGCCGACCCCTTTGTTTTCCAAACAGATTTACATCAGAAGGTGCGTTTTTCAGTTTCTGCAATGACTTCATTTGCTGTTGTAGAAGAAATTCCAAACTAAAAGGCACATCCATATGTAAGAAGGAAAACATGTATCATTTAGAAACTCACTTTTCCAAAAATACAACTATGTTTCATATATTTATTCCAGCGACTTTTCAAACTTGGCTGAAAATTGTAATCGCCCGTAATGTTTCAAAAACTAATTCCTTCATCTGGGCTCCTGCTCTGGAATATTCCAATTTGGTGACTGTGAGAGATGACCCAGGTTACTGTATTTTCAAAACTCAACAGTTGATTTTGACGTACAATTAGGATGGGGATTTATGGCTTGATTCTTTGGCTGTTAATATGCAGGGTGTTGCAGAAGGGTGCCTCCTGAGGAATGATTGCCCTGGCAACTTCCATCTCTTGATTTGGTCTGGAAGCAGTGTCCGTTAGACTGCCGCCAAGAATTTTCTTCTATAAGGTTTATGAATTCTGGAGCCCCCGATAAAGTTGATGCTCACAGCTCATCCTGCTTAAGTAGAGTGGCAGCCTCTGAAAACACTCTGTGATAGATCGGGCAATTTACACCATTGAAAAACTAGGCAGGAAAAGAGGTAAAGCAGAGAAACAAGACTGAAGTGAGTTTCTTCCCTGGTCTTGTCAGGCTCATAAGTTCCTGGGCAGTCGAGAAGTGACCCTCCTCCTTAATAAATAAGACATGTCAGAGGGCTAAAAGTATCCATGGATTCCATTTTCATAGAAAGAAGAAATCAATTCATTCAGGAAGATGGCAATACAGTTGACCATTGAACAATGCAATGGTCAACTGTATTGCCGTCTTCCTGAATGAATTGATTTCTTCTTTCTATGAAAATAGAAAGAAGAAATCAATTCATTACGGCAATACAGTTGACCATTGAACAATGCTGGAGTTAGAGGCACCGACCCTCTGCGCAGTTGAAAATCTGAGTATAGCTTATAGTCTGCCCTCCATGTCCGTGGCTCCCCCTTATCCACAAATTCAATCATCTTTGGATCATGTAATACTGTAATTTTTTACTACTGAGAAACTCTGCATGTAAGCGGACCTACACAGTTCAAATCTGTGTGTTCAAGGGTCAACTGTGTTCAACATGTGGTATTGACTGATTTTAAAACTGTATTTAACAGATGGTATTGACCTCAATCAAGGAAGCAGGTGAATAGAAAAGTAGAGCAAAGACCAAGGAACTAGGAAGGACTTACCATGAACTCTTGGAAGGATATTTTGAGATCAAGAATTTTTTTTATAATAGACTTTTTGGATTAAAGGACGTTTTTGTTCCCTCAACACAGTGTATGCTTCCTTATTAAGTCTACTTAATAAGTCTACGTGTTTGTTCTAGAACCTATGTTGGCTAGTTTACTATATAATGTAATTATGAAATTACAAATTATGCAAAGGGATCAAATGTGAATACAAAATAAAAAGGTTGTTTCTATAAAAACTAAGTTGAAATTTTTGAAAAGGCTGGAGTCTACATATTAGTTAAATCATACAGCAGTTGTCATTCTGCGTCTGGCTTATTTCACTTAGCATAATGTACTACAGGTCCATCCATGTTGTTGCAAGTAACAGGATTTCCTTCTTTCTTAAGGCTGTATAACAATCCATGGTATGTATATACCACATTTTCTTTATCCATTCATCTATCAATGGACATTTACATTTTTTCCATGTCTTGGCTATTGTGAATACTTCTGCAACAAACATGAGAATGCAGGTATCTCTTCAGAACTCTGATTTAAATTTTGCATAAATTCCCACAAGTGGGATTGCTGGATCACATTACTAAGAGGACAGATCTCATGTTAAGTGTTTTTACCACACACCAAGAAAATAATGATGAGGGCAGGAGGAAACTTCAGGAGGCCATGGATTTAATTATGGTCTTGATAGTTATGAAGGTTTTACGAGTGTGTAATTATCCCCAAACTCATCAAATTGTATATACGTTAAATATTTACAGCTTTTTACATATCAGCCGTGCCTCAATAAAGGGTTGTTAAAGAATTAATAATGTCCCTCATCATCTGACCACAAAAAACCCAAAGGTCACTAAAACAAAGTCCTGTTAAATTAGGTGTGGATGAGTCAAGTCTTAAAGATGGGGGCAAATAAAAAATACAGGAGAATTCTGTAGTCATACTGCTTCACAATTACATTTATGTTTTGCTCCTTTTACAGAAACTGAAATTGGAAATTGTAGATGATGCATTAAGAATAGAGTTTTTGCCCAAAAGACTTAGACTTCAAATAAGGAAGCCCATATTTAAGGAAAAGGTCTGGATCTACGTGAAAAGATTAATAAATGAATGTACTTTTATTCTTATTTTTTAAAATGTTTATTTCTTTTACATGTAGCTGTGCAGTTTTCCCAGCACCACTTATTGAAGAGGCTGTCTTTTCTCCATTGTATATTCTTGCCTCCTTTATCAAAAATAAGGTGACCATATGTGCATGGGTTTCTCTCTGGGCTTTCTCTCCTCTTCCACTGATCTATATTTCTGTTTCTGTGCCAGTACCATACTGTCTTGATTACTGTAGCTTTGTAGTATAGTCTGAAGCCAGGGAGCCTGATTCCTCCAGCTCCATTTTTCTTTCTCAAGATTGCTTTGGCTATTCGGGGTCTTTTGTGTTTAAGACCTAAATAGACATTTCTCCAAAGAACACATACAGACTGCCAACAAACACATGAAAGAATGCTCAACATCATTAATCATTAGAGAAATGCAAATCAAAACTAAAATGAGATATCATCTCACACCAGTCAGAATGGCCATCATCAAAAAAATCTACAAACAAAAACGCTGGAGAGGGTATAGAGAAAAGGGAACCCTCTTGCACTGTTTATGGGAATGTAAATTGATACAGCCACTATGGAGAACAGTATGGAGGTTCCTTAAGAAACTAAAAATAGAACTACCATACGACCCAGCAATCCCACTCCTGGGTATATACCCTGAGCAAACCATAATTCAAAAAGAGTCATGGACCACAATGTTCATTGCAGCTCTATTTACAATTGCAAGGACATGGAAGCAATCTAAGTGCCCACTGACAGATGAATGGATAAAGAAGATGTGGTACATATATACAATGGAATATTACTCAGTCATAAAAAGAAATGAAATTGAGTTATTTGTACTGACGTGGATGGACCCAGAGTCTGTCATACAGAGTGAAGTAAGTCAGAAAGAGAAAAACAAATACCGTATGCTAACACATATATATGGAATCTAAGAAAAAAAAAAAAGAAGGTCACGAAGAACTTAGCGGTAAGACGGGAATAAAGACACAGACCTACTAGAGCATGGACTTGAGGATATGCGGGGGAAAGGTAAGCTGGGACAAAGTGAGAGAGTGGCATGGACATATATACACTACCCAAACGTAAAATAGATAGCTAGTGGGAAGCAGCCGCATAGCAAGGGGAGATCAGCTCGGTGCTTTGTGACCACCTAGAGGGGTGGGATAGGGAGGGTGGGAGGGAGGGTGATGCAGAGGGAAGAGATATGGGGATATATGTATATGTATAGCTGATTCACTTTGTTGTAAAGCAGAAACTAACACACCATTGTAAAGCAATTATACGCCAATAAAGACGTTAAAAAATGTTTATATCAAGTGTATCATCTATTTTTATGGTACCTGCTTTAGCCTAATAACCATCTGTCTTGATTATGCCAGATAAGTCAACTCCACTTGGAAAAAGCTTCAACAACATGTTTTCAAACTCCATCTCCCCCCAACCCCCCACAAACATTGGTGCCAATGGTCCTCGTTCCAGAAGCACAGTTTGCAGAGAGAGTATTACTGATAGGAATGTGCTGGGTCATGGGTATTGTGTTGAGGAATAAAACAGTGTCGAGAACCATTAATTTAAAGACAAATACATGCTTATTTCATACATGCATTTTATAAAGTTCTACTAGTATCTGTACCAAATTTAAATACCAATATATGTTATAAAGCAGAAACTAACACACCATTGTAAAGCAATTATACTCCAATAAAGATGTTTAAAAATAAATAAATACCAATATATGTAGTTTACCATTTAATTGTGACACTCATCCAGAACATGTTGTCTAACTACAGCTATTTAACTATATTTATGAGGACACACTCAGCAAATTACAAAATCTACAGAGTATATATAAAAGTGAACAGGTTTTCATATAGACTTCTCTCATGCTCCCCACAAACATAGAGCTCTAGATTAAAATGTTACTTTCCATAAATTGTCACAAGAACCTCTCACCTGTGTTACTTCAAATTTGTGTACCTGACAGGCCGTGAAGTCTCCAAGTATCTAAAACATTGCCCATCTAAGGAAAAAAAGGCACCATGTGAACATCTTTTTTGCAGAGCAGCTCTGCCTGGATCTTGTGGAATGTGAACAGAGAGAAACTATCCTAGGGGCTGTCCTCCACTAACTGGGCCTGGGCTGAAATTGTGCACAAGCCAAAGGGAAGTCAGGGCACTAGGAGGCCAACTGCCTTTCTGAGATACCTTGATTTGAAAGCTTGTTTATCAGAGATGTTTCATATTGGATCACAGAAAAGAGACCCAATCATGTCTTCTTAATGGGAAGTGTCAGAGATAGATGAACAAGGAGAGCAGGGGTCACTTGAGCTCGTGTTATGTCCCAATAAGGCAGAGCTATAATTTCTAGTTCACACCTCTGATGTACATTCCTGTATTAGAAAGACTATGCCTTTCTATCCCACAATCCTCAAGGCATACCATCTTAAAGCTAGTTTGTACACTACTCTTCCTTGTAGACAATGTGCCAAACTATTATAACATGAATATTATCCTTCATTTTGAACACATGTAAAACATACTTTAAAAAACATAGTGATTTCTATGAAGTAGTTACTATCTCGTTCAGAGGTAAATTGATTCCCAAAATAGAGAAGGGGATAATATGTTATAATTTCTTATATGATTGTATTTTTAGCACAGGAAAACGCATAAAAGAAACTCGTAAGAAATTAGAAACAAGTTAAGCAATAGAAAACTCCTGTGTTAATCCCTGTCTAGGGACTAGCCTTTCCCACAAAATATTTTAAAAGTGGCCATAAAACATATTAATATGAAAAACATTGAAAGGAATTCATACTTTACTTATTAACCGCATGCACAATGGTTAAAAGGAGGTAAGACCAGTGATCTGCCTTTTAAATTAAATAATCAAACTTGAAATACCCTCTCTCAGACGGCATGGGATTACCTGACCTGGTCATATTTATTTGTGTTCATACATGAAGCACTGGATCTAAGCCACAGTATAAAGCTGAAGTAGAACAGATTTCTAGTTACAAAGCCATTCAGCATGGCTTCTTCAAGGGAATGTCCTGAATAAATAGCATTTAGATGAATTAATAAAAACAGCTACTACAACATGATGTACAGCTTTTCATACTGGATATTCTATATGGCTTTGCAGTAGCAGTTTCCAAATTATATTCAATTTAGTGCAATTTCTCAAAAGATATCAATATATACTGTGTGCAAAATGCTTGTAGGACATGCTGCATGCTATGAACAACCCTTAGAGCATCAAAATACATTTTAGCAAATTAAAAGGTCTGAGAAATCCTGCAGGCACTTATTAAATTTACCTACAATGATTCCAATTTTTCCCAAACTTGTTCAACCATAGAACTATTTACCAAGGAATACTTATTAACATCTCATAGAAAATTGACATACTATGATATAGTTTGGCCCACTGTCATACATTATGTCTTTAATCAAACTCTGGTGGAGTAGGTAAGAGAGTTCACATTGTTTTGCAGGTAAGAAAACTAGGGGAATCATTAATTCCCAATGCTTATTTGAAGATTAAAAAATAAATGATTGCTACCTATATGGACTCCAAAATTTCATATGCTAAAAAAGTTTGCACAAAATTTGACAATATTTTCTAGCAGTAATTAAGAGATTTAAGAAACTCTAGAGTTAAAACAAATTGTTTTAAATAACCATTGTCTTTAAACACAAGAGAATTATAAGATTTTGCTTTCTATTTGTGTACTGATGGCTGGAAATGGCTTCAATTGCTCCACTTTTGGGAATTAAATTGTTATTGGCTGCAGATCCTTAAATATTTTATTTCAGAAAATTAGTGGTTTTGCTCTCTTTCTCAATTTCTGCAGAATTTCTTCTTTAATTTACAAGTGGAAACAGTGTAAGAAGTTAACAATCATTCCTATGTTTGTGAACACTGTGTAAAAAAAGGAAAGGAAAAGAGTATGCATTCTTCAAACGTGATTTTCTTCAAAGACAACCAGACAAGATTATGTCTTTTGACTAAATTGTGATATGTTTCACAGCCACCTAGATGCCAAAGGTGAAGGGTTGACGGCTTCTGTCTCAAGTCTTCTTGAAGCTAATAAGAAAGTTGAGGCCAACTTGGCAGCATCAATGCCCTGTTGGATAGGTGACTCGAGTCCCGGATTCTGGGTGAGAAATTTGTCCTGGCAGCTGGGGGAATTTCTACACAAAGCAATCAAAGGCAGAAAAAGGAGCCATATTTTGAATTGTTAAAACAAACAAACAAACAAAACGATCATCTAAATATGACAGGTATATTACCGTTAAGATTAGAATTTCCACCATGGACTGCTGGCATTCTTGGATTTAATATTAGTAATTCAAATATTTAATGACAACCTTTAAAGCTTATCATATAGTTAAATCCATTTGTCTTTTTCCAGTATGAATTTCTTCCTTTATGGTTATATTTTTATTTTTTATTTTTTTTTTTGCGGTACGCGGGCCTCTCACTGTTGTGGCCTCTCCCGTTGCAGAGCACAGGCTCCGGACGCGCAGGCTCAGCGGCCGTGGCTCACGGGCCCAGCCGCTTCGCGGCACGTGGGATCTTCCCGGACCGGGGCGCGAACCCGTGTCCCCCGCATTGGCTGGCAGACTCTCAACCACCGCGCCACCAGGGATGCCCTATGGTTATATTTTTATTTTTATTTATTTATTTATTTTTTTTTTTGCGGTATGCGGGCCTCTCACTGTTGTGGCCTCTCCCGTTGCGGAGCACAGGCTCCGGACGCACAGGCTCAGCGGCCATGGCTCACGGGCTTAGTTGCTCCGCGGCATGTGGGATCTTCCCGGACCAGGGCACGAACCCGTGTCCCCTGCATCGGCAGGCGGATTCTCAACCACTGCGCCACCAGGGAAGCCCTATGGTTATATTTTTAAAAGCATTTTCCACCCCAATGTCACATAAATATTCATCTAAAGTTTTCTCTAGTAAAGTTTCAATTTTATATTTATATCTTTAATCTGCCTAATGTTAATTTTGGTGTGTGCTACACAGTAAGAATCCAACTTCTTTCTTTTCAAATGATAAAACTTTCCCAAATGTAATTCGAAAAATAAACCTTCTTTGGGGCCACTATTTGAAATAAATATTTTAAAGTGCTACGTTTGTATTTAAACTTGTGTACTCATTATTCTGCTCCATAGTTGTACCTGATGTGTCTGTCTATCCCTACAACAATACCTTTACAAAAATTATTGGAGCTTTAATATGTATTTTAATACTGGAATGTAAAATTGATCATTTTATTCTTGAAAAAAATTGAACACTTTGCACAAATTTGTTCTAGGATATTTTTCTTACTACATCTTGGGAATTGGAAGCACTGGTGAAGAAATTCCCCTAATAAAAGCCTGGGCTTCAATAATTTTACCAGAAAACACTGGGAAATTTTCCAGCATCAAAAGATTCCAAATACAATGAAATTATAGCAAAGCACTAAAAGGATGAACTCCCAACTTATTTTGTAAAGCTAGTGTAAATGTTATACTAAAAGATGACATGAAAAGTAGATCAGTCTCAGGTCAAAAATATTAAATAGGGGCTTCCCTGGTGGCGCAGTGGTTGAGAATCCTCCTGCCGATGCAGGAGACACGGGTTCGTGCCCTGGTCCGGGAAGATCCCACATGCCGCGGAGCAACTAAGCCCGTGAGCCATGGCCGCTGAGCCTGTGCGTCCGGAGCCTGTGCTCCGCAACGGGAGAGGCCACAACAGTGAGAGGCCCGCATACCGCAAAAAAAAAAAAAAAAAAAAAAAAAAAAAAATATTAAATAAAGACTTATTAAAGGCAATTGATTAAATTCAGTGTCTATTCTGAGGATTCAAAGCAAACTAAGAGTACAGTTATCCATTATTTATCAAATAAAGATAATCTAAAATATCCTACTAAGAGAAAGAAATACTGTATGATCTAAATTATATGTAGAATCTAAAAAAGCAGAACTCATAGAAAGAGACTAGAATGGTGGTTATCAGGAGCTGGGGGTGGGCAGATGTTGGTCAAACTGTACAAACCTCCAATTATAGGATGAATAAGTTCTGGATGTACAGCATGGTGACTATAGTTAATAATACTGTATTTTGTTCTGAAAAGTTGCTAAGAGAGGAGTAGGCTTTAAATGTTACCACCACCAAAAATATATTGGTAATTATGTGACATGAGAGAGGTATTAGCTAAGGCTATGGTGGTAAACATTTTGCAATACATAAGTGTATCAAATCAACATTTTGTACACCTTAAACTTACACAATGTTATATGTCAATTATGCCTCAAAAAATCCTATTTAATGGTAAAAGACTAAGTTAAAAACAAGTAACCAGATCTTATGGCTATTATTTAATATTACTTTAAAAGTTCTAGTTAATGACAGGAGTCAAGAAAAATAAGAAGTATATAAGTCTTGGAAAGAGGACTGCCTGAAAAAATATGAAATACTAACTGAAAAACAATTAGGACTAATTAGAGAACTCAGTATAAAAATAAAAATATTAAAATAAATCAATAAATTTCCTTCATATCAACATTAGAAAGCAAAATAGAAAAATCCATAAATACCTAAAAGTCTATACACAAATAAAACAAAATACTTTGAGACACAAAAGACGACATGCATAAATAGAAAAACAGGTTAAATTTTCAAGTGAAAACAGTCAATGTTTTGATGTGTGTGTTCATTTCTGTCGTAAAGTGTTTTAGGGAACAATATAAAGGGTTGCTGCAGTTTCCAAAATAGCCTTGCTTGATTTATTCAGAATAAATTTACATTATTTTTTCAGGTATTTTCATTTCTTTTTATGTTATATATCCATTAGTTAATCCAGTTATCTCTTGAGTATGTGTGTATCCCCCTCTCCTCACCTTTCTTTCCTTTTCTTTCTATGCTCACTGGCACTGCCCTAGTTCAGCACCTAACTTTTCCAACAAGACCTCACCAGTAGCGGCTTTGAAACATCTTCTATGTTCTGAGTTTGGAAGGATAGTTTTGCACCTCCTTTGCCCAACTGCTATTTCACAATCTTGCTAATATTCTGAATACCCACATAAATGGAGTTTCTATTTCCTAACTTTTATATCATGAATATATTCTACATACGGCTAAAGTAACTTTTCTAAGATAAGATCAGTTGATGTCACTGCCTTCCTCAAAAATATTTACTAGTTCTCAACTGCCTACAACATATCATCTGAAGGCTTTGTGGGTTATCATTTGATACCTCTAAGATCAAGATCCAATCCCCCTTTCAGCCACATCCCCCTAAACTCTCCATTCTGTATCTATTCCCCAGCAAAACTAGGCTTCCCTTTCTCCATAACCATATTTTCACCATCCTTGAAGTCCCAGACTAAACACTACCTACCTCCCTCATGAAAGCTGACCTCACCCCTGTCTGAAATTAAAATTCTTTCTCCTTTGTGTTCCGGTAACAATTTGTTTGCAAATCTACACCAGCATTTATTCTACCATTTCATTATGAAATATTTATTATATGTGGTTATTTGTGGACTGTATAAATGGTAAAGTCCTTCAAAGGAGAGTTCATGAAATATTTATACTTTCGTTCCCTACAGCACCACAGGCACAGTATCTTGTATTTAGTAAGTAATCAATAAATGTTTGATGAATTATTAAAATTAGTAACTTTATGGAATATAAGGGGGTACATATTACTCTCTTCAATTTAATTATAGCTATCATTTTCAGATGTTCAGCATGTTCCACATAATATGCTAAGCAACTTCCATTTTATTCTCACAGCTTGATGAAATAGGTATTATTAGTCTCATTTGTCACACAATATACTAAGCACCTTACATTTCATTCCACTTTATTCTCATACAACCCTATGAACTAGGTATTTAGTGGCCTCATTTTTCAGTTAATCAAGAGAGTGTATCTTGCCTAAAAGTGGTAGACCCACAGTTCAAACCTAATTTGACTCTAAGCCTGACTGTGTGTGTGTGTGTGTGTGTGTGTGTGCGCGTCTCTGTGCGCATGCATGCATGCACACATGCAAACTAGTAGAAGTAAAGATAGATATCAAGCCCTAAGAATGAAGGAGTGTGATGAAAGTTCCAGAAGAAACATGTACAAGACACTGTGTACAAATATTTGCTACTTTGGAGCCACGAAGAATCACAAAGAAAGAAAAGGGTGGGGGCACTTCTTTTTTTGTTTTCCTCTGGCAAAGAGCACTAAACTAGGGGACCAAGAGAGCAATGGTTCAGTACAATTAAGAAAGACTTGGGCAGCGTTGCTGCGTGGCGGCACCATGCTGGTCACCCTGAAGACCCTCCAGCAGCAGACCTTTAAGATCGACATCGACCCAGACGAGATGGTAAGAGCACTGAATGAGAAGACTGAATCTGAAAACGGTAAAGATGTCTTTCCTGTAGCAGGTCAAATATTAATTTAGCAGGCAAAATCCTCAATGATGATACTGCTCTAAAAGAATATAAAATTGATGAGTAAAACTTCGTGGTAGTTATGGTGACAAGACCCAAAGCAGTGACACCACCAGCACCAGCTACAACTCAGCAATCGAATTCTGCCACCACTACCACAGTTAGTTCCTCCACAGCACCAGCTGTGGCTCAGGCCCCAACCCCTGCCCTCACTTTGGCCCCCACTCCCACACCTGCATCTGTCACTCCAGCATCAACGACAGCATCTTCTGAACCTGAACCTGCTAGTGCAATGAAAGAAGAGAAACCTGCAGAAAAGCCACCAGAAACACCAGTGGCTGCTAGCCCAACATCAACTGACAGTACATCAGGTGATTCTTCTCGGTGAAACCTATCTGAAGATGCAACAAGTGCACCTGTGACAAGTCAGTCTTAGGAGAATATGGTAACTGAAATCATGTCAATGCGCTATGAACGAGAGCAAATAATTGCAGCCCTGAGAGCCAGTTTCAACAACGCTGACAGATCAGTGGAGTATCTTTTAATGGGAATTCCCGGAGACAGAGAAAGTCAGGCCGTGGTTGACCCTCATCCAGCAGCGAGTACTGGGGCTCCTCAGTCTTCAGTGGCTGCAGCTGCAGCAACTACGACAGCAACGACTACAGCAACAAGTTCTGGAGGACACCCTCTTGCATTTTTACGGAATCAGCCTCAGTCTCAACAGAGGAGACAAATTATTCAACAGAATCCTTCCCTGCTTCCAGCATCGCTACAACAGCTAGGTCGAGAAAATCCTCAGTTACTGCAGCAAATTAGCCACCATCAGGAGCATTTTATTCATGTTATATTGAACCAGTTCAAGAAGCGGGTGGTCAAGGAGGAGGGGGTGGAAGTGGCAGTGGAGGAATTGCAGAAGCCGGATGTGGTCATATGAACTGCGTTCGAGTCACGCCTCAGGAAGAAGAAGCTATAGAAAGGTTAAAGGTACCAGGATTTCCTGAAGGACTTGTGATACAAGCATATTTTGCTTGTGAGAGGAATGAGAACTTGGCTGCCAATTTTCTTCTACAGCAAAACTCTGATGAAGATTGAAAGGGACTTTTTTCATCTCATACTTCACACCAGTGCATTACACTAACCTTGTTCACTGGATCATCTGGGATGACTCGGGCTCATGTCCACATACCTGGTATAAGGTAGTGGATTGCCGGGGGTGGGAAGGGGGGATCCAGGATGCAGGGCGGGGACGAATACCGTGCATGCCTGCTTCAATTAGCAGATGCCACAAATCCACACAACGTGTAAAATATTGTACAACCAAAAGTCAGCTTTTGCAGGTCTTTATTTCTTCTATAAAAAGTAGGTAACTTTTCCTAGGTTTCACTCTTTTAGTGTACTAGATCCAGAAACTTAGTGTCATGCCCTGCTTTATATTTCTTTGACTTAACATTGGTTTCAGAAAGGGCCTTTGCTACCTAGAATCTACGGTCCCTATTCTATGTCAACACTGGATAACGGCTTTGTGAAACTGAAAAAAAAAAAAAACTGGAACAACTGTAAACAGAAATGCCAAATTATTGATGGTTATTGTTGCTGCTTCAAATAGGTATAAAATTAATGTGTAAGAAAGCCCATGCTTTCATGATAAATACTTGGGGTTGAGGGGGGAGAGGGGGAATCTTTTCTTAAAATGAAAATAATTACTGCTATTTTAAATTTCTTGATCATTGAATGTGAGACCCTTCTAACATGATTTGAGAAGCTGTACAAGTATAGGCAGAGTTATTTTCCTGTTTACATTTTTTTTTGCTTTGTTTTGGGAGGAAATTGTTAGGTGTCTAATTACTGTTTACTTCATTGTTATATTGCAGTAAAAAGTTTTAAAACCACAGGTACATGTTTGCTTTTGATGTATCCCTTTGTGGAATTAGCACTTTGGGGCCAATGGAGAAATGCAGCATCCACCATCCCTGTCTTCCCCTTCCCTCAGCAGAAATGTGTTTGTCAGCAAGTTGTGAATTCCAACTGCTGCCTTTTTTAAAAAACACAAAATGCTGACTCAGCTTAAAATTAATGCAAGTGTCTCAAAACTGAGTTTCTGATATTTGTAAATGTTTTTCCTCATTAGATAAGAATGTATGACCATTAAAGTCATTTAGGATTATGTGCTTTTGAAAAGAGAAGGTGGAACACTACAATCAGGCATCTTTTATTGCATTGGACAGACAGGAGAAATCTTTTGGAAGGGTTGGGAGGTGTGGCTGGAAAAGTACTTTGGAAAATGTACAATCAAGACATCTCATATTAAGAAAAATCTTAATAGCAAAAAAAAAAAAGAAAAGAAAGACCTGGGCAAAATAGGTAAATTGTATGGTATGTGAATATCACAATACAGCTATTAAAATAATTATTTGAGGAGCTGTTTAAAATACAGATCTATGTGTTCTACCTCAAGGAATTCTGCTTATGCAGATCTGGAGGGACACAGGAATCTGCATTTCTGGAAATCACTTCTAGTTAATTCTGATGCAAGAGTTTTTAACTGCTCACATTTTCAGAATCACTGGCATAGAGGGTTAAAAATGCAAAGTCATTATATTTAGTTTTTCAGTTCACATATCTTCAGTGGTGCCATTCATATTATATGCTACATGAATGTCACCCTATGAAGTTGTCCAGTGCGCAACATGTACGAATGTGAGCAACATCCCTTTAAAAGTACAAGGTACGATGGGAGAAGAGAGGACTAACATTTCCTCGGTACCTATGATCTGCCAGTTACTGTGCTATGCAAGATAGAGAGACTGATATGTAAGCTATATCTATCTATCCTACTAACATCTTTAAAGTTAGATGTTATCACCTCTGTTGTACATATGAAGAAACTTACGTTCAGAGAACTTTAACATTCCCCATGTTACACAGCTAGCAATTATTCCTTCATCCATTTGATTTATAAACAGCAATTAATGTTTACTGTAAGCCTGGCACCAAGAGAACTAAAACCAAACAATTAAAAGAAAAGTTATTAGAAGAACAGTACCACCGAAAGAATTCCAACCTTGTACACTATAGGGCAATGAAAACTCTATATGGAAAACAGACTGAAGTAGTCACCTGTGATGAGATGGTACTTTGTATTGATACTGGAACTAAGAACATCATAAAAGGATCCATATGAATGTATCACAGTATGCTCTCACCATAAATGTCATCTTCTTGCAGCAATGACCAAGAAAGCCATCAAATAGCATTTCGGTCTTTTTAAACCCATAAACATTCACTGAGTAAACACTCTGTCAAACCCTTGATAAGGATAACAAGAAAGTGCCCTGTGCTTTTGATACAACCTCAGAGGAACCTACTTGTAAGTTATGGTGGCGTTCCAAATGGTTTGATGAAAATCACAAGGCCATTAAAATGTTCATTTTTCCTAAAAATCTAACTGATCCAAGTGGCCACTTTTCTTCTCCATCTTCCTGGGTGAAGATATTGCATCCTCCTCGACTCAGTCTTCATGTCATTAAGTAAATATAATACCTGAAAAAGAAAACTATCCTCTAAAGACACACAGTGCCAAGGGCTTATTATGGTAGCTTTTGAGGATATTTAAAAGATTTCTTGATTTGGAGTAGAACTGGCAATGATTGTGCTGAACCACTTCTCTGAAATGGTTAGCAAAATTAGAAAGGGAAAATAACTAACTGAATTCTTATATCCAAGGGGCATTACCAGAAAAAAACACGAAAGTACAGTCCTGCTTAGCTTCACAGTGTTTTCCTGTTTTCATAAAGAAAATGCTATTACCTTCATTAAAGGTAAAACATTAATAATCAGGATTTTTTACAGTACATGTAAATATGCTATGAGCTCAGAATAGAATATCAGGAAGTGTTACTCTTGCAAAACCAAAGTGAATTAATTATCAGCTTTAAACATATCATTTAACAAGCTAGCACTAGGCAAAAAAAGTTATACAAGATGATGAAAAGGGAAGAAAATATGATGGTACAGTTGAGAAAGAATTTAAGACAGTCTGTCACCCAGAAGGACCCAAGTATCATTTTCAATCTCATCAGTACTTTAATATGATATCCAACTTGTCCTTGGCCTTCTCACAAACTTTGCTCTTCTTTGGAACAGCCAGTAGGACATTTTTGCTCTTCAAATACGAGTATTTCAAGATCTCAATGGAATTATCATTACACTCAGTCTCTTCACCAAAGCTCTTTATCACCAAACCACCACATGTAACTTTTACATTTAAAGCTCCTAGTAGGAGCTTTGAAATTGGAAATTCAAAATATCAATATTCTATTTGACCTTCTGCTCCATCCTTGCCAAAAAAATAATATCACAAAGGCAAAAATAGAAAATATTTTAACACATTACTATGTAAAAACTCAAGCATATACAAAAATAGAGAAAGGAGTAAAATGAACACCCATGTATATATTACACAGCCTCAAAAAATAAGCTATACACAATCTTGTTTCCTCTCCATTCCCATTCACCCTCTCCTTATATTATGTTTATACAAATTCCATATAAGTATCTTTCATACATAAACTAGTTCAGTTTATATTTCTAAAAATTAAGAAGGCCATTTTGTGCTAGTACCATACTGTTATGATTACTGTAGCTTTGTACTAAAGTCTGAAGTAGAGGAGGGTGATACCTACAGTTTTGATCTTCTTCCTCAAGATTATTTTGGCTATTCAGGGTCTTTTTTGTTTCCACACAAAATTTGAAATTATTTGCTCTGGTTCTGTGAAAAATGCCAATGGTATTTTGATAGGGATTGCACTGAATCTATAGACTGCCTTGGGTACTATGGTCATTTTAACAATATCAGTTCTTCCAATCCAAGAACACAGTATATCTTTCCATCTGTTTGTGTTGTCTTCAATTTCCTTCATCAGTGTCTTATAGTTTTCGGGGGTCTTTTACCTCCTTAGGTAGTTTTATCCCTAGGTATTTTATGCTTTTTGATGTGATGGTAAGTGGGACTGTTTCCTTAATTTCTTTTTCTGATAGTTTGTTGTTGATATTTAGAAATGCAACAGATTTCTATTTATTAATTTTGTATCCTGCAACTTTACCGAATTCACTGATAAGTTCTTGTAGTTTTCTGGTGGTGCCCTTAGGATTTTCTGTGTATAGTATCATGTCATCTGCAAACAGTGACAGTTTTACTTCTTCCTTTCCAATCTGGATTCCTTTTATTTCTTTTGCTTCTCTGACTGCTGTGGCTAGGACTTTAAAAACTGTGTTGAAAAAAAGTGGCAAGAGTGGATATCCATGTCTTGTTCCTAATCTAAGACAAAATGCTTTCAGCTTTTCACCATTGAGTATGACGTTAGCTGTGGGTTTCTCACATATGGCCTTTATTATGTTAAGGTATGTTCACTCTATGCCCATTTTCTGGAGAATTCTTATCATAACTGGATGTTGAATTTTATCAAAAGCTTTTTCTGTATCTATTGAGATAATCATATGATATTTATTCTTCAATTCATTAATGTGGTATATCAAAAACACACAAAGATCAATGTAACAGAATACAGAGCCCCAAAATAAACCCTCACACTTATCAAGGTCAATTAATCTATGACAAAAGAGGCAAGAGTATATAATGGAGAAAAGACAGTCTCTTCAGTAAGTGGTGCTGGGAAAACTGGACAGCTACATGTAAAAGAATGAAATTAGAACACTCTCTAACACCATACACCAAAATTAACTCAAAATGGATTAAAGACCTAAATGTAAGAGCAGATACCATAAAACTCCAAGAAGAAAACATAGGCAGAGCATTCTTTGACATAAATCACAGCAATATTGTTTTGGATCCATCTCCTAGAGTAATGGAAATAAAAACAAAAATAACCAAATGGGACCTAATTAAATTTAAAAGCTTCTGCACAGCAAAGGAAACCACTGATGAAATGAAAAGACAACATACTAAATGGAAGAAGATATTTTCAAATTATATGACTTATATGTGGAATCTAAAAAATACAACTACTGAATAACACAAAAAAGCAGATTCACAGATGTAGAGAACAAACTATTGGTTACCAGTGGGGAGCAGGGAGAGGGAAGGGACAATATAGGGGTGGGGTAAAAAGGGTTATTATGAGATTACATGAAATCATTTGTGTGAAACTTCTGAGAATTCTAAAACACTTTAAAATGTAAAAAATCTTTCATTCAATAAAAAAGAGAAAAATAAATTTTTAAAAGGCCATTTTAAAACATAACCATTATCTCACTTTAAAATAAATCATGGGCTTCCCTGGTGGCGCAGTGGTTGAGAGCCCACCTGCCGATGCAGGGGACGCGGGTTCGTGCCCCGGTCCGGGAAGATCCCACATGCCGCGGAGCGGCTGGGCCCGTGAGCCATGGCCGCTGAGCCTGCGTGTCCGGAGCCTGTGCTCCACAACGGGAGAGGCCACAACAGTGAGAGGCCCGCATATCACACACACAAAAAATAAATAAATAAAATAAATCATGAATATAATCAAGTATTCATAAATGATCAAATTACTCTGATAAAATAAAAACTATTTGATGACATCTGTAAGCTATAATAATAATTACAGTTGCACAAATAAAACTGCAGTACTGTAATTCTCAATAAGCTTTGAAAAACAAGTCTTGCTGGGGATTAATGACTTTTAGAATCTGACAGAGAAAAAAAGAAGTTTATCATGTCTTCTGATAATCAAATGATTTCAGTAGTCACACTACCTATCATTTAATTCATTTAGTTAATTGAAAGTTAAAGTACTAGAGCTATCATCAATAACATTAGAGCATTTGGGTTTAACCAAAAAGGTGAGAGAGGATGACAACTTAATCAGGAAACTAGGGCCAAATGTGATCACAGGGCCTTCTAACCTTCTTTTACCCACTTCCTACATTTATTTCCCTTGGTAAAGGTAAAATTTAAAATTAGCTCATTAATTTTCCTGTGATTTTCTGTTAAGTTTGGACTTAAATTCAACAGACATTTAGCACCTTTAGAAGTGTTGTGATTCTGGTTACTTACTGAGTCTCAGTGTTTTGACATGTAAGATAGAAATGAGTAATTTGCCATGCCCCTCTCAAAGGGATGTTGGAAAGTTAATATAAAATAAGTATCTCTATAAGGAGAGATGCAAACACGACACGTTACTATTATTCCACGATTCAGAATAACTTGCCAACAATACAACTTAGGAAGTCATGTAGCTGAGTGTCTTTTCATATTTATCTTTACTCCTAGGCTCCATGGTGTAATGAAAAATAGACTGAAGGAGGAATGCATTTTTTATTATTAAAGCACATACAGAATTTATTTTGATTTTAGTAGTAATTTATTTTAATGGGGCCTGATTTCAAGGATGATGCGTGGTGGTGCTATTTATAATTGTTCAGTATTTCTATGTTGAGACACTATTCTTCCAATTCTTTCTTCCAGGAATTATTAACTCCTTGTGCTGGCAACACACACTATAAAGAAAGTTAAGGTTCTGCTGTAGGTTCTCATGGTTTAGTGGCAAAGGCAAACAAATAGTCTATTATAATGGAGTATGTTGTAGGCTATGATGTGTGTTTGAAGAAGCCTTGCAGCACACTTGGTCCCATCCCAAATGTCCATAAGGCATTTGGTCCACACCAAAAGGTCCTTGCTATTTTGTCTTATTTAGTCCAAGCCAACAGATCCTTGATATTTGGTCCTGTCCAAAACCATTTGGCACGGACCACATATGTTCATCGACGTTTTAGACAGGACCAAATATCAAGGACCTTTTGGTGCAGACCAAATGTCTTATGGACATTTGGATAGAACCATATGTCTGCTAACCTTGAAGAACATGTTATGAGTCAGTTGAGAAGACACATCTAAATCTGAAGGGTATGAGGATTAGGGTAGAGACCTGTGTCGGACAAGATTTCTCACAGAAGGTAACGCTTCAGTTTAAGGTAATGTTTGAAAAACATGAAGGTGTTAGCACACTGAAGGTAGAAAAAAGGACAAAGGCATATGCTAGAATGAAGAGGGTGAATGACAAAATGGTAAAATGTTAATGCAAAATTAGGACATAAAGATCCATCTGGTAGAATGTGGCCTATACCAAAGCAGAGATCTTGATCTTGGTTGTTCATAGTTGATTTCCCAAACAACAGAAGGGCCACTGAAGGCCATGAATGTGAGATTAACATGATCATATTTAAGATTCAGAAAGATCACCCTGGCAACAGTGTAAAAACATTCATGAATGAGCCAGGCCAGAAGCTGGAAGACCAAGTAGGCCACAGTGGTTCTCATAAGACACAATCAGGCTGTCAACCCGACAATTCCACTCCTAGGTATACACCCAAGAAAAATGAAAACGTGTTCATACTCGTACATGAATGTTCATAGCAGCATTACTCATAATGCCCCAAACTGGAAATAACCCAAACGAATATAACTGATAAACAGATAAATAAAATTTGGTATAGTCACACAATGCAATATTTTTCAGCAAGAAAAGGAATCAAGTATGGATACACACTACCACATGAAAGAACTTTGAAACATTATGCTAGGTAAACTACCCAGGCAAAAAAGGCCTCATGTCATATAATTCCATTTATAGGAAATGTCCAAAAGAGGCAAATCCACAGAGACAGAAAGTAGATGACTCATTACCTAGGGCTGGGCAGGGAGAGGAGGGATATGGGTACAGTATCTCTTTTAGGAAGAACCAAATTGTTCTAAGATGAGACTGTGGTGATGGTTGCACAACCCTGTGAATATATTAAAACCATTGAGTCGTACACTGTAAACAGGTGAACTGGATGCTATTTGAATTCTATCACAATAAAGCTGTTGAGAGAGAGAGAGAAAGAGACGGAGAATGAATGAATGGGAATGAATCAAGGTAGGGATGGGTAGAAAATGTGGAAAGTAAGTACTGATATTAAGGACACTCCAGAACTAAGTGGAAGATATATTCTCATTCATGTTAAGAAGCACATGAGCTGGAGACACTGATTCTTAAAATGGTAAGCCATAGCTGCCGTTCACAAAGCAGTTACAATTTTGCAGGCCTTGTCTCAATTGCTTTACATTTTTACAACATTTATTATTCATAATAACACAACATAAGTATGCCTATTTTACAGGTCATTAGACTGAGGCATAGAACAGTTAAGTAACTTGCCTACAGTCACACATCTACAAGGCGTCACCACCATAATTTGAACCCAGGCAGCTGGTGTCCAGAATCTGTGCTGTTAATCACTATGTGATTCAACCTATCCTGTTTGGTATACAAGAATTGCCAATTACAAGTCTACAAAATATGGGATTTCACAAAAGCAGAGACCTCATGCCTAATTAAGGTGTTTTAATGACTTAGGTAAACACACCTGACATCTTTCAAAGTAAAATCTAAGAAGATTTTCCGTGAGCAAATGCTCTAAGAGGCAGTGTAACCCACTGCATAATAGCTGAGATTTCTGAGCCAGGCAAACTTGAGTTCAAATCCAAGTTTCATGACTTACTAGCTGTGTGGTCTTAAGAAGGGCATTTAATTTATCAGTATGATAATACATACCTCATAGTGTTCCTCAACAGATTACATGAGACAACATACAGTATCTGACACAGATATAAACCCAATAAATAGTGATTTATTATTATTTCGGCAATCAGCCTTTGTATTGCCTGGAGTTTAACTATTTTCACAGTTATGCTTCTGATTTATTAATTCTTTGAGAGTAACTGTTACTGAATTGCTAGATAAACAGAGTACCTTGCTAATATATTGGTTTTAACTAGAAACCCTACAAAGGAGAAATCTAATGCCACTAGATTTTGTGGGAAAATCTGATGGACATAAAACATTGTCATATAACACATTAACATTCATTTCAATATTCACCTAATTAATATAGATAACTCATAGATTCTTCATAGAAAGATATCAAGACATAAGTAGCAATTTAAGTCAAATAATAGATGCTATAAATGCAATTCCATTTCACATCCACTATAAGTAATATCCCTCTTTTGCATAACACATCAGTGACAGCATCTAAAATTAAAATAACTATTTAAACGTTCTAAAGAAAGCTTTTCAAGATCCAAGTTTTTATTTGTCTAGGAAAAAAACAGTTGGATGTTCTGTTATTTCCTATTTGCAGATGCATAAAGCAATCACTTTAGAAAATGAACTCTGTTAAAATTTATAGCTGGTGAGTTCTCATTTAGTCTAATCTATGCTGGCTCAGTTTAACTACCGCATTGTCAGTGCCCGTCTTACTAAGCACACCCAGCAAATTTCACAATGGCCAACGTCATAATAATGAATTATACATATTTTCCAAACATTACAATGTAACTGCACATTTTATGGAAACGGAACAACAGGAGAAAATTTAAAAGGAAGAAAGATGCAATAAAGATGAATTTCCATTAAAGGCCAGGCACCCGAACACTGATGTGGTTACTTATTTTTCCTCACGTGTAGATTAATGACAGTGTTTACCCCTTGATATTGACAAGCACATAATACATCTTGACAAATGACTAAAGAGGCTGCAGTAGAGTTTATTTCTTGGTAGTGTCAACTGCCCTTCCTTTGGCATGATATGAAAATTACGTCAGCTGTAATTTTTAGTAAGACCCTTCTGTGGGGTTTTCTTATAACTTTATAAAACAAGTGTGATAAATTGATGATGCTAGCAAGTGTCGGCTGCAGTGAGTGGTTTACTGGACATTCCATCTGGTTTTTAAATCAGAAGAATGATGACAATGTTACACATTAAAATCAATAGTTATTTAATATTCCTATAAAACCTAAAGGTTTGTGATAAAGGGTTAAATATAATCCACTCTGCCTTGTAATACTTGTTTAAGCAAGACTATTGCATTAAATTACTGCTCAATCAGGAAACAAGTAATCAAATGAGGTGCAGTTTTGGGCGTTAGGTGAGAAAGAATAATGGCAGCTTTAAGCATAAGCCCTCAAAGAAGAAATCTGAATTTTTGTTTTTTAATTTCAAAATGGGATTTCTAAGCTAACTTAGGACTCTGATAAACATTTAACATTATTGTGGCAGATGTGCATTTCAAAACTATTTGGGCAATGTTTGGAACTAAAAAAGAGAATTGCAAAAGAATTTTTATTTTCTCAATGTTCACTTTTATTATGCTTTTCTACATCCTGATCAATTGAATTCTGTATCTGAAATAATATTTTATTGGTGCAGATTAATGACATGTGTTGAGGCTACCTCTCTATCAAGCAAGAAATCTACTTTTCTATCAAATACAGCTTTAAGCATATCAAATTTAAAGTTACAGTAGGAACGATAAGTGAAAGTATTTAGGTGAAAGTGAGAGAGAGCAGACAGGGTCTAGTAGGAGGCAGAGACTAGGGAGGGATATACATTGCAAAATTGGGGACAAAGAGGTGGTGAGAAGTATCTTGAGAAAGGTGGGGGTGAAAAGGGAGAACGGCACAGAGGGTAAAAGCTGTCCCCTTGTGTATACAAACATCGGAAGAGAGGAATGAAGAGAACCACTAAAGGAGCTGGTGGAGGTGCCAGTGGAATGCAGAGAAAGAATCAGGACATCGGGGCAGGTAAGAAATTCCAGAAAGAAATCCAAAAAATGGAAAAAGGGGTAATTAACCATCTCTACTTTTGCCTGAATTTCAGGGAGAATGAAGATTATCAAATGCCACTAGACTGATAATAGAGATCGCTGCACTTCAAAAGCACACTTTAATGAACAGTTGAGGGCAGTGAGTGAAGGAGTCAGTATATACGTATTAAAAAAAAAAAAAAATAAGGGGACTTCCCTGGTGGCGCAGTGGTTAAGAATCCGCCTGCCAATTCAGGGAACACGGGTTCAAGCCCTGGTCCAGGAAGATCTCACATGCTGTGGAGCAACTAAGCCCGTGCGCCACAACTACTGAGCCTGCACTCTAGAGCCCGCGAGCCACAACTACTGACGTCTGCATGCCTAGAGACCGTGCTCTGCCACAAAAGAAGCCACTGCAATGAGAAGCCCACACACCGCAACAAAGAGTAGCCCCCGCTCGCGGAAACCAGAGAAAGCCCGCGTGCAGCCACAAAGAACCAACGCAGCCAAAAATAAATAAATTAAACAATTTTTTTTAAAAATAGTAACGATAGTTACAGACCTAATTCTGGAATTCTCCATCCTTAAAGGAAGGAAAAGGAAGTTGGAAATATATGAAGGGTTCAAATAAAACTTGTTGCTGTTGTCACACACGACAGAAAGACAGCTCCCTGCTTTTACTCACAGGCAAGGAAGACACTGAGTAAAACTGATTATTAATTTTTGAATGATAGAGAAAAAGGAGGGATCCAGGGAAGAATCAAAGAAGAAGAAAACACAAAGTAGGAAAGGGAAAAGGGATCTTTCTCAATGACAGAAATGCTGGTAGAAATGTGTGCTTCAACAGTGCATAATGAAATGTTTTTAAATGTCAATATGTATAGCTTGTATAACAAATACCCATGGAACTTTTATTTCTAGGATTTAAGGCAGAGATTTACCAAGAATAGAGAATGGGATGAATAAAACAGACCACTGCAGAATTACTAACAATGGAAATGTCATCAACTTGTGATGTCTCTTACAGATATGACAGCACTAAAGTCCCAGGTTTTATCAGTCAACTCTAAAACAAACAAAAAAATAGATATGTAAATTTAACCTCCAACTACAGGGTTAAATGGAATACAGAGAAGCATGGCATTTTGAATGGATGACCTGTTAACGACCTCTAAATTACATAAATTAAGAAATGAAATGATCAGAAACTTGGGGGCAGTTTAATTCTGGTATCATGGGAGAATTAAACATTGGTTAAATAGGATTCCTGAATAGCATCATAGGAATTCTTATTTAGGAGAAGAATGACTTGATACTGGAAAAGTGTATTCAAACTTCTTCCAGAGTCCTCCTATGTTCTCAGTCCCTCTCTCCTTTACCACCCACATCTCCTAGGTGTATAGTCCACACCCATTGCCTTCCCCTCCTCCCCTCTTACTTCACTAGTCATCCCTGAAATTCAACTTACTAAGGTCACCTAAGCCCTCCTAATTGCCAAATCCAATGGATAAGTTTGTTTTATCTTACTGAATTTATCTCTTGATTGTGAAATGTTTGATCATTCTATCATTCCTGAAATTCTTCCACTGGTTTCCTTGAAATCACATTCATTTGCTTGTTTATTCATTTACTAAATAAATAATAATTTTAAAACAGTGATTTGCCAAGAGTCTTTCCTCCAGCTGGCTTTCCTTCTTTATATGAGCATTTTGGTACTGTACTTCCCTCTCTGACCCCTTAAATGTTCTCCTCACTTGACATAAAACTCTAGGTAACCGTACCTAACCTCATGGTTTTAACTATCACCGGTAACAATAATTTCTATTGAAGGACATGGGGAGCATGGACAGAAATACCCTATGGAACACATCAACATCTCTGATAGGCAGGCCTTTTTAAACTATAATTCTCCACATGGTAGATTCTAATATACCCTATTTCTGGAATGAGAATCACTGGCATGCCAAGAGGGATGCCACTAATGAAATTCTGTTGTACTTCTGGAATACACGGAGGCAGAAAAATTGGGGGAGCTACTGAAACTCTAGGACAGGTGTTACCAAATCTATATCTATGGAGTAGGCCAAGCACCAGTTCAAGAACAAGTGGACGCTACAGAGACCTCAAACTCTCTACATCTGAAATCAACACCACCTACCCCCAATATCACTACCCCTCCCAGCCCACAATGTCCCCTTCTCTGGTAGCCTCCATTATATATGGTAGCACAATCATCTACCCAGTGACCAAAGCATGAAACTTGTAAATCTTGTCAGGTATTTCCATCTCTCTCCATTTTTCATTCACCACGAAGGCCTTTTTAAATGACAGCTCTTTTGAGGCATAAATCACACACCACAAAATTCACTCTTGTGAAGTGTACAGTTCACTGGTCTTTAGTATATTCACAATATTCAGTATATTCACAATTCACCGAATTCCAGAACATTTTCATTATAATTTTGGTAATCATTCCTGGAGTCCAAATCCTCATTTGCATCCCTGCTTCTCTGGACTATTCTGATGATCTCCCAACATATCCCTGTGACATATAGCCAGCAGATTCATCTAAAGTATAAATCTGACCAGATCGCTCTCCTGCTTAAAACTCCTCAGTGGTTAATAATCACCCACAGATGAAGTCCAAGTTCTTTAACATGATTTAAAAGCCACTCCATGATCTGACACCTGCCTAACTGTCCTGAGTCTTCTTTTGACATCAAATGTCTCAATGCTTTAAGATCTGCCAACACTAAATTTCTAATAGTTCCCTGCAAGCACAATGCTGCTCTTCCCCCTTTGTGTTTGCTCAAGTTCCTTCAGCTCAGAATATTCTCCTTACCTGGCCAACATTCACTTGTCCTTTAAGACCCAGCCTTTGATTATTCATGAAGCTTTTCCTGACACTCTAGGAGAAGATCATCCTCCCAAATGTTTCCAGAATATTCCATGAAGATTCATATTACTGCGTTTATCACGTTATTTTATAATTATCTGCTTAAGTATCTCTTGCCCTCACTATACTGTGCAGTCTTTAGGATAACAAGACCAAGTAGTCATTTCTATTTCTCACGTTCTCTGTAGAATTCTTAGAATATGGTAGGCCTTCCAAATGTATTTGCAAATGCATGAATGAATGAGTGCATCAATGGATTAATATATAAACACACTGAGGAGGGGCTTCCCTGGTGGCGCAGGGGTTGAGAGTCCACCTGCCGATGCAGGGGACGCGGGTTCGTGCCCCGGTCCGGGAGGATCCCACGTGCTGCGGAGCGGCTGGGCCCGTGAGCCATCGCCGCTGAGCCTGCACGTCCGGAGCCTGTGTTCCTCAACGGGAGAGGCCACAGCAGTGAGAGGCCCGCGTACCGCAAAAAACAAATAAATAAAAGAAATAAACACACTGAGGAATGATTAATTGAATGACCTTAAACATTACTAGACATCCTATAAAAAACTGGTCTGGTCCATAAAGCAATAAAACATAAGACATAGATCAACTGCTGGAGGAAAAGTATGAAACAATCAGAGTAGAAAGTTGGAAATTAGCACAGTGTGAATTTTCTTTAATCAGAAAATTTCAGTGTAAGGGTTGATAATCATGAATTGGAGATGGTGAAAGGGGGAAATGAAACTGAGAATTGAATCAGATTTAATGATTTCCATGACCATGCAAATGAGGATTCTATTACTTTATTATGGAACGATAATAAATGATATGTCCATGTAGATACAGATAATTTTGCACTGAGAAAATGGAATGTAATGAGTGTCAAGGCAAATTACTGACTTGGACAATCAACAAGGTCATAATTAGAAGAAAGGAGATTTAATATATTTTAAAGCGTATCAACTGTTTTTAAAAGGAGCTACACACCTACCATCACTGGTGTGATGATAAGTATAGATCTTCCAAATAATATGTCAGAGAAAACTGCAACCCTGTATGAATACTATACTTTTTCAAGCATCCAAAACTGTCCATCATATGCATGTAGTGATGGTCATCCTTAATAAAAAGATTGAGATTCTTTATAAAGTCTGGCTTTTTTTTTCTCCCGCATGTACTTAAGGTTCCTTCCCTTCAACATCCACCATGACTGTGGTGAAGCTCTAGAAAATCCTAACACAGCCTTCAGGCCTACCATTGAAAACCTCTGTTGCAATGAAATAAAGCAGAGGTATTAAAACCTTATAAAAGAAAGTCTCTTTTTGCTATGGTAATGTCTATTTCCTAAAGGCTCAAAGAAAGAACTCTTTGATTCCCCTGGGTCCTATTTTTGCATTGGTGATATTTAGATGATTAAAGGTTTTTGAGAAAGAATCATTTGCTGTAAGCAAGTAGAGACTCGACTGTCATTTTTAGTCTATCGAAGCAGATTGTGGGCACACAAATCCACCTTCAATTAATTCATGGAGGCAATATGCAATGTGTGGTAGTGATTCACCACTCATTCAGAATGCTCCTTCCATGTTTTCTTTCCTCTTAAAATGTCCTAGTACAATTAAACACTATACCTTTTTTCATTATTCAATTTGCTTCTAACATTTTCACACAGAATCATATCATGTGGTCAGAGTTTATAGGGAAGAGTTATATTCCATAACAATGTTCAAAATAAAGAAAAAAGTGAAGCACTGATTTACTATTAAATATAATCCACAATCCCAATGTTTAAAAATAATAAAATAGTTTTTCTTGTTTGCAATTCACCATTGGTTTTTGTTCAATAACATACGACTCTAGGAAATATATAACTTTCAGACACCTATTGGAAATACATATATATCTGTGTATGTGCATTATGTGTATATGTATTATTCTGTTTAAAATTATTTTCCAAATTTCACAATTAAGTCCATAAAAATGGCTTAAAACTTGAAATGCTTTACAGTTACTATACTGATGCTATACTAAGACACATACACATAATGTCTGAAGACCTGGTATGTAAAAACCTCCATAGCAAATGATACATTGGCACAATGAAAAGACAATCATTATCCAAATGTACTTTCTGCTTCTTTTCTATATGGATATACATATAAAGCCTCTTAGGTGCCTAGAAATTCAAACTATAATGATATTTAAAATAAGATGTTTCATTTTTAATTACTTTGAAGAGTATACAAAGGCTGATCTACAGTAACAAATATTGGTAAAATTCAAGAAGAAATATATTAAATTTACTTATGCTGTTTTTAACCCATTTGAGCCCATTGGGTTAAATATCTATACATGTTTCCTTGAAAGAGGAACAATAATGTAACAAGGCGGCACATTTTGAATTATTCTCTCTATTGTACTGCTTGTTTTGCAAACACACACTATACAACAGTGAAAGCCACTAGAAAGAAGTTCCTCAAGAACACCTGTTCACAAAAAGAACAAGATGCCGATGCTTCTGCCTCTACGCTCCCTGTGAACCTTCTAGTATAGATTTTATCATTCTATACTGTTTGTGCTTACCTTCCACTTTACACTGTGAGCTCTTTGAGACCAGGGATCATACTTTAGGCATTTTGATCTTGCCAGCAATGGAGGCAGGCTATAAATAGTTACTGAATTAATAAATGGTAATAAATGCATAGCACTTATCACAATTTACTGTGTATTATTAACAGTTAGGTACATGTCTAATGACCACTTCCTCTATCCACTGAATAATAAAATGCTTGAGAAATGTAGGTCTGTTCTATACCTAGCTGGATACCTTTTTCCCTGGCATACTACTTAGATGTTTAGTAAATATTAAATTTTAATTAGAGATGTACGAAGTTTAGGAGTAATAAAAGTACAAATCACAAAATTTCCTATCGTTTCAATGGCTTTTTAAGACAGTGACAATGATTCCCTTTTCTGTATTTTCTTCTGAGTTACAGTGGAGAAATTTTGCCCTACACAGGCATAAGGCTTTTGATATACATGGTTCTAGTTTCCAAGATGAGCTTCTATCTGAAAAAAAAGTTTCTTGTCCTTTCTTTGGGAGATGGATTTGAGAGGCCTTACAAGTACAATGGATACTGCTCTATCCTGAAACCTCAGGAATATTCCCCAAATAGACTACAAGTCCACTGGTATCAGTAGTGATTTAAGTCTAATATAAGGTCTTTCTTAGTACTCACCTTTAATTATCCTGTTGAGAAATTTTCTTTTAATAATACACCTTACACCTGAACCATCCTGGCTCTACCATCAGTAGAATACTTCTATAATATAGTTCAAATTTTAAACAGAATTTTATACAGTTCAGAATTTTATACAGTGTTTTAAAATAGAGTAATATGACCGGTATGAAATTTCATAGTCAAAGCTGCAATGTCATACTGACCTTTGAAACTTAGGAGGGTTATTTATAAAAGAACATTATTACCATCGTAAAGTTAAAATAACAGCAACCATTAAATTATTTTAGAATTCATATTGGATTATCAATATGTAATTCCTGAGAATAATAAAGGCTTCAGATATTCAGACACCAATCTGACATTGTTAGCTATGTTTAAAATCAAACAAAGCATTTTATTTCGACTTCAAAACTCACAAAGCCTTGTGAACAGGTCAAGCAGACTCTAATATACTACATCTGCTCCTGTGGTTGCTCCACTTTTTCAGATAAAATGTCATTCAAACAGTGTTTTTCCTATTCTCACATGAATTCTCAGACTATTCAGAAAACTCATGAGGAGAAAGATTACTTATTCATGAAAGCAGGGTTTCTTTGGTCATCTTAGATTTGATTGGCATTAGCAGCAACTAAGTCTGACTCCAAAGATTTAAATATTCATTATAGCATAATCATGGCATTTAAATATCTAAGCATTAGAAGTTTCAAAGTAATTCTCATTTTGGAATAAATGTAGCCTATTTTACACAGATGACCTAACATAATGGCAAAGCATCACATTCCTTATAACTTTACTGTTTGGCAGACTAAAATATAGAATATTCAGAATTCTGCTAAAATACCCTACCAAAGGTTGCTTATTATTAACCAATTTCATCCAAAAGCTGATAAAGAAAAATATAAGAAATGGCTCCTTACAATAACTGTATGCATATGCCTCCCTTTGAATGAAGTCTCCTTAAAATGTATGCATACATTAAAATTTTATGACTCAATCGCTGTATGTAAAATCGAGTATGAATCAAATCACTCTAGGAGAAAACTTTCATAAACCGCTCGCCTCTTCAAAGAACTGCAGTGCAGATATACATGTGGGATTGAATATGTACACACACAAATAAATATTTCCATGAACTGAACTTGCTGGAATCCATACATAACAGACAAAACACACTCAACTGAAATACTGCAATACAAAATAGCACTCTCACTAGTTTCTAATTTATTACTGGGCATTAATAATCTTTTACAGAGTGTAGGACATCTTTTGACAGTGACCCTAAGCTGAAGTTTAAATTTTAGTGATAAAACTCCAGTTGAGCTCACTATTAAAAACAAGCAATAAAACAACCGCAGAAAAGGTTAAATTTTTATATCAATTCAGTTTATGGAAGAAATGTATTTTTTTAAGGATTTATTTATTATTTATTAATTTAATTCATCTTTCGCTGCGTCAGGTCTTAGTTGCAGCACACAGGATCTTCGTTGAGGCGTGCAGGATCTTTTGTTGCGGCATGTGGGTTCTTCGTTGTGGCGCATGGGCTTCTCTCTAGTTGTGGTGTGAGGGTTTTCTCTTCTCTAATTGTGGCATGCAGGCTCCAGGGCATGTGGGGGTTCCAGAGCGCGTGGGCTCTGTAGTTTGTGGCACATGGGCTCTAGTTGAGGCGCGTGAGCTCAGCAGTTGTGGCACGCAGGCTTAGTTGCCCCATGGCACATAGGATCTTCGTTCCCCGACCTGGAGTCTAACCAGTGAACCCTGCATTGTAAGGTGGATTCTCTACAACTGGACCACCAGGGAAGTCCCTGTATTTTTAAAAATAGCCTTGTTGACCTTTAATTGTCATACAAGTATAAATGCCATTCATATTTAATGGGTAGAATTTGATAAGTTTTAGCATATGTATATACCCAGGAAACCATCACCACAATAAAAATAATGAACATATATCACATCCAACATCCTCCTCAAGCCCCTTTGTAACTGCTCCCTTTCCACCCCACCTCCGCTGTCTTTAAGTAACCATTGGTCTGTTGTCTCTCACTATAAGTTAGTTTGCATTTTCTAAAATTTCATAGAAATGGAATCACACAGCATGTACTCTTTTTCCATATGGCTTCTTGCACTCAGCATGGTCATTTTGAGATTCACCCATGTTGTTAAATGTATCAATAGTTCATTCCTTTTTATTACTGAGTCGTAGTCCACATATGGAATAACCACCATTTTAAAAAATCAACTCACCTGTTCATAAACATCTGGCCTGTCTCCAGTTTTTAGCTGTTACAAAAAAGTTGATGTGTTCATTCATGTACAACTCTGCATGGACATATGTTTTCATTTCTCATGAGTAAACACCCAGGAGTAAAAAGCCTGGGTTATATAACAGGTGAATTTTTAACTTTTTAAGAAACGTCCACACTGTTTTCTAACATGGCTATACTATTTTACAGCCCTGTGATTAGTTGGTCCCTATAGGTTCTGTGTGCATGTGGTCAGACAACACAGGGCTATGTGTACATTTATTAGGACAGAAGCATCCCTCCTGTAGTCAATGCAGACTATATATGATGCAGTCCATTTATTGGAACTGAAACAAAAGTTGACTATTCTAAATAATAATAAAAGTGGATTTTTCCTCCCTTCTCACAAGTAAGAGATTGTGATGAAGTACATAAATAAGAATAGCTAACACTTGAGTGCTTACTCTGTACTGGTCTCTAAGTGGTTAATATGTATTATACCATATAACCGTACAATAACTCTATGAGGAAAGGTACTAAAATTGAATCCATCTTATAGATGAGGAAACTGAAGGGATAAATAAGTTGGCCCTGGTCACAAAACTAAGTAGCAGAGCCAGGCTTTGAGCCTGGCATTCTGAGCTCAGATTTTCGGCTCTTAATCACAATGTGACACTGACTCCCATCATGTACACATTACTAAACAGTTGTAATTTATACTACAAAGCTATAAACTATCCCTCAGATGACTACATGACTTTGGTGAATTTGCAAAGTGCTAAATTGATTCTTCTCATTAATTCTGTCCAGCTTTATTATTAGTTTTGGGGGGAAATAATGTTCAAACATCTTTCTTGCTGCTACAAGAAGAATAAATTGAATTTTACCACTCTACCTATAACGAAAACTCTATAGCTATATAAGTACTTTCTGCAATCGCTTTTATGGATTTCTCAACATGCAAAGTTTACTATTTTTAAAAGAAGAGCTAAAACATGACACAAAGACTCATTTTATAAGGCCTTGGAGGAACATATACTCAATTTTGCCAGAATTAGGTGAGCTAAAATTTCACCTGGGAGGGAAAAAAACCCACCTAATTCTAATCTCATATATTCTATACTAATATATACACTATGCATTTAGCTTCACTTTTTTTCTTTTTTAATAAACAAGTATAGTTGATTTACAATGTTCTGTTAGTTTCAGGTATACAGCAAAGTAATTCAGTTATACATATGTATTTCTTTACACATTCTTTTCCCATATAGGTTATTACAGAATATTGAGTACAGACTTCCCTGTGCTATACAGTAGGTCCTTGTTGTTTATCTGTTTTATATATAGTAGTGTGCATCTGTTAATCCCAAGTTCCTAATTTATCACTCCCCAACCCTTTTCCCTTTGGTAACCATAAATTTGTTTTCTATAAAGTCTGTGAATCTGTTTCTTTTTTGTAAATAAGTTCATTTGTATCATTTTCCTAGATTACACATATAACTGATATCATATACTTGTCTCTCTCTTACTTCATTTAGTATGAGAAACTCTAGGTCTATCCATGTTGCTGCCAATGGTAAAATTCCATTCTTTTTTATGGTTGAGTAATATTCCATCATATATATATATATATATATATATATATATATATATATATATATATATATATATGTATACCACATCTTCTTTATCCCTCATCTGTCCATGGACACTTAGGTTGCTTCCATGTCTTGGCTATTTTAAATATTGCTGCTAATTAACACTGGGATGCATGTCTCTTTTTGAATTAGAGTTCTCATCTTTTCCAGATATATGCCCAGGACTGGAATGGCTGGATCATATTGTAACTCTATTTTTACTTTTTTTAAGGAACCTCCATACCATTCTCCATAGTGGCTGCACCAATTTACATTCCCACCAACAGTGTAGGAGGGTTCCCTTTTCTTGACACCCTCTCCAGCATTTATTACTTATAGACGTTTAAATGACAGCCATTCTGACTGGTGTGAGGTGATACCTCATTGTAGTTTTAATTTGCATTTCTCTAATAATTAGCAATGATAAACATCTTTTCATGTGCCTGTTGGCCATCTGTATGTCTTCTTTGGAGAACTGTCTATTTAGGTCTTTGCCCATTTTTGATTGGGTTGTGTGATTTTTCAATATTGAGCTGTTTGTATATTTTGGAAATTAATCCCTTGTCAGTTGCATTGTTGGTGTATATTTTCTCCCATTCCACAGGTTGTCTTTTCATTTTGTTTATGGTTTCCTTTGCTGTGCAAAAGCTTATAAGTTGGATTAGGTCCCATTTGTTTATTTACGCTTTTATTTCTTTTGACTTGGGAGACAGATCTAAGAAAGTATTGCTACGATTTATGTCAGAGAATATTTTCCCTATGTTCTCTTCTAGGAGTTTTCTGGTGTCATGTCTTATATTTAAGTCTTTAAGCCATTTTGAGTTTACTTTTGTGTATGGTGTGAGGGAGTGTTTTAACTTCAGTGATTTACATGTAGCTGTCCAGCTTTCCCAACACCACTTGCTGAACAGACTGTCTTTCCTCCATTCTATTTCTCTATTCATATATCCTTAACTCCTTTGTCGAAGATTAATTGACTGTAGGTGTATAGGTTTATTTCTGGGTCTATATTCTGGTCCATTGATCCATATGTTTGTTTTCATGCCACTACCACTGTTTTGAGTACTGTAGCTTTGTAGTACTGTCTAAAGTCTGGGAGGGTTATGCCTCCTGCTTTGCTCTTTTTCACCAGGATAGCTCTAGCATATCTAACTCTTTTGTGGTTCCATATAATTTTTAGGATTAGTTATTCTAGTTCTGTGAAAAACGTCATGGGTAATTTCATTGGGATCGCATTAAATCTGTAGATTGCTTTGGGTAATATGGCCATATAAATAATATTAATTCTCCATTCCAAGAGCATCGGATATCTTTCTATTTCTTTGAATCATCTTCAATTTTTTTTTTTTTTTTTTTTTTTTTTTTCCAGTACGCGGGCCTCTCACTGTTGTGGCCTCTCCCGTTGCGGAGCACAGGCTCCAGACACGCAGGCTCAGCGGCCATGGCTCACGGGCCCAGCCGCTCCGCGGCATGTGGGATCTTCCCGCACGAGGGCACGAACCCGTGTCCCCTGCATCGGCAGGCGGACTCTCAACCACTGCGCCACCAGGGAAGCTCCATCTTCAATTTTTATCAGTGTTTTATAGTTCTCAGCATATAAGTCTTTCACCTCCTTGGTCAGGTTTATTCCTGGGTATTTTTTTCACATGATTTTAAAAGTGATTTTTTTTAACTTTCTGTTTCTGATATTTCATTGTTAGTGTAAAGAAATAGAATATTTTCTCTATGTTAATGTTGTATCCTTCTACCTTGCTGAATTCATTTATCAGTTCTAGTAGATTTTGTGTGGAGTTTTTAAGGTTTTCTACATAGAGTATCATGTCATCTGCATACAATAACTTTATCTCTTTCCTGTACCCTTTATTTCCTTTTCTTGTCTGACTGCTATGGCTAGGACTCCCAAAACTGTGTTGAATAGAAAGGTGAAAGTGGGCATCCTTGTCTTATCCCAGAATTCAGCGGAAAGGTTTTCAACTTTTCTCTGTGAACTATCTCTTTTTTTTTTTTTTTTTTGGCTGTGTTGGGTCTTCATTGCCGTGCGCGGGCTTTCTCTAGTTGCGGCAAACAGGGACTACTCTTCATTGTGGTGCACAGGCTTCTCACTGCGGGGCTTCTCTTGTTGTGGAGCATGGGATCTAGGCACATGGGCTTCAGTAGTTGTGGCTTGCAGGCTCTAGAGCGCAGGCTCAGTAGTTCTGGCACACGGGCTTAGTTGCTCCATGGCATGTGGGATCTTCCTGGACCAGGGCTTGAACCCACGTCCCTGCCGTTGGCAGGCGGATTCTTAACCACTGTGCCACCAGGGAAGTCACTCTTTGTGGACTATTATGTTGGCTGTGGGTTTGTCATTAATAGCTTTTATTACGTTGAGATGTGTTCCCTCTATACACACTTCAGTGAGAGTTTTTATCATGAATGATGTTGCATTTTATCAAATGTTTTTTCTGCATCTATTGAGAAGGTCATGTGGTTTTTGTCTTTTCTTTTGCTGATGTGGTATAGCACATTGATTGATTTGCATATGTTGAAGCATCTTTGTGACCCTGGGATGAATCCAACTTGATTATGGAGTATGATCCTTTTTCTGTGTTGTTTGATTCGGTTCACTAATATTTTGTTGAGGATTTTTGCATCTATATTCTTCAAAGATATTGGTCTGTAATTTTCTTTTTTGGTAGTCCCTTTGTCTGGTTTTGGTATCAGGGTGATGGTGGCTTCACAGAATGACTTTGACAGTGTTGCCTCCTCTTGAATCCTTTGGAAGAGTTTGAGAAGGATGAGTATAAGTTTTCCTTTGTATGTTTGGTAGAATTCCCCAGTGAGGCCATCCAGTCCTGGACATTTGTTTGCAGGGAGTTTTTTTTTTATAGAGATTCTATTTCACTTCTAGTGATTGGTCTGTTCAAATTACCTATTTCTTGGGAATTCCCTGCTGGTCCAGTGGTTAGGATTCCACGCTTCCATGGCAGGGGGCACAGGTTCAATCCCTGTTTGGGGAACTAAGATCCCGCAAGATGTGCGGCACGGCCAAAAAAAAATTATCTATTTCTTCTTGACTCAGTTTTGGTGGGATATATGTTTCTAGAAACTTGTCGATTTCTTCTAGGTTGTCAAATTTGTTGGCATATAACTGTTCATAGTTTTATATTGTGATTTTTTTTTATTTCTACAGTATAGGTTGTTAATTCTCCTCTTTCAATTCTTTTTTTTTTTTTTTTTTGCGATACGCGGGCCTCTCACTGTTGTGGCCTCTCCCGTTGCGGAGCACAGGCTCCGGACGCGCAGGCTCAGCGGCCATGGCTCACGGGCCCAGCCGCTCCGCAGCATGTGGGATCTTCCCGGACCGGGGCACGAACCCGTGTCTCCTGCATCGGCAGGCGGATTCTCAACCGCTGCGCCACCAGGGAAGCCCTCAATTCTTATTTTGTTTACTTAGGTCCCGTCTCTTTTCTTCTTGGTGAGCCCAGTGAGAGGTTTGCCAATTTTTTTTTTTTTTGCGATACGCGGGCTTCTCACTGTTGTGGCCTCTCCCGTTGGGGAGCGCAGGCTCCGGATGCGCTGGCTCAGCGGCCCTGGCTCACAAGCCCAGCCGCTCCTCGGCATGTGGGATCTTCCCGGACCAGGGCACGAACCCGTGTCCCCTGCATCGGCAGGCGGGTTCTCAACCACTGCGCCACCAGGGAAGCCCGCCAATATTTTTATCCTTTCAACAAACCAGCTCTTGATTTTACTGATCGTTTCTATTGTTTTCCTCTCTCATCTTTATTACTTCCTTCTGCTGACTTTACGTTTTGCTTGTTCTTCTTTTTCTAATCATTTTAGGTGGTAGGTTATGCTATTTATATGAAATTTTTATTGTTTTTTTGAGGAAGGTCTGTATCACTGTGAACTTCCCTCTTAAGATTGCTTTTCCTGCATCCCATAGGCTTTTTTTTAAGGTTGTGTTTTTATTGTTGTTTGCCTCATGGTATTTCCTGGTTTCCTCTTTGATTTCATCGATGACCCATTGGTTTTATAGTAGCATGTTGTTTAGTCTCCATGTAATGATTTTTTTCTCATTTCTCTTTCCATAGTTGATTTCTACTTCCATGCTGCTGTGGTCAGAAAACGTGCTTGAAATAATTGCTATCCTCTTACATGTGTTGAGGCTTCTTTTGCGTCTTAGTATGTGGTCTATCCTAGAGAATATTCCATGTGCACTTGAAAAGAATGTGCATTCTGGGTTTTTTTGGGGTTTTTGGGGTTTTTTGGATGTAGTGCCCTGAAGATATCAATTAATTGTAACTTTTCTATTGTGTCACTTAGGATCTCTGTTGCCTTATTGACTTTCTGTCTGAAAGATCTGTCCAATGATGTCAGTCAGGTGTTAAGATCTCTTACCATTACTGTATTCCTCACAATTTCTCCCTTTATGTCTGTTAGTATTTGTTTTATGCATTTAGATGCTCCTATATTGCATGCACATATGTTAAGGAATGCAACACCCTCTTCTTTTATCATTATATACTGTCCTTTATCTTTCTTTACAGCCTTTGTTCTAAAGTCTATTTTGTCTGATATGAGTATTCCTACCCCTGCTTCCTTGTCATTTCCATTTGCATGAAATATGTTTTTCTATCCCCTCACTTTCAATCTATGTGTGTCCTTCACTGCAAAGTGGGTCTCTTATAGGCAGCAAATTGTAGGCTCTTATTTTATGATCCAATCTGCCTTTTGATTGGAGCATTTAGTCCACTGACATTTAAGGTAATTATTGATAGATATATATTTATTGCCATTTTAAACCTTGTTTTCCAGTTGATTTTGTATTTTTCTTTGTCCCTTTCTTTTTTGTTTTTCCTTTTGTGGCTTGATGGTTTTCTTTTGTATTATGTTTGTGCTCTCTTCTTTTTCGTTTTTGTAATTGTATGTTTTTGATTTGTGGTTACCCTGCTTTTCAAGTATGTTAACCCATTACTTTATCTACATGCTTTAGACTGGGAATCTAAACCATTCTAAAAGATCTACATTTCCTTACTCCCTCCCCAACATTTTGTGATTCTGATGTCTTCTTTCACATCTTCATATTTATCCTTTTGCTGTTCACTGTAGTTATTATAGCTTTCACAATAATTTTTTGATTGTATTTTTTAACCGATATACTGGATTATTTAAGCTATCTACAATCCTTATATATATTTACCTTTCCTGTTCTGATTTTCCCTTTACTATAGATTCTTGCTTCTTTTCTGTTTAGAGAAGACCTTTCAATATTTCTTTTAGGATAGGTTTAATATTGCTGTATTCTTTTAGTTTTTGCTTGTCTGAGAAATTCTTTCTCTCTCTTTCTATTCTAAATGATAATCTTGTGGGGTAGACTATCCTACGTTTCAGGTTTTTCTCTTTCAGGACTTTGAATGTATCCTGCGACTCCCTTCTGGCCTGCAATGTTTCTGTAGAGAAATCAACTGATAGCCTTATGGGTGTTCCCTTGTAATTGACTCTGTTTTTCTCTTGCTGCCTTTAGAATCCTCTAACTTTTGCCATTTTAATTATGAAATGTCTCAGTGCAGGTCTGTTTGGGGTCTTCTTGTTTGGGAACTTCTGTGTTTCCTGTACCTGGATATCTGTTTCCTTCTTTACTTTTGGGAAGTTTTCAGCCATAATGTCTTCAAATACATTTTCAATCCCCTTTTCTCTTTCTTTTCCTTCTGGGATCTCTAATAAGCATAGATTGGCACACTATATATTATTCCATAGGTCTCATATGTTGCTTTCGTTTTTCCATTTGTCTTTCTGTCTTCTGTTCTGAGTTGGTGATTTCCAATATTCTATCTTCTAGATCACTTAATTCAATTTTCTTCATTATTTAGTTTGTTATTTATTACCTTTAGCTTGGTATTCAACTCAGCAATTGAGCTGTCTAATTTTGACTGGCTCCTCTTTATAGTTTCTAGTTCCTTGTTGTAATGATCTGCATTTCTATTGATAGTCTGTTTTAATTCCTGCAGCATTTTTATTACCTCCTTTTTGAATGTGGGGTCTGTTACACTAGAGAGGTCTGTTTCATTGTCTGTTCTTTCAATTAATTTCTCTTGTTCTTTTAATTGGGAGTGGTTTCTCTGCTTTTTCATTTTACTTATATTTCTCTGACTCTATGAATTTAGGAGAAACAGTTATCTACTGTGGTCTTGAAGGGCTGTTTTTATGTGGGAACATCCCTGTGTAGCCTGCATGAGTCCAGTATTTTTGGTGCAAGGGCTGTTTTTGGTATGGGTGCCTGTCACATCTTTCCTCAGGGTGTGTTGGCTGTTTTCCCCTTAATAGTGTGATTGGTGTTGTGGTGACCAGACCCTGTGCTGGGTGTTGAGCAGAGCCTCCACTTTGCTCTGTGGTTGTCACAGCCCTGTTGAGGGCAGACTCTGCTCACCAGTTGTTGGAAATAGAAGCCCCCAGATCCGGTTCTAAGCTGCAGTGTCAGATAGGTGGGACTGGAGTGCTCCCACTGGGAAAGAAGCCATTGCACGTTCCTCCCCAAGAGCTGTCCATCTGGACATGAGCTCTGTGATATCACCTGCCACTGGGTGTGTGCATCCACAAAGTACAATGTTGGTGGCACTGCCCTTGGCCCCGCCTTTGCTGTGGGAACGCCATTAATCAGCTTCGTTGTCCATCAGGTGCTGTGCTCACAAAGCCGCCAATGTAAAACTGCCAAAGCCATGCACCCCCACCCACTGTGGCAGCACCAGGAATCCACTCAGATCTCAGCCCCGCTTCTGCGTATGCACACCTGCAAAGTCTGCTTCTGCTGCCACTGGACCTACCTCAGCTGTGGGAGCACCAGTAACCAGCTCCGACGTCCCCTAGGTTCAGTGCTTACAAAATAGCCAGCATAAACCTACAGAAGCCACGCACCACACCCAAGGTGGAAGCATCAGGAATCAGCTGAGAGTTTTAGCCTCTGCATGTGGACAACTTGCCAGTGTGTGTGTGCTCCCATAGTTTGGAGAGGCAGAGCTGCACCCGCTGTGAGCATGCTGAGGATGAGGCTGCTATGGCAGGGCCACACCCTCCCCTTTGCACATGTGTTAACAACAGGGCTCCTATGGTGGACCCAGGCCCTGTCCTGTGTACACCTCCAGTTGCAGTACAGACCACACTCCAGGACCTCTGGGCTGTCTCCATGCAGCCAAAACAAGTCCTCTCCCTGGGTCTGTCCACTGAAGCCCAAGTTTCAGCACCCAGCCACCACAAACACCAGCAGGCAGGTGTCTCGGGCTGGGAAGTGTAGCAACGTGGCAATGACCATCTGTGCTGGTTTCTCTCTGTCCTGCCTGCTGCAAGCCGAATGCTGCACTCTCTTAGCTTCTGAAGCTCCCTATCTGTCCCAGCTGAGCTCCCAGCCGGGAAAGGAGGTTGCCAGGGTGAGGGAAGCTTTCTTCTTTCACAGCTCCCTCCCAGGGGCACAAGTCCCATCCCAATTCTTTTTTTTTCTCTTTCATCCTACCCTGTTACATGGTGATCTTCCTTGCAGGTCTGGTTGTATTAGATATTCAGCCAGTGTTCAGTGGGTATTCTTTAAGAACTGTTCCACATGTAGATGTACTTTTGATGTATCTGTGGGAGGAGATGAGCTCCATGTCCTTTTCTTCTACCACCTTGATCTCCACCTCCCAGCTTCACTTATATAGATAGCTAGTGGGAAGCAGCCGCACAGCACAGGGAGATCAGCTAGGTGGTTTGTGACCACCTGGAGGGGTGGGATAGGGAGGGTGGGAGGGAGGGAGATGCAAGAGGGAAGAGATATGGGAACATATGTATATGTATAACTGATTCACTTTGTTGTAAAGCAGAAACTAACACGCCATTGTAAAGCAATTATACTCCAATAAAGATGTTAAAAAAAAAGAAATGGAGTGTGTGTGTGTGTATATACACACACACATATATGTATATATATAATATACATATATTTTTGTACATGCAGATACACACACAACACACTATAACTTTGGTGTTTTATCCCATTTGTTTTACAATATTCCTAATTACTGGCAAACTTGAGGGAAATTTTTACTACAGTATTTAAAAGAAAAAAGCCATATAAAATACCAACAATAACACACTGTTAAACAGATCCTGTGAGTAAACACTTCATTTTCACATAATTAGTTCTAAGGTAGTTCAGACTACCAAATTTCTTAAGCGCATGCTATTCATAATCTTTAAGTTGGTTTTCTCCATATTAATAAAGTTCAAAAACTCAATTAATTTCACATGGATCATATTAATTCACAGTTCAAAACACTATTAATAGCTCTATTTTCCATGTCTTTAAACAAGTTCAAAATGTCAGATGGAATCCATTAAACAACATGATTTGGCTCACTTCAATGTTTCAAAAGGTCAGAAAGACCCTGTACCTGTCACTACCACAAGGAGTAGCCACAATGGGAGCTGACTAGGAATTTTCTCTTTATGTTCAGTATATACCTGATAAGATTTGTAAGCATCCTCCCAAAGATTTTCACTAAAATTGAAGCTGTGTTTGTTAGTAATGCTTTGTGGATTATTTATTTTACCCCTTTATGAAGCCTTCCTGGTGTTTCTACCAAATACTCAAAGATAATTTATTTTCTATTAATCTTCTCTTTGGTAAGACTTAGACCACATTCCTTATGTGCTCACTGTCAAAGAAAATTAGTTTTCTCTAGATAAATTTATTGTAAGATATTGAGTATATTTTATACGTCAAGTCCTTTACTTACTCTGGCTTATTTTCAGCATTTGCAGAATACCTCAAATCAGTTTTTTCCTTTCTACTTTGAGTACACACATAAAACTAATACATTTTCTATGAAGACTTTGACTTCAAAGATCTGCTATCATTTAAAAAATCTGTTAAAATATTTAATGAACATATACATCTTTGTTTTCCAAAACGATGATATACATTCATCATATGCATTTATTAAACCAACTATACCTTATATATATATAACATAGGGACTTCTTTCAGAATACAGTTTCGTTTTTCCTCATTTCCCAAATTAATAGGTATTATGAGACCTCTGATCTACAATGCTATCAAATTAGCATATATGTTATCAGCTCATTATCAAGTATACTTTCATTTTCAAGTAACTGAACAAAATAACATGTACTGAGACTGTGGAACTGAATAAAATTGCCATAGTTCCAATCTGTATTGGACCTCATGCAAACTTAGAAGAATTTGAGAAGAACCAGGATCCCTTTAAAAACATTTCCCCATTATGTCTGACATACCATGTACCAATACCTGGAAAATAAAACCTCAGAAATCACCCACAGTGGCTTCCCTGCCACTTTTCATCCACCTCCTATCAAAACACGAGTTCCACCAATTTTATTGTCTAAATGTCTTTCAGATGTACCCTGATCACTGCAACCATGTAACCCTTCCCTTGTTTAAAGCCCTCTTAAAAAGTCTTTCTGGCAGGAGACACGGGTTCGTGCCCCGGTCTGGGAAGATCCCACATGCCGCGGAGCAGCTGGGCCCGTGAACCATGGCCGCTGAGCCTGCGCATCCGGAGCCTGTGCTCCGCAACGGGAGAGGCCACAACGGTGAGAGGCCGGCATACCGCAAAATAAAAAAAAAAAAGTCTTTCTGCTTTCAGGTACTCATCACTTTGCTATCCCTCCCTTGATTCAAATCTCTCACGATCTCCAAGTCCTTGATTAAATACAGCCCAAACTCTTTAATAAATCAGGCTTGATGATATGACCCCTACCTCTCTATAAATCCACCCTCACATACCTACTTGTAGTACATGGAAGAGTCTATGCTATTTCTCACCTCCAAAGTTTGTCACACAGAGTACTTCACGCTGGGAATGCCTTTCTTCAACTTCTTTATTTGCCCCGAAAACTCCTTTCATACACCCAAAATCTTACATAAATAATCTCATAGGAGGGGCCTACTCTTCTCCCCCTGGGTCCCGTAACAATATTTAATTCAATATTTTCCTTCAGGCATGGTCCATTTTTCCCTTTTTGCCTCCTCTGGCTAAGACATTTCTTTGGACATTGTACACATGCAACCATCATTACAATTAACTTCTTACTTTATGAAATTGTGAGTGTGTGTGTGTGTGTGTGTGTTCAGACACACAGGATAACTGGTTGAACTTCTTAATTTTCAATTAATTATTTCATGTTGTACACGGGCAGCTTAAGTTGGAAATTTTTTTTTAATGGTGCTGTCATCAGAAGAATAAAAACAAAAAACCTGTCAGTCATCTGATCTTTCTGGTAGTTTTAACCAGTTTTCCAACCTCGCAGTTCATCTTTTACCAAGATGATTTTCTTTAGGTATTTCAATTAAAACATATCACCGTACCCTATTTTCTACTAGATTTCACCAACAATATCTCAAGAAAGAAATAGGACTATTTTTTAAACTCTTAAGTTAAAATTATAATATGTAAAAAAGCCAATGTTATACAACAATTTTCTTATTTTTTCAAAATTTTAATTTTTTTAAAACCAAAACATACGTACAAAATAGTACATACATCACAAGCTTAAAGAATTGTCACAACATGAACATGCCTGTATAACCACCAACCAGATCAGGAAACAGAATATTACCAGGACCCTTAAGCCCCACTGAACTCCTCCCAATCCCTCTTACTAGCAATACCTACTATCTTGATTTCTAATCTGATAGATTTGAAACTTACAACTTTATATAAATCGAATTGTATAATAAGTACTCCTTTGAGTCTAATTTCTTTTGATTATGTTTGTAAGCTTCATCCATTCTACAGCACATAGTTATACTTCTGTCATTTTCATTTCCAAATACTTCTCCATTGTATTAATTTAGCACAATTTCTTAACCATTCTACTGTTGAGGAACATTCAAATTGTTTCCATTTGATAATATGAAGAATAATGCTGATAAATGCATTGTTTTAATATCTGATGATCTCAGAAAGAAACTGCATTTAATGTTACTCTGAATAAGTTTGCTCATTTTCCATAAATTCATATAAGTGTTTTGTCTTTTATTTTATTTAATTTTTTTTGGCCGCATTGTGCTGCATGTGGGATCTTAGTTCCCTGACCAGGGATCGAACCTGTGTCCCCTACAATGGAAACACAGGGTCTTAACCACTGGACCACCATGGAAGTCCCAAGTTTACTGTCTTTTAGATTAACTTTTAAAGGTCTTTTAAAATATATGTATTTAAACTTATTTTCCTAAAAAATAAACTTAAAAAAATTTAAATCCACTAAGATCATACTTAAATGTGAAAAATAAATGCATGCACCAGAAAGTATTCACTCATTTAAGCTATGCAAAGGCCACCATATTTTTTTTTCTGTGACAATCCACACAGTAAAAGACAAGGTCAATGTGAATAAAGCCATGAGTCACCATGACTGATACATGGTCTTATAATTATGCCAGAAGACTTGGGCTATATAGTCACTCTGCCACTGACTACTTCTGTGAACATGAAGTAACTTCCTACCTTCTATATACTTTACTTATATTTAGTCTCCCTAAGGCTCTTTCCAGATCTCATATTCAAAGAATCTATTTCTTCCCTTGGTAAGTGAGGGAATCTTGGGTACCAGGGAGAAATGAAAAATTATTATTTTAAGTAGTATTTTCAAAAACTACTTTTGGATTACAATGAAATTTATGGGACTATTCCCATATATGTTACGCCTTATTTTCCAGAACATGTAATGCATACTGTGTCATATGTGACATTGTTCTTAAGGAGAACGCCTTCTAGGGCAAACAAAGATAATCGCATGTCTCACCTGAGAAATGTAGAAAGAAAGGGAGAGGTGATGAACGTGTGCAGGAGGCTAAGAGGCTATGACATACAGATCCTATGACAAGCTAAAGACAATCTGAAGAGAGGGCAGAAAAAGCATGAAAAGACCACGCAGAGATCAACCTGTACAAAAATGAATTGAGCAACAACTATTTATCAAACACCATGCTAGGTCCTGGGAATACTGAGAAACTGCCTCCTTTTTGAAAAAAAAAAAAGAAAATCACAGTCCACTAGGAAGACAAACTTGTAAAAACGGACCTACCACAAAATGGGGTAATTAATCTTCATAAGAGAGAGACAATCAATGTCTTTAAGACTAGTTCAAAAGAAAAAATGATGAATACCTGAGCAGCTGTGCTCATCCACATTTTCTGGCCTGGTGGGATAGCATGCTGAACTGTGAGTGGTACGACACTGGTAAGGGAAGTTAGGATAGAAAAGCTTTTGGAGAATAAAAGGAAATCACCAGAGTCCATTATATAGACTAGTTTTCGAAAATGACTCAATTCTGTTCAGCAAATGGTTATCGAACATCTGTTATGTATAAGGCACAGAGATAACTATAGGCACCCAAAGGTGAACAAGACATAGGATCTGTATTCAAGGGCCTCGGAATTGAGTAGAGGAGAATCAGCAAGCAACGGAGAAGAAGAAAGGTGGTGTCTTATTATTGCCATTCACCTATGGGACTTCTGGGGTGGGAACGAGAGAGAGAGAACTGTAATTTCCAAGATTAAAACACGGAATGAGGGCTTCCCTGGTGGCGCAGTGGTTGGGAGTCCGCCTGCCGATGCAGGGGACGCGGGTTCGTGCCCCGGTCCGGGAAGATCCCACATGCCGCGGAGCGGCTGGGCCCATGAGCCATGGCCGCTGGGCCTGCGCGTCCGGAGCCTGTGCTCCGCAACGGGAGAGGCCACAGCGGTGAGAGGCCCGCATACCGCAAAAAAAAAAAAAAAAACACGGAATGTGAGTGAAAATCCCTGTTAACTTCATGAGACTGTGCTTTTCTCCCGTGGTGATGCCTAATCCTTTTTCTAGTCAAAAGAACACTACAAACTGGGAAAGGCACTAAGCGGCATCCTGTACAAACACAGGCAGGGGATGGAGATTAATTTTCCCCCACTTCTTGATCATATCACAGGGAAATTCAGGAACTGTTCTCTTTCTTTGGTCAACACAAGATTCTCAGCACCAGGATAAACCAACAGGTTAATCTCTGAAATCTTCTTGTACCAAGCAACAGACACATTTTTCAATGGCTTGTAAGGACTATAATTTCCACGAGTACTCTGGAGGAACTGGGGAATCGGCGGGATTGCTGGAAATTCACGGTCAGTGTTTCTTCACTTCTTCAACGTAGCAAAGTGACCTGGTTTGAATTACATTTGATAAGGCATTACTACTAACTGTGTAGACAGCGGAGTTAACTACCCCTAGAAAGAATTAAAATGAGCTAGAAGTTGTATTTTCTTTAAGGAGCCTAACATGTGATTGATAGCACAGAGTAAAAACTTTGCCTGCAGCTGAGCAGAATGTATCCTCCTCCCCACAAAAAAAGGGAAGAGGATGATTACTAGGTGAGACTGGTCTGAGGAGGATTATGCTAGAAGATGCTTTCTAAGGTGCCTCTTGATAGAATTAAGTGTTGAGGGTGAAAAGCAAGAGATACCCATATTAGACAGAACAAAGAGAGAGAGAATGTGTAAGCCTGGATATGGGGGTCAGAAGAGTGACAAGAAAAGAAACCACTGGGGTTAAAACAAAGGATATAAGGGAATAAAGAGGTTGCATGACCTTGAGATGGGGGGAGGGTCTGAAGCATAAGGATGCTTAAGGATTAGAATAACATCAACACAAGGTGGCAGGGAGAACATAACAGAGGAAAAGAAAAATCTGTAAGATATTTTTGTCAAAGGAATCGGTAGGCCCGACTGACTGGCTTTACATGAAGGAAACATAAGAGGCAACACTAAATAGAGTTACACTTTGATGTGGATTCTCAAAAAATAGAGAACAGACTGTGTGTGTGTGTGTGTGTGTGTGTGTGTGTGTGTGTGTGTGTGTACAGGGGGCAGAAAGTTGGGAGGAGGAGAAGAAAAAGAGGGTGTAGAAAATGTTTTAAGGTATGTCTATGCAATGAGGGGAGATGACATTCCCTCCTTCTCTTTTCCTTCTAACTGCAAAGAGCTCATAATTATGAACTTGTCATAGTGTGGAGCTCTAACAGCCTGTTCTCTTCTACGTGGCTGAAGAGTCAAGTTCATTATGTCTGTAGGGACTTGGAAAGCTCACAAATAACCGTGGTCATTAATCACGCTGGCTAAATTCCTGAGCTAGAGACGGCAAGGTATGGAAAAGTGCGAAATTCATTCAAGGCTTTTCCTCACGTTTTTTTAACTTACTTTTTGACAGATAAGTTCAGGCCCCAGTTTACACTCTGTTGTGAAAGAAGGCTTGGAATAGCACCTGCTTTGTCTTCCACACCATAAATCTCAATGGCGCGGAACACTGCATGTTTCACACACAACAGAAAAGATACATCATAGCCATTAACCTTCCCCTTAGCTGCTGATAAAGTAAAATAGACCCGTTCTTTACAGAAACACTTTTGTATCTGTTCAGATAAATATTCCTCTAGCTGTAATAAAGCCTATTATTTTGCATACAGATTTACTTCAAAATCATTTTTGCAAAAACATTGAGTGTCAATTTAAAATCCATAGGCTGTGAAAGCAAAAATAACATTTTAAAGGCAAAAGTAGAACAGTTACTTACATTTAAACTTACCACATAAACAGAGTAAAAGTTCTCTCTCTCTCCTCCCCACACCCCCTGCCTCCCTCCCTCCCTCCCTCTTTCTCTCTCATCATAAACATCAAAGAACTAAATGCAGGATTCTCATTAGTAAATTGAAGGAGATTTAAGATGACATCTTTGAGAAGGAGAATCATAGCTGTCAAATGACCAAAGCTGGCAGAAATAATTCTCCTTTGCAATCCTTTTGAATCTAGGAATTGTGTTGAAGTTCACTTTCTCTTTTGGAAGAATGCCATTTTTTCCTCCTGAAGAGTCTCAGTTGTTATTTCTGATGCTAGGCAGAAAAGGCCTGCTAAGAGGTGAAAACTTGGGGGAGAAAAGGCAATTAAGCCATACTAAGCTGAAAAAAATTAACATTGGCTCATTTGTGGTTTTTGTCAACTTGATTCAACAGAACTGGTTTAACTCCTCTAAGTACAACAGACTTGCAAACGCCCAGTGTAGACAGAACACTAACCTGGGAAAAGCCTTCCCTGGACAAGCCCAGCTGCACTCAGGGTAAATAAAGGGGATTTTTCTGCCATGACAACTTGTTCACGCAGAAACCAGAGGCTTTAACCAAAGTAATCATAAACTTTGTAGAATGGTCTGCACACCATTTGGCTCCTTTCAGTGTCTTGGAGACTCCTTCAAAACTGCCTTTAAAAGTGAATATTTTCCCGTGCATTCCAGGTGCATTTACTATTGCCTGGAATAAATCTGGTCGGGGTGGGAGGGTTCAGGGTGGGAAGAGCCTTGGGATCTCGGAAAGGACAAAACTTTTTCAAGCACAGACTGAGAAACTGCAAATAGTTAGGATAACCAGGATCTTGGATTTGTTGTCATCACTTCCTTTTCAGTTTAATAATAATTGTACATATCTGGAGTTACCTACTTGAAAGTAAAATGAGCTCTCACGCTCTCTCACTTGGCTCTGCTCTGCCACACAAAAATAAATCATGGACCTAAAAGGGGGCAAAATGTCCATCAGCTATCCTAAGTCTCATCTTGAACCACATTCCATTTCAACTGTGGAAACGGCAAGTTCCATTCAGCTCTCCAAAACTATAGATCAAATGTCCTCAACATATCAACTCTTAGAGGCAACTTGCTAATAAGTACATGTATGTGAAGAAATGTGGAGTAAGAACTTTTTATCTAATACTTTCCTCAAGAGGATGATTTAAGAAAAATCCTCTTCAAAGCACTTTGTGGTAGTTTATAACAGAACAAATTCATATCCTATAAATTAATGTTATACCACAAATGCTTCTATCTTTCAGTGTATTTCTTCATGTGTGTTTTTCAGAGATGGACGTTCTCAGAGTCAAGGGTGTGAAAGTGTTTGCTTTATGGACAATTTCTTCCACAATATCTTGAACATACAGTCACCCAACCTAAATGTTCTGATGTCATATATTCATACTAGGTAAGCCCAGGATCATTGGCAAATATATATATATATTTTAACATCTTTACTGGAGTATAATTGCTTTACAATGGTGTGTTAGTTTCTGCTTTATAACATAGTGAATCAGTTATACATACACAATGTGGCTGCTTCCCACTAGCTAGCTATTTTACATTTGGTAGTGTATATATGTCCATGCCACGCTCTCACTTTGTCCCAGCTTACCCTTCCCCCCTCCATATCCTCAAGCCTATTCTCTACATCTGCGTCTTTATTCCTGTCCTGCCCCTAGGTTCTTCTGAACCTTTTTTTTAAAATAAGATTCAATATATATATGTGTTAGCATACAGTATCTGTTTTTCTCTTTCTGACTTACTTCACTCTGTATGACAGACTCCAGGTCTATCCACCTCATTACAAATAACTCAGTTTCATTTCTTTTTATGGCTGAGTAATAGTCCATTGTATATATGTGCCACATCTTCTTTATCCATGCATCTGTTGATGGACACTTAGGTTGCTTCCATGTCCTGGCTATTGTAAATAGTGCTGCAATGAACATTGCGGTGCATGTGTCTTTTTGAATTATGGTTTTCTCAGGGTATATGCCCAGTAGTGGGATTGCTGGGTTGTATGGTAGCTCTATTTTTAGTTTTCTAAGGAACCTCCATACTGTTCTCCATAGTGGCTGTATCAATTTACATTCTCACCAACAGTGCAAAAGGGTTCCTTTTTCTCCACACCCTCTCCAGAATTTGTTGTTTGTAGACTTTTTGATGACGCCCATTCTGACTGGTGTGAGGTGGCAAATATATTTAAAGTGACAGCATTGGGTGGTTGATTTTTTTCATGTAACACATTCATGGTCAACTTGAGTCTTTTCACTATTACAACTCAATAAATGAAAAGACAAATAATTTAAAAATTTACAACAGGTTTCACTACACATTTCTCCAAGGAAGATGACAAATTGTCAATAATCACATGAAAGGATGCTCAAAATCATTACCAAAGAAATAAAAATTTAAAGCACAATGAGATACCTCACACCCCTTATGACAGCTATAATCAAATAATGAAAAAAGTCTGAAACTAGATAATGTTGATGGTTGCACAATGTTGTAAATGTACTTAATGCCACAGATTTGCATACTTTAAAATGGTTAAAACAGTAAAATTTATGCTATGTGTATTTTGCCACACAAATAAAGGACAAATACTATTGGCGAAGATATAGAGAAATCAGAACCATAATAACAGTGCTGTTTGGAATATAAAATACTGGAGCCAGTTTGGGAACAGTCTGGAAGTTTCTCAGAACGTTAAACATAGAGTTACCATACAATCCACCAATTCCACTCCTAGCAATATACCCAAGAGAATCGAAAACATATATGTCCACACAAAAACTTGCCCCAAAATATTCAGAGCAGCATTATTCATAATAGCCCAAAGTGGAAACAACCCAAATGAACATCAAATGATGAATGGGTAAATAAAATGTGGTATATCCATACAATGGACTATTATTTTGCCATAAAAATAAGTGAAGTACTGATGAATCTGCAACATGGATGAATCTTAAAAACGTATTAAGTGGGGGACTTCCCTGGTGGCGCAGTGGTTAAGAATCCGCCTGCCAATGCAGGGGACACAAGTTCGATCCCTGGTCCAAGAAGATCCCACATGCCGCAGAGCAACCAAGCCCCTGTGCCACAACTACTGAGCCTGTGCTCTAGAGCCTGCCAGCCACAACTACTGAGCCCACGAGCCACAGCTACTGAGCCCACGTGCTGCAACTGAGCCTCCGTGCTGCAGCTACTGAAGCCTACGCGCCTAGAGCCCATGCTCCACAACAAGAGAAGTCACTGCCAATGAGAAGCCCACGAACCACAACGAAGAGCAGCCCCCGCTCGCCACAACTAAAGAGAAAGCCCACACACAGCAGCAAAGACCCGATGCAGCCAAAAGAAAGGGTGAAAGAAGCCAGTCACAAAGGACAACATGTTGTATTCCACTTTTACAGATGTCCAGAATAGGCATACCCATAAAGACAGAAAGGAGATTGATGGTTGCCTAGGGTTGAGACAAGAAGGGCAGCTGTATTAGGGGAAATGGGGAGTGACTATTAATGGCTATGTAGTTTCTTTTGGGGGTAATTAAAATCTTCTAAAATTAATTGTGTTGATGATTGCACAACTCTGTGAATGTATAAAAACCAATGAACTTTACATCTTAAATGAGTGAACTGTATGGTATGTGAATTTTATCCCAATAAATATGTTTTTGAAAGAAAAGAGAATGAGCCTTTTTCTGGTTAGTAGAAGTTGCTAAGTGTGTGGGAGTTTATGTCAACACAAAGGAAGCTATGGGGGATGCATCTGCTATACAGATATTTCTCAAAGTTAGCTTTCTACATCTCTCCTTGGTTGACAGTCTTTCTTTCTGCTGCTACACACTTTCCCTGCTATTGACCTGAGAAGAGAAAAGAAGATTAAGGTAGGAAGACAGGAAATTTCCAGGTACATTAAGAGGACAGATAGTAGTAGAATAATTTGCTTGGCAACGAGATGTTCTAGAAGGAGAGCCTCAAATTCATCACTTGTCAAAGACTGGGTGGAATGCTCTTTCAACAGTTATCCTCATAGCTCCCTCCCTCAGTTCCTAATCAACAAGATCTTTCCTAGAAACTTTATTTTAAACTAAAATCCATTCCAGATCCCAATCCCTTCCTCCCCTCATTTTACCAGTTCTCCTTCTCTGCTTCATTTCTGTCTCTATATCATCTGACTTAAGAATCATTTTACTTATTGTCTAAAGTATCTATTTTACCCATAGGCCATACATTTAAGTTATTTTTCTTAAATTGTCTGGTTCACCTCTACTAAAACATATTAGAATGTAAATTCCATCAGGGCAGAAATTTTGGTCTGGATTTTTCAGTGATGTATCCCCAGCGATCATAGCAGCACCTGGTACAAAGCAGCCACTCCACAAATATTTGTTGAATGAACTGACAAATTACATACAAATGTAAAAAATTCATAAGAGCAAATTAAGAATATCTGTTGGTATCATTATTTTCTTTAATATATTTTACAATTTCATGTTTCAAAAATGCATTCAATTAAAAATCTCAGGATAAATATGAGACAACCCAAGTGAGTTAATTTATTTATAGCCAATATGGCATCCATCAAGCTAAATTTGTCACTAAAGCTACTAATCACAAATACTCATAAAAGTATTGTGAATTGTCTGTTTAGATTTACTTTAATAATTTACTTATAAAATTAATCAAGTGTCATTCATTATTTGTCAATCTCTTACTTCAATCTTTGCCTTCTCAGTAAATACCACTGGCCCCTATCCAGTGGCTCAGGCCTAAAACTTAAGTCATCCTTGATCAATTTCTGTCACTCCCTCTCACAGCCAATCCATCAGCAAGCCTTGTCAAGTAGAACTTCAAAGGCTACTACTATGGATTTGCCCACAGCTCTTCCACCACCATCATGACAGACCGAGGCACCACTATTTCTCCTCTGGACAATGGTAACAGTCCCTCTCTTGGTCACCGCACGAACATTAATTCTCTCTTCCAACCCATTTTCCACACCACAGAATGAATAGTTTTCCTAAAACACAGACTAGATCCCATCACTACAGTGCCTCCACTGCTTAAAACCCTTCACTTTGCTTTTACAGTTGCTCTAGTTACTTTTTTAGATTTTCTTTTGCAAATATTTTCAGACTTACAGATAAATTTCAAATATAGAACAAAGAGATCCTGCTCTATACTTTTTACCCAATCTCCCCAAATGTTAAGGTCTTACTTAATCAAAGTATAATTTTCAAATTAAGGACATTAACGAGAATATGATATTCAACTAATCACATGCAGAGGCTGCTAGTCTGGTAATCACACTTTGAGAGCTACTGCTCTAGTCCCATGTGACTTCTCTCAGGTCCTTGAAACGTCAAACTCATTCCAGTCTCAGGGTCTTTGCACTAGTTTTTTTCCTCTGTCTCAGATGTTCCTGCCCACATCTTGGCATCAATGGCTCTTTTAGTCATTCGGGTCCATTTGGGAAAAACTTTTTGATCATCTAGTCTAAAGTAGTTTCCCTGATTTATTTTCACCATAGTGCTTATCACTACTTGATATTTTTCCATGTATAACTTTATATTACCTGTGTTTCCACACTAGAACTGGAGAAGTGGGACCTTGTTTTTTGTTTCTGAAAATATCCCCAAGATTTCAAACTATGCTTGCCAAATAGTAAGCATTTAATAAATATTTGATTATATAACTAAATTTACAAGAAATATTAAATCAAATTGAGTAACAATTATGTTATTTCTATAAAACTCTGCAGTTTTCCTTCTCTCCTATACACTTATTATCTAATCTAGAAGAATGGAAAATGTGTTAACTTAAGGGTGAGATAAGCTTGATCGCATTTCCCAGCTCCATCACTGACCACCAAGTTTTAAACTCTATTTAAGCCTTAGTTTTCTCTAAAACTATTCAAATTCAAAATCATCCAGTCAGTAAACATTAAAGCCAGAATTCAACCTATGTTTGTTTGAAAGAGCACCAAGTTTTACAGCAAGAAATTCAAACGTAAGCCCATTAGGTCAGTAATTGTGTCTGTCTTATTACTCGCATAATTACTACGGCCTACTATAGTACCTCCCACAGAAGAGACATTCGATAAATAATTGTTAAATAAAAGATAAACACTATTAGTGAGTCATACGGTGTGCACCTATATCCTATTTGAGTCTTTATACTCTGCGTTTTCATTTATTAAAAAGGTACTCTCCTTGAACCTAAAATTCTACCTCAGTATTTTCATTAACAATGCTTTGTTCTAAGGTTCTATGCCATGTAAATAGATTCAGGTCTCTATGTCACTCTTGAAAACAGAATTTCAAATAAGTTTCATCTCATTCCCTGCAAAATCATTAGCTCTGGTGCAAATACTTACATTTTGTTATTTCCATCAAATTTCAGGATTTTTAAAAATCTCTATATATCCTATTTCAGAAAGATCAAGAATGAGATATACATCTGCTATCATGGGATTTTTATATTTTATTTATTATGAAATCAAAGTATGAGGTCAGAAGAACAATAACCCCGTCACACTATGTATCTTTCTTTGATACACTTTTAAACTATCTTAAATGGATCCAGTTACATTTTTGTAACTGTTTCATATTTTATCTGATATGCAGAGACTTCTCCAACTTTTCAAACTCTTGATAGTCATGCTTTAGTGTTTATAGTTTCAACATTTTCTGAGGAAGCTAGATAAAAAGTAAGAGTATTTTGTGCATTCTCTCACAGATAAACACATGCACACACACACAGCAGAATCTATCTGGTTTTTATTTTGACTGTGTTTCTGTCTCTTTAAAAGACTCCCGGGGCTTCCCTGGTGGCGCAGTGGTTGAGAGTCTGCTTGCGGATGCAGGGGATACGGGTTCGTGCCCCGGTCCGGGAGGATCCCACGTGTCACAGAGCGGCTGGGCCCGTGAGCCATGGCCGCTGGGCCTGCGCGTCCGGAGCCTGCGCTCCACAACGGGAGAGGCCACAGCAGTGAGAGGCCCGCGTACCGCAACAAAATAATAATAATAATAATAAATAAATAAAAATAAAAGACTCCCATAACGGCATGGGATTAAGAGATACAAACTACTATGTATAAAATAGATAAGCAACAAGGATATACTGTGTAGCACAGAGAAATATAGCCATTATTTCATAATAGCTTTAAACAGACTATAATCTATAAAAATACTGAATTGCTATTATGTTGTATGCCTGAAACTAGTACTGAAAATCAACTATACTTCAATAAAAATAATAAAAAATAAGATTCCCATAACAAATTCAAAAAGAGACCTAAGAGTTACATTTAGAATAGAATTACAGTCAAATGTAGGTTGATATAACAGCAAACTATGTATTTCTGATTTCTAAGAGCAAGCCTCCATTACCAAAGCATCTGTATGTGAGGATGTATATGTCCACACACACTTGTTGAGCCATTTCTTTGTACAAATTACACCTTGTGTCCCAAATTGTATGAGAAGTTAGAGTTCTGAGTTTCTTACCTGAATGTCATTCAGGTGTTTGAAATTATAGAAGAAAAATCCCTATTCCAAAAGTCCCCACAGACTTAATAGAAAAAGAGTCCAAAATAAAACCATCCTACATATGCACATCATTACTGTTGGGTGAATCACACAAGAGTGCTCAAATTTGGCGTTTCGAGTCTTTGCTTGGAGATGTCCAAAGGTGTGTCCTGGTCTCATATATCTTTGTAGCTGGTGGACTCTGCATATGGAAAGGCCTTAATGGATATCCACTGGCAGAGTGGCTGGCTTCAGATTCCACCTATCTTGTTTCTCTTCTGGCAACTTTATGGCATATATCTTTAGCCTCACTCTTACATATGAGTCAAAAGTGAGCAAGACAGGGGAAAAAAACTACAAAACTTAAGCTTGAGATAACAGTCAGAAAAGAAAAAGTGAATATTTGTCTGTTTCACGGATACAGAGAACTATTTACTACGTCAAAGGATTTTAGATTAATTCACATTTGATGCAGATATCTCCTCTCCGGATCTATGAAACTTTACTTACCAATGATATGATTCTTGATTTAGCTTTAAGAAACTTCTGAGATCTAATACAACAAGGTAAGCTTATTCTAGATATGATCTCAAAGGAAAGCTAGAGGATTTGGCTCAGAAAAGGGACAGACTGAAATAAAGACTAATGAAGTTTGAGTATAATGCGCAAAGTGGATTAAGGTTATGCCCATTCAGGAATGAAACCGATCAGGTGGAGAACAGGGGTATCAACTTGGTGGCTGCTGGCCCATCAGAGTTTTTATTTGTGTTTGACTTTGGAGAGATGACTCTCTGAGATTTTTACCTTTCTTTGGTTGCTCTGATACAGGTTTAACACATTATAATTCAGAACATAAGAAACAATATCAGAGAAGACATCTGCTTGTTAAAGTACAAAAATTTACCAAATCACTGAGCGTCTTGAAAATATTGCATACTTGATTTGTTTTACTTGACAGTCATTGTTTTTTGTCATAACTGTTTAACATAACTACCTAGAAATAATTTTTTCTACCATAAACTATACTAAAGTTGAGCAATATATGCATGACATGTTTTAAGAAAATTTCAGTTTTTACAAGCATACATTTGTTTTCCCAAAATATTTACTACACAAAGAAACGATGGAAATTTCAAGAAGGAATAAACATTGACTATTCTATATTTTCTGTTCACATGGAGATCCTGATTAAATTACCTAAGAACAGAAATGATATTAGTTGTGTTTACAACTTTGTCTTAGACACATTTAGAATCTATAATTATTTGATACAAAATTGAAATGTCACAGTCAATACTCTACAGCAGAAATTTCACTGACCCTTGTATATGTATTAGTGTATCACTACAGGTATGGGTTTTTTACAAAGACTATTAACATATCTTTGTTTTAAATTTTGGTGTTTTTTTTTATACAGCAGGTTCTTATTAGTTATCTATTAACTTATCTTAACGTGGCATCTTGAATACAAATTAACACCTGATCTGGTTTCTCTAATTTGAAATTAAGGGTTTTTTTTCAGTGTGTTAAGGTAGCTTGTTCTTATATTAATAATTAAATAACACTTTCAAATTTACTTTCTGCCATTTGTGATCTTAATAGAACAACAAAAGAATGAAAGCTTTAGGTAATTTAAGGGAACAATGAATAGGTAATGGACAGAATAGAAAGTAAAAAGCACATGGCTTCCATTACAGCTGATAAGAGATGTACTGGGATGGAACCATAGAAACAGTTCACAGAATCTTGGCCTTGAGACGGGCAATTCCACTGGCTAGAATTCTGAGAACAGTTGTGATGGCTCTATCCCAGCACATCTCTCTTTCAGCTATAGAAGTCAGTGATAACGCTAAGAAAATGGTGAAACATGCCTTTATTAGAATTATCTCACTGTTTGAATAAAACCCAGAAGCTAAACATCAAACCTAAAACATACAAAGAGAAGAGACTATATCAAAACACGTCTTGAACAACTGGTGTCCCTGTGTATGCATTTTTAATACCTCATGAAACCTTCTTTTATATGTTACAATGTGAAGTGATATTTACATATGCAGACCAACTGGACAATAACACTCATTGATAAATTTCAGCCACTATAATGACTTGTGCTGTAAGAGTAATAATAAGCTCTCTTTGAATTTTTAGAAGCATTTTCCTTATGAATTTATATACACTAATGCTCCAAGATGAACGTATGAAGTACAGAGATCTGGCTTTTTCAACCTCCATTCTTTAAATGCAGATTAGTTAAAAATACAGCTAACCACAGGTGTTTCGGGTCTTCCTCCCAGGTCTCCAGATCCCCAGCACACAAGCAGCTCTTTCCACTAAACATCTAGCAATGACAGATATGTAGGTGGTAGGTGAGAAATCCATTCTGAAGTGGCTGCAACTTCATGTACACTCCTATGCCCCCAAGCTGTGAAATTCTCCAGCCTGCTCGCAGGAGGTCCTGAAGGAGCTATATGTGGGGGACAGTGAAAATGCCAGATGGCAGTTTGTGAGAAAATCTGGGACCAGGGCAGTCAGCCAAAAACAGTGGACTGAATAAAAAACGATGATCATCAAGAATATAACCCCCCACCAACAATCACGAATTAATGGAAGATGAATTAGGGCTCTCTTCCTCATGCAGGTAAAAACCCTTCACGCAATTTTTCAGCCACGTGTAGAACAAATGAATTAAGAGTTGTACAATTTTAAAAAGGATTTGTACTGATTTATCTTACTATCATTTTCATTTGCTTCATTAGTAGCAAAAAACAAAAAAGCAGCTCATTGAAAAGGAGAGTGTAGGCAAACTTAGAAATAAAGTGTTTCCAAAATTTTAATTTTATCACCAGAAGCAGATGAGATTGCTTCAAGGAACCACTTTCTGCTTGATTTGTAAGTAACAGGGGTATTTGCATCGTATGGATTGTTATTGTGTGCCTTTATCACTTTTATTGTCTGCTGCAGTATAGCCCTTTGAAGGTCTGCCAAACCACTGCGGCTTGCTCAAAAGCAGGGCTGAATTTTAATTAAGCCGAGCCAAATAGACACAGAACAGTTGAACTTGATTAGACCACTTGTCCTGATGCACACACAGAGGGCATTCAGCACACTTATTCTAATAAATGACAAAGTCAATTCAGACATTTGGTAAAATTATGAAGGTAAAAACCACCATTTGTCAACATATCCCTTCACGTAAGACTTGTGCTTCTCTCTTTTAATCCAACAAGCCACCAAGGAGAGCTGAGGGGGAAGGTGGCCAGTGAGGATATGTGTGGCATAATATCTTGATAACAATAATACTCTATATTCCCTGGGAAGGAGCAGTATATGAGTTTAGTAATTAGGATTCAACATCATTGTGCAAGTAAAGAAATATATGTATGTGTGTCTGCATGTTTGTGTGTACTGGTTTTCCTTTCAAATATTTCAACCTCAAGAAAAGTTTACCACAGCATTTAGCCAAGATAAGGGAGCAGGTGGGATGTCAGATTTCATGAGTTTTTATTTTCGATACTTCAGGAAGAACAAAGCATCCAGGTTTCTGGCTTGAGCAGCAAAACTGTGCTAAATAAAGTGTGTTCCCACGCTAACTTCTGAAATCATCCAGTGTAATTTTCCCACCCAACAGTGGAGCACCGAGTCTCTGACAGGGCCACGTTTCTGCAAAGAAAACTGCTATATAAATTGACTTTGCTTCTATATTAGACCAAGTAACCTCTGGAATATTATCTAAAACAATTTTACTGTGCAGACTTTCAGACTCTTAGCAAAACCTGCACCTTCCCTAATGGTGGGGAATTGACCATAGGCATTATTTCAAAATTAAACACACAAAGGAGATACTCTTTCTATATATGTGTATCCAGGATGATAAAAAGATAAATCCTAAAATATGAATAAGTTAATGTTTCTTACGGTATCAGTGAAAATTCAAAGATAAGGTCTAAAAGTTGAAACAGAACTCTGCATATACATCACGGTGCAAATACATTAAAGAATGGCTCTTCATTTGATAAATTCAAATCGCTAAGTCTTTAATAGAATTTTGCACTTTACTTCCCAACTTCCTAATACCAATTGACTACACTTAATCCTAAAAAAATAATCCTCCCTTCGGGATTAGCAAAAAAAAAATTAGTAAATGTCTAAAAATAAATTGATGCCTTTTCTGTGCAGGAAAGTAAATTAGGTTTTAAAAAGAAAACAGGATCTAAAGTTCTCGTCCTTGACAACAGCAGGAAAAAGGAGCATATTTCAACTACTCCTTTGCTGCAATTTTACTCTTTATTTCTGTCTACACGAGTGAAGGAAGAAAACAGTTTTGTCGTGATTCAACTAAAACCCATGATAGATATACTTTTAAAAATGTCATTCACCACAAAAAAAAAGAACAACAAACAAACATGAGCTTGGAAGCCAGATCATTCTGAATTTGAATCCTATCTATGCAATTTCCTAGCTACATTATGTTCCTCAAGTTACTTAATATCCATTTTATCAGATATGAAATGGAAAGAAATAACACCTTGGGAATGAATACAATATATAAGAAATACTCCAATTAATGTCCACATAATGAATTTTTAAATGAAGTTTTCAATGTGCAAAAGTTGAATAGACTCATATGACAGGAATCAGGTTTCCATTCCATGAGACTCAGCATATATTTTAAAAATACTCAATTAGATCTCAACTTTGGGGTTCAACTTTGAGGATGCTGTAGTACTAACATGTCACCTGTACTCTTTGATTCTGTTATTTTTCTTCCCAGTGGATCCCACTATCTACCACTTTACGTCTCATGTTAGATCCATCTAAGGCTAATGCGACATGTATAATTTTCATGGGACTATCCTTCTTATCAATGTCTGCATTTCATTTTTTGATTTCCATTCGTTTCCATAAAATAAATGGACAACTTTTTAAAATGCAAACAACTGCATTGTTAGTGCTCATTAGGCAAAACAGGAAATGTCACTCAAACTCAGCTTTTGACTGGCATTCAGCACCTTCATGGAATGACCTGAAGTTTTCATTTCACACCTGCTATTCAAAAGGTGAGACTATGTTTTACCAAAGGCCATTTATGGATGACAATGTATAATATATAAAAGGACAGGGCTTCCCTGGTGGCGCAGTGGTTGGGAGTCCGCCTGCCGATGCAGGGGACGCGGGTTCGTGCCCCGGTCCGGGAGGATCCCACATGCCGTGGAGCGGCTGGGCCCGTGAGCCATGGCCGCTGGGCCTGCGCGTCCGGAGCCTGTGCTCCGCAACGGGAGAGGCCACAACAGTGAGAGGCCCGCGTACCGCAAAAAAAAAAAAAAAAAAAAAAAAATTAAAAAGGACAGATACCAAAGTCAAATCTAAAAAACATGAAAGAAAACCTCTGCATATATCGTACTCTGTATTTTATGGAGGACTTAGTTTCTAACAGCCACGCATGTGTATAGCATCCCTGTCCTGCTATATTTTATCATTCAACTGCATTCATTCCTCCATTACAGCGATCTCAAATGGTAATTTTATATTTATGTTATGGGTTTTGTTGTTTTCTGTCTGCATCCCTTATAATTTGTAGGTTCTATATGGGCAAGGACCACAATCTTTTTTTTGATTAGCAATACATATACATCATCTTAAAAACAGTGCCTAACACAGTCAAGACTCAACAAATCTTTGTTGAATCCCAAATGAATAAAACCTAAAGTCTGAAGGATAAGCTCCCAATTCAGGGAAGATGGAGGGCAACTGGTTTTTTGTTTTTCCCTCTAATTACTTTCACTCACAAACTCATTTGCTCATTAGTTTGCATCATATCTAGTGTGTATACTTATTATTCAATTTTTCATCAGCTCAAAGAGGTAGAAGAGACCTTGAGATGTTATTCTTGCCTTGGGGTACTGCTACTACTCAAAGCATTCAGTAAACATTAGTTTTTTCTAAAACTCTAGAGGCTTCATGAAATTCAGATTAGAAATAATCTTGCCTAGAGGGTAGGAAAAGGGTAACATCTATAAATGATTCTAATATATAACCCAAAGTTAGACCTTGCAAATATTTATTCTTATGGCAGAATTACAGCCTGTCCCACCTGTTCTCTGGGGATGAGGGTTTTATGTTTCCTGTTCTTAGTCAGGGGCCTGTTGATGTGTTGGATGGGATAATGGGTAGAGGCAGAACTGAAAAGGTCTAGAGAAGGGGTGAGATGAGGGGGTCAGTGAGGGAGTGGAGGGACATATGATATGAAAAGATAAGTTGGGGACAGTGTTTGGACGGAAAGTGAGAAGGGAGCACTGAAGCGCGGTGAGAGGTCTTCAAGAAGAGCAGTGAGTGAAGAAAACATTTAAATATTTTTGTCACTTTTCAAAAAAATTAGTAGATATCAAAATTGCTTTGTAAATGTTGTTTTATGTTTGGTTTTGGTTGGTGGGTTGTTTTGCTTTGTTTTGTTGGTTGTTGTTATACATATAAGATATAGGACTTGTGTTTCTTTGTAGGGTGGCATGGCCTGAGAATGGCCACATAGTGACCTAGAAACCTTGTGGGTGACAATCTTAAGGGTAATTTGGAAGTCTCTTAAGACAGTGCAGATATAGGAAATTTCTATCAGAACAGAAAATTCTATTGGACAGCACTGTTCTAGAACTTTGGGCTTCTGTCACACACAGGCTATTCAAATGTTCTTGGTCCTATTAGTGGCATAAAATAGTCCAAGAAAAATATTTTATCTTTATTCCACTTCAAGCAGTGAATATAGAATACTGACGGTGATAATGCATTTTTATGTCTTCTGTGTTCTAATTTCCAGAGATGCTCAGACTTGTTTCTACTTCTGTTGTTGAAATTTTTATCATACTGATTTTTGTGACATATTCTCATTCCCTCCTTATATTACTCGGCTACTTTATTCGTTCAAGATTATATATGTATTTTTTAATTATAATTTTTATTTAATTAATTTTATTATAGTCAAAGCTACCCAGGGGATAAGATAAATATCAAGAAAATAAAAACTATATTTTGTATGATTTTTTGTTCACATCAGAACAATATGACATGGAAATAAAATGCACTGCTGATTAATACATAAAACAAACAGATGAACAAAAATGCCCTCCAAAAATGAACCTCAAAGTCAGTGTGAATTGGAAACATCTAAGTATGGCTGAGAGAGGACTGGAAATACACTGCTCCTAGGCTAATGCTAATCCTTAGTAAATCATAAGCTGCCAGGGAAGAGAACCCAGGAAGACATGCCTTAGATTAAAGCTGTTGCTAAAGGAATATAGAATGCAGAAAGAGGCAGTGATGAACATTTGGTTAACTTTAATACTGCTTTACACAAATGACAGGGAGTTGCCAAGAGGGCTGGGAAAGGGTAAAGTGAAGTCTGCTACATCAAGTGACACTCCCTTTCACAAACTTCTCTGTAGCATGCAATGCTGTTTGATAACATTTTACCCACAGAAGAAATTCTTTCAAAATTAGAGTTAATCCTCTCAAACACTGCAGCTGCTTTATCAACTACGTTTATGTAACATTCTAAATCATTTGTTGTCATTTCAACAATCTTTACAGTATCTTCATCAGGAGTAGATTCCATCTGAAGAAACCATGGATCCACAAGAAACAACTCCTCATCTGTTAAAGTTCTATCATGAGATTGCAGCAATTCAGTCACATCTTCAGGCTCCACTTTTAATTCTAGTTCTCTTGCTATTTCTACCACATCTGCAATTACTTCCTCCACTGAAGTCTTGAACCCCTCAGTCATCCAGGACAGTTAGAATCAACTTCTTCCAAACTCCTGTTAATGTTGATATTTTGACCTCCTCCCATGACTCACAACTGTTCTTAATGGCAACTAGAATGGTGAATCCTTTCCTGAGGTTTTCAATTTACTCTGCTCAGATCCATGAGAGGAGTCACTATCTATGGTAGCTATAGCCATCTGAAATGTATTTCTTAAAATAATAAGACTTGAAAGTTGAAAGTACTTGACCCATGGGCTGCAGAATGGATACTCTGTTAGTTAGCAGGAATGAAAACTTTCATTTCATTCACTGTGCATCTTCACCAGAGCTCAAGTGACCAGGTGCATTGTCAATGAGCAGTAATATTTTGACAGGAATCTTTTTATCTGAACATTAGGTCTCAACAGTGGGCTTAAAATATTCAGTAAATCATGTTGTAAACATGTATGCTGTCATCCAGGCTTTGTTGTTCCATTTATAGAGCACAGGCAGAGTAGATTTAGCATAATTCTTAAGGGCCCTAGTATTTTCAGAATGGTAAATGAGCATTGGCTTCAACTTAAAGTCACCAGCTGCATTAACCCCTAACAAGAGAGTCAGCCTGTCCTTTGAGGCTTTGAAGCCAGGTATTGACTTCTCCTCTCTAGCTATGAAAATCCTAGATGGCATCTTCTTCCAATACAGGGCAGTTTTATTTACATTGAAAACTCACTGTTTAGTATAGCCACCTTCATTAATTATCTTAACTAGATCCTCTGGGTAACCTGCTGGCAGCTTCTACATCCACACTTGCTGCTTCACCTTGCACTTTTACATTATGGAGATGACTTCTTTCCTTAAACCTCATTAACCAACCTCTGCTAGTTCCAAACTTTTCTTCTGCAACTTCCTTACCTCTCTCAGCCTTCAAAGAATTGAAGAGAGTTACGGCACTGCTCAGGATTAGGTTTTGCCTTAAGGGAATATTGTAGCTGGTGTGATCTATCCAGGCCACTCAAACTTTCTCCATATCAGCAATAAGGGTATTTTACTTTCTTATCATCTGTGTTCACTGGAGTAGTGTTGTTCATTTCCTTCAAGAGCTTTTCCTTTGCATTCACAACTTGGTTAACTGGTGCAAGAGGCCTAGCTTTCACCGTGTCTCAGCTTTCAACATGCCTTCCTCACTAAGCTTAACAGTTTCCAGCTTTTGATTTAAAATGAAAGATGTGTGACTCTTTCTTTCACTTGAACACTTACAGGCCACTGTAGGTTTAGTAAGTGGCCTAATTTCAATATTGTTGTGTCTGAGGGAATAGGAAGGCCTGAGGAGATGGAGAGAGACAGGGGATTGGCCTGTCGGTGGAGCAGTCAGAACACACACAACATTTACCAATTAAGTTTGTTATCTTATATGAGTGTGGTTCACGGCACCCCAAAACAATTACAAGAGTAACTTCAAAGATCACTGATCACGGATCACCATAACAAATATAATAATAATTCGTAAAGTTTGAAATATTGTGAGAATTACCAAAATGTGACACAGCGACACGAAGTAAGTAAATGCCTTTGGAAAAACTGGTGCCAATAGACTTGCTCAATGTAGGGTTGCCAAAAACCTTCAATTTGTAAAAAACACAATATCTGCAAAGTTCAATAAAGTGAAGCATGACAAAACAAGGTGCGCCTGTATTGCTCTCTAATTAAGAATGATGTTGATATGTTTAAAACCTTTGAACAAGAGTAACTAAGTAAAGAAACAGGAAAGTTAATGACATCCAGGTTTAGTGGCAGAAACACTGACCCCGTGGTCAGATCTTTGCATTTCACTACTGAATTTATGATTCAAGATGCATAATTTAATGTATTGGTGCCTCTACTTGATTTGACTCTGAAATATAGCTCAAGCGCCCTTAAAAGCAAAATGTTAAAAATAAATGCAATACATACTCTTATTTGATTAGAAGCTTCAGTAAAAGAAAGGTACTGAATGCAAACTGTGTGGTGTTATATTTTGATTACTGCAGAACACCATATGAATAGTAATATTTACTGAGTGCTTCCTGTATCCTAAGTGCTTTACATGTAAAAGCTCTGTTAATCCTTACAACAACTCTGTAAGGGAGGTACTATAATTATCCCCATATTATAAATGAGGAAATTGTAAGACGGAAGCCAAGTTTTGATTCCAGTGCTCATGAGTTGGTTCCCAAAGAGCTTTCTCACAAATGATTATAGCAGGCTGCCCAGAGGACCTAAGAAAAGTATATATACTGGCAAACAGTCAGACAGTGCTACTGGAAAACAGCTGCAAATCAAATAGGCAAATGGATACACAGCCCCCTTAGGTGAACCTGACACTGAAAGAGAAACCACATACCACGCCACCCATCAGATTTTGTTTAACTAATCAGTTGTCAAGAAAAATGGAGAAGAAAGTGCCCTCAAATTAGAGGGATACCTGCTTTGTCCTTCAATTCTTGTCAAAGAGCCTGATGTATTAAAAGCTTTCAATAAATGTTTGATACATACGCATAGGACAGGGATGGGAGCTCGGTGGAAACCAAGAGCAGTCATGGGAGAAGGGCTGAGGGAGTGGGAGGGAGGGCCAGATGAAGGAGACAACACTACCTCTGGGCCTTAAATGATGAGGAGGGTTTCAAGAGGTGGAGAAAATTAGGACTGGGCTGAGTTAGGATGCTGCAGGAGTAGTTATGAGAACGCACAGAAGGGAGAAGGTTCAGGCTTCCCTTCAGTCCTTCCCCTAACTGCGGTGAACAACGCCTCTGGGTTAGGCCCCTTTTACACCCAGAAGGGCAGCTCTACATTTTCCTCATACTTAGGAGGCAAAGAGGAAGACAAGGCTGGAAGGAGAAGAGAAGGAACCACAATATGGATCATCATGCATTATGGACATCCTGCTAAAGAGTATGGGAGAGGCAAAAAGAGTTTTCATTATCTTGCCAACTAGATGCTGAGTGCCTTGAGGGAGGAACCATCCCTTTAAACATTTTAAATGCCTTAACACACTTTCTTGCATAGAGCTACTAATCAGCAAATACTTATTTGAGAGGCATTACGGTATAGTAGAAAAAGGATTGGTTTTGGAGTCTTTAAATAGAACTGTTTCAATTTCCTTGTCTGTAAAACAAAAACAAAACAAAAATGCAGATTTTTAGATCATTTTAGGATTCTTTTCAGATGTTTTAATTAAAAATCCAGGATGACGATCATCAATTACTTAGCATTGCTTTTAATAAGGAGGTCTCCTTTGAGAGACATGCATGATGCGTGAGAATGTGCACTAGGCCTCTTGTCAAGTGAACCTACTGGAAGCTCATTCTACCTGCAGCACTGGGCTAAGCACAGAATTTGATCACATTTCTGATACCTAGTCTGTGGGGTGATAAAGAGCTGGAAGTAAAGAGTATGTATCTTATAGGGAGGGAGGGAGAGAGGGAGAGAAGGAGGGAGGGAGGGAGAGAAGGAGGGAGGGAGGGAGGGAGGGAGGGAGGGAGGAAGGAAATACCTAGGTGACTCAGATATGCATCTGTCTTCAACACAACTGCAAATCCCCTCTTGAAAGGAAACTCTTACTCCAGAGTATTTTATTTAAAAAGTCAAATCTCCAAATCAATTACAATCACACACATGGGCAATGTGTCATAGAACGTACAGAGTGAGGTCCATGATCTATATACTATGGGGGACCAACTCCAGGTTTCAGCTATTTGATGAAGCCCTTCTGTGGGAAATGCATAACGGAAATGAGATTGTTAATATAAGTAGGATTATTTAAATAGAGACTATAGCACCTAGTGAATAAAAGAAACTTCCCACATGCTGACAAACTTTTGACTTGATATATAAATATGAGTGCCTAAGACTGGTCAGGAACATTTAGTGGGGTGGGAGTATGATCCAAATTAATCTGTAAAGATGTGCTGGAAGAGACAACGGCAATTTAAAGACGTGAGACCTACTAGAGCATGGCCTTGAAGATATAGGGAGGGGGAAGGGTAAGCTGGCACAAAGTGAGAGAGTGGCATGGACATATATACACTACCAAATGTAAAATAGATAGCTAGTGGGAAGCAGCCACATAGCACAGGGAGATCAGCTCGGTGCCTTGTGTCCACCTAGAGGGGTGGGATAGGGAGGGTGGGAGAGAGGGAGACACAAGAGGGAAGAGATATGGGGATATATGTATACGTAGAGCTGATTCACTTTGTTATACAGCAGAAACTAACACACCATTGTAAAGCAATTATACTCCAATAAAGATCTTAAAAATAAATAAATAAAGAGGTGAGAAAATTGAGGTAACAAAGAAATTGGTTTCCTCTTGTGAAATAGCCTGTGTAAAGGACTGGAGGAGAGAGAAGAGAACTCCCTCCAAGTGACAGAGAGCTATTCGGTCTCAATGAATCTGCCAGGGATGGAGACAATTTGCATGTTTAGTGACTGATATGGAGCGAGGCAGTGAATCACAAACTCAGCTCAAAAGCTGTGCTATCTCAGACACAGAAAGGTGAACATTTGTACTCCGCACCTCAAATATTCACATTGTTCAAATACACTATAATTTCAGGGATGGTCTGAAAATATCCATCAGTCAGTTCTGAACCTGGAATACAGAGAACTCTAACACTGGGAATCATTTACCATTTGATGTGGTGGATTAAGGGCTTCAGGTATTTTCAACTTTTGAAATATTTAATAGGATTTTTATCAACCTGCTGCATTTCTCCTATAACATATTGCCATACCCAAGGGGAAAACAAAAACAAACCGCCACCACAACAAACTTGTTACCCAGGAGATTGAAATATATATTCAGTGTGCTGGTAATTTTTCTGACTCTCTGTTTTCAGAAATATAATTATTTATTTTTTGCTTTCGGATTGCTGATTTTGCATTCAGATTAAGGTTAATATTTAAAATGAGAGCAAGAGAAACAAAATGTATTCTCCATGGAGAGTAATTCTATTACCACTGCTGGACCAATCCTGTAGCTAAGAGGTATATTCTTTCAAGAAGAAAAATTGCCTCTACCCAAACAATGACTGGATAGTCGATCTTTAAGTGTAAAAAGCAATGATGACACAATTAGCCTTAGAAACTAGTGAATCACTAAGAGCCAGCATAAAGTAGGGCCAAAAGGAAACTGCTAATATCTGGTTACACCTGAAAGTATCTTGAATTAAGTACAAGAAAATCCACATTGTTGCACTGTTAAGTGTCTAAAGAGGAAACGGTCTATGTGAAAGTAGGAGAATAAAGAGCTATCCAAGTGAGTGTGATGCCCCCTCACTGCCCAAAGATTTTAGCCTCTGGCTTACTGTCACTCTCTCCAATATGACTCTTGTCATAATTTATGGTACTTCAAGTATCCATTGAAAAACAATTCTCTCACCACTTTGGCCTACTAATTCACTGAACTCCTTCACTCCAGAGATCTTGTCTCCCACTCTGCCTTGACCACTTGGTCCCACGGTCATACCCTAGTTTTGACATAAGCTCAGCTTTCAGCATTTCACTTTCAAATCTTCACTTCCTAAGTTTCCAGAGGACTCCATCTAGTGGCCCCCATTCCAACCACTCTTTGATATCACCACGCCCAGCAACCCATTCATCCCACTAGCTTTTCACCATCCCTCACACCCTTCCTGTTCTCACTTCTCTTCTCATCAGGCATAAACTCCAGGGTTACCCTTTGCCCCTCTCGCTTCTGTTGCTCACTTGAGAAATCTCAAACTCCAGCTACAGCCAACCCTCCGATCACTCCTTCCTCATTCTCAGATTGTTCAGTCCTCTGGGGAGAAAAGCACACAATCATTCTGACTGGTCTCATTCTAAATTCAGGACCACTGACTTCAAGTTGGCACTTAGCACGACCCAGCAATCTTACTCCAGTTCTTGGTTGACACTTTTTCCTGCACCCCTAGATCGGTGTTTCTCAAATTTACCTGCATACGGGGGAAGTTTTTGTAAAGTGCTAAAGTCAAGCATCACCCCAAGATTCTGACTTAACTGGTCAGGGTTGCAACCTAGGCACTGGGATTTTTAGAGGTTCCCTCGGGTAATCCAGGTGAAGCAATGTTCGAGAACTCTTCTTGATGACGATTTTCCTTTCTTTTCTTCTTCCTCAAACCTCCAGGACCTCCTTTCCTCATTCCCAGTTGATGACGCTGCTTCTCGTTTATCTGAGAAAACTGAAGCAGTCACCGGAGGACTGCTCCCCAGCCGCCTGCCACCACATCTGCCCACAGGCCGCGCCGGTGCCCAACACCGTGGATCACCGACGTGTGTTCCTATTACAAGCCGAGTTTGCTGTGCTCTAGATTCCATCCCCTCTCGCCTACTCACGGACATGGTTCCAGCAGTTAGCCTCCCTCTCTCCTGCATCACCAATGTCTCCCGCCCTTCTGCATCATTCCCATGAGGATTCTGTGCTATTGTTTTCCCACCTTAAAAACAGCTTCTTTGACCCCATTTCCCACCCACAGCTATGGCCCCATTTCTTTGTTCCCCTTGAAAGTGAAACTTGTTTTACAAAGTTCAACAGTTACTATTATCTCCAGTTATTCTCCCCAGTTCTCTCTTGACCCAAATATTGGATTGGCTACAAATTTTGTTCAGGTTTTTCCATAAAATCTAATGGAAAGACCCGAACGAACTTTTGGGCCAACCAATTTCTTTCAATTATGCTCTCACCCCTAACACTCCCCGAAACTGCCCTTGTCAAGGTCACTAAAAGCTACCAAGTTGATAATCTAATGGCCAATTCTTAGGTCTCATATTCTTGGACAAATCATCAGCCTTTTTCATACAATCAATAACTCTTTTCTCTTTGAAACAGTTTATTTATTTAGCTTCTTGAACAAGGATCTGCCAACTACAGCCTGTGGACTAAATCAAGTCCAGGGCCTCTTTCTGTAAATAGGTTTACTGGAACACAGCCATGCTCATTTTGTTTATCTGTTACCTATGGTTGCTTTCTGCTAAAAGAGCAGAGCTGTGTAGTTGCAAAAGAGACCTTCTGGCAGGCAAAGCTTACAATATTTACTATCTGGTCCTTTTCAGAAGCATTTTGCCACTGATCCCTTCCCGCACACCTGTTCCACACCACTTTTCCCATCTCAGTAAATAACAACTCTATCCTCCCAAATGCTCAAGCCAAAAATTCTGGATTCTTTTTGACTCTTTGTCTTCTTTCACACCATACATAAAGCTTCTCAGCAAATTCTGACCTCTGTAGCTTCAAAATATACTCACAATCCAATCACTTCTCACCACTTCTACTGCTGCAGCCCTGGACCAAGACATCATTTCTTGTCTAAACTGTTTAACGGATTCATCATTGGTCCCCCTGTTCTCTGCCCTGTCCCTCTGCTCAACCTTACACATCACCCTCCCCCAGTTTATTCTCAATATAGAAAGAAACCAGGGCTACCCTTCAAAAATATTAAGTCAGGGCTTCCCTGGTGGCACAGTGGTTGAGAGTCCGCCTGCCGATGCAGGGGACACGGGTTCGTGCCCCGGTCCGGGAAGATCCCACGTGCCGCGGAGCGGCTGGGCCCGTGACCCATGGCCGCTGGGCCTGCACATCTGGAGCCTGTGCTCCACAACGGGAGAGGCCACGACGGCGGGAGGCCCGCAAAAAAAAAAAAAAAAAAAAATTAAGTCAGATGATATTATGCCATTCTCAGAGCCTTCTACTCACTTCCTACCTTACTCATATTAATAAACACTTTTAACCTATAAGAATTTACATGAGGGAAGCTGCCGCATAGCACAGGGAGATCACCTCTGTGCTTTGTGACCACCTAGAGGGGTGGGATAGGGAGGGTGGGAGGGAGGGAGACGCAAGAGGGAAGAGATATGGGAACATATGTATATGTATAACTGATTCACTTTGTTGTAAAGGAAAAACTAACACACTATTGTAAAACAGTTATACTCCAATAAATATGTTTTTTAAAAAAATGTTATCCCTATTGCAAAAGCCTGAATAAAAGTCATTTCCTTAAAAAAAAAAAAAAAAGAATTTACATGATTTTTCTAACCTTATCTCCTACATCCTGCAGTGTTCCGCAGCCACTCTGATCTCCTAGCTCTTCCTTGAACACACCAGGCATGTTCATTCCTTAGAGCCTTACCATTGCTCTTACCTTTGCCTGGGATGCTCTTCCCTGAGACTTCCTCATGCCTGGATCTCTTACATCCTTCCACTCTTTCTCAAATACCACCTATTCAGTGAAGTCTTCCCTATCCATCCTACTTAAAACTGCAACCCCCTCACCATATTCCATATCCTACCTTTCTGTTTTATCTTTCTCCAATGCATTTATCACCATGTAAGATATAGCATATTTTACATATTTATTCTATTATTCATCTCTCTACATTAGATTGTTCATTCCTGAATCCCTAATGACAAGAAGGCACTTAACAGGTGTTCATGAATACGTGTTGACTGAATGAACACATGGAGTTGAACGAAGACAATCAATTGAGAGTTGCTCATTTTTTCCTTCTTGTCCTTTAAATTTTCCTTCAGTAACCAAAGACACATGTACCTTCATTCTTTTGAGCTCGATTCAAATATTTATTAATCTCACATTTGTGCCAGGTTTTGTGCTAGGACTAAGGAATGCCAAAATGACTTAGATCAATGCCATTTGATGTGGAAGGACAACTAAAGTATGATGAGGTCCAGGAAGAGTTCAATCTAGAGAACTCAAAAAAGGCTCCACACAGAGGGCAACTCATTTGGTGTCTTCAAAGATAGTCCAGCATTTCCCAGGAAACTCTTGCGTTGACAGAAGGGCAGAGAGACTGCTGGCCAAGCAAGTATCACAGGAAAAGAAGTACAGATATAAAACAAGTACCAAGCACAATATTTCCATACCACTGAGTCTTACGATGAGTTTGGAAAGGGGGGCAAATGGCAGGGCTTGAAATTGAAGAGATAAGCACTGGCCAGATGACAAAAGACCTTACCTTAAAAATTTTACAGGTGGGGACATAATGTTCTTGAATGCAAATTAACTTGACATTTATGGTTAAATTTCTTTAAAAAACATACTCTGAGTCAATATAGAAAAATTGTGTGTTCCACTTTACATGCATTTAAAACGTATAGGAAGAGTCCATGTGTGTTTATTTACCTACCTTTATATCTATAAAAACACTTAGACCAATACCTCTATCTGCATCTCCCTATATTCCTCTCTAAGTAAATATACTATATCCATATTATATTAATTACATAAAGGATCTGATCATTCTCCAGTTTTAAACTGGCCAACATTTAGGGAGGAGAGGCAGAAAGTACAGAAATAAGTATACCTGAGTTTCAGGACTTGGTTTTCCATTTACAAACCAAATGGCACAGCTCAAGTCTCTTAATCCCTTTGTGTATTAGTCGTGTTATATTTCTTGTTATAAAACAATGAAAATAACACCAGCCCTCACATGAATTTCTTTAAGGATGAAACGAGGTAATGGACAAATTCTATTAAAATATAAATGCTATGGAATGGTGGTAGTAGTAGTAGCACAAAAGGACACATTAATTCAGGATTTCCATACCTCAGTTCTTGATAGAGTTTTGTTTACCTAAAACCCAAAGTAGAGTTCAGTTTTTATAACTGTGTCAAAAATTCAAGAGAACAGATATACACAAAAAGCATCACAGTAACATGTTTATTTTTTATTAATTGACAAATATTTATTGAAAACTACCATTAATAATTAAACAGCTAAAATTTAATGCTTATCAAATACCATATACTATTCTATGCTTACATTCATCATCTCATTTAATCATCAAAAAGTCCCTTTGAGATAAATATTACTATTATTTATATTTTATATATGTTGAAAAGGAAGTTCAGAGTGTTTCAGTTACTTGCAGGTATCACACAGCAAGCCTGGGTAAAAGCCAGAAGTCACAGCCAGGACTCATTCTAGTATCGACATCTGTAACCACTACACCAATTTATTACAAGCACATGCCCCCTTCTTTAAGCCCATACTAGGCCTCAAGAAACGTGTGTTTAAAAAAAAAAAAAAAGAAAGAAACGTGTGTTTAAGTGGAACTATATGGTTAACTCACTGATCACAGCATAACCATAAAACAAATACAAATTTTCTCCAGGGAGGTCTTCAAAATTAATGTCTTTGTACTCTGGGCCAGACCATAAACCAAAGGATGCACTGTGGGTTTCTTAAAAACAGGAAAAGTACTTGATTCATCTTAGCTAAACAATTTGCCTATAATAGACATACAAAATATTTCTTGGATGGTTAAACCAGAAGCTAGCTATAACCTAGATATATGAGTTGTAAAAACATTCATATTTACTACAACCAATATGTGGAAAGAAACCTGGGCTGATGGGCTCAGCAAAATTATAGAGAATCATTCAATTTTCAAGGTGGATATTTATTTTTTAAAAACTGAGCCAAAGACAGAACTAGCATCAACAGGGCAGAATAAAAGAAAACGAATGAAGAACTGTGAGTCCAGCCGTAGGACTGTTTACCTAATCAGTCAGAGAAGGTATAATCAAGCATAGCTGGTCTACCCAAGGCCAGAATTAAGGTGTTCTCTGCAACCAAGCTGATGAGTTATGTTGGAAAATTTTTTAACAGGGAGCTGTGGTATTTGGGCAGGAAAGAAATCTTAGGAATAACCAATTCTCAACTATTCCAGTATATGCAAATGTATACTATTAAGTAACATGAAAATACCCTTGGTTTACTTTTCTAAAGTGATTTCTAAACCAAAGAGTGGTGTGTATAATTTAATGCTATTGCCAAAATGCACTGAGTTGAGGTGGATAGAGAATTCACTCATCAAGTACCTACAAGCAGTTATGATGGGACATCCACTGCGTTGTGAAAGAAAGAGAAAATATGAAAAAAGTACTCTGTTCTCAAGAAGTAATGGTAACTGATAAATACATAAATGAATAACTGTAATACAATCGTATAGGTACAATAAAGGTATGAACCCTGTGCTCTGGAAACACTGCCGCATTGGAGGACAAACTCAGTAGGGTTAAAGAAACTTTGGAGAGTAAAAGACATATGAACAGAAACTTGATGGATGAGTAGATGTTATCTAAATGAGAAATAACTACAGACAAAGGATATGCCAACGGAGGGAACGGGCATGACCAATGAAAAAAAGGGTGACAGATTTAAATCATGGTGGGTGGGTAGGTCTGAATATGTATAATAATATGTACAAGAAGGTGAAACTGGCAGTGATGAATCTATAAAAGTGAGATGGAGCAAGTTTAAATAGAACTATGCTGTAACAGAAAATGCCTGTGCTCTATACTTACAGGACATGTTTTGAATTCTAGTTCTTTTCCTTACACCTGATCCTGGAACTTGGAAAGATGTATTACCGCTGTGTATCAAATTCCTGTTCTGCAAAACAAGACATAACAACACCCCATCTCCCAAGGTTACTTTGGGAGGTAGAGATAATTGTTATGTACCTAGTAATATAAGTTTCTTAATAAATGATAACAATTATTTAAATCCATGCTAAAAATGTTGTATTTCATTGGGTAGAAAATGGAGAGTTCTGAACTATTTTTAAGAAAGGAAAAACTGTTTTAGGAAGATCTCTCTGACACAGTATAAACTATGGACTGAGGAAAATGACAGAGAAGCTGATCAGCACATTATTAGAACAATTCAGGTGAAAATACAGGTAGCTGCGAAGTAAGATGCCAGCACTAAGCACGGAAAGAAGGGAGTAGACAAGTTATAATTTGACGTAGAATTGAAAGGATGTGGTGACCAATTAGACGTGAGGTTAGAAAGTTGATTATACTGATTATGGTTTCTTGAAAAAAAATGGAAACTTTCAACTGCTACAGTATATATGTATTATATATATGAGTTCTTTGTCTTCTACTTATGCATATGTTTGCAGCCATAGTATAACCCACCCCTTTCCATTCTCAAATACAGACAGGGCCAATTAATTTCTATGCTAAAACTTGTAATTCTCCTGGTCTTCCTCTTCAAATATACATACACCCTCTCACTTATGTCTCATTGATTGTTGTGCCATATCCTAGGTAACATTTTCCTTCAAAGTTTAAATGACTACAGAATTCTTCCAAGACTAATGAGCTCAATATGAGAGAGATCTGGTATTGCTAAATAATTTGGTACTCTACCCATGTATTAGTGAGAAAACACAGCCGTGCACTGACTACTGCTAATGATATCATGTTGCCTGAGCACCTGCAGTCCTTGTCTTGTGCTTGTAGGTCATTGGGATTTATAGAGTACCTGCTAGAGATTACAAAGGAGAACGCCGGGTGACAATGGCAGCACATTCCCTTTGACTCCAGTGGACTGCTTCGACAAGAATTCTGAACTTGTTTCACCAAAAACATCCATCCTGTTTTTGTTCATGCAAGTTAACACTATGGAAAAATCACTCAGAATTTTCCAATTTCCTAGTGCACTATGAAAACTTTATAAATAACTTAGAGGTGAAGATGGGGCAGGAGGAGAACATTCTGGCCTCCCATGGTAGTTGTGCCTTGGCAGAACAATACGGCTCTGCATTTGGCACTTGCTAGTTACCGAGGTGGTTGTGAAACAGGCAATCCATCACTTCAACCAAGAAAATAAGTTAAACCCATGTCTCAAGGGATTTTTCAAAATCAGAGAAAGCAGTGTGGCTTAACTATATTGAAAATTCTGTACTTCTCTTTCCTTTGTAACTTGTTTTTCGTGGGACTGGATATGCAAGGTAGTTGAGTATGCATATCACGTATAAATATTCTACATGTACTCTTTTAGACTGGTGTTATGTGGCTGAAAAGTAGGGTGGCTGGAAGGGATGAAAATGGTACATATAAATAGTTCTGATAAAATATGGCAGAATAAGTAGGATATTTTAAAGGAAAATCTTTGAGAACATTATTTTAAGGGCTTGTAACTTCAAGGTTACTGTTGCTTTTTATGTCACATCCATAACTTTACACAAACAAAATAGTATTTTAATTATTATCATTATCAAATCTATTTAGATTCAAAGATTCATTGAGGGTTATAAACTTGTGAAACACAGAAGTTAAGATTAGTTAGAATACCAATAGACAAAATCAGAACTTTTATAATTGGCATGGTAATTGATAAACAGTACACATTCACTACTGTTGAAAGAATTAATGTTTGTTGAATAAATTAATTACCTATTCTTGATGTACCAATTTGGTTACTTTATCAATTCTTATAAAGGAGTAAAATGTGCTTACATAGTTTAGATTTTTATATCAGCAGGAAAACACACCAGTTTTTAAAGAATAACGGAAGTAAGCAAAAACTCTGTCTATCCAAAGTCCCAAATATACACTGCTACATAGAAAATGTGTACTCCTGAATACCTGAGAACAAAATTTCTCTATTCTATAAAGAAATTAACACTAGAGAGAAAAACAGCTGATGCTACCACCGCGACAGTCTAATAGCTATATTTTTTCATCTTCCTTACCAAGGCCAGCCAAGATTATAAACCTAGCAAACATCATCATAGAAACTGAAGTACATGAATTAATAGCTGGGATTAAGAAATCAGTATGTGGCATTTGAGGTATTATGTTCTAAATCTTCTAACAACTGGACAAAAACGCCTACACCAAATAAAAGAGTTTCTATATAAGGGCAAGCTGGCTTGTAACAATGTCTTAAAATTCAATATTTTGCCTGAAAGACTCAATTTACATCTCCAAGTCTCTTGAGATTGAGACTACAAACCATGTAACTTTAAGAAGAAAATTCAAGAAGCTCAGCTGAGAAACAGCATAATTTAATGGCATAGGAAAAGTTTTAGAATACCAAAATTAACTTCAAACACACATTTTCTCTGTAGTTCCTGGTAAGTAACTGAAACCTAGGCTTGAAAATCTTTTTAAATGAATAAATAAATAAATCTAAAAATACACCAGCTTCAAACCCAGCATGATCTAGGGAAGTTGGACACTATGTGTGTTTTTTTTCTAATAAATGTATTCATTTTATTTATTTACTTTTGGCCGTGTAGGGTCTTCATTTGCTGCGTGCGGGCTTTCTCTGGTTTTGGCAAGCGGGGGCTACTCTTCACTGCAGTGCACGGGCTTCTCATTGTGGTGGCTTCACTTGTTGTGGAGCACGGGCTCTAGGAACACGGGCTTCAGTAGTTGTGGCACGTGGGCTGTGCAGTTGTGGCTCACAGGCTCTAGAGCGCAGGCTCAGTAGTTGTGGCGCACGGGCTTCGTTGCTCCGCAGCATGTGTGATCATCCCGGACCAGGGCTCGAACCCGTGTCCCAGCATTGGCAGGCGGATTCTTAACCACTGCGCCACCAGGGAAGCCCAACACTATGTGTTTTAAACTTCCTCCTACTGCATCTTATATTTAGTTAGTTGGCTGTTCATATGGCACATATAGCCTTGATACAAAAGCCAAAGTATGTTGGATGGATGGATAAATGATTAGATACACAGCTTTGACTACATGAAAAAATTCAATTGCTCTACTGTTGAAAACAACTTCTGTTTATTCAATAGTCAATACAAGTACATATAATACCTAATCAATGAGATTAACAACGAATCCCTTCTAAAGACACATATAAAGAAGAAAATAAAAACATGTACTTCCACCATTGTTAGGCCGCTCCGAACTCCTCTCTTTTCCTTCTACATAATGCTTAACTCTTAATATGTTGTATTATGGAAATACTGTGATTTAATAACCATTTCTCTTGGTTATAACAGAATCTTCTTTCAAATGTATCTCCTAATTTTATCCTCACAGTATTCCTGTGAGGCCGACCTTATTACTCCCATTATGCACTTAGGACAAAAGAAGCTCAGGGACATGTGTGTCTGCCTAAGGTCAGAGAGTCAGGAAATGGCAGGATCAGAACTTCCATATGACTAATAGGTATGAAGTAATGCAAAATTTGCATTTCTGAACATCCATAAACTTGTTTTACCTGATTTCACTTTATATTTGAACTCCCCTTATTAATAATGAACTACACCTCATTACCTAACTAATACCTCTATAAAGTAATAATTAATGACTTATGGAACTAATCACTCTTGACTAATAGTTGTCAGTATTCTAAGTACATCCAAAATAACCTAAGGGATCAAAAAAAGGCCAAGAGCTTACTTACATATTAGGTTTTATAAATGAAACCTTTGCCTAAAAGACATTCAAAATTACATTTTAGATAACTCTTATGAAGAAGAAATTCCTTTTTGATCCTCCACAAGCAGAGAGCATGCCATATGGCCCCACTGTCCTTAACAAAGCCCTGAGAAAAGAATGCGGGAAGCCACTTACAGTAACTAAGGGCAGACACACCACAGAGACCAAAGATGCATGACATTCTCCCCGGGCACACGATTTCTGTCTGCTTCATCAATATATTTTTTTTCCTCTTTAAAAATTAAGACGTAAGTAAAGATGGTTTTTGCTCTCCTTAGGGGTTACCTGAAATAACCTTTTAAGTGGAAGATATTTTCTTTGCTTCAACACAGATTTATTGTACAGCACCTGCCTGTTAGATTTAGTCTATGCATGTCTGCATGGTAGCACTCTCCATAATACATGTCAGTCTCTAGGCAAACTACTGGTGACTTTCATCATGAAAGTAGAAATTGGGCTGCGGAACACAGGAATGGTCAGTTCCTAGGAATGAACTAGTTGCCTGAAAGTCATAATTAAAAGTAAGTTGAAAGTACAAAAATGGATCAATTGCCCATGTAGTGTGCCTAAAAAGACAAGATTGTAAAGATAGAGGCTTGGGAAAAGGCCTTTTTTTCCCACATCTTTATTAGAATATAATTGCTTTATATTGTTCTGTTAGTTTCTGCTGTATAACAACGTGAATCAGCTACATATATACATATATCCCCATATCCGCTCCCACTTGTATCTCCCTCCCACCCTCTCTATCCCACCCCTCTAGGTGGACACAAAGCACCAAGCTGATCTCCCTGTGCTATGCGGCTGTTTCCCACTAGCTATCTATTTTACGTTTGGTGATGCATAAATGTCCATGACACTCTCTCACTTCGTCCCAGCTTCCCCTTCCCCTTCCCCATATCAACTCCATTCTCTACATCTGTGTCTTTATTCCTGCCCTAGCCCTAGGTTCTGCAAAACTTTTTTTTTCTAGATTCCATATATATGTGTTAACATATGGTATTTGTTTTTCTCTTTCTGACTTACTTCACTCTGTATGACAGACTCCAGGTCCATCCACCTCACTACAAATAACTCAATTTCATTTCTTTTTAAGGCTGAGTAATATTCCATTGTATATATGTGCCACATCTTCCTTATCCATTTGTCTGTCGATGGTCACTTAGGCTGATTCCATGCCTTGGCTATTATAAACAGTGCTGCAATGAACACTGTGGTACATGACTCTTATTGAATTACGGTATTCTCTGGGTATATGCCCAGTAGTGGGATTGCTGGGTCGTATGGTAGTTCTATTTTTAGTTTTTTAAGGAACCACCATACTGTTCACCGTAGTGGCTGTATCAATTTACATTCCCACCAACAACGCAAGACGGTTCCCTTTTCTGCACACCCTCTCCAGCATTTATTGTTTGTAGATTTTTTGATGATGGCCATTCTGACTGCTGTGAGGTGATACCTCATTGTAGTTTTGATTTGTTGCATTTCTCTAATGATTAGGGATGTTGAGCATCCTTTCATGCAATGAAAGGATGTTGCATGCATCCTTTCATGCAATCTATATATCTTCTTTGGAGAAATGTCTATTTAGGTCTTCTGCCCATTTTTGGATTGGGTTGTTTTTTTTTTTTTCATATTCAGCTGCATGAGCTGCTTGTATATTTTAGAGATTAATCCTTTGTCAGTTGCTTCATTTACAAATATTTTCTCCCATTCTGAGGACTGTCTTTTCATCTTGTTTATGGTTTCCTTTGCTGTGTAAAAGATTTAAGTTTCATTAGGTCCCATTTGTTGATTTTTGTTTTTATTTTCATTTCTCTAGGAGGTGGGTCAAAAAGGATCTTGCTGTGATTTATGTCACAGAGTGTTCTACCTATGTTTTCCTCTAAGAGTTTTATAGTGTGTGGCCTTACATTTATCTTTTTAATCCATGTACAGTTTATTTTTGTATATGGTGTTAGGGAGTGTTCTAATTTCATTCTTTTACATGTAGCTGCCCAGGTTTCCCAGCAGCACTTACTGAAAAGGCTGTCTTTTCTCCATTGTATATTCTTGCCTCCTTTATCAAAAATAAGTTGACCATACGTGCATGGGTTTATCTCTGGGCTTTCAATCCTGTTCCATTGACCTATATTTCTGTTTCTTTGCCAGTACCATACAGTCTTGATTACTGTAGCTTTGAAGTATAGTCTGAAGTCAGGGAGCCTGATTCCTCCAGCTCCGTTTTTCTTTCTCAAGATTGCTTTGGCTATTCGGGGTCTTTTGTGTTTCCATACAAATTGTGAATTTTTTTGTTCTAGTTCTGTGAAAAATGCCATTGGTAGTTTGATAGGGATTGCACTGAATCAGTAGATTGCTTTGGGTAGTAGAGTCATTTTCACAATGTTGATTCTTCCAATCCTAGAACATGGTATATCTCTCCATCTGTTTGTAACATCTTTAACTTCTTTCATCAGTGTCTTATAGTTTTCTGCATAGAGGTCCTTTGTCTCCTTAGGTAGGTTTATTCCTAGGTATTTTATTCTTTTTGTTGCAGTGGTAAATGGGAGTGTTTCCTTAATTTCTCTTTCAAATTTTTCATCATTACTGTATAGGAATGCAAGGGATTTCTGTGTATTAATTTTGTATCCTGCTAATTTATCAAATTCATTGAATAGCTCTCATAGTTTTTTGGAAGCATCCGTAGGATTCTCTATGTATAGTATCATGTCATCTGCAAACAGTTTTACTTCTTCTTTTCTGATTTGGATTCCTTTTATTTATTTTTCATCTCTGACCGCTGTGGCTAAAACTTCCAAAAGTATGTTGAATGACAGTGGTGAGAGTGGGCAACCTTGTCTTGTTCGTGATCATACTGGAACAGTTTGTTTTTCACCGTTGAAAACGATGTTGGCTGTGGGTTTGTCATATATGGCCTTTTTTATGTTGAGGTAAGTTCCCTCTATGCCTCCTTTCTGCAGGGTTCTCATCATAAATCGTTGTTGAACTTTGCCAAAAGCTTTCTCTGCATCTATTGAGACGATCATCTGGTTTTTCTCCTTCAATTTGTTCATATGGTGTATCACATTGATTGATTTGCGTATATTGAAGAATCCTCGCATTCCTGGGATAAACGCCACTTGATCATGGTGTATGATCCTTTTAATGTGCTGTTGGACTCTGTTTGCTAGCACTTTGCTAGCAAAGTGCTAGCAAACAGAGGATTTTTGCATCTATGTTCATCAGTGATATTGGCCTATAGTTTTTTTGTGTGACATCATTGTCTGGTTTTGGTATCAGGCTGATGGTGGCTTCATAGAATGGGTTGGGGAGTCTTCCTCCCTCTGCTATATTTTGGAAGAGTCTGAGGAAGGATAGGTGTTAGCTCTTCTCTAAATGTTTGATAGAATTCACCTGTGAAGCCATCTGGTCCTGGGCTTTTGTTTGTTGGAAGATTTTTAATCACAGTTTCAATTTCACTGCTTGTGATTGGTCTGTTTATATTTTCTATTTCTCCCTGGTTCAGTCTCCGAAGGTTGTGCTTTTCTAAGAATTTGTCCATTTCTTCCAGGTTGTCCATTTTAGTGGCATATAGTTGCAGTAATCTCTCATGATCCTTTGTATTTCTGCAGTGTCAGTTGTTATTTCTCCTTTTTCGTTTCTAATTCTATTGATTTGAGTCTTCTCCTTTTTTTTTCTTGATGAGTCTGGCTAATGGTTTATCAATTTTGTTTATCTTCTTAAAGAACCAGCTTTTAGTTTTATTGATCTTTGCTATCATTTCCTTCATTTCTGTTTGATTTATTTCTGATCTGATCTTTATGATTTCTTTCCTTCTGCTAGCTTTGGGGTTATTTTGTTCTTCTTTCTCTAATTGCTTTAGGTGTAAGGTTAGGTTGTTTATTTGAGATTTTTCTTGTTTCTTGAGGTAGGATTGTATTGCTATGAACTTCCCTCTTAGAACTGCTTTTGCTGCATCCCACAGGTTTTGGGTTGTTGTGTTTTCACTGTCATTTGTTTCTAGGTAGTTTTTCATTTCTTCTTTGATTTCTTCAGTGATCTCCTGGTTATTAAGTAGTGTACTATTTAGCCTCCACGTGTTTGTATTTTTTACAGATTTTTTTCCTGTAAATGATATCTAGTCTCATAACATTGTGGTCAGAAAAGGTACTTGAAATGATTTCAATTTTCTTGAATTTACCAAGGCTTGATTTGTGACTCAAGATATGATCTATCCTGGAGAATGTTCCATGAGCACTTGAGAAGAAAATGTATTCTGCGGTTTTTGGATGGAATGTCCTGTAAATATCAATTAAGTCCATCTTGTTTAATGTGTCATTTAAAGCATGTGTTTCCTTATTTATTTTCATTTTGGATGATCTGTCCATTGGTGAAAGTGGGGTGTTGAAGTCCCCTACTATGACTGTGTTACTATTGATTTCCCCTTTGATGGCTGTTAGCATTTGCCTTATGTATTGCAGTACTCCTATGCTGGGTGCATAAATATTTACAATTGTTATATCTTCTTCATGGATCGATCCCTTGATCATTATGTAGTGTCCTTCTTTGTCTCCTATAATAGTCTTTATTTTAAAGTCTATTTTGTCTGATATGAAAATTGCTACTCCAGCTTTCTTTTGATTTCCATTTGCATGGAATATCTTTTTCCACCCCTCACTTTCAGTCTGTATGTGTCCCTAGGTCTGAAGTGGGTCTCTTGTAGACAGCGTATATACGGGTCTTTTTTTTTTTGTATCCATTCAGCCAGTCTATGTCTTTTGGTGGGAGCATTTAATCCATTTACATTTAAGGTAATTATCGATATATATGTTCCTATTACCATTTTCTTAATTATTTTGGTTTGTTACTGTAGGTCTTTTCCTTCTCTCGTGTTTCCTGCCTAGAGAAGTTCCTTTAGCATTTGTTGTAAAGCTGGTTTGGTGGTGCTGAATTCTCTTAGCTTTTGCTTGTCTATAAAGGTTTTAATTTCTCCATCAAATCTGAATGAGATCCTTGCTGGGTAGAGTAATTTTGGTTGTAGTTTTTTCCCTTTCATCACCTTAAATATGCCCTGAAGAAGTCCTTTGTTTAGAGATTAGAAGAAAATTTCTTATCCTTCAGGCATAAGAAGAAAGTTATTTATCTATTGGAAGTAGGTTTTCAAAAATGGTTTATCTTTCTCACTGGCCATTGGATTAAGTTAAAGAGTTGTGACTTTGTAAGTAGATACACAGGTAAAGAAGAAAAGGAACCTAGTTATAAATCTAAATGCCAGATTTGATACTAGCCATTTGTGAGACTGAAAGAGGACTATGAGACTTAAGAAATTAATTCTAGCCATTAATGCTGTCAAACTGCAGAGCATGTTTTATATGCCTTCAATGATGGATGGGCGGATTCAGTCCAGTGGGATAAAGCTACAAAGTGATGTGTGTGCAATGGGAGACTCTGCTTTTTTTTTTTTTTTAATATGAGTATAATTGCTTTACAATGTTGTGGTAGTTTCTGCTATACAGTGAAGTGAATCAGTTATATTTATACATATATTCCCTCCCTCTTGGACCTCCCTCCGTCCCCCCATCCCCCCCATCTATGTCTTCACACAGCACCGAGATGAGAAATCTGTGCTATACAGCAGGTTCCCATTAGCTATCTATTTTACACATGGTAGCTTATTTATGTCAAATCTAATCTCATCTTTGGTAGGGAATCCCCAAATATTTTGAGTGGTAGAAGTCAGATACTGCCCAAGTATTCACTGAACTGGCCAAAAGAGATCATTGGTCAATGCTCTGGTCTAGTTTCTTGCCCACTGGTGGTTGTGCTGTATCACAGCAACAATAAATCTACAAGCCAAAAGGTGGAATTTGCAAACAAAATAAAGCTGACAAAAATTGGACAGCTCCTAACTGAGTTGGCCAGCTCTTGTGGAAAACCATTCAGAAAACTGTAACTATAATTACAAAACTTTTTGTTGTGATGCCTAAAGGGATTACAGGTAAAGCAAAAAGAAATCATACTCAACAGGCAATACCACTAGTCTCAGGGAAAAAGTACTGAAAGTGTCTACCTGAACTCAGCTGTAATAGTTCCAGCAAAAGTTTCATGCAAATAAATGTTCACATTAAAATTTAGATGATGACACTAGAACCAAATACTTGATAAAACAGTCCTTTAGTATTCAACATCTGAAGTTACAGCAACATAACCTTTGGGTCTGTTTAACTTATACACTGCTCCTTGATATTTATAGAAAAGACCACCCAAAACTGACTTTAACATAGTACTGTGTCATATACACTTAAACCTACAAGGAGGGAGAAGAAGAGCTAGGATCCGATCACCATTGTGAAAGGCCACAAAAGGAAGCCAAAGCGCTGGCTATTAGAATGCACATGAATTGTCCAAGGAATAACAATGTTCTGCCTCCCAGCTGTAGATGGCATCTGAACACCTCAAGGTACTCTCCTCTTTAGAACTGTGGTTCTGTCAGCTAACTGGAAGAAGAAGAAATAAGAAGAGCAAGAGTAGCAACTTCTGTTTATAACTGACTAAGAAAGGACATCCATTTACACTTCAAAGAACAAAGCATAATCATTTCTTTTTCCAGAAAAGTGGAGAAACACAACTTGGCAATTGAAATGTTAAGGATCTGGTTGTTATAACAAATATTACAAGCTTCTTTGGAATTCTAATTATAAAAGAGCTGGTTTTGCTGTAAATTGGGATCTATGTGCTATATATGTTTGAAAAGCAAGATAACTCATCCTAATTGCTTTAATATTTACTTAATATGTGTGCCATTATATGGCCCCACCACCTACTCCATTCCAAAGAATTACATGGGTTATGAGGGTCTTTCAGGTATATATATACCTAATCTAGTGGCCCAAGAATAAAAGGCACAAAATAAATGTTTATCAAATGAACAAACTGTTATGAAAAAAGGTTAGTTTTACATCATTCATCATGAAGAAATTGTATTTCTAACAGTACTTTTTATGATAGATGGATTTACTAAATAACTTCATGGTATAAAGGAAAATGAAATCTCACAAGGACACAACTGCTAAGAGCATACAGATTGCTTCATTATTTTTATTGTGTTAGCACTTACATTCCTGATAGACAGATACTGCTACCAAGGTCCATATGAAAGTTACACTGAAATCAGTGTGAATCTTATAGGCAAAGAACTAGAGGATTTAAAATGAAATCAAGTGCAAACCTCTCTGGTGTTATGCCAGTTCAATGACTTGTGAAGTTTTGAATCTGTCCTTAGAGACTATAAATGAATTCCTAAGGATTATCTTCCCTGCTAGGTAAAAGGCAGAACTGAAATTGAGGGAGGAAAACTTTGTTAAATTAAGTAAATTGCTTTATGCAAAAGGAGTTTTTTTTTTTTTCAGACCTTCAGAGTTGTTGCCTGGATTCTGAGAGAGAAAAAGGCTCACTCTCCTTCCACAAGCTCAACACATTTCTAAATAAATGATCCACCTGGAACCTGCCTGAAATTCTATATCTTGAAATTCAGGTGTTGATGTCAGGGTATTAAGTACATAAAAAAGATATACTGATATATACATTAATAGTTATCTCACTAAGTCAACTTAAATTCTATTAAATGAGCTGTTTAAAAATAAATTTGAAGTTCTTTCTCAACTTGAATTATGAGGAAGGAATGAAAGTTTTCAAAGTACGAATGTAAAACAAAGTGTTGTTTACTACCTCTTTGCCTATTTCTTAATAGACTTTGAATTCTGAGCTTATGTGAGAATAAATGCCTGAGTTTTAATGACTTGCCTTTTTTTAAACATCCTCCTAAAATTCTACACAAGTGAACAGTAAACAGAGCCAAGAATAAGACAAACTGTCTTATGACAAGCACCAAGCCAAGGTGTACAATCTAGGAATAGTAAAGAAGAAAACACACACACTATAAATAAACTACAGCAAAATCGTAGAATGGGAACCTCATTGCAAACCTAAAAGAAAAACCAGAGTTTAGTTCCCAACTACTCAGCTACCTTAATAGAATGTGAGGGAAAACCTAGGCCCCACAAGACAGGAACTTTCTGATATGCTAAAATGAGAAAAAAAATCAGAAAGAAAAATAAAGTGGAAAAATTAAAATCAAAATGAAAAAAAGAAAAATCAAACAAGCAAATCTGTACCACATAAATTAGCACAGTCTCTCAGGAAAGTAATTTGGTAATATCTAGAAACATAATAGGCACATAGCCTTTGCCCAAGGAAGATGGCTACTAGAAATTTATCCCACAGCTATATTCCCCAGGAATATGCGAAAATGTGTGTAAATGTATGTGCACCATGTCATGTTCCATAATAACAAAATTTATACACAAACCAACCATTCATGAGGAAATGAATTGTTAATATAGCCATTAAATGGAAAATACATCCACTGTATGGAAGACTACACAGTACATAAAGAAAAATAAGAAAATCTATATGTACAGAGATAAATCTATATTTTTATGTGAAAAAGAAGCCAGTTGCAGGGCAGAATGTTGTGCAAATAAATAAGAACATATGTCTGCATATGCCTAGATAATTTATGGAAGAATAGACAAGCAAATCTATTTTATTTATTTATCTGTTTATTCCTGAGAAGAAAAATGGTGGTAGCAGATGTGGGTGGAAGTTTAGGATGGCTTTTTCTTACTTTACACCATTCCTTACGGATGAATCTCTTAATCAACTAGCACTTATTTAGAAAATTTAAAAGAGTATGAAAAATATACTCAAAGTTTTCTTTAAATTGTATTATATCTAAATATACACTAATAAAAATTTTTCCTAGACTTATTTTTAGGTCACAATAAAAAGACACAGAAGTGTATGTAGAGTATAATTACATAAAATACATGTGTACATATATATGCACAAGTGTATACAGAAAACCTTCCAGAACTCTACCTATCAAAGATTATTAAAGGAATAAGATTGTGCCAGAAGGTGGTATATGGTGGGTCGATCAAGGTAAAGTAAGGTGTGACTCTTGTGTTTTGTTCTACTATATCTCCTTATTTTGGAATTTTTATTTATAGGGGACATGAATTCCTGCATTATTTTTACAATTCTGTAAAATAAAATGAAAGACAGCTCTGATATGTAGGAAATGTTTAAGCTTCTAAAGCAGAGAGGGAAAAAAATGGCAAGAAATAAGAGAGATGCAACAATGTGAATATACCTAACACTACTGAACTGTAGACTTCAAAATGGTTAAGGTGATAGATATTATGTGTATTTTACCACAATAAAAATTTTAAAAATGAAAGAAAGGAGAAATAAGATAACAGAAGTGGTGCACAGAAAAACAAACCAACCTAAGAATTACAGAGGATTTGGAATGATACAACAACACACTACTGAAAACTTTCCAGGAAAGTAAAAGGATCCAAACAAATATGCATGTTTAAGGTTTCCCCATTATACAGATCAGTGATCTCCCAAGGCAGACAAGTACATTCCTAGAGGTGTTACTGATCGATCCCTTGCAGCATAGGAAGCAAATACTGGAGGTTCTATTTTCATTCATTTTAATCTCATCTTCTTGTATATCCATTTATTAATTTCTACATATTAATTATTGATATGATTTACAGATATATTAGAAGAGCAGAACATGGACATAATTCATAAATAAAAATACCTATACTGGGGGCATGATGAGAAGGAGTATATAATGTAAAATATTTGAAGATTACCTTTTTTAAGGCAATATTTCTGAGGGGCAACCATGAATGGACATATTCTTGCCAGATATTTAAAGACAAAGAAAAACAAAAAGACTTCTAGGCAGAAAAAAACAAGTTATGTGTAAAAGAATAAAAATCCAAACTGTCCTCATTTTACTCTGCAACACTAAAAGTCAAATAAGGTTGAGCAGTGCCTGAAGATTTTTTTCAGAGAGAACTCTTGTGATTCAATAATTATATTTCCAGGAAGAAATTACAGAAGAGAAATATATGTTCTGATTCACAGCATCTTAGAAAATATATTGCCTGTGTATTTTTCTTGAACAAAATACTTGAGAGAGTAATCCAAACAACTGAGGGAGTTATCAAAATTATGGATCAAAAAATGCCACATTATGAAAAGTTGATGGCAATTAATGAAGCCAAAGAACAGCATGTATAAAATTAAAATCAAATGTAGTCTTTGGGAGAAAAAAAATTACATCAACATCAGGAATCTGTGTCGTCAATGCCAAATTTTGCTACCTAAAACTTAGAAATGGGGGATTGAGGAGAAAGGACAATTATCTAAAAATACAGTGGTACTGCCAGGAAAAGAAGATAAAGATAAGAAAAACTGGAATTTTTGTTTTAAAGCCAAAAAACCTTCATTGGCATTCTTTTAAATTAATTTTATTGGAGTATAGTTGCTATACAATGTTGTGTTAGTTTCTACTGTACAGCTAAATAAATCAGCTACACATATACATATATCCCCTCTTTTTTGGATTTCCTTCCCATTCAGGTCATCACAGTGCATTAAGTAGAGTTCTCTGTGCTATACAGTATGTTCTCATTAGTTGTCTATTTTATACATAGTATCATTAGTGTACATGTGTTAATCCCAATCTCCCAGTTCCTCCCACCCCCTTCCCCCTTCATATCCATACATTTGATCTCTATGTCAGTGTCTCTATTTCTGCTTTGCAGATAAGATCATGTATACCATTTTTCTAGATTCCACATATATGCGTTAATATATGACATTTGTTTTGCTCTTTCTGATTTACTTCACTCTGCATGACACTCTCTAGGTCCACCCATGTCTCTACAAATGACCCAATTTCATTCCTGTTTATGGCTGAGTAATATTCCATTGTATATATATACCACATCTTTATCTATGCCTCTGTTGATGGACATTTAGGTTGTTTCCATGTCCTGGCTATTGTAATTAGTGCTGCTATGAACATTGGGGTGCATGTGTCTTTTTGAATTATGGTTTTCTCTGGGTATATGCCCAGGAGTGGGACTGCTGGGTCATATGGTAGTTCTGTGTTTACTTTTTAAGGAACCTCCATACTGTTCTCCATGTTGGCTGTATCAATTTACATTCCTACCAACAGTGCATGAGGGTTCCCTTATCTCCACACCCTCTCCAGAATTTATTGTTTGTAGACATTTTGATGATGGCCATTCTGACCAGTGTGAGGTGACACCTCATTGTAGTTTTGATTTGCATTTCTCTAATAATTAGTGATGTTGAGCAACTTTTCATGTGTTTTTTGGCCATCTGTATGTCTTCTTTGGAGAAATGTCTATTTGTGTCTTCCATCCATTTTTTTGATTAGGTTGTTTGTTTTTTTGATATTGAGCTGCATGAGCAGCTTGTATATTTTGGAGATTAATCCTTTGTCAGTTGCTTCATTTGCAAATATTTTCTCCCATTCTGACAGCTGTCTTTTTGTCTTGTTAATAGTTTCCTTTGCTGTGTAAAAGCTTTTAAGTTTAATTAGGTCCCATTTATTTACTTTTGTTTTTATTTTCATTACTCTAGGAGGTGGGCCAAAAAAAGATCTTGCTGAGATTCATGTCAAAGAGTGTTCTGCCTATGTTTTCCTCTAAGAGTTTTATAGTGTCTGGCATTACATTTAGGTCTTTAATCCATTCGAGTTTACTTTTTGTGTATGGTGTTAGGGAGTGTTCTAATTTCATTCTTTTACATGTAGCTGTCCAGTTTTCCCAGCAACATTATTGAAGAGGATGCCTTTTCTCCATTGTATATTTTCGCCTCCTTTGTCATAGATTAGGTGACCATATGTGTGTGGGTTTATCTCTGGGCTTTCTATCCTGTTCCATTGACCTATATTTCTGTTTTTCTGGCAGTACCATACTGTCTTGATGACTGTAGCTTTGTAGTGTAGTCTGAAGTCCGGGAGCCTGACTCCTCCAGCTCCATTTTTTTCTCAAGATTGCTTTGGCTATTTGGGGTCTCTTGTGCTTCCATACAGATTGTAAAATTTTTTGCTCTAGTTCTGTGAAAAATGCCATTGGTAATTTGATAGGGATTGCATTCAATCTGTAGATTGCTTTGGGTAGTATACTTATTTTCACAATATTCATTTTTCCAATCCAAGAACATGATATATCTCTCCAGCTGTTTGTGTCATCTTTGATTTCTTTCATCAGTAGCTTATAGTTTTCTGCATACAGGTCTTTTCCCTCCTTAGGTAGGTTTATTCCTAGGTGTTTTATTCTTTTTGTTGCAATGGTAAATGCGATTGTCCCTTTAACTTCCATTTCTGATCTTTTGTTATTAGTATATAGGAATGCAAGACATTTCTGTGTATTAATTTTGTATCGTGTGACTTTACTAAATTTATTGATTAGCTCTAATAGTTTTCTGGTGGAATCATTAGGATTTTCTATGTATAGAAAATGACATCATGTCATCGGCAAACAGGGACAGTTTTACTGCTTCTTTTTCAATTTGGATTCCTTTTAATTCTTTTTCTTCTGATTCCTGTGGCTAGGACTTCCAAAATTATGTTGAATAATAGTGGCATGAGTGGACACCCATGCTTGCTCCTGACCTTAGAGGAAATGCTTTCAGTTTTTCACCACTGAGAATGATGTTTGCTATTGATTTGTCATATATGGCCTTCATTATGTTGAGGTGGGTTCCCTCTATGCCCATTTTCTAGAGAGTTTTATCATAAATGGGTGTTGAATTTTGTCAAAAGCTTTTTCTGCATCTATTGAGATGATCATATAGTTTTTATTCTTTAACTTGTTAATATGGTGTATCACGTTGATTGATTTGCATACATTGAAGAATCCTTGCATCCCTGGGATAAGTCCCAGTTGATCATGGTGCATGATCGTTTTAATGTGCTGTTGGATTCTGTTTGCTAGTATTTTGTTGAGGATTTTTGCATCTATGTTCATCAGTGATATTGGCTTGTAGTTTCTTTTTGGTTTTTTGTAGTATCTTTGTCTGGTTTTGGTATTAGGGTGATGGTGGCCTCGTAGAATGGGTTTGGGAGTGTTCTTCCCTCTGCTATATTTTCGAAGAGTTTGAGAAGGATGGGTGTTTAGCTCTTCTCTAAATGTTTGATAGAATTCATCTGTGAAGCCATCTAGTCCTGGACTTTTATTTGTTGGAAGATTTTGAACCGGTTTCAATTTCACTACTTGTGCTTGGTCTGTTCATATTTTCTATTTCTTCCTGCTTCAGCCTTGGGACATTGTACATTTCTAAGAATTTGTTCATTTCTTCCAGGTTTCCCATTTTATTGGCATGTAGTTGCTTGTAATACTCTCTTATGATCCTTCGTATTTCTGTGGTGTCCATTGTAATGTCTCCTTTTTCATTTCTAATTTTGTTGATTTGAGTCTTCTCGCTTATTTTCTTGATGAGTCTGGCTAAAGGTTTATTAATTTTATCTTCCCAAAGAATCAGCTTTTAGTTTTATTGATCTTTGCTACTGTTTTCTTCATTTCCATTTCATTTATTTCTGTTCTGATCTTTATGATTTCTTTCCTTCTGCTAACTTCGGGGTTTTGTTTGTTCTTCTTTCTCTAATTGCTTTAGGTTTAAGATTAGGTTATTTATTTGATATTTTTCTTGTTTCTTGAGATAGGATTGTATTGTTATAAACTTTCCTCTTAGAACTTCTTTTGCTGCATCCCATAGGCTTTGGATCATCATGTGTTCATTGTCATTTATTTTCAGGTATTTTTTCATTTCTTCTTTGATATCTTCAGTGATCTCTTCGTTATTTAGTAGCGTATTATTTAAGCCTCCATGTGTTTGTATTTTTTACAGTTTTTTTCCCTGTATTTGATTTCTAATCTCATAGCACTGTGGTCATCATTAAGGACTATACTCATAATGTGCAAGTGTATTAGACAACAAAACATCTGAACTTCACATGAAGCTTCACAAGAAGTTATTTCAATGCTTATGTTTTCCAATATAGAACTAGGTTACTGACATCAAAATTGATTTTTCTTTCCTAAAGAACATAATCATTGCAGCAAAATATTTGATGCTCCTAAATTTCAGAAAAGAAAATAATATACCTTTACTATGCCATTTCAAAACTCTCTTCCTTTTTCCTCCAAGCTATGTATTGAGGGCTAAAATAATGTTAATATGTGGATTTGGACAATTTATGCTTTCTTAAAGTAAAAGTAACACCTTATATTTAAAAATATAGGATTAAAAAAATCGAGTTTATGCTTTGTCTGAAGCAAATGTCTACATGAATAGAAACTTTTATAACAGTTTCTCAGAAAACCTGCAATTATATCTATCTAGATCAATGGTTCTCAAAGGGTGGCAATTTTACTCCCCAGGGGAAATTTGGTAATATATGGAGACATTTTTGGTTGGCACAGGTGGGGAGGGATGTGCTGTTGGTAGGCATCTAAATGGTAGATGCCAGGGAGGTTGATAATCATCCTACAATGCACAGACCCGCTCAACACAACAAAAAACTACAAACTCAAAATATATATAAGCACTGAGGTTATAAAACCCTGATCTAGATAGATGGATATAATTTCAGTATTTTCTATAGCTCTGTTACAAATATGTGTGTGATTCTGCATACCCAGGAAATAATGCAAGGATAATATACCTTGGAAGGAGGAAAGTCACTTTTTATTCTTCTAGTTACAGCAAAAGGACTCATATGCTTATTATATATAACTAAATTGTTATTTAATCCCTAACTGCATTATATTTCAATCTATTCTTAAATGTGTTAGGGGATACAAGGTTTGATAACTTTGAGTGGATTTTAAATAGGCCCAAAAGATTTAAGTTAGAAATAAGGTTGGGTTCAAAATGGAAGTCAACATAGTACCCTGCTAAACTAGTTATCTTAATTTCAAAATGAGGCATTTGAGTAAAATCTTAAAACAAAAGTACGATTTAGATGAGAGACATCTAAATAGCACTGGAAACAAAACCAAGACTATACTGTAACAGTATGGCAGGCATTAGGAATACAGGAACAGTGAATGACTCAGTTGGTTAGCAACCAAAGTAGGTAAACACTTGTAGAGGTAAGAGGCCAGAAAACAAACAAACAAAAAACTTGGCTGGATAGAGTTTAGGCTTAGACTTTAGAGAATGTAAATACTGTGCTAAAGCGATCACAAATAATTTGAGGGCAATGAAAAATCATCTGTGTAACAAAACTGGCCACAGAAAAAATGCTCCCCAAACTTCATTTACAGTTATCTTCAAAGTCTATTTCCAACTACTCTGTGGGTTGTTTGTACTGCTATGTAGTCCCTATCAGAATAACAGTACAAATGAGTATGTACAATAAATGCTTTCATTGTGTTGGTAGTGGACTCGAACTCTTCCCCATGTCACATAAAATACAGCAAATCAAACCAGTGATTCAGAAACTGAGGAAAAGACAGAAGAAATGAATAATTTTTTTTAGTTATTTCTGAGATATATACATTTTAAAGTAATAACTAGAATTATATGACTTATAACATTATACCAGAACATACAAGATTTTTAGAAATTTCATGTAATGAGAAATGAATAATTTTTAATATTAAAAGTTAAATGGGTCTTCCCTGGTGGCACAGTGGTTAAGAATCTGCCTGCCAATGCAGGGAACATGGGTTCGAGCCCTGGTCTGGGAGGATCCCACATGCCGCAGAGCAACGAAGACTGCAAGCCACAACTACTGAGCCCATGTGAACTACTTCACAATTACTGAAGCTCACGTGGCTAGAGCCCGTGCTCGGAAATAAGAGAAGCCACTGCAATGAGAAGGCTGCGCACCACAACGAAGAGTAGCCCCTGCTCAACACAACTAGAGAATGCCTGCCTGCAGCAACCAAGACCGAATAAAGCCATAGATAGATAGATAGATAGATAGATAGATAGATAAATTTATTTTAAAAAATTAAATGTATTTAGAGGATAGATGCCAATGATCCAACATATACATCAAAAATTGTTTCTGCAGAAGGCAAATAATGATTGAATGATTATCATATAAATAAATGCATAGATAAATGAGAAAAAGAATCTTTGATGGATAACTGTATTTTACTGTGCGTTTCAGACAAAGTAAAATACAAACAAGCAAACAACCATATTAACAGAAAGGCACATTCTATCTTTAACATTTCTAAAATGAAAATCTTAATATTTAAAGAATGTAAAATATTAATGGCCTTAACAAATCCTGGACTTATTAGCTATTAGTTTTATTTCTATACTGCCTACAACAATATCTGTATAATAAAGATATCTTAGTAGTTCAGTGGAAAAAATGTTAATGTCCTTAATATATCAATATAAACAATTCTCACAAATCAATGAGAAAAACATGAGTAAAAATACATAAAGAACACAAAACTGAATTCCATATAAGAGAAACACATTTCCATTAAACAGGAAAATATGGTAAAATTCAAATGAACTATTAATCATGTGATTAGGAATTATAGCAAAATACTACTTTTTACCTAATTGGTAAAAGCTAAAATTATATTGGGGATAATAGGATAAAACTCTCTCATGATACTGGGGAGTGTACATTGGTACAATTTTTGCAAAAGTATATTTGATAAGAATTAGGGATATTAACTACGTTCCAAGGAATTTCCTCTCATAATTAGGGATTCATGCAAAGATTTATATCTGAGTATATTGATCACATTATTATTCATTTGGGGGAAAAGCACAAAAATTATATTAGTAATATGAAACAATATGTACCATTATAAACACGGTTCTTAAAACATTTAAGTGTATTAAAGAAAGCTCTCTGACATGTAAAAAAGAACAGGATATGAACAGTTTACATTAAATGATCCAATTTTTTTAAAAAAGAGAAAAACATACTCATAAAGATTTAGAAAGATATAAAATAAAAAGTCAATTTTCAAAATCTCTGCATAAGATTATAAATGATTTTTTTTTTTTTTTTTTTGGTGGTACACGGGCCTCTCACCGCTGTGGCCTCTCCCAGCACAGGCTCCGGACGCACAGGCCCAGCAGCCACAGCTCAGGGGCCCAGCCGCTCCGCACAAAGCGGGATTCTCCCGGACCGGGGCACGAACCCCTGTCCCCTGAATCGGCAGGCGAACTCTCAACCACTGTGCCACCAGGGAAGCCCTATAACTGATTTTTGTTTAATCATTTGTCCTTATTTTTCCAGTCAAAAGCTGATGTTGAATTCCTTTATAGTTAAAATATGCTGATTGTCATGTTTCTTTTTAAACATTAAAGAGAAAATATAGGTTAATTTTCTAAGAGCTGAAAATATTTACCCTGAGATTTTCTATCTGTAACAAAAAAAGAAAATGATAGTAAACAACATTTATGTTCCCATCTTATTACCTGACAGACTGTTTCTTAACCACGTCTATCATTTTCCTTCATCATCTTAGAAATTAATGTTGGTCTCCTCTACTATTCATCACTTCCTCTCCTTGATTTCTAAGGCACAAAGTATAGACACTATGTAGCTTACTTTTCCCAGTATGAATTTGGATGCATGTCCATAGCATTCTGCAAGGAAAGGTTATTATCCATGAACTTACATACATTCAGGTTTTTAATCACACCCATAGGAAATGAAGACACATATAATGAGATGTAAACTGACTCAGAAAAGTTGTCATCCAAATTCACACTCCACAAAAATCACTGATATACTAACAAAAAAGAATTAATGAACTAACAATGCTTTTGTAGAAAAAAAATAGGACTGAGCATTGAAACCAGTGAAAGACATAAGAAGAGGTAACATACATGCAAATAATGGTTATATGTTTAACGAGAATAAATATATAACAAAATTATAAAATAAACATTAAACATAGTATAAAAGGAAGAATGAAAATAAAAACAGTATTTAAATCTCAGTTATACTTAACAGAGATAAAAATGAAATGTCAGGCAAGAAATAACAAGAATTTAAAACTCAGTTAAACTATATGAAATTATCATTCTTATAGGTCAAAATCAATTGGGTGTTAGCAATTTCAAAAGAATCCATCTAATGTTTATGAAGTCCTAGCTTATTAGATAAATGTCTAAGATGTGAAGTGCTGTAATAAAAATCCAAAAGAAATGTAACACAAGCTGACTACTCTCCAAATCATCACAAACGAAAGAAGGAAAAAACACAATTTATCAAGAAAAACAAATAAAAAACAGCACAAAGTTGGAAGTTAGGATTTAGTATACAGATTTCATTGTTAAAATCTCTCTCATAAATGAAGAGATCATTTCAATTACAGGAATCTTCCATGATCCCAAAGTTATCCATTCCTCTCGCATGTTGGACAGAAACCACTGGTCAGGGGAAGTCTATACTTCATTATTTTAAATAATAAAAACAATAATGCCTACTCAGCCCATTCAAAAGCTCCAATCAATTTTTTTCAAATGTCACAAAACACTTCTTAACACCTACATAACGATCCACCAAAGACTGCCACATAATACAGAACATCTAAAAATCAATTATATACTTAACATCATTAATAAGCTAATGTTTAAAATGTTATTGCATTCATTAGTATTTAAGCATGGCATATAATGACACAATGCAGTTTCACTGAAATGACTGTATACTATAATATAAATAAACCAAGAAAATACACGAATGTAGGTAAATAAGGATATGTGAATGGAAATGTTTATGTTTTTATTGAATTTCCTTCTATATGTTTTACCACTTCCAACTTTACTTGTTATGCACAGGCATTTTTAGGCTTCCTAGGCACACTTACTTTCTTCATAATCTTTCCCATTTCCTTTGAAGATGTTTTCCCACCATCTTTGTAGGAAAGGTGACAACAAGACTGTATATGTTTAAGTAATACGAACATGATGTGTTGACCTACTGGTGAAAGGTGAGATAATTTTTAATATTTAAAAATTTTAAATATTTTTGTTGGAAGATGAGTGAGAATGTATCGTAGCAGGTTACTGATTCAGATTTGGGGTATTTTTGCTGATCACTATAATTAATATTCAGAGACTGAGATTTCAGGTAGCAAAGGATTATCTTTTTTAAATTAAATTTAATTATACTCAAAAAATCTATAATTTAACCATTCTGTAAATGTGTGACTATGTAAATTCTGCTAATATGTTCACAGAAACATCAAAATTTATAAGACCTTCTTTTTGAGAAATATATAATACTTGAGAAAATAAAGTGGGAGCAATTCAGTCACACACATTACCACAAAATCTCAGATGTAGAAATAATTTAGAAATTATACAGATCTTTCTCCTTCTCCTTTACTCTGAAGAGGTAAAATGATACTTGAAATTGCAATAAAGATGGAACAGAGTTAGAATTCAAACCCCTGATTTTCGAACACCATATCAGTGCTCACAAATCTTATAACGTGAAAGAAACTATATGAAACTATTTTCAAAGGTTTTAAAATAAGTAACACTGCTTGGATTGGAAGAATTAATATTGTTAAAATGGTAAAACTACCCAAAGCAATCTACAGATTTGATGCGATCCCTAACAAATTATCCATGACATTCTTCACAGAACTAGAACAAATAATCCTAAAATTTATATGGAACCATAGAAGACCCAGAATTGCCAAAGCAATCCTGAGGAAAAAGAACAAAGCAGGAGGAATAACCCTCCCAGACTTCAGACAACACTACAACGCTACAGTAATCAAAACAGTGTGTTATTGGCACGAAAACAAACATATGGATCAATGGAACAGAATAGAGAGCCGAGAAGTAAACCTATACACCTACAGTCAATTAATCTTCGACAAAGAAGGCAAGAATATAAAACTGGAAAAAGTCTCTTCAACAAGTGGTGCTGGGAAAGTTGGACAGTTGCATGTAACTCAATGAAGATAGAACACACCCTCGCACCATGCACAAAAATAAACTCAAAATGGCTTAAAGACTTTAAGATAAGATATGATACCATAAAACTCCTAAGAGAGATCATAGGCAAAACATCCTCTGACATAAATCGTAGCAATGTTTTCTTAGGTCAGTCTCCCAAGGCAATAGAAATAAAAACAAAAATAAACAAATGGGACCTAATCAACCTTACAAACTTTTGCACTGCAAAGGAAATCATAAACAAAATGAAAAGACAACCTGTGGAATGAGACAAAATAAATGCAAATGATGCAACCAACAAAGACTTGATTTCCAAAATATAGGAACAGCTCATACAACTCAACAACAAAACAACAAACAACCCAATCAAAAAATGGGCAGAAGACCTAAAGAGATATTTCTCGAAAACAGACATACAGATGGCCAAAAGGCACATGAAAAGATGCTCAACAATGCTAATTATTAGAGAAACGCAAGTCAAAACTTGCATGAGGTAAGTCAAAACAATGAGGTACCACCTTATACAGGTCAGAATGGCCATCATTTAAAAGTCTACAAATAACAAATGCTGGAGAGAGTGTGGAGAAAAGGAAACCCTCTTACACTGTTGGTGGGAATGTAAATTGGTGCAGCTACTATGAAAAACAATATGGAGGTTCCTCAAAAAATAAAAATAGAGTTGCCATATGATCCAGCCATCCCACTTCTGGGCATACACCAGACAAAACTATAATTCGAAAAGATACCTGCACCACATGTTCATAGCAGCACTATTTACAATAGACAAGACATGGAAACAACCTAAATGAATGAATAGATTAAGAAGATGGGGTGTATATATTTATACAATGAAATATTACTCAGCCATCAAAAAATAATGAAATAATGCCATTTGCAGCAAGATGGATGGACACAGAGATTATCATTAAGCCAAGTAAGTCAGAAATAGAAAGACAAACACCATGATATCACTTATATGTGGAATCTAAAATACGATACAAATAAACGTATCTATGAAACAAAAACAGACTCACAGACACAGAGAACAGTCTCGTGGTTGACAAGGGGGAAGGGGAGTAGGGGAGGGAAGGAATGGGAGTTTGGGATTAGCAGAGGCAAACTATTATATATAGGATGGATAAACAACAAGGTCCTAAAGTATAGCACAGGGAACTATAATCAATATCCTGTGACAAGCCATAATGGAAAAGAATATGAAAAAGAATTATATATATATATATACACACACACACACACACATATATATATATGTATAACTGAGTCACTTTGCTGTACAGAAGAAATTAACAAAACATTGTAAATCAACAATACTTCAATAAAAATCTTAAAAAATTAAAATTGTTTTAAATTTTAAAAATTAAGTAACACTGAAATTCAACTTTTATACTATGTCAACTGCATTTTTCTGGTTGTGAGCAATTGACAGCTATCAATGGTTGGGAATTTGAACATATACAGATAATGAAAATATCTAAGTCAACAGCGTTATCTATACAAAAGGCACTATACAAAAGTAACCAAGTTTTTAAAGTATTAGTTAAATGTAAGAGAAAAATGTCATCTGACATAACTTAATCTATATGCAGTCTCAATGTAAATGAAGGCAAATGAAAGCTTGCAGGGGGAACTCTCTATAGTATTTTTATTTCTTGTAGCTATAGCATAACCATTATGCACATGTGTTCTTGATTTGGACTCCACCCCCTAAGTCTACCTCCTGGCTCTAACAAAGTTATTTAATCTGTGCTTCAGTTTACTCATCTGTATAATTTAAACAATAATAGTACCTACCTCATGGTGTTGTTTTGAAGATTCCATCATAGAATGCATGAAAGTACTTAGAATAGTATGAAAGTACTTAGAATAGTGCTTGGCAAACTTAATAAATATTAACTGTCATCATTCCATTTCATACTTTGCTAGTCTTTGGTTTTAAAATATAATTACGGTACATTTAGTCATTCTGAATTAGGACACAGTCTATCTTCACTGCCTACTAGGTCTTACACCATCAAAAAACAAGTAGATTACACTCACTTAAAAAACTGAAATAATACAGTTATTGCAGAATAAAAATACATTGACTTAGAGATGATATTTCCATTTTTAATGTATAAACAACATGGATGAACTTTTTTTTACTTGCTGTAAATATCAAAATAAATGTGGCCTAATACTCTACTGGTAATTACCTCCATTTAACAATTTTAATGAAATGCAGTTAATTATTTCTGAGTAACAAATCTAACTATCATTATTTGCCACTTCTATATTACTTCCTAAGTTTTCTTATGTGCTTGGGTTTCTTTTTTTCCTGAATCATTCAAGTTTAAAATGGTAAGGGCAAATGTGAAAGATATTATTTAATGATCATCAAGTAATATTTGAGTAAGACTACTGATGATAATAATATTATAAGGAAAACAGCACAGATTTGAAATTTCAAGAAAGATATATAAACACACTACAAAATATACTGGTCAAAATGCACATGGTGTATTATTTCTCAAAAGGTTCTAAAGAGTTATTTAAACACCACAATATAAAAATGACTGTGCAGTATGTGCAAGAATGTTATATGTAATCTTTCATACCTTCCTCACAATTCAGACATAACAAACTATGAGAGGATAAGTGAGTTGCCCACAACCAGACAATATATAAGTAGTGTTGTTGGGCCCCAGTCTCAAATCTCCTTGACACCAATTTTATCCTTCTTAACACTTATCATATACTGCCTTCCAGCCACTGATATAATGTCATTAACAGCCAGCACCAGAATAAGCTTTATTTTACTGTAGCAATTGGTATATCTTCTATTCCCTCATGATAAAAAAAAAATTCACTGTATTTCTCCTTTACCATATAGCCTGCCAGATCTCAGAGGTTCAACTATAGTGAACTATCCTGTCCTAATCCATTGCAAGTTGATACTTTTTTCACTTGCCCTAGAAACTGAGGGAAGATAACTTAATTGAGACTGTGGGACAAGTGATAAAAGTAGAATCCCGATTTTTGGAACTTACCACAATATTCACTTTAATGAGACTAAGTAGATACCAACTCTGTCCCTCAAAAATGCAAATGCATTATATCTGAACAATTTTTACTTAGATACTGCCATAATATTAATATTCACAGTTATCAACAGTAGTCATAAAATATTGATATTCTATAAGACACTAAATTTCAAACACTGATTTCCTATAACACACTAATTGTAAAGTTTGTTAGTAGTTGATAAACCTTTTCTGTAAAGAGCTGAGAGTAAGCATTTTCAACTTTGCAGGTCATATAGTCTGTCAACTCTTATTGTAGCCTGAAAGCAGCCACAGACAATATATTAACCAATGAGTATGGCTGTGTTCCAATAAAACTTTATTTAGAAAAATAGGCAGTGTACCAGATTGGACTGCAGGCCCAAGTTTGCCAGTCCTAGCCACAGTCCACTAGTCATGTGTTGACAGTCTAAAATCCTTCACAAAGAGACTGCAAATGAAGACACATGGCTTATTCATGTTAAGCAAAGAAAAATAATTTTTCCAATTAACTTTTTTCAGCAGTTATCTCTGAAGAAGTTTCATGCAGGATGGGTGCACAAAATATAACCCAAATAGAGCTGATTTTTTTTTACCTCTTTAAAAACTTATTTATTTTTCATTTTTATTTATTTAATTTATCCTGGTTGTATCAGGTCTTAGTTGTGGCATGTGTGCTCCTTAGTTGCAGCATGCATGTGGGATCTATTTCCCTGACCAGGGATCAAACCTGAGTCCCCTGCATTGGAGGGCAGATTCTTAACTACTGCACCACCAGGGAAGTCCCTGAGATTTTTTTAAAAGACCACTTTGTTGACCATCTATCTGTCACAGTGTTGATTAATTGTGTTCATTCCTAACCCAAAGCACTCTGGTAACTCAATAAAGATCTATTTACCAAAACCTATTAGAAACTAATTATTTCATTCAAATAAGTAATAATAACAATAGCAACTTCCCTTTAGACGTGTGTTGAATGTCACCACATTATTGTTAAGGTGCTAAATGTTATAGCTGCTTTACATGTACTATCTCAAATTTTGACAACAGTTCAGGCAGATCAATAACTATTCCATTCTTTTTTAAATAAGGAAATTAAACTTCAGTACCATGACCAAAGCCACCCAGCAAGTAAGTGCCAGAGTTCAATTCCACATCTCGATTACAACTTGCTGCTTTCCATCTTCAAGGAGTCCAATCCTCTCAGTCTCCTGAGGATTGGGGAAGGGGACTCTGAATCCAGCTCAGGCCACAGATAGTGAATCTTTCTCAAAAGCTAGGGGCAGAATGGGTCTAAGGGAAGAGGGTCAAAAAAAAAGTTACCCATTCTGAGATCCAAGGGAGTGAGTAGGCCCAATGAAACTTATGTGCTCAGAAGGAGGGTCTTTATTAATGTTAGAAAAAATAAATGAAAAAAGTAAATCCATCAAATAATTTTTAAAACTTAGGGGCTTCCCTGGTGGCGCAGTGGTTGAGAGTCCGCCTGCCGATGCAGGGGACACAGGTTCGTGCCCCGGTCCGAGAAGATCCCACATGCCGCGGAGCGGCTGGGCCCGTGAGCCGTGGCCGCTGCGCCTGCGCGTCCGGAGCCTGCGCTCCGCAACGGGAGAGGCCACAACAGTGAGAGGCCCGCGTACCACAAAAAAAAAAAAAAAAAAAAAAACTTAAAAAAAAATTAGGTGCTGAATCTCAACTGAATTTCTCAAACCCACTTGACCCTAAGCAGTCGTCATAAATTCTACAGTTGTCTGTACGCCATAATAGTGAACTGCCAGTCAGTCAGGAGCCATATTTCTTCTATAGATCAGTCTTTTTTTAAATGAATTTATTTTATTTTTGGCTGCACTGGGTCTTCATTGCTGCATATGGGCTTTCCTCTGGTTGCAGTAAGCAGGGGCTACTCTTTGTTGAGGTGCGTGGGCTTCTCATTGCAGTGGCTTCTCTTGTTGCGGAGCACGAGCTCTAGGCACACGGGCTTCAGTAGTTGTGGCACATGTGCTCCGCAGTTGTGGCTCGTGGGCTCTAGAACGCAGGCTCAGTAATTGCGGCACACGGGCTTAGCTGCTCCGCGGCATGTGGGATCTTCCCAGACCAGGGATCGAACCCATGTCCCCTGCATTGGCAGGCGGATTCTTAACCACTGCACCACCAGGGAAGCCCTATAGATCAGTCCTTTGCAGTTAAGTACAAGCCAATTAATTTGGGCTATTAATTACTCTATGCCTGCTAGGTCTCATAAGATGTGTGGCAGTGGAGGAAACATTCACAGCCAGTTTAATGTTGCAGCCACTTTGTCTTGCTAGAATGTCCTTCTACCCCATTTTTCCATTTCCAAAGCCTGCCCCACTCTTCAGTTTCCAGCACAAATGATACATTCCTTGTAAAGCTTTCTTTGAGCATCAAAAGCAAATGTATTTTTTTCACATCCTTACTGAGAATATTTCTCTATATAGTTTTATGTCCTGTAAGTATTGTACGGTGCAATTAGGAGCCAAAAAATTGGTGCAACTCCAAGTAATAAACCTATTCACCTCCTTTGCCCTGCTCACACTACTAATCCTAACTGCCCCCATCATAATATCCAACACAAATTTCTACAAAAATAACAAATACCAACTTTATGTAAAAAATATCGTCCTCTGCGCCTTCACCATCAGTCTAATCCCAATAACAATATATCTCCACATTAATCAAGAAGCACTTATCTCAAACTGACACTGAGTTACTATCCAAACCTTCAAACTTACACTCAGCTTTAAAATAGACTACTTCTCACTCATGTTCATGCCTGTAGCACTATTCATCACTTGATCCATCATAGTACAGTCTCATGTCTCAGCGACCAAAGGGGATTGGTTCCAAGACTCACACATCCTCCGCACCCCAGTATATCAAAATCTGTGGATGCTCAAGTCCCTTGTACGAAATGTCATTGTATCTGCATATAAGGTATGCACATCCTCCTGTATACTTTATTTTGATTAATTAATTTATTTATTTAGGCTGCACCAGGTCTTAGTTTCGGCACGGGGGCACTTAGTTGGGGCATGCGTACGGGATCCAGTTCCCTGACCCGCGATCGAACCCAGGCCCCCCGCACTGGGAGCACAGAGTCTTACCCACTGGACCTCCAGGGAAGTCCCCTCCCGTATACTTTAAATCATCTCTAGATTACTTATGATACCTAAAACAATGTAAGTGCTATGTAAATTGTTGCCAGAGAGCGGTAAATTCAAATTTTGCTTTTTGAAACTTTCTGGAACTTTTTCCCCCAAGTATTTTCAATCCATGGTTGGTTGAATTGACAGATGGGGAACCCACAGATATGAAGGGCCGACCATAAAGTTACAGGTGGATTTTCAAGTGTGAGGGTTGAAGGGTTAACTCTACTTATAAACACCTGTGTGCTTGATTTATTACCTCTGCTAAAGAGTTAAGTTCTTGGAGAGCTTTCTGAGAGAATGGACTATGATTTCTTCACCTTTGTACCTCTTATAATATCTAACGTAATGTTAGCCATTCTCTACACTTTGAATGAATAAATAAACTGGCATACCTTTTGGTATGTAGTGAATTAACTCAAGTGGATAAACTTCAGAGTGATGAAAATTAAAACCCAGCACCCAAGAAAACTCCTTAAACACACAGGTGTGTACACATGCACACACATACCCTTAGCACTGCTATGGGACCCTGCTCCTCTCATAACACAAACTTCTTTTCAGTTTGATACATAAAAAAAAACAGACCAAAATGGACATTTATATAAAGAAGGATATTTAACATTGCATGGTAAAAAGAAACATGGAATGACTTAATCATCTTAGTTCTGATTCATGCTTACTTGGCCTGCAGTTCCAGACATAACTTGGTCAAAGGCTGTGAGTGCTAATTAGCATTCATTATTTTTCCCTGTTTCTCATTGTTCAAAACTGTTAAGTGGATAATAGAATTGGCACTGATAAATACTCATTGAACTCTTCAGGAGGAAAAAGACATTGTGATAAATAGAAGCAAAAAGCACTGTGTTTTTTATGAAGTGTTACCACGTCCATGTTCTTTACTACCATCATATGCTGCAGCTCATCAAAATACATGGGCACTGCCTTCAAGAAGTACACTAAATTGTAAGAAATTGAGAGTGGAAATCCTGTCTTACTCATTTTTATGTCCCTAATCTAGCACAGTGCCTTAAACATAATGGGGACTCAATAAATATTGCTTGGGTTGAAATGAGAAAATCTATTAAATATCTAGTGCTCCAGAATTACCATACTCTGAAAGATAAGTTTTACTCTTTTTAATAATAATGGCAGCCAAATGCTTACAAGGTACCAGGAACTCTCCAAAGTAGTTTATGTAAGTTATCTCACAATATTTGCTCATATTTTAATTCTCACAATAACAAATGAGGCATTGAGAAGATAAATAATTTTCCATAACTACGTACAAATGGTTGAGTGAGGATGTCAAATAAGACAGCATCATTTCAGAAACCATGCTTTAAATCACTGCACTTTCTTGCCCTCCCAATACAAATGTTCACAAAAACAATTTTACTTACTTTTAAATAAGGTAAATAAATTATTAAACTTAGTGTACACACAGGGAAAAGACAGCATCAAATGACTGTTACAGATCCATTAATCAAATCAATCTTTGGAAATTTGACTAATCTTTTTTACAGCAGATATGAATTAATGATTTGATCTTAACTCTGATCTAGTATTTTGTACTTATGCAAACCATTTGTGGATTAAACTAACAATATACCTCATATTTTATCAAGTCTTAATGAGTATGCTATGTTTGTATCACACTGCATCAGTTATTCATAAGCATTCATCATCTAAAAGTATTTTAGACATAATTTGTCTAACTTTAATATATTTACTAGATAAATACATGAATTTAAATACTTGAAAATAGTGTCTTTATGTATATATATATATTCCATTATATAATAAATACCTAAAATAGTATGCATGTGTATGTATGTGTGTGTATATATATGTGTATATATATATATGTGAATTAATATATTTATATTCATCCCAATATCCTATAAATAGTATCCAATTCTTCCAGAAACCTATAATTTGGGTGGGAATACAACCTATATAAACAACTAACTAAACTACATTCAGTCAAAAGCTAGGGATAAGCAAGGGAGTTCTATAATCACACGTGTGCCTGTGTGTGTTTACCTCAATGCCACATACAGACTTGGTGAAAATGCCAATCACAGACTTTGAATACGACTGGATAATTAATAATAATGAAAATGACATGCTGTGTATTTACTGATTAAACAAGATTAAAAACTGCAGTCAGATAAAAAATGATCTGCTTTTGTCTCATCTTAAAAAACTAAACCCTTCTATACCAACATTAAAAGATTTTTTCCATTTGAAGACTTTAAATATAAATACCATGCAGTTTGTTTTTACTTTGTCTTTACTCTTCAAATACAATTCCGAACATTCTAAATGTTTGACGCAGACATTCTTTGTGTTGGAAAATTTGCTCTTTTTGTTACAATAACTGTTTTTGAAACAACAGGAAACAAAACAAAAATCCAAGAAGTTCCAGAAGTTTCAACTTTATCATTGACTTCATAAAAAATTTTTAATTACATGCAAATAGATCTCTATTTGTCATCTGAACACATAATGTACCGACTAAAAGCCAGAAAGCAAAGTATGTTGTAAAGTCATTCTAAACTTCAACTGCATTCCCAGTGGCCATACTCATAAAAATGATGTGGAGAGGGCAAGCATAAGGAGATTTTCTTAGAAACTTTGAAATAGGATCCAAAGATGAAACATTAGTGTTCATTGCAGCACTATTTACAGTGGAAGCAACCTAAATGTCCATTGGCAGAGGAACGGATAAAGAAGATGTAGTACATATATACAATGAAATATTACACTCAGCCATAAAAAAGAACAAAATAATGTCATTTGCAGCAACATAGATGGACCTAGAGATTGTCATACTGAGTGAAGTAATAAATCAGACACAGAAAGACAAATATATGATATCGCCTATATGTGGAATCTTAAAAAAAGGGTACAAATGAACTTATTTACAAAACAGAAGTATAGTCACGAATGTAGAAAACAAACTTATGGTTACTGGGGGGAAAAGGCGGGGGGATAAACTGGGAGATTGGGATTAATAATATACACACTACTATATATAAAACAGATAACTAATAAGGACCTACTGTTTAGCACAGGGAACTCTACTCCATACTCTGTAACGGCCTATATGGGAAAAGAATCTAAAAAGAAAAAAGAGTGAATATATGTATATGTATAACTGATTCACTTTGCTGTACACCTGAAACTAACACAACACTGTAAATCACCTATACTCCAATAAAGTTAAAAAAAAGAGAACTTTCAAATCATCACCCGAAGGTCTCATTACTTGTGACACCAGATACAAGATTTAAGTATCATAAATTACAGAGAACTTCCCAAAACTTATCTGAAAAATCTTTGATTTTTTTGCCTTGTCCATGATTAGTTTAAAATAATATTATTATGATCTCCTGCTGACCATAACAAAAGTAAAAACTAATTTATCCATGATTATTAAAAATAATAAAATTCTGAGCTTCTGCTGTTGTACTTAAAAATAACTAAATTGACTTATATTTACAAGATACGTCCACATAAGTTAGCTTGTTTTATCTTCACAACAACTAGGGAGGATTTGAGCTGACATTTCCAAATGTAGCAGTTGTGGAACTTGCATTCAAGTGCTCTGATTAACACATCTATCTTGAGGTGAATGGTGAATCAAATTCAGGAAACGCATCAAGGAAATAATAGTAAAGGCCAATGAGGCCAAAGGGAATTGGGAACAGGAATCAGTCTTTCAGCAGTTCGTGGAATTCAAACTAAGGTACTGGCTGCATTTCGCTGGTCTCTTGGAATAGGTGCTTCTGGTACATTGATTATACCCAGTGGATTCATTCTTGTTTTCCACTGTAACCTAATATCGATAACTTTTGTGCCTACTAATACGCTTGACAACTCTAGACAATCGAGTACATATTAATGAGAGGTTTTAAGATAACATGACATCCTATTTAGAGGCTGGGCAAGTTTTAATGAGACAAAACTATCCCCCATCCCCCACGTTCCCAACCTTACTCCTCATTTCAGTGTAGTAAATCATGAAATTATGTCAGTTCTTCCTCCATGATGTCTCTAATGACAAAGGTTAGGGCAAAGGTTCAGGGTTTCGTAGCACTGAAAATTACTTCCATGATTATCTCCCTCCTTTTAGTGGTTCCTGTACATTACTGATAGATTAAATCTTACTTTTTTAACCTTTCTGTCCCGATCAATAGCTCACAATATTGCACACTACCAAATTCAAATTCTTCAAAATGACAGTCATTCTAGTTCTTTAACTGGCCTCACCTTAATATTATTTTTGTCTCCCTATTCCCCTACCAAGGTCTCAGTTCCAATCAATCGAACCTTTAACACAGATTCAATTTGCTGTCATTAGTTTTTTAAAAACCGCTCTAATTATCAATCCTTTCATTGTCAATTATACATCAGGTAATGTTATCAGAGAAATACAGAAATAGATTCAAGTGCTAAGAATAAAAGGTAGTTCTTCCTTTTTCAAAATCTAAGTCAATGCTATAAAATACACAGTCAAATCTTATGTATGCAAAGCCATCACAAACGCCAGGATCTGTAGAAAGAAATTTTAAGAAGTTTGTATATTTAAAGTGGAAAATTAAAATTTTAAAGTAGCTTCCTTAAGTGTTTTACTCACTTCTGTGCCCTCTTAAGTGGTGTACACTGTTCGTTTAACATTATATTGATAACACTGAACAACACAGGAACTTAGAGGTCATTTTCGCTAATATCTCATCACATCCTTGGACACATTCTATAATGTCTTTATTATTTTTTTTTTTAAATTTTGTGCTTGAAAAAACTCGTAAGAGGAAACTACATGAGGCAAAATTATCCATTTTCAGGAAACGTAAATTTTAAAATTCTTCCCTATATTCCACTTAAACCTGTACTTCTTTCAGCTTTGACCCCACTTTCCTAATTCTTACCCCACACAGAACAAGTTTTCTCTCTCATCTGATGCCCACAAGTCATAAAATTTTATGATTCTCTCTTTTTCTTTTTTTTTTTGGCCGTGCAGCTTGGGGAATCTCACTTCCCTGACCAGGGACTGAACATGGGCCCCAGCAGTGAAAGTGCCGAGTCCTAACCACTGGACCACCAGGGAACTCCCTGATTCTCTTTAATTATACTCTTAAATTAGCAATATTTTTTGCTATCACATGGCTCATACTGCTACTGTATGGCCCAGTTCCCACTATCCTTTATTACGGTCTACATTTTTAGTTTGAATTCAGACATGAAAAACAGAGAACCACACATATTAGAATTATATGTGAAATAAGTCTTTTTGACTTATTTCACATATGATGATTAAGGGCTGCTTCTGAGAAATTAAAAATAGGCTTCAGTGACACCTTATCTGTACACTGTCAAGATCTTCTTGGTTTAAAACTGTTAAAATGGTTATGAACAAAATGACCTGGGACAGACTATTAGATATATTCCATATATGTGTGTTTATGGTTAGGGCATATATTGATATGTATAAAATTTTTATAATTTATACAATATAAATTATATGTTATATTTCATTTCTTTATAATCAAGCACCAAGTGTAAAGAAAACAAAAGGGCAAGTATACCAGGCTTCAATTAGATGATTAAGTCTTCTCTAGGAAACTCCCCTGAAATACTTCTCCAGACGGACTGAACACTGCTAGTGTATAGCAGGCCAATACTTCCCAAGGCAATTCATTATGGCTTTAAGCATGCTAGATTTCATCTCAGCATAAAAAATCCTCATCTGTCATCCTATCCTCTTCCCCATCCTCTGTTCCTACTTTATTCTGAGTCTTTAGAGCATTTGTGTTTCCTTGTTTAAACGATAGTCCTTCAAATTTTTCAGACTCAAGCATTTAGTTTTTGGAACAACCAGGAACAGAAGTCAGTATATTCTTATTTTATTAGATTTGGTAAAGACCTTTTGCATGCAAGCTGATAGAGTAGTTACTCTGTACAAACTAAAGCTTTATAAAGCATGGTATTTCCCTTATGGAATTTATAATCTAGTAGAGATAAAAGGACTTATATGCAAATAATAATATAATCACACTCTCAAGCATGAGGAGAAAGCATGTGATATATATGTGAAAGGCTGAGTGGAGTCAAATTAAATACTATGGCCACAACTAGAAGTGCCAAAAAAGTGTTACCAGAGGTGATGTCTGAACATTCCAAATTGTCTCCTATCTCATAAATTTCTTTAAATCAACCAGGTTAATCCAAATCTAAGTAATCATTTTACAGGGAGTTTCTAACAAAAGAGGTAAGTCAAAAATGCTGAGCATTCCCGAGAGGTTTGCACAGTGCCAAATATGAATATTTGTTGACTAAAAGGAAAAAAATATCCTGCTGCTTGCTAAGACTAGCACACATCTAAGACTGTTCATTGGAAGATGCAACTCACTGACACTGTATTTTCACATTAGAAGGGCATTCCAATTTTTTTATATGTAAAGCTATTAATACTTTAAATATTTTCTTGGGCCACTACCATAAATAAATTTGAAATAACAATATAAAGGCAAAGAAAAATTAAAAAGGAAAAGAAAAAGTTACAACAGCTCATCTTTTCCCAAGCGGGGAAAAAATCAGTTCTCACTTATGCTTAAATCAATTATCCATTCATGAATTAAGGTATTTATGAAAGATCTCTGGTACAATGATTGACCATGTCATGATCATTTTCATCACCTGCATATATATTCAAAAAGCAAAGGGTAGGGTTGATCTGACAGCGCTGATACTGATTTGCTCCTCCAAATGGCAGAGCAAGAGCCAAAGACAAGCGCACCACACAATCAAACAGGACTGGAAGAGACAGCATTATCTTAGCTGTGATTTTCCATTTCTCCAAACAGGCTGCAATATAATCAATGGTTTACTCCTTTCCTTAGAGATTTCTAAAACATTTAAGCCAACCATATCTTATTTGTCAAGAATGATACATAATGGCATCTTCTAAAACTTCTAGAAAAAAAATCTCTGATATTGTAAGATGCCAACAGTTTTAAGTGATAAGGTGACTGTACTCCAAACTGTTCATAAGAAAGAAACTGTTCTTAAGAGAACAGTATAAACAAGAAAAAGAACACTTCAAAATAGGCTTTGATTGATAAATCATTTTTATTTACACTGGTGAAAAGAAATCAATTCAAATGAGGTTTGACATCCTTTGGCCAAATGCTACTCGATATTTTTACTCTCATAAATATATGCCTTCTTTACTCTTATTACTAAACTTCACAATAATTTACTGTTTCTCATTTTTCCCTTATGAGAACAGTATACCTTGAGAGCCACATAAAATGAACATTCCAACCAGTTTCATATTTTCTGCATAACTCTGGAGAAGGTAATAAGAGGTATTTATATGATGTAATTTTCTTTGCATTCCATGAGCATATTTATCTTTTTCTGTTATTTCTATATCCACATATTAAATATAAAAGATTCTCTTTTAAAGTGAATTTACCATGCATGTTAAATACATGCTGTGCAGCTGCACCTGCTTTACATAAGACCAAAGTAAAAATGCACATATATGTATAGTCAAACCTCAATTATGATGGGTTGATTAATCAGTAGAATTTTGAGTACCATATTGCTGTGTGATAAGCCTGTGACATAGTATAGAATCTGAGGTCTGTGATTCTCTGTCTAAATTTGCCTTTGAACACAGCAAATTTGTCTGTATCCAAGACATATTGATGATAAGAGTCAATGTTCTTTCATGTTCAAGTAAGGAGGAAAATGTAAAATGGTAAGATATTTCCCAATTTCAGAGATGTTAAAATGTGAGGGGAAAACGTGTATCTTAGAATCTATGAAATATGCCAAATGTCCTCTTCAGCCTGAGCAACTTGTATGATGGTAGTAATCTTGATTTTACTCCAGACTGCAGGACAGCATGTAGACAATGAAAAATACTGTAGGAATGGAAGAGATGCTTTCCATCTTCTTCCTGCTTCTGTCAGTAATTTTTAATGTTTTTGGGAGAGTAACTACCAATACTGTCCAAAGTGGCAGTTACACACCACCCATCGTGTTCTTTGATGAGTCCCTTTCATTTTCTACCTTTTGGGTGTTTGCTTATTCACGTAGGCATGAAAGTAAAAATCCAGTCAGTTTCACAGTCTAAGAACCCAAGCAAAATAATGGATTTTACCTTATGTCTAGATACGACATATCTGTACATCATGACAAATAATATTTTTGGATATTCAGCGTAGAGTACAGGTTTCTGTGCTCTCTGGGGTGAGACAGGAACTCACGAGTATTTATTCAATATAAGCAGCAACACAAAGGGCAAATGCTATTTATCCTTTTCAGAGAGTAAATTTTATGCATACATATACATGAATATATTTCCCAAAATGTGATAATAAATGAATAAAAAAGCACTAGAAATTCTCAACATATTTCATATTGAAAGAATTTTTCATCAAGCCTACAAAAGATTCACCATAAATGACAATGTGAGACAATGGGGCTAAGATTAATAGTGTTAGGGTCAATAAAAAAGTGGAAAAAAACTATAAAAGAATGCTTTCCAGAGGCAGAACTTCTAAAAAGAAATGTCTCAAAAATTTAACTAGGCAAATTCTCTGCAAATACCTATTAGAGTGACCATTTTTTTTCTTTTCTTGCCCTAAAGACTCAAAGCACCACATATGGATGTGAGGAATATATCATCAATCACATGATTTTACAACTGAAAGGAAACTGAATTCATGTGACACAGACTTTTTATTGTGAAGAGGAGGAAACTGAAGTTCAAAGGAATGAAGTGTGTATCATCGATTTTCACATGTAAAGCTAGCAACACGGCCAAAATTAAAAACACTGAATCTTAGTCAAGTTTTCCTTGTCTTTCAAAAGCATTACCATGGTATGATATATATGCGTATACACACATATATAGTTATTATATTCTTACATTATAGTCAAAAACACAGGAAACAGCTATTTTTAATATTCACTGTAACTGTTATGACAATCAAAGAGTGGCCTGTTATCTAGCCTGTAGATATGTTCTCTAAACTATTTTTTCCATAGAAGAAATCATGTCAAATATGTCATGTCTTCAGGTTTGTAAGAAAGTATCAAACTATGGTGTGAACAATCTTATGGAAGTCACAGAATGCTTGACTAGGCACAAACCATAGCGAATATCAATTATAATTTTCTCGTTTTTACAGTTGAAGAGGCTGTGGCTCAATGGTTAAGGGATTTGCTCAAGGTATCTCAATTAGTTCAAAGTAAATCATTCCAGGTGACCTACATTTGGCTAATTATAAACATACTGTGCAAATATATAAGAGATGCACCTCCTCCCAGACAGATGCCAAGCAACTTAACCTCTCTAACATCCTTGTCTCTACATCTAGGACCAAGTCCAGCCTGCGTCTTAGGCTCTGCAGAATATTCAGAAACACAAGACCATCACAGCCCATACTTGGTATTGTATTCATTCAGAGGAATACAATACAGGAGCAAGCAGGCTGGCAGGGCAGCATTAGTCATTCCTTTTGAAAGAGTCTGTACAACATTCCATATAGTCATCCATGAGGTATTCTCATTGACTCTCCAGAAGAAACCCACTGTCCATACTGGCCAGGTGTGGGAGTCTTCTTGGTTTAAGAACCTCATGCAATATAAGAACCAAAATCTCCTGTAACAGTTCCACAGCAAAGGTTCCAGTTTTGAAAGTCACAGCATTCAGAAAAGCTACTGCCTCCCAGTAAGCCATTTAAAGTTTTCTCAGTCCTAAAACAATTCACTAATCATTCATTAATTTTAATTTTATTATAATCAATACTATCTTCTAGTATACTTGGAATATTATCTTCACCAAGTTTCCAGGGTGAACTAGGTTTCCTGGTCAAACTGTCATGCAGAAGAGGAATATTATTTTTAACTTACCAACGAATCTTCAAGACCATTAAAGAAATAAGATCCTTTTGAGACTTTTTGTTCAAGCTCAAGTTTGTGTATTATTCTAAGACAGATCTGCTTGTAGGTTAAGATCCTGGATCATTTATTTAGTCATCTTCTATTAAAAATTATTCAGGGACTAAAATGTACTTGGCATTACTCTAGGAATAATAGTAGTAGTGGAAAACACATAGGAATACCTCTGCTCTCAAAGAGCTTATATTCTAAAAGAGGGGGATAGACTCAATAAATAAATAAATTATATAATACGCTAGAAGGTGCTAACTACTGAGCAAAATAAACCATGGACATGATATAATGAGTCCTTGGTGATGTAAAAGGAGGTTGAAATTTTAAACAAGGTGATACGGTTTTTCCTCACTGAGACTTTTGAACAAAGACTTTTGAAATAGATGAAGAAGAAAGCCACATAGAAAACTATAGATGAATATTCCAGGCAGAAGAAAGGGTCTTATAAAGGCCATGAAGTAAGAGTATTCTTGAAGTCAGGGAACTGCAAGGAAGCCAATGTGGTTGGAACAAAAGAGACAGAAGAAGAGTAAGGAGATGGGGTTAGAGAGGCAACCCATTCTCCTGATACTTTCTCTGAATGCTATAGTACAGTTTCATTATCCAGTTTCCTCTCTTTTGGCTGTTGATGGAAAATTCTACTTTTGAACATGAAAAACTTCAAGGAGGGACATGAAACTCAAATATAGCAGAAACAAAAGCACAGTTGGCAATTGGACAAATGATACAGATAATAAAATGTGTGAGACAGACAGGGTTGTTGTTTTTTTTTTTACACTATACTTACATGAGGGGAAGGAAGTCAAAAAGATGAGAAATTTAATTTGTTCACACATGTACAGTTATAGCATATGATCACTCTCCCCAACATCCTGGTTATCAGAGGAGGTAGAGAAACAGTCTAAAATTGTTCTATTACAAGTCAATCTGTATATAAGACTTTACCATATAATTAGTATTAAAAATATCACGGAAGCAAAGAAGAATACTTTCACTTCAGAAATGGAACAAATTCAAATCACAAAAATCAGGAAAAAAGGAGGGTCTTTATTCCTTACTACTGACCTTACAGAAATAAAAAGGATTATAAGGAATTCTATGAACAATGTTATGCCAATAAATTATATAAGTTCAGAAATGGAAAAATTCCTAAAATGATGCAAGCTACCATAACTATGACACACTGAAAACTATAAAAATTATAGAAAAAAGAACTAAATGAATGAAAAGTCATCCTGTATTCATCAATCAGAAACCATACTATTATGAAGATGACAATAATCCCAGAATTAGTCTACAGATTCAATACAACCCCTATCAAAATCCTAATGGCCTTTTTTTTAACAGAAATGGAAAAACTGAACCTAAAATTTATATGAAAAAAAAATTTATATGGAATTCCAAGGGACTGTGAATAGCCAAAATGATATTGAAAAAGAAGACAAAATTTGGAGAGCTCACACTTACCAATTTCTGAAGGGATAGTAATCAAAACAGTGTGATACTGACATAAGGATAGACATATAGATCAATGATGGAATTCAGAATCCAGAAATAAACTCTTACTTTTATGGTTAATTGATTTTTGACAAGGGCACCAGGCAATTCAATGGGGGAACAAATAGTCTTCTCAATAAATGGTGCTAGGACAACCAGATATCCACGTGTAAAAGAATGAAATCAGACCCCTACCTCATACCATGTACAAAATTTAACCCAAAATGGATAAAATGGATAAAAGAGCTAAATTTAAGGGCTCAAATTATAACAAAACTTAGAAGAAAATATAGGAGTAAATGTTTGTGACCTGGATTAGGTAATGATCTCTTAGATATGACACAAAAATTATATATAACAAAATAAAATATCAACAAATTAGACTTCATCAAAATTTAAAACTTTTGTGCTTCAAAGGACAATCAATAAAGTGAAAAGACAATCCACAGAACTGTTGAAAATATTTTCAAATCATATACAAGGGACTTGTACCTAGAATGTATAAAGAACATTTACAACTCAGTGATAAACAGACAACCCAATTTAAAAATAGGCAAAGCATATAAATAGGCATTTATCCTAAGAAAATATACAAATGGCCAATAAAGAAATGAAATGATGCTTAACATCATTAGTCAAAACCACAAAGAGATACCACTTCACATCCACTAGATGGTTATAATCAAAAAGCAGATAATAAGTGTTTGTGAAGAAGGCAGAGAAACTGGAATCCTCATACATTACTTAGTGGGAATGTAAAATGGTGCAACCACTTTGGAAAAGTTTGATAGTTCCTCATAAGGTTAAATATAGAGTTGACCCAGTATTCTACTCCTAGGTGTACACTCAAGATAAATGAACACATACGTCCACAAAAAAACTTGTAGATGCATGGTCACAATAGTACTATAATAGCCAAAAAGTGGAAACAACCCAAATGATAATCAACTGATGAACAAATAAAATGTGATATATCCATTCAATGGAATGTTATTGGGCAATAAATTGAAATGAAGTACTGATACGTTTCAACATGGATGAACTTCAAAAATGTTGCACTGAGTGAAAGAATTGAGTGACAAGACATTACATATCATATTCCATTTATAAACAATGCATAGAATAGGCAAATATACAGAGACAGAAAGTAGATTAGTAGTTGCCTAGAGCTGGGGGCTTGGGGGCAAATGGAAGGTGAACTGTTAATAGGTACAGTGTTTCTTTTTGTGGTGATGAAAATATTATAAAACTGATTATGGTGATAGTTGCACATCTCTGTGAATATACTAAAAGTCAATGAATTGTACATTATAAATGGATTAATTGTATGGTATATACAATATATTGCAATAAAGCAATTACCCAAATAAGAGTTTTTTAATGCCAAGGAAGAAAAATGTCCATACCAACAACCAAGCAGACCAACACAAAGATTCCAAGAACACTTTTAGATATGCGGTGATGTACTACGCTCAGAGTACCAGAGAGATGAATTTTTCAATGAGCCTTAACAGTGATTTATTTATACTTAGAAGATTTCATTCTGTCAAATCTATTTTCCTGTAGAACTCTTTTTAAATGATGGAAGAAAATTAACCTACTGACCAATTACCAGGTATCAATTACAGGATGGGTGTGTTGGTTGAAGACACTCTCCAGCACTGTCTCTACATAGTTTCAGAAAACTGAACATTCAGATAAATATCATGGTGGCCACTGAGCTATAGTGGGAGAGAAAACTCCAATGGAAAAGGCCTGAAAGCTTGCTTCTACAGGCTCTGCCTACACAGTGAAGGGTCTGGGACAGTGAAATAAACCAATGAAAGTTAAAATGTGTAAATCCAAACTGAAAATGGCCTAACACATGAAAAAAATTATTGACACATGATTAATGCACATTTGAAGAAAATATGCTGACTCATGGAAATCAAAGAAATATCAATTATTTGAATTAAATAATCAATTAACTCTTTGAATTAATTCATTTAACAAGCCATATATAGAAGTTATATGGTGTTAGGGTTTGAACAAAAAAGGAGGGGCTGGGACCAATCATTTACTTACTTATTTATTTTTTGGACCAAGCATTCAGGAGTAAAAGTTTAGGAGCAGAATTACAAGAGAAAGATTAGCAGCATTAGCTTTAGAATTTGAGATAGTTTGGCATTTTGAAAATAACAATGTTTGTATGGAATATTTCAAATGTTATAAGAAAATAATCCAAATATGTATGCTATTATTTGGGGGCTGAATTTCCCCTTTTTATACTTCTTTCCCCTTGCTTCTTCTACTTTACCTGTTAGCATTATAAGTAAGCCGAATTGCCAAAAATTATAAAATTATATACTCAATGGTAAAAATTATAAACAACTCTTTCTCAAGGGACCTGTGAAGACATTTTCCCTTCACTACATTGCTTTATTTATTTTTTTTAACATCTTTATTGGAGTATAACTGTTTTACAATGGTGTGTTAGTTTCTGCTTTACAACAAAGTGAATCAGTTATACATACACATATGTTCCCATATCTCTTCCCTCATGCGTCTCCCTCCCTCCCACCCTCTCTATCCCACCACTCTAGGTGGTCACAAAGCACAGAGCTGATCTCCCTGTGCTATTCGGCTGCTTCCCACTAGCTATCTATTTTACATTTGGTAGTGTATATATGTCCATGCCACTCTCTCACTTCGTCACAGCGTACCGTTCCCCCTCCCCATGTCCTCAAGTCCATGCTCTAGTAGGTCTGTGTTTTATTCCCATCCTACCCCTAGTCTCTTCATGACATTTTTTTTCTTAGATTCCATATATATGTGTTAGCATACGGTATTTGTTTTTCTCCTTCTGACTTACTTCACAGACCTGGAGTCTGTCATAAATTGCTTTATATTTAGGTTAATTGTTTCTTTATTACTAACATTTAAGAGGAAACAGAGCAAAATCAAAATATTACTTCTCCAAAACACTAGCCCTTGAATTTGAAGATGTGTTTATCCATATCAATAAAAACACAAAAGCACACACTTCTTTTCAGTAGAACAGCAAGGATCAGGAAAAATCTTAAATTATAAAATTTTGTGTATTAATTTAGAGGAAATTATGAGACATATCGTTTTAAAAATAAGAGATTCTTTAGAGTTGAGATGCGAAGGAGCCCTTGAAGGAACATATTTGTAAATAAGACCAAAATACAATGATTTTAAAATGAGTGATGCAATTAAGTATGAAAATTATACATTTCACCAGTATCTCTCTCAATTTATACACCCACTGCATATAAATGGGACTTAGGCTCTACCTATGTGAAAAATATGTTATAAAAATTACTATTTAAGGAAAAGTTTTAAATATTGGGTTGGCCAAAAAGTTCCTTTGATTTTTAAGTAAAAATAAACGACACATTTTTCATTTTCACCAAGAACTTTATTGAACAATGTGTTCACCCTTTTGTTCCACTGCCTTCTGCCATTTTTCAGGCAACTTCATAATACAATCTTCTGAAAACTTTTATCTTTTTGAGCAAAGAACTGTTCCAGGTGCCTTTTAGTCTTGCAGGGAATTGAAATTTTTTTCCATTAGGAGAATTTTGTAAAGACCGAAATAAATGTAAATCCAAAGGTGCTATGTCTGGTGAATACGGTGACGAATCAGAACTTCCCAGCCAAGCTGTAACAGTTTTTGCCTGGTCATCAAAGAAACACGTGGTCTTGCGTTATCCTGATGGAAGATTATGTGTTTTCTGTTGACTAATTCTGGACACTTTTCGTCGAGTGCTGCTTCCAGTTGGTCTAATTGAGAGCAACTAGTTGGAATTATTTGTTTGGTTTTCTGGAAGGAACTCATAATAGAGGACTCTCTTCCAATCCCACCATATACACAATGTCATCTTCTGTGGATGAAGACCGGCCTTTGGTGTGGTTGGTGGTGGTTCATTTTGCTTGCCCCATGATCTCTTCTGTTCCACGTTATAGTACAGTATCCACTTTTCTTCGCCTGCCACATTTGTTTTTAAAACGTAACATGTTCGTTATCTTTAAGTAGAGGATCACATGTGGAAATACAGTCAAGAAGGTTTCTTCCACTTAACTTATGTGGAACCCAAACATCAAAGCGATTCACATAACCAAGCTGGTGCAAATGATTTTCAACGCTTGATTGGGATATTTTGAGTATGTCGCTGTCTCACGTGTGGTATAATGTTCATTGTTCTCAGTTAATGTCTCAATTTGATCACTATCAACTTCAACTTGTCTACCCGACCATGGAGCACCATCCAGTGAGAAATCTCCAGCATGAAACTTCACAAACCTCTTTTGACGCGTCCAATCAGTCACAGCACCTTCTCCATGCACTGCACAAATCTTTTTTTGTGTTTCAGTTTCGTTTTTACCTTTCTTGAAATAATAAAACATAATATGCCGAAAACGTTATTTTCTTCCATCTTCAGTATTAAAATGGCCACACAAAAATTCAATGATTTTAATAGGTTTTTTTTTAAAATGCACCCTGAGATGACAGCTGTCATAATACAATCTAACAAAATTGTTTCAAATGATGTTAAGGACAACTAAGTGCTACTAGAGCCATCTTACAGAAAAAAAACGAACTTTTGGCCAACCCAATATTTTCATGTTAATTATTTAACACGAGTACATACGCATATATACAAATCCAACTTTATATTAAATATAAAACAATACTGTTTGAAAAAATTGTGTGGCTATTATTTCTATGGATAGGCAATAAAATATTAAATATTGAATAATGATTCAATTACATTTCACTCATTTTTAATTTACTATATAATACTTCAATAAATTTTCCAAGTTTAATTTCATAATTTATATGTCATTAGCTAACTAATTATAACTAATTTGAAACAGTGTGGTTAAATACTTCTTAATGATAGCTAATGAAATATTGCTCAAAATTTTTATTTTATATTTACTAATATTAATAATGGGATTTAGAGAAAAACATTTTAACAATTAAAAAGTGAATAATTTACACATACTAGAAGCTGTATTCTTAATAAACCAAAAATAAATGATGTAATCTGTAGAGAGAATTACTTAAATTCTGAATATTTTCAAACATAGCCTTATTGCCTAGTTGAACTTAAAAAGTTTTCCCATAGCTTTAGTCTTTAGAGTTAAAAGAGCTCAATTTTCCAACTTTCTAACAAAATAAGGCTCCATCATGGTTACAGGGGGAGAGAGAGAAAGTGTCCAATGTTCCGAGACTTGCTTGGAATTAACTGTAAAGAACACTGTTTAAAAAAGAAATGATGGAGTGAGGCAGGCCATTTCCTTAACTCATTTTATACTAACCAAGTTTAAACAATTAATCTCAATAGTTACAATACCTATGCACTAGCAGTCATTTATTTACACATATATTTTCAAATAAGCTATGCCACCAAAATATCCAATAATGTTACAGCACAGCTTATAACTGTTATTTCCCTGAAAACCCAACTACCTTCCTCAATTTGCATTTGCAGAAAAAATTCATAGTCAATTTTCTAACTTATATTCAAGGTTTTCCAATATTTTTCTTATACTTAGAAATTAATTTCTTAGATATGAGTTAAAGTTAATATATACCTTATACATGGTGTTCAGGAGAAGGGGAAAGACTACAGTACTGATGTAATGCTTAAGTCAAAATGCCACTAGATACTGAATCTATAAAGTGTATGGAAAATAAGTGGCAAGATGGACAGAGAGCTTGGTGTGGAGTTAAGGTATCCGTAGAATACTGATCCTCACATTCGTTATCTCAGCTTTTGATAAAACACTGACTCTTCCTTTAAAAAGCACAGCCAAAATACTCCTTCATACTTCCATTTTGTTACACTGGAACACAGAGGAAAAAAACTTTATGAGGTGAAGATGTGAGAAGTCCTCTTCCAAAAACACAGCAATATTAGAAGGCCAGGATCATTTTACAAATTCTTCACATTATCCACCAAAATGATTTACTATACCTTTTGAAATAAATAGATAAAAATCATTATGTAAACCAGATGAGCTTCAAAAGCAAACATCTGTATACCTGCAAATGCAACAATCATTCCCAGGGTTTAAATTCTGAAAGGGTTCTGTTTATTTCTTGGTGGCAGAGATCAAAGGTATTATTCCCTGTTGTTCAGTGAAGAAAGACAGCTACTAAATAATCATCAGGTGGTGTGGCTGCCTTTCAACACATATGTCTCAGAAAAGTCACATATACCAAGTGGCATGTGTCCTAAGTCTGATTCCAGAGATTCATTACTGCCGTAGTGACTGCAGTAAAGGATGAAGAGGGAGGTGATATGCTGGAAAAAGCCACATCTGTATCCTAATATAACATTTTCACATCGCCAATGTTTGTCCCAGTGAAATGTCAACCAGAATGAGGACCTTTCTTGGCCTCACAATCTCGAATAGTTAGGTATCGCCTGGCATTTGAAAACCAACAGTGCAGCTTTTATTGACTTCATCCTTCAGACATTCATTCATTCAAAGAGTTCTAATTCTGGGACAGGCAAAGCTCTAGACACTGGACATATAATGGAGCTTATTTTTATAGATGAAGATAAAGAAAAACAACAGTAAATAAGTAATACAAGAACGATTTTACAGAGTGTAAATCCTCCACCGACATTTGTAATAGTTTTAAAGGATTGAGAGTGACTGGTAGCTACTTAGTTTGGTCAGCAAAGTCATGTCTGAGAAAGTGTCATTTAAGCTAAGACCTGAAAAACAAAGGAAAGCCCACATACTGAATATCTGAGGTAGGAATATTTCCTTCAGGGAAACCTAGTACAGAAAGACTCTAAGGCAAGAGACAGTGTGGCCTGAGGCTAGAGTACAGCAAAAAAGGGAATGGTGTGATGTAAAGAGCTAGGCAAGGGCCACATCATGAAGAAATGTGAAGGCCAGGTTAAAGAGTTCAGATCTCTGTCTTTGGGCAATGGGAAATCAGTAGAGTAATATTACTTGTTCTATTAAAAGACTATTTCATCTGGGGAAGGGATAAGGGAAGTTTACATATAGAGTGACAAAAGCAAAAAGATAAAAAAAACAACTGCGATAGTCTAGGTGAGAAACGATGGGGATATAAAACAGTGATAATGAAGAACACAGAGAAGTGGAGAGATTTAGGATATGGGTAGAGATGACAAGATTCACAGATTATATATGAAGTACTTCCTGTAAGACCTATGAGTAATAAACTTCACTATTTCAATTTTTCTTTGCTCTGTTGTTGAACCATGGCTCACGATCTGGCACCCTGTGCTCCACTCCACAAACTTTAATTTAACAAAGTCATAAGTTGTATGTGTGTGCGTGTAGCCATGTGTTAATGACAGTAGAAAAACAAGGCAATATCTGGAAGAGAAGAGGATCAAATAGCTTATTTTTGTTTTGATTTTTAAATTAGAAGATACCAAAACATATTTGTAGATACACAGAAATTAATATTAAAGGAGGAGAAGTATATAATTTCAGGAGAAAATATATGAATAAGTTGAGAAGAAGTGAAATCCAGAGTCCAAGTGGAAGCACTGGACTTGAATGAAAGTAGGTATACTGTCAACCACAGTAAAACAGCAGAGCAGATCAAGAATGTACATTTAGTACCAGATGAGACAGTAGATTTGTAGGTGGACGAACATAGGAACTTGGGTATGTTAACTATTTTTCTCAAAGAAGTAAGAAGCAAGGTAAGCCATGTGGGAAGCAGGAAATACTGTGGGAGGAAGGTCTGAAGAGAGAGAAGGTACAAAATCATTTCGGAGAATAGGAAAGAGAAATTGAACAGGATGCCTGGGGATGCTGAGTGCTTATTTGAGAATTGTGGCTCTGACTTTAAAATGAGATCAGTCAATGCTGTTTAGCTATTTGCATGCAGGCTTTGGGATGGCTTGTTATAACCAAGGCTGTAAACCAAAATTTACAGAGTAATTTTAGGATAAAAAAAGTGATTTATCATCAGACTATACAAGGGTTTTCTCCTCGTGCTGACCACATTTTTTAATGACAAGGAACGTGCAGTATCTGCACCAGTAACTCTTATTCATGAGCGCTCATGTTTTAAAATATTAACTGAATATTTTTAGAAAAAACATTATCTAAAATATAAAACTGATTATTCCCACAAATAACTTAGATCCCAAAAAGCTTCTATAATTCTCAAAGCAACTTGTTATGTTTTAAGAAATTCACCTAAACAAAATGGAGAAAATCCTGGGAGAATAACATACTTTAGAATACCGCTGTTCAACAGAATTTTCTGTAATTACAGAAATATCTTTTTGTGCTGTTCAATATACTAACCACTAAGCACGTAGGGCTGTTGAGCACCTAAATGTGGCTTATGTGACAGATGAAATGCATTTTCTATTTTATTTAACCATAATTAACCTAAATTTAAATTTAAATAGCTACAGGTAGCTAATGGCTACCTACTGAACAGCTAAGCTACAGAATCACAGATCCATCTCCCATCCACCATTAGGTATTTGCTAGTTATTTGAAAAGCAAAGAGTCTGAATACCCAAAGATCTGCAAAATAGACATCCTTTGGTTCTTTAGTTTAGCTTGGTGGTTTTAAAATCTTAGTAGGCTTCATAATTACTGTACAGAGTTGCATATACAAAAAAAAAACAAATTCTGAAGCAGGCGATTCACAAGATTTTCTCTGGTAATTTTAACTACCAGCAATTTTCACATTATAAATTATAAATTCACATTAAAGCCTGATGCCCCACTCCTTCACCATCCCGACACTATAAAGTGATACATGCTGAGAATAGACTTCAAGAACTAATACAGAGGGCTTCCCTGGTGGCGCAGTGGTTGAGAATCCGCCTGCCGATGCAGGAGACACGGGTTCGTGCCCTGGTCCGGGAAGATCCCACATGCCGCGGAGCAACTAAGCCCGTGAGCCATGGCCGCTGGGCCTGCGTGTCCGGAGCCTGTGCTCCGCAACGGGAGAGGCCACAACAGTGAGAGGCCCGCATACCGCAAAAAAAAAAAAAAAAAAAAAAAAAAAGAACTAATACAGAAAATTTGGCAAAAAGAGATGAATCAGGTGGATAGTACTGTCACATACCATGAATGATTTAGCCTACCAAATAATAAATACATAGTTAATTTTAAATAATTATCTTCTCATTAGGGAATTTTAAATATTCATTCAAACATATTAATCTGCTTTATCTTTGGTATTAAAATTAATATTTAAATATTAATATGTCCTCCTAGCTATTAAGTCATAAGGAACTTTTAAAACCCTGTAATAATCCTTAGAAATGCAACCAAAATTCAAGTATTTGCTAGACCTGAAAACTATCTTTCTTGTTCACATCAACTGCATAAATTTTTCCATAATGTACAAAATGGAATGAAAAAATAAAAATCCTCCCAACAGGTGGTTTACTAAACGTCAAAATGGCCGAAGTAATCTGTAGCAACATTTGTTATGATAAACAAAAGCCCAGCTAATATCACTATAAAAGAAATCAGAACATGAAATGACCTGGAAGCAACTTCACATGTAAAATTAGAAGTAGTCTATTTCCCTCATTTAGATATTCCAATAGTATAAATGAAATTTACTTTTCTATTTATATTTTCAGGTTTTCCTTGTTAAAATTTTTGTATTCCCAACATGTATCTAATCTCCTGCCAAAGGGTGTTTCACAAGAGAGTCATATGAACCTTGCCTTTATAAATTTAGAACATCTCTTTCATTTTCCAGGATTCATATTTGGTCATGCATTCTTTGTAAATTTTTTAGAAAAGGTCCCTGTATAGGCAAAGCACCAAAGTTTTCTTTATTAATCTGGTATCCTGGGGCCTCTGGATACCTCTGGGAAAACTTCATGAGTCCCACAATTCCATATATCATTAAGTGTTCATAGACAGAATAAAAATACAGTTCACATGTACTTGTGTTCAAATATATTCTTTATCATATGTGTTAATCAGTATTGTAATTAGCGATGTTCAAATTAGTTGTAAGAGGTGCTGAATTGTTTACTTTATGGATTCTCTTCGTTGATTGCTATTAACATTTAAGCTGTTAATACATGTAATCTGCTTAAAAAATTATTATTAAAATGAGTCCTTGTATTTTAAAAAACTTGGTAAACCAAATGATGTCCAACAGATTCTTTTTCAAATGTTGGCAGAGCAAATAGGATCAATTCCAACATGTAGTCTAACTACATTTACCAGAATTTTAAAGAAAACAGTTACGTTTTGTTGTTGTTGCTCTTCTTGTTGTTTTTAGTGAGGGAGCTATGAACTGAAGTCTTGCATATATGAGTTGTTGAAAGAAGACACCATGTTCAACTGGAGACTCCACCCCCAAAACCAAAGATAGGAACCGTGGTGCCAAGTGTTCCTTTTACTTGCTGAACTATTATATAACCTCTTTAAACTAACCTGCCCAATGCTCTACTGGCTGTGAGGCGACCATACCATTTAGAAGTTTCAGCCAATTACTATCCTCAAACAATAAAGATAAAGCTACCTAACATCAAGATTTTACTAACAAGGCCTTTCCACTGATTAATTACCTCCTGAATTCAATGGGAAATTTACTTATAAATCTAAAGGTAAAACTGGTTCTTTTCAGCATTCGAATTCAAAATCCTATCAAATGTACCCAAGGACATCTAAAGCACTAAGGAAACTGTTTAGTAACTAGTGGAAGGTAACAGCTCCATTAACAGCAGAAACTAAAGAACAATGATGCATCTTTAAACTTTAAAATACTGCACAGTGTCTTAAATTTTGAAAAGTTTATTTTTCCTACTCAGTTAAAAACATCATTATTACATGCTTTCCAGACCAAAAAATTTTAAAAAACCAACTTTTGTGAATGTAAGGACCTTTGATGAAGCATAGATATTTATATTCTTTTAATAGTCTTTACAGCATTTTAATAAAGCATGCTGTAAGCTTTTTCCTCAAATTTTACTATGAACATTTTTAAACATATAGAAAAGCTGGAAGAATTGTACAGTAAACACCCATATAACAACCATCTACACTGTACAAGTAACATTTTATTATACTTGTTTTATCACATATACAGTAGTCACCCCTTATCCGAGGGGGATATGTTCTAAGACGCCCAGGGGATACCTGAAATCACAGGTACTACCAAACCCTATATACACTATGTTTTTCCTATATGTACATACTTATGATAAAGTTTAATTTATAAATTAGGCACAGAAAGAGATTAACAACAATAACTCATAATAAAATAAAACAATTATAAGAATATACTGTAATAAAAATTATGTGAACGTGGTCTCACAAAATATCTTACTGTGCACATTTAATGCCTTTTTCTTCTTAACTAAGCAGTTATCACACACTGTAGCCATAACTTTAGCAGCATGAGGTCTAACAGCAAAACTAGCATGAATTTCTTTGTCCTTCCTGACAATTTCATGTGTAGAAGATTCATGCCTACCACAGATCTTAGCAATCTCAGCATACAATTTTTTTCTTTCCTTATTAAGTAGAGAAATTTCAACTTTTCACTTAAAGGATGCACTTTACAGCTTCCCTTTGGCATATCCAAATTGCAGCATCACTACTCCGGTGCTTTGGGCCACTATTAACAAAAATAAGGGTGACCTGAAGAAAAGCACTGTGATACCAAGACAGTCGGTCCTATAAACCAAGAGAGCTACTAAGTGACAAAGGGGTGGGATACGATGAACAAAGGGATGGTTCACATACCATGCAGGACAGAGAGGAACAACACGAGATTTCATCAGGCTACTCAGAATGTCATGCAATATAAAACTTATAAATTATTTCTGGATGTTTCCGTGTCATATTTTTAAACCGCAGTTGACCTCAAATAACTGAAACGTAGGAAATGGTTTGGAAGGGGGGTGGGGACGACTGTACATATATATTCATCCCTCTATCCATCCATCACAACATTTTATTTTAGTGTAAGTTGCAGACACCAGTACTCTTCACTCTTAAACACTACAGCATACGTATCACTAGCTAGAGTTCAATATTCATGCTTTTTAAATAGAAATTTCACATAAAATCAAACAACAAATCTTAAGTGCACCATTTGTGTGGCTGAACCACACTGACTCCATTTTGTCAGCTCCGTCTTGGGCACACAGGCCTACCCCCTCCCCTTTCTGCATGACTGAACTTCAGCCTACTCACTAGGAATGTGCCCAAGCCAGACAAGTTCCCTATCAACTTCTACCCTTGCCTTTATCTAATAAGAAAACTGAACAATGCCTTTTGCTGACGCAGATGGCTAATGGTCATGAGACCCCCTGCGGGGAGAAAAAGACCCTAGTTCCAAGTGGTGCCGATGTGCTTCTCAGTTGCTAACCAGATTCTATTTTTAGCTTTGGCCCCTTTAAGTCCCCCTGTACCCCTTTCCACATTGCAGAGAGCAGCTCAGAATGCCCCTGGATCATCTTCTGCCCAATCCTGCCTGTACATAATGCACCCACAAGAAACTTCTTTTTTTTCCTAACTTTTTTTTATAATCATTTTTTAAAATTTACTTATTTAATTTATTTATTTTTGGCTGTGTTGGGTCTTTGTTGTTGCACGTGGGCTTTCTCTAGTTGTGGCAAGCTGGGGATACTCTTCGTTGCGGTGCACGGGCTTCTCGTTGTGGTGGCTTCTCTTGATGCGGTGCACAGGCTCTAGCCATGTGAGCTTCAGTAGTTGTGGCATGCGGGCTCAGTAGTTGTGGCCCGCGGGCTCTAGAGCACAGGCTCAGTAGTTGTGACACACGGGATTTGTCACTCCGCGGCATGTGGGATCCTCCCGGACCAGGGCTCAAACCCGTGTCCCCTGCACTGGCAGGTGGATTCTTAACCCCTGAGCCACCAGGGAAGCCCCACAACAAACTTCATAATTGCATTTTATGGAGTTACCTGCTTCATTTTTTGGTCTCAAAGTTCCAACTCAGTTTACAGGACATTATTCAATATCTCTGCCTCCAACATCATTCCATGAATTTTGACAATCTAATATGATTTTTATTCATTGGCATTTGGATGGCATATAAATCAAAGTGAAAGTTGAAAATAAATAATATTATGTTATCAATCTGTTATTTTTACTCCTCGGGTAATCCAAATGTTTCCACAGAAAGTAAAAGTAAATTTACTCTCCACCATTTAATTTAACAGATTTATAGGTCACACTTACCATGGAACACTTGAGAAATATATACTAACCACAAGTAGTACTCTCAATGTTTAATCAGAATTTACATTTTTCAAATGTCATGAATTTAAATGCACAGAATAGCAAAATACACAGAATAAACTTTCCAAGTGCAGATTTCCGGGTTAATCAAGAATATAGTCTTCTTATATAAGTGATAGTATCAATTTAGTCATTCAAGAAAGGACTTTAATTCTTTGATAACTGTCTTCTCTGGGTTTCCAACCTTTAGGAACTGATCCAACTGACAGGGAGCTCAGGGCCAAGATGGTTCGAAATGACCAATTCCTAGCCAAACTATTTACTTTTAAAAACTCCAAAGGGATATAAAAAAAGATGACCCATTTCTGAAATGACTCAAGTGAGAATTATACCTGGCAAAGGAGGATGTGTTTTATACTTGAAAATAGTGGCAAATATTTTAAATTTCAGGAAAAAAAAGACTTTTTTGTGAGTTCTTTCCTTTACTTTCTGCATTGGCTAATGTATCTGCTATATGCTGATGATGGAAGATTCCTATCTTGCTTCTTTTTAAAAAGGAATGCACACACGAATTTCACATCACGTGACTGCACTGCCCAAAAGACAAGCACTCAGTTTGTCCATTGGAGGCTTATGACCGTTTTGCTGTGGAAATTTGGCATTAGCTGTTTGAAATGTGTAAATCACATTATTGGTTTTGATCCTCTGCATTCTACCAGGGTAGAATGAAACTTGACAACCGGGTTTCAAACTACTTGTTATACAAGAAACTGAGGTTGGGAGGGCATATAAGTTACTACACAGAGTACCTCCTCTGGTGAGAACACAATGATTTCCAATCTCCCCTGACTTCTGAGAGTGCTTTTCTTCTGTTACAAGGCTAGAAAGCTAGTTGGGTCCCTTATCTTGCAAACAACAAAGGCATAGACCCCATACCACATATAAGACTTTGACAGTTTTGCTCACAAATTAAAACTACAGAATATTTGTCACACGCACACTATTGTGCTAAGCAGAAAAGGGGGTATAAAAATTTTAGTGGCCACGTTTTAGGTAGGGTCAAATGCATGCATATAAGAATGCAAGGAAATACATACAAATGTAAAAATTGAAGATGTATAAAGGAATGAGGGTTAAATGCCTTCACAGACAAATTAGGGATCTCACATTGTATTAGTACTACTTAAAATTGAACACAATTTATATCCAGTGACATCTTAAGATGGAACTAGACCATATTTGCAAATCTAGGCACATTTAAAATAATAAGTCTTTAATGAATACAGAAATTTTTTAAAGCTCCTTTAAAATAGAGAAGATCAAGACCAGTTTCCTTTTTTGAAACTATACATATCCTGGACTACACCACTCTCAACAAAAGTGCTATGTTTCACTTGAACCATGGAAACAGGGGAAAAGTGAATATGGAGGGAAAAAAAGCAAATCCTTGTTTCTTCCTATTCACTGACCATTACATTATAATCTAAAGCAAGTTTTCTTCACAGAAAATCAATTAACAGGATCATAAAATAAACTCGCACAAGTATAAGGACTTGTTCACTCCAAACCAAGATTTTTACCTTAGGAAAACTGTTAACTTGTATGAGTTGAGCCCAATTTGATACATGGGTTAGTGCTTGAAATGCCCACAGGTTCCATACAAATCAGTTACCTCTCTTCAACAGTGCCAGCAGTGCTTTTTTTAATTTTTGACTTTGTAGAGTCAACCAAAGGATTACACGAAAAGAATTAAACCCACAATGCGAAGCCAAATATGCTGTTGGCAGAACACTTTGCCAAGAGTAGGCAGGATAATGCTCTTACTTAACTTGAAAGCCGCCTTTCCTTTTCCCTCCAACCTGCTTCTCTGCAGTTTGAATCTACTGTTAGCTTGTTCCCAGGGCTGGTTGTTTCCTTGAACTAGCTGGACACAAGGAGGTGGTTTCTTAGGGAGAAATGGTGGGCGGCGGGGTGGGGGGGGCGGACAGAGGGGGCAGGGAGGAAGAAAAAGGAAAGCGGGAAGGTGATTCCCACCAGACAGGGCATACACTTCCCAGTAATTTTAGAAATCTTTAGGTTTAACCTTGCACTAACTTGGAATTGCCTTATTCGGGCTTCCCTGGTAGCGCAGTGGTTAGGAATCTGCCTGCTAATGCAGAGGACGTGGGTTCGAGCCCTGGTCCAGTAACATCCCACATGCCGTGGAACAACTAAGCCTGTGCGCCACAACTACTGAGCCTGCGCTCTAGAGCCCGTGCTCCGCAACAAGAGAAGCCACCGCAATGAGAAGCCCGCACACCGCAAAGAAGAGTAGCCCCCGCTCGCCGCAAACTAGAGAAAGCCTGCGCACAGCAACGAAGACCCAACACAGCCAAAAATAAATAAATAAATTAATTAATTTTTAAAATTGCCTTATTCTAAGAATCACCATTTTTTTTCATTTTAACATTTTGAAAATCTTGTAAATAATATCTGCCATCTAATATAAAGGTTATTTCTCTCAAAACCATGACTTAAATGATGGTACAATCAAGTTAAAGAACTACAGGTATTCACATTTAATCTTTACAGTCTGTCTCCACTCCACTCCACGGACTTCACAAACTGTACTTCGACTGCTCAATGTTTTATTCCTGTTCCTAGATGCATTCACATAACCTTTAGTTATGTAGCAAGGAAACTTTCTGCTCCCCACCTGACATTCTAGTCACAGTCCCACCCTCAGGCAAGGCACTTTGGCTGCCTCCACTTCCACCTTCTTACCTGCCCCTCTTAAGAAGGCAGCATCCCTATTCTTATTGATCAGAATTTGACACACAAGGAGCTAGAATTTATTACTGGATTGGGTCAGTTTCTCTCCAAGTAAGAACCAGGCCAGGGGATTTCTCTACCTCCAACACATACAAGGTAGTGCCTCTGTTTGTTAAAAAATAAAAATAAAAATGAAGAAACTGCTAAGGATGAGAGCTGGCTACGTTTGTGCTTTATCATCAGCCACTGCTGGCCCATTTGTCTTCAATTAATGGGCAGGCAGCAGGCCTTATTTCAGGGCAGGCAGAGCAGTTTACTCCATCCTGCTATTGTTAACAGAGAGTCTTGCATTCTGGTAGGTATTGGATGACTGCCAGAAATTAATAAATCAAGTGATTTGGTCACCATTTAGCTATCAGCTCTTTGTATGTTAAGTTTTGAAGGAACAATGTGTAAGTCTTAGCCTGGAAACTACAACATCCAAAACTACAAAAGCTGCAAGTCTAGTTGAACTGTTGTTGTTTTTTTCCTGCTGCATTGAAAAACTAACAAACAGATATTATAGACATTTATCACCCTTGCTGAGAAAAATAGTACTTTTCAGCCTGAATGATGTCTGAAAGACAATACCCTTACTTCCTTATTAGGAGCAATTCCACTGCAAACACCCACACCACTGAAACTGTCATCAATGGAGCAACCTAGGAAGATTTGAACAAGCAATATAGCTCAAATGACACACCAAAGCAACCCTCAACTGTATTAAAAAATAAAAAAAAAGAAACAACAGGCCCAAAATGGAGTCACTTGTGCTAAGCCCAAGTCACCAAAGCAAGAATTAATATCTAACGTAATTGCAGCTTTAACCTCCCCCAGGAATGTAACCTTTAACCACTCAACGTGGAATTACTTGGTCAGCACTAGTGAGATAATCTGCCCTACAGACCCCCTCCATTCCCCTTAGGAGGGTGACCTTGCCTGAAACAATGCATTCTTTGTTCATAATTTCCTTTTTCTGCCCCCTTCCCACCTTTAAAAATCTTTCCTTTTCTACAGCTCCACCTCGGCTGTCTGCGAGATGGGCTGCTGCCTGATTCATGAATCATTTAGTAAAGCCAATTTGATCTTTAAATTTACTCAGTGGAATTTTTGTTATTTAACAACTGTATAGAGAAAAGGCTGTTTTACAGTTTAACAGAGTACCTTGTTCTAATCCCATTTAAGAGTGATTTGCATTTTAAAATATAGGTGTTGAGGAAGCTGTTGAGATTTATCAGAAAATAGTTCTATAAAAAGGCTGATTCAAAAAGAAATGACAAACCTATTAGGTGCACAAAAGAAGAGAAGGCAAAAGAATTCTCTGATATTGTGAACTGCATTTCCAAAAAGATCAGGCATTAGAATTAAATATTTTTCTTCTTTTCACATTTTAAGTCTGCATAATGCAATTTATTCCTTGGCAGTTTAGTAATATAATAAGATGAATTTAAATAATTATACATGCAAATATGTAAAGCTAACCAAGCAAAGAGAACTATATTTAAACTTAATACATTTTCTTGAGTCTGAAAATCTAATAGGCATTCTTGCCCCTAGTATATTCATATGGTCACTGAGATATAGTTTATAAAAATAATTTGCACAGTAGATTTTAAGCACATCTGTCAGCTACAGTATCCATATTTTATTGGCACTATTGGTGTATCTATCATTTATTAATGCTTATTATGTGTCGGTCACTAGCCTAAGCCTGTTTCACAGATGGCTTTCTACAAGTAACAACTTTACAAGGTAAATGTTATTATCCCTATTTCTAGATGAGGAAACTGAGATTCAGAAAGAACAAATACCTTACTCAAGTTCAAATAGCTGGTAAGTGGCAAAGCCAGAATTCAAACACAAGTTTGATTCCAAAGTCAATACTTTAACGAGAATATAATGTTAATTTTACTGGAGAGGCATTTTCAGAGATATGATAAATGTCTTTAATAGTGCATTTATAAACTATGACTACAGAGAGCAGTTGGGTGTCCCACACACATACAAAGGGCAAAGCAGCACTGAGGGAAGGGATCACAGTCAGATATATAATGCCTTGTGAAATAAGTTAATAAGGGTTGAAACACTGTATGCTTGATGAAATAAATTTCCTAAGGACAACAGACATTAACAGCTGTTCAAGTCTTGTTCAGGTCCCTGTAGGCAAGTGTATCACTCCCTCAGTTATTGAGCACATGTGGTGCTCCTGTAGTAACTTTCATTTCATTTACACTGAGAGAGAAAATAAGTATTCTTGGACATCAGCAAGAACAGCCTCACTTTATCCCCATAAACATTCTTGCCTCAAAGTCACCATTTAGCAGCAAAGTTATTTTCCTAAAAATAAACATTTTAAATGTTAATTTTCTGCTTAAAATATAACAGGGGCTTCCCACTGCACTTATAGAGCCAAAAAGTTTAAAGCCTCCTGCAAGGTTTCATGAGATCTACAATCTATGTACAGACCAATCTCTCCTTCCTGAGGTAGCCTTCAGCCCTAACAACTTACCTTCTGTTGCCTTCCTTGACTCAGGGCTTTTGATCAGGCTTCCTCTTTACCAGGAATGTTTCACCCTAAGTCCTTCCTTAGCAAACATCTATTTAGCATCAAGTCTCTGTTCTAAAGTTCAGGGAAGTTTCCTTGATCCTTGATAATCAATTCCCTGGAAACCTTGAAAAAAGGTTGAACACCTCTGTTTTTACTTTCATAGCATCCTCTACTTGTCCTTCCAGGGCCTACATGAACTATAGTGGGAGAAGAGGATGTGACCAGGCCCACAAATAGTTAAAAGGGTTGCTCCAATAAAGTAACAAATACTTTAATCTCCTTACTTTGTAAAATCTTGAAAAGCTTAGCTTGCATGGGCTAGGGGGTATTGAGCCTGTTACTGCATATTCCCACAATTTTATTGGTAGCATCCATTTCAGATAAACATTTACTCATTTTGTTTAAATTTAAACTTACTTAATTGGCTTGACCATTGTCATTATCAAGAAAAAAGAATTAGTTCCTTTCTGAGTCACTGTTCCTCTAATTTTTGATTCACTATGATTTTTTTGGTAAGAATTATCAAAGTATTTTACATTATCACTGTTAAAAGGAGATATTCACTATAATAAGATAAAGTGACTAATATTGTTGGTTGAAAGAAGGAAATTACTCATTGGAAAAAGTGCCATTTGCCATAAGTGACAGCTTGTCAAGTTGACTGTCAATATGTTTAAAGAAAATATTCCTATAAAAAGGAAGTCACAAGGAACAACAACAGCAAAACAGGAATCATATTTCTGAAAGTCAAAGTTTTTCAGTGTCCTCAGACGGATGGAATTCAACTCCACCATTTAAAAAGTAATCTCATCAATTTAAAATATGTATACATTTAATTAAACACCAGTAAGAAACTCTAGAAAAGAAAATTCTAAGTGAAAAAAATATATCTTAAAAAGCAGTTAAGTAAGTTCCAGAGATGGATGGTGGTAATGATTTCACGTTATGAGTATACTTTTATGTCATAGAACTGTACACCTGGTAGATGAGTTGTGTTAACATTTTTCCTTGCCACGTTATCATTAAAGAAAGTTGGTTCATCTTAAGATGATTTTATTTTAAAGATGCAGTAGAAACACAGGTTTTATATCATCTTTTCTGTATCAAGAAACAAAGCACATGTCACTAATAACGCATTCTCCCTCAGGCCATGAAGACAGTCTTATTCAAGTTAAAATACGTCCTGATGAGGTTATGATCTTGGCCTCATACTCCAACACTGAAGTACTAACACTTCATAGTGGAAAAACTAATGGTGTTTATCAGAAAGGATTCAAGGAAAAGGAGTTTTTCAGTAGGAAAAATAAGCAAACAAATCCTAAACTCTAATGCTTATAATCTATGATACAAACAATGATAATGAACATAGTTGGTAGACCTGAGGAATCATTAAAAGAAAACTTATTCCAGATCTAAATCATAATTAATAAAAGGTCCCTGAAATATAAATGATTGCTTAAAAAAGAGAACAACACGGATTAAAAGTATAGTGATTTGGCTCTGAGTATCAGACAAGATTGCTCCTTAAAATCCCTTGCGGCTCTAAGAAACTCAACTAGGTAATCTGGGCTTCAAAACCTTGCTGTGCCAAGCATCACCTGCTGATCAGCTGCATGGGAAATATTTGATAATTTGATTGAAATACAGATAGTTCAATCTCCACCACAGACCGACGGAATCACAATCACCATAACGAGCTCCCTAGATGCTTCCTACGCATATTCAAGTTTGAGACGTACAGCAGCTCTAGCACAGCTCTAAAGAACACATGCAGATCATCCATTCATAGACTTTTAGAGCTTGAGAGTGAAGGACTGTCCTTGGCTGGAGTGCTGGAGGTAGTCACAACCTCCAGAATGGGTTCCTGATTATGTTAAACCCAAACGAAGATGCGGCCCTGGCTAACACAGAGCTTGTTACCATTCCCTTTAAATGCACATTCACACATTGCTAGTTTATAACTTCTTGAATGGTGACAGAAGCCTTGATAATAAAAAGCCAGTATCCCAGCGAGAAGTGAGCTCTTGAAGAATGGTGAGACGGGATTTTTTGGAGCTATTTGCCCTTGGGGGTCAAGGTGTATGCTCTATCTGCTCCTGTTCTCTGTGGTTATTCTACATTTTATATTCGTGGCTGACTACAATTGGAAACGTCATCTAATTTCACACTGAGTGTTAGTGGGGAAGAAGTGTAGTCTCCTCCACACTAACGATCAGCCCATCAAAAACACTGTATTCTCTAAAGTTGTACTTAATGTTTTCAATTCTACTGATAAGTAAATGATTTCACTTAGTTCTTTATTAACTACTTGAAATGAAGAACTATCCATGTTATCCTTGTATTTTGCACTGTTGAGTAGTTAGGCTAGTTTTAATATCACTACCCAAGCTAAAAAATATGAATATATTGACCAACACATGTATGAAATATATCACTCTAATCGTACTGATGAGTGCTTACAGGGTGCTGTTGAGTTGCTATTTATTCATCACCTACTGTCTCATTTAATCCCCACAGATTTACAGTCAAAAGCTCTTTTATAGATGAGGAAGAAAAACTGAGAGGTACAACTGAGGGTACAACGGCAAAGAGCACAGGCCCTGGTAAACATGGGGTCAAAACTTGTCTCCACCATTCATTAGCTGAGTTACCTCATCTATCAAATAAGGACAACAGTGGCAATTTACTTCTACTGTTGCTGGGAAAATATGACAACCTACATAGGTAAAGCATTTGCAACAGTGCCTGGGATATTATAGGCATTTAAAAAATACTATTTTTAAGCTATTCATCTAAGGAAACATCTTTGGGACTAGGGCCAGGCTGCAAAGGGATGTCTGTTGGGCTGTGGAACCTGAGGACTTACAATTACACTGTATCACCTACACGTTCCCTAACTCACCCTAAAGCACAAATAGTCTCCTCGTTACGTTATTAATTTTTATTAATGGAAAGTTCATGATGTGAATATTTTCAGAGAATACATGAAGAATATCTCTTGCTGAGCTAAAACATGTTTTGCTAGCCGCAGCAACATGAAAACATTCATATTAACCTTGTTTGGTTAGCAGGAGTTAAATTAAAATATCCAATATTTGAATAGTACTTTATAGTTTCAAAGCGCTTGAATAACAACATTGGTATAAGTGATAGAGGTATTTTTATCCCTATTAAGTAGATGAAGACATGAAGGCTCAAATGCTGAAGGTAACAAAAGTTTGAAGTAACAGTGAGATTCTGAAGGAATTCATTTCAAATTTTATTGATACTTACCAAGTGTTCCCTTTGACATAAGAAGTAGCAAGATATAAAGTTGTTGGAATTATTTAAGGCTGTTTGGGAAATAAAGGGACTTAACAGCGAGACTTGAGATCATCTAAAATTATTCAATGGTAGATGGCTATATGATGAACACTTTACATTTTTCAAATGATGTATGACTCTCTACATTTTCTAGTATTTGTGTTGCATTTTCGTTTTGGCTATGTTCATTCTCTAAGTTCTATGAGTGTAGGAACTATGTTTACCTCACTCATCTTTGAATAACCAGCACAGTGCATAGGTATTTGCTGTTATCCCACTGAGTTTCCTAGGTGTTTGTTCAGCATATCAAAAAATGTAAAAACAACACAATTTAACAGTCTAATCACTGAGAACTATCTCATTCAAATTACCCTTCTATTTATTTTTCTATTCTGGAATTTTCTGGGTATAAAAATGCAAAGCAGTACTATCTACTTCTCTTTAGTATATATCACTTATAATATTAGGAAAAATTATAAGAGCAATAATTTTCTAAATGCTCTCAAAACCATCTAAAAGTCACATTCTCATAACATACAACTGGTAAATTGTTTGATTATCACTATTTTATAGGTAAGCAAACTGAAATCACATGGCTTAACCAGAACGTCACCTAGATTATGCCATTTCATCAGATCTTCCCCCAAGTTGTTTGACAGAAACAAATATCCCCATCTTTCTATGCGACTAGAGTAGCTGTCCTTAACAAACGCCCTAAGAATCATTTTTTATTCTGTATTCAGCTTATCATTAGGCATTGTACAGATATAGATATTTGTAGAAAATGTATGCAGGCCCTAAAGGAGAAGTCTACTGTCCATTTGAAGAGATAAGCTGTGCTTACATTGAAACTGAAATATCTTTCAAAGGCAACACACTATTACCCATGAGACTATAAGTTACAATGTAACATTATATGTGTAATTCAAAAATGGAAATATTCAGCGTAGACTGGTCAGAGCCAATACTCTAGAGCTGCAGCTCAAGAATTTACAAGGATAGACAAAATCTTTGCCCATATTCCCTTCTGGTACTTTCATTTTCTCCATTCTAATGTAAAATAATCACCTCCAAAATATTCAGTGATTTATGATTTTTAATATATTTCTACAGAACTATCCTTACAGTCAATTTTCAATTATTAGGTCCTTTTTCTCAGCTTCCGGAATCATTACACCACTCATTAGGACCTCCCATTAAAAGAGTAAAAAACCCACAGTATCAGAACTGGCATCTTGTAAACAGCTATTTTTAAAGGCTTTAAGTTATCTGTCACCACAAAAAGAATCTGATGAAATGCATAAAATAGAAATAAAATGAAAAGTTTACTTTTAATATAAAGTGAATAGAATAACCATAAGAACTTTTTAATGGAAACATTCTGAATAATAATATAACCATAACCTTTTACTAAAGATTCTTCTTTTTTCAACCTTACTTACAAAAGAAAAATTCAGAAGGTTGGGGTTGTAATTCCCTTCACATGTTTTCTTATGGCTATTATTAATCTAATAAAATTAAAATTTAGCAAGATAAGTTTCTGACACATATTCAGGCTTATTTTATATATAAGAACTTGATATGGGAATCAATTGCCTATTTCAAACTTCAACATCACTCTAGAACCTTGTCTCAAAATTCCAACCACCTGCTGAATAGCCATATACAAATTTGTTTTAACTTCTCATATGTAACATATACCTAACACATATGAACACACATATATAATTGATATATACACATATTAATGTATTACTATATTCACTGTATATAACTAGCTTCTATCATGTATCTCTCTTAGCATCTTATTCTCCCTAATATGGCATAGCATAATAGAGTCAGCATAAAATTCAGAATCAAAATCCAAATTCTGATACTTTCTGTGAGACTTTAGGCGGGTTTCTTAACCGCTAAGAGCCTTATCTTCCATAATGGTTAAAATGAGAGTAATACTGAATTACTGCACAGATTAGAAAGAATGTATGCAGTGTCTACCACAATATAAAACAGAAAGCAAATTCTCATTAAGGGAAAACTCATTATCTTTATTGCTGTTGTTATTCCTCTCCAAACAGGCTCTTCCTCTCGACTTTACTTTCCTTGAGTAATGTCATTATCATTCATCCTATCCCATGGCTTGAAACCTTGAAATTATCTTGAATAATCCACTTCCACACTGAAGCAAAGGCCAAGTGCTATCAATTCTTCTCTTTGACTATATCATAAATCCACTCCAAAGGCCACCATCTCTTATATTATGGTTGCCATATCATCTTCAAAGTGAACTGCCATAAATACTCTGATAGGCTACTTCCCTCCAGTCTTGCTACCCTCAAAGCCTTCTATACATACAATCTGACACGAGTTCTGCTTTCCTTCTCACAATGTACTGCTACAAATTCTTCACGAACCCCTAACTGCATAGAAAAAAATTAAAACAAAAAAATTCAAAGTCCATGATGATATGAATCCAATATACTTTCTACTCTCATTTTTTTTTATCTCCTCCTTCAGTCTTGCAAAAAAACATTTATTGTGTGGACAAGGTGTTCAGAGCACTGTTCTTGACCAAAGGGATACAACTGTGAACAATGTACTCATGGTCCATACTCATGGAGAGCTTTCTTTCTAGGGAAAATTAACAGCATTAAACAATAAATCTTTTTTTAAAAAAACCTGCCAAATTGTTTTCAAAAAAAACCCAATAAATTTTTAATTGTATATGTGATAAGTACCGTGTAGAAGTAAATACAGTTTAGGCCCTGACCTTATCTGAGAGTCTGGGAATGCTTCCCTGTGGAAGTGATATTTGAACTAAAATTTAAAGATGAATAAAATAGAGGGGGGATTTGGGGGAAGAGGAATTCTAGCAGAAAAGGGCACAGCATGTGGGACCCACAAACCCTATGCTTCAAGACAAATAAAGTATTGATATATGTAAAATCCATATTTTTCTGCCCCCAAAATCTGTGCCTATTTTCTTTTCACCTGGATTATTAACCATACTGAAGACACTGCTGTGTGACCCAATTATTTCCAGGAAAAAGTAATTTATTTATGAAGCAAAATACTCTCCTGAAACATGACTTTTAATCACACAAGCAAAAGATGACTCGATGTGATAATATGTGCTACTGTACTAAACTAAAAAAATGAACTTGTTCTATAGTGGAAATATTAATAATTCATGGAATTCTTCTACTAAGAAACTTCTACTTCATTTCAAATATTCATTGTCTAGCTTTAGCATAACATTCATTCAATTCAGAATCCATTTGTATTTTCTTTGCCAAGAAAAAATAATCACCCATTAGCATTCTGTACCAACTTTAGGAAACTGTTGGTGTATGACTGTGTCATGAGATTGAGCATCAATAAGTAACTTTGGTATCACCAAAAATTGCTTTGAGGAAGACATGTTTAATACCATCAGATACCCATTCCCAATAAATTCTGCAACCTTTATCAAAATAAAACTAGACTTTCCATGGCCAACATGACAAAAACAAGATAGATTATGTTTTAAAAAAAAGAGTGCATTTTTTTTAATGTAGCCACAATAAATCTATTAACCATTGGACAGTGATGGATTAAGGTTGTACATAAGCACACTTAAGCAGCAACCACTATCTACATTACTCATCTCAGCATTTCCAGGATCAAGCAGTTTTACAAAGACTAGTACAGTAAGACTCATTCCAAAAGGTATTAGAATTATTTTTGCTTTTTAAATGATTATCATTTCTTCTTTTTTTAATGAAAAAAATAGTGAACTTAGCAGTGATGATTATTTCTGCCTTTTTCAAACTCTTTTTTTCTCCTGCCACTGTGACACTGTACTTAAAGCCTTAGTATATAAACATCACTACTCCCTTTTCTATATATGCAGTAGGAATTTAATAAATATTTTTTGGCCTATAAAATAAGAGAAGTGAAACAGATCTTAAGATTCCATATATTACTAACATCAAATGGGTTTTTTGGTTGTTTTTTTGGTTGAAATCATAACAACAACCCTAAGGGATATATGTTCAGACCGGGGTGAGAAATGCAAAAGATGTCAGTGATTCTCAGATCAAAAGAAGAAAATCTCTTGAAGGAGGTGATTTGGAGTTTTGAAAAGCAAAGCTTTTTTTTCAGGTCAGAGAGCCAAGAGAATTATGCTCAAACAGCAGCATTCTAAATTGTCTTTCTAAATGATTACTATCTGACTCACACATTCTCAGACTTCACATAGTGAAAAGGTGATCAAGGATATTTTATTTATTTGTTTGTTTTAAAAAACAACATTTCTTTGTGGCTGATGCAGAGTTGGTATAACTGATGATATTAGCCTAGTTAAATTACAAGACTCCAAATTTTTCAGGTAGTCATGAGAGTAAAGAAGAATTTTAAAACACAGTTACACAAAATAAATCCAGATGGAGTTGATACAGGTTTCCCCCCAAAAATCATACTTTTATTTTGACAATTCAAAAGCAAAATTCGGTTATATCTTTGTGTAAAAACAGATTGAGGGCTTTTGTTGAGTATGCAAATTTGTGAAGGGAAATGAACCAGAGAAAACGTCCCTAAAAACAAAAGCTGTTACTCATATACATCACAATCTTTTAGGGAAATCCTTTAAACTCTGAATATGGATGATTGTATTTTATAAAATATAAGTGTGAGTGGTAGGTACAAAGAATATCATTAATCATTTCAAATAAATATTGTTTGGTGACAAAACTTTTCTGAAATTCTCCATCTTCCTGAAAGGTTTGATTAACCTTTTGAATGAAATTCAAAATCAAGTTAAATACAGTGTTTAAAATATTAAAAATGTTCATAAAGGGGAAAAAAGCAGGTTAAATGAAACCCTCTAAGTTTAAAGATTCCAGAACTGACACAGATTGGCTTAAAATTGTAAGGAAGCAAAGCTACTTAAGTATTTTCATGTTTTTGCATGGTCTGGGCTTTCTGAGAAAAAAAAAATGGATATTCAAGAAAGAAATCCCTAGAGAGATCTGTGTGCATCTCCCCTGGAGCCATTAATTTATATTCCAAGGAGTAATAAACATAGGAACTTTCATCTTTACTTCCCAAAGAAAAAAATGCAATAAATGGAAAATAATTACATGATAGATATCAATCCAACTATATCATAACTACTTTAAATGTGAATGGTCTAAATGCACCAATTAGAAGACAGAGACTATCAAAGTAGATCAAAAAAAGACCCAACTGTTTGTTTTCTACCATAAACCTACTAAATATAAAGACAAAAAATAAATTTCAGACAAAGTAGACTTCAAAACAGAAAATTATCAGGTATAAAGAAGGGCACCACATAACTATAAAAGAGTAAATTCTCCAAGAACACATAGCAATCCTAAACGTGTAGTCACTGAACAAGAGAGTGTCAAAATACACAACGTAAAAATGGATAGAACTGAGAGGAGAAACAGATAAATCCATTATTAAAGATATCATTTCAATAATTAATAGATCAAGCAGGCAGAAAATCAGTAAGGATACAGTTGACTTAAATAGCACCATCAATTAACTTGACCTATCTGACATTATGGAACACTGCATCAAACAAGAGCAGAAAACACATTCTTCTCAATTTCACATGGCACATTCACCAATAATGGACCACATTCTGAGCCATAAAATACATCTTAACAAATTTGAAAGAACGGAAATCATATGAAGTATGTTTTCAGACCACAATGGAATTAAACTAGAAACTAGTAACAGAAAGGGAGTTTGAAAATATCCAAATATTTGAATTGAACAACACACTTTTAAACAAACCATGAGTCAAAGAGATATTTTTTAAAATATTTTGAAATGAGAATAGAAATTATCAAAATTTATGGGATACAGCGAAAGCAGTGCTTAGAGGGAAATTTATAGCACTAGGTGCATGTATTAGAAAAGAAGATCTAAAAAATGATAACCTAAGCTTCTACCTCAGAAAAATAGATTTAAAAAGGAGTAATTTAAACTGAAAGCAAGTAGAACAAAAGAAATAATTAAATTTAGAGCTGAAATCAATGAAATTGGAAGAAGGAAAATAGAAAAAAAAAAAAAATCAACACCACCAAAAGCTACTTCTTTGAAAACATCATTAAAATTGATAAACTACTTGCAAGGTTAACCAAAAAAAAAAAAAAAAAAAAAAAAAAACAAGAGAAGACACAAATTACCAGTATCAAAAATGAAACAGGTTCATAAATACTGATCCCACAGATATGGAATGGTAATAAAGGAATACAATAAACAATTATATGCCCCAAAATCTGATAAATTATCAAGTGGACCAATTCCCTGAAAGACAAATACTGTCAAAACTCACACAAGGATAAACAGATAATCTGAATTACTCTATACTTATTAAAAATTGAATAAGTTCTTAATGACCTTCCAATAACAAAAGCATAAGGTCCTGATGTTTCACCAGTGAATTCTACCAAACATAAGGAAAAAATGATATCAATTTTCCAACCTGTATCAGAAAACAGAAGCAAAGGGAATACTTCCTAACTCATTCTGTGAGGCCAATTGCAACTTAATTCCACAACCAGATAGACATTACAACAAACAAAAACTATACATCAATCTCTCTCATAACATGGGTACAAATGTTCATTCAACTACTAGAAAATCAAACCCAACAAAGCATATAGAGAATAATATATCACGAACAAGTGGGATTTATTCCAGGTATGCAATACTGGTTTGCCATCTGAAAATCAATGTAGTCCATCACATCAAAAGGCTAAGGAAGAAAAACCATATGATCCTATCAGTTGATACAAAAAGAGCATTTGACAAAATCTAACCACCTTTCATGTTTAAAAACTCTCAGCAAATGTGGAATAGAAAGGCACTTCCTCAACATGATAAAGAACATTACAGGGCTTCCCTGGTGGCGCAGTGGTTGAGAATCCACCTGCTGATGCGGGGGACACAGGTTCGTGCCCCGGTCCGGGAATATCCCACATGCCGTGGAGCGGCTGGGCCCATGAACCATGGCTGCTGAGCCTGTGCGTCCGGAGCCTGTGCTCCACAACAGTGAGAGGCCCGTGTACCACAAAAGGGAAAAAAAAAAAATCTACAAAAAATCTGCAGCTAACATCATACTTAACGGGGAGAAACTGGACGATACTTTTCTCACAGTATCATCAAGGCTATTTTTAGAATTAAGGATGATATTTGTAACAAGGGGAAAATAACATTCATTTCACTCTCTGAACGTTTCCATTTTAGGTTCTCTTTCCAAATTTTACTTTAAACAACTCTAACATTGCTTATCAAACAAAATAAAGATTAATGTAATTTTTGGGTGGATATATTAGATGTACATTGTAAACTAATTAGACTGTAAGTTTGAGAGTATGGTGTGACTTTTTCGTCTTTGTCTTTTGCTATATAGCAGACACTCATGAAATGAATAAAAAAATGTAGAGCTAAAGATTGCAAGCCATCATTTTTTATTAATCGGTTTAAATCAAATTCTTCATCTAAATAGATTGGATATATAAATATTTTAAGTATAATATATTCATCTTCCTAAAAATATTCTTCTAACTGAGGAAATAACTAGTATTTTATCTATTTCCAATTGCTTTCACCTATAGCATGCAATTTGTGATTTCAGGAACTATATTAGTGTGGGAATTGTACATATTCTTAATATAATTACACATTTTGGTAGTCATTACAGAAATGCAAATTTATGCAAAATATTCTAAATCAGAAGTACATAAGATAGAAAATTAAATCCATTGTGAATCTCTCATTCCACTCCCATCCCAACTGCTGGAAAATCATTTTTAAACATTTGGTAGATTTTCTTCCATATGATTTACACACACAAAAAAAGTTACTGGGATTTTTTTTTTAATTTTATTCTTTTCTTCCAGTTTTACTGAGATATAATTGACATAGAACACTGTATAAGTTTAAGGTATACAGCATAATAATTTGATTTATATATATCGTAAAGTGATTATCACAATAACTTTAGTAAACATCCATCATTTCATACAGGTACAAATGTAAGTAATAAAATTTTTTTTCTTGTGAATCATACTATGATTTGTTTTGTTCTGTTTTCTGATAAATTTCCTGCCATAAAAAATTATTTAAAATTCACATATTTTATGTTCGTTATAAACAATATATTCAAAAGCTCACTGAGAAGTTTCCCAGCAAACATTAATTAATAATTATATGATACTTTCTAAATATTCACTTAACTAGAAGCTCTTTTTTCATCATTGTCTAGATAATATGACCCACAAACTTGTAGAAATACAAGTATATACAATACTTTCAAATTACAGATTAATCATGATAATTATAATGTACAGAAAACAATACTTTGTAATGAATTTTTAAAGATCTAGTGAAACATTATATTTCAGTAAAAATCAAATGTGATTATCTCAGACTTTGGAAGAAAAATGTAATGGGAGAGACATGATCTGAAACTCAATATAAGAAAAAAAAACTTCAAAGAAGTAATGGATACTTCAAAACAAACCAGAAGAGAATCTTAAGACAACATACTATAAAAGTCCCTATTTGTCTGATTATTGCATTTCTGAGAAACAACTTTAATACCCTATGTTACAACACATGATTTTATTGAAATGGTAAATATTAAGTCTTACTGGAATGTATGCCTACATATTGAAATATTATTGAAAGTATTAGATATATCTCTATTGTATAAAATATGTACATGCTTATATAAATATATGATATAGTAATATATGTGATATGTAATATCACACATATATAAAGTATATATTATATATGTGATAATATAATATACATATATAATATCACATATATTATATATGTGATATATATTATATATACATATATTATATATATTATATATATTAATATTTAACTATTTTCCTTTTTTCTGTATAGGTCTTCTGGATTTAATGCAACAGAATAACACAATGGGTTATTGTCAGCCTTTCAGAGAATTAGGTTTGGTGATAAAAATGTTAATTAAAAGCAATCACACAATTGTAGAAATTGTAGAGCTACAACGATCCTTACATATCTAACAAATACTCTCACTTTATAAGCGAGGAAAGTGCAGCTAAGAGGTGTGACTTGCCAAAGAACATAGAAATCTTAAAAGTAATCCATTTTATGAAGCTATTTAAGTTTTCACAAATTTGTAACATTAAGAATATGGTAATGATGATTGTATTTTGCCAGCTATAAAGCTATGCCCTGTCAAGATTCACAGCCACCTTCTCTATTCTACTGAGTGACATGGACATGGTCTGATGCTTGAAGCTCAAATAAGCACCCACTGTAAGAAATTTGGTTACAATGAATAGCAGTAGTTTCCAGCGAAGCACAAAGTGTTACATACACTTCTCCAAGTTAGAATTCTGGAAGTTTTTACCTGGAAATTCAGATCAATTTTCATACTTCTGTCACTGCTTCATCCACTTAAAAACAGTGGGGTGGCCTTCAGCATACCTTTGCTCAATTCACTTCATAATTTTATGATTATTAAATGAGTTAATTGTTATAAATCTCTTAGTGTTTGGTATAAAATAAATAGCACAGTAAATACAAAGTATTATTATCATTGTTGTGATGATGATTATGATTATGCTTGATTATGATAGCAACCTAGTAAATTATGATACTCCACATCTTCAATGGAACTTTGCATAGAAAAAAATAACTATAGGTCTATTTTATGACAAAAGGAAACCTGTGTGTATACATATATATACACACATATTCTTTCATTCATTAATTTATATTTTAACTTTCTTCATAAATGATTTGAATATAAACAAAAAGCACAGAGATGTAATTTTTTTAGACTGATGGGTTTTGTTGTAGCAGACTAGGAAAAGTTCACTGATACGATTTTAGATTTGACATTACAATTAACATTTAAGAAGTTGCCACTTGTCTGAAATGGAATCAACTATATGGTGAAGGATAGTAACTAATTCTTGGTGGTGAGCATGCTGTAGTGTATACAGAAGTAAAAATATAATGCTGTATGCAAGAAACTTACATAATGTTAATAAACCAATGTAATTTCTAAAATACATATATTTATGCATTATAGGAACATGTTACATCTTACCCATAGAATATATGCATTTAAATAGCTCATAAGAAATACCAATGTTAAGATATTTGATTAAGCTTTGTCTTATCCACTTTCAATACCATAATCTATTATACAATATACAAACTTAAATTATTTTATTTGATTAAGCCACTGTTATGTATTTTTAGGAGCAGGAAAAAATGCGCATGCTTAGGAAAGGAAAGGAATTTTCTCTAGACCTTCTTAAACACCAAATGCAGAAGGAATAAAGGCTTTGCGGACCTGTGGTAAAAGCCAATGACAATCTGTTTGTATTTCAAGTTTGTGACTGAAGCTGACCTCACTACGTGGTTATTTCTCCTAAATGAAGTATAGCTAAGATTTTTTTTTTCATTCGTGAGATAAATATATTGGGGAATGGTAGAGGTTTAGCTAAGAGGAAAAAAGTGCTCCCTGTCCTCAATTTCTTTCAGTCTTGAAAGGTAGACAAAACAAGAACTATTACCAATTTATAAAATATTTGTTGAAAATGATATAGAGAAGACAGTGCTGGAAACTGTTATTTACTACATAGTCTCCACATGGATATCTCACAACAAAAATCAGTGAGAGTAACAGAAGAACTACTATTACCTGGAGGCTTCTTGAACTTCTCTCTGTGGGAAACCTATAGGCTGAAGACAAGGCATGGAATTTGAGTTCTCTAGGAAGTAGAAAGCAGCAGAAATCCCAAAGACCACTTCCAGCAAGAATAAAGAATGTCATGAGGTGATAAAATGAAGGATAAAGGTAAGGTGTTATCATCTAGCCAAGGAGACAAAGACACGGATGAAAGGAAGCCGAGAGAGAATTTTTGATGGCTGACATGAATGTGGAACTTTGGGAAGATCTTAGGATTCCTGGGGAACTTGCTACATGATGTAGAAAAAAAAATATATATATATATATATTATATTTTAGCAAAATATAATATATATTATACTTTAAAATACATATTATATTTTAGCAAATGTAGATGATGTAGAAATATATATATACATTATATTTTAGCAAAATATAATATATATTATGCTTTAAAATATATATTATATTTTAGCAAAAAATATATATATTATCCTTTAAAATCACCAGAGGCAGTTTTTTTTAAACGTTATTCTGTACATAGCTGGGGCTATGTGGAGCCATGGCTTATACCTGGGTTTTATATAAGCTAACCCAAAGTACTTTAGGAGTTAGATGAAGGAAATTCTTCAAAGCTGAAATCATCTTGGAAAGTTTCACAAACGTGCATAAAGGGCTGAGTAATATTTATTACAGCAGGTGGGGATGGAAATTGTCATGCTATTTATGGGGAATTCTGTCAATAAAAACAAAGTGAAATTTTACAGGGTGAATTTGTGTAAGTAGATTATACTCCAAACTTCCATGAATTTAGTGATATAAAATGTGGAACTGAAAGGCTATTTGTTCCCATCTCTTAGAGAGCCCTGAATTGCAACCATCAGTTTCAGATGCTAGACAACGGAGTCTCGCAAAAAGGCGTTCTTTAAGAAAGAACTCTAGTGGTAATATTCCAGAAGGCTTAAAGAAAATCAGAAATTAAGTCAAAAAAAAAAAAAAAGATTTTATAACACAGGCAACAGAACAACAAAAAGTATTAAGCGTCTCCTGAAAAGCAAAATGGAAAAAAAATTTAATAATCATTTCTTCAATAGTAACTGCTAACTAAATATTTAAATTATAATATATTAATCCTATTTGCAGCGACATGATACCTCCTAATTTTATTTTATTTTTTTATTTTTATTTTTTTTGCGGTATGCGGGCCGCGTTGTGGCCTCTCCCGTTGGTGAGCACGGGCTCTGGATGCGCAGGCTCAGCTTCCATGGCCCAGCCGCTCAGCGGCATGTGGGATCTTCCCAGACCGGGGCACGAACCCGTGTCCCCTGCATCGGCAGGCGGACTCTTAACCACTGCGCCACCAGGGAAGCCCAATACCTCCTAATTTTAAAAAGTAACAGTAAAGCACAGCAAAGTTAAATTTAATTTTATTAAAGCTATTAATGTACTGTTTACTTTCACCTAAAAATTTTACTTTTATGCTATAATACCAGTTGATGTTTGTTAAATAGTGCCTAAATGAGGGCTCTAATGTTCTGACTAGCACAGAAATCCACATTCTTTTTTATTTTTTACTTCGTATGCAAGAAACCATGATTTCAGATATAAGCTAAGGGCCCACCCATTGTTGTTACTCACTATAATTTCATTAGAATTTTTAAGTAATTAACTTCTACTGAAACCACAACAATTTTCAATGGAACCATTCAAAGTTAGAAACAGTGAAAGAAATTATAGCCCAGCTCAGAAGTCAAGTCATCTTACTGTGTATCTGAGGTTGAACACACTCCCACAGGTTAGAGTTGGTGCTAAGGGCAGGAGACTTAAGCACACAGACAGGAAATTGTTCTGTTGTTTAGACAATAGAAAACTTAAGGGAAATAACAGTACAATTTACATTTTCTCATTTAAGTCTCTTTTCATGCACTCAGAAACCAATTCCAATCTCATATGCCATCAAATGATAGCATCTTATGAGACTTTTTCTTTTTGTTTTACAAATTCCAAAGTAACAGATTCTCACAGAAGACTTAACTGGCATTGATGTGATACAGGGATCCTTTCTCTTTTTCCTTTAAGCTTCTATAGAGCATGCACAAATTCTTTTCTGAAATGACTGTTCAGATTTTTTTTTTTAAATTTATTTATTTTATTTATTTTTTTTTTTTGGCTGCATTAGGTCTTCATTGCTGTGCATGGGCCCTCTCTGGTTGCGGCGAGCAGGGGCTACTCTTTGCTGTCACGTGTGGGCTTCTCGTTGTGGTGGCTTCTCTTGTTGCGGAGCACGGGCTCTAGGCGCGCGGCCTTCAGTAGTTGTGGCTCGCGGGCTCTAGAGCGCAGGCTCAGTAGTTGTGGCGCGCTGGCTTAGCTGCTCCAGCAGCATGTGGGATCTTCCCGGACCAGGGCTCGAACCCATGTCCCCTGCATTGGTAGGCAGACTCCTAACCACTGCGCCACCAGGGAAGTCCCGACTGTTCAGATTTAAAGGCATTGACAAATAGCAGAGAAATCAACTCAAATAGTTTCTAAATAAATCATGTACCAAACTCTAGGCTTAAACCACAGCTTGGCCTTTACTGGAAGGAAAAATGTCAAGTATTTTTAAATAAATTGATCACGATAAATTAAAAGAAAAAAATTTAATTTCAGACTTAATTACTAGGAAAATTATCTGTTAAAGAAATTATGCCAAATTATTGAAATTTTTCTACTTGTGATAGGTGAAGCCAAAATATGTTAATTCTGAGGTCTATTTGTTCTGTTCATTAAAATAAAGTTCATGGTTCTTATGCTTTCACCTGAAAGTCAGAGAAATATCCTATTAAACAAAAGCATTTAAAATAAAAGGGGAAAAAGCTTCTACCCCTACTCTCCTGTGCCCATATTTCAGAAGTAAGCAGTTCTTTAAAAATCAATTACTATCCCAATCTTTGAGGATTTTTTCTTGGTTTGAAAACACTGACAGTATCTGTAAATTGTATTAAAGGTGAGAATTTATTGTACTCCCAGAACCTACAATTTCCTTTTTCTCTCCAATCAGTTATTATTTGGGGAGTGGGGGCCTCGCTACACAGCTTGCAGGATCTTAGTTCCGTGACCAGGGAAAGAGCCCATGCCCCTGCACTGGAAGGTCAGAGACCCAACCACTGGACTGCCAGGGAATTCCTTAATCAATTATTTTAGTCATGTTTTGATTTTTGGTTTTTTTTTTAACCAAGATATCTAACTTTTACATTCTACTCTGTAATTTTGAGTCTTCCATATATTGCAGGTAGATCAGTTTTAAATTTTTAAACCCTCTGTGCAGTCTTATTACTATCTTTCAATGATTTTTGTATAGCAGCAAGTTGTATAAAGTAAACCTATAAAGCCAGGAATGGAAAAGACGCATTCCAAGAATGAGGAACCAAGAGAACTTTTAATTTTTTCACATCTCTTTACCTCTAGTTTCTAACTATTTTCTGGAATTTCAGCTTGCCTTCATTACTCCTTTACTAGAGTAATATTAACAAAATAAAAATTTTAATGGGAAGACTGAATAATACATTGGACAAAGACAAGTAGGTGATGCAACTGATAATTCTGAGAAAAGTTTCTATAACTTTATGTGAAAAAGACAGGTGACATAAAAAGTAAAAGGCAAGTAAAGAGACGTGGAAAATAAATCAAGGAGGTCCAGCACATATCCAATAATTAATTTTGGAAACAAAATAATAGAGGCAACACAGGAGAGAATATAATTAGAAAAATAATATTAAAAATTCCTCAATAAAGTAAAGCAAGATCTCGCAGACAAATGATTGGCTTAAGGGAGAATAAAAGAAAACACTATGGAGGAATTCAAAATTGCAAGAGAAGTTTTTTTTGTATCTGGAAAATATAAAGAATCCGGAGCAACTTTTTAAAAGAACCAAGTGAGGGAGGAGGACCTTCAAGATGGCGGAGGAGTAAGACATGCATATCGCCTTCCTCCCCACAAGTACAACAGAAACACATCTACATGTGGAACAGCTCCTACAGAATACCTACTGAACACTGGCAGAAGACCTCAGACTTCCCAAAAGGCAAGAAACTCCCCACGTACCTGGGCAGGACAAAAGAAAAAAGAATAAACAAGCACAAAAGAACAGGGACCGGACCAGCACCTCTGGGAGGGAGCTGTGAAGGAGGAAAAGTTTCCACACACTAGAAGCCCCTTCGCGGGCGGAGACTGCAGGTGGCGGAGGGGGGAAGCTTTGGACCCACAGAGGAGAGCGCAGTAACAGGGGTGCGGAGGGCAAAGCGGAGAGATAACCACACAGAGGATCAGTGGCAACCAGCACTTACCAGCCCAAGAGGCTTGTATGCTCACCCGCCAGGACAGGCCAGGGCTGGGAGCTGAGGCTCAGGCTCTGGAGGTCAGAACGCAGGGAGAGGACTGGGGTTGGATGCATAAACATAGCCTGAAGGGGGCTAATGCACCACGGCTAGCCGGGAGAGAGTCCTGGAAAAAGTATGTTAACTTCCTAAGAGGCAAGGGACCATTGGTTCAGGGTGTGCGAGGAGAGGGGATTCAGAGCACGGCCTAAATGAGCTTCAAAGAAGGGCATGAGCCACGGCTATCAGTGAGGACACCGGAAACGGGCATGAAATGCTAAGGCTGCTGCTGCAGCCACCAAGAACCCTGTGTGCAAGCACAGGTACTATCCACACCTCCCCTCCCGGGAGCCCGAGCAGCCCACCACCGCCAGGGTCCCATGATCCAGGGACAACTTCCCTGGGAGAACACACGGTCCGCCTCAGGCTGGTGCAACTTCATGCTGGGCTCTGCCGCCGCAGGCTCACACCGCATTCTGTACCCCTCCCTCCCCCCAGCCTCAGTGAGCCAGAGCCCCCTAATCAGCTGCTCCTTTAACCCCATCCTGTCTGGTCAAAGAACAGATGCCCTCAGGTGACCTATACACAGACGCGGGTCCAAATCCAAAGCTGAACGCCAAGAGCTATGAGAACAAAGAAGAAAAATGGAAATCTCTCCTGGCAGCCTCAGGAGCAGTGGATTAAATCTCCACAATCAACCTTATGTACCCTGCATCAGTGGAATACCTGAATAGACAATGAATCCTCCCAAAATTGAGGTGGTGGACTTTGGGAGCAACTATAGACTTGGGGTTTGCTTTCTGCATCTAATTTGTTTCTAGGTTTGTGTTTATTTTAGTTTAGTATTTAGAGCTTATTATCATTGGTAGATTTCTTTATTGATTTGGTTGCTCTCTTCCTTTTTATATATATATATTTTTGTTTGTTTGTTTGTTTGTTTTTCTTTTCCTCTTTTTGTGAATGTGTATGTGTATGCATCTTTGTGTGATTTTGTCTATAGAGCTTTGCTTTTACCATTTGTCCTAGGGTTCTGTCTGCCCGTTTTTTTACGGTTGTTGTTTTTTAGTATACCTTTTAGCACTTATTATCATGGGTGGACTTGTTCTTTGGTTTCGTTGCTCTCTTCATTCTTTCATTGTTTTTATCACTTTTTAAAAATTTTAATAATATTGTTTTTTATTTTAATAACTTTATTTTATTTTACTTTATTTTTTTCTTTCTTTCTTTCTCTTTTTGGCTCCCTTGTATTCTGAGCTGAATGGGTGACAGGGTCTTGGTGCTCTGGCCGGGTGTAAGGCCTGAGCCTCTGAGGTGGGGGAGCTAAGTTCAGGACACTGGACCACCAGAGACCTCCCGGCCCCACGTAAGATCGAACAGCAAAAGTTCTCCCAGAGATCTCCATCTCAATGCTAAGCACCCAGCTCCACTCAATAACCAGCAAGCTACAGTGCTGGACACACTATGCCGAACAACTAGCAAGACAGGAACACAACCCCACCCATTAGCAGAGAGGCTGCTTAAAATCATAATAAGATCACAGATACCCCAAGACACACCAACAGACGTGGCCCTGCCCACCAGAAAGACAAGATCCAGCCTCATCCACCACAACAAGGGCACTAGTCCCCTAGACCAGGAAATACCAAATAACATACAAGGTAACCCCCATAAGATTAACAGCTGATCTTTCAGCAGAAACTCTGCAAGCCAGAAGGGAGTGGCAGGACATATTTAAAGTGACCAAGGAGAAAAAACCTACAACCAAGATTACTCTACACACCAAGGATCTCATTCAGATGTGATGGGGAAATTAAAACCTTTAGAGACAAGCAAAAACTGAAGAGTCCAGCACCACCAAACCAGCTTTACAACAAATGTTAAAGGAACTTCTCTAGGCAAGAAACACAAGAGAAGGAAAAAACCTACAATAACAAACCCAAACCAATTAAGAAAATTGTAATAGGAACACACATATCGATAACTACCTTAAATTTAAATGAATTAAAAGATCCAACCAAAAGACATAGACTGGCTGAATGGATACAAAAACAAAGACCCATATATATGCTGTTGACAAGAGACCCACTTCAGACCTAGAAACACATACAGACTAAAAGTGAGGGAATGGAAAAAGATATTCCATGCAAATGGAAATCAAAAGAAAGCTGGAGTAGCAATTCTCATATCAGACAAAATAGACTTTAAAACAAAGACTATTACAAGAGACAAAGAAGGACACTACATAATGATCAAGGGGTCGATCCATGAAGAAGATATAACAATTATAAATATTTATGCACCCAACATAGGAGCACCTCAATACATAAGGCAAATACTAACAGCCATAAAAGAGGAAATCAACAGTAACACAATCATAGTAGGGGATTTTAACACCCCACTTTTACCAATGGACAGATCATCCAAAATGGAAATAAGGAAACACAAGCTTCAAATGATACATTAAACAAGATGGACTTCATTGATATTTATAGGACATTCCATCCAAAAACAACAGAATACACTTTCTTCTCAAGTGCTCATGGAACATTCTCCAGGATAGATCATATCTTGGGTCACAATCAAGCCTTGGTAAATTTAAGAAAATTGGAACCATATCAAGTATCTTTTCCAACCACAACGCTATGAGACTAGATATCAATTACAGGAAAAATTCTGTAAAAAATACAAACACATGGAAGCTAAGCAATACACTACTAAGTAAACAAGAGATCACTGAACAAATCAAAGAGGAAATCAAATTATACCTAGAAAGAAATGACAATGAAAACACCATGACCCAAATCCTATGGGATGCAGCAAAAGCAATTCTAAGAGGGAAGTTTATAGCAATACAATCCTACCTCAAGAAACAAGAAACATCTCAATTTAACAACCTTACCTTACACCTAAAGCAATTAGAGAAAGAACAAAAAAACACCAAAGTTAGCAGAAGGAAAAAAATCATAAAGATCAGATCCAAAATAAATGAAAAAGAAATGAAGAAAATGATAGCAAAGATCAATAAAACTAAAAGCTGGTTCTTTAAGAAGATAAACAAAATTGATAAACCATTAGCCAGACTCATCAAGAAAAAAAGGGAGAAGACTCAAATCAATAGAATTAGAATTAAAAAGCAAGTAACAACTGACACTGCAGAAATACAAAGGATCATGAGACATTACTACAAATAACTATATGCCAATAAAATGGACAACCTAGAAGAAATGGACAAATTCTTAGAAAACCACAACCTTCCGAGACAGAACCAGGAAGAAATAGAAAATATAAACAGACCAATCACAGAAACTGAAATTGAGACTGTGATTAAAAATCTTCCAACAAACAAAAGTCCAGGACCAGATGGCTTCACAGGAGAATTCTACCAAACATTTAGAGAAGAGCTAACACCCGTCCTTCTCAAACTCTTCCAAAATATAGCAGAGGGAGGAACACTCCCAAACTCATTCTACGAGGCCACCATCACCCTGATATCAAAACCAGACAAAGATGCCACAAAAAAAGAAGACTACAGGCCAATATCACTGATGAACAGATATGCAAAAATCCTCAAAAACACACCAGCAAACAGAATCCAACAGCACATTAAAGGGATCATACACCATGATCAAGTGGGGTTTATCCCAGGAATGCAAGGATTCTTCAATATAAACAAAGGAATCAACGTGAGACACCGTAATAGCAAACTGAAGGATAATAACCATATGATCATCTCAATAGATACAGAAAAAGCTTTTGACAAAATTCAACACCCATTTAAGATAAAGACCCTACAGAAAGTATGCATAGAGGGAACTTACCTCAACATAATAAAGGTCATATATGAGAAACCCACAGCCAACATCGTTCTCAGTGGTGAAAAAATGAAACCATTTCCACTAAGATAAGGAATAAGACAAGGTTGCCCACTATCACCACTATTATTCAACATAGTTTTGGAAGTTTTAGCCACAGCATGCAGAGAAGAAAGAGAAATAAAAGGAATCCAAATTGGAAAAGAAGTAAAGCTGCCACTGTTTGCAGAAGACATGATACTATACAGAGAAAATCCAAAGATGCTACCAGAAAACTATAAGAGCCATTCAATGAATTTGATAAAGTAGAGGGATACAAAATTAATGCACAGAAATCTCTTGCATTCCTATACAGTCATGATGAGAAATCTGAAAGAGAAATTAAGAAACACTCCCATTTACCACTGCAACAAAAAACACAAAATACCCAGGAACAAACCCACCTATGGAGACAAAATACCTGTATGCAGAAAACTAAAAGACACTGATGAAATAAATTGAAAATGATACAAACAGATGGAGAGATATACCATGCTCTTGGATTGGAAGAAACAACATTTTGAAAATGACTATACCACCCAAAGCAATCTACAGATTCAGTGCAATCCCTATCAAACTACCAATGGCATTTTTCACAGAACTAGAACAAAAAATTTCACAATTTGCATGGAAACACAAAAGACCCTGAATAGCCATAGCAATTTTGAGAAAGAAAAACAGAGGTGGAGGAATCAGGCACCCTGACTTCAGACTATACTGCAAAGTTACAGTAATCAAGACAGTACGGTACTGGCACAAAAACAGAAATATAGATCAATGGAACAGGATAGAAAGCCCAGAGATAAACCCACGCACATATGGTCACCTTATCTTTGATAAAGGAGGCAAGAATATACAATGGAGAAAAGACAGCCTCTTCAATAAGTGGTGCTGGGAAACCTGGACAGCTACATGTAAAAGAATGAAATTAGAAGACTCCCTAACACCATACACAAAAACAAACTCAAAATGGATTAAAGACATAAATGTAAGGCCAGATACTATCAAACTCTTAGAGGAAAACATAGGCAGAACACTCTATGACATAAATCACAGCAAGATCCTTTTTGACCCACCTCTTAGAGAGATGGAAATAAAAACAAAAATAAACAAATAGGACCTAATGAAACTTAAAAGCTTTTGCACAGCAAAGGAAACCATAAACAAGATGAAAAGACAACCCTCAGAATGGGAGAAAATATTTGCAAATGAAGCAACTGACAAATGATTAATCTCTAAATTTTATAAGCAGCTCATGCAGCTCAATATCAAAAAAACAAACAACCCAATCCAAAAATGGGCAGAAGACCTAAATAGACATTTCTCCAAAGAAGATATACAGATTGCCAACAAAAACATGAAAGGATGCTCAACATCACTAATCATTAGAGAAATGCAAATCAAAACTACAATGAGATATCATCTCACACCACTCAGAATGGCCATCATCAAAAACTCTACAAACAATAAGTGTGGAGAAAAGGGAACCCTCTTGCAGTGTTGGTGGGAATGTAAATTGATACAACCACTAAGAGGAACATTATGGAGGTTCCTTAAAATACTAAAGATAGAACTACGATATGACCCAGCAATCTCACTACTAGGCCTATACCCTGAGAAAACCATAATTCAAAAAGCGTCATGTATCACAATATCCACTGCAGCTCTATTTACAATAGCCAGGACATGGAAGCAACCTATGTGTCCATCAACAGATGAATGGATACAGAAGATGTGGCACATACATACAATGGAATATTACTCAGCCATAAAAAGAAACGAAATTGAGTTATTTGCAGTGAGGTGGATGGACCTAGAAACTGTCATACAGAGTGAAGTAAGTCAGAAAGAGAATAACAAATACCATATGCTAACACACACACACACATATATATATATATATATATATATATATATATATATATATATATATATATATGGTTCTGAAGAACCTAGGGGCAAGACAGGAATAATGATGCAGACGTAGAGAATGGACTTGAGAACATGTGGAGTGGGAAGGGTAAGCTGGGATGAAGTGAGAGAGTGGCATGGACACATATACACTACCATATGTAAAACAGATAGCTAGTGGGAAGCAGCCGCATGGCACAAGAGATCAGCTCACTTTGTGTCCACCTGGAGGTTTGGGATAGGGAAGGCGGGAGGGAGACACAAGAGGGAGGAGAAATGCTGATATATGTATATGCATAGCTGATTCACTTTGTTATACAGCAGAAACTAACACACAATTGTAAAGCAATTATACTCCAATAAAGATGTTTAAAAAAAAAAGAACCAAGTGAGGAAAATAAAAGTCTCTGTGAAGGAAAAAGATTCAGATATCTTATAATTAATATTGTTCCCTAGAATACTGGGGAAGCACTGCAGAACCCTGCAAGCATCAATGATTTTGTAGCCGTAGTTCAAGATCTACCCAAATTATCAATTGTTCATGAGGCCTAAATAATGTTTGTACATCAAAGGACTTACAAAGTTTAATACCCACAGACTCCTGAGATTAATTTTTATCAGAAAACAATAACTAGAGTATTAAATATCGATTAAATGCATTAATATGTAAAATATTTTATGTAGCATTTGTAGAATGTGCCCTGAGATGTGAGTATTGTACATTCTTAAACCAATAAAATATAATTTTGCTAAAACCCAGTTGTAAGCTGACTGAATATTGATCATGTATCGATAAAGCAGTTCAGTCAGAGTTTACCAGCACAGTATCTGAAGCCATACTGCCAGACTATTGGATTCAAACAGCACCATTTATGAGTTGTGTGACTCTAAATAAATTTCTCATTGTCTCAGTTTTCACAGCTATAAGACGGGCCTCACATGTACCACATGGTATATAAACATTTGTTGCCAGCATGATTATTATTGTCAGTATTTTTCGCCTCTGACAGGTGTGAGGCATTTTATAATTAAGCTGTTGGAGAGAAAAATTTTTTAATGAAGGAAAATTGAAATTTTTTATCATTTTAAGTTTAAAGTATATTTTTGCATGCCAATAAAAAGATTCAAACAAAATATCCATTTTTATGAAATCGTTGTACAGTTTCAGGAGCATATTTTGGTAATAAGGTTCATATTAGTCTCCTCCCAACAAACCGATTTTCACATGATACCATGTGAGCCAAGCTTCACTACTGAATCTCCGTTATGAAATACTCAACAGATGCCGAACTCATAAATCTTAGCAGCTGTTGATTAGCAAACTTATTCACAAGCTTATTGGCACAGTAGCAACGTATTCTTTGTACTGTGAAAGCTCCCGGGAACATTTACAACGTGATGCATAAAAGTCAATATTCTTGCAGTAAGTTAGTAGTTGTTCACTCTTTTCACTAAAGGCTACTGGTTTCCATTCATAAGAAAGAAAGAGCAAGAATGGACAGAGACTTTAGATAAATGAGGTAAAATAGGTTGTTGAAGTGTTTCTAAATAAAAAATCCCAATCTTCTTTTAAACAATCAGATATATAATTCTGAAGAGAAGGCAAACTGAGACAAAGAATACTTAAAAGTGAAAACACTGGCCAGAGGTAAATACCCATTTCTCCAAAATCTGTTAAGTCTTAGACAATGTAAAACTACAAAAGAAAGCTATATACTTGGATTCCATTAATTAAGCTCCTTACAAGAATGCCTTACACAACCAGAACTGAGTATGACGCTCACAGATTTTATCAAGGATCAGTATCATAAGTGGTCATTATTATAGGCAGAATAATGAATGCCCCCCCAAATAAAAGATGGGCCCAGGTCCTAATCCTTGAAACCTGTGAATATGTTAGTTTACATGACGTTGGGGAATTTAGTTTGCAGATGGAATTAAAACTACCAATCAGCTGAACTTGAAATAGGGAAATCATCTTGGATTATGAAGGAGAGCCCAATGTAATATCGAGTCCATAAAAGGAGAAAAGAAGCAGCAAAGAACCAATAAAGATGGCAGAAAGACAAAGTCAAGGCTGACGTTGCAGGCTCTGAAGATGGAGGAAGGGAACCGCAAGCCAAGGAATGCAGGCTGACTCTAGAAACCATAAAAGGAACCAGATTCCGCCCCCTACAGCCTGCAGAAATAACTCAGCCTTCTGATACTTTGATTATAGCCCAGTGAGACCTACTTTGGATTTAGATTTCTAGAACTGTAAGATAATAAACATGTGTTGTTTTAGGCCACAAAGTTCGTTGCATTTAGTTATAGCAGCAATGGGAAACCAATACAAGGTTTATTAGATTTTGGTAACTGGAAGTGGAATGCTGATATAATAAATACCTGAAGACTTGGAATTGGTCAGTGGGCAGAGTCTAGAAGAATTTTATGGACCATGATAGAAAAAAATGTCTATCGTCTGATGCTTTTTAAATACTGTGATTCTATTTTACTTATTAGTCATTCTAAGTAATTAAACTTGTAACTTTAATGTTAAGAAAAATATTTTCTCTCTAACAAACTAGTATGCTTTTTTATCTCTACATATATTAAGAGCTGTTTAATTATGTGTCCCTCTTTACCATGTTTGCCAAAAGGCTTGTAGTTTAATTTTTATTCAGCTAAAGTTACCATCTTTACCTTTGATTCTGTAGGAAAACTATGTTCTTTTTCCATTAGATGGCTCTTGTTTTATCCTTAATTTAATGGCCTTATTATACTTGGTCACTTATATGTAAATCGCAGAAAATCTTTTCCGGAAGTTGGAAGGCAGGAAAACTAACATAGTACTGCACCTACACTCTGTTCCAGAAACAAGTCATTAAAGTGTCTCTACAGAACAGCTATTATTCTCAGTCTATAAAAGAGAGAGCCTCCAAAAGGCTCAGTACCTCCAAGGTCTTTGCCCCGGGACTCAAGTCACACAAACCACTCGGCCTTACTAAAGATGAAATGCAGGGGTTAGCTGCTCATCAAGGAAAACTCTATTTTCCCCTTCTCAGCCCAGAATTACTCATTAGCAGTCATTTGAAGATTGTCTCACTCTAGTGACCATTTAGAAATTCTCAAATTTAAAAGTAAAAGATTCCCAGATAGCTCTGAAATTGGAAGTGTATTCAGTCTCTGGTGAGCCTACCTACAACCCTCTTATCTGAGACCTACCACCTATATAATGAGCCCCTATAAGCCAGACCCCTACAGCCACAGCTGATGGGAATAAGAGCTGAACACCTGGCTCTTGTGTAGCTAACCAGATGGTCTCGGCTGGGAATTAAAATCTTGGGCTTAGTGACACCACTTAGCAATTCTCAATTTATGGCTTGACCTAGCGGAATGTGATCTTGGCAGCAGTAGAAAAGTTAACAGTCTCCCACCTAATGGGAGCAATAAAAAGAGCCAGTCCTCAGGTGAGATCAAACCAGATGCACATTTAGAATGCACTTGCTTGTTCAGTAGTTGTCTCTCTTTGCTTTTCAAAACATAGTCCCAGGACCACTATCAGCAACATCACCTGGAAACTTTGTAGTAAAGCAAACTGTCAGGCCCCAGGACTGAACCAGAAACTGCATTTTTAACAAGAAGCCCACGTGACTCTTTTTCACATTTAAAATATAGGCATCAAGCTGGGAAAACTGAATATCCACATGTAAAAGAATGAAGTGGGACTCATTCCTCACACCACACACAAAAATTATCACAAAATGAATCACAGACCTAAATGTAAGTACTAAAACAATGAAACTCAGAAAGAAAATATAGGAGAAAAGCTTTGTGACCTTTGGTTAGGCAGTCTTCTTAGCTATGAGCTAAAAGTACAAGAGAAAACAAAATACATACGTTGAACTTCGTTAAAATTAAAAATTCTTGTGCTTCAAAGACCACCACCAACATAGTGAAAAGACAGCCCACAGAATGAGAAGAGAAGGGACCTGCATCCAGAATATATAAAGGAACTCTTAAAATTCAACAAGAACACAAATAACCCAATTTATAAATGCCCAAAGCATACGAATAAGCACTTCTCTAGAGGAGATATACAAATCGCCAAGAAACACATGAAAAGTTGTTCAACATAATTTGTCATCGGACAAATGTAAATTACAACCATAATGGCATACCTTTTCATAACCACCAGGATGACTATAATCAAAAAGACTAACAACACAAGTTGGCAAGGACCTGGAGAAACTAGCACATTCATATACTGCCAGTAGGAATGAAAAATAGTGCAACTTCTTCGGATAATTCTAGCAGTTCCACAAATGGTTAAACATAAAGTTACTCTATGAACCAGAAATCTTCTCCTAGGTATATAACCAAGAGAAATGAAAACATATCTCCACATAAAAACTTGCACATAAATGTTCATGGCAGTGTTATTCGTAACAGCCAAAACAAAAAATTGCCAACAGCCCAGATGTCCGTTAACTGATGACAAGAGAAATAAAATGTGCTGTGTCCATACAGTGAAATATTCCACAATATAAAGGAATGAAGTACCTTGGATATATTATGCTAAATGAAAGCTAGTCACAAAAGACCAGATATGGTTCCATTTCCATGAAATATCCTTTAAAGGTAAATCCATAGTGACAGAAAGCAGATTAGTGGTCGCCAGGCATTGAGGGGAGGGGAGATAATGATCGCTAATGGGTACAGAGTTTCTTTTCTCGGTAAAGAAAATGTTCTACTATTGTTTGTGGTGATGGTTGCACAACTCCGTGAATATACTAAAAATTACTGAATTGTAGACTTAAAATGGGTACATTGTACAGTATGTGAACTACATGTTATATATTTTAAAAAATCAAATCTTTCTTGTTCTGTGATGTAGTTCCAGTGCCTGCCCCAGATATATGGTTCTCAATAAACAGGTGTTGAATAAATAAACACATGAATGAATAAATGAAAGAGACCAAGTAGCCCGAGACTACATTGAGAGTTCTGCCTTAGCTCCTGACAGCATTACTATTCCACTTTCTCTCCTTTAAATCCATGCCTGTGTTTCCAACTTTGGATTCCATAGGATAATCCAATAACCTACCACGATTATGAACTTTCAATAAGCATTTTTGAACTGGTTACTCATACATGCCACCTAAAGCTACTTAAGCTAGATGACACCCTTAACATGAATACTACAACTGGTCCTTGAACAACATGGTTTTGTTTTTTTTTTAAACAACTGAACATTTTTTATTTTACTTTTAATTAATTTATTTTATTTTTGGCTGTGCTGGGTCTTTGTTGCTGCACGCAGGCTTTCTCTAGTTGCGGTGCACAGCCTTCTCATTGCAGTGGCTTCTCTTGTTGCCGAGCACAGGCTCTAGGCACACGGGCTTCAGTAGTTGTGGCACGTGGGCCCGGTAGTTGTGGCTTGCGGGCTCTAGAGCACAAGGCTCAGTAGTTGGTGGCGCACGGGCTTAGCTGCTCTGTGGCATGTGGGATCTTCCTAGACCAGGGATCAAAACCTGTGTCCCCTGCATTGGCAGGCAGATTCTTAACCACTGCGCCACCAGGGAAGTCCCAACAACATGGGTTTGAACTGCATGGGTCCGCTTACATGCGGATTTCTTTCACTAAATATATACTATAGTACTACACGGTCCCAAGGTTGGTTGAATCCAGCATCCACAGATGTGGATTTGTGGATACCAACTGTAAAGTTACACTCAAGTTTTTCAGTATGTGGATTTTTCACTACATGGATTTTAGATTGTGCGGTGGGGTCGGTGACCCTAACCCCCTTGTTGTTCAAGGGCCAACTGTATCTGCAGAGACATGATTCTGCATTTCATGAAGGAGTGCTATCTGTCAACTAGGTGTACAAACACCTTCACTTGTTTTCAGATATTATTAATTACAAAATGAAATATTATCATACATTCATAAAAGAGCTACTGTACTGCTTTTCATGAGGTAACAATGACTATTTGTTGATTGATGGACTAGAATTCTTGGACTTACACTATTAATAGGAGCAATTTTCACCTCAACTAGTATCTCCTATCGGGGACTTCATTATAAAATAACTAAAATGGATATGTATAAAGTACCCAGTGGTTTACCAATTATCGTTCTGATCCACTAATACATTTTGATTCCAAATGTAATGTCAAATAAAGGTGTTGTTCAGAACTGTTAAGCTAATGGGAAAACTTACCTGATTTAGCAAGGCCATGATATAGTAAGTAAAAAAAGAAAATTTTCCAAGGAGAGAAAATAAGTCCATCCTATATTACAGGGCCTCAAATCAATAATATAAAGTTATTCTCTATCATTTTCCTTGGTGCTCTGAGTATCTGAGAAATTTAAATATAATGAATCACTTTCCAAAAATAAATTTAAGATATTAAGTAAAATAAATTGTTCTAGATGAAAACTACCTATTTCTCTTCTGAAATTCATTTGCACTTAGTATTGACTGAAAAATATACAATTAAAGATATTTTATTAAGGAACAAACTGGTAATAAACAGCTCTGAAGTCAAACACACCATTTAACAATGCATGATCAGAAACAAAACGTATCCTAAAAATGCCTGAGAGTTTCAAGTCATCCTCAATTCAACACTGTAGACAAGTGTTCACACACCAAAGAACTTAAATATGTTAAATGGCAGAGACACTTAAGCTAAGGTGTTTGTTCCAAACTGAATGAGGATTTCATGGCCTTTTAAGATTTTCTATGTTCCCTATCACTTACCATTAAAGCTTAGCAACTGAACAAAGCAAACAGAAAAAGCAAGTTCTCTTTAAGCAACTATCAGAGTTCATAGAGATTAGGAGGAAAAAAAACCCCACAACTACATTCAAATACTATGACATTGGAACTGGATTCCTAATATGATCTGTCCTATTTAAGAAAATATAGAGGATTTATAGCAGTGGGAAAGGAGCATAATAGATGCTGATAAAAGGCTTCTTTCAGTGAGGAAGTGTCTAGCCTAAGAAAAAAATAAGTCAGACGTCACTAGATATTGTAAATTCCCTGCAGGAAAGCTTCCTTACAATGCCTCCTTTAGAAAGGTGAATAAAGAGGGCAAATCTATTAGAAAAGGTAGGAGAAACTGAAGCCAAGTATGCAAAGCCCTTTAAGAAGTCACTACAATTTATTGTGAGATGGTTTCTCCCTTCGGCAATCTGGTTATAACTTGAAAGATGCTGGGGAGAGGAAATGAGTGAAAAAAAAAATATCTTCAGGAAAATTTTTTTAAAAGATCAGTGCTTCATTCCAAAGGGTACTAACTTGCTAATTTCTAGCCTAGCCGTTTAGATGGAAATGTTTCACTGTAAATAAGTTTCTTCATGTAGCTAGTGATACTGTGTCAAAAATTTCCAAATATTTTAGCATTAATAACTTATTATTAAAAAATTCTGTTGTCCCATTCACCAAATCATTAATTCACCTCAAGCTTGTAGATGTGGACTCTTCAACATATATTCTCATTTGAGTATAGCTTTGCTTTACCATCTGAGAAATGTTAGGAATTGCAATAATATGCTTTTAATGCAAATGCAAAGTCAAATATATGTTGTAATATCTATAGGCAAGAAAAAATAATTACATTCTAATAATATAATATTATTAGTATAGTAGTAATAATATAGTAAAATAATACAGTATTTTATATATCATGTTATTTAACCCAGAAAACATCAGAATAGGAAAATTCAGACTTTACCTTTTTCTATATAATCAAAAACACTGAAGTTGATAGAAATAATTTACTTGTTTAACCTAAGAGTCTTAATGTAAATACAGTACAAAAAAGGCACTCTGCATACCGAGTGTTTGCCACTTATAAAATAAGATGGCATTTGTCAAATGGTAAATAAAACGGAGATTGTTTGGGAAATAAGTAATAAAAGAGCTGCATTTGTTAACTGTTGTCAGCTCTGGTTTCCTTTCCATGACAGCATAATCATTAGCACATAAAACTCATGTCTGAGAAAAACAGATAAACCAAGTTCTAGTTAGATTGTTATATGACAGAAGTATCTAACATTATATCAGCAGAGACACATCAGTAAGTGTTTCAAACGAAACTGAGAATATTTCCTAATAAGGAATGACTCACACTGTTTAAAAAGGATTTTTGCATAATGGATAACATACACGAACATCCATGACTTGGATCTATGGTAGCACCAAAACTCTTGTCTCCACAGCCCCCCACATTGTCTCCCCTTCATGATGGAACATGGTGTGCAGAGCAGTTCTCACTGTGTTACACTCACTTTGGCAATTGAATGTTTCTTTAACATTTGTTTTTACATGCTTATTGCCCTCTGTACTCTAACAAGACCATACATGGCATACCAATCAGAGGGACTGAGGAGCAGGTACACTTCTCGCACATTCCATCTACCTGTTAATGCTAAGGTAGAGTAAGGGCCAAATGGCCAGCAACTTTTTCTGGGCTGAGGTCCTCCTGACTGGCTAACTGATTATCTTCTGTGAGATATCATTACGATTAACTTATTTTTAAGCTTTTCACCAGTGTGGCCAATTAAGATGACACAACTCATTAGACAAGGTCCTTAGGCACAGCGAACCAAGTCATTTCATCATCACCGAGACTAGAATCTCACTGGCAATCCCCAACCTATTTTGAACATCCTCTGCCTCACATGACTCATCAATAATGATACCCTTAGTTTTCCCAGTGAATATATTACCTCCAAATTAAGTAGAATTGAGATAAATACCACCTTACTACTGAATCAGCACATTCACTTATTTTTAAATTACTGATGCAAAGGCAATAGGAAAGCTGATTTATGCTCATATTAAATATGAATATTTCCCTTTTCCTTTTTTAACTCCTAGTAAGCTTATTAGCAGAATTAGAATCTTAACTTGATAATAAACTTATTTTAACAGTCCCAAAAGGAATCATATTAATCAGAATGTTGTCCAAATGTGTTTCTCACCACATTCTTTCAATGTCCTGGACAGGCGATCATTTGATAATAAATACAGACTAAAGAATGGAACATTGGCCTTCCCTGGTGGCGCAGTGGTTGAGAATCCGCCTGCCGATGCAGGAGACACGGGTTCGTGCCCTGGTCCGGGAAGATCCCACATGCCGCGGAGCAACTAAGCCCGTGAGCCATGGCCGCTGAGCCTGCGCGTCCGGAGCCTGTGCTCCGCAACGGGAGAGGCCACAGCAGTGAGAGGCCCGCATACCGCAAAAAAAAAAAAAAAAAAAAAAAAAAAAGAATGGAACATCACATATCCCTGATAATGAATAAGCTAGAGCTACACATATCAACTTGAATGAATCTCATAAGTACAAAGAGCCAAACAAAACTATGTTGTAGAATATATATTTTATCATCTCATTTACACAAAGTTCAAAACAAAACAATACTACATACTGTTTGGGGATGCATACCTATATTAAAACAATAATTTAAAATGCATGGCCTGATGAACACCAATTTCAGGATGGTAGCTACCTCTAGGGGAAAGGAAAGATGATCAGGAAAGGGACACAGAGGACGGAATTTAACTGCTTTGACGATACAGGTATCTACCACTTTTCAAAAGATCACTTTATGCCACTTCACTTTTCTGAAAGTCCCGCATCAGCACCTGTTTTCACTAACCAAAGGAAATCCAAAGAGGATTTTCATTTTTACGAAAAAAGACAGAAACCAAAAATTGCGTTTCGCATTTGTTTTGTGGCAAGCTCTTACAGAGGCAGCATGCACCCTGACCAGCAAGAGTCGCACTGCCAAGCTCCTTCTCCAGGAACTACACTGATTATTTCAGCATCAAACCTCCATAGCTTTGAACTGTGACTGTGAGCATCTGTGCTTTATCTCTTTATGTATTTTGTGTACCTGTTAGCAGGATGTGTCCTACAGTAATTGCTTCTTTGCTTTATGCCATTTTGGCCTATGTAAGTTTTCATACTTTGGACAGTGGAGAAACCTGTATTTTACTACCCAAGCCAGGTGATGATTACATGTGTGCTTGAGGATGCCCTAAATATTGCATAATAAATTGTTTAAAATCTAATAAGTGTTTGGAAGTAGTATCCTTCAAATTAAACATGCTAATGATTACAAATCAAACTATGTGACTCCTCGTTGATAAAACTTTCATTAATGAGCTACATAAACTCTTGCAAACTAAGTAGAATCACACAAATTTGTCTAAAGTTTGACAGAAATATGAAAGATCACTAAAATTTTTTATAACCCCATATTTTTTTTAGTTTTTTCTTAATTTTTATTTTATATTCGAGTATAATTGATTTATAATGTTATGTTAGTTTCAGGCATACAGCAAAGTGATTTAGTTATACATATATTTATTCTTTTTTGAATTCTTTTCTCATTTAGGTTATTACAGAATATTGAGTAGAGTTCCCTGTGCTATACCGTAGGTCCTTGATGTTTATCTATTTTGTATACAGTAGTGTGTATCCGCTAACCCCATATATTTTAGAGACATTTTCCAGAAGATGCTGTTACCAAAACATTGCTCCAAACATCCCTTTCTGTATCCTACTCATACTTCAGAGAGATTTTTCTACATGATTTGCAACTTCGGTGATGCTATGCAGGCCAATCCTCTACACAAAGAAAATAAGATTTTTTTCAAAAACCCACATATCGTCAATCAAAGAGGCTTTCTAAATTTTAAAAAAATCTCAAAAGAAGTACTGCTTTACATTATACACCACTAAAGTTTTGAAAAATCAGATCTAAAGGAAAAGAAGCAATATGAAAAATGAAGAATATAATTAAATTCAGGAACACTTTAGTTCTTAAAGAATTTTTAAAAGGCTGGATCATTATCCAAGTGTTGTATCACTTAAAAACTTCTCATATTTTCATTTCCATTTCCATTGTAACTCAGTACTGAGTATCACTCCCCATATTTCAGCCAGAAACTACAGGTTAGAAACAGCAACAACAAAAAAGTCTATGGTTTGAACAGTATGAAAGAACCGAAGAAGTTAAAAAATGGCAAATTAAATCTTCTATGGACCCTATTTGTCACTTACTTTTGTTCCTATTTAATTCAAAATGTTGAATAGCAATTCTTTGAAAATATGATTCTATAGAAAAGTCAGATTTTCTAAAGTGGTTTTTATCTATTACATCTATATCTATAGATATATTCACACATAACTCCCTGAAAAACATGTAGTTCATATGTTATTTTCACATTGCTGAAGCAGGATCCACTGGACCATCATTTATCCTTCTTACATAAAATGGGAAAAAATCTTATATGGAATGACTTTATGCCAGGAACATCTGTCCTCAGGCGTAACATAATGACAACATGTGTACTGAAAGCCACGAATTAAGTAATTTCAACAGACTAGCAGATCATAACAAATAAGTTGTTCGTGTTTCTTATTTTAATAAGCATATAATGTTGAAATTAAAAATATGTAGATTTTTAGAAAAAAAACAAAAAACAAAGAAAAAATATGTAGATTTTTAATCTTTTATAATTAGGAATTTGATTCTTTTATCCTCAACTCAAGACTAGGAACAGCAAATTTTTATGCTAAAGTGGCTAGAAGGGTAAAACAAGTAATACAAATGAGTCAAGTAGGAGACATTTAATATGGAGTGATGGGGACCAGGGCAAGGTGGAAACCCTTTTTTATCCACATTAGGATAATAAGGAAAATTGTTAAAGTCCATGATATGGACAAAAAGTGTACTGGGTATGCTGTCAAGAGCACTCTTCTGGGTTACATCTGCCTTCCGTTATCTTTGAGATATCTAACAACTCAGTTATAGAGCACTGATTACAAGGCAAATGATTCTTGTCTCTAGCAATGTAAATAGTGCATCCTGGAGATGTAATTGATGATTGCCCAGTGGATAATGAGCAGTTTTGCATCTATTTCTAACTTCAGAATTCCTAATTGGCTTTATCTGGGTTTTATTCTGTTTTGTTGATTTTCTTTTAACTAGTTTTAACATCTTACTGGATTCCTCACTAATTCATAAGCTAAATAAAAATCTTTGACCCACGTTCTTTTTACATTCATGAGTCATGATATTACCTCTTTTGAAATTAATTTTCATCGAATCTACATACCAACAGACAAATCACATTAGGAAAATACATAAAAGTTCTGAAAAGGTTTATTAACATGTGACAGGGACAAAATACCTATATTTTACAAAGTAATTTACAAAAATGATACTTTGTGGCATTTAACTGCCATTCAGCTCAAGTTTGAATGATAAAATAATGTATTTTTAAAATTTTATTTATTTATTTACTTTTGGCTGCATTGGGTCCTCGTTGCTGAGCGCGGGCTTTCTCAAGTTAGGTGAGCGGGGGCTACTCTTCATTGCAGTGCGCGGGCTTCTCATTGTGGTGGCTTCTCTTGTTGTGGAGCACAGGCTCCAGTAGTTGTGGCACGTGGGCTCTAGAGCACAAGCTCAGTAGCTGTGGCGCACTGGCTTAGTTGCTCTGCGGCACGTGGGATCTTCCTGGACCAGGGCTCGAACCCGTGTCCCCTGCATTGGCAGGCAGATTCTTAACCACTGCACCGCCAGGGAAGTCCCAATAATGTATGTTTTATGATCAGTCATAAAAAGCTAGATCAAACAATGCATGTCTGTTTAGCAAGCTATATACCAGAATTTAAAAGCATGTTTATAAGAGAAGATTGGTCAAAATAATCTGAAAAATACTTCCTAATACGGATATTCTAGGATTCTTTAATATTGTCCCTTGCGCCGTTTATGAAACAGCAGCAGAAGATAAACAGATTGTACCCTTCCCCCTCGAGAATAAGACTATCAAGGTTAATGCCCTCCATTACCTCAATAAGCAATAAACTTAGCTTTGCTTCAACGGCAGGTTATTTAGGTGGTATTTTCCAGAAGCCGTAATTCAACACTTTTCTAATGTAAATGTTCTAAAGTTCTCTGACTTATTATTAATCAAATCTCTAGCTGCAGAATAATTTAAATAATTGAAAATAATTTTATAAAAGTTTGTTGATCTTATGTATTTTTCTCTATGATTAATTTCTGGGATGACCAATACTCCTACTTCTAGATGACATTTTCTGTTTTTCAATTACCTATTTGTTCATATTTTCAACTTACCCCCCAAATTTCAAATCTAGTTTCCCCAATATTGCATTTCTCCTAAATCATTCAGATCACTAGCAAGGAAGCACAACGTATCTTTATTTTATATATTAAAAAGCTCTAAGATACATAAGGGTTTTAAGAATTATCATTTGCTATCCATTTGGTTTCCAAAGAATGCTAACAAATTTAATTTTATATACTAAATATAAATAATGAAACATGATTATAACATTTACTTTAAATGATCAAAAGTTTTGGATTAAAACTTTAGAATGTATTTTATGTAATAAAATATATGTAAAATCATTACTTTTAAAGGATGTCTTCAAAAGTTCTTTTTGATTTATTAAACTCAAGTATAAATAGTCCAAAAGAATGTAAGATAGTTAGGAAGTTTCTACTAGAATAAGATAGTAAAAACTCTTTGAAGGCAGGTTTGTTTTTTCTGACATAAGCATTATCTCCAAGTCTCATTTCATAGAACAGCACCATCCAATATGTGGCCACATGTGGCTACTTAAATTTAAATCAATCCAGTTTCTCAACGGCAAAAGCCACATATCAAGTGCTTAATAGCTAAACCTACTTAGTGATTACCCTACTGGTAAGTAGAGACAGAGAATAGTTCCATCATTGCAAAAAGTTCTCTTGAACAGAGCTGTATTATATAACCCTATATTATTAATATTCAATTTTAGCAAAATCAAACAAAAGCCAATATTTTCACTATAAATATCTGTTTACGTAGTCCTACTTCATTTATTCAAAAAGAAAGGGAGCCTTGAATAGGGCTGTATAAAGAGATAATTTTCAATAAAACGTAAAACCATGACATACACATACATTCAAAAATGAATACATGTTCAAGATTTTACTTCTAACTCATTCAATGAGAAGACCTGGCACATTGTATAACCAGTTTACAGGACTATTTTCTATAGATATTTTCTTTGTGGTTACCATGGGGACTACATAAAACACAGTAAAGTTGTAATAATCCATTTGAAACTATGTTAAACTAATAACTTCAATTACATACAAAAACTCTACTCCTAGATCTTAAACGTTCTCATCACAAAAAAGAAATGTTAATTATGTGAAAGGATGGAGGTGTTAGCTAATGCTATGGTGGTAATCATTTTGCAATATACAAATGTATCACATTAACATGATGTACACTTAAATTTACACAGTTATATATCAATTATATCCCAATAAAGCAGGTAAAAAATTCTACCTCTTTACATTTCTGCCCCCTACTTTATGTTATTGATGCCACAAAATATATCTCTTCATCTTGTGTCTCCATTAACACAGATTTATAGTTATTTCAATGTTTCTTTTAAATTCTGTATCAGAATTAAAATTAGTTTATGCACCCACATTACAAAACTACAGTATTCTTTGTCTATATATTTACCTTTACCAGAGATTTTATATTTTCATATGGTTTGGTATTGCTGTCTCATATGCTTTTCTTTTGTTTTTTTAACAACTTGAAGAACACCCTATAGCATTTCTTTTTTTAAAATTAATTAGTTAAGTAATTAAATTATTTATTTTTTTTGGCTGCATTGGGTCTTCATTGCTGCATGTGGCCTTTTCTCTAGTTGCGGCAAGCAGGGGCTACTCTTCACTGCGGTGCACGGGCTTCTCATTGCCGTGGCTTCTTTTGTTGCGCAGCATGGGCTCTAGGCACGCGGGCTTCAGTAGTTGTGGCACGTGGGCTCAGTAGTTGTTGGTTCACGGGCTCTAGAGCACAGTCTCAGTAGTTGTGGCGCAGGGGCTTAGTTGCTCCGTGGCATGTAGGATCTTCCCAGACCAAGGCTTGAACCTGTGCCTCCTGCATTGGCAGGTGGATTCTTAACCACTGCGCCACCAGGGGAAAACCCCTATAGCATTTCTTATAGGGCGTGTCTAGTGGTGATGAACTCAACTCCCTCAGCTTTTGTTTATCTGGTAATGTCTTAATTTCTCCTTCATTTCTGAACCATAGTTTTGCCGAATATAGTGCCCTTGTTCACTAGGTTTCTTTCTTTCAGCACTATGCATATATCACCCCACTCCCTTCTGGCCTGCAAGGTTTCAGCTGAGAAATCCGCTGATATCCTTATAAGAGTTCCCTTGTATGTGGTGAGTCACTTTTCTCTGGCTGCGTTCAAGACTATGTCCGTGACTTTGAACAATTTGATTATAATATGTCTTAGTGTGGATCTCTGAATTTATCACAGTTGGCGTTTGTTGAGCTTCCTAAATTTGTATGTCCATTTCTATCCTCAAATTGGGGAAGTTTTTGACCATTATTTCTTCAAATCAGCTCTCTGCCCTTTTATCTTTCTTCTTCTACCATAATTTATTACTGGTCCTCTTGATGGTATCCAATAACTACATTAGATTCTCTTCACTTTTCTTGATTCTTTTTTCTCCTCTGCTTTGATCATTTTAAATAACCTGTATTTCAGTTCACTGTTTTTTCCTTCTACATTCTCAAATTGCTGTTGAATGTCACTAGTGAATTTTTCAGTTTAATTACTGTATTCTTCAAGTCCAGAACTTCTATTTTGGTTCCTTTTTTATAGTTTCTATCTCTTGATATTCTCGTTTTCTTTGTGCATCATTTTCTTGATTTCATTTAGTGTTGTCTGTTTTCTCTCTCAGCAAATAAGGTAATTTTAAGGTGGTCATTTTGAAGTCTTTCTCAGATAATTCATTAAACTCTGTTTCTTTACAGTTTGTTCCTGTAGATTAAATTTGTTCCTTTGTTGGGTCATGATTCCCTGTTTCTGTGAATGCTTTGTGATCATTTGTTGATATTTCAGCATTTGAAAAAAAATAGCCACCTCTCCAAGTCCTTATGGACTAGCTTCATACAGGGGAAGACCTCTACCAACCACCTGATAGAGATTCCAAGGACCTCTCAAAACTTTCCTGAGGATCCAACTTCTCTGGGGTGGTGTGGTCCCAGTTAAGGAGTTTTTCCTATTTTTACTCAGGAGCCTGTAATCTCTTCCTCCTTTTGGTGTCTTTTCACAGTACTACAGTCTCTCTAGTGCTGTAACAAGCCACAGTGCTCACCTTTTTTTCTCTTTTTTAACTTATAGAATTTTATTTTTAACCATATACTTTTTATTGAGGTAATACTGGTTTATAACATTATTTAAATTTCATGTGTACAACATTATCTTTTGACTTCTGTATAACACTACAGTGTGTTTACCACCAAAAGTTTAGTTTCCATCTATCAACATACAGTTACTTAACTCCCTTTATCCATTTCACCCTACCCCTATCTCTCTTGCCCTCTGGTAACCACTACTCTGTTCTCTGCATCTATGTGTTTACTTTTCGTTTAGTCTTTCCATTTATTTATTTTTTGTTCCATATATGAGTGAAAGCACACAGTATTCATCTTTCTCTATTTGACTTATTTCCCTTCACGTAATACCTTCACAGTCCATCCATGTTGTCATAAATGGCAAGATTTCATCTTTTTATGGCTGAGTAGTATTCTATCATCTATATGTTGACATCAGTGTCAACAAGGGTACTGCCTGTACTGTCTTCTAAGAAGTCTGTGGTTTCAAGTCTTAGATTCAAGTCTTTAATCCATTTCGAGTTGATTTTTGTGTGTGGTGTAGGATGATGGTCTAGTTTCTTCTCCATGTGGCTGTACAGTCTTCCCAACACCATTTATTGAAGAGACGATCATTTTTCCATTGTATGTTCTTTTCTCCTTTGTCATAAATTAATCATCCATATATATGTTGGTTTATTTCTAGGCTCTCACTTCTGTTCCATTGATTCATGTGTTTATTTTTCTGCCAACACCATGCTCTTTCGATTACTACCGCTGTGTAGTATAATTTGAAATCAAGGAGTGTGATACTTTCAGTCTTGTTCTTTTTTTCTCAGAATTGCTTTTGCTATTCAGGGTCTTTAGGTGGTTCTGTACAAATTTTAGAATTTTTTTTCTATTTCAGTGAAAAAGCTCATTGGGATTTTGATAGGGATTGCACTGAATCTGTAGATTTCTTTAAGTAATACAGACATTTTAACAATATTAATTCTTCCAATCCATGAGCGTGGAATATTTTTCCATTTCTTTGTGTCTTTTTTTTTAAGTTCATTGATACAGTTTTATTTTATTTTATTTTGAATTTTGTTTATTTTTATTTTTTATTTTTTGGCTGTGTTGCGTCTTCATTGCTGCCTGTGGGCTTTCTCTAGTTGTGGCAAGCGGAGGCTACTCTTCGTTGCGGTGTGTGGGCTTCTCATTGTGGTGGCTTCTCTTGCTGTGGAGCATGGGCTCCAGGTGCACGGCTTCAGTAGTTGTGGCACGCAGGCTCAGTAGTCGTGGTTCGCAGGCTCAGTAGTTGTGGCACACAGGCTTAGTTGCTCCACAGCATGTGTGATCTTCCCGGACCAGGAATCAAACCCATGTCCCCTGCATTGGAAGGTGGATTCTTAACCACTGTGCCACCAGGGAAGTCCTCTTTGTGCCTTCTTAATTTCTTTCAACAAGATAGTTTTCAGTGTACACTTAACTCCTTGGTTAAATTTATCCCTAGATACTTTATTCTCTTTATTGCAATTATAAATGGGACTGTTCTCTTAATTTCTCTTTCTGTTAATTCACTGATAGTGTATAAAATTGGAACTGATTTTCGTATATTTAATTTATACCCTTCAACTCTACTGTATTCATTTTTATTATTTCTAATAGTTTTTTGGTGGAGTCTTTAGGGTTTTTTATACGTAAAATCATGTCAAACAAAAATAGTGACAGTTTAACTTCTTCCTTTCTAGTTTAGATTGGAAAGCGATACACCAATCAAAGTGATACATCACATTATCACAATGAAAGATAAAAATCATATGATCATCTCAACAGATGAGGAAAAAGCATCTGACAAGATCCAATACCTACTTATGATTAAAAAAAAACTCAATAAAACTGGTATAGAAGGAACATACCTCAACATAATAAAGGCCATATATGACTAATCCACAGCTAACATCATACTCAGTGATGAAAAACTGAAAATTACCCAAGATGAAGAACAAGACAAGAATGCCCACACTTGCTACTCTGACTCAACATAATATTAGAAGCCTTAGCCAGAGCAATTAGGCAAGAAAAAGAAATAAAAGCCATCCAAATTGGAAGGGAAGAAGGTGCTCACCTTTCTTTTCAGCAGCCTACAACCTGAGGTTCAAATCACTGTTCCCATAAGCCCTCCAAGTTAGGTGAGACAGAAATCAGTCCCTCAAGCAGTCTGCCAAAAAGCCAGAACACTGGATGTGTGTCCTACTCTTCTTTCTCCCTCCTGAGGGAGAAGCCAAGAGCTGGCAGTTTTCTTCATATATACTGCACTGTGCCAGAGCAGAATAAGCTAGGGCATGCAACATGCCACTAATTTTCCTATCCACTTAGATGCAGGTCTTCTTGGCTTTGTGCTCACTCGGGATGCAGCAGTCTTTTTACTGGTTCTTTTTTTTTTTCCCTTAAAGGAACATTCATTCATTCATTCATTCATTTTTGGCTGCATTGGGTCTTCGCTGCCGTGTGGGCCTTCTCTAGTTGCAGCGAGCAGGGGCCACTCCCCACTGCAGTGCACGGGCTTCTCATTGGGGTGGCTTCTCTTGTTGCAGAGCACAGACTGTAGGTGTGCGGGCCTCAGTAGCTGTGGCATGCAAGCTCAGTACTTGAGGTTCGCGGGCTCCAGGAGCACAGGCTCAGTAGTTGTGGAACACAGGCCCAGTTGCTCTGCAGCATGTGGGATCCTCCTGGACCACGGATCGAACCTGCGTCCCCTGCAGGTGGATTCTCAAACATTGTACCACCAGGGAAGTCCCTTTTTACTGGTTTTTAAAGTTCTCTCAAGGGCAACTTTGTGCATATATTATTGTTAAGTCAATGACTCTATAGAGGAATGATGGCCTGGGGCTTCCTATTCCACCACCTTCCTGAATTTTTAATAATTTTAAACATTAAGTAGAAGTAATGCTAACAATTCAATCAGTAAATCTCATACAGTTTGGAAGAATACACCCATGTAGAATAAACAATGTACACTTGTATTATACTTAATGCTGATAACTCAGAGAAAGCAAAGCTTGTTTTTAATAAACAAAACTAGTCTAAACTAGTCTCATATGCTAAAGATTTACCTAAATTATGTGAACTTAAAATCTTAAAATATTTCAAGTTCATTTCTGTACCTACTTTTTTTTAGCACACTGAAAGTGTTAGAAGTTCAAATTCTTGTTCTCTAAGCCAATTAGAACAGAGCGCTTTTAAGAGATTTCACAGCCTAATTTGGGAATACCACCAAAGATAAGAAACTATTACACATTTGCACAATGAGAAGTAAAGGCCTTTTAGAATTACAGGCATATAAGCATAAAGATACACAGGGAAATCTTATAACTTCAACTCTAAAATTTCAGCCATGGATCAAGCATAAATAGAAATATAAAACTCATCAGTCTAGATATCCACTTTCTGGTGGACATGAAATTTATAATTGATGTGAGCTCAAACTAGACAAATAAGACAAATAGAAAATTCTAACAGACCAGATTCTCTGTCATCTTGTACCCGACAGAGGTAAGATCTCTATGAACCATTAATGCATTTACAAAGCTCATCAAATGATAAGACTAAGCTCAAATTACCAGCCAGTTTTGCCAGTGATGGAGACTAACTTCACTAAATGGTCAGATCATAAAACAAATTCTCAACCTCTCCTGCCAGCAATGGGAAATAATTCATTGGCCGAAACCAAACCAAAACACAAAACTGGTAGAGTAAAAAATAAAGATGAGCAGAGCAGAAAATAAAAATGAGAAAAACAGAGGGTCAAGAGATTTCTTCTACTGTCATTAAGGATTCACCTTTGGGAGCCAAGAAAAGGAACAGCTTGGATTTAAATTGCCCACAAGGTGCTCTTCTCTGATGAGGAAGTTTACCTGGCTCTGGTAGGTGAAACCATTGAGAATCTTGCTGGAAGACCTCCAAAACTTTTAAAAGATAATTTTCAGGAAAAGATAATATAATGGCTAATACAGATATAAAAATGAAAATGAGCACATATTAAAATTTTTATTTTTACTCATTAAATGAGGATACCAGACAGATGTTATAACTGGTTCAAAGGAAAAATCAAAAAGCGGAAATTTCTACGGAATAAATGAATTGAATTGCAAATGGGGGCAAAACTGGTGTATTTCCAATTAGGAGGAAAGTCAAGGGTAATTCCCTGGAACAACACAGAATTTACTCAGACTTGTACAATAGCTCAAAGGCACTGAAAGTCCAGAAGTATGTGCTATTTGTGAAAATGCATACTCTTTCACTGAAACACACATTTCCTACATAAAATTTATTTGTAAGCAAAATAAAGTAGGAAAACCCTATAATACAGAAATTATGGTTTATGTGGGAATCAGTATTAAGAGTCACTGATGGTGCATGATACTAAGATTAATTCTGGCTCATGGAGCTGGTATTCAATTTAGAGATTATTTGATATTTTGCATTTACTTGCTTTCAGATTTTCAAAGCACTGGTTCAAATAAAGTAGTCTTCTTTGCTAGGTAGCTATTTTTCAGTTCAGTATGAGAAAATTTTCAACAATTACGGCTAATCAAAAATGGCATGTCTGCCCCTAGAGTGATTCCCCACACTAAAGATACTCAAACAATGCTAGGATGACTGGTTACTAAGAATCTCTTCAAAGGGAATTCCTGCACTGTATAGGAGGTTAGATTCCATGACCTTTCAGCTCTCTCACAATTCTAAACTCTATGGTTAGATGCTAACTGGATATCACATATCACACTCCTTAAAAACAGTCAAGCTTAAATTCCTAGTCACATCTTAATTTTCACTTCATTTTTAATGCAAACAGTTCAAAGGCATACACTGACAAAAAATATAATCTGTAGGTTCTGCATACAATATGCTTATTCATGTATGAATTGGATAGTTTTAAATCCCACTGTAAATGTCTGTTAGCAGACTGCAGAAAGAACTTTCTCAGTGTGATTTCACAGCATGGTCCAAAGGAGAAGAACAGAGCTTGCCTCAATGTTTAAAATGAAGAGAATCTGATAAGTTTACTTGGGAGGTGAATTCCTCCACAGTCATGTTTTTGTAAAGATTTAGGGTCCTGTTCATCTGTGTGTCCCTCTCACTCAATCTCTGTATTTCAGAACACAAAATACACATGTTTAAGACTGTATAAAGCATTTTTCTTTGCCTCAATGTTAAATCCAATAGTATTATTAAACACTGAGTACCTTTTTCTTGAATAGGTACTCCACAGCCTACTAGTTTGACTTGTATAGTAAGGACACACAACTTTGAATTCCATATCAAACACTAAATCCCTATGACATACTGGGCCTCTCTAAGCCTCTATTTTCACACCTGAACAAAAGGATAAGAATTCATACCACAAAGGGTTGAGGAAAAGTGAGCATGTGAAGTACTCAGGTGAGGGCCAGGCCACCGTTAAATGATACCTATTATTGTTTGAGAGTCAGCTAGATCCTACTGCTTTATGCTGACGAAGTTGAACTTTACACGAGCCCTTCAATCCCAGAAAAGTGATGGTTTAAAAAATCCCCCACCTCTTTTTGTTCCGGAAGTTTACTGCCTTCCCCATATGATTTAGACCAGACTCAGAGGTGTCCCACCTTGTTTACCTATGACAAAGCCAGACACAGACCCTCCAAGTTCCCAGTCTTTGTCTTGTAAATGAACACTTGAACTGTCTGTGCCCATTGTCTAACCTGGATAAAATACTTAACATCTTGGCTTGACCAGCCTAACTAAAAGGTCTCTCCTTCTCTCAGGCCTCTGAACTTAGACCCATCTTCAGCCTGACCAGCATACAGCCCCTCCTCTTAAGGGTCCCTCCAGAGCACTTACCAACCTTAGGGAAAAACATCCCCTAATCAACTGTATGATCATGTGATGATGCCACCCTTTCATCCCTCCTACCCACACCCGTTTTTTTTTTTTTCCCTAGACTTGTTCACTCCTCCCTATAAAAGAAAAGTCCTTTTCTGCCTGACCAAAGAAATGCTTAGAGATATCCTGATTGGATTGTTGTCCCTACTGCAATAGTATCTCTTGCAATAATCCTTCTGAATAAAGTATCTCTTTACCTACATCCTGACTCGTTTGTGCCTGACAATATTAGCATTATGTAGATTACTATTTACTTCTATTAAATGTTCCTCTACATACATTGAAGATTATTTTAAAGCGAAGAGATGGATAAGTGCAAGATTCATTCATAACATGTATATTTTACCTACTACATTGAACTACGGACACCACAATGGTGTTCAGACTCATTCACTTCCAAAATGACATACCTGCAACTGGTAGCCTTGAAAAGGATGAGGCAAATGTCCTTCAAAGAAAGAAAAAAATTTCACTGCCGCCTGGATTCCTGTAATTAGTGGCTTCATAATTGGAGTTTCCATTGTTTACTTTCCAGGGATCATTTTAACCCTAGTTTCCAAACTCGAAATATATTTTAAAAAACACGCTTCACGCTTTGTTGCAGTGTTTTAAAGAAAGAGCTTAGAGCAGGCAAATCAAGTGTTAGTTACAACATTTCCTCGAGTATTTTGGTGAATCACGTATTTGAATAATTATGATAATGGGATCTTTGTGCACTAAATATGACACTGTGTAGCACACTGAGGAGGGACATAAGCCCTACTCAATTGATTTATAAACCAGAATATGAAACATACAGAGACTGACAGGATTCCAAAACACTCTATGAATCATGTAATAATTTCAGTGTTTGTCACTTAAGAAGTAAACCAGAAACAATGCAAACATAGATTCTGTTTTACTAAATGGATGACCTTATTGTTAAGATTGGAAGATGTTTAAAAAATGATATTTGGACGATTAATTATTTTGAAAACAAGTCCAAAATAAGTAAGTTTTCTTACATAACATTCTGAGACAACAGTTCTCATTGGTGACATTAAAAATATGAATGCTTAAATCTTGCTGGGGGATTTTGCTGCACAGTCAAGATTAGGCAACACGTAAGGCCACAAAGCATTCTTTGCCTCTGGCAATCAATAGAAGTAGGTTACTATATTCCTTAGAGATACCTACATTTCTCTTGCCTTAAACATGAGTCAGGAAAATAAACATGGTGCAGAGTCTATCTGCTTCTCACACTCAAAGTATCAAAAAGGAATCACAACTGAAAAATAAAAGCAGTTTCAGGCTTGTGGAAGGATGGGCAAAAGAAATAATACAAAATCTTATAGAAAATCTTGATTTGATTGTTGGACTAGCTTTTATGTTGTCATTTTTTCCTAACAAGAATAAAATGAGTGCACATTTCATTCAATAAGAATTAAATTAGGCTTGGATACACAAAAGGGCTGCAGCTTGCAGGTTCTGTGGCTGCCAATACTCAATTCAGTTCTGACCAGAAAAGCATTATCCATGTTTGCAAAGCCACAGCTGCCAGCTTGAGGTGAATGGAGGGTATCAGGTCAATGTGAACTCAGAATCGGTGGCTCAAGGGCTAATCATGTTATGTTTGCCAAGGTGTGATGCCTGGACCTTTGCTCTGGCAATTAATTTGTTCCTCTGATATCATAAAGATGCCTAATGTTCTTCTATGGCTGGTTCTTTTCCCCTTCTGGCCTCAAGGAACAATTATACGTCTTTGCCACCTTGTCACGGGAAGGATTATGAGAGTAATTCTGGCCAAAGAAATGTGGACAGTGTTACAGGTCACTTCTGGACCACAATGTTTCATTGAAAGATTTTTCCAGCACTCCCCTTCCTCCTGCCACAGTGATCAGCAGCATTCCACTTGTTGGAATTTTTGTCAGGCCTGAATCTAAGCGAGGAAAACATGCAGCACAGCCCACATCCCTTATCACCATCCTGAAAAGGACATGTAGCCAGAGCCACCAACAAACACATCTTTGGGTGTTTAGCCCATTGATATTTGGGGGTTGTTTATTATTGCAATGTAACCTAGACTATGCTGACTAATACACCAAGTCAGGTTGATGGAAACCCATTACATGATGCGAAGTTATCAGGAGGATCTCGTATTAAGCATTTGTCTTTGCTCTTTTTGGAGGGCCAGGAAAGATATTCTTTAACTCTCTACAGGCATTCTCTTTCCAAAATCTAAAAGTCAATGCTAAAGGAAGGACCTGAAATTAATCATGTATGCCTAATCGTGAGTTAAAACCAACGTGTTATTTCTAGCCAGATATTACCTTTTATACATTATTCATAATTTCAATCAACCCTATTCCTAAGAACTGCACAATTAGTGCTTCTTAGAAATTGTTTTCTAGGTTGAAAGAAATTCTTAACTGCTGAAAACCCACAATCATTAATCTATGAGCATATCACGATCTCCTTTCCCTGTGACTCCTTAATTAAAGAATACACCCATCAATAAGTTATGAAATCAACATGCTTCCTTCTGATTATATGCTAAGCAATTTGGCTTGATGTTTGATATAGGAAAGACCTATATCTAGGTAACCTCAATCAAAACTGATTACTGTTCTGAATTCTCCCTATTCTTTCCCCTAGAGGTATGTGAAAAGCAAATTTAACACAAGCCAGCAGATTCCTATTTACTGCTAATTCATGCCAACTTGGAAGTGAAACCAAGAACATCTTAAATCTAAATGATAGCATGAAATGAGAAAACACAAAGTACCACTAGTACTGCCAGCTTACTTACAGTAACACCATGTTCATTATAAGGATGCTGGTTCATTGAAAAATATTGCACTAGGTGCAAACATTACTGAAAGTGTGGCTTACACACTAAACACGTGGTTCTCACACAGTCAATTTTGGTACAAAATAATTCAAGATAACCTGTGTGTGTATGATTGTTTAATAGACAATCCAGGCCTGAAAGTTTCTCTAATTTATCATCATTTGCACATATCTGAAATATATATATTTGAAACACTATAACACTTTTGAAGATTATAATTTATGAAAGTAGTATCTATAGAAACTTATGCTTCAAATTTCCTTTTATATTTTCAATAGCAGGAGTATGTTAATAAATACTACGGAGGATACCTCAGACTTAATGCTATACTATTTTTTTTTAATTAAAAGACTTTATTTTAGAGCAGTTTTAGGTTCACAGCAAAATTAAGAAGGTGGTACAGATTTCCTATATAATCCCTGCTCCCACACATGCACAGCCTCCCCCAGTATCAACACCCCCCACCAGAGAAGTAAATTTTTACCACTGATGAACTTACATTACCACCATATAACCACCCGAAGTTCAGAGTTTACATTATGGTTCACTCTTGGTGTTGTACACTGTATGGGTTTGGCCAAATGTTTACTTACATACAGCCATCATTATAGTATACAGAGTAATCTTACTTCCCTAAAAATCCTTGGCGTTCTCCCTGATCATCCCTCCCCTCCACTCCAACCCCTGGTAACCACTGATCTTTTTTGTCTCCATAGTTTTGCCTTTTACAGAATGTCATATTGTTGGAGACATACAGTATATACCCTTTTCAGACTGGCTTCATTCACACAGTAATAAGCATTCAAGGTTCCTCCATGTCTTTTCATGGCTTGATAAGTCATTTCGTTTTGGCACTGAATGATATTCCATCTTCTGAATGTATCAATTTATTAACCCATTCACCTACTGAAGGACATTCTGATTGCTTCCAGCCTTTGGTCAGTATAAATACAGCTGCTATAAACATCCAAGTGCAGAATTTTGTGTGGATCTAAGTTTCCTTTGGGTAAATACCAGGGAGTGTGACTACTGGATTGTAGGCTAAGAGTATATTTAGTTCTGCAAGAAACCACCAATCTGTCTTCCAAAGTAGCTGTATCATTTTGCATTCCCACCAGGAATGAAATGAGCGCTCCTGTTGCTCCACATTCTCACCAGCATTTGATGTTGTCGGTGTTCCTGATTTTGGCCATTCTACTAGGTGTATAGTGGTATTTCATCGTTGTTTTAATGTGCTTTAAACCATGACATACGACATGGAGCAACTTTTCATATGCTCATTTGCCATCAATATATCTTCCCTGATGCAGTGACTGTTTTGTCTCATTTTTAACTGAGTTGTTTGTTTCCTTATTGTTGAGTTTTGAATGTCCTTCGTGTATCTTGGATAACAGTCCTTTATCAGATGTGTCTTTTACAAGTATTTTCTACGAGTCTGTGGCTAGTCTTTTCATTCTCTTGACATTTTCTTTCACAGAACATTTTTTTTTCATTTTAATAAATTCCAGCTTACCAATTCTTTCTTTCATGGATAATGTCTTTGGTGGTGTATCTAAAAAGTCATCACCATAACCAAGGTCATCTAGATTTTCTCCTATGTTATTTTCTAGGAGCTTTATGGAGCTTTATTGTTTTGGTTTTTCAAATTTTTTCTTTTTTTATTTTTGAGAAATAAAAACTGTATATATTAATGCATGCAACATGATATTTTTATATATGCATACACTGTGAATTACCACAATCAAACAAATTAATGTATCCTGCATCTCAGATAGTTAACTTTCTTGTGTGTATGGTAAGAACACTTGAGATCTACTCTCTCAGCAAATTTCAAGTATGAAATATATTATTATCAACAGTAGTTATCATGTTGTACATTAGGTCTTCAGAACTTATTCAACTTATAACTGAAAGTTTGTACCCTTAGATTAGTATTTTCCCTTTTCCTCTACCCCTCAGCCTCTGGAAACCACCATTCTACTCATCATTACTATGAGTCTGACTTTTTTTTTTTTTTTTAGATTCCACATATAAGTGAGATCATGCTTTTTACCCTCTGTATCCAGCTTATTTCACTTAGCATAATGTCCTCCGGGTTCATCAATGTTATAAATGGCAGGGATCTCCTCCTTTTTTAAGGCTTAATAATATTCCATTGTATATATATACCCACACCGCATTTTCTCTATCCATTCATCTGTTGGGGCCACTTAGGTTGTTTCCATATCTTGGCTACTGTGAATAATGTTGCAATGAACATGAGAATGCAGATACCTCTTCGAGGTTATTATTTTATTTAGGAGTTTTAGAGTTCTGTGTGTGATATTTAGGTCTATGATCTATTTTGAATTAATTTTTGAGAATGGTATAAGGTCTGTAGATTCCTTTTTTTGCACGTGGATTCAGACATAGGTCTGTCTAGGTTGAGGGTCTAGGAATTTCACCTATCTAGAAGAAAAACCCCTGAATACCTCTTTCTCCTTGCTGGAACATACTTGCTTAAAAATGAAATGCAAATAGAAGGCAGCATAATGAGGTTTTCCATCAAGAAGCTAATAAGAGTAGAAAAATGTTCTATTTCTCTTTTGTAGATAATGGGGCTTATAGATAATATTTTGTGTCATGCTAGAGTTCCACTTTACAGACTTTTATTGTCCTCCTCTTGAATGTTTTTTTTTTTATTCCCACAAAATCTCTATTCCAAAGTGCCTTTTAGAACAAGACAGCGCCAAATGGCATGACCAAGCTAGTGAAAACAACGAAGACAAAATGACTTACTTTAAGGACCTATTCCCACAGAGGACAAAACTGGCCAACGATCAATATTCAGTGAGACTCCCTTTCCATGAAAACCCATTTTTTAAAGTAAATAAAGCAGTAGACAATCTTGATTATGCTAGTAAGATACATAAATAACCATATATTTTATTTGCTTTCTTAAAAATAGCATTATTTATTAGAATATTTATTAAATATGTACTATCTGCCAATTGTGCTCAATTGATCACATAAGTTATATCATACAATCATCATAATAAACGAATACAGAGACATGGCAAAGTGATCATATAATTTATAATCCAAACTAGATCACGTTGAGAATGAAGGAAGATGCCATTAATAATTGGGCAGCACTATAGCCTTACACCTGGACTCTCTCTCAAGCAAATATGGATATGGTCACCATTTATCTCAAACTTTATAGTTGAATAAAGTGAAGACTTAAAGGATTTAAGTGGCTTGTCCATGATTATACCACAATGAAGTAAGAGTTCTAAGACACGGCCTCAGATACACCTGACACCAAAATCCATTTTGTTAGATTGTAGCCACTACAAGCAGAATGTACAATGCAGTGTAGTGGTTCTCACACTTGAGCATACGTGAGACTCATGTGGTGTGACCTAATAAAATTCACATTCCTTGGCCCCACCCCAAGAGGTTAGGGCTCAGGAAATAAACATTTTTGCAAGCACATGGTTCTTCTACTTGAACAAGCACTTATGAGCCAAGATTGTACTTTACTAAACTTAACATGGTCAAAACATGAATAAGGGAAAACAAAAGACAAGGCAGTCAAGACTTGGTCTGCTCCTACTGTAACATACAAACCTTTAAAACTCTAAGAGAAACACTATAAAGCGAAGTACTTTGTCACCTGGGGTTAGATTAGCTAGTCTGTTATCTCATTAAGACATGTTCTAAAGTATTTTTTAAAATAATTTCTCTCCCACTCAGAAACTTGCTGTTTACATTCTTTATACTATTATGTTCCTTCCATTCACTCCAAGAAGAATCAAGCTGCTTTTCTCTTGCCAGCTTCGTGTTGGAATTCTTCCCTTTCTGAATTGTAAAGATTACAAACTGTGTTGCAAATTATAAACTCCAACTAATGCCAAAGAATAACATTTATATATTTAAAAGATGCAAACTAAGCCATAAATTAATATTTTCACTCTCTCGTTAGTTCAGTAACTTACACGGCATAGTGAGTAGGTCGTGCCCAAATATTTATTTATTTAATTTGTGACAAAAAGGTTTAAAAACCATCATTCCATGGTAGACTAAGTTGAGAATAAGTCCCCAAAAATCTGAACAGTACCCACTTTGGTTATTTCAACTGTACTTATTTAGTAAATAATAATATTTTCCCCAGATTCCCCATGGAATTAAATAACACAAACTATCACAAATCCATTTAATTAGCAGAAGGGTCAGCATAACATATGTGTTCAGGAAAAACCTATCACAGTTGAATTCTCAGCTGCATCCCATTGGCAAGCATTTGAGTTTAGCTAAAGTATTCAGGGGCAGCATTACAGAAGAGAGAGAGCAAGCAAATGAAGTTAACAGAATGCTAGAAATCTAGTTTTCCTTTTCTCTCAATGTGTAACCATGGGGATAACAGTACCTCAATTTTGGAAAGTGTCCACCTCTAAGAATCACGAAGTCTTTTCATATTTCTCCATAAATGACATAATGTCCCTCAAAAGTTCAAGGAATTTGTTACTTAGTGATGACACCAAAGCATAAAGAAATCAGGAGATACCCAGTATCATACAATAACCTCATGGTCAACTATATAAGTAAAATTGAAACTATAATTAAAAGACAAATACCTTAATGTTTTTAAATTTTATTTTTGCTAATTTTTTTAACATCTTGATAGGAGTATAATTGCTTTACATTGTTGTGTTAGTTGCTGCTGTGTAACAATGTGAATCAGCTATATATATACATATATCCCCATATCCCCTCCCTCTTGAGCCTCCCTCCCACTCTCCCTATCCCACCCCTCTAGGTGGTCACAGAGCACAGAGCTGATCTCCCTGTGCTATGCGGCTGTTTCCCACTAGCTAGCTATTTTACATTTGGTAGTGTATATATGTCCATGCCACACTCTCACTTCGTCCCAGCTTACCCTTCTCCCTCCCCGTGTCCTCAAGTCCATTCTCTAAGTCTGCATCTTTATTCCTGTCCTGCCCCTAGGTTCTTCAGAACCAATTTTTTTTTAAGATTCCATATATATGTGTTAGTATATGGTATTTGTTTTTCTCTTTCTGACTTACTTCACTCTGTATGACAGTTTCTAGGTCCATCCACCTCATTGCAAATAACTCAGTTTCATTTCTTTTTCTGGCTGAATAATATTCCATTGTATATATGTGCCACATCTTCTTTATCCATTCATCTGATGAGGGACACTTAGATTGCTTCCATCTCCTGGCTATTGTAAACAGAGCTGCAATGAACATTTTGGTACATGACTCTTTTTGAATTATGGTTTTCTCAGGGTATATGCGCAGTAGTGGGATTGCTGGGTCATATGGTAGTTCTATTTTGGGTTAATGAAAATGTTCTAAAAGTGGTTGTGTGATGGTTTCACAACTTTGTCAATATACTAAAAGCTACTACATATGAGAGTAACTGTATGGTATGTAATTTAAAGCTCAATAAAGCTGTTTAAAAAGTAAAATGAAATAAAAATAAAACTTACATTAGATGTCACTGAATTGTTCACTTTAAAATGGTTAATTTAATGTTACATAAATTTCACTTCAATTAAAAATATAAAATAAGTACAACCTACAATTTGTTTTCATTTTGTACATGTCCAAAAAGTTTTCATTGATTAACATATCCCACTTTAATTACTCCTTTATTTTAGCCCCCCGTGCATATGCAATTTATATAATTATTCAAACATATCAAGATACGCAATGTTCAGCTATAGACTTGACAAGAATATATAGTAAAGACATAACAACTAATTAATAATGCATCAACTTTATGCATTATTATAAATGATTAACCTTACATTGACATTTAGAATTAAAATTAAATTAAGATTAAAAATTAGAAGCAAGCTAAGGGGGAGATATTGGGAATTAAATTGTCCAATCAACTCTGCATAAATTTGATCACATGATGACAGTGTGGGTAATTGTGGACCTCAACTCAAGAGGAATATAAAATTTTGTATTTAGGGAAAACATACAAGAAAAATAAAGCTAGGTTAAAATGTTTAAAGTAATTAAGCCTGTTAGAGTTTTTTAAAAAATAAAAGATATGGGACATTTTAGTACCAATCTTCATTTATTTAAAGGCTTTTAAATATTAAATTCAGCGTGCAAAAATTAATAAATTTTCCCCATAGTCATAGCAATATAAAACACAACACAGGTGAGAGTAGAGAAGAAATTATTTTGTCTTCCTTTAAGTAAAAGAATTTTTTATGCCCTAAATGTATCATGAAGACAAGGAAAGTTTTACATCCTAAATAGATAATTAAGACAAGCTTAAAATAAAATCAACAAAAAAGTGAAGAATTTTAAAAGTATAAGAAGGTAAAATATACACATATATTATAGGAACTTGATGTAAGTAGTTATCTCAATTGCTATGAAACTAGTAAGTGAAGATTTCTGGGAAGGCATGAAACTTTAAATAGAGACTTGAAGAGAGTTACAAAAACAGGTTGGCAAACTAGAGTTTATTACAGGCAAAGGAAAAGTGATGCAAGAGAAAAGACATAGAAATGAGCGCAAGGAGGACGTATTCACGAGACAGTAAGAAGGCAGATCTGTTGAGATGAGGAGCCTCATTGTAAGAAATCAGAGAACTGGCAGGAAAATACAGGTAGCAGGGAATGATTGCAAGCCAGGAACACCATGTTGAAGACTTGAGAAATGGCTACAGAAATGCAGAGGGAGGAGAAAACATGTGAGACCTCAGCATATATTAACGGGTACTGATGAAGGTGGTGCATGGTGTGAATTAAAGCAAAGAAAGGAAAAGGTAAAATAAATATAGAAAATAGGTTTTACAAAATTAGCTCATTCAATCTTAAACACAATTATTTCCAAGATTTATTGAGATACAACTGACATATAATATTGTTTAAGTTTAAGGTGTAAACAAGGTGAAATCATTAACTCAAAGAGAATCTGCACCTCTGTGTTCAATGCAGCATTATTCACAAAAGCTAAGACATGGAAATAACCTAAGTGCTCATCGACAAATGAAAGGATAAGGGAAATATGGTGTGTGTGTATTATATGTGTATACACATATACTCACACAGCGACATATATACATACATACAAACACACATACACACACATACAATGGGATATTTAGGCATTAAAAGGAGCTCCTGACATTTAGAGAACATGGATGGACCTTGAGGGCATAATGCTAAGTGAAATAAGTCAGACAGAGAAAGAGAAATACTGTATGATCTCATTTTTTTGGTGGAAACTAAAAACATGGAGTTCATAGAAACAGAAAGTAGAATGGTGGTTGCCAGGGGCTGAGAGGTGGGTGAAACGAGAAGATGTTGGTCAAAGGGTACAACCCAACTCATTTTATGGATGGAAACTGAGAATCAGAGAGAAATCCTCACTAGTTAACGGTCACAAAATTAGAACATAACTAAATTCATTCCAGCACAGGTTTATCTGTCTCTACTTGCTATGCCTTTGATGACGTTGGCTCTGAGAGTTTAGAAGAAAAAGGCAAAGTAAGAAACAAGGGCCATGAACAATTGAAATAGACTATAGTTTCTTTGTAGTCATACTGTTAGAAAATGAAGAAACTGAACTCCTTAAATAGATCATGAGAATACAACAAAGTAAAAGAAGGTAAATATAATCCAGTTTTAGATTTCCTATGATAGGAAGCAGTGAAGTTAAATAATATTTGGAATATCTGAAAAGTTTAAAATTTTGCTTAAATTTTTAACTAAATATGTCTTTTGGGTTCGGTATATTAAAAATGGGAGCTGGATGAAGCTACACAAGTATTCAGTGGCATACCTGGAAACAGTTCCTGAAAGGGATGTTTGCTAGACATTGATATTTCTTACTAAAGGATATTGTGGAATCTGCTTTTCTCTTCTCCACTTTATTTACATGAACAAAAAGCCAGGCATATTTAAAATAAATTACCCCATAGTCCATGTGTACATCAGCATAGTGGCTTATGTTGAGGGATTCTGCAACATCTGAGTCTTGGTGCTAACCACCTGTTTGACTCCAGTAAACCAATGTCGTATATTTAGGTTTTATTAATTTAGCAATCCCCTCTTGGAAACAAATTTTGGATGAGTTAGGATGATGTCTGTCTGCACAAAAGAAAGACTCCCAAACAAGCTTAGACAAGACAGAAGTTTGTTTGGGGCTCCTATTAGAGAAGTCTGCAGGCAAAGGGACCAGAACTGCTTCAGCACTTTGATGGCATCATCAAGAAGTAAACTTCTCTCCAGCTCAATGTTCTACCACCCCCAAGACTGGTGTCCTTATCTCCATGGCTTAATACAGTTGGTAAGGTTCCAGATATTACACGTCCAACCCAAATAAGAGGATAATGAATGTGAAGATGAAGGGCATGCTCTCTTCCTTTAGACTGCCTGCCAGTCCCACCATTTATATTTCACTGGTGACACCATGGAACAAAGATGGATGGACGTTAGCTCTCTGGTTTACATACAGACGACTCTCACTTTAAAATGATGACAAATATCTTCAAGTCTCCCTGGCACCAGCAGGTAATGCAAACCATTTCCATGGTCATCATATTCTTGTACTTGACTAGCAAGTAGTTCTTACCTTTTGTCCATCTTAAACTTCCCTTAGCTGATCCCTCCTCCTTATTCTCAGACGATAATCTTGCTTTCAATTTTAGTGAAAAAGAGAATAAATAGAAACTGTATGATCCTATGTTTTTATGACAAAATGTAAAAAATGTCCTTAACTTTACCTATATAGTCTGCCTTTTTCCTAGCTCTAATGTATGTACTCTATAGAGTGGTTAAAAGTATAGATTCTGGAGTCACATACAGCAGGTTTGAAAACCAGCTCCACCACTTACCAGCTTAATCCTCTGTGTTTCAGATCCTGTCCGTGTAAAACAGAGATAATAACAGAACCTAGCTTAAATGGCTGATTTTGAGGATTAAATGAGTTAATATATGTAAATAACTTAGAATAGCATCTAGTATATATTAAATGACGGCCAGTAGTATCACTATATGAGGCCAAACCATCCACTGACTCCACAGATTCCATTCCTTCTCATCTACTCAAAGAATCTCCTATTTTAAAATCGCCCTTCCTCCCCTGCATCACAGTATCTCCTTCTTTACTGGAACATTTCTGTTAGTATACACATATGCTGTAATATCACCCATTTAAAAACAAACTTCATAGGTTCCATTTCTTTATTAACCTACTAGGCCTTTTTATATACTTCATTTTATAGGAAACTCCTTGAAAGATTTGTTTATACACTTGATCCTTGAACAACATGGGTTTCAACTGTGTGGGTCCACTTACACGAGGATATTTTTCAGAAGTAAATACTACATTATTACTACAAGGTCTGTGGATGGTTGAATGCATGGATGCTGAGAAATGTGGATACAGTGGGCCAACTCTAAGTTTTAAGCAGATTAACCTACTACTTCCTTACCTCTGATTTTGTTCTTTAAATGTAATTTTCAATTTCTCCACTGAAACTCTTCTTCTCAAGGCCAACAATCTTCTGCACCTTGCCAAATCTAACGATCAATTTTATCACTGCTCATTTTACTGAAGCCCTTCTTAGTATTTATCAATCGATCATGCCTTCCATCTTGAAGCATATTCTATTTGGCTTAGGGACCAAGACACACTCCTAGCTAGTTTTCCTCCAACTCCCTGACCACTTCTTGGACCTCTGTGCAGGTTCATCTCTTCTGTGCAATATCTAAAATTAAAATACCTCAGGACTCAGCATTTGGACTTCTCTGTCTATCCTCACTATCTTGATGATATTGTACAGACTAATGATTTTCAATAACATTTACATTCTGAGTACTCTCAAATTTACAATTCAGACCTCTCCCATAAGTTCTAGATTCCAATGTTTAATTGCCTACTCAACAGTTCCATTGGTATAGAGCAGGCTTCATAAACCTAATAAAGCGAAAACTGAACACCTAATTCTTGACAACCCCCCTCCCCCATAAATTTCCTCATTTTAGTAAATGGCCTCACAGTTCATCAGATGCAGAGACCAAAATCTAGGAAACATCCTTGAATTGGCACTTTTTTTCAGCTCCCTACATCCAACTCAACAGCAAGTCCTATTAGCTCTACCTCAACCCCTACACGGAATTTGAATCACCTCTTGCCACCAATGTCACTGGTGCCATCCTAATCTATTGACCATCATTTCCTAACGAGACACTACAATACCTTCTTTACTGGTATACCCAGTACTACTGGAGCTACTAGAATAATCTCAGAAAACAATTAATATAGTTCACAGCACTGCCCTACCCACAGCCACCTCATGTGTGCCTCAGAATTCTACGCAAATCTAATAACGGCCCACAAGTTCTTACACGACTGCTGGTCTCATCTCAGATCACTCTCCCCCATGCTCACCACTGGCTTCCTTCTGTTCTTCAAAGGCATCAGCTCATTCCCACCTAAGAGGCTTTTACACTGTGGTTCCTACTGCTGAACATTCTACCACCAAATCTTCACACTACTTGTTCTCTGACTTCATTTAGAACCCTCTCTGCTCAAATGCCTCCCTCTCTGAACAGCCTTTCAAAACTGCCCTATAAACAATAGTTCTTCCCTCCAAGTCCCACGACTCTTTCAATTACTCTCTCTAGTTTTCGTGATAGCACTTCCATAGTGAAAATCATAGCAATTTTTTGTTTAATTTACCTATCTTATTCTACGAAAATGTTGGCTCCATGAGGGCAGGAGCTACATGCCCAGCATTTAGTCTGGGTATGGCACAGGCACTCAAAAGCTGTCTTTTAAAATTCACAATGTCAAGTATCACATTTTCTATTTAATCTTACCTATAAGTAAAAAGATGAACTAAAGTATCCTAAATGTCAATGAGACCTGTGTATTCCTGAAACGTGGTTATGCTTAACTAAATCACTGTGGTTCCAGGCCACTGAAGGCAAATTGCTCGTTTTCTTCTTCCAGTAGAATACAGTGGCACCCCAAAATTGAACATTTTAGGTTGCAGAGATTTCAAGAAACCTGGTAAAACCAAGAACAGTGTATATAAGGTAGAATTGTCATTAAGTGTATCACTGTCGGAGAGGAGAATATTCAAGAATACTAGTATTCCTTTGTCGGTCTTGCTCAGAAATATCTGTATTATGTAATACCAAAAAAAAAAAAAAAATCCCAAAAGTAAAGCAGGAGTATAAACAGAAAACCAAAGTATGTCAGTTGAATGAACCAAGTTTTGGGAAATGGTTAGAAGTTTAAAAAATATATGAATGGCAAATGAAAAATAAATGGAATAGTATAAAATATTATTGAATCTATTGATACCTATTACTAGAGACAGCCCTAATATATGCTATATGCAACTGAAACACTGAATCGTCTGAAGATTTTCATTCACCAAACCCCTTACCAAATACCTAAGTGGTTGATATGTTGAAATCCACGTATAGTAGTGGTCAATAATCCACATTGTTTTTTAAAATGTATTTATTTTATTTTTGGCTGCTTTGGGTCTTCGTTGCTTAACATGGGCTTTCTCTAGTTGAGGTGAGTGGGGGCTACTCTTTGTTGCAGTGCGTGGGCTTCTCATTGTGGTGTCTTCTCTTTGTTTCAGAGCACGGGCTCTAGGCACACGGGATTCAATAGTTGTGGCACATGGGCTCAGGAGTTGTGGCTCGCAGGCTCTAGAGCACAGGCTCAGTAGTTGTAGTGCACAGGCTTAGCTGCTTCACGGCACATGGGATCTTCCTGGACCAGGGCTCGAACCCGTGTCCCCTGCATTGGCAGGCAGATCCTTAACCACTGCACTACCAGGGAAGCCCAATCCACGTTTTAAAGTAACATATATGCAATGTAAGTCCTAGAAATGGTCTAGATGTGTCCTTCTCCTATATTTCTCCTTCTCCTTCCCCTCCCCTTCCCCTTCTTCTTCTTCTTCATCAAAAGACATTTATAACATTTACTATCATCATCATCAAAAAGACATTTATAGTATTTACTATATGCCAGACACGTTTCTAAGCATTTTACATACTCTAAATCACATAATCCTCATAACTTTGCTAACAGAAAACATTATGTTCATCACTTAATCCAGGGGTCAACAAACAAAGGCCTGTAGGCCAAATCAGGCCAGGCATATGTTTCTTTAAATAAAGTTTTACTGGAATACAGACACACTCATTCATTTACATATCATCTATGGCTGCTTTCACGATACAATGGCAGAGCTAAGTAACTGCAACAGAAATCATGTGGTCTACAAAGCCAAAGCCAAAAACATTTACTATCTGGCTCTTTACAGAAAAAAGTTTGCCAGCTCCTGGTTTAATCTAATAATACAAGGCTTGGCTTAATTTTCCATGTGCTAGTTTAATGAGTATTTGGTCGATTGGTTTTAATAGTGTTATGGAGGTAAACTGAAACAGAGTTGTAGTGAGGATTCTAAGAGTTGCTATCAACCACTAACTTTTGGTCATTTTACACTGATAGTTTCAAAGCTAGCCAAGCCACTTAAACATATAAAAAGTCAAATGCTATGAAGAAAGCTTTTTTTCATTTTTAACAATCTCTTGAGTAAAGTAATACATCCTTCCTGCAAAGCAGCTAGTCCCACTGGAGCCAGACCTGTCCAGTAGCTGGTGTCTGCCTTATATATCTTTGTATCCCCAGCACTTAACACAGCTTGTGGCGTGAAGTCAGACCTCTATGAATGTGTGGCATGGATCCACCAACAAAATAGATGCTTTCATATAATTGGAACTCTTTCCTCTGTCCGACAGATTCATCAGATTGCACAACTGAACATGACATGATATATTCTAGGGATCTCATGACCTTATACGTCTGCTCATAAATTTGGATTTCCTGAAAGAGGACTTTAGTTTCTATAAGGGAAAACTATACGGCAAGAGACTTGAGAAACAAAGACCAAATGTTGCTAGATGTGATGGCATTATACAATTACTCTCCTGTATATCTTCACATATAATTTGCATAAAGATATTTATCACCATAAAATCAATTGTGTTAATATTATAAAATTATATCCCTTAAATTAATCAAAACCAAAGCTGTTGATTAATCAGATAGTGTTTTTTAAATGCTTATAACATTTTAGACATAAATTATCTTTCTAAAATTATTTCTTCAAATTTTCTTATCGGCCTTTAGGTTTCCAAAGCATCAAAAAATTAATCAGTCTCAGTCTTTATTTTTTAAACCTCTTCATTAATTCTATTGCTATAGGATACTGTGAGTTTTGCCGTCTTTGCCAAGTCATTTCTAACAAATTTCATTTAGAAAAACCCCCTCTTAGCATATGATTCAATGATCTAGGTCAAGGACAAAAATAAACACAGGAAAAAAATAAATACAAGGTTAACCAAACACTAAAAATAGGAAAACGATGAAGTTCTAAAACCTTAATAAACAAAGTTGGGGGGCTTCCCTGGTGGCGCAGTGGTTGAGAATCCGCCTGCCGATGCAGGAGACACGGGTTCGTGCCCTGGTCCGGGAAGATCCCACATGCCGCGGAGCAACTAAGCCCGTGAGCCATGGCCGCTGAGCCTGTGCGTCCGGAGCCTGTGCTCCGCAACTGGAGAGGCCACAACAGTGAGAGGCCCGCATACCGAAAAAAAAATAAAATAAAATAAAAATAAAAAAAAAAAATAAACAAAGTTGGGAATCTTTTTGAGACAGTGGAAAAGGCTGAAGGATGTTGTGCATCTTTCTATTTTAGAAGTCCTAGTGAGGGTATGTGTGAGGAGAGATGGAACAAATTGCTCAATGAAAGTAATGGGATCATCCCCTCAGCTGTCTTCAGGGATGCTATAAATCTGGATGTTCTTCATTCTGTTTCTGTTCTTTTCTCTTCCTTGTGTAGCTCCCAGCATTTGCATTTTAGAGCCCACTGTAGTTCATTACAAGGCACATTTCTCCTCGTAGACAGAAGTGTTCTTCCAGCCAGTCCTCACAATCTGAGTTTTCTGCTTTTAAATTCCTGCATTTTCAGATCAAAAATCCAAGTCAGAGCTTCCCTGGTGGCGCAGTGGTTGAGAGTCCGCCTTCCGATGCAGGGGACACGGGTTCGTGCCCCAGTCTGGGAAGATCCCACATGCCGCGGAGTGGCTGGGCCCGTGAGCCATGGCTGCTGAGCCTGTGCTCCGCGAGCCTGTGCTCTGCAACGGGAGAGGCCACAATAGTGAGAAGCCCACGTACCGCAAAAAAAAAAAAAAAAAAATCCAAGTCATATGTCCTGGAAAAAGTTAATGCCTTTATAATAAGAAATGGTCTGTCTTTATTGGTCCCTCCATATTTTGCCCTTTTCTTATGTGTTTTAGTCATCTTGAATCTGAGCCTTGGGTCAGACATGCCAGCTTGTAACCACTGGGAAAGTGAGAGAAATAAGGAGTGTAAAACAACTAAACAGGCTACCTGACCTTGCTATTATTAGTATGCTATTCTCTTCCAGAGAACATCTTGTGAAAGTCAGACTGATCTCCTTCACTTTTTATACTGGGAAAAAACATGTTGAGAGTCCTTTTGACAATCTTGGCTTATTCAGTTATACCATAAGTGCCTCTCTTGTTTTGTAAGGAAAATATTAATATTTCCATTTAATGAAGTGGGTTAGTTCCTAGTCTAGTTAATGCTATGTTTGAAAGACATCTTGTTTTTTTTCAGCAGTGTTATTTAGAGGAAATCTTACAAACAGATTTACTAAATAAATGAAAATTACAATAGGGAACAATAAAATATAGCTCACATACTTATATATTATGCTCTAACATTGTAGAAAATATGGATAATGTATATGTTGAAAATGTTTTTCCTTTAGATATATCTAGATTTGATTGTCAGGATGACTTTCTCGATCAACAAGAACAAGAATGGTAATGCTGCAGGGAGTATTAGGCTAAATATGGGATGTTGCTCATTTTGCAACACAAGCAAAGAGAAGTAAATAATTAGCATTATATATTCTCTCCCAAAATAACTTACACATACTTAACTCTCAAAACAACCGATAAGCTATAAAATATTATTAGCCCCATTTGATAGATGAAGAGACTGAGGCATAGAAGTTAAAGAACCTGCTTAGTAACACAGATAGAATTTTATCTTGGTCATCTTCCACCAGCGGCCATGTTTTTCACCATTATATTAATAGTTTAAATTACATTTTCTGCATTATAATAAACTGAAAAAGAGTGACAAGGTAATCGTAGTTTAGGTAAAGTAACTTAGGTTAATACCTAGCTAACATTAGTTTCCTAGAGGATAATTCTTTAAAAGAAACACACAAATAACATGGAGGAAATGGTATTTTCAATGGAATAAAGTATTTTTTAAATATAAATACCATAAATTACTCATAATATTTCAAATGGTCTCAAACTAAGATGGATAGCAGGTAATTAAAGATTTTTAAGTATATTATTTAAAGAGTTGAGATCTTTTTTGTCAGAGATAATTACTGTATATCATACCTGCAAGTATAATTAACTTATACTGTACATTCAAAAATGCATTTCTGCCAAAGTAATCCTCAGAAAGAAGAACACAGCTGGAGCTTTCAGTCTCTCTGACTGCAAACCATCAATATATTACAAAGCTACAGTAATCAAAATGGTATGATGCTTTCATCTAGTGAACTAGAAAGTAAAATGCAAATTCATTAAAGTCCAAAGTTCATTCAGTTATTCAGTCTGTATTTCTTCAGTGCAATAAGAAGAGTTTTAGGCACAGTAATAAAAAATTCCACTTGTGGGCTTCCCTGGTGGCGCAGTGGTTGAGAGTCCGCCTGCCGATGCAGGGGACACGGGTTCGTGCCCCGTTCTGGGAAGATCCCACATGCCGCAGAGCGGCTGGGCCTGTGAGTCATGGCTGCTGAGCCTGCGCATCCGGAGCCTGTGCTCCGCAACGGGAGAGGCCACAACAGTGAGAGGCCCGCGTACCACAAAAAAAAAAAAAAAAAAAAAAAATTCCACTTGTAAAACAACAACAACAAAACAAACAAACAAAAATGGTATGGTGCTGGCACAAAAACAGACACATAGATCAAAGAAACAGAACAGATAGACCAGAAATAAACCCACAAACAGATGGTCAAATAATCTGTGAAAAAAGAAACAAGAATATACAATGGGGAAAAGACAGTCTCTTCAATAAATGGTGTTGGGAAAACTGGACAGCTACATGTAAATCAATGAAACTAGACGATTTTGTCACACCATATACAAAATAAATTCAAAAAATAAAATTCAAAATAGATTAAAGACTTAAATTTAATACTTGAAACCATAAAATTCCTAGAGGAAAACATAGGCAATGCATATTTGAAATCAATCTTCACAGTATTTTTTTCAGATCTGTCTCCTCAGGCAAGGGAAAGAAAAACAAAAATACCAAATGGGACCACATAAAACTAAAAACCTTTTGCACAGTGAAGGAAACTATCAACAAAAGTAAAAGGCAACTTACTGAATAAGAGAAAATATACTGCAAATATATCCAGTAAGGTGTTAATATCCAAAACATATAAAGAACTCATACAGCTCAATATCAAAAAAAAAATCTGATTTAAAAATGGGCAGAGGCCCTGAATAGGCACTCCTCCAAAGAAGGCATACGTATAGCCAACAGACAAATGAAAAGATGCTCAACACCACTGATCATCAAGGAAATGCAAATCAAAACCATAAGGACATATCACCACACACCTGTCAGAATGGCTATCATCAAAAAACAAGAAATACAAGTGTTGGTGAGGATGTGAAGAAAAGAGAATCTTAGTACACTGTTGGTGGGAATATAAATTGGTACAGCCATTATGTAAAACAGTATGGAGGTTCCTCAAAAAAACTAAAATTAGAACTCCCATATGACCCAGCAATTCCACTCCTGGGTATTTAGCCCCCAAAACCAAAAACACAAATTCGAAAAGATGTAAGTTCATCACAACATTACTTACAATAGCCAAGATATGGAAGCAACTTAAGTGTCCACAAACATGAATGGATAAAGAAGATATAGTGTGTGTGTGTGTGTGTGTGTGTGTGTGTGTGTGTGTGTTTGTAATGGAATATTACTCAGCCATTAAAAACAATGAAATCTCGCCATTTGTGACAACATGGATAGACCTGGAAAGTATTAGGCTTAGTAAAATAAGTCAGAGAGAAAGACAAATACTTTGTTTTCCCTTACATGTAGAATCTAACAAACAAAACAAATATTAACAAAACAGAAACAGACTCACAGATACAGAGAACAAACTAGTGGTTGTCATAAGGGTGGGGGATGGGTGAATGAGCAAAACAAGTAAAGGGGACTGAGAGGTACAAACTACCCATTATAAAATAAGTAAGTCACAGGGATGTAATGTACAACACAGGGAGTACAGCCAATAATAGTATAACTGTATCATAATTATAGTATAATCTATAAAAATACCAAACCACTATGTTGCACACCTGAAACTAATTTAATATTGTAAGTCAACTCTACTTCAGTTTTTTAAAATGCACTTCTGCATACTATAAAATGCATAAGGAATCAAATCTAACCAATAATAAGGTACACTGTCTACCCTTCACAGAATGATTCACTCTTCTAATAGAATTTGGAAAACATGGGTAAATATTATTAGTAATGATGACATGAAGGTCTGAGATCCTTCATATTTTAACAACTTGGTGATCTTTAACATCTTTATTCCCTTAATTTTATCAGAGAAAAAGTTTAATTTTGAAAACGAATGTTAGTCACTTGAACAGGGGCGCTTTTTCCCCTATAATAAGGTGTAGTTCCAAAGACCAGGCATAGGGAGCAGGCAACAGCAGAAGTATTTTCTGTAGATAACTTAAAACAATAATAAAATCGACTTCAAGTCATTCTGCATTTTATTATCACTGTGTGCGGGCAATTCTAAATAATATCCATGTTAAAGTATTCCTCAAAACAAAAAAACGCTTTGTTGCTCCAAATACTAAGCAATTGCTGATGTTCCTACCAAGTTTTAATAATGTTTGTATAAGCTTAAATTAGCACATTTTTATTACTTATTCTTGAATAAACACTGAATTCTACATGCAAGTTAACCTGGAGAACTCCCTCTTATATATTCAACCCCTGACACATACAGATTCGGCTACCCAGGTTCAATGCAAGAGTAAGTTCCAAATGGCTCAGAGGTGGAGTTATTGAAGCTTTCTCTGGGTGCAGCTGCTGTCTCCAAACTCCGATTATTACATAATCTAGCTTTTAAAAGTAGATTTAAAATAAAGAAATGATCTCACCGTGATTTGGAAGTGCAAGAAACAGAAAACAAGCTACTTTAATGCTGACACTTTATGTGAAGACTTGGAGACTTTACTGGTTTCTAAAATTCTTCGACAGAGACATTTGAAAGACCCTAGAATTTACCCCAAGGAAACAAAAGAATTGCAATTCTAGACTGTACTGCAATTTCTAGAAGTGGTTGTAAAGTGGGATTTCTAAAAGTGTCTGCCAAGCTTACTTTTACAGGTTAAAACTTTTCCTAACAATTTGTATATCTGTTTCTTCATGTCAAAGAAGATTTTCAAAAGTAAAATTACTTAAAAAGGCTCTTCCGACGAGGTCACTGTCAACTTACAGAAGTTAAGGCTGGAAACTACACACCATAATGTTATGAAATATTGCAACAGACCAATAAGTATGTATACATTTTCTGTCTTTATTCAGAAAACATATTAATGCAACTAAAAATTATTATTCCATTACTTTTCTTTGTTGTAATGTAATATTTAATGTATTTATTCATTTATTGCCCTTGAATAATTATATATAATCAATTTTTTTCTTTTCTGGCTATTATTATTCCTTATTTTTTCATGATTACTACTAAAACTAATGTTGTAGAGGAGAGTAATAAAAAATGATATATTGTGTATGTGTGTGTCAAATACACTAGACATCCCACTGCAAGATAAAAGAATCTGATACAAATTCAGATGTGAGGCCATCAAAATAACTTTTGATTTGTGTATAATGAAGAATTCATTCCCTTGATACCACCTTCTACACTCGTTGACTCCACTTCCTCTCATCTCTCCCTTTTCAAGCATCAGCAGATTTATGTGCCTTCCACTCTCAGGAACTGGTCTTGCCAAGGTCACTAATGACCTCATTTTATTTAATCTCTCTGGAGTACAATTCTCTCCCCTTTTGATTTTCGTAACACCACTCTCTTATCCTGAGTTTTCTCTTGACAATCCCCCCCTCCCCCGCAGTGGTTTCTGCCCTTTAAATATTGGACTGCTCAGATTCTCTGCTTGGTCTCCTCTCTCTCCACACATTATTGGTGAGTCAACACATTGATTTTGATGGTTTTATCTACTAATTATTTGCTAACATTTATATATCCATCTAGATCCCTTGAACTCACCCTCCGTCCACCCCTAATATCTATACCTAAGTATCACACAGGTTCCTTATAGCACAACCAAAACTAATTCACATCTTGTTCCCCAAATTACTTCTATATTCCCTAAACCAGAAAACCTAAACGCACCCCATATTCCTTTCTCTCCTTCATCTCAATGTGTAATTGGTGATCAAGTCCTGTTGATTCTTTTTCTTTTTTATGCATTCCCCACACCACCACCTCCATCCCACTGCGACTACCTTAACCACATCTTCCCTCCCCTGAATTACTTGGTATTTCCACCTCCAGTCTCAAATTCCTTAAAAGAGATTTCTCACTATATTCCCAGGGTAATGTTATCAAAATGCACATCTGATTAAATTACCTTTATGGTTTTGGCTCCCCACCACTAACTAAAGAAAATCAGAACTCCTTAGTAAGGCATATAATCAGACCCTGATCTAACCCTCTCTTGTCATATCTCTGGGAAATCCCAATACTTACGTCAAATTATTTGGAGTTTTCTGAGTGATCCTCTATATTTCATACATCTTTATCTGTATTTCTGTCCAATCCATTCCATTATCTACTCAATGAAAACCCTGCTATTCTGATCATCATTTCAAGCATTAACTTCTCTTTAAAACTTTCCTCAAAAGCAACTATACTCCAATAAAAATTAATTTAGGGCTTCCCTGGTGGCGCAGTGGTTGAGAATCCACCTGCCGATGCCGGGGACACGGGTTCGTGCCCCGGTCTGGGAAGATCCCACATGCCGTGGAGCGGCTGGGCCCGTGAGCCATGGCCGCTGAGCCTGCTCGTCCGGAGCCTGTGCTCCGCAATGGGAGAGGCCACAACAGTGAGAGGCCCGCCTAGCACCAAAAAAAAAAAAAAAAAAATTAATTTAAAAAATAAATAAAAATTAAAAACCAATAATAAAAGCCCTTACATCTGAGGAAAAAAAAAACTTTCCTCATTACCACAATCAGTAAAATTAAACACTCCCACCTTACAGTTTCTATGACTTTGAAACTTACTTTTATATATCTTCTAACTCTTCCTAAACTGTAAACTCCCAAAGGGCAGCTACCCTTTCTTAATTATATTTGTATCTCTAGCACCTTAATAGCATACTATTAAGTAGACTGTTGATAAATGATTCCTGAATTTAAAAAATCATTTATTGCAGCCTTAGATTCCTTTTCTAACTTTATTCTTTATTTTCCCCACCTTGGTTATCTCTACAGTCCTACTTCATTTCCTCACACTAATTATAGACTAACAAGCACACATTATAGCTGCCCTTATTTAACAAGCATTTACTGAGAATCTGTATTATAACAACATACTTTTTTTTTAGGGGTATGCGTATGTATGTTGTGTGTGTGACTGCCTGTGTGTGTGTTGGGGGAGCTGGATATTAAAGTATAAAAATGTGGTCCCATTTCTTTATTAATCTTGGCCCTGCTCCTCATGACCTCTACATATTTATTTCATAGGCAACGTGAATAACTTCAATGGGGTTAGCAAAGTCCCGTTTTAAAGGTAAATTTGTAGGAAGACAATGACATATTTCAGGGCCCCTTCACAAGCATGGGCCCTCCCCACAGAAACCACAGGTATTTATATTCATAATTTATTTCATGCAATAGCACTTAAGTTGCTGTAGGCACTTTGCATCATAATTTTATTTTCTTTTTTATAAAGCACCTCCCCCGCCCAATGTAAAAGCTTCAGGGGCAGAAAAGCTGGATCCATCCCCTGCCCCTATTTTTAGCAGCAGCTATTACTTACTGAGCACTGTCCTATCACTGACATGTATTTATGTCTACATGCATCAGTATATTCAGCAGCCCATAATAACAGTTAAAGGGTTCTCAGTGTACTAGATGTACTGTGCTAACTCCTATTGAAACATCAATGCACTGAATTCTCACAGAAACCCTGTGAGGAGTGTTGTCATTGTCCCTTTTTTACGAGTAGAGAAAGGGAAGCACAGAAAGATTAAGGAATTTGCCCCAAATCATACAACCAAGATCTGAAGGCAAAGCATTCAGGCACCAACTCTTCCTACTTAGCCACCACCCTATATAGCTTCAGTCATAATTCACCCTTTCTGTGTTTTTTCATGATTACAAGTCCATCAACAAGAAAATGCTTTTCATTTCTTTAATATCTTAGTTGAGACCCTACAAAGAAATATCTCTGGGCAAGTAAGTAATGCAAGTGAATTATGCCCATGTATAAAAATTTGGTGGATGGGAAAATCGTTACCAAGAAAATGTAGAGTGGGGTAAAACGCCAAAATGCAAGCTTTGCCAACTTAATCATATTAAGACGTTTTGGCCCTCAATGTTGAAAACAGCAAGCTACCCAAGTTAATATAGGAGCAAATCAAAGCCATGAGACCAGATAAAAATTGTCCATCATAAAATACAAATTTGTTACATTCTTTCTATTTTAGGCAATGTATTGCAAATATCAGCATCTAATATTAAGCAACTTTACAGCTCTGGGCTGGCCTGCTCTTGGGAATAAAATATTTTAAATACTCGGGAATACTATGTATCATACAGTCTTATTAGCCTCATTTGTATAAACTACCATGCCATTGTCTCTTTTTAAATGTGTGGAGGTTTTTTGGCCAAAAGTATAGTACCATTTACTTCTTAAATTTAGCTTCATTTCAAATTTTACTTAGTGCTTCACTGAAATCCTTGTGTGTTCCTGGTCTCTGAAGTAAGACAGCCTTTGCAGGGGGCTTCCCTGGTGGCTCAGTGGTTAAGAATCCGCCGGCCAATGCGGGGGACACAGGTTCAAGCCCTGGTCCGGAAAGATCCCACATGCCGCGAAGCAGCTAAGCCCGTGCACTGCAATTACTGAGCATGTGCTCTAGAGCCCGTGAGCCACAACTACTGACGCCCGCACGCCTAGAGCCCGTGCTCTGCAACAAGAGAAGCCACCGCAATGAGAAGCTCGCGCACCGCAATGAAGACCCAATGCAGCCAAAAATAAATAGGTTAAATAAATAATTTTTTTTTTTAAAAAAAGATAGCCTTTGCAATTCCAAAGGTCAAATGTAGCAACTGAATGGAACAAAGGTTCCCAAGTACCTCCCACTGCTGTTTTACGCGGGTGTTGCCAAATAACCATATTCCCAGCCACCTCAGTGTGTCAGATTCAGGGAGGTAATTTTCTTAAGCAATAACAGAACTTTCATTGAGGCAATTTGTCTTCAATGCATGAGATGTGAACTGCTCAGCAATCTCCAGATTTTGTCTGAGAGATCAAGCAAAGATACTGTCAAATAGTGGCTTTGACTGTTCTGATCATAGGTACACAAAGCAATACGATGATAGTGTCATTTGGGGGTCCCATTTACATAAAACAAATTTATAATTGATGTGCCACTTTGTGGTCACCAGAGTTAATGGGCCTTTTAAGAACATCTACTCAATAACAATAAAGTACCATTTTTACAAGATTTAGTGTTGGAAGAATTAATGCACCTCATAACCTGACCTGCAACTGCTCCTTTGACGGCAACTATTGCACTGTTTCATTCTCAGAGATTCTCCAGATTTGAAGTTGATATTATAAAATCAGCATTCTCAGGAGTTTGTAGTAAAATTGGGTTATTAATTGTGAATGGATAGAGCAGGCTGTTCAGTATGCAGATAACTTTAATAAGGGAGGAATTTTTACCAAGATTTAGATAATGCTCAACCTCCAAAGCACCCCAATAATTTGTACTGATATTCATATGCTAGAAATGATTGTTAATGCATTACCATAACTGATCTAGGAGGCTATTCACCTGTAACTTTTTTTTTTTTTTTGCAAAGTATGCAGTTAAGGAGTTAATAACTACCACCTCCCTTAGCCCCCTCACAGTGACACATGACAAAATGATATTCAGTGGGACAGTAAATATCCCACTGCCCTGATCTTGGACAGACACAAAAAAACAAAGCACTTACAAGTTAATCCTAAATAGCAGGGTGTCAAGACTCTTCCTGGGCAACTGTCAGTTGTTAACTCAAGCTTGCATTACAAAATTGCATTATAGGGCCTAGTACCCTGTGAAACTGTTTTCCGACATATCAGCATCACAGGAGACCTGGCAAAGAGTCACCACGTCGTCCTGATTTGCCCAAGAGGGTAAACAAACCTCTTTTGACTGGCAAATGCAGGAGAAACTATACTCTTCTATACTGGTTGGCAGAGTTTAAATTGAAGGGAAGTAAATAGTAGGTTCAACAAAATAAATTAAGAGAAAATTCAAGTTTATCTAACAGCTTCCTGAAAAAGTATAGGGGTATATAAGTCTATGATGAAATATCAAACTTTAAAACTGGAGACCAAATATGAATAAAAGGGCCTAAATATGTAATTATTTGGTAAGAAGCTTCTCTTTTTTGTATGTGGTAATGCAGGTCATCCTTCTAGAGAAGCAGACACAAAAATGAGATGAGACAGGCACAAGAATTATTGGGGTGGGGGGAGTGGGGGACGGGCAGACTGCCTATGAAAGAAAACAGGATGAAGCTGGAGGAGGCCGCGAGAGCTATCCCACAATGATGCATGTCTGACCCCTTAGAAGGACACAGGAATGAGAGAGCAGAAAGGAAGCAAGCAGGTTTTGCACTGTAGTGCAATCTAAGAAAGTTTTGGCCAAGTTGACTGGGGAATCTTTGAGCCAAAGTCTCCATCAGAGGAAATGCACATTTCGCAGGAATGGGCCCACCTTAGTATCCAGGCTGCACTGAGTCACTGGGTGTGATAAGCTCCTGGGAATGGTGGCCTCAGCACCAAAGCCGTGATGGACAGAGTGCAGCATCTGGAGCCAGCAGTCAATTACACTCTCCAAAGCAGGAAACGTGAGAGGGCATTTTCACGACCAACACTTAGTACGCCTTCAGTTACTATGCCTTCACGAGACTAACCATTTTAATAAAAGTCTGAGCTTCCATTGGATAAACCAACATGAGTGATTTTATTTCGCACTTAGAAAAATCAAATACTTTTCTCTTACTGATAAAAGAAAATTACTGTAGAAAGCTCAACTAGGATAAACAAAAGATTTCAAATGACCATAAAAATAGAAAATCATCCTCATTAATCAGTCCTTTCAAATTTATTCCTTGTTTGCTGACATTAACTGCTTTTGACACATGTAACCACGCATTACTTTTTTTTTTTTTTTCCCAGTACGCGTGCCTCTCACTGTTGTGGCCTCTCCCGTTGCGGAGCACAGGCTCCGGACGCGCAGGCTCAGCGGCCACGGCTCACGGGCCCAGCCACTCCGCGGCATGTGGGATCTTCCCGGACTGGGGCACGAACCCGCGTCCCCTGCATCGGCAGGCGGACTCTCAACCACTGCGCCACCAGGGAAGCCCAAGCACGCATTACTTTTAAGATGTTAGTCTGACAAGAGAACAATGGCATCAACTGAATAAAGCCAGTAGAGCACATCAGTGACACTGCTCAGATAATCAAAACAAAGTTTCAAAGGACACGGGACAAAGGTAAATAGAAATTTATGGAATTAACGTGTGGAATATAAAATGTGTGTGTCACTATGCCATGAGTTTTACAACAAGGGACAAAGATGAGCAGGAAAGACACCTCCACACGAACCTAAGTGTAATAGGGGAGGTGCCCAGTTTGCTGTGATATTGCAAGCTGTCAAAGGGCTGGCTAGAGTTGATGGCATCTGTGTATACTGGTAGAAACTTGAATAGATGGGCTGTTTGCATGAAAAACCACCGATCTGGGGCTTTCTTTTTCCTGAGAGCACAGAAAGTAACTCTCACAATCCTAACAGGAGCTAAGTGACAAGCTCCAGTGTTGATATTGAGAGTTTAGGGCTTTCAAATAAACCTGTTCACATGTTTTGCTACCTTATGACATTGTGCGTTTTCTGTGAAATCCAGAAATCTGGGCCAGCGGTTTAAGGAGCCTCTCTGATGTCACTGTGGCAACTGTGTGCTGTGTGGAAGTACTCTCTTCCATGAAGAGCCATCTGAAGGTGGTTCAGTACAAAAAATAGTGGAAATAGAAGATTCAGTCCCAATCTTTCTGAATAAACTTTGGGAAAAAAAGAAAACTGTCACACCATGAATGCTAGTTGCCTGCCCCAAATAAAAGGAAGAGATTTAGATTAGGTACATTTTCAAACAGCTCCACAGAGCCCTAGAATTTTCCCTCATGGGACCACTCTGGAAAAAAAAGAAAGACTGAGATTGTGGGGCAGTGCTGTTTGCTGTTTTTATATTTGTGTTCTATAAAAGATCTCATCTGAAGAAAAATTTTGAGGATTGAAAATATCCACATTATTGTGATTTCTAAAGCCTCTGCAGCAAAACAATTCCAATCTTTTGATTAAAATTGTTAGTGGGATATTTACAAAGAGTGGGGCAAGGTAACCCTAGAAAATAATTTTTCTACACCTGTAAGTTGTTAAGTGTACTAACAGCAGCAGCTGTTAGTGAACAATACTATCTTATTTACATCCTGTCGATCATTACATAGTGTGAAAAGCTGAAAAAGGAGCGCCACAAAAGATATCTTCATCCTAATCCCTGAAACCTGTGAATGTTATCTTATATGGAATAAAAGGATCTCTGCATATGTAATAAAATTAAGGATCTTGAGATGGGTACATTATCCTACATTATCCAGGTAGGCCCAAAATGCAAGGACGTGTCCTTGTAAGAGGGAGGTAGCGGGAGATGTGACACACAGAGGAGAAGGTGGAGCAGGGAGAAATTTGAAAAAGCTGGCATTGAGATTAAAGTGATGTGGCCACAAGCCCAGGAAAGCCAGCAGCCACCAGAAGCTGGAAGAGGCAACGGATTCTCTCCTGGAGCCTTCGGAGAGAGCACCACCCTGCTGACACTTTGATTTCATCCCAGTGATACTGACTTCAAACTTCTGGCCTCAAAAACTGGAAGACAATAAACTTCTGTTGTTTTAAGCCACCAAGTTTGCGGTAACTTGTTACAGCAGCCAAAGGAACCTAATACACAGGAGAAAGACTTGCTTTTTCTGAGGCCCTATTTCCCATCTTCTGAAGACAACATAGGCGGGCCACAAACAAAGACGGCAGAGTTATGCAAAGCCACCTGGAAAGACCTCTGACTACTCACTTGTTGTAATCCCTAGTAACCTAAAAGAAAGGACTTGTCTTAAGTAAACATTTTATTGAGGTAAATCATATATACTGCAAAATAAAGAAATCATGAGTACGGCACTCAATGAATTTTCATAGTAAATTAAATAAGCAGCACCAAGAGCAATCGCCATCCCTCATCTAGTCCCTCACCCCTCAAAGGGAATCACTAACGAGTTTTAACACCCAACAGATTCATATTCCCTTCTTTCATACTTTACCTAAATGGAATCATACAACATATACTCTTTTAGGTCTGTCTACTTTTGCATAATATTTTATTCTTGGCATTCTCCTATACCGTTGCACAGAGTAGTAGACTATTTATTCATGAGACTACTCTGGAAAGAAAGAAAAACTGAGATTGTGGGGCAGTGCTGTTTGATATTTGCATTCCACAAAAGTATTCCACATAGTATTTATCTGTTCGTGGTCATTTGGATTGTTTCCATTTTAAACTATTATAAAGAGCATTGCTATGAATATTGGGGGCACATGAGTACCTATTACTTTTGGGTGAACAGTGAGTGCCTGGGTTGAAAATGCTGGACCATGGGGTATGCATATTCAGAAAAAATGATTTTTTAAAAAAATTTTGTTTGTTTATTTTTGGCTGCGTTGGGTTCTCATTGCTGGGCCTGGGCTTTCTTTAGTTGCGATGAGCGGGGCTGCTCTTCGTTGTGGTTCGTGGGCTTCTCATTGCGGTGGCTTCTCTTGTTGTGGAGCATGGGCTCTAGGCACGCGGGCTTCAGTAGTTGTGGCTCACGGGCTTCAGTAGTTGTGGCTCGCGGGCTTTAGAGCACAGGCTCGGTAGATGTGGTGCACGGGCTTAGTTGCTCCACAGCATGTGGGATCTTCCCAGACCACGGATCGAACCCGTGTCCCCTGCATCGGCAGGCGGATTCTTAACCGCTGTGCCACCAGGGAAGCCCCAGAAAAAAGGATTTTATAAGAATAAAAGTATAACTTCAAAGTCACTCTCATTTCATTATGCAGATATTACTCAATTATACTTCTATTTTTTGACCTTAAAATAGTAGGTGAACTGTGAACCACCTAAGTCCTCTGATTAGATGCTCTTAGAAAAACTGGATAAACTCTGAAGTAAGAGTCTTATGTTTATCATATTTTTTAAAAGTCACTTTAATGTAGTAAAATATCTTTAAAAATTAGAATTAATAAAAAAGCTCAAATTTGGTAGCTGGCACTTTAGAATTTTCTCTTTCATATGATTTTCTAGGAGGAAGAACATCAGACCTACAGAAGTCCTTTGTAAAGGTGACATTTACCCCTCGAGGAGCACGGAATGCATGTTGATAATCTTGCAACTTCTCATATAATCCAGAAGGATGTAAAACTACAATGAAGTGCATGTTCTCAGATTTGAATGGGCGCATAAAGATGAAAATATAATTAATCCAATTGTGTTTCTTTGGGACACTTCCAACATTTCCAGCCAGCAGAACAATGGTGAATTTTTTCCCTTTTCAGAGGAAATACATTCTTTTTTAACCATTCTACTTTGAATATATTTTGGGTTTTTTTTTTTTTTTTTTGGAATTGCCTTTCTCTTCTCCTCCCTCGGATAGTAACGCTCTGAGCTCTACAAAGGAGTGCATAAAAGATTTTATAAAACACAAAATGTTAAAGTGACAGAGAAAAGATCTGGGTTTTAGACTAGAATACTATCAGCTTGGGACTGAAAGAATCAGAGGTCTAAAGGTTTACAGACTCAAAATGAAAGCACGGATGTAACACCTAGCTCTGAAAATTAGGTCATATTAAGAGAACCATTTGACTGCTCACTTTGCATCTGGAAGTGCAATACTTGAGGAAATATGACTATTTTAATGGCAGGCTTGTGTCAGCAGTTACGGAAATAAGGCCTGATGCACTGAAAATAGTCTCCTTTCCTTGTTGTCTTTGTCCTTCTAAATAGTTTAGATTGACTTGGAATTTCTGTCTTCATCCTACACCTTACTTCTCATCTAACAGTAGTTGCTAATTCAAAGCTAATTTGTAAAGGTCAAACTAAAGTCTGGAAGCATGCCAAGAACCCATGATTACACGCCAATATCGTTGAATAGTTAAAGGCTCCACAGCTTTTAGACAGGCACACTGGATTCCTTTTAATAACAGATTCAGTGAAGAAAAAAATAAAATAGATGCATCTGTTAAATAAGAAAACCCAAATTGAAAACAAAGAACCTACTGATTGCTTTCTCCACTGTAAAAGTACACAGTTGAGAAAAGATTATAAATATTTCCCTAGTATTTAAAATGTATGAGAAACAATTCATTCCATCAATCAACATTTATTAAGGAAGTTACTCTTCTAGGCACTGGGGATATTGAATAAAACAAACAATAATCCCCCCACCCCTGCCATGAAGCTTACATTTTAAATGAAGGGAGACAGAAAATAATGTATCGTACATCAGTGGTGATAAGAGCTAAAGGGTGGGTGGATAGTCTGCACTTTTAAATAGGTGGTCAGAAAAGGCCTCACTACGCAGTGACATATGAGCAAATATCTGAAAGAGGTGACAGGGTTGGGGGAAGAGGGTAAGCCAGGAGGCTAGCTGGGGGAAAAGCATCCCAAGGCAAAGGGAAAAGCTAGTCAGGTGTTTTGTGGGAGGAAGAGTACCTGGTATAACAGAGGAGCATTGTGCCCTGCAGTGGAGCAAGCAAGAGGGAACCACTAGGAGATAAGCAGCAACATTGAGGAGTCAGATGATTGTGCATAGAACCTTGTAAGCAACTGTAGGAACATGGGATTTTATTCTCAGAGACAGGAGAGGCCATTGTAAGTAGATGTTGAACAGAGGAAGGTATCACACAATTTGTATTTCAAGATATCACACTGCTATGCTGAGAAAAAAACTGAAAGGGAGTGATGGTAAAAGTGGAGAATAGACTTAGAAAAGAGTTTAAAATAAAACAAGTGAGAGATAAGGGGACGTGGACCAAAATTTAACAATAGATGTGCTAAGAAGAGGTCAAATTCTGGATCTATTTTCAAGGCAGAAGTGGTACAATTTGCTGATGGGCTGGAGCATACAAAAAGAAGAGTCAAAAGGAATCCAGGGCTTCCCTGGTGGTGCAGTGGTTGAGAATCTGCCTGCCAATGCAGGAGACACAGGTTCGAGCCCTGGTCGGGGAAGATTCCACATGCCGCGGAGCAACTGGGCCCGTGAGCCACAACTACTGAGCCTGCGCGTCTGGAGCCTGTGCTCCGCAACAAGAGAGGCCCGTGCACCGCGATGAAGAGTGGCCCCCGCTTGCTGCACCTAGAGAAAGCCCTCGCACAGAAACGAAGACCCAACACAGCCAGAAATAAAATTAATTAATTAATTAATTTTAAAAAGGAAAAAAAAGGAATCCAAAGTTTTGGCTTGAGCACCTAGAAGGATGGAGTTACCACTGAGGAAGATTGGGGAGGGTCAGGTGTGGGAGGGAAGGTAAGGAATTTGTTTGGGGTTGGCTAAGTGTGACGTGCCTATTTAGACCAAAAGTAAACACGTGGACTATGAAGATGTATATGTGAGCCTGAAGTTTCGGAAAGAGCTCCAGGGTGGTGATGAAAATTTGGGAATCATCAGCATGAAGATGATATTTAAAGCCATAATACTGGAAGAAATCTCCATGACAGAGTATACACAGACAAGATATCCAAGGACTCAGTTCTGGGGCCCTTGGGTGTTTAATAGCGTATACTTTATCTGGAATCATAACAAGAAACATTCCACAGATAGTCACAAAAGGATTCTGGATAAAATGATCCCTTAAAATAATGCAAGGTAAGGGCTTCCCTGGTGGCGCAGTGGTTGAGAATCCGCCTGCCGATGCAGGGGATACGGGTTCGTGCCCCGGTCCGGGAAGATCCCACATGCCGCGGAGCGGCTGGGCCCGTGAGCCATGGCCGCTGAGCCTGTGCGTCCGGAGCCTGCGCTCCGCAACGGGAGAGGCCACAACGGTGAGAGGCCCGCGTACCACCAAAAAAAAAAAAAAAAAAATAATGCAAGGTAAGACCATACAATGAGTGGTGATTTTTAACTAGATGCTTTCTAAAATTCCTTCCAAACACTATTTGATTTTTATGACTAGAAATGAAATCTTCCTTTATCCTAGTGAAATACTAATATATAAATATTTGATATGAGCATGCATACGTCTGATTTATTTATACCTCACATATGAGGGTCAGTCTTTTACTGTTCAGATAATATCCTATAGTTTACAAAAAATACTGCTTGGATTTGAAATTTAAGCGTTTGGTGGATGTTTCAACAAGTTACCATTAGGTTCATGATGATCAGTGATTTCAATATAAAAAGAATATTAATACACTGCACTAAAGAAGATACACAGAGGGCAAATAAGCATGTGAAAAGTTGCTCCACATTATATGTCATGGGGTACTGCAAATTAAAACAACAATGAGATACCACTATACACCTATTAGAATGGCCAAAATCAGGAACATTGACAACATCAAATGCTGGAGAGAATGTGGAGCAACAGGAACTCTCATTCATTGCTGGCAGGAATGCAAAATGGTACAGCTACTTTGGAAGACAGTTGGTAGTTTCTTACAGAACTAAATATATTCTTACCAATCAATCCAGCAATTGCACCTCTTGGCACTTACCCAAAGGAACTGTAAACTTATGTCCACACAAAAACCTGCACACAGATGTTTAGAGCAGCTTTATTCATAATTGCCAAAACATGGAAGAAATAAAGATATCCTTCAGTAAGTAAATGTATTAATAAGCTGGTACATCCAAACAATGGAATATTATTCAGCACTAAAAAGAAATGAGTTATCAAGCCATGAAAAAGAACAAGGAGGATACTTAAATTCATATTACCAAGTGAAAGAAGCCAATCTAAAAAGTCTACATACTGTATGATTCCAACTAATTGGCATTCTTGAAAAGTAAAGCTATGGAGACAATAAAAAGATCAGTGATTACCAGGAGCTGGAGCGGGGGGGGGGGGTACAAACAGGCAGAACACAGAGGATTTTTAGGGCAGTGAAGATACTCTGTATGCTACTCTAAAGATGGATATATGTCATCATGCATTTGTCCAAACCCAAAGAATGTACACCAAGAGTGAATCATAATGTAAACTATGAACTTTGGGTGACTATGATGTGTCAATGTAGGTTCATCACTTGTTAAAAAAAAAAAAAAAAAAAAAAACACCAGGGATTCCCCGGTGGCGCAGTGGTTGAGAATCCACCTGCCGATGCAGGGGACACGGGTTCATGCCCCGGTCCAGGAAGATCCCACATGCCGCGGAGCGGCTGGGCCCGTGAGCCATGGCCGCTGAGCCTGCGCATCCAGAGCCTGTGCTCCGCAACGGGAGAGGCCACAGCAGTGAGAGGCCCACGTACCGCAAAAAAAAAAAAAAAAAAAATGTACCACTTAGTGAGTGATATTGATAATGGGGGAGGCAATGCATGTGTGGGTACAGAAGGTATATGGGAACTCTCTGTACCTTCCTCTTAATTTTGTTGTAAACCTAAAATTGCTCTTTTAAAAAAGTCTTTTCTTAAGGACATTCATTAGATCAAAAGTATCCTGTGCTCTCTTGTTTAAATCCTGAGTTGATTTTACCAAGAGACAAAGAGATACTGAATATTCTCCCTTTAATCTGATACAGCTAGATTAAGTCATATGAGGAGAGATTTTATAAGATTGATGAGTTTGATTAATTTTAATTTTACTAAAAAGGTAAACATTTAAGTCACATGTGAAAAATACTAAAAATGGAGAATTTCAGAAAATCTAACAGTATTTAATGATATACATACATATCAATTTCAATATGGCACCTTCAGTGTAGACTACACATATCTTATGTTTGTGTGAACATCCCCTGACCTCTATAAACCCTGGAGGAAAATGTCTAATACACAAGATCCCTTGTTATTCCTCCTGCATGGACTCTGATTCTTTACCTTTGGAATGTGCTTATTACATTAAACATAATACCTTTTACCGCTACTTTCACCCTGTTCATCTTTAGAATTAAATTCACCAGATAAGACTTCTGTAAGGTTGTGATATTTCTACTGTCATGTACACATCAGCAGAACAACTTTTCTATCCTTTCTTAGCGCTCACTTTCAAAATTACCCAAGATATAATCTTAAAATGAGAAACAAAGCTTTTTTCAAAAACTGTGTTATTAAAGAGTTAATACTCAAATGCTACTGAACTGTACATGACGCCATAAGACAATTTTGTTAAGAACTACATCTCTCTTTTCTCAAGGAAATACTCTACCTCAATCAAGTAACATGTTCTTTCCTCATTGTAGCCCATTTAAGCCACAATTTCAAACATAAAAACAACATTTAATCCCAAAAGTTTAAAGAGCCTATGAGAAAGTAAATTATTTACAGAGAATATACTCTTTTTTTAATTAAACATTCTTCCTCATGAGTATTAAAGAGTCAAATAACTCTACGGAAGTCCATTAATCTCCTATCTTCTTGGAGGAATTGTAACAATACAAAGGTAAGTAAGGGTTCATGTATTAAAACGAGACATGAATACCCACAACAGCTAACCTGGACCCTAAGTGAGCTTAGCAAAGCCTAGGTGGTTTATTGGCCTAGAATGGCCTTACTCATGTCTGACAGCTGGCTAGCTATTGGCTGGGATGGGCCTCTCTTCATCTGGTGGTGGCAGGATTCCAAGAGAACAACTGGAAACAATCAAGGTCTCTTGAGGCCTAACCTCAGAAAAGGCATACTGTCAATTTTACCACATCCTATTCATCCAAGCAAATCACAAAGCCAGGCCACAATTCAAGAGGTAGGAAAGTAAATTCCACCACTTAAAGGGAGAAAATGAAAAGACATCACAAATGAGTGTAGATGATGGGGAGAGGGGTGTTACTAAGGTTGGAACAAGAAGTGACATGTTAGGAGATGGGGACACAGGGGTAGGCAGGGAGAAGATCGATACCGGAAGCCTGGAGACCAGCTAAGAAGCTACTGCAACAATCCAGCAGAGAAATCAAACCATTGATGTTCAAGTAGCAAACTCCCAATATACACTGCCTGACGAAAATTTCATTCTCATGAGCAAGCATCTAACACTCAAATAAGGCATGCCTTACCAACTCTCTCTGAATATCTTGCATTTTCATGTTCTAATCCCCCTTGTTCTTGCCAACAAGCAAGTTTAGTTTTTTTCACAAGGCAAATATGGAATAAAAAAAATGAACTAAGTAAAATTTGAATCTGTAGCAATTCCCAGAATTAATTCTCAATTTATATAACATGCTTTTTAAACTCCAAAGATATATACAAATTTGAGGTATTATAATTGTTTTCAGAAAATCCAAAGATTCAAGTTATAAAAAATATCTGCAATAAATGATTCACTGAACAATCAAACTAGTGACAAGGAAACTGGCCACTGAAATAACAACAGAAACATAACAATCTGTTCATAATGATGAAAGCCATAAACTTGACAGCTAGCACACGCAGCAGCAACATGCTTTAATGGATGGTACTCGAACCATTTACAGCATTTTTTTTATGGATTCACCTATCTTTCACTTTCAGTTCATTAATTATACAAGAAAATGATCCCAAATAGCTAGGACCTACCTTACACGTTTTAACTTTACGGCTATAGAAGATATGTCAAATTCTCGAAAAGATTTTGTAAGACAAAAAAAAATGTGTTGCATAACTAATCCCCAGACCCTTGAAGTTTGACAGGAAAAAGTGGAAATCTTAATTTTATCCATAAACATAAGCCTTAGAATTACTTGAGCTGAAAAAACAATGGTAAATAAAAAGTTCTATAACTTGCATGCCTTTCTTGTAACCCATGTCTTTATTGTTTCAACCTTTTCTGTCTGTGATTCAGAAGCAACCTTGAGAGATCATCAAGATCATACCAGTCTTTAAACAGAATAATACTGTATGAAGCAAAAAACAGAAAAAGAGCCCAATTTTAAAAGTTCAGTAGAACAAAATTCTATAACTTGCCTTGGAACTTCATCCCAATAATTCTCATTTTCACCAAATGATTGGACTTACTCATTTTCTATCAATTCATACTTCCAAGGTCTTATTACATGAGTTAAAGACATAAGCGTTATAACACAGCAAATTTAATCCATGATTTCATTCATTCAATAAACGTTGTGTGTATCCACAACATGCAAAGTTCAATAGGTATGGATTAAAAGTAGTGCGATAATTAGGGGACAAGAGAATGGAACACTTGCTGATTGGCTGCCATGTGTCAGACTAACTTCTCATACAAACTACAGGAAGTTCAGCAGTTCAGAAATGTGCCCAAGGTCATAGCTAATATGTAGCAGAGGCTAGATTAGAGCACAGAACTATCCAATGTAATGTTTATACTTTTTCCACTGTACCATGTTTTTAAACATGTCAGAGAGCTCATTTAAAAAGGTAATAAGAAGTATTTTTACCGAACCCTTAAAACTATTTTTTACATTCACACCATAACACACATCCCACAGCTCTGGTAACTTCAGTTCTAGGCTCCATGCTTTCCAGGCCCCTCAAATCACATAAGCATAGCATATTTACCCTTGAAGTGCAAAAACACTTAGGTATACAAAATTCCAAATTATTCTAAATTATGCCTTAAAAAGCTTTAAAACCTTTCTAACTATGGATAAATATAATGTGAGCAGCAACAAACGGAGGTAAAGCCATTAAGGTTATACTATCAGCTGAGAAAGGTTTAAGAAACCAGATCACCACATTTCTCCCCAGATTGTCCACTTTTGAGTCCTACAGCCACTGGAGCTCATTGGTACATCTAGAACTTAGAATTTAGCTAAATCTGATCATTATACCAGTGTGCACTATTTTATTTCCATATTCATAATAATTTCTATTGAAATATGTAGTCAAATTTTAAAGTGTCTATAGTCAAATATATACAACTATTTAGTAATGCTTTTTAACTCTTAAGTAATCTATAAACCAAACTACACAGAAACCAATGATACCAGCGTTGGCCTTTTGCCTGTCCTAGAAAAAAACATGTTTTCTCTGATATGTTTTAGACTACCACTTACCAGGTTTTATCTGATGTATTCCAAAAATCACTCCCCAGGCAATTATGATGTGCACCAAAGGGGGAAAAACATGGTTTAGATTATGATTGTCAATTTGTCATTTTTTTCCTTTTTAATTTACACTACAAATAGAGGAGTTTTTGAGCACAAGATTTTTCTCTGCTTATTTTACACAAAGTATTCTTAGTAATATTCTACAAAGATAAAACTATCTATTGTTTTACCTTGTTTTTCTACTACTAACTTTACTTTTGCACTGAAAAGCTTTTGCTATTATCTCTAAAATGCATCTGTGTGTGCTTTCTAACTTTCAATCTGTAATACATAATTCTTGGTGATCAGTTTAGTCTATGAGTTGGATTTTTTCTTATGTAAATTATGCTGTTAAGTTATGCATTTTGGTGTAGTACTTATAAGAAGTCCTCAATCTCTTAGTCATAAAAGATTTTGTGATGAACATAATAAGTGTAAATGTATCTACTGGTAGACTATCAGAATATTAAGTATTACATATTTTGCTACAATAAAAATTGGAAAAGACTTTTCAAAAAGATTTATAGTTTCCCTTCAAGCTTAGGATATTGGAATATTCAGTCACATTTTGACAAACACTGACAATAATTTTCATATTATATTGAAAATTATTTTCCTCTGAAATCATCTGCTCCTATTCAAGATTTAATATTCAGTACATGTAATGCTATACTGAAGTAAATTTGTTCAGAAGCAGAACTACTGCACAAGAACACATATAAAACATATTTCCATTGCAAATCCGCTTCCATGCCTGTTGCCATTAAGAAGCTGATTTGGGGGACATAACCTAAGGTTTCCCAACAGCTCCTATTACTACTGTATCTGTCTCATTCTACCTTCCCAATGGGGTCACCACTGGGACTAAACCCACTGGAAGCTAAGAAATGGAAAAAAGAGATCAAGTCCAAAGATACAGCACCTCATATTCAGAGAATTAATAAATATGTATTTATTTATGATAAAGCAGATTAAATTCATTTTAAGTGTTTTCCCCCACGCATAAAAATAAAGTCTCTAAAGAGGATATTTTTTAATCCTTTAAAGTTTTAGTGTTGAAAAAATGTGTTTACTGCTGAAATCTGAATACGGTCTATATTAAGTTAATAGTATGGTATCAATGCCAATTTCCCGGTTTTGATCATGTATGACAATTATGTAAAATGTTATCATCAGAGGAAAATAAGTGAAGAGCACCCGGGGTGGGGGGGCGGGAACCACAGTATTTTTTGCAACTTATGTAGGTACAAGGTTATTTCAAAATAATAAGCTTAAAAATGTGTTTTGTGATATTTACTACTATTTGAAGTTGCTTTCAGACTTTCTATTATTTTTGAATTCCATAACCATAAGTCATCATCCGGAGATAAATAATCAGAGCTCCAATACCCAATACCACTTTGGTGCAAAAAGATAAAACTAGCACTTCTTAATTTGTGCTAATTTTTTTCCTCTTCTCTCCAAAGCAACTCTTATGAGCAAATATTTCATAGTTTTAAACTCTACTATATTTTCTGAAATGCCCTTTTACTTGTGGATCTTTTCAGAAACTTATTTAATGAAGGTGTAATTGTTGTCATCATTTCTTCCTCATATTTTCCCAAGAAGTTAATTCCCTCAAGCTCTCTTTGGGTGAAACACTTTCAACCTGAATTTCCTTATGAAGACAAGTCACTGAAATACACAACATAAAAATAAAATACTTCCCCCTTTAAATAGAGTGATTATAAGTTAAATAAATGTATAATGACACAATATTTACCAGCTATCTGTCATCATCATTACATATCAATCTTGTCTCAACTTGATGTTTAGACATGGCTTGTAGCTCTCACTGTCAGCATGACTTGCTCAATATCTTGAACACTGTAGCTGCTCAATAAAAAATGTTATACAGAACTTGGTATTATCTATAATTAAAAGTAGCTGTTGGGCTTCCCTGGTGGCGCAGTGGTTGAGAATCCGCCTGGCGATGCAGGGGACACGGGTTCGTGCCCCGGTCTGGGAAGATCCCACATGCTGCGGAGCGGCTGGGCCCGTGAGCCATGGCCTCTGAGCCTGCGCGTCCGGAGCCTGTGCTTCGCAACGGGAGAGGCCACAACAGTGAGTGGCCCGCATATCACAAAAAAAAAAAAAAAAGTAGCTGTTGTTCTAGGATATTATTTCAAAATTGTGCCTGATTATTTACAATTTGCTGTACTATCTTGGATAATACTTCATAGTAATATTTTAAGTCCATCTTGATACAAATAAAATGCATGTCATTAATTTTTAATAAGTAAGATAGTATTATAATACTGTAAAGATAAGAAAATATATGGGTATATTAATTTTACTTCTAAGCATATATTCACTTAGATTTTGCCTACCACTGTCTAGCATATGTGCTAACATATAAGATTAAAGTTTAGAAGTATTATTGAAATTCAGTAAAATATTTCATTTATGACCTAAAATTTGCATTTACCAAAATGTCCACCTAGTTTGTACTCCCTTTCGCTGTTTTAAGCTTTTTTGTTTGTTTGTTTTGGTTTTTTTTTTTTTTGGTGGTACGCGGGCCTCTCACTGCTGTGGCCTCTCCCGTTGCGGAGCACAGGCTCCGGAAGCACAGGCCCAGCGGCCATGGCTCACAGGCCCAGCCGCTCCGCAGCACGTGGGATCTTCCCGGACCGGGGCACGAACCCGCGTCCCCTGCATCGGCAGGCGGACTCTCAACCACTGCGCCACCAGGGAATCCCTCGCTGTTTTAAACTTTAAGCACATATAAAAACTACAAGTGGTCACATAAAATACAGCAAGAAGTAACTCAGGTTCGTTCTCCTCACCTTTATAACCAATGGGATAACTTGGTTGATTTCAAATCTACTGTTTAAATGCAGGATTATGTACTACTACAGGAATTGGACATATGAACTCCATCTGAAACAAGTGCTAATGATTTGAAACCTTTATAAACTGACTGTAAAATTGAACAGGAATAGCTGAATATGCTACCTGTCTAACTGGGAGTTCTCCTAGTAAACTTCTGAGTAGAATTCAATGCTTACTTGAGCATATAAGTAATAACTATCTGTTCATTTGAAGCTTACATATATTACTGAACATCGATCACAACTATAGAAGTTATTTAGAGTTCAGAACAAAAATATTTTTCAAGGAGTAGTTTATTACTGGCATTGTTTGCAACTGTCAGGTCATGGTATTATTGTTTTCTATTGTTTTCCAGAGAAGTGGCCCCTTTATATCCTTTACCGAGGTCCTTCACCCAAACTTGCAACTCTACAGTACACTGAACCATATGCTCTTTCCTAAAAGGACCACACTCATTTCTCTTCTCTGCACCTTTTCTTTGTCTGTTTCTTATTTGAGGAACACTCATCCCTTTCATCTCTCATTATTTCCAGCTGTCAAAATCTGATCTCTCATCTTTGTTCAAGTTGTTCAAATACTATATAACCCAAGGATTAGACTCTGTGCTGTGCTGTGGAAAGTATAGTGAATACGGAATTACAAGACCTAATTTCTGGTACCTCCTATCAAGGAAATACACTCCATTGCTTACCAGATGTGCAAGCTCTCTGGGCCTCAATCTCTAGAACTGAAGGTTTACGCTAGATAGATTCTAAGACCTCTTCCAGTTTTTTGAAAACTGCAGTTCTATGATATAATATATATCCTTAACATATTTGTTCTCTTTATTTCTACACAGCAACTAATTGTGTAGAAATAGTTTCTAATAGAAGAATTTCTAATTCTTCCTAAACAATTTCAGGGAATTTAGGTTTCTGGTGGTGAAGTAGAACTAACAACAGAAATCCATGAATACTGAGGATACATAATCTACAGTTGGTGGTTTTGATGGTGACAATAACACCCAAGAAAATGCTTCATTGGTGAGAGGAGATCCAAAATGAATGAAAAAGAACAGCAGAGTTTACAAACAGCAAGAGATGAGACCTCAAAAAAGGAGGCAGTGTGTGGTGTTAGCATGTTGGCAAGGGAGGAAGGGTGGCGGGCAGGGGTGTTTGAGATATAGGAAAAAGGATCAAATTGTGGTGAAACAGATGTTTGGTAAACCAAAGGCCTAGTAATCAAAATGACTCTTGAAAAGTGAGGTGAGTTTTGCATTAGTCGCGGTCGCACTCTGTGAGAGAACAGTGCCTTATGATGTATCCAGCGTACCTTGCCTCCCCTGGGAAGTAGCATCTTATAACCCTGTTACCTATGAGGGGCGGGGCATAAAGACACAAGAAGGATATTTCTCATCTGTCCCTTGTCCCACCTGTAACTCTAATCAATCACTTCAGCTGTTCTCAAACTACAATTTATTTTCTTTAATACACAGAGACAAGTGTTCCCGAAAAACATTAAAAATTTATTTACAGAATTATAACTAGGCCTTTGCTCCCACTTCATGACCGTTTTTAAAAACTGTGGCCAGGAGTTTGAAAATGGGCAGCGTCTGCCATCCTCTCCCTGTAGCTCATGTTTAAGACGACACGAAAGCAGGCTTAAAACACTGTATCACACATTAAGATGAAGTCACACACCCAATTTCTATTCTCATAATAAATTAACCTCTCTGAGTTCAGCTTGTGTCTTATAAAATAATGAGAAATCATTAATTATTCTTTAAAACTCACATTTCCCACCCCTATCCATATCTCTCTCTTCCTTGGTCTCCCTTTCTGTTTTTTTCAAGGAACAACCACGAGCAAAATTATTTAATTTTCCCTTGCTAAGTTACGGGTAAGACACTATCAACCAGTAAAGCGGTCAAGACACCTAAGCAAAGTGAAACTGAGATGAGATGCCAGGCAAGCAGCCTTTGAGTCATGCTAATAGTAAGAGCTAAACGTGATGGTGGTGGCGATGAGAGCAACCAGGTATTAAAGATGTGCCATGTGGTAAGGGTAAAATTTCGTAAGGATTTAAATCCCTCATTAGGAAATCTTGAGTTTCCTTCTTGGAGATAATGTGCCATTGGTGAAACATCAACTTCCTTTATTTGAAGCCTTGCATCAGCTATGAAAATTAAAAATATATAAATGAAACATAACTTATTTACCACATTGTGATACTTTGTACAGCATCATCAAATAAACCCTCTTCTTTCTAAACCAGTTTCAACAGCCTATTTTCCTCTTCGCCCATCCACTTCATAAGAAGAAGTGAATTAGTATCTCACAATTCAAACAAATCATTTAATTTTATTTATTTTTAATTTCCAATAGCACGTTTTATATATGTGCACACATATATATATAAACTGGGAAGGCATTTTATAACTTTCGAGCCTTCTGGCATACTTCCTGGAAGTCTCCATAATGACTATAGTTACTCTTAATTGCCTTCAACATACTTACATGAATGCTACATTCAGTTGAATTATTTCCTGGATTCCCTCTAATTAATCTGATAGCAGCTGTTTTAAGGCCTGTGCTGATTAACAGTTGCAAGACAGCTAAATGCCTACCACAAGAAAAGCTCTGTGAAGCTTATATATGTTCATCCACATAATTTCATCTTATAAGCGTCAACGTTTCAAAGAGGATCTTCTATTTTTAGTTAACTATTAGTTGTTTATATAACTCAAATGATTTCACCCTAATATACTGAAATATCATCTCAATATATTTAATAAATATCTTAATAGACACTATGGAAACTCAGCATTACAAAAAATAAATATAAGAACATGTTTTAAAGATTTAAATAAACCTTAAAGAAAACAACAACTGAGGAGGTATTTTAGTATGTATTTGTACTGGTTTTCTTGTCCTAGTTCAGAAAATATAAACTTTAACATACCAATGATACATTAAACAAGTGACTCATCTAAAGTAAAGTGCTACGACGAATATTTTTAAAGTCAAACTACACATACTTGTTGATATTTTATTCCTTTTGACCAACATATGGTAATTTGATGCATTTCAGACTTACATTGAGCTTAAATAACCACAACTCAAGGGCACTTTCTGTAAGCAGCAATTTTAGGCTACATTGGCGTAAAGCTCTGATTCTGTCATTCCTCTGTAAAAGCGATTGAAACACGGTATTTCCTAAAATCCTGAGGCCAGACCTCATAGTCTAGCATAGTCCTCCTTCTCCATCCTGGTCTTTGGCCAATCCATATTATTCCTGCCTAACCTCCATTGCTTCAGCTCACCCAGCAAGTGTCCTTTTTCCTGAGTTGTGCTATGTCTTCACTCAGCCTGGTACAGCCTGTTGGAATCCCTCAAACAAAAGCTTAAAGCCACTTCCAAGAGTCTGTCATACAGAGTGAAGTAAGACAGAAAGAGAAAAACAAATACCATATGCTAACACATATATATGGAATCTAAGGGGAAAAAAAGGTCATGAAGAACCTAGGGGCAAGATGGGAATAAAGACGCAGACCTACTAGAGCATGGACTTGAGGACACGGGGAGGGGGAAGGGTAAGCTGTGACCAAGTGAGAGAGTGGCATGGACATATATACACTACCAAACGTAGGATGGATAGCTAGTGGGAAGCAGCCGCATAGCACAGGGAGATCAGCTAGGTGGTTTGTGACCACAGGGTGGGAGAGGGAGGGTGGGAGGAAGGGAGACGCAAGAGGGAAGAGATATGGGAACACGTGTGTATGTATAACTGATTCACTTTGAGGTAAAGCAGAAACTAACACACCATTGAAGCAATTATACTCCAGTAATGATGTTAAAAAAAAAAAAAAGCCACTTCCTCAAAACGCTATGTCAACATTCACAAACTCACATGTCTCTCTGCAGGAAGCATAAATGAGCTATCAGGGCTGGCTGTAGACCCATGAGAGGTAGCTGAGGGTCAGCTCCAGATATCTGCAGTGGGGAAAGTTGTCAGATATCGTAATTTCCTGAAATATTCCAGAAATCAAGAATTTAATGTGTGATATCCTGATTTTTAAATGTCGGCAACAAATATGATATAAATTCCAAACACTTCAGAGGTCAAACTGTACACATCTGTTGACTGGCTTCTGCCTCTCAACAGATTGTGGCCTCTGCCTCAAATAATCCTGAGGAGGAAATGACCTCTACACCGTGTATTCAGCTAATCCTTACGTAGACTCTGTCGACACTGTAGTACAGGCGTGTGTGTGAATGCATACCACAGGAGTTTTGTACATAACAGAGTTCAATAAATATTAACTATTAGGAAGCAGCAGCTACAGGGTAATGCTTGACAACTCAAGAACTAGAATTCATATCCCCACTTGGCCACTCACAAGGTGTGTGATCTTAGTCAAAATGCTTATACTCTAAAATTTGCAGCAAAAATATCATAATCTATCTACTTTGTAGAACTGTTGTGTGGAGTAAATGACATAAAATGTGTGCAGTACTTAGGAAAGGGCCTAGCACAAGTTAACACTCAAACAAATGTTAACTGCATTATTACTACTATTATTAGATGTATAGCAAATGTATGTGTATTTTATTACATAATACACACATTTAACAAATTTTTACATAATTATAAGTATGCCTTCTATTCCCACTTCATGCCCCTTTTGAGAAATCATTGCCAAGACTTTCTTTATAATGCTCCCAAACATGAAACAACTCACCCAAAATTTCCATTCCAAGAGGATGAATTAAAAATAGCTATGTATTTACGTGGGAAAATGCCATACATACATACATACATACATACATACATACATAGTGACATACACAACAGCATGAATCAGTTTCAAAAACATTATACTGACCAAAAGAAGCTAGACATGAGAGATTACCTACTGCATAATTCTATTTCTATGAAGCTCAGTAACAGTCAAAAGTCATCGATAGTAACAGAAATCAGAAATAGGTTACATTTCATGTGTAGGAATTGGCTGTAAGGGGCCTGAGGGAAAGATGTACAGTGATAGAAATGTAATTTCTTGATTAAGGTATAAGTTACACAGTTAGTAAAAACTAAAAAAATATATCACTTACTTAAAGACATACATTGCATAAGAAGACAATTTCACCTCAGTATAAGAATTTAAAAGGTGTTTATTAAATAGTTGTTGCACTTTCCTGAAGACACCAACTTAATAGTAACAGAAATGCATTTTGGTTGTTTGTTTGTTTTTGTGGTATGCAGGCCTCTCACTGTTGTGGCCTCTCCCGTTGCGGAGCACAGGCTCCAGACGCCCAGGCTCAGCAGCCATGGCTCATGGGCCCAGCCGCTCCGCGGCATGTGGGATCTTCCCGGACCGGGGCACGAACCCGTGTCCCCTGCATCGGCAGGTGGATTCTCAACCACTGCACCACCAGGGAAGCCCAGAAATGCATTTTTAAGTTATAAAATAATATTTGAACCCACAAAACCAAAAAGTTTCTTAATCCCATTTATATTATATAAAGGTCACCAAGAGGTTTTTAAACAGGGCCTATTTCTCCTTCATTAGTTGCTTACGTGAAGTACTGGGGGAAAATACAAAGGGCTTTTTATGTCAATCTGCTATCACTTATTAAGTTATATGTTGTAGATGAACTCTACAGAACACAGTTAAATCTTTAAAATTTTGGAAGTACTTTGGGGATTGTGAAGAAACTCAAAGACATCTTAATATATAGTCAATCTAAGTGTTTGAAATTATATTGAATTGGTATTGACCTAAAGACATATTCTGAAAGTTATTTTGAATACAAAAATAAAATTGTAAGGCTTTCAAATGATTTTAATTCTCTAAAATAGAGTATGGGGAAAAATTAGGTTATTTGTCTTCTAAATAAAGGTAACTTGCTACAGTTTACTGTCATAAAATTCTATGTTTTTCAAAATATTTCTGATCTACACTAGACTCTTCTCAAGTTCAGAAGAAACTGGATCATTTTTTTCAGATCTTCTATTTCCAATTCATTTTTACTGAATGACAACAGATGTTTAATTTTAGAAAGAAACAGTTTTCATGGCCAAATGAATGACTATCTTTACAGGATTCTGAAAAGAACATTTAGACGAACTGCAAATCTTTACGTTAAAGTGTACTGAGTAGAAGAAAATAATCAGCAAGTATAATTCTTCAAATAATTAGGTCCTAAACTTTTCAAAGTACCGTCAAGTACACCCTAATGTACTGGAATTTATTTTTTTAACTGAAAGCACTAATTTAATAGGTTTTTAAAATTAAGTATAAAGTGATGAAAAATTGTTCAAAATATTGAATCATACAGAAAATAAAAATATTCAAATGAGAAGCACCTCCGGAATGGTGCAATACTGACCTCTGAAAATCTACTTCTTTATGACAGTTAAAAGAACACTGGAGAAAATTGTCAAAATCAATTTTTTCAGACCTCTGGAAATTAACCAAAAGCTGGCAACAATCTGAGGAGTGTATGTTCAAGAAAAATGACCGAGTCTCAGTAAGAACAGTGAGCTTTGTGGCATTTTAACTTTCTCTATTCCTACCCCCTCTTCACAGGTCTGTGTTACCCTTGAAGAAACAGTAGCCTAGCAGCCAATGAAGGGGGAAGGCTGGATTTGGAACACCTCACAAAGCTCCATCTCAATAGGACTATCGCTATTTGATCTGTCTTGCAGCTCCTTTAAAACCCCCCATTCAAGGACTTCTCTTTATTTGATCTGACTCAGAACTCACTCAGTGAGGAAAGTGGTATCTTCACAATGTTTTGCATTTTTGCAAAAATAATCACCAGCAAGTGTTTAATATTTCATCTTCCTGAGGTGGCAAAACCAGATGGGACAAACAGGAAGAGAGCCAAAACATCTAAAAGGGAAATGTAGGGAATAAGAGGGCCATAGGCAGCTTTGAAAAGCTATTTCTGGGGCCAAGGGCATGTACAGGGCTGCATGCATATCCAGAAAAGACTCAGGATAGCCCGCATCTTTCATTTCTGGCTGACCTTGAGTTTCTGAACAAGCCAGAAGTAAAGGCCCAGGCAAAGCTGTCAAATGCCAAAGTGTTAAACGTATTCTTCAGCACACACAGAACCTCTAGGAAAAGGCTGGGAGACTTACTGCTTCGAGGCGCTTTTTTTTAAAAAAGTCTGTCCAATCACTAGCTAGCAAATAAGCTAACCAAGCAGAGGCTTCAGTGGAATATTTGAAGAAATAATGGCTGAAAACTTCCAAATTAGATGAAAACCATTAACCTATGTATCCACTAATTTCAACAAATTCCAAGGAAAATAAACTCAAAGGTAACCACGCCTAGACACATTAGTAAAACTGCCAAAATTCAAGGACAAAGAGAGAATTTTGAAAACAGCAAGTGAAAAACGGCTATCCCGCACAAAGGAGTTTCAACAAGATTAACAGCTGACTTCTCATCAGGAATCACAGAGGCCAGAAGGCAGAAGATAAAATATTAAAGTGCTAAAAGTAAAAAATATCCAACCAAGAATTCTATATCCACTAAAACGATCCTTCAAAAATAAAGGAAATATTAAGACATGCCCAGATAAACAAAAACTGAAAGAACTTGTCACTAGCAGACCTGCCCTTACTTTAGGAAGAAATACTAAAGTAAGTCTTTTCAGCTAAAATAAAAGGACACCAGACAGTCACTCAAATGCACATCAAGAATTAAAGAGCACCATTACAGCTAACTACATAGATAAATATAATGAATAGCTGAAATGTATTTTTGCTTGTAACACTTTTTTTCTCCCATGTTATTTAAAAGAAAACTGCATAAAGTAATAATTATAAAACTGTATTGATGGGCTCATATGGTATAAAAGATGTAACCTGTATGACAATATAGCACAAAGAGGAGAAGAAAACAGCTATACTGAAGCAGTTTTGTATACAATAAAATGAATGACATTAATCCAAGATAGCTTGTTTTAATACATTAATTGTAGTACCTATGTCAACTACTAAAAAGATACTTCAAAATATATAGTAGAATAATAATAGAAGGTAATTGAAATGGTCAAATTCCCAGTATGACAAAGATGATTGAAACAGACTCAAGAAGAAATAGAATATCTCAGTGACCTATAACAAAAAAACCTATTAAATTAGTAATTAAAAACTTCCCACAAAGAAAATCTCAGGCTCACATGATTTTACTGGTAAATTCTACCATATATTTAATGAATAATTAACACTAATCCTTCAGAGACTATTCCAAAAAAATGGAAGAATATGAAACACTTCCCATCTCATTATGATATCCTGATTACCCTGATACCAAAACAAAGAAAAAGACGTCCCAGTAAATGGAAATTATTGATTAATATCCCTTTATAAATATAGATGTAAACATCCTCAAGAAAATAACAGGAAATCAAATCCAGCAGCATATAAAAAATTATACGCCACTACCAATTGGGATATTTCCCAGGAAATTAAGGCTAGATTCACATCTAAAAATTAATCACTGTAATACACCATATTAATAAGGACCAAAATCACATGACCATCTCAAATGATAAAGAAAAAAGACTTTCAAAAGCTCCAATACACTTTTCATGATAAAAAAAACAAATTCAATGATTTAGGAATAGAAGGACATTATTTCAACCGAATAAAGGGCATCTACAAGAAGCCCAGAGCTAACATCATATTAAATGCTTCCCCTTGATCAGAAACAGTACAAGAATTTCCACTTTCGCCATTTCTATTCAACATTGTAACATAGATTCTAGCTAATGAAATTAGGCAAGAAAATGAAATAAAAGGCATCCAAAATGGAAAGGAGTAAGTAAAACTATTACTATTTGGGAATTCCTTGGTGGTCCAGTGGTTAGGATGCTGCGTTCTCACTGTCGAGGGCCTGAGTTCAATCCCTGATTGGGAAACTAAGATCCCACAAGCTGCATGGCCAAAAAATTAAAAAAACGATCACTATTTGCAGATGACACAGTTTTTATATAAAGAAAATTCTAAGATATCCTCACATGCAGACAAAAGCTATTAGAAATAATAAACAAGTTCAGCAAGGGTGCAAGATTCAAGATCAATATACAACAACCAATTTGAATTCTACACACTTGTAATCAGCATTCTGAAAATGAAATTTTAAAAAGCAATCCCACTTATAATAGCATCAAAATAGTAAAACACTTAGGAATAAACTTCACAAAGAAAGTACAAGACTTGTATAGTGAAAATTACAAAGTATTTGTTGAAAGAAATTAAAGACCTAAATAAATGGAAAGATATCCCATGTTCATGGATCAAAAGATTTAACATTGTCAAGATGACAGTACTTGCCAATTTAATCTACAGACTCAAAGCAGTCCCTATCAAGATTCTAGTTTCCATTTTTGCAGAAATTGACAAACTGTGCCTAAAACTGACACGGAAATGCAAGGGCAAAAATAGTGAAAACAATCCTGGAAAGAACGAAGTTGGAGGACTCATACTTGCCCATTTCAAAACTTACTGGAAAGCTACCATATGCAAGAGAGTGTGGTACTGGCATAAGAACAGACATTCAGATCAATGGGATGAGACTGAGAGTCCTAACATAAACCCTCAGATTTACAGTTAAATGATTTTTGACAAGGGCACAAAGACAATTTAGTGAGGGGAAAAAAATAGTCTTTTCAACAAATGACCCAGGGACAACTGAATATTCACACACAAAAGAATGAAGTTGTATCCCTGCTTCATATCACACACGGAAGTTAACTGCAAATGTGTCAGAGACATACAGTCGCCCCTCTGTATCTGCGGGTTCCGCATCCATGGATTCGACCAACTGCAGATCAAAAATATTCCCCAAAAAATTCCCAGAAGTTCCAAAAAGGAAAACTTACAATTGCCACACACTGGCAACTATTTACATAGTATTTACCTTGTATTTACAACTATTTACAGAGCACTTACATTGTACTAGATATTTTAAGTATGCTAGAGATGATTTAAACCATAAGGGAGGTATGCAGGTTATATGCAGATACTATAACATCTTATAAAGGGACTTGAGCATCAGAGGATTTTTCTATCCACAGATGGGGGCAGGGGTTCTATAACCAATTTCCCGTGGATACGAAGGGACAAATGTAAATGTCAAAGCTAAAACTATAAAACTTACAGAAAATTAGAAAACACAGGCATAAATCTTCAATACACTGGGTTAGGAAGTAGTTTCTCACATATGACACAAAAAGCATGAGCAGCAAAAAAAACAAAACAAACAAACAAAAAAACAGATAAATTGGGTATTGTCAAAAACAAAACCTTATATTCTTTAACGGGCACCATTAACAAAGTAAAATCCACCCACAGATTGAGAGAATATATTTGCAAAACACATTTCTGGTAAGGGACTTCTAACCAGAATATATTCTTAAAAACTCTTGCAAGTCAACCCAATAAAAAAATGGACAAAGGATTCGAAAAGACATTTCTTCAGAAAGAAGATACACAAATGACAAATAAGCACGTGGAAATAGGCTTTTCATGTGCTAAATTATTTTATTATGCTGGAAAGTGTTATATTAAAAAATTACTTGAGGGCTTCCCTGGTGGCGCAGTGGTTGAGAATCCGCCTGCCGATGCAGGGGAAACGGGTTCGTGCCCCGGTCTGGGAAGATCCCACATGCCGCGGAGCGGCTGGCCCGTGAGCCATGGCCGCTGAGCCTGCGCGTCCGGTGCCTGTGCTCCACAACGGGAGAAGCCACAACAGTGAGATGCCCGCGTTACCACAAAAAAAAAAAAAAAAAAAAAAATTACTTGAAATGAAAAGAACATCCATTAACAGCAATATTTTGATAGATATTTCACTGTGATGGGAACTGATGTTTATAAGGACTAATGTTCATACTCAGATCTTATTTAAAGGTGCTAGTGTACCTTTTAAAAGGTGCTAGTTCACATTTTAATTTCCTTACATTAAACACTGACTTTGACTGATCTTGTGTGAACTCACTGGCTGGTGGTCTGCAATGACTAATGCAAAGTCTATCTCTCAATTTAGAAAAATGAAACTAGGATGCAATTAAAAGTGACAAAATGATTAGTACTAGTAAATGTACAAACCAACCTAAGATCTAGTCACAGGCCAAAAGAGAAGACTGAACTGATGTGATACATAAACACTGGAAACTCCCAAGCCCTTTGCAAAATTATAGTGCCAAAAAGAAACAAGCTATACACAAAGCCGTTATTACATAAAACAATGTGAGGTAGTACATGAAAAGGAAAATATATTTTACAGGTAGATTAAACTTTTAGACATATAATTGTTACTTAAAATAATTCAACTCTTAATTAAGCTAACAGAAAAGATACTAAAATGTTAATGACATTCAATATTTGTAGGAGAGCAAAACAACCCACATCTTAATTACTTCTCTAACTTCATCTTTGCTGCAGGTACTAATAAGTGAATAAAAGTTTTCAGTGCTGATGACAGGAAAAAGTAATTAAATGTACAAATAGCTACCACATAATGTAAATCCTCTTCAAAGCTACTGTAGGTGAAGGTAAAATTTAATTGTGCAAATTTCAGAAAAAAGATCAAGACACTTGGGGGTTCTTCGTATGAATGAGAAAATAAGCTAATCAAGTCAGAAGAAAACCTTTGTATAGCCTATATCAAAATCTCTTCCTAACTATATATTAAATGTGTTATTTGCAAACATTCTATTTTTGGTTCCATCTGTGATATTTCATAATGAGTGAACACTCAACTTAGTCCAATCTAGTCTTGATTACTAATGGATTAAAAGCCAACAACTTTTCCTATATACATATAACTGTTATGCTTTCAGCTTATAAACCTAGTTAAGAATGAGATTAATTCAGGTTTTTAGATAATATAAATACATAGGAATTTAAGAAAGTGGGGGTTATTTAAATGAAAATACATAACTAAATAGAATATTTATGCTCCAAATATATTAATACTGAGCATGAAAACACAGTGCATGTAAAAATCTTCTTAGAAAGCATCCTAATCAGTGATTTTTTTTTTTTTTGCACAAATAGCAACTTCAACAGCCAATGTAAAAACTGCCAATGTTCAAACAAATTCAATTTAATTACCCACACTGCTGTTCTCCAACATTTACACAGATAATGATCTCAGCAGATTTAGGACCACAAGCCTGCTTCTTACAATTGGGCAGCCGCTCAAATCACCTGAATATGCAAATGAAGTGTCATGCGAAACGTCCCAGCTCTGTCTGTCTCTCTATCCCCACTGCTCTATTATGGGGAAGGTAAGCTTGTCTCCACTATTAATGGGGCAGAAATATCCATGCCTACAATGGCAACATGATATCTGGGGGCGAGAGTAACTTTCCCATAAGGACACTGTGTCACTGAGGCCTTGATTCTGTGACAAATAACCACAAAAATCAGGACATCTTTGCTGCAAAGAGGTGGCAGGGTCTCAAAAATGACTGGTCACCTGAAAAGTTAAGTCAACTTCACAGTAGGTCTGGGAGACTAAAATGTGGATACATCATGCACTAACAGTATAAGTCAATAAGGTATAATGTAATGTTTCATGTACAATGTTTATGTACAAAGTATATTATCAAATATACACACATTACACTGTATTTAAACATAATGTTCCCCAAGTTAAAGTCCTTCACATGTATTTTGTACAACACCTATCTGGCATATAGCCACTGATCATTTATTAAATAGCAAATAATCTTTTGAGTTTTAAAAAATTAAGTGCTATTCCTTCTGATCAAAAAAGAAATTTAGGTTAAATACTTCTCTGATATAATTTTGCAGCCAACCACACATCACCTTTGACATAAATTGTCCTGTGAGTAGAAAGGTTTTTTTGTTTTGCCATAACTCCCTTCACACTATAGGCTTCCTGAGGTCAGATAACTTGTTTGTTTTGTTTACTTTTGTACCTCCAGAAGTGAGCACTGGTCTATAGTACCAGTTCAATAAATAATTCTTTTACAAATTAAATCCCTTTAAACTACATGAGAAAATAGAAATAAAAGTTCACATCTTAGTCTACCAACCACTATTCTTAGAGTGTACTCTAAGTTCACTAGTCTCATATTTTCAAGTGAAAAACATCAACCTTACAGAGACAGATAAAATGATATGAATTTTCTTTAATAACCGAGTGGACATAACTAATGTATTTTTCACATCTGACAAATCAAATAAGATTCTACTTTCTGAACATCGTAAATTCTTAAGTGTACAGAGAATTTTTAAACCAATAAATTTAAGTGGTGATTTTCATGACAGTTTAATATTGGTGATTTGTGCCTATAAATAAGCAAACTCATTCTCCCTCAGCATTTCTCTGGTTTTTGTATTTTCACTATGGAACACAGTATCAGTACTCAGAGAAGCTGAAATTCAACTGTCATTCAATATTAAATGTATGTCACTCAATTCAGAGTCTTACCAATTCAAATAATTTAAAAATAAGAAATTCTTGAAACATCCATAGGTTTACAGGAATGCAAATAAACCTATGAGTCATTGCTAGTATATTCAAGATACTAATGCAATCAATTATTATTCACTGCTTATTATCAGAAAGCCAACATGGCTATTCAAAGTACAATTTCAGTATCTGCAGCCTTATTTATTTCAATATATATCATATATTGAAATGGTAAAGATTCTTGAATATGCTGGTATATGCTTTCAAGTGAAATGGCACCACAATAATAACTTATCCTCTTGAGTGCAACAAATAAAATGTTGTTCTTCAACAGTAAAAGGAAAAGTGACTGGCGGAGGTAATTATGAAGTTTTGGGAAACATACCTGTCAACACCACAAGAAATGGCATATTCTAAAACTTGCATAGATATTCCAGTGTGAGCAGTTAATTTCCTCAACTTTCTATTAATACTGCAGGCATCATGATGATAACACTATATCAAAGATCTTCAGAGAGAGCTCTGCCAGCTCGCATGCTATTGTGCCATTCTCCATCAAAGGCAATGCCTCAGGAGAACGCCCACCTTTCAGCAGGAGAGCAACACTCATGCCTCCTGATGGCAACTTCATTTCTGATAAATATAAAACAAAAAAACATTTTAAAAGAACTATCCTGACATATATCAAGTTCTCACTGGCCTCACAAAAGCATTTTTAATACTGTTAAGGAGCTGGGTTCAGTCAGATATTGTGTAAATTACTTCCAAGAGTTTCACAAACATGCTAAAGGCTGGAGTTCTACAGCTGTGTAGTTGGAAAAGTCACGTTCCAGTGTGACTTTCAGAAGAAGCTTACAGAAGATAGCCACCCAGGCATACATATCTTCATATCCTTCCTAACATTTGGCACAGGGCTTCCCAGTTAATTTGGATGTGATTAATGAATACACAAATAAAGATATATTGCTTGGTATTTCAGAAAAAATTCAGAGACTGTGTTAGAAGACGTTTGTTAACATCAGAAAAACATCTCCCAGTGGAAAATTCAGGAGTCATTCATTCAGGAATAGTTTGCTGACACCTAAATTCTTCAACGCATACCTTAAGTCAGTGCAGCCCTGGACTCTGTAACTTTAAAAAAGGCCATGGTAATGATATTATTGAGTACTTTCTTTGTACAAAACATGGACGTAGGACTTCGGAGACAGAAATCCGGGCACGACGTGTTTTCTGTCCCCTAGGTGGTGGTAAGAGGACAGGACAGGACACTACACAAGTATGTAAAACACAAAGCAAAGGAAGGTAATTTAGGCTACTTTCAGAGTATGCTGATAGTCCAGATGATGAAATCGAGGGTCACAGGATATTTTTTAATGGAATCCATTCAAGAGGCAATATGAACTTAAATTGAGGGGCAGGTGAAATGAAGTAAGCATAGATTTGAATAGCTTTGCAGACAATGAGTTTGAGATGCAAGAGAATAATCTTCATGAATTCAGGCATACTCTTGGAAGATAATTTACATTTTTTAAAAAGAGGCAAAGGGTGCCCCTAACACTGAAAAACCAAATGCAGCTGAGATTCCATGGTAGAAACCTAAGTGGTGTAGGCAGAATAATAGCTCCTAAAGTTGACCACGTCCTAATTCTAGGAACCTGTGAAAATTTACCTTACATGGCAAAAGGGCCTTGCATGTGTGGTTAAGGATCTTGAAATGGCAAGATTATTCTCGATTATTCTGGTGGGTTCAATGTGGTCATAAGGGTCTTTATAAGAGGGAACCAAGAGGGTCAAAGTCAGAAAAAGATGTGATGACAGGAGCAAAGGTTGGAGTGGTGCACTCTGAAGATGGAAGACGGGGCCACAAGGCAAGGTACACAGGAAGCCTTTAGATGCTGGAAAAGGCAAGGAAATGGATTCCCCCTTTAAAGCTTCCAGAAGGAACACAGCTCTGTTGACACCTTGATTTTAGCCTATAAGACCCATTTTGGTTTTTTGTTTGTTTGTTTTTTGCGGTACGCGGGCCTCTCACCGTTGTGGCCTCTCCCATTGCGGAGCGCAGGCTCCGGACGCGCAGGCTCAGCGGCCACGGCTCACGGGCCCAGCTGCTCCGCGGCACGTGGGATCCTCCCGGACCGGGGCACGAACCCGTGTCCCCTGCCTCGGCAGGCAGACTCTCGACCACTGCGCCACCAGGGATGCCCAAGACCCATTTTGGACTTCTAACCTCCAAAGAAAAGGATACTAAATTTGTGTTTTTTGAAGCCACTAAGTTTGTGAGAATTCGTTACAGCAGCAATGGGGAACTAATATACTAAGACCCACAGTTAGAGGGTGGAAGGAGGAATTAGAGGTAAGGATAGAAAAAAAAGAAACTATCCAAAAAATCAGAAGGCAAGTCAGAGATGGAGGTATCATAGTAAATATCATAACTGGGGAGCTGGTTAAGTTGTAATGAGAGAGAGATCAAGGAGAATGAAATCTGAGGAAACTGATAAATCTAAGGATTTTAACAGGTCACTGGCAATCTTTGAGTAAACAATCAAAGAAGGTACATTCATCATCTGGTAAATTTTTTGTCACCACTTTATTTCATAAATTAAATAAATGAGAGAATACCACGGAGTCATCCTAGAAAGCAGCCAATGATGTCTAAATGAAGCTAGGGTTCCTGAAATATAACTAGTGGGTAAGAACATGGACACAATATTAGAAGACTAGGGAAATTTCATGAGGTTTTATGAGGTGAGCTGAAGAAAATAAAGCACAGTGAAAGAGAAAATCCCTTTAAGGAAGTTCTTGATCACTTTTTCCAGCAGGAGCTATGAACTGCTAGGAAACTCCCAAATTAAAAGGGCAGGTTGGGACAGCCCTGGCATGCATACAGCAGCTGAGTGTATGCCTTAGTTGGCTTTAAGTCAAAGATGCAGCACCAAAAAAAAAAAAAAAAAAGTAGCAGGAGTCGGTGGAAGTGATACTGGACCACAATGCTGGGCCCTGATGATAATTCTTACCAGCTGACTACGACCTTGGTCAAACCCCCTCCATCCCCTGGTGGTATTTCCCCACCTAGAACAAGAAGCAATTGAATAAGATGTTCTCCAAAATCCTTTCAATGCTCAGTTACTTTGACATTAGCGAGAATTTTCATTCCCTCTCTCTCCACCAACCATCCCCTGCAAGTCCTCCCCTTCCTAAATTAATAAATTTCCCCTGGCAACACCTTCTCTTCAAATAAAAGAGGAAAATTTGACCTAGGAGGGGAACTGGGAAGAAGTATTCAGAGATGAGAGTGCTATATGTGCTATGCGGAAGGAAGTGCATTAGGTACAACAGGAATGTGTTAGGAATAAGACAGGAGTTTTGCATCACACAACGGTGTAACATAGCGGTTAGCAACACTCTGCTATAAAGACGCTGACAGTAAATATTTTAGGATTTATGGACCACATAAAGTTTGTGTCGCATATTCTTTTTTTTTCTACAATGTTTTAAAAAATGTAAAAACCATTCTAAGCCCATGGACAAAAACAGGCTGCAGGCCAGATGTGGCCCCACAGGCTAGTTTGCTAGCCCCCGGTCTAGGAGGTCATTATCAATGTGTACACAGAGAATAAACACAAAATTTACTATAAAGGCGGTTAAGGAAAACGTAGACATGGTGCTGTGAGACCGCAGATGAATCTTTCTTAGGGGAGAGCTTCGGTGTGCGTGATGGGGAGCTGTTGAAAGGAACTCCTCCTGTGCACAATTTGGTACCTTCCAAGTGAATCCTGTTATCATCCCAAAACAAACCAAATGCGTGGTGGGAGGGGGAAGCAGGGAACAGAGCCAAGGCAATCACAGAGGAATAAAGCTGGAGACCTAACGCTATCGAAAGCTCTGGCTCAAAATATGAACCTTGCTTCAAGCTTACCCTACATCTGTGCGTACTGGTTAAATAATAAGCCTATTCGCTTCTGTCATAACTTAAGCCAGTTTGATTTGGATTTTATGTTTCTTTTGATCAAAAGCATGCTAAGTGATACAATGTGAAAGAGATGCCTCCTTCTGTCACTAAACCTCACCCAATTTCTGCCCCCCATCCCGGGGCACATGTCCTCTTCAGATGCACAACCCATCAATTACCTTATCCTGAGGCCTCAGAAAGCCAGAGGTATGGTGAGGTTTAGAGATAAAGCAGGGCTGGGGATATCTTGGTAATACTGCTTGCAAAAGGAAAAAAAAAAGTTGCTTTTTGCCTAGGCAAAATGTCTCCAGTCAAAATGACCCACATTACAATATACTGCTTTATCATACAGGTCTGGATTTCTGTGTACATTCGTAATGCTGTTTGGAAGGTATTAATTAGTCTTCTGAGAAATTTCTATCTTTGAGCAACCTAAAAAACTTTGCAATTTTAGAGAATGGTATTGGAACTACAAGTAAAGCAGTAGCTGAATAATGGCCCTTCAAATGTATCCACATCCTAAACCCCAGAACCTGGGAATGTTACAATGAATCGCTATTCTTTTTTATTTATTTATTTACTTACTTACTTACTTTTGGCTGCATCGGGTCTTCATTGTTGCGCTTGGGCTTTCTCTAGTTGCGGCGAGCGGGGGCTACTCTTCGCTGCAGTGTGTGGGCTTCTCAGTGCGGTGGCTTCTCTTGTTGTGGAGCACGGGCTCTAGGCGCACGGGCTTCAGTAGTTACAGCACGCAGGCTCAGTAGTTGTGGCTCATGGGCTCTCGAGTGCAGGCTCAGTAGTTGTGGCACACAGCTTAGTTGCTCCGCGGCATGTGGGATCTTCCCAGACCAGGGCTCAAACCCATGTCCCCTGCATTGGCAGGTGGGTTCTTAACCACTGTGCCACCAGGAAGCCCGCTTTTCTTTTTTTATAAAAAAGAAATCCAAAATGTTCAGAAGAAAACAATCCACAAACAATATGAAATACAATGGAACTTCTCTACCTTTCATATGTATACATGCACATGCCTTAAAAATCATATCTAAGTTACAACATACCTAACCTTTCTTATTTAGATAGTTTTTAATCAGGTTAAAATATCTTGGTTAGTCCCAAGTTGTTTCTTTTTTATTTTAAAATAAGATAGGACACGGCCTTAGCCATGTTTCTTTTTTAATCCTTTACTAAACAATTGTCTGTGCCTGACGGCTTTAAGTGTCATGTTTTTGTGCTGGATTATATCTTGCCTATTGTCAACTCAGCACCATCATGGCGCTTTTGTAGTCTCCACTATTTGACAAGGGGAAACCGTAAGTAAATTTTCTAGAATCCCTTTCCCTCCTTGTCTCAGGGTTGTTTCAGCCAATTTGGGGGTTGAAGAGAAGGACAGGCCATTAGTCTCCAGAGCAGTTGCAGCGGCTCCTGAGTGAATTCCTCCCGTGAATCACCTGCTTAGGTTCACAGATAATCAGCAATGACTTCCCTCCCATCCAATGTTCTGATTTCATGAACTCCAACAGTAGTTTCACTGACCTCTCTGTCTTCAGTCCTTCCAATGGTTGTACAGTCCTCTAATTCCCTGACTTGAATCTCTTCCAACTTGCAAAACCTGGAGTGGCTCCTGCTTTCCTGATGAGACTCTGACTAATACACACATTTACTGTTTCTATTAACCCTGTTAGAGCATGTTGTGTTGCTATTTGAATAACAAAGCAGCTGGATCAAGCAGTGAGTGGTGTAACTCAACACTGCATTAATACTTATGTAAGGGACTTCCCTGGTGGCGCAATGGTTAAGAATCCACCTGCCAATGCAGGGGACACGGGTTTGAGCCCTGGTCCAGGAAGATCCCACATGCTGTGGAGCAACTAAGCCCGTGAGCCACAACTACTGTGCCTGCTCTCTAGAGCCCGAGAGACACAACTACTGAAGCCTGCGCATCTAGAGCCTGTGCTCCACAAGAAGAGAAGCCACCAAAATGAGAAGCCCGCGTAGCACAACAAAGAGTAGCCCCCGCTCGCCGCAACTAGAGAAAGCCCGCGCACAGCAACGAAGACCCAACGCAGCCCAAAACAAACAAACTAATTAACTAATTAATTAATTAATTTTTAAAAACTTATGTAAGGGGAAATCATAGAAAGTAGCAGTCAATCCTAACTCGGGCTCTGCAACCAAATAGCTGCATACCATTAGGTACATCACTTCATCACCACAGACATCAGTTTCCTCAATTGTGGGGAAGGGGCAAGCACAGATTATCTTAAGGGTCATTTGAAGTTCAAATACAGTGGGCCCTCTGTATCCATGGGTTCTGTATCCTGTGGATATCAATCCACACACAGTCAGCTGAAACCACAGATGACAAACCCGCCGATACAGAGGGCCGACTATATTTGGACTTCATAACAATATGTGCCTGGCTTGAATTTTACCTCAGTTTACCCTAAGATTGTTATATATGTTTACGCCAGCTTGTTTACACAGTCTAAGGAAAATCTTGATAGTTTTACAATATATTCTATAGGACATTTTTAGTTGTCATACAGATATTTACTAAAAATTCCTGCAGTAAAGGAAGAAAATATTAATCAGCAAGAAGATTTAAATTCATTTGCTCAAAATCATACCTTATGTGTAACACATAAACACACAGGAAACATTCTGAATTACTTGATATATCAAGATTCTCCTCCCAAAAAAATCTTCGGATTAAAGTATCCTAAGATGCATGTGTTTATTTTCTCAGCCAAATCTGCATTTCTTTAAGGGAATAATTGATGACTTTTTATAGTATAATATCAGAGCAGTTTTAAGATGATGAATACGTCTAAATCTATTTTCTTTGGAGCACTGACATGCAACTCACAGACAGGCACAGATACGGTGTGTAGCTTGATTCCATGGCTTTTGCAGAGCTCCTGGAGCTATGGGGTAAATATCAAGGAACCAGGTGAATACAACTCCGGGTGCCTAGTTTTAAAATACTTCCATTGATCCCTTAATATAAACACAGTGGGAACTCTGTACATACTGTCTTATCTTCAGAAATTTCAAAAATATTGGTCTATAATTTCTCAGAGAGTACTAGAGAAACTAGAATACTGGGTGGGCGGGGAGTGAAGCTCAGAAGCTAGAGGTTATGTTCAAGACATTACTCAAACTGTAAGTCAGGGCTTCCCTGTTGGCTCAGTGGTTGAGAATCCACCTGCCGATGCAGGAGACACGGGTTCGTGCCCCGGTCCGGGAGGATCCCACATGCCGCGGAGCGGCTGGGCCCGTGAGCCATGGCCGCTGAGCCTGTGCGTCCGGAGCCTGTGCTCCGCAATGGGAGAGGCCACAACAGTGAGAAGCCCGCGTACCGCAAAAAAAAACAAAAAACAAAAAAACCTGTAAGTCAGAAGAAATTTCGTCTTATTTAGCTCAGGAACTCAAAGGTAAATCGTGTAATCACTAAAAAATTCCATGAGACTTTGAAAGTTAACCTATTTAACATACAAAATTTATGAGAATCAAGTTATAAATCTTTAGCCCTACATCATATGAGAAACAATAAACCTCAACCAGGGCTCAGAAATTCTCAGGCCTTAACCAACTTTCAGAGTCCAAGATGAAATCACATTTGATGTATCTGTGCCCGTATATTCCCATGTAAAATACAATTACTGTAATAAAAAAAAATTCTTATTCTTGACTGCTCATTTGGTGAAATTATTTTACAGAAATATGCCAATTCTTACTGCCAGTTTTATAAGACAGAAAACTTATTTGGCATTAACCAATGTCTTTCTATGCCTATAATTTGGTTATGCCACAAACTTAACACCCCTTTAGCTCTGTTACCTTTGTTTGTCCAACTAATATTAATCATCCTTCTTTACAATGCAGACTTCTAAGGTTCCATTTCCAAAAACAAGCCTTCCCCAAATAGAAATCCCCCTTATCCTGCAAGTTTTATAAATCCAAAATTAGGCCTTCAAGTGAGTTCTAAACAGGTATAAACTTTTCTTTCACAAACCTTTCCCATTTCTGTAAGTCAACCTCGCCTCGCAAAACCCGACTTTAAGCTGGCTGGCATGACTAAGCTATGCCTCTGGAATCATGATTTATCTTCCTACCATTGGATTTGTAATTTAGGTGTCAGCAGTTGAAATCATGATCAAAAGTGAAAAGGTGCCTAGAGCTTCCAGGCAGTCATGATAATTATATACATTACTAAACTGCTCAATCATATCTAGACCAACAATCCTGTCACCATTTACAACTCCAATGATCTTAAAACTCTCCCCACTGAAAGAGAAAATTGCTTGGCAGTAAATGACATGTCCATCATCCAGTTATATGTCAGTCCAACACTGCAAAAAGGTCATCTTCTCGAGGAGGCTTAGCAGAAACCTCTCTGGTGAAGATTAATTATTTAGCTACCTGCCTGAATCCTAAGATAAAGTGACTAGTAATGCGCACTTGGGAAAAAAGTCACAACACTGACAAGGATATTCAAAACAGTACCAAAAATGGACCCCAAACCTTTTCCAGTTTGTGTATTCTGGTTTAAGACCACATATCTCCTGTTTCACAGTAAACTAAACGTTTACATATCTTTATTTATCCTGCGCTTGGCGTGACTGGTACAATTGGTTTAGAGATGTCTCTAAGCACATTATACATTATGCGGATTCCGCTAATAGTCTATTAGTGCTGTTCTAGGAGATTATGGCAACTTGCTGTTCTCTCAGCTTCTCAACACTCTCTTCCTATCCATCATTTTGAAAGGTCTGCCTGATGTACGGGTGACCCACTGCAAATAAACTGATACTGGGAGGTCATAGTTTACAGTGTATGAAATCCAGTATCTAAGGTCGCAGAAGTGACAGAGTGGGAGGATATGAAGTCATAAGAAAAACTTGATTTTTTTCTGTCTTCCTTACACAATCGTTATTTATAATACAGTTCTAGAAATATCACTGAGTATATATAAAGAATGGTGATCTCTTTATCATCACAATTCCAGAAAAGAATTTTTAAGTTTCACGAAGAGCTATCTGATCAAATTCCATATATATGTAATTGAATAAATGTCTCTGCATTATCTTAAGTTTAGACATCAAATACTTTAGACTTGGTATTATGATTATTGTTATTGTGAATAATACAATGGTTGAAATTTATTGAGCACCAAATATGCATCAGATACACTGCTAAACACTTTACTAGTATTATCAGCAATGGTATGAGAGATGTATTATTATTGTTCTTACTTCACATATAAGAGAACTGTGGACTCTAAAGTCTAAATAACTTTTCCAAAGCCTCACAACTAGTGGAGGAGCAGAGCTTCAAATTTAGGTTTTCTTTTGAACTTAGAGCTCTAGGCTAATTTTGAAAAAGATAACATTTGTCCTTAAGCTCACTAGTTTTTTTCTTCTGTATTTTCCATCATCCTCTAGCCCAACAAGTGACTCCTCTATTCCCATAATACTTTTTCTCCATTCAGCACTTATCTCTCTTCTTTCCTTCCTATCAAAACTTCCCCAAACATAAGGCATCACTCTTCCAACAAGTATCTGCATGTTAAAGAGGGGGTAACTGTTTGGCCTGAAGAATAAAGGTGTAATATTAGAACTCCAGTCACTGTTAAGCCTGTGTAACGGGCCATGATCAAAGGTGAGGAAGACTTCCCTGGAGTTCATTAGATAATATCAGGTAACCCATGACTTGAACAGGAGACAAACCTAATGTAATATACCACAATACTATTTCCTTGACAAGGTTCTTGAGAAAGTCATTTCCAGCATCAGGAAAACATTGGAGGATTAGATAGCAAAAGACGGGCTCCAAGGAGAGGAAACTATAGCTATCTGATCTTGGATTCCTATCTACTTTGCTAGAAATGAACTCCACAGAATATAACTTCAACTCACAGAGATGTCACATTTGAAAATTCAGTTGGAAAACTATAATTCCCCTAATTTCAGGAACTTAGTTAAAACTGGGTCTTAAATAAACATGAGATAAGGCAGGGCAGGATGGTGGTTGGCAAGCAAATCTACGGTTCATAGATAAAACAATGGAAGTGAAGTCCCAAGAGCAAATCCTGCCAAAGGATCCTGGATGTTAGACCAAACTTTAAGATGTGGCCTACATATGCTGAGAGGCAGACTGCATGCGCTGAGGGATGCATCCAACCACTGGTGTTGGCCAAGAGGACACAGATAGAATTATAGCTGAAGATAATGGTTCATGAGTCATCTTTCAGAGGCCTGAGGGGTAGACAGCAGGACACAAGCAAAAGTCTGGTGCCTGTGTAAATGATCCAGCACACAAATAAGGCAACAAGACATGAAGCAACTCTAGACTAGGGCCTGGCAACTGTGTCCACTGATCTGAGAAGCAGCTGGTTTCAATAACCATTGCCTGGTGGAGGATATCTATTATTTCAAGGATGGGATTGTATAACCTCTTTACTGGCTTTGGGTCACCTTTGTGGTTTGAGTGAAACAGCATTTGGTGGCAGCTTTACCCATTCCCCACAAAGGATATAAGATTCTGCAATAAGTGGCAATTTCATTTGAGGACCAGTACCTCAAAGAAGACTTTCTGTGAAATGAATTATCGCAACTAAAGGGAAAAAAATAAAACATAGTCAACAGGAGACAGGATTTCAAATGGATTGGAAACACTGCAGCCAAGGAAGGGAGTTGGAGGGGGGGAAGCTATGACACTGGAGAAACACTTGTAAAGATCATACATATCCCAAACAGAACCACTAAAAGAATGAGATTTAATCGTAAGATTATACAATGTTCTCCCTCTCTCTTTCCACTCCACCATGCCACCAGGGTCGAGTCTAACAACAGTAGATAACAACTGAAAGAGTTGCAAGACATAGACTCTTCCTGAAGAGTAGTACTAGAGAAAACTAAAGGCGAGAGGGAAAAAAAAAAAAAAAAAGCACAGACACTAGAGGAATTTGGAGCCGTTGGCATCTATAGCTACAGCTAATATCACACACACACCAACTACTACCCAGATTAACATAAATTATCATACTAGAAGGCCATTTATCTTAGTTCCTAGTACCTTATACAGCATATCTAGCTTTCACCAAAAATTTACAAGGCATCCAGGAGGCGAGAAAGAAACACAGTCTGAAGACACAAAGCAAAGATCAGTATGGGATTCGGATATGACACATGCGTTGGAATTATCAAAGGAGGAATTTAAAATAACTGTGATTAATATGTTAAGGTCTCTAAATAACAGAGTAGACAAAGGCAAGAACATATGAGTAATGGATAATGTAAGTACTGAGATGTAAACTCTAAGAAATAATCAAATGGAAGTACTAGAAATTAAAAACACTGTAACAGAAATGAAAAGTGTCTTCAACAAGCTCAAGAGTGGGCTTGACAAAGCCAAAAAGAATCATTCAACTTGAAGATAGGGCCATAGAAACTTCCCAAACTAAAATGCAAAGAGAAGAAATATGAAACAAATAGAACATCCAAGAACCATGGGACATTTCAACATGGGTAACATATAACTGAATTAAAAGAAGGAAAAGAGAGGATGGAGCAAAATAAATATTTGAGGTAACAGTGGACAAGAATTATCCTAAATTAATGACAGACACCAAATCATAGGTCCAGGAAGCTCAGAGAACACCAAAAAAAAAAATCCAAAAAGCTACAACTAGGTGTATCATATTCAAACTGCAGAAAACCAAAGACAAAGAGAAATCTCAAAAGAAGCCATGATGGGGAGAAGCGGGGAATTCCTCATAGGAAAATGGAGGAGAATTACAGGAGACTTCTCACCAAAACCATGCAAACAAGAGTGTAGTAAAATATTTAAGGGGATGAAAGAAAAAAAACAACACCATTCTAGAATTTATTATCCAGTGAAATGACACTTCAAAACTGAATGAGAAATAAAGTCTTTCTCTGACAGACAAAACCTGCAAGACATTCCCTGTAAGAAATACTAAACAAGTTTTTCAGGCAGAAGTAAAATCACGTAGGTCAGAGACTTGGTTCTACATGAAGAAAGGAAGAGCATCAGAGGAGGACTAATGAAGGTAAAATAAAATATTTTATTTTTCTTATTACAATTTGATCTAAAGTGTTAACTGTCTAAATTAATAATAGTAACAAGGTACTGAGTGATTATAACATGAGGATAAGTAAAATGAAAGACATCAATGTTACAAGGGACAGAAGGGGAGAACTGGGAGACGTAAAGCACCAAAACTACATATGAAGAAGTGTTAGTGTTATCTGATGGTAGACTTAAGTTAGATAAATATGTATATTTCAAAACCTGGAGCAACAACTAAGTTTTTTAAAAGAAGTATAACTGATATGCTGAGGAGATAAAATGGATCATATAAGTGCTCAATTAAAACCAAAAAAGCAGAAAAAGAGGAGAAATGAAGAGAAAGAACAAATGCAACAAATAGAAACCGGTTCCAAATAAGTGGATATTAACCCATCCTTTTCAATAATCACATTAAATATGAATAGGCTAAATACAACATTTAAAAATAGACATTGTTAGAGTGGATTTAAAAAACACAAGACACAAATACATGTTGTCTACAAACAACCCACCTTAATCATAAAGACTCATAAAGGTTACAAGTACAAGGATGAAGAAAGATATACCATGCTAACAGTAATCAAAAGAAAGAAAGCTCCACTTCTGTGATGACAGTATGAGGAGCTCTGTAGAGCATTCTCCAGTGAAACAAGCACAATTGGTAAAAAATTATTTTTAAAAAACACATTTAAAGTATCTGAAAATAGTCCTAAGGAATACAGCAAAGGAAGAAACATTATTCATGAAAATATACTATGACTCAGTAAAGACAGCCAGAGTAAATGACATTTGAACCACGACCTGCACCCTCCCTCCCACAACTCACCTTTGCTGGCTCAGCTAGAGAGAAGCTCCATTCTAGGTGGGTGTGAATAAGAAGAGAATGCTCCCTCCCTGCTCAGTTCCCAATCTAGGGTTACCATATCTCACTGGGAGGGGCAGGCCGCCAGCATTTCACATTCCTTCCAATTCCAAGATGAAGAGTTTAAATTGCTTGTTAGTCCAACTGAGAAGTCAGGGTAATCCTTCCACTCACCCACCTCCCCTTATTGGACAGAAGCTCAACTCCAAGTGCAAGAGATAAAGAAGACTGATATCCTGATCATCCTTTCGCCCCAGCTCATTCTCCACACTGGGAGAAGCAAGGCAAGAGCATCAGAAACTACTTCTCTGCTCAGCACTGGGAAAGAAAGCTGGATTTTTATTTTTTTTTAATTGTATTGTATTAATTTCAGGTAATGCAGACTTCCAACTGTATAAAGTTATGAGTAATATACAGGTGCACTGTTTAATGATAAAGGGGTCAAGCTCTCAAGACATTACAATCCTAAACACATCTGCACCTAACAACAGAGCATCAAAATGCATGAGTCAAAAACTGATGGAACTAAAAGAAAAAATAAACAAATCCACTATTATATTTGGAGACTTCGACACCCCGTATGTCAGTAAATAATAGATCAATGAAGCAAAAAACCAGTAAGGGTATATATGCCTTAAATCACACCATCATTTTGGTCTCATTGACATTACAGAATACTCCATCCAACAACAGCAGAATACACATTTGTCTCAAGCTCACATGGAACATTCACCAAGACAGACCACATTCTGAATAACAAAACACACCTTAACAAATTTAAAAGAATAGAAATCATTCAATGTATTATCTCAGACCATAATGGAATTAAACTAGAAATCAACAACAGAAAGAGAGCTGGAAAATATCCCCAAATATTTTGAAATTAAATATCACACTTATGAATAATCCATGATCAAAGAAAAAGTCTCAAGAAAATGTTTAAAATATTTTGAACTAAATGATAATGAAAACATCACTTTTCAAAATGTGTTGGATGACTGTATGCTAACACATATATATGGAATCTAAAAAAAAAAAAAAAAAAAGGTCATGAAGAACCTAGGGGCGAGACGGGAATAAAGACGCAGACCTACTAGAGAATGGACTTGAGGATACGGGAAGGGGGGAGGGTAAGCTGTGACAAAGTGAGAGAGTGGCATGGACATATATACACTACCAAACGTAAAATAGCTAGCTAGTGGGAAGCAGCCGCATAGCACAGGGAGATCAGCTCGGTGCTTTGTGACCACCTAGAGGGGTGGGATAGGGAGCGTGGGAGGGAGGGAGACACAAGAGGGAAGAGATACGGGAACATATGTATATGTATAACTGATTCACTTTGTTATAGAGCAGAAACTAACACACCATTGTAAAGCAGTTATACTCCAATCAAGATGTTAAAAAAAAATTTGTGGGATGATGCAATGAAAGCAGTGCTTAGAGGGAAAATAAGAGCACAAGATGCATGTATTAGAAAATAAGATCTAAAATCAATTAAAATAGGCTTGGATTTTTTTTAATGAAATTTACAATGAAGAAAAATGTCATTGTTAATGTCATTGATATTTATCAAAGATCTTTCATATGCCTGGCATTGTTCTAGGCGCTAGGGATATAGGAGTGAACAAGGATAGAAAACCCCTGCTATAACCGACCTTACATTCTAATGGGGACAGTCAAAAGCTAAATGAGTAAATGAGTAAAGAAAATACATTTAGAGGGCCAAGAGTGATGTAAAGAAAACTGACCTGGGTAATGTGACAAGTGTTGGGGGGAAAAGGAAACGCTTGGTTGTGTGACTGGGATAACTGTATCTGAGGATATGACATTCAACAGAGACTTTCAAGACTGTTATGACACTCTATGTACAGTATTAGCCTTAAACCTTTCTTTCGAACTGCTGAGTTGTTTTTTAACCTTAGGGAATAGGTTTGTCTTTAATTTTCTTCACTTTCCATGTTATGAATATATATCTATTATACACACTGAGGTTTATATATATTTAACCAATTTGATTATAGGCAAATTCTAAAAGCAGGCACTTCTATATTTGCCTAAGCAAATCAAGGTATGTATGCAATTAAAGAACAGATAAGAGCTTCTTTAAAAAGAAAAAAATTACTAGAATCAGAGAGATATGTATTTTAACAACTTGAAATTTGACATTTTAATTACAACAAACAAAAAAATAGTCAAGACATTTTCCAAATCTTTTCTATTCAAGAGAAGAAAATGGTAAGGATCCAAAAATATGTGGTTAAGTTTGCCCAAAATTATATATTTTGCAAAACCCAGAGGGTTGACACTTTAAAATTATTTATCAGAGTATGATGCCATTGGCAAATCAATATAATTGAATTAAAAAGCAAGGTTAATCTAGGCATTTTCTGATTTCTGAAATTCAGTTGCTTGCTTGCTTAAACTATCTGTACATAACAGGTTGTTTCATTTTGTGTGGACAAAACTAATGAAAACTAAATAGATGGGCACACAAGTATTTTCTTTATTTATGAATTTTTGTGCAATAGATATATCACTGCTGATCTCTGTAATTCAAATATGCCACTTAGGCAACAATTACTTTTTTCCCTGGCATTGTGCAGAAGGAGTGATGCACAAAGATTGGTCTCTAACCCAGGGCCGTGACCTCTTTTTATACCACACGGAATTCTCCTAAACAGTTCGTATAAAGAGAACCACACTATCTCTGATGGTCCAACCTAACAGGCCACACAATCAGCTGAACAACTTGAAGTAAATTATTTCACCTCACATGACGGAGTTACAGCAGATGACTTCTGACATTCTGGGCTTCAAAATTATTTTGTTCAACATTGTTCTTAAGAGAATTCTTAGTATGTTTCTGATCCTCTTTCAGCTGTAGTCCTCTTAAGCCCTGCATATCTCAGCCCCTGCTTTCACAGTGAGATGTCTGATTGCATTTGGTACACAGGTGGGTATGAATATATTCTTAATCAGTGTATTCTTCACCTCGAGGCTTACTTTATTTATTTGTAATTATTGTATCCAGTTCAGCTTATTTTTTCATTCATCTCCTCAACTCAAGTAACCACACCATGTCTTTGCTCCTCTAGTCTGTCATGCAGCCTTTATCTGAACAGGTAGCTCTACAGGGACTCCTAATTTCCAGGCTGCATCTTCCCACAGCCACCTACATCTCGATTTTAACCATCTTCAGATTGAGAATATTGGCAGCAGTGTGTGCAAAATGAATGGGATTTTGACCCATCATTACCACATATTTTCTATTTCCTTGCCAGGATAATTAGTGCTTTACAACTTGTCAAAGGTGCATATTATTAATCACAATAGGCCACACCTCTTCTATGAGCTTCATTATAATACTGCCAGCTTTATTACTCATCAGTACATACCATATTCTGGTCTTATTTCATAGGCGCCCTGAGATTTAAATGTATTTGCATAAAACTTACTGAATTAAGTTGAGACACAGTTATCAGCCTTTTAAGTTGAAATAATTCAACTAACTTAAACCTCTACCGTAGTTTTAAATCACAACGTGTCAGTATGGTACATATGGTTGGCTATTATTTAAGCTCAAAATCTAAATAAAACAAGTTTATTTGGGCTTGAGGAAATTGTCATTTGTGCTTTTTAATTATCTGTACTTATGAAGAAGGCTGGTGATTAATTTCATAGTCCGAACATTTCTAACTTATGAGATTTGACCAGCTGATAGGGAAAAGGTAGGGGTTTTTTTCCAAATGGCCATCTGTACCTATCAGCAATTTCACATCTAATTTCATTAGATGCAGGTGGCAGAAATAATTAACACAGCTCTTCATCACACAATAGATCTAATAGGACAGTGGGCATAAGGAATAGGGGTTTGTGCAAATCAATTTCAATCAATTTGATATTAACTAGTTTTTTTCTAAAACAGTTTGAGCTCTATGCTTCTGTTCTTTTCGCTTTTCCTTTTGGCCTACATACTCACCTTGAGATGTCTAATAGAGTATACTGACCTCCATGGGCATGTTACATACAGTAGAGGACTTAAAATTTGCTGAAGAGTTGCACCGATATTGCAAATAAGACCTCAGGGCTGGCTCCCTCAGCCTCTACCTTGACACCATTCTCTACTTTTCTCTCACGTTCATTCACTGTTTTTTGTTACTAACAGTTGTATATATGTCCCAATCCAATGGACATATATTCACCTCTATCGTCATCTTGCTTCACTTCTCAGCTGTATTAAATACATTTAGTTTCATCTTCTTTAATCACTCTGGGTTTCCACACAATCACTCAACTGTTCCCTAACTTTTTTGCATCTCAGTTCCCTTTGCCAGCTCCTAAAATGTTGAAGCACCCCAGGCCCATCCCACAACCCCTATTTTTTTTAACCTTTATTTTTTATATCTACTTATACTCAGCTTGAGTGATCTCATCCAGGCAAATGGTTTTAAATACCATTCACATGCCAGTGACTCCTTCCACTTAGATGTCCAGTCTTCACCTGTCCACTGATCTGACAGCAGACTCCTTGAAAAATCCACTTGAATTTTCAATGGGCACTTCAAATTTACCATGTCTAAAACTGTAATCTCTCTACCCCCTAATTGGCCGCATCTCAGTAAAGCCCCACGATGAACTCAGTTTTCCCAAAAACTTAGAAGTCATCCATGGTTCTATTTCCATAGTGTCACCCAAACCAATCTTTATCTCTCTATCTTCCATTTACCAACCTAGACCTAGCAACTGTGCTCTCTTGCTAGAAAGACTTCAATAGCCTCTTACACCACAACGAAAGTAATCTTTACAAAATGTGAATCAGATCTTATCATTCTTCTATTTACTAGACTCCAGTGGCTTCACATTACACTGAGAATAAAACGCAAATTCCAAATGATGACCGACCATGTCATACCTAATTCTCCAACATTTCCTTCCACTTCACCCCCCTAATTATTGCTCTACAGCCTTTGGAAACTCCACTGCTCGCCTCACTTTAAGAATCTTGGTCCCAACCTGTCAGCCACAATGACCTTCGTTCTATTTCTTATACGTGTCCTGTTTGCTCCTGCTGTATGTCTCTGTCATTCACTAGTCCTTCCGCTCGGGATGAGCTTTTCCCAGATTCTTATGTAACAAGCTCTTTATTTGTTAGCAAGTCTCAACTCAAATGATACCTCCTCAAAGAGACTTCTTCTGACCACTCTATCTGAAGTAGCTAGCTTTGTCAACCACTATCACACTGCCATGTTTTTATTTTATTCACAACATGAAGTATTACCAAATTATCTTGTTTATTCAAGCCCCCTAGGCTGTACTCTCCATGAGAAAAGCACCTATCATTTTATCCCCAGTGCCTACAATAGCAGCCAACACATACCAGACAACTTAAAACGTTATATGTTGAATGGGTATGAAATGAAAAAAAATTACTAGATATTCTACTTTTTGAAGAAGAAAACTATGTCGTATATTTTTTAATACCCCCCTGGCATGTTCTGTTAAACACACAACCCAAACGATCACTATAAAAGCAAATAGCTAGAAGACTTTAAGAAGAGTTTGTACAACCTGACAGAAAAATAGACTGACTCTTTTCATTTGCACTCCTCAAAATATTTTCTTCAAAAAAAAAAAATACTTCTTTAGAATTGTTATCTCTATAATGACTTAGCAGGCTATTCAAGAGCAAAACAACACCAACTAAAATCATTCTACCCATTGATTCCCTAATGTTGAGAAAAAGCAACAATAGTGGAGAAATAAACATCCTTCTCCTCCCACAAACACTAACTGCAAAAGGTTACTATAACCTCTTTTTTGGCTACAAAGTGGGATCGAAATTTAAAGACCTCATATTTATTTGCTTCCAATGAATACCAAAGTTTTTCAGAAAATATTTTACTTTTTCTTAATAAAGCACATAGCTTACTTAATATCCATTGCAATTCCAGTATATTATATAAGTGTGTAACTATATAATCACATAAATAATACTTAAAATATCTGTATGAAATAGCTGAACATGCATTTACATTCATATACAAAGGAAAACAGATTCTCATTAGTGCTGTATGTATTAATGCAGAGCTCACTTCTGTTTTTTAAGTTTGTAGTTTCCAGAGCTGTAGGTATCTAAATTAAATATAACCATGAGTTTGAATATAAGTTTTAACAATTTGTCATTGAACACTAATTTACAGATGGGGTGGCATAACCACATGGCAACATGAACTAAGCGTCTCATTTAAAATGATCTCAAACAGCATCTACATAGTTTCCTTAAATCAGAACATCTGGTTGTAACATCCTTTTTCCTGGTCTTGAACTTTTTCTCAAGGTTTCTTCACAACAGAAACATGTTTGATTTAAGCCATGTTGTCCACTGACATTTTCTACCCTCTTCTTCATGATCCTACCTCATTCTACTGTGAGGAAAACTGGTTTGATTTTATGACCAAATTGTGTAATGGAAAGTATGGCACTAGGCACAGAAAGGAGTGGTTAGAAGACACGAGTCTCTATCATCATGAGTTACTCATTACTCTGCCTCAGAAACTTTCCCTACCCTGTGCTCTCAGCAGCCTCCTCCTTGGGACTCTTCCCCCTTCCACCTAATGGAGAGTTTTCCTCTAGAGCTGTCAAGCATCACCAGAAGATTTGTAGAAAAGATAATCTGAGAGAGCTTTCCGGAAAACCTTCCAATTATGTCTAAGGAAGTGTCAATATGATTCTATTTTTCCCATTAAACTAAACTGTTTATTAAAAGATAAATATTATAAACTGTAAATCAAATTCAGGATGATAAGAGAACTAATGGCATGTACCTATAAAGTTTAAATATTCTTCCTCAATTATACCAAGCCTGACTTCTTCAGGTTAGGATGATACGAGGTCTGCAAAAGTTTCCAAGTTTCAGAGAAATCGATTTTTTAAGTCATGAAGGAACAGATTTGGAGAAGCATAAACAACATAAAACTAAAACCAAAGAATGTAATCAAAAATTAAAATAACTACACAAATAAAATTCATTACATGCAAGTTTCTACGTGAGGCATCAGTTTAGTCAAGCATATGTTCTTGTCTAATTCAGAATATGGCAACAATGTAATCACTCAGGTGGTGATCATAGGAAAGAAAATGTGATAAATACTATTCTGTACCTGCCAGCTTTATTCAGAACACAAACATTAAACTGAAAAAGAATCCAGTATCACATGCAGGTAAAGCACAAGGGGATACAAGGTCTTTAATAGTTTACTAATTCCATATTAAAGCAACAGAATGGATGTGGATTTAGGAACAATACGCAGAATTTGAGAAGGGTTTATATGTGAACCCAAAGCCTGAACCTTATCATTAGAGAATAAGGAAGTTAAACTTGAAAAAGTTCCCCTTAAACGTACTAAGTACTGAAAGGAAGGGTGCACTAAACAAACAACTAACCCTCAAAATAATCTTAAAAACCAGCAAACAAAAAAGCCAAAGAAGCAAAATTATTGTTTTATCAACCCCATGCATACTACAGAATGAGACCCTCTCCAACTAGCTTCTGTAGACTGTCTCATCTCAGACAATTAGAGCTAGTTGCACAAAAATTGTCTCATTCAAAACATGCTTTGAGAGGTTTTACAAGATCCCAACGGAGCTTCCAAACTAGTTTTGTTTTCCTAATTGAAAACTTAGAAGGTAATAACCTCCTCTCAATTCAGAGAAAGCTGGAAACCCTAGGATACAAAGCAGTTTCCAATGAAATTTAAAATAAAATCATGTATCGTTAAAAACTGAACAAAACAGACCAAGCAAGTCTCCCAAAGAAGCAAAAACATGCCTTTGAAAGAAACAGTAAGTCACCACTGTTCACTGCAGAGCTGCATGTCAGTTACAGAGTGGCAGAATGAACGTGTGAGTTGCCAAATTGAACTAATTCATGTTCTGAATTAAAATAAAACACCCTCAATGTCGTAGGCCACTTCTATTGCCCAGCATTCCTAGGGTTTGCTGTGATCTCTCTTGGGACACATGGCAACACTGAACAGCTGCTTTGGCGCCTACTCCGCTCCTGGCAGGCACCTTTCCACGCAGGATTCCTTTCTTGCATCCAGTCCTCCTTCATGGAGTGACCTACATATGCACACATGTGGCCACGACTCCAAGGGTAAGAAGGAATAAAAAGCTGCACAATTTCCATTACAAGGAAGTAACTGAAAAGCTGCTCTTCCGAGCAAAAGAAATGCCACACCTCAAGATCCATTTCCCAGGGCAGCCTCAGTGCTTCTGGCTTCAGCTATCACAATTCCAGGAGGCAAGCACATACCATAAGCATGAATAGTCAGGTCATCCTAACAGCTAAAGAAAAAATTTAATTCTCCCTTTCCAAAGAAACGGTAACTCGGATAAAACTATTGATTTCATGTAAGTTAAAGTCATTCATATGCTCATGTAACAATCAGTCACAGAACACTATGTGCAAGGCCCTGGGTAAGGGCTTGTAAAGGTTATGAAGTTAAACTACATAGAGATCATTCTTCAAGGAGCTTCCCATATTGGAGAAGAGTTATGACATGACATGCACATAAACCGCCACCAGAAAACAGAGTGTTGTGATGAGATTCCGTCGATGTGCTTAAATCCAGCAATCAAATACAAATATGTATTGGGCACTAATTATGCAATGACTCCTTTTAAGCACAGTGATTCTAAAAGACATAAACATGTATAAGATATTTTTGCACTCCATGAGCTTATACTATTTAGTTGGGTAAACAAAACACAGAGGTTAAAAAGCGCAGCAATCACATATCCTAATCATTTTTGAATCCTCAGCACGTGGCACATGGCGGTTCTTTGATAAGTGTGTTTTGTGAATGAATAGGTAACTGTGTGTATATTTGTACATATACATGTGTGTATGTGGGCACATGTGTATATGCATGTAGGTATGCATATGTCATGTGTTACAATATATTTTAAAAGCCTGACACCTTTAAAACTGCCCCTTTGCGTTCATCTGAGGTAGGTCAATGAAATTAGCAAAGGAAGACTCATTGATACAATCCTCCACTACAAACACATATGATAGAAGAAAGTGGAAAGAACTCTGAGGAGGAAACAGGTACTTTAGGAAGATGCTCTATATCAGGGGTCCACAACCCTGATATCATTAGCAGAGAGGTTTGACTGCACAGAGACCATAATAAATCAATCGCTTATAGACTCTTATCAAAACCCTATCAGTGAGTGACAAGTGAAAAGAAGCTCAGGGCTCCCACTGATTCTGCATTATGGTGAGTTGTATAATTATTTCACTATCTATTACAGTGTAATAATAATAGGAATAAAGTGCACAATAAATGTAATGCGCTTGAATCATCCGGAAACCATCCCCCCACCCCCGATCCGTGGAAAAATTATCTTCCATGAAACCGGTCCCTGGTGCCAAAAAGGTTGGGGACTGCTGCTCTATGTGAGAGATCTACTACAAGAGAGGGGTTTAGCTCCAAAATGAGGTTTTGATGTCATATGTAGGGTGGGCCAGTCTGAACCCAAACCATGAAAATGTACACCATATTGAAAACCTATAAATTTATTTGTCCACTAAGAATACAGACTAGAAATACAAAATTAGCTATTAATTCTCAAAGGAATTTTAAATTTAATAAAAGCAACTGGAATCACCTTCCACCTCTCTTTCTCTCCACTGTACAATCAGCCACTGGTTTTTATGAATTCTGTATTGTACTAGCAATCAAACCCATCTCTTCCTTCCTATTCCTAATATTACCACCTCAATTCACGACTTTCTCACCTGGACTACTGGCCCCATTTCCCACTCTCTGGCCTCAGAGCTCTTTCCAATCTATCTGGTCAGGCTAATCCTGTTACACACCTACTTAAATTTCTTCAGTGGTTCCTGATTTCCTACAAGATAATATTCACATTTCTTGTCATGTCATACAAAGTCCTTTGTGAAATGGCTCTTTTTCCACCTTTTCTCCTGACACACTTCCTCCTTCTTTCACCCATACTGTGCCCAAATGTACATGTATTCCAACCATATTAAACTCTTTCATGTAAAAGTTACTCTAATGTACTTCTGTGATAGACAAAATAATGGTCCCCAAAGGTTTCCATGTCCTAATTCCCGGAACCTGTGAATATGTTACCTTACATGGCAAAAGGGATTTTGCAGATGTGATTAAAGATCTTGAGGTGAAGAGATTATTCTCGATTAACCATATAGACCCTAAATGTAATCACAAAGGTCCTTGTAAGAGACAGAGAGAAGAGTCAGAATCAGAGATATGACAACGGAAGTAGAGGTCAGAGAGAGAGTTTGGAAGATGCTATGCCACTGGATTTGAGTTCAGGAAGGAGCCACAAGCCAAGGAATGCAGATAGCTTCTAGAAGCTACAGAAGACAAGGAAAGAGGTTCTCCCCTGGAGCCTCCTGAAGGAATACAGGCTTGCTGACACCTTGATTGATTTTAGGACTTCTGCCATCGAGGACTGTAAGATAATAAACTTGTGTTGTTTCAAGCCACTAAGTTTGTGGTAGTTTTTACAGCATCAATAGTGAACTAGTACACTACACTTGTATGTCTCATATCACTTATTTTTTTGCAAGATCTTTAACAACAGAGATAGTACATTGTTCATCTTTCTAATCCTCTGAATAATTCAAATTGCTTGTTTATAGTATGCTTTGTTTGAAAAATATATGCTAAGTATAAAAGAGCAACTATAACTGACTAGTGAATATGAAAGGACAATGCCTATAGCACCACCAGTTCCAAAGTTATGACAGCTACATGGGTTTTATAATGTAAAAAAGCATGCAGCTACAAAATTAAGCACTCCATATGCTTCCAAAACCATAATCACCAAAGCTACGTGGGAACTATATCAACAATTTTCAGAATATAATTCATGGATGTGGAAAATGAAGAATGAAGTGATCAAACCTAACAAAGATAAAGCATTTCACATTCTTTTACTAAAGCTTCCTATAATTTTGTTCTAAAAGGAACAAAGGAATCCAAAAGTCCAATTCAACGGCAGATGTCACTCAATGTTATTTGAGCACGTAGTACAGTAGGAACTCGATAAATGTTTGTTAACAACTGTATGCAGAACCTATTACTTTATCCTTTGGGAAGCTGAAGGGGCTTCAACATTAGGTCAGAAATACATAAAACCCTAAAAGAAACTAACAGGCAAATATAGCTGTATGCATTATATATATAAATACTCATAAATGGAAGCAGAAATCCTCTTCCAAGATTTTTAGTGTGTTAGTATTTGTCTGTGTGTGTGTATGTGTAATATATGCCTTTAATTTGAAAATATATTTATAATAGCTAAAGCCCTTTGGAAAATTTTTTTAAATACAAAACATTGCCAACCAAGAATTTCCTTTCAAATTGGACCCCATTCTCTTGGGATATGCAGGTAAGAGCCATTGCTTTTTCAAGTTAATTTTGCCTGATGACTAATGCTTTATATTAGCTTGACCATCTCGGACCCCTCAGCCTCCTCTTCCAGGCCCAGACCTCTAGACCAGCAGGAAAATCTAAGTGGTTTATCATACATTCATCCTTCCATGTTCTTATTATCCTGTTCTTATCCTACCAGCAGCTCTTATTTAGTGAACAAATGATAAATCTTTACTGACTTTTCTTCCTTTTGATACCTGAATCATTACAATAAAGAGACCTTAATGGCAGCAACATATTTTTTTAATAATTTTTAAAATACTTTATAGTATGAATGCACTTGTCTGCATAATTTGAACTCTGATAATACAGAGCTACAGACTGATATGATGATGCTATCACTAAAAATACAATTTTTTTGTCTCCTTAAATCTCAGTGAAAATTTCTATTAAAAATATCTTTAAAAAGAACAGAAATCTAAATACTTTTTTTAAACATAAGGCAGTAAATTGGAGAAAAATATTTGGAAAATATTAGGGTCAATTAAAATAATTTCTGAACAATAATTTATTAGAAGTTTTCTTCTCATGTTTGTTCTCTCTGTTCTTTCTGTGATTATTACTGAATTTTCACCAACTCTGAAAAGCCACCAGATGGCACTGGAGAGTCTAATTACTTTATAGGACACATTAACAGGAAAAACTGGAAGAATCAATCTTCAAGTTGAAGTTGTCTTTTTTCTAATATGAAAATATACTGAAGAAAAAATATTAATTTGTCAGAATATTAAATCTTTTCTTATCATTGATAAAAATAATTTTCCTTTATCGTTCACAACATATTCATATCATATGTGAAATACAAAAGTAACTGGAACATACTTTTAGGAATCAAAGTAAAATACCAATGATAGAACTTCACTGAAATCAAGGTAGCAATACTACTAGGAAAATATTTTACTAGTTTGTAAAATATAAATGATCAGTGAATAGTGTTTAGGATACCCACAAGAGCCTCACACACTCTTTTTAAAGAAATCTTTATGTATAACCTCAGAGATTTCAAAGTTTACCAAAGTTATTCATTGTCATTTCTTTAAGGCAACATTTTCCATGCAATGCAGCACTCTAGATGTCTTAAGAGACTACAACTGTACAAAAGGAAATTTGCCATTTATAAATAAGCAAAAAGAGGCTAAAACATGGCTTAGTATTTGAACTGCCAAACCTAATTTCACTTAGACATATCACCACCTGCAAGGAAAAGTACCTTATTTTTACTTGAGCTTTGTAACTATACAGCATGTGCTTTTTAACAAGACAAAAATCATAATTTTTTCCTTAATCGAACCTCTGTTTTAAACTGATTACACCCTCTGCTCTGTGGCTTTAGGAAAACTGTGTAGCATGAAGTTAAATGTAGCCACCTATTTCTGGCTACAGACTCTGCCCATCTAAATTTGTTTGATCAATGTGCAAAAATGTAAACAATGTTACAGAAAATAGGTACCATTTTATGTACTGAGTATGCATTCATGGTGTTCAATAAATGCTTGTGAAATGAACAGAAGGATAAACTTCTATTTCCACTGATGATGTTGCAGTTCAAAACTTTTACTTTATGAAAAAGGAAACTGAGGACCCGAGAGGTGCAAGGACTTGTCCCCAATCAGCAAGGCTTACTAGGGGTTGGATAGAAATCCAAATTTCTTAACTTCCAACTCTGCAGGTTTAATAATATTCACCAGAACAACCTAAATCACTTCTGTAAAAATAACTCAAAGCATGTGTTTTTAGTGATCACTGCTGTAGACAAAAGTTGGCATGTCAATACTCGTTTTATGTAGAAATGTTCTGCAGTAGCATGATTAACCGTAGAAAATTTTAATACACTTGGAAGCCACCTTTCCCACCTGTTTGTATGAAGTAAGGGGATGAAAACTGAATCAGTATTATCCAACCTTCAGGAGATTAGTCTATGCAAACATATTTCAAATCTAGATCAAAGAATTTTTCATTGGAGAAAATTTTATCCTTTCTATAGTATAATGAAGATCTTGGTCTTATTATCATGACCAAGAGCTTTATACTTGTTGTACCTAAATAGAAAAAAATAACAAAAGCAATAATTTCTAAGAGTTAAACAAACTACAAAATAAACAGCCCTTATATCAATAATATACTGATTCTGTGTAATATTTATACGTATATTTTTTAACTGACATCTTCTTTCAGATCACAAGACGAGATCATCCTGGATTATCCAAGTAGACCCTAAATCTAATGACAAGTGTCCTTATGAGAGAAAGGCAAGGGAGACTAGAGACATAGAGGAGAAGGCCATGTAAAGATGGAAGCAGAGACTGGAATGATGCAGATACAAACCAAGGAACCATCAGAAGGTGGAAGAGACGTGGAAGGATTCTCCTATAGAGCCTTCAGAGGGAATGTGGCCTTGTTGAGACCTTGCTTTCGGACTTCTGGCCTCCCGAACTGTGAGAATAGATTTCTGTTGTTTTAAGTCCCCCAGTTTGTGGTAATTTGTTACAGCAGCCATAAGAAACTCATACATCTCCAGACCAAGCAATCCATCAGCTTATTATTTCCAATGACTGCCACAGCTCATGTGCTCCAAACTGAACTCACTCCATCTCCTATCCCTGAAAAAACTCATCCTCCTCTCTCTGGAATTGACAACACCATCAATATAACTTCTCCTCAAATTATTTCACAACCCAACTCCAAATATTCACTAGACCCCATTTATTCTTCTTCAAAATCATGTTTTCAGCCCCTGTGACTGTTTGTTTTTCAGGCCCCTTAGTACAGTGGAACATCATTTTTATCGAGTCCCTGACCATCACTCTGGAATCCCATTACAGTCTTTCCTACAGGGACTATTATCTGTCCCAAAACAGATCTGACCATGTCACTCTCATGTGTGACCCTTTATAGCTTGATTGTCTGTGTTTCCTCCTCTGTAAAAGCAGCTTTACTGATGGACTGGTACAAACATTTGTATAGCGATATCACATATATATCAAGGACTTTCATCTCTATGGTGTATAGAAGACACCACAATAAGCAGATCTGCAAATCAGAGGCCTAACTCAAAGACCAAATTCTCTACTAAAGGGATCTGCAGAGTAATTAACTAGCTCAGCCAAAAGTTTTTGTTCTAGAAGATAAAACCCCAAATCCCTTGCAGTACATATGAAACCCTTTATACTCTATGCCCCATCTACTTTCGGGGCTTCACCTCAGTCACAAAGACCTACTGACAGGCCCTTTATTTAAGTGGTTCTTCCAAGTTTCTGTTCTTTGAAGACCATTAATATGATTGACGGCACTGCAATCCTCCTATTGCAGAATTATTTTCTCCATCTCTTCTTTTCAAACGTTCCACTTCTAGTCCTCAAACTCAATGGATTCTAACTTTAAAGCTACTTTGTCTTCTGTCTTCCCTGTTCTCACTGCTGTCAGAGTCAGGAAATCATTTTTGTGTCAAACATTTATGGTCAAGAGGAAAGCAGACTCCTTTAGGATTCCACAAGGAAAAAGGGTTATTTCTGAAAGTGTATTTGTTGGGTGCAGATGAGTCTTAAAAGTTATCAAGATCCAAAGCTTCACTAGATTCTGTTTCTTCTCTTTCTCCTTCCCAGCCTCCCTCTTTCTTTGTCCTGTTTTGTTTTCCTTTTTCCTCCTTTTCTCCCCAATTCCTTCTCTTTATCATAGACCACAGATCACATCGCCCCTTCAGCAAAAATTTTCAACTTCCCTTTCTTGTCTCCCCCATTCCCATCTAACTCCTGATAGACCATTCTTTCTCTAACCTCTAGTCTAAATTCAGTCAGTTTGTTTGATTGACTGACAAAATTATCAATTGTGGCAGAGAGAATACTGCACCCAAAGATGTCCACATAATCCCTGGAACATATAACTATGTTATATCCCATGGCAAATGGGACTTTGCAGATTTGATTAAACTAAGCATCTTGAGATGGCAAGTTTTTCCTGGATTATCTAGGCAGGTCCAATGTAATCACAAGGGTCCTTCTAAGGGAAAGAGGGAGGCAGCAAAGTCAGAGGCAGAGAAAGAGATGTGATGACTGAAGCAGAGGTTGGAGTGATAGGGGACCATGAGCCAGGGAACGCAGGTAGTCATCAGAAGGTGGAAACGACACTGAAAGAGATTTTCCCCTAGAGCCTGCACAAAGAACTCAGCCCTACCAATCTATTTTAGACATCTGATCTCCAGAACTATAAGATGATAAATTTGTGTTGCTTTACACCACTAAATTTTTGGTAATTTGTTAAAGGAGCAATTGGATACTAACACAACAGTGTCCCTAATTTCCAAGCCACCTCATGGATCACCCTCAAGCCTACAGTAGATGGCCCATGGATCAGGGGTTCAACCTCTGGTCAAGCAGTGGTCACCTCTGTGCTGTCTCTAGATTGAACATCAATTTTGTAACATGATTTAAAATGCCTACCACTGACTGACCCCTCCCTGCTGCTGCCTCTCCTATACTTCTCCCTTTCAATATGCAGAGGAATATACCATTCATTATCCCCATGATACACTGTCCTACTGATATATTCATTAACTTGGGATAGTCCCCTCCCCATTGAAATCCTACTCAACTTGCAAGATTCATCCATATTGTCTTTTATCTTCTACATGTAAATTCACCATGAACCAGGCAGCAGTCTCCACAATTGATGTTAGTCTATGCCAACAGTATGTAAAAGCGTATTGACAACTAAAACTGAACAAGTAAGTTTATGGTGAAATTCTTAAGTATATCACACGATTATTAAACAAAGATACTGGATAATTTTATTGTATTTGTCCAGTGTAAGGTCCATTTGTTTGTTAGACTTTTTCTAATTAAAAACATTTCAAATGAACATTAAAATTATTCTAGATCTAATTGCAAAATTTATTTTAAAAAGCAAGATAAATAGAAGAGAGGGATGTTTTTTCCCAAGAAAAAGTAGAGTGCACTTTTTTTTAACTTCAAAAAGTAAAGGAAAAAAGCCTCAGAAGTTACCTTAAAGGAAAAATAGGAGAAATGTTTCGTACTTTTTGACATGTTTGACAAACTGGGAATAAACACTTGGTAACATAATAAAACGCACGCAGATGCTGGGGGACTAGGTTGTCTCTTAATCATGTGGAATTAAGCTCACTGACATCCAGGAACACCCAAGAGAGCTGATACACATAAATCACATTGGCATGAGGTGGAAACACCCCACTTTCTCGCTCCTATTCAGTTAAATCTCCCTTTCTTTATACAGTAGCATAATTTCTTTTACTTCAAGAAATGATGATCCAAAAATAACACACACAAAGATTAGAACCTAAACTGTGTCTTTGGTTATTTAACTACCCGTATCTTTTACAAATTATCTGGGCTTACAGTTATGAGTCTGGGAAACCCTCAAGAGACTTGTTTTCCTCTTGCTGTCAGGAAGAATTGCATCTAAATCATTTTACACAAACAAGTGTCCATTGTCAATTTCTAGAAGAAAAGATCAACTCCCTGTGGTAGCCCTTTTACTCTCTAATAGCTGGCTGCTTTTGGTAGCTTTAATGATTCTTAAATATGTTCTAGAATAAGATGTAATCTTTGCATTATATATTATAGTCACTTCCTCTTCTCCATACGCGCTAATAATTGTGAATACTTTTTTTTCTATTCTGAAGTCATTTGCTTACGTTTCATTTATCAGTAATCATGAACTACACCCTTTTTCATGGTGGTCAATGTTGAACAATACTATTAAAACGAAAACGTCTGCATGATGACTATACTTCTTTAAAGCAGCAGTAAGTCTAGTAAAATTTCAATATAATAATATTTAAAGAATCATTTTCCTGCCCTTCTAACAGATTCTGAACTGCATTTCAACCTCATGAAAACACTCATGATTTGCAAAGATTCATTGTCTTCATATAAACCCTTAGCATATCTTAGACATTTTTTGCTTCAGTGGTCTCATATTATACATTATACTACTTTCTATTTAATAAAAAAACATTTTTTCTTAAATGTCTTTATTTTACCTTTATTTTTCTAATACTGATATAACCCAGGCTCAACATTAAAGCCACTCATTCATTCATTCACATAATCATTACTTCATTAAGACAGTTCCTTGAACCCTGACTCTGAAACACACATCATATTTGGCACTGTAGAGGTTATAAGCATACATAAATCATGGTTCTTGCACTTGTCATCTTATATTCTAGGGATGGATGTGAGAGCACGGAGAAACAGACAAAAGGTCTAGATCTCTTCCTCTTCCCTAATCTCTACCTCCAGGTCCCTCTAGCTTCATTTCTCTCCAGTGTCCCAAACTCTTAGGCCAAATCACAACTCACACTTCAGTTACCCAAAAGTGCTATACTAATAATACTTTGTATGTATAGATTATTTTCCTGCCCTGAATCCTATTCCAAACTCTCTTAGTTACACAAAAGAAAAATAAATATTTAAGAACAGTCATTATTAACAGAGGCCATACTATCCTCTTGGAATGACCTTGTAAAGAAATAGAATTTCATAGACTTTAACCCTTCAAGCAAACTAATGGTGATATTTTTATAGTTAAAAACAAGTTCTACAAAGACACAATGGAAATATTCAAAACAGATAGATTATTTCATTTGCAGACAAATACACTAATAAAGAAAATGGAAAGAGGGAGGGAGGGAGGAAAGAAGGGAGGGAGAGAGAGAGAGAAAGAGAGAGAGAGAGAGAGAGAGAGAAACAGACAGACAAAGAAACCAACCAACAAGAACACTAAGTTAACCTTTCTAAACTGGTTGAGATGCAAAGACCCTCCAAGCAAGAATTTGTTTTACATGTGGTTTCCGTACAGAATTCTACAAATGACAGCAACTCTGATTGCTACAATGCTTCACGCACTTGAGGAGAATATTGATAGTTTTTACCTCTTTCTTCAAATGTTGCTTATAAAAACTAAAAACAAGGTAAAAAAAATTGTTCCAAGAGAAAAATCTATTGTGTAAAAAAGGCTGAATATCTGCTCCCATAGATATTAAAGGCCTTGATTCTAAATGTATGCAAAACTTCAGAACATTACCTGAGAGACCAGACTAAATCCTTGACTGTTATAATCATACACATACACGAAGTGCTATTTAAAACATTATAAAGTTGAATTTTTAATATTTCAATCAAGAATGTTATGATAATATAATTGCCTTTTTATATTTAATTTGTTCCTTAAATTACTAGCAATGGGGGTGTAAGCCAGTGTGATAAAAATAATAGATCTCCAGCTTGTGTATGAAGAGCTCCTATTGCTTTCAAATTAGTTCTATTAATGAGAAGCAAATACCTACTTCTAAATTTTTATGGAATGACCATATGTGTTTACCTAAAGTAAACACCATACATAATTAACGTGCCTTAAAAAACTCAGCGTCACTGTGGGCAATATAATCATACTTAATATATTCTTGGTTATTAAAATAGCAAGTTCTGGTTTTCTAATGCTCACAGTGAATTAAAAATAATATTCTAGCAAAGACACATGAAAAACATTGGGTTTTGAATCATGTTTACTGAACTTTCAAAAAGGTTTACAAAATTGAAAATAAAAAAGAGAATTAAATAAGAAGAAAGAACAAGGATAAGTATCCCTCTTGGTTAATATGCAAGATCAAACATCAAAAATTGATTTTTATTCCCTGGCCTTGGTGCCTCTGGTTTTATAGGTTGGGCTGCACATGAAGATTGAGCCATTAATCTTTTAAGGAGAAGATGCCGAGTGCGCTCCTCTTATACTTGATCTACGGAGATCAGTAATGATGCTCTTCAGTAAGCTACATATCTGCTTCTTTCAACAAAGGTGCCATGGTAACAGGCATCAGCTGAAATGAGTGCAAGCTATGAAAGTATATGGGTAAAGTAATGTTATCTAAATTACACACTTAATATTCAAAAATCAAACAAACTTCCATCCAGTGAGACGTTAACACAGATACTGGGGGGAAGCTATCTTAATTCACATTATACAGAAAAGTAAACAAATCAAACATGCCACTAAATCTCAGTACCTGCCTTGTCATTTTTACAATATTATATATGAAACACATTCAGTTTTGGACGTATTAAATAGCTATGGGACAACTTTATTCGTAAATAGAAGAGAACAAGGTCTGAGAACTTTTGCCAACCTTAGGGCAGCATTTTATTACCACCCTCCTAAAGTAATCAGATCATTAAAATAAAATAAAAATTGAACTTAGGTCACTGAGTTTTCTCAGGTCTCTGGAGCAGAAGGAGATACGAATTTTCCCCATATTAGTATACAGAATGGAGCTGTCACCAACTATTTGATGATGGAAAAAAATCACATTTGCATTTTGATAAATAAAACATAGATTTAACATATACAAAAATTTTTTCAAATTATGTAATAAAGTATAACCACCAGAAAAATGAAGTTTTCAAGACTCAATCAGTATTTCCATTTTGCAAAGTTTCATTTTGTTATAATACTTATACAGATGAGTGTTTCTCTTCTATGTGGCCAATACCTCAAAGAGCCATGTTAAGTGCTTTTAACTAACTTTTAACTGCTATTCTAGAAAATATCGCAGCTTTCACCACCAATTACTTCCCCCTTCTACCTACTCCAACTTCCATGGATATGCTATGCAAAAGCTACTACATCATGATCCTGCCCGAGGGCTTTCTCTCATTCAAAAATATCCACCAAGAGGAACAGACGAAATAAGGTGTAAACAAAGAAACACTATTCTTTTCATATTGCCTACAACCACATCAATGGCAGATACAACAGCTATACAACAACCAAAAAGTTCTAGAGCCAATGGGCTCAAACTCCTTTTACTCTCATCCCTGTACTGTCATCCCCCTGAGCATGCACGAAGTACTTCCTAGTCCCTCCCCAGACTTTCTCCAAAGGTGGGGCTCATGAGAGCAGACTGCTCCCTATCTCCCTTGCATGGGGCCCTTTTCATTATAGAATCAAATATGAGTTTGAACCCTCTTAACCTAAGGGACTGAGAATGGTTGCTGCATCCCCATCTCAGTCCTTTCATTCCTTCTCCATTCTGAATTCCAAAGATACTTTTGTTCATGCGATTCTTGATACCACAACACTCTGTGGCCTCTTGCACATGGTATCTTCTTTTTCCCACTGTCTCTCTAGAACAGATAACACATTCTAGTGCTAGCAACTAAACACAGTACATTCCTTCCTCCACTGTACCCCAAAGCTATAGCTTCAAAAATTCTGTTACCCCCTCCCTGTAAAATGTGAGTGTGGTAAGCCTTTGCATTATCAGTGACTTGTTAGACATAATATAACTTCACACAGATAACAGTATTTATTCAATTGTCTCATACATTTTTCTAACTCCAAGTATCAACAGCCAACTGAAAACCAAGAGGTATAACATGTAAAATTTTCCTTAAGTCTCAAGATTATTCTATTTAGCAGCTGTTCTCATATTACCATTCTACTTTACCTCTATATTTCCTACTAACATATTAGGATGCTTCCCCATGACACTTTCTTTAATAACTCTGGTGGTTTTTTAAAATACTTGCAAAATAATTAAGCAATCAGCTGAAGTAAAATCCTAAAAAGAATCTGCCCTAAGCATAGCTGACATTGAAATGGTGACGGTAAATGTTAACATGAAAAAAAATTCACAGTATTTCCATGCAGAAATTTAAATGACACTCTTTATACAGAATGCTGAAAATCATACTATAAAATGAAACCAACCGCAAGCTTTTGGTACTGAATTCATTCCAATTCATAGTAATTAAAAAAACAAGCCACATCTTTTTCAACCTACTCCAACCTTTCTAATTCCCTGTGAGTTACGCTCCACTCACTTAAAGATAAATCTACAGTATTTCCACAATATGGATCCTTGTTAATTCTCAACCTCTCCACAAATGGTACATGTGTAAATGTAGCATCAGCACTTCAAGCCATAATGAGCGAAAAGGAAGGAACACTGCTTACCAGAACCTCTTTTGGTCACAACCTTCAAACTCTGAGTAAAAGTAGCATACAAGAGAATCAAGTGCGGAATTGGAGCTCTCATCTTCCAGCTCTTAAATGCTGTTCCCTAAAGCAAAGATAAAGAAGAAAAACACACATTTAAAAAACACATAGCAATATAATAAGATTTCTGTTAGGCTTTTAATCGTGCACAATTGGGGCAATTAATTCCACAAATAGAAAGAATGTGAACAGAATCCGTATTCTTTCTCCCTTAGGAACTTGGGGTTCAAAACCAGTAATACCAAAATTATGTCTCTATAGGCCCCCTACAATGTTTTAAAATCTTATGCTCAATTAAGGTTTACAATTTCTCTTTATTTAGTGGATGGAACTGTACTTAAAAAGTGGAAACAAGGGCTTCCCTGGTGGCGCAGTGGTTGAGAATCCGCCTGCCGATGCAGGGGTCACGGGTTCGTGCCCTGGTCCGGGAAGATCCCACATGCCGCGGAGCAACTAAGCCCGTGAGCCATGGCCGCTAGGCCTGCGCGTCCGGAGCCTGTGCTCCGCAACGGGAGAGGCCACAGCAGTGAGAGGCCCGCATACCACAAAAAAAAAAAAAAGTGGAAACAATCCCTTCAAAAGTACTATTTCATTAACAATTTATTTTAAATATAAATCACCAAACACACATTTTTTGACGTTCCATGCTGCAACAGATTATGGTTTTACTCAGTATCATTCTTTCCAATTGAGAAGAAATCTACGCCTCTAAAGATTTAATTATAGTTTTACAATTTTCTTTTTAAAAAACTCTAAAAGATACTTCCAGAGAACTTTAAGACTCTGTCTCCACTGAAATAAAGTACAATGTATATGAAAGCTACAGAAAGATACATCATTTCTTCCTATTACAAGGCTCTCAGAGGGATAACAGAAGGGACACTAGCCTAGTGTTTGGATTTCAAGAGGGAGAAATATTTCATTTGAAATTAACTGAAATGAACACTGTCTTCCTCAGAAAACCATCTCCCTTTTATTTTTGTGTAAGACTGAGATAGTAGAGCTCAAAGACTGAATTTCAAAAAGCAGCAAGTCAGAACACAGTTCAAATACATTGTCAATCCATGACAGCACAAGTTTCTTTGCAAGACAGTCGAGGACTGATCATCTTCAGCTTTCAATCACTATGACTTTATTAAAGATGAGGACGCTGAAATGGTGATTTGACAGTCACATTTTTTTTTTGCTCTCCTAAAGCCTCAGAAACCTGAGTATATTTAATGATGAATCCGTTCGCATTAATAAAAGTCTGTTAAAACACATTTTAATTCACAAAACAAAACTAAATCCCATTCACTTGCAGTAAAGTGTCACCATTATCATTTTAGTCAGAAAGTCAGGGAATTTTTAAAATAGCATTGAGAATAAGCTGTTTTAACTCCAGCTCCTGTAAATGATAATAGCCTCTTTCAGTTTTCTAACTGAGCACCTGGAGTTCACATAAAGACATAAATGAAACCTAGTCCGAAAAGCCGACTCATCAGACAGACACATCTGACGAACTTGCACATTAAAGTGCAAGCGTGACTCAGGCAGGCATTCCTAAAACCCCAATCCCATTTCCTAGCCACCGCACTAACTGGAGCGGCAGGAAATCTTCAAGTTGATACCTTCAGCCTTCAGGTTAGCAGTGAGCATCAGTTCCTCTCTCAGTGTGAGTTTAATCAGCACTGCCCAAGAAACTCCAGGATCCAACTATACACTGCCAGACCTTCCAGCTTAACTACCTTATTACTTTACTCTTGTTCAAGATACTATTTCCTCACTCATTTCATTTCTATAAGGTCTACAGGCTAGTTTATGATTCTGTTTCTTAAAATTAAATTGGTTTGGAAAGCATCAATTTGGTAACATCAAGATCCTTAAATTGAATCTCTCAAAACAGTTGTATATTAGGGAAAACAAAAAAGAATTATGGGAGCATTTCACACATTCAACATCTTGGTCAACCTACAGTAATCTTTACAAACCTCTTTAAGGCAATTTATTGTATTTTATATGGAAAGACATTAAATATGTCTAGTCATAGACATTCAAGCTTTGTTGTACTTGTTGCATAATTAAAATTCCTACCCAGAAATCCCAATGCAATCTATATATAAACATTTACTGAGGTTCTTATCTATTTTCTTATTGTCACATAGTAGCCCATACTATCAGCGACCTACTTTCAACAAGCTTCAATTTCTGGGTGGAAGGACCTGAGATTGTTTGCCTATTTCCTGTTAAGAATACCATTCACCCAGGCAAAACTATAGAGATAGAAGGCAGGTTACTGGTTGCTAGAGGCTGGGGGAGGGGAAACATTAGGAGGGTCTGCTAATGGGTACGGGGGTTCTTTGCGGCGAGGTGATGAAAATGTTCTGAATTAGACAGTGGTGATGGTTATACAACCAGGTGGATATACTAAAAACTACTGATTGTACACTTTTATAAATGGTACAGTTTATGTTATATGAATTATATCATAATAAAACTTACTCTAAAAACAAAACAAACAAAAAGAGTACCATTCACCACTTGGCTTCACATAAATCACTACTAAATCTTATGCAAAGTGAGCATATCACAGTGGTTATACGCAACCAGTCTGTCTGGGTTCTTAACCCCGTTTTGCTACCTATCAGCGTGTAATTCTGGGCAAATAACCTCTCGGCAAATAGTTTCTTCATTTACAAAACAGGTATTATTACAGCACATATAACACAGTGCCTAGAACAGCAGTGGCACACAGAACAATCGGAATAAATGAAAGCTACTGTTGTTACTGTTTTTACTGCAGTTGACTGTTGTCACCACTATCATTGTTATCATTACTATTATATTATTAACACTATTATAGACTCAATTCACATCCCTCTCACCTGTGAAACTTTCTGTATATACCAGCTCTCTTTACATGCTACCCCACACTATTGGCTTATCTCTTTAACTGTATGTCTTTTACTCTACCAGACAAAGTCCCTCCAGGGAGAACGTGTTTTATTCATCTTTTTTATTCAATGTTCAAAAAACACTAGCTGAAATAAAATGAATGAATGAAAGACTGAATGTGGTTGCTACTATATGCAGTTGAATTTTGGCATTCAAACTCATCATTTGATAAACACTTATTAAGCACATACGCGGTGGTGCAGTGGGGACACAAAGACAAGGTAATGCACTCTAATAAAGAAAGCTCACAGACCAATAAGGGAGACAAATCCTTACCTACTTAATTAGACTGGCCCTACTGCCATATGGTGAGTATAATGTGCTGAGGGAGTAGAGGGAGGAAATCTATTAATTCTGCTCCTGGTTGGATCTGGTGAAGTCATAGGAAAGAGCTTTCACAAGAAGCAGCATTTCAGCTAGGTCATAAAGGAGAGACTTTCTAAGGGAAAGGGAATTCTGCGTCTAGGACAAAGGATGAGTGAAATTGTCAGTCTGGTAGGCAGAATAAGGCCCACCCCTAAACATGCCCACAATTGAATTCCTGGATCCTGTGAATATGTTACCTTACATGGTGAACAGACTTCGCAGCTACTGTTAACTTGAAGATTTTGAGATGGGAGACTATTATCAGGGTAAGCTCAATGTAATCACAAGCATCCCTATAAAAGGGCAGTAGAAGAATCAGATTCAGAAAGAGGAAATATAAGGATGAAAGCAAATGTCAGAGACCAGAGTAATGCACTTTGAAGATGGAGGAACGGGACATATGCCCAGGAATTTTTGTGGCCTCTAGAGGTGGAAAAGGCCAGGGCGCAGATTCTCCCCTGGATCCTCCAGAAGAAATGCAGGCATGCTAACACCTTGATTTTAGTCAAGTGAGTCCAATGCATTTTGGACTTCTGACCACCAGAACTATAAGATTAAAATGTGGGGTCGTTTAAAGCCACTAAGTTTGTAGTAATTTGTTATCACACCAGTAGGAAACTATTACAGCAAGGATGTGAAATGGCAAGTTTCAGGTATAAAGTGTAAATAGACCACAACTTAGGGGCTGTAGGGAAAGAGGTTGAAGATGTCAATGTAGGATTCTGAAGAGCAAGATATGCTAGGTAAATGTTGGGACTTTTCCCCCATGCCCCCTACAATGTTTTCCACTCATATTCTAACTTCATCATCCAATAATATTTCATGCAGCTTTACTTTCTTTACCTTTTCTTAAATCATGAAAACAATATGTATACTGAATACGTTTCTTCAGAATACACAAGATGACTCATCTGAGATTTTGACCTATCCCTTCTCACATACTCCTAAGATTCTCTGCAGTATACACAATGAGGAGCCATTGGATGCTCATAGGTGAATAATCTGAACTGTTTTAGAAAGTATAGTTTGAAGGTAGAAGAAACTAGTTAACAGGCAGTGTTACAGGAAGATAAGGAAGAGAGTCAGCCTTAATGCAGTAGGGGTGAATAGTGGGAGAACAGAATAGATTTGGGAATAAATAGAGCTTAGTGATATTAAAGGAAGTGATGTTAAAAGGAAGCTTCAAAAGTGGATCTGAGGCATACAGTTTGAGTAACAAGGTCTATTATTATACTATTTACCGATATAAAGAAATACAGAAGACATTTTGGGCAATGAGGCTGCAGAAATACACAAAATTATATTTAGGGCATGTAGATTTCAAATTGCCTGTGGAATCTCCTATTAGAATTGTCTTGTAGTTAATTAAAAATATTTGCCAGAAACTCAGTAGAGAGGTGGAAGATAACAATGTTGTAATTGCAGCTGAAGTTAAAGACATGGATTAGGATAAACAGGAAGAAAGTGTAGACCACATAGAGAAGGTGAAGAAAGCTTATGCTTTCAACTGTGAAGCCTACAAATATTTACAATACAGTCATAGGGAATCAAAAGGGAGAAAAAGTGAGAAAGTCAGGTAGTAAAGGGAATGTGAATCAGGAAAGATATGGGTCATTGAAGCAAGCAAGGATATTTAAGGACACAATTATCAGAGCTTATGTATTATAAGGATAAAAAGAGGCAAGTGCTCGAAAATTAAGACACTGCTGGTGATACTGACCAGTCCTGTAATTAGACAAATGGGGGTACAATCAGAAAATTTAAGGAGGATAATCAGTTTCACTTGCTTGATTCTGAATGGTAGGATGTGGAGCCCACAGTTCAGAGTAAAGAAGTTGAAGCATAACTGTAGTTGAAAACAGGGAAGACTAGGACCTGTATGTAAACCGAAGCAAAGGGAAACAGAGCCAGAAAAAGGAAGTGAATCTAGAAGGGAAGAGACGTTAGTTCTGGGGAAGCTGGGACACCTTCTCTTATAGGTGGAAGAGAAAGTATGTATGTAGGAATACCAAGCTAAGTTTAGAAGAGAAATAGAGGGAAGTTGTACTCATTTGTTTTATTCCACTTAATATGGGTTGTAAAGCAGAGGGACTTGGTTCTAGAATGGGAATGAACTGGATTAAGAGTTTTCCTGCGTTAGGTTAGGCAACCTACTTCATCTCTACAAGTCTCAGAGTTCTCACCTAAAAAGCATAGACATAAATATGTGTCATATTTATTTCATTTGACTTTATTTCATTTTTTACTTATTTCCCCCCACAACATAGTAAGGTCCTAAATACCTACTTCAAAGTTTGACAACCTTTAAATAAAATAATTGTCTTTATGGTGTTTAACAATGACATTTAACTGTAGAAATTTTTAAACAACAGCTCTTTTCCTATGTCTCTGTTCTCTCCATTCCTGGCTGGTATATAATAATTATTTATGCTCCAACAATGAGCCATTATATTTTATTTAATCCTTAACGTTTTTATATTACTAAACTCAAGATTATACCATTTTTTCACTCTAATAAAAAAAATTTTAAGTATCCATTTGTGCATGACACAGATAAAGTATCTTACCAAGTGCACCATTTAAATAAAGCAATGCATGTTAAAGTTGTGGAATAGAGTCTCTATGGAGAGGATCAACAGAAGCTCTTACAGACTCTGCAACTAAAAGTTACCAAAAAAGCATGATACTTAAAATTAGTCCCAGGGAAACTTGTTTGTTATGTCATGGAACTATGATAACTATCTTGAGAAAAACCACCCACTCACAAATTTATAAAGATATCTATACATTTATTTTAAATTTTGTGAGTGCCCACTGTGTTTCAAATGCTGTTCTAAGTAGGAGGGATAAAAAATCATTAGGAAATGGTCACTGTGGCCAAGGATCACATGGAAGAGAAACACGAAAATCAACAATTATAGCAAAAGGGATAAGCATTTTAAGAGAAGAATTCTCAAGTCTATGGAAAGTGCTCAGGGCTGCTTGGAGAGGTCAAGAAAACATTCTCAGATGAGGCTGATATCTGGGCTGACTTTCGGCCTGGGTGGAAAGGGTTTAAAAGTGATGGGCAGGAGATTACAGGGAGAGGAGAACGGAAAGAGTACATGTGCATTTTTCAAATTTTCACTACTGAAAACAAAACTATATGTTTGACAAACTACTCAGTACAGGCTGGGTAGTAGAGAAGGGCCTATGTTTAGATCATCAAAAAGAAGTTTTAAGTCACTTGGGTAATTTTTTTACAAATTGGCCCAGATACATTTCTAGGCTTTCCTGTTGTTGATATTGCTGTTTGTTTAACACAATCCTAACCAGAAGATCATTCTTTCCTATAGAGTGTGGCTAGCAAGGGAATATAAAGGTTCCAGATCTTATAACCATTCTTCAATATTGATCATCAAATGTTAATTCATAATCTAAGAGGCCAAAATGAGAATAAAGTCTTCATCATATGGTTCTTGACAGATTCTCCTACAAGGTGATAAAGAATAGTCAGTAGTAGGGGCTTCCCTGGTGGCAAAGTGGTTAAGAATCCGCCTGCCGATGCAGGGGACACGGGTTCGAGCCCAGGTCCGGGAAGATCCCACATGCTGCGGAGCAACTAAGCCCGGGCGCCACAACTACTGAGCCTGTGCTCTAGAGCCCGCAAGCCACAACTACCGAACCCACATGCCACAACTACTGAAACCTGCATGCCTAGAGCCCGTGCTCTGCACGCAACAAGAGAAGCCACCGCAATGAGAAGCCCACACACCACAACAAAGAGTAGCCCGTTCGCCGCAACTAGAGAAAGCCCGCACACAGCAACAAAGACCCAATGCAGCCAAAAATAAATAAATTTTTTTAAAAAAGAATAGTCAGTAGTCAAATGCACATGTTCCTTATTTAAATATTGTCCTGAAAATTACACACCAGAGTACCTTGTTGTAGAGTAACCTGGCATAAAATGCTACGGAACGTCCTACAAACTAACAGGCTGGAGTAGCGGCTGCAGTTACTGCAGGATAATTGGCACACCAACTGGGTGGCTCCATATGAGGCTCAAAACTTAACAGAAGAATCTTGTAAGGAAAGGACTTGTTCGCTTCTCACAAAGTCTGGACCATATCCTTCATTGGGAAGCCAATGGTGCTTAAGGGACTAAGGGTGATAAAGCAACTTTGTATTATAAAGAGTTGACTAAACTTCTTTATAATCTACTAAGAAAATGAGGCCAATAATATAAATGAAAAATGTAAAACAAGACATAAAATATACAATGACATAAAACATTTACAAAACTTTAAATTTTACTAAATTTGAAAATTTTACATAATGGGTGGCTTTCTGGGAATGTAAATTTACAAAATTTACTAAACAAAAGAAAAACATGAATCAAACAAAAATCATTTAAAAATCCTAAATACCATTAAAGTATAAACTCCAAAAATTTTGACTACAGAAAATAATACAGATAAGGACTTTCAAACTTTCAAGGAACACGGTGTGTTATAAGGAACAGAAAATCATGATTATGGTTGTAAAAACATAGAAAACCTTACAAATTTGACAAAATAAAATTAGAACTACCATAAGTAATTTAATAAACTTTATAAAACTAGAATAACACTGGGAAGGGTAGTTAATGTTACCACTTAGCTTTTATCTAGAAATCCTAGGCAGTGAAATGAACCAGGAAGTAAGAATAATAGCTATAAATATGAGAAAAAGAGAAATGCAGAATTTTCATATTTATAGGTTACAGTTATAAAAACATTTTTAAAAGACCGTTCCATTATAAACAGAGAAAAATAATGTCCTCCAAGATGAAAATATTGACCATTTTGTCAATACTGATTAAAAAAAAGTCAAATTTTTCCAAGTGGAATTTTTATTTTGTTTCTTGAAAAATTAAGTCTAAATTTTGAATGCAAAAACAAACGAGAGAAATTTAGGAAAAAGAAGATGAATTAAGTAGGCCTTGCCTTGCAAGATACCGAAAGGCATTTTAATTCTAGACTAGTTGAAGCATATACTATAGCCACAAAAACTGATAAACTTATGAATGAAAAATATATACTACACTGCACCAGATATCAGAATACATAGGAACAATAAATGATAAAGAAAGCATGTATCATTAAACAGAGAAATGAAATTTGTCTGTGGTAGTAAAAATTGTGAGATGCCCCCCTCCAAGATTCCTACCCCCTGATGCACCCTGTAGAATCACCTCCCTTTGAGTATGGGTGAGGCCTATAAAGGTAATGGAAATCACTCACATGATTAGGCTATATTATATGGCAAAAGTGAAGATGTTCTGTAGTTGGAAAAAATAAACTAATCAGTCAATTTTAAGTTAATCAAAGAGAGATTACCCTGGGTGGGCCTGTCCCAATCAGGTGACCCTTTTAAAAAGGCTCTAGAGGTCACAGATGAAATATGTGAGAGAAATATGAAGTAGCAGAGATGTTCTCCTATTGGCCTTGAAGAAGAAACTGCCATGCTGTGAAGAGAGCCATATGTCATGGAATGGTGTGCAGCCTCTAAGAGCTGAGAGCCTCAGTCTTACAACCACAAAGAACTGAAGTCGGCCAACAACCACGTGAACTTGGAAGAGGACCTCAAGTCTCAGATGAATTTGGTCCAGCTGATACCTTGATTTCAGTCTTATGAGACCCTCAGTAGAGAACCCAGCTATTCTGTGCACAGACTCTTGACCCACAGAAGTTGTGTGATAATACACTTGTGTCGTTTTAAACTGCTAGATTTGTGGTAATCGGTTATGGTGCAATAGGTAACTAACACTTCACCTTAAATAGTCATAAATCCAGATAGAGATTTATGTGAAGAGAAATTTAATAAAGCATTACGTTTCTGATTACTAATAAAAAGAACTATTAAATTGTAGGGGATACCTATAACATGAAATATTATGGCAGCCTTTGCAAATAATTCTTGAAGTTAATCACTTGGAAAAATAGTCACAATAAAATGTGAAGAGAGAAAAACAGAATACAATGCTGTAGAGAGAGCATGATTCTTATTATGAATAATATAAATATAGATAGAAAAACAACTAGAAAAAAACTACATCAAAGCATGCAGTATTGATCTTAGCAATCATAAGTAGTTATACTGATTTTGGCTTCCCTCCATATTGCTAAATGTTTGCCCCATCTAAAAAAATATATACTGCTTTTCATAAAAATACATGTTTTGTATCATTTTAAAACTTCCTTAGAAAAAGCTTTAAGGTTTTAAGTGTCCATCAATAAATGAATGGATAAAGAAAATGTGAGATACACACACATACACACACACACACACACACACACTACTATTCAGCCTTGAAAAAGAAGGAAATCTTTTAATATTTGAATGAACCTTTGAGGGCATTATGCTAAGTGAACTAAGACAGGCACAAAAAGACAAATAGTGTATGATCTCACTTATATGTGGAATCTGAAAAAGTCACACTCATGGAAGCAGAGAGTAGAACTGTGGTTTCCAGAGGCTGGTGGGTTGGGGAAAAGGGTAGCTAAGCTCAAAGGGTATGAAGTTTCAGTTATGTAGTGTGAATATGTTCTGGAGATTTAATGTACAGCATGGTGACTACAGTTAACAATATTGCGTTGTACACTTTAAAGCTGCTGAGAGTAAATCCTTAATGTTCCCCCCACACTAAGAATAATGATAGCTATGTGAAGTGATACATATGTTAATTAGCTTAAATGTGGTAATCACTTCAAAATATATACATCTATCAAAACCTCAAGTTGTATACCTTAAATATACACAATTTTTATTTGTCAATTATACCTCAATAAAACAGGAAAAATAATTTTAAGATGAAGAGTTTTTATGGAATCAAATTATCCCAAGTTTTTTTAAGAATCTGGATGATTTACTATTATAACTCTATAAGTCAAAAATATAACATTTCTCAATCCAAGAGCCATCGAGATAAACCACACTGTGCTAAATATTCTGTCACTACAACAATTTCCAGTATTACCAGTCATTCGATCAACTTCAATGGGTCACTAATAAAAACACTAAGATAGCATTCAGAATCTAATTAAAATAGAGTCTGGACAGACACACACCCCCACACACATTTCCTGGTCTGTTTATAATACGCATTAAATTGCTTGGAGCAGATAAATAGGCCCTAAGTATTGACTGGATAACTGAAAGAATGAGATGTATACTAGAGAACAGCGATTCCCATAAAAGCATACACAGGATAGTACTTTAAGGAAAGATTTGAGACTCTGGAATGAGCAATAGAGATTACTGGATATCCTTCTAATGGAAAGTTGGGTCTCTGGGGATTATCTGATCCTATATGTGCACCTTTGTCGTTGAAAATGCTATTTTACAACTCTGTAAAGATAAACTTCTAGAAAGCTAACAGCAATGCAAGTAATTCTTGTCCCTAGAAATGCAAATCATTTGTGTCTAGTGGGATGCAACTGATTATTGCCCTATGCATAGACCAGTTGTGGTAAATCCATTCCAAAATTCCTTTACTGCATATAAATTTATGGTTCTTTGACACCTCCTCTGAATTGGTTGTAACATCTCTTTCAGTTCCTTCATGAATAAGTCAAATAAATAAATCTTTGACATGTGCTCATTTTATAGTTTTATGAGTCATGATTTTTGAAAATTATGCTCTATAACTATATTCATTTACTATAATAAATGAATGCTTTGAGATAAGAAAATTAATTTTTTTTAAGTTTAAAGAAGAAATTACAATAAGCTACTCTCAGTTAGATTTTGTATTCCAGTCGGTGCTTAGTATCATGATACTTTAATCAGAAACCATGTGAACAACAATATAAAGACACCTTCAAGGCAGTTAACTAAGAGATTAGGGGAATTACAAAGACGCACAGAAGAAGTCTACTTCCATAACATTATCATCAACAAGAACTGAATGTACTTTGAGACACTAGGCCTTTCTCTCAGCTTTGGAAAGGCAGGGGAACTACCCATCTTAGGGGAACAGTGACAAGGATGCAAGCTTCCTAGAAAAAGGCCTCAATATCAAGGTCACTGGAAATTTATGCAGTCATTCCTTGCAAAGTCTAGAGTTGCTTAGTATAACCAGTTATAGGTTAGAAAATACCTGGCACTAGCTGGTGCTTGTCTGTAAAGAGAAACCCGAAGAAATACACAATGAAGGTGGTTAAGTGCATACACTCAGGAGTAAAACTGCCTGTGTTTGAAGTCCAACCCAACTTCTTACCAGCTGTGCAGAGTTGGACGAATAAATGATATTTAATATCTCTATACCTCTATCCTCTCATCTGTCGAGTGGGCAGGGGAAAAGTCTCCACATCAGAGGATTACTGTGAAAATCAAGTATGATAACGTATGATTAACATTAAAACACTGGTGCTTAGTTAGGTGTGTATTACCCTTTATTGTTATGAGCCACTGAACATTTACAGGGCTATGCTAATAACTACAGACTTAACTGAATTACCTATATGTAATAATTCTAAACTGAAATTACCGGGAACTATTGGAGAAATGGAAATATTCCATATGCTGCCAGAAAATTCTATAAAATTCAATACAACTCATACTTACTTGGTGACAGGAGAAAATCCAGTAAATGGATGAACCTGACTAGCTAAAATGGAAAGTGCACTGTGCACAGGAATAGAGAGCATAAATAAAAGCACTACACAGTTTCCATCTGCCACTTTTCTAATTCACCTTTCTTCCACCTTTCATATTCACCATGCCCACCACTGTAATTCAGCTGCAAAAGCTCATACCAAAGAAATCTGGGGGGTTCTAAAGTCAGCAGATTGGATGAGGCAAGTTACAAGCCCAGGGAGGAAAAGCAAATATATTCCATCATCGCTCTTGTGGGCTGCAAACATGATCCTAGCCGAGTGGATTTGCCCTCCTTTGTGAGCTCTTCCTGCCAATGTATTAAATGAATAGTTGGATAAACCCTACTCTTATCACATTTCTCTGTGTTTAAAATTCAACATGTCAAAGAAACTTACTGCAACTCTCAAGAAAATTTGGCTTTATGTTAATTAGAACTGCAATATTTGATATTTGTTATATGTGGCAAAAAATACTTAAAAGCTTTCTTTTTCCAGTTAAACTCAATATGCGCACAGACATAACTTGTGAAGAGAGTAGGATAGTGGGAGAAATGCTAAGGAAGGCAGCGCTCCTCAACCCTGGCTACATCTTGGGATCACTTGGGGAACGTTAAGCATTCTTGAGAGTTCCCTATGGCAAGCTTTCTCAACCCCACTGCTATTACCATTTTAGGCCAGACAGTTCTTCGTTATGGGGGGCTGTCCTGTGCGTTGTAGGACGTTTAGCGGCATCCATGGCCTCCACCCACTAGATGCCAGTAACACCTTCCTCAAGTTGTCGTTAGCAAAAATGTCTCTAGACATTGCCAAATGATCTGTGGTATGGCTGGTACCACCATATCATACGTTTAATCACTAATCAGAATAATTAGCTCTATCAGGCAGATAAAGATCAATTCTGAGGCCAACAAACTAGTCATCTTTTATAAAGGTGCTTTGTAGTAACCCCTGGGTACTCAGTGAGAACATGACCACCAAACCTGCCAGGAAAAGAAATTTGTCCTATGTGTCAGGAGGTCAATAGAATCCTTTTTTAAAGGAAACAAGACACAATGACAAACCTCTATACTTGTTTTTAAAAGAACTGTTAAAACTAAAAGACAGTGAGTGCATTTGTGTAAGAGAGAATAATTGATGACCCTCAAAGATGTCCAAGAACTAATCCCTGGAATGGCTGAATATGCTACCTTACATGGGAAAAGTGACTTTATAGACGTGACTCATCTAAGCATCTAAGGGCATGGGGAGATTATCCTGGATTCCAAGGTGGGCCTAATGTAATCACAAGGGTCCTTATAAGAGGACAACAAGAGCATTAAAGTTAGGGAGAAGGCCATGTGATAACAGAAGCAGAGATTGGAGTTATGAAGCCATGAGCCAAGTTACGTCAGCAGCCACCAGGAGCTAGAAGACTAAGGGAACAGATTCTGCCCTGGAGCCCCTGAAAAAGCAGCCCTGCTGACACCCTGATTTACAGCCCCATAAAACTCATTTCATGCTTCTAACCTGCAGAACTGAAAGAGAACAAATCTATGTTGTTTTGAGCAACAAAGTCTGTGGTAAGTTGTTACAGAAGTTAACAGGAAGCTACTACAACAATGAAGAAGCCAGAAACTTAAAAGAAATATTCTAGTTTAACACCATAAATATTCTAGTTTACCTATCAATATTTGTAGATATCTGTGATAATTATTTACACATTCATATCTGATTTTGCATATTCTGCTTTCAGTATTTATTAATGACAACCGATGACCTTTTTTGAACACTTACTTAATGCCAGGTATGTATCTAAGTACTTCACATAAATCAATTTGTTAATCCTTACAAATTTTCAATTAGGTAGGTAAGTTATTGTTGCCTATAAAAGTTACCATTCCCAAAGCTATACAGCTACAAAATGTTTTCAGGTCTTCCACTGACAATACTTTAGTCAATAATAAATAAAACAAAGTTCTGAGACCTCTGATGCAAATATATCCACAAAGAGAAACACATACAATCCATATCCAATGATTCACCTGCAGGCAGTGTTATTATTTCTTTGGACAGTGTGTGTTTACAGAGTCCATGCGTAGACTGAGATTCTTTCCATGTGCTGTTTCTGTGGTTTTCAACTAGGTATTTTCTACAGTCACTCAACTCAAAGGTATTCACTATCTGAGGGTCCTGTTTCTTTACCGCAGAAGCTGCACTATCTCCTCAAAGAGAATATAAATCGCTTTAAGCCTGTCTGATCTGGTTGCTACGTAACTTTCCAGCACTTAGCATATAGCTTTCCTTGCTTGGGATTCTTCTAAGAATTGAATTCTAAGATTGACTCCTCTTCCAACTGCATCAAGAAACATAAATTCTTGCCACCTCCACAAGTTTGCAAGATCAGAGGTAAATCAGCATTTGGTATCTACTACTTTCCAGAATCTACTTAGAAGTTCTGCATGTCATCTTGCTCTCTGGTGTTGTAACGGGTATATAAACTCCTTGCCCCACATATGCCATGCACTATCCTACATACTGGAGTATCGGAGACATAACAGGAAACAAGACAGTTCAAGACCCTTCATTCCTACCAGGCAAAACACAAGCAGACAAGTAAGTAACACACTTTGTTTAATGATAAATTTTGTGAGGAAAATAAAATAGGAGTACAGGAAAAAGAGTGATGTGGTATAGAAGTTACCGTTTTAATTTCTCCAAGGTCTTGCCTGTAACTTGGAACTTAAATCATGAGAGGGAGCAGTACATGCGGATATGGAGGGAAAACATCACAGGAAGAGGAAGAGCATATGCAAAGGCCATGAGACCAGAACAAGCTCAGCATAATTGTACAAAAGAAAGAAGGTCAATATGGTTGGAAGACATTGGACAGAGGGGAGAGTGGGACTAGGTAGAGCATGAAGAAGAGGCTGGGGCCAATTAATGTAGGGACTTGTATTTTATTTTATTTGTAGTAAAAAAAATTATAATAATTCAGAGTTTAAATAAGGGGACTGTTGTGGGTCTTCCCAAAAGATGTTTAAGTCCTAAACCTAGGTATCTGCATATGAGACCTTATTTGGGAATTGGTTCTTTGTAGATGTAACCAAGTTAAGATGAGGCCATGCTGTGTTACAGTAGACCCTAAATTCAATTACTGGTATCCTTAGAAGGACAGACACATACTCACAGGGAGCAAACCATGTGATAATAGAGGCAGAGACTGGAGTGATGCCAAGAAAAGCCAGGATTTGCCAATAACTACAAAAAGCTAAGAAGAGGCAAGGAAGAATCATCCGCTAGAGACTTCAGAGAGAGCATGGCCCTGCCAACACCTTGGTTTTGAACTTCGAGCCTCCAGAACTGTGAGAAAATAAATTTCTGTTATTTTAAGCCACTCAGTTTGTGGTAATTTGTTGCTGCAGCACTAGGGAACTAATACAGGTACTAGTAAGATAATATAAGTTATTTAAAAATTTGCCTTGACTACCATGTAAAAGGAGGACTAAACTGGATCAGGAATAGCAAAAAAAGATAATAATTAGGCTGGAGGCTAATGAAGTAGTTCAGACAAGAAATGATATTGGCTTAGAGTTTTAACAAAGGTAATGGTGGAAAGTCATCACACTACAAATAATAAATGCTGGAGAGGGTGTGGACAAAAGGGAACCCTCCCTCCTGTTGGTGGGAATGTAAATTGGTACAGCCACTATGGAGAACAGTATGCAGGTTCCTTTCTCCTAGGTATGTATCCAGAAAGATGAAAACTCTAATTTGAAAAGACACATGCACCCCAATGTTCATAGCAGCACTATTTACAATACCCAACACATGGAAGCAACCCAAGTGTCCATCAACAGATGAATGGATAAAGAAGATGTGGTGTGTGTGTGTACACACACACACACACACACACACACACACACACACACACACACACACTGGACTATTACTCAGTGATAAAAAAGAATGAAATAATGCCATTTTCAGCAACATGGATGGACCCAGAGGTTATTATACTAAGTGAAGTAAGCCAGACAGAAATCTGTGTGAAATCTAAAAGAAAATGATACAAATGAACATATATACAAAACAGAAATAGACCCACACACATAGAAAACAAACTTACGGTTACCAAAGGGGAAAGGGATAAATTAGGAGTTTGGATTAGCAGATACATACTACTCTATATAAAATAGATAAACAACAAGGACCTGATGTATACAGCACAGAGAACTATATTTGATATCTTGTAACAGCCTATAATGGGAAAGAATTTGGAAAAAATATACATATATAGAAAACTGAATCCTGTTGCTATACACATGAAAGTAACAGAACACTGTATATCAACTATTCTTCAAGAGAAAATCATCAGACTTAGTGTACAATTTGAAGATAATAGTAACAGGAGTTACCAATATATTAGGTGTGGTCAGTGAGTAAAAATGAAATCAAAGATCACTCCCAGGTTTAGCCAGAGAATAGAGGTGTACTGTGCTACCATTAATTGAGAAGGGGAAGGCTAGGGGAATAACAATTTTGAGAAGTTAGGAGGATGTGATCCTTTTTGGATACTTTAAGTTTGAGATGCCTTTAAAATATCCAAGTCCATTTGATATATTAGCACGGTGGGCCTGTAATGATCCCTGCCTCTTGGTTGTGGGATGAATCAAGAGACTTGTTAATAAGGCCAAAGTGACAGGATGTCATTTCTGAGATTAAGTTACAAAAGACTGATTTCCATCCTGCTGGCACTCTCTTACAACTTATTCACTTTTATGAAGCCAACTGCCATATTGTGAGCTGCCCCATAAAAAGCCCATATGGCAAGAAGTGAGGGTGGCCTCTGGCCAACAACCAGAGAAAAACTTGGTCCAACAACTTTTAAGGAACTGAATCCTGCCAACAACCACTGAGTGAACTTGGAAGCAGATCCTGCACCAATCGAACCTCACGATGACTGCTGCCCCAGCCAACATCTTGACTGCAGCCTTGTGAGAGATCCTGAGCCAGAAGACCCAGCTAAGCCACACTCAGATTCCTAACCCACAGAAACCATGAGACTGTGTTTCATTTTAAGACACTAAGGTTCTGGTAAATTTTTTTTATGTAGCAATAGATAACTAATACAGATGGGGAGAACGTGGATGGAGTCTGAGCGGCAGACATTTATTTAGGAGTCATCAACATATAGATTTTATTTAAAAACTAGATGTCGTCACTTATGGAAGGAAGATAGAGAAGAGGGCTCATGAGTGAGGCCTTGAGCTACGACTTAGTGAGGCCACACAGAAAAAGAGGAATCAGCAAAGTAAATTAGGAATCAACGAGGTAGGAGGAAAACCAGGAGAACCCAATCAGAAAGGTAGTATGATTACTTCAGGAATGCTCAACAACTTGGGTGAAGGCAGGAAGCAGGAGGATAGTTGGATTTCACTGGGTTTGGGGTTGTTTTCAAGTGAGTATAGTAGACAAAATGAAGAGGCAAGAGTTTTAAGAGTTGAACAGGCTGTAATAGTGTTGGATCATGAAACTGCACCAATAACTTGCTCGTGTATATGATGTCCATGCCAGAACCATATTTTTTCTAATAGTTTAGACTTGCCAATATAATGTCATGCTAATTGAAAGCTAACTTGGTTCAAGTACTCCCATAGAATGGTTTATGATAATGATTAAGAAGTAGACACACATAATTTGACAGACTGAAAAGATCCAGTTCCCTTTAGCTGCTTGTGTTTTAACTCCCTGGGTAATATATCCAATGTTTGCTCTTAAAAAAATGCTTTCAAGCATGATGGAGTCTAAATACTCTCACATTTCCTGCCTGGAAGCTAGTCGACTGTTCTCTCTCTGTTAACTTCGATGCAAACTATGGACTTGACATTGCAATTTAACAGGATTTACAGCTTGTTCTTGGAAAAATAGGCGCAATTTTAAACTCCAGTAGATATTATTGCAATCATGCCAGCAGAAAACCTAATTCTGAGAAACCTATGGGCTTCAAGGAAAATACATCAAAAAATAGTTGCTCATCAACACCATGCAGAGAACCATGTCATCGACTATTCAGCAGACAAAAAAATGTACCTAAAATATTGTATGGGGCAACATGATGAAAAACCACACTGATATTATCATCCCCAATAGCAGGATCTAACCTTCCCTGTCGAGGGAATTTCTCAATAGACTACACCATCCTTCTGTTTTCCATCTACCAATAATGAAATGCTTTGAGCCACAGGGGCAGAAAGCCCTCTTGATCCGTATTTGTCAGTACTACTGAAACCACTGTTTTTTCACCTAGTATTTACCATTTATCTTCTATAACAATTCTTTCTAAAAGCTCAACTATGTTTCATTAGCAATATTCAACCCTTTAGAATGCTTAATGATATTATCCATTCAGCTACATTAATTTGATTATTTTTAAATGGTGTACATATATATACCTATTGCTTTTAAAATCGTATTTATCTAATAGAAAAGCCCTTGAAAACATCAAGTCTGAAAAGAAGTGTTTAAAGGTGCCCTTGGAAGGCATTTCCCAAGATCATTCTATCAACATAGGCCCTGCCTTTGCTCCTAAAATTTCCTCCATTAAAAGATGACAGGTTTGGGAGAACCCCAGATCTTCTGTACTATGATACACATGCTTTGTTCCATCCCATTCTTGTTTTTCAGGCCACTTCACTTAAAAATTTAATTCATGGTGATTGACACGCCCACTGAAATTTGTCTACAATTAATATATTCTAGCAGCTACTATCATGCATTCCTTCTCTTCTCTTTGCTCACGTGGACTTTCTCCCCTAAAGACATCACTTGTTAGAAATATGCTGGGTTGACTATTTTCCTGCCAAAAGCTGCAGATTCTAATTAAATAACTCGGAGAAAAGCAGTCATAAGAAAAAGCTAAATTACAAGGCCTTGGGAATGCAACTGTTTCCAGGTGGAGGAAGGACAGCCGGGATGATATAAACTTCCGTTAGCCTCTAAGAGGAGACAGAGTGGCATAATGAAAGCCTGTTGTCCTTTGTGTCCTAATCCTGGGTTTGAATCCCAGCTATGTTACTTCAGGGAAAAATAGTTCATATCCTGCAACCGATTTTCTTTATAAGACTAGGAAACAAAGTAACAGCCTTGCCTACCTCAAAACACTCTGTAATGTAAAATATTACCCTCCATGTGTAGCATACTAACACTGGAAACTGACTGAAAAATACTATTTTGTATAAGCAGCATTTCTCTGAATAGTTCAACTGGTCCCACTTATATCAACCCATTTTTCAACAGACATGAGTTGGTATCCTCATTTATCCTCATACTGTATGAGGTCAAATAATTTATAATTAGATGACTTCCAAAAATAAGCAGATACACAGGATTGCTTTAACATACCAATTTAATAGATCATTCACAAGTCTTTAGCCTTCAAAGATCAATAGCACTGCTTCCTACATAAACTTTGGTAGTTGGAGGTTTTTAAAAAGTAGGGCCGCATGTCTAAATCACTATTCGAGGAAGCACCATATTTCTTAGAGCTAGAAAGCACTGCCTGAATTTCCTTGTGTATATTCATACATATAAGCAAGAGTGCATTTAAAACCCATTGTAAAGGCTGAAAGGAAAAGATCATCCTTCAGTTGTACTCAGTAACAATGCTGTGTCTGGACAGACAACATGTTCTTCCAAAAGTCCAATCAAAACTCTATTATTTCAATTATACTAATTGATTCACCACCAGAGGCTGATGAAGGTTGACCTTGAGGACCCTTAAATTACACAGGCCTCTTTTAAAGCCCTGTACTGAATTCTGTAGTTGTAATTTTGCATCCTTTCTTCTTATAGAATAGGGCCAAAATTGTATAAGCTTCAAGGCCCATCAAAACTAGATTCTCCCTGGCTCACCATACATACTTAAACTACACACCCTCATACTTCTTGTCAAGTTGATGAAACATTTTCCCTTCTCTAAAGACCTCAAAACATTGAAAATATAATGAAATAACAAGCACTTATTCACCATTTGGTGGAGACAGTCCTTCTACATGGATTACCAGATGGTAATTTACGGCACACAGACTTCTGGAAAGTAGCATTGATGTATGGAATAATAGGAAGAGCAGTAACTTGGCAGTTAAGAGACCTAGATGTAAGTCTAGAGTGCCACACCACCTGCTACCATTAAGATCTTTGCAAAGTCATTTAACCCCTCTAGGCTTTAGTATTCTTATCTTTGTGATAAAAGAATTACATGAGATTAACACTAAAATGTCCTCTTGGAAAATGTAAAATTATGTATTCTAGCAATATTCTTCAAAGTCATATCATTTTAGACTGAATCTCATACTGCCACAAACAGATTCAATAGCAAGAGAGCACTCCTACACTCAGGACCCTGGGAAGTGTCCCCTAGAATTATAACTTTGGTCAGCTTTCTTCATCAACTTGAAACACAAGAAGACATACATACTCATCGTAACACAACATGCTTCATCAAATGGTCCAACAGTCTATAAGTACTACTTTAATTATGGGGCTAGAGAGCAAAATTTCACATGTAAATTACTGTCAATGTTTCCTTACTTGTTCTCATCATAGTGATATTCAGTATATCCAAGTATAATTAAATAATATTTACTTCCTGGATAACTATCTCTAATGTGGCTCATCCATTTCTCCTCTTCCACGTACATGTCATTCCTCCATTGAGAGCTGGAGTCCATGCCTCCACGCCTCTCAAATCTGGGCTGCCTTTTGGACTCAAAAAATAAGTAGAATACATCAGAAATGACATTCTATATATTCCATGTCATGCAGAACTAAATAACTAGAATATTTCTTACACTAAACCAAACCCCTTTTTTCTTTTTTCTAAATCTACCTATATAATACAAATACAGGCTGTAATTCAACTTAGATCCTTACACTGTTGATTCTTTTCATGTCAGGTATAAAGGAATGGGTCTCTGTGGTATTTCACTTCACACTCAGTGACCTCATTTGACACTGCAGCTTTTTTTTTTTTTTTTTTACTAGCTATGGCATTCTTTTGATTCTTTCTTTTTTAAAAAATATTTCTTAGGGCTATTCTCTCATCTTCAGGTATCCAATCAACAAATGAATAAACGATCTTTACACCGAAAGAAATAGCTATCATAGTTAGACTGCCATATATAACAGAGAACTAATTCAATAGGTTACAAAAACATTATCTTACAAGCAATGTTATGCTGATTAGGAATTTCAAAGAACTGATGATTTGACAAACAGCTATAGTCATTTGATGCCTAATCACAGCAAAAAATTGATATTAATACTCCAGAGTCAAGGAAATAAACAAAACAAAGACCACTTGTTTTTCACATAAGTTCTAACAAACACAATTTTACTCTATGCACTAATGTTAAATTAGAACAAAGGATGCTTCCTTCACATAGCTCTTGGAATTCTTCATAAGGTTTATGACTGGTAACTGCCAACAGGAGCACACAGTACCAATTCTTAGTGTCATAACTGTGCTTGGAAAGAGAACCAGTTCTAAAATAACTACTATCCAAGTAGCAGATGTGTTTGTAGATCAACACATTGACTTTTGTATAACACAAAATAAAGATCAAAGTGCACAAAATCAATGTAGCCAAGATGATGGCAATCAGAATTTTGTAGAAGTAGACCTACAGTTAGAACTCCAACTAAACTGAGTTACATTTTCATGAACATAAAATTCGAGATGATAAATAAAAACCTCCATCACATGTTTAATATTCATGGACTGTTTAGGACACTTGAGAAATTAGAGCCTACTACATCTTTTAAAATACAAACAATTAAAATGCAGCAAGGGATTTATTCAATAACATTATGATCCTCTATGTAATAGATATATTCTAGGTATGCATATTGGCATAATAGTGACATCTGAGCAATTATCATTGGTTAATTCGAGGTTAGTTATGTGGAGTCTAAATCCTCAGACTTCCAGAAAAGAGTCTGCTTATATTCCATGATTATTTTTTTAACTTTTTTGCATTCTCTTGTAGATAACTTCTGAGTTGTAAAGAATTTTATAGGTCATTGCATAAAATCCATGCTTAGCTTGTGAATATGTGTACACATGCACTCACACACAGACCACAAGTTCAGGCAAAATTCATATATATATATATATCAGTCCTGAGTTCCTTTCATTATAGCCTTCTCCTCATCATCAGATAATTCAATTGAGAAGACACTGAAAAGTTCATACAGTTATTCAATTATTCATGTAATTTTCCATATCAGTCATCTCAGGTGTCACTTCAGAACAGCGGCAAGTTGGACCATGGATAACGGTGGGTTTGAGGTTTTTTTTAAGATAGAGAAAAGGGGGCTTCCCTGGTGGCGCAGTGGTCGAGAGTCCGCCTGCCGATGCAGGGGATACGGGTGCGTGCCCCGGTCCGGGAAGATCCCACATGCCACGGAGCGGCTGGGCCCGTGAGCCATGGCCGCTGAGCCTGCGCGTCTGGAGCCTGTGCTCCGCGATGGGAGAGGCCACAACAGTAAGAGGTCCGCGTACAAAAAAAAAAAAAAAAGATAGAGAAAAGGCCCTACCACTGATTAGACAGCCAAAGTCAATGACATTTCACACTGAAGTCAAGAATGGGCCATTAAAACCTATTTAACCTAAGATAAATTGATTGGAATGGAAGTCTTAGTGATTGTAAGACTAATTTTAATTGATTTGCTTTCTAGTTTTCTAGAAGTTACCAGTATTTGGGTTGTACATACATTCAAGTCCAGATTCTTAGACTTGGTCTCTCTCCAAACTCCTTTTCTAAGTCCTCGTTCAAAGGATTGAGTCTTTAGAAACTGTAGCTTTCTGAACCTTCTGTTTGTGAAAAAGTAGAATGCATTTTTCCCTTGCCCCATCATAGGGTCAGTTTGGGAAAGAATCAGAAAGGGTTACGGAACATTAAGATTTCTCATTAAGAAGATGAATCTCCAGACATATATTTTTCTACTGGGTACAAATATAGTACATTACAGTGGTGAGAGCTTCCCTTCCAAAGAAACACACAGGAACCTTCTCAAGTAGGAGTTTTACCTACATACCAACTTGTGATTTTATTACCAGTTTTAAACACATTTATTCCAATTTTCCTCAAGCATGCCAAAGAGGAAGACTGGAAAAAAGAGAAATCAATTAACTTACCCTTATGTTTTTCAATTATATTCTATGGAATCCTGAATCTCCAAAAAACTCTAGCTATTATTCCATGGTATTTTTCAATATGAAGACTGAGCTTATGTAAAATTACCAATACTTCACCATTTTAAGTCAGTGTAAGAATATTAACTTTCAAATATTCAAATTACATTCTCATCTTCATCTTTGGAATGTACATATTATCCAAAGAGCAAAGAAAAATACCAGAAAGTGGTACCAATTAAGTACTATAACCATTCCATTAGCTGTTTTTTTTCCATTTTCTTTTTTCACTTATATTTTCTTATATAACTTGAATCACTGCAACAAGTCAGTTAAAACTGTATTCATAAAGATCACAAAATCATAAATATTTGATCAATCTTACATAATTTATATATTTACAATTGTAAAAACACTGGAAAGCTATGACTTAGAGCCGGGGTCAGCAAATGACAGCCCACATGCCAAATCTGGCCCACTGCCATTTCTGTAAAGCCCACAAGCTAAGATCGTTTTTGCATTTTTAAATAATTGGGGGAAAAGGAAGAATGTTTTGTGACAAGTGGAAATTATATGAAATTCAAATTTCAGTGTCCATAAATAAAGTTGTACTAGAATACAGCCATGCTAAGGATCACTCTCTATTTGTGAATCAAAACACCATTTTGGTCCTCTGACACTATTTGTTTTTTAGGTGAACAATTTTCAGAGAAAATGCAAATCATGAAAGTAGCATGTCCAACAGCTACATGACTTAGATAAATAGTGAGGGGGGTTTTCCCCACATATTCAGATATCTGAAAGTTCAAGTGCCTTTTAGGAATGGCAAAATCTTTAAGAAAAAGCTTTATTTATACAATATTAGGTAAGTAAATTACCGAGCATATTTAGGTGCCCCTGAAGTACCTGTATTTGATAACTGAGGAGCATGTGGCCATCTTAAGAGCTACATAAATTCTTTTAACTCACCCACCTCTATGGTAGTAATTTAAGGAGTAAGAAGGTAACATTTCTGATTTTCAGTTTGACTTCTGATAAAATTACTTCGGACATTGTACTGAAAAGTCATTCTTTGAATAGATATTATAATTGAGAAGTGTACAGTTTTGTGCCTCAACAGGTTAGATCTTTACAAGAGTACACTTCTCTATTCATGTCAAGCCGCAAATCAGAAAACAAAATTGTTATCAATGACAACACTTAATCTTCAATCTATAGAAGAGCTCAGAGGACATAGGATCCTCTCAAAACAACACAAAACAACTTCCCTGACCCTCACCATGTACCTCCCCCCTTCCCCCCAGAATGAGATATTTTATTTCCCTCAGTAACAATCTTCAGATTTCAACAACAGTCTCTCCAGCTCGGACAATATATATTCCTTTCTCAAAAACCTTATGCTTTCCTTAATAATCAAGGCAACAGATCAAATTTTAAAACTTTGGAGTTGGCTTTTTCTTTCTTGAGGTAACATAGTGTCCAGTGGTTACTGAAGTATGGATTAAGGTTTGATTCCACCAGCAGCTGGTGTGATCTGCTTAAGTCTACTAATTCTCAATGTCCTCATCTGTAAAATGGAGTTCACAACAGAACCTACCTCATTGGGTTGTTGCAAAGACTAAGTGAGTTAACATAAATATACAGGCGAGTTTCTGGTACTTGGCAAACACTCAGCATGTATTAGCTACTAGTAGCATTTATCATCTTCTAAGACTTCATAAAAAGTCTTCCTGAAATTGAGTCACTCACGCTATTTCCCCGTATCAGCTAAGCAAGAAAATTCCAAGTCCCTTGCTTTTCCCTAAGAAGTTGATCCCTTTTCCTTCAGCAAAGGTTTTCTTTCATTCATGCTCACCTCTTAACACATGATCAATCTAACAACTGCATAGCCCTGTTTAGCAGGGTGTCCTAACTCAATACCATACTTTCCCTACCACAAAGAGAGAATGAACTTCCTTTATTTGGATGATGGTTGAGATGGTAGGTATAGCTGGAGCTCAGGATGGGAGATGAAGAGGTAGACCAGGGTAAAGGAGGAAATGTTTTCTTCTTTGTCTCTTCTAAAAGAAAAACGTTGTCATTTATGTCATTTTATTTATTTCAGCTTTACTGAATTACAGGCAGACCTCATTTTATTGTGCTTCATAGATACCATGTTTCTTACAAATTAAAGCTTTGTGGCAACCCTGTGCAGAGCAAGTCTACCCGTGCCATTTTTCCAGAAACATTTGCTTACTTCATGTCTGTGTCACATTTTGGTAACTCACAGTATTTAAAGCTCTCCACAAGTAAAAAAAATTATGACTTGCTGAAGGTTCAGATGACAGTTAGCATTTTTTTTAGCAATAAAGTATTTTTAAATTAAGGTACATCCACTTTTTTAGATATAATGCTATTGCATGCTTAATACACTATAGACTAAACATAACTTTTATTCACACTGAGAAATAAAAAAATTTGAGTGCCTCAACCACCCTATTTGCTTCATTGCAGTGGTCTGGAACTGAACCTACAACATCTCTGAGGTATGCCTGTATGTGCCGTGTTAAAATATCTGATGGGTAAAAGAGTAACTGAAAATTAGTACGCCTTACTTTAAAAGTAAATCAGTCCTGGCCTTTACAACTTTAGTATCTAAAGTATCAAATAAAATGAATTATTCATTATGTTACTTTAGGTCATTTAGTTCATTAAACATTCTACTGAAGCAAACCCACCTTATCTTCAAAAATAATTACCCTTTTAGAGTCACCTACAAATGAAAAGGATACCCCAGTGTTGTGCTCTAAATGTTAAGATCCTACTACAGGCCTTACAGAGAATTTTACAGAAGGGCAAACTAACCTTACCAACTAGAGAGAGCAGCTACTGAATGCTACTTTAGAGTGGACCAGTTTATGCAAGGATTTTCATAACGTAATTGATATGTACAAGACTGAAGCATCAGTGGTTAGCACTTGTCAAATAATTACCTTCCTGAAGTTTATTAAATATTTAGGAAAAAACAGTGGAATCAAATTTGACTTTAGAAATTCAATTATGCTAAAATTTTCAGCATACTAGAAGTATCTTGATGGACATGAGGTAAGTTTAGGTACATTAATACAACATATCAAAGAAGAGATCTTTTCTAGATTTGTTAAATCGTTCTAGCATAACACCATAAGATGCTTGAGTATGTCTGAGGATCTGATCCTGATAAAAAATAAATCAGCTTTGTTGGTATCTTGGTTCTACGCTCCCAGGTGAAAAGAGATTAGCAGTTTTATTTTACATTTATTTAGAGAAATTGTGATTTAGTGGCAGTCTCACTGCTACGTTTCATAAAAAGGAAATGTGGCTGGAAACTCTTGTATTTGGTAATTATATTAAATAGTTCTTTTTCTTTCTATTAATTAGACCTTTTTCAAACTAACTTTAGAAAGCCTTTACCAAGGATAGGAAAGGATGGGGTGAAATGTGCTTTTGCATACCCTCTAGTGAGAATACAAATTGGTATAAATTATCTGATAACAATAATTGAGCAATGTATCATAGCTGCATCTTACTTGGAGGGTAGGCTTCAAAGTTGGCATGGATGGTGAAAATCAGACCTACTCAAAATTATCCTTGAGAAACCATTTCAGTTATTTTTAAAAATATAGTACACAGAACTGATAAGGAGAAATCAGCCAGGTTTTCCTCTAGTGTTGAACAGATTGCTATTTCTTTTGGTGGAGACCTAGATAAAGTGGTTGGCATGTGTTTAGGATCCATGTTGTACAGAAAAGGAAAATCTAACTTTAATCACTAGAATGAAACTCAGCTAAGCATAATCTCACACTAACTAGGGGCATGCAAACAAGGAGAACTGAGATAACACAGGACTAGAAGATCTTCTCTCGTGCTGCTCCCTTCCAAGACTAAGGTCACTGACTTAGAGATAAGTGCAGTCCAGCTACTGAACTAGACTTTATTTTCTTCTCACACTTTTTATCTCTTGCTGCCTCTTTCTCCACTACTGCATTCTTGATTTCTCTTGTCTCTGATTACTTCTGATTAGACATAGCTGAATCGGTATAAGTTAAGGGCATGAAAGATGTGGTTCCAATCTACATATTAAAGACTTAAAGATATACATGTGATCCAAGAAAACAACTTCAATTCTAGTAAAGTATCCTGAAAAATAAAACCAATAAAAATTACAACAAACCTTCATGAACAAGGACCATCATCAGAGCATTAATTATACGAGCAAATATAAGATCACAAGGATGGTTCAACATTCGTGAATCAATCAATGCAATATACCACATTAACAAAACAAAAGTCAAAAACCACATGATCATCTCAATAGATGCAGAAAAAACATTTAACAAAATTCAACATCCATTCATGATAAAAACTCTTACCAAGGTGGAAATAGAGGAAACATAGCTCAACATTATTAAAGCCATTTATGACAAATCCACAGCCAATATAAAACTCAATGGCAAAAAGCTAAAAGCTTTCCCGCTAAAATCTGGAACAAGACAAGGATGCCCACTCTCACCTCTTCTATTCAACACAGTACTGGAAGTCCTAGCCACAGCAATCAGATGAGAAACAGAAATAAAACATATCCAAATTGGAAGAGAAGAGGTAAAACTGTCACTATAGGCTGATGACATGACACTATATATATAGAAAACCCTAAGGGCTCCATACACAAACTACTAGATCTAATAAACGAATTCAGCAAAGTAGCAGGATACAAGATTAACATTCAAAAATTGGTTGCATTTCTTTACACTAACAATGAAATATCAGAAAGGAAATGTAAAAAAGCAATACCTTTTAAAATAGCACACAAAAAATAAAATACCTAAGAATAAACCTGTCCAAGGAGGTGGAAGACTTATACACTGAGAACCATAAAACATTAACAAAGGAAATGAAAGAGGATTCAAAGAAATGGAAAGATATCCCATGCTCCTGGACTGGAATAATTAATACTGTTAAATTGCAATACTACCCAAAGCAATCTACAGATTTAATGCACTCCCTATCAAAATAACCACGGCATTTTTCACAGAACTAGAACAAATAATACAAAAATTTATATGGAACAATAAAAGACCCAGAATTACCAAAGCAATCCAGAGGAAGAAAAAAACAAAGCAGGAAGCATAACTCTCCCAGACTTCAGACAGTACTACAAAGCTACAGTAATCAAAACAGTGTGGTATTGATATAAAAACAGACATACAGAATAGTGAGAACAGAATAGTGAGCCCAGAAATAAGCCCACACACCTACAGTCAATCTTTGACAAAGGAGGCAGGAATATAAAATGGGAAGAAGACAGTCTCTTCAGCGAGTGGTGCTGGGAAAGTTGGACAGCTGCAAGTAAATCAATGAAGTTAGAACATATTCTCACACCATGCACAAAAATAAACTCAAAATGACTTAAAGACTTAAACAGAAGGCATGACACCATAAAACTCCTAGAAGAGAGCACAGGGAAAACATTCTCTGACATAAATCATACCAATGTTTTCTTAGGTCAGTCTCCCAAGGCAATAGAAATAAAAACAAAAATAAACAAATGGGACCTAATCAAACTTACAAGCTTTTGCACATCAAAGGAAGCCATTAAAAAAAGACAACCTACAGAATGGGAGAAAATATTTGCAAATGATGCAACAGACAAGGGCTTAATCTCCAAAATATACAAACAGCTCATACAACTCAACAACAAAAATACAAACGACCAAACCAAAAAATGGACAAAAGAAGTTAATAGACATTTCTTCAAAGAAGACATACAGAGGGCCAGTAGGCACATGAAAAGATGCTCAACATCACTTATTATTAGAGAAATGCAAATCAAAACTATAATGAGGTACCAACTCACACCAGTCAGAATGGCCACCATTAAAAAGTCTACAAATGACAAATGCTGGAGAGGCTGTGGAGAAAAGGGAAGCCTCCTACATTGTTGGTGAGACTGTAAGTTGGCGCAGCCACTATGGAAAACAGTATGGAGGTTCTTCAGAAAACTAAACAGAATTACCAGATGATCCAGCCATCCCACTCCTGGGCATATATCCAGACAAAACTATAATTCAAAAAGATACATGCACCTCTATGTTCATAGCAGCACTATTCACAATAGCCAAAACAGGAAACAACCTAAATGTCCATTGAGAGATGAATGGATAAAGAAGATGTGGTACATATATACAGTGGAACACTACTCAGCCATAAAAAGGAACGAAATAAAGCCATTTGCAGCAAATTGGATGCAACTAGAGATTATCATACTAAACAAACTAAGTCAGAAAGACAAATACTATATGATATCACATATATGTGGAATCTAAAATATGGCACAAAGGAACCTATCCACAAAACAGAAACAGACAAACGGACACAGAGAACAGATTTGTGGTTGTCAAGGGGGTGGGTAGGAAAGGGAAGGACTGGGAGTTTGAGATTAGCAGATGTACACTATTATATATAGGATGGATAAACAATACGATCCTACTGTATAGCACAGGGAACTAGATTCAATATCCTGTGATAAATCATAATGGGAAAGAATATTTTAAAAAGAATGTCTGGGGGCTTCCCTGGTGGCGCAGTGGTTGGGAGTCCGTCTGCCGATGCAGGGGACGCGGGTTCGTGCCCTGGTCCGGGAGGATCCCACATGCCGCGGAGCGGCTGGGCCCGTGGGCCATGGCCGCTGAGCCTGTGCGTCCGGAGCCTGTGCTCCACGGCGGGAGAGGCCACAACAGTGAGAGGCCCTCATACCGAAAAAAAAAAAAAAAAAAAAAAAAGAATGTCTGTATGTGTATAACTGAGTCACTTTGTTGTACAGCAGAGATTGGCACAACACTGTAAATCAACTATACTTCAATAAATAAATAAATGTCCTAAAGATGTACATGTGGGGACTTCCCTGGTGGCACAGTGGTTAAGAATCCGCCTGCCAATGCAGGGGACATGGGTTCGAGTTCCGGTCTGGGAAGATCCCACATGCTGCGGAGCAACTAAGCCAGTGTGCCACAACTACTGAGCCTGTGCTCTAGAGCCTGTGAGCCACAACTACAGAGACCATGTGCCACAACTACTGAAGTCCACGTGCCTAGAGCCCGTGCTCTGCAACAAGAAGCCACCGCAATGAGAACCCCACTCACCGCAACAAAGAGTAGCCCCTGCTCACCACAACTAGAGAAAGCCTGTGTGCAGCAACGAAGACCCAATGCAGCCAAAAATTAATTAATTATTTTAAAAGATGAACATGTGATCAGACAAAATAACTTCAATCCTAGTAAATTATTCTGAAAAGTAAAACCAATAAAATTTCAACAACACTTCATGCGTGAGGATGATCACCAGAGCCATCTATTGTAAGATCAAATATTAGAAAACTTTAAATGTCCATCGATGTGGAAAAGGCCAAATGAATTATGGGATATTCATAGCATGACAATCATTGCCTCTGTCTGCCCAATACCTTTCCACTCACTTCTCATAACAGATCACTCATGGCTCATCCCTGGATTGATGAAATCTGAGCTACTTATATCCCTGGCCACATTCTGGTCCAGAAATAAACAAATGACCCAAATGCCCAACAAAGGTCTTCCCTAGAATTCCTCTAATTAGAGTTAAAAGGGAAAGTCTTTTCTTCCTGAATATGAAGACACGACGATGCTAGAATGGAGTTGTATTCATGTTCCCTTCTAAAACAGGAAAAACCTGCCTAAGAATTCAAAGGTGGCATGAAGAGTTAAGTCCAAAAAGAGAGACTGTTAACGGTGCTGAAGCCCCTCATTTCTATCATTCCTAAAGCCTCTTCTATCGTGTATTTATTCTGCTTTGGTTACATGAATCAAGCTGTATACTTTCTGTATTTCTAAAACCTAGTTCAAGTGGAGCTTCAGGAACCTTAAACCAGAAACTTGATTGATATACTAATATTCTGTAGAGCCAAAAACCATTTTGAAGACTACTCTGAGACAAAAAACGATTATGGAATAATGGAAAGCATAAAGCAAAATGCAGATGGGATGCAAAGTATGTGTGTGTCCATGTGCGTTATGCATGTTGATGTGTCTGGAAGAGAATCTGTCAGATGTAAACAGTGGTTATCAAGGAGGGATAAGATTATAGATAATTTTCTCCTTTCTTATATTAATTCTCTTTTTAAAGCTATTTGGCTTTTGAGTGGGGCACTCAAACAACAGAAATATATTTTCTCACAGTTCTTGAGGACAAAAGCCTAAAATCAGGATGTCAGCATGTATGGGTTCTCCTGAAGCCTCTTTCATTGGCTTGTAGATGGTGTTCTACTGTTTCCTCACAATGTCTTTCCTCTGGGTGTATCTATGTCCAAATCTCCTCCTCTTATAAAGATACCACTCAGGTTGGATTAGGGCCCATCCTCATAACCTAATTAACTTATTTCTCTCTTTTTTCTTCTTTCTTTAATTGAGATAATATTGATATATAACATTTTATTAGTTTCAGGTCTACAACATAATAATTCAATATTTGTATATACTACAAAATGATCACCACAGTGATTCTAGTTACTATCTGTCACCATACAGTTGATGACCTTCACCCATTTAGACCACACCCCCAACCTCCTTCTCCTCTGGTAACCATCAATTTATTCTCTGAACCTACAAATTTGGTTTTTCTCTTTCAGATTTCACAAAGAAGTAAGCTCATACACTATTTGCCTTTCTCTGTCTGACTTACTTCACTTAGCATAATACCCTAAAGGTCCATCCATGTAGTCACAAATGGGAAGATTTCCTTCTTTTCTATAGCTCATTGTTATGTCCAATGTGTATATATATATATCACATCTTCTTGGTTATTGTAAATAATGCTACAATGAACATAGGGGTGTGTGTATCTTTTTAAATTAGGTTTTTTTTGTTCTTGAGGTAAATACTCAGAAGGGGAATATCTGGATGATACGGTAGTTCCATTCTTAATTTTTGGAGGAACCTCCTTTTTTTTTTTCCATACTGGCTGCAACAATATACATTCCAATCAATGATGTATGAATGTTCCCTTTTCTCCACATCTTCTCCAACACTAGTTATTTCTTGTCTTTTTGGTAATAACTATTGTAACGTATAAGATAATATCTCATGGTGGTTTTGATTTGCATTTCTTTGATAATTAGTGATGCTGAACATCTCTTCACGTGCCTGTTGGCCATCTGTATGTCTTCTTTAGGAAAATGTCTATTTAGATCCTTTGCCCATTTTTAAACAGATTTTTTTTGTATTTAGTTCTTCATATATTTTGGATATAAATCCCTTATCAAATATATGATTTGAAAATATTTTCTCCCATTCAGTAGGTTGCCTTTTCATTCTGCTGATGGCTCCCTTTGCTGTGCAGAAGCTTTTTCGTTTGAGGTAGTCCCATTTGTTTATTTTTGCCTTTGCTTTTGGAGTCAGATGCAAAAATTCAATGCCAAAACTGTTAATCAAGGAGCTCACTATGTTTTCTTCTAAAAATTTTATGGATTCAGGTCTTATGTTCAATTCTTTGGTCCATTTTGAGTAAACTTTTGTGTAGGGTATAAGATAGCAGTCTAGTTTTATTCTTTTGCATGTGGCTGACTAGTTTTCCCAACACCATTTATTGAAGAGACTGTCCTTTCTTGGCTTCTTGGTTGTAAATTGCTCATATATGTGCTGGTTTGTGTCTGGGGTCTCTATTCTGTTCCACTGATCTGTGTGTCAGTTTTTATGCCAATACCATACAGTTTTGATTACTATAGCTTTGTAATATAGCTTGCATTCAGGGAGCATGATACCTCTAGCTTTGCTCTTCTTTCTCAAGATCGCTTTGGCTATTCATGGTCTCTTGCAGTTCCATACAAATTTTAGAATTGTTTGTTGTAGTTCTGTGAAAAATGCCATTAGAAAGTTGACAAGAATTGCATTAAATCTGTAGCCTCCTTAGGGTTGCGTAATTTTACAATATTAATTCTTCCAATCCATGTTCATGGAATATCTTTCCATTTATTTCTGTCTCCTTCAATTTCTTTTCATCAATGTCTTATGGTTTTCAGTGCACAGGTCTTTCATTTCCTTGGTTTAATTTATTCCTAGGTATTTTATTCTCTTGATGCATTTGTAAATGGTACTGTTTTCTTCATTTCTCCTTCTGATGGTTTGTTACTAGTGTAAAGAAATGCAGATTTCTATATATTGATTTTGCATCCTGCAACTTTACTGAATTCATTTATTACTTCTAACAGTTTTTTGATGGAGTCTTTAGTTTTCTACATATAGTGTCATATTATCTGCAAATAATGACAGTTTTACTTCTTCCTTTCCATTTTCAATGCCTTTTATTTCTTTTTCTTGCCTAACTGCTGTGGCTAGGACTACCAATATGATGTTGAATAAAAGTGGCATGAGTAGTCATCCTTGTCTTGTCCTTAATCTTAGAAGAAAAGCTTTCAGCTTCTCATCATTGAGTATAACATTTGTTGTGAATTTGTCATATATGGCCTTTATTAAGTTGAGGTACATTCCCTCTGTAGCCACTATGTTGAAGGTTTTTATCATAAATGTATATTGAATTTTGTCATATGCTTTATTGGCATCTATTGAGATGATCATATGATTTTTATTCTTCATTTTATTAATGTGGTGTACCACGTTCATTGGTTTGTGGATGTTGAACCATCCTTGCACCCTGAGAATAAATCCCACTGAATCATCATATGTGATCCTTTTAACATATTGTTGAATTCAGTTTGCTAATATTTTATTGAGGATTTTGGTATCTATGTTCATCAGGGATAATGGCCTGTAATTTTCTCTTTTTTGTGGTTATCTGTCTGGTTTTGGTATCAAGGTAATGCTGACCTCATAGAATAAGTTTCGAAACATTCCTTCCTCCTCAATATTTTGGAAAAGTTTGAGAAGAACACGTATAAAACCTTCATTGGTAGAATTCACCAGTGAAGCCTGAGCTTTGGTTTGGTGGGACTTTTTAAAAATTATAAGCATACCTGCAGGTTCAGTTCCAGACCACCACAATGAAGCAAACATTGCAACAAAGAGAGACACAAATGTTTTGGTTTCCCAGTGCATATAAAAGTTATGTTTACACTATACTGTAGTCTATTAAGTATGCAATAGCACTATGTCTAAAAAACAATGTTCATACCTTAGTGAAAAAATACATTATTGCTAGGAAATGCTAGCCATCATCTGAGCCTTCAGCAAGTCATAATCTTTTTGCAACAGTAACATCAAAGATCAACATAATGAATATAATAATGAAAGAGTATGAAATGAAAAAGTTTGTGAGAATTACCAAAATGTGACAGACAAAGTGAGCAGATAGTGTTGGGAAAATGGCTCCAATATACTTACTCAATGCAGGGCTGCTACAAACCTTAAATGTGTAAAATAATGCAGTATCTGTGAAGCACAAAAAAAGAGAGAGATGTGCCTGTACTGATTCAAACTCCTTACGAGTAATTAGTCTACTCACATTTTCTATTTCTTCATGATTCAGTCTTGAGAGATTGAATGTTTCTAGGAATTTATACATTTTTTTCTGGTTCTCCAATTTGTTGGTATGTAAGTGTTCACATGCCAACATGTAAGGCATGTAAGAGTTCACAGTAGTCTCTTATGATTTTTTTTTCCGGTATGCGGGCCTCTCACTGCTGTGGCCTCTCCCATTGCGGAGCACAGGCTCCAGACGCGCAGGCTCAGAAGCCATGGCCCACGGGCCCAGCCGCTCCACGGCATGTGGGATCTTCCCAGACCAGGGCACGAACCCGTGTCCCCTGCATCGGCAGGCGGACCCCCAACCACTGCGCCACCAGGGAAGCCCTCTCTAATGATCGTTTGTATTCCTGTGATATCAACTGTATCTTTCAATTCTGATTTTACTCAAGCCCTCACCTTTTTTTTTAATAAAGAACGCCAAATATTTTTTATTATTTTGACTTTAAATTCTCAATTATAATTTTGGATTATTTACATAATAAGAAAAAAACCTCATATGTTTATGTAAGTTGTTACCTTTCCTGATGTTCTTTATTCCTAGTAGGTGCCTGTTTTTATCTGGTAGCAATTTCTATCTGAGGGACTTTGTTTAACATTTCTTGTAGGGCAGGTCTACCAGTGATAAATTCTTTTAGGTTTTCTATTTCTGAAAAGACTATTTCACCTTCAATTCAGAAAAATATTTTTGCTAGTTATGGAATTCAAAGTTGCCATTCCCCCTTGTACTTTAAAAATGTTGGTCTACAATCTTCTGGTTTACATTGTTTCCGCCAAGAAGTATGCTGTCAGTCTTTTATTTTCTTCTTTTTGTGTTGAGCACTCTTGTTGCTGTTGCTGTTGTTGCTGAGTCTAGCTAAAGGCTTGGCAATTTTATCATTTCAAAGAACCAGCTCTTAGTTTCACTTATCTTTTCTTTTTTTTTTTTTTTCTATTTCATCTATTTCCCCTCTGATCTTTATTTCCTTGCTTCTACTAGCTTTGGGCTTCATTTATTCTTTTTCTGTTTCTTTTAGGTATAAAGTTAGATTGTTTAAATGAGATTTTTTCTGTTTCTTGAGGTAAGCCTGTAACACTATGAACTTCTTAGAACTGCTTTTGCTGCATCTCGTACACTTGGGGATGGTGTATTTCCATTTTCGTTTGTCTCAAGGTATTTTTAAATTTACCCTTTGATTTCTTCATTGATCTACTGGTTGTTCAGTAGCATGTTGTTTAATCTCCATGTATTTATTTTTCCAATTTTCTTCTTGTAATTCATTTTTTGTTTCATACCATTGTTGTCAGAAAGACGATTGATATGATTTCAGCGTTTTTAAATTTACTGAGACTTGCTTTGTGGACTAACATGTGATATCTCCTAGAGAATGTCCCATGTGCACTTGAGAAGAATGTGTATTCTACTGCTTTTGAATGGAATGTTCTATATATATATTGAGTCCATCTAATTCAACATGTCATTTAAGGCCCATGTTTCCCTATTGATTTTCTGTCTGGATGATTTATCCATTGATGAAAGTGGGATATTAAAGTTCCCTAGTATTACTGTATTGTTCTCATTTTCTCCATTTCAGGTCTTTTAATAATTGCTTTACATACTTTGGTGTTCCTACATTGGGAGCATAAATATTATATCATCTTATTAGATTTATCCCTTTATCATTATGTAATGACTTTCTTCATCTGTTACTAAGGTCTTTGTTTTAAAGTCTATTTTTTCTGGTGTAAGTATAGCTCCACCAGATTTCTTTTTGTTTTCCTTTACATGGAATATTTTTTCCATCATTTCACTTTCAGTCTGTTGGTGTCCTTATATCTGAAGTGGGTCTGTTGCTGGTAACACATAGATGAGTCTTGTTTTTTAATCCATTCAGCCACTCTATGTCTTTTGAATGGAGAATTTAATCCATTTACCTCTAAAGTAATTATTGATAGGTATACACTTATTGCCATTTTGTTAAATATTTTCTGGTTGTTTTCATAGTTCCTCTCTTTTCCTTTCTTTTGCTCTCTTCACTTGTGATTTGATGACCTCCTTCAATGTTATATTTAGATTCCTTTCTCATTATTTTTTGTGTATCTCCTCTAGGTTTCTGCTTTGTACTTTCCATTAGGTTCACACATAATGACCTATATATGTAACAGTCTATTTTAAGTTGATACCAACTTAAGTTTGAACACATTGTAAAACTACATTTTCTTCCCTCCTCCCACATTTTATGCTTTTTGTCATATTTTACATCTTTTTCTCTTTTATATCCCTTAACTAATTATAATTCTCTTCCATTCATTGATCAGCAATTGATATTCATATATTTTCTACTGGATTTTATGTTTTAATTCTTTACATTAAAATTTCAATTCATCTGGAATTCATTATGATCATAGATGCCAATCATAATAGTTATGTTTTAAGTGTTATAATGTTAGGCACTATGCTAAGACACTTACATATATTTTTAATTTATTCTGACATCTACTTAAGAGTTACTACTATTATTAGACTCATTTTAAGGATGAGAAAATGGAGGCTTGGAGATGTAAGGTAACTTGTTACTAAGTGGCAGAGCCATGATTCAAACTCAGGTATTACTGACTCATACAACTACACTATCTAGAATATGATCTACGTATGTCCTTTTTATGTTTCACAAAACCTCTGTTTTAAGTTATGAATTAGGATCTATATTTTCTTAACATATTGAAGTATATTTAAACAAAAGAGAGACATTTTTATTTTTATACATTGTATGATATTTTATTTATGAGAATTATTCTTATAGAGCTAAACTGAAACTTCCTACATTACTGCTTTTCAGACCCAACCATCTGAGCTGATAACGGAATGGTTCACCTGGGTCTGAAGAAAGCGTAGGCACTTTGACATTCACCAACCTAAAATTAAGTTTGTTCTTTACTGGATAATATAATGTTCTACATCTGAGAATTTTGGTTGTTTGATCTGCCAACTCTCAAAAATCCCTGTTTCCTATTCATTCTTCTGTGGTTATTTAAGGCTTGTTGAATGATACAGTAAAAACCAAGGCCACTTGGAGTTAGATATTAGAAGTAAGAGTTTACACACCAGTTATTCTGTTAGTTTCCAATTATTAACATTTCTGACTTATAAATATTTGGTTATAGAAATATTTAATATGTGAACACAGTATTTTTTAGTTTTTCAATAAATAATAATGAAGATCATACCATCATACAGCCATGTGATACTGACTTTTCTTTATTATGACCTAATATTTCCCATTCTGCACGTCCACAAAGGGAGTGAGGTTTAAATTTTTTTAAATTTTTCTCTTCAAAAATTATTTTTTTAAATCAGAGTCCTAAAATGATAACAGATGATTTTTTTAATACCTCATGAAAAAGTAGCATAAGGTAGCTAATGAAGCTAGGCATAAAGGATCTAGAGGACATTAATGCTTAAAAAATAGGCAAAAATACTTCCTAGGTGCAAGACCTCATGGGGTCCCTGATTTATGGTTGTATCACCTTAGTGATGCCAAGGTTCATCAGTGATTCAGTAGGTTTCAGCCTGATCTCTCCATGCTCAAGCAGCCCATCAATCTTTAATCTTGTTAATGGCTGGATCTATTCTTCAAAAATACATTTTCTATATTTCCAATGTGGTTGTGTGAAATGTAGTTGGTACAGAAAAGGCAGATCAAATGCATGTTTCTTACCCTTTGTTTGTCTCTTTTCAAAATAATGAGTTGGGGTTCTAGTAACCTCTAATGATGACTAATGAGGTATCTTTTTTTTAGTATGCTTATGAACTCATGAGTTTTTAAATCTTTGGTGTGTCCCAATTCGCTGTAGTTGTTACCCTTACTGGTGACCAAATGGTCTCAACTTATGCTCTGCCCTCATTTTTAATTGAAGATGGAGAGCATTGCATCCAGAGCACCTTCCCTGCGGGAGATAATGAGGTGCTGGTGAATCCTTGTGGTGCTTTAAAAAATAAAAACAACCAAAAGAATCTGCCTTCCTGGATAAGGAGAAAGTATATTTTCATACACGTAGAGTTAAAGGCATTACCCTTAAATCAAACTTCTATTTCATAGAAAGAATTTGGGTTAGAAAAAGAGAACATTTAAGAATCTAAGATATAAAAAAGATGGTTTTGGTGGGATCCCTTAAAAGGAGAAACTTTCATGAGGGTTTTAATTGATAGTAAACAGCAAGATATAATAAAAATAAATTATGACAAATTACCAGGGAAAGAAACCAGCACATACTTGTAACAGTCCTTATTTTATGAGGAACAGCCAACAATCCTGAGCATTCCTTTTTACTTGAAAATCCCTGTCTCAGATCATGTGCTTGATCATGATCACATTCCTATTTCCTATCTGCAGGAGTTCCCCAATCTGAGGCACTTAGACAATCTTAGTTAGTCTCTCTCTTTTGCTCTTCGACAACTGTATACCTCTGATATCTTTCAAAACCATTTCTATTGAATTACCTGTACTATTTAGTTCCATCTCTAATTTTACTCCCATTTTCCTGTCCCATGTTTCTATAACCTAGATGAAATTTCTACTAGAAGTTCACCTCTCTCTTCAAATATTTTCTTTTCCTCTGAAATCTGTTCTCTTAATTTTTTTCTATTGCTCCTGATGGCACCATCACCATGCCAATTATATAGATTCAGAAACTGTGTAATTTTTACTCCCCTTGTTCTCTTAACCAAATACAAACTTCCGCAATTAGCTCTTGCAGTGAGCCCCTTACACAAACCCAATCATCTCTATTATTAATTTGTGGTACGCCAATCCAGGTTCTCATGGTATCCTGCAAGGACATCTGAATATCCTCAGTCACTTTCATCTTCAATCTAGCTAGCTCATATTAACAAATAAGCTCCTCATTTATAATATTTCAGTCATCCCACATAGTATAGAATGTAATCACAGGCAAAATGGTTACCTGGCTTATCAAAGCTTATATGTTTTCACTTTGTCTTCCTAAATGAACTTTAAGTGTATATTTTTCTCTTGGTTTATGAAAGAAAAAACAAGTGGGCGATTGAGGGAGAAAAAGAGTAATAAAAGATTAAAAGATACAATAAATTAGAAAAGGGAAAATAGTAGTCTACATTGTGTGAAATTGTGAATAAAGAGTAAACTGTAAAGCAGCCTATGTGTGTTGAGTTTTCAGGACCAGTGAGAGCTCCTATGGCACCTTTGGACAAACTAGAAATAGGAGCCTTTCCTCAAGACACTATCAGAAACCATCTTAATACATCAAAAAATCAGTGATGTCTCCAAGGTGAAGGCACTGCTGAAACCTGAAGTGCACCACCTTCACAGTCATGAAGAGCAGCCCTTTTTACATTCTATGACTATGCCATCACTGTGAAGTCATGTCTGTCATTTGGGACTCACTTTCCTGATCGGAAAAACAGCATACTAATTCTGGCTCTAACTGCTTCACTTGGTTAATTACAAAGATAACAAGAGTAAGTGATCTATACTGGTGTGCAGTGCAGGCTTGAAAGAAAGCAAGCTATTATAGAAAGCAAAGCTTTACAGATGATTTGGAACTATGGGAATTAGGAATTCTGTTCTATGTGTTTTTTTTGAATTGTAATTTTTTGTACAGCAGGTTCTTATTACTTATCTATTTTATATATATTAGTGTATATATGTAAATCCCAATGTCCCAATTCATCCCACCACCACCACCCCCGCTCCAGCTTTCCACCCTTGGTGTCCATATGTTTGTTCTCTACATCTGTGTCTCTATTTCGGCCTTGCAAACGGGTTCATCTGCACCATTTTTCAGGATTCCAAATATATGCGTAATATATGGTATTTGTTTTTCTCTTTCTGACTTACTTGACTATATACGACAGTCTCTAGGTCCAGCCACTTCTCCACAAATGACCCAATTTCGTTCCTTTTCATGGCTGAGTAATATTCCATTGTATATATGTACCACTTCTTTATCCATTCATCTCTCGATGGGCATTTAGGTTGCTTCCATGACCTCGCTATTGTAAACAGTGCTGTGATGAACACTGGGGTGCATGTGTTTCTTTGAATTATGGTTTTCTCTGAGTATATGCCCACTACTGGGATTGCTGGGTCATATGGTAACTCTGTTTTTAGTTTTTTAAGGAACCTCCTTACTGTTCCCCATAGTGGCTGTATCAATTTACATTCCCACGAACAGTGCAAGAGGGTTCCCTTTTCTCCACACCCTCTCCAGCATTTATTGCTGGTAGATTTATTGAGGATGGCCATTTTGACTGGTGTGAGGTGATACCTCATTGTACATTTGATTTGCATTTCTCTAATGATTAGTGATGTTGAGCAGCTTTTCATGTGCCTCTTGGCCATCTCTATGTGTTCTTCGGAGAAATGTCTATTTAGCTCTTGCCATTTTTTGATTGAGTTGTTTGTTTTTTTAATATTGAGCTGCGTGAGCTATTTATATATTTTGGAGATTAATCCTTTGCCCACTGATTGGTACGCAAATATCTGCACCCATTCTGAGGGTTGCCTTTTCGTCTTGTTTATAGTTTTCTTGGCTGTGCAAAAACTTTTAAGTTTCATTAGGTCAATTTTTGTTTATTTTTGTTTTTATTTCCATTACACTAGGAGGTGGGTCAAAAAAAATCTTGCTGTGATTTACGTCAGAGTGTTCTTCTTATGTCTTCCTCTAAGAGTTTTATAGCGTCCAACCTTACATTTAGTTCTTTAATCCATTTTGAGTTTATTTTTGTGTATGGTGTTAGGGAGAGTTCTAATTTCATTCTTTTACATGTAGCTGTCCAGTTTTCCCAGCACTACTTGCTGAAGAGGATGTCTTTTCTCCATTGTATATCCTTGCTTCCTTTGTCACAGATCAGTTAACCATAGGTCCGTGGGTTTATCTCTGGACTTCCTATCCTGTTCCATTGATCTGTATTTCTGATTTTGTGCCAGTACCACATTGTCTTGATTACTGTAGCTTTGTATTATAGTCTGAAGTCAGGAAGTATGATTCCTACACCTCTGTTTTTTTACCCTCAAGATTGCTTTGGCTATTTGGGGTCTTCTGTGTCTCCATACAAATTTTAAGATTTTTTCTGTTCTAGTTCTGTAAAAAACGCCATTGGTAATTTGACAGGGACTGCACTGAATCCGTAGATTGCTTTGGGTAGTATAGTCATTTTCACAATACTGATTTTTTCCAATCCAAAAACATGGTATATCTCTCCATCTGTTTGTGTTATCTTTGATTTCTTTCATCAGTGTGTTATAGTTTTCTGAGTATAGGTCTTTTACCTCCTTAAGTAGGTTTATTCCTAGGTATTTTATTCTTTTTGTGGCAATGGTAAATGTGATTGTTTCCTTAATTTCTCCTTCTGATCTTTCATTGTTAGTGTATAGGAATGCAAGAGATTTCTGTGCATTAATTTTCTATCCTGTAAATCTACCAAATTCACTGATAAGCTCTAGTAGTTTTCTGGTGGCATCTTTACAATTCTCTATATATAGTATCATGTCATCTGCAAACAGTGACAGTTTTACTTCTTCTTTTCCAATTTGGGTTTATTTATTTCTTTTTCTTCTCTGATTGCCATGGCTAGGACTTCCAACACGATGTTGAATAACAGTGGTGAGAGTGGACATCCTTGTTATGTTCCTGATCTTAGAGGAAATGCTTTCAGTTTTTCACCACTAAGAATGATGTCTGCTGTGGGTTTGTCATATATGGCCTTCATTATGTTGAGGTAGGTTCCCTCTATGCCCACTTTCTGGACAGTTTTTACCATAAATGGGTGTTGAATTTTGTCAAAAGCTTTTTCTGCATCTATTGAAATGATCCTATGGTTTTTATTCTTCAATTTGTTAATATGCTGTATCACAATGATTGATTCGCATATACGGAAGAATCCTTGCATCCCTGGGATAAATCCCACTTGATCATGGTATATGATCTTTTTAATGTGTTTTTGGATTCTGTTTGCTAGTATTTTGTTGAGGATTTTTGCATCTATATTCATCAGTGATATTGGTCTGTAATTTTCTCTTTCTGTAGTATCTTTCGTCTGGTTTTGGTATCAGTGTGATGGTAGTAGCCTCATAGAATGAGTTCGGAGTATTCCTTCCTCCGCAATATTTTGGAAGAGTTTGAGAAGGATGGGTGTTAGCTCTTCTTTAAATGTTTGATAGAATTCACCTGTGAAGCCATCTATCTGGTCCTGGACTTTTCTTTGTTGGAAGATTTTTAATCAAAGTTTCAATTTAATTACTTGTGATTGGTCTGTTCATATTTTCTATTTCTTCCTGGCTCAGTCTTGGAAGGTTATACCTTTCTAAGAATGTGTCCATTTCTTCCAGGTTGTCCACTTTATTGGTATAGAGTTGCTTGTAGTAGTCTCAGGATGCTTTGTATTTCTGCAGTGTCTGTTGTAACGTCTCCTTTTTCATTTCTAATTTTATTGATTTGAGGCCTCTCCCTCTTTTTCTTGATGAGTCTGGCTAGTGGTTTACCAATTTTATCTTCTCAAAGAACCAGCTTTCAGTTTTGTTGATCTTTGCTATTGCTTTATTTCTATTTCATTTATTTCTGCTCTGATCTTTACGATTTCCCTCCTTCTACCGACTTTGGATTGTCTTTGTTCTTCTTTCTCTAGTTCCTTTAGGTGTAAGGTTAGATTGTTTACTTGAGATTTTTCTTGTTTCTTGAGGTACGCTTGTATAGTTATAAACTTCCCTCTTAGAATTGCTTTTGCTGCATCCCATAGGTTTTGGATCGTCATGTTTTCATTGTCATTTGTCTCTAGGTATTTTTTGATTTCCTCTTTGGTATCTTCAGTGATCTCTTGGTTATTTAGTAACGTATTGTTTAGCCTCCATGTTTTTGTGTTTTTTACGTTTTTTTTCCCTGTAATGTACTTCTAACCTCATAGCATTGTGGTCAGAAAAGATGCCTGATATGATTTCAGTTTTCTTAAATTTACTGAGGCTTGATTTGTGACCCAAGATGTTGATCTATCCTGGAGAATGTTCCGTGTGCACTTGAGAAGAAAGAGTAACCTACTGTTTTTGCAAGGCATGTCCTATAAATATCAGTTACATCTTTCTGGTCTATTGTGTCATTTAAAACTTGTGTTTCCATATTAATTTTCTGTCTGGACAATATGTCCATTGGTATAAGTGAGGTGTTAACGTCCCCCACTATTACTGTGTTACTGTCAATTTCCTCTTTCATAGCTGTTAGCATTTGCCTTATGTACTGAGGTACTCCTATGTTACGTACATATATATTTATAATTGTTATATCTTCTTCTTGGATTGATCCTTTGATCGTTATGTAGTGTCCTTCCTTGTCTCTTCTAATAGTCTTTATTTTAAAGTCTATTTTATCTGATATGAGTATTGCTACTGCAGCTTTATTTTGATTTCCATTTACATGGAGTATCTTTTTCCATCCCCTCAGTTTCAGTCTGTACGTGTCCCTAGGTCTAAAGTGGGTCTCTTGTAGACAGCATATATACATGTCTTGTCTTTTATCCCTTCTGCAAGCCTGTGTCTTTTGGATGGAGCATGTAATCCATTCACGTTTAAGGTAATTATGTATGTCCCTATTGTATATTCCATATGTATGTTCCTATTACCGTTTTCTTAATTGTTTTGGGTTTGTTTTTGTAGGTCCTTTTCTTCTCTTGTATTTCCCACTTAGAGAAGTTCCTTTAGCATTTGTTGTAGAGCTGCTTTGGTGGTGCTGAATTCTCTTCACTTTTGCTTGTCTGTAAAGCTTTTGATTTCTCCATCAAAACTGAATGAGATCCTTGCCTGGTAGAGTAATCTTGGTTGTAGGTTCTTCCCTTTCATCACTTTAAATATATCATGCCACTCCCTTCTGGCTTGTAGAGTTTCTGCCGAGAAACCAGCTGTTAATCTTCTGGGAGTTTCCTGGTATGTTTTTTGTCTTCTTTTTTTTTTTTTTTTTTTTTGCGGTACGCGGACCTCTCACTGTTGTGGCCTCTCCTGTTGCGGAGCACAGGCTCTGGACGTGCAGGCTCAGCAGCCATGGCTCACGGGCCCAGCCGCTCCACCGCATGTGGGATCTTCCCCGACTGGGGCACGAACCTGTGTCCCCTGCGTCGGCAGGCGGACTTTCAACCACTGCGCCACCAGAGAAGCCCTGTCATTTTTCCCATGTTGCTTTTAATTATTTTTCTTTGTCTTTAATATTTGTCAATTTGATTACTATATGTATTGGCATGTTTCTCCTTGGGTTTATCCTTCCTGGGGCTCTCTGCTCTTCCTGGACTTAAGTGGCTATTTCCTTTCCCATGTTAGGGAAGTTTTCAACTATAATCTCTTCAAATATTTTCTCGGGCCCTCTCCTTGTCTCTTCTTCTGGCACCTCTATAATGCGAATGTTGGTGCATTTATTCTTGTCCCAGAGGTCTCCCAGGCTGTGTTCATTTCTTTTCATTCTTTTTTCTTTATTCTGTTCCACGACAGTGAATTCCACCATTCTGTCTTCCACATCGCTTAACCGTTCTTATGCCTCAGTTATTCTGCTTTTGATTCCTTCTACTGTATTTTTCATTTCAGTTATTGTATTGTTCATCTCTCTTTGTTTTTTCTTTAATTCTTCAGGTGTTTGTTCTTTACTTCTTCTAGGTCTTTGTTAGACTTTTCTTGCATCTTCTCAATCTTTGCCTCCATTCTTTTTCTGAGGTGCTGGATCATCTTCACTATCATTATTCTGGATTCTTTTTGTGGAAGGTTGCCTATCTCCATTTCATTTAGTTGTTTTCCTGGGGTTTTATCTCGTTCCTTCATCTGGTACATAGCCCTCTGCCTTTTCATCTTGTCTATCTTTCTGTGAATGTGGTTTTCGTTCCACAGGCTGCAGGATGGTAGATCTTCTTGCTTCTGCTGTCTGCCCTCTGGTGGATGAGGCTATCTAAGAGGCTTGTGCAAGCTTCCTGATGGGAGGGACTGGTGTTGGGTAGAGGTGGGTGTTGTTCTGGTGGGCAGAGCTCAGTAAAACTTTAATCTGCTTGTCTGCTGGTGGGTGGGGTTGAGTTCCCTCCCTGTTGGTTGTTTGGCCTGAGGCTACCCAACACTGGAGCCTAGAGGCTCTTTGGTGGGGCTAATGGCAGACTCCAGGAGGGCTCATGCCAAGGAGTACTTCCCACAACTTCTGCTGCCAGTGTCCTTGTCCCTGTGGTGAGCCACAGCCACCCCCAGCCTCTGCAGGAGACATTCCAACACTACCAGGTAGATCTAGTTCAGTCTCCTATGGGGTCACTGCTCCTTCCCCCTGGGTCCTGATGTGCACCTTTGTGTGTGCTCTCCAAGAGTGGAGTCTCTGTTGCCCCTAGTCCTGTCGAAGTCTTGCAATCAAATCCCGCTAGCCTTCAAAGTCTGATTCTCTGGGAATTCCTCCTCCTGTTGCCAGACACCCACGCTGGGAAGCCTGATGTGGGGCTCAGAACCTTCACTCCAGTGGGTGGACTTCTGTGGTATAACTGTTCTCCAGTTTGTGAGTCACCCACCCAGTGGTTATGGGATTTGATTTTATTGTGATTGAGCCCTTTCTACCGTCTCACTGCAGCTTCTCCTTTGTCTTTGGATATGGAGTATTTTTATTGGTGAGTTCCAGTGTCTTCCTGACAATGACTGTTCAGCAATTAATTATGATTCCAGTGCTCTCGCAAGAGGGAGTGAGCACACATCCTTCTACTCCACCATCTTCTTTGTTGTATGTATTTTTATTTTGTTGTTGTTTTGTGTCAGTGGTAAACTGATTATGAGTGAAAAAGGTAAAGGCTATAACAGCTGAAATAGATGAAGAAAAGGCAAAAGATAATGGAAAAGTAAAATAAAAATTAGTAAAATCTTTATTGCAAATTTATCTGCTAATTTGTCTACTGCATCTTCTGTAAGATAAAGAAAGGTAAGTGAAAGAAATAACTTTTCTCATGGGAAGATATGATTATATAAGAATATTACTAATAACCAAGATTTAATATTTACCATGAACCAGGCATCATGCTAAGTACCTTTTTTCATTTGTTCTTCTCAGTCATGTTATAAGATAGATGCTAATACCAGCCTATTATGTAAATGAGAAAAATTAGAAGTAAAGGCAGAATGTGAAAGAGATTTTCTAACTCTAGAGGCCCCTCTTTAACAATACTAGGCTGAATCCTAAAGAGATGCTTCATAGGGAACGAGCATTACAGTCTAGCAAGAAATAAAATTGAGATCTGCTTATTAATTCAATGGGAATGAATCCAGGGTACACATATGCAGTAATTCAAATGCTAGAAAATAAAAAGCTTGGGCTTCCCTGGTGGTGCAGTGGCTGGGAGTCTGCCTGCCGATGCAGGGGATGTGGGTTCATGCCCCGGTCCGGGGGGATCCCACGTGCCGCGGAGCAGCTGGGCCCGTGAGCCATGGCCGCTGAGCCTGCGCGTCCGGAGCCTATGCTCCACAATGGGAGAGGCCACAGCAGTGAGAGGCCCGCGTACCTCAAAAAAACAAAACAAAAACAAAAAACAAAAACAGCTTGATGTCAGTTCTGATCCCACATGAAAACAAAAACTCTTTTAGAGTCTATACAGTATGGAAATGTGTCAAGCATAAGAACAAAATGGAGATATTATGACATTGTTTTTAAAAGGTGATTAAATATGAGTCCATTTAGTAAAAGTTGGAAACATCTGTACATATACAACCTTGAAAGTCTCCTGGAGAAGAGAAAAGCAAAAACATGGGGGCAGGGGGCAAGGAGGGGAGACTTAGGTACAGTTAAGGGAGAAAGATTTCAAGTTATGGGTGAAAGACACAGTGATTTAAAAAACAGAGGAAGTTATGAATAAATTACATAGAAAAAATACTTAAGTGTGTGAGGAGTGTATGAAGAACAGCTCTGTGTGTAAGAAAGCAGGCAGAGGGAAGGAGAAGCCTTCCTTAGGCAAAGATTGTCAAGGAGGTGGCTTCCAGACCAGCAGCATTAACAATACCTGGGAACTTGATAGAAATCCAAATTCTCAGGCCCCATCCCAGATTCACTGAATCAGAAATTCGGGGGATGCAGCCTTCAATCTGTGTTATTACAAACCCTCCAAGTGATTCTGATGCACATTAAAGTTTGAGAACCACTGGTCTAAGGAACCGATACAAAGAGAATGCAAGAAAACGGAATTCGGCTGACTTAAATGACAAATGTTGGAGGGAGGACAGAAATAGGAGCACATAATACAAAAAGCAAATGACCACTAAAGTTGAGAGATGCAGTCCATGGATTCTGATAAAAGAGAAACCAAATTCACACAATATTAACACAAAAAAGAGGGCTTAACATGATTGGGAGAAATGTATTACAAATAAATGAACTACATTCTCAACTATTTAAAGTACCCAATAGAACTTCCTGTGATACTGGAAATAGTCTTTATCTGCACTGTCCAATGTGGTAGCTGCTAGCCACATGTAGATACTGAGAACTTTAAACATGATAAGTTCAACTTAAAAACTGAGTTTTTAATTTTACTGAATTTTAATTAATTTAAAGTTAAATGGCCACATGTGGCTAGTGGCTACCACATTTGAGAATGTAAGTCTAAAGCTAATTTCATATGGGTCAGTGAGGCATGAATAATGCTACCATGGACTTTCATCTGTGAAGTTATTTAATAATACAAGATCTACACTGGGAGATATGTAATCATGAAAATGAATTAGGGAATGTAACATTTGTACATGTAGCTGTCCTACATCTAAAGAAATATAAAAGAAGGAAGCATTTAATACCTCTGGTTCACTGACTCTACGTCTTTGGAAGGGCTTCCAATGTCCCACAGAAAGATAAGGCTGGAAGTAATGGGAAGTTATCCAACAAAACATCTTAGATTCACTTCGTAAGAATATAAGATTTGAAATTTTATATTTAGATATCTGCTATCAGATTTATGACAAAAACAGATATAGATGGGGACGATCTTCAGGATGATTAGAGAAACACGTGAGTGAAAGCAGACATATTAGAAAACAAAGCAGGGCTTCCCTGGTGGCACAGTGGTTCAGAATATGCCCGCCAGTGCAGGGAACACGGGTTCGAGCCCTGGTCCGGGAAGATCCTACATGCCACGGAGCAACCAAGCCCATGAGCCACAACTACTGAGCCTGCACTCTAGAGCCCATGAGCCACAACTAATGAGCCCATGTGCCACAACTACTGAATCCCGTGCACCTAGAGCCCGTGCTCCGACACAACAGAAGCCATCACAATGAGAAGCCCATGCCCCGCAACGAAGAGTAGCCCCCTCTCACCACGACTAGAGAAAGCCCCTGCACAGCAACGCAGACCCAATGCAGCCAAAACTAAATATAAACAAAATAAATAAATTTAAAATTTAAAAATAAAATAAAATTTAAAAAAGAAAGCAAAGTAGAAGTCCCTATCTTAGTAACGGTTAAATTAATTTCTAAAAAATTTGTAAATTTTTCAACAATGTGGACAAGGAATAAATTATTCCTGGACAAGGAGTTAATTTAATAAAAATACATATTCAAGGGGAAGAATGAACTATTCCCCTTTTAAGAGTTGAGATTGTGAAGGAGCAAGTTAAAATGGTCTATGAAATATACTCCAGGGAAGGAGAATACTGAAACACCTTAAAGAACAAAATGAATACTTCCATCCACAGAATCATTTAATGATGAGGAGAAAAGATTTTTAAAAATAGAGGTTAAGAAATTATAAGAATTGGAGCAAAAATAGTAGAAATCAAAGAGCAAGTGAGCAAAGTATGTAGAATAAGAGCCAAGGTGATGAGCAAAGGAAGAGGTCAGACACGAATAAAGCACTACCTAGAGACAAGCTACAATGTTCCAGAAGAAAGCATTGTGTTTTACAAGATTAAAAAAGACAACTGAAGATGCTGAAGGAGAAATAGCTGATAAGAAATAGTAATTGATAATAGCTGATAAAAAAAATGTCTTCAGGACTTACTCTCTCCCTCTCTTCCCCCCAACTCTCTCTTATTTAAACAATGACCTCAAAGACAGGAGAAGATACAGAGGATATAGGAAGAAAGATGTGGGTGAATCCTCAGGCAGCAAGGAATAAAGAGGTTTTTTTTGTTTGTTTGTTTGTTTGTTTTTTTGCGGTATGCGGGCCTCTCACTGTTGTGGCCTCTCCCGTTGCGGAGCACAGGCTCCGGACGCACAGGCTCAGCGGCCATGGCTCACGGGCTTAGTTGCTACGCGGCATGTGGGATCTTCCCGGACCAGGGCACGAACCCGTGTCTCCTGCATCGGCAGGCGGATTCTCAACCACTGCGCCACCAGGGAAGCCCAATAAAGAGGTTTTGATATTACTTCATGGCTCAAAAGTCACCAGCACAATCAACTTGCTAGTAAGATTTGAGGCCTAATTGCTGGAAGAAAAATAGACTTACTAGCATATCACAGATTTTAAAATGTATTAAGATGGTTACCAAAGGGGAAAGGGGAGGAGGGATAAATTAGGAGTTTGGGATATACACACTACTATATATAAAATAGATAAACAACAAGGACCTACTGTATAGCACAGGGAACTATACTCAATATCTTATGATAACCTATAAGGGAAAAGAATCTGAAAAAGAATAAATGTGTGTATGTATATATATATAATATATATATATATATATATGAATCACTTTGCTATACACCTGAAACTACCACAACATTGTAAATAACTATACTTCAATTTTTAAAAAATGTATTAAGGAAGTTATTAGAAAGCAAAGATCATTGGTACCACTCAACAGTGACTACAGGTTTTGAGAAAAAACAGGGCTGCCCTGTTTGTAGTAGAGCATGTGAGAACCAAGATGGCATGGTGCAGGCTTCCCTGGTGGCACAGTGGTTGACAGTCTGCCTGCAGATGCAGGGGATACGGGTTCGTGCCCCGGTCCAGGAAGATCCCACATGCCGCGAAACGGCTGGGCCCGTGGGCCATGGCCGCTGGGCCCGTGGGCCATGGCCGCTGGGCCTGCGCGTCCGGAGCCTGCACTCCGCAACAGGAGAGGCCACAGCAGTGAGAGGCCCACGTACCGCAAAAACAAAAACAAAAACAAAAACAAAAACAAAAGAAGATGGCATGGTGCACTATTAGAAAACATATACTTGGAGAACGTAAATAAATAACAATCCCTGGCATAAGAGGAAGATTTGGAACATATGCATCAATTTGATTCAATGAAAACTTTCTTATTGGATACATGACATTTTTATTTTTAAGATCGTGGAGACAGTTCCACAGAAATACCTGCAGTTTGACGACATTGTATACCCATGAGATCAGAAAGTCTATACTCACTGAACTGATGATGAAAGAAATTCAATAGACAAATAAATGAGAAAAGCCACCCATGATGTTCCCTTTCTTTATATATTTCTTTTTTTATAAAGGGCTCGATTGTAGTTTACACTTCCTGGCCTCTGTTGCAAATGTTCAACCCTGGGATGTGAAAGCAGCCACTGACAACAGGGACACAAATGGGTGTGGCTGTTTTGCAGTAAATCTTTATTTGCGAAAGACTTAGCCAGCAGGTCTGGTCTGTGTGCCCTAGCTGGCCTACCTCTGGTCAACAGACATTTTTAAAAAGGGGTACGCTTCTGAGAAAAATGAGATGTAAAGATGCCAAAGAGATAGCAGCATACATGCTAAACATGAATAAACCTCTTTCTTGAAGCTATTTACTTACTCATACATCATTACTGCAATAACAGAAAGAATTGGAGATCAGAATTCAAAATTAGCAATTAGAATAAGAATGCACAATCATATACAGGCAAATTGTGCTGGCTTGTCTGTTGACAACTCAATACCTTTCCTCCTGCCACGTTCCCTCCCTGTATCACAGGGGCCAGAAGCCTGGGTATCTATCACATTTTTCAGAATCTTGTATTACATTTGCAAGCCAGGGAGAGGCTGAAGATTTATTATGGCTTCCCTGGTGGTGATGGGCAAAGGAGTGGGCTTCTGCAAACATGCAGGTTTTACAGCAGCCACTGGGCATTTCCCCACAAATCACCGCCTTCGATGATACAAACAGTGGTGAAAATTCTTGGCGGTTTCCTGTGGTCTATACAATTTTCTCACTCTCTAAAAGATTGCAGTTAAACAAAGAGCTAGTGGCATCTTCCCCTGAATTTTACTCCCCCAGCCTTACCAAGTGGTTCAGTAATTCACTTAATTCTTTGTATCAAATCCCCTCACTGCTTGAAATCTATAGAGCAACACATCTTTTTTGCAACCAATCCCTAATACTGTATTATTGTAGAATTAAAGATGTAAAATAAGAGGATGAGCCGGGGGGAAGAATATTTTATATGCTTCAGAGGCGAGGAAGCTGTGCAAATAGATTGGGATACGGTAATAAAAAGAGTAGAAATGAAAGAAAATGTACAGAAAAGGTAGAAAATATATCATTAGAATATTAAGTAATGGTGAACAATTTCTGAGGCCAATATTTTTACAAATTATTTTTAAAATCTGCATGCTGGTTTATGTGGATCACATTATCTCACAGTGTAAAATATAAAAGCTAATATTACACACTGTGCATCTTCGTTGGGCACTGCAATTTTTTTCACAACTGTTAAAACCATCCTGAAGGGAAGAGAGAGTTATCTTCTTCTTGCCTATTAAGAAACTTTGGCTCAGGGAGGTTAACAGACTAAGACTAAGGTTACACAGCTATTAAATGGCAAGGCTAAGATTTGAAGAACTCCCTGGTCCAAAGCTGGAATCCTTTCTGTTCTAACATGCCCAGAAGTCCACTTGCACTTTTGCAGCTGGACTCAAACAGGGTTCGGCCTGAAGAGCACAGAAGAATTTCAGTTAGCTATTATTTTGAAGATATATTTTAGAATTAAACTTATTCTTCCATTCATTTACTCATAAAATATAGTTATTAAAAACTGATTTTGTACCATGTAAACAAGGCTGACATGACCCCTGCCCTCATGGAGCTTATATTCTATCTACAGCTGGAGCAACACTGATGATAATGTAGTATCTCCTGATGTGAAAATAAATGCACAAAGAAATAAATGTTTATATAACTTACAAGAGAATGGAAATCAAATATCAGGAACTAAAGAAGGAAAGACCAAAAATTCTTTTACATAGAAACTTTAAAGGCAACATTTAATTATAAGGCATAAACTTAAAAACATATGAGCCAAACACACAGTATTTGAAAAGAAAAATCAGGAAACTGATGGTATGCAAAAGTCCTTCTACTAACAAGCTGCTGGTTGTAATTATCGTAAGATTTGGGGCAGAAAAGAGCAGCTATTTAAGAAGGAGACTCTACAAACTAATTAATAGACAAACATACTTGGAAAGAAAACACTTATAGAAGCTTACTAAAAGGAAGGTAAAAACAAAAGAAGAAAGAAGTAACAGGTATTTGATTGGTAATGATATTCTGAGGTGGTGTAGAAAGTCTATAAATACTTAAGATTCAAAAGGACCTCTGGGAGAATAAAGCATACTATAGAAAAGATTAAGTGAAGCAGGTAAAAGGAAAATAATGAAATACTGAGTATGTCAAATTTATAAGAAATTGATAGGCCTGTGGAAACAGTGTCTTACTATATAAAATGTAACACAGAATCACAATTGAAGTCTACAGCCAGAGCTGAGAAGTCCCCAAGTGTATCTAGAGGCAGAGTTATCTCTAAATCATCCCCAGTGTTTAAGAAGCCATCCTCTGACCTAACAGACTGGCAAAGCAAATATATCATCTTAATATTTTAAAAGAACCGCCACTAAACTTTTATTTTTTGGCTCATCTTCAGATAAGTATTCACCTACATATATAGGTACTTCTAAACTTATTTGTCCTAAGTCAATATACTTATAAATCTAAATATACATATCATGATGTAAAGTTTCTGCCATGTAGTTATTTGAACTTAAAATACTTGGCTTTACCTTTGTAAGTAAAAAAACAATGGAGTGAGTTCTAAAAAAAAAAAAAAAGTCACTTTTTATCTACCAAAAGAATAATAAGGGCTTCCCTGGTGGCGCAGTGGTTGAGAGTCCGCCTGCCGATGCAGGGGACACGGGTTCATGCCCCGGTCTGGGAGGATCCCACGTGCCGCGGAGAGGCCGGGCCCGTGAGCCATGGCCGCTGGGCCTGCGCGTCCGGAGCCTGCGCTCCACAGCGGGAGACGCCACAGCAGTGAGAGGCCCGCGTACCACAAAAAAAAAAAAAAAAAAAAAAAAAAGAATAGTAAGTGTGTAGAAATGACTCATTCCATCATCCAGCAGGAAAAAGTATGAGTACCATAACAAAGGACCATGATGAAAGCTAACACTCCAAGTGTGATATAAATTAAAATTAACATGATATCTATTAAAATTAATATGCTGTATAAAGGGCTGTATAAAAAGCCTTCTCATATTTAATAACACAGCTGAGCTATTATGTACTGTAAATGGAAAAGCAATACATACTTAGATTAATGGAAAAAACAGGAAGTGAAGAATTAGGGCATTATTTCTTCTCATTTTAAATAAAGTTTTTAGTTGTTTTAACTTCAAGAATGTGCTTATTATTGCTTCTGTGCTTTAAGAATTTGAACATGCTAGGAAAGAAATCAACTGGTGTCTGATCACTTTCCTTAATGGTTACTTAATTTTGATGTTTCAACAAACTGCTATATCACTAGGTGTATTTGCGTTTATTACATTTTCTTAGTCTACCACTTTCTGCCTCAGCAAGGTCTTGTGGAAAGAGCTCTGGAGAGTTACCTATGCGGGGGGGGGGGGGGGGGGTGCTTTAAAAAATGTATTATTATGTTAAGAACACTTAACATGAGATCTACCCTCTTAAAAAAGCATAATACAGGGCTTCCCTGGTGGCGCAGTGGTTGAGAATCCGCCTGCTGATGCAGGGAACGCGGGTTCGTGCCCCGGTCCGGGAAGATCCCACATGCCGCGGAGCGGCTGGGCCCGTGAGCCATGGCCTCTGAGCCTGTGCGTCCGGAGCCTGTGCTCCGCAACGGGAGAGGCCACAACAGTGAGAGGCCCGCGTATCGCAAAAAAAAAAAAAAAAAAAAAAAAAAAAAGCACAATACAACACTGTTAACTATAGGCACAATGTTCCATGGCAGAGCTATACAACTTATTCATCTTGCATAAATGAACCTTTACACCTCTTGAACTGCAACTCCCCATTTCCCCTTCCCACCAGCAACTGGCAACCACCACTCTACTCTCTCTTTCTGCAAATTTGACTATTTTAGATACCTCATATAAGTGGGATCATGCAGTATTTGTCCTGTGACTGGCTTATTTCACTTAGCCTAATGCCCGCCAGATTCATCCATGTTGTCACTTATGGAAGAACTACCTTCTTTTCTATGGCTGAATAGCATCCCTCTGTGTGTGTGTGTGTGTGCGCGCGTGTGTGACATTCTTGTTATCCATTCATCTGTCAATGGACATTTAGGGTGTTTTCACAGCTCACCTATTATGAATAACGCTTCACTAAACAGGGGAGTACACATATCTCTTCAAGATTCTGATTTCAATTATTTTAGATAAATATCAAGAAGTGAGATTACTGGATCATATGGCAGTAGTACTACTTTTGATTTTTTGAGAAACCATCATACTGTTTTCCATAGCAGCTACACCACTTTAGGTTCCCACCAACAGAGTACAGGGTTTCAATTTCTCCACATCCTCACCAGTGCTTAGTATCTTTTTTTTTCTTAATAATAGCCACCCCACAGGTGTAAGGTGACATCTCATTGTGGCTTTGATTTGCATGACCTTGATGATTAGTGATGTTGAGTACCTTTTCATATACATGTTGGCCATTTCTATGTCTTCTTTAGAAAAATATCTATTCAAGTCCTTTACTCATTTATTAATTGGACTATTTGCTTTTATTTTTGCTAACGAGTGAGAAGAGTTCCTTTTACGTTTTGGATTTTAATCCCTTATTAGGTATACAGTTTACAAATATTTTCTCCCATTCCACAGGTTGCCTTTTCACTCTGTTGATTGTTACCTTTGATATGCAGGAAATTTTTAGATACAGTTCCACTCATCTAATTTTTTGTTGCTGAATTAAGGCATTTTCGTTTCAGTACTAGCTCTGCAATATATAAACCATGGGCCCTTGGGCAAGTCATGAAATCTCTTTATCTTGATTTTTCCCTCTTAAGTGAAGTCACTGTATGATAACTAAAATTGCTAAAAATCCTAAAATTAAGAAAATAATTATACTACCATCGTTAAGATACAGTTTAGAAAGTGAGTAGTTTCCACAAGTTAAACACTCATTTCCTCAAACTTGTATTAAGCAACTACTATGTACAAATCATAGTGAAATGAACTTCTATTTATTGTATATGCAGGATCAAACTACATAGGCTTCTCCTACGTAAGTCAACATAATCTAATCATCAAAGGAAAACAAAAAGTCTTTAACTTCAAGTTAATTAGATGATTTCATCTTTCTCCAGCTATTCTAATGCAAAATCCAAATTTTATCAAATCATCATAAAATATATCTATATATACACAAATATAGATATATACACACATATATGTAACATAAAATGAATGGTTATATATGGTTTGAACGTGACATAATTTCACTTTAAAACTTTCTCTTTTTTTATGGATAACCTATAGGTACAGCTAAATTTAAAAGTATATTAAAACAATCTTTGTTCCAAAAGAACTAAAATTTGGGGACTTCCCTGGTGGTGCAGTGGATAAGACTCCGCACTCCCAATGCAGGGGGCCCAGGTTTGATCCCTCATCAGGGAACTAGATCCCACATGCATGCCGCAAGTAAGAGTTTGCATGCTACAACTAAGGAGGCCGTAACTAAGATCCAGCACAACCAAATAAATAATAAATAAATAAATAAATATTTTTAAAAATAACTAAATTTTTCCCTTTTTCCTGGAAAAATATTTCCTGGATATATTTCAACAGCTTAAGCTGTTGGACAGCCAAATAATGTTGACTAGATACCCGATCAGGTAATAAGTTTAAAATTTTTGATAAAAATCTACCCACCATTACTTTAGCTGAAAACATATCAATAGAAGAGAATGCATTCAAAAAAATCCTTCATTGACACACTGTACACCTTAAACTTATACAATGTTATATGTCAATTATATCTCAATAAAAATAAAGTTTTAAAAAATCCTTCAAAATGAAGTGTATTTTTCATTTTGAATTAGAACTATATTAAGAATTAAGTAGCTTTTAAAATCACATTTGAAGGTATACTTTGTAAATTAAATCTTTTTCTTGGTAATCCATATGTCAGCCATTTTATATTTATATAATAATCTTCTGTGAATAAGTTTGTTCCATCAAATTTAAAACCACATTTTGTTGAATATGGAGTCCTGAACAATTTTAGAAGGACTTCTCTGCCATACCCACAATCTCCTTTTCCAAAAACAAAGCTGAACTCATAAAATCAGAGAGTAAAATGGTGGTTGCCAGTGGATAAGTAATGGGGGAAATGGGACATGTCTGTCAAAGGATACAAACTTTCAGTTGTAAGATGAAAAAGCTCTCAGGAACTACTGTAGAGCATGGTAACTATAGTTAGCAACAATGTATTATATACTCCAAATTTGTTAATGGAGTAGGTCTTAAGTTTTCTCATCACAAAAATAAGTAACTATGTGAAGTGATACATCTGTTAACTTGATTGTGGTAATCATTTCACAATGTATACATATATCAATCATCAAATTGTACACCTTAATAAAACAAAAAATCATGCTGAACAACATATATATACATTTTTATTTCTCAATCACATCTCAATAAATCTGGAAAAATGGGTGGGGATTATATATATATATTTTTAATTGAAGTATAGTTGATTTACAATGCTGTATTGGGATTATATTTTAAATGAGCAAACTCAAAAACAAGAAAGGGAAATACCAAGGTATTATTTCATATCCATCTATTATTTTGTCTTATTCTTTCTTATTTTTTTTTCCATCTTACTGAATATCATATGGCTTTTAATCATATGTCAATTTTATGGATACTGAAGTACAATGAGAACTAATAAAACAATATGTTTGGGACTTCCCTGGTGGCACAGTCGTTAAGAATCCGCCTGCCAATGCAGGGGACAGGGGTTTGAGCCCTGGTCCAGGAAGATCCTGTATGCCACGGAGCAACTAAGCCCACGAGCCACAACTACTGAGCACGTGAGCCACAGCTACTGAAGCGTGCGTGCCACAACTACTGAAGCCCGCGTGCCACAACTACTGAAGCCCACATACCTAGAGCCCATGCCCCTCCACAAGAGAAGCCAGTGCAGTGAGAAGCCTGAACATCTCAACAAAGAGCAGCCCCCGCTCGCCACAACTAGGAAAAAAGCCTGCGCACAGCAACAAAGACCCAACACAGCCAAAAATAAATAAATTTTTAAAAAACAATATATTTCATATTACTCATAATATGTATATGATTAAAATGTCCAAAGAAAAAAGAAAATAAAAAATAGAAATTGGATAATATAAAAACATTCAGATTTGAAAAGAACCAAAGAAAAATTCTACAAATAATTTAAAAGAATTTTAACTAAAAAGTCCTCAAAAGATGTGATAAATCATAGATTAGATATAGCTGAAGAGAATTAGTTAATTAGAAGATATTAATAAGGAAATTATTCAGAAAGTTGCAAAGAAAACTTAAGAGAAGGAACATATAAACACAAGTTAAAAGACATGGTAATGTAAAAGGAGGATATCCAACATACATACAATGGAGTCACAGAAGGAGAGACTAGAGAAACATGGGAAAGAATATTTAAATAATAATGGTAGACAAAGTTCCAGAGTTGTAGAAAGACAGGAGTCCTCAGTTGAAGTTCCATGCCAAGCTCCAGTATTTACAGACCACATAGTTATGAAAATACAGAAAATAAAAGACAAAATCTTAAGAGGAGCAAAGGGAAAAGATGGATTATCTGCAAAAGACAATTACACAAAGAATACTATACACAGAATACAACGTCCAACTAAACTATTATTCAAGGAAAAGAATGAAATAGACAAATTACAAAGGTAATTACTAACGTGTACTTCAGGAAGGAGGAAATTCAATCCAAAAGGAAGGATCAGAAACCATAAGAAGAAAATGGTAAAATAAATATTTTATTACCATAAAAAAAGTAATGACGACTAATGGGAGTAGTAACAACATACAGGACCAAAATATCAGGCAACAATAATATGGAATACAGGAGGAGGAAAATCAGAATTTAAACAATCTAGTGTTCTTATACCGTTTAGAGGAGAATAATGAATTCATCAATTATGAAGAGTATAAATTTAAAGGTAAGAGTTCATTTAAAAAATGAACATATAACTCTCCAGCCAGGAAAGAGATGAAAAAGAGAATAAAGAAAACACAATTGTTCATTCAGAAAAAGGCATTATAAATAAAGGAAAGAATGGCATTATAAATAAATTAAACAGCAAAGTGAATAAAATTAAGCCAGTAATTAGGGGAAATTGGAATAACAAAATGAGACAATTCAACTATAATAAGAACTTTGCAAGAAAGTACTGAGATTTAATATTACAAAGTACTTTGACCTCATCATATTAAGATCATCCTTCACTGTGAATAAATATGTTCTATTAAATCGCTTGCTAAAACATGTATAAGCATCGCTCTTCACACATGGGTATCGTAGGTCTTCAACAGGTATAATAATTGTTTTAAGGAAACTATTGAGAACATTCACTTGTAAAATTTTTGCATAACAGAAAAAAGGTCATACTCGTCAGACTACATCCCTCCTATTCTAATCCTGGCTTGCAACGATTTTTTAGAAAAGCTAGATATGAAATAGGATATCGAAATTCAATGATTAGAGATATACCACTCATCAAAATATCCCATTTCCTTAAATAAGCTGCTGTGTATCTACTGTCCACAAACTGTACCTTTTCAAACTATTCAACCACTTGTAGAAAATTACCCCTTTTAAAGAGTTTCATAAAGTTTACTACCCACTGTTTAGAAAAGAACTTCCTTACATTTTGTCCTCAGCGTAATTCATTCAAGACTCAGGGAGTGACTCTTAGTTCTAGTATTCTGACTTTAGTAAATAAGAATGTGTTGACTCTATTCATACAATTTTTTATTTTATAAGCTTTGATCATATCTTCTCTTAGGCCTCATTTTTTTAAAAGAGGATTTTTTAAAATTTTATCCTGGTTAAAAAAAAAAAAATTATCCTGGTATTGAAGTTTTCACCCCCAGCTTGTTCAGTCCACTTTAAAATTTAGTAGATTATTCCCAACTGTAGTTTTTCTTTTAATTACAGATGTAGAAATACACTGGTTTTGCGTAAGCAGTATGTTTTCCGGTTTATTGCTGAGATAGTCACGTCAAGAATTCTGTACCTCATTATTAGTCTGCTCTACTTCAAAAGTAGAGTGTCTAAAGGCTCAGCTTAAAATCTTTGTTGTCTACCTTTTCTCCCAGGGTAATTTCATTAGTCCCATGGCTCTAAGCAGTATCTTTATGCTGATGACTCCCAAATTTACATTTCCAAAATAAACAGCTCCCGTGAATTCCAATCTCATATAGCCAACTACCTTCTTAACATCTACATATGAGACTACAGGGAGTTCCCTGGTTGCCTAGTGGTTAGGACTCAGTGCTTTCACAGCTGTGGCCCAGGTTCAATCCCTGGTTGGGGAACTAAGATCCTGCAAGTCACGCGGCATGGCTGAAAAAAAAAAAAAAAAAAGGACTAAAATCCAATTTGAGAGAAAGCATTCAAGTAAAGATGCATTATTTTAAAAAAGAGAGAGACTATTACATTTTTTAAACTTCACGTCTAAAAAAAAATAATCTTGCCCTCCTTCTACAATGTGCTTTTCCCCTGCCTCTTTCCATATTAGTAAGTAGCACCATGAGCCAACAAGTAACTCAAGCTAAAAACCTAGGACTCCATGATTCTTTTGTACCCCCATACATTTCAGGCAATGCTAAGGATCGGTAGTCCCCAACTTTTTTTCATGCTATGACACACCGAAGTAAACTAAGGAGGCTGCTCAAAGCTGCAGGTAACCAGCCTGGGAGTTTGGGCTGCCCCAGGTTCCACCCAGCCACCCTTAAGACTGAGATGATCAGTACCATGGTGCCCATTAACCTGTTTGTTGCCACCAGGTGGGAAACTCTGTTTTTGACCTGACATACAAAACATATCCTGAACTGAACCCCCTTTTCCCATCTTCATCACAACTGTCTATCTATCTATCTATCTGGCTGCGCCGGGTCTTAGCTGCAGCATGTGGGATCTTTAGTTGCGGCACGCGGGCTCTTAGTTACAGCGTGTGGACTCTTAGTTATTGCATGCGGGATCTAGTTCCCTGACTAGGGAACGAACCCGGGCCCCGTGCACTGGGAGCGCGGAGTCTTAACCGCTGGACCACCAGGGAAGTTCTGCAACCATTCTAACAATCCCTGCAGTTCAAGTTTCTCAGAAAGCTGAAGTTAGCCGGGAACCCCGAGCATCAGTGCTAAGTGGTTTCTTGATGTGCTTGGGGGTTTTTCCTGGGAATGTGGTTCTTGGAGCTCTGATCCTTATTGTGAAGCCCTGAGGCTTAATTTTCTGGCACTCCTTGCAAGGCTGTGAGCCATCTAATTGACTTTAATAAGCCTCCTTTTGCTTAAACCAACTAACCAACACAACGGTCTCAGCTAGGCTGAGCAGCCACTTACCCAAAGAGGCCTTCCCCAACCACTCAAAACAAAGTATAAACTCAAGTCAATCCAATCCAGTACCATGATTTATTTTCTTTATAGAACTTATCAGTACCTAACATTTTCTCATTCATTTACTTGTTCACTATGTATGTCTCCCCAACTAGTTCCACAAAATTAAGAACCTTTTCTGTTGTGTTCATCATTTCTTCCTCAGTGTCTAGAACAGTGCCTATGAATCCTTGTTAAATGAATTTATATTAGTAATAATTATCACCATTTTGAGCACAGAAATATATGGAATCATCTTTTAAAAACAGTACCCAGTATCGTAAGGATCCTTTTCCCAAGCTGCATAAGCATCAGGGTAGCTTAGAGGTTAACAGCATAGGCTCTGATGTGAATGTGCTTGGGTTCATATCCAATTTACACAGTTTACTATCCGTGTGACCTTGGGTAAGTTACCTGTGTGTCTGAGCCTCAGTTTCTACATCTTACAGTATTGTCATACAGATTAAAAGAGTTAATATAAGTTCTTAATTAGGGTCTGGAATGTTGAACATACGTTATCTATTATTTTTAAACCAATAGCTTAGAGAAAATTAACTACTATCGATTCACCCCTGTCTGTCTGTCATAGGTGTATGCGAAGATGTAAATGCATTTCAGGAACTTACAATAAAGATACAGAGATAAGATATGCACTTTGGAAGAGAAGAAAGAAAACAAGAAAAGAAAGATGAAAAGATAGGAAGGAAGGGAGGGAGGGAGGGAGGAAAACAAGCATCTAATAAATGGTTAATAAACAGCTGATACTTAAAAGTAGTTTCAGTTGAAAGTAGTCGAGTTTATTTAAAAATATTAGGAAATGTAGGGACTGGGAGAATGGATAGGATTAGTATCATTATAGAGCAAGATATTGTGGGAGACCATGAGAGCGAGTCAGTAGGTGAAGGCATTTCAGGAAGGTAAATAAGATGAAATAAAATATTTGAGCAAGAAAAGAATCAGTGATAGAAAAGATTCTAAAAATTTTGGAGCATCTGGAATCACAAAGGAGTGTGTTTGTATATTATCCCATTAACGATGTGCCACTGAAAATTATAAAATGAGGCAGGAGTAGGTGGTAGATGTGCAACTGGAACATTTCTTTAACCCAGGCACTGTGCAAATCATAGACTTGTTTGCTTTCACCCCAATCCTATGACACAGATTCCATTATTCACAGAAAAGTAAACAAAAGCTCAACGACTAAATCACTTGTTCTAGGTCTTAACAACTAGTTAAGAAATAGGGTTTAGCTTTATGCTGATGTCTTGAGTATCATACACACAAATGTTTTCCACAATACTGCAAAATTTATATTTTTAAAAAATTATTTTAAAGACTATGTGCTGAGTAATTTGAAAAGGGAGAACCAATAGAAATGGAGGGGATAAAGATACCATTTTAAGATTTTAAAATATGAAGTGATAAGCACTTAAACTAGGGTAATAGTGATGAGTACCATGGTACAATGGGAAGACAACTAAATTGGGCATACAGACTCATAAATGCTGGCTGTGAAAACAGATGACCTTTAGGGTTTATTTGCGATTAATGGTTTGATTCTTTAGGCTGAAAAGGAAAGAAAAATTCAGTACTATTTTCAAAGGTCCATCAAGGATAAAGAAGAAATCACACACAAACAGTTACAATTCTCCATTAGTAATTACTTTCTTCTCAGGGAGACTACTTCACAGATTACCATGTTCTGTAATATATATCATTACTTTGATTTATACCAAAGCCCTTGGGTAAAGAGATTACTGTATCCATTTTATAGGAAAAGAAATTAAGTTTTCTAAATATTAAGTAATGACTGAAGAAATAATACAATCCAGGTTTTCTGACACGAGTTACGGTCTTCCCACTCTTCAAGTTGCCTCTATTACTTAACAAATTGTGCTGCTGTTTACCATGTGGTGTTACAGAATCCAATGATTTGGCATCTGGAGAAGAGAAATTATTTATCTGGGTACATCCAATCTCCTTAAGTGTCTGCTGAACACATATTATTAACCTACTCCTCCTTGTGGTAAGTTTTTTTGTAATATGTACTCTACACTTCTTGGCAAAGAATTACAATATTTCTCTTACAGTTTTTGTCCAAAGAAGACGCAGACTGACTCCACCAATTAAATCTAAAACATCTATTGTGTTTTCCAGCATATAATGGGAGTCCATCTAACTGCACTGCTTCAGAATAAAAGCTGAGAATGGAAATCTAAATGTCTCCCAAAGAAGACGATAGAAAATGAAATCAGGAAAATATATTTTTTATGTTTCCATTCCTCGTATCAAATGCAGTGCCAACATAAGGACTTAAAATCCAGTGACTCTGTTGAACTAGGGACCTACTGTCTCTTCATGTGCCCAGAGCTTGCACTAAACTGCATTATTCTTGTGCCTATCTTTGGCTGCCATCTTGTCCAGTATTAGCTTTGAGAAGTCAATTATGGATCTTAGTACTCTTTACTGTTATTCTGTTTGCTCCAATAAATATTATTTAACCATCTTCAGCTAGGTGTTGGCTACCTTCTTCTCACAAGCATAGTTTTCCATTTTGCAAAATCTTACTTTCAGACCATGTCCCAATGAGATGTTCTACCAGTCTCTCTGTAGACAACTGAAATTTGCCTTCCTATTACCCAACCAATTGTTCACATATACCAATTTCATTCTTAATATTCTGATCAGATAATCTCAAGAATACCTCCATGTTGGAAACAAACATAAACCCCCTATTTAAGAAGGAGAAAGAGGAATTCAGAACTATGAGTCTTGCACAAAGAACAGAATCAGCTTTAACTAAAAGGAAATTATGAAACAGCCACCTGCACCAAAATTCTTTGTTTATTCAAGAACTATGTCGCAAAATTTCTTTCTGTGTGCTGATAAGTAAGGTTGCAGAACACTTACAAAGCAGGGTGAAAAAGAAAGAACTTATTTGCTAAGTTGAGGTGAAGATATCAAGTGAGAATGGATTTGACTGTGTTCCATTTTATATCACGTTACACATCTTCATTTTACTTTTTGATATTCAACAAAATGAGGTGAGAGATAAGAAATCTCTTGGAAAATTGTTTTACTAGAGTCTGTTTACCCATCTAAAATATCTGTATAATACTTCAAGGTTTGTGAAGCATGTTTAGATAATTACTTGAAGGCACAAAATATGACTTCTTCCCAGAGATCTTCTTCAGTCACTCCAGAAAACTGCAACAATCCTACCCAGATACTCCTTATCACTCACTGTTTTTTTTTTCTAGCCAATCACTTATCACCCACTAATCTATTACTTCTTATTCAGGTAAAATCCATGAGGTCAGAGACTTTTTTTGTTCTCTGCTATATCTCCAAAAGAATGCCTGGCCCATAATAAGGTACTTAATAAAACATTTGTCAAATAAGTAATATAATGTTAACATGAACTACATTTCTAAAACTGAGTTTTTTGGGGCCAAATTCTTATGTCTTAGATATTCTGGATCCCATACTCTAGTTTTTGATGTTGTTCTAAATTTTTTTTTTAAGTTTGGATATTAGAACAGATGGATATTCAGAAACAAATAACATAAAAGAATTTTCTGCCTGTAAATGCTATTCACAGCACTTTGTTTACTTCTGCTTTTGCAACTATCTGAATAGATTTCTTTATTTTTTCTTTTCTTTTTTCTTCTTTCCCTCTCTTCCTCTTTCCTTCCTTCTTTGCTTTCTATTTGGGCTTTTTTAAAAAAATGTCTCATACTTCTACTTGAATATGAACTATATGAAGACTGGGACATAGTCTACCTCATTCAACTTGTAATACCAGTGGCTAGCAGAATGCCTGACACACAGGAGGCATTTGATACATTTTTTAATTAATTGTTTTATAATGAAGGAATTGGCTTTTTTTAAAAGATTTTTCTTTTATTGAAGTATAGTTGATTTACAATGTTGTGTTACTTTCAGGTGTTATAAAGAAGGAATTGTACATCCAAGTTTCAATACTACATTTTTGTTGTTTCTTTAAGAACCAAAAAAGAAACACTAAAAAAGAAATAACATACTTTACTTGAGCATCTCTATACTAAAATAAAATGCTAAAGTTTAAAAATCCTGGGATATAACCCTTCCTGTATATAAGCAATTGCATTTGTGCATTATTTGCTTTTATTTTTTTTACTCTCTTAATATTTAGAGAAATTAAAGGCCATCAGAAGCAATGAGGGCTCAAGCAACTCCTCCATATCTCCTCAGATTGTCTAAACACACAGATCTCTTTTGTTATGTGTTTCATAAAACTCATTTTTTATAGTACTCAAAAAAGTTAATGGGATGGACGAATCCATGATATTCCATAAAAGAATTAAGAAAATCCTCTGGTGAATATATGTCACAAAGTAATACGCATATAAAGCTCACTCCCGAAGGAAAAAAAAACATTGGAAAAAAATTTTTAATTTTCTGTGTAATTTATGAAAAAAAATATAACCTGACCTCAACGTGTGTTGATACAGCAAGCCTGTTTTGCCTATATCTTCTCCAGAGGATGGTTTGTGCTCCTGAGATATTCAATAATTACACAGGCTGGCTTAATAGTGATGGTCATTAAGCATAATGGAGAAAGTTAAAGGTTCGCCATTAGGAAGGTCTTTTTTGGCCTTCAGTTTGGGACATAAACTAGGCCGTTTTAATGTTTACTGTGCATTTGTTCTATGCAATTGTAGGAAGTGGACTGTGTAAATTAACAGATAGGTAGAAGAGTGTCAGAAGGCAAGCAAACCTTTTCATGACTCTTCACTATAAGCCACCATTTTAATGAACAAGGTTCATACACATTCTAATTGGCCATCACTTCTTCCCAGTCTGATCATTTGATTCAGCAAATACATGAATGTTTTCTGCCATATAATCTTAAATTTAAAAAAAAAACATAAAAGAGCATATTATTCTATGGATAACCGATAATTAATATTTATTAAATCCAAGAAAAAAATACTTGATATTCCATACTGCTTACCATAAGGAAGGAGACATGAAAGCGAAAATCCTTTAAATCAATAATTCCACAAAATTTCTTTTTGAGATAGTTTCCTATTTATGTATTGTGTTTGTGAGATGGTTTAGTTCAGTTTGTTTTGTCTCTTAAAGCAATTTCCTCCCAAAGACTCTGAGGAATCCTCCCGAAAAATTATGTATAAGTAAAAATACTCTAACAAATAGATCGGAATAGGAACACCTACACTGCTTTGCCAGAAAGCATAATATGTGATTTCTGCCCTTCAAGACTTAGCAAGCTAGTTCAGGAAATAGAAATTATTCATATGAAACAATGAGACTTAACATAAAATATAAAAGTGATGGCTAAATTGTATAGTAGAAAAAACAAGGGCTACACCAACTGAGGAACTAGTAATCACTGTGAGCAAGAATGATTGGAGAAGGAAAACTTCGCAGGTGATGCAATATTTAATGAGATAAGAGAAGACACTGCAGATGAAGCAACAACACCAGATGCTACAGTCAGTAATTTTCACGTTGAGCTAAGCTTATTAAATTAGCAAATCAAAGTAACAGATGATGTTTCTTGTCTATGGCATGTATGTATCTTACATAGTGTCTACATTCATGGAAAACCCTCTTTAACATAATATTTGCATGGGAGAGGAAAAGCCAACAGAATACTCATTCATTCACTCATTCATCCAATAGGTACTTACTGTGTGCCAACTACATGACAGATACTGATCTAACCAGTAAATGAAAAATGTTCCCTGCCCTAATGGAACTTACTTTCTAGTGGGAGAAGACAGATCAAAAGTAACAGACATATGTGCTTCCCTGGTGGCGCAGTGGTTGAGAGTCTGCCTGCCGATGCAGGGGGCACGGGTTTGTGCCCCGGTCCGGGAGGATCCCACATGCCACGGAGCGGCTGGGCCCGTGAGCCATGGCCGCTGAGCCTGCACGTCCAGAGCCTGTGCTCCGCAATGGGAGAGGCCACAACAGTGAGAGGCCCACGTACCGCAAAAAAAAAAAAAGTAACAGACACAATACGTAAATTGCAAATGATAATGGAAGATATACTAAACTCTAAAGCAGACTAACGGAAATGAGAAACACCAGAGGTGGCAGTGAAGGGTTCTAGGGTTACAGGTTAAAACTGGAGGGTGAGACATATACAAAAGATGATACTTGGGCAGAGACCTAAAGGAGGTAAAGGAATTATAGTATTATATATGGGAAAATTGTTTTAAGCAGAGGGAACAGTAAGTACAAAGCCTTAAGTTGGGAGTGTGCCTAACACGTTTTAGGAACAGTAAGGAGGCACTGCATTTAGAATAGCATGAATGATGGGGAAAGTGGTAGGAGATGACATCACAAAAACAATGGGGGCCAGTTCATATAAGGCCATGTAAGCCATTATAAAGACTTTGGCTTTTACTCTAAGTAATTAGGGGGCACACTGCAGGATTTCAAGGAGAGGACTGAGAATTTTATTGACATTTGGCTTCTGTGTTGAGACTATTTCAGAAGAAGGGAAGAAGCAGACCAAGTATCATGACAGCAATCCAGAAATGACCATGATCTAGACTGGTGTGGTACCGGTGGATGTAGTAAGAAGCAGTCACCATCTGGATCTATCGTGAAGGTCAAGCCAACAGAATGTGAGGACTGTATGACGTGGAGCAATGTGGAATGAGAAATGAAGACTGACTCTAAAGTATTTGTTCCGAATAACTGGAAGGGTGTGGGTAGAACCAGCTTTGGGGGGAATATCAGGTGTACAGCTTATGGGTGTTCTAAATTTCGAGTGTCTATTAGTCATCCAAGTGAGAATACTAAGTAAGGAATTAGATGAACAAATCTGGAATTTGGGGGAGAAGTTGAGAACAGAGCTAGCAATTAGCCAGGTGTCACCAATAATACAGTATTTAAAATCATAGTACTGTATGAAGTGACCAAGGAGGTGAGCTGAGAAGATGACCAAGGAATAAGCTTGGCTTCCTCCATCATTAAGAGTTCTACAAGAAGAGACAAAATAAGCAAAGACAACTGAAGAGGAACAACCAATGAACCTGGAAGGAAACCAGGGGATGGTGGTTTCTGGAAGACAAGGGAAGACATTATAGAGAGGTGGTGGATAATCTGTTGCAGGAAGGTCAAGGTAAATTAAGGACTGAGAACAGGACTGGATATAGCCATGTGGAGGTCATTGGAATCCTTGGTAAGAACAGTTTAGTTGGAGTGGTAGTTCTACAAACCAGATTGGACTGGGTCTAAGAGAAGTGGGAGGAGAGCAAGTACAGGCAACTCCTGTGTTACTGCAAAGCAAAGAAAAGAAACAGCAGGAGGAGCTGAGGGATGGCATGCAGAAATATTAAGATAATTATTAAGATTACAATTGGGTTATTGGTATTATTATTACTATTATTAGGAGTATTGTTAGGATACAAAAATTGTTAGGAAGGCTAATAATAATAAATAATTCATAAGCAGTTTCTACTGTTTCTTTTATTGTCCTAAGCATATATATTGTGTATATGTATGTATATGTGTACGTATAGAAATATATGTGTGTGTGTATAATAAATTGTTACAACCACTCTATGAAATAGGCACTACTATTAACCCATTTTACAGGTGAGGGAAGTGAGAAAGACAGGCAGAGGCCCTGTATATTCACACAGGTAGAAAATGGCAGAGCCACGATTCAATCCAACTAATTTGGCTCCAGAATTTGTATGTTTAAAACTATACCACCCAGGGACTTCCCTGGTGGCACAGTGGTAAAGAATCCACCTGCCAATGCAAGGGACACGGGTTCGAGCCCTGGTCCGGGAAGATCCCATGTGCCGCAGAGCAAGTAAGCCCGTGCGCCCCAACTACTGAGCCTGCACTCTAGAGCCCGCAAGCCACAACTACTGAGCCCGCATGCCACAACTATTGAAGCCCACACACCTAGAGCCCAGGCTCCACAAGAGAAGCCACCGCAAGGAGAAGCCCGTGCACTACAACGAAGAGTAGCCCCCGCTCACCGCAACTAGAGAAAGCCCATGCGCAGCAACAAAGACCCAACACAGCCAAAAAAAAAAAACTATACCACCCAAAAAATTAACACAAACGAGGTATCAGAAAAGATACTTAAACTACTTCGGATATCAGATTATTCTCAGTGCCTGAATTATTAAAACTGGTGTTTATAAAACTCCTTTGATATATATTATCTATTAAAAATCCTCTAAGAAATACTGCAAAGGAGTTCACACAGTATAAATGGTTAACCTGACTGTCTTTTTCCCTTTTTATTACTGGGTATGTAACTGTTGTATGTTCAGAGGAGAAGTTCTTCAGAACAATGACTATTTAAATAGAATTTGGGGCTGTATTTTCTGCAGTATTTTCTGACATACCTTAAATATATTTATTCAGTAACTGTATCTTTTTGACAAAACTACTGAATAAGTAAAATTGTTACCGAATTAAGTCGTATGGACCCTGCTCGGGCCGTATCCGGGTCAAGGCTCTCTGCCTTGGTGGGGAAGAGTCTTTCTTCTGTTAGGGTTGGAACAGCCAAATAACGAAACCGAAGCTGAGATCAATGCAGTGCAAGCTTTATTCAGTGGCCAAAGAATGGAGAAGGGGAACTCAGTTCACAGATCAACTTCTTGCCCATGTAACGAGAGGGACTTGATTTAAAGAGTAAAGACAAAGGGAGGAGGAGTGAGGCTAATGATGGGGAGGCATATGCATTAGTCTACCACGGAGAGGCAGGGCTTTTCAAAGGAGTGGGGTACCACCCTCTATTTATCCTTTTTTGGTCCTTAATGTCCAGTCATCGCCACTGTTAGATGTTTGTCATTTAATGTGCTAATGTAGTAAAATCGGCGAATAATGAGACTCAGGGTCTGATGGAGGTCAGGTTTGTTCCCATCTCGGTCCCAGCTAGTTCCACCTGTTTTTTCTTTTGTTTGTTTGTCTCTCCCTATAACTTCCTTTCTTAACACTGGACCCTGTAACTTAAAGATTTATGTTAACTCCTGCTGAAGTTGCGGCTTGGCAGGTTTTGAGCAAAGACCTGGTGCAGCTCTGGCAACAAAATGAACAAAGAAAAAAAACTAATGATATTTTCCAATTTCTTGGATAATGAATTAAACGTGTTGAACTGTGTTGTGTGATTCTTATGTTAAGGAAATGTTAAGTCACGTCACAGTTTTCATTCTTTTACATCCATTCAATAACCTGAGTAAGATCCTAAGATTTATTTATAGGTGTCAGTTCAGAAAGATTTCCTTTTTGTGAAGTCCCAGGCCTGAGGTTTTATTGTATATATAGGTTTTTAAACCATGTTCATTCACTGCCTACAACCGATGGCTTTAATGAATGCCTAACAACTTACTTAAACCAAACAAATAATTAGTCTCAATTACAGAAGTGTAAATTTGACTCTAACTAATGAATTGTGCCAGGCTTTAGACATTGGTTTAAGTGTAATTGATCTTAGGGCCAGAGATCAATTTAAGGGTTGGTGAAATGACAGCAAGGAGGAAGTGACTCAGATAATAAGAATGCTCACCACGAGAAAGATTAATTGGTGTATTAGTGACAAACTAGTAGGTGACTGATATAATAATGATATTCCCATATTAAGGGGGTCTCAAAAGAGGATCACCAACTTCAGAGCTTTTAACTGTATACAGTTACTATGTCAAACATACTCCTTTAAAAGAATATTTGTCACATTCATTTGTCCTCCATTTAATTTTAGTTTTTTTTCTTTCTCATAATTAAAAAAAAAGAAAAACACCCTAGAGGAGGCATACAACTATTTTACTTTATGCTTGGAAGTATTCTTCCTTAACTGTGTTGGTAGGCCTGGGTGTGGAAAATCAAGTGACTGCATTAAAAAGACAATGACTGATTGCCTTGATAGCATTTTTCCATGTCCTTTGCTGTCAGTTAAGTCTGCTTTTGTTGCTATGATAACTTCTTCCCACTTTGACGGGATGGAAAAATAAAGGAGAAAGGCGGTTCTATTATGCCATTACATTTCTTCTCCTTTGAAGAGCTTCTGATACTCTGAACGATGGGTTAAAAAGCCAGATGATGTGGTGAAGCCAGAAAAGCCACAATGGTGGCACGTTCAGTTCACATCAGTGTGTGAAGGGTCACCGGCTGAGGGAGAGGCACGCAAAGTCCTAGATGAAGAGTGAGGTGGCTGCTAAGTGAGGAGTCGTGGAGATGAGAATACGAGAATACTACGGAGTCTCTGTCCTTTGTGCAAATATTCTGTGCCTGTGTTCTTTTCTCCCTTTCTCCCCCCTACCTCCTAACGCCAGACAACTCTCCTAATAAAAAGATTTTTCAAGAGAGATGTCAAAGAAAATAGAATTTTTCAAGAAAGACGTCAAAGGAAATTGTTGAATGAGGCACAGGGGCAGCATGAGACCGGAGTGGAGGAAGGTGATAAAGGTGCTATTTAGAAGTTAAGCCCGGAAAACTGGGGCAAGAATCAAAGCAACGCTACAGGCAGGGATGAGGTAACCAGGGCCCCGAAGATAATCATAAGGAGTTGGAGTCTAAGGCAGGAAAAAAGGCAAGGCCGGTTAAGAGGTTTAAGGCAGAGGATGACCTACTTCGAAACAGATCTTTTCAACAGCCAGACTTTGGACTGGAGGGGAAGTAGCTCAGGAGGCCAGAGTAGGTTACATTTGTCATAGTGGAAGTTGTACTGAGTAAACAAGAAACTGTAATTACACTGAATTATGAAGAGAGCATTCAATTACGTAGTCATGTGCAGGAACATTTCCTTTTTAAATGCTTTTTTTTAAAGTTTTATTTTTAGGAGAGTTTTTCTTCATATATCAAATTTTAATTTGCATTGTGTTGTGTAGTACAACCTCATTTAGACTACCTTGTTGGAAGAATATTCTAAATGCACGAACATTCTGAAAGAGGCAGAATTTTGCCTCTTGTAAATATATAAAGAGGCTCAGGTTAACCATTTATACTGTGTGAACTCCTTTGCAATATTTCTTAGAGGATGTTTAATAGATAATATGTATCAAAGGAGTTTTATAAACACCTGTTTTAACAATTCAGGCACTGAGAATAATTTGATATCTGAAGTAGTTTAAGTATCTTTTCTGATACCTCGTTTGTATTAATTTTGGGGGTGGTATAGTTTTGTTTTGTTTTTTTTTTTTTTTTTGGCTGCGTTGGGTCTTTGTTGCTGCGCATGGGCTTTCTCTAGTTGCGGTGAGAGGGGGCGACTCTTCGTGTAGTTCAAACCCGTGTCCCCTGCATTGGCAGGCGGATTCTTAACCACTGCGCCACCAGGGAAGTCCCCAAATGTATGTTTGAAAGTTCCCCATTAGTCAGTGCTGCTTTCGAAATCTTGCTGGGAGATACAGAAACTCTCCAACTTTGATAGTTGCTATCTGATTTTGATATTGGCTATCTGATTGTCTTGTAGAGATCAAGGACTTGCCAGGCCTCATCATTTCATCTGAGCATAGCACAGTGCCTGGCACCTAGGACAGTTTAATAAATAATTGCCAAATTAATAACTGAATGAATTATACCAAGTTTATAAGGCATGCATCTTATTGCTGGTACACGTTTCATTTTCTTACTAACTTTATAAAAGAATAATACACATAAACCAACAACTTCCCTATAAACCCTCCCTTCCCTGTTTATCTTTTTTCCTCCCTCCCTTCCCTCCCTTCTTTCTCTCCCTCTTCTCCCTCTCTTTTCTTTATTTCTTTCTTCCTTTTTTAGGTAGTGGAATCATTTCCTCAAAGAAAGTCCTTACAAGAATCACAGTAAGTTTCACAGATAAAGGGGAGGGGGGGTATAATCTGGTTAAAATATGGTTTGGGAGCCTCTAGCTCAGCTCTCTCTCCATTCCAAGAGGTAATTCCAACGTTCAGTAGGTCACAGTTTGAAAACCACTGAAATAAAACATTCAGGTAACTGGAAATCACCGCTTTCCAAGTGAAAATGTCAACACTAGCAATGGAATTGTTTGTGGGTAAGTGGGGCTTGCAAGCCACGGCTTGAAATATTTGTTCTTCAGCTGATGTATGGAAGTCTAAATGTGGCACATGAATGGTCATTTGAGGTTGAGAGGATGTTCAAGAGGATGGGTTGTGTGAAAGTTGAATGTATGAAAATCACGTACTGACTGCAGTAGTAGCACAGCTTAGTTCTTTATACTTTCAATGATTGTCTTGAGTAAATTTAGTCTAAAAGTTTATGGAATATAATTTTTAAAAATTAGATTCTGAAAAGAAAAGGGAAAAGTTAAATTTAAAATAAGGGCCTGTATCTTTGTGAGAATAAAATCTTAGTCATTTTAAAATAGATTAATTTTAAGTATACATGAGGTAGTGTTCTATTTTTAATACAGGTCAAATCGTATAGCAAACTTTTATGCTTAAGTATCATTCAATTTTAGTTAATATTTCTCTTAAAAAACTACACTACCAGACTTGAAATTGTTTTATGATAGTTTCTTATAGGGGATTTTCCTTATTTGTTTCAATTATGATTTTTTTAAAAAATTCATTTTATATTTGTTGTGGCATTTGTAAAGGTAGTAAAACACTGCTATTTTGGAAAGCTTATCCATTTGCTGAGGTTTGTGTTGCTGTCTCAGCTATTCCTTCAAGAACTTTAAGATCGTAGCATAATAATGAAAATTTTTATCATTGGAAATTTCCCCGTTTAACTTCATCAGCATATATATTGGCCTCAGTAATTTGAATGACCTGAAGTATCAGTTCTTGAACAAGAACAAGAAGTGTCTCTTCTACATACAGCATTGTGTATAGTTAGAAAGTGCTGTAAAACCTTTTTTCACTTCTACATTATGATTAAGAAATCATAAGAGTAACCAAGACAGTCAGAGAGCCAATATCAAAATCAGATAGCAACCATCAAAGTCAGAGAGTTTCTGTATCTCCCAGCAAGATTTTGAAAGCAGCACTGACTGATGGGGAACTTTCAAACATACATTTGGGGACTTCCCTGGTGGCGCAGTGGTTAAGAATCCGCCTGCCAATGCAGGGGACACGGGTTCGAGCCCTGGTCCGGGAAGATCCCACATGCCGCGGAACAACTAAGCCCGTGTGCCACAACTACTGAGCCTGCACACCACAACTACTGCAGCCCACGTGCCTAGAGCCCGTGCTCCACAACAAGAGAAGCCACCGCAATGAGAAGACCGCACACCACAACAAAGAGTAGCCCCCGCTCGCCGCAGCTAGAGAAAGCCCACAGGCAGCAACGAAGATCCAACGCAGCCAATAAATAAATAAATATATTTTTTAAACCCATACATTTGTTGGAGCCACAGGAACGTAGATCAAATCCATAGCAGTTCATAACAAGGTAAACATAACTGATGCCAAATCAAAAAAAAAAAAATCTTAGTCTCAAAAACAAATTCTTATTACCTTCTGATTACTTTCATCCACACTACTTCATCCTGCAATCATTCCTTCTTCTGTTCTTCTACGTTGCTTATTCTTACCTATTATATAAAAATTATCCCTTTGTCTATCTCCCCGGCTGGCATGGAAACTCCTCAAGAGAAGGGGACTATGGACAGTTCCCCACTTAAAATGGTAAGACATAACTTTTTGACTTCACAATGGTGCAAAAGTAATATGAATTCAGTAGAAACCGTACTTCGAATTTGGAATTTTGATCTTTTCTCAGACTAGTGATATGCAGTAAGATACTCTCGCGTAATGCTGGGCAGTGGCATCGAGCTACAGCTCCCAGTCAGCAGTACAACCACCAGAGGAAACAACTGATACACTTACAAGCATTCTGGGTTGGTTTTTTTTTTAACTTTCAGTATAGCATTCAAAAAAAATTACATGAGACATTCAACACTTTACTATAAGACAGGCTTTGTGTTAGATGATTTTGCCCAACTATAAGCATTTTCAACATGATACTTTCAACATACAATGGGTTTATTGGGATGTAACCCCATCGTAAGTCGAGGAAGACCTGTATATTTAATTCATATGTGCATGCTGCACTGTGCATCACATTATCAGCTCTCAATAAATACCTGAAGGACATACAAGTAAACATACAGTTTACAATAATCCAAGTCTTGGAAGGGGATATGGCTAACTGGCAAAATAAAATTCACAAAATGGAGTCAAGGAATCTTCCAAAACCCCAATTTTTTCCCAAGAGATTCTGTTAAAGGAGCCACATGCCAAGGAAAGTAATTCTTCTGTCCCATGGGGTAACCCCCATCCCGACACTCCACTCAAGTAAGACATAAACTGATCAAAGTATATGATTCTAAACAAAGCTGTGGATATGAAGGGGTCAGATAACCGAGGGCTGATTAAGGTTTATCACATTCCTTAATTGAGGAAGACTCAGAGAAAGAAGCTATCCTATTCTCTGGTGGACACAGTGGCGGGCAGCGCAGATCTCCCGTCACTGAAGGACTTGGTGTCCCAGCAGGTGGGAGTGCTAGCAGCACCAGATTCAGCTGTCAGCCCCTTCAGGATTTACCTCAGCTTCGGAAAGCTGCCTCCACAGGGTGACCATATCCAACAACTGATCAATCCGCCGTACAAAGGTTGGTCATCTTGGCACTGCTTGGGCTAACCCTGAAGGGTCATTACAGCTCTAGTGCTTCCTGTGGGTTTGGCTAAGGGAGTCTTTGGGCCTTTCAGCCTTTCTTGTTATCTTCTTCTCACCACTGTTGCTTCCTTCCCCACCCTCCAACCCAGTTTTGATCACAAAGATACTTTTTAATCAATATCCCATAGAGTAAACTCCTACTTAGAGTCTGCCCTCTGGGGAACACAACCTATATCACATATCCTTTATATAGATGAACACATATTACATATTTCTTATCACAGAGTATGGGTTCAATTATTCATAAAATCAATTTTTATCTTCAGGAAGACCCAGGTTAACGATTCTTCAGACAGAAGCAAAATTTCAAATTGTTCCAACTACTATTAATTAAAATAGACACCAGTATTAACCACAGAAGAGCCCTGCAGCTACGTACTCCCTGATTATCAACCCTGTCCTCAGTGCTTTTATACACAGGAACTTAAGCTTGGTGCATCTCCTCTGAGTCGAGAGTTCAAGATCTTCACATACAGGGAGAAAGTGAGTCCCTCATTGCTCTGGTCTATCTGGCCATGCTGTACACTGAACTTACACACATCTGGTATGCCATCTAGTTGTCTATTCTGATTGGAAGCCATACCACCTGGTAAATAGTCTGTATATAATTCATCCCTGGTTATATGTTACCCCAACTAAGGGGGAAATCATATCACATTTAATTAAAAACATAAATCACAAAACCTACCACATTCATTATATCTATTATTTTAAGAATGTTCAACATAATATCAAGAGAGTTTCACTCTGAGTGAATATTTCAAGGACCTAATATCTCTTTGCAGGGACCATTTTCATCCCTATATTCTAACCTAAAAAATAAGTTATCTTCTAAAAATCAGATGAACTTAACTAGCTTCCCATTTTCAGGGTATTTTCTCCAACATCTTTAATTGGGCAACTATATCTAGAATATGAAAGTGTTTCCAATTCTCATTAATCATTGGGTAAAATTTCTTTGAACTCAGCCATTTCTTCACCATCTTGGCATTAGACAACTTCCTTGTTTATACAGTATTATTATTAAGATCCCTTTATCTTCAATAATTCATCATAAGTCAATCCCTTTGGTTCTTCAATAATGTGTGTTGTTTCTATGTTTTCCTCTGAATGCTTTTATACTCCTCTATACTTCATAAGAGCATATATAACCTAATTTAATAAACTCTTCAAACAGATCTACTCTGTTCCCTTCATGCACTAATTCTGGAATCCTACCTAAAAAAGCTATTAATTTTGTACTCAAATGGCACCCCCTTGGGTATTACATAATTGTAATAGAACCAAACCTTTCCCAATGGAAATTATATATATATATATATTTATATATATATATATATATATACACACACACACATATATACACATCTCAATTTATATATATGTAAAATCTAAATTTACAAAATTAATATGTTTCTGATATTTCATAAATACACACTCCCCAAAGCATTTTGGTCAGTCTGAGAAACTATTGGCTAACTGCAAAATGAAAGTCAGTTATTTTACATTTGCACAAATTAAACCTTGGAAATGATATAATTATAGTCATTATAGTAGCATGCAAAACATCTGAGATGAGCAAATTAGAATATCTAATAAGGTGACTAGATTGGGCTATAAAGTGCTAAGGTTAAAAAAATTCAAAACATTAAAAAGAAGACATGAAAGCTTCCTCAATGCCTACTCAGGGAAAAAGATTTTGAGAGAAGCAAATATCCAAATATCTATAATTTCTAAAAGGAGATCAATATAATGCAGTATGGAGGGGCATGATTCCTGAGGATTTGAATGAATTTACTACTTAAGTTGTTTGCATCTCAGTTTATTCATCTATAAAATGGGTTTATTCATTGTGTGAATTAAAAAGGGTTTTAAAATAAAGTGCAACATAGGAAGGTTCCAATAAACACATACTATGTAATATTTTTAGAAAATATAAATGTGGAGATACTGTATTTATAGTTATTTTTCTACAAATATTACAGAATACCATTTGCTAAGGCTCTACCATGAGCTTTGAGATGAGGAGGCGCCTTCTTAATTTCTTAGAATATAACAAAGTCATACAGTTTCCCTTTCATGAAGGGTGGAATGCTCTTTCTTCTGAACAAACAAGTTCTTTTAGAGATGCCTTCATTGTAAACACAGTTTGAATTTCCTAAATGAGGAGCCTACATCTCTGGACTGCATGTTGAGTTGTGGGTTGGTGAGCAGTTGGTATCTGCAAACAATAAACTTTCCTCCCTCCTCCTCTGAACAGAGGCACTGCCAGGACAAAAGTTATACAGGACTTTGGATTTGTGGACATTTCTATACATTATAGAATAATATTCAACAATAACTTACAGTGTTATCTGCATTTACCAAAATAGTATAATTCTCATGCAATAGGAAATTTACCATAATGATCACATATACACTGTAATGAAGATCATTTCCTTTATTAAGGGATTAGGGGAAATAAAAAAGAAAACTTATTATTGGTCCTCTAAATAATCCATAAGGTAATAAAACTGAGGACATTACGCCTTCTGGTCATGATACTACTGTTTTCATGAGGAGTTCAGCTAGGTGTATTTGCAATCAGAGTCCTCCGTTTTTGCAACGCAGCTAGGTAAAGCAGTACGGAACAGTGTTTAAGCATGTGGGCTATAGAGCCCCGGTTCAAATCACACCCTGTCACTGACCAACTTTAGGAGCAAATTACTTATTTCCTCATTCCTCTCTGTTTCCTCATTTGTAAACTGGGGGAAATGACAGAAGTACGTCACAAGAACACGATGAGGATGACATGAGTTAGTTCATATCTACAGAGCACATGGAGCTTTGTCTGGGCATGGTAGCACTAGGTAAGCAGCACTTAACTGCTAAGCAGTAAAACTTGTTATAATACTACTTAAATTTCAGTTTACAGTTCTAGTTACTGTGAATGAGTTTTATAAAGTTTTAAACCCATCACAATGCCCTCAGATAGTAGGCACTACAACTATACTGGTTGAATGAATGAACACCCACCCCCAGAGGAAGGTTTATGTTTGAATTTCAAGCATCACAGTTTCTATCTGAAGCAAATGATATGCAAACACTTTTGTGTGGTGATACTAATAATCAAGTAATGCATGTTATTAAATAGAACCAAATTATTATCCTTGATTCTCCCTTGCCCCAATTGACTTCTTGAGCATAATATAATTATGCGCACTCTGTTAAAAATTTGGGGTCATCTCAGACCCCATTTTACACATGAGGAAAGTAAAACTCATTGATCACACATACCATGGTCCTATCCTCAGCAGAATGATCAGTAAAATTGTTTAGTTTGATTCAAATGCACTCTACAAAATTCATAAGTCTTTCCAGTGTTTCTAATGATGAAGCAAAATACTTATCTGAAACTATTATTAACCATGTTTTCTCAACAATTTATAAAAAAAAAGTGAGTTAATCATACGAGTCACGAGCATTAACTATCATATCACTGATAAAAATAACTTTTAAAAGTAAACATGGACCTTAAAGAAAATTATCATCTGACACAGAAAGAATCTCTCGCTTTTTTTCTTCCACCTAACTACAGGATGCTTTTCTGAATTTAACAAAAAATGCATAAATGGTCTCAATTTTTTCAATGTGCTTTTAAAACTGTCATAAAGGAGACTGCCAGAGTATTCCCTCAAGAGGCATATACCACCATACAGACTATTTCATAACACCAACATAGCTTACTTTTGCTCATGATTTATTCTTAGAATAATCCATCCCACTACTCTATCTTTCTAATCACCCTCATGTTAACATTTTCACTATAGGACTGGGAATTTTCTGATCCTATGACTGCGATGGTAATAAAAATCAGGGTCTTGTAAGATATTCCAAACTTTCAAAAATGTATGTGAAAATTATGCTCAACAAGAAAGATGTGCACATGTGAGCAAGTTAGCTATATCTTGGAGACAGCCATCAGCAGCTGGGTAGGTTGGACAAGAAAATTCAAATGGGTTTCTCTCAACTCTTCGTAAATATGCATCTTACATGGCAGAGAGGTTTAAAAAAAGAAAATAAAGGAAAATAAAAGATAATGATTCCAGGTGGAGGGATTTTTTTTTTATTACAAATGAATATATTTAAAGAGTTTAGGGGCAAAGAAGATCACAAATTACTTGGGAATTATTTGAGAGTTATTATTTTCATTTTTCTTCAAGAATTTCTCTTTCACCATATTTTCAAGTAGTATGTGTTCCCCCAAAAGGAAAAAAAAAAAATCCCACGTGCAAAATCACATAACAAACTTGAAATTTAAAAAATTACTTCTGACGTTACATTCTCTCTTGATTGTCACAAGCAAAGTAGACTAAAAATTACTTCCTCTCTCTTACATGTATGCTGGGAGGGGCAGATCTCGAAAGCTGTCCTGACGTTTAATCTGCTCCACCTGGCAGCAACGAGAGGGTAACACCTTTCTACTATTCAAAGAGAAATAAGCTGGCAAAACTGAATTGCCTCTCGTTTTTGTTCCCTCAAGAAGCTAATAATCAATACAAACTTTACTGAAGAGCGTCTATGAGTCTGTTTCTACTTAATGAACAGTATAAATGGGCAGTATTGATGAAGAAACTTAGATTGGGGGGACCACTTATAATATTTTTATAAAAGAAACATCTAAAGTTTACATGAAATAAAAAAAATCTATTTTCATCCATACCACTTTTATTTTCACCTATTACTTCAAGTGTATAGCCCTTAGCTCCCCAACTAGAAGACATACTTGAAACCAAAGCCCAATCTAATATTCTTCATATTATTTGCAAGTCTTAACGATACCTAATAATAATGATGATCATATAAATAACTATTTTCCATTGAAGCTTTTCCATGAGGCAGGTCCAGGGCTGAGCTCTCTTCATTTTCATTATCTTATTAATTTCTAAGAACCCTATGTATTAAATATTAGTATCTTTATGTGATATATGAGAAAAGTGAGCCAAAGAGAATAATCAGGCATGAGGGTCCATACTAAGTAGAAGTACCTTTTGTTAAATCTGATTCAGAGCCTCTGTTCAAAGCCACCATATCAACATTTCCCAAATTCCTGTGAGCATATAGCCCTCTCTGTGAAAAAACATATTTGAAATTATGTCTGATCTCCCCCCACGCAAAAAAAAATAAAAAGGGAAAGGAAATTTTGGGTTTTATGAAACGCACACAGCTATTTGAAGACTGTTTTGTTTTCTGCAAACAATAGTGGGAAAAGATTCTCATCCTTGGTCCAAGAATCTTCCTGAAATTTAGTACCTAAAACAACTTTAAAAGCCCAACTGGCTGGACCAAATAAGACTCAGATAATTTAATTTTATATATCTTTATCTATCGGTACGTGTATATTTTTTTCTCCTTGTTTGCAAAGAGCTAGTTTTTCTTTCCTTTAAGCCACAAACTGCTCCAAGACAACCAGCCAGCCAGAGAAGATTCTCTTTCATGTTTAGCCTGATAAAAATGGGAGATGCTACATTCATAATACTTATAACATTCCAATAAATCATGATTTGCCAACATACAATATGCCTAAGTTGCAGGAAATCTTGTCTCTTACATTTACTTCAGAACTTGCTATATAACTTTCCCACGGCAAGACTTTCATCCAAAAAAATTATATAAAAAGCTTTTGCCTACAAAGAAATTTCATGTGTGGACTGGCCATCTCCTGTTTATGATACTCTTTTAATTCAAATGCACTGAAAAATCTCCAATGTTCACATACACCCACTCATATTTCACAGCAAAAGAATTTTAAAAGACAATGAAATAAGCCCTAGAGGAAATGATCAATACCTAATTTATTTTTAACTTTATACATAGAGTGAATTAGACACATTTAATCATTTTATGTATAAATTTTTAGGAAGGATGAATACATAAAAACATTACAAGATATAAGAGAAACCAGCAAGCACCAAATAGAAGGTCATTTATAATTGCTGCAGATTTAAAGTCATGCCTTAACGCTTTTCACTGATGTATCTCAAGCACCAAAAACAGTACCAAGCACATAATAAATAAAAAGTATTTATTAAGCAAATTAAAGCAATGAATGACTTCTCTGTCTCCTCTTTGGCACTCTTGACTTGGCATTCTATTTCTAAAGAAAGAGTAGTGCATAATAGTAAGGACTATTTAAATTTACTTAGTGATTTTCTTACACAGTTTTTAATATATTTTGAAAGAAATAATGCCCTTATTTATCATATGAGTTTTTAACACTGTCAGTGAACACCAACATTTCAGGGAGTTCATTTTGGAAAATGCTGCATTAGATTATTTTGCCTCTAGATATAACGAAAACGCAACTTGAAATTTCTTGAGAGAGAGTATTTTAAAGATCACTTGAGTCCCCGAATATCGCCAAAGAGGGGGAGGCAGGAAACACGTACAGTTCCAGCTGTTTCTTTACCAACTCGGAAAAAAAGCCCTTCACTCACCACATCCCTCCTTCAATTCTCAAACCTGAGGCTCAGGTAGCAAGACTTTGTAAAGAGCCATGAACGGTTTGAATAAGATGGAATGCTTATTCGCAGCTTCCAGTTGGCAGGTATATGGGAATAATCACAGGCAGGACCATGAATAATATGAGGCACATTTACAAAATATCCCCTTCTTTCCTGAAAATACAAAAATCTCAGGCATCCATACCACAAATCATTTCTCACAACTTGCTGCACCAGTGTGCAAACAGTACTGCTGATTTCTATTTAGTAGGTTTGACAATCAGTATATTAATCCTAATTTTTCAACTTGTAAAACTGCTCATGGGGTGGGGGGAAGGTCTTTCCTTATGTAAGGTTATTTCTCTGAGTAAACAAAAACTCTCACCCAAAGTCACTATATAGATATTTGCACAGTTTAGTGTGTGCATGGGTTTGTGTCTTGGTCTGAGTATCTGATTTTTAAAAGGAAGTTATTATATACAATTATAAAGATATGAGGCATTGAAGTTTCATTCAGATTAAGAGGTATAATTGCCTTTCTTCCTTTCCTTCTCCCTTTTTATAAATTTTGTCAATCTATACTCTGCCCAGCTCTCTGCATATGCTGGGGATTCAAAGACATGTGAGAGTAATTCTGTTCTTGAGTTTCACAATTAAATAATCAAATATGGAAGAAAGATAAAAGTAGCCGAGATGTTAGGAAGAAGCAAATGGCCCAAGGAAGGGCCTGGGCTCTAAAGAAAGGGAGATAATGATGCAAAGCGTAAGCTGGAAAAATGAGGCCGGTTTTAAAGTAGTTAAGTAGAGACAGAAAGTTAAGACTTCTCAAGCAAAACAAGAAGAAAGAATATAAAATCACTGGGAGACTACAGTATATCTTTAGTGAAGCATTTGTAAGATAATCATAAAAATATAACACTAAAGCAATAAAATTATGTATAAATGATAACACTGACCTACTTACTTAAAATGTGTGATAATACTGTTCATAAAGCTGTGAAAGCTCACTGAAATTCACCTTTACAACATATGTCTATTAAAAATGATATTGGCATTTCCTGCTGTGTATGTTACTCAGCTTCTTGGAAGCTGAAACTTTACATCTCAATCAAGGTTCATCTTCAAATCAGTAGAAATTTCTAGGGATCAGTCAGAACTTGAAACTCCCATAGACATCGTGGGGTTTTTATGGCAGGGGGAGGAGGGGACTTTTTAATCTATTATCTGATGCAATTGACTGCCTTGCTTCTACTTTTCTGCGAGGATTGTCCTCGAACTCTGATGTGTTTCTTTACCAAAATATTATGTATGCATTTGGGAACAGAATGCCCTTGACTCATAACTATTCTCAGTCACAGCTCATGAAAAAGGGCGTTTGTTAGAAAATGAAAAATCTGAGGCAAGATGAGGAAATTCTAGATCCAATCTTTCTTGCTCTAGGTTGCCATGATTCACAACCCAACACATATTACATTTCAGGGCTTCAGATTCTTTTCCTCCCACAGAAAAACACAATATTAAGTTGCTTTTTCAAATACATATGGAGCACGCACCAAAATTATTTCTGAAGCTAAGGTCCTTTCTTTAGAAGGTAAAATCTCTAGATCCTTATTTAATTAAAAGGCAAGTAACTAGATACATATTCAATAGAAAACTATTTTTAAATGCATTATAGAATAAGCAATTTTTAATCTCTTTGGATAACAGCCAATAATAGAGAACTCCACTCTCAGATAAATATTCTTTTTAATGATAGGAATGAAATTATATAAATGGATGGAATTACTGAATGTGAGTATTCTTATATTATTTTGTTGGAAATTATATAAAGCTTTAAAAAACTATTAAAAGTCTAAAACTTATAAATATGCTTTTAAAAAAATAGCCTCAAACAATATATGCAGCTAATTCTATTATAATACTATGAACAGGATTCTGGTAATTATTACTCAGTTTGCATTCTTATTATTATTCCTATTAAGTAACTTTAGACACATATTGAAGCCAAGGGTGAGAATTAGTTCAGACAGCAGAGTATGTTTGCTGCACACTGCTCTTGGAGTAACAATAGACAAGGAGCATGGTTTCATTGGGTAAATCAAATTACTCCTCTTCTCATAAATATCCAACAGTTCTCAACCTCTATGTAACACAAAATATCAAATTTTATTATGGTGACTTCCAAGTATCTCTATGATTACATCGTTAACTTTTGTTTGTTTTTGCAAATTAAAACAAAGCTTATTTCTCGCTCACACTGCATGTCCATCCCAGGTTGGCATGGTGCTCAGCTCTTCATAATCACTCAGGGACTTTGGTGAGATGAAAGGAAAAAAATGCCTACCCAGAATCCCATATACAGAGAAAATATCCTTTAACGACTTCTACCATCATCAGGGCAGAGAAAAATGGGGTGGGCAGCTTTCTCCAAATTATCCCCTATCTTCCCAGTGAGAGCCTAGCAGGGTTCCTGGAGGAAAGGTCTGAAAAAGTGTGAGGCTCCCCGCCACCATGACTTTGGCCCCAAGGAACAGTGCTCACTCATCCTAGCCCAAACTCAGCCTCCAGCAATTCATGAGAATTTCTCATTTAATGTTCCTTACAGGCATATATGGCCTCTGGAGGCTTCAGCCCCAGGTAAACAAATGATTCAGTCTGTCTCACCCTGCAGGCACCTGCCTCTCCAGGTTTTGGGATAGAAGTCTGCCCTGACAACTCAGTTCTTTGATGGGCCCAAGAAAGTCATTGATGGCTTAGTTTGTCAAGCTTTTTCCTATTTAAAGGGTAGGACTGATGACTCCTCGGATTCTTTATGTTTCCAAGCTGAAACTGGAAGTCCTCTTGGACTGCTGGTTAATTGTTAAATCACAAAACTATTATACATCTATTATAAAAAAACAATAAGTAGACACTGAAAGTCCGCCTTCTTGGCCAGGCCTTTAAAGTCCCCTTACTTAGTGGTAAAGATGATTATCAATATGGTGTAAATCCATCCAGACTGGTCCTGGACTGCGTACTACTGGAGAATTCCAGGCTCAGTCTTCAGACTTCCTCTCTTCTCAATCTACCCTCTAACTCCCTTGATGATCTCATCCAGTCCCACAGTTTTAAATATTTTTATTTATGCTGACAAACTCTCAAATTTATATCTTCAGTCTAGACTTTGCTCCCAAATTCAGACTCATATATCCAACTGCCAGTTCTGATCTCTACTTTGACACCTAATAGAAACCTTAGATTTTAAGTTTTCCCATCCAAAGCTTCCCCACCTGCAGAATCACCATTTCAGTTGAAACTCCATCTTCCAGTTACTGAGCCTAAAAGCCTTGATATTATCCTTGACACTTCCCTTTCCTTTACACCCTACCATTCCATCTGTCAGAAAATCCTGCTGGCTCCACCTTCAAAAGACATCTAGAATCTGACCACCTCTCCCAATGTCCACTGCTAACACCCAAGTCTGACTTACCATCATCTCTTGCCTGGTTTGATACAACAGCCTCTTAAAAGGTCTCTTTGCTTCTAACCATGTTCCACCACTCCTTCCCCAACTTGGGTGTCTCTCAACACACCAATCAAGACTGATCCATTTAAAACATAAGATAGATCCAGTTACTCTTCTGTTCCAACTTCTGCAATGACAGTTTCACACCATGTAGAAGCCAAATCCTAACTGTGACTTGCAAGGCCCTATCTCTGTGCTATCCACCAGCCACCTGTGGCTATTAAGACATAAAATGTGGCCAGGCCAAATTGTGACGTGCTATATAGGTGTAAAACATGCACCATATTGCAAAGTGTCAGTACACGAAATTTAAAATATCCCATTACTATTTTTGTATCGGTTACATGTTAAAACGATACTATTTTGGATAGAATACTTTGAATAAAATAAACTATTAATGTTAATTTCACATTTCTTTTTCTGTTTTTTACAAAGTGGCTAATGAAATTTTACAATGACAAATGTGATCGGCATTTTATTTGTTTTGGATTGTCCTGCTCTATATAATTCAGACCCTCAGGTAACTATCCAACTTCCTCTCATATATACTCTACTCTTCCCCTCCCTTCCCCCACACTGGCCATACCAGGTTTCTTGGTGTTCTTTGAACACCAGGCATGTTCCTACCTTAAGGCCTGTGTTTCAGCTGCTGTTCCCTCTACCCAGAGACCACTTTCCTTTTGTTGTTTTCAGTTATTTTTTTTCCATGAACTTTTCACCTAACATATTACATTATTTACTTATTTATGGTGTTTATTTTTTATTGTCTGTCTCCCCACCAAAATATAAGCTTCAGGAGGGCAAGGATCTTTGTTTGGTTCACTGCAGTATTCCATGTTCCTGGACCAGTGCCCAGCCTATAGTTACGGTTCTGTGTTTCTTGACTTGATTAAACATAACTTTGTTTAAAAAATATTTATTTATTTGGTTGTGCCGGGTCTTAGTTGCAGCTTGCTGGCTCCTTAGTTGTGGAATGCGGGCTCCCCAGTTGCAGCATGCGTGTGGGCTCTATTTCCCTGACCCGGGATTGAACCTGGGCCCCCTGCATTGGGACCGTGGAGTCTTATCCACTGCGCCACCAGGCAAGTCCCCTAGACCTAACTTTTAAATTAAAATCTTACTATATATATCTTTCACCAAATCACTTTTTTCAATGCACAATAAATCACAACCATCTCTCAGTGTCAATAAAAATAGATGAGCCTCAATCCTTTAAAATACTCCATAGTATTATAAACTACAACTTAACAATTCTCTTTGTGAATGTCATTTATTCACTTTTACAAACAATACAGTGCAAGTAATTCTCTGGAATGCCTTCTATGTGTGGAAAGGCTGGGTCAAAAGCCACGTATATTTTAAATTTTAAGGTGCTGCAAAATTGCTTGCCTAGAAACCTGTACCAATCTATGTTCCTACATAACATCAACTAATCTCCTACTCAAAATCACCTAGATTAGAATTGCTACTCATTCCTCCACCCACATATACACCTAATATGCCATTTTAATTTCCACCTTCTAGCTGCTGCTTGAAGCATTATCACTTTTCACCATCTCCCCACAAACCCACCTCCAGATCCACACACTCCCAAGATCCCACCCTGTTCCCTTTTCATTCATCTATATCACATCCCTCATTCAAGGTTAGGAAAATTCCTTCCTGTTCTGAGAAAAATGGTAATTCTCTTCTTCATCAATACAGACTAATATTTTTGGCATGCAAACCCTGTGGTCAGATTACCTGGGTTCAAATTCTTGCTCTGTGGTTAAACTCGGTGACCTTGTGCTTGTTAGTTAATCTCTCAATGCCCCATTTTCCTCATTAATTAAATAGCAATCAACAGTACTTTCCACTGAATTTGTAATGATTATTAACTGAATTCCCACATATGAAGCATTTGGGGTTGTCTATTTTCTGCATGTGCATCCTAAATGCACTCATTTTTATTACAACACACCTGACAGAGGTTATCAATTTCATTCACAGATTTTTTTTTTTGAACTGCTCAGATAACTGCAAATTCCTCAAGGGAAGGGATTATGCCTTATAATTAAGTGCCTGAGAACACCTAACACTATTCATTGTACAGAGAAGGCAATTAATGCCTATCTGTTGATCAACTGACCGATTTACATTGTCTTTATTTTTTAGTCTTGCCATAAGGACATGTTAAGGAAATTGCCTTAAGGACAATTAAACTGACACCTTTTCTCACCCAATCAAGTCTCTGAATAATCAGCAAGGCTTTTTCCTATGGAAATCTGGGAATTCTGAGGTTTTTACCCAGCAAAAATCAACACAATCGAAAACACTTCATTGCTGGGACTACTCACATGCTCTCTGCACTGTGATTAGCCTTGCAGTCGTGTGTCAATGCCCACACTCCACAGCAACTTGCCTTAGTTCCTCCCTGTTTCGGGATGATCCCACTCCTACTGCAACTGGTAGGGACCATGTGTGTTCCCTGGGTCAACGGGCTTTCTGAACAAGACTACTTTATAAAATTCCAGCTCCATTTCAAATATTCACCGAGACTTTGGGTTAAATCTTGATGCTTTGAAAAAAGTCATTCTGACAACTGCACTAACGCATTTAGCCACACACACCTCATTAAAGTCAATGAAAAATGTGCTACAAAAATCTCTATTCACGGTACCACATTCTCCCCTCACTATGCGCATGTCACTCCAATTTATACTGAGTCAATGGAGAGGGGGAAAGACCTTCAAATACTTCTCTTTTAGTCATCAGCTCAGATTAGTAGTTTTATAAAAAGCCTTCTCTGGGACTTTGGACTAAATGTGAAGCAATATACTGTAGTTAACATCATTTGGGTCGAGCTCATTCACAGTAATGTCACCATCTCTCCTTGGCAGCACTGCCACCAAAGTAGATTTTCAGGTGTTTGCCCCCTGAAATTGTAACAGTTGAAAAAAAGGCTAGTCAGTGGTATGATCTGTTCTATATACTCTGGGTGACCCTATATAAGTTTGAAGAGCTCCCTTTAAGATGGTAAAAGATGTTTCTGGAGTATTAACTTATCTAGCAATCATGTGAGGGACATGGGAGCTTATTAAGCAGACTACGTAATATGCACTGTTTGCACAGGGTACTATCTGAGTCACACAAAAACATCACACGGGCCTTGAAGTCATGTTGCTTATAACTCAGGTGGGAAAAAAGGATACACATGCTAGAAAAGATAATCCTATAGAAAACTGTCTCAAATAATTAAGTGCCATAAAAGTCAAAAAAGCAACACGTGCTGTGAGAGTCCAGAGGAAAAAGAGTCCAACTGGACTAAGTTCTTTGGGCAAAGCATGAGCAAGGAAGGAAAAGGTCATCTTTCTAGGCTTTGAGGATTGGTGGGGGGAAAAAGATTAAGAAGACAAAGGCACAACCAGGTAGTAGCACTGGGTCTACATGAAAGAGATGGCGAATGGCACTTGATTTGTGATTGGATGTGAAGACAAAGTCAAAGATTTCAGAAGTGGGTAAGTAGAAAATTGACTGTCCAGTTGACCCATGTAAGGAAGGGGCGGGGGTGTGGTGGGGAGGTACTTCGGAGGGTCAGAAAGGTTTGGTATGAAACATGCTGAACTGTAAAAGGGAGTGAACTTTTCATTTTCCTGGTGTTCCATTTTTCAATCTATGTGCAATTAAGAATACACTTTGGTACTGACAAATGCCAATTGCTTCTCTCCTCCTTTCCCGGGGCAACTGTGTACCCAAAGGGACATTCAGCAATGCCTGGTGACATTTTAGGATGTCACAATTGGACGAAGCAGTGTCACTAGCATCTAGTGTATAGACACCAGGGATGCTGTTGAATGTCCTACAATGCTCAGGATAACCCCACACAGTAAGAATGATCTGGCCCAATATATCAATAGTGTCAAGGCTGAGAAATCCTGCACTAGTCCAAGTTACCACTGTCTCTTGCTTGCACCACTGCAATTGACTCCTTGTTTGTTGCCATCCTTGTGCCACTCCAATCTGCTCTTAAGACCCCCCAAGTGATCTTTTAAAAGGTAAATCTGACCATGTCTCTCCTTTGCTTAAAAGTCTTTTTGGTTTGCCATTGCCCTTTGGATAAAGACTCAAGTTTTCGATATGATCTAAAAGGCTGTGTATGAACAGGACCCTGCCTATATGTACAGCTTCATCTGTCACCACTATTTTTCTTACTCCCTTCAGTGGCACCTCCTTTTTTAGAAATGCCATGCTCTCTCCCACCCACAGGGCCTTTATGCTGCTATTTCCTTTACCCTGGTATGCCTTCCCCTAATATACTCCTACAAAATCTTCAAGGGACACTTCTTCAGAGTAGCCATCACTGAACCCACAAATTTGACTTCCTGTCACAAATTTTTAGAGCAACCTTTATTTTTTCTTCCACAGAATTTACCAAAATGTGTTAATAGGTGTCTTAGTTTGAGTTTCTCTAGAATGCACACTGAGACAATTTCAGTGCAAGTCGCTAATTTGGGAAGTGATCCCAGGATACACTATTTGGGATTGGAAATGAGCCAGGGAAGGAAAGCAAGTCCATCCTATCAAATAAGTTACCACCATGGGCAACCAGATCCTAATCCCACTGGGAAAGTCTGAGCAAAATAAAGAACACATCTCAAAACTATCCCAAATGAGGGGTAAGGTAACTAGAGTATTTATCCACAGTTCCCCATCCATCATTGCCTGAAGGCTGCTCCCAGGAGTAGGAATGCATCAGCACTTAGGGCTTACGAGGTACATGGGCCAATATGCTCTCATTTCTAGAAACAAAAACCCTCAGGCAGTGATATACAGGCATTCAAAGTAAACAGTCTTTGCTTCACAAAGTGCCAAGAGCAAGTGGATGGGCACCAAGAGCAGCTGCCACACTATTTATGTAATTATTTATGAATATCCATCTTCCCCACTAGACTTGACAAGATATGTCTGTTTTGCTAACCAATGTATACACTGAAGATAACATTTCAAAAATATCTGTAGATGAGCAAATTATTTTGTGAAAGGAAGTCTTCTACTTCTACTTGTATTACCAATCCTGGTTCAGAGTTGGGCATTTGGCCCCCAAAATCTTATGCCACATTTGTAAATCTGGTGCATGGTTTAAAACACTTGACACTTCACACACATTATGATAGCTATTATCAAAATGACAGAAAACAAATGTTGGCAAGGATGTGGAGGAACTGGAACCCTTGTGCGTTGCTGGTGATCATGTAAAATGGTGCAGCCGCTCTAGAAAGCAGTATGGTACTTTACAGGTTCAAATACATGGAAAGTGTTTACCATGGAATCTGGGCTTTTCGAGATCATCTGCTGGCTACACAGAAAGTCACATCTCAACGCTTTCAGCATTTCATTCATTTCTCTATCAAAATTCTACTAGTTGCAGCTACTGGATCACTATAATCTGTCCCATGCTTCTGTGCCATGGTACATGCTGGTCGTTTTCTCTGGAATCCCTGTGTCCACCTGGAGTCCACCTGGATGAGAGAGAAATTCCTACTTCTAGAAAGGAAGCCTTGACCAGGACCCCATGAGCAGTTATCCCTGCTCTCTGACATACATTGGAATATTTGTATTATTGTTTTTACATTGGTCACTCTATTGGAATAAGAAGAGATCTTTGAGTTCAGGGAATGTACGTTATTCATATTTATATCACAGAGCTTTTTAAATAGTGCCTAATTCACATGTCTATTATGGTGCTTTATCCATCCTATATCTAATAATGTCTTCTAAAAATGGAAATATGTCATTGAATAAGAATTCCTTTTTTCAAAATACCAATAATTTGTCTTTACAAAACGGCCTATTTAACCAAAGGAAGCTAGAAAGTTTGAAAGAGACTTGCAGACATTCTGAAGGGAATACCTAACAATTTTAAATGTTTTTAAGATTGCACTATTTTTGTTTATTTTGTATGGTAAGAACTGCCATTCAATACTTAAGTTCCCTATCGCTGATTCAAATTTGTCACTGGCATTGTGGTTAGATTTATCAAATGTAATTAGGATGATTCTACTGGACTATAAATAGAACAAACCGTCACCTAGTCCCATTGGCTCTGTCACCAAAATATATCCTGGATTTCTCAAATTCTCTCTAATTACAACATCATCTTAGACCAACCCAGGAGAACTGCAATAACCTCCCATCACATTGCAATATACCCACTCTGGATTGCTACCAAACATTTTCAAAAAGAAATCAAAGTGACCTTTTAAATGACAAATCAAATCACGCCACACATCCTGCTTACAATCTTCCAATGGATTCCTCTTATATTTAGAACAAAACGCAAGCTCACTGTCAACACCCAACATGATGTGACCTAAGACAACCTCTCCATTCCCATACTGTTACTCTGAATTCCCAGTGTTCTTAATCTTGCCTGACATACACCATTAACACAGTCTTCTTTCTGCTATTCAAAACCTGCCAATTAACCCCTAGCATGGGGCCTTTGCATTTCTTCCCTATATTTTCCCTTGTCTGCCTCTTTCTTATTCAGGTCAAGGCTCAAATTTGACATCCACTGTCCATTACACTGCCATATTTAATGTTAATCTCTTTGGAATGTTTATTGTTAGCCCTTATCACTAGCTTCCTACTTGAATGAAAGTTCCATGAGAGAAGTGACATTTCTGTTGGATTTTCTGCTGGATCCCCAGCACCTACAACAGTTCCCTGATACATTAAGAGGCTGTGTGTGTGTGTGTGCGCGCGTGTAAATGAATGAATGAAGACAAACAGAAGTGGAAATGATACTAATCTGAGATTTGGAATAGAAAGAGAAAAGAGAAAGGGAACTATGATTGCTTAAGGTTTCATTAATTGGGTAGGGGAAAATGAATAGCAGGGGAAAAGGTATATAATTAGGCATATAATCTGAAGGAAAAGAAATGTACAAGTGATACTTAATAAATTGAAAAAGGCTTAGTGCCATCTCAAGGTGTAAGAAAGTAAATGTTAAGCAATATGCAAGAATCTGTATGTGTGGACTATGTGACACTAGGATACGATTCACTTTAATGTTGCCTATTATTTCGTGGAGAGATTTGGTTACAACACTCGTCTTGAGATACCTGATCATAGACTCCATTTCCCCACTTCTACTATTAGTTAAGGCTTCACAGCCTCTACCACACACTGCTAAGAATCCCTTAAGCATGTGGAAGCTTGGGTGAACAGAAAAGCAAGCAAGCAAGCTAAGTAGGGAAGATGGGAAGTAGGGAGGCAAGTCATAGGGAAAATAAAAACTGGAGAAAAGCTAGTGGTAGTAACATTTACTGACAGCAGTAGACACAGACAATGGTTCAGAAGTCCCTTGTGAGAAGCTTAGCAGATTGGTTTACTTTAGAGCAGACAGGTAAGGTGATTCTGATGTCTGCTCTAGTTACTGGAGTGATGAAAAAGGCACTGTAATTGGTCAGTCACGGTTGTGACCCACTTTGCGGCAATAGCTGCTTTGACCTCCTAAATATCATGTACTGCAGTGGCGGAGGGTGGGGGGTGTTGAGAAAAGAACTGCACATCCCGTATACAAGCATCCCCTGTCCCAGGATCTATATTTGTACAATGGAACCTATGCTTTTTCAAGAGAGGTTAACAATGATTCCACAAGGATTGCAGAGATGAGATTTTCTGAAATTATCACCTTTACCATCATCATCCTCATGGCTAACATTTACTGAATGAACACCTACTATATGCCAAGCAGTGAATTAACCATAGTCACATGGATTGTCTCCTGAAATATTCACATCAACTTTACAAGGCAAGTACACTTATTAAGCCTACTGAGGAAAACGGGCCTAAAATCTGGTAACTTCCTGAAGGGCACACAAGTATAAAGTGTGACTCCCTATCTTGCTTTCATAGAGCTCCACCTTCCTAATTCTTTGAAAAGTTAAACAACTAAACAGAACCTAGCTGTACAGAAGTATCCAAGGTTCGGCTTGTCTGATACAGAGGCAAGGGAACTGGGCAAAAAGAGACTTCAAGATGATCAATTACAAGCTGCAATCTTGGGCAGACTTATGATGATAAGAACTGAGAAGGTTATTAAGATAATTCAGATCAAATACATAGCAGCTTTGAGTCTCAATAATTAGGTAGAATACTATTTAGGTCTCAATTCCATTTTGAATGTCTGAAGCTACAGACTTCATTTCAGGTAAGAAAACCACAATACAGAAGTAAAACAGTTGAAAAAATAAATAAGTTTAACATGAAATAAACTGTGTGGAATGTCATTAAACTGGTGAATAGCATGTGTCCATGATCACTTTATTTAAACCCATAATACAAGTGGGAAAAAATGCTAAAACTTTGCTGAAATCTAACACATTTCAACATCAAGTTAAAAGCATTCTGACTTTTTATTTTTCATTAACAGTTACTTATTAGTAAGGCAGTAATGCTCTAAAAACTACAGGATGAGATAACCTCAGCTACAATAAGTTTCTTTTGTTAATGCTACCATGGAAATGATTACTTGAAAAGGCCAGTGGTTTCTTGATATATCAGAGCTTCTTCCTTTTGAAAACCTATCAGTTGTATTGAAAGTTTTCCTAAAGTTTAAAGTACCTATTAGAGTTCTTCCATTCTGTGCTATTGTGCCCTAATAACCTTGAAAATTACCTTTGGAAGAAACATTTTAAATATTTTTCAATTGCTTGATTTTTTTCCACTTTCTATTATGTGTAATTTATGAATACAGTCTTTACTTAAAAAGAGTTATTAACTAAATATTTGAAGTTCCCATTGTCCCTGAGTCATAGGATTTCAGAGCATCAAAAACAAAACACAACAAAACAAAAAATGGATAGATAGTGGAGCCTGTGCCACTGTTACAAAGAAGGAATGTCTAATGCCCAACATTTTACATGACTTAATAAGTATCACAAAGCAACTTGCTATATTAAATGCAAATCCAGCACCATAATCTCCAAATTCTCAATCCAAGGCTTAATTACAATCCAAGGCATCATTTTATTGTCACATATCAGGGCCTCAATAAGCTCCCCCCAAAAGCCCTATTGCATAAAGGTGTTTTATGTCTAATACATGTTGTGAATTGTACCTTCATTTTTTCATTGAAACACTAGACTATGCTCTTCAATCATCTTCCCTTTCAACCCTGTTTAAATTCCCCAACCACATTTTCTGCTGTACAACTGATCTGTAGGAAAGTAACTCAATGAGATCACAAGACTTGGACACATGGTTCTGATCCTGAAAGACATAGATAAAGCCATAGGATGGAAGCAGAGGAAGTAGCTGTGTGCTGAGTCTCTTCCCATATGGGCTGTAGGCAGGATAACCAAGTGTCATAATTTCTAACTCCTACATAAATTCAAGGATTTACCTCTTTAGGTTTACACATGTTTTATTCCAAAATGAGAATGAGAAAATCAGACAAAATCAAATTCATTTATATACCAATTTTCTGCTGAGGTCAAGACATTTAACATACATTGCCTTATGGATTTTCCAACGCAGCCATGGAGCATTCTTGTAATTGATCATATTTTACAAATATTAAAATTAATCTCTCATCAGTACCATGGCAGAAAAAGAACTGCCTCCTGTGGCATATCAAAGCAACAGTGATGCCTCCTTACACATAGACTTCACACATTCATATTTCAATCATTTTTATATCAAATAACAATTTAGCAAACATATACCATGTTCCATGGATGTCGATGGATTAGCTAGTCTAATCATTGGAAAGAGGTTCTAAATTGAGCAAAATGAATTCACGTTTAAACTAATCATACCCAGTTTACCACATAGTTTTGTTGTGAGACTGGAGTTAAAACCCCCAGCTTTGTAACCCTGGGCATGTTACTTTGGGCTTCAGTTTCCTTGTCTACAGAACAAGGATAAGGATAGTTCCTACTTCATAAGAATGATGTAAGGATGAAAGAAGTAACATATGGAACGTGCCTGGCAACTATAATGAAAATTATCATTATTATATTACTTTAAGAGTAGATAGGTTGGGCCTCTCTGGTGGCGCAGTGGTTGAGAGTCCGCCTGCCGACGCAGGGGACGCGGTGTTCGTGCCCCAGTCCGGGAAGATCCCACATGCCACGGAGCGGCTGGGCCCGTGAGCCATGGCCGCTGAGCCTGCGTGTCCGGAGCCTGTGCTCCGCGACGGGAGAGGCTACAACAGTCAGAGGCCCGCGTACCGCAAAAAAAAAAAAAAAAAAAAAAGAGTAGATAGGTTGGATATAAGCTTTAATCACCTTTATGTAAATTATGTAGCTTCTTCCCTAACTCAACTTATAGAACTTTATACTCTTACTAGGTAGTAAAAGGTACCCCCAAAGAGTCAAACAGTATTTTTTTTAAGTCTTCCCATATTCATTTCATAAATAATTTCTTCTACCTATACAACCTAATTGAGGAAGCTATCCTCTTAAATAATACTTATAATTTTTCAAAATAGTTCGGCTTAGCAATACATTTGCTATTATTAATTGCCTTTTCATTCATGCAACTGAAAAACCAGGTCTCTGGGGGGGGGTATACAGCCTTCCATGTCAGTTTTCTTATGATCTAAGAAAACAGAGTGTCCACTGGCACATCTGTTTTACACTCCCAAACTGAGTGACAAAGGGTGACTGCAGTAAAGGTTTGATGACTGTGACATAGTTTTAAAAATCAATTTTTAACTACTCTTTCTTAAAATCATTTTAAGGTTCTGACTCCCAGTCTAGCAATGAAGGCCTTTTGTTGCCTTCTAAGTGTTCATCTGTCACTCTGTTCACCATTTACATATGGCTCATCAACAGTTGATGGCAACTTTACCCATCATTGCATATGGTCCATTAACAGCTGACAGCTGTCAGTAAGACAAGACTACTCAAGCCCTTCTCCAACCAGGAGGCTTTGACAAACAGAAGAGAAAGAGTCTGAACTAGCCACCTGCTGAGGCCATCTTAATCTGGCACTGATTAACTTCATTGGCCGGAGTCCTCCTTTGCTACAGAAGAGAAGATACAGTTCAAAGAAAATGTTTGGCTGAAATGTCTGCCTGAGTCAATCCAGTTAAGCTTTTAAGAAATATCACCCACATCCATATGTGTCGGTTTATCCATTTCAAAATATTTTTTTACCACTATGTAGATATGCTCTTATTGTGTTAACAATTTAGGGGAAAAAAACTCTTATTTTGGGGACACTTAGAAAACCTAAAAGTCAAATTTAAGATGGCAGCAGAGACACCTACTGAACACCTACTTTGTATGCAGCAATCTGCTGGGTGTTGAAGGCATCTTTTATACAGCCAGAGAAACAAAAGGCATACTCTTTAGAAAGATTACATAGAACATAGGGAGGGAATGCTACCACGTTAGGCTTCAGTTAGCTGTGAGGTAATTTCTAACAGAACCCAAGTAGGAACCCATTCTCTGGCTCAAGGAATTACCTGATCTATCACGGACTACCTGTTGCTTGTTTATTTATGAATATTAGCAGAACAAGATGGGAAAATGACTCAGTGGGTTATACTAAAGAGACATCAGACAATAAAAACAGGAGTAAAACAAAGAATTTGGGCAATGCTTTAAAAGTGGTAAACTCACTGAATAAAAGAGGTTGAGGACAGAATTTCTATTCTGAGATTCCCATGAACTATAATTTATATGCTTGAACTTATTTCTTTGTGGTAGGCTATGGCTTTGCATGACAGGAAAGCCCTTCCTTTATCTGCTTAGCTAATTCAGTTTCTGTTTTCTTATTCAAATATAGGAGATTCCCACAAACTGTCTTTTATACAAACTTGAACTTATTTTTGTATGGTGTTTTAACAGTCTTGCCTAACAAAGTTCTTCCTTTATCTCAATGGCAATCTCTGTTTCAAATACATGTCTGTGCCAGACATACATGTCTGTAAAGGACTGTACATTTAATTTGTGACAGACTATCTTTTAAGTTGTTTTCCAAATGGTAAATAATTTTTCATATTTTTAATAATGCAAAAAAGCACTAAAATGAATCATTCTGATCATACTGATTACTTTTATTAAAGTAGTTTTAAATTAAAATTAAAATGATTTAAGTGATTTGACCTCAAATAATTTAGCAAATTACTATTAAATCAAGAATGGCAGCTATAATACTTAACCTACACATATTGTATATATTGCGATTAAATCCTAAATACCTCTTGTGGGGTCAAGGTGAGAGCTCAGGGGAGGTGAATGCTTAATTGTTTACTTGGAAAATGCAAAACATCATGGTGTCCACGTTCTTAAGTGATCTGGTACGTTTTCAGCTATGATGTGGTTCACCTTTTCCATTAAAATGAGTTTTTTCACCCCTGTCCCAACTCCAAAATTCAGGGAAGAAAGACGTCAGTAAGAAATTCAGAGCAGGGATGCCAATTACAGCAAGAAAAACACAAGTCAGAACCTTCAATTAGTGAGATAAAATAAGGATATTATGACAACATAGAGGGTGATCATCAACTCTCCTTCACCTTTATTCCAGATTGGCTAAATTTAGTCTACCTAATTATTCATATTCATTCATTCATATTCATATTCATTCTCTCTCCCCCTCTCTATAGCAGTGGGCTTTGTTTGTTTTGACAGAAGATAACCTGAAACAGCAGGGTAGTACAGGAGACTAGACAACCTGCTACTCTGTGAAGACTTTCTGTTTTCTAGTCTGAGGACAAGCAAGGGTTTTGGAGATCATTGGGTTTAACTTCCTTATTTTATATCAGAGGAAACCGAACCCTAACACTGTTGAGTGGCTGAACCACTTCATACTATTAGTGACAGAGCCATCAGCAGACTGAATTCAGGCTTTTGTGATTTCTGGTCTCAATGCCATCACCACAACTGAACGCTTCATCTCTAAAAAGCAGTGACCAAGTCAAAATTTTGCTCCCCTAAAACATACACACTCCTTTCAGAACTCCGGAAAACAATATCTGCCGAATGTATGACAACTTGACCAAATATTTATATGGAGATATTCTGTATCTATAAAAGAGAGATCACTTTTAGTAAACACTCTCAGCTTAATGAATTATGTTTAAAATCCATCTATCACAACTGCTCCTCCACCTGCAAAAACTTAAAAGGTACCTCCATTTTAAATCATGTTTTTTAAGATCATAATCTATAAAAGACTTAAAATATTTTAAATATTAAAAGTTTACATCTTGAGAGAATGGCAGGGACATATACACACTACCAAATGTAAATTAGATAGCTAGTGGGAAGCTACAGCATAGCACAGGGAGTTCACCTCTGTACTTAGTGACCACCTAGAGGGGTGGGATAGGGAGGGTGGGAGGGAGGGTGACAAAAGAGGGAAGAGTTATGGGAACATATGTATATGTATAACTGATTCACTTTGTTGTAAAGGAGAAACTAACCCACTATTGTAAAACAGTTATACTCAAATAAAGATGTTAAAAAAAAAAAAAAATTAAAAAAAAATAAAAGTTTACATCTTATAAGAAGCCTAAAAGACAAGATATAAAATCTAAAGGACAAGAAAGACTTTCTTAAACTAGACTGTAGAGCTAGAAAACAGAGACATCTACCATACAAAACTTTTTAAATGTTATTTTATGAGCAAAGATATAATAAACAAATTCAAAGCAAATGAGAGATCTGAAAAATCATTTCAAATGCAAGAGACACATAAAGGTTAATATCTACAATATATACAGTGTACTTACAAATTGACAAGAGAACAACCAACCCAACAGAAAAAAAATGGAAAGAGCTATGAATTGGATAATTTACAGAAGAGAAAATCTAAAAGGCCAGCAAACATAAAAAGAAGTTCAAAAGCACAAGTCATCAGGAAAATTCAAAGTAACAATGACTCAGCACTCTCCGACTATCTCACTGGCATAAATTTAAACAAGTCTCTCACACCTCTTGCTTGTGGAAATGTAAGGAAATATTCTCACATATGTACTGGTAGAAAGAGAAAATAATACAGCTTCTTGTTTCAAAGCAATCTGTCAACATCGATTTAAAATTTGTAAAGGGACTTCCTTGGTGGCACAATGGTTAAGAATCTGCCTGCCAATGCAGGAGACACGGGTTTGATGGAGCCCTGGTCTGGGAAGATCCCATCTGGCGCAGAGTAACTAAGCCCGTGCACCACAACTACTGAGCCTGCACTCTAGAGCCCAAGTGCCACAACTACTGAGCCTGCATGCCGCAACTACTGAAGCCTGCGCACCTAAAGCCCATGCTCCACAATAAAAGAAGCCACCGCAATGAGAAGCCCGTGCACCGCAACAAAGAGTAGCCCCCCCCACCACAACTAGAGAAAGCCCGCGCGCAGCAACAAAGACCCCACACAGCCAAAACTAAATTAAATAAATAAAATAAATAAATAAATATAAATAAAATTTGTACAGCCTTATATCCTTTAACCAATCATTTCTACACTTTGGAATTTATTCCACTGATACAGAATTATTTAAGAACAAATATCCAAGGATGTTTACTGCAACAACATTTGCAGTGCCAAAGCCTAGAAGCAATGTGTGTACAGCAAATCGGGTAAGGACGGAATAAATGGTGCCGCTTCACCATGAAATATTATATGTGTACCCTTTAGCAAGACGAAAAAATTAGGGTTATGTCTGTTGACTTAGATTCCCATGACTTATTATTGAGAAAAGCAACATGCAGAAAAGCCAATATTGTATAACCCAATTTTTCTAAAAAGCGTTAAAACTCTCTATTTGTATGTCTGTGATTTCTAAATAGAAATATAAGAACACAGAAAGGAAAATGGAGGGGTACACACTTGCTTTTTAATATGTTTTTATTTTGTTAGGGAGTGGCTACAAGGGGTATCTGATTTGAATCAAGGGGTAAAGGAATGGAGAGAGAGAAGCCCAGCAGGAAACAAGCAAAAGGAAAAAGAAGAGTGTTATGATTAAGTTGTGCATTTATGTAAATTTAGCTATCTATAAAGAAATATTTAAATTAAATTTTAAATACCATTCAGGGAAAAATCATCTATCATTTTTTGTCACAGCCTTTTAAACGATTTTATTAATTGCTAAACTCATAATATTTAATCAAATTACCTATACTTTATTTGTAAAGCTACCATTTATTGAGGGCCACAGGATGCATTAATCATTCTACATATATCTTGCTAGTTTGTTTGTAACAGTTTAATTTGAGGATCAATAAATTCACATAAGGTATACCTCACTTCATGGCTGGGCCAATGTCCAATGTATATATGTAAACTTTATGAAAGGAGAATCCTTTTTGTTCACTGTTGACTCCCCAGAACCTTCCATCATTGCTGGCATAGAGCAGATAGCAAACAGCTGCTGAATTTGTGGAATGAATGACTATTTGTGATTATTTTTATGTATCATTAGAAATCAGACTTCTGAAGATGATTAAGTTATATAAGATTTAGTTCAAACTTTCATCATTCTACTTTTTTATACTCTTAAACCAAAACTGACCCATAAAAACAGAAAACAAATAAAAACCAAGAAAATTCTAAAAACTTCAAAGTTCTACCTTACAGGGAAAAGGCAACACCCTACAAGTCCGATTTAAGAACAGATCCATGTGGTATAATTTAGTGTGTTACAGTGTCAAGGATAAAAATATGGAACAGGCAGTCAGACTGCCAAGATTCAAATTCTTGCCCCTTCACTCAATAACTGTGTGACTTTGGGGAAGTAACACAGCCTCTCTGTGCCTCCTCTGTAAAATGGTATGAGACTTAAACGACACATGAAATAAACAGCTCCTAGCACAAGGTCTAACATGTTGCAAAAGCTTAATAAAGTATTTTCTAATACTAGTAATAATGAAGTGAAAAGTAAAAATAATAATAGATTCCTTATCGTCTGTTTGCCAAATGACGAAGGCTTTTGTGCAGGAACACTGTACTAGGGTCTATATGGATCTGTTACTCGATATACCTTGCAAAGACCGAGTTTGAGGACTGGGGTCAGGAATGAGCCCAAGTGGGAACCTGGCAAAAAGTCAAGAGATACTCAACTAGATGTCAAGTTAAAAAAACTGTAACGGGTATGAAAAGACAAGGAGACACTGATGATCAGGACGAAAGAGTGGTTAAAGATCAGCTGGGTCAAAAGTAGAATCCACAAAGCACGATACCCAGAGAACCCAGAAAAGCAGAGCAGAAAAAATCAGGACAGTAGATGTGAGCTCCAAAACCTCAGGGAACTTGCTACTGATGGAAATCTGGGATCAGTCCGAAAATCTGTTGTGTTTTTCCTCCTAGCCAGCAAGACAGTCAATCTGCCAATTAAACCAGGCTGTGGGTATCCCTGAATTGGCTGAGACATATAGGAATGAAATTAAATGGATTAAAAACTCTCATAGTATGAGCGACAAGCCATTTATTCATTGCTTACCTCTTTTACGTTGTTTTGTTTTCTGAATTGTCCTAAGTATGGTACAGTTGCACCCTCCATTTATCTTAGATAACAAGCACAATTTTCATTAACTGTAGTGAATTCTTCAGAGCCCAATTTTAATATGCTAAAAGCTCCCCAGTTCATACTGCCTATGTGTTGACCTGTGAAATCTTCCTATTTTTAAAATTACAAGGTGGTTTAGGAAGCAATAACCTCATGCCTGCCCAGCAGGTTGGGCCAGAGTGACTAACATGTTAATTCAATTTTCAGTGAAACAAAACAAGAGTGATGCTTAATTTATGAAATTACAACACCTAGTCAGCCTCACTGAAAAAGGAACGTGATCAAAACTCCTGAGGTTTAGGGAGAAAGGACAAATACCAATGCAAGCATGTAACGCAGGATTGAAACAAAGCAGCTGTTTGGCAGTGGCCTATATGAGAAGGCAGGAAAGTGAAGTGCAGCTAGGGAGAACGTTCTCTGGTTTCCTGGGTAACAGGAGTCAAAGATGGCAAGGAATGGAGCTGAGAAAGGTGCTTCAAGAGGAAAAGCAAGAAACATGCCACCACGTGAGAGGCTCTGCAGGAAGGTAATGGTACACGTTCAACAAGTGCAGCTGGGCAGGTATTCAACCAGAGGTGGGAAAGATGAACTAACCCAGGAGCCCTGACAAATTCTTTCCGGAAATACATTTCCTCAGCAGGTAGACACAGTTACTTAGCCAGCATTCCTTGTCTTGCATAATTGAATACTGATTGGAAAGATGCAGTTAGTGCCTTCAAAGTAAAATAGGTGGGTGCTGTATGCAGGGAAGGACTCAATTGTCAGGTCACAGAGCAGGGCTTCGTGCTCAAAAATGAAGGGTCTGAGCAACTCTTGATCAATTACACTGGCCTTGCTTGTTCCTTCTGTAAGTCACTGTTGTTATTCCAGACAGTGGCCATCCTAATAATCCTATCAAATTCACTTGAACTCAGTTCAGTAGGAGAAAATTACAAAGATTCATCCAATTTGATACTTGAAATACCTGCAAATGGGCAAAATGTGTTTATTGCCATTCTAAAGCAGGACTTCATCAAAAGGCTAGGTTCACTTTGGGTCTTGAGATGACATTCCCTGGAGTTAACTGTTACGTGAAATGAATCATTTTATGACAAAAGCATAATGAGATAATCACAACAATTTCTAAAAATCAACAATTTAACCCTGGCAATTTGGATGGACAGCACATCTGCAGATGGCTTAAAGAATAACACATCATTAAAGGCATACACATTTTTTAAGTAAAGAGAAAAGGACCGTCCTGTTGATTTCCTTTTGGATGGCAAAACCTAGCTTTGCCAGTGCTGCCTCGTGAAGCGTTGTTTACCACTTGGAAAAGGGTTTCCCATTAGGCATGTACTGAATATGTTGCAATGTCACAGAACAGTGTCAGCTGTGTAGCTGCCAAAAATGACATCAATTCTCACCCCCACAAAGACAGACATTGTTAGGGGTACCATTAATGAGGCACACACTTTTTCTTTCCTCTACTCTTCCTCTGAGTAAGAGATCAAGGCGTTTCAGTGGAATTATCTTTCCAGAGACTAAAAAAAAACACTTTAAAAAAATTTGACCCACAGAGGTTTTAAACAATACAAAAGTTGGTGAAGAAAACGACAACAACGGATGCAATTACAAAATTTTCACAGAATAAAACTGCACTGTTGGTGGGAATGTAAATTGATACAGCCACTACGGAGAATAGTATGGAGGTTCCTTAAAAAACTACAAATAGGGCTTCCCTGGTGGCGCAGTGGTTGAGAGTCCGCCTGCCGATGCAGGGGACACGGGTTCGTGCCCCGGTCCGGGAAGATCCCACATGCCGCGGAGCGGCTGGGCCCGTGAGCCATGGCCGCTGAGCCTGTGCATCCGGAGCCTGTGCTCCGCAACGGGAGAGGCTACAACAGTGAGAGGCCCGTGTACCACAAAAACCAAAAAAAAAAAAAAAAAACTACAAATAGAACTACCATATGACCCAGCAATCCCACTACTGGGCATATACCCTGAGAAAACCATAACTCAAAAAGAGTCATGTACCCAAATGTTCATTGCAGCTCTATTTACGATAGCCAGGACATGGAAGCAACCTAAGTGTCCATCAACGGATGAATGGATAAGGAAGACGTGGCACATATATACAATGGAATATTACTCAGCCATAAAAAGAAATGAAATTGAGTTATTTGTAGTGAGGTGGATGGACCTAGAGTCTGTCATACAGAGTGAAGTAAGTCAAAAGAGGAAAACAAATACCGTATGGTAACACATATATATGGAATCTAAGAAAAATGGTACAATGAACCGGTTTGCAAGGCAGAAATAGAGACACAGATGTAGAGAACAAACGTATGGACACCAAGGGGGGAAAGTGGGGGGTGGGGGTGGGATGAACTGGGAGATTGGGATTGACATGTATACACTAATATGTATAAAATAGATAACTAATAAGAACCTGCTGTATAAAAAAATAAAATAACATTCAAAAATATACATATAGACAGAAATAGAAATACAGGCAGACACACGTGTGTATATACACATGCATATACACTGTTCTCATATTTAGTATGAACTGTATTTTAATCTTCTAAAATTGTACGCTGAGTTCATTATCCCTTTTTATGTTTCTCTGATTTAAATGTCACATAGGAAGTATGGACATTCAGTAAAGATTTTCTTATCCTCTATGCTGCTTAATAGCCATTAATGAAATCTACAATTACTTAATTATCTTTGAACAAAAGCCAAAATGACTATAATTTTTTGAGTAGCTTCTGTATGCCAGGTTCTTCCATCAGATATATAATTACTGCAGTGTAATGCCTACAAGTTAAGTTATGATTATCCTCTTATGTTACCAAGGAAAAAACTGAGTTCAGAGAGATCACCAGAGTACACCAGAGTTGCATAGCAAGCAAGTGACAAAGCTGGGACTCAAAACCTCTTTTTTTTTTTTTTTTTTTGGCTGCGTTGGGTCATCGTTGTTGCGCGCGGGCTTTCTGTATTTGTGGCGAGCAGGGCCTACTCTTGGTTGAGGTGCGCAGGCTTCTCATTGCGGTGGCTTCTCTTGTTGCAGAGCACGGGCTCTAGATGCACGGGCTTCAGTAGTTGCGGCACTCGGGATCAGTAGTTGTGGTACACGGGCTTAGTTGCTCCATGGCATGTGGGATCTTCCCAGACCAGGGATCGACCCTGTGTCCCCAGCATTGGCAGGCGGATTCTTAACCACTGGGCCACCAGGGAAGTCCCTCAAAGCCTCTTCTGATTTCAAAACCTGTACTGCCCATTACAAAAGCTGCCCATGACCACTCACGTCCTATCAGAATAATTCCTACGCCAACAACAAAATATTACTGATGAGGCATTAATAATTATAGCCTAGGAATTAACTGTTAAATGAGTATGTGTGACCTGCAATTCCCCAGTAGTAGATACACGGTGAAAAAGGCTGGAAGGAAAGGAGGGAGAGGAAGGAAGGAAGGGAGAGGGGAAAGAGGAAGGGAAGGAAAAGGAGAGAAGAAAAGTGCTTTCATTCACTAACTCATCAAATATTTATTGAGTGCCAATTATGTCCCAGACTCTGACAGGAGCTGGATACAAAGTTTGGCAAAATCATTCATTGTCTCTCACTTCACAGAGCTACTAGACAAGTGTGGGAGATTTTCATTAACCAAATAATCACACAACAAAATATAAAATCACAACTCTGTTAATGCTTCCTGGCAGCAGTACACGGCACTACTGAAAGTGGGTAACAGGGGGATGTGACACAGTCAACTTAGGCTTGCCTGAGGATATAACAACAAAGGAAAAACCTTACTAAATAAACATTAACATGGGTGGCAGGGAAGACACATTCAGACAATGGTAATTGCATGTTCAAAAGCCTGAGGCTGTGCTGGGGCTTGAGGACCAATAAGTAAAAAGGACTTAAAGCAGCTGGTGAGGCTGGAGGGCAGGGAGTGCAATGGAGTATGGCGGGAGACAAAGCTGGAGAGGTGGTCCGAGTTAAGGAGTACTGTATTCTCCTAGAAGCAAGTGGAAGCCACTGAAAGTCACTGAACATTTGAAGATGTCTGAAAATGACTGACTTCAATTGTCAGACTATGACAATGACAGCAAGATTAGGATGCTACTGCAATCATCCAGTCGAGGGCAGGAGTTTGGATTAGAGTGATAGCAGTGGAAACTTAGAGAAGCAAAGAGAATTGAAAGAGACATAGGACACTGTAGCTATGGTTATGCTTGTGGGTTGTGGTTACAGTTATAGCTACCATTATGGTTACAGCTATGGTTATTGTATAGTTATATGGGCTGAGGGGGAGGAAGGTTTCAAGAATGACTCAGGTTTCTTGCTTGACTAACAAAACATATGGGGCTGTTATTCATTGAAGGAGGGGACAGAAGAGGATGAGGTTTGCTGGGACTTGATCATGTGTTGTGACCTTGACATGTTGAGTCTATACTGTGCCTTTGAAACATTCAAAAGGAGTTATCGGTTAGATAGTTCTCTGGCTATATGATCCTGGAGCTCAGAGGAGAGGTCTGGCTAACGAGAGGAAGACTGCAAGTCAAATGTAAAGTGGTAGTACAGCAGTCATGAGAGCTGCCCGCCAAATATTTCCAGCTCTCTCTCCTCTGGGTATGTGGTCGGGTTGAATATCCTAACCTGGATTGATCACTCAGGAGCTCACCTAAAACACAAACCACTTTAACATTTAAACACAGGGAATTTAATACAGGGAACTGTTCACACAGGTGTTTCAAGAGCTGAGAGGCCAAATAGAGGATGGAGAGCAACAGAGGAAGAGTCTGTTACATCCTCAGGAGAGGACAGTCAAACAGGCAGTAGTATTACCAGACCCCAGAAGCCATTTGTGGAAGCTGGAACTGCATCATGCCTCTCTATTTGGAGCTGAAATCACAGAGAAGCTGCTGCTGCTGCTGCTGCTGCTGCTGCTGCTGCTGCTAGAGACTCCCTCCAAAGCAGGATGAAACAACCTCATTTCTCCACTCCCCCTACCCCCCCGTCCTCCATTCTCCCATCACTGCCTACCAATGGCCGAAACCACCTGGAAGCCAGAGAGCAAGAACACTTGGGAAATGCAGTCCCTTGCAAACCAGAGCAAGGTTTTGAGAAGGGTGGAAAATGGACTCAGAGCAAACAGGCAAAAAGCTGGCATGGTGTGGGCATTCACTAGTTTTCCTCAATGAGTTGTGAGAGGCAGTAACACGGCCCTTTTAGACAGAGCATTTAACTACGAATGGGAGACTCTCTAATGCTCTCCTTCTTCTGTCATAGTAACCAGTAACAACATTCTGGATAACAACTGCTCCATCACCCCAGGTCTGAGAATGAGGACAACAGGGAGCAGAGGCCCCAGCTGACCCACAAGGAAGTGTAGCCTATAACCTGAATGAGCAATAACTCATTTCTTTTAAGCCACTGAAATCTTGAGATTTGGGTATTGTTGCCTACTTGCAGTATAACTTAGCCTATCCCGAGAGACACAAAAATTAGAACTGATAAGTGGGGTGATGCCCCCCCTTAACTTTAGAGAGTTGGCTGGCAGTCACTGATGAAATTGATACTGAAAGCTAGAAGGATTATTATCTACATCATGCAATGGGGACAATATTAGGTAAATCAATTGTCAACAACAGTTTAAAATGCAGATACTATACCTTAGAAATATATAACTGTTTTTTCCTGATATAATTCTTAGATTTGCCATACGTCCTTGCTTCCTCAACTTACGCCTCTCTTTCTGGCATAAGAGATTTTGGACTTTTGGATGGGATTTATGAAATGTCTCCCTTGGGGAGCAAGTAAGTTCGCTTTTGCTGTCAGGCGTAACAGCTGAAAACCAGAAAAGCTAACTGCAGTGGTCATCAAATATTTTCAATCTCTGTATTCTGGCTCCGTGATAGGATTGCATTTTGGTAGTCATGTTAGTTTTGTCCAAAGAGCTCTAAGTAGAAGTGATGTGTGTTACTTCCACACGGAATCATGGAATAGCTGGTGTGAAAATTCTAGAATTTTCTTTCCCTGTGACACAGAGGCTAGGAACATTTCAGATACAAGTTAATCCACTAGCCTAGGTCTCATAAGACAACATGATATAGAGCTCCCAGTTGACCTACTAGGACATGTGCCATGAGGAAGAAATAATCTTTATTGTTTTAATCCATTGAGATGTGGGGCTGTTTGTTATGACTATAACCTAGTCCATCCTGTTTTATACAAGTGGCAATTAAAGCCAGGCATGTAAAATGAATGAGACTGCCTAGAAAGAGAATAGATTGTGCTCTAGGAGAATATACCTTCAATGGAGTCAGAGAATGAAAAGAAAAAGAGGACAAAACCTACAAGTTTCTGCTTCAGAAGCAATCTGAAGAGAGTGCTTCAAGAAGAAAAGAATGGTCAAGTGTCCACTACTGCTAAGAGATCAAGTTTCAAAGAGGAATGAAAATTTCTGCTGGATTTAGCAACAAGGTGGTCATGATGAGCGCAGCAAGAAGTCTTTCATTGAATGAAGGAGACAAAGGCCAAAATAGCATGGTTTGAGGACTGAGTGGGAGTTTGAGGAAATGAAGAAAGAATATAAACAACTCCTTTGGAAAGCCTAGATGGAGGAGAGATTCAGTGCAATGAGAGACAGCCCCAAAATATGCATCTTGAAAACAGGTTTTTTTAAGACTCGCACCCAACACAAGTCATTCTAACGGTATAAACTATCATATAAAGTATAATTTTTTAGAATTCTAATTGCTGAGGTGGGATAACAATCACCTTTAATGTAAAATCAAAAGCACTTCGTGTCTGTGATTCTCTTAAAAACCTGCTCTGTATTCGTTTTTTTATAAAGAGAAATATACACACCTGCAAGTTTACATATAAACTTAACTGCACGGCATACTTACAGATTGTAACATTATTATTTGGACTTCCATATGCTGCTTGCATCGTGATCAAATTTGGTTCTCTCGGCAGAAATGTGTTGTCCCCACACAGCATGTAGTTTATATGTAGAAAAGACTGCACTGATCCCATGTTGCAAAAAAAAAGAAAAGTTACTGTATAAAAGCATTTTTTGTCTTTTGACTTATATTCCCAGTGTGTAGCTCTGTGCTTAGAACATCCACTGCACACCCTTTCACTATTTTCTGATGACACCCTCCCAGTCAAAAGGTACAATTGCCAACGAACTAATTAGCAGCCTATTGCTGATGAAATGGTTTAATCCCTAAAATTTTAGATAACCTATTTAATTTTTTTGCAGCCCTACAAAATAGAAGCCACTATCCAAATGAAAATTCATACTGAACATACAGCTTTTAATTCCTGGTATGCCACTTTGCACGTACACATTTGCATTTAAAGGCAGCAAGCGAAATACTACGAAGTTTAATAATAGCAACAACAACTTTTCATCAAATGCCTCGAATGTGCCAAATCAGTGTTAGGTGAATTATATATCTTAGCTCAAATCCTTTCAATAAACTTAAGTGGTAGGTGTTATAATTCCTGTTTTACACACAAATAGAGTGTGCTAGTTTAAGAACACACATATAGTAGGTGAACCAGCCAGGACGCTAACCAAGCCCCTAGATCACCAAAGTGCTGCACATAAAATTGTGAATATTTTTCATTACAAACCCAAATATTCAACCTCCAGAATGTCAAGGTAATAGGCACAGCGTTTCATTCAGCTTTGTGAAAAGTGTGGCATATTTTAGAAATAAGTATTCTACCTAGAGTTAGAAGGTAGAAATTTGTTCTAGACTCTGATAAAGATTGTTATTAAGGCCCTCAAGTAGAACTTGATTATGCAGCATTGCCAAAAGAAACTCTCTCTATAAGTGAAAAGTCTTATTTTCTAAAATATTTCACCTATTTATCTCAAAGGACCTTCTGAGTTCTCACACAGTGGATAAAATAACTACAGTAAAAATAATTTAAAACAATTTTTAGAGTGAGATAAATAAATGGGGATGGAAAATCCTCTCATTCTCCTATTAATATTTATTCTTGTCTTTCTATTAAATGTTTTCAAATTTACCACTTGCTGAGTGAACTTACATGTGTGCTGACTGGTCTCATGTTTGTATGTAGGACATATTTGTAGATAAAGGCTCCTATTTTATTTACCATCCCAACTAATATAAAATGATAATTTAATTTTAAAATAGATCATGCCTAGAATGTGGTTCACATCCTGGCTTTCTCAATAACTCTCACCATGGGCAGGACTATCAAAATTTTACAGAGGTTATTTTTTCTAAAGCTAGCTAATGGAGAAACATCCCCTGAAATTCCAAAACATGAAGTGCCCTCAGAATGGCTTTACAATGTTATTGTTACATGGATAATGTTTATTATCATTCATTCTGCTGAGATTATATTTATTTAGTTGCTAGTCACAATTCCAAGCACCAACCAAATAAGCAGCTTAATATGGGGGAAATGGAAGCACTTTTTTTTTTTTTTTTTTGGTGGTACGCGGGTCTCTCACTGTTGTGGCCTCTCCCGTTGCAGAGCACAGGCTCCGGACGCACAGGCTCAGCGGCCATGGCTCACAGACCCAGCCGCTCCGCGGCATGTGGGATCCTCCCGGACCGGGTCACGAACCCGTGTCCCCTGCATCGGCAGGCGGATTCTCAACCACTGCGCCACCAGGGAAGCCCATGGAAGCACTTTTAAAATAATAAAATGTGGCTTAAAGTACTGATAATGTACAACTATGATTGTTTTTGACAAGCCACGGAGTCCCCTCTACTAAGCCTTTTTTCCCCCTATTGTTACAAATTCAATAATGACACTTAATTCAAAGAACCATGATGAGAATAAAATGAAAAAGCACCTTGAAAGCTATAATGTCAACTTCCATAAATATGTGAGGTATTATAACATCATAGATATTGTACAAAGAGTTCTTGCAATGGATAATTGTTACTGTCTTTTGTCTAAGTAGTTATTGCTGGCCAAAGAAAACATTAGTTTTTGTCCGTGTTAAAGATGATGTTGTTCTACAAAATATGAAGACATGTATAATAAAATCTCAACTTTTCAGATAAAGGGAACTCAAACCACAAATCAAATAGTTTAAATTTACTTTTGACATATCCTAAATTTGTAATTCAGCAGCTCTCCTTAACTAATAAAAATTTAATACTGTTATTGTTATCAGTTCTGTAAATATACATTGAATGAGGATGGTCTTGGAAGATTTGGAGAATGATCCTGGAAAGAAAAATAAAAAGGTGTACGGTTTCTGTAGGTACCAGAGGAATAATTATGCTGGAATGTAGAGGCATTAGACACTGATTTCAATGAAGGTTCATTTGACCTCAGCATCTCAAGATAAAGAGACACTTTGAAACACATGACTATAAAACCTAAAAAGGAATATTAATAATTACCTTAAAAGCCCACAAGTAAAATTGTTTCCTTAAAAATTCTTTCAAAGACAATCATTTTATTGTTTGAGAACATGGGATTCCAGCCTATGAGTAGCTGTTCTATATTTCTCATTCTTAAATTCTACAAATATATAAATCCACAATGTAAATAAAAATAAGAATTACATTATTCATTAATTACTCCAGCTTTGCCCATAATATCTTTTACTGTCCCTTGCCAGGCCATTCAGATGACACACAATGCAAAGGGACGTGGGTAAACAAGCAGAGAAAATCCTCAGAGTCAAAAGCACCTCTTAATATTTAAAATGAATAATTCCATTCTCATTACATATAAAGGTGATATAATTATACTTTTAAAATGACAAAATAATGCGTCCAATTTCCCTAAGGCTACTGAGGTGTTTATTAAAAGCTGAAAAGAGGGCTTCCCTGGTGGTGCAGTGGTTGAGAATCCGCCTGCCGATGCAGGGGACACGGGTTCGTGCCCCGGTCCAGGAAGATCCCACATGCCGCGGAGCAGCTGGGCCCGTGAGCCATGGCCGCTGAGCCTGTGCGTCCGGAGCCTGTGCTCCGCAACAGGAGAGGCCACAACAGTGAGAGGCCCACGTACCACCAAAAAAATAAATTAATTAATTAATTAAAAGGCTGAAAATAATTCTGATCATTTCTACTATAGTAAAGAGCATTAATTTTGATGTTGTTCAGTGAGTATGTGGGTGTTGTCTGGGACAAGGGGAAATGTTCTGCAGCTAACCAAACGTCCAAATTCATTTTCTTTTCCAAATATTCACACTGTACTTTTAGTATGGCAATCACAAATAACCACCAGTATTTGCAGTTCAGCCTTGCTTAGAAATCTCTAGAGAAAACTGAAAAGGGTAAGGATAAAAGAGCTGCCTTGTTGCAGGTCGAGAAGAAAACTGTAACAATTGGGTGAAAATCAATTCTAATGGTTTTCCTTAATTGTTTACCTTTATTAAAATAAAAATTACTTATGTTTTAAATGTCTTCAACACTCTTCAGGGATAAAAAATTTACTTCATAAGGATGTGTTTTGTTTACTTCAATTCAATATGCTACAGATTTATTGAGGATGTATGACTGAGGAAGAGTTAATATACTGGAAGAAACAAAAGTAAGCAAGACATGCCCAGCCCCTGATCTCACAGATATTTCAGGCAATGTAAAATCAGTTCATTTCATAAATTCAGTTCAAAAATTCAACTGGTGTAGGATAACTGGAAAATACAAGGAAAGTGCAAACTATAAAAGAGAAATCCCTATTACTGTTAGTGTCAAGATCCCATTGAATCTATGCAACTCCATCAAATGCATTCCTCGAGCTATGTCACACAAGCAGGTTCATCTGCATCTTAGTTTCATTTGAAAATAACCAGTCCTACTTTAAAGACAAAAGTATATCAATGAACTAAATCTTAAGTAGGAAGAAGTTTTAAATCGTACTTTGTAAACATTCCTAAAGGAGAATTATACAACTCAGAATGGAAAATGTTCCTGCTTACAGTCACCTAAACGACCAAGTTGCCAATAAATGTAGAACAAACCACCCTCTCCTGTGTACCAGTGAGAAAAAAATCAAACATTGCTAATTAAAAGATGACACATCATAGATTTTCAGAATAAATCCTGATCTCAGAGATGTTAAATATGTGCTTAGAATCAATGAAGTATGGTAGTTCTTTGTTTGCTCGCCCTATTTATACAGAACATCTAAAAATTAACCCAATAAAATATCACAAGTAAGCTCATTCAGTAATTTAACTCAGACTAGCTCCACAAATTAGAAAATTATTAGGCAATTATTACATCACCTATTAAATCCCAGAGAACAGACTATTGGGAAGTATAACCACAACTGTGGTATGATATGTAAATTCTAAGTAAACATCAGCCTAAACAACTAAATAAAACATGGGGGTGGATGGCATTGACTGGTTAGCTAAAATATTAAAAAATAAAGATGGCTTGAGAAGGTGGGCCTCACCAGACAGGATGCTGGGGCGAAGAGGAGGCTGGGTTTTCCACCAAGGAATGGAAGCAGTTAATGTTATTATTAAAGGAAAGGAGATTATTGATGCAGTCATAGAAGCTGATTTTTGTCAACTAGTTACAATATTATAAAAGCCAAATACTCCAAAAGTACATTGTTTAGTTGGTAGAAAGTTAACCAGTCTGATATTTTAAATCATAACTTTCTTTGTTCCAACCACTTCCCCAGTCTCCCAAAGTAAAAACCTCTGCCATTATCTGTGATTTTGTTTAATTTAGTTTAGTTTTGTTCCTCATTTGAAAGACAAGGGAAGAGCCTTTGGGGACTCATGAAACATCTCATTTTAACATGATAACATAGTTAATAGCTATGCTTATCAATGTGATTTTAATTTAGAAATTAAATTAAGGCCACAAATTTAAAACTTTCAGTTCTTTGCTTAAAATTTAGTCAACTGTAAAAATCACCACAAATCTAGTAAAACCCTACAAAGTGTTAGGTACTCAGCTTATACCCAAGGACCATAAAGTAAATAAAATATGATTCCTTTCCTCGACAATAATCCCAAATTTATGGATTGGTCAACAACCACATATGGAGCATTACATACCATTTATACCAATAATTTTGCTTCTAACAACTCAAAATATGCAGAAAAAATAATCAGTTTCCTTGCTGTTTTCTGATAAACTAGAAAGTGTTCAAATCCAATTGAGTTTACAACAGAATAGTATAGATACTATAGCACAGGGAACTATACTCAATATTTTGTAATAACCTATAAGGGAAAAGAATCTGGAAAGGAAAATATATATATATGTATGTACATGTGTGCCTGTGTGTGTGCATAACTGAATCACTCTGCTGTACACCTGAAACACGATACTGTAAATCAACTATACTTCAATTAAAAATGTTTTAATTAAAATTTTTTTAGAACTCCACAAATAACAAGTGCTAGACAGGGTGCAGAGAAAAGGGGACCCTCCTAAACTATTGGTGGGAATGTAAGTTGGTGCAGCCACTATGGAAAACAGTATGCAGGTTCCTCAGAAAACTAATAATAGTACTACCATGTGATCCAGCCATACTACTCCTGGGCATATAACTGGATAAAACTGTAATTCAGAAACATACATGCACCCCTATGTTCATAGCAGCACTATTCACAATAGCCAAAACATGGAAACAACCTAAATGCCCATCGACAGATGAATGCCTAAAGAAGATGTGATACATATACACAATGGAATACTACTTAGCCATAAAAAAGAATGAAACAGTGCCATTTGCAGCAACATGAATGGACCTAGAGATTATCATACTAAGTGAATTACGTCAGAAAGAGAAAGACAAATATCATATGATATCACTTATACGTGGAATCAAAAATATGACACACAGGGACCTTCAAGATGGCAGAGGAGTAAGATGTGGAGATCACCTTCCTGCCCACAAATATCAAAAATGCACCTAGGGCTTCCCTGGTGGCGCAGTGATTGAGAGTCCGCCTGCCGCTGCAGGGGATGCGGGTTCATGCCCTGGTCCGGGAGGGTCCTGGATGCCACAGAGCGGCTGGGCCCATGGGCCATGGCCTCTGAGCCTGCACGTCTGGAGCCTGTGCTACGTGACGGGAGGGGCCGCAGCAGTGAGAGGCCCGCGTACAGAAAAAAAAAAAAAAAAAAGCATCTACATGTGGAACAACTCCTACAGAACACCTACTGAACACTGGCAGAAGACCTCAGACCTCCCAAAATGCAAGAAAATCCCCAAGTACCTGAGTAGGGCAAAAGAAAAAAGAAAAAACAGAGACAAAAGAATAGGGACAAGACCTGCACCAGTGGGAGGGAGCTGTGACGGAGGAAAGGTTTCCACACACTAGGAAGCCCCTTCGCAAGCGGAGATTGCGGGTGGCGGAGGGGGGAAGCTTCGGAGCCACGGAGGAGAGCGCAACAACAGGGGTGCAGAGGGCAAAGCAGAGAGATTCCCGCACAGAGGATCGGTGCCGACCAGCACTCACCAGCTGAGAGGCTTGTCTACTCACCCGCCGGGACGGGTGGGGGGCTGGGAGCTGAGGCTCGGGCTTCGGAGGTCAGATCCCAGGGAGAAGACTGAGGTTGGCTGCGTGAACACAGCCTGGAGGGGGCTAGTGTTCCACAGCTAGCCGGGAGGGAGTCTGGGAAAAATTCTGGACCTGCCTAAGAGGCACCCCATTGATTCAGGCTGCTCGAGGAGAGGGGATTCAGAGCACCACCTAAAGGAGCTTCAGAGACGGGCATGAGCCGTGGCTGTCAGCTCGGATCCCAGAGATGGGCATGAAACGCTAACGGTGCTGCTGCTGTAACCACCAAGAAGCCTGTGTGCAAGCACTGGTCACTATCCACACAACCCTCCAGCCCACCAGAGGAGCCTCTGCAGGCCGCCATTGCCAGGGTCCCGTGATCCAGGGACAACTCTCCCAGGAAAACACACGGTGCGCGCCAGGCTGCTGCAACATCATGCCAGGCACTGCCACCACAGGCTCGCCCCGCATTCCAATAATAACTACCTTCCAATAATAACTACCCTTCCCTCCCCTGAGCCTGAATGAGCAAGAGCCCGCAATCAGCCACTGTTTTAAAGCCTCCTGTATGGGTGGGGAACAGATGCCTGAGGTTGACCTACACAGAGAGGTGGGGCTAAAACTAAACCTGAACCCCAGAAGCTGGGCGAACAAAGAAGAGAAAGGGAAATTTCTCTGTGTAGCCTCAAGAGCAGGGGATTAAATCCCCACAATCAACTTGATGTACCCTGCATCTGTGGAATACCTGAATAGACAACGAATCGTGCCAAAATTGAGGCAGTGGACTTCGGGAGCAACTATAGACGTGGGGTTTGCTGTCTGCAACTGATTTCTTTCTGATATTTATGTTTATCGTAGCTTAGTGTTTAGCGTTTGTTATCACTGGTACATTTGCTTACTGGTTTGGTTGCTCTCTTCTTTTTCTTTTTATTATAATTTTTTTATTGTAATAATTTTTTTATTTATTACTTTTTTCCTTTCTTTTTTCCTCCCTTTTCTTCTGAGCCATGTGGCTGACAGGGTCTTGGTGTTCCAGCCTGGTGCCAAGCCTGAGCCTCTGAGGTGGGAGAGCTGAGTTCAGGACATTGGTCGACCAGAAACCTCCTGGCCCCACGTAATATCTATCAGCAAGAGCTCTCCCAGAGATCTCTGTCTCAACACTAAGAACCAATTCCACCCAAGAGCCAGCAAGCTCCAGTACTGGATGCCCCATGCCAAAAAACTAGCACGACAGGAGCACAACACCACCCATTAGCAGAGAGGCTGCCTAAAATCATACTAAGATCAGAAACACCCCAAAACACACCACCAGACGCAGCCCTGCGCACCAGCAAGGCAAGATCCAGCCCCACCCACCAGAACACAGGAACCAGTCCCCTCCACCAGGAAGCCTACACAAGCCACTAAACCAACCTCACCCACTGGGGGCAGACACCAAAAACAACGGGAACTACAAACCTGCAGCCTGCAAAAAGGAGACCCCAAACACAGTAAGTTAAACAAAATGAGAAAACAGAGAAATATGCAGCAGATGAAGGAGCAAGGTAAAAACCCACCAGACCAAACAAATGAAGCAGAAACAGGAAGTCTACCTGAAAAAGAATTCAGAGTAATGACAGTAAAGATGATCCAAAATCTTGGAAACAGAATGGAAAAACTACAAGAAATGTTTAACAAGGACCTAGAAGAACTAAAGAGCAAACAATGAGGAACAACACAATAAATGAAATTTAAAATTCTCTAGAAGGAATCAATACCAGAAAAACGGAGGCAGAAGAACGGATAAGTGACCTGGAAGATAAAATAGTGGAAATAACTACTGCACAGCAGAGAGTCCTCTGGGACAACATGAAATGTACCAACATTCAAACTGTACAGGTCCCAGAAGAAGAAGAGAAAAAGAAAGGGACTGAGAAAATATTTGAAGAGATTATAGTTGAAAACTTCCCTAATATGGGAAGGGAAACAGTCAATCAAGTCAGGAAGCGCAGAGAGTCCCATATAGGATAAATCCAAGGAGAAACACACCAGGAAACATATTAATCAAACTATCAAAAATTAAATACAAAGAAAAAATATTAAAAGCAGCAAGAGAAAAGCAACAAATAACATACAAGGGAATACCCATAGGTTAACAGCTGATCTTTCAGCAGAAACTCTGCAAGCCAGAAGGGAGCGGCAGGACATATTTAAAGTGATGAGAGGGGAAAAAACTACAACCAAGATTACTCTACCCAGCAAGGATCTCATTCCGATTTGATGAAGAAATTAAAACCTTTACAGACAAGCAAAAGCTGAGAGAGTTCAGCACCACCAAACCAGCTTTACAGCAAATGCTAAAGGAACTTCTCTAAGCAAGAAACACAAGAGAAGGAAAAGACCTACAAGAACAACCCGAAACAATCAAGTAAATGGTAATAGGAATGCACATATCAATAATTACCTTAAATGTAAATGGATTAAATGCTCCCACCAAAAGACACAGACTGGCTGAATGGATACAAAAACAGGACCCATATATATGCTGTCTACAAGAGACCCACTTCAGACCTAGGGACACTTACAGGCTGAAAGTGAGGGGATGGAAAAAGATATTCCATGCAAATGGAAATCAAAAGAAAGCTGGAGTAGAAATTCTCATATCAGACAAAATAGACTTTAAAATAAAGACTGTTACAAGAGACGAAGAAGAACACTACATAATGATCAAGGGACCAATCCAAGAAGAAGATATAACTACTGTAAATATTTCTGCACCCAACACAGGAGCACCTCAATACATAAGGCAAATGCTAACAGCCATAAAAGGGGAAATCGACAGTAACACAATCATAGTAGGGGACGTTAACACCCCACGTTCACCAATGGACAGATCACCCAAAATGAAAATAAAAAAGGAAACACAAGCTTTAAATGACACATTAAACCAGATGGACTTAATTGATATTTATAGGACATTCCATCAAAAAACAACAGAATACACTTTCTTCTCAAGTGCTCGTAGAACATTTTCCAGGATAGATCATACCTTGGGTCACAAACCAAGCCTTGGCAAATTTAAGAAAACTGAAATCGTGTCAATTATCTTTCCTCACTACAACGCTATGAGACTAGGTATTAATTGCAAGAAAAAAAACTGTAAAAATTATAAACATATGGAGGCTAAACAATACGCTATTAAATAACCAAGAGATCACTGAAGAAATCAAAGAGGAAATCAAAAAATATCTAGAAATAAATGACAGTGAAAAAACAGCAACCCAAAACCTATAGGATGCAGCAAAAGCAGTTCTAAGAGGGAAGTTTACAGCAACACAATCCTACCTAAAGAAACAAGAAACAGCTCAAAGAAACAACCTAAACTTACACATAAAGCAATTAGAGAAAAAAGAACCAAAAAACCCCAAAGTTAGCAAAAGGAAAGAAATCATAAAGATTAGATCAGAAACAAATGAAAAAGAAAAGAAGGAAACAATAGCAAAGATCAATAAAGCTAAAGGCTGGTTCTTTGAAAATATAAAAAAAATTGATAAACTATTAGGCTGACCCATCAAGGAAAAGAAAGAGAATACTCAAATCAACAGAATTAGAAATGAAAAAGGAGATGTAACAAATGACACTGCAGAAATACAAAGGATCATGAGAGATTACTACAAGCAACTCTATGCCAATCAAATGGACAACCTGGAAGACATGGACAAATTCTTAGAAAAGCACAACCTTCTGAGACTGAGCCAGGAAGAAATAGAAAATATAAACAGACCAATCACAAGCACTGAAGTTGAAACTGTGATTAAAAATCTTCCAACAAACAAAAGCCCACGACCAGATGGCTTCACAGGCAAATTCTATCAAACATTTAGAGAAGAGCTAACACCTATCCTTCTCAAACTCTTCCAAAATATAGCAGAGGGAAGAACACTCCCAAACTCATTCTATGAGGCCACCATCACCCTTATACCAAAACCAGACAAAGATGTCACAAAAAAAGAAAGCTACAGGTCAATATCACTGACGAACATAGATGCAAAAAATCATCAGCAAAATACTAGCAAACAGAATCCAACAGCACATTGAAAAGATGATACAACATGATCAAATGGGGTTTAACCGAGGAAAACAAGGATTCTTCAACATATGCAAATCAATCAATGTGATACACCATATTAACAAACTGAAGGATTAAAAACCATACGATAATTACAAAAGATACAGAAAAAGCTTTCGACAAAATTCAACACCCATTTAAGATAAAAACTCTCTAGAAAGTAGGCATAGAGGGAACCTACCTCAACATATTAAAGGCCATATATGACAAACCCACAGCCAACATTGTTCTCAATGGTGAAAAACTGAAAGCATTTCCTCTAAGATCAGGAACAAGACAAGGCTGCCCACTCTCACCACTATTATTCAACATAGTTATGGAAGTTTTAGCCACAGCAATCATACAAGAAAAAGAAATAAAAGGAATCCAAACTGGAAAAAAAGAAGTAAAACTGTCACTGTTTGCAGAGGACATGATGCTATACATAGAGAATCCTAAAGATGCAACCAGAAACCTACTAGAGCTAATCAATGAATTTTGTAGAGTAGCAGGATACAAAATTAATGCACAGAAATATCCTGCATCCCTATATACTAATGATGAAAAATGTGAAAGAGAAATTAAGGAAACACTCCCACTTACCACTGCAACAAAAAGATTAAAATACCTAGGAATAAACCTACCTAAGAAGACAAAAGACTTGTATGCAGAAAACTAAAAGACACTGATGAAAGAAATTAAAGATGATACAAACAGCTGGAGAGATATACCATGTTCTTGGATTGGAAGAATCAACATTGTGAAAATGACTCTACAACCCAAAGCAATCTACAGATTCAATGCAATCCCTATCAAACTACCAATGGCACTTTTCACAGAACTAGAACAAAAAATTTCACAATTTGGGCTTCCCCGGTGGCGCAGTGGTTAAGAGTCCGCCTGCCATTGCAGGGGACACGGGTTCGTGCCCCAGTCCAGGAAGATCCCACGTGCCGCGGAGCGGCTGGGCCCGTGAGCCATGGCCGCTGAGCCTGCGCATCCGGAGCCTGTGCTTCGCAACGGGAGAGGCCACGGCAGTGAGAGGCCCGCGTACCACAAAAAAAAAAAAAAAAAAAAAAAGTCACAATTTGTATGGAAACACAAAAGACCCTGAATAGCCAAAGCAATCTCAAGAAAGAAAAAGGGAGCTGGAGGAATCAGGCTCCCTGACTTCAGACTATACTACAAAGATACAGTAATCAAGACAGTATGGTACTGGCACAAAAACAGAAATATAGATCAATGGAACACGACAGAAAACCCAGAGATAAACCCCCACACATGTGGTCACTTAACTTTGATAAAGGAGGCAAGAATATACAGTGGAGAAAAGACAGCCTCTTCAATAAGTGGTGCTGGGAAAACTGGACAGCTACATGTAAAAGTATGAAATTAGAACACTCCCTAACACCACACACAAAAATAAACTCAAAATGGATTAAAGACCTAAATGTAAGGCCAGACACTATCAAACTCTTAGAGGAAAACATAGGCAGAACACTCTATGACATAAATCAGAGCAAGATCCTTTTTGACCCACCTCCTAGAGAAATGGAAGTAAAAACAAAAATAAACAAATGGGACCTAATGAAACTTAAAAGCTTTTGCATAGCAAAGGAAACCATAAACAAGATGAAAAGACAACCCTCAGAATGGGAGAAAATATTTGCAAATGAAACAACTGACAAAGGATTAATCTCCAAAATATACAAGAAGCTCGTGCAGCTTAATGTGAAAAAAACAAACAACCCAATCCAAAAATAGGCAGAAGACCTAAACAGATATTTCTCCAAAGAAGATATACAAACTGCCAACAAACACATGAAAGGATGCTTAACATCCCTAATCATTAGAGAATTTCAAATCAAAACTACAATGAGTTTTCATGATGGCCATTCACACTGGTCAGAATGGCCAGCATCAAAAAATCTACAAACAATAAATGCTGGAGAGGGTGTGCAGAAAAGGGAACCGTCTTGCACTGTTGGTGGGAATGTAAATTGATACAGCCACTATGGAGAACAGTATGGAGGTTCCTTAAAAAACTAAAAATAGAACTACAATACAACCCAGCAATCCCAAGGCTGGGCGTATACCCTGAGAAAATCATAATTCAAAAAGAGTCATGTACCACAATGTTCACTGCAGCACTATTTACAATAGCCAGGACATGGAAGCAACCTAAGTGTCCATCGACAAATGAATGGATACAGAAGATGTGGCACATATATACAATGGAACATTACTCAGCCATAAAAAGAAACGAAATTGAGTTATTTGTAGTGAGGTGGATGGACCTAGAGACTGTCATACAGAGTGAAGTAAGTCAGAAAGAGATAAACAAATACCATAGGGCTTCCCTGGTAGCACAGTGGTTGAGAATCTCCCTGCCAATGCAGGGGATACAGTTTCGAGCCCTGGTCTGGGAAGATCACACATGCCACGGAGCAACTAGGCCCGTGAGCCACAACTACTGAGCCTGCACATCTGGAGCCTGTGCTCCACAACAAGAGAGGCCCGTGCACCACGATGAAGCGTGGCCCCCGCTCGCTGCAACTAGAGAAAGCCCATGCATAGAAACAAAGACCCAACACAGCCAAGAATAAATAAATATTTTTTTTAATTGGATAAAAAAACAAATACCATATGCTAACACATATATATGGAATCTAAAAAAAAATGGTTCTGAAGAACCTAGGAGCGGGACAGGTTCTAAAGACACAGATGTACAGAATGGACTTGAGGACACAGGGAGGGGAAAGGTAAGCTGGGACGAAGTGAGAGAATAGCACTGACATATATACACTACCAAATGTAAAACAGCTAGCTAGTGGGAAGCAGCCACATAGCACAGGGAGATTAGCTCGGTGCCTAGTGACCACCTAGAGGGGTGGGATAGGGAGGGTGGTAGGGAGACGCAAGAGGGAGGGGATATGGGGATATATGCATACATATAGCTGATTCACTTTATCATACAGCAGAAACTAACACAACATTGTAAACCAATTATATTCCAAGAAAGATGTTAAAAAAATATGACACAAATGAACTTATCTACGAAACAGAAACAGACTCACAAACAGAGAACAAACTCCTAGTTGACAACGGGGTGGGGGTGGGGGAAGAATGGATTGGGAGTTTGGGGTTAGCAAATGCAAACTATTTTATATAGAATGGATAAACAACAAGGTCCTACTGTACAGCACAGAGAACTATATTCAATATCCTGCAATAAACCATAATGGAAAAGTATATAAAAAAGTATATAAATTTATAACGGAATCACTTTGCTGTACAGCAGAAATTAACACACCGTAAATCAAGCACACTTCAATAAAAATTAAAAAGTAATAAAATTAAAATATCAGTTTCCTTGCTGTTTTCTGATAGACTAGAAATGTTAGAATTCAACTGAGTTTACAACAGAATAGTACGGATAGAGTTGTAACATAGTTACAGTATCTTACAACATAAATCCAGAAGCAGCAGTGCTATTTTTTCGCCTTCTGAAAGGCACTGGGTATGTTTACCATGTTGAAGAACGTCCACAATCAACCCATATATGATACCATATCCTTCCATTTCTTCAAAGTCTGAAGGAATTGAGAAAGGGCTGAAAATCACTTTCATGAGATAGTGAGCAGAATTTGAACACTGAAGTTAGACTTAAACATGTGGGATTCATATCCCAGAACTACTATTTTTTCTGAAAATTCAGTTAATTTTTTGTCTTAGTTGCCCCTATGAAAAGCATGACAGTGAAATATTACATGCAAAAGTAGTCAGTAGATACAACAAACATAAAGTATCATTTTTCCAGGAGTGAAAATACTTGTCAGTAGAGAAGTCTACAAAGTCCTGAGGAGAGGGGTGCATATTCTGGTTTTTTCTGCTCTTTTCCCTTAAAGTAAAGGAGCTGTCAAGGTATAGTAGACCAAACAATGGGCCCCCAAAGATGTTCATGTCCGAACCTATGAATGTGTTACCTTACGTGGCAAGAAGGATTTTGCAGATGTGATTAAGGATTTTGAGATTATCCTTAATTTTCTGGGTGAGCCCAAAAGGATCCTTATAAGTAAAAGAGGGGGGCAAGAGAGTCAGAGAAGTAGATGTGAGGATGGAAGCAGAAGTCAAAGTGCTATGATTGGGGCTTTGAAGATGGAAGGCAGGCCATACACCGAGGAATGTGGCAGAAGCTGGAAGAGGAAACAGATTCTCCCCTAGGGCCTCCAGAAAAGAAAACAGCCCTACCAACACGTTGATTTTAGACCAGTGAGACCCATGTCAGCCTTCTGACCTCCAGAACTGTAAAATAATACATTTGTGTTGTTTATACCCGCTAAGCATGTGAGAATCTATTAAAGCAACCCTAGGAAAATACACATGCCATGGGAGAGTGCATAGTTAGATTCTACCCACTGAGCTATAACCACAGGGCTGCCAATCCCTCCCTATTTCAAGCCAATCTCCCTGTTTCAAGTAGAGAAGTTGAATTAAGGTGATCTCTCAGATGTTCTCTACCTCAAAAGTACTATAATTAAACACACTTTCTCCTTTCTTTCTCTTTGTTGCTTCCTCCCTTCTTTGGATTAAAAGAGCTATTTCCTCTCTGTTGTATTTTATGCTTTAGAAAGAAGGTAATTCCTTGTGCTAGCTGGTCTGGTAGAAACTGCTGAGGGATAATGAGGCCCACTTACCCTGACAAGCCATGTCAGCTGCTTTCCTTCATTGACAATAAGTGGGGAACTTCTGTTGCCCACTCCAATTTTCCCTGTCTATTTTCCAGGTCTCAAAATACACAGGCAGAAGTTACAGAGGAATCCAATATGAACTCAAGGTCCCCAGAGAGTAGTTAGTTTCCTGGGCAATTATATGTAAAAATGTCCTCATCAAGATGATTTCTCTAAAGGCTGTCTTCAGCTCTAAGATTTTAAAAATTCATGATTTGTCATCCCCAATTATAAGCTAGGGAATTTATAAGAATCTGTGGTTTCTCTGGATAAGGCTACTAACAACACATTCGACCTTGAACTAAAAGGGTCAAATAAACCACATATAACAACAGCCAGAAGCTAAAAAGTATATCTGTGCTTTCTTCAACTCTAAATTGTAACAGTTTTAACAGGAGTCTTGAATTCCAGGAATAACACTTAATAACCCTGGAGTGTTAAGACTTTAATTTTTTTAACATCAAATTTTGTCACTATAATAAACTGATTATTCAGTATTTTAAAGTAACAACTTGATATTTTTATTTTTAAATAATAAGGAAACATTATATTACAAGTATTCATATCCTTGTGAAAGAAGGCTGCAAAAGTTCTACGGCTAAGATGACCCAGTAATTCCACTCTGAGGTACTTACCCCCCAAAATTGAAAAGAAGTATTGGAATACTTGTATACGAATGTTCAGAGCATCACTATTCAGAGCAGCCAAAAAGTGGAAACAAATATCCATCAACAGATGAATGAATAAACAAATGTGGTACACCCATACAATGGAGTATTACTCAGTCATAAAAATTATGAAGTACTGATACATGCTACAACATGGATGAACCTCAAAACCATGCTAAGTAAAAGAATCCAGACACAAACGGCCATGTATTGTTTGACTCCACTTACATAAAATATCCAGAGTAGGTAAATCCACAGAGACAGAAGAAAGCAGACTATTTACATAAAATATCCAGAGTAGGTAAATCCACAGAGACAGAAGAAAACAGACTACTGGTTGCCAGGGACCAGAGGGAGGGAAATGGAAATGACAATGCTATACAGGTTTCCCTTTTGGGGTGATGAAAATGTTTTAGAACTAGATAAAACTGTAAGTATTCTAAATAACACGAAATTGTACATTTTTAAATGGTTAATTGTATGCTATGTGAACTTCACTTCAATTTTAAAACAAAGTTCTATGGTTAGACAGAACTGAATTCCTTTTTGGCCCTGCCACCTATAATGTAGCCTTTGGCAAGTTACTTAAATTCTCCACTCAGCTTTCAGAGTTAATGTGAAGATTAAATGAAATACTCTATTTACAGTATCTGATGCAGAGCAGATTATTAGAAAAATGCAACTTCCCTTCTCTGGACCTCTTTTTCCTCCTCTACAGACTACTGACACATGAGAATGACAATTTATAAACATAAATAAGCAGTTTAAAAAAAAAAGAACAAAGACAGACAGACAAAACATTGCCATACAACTTCTAGAAATTTATCCTGAGGAAGTGATCAGATGAAAATATGATCTTTTAATCTCTGAAAGTATGCATCACACACACTCAGATATTATGCACATCTAAGTGTTGTTGGTACTAGAGAAAAAATGTGAAAATCAAAGGTTCATCAGTAAGAGATTGGTTAAGTAAATTAAGATACATCAATTCAACAGACTATTATGTAGCCATTCTAATCATGATGTAATTTGTATTTAATGTGGGGGGGGAGGCTAGAAGACAATTTCAAAATTGTTATATCCCACGATCTTTTTTATATCACGTACACACAGAGAAAAGGACTATAAGAATAGACGCACAAAATGTAAACATCTTTAAATGCTGGTATTACAGATGAAATTTTAATACTTTTATAGTAAGAAAGTCAATAAAAACATATTTTGAAAAAAGGACGTAAAGAAGAAAATTTCTTAATATACCATTCTCATTATCAAATGTTATAAAATTAGTTGACTTACAAATACATTCCCCTCTATTTCTGATGTATAAAATTTTATAACTCTTTGTAGGGCTTGTAGGGCACAGTTTTCCTTTGTAAGAAATAAATACACCATTTATTACCTGTGTGACTTCCGAGAAATCACTTAACCTCTGCACATCAAAATGGTGAAAAGCTGAGTTATATAACTGGTACAAGAATATGAGTTTGTCACCATGTGTAAGAGAAAAAGAACCAGGTCAGGATCTGAGTCCTCAGATCTAGAGAATGCTACTAAAATCCTCTAAATACAATACTAGTCCTCAAGAAAAGTCAAAATCCAAGAGTTAGCGTTCTTGATATGCACACAGAAGACAAAAGGATCTTGCACAGTGCAGCACATCCACGTGAACTTTTAAACCTTCTCCTTTCCTGGGTGTTTAATTTGTGATGAAGCTGACATCCTCTAAAAAATCAGGGAAGTGTACAGAGATAAATGCAGATGAGAATTCTTCCTAATGTCAAATCCTGATTTTTAGATTGTTTTTAAGAACTTAAGGATGATTTAAAATCATTTTAGCAGGTAAATTTAGAGGATAGAGCAATGAAATGAAAATGTGGTGGATTAAAAATGAAGCATGGTGGAAAAAAAATTAAGTGTGGTAGGTCTGTTATCATTCAGGGTAGTTCGACAATCAAAAATTTCCATTAATAATCATGGAGATGAGTTGTAACTGATCCCTTCTACCAAAGTACTTTAACAATGATGATTAATGATTCAAAAAGTAGTAGGACCTTACACGAAGTCAGCAGCACTTATGCAACTGATGAATGGAAGGTAGATGCCATAATGTACCTCAACCAATTAAATTTCTAAAAAGGTTTTGGGACTTGCAGCGTCCCAGATAGACATCCTGCACCATGAAGAGTTTACCAGCACAATCTAAGCATCATTGTCTGTACAGCTGTCCTTATATGGTTTCTAATTATTTTTTAATATGTCTGTGTCCTCAACAACAGGTCTCCTTCTTTATAGTTCTACTTACTATCCTCATATCTGATGCTACCTTCCCCATTCCTCTCCCATATTCTCCACAGTACTTAGCAAAATGCTGGATATTTGGCAGATGCTCAAATGTATTGGCTTCAGTTAAAACAGTGAGACAATATAAGCAGCAAATAGGTCTTGTCATGCAGCTTGTCTCTCAGCCTAACAGCAATGCCTATTTACACCAACCCAGTGGGGCTTGGCAAACACACACAGAATGGCTGACATGCTCAAGCAACGATTACATGACATGCTAGAGAAGCAGTGAGGATTGGAAAAGATGCTTTGAGGATGCCCTCAAATGTACCTTTGAACATCATTATGGAACTTGGAAAGATAAGCTGCAACAGTCGGTGTAGGCTACAGCAAGGAGAAATGGGATGACCTATTTTCAGCATTTAAAGCCCCAAAGTATAAAGAAACACCAAGAAACCAACTGCTCATTGTTGCTATATTGTTAGGTCAAGAATTATCTTTACCAAATGGTGGCATATATGACAGTTAGGTGCCTAGTAATTCCAGCCATACCCCATGTATACCTACCACAAAAAAAAAATGTCCATCTTCCCATTATTTTCAACCATTACTTAATGAATTTCCCTACATATACCAACCAGGCTATTTTTTTAAATATATATATTGTGCACTAAAATTAAAATGAGGAAATACTTATTTCTTACTTTTTTTTTTTTTTTTTTTGGTGGTACGCGGGCCTCTGACTGCTGTGGCCTCTCCCATTGTGCAGCACAGGCTCTGGACGTGCAGGCTCAGCAGCCATGGCTCATGGGCCCAGCCGCTCCGCGGCATGTGGGATCTTCCTGGACCGGGGCACGAACCCGCGTCCCCTGCATCGGCAGGCGGACTCTCAACCACTGCGCCACCAGGGAAGCCCCTTCTTACTTGTTTTAAACCCATATTGCAGGCACACTGACCTGGGGGTTTAAGTATATAAAATGTGCATACATGATGTAAAAATAGAGCTGGATATTTTTCAAATTCAAAGAGTTAATTTTGGTGTAGAAATCAAATTCTTAATGAATCATGCATGCCACATAAACTTATGTATTTCTCCAACTTTAAAAGAACCAAGTTTTGAATTTTTCTTTGTTATCAAGCTATCAAAACATAAATTTACTTTGACCCAAGAAAAAAAGTGAAATTCTGAAGTGGTTATTTTTCCCAAAATAATTATATCTCCAAGAGGACCATATTTTCCCAAGCCAAAATTAGGACACATGGTTTGAAATGTAGGTAGGTAATTCAGACTATTTGAAAATCAGGACAGTTAAAACAAATCTAGGATAAATGGCCAGTGCAGTTATTTTAACCTAGGTAATGAAAACAATTCACATACAAAATAGTCCTCCCTCAAAATATTTTGTTGGCACAAAGTCAATAATAAAAAAAAAAGGAACCAAGATTGTTGTCGTCATCACTAATATCTGCAGAGTCTATCTCCATACCTGACAGATAGTAGACATTTAATTTATATTGTTTCTTTGAATGAATGTGAGGGGAGGGGAGGGGAAGGGAGATTGTGTTTATGTGCGTGTGTGCGTGTGTATATGTGTTTGGGAGAGAAATGAAGAGAGAGATTTTTCCACAACACAAAAGAAGCACCTTGGCCAAAAGGAGGCATTTATTTTATCTTACTGAGCCCCAAAATAATGAAGCAAATATAGTCAATGGTAAAGAAGAAAATATATGGTTAGAAAAGTATTATACTGTCAGGACTTCCCTGGTGGGCCAGTGGGTAAGAGTCTGCGCTCCCAAGGCAGGGGGCCTGGGTTCAATCCCTGGTCAGGGAACTAGATCCTGCATGCATGCCCCAACTAAGAAGTCCACATGCTGCAAATAAGACCTGGTGCAGCCAAAATAAATAAATTTTTTTTTTTTAAAGAAAAAAAAATACTGTACTGTCAACTGTTAAGCTAAATAAGTTTCTATTGAGATTGAGGAGTAAATGATTTTACATAGTTAATTTTAATAAAGAGCTACATTATGTGATTTCAAAACAAAATTCAAAGGGCAATGATTTGGTTCAGTGTTAATCTACCTCCAGTACACTGAAAGAAGACCTGTGCTTCTCTGTTATGTCTCAGAAAATGAAGATTCTTATTTGATTACATAGACCCAGCTAAAGATGCAGATCTGTCAAAAATTTCAAAAACTGTAACCATACCCAGGGCTTTCATAGTTTAAAACTGAAGTTAGTAGGCCAATGAAACAAGTTACATTTATCCTTACAGACAATATCAATCTTTGCCAATTTATAAAACAGGTATATTCATTTACTCATTCATGTCTTCAACATCACAGATCTACAATGTCGAAAACACACATAAGGGTGGAGAAGACAGTGGAGTAGGGGAGCAAAACTTGCCACCCCAAAACACCTCCTAGGCGTGCATGTGGATTACTGCCAGCTGAAAACTATCAAGGCCCAAAAGACTCAGGAAGAAACTTTGACCTTACCCCTGAACTGCCTAAAAGAATCAAAACTACAATGAAGTATATCACCTCACACTGGTCAGAATGGCCATCATCAAAAAGTCTACAAACAGTAAATGCTGGAGAGGATGTGGAGAAAAGGGAACCCTCTTACACTGTTGGTGGGAATGTGAACTGGTACAGCCATTATGGAAAACAGTATGCAGGTTCCTCAAAAAACTAAAAATAGAGCTACCATATGACCCAGCAATCCCACTCCTGGGTACATATCCAGACAAAACTCTAACTCAAAAAGATACATCCACCCCAATGGTCATAGCAGCACTATTTACAACAGCCAAGACATGGAAACAACCTAAAGGTACATTGACAGAGGAATAAAGATGTGGTACATATATAGAATGGAATGTTAGCCATAAAGAAGAATGAGAAAATGCCATTTGCAGAAACATGGATGGACCTAGAGATCATCAAGTGAAGTCAGACAGAGAAAGACAAATATGATATATCGCTTATATGTGGAATCTAAACAAAATGATACAAATGAACCTATATACAAAACAGAAATTGACCCACAGACATAGAAAACAAACTTATGGTTACCAAAGGGGAAAGCGAGAAGGGGAAGGATAAATTAGAAGTTTGGGATTAACATATACACATTACTACATATAAAATAGACAACCAACAAGGACCTACTGTATAGCACAGGCAACTATACTCAATATTTTGTAACAGCCTATAAGATAAAAGAATCTGAAAAAATAGATATATATGTATGTATAACTGAATCACTTTGCTGTACACCTAAAACTAATGCAACATTGTAAATCAACTCTACTTCAACTTAAAAAAAAAAAAAAAAGAATGTAGATAGGGACTTGTTCCAGGAAGGGAGCTAACACCATACATAACTATAGTATAATACGAAGCAGGTGTGCAGACAGGGATGAACCTAGCTAGATCTGTTCGTTAAAATTCTGCCCTGGGTCCCATTGTTTCTGAGTGGTACAGCAAACCTTTCCTTTCCCGTGTCCATGTGAATTGCCTTCCCCCACCTTTGAAGTTCCAACCCACTACTCCCAACATCTTCTTCTGTCTTTAGCTGAAGATGATACTCAAGATGACTGTTCTGGCCATTGTGGTGAGTTACTCAGTTCTCTGGTCAGTCTCATATATACATATCATTAAACTTGTGCTTATTTTCTCCTGTTAATCTGTCTCATGTCAATTTAATTCTTAGACCACCCAGAAGAACCAGGAAGGGTAGAGGAAAATGTCTTCCTTCCTGACAGTGGTCAACAAGAGTCACGGATCATGCCCTCAATCTCGGTTTATCACGTCCCACCTCACCTCTCCCCCTATCGAGTCCCAGTGCGCTCACACGATGCTCTGCTGTCTCTAGCCTCAGATGACAGGGATCAAGAAAAAGCCTTTTTACACTAAGATATTCGCCACTGAATGTGTTATTCAGGCAGAGATTACTCGCCTTTTAAGAAAGGACCTTGGACATGAGAAAGCACACAAAAAGCACAAATAATTTTTCAAAGGGCTGAAAAGAGGTAGTCCAAGCAGGACACTGGAAACAAGGGATTCTTATCAAGTGGGATGTCAAGACTGGCAGGTAGCTGTAATTGTTGTACTCCCACTAGAAAGTGGGGGATAAATATGAGGACTAGGACTCAGAGTCAGGAAACAGAAGTTAGATAGGGTGCCAGAGTCCTGTTCCAGGATGAAAGCGGGCCAGAAGTAAAGCAGGTGAAACTAAGGGTGAGCATCAGTGGAGAACTCAGCTGTGAAAGGCGCTGGAAGGAAAAGAAAGAGGAACCAGGATTCCTCATGCATCACTGCTCCTAGTAGGTGCTCATTAAATCTTTGTTAGAGCAAAACATTTGAGAGGAAAGATATCAGCCTCCTTCAGCTTTTATCTTTTCACTCACTCATTTAGCAGCTTTTAACTGAGAAATCAATAAAGCTGTCTCTCATGGTAACAAGACTCCCTTCATTTACCATGTCTAGTAGTCATATAAAAACCATCCTAATTTTATTTTCCTAACATTCCTTCCTTGCTTCACTAGATAAAAACACATGGGAATGTGTTTGGTTTACAAAGTTCAATTATAAGGTCTGAGAGATAAACTCAGTATCATGAACATTTAAAAGTGTAATTTGTCTTTGGAACTGTTAATACCATCATACCCATACAGCTACAAATGTTGATATTTAAGCCTGTACAGATTATGTTCTATGCGGGTGCAAAAACACTACTGAATATAAATTATTTTCAGTAAGAAAAGGGGGCTATAATTTTTCTTAGTTAGAACATGTCAGAAGATGAAAACAGAGAAAAGCTAATCAAATTGCTTACAATTCTCATCCTAAGAAAGGTGAATCAATTTAACACTATGCTCTGAATACTATAAAACTCATTTAGGAAAGCACTAGAAAGTAAATAAATACCAGTGCACACCTAGCAGTTTCAATCACATTTTGTATGAATTGGCTACGCAGAGAAAACAGCTCAGCCACTGCAATGCTCCTTCTCCTGAAAAAGGCCCACATGTTGAGGATCTGTAGAATGGTCTCAGATCCTGGTCTAGTACCTCTGGCAGAGTAAGTTATTGGAAAAAATGGTTTTTAATTTCTCCAGCCAAAATAAATGTCTTTGCTCACCAGATGAGTTAAGCCTCTATGGTTTGTTCATGCAGATTCCCCTCTTGCTCAATAAATTTAACTCAGAGAGTGGTTCTGGATGATGCTTATTACCCAGCTGCCCAGCTGGACTGGAAAGCGAGACTTCTTTGTCATCATAGTTTTTTGATAGTCATCACAGACATTTAAGGAAATCTCTAATAATTTTAATGTAGCTGTTAAGTTTAACACATGAGCATTGGACTATTAGCTCAGTCTACAGTCACAATAGAAAGATTGCAAAATACAAAATGTATTATTGAATGCAATCAGTAGTATTGTTTTTACTATTACATATGCTTATACCCTTTTGGCTAGCAAGAGTGTTGCAAGGCATTTTTTAATTTTTGTTCTGCTTGGACACTAAAGTATAACTAGGATACTTCATTTAGCAGCTAGCAAATATGTGGGGCCCCTGAGATTAAATTTTCATTAAAATTTCAAGGCATAACTTGAAATGAGCATGTCCCTTTGTCCTTTTGATCTATGTATTAATGTCTTTTCTGGTTTTTAAAAGAGCCCTTTTGAAGGACTTGAGAAAAAAACGGAACTGTAATTCAGGAGCAATTGAGCCGGTGTGGGCATTTTAGGAGGCTGCAGACTTAAACTTCAAGAGAATTAAATTCTACTTAATGATATTCACTGGGAATTTTAACCACAGAGGTGTGCTGTCTATATTTATAGATATTATCCTCTACATGTGCATATGGAAAAATCTAACTTTCACAGTTTAGTTCTTCTCAGAATCACACCTTGGTATAATGATTTGAGTCATCTCAATCAGCATATAACTATCATTACTGCATGACTGGTAATAAGATTACAATTTAACTCATGCTTTAATGGTTTTTAATCTATTGTATAAAAGCTATCATATGGAGCTATTTACTATAAGGAAGTTAATGTTACTATACATATGCTTTTGGTTTAGGGCAATAAAGCTGTGAGAGTTTAAGAGACTTACTGGAGTTTATATTATTAGAGAGTGGTAGAGTGGTGGCTGGGATTCAGTTACTCTGATTCCAACTCCTGTTCTGATTTCATTACCCTGAGATGCTTCTCCTTAATGGAGTGAAAGGGACAATTTTGCTACATTGTGAAAACTCTCAGGGTCCAAATAAACCTGTAACCTACAATTACAGGTGCAGATCAGGGACAGAATCCATCTTTTTTTCCAATATAACAGATGAGGCTGGCTTTTATCTTCTTAGCTTTACTTTCATCCAAAAGGCTCTATTTTCCCTAATTTTTCAGCCTTACGGAACCAAAGTCTCTTCTAGTTGACTACCCAGACAAAATCCCAGGCTCTGGCTAAATGTGATGGATCACCACAGTATTTATTGAGCCTTGAAGGGGAGCAGAATATGCCACCCCAAAATATGCCTCTCTGGCACAAGGATTATTTTGAGCTCAGTATTTTTAAGAAACAACAGACACAAGAGCAGCTCTTGAAACCAATTAGAAGGGCTTCCCTGGTGGCGCAGTGGTTGAGAATCCGCCTGCCGATGCAGAGGACACGGGTTCATGCCCCGGTCCAGGAAGATCTCACATGCCGCGGAGCGGCTGGGCCCGTGAGCCATGGCCACGGAGCCTGTGTTCCACAAGGAGAGAGGCCACAGCAGTGACAGGCCTGCATACCACACACACACAAAAAAAAAACCCAATTGGAAGTTACCTTTTTGTAAGGGAAATTCACATTTATAAAGGAAATCTCCATTTGTAGGGGTATCTCCCTTTCTGTACCAGGAAGACAAGAATGATTAAATCTATAAACTCTAGAAACAGTGGAGAAGGCAATGACTCATATCTGCATAAAAACCATACCCTTGTTAACTGTACTTTGCCTGATAACTTCCCTTACTTTGCTCCCCAACCCACAATGCTCCTTAGTCTTTAGCTGGAGATAGCATTTAAGGTGGTGGGTCAGGCCATTTCTGGGAGTTACTCAGTTTTCCTGGGTATCACCCATGTATACAGTAAGTATACATTTCTGGTTTTCTCCTATTAATCTAATCTTTTCATTACAGGAAGTCTCAGCCAAGAACCTAGAAGGGTAAAGGGAAAATTATTTCTCCTCCCCTACAGCCTCTTCATTCCACCGGAAACTGTACAAGATGCTGAGATACCTGAAGATTAGGACACAATCTTATTCTTGCTTTTAAAAGTAGGTTGGTCAATTTGTCCCAGTGTGTCTGAGACATTCCCAATTTTAGCAATGAAAGTCCTGCTTCCTGGGAAACCTCTCAGGTTTGGGCAAAGGGGGTGGTTAGTCACTCTGCCTTCAAAGGAGATTTTGGTCTAGATCGGAGTCATGCATGTAAATATGCAATTACTGTAGACAACACCAAAGTGTTTAAAGACGACATACTATAAAAGTACATACTGGGCTTCCCTGGTGACACAGTGGTTAAGAATCTGCCTGCCAAGGCAGGGGACACGGGTTCAAGCCCTGGTCTGAGAAGATCCCACATGCCACGGAGCAACTAAGCCATGAGCCACAACTCAACTACTGAGCCTGTGCTCTAGAGCCCACGAGCCACAACTACTGAAGCCCGTGTGCCTAGAGCCCATGCTATGCAACAAGGGAAGCCACCGCAATGAGAAGCCCGCGCACTGCAACGAAGAGTAGCCTCCGCTCGCCGCAACTAAAGAAAGCCAGTGTGCAGCAACGAAGACCCAACACAGCCAAAAATAATAATTAATTAATTTTTTTAGAAAAGTACATACTAAAAGTGGAAACACATCCTCTACATGTGCCTGTAAAACCTTTTACATTTACCCTGTGAAAGGAAAATCAAAATGGAGTCGGTTTTGCTAAGAGAGCTCTCTAAAATGAGCCAAGAGGCCACTGAGTAAATGTGACTTATGCATGTCTCAGCCTGGATGGAATCTGTCATTTTGATCACTCATTGTCCTACTCAAGATACTTATCGGACTCTTACCCCCAAATAACTCATGATTCCTTAAGGACATATATTTTCCGACTTGCATCAGTGTCAATCACAAGTTTCGCCACTTTAACAATCTTCTGGCTTTTGCCTTTATAAGCCCCTGACTTTTTCTTTTCCCCAATCTTTCCATTTTAGCTCAATCAGTCTCCCCTGAATTTCAATTCTTAAGACCCCAAATAAACCTCTTTGTTCCTTCCAGCCTCACTATTGAGTATTGTTCTACATTACGTGGTGTTGGAAGCAGGATCTGAAGTGACTCACCTCTACCTCCAGCACTGCTGCCAGATACGAGTAAGGTGCCTATGGGAGCCTCTTGTACTCTGTCGCCTCCTTGGCAGCCTCAGGTTGTAAGGTTAAGTTCCCTAGGTTCTGAACTTCCCATTTTGGTCAAGGTTCTGAGCCTTTCCCTGGGAAGGGAATCCTTCACCTTGGTGAGTACTCGGTTATGAAGAGTTCAGTTCTTACGGGCAGCTGCCACCTGCAGCTCTGGCTCACTTTATCTTTAAAAGTTACGGGGCCCTCATCTTGTAAATTTCTGTTGCAATGACTGGAAACTCTGTTGGCTCACTTGGGGCTCACGTGAGATTCCTAAGTTAGTCTATGTGCACACTCAATTGGGAAAAGCTACAGAATGAGCTAACAAATATGCGAAGCATATTTCAATGGATAATTTCAGACTTCCAACTAAAACAATGAATCCCCTATTGCTTCCCTCAGAGAAACTAACTCACAAGTATCGCAAAGGATTTCCAAATTGGAAAATTCCTCGGAGGCTTCTGAGAGCTCCTTCTCTCTCTCCCGGCTCTCTCTGCTCCCTCCTGTGCCCCCTGAATGTCCAATGCTTACCTCCTTGCCATCCATCTCTCTGAACTTCCTTTTTATAACACCAAGACTGACGTCCTGTGGAAGGCTAGCCATACTGCCCCTTCAGTAATGATAGCCTCTTTGAACAGGTCCAATGAAGACAGCACCAGAACCATCACATATACCCCTTGGACCAAGGCAGAATTACACGCCATAGCTAAGGACTTTCCCAATGTTAAAGAGGATTCCATTGAGTTTGCCAAACAATTTGATCTCCTCACTAAAACCTATGAGCCTTGCTATTCAGATTTATATCCATTGATACATCTGCTTGTAGGAGATGTTATGGCTAAAAAATGAATGAAAGCTGTCAGTTGGAAAGATCCTTCTGATGATTCTTCCAGAGTAGGCACAAGGGGACCAGCAGATGCTCAAAAGTTGGCTCAAGATCTCCACACAAAAAAACTGCCATTCTATTTCCTACACATATTGATTGGCATGTTATTCAACCATGCATCCAATGGTCTATGATTATCATGGCCATCTTGAAACAGTTTTTCAAAATTCTTACCTTAAAGGAACAAAAATCCTTCTAGGAGAAGCATGCATCTCTTTCCCTGTGCCTTTGAGATGTATATCTGGTCTTCTACCTGGTCTTCTCCAGAAACTCTTATCTAGACTCTTATCACCTCTAATTCCTAAGACTGAAGGGGAAAAAAGAGACCTTTTAAACAGGAACTGCTAAAAGGACTCTCTCACCCAAACAGCCTCCTAAAAATTGCTTGCCAAGGGCAAATACAGATCTTAAAATCTTCTCCACAAATAATAAAAGACCTTAGCCATCTGAGTGAGTACACTTAATTTATAGCAACTGTTATTATAAACTAGTGAGTTTTGTATTATATTTGATTCATGACTAAAGTTTTAAAACAAATTTATGAGACCTCTGTCCACGTCTACCTGTGCGTATGTATGTCTACATATGTACATAATAGATATACTTTTTTTTCCAGCTTCAGACAGTATGGTCAAAATTAATTTGTAAAAGAACTCTATTTAATTGGCTTAAACAAACAAGTACATATATTCTCAGAAATATGATAGAAACTAACCCAAATGAATTTCAGGTTCACAGAATAACAGGAAAATATTTGGTATTAAAGGTAGCTTAAGTTTGTTGGTTTAATTTATAGAGACGTCTTTAGAGTTATCAACATTAAGCATAAACTTTTACTGTACCTAGGTTTACTGAAACTCATATAAGTTCATTACATTAAATATTTCACTAAGAAAAATAACTTAGGATGATGACTGATATTTTCCAATGAAGTTTTTAGTTAGATAATCTAAATATGATTTTTAAGAATAAATGAATTGAATAAATGTACATGAGATAACAGTTTTTAGGTGAACTTTTTAACAATAATTATTTTATGATATATCTATTGTACTTAAAATAGCTTCCCAAATCTCTTTGGTAATTTATACCCTTTGAGTTTTTCTAAGTTAAATTAAATGATGGGAATTCACTGAATACCTAAATCATTTCCAAATAAGTTTAAAATACTGAAACACTAATTGTTAAACAAGTCTAAGTTTCCCTACTTTTAACCTCTTATTACAGAGAGACTAAACATGTTTGCATCTATCAGTAAACACATGTATCTTGTGCATTATTCAAAGACTGTACTATGAAGCATCCTGTTTCTAAAAATTACAAAATGTATTTGTAAGTTTGCCAAGCCACAAAACTTTAATACAATTCAAAACTGTTTACTTCTTTATTTGCACTAAAAAATGAAGATTTCAAAGGATTATGGATTTCAACAAATATATGTGATTAAAGCTACAATAAATAAATAAGTAGATAAATAAGGGATAACCTATATAAATAAGGGATAATAAATAAGGAATAGATAAATAAGAGAAACATCTCTGTATGCAAGGAAAGTATGACATGGTAAAAGAAGATTTATGAAAAAGGAATCTTTAGAAAATAATTTTATGTGTGGTCAAGCTGGATATGATAGGAATAAATTTAATTAAGTACATGAGCTTTAATATCAATAATAAGCTGGTATAAAACTAAAATTTTGTGTTCCTCTCTTCTAAAAGAACAAAGTTTTCTTAGATTATTTGCCTTGTCTTAATGAGAAACTGTAAACAAAGATTCTGTATGCCTTTAACATGACCTATCTAGAAAAACAAGATATTTTATCTTTATCAGGTCTTTCAACACTTAGAGGAAATAAAACTGAGTCTTTTCGATATTAAAAGAGCTAAGGCTTGATTGTGGCCAAGATGGCAGAGTAGGAAGACACTGAGCTCACCTCCTCCCACAGGCTATTTACAGAGCAACTATTGATGAGAAACATTTCTCATTATAGGGGTCCCAGAAGGAGCAGAGAGATAGAAAGGGGCAGAAAACATACTTGAAAACATAATAGCTGAAAACTTCCCTAACCTGGGAAAGGGAACTGACATCCAGCTCCAGAAAGCACAGAGACTTTGAATCAGGATCATCCCAAAGAGGACCACATTAAAACACACTGTAATTAAAATGACATAAATTACGTGAACATTCCAAGCAGCAGGGGAAAAGCAACAAGTCATGTACACAGGAACTCCCATTAAGTCTATGAGCTGACTTTTCAGCAGAAGCTCTGCAGGCCAGAAGGGAGTGGCACAATATACTTAAAGTGATCAAAGGGAAAAAACCTACAACCAAGAATGCTCTATATGGTGAGGCTTTCATTCAGATTTGATGGAAAGATCAAAAGTTTTAAAGACAAGCAAAATCTAAAAGAGTTCAGCACCACCAAACCAGCTTTACAAGAAATGTTAAAGGGACTTCTCTAAGTGAAAAAGAAAGGGCCACAACTAGAAACATGAAAATTATGAAAGGAAAAATCTCATTGGTAAAGGCAACTAAATAATAAACGTAGTAAATCAACCACATATAAAGCTAGTACGAAGGTTAAAGGACAAAAGTAATAAAATCATATATCAGTATATCTGCAATAAGCAGTTAAGGGATACACACACCAAAAAAAGGGATGTAAAATATGATGTCAAAAGCAGTAATCAGGGCTTCTCTGGTGGTGCAGTGGTTCAGAGTCCACATGCCGTGGAGCGGCTGGGCCCGTGAGCCATGGCCGCTGAGCCTGCGCATCCGGAGCCTGTACTCCGCAATGGGAGAGGCCACAGCAGTGAGAGGCCCGCGTACTGCAAAAAAAAAAAGCAGTAATTGTGTGGGGAGTGGAGAAAAAACTGCACGTTAAAATGGAGTGGAGGGAAAAAACGTATGTTGTTAAAATGCATTTGAAACTAAGAGAACAGCAACTTAAAATAATAATGTGTATGCATGTATGTGTGTATACACACACATATACACACATACATGTTTCCATATGTAAACCTCATGGTAACCACAAACCAAAAATCTAGAATATATACACACGCAAATAAAGAAAGGAATCCAAACATAACACTAAAGATAGTCATCAAATCACAAAGGAGAACAAAAGAAGAAAGGAATAAAAAAGAACTACAAAAACAACTTAAAACAATTAAAATAGCAGTAAATACATATCTATCAATGATTACTTTAACTGTTAATAGACCAAAAGCTCCAATCAACAGATACAGAGTGGCTGAATGGATACAAAAACAAAATTCATATATATGTTGCCTACAAATGACTCACTTCAGATCTAAAGATACACACGAACTGAAAGTCAGGAGATGGAAGAGGCATTCCATGACAGAGTAGCAATACTTCTATCAGGCAAAATAATCTTTAAAATAAAGACTGTAACAAGAGACAGAGAAGGACATTACCTAATGATCAAGGGATCAATTCAAGAAAAAGATAATTGTAAACACATACACAACCAACATAGGAGCACCTACATATGTAAAGCAAATATCAACAGACATAAAGGGAGAAAAGTTATAGTGACACAATAATAGTAAGGGACTTTCACAGCCCACTTACATCAATTAATAGATCTGGACAAAATCTGGCCTTAAATGACACATTACAGCAAATGTAATTAATAGATATATAGAACATTCCAGCCAAAGATGCGGAATACACATTCTTTTCAAGTGCACATGGAACATTCTCCAGGATAGTTCATATGCTAGATCACAAAACAAGTCTCACTATATTTAAGAAAACTGAAATCACATCAAGCATCTTTTCCAAACAGACGGCTATGGGACTAGAAATCAACTACAAGATAAAAACTCTAAAAGAACAAACAGATGGAGGCTAAACAATATGCTATTAAATAACCAAAAGATCACTGGAAAAAAAAATCAAGGAAGAAATCCAAAAATACCTGGAGACAAATGTAAACAAAAACAACAATCCAAAATCTATGGGAGGCACCAAAAGCAGTTCTAAGAAAGAGGTTGATAGCAATACAAGGCTGCCTCAGGAAACAAGAAAAAACTCAAATAAAAAACATAACCTTACACCTAAAGGAGCTGGAAAAAGAACAAACAAAACCCGAAGTTAGTAGAACAAAAGAAATCATAAAAATCGGAGCAAACATAAATGAAAGACTAGAAAAACAATAGAAAAGATCAACGAAACTAATAGCTGGTTCTTTGAAAAGATAAACAAAATTGGTAAGCCTTTAACTAGTCTCATCAAGAAAAAGAGAGGGTCCAAATCAATAAAATCAGAAACGAAAAAGCCAAAGTTACAATTACTACCAAAGAAATACAAAAGATCAAAAGAGATTACTACCAACAAGTATATGCCAATGAAATGGACAACCTAGAAGAAATGGACAAATTCTAAAAATGTACTATCTCCCAAGACTAAATCATGAAGAAAAAAATATGAACAGACCTATTACCAGTAATGAAATTGAATCAGTAATTAAAAGACTTCCAACAAACAAAAGCCTAGGACCAGATGGCTTCATAAGTGTATTCTACCAAACTTTTGGAGAAGAGTGAACACCTATCCTTCTCAAACTATTCCAAAAAATTGGAACAGAAGGAACACTTTCAAACTTCAAGGCCAGCATTACCCTGATACCAAAACCAGACAAAGATATCACACAAAAAATTACAAGCTAATAACACTGATGAATATACATGCAAATACCCTCAACAAAATATTAGCAAAGTGAATCCAACAATATATTAAAAGGATCATACACCATGATCAAGTGGGATTTACCCTAAGGACTCAAGGATGGTTCAATATCCACAAATCAATCAATGTGATACACCACATTAAGAAACTGAAGAACAAAAATCATACGATCATCTCAAGAGATGCAAAAAAAGCTTCTGACAAAATTCAACATCCACTTAAGATAAAAACTCTCCACAAAGTAGGTATAGAGGGATCATACCTCAACATAATAAAGGTTGTATATAAGCACACAGCTAACATGATATTCAATGATGGAAAGCTAAAAGCATTTACTCTAAGATCAGGAACACAACAAGGATGCTCACTCCACTTTTATTCAACATAGTATGGAAAGTCCTAACCATAGCAATCTGACAAGAAAAAGAAATACAAGGAATCCAATTTGGAAAGAAAAAAGTAAAACTGTCACTGTTTGCAGATGACATGATACCAGACAAAAAAATCCTCAAGACACCACCAAAAAACTACTACAGCTCATCAATAAATTCAGTAAATTTGCAGGATACAAAATTAATGTACAGAAACATACTGCATTTCTATACAATAACATGAAATTATCAAAAAGAGAAATTAAGGAAACAATCCCATTTACAATCTCATCAAAAAGAATAAGATACCTAGGAATAAATCTAACTAAGGAGGTAAAACACCTGTACTCAGAAAACTATAAGACACTGATGAAAGAAACTGAAGACAACACAAACAGATGGAAAGATATACTGTGTTCATGGATCAGAAAAATGTTGTTAAAATGACCATACTACCCAAGGTAATCTACAGATTCAATGCAATCCCTATCAAAATACCCTTGGCATTGGTCACAAAATTGGAACAAATAATTCTAAAATTTGTACAAAAACACAAAAGACGTGAATAGCAAAAACAATCTTGGGAATGAAAAACAAAGCTGGAGGTGTCACACTCCCCGATTTCAAACTATACTAAAAAGCCACAGTAATCCAAACAGTATGGTACTGGCACTAAAACAAACAGATCAATGTAACAGAATAGAGAGCCCAGAATGAACCCACACTTATAAGGGCAATTAATCTATGACAAGGAGGCAAGACTATACAATGGGGAAAAGACAGTCTCTTCAACAAATGGTGTTTAGAAAACTGGACAGCTACATGTAAAACAGTCAAACTGGACTACTGTCTCACACCATGCACAAAAATAAATCAAAATGGATTAAAGACTTAATTGTAAAACCTGAAACCATAAAACTTCTAGTATAAAATATAGGCAGTAAGTTGACATTGCTCTTTCTCATTTTTTTTTTTTTTTTTGGATATGTCTCCTCAGGTGAGGGAAACAAAAGCAAAAATAAAACAAATGAGACTACACCAAACTAAAAAGCTTTTGCACAGCAAAGTAAACTATCAACAAAATGAAAAAGCCACCTACCGAGGGCTTCCCTGGTGGCGTAGTGGTTAAGAATATGCCTGCCAAAGCAGGGGACACAGGTTTGAGCCCTGGTCCGGGAAGATCCCACATGCTGCGGAGCAACTAAGCCCATGCACCACAACTACTGAGCCTGCACTCTAGAGCCCACAAGCCACAGATACTGAGCCCAGGTGCCACAACTACTGAAGCCCACACACCTAGAGTCCGTGCTCCGCAACAAGAGAAGCCACCGCAGTGAGAAGCCTGCGCACTGCAACAAGGAGTAGCCCCCACTCGCCGAAACGAGAGAAAAGCCCACGTGCAGCAACGAAGACCCAACGCAACCAAAAAAACAATAAATAAATAAATAAAAATAATAAAATAAATAATTTTTTTTTAAAAGCCACCTACCAAATGGGAGACAATATCTGCAAATGATATATCTGATAAAGAATGAATATCCAAAATATACAAAGAACTCATACAACTCAACAACCAAAAAAACAACCTAATTAAAAAACAGACAGGGGCTTCCCTGGCGGCACAGTGGTTCAGAATCTGCCCGCTGATGCAGGGGACATGGGTTCAAGCCCTGGTTCAGGAAGATCCCACATGCCGCGGAGCAACTAGGCCTGTGAGCCACAACTACTGAGCCTGTGCGTCTGGAGCCTGTGCTCTGCAACAAGAGAGGCCACGATAGTGAGAGGCCTGCACACCACAATGAAGAGTGGCCTCCACTTGCCACAACTGGAGAAAGCCCTCACACAGAAGCTAAGACCCAACACAGCCAAAAATAAATTAATTAATAATAATTAAAAATGAATATCTGCTAAAAAAAAAAAAAAAGACAGAGGTTCTCAATAGACATTTTCCCAAGAAGACATACAGATGTCCAACAGGCACATGAAAAGATGCTCAACATCACGAATAATCAGGGAAATGCAAATCAAAACCACAATGAGGTTTTTTTTGACCCACCTCCTAGAGTAATGGAAATAAAAACAAAAATAAACAAATATGACCTAATGAAACTTAAAAGCTTTTGCACAGCAAAGGAAACTATAAACAAGACAAAAAGACAATCCGCAGAATGGGAGAAAATACTTGCAAACGAATCAACGGACAAAGGATTAATCTCCAAAAAATATAAACAGCTCATGCAGCTCAATATTAAAAAATAAACAACCCAATCAAAAAATGGGCAGAATGGGCCTTCCCTGGTGGCGCAATGGTTGAGAGTCCGCCTGCCTATGCAGAGGACATGGGTTCGTGCCCTGGTCCAGGAAGATCCCACATGCCACAGAGCAGCTGGGCCCGTGAGCCATGGCCGCTGAGCCTGCACATCCAGAGCCTGTGCTCCACAATGAGAGAGGCCACAACAGTGAGAGGCCCGCATATCAGAAAAAAAAAAAAAGGGCAGAAGACCTAAACAGACATTTCTCCAAAGACATGCCAAGATGGCCAAGAGGCACATGAAAAGCTGCATCAACATCACTAATCATAAGAGAAATGCAAATCAAAACTACAATGAGGCACTACCTCACACCAGTTAGAATGGGCATCATCAGAAAATCTACAAACAACAAATGTTTGAGAGGGTGTGGAGAAAAGGGAACCCTCTTGCACTGTTGATGGGAATGTAAACTGGTGCAGCCACTATGGAAAACAGTAAGGATATTTCTTAAAAAATTAAAAATAGAACTACCATATGACCCATCAATCCCACTCCTGGGTATTTATACAAAGGAAAAAAAACACTAATTAGAAAAGATATATGCACCCCTATGTTTATTGTCGTATTTACAATAGCCAGGATATGGAAGCAACCTAAGTGCCCAAAAACAGATGAACAGATAAAAATGATGTGATGTGTACACACATACACACACACACACACACACACACACACACACACACACACACACAGGAATATTACTCAGCCATGAAAAAGAATGAAATCTTGCCATTTATGACAACATAGATTGACCTAGAGGGTATTATGCTAAGTGAAATAAGTCAGAGAAAGACAAATACCATATAACTTTGTTTATATGAAGCAAATCAAAAAAACAAAACAAATACACAAACATAACAAAACAGTCATACATACAGAGAACAAACAGGTGTTTTCCAGAGGGGAGCGGGAGGAAAGAAATAGGTGAGGGAGATTAAGAGGTACAAACTTCCAGTTGGAAAATAAATGAGTTAGGGGTATAAAATGTATAGTGTGGGGAATACAGTCAATAACTATGTAGTATCTTGGTATGGTGACATATTTTAACTATACTTATTGTGGTCATCAGTTTGAAATGTACAGAAATATTGAATCACTATGTTATGTAACAGGAACTAACAGTGTTGTAGGTCAATTCTATTTCAAAACCAAACTCACTCATAGAAAAACTGACCAAATTTGTGGTTGTCAGATGGAGGTGGGGGGAGGGGGAATTGGATGAAGGCATTCAAAATGTATCAAAGTCTAGTTATAAGATAAATACATACTAGGCAATGTAATGCACAACATGATAAATAATTAACACTGATGTATGTTATATATGAAAGTTAAGGAGTAAATCCTGAGTTCTCATTTAAAAAGTTTTTTCCTATTTCTTTCATTTTGTACCTATATGAGATGACTGATGTTCACTAAACCTACTGTGATAATGACTTCATGATATATGTAAAACAAATCATTATGCTGTACACCTTAAACTTATTCAGGGACTTCCCTGTCAGTCCAGCAGTTACGACTCCGCACTTCCACTGCAGGGGGCCCAGGTTCAATCCCTGGTTGGGCAACTAAGTTCCCACATGCTGTGTGGCATGGCCAAAAAAAACCAAAACAAAACCAAAAAAAAAAAAAAAACCTTAGTACTGTATGTCAATTATATCTCAATAAACTTGAAAGAAAAAAAGAGCTAGGACTTTTCACAACTATTTAACTTTCTGTATTTGCTTTTGAAATCTGTCACTTTGAGTAAACGGATACCTAAAGTATTTTTTTTACAGCGATCTATGATCCTATGTAAACTATGTAACCTATGTAAGTTTTAAAAACTTTTGATATTTTTGATAAATTCCTCAAAATCTAATTCTAAAAGAAGCCTTATTAACCTGGCCTTATAAAAGAGAGATATTAAACTAATTAGGCTTATTCGGTATGTTAAATTACATGGGAAGCACCGTCAAATAAATAATGATAAACCTTCTTAGGTTATCGTATATGGGGAAATATTATTAATATAAGTGTTTTAGAAAATGTATGCAATTCCTAGAATGTAAATATGTCTTATATAATGTTATCAGTCATAATTCTAGTTATTATCTTAAAATGTTGTATCACAGAAATCACCAAATTTCCTTGTCAGTTCCATTATAATGAAGTCTCAGGTCTTCAATAATGGACATTTTTAAAAGTTTGTCATTTACAGACAATTATTGTTTTACTCTGATGCTTTTACAAATGTTTCATCTTCATGGAATGGACTCTAATACTTAATCTAGAGTACAGGTTTCTGATAAACTTTCACATTGTACCAGTGAACTGGGTAAGAATTTACAGAACTCTAAGAAACTGATGACTTCATAAATAGCTAACAAAAGATCAAGATTAATAATTAATTACATGGGACTGAATGAACTGATGAGGGTTATAATTTTTAAGACTTTTTGTTTTAAACATTCCCTATTCTTTTGTGTTTTGCTCTGCCCAAATTAAGGAAACCTCTTCTCTCAAGCAAATTGCTTGCAGCAATTTGGTAAAGTACACTTTTGTAAACAAAAATGAAACTTTTTTTTTCCCTACCTGATCCCTCCACAATTCAGAAACTCTTAGTATTTTTTTTCATGGCAATATGGTTATTTTCAAAAGTTCAATAAGAATGTGTTCTTATAATTGGAAACATTGCTTATATTACCAAGGCTTTGACTGGAATGTCCTATTCGAGAGAGACATGCATAGACTCAGATATGACCAGACAGGTCTAAGGACCCAAGATTGACTTTATGGAACCATTAAAGACACTTAGAAAACCCACCTACTACCTTGATTACAGGGTTCCCAGGAACCTTACCAGGGGAGTAATGAAGGTCACTTCCTGGCAGGTGCAGAAACCTCAAGATATTTGGGGGGAACTCAAGTAGAGAGGAATTCACCCAAATCTATAAGTACTGCAGGTGAAGTCTAATAGCAAGTCCTTAGCGTGATTTTCCTGGCCTTGAGGGGCCTTTAAAAGTTTAATCTGAGATGCCTTATGAAAAGTTCCACTTGATTCAAAGTAGATTCAAAAGAGCCTATAAGATTCTTGTTACACTTATGTAAATAATCAGGCTAAGTTTATTGAAACTCGACTTATTTTGAAAACAAATTAGTCTTTATTTGGCTATCTTTGGTAGAAATTAGGGTGATTTTAGAAAGAAAAATGTTTCAGTAATATATCTTTGTGGATATTAGATTCTAGTGCTACTCACTGTCTTTGAGGTTTTGGTATTTACCTGTAAACTGGACTAGAACCTGAATTCTTCCAGTTTCCTCCACTATCTGGCTATGACTCTCCAAACTAACATTTCCAGTTTATCTCCCATCCTTTTGACTTGGAATCACTGAGAACTAAAACTGCCCTTTTTCCAAAGCCATGCAAGCTAAAATTGGACAACCTGATATAAACTTCAGAGAAATCACTATAACAGCTCACTTACAGTTTTTCATACCTGATGCTTTATAAGCCACTAGGAAAGTTTACCTAAACACCCGATGACATCATCAGAGACATTTCAAACTGCAAAAGATGCTTTGACCCAGACATCTAGAAACCTTCTTCAGCTAGCTCCCCTCTGGACTTGGTGCCGTATTGCGATCCTGATTGCAACTAATTATACCAAACATTATTCTAATTCGTTTTTGCTGCTGTTGTTGTTTTTAAATTGTTCGTGCTTTGTATGCCTCACTGCTGTACTATGACACCCTTCACAGGATTAAGGATAGCCTGACATCTGGAAATGATTGACCACTCCTATAATAATGATCCCTCCTAATGATCTCCTAATGAAGATCCAGGAACTTCAATCTTGAACGGTGCCTAAGACTCACTTCCTAGATGGCTCCTTGTACCTCAAATGTGGCCATAAACTCCCTAAAAGCATACCTCTCCCACAACCACCTCTTTCCCTCCTCCCTGGAACATGACTCTGTGGGAATGAGACTTCCCGGCACCAAGTAAGTCAATGTTGATGCCAAATAATCAAGAGGCTGATCACAGATGCTTTCCAAAGAAAGATCTCAATCAAAAGGGAGAAATGTAAAAGGAAAATCAAAATGGGGTCAGTATTGCTAAGAGAGCTCTCTAAAGCCAGGAGCCCACTGAGGAAGTGTGATTTATACACGTGTAAGCCTGGATAGAATCTGACCTTTTGACCACCCATTGTCCTACTTAAGATACTCATCAGACCCTGACCCTAAAACAACTCGATTCCTTACAGACAAATATTTCCTGACTACTGTCAGAGTCAATCACAATTCTCAGCAGGCAACTTTAACAACCTTGTGGTTTTTGTCTTTATAAGCCCCTGACTTTTTCTGTTCCCCAGAACACTGTTCTGCTTTTACCTGATTTTGTGTGCAATTCTTAAGACCCCCAATAAAGCTATTTGTTCCTTGCATCCTCGATACTGACTATTGTTTGACAATCCATCAGGTCCATATTAGTCTTAAAATCAGGCCCATTCTAGCTTCAACAATGTCTGCAAGCTGAACTTTTAATCTCCTGCACTGAAATTAACTCATTGTTATTTCTCCATTCTCTTTAACTTTGGGGGTTATATTCTTAGCTATGTTGCTCTACCTGCAACCATCCCCTTTCCTCTTCCAGCCATCCTTAACTCTAACACATCATATCCCCTATTACTGTTTCTAATAAATGTCTGGGCCAGCTCACTTTAGCAGAGACCTGGAATAAAGCAGCAGTTAAGAGATAGTTTGTTGAAAACCCATGAAAGAATGATCAACATCATTAATCATTAGAGAAATGCAAATCAAAACTACAATGAGATATCATCTCACACTTGTCACAATGGCCATCATCAAAAAATCTATGAATAATAGATGCTGGAGAGGGTGTGGAGAAAAGGGAACGCTCTTGCACTGTTGGTGGGAATGTAAATTGATACAGCCACTATGGAGAACAGTATGGAGGTTCCTTATAAAACTACAAACAGAACTACCATATGACCCAGCAATCCCACTAGTGGGCATATACCCTGAGAAAACCATAATTCAAAAAGAGTCATGTACCACAATGTTCATTGCAGCTCTATTTACAATACCCAGGACATGGAAGCAACCTAAGTGTCCGTCGACAGATGAATGGATAAAGAAGATGTGGCACATATATACAATGGAATATTACTCAGCCATAAAAAAAATGGAGTTATTTGTAGTGAGGTGGATGGACCTGGAGTCTGTCATAGAGTGAAGTAAGTCAAAAAGAGAAAGACAAATACCGTATGCTAACACATATATATGGAATCTAAAAAAAAAAGATGGCCATGAAGAACCTAGGGGCAAGACAGGAATAAAGATGCAGACCTACTAGAGAATGGACCTGAGGATACGGGGAGGGGGAAGGGTAAGCTGGAACAAAGTGAGAGAGTGGCACTCCCACCCTACCAAACGTAAAATAGATAGCTAGCGGGAAGCAGCCACATAGCACAGGGAGATCAGCTCGGTGGTTTGTGACCACCTAGAGGGGTGGGATAGGGAGGGTGGGTGGGAGGGAGGGAGACGCAAGAGGGAAGAGATATGGGGACATATGTATATGTATAACTGATTCACTTTGTTATGAAGCAGAAACTAACACCATTGTAAAGCAATTATACTCTAATAAAGATGTTTAAAAAAAGAGTTTGTTGAACGAATGACTTGGCATTATGAACATATATATTTATCTACAACATGAAGTATGTTGGACAAAGTCCATCTTTGTTCAACATAATAGAGGGCAATTTTTATGAGTGTTTCCTGATTGTCAAGTATGTGTCAATCACTTAAGTTTCCTCACTTAATCTTCTTAACCACTGTGAGAGAGAATGAATACTATGATTATCCTCATTTTATAATATGTAAAACAGGCACAGAGAAGTTAAGTAACCAGTTCACTGGTACAACACAAAGAACTTCATATCCAAATCTGTGACTATACCATGCTGTCCCTAGCCCTCAGTATATTGAAGACCACGGTAACCAGAGGATATCATGACAGGCAGTAAGTAGTTTCCAAAGCAAGCATTTGCCAAAAGAGACCTTCAACTAGAAGAATAGTGTACACCAAGAGTTGGATGGACATGACTATTTGGAACCTAAGACTAGGGATTTATGACATTAAGTCAATCATCCAAGGCACATTCACTGGCTACAGCTATTACAATTCATAGACAAAGCTGGGGACACACAACTGAATAAGAAAACAGTTCTTTTGGATACCCAGCCTGGAATCCAGTAGCACTACCATGGAACAGCTAGAAAGAACCCTCTTTAAGAATTTCTACAGCTACTCTCAAACCATCCCAAATAAATATGCAATTTAAGTAAAAACAGACTGATTGCAGTTCTTCAAGGCAAGCTGCTTTCCCCCCATGTTCAAACAGCTCCCCAAGCACCACCTACATGCAAAGAAATTCTAAGGCTGTCACTGCTTAAGGTTGGGGTCACAATATCAATCACGAGGAGAGGAGGGGTCAGATCTGAACTCGCCAGAAAAATGTTCAGAACCAGGCATACAAGGGAACCAGAAAGGGATAGAATTACAGACATGGAGGGAACAAGTACTTCTCAGTAACAAGAGGGAAGTGCAGTTACTAGGATTAGGGCAAAAGGTCCAAGTCAAGTAGGCAGCTGTGGATGAAGACCTAAGCAAAAAACATAGGTGAGGCAATGTAGCCCTACAAAGTTTTCCATGCTGTGTTATTTTTCTTTGACAAGAAGTTTTGTTTTAATTTAGAGTTGCAGTACAAACCCATGAATCATGAGATTTATACTTAAGATTCAGGCAGACCCAGTTTGTGACCTATTTTACAAAGACTATTTTACAGGCTAACAGTATTGCAAATCTAGGTAAGAAGCTAATTAGTCACCATAACTATCTTGGGTAGTAGGCACTGTATATTTCCCAAATGTATTTTTTATATAGGTAATTCAATATGTATCATAGCCCAAGAATGATTCCATTCACTAGCTTAGAATTTTTAAAAACAATGACCATCTTGAAAATAGGTACACATTTCTTCAATATTTATACTGAATTTCAAATTATGCCTAAAGGTAAAGTAGAACAGATATGCCACTAGAAATAATAAATACCTTTGCACTACAATAAAACTAATTCGAGACGCAAATTGTTAACATATAACACACTTAGAAAACCACCATGACATACTTAAGTAGTACTGGTAAAATTTAGCCCCCAATACATGGTGGAATTAAAGCTTTCTCGTAGAAAGGCATATCGACTAGAGAAAGTCACAAAAATATTTACCAACATCAATTAGCAATTTCTTACGGTTATATTGCAAATGAAGCCAAGTGACAGCAAAAATAGATCCGTACCACCTGCTTGATAGAAAGTTTTCACTCAAAACAGCTGATTTCTCAACTAGGTCCCTTTTTAAAGAAACTTAAAGCAATGGGACCAAAAGAAATGTTTTTTCCGAATTAGAAAGGTTTCACATGTGTGTATTTTTGTATATTCATTCACACTCTGCTACTCTTTTTGACCTCAAAATAGTTCTAAGTACAGAACAATAAATTGAGCTTGCAAAACCACAAAACACTCTGAAAACTACCCACTAATAAACTTTCTTTTGTACCTTGGAAGTAACGGATTAATTATCTTCTTAGAAATTCAGTTCATCTCTCTTCTTTGCCACGTTTTCTTCTTGGGTTTCCTCTTTGACAGTCTTACCATGTCCAAAAAAGATCTTCCCCATATCCATTATATTTAGAAAACTAATAAATTATTTCCAATACCCAATTCACAAATAAGTGGGGTCCACTGTCTTCAGCAAGATCAATAAATCCACACAGGCAAGGACTGGGCTACGTGGATGTACTTTTACAGAACTTTTCACTGGACATGCTGGCGCACCATAAAGGAAGAACTTCTTAGCATGTAATGCAGCCTTGCAGTTTTTGAGGTACCGGCACCTACCGGGGAACAGGAAACCAGGCTCACAACAAGAGGCTCTTCCCACATCAAAGAACCATCTGCGCGGCAAGCGCTCGAGAGTGTCGGAGAGCGTGGGGAACGTCGGAGAGCGTGGGGAACGTCGGAGAGCGTGGGGAACGTGGGAGAGCGTGGGGAACGTGGGAGAGCGTGGGCCTGCGTCGGCCTACGTCGGCAAGCCTCGGCGAGCGTAGGCAAGCACCTGGAGAGCGCATGCGTGCTCCACAGCTGCCGCCGCTCGTAAACCTGTCTTTTTCACGTTACCGCCCACTTCTATGACATTTTCAGGTGTGGGAAGAATCTTCTTAGGCACTAACCTCAGGAAATGTACTTTTCCAAATGATCTTTGTTGCTTATAAAATATCACTTATAAATAGGGTTGCCAGGTTTAGGCAATAACAATACAGGACCCCCAGTGTAATTAGTATTTCAGGTAGTAAAAGACTTAATTTGTTTCGTATAAGCATACTCTAATATTGGGGGCATACTTATACTAAAAAAAAATTAGCCCTTGTTTTTCATCTGGGCGTCCTGTATTTTATCTGGCAATGCTACTTATCAAGTAAGGGTCTTGTTAAAAAGTATAGCTATCATAACCAAAAAATCTTGCTTGGGAACAGTGTCTCGGTCTTTGTTGACCGCATTGCCTTGCAATCTCAGTGGTCTGATTGTCAGTCAGTGGACGCCCTGCCACAGCCTGTATTTGTAATACAGGCTGGTGCAGTGAGGTAATGTTAACCTGTGCTTTACCAGAGTACATGCATGGTTTTTTAAATTCATATAGATCCTTTGTCCCCAAATTAAATGTCTTTCTCTAAAAAGCAAATGGAAATAGGTACACATTCATGACATATAGTTTTGCCGACACCATTGAAACCATCTGAAGACCGATTGAGAGTCTAGCAAGTAGCCTGCAGCTCTGCTCTTCCCTTGTACACGGGAGGCCCTTGGGAGTTGCCTGGTTCACCTTCCAGGAGCTACAACCTTGTGTCATGGCAACAGGCCTGACAAGTGTAGTTCTCTGAGTTCTGAGCAAACGTTCATTTAAATCTTCCCGATTCAGTGCTGAATCAGGGCGGAACATAGCTTACAGCTGATAAGCATGTGGGGAGAAGAGGGTTTTGAGGCAGGGACAATACACAGTCTTGAACTCCACAGAAAAGGGGAGAAAAACCAAGGGACGGCAAAGACAAACAGTACCATTGTTCACAAGTAAAGATTAAGCCTCAGGAATGACTGGACAAAGTCAGGAATATGGAATCACCTTGGGGGAGATCAAAAAGAGAATTCAGAAGAGCTAAAAGAGACATGTAACCACATGTCACCAATGCAAGCCAAGGATGGTTAGACAGAAATAGCCCCCTGCAGATATTTTTGACAGTCTCTCCAAATAAAATCTTATTCTCTGAATCCAAAGTACAGTCTTTACTCTCGTCATATTTTCCTAAATCACAGTACTTGCATAGATATAAATATGGAAATTGAAAGTATTTTCCTTCATGTTCAAAAATGTTAAAAGATACATTTTTAGATGGATGACAGTTCAACTCAAAGCACAATTGAGTTTAGGTGGACAGTTACCAGGCAAAAAGCAAGGTGCTCCCTATGTATTTATACTTTTGTTTTAAAAATTTAGTTACACTTGAATGCATTTGATTTGTTGTCTTTTCTATTGGTATAGAAAAAACAGGAAAGATGACTATAATTATGCATACTTTGCAACAATTAGGCATTTAATATGCAATAAGATATTTGCTAGGGAAGTATGTCTATGCTTAGAACACAGAACAGGCTCCAGGGTTATGTCAAGCTGCAAAGTGATACGTATGCGAATGAATTCTCAGGCTCATTAATCATTTTTATACTTGAAGTGCTAAACTGCTAATTTTACACTGAGAGTGAAAATGAAGTAATTAAGGAGTTTAATAGCTACAGTCTTTTGAGGGGAAAACAAGTTGATAATGCTTCTTTTAATATGTTACATAAATTGGATTTTTTGTTAAATTGCAAAAACCAGGTTCATCTATTGTGCAGCTTCCAATGACACAAATCATTTGATTATATTTGTGTATGACGTCAATAGATGGTTATGTGAAGGCAGTTCACTAAACCATCACATTTGTAAGAGGAAGTCTGTGTTACCAAGAAAACAAAAACACCTATCAGTTTCTCACCTTTTTCCTTTGGATGTTGGTCTAAAGCACTACTTCTCAAATTATCTGTGGTGAAGGGCCAGTTTTTCTTCCTTTGTTCTCAATTCATCGCAGATAAATTCTTTAGTAAAGTACAATACCAATTACTTGAAAAATGAAACCAAAAGACATACAAAATACTAGCCTGTTCTTAAATTACTGGATTCAACAGACATAACGTTTCTCAGTCACATTTCTATACAAGTTTCTAACGGCCTACCCTAGATTACCCCCACAGACTCGGAGATAGTGTGAGGACTCAGTCTGGGAAGCAGTGGTTTGGCCATACACTGACACCAATTCTCATAAGGGTTGCATGCTCAGGTCACTTGCAGGCTAGGGACATCAGTGAGGAACTAATACCCTTTGTAAGCCTCCTGCCACCCTTTATGAAGGACCGGACTGTGAACTTGTCTTGGTAGGGGTAAGAACTGCACATGGATAAGCATCTCTGTTCAGTCCCCTTCGCTGGAATTTGCTTTTTTCATGTTCAGTAACTCTAAATACATTTTCCCCACTCTTCCCCTTTCCTTTCCTTCCATTCGTTTTTCTTCTTCCCATTTTGGAGTCATTTTCAGGCAGTTAAAAAAACCGTGACCTTGGAGATGGGCAGAACTGGGTTTTGATTGTGACACTGCTACATTCTGAATATGAGAAGGCAGGCCAGGAACTCAATCCTGCTAAGTCAGGATTTCTTACCTGTAAAATGGCAACAATATTATCCTTCATATAGTATGAATGAGATTCTAAAATTAGATAAAAGGGCATAGTAGGTACTAATCAAATGCTGCTCACATCCTCAATTCCTTCCTTTCCTGGTTATTTTTTGGGGTCTAACAGAGAAAGCTGCATTATTATATGTGAAAGTTAATGTATTAGCAGTTATGCCTGCAGCGTATAAACATGACTCTTCTCAGAAAATTAGTTAATTAAATAAAGCCAGTCAATCAACCAACAAACCAGATAAACAAACAACTGACATTACTACATCTTTCTCCCTCTCCCAGGTAACAGTCCTGTCCTCCACGGTGGCCCAAGCCAGAGTCCTAGGAGTCAAACTCACACATACTCCAATTCCAAATGTCACCAACGCCATAAATTATCCCCCGAAATGGTTGTCACATCCATTTCTTCACTTTTGCCCCCCAGCCACTACTTCAGTTCTTTTCCGAGGTTTTGAAACTGATCCCCCTGCATCTTTTCCCAAACCCGTGCAATCGATCATCTTCAACATTGCTATCAGAAGGCTCTTTCTAAAATAAAAACCTCCTCAAGTCAATCTCCTTGAAACTTTCCCCAGAGGCTCACTCACTGAGACCTATGGGGAAAAGTTCAGAAGCCTAACATATGGACTGATACAGCTGTCACAGTCCTTAAATAAATTCTTCCAAAATTAGTTGATAAAAAACAGCTTCCCGGGCTTCCCTGGTGGCGCAGTGGTTGAGAGTCCGCCTGTTGATGCAGGGGACACGGGTTCGTGCCCCAGTCTGGGAAGATCCCACGTGCCGCGGAGCGGCTGGGCCCGTGAGCCATGGCCGCTGAGCCTGCGTGTCCGAAGCCTGTGCTCCACAACGGGAGAGGCCACGGCAGTGAGAGGCCCGCGTACCGCAAAAAAAAAAAAAAAAAAAAAAAAAAAAAAAAAAAAAAAAAAAAAAACCAGATTCCCTAGATCCAGGCCACACAGGGCACGCCCAAGACACCTCCCCCAGATCCTGTCATCATCCAGCAGAAGAGGGGACCTCCCACCCTCCAACAGAACTGTCCTGATGGGTGATAACCCAGTCTTACCAGCTGGAAATTATTTTGACTATCTCTCCTGCTGCTAAGTCCTTCACTAGCTAGCCTTGGAGTACTTTTCCCTTTTCCAAGCAGGAAAAGTGGTGTGTATGGTCCTTTTCCCTGTCCTTTTGGCAGCACATGCCACACTAACAAGCATGCAGCACAATTTGACTACACTATAAAGCCGATATTTGAAAATAAAGTCAGGCTTTTCATTCACCAAACTCAAAAGTGCACAGGGATAACTGATAACATTATAGAATATCAAACGTTCTTTGATCATCATTATGTTCTATTCTTATATTTCCAGTGAGTATCTTGTATGAACTGGTTTTCCTTTCTTATTATCAATTCGTATTCTTTTATGCCTATTAACACTTATTAATTCTTATCGTTTCATGATAGAAATAATTGTTCATTTTATATTCCATCTCCTAGTACAGTAGGAACTGGTGTCTTTACATATAAACACAGAATATTATAATTATAAAAACCTAGCCTATTTAAAAATATTTTCACTGAGATTAATTTAGTATGAAGTATTTTATTAAGCCTTCTCAGTGATCCATTTAATTTCAAGATTCTTAATATAACAAACCCCCACTATGTAAAAATATTTGGAATTGAACTTGACCTCAATTAATAAATCCATCAGCATTTACTTGTCAATGCACACACATAGGAACTTTCACATACTTAGCTAGACTTTGTTAACGAAATGCTAATTTTCTATTTTATTTTGAATGACACAGTAGTTACCCTCTACTAAATTTTACTTTCATGCATCATTGCATATTAATCTTGAACATATATATGACGCTGTATGTGATTATGTAGACGTTTTCAAAGAAATGCTAGTATTTTTAATTTTGTTTTAAAGATAAACTTGCCTTCCTCAATTGAATTTAATGTATCAATTCTTTATTTGAATTAAGACCTAGATGACTGGTTTTTCTGTAAGATAGAAGCAGACTTAAACACAGAAGTCTGAAACCAGTCTAGACTTGGAGCTGAGTATAAATCATAGCACCTTTTTTGGTAATATAGAACATTTTAGGATGGAAAGAGGCCAAGGTGTACATTTAGGTCTGGCCCATCTTTGAGTTATAAATATTATTACAGCCTACTCTGCTTTCTCCCCAACCTCTTCTTGCCAAAACTATTTTTAAATTATACTTGTAATACTTTCTTCTTTTGCTGGCCTAGCTGACTTATCCTATGTTATCCACTCCTAGTGTGATGAATGTCTTTATATTTCTTTGTGAGTTTTCTTTGATATAACCTGGTGGTGTCTGCTGGCAGTTGACATCTGCTCAAATAGTTAGGATCACCAGTCATATCTATTCCCTAAGAACTGTGTAGATACGAAATAATCCCTTCTTAACCTCTTCATTCTCAAAGTACCTAGTTCTGAAATTTCATATGTCTTTTGTATAACTATGTTCTTGAATATACATGCTTTGAGTTACTCAATGTCCTGTCTGTCATTTCTAAAGTAACAAATTTATAATAAAACAATTTGAACTTGAATATTTCATATCTAATATTTCATATCTTACTTCACCCTTTATATCTTTCCCCTAATATGAAACTTGGCTTTTCTATTTTAGGGGAAAATCGCAGGGTCTTCAGGAATAAATATTCTTACCTCTGATCTAAAATACCTATTATTTAATGGCTAATTTTTTTAGAAGAGTAGAGGAGTAAAACAAATAGCAAATAGCCCTTAAATCTATTATAAAACCATCACACAACTAGAATTTTTTTTTAAGAAATCAAAAGTATCTGGATGCACTAGAGATGCATTATATATCCTGGGCATGCAATGAGAAAATAGAAAAACAAGATCAATTAAACTTAGTTGCGGACTTCCCTGGTGGCACAGTGGTTAAGAATCCACCTGCCAATCAATGCAGGGCACACAGGTTCGAGCCCTGGTCCGGGAAGATCCCACATGCCACGGAGCAACTAAGCCCGTGCACCACAACTACTGAGCCTGCGCTCTAGAGCCCACGAGCCACAACTACTGAGCCCGAGCGCCATAACTACTGAAGCCTGCACACCTAGAGCCCATGATCCACAAAAAGAGAGGCCACCACAATGAGAAGCCCGTGCACTGCAACAAAGAGTAACCACCGCTCGCCACAACTAGAGAAAGTCCACGTGCAGCAATGAAGACCCAACACAGCCAAAAATAAATTTAAAAAAAAACTTAGTTGCAACACCATAATCCCCACCCCCCAACCCCCACCCCCCCACACACACACACACAAATACGTCATCTTCACTCTGCTTTGGAATAGGAGAGGTTTCGCAGGTGAAGTGTTACAGAGTAGTGTTCCCTCACATCCATATGAAAAAGCCAAGCTGAGGCTTCTCTGGTGGCGCAGTGGTTGAGAGTCCGCCTGCCGATGCAGGGGACACGGGTTCGTGCCCCGGTCCGGGAAGATCCCACATGCCGCGGAGCAGCTAGGCCCGTGAGCCATGGCAGCTGCGCCTGTGTATCCGGAGCCTGTGCTCCGCAACGCGAGAGGCCACAACAGTGAGAGGCCCGCGTATCGGAAAAAAAAAAAAAAAAATAGCCAAGCTGCAACAATGCAGGTAGGAATATTTCCCCTCCTCCCCATCTCTCCATTATCTAAAATTCAGAGCACTAATCCTCAAAATTAAATGCTTTTTTTTCTAGATAAAATCTGTAATTTTAACCAAGTGTCCCAGGTGATTCTGACCTGACATATGATTCATCTCTTCATTTTTTCCTACCACATTTTTCTCTTCTCTGGTTACTAAATGATTAAATCATTTGCTAATGCCTTAAAATATCTTTACAAAGCCATGATATAAATAGGTAAGCACATTTTAAGAAAATATGCTTAAAAGTAACCGAGGAAGATAAGACATTTGGGAAACACAGGAATTCATTCATTCAACGAATGTTTCTTGAGCATCTATTAAGTGTCAGGCACTTTGCTCAGTGCTGGACATACAAAAGTACACAACAATATTTTCATCATCACTATAGATGTTTCTATATATACTCACTATATATATTTCATTCAACACTATAGAAACGTCCGTCTATTTAATACTTCTTTAGTTCAAGTTCCCTTTGAAACTCATTTTGGCAAGACAGTTAAGTCCTTTACACTGGGAATCTCTATCCCTTTCCCTCAGTTTCATTTCTTCTCCCCTGCTATCAGCCTATCTGCTCCACTGTTTCTAGAATAATTTGTGGAAGAAATAATATAGGCCAAGGTCACTAAATGTGAATTTCACTACAGTCAGACAAAATGAGGAAGAAATGGCAAAAGTGAAATATCAATATCTATCTTTGTTACAGTGAAGAAGAAGAAAAATTAAGTGCCAACATCCTGAACAGTGAACCACTAATAGTTCACTTCTACCTTTAGAAGTTACATAGATTCAAATGTACAAATATTACACATCCCATATTATCCATTTATTTAACCTCCAACTGAAATGCAAATTGAATAGGTACCATGGCAGGGCTAGAGGTAGCAAAATGGGGCAGTGCAGTCAGAAGAGCAGGAGCGGAGAAGACCTTGCTGGAGTGGGCAGTGTCTGAGTTGGACACTGGAGAATGGGAATGACAAGGGAGGAAAGGGAAAGCAACAGCAAGATTCTGAACCGGAAGCAGAAAATTTTCAACATTAGAAGCAACTGGATTAGTAACTAGCTTGACAACTTATCCTACAACTTGCTTTTCTAAATGCCTAATATTCTTTTCCCGTAGGGTTTTAACAGAACCCTAATTTCACATCATGGTCATGTATCTGTTTCAAAGAAATAAGGATCTTTTTACATGATCCAATATTAATTTAATCTAAGTTTACATCTGGCCTTCATCTTCAAATGCTCTTTGTTTCCAATTTGCTTTTCAGTTATCCACCTTTTTTTTTTTCTAGAAGTGTTCAGCGGTCATTGGGCCTCCAGAAGCATTCATTCCAGTGAAATTCACTGAATTTTAAAATTCCATGTTTATTTTCATTTCCTTTCATATATAGAACATACATTTCATTTTGCTGCTCAGGAAGAATGATTAAGGCCTTCTCTTTAGTAACGTCCTTGATTCAGGGGCTAACTGAGCACTCGGACCCTTCAACCAACTCTTGTTACAAATGAAGCAAATAGAGTGTTAGTTAGCCTTTGCTTGATTTATCAGTGTCCATCAGAAATTTTATTCCCAAACCTCTGCTTATCATTTATGCTGTAATTAAGAGAAATATATATTTTTACTGATCTACTCACCATCACACTTCATTAGGAAGTGTTTATTTGTTTGATGTTCTTTTGGCTGATGGGAGCATCACAAGTCTATTTTTTCAGAGCTTAGAATAGGAGACGTAGTATCAAGAAATATTAGCATGCTTTGTCGATGACATTATTCTAGGATCAATTTTTAGCCATTTTTATTCTTTTCCTTTACGATGTTGATAGTGTTACAATACAGTGCACCAAAGAACCTCGCTTGTAAGTATTTTTACCACCTGAACTTGTCTTTCAGGAAATATGATTCCCTAGTTTCATCTGCTATTCCTTTTCAAGGATTTCTTATATAAGAGTGTATGTCAGGTTAATTTTTCTGGCTTCATTTCATGTAGACCAAGGTCATGAGTTTAATTTCTTTAGAGGCAGCTCAGTGTTTTAAAAGGGAACTAAATTTGGTCCAAAACAGACCTGATTTTCCATCTCGACTCCTCCCCGCCCCATCCCTACCCCACCCCACCCTGTTCCCAGGACCGAAGAGTGCCCTGTTCTGTCTGGGCCCAAGACCCATCCAATCAGATTTACAGTAAAACATAATTCTCCCTATAAACCCCTAAAAACTAAGACTCATCCAGTGTTAGCGGTTTACTTGTTCTTTCTTTTGGGTCAAGTTAAGGTATTTAGACACATTTCTTCGTTTTTATGAGCCTCAGTTACCTCACCTTTAAAGATTTTTTTTTTTTTTTTTGCGGTACGCAGGCCTCTCACAGTTGTGGCCTCTCCCGTTGCGGAGCACAGGCTCCGGATGCGCAGGCTCAGCGGCCATGGCTCATGGGCCCAGCCGCTCCACGGCACGTGGGATCTTCCCTGACCGGGGCACGAACCCGTGTCCCCTGCATCGGCAGGCAGACTCTCAACCACTGCACCACCAGGGAAGCCCCTAAAGATCTTTTTTTGAAAAAAGGTTCTCACACGGTCCTTGTGGCTCTTAAGTATGTCAAACACCAAGTCTCTGACACTTAGTAACTGCTGAACAAATGTTAACACTTTGCTTCCCTGTGCTTAATTTTTTTTGTCCATCTATGGAACAGATAGATGAGCAATTCATAGATTGCTGGCATAATTTTGGTAAGAATCAATCAAGTTCCATTCAGAATTGTCCTCCTCCCCCAAATATCCCAAATAGCTTTTGCATCCCAAGTATATTATTATCTATGAGTCAAAACTTTTAAAATAGTTATGCATTTGAAATGATGTATGTGTATTTAAGGCTAGACATTTAATCTGTCCCATAAGCTTTATATGACTATAATGAAAGACAGTGGGTGTTTCTTTTTCACTTGAAGCATTTTATAAATGAGGATAATAAACCTACCACATAGATTTATTGCTAAAGATAAATATGTTAATAAGTGTAAAGCATTTAGTACAGTGTAGTACACAAAATTAAGTCAATAACAGGTGATTGTTAATACTTTTAAAAGGGTTTTAAAAGTAATATGCCAAATTATAGAGTATGTAACAGTTTGAAAAAACAACAGAGATCATAAGCACACGAGAGAGAGACAGAGCGAGATGGAGAGAGAAAGAGTGAGCGAGAAGAAAGTTTCCGTTTTAACCAACTCTCTGAAACAGGAACTATTCACTCCTGCCTTTACCCCACAATAGCTGAATGACCTTGGGCAATCTGAGCCTCAGTTCTTCCTGTTAATAACCCCTAGGATGATTCACTTCAGCATTCACGAAATGTTTACTGAGTACATACTGCAGGCCAAGCACCGTGAACTTTTAATACGATGGCAGATATAAAAGTGATCTGTACATTCTAAAACACCATCCAAATAAATTCAGTTTGGGCTTCCCTGGTGGCGCAATGGTTGAGAGCCCTCCTGCCGATGCAGGGGACGCGGGTTCGTGCCCCGGTCCGGGAAGATCCCACGTGCCGCGGAGCGGCTGGGCCCGTGAGCCACGGCCGCGGAGCCTGCGCGTCCGGAGCCTGCGCTCCGCAACGGGAGAGGCCACAGCAGTGAGAGGCCCGCGTACCGCAAAAAAAAAAACAAACAAACAAACAAATAAATTCAGTTTCCTGTGTCTTGGAGAGACGTCGTTACAAAATGGGCTCTGGACTTCCCTGGCGATCCAGTTGAGACTGCGCACTTCCAGTGAGGGGGGCGGGTCACAGGTTCGGGAACTAGTATCCCACATGTCTCGGGGAGCAGCCAAAAAAAAAAAAGTCTCACACTTTAGCTTCCTGACAAAGGAGTTTGGATTTAAAGCTCTAATTATCAAGATGCCGTACCCGAGAAGCCTCATGACACTAAAAAGCGGGTCTTTCCTTACTGCCTAAGCACAGGACCAGGCATAGAAGTGCGCTCTGGTGGATGTAGGATAATTGATGGGTCATTATTGTCAACTCCCTTCACTTTTAAACACTTAATAAATCCCAAATCATGCAGAGAGTCCCACTCTTCTCTAGCAATGCCAGAGCACTACCATTTAAATATATAAACACACATTAAAGCCTGGTGTGTAAGCTGCAAGGATGGTGGTGGAAAAAATGGAGCTGCAGAGGGCAGCCTGACCCATAGAAGGCTTTAAAGAAAGGATTGTGGAGTTCAAGCATGCTCCAATCTTTATTATGCTATATTGAACTAATATGCTATATTGAAAAAATATGTATCTGGATCAGCTTCCTAGAGCTGAGCTACAATACAAGTGCAAAAACTCATGTGACACTATTAGGTTGGGACAAGTGAAAAGATTGACTCTCCTTGTGTTTATTGTCCTTTTTTACTAAAGGTGATATATTTCTTTACTCAGGACTAATTTATTAAGTTCATCTTCTATCTGAAACAAAAATCCATTCAAGGTAGTTTTACTCTAAAATACAGTTCCCCCTATGAACCACCAAATCCCAAATTCAGACAATATGATGAATCAACATATATTTTTTTTCTCTACTGAGAGAAATGTATGTCACAGTTATACAGCTGTTTCATAAAGCCTAAGCCTTCCTTGTCGCTGCTTTATAAATGGTATCATTTCCTTGGCCAAAAATGTATTTTTACATTTACTTGCCCCCCGCCACTGGAACAAAGCATGACACTATCCTCAGAGATTCATTAGCTGGACCTTCCTTCTGCAACAAGGCGATTGTGGTCCCCCCTCCGCATTGCACTTGAGGTGGAACGTAATTAGCACTCCATCCAAAACCACTCTGGAGAACACAAACATTAGTTAGCTTCGAGATCAGACTTCTGAAAAGAACCGAATTATACAGTATAAATGAAATGCTAATTTATTATCGATCGCATGGAAAAGTGCATGCACAGAAAGGCTTGGTTGCTTCCCAATCTAAAGTGTTCGATTAGATCCACCCTCTCTTCATCTTTTGCAATAGAGATGCTTGCAAAGAGCTTGGGCAGAACATTCTTTAATAAACTCCGCGTGTGCTATGAGAGGTAGGAAGAAAAAGGAAACCTTGCTCCTATCCACGAGGATTTCACAGCATGGAGAGAAGAACAGGGCATGTGACAAGGGTAGCCTCCCAGGTCCCGCTCCTTAATCACTGTCCTGAGAAGGTACCATATCTGAGAAGCTGTAGTCCCCTGAATTTAAGACCCCAGATTTTAAGATTAAAAATCAAGATTTGAGTAGCTGGAAGTACTGCCCCATTAATAAACTATTTTAAAGCCTTTAAATGGAACAACTCTAAATAACCTTTTGGTCAGACATAGGAATGCAAGGTACAAATCATTTGACAGCTGCTGCGCTATAAAATGAGTGTTTGAAAATGCTCTTCTCTTGGGGATTTTAAACACTACGGTAAACCAAAACCTCTCCAGGATGCTTTAAGGGCAATTCTGTCCAGAGGAGTAGGAGAGGTTAGATGGCAACTCAAGCTTCCTTACAACCCTATAACTCTGTAATGCTAACATACCTACAGTGCAGGGGAGCCATGCTATTTTATGTTACTCAGTTTAAATATGACTGAAAAAAAGAAGTATTCAACACAATAGAAAGTAGCAAATACCAAACACCATTTGGAATGAAGATGAGGGCTGATGATAAGACATGGATCAGTTAGGTAGTATATGTTCTCAAGCGAGAAGTATCTTGGTAACAAAATAGAAATGAATTTTATAACACAGTCAAAGGGTCCTGGCCTGGTTCAATTTGCTTTGAGTGGGATCTTAATGCAGCTGGCCAATTTGGGTCCACAAAGATGAACAAAAATCTCATGGTGCTGGTAGAAAGGGATCTTAGTGATCATCTGGGTGAGAAGTCAGCAAACTTTTCATGCAAAGGGCCAGATAGTAAACATTTTCGGCTCTGTGGGCCATACGGTCACCAAGACAAATAGAGTAAGTCCCCTACAGACGAACGAGTTCCATTTCGAGAGCACGTTTGCAAGTCCCGTTTGTTCGTTAAGTGCAACAAAGTTAGCCTAGGTACCCAGCTAACACAATCGGCTATACAGTACTGTACTGTAACGGGTTTATAATACTTTTCACACAAATAATACATAAAAAACAAACAAACACAAAAAATACAGAAAACCTTTTTAGTCTTACAGCACAGTACCTTGCAAAGTACAGTAGTACAGTACGACAGCTGGCATACAGGGGCTGGCATCGAGTGAACAGGCAAGAAGAGTTACTGGCTGGAGGAGGGGGAGGAGGTGGGAGACGGTGGAGCTGAGGGATCGTCAGCAGAAGGAGATGCAAGGCAAGCTGCAATTTCACTCACGCCTGACGCTGATGGAACGAACGCACGTTCGCATCTTTGAAAGTTCGAAACTTGAAGGTTCGTATGTAGGGGACTTACTGTACTCAGCTCCGCGGTTGAAGCGCAAAAACAGCCACAGACAATATGTAAACGAATGGAGGTGGCTGTGTTCCAATAACAATTTATTTATAGATACTGAAACTGGAATCTCGTATATTTTATACAAAATAATAATATGAAATACTCTTTATTTATTTTAACCATTAACAATGTTAAAACCATTCTTAGCTTGCAAGCCACACAAAAATAGGCAGAGAACTTGATTTTTTTAGTCCACTGGTTTTCAAACTACCCTTCAGTAGATTCCTTTCTTCAAATGATAATATTCAGACAGAGCAAAAAAGAGCAGGATTACATTAACTTCAGAGCACTGACCTAGCCTATTTGCCCCTCCCTGTATCCAATGGGAGGTCGTCATTGTCTTACTGCCCTCACATTTTGTTTCAAATTTCAGAAATGTTTTTCTATGTAAATATTGAAAACTTATGATTTGTGCAATTAAAAAAAAAAGGCCTACCTATAGCTCCCTGCTTTGCCCCAGAGGTTAAGACTAAAGTTCCTCAGAGCGTAAAGCAGAATCCATGACTTTCATTCAAGCCACTCAAATTCCTCTTGAAGAATCTGAGGCAAGCAAAGATGAAATAACTCTCCTAAAGCATGCAAGTAGTTTTAAGCGAACAAGTGCCAGAACATGACCTCCTTCTTGTGTCCTAGTTTTAGCTTCCCAACAACCCAACAGCGCAACTTTTTAGGGGTAAAATCCAAGTTGAAGTTATGTGTGATAGCCAAATAAAAGAAGAAAATGCTTGGTTATCTAGTAGAATACTCTTCTCTCAATGGTGCGACATGTCCAAGACATAAAATGGATTCCTGATTGAGATTGTAGGGTGTTCACCAACTAGGGAGACATTAAACCAGAATCTCCCTCTTGTCTAAGTACTTTCTGGTAGCAAACGGGGTGCTTATGTACAGAATCTGGAGGAGCCCTATCCTTATCAAAATGGTACTGCCTCCATCTATGCTTCTCCCATTATCCTGAAGTGACTCAGTATCAGATCACCACCAGCAGGTCCCATTCTTCTTCCAATGATGGCATTCTTGACTTTGGGGATAAAACTGCTTAGTACAACATTTCCCAAAATACATCCCAAATAACAGTAATGTCATGTTTCCAGACATGCAAAATAGTGTTCCCAGAACAAAAAGGAAAAAAAGTTTCCTTGATTAAACTAGTGTATACTATTCACCTATCAGTAATCACAATGCACATTAGCAGATTAAAGGATCTGAGAAGTCTCACAGGAGATCCTGTTTAATGCTATTTAACTGGCATTTCCCCGATGTATATTAAAATGGAACTGATTTTATTCTTCCTTTGTTCTGTTTTGTGTTCTTTCTTTGGACCTCCATCTTTCAGTGGAGGTGAAAGAAACTGGAAGCTAGTTTTACACTCAAGGTAGTTTTGTCCTATTCAAAAATTTATTAATATAGTCAACATATATAAGTTGAGTGCTTACTGTGTGTCAGGTACTGCTCCAGGCCCTTGCAATACTGTGGTGAACTAGATAGACATGTTTTCTGCTCTCGTGGAGCTTGTATCATAGTTAGGGAGACATAATTAACAGGCAAATAAATAAAATCATCCATTCCACCATGATTTATTGAGTACCTACTTTGTGTCAAGCACTGTTCTAGGACCCAGAGATTCAGACAAATACCTACCCCGTGGTTTATCATACATGAAGATAATAAATGGATGATAAAGCTCACCTTTTTAAAGCTCTTATTATATGCCAGGCACTGTTCGATGTGTTTTACATGCTGGGAACTTTCAGTATTGTGATTTGTAAAAAATATACACCTGGTCATTCAGATGACATTCATATATATTTGGTCTTCCTCCACAGTTCCTGGCTTGCAGCTCCTAAAACCCTCGTAAATTCCTAAGGTGATGAAAGCCCAAAAGGTGTCTTTTGTTATGTTAATGGTGACTTTGGGGGGCTGGTTGCCTGGGGAAACAGCCCTGTAATTAAAGGGTTGGAAATTGCAGTCCAACTCCTAACCTCCAGGGAGGGTAGAAGCGCTGGTGGTTGAATCCGTCTCCAGTGGCCAATGATTTAATCAATCCGGCCTCTGTAATGAAGCCTCTATAAAAATCCAAAAGGACTGGGTTCAGAGAGCTTCTGGGTTGGTGAACACGTGAGATTTGAGGAGAGTGGCGTGCCTGGAGAGAACAGGGAAGCTCTGTGCCCTTTCCCCATACACTGCCCTATGCATCTCTTTCTCAGTTATATCCTTTTATAATAAACAAGCCATCTAGTAAGTAAAGTATAAATATCACTGTCTTCCTTTCTTATGGATGGGGAACTTAAGGCACAGGTAGTCAAAGTGACATGCCCAAGGCTCTATAGCTAGTAAAGAGCAAAGATTTGAACCCAGGCTATCTAACTGTCCAGGCCATAATTTTGTATAGGGATGATTGCCATGAACTCTGAAATGATGTTGAAGTAGTGAGCAGATATAAATGAGTAGTCTAGGAAATCTTCTGTGAGGAGATGATATTTGAGGGAGACATGAATGCTGAGAAAGGAAAGACAGACTCATTCCAGGCAGAGGAAACCAGGAAGTGCAGGAACAAGCTGGGCTTTACCCAAAGAGGAGAAAGGCCAGTGTGACTGGAATGGAGTAAGGGGGAGAGAGGTATGAACTGAAGTCAGCGGGAAGGTAAGGAACAGCTTATCTGTGATCTTCTAATCTGAGTTTGGATTTCACCCTGATTACAGCAGGAGGCTTTCCAAGGATTATAAGCATGGATATGAGAAGCTGTTTTAAGTTTAAATACTTATGAAACATAATTCTTCCTCCCTATGAAATTAGAACCAGGCATACTTTCTGACTCTATATTAAACAGTACTTATTCCAAGCAAAAATAACCTAGATGCTTGATCTAAGAAACACCTGTTCCTAAAAGATGACTTGGGAACTAGCTCAGCAACATACTTCTCAAGATTCACTTCAAGACAGACCCTTTTCTTATGGTACCCACCAGCCCCAAACCACTATGTCATAAACTGTCCAATCTCAACCAGTCTCAGCCCAGCAAGACCCACCTTAAAAATCACCTAGGCCAAGCCCTAAAATACAGTAAGTACCCTACCCTAATTGCCCGATTTTGAGCTCCTACTAAGACTGTCGAGTTATGATCTCCCGTCCTGTGACAAGCCCAACATTTTTAATTTGCATGATTGACAGATTTTTCAGGGGTTCTTTTGGGGAATCGGCAGTTGACACACCAAACAGCAGACGAGAGAACAGAGATCAGTGAGGAGACTCCTCTTCAGCAGTGCTAGAGAGACGGGATAAACTGAGGGGGGGGGGGGGCCTGCAGAAAAGGAGAGAAGTGATTAGACTTGGTTGCAGTTAGAACTTTCTGAAGACTTAGAGGATATAGAAGTTTAGGGAATGAGAAGAATAAAAAGGGATATCTAGGTTTTTATTTAGTATGATTTATGTTAAATTACCTGAGTACCCATGTAATGGTATTATCATGAACTAAGTGGAGAAGCTGGAAGGAGATCAAGTCTGACAGTGGAGGGATAAACAAGAATTCCTTTTTAGGTACGTTAAATTTGAAAAGCCTATTAGCCATCAATTGGCGCTATCAAATAGGCATTTGGAATTATGCTACTGTGGAGGTATCACAGTCTTTCGGTTCAAAATTCAGCTAACTTGGGTGTTTTTCAAGGCTGCTGGGGAACGAAGTGAAACGAGAAGGAAGAGATAAATTCGCAAGGGCCATGCAAAGGTAGCTAAGTGTTATTTTTATGTTTGAGCAAATGTTATCTTTGGGATACGAAATGGAGAGATCTGAGAATAAAAATTATAGAATGAAAGGAATAACAATTGGGAATATATATAGTGCTAGAGACAAATTGAAATTACTACTAAGAAGTGCTCTGAAAGCATTACTTGTAGGAATTTCTCTTTATATCCATCTGACTCGTTTCTGTCCCACAGAGGAGAAAAATCACCAGTTTATCGCCACATTGCTCTGCTCTCTAGAGAGGTAAAAGATATAGCACTGAGGTGAACAGATCTACAACTGGAATTATTTTAGAAAGGATAAGTATCATCCTGTGACTGTGCTATCATCTGAAATTAATTAAACCATAACGTTGTATTAGTTAGGATCCTTCTTCGTATTTGTTTGTCTAATTGGTTTGTCTCAGTGAATTTTTTAAAAAATCATTTTTATAATAATTTCAAGCACAGTACACACTCAGGTTATATGCATTCACCCAGGCCATTAAGAGCTTCAATGTTTGGCAGCCTTACAAAAACATATAGTTGGTGAAGTGTTCAAAACGTGCCTTACAAACATGAGTGAGGGAGAAGAGGAATCAGTGATTCTACAAATCAATATCATCATCATATTTTCAAAGCATCTTGCACAAAACCTCGATTGAAGAACTGCAAAGGAAAAATAGAACATTAATTTGCATTGGAATATTCATGGGCTCAACTCTTCTCTCTCATTTCCAAATTTCTGAGATTTCTCTAACTCACTCTTTCTGCGTCCAGTTTCTCTTTGCCATAACCTATCAGAGACATGGTGATTGGGTTCACTTTCCCAAAAGCGCTGTTTTCATTTTATGTCCTTGGAGTCAACAATGGCTCCTCACTGCCTATAGCATCAAATCCAAAGTTTGACCTGCAACTTAAGGCCCTCCACAATCCAAAGGAATCTCCATTCCCAGCCAACCCTCTCACTACTTCTCCCTCTATTACATTCGGATTTTTCTCTGCAATCCCCTCTGAATAGAATCTCCCATATGTGCCTCCCCTTTATACTCATAATTTCTCCCCAAAGAGATTACACTACCCTCAAAACCAAATTCCTTGCCATTCTTCCCAGCTCATAATAGCCTTTGTCTGAGCCTTTGTTCCAGCCTTTACTTACTACATAACCCATGTATCTCATATTTTATAGATTTGTATGAAAATACAGCATAAAATATACTTTATTAAACCTATCCCTTTAAAGCCAGCAGTATCAACATTCTCTAGTCATAACTCATTGGTCTTCTTCAAATAAAAAATGTGAGCAGTTATAGGGCAAAGACATCGATTTATTTTTTTTAATGCCCACAAACTTATATTATAGCTTGCACTTAGCAAGACTTCAATGACGGTCTGCTATGGACTTTGCCAAGTTTTTTCAGTTTAAGAAAATTGAGATGAGCATCAGAGTCGAGCTCACCAGTACAGATTCTGCAGGCGGACCAGCCTCTAATCTCATTGCTACTCTCATCCAGGGAACCTCAGTCAATTAGAGTCAATTAACAGAAATGGGGACCGTCTCTGCCCAGTGCAGGGCACTGGCGAGGGTGTACATCAATGAGTGCAACAAGGCTAGAGCCTTGAGTGGCATCCACTTATAACTGCCTGTGTTCTTCAGGGGCAAAGATGTCCTCTCCCTTCTGGAATCAGGTGAACTGAAAAACAGACGTCATAAGACTATTTCTAAATAAGACAAGATGTTGGCTAGGTGGTTGAGAACTCAGTGACAAGACAAGAAGGGATGCAACAAACTCAATGGCCTCAGCAAGAGGCTCAAGGATCACCATCCTCCCTGGATCTGGAAGCTGTAAAGAGCAAAACATATATAAAATATTTAGGGGAAATACCTCTATTTTCTGGACAAGAGAACATATTTGCCTCTCTCCTTCCACCCCAGGAAATGGGCCTTTTTGTTGAGTAAATAGCAATAAGCCACTTTGACCTCTATTTTCCATGATAGGGCAGAGAGACCTACATCCTAAAGAAAGAGAGAATGACTGCCAGGATTTTGTTTTGCCAAGAATGTGTTAGTGAGCTCAGGACCAGAGCTGAATTATCTAGCACAACAGAGGAGATTTTCGAGGCTATGTGGGAAAGAGATAAAGAGAAATAAGGGGGCTTCCCTGGTGGCGCAGTGGCTAAGAATCTGCCTGCCAGTGCAGGGAACATGGGTTCAATCCCCGGTCCAGGAAGACCCCACATGTCGTGGAGCAACTAAGCCCGTGCACCACAGCTACTGAGCCTGTGCTCTAGAGCCAGAGAGCTACAACTACTGAGCCCGCGTGCCGCAACTACTAAAGCCTGCGCACCTAGAGCCCGTGCTCCGTGCAAAAGAAGCCACCGCAACGAGAAGCCTGCACACTGCAACGAAGAGTAGCCCCCACTTACCACAGTTAGAGAAAGCCCATGCACAGCAACGAAGACCCAATGTAGCAAAAAATAACAAATAAATTATTTTTTTTTTTAGAAAAGAGAAAGAAGATAGCTGGCAACTGAAAAGCGGGACGTTGGGAAAGGAAAAAAGTCAGATCTAAAAGAAAATTTAATATTGTTTCTATTGACTGGAGTGGGATATAAATCCTCTTCTTGATCTCTTTTCTAAATATTCAGTAATATCTACATTTCGTACTACTGTGCTTAAAATTTTTGTTTTAACTTAGCTACTTTTAATTACTTGGGTGGGTGCAACACAGTGCTTAGCAAATCTGCAAGGGAGATAGCAGGAGTGTCACACTAAGGTTAAAGAAGAAAGGAATGGCAGTGTGGTCAACAGTCTCCAAGATGGTCCCCAATGATCCTCACTTCCTGGTATTCATGCCCTTGTGTCGTTTTCTCACACACTGAATAGGGTTGATCTTGTAATCAACAGGATGTGGTGTACACGATGTTATGTGACTTCCAAGGCTAAGTCACAAAAGAGGTTGCAACTCCCTACTTTCCCTGTCTTGAAGCACTCAGTCTGGGAGAAACCAACTGCCATTATGTGAGGACACTCAAGCAGTCCTATGAGGAGGTCCACGTGTGGTCCATGTCCTCTAGAAATTGACGCTTCCTGCCAAGAACCAGCACTAACTTGCCAATGATTGTGAGTGAGCCCCTTTAGTAGTAGATCCTCCTCCGTTTCCAGTCAAGCCTCAGGCGACTGAAGCCATAGCCAACATCTTGATGGCAGCCTCATGAGAGACAGCAAAGCCAGAACTACCCAGATAAACTGTTCCTGAATCCCTGACCCGCAGAAACTGTAAGGATGATAAATGCTTGTTGTTTTCAGTTTGAGAATAATCTGTCATGCAGCAGTAGATAACCAATACTGGTGGCTTCCTACCATCTCACAGGGCCCATTACGGCGGTCAAAGGGCAAAATTTAGCTCATGGGAAGGAGGAAGGGTTTCGGATTTACACCATGAGTCCCATTCTAGTTTAGCCACTTGCTATAGCTACAGGATTTTTAAATATTCTGAGGCTCAGTTTCCTCATAACTAAAATGAGGCTTGTGACGTTTGATAAGATAATAAGCTAAATAAACCACCTAGCACATAGCTTCGCACATCCTACATATATTTAATAAATACTGTCTAGTAAAACAACACTCGTTGATATATTTGCGTTGTTATTGAAAACCCTTAAGGTACAATGAAATGGCCTATTCATACTATGCAACATTCAATTCAGGTAATTCCTACAATATTTGGGCACTGTCCACTTACTAAAATAACCAACATTATTGGGAACTACTAATGCTCTGATGGCCCTTGTATGATCCTCACTCACAAACCGCAAGAAGTCATGAAGTGTGTATTGAACACAATTAGTGATCTGCCCTGATCCCCTCCGTCTCCATCCCACACTTGCTCTGTGTTGTGTGATGAGGCGAAACAACTGCAACTTCTTGTAAGGAGTGAGCTTGAGTACTGGAGCTGTCTCACCCTACGTTAGAACCGCAAGTTCCTGAGCATTTATGTTGCTTGCAGCAGCCTGTAGTCCAAGACTGACTGGTCCTGGATTACAAAAGGATGGTTCCTATACCTTGAGACAGGACAAATTTGGAGGTAAAACGTATGCTCCAGGGTTCATCATAGGATCAAGCTGAGTCTGGGGCTTCACTTGACATTAAACCCTTGCTTTGGCTTCATCCCCTTTCCTCTTTTCCTTTCCCAATCCCTCGCTTCTAGTTCCTGGGAGTCCTTCCTAAATCACTTGCACTAGAATCCTTGGCTCAAGGTGTGCTTCTGAGGGTGTCCGAGCCAAGACAGAGAACTGAAGGTGGGCCTGTCCTCTCATAGACACTTTTATTTTCTGTCTTTAGGGATAAATGTGACTGATCAACCCAGAGTCAATTCAATTGTTGATGTGATTATTTGGAAATTAGCATAGGGTTAAGGGGGTTACTTCCTTGCAAGTTTAAAATTACTAGAAATGCCACTGCTTCCAGCCTAGCTGACAGTCAGGTAATTGAGTTGAAAGCAACATTGGTGAGAGGAATATTGTTTCTAGTTAAATTCAAATTATGTACACCGTGGCTAAAGTATGTAATGCAAATATCATACTCAGTGATAATAAAGGGACTAATGAATGAATATAAAAGCAATACTGCATTATAGACAATTCTGAAATTTCTTCTCAACTAAATTACAAACTCTGAATCACTCACTGCTCCCATGGGAAGAACGGGAGGGAAATTAATACATAGTGAGCACTGGTTCCATGCCAGGCAGTATGTTAAAATGTTTTATGTACCTTTCAATCTTTACACTCACACTCTTAAGGAAAGGAGTTCCACTTTACAAAGGAAGAATCTGAGGATCAGAGTGTTTGACTAACTTTGTCCTGCCTTGAAAATGGCCATGATACCCAGAGGTGGATTAGGCCACTTACAATCATGCGGATGAAAGCCACACACTAACCATGGTGGAACAGAAAACCAAAAGGTTCCTAAGTCCCTGATGGAATCATTACACTATTTCCCTCTTTTTTTACTTGAAGACAGAGAAAAGCCCTTATGTGCTTAAATTGTTATTCATTGAGAAATAAAAAAAACACAGTGACCTGCCTTGGAAGAATTTACAATGCAATCAGGGAGGCAATGTGAAAAAATTAAAATGTGATATATCTCCAAATCCCAATACACATACATCTACTTGAGTATATGTTAATTTAGAAAATATTAACTTTCATTATGGTACCTCTGTTGATTGCTCACCATGCCTGGAATTTACAGTAGGCGCTCAATAAATATCAGTAACTGAATTAACAAACTATATAAATGTGTTATGACTAAAGTAATTTTGGACTACTCACAACAGTCTTTGAAGAAAAAGTAAGTTTTGAAAGAAATAAACATAATATATGGACGGAAGAAAGAGATAACATTCCAAGTAGGAAAAGAATGGCACATTTAAACATCAGTTGGTGAGCATCATTTTGTGGGTAAGAACGGCCATACTGATGCTTTTGGAGCTAAGGGGAAGAATATGTATACAGTGATTAGATTAGATGAATATACTAAAAATAATTTTTTAATGGATCTCCTAAACCTTATAGTGAGATCTGACAATGAGAAGAGAATAAAAGGTCCTTGTAGAAAAACACCAAGAAAATACTGTACTTGAGAGGGAAATTTGCCCGTGTGATATGAAAAACAAGAACAATTATAATTCAAGACAAAATACCAGTGGATGGCCATGCCTGCTAAGCTACACACACACACACACACACACACACACACACACACACACACATGAACACACACAAATGACAAAATGGCTACGGGATAAAAGTAGTCTGGAAGACTAGCTGCAAATTCTAATCCATGTAAATGTATAATAAACATGTATGAAAAATCGTTGTCAAAAACTGTGAAGGAACTGAGATTTCACCCTATTTGCAAGCTAACAATTTAGCCTGCCACAGTTTCATGGATGTTGACATAAGACACAAGGCTCCCGGGTCAGAAATAAAGAATAATTTCTTATCACAGCAAAAGCATTAGCACATGTTGTGCCAGTTTCCTGAGCCCTAATTACTATTGACATGAAGAGGGCCAGATGATACCTGCACATGAAATGGGTTACGAGATAGGAAGGGAACTTTGATCTTAGGGAACTTAAATCTTTGATAGTGAGCAATAAGCATGTTTGCCCTTGGCTCTAAAGAGAGAAACTGTTTCTATCTTCCAAGATAATCCAGAGAAGATAGTTCAGAAAAAAGGCAGTCAGTGCCTCTTCTCACAAGAAATGCGGAAAGGTCAAGGCACATGGAGAACTTTCCCAGCAATCATTTGAAAATATCTGGAGAAAAAGCAGGCAGCAAGGCCAGAATACAATAAAGAGAATTTAACAACTGGGAACAAAAATAGTCATTAAAAAGTGAATAAAATTACTTGAGAAGGGATGAAGTATTTTTTAATTAAGGTATGTACATTTTTTAGATATAATGCTATTGCACACTTAATAAACTGTGATATAGTGTAAACATAATTTTATATGCACTGAGAAACCAAAAACTGTGGGACTCACTTTATTGTGATATTCACTTTATTGCAGTGGTCTGGAACTGAACTCGCAATATCTCTGAGGTCTGCCTGTATTAAATGAGAGTCTTTCCAGCACATGCTCTTGACCTCTAATCTACACTGCCTACTCTCTTTCTTTTAAAATTTATTTATTTATTTTTGGCTGCTTTGGGTCTTTGTTGAGATGCACGGGCTTCTCATTGTGGTGGCTTCTCTTGTTGCGGAGCACGGGCTCTAGGAGCATGGGCTCTAGGTGCACGGGCTTCAGTAGTTGTGGCACGTGGGCTCAGTAGTTGGGGCTCGCGGGCTCCAGAAAGCAGGTTCAGCAGTTGTGGCACACGGGCTTAGTTGCTCTGCAGCATGTGGGGATCTTCCCAGACCAGGGCTCGAACTCGTGTCCCCTGTACTGGCAGGCGGATTCTTAACCACTGCGCCACCAGGGAAGTCCCTACACTGCCTCTCTTGCCACTTACTTTTTAAATTGACATACAGTTAATTTACAATGTTGTGTTAGTTTCAAGTGTACAGCAAAGTGATTCAGTTATACATCCATATATATAATACATATATGTATTCTTTTCCAGATTCTTTTCCATTATAGGTTATTACAAGATAGTTCCCTGTGCTATACAGTAGGTTTTTATTTACCTATTTTATATACAGTAGGGTGTATCCGTTAATCCTAAATTCCTAATTTGTCCCCCACTCTGCTATCCTCTTTGGTAACCATAAGCTTTTTTTCTGTCTGTGAGTCTTTTTCTGTTTTGTAAATAAGTTCATTGGTATCACTTTTTTAGATTCCACATATAAGTGATATCATATGATATTTGTCCTTCTCTGTCTGACGTACTTCACTTAGCATGATCATCTCTAGTTGCATCCGTGTTGCTGCAAATGGTATTATTTCATTCTTTTTTTCTTTTTTTTTTTTTTTTTTTTTTTTTGCAGTACGCGGGCCTCTCACTGTTGTGGCCTCTCCCGTTGCGGAACACAGGCTCCGGACGCGCAGGCTCAGCGGCCATGGCTCACGGGCCCAGCCGCTCCGCGGCACTTGGGATCTTCCCGGACCGGGGCACGAACCCGTGTCCCCTGCATCGGCAGGCGGATTCTCAACCACTGCGCCACCAGGGAAGCCCTATTTCATTCTTTTTTATGGCTAAGTAATATTCCATCGTGTATATGTACCACATCTATATTATCCATTCCTCTGTTGCTTAGGTTGCTCCCATGCCCTGGCTATTGTAATAGTGCTGCTATGAATCTTGCCACTTACTTTAAACAAACCCATGAGTACCTAGGCCTCCCAATATGCCCTCCAGTATAGTAGTTTGGGGAGGCCTAAGACAGTCAGAATCCCCTTGTCTAAAATAGTGTCATAACACTGTTTCTGAAAAAAAAATTTTTGGAGACAAATTCCTTATTTTTGGAAAATTACTTTGGCAAAAACCGTAAAGAATTTACAGATTCAGTGCCTATCAAGGGTAGGATAAATAGTAAAATGAAAAATTGGCTTTAATCTTCATCATCTTTTGCTTTAGTAGCACTCAAATATTTGGTCATATCAAGGAACCATGACAGTTTGAAGGAGTTTTTTCACCCCATGGTCTGTGGCACTATTTTGGAGCGCACTGTGCATATGCTCTTGCGGCACCATTTACCCTTCAGTGTGTATCACAGTTTGCAATTGTATATTTGTTTGTTTTAGTTTATTATTCTCTGTACCAGACACTGCCTGAGCCCTTTTTGTATCTTTTCAGCTCAGCTCACTTTTTTACTCTAGCTGTTGATGCAGCAACCAGCTGTGTGCAGGTGTGGCCTGCAAGCACCTGTCCTCAGATGCACTATTTATCTATTATTGCTTTCTCTACTACCACTTAGTGGGATGATTTCAGGAACCAGCTGACCCATTCCAAAAAGTGGAGTCACAAGGGAGGGAACAACATGTGAAGCAGCCTGAGACCCATGGGGGATGGAGCCAGCCAGTTGGATGTCCAAGGCAGCAAGTCTGAGGTACATTCCATATGGCTTCTCAGGAGGCTTTGATAGGACCGAGTCCAGCCCAATGACACACTCTTCTTTCCTTCTGTTTCTCTTACTCTTACCCATCCGCTACTCCTGATCCTTGGGTTTCTGCTCCCCAAATAAACCTGCATCTAAACCCTTGTCTCAGCCCTACTGAGTCCAGGCTAAGGGACTACCTATCTTGCCCATTTGGTGGTAAGCTCCATGAAAAGAAGGAATATGTTTGGCTTCCTTGCCATTAGCAGAAAGTGGACATTTAATATACATTTGTAAGTTCATTCATAGAAGCACCTAAGCCTCCACATAATATTTCCATGTATAGTTCCATTAAGAACTTTACATTTAGTGAATCATTCAGTAAAACACCTCCCATAGATCTGATGTCATTCACGCTGGCCTAGAATGAATTCTTTCAATCAGGAATTATTTTTATCTCCCTTAAAATTCCTACAACAGATTAGCTGCAGTAGAAGAATGGGAAACCTGAACTGGGAAAGGATGAAGAGTGAGAAAAGAGGAATAAATTAGGAACAGGGTGTTCCAGGAGGTCATCAAGAGAATGTGATCGCCAGTTGACCCACAAGCTGAACCCGGGCAATCAGAGACACCTCACCCCCTCCCCTGTCCTAGGAATGTATGTTCCGTCCACTGTTCTCACAGTGGGAGCCATTTCAAGGACGTAGCCTTGAGAGAGCAATGTTTTCTTGAGACCAACTGAACAGTATATGAGACTGAATCCCATTGAGGCCTCTATACAGACGTTTAAGATTCTGACGGGTGGGTGAGGACATCTACTCATCTGGTGGTTCCCAAGACATGCCTCGTGGGTAAGTTTCCTTGCTATTTAAACCTGCCACCTACCAATCTGGAGTGGCTGCGTACCCCTTCGGTCTCTCCTTATACAGGGGCCAGTTTGCAAACCAGAGCAGGGTGACTCTGAGGAAGGGCAACCAGGGTGGCCTGCAGGGGATGGAGGCAGAGCTAGTGCACACAGGTGTACCTGGAACTCTAGGGAGAGATAAAACAAAGGCTTGCATGTGTGCACAGCCTGCTTTGCCCTTTTATTTACCCTGTCTCTAAGGACAAACAATTATCTTCTTGTTGAAGATGATCAGATAAGCACCAGGAAGAAACTGATCAGAAGTGTAGGGATTGGACCATTGTGAAAACTACACCAGTAAGAGAATGATAAAGAGAGTGCAGTGCAGCAAAGAATACCATAAACAAGACCAAAAGACAACCCTCAGAATGGGAGAAAATATTTGCAAATGAAGCAACTGACAAAGGATTAATATCCAAAATTTACAAGCAGCTCATGCAGCTCAATATGAAAAAAACAAAAAACCAAATCCAAAAATGGGCAGAAGAAACAAATAGACATTTCTCCAAAGAAGATATACAGATTGCCAACAAACACATGAAAGAATGCTCAACATCATTAATCATTAGAGAAATGCAAATCAAAACTACAATGAGATATCATCTCACACCGGTCAGAATGGCCATCATCAAAATATCTACAAACAATAAATGCTAGAGAGGGTGTGGAGAAAAGGAAACACTCTTGCACTGCCGGTGGGAATGTAAATTGATACAGCCACTATGGAGAACAGTATGGAGGTTCCTTAAAAAACTACAAATAGAACTACCATATGACCCCACAATCCCACTACTAGGCATATACCCTGAGAAAACCATAATTCAAAAAGAGTCATGTACCACAATGTTCATTGCAGCTCTATTTACGATAGCCAGGACATGGAAGCAACCTAAGTGTCCATCAACAGATGAATGGATAAAGAAGATGCGGCACATATATACAATGGAATATTACTCAGCCATAAAAAGAAATGAAACTGAGTTATTTGTAATGAGGTGGATAGACCTGGAGTCTGTCCTACAGAGTGAAGTAAGTCAGAAGGAGAAAAACAAATACCATATGCTAACACATATATATGGAATCTAAGAAAAAAAATGTCATGAAGAGATTAGTGGTAGGACGGGAATAAAACACAGACCTACTAGAGCATGGACTTGAGGATATGGGGAGGGGGAAGGGTAAGCGGTGATGATGTGGGAGAGTGGCAGGGACATATACACACTACCAAATGTAAATTAGATAGCTAGTGTGAAGCTGCAGCATAGCACTGGGAGTTCACCTCTGTGCTTTGCGACCACCTAGAGGGGTGGGATATGGTGGGTGGGAGGGAGGGTGATGCTAGAGGGAAGAGATATGGGAACATATGTATATGTATAACTGATTCATTTTGTTGTAAAGGAAAAACTAACACACTATTGTAAAACAGTTATACTCAAATAAAGATATTTTAAAAAAAGAGAGAGAGTGCAGTGGATTGAGACTTGGGAAAAGGAAATAGATACTACCTGGGGAGAAAGCTAGGGAAAAGTGAAATAAAAATAAAACCAAATTAGCAAGAGGAGGATAAATGAAATAAAAAAGCAGAACTATCACTGACTGCAAATCAGTAATGAAAAGGAAGATAGAAAAGTGTGCCTGGAAATCTATTTTTTGTCTTTTTCCCCTCCAGTTTCTAGTATTGTTGTCATTGTTTTTTAAACTTCCTTGGTATGACTCCCTCCTGTGATAGTAATTTCTGTAGAAGTAACAAACTAAGTTTTGTCTATTTTTAACACATCAGATAACTGAAAACATTTAGGAGGCAATTTGCTGAGGAGAAGAATAAAGTTTATGTGTAATATTAAAATAATACTTAGCCATGCTGTGCAGACCTGCCACAAGTCAGATAAGATGACTGCAGAGGAAGCACTGTGGCCAAATTAAAGCCCCTCTTTGCCATCCATGCCTATCGTTAAAGGGTCTCTTGGCAGTGGCTCATTGAGGTCCAGGTGGTATTTCCATAATGGGCCAGGGATGGAATTTGATCTCAGAAAATGGATGTGGATTTAGTCTTGGAAAACTGCAGATGTACAGTGTTCAGGCATGTGCCCAGTTACTCTGATGATTAGATATTCCCAATTTCAATTGAGAGCAACTACCATCTTTAGCTTCTCCACCTCCACTATTCCAGCTATGTAGACAATCGCCAACTTATGGCCATTAAACTGAATAATAAATATACTCTGTGTCTCCAAGGTATGTGTGCATTATATTTTAGCACTCGTCATATTTTGTTGTGATTATTGACATGCCCATCTCTTTAACATACCATATCTTTCATGAAGATCAGAACAGTGCCACACAGTAAGATCTCCCATAGTCAATCAGCTTTTGCTCAAACACCTCATGGCATGACAGCTCAATAAGCCACTTAGAAACGGATTTGGCTTCTTTAGATATAGTGAGCTTCCCATCACTGGACATTTCAGGCAGGGCTAGACTAGGAAATCCCTAAAGACTCTTCAAGTCACAAACTTTATGTTTCCCTACTTTTACAGCAAAGTCAAAAAACAAGGGCACATTCTCTTTGCATACATTTCCCTTATCTACAGTATTAAATCCGCTACTCTCCTACTCAGTGTGCTGTGTCGGGTTATAATAAGCCCTGTGCTTATGGCATATACTCACTAAAATTGTGTTAGGAAAGAATTATGTCTCATTGGCAATATTGTCTTCTCTCAAATATAATGTGCTTGCTATTTAGTAATCTCATGTAAAGTATTTTGATTTTGCAAAATAAGAATAAGTATTATTTAATATCCACATTTATTTTGCTGGTCTTCTTTCTATAATGAAATGGCGCCAGCCACAGAGTTGTCTTCCAATTACCTCCAAAAACCTTTAATGAGTTAGAAAATAAAAGTGAAAAGGAAAGGTTAAAGGTTTTTTAGACCAGATAATACAAGGCTAAAGGTCAACTTAATTAAAGTTTATCAAAAATAAAACGTCAACCAGAGAGAGCTGTTTGCATAGCTATAAATTCAGAGGGTTGGGTATAATCTGCACTTCGTATCAAGGTATTTATTTTGTCCACATGTGATGCAGAATAAGCAAAAGCATCACATTTTTAGTGCAGTTTCATGCATTTGAGTTGAAATTGCTTTAATCTGATTAAAACAATACTATGGTTGCTTCTTGGAAGAGTAAAAATGCTTCACTTAAGAATTTAAAGGTTCATCTACTTAAAGCTTCAATGTTTCTTATTCTCATGAACACCTATGATGCTTAAATAATTCTTTCTGGGGTGCAGTTTTCTTCTTTAGTATGATGCATCAATATTCCCGGTATATCAAAACAGCTGTTCTCAGAAAGAAAATTACTTGAGACAGCTATATCATAGGAGAAACAAAGTACATGTGGTAGATGGCAAAAAGACCATAATTTTTCACGCTTCCCTGTAAACACACCCTTTGCAATGTGATTTTGCAATTCTTCTCACTAAAGAGGCAGAGTCCATTCCCCTTCCCCTTGAATCTGGACTGGCCTTGTGACTTATTTTGGCCAGTATATTGCAAGAGAACTCACAACATGCCAGTTCTGAGCCTAGGCCTCAAGAGACCTTGCATGCTCATTTCTGCTCTTTCTCAGAACCTGGTGACCATCAGGAAAACAAGCTCAGGCTAGCCTGCTGGATTATGAGACACCTGACCCAGCCAACAGCCAGCCAACTCCTAGACATGTGAATGAAATCATCCCAGGTCAGCCAGCCCCCTAGACAACCTGTAACTGACCACGGACATATAGGCAAGCCCCAGAGAGATCAGTTTAGCCTCCCAAACCAGAAGAACTGCGCAGACTAGTGAGCTTACTGTTTCATCCACTATACTTTGTGATAGTTTGTTACACAGCAGTAGATAACCTATAAATGACAATTTTCTGAAGGAGTGTCACTTAAAATAGGCAACAGAAAAACGACACAGGGACTCCCCCGCTGGCGCAGTGGTTAAGAATCTGCCTGCCAATGCAGGGGACACGGGTTTGAGCCCTGGTTTGGGAAGATCCCACATGCCGCAGAGCAACAAAGCCCGTGTGCCACAGCTACTGAGCCTGCGTTCTACAGCCCGCGAGCCACAACTACTGAGCCCACGTGCTACAACTACTGAAGCCCTCACACCTAGAGCCTGTGCTCTGCAACAAGAGAAGCCATAGCAACGAGAAGCCCGTGCATCGCAACGAAGAGGAGCCCCCGCTTGCCTCAACTAGAGAAAGCCCGCGCACAGCAACGAAGGCCCAACACAGCCAAAAATAAATAAATAAATAATTTTTTTTAAACAAAGACACAATCCAGTAAAGTAAGGGAATGCTGGAGGATTTTTTGAATGCCAAAATTCAATAACAAATCCCAATTTTCCAAATGCAACTGATCCTAGAAATTAGGGACAACTGATGTGGCTATTCATAAATAAAAGAGTTAGCACAGTAATTATGAGGCAGGGAAATGACTGAAAGTCTGAAGTACCAGCAACAGGAAGATTGGTAGAAAACAGAAACCACTGAAGCTGTGATTGTCACCTGGTAAATATTGATTAAGGAAAATGGAAACTGAAAGTGTAAAAAGCACAGGCTGAGCATAGGTGTTGACTGTGGGTCACGTTCCCACCCCAGAGATTACTGTTCACTTCTTAGACTGTATTCAGGATGAAATGGCAGATTCTGTAAAGCTGTGAAAACAATGTCTTAATGTTTTTTCTTCCCAAGCAGTGAGAGCTTTCTATTTAAATTGCTATCCCTCAGAAGAGCTGCATTAGCGAGCAGCACAGGAGGACATGTGGGTAAACTTGCCATCTTGGATTTACTCCCTGACCTCCCATTTTTTCCTTTAAAATTGAGGTTTTCAACATTTAAGATGAAAAGTCTTAAAGCTACCTGAGTTAAAGTCTTTAACACTAGACTGAACAGTCAAGGCCATTCTCTTTAACATTTGCCTCACCCTCCCCACCTGCTTTTTCAATTCAGTTAAAGAGACCCATGAATCGAGAACTGTTTAAAATGCACAGTTGAGGGGCTTCCCTGGTGGCGCAGTGGTTGAGAATCCGCCTGCCGATGCAGGGGTCACGGGTTCGTGCCCTGGTCCGGGAAGATCCCACGTGCCGCGGAGCAACTAAGCCCGTGAGCCACGGCCGCTAGGCCTGCGCGTCCAGAGCCTGTGCTCCGCAACGGGAGAGGCCACAGCAGTGAGAGGCCCGCGTACCGCAAAAAAAAAAAAAAAAAAAAAAAAAAAAATGCACAGTTGATAAATCTTTTGATGTGGGAACAATTCAATACCCAAACCACATAGCTGCCAACTTCCACTTCTTTACCTTTGTTCTGTATTTTGATTTGGGAAGACACAAAGCTAAGAGAGCATGATGTATCCCAGGGAGAGGGACAGTATAGCAACCATTACAGGGGTAGTCTAAAGTGTGGTCTTAAGCCTGTTATCAGTCTACCTTACTTCATTTTATTAAATTATTCTGTAGATCCATAAGCCAAGAGATGAGAAAAGTCAATCAAGGTATTAATGGCAGGGTGCTTAAGAAAAAAGTATAGTGCAAAATGAATGATCATCAGGGCATCTCAGAACAAAAGGCTAAGGTCTGAAGGACAGTTGTATATGGGTTCAGATGGTACATAAGTGGCTCCCTCACACTTTGAAGCTGTTATGTTAGCAATCACTGGCCTTTAGAATAGGCAACCCTAGGTATCCTCCCCAAGGGGGAAAGTCTTTGCACACCACTGACCGTCAGACAAGGGGGGCAATTAAGTTTGAAACCCATTACAGTAGTAGTGGTCTGAGCTGCCGTGTTGCAGACTGGCTAAGGAGGTCAGGAGCTAGTCCTGGAGTTAAGGAAGAAATCAGCTTCTGAAAGGATTATAAACCCTGTATGTAATAAGCATATTAGAAACAGTGTAGCAAAGAGAGGGCCTGAAAAGAGAGCCTACAGCAGTATCTAACATCCATTCACTAAAAATAAATAAAGAAAGAAAGAAAAGAAAGAAAGCTGGAGAAGATTCAACAACACATAACATCTCTTAAATCTGGGTGTTGAGTTTTTTCTTATTTTTCTACCTTTTAATTATGTTTAAAATAGTTCATAACAGTGTACATATAATAAAAAAGAAACAAAATGAAGTGTAATAATCTATGTCGGCCCACAATAGAACTAGCTGTCTCCTAGGAGATGTTTAATGATAATACAAAAAGAGATATCTGAGTGGATAGGTAGGCCTATTTTCTGGCCTACTTCTGAATGCCAGGTTTCAATGAGATTTAGAAAAAAAAAAACCTTTATCTAGCAGGATGGTGAATCTCTTAACTCTAACTCATATTTTCTGTGTCTTCTTTGGTATGGGTCTGTTTTCCATGATATGGTTATAACAAAAATAAATTATAAGAGCAACAGTAGAGCATAAATCATTCTCTGGATATAATAAAGTTCTCATGTGCTTAAAAGCTAGGGAAATAATCCCAATTTCTCTAGCTGAAGTAGTTGATTCCTTTATTATAAAAATGAACAATTGGTAGTATGACTAATTGGAATTTGAATGAATCCTCTTAATAAAGGTATATGAAAGCATATATATAGATGCTTAGTGAAAAACAGACATTCTAATAACTTCTTTGGGTTTCTTAGTCTACTGACATTTTACATATTTGTTACTTGGAAAATGACCACATGCTAAATCTGGATATTTGGTCTCCTTGCCCCTAAAGGATCTTTTCCTATGCTCACATCCTCTGGGTGCCAGCAGTACACCTGGCTCTGTGCCCACTTGGCTGTGTGGTATTACTCACCTAGAACAATGAGAGACAGGTTAGAAAGCAGTGAAGAGCTGCCCCTCCCCTGTGTTTGCTAAACACAAAAGGGCAGGTGAAGAGCACACAGTTCAGTGAGCAAGAAGCCAGCTGCCTTACAAATATGTAGTTTGAAGCATTCGAAGGAACAAGGGCCCAGTAGGTGGCTGATCTGCTGCCTCTCTACTCTGTGTGGGCCCTTAAATCCTTTCCTTTGAGCTCCCTAATATAGCTCTTCTAAGGGATAACTATTTAAATAGAAAGCTCCCACTGTTTGGCAAGTCAAAAAGCATCAGTTCACTGTTCTAACAGCTCTACAGCAGCTCTGAAAACACAGAGGAGACGGATGAGCAGGAATCCCCAAAATAGTCTATTTGATCTACCAGAAGTCACTTAGTTACAGTGCGGCAATTGAGAAGGGGAAAGTCTTTCTCTGGCCACTCCTTTTCATCATTAATATCCTCAGAGATACCCAAGTAATAAGTTACATTATACACACTCTGTTTCTTGCTCACCTACAAGTAGGACTTCCCAGTGACCCCATCCTCTATCAGGGCATTTATTTATGTCCCAACTAAAACACTGTGCCATGCTCCACAGCCAAGATGAGGAATCTTACTTCATTCATGGTGACAGTTATTCTAAAGAAAGGTTAGAAAATATACATGAATTAATCTGCAAATACTGTTAATATTTAAAAACTAAATACAAACTGGTAGGTTAGATTCACTGGGAACTATAACAGTGTAAGGACTTGGGGGGGAGTCAACATATACAAAACAGCTAAACAAATAATAAAAGCAAGTATACTGGTTAGCACTTTGTGCTATCTTACAGACTATAAATTCAATAAGGGAGAGATTACTCAGGGGCACATGGACAAAAGCATCATGGAGTTGATGGCAAAAGACTTGAAGTTTGATGTGAGTACCAAGAAAGGGTTCAGTAAAATGGGAATAGGTCTAATGGTGGGAAATAAATGCGTGGTAGGAAGAAAAGGGGCATAACCAAGAGGCATTGAAGATGAAATGAGCTTGAGGTGTGTGTGTGTGTGTGTGTGTGTGTGTGTGTGTGTGTGTGTGTGTGTTGCATAGTTGTGGGTAGTGGAAAAGGGAGGAGGGTGGATTGATGTCTGAGGGTTGACATGACTGACTCATAGTTTGTCTAAGGAAGTTTTGGCTAAAAATACTGTGGACTTTCAACCAAAGGAATGCTATAGGAAACAAGGAGATGTAAATTTGGGGAGTGTCTTCACCTCTTGATAAATAAAATGGATAGTTGGAAAGAGAAGAAATTAAACATGCAGTATCACGTGTGGTTTCCCCACTTGTCTCAGGTGTAGTAATGGAAGAAAAAAGTAAAAGGACCATTTTATCACTAATTCTCTGTAAATATTCACAATTAAGTGAAAAAATACTAAAGGAGAACAAAATTGAGGAGAGGGAAAAGCAAGGACGAAGAGTAAGTGACATGTAAAAATTTGAAAAATTTGACCCTATTATCTAAACTCTTCCTAAAATATATGAAACGTTCAAATGATTTTTTTCCTTTACACACTTGAAGGGAAACAGCTTAAGCCTGTGTCTTTGTGGTAACAGGGCATCACAGCAAGAAATGAAAGAAGTACCAAACGTCCTCTGTGCTAGTTGACACTAAAGAACTTCTAAATGCAGCCTCAAAGGGGTTTTTTTTTTTTTTGGTACTGCTGTTAACTTAAAGGATATGTAAAATCATTCCAGTAACTGGTAAGATCCATGACAAAGAAACAGATACATATATTTAGGATTTGTTTAAACAGAGAACTTTGCATTTGCTGTTCTGCTGTGTCATTTAGACACAAGGGCACAATCCCCCAAAGCCAGACTTTTCAAGTTTTGAGACAAAAGGTATGAAGAAAAGAGTAAAAAGCCATTCCTTAACCAAAAATCCAATCTTCTCTTTTTCTTCCATTCTCCTTTCTACCAGCACAGAGCGATGTATGCAGGTGATAAAGCCACACTTTATATATCACTAGTGTTGAAAAGGTTTTAGACTTCTCAAAGTCTCCAGCCTGACGCTGTCCATCTGGCTGCAAGGTTCACTGAGAAACATCAATTAATTTACTGAAAACAGCTCCGACTTAGGGCCAGGACAGTATGGAATACCTTGCAATAAATTCCTCGAGTTTAGTAGCTGGTACAACACAATTTGTAACTTTATCCATACTTAACAGTTCTCTCCTTGATCTGTATAAGGAGAAAGGATGAAAACATCATAATCTCACAAGGACAAAGGATGCATAGACAATATAATGGCTCTCAGACATTCTGACCTGACTAGCTCTGAAATGGATATTTTTATGGCATGACCCATATAAGGAAACCCAGGGGATACAATTAGCAAAAAAGCAAAGGTGTTTTTTTACACACACACACACACACACACCCCTAGGTAACTAATGAAGTTGCGGGGGGGGGGTGTTTCTGGAATAGGAAAGGAATGAAAGCTGATAATTAATTTGGCTAGTCCGCCTATTTTTTCATGGGTGAAAAATCTAATCATGTTAGATCCCATTTTTTTTCCACACATAAGTATTGAACTCTCAATGCTGCTAAGTTATAAGCCCATTACACACTAGATATTAGTTTGGGGAGATATTAAATCTTTGTATATGAAAGTGATAGGCTTTTCAAAATGACTTAATTATTGTTTAAGAAACCGAGAGTCAGAGTCAAAAATTGAATGTGAAAAAACAAACCAATAGCCAGTAGTGTGCCCAGATTTGATCTTCGACCACAAATGGAATTTTATCCTTTATAAGTCTTTGGCTTTGGCCAGTGATTAAATTTTGTTGGTGATTTAATTCACAGAAAACAACTGTGATGAGAAGCAATTCACTTGTCTGCACAGTAGCATTTTTTACCCCCCAGGTAATGTTCACTAAAAACATTAAAAAAACTTTTAGGTTCTATGGTTCCTTTTATAAACTTTGTGATAAAGCTATAATCCACTTTTGCTGACAGGATTACTTTTCTGACTGATTAATAAAAAGCATAAATTAATTTTATGATCATGTAGATAAAATTTTAGTGAGAAATATATATTGCTGCCGTTGGATTCCATTTGTTTTCTTTTTATTTTTAAATAATCCATGAATAAAATCTTTGTAGTTTAGAGGAATAAATATGTTACATAGGAAAAGATCATTTCATTTTTTTATTTGGTACGATTTGGTATTATTTGAATTTATAACCACAAACATGAACTTCTTAGGGTAATAATAACATTATATGATTTTTGTATCTGAAGAAAGGCCAGAACAGAATACTATATGCAAAATATGTTAGGAAAATTGTTTTTTTCCTAGAGGAAAGTAATACATCCTAATTTCAGAACTCTAAAGATGGAAAAATATTTAAGAAGATGATTTACCCATGGATTATGTTTTTTAATCTCTTTATTTTCTCAACTTGGTTTAGTATTCTTATAGTACTTTTATAATTTAAAGGTATGTATTTAAATGCCTTAATTGTGGGGAAAACCGTAATAGGAAGCAACCTTGTCCAAAGAAAGACATGAAAGCAAGACAGGGGTATCATACAGAGATCCGCCACCTTCCACTTCCTTCCTAATTTTAGTAATATGAGTAAGTAATATAAATGGCTCATCTAAGATCATTAATTAATACTGATACTGTGTCTTTCAGTATACACTGTCTATCTATGGACATGCATGTATTTATTGAACAGATGAAATATGATAAATTCAAGAAATGTCTTGGATGCTATTAAAAAATAAATTAATTAAAGAAGGATATGGCATGGCTCCTGCCCTCAAGATGTTCCTCACCTGCTTAATGACGCAATACACATTGAACGGTAAGAAAACAAGGATTAGCTGGCAGTTTTGGCTAGCGCTGCAAAAGCAAAGCAGAGAAGTGAGCAACAGTGAGACAGGAGGGAAGGGGGTTAGGGCACAACCTTTAAAAGAATGACACGGTTGTTGAGGATATGACAAAAACTGGTTAGAACCTACTAAGCCCAAGATGGTGGAAGATTCGACTTTCAGTGGACCTTGAGCCTCACTATATGCTCATTGTAATATATTAGCATATGCTAAATGACAAACCCACAGGTGCCATGATGGTTCCAAGGCCAACCATAAAAGGCCAAAAAGTGGGCGGTGCTCCAACTCCCAGAAATCCCCTCCCCTTCCCCAAAATAGTTGGAATAATCCTCCCACTCTTTAGCCTATGAAATTACTCAGCCCATGAAAACTAACCAGCCCATATTTCTGGACCACTCTCACTTTCTGACACAGACCGCATGCCGTCTATGGAATGTGTCTCTCTCTAAATAAACCTGCTTTCCCATTAGTTCTCAGGGCAGAGTCCCCTAGCCTGCCCGCTTGTATCCCTCACAAGCATCCTATATTAATAAATCTACTTCTTGCCTATCACTTTGCCTCTTACTGAATTCCTTCTGCACTGAGACATAAAGAACCTGAGCTTCAATAAGTCCTGATACCAGGTGAGTGATTCTAATTAAAAAGACAATGGGGGGCTTCGGGGGCTTCAGGGGCTTCCCTGGTGGCGCAGTGGTTGAGAATCTGCCTGCCGATGCAGGGGACACAGGTTCTTCAGGGGACACGGGTCCGTGCCCCGGTCCGGGAAGATCCCACGTGCCGCGGAGCGGCTGGGCCCGTGAGCCATGGCCGCTAGGCCTGCGCGTCCGGAGCCTGTGCTCCGCAACGGGAGAGGCCACGACAGAGAGAGGCCCGCGTAAAAAAAAAAAAAAAAAAAAGACAATGGGTTCGAGTCCCAGCCCGTGGGTTCAACTCCCAATCTGAGTTTTGGCTGGGCTCAAATCCCATCTGAGGTGTGTAGTTTCAATAGGATTAAACTTTCTGTATCAAAGAAGATTATATAGAAAGGTTTTTTTGCCATAGAAGTAAATTTTAAGTCTAGGAAAGAATGCAGTTGCCAAGGCAGTGTGATATAAAATGACATGAAAGATTAACTGAGACCCTCAGAGGAACCACAAAATTAGAGATAAGAAAGGGAGGTAGACTATTATATGGAATGGTTGGAATGGCTAGAGAGTGGTTGGAGTGGAGGAAGAAGGGGATGAGACAGTGCAGGGGATGACTGCAAAGGGTGGCTGAAGTTTCCAGTAAAAAAGGCCAAGAAAAAGCCAAGAAAATAATAGACATGAAAAGGCAAACATTCATTCATTCAGTAATTATCTATGACATCTGTATTATTTCCTGGCTCTGTATCAGGCACTGGGAAAGCAATGAAGAACAATATAGATAACGTCCCAGCTCTCATGGAACCTTGATTCTTGTGGGGAGAGACAAAAAGATAAATAATAAAATATCAAATAATAATAGGTGCAATGCAGAGAATTAAAATAGGGTGATGCGATGAGGGTCTAGGTTTACACTTTGGTCTGGTAGTTAGGGAAGGCTTCTCCAAGGAGTTGACATTTAATCTGAGAACTTGTATTTCAAGAAACAGTCACTGTGAAGAACAGGAAAGATTCTGAAAGAAGGGACAGTTAGGGCAGCAAAGACCCAGAGATGCAAAGTAAATTGAAAGTCTGATTGGCTGGAACTTAGTGGGCAAGGGGGAGAAGGCTATGACTTGAGAGATAGGGCTGGGGACAAAGTCATGTAAAATCAAAAGATAAATGAAGGTAATGCCTTTTCAATTATATGATGGTCTAAATATTTTCATACTCTTTTTTTTTTTTTTTGCCACATGGCATGTGGGATCTTAGTTCCCCGCCCAGGGATCAAACCCCTGCCCCCTGCAGTGGAAGCACAGAGACCTAACCACTGGACTGCCAGGGAATTCCCCATACTCTTCTAATATAGAAATTTAACTTGTTTTTCCTGCCCTCTGTACTAAACTGGAAAGAAGGAATGGAAATCTGTTCTCTTACCAACTTGGAGCTTAGGATTAAGCCCTCTCTGAACACAAAGAAAAGGGGAATGAATTGAGCTTTGGGTTAAATGAGCCATCAAAGTCTATGGTAAAATAAATAGAAGGAAGGTTTGAGGGAAGAGGCAGAGTAGCTTAGAAAGCAAGAATTCCCATGGGTTTGAGACCATAAAGGGCTCATCACGGACCGCTCCTTGCCTTCCCCTCAGAAGAGAAAGAGATTGACCTTGAGGTGATGGACTTGAGGTGAGGCAAAAAGTCTGGAGAACCAGAGATGTAGGCCTGTTCCTTGAAAAGAAGCCAGGAATGCAGAGAGGAAGACTAACTTTTAACTATACTGGGGGACAAGAGGTCCTCCCAAGTGATATGGTAAGATGGAATGAACTCTACCTAAGAAAACACAGAAATGCAACCTATTTCTTGCAAACCTTACTTTATGTAATTAGATTTATTTCGGTAAAAATACACAGGCAAATTCAAGTTTGTACTTGAACTGGATGTCTAAATTGGCATTTCCCAAAATTCAGTGGCATGTAACAAAGCATTATGGAAAAAGAAAGCGTGCCCCATGGTCAAACACATCCAGGAAACACTGGGTTAAAAACTCTTCAGTGTCGTTGTTGTCGTTTTAAGTGCAGGACTTCTCAGAGCCTTTAGTTATGCTTATGTCACTTACATATATCCAAGTAGGAGACACAGAATTCAGCGTTTTCCAAACTCAACTGATCAAAGAAACTTTTTGTTTTTTCCCTCAGAATATTTCCTAGAATTAATCTTCCAAGAAAAATGCACTGGTATGTAAGTGCAGACTGGACCTGCACTAGACTGGATCAGCAACTAAAATGTGAGAAGAGATGTGGACAATGGAGACAAGTTAATAAAACAACGCAAGTTAACTTACAAGTCAGGTACCCACTGCAAAAGAATGTTAAAACTTGTTTAGCTCAATAGGCTAGTCCTTATTGTATGTGATCATACAAAGAGAAGGTTATACAATCAGAATTATTCCATGAATATTATATGCCACACTCAGCTATTGGTATTGATGTGGCACCACTCAGTTAAACAACACCATCATCTACTCTAACCTCTTTAAAAGAGATGAGGGTTGACATTTTACATCATGTTCTCTATTTACCACCACCATTTTTATAGATTTTTAAATGTATGAAATAATATACAGGATAAGAAAGTCATACGGTAAAGACTAATTTAAATAACTTTTATTGCATCTGTTAAAATCAAATAAATAAAACCTGTATTTTAGTGAGTAAAATTAACTATTGAGTCACTTATCTGTACATCAAGATCTACAAATGGACCTGCAAACTTCTTTGAGTAGATCCTGGAGTCACATACACACTGGCCCTTCTCAGCCACTTCACCCCTTCTTGCTTTGCTGGGATTCCCTGGGGGGGAAAGAAGGTGTGGCCGGCAGGGTTACATTCTCGCTGAGTCCCTGACTCCACGTACTGTAAATACCCTTCCCTTCACCACCCACAATATAATCTTGAACTATCTACAGAAACATGGGATCCTTCCACCCCTGTTGTAGTCTACCCAGAGAGTCTTTCAGTGGCTTTATTTGGAATCTGGCTTCCAAATTCTGTTAATAAGAATCTGAAACATTAAATTTATTATCTCAGAATATAAAATTAAAAGTCTGTAAGAATATTTTTACAGTTAAGTTTCCCTGGTAATTTTGCAGAAAATGAAATTTTCTCTTGATCAAATATTCATTTGGTCCAATCTAATTAGAGCAACTTTTGTTACTCAGATCACCAACTTTGCAGTTAAACCAAAGTCATGTTGGAGTACTACATAATGATCACTGTGGTAAAGATAACTTCCCTGCACTGTGAGTCTCCTAAGAGCTTTTTTGTTAAAATATCTAACTGTACTCTGATACATTAAAAATATAATAACCTTAGTAACCCACGTATTGTATATGTTAACCTACTCCAAATATTCAATTCTCATTCTCTCACTGTTTAAGACAAAGGACGGAGTCCACAGTACTGTATTACTTCAGTTTAGGATCATTGTGTATCTATGCAGCACAGAAAAATCAAATAGCTATATGTTTCCTATCTTGAACAAGTTAAGATGTAACTATCCCCAAAGAAATTCACTTTCAAGTCTAAAGCATAAAACAAAGTCCTAACAAAATCATGTTTGTAAAAACTGTACCACTGAAATGTCTCAAAGAGATAAGTAAAATCATACACTAGAAGAGAAAGGTGTGGGAAAAAAAAAAGATACCTATTCTTGGAGTATTGGCCTGTAGGTTCCAGAAAAATGGAGATGTCAAAACATGGTAGGGTGACCTAAACCCTTTGTAATCTAACATTTTTACGTAGCCTCCCAAGTGGACTGGATGGTTGAAGGGCATAAAAATTGCTAGTGAAACAGAGATATATAAAGAGAATTGATAAACATGATACTAACTTCCCTCCCCATTTTGAGAATTCTATTAAAATGCTTTGCAAAATTTCCAGAGTGGAACACAAAAGTGATTTATCCACTGCCTACTTCCCCCCGCAAATTACATGAATCTATTAACAAATGAAATTTCAAAAATATTAGTTCATTTCTATAACTACTGCAGACAAAGCAGAGGAAAGGCTCTGCCTATATAGTCCTTTGTATTTCTGAAGTTCAACTGGACAGTAAGAGCCCATATCTGGTTAAACTATGGTTTAAAAATAAGTGATGCCGGGGCTTCCCTGGTGGCGCAGTGGTTGACAGTCCGCCTGCCGATGCAGGGGACGCAGGTTCGAGCCCCGGTTCGGGAAGATCCCACGTGCCGCGGAGCGGCTGGGCCCGTGAGCCATGGCTGCTGAGCCTGCGCGTCCGGAGCCTGTGCTCCGCAATGGGAGAGGCCACGACAGTGAGAGGCCCGAGTACCGCAAAAAAAAAAAAAAAAAAAAAAATAAGTGATGCCATTGAAAGAGCTCTCTAAACAAAAACAACTGTCATTTACGGAGCACCTTCTATGAGCTAGCCTCTGCGGAAGGTCCTTTATCTGAGGCAACTCTTTTGATTCTTAAAGCAAGGCTTTGATGTCAGTACTACTATTATCCTTATTGTAAAGATAAAGACATAATGATAATATATGGCAGAGCTGAAACATTTCAAGAATAAAGAATATTAACAGAATTATCATATATTCATTTATTCAATAGAATTTGGAAAGTAACTGTAGATAACAGTATGGTAAATAGTAGGGATTTGACATTGATAGCCCCTGTCCAAAAGGAGTTTACAACTAGTGTTAGAGGTGGCAAGTGGTAGGATGGGGCTTACTGCCAAATCCAAATAAGATTTTATAAAAGCAGACTACAGATGAATCACGCACTATAGCACCTGAGGATGTGACCTTTTTGGCCAGTCATCTTTGCTTGCCTTTTGCTCCTATTCTCTGTTCCTTTCTACTGCCTCCTCCTCCAACATTATTACTCTTGGTTTTGCTTTTTTTTTTTATTCCCCAGATAGTTAAAACATTATCGAAAGTTTTAAAGTTTTCTGAAGCATGTCTTGAAACCCCCTGGGAGAAAAGCAATGCAAATTTCAAGTGAAGAAAAGAAAGAAAATTGCAAAGTTTCACAATTTATGAGCACTTCCCTATGACCAATGCAGTTCTATATTTTTCAGCTCTCTATGCATTCTCATCAATTTCCTTCCATTGTGGATTAGTTATAGATATTTCTTTTTTTTTACATGGCAATTGTTTAAACTACTTTACATTGAAATCCATTCCAATTAAAGTTAGATATTTTTCTACAGTGAGAAAGGAGTAGAGGCTTATGAAAAATGCTTACCTAGGAAGAGAAAAATGCCTTTACCACAAAGAGAAAACCATGCAGCTTTTTAATGTAAATTCTAGAAAATAACTATCAGTCAGGCTGCTGTGATCTGTAGAAAGATCTAGACACAAATCAATTTGTAAACAAACACCTACCAAAAATGGAGGTGGTAACCAATAGAGCTTGTGAGATATCAACCCTATCAGAACCTTCTAATTTCATTTTATGACAAAATAATAAACCTAATAGACATCAGGAAAACCTTAAATGGAATCTGTCCGAGAGTCCATAGTGCTTCTAATGTACTTCCACCTGACATGGGTATCAACCATCTCAAACTCCATATGTGAATCTGTCAAATCTCCTGGGGGTACTCCTTTCTCAAATAGTAAAAACAAGGAAATGGAAGGAAGAAATGCCACTTAGGAGTTCTACTTTCATCAAGATTTAGGTCAATAAAGGACCACTGATAGATAAAAATGACCTTAAAACAGAATTATTATTATTGTTGCTATGATTATTATTTTAAGTGTTTTAGGTATTTTAAGTATAATTCAGCTTGAAGGCCAGTGGAAAAGAGCTGGCTGGGGCCTCACAGTCAAATTTCTATCCCTAAGAGTTGATACTTGTGTCACTCTCATTTCTGCCTTTAATTTGGCAGATCTGAGTATGATTACCACCTTTCTCCTATTGTCAATGTTTCAAACGTAGATGTCTCATATCTCACAGCAATGAACATAGCTACGGATCTAAGTGGCTTGCATTTAAGAGTTAAATCTGGAGGTGACCCCTACACATACAGTCTGACCTTCAAGCTTCCGTGGCCTTTGAGAGGCTGGCTGGCTGAGCTGCTGGCTTCATAGGGAAACTCAGCAGGGCAAGGGCCTGTTGATGGCTTTTATCATTCTGTGGAGAACTTGGAAGTGTGTTTATTATTTATAGGGTTGTTTTGAAAATGTAGTTCTACTTATTTTTATTAACTGACTTTAACAAATTAATGCATATGTTTATATGCACAATGGAGATAAGGTATTTCCTTAAAGGAATGCATTTGAACTGGTTTTTAGAAAGAAAATTATGAAACTATGTCTAAAATATTGCTAATATTTTTTATTAACCACTTGCTGTATACTACACGGCACTAAGCCCTTTACATATATGCTCTGTTTGAATCCTCATATCAACCCTACGAGTAGTTTCACTCATTTTTTAGATGAGAAGACAGACAGCAGAGTTTATGTAAGGTGCCCAAAGTCACAGAGCTGGGATGAGAGCTCAGGCAATGGTTTCTCATGCCTTTGACCTTAACTAACTACAATTAATATTGTAATGTAGCTTAAAGAGGGCAATCTTCCAAACACTAAAATTTTCTATCTTAATTCAGATTTATTAGTATTTGTAATTTATTTAGTACTTGTAATTTATTACTAATTAATTTATTAGTATTTTTGAAACATTAATGCATATTGCCATATGGATCATACTTGGCCCATTATCACCAGCCTTTTACATTTCATCTTCTATTTCCCAATACTGTTGTAGAACCCTAAAAAGGGATCCTGGTACTAATTCCAAGGTTGGGAGTTGTGTTTCCCCCTACACCACCAAGAAATTCTCCAGACACTAGCTGGATGTCCTATAATTCAACTCAATTCTGACACTATCTACCCAGATAGTATCAGAGTCCACAGGTTAAGGGTTCAGTCCTATAAGACTACCCCCGAAACCCACACTTCAGATGCCAATTGTAACTGTTACCTGTACTTCTGACCAACTGCCTATAAACCAGAGGTTTCCATGACTCCCCTCCCTGGATTCGGTTTGTTTGCTAGAGCAGCTCACAGAACTCAGGAAACCCCTTGACTCTCTAGACAACCGTTTTATTATAAAAGGATATAATTCGGAACAGCCAGCTGAATGAGATGCATAGGGAGAGGCATGGGGAAAGGGTATGGAGTTTCTATGCCTTCTCCTAGTGGGGGCACTCTCCACGCGTGCACCAACCCAGAAGCTCTCCAGAACCCCGTCCTTTTGGGCTTTTAAGGAGGCTTCTTTACAAAGGCATGATTGCCTTTGTTGGTAGATTCAACCTCAGGCCTTTCCCTCCACCCTCTCCCCAGGCACAAGGGTGGAACTTAAAGTTCCAACCCTCTAATCACACGGTTGTCGCCCCTGGCAACCAGCCCCCATCCTCAGGTGCTTTGCAATAGTCACTTCATTAACATTAAAAAGACCTTTATTGCCCTTATCACTGAGGAAATGCCAAGGGTTTTAGGACCTGTGAGCCAGGAACTGTGGAAGAAAACCAAATCTGTATGAGAAAAAAATTTTGGTCATCCAAATAACCAAACATATATTTCTTATAAATCACAATATCACAAACCCACTTATGCCAGACATGATTCCACCACTGAAAATCATTAATTGAAAAAAATCCATATTCTAATCATAAGTACAAAAAATTATCAGTGCCAACTAGTAGTCTTACAATGAAAGAAAATAAGGTATCATTTTAATTTCTCTATTTGAAAAAGTCCCATCGACATTTAAATTGTGTAGGATTTTAAGGAAATATCTGCTAAAAGTGGGAGTGTGTGTATGTGTGTATACTCTCTTTAGTTCCAGGAAAAATAAAAACTATTACAGATGGAACCATGCAGTATTTTCACCTCTAAATTTTTCCATTTGGTCAAATTTCAGAGCATTTGTTTTGTGCAAATTTATTTCAAAATATATTTGATATTCCTTTAAGGTAAGAATCTTTCATCCAAAGAAACACAAACAAGCACAAAAACTTAGGGTCTACCTAAGAACCCAAGACATATGGCCTAATTTTTCCATTAACTTTCAATGTGATCTTTTAGGAGAAACTTGCCCATAGATGACCTCTGTGTTTCCCGCTGATGAAGTCCTACCTTCTCTATCTCGGTGATCAGAGGAAGAAGAAAAGGTGAGAGTGACCAGGAGAAAGTATGAGGAGCATACATTAGTAGCAGCTCAAAGTTTGGGAGCTAAAATAAATTTCTGAGGACCTAACGCTTCTGTAATGTTCTGTGCCAGCCTAAATTTAACTTGTGTTGAAAAGCCCATGTTCTCTCAGAGTTAAAATTAATCTGTCTCCATGGTGAGTTCCAATAGAACTGTGGCTGGTTAGCTCAGCGAGTTAAGAGTACGGCAATGATAAAATCAGAGAAGGTCAGAGAACTGCCTTCTGTCCCTTGCCAGAGTTGACTCCCCAGCTCCAGTCTCGTTGATGGGCACTCCGCAGACCTCAGTGGAACGGGGCAAGATAATGTGAATGTGTCAGCACAAGTCAGTCATCTCTGGAGAAACAGCTGGAAATAGGCGAGGTCTTCAACCAATGTACTGCGGGCACTTGGGTAGAGAGTTACCGTCCAAAAGGTAAGAAAGTACACTGAAGCCGCTGCTTTTCTAAACGAATCCCAGGGACCACCTTTACTCACATTTCCACTGGTGTTTTAAATGCAGGTCCCCAGGCTCTAAGAAGACCTTCTGAATCAGAGTCCCTCACATTTGGTCAAGGAATCAGCATTTTAGAAAGCTGACGAGGGGACTGTTGTTTTCACCAGGATTTGAAAACCTCTGGTCTAACACATTCCTTATTTCCCACTGGTAAAATCCATTTTCAGAATGTATCTGGTGCCACATCGCTGATTATCCAATCTGGTATAGAGGACAAGCAACACAGGGCCCAAAGTCATGAAGGATTATTTTCTAATTCCAGCTCAGACAGTAATTAACTATGTCATTTTATTTAAGTCTAACCTTAAAATAAAACCAACTTTGAGCCTTTTTCTAGACTGAGCACTGGTTCTCCACTTACAGCTGGTTCTTCTTTCCCTTCTCTCGCAAATCCCACTCCAAAGACATCGAAAGCATACAAGTTCCTATTTTTAACAGTGATAACCCTCCACACACTTAAGAGTCATAGATCTAGACTAGAACAGCCCCTGATCTTCCAAACTGACAGGTAGAAATACTGAGATGTGCCCAAGGTGTAGTTTGCTAGTATTGGCATGGAAACAAACATTCAGGTTTTTAGGTTCTGATTTTAAGTAATATATAATTCAACTTCTCACTCCCTGAAGAGAACAATGCCTATACTGACCATAAGAAACGGCTGTGAGGACAAAATGAGATATTATGTATTGTATTTTCGTAGGTAAAAAGTACCCATCTGTTCTAGCCATTTCCCACTAGTGCTTAAAGCTTTTTTGCATCTTCATGACTTTGCTCATAGAGTTTTCATTCCTTGGAATACCTCTCTTTGCCATATTTGCATAACAAAATTCTCACAATCATCAAGGCCTAATCTTTGGATTCTGCACACCCAAAATCAATGTGGGGAGGGCGGTTTTCCCCCACACCACCAAGCAACTCTTGGACACCAGCTGGGTGTCCTACAATTCAACTTAATTCTGACACTACCTACCTGGAGAGAGTATCAGACTCCACCGGTAAAGGGCCCAGTCTTTAAACCTACAATCTCGGGTCGGGTTGAAAGTCCCCGCCTTCTAATCAGTGGTTGCTCCCCTTACTACACAGCCCTACGTACTTTCCAACAATTAACACCCCCCACTTGGCACTTCCGACACCAACTGCCAGGTCCAAGTTGTGCTTATGAGTGACTGGCTATAGATCAGAGATTCCAATGACCCTTCCTTGGGTTCATTTAATTTGCTACAGAGGCTCACAAAACTCAGAGAAACATTTTACTTACCAGATCACCGGTTTATCATAAATGGATAGAACTCAGGAACAGCCAGATGGAAGAGGTGGAGAGGGCAATGTATGTGGGAAAGGGCGTGAAGCTTCCACTCTCCCCAGTCCCCATGGTTCACCAACCTGGAAGCTCGCTGAACTCCATCCTTTAGGGGTTTTAACGAGGCTTCATTACAAAGGCATGATTGATTAACTCACTGACCACTGGTGATTAATTCAACCTCCAGGGGTTCTCCCCTCCTCTGAGGTTGGGGGGTGGGACTGAAAGTCCCCGCCTTCTAATCACATGGTTGCTCCCCTTACTACAAGGCCCTAGGTACTTTCTAACAGTTACCTCATTAACACAACAAAAGACATTTATCACTCTCCTCACTTAGCAAATTTCAAGGGTTTTAGGAACTCTATGCTGGAAGAGGGGACAAAGACTACTTATATACTTCTTCTTCTAAGTCACAATATCACACTTAACTAAGAGACTTTCCTAATATTCCCCTTGTCCAGCTTCCAATTTAAATGAGACTCCTTAGCACTATCAGCCTTAGACCAGGCAGAGAGGTCCCTGCCCCATCCTTCCCTTGAGAGGGTCTATCTCTAGCCCTGTTCCTGCCATGCCATTGCCCATGGGGTAAAGAATCTAGGGGAACGAGGGAGGTGTGTACACAGTCAAAGCCCTTGTCTCCCACCTTCCAGAACATATCTGGTACCCCCAAACTTAAAATGTACTGCCCAGCAGGCCCTGCGCCCACTAGTAGGGCCTTGATGGGTCTCTTCTTTGACTTCCTGAGGACAGACCCCAGGGTGCTTGTGTGTGCACCCCTACCCTTGAAGATAGGTCAAGGTACAGGTGTTTGTGAGACAGGGGTGTGGGGAGGGTGGATGGAACATGGATATGAAAAGGAAGTGTACGAAAGGCCTCTTCCTGTTCTGACCTGTGGAGGTGACCCCACAAATATTAGTACACCTTAAACTTACACAATGTATGTCTCAACTATATCTCAATAAAGCTGGAAAAAAAAAAAAACGAAAGAAATGAGCCTATTTTTTAGATTCTAAGGGGGTCAGCAAACTTCTTCTCACACGGAGAGATTTTAGGTTCCACAAGTCATACAACTCCTCAGCTATGCAGTTGTAGCATGAAAGCTGCCATAGCTAATACGAATGGGCATGGTTGAGTTGTAATAAAACTTTATTTAAAAAAACAGGTGGTGGGCTGGATTTGGGCCATGGGCTGTTTGCTGACAACTCCATTAACTCTGTTTCTCTTTTCTAGCCCTTACAGCATTCTGTCTCATGTTCTACAGTGATCTCCTTCCCTCTCTCATTTCTATTATGAGAAGTTTGGCTGCATGGCCGAATTTAGTGGCTATCCAAAGAGTATATCACATTACACAAAGAAACAGAATTAAAATCCAGGGTGCCCTTGGTGGTTTGACAAGCAGAATACTACTGGTGCTAATACAGCATTTAACCCAAGGCCACATTTTGTTTTTAAAGTAGGACTAGGCAACTCCGATTTACAGACTAGAGGTGGCATGTAAATGTCACTTGTAACTCTGCTAACCATGTGGTAAATTTGTGTCCTGATTTACCTTTAAAAATATATTCTCCTGGGACTTTCCTGGCTGGCCAGTGGTTAAGACTCCACGCTTCCATTGTAGGGGGTGCAGGTTGGATCCCTGGTCGGGGAAATAAGTTCCCGCATGCCGTGTGGTGCGGGCAAAAATTTTAAAAATATATATTATAATATATATATTATAATATATATATATTATAATATATATTATATATATTATAATATATATATTCTCCTTATGTTAGTGTCTTAGCAACACTTTGGTTAATAAGCAGTTACTAAGTGTGTACTTCTGGAAATATAAAGACAAATAAGGCACAACCTTGCCCTGAAAAAGCTGACCCTTTCATGGAATAATTTGTATACTCCCTCAGGGAAGAGATTATGTGTGATGCCTCATACCTCCAGGACCTGAGACACCGCGCCCCCATACAGCAGGAGCTCACTAAATGATACTTCTATTACTGCCCTCTCAGAGAGGTGAAAAAGGTGACCCTGTGGAAATTCACCAGACCCCTAAGTTCTTGGCCAGTGAATTTCACTTCCTCTGCAGCAAAGACATTCAAACCGTGAGTGATTTGTCCTTTTCATGTACTAAATCATTGTGATCAAAGAAGTGGTGGTGTAGCCAACCTCTTCTCTTCTCCACAAAGAACTTAAAGAGCCCTGTGTGAGGGAGAATACTAACTCAGGGATGCTTCCACTGTCAGTAACAATCTGCACTAACATGGGGTGGTGATGGGGGAACTGGTTTATTTTGTGTTAGGACCTGTGCTTGTCACCCTGTGGCACTGTTGAGGTGCCCAACATTTACAGGGCATGCCCAGTAGCCAGCACCGCTTTTTAAAAAAATGTATTTATTTATTTTTTAAGTTTTCGGCTGCACGGCATGTGGGATCTTAGTTCCCTGACCATGGATGGAACCTGCACCCCCTGCACTGGACATGCAGAATCCTAACCAGTGGACTGCCAGGGAAGTCCCCAGCACTGCTTTTTGAAGAGCTCACTCTTCCCTCTACGTCCTTGAGGCTCAATATGAGGTCCTCATACCAACAATATCGTCATCACAGTATCACCTGGGAGTTTGTTAGAAATACAGAATCTTGGCTCTATCTTAGATCTATGGAATCAAAATCTCCTGGGTGATCCTGATGCAATTCAAGTTGGAGAAGCACAGACGTGTAAGACCATATACCATTCAGCTCTCTATCCCTGAGCAAAGCAAGACAACACAGGCCACGAGGGTACGGTTATTTCCATTCACATCAGTTTCTTGCTAAAACAGCAATTAAGGTGAAGAATATTGTTCTTTCATCTAGAACTACAAGTAACAAAGTAATGCCCACTGCTACCAGTGCACTTTGCATGTATAATCTCCTCCTTCACTAGAAAGCACTGACAAAGTCAATTCTGCATGGATTTACTTCCATGCCTTTGTCTTTATTGGCACTGCAATGCATTTACCTTCACTGCTGGCTGTGGCAGCATGCCCAGGTTCGCCACTCAAATGCCTACTGTAATACAGGATCACAAGCAACGAGATGCTGGAAACCGGCCAGTCTCCTAGCCTTTCTTGTCACAAAGTTACTTGGATGGGCAAGGCACAGGAGGGGAATGGGTAACAACAGGATGTCCTAGCAGCCAGATATACAGAAACTGAGAGAATGAAGTTGAACAGAGGAAAAAAAAAAAACCCAGACATGGTGAAAAACAATTTTGAACACTGGAATCAAGCCAAGTACTGTTGGGAAAAATCCTATCAGTGAGGAGTGTACAACAACCAAGAATGTGTTGACAGACCAAAAAAACTGACTAGAAGAGCTGCAAACAGCTTCCAACTCTGCACATTGAATTGGCACCCACAATGTAGGTTGTGCAAAAACCACAAGTGAAGATCCGTTCATTCAATCAGCCAACTATTCATTGGGATCTATTATGATGAGTGCTGTATGCTGGGTTAGTCTTTTCAGAGATGCCTCAGGGCTTTCTGAAGCTTTCATTCTAACAGGAGAGAGATACAGATAAACTAATTACAGTAAAATAAGTGCTTTAGCAGGAATTTGTATTCTGATCATTGGGGGTGATGAGATGCATTGGAGAAGTTGAGGAAGGCTTAACAGAGGAGACAACTGAGATGGGTATTGAAGGATGAGTAAGAGTTTTCCAGGCAGAAATTAATGGGAAGGTTATTCTCAAGAGGTCTGTGTGTGTGTGTGTGTGTGTGTGTGTGTGTGTGTGTGTGTGTCTGTGTCTGTGTATTCAGCATTGTGAAAGAATATGCATGCTGAGAAGTCATTTTGACTGGAGTATGAAATGAAGCTAAAAAAGAATTCTTGAGCCAGATTGTTAAAAAAATGACTGTCAGGCTAACCCTTTTGCAGTTAATCCTGTAAGCACCTAGGACTTATGGGAGGATTTTAAACAAAGGAACAACAGGATCAGGTATAAAATTAAACGTTGATAAAGATCATTTTATATAGATAACAATAGTTGTCAGTAGCATCACCTAAGGATCAAAAAAAACCAAACCACCAAGGATAACAACAACGGTGATCATGGGGACTTTTTGTGGAACTTGGAGAGTTAGAAACAAGAGGGTAAAGGGAAAATGTATAATCAAATACGCCTCTCAAAGGGATATTGGATATTCCCGCATTCAAGCAGCTACTTTGTGCTAGCCACTCAATAGCTTTTCTTGAAGCAATAATAAAGGAAGCCTTGTTCATCATTGCAGCTGGCTAGATCTGCCCAATTTACAATTTCCCCAAACTCAATCACTACATTTTTCCCCTTTCCTACATTAAGGGCTATTGCAATTTGCATTTTATATTAGATTCAAAATTTCAAATTAAAATATGTCACTTATTTAAAACATTTACATTTTAATGCCAGTGTGAATTTGGTACTGTCCATTACATTTAACTTTATTTCATTCTTTAAAGAACAGGAAAATAAATCAGCACTTATAGAAGTTGTATCACTTGTAGAAGTTATGGAAGATGTATATATATATATATATATATATTTCCAAATGATTTAGCATTTGCTCTACTTTCTTCATTAAAATGCACATCCTAAATTATGTCCATTTTGGGCTTTTAAATGTTGGTCTTAAAACTTGCCAATAAAATGAAAGTAAATGTTCTTTTAAATGGGCTCTCTACCTCAAATCATTTAGACTTTTAATTGTCCTCATATGTCGAGTTTTTGAACGATAATTACAAAACAATATATGTGACTTGACTACCGAGCTCTTTGCTTACGAAAGTTATGATTCAATTGTACACATTTTGTAGCTACCAAATCTCATGCTTTGATAGTAGTATTGTTTTAATACAGTGGGTCATGAATAGCAATGATTACTCAATCTCTGAAGATTAAGGTAAGTGGTAAAGATTAAGGTAAGACATTTTCTTGAGTACAGAAAGAAACAGAAAACTAGAATGTAATGATATCTCTTTAGAATTTACTGCTGTCTAAATATCACTTTAAGTGAAGTGGTCTTTCAAGAACAACCAGCAAAAATCTTATTTTGAAAGGCTTGTTGTTTCTGATGGCCTGGCCCCATAGGAAGTGTTCTCTAAATTTAATGGTGCTTTCAACGTATACACAGCATCACTGGTCTGTCTCTACCAGCTCCATATTTCAACATATAAAAGTACTGGACTTCCAAGAAGAGAATGCACTCTCTTGGCATCTAAGTAGATCATGTGACTACCACAGCTACTCTTAATATGAAGCCAATCAACATAAATGTAATACATCTTTAGTCAAAGCAGTATACCCAAGGCCCTAAAGCTGTATGCTTTCATGTGCTGCAGTAGGAAAGCTAAGTCTTGACAGATCCGTAGCATCTTATACTTGCATAGACTGGTAGGCACCCAGGCCTATGTCATGCCCTCAAGAGAGAAACTCTGTCTACTAAGTAACAAAATCAAATTTTGGAGATGAGAACCCCTGCAAGCAAACTCTTTACAGGAATCCAAAGCCCCCAAGGAACTCTCTTCAGATACTGTCGGTTCCTGTACAGATGGACTCTGCTATGTGCGTGGTGAACATAGCCATTAACTATTACTCACTCTCAGGATTTTAATAGAAGGATCACTATCTATATAAACATGGCTTTTTTCTCAACCCACTAGAGATTCTTGAACCCACCCACCAGTAACTATTCTGAAGTAATCAAACTCCATCCACCCACAACTAGCAGAGGAGTAACAAAGTGAAGTACGCACAAGTAGCAATAAAAACGTTAGAAAAAAGTGGTTCTTTCCAAAATAGTTAGAAGAAAACTTACAATGTTTCAATCTAAGGTAGTACCCAGGCAACAATGGGAAGTTTTCCATTCTTCTCTTTTCCACTCCCTCTTCCATTTCTCACCTTTTTTTCTGGTGGTAAAAAAATTAATGACCTTTAGAAGAAAGAGGTGAATTTCTGAACATATCAATCTTGGAGAAAGGAAATGATGCTGTATGAAGAACACACAAGAGAATGAAACAGTGAGAAGAAATGGCAACAGATTTCTTCACAAATTGTCTGTTTAGTGAATTCCAACGTCAACATCTTTAAAGTATTTTTAGTGGAAGAAGAAAAATATATATGCACCATCCACCCCTGACTTAATGTAAGCCTCTGCATCTATAGCCAGAGATCCACAGAATAAACTACGGGGATATTCTGTCATCCAGTTTAATTACACCAGGCTTGGCAGGCAGTAAAACATTTGTAAATTCTCTGGAAAAGACTAAGCTATATGAATGAAATATAGAAGAATGAATGTATCTTATTAGAATAGGCAACTGATGATTGGGAAAGAGACAAAATGAAAACATCCATTCAATAGTCAGAAATAATACTTTTTGTTTTGAGTTATAAAAGGTTTCCAGTTATAACTGTTTTTCAGTGTTTTCACAAATAAAGATAGAAGAATAAAGTATCTATTTTCTATTGAATCTCCCACACTAAAACCTACATTTGTGATGCACAGAAGAATACCTCATTATAATTATTATTTTTTCTATTTATAAAATGTGAAAAAGAACCAAAAAATTTAAATATGTTGAATAATCCAAGCTGTCATTGGAAATGCAAAAGAAAAAAAAGAAAGAAAAGTGGTTATTCATTAAAATGCATGGGGGAATATTATGTTTTGTCAGCTCTTTAACTCTTGAGGAGTTCTCAGTTATCGTGTAAATCATCTTATCGCAATATTTAAACAATTTCCCATGTTAGAGAATATTCAGTTGTCAGTAACTTTTTAAATTATGTGAAGTTTAACTGGTATAAAGTAAAGAAAAACAGTGTCAATTGATTTTACTGACACGTGAGCTACCAACTATTGCTGAATATTTGTATATCTTTGTCCTTTACTAGATGAACCTAATAAAACCGGGTATTTTTGTCTATATCTAGAGCAGATATTCTCTTCCCATGGTGCTAATTAGTCAAACTTTAATTTAGAAGAAAGCATTCATGTTGTAATATTTTTGATTTCTGTTACACATCATGTGAGTTATGTGCCGTGACACACTCAATAACAGCCACCATTTATTGAACCCCTAATACATGTCAGGCCCTGTGATAAAATACTTTAACTGTATCATCTTATTTAAATCTTCACAACAGTATCATTAGGTTTGGATGATTACTATCTCTATGTTATAAAATATTTATTCATTTAACATTTTTTTCACCAAATTTACAGCTTTCTTGGTGCTTGGGATACCTCAGTGAACTAAACAAAGATCCCTGCTCTTGTGGAGCTAAAACTCCAGCAATAACCAATAAGCATAATAAATAAATAACCTAGGAAAAGTGTTACAAGGTAGGAGGTGCCTAAAAAAAATTAAAAAGTGGAGGTGAACAAGGAGTTCAGGAGTGTGGAGGTGGGGGTGTTGCCATTTTAGGGGGTGTGGTCAGAGTAGGTCTCACCGAGATGACACATACATGCCAAAATGACACATAAATCCAAAGATGATGGAGGTGAGAAAGTCAGCCTTGAGCCTTCTGGGAAATGATGCTCCAGATCAAGAGAACAGCCAGTGCAAAGGTCCTAAGGTAAGAATTTACCTATCATGTTCAAAGAATAGCAAGTTGGGGGTGGAGGGAAATAAGAAATTGAGAAATGGCTGGATGAGTAGAGGAAGTGAAGTCAAAGAAGCAACATAAGACAGTATCTCTAGGCCACTGTAAGTATTTTGCTTTTACTGTGTGTAAAATCAGCAACCTTTGCAATGCTTTGAGCAACAAAGTGATATGACCTGATGTCCAGTGTCAAAGGACAACTGTAGCTGCTGTATGGATAGCAGGTTATAGACAGAAATGTCAGAGGCAGAGGCAGTTAGGAGGAAAGAGATGAAGGAGGCTCTGACAAAGGCAATAGTAGTAGAGGTGGTGAAAAGTGGTTAAATTTTGGATATGTGTGAAGATAGTACCAATGGGGCGTGATGACACATTGGATGAGTTGTGCAAGAGAGGGAGAGGAATGATGGACGATTCCAAGATTTGGGGACTGAACAAATGAAGGGATGAAACCAACAAAGATGGGAAAACTGAGTAGAGTAGGTTTGGATGGGAAAAGAGAAATTCAGTTTTAGACAAGATAAGTGACAAATGTCCAGTCAGACATATGTGTTTGGAGTTCAGGAGAGAGACCAAGATGGGGAAATAAATTTAGGAGGAGGTGACAGAAATGGAATTTATAGCCATGCAAGGGGATGAAATCACTAAGGGTTGAGTGTAGACTGAGAAGATGACCTAGAGTTGAACCAAGGACATTCCAACATGAAGAAGAAAAGAGATGAGACCAGCAAAGGAGACTGAAAAGGAGCAATGAAACAGAAGTTAAACCAAGAGATGGTGCTATTCTAAAAGCCAAGTGAAGAAAATGGACCAAGGACAAGGAATGATCCATTTTACAAATGCTGCTCACAGATTAAGTGAGATGAGGATGGAAAATTGACCATTGGCTATAGTGAGAAAATGAAGGAATGTTCTTAACTGCTATATTTTAACAATATAACGCGTTAAAGTAATAATAAGGATTACCAGTGATTGTGTGACTACTATTTGTCAAGCACTGCATTATATGATTTACAAATGTTATTTTTACCTTTCCCAATAATCCTAAAGGTAGGCATTCTTTTCTCTTTAGAGATCTTCAAACCAAAACTCCAAACCACTAAGTGACCTGTCAAATATTACACAGCTTATAAATGTTAAAGCCAAAATTGGAACTCAGTCTTGCCTTGGTCCTAAAGCCAATTCTAGTATACCATGATTATCTTCTGCAATCAGGAGAGGATATATTAATACTAGGAAGGAGAGTAAAAATGAAAATGTAATGCTTTTTTTAAAAGCTTCTTCTTGGGACTTCCCTGGTGGTCCAGTGATTAGGACTTCGCCCTTCCATTGCCGGGGGTGCGGGTTCAACCCCTGATCGGGGAACTAGGATCCTGCATGCTATGTGGTATGGCAAAACATAAAATGAAAAAAAAAAAGCTTCTTCTTAACGGAGACTTATATGTAGGCAAAAAATTGAAAGGAAGAAGAGCCACAAAGCTAAAAATCATGTTTTATCACCTTGTAATTTATAAAAACTATAGTAGCTGCCTAAATATATGTTCCAGTCTATTCTTGCTTTGCTCACCTCAAAAATTATTGTCAGACTGATGGTCTTAAAACATTGTTTTCTACATTATTGATGTAACCAGAACCTTTGGCTATAGGTTCTAAGCTCCCAGCTTCGCATTCTGGGTATTTTATTAACTGACCTGTTAGTTTAGGGCATGTGATGGTCTATGTTCTGACCTGAGGAAAGGGATAGACATTACCTTTAGTATATAAATAACATTTCATCATGAACAAAACCTTTGCAATGCTAATGCCTTATATCTACCAAGCTTCGCTAACTGTGTTATTTCATTAAACTCCTTCTCCTGCTATTATCTTGCTGAGACCAGGACACCTTGGGAGATCCTGCCTTCCTCCCCCCCTTCTTCCCTCCTTTCTTTGATAATTTATTGAGTCATATTATGGCCAGGCAGTCTCCTAAGCACCAAAGATATGTGGTGAACCAGACAGATGAAGTCCTGTCCTCTCACCCTTATATTCAAGTGGGGAAGACACACAGAAGTAACTTTTTTTACATGGTAAATTTGATGAGAAAAAAGACATGGCCAGTCATGGCTTAGGAGCACATAATGTTCTTAGGAAAACAGTCTTTTCTGTGGTGGGGAACACTCAGCATTCAGAAATCAAAGTTATTTCAGTTAGCACTTGGAAGGCAAGTGAAGAGGAGAGTTGCTTAAGCTTGTGGCAGAAATACTTCATAGGCAGGATTGCCAGGAGCCTCAGAGCCCTTGGTTTAAGCTTATTATATTCAGTGGTCAGTGTCCTGGTCTATGTGGCTCTTGTTTGATTGGACACTGAGGTAAGAATTCACCACATTTTGTGCATTGCCCTAAGTTATCCCACACTTTAGTATTCTCAATATAAAATTAGACTAGGTCTCATACAAATAAGTTTATCCAAGAGACTATCCTTCAGTATTAAATAATTTCCAATTACCTTTTGAGATTCTCAAAACGGAAATTTGTGTATAGGTAAATACATATTTTGGGTGCTGTATTTCTCTCTTGGGGTGGTACAGACAATTATAATAGCTAACTCTATTTAACATCTGTGACTTAACTAATGATTCCAGTTACGTTCAACTGAATTCTCAATTTTCTTAATATCCTTCAGTTTCCAAAATCTGGACTGAAGCCACATGATGAGGCTTTATCATATGTATTCTTTTTTATATTTTTGTACTCATAGCCATAGTAACATTGAAACTAACAATAAAACTAATAATATTGGGTTAGCAGGAGTTTCAGAACTAATAAAGGATGAGTTTATATCTACTAGGATTTGAGGCTCTGATTCCAGGAAATTGGGGGAGTCCAAGGAAGATACTTAGAGCAATAACCCACACCTTCTCTGATTATGATCTTAAGAAATTAAAGCTAATTTTACCTTGGAAACAGGAAATAGTAATTCTTTTTTTTTTTTACTTATAAGTATAGATGAGGTTAAGTAACTTCTGATGCACAGTCTGTTCCAATAGGCATCACTCATCTCCAATACCACCTACGTAATCTCTTGCGTAGGAAATTTAACATGACTTACTTACTTTAAGGGATGGGACACTCTGTGTGGCAAAGCTGAAATCAATTTACTCAAGTCTATGAGGATAAAAGAAAAGTGTGCTGGGCACAAATAGCATGATGCAAACAGTAAAAACAGAACCACTTATGAGCCTGAAGATGTGAAGTTATATTGCATGAAAAAATACAAAGTGAATATATAGAGATGTTGAAATCCCTTTAATAAGCTTTATAATATGTATTTGAAAAAATAAAACATATACATCCATAAACACAAGGGGAGTCATGTGATAGAAAAGGAATAGTATCTTCATTGAGTTCTCAGTTTTTAAAAAATACCATAAACTTTTTTTTAATACAAAAGTCATTCCAGGACCAGAGAAGGAATGGTTCAAATATTTTAGAGTACGCCCAGTAGTGGTGCTATGAACTACATTTTAAAAAAAAAATCTTTTAAAATACTTAGTAGCATGCATCTTTAATTGCTTTGGCAATGAGTAACTTCTTCTTTCTAGCCTAGTGCTTGTATTTAACATCGAGAAGTTAGATAATCTGGAAGTACTTGCTGAACTGAATTGAACTGACCATCTAGTCAAATGTCAAGTCAAGTGAGGGGAAAAATAGTCAAAGTGGTTGTTTATTAAAGTGAACATAAGTTAATGAATAATTATTTCAGTTATAGTAGGGAGATTTTATACGTCTGCAAGGAGGTAGACTAAGTTCATTCCTATTCAAATTTTCTACAATTTGATGAATGGTTGCCCCTTTAGACACAGTCACTGGTTTTAAAATATTACTGGCACAGTTGGTCTCACCGTATTTAACTTGATTGAATACATTTATAGGAAATAAAAAACAGAAGGTGCTCCTATCACCTCACTAGGGCTGAAGAAAGCATTAAAAAATCTAAAGGAACGGTACTACTCCCTTCACATTAAGGAAAGAAATTAATAATTTTCAATAATATAAAAATGAATAGTGTTATATGAAACTATTCCTTTCAGTGAAAATTGAACTCTATTTTGAATATGATTTCAAATACATCATATTCAAAATTAGCACCCCCCCGCCCCCACTAGTCCAAATCACAGACTGACTAACGCTAATGAACCACTGCTTTCACTCCTTCTGTTCTGTGCCAGTAAAACTAAGTTCAACTCATTCCACTACCACTCAGTTCATCGAGCCTTGCCTTCTGCCAACTTTCAGAGTCTCTCTTAAGCCTTGTCCCCATACAACCCAAACAGCTGTCTTATTATCTTTGGAATTCAGAGAACTCGGCCCTACACTACTCTGCTCCATTTTCTTGCCCTTTCCTTGACCTCTCACCAACTGCTCCCCTTAACTTTAGAATCAAACACATAAACCACTGAAGAAAAACCGGTCCTACGTAAACACTCTGGGCCTCGATTTTTGACTCCTTCCTTTCTCCCTATGGAAATCCAGGGCACATAGGAGATGCTCATTAAATACTGATGGTCTGATAACTTACAACAGGAGTAATTATAATATGGATTCAAGAACATTCCTCAGAAAACCACATTTTCTGAAACTTAACTACACAGAGCAAGGCCTTGTACTCAAAAATATTTAGGGTCTTTACCCCTTTAAACAAATATTTAAGATTTCCCATTATTTCCTAAGTAATTTCCTAAGGACTCATTGCAGCATGCTTCAAGGGGCAAAGGAATAAAACGTCTTGGTAAGAGCTTCCAAATTCCTTCCATTGCCCTCTTCATGGCCTAGGTACCCATCCGGTAGCTGACAGCTCACGGCTGAGTCCTTCACTGGGCACTGCCCTCAGGAGCTGCAGGAAAACTGTCTTGTTAAAGATTATACCCCCTTCCAATGGGCAGCCCATAGCCAGTGACTGCCTGATGTGGGAATAGAAAGTTCCTACCCTTGACTCAATTTCAGACAATTTTGATTTGCTAAGGGCAGACTTGCAAGCACGCTGCCATCAATTTCAGAAGCAACTAAACCTAATTTCTCCAGGGAACCCAACAGAACACGTGTGTCTTCCCCACTAGCCCATGCACTTTTGAAGGCAAGAACTCTATTTAGCATCTTCAGCCCATGCTAAGCATGATCCTTACAACAGCCAGGGGCCCTGAAATAGTATTTCTTATTCATTTACATGAAGGAGTTAATCAATTAAAATGCATATTGGAAGGAGCAATTCTGCTAATTTAATAGGATTGAAGGACACTGGTTACCAAGGACTAGCATAAGCCATACTTCCTGCACGAAAATCATCTGAGACATGGCTGTGGCAGCACCAGAATTTCAGTATAGGAAGATCTGAACCTGTGTCACTGTGGCTGAAAGGGGCATCAAACTCAAAAGTGGAAGCTGAAATGGTAGGGCACTTTGGAGAATATTGAGAAAGCATCCAATGTCCATAGTAAGATAGGGTAGGAAAGGGAAGGAAATACTGACAGAGGTTGCAAGTGTTATGCTGAAGCCCTCCTCAGGCACACTCTAGCGCTCCAATGACCTCAAAATTTTTTTAATTTAGAAATTCCTATGCTCCATTCCACCACTGAATCAGAATCTTCAGGGCTAAGGGGGTGAGTTTTGACAACAGCTAGCTTATGTTACTTTTTATTTTAGCTGAATTCTAATGATCAAGCCCATAATATTTAGCTTGTGCCTAAGTAAATTGCATTCCTTTTCATTTTATCTTCAATGTTTGGCCATTTCCCAACTTACTAGAATTTCCAATACAAAGTGATCAGAAAAAGTATGGAAAAAACAATCCCTACTGGTTTCTTTTCTTCTACTTATTAGAAATGTAGAAGTATTTGATGAGGGAGAGAATGCAAACTCAGCTAAAACGAAGGGTTTTGTTTGTTTGTTTTAGGAGGCTCACTTTTGATTCCCATCTATAATTCCAAATTTTTATATTTATTGGTAGTTAACAAAACAGTTCACACATGCTAGGGATAGATCCTATTTTCTTATTACTGAATGTATATTATATTCTAAAGCAAAATTCTTTTTCCACGGGATCTTAATATAAAGCCATTTTGGAATTTATATTTCTACCTTGCCATTAAATTATATAAAACACTTTCCTTTATTCTTTTCTGCCCAGCTGCCTTCTCCAACTTCCCCTTCCCCCCAAACGGATTGCCCCTTTGGGGTCACTTTGCTGTTGCCGTCATTGTAAAGAAAGAAACTTTAAACATTCTCATTGAAGAGTTACATTTAAACCACAGCATTTTTGTTAGGGTGGGTGGCAACTTTCTAACACTACTAAGCAAAGATAGTTTGAACAGGTAAGCCCCATTATAGAATGTTGCCTTCTGTGGTAATTGTAAACTTCGGCCTCTGTATTTATCTAGCAGTGCCAACAGTGGTTTAGTCTTAGGAGGAAAGAAGCAAGGAAATGAAGAGAGCCCAGGATGGCTGTTTGAGAGCAGAGGTTCAACATGAAGGTGTTTGGAATGAAGATGGAATTCAGGAGGAGTCCTGGGGAAATTCACAAAACTGGGAATCAAAGGTACCCTGGGGATACAGACTCTTACATTGTTCCTCTTCTTCCTAAAGCATAAATCTGAGTAGGTCATAAAATGTTATATTTTCCTTATGCTCATGAAACCTCGATCCATTAGCTCCTGACTGCCAGACCTGGGGACTTGGGGCTTCTGCCTTATCTTCTTACATTCTGCATCGAATACCGCATTTCCTGAGGAAAGTAGAACCGGCTCTTCGCTAAGCGTACTCCACTTGCTCCTACTTAAAACAACTTTGTTCTTGATCTTCCCTCTACCTGGAATGTGATATCTTCTCCACACCAAAGGGAACCCTTCAAAGTCTAACGCCAACCTTACCTCCTTTAACAAGCCTCTTGTAATCCCCCCAAGTGTGTGTGTTCCGACCCTTTCCTGAGCCTGTAGCACACTTGACACGTCTCTTAGAAGTATACACAGTAGACAACCTTGCATTATAGTTGTATAGGATTTTGTGGATCACCTCTACCCCTGACTAACCTCATTTGGGCCCAGACATATGACATCACTCATTCCTATATCGTTTGTTGCAGGCCCTCTTACAGCGTGCTGCACACAGAAGGCGCTCAAACATCTACGGTAGGAGTGGAATGAAGGAAGGGGGAAGGGAAGGATGGAGAAGGAAGTGATGGAAGGAAGGAAGGAAGAAGGAAAGAAAGAAAGGAAGGAAGGAAGGTAAGGAAGAAGGGAGGGAGGAAATTAGGAAGGAAGGGTCAGCCATTTCTTCTCCCTCTATTTGTAGGTTACAAACTACTTAATATTAACCATCACTCCCTTATGACTCAACTTCTTTTACTTTCCTCAATCCGCAGTTTTTGTCTCAGTTTACAATGCAACGTGAGTTTGGGAGAACACTGATCTAAAATGGATCTGCTGTCACTAAATGCTTTAGCATTCATCCATGTAACACTGATGTACTGATGACATACTATATGCCATGCACAGCACTGGGCTCTGGAAATATGAAAGAGACAGACCCCAGCCTCCTGGAGCTAAGCTAAGCGCTTCCCTCATGGTGAGGAGCGCACAGAGAGGCTTGCTCTGTGACTGTGCTATTATGGGCCCTGGAGGAGAACCCCTACGAGGGAAAGCAGCAGAGTCCAAACGCCCTGGAGACCCCTTGAATGCATTTACTCTGCACACTATGGAGCTGGGAGCCTCTTGAGTACCATTCAGAGGTTCTGTCATGGTGAGAACAATTAGGGGCTTTAACAGGGGTATTCAAAAGCCAAGCACTGACAGCCACCAGATTCATTGGTTGCATTCAAATTTTCTCCCCTGGCCATGCGAAGCTTTGTTTACACAAGATACTTGATACCATTCTAAGTTTCTCAGTTTTACATTTTTACTGCTGTGTTTAGCTCCCCTGCCTGTATTCCTTCTGAAATAAAGTTCATGGAGAGACTGGGAACATCGCAGCATTCACAGCCAGTATCATTTCTTCAAACAAGAAGGATGGGCGGCTGGAAGGCACTGCAAGACCCAACCTGAATAAAAGTATGTCTTCCACAGTCCCCTCCCCACCTTATCATCTAAAATGCAGTCTATTGAAGCCATTTTTTCTGGGTTGCAAAAAAATTAATGGCATATTCTCTCCAAATGTCACTATTATAATACGAAGGGGAGAAGCCTATTATTCCAAACTTTTCCCTCTAGCATAGGATTCACATGTTAAACATCTTGACAAATACCACACACACACACACACGCACGCGCGCGCACACACACACACACACACACACACACACACACACACACCTACCTGTATCTCCTTCCCTTAGTAGCTGTGTGGTGGTAACTTGGCAAACTTGATAAAAATAATACTGTCTTCATTATTCCCAAGTTGGTTCATTATGGTCTACGGAAGCAGAGGGACCCTGTCAATGAAGAAATGAAGTAGGAAATTCCATCTCTTCAAAGTAAGATAAAATGTGGCTAAAAGATATTTTGATAAGACCCCTTGGTGGAAGACTTTGAAAACCAGAAGGCAACATGCAATAGTGCAAGAATGATAGCAGTCCTAAATGCCAGGGATGTCCAGAGCAGATGCGCAGGAGAGTCAGGAAAAAGGCGGGGCTCCAAAGAAAAGCAGTTCCCTGCTAATGAGAAAGAGGATAGTACGGAAAAGGCAAGGAGGCCCCACCAGTGACCTATTTTCTCAACTCTTTCTGTATTGTGTTTCTAGAGATCAGATGAGGTCAAGAATGGCAGAGCGTGCATAAAGTCCACAAATTCTGAGAGGGGGTGCTATGTGAGTAATAACAAGTCAATAAAGTGAGCTAAAAGATTAGATGCACTAAAATTCGCCTCAACAAGAACAACTACTTTTCTTATGCCGCACACTACTAAAAAAAAATCATATGCCAGGATATATTGTTATGAAACTAAAATACTCAATTGAAGGCTTGTGTCACATCAAGAAACCGGAATCACGCATCATGGGAGCGCCAAAGAACTGTGAGACCCTGGAAACTTAATTTCATTCCTCTGATTCAAAATTTCCTTGTTGGCTAAAATGATATAATGGGGCATCCTTTATTCCTACACTGTATATAATTTCATTAGGTTTTTATGAAGCCATAGTAATCACCTCTGGCTATATTTATAAATCATTCATTTTCATTTTGACTGAAATAAAGATTATTTTAATGCAAATATTTTTGTAATATTAGACAATTTTACATTATAATAGATGAACACTAAAATTTGAATGTGAATTTACCTGTGTTGGAACTTTAAATGTATGTTTTTTAGGAAATTAGATACTCCAAGTCTATCCATCCAAAAATCCAACTCCTTTGATCCACATTCCACCACGTTCATCTTCCTTTCTTTTTGTATGTAAGATAAACATAATTCATGTGCATATGCCATGCAAGTATTTTGGCTCTAGACATATACGGCTTTTATTTACGAGGGCCACAGGAATTATTCCAAGGGATCTAGAATTGTCATAGATACCAATCTTCCTATGTAGGTAAATATATTTCAAAGATATAAGTAGACCCTGTTGTGACTAAACACAAATTCATTTTTTAAAGACATTATATTTGTAATAATTTATTGTTGTTATTATTATGCATCCTCTCAATCAACTGATACTGAAAGTACAACTATGATTAAGGGGTCTTCCAATTTTTTGCAATTAAAAAGGGGAACTTTACACCAAAGAATGATGAAGATCATTATACTAAGTCACAGTTGTATTACATGTAAACATTGACAGGGTAAGAACCTACCAATTAACTGACTTTGATCCAGCCATGAGAAAATAAACCACTATGAATAATTTTATGATTATTCATACAGTGATTTATTATAATTATAATTCACATAAAGTATAAGCTACATAATTAACAAATATATTGAAAAGAGTGAAAGTCTATAATTATATGATCACAGTCCATTTCATTTTTTTTTTTGAGTTCAAACTCCACACACAATTTCCTGACTTAGGAAGTATTACAAAATACAATCTAATTTTACTCGTAAATATATATTCTTAGACATATCTCTTGTATGAACAAAATAGCTCATTTAGTGCCATTTACGCTATTTTATATATATATATATATATATATATATATATATATATATATATATAAACATGGTAACTATAACATACCCTTGGAATAGATTGTCATGAAAAAGATTACTTTTAATGCTGTAATACAAAAACAGGAAAGAGCAGATTTTCAGGAGAAAAATACTAAAGTGATTTGCTTTTTCCCTCTGCTTTATTCACAGTTCACTGCCTGGCAATTTCAGATGGTGTGATAGGAAAGTGACACCAAGCCGGTCAGTCACCCCTTGTGTAAAGCTAACAGCCTCAGGAGTCTTCGAGTTTTGGCACCTGTATATTGTTTCTACACAGGGGAACCAAAAAAGCATGTCAGTTCAGGATCTTTCATTATAAGTCAATGGCCAGGGGAAGCAACAAGGGTATATCCTTCCTTTGAGCCATGTGGTTTGGCCTGTAATGGAATGCTCTCTGCACTGGAAGATACTCCAGGGTAGCATTCTCTGGGTGAAAATTAAAAGCATATTTGTAAGGTGATTAGCAGAATCTGTCAAATAAACAAGCCTGTCTACAATCTTATAATATTCCTTTGTAAATCTGCTTGAGCAAATCTGAAGCGTTTCCAGAAGACATAAGGAATATGCATTTTTAAAATATAGGAAACCAAGAAAATGCTTGTTATTTATAGGCATCAGTGAAGTCGGATAAACAGGCATGATCAAATTCGTCTGAAAGAAATATTGGGGATCCTTAACGCAAAAAGCAAGACACTGGGAAGTTAGGAAAAGGAGGTTGCTCTATAGCAGGAAAGTTCCTTAAGTGCATGTGTACTTATTTTTATTTACAGGGTTAATTTTCTACTTTCCAGTTCTACCTTGACCAAAAACATAAAAACTTACCCTTTAACCTGATTATCGCCACTTAAAAACATATATGGAAGGTCATATCACTAACTATGCCCTATTTTCATATATGTAAATATATTTATGTTAAGATACACAAACATTGAAGAAATGTGGTGTTAGTAGTGACACACGGGGGACTGCCTCCCCCTAAAGAACATTAGTAATTATTGCAACTAGTAAATTCCAGAACAGAACTATTATCTTTATATTCTTATGTCCTCTATTATGCTTAGTATTCAAACGCATTATGCTTTTGTTAATAAAGTGATACATGAGAGTAGCCTTTTGGTCAATTGACCCAATTTAAGTGGTAGCATCAAGTTTGTTGGTGAACCTTGGTTTATTCTTGGTACCAAAACCAAAAACACCTAAGTACTCAGAAGCATTAACAACAACAAAAGCAATCAGCTTAAAACACTCTCACACAAAACCATTCTTTGAATGATTTTCAAAAGCAACTTTTTTTTTTTTTTTTTTAGTTACTCAAGACAACTATATTCCTATATGAGTACTGTGGAAAAAAATTGAGTACTGAGTGAAAGTTAGCAACCAAAGCGTTTAATTTGTCTGTATTACCTACTCACTGAACGATGTTACCTACCAGATAACTGTAATTGATACTAGAAAGTGCCTATAAAGATTTACAATAAGGGCGTGAGAAAAAAGTGCACTGTTAAATTCATATGACTTTGGGGGAACACTTAATGATAATAATTCCATGTATCTCTAAGGCACGGCATGATGGTAAGCACTTAGACACACATCTTGTTTCTTTAGTGCAATATGTAACGATTCTATTGTTTTTAAATTATTAAATGATTAAATGAGGGAAAATGCGGGGTCAGAAGTCCCAAGGCTAGTAAATGACAGAGCCTGGAAGTGCAACTCAGGGCCTCTCACTCAGCACCGAATCCTCTAATACCTGGATGTCTCAGAGAGCTGAGCTCCTTCCTCGCTGAGATTCCTGAGACAACTAATGGAAGAAGGATTGGAATTTAATAATAAAAATGCTGACATGGCCTGATCTATAGCTGCCCAAACGGTGCCGTTCTAATTATGCTTTATAAATTGAGCATTACCAGAAAACTTGCTACTTTTAATTACTATTAATCAACACTTGGGTGCTTCCGTTGCCACAAATTATAGAGTAGTCTGCTTTATCAAAATATGTGACTTGCCAAACACCAAAGATTTTATCTGTTTTAAGACAAAGTATATCCCAAACGTTCAGTATATATATTAAAGAGACTAAAAGATTCTGAAATAGAAATCTTAATCCTAAAAGTTCAGTTGTTTTTAAAAATGTTTTATCTGTCATTTTAACAATAATATGATTTGTTCACATGCATTGCAAATGTAATACACTTTCATTTTAAATTTGTTCTCTAAATTTAGCTGATTACTTATCAGCTAAATCTCCTGACTTTGCTGAAGCAACTGGTCAGGAAACAAAATTAGTGCTTTCTATATTTATAAATGATATTTCTTCTATTTTTGAATACTCTCTAATCTAACTACATACCCTGGGCTGACAAAATGGCAATAAAATAGAGAAATAGATATATTTTAAATCATTTACTGCCTTCATGTTTAAATGCTTTCCTAATAAAAGCAAAGCTTTTTATTATTGATTTGTGAGTTACTTAAGAAAAATGCCGTAACCTGCCTTGGTTATATAATCCTCGTCCAAAAGAAAGTAACAGGTTATAAAGTACCATTAAAATGATTGAAACAAACAAAAAAAAATGATTGAAACGATCTTTCCTAATGTAAATATAGGCAGTCTTCAAGTAAAAGGATAGCAATTTCAGGCGTGTATGTATGTTTCACAGCCAGTGTCGTCTTTTAAGACCTCTTTTCCTTTCTAGTATTATTGCCATCCACTACTGAGCTTCTAAAACCTCTAGAATATGCCGTTTCGTAACATATGTGTGGATTATGTCAGAAAACAACTGAGGAAGTCATTTACAGAATATTAAAATAAGGAGTACAGGAAGACTCACTGCAGACTGTATTTCTGCACATAGTTGGAGACTAACATCCTGGAAGCAGCCGTAGTGTTACCCTGACCCCTGAAGGAAGGAATCAGGAGTTAACTTCACATCCAGTTTCCTACACAATGTGAACACCAAACCTCCAATCCACTGGCACAATTTATCAATGTTTGGGCATGTCCTGCAGAAATAAGAAAGTCATCTCAAATATCAGAGCTCAAAATTCCATTCCACCATTCCACCATTCCACCATTCTGATTTGGGGTAAGCAGATCTTTTCAAAGTTACTTAGTGGATGTCTAGATCTTGCACCGACTCCACTGGAAAACCAGAATTATCTCATCTCTATGATAGAAAAGTCATTTAGCCTTTTTATTTTTGTAGAATAAACGTAAAGGGAAATAGGAAATAGCACAACTAGATGATAAGATGATTTAATTCAACAGGGTTAGGATTTCAGTAGTTTCATTTTGAGGAAATATATAATCTACTGAGGGAAAAACAGATCCTAAAACAGTAGAAGGCTGAAAGGAGATGATGTGCCTCTTCTTTTAAAGAAAATCATGGCTCCAAATAAAACATCAGGCAAATTGACATTTTCTTCTGCAGTATTCCTCTGTACCCTGAGCAAAGCACATTTCTCTTGTCTCATGGTAAAACTCACAGGCGGCTGCAACATGTCCTTTAAGCCATGCAATAAGTAAAACTTGAAAAAGGATTGCTCTTTTTTTTCCTGGGATTTGTATTAATAATGAATTCGTTGCCATTTACTTTTTTTAATTTAACAGGATAACATTACCTCTGAAGGTTTTTACTTCTCTTTTCCCAGAGGGTTAAAATGGCCCGGAAAGAGGCTGTCAAAGCAGAGATAAAGGTACATTTCTGACACACTGTGGAAGCAATCATTTTTTATTGAGGGAACCACCAGACTGAAATCTGCATCAAGCTCTACCAGGAAAAATGCAAGAGAGGATCTCAAATAGTCATTCCATTCACAGTCTTCATTTCAATGGATTTAACTTTCTACTCACTTAGGGTCATGTATTTCAATCATAGGGTACAGAACTATGACCTTGGCTGGGATCATCAGCCCCAATTACTCAATGGGGCACTTGTGAAACATTGCGGACTCAATTTGACTCTCCACGGGTGTGGCTAAAATTGCTCCTGCCTGGCCCTAAAGCTTACATGATCTGCTGTCCCTCAGAAACTCACTATGAGAAAGCTCATGCTAAATTTGCCACAGAGATCAGGGTTTACAGGACCCTTGGAGCTCATCTCTGTCTGTCTTCCTCCTCTTCCTCCTCTTCCTCCTCCTCCTCCTCCTCCCCCTCTTCCTCCCCCCCCTCCTCCTCCGTTAGCTGTTACAAGCCTTCAAAAGTTAACAGGGGTGATGAAGCCTCTCTATATACAATCATTTCATCTCACTATCGTTGACTGAAGCTCGCTGATGTAATGAAGTTACATAATCACCGATTATGCACGACTTCCATCCATCTTCCTTCATATCCACATATCTTCTCCCCTCCCCTTCAGATCAATCTACCAGGTGAGATTTATAACACATGTAAATGCTCCATTCTCTCATCATTGGAACTGAATATGGGACTTTAGCATTGCAGTACAGTGCACTGAACCACGTCATCAATATTGATTTTTTAAATCCCGTTTCGCAGGCAGAATATGCTTAAGCATCCTTCGTGCTCTTGTCTCTAACTTTTTACCGAAAGGATAAAATAGATGTAACAGACAGAACACATCCTCAACTTAAGGTTAAGGGAAGTGTGTAACTGCCTGCATTTCCAAAGCTGGCTGCACTGCAATAAAAGGATGGTCTGCTTCCAGACCTTCGACTCCCCTGCACGTGGGTTGCAGCCTCAGCTATACAGGATATTGGGTAAATAATTATATTATTGGACAAATTGAACTTAAGAAAGAAAGCATTATGGTGATACTGAAAATAATATTGCACTATTCTCTATTTTAGTCATCGTTTTCAGCTTTTTCTTTTCTTTTTAAATTCTGCATGATAATCCAGTAGATAAAAAAGTAGCCTAGGGTACTTAATAATCTCCAATAATCACAACCTAGAGAACAATTAACAATGATTATCACCTTAAAGTTTAAGAACTTGACAAGTGGGATGTCCCTGGTCCCATTGCGGCTGTGAAATGCAGCAGAATGCTGCACTGAGTTGAAAACATATTTCTTTTAATGAATAAAGAGTGGCTCGTTTCATTTTAAATAGGGCTCTTCAGTAAGTGTCCTTTCACGGCTGCTACCCCTTCCAGAACACAAGAGCCACAAATATTGCATCCAAACAAAGAGTGTCTACCCAGAATTAATTCAAGACACTCTCCCATATCAAAATAATTGGAGGGGGGAGTGATGCTTTGATTTATTTTCAATTACACTCAGAATACAGTCCCACATACACACACACACACACACACACGCACACACACCAACACACCCAACTGCAGTTATTCCATTCAGTGCCAATAACGGCCACATCACAGCCATCTAGGCGATGCAGCAATCATCCAAGACACCCATTCCATTACAAACGGCCAAGTTTGCTCACGCCACTGATGGGTTTGCATATATAAAATGACCTTACCCACAAGAGTCTTCCAAATTATTCTCCTCTGGATATCAGTCAGTAAGGTAACTGCTGGTCATCACAATGCGTATTCAGAAAAATCCACGTTTTACTCCTGTGCTCTTTTCCTTGTTTTTGCTAGCAATTAATATCGTGAACAAGATACCCATTCACAAATGCCAAGTTCACCATAAAAGCAGATAATTCCATACAGCTCTTCCCTACAAGACTGCCTCCAGTTAGTTCTCAAAGTGCCCGATTGTTCGGTGAAGATACAATCCAGGTGCAGAGCAGGGGGAAAAAAAGAAAACTGGGAGAAAAAAGAAGAGGCAGATAGAAAAGGAGAGACTGAGAGAGGAGAGGGCAGAAAAAAAGGGAAGAAATTTTTTGAAAACAAGGAAAGAAAAGGCCGGTAAGTGAGGAAGTCTGTGAGCTCTACGACAAGAATCGGAGTCTTGCCTTTTGCAAATCTTCTGTATCCATGTAGCCTTTCAGATCCCCTTGGTCCCCAAGTAAAATTTCCAGATCCGGGATGCAGCCATAAGAAAGAATCCTATGTATATTTCACAAGTATCCCGCAATAACAGATCCAACGGGGTTTTCCTTGTACAGTACTGCTATGTGAAAGCACACAACCCCTGCTGTTTGGGAAGGTGTCTCCTGGGTCCTAGCTCTCTTCAGCAGCCCCCAAAAATGATTTTTCAAAAAAGAGTGGGGGAAAAAAAGCAGCTTTGCGTTTGCCTTGAATGATGCTAATCCTGAGCGAAAACGACAAGGAAACCACGACTAGCACGAGATCTTGATTAATAGCCACAATCCACTCAAAATATCCCAAGGAAGAAGGAGCGAAAACAAGAAAGAGAAACTGCAATGCATAAATGATTCCAGTGTTTCTACAAGATCGGTTCATTTGATTGAATGCATTCTCTGGTTTGCTGCAAGTCATAAAGAGGATAGTGTTACTGCCACCCAATGGATATTTTAGTACTAGCCAATCCACAGAACGCCACCGCTTTGCGAGTTTTAGTTTTCAGAGACTTAAGAGGATGAAGTGTAACCTGGGAATCTTTGGGAAAGGACCCTGAGAGGCCTCGAATAACGAGAATCTGTCCTTCCAGGCAAAAGTGGACCGGCAACTGGGGACGCTTCACCCAGTCCAGCGTTAGCCACCTTAGAATTACGGTTCCATTTCTCTAGGAGGCAGAAAGGTACAGAGAGCGATGCCTAAACTGACATGCTCATAATAACCTCCTTTTCATCTCTTCTCTTGAGAGCTGATTTGTTATTGCGAGCGACACGCACACACACACACCCCACACACGACCATTCTCTAAATCACTTTAAGCCGGATTTCAAACGGGAGCCTGGTGCGAGGCGGTTGCTCCAAACCTCCGGCGGCACGGTGATAATTGTTTCTAAAGGGCAGGTTTGCAAAGTGCTTCTGCCGGTATTGGTATGTAAATTGTGAGTGCCGGAGGCAGTACTCTCCACCCTGCCGCTCTTTCTGTTTGGGGAGGAGCAAAATCTTGCCTGAGTGAGCGGGGCTCGGGAGAAGGGTGCCAGTAGCAGGCTCTCTGGGAGGGGGTGAGGGGCGGGGCGCAAAGAGGAGGAGATTGAAGAGGATCCTCCTCCCAGCCGCCGTGTCACAGAGTTCGCTGAGGGATGGGAATCTGAGACGGATTCGTGATGGGAAAAGAGGGACAAAGTAGGTAGTGGTCAAATAAATTAGGATATTTGCTCAGTTTAAGATGTGTGCCCTTTATATTACCTTGGAATAATCTGGGTCTGTACTTCTCAATCTGGAACATAGGTATGATCACCTGGGTGACTTGTTAAAATGCAGATTCGGATTCAGTAAGTCTGGAGTGAGGCCTGACAGTCTGCATTTATAAGCTGGTCCATGGCCCACACTTGGAGTAGCAAGACTCTACAGAAGAGTTAATATCTGCACTGCAACCACAACGTCAGGTTCTGACAGTGGGGTAGGCAAGGCAGCTAGAGGCTGAGAAACACTTTTCCAATCGCCACCCCTCCCCCTCCCCGCCCTTCAAGTTTTCCCACACCACCTGTAGCCCCCGTTCTAGAAAACAACCCATTCTACAATGTATTTCACAAGCTCTTGTAATGTAAGGTTTGACAGCATAAACCCCAAATAGTACAATAAATAGGCAAAGCAGCCTTGACCCTAGAGAAGTGTATCTTCATTTAATGTGGGGAATAAAACCCAATTGAAGATAAAGGAAAGCCTTGCAAATATTCGGTCAAATGCGAGCTAAACTAATGCGAGCTAAACTCAGGTCACAGGTGAGATAGAATGAGGGCTGGGAGACTGGATAGGGAGGTCAATCTGTAGTTTTAAAAAGGAAGGAGCAGTATAATGAATTTCCCAGTCCAAGCTGAGGGAAGATCTGGTTAAAGTGTGTAGGCAAGCGTTACGTGGTTTCCCAGTTGTTAACTCACCCAGATTAACCTCCTACATGCCAGCCACTCCCCTTTCCCTGCTCCTTCCCCACAGGCTCCCAACCAGAGTAAACTGAGAATCAGGGGTGAAGGGGAAATATATTCTCCTCTTCTCATACAGGTGATCCACATTCTTAGCACCTGACCCATTTAAGCGATGAACTTGACTTCAAATGGACTGAGAGGGGGCCACAATTAACAAATTGAATTGCTTCAAGCAAGGTTTAGAAGTAAAAAGTCCTGAGCTGTAGGCTCAAATCCGAGATTTGAGCCTGATTTCTACTCCTAAGTAGACGTAATTACCCAAGGGATTCACTTTAATTTCTCTTGGCCTCAGTTTCCTTGTCTGTAAAATGACAGGTTGAAATGAACCGGTTGCCAAGGTCTACTCTAGTTCCATATGGTACCAAAATCAAGTCCTCTATTTGCAAGGCTTTTGCTAGTCCGTTTGTTATTCTACACAGAGCAAGAGTTCTAATGATTACCTTGACATGGGCTGCACAGAGGATCCAGAAGCTTTGAAAAGTGGGTTGAAGACACGGGTGAACGTTTGACCATTTCAATCCTCTTGCAAGAAATAATTTGAAACGCTTTCTTTTCAGATCCAGGAAGGGAAGTGTTTGTTTGAATCTGAGGTGAAGCATTGTCTATTCCTGGATCTTACAGAGCCAACTGTGGGCCTCCCTGTTTGTTGCCATGGGATCCTCTTTGTGCGAACTGTCTTGAACTGTGTGGGAACATTTTCCTCTTGCCTCCCTACAGTTCTCTCTCTAACTCTTCTGAAGATATGTGTCAGAACAAAATGTAGCTGCATTATTGCCAATAAGACTAACAGCAGCTGCAAGGTGCATCTAATTAAGAATTTTAATTACTTCACTGAATTCTCATTTGCAGATGTTTAGAGCATTAAACAATGTATTGTGATTTTATTTTAAAATCTGAGTAAAGCTGACCTACCTCCCAAGAGGGGTGGGTGTTAAAAAACTACACAACTCAATGATGGGTATTAAAAAAAGGCTTTGACATGGGAAGTATATACCTTGGCTCATTGTTTGCGATTAAAGTGATATTTTATTCAGGATGAAAAACTAGTGTGCATATCCATATATATGCCTTTTTTACTAAAGTAAAAGGCAAATAAATCTCAGAATACTATGAAAATCAATAATTTACTATTCTAGCCGAATCCTTCCATGTTACATAGTTCTCAAATGTTCTGTTCTTTTCTTTCCCCCAGTAACAGGACGGTTAACAGTAAGTTTCGTGCTGCAGTATGGGGATTGTAGGCTATAATCCAAAGCATTATGGGGTTTGTAGTAAAAACTGGCTGCAGATCAATTCCATGCTTCTAGCTTTTCTCATTTGAAGGGACTGCTGTTTTATTTTCTAATAATAAAAAAGAATATCAATATATTTTTAAAAAGAAATTCATTTTAATGAAACAAAGTTGCTATTACTGGGAGTGTTAAATTAGAGTTTAACTAAAATAATATTCTAACTGAGGAGATGGAGAATGCAATAACACCTGCTTTATAAGCCCCAAATAACCTGAGTGAGCTATTTCCTAATATTTGTATTCTATAGCTAAGGTTTCCAAAGTCACTTTTATTGTTTTAGTATTTCTTAAAGAGTAATGTGGACACAGGAAATTCAAATTCTTATTGTGTCCACCTTTAACTACTGGTAGCCTACATTTAATATTTCACACTTCACATCATTCCTCAATAAAGTGAGCCAGAGTTGTATTTAATCTACCTTTTTAGATGTGTTGTTATACAAAAACACTCTGAATTGTCACAGTAGTTCCCCTTTTTAATGAAATCCTTAAGGCTAGAATATCTAGAAAATATGTCGGAACTGGGATATTTCATTCCACTTCAATTTAATTAATTATAGAAATGTATAAATTAAGGAGTTATAATTCAAGCCATCTTTTGTATGCAAATGATTCTGTGTAGGTAAATCCATAATTTATAGAGGTTTTGATTTAGCTCTGTTGGCAATTTATTTCAAAGTTCATTAAACATTTTTTGTATGATATAAATTCAAAGTCTAGCTCCCTGGTAATGTTCTATGAAATCAGTCCCCCTTTTGTTATAGAGGCTAAAATATGTCTCTTCAAAGTCTCTTCCACCTGTGAAAGTCGCCATTATCATGCTAAGTTACTTAGGAAGTATTTTATACCTAAGGTTGCTTACTTTTCTCTTTCTCTCCGTTAAGAGGACTCCATCCACAAAAAGGCAGTGCTAAAGCAAACTATTATTACCGACATGAAGAAATGCAAAGTCAAGCACCCTTCATTTTCAGGCCTTTTGCCAGCAGCATTCATCTGAACCCACCACCACATATTCTCAAATGATGTACAGACAAAGACTTGAGCATTTCAGCAGAATTCCACCATAAAGTTCAGAAGTAATAAAGAATGTTATGAAAAAGCAAACAGCAAGAGGAAAGAAAAAGGCCATGCCTGCTTTTCTTTCAGATTTCTAAGTTTTGAATCATAGAAATATACAAATATATATCGTCTTGAATGCACTTTACATTATTGTTCATACTGTGAATATTTCTTTTATGGTCATAAAAATAAAAGCAATGCCCCAAATGAAACACTATGTACATAAGCAATGCAAATGCATCCCGGTGGAAAGCCGGCTGGCTGCTGGTGGGAGGGTATATTTATACAGTGCCTTTCATTTGGAAGGTTCCCAAAATGATTTGCAAACTGTATATAGAGGAATTGCTCACCATGGAAATTCACCCACTTCCAGGAGAGAATGCAGAAGTCATTCCATGCTGACAACTAGTTTAAATAAAACCACAGAACAATATTTCAGGTGGGCAAAATTGTAATTGATTCAGGAAATGCACATTGAAAATCCACTATGTGCCAGGCACAGTTCAAGGTACTGAGAGTAGCATTATGGATATATATGGTCAAGTTTCCTGCTCTCCTAAAGCTTACGTTTTACTGAAATATGACCAGAACTCGGGAGTTAAAAGCCCTATTTCTTGATGAATTTCTGATCTCTGCCTATGGTTCTACTGAAACAGACCACTTGCTACTTTTTATAATGTATTTTCATCAGGCTTCATGATATCCAGGACACACGACCTGTGGCAATGTATTCTACATCCAATCAATCGATCACGCACAAAAAAATAGCTTCAGATATCATGGTTGAAGTAGGTAAAAAGGACAATAACATTTCCTGCATTGAATGATTTGGAAGAGGTAGGGCAGAATTAAGTCTTCCGGGTTTGGGAAATTATATGAAATGGTATCGCTGTATACACGTGGAAGTCCGCTTCCACTGAAAGGATTCAGGGCACTTCATGGTAATTAAGGCATATAAAATAGCTTAGTAAAGGAAGAGAGCAGTGTGAGCCAATGTTTCAGAGCATAAAATACGGAATCAAATACCAGTGTCTCTTAAATTTACTAGATTTATAATATTTTTCCAATGGAAGTAGAACAGGAAAAAAGGGTGAAGCAGGCACTGCTAAAGTTCAGCCCAGACCCCTGTGTGCTCACAGCCATCACTCGCCTCTCTGTGTTTGCATCTAAAGGCCAGCCCCTGCATCCTCTTTAACTATTGCTCTTGGGCTACTGGGGCACCTTGACTTGCCTTTATTGAGTGTACAACCCTCTTCCGCCTTAGCCAATGACTGACATCAATTGGAGTATGAAACCCTAGCTCTTTTGCCTTCAGAAAAACTCTGAGGCATAATTTACAATGTAGAGGTCCCCTCTGAAATCAGGCTGAAGCTAGGATTTGCCTGTAATCACACTCTTGTTTGTTGTCTGGGAACATAAGACAGAGGGTAATGAGAAATAATCATAGAGGTCCCATCTCTAGCTTTTACATTGTCAACCTGTATAAATGGAAACAGATCATTCATTCATTTACCCATTTGTCTATGGTTTATCCATTACATACTATGTGCCAGACATTGTGGGGTGTTGGAGCTCTAAGGATGAGTAAGGCACAGTCCCTGTCCTTAAGAAACTCAAGTGTAGCAGTGAAGAAAAACAAATAAACATCACATGTGATATACAGTGTGATGAGTTCTGTAAGAGAGATCTCAATTCAGCCAAAAAGAGTCAGGGAAGACTGAACAGAGGTGTTATTTCAGTGACCTTGAGGGATGAACAAAAATGAGTGAAGACCAGGAATAAACAGTAACCTCTAAGTAGACCAATTTTCTTCTACCTAGATGGAAATAACACTGGTCCTGGTAGTAGAAATCAAGTGTTTAAAGTTATAGAATCCATTTTTGAAGGGGGCTCTAGAGATAACCTTGAATAATCTCTTTATTTTAGTCAGAGGAAATTGAGTCTCACTCGGCCAAACAACATAGTTATTTAAGCTCACACAACTAGGAAGTGGTAGGAGTTCTCTTCTAGCATGACTCAGCCATATTGCCTGTCAGCCTTTTCTTGAAAAAGATAGATTGAGGACATAATAGAGATATCTGATATAATAAGATCTGATCTGAATCCTGCCCTATCACTATATGCCCTTGAGAAAATTCCTTGCCTTCTCTGAGTGTCCTCCTATAAAAAATGAACTTAATAGGATAATCTTCTCCTGGGGGTATTGTACCACATGAAACTATCAGAGTACCTAGGACATAGGATGTAGGAGAGAAGCATGCTTTGTTTCATTTTGTCTTTAGTTTCTTTTCATTTCTTTTATTTCCCAATCAGAGAATGTTACGGTGGCGTAAAGGGAGACAAGGATGTTTTAATTTTTGTTTGTGTGGTTTAATATACTAGCTATAGAGTTGAAGAGAACCAGACATTAAGTAAGATCGTTTTCTTCCTTGTAAAAAAATAAATAAATAGATGTTGGTTTTGGTTAGGACTCACCCTGTCTCTGAATGAAACTCGTGGTTTTATTGATAGATCATTTCAGGACCAGTCCAACTTTGTTCAGTGCAAGCTATGTAGGTGAGTCTGCTTCTTTTAACCAGCTAGTTTTAATAATAATAAACATAATACTGACAAATATATTTGCCAATTGAAGAAGTCTATTTTACGCATATTGCAAAAAAGGATAACCAAATGGCAAATAAATGTATGAAAAGGTAAGTGACTTCATAAGACATAACAGCGATGTAAATTTAAAGCACAATGCAATGTCATGACACATTCACCAGAATTTTTAAAAATAATGGACGATAGAAAACATGGGTGAAGAGTTGGAGCAACTGCAACTTACATCTACTCCTGGTGAAAGTAAGAATTGTTTCAATAACCTTGGAACACTTTTCAGCGGTGCCTATTAATTCTAAACATGTGTATAACCTATGATGCCATCAGTTCCATTCTAGGTATAGGCCCAAAAGAAATAGATACATATGTTCACCAAAAACATGTATTAGAAAGTTCACAGCAGCAGCTTCCCTGGTGGCACTGTGGTTAAGAATCCACCTGCCAGTGCAGGGGACACAGGTTCGAGCCCTGGTCCAGGAAGATCCCACATGCCACAGAGCAACTAAGCCCGTGCGCTACAACTACTGAGCCTGCACTCTGGAGCCCGCAAACCACAGCTACTGAGCCCACGTGACACAACTGCTGAGGTCCGCATGCCCAGAGCCCTTGCTCCGCAACAAGAGAAGCCACCGCAGTGAGAAGCCCGTGCACCACAAGGAAGAGTAGCCCCCGCTTGCCGCAACTAGAGAAAGCCTGCACGCAGCAACAGACCCAACGCTGCCAAAAATAAATAAATTTTTTTTACAAAAAGCTTATTAAGAAAAAAAGAAAGTTCACAGCAGCTTTATTCAAAAAGTTCTAAACTGGAAACGACCCAAATGCTCATGAATGGCAGAATGGATAAATATATTGCAGTATATTCTTACTGCAGGCTAGTGTACAGGAATGAGAACTAACAGTCATGGCTACCAGCAACAATATATTTCAATCTCACAAACAAAATGTTGAGCAAAAGAAGGCAGACATAAAAGAATACATCCTGGAAGACTGCATTTGTAGAAAAAACAAAACTAATCTAATCTACATTGTAAAACATCAGGATAGTAGCTACTCTTAGTGACAGCAGTGACCAGAGGTATGTATAAGGAGAGCTTTGGAGGTGCTGGTAATATTCTGTTTCTTTTTACGCTGATGTTGGCTATTCGAGTGTATTCATACTGTGAAAATTCATTGAGCATGTATATAATGTGTGCACTTTTGAAATATATTTTATATTTCAGTAAAAAGTTTTTTAAAAAAGACGTTTGTTTTAAAACCAGACGAAAAGAGGCGCTTCAAGATGGCGGAAGAGTAAGATGCAGAGATCACCTTCCTCCCCACAAATACATCAGACATACATCTACATGTGGAACAACTCCTACAGAACACCTACTGAACGCTGGCAGAAGACCTCATACCTCCCAAAAGGCAAGAAACTCCCCACGTACCTGGGGAGGGCAAAAGAAAACAGAATAAACAGAGACAAAAGAATAGGGACGGGACCTACACCAGTGGGAGGGTGCCGTGAAGGAAAGGTTTCCACACCCTAGGAAGACCCTTCTCAGGCAGAGACTGCGGGTGGCGGAGGGGGGAAGCTTCAGAGCCACGGAGAAGAGTGCAGCCACAGGGGTGCGGAGGCCAAAGTGGAGAGATTCCCGCACAGAGGATCGGTGCCAACCAGCACTCACCAGCCCGAGAGGCTTGTCTGCTCACCCGCCGGGATGGGTGGGGGCTGGGAACTGAGGCTCAGGCTTCGGTTGGATCCCAGGGAGCGGACTGGGGTTGGCGGCATGAACACAGCCTGAAAGGGGCTAGTGCACCACAGCTAGCCGGGAGGGAGACTGGGACAAAGTCTGGAGCTGCCGAAGAGGCAAGAGACCATTGTTTCCTGGTGCGCGAGGAGAAGGGATTAAGAGTGCTGCTTAAAGGAGCTCCAGAGACAGTCGTGAGCCGCGGCTTTCAGCACAGACCCCAGAGACGGGCATGAGACGCTAAGGCTACTGCTGCAGCCACCAAGAAGCCTGTGTGCGAGCACAGGGCACTCTCTACACCTCCCCTCCTGGGAGCCTGTGCGGCCCGCCACTGCCAGGGTTCCGTGATCCAGGGACAACTTACCCGGGAGAACACACGGCGTGCCTCAGGCTGGTGCAACGTCACGCCGGCCTCTGCAGCCGCAGGCTCGCCCCGCACTCCGTGCCCCTCCCTCCCCCCGGGCCTGAGTGAGCCAGAGCCCCGGAAGCAGCTGCTCCTTTAACCCCGCCCTGTATCAGCGAAGGAGAGACGCCCTCAGGCGACCTACACGCAGAGGCGGGGCCAAATCCAAAGCTGAACCCTGGGAGCTGTGCGACCAAAGAAGAGAAAGGGAAATATCTCCCAGCAGCCTCAGGAGCAGCGGATTAAATCTCCACAATCAAGTTGATGTACCCTGCATCTGTGGAATATCTGAATAGACAACGAATCATCCCAAATTGCGGAGGTGGACTTTGGGAGCAACAATATATATATTTTTTAAACCTTTTTCTCTTTTTGTGAGTGTGTATGTTTATGCTTCTGTGTGTGATTTTGTCTGTATAGCTCTGCTTTTACCATTTGTCCTAGGGTTCTGTCTGTCCGTTGTTTTTTTTTTTTTCACTTAAAATTTTTTTTTCTTATTTTTTATTTCTTATTTTAATAGCTGTATTTTATTTTATTTTACTTTATTTTATCTTCTGCTTTCTTTCTTTTCTCCCTTTTATTCTGAGCTGTGTGGAGCACAGGCTCTTGGTGCTCCAGCCAGGCATCAGGGCTGTGCCACTGAGGTGTGAGAGCCAAGTTCAGGACACTGGTCCACAAGAGATATCCCAGCTCCACGTAATATCAAATGGCAAAAATCTCCCAGAGATGTCCATCTCAACACCAAGACCCAGCTCCACTCAACGACCACCAAGCTACAGTGCTGGACACCCTATGCCAAACAACTAGCAAGACAGGAACACAACGCCACCCATTAGCAGAGAGGCTGCCTAAAATCATAATAAGGCCACAGACACCCCAAAACACACCACCAGACATGAACCTGCCCACCAGAAAGACAAAATCCACCCTCATCCACCAGAACACATGCACTAGTCCCCTCCACTAGGAAGCCTACACAATCCACTGAACCAACCTTAGCCACTGGGGACAGACACCAAAAACAACGGAAACTACGAACCTTCAGCCTGTGAAAAGGAGACCCCAAACACAGTAAGTTAAGCAAAATGAGAAGACAGAGAAACACACAGCAGATGAAAGAGAAGGCAAAAACCCACCAGACCTAACAAATGAAGAGGAAATAGGCAGTCTCCCTGAAAAAGAATTCAGAATAATAACAGTAAAGATGAACCAAAATCTTGGAAACAGAATGGAGAAAATACAACAAAGGTTTAACAAGGACCTAGAAGAACTAAAGAGCAAACAAACAGTGATGAACAACACAATAAATGAAATTTAAAATTCTCTAGAAGGGATCAATAGCAGAATAACTGAGGCAGGAGAACAGATAAGTGACCTGAAAGGTAAAATAGTGGAAATAACAACTGCAGAGGAGAATAAAGAAAAAAGAATGAAAAGAATTGAGGACAGTCTCAGAGAACTCTGGGATAACATTAAACACACCAACATTCGAATTATAGGGGTCCCAGAAGAAGAAGAGAAAAAGAAAGAGACTGAGAAAATATTTGAAGAGATTATAGTTGAAAACTTCCCTAATATGGGAAAGGAAATAGTTAATCAAGTCCAGGAAGCACAGAGAGTCCCATACAGGATAAATCCAAGGAGAAACACGCCAAGACTCATATTAATCAAACTATCAAAAATTAATTACAAAAAAAACATATTAAAAGCAGCAAGGGAAAAATAACAAGTAACACATAAGGGAATCCCCATAAGATTAACAGCTGATCTTTCCGCAGAAACTCTGCAAGCCAGAAGTGACTGGCAGGACATACCTAAAGTGATGAAAGAGAAAAACCTACAAGCAAGATTACTCTACCCAGCAAAGATTTCATTCAGATTTGACAGAGAAATTAAAAGCTTTACAGACAAGCAAAAGCTGAGAGAATTCAACACCACCAAACCAGCTCTACAACAAATACTAAAGGAACTTCTCTAGGCAGGAAACACAAGAGAAGGAAAACACCTACAATAATAAACCCAAAACAATTAAGAAAATGGTAATAGGAATATACATATCTATAATTACCTTAAATGTAAATGGATTAAATGCTCCAACCAAAAGATATAGATTGGCTGAATGGATACAAAAACAAGACCTGTATATATGCTGTCTACAAGAGACCCACTTCAGACCTAGGGACAGATACAGACTGAAAGTGAGGGGATGGAAAAAGATATTCCATGCAAATGGAAATCAAAAGAAAGCTGGAGTAGCAATTCTCATATCAAACAAAATAGACTTTAAAACAAAGACTATTACAAGAGACAAAGAAGGATACTACATAATGATCAAGGGATCGATCCAAGAAGATATAACAATTGTAAATATTTATGCACCCAACATAGGCGCACCTCAATACATAAGGCAAATACTAACAGCCTTAAAAGGGGAAATCGACAGTAACACAATCATAGTAGGGGACTTTAACACCCCACTTTCACCAATGGACAGATCATCCAAAATGAAAATAAATAAGGAGACACAAACTTTAAATGATACATTAAACAAGATGAACTTAATTGATATTTATAGGACATTCCATCCACAAACAACAGAATAAACATTCTTATCAAGTGCTCATGGAATATTCTCCAGGATAGATCATATCTTGGGTCACAAATCAAGCCTTGGTAAATTTAAGAAAATTGAAATCGTATCAAGTATCTTTTCCGACCACAATGTTATGAGACTAGATATCAATTACAGGAAAAGATCTGTGAAAAATACAAACACATGGAGGCTAAACAATACATCACTTAAAAACGAAGTGATCACTGAAGAAATCAAAGATGAAATCAAAAAGTACTTAGAAACAAAGGACAATGGAGACATGACGACCCAAAACCTATGGGATGCAGCAAAAGCAGTTCAAAGAGGGAAGTTTATAGAAATACAATCCTACCTTAAGAAACAGGAAACATCTTGAATAAACAACCTAAATTTGCACCTAAAGCAATTAGAGAAAGAAGAACAAAACCCCCCCAAATTTAGCAGAAGGAAAGAAATCATAAAGATCAGATCAGAAATAAATGAAAAATAAATGAAGGAAACGATAGCAAAGATCAATAGAACTAAAAGCTGGTTTTTTGAAAAGATAAATAAAATTGATAAACCATTAGCCAAACTCATCAAGAATAAAAGGGAGAAGACTCAAATCAATAGAATTAGAAACGAAAAAGGAGATGTAACAACGGACACTGCAGAAATACAAAAGATTATTAGAGATTACTACAAGCAACTCTATGCCAATAAAATGGACAACCTGGAAGAAATGGACAAATTCTTAGAAATGCACAACATGCCGAGACTGAACCAGGAGGAAATAGAAAATATGAACAGACCAATCACAGGAACTGAAATTGAAACTGTGATTAAAAATCTTCCAACAAACATAAGCCCAGGACCAGATGGCTTCACAGACGAATTCTATCAAACATTTAGAGAAGAGCTAACACCTATCCTTCTCAAACTCTTCCAAAAGATAGCAGAGGGAGGAACACTCCCAAACTCATTCTATGAGGCCACCATCACCCTGATAGCAAAACCAAAGATGTCATAAAGAAAGAAAATGACAGGCCAATATCACTGATGAACATAGAGGCAAAAATCCTCAACAAAATACTAGCCAACAGAAACCAACAGCACATTGAAAGGATAATACATTATGATCAAGCGGGTTTTATCCCAGGAATGCAAGGATTCTTCAATATAAGCAAATCAATCAATGTGATACACCATATTAACAAACTGAAAGAGGAAAACCATATGATTTTCTCAATAGATGCAGAGAAAGCTTTTGACAAAATTCAACACTCATTTATGATAAAATCCCTGCAGAAAGTAGGCATAGAGGGAACTTTCCTCAACATAATACAGGCCATATACGACAAACCCACAGCCAACATCATCCTCAGTGGTGAAAAATTGAAACCATTTCCAATAAGATCAGGAACAAGACAAGGTTGCTCACTCTCACCACTATTATTCAACATAGTTTGGGAAGTTTTAGCCACAGCAATCAGAGAAGAAAAAGAAATAAAAGGAATCCAAATAGGAAAAGAAGAAGTAAAGCTGTCACTGTTTGCAGATAACATGATACTATACACAGAAAATCCTAAAGATTCTACCAGAAAACTAGTAGAGCTAATCAATGAATTAGGTAAAGTAGCAGGATACAAAATTAATGCACAGAAGTCTCTTGCATTCCTATACACTAATGATGAAAAATCTGAAAGTGAAATTAAGAAAACACTCCCATTTACTATTGCAACAAAAAGAATAAAATATCTAGGAATAAATCTACCTAAGGAGACAAAAGAGCTGTATGCAGAAAATTAGAAGACACAGATGAAAGAAATTAAAGATGATACAAATAGATGGAGAGATATACCATGTTCTTGGATTGGAAGAATCAACATTGTGAGAATGACTCTACTACCCAAAGCAATCTACAGATTCAATACAATCCCTGTCAAACTACCACTGGCATTTTTCACAGAACTAGAACAAAAAATTTCACAATTTGTATGGAAACACAAAAGACCCCGAATAGTGAAAGCAATCTTGAGAAAGAAAAACAGAGCTGGAGGAATCAGGCTCCCTGACTTCAGACTATACTACAAAGCTCCAGTAATCAAGACAGTATGGTACTGGCACAAAAACAGAAATATAGATCAATGGAACAGGATACAAAGCCCAGAGATAAACCCACGCACATATGGTCACCTTATCTTTGATAAAGGAGGCAAGAATATACAGTGGAGAAAAGACAGCCTCTTCAGTAAGTCATGCTGGGAAAACTGGAAAGCTACATGTAAAAGAATGAAATTAGAACACTCCCTAACAACATACACAAAAATAAACACAAAATGGATTAAAGACCTAAATGTAAGGCCAGATACCATCAAACTCTTAGAGGAAAACATAGGCAGAACTCTCTATGACATAAATCATAAGATCTTTTTTGACCCACCTCCTAGAGAAATGGAAATAAAAACAGAAATAAACAAATGGGACCTAATGAAAATTGAAAGCTTTTGCACAGCAAAGGAAACCATAAACAAGACGAAAAGACAACCCTCAGAATGGGAGAAAATATTTGCAAATGAAGCAACTGACAAAGATTAATCTCCAAAATATACAAGCAGCTCATGCAGCTCAATATCAAAAAAACAAACAAACAAATCCAAAAATGGGCAGAAGACTTAAATAGACATTTCTCCAAAGAAGATATACACATTGCCAACAAACACATGAAAGAATGCTCAACATCATTAATCATTAGAGAAATGCAAATCAAAACTACAATGAGATAGCATCTAACACCGGACAGAATGGCCATTATCAAAAAATCTACAAACAGGGCTTCCCTGGAGGCGCAGTGGTTGAGAGTCCACCTGCTGATGCAGGTGACACAGGTTCGTGCCCTGGTCCAGGAGGATCTCACATGCCGCAGAGCGGCTGGGCCCGTGAGCCATGGCCACTGGCCCTGCACATATGGAGCCTGTGCTCTGCAGCGGGAGAGGCCACAACAGTGAGAGGCCAGCGTAACACACACACACACACACACACACACACAAAATCTACAAACCATAAGTTCTGGAGAGGGTGTGGAGAAAAGGGAACCCACTTGCACTGTTGGTGAGAATGTAATTTGATACAGCCACTATGGAGAACAGTATGGAGGTTCCTTTAAAAACTAAAAATAGAACTACCATACAACCCAGAAATCCCACTACAGGGCATATACCCTGAGAAAACCATAATTCAAAAAGAGGCATGTACTACAATGTTCATTGCAGCTCTATTTACACTATCCAGGACATGGAAGCAACCCATGTTTCCATCGACAGATGAATGGATAAAGAAGATGTGGCATATATATACAATGGAATATTACTCAGCCCTAAAAGGAAACGAAATTCAGCTATTTGTAGGGAGGTGGATGGACCTAGTGTCCATCATACAGAGTGAAGTAAGTCAGAAAGGAAAAAACTAATACCGTATGCTAACACGTATATATGGAATCTAAGAAAAAAAGAAAATGGTCATGAAGAACCTAGGGGCAAGACGGGAATAAAGACGCAGACCTACTAGAGAATGGACCTGAGGATACGGGGAGGGGGAAGGGTAAGCTGGGACCAAGTGAGAGAGTGGCATGGACATATATACACTACCAAACTTAAAATAGATAGCTAGTGGGAAGCAGCCACATGGCACAGGGAGATCAGCTCAGTGCTTTGTGACCACCTAGAGGGGTGGGATAGGGAGGGTGGGAGGGAGGGAGACACAAGAGGGAAAAGATATGGGGACATATGTATATGTATAACTGATTCACTTTGTTATAAAGCAGAAACTGAAACACCGTTTTAAAGCAATTATACTGTAATAAAGATGTTGAAAAGGAAGAAAGAAAGAAAGGAAGAAAGAAAAAAAAACAGAAGAAAAAAATTGTGTAACTCCCACAATAATGATACATTATTAATGATAATCAATAAAAATTAATAAAATAAAGTCTTGGCAGGCATTTGTGCAAGTCAAGTGTTTTATCACATAAAATATGGTGGTCTTTCTGTGAAATGGATATAAAAAGGCAATGTTTGTTTATTTTTTTATTTTTTATTTATTTATTTTTTTTCTTTTTGCGGTATGCGGGCCTCTCACTGTTGTGGCCTCTCCCGTTGCGGAGCACAGGCTCCGGACGCACAGGCTCAGCGGCCATGGCTCACGGGCTTAGTTGCTCTGCGGCATGTGGGATCTTCCCGGACCAGGGCACGAACCCGTGTCTCCTGCATCGGCAGGCGGATTCTCAACCACTGCGCCACCAGGGAAGCCCAATGTTTGTTTATTTTAAAAGGTGTTTTCAGGAACTAAATGGGGTTCTCTTTTTGCAACATAATTTAGCATAATATAACATAGAATAGAAACTAGATGATTAAGATAATCATGTCTTTGACTTTTTAGTGTCAGTCAAAGTTTTGTTCAATTCTTCTGTGAAATGATAATAGCTAGTATTTATTCAGTACTTGTTATGTGCCAAGCACTGTTGGAGGCATTTTGTATGTGCTAACTCACTTAATCCTCAAAGGAAAAAAAAAAAGTACTATTGTCATTGCCAATTTACAGATGAGGAAACCAGAGCACAGAGACTATTAATAAATCTTGCTCAACATCTCACAGTGGCAAAGTTGGAAATTGTACCTTCTCTCAATCACTGCTCTTATCTGTCACTTTAACTTTTGATGATCTCCCTGCTACATTTAGCTAAAATCATCACTTTTATATTTGGCTTGTATGTTGCCTCTATGGGCTTAATATTTCTTAATATGGCAAACTGTAAACAAAAGAGTTAGTGGCAGTTCAGCAAAAATTCTTTTTCTTTTTCCTTTTTTTGGGGGCCGCGCTGCGTGGCTTGTGGGATCTTAGTTCCCCAACCAGGGGTCGAACCACTGAACCACCAGGGAATTCCCACAGCACATATTTTGAGTCCGTGGTTTTTCCCAGCAGAGTATGTGACTCTTGATTTTGTGCATCACTCTGCTCCATTTCTCTTTTTCCTAAAGGAGATCTAAGTGAATTATCATGTTTCTGTTAAATGAAGGGAAAAATGATGAAATTACACTTTTCAAGGAAAAATGTTAATATTTCAACTTTTTAAACACTTAAGAATAGTACGATGAAGGGTATGTTAATGTTACATAAATATCAGGATGACCTTCTGAACTGATTTTTACACTGAGAAAAACAACTCTTTAAGTAAATCACACAAGAGGCTAGAGAGATGTTATAGATAATGTTAACCGCTAGATAACCATACTTAATTAGTGTGCGTGTGTGTGGTGTGTATGTGTTTAGCAGATATTAGAAGGATATTATAATATACTAGAATGAGGTGATGATATAGCAGATACTAGGTACTAGAGGGAGATTACAGCATGGCATAATATAGTATATAATATAACTAATAACTAATAAGTTATATATAATATATAACTTAAAAATGGAATATTGAATATCATTGTAAAAGCTCTCATGACAATGTTGTGTGTTCATCAAACTTTTTTTTAAACATCATTATTTGAGTATAACTGTTTTACAATAGTGTGTTAGTTTCTCCTTTACAACAAAGTGAATCAGTTATACGTATACATATGTTCCCCATCAAACTTTTTATTTCCTTCTTAAGCACACAAAACCATTACGTTTCTCAGTCCTTTTGCATCTAGCTGGGGCCACAAAGGATTGGGGGCAGATGTATGGCCCACATCTTCCAGAATCGATTCCTCAAATCTCCAGAGAGATCGTTTCCCCTCTGCCTTTATTCTCACGTTTGCCTTCTTCATATGCATGGCTTGAAGGAAAGGGCTTCAAGGTGGTGGAGTCATGTGATAGAAGGATCCTAGCTCCCTGATCATTCCTAAGTAGTGTCCTAGTCGTCACTAAGAGGAAAGCTGTGCAATCAGAAGCATGAGGCTTGGGCTTTGTGTGAGTAAGAAGCCAACTTTCGTTGTACTCAGCCTCAGAGATCTCAGGTATATTTGTTAGTATAACGTAGCTTAGTCTATCCTGACTTGTAACCTCTGACCAATTCAAAGGCAAGGAAATATTTTCTTCTGTTTTCTTTTCCTTTTTTTTCATTCTTTTTTGCATCTCAGGTGTACAAAGTTGTATGGTTCCTGACTCTTGGTTAATAATTGTTTTTATTGGTCTATGTGCAGCCCAGTTTTATTCACATAGCTATTTAGTAAATTGTTTTTCATGAGGTTATAAATGCTTGAGAAAGCAGCACCCAAAACAAAAGCAAGCATCTTGATAATAACCTATAGCAAACATATGGTGTGGTACCCCTGTCAACCTATCCACCTGCCTCTCCTTACTTACTTAAAGGAAACCTCATCCTGAATTCCGTGTGCATTATTCCTTTGGCTTCTTTTATATAAGTTTATTGCATCTACAGGTATTCCTAAAGAATACAGATTTTAAATTTCTATTGTTTTAACCTTATAAAAGGATATCAGTTCCAGCTCTGGATAAAATGCAGTAAGTACACTTTATTCTTTTTCTTCCACTGAATAAGAATTCATGGAGCAACTATTTGAAAACCCTGAAAAGGAAATAAGAACAGGCACATCAGGAATGAGCACCCAAATTTGAAGTATCAATACCACCAAATTTGTATTGAGTTTACCATTTTCTCCCCTTTGATATCTCCCAACCTAAAGTCAACACAACTGGAAACATGGAAATGAGGTCAGACAGAGGGAACTCCGGGGAAGCTCTCTACCTCTGGCTCCAGAGAGATTGTGGAAATCTGCCCCCAACTCCTCTGCCCCTTTCTTTATTCTCTTGTGCCCCAGTTCCCAGGCAATCTGGCTGTGGTGGTGGAGGTGGCAGCTTCAGTTACTGGAACCAGCAAGAATGAAACCTCAGAGAGGGAAACTTCTCTGTTCCATGGGGATGCAGTTTCAAGAGGATAGGACAGACCCTCATTGTTTTCTTTTGTTTTGTTTTCACTCTCTGTCCTCCTTCTTTTTGAGCCAGGACATGAGTCTAATCACAAAATTCCACAACAGCATGACAGTGTGGGATAATTAGAGCCCCAGGTTTCTGGCCAGGGAACCAAAAAGGATGGGGGCAGAGAACAAAAAAGTACCAGGAAGACTGCATGGGGCAGGGATTCAGGAAAGAGACCTCACAAATTTGTTTTTGAACTCCAGGGCTCACCCTGTGCAGGTGAGGACTGGATTCTAACTAATATTATCTGTAGTTGTAGGCCCCATTTCAGTCATATTTTGTTGACCTTCTCATTGTATTTTTGTCTTTTATTTTTATTTGTTTCTACTCTTCTTTTTAAAATTTATTTTTTCCTGCTTTATTGAGATATAATTGACATATAATATTGTGTACGTTTAAAGTGTACAACATGTTGACTTGATACAGTTACATATTGCAAAATGATTACCACTATAGCATTAGCTAAAACCTCTATTCCATCACATAATTAACATTTCTTTTTTCGTGGTGAGAATATTTAGGATATATTCTCCTAGCAACTTTCAAGTATATAATACAGAATTGTTAGCTATAATCACCATGCTGTACATTAGATCCCCAGAACTTGTTAATCTTATAACTAGTAGTTTGTACCATTTGACCAATAGCTCCCTATTTCCCCCACATCCAGCCCCTGGTAACCACTAATCTACTGTTTCTCTGAGTTTGGCTTTTTTAGATTCCACACATAAGTGATTATCGTGCAGTAACTGTCCCTCTGTCTGATTTACTTCACTTAGCATAATGCCCTCAAGTTTGACCCAAGTTGTTGAAAACAGAAGGAGTTCCTTCTTTCTTATGGCTGAATAATATTACATTGTGTGTGTGTGTGTGTGTGTGTGTGTGTGTGTGTGTGTGTGTGTACCCGTGTACATAAATGCACCCCCATTCTCATTATCCACTGATCTGTTGACAGACACTTAGGTGGTTTCTGTATCTTGGTTATTGTGAATAATGTGGCAATGAACATAGGGGTGCAGATATCTCCTCAAGATCCTGTTTTCTGTTACCTATGGTCTTTTACTTCCTTTGGGTTTATTCTGTTAATCATATTCTAACATCCTAAGATGGATATGTATGTCACTAACTTTGAGGCTCTCTTTTCTTTTTTTTTTTTTTAACATCTTTATTTGAGTATAACTGTTTTACAATAGTGTGTTCGTTTCTCCTTTACAACAAAGTGAATCAGTTATACATATACATATGGTCCCATAACTCTTCCCTCTTGTGTCACCCTCCCTCCCACCCTCCCTATCCCACCCCTCTAGGTGGTCACAAAACACAGAGGTGAACTCCCTGTGCTATGCAGCAGCTTCCCACTAGCTATCTAATTTACATTTGGTAGTGTGTATATGTCCCTGCCACTCTCTCACATCGTCACAGCTTACCCTTCCCCCTCCCCATATCCTCAAGTCCATGCTCTAGTAGGTCTGTGTTTTATTCCCATCCTACCACTAATCTCTTCATGACATTTTTTTTTTTTTAGATTCCATATATATGTGTTAGCATACGGTATTTGTTTTTATCCTTCTGACTTACTTCACTCTGTATGACAGACTCCAGGTCTATCCACCTCATTACAAATAACTCAGTTTCATTTCCTTTTATGGCTGAGTAATATTCCATTGTATATATGTGCCACATCTTCCTTATCCATTCATCTGTTGATGGACACTTAGGTTGCTTCCATGTCCTGGCTATCGTAAATAGAGCTGCAATAAACATTTTGGTACATGACTCTTTTTGAATTATGGTTTTCTCAGGGTATATGCCCAGTAGTGGGATTGCTGGGTCATATGGTAGTTCTATTTGTAGTTTTTTAAGGAACCTCCATACTGTTCTCCATAGTGGCTGTATCATTTTACACTCCCACCAGCAGTGCAAGAGTGTTCCCTTTTCTCCACACCCTCTCCAGCATTTATTGTTTCTAGAGTTTTTGATGATGGCCATTCTGACCGGTGTGAGATGATATCTCATTGTAGTTTTGATTTGCATTTCTCTAATGATTAATGATGTTGAGCATTCTTTCATCTGTTTGTTGGCAATCTGTATATCTTCTTTGGAGAAATGTCTATTTAGTTCTTCTGCCCATTTTTGGATTGGGTTGTTTGTTTTTTGGTTATTGAGCTGCATGAGTTGCTTATAAATTTTGGATATTAATCCTTTGTCAGTTGCTTCATTTGCAAATATTTTCTCCCATTCTGAGGGTTGTCTTTTGGTCTTGTTTATGGTATCCTTTGCTGTGCAAAAGCTTTTAAGTTTCATTAGATCCCATTTGTTTATTTTTGTTTTTATTTCCATTTCTCTAGGAGATGGGTCAAAAAGGATCTTGCTGTGATTGATGTCCTAGAGTGTTCTGCCTATGTTTTCCTCTAAGAGTTTGATAGTGTCTGGCCTTACATTTAGGTCTTTAACCCATTTTGAGTTTATTTTTGTGTATGGTGCTAGGGAGTGTTCTAATTTCATACTTCTACAGGTAGCTGTCCAGTTTTCCCAGCACCACTTATTGAAGAGGCTGTCTTTTCTCCACTGTGTTTCCTTCCCTTCTTTATCAAAGATAAGGTGACCATATGTGTGTGGGTTTATCTCTGAGCTTTCTATCCTGTTCCATTGATCTATATTTCTGTTTTTGTGCCAGGACCATACTGTCTTGATTACTGTGGCCTTGTAGTATAGTCTGAAGTCAGGGAGCCTGATTCCTCCAGCTCCATTTTTCATTCTCAAGATTGCTTTGGCTATTCGGGGTCTTTTGTGTTTCCATACAAATTGTGAAATTCTTTGTTCTAGTTCTGTAAAAAATGCCAGTGGTAATTTGATAGGGATTGCATTGAATCTGTAGATTGCTTTGGGTAATAGAGTCATTTTCACTATGTTGATTCTTCCAATCCAAGAACATGGTATATTTCTCCACCTTTTTGTATCATCTTTAATTTCTTTCATCAGTGTCTTATAGTTTTCTGCATACAAGTCTTTTGTCTCCTTAGGTAGGTTTATTCCTATTTTATTCTTTTTGTTGCAATGGTAAATGGGAGTGTTTTCTTAATTTCATTTTCAGATTTTTCATCATTAGTGTATAAGAATGCCAGAGATTTCTGTGCATTAATTTTGTATCCTGCTACTTTACCAAATTCATTGATTAGTTCTAGTAGTTTTCTGGTAGCATCCTTAGTATTCTCTATGTATAGTATCATGTCAACTGCAAACAGTGACAGCTTTACTTCTTCTTTTCCTATTTGGATTCCTTTTATTTCTTTATTTTCTCTAATTGCTGTGGCTAGAACTTCCAAAACTAGGTTGAATAAGAGTGGTGAGAGTGGTCAACCTTGTCTTGTTCCTGATCTTAGTGGAAATGGTTTCAGTTTTTCACCATTGTGAACAATGCTGGCTGTGGGTTTGTCATATATTGCCTTTATTATATTGAGGAAAGTTCCCTCTATGCCTACTTTCTGCAAGGTTTTTATCATAAATGGGTGTTGAATTTTGTCAAAAGCTTTCTCTGCATCTATTGAGATGATCATATGGTGTTTCTCCTTCAGTTTGTTGATATGGTGTATCACGTTGATTCATTTGCGTATATTGAAGAATCCTTGCATTCCTGGAATAAACCCCACTTGATCATGGTGTATGATCCTTTTAATGTGCTGTTGGATTCTGTTTGCTAGTATTTTGTTGAGGATTTTTGCATCTATGTTCATCAGTGATATTGGCCTATAGTTTTCTTTCTTTGTGACGTCTTTGTCTGGTTTTGGTATCAGGGTGATGGTGGCCTCATAGAATGAGTTTGGGAGTGTTCCTCCCTCTGCTATCTTTTGGAAGAGTTTGAGAAGGATAGGTGTTAGCTCTTCTCTAAATGTTTGATAGAATTCGCCTGTGAAGCCATCTGGTCCTGGGCTTTTGTTTGTTGGAAGATTTTTAATCACAGTTTCAATTGCAGTGCTTGTGATCGGTCTGTTCATATTTTCTATTTCTTCCTGGTTCAGTCTCGGCAGGTTGTGCATTTCTAAGAATTTGTCCATTTCTTCCAGATTGTCCATTTTATTGGCATAGAGTTGCTTGTAGTAATCTCTAATAATCTTTTGTATTTCTGCAGAGTCAGTTGTTACATCTCCTTTTTCATTTCAAATTCTGTCGATCTGAGTCTTCTCCCTTTTTTTCTTGATGAGTCTGGTTAATGGTTTATCAATTTTATTTATCTTCTCAAAGAACCAGCTTTTACTTTTATTGATCTTTGCTATTGTTTCCTTCATTTCTTTTTCATTTATTTCTGATCTGATCTTTATGATTTCTTTCCTTCTGCTAAATTTGGGGGTTTTTTGTTCTTCCTTCTCTAATTGCTTTAGGTGCAAAGTTAAGTTGTTTATTCGAGATACTTCCTGTTTCTTAAGGTATGATTGTATTGCTATAAACTTCCCTCTTAGAACTGCTTTTGCTGTATCCCATAGGTTTTGGGTCGTCGTGTCTCCGTTGTCATTTGTTTCTAAGTACTTTTTGATTTCCTCTTTGATTTCTTCAGTGATCACTTCATTATTAAGTAGTGTAGTGTTTAGCCTCCATGTATTTGTATTTTTTACAGATCTTTTCCTGTAACTGATATCTAGTCTCATAGCGTTGTGGTCAGAAATGATACTTGATACGATTTCAATTTTCTTAAATTTGCCAAGGCTAGATTTGTGACCCAAGATATGATCTATCCTGGAGAATGTTCCATGAGCACTTGAGAAAAATGTGTATTCTGTTGTTTTTGGATGGAATGTCCTATAAATACCAAGTAAATCCATCTTGTATAATGTATCATTTAAAGCTTGTGTTTCCTTATTTATTTTCATTTTGGATGATCTGTCCATTGGTGACAGTGGAGTGTTAAAGTCCCCTACTATGATTGTGTTACTGTCAATTTCCCCTTTTATGGCTGTTAGTATTTGCCTTATGTATTGAGGTGCGCCTATGTTGGGTGCATAAATATTTACAATTGTTATATCTTCTTCATGGATCGATCCCTTGATCATTATGTAGTATCCTTCTTTGTCTCTTGTAATAGTTTTTATTTTAAAGTCTATTTTGTCTGATATGAGAATTGCTACTCCAGCTTTCTTCTGATTTCCATTTGCATGGAATATCTTTTTCCATCCCCTCACTTTCAATCTGTAAGTGTCCCTAGGTCTGAAGTGGGTCTCTTGTAGACAGCATATATATGGGTCCTGTTTTTGTATCCATTCAGCCAGTCTGTGTCTTTTGGTGGGAACATTTAATCCATTTACATTTAAGGTAATTATTGATATGTGCGTTCCTATTACCATTTACTTAATTGTTTCGGGTTGTTCTTGTAGGTCTTTTCCTTCTCTTATGTTTCTTGCTTAGAGAAGTTCCTTTAGCATTTGTTGTAAAGCTGGTTTGGTGGTGCTGAACTCTCTCAGCTTTTGCTTGTCTGTAAAGGTTTTAATTTCTCCATCAAATCGGAATGAGATCCTTGCTGGGTAGAGTCATCTTGGTTGTAGGTTTTTTCCTTCATCACTTTAAATATGTCCTGCCACTCCCTTCTGGCTTGTAGAGTTTCTGCTGAAAGACCAGATGTTAGCCTTATGGGGATTCCCTTGTGTGTTATTTGTTGTTTTTCCCTTGCTGCTTTTAATATGTTTTCTTTGTATTTAATTTTTGACAATTTGATTAATATGTGTCTTGGCGTGTTTATCCTTCGGTTTATCCTGTATGGGACTCTCTGTGCTTCCTGGACTTGGTTGACTATTTCCTTTCCTATATTAGGGAAGTTTTCAACTATAATCTCTTCAAATATTTTCTCAGTCCCTTTCTTTTTCTCTTCTTCTTCTGGGACCCCTATGATTCGAATGTTGGTGTGTTTAATGTTGTCCCAAAGATCTCTGAGACTGTCCTCAGTTCTTTTCATTCTTTTTTCTTTCTTCTGTTCTGCAGTAGTTATTTCCACTACTTTATCTTCCAGGTCACTTCTCCGTCCTTCTGCCTCAGTTATTCTGCTACTGATCCCGTCTAGAGTATTTTTCATTTCATTTATTGTGTTGCTCATCGTTACTTGCTTCCTCTTTATTTCTTCTAGGTCCTTGTTAACTGTTTCTTGCAATTTGTCTATTCTATTTCCAGGATTTTGCATCATCTTCACCATCATTAGTCTGAATTCTCTTTCAGGTAGACTGGCTATTACCTCTTCATTTGTTAGGTCTGGTGTGTTTTTATCTTGTTCCTTCATCTGCTGTGTGTTTTTCCATCTTCTCATTTTGCTTATCTTACTGTGTTTGGGGTCTCCCTTTTGCAGGCTGCAGGTTCGTAGTTCTATCTATTTTTGGTGGCTGTCCCCAGTGGCTGAGGTTGGTTCAGTGGGTTGAGCAGGTTTCCTGGTTGGGGGGACCAGTGCCCCTGTTCTGGTGGATGAGGCTGGATCCCGTCTCCCTGGTGGGCAGGTCCACGTCTGGGGGCGTGTATGGGGATGTCGGTAGCCTTACTGTGATTCTAGGCAGCCTCTCTGCTAATGGATGGGGCTGTAGACCTGTCTGGCTCTTTATTGGGTATAGGGTGTCCAGCACTGTTCGTTGCTGGTCCTTGAGTGAAGCTGGGTCTTGGTGTTGAGATGGAGATCTCTGGGAGATTTTCGCCATTTGATATTACGTGGAGCTGAGAGGTCTCTTGTGGACCAGTGTCCTGAGGTTAGTTCTCCCACCTCAGAGACACAGCCTTGACACCTGGCTGGAGTGCCAAGAGCCTTTAATCCACCTGGCTCAAAACAAAAGGGCGAAAAAAATAGAAAGGCAAGAAAGGAAGGAAGAAAGGAGGAAGAGAGGGAAGGAAGGAAGAAAGGAAGGGAGGGAGGAAGATAGGAAGGGAGGAAGGAAGGAGGGAATAAAGAAAGGAAGGGAGGGAGGAAGAAAGGAAGGGAGGAAGGAAGGAGGGAATAAAGAAAGGAAGGGAGGGAGGAAGAAAGGAAGGGAGGAAGAAAGGAGGGAATAAAGAAAGGAAGGGAGGGAGGAAGAAAGGAAGGGAGGAAGGAAGGAGGGAATAAAGGAAGGGAGGGAGGGAGGAAGGAGGGAAATAGGAAAGAAAGGAGGGAAGAAAGGAAGAAAGAAAGGGGAGAAGACAAAATAAAGTAGGGTAAAATACAGTTATTAAAATAAAAAATAATTATTAAGAAGAAAAATTTCTATTAAAGAAAAAAAAAGGGGGGGTCGGTCTAACCCCAGGACAAATGGTGAAAAGAAAGCTACACAGACAAAATCTCACACAGCAGCACCCACATACACACTCACAAAAAGAAAAAAGGGGAAAATAATAGTATATCTTGCTCCCAAAGTCCACCTCCTCAACCTGGGATATTTCGCTGTCTATTCAGGTTTTCCACAGATGCAGGGCACTTCAAGCTGAACGTGGAGCTTTAACCCGCTGTTTCTGAGGCTGCTGGGAGAGACCTCCCCCTCTCTTTGTTCGTACAGCTCCTGGGGCTCAGCCCTCGACCTGGCCCCGCCTCTGCGTGCAGGTCCTCTGAGGGCGTCTGCCCTTCGCTCAGAGAGGGCGGGGTCAAAGGAGCAGCGTTAACGGAGCAGCTGATTCGTGGTCTCTGGCTCACTCAGGTGGGGCGGGGGCACGGATGTGGGGTGAGTCCGCGGCGGCAGAGGCCGGCGTGACGCTGCACCGGCCCGAGGCGCACCGCGCGTTTTCCCGGGGAAGCAGTCCCTGGATCCCGGGACCCTACGGTGGCGGGCTGCACAGGCTCCCAGGAGGGGCGGTGTGGAGAGTGACCTGTGCTCGCACACAGGCCTCTTGGTGGCGGCAGTAGCAACCCTAGCGTCCCACACCCGTCTCTGTTGTCCGTGCCGACAGCCGCAGCTCGCGCCCGTTTCTGGTGCTCCTTTACGTGGTGCCCTTAATTCCCTTTCCTCGCGCCCCAGGAAGCAAAGAGGTAAGAAAAAGTCTTGTCTCTTCGGCAGCTCCGCGCCCGTTTCTGGAGCTCCTTTAAGCGGCGCGCTTAAACCCCTCTCCTCGCGCAGCAGGAGGTAAAGAGGGAAGAAAAGGTCCCTTGCCTCTTTGGCAGCTCCAGACTTCTCCCGAACTCCCTCCCGGCCAGCCGTGGTACACTAACCCCTTCAGGCTGTTTTCACTCTGCCAACTCCAGACCTTTCCCTGGGATCCGCCCGAGGCTCAGTTCCCAGCCCCGCCCGCCGCGGCGGGTGAGCAGACAAGCCTCTCGGGCTGGTGAGTGCTGATCGGCACCGATCCTCCGTGCGGGAATCTCTCCGCTTTGCCCTCCGCACCCTGTTGCTGCGCTCTCCTCCGCGGCTCTGAAGCTTCCCCCTCCGCCACCCGCAGTCTCCGCCCGCGAAGGGGCTTCTAGTGTGTGGAAACCTTTCCTCCTTCACGGCTCCCTCCCACTGGTGCAGGTCCCGTCCCTATTCTTTTGTCTCTGTTTATTCTTTTTTCTTTTGCCCTACCCAGGTACGTGGGGAGTTTCTTGCCTTTTGGGAGGTCTGAGGTCTTCTGCCAGCGTTCGGTGGGTGTTCTATAGGAGCAGTTCCACGTGTAGATGTATTTCTGATGTATCTGTGAGGAGGAAGGTGATCCCCGCGTCTTACTCTTCCGCCATCTTCTCGCTCCTCTCTTTTCTTTTAATATTAGCATTTGAGGCTCTAAAACTCCCTTAAAGCATTTTTACCATATCTCATAGGTTCTGATATCTAGTGTTTCCTCTATCAATTCTGTTTTTTTTAATTTTCAGAATTCGCTGTGATTTTTTCTTTAATTGAAGAGTTATTTATTCCTGCTTGTATGTGTGTGTGTTAAATTTCCATATGTTCAAGGATATTTTTAATTTTTAAACTTATCATCTAGCATAGTTGTATTATGGTTAGATATTATGAGATCTGAAATTTTTTGAGGATCTCTTTATTGGCTGTTATATGTTATAGGATCAGTTTTTATAAATGTTCCACATGTGCATGATAAAATTATATAGTCCCTAAAGGATGCAGAAATAACTATATGGGTTTCTCTCTCTCTCATCTCTCTTTTTTCTTTAACATCTTTATTGGCGTATAATTGCTTTACAGTGGTGTGTTAGTTTCTGCTTTACAACAAAGTGAATCAGTTATACATATACATATGTTCCCATATCTCTTCCCTCTTGCATCTCCCTCCATCCCACACTCCCTATCCCACCGCTCTAGGTGGTCACAAAGCACAGAGCTGATTTCCCTGTGCTATGTAGCTGCTTCCCACTAGCTATCTATTTTACATTAGGTAGTGTATATATGTCCATGCCACTCTCTCACTTTGTCACAGCTTACCCTTCCCCCTCCCCATATCCTCAAGGCCATTCTCTAGAAGGTCTGTGTTTTATTCCTGTCCTACCCCTAGTCTCTTCATGACATTTTTTTCTTAGATTCCATATATATGTGCTAGCATACGGTATTTGTTTTTCTCTTTCTGACTTACTTCACTCTGTGTGACAGACTCTAGGTCCATCCACCTCACTATAAATAACTGTTTCATTTCTTTTTATCGCTGAGTAATATTTCATTGTATATATGTGCCACATCTGCTTTATCCATTCATCTGTTGATGGACACTTAGGTTGCTTCCATGTCCTGGCTATTGTAAATAGAGCTGCAATGAACATTTTGGTACATGACTCTTTTTTTTTTTTAACATCTTTATTTGAGTATAACAGTTTTACAATAGTGTGTTAGTTTCTCCTTTACAACAAAGTGAATCAGTTATACATATACATATGTTCCCATATCTCTTCCCTCTTGCATCACCCTCCCTCCCACCCTCCCTATCCCACCCCTCTAGGTGGTCACAAAGCACAGAGGTGAACTCCCTGTGCTATGCAGCTGCTTCCCACTAGTTATCTAATTTACATTTGGTAGTGTGTATATGTCCCTGCCACTCTCTCACATCATCACAGCTTACCCTTCCCCCTCCCCATATCCTCAAGTCCATGCTCTAGTAGGTCTGTGTTTTATTCCCGTTCTACCACTAATCTCTTCATGACATTTTTTTTTCTTAGATTCCATATATATGTGTTAGCATACGGTATTTGTTTTTATCCTTCTGACTTACTTCACTCTGTAGGACAGACTCCAGGTCTATCCACCTCATTACAAATAACTCAGTTTCATTTCTTTTTATGGCTGAGTAATATTCCATTGTATATATGTGCCACATCTTCTTTATCCATTCATCTGTTGATGGACACTTAGGTTGCTTCCATGTCCTGGCTATTGTAAATAGAGCTGCAATAAACATTTTGGTACATGACTCTTTTTGAATTATGGTTTTCTCAGGGTATATGCCCAGTAGTGAGATTGCTGGGTCGTATGGTAGTTCTATTTGTAGATTTTTAAGGAAACTCCATACTATTCTCCATAGTGGCTGTATCAATTTACATTCCCACCAGCAGTGCAAGAGTGTTCCCTTTTCTCCACACCCTCTCCAGCATTTATTGTTTGTAGATATTTTGATGATGGCCATTCTGACCAGTGTGAGATGATATCTCATTGTAGTTTTGATTTGCATTTCTCTAATGATTAATGATGTTGAGCATTCTTTCATGTGTTTGTTGGCAATCTGTATATCCTCTTTGGAGAAATGTCTATTTATTTCATCTGCCCATTTTTGGATTGGGTTGTTTGTTTCTTTGTTATTGAGCTGCATGAGTTGCTTATAAATTTTGGAGATTAATCCTTTGTCAGTTGCTTCATTTGCAACTATTTTCTCCCATTCTGAGGGTTGTCTTTTGGTTTTGTTTATGGTTTCCTCTGCTGTGCAAAAACTTTTCAGTTTCATTAGGTCCAATTTGTTTATTTTTGTATCTCTCATTTCTTTATATATATAATCTCCATTAAATCAATCTTGTTAATTGTGCTACTTATTTCTTCTATGTCTTGCCTAAATTGATATTGTGTTACCTCTAAATAATCAAGAAAGATGTGTTGAAATTCCACACTATGATAGCGAATTAATATAGTACTATCTGTTGTTTGATACATATATTTTGAGTCTATTTCATTGGTGCATACATGTTTAAAATTGGTGTACTTCCTTGATGGATTGAACCTTTTTGTTGTGTCATGACTGTCTCCACTCCCAATATTTTTTGTCTTAAAATCTATTTTATTTAATATAATACAGCTATTGATGTTGATTTGATTGGGGTTTTCCTGATAGGTCTTTTTTTCCCCATTCTTTTGCCTTCAACTTTTGCATGTCCTAATGCTTTAACTCTTTCTCATGTAAATTATTTAAATCTGGATTTGGGCTTTTTATACAATTTATTAATCTGTATCTTTGCCTTGGTAGTTTTCTTCTATTCATATTTATCATAATTATTGATATCTTTGTTATTGCTAACATCTTAATTTCTTATTTCAGTGTGTCCCTATTATTCTACATTTCTTTTTCCTTCTGTCTTATTTACTTAACTGAAGCTATGTCTCACCCTGAGTAAGGCGAGGGCTCTCTCATCCCCTGTCTCCCCCTCCTTCCAATACCTATCATGTTGATCAAACCAATGCCCTGGATTTTACTTAAAATGTGGTCCAAGGACCAGCAACATCAGCAACTCCTGGGATTTTACTAGAATTGCAGAACTTTGGGCCCCACTGCAGACCTACTGAATCAGAATCTGCATGTAAACAAGATCTCCAGGTATCATATGCACAGTAAACTTAGAGAGCCACTAATATCAATGGGGAATTGGTTCCAGGATGCCCGTGGGTACCAAAATCTACAGATGATCAAGTCTCTTATATAAAATGGTGTAGTAAAGTGGGCCCTCTATAGTGGATGCAGAACCCACAGATATGGAGGGCTGACTGTAATTAGTTATTACAGATATATTTTCCCTTTTTCTTTGATCTTTGTTATTCTTGTAAACAATAACAACCATTACTAAGTTATATGTTTGATAAAATTTATTTCATATATCTCCTCCAACATCTCCAAATTTGTCTTTCCTCTTCTTTTAAGCACTTATCTAAAAGTGTTTTATTTTTTTTCGCAGTTACTATGGGAGTGTAGAAGCCTAACTTTAAAAAACAAATAAATTTATTTATTTATTTATAAACAGTTGTGGCTAGCGGCGGCTACTTTTCGTTGCAGTGCACGGGCTTCTCATTGCGGTGGCTTGTCTTTGCTGCAGAGCACAGGCTCTAGGCATGCTGGCTTCAGTAGTTGTGGCACATGGGCTCAGTAGTTGTGGCACACGGGCTTAGTTGCTCCACGGCATGTGGGATCTTCCCGGACCAGGGCTTGACCCTGTGTCCCCTGCATTGGCAGGTGGATTCTTAACCACTGTGCCACCAGGGAAGCCCTAGAAGCCTAACTTTGATAAATGTCAGTTAGCAGACGTGGTGACCTAATCTTTTACATTGACCAGCCCTCTTACCCCCCTTTTGTAATTTTTCACTTTCCTGACTCAGCTTGAACCCTCCCCTGTCGTACTCCCACATTCCCCCTTTAAAACTCGCACTCTCTGAGCAAATCAGGAATTGAGCTCAGCTCTTTCCCCTAGCACAGTAGTTATTGAATAAAATCTGTTTTTACCTCTTTAACTAATGTCCGGTTTTATCTTTGATAACTCTTCAACCCAAGCTCTGAATTGCTAAAGATGTGGAGAAGGCATAAGGCAAGAGCTAAGAAGAATCAAGAGAAGTATTCCTAAAGCACCCCTCCATCACACACACACACACACACACACACACACACACACACACACACAAACACGCCCCATCATGCAAAGAAGTCTGGTGGCTTCCAGCCCCAGGCCAAACCCCAAATCCCTGTCCACCCCCCAATATCACTTCAGAAAAGTCTATCCCCACTCCTCATCTATCACCACAGGAGGTTCTCACACTTTTGTTCTTTTTTTGATGATTTTCCCTTAGGCCTCCTCCCTGGGGCAGGTCTCTTGGGAGCCAGCAGGGGCGCCCCTTCAGCATCTCGCTAGAAACAGAAACCTGAGGAAAGGAACATTTTTACTTGCCCCTCTTTTCTCTCAGGTCCCAGCCTATCAACACCTTCCTGGCTCTTTCTTCCTTAAGAACATTTTTTTCCCCTTCTCTGTTTAAAACCCCCCAACCCCAATTCTCTTTCAGCTTCTAATCTGAAAATATTCAGCTCTCTACTCCTAACCCTAACTAAATTATGATGATAGCTTATATTTATGTATTCCAAAACAGCTTAAAGTGATCTGTGAAATAAAGTCCAATTTACTCCCTCTCTCTGACGTTTAGGAGAAAAAATAAATAAATCATTGACAGGGCTTCCCTGGTGGCGCAGTGGTTGAGAGTCCGCCTGCCGATGCAGGGGACACGGGTTCGTGCCCCGGTCCGGGAAGATCCCACGTGCCGTGGAGCGGCTGGGCCCGTGAGCCATGGCCGCTGAGCCTGCGCGTCCGGAGCCTGTGCTCGGCAACGGGAGAGGCCACGACGGTGAGAGACCCACGTACCAAGAAAAGAAAAATCATTGACAGAAACTGAATTTAGGACTTTATCAAATTCTTAAGCAGGAATTCCTCTCCTATCCTAGAACAAGCCCCACCGCATCACTCTTTCAAATGTGGTTCTGTAGCTTGCTTCTTAAAATATGGCTTTTTCCTAGTCTATAAAAATATTTGCATGATAAAAATATTTATAGTTTATAAAAATATTTGCATGATCACTACATGCAAAAAATGATTATTGCCCCCCATCTCCAGTCAAATAAGAGGAGCCATATATTTCCAGCCCCCTTCCCTGTTGGGTACTAACCAGTCTCCCTCACCCTTGCTATTTACCACTTAGACCTCAGGTAATTATTCCAGGTAAAGAAATTCCTTGGACTGAAAAAAAAAAAAGTCCAAGTTCCTTGGACTGAAAGAAGTATCTAGAACCTTGCTGCTCTGATACTGGCCCAGGGATCAGCAGGACTGGTATTAACTGGGAGTTTGTTAGTAAAGCAGAATATCAGGTCCGCCCCAGACCAACTGCATGAGAAGCTATGTGTTGGCCAAGTACTGGATAGGCCTCTGTAATTGGGAGCTAGACAAATCACTTCGGCTGAGAGAAGGCAGTTTGGCACAAGATTTTCTCAAGGTAAACTGCCTCCAACTATGTCTGAGAGCACCAATTCTCTCCTCCCACTTAGAAAAAGAACCACTTCTTTATAACATATCTTGTATTGCTAATAGCTTAAACGTTTCCCCAAATGTCTGTAATGGAAGCTATTTTGAACTTAATCACTTTATGGGGCATTTGATTATCATGCATTATTCGTGAATACCATCTGTATTCAAATCCAACTGTTTTATTTAAATTAGCACTCAAAGATTAACAAGAACTGCTCCCGTTTTAACATAATTTCAAGCAGAGATGGTTGTTTCATTGGGTACGTTAGAGTTGTTTGGTGTTTTTTTTTACTTTTGTGTAAGTTGGCAAAATTCTGTAATTTTTCAAAAATTTTAAATTATGTTCATTAACTGTTTAGAATTTACTAAGAGTTCCTGTAGCCTGGTTGTGCATTTTTAGCATAAATTTAACTATAAGTCAAATTGTTTATTTGTGGTTTATGTATAAAACATCCATTTGTGTCATCTGTTATCTTTCCCCTCTGTTACATGGAAGCGGCCAGCAGCTTCCTGGAAAAGGAAGCAGAACAGCAGAGCAGAGCTGAAATCATAGGGCTCATTGACAAATGTAAAGGGGTAGGCAGAGAGGAGTTGTCAAGACAGACGGATCAGGAAAGGGAAGGATGGGAAGCAGGATGAAGATCAGAGGAGGGTGGAGAAGTCTGAAATAAAGGCAAGGGACAAGAATTCTGGTTAAGAGGCACTGACAAAATGAATGATCTTCCTTGCAGTGGGAGAAATATGTCCAGTCGTTACACACTTGTACTCTTTTTACAGCACCATATGGGGACGATGGTGTTCATGCTCAGGTGTAGTCATGTGACCATAGGGACAAATTCAGTTTTGAGATAAAGGCTCAAGTCTGAAATGTTCAGATTTCACAACTACACTTCCTTAATTAAGAAATACACAAGCACCTATCTGTATCTAATTCTTTCCAGATATAGGGAGATAATTTTTCCCCTGTGTGGGCTATCTAACCTTTTGAGACTTGATTTATTTGGTATAATTCTTTTAAAGCTATTCCTCATGGAGAAGAAATATATATTTGTGGTTAAGAGCATGGGGTCTGGACTCAGACTCCCTAGGTTCAAATATCAGCTGTGGTTTGTGCAGCTGGGTGACTCTGCGTCAGTTTCCTCCTCTGCAAAATGGAGGTAATAGATAAACCTTCCTCTGTGAGTTTGACCTTTTTAGATTCCACATTTAAATGAGATCATACGGTATTTGTCTTTCTATGTCTTGCTTATTTCACTTAGCATAATATCCTCTAGTTTTATCCATGTTGTCACAAATGGCAAGATTTCCTTCTTTTTTATGGCTGAATAGTATTCGTATATATATATTATATGCAACATTTTATTTATCCATCTTCTGTCAGTGAACACTTAGGTTACTTCCATGTCTTGGCTATTGTGAACAGTGCTGTGATGAACGTGGCAGTGCACATATCTCCTTGAGATAGTGATTTCCTCTCCTTTGGGTAAACATCCAGAAGTAGAATTGCTGGAACATATGATGTTCTAGTTTTAATTTTTTTAGGACCCCCCCCATACGGTTTTCCATAATGGCTGCACCAATTTAAATTCCTACAAACAGTGTACATGGGTTCCCTTTTCTCCTCATCCTCTCCAACACCTGTCATCTCTTGTCTTTTTGATGACAGCCATTCTAATAGGTGTGAGGTACTATATCATGGTTTTGATTTGCATTTCTCTGATGATTTGATAACTATAGTTAATAATACTGTATTATATACTTGAAACTTGCTAAGAGACTAGATCTTGTGTCCTCACTACATGCAAAAAATGTAACTATGTGAAGTAATGAATGTGTTAATTAGCTTCATCGTGATAATTATTTCACAATGTATATGTATATCAAATCATCACGTTTTACCCCTTAAATATATATAATTTTTGTCAATTGTACCTCAATACGCTGGGAGAAAAGAAGAAAAACCTGCCTCATTGAGTTGTTGGGATGACTAAATGTAAAGCAGTTAGCACAGTACCTGGCATGAATCTCAGTGCATAATGAATGTTTAATATTCAAAACGAATTTTAAAATATGCATATTTGCTTGTAAATACAAAAGTTCTCTCTGGAGAATACAAGAAATTGATGAGGTTGGCTGCATGAGGGAGAGAAGCTAGGTGCTAGGGGAAGAGTGCAGGAGGGAGATATTTCACACTGTATAGTCTTTTATATCTTTGGCATTTTAAACCATGTAAATATATTGCACATGCAATGAAGCATTAAATAAATAAAGTAAAAATAAAAGGCATTCTGCTTCACTTCAGCCTTTCTATTTACAGCTTTAGAAGGCTTTTACTTAGAGGTTTCTTATGGCATTTTGGTAAGATTTGGTGACCGTTAGTGGTAAACCCATCAACAAACATTTATTGGGAGCCTGGTAAATTGCAGGCATATTGTGAACACGGCATAGTCCCCTCTCCCAAGGACCATACTGTCCACTTATAAAGATAACACAATTACATCAAGCGGAAGGACCAATACAAACAAGAATTTAATTTAGAACTGAAACTCTAAGGAACATACCCACGTGCTTCCATGTTCAGGCATCACAGAGGACTCATGTACACAGAGCATGTTTGGGGAAGGGACTGGAGTTTAAGCAGGGTAATAATGAGTAGATGTTGTTATTGTTGGTGGGAGGAGGGTGCTTTCTAATAAGAAATAGGGAATAATGTGACAGAAAGCCAATAAGTTACTAGGTGAAGCTTCCACCCAAACCAGTTTTCCTGATTAAAAATGATAATAATAATAAGGGAAGGACAAAACAGCAGACTAAATTGGCAGGCACCTTTTGCTCATCACCTTTATTCTCGTTTTTCTCCAGGATCCACGCAAGATGCCTGGAGGTGGAGCCACCTATTGCCACTCTTAGGACCGAAGACACAGTCTTTGGAGGTGGAGCCAGAAGCTTGAAGGAGCCTCATTCCTTCATTTCCTTGGGCAAGTGCACCCTCTCTGGATTTCTTCCTTTCCAACACCTCGTCATATGCGAAAAGTAAGATCTTATTTCATTACATGGTTATAGCCTGGTTTCTGTTACATGCAGTGAAACACAATCCAAACTAATATGGCTATACATTTTCAATAAAAACTGTATCAAGAAACTTTAGTTTTCCAAGTTCTTTACAAAGGGTTGCTGGATAAAATACAGGACACCCAGTTACATTTGAAGTTCAGATAAACAGTGAATAACTTTGGTAGTATAATTATGTCTCATGTAATATTTTCAATATACTTATACTAAAAAAATTATGCAGTGTTTACTTGAAATTGAAATGTAATTGGGCATCCTGTATTTTGGTTTATAAAATATGGCAACACTCTTTACATGTCACACAAAACCTGTTTATGGCCAGACCTTTCCTACCTGCAAGAGTCTTGGACACACTGCCCACTCCAACTGCGAAACAAATGGAAGTTCTTTTACTAAGTAAAAGGGGAGGAATGCGTAGGTAATTAGCAGTACCTCTCAATAGAGAAGTATTGGGCTGGCCAAAAAGGTCGTTCGGGTTTTTTCCATTAGATGTTATAGGCTCTTGGCTCTTGGTCCTCAGAGAAAAATGCAGTAAGGGGAAAATCAGGTACATTTCTCTCTGAGCATATTCTCCTCCCCTTTACTTTAGTATACTTTTGTTTATATTACCCCTATAAAAGAATGTTAGTAGTTCTATCATTCAAAGTATTCAGTAGTTTTAGTCTATTTCCCACGATTTCCCCCATAGTGTCACTTGTTTTATATAGTTGTAATCATAATGCAGATAAAATTCTAAGCCCTACTTTTTTCTTTACAATAATCTCAAAAAATATTTACCATTTTACTGCTTGCTCTTTCAAAACATAATTTTTATTGTTGCTGAATATTCCATTGAGATGATTTTCTATAATTTATTTAACCTTTTCCCCATGTTTGATCTATTTTATTCTTTTCAGAAGTTTTCCTTTATTTTTAATATTAAAATAATGATAAACATCTTTGTTGCAGTTGTTTTATTTTTTATGGGTTAGAATTTTGAATTATGTATAAAGGACCATGTATTAGATTTGGAATTACTCTGTCAAATAATAGGATTATTTTTAGTCTTGATATATATTTTTGGTTTTAATAGTCCCTGCTTCCAGGGTTAGCCTTTAGCAAAATTATGAAATTGGGTGACTTTAAATTGTCTTTGTTTTTGTAACCTTGTATTCTGCAGATCATTTATTTTTGGTGTATCCCACATTCCTTCCCATTTTCAAGTATCTAGTGCTTCTCTGCTCATTTCTCCCATTTATATCCTGCTTTCAAAAATGGATCTAATTTTAATCAGTTATGTCACTTTAAAATTAAGTCAATATTTCTTGGCTCCCAGAGAATATTTGGAGAGGTAATGTACCTTAGTTACAGGCTTAGTTTAAATATCAGGTTTGTTACTTGCTTGCTATATGTGACTTGAAGGAGTACTTCACATTTCTGAGCGTGGTTTTCTCATCAGTAAAATGAAGATGTTAACATCTTTAAGTCAGGGTTGTCATGAGGATAAAACAAGATAATTATGTAAAGATTTTGGCAAGCTGCTAGGCCAATAGTAAGCATTTAATAGATTCTAGATATTATTAATCATAATTATCATCTTCATTTTAACTTCATTTATAATCATGGAATGAAAACATTATTTACCCATAAGGAAACTCAAGGATTTACCTCAGCTTGAATATCATACAATATCCTACTCCTAGTATTTATTCAAAATATTTTTGATGACTTTTCTTCCCCTACCATCCATTAGAGAATCCTCTAGGGTGTCCTTGAGATTATGTAATGTGAATACTCATTGACCACTGTGCAAATGGTGGCCTCCATGCCAGGTTAAAATCCTGAAAACATTTTTATTTACAAAAATATAACTTTAAACATAACTTTAAACATTTAATAGTTACACAGAAGAAAATTTTTAAAGAAACAACAAAATATGGTGAAACATATTTTCACTTTTAGATATAATGTGAATTGAAAAAAAGAAATGGTGACATTGCCAGGTCTGTCCTGAGTCATCAAGACATATCTTTGATGTAAATGTCAAAAAAAAAAATGTTTTAAGATGCATGTTTCCATGAATTAACCAATATAAGCAGTAAATAGATTTTTAACAGTGAAGAATTAAAGAAAAAATTGCTGGCAATTTCCTTGGGATATTAAAAATAATTAATCATGACTGTTTATAACCATCAACTCATTTTATCCTTTTGTTAATCTAAAAAATGGAGGCTCTGGCTTTATTCACTGCTTCTTTGAAACAAACAAACAAACAGTACAAAACGTTACCCTGCAGAAATTAAGTAAATTTCAGCAAACATTAATATTTCCCTCAGCAACCTTACAGAGTTAAGGCATATCTCTAGCCCAAGTCATCCCCTTTTGAAAAGGCAGTAAGGCAAGAGGAAAAAAGCAAAGCAAAGCAAAGCAAATGCTACTGGCTTGTATATTTAGAGGGCCAGGGGAAATGGGGATGAACAAAGGTTGAAGAAGAGAGCAAAGCTAGACAAAAACAAAAGCACTTTTTTATGGTTGTGTCAGTATTTTCTACTACAGATATCCAATATCTGGAGGTTTATAACTTTGTTCTAATAATTCACCTGCAAGTGGCAAAGAGGGTGGCAATGTGGGAATAAAAATTGTGTGCATGCTTTTATAGAAAGATTTATAACTACTGAATTGAAAATCGCTTAGTTATTCCAGTTACAAAAGTCAGAACAAAATAAAATTCATGCTTGTGTTCAAAACCTCTGAATAGCTTGCTGTTGTGTGAATCCTTACAAAGAGAAGAAAATTATGCATGGCATGAGACATTAATATTTGGTATTTTCGTTTGTTATCTCCTTTGTTTTATAATGTCACCTACTGAACAAATTCAATAATTTTAAAAAATTTCCCCCCTGATTAAAATTTTCAATAGTTAAGAGCTTAGAGACAATGAAAGTCTGAAAACTGACTGCCACCCATAAGACTGACCTTTACTAACATTGAACTTGATGTCTGTCTACTCTTTCTCAAACCATTCCTCGGATGTAGGCATTCCTCTGACACTGGTCTTAGCTTTTCTTGCACATTATGTGTTTTTTTCTCCTTGGAAATTGCAGCTACTTCATGACATCAGCTACCACGGGGAATGTTACCATGTTTCTGAAACCTTCTTGGAATTTTCCCCAGCAGAATGAATCCGTGTTCTCATAGTAACCTGAATATCCCAATTAGAACCCATCATACTCTGTTAGAATTCCAGTACGTTTTGACAGTGTCCTCTTGCAAACATGTGTGACTCTGTGCCTGGACCTTATGTCAGCCCTTATATGGAAGGGGCTGGCTGGGAGTGCTGGGTTTCTAGAAATCTTCAGCCAATAGGGGATGGGAGTCGGAAGACACTCCAGCTTTCCTGCACTCTCAAGGGGGCTAGATCTCAGACACGTTTAGTACAGTCTCCCAGAGATCCAGCTCAGGATTGAGACACAGTGTTACCCGCTTGTTCATACACCTTTTATTGGCTTTCTTCCTTCTCATTCTCATTTCTTATTCTGCAGATGTTTCCTGGAAATCGTCTCCTAAATAAATGACTTTCTTTTAAATCTTTGTCTCAGCATCTGCTTCTTGGAAATCGCAAACTAAGATAGTATCAGAAGTGATCCTAGGAAGCAGAACTTCAGAAAGGAATCCTGGAATTAGATCACTTGCCGTGTAAATGGTAACAAAGCTCTATTGATGGTGGTGAGAGGAGGATTGCTGATGACTCTTGGCCTGTTGTAGCAACATGATTACTAAGACTTTCAGGTGTGGTTAAACTGGGATGGAATACAGGTGTGCTAGCTCCAGTACCCTAGAGCTTTGGGGGAAAAGGCAATGAAAAGGATTGGATTTGGCTGGCTGTTGTTAACTCTGATTGGAACCCTGAAGAAGGAAAATTGCAAGCTGAGGTCAGCCAACTATCGACCTCAAGCATGGTGTGGTGTGAAAGTCAGAAAGCTACTCCGCAGCTAATGAAGGAGATTCTCATATCCTAGAGCCACAGGGCAGAATGTGCTGAGAATCACTACCAAGGTCTGGTTGTAAAAGTGGTAGAGTTACAAAGAAGGCCGAATATACAACCCCAGCAAAACTCCTATGCTAAAGGTAAGCCCTGATGGGGAAAGAGTAGAACGCTAAGAAATGGGATGGGGACATTTGAAAATAAGCACTTGAAAAACCTTGATCCAACAGATCTACTCTCTTTTACTCTCATGGCTTCTGCCAATAACTAGAGTCAAGTCTCAGCATGGCCTGAGCTGGGGAGTTCTGTTCCGGCTATACCAGACAGATATGTAGCAGTAGGAAATGGGAAAACACACCTGGGAGAGATCTTGTGGGCGCTGGATTGGGGTGAGGGTCACTGAGCTTAAAGCTGGATAGAGGAGATTTTATTGAGGCCCTCTTCTGAATCACAATTTTAACATCCTGGCAAGGACATTGGCGCTAATCTTAAAACACAGGTGAGATGGTTCTTTAAAGTTTGGAAACGAGAACCTATAGGAAACAGGTGAGGTGGCTGGCAATACCTTGGTGGAATATTGAGAGTATCATCAAAAAGTTGAGAGAAGTGAGCATTGTTTTTTTTTTTCCAGTTTTAATATTTTTTATTGAAATATAGTTGATTTCCAATGTTGTGTTAATTTCTGCTGTACAGCAAAGTGATTTAGTTATACAAATATATATACATTCTCTTTTCTAAATATTCTTTTCCATTATGGTTTATCATAAGATACTGACTATAGTTCTCTGTGCCATACAGTGGGACCTTGTTGTTCATTCATTCTACATATAATAGCTTACATCTTTTCACCCCAACCTCCCACTCCATCCCTCCCCCAACCCCCTCCCCCGTGGCAATCACAAGTCTGTTCTCTACGTCCGTGAGTCTGTTTCTGTTTCATAGAAACATAGGTTCCTTTGTGTCATATTTTAGATTCCACATACAAGTGATATCATCTGGTATTTGCCTTTCTCTTTCTGACTCACTTCAAGAAGTGAGCATTGTTAAATGGATTCATTTTGGAAAGCTAGAGAATTCTCTAGTGCACGATGTTTCCCAAGTAGGTAGCTGTAAGTTACACATACAAACAGTCCAAACACCCATGCCACCCACCTCTGTGCTGACATTTCTCACTATGCTTTCACCTATGACTTCATAGGATATTCCCAGGGATGAGCTGATGAAAGAGTTAAACTTCTGTCCTGGTACATATGTGTCTCAAAATGTTAGTACAAGCAGAAATGAACTGCTCCCACATCAAAACCCCACTGAGGGGTGGCCTTAAATGACAGAGGTGATGGTGAAAGTGTTCTGTAGCTTTGGGTAGTACATTTGCTTATCAACTTGTGTGGAGGGATATGAGGTCTCAGCTAAGACTATATGGAGTCCTTGGCAGTGGTAAGTGGCTTGGCTTGCTGGCCAAGGCTCCTATAAGGAGCAAGATGGGAAAAACAGAGATAAGAGGGTCCGGTGAAAAGGCATGTGGCTGTATCTATGGGAGTGAGCATATATAAAGTCTGTGAATCTTTGGTTTGCATGTCAATGTCTATTGGGTATCATTCAGCACAGAAAAGGCACAGAATTATAAAGTGAACAGGATGATTGTCCAGTGGACATCAGCCAACCTCTATCCTCAGCTCCCTAGGGGATTCACTATGGCACAACGACCCCCTGAATGACATAGCCACGGTGGCAGCATGAAGGTCACACATGGATGCAGCAGCCTGGGCCTCTCTTATCTATGCTGATCTATCTACTGCCATGTCTGCACATCCAACTTGTCAGCAGCAGAGAACAATGATGAACCATCAGTGTGGTGCCACCTTTAAAGGAGAATAACCACTAGTGACAAGTCGATTACATTGGATCCCTGTACTAGTTTCTTATGGCTGCTGTAACAAATTACCACAAACTTGGTGGCTTGGGACAACAGAAAATTATTCTCTCACAGTTCTGAAGTCCTTAAGTCTTTGAGTCAAATTCAAAGTATTGGTAGGGCTGTGCTTCCTCCGGAGGCTCTAGGGGAGAATCCTTCCAGCTTTTGGTGGCTGCTGGCATTCCTTGGTTTGTGGCCCCATCACTCCAGTCTGCCTCTTTGGTCCCACGGCCTTCTCTGTGTGTCAGATTTGTCCCCTCTCTTATCACGCATGATTGCATCTAGGGCAAAGTGGGATAATTCAAGATAATCTCCTCATGTCAAGATCCTTAATTTAATCACACCCACAAGGACATTTTCCCATATAATGTAACACAGTTTCCAGGGATTAGAACCTGATCTTTGTATTCAGACCACCAGGGATTAGAACCTGATCTTTGTATTCAGACCACTACATACCTTCCACTCAGGATGAAGCAGAAATCCATTCTTACTGGAGTTGACATGTGTTTCTGGTGTGGGTTTGCCTTTCCTGCCTGTGATGATACCTCTGACGCTAATATCTGAAGACTCACGGAGTGAGTGTCTGATTTACCGTTGTAGAATGCCACAGAACATAGCCTCAGACTCAGGGATCCACCTTCCCTGGGTGAAATTGGGAGCTATATGCACAGGTCCATGGGATCCGCTGTTTCTACTGTACACCTTATCACTTGGCCTATTCTCGTGTTTCACTGTCTAAAGGGGACCTTAGGGGTGACAGCCTATAAGTTTGGGACAGTGTTCAAGATTCAAGAAATGTGTGAATCAACAGCCATTATATAGGTTACTGTATTCTACATAGGTAGAATATACAGATTTGGGAACCAAAAAAGTGGAATTAGGAGTTAACTATCTCATTATTACCCCCAAGGGACCACTTGGGGAATTTGTGCTTCCCATTCCTCCAAATTTAGGTTGAGTTGAACTAGAAATTGTAGCTCCTGGGTGTGGGTGTCAGATCTACCAGGAGCCAGAGTGAAGTGTCACAAAAGCAAAAGTAAAGGTACTGAGTGACTATTTTGAGTTCCTCATGTCAGTAGATCATCAGGCAAAGAGAGCATTTACTATATGGTCATGAGTGATTGACCCTGATGAGCGTGAGCAAATAGGATAATAGCAGCAGAGAAGAGTATTTCTGGAACTCAGGAGACTCACCGGAGTGGCTTTTGGTGCTTCCCTGCCAGCTGATAACCTTGAACAGGCAGCTGCCTCAATCATGGCCCGAAAAGGACAAGGTAACCAGGACCCCAGGTTCCACAGGGCAAGAAACCTAGACCAGCACAAGTGCTGGCCAGAGTGATGAGAATCAGGATTGGTTGATAGATGAGGGAAATGATAAATCTTGCTTCTGGCTTCAAGATCACCTACAGCAGTGTGATGCTTGTGTTACAAAACTTTATTTTTAATTTTTTTAAAGAAATGATGACAGGCCATCCTCTTGAAGAAGCTGTGCCGGGACAGAGAAAAACTTAATGTGGCCCCACTCACATCCCCTTGGCAAAGAGTGTTTGTTTGAATGTTATGTTCCACATCAAATGTATAAGAAACATGATTCCATGGTAAAATACACAAACAACTGCAAAACTGCTTGGTGGTATAATAGATACTCAGTAAATGTTTGCTGAATTGGTTAATGGATACAAAGGATGTATTATTATACAGATGACTTCTGCGGTAAGCAGAATTATAAGATGCCTCCTCTTATGCCTGTTAGCTCCTCATGTTACTCCTGTGATGATGTTAGGTTACATGGCAAGCAAGGAATTTTGTAGACGTGATTAAGGTTATTAATGAGTTGACCTTAATATAGAGAGATTATCTGGGTGGGCCTAATGTAATCACGTTGGCCCTTTAAAAGCAGAGTTTTCTCTGGCTGATAGCAGTACAGAAATCAGAGAGATTAAAAATATGAGAGGGATTCATGTAAGGGAGGTTCTCTGTTGTTGGCTTTGAGATGGACATGGCCAGAGAGCAAGGACCCAAGAGTGTCCTTTGGTTGCTGAGAGCAATCCCTGGCTAACAGCCAGCAAGAAAGCAGGGATTTCAGTCCTATAACCTCAAGGAATTGTATTCTGCCGACAACAAAAATGATGCTGGAAGCAGATTCTTCCCCTAGAGCCTCCAGAAAAGAGCCCGGCCTTGATTTTGGCCTTCTGACACCCACTGCAGAAAAATCTACCTGGACTTCTGATGAGCAGAACGGTGAGGTAAATATTTGTGTCATTTCAAGGCACTAAATTTGTGGTAAGCTGTTACACAGCAATAGAAAACTAATATGACTTCTAAACCTATAAGCCTCATCCAGAACTAGGCTCAAGCTTCTGTCTTGAATGGGCCCATGAGCACCAGAATTCTTGAGGATATTTTATTGTCACCTAAAACTGAATATGCATAAAGCAGAATCTGTCATGGTCTATGACCTACTAACTCATCTTCAGGGGATTCCTAAGTGACCCCACAGTCTTTTCAGTAAGTGTGAGTCAAAACCTCTGAGTTTTCACCCAATTCCAGGTGGCTTTTGTATTTACTGTAGTATTGTTAAACTCCAGTCTTCTATCACCTTCAACAGTTTTGCTACGTACTAAAATTAACTGCATTGCTCTTTCCTTAATATTTTTCTTTATATCCACTCATTCTTTTACTTAAGTGCATTTATGTTAAAAGTTAAGGATATATCACTACCATAAATGGCAAACTAGTATCATTGACCATAAATAGAGGGTAACTGTAAAAATAAATACAATGAAAATAAAGTTTTACATTTCAGCTAGATACTGCTGGCTGCTGAAGGCTCTGAACATAAGGCCTGCTCACTCTTTGTTTAAAAAAGGAGATTAGCAAATGTTAGAGAGGTGTTAAGTCGAAATAGCTCAAATAGCTCAAATTGAGAATTTCTTCTTGACATAATTAGAGGGATTGAAAGAGATTTAAAATGGAAATAACATTTTTCCTATGTGATAGTTACATTCTTTAATACCTTTTCCACTGCAATTTAAATACCACCCGAAATCATCTTGGATACCTTGTGGCAAGAGTCCCACACTTTGCAAAACGTTCTTAGAGTGACTAAAAATTAGCTTTCCATCTAAGAGAACTGTGTAACCTTGGACACGTACTGAGTAAATGTTCAAGACATACCTTTATTGCTGTTATGATCAGTACCATCATATCATCATCATCGTCATCTCCACCCTCCTCCACATTCTTTATCTCAAATCAACTTTACTATTTATAGAACATATCAGTGGTTTCTCTTACAGCTATTGCTTCTCCTCATTCACCTTGGAAAGCCTTATATTGGATAGACATTTATTCTCTCCTAATTGATACTGTTGTGTAATAATCCTTTGCGTTACCACTAGCTTTCCTTCCAAAATTCATATTTGATCACTTCTGTCCTCTGAATAACATAAGATCAGAGTGTTATATTGGGAGTATCATGATCTGTTGAGTAAGGCAGACTCTTCTGCATCACCCCCAGTCACTCCCAAGCATATCAGCTTGTTTTACTCTCCTTTAGGCCGTTTGTCATCATTTGTGAATTTTCTTATTTATTTTTGTGGGGTTTTGTTTAAAGTCAGTCTCACTCAACCAAAACATAAACTCAGGAGTGTGAGCACCTGGTTTGTCTTGGTGCCAATTTATCTGCAGCATTTGGAGGAGTGCCTGTCACATACTAGGTTCTCAATGACCTTGGTTAACCTTAACTTCCCTAGCCTTGGTTTTGTAATCTGCAAAATGGAGATCATAGTGCTCACCTAACCAGGTAGTTGTGAGGATTGAATGAGATAACTAATGTAAAGGTTCTGGTACATCAACAGAAGCTGTTATTACTATATCTTCCTGTTGTTAGAATAAGGTCAATTTTAGACTAAGTATTCAGAGACTTCCGGATTATGTCATCAAATTTTCTTTGTATTTCTCAACCCATTCCTTCACATTAACCTAATACTCCAGCTCTTGTTGTAATATTTATTTATTGACTGTTTGTCTTAGGCTAGATTTGGGGTATACAAAATAAAAAGACCTGGTTCCTGCCCTCATAGAGATGTAAGATAAAGGAAAAAAAATCATGCGTTAATAACCATAAATAAATAATGCACGACATGTAGTACAAACATTAGAGAGATAGGGTCCTGGGCAACCTGGCTAGGAATGAGCATGGGATGGAGGAAGTAGGAGGTGAGGAACAAAATGAGTGAGCGCCTTGACTCCTCATTCCTGCAACTTTCATGCAACAGTTGCATAACCTGGGCTTTTCCTGCTCTCTGAGATGCCCTTGCACCCTACTAAAATGTCACTTTTTACATGGAATTTCCACCGAAGCTCCCTATCAGCATTTCCGCTGCCTTTTTCTTTACTCCTTTACTCTTAGCTCATACCTTGTTGGTGTACTCCTCCCAGACACCAAGCTCTCATATTTAATTTTACATTTTTCTGTTCATTTCACAAGATTGCAAGTTTCCAAAGCATGGTGAATGTTTTTTGTTTGTTCATCTCTACAGACTTTGTGGTTATTTTGCGAAAACTAGAACTTATGCTTTTTCTCGGGGTCTATAGGTCCCAAATCCATGCCTTTGGTTTTACTGTAAACTATTGGTATTTTTGTTTAAGACTGTAATGTTCTTATAAAATATTAATTTTATGAAAGCAACCATATATAACTCCTTTCATAAAGTGTTAGAAAGAGGATTTAAAACACAGAACAAGTCAATGCACAATCCAGTGCAAACTGTAAACTGGTACTTGAGTTTAAATGAGCCTGAATATGGGAATAAGAATAAATGTGGGAAAAAGTAGAAGTGAGTGAAAAATGCTTGTGGCAAAATTACCAGCTGTTATTTATAGTATGTGCCAAGTATAAATCTGTCCTTGAAAAACTTGAAGAGATGAGTCGTCAGTAATTTCAAGACAAATTTCTGACTTGCTTTATATTATTTAAGCATATTTTATGGAGACAGTATTAAAAGTTCTGTGTATAGAGGGAAAGATATATGGAAGGATATTATGATGTGACCAGTGGGCCTCACCTAAAGAATTTAAAATTGGGGTCACCAAATCTTTTTGGTTTTACATACCTATTTTTTTTCTGAAATAATATGGAAAGAAATGCATTTGAGTTTACAGTAATCATAGCAGCTCATAACTCAACACAAGTTTAGCAGGCTAATTGCAGAGAGCCATTGGTTTGTAGCTCCTCAAAGGTAAGATCAAAGGAAGAGGCTTTCTGCCCCAAATATACAGATCTCAGCCACTATACATATTTTGTTTTGTGGTTGCTACTTCTTTTGTCCCTGATGGTGATTGCACATATTTATTTAATGTGGGAGTCGCAGCAGGCATGAATTCCCAACAAAACCAAAAATGACCTTCTGCTCCCTTTATACACTCAACAATTTGTTATGTGTAAGGCGTTGTGCTAGGGGCTGGGATAAACAAGAAGGAATATAGCAAAATCCCTCTCTTCAAGAAGTTTATAAAAAGTAGAGAAGCTAATATAGAGAATATAGAAAATAGAAAAGTAGAGAAGTCAATCCCTGACAATATGATGTGATATTCAAGAAGTACATATCCCCAGTGTCTTCACAGAGTCCTGTGGCAGGGAGTGCATCCTTCAGTGTGTAGCACTTGGGAACAATTTCACTAAGGAGACAGCAGGCTGACTCAAATCATAAATATAGGGGATTGCTTGGAAGAATGGTGGAAGGAGAAGTCTTCCAAGGAAGAGAAGTCATAAAATTAAAATCCTCATGTGCTGGATATAGTGTTAAGCACTAGAGGTATAAAGACAAAGATGATGCAATTTCAGAATTTAAGGTATGCACAGCTTTGGTAAAGTTAGGGATAAGGACAAATATATATGTAAACAAAATACCTGCAAGATGGTAATAAGAACATAGCTAACTTGGCTGGGCCTAGCAGCGAATCTGAAGACAGAGTGGGCCAGGGAGCCCCAATCACAGGATGGGGCTTGGGAAGACAAAGTGTGCAGACAAGTTTTGGGGGCAGAGAAGGCCTCTGAAATTCAGCCTCTGTACACCAGTACTGAATTGAATCTCGGAGACAGAGTTTTGGGTGAAGTAGAAAAGAATAGCTTTATTGCTTTGTCAGGCAAAGGGGTCCACAGCAGGCTAATGCCCTCAAAACTGTGTGTCCCAACCCCGGGGTGGGGCGGGGGGGGGGCAATTGAGGAGTGTTACAGTCAATGGGTAGGGTTGCTGATAAGGATCAGGCTGCGTGCAGGGCCTGCATTCCTTCAATCCTGAGATCTTCTGCCATCTGTTGGTCTCATGATCTGTAGTTCTCAAGGTTATTGAACTGTGACCTTCTCTCTGGAACATCTTCCATTTGGTGGGGTTTTAGTTCTGCAGAAGAGCTCAAAGATATTGTTATGTGTATCCCTTGCGGCAGAACCAGGACCTACTCCAAGGCTGCACTATTGTTTCTTGACTGTTCCTCCCTTGTCTTCATATCCCCTCCCTTCCCTGATTAGCAACTGTTTGAACCTGCCCTTTGGAACTCAGGGAAGGGGACACAGAAAGGTTTTTGTTCTCAGGAGCCCCACGGGATCCCGCTCAGTTTCAGGAAGGAGTGAGACCAGGATCATATATGTAATCATCACTTAGTTTTGGCTTCTCCAGAAGCATAAGCTGAAATAAGGATTTGATTGCAAGGGGTATTATCTGTTAGGTGTCCCCAAGAAACACTGGGAGGGAGGGCGGGCAGCCAATAAAAGATGTATTGTTAAGTACCACTGTGAGTAACTGGGGATTAACCATGCTGGAGGAATTCTGTGATCCGGGGTACAGTGGGTCTAGCTGTTAACCCAACCCAGGGGTAAGGGTGGTTAATCTATCCAAGAATTAGGAGAGCTGGGATATTTATAGACTAAATCTTATCAGTAATGGGGCCAGGATTGCAGAATGTGTGCTAATTCTTAGCGCTTCTAGCCTAGTGTTGTGGAGGACTCAGTGGACTCTAGTATCCAAAGTAAGCCCTCAGGCAAGGAGATGCACAAGCGGGCAGTTGGAAGCCAGGCCTGGGTGGACCTCCATGGGAAGGCCTGAGGGCATATAGGCAGATCAGTAACAGTGTCTGCCACATAGCTAATCAGCGTTTCTTGTGGTCAGGATGGCGTCTTCTAAATCCTCATCTCTATTCACAGCCCATTGCCTTCACCATACAGGATTCAACCTGATTGTTTCATTTAGATTTTATGAATAAGAAGGGACATTAGGGGTCATCCAAATCACTCATTTTTATAGAAACCAAGCTCCCCAAAAGTTTTAACAGCTGGTTAATTGTTTAGTAAGCCTTAGAATCCAGGTCTCCTGATTCACAGCCCCAAACTCTAGTACTTTAGCCACGTTCATCCACATCCTCAACCCTTTGAAGGAATGTAGCACAGATTTGTTAACAGATTAACTGATAATAGTATTTGAAATGCTTGAAAAAGATGATCAGACTCACGAAGTTTCATATCTATTGTTGTATAGCATCCACTAACTAGTAAAAGAGGATTTCTTGAAACTTTTAGTTAAATAAAACTTTAGATTTTATTTAAAAGTATATAGATAAGTGAATCTCACTTGATGCAATAAATTATTAATCAGATTTTAGTAAAAACAAATCTTCTCTTGTTGTTTTGTTTTTTTACTTAATTTAATTTTTATTTTATATTGGGGTATAGTTGATTTACAACGTTGTGTTAGTTTCAGGTGTAGAGCAAAGTGATTCAGTTATACACAGACATATATCCATTCTTTTTCAGATTCTTTTCCCAAATAGGTTACTACAAAATACTGAGTAGAGTTCCCTGTGCTATACAGTAGATCCTTGTTGATTATCTATTCTATATGTGTATACGTCAATCCCAAACTCCAAATTTATCCCTCCCCCCAACTTTCCCCTTTGGTAATCATAAGTTTGTTTTTGAAGTCTGTGAATCTATGTTTTGTAAATAAGTTCATTTGTATCATTTTTTTTAGATTCCACAAATAAGTGATATCATATGATATTTGTCTTTGACTTACTTCACTTAATATGATAATCTCTAAGTCCATCAATGTTGCTGCAAATGGCATTATTTCATTCTTTTTATGGATAAGTAGTATTCCATTGTATATGTATACCACATCTTCTTTATCCATTCCTCTGTCAATGGACATTTAGGTTGCTTCCATGTCTTGGCTATTATAAATAGTGCTGCAATGAACATTGGGGTGCATGTATCTTTTCAAGTTATGGTTTTCTCCAGATATATGCCCAGGAGTGGGATTGCTGGATCATATGCTAGCTCTACTTTTAGTTTTTTAAGAAATTTCCATACCGTTCTCCATAGTGGCTGCACCAGTTTACATTCCCACCAACAGTGTAGGAGGGTTTCCCTTTTCTCCACACCCTCTCCAGCATTTATTGTTTGTAAACTTTTTGATGATGGCCAATCTGACCGGTGTAAGGTGATAACCTCATTGTAGTTTTGATTTGCATTTCTCTAATAATGACTGATATTAAGTATCTTTTCACGTGCTTTTTGGCTGGCTGTATGGCTTTTTGGAGAAAGGTCTATTTAGATGTTCTGCCCGTTTTTCAATTGGGTTAGAAACAAATCTTAAAATGCACCAAGCAAGAGTATTATTTAAGGAAGCCACTGGTGAAATTATTTTCTGGAATTTTTAATAGCTATCTAATTTATGTATTATAAGGGATTATTTTTATTATTATTCTTTGGGCTTGGTGTTTTTTACATTTATTTATGAATATTAATCTTTCTTAAAGCCCAGCTACTGGGCTTCCCTGGTGGCGCAGTGGTTGAGAGTACCCCTGCCGATGCAGGGGACACGGGTTCGTGCCCCAGTCCGGGAAGATTCCACATGCCGCGGAGCGGCTGGGCCCGTGACCCACGGCTGCTGAGTCTGTGCGTCCGGAGCCTGTGCTCCGCAATAGGAGAGGCCACAACAGTGAGAGGCCCGCATACCAGAAAAAAAAAAAAAAAAGCCCAGCTACTTTTTATTTAAACATAATAACATTGATACATTACAGTTACAATTCTTGCATTGATTATGAAGCCTAAACACAAAGATAAAATGCATCTCATCTCTTGTAAGGGAAATAATTGTGCTAACTTTATATTTTATTCCTGTATTCTTTGTGGTGAACTGTTATTAAATATTAAATTGCATTTTAAAACACAATCTTTGGTTACATTTCTGTTCTGTGTTGCTTCAGATGTTTATGATTCCCCTGACCACTAGAAATTCTTTCTTTATATTCTCTCGTTCTTGAGTGGAAGTCATGAATTTTAAGCTGGATTGTCATTACCGAAAGTAAAGGGAAATACTGTAGTATCTATTGGAGTTGTTGCATCTTTCTGTTTTTTCACAATTCTGGGAGGAGTCTGAGATGCAAAAAGGTATGCATCATAGGGCTTCCCTGGTGGCGCAGTGGTTGGGAGTCCACCTGCCCATGCAGGGGACATGGGTTCGTGCCCCAGTCCGGGAAGATCCCGCATGCCGCGGAGCGGCCGGGCCCGTGGGCCATGGCCGCTGGGCCTGTGCGTCCAGAGCCTGTGCTCCTCAATGGGAGAGGCCTCAGCAGTGAGAGGCCCGCTTACCGCCCCCCCAAAAAAAAAGGTATGCATCATATAGATGTCTATGGTGATTGTCTATCAGTAATTTACATATCAGGGTTGAATGGATCAATAAAGTCTCACTCCTCCTTATCTTGATAAGATCAGCCCCTTGGGAGGAGAATTTTGATTGAGGAGGTGGGTGACTTTGGAACAAGAACATGTTGGAGCTTAGGGCAGAACTGGGTAGAATGTGAAATGAGGGTGGTAAATTACAAGTAGCAGCAACATAATGTGTCCCTAAAAGATGAAGGATGATGACACTAAAATAGTAACAGCTCTATTTGTTTAACGTTTACACTGTGACTGATACATTTCTAACCACTTTATGGAGATTAACTCATTTAATCTTCCCAACAGTCTACGAGGTGGGTACTGTTAGTATCACCATTTTACAGAAGAAGAAACTGAGTATTATGGTCTGACTTGAGTCCATTTGTCATACTCAACTTTAAGTTATTTAAGGTAGATATTTGTGGCTGCCATTAGTTAAAGGGGGGTGGTGAAGGCAACAGTTTATTCGCTCATCATCTCACTATTAGGAACTTTATAAAAAGGAAGTTTGATACTTGTACACCAGTGTTCAGTGCAGCATATTCACAACAGCCAAAAGGTGGAAGCAACCCAAGTTTCCATCAACAGATGAATGGATAAACAAAATGTGATATATAAATAAAATGGAACATTATTCAGCCATAAAAGGAATGGAATTCTGATGCATGTTACAACATGGATAAAGCTTGAAAAGATTATGCTAACTGAAATAAGCCAGACATAGAAGGACAAATATTGTATGATTCCACTTATATTAGGTACCTAGAATAGGCAAATTCATAGACACAGAGAGTAGAATAGAAGTTACCAGGGAAGGGCAGAAGGAGGCGATTATTTAATGGGTACAGTGTTTCTGTTTGGGATGATGAAAAAGCTCTGGAAATAGTGGTGATGGTTACACAACACTGTGAAGGTAATTAATGCTGCTGAACTGTATAATTAAAAATGATGAATTTATATTTTGTATATTTTACCACAAAACATTTTAGAAAAACGTTTGAAGATGAATTCAAAAGACATCAAACATTCATGAGCCAATATTTATTAGTCAGCAGGCGCAAAACTAGCTCAGACAACCAGTCCTGTAAACTCAATAAAGTCACAGGCCTCAGTCCTTGTGGGTGTTCCTACCACATCTTACATGCAGAGTGCACAAGAGGAAGACACAGCAATCTAGAGGGACGGTTCCAATAAATTTATGGTCAGCATCAGGTGTAGACAATGCTATAAATTATTGGTTGGATAGAAGACAATTTCAGAATCAAACTTTGGGAACATTCCAAAAAAACAAGAGCTTGTTTATTCCTTCTACCGCACTGGTGCAAGGATGTGGAGGGCCTGTCAGAGTTTAACCCATCCACTCATATCCTGGATATTAAATTGCACTCAATTTCGGGCAGTCTCCTGGCAAAAAACACCCAGATGGCATAGTCACATGTCATAGTTAGAAAAAGTTTGAGAAAAGGACCGTTCTTTATTATAAAAAGCAAGCCAATAAAATGTGAAATTTTATTATCCAAACTTATGAAGTTATGCAACTTCTATGAAAGTTATATATCACTCAATATATTTTTTATTCAAACTTTTAATTTTCAAACTGAAAATTTTGTATTTATACCCATTTGACTCAATATAACATTAAAAACACCATGTGAAGGGAAAGTTTCAAGTGACATTTCAAACACAATTTCTAGAATTTCATAATCCCCCTTAGACATTAAAATGCAAACTGAATGTCAACAAATGTGATGTGTGGGATTTGGGGATTAAATAAGTTTCGTGTGCTGACCAGCCAATCAATTTTTTGATCCAACTGAATTATATATGAAATTTGAAATAAACCCGTTTGTACATAGACATTACTGTTGATCCTGATATTTTACCTCTTTTTCTGTAGTTCAGGGTTTTAACCACCCTTGGACTTAAGGGAAGCATTATTAGCAAAGGAAATTGGCATTCCTTTCTCCTGAAAGATTTTTCTCTTCTCTTGTCTTGGGAGAAATTACGGGAGGGAGAAAAATGTCATTCTGCCTTGCTTCCTCCAGAATCTGTTGCCTAATTGACTATTCCTCTAGAGCAGCGGTCCCCGACCTTTTTGGCACCAGGGACCAGTTTCGTGGAAGACAGTCTTTCCACGGACGGGGTGGGGGCATGGTTTGGGGATGATTCAAGCATGTTACATTTATTGTGCACTTTATTTCTATTATTATTACACTGTAATATATATAATGAAATAATTCTACAACTCATCATAATGCAGAATCAGTGGGAGCCCTGAGTTTGTTTTCCTGCAACTAGATGGTCGCATCTGGGGGTGAGGGGAGACAGTGACACCCCAAGTGTGTGGCTTATGTCCAGTCTACTCCGTAAGATGCAGCTTAATTGTCACTTGCCACTCACTGATCAGGTTTTGATATGAGACTGCAAGCAGTTGATTTATGATGGTCTCCGTGCAGTCAAACCTCTCTGCTGATGATAATCTGTATTTGCAGCTGCTCTCCAGCACTAGCATCACCGCCTCAGCTCCACCTCAGATCATCAGGCATTAGATTCTCATGAGGAGCGCACAACCTAGAACCCTCACATGCGCAGTTCACAGTAGGGTTCACGCTCCTAAAAGAATGTAACGCCGCCACTGATCTGACAGGAGGCAGAGCTCAGGCGGTAATGAGAGCGGCGTGATACAGATGAAGCTTTGCTCACTTGCCCGCCGCTCACCTCCTGCTGTGTACCCCATTTCCTAACAGGCTGCATAGTGGTCCATGGCCCGGGGGTTGGGGACCCCTGCTCTATAGAGTCTCCCTCAGCACTGATGCTGTCAGCTTCTACTTTATAATGAGGTACTAATCTGTCGTTTGGCTTTGTGTTGTTTAGCATTTTTCTTATGTGTATGTGTCCTGCTTCCCCAACTAGACTGCTGGGGAATGTGTCTCTTATTTTGTATTCCCATACAGTTCTGCAGGCAGTTGGTTCTCCCTAAGTCTTGGTGCACTAAACTCTGAGCTTTCAAATGCACAGGAAGTATATACTTGTCAATACCTTCATTTTAGCCAGAGAAAGAATGGAGCTGCCAAGTTTCCAAGTAAGATTTTACAAGTGCTCCCCTTTCACTAAACAGAGGTAGAGGAAAAGATTTGTTAGCGTTTGTCCCTGATCATTATTTTAGTTGGTTGTAGGACAGCTCTTGGGCATCATGCTTGCCTTAGGGGCTAAACACAGGGAAGACAAAGCCAGGAAAATTCTGCACACTATTTGGGGCCAAATGCAAAGTGGGAACTAATGGTGTTCAATATCTCTTCTCCCCTGAAACCTTCTACTTTTTGTGTAACAGGAAAAAAAAAAAAAAGGAAGAATGTAGGAGTGGATGGAATCCAACTCACAGCATGGTTTTGTAAATAAACTTTAAATGTCCATCCATTTCCATATTGTCCTTGGCTTCTCTGGAGCTACGATGCTTAGCTGAAAGGTTGTGACAGAGATCCTCTGGCCCACAAAGCCTCAAGTACTTACTCTATGGCCCTTAACAGAAAAAGTTTGCTGACTCCTGGAATACTAGATCCATGGAATTTTTTTTTTAAATCCTGAATTTTGAGTATTGCTTTAAAATAAAAATAAATAAGTAAATGAAAATTTAAATGACTGGCTTCTGTTTGTCTGAGGTGCGAGCAATGCTTTTGAGTTCATGACTCCTTTTGTGGTATGATTTGAAGCACATGCTTGTTCCAGAAGAGGTGGCCCCTTTTCGGGTAGAATTTGAGGAATCTACCACTATAGACTTGCCCAATTTAGGCAAAATATTTTAAAATGCAAATACTCTTGCAGGAAGATGCTTAAGGACTTAAAATCAGTCCTTTTTTTCGTGTGTGTGTGTGTGTGTGTGTGTATGTGTGTGTGTGAATTAATCTCCTACTTTTCTTTCCTGCAAGATAAGGAGGGAGAATAACAGTAATCATTAGGAGTTGAACATTGAGCTGGAAATATGGAGGAAACAGTAAAGAAGGAATGGAACTGACGTTGATGTTACATATATTATCTCATTGGACCTCACAACAATCCTGTGAGCTTTGTAAGGTATAATTATCCCATCCTTAAATAAAAGGAAGCTGAGTCTCAAAGAAGCCAAGTGAATTGCCTGAGGTTAAACAGTTAATAGCAGTGAAGGTCTAATTCTCACTCTGAAGGGTTTTTTTTTCCTACTATACTCCATTTCTTCTTTCTTTTTTAATAAAAAAAATTATTTATTTGGCTGTGCTGGGCCTTAGTTGTGGCACGTGGGGGTCTACGTTGCTGTGTGCAAGATCTTCGTTGCGGCATGCGGGATCTTTTTTTTTTTTTAGTTGCAGTGTGTGGGAAGCTTTTAGCTGCGGGGCACTCGGGAATTTTATTGCGGCATGTGGGATCTAGTTCCCTGACCAGGGATCCAACTCGGGCCCCCTGCATTGGGAGCGCGAATTCTTAACCACTGGACCACCAATGGAGGGAAGTCCCTTCATTTCTTCTTCAACATCTTTGCCATCTCCCCTGAGGCCACCATGCTAAAAGTATAATCTCCTCTCTCCTGGAAATATTTCTGCCTTCTGGAACTTAAAATCATTCCCATAAGTGTTGTTGCTGCAACTTGGTTCCATCTAAAATCCCCAAATTAAAACCAAACACTCAACATTTAAAGATGTTTCTTAAATTCAGTCTGGATATTCACTGGTCAACACACTAGTAAATTGATAGTCGGTAAAAATCACTCTGTTGTATCAGATGTGATATAGGACATTGCTCTGTATTGAATTACAGGTGATACAAGTCCTGAATTAAAATCAGGCAAACCATCTTTTCACTGTAAAGAATGTATAATAATTAGCTTCAAATTGGGGTTAATCATCAAAGAAAGCTAGGTATCCTGGGAGTTATTTACATGAGAACAGATGCCTATGGAATTTAAATGGAGTGTGGAAATTTCACAGTATGCTGTAGTAGAAGAGAGGAATTAATAAAATGATCACATCTCAAGTTATGTCTGGTATGAAATAGAAGTTTTTTATATTTTCACAGATTCCTATTTTCAGTAGCAGAAAATAGGAGAAGGTTCAGAATAGTTATTTCGATAAGTATGATCACACAAAACACCAACACAAACAAACACATCTAACTTTATACATATATATCTATGTGTATGTGCGTATACACATACACATAGCGGACAGAAACAGTAACAATAATTTTGTTTTTGTTTTTTTGGCTGTGCCGTGCAGCTTGCGAGGTATTAGTTCCCTGACCAGGGATTGAACCTGCGCCCTCAGCAGTGAAAGCACAGAGTCCTAACCACTGGACTGCCAGGGAATTCCCGATAACGATAATTTTGAAAATCCAAAAATGGTTGCTGCAAGTACATTATCAATAAGCTACCGTTGGAATTGGAAGCCACTAAACCCCCACTTTCAGGTAGGATCTCATAAACACACTCAGACAGATGGTTCCCATAATGGTAGCAAACATCAGAGCCTATCGGGCACTTATTTGAGTTTTACCTAGATCAGTGAAATCACAGTTTAAGCCCATTCCTCTGTCCTGCTTTCAGAGAATCGAGGTCAGGTAGAAAAAGCCACCTTCTTACAACCTTAGTTCAGGCCTGCTACATTGTCTCTAGTTGACTTTCAAATATCTTTGCATAGAAAGTGATATTTAATCCTATACTATTGGTTAACTTTGAAATGCCCTAATCAAGCATTCATACTTCAGGTGTGGTAAATTAGCACTGGAACAGATTAATTAGAGTATGCTTTCCTGTTTTGGCTTCAGTTGTCTCATATCACAGCAATGCAGGAAGGTTGAATAATTTGCATATTAGCTATTGGAAATTATTTTTCATTGGTGAAAGAATGGTATTTCAATATATAGACACTGGTTAGAAAGAATGAACTGGCACCTCTGACCCTGCATGAGCAGGTAAAACCCTTGAGTGACCATCTTTATCTAGGGTTCTATTTAGCACACTTGGGTTCAACAAAGATTCTGTGGTGTCACTCCCAAATTTAGCTGAACCTGGCTACTAAATATAGATCATGTGCCTCAGGTGAATTTTTTTATGCAGGCTTCTTGTCAGAGAGACGAAAAAGGCAGAGGGGTAGAACTTCGTGAATTTGCAAGGACAGGCCATGTTTGTGTGCTACTAAATGTTTGCATGTTTGGCAGAATTTGGTTTGAGACTTTAATTGTAAGATGCCACCTGGAAGTGATGATGTAGAGGAGAAAAGCTGTTGTCAAGGAAGGAATGACATCAGCCTTCTTCCTTTGCATAAGCCTTCCATGGTTAAAAATTAATTTTTATTGGAGTATAGCTGCTTTGCAATGTTATGTTAGTTTCTGCTGTACAGCAAAGTGAATCAGCTATATGTATACATATATCCCCTCTTTTTTGGATTTCCAAGCCTTCCATTTTTATTTGGATTTTGCATCTTGTCCATAGGTTGATATAAATATCACTCCAAAATGCACATAATAATAATTTTCAAGAGAATAACATGAACTCATTTATTTAAAAAATCTTATGGTATATGGAGGCTACCCATCACTAGCAATATACCTAACATTTAAAAAACCCACTAAATCGGCTTGAGTCTGTTTCAAGAAGGCCCTAATTAATTCTGATGGCTCCTAGTTTTTATAGCCTCTTAACTGGTATCCTCACCAGTTAACATATTATATCATTATTATTAGACTATTCTAATAATGATCCCTGAATGCTAACTTATTTTCCTCATTAATTGGAATGGTGACTAGATTAATTTCCTAGGACTGCCAAGACAAAGTACCACAAACTGGGTGGCTTAAAACAACAGAAATTTATTCTCTCACAGTTCTGGAGGCTAGAAGTCCAGAATCAAGCTGTTGGCAGGCCCATGCTCCCTCTGAAACCTGTAGGGGAGAATTCTTCCTTACCTCTTCTAGCTTCTGGTGTTAGTTGGCAATCTTCAGCGCTCCTTGGCTTATAGATGCATCACTCCAATCTCTGCTTCTGTTGTCACATGGCCATCTTTCTTTTGTGTCTGTGTGTCTCTGTGTCTTTACACGGCGTTCTCCTCTCTGTGTGTTTCTGTGTCCAATTCTTTTTCTTATAGGGACATAATCATATAGGATTAGGGCACACACTAATGACCTCATGTTAACTTGAATATACCTGCAAAGACTTCATTTCCAACTAAGATCACATTCACAGGTACCCAGGGTAAGGACTTCAGCATGTATTTTGGGAGGTTGAAATTCAACCCATGACAGTGACTATATCATGTTCAATTCAGGGCACTTTTGAGAGTCAAAGGATATATGCTGTTGTAAGCTGGCACTGGCCCAGGCACCCTGGGATGTATGATCATCCTGCCCATCATACTACCTGGCCCATGTCTCCAGCTCTTATCCCCCTATTCATCCTGCACATTCCCTAACTTACAGTCTGTGCTCTAGACCACAGGTTGGCAAAATTTTTCTATAAAGGACTAGATAGTAAATATTTTAGGCATTGTGGGCCATGCAGCCTCTATCTTTTTTTTTTTTTTTTTAAATTTTTATTTTTTGCGGTACGCGGGCCTCTCACTGTTGTGGCCTCTCCCGTTGCGGAGCACAGGCTCCGGACGCGCAGGCTCAGCGGCCGTGGCTCACGGGCCCAGCCGCTCCGCGGCACGTGGGATCTTCCCGGACCGGGGCACGAACCCGCGTCCCCTGCATCGGCAGGCGGACTCTCAACCACTGCGCCACCAGGGAAGCCCCAGCCTCTATCTTAAACGGTCCACTTTATACAATATATAAACAAATTGTGTGGCTGTGTTCTAGTAAGGCCCCAAGTGGATTTGGCCTGAGGACATAGTTTTGAAACCTGAGACCATATAAAGGGGAGGGAAAGGAGGATGATCTGTGAATTCATGGAGGGGGTTCTTTATATATTGGTAAGAACCCTTTCTTTGTGTTGCGGACTGAATTGTGTTCCCTCACAATTCATATAATGAAGTCCTAACCCCCAGTACCTCAGAATGTGACTGTATTCAGAAATAGGGCCTTTATAGAGATAATGGAAGTAAATGAGGTCATATGGATAGGCCCTGATGAAATGACTGGTGTCCTTATAAGAAGAGAAGATTAGAACACAGACAACACAGAGTTGGATAGGTGGACCTGTGAGGACACAGTGAGAAGGCAGCCGTCTGTAAGCCAAAGAGAGAGGCCCAAGAAGAAACCAAACCCGCTCACATCTTGATCTTGGACTTCTAGCCTCCAGAACTGTAAGAAAATAATTTTCTGTTCTTTAAGTCACTCACTCTGTGGTATTTTGTTATGGTAGCCCTAGCGAACTTGGTGATAGAAGATACAAATATTTTCCACATTTTTAATTCATCCATTGATTTTGGTTTTTTTGAGGCAGGGGTTTTGATTTTGATTATCTGAAATATCTATCATTTCTATATATTGTCTTATAGTTAGAGAATCTTTCCCTATATAGTGGTTCAGTGAAGGATTATCCCATGTTTTCTGCGGATACTTTTGTGCTTTCATATTTTGCACATTAAATTTTGATCTGTTTGCAATTAACCCTTATGTGTAGTACATATTGTGGATGCAACTTTCTCCCCCCCTCCGATTGCTGTCTAATTTTCCCAATGCCATTCTTAGAATATATTTTTTCCTCACAGTTGGTTTATGATGCCACTCTTTTCATGTTCTAAAGTTCTGTATGAATCGTGTCTATTTCTAAAATTCTTATTCCTGTCTTTCTATTCCTATGGCAATATTGCATAGTTTAAATTACTGAATCTTTTGGGTATATGTCTGGTGGGAATAGTTCCCCTACATTGCTTTTGCTTTTTTTCAGAGTTTTTCTATATATTCTTCTAATTTACATTATATAAAATTTGTCTTATTTCCTACTCCCCAAAATAATCCTACTAAATTCTCTCATTGTTTATACTAGTTTTAAAATGGTTTCTCTTGAACTTTCCAGATATAATATCATATCATCTGAAAATAGTGATAATTTTACCTGAAGTACTTTCCCTTGTTTAATTGTGTTGGTGACTCTCTCCCACAGAGTGTTAAATAAGGAATATGAGAGTGAGCATCTCTACCTGGATCCTGAATTTAGTGTGAATGCCTTTAATGTGTACTCACTGCTCAGCACAGTGGGCTGCAACAGAGAAACGTTTTCATGTTAAGGACATATTCATTACTTAGTCAACACATTTTTCTTGAGCACCTAATATATAACTAGGTGCTGTTCAAGGTGTTTGAGATTCTTTAAAGAACTAAAAGTTCTGCACTTGTGGTACTTATACTCCAGTGGAGTACTGAGGTGGAGACTTAATGTTCTCCTCTCCGTCCTAGGCACAAGTGAGGGCTGTATTTCCCAGCATCCCTGCAGTTAGGCAGGGGCATTTGCTGAATTGCAGCTAATAGAATGTGAGCACAAGTGACTTGCATCACTTGTAAGCCCTACCACTCTCTTTGTCTTCACTCATTGGAAGGCCATGTAGAGGGGCTCAATCAGGGATTCCACGGTTGCCCTGGTGGAAAGTAATCTTATAAGAGGAAGGAGCCTGGATGCTTGGTCAGCACTTGGAGGTGGAAAGTAAAATTAAATATATAGAAATCAATGGTTTTCATAGAATCTATGAAAACAACAATCAATTAAATCTGTAATGGTAGAAAAGATCTCATTTACAGTAGTGTCAAAAAAGAAAAATGACCTAGGAATTAAACCTAATGAAAAATGTTCAAGACCAATATGGAAAAATAACCTTAAAGCACACTTGAAGGACAAAAAAAGTGTGTATGAACCAACAGAAAGACTTACCATGTACTTACGTTAAAAAAAGTCATAGGAGGGCTTCCCTGGTGGCGCAGTGGTTGAGAATCCGCCTGCCGATGCGGGGGACACGGGTTCGTGCCCTGGTCTGGGAAGATCCCACATGCCGCGGAGCAACTAAGCCCGTGAGCCATGGCCGCTAGGCCTGCGCGTCCGGAGCCTGTGCTCCGCAACGGGAGAGGCCACAACAGTGAGAGGCCCGCATACCGAAAAAAAAAAAAAAAAAAAAACCAAAAAAAAAAAAAAAGTCATAGGATATCAGTCTGCTCTGAAAAGATGAGGGTATATGAAATGTAAAATAGGTAGCTAGTGGGAAGCAGCCGCATAGCACAGGGAGATCAGCTCTGTGCTTTATGACCACCTAGAGGGGTGGGATAAGGAGGGTGGGAGGGAGGGAGACGCAAGAGGGAAGAGATATGGGAACATATGTATATGTATAACTGATTCACTTTGTTATAAAGCAGACACTAACACACCATTGTAAACAATTATACTCCAATAAAGATGTTAAAAAAAAAGATGAGGGTATATGGTAGGGTGAGCCACCTTGTCCTGATTTTGCTTGGGGTTTTCCTGATGTTAGCACCAAAAGTCTTTAATTTTCAGGAAACGCATCAGTTCCAGGTAAATTGAGAGGATTGGTCGTCCTAGCACAGGGTTATTTATTGTAGCACTCTGTGTAAGAGAAAGAGACCAAAATCACTCAGAAGTCCATCAAATGTGCACTGTTTTTATAAACATGAAACATCTATACAGCTGCTCTGTAGCAGTTTGGAGATATGGGGACAGAGGTGATGAGAAAATCTGATTGCTATACATTTCTGCTAACTATTCATAAAACTTGTTGCATGAGAGAGAGAAAGAGGAAGGAAGGAAGGAAGAAAAGAGGGAAGGAAGGAAGGGAAGATGGAAGGAAAGATCAGAAGAGAATGTTTACAACATAAATATTTTATAAGTAATTGAATGAAATATGAATATTTACTTATATTTTCAAAAATAAAATTTTGTTTTATAAACAATTAACATGAATATAAAAGGGAAAAGGATAGACTGGATGAAGAGACTGAAATGAAAACTAGACCTCTCTGAATGTATGACATTTTATAATTTTAACTTAGGAACCATGTAAATTTAAAAACAAAATTGAATTTAAAAGTTTTAAAAAATACATATGAAATTGAAACAAATGACCCATGCATCAACTTGGAGGCATAACCACAGGGAGAGGAATTATTTCAAGTAATTTGGAAACGGTATTTTGGCTGAGTAACTCTGGTGGGCTATATTCCAAAGACAAAAAGGATATCAAAGACATCTTAAATTTCATTTAGTAGACTTATTGTTAACATTAAAACTGATATTGTTATTTTGCAATTACACACACACATAACTACACACACATATATACATATATGTATATATAACATATGTACATACAACTACACACAAATATATATACATGTATGTATATATAGCATATATATGTACACACACAGTTGAACTATGCAAAATTGCTGCTATTCTGTAACTGTTGATCTATAAATGTGTTACTTTAAGATAGCTCAGCCTTTATGTATATCTATGAAGAAGAAGAGGAAGGGAAAGAAAACACCTGTGCAGATAGGTCAGCTTAGATGAGGACTGAGAACTCACTGCTGGTTTTAGAGATATTGGAGGTCTCTGGTGAACTTGACAGATAACGTTTTTCTTGGAGTGGTGGAGTTATAAAATCAAATAAATTAGTTTTAAGAGAAAATTGGAGGAGAGGTATAAGTACAGTGAGCACAGGCAACTTATTTGGAGAAGTTTTGCCACCAAAGAGAGCATAGAAATGGGGTAGTAGCTACTCTGGGAAAGAGGATCAGGGAAACATTTTTATGAGATGAGAGATAATACAGCATGTTTGTAGGCTGCTCAGAATGATCTGGTAAAGAGAGGAAAAACTGATGATGTAGGCTAGATTGAAGATAATTTCTGGAAAAATGTTTTTGAGGAGGTGAGAGGTATGCCTGAAACTGGCCATTTCTGACAGAAGTGGGATTCCTCTCAGAGGCCACGGCTGCTGGATTTCCCATCGAGCTGGCTGAGACAACTCTCACAACTGCACTGAGGTTCTTACTCAATTCTCCCTCCTCCTTCCACTTTCAGAGGTGTCAGATCTGCACTGAGGTCTGAAAGTCTTTCCTAGACTTCTCTTGCTCAGTCACACTTGATCTTTAACATGCAATTCTCCAAAAGATTTTACGCACTTCAGATCTTGTCTTGACGTGTGCTTCTTGGAGAGACCAGATTGACTCACCTTTTGGAGTTATCTTCAATAGTGCTTCATGAAATAGCCATTAGATACAATTTTCCCAATTCTTCTACAGAAATCCAATATTACATATGCTTTCTTTCTTTTACATTAGTTTGGTACATTATATCTTTCTAGCAAATTATCTATTTCATGCCAAATTTTGAATTTATTTATGTGTAGTTGAGCAAAATAGCCTCTTATGATTCTTTTAATTTCCTTGCTTGTTTCTTTCTTTATTTGTGCTTTCCCCCCTTTTCTTGATTTGATTAACTCAAGGTTATCTATTTAATTATTCTTAATAGAGAGAGAGTTTTAAAAATCGAAGTATAGTTGATTGATACTATTGTGTTAGTTTCAGGTATACAGCAAAGTGATTAAGTTGTATATATATATATATTTTTTTTTTTTTCAGATTATTTTCCATTATAGGTTGTAACAATATATTGAATATAGTTCCCTGTGCTATACAGTAAATCTTTGTTGTATATATATTTTATATATAGTAGTGTGTGTATGTTACTCTCATACTCCTATTTTATCCGTCCCCCCTGCCTTTCCTTTTTGGTTAACAAGTTTGTTTTCTATGTCTGTGAGTTTGTTTCTGTTTTGTAAATAAATTCATTTGTATTATTTTTTAGTCCACATATAGAGTGATATCATATAATATTTGTCTTTCTCTGTCTGACAATTCACTTAGTATGATATTCTCTAGGTCCATCCATTTTGCTGCAAAGGGCAATATTTCATTTTTTATGGCTGAGTAATATTCCACTGTGTATATTTATCACATCTTCTTTGTCCATTCATCTGTTGTTGGACACTTAGGTTGCTTCCATGTCTTGGCTATTGTAAACAGTGCTGCTATGAACATCAGGGTGCATGTCTCTTTTCAAATTATAGTTTTCATCTTTTCTGGATATATTCCCAGAGGTGGGATTGCTGGATCATATGGTAGTTCTATTTTTAGGTTTAGGTTTTTTTAAAAATTAATTAATTATTTTTTGGTTGAGTTGGGTCTTTGTTGCTGTGCGTGGGCTTTCTCTAGTTGCGGTGAGTGGGGGCTACTCTTTGTTGAGGTGCACGGGCTTCTCATTGCTGTGGCTTCTCCTGTTGCGGAGCACGGGCTCTAGGTGTGCAGGCTTCAGCAGTTGTGGCATATGGGCTCAGTAGTTGTGGCTCACGGGCTCTAAAGCACAGACTCAGTAGTTGCGGCGCATGGGCTTAGTTGCTCCGTAGCATGTAGGATCTTCCTGGACCAGGGCTCAAACCAGTGTCCCCTGCATTGGCAGGCAGATTCTTAACCACTGCGCCACCACGGAAGCCCTATTTTTAGTTTTTTAAGGAACCTCCATACTGTTTTCCATGGTGGCTCCACCAATTTACATTCCCACCAACAGCGCAAGACGGTTCCCTTTTCTGCACACCCTCTCCAGCATTTATTGTTTGTTGACTTTTTGATGATGGCCATTCTGATCCATATGAGGTGATACCTCATTGTAGTTTTGGTTTGCTTTTTTCTAATAATTAGCGATGTTGAGCATCTTTTTCATGTGCCTGTTGGCCATCTGTATGTCTTCTTTGGAGAAATGTCCATTTAGGTCTTCTGTTCATTTTTTGATTAGATTGTTTGTTTTTTTGATATTCAGTTGTATAAGTTGTCTGTATATTTTGGTAATTAACCCCTTGTCAGTCACATAGTTTGCAAACTTTTGCCCAGTCCATAGGTTGTCTTTTTGTCTTGCTTATGGTTTCCTTTTTTCCTTTGCTATACAAAAGCTTTTTAAGTTTGATTAGGTCCCATTTATTTATTTTTGCTCTTATTTCTTTTGCCTTGGGAGACTGATCTAAGGAAACATTGCTACAATTTATGTCAGAGAATGTTTTGCCTGTGTTCTCTTCTAGGAGTTTTAGGGTGCCATGCATTATATTTAGGTCTTTAAGCCATTTTGACTTTATTTCTGTGTCTGGTCTGAGGGAGTGTTTTTTTTTTTTTTTTTTTTTTTTTTTTTTTGTGTGTGTGTGTGTGTGTGTGTGTGTGTGTGTGGTACGCGGGCCTCTCACTGTTGTGGCCTCTCCCGTTGTGGAGCACAGGCTCCGGACGTGCAGGCTCAGTGGCCATGGCTCACGGGCCCAGCCGCTCCGCGGCATGTGGGATCTTCCCAGACCAGGGCACGAACCCATGTCCCCTGCATCGGAGGGCGGATTCTCAACCACTGCGCCACCAGGGAAGCCCTGAGGGAGTGTTTTAACTTCACTGATTTACATGTGGCTGTCCAGCTTTCCCAACACCACTTGCTGAAGCGACTGTCTTTTCTCCATTGTATATTCTTGCTACCTTTGTCAAAGATTAAATGATCGTAGATGTGTGAGTTTATTTTTGGGCTCTCCATTCTGTTTCATTGATCTATATGTCTCTTTTTGTGCCAGTACCATGCTGTTTTGATTACTGTAGCCTTGAGGTATTGTCTGAAGTCTGGGAGGGTAATGCCTCCAGCTTTGTTCTTTTCTCTTAGGACTGCTTTGGCAATTCTGGATCTTTTATGGTTCCATATAAATTTTAGGATTATTTATTCTAGTTCTGTGAAAAATGTCATGGGTGGTTTTTATTTTATTTTATTGAAGTATAGTTGATTTACAACATTGTGCCAATCTCTGCTGTATATTAAAGTGACTCAAATATACACATATATACATTCTTTGTCATGGGTGATTTGATAGGAATCACATTAAATTTCTAGTTTTCTTTGAGTAGTATGGCCATTTTAACAATATTAATTCTTCCAACCCAAGAGCATGTGATATCTTCCCATTTCTTTGAATCATCTTCAATTTCCAATAAAGTGAGAGTTTTGAATTTTTAATGCTTCAACATCTGCTTTTATTTTTAATAAATTTATTTATTTTTTGCTGCATTGGGTCTTTGTTGCTGCATGCTGGCTTTCTCTAGTTGTGGCGAGTGGGAGCTACTCTTCCTTGCGGTGCACAGGCTTCTCATTGCGGTGGCTTCTCTTGTTGTGGAGCACGGGCTCTAGGCTCATGGGCTTCAGTAGTTGTGGCATGTGGGCTCAGTAGTTGTGGCTTGCAGGCTCCAGAGCACAGGCTTGGTAGTTGTAGCACATGGTCTTAGTTGCTCTGCAGCATATGGGGTCTTCCTGGACTGAGGCTCAAACCCATGTCCCCTGCATTGGCAAGTGACTCTTAACCACTGCGCCACCAGGGAAGCCCCACCATCTGCTTTTGTCCTTATTTTCTTTTTCTTATCCTTCCTATTCCCTTCATTTGTTTGTTGTGATTTCTTTCTCATATGTTAAGCAAGATAAATCAAATATTTAAATTATTTATTTGTATTCCTTCAAGTTATATCCCATGAGTCTTGATACATAATTTTTAATGATTTTTTTTTTGGATACTTTGCAATATTATTTAGTATTTCCTCTTTGGCTCAACTAGTATATGAAAGTATTTCAAAACTTTTAGTAGATAAGAGCTTTTTCTTTTTTGGTTTTGTTGTTAACATCTAGATGTATTCTCATCAGAGAATGTTATATTGTTTGTTCTATTTCTACATTTTGCAGTTTGTTGACATTTTCTTTGTGACTAACATATTATTTTTTAATAAACTTTTTTGGAGTGTAGTTGATTTACAATGTTGTGTCCATTTCTGCTGTACAGCAAAGTGAATCAGCCATACATATACATAAATCCACTCTCTTCTAGACTCCATTCCCATGTAGGTCAATACAGAGAACAGAATAGAGTTCCCTGTGCTATATGGTAGGTTCTTTTTAGTTATATTTTTTATATAGTAGTGTGCATATGTCAATCTCAATCTCCCAATTTATCCCCCCCCTTTTCCCCTTGGTAACCATAAGTTTTTTTTCTACAGTGACTAACATATTATCGATTTTTAAGAATATTTTAAGATTTTTAAGAATGGGTATTTGAAAAGAACTTGTATTCTGTTCTTAGTAGTACAGTATTTGGTTCACTTTATACTATATTTTATTAAATATTCTATTTTCATATACTGTTTCCTTAGAGATTTTTTGATCTTTTATTCTCCAAGAAATGTAAATTATTATCTCCCATCACCAGTGTTATTCTGTCTCTTTTTTCTTTTATGATTTGTAGTATTTGCCTTATGGATGTGTTTGCTGTTATCTGATGTATAGGTATTTATAAGTATTACAACTTCATTGTGAATTTTACCATTTATTTTTATAAAATGGCTTTCTTTGTCTCCTTTAAAACTTATGACCTAAATTCCATTTAAATTAATATATTAAGAGTAGTATCCTGATTCCTTTTTTGTTTTCATTTATTTATATAACTTTGCCATCCATTTATTAGTTAATTTTGTGGAGCCTCATTTGAACAGACCAATTAAACATAATTATTGGTTTATGTTGCATTATCATCACTGATTCATGCTTGGCCTTCATTTGTTGGTTGGTTGATCACAGAATAAATACCTAGGAACCCACTACCCAATCCAATCCAAGAAGAGATCCTTAAAATTAGCTTATTATTCATAAGCTCCTTCTCTATTGCATTCTCCTGCTGCCATCACTCCCCTCCTACCCTCAGGTATCCACTATCCTGAACTTGGTATTTATTATACTCTTACTTTAAACATAATAGTTTAAATATATATTAATTAGTTTTGATTATTTTTGAACTTTTAAAAATGGATGTTAGGCTTTTGAGGTGGTGGATACAGGGAGACATGAACAAATAGTCAGCCATTGTTAACAATCTACCTATGGTAGGTCATGTGGAATGTGAACATAAGGTTCACTGAGGTATTGTGTTAGAATAATGGATTCAGAGTCAGCCTGAATTATTTAAACTCTTTCATGTTGAAAGATGTAGAGATTCACTCAGGTAAACTTTGTTAATGGAGTATTATTATAAACATTTTGGGTCAAGAAAGGAGGAAGTAGTGGCAACGTCTGCTTAGACATACTGGTAAATAATTGGAAGATAATTCTGGATAAGACAAATCACTAGTGACTATACTATGTTATTTTCCCTTCTCTAGTTCTCTGACACTTTTGTGATTCAGCTATCATTTCCTTGTTACTGTCAATCAACTGTTTATAGTTTGGAGTGACACTCGGATGAACTCCAATATTCACCAGGTATAGTGGGGACTAATATTAAGTGGAGTCTTTGTGCCTTGTTACTATTGGCTATTGGTAAATTATTAGCTGACTATTACTGAGTCAGATCTTCATCACTAATTCAGGTCAGCCTAGAGGGCCATTTGAATAGATATTTATGTGTTTGGGGATGATGATTGGATGACACTAACCAATATTAATTTTCTTCTCCGGGCTTCCCTGGTGGCGCAGTGGTTGAGAATCCGCCTGCTGATGCAGGGGACGCGGGTTCGTGCCCCGGTCCGGGAAGATCCCACATGCCGCGGAGCGGCTGGGCCCGTGAGCCATGGCCGCTGAGCCTGTGCATCCGGAGCCTGCGCTCTGCAAAGGGAGAGGCCACAACAGTGAGAGCCCCACGTACCGGGGGGGGGGGGGGGGGGAGGGGGGAGGGGGGGGGAGGGGGGGGGAGGGGGGGAGGGGGGAGGGGGGGGAGGGGGGGGGAGGGGGGGGGGGAGGGGGGGGGAGGGGGGGGGGGGAGGGGGGGGGAGGGGGGGAGGGGGGAGGGGGGGGAGGGGGGGGGAGGGGGGAGGGGGAGGGGGGAGGGGGGGGGAGGGGGGAGGGGGAGGGGGGAGGGGGGGGAGGGGGGGAGGGGGGGGGAGGGGGGGGGAGGGGGGGAGGGGGAGGGGGGAGGGGGGGGGAGGGGGGGGAGGGGGGGAGGGGGGGGAGGGGGGAGGGGGGGGAGGGGGGGAGGGGGGGGGAGGGGGGGGAGGGGGGGAGGGGGGGGAGGGGGGAGGGGGGGGGAGGGGGGGGAGGGGGGGGGGGAGGGGGGGGGGAGGGGGGGAGGGGGGGGGGAGGGGGGGGAGGGGGGGAGGGGGGGGGAGGGGGGGAGGGGGGGGAGGGGGGGGGGAGGGGGGGAGGGGGGGGGGAGGAATTTTCTTTTTCTTCTCCACCTTTCCCCTAACTCTTCAACATTCTTCTGCTCCCATTGAGTTTAGGGAGGCATTTAATTATTTGCTTCAACATTCTTCTGCTCCCATTGAGTTTAGGGAGGCATTTAATTATTTGCTCCAGGGAAGATAGGATACAAAAGATCTCAGAAACAACAAACGAATCAATTGACTTCCTAGATAAGTTTTTAAAACTCTTTAATATACGTGGGGTTTTAAAGGCACAGACTTTTTTTTAACTTGAGGTATAGTTGACATACAATATTATATTAGTTTTAGTGTATAACAAAGTGATTTGACACCTGTATACATTGCATAATGATCACCACAATAAGTCTAATTACCATCTGTCACCATACGAAGTTAATACAATATTATTGACTATATTCCCCATGCTTTACTTTATAGCTCCATGACTTATTTATTATATAACAGGAAGTCTGTACTTCCTGATTCCCTTCTCTCATTTCACCCCTACCCCCTTACGTCTGCCAACCACTCATTATTTTCTGTATCTGTGAGTCTAGGTTTTGTTTTGTTTTGTTTGTTTGTTTGTTTGTTTAGATTTCATATAAATGAAATCATGCAGTATTTGTCTTTTTCTGTCTGATTTATATCGGTAGGCTTGATACCAAGGCATGGACTCTTGATTTTCAAGACCTGAGTTTTTTGAAAGAGAAACATGAGGATTTTGTTGTTTTGTTTTGCTTTGTTTTATATCCAGAAACTTGGCATCAGACAACAAAAGCCAAGGACCCAAATAAGTAAGGGCTTAAATTTATTTTAGCATCATGGTTAAGAGCAAAGATGAAAGAGCTAGGTTACTTCATCCTTAGGAAGACGCCTGGGATCCAGAGGGGGAAGGATTAGTGAGGGTATGAATATTTTGAGGGAAAGATTGGTGGGGCACCAGATAAAAGGTACCTTCACTAGTAGGAAGCAGAACCGGCATTTGCAGACTGTATCCCTAGTTCTTGTTCCCCTCCTCATGGTTACACACCTATAACAGCTAGTCAAGTATTTAATCAGTCCTAGGAGGGCATCCTCCTTTTTAAAGGTCCAGAAACCATTAAATGTCCAGGAACGTTTTAACATGGAGCCTAGAACATTCAGAGGAGCCCTTCTCCTATTTGTACTGGGAGGTGCTGAGGGAAACAGGACTGTGATTTCCTGAGATGACAGGAGAGTGGTGAAACTCTTTAACAAGTGAAAACAAGAGTGAGTTTGTATGGGATAGGCTTTAGTTTATTATAGATGCCTTTCCAACAATCAGAACCACCATGCCCCCCACCATGTGACCCTTAGCCTAATACTCATGCCTGCAGATCCTAGGTTTCCTCAAATATAATATATAATGTATAATGTATATAACAGTGTTTACTTTCAATTTTAGGTTATATTTGAAATATATAGAACTAGTCCAGATATAAGGAAGGGATTGTATCAGCCAGTCATTTTTTTTAAACATCTTTATTGGAGTATAATTGCTTTACAATGGTGTGTTAGTTTCTGCTTTATAACAAAGTGAATCAGTTATACATATACATATATCCCCATATCTCTTCCCTCTTGCGTCTCCCTCCCACCCTCCCTATCCCACCCCTCTAGGTGGTCACAAAGCACCGAGCTCATCTCCCTGTGCTATGTGGCTGCTTCCCACTAGCTATCTATTTTACATTTGGGAGTGTATATATGTCCATGCCACTCTCTCACTTGGTCCCAGCTTACCCTTACCCCTCCCCATGTCCTCAAGTCCATTCTCTAGTAGGTCTGTGTCTTTATTCCTGTCCTGCCCCTAGCTTCTTCATGACCATTCTTTTTTCTTTTTTTAGATTCCATATATATGTGTTAGCATACGGTATTTGTTTTTCCCTTTCTGACTTACTTCACTCTGTATGAAAGACTCTAGGTCCATCCACCTACCTCACTACCAGCCAGTCATTTTTAACTCACTGACTCTTCTTTGATGCTTGTGTGTAACTTGCTAGAGGCACTTTACTTCACTTTTTAAAATAAATACATCTTAAAATTTGTACATTCTTTGTACTTAGATTATTTTTAACTGTTCAACTCACAAAATTGGGTGCTGGCTAGTTTTTTATGAAGGCTTTGCTGGTAAAACACAATCTCCAGCTGCCTTCTACATTTGCTTGGACAATTGCCCCCCTGCCACTGCAAGGAATTGGTACAGGATGATTCAATATATGAAATTGGAAATACTGACAAAACTTTTGCAATATAAATGTTTTAATAGAGATATATGAGGTATACTAGTGTGTTCAATTAAAATATATAAAGTTTCCATTTATGAGAGAATTGGTGGCAGCAAAAAAATATCTTTTCCATGAATTCTATTAATAGAGCACAAAACATTCCACATCCCCTACCCCCCATGGGCTGTTTTACCCCAGGTATTCCTCCAAATAGGCTGTTAAATAGGACACAATTTAAACAAAAGTTTAAGTAAAGTCTTCAGCTTCACAAACACTGGAGGTTTAATTTTTTAAAGAAATGTTAAAAAAATATATAGTACTGTCTATGAAAAAATGAATCAGTTGATCTAAGAAAGAAATGGAAATTTTATTTGAGCCAAATTGAGGATAATAACCCAGAAACAGCTCTCAGAAAGCTCTGAGAACTGTTCCACTGGTTGGGGGGTCAAAGCACAGTTATATCAATTTTGAGACAGAGGTCTGAACATTAAATGATGTGTTATCGACAGGTTACGCAATCTAGTGAGTAGTGGATTGTGGGTCATCATGGCCCATTACAAGATTAAGAAGGAATGTTATCTTTAAGGAGTTATCTTATTGAAGCTTGGAGAATGTTGCTCTTTCCGGTTGAGATGGGGGAGGATTGGTCAATGCATAATGCAAATACACAATGCACAGTGCCGGGAGAGAGGAGGCCAAAGGGCAGAGAACATTTTTTTTAATGTTTAAATTTTTCATGTCTTGCTATAAAATATGAATTTATTTCACACTACTAATCCATATAATAAAATATAAGGACATTTTAATGTTATAGTACATTCTTAATAATCACCCAGAGAATACTAAAAAAAAAAAACTGATGTGGGGAAGCAAAACTTGCCACCACAAAATGTCTCTTTGGCATGCGGATTTTTTGCAGCTAAAAACAATCAATGTCCAAAAGACGCAGGTGGAAGCTTTGACCTTCCCCCTAAACTGCCTAATGAATTTAGTTAGAGGACCTGTTCCAGAAAAGAGTTATCATCAGAGATATTTGAAAATAATATGGGCTAGTTGAGGTGCAGGAAACCTAGCAGGGCCTGGATATCAGAGTCCACTCTGTGTCCCATTGTCTCTGCAGCGCCCAGCAAATACTTGTTTACCAAACATTTGCTTTTCCATCTCCATGTCAATTGCCTTCTTCCCCTTTCAAGTCCCAAACCACTATTCCCAACATCTTCTGTCTTTAGCTGAAGATGGTATTTAAGGTGAGGGCTTCAGGCATTTTGGCGAGTCACTCAGTTCTCCTGGGTCTGATGATGAAAACTCGGCCTCTGTGCACAGGGGCCAAATCGAATCTCAGAGACAGAGTTTTGGGTGAAGTACAAAAGAATAGCTTTACTGCTTTGCCAGGCAAAGGGGGACACAGCAGGCTCCTGCCCTGAAAAACTATGTGTCCCAACCCGGGAGGATTTGATGGGGAGTTTTATAGCAATGGTTCAGGGATGGGGTTGCTGACAAGATTAGGTTGTGTATAGAGGCTGCACTTCTAATCTAGTCTCTGGTAATCTTGGTGAGCTTCTCTGGTACCTTTAATTTAGCCTCAGGTTGTCTTTCTCTGGCATGAAGAATCTTAAAGAGCTTAAAGACATTGTTCTGGGTATCACTTGAGGCCGAACCAGGACCCTGCCCCAAGGCTGCACTATTGTTTCTTGACTGCTCCTCCCTTGTCTCTGCATCCCCTCCCTTCCCTGATTAGCAACTGTTTGAATCTGCCCTTGGAACTCAGGGAAGGTCTTGGAGGCTGGAGTCAAGAAATGCGGGACAGACAGAAAGGCTTCGTGCCCAGGAGCCCCACAGGGTCCTGCTTTGTTTCAGGTCTCTCCCATGTATACATGTTATTAAATTTTGTGTGATTTTCTCCTGTTAATCTGTCTCATGTCAATTTAATTCTTAGGCCAGCCTGAAGAACCTAGAAGGGCAGAGGAAAATGTCTTCCCCCTGTCGCTGACATACATTACAGTGTGCCCTAGGCACAATTCGGGGTTCAGTTGAATTCTTTTTTCTTAAAATACCGAATAAACTCATAATTCTTGAATGTCCCATCAGGTCAATTCTGTGGGTGAGGGGTGGGGGAATGAGTGGGTATAATGCAAGTGAATATTGATAGCATGTGATTGTCCAGAAGACCTAACTGACCATAGAGGCCCTATGGCTGCTTGTTCTGATGACCCCAAGGAGAGGAAGACGAGCAATCTTAAGGCCAAAGAGGAAAGAAAATCAAACAGAGAAAGAATAGGAAACTAATAAAGAGAAAGGGAAGTAAAAAGAGAAAGGGCAAGACTGAAGCCAGTAGGGGAGGAAATAATATGAGAGGGTCTGGGGTGTGGGTGGCTGGCTGGATAAGTGACTTAGGAACAAAGGGGAATGGAGTCATAGGAAATTATGATATGAACACTTCCTTTCCTCCATCCAGTGCTTTGTCATCCTCACAATAGCTCTTAAAGACAAACAGAGGAACTCTGGTTGCCTCATTTTATGGATGAGGCGCCTGAGATCATAGACGAGTCATAAACACAGTACTAGAGTTGAAACTAAAAGAGGAAGCAGTAGAATCCCAGATTAGTACTCTGGGAAGTACTAATCCTAGATGGATGAGACCTGTTAGTCTGCACACATTACAGAAAAAAAGTGATATCTGTACATTATGAAGAAGTTCTGACTAAGAAAAAAAATTACCATAGAGTACAGTATTTCCAAGACCTTATTCTACTGCAGTGGGGCAAATTGCTCAACTTGACAAGTTTGGGGGAGCAGTGGAATGTTCTTAGTAGGTGGATTTTACCTGTAAGCGGGCTTATACAAGAAAAGATTATTGGGTGCCTTTTTTGTCTCCATTCTCATTGAAGAGGCAAAATATTTTTACATTTTTACAGTCCAATTGCATATGCTTTGTGGATTGTGGGGATGCTCTGGTGTTTTTAACTTCTCTGAGGCATTAGAAAGTTTAATGTTTCTGATGAAAAACATTAAGCTCACCATGAAGTTGTAAGAAAAAAGAAGGTGAATATTTCAGAAACTGAACAGCATAACATTTCTTCCCCTAGCAAACAGTCTTGTTGAAAATGGTTCATTTGGTCAAATTCATTCCTATCATTCCTATCAGGTGCAAATAAATCTAGCGCTACTAATTTGGAGCTGATTCAAGTGATAAAAATACTATATATGTTCTAGTTCCAGTTTAGTTATAATAAAATTCTTCAGTAATGCAAGAATAAGGGTCCATTGCATGATACATATAATGTATATAGAGAAAAATATCTAAATACTTGACAAACATACCATACTTGGAATATGTTTAGATGATATATTTAAACCAGTTTTCTCCCCTCACGTGGTAGAATGTTAAAAAGGATGGTCTCTAGAGTTCTAAAATACTTCGTATCACTTTTTTTTAGTAGAATAATTGCAAGACCCAGAGAAGATGGGCTTTGGGGGGCACACTAGTGACCAAGAAAAGACTCTTGCTCTCAGTTTTTTTTTTTTTTTTTCTGCTTTCAGTATCTGGCATCAGGATTCTCCTCAAGTATTGTCTTAGAGAAGAGACAGAGAGCAAAGCAATTCAACCTTTAGCCAAATCCATTTTTTTCTCTCTCTCTCCCTTCTTCTTTTCCTTCCCCCCTCCTTTTTATCCTCGCTCCCCATCTCTTTCATTGACAGCTTTAAGGAAAATATGACACATTTTTGGAAAGGAAAAGCACCCATGTTCTTGGATTTATTTACTTATTAGGGATGACTAGGAAATTTACTTATTTTCTCTAATCATCAGTAACTTTTGTGAAATGAAGATAGTAACAGAACCTATGTCATGGAGATTTTGTGAGAATTGAATGAAATATGCAAGTAAAGTTTACAACTCCAGGGGCATAGTAAACCCCGCAATAAACCTTCACCATTATCATTACTGGGGAAAGGCTGTTGTCAATCACTCTATTTATGTTTCTTCAGAGATTTAATTGATCTGCCCTGCTTTTAAGCTTCAAAGCATTCCTGCAAAAAGTGCACTATTCTACTTTTCTGTTATGTAAAAGTAGTGGGAAATGAAGTTTGAATCTGGAATTAGTGTCAGATGAAAATATGTTCTCTGAGTGGTCCCAGGCTGAGCTGGCCTCTGTTATCAACATCTCCTTGATGTCAGATGTTCAGCCTGGAACCCCTAGAACATAGCTGCATCCATGGTGGGCTCAAGAGGGTCTACTCTTGTCTAACTGGCCACAAGAGGGAGTTAACAATGCTAATGACGATGCTTAATGACCAATGACAAGAAATTGGGAATAGAGTCCTAGGTGTTTTCAATGATAGTATAAGTCTGCAGTACAGCCGAATATCTAGGGGAGAATTTGGGGTCAGCTTCTTTCTGATAGAATCAAATTAATCCACTCGGAGAAGTGTGGCACATTTCAGGCTAGATTTAAATAGATTCTGGACTGAATACTCAGGAGAAACATTCTTCTCACTTCACTTAGATTTCTGTTGGATTTTGGTGAAATTTGGCTCACTGGTATGCTGGATGCATTAAATCAAGGCCCTGCACTCCGGAATTTATATGCTACAAATAGGTAATTTATCTTCTTTGGAAGCAAAAGTGCATTTAGTTATATGAGTCTAATAGTCTTTTTAAAAATGGAACCAGTTTGATAAATTTTTCATCCACGCAAGGGCTCCAATTTCTATTTGAATCCAATTCCAAGTTGTCTAGACATCAGCAATTTAACCCTAGGGCTTAATCCCACCACTTCCTGAAATTCTTGTTGCTGAGGTCAAAAGAATTTAGGAAAGAAAGAGAGTTTTATGAAAAGTCTAATAAAAAGCAGCATTATCTTTACCCTTTAGTAAGATTCTGTATTTATTTGAAAACTCATTTTGTTAAATGATGGGGAGAAGATACTTAAGAAACTTGCCTGAATTTTGTTTCCTTTATTAGCATTTCTGCCTCTAACCCCCATGCCCAACCCAAATTAAATCCATCTTCCTATTCTGGTAGATGAGAAGGACATGATGTGTGTGTGTGTGTGTGTGTGTGTGTGTGTGTGTGTGTGTGTGTGTGTATTTCTTAATTGATAGGTCTTTTTCTCTGCACATTTTCTTTCCCTAACTTCCAATGATTTCCTTCCCCTTATATTTAAAGCAAGTTTTCACAGATAACTAAAAAGCCTCTTGCTATCTTTAGAGATGCTCTCATGCAGCTTTTCTTTTTAGTTAACACGAAAAAATAAATGAGGAGCTATGATTGTGTGATAACCACTATGAAGAAAATAATCTATTAATTCTCCTGGGTTTTAGGGAACATTTTCACCGTATGTGGTAGTGGATGGAGGTGGAGGTGAGGAACTTCATAGGGAAAACACTCAAATAGATAAAAAGATAAAAATAACCTCAGTGTGAAATTATAATATCCTTCTTATCATTTCAGTCAAATTGGAATTCAATTCTCAGTGTGTCTGTGTGGTCTAGGTAATTAATAATGATAAAGAGAGAGACATCTCTCTCAGTGGCAAAACCACTATTTTCCAAGATTTTACTTCATGTTTGAACTAAAGAAGGTAAATGGATATTTATGATAACATAAATACCACTCAATGATCATTATATTATTAAATTCATGCTCACGTAATATAATTTATTAAATAAATTTGCAAAATGCTTCATTCAAATCTGTATTAGCATAGCAGATGTATATTTATTCAAAAAAAGTTTTTGCCCTTTAGTTCAGTTATATAAATTTTTTTTTTCATTAAGATTAAATAGAAGGACTGGGGATCAATAAAGAAAATGTTTAAAACTTGAAAACATGCCTCTCTTTTTTTGTTCCTTCTCTATTAATTTCAATTTTGAAATGAGCATTTAGAGACACTAATAAAATTGATATTGAATGAGTTCAAATGCTCTTTATACCTTCTCATTTTTTGGTTGCAATGAGTACTAGCTAAACATGCCTCCAAAGTTAGGGATCTGGAAATACTGATTCACCTTTGATATTTGCCTGCACACTTTTAGAAATAGCATTTTTTTTTTTTTTTGTAAAATGTAATCTGCTTTTTATTTGCCTAATAATAGCTTATGAACTCTTTCTTTCTGCTCAGTACTTAACCATGGTGTCAGGCTAAGCTAAGTCTCACATAGGTCTCAATATAAAAAACTTCACATTTTATCACATTATCTTTCCTGGTTGTAGTTCGCTGATCCCCTGAAAGTAGTTTAACAGTATTTTCCTGCTATCCCCCTAATTAAGGTCTCATTTATTAATTGCTTCATTGTGATTTCTCTTCCCTCAGAAATAACCCCTTAACTTATTATTATCATGTCCCAGCAGAGATCAGGGCTTAAATAGGGAAAGCTCACACAGAATCTCACTTCTCAATGCTTATCTCTGTCCTGCAACCTGCGGCTAATTCTGTGTGTGTGTGTGTGTGTGTGTGTGTGTGTGTGTGTGTGTGTGTGTGTGTGTGTGTGTGGCTAATTTGATCTTAGAAAAAGTTGGGTGCTTTAACTGATTTACTTGAAGTGTGATTAGTGTCTCAAACCTTTATTTTATTTAATTTTTCCAAGAAAGTGATGCTTGCAAAATTTGTTTGCCGACGTACAGTTTTGTGTGTGACTTTCATCAGGCATTAGAGGAGCAGTCATTCCCAGCTCCATGCTGTTCACTTGGCTACCTGGGGCAGTTAAATCAGAAAATGTTAAGATGGCAGCAAAGGCCCCTGATTCACCTTCTATTCTGAATGAGCTGTTTGAATGTCTTGGGAATGATCTCACCCAAATTCTCCTACTTTACTTCGAATTGCCTTTCCTATAAATATCAATGCCCCTCAGTTGTCGTAGTATCCCTAAAAGTTCCTTTTAATTCCAAATCCATAGAACAGTAGCTCTCAAAGTATGGTCCCTGGACGAGCAGCATAAGTATCATCTGGGTACTCACTAGAAATGCACATTCTCAGGTCCCCTCTCAACCAACTTCCTGGGGGCGGGTCCAACAATTTATATTTTAACAAGCCCTCCATGTTTAGAAATCACTGCTAGGTCTTATGCTTCTTATTACCCACATTGCACAGCATGATATCTACAGAGATGAGGAACTCAATAATACATACAATGGGAAATTGCAAAGCTGACTTCCATTTCATTCCCCCCTTATGTTCATGCCCGTTACCATGAGACCTTGCAGTTCCTCTTACTAAAGATGCATAGTCTATTTTCCCACCCCTTGAATCTGGACTGATTTTCTGACTTGTTTCAGCCCATAGTATATGGTGAAAGTGATTGTGTACCAGTCCTGAAGTTAAGTCTCTAGAGCCTTTGCATATTTCCATTTGCTCTCTTTTGTACCTTAGCCATTGCCATAAGAATATGCTTGGGTTAAACTTCTGGATGATGAGAGACATGTAGACTATGCTTAGTTCCTCCAGTTATCCAAATTGGGAAGAGTTTAGATCAACTGATAGCCAATTGGTCCTTAGACAAGGTCAGCAGGTAACTCCAGACATGTGAATAATGAACTCTTACTGTTGTAGGCTACTGAGATTTTGTGGCGTTTGTTATGAAGTGTTATTGTGGCAAAGAACTAACTGCTATTTATGTACGTACAGTGAATTAAGAAATCTAAACTTCTGCAGTGGTCTGGTCCAGCCTTCCCCAAACTTGGTCCAAATATCTGCTTCTTACCACCTCCAGCTGTCGTGGTTTGACTTAACCTTGCATGCTAGATTTACAGGTAATTTTTGCAATACTGTTCCTGGGACTCCCTGGGACAAAATGCTTTCCCTTCAGAGTCAGATTGATGTCAGCTGATTATATTCTAGAGAATGGGCTGTTTTAAACTCATGAAAGACATGACAATACATCTAACTCAATATTATGTTGACATTCTAAGTAATCTAAAAATATCAGAACGTAGTTCAGAAAGAAGCAACACAAGCCAAGTACCATGGAATAAGAAATTTCCTTCCTTCAATTTACATCATGAGAAATATCTCATATTGTAAAGATCTCCTGGCCTATCATTCTGTTGAGAGGCAAATTGGGATTTGGCTATAATTTTTTAGCTAACTTTAAAGATATGTAATAATTTAAAAATTCACTCATCCATGACTTAGCTTTCATCCAGTTGGCTTTTATTTCTTGGTTTTCTTACAGTCAAAGCTACTGAACTGAAATCTGTCTTCTTTCTGAATAATACTTTTCAAATGATAACAATGACGTTTTTTGAATAGTACCTTATGAAGCAGACAGAAATGCATTTTATCCAGCTTTCACCTCACATTCAGAGAGACATCTATTTTCTAATTAAACTCTACATTTATCTTTTCTAGGATTGACAGAGCTCATCATTGCAGATTGAATATTTATTATAAAATTGTATCAATTTCTACAGTTTTTACAGCACCAAGTACAGGGCACCGCACAGAAGTATGTTTTGATGATAATTTAAATCCCATTGTTCTTTTTCCTTAAATTTGAATGACTTGCTAAATGGTATGCTAATTGCCTTAAAGAGTTCTTGCAGTTTCTAAAGGCACAGAACTTTCTTCTAAGTTGCAGTGAAAATGCTAGGAAAATCAAGCTCATTGTTAGGCAGTAATTCTCAGCTTTGGGGGGTGTATAGCAACCCTCAGGTATCTAAAAGTTTAGATTCCATCACCTCACTTCCAGAGATTCTGATTTATTAGGTTTGGGGATGGGTCCAGGAATCTGCATTTGCAACCATAACATAAATAGTTATTCTTAAGGTATTGATACAGCTGTTCCAGGATCCACACTTTAAAAATTACTGGTATATTGCAAGTAGCTATTTGGAATACCACATTTTATAACAGAATAATCACATACTTAAAGATCAAATCATCTTCTTAATAATATAGTGTATTACCTTATATAATATAACCTTAGGAAGCTACACTGGGAGACCCTGAGAGGGCTGGGAAAGTGATGCAATTCATAATGTATTTCCAGCTGTATGTTTCTCAGAGAAGATATGCCCAATGAGGTAATATATGTGAAACCACTTTTAAGTTGTAAAGTACCCTACAAATATAAGAAACATTCTTTTGATTGTGTAGAACAGAACCTTAGAAGTAATTTCTTTATCATTCAAAGTGTTGATCTGTGGGTGCTGTTGGTGTGGGTAAAGCACAGGTGGTGCTGATACAAGTAAGATATTAAATGACAGTAATTTGAGAACTATAACAGAATGCCTTCCTAAGTTATGTGTCAGGATGGATCTAAGATAGCTGTGAAATGATGACTAGCCCGAGGCATTTGCTTCCAAAAGATTCTGAAAGCATCGTACCAAATACTGTTGAGAATTCTTGATACCCAGATATCTATTGGGTGAAAAGGACTGAACTGTCTATGAAGATCATCAAGGAGCAAGGTTATAGCACATGAAAGGAAAATCTCCAGAAAGCAATGTCATATTAGGTGGCTATTGTAATCCAAGGTTGGGATGATGCACATGAAAATGCTTTGAACACTGCATAGTGCTACAAAAAATCGGTGCTGGCTATAATTGTGAATTATCAGGTTCAAAGACTTCACCTGAGCTTTGGACTGCTTTCCTTTATAATGTTAGGTAATGTCCAGCTGAGCCACCCTATCATTGATAGCTGCAGCATTATGGGAAGTTTGCCCTTCCCGAATTATTTCCTTTTATTTATAGGGATGTGCCATTGTGCTGTACTGTGGTTGATCCTCAGTATACCCTTCAAGTGTAAATTGCCTGACTCTCCGATGTACTGTCATATCTCAGAGTAACGGGGATAAAGAGGCGATTATCTACACAGGGTCATGTCCCACCTTGTTTTTTCTTGGGCTCATCCCCTTTTGGTCTGGGTAGAATAGAGTACGAGGTGAAATCAGAAAATTGGACCAAACGTTTTAAGTGCCTTCACATTTTCGAATTCTCCAATCCTCCTAGCCAGAGTGCACATTTAAAAAAATCTGAAACGAGGATCTTAACATTTCCCTTCCTTACATTGATGCTTAATGCCACCAGAGTGTTAGCTGAACCTTTGAAGTGACTATAACAGAGAAAAGAAGCCTCACTGTATGGTGTGGCAAAATTGTTTCCTAAATGACATTTTCTTATATGGTAGGATGTAGCCACAAGGTATATGATGAAAAACTTATCACTAAAGGTGATTATAATAAAACTAGAGAAAATATTGCCCACGTAAAAGGGAAGGCTACAAAAATATGTGTGATAGACTGGATTATCCAGCATCTATTTTAAAACTTTAACTCGTGAGGTAAATAGGAACCATGGGCACTTGGTATAAGTACATGGCATAGGCTTAAACTATGCCACTCTGTATATGAAAGCTGGACCCCAATTTTGCTCCCTCAATTTTCCTGTACTTTCATTCACTCAATAGATATTCATTTAGTGTCTACACTGTGGCACTCACTAGTAGGTGCTAGACATGTAGCTGAGAACAAGACACTAGCAGGTGGTACTGATATGAGGAGCTGCTTTCCTAAACATTATTTTCTATCTGGTGCTAAAGAATAACAGTGGTAATTGTGGAGATAAGCACTGGTAACACCAGAATTTGGGGTATGACTGTGTGGTACCCAGGGTTGTAGCAGAGATGTTTGTATAAACACTGGCTCTGAGGCTTGGGCATGTGTCTTGCAGTTTCCTATGGCATATAAGCAAACAGGGCACAGCAGAGGTTTGAAAGGTGCTTGTTCATTGGAGCTTGTCTTCTCCTGCTGCTCTTTGCAACCCCAAGTCAGCGACATGAAGAAACTGAGGCTAGTCTCTTGGAAGATGGAAACCATGTGGAGAAACATGTTGCAGAAGTGAGCCATCCCAGCTGAGCCTCGCTACTTGAACTAACCTGACAACCCACAGACATATGAGCGAAGACCATCTCGTTTCAGTTTCAACAGAGCCTCTAGCTGATTGCAGAGATCAGGTGAGCCAGCCTGGACCAGAACTGCCCAGCAGGTCCATAGACTTGTGAGAAACAGTAAATGCTTATTGTTTTAAAACACTAAGTTTTGGTTGGTTGTGCATCCAAAAGTAACTGATAGAGGATATCCACATGCATAAGAGTGAAGTTGAACCCTGAATTCACACAATATGCAAAAATTAACTCCAAATGGATCAAAGACCTAGATGTAAGAGCTAAAACTATATAAAACTCTTAGAAGGAAAGATAGGACTAAATCTTTGTGTCCTTGGATTAGGCAATGATTCCTCAGATGCAACATCAAGAGCACAAGCAACAAAAGGAAAAATAGATGAACTGGGCATCGCTGATATAAGGAGAAATGCTTTGGGGGAGGGTCATTACTGCACAATCTAGCCCAGCCACTTAGTGTTTATGTGACGCTGGGAAAGTCACTTACCTCACTAAGCTTAATTTTCATTATCTGTAAACTACAAATACTATTTATGTCATAAGGTTCTTGTAAAGATTAATGATTATATTTTAGTTTCTTTATATGTATTTAGGCTTATAACATTGCCTATAAGAAAACCACATTTTTGTTTCATACTTTCTGCTCGGTCTACATTCTTCATAAGTTGTATAAATATCTACTACTTGGTATTATCTTCAGAATTGAAGTCAAAGCTACTCTGTTTATAGTTATTATAATTATTATAATAGTTATATTTTTAGTTATTTTTAAGATATTATTTATAGTTTCCTAAAATGGCTGTGCCCGGATAATTAATTTTTTAAAAAATTTGGCTGCGCAGGGTCTTAGCTGCCGCATGCAAGAACTTCTTTGGGGCAGGCGGAATCTTTAGTTGTGGCCTAAGGGATCTAGTTCCCTGACCAGGGATTGAACCTGGGTCCCCCGCATTGGGAGCGTGGAGTCTTAACCACTGGACCACCAGGGAAGTCCCTGTGCCGGGATAATTAAGAGCGTGGTTGATGCCTGAGTTAGGCTATATCTGTGAATCAATAATACTAAGCAAGATCATACCGAAAGCATCTATGTTTGTACATATGGGTATAATATGTAATTCATATGTATTATAAGAGTAATATGTAAATATCATAAAATAAGAACTATTGATTTCCTTCCAGTATCTTATTTACTTTGCTAATTAATTTGTGAAATCAATTAGGGTCAGAAATTAACATCAATTTCTATATCAATAGCAGCAAACCCATTCAATTCATTAGTGTGAGAAGTAACTTAAGCCTACATTTTAAAGACTGTGTTTCCTATGTTAGAGTGAATTAAAGGGAGATGCTGTTTAAAAGAGCTGAATGGAAAAGGTCACCTTCTGAAAGCACAAAGTCGGTTGAGGTATAAAGGAGCCAGATACCTCTGATAGCTTCAAAAGAAACACAGCAGTCAGAAAATTCCTACCCATAGATTAAATATAGTTCCTGGCCCTTGGAAAGGGATGTTTGCAGGAGCAAATGATAAAACCATATAGAGATGGATAACTCAGGGACCTTCATTTAGCACATGAATTGGTGGAAGATGTTGAGTGACATATTACATTTTTATGTCCCTACTCTCTTGATTGAACAAATTAGTGATTGAAATTAGAATTTTGGTGAGAGTAAGAGAGGAAGTTTGGGATAAATACATTTTCTTGCCTTAGGATTTGGGTCAGTTTCATTTGGATGCAACAGTGTATGTTTCTCTTAAACATGAACTATCTCAAGGAGAGACAGCCTAAGAATTGTTGCTAATTTAATTGGACATTTGACACCTTACTGGGTCCAGGTTCTGATGCTTTCCTCTCAAGCATCTGGGCCAGCAGATGACGTGAGAGTTGGAGCAAGAAAAGTCTCGAATGAATTGCAGGTATGAGGGGAAGATTGGCCTAATTCCAAGTTAAAACAAGTAGCAACTTACAATAGAGACAGCATACTGAAAGTGACTCTAGCATTTACTAGTGATTCACATTCTTTAAATTGGTATATTTATCAGAAATATTCCTGAATATTGAATTTTATTTTAAGATTTAATTACTTAGAAAAAAGAAAAAGTAAAAGCCTCGGAGGTCCTATTGGGTCTGCTAAGTCTGTATTATTTGAGGAAAACAGTGACACTTAGAGGCAGTGGCCTTGAATTTCAGAAGCAAGGCCCCTAAGTCTCTGAGGGAGGTCTGCTAGAGATTTAACAATTTGGATGATAGCAGAACCTACCTGGAATAAGAATGAAAGAGGAACACCATGAGCACATTGGAATCACATAATACTGTTATTTTTCACAGAGAATAATTTAGTACAAGCGGGTCTTTCAACCAGACAGTCTGGTTGAATTGCCATGGTCACCAAAGACTCCCATTTAAAGACTGTTCCTCTGCAAAGAGGCATGATGCTACCCTTAAAGAGAATATTCTAGCAAGGTTTTGTTACATTCAATAATGAGTGCCCAGTGAATTGCAGAAACCATTTGTTAAGTGGTTAGGACACTGTAGCTCTAATATTGGGAGAGATTAGACACTTCTTATCTGGCACTGACATCCAAACCTCTTAATCAGCCACTAGTGAGTCATAGTAAATTTTACAATTGTTGCATTAAAGGTTAAACATAATGGGTTATAGTCTAACTTTTTTTATCCACTACAGTAGCTTCTACTATGACTTCAGTTACAGCAGAGTCTTTTAAGCTCATCATCTCAGCTCTTATTTAGTGTTTCAGTGGGTAATTTCAAGTCGTTATGAATAAAAATGTTTATGTGTCTATAAAATTTTCTTGAAGAAAAAATATTACCTGGGAGGGTCACAGTGCAATTAACTAAATATGCCTAGTCAGTACATAGTTAATTTTAATACTTTTATTTATGAAGAATCTTTCTCTCAGGAACACAAAGTTTTTTGGAAGCTGAACCCTGCTGTGCTTCTCTCATTGTCCTTGGTGTTATGATTCTGACCACGTGAACCCCCCTTGGATAGGACTGATTACTGGGGTTGTCATTTGTTGTTCATAGCATTTGTAGGTTGCTCTGGACTTTGGGTCAAAAGGAGTTCCTTGGTTGTTGTCTTTATCAGCTGAGATAGCTAATGCTGCTTCAGAGAGTCAAGAATTATTATTTTTTCAGCTCTGTAGAACATTGTACTGAGTATTTTAATAATTGTCAAAGACAAAATGTCTGTTCTCCGTTGTCTTATGATTTAATTTAGAGGCAAAATGCAGACTAGAGGCTTACTCTTACTTATGTGTCCTCAAAAGTTTCTACCTCAGGGGCATCCCTGGTGGCGCAGTGGTTGGGAATCCGCCTGCCGATGCAGGGGACACGGGTTCGTGTCCCGGTCCGGGAAGATCCCACGTGCCGCGGAGCGGCTGGGCCCGTGAGCCGTGGCCGCTGAGCCTGCGCGTCCGGAGCCTGTGCTCCGCAACGGGAGAGGCCACAACAGTGAGAGGCCCGTGTACCGCAAAAAAAAAAAAAAAAAAAGCAAGAACTTTGGAACTAGTAATATCCCTTCTAGGAATATATTCTATAGATATTTGCAAAAACATATACAATGATAGGCATTGCAACATTGATTAAAATGATAAAACATCAGAAACAACTAAATGCCCAGCAATAGAGCATTTATTAAATAAATTATTGTGTATTCATTTTATGTAACAGTATAAAGTTGTATTAAATGAAATGAGGCAACCCTGTGTACTGACATGTAATGGTCCCTGAGATATATCTTTAAGTGGGAGAAGGGGCCAAGGTATAAAACTGTGTGTATAGAATGATACCATGGCATTAAAATATTTATTTGTGACTATACTTATATTTGCATAGAATTTCTCTGGATGAATACACAAGCAGTGAGTAACAAGTCTTGTATCCAGAGGGGAACTCTGTGTCTGGGGAACAAAAGGGATTGGTTTATTGTTCAGCAAATATTCACTCCCATGCCCTCTCCCCTTTAAGACAGAGTATAATTTCCTGCCCTAGTGACTAGGTCTTGGAAACATGACTTGCTTTGGCAATAGAATATAGCAGGTATGATAGAAGCATGGGCAGTTCTGGCTTAGTCATATGCTTCTGTGATTGCCATGAGAATAACATGACCCAGGTAGCCACTGTCTCTTCAGTCTGTGACTCTGAATGACATGTGTGGATTATCTCTAAACTTGATCCAAAGCCTGGAACCAAGGCCACACAGCCCACAGTCTGAAGTAGAGGTGCCCCTGCCAATTTGTAGACTTGTAAGTGAGAGAAATCAGTGCTTGTTAATGTAAGTCACTAAGTTCTGGGGTTGTGTGTTATACAGCATTATCGCATCAATACCCAATTAATACAGCCGTAGACTTACTTGTTATGCATAGCCTTTTGTACTTTTAAAATGGTATATAGTGTACATGTATTACCCATTCAAAAAGTACATTAAGGTAATTTGTTAACCTCTATCTCCTCAAAACCAACCCCCCAAAATACACAGAAAACAAGAAATAGCTTTAGATTGAACAATGCTGAAGCTCATGCCTCAGTCATATTTGAACTGCTCAACTGAAATGGTTATTTGTGGTTTGAGATTCCTCCTTTCCTTCTTAATCTGGCAAGCCACTGAGGCACCAGTTAGTCTTATAAAGAAAACTTACTAAAGTGGAAAGAAAGAAAGTGTTGGAACACAATGAAAGACTAATTACTTTGTCTAGGGGAAGAAGAGATATTGATGGATGTTTTAATTGATTTTAAATATATTTTTTAGTGTTTGCTGACCTAATTTCGTTATACCTGAATAGAAGCAGAGAGACTTCAACAGCATTTTGTTTGAATTCTTTATTTAGAAGATGGTAGACAAATGACTTTGTTTTGAGATTATTACGTGTCACTGAACCTGAAATTGTAACTCAGTGGTTCTATAAAGCCAGACTGAAGATGATTTACCAAAGTGTATTTTTGGAGAGGTCTCTATCGACTATGGGCATTTGTGATAACCAGATCCTCATTGAGAAAGCTGGTCATCTATCTACTCCATGGTTTATTGAATGAAAGTTGGGATCAACGAAGTGAGACATCCAAAACAAGTATTCTGTCCGGTATGAATATGTTCTGTGAGAAAGTGAGTGTAAGTATCAGATCAGTGCTCTTAGGGTTTGATTGTGTGACATAAAGAGAGACACAGAGTTGGCAGTGGGGACAAACTGTACAAATCTCTGAGGCAGAAGATGCCGTGACATAGAACGAATAGTCGAGGGGTGTTCTGGGGAGTGGAGAGAGCATAAATAGCATTAGCAGGAGCCGGATCAGCATTCATGGAAGATCACTAGACTGGGGAGTGTTGTAGGCCTGCTGGGGAGTAGCTTAACGATGTCCCAGCCTCCAAACTTGCCTTCGATCCTTGAACTCCAAAGGCTTCTGTTCCCTTTACGCCTGTTTCTGAGATGGCATCTTTTCCCTGCACATTCCTTTTTTTTCCTCAACATCTTTATTGGAGTATAATTACTTTACAATGGCGTGTTAGTTTCTGCTGTATAACAAAGTGAATGAGCTGTATGTATACGTATATCTCCATATCCCCTCCCTCTTGCATCTCCCTCCCACCCTCCCTATCCCACCCCTCTAGGTGGTCACAAAGCACAGAGGTGAACTCCCTGTGCTATGCTGCAGCTTCCCACTAGCTATCTAATTTACATTTGGTAGTGTGTATATGTCCCTGCCACTCTCTCACTTCATCTCACCTTACCCTTCCCCCTCCCCATGTCCTCAAGTCCATTCTGTACATCTGCGTCTTTATTCCTGCCCTGCCCCTAGGTTCTTCAGAACCTTTTTTTTCCCTTAGATTCCATATATATGTGTTAGCATACGGTATTTGTTTTTCTCCTTCTGACTTACTTCACTCTGTATGACAGACTCCAGGTCTATCCACCTCATTACAAATAACTCAGTTTCATTTCTTTTTATGGCTGAGTAATATTCCATTGTATATATGTGCCACATCTTCTTTATCCATTCATCTGTTGATGGACACTTAGGTTGCTTCCATGTCCTGGCTATTGTAAATAGAGCTGCAATAAACATTTTGGTACATGACTCTTTTTGAATTATGGTTTTCTCAGGGTATATGCCTAGTAGTGGGATTGCAGGGTCATATGGTAGTTCTATTTGTAGTTTTTTAAGGAACCTCCATACTGTTCTCCATAGTTGTGCCACATCTTCTTTATCCATTCATCTGTCAATGGACACTTAGGTTGCTTCCATGTCCTGCCTATTGTAAGTACCTCTGCACATTCTTAGAAATACACGAGCATATCTCTGTTCTTGCAATAACATGAAAAAGTCCAACTGACCTCACGGTCAACCTCAAAGCCTCTAGTTATCACCAGATAGAGAAAAACTGTTTTGTAGCAACTGATTATATCACTAAGCCCAGAAATGGCACTTTAATTGTAATAAATCAAAACTCCAAGGATGACTTCATGGAAATGTGTTGTCACTATTGTAAAGGAAAAAACCCTCAAATATATAGCCCTATAATTGATTTTCTTTTTAGTGTGTTACTTGTATATTCATATAACCATCAAGATAATAATTCTGAATAATTTAAAGCCTTACTACCCGAGAATAATGAGCTTTTGAAATGATTAAATGACACTGAGCTTGAAAATTAGATGATTCTGTTTATCTAGTTATTATCATAATACACAAATTCTATTCTAATTTCTGTCTATGAAACAGGCATAATAGTTATAGTTGTCTATTAGTGGATGCAAATTAAATTATTTAAAGTGGAATGGATATTATCCCAACTCTATACTTGTAAAGATTAAATATCCTCCTACCACATCCTGCTTCTAAAGTCATTGATATCGCCATAAAATTTTCAGTACAAATGAGGCTTCAACTAACACTAATAGAATGAGGATTAATGAGGTCAATTTGCACTGACCGTCTTCAAACTAATAAATGTCAAAAATCTTCTTCTGTTCACTAGTCCACAGCGACCCACCTGCAATAAATGCTCTAAAAGCTGTAAGCAAGTAGTTTCTGAAAATTATTTGGCTGTATTCCTATTCATCAAAACCCTGAACTCATAATACCATGGAACAATTAGTCAGACTACGAATTAACTAAGAAGCTTTACTTCTACATTACTGTGTTTAATTCCTGAAATCAGCTCTAAAAGAGTGAGAGACCTACCCTGGGTCCAAGAATAAATGGGCCCCTGGACTTTTTTCTCCTCACAAGGCATGTACAATTTAAGCAATAATCTCAGCTACTTCACTTTAGCATACGGTATTTGTTATAGTTCTAAAGTCTACTTCACTTTAAATCTCTAGTTGCATCATTTTTGTCTTAAGGACAAAAGGATCATTTGAAAGTATGTAATAGATAATTAATAGGTTAGCCCATTATTATGATATAGTTATGGAAAAATGTGAAACACCAGGGAATGATTTCATAGCATTTGTTTTTTATGTTAAATGTTTTTTATAATTCAACACTTCTATATAAAGAAAAAAATTTCTGTTGATAAATTCTATTTCTAGAAGGGGAAGGTAATATTAAATGTGAAATTCTTCATAAATATTTGAAATATAGGGCTAGTTTGCTATATTATGTTCCATAATAGATTTTTGCAGTTTTATATCATAATTATGGTGTACATAAACTGACATTAACTTTTTCAAACATTAATGGATCCCAACCAACCAAATGGAAGGAGAGGTGTATTAGAAGCTTTCTGGGTGGCAGAAAAAATGAATATAGGCTTTTGCAATGGAAAATTCAGAGGATAATAGCTGCATTAATTACTTGCACTCCCCCGAATAATTTTTGACCTCATAGAGTTTATAAGATCAAAGTTATATATTACTTCTTTTCTCATTTAAAAATAGCAGATGAAAAGTGGGTTTTCTGAAAAGAGCTGCAATGTGTTTGTGTTCTCCTAGGTTTATACGTGGGTCATAGAAATGTCCAAAATTGTAACTCAGTTACTGAAGGAATATGTCTTACAGAGGTGACCTGTTTGGAAGTGGGATGAGAAAGGATGCCTGGCAGTTACCCTCAGGGTGGAGAGAGGCTTGCTCAGAGAAACTGAGTTCTAAAGAGTCTGTGTTGTATAGAACTTGTTTGGGGCTGCATTCAGAGTGTTGCTTTGCAGGACTTTTCCAAAGGGGAATTAATTTCCGTATCTCTTTTCCTAATTGGTCATCTCAAGTGAAAATACCCCCAGCTTCCTACACTGACCCCTAATTACTTATACATCTTCATTTCTTTCTTTCCTCCTTGGTTCAAAAGATGAGCTGTTTCTTCACCAGTGTTCTAGAATCTAGATAGAATCTTTTTTTTTTTTTTTTTTTTTTTTTTTTTTTTTTTTTTTGCGGTACACGGGCCTCTCACTGCTGTGGCTTCTTCCGTTGCGGAGCACAGGATCCGGACGCACAGGCTCAGTGGCCATGGCTCACGGGCCCAGCCGCTCCACGGCACATGGGATCCTCCCGGACCGGGGCACGAACCCATGTCCCCTGCATCAGCAGGCAAACTCCCAACCACTGCGCCACCAGGGAAGCCCTAGATAGAATCTTAACCTCTCTCCTCTGAGATATTGATCTACAATCTCCCTTTTCTGTAACATATAATATATTTATTATATTATATTAATATATAATATATTTAACCTCTCTATTAGCTCTTTACTTTCTCATCATATGTGGCAGACACTATTGGCTAATAAAACTCTCAACAAGTTGGGTATAGAAGGAGAATACTTGAGCATAACCAAGTGACCTTGATTTCCCTTTCTTTTTTGCTGGTTTTGCTGTTCCTCCATGTTAAAGACCCAGACTGCCCAGATATCCTATTTCCCAGACTCTCATATGGTGGAGGGAAAGACTGATGAAAACGCTGCTGAGTCTTTTGCAAAAGACAGTCCTCACTGATAAGACGGTAGCATGTGAGGAACAATTCCTCTTCCTTCCCTTCCTCCCTGCTTTGGAAACTGACTAGTGATGATGTGAGGCTTGGAGCTGCAATAGCCATCTTGCAATCATGATGGAAAAACATGGAGGGCACACCGAGGAATGGTATCTGGGAACAACTGAAAGATCCCGGGGACCGTGATGAGAGAAGACTAATAAAATCAGAAATGAAAGAGGAGACATTATAATTCATACAACAGAATACAAAGGATTGTGTGAACTATTATATGCAACAAATTGAATAACCTAGAAGAATTGGATAAATTCCTAGAAACATACAACCTCTCAAGACTGTATCATGCAGAAATATAAATTTTGAGCAGACCAATAACAAGTAAGCAGGTTGAATCAATAATCAAAAACCTCCCCGCAAAGAAAAGCCCAGGAGCAGATGTTTTTTGGTTTTTTTTGTTTTTTTGTGGTACGCGGGTCTCTCACTGTTGTGGCCTCTCCCGTTGCGGAGCACAGGCTCCGGACGCGCAGGCTCAGTGGCCATGGCTCACGGGCCCAGCCGCTCTGCGGCATGGGGGATCTTCCCAGACCAGGGCACGAACCCACGTCCCCTGCATCGGCAGGCGGATTCTCAACCACTGCGCCACCAGGGAAGCCTGGAGCAGATGTTTTACTGGTGAATTCTACTAAACATTTAAAAAAGAGGTAACACTAATTCTTCTAAAACTCTACCAAAAATTTGAAGAGGAAGGAATATTCCCTAACAAATTTTATGAGGCCATGTTTCCCTGATACCAAAGCCGGATAAGGACACCACCAGAAAAGAAAACCACAGGCCAATATCCCTGATGAATATAGATGCAAACTTCTTAACAAAGTACTAGCAAACTGAATTCAACAGCACATTAAAAGGATCATACACCATTATCAAGTGGAATTTATTCCTGGGTTGCAAGGATGATTCAGCATATACGAATCAATAAACGTGATACATCATATTAAGAGAATGAAGAGTAAAAGTCATATGATCATCACAGTAGATGTAGAAAAAACATTTGACAAAATTCAACATCCTTTCATGATAAAACTCTCAACAAATTGGGTATAGGAAGAGAATGCTTGAGCATAAAAAAGGCCATATATGACAAAGCCACGGCTGACATCATACCCCATGGTGAAAGGCTGAAAACCTTCCCATTAAGATCAGGAACAAGACAAGGGTGTCCACTCACCACTCCTATCCAACATAGTAATGGAAGTCCTAGACAGAGCAATTAGGCATGAAAAAGAAATAAAACGCATCCAAATTGGCAAGGAAGAAGTAAAATTTTCTCTGTTTGCAGATGATGTGACATTATACATAGAAAATCCTAAAGACCTGACAAAAAACTGTTAGAATAAACAAATTCAGTAAAGTTTGCAGGATACAAAAATCAACATACAAAAATCAGTTGCAGTTTATACACTAACAATGACCTATCTGAAAAAGGAATAAAGAAAATAATCCTATTTATAGTAGCATCAAAAACAATAAAATACTTAGGAATAAATTTAACCTAGGAAGTAAAGGTCTGTACACTGAAAATGACGAGACGTTGATGCAATCAATCAAAGAAGACACACAAAAAATGGAAAGATACCCCAAGTTTATGCACTGGAAGAATTATTATTGTTAAAGCATGCATACTAACCAAAGCCATATATAGATTCAATGCAACTCCTATCAAAATTCCACTGGCAATTTTCACAGAAATAGAAAAAAAATCTAAAATTTGTGTGGAGCCACAAAAGACCTTGAATAGCCAAAGCAATCCTGAGGGGGAAGAACAAAGATGGAGGCATTACACGTCCTGATTTCAAAATATACTACAGAGCTATAGTAATCAAAATAATATGGTACTGGCATGAAAACATAAATAGACCAATGGGACTGAATCGAGAGCCCAGAAATAAACTAATGCTTATACGGTCAACTAGGATTTGACAAGGGGGCCAGGAATACTCAATGGGGAAAAGAGGAAAAAGGGGATATCCACATGCAAAAGAATGAAATTGGACCCCTATCTTACACTGTCACTAAAATTAACTCAAATGGATTAAAGTTTTAAATATAAGATCTGAAACTGTAAAACTACTAGAAGAAAACATAGGGAAAAAGCTCCTTGACATTGGTCTTAGCAATGATTTGTTAGATATGACACCAAAAGCTCAAGCAAGAAAAGGAACAATAAACAAGTGGGACTACTTCAAACTAAAAACACTTTGCACAGAAAAATAAAGGTTGAACAGAATGAAAAGGCAGCCTATGGAATGAGAGAAGATATTTGCAAACCATGTGTCTGATAAAGGGTTGATATACAAAATGTATAAGGAAATCATATAATTCTGTAGTGAAAAAACCCAAACAAACCAATTAGAAACTCAGTAGAAACTTCCCAAAGAAGACATACAAATGACCAACAGGTACATGAAAAGATGCTCAACATCACTAATCCTCAGGGAAATGCAAATCAAAACCACAATGAGATATCACCTCATACCTGTTAGAATGGCTATTATCAAAAAGGCAAGAAATAACAAGTGTTGGCGAGGCTGTGGAGAAAAGGGAACCCTCCTGCACTGTTGGTGGGAATGTCAATTGGTGCAGAAGTATCGAGTTTCCTCAAAAAATTAAAAGTAGAATCACCATATGATCCAGCAATCACACTTTGGGGTACGTATCTGAAGGAAATGGAATCACTATCTCGAAGAGATATCTACACCCACATGATCTTTGCTGCATTATTCACAATAGCTGAGATATGGAAACAACCTATGTTCATTGACAGATGAATGGATAAAGACAATGTGTCACACACACACACACACAAAGTGAAATGTTATTCAGCCATAAAAAGGAAATCCTGCCTTTTGTGACAACATGGGTGGAACTTGAAGGCATTATGCTAACTGAAAACAAGTCAGACAGAGAAAGACAAATACTGTATGTTCTCCCTTATATGCAGAATCTAGAAACCCCAACTCAGAGAAAGAGAGATTAGAAGGTTAGTTGCCAGTGGCTGGGGGCTGGGGGAGATGGGAAGATGTTGGTCAAGGGCACAAACTTTCGGCTATCAAATGAGTAAGTTATGGGGATCTCTTGTACAGCATGGTGACTATGATTAAAAATACTTCATTAGGGCTTCCCTGGTGGCGAAGTGGTTGAAAGTCCGCCTGCCGATGCAGGGGACACGGGTTCGTGCCCCGGTCTGGGATGATCCCACGTGCCGCGGAGCGGCTGGGCCCGTGAGCCATGGCCGCTGAGCCTGCGTGTCCGGAGCCTGTGCTCCGCAACGGGAGAGGCCACAACAGTGAGAGGCCCATGTACCACAAAAAAACAAAACAAAACAAAACCAACAAACAAAAACCAAAAAAAAACTTCATTATATACTTGAAAGTTGTCATTTATCCCACCAAAAATGTGATGAGGGGATGAGGTGTTAACTAACCTTATTGTGGTCATCGTTTTGTAATATATATATGTGTATCAAATCATCACATTGTAAACCTTAAACTTACATATATGTCAATAATATCTCAAAGCTGGGGAAATTTTTTAAAATTAATATAACTATTTCAACAAATTTTAAAAGAACAAGTTTTCACTTAAATTTAACTTTTTAATCACTGAGAGAAATATAACCATAGAACAATGTATTGACTGAGCAAATATATCTTCAGGTTTCTCTATAAATTTAATAGTTTTCTTTGAACATTGTATATTAAGCTAACTCACATTAAAAAAAATAGATATTGTGTTAAAAATCCAAGTCAGTAAGTTATGAAATTAAAGGTGAAATTAATTTTAGAGAGAAAAACACAAGAATGTATTTGTTGTCATTTCTTAAGGCTTTGTGTTATAAATTATTTTCATTTGTATCATCAGAGACTTCTAGAAATAACTGTTTCAAACATCAGACTCCAGATGGATGGATTTAAGCTGTTGCACTCTAAAGATAGAAAGATTTCTGTTAAATCAAATTGTATTATGTCAAAGTTACAGGACAAAGTCAATAACCTTTTTCAAAAATACTTAGGCATAGTCACTAATACTTTTAATATTCCTGTCAATAGACAATGACAATTTGAATTCTTGTAATTTATTTACATGAATTTTATGATTATTCACCATATTCTCCAGATTTGGGATTTATTCTCTATCTCTAATATTTGTCCTTTTCTGGTCCTAGGCTGAGTTATGATTAAGGAAAAAAAAATCTATTCCATCAGTCTGACTTTGGCCCCGTTAGATTGTCATTCTGTCTGACAGGGCAAAGAAAGCTCAGCTGCCAGTTTTTATGACAAGAACAGCATTCTCTCATATGTATTCTAGTACCTTACTTCAAAGCAAACTTTCATTTCAACAGTCTCAGTAGAATAACACATTTGTCTTTTATTTGTCTCAATACTGAGTCAAGGAAGCTTTCTATACCAGCAGTTTTCCCAAAGAAGAGGGAAAAAAATTCAACATTAAAAACAACCACCTACACAGTCCTCTAAACACGGCTTTCTGAGTTAAAGTATAAAAGGTTTGCAATGAGAGAAAATCACATAGGATGTCTATTTCAGTGTAGAGACAAGGAACTAAAGAGGAAACCCAAAATAGGAGGGATGGAAGTAGAACTGCCAGTTACTCAGTAGGGGACCTTTAGTAAATCACTTAACCTGGTCTCATTGCCTTTCAAACTAATCCAGACCTTCCCTCACCTCCCAGCTCTTTAATCCCTGTCCCATTTATATTGCTTCCTCTGGGCCTAGGCTACTTCCCTCCCTCCTCTCGCTATGACTAAACATATTTCTTTTCTTAATACCTTTCCTGGGTAGTTTTTCTTTCCTCCTCATCTTGCTCTGTATGCCTGGAATGATTCTAGTGAGTCAGAGGTATCCTTTTAGAATCACAGTTTCCATAAAGCCTTCCTGTAACAAGCTGTAAGTTGCTGCTCACCCTTTTTATTTTAGTAATTATTAAAGCAAGCAGAAACTTTTCGTACTTTGATTTCAAAAGTTTAATCCCATTGTTTATCAAGACTTATCGAACTTGCTAATAAACTGCGTTGGTAAGATTTCACTCAGCAAGAGACATGATGTTTCTTCAAGTAATTACATCTTGCAGTCTCTGCTGTGTGCTTCCTTTTTCCTAGCCTGGGTCATGTGCACAGAAATAGATTTTGGGAAATGACACTTTTGTCCTAGACCTAGATGGAAGAGTTGTTTACATCTTGGATGAAGAAGTGAATTAACATAATTAAAGGTTAGAGATAGTATTCTCACCAGATGAAAAGTGCTGCTTTAACCCCATATCTTATAGTTGTTCCCTAATAATACCATTGGATTTATGAAAAGTTTGGAATTAGATCTAACTATATCTAAGCTGCAGAATGCTTGTAGAAATGCATTATGCATTTTAGAAATGCAAAAGATTGTATTCTTATAATTGTGCTGAAAATTAATATTATTCTTAGGCACTACTTTTATAAACACTAAATTGAATTAATTGAGAAGTAGGAAAATTCCAGGGAGGCACAAATTCTTATGTGGACCCTCGGGCTGGACCCAGGCAAATGGAGGCTCCTCAATCCCTCCCCTGGCCTTGGAATGTACGTTCTGCCCACCGTTCCTACAGTGGGAGCCATTATCAAGGACGCAGCCTTGAGAGAGGGAGCAATGTGTTGTTGAGACCATCTGGACGGAACCCAGTTAAGGCCTCTGTATAAATTTTTAAGATTCTGGCAGGCAAGTGTGAAGATCTACTTATCTTGTGGCGCCCAAAGCAAACCTCGTGGGTAAGTTCCTTTGCTTATTAAACCTGCCACCTACCAACATGGAGGGGCTGCCTCTTTCTTCCATCTCCCTTGCCTTCTGTGTACAGAGACCACTTTACAAACCAATGAAATGGATACAGATGAATGGAAACCAAAACAATGCAGGTGTCAATTTTGATTTTGTTGTGTTTCTTGGTAAACTTTTTCAATAATAATCACCAAGGAGAAAGGTAGGGAAGGCAACTTACAGCTTTTTCTTCAGACATTTAGCATTATTATGTATTCTATTTTACAGACAAGAAATATTAGATTGGTTCATGGTTAAGAACTGCACCAGGGCCAATGTGTCTGCCTCTTTGTTGGCCCTAAAACCGTTAAAGGGAATTATGGTAAGCAGAGAATCCGAAGACTAGTTCCATGCTCTATTATTTCTGTTCATTTCCAAGATGCTTCCATTTTCTGTGGGAATGGTTTTGAAACCTCCAACTGTAATGTGTAGGGCTTTTCTTTTGTTTTTGTTTATAACTGACATTTTTGTATCATTTTAATTTGCCAATTTCAATCATTTTTGCAATACAGATTTTTAAAAATAAATGTATTTATTTTATTTAATTTATTTTTGGCTGCATTGGGTCTTCGTTGCTGCGCGTGGGCTTTCTCTAGTTGGGGCGAACGGGGGCTACTCTTCGTTGTGATGTGCAAGCTTCTCACTGTGGTGGCTTCTCTTGTTGCGGAACATGGACTCTAGGTGCACAGGTTTCAGTAGTTGTGGCATGTGGACTCAGTAGTTGTGGCTCGCGGGCTCCAGAGCGCAGGCTCAGGAGTTGTGGTGCACGGGCTTAGTTGTTCTGTGGAATGTGGGGTGTTCTTAGACCAGGGCTCGAACCCGTGTCCCCTGCATTGGCAGGTGGATTCTTAACCACTGCGCCATCAGGGAAGTCCCCAGATTTTTAATCTCGCATTACTTTGAAGTCAGCTGCATACCCTTTAGTTTTTTTTTCCCCCCCCCCCCCCCCGAGCAAAAAAATCTACCTATTTAACTACGTGCTTAGACTCATTGTGGTTCTCTTTATTTTCTCTTTCCTAGTTCACAGAATCAGAGCTATTTTTAGATGACTATACACTTTTAAAAAAAGGTTCTACCAAATCAGTTCTTACAAGCATTAAAAATGTTTGGAAGATGGGGGGGGGGAAAGAGAAATGTTTTGGTATTCTTAGGGGATTTTCCAGGGAACCTGTTAGCAATGCTGACATTTTGTATCAAGTTTTACCCACACAAATGGGCTCTTTACTGCCAACTTGACTTTTAAGAGGGCCTAAAAATGTTATCTAGAATAAAAATTAATTCAAATGATGCAAGCTGACATATCACTTGCATTTCAGATCATACATATTTTCCCATATCCCCGGATACAAGACAACAAATAAACATAGGGAGACTCTGAAAGGTGGGAAGAAAGAGGTGAACTGCCTAGAGACCTTGGGATTTGAGGAATGGCATGGTGGTGAATTCTCTGTGTTTCCTTATTACCTCCCATATATCCTGGACAGGGCTCTCCAGAAGCCTCTAATCCAGAATTTCCAATAGACAAAGACAAAAGGAGGAAAAAAGTCCTTTTCCCTAGCCAAAGGACCTGGAGAAGGGTAGTTTAACAACAACAACAACAAAATTGGAAGCACCCACCATACTTCAGCCAAACATCAATGGAAACAATGCTTCCCACGTTTAGGATTTCAACGGGGCTGAGTGAGGATTTGATCTTCCATGCCTGCACCTTGCCCCATGGAAGCAAGGTGGTAGTACTCTAATTCTCTCCTTCCTCCAGGTGCAGGGCTAGGCAGGGGCCTAACCTTCTGAGCGGGGACCTTATCTTCCATTTCCCGCCTGGTGGAAGCAGGCAGCACTCTAATTCCCCTGCTGAGTAATGTCAGCAGCTTATTCAGGGGAGCTGATCTTCCATCCCCCACCCAATGCAACCAGCAGGTCCACCCTGGTTCCCCTATAGGGATAGTGTTAGAGAGGCTGAGCTGGGACCTGGTCTTGCATTTCCCGCTTGGCAGTAGCAGGTGGTGCTCTGATTTCTCAACCAGGGTAGTGTCAGTAGGATCCAATTGTGAGCTGTGCCTCCACCTCCACCTGCAGCCAATGAGGCTGAGTGTGAGGTGAGAAGGGGACTAGTTGGCATCCTGCTTCCTTCTCTCTGCTTTCCCGGTGTTGGAGGGGTCCATTTGGAAGAATGAGCTTCTGCCCTCACCCTGCAGCATCAAGGTGATATGAGGAAGTCAACTTCTTCCCTTATTCATGTCAGCAGGGCCCAGCGGAAGGCTGAGCTTTCGTTGTGAGTCGCCCCACTTTCACCAGGAGAATGTCAACACAGCCAAGCGGGGAGCTAAGCCTCCATCCCACTTGTCTGCAATGAAGCAGCGTGTGTTGCTGCCAGGAGAGTTGTTGGGACCCACTGAGAAGCAAAACATGCACAGCAAACTGCCCTCACACTAAACTTGAACAGGGGACTGCCTGCTAAAAAGGGGATGTTCAATAGGATCCAAAGTCTCATACTATCGAAAATGTCCAAAATAAAATAGACAATCACTTGTCACACTAGAACCAGGAAAGTTATAGCATGAATGAATAAAAAAGACAATGAACTGATAATAACACCAAGATGAATCAGATCTTGGCATTATCTGACAAGGATTTTACAGTTATTGTGTTTGTGTGATGAGAACACTTAAGATTTTCATTTTTAGCAAATTTCAAGTATACAATACAGTGTTATTAACCATAGCCACCATGTTGTACATTAAATCCCAGACTTATTCATTTTATAACTGAAACTTTGTACCCTTTAACCAACATCTCCTATTCTCCCCACTCCTCAGCCCCTGGTAACCACCGTTCTATTCTCCAGTTCTATGAATTCAACTTTTTTTTAGATTTCACACATAAATGAGCTCATACAGTATTTGCCTTTCTGTGTCTGATTTATTTCACTCTGACAAGGATTTTAAACCAGTCATCATACAAATGTATAAACAAGCAATTACAAATTCTCTTAAAACAAAGGAAAAAATAGGAAATCTCAACAAAGAAGTAGAGTTTATTAAAAATAACCTAATGTAAATCATAGAACTGAAAAATACAATATAAATAAAAACTCAGTGGATGGCTCATGAGTAGAGTGGAGATTACAGAGGGGTGGAATTAGTGAACTTATGGAGAGATTGTTAGAATTTTCTCATTCAAAACATGGAGTTACCATATGATTCAGCAACTCCTAGGTAAATGCCCAAGAGAAATGAAAACTTATGCCCACACAAATATTTGTAAATAGATATTCATAGCATCACCATTCATAGTGGCCCCAAAGTGAAAACAACCCACATGTCCATCAACAGATGAAAGGATAAACAAAATGTGTATACTCATACAATGGAATATTATTTAGCCATAAAAATGACTGGAGTACTGATACATGATACAACATAGCTGAATCTCAAAAGCATTATGCTAAGTTAAAGAAGACAGGTATAAAAAGTCACATATTGTATCATTCCATTTCTATGAAGTGTCCAGAATAAGAAAATCTATAGAGACAAGAAGTAGAATAGTGGTTTCCAGAGGCTGTAGGTGGGGAGAATGAGAAATGACTGCTAATGGGTACAGGATTTCTTTTGGGAGTGATAAAAATGTTCTGAAATTGATTGAGGTGATTGATGGTTGCACAACTCTGTAAATATACTAAAACCCCCATTGAATTATATGCTTCAAATAGGTGACATTTATGGTATGTAAATTATGTCTCAGCAAAGCTAAATGTAATATTAATGTAGTAGACTAGGTTAGCCCATTTTGAATACCTACATGCCTTTTGTGCATATATAAAAATGGTTATTTAAAAGAAAAAGACATTTAAATTCAGTTCCACTCAAATCCTATCTTTTTTGAGTAACTGTGCCTGGCACTGGTTTGGGGGTGCTCTGAGGAATATAGAAATGAATAAGAAACAGGTCTTAACCTCAGAGAGCTTACTGGTGGTAGAGCCGTACATAAATATTTGTAATCTAAAATAGTCATTTTCACATAATTTATTTCATTTATTCAGATACAGCATCAATGCATAAAAATACAGCAGTTAATGACATTCAGAACCTTACACAAGTGAACCATGTTTTTTCATATTGAGCCCCCCCCCATAGCATTTATCAGTATAAGAAATAGCAAAACTGAAGCTTGGTTCATGTTAACTATCATTCTTCATAATCCAATCAGATACTTATTACTAATACTTAAAGACCTTTCCTTTGGGCAATTGTTTGTGAAATCAACCTGTTCCACACTCATATATTAACTTGGAAACAGTCACTATTTCTAGCTGTAACTCTTGACTGGGCTAATAATGTTTTGAATTAATTGCCTAGCTTGCAGATGTGGAAGGATCTACTTGATATATCTGTGTGGGCAATTTTCCGTGAGTCTTGTTGGCTCATTTAAGATTCTGTGAAGAATATAATGATTGACAGAAAAGCTTCCCTAAAGCAGCAATTTATTTTGGAGATACATTACCTTTTACTAGTGAACTTGACAGTTCAACCTAATGTAAACTGACTGGAATTAACAGTCATACCGCAAGCTACTAATGTCCACATTGAGAGGGAGTATTTGTCCAATCAAATGCAGTTAATGATCTCTTGATAAACCACAAAGTTGGAACTAAACTATGTAATCTGAGGTGGAAGAAAATGAAATGCACTCAGAAGATGGTTATCTCTTAGATCAAAGTCTAGCAGTGCACATTTATCCAAACTTTTTACTCTGACTCCTCTCTACCCAACATTGAAAGGGGATTTGTGAATGAGGTCCATTTCTTGCAGGCCACAAAACTAATAAGTGAATAGTAACTATCCAAAGACACTGAATAGTTGTGTAGTGTTATCTGCCCTAGAGTAAACCTGCTTGGGTTTGAATCCCTCTTCCACCACTTAATGGTTCACTGGCTTTGGGCAAGTCTCTATCCCTTTCTGAGCCTCAGTTTCCTCATCTGTGTAATGGGAATAGAAATAGAACTTATCACATGGGATATCTGAGAGTTTTGAATGAGATAATACAGAGTGTTTACCATACTGCCTGGCTCTTAGAAGCATGCTATACATATTCATACTTACTAATATCAACCATTATTTCACTCACAGAATGAAAGTTGGACAAATAGTGAGGATGTACAACCACCATGAGTATGATTGTGGACCACAGACATAAAGTTGGAAGCTGGGTTTTAAGGGCATTTGGGATCAGGTAAATGGAGTAGGTCACCAAGAAAGTTAAAGATATGAAAAAGCTAATCACACTGACCATACTCTATTTTTTTTTTAAGATAATGGCAGGGTACTGCTGTTCCAGTTTATTAAAGGGATTTTTAAAAATTAGTTAATTAATTTGGTTCTTAATTGTGGCTCTCAGGCTCCTTAGTTGCGGCCCACCAGCTCCTTAGTTGTGGCATGTGAACTCTTAGTTGTGGCATGTATGTGGGATCTATTTCCCTGACCAGAGATCGAAACCAGGCCCCCTGCAATGGGAGTGCGGAGACTTAACCACTGCACCACCAGGGAAGTCCCCATACTCTATTTTCTGAGGTACAGTTTTATGGATAACTGCAAAGATACTAAAACTACCTAAAGGTACTCCACCACTTCTTCCGGTGGAAGTGGTAACATTCCCTCAAAAAGCCCAAGTTATTTATGCTCTTCATTACATCTCTGCTAGGCAGTCAGAAAGCAGCTGAGCTTATTGTATTTATTTCTATTTAATAAATGACTCCCATATTTAGTAGCTTAAAGCAACCATTTTATTTGCTTACTGTTTTGTGGGTAAGGAATTCAGGAAGGGCTTGACTGATACTTTTTCTCTGATCCCCATGGTTTCAGTGGGGATGGTTTGGACCACGATGGGTTTGTCATTCACAGACTTAGAGCCTTGGGGCTCCTCGTCTCTCACTCTCTTTACATGGATCTCACTTTCCATGGCCTTTTATTCTGGCCTGGGCTTCTTGAAGACATGGCAGTCTCAGGGTAGCTGGACTTCTTATATGGCAGCTGACTTGCCCCATGGTATGGTTCTAAGAGGCAGGAAATGGACAATGCCAGTCTTTTATTGCCTGGGCCCACACTCTGGCACAGAAATACTTGTGCAATATTCTATTGTTCCAAGCAGTCAAGAACTCCCCAGGTTCAAGGGAGGAGGATATAGACCTCACCTCTCAATGAGAGAAGATCAAAGAATTTGTAGCCATGTTTTTCCCCCCAACTTTATTAAGGTATAATTGACAAGTAAAATTGTATATAAAGTGTATATTGTATTGATTTGATATATGTATACATTGTGAAATGTTTACCATGATCAAGTTAATTAACACATCCATCACCTCACAGTTACCCTTTTTTTGTGGTGAGAAAAGTTAAGATCTATTCTCTTAGCAAATTTTAAGAATACAATACAATATTATTAACTATAGTCATTATGCTGTTTATTAGAGCCTCAGAATTCACTTTATAACGGAAAGTTTTTACCCTTTGGCCCACATTTACAAATTTCTTCTACCCCCCCCAAACCCCTGGCAACCACCATTCTAGAATTTGTTTCTATGAATTTGCCTTTGTTTGGGAAAATTTTTACATATTATGCCATACTAACAGTTGTGAGGTGATACCTCATTGTGGTTTTGATTTGCTTCTCCCTGATGATTAGTGATGTTGAGCACCTTTTCATATATCTGTTGGCCATTTGTATGTCTTCTTTGGAAAATATGTTAGTCTGGTCCTCTGCCCAATGTAAAATCAGATTATTTGTTTTTATGCCATTGAGTTGTATGAATTCCTTATACAGCTGTCCCTTGGTACCTGTGGGGGATAGGTTCCAGGAACCCCCACAGGTACAAAATCTGAGGATACTCAAGTTGCTTACAGTCATCCCTCCATATCTGTGGGTTCTGCATCTGCAGAAATGAAGGGCTGACTGTATACATATATTGAAAAAAGTCTGTGTATAAGTGGACTCATGCAGTTCAGAGGTCAACTGTATATTTTCAAGGTTAACTCCTTATCAGATATGTGGTTTGAAAATATTTTCTCCCATCCCATATGTTGCCTTTTCATTTTGTTGACTGTTTCCTTTGCTGTGCAGAAACTTTTTAGTTTGATGTAGTCCCACTTATTTATTTTTGCTGCTGTTGCCTGTGTGTTTGGTGTCATATCAAAAAAAATTGCCAAGATCAATGTCAAGGAGCCTTTTCCTGTGTTTTCTTCTAGGGGTTTTATGGTTTTGGGTCTTATATTTAAGTCTTTAATCCATTTTCAGTTAATTTTTGTGAATGGTGTAAGACAGAGTCCAATTTCATTCTTTCACACACGGATATCTTATTTTCCCAGCACAATTAATTGAATAAAATATTCTTTCCTCATTGTGTTTTCTTAGCAACCCTGTCAAAGATTAGTTGACCATATATACCTGGTTTTATTTCTGGGCTCTCTATTCTGCTCCACTGGTCTATGTGTCTGTTTTTATGCCAGTACCATACTGTTTTGATTACTATAGTTTTATAATATAGTTTGAAATCAGGAAGTATGATGCCTCCAGTTTTCTTCTTCTTTCTCAAGATTGCTTTGGCTATTTGGGGTCTTGTGGTTTCATATAAATGTTAGGATTGTTTTTTCTATTTCTGTGAAAAATGCCATTATAATTTTGATAGCAATTTTATTGAATCTGTAGATCACTTTGGGTCATATAGATGTTGTAACAATGTTAAGTTTTCCAATCCAAGAACATGAGCTCTTTCCATTTACTTGTGTCTTCTTCAGTTTCTTTCATTAATGTCTTATGGTTTTCAGTGTATAGATCTTTCACCTTCTTGGTAAATTTATTCCTAAGTATTATAAATTTTGGTGCTGTTGGAAATGAGATTGCTTTCTCTGTTTCTCTTTTGGATAGTTTGTTTTCAGTGTATAGAACCACAAGTGATTTTTTTTTTTTTGTGGTATGCGGGCCTCTCACCGTTGTGGCCTCTCCCGTTGCGGAGCACAGGCTCTGGACACGCAGCCTCAGCGGCCATGGCTCACGGGCCCAGCTGCTCCACGGCATGTGGGATCTTCCTGGACCGGGGCACGAACCCGCGTCCCCTGCATCGGCAGGCAGACTCTCAACCACTGTGCCACCAGGGAAGCCCCCACAAGTGATTTTTGTATGTTGATTTGTATCCTGCTGTAGCCATATTTGATCTACCACAGAGCTACATACCTATATGAATATATTTTTCTCAGCATTATCATTTGTTGATTAATGAAGCCTTGGCATATGGTATATACAGGTTAATATCATGAGGATTACTTCTAAAGTTAAAACTGACATCAAATGTCACATTTAAATGTGTAGATGCTGAAAATCGTCTTTGGTTTTGAGTTTCCTTGGAAGCTTTCTTATTTGATTCTAGTGATATACCTAGATAAACTTTCTTGAATGAAATGGAGATGTATAAAGGAATTTGCAATTATGTTCTCAATAGCACCTTTCAGTTCCATAAAATAAAAAAGGTCAGAAATAATAGTAAATTAATTAAAACAGGTAAATTTATGAAAGCAAAATGTATTCTGTAGATAAAAATATAGGTTCCTAATGTAGATTGTTATCATGGGCTCATTATTTTAAAATATTGTTTGCATCCAGAGAATATTCTTTTTAAGTCACGTTGTTATTAACATAAAAATTGCTTACCCACCTGACTTATTCTGGTTATATGGCATCTATTTCCACTTGAATAAGAAAATGTTCCATGTGTTTCTTGCTAATAAGAAGAGTTCTGAGTATGAAAACTTGTTTTTCAATTTATATTGCATATACCTGATTTTTACATATTGGTCTGCTGCCTAATGTCAGTTATGTGTGTGACTGACAGAGCCTCTTAACATTGCTGGTCCTGCAACAAAGGATACTAAAGCTTTATTTTGTCTCCCTTCTGCTTATAAGGATCAGGTGATATTTGGCCTAAGACATTAACCTGACCATTGTAAAAGGATTTGGTCATTTCAAAGCTTTGGTAATGTCTTTGTGCATCCAAAAAGCGGCAAGCAAAGGCGCAGGGTATTGACCATGCAAAGGTGTCAATGGATGCTGACTAGAGGAACAGCTAGTATATTCTAATGACTTAGCTTTACTGTTTCCCTGGGGACATGAACAGAACTCATCTCAGGGGACCTGAGTCTTCCTGCGCAGAGATTGTGACCTTTTTAGGGCATGGCACCACACTAAGCTCCTGGTTTCTGGGGACTCTTATTAACTAGGAGTGCTCCTCAAATTCCTGACCTAATTTTAAACTAAAGCAGTGATTTTCAACCTTGCTTCAATAACTGCAGTCACCTGGGGAGATTTAAGAAATCCCGATGCCTGGGGTTTACTGCAGAACAATTACACTGGGATATTTGAAAATGGAACTCCAAGATATCAGTGTTTTTTAAAACCCCAGAGATGATTCCAATAAGCAGCATAAATAGTGAGATTTTTTATATGTACAAATATATATGTATATATACAAATATGTATATGTATATATACATATATATTTTTGAAAACAGTATATGTAAACCTTGAAATTTACTAACTGGCAGGTTTACAATTCAACGTTTCTGTAATTTTAAATAGGACATACCAACCCATCAAGTGGATGTGGCATTTTGTGTTTCCTGAATGTTGCATGACACCTCTTATGTTACCCAGTCTAAACGGGGGAGATATTTTTCATCATTTTTTGATTTCCTGTTTTGGTCATTGTCAATATTGTTGGAGAGCCTATTTTTAAAATTAAAAAAACCCTCAATACAAAAAGTGAAATTAAAAAATTTAAAAGGACTATAAAGAGACGAACACTAAATTTGAATCCAAACTAAAAAATAAGACTATATCTGTGTAAAATTGATAACACAACCACACTGGGAAAAAATAATTATTTGAAGTAACTTTTGATTAAGGATTCTAATTGTACAAACTCAGTGCTCTATATTCTTGAACTTAATATGTTTATTATTAATAATGGAATTAGTATAGTAAGTCTGCAACTCTTTTGTATATATTGTAGGACAGAGCAAGTGAGTAAGCATATAGAAGTTATTGGGAACCACGGTTATCACTGTGTGAAAGAGAAGAATGATACAAATATGAAGTAGAGGAAAGGGAGGAAAAACCTGTTTTATTACATTTGAATAGAAGGTATCAGAGTGAATAATGGTTTCACAGATTTTGTAACTCCGCTCAGTGAAGAGGTTTAGAAGCAACGTCATTCTAGTAATATTGAACATGCCTTGTTATTTCTGAATAACTTTTCCTCCAAAAAGGAACTAAGGCAACTTGGAAAATTTCTTGATTCTCACTGTGGGGGAGGTGAAGTATAAAGTGAAACTGGGACATTTCATTGTGCCAGAAAGCAAGAACGTGGTTTTAAAAAAATCAGTGTACTTCAAACGGAAATAGGGTTTGAATAGACATTTCTCCAAGCACATATACAAATGGCCAATAAGCACCTGAAAAGATGCTCAACATTGTTAGTCATTAGGGAATGCAAACAAAAACCATAATGAAATACCACTTCACACCCACTAGGATGACTATAGCCTTAACAGTGGAAAATAGGTGTTGGCGAGGATGTGGAGAAATTGAATTTCTCATTTATTGCTGGTGGGATGCAATAGTGCAGCCACTTTGGAAAACATTCTCGCAGTTCCTCAAAAAGTTAAACATAGAGCTAGCACTATATGACCCAGGAATTCAACTTCTAGGTATATACCCAAGGGGATTGAAAACATGTTCACACAGAACTGTGTACACAAAATGTTCATAGCAGCATATTCACAGTAGCTAAAAGCAGAAACAACCCAATGTCCATCAATTAATGAATGGATAAACAAAATATATATCCATACAATGGAGTATTGTTCAGCCATAAAAAGGAACAAAGTACTGACACATGCTGCAACATAGATGAATGTGGAAAATGTGATGCTACATGAAAGAAGCCAGACATAAAAGGTCACATATTGTATGACACAATTTGTATAAAATACCCAGAATAGGCAAACCCATAGAGACAGGAAATAGATTCGTGCTTGCAGTGGCTGGGGTGAAGAGATAAGGGGAGAAATTACTTAACGAGTGCAGGGTTTCTCTCCGGTGATGAAAATGTTCTGGAGTTAGTGGTGATGGTTGCCCAACATTATGAATATACTAAAACCCACTAAATAATACACATAAAAATAGTTTAAATGGGGACTTTTGTGTTATGTGAATTTTATCTCAGAAAAAAAAAACCCTACAAAAAGCAGCAAGTGTCTTAGAACCAGACAGATCTGATTTCATATCCAGACTTTGCTATGTCCTAGATGTGTGAATGTGTGTCAAGCACTTCATCACCGTGCATGTTTCATGCTCTGTAATATGGGTATTAATAATCCCTAGCTCAAATCTGGGGGACATATCGCAAGGGGCCCAGATATAACTTTCTGGAGTGCTTATAATATTTGTGTCCCCCACATTTACACTGAAACCTCCTTCTCAAAAGGCAAACAAACCCTCTCCATCCTTTACCTTACTTGGATACGGTACTGTTATCAGCAGAGTTCACTCCATTTTCAAACACATGTATACTCTTTCTGCTCCCATGTCACCACACCCTGTTTTTTCTTTGAATTATGGTGTCTGTCAATTGGCTGATTCCTCTTTTCCTGCTTGCCTTTAAGTTTGGAAGACCTGGTTTGCATCTGTCTGAGGACCACTTAGTTTTTCGGGCCAGGTAGTGTCCCCCAGGATATTCATCCATGTCTTATTTTCGACCACAATATATAAGCCAATAACTCCCATTTCTTTTACTTCTGAGATCTGGGGCTAAGTATGCTATTGACTGGTAGATAGATATCTTCCACTGCGTATGACAAGTTAGCACTTCAAACTCAAGGTGTAAGAGATGAAAATGCTTCTCTTCCCAGCTTGAACCTTTTCTTCAACTGAAACTTCATTTAACAAAAACCACCATCTACACAATTCTCAAGATAGAACCTGGAAAATTGTCTTAGACATTTTTCTATGAATCAACATTACATCCTATTAGTCAAGTTTGTGTAGTTTTCATGTTGAATATAAAATTCATCTATCTTTATTTAGAGCTACCAAACAAATATTTACTTAAATAATAGGAAGACACATTATAACAGAAGTTAAGAAACTAGATTCTAAAATCAAACAGAAATAACGATTTTACTGCTTTGGAGCCAGGCAATTTGGTCCTGTTAGTAACCTACCTGAATTTCAATTTCCTTATCTGTAAAATGGGATAACCCACATCTTACAGCATTTTGGTGAGAAGTGAATGAGATAATGCATATAAAAAATTAGCATAGCATGGTACCAGTACATAGCAAGTAACCAGTTCAGGAAATCTTTTTTTTTTTTAGATATTATTTTATTTTGTTTCATTTTGATTACCAAAGTAAAGACATTGATAAAGCAAATACAATCTACAATAATAAATACATCTGCAATAGATGCTAAATATCATTAAATTATTAGATAATTTAGACAGTAAATATGGTCTTTTTTGCTTCTTTCCAATAGAATACATTTGATCACATTTTTTTTATACAGTAGGTTCTTATTAGTCATCAATTTTATACACATCAGTGTACACATGTCAGTCCCAATCACCCAATTCATCACACCCCCACCCCCACGCCCCTGTGGCCTTCCCCCCTTGGTGTCCATACGTTTGTTCTCTACATATATGTGTCTCAATTTCTGCCCTGCAAACCAGTTCATCTGTACCATTTTTCTAGGTTCCACATATATGCGTTAATATATGATATTTGTTTTTCTCTTTCTGACTTACTTCACTCTGTATGACAGTCGCTAGATCCATCCACGTCTCTAAAAATGACCCAATTTAATTCCTTTTTATGGCTTATTAATATTCCATTGTATATATGTACCACATCTTCTTCATCCATTCGTCTGTCGATGGGTATTTAGGTTGCTTCCATGACCTGGCAATAGTAAATAGTGCTGCAGTGAACACTGGGGTGCATGTGTCATTATGAATTGTGGTTTTCTCTGGGTATATGCCCAGTAGTGGGATTGCTGGATCATATGGTAATTCTATTTTTAGTTTTCTAAGGAATCTCCATACTGTTCTCCATAGTGGATGTATCAGTTTACATTCCCACCAACAGTGCAAGAGGGTTCCCTTTTCTCCACACCCTCTCCAGCATTTGTTGTTTGTGGATTCTCTGATGAAGCCCCTTCTAACTGGTGTGAGGTGATACCTCATTGTAGTTTGGTTTGCATTTCTCTAATAATTAGTGACGTTGAGCAGCTTTTCATGTGCTTCTTGACCATCTGTATGTCTTTGGAGAAATGTCTATTTAGGTCTGCTGCCTATTTTTGGATTGGGTTGTTTGTTTTTTTAATATTGAGCTGCATGAGCTGTTTATATATTTTGGAGATTAATCCTTTGTCCATTGATTCGTTTGCAAATATTTTCTCCCATTTTGAGGGTTGTCTTTTCGTCTTCTTTATGGTTTCCTTTGCTGTGCAAAAGCTTTGAAGTTTTATTAGGTCCCATTTGTTTATTTTTGTTTTTATTTCCGTTACTCTAGGAGGTGGATCAAAAAAGATCTTGCTGTGATTTATGTCAAAGAGTGTTTTGCCTATGTTTTCCTCTAAGAGTTTTACAGTGTCTGGTCTTACATTTAGGTCTCGAATCCATTTTGAGTTTATTTTTGTGTATGGTGTCAGTGAGTGTTCTAATTTCATTCTTTTACATGTAGCTGTCCAGTTTTCCCAGCACCACTTATTGAAGAGACTGTCTTTTCTCCATTGTATATCCTTGCCTCCTTTGTCATAGATTAGTTGACTGTAGGTGCGTGGGTTTATCTCTGGGCTTTCTATCTTGTTCCATTGATCTATGTTTCTGTTTTTGTGCCACTACAATATTGTCTTGATTACTGTAGCTTTGTAGTGTAGTCTGAAGTCAGGGAGTCTGATTTCTCCAGCTCTGTTTATTTCCCTCAAGACTGCTTTGGCTATTTGGGGTCTTTTGTGTCTCCATACAAATTGTGAAATTTTTTGTTCTAGTTCTGTAAAAATGCCATTGGTAATTTGATAGGGATTGTATTGAATCTGTAGATTGCTTTGGGTAGTATAGTCATTTTCACAATATTGATTCTTCCAATCCAAGAACATGGTTTATCTCTCCATCTGTTGTTATAATCTTTAATTTCTTTGATCAGTGTCTTTTTTTTTGCGGTACGCGGCCTTCTCACTCTTGTGGCCTCTCCCGTTGTGGAGCACAGGCTCTCGCCACGCAGGCTCAGCGGCCATGGCTTACGGGCCTAGCCGCTCCACAGCATGTGGGCTCTTCCCAGACCGGGGCATGAACCCATGTCCCCTGCATCAGCATGCGGACTCTCAACCACTGAGCCACCAGGGAAGCCCTCATCAGTGTCTTTTTTTTTTTTTTTTTTTTTTTTTTGCGGTACGCGGGCCTCTCACTGTTGTGGCCTCTCCCATCGCGGGGCACAGGCTCCGGACGTGCAGGCCCAGCAGCCATGGCTCACGGGCCCAGCCGCCCTGTGGCATGTGGGATCCTCCCGGACCGGGGCACGAACCCATGTCCCCTGCATCGGCAGGCGGACTCTCAACCACTGCGCCACCAGGGAAGCCCCTCTCATCAGTGTCTTATAGTTTTCTGCATACAGGTCTTTTGTCTCCCTAGGTAGGTTTATTCCTAGGTATTTTATTCTTTTAGTTGCAATGGTAAATGGGAGTGTTTCCTTAATTTCTCTTTCAGATTTTTCATCATTAGTGTATAGGAATGCAAGAGATTTCTGTGCATTAATTTTGTGTCCTGCAACTTTACCAAATTCATTGATTAGCTCTAGTTGTTTTCTGGTGGCATCTTTAGGATTCTCTATGTATAGTATCATGTCATCTGCAAACAGTGACAGTTTTACTTCTTCTTTTCCAATTTCTATTCCTTTTATTTCTTTTTCTTCTCTGTTTGCTGAGGCTAGGACTTCCAAAACTATGTTGAATAATAGTGGTGAGAGTGGACATCTTTGTCTTGTTCCTGATCTTAGAGGAAATGCTTTCAGTTTTTCACCACTACGAATGACGTCTGCTGTGGGTTTGTCATATATGGCCTTTATTATGTTCAGGTAGGTTCCCTCTATGCCCACTTTCTGGAGAGTTTTTATCATAAATCGGTGTTGAATTTTGTCAGAAGCTTTTTCTGCATCTACTGAGTTGATTATATGGTTTTTATTCTTCAATTTGTTAATATGGTGTATCACATTGATTGATTTGCGTATATTGAAGAATCCTTGCATCCCTGGGATAAATACCACTTGATCATGGGGTATAATCCTTTTAATGTGTTGTTGGATTCTGTATGCTCTTATTTTGTTGAGGATTTTTTCATCTATATTCATCAGTGACATTAGTCTGTACTTTTCTTTTTTTGTAGTATCTTTGTCTGCTTTTGGTATCAGAATGATGGTGGCCTCATAGAATGAGCTTGGGAGTGTTCCTTCCTTTGCAATTTTTTGCAAGAGTTTGAGAAGGATGGGTGTTAGCTCTTCTCTAAATGTTTGATAGAATTCACCTGTAAAGCCATCTGGTCCTGGACTTTTGTTTGTTGGAAGACTTGTAATCACAGTTTCAATTTCATTACTTGTGATTGGTCTGTTCATATTTTCTATTTCTTCCTGGCTCAGTCTTGGAAGGTTATACCTTTCTAAAAATTTGTCCATTTCTTCCCAGTTGTCCATTTTATTGGCATGGAGTTGCCTGTAGTAGTCTCTTAGGATGCTTTGTATTTCTGAGGTGTCTGTTGCAACTTCTCCTTTTTCATTTCTAATTTATTGGTTTGAGTCCTCTCCCTCTTTTTCTTGATGAGTCTGGCTAATGGTTTATCGATTTTGTTTATCTTCTCAAAGAACCAGCTTTTAGTTTTATTGACATTTGCTATTGTTTTCTTTGTTTCTATTTCATTTATTTCTGCTCTGATCTTTATGATTTCTTTCCTTCTGCTAACTTTGTGTTTTGTTTGTTCTTCTTTCTCTATTTCCTTTAGGTGTAAGGTTATATTATTTATTTGAGATTTTTCTTGTTTCTTGAGGTAGGCTTGTGTAGCTATAAACTTCCCTCTTAGAACTGCTTTTGCTGCATCCCATAGGTTTTGGCTCGTCGTGTTTTCATTGTCATTTGTCTCTAGGTATTTTTTGATTTCTTCTTTGATTTCTTCAGTGAGCTCTTGGTTATTTAGTAACGTACTGTATAGCCTCCATGTGTTTGTGTTTTTTACATTTATTTCCCTGTAATTCATTTCTAACCTCATAGCATTGTGGTCAGAAAAGATGCTTGATATGATATCAATTTTCTTAAATTTACTGAGGCTTGATTTGTGACACAAGATGTGATCTATCCTGGAGAATGTTCTGTGTGCACTTGAGAAGAAAGTGTAATATGCTGCTTTTGGATGGAATATCTTATAAATATCAATTAAATCTATCTGGTCTATTGTGTCATTTAAAGCTTGTGTTTCCTTTTTAATTTTCTGTCTGGATGATCTGTCCATTGGTGTAAGTGAGGTGTTAAAGTCCCCCACTATTATTGTGTTACTGTTGATTTCCTCTTTTACAGCCTGTTAGCAGTTGCCTTATATATTGAGGTGTTCCTATGTTGGATGCATATATATTCATAATTGTTACATCTTCTTCTTGGATTGATCTCTTGATCATTATGTAGTGTCCTTCCTTGTCTCTTGTAACTTTCATTATTTTAAAGTCTATTTTATCTGATATGAGTATTGCTACTCCAGCTTTCTTTTGATTTCCATCTGTATGGAATATCTTTTTCCATCCCCTCACTTTCAGTCTGTATGTGACCCTAGGTCTGAAGTGGGTCTCTTGTAGACAGAATATATACAGGTCTTGTTTTTGTATCCATTCAGCAAGCCTGTGTCTTTTTTCTTTTTCTTTTTTTTTTTTTTTTGTGGTACACGGGCCTCCCACCATTGTGACCCCTCCCGTTGCGGAGCACAGGCTCCGGACGCGCAGGCTCAGCGGCCATGGCTCACAGGCCCAGCAGCTCCGCGGCACCTGGGATCCTCCCAGACCGGGGCACGAACCTGCACCCCCCATATCGGCAGGCGGACCCTCAACAACCACTGCGCCACCAGGGAAGCCCAAGCCTGTGTCTTTTGGTTGGAGCATTTAATCCATTCACGTTTAAGGTAATTATTGATATGTATGTTCCTATGACCATTTTCTTAATTGTTTTGGGTTTGTTTTTGTAGGTCCTTTTCTTCTCTTGTGTTTCCCACTTAGAGAAGTTCCTTTAGCATTTGTGGTAGAGCTGGTTTGGTGGTGCTGAATTTTCTTAGCTTTTGCTTGTCTGTAAAACTTTTGATTTCTCCATAGAATCTGAATGAGATCATTGCCATGTACAGTAATCTTGGTTGTAGGTTCTTCGCTTTCATCACTTTAAATATATCATGACACTCCCTTCTGGCTTGTAGAGTCTCTGCTGAGAAATCAGCTGTTAACCTTATGGATGTTCCCTTGTATGTTATTTGTCATTTTTCCCTTGCTGCTTTCAATAATTTTTCTTTGTCTTTAATTTTTGCCAATTTGATAACTATGTGTCTCGGCGTGTTTCTCCTTGGGTTTATCCTGTATGGGACTCACTGCACTTCCTGAACTTGGGTGACTATTTCCTTTTCCATGTTAGGGAAGTTTTTGACTATAATCTCTTCAAATATTTTCTTGGGTCCTTTCTCTCTCTCTTCTTCTTCTGGGACCCCTATAATGTGAATGTTGTTGGTTTAATGTTGTCCCAGAGGTCTCTTAGGCTGTCTTCATTTCTTTTCATTCTTTTTTCTTTATTCTGTTCCACAGCAGTGAATTCCACCATTCTGTCTTCCAGGTCACTTATCTGTTCTTTTGCCTCAGTTATTCTGCTATTGATTCCTTCTAGTGTAGTTTTCATTTCAGTTATTATATTGTTCATCTCTATTTGTTTGTTCTTTAATTCTTCTAGGTCTTTGTTAAACATGTCTTTCATCTTCTCGATCTTTGCCTCCATTGTTTTTCTGAGGTCCTGGATCATCTTCACTATCATTATTCTGATTTCTTTTTCTGGAAGGTTGCCTATCTCCACTTCATTCAGTTGTTTTTCTCAGGTTTTATCTTGTTCCTTCAACTGGTACATAGCCCTCTGCCTTTTCATCTTGTCTATCTTTCTGTGAATGTGGTTTTTGTTCCTCAGGCTGCAGGATTGTAGTTCTTCTTGCTTCTGCTGTCTGCCCTCTGGTGTATGAGGTTATCTAAGAGGCTTGTGCAGGTTTCCTGATGGGAGAGACTGGTGGTGGGTAGAGTTGGGTGTTGCTCTGGTGGGCAGAGCTCAGTAAAACTCTAATCTGCTTGACTGCTGATGGGTGGGGCTGGGTTCCCTCCCTGTTGGTTGTTTTGCTTGAGGCAATCCATCACTGGAGCATACCTGGGCTCTTTGGTGGGGCTAATGTCAGACTCTGGGTGGGCTCACGCCAAGGAGCACTTCCTAGAACTTTTGCTTCCAGTGTCCTTGTCCCCACGGTGAGCCACAGTCACCCCACGCCTCTGCAGGAGACCCTCCAACACTAGCAGGTAGGTCTGGTTCAGTTTCCCCTGGGTTCACTGCTCCTTCCTCTGGGTCCTGAAGCACACACTATTTTGTGTGTGCCCTTCAAAAGTGGAGTCTCTGTTTCCCTCAGTCCTGTCGAAGTCCTGCAATCAAATCCCATTATGCTTCAAAGTCTTACTCTCTAGGAATTCCTCCTCCTGTTGCCAGACCTCCAGGTTGGGAAGCCTGACGTGGGGCTCAGAAACTTCATTCCAGTGGGTGGACTTCTGTCGTATAAGTGTTCTCCAGTCTGTGAGTCACCCACCCAGCAGTTATGGGATTTGATTTTGTTGTGATTGTGCCCCTCCTACCCTCTCATTGTGGTTTCTTCTTTGTCTTTGGATGTGGGGTATCTTTTTTGGTGAGTATCAGTGTCTTCCTGTCGATGATTGTCCAGCAGCTAGTTGTGATTCTTGTGTTCTCACAAGAGGGAGTGAGAGCACGTCCTTCTCCACCATCTTGGTTCAGGCCTCCAGGAAATCTTGTTCTTGTTAAGTTTGACCCTTTCCATTGCAGAAAATATTCTAGATCTTATCCCTTTCTCTTGATCTCAGATATTCTCAGGCCTTATTTGGAGTATGGGAGAGTGTTACCACTCAGGGTGATTAGAGAGGGACCAGGCAAAGCCTTCGAATGAAAGAAGTCTTGAAGCCTTCTGGCATGGTATAGAATACTGAGCAGGCAAAGTCGTCAATGGATGCTGACTAGAGGAAGAGCTAGTATGTTCCAATGACTCAGCTCTATTGTTTCTCTGGGAACATGAATAGTACTCATCTCAGGACACCTGAGTCTTCCTGGGTGGAGGTTTTTTACCCTTTTAGGACATACCACCATAATCAGTTCTTGGTTTCTGGGGACTCTTATTAACGAATATCCTTCTGCTTCTCCTCAAATGCCTGACCTAATTTTAGACTGGAGTAGTGATTTTCAACCTTGCTTCCATACTATAATCACATGGGAAGATTTAAGAAATCCTTATGCCTGGCCTTAACTGCAGAGCAGTTAAATCAGGATCTCTGGAGATCTGGAGATGGGACTCCAAGACATCAGTATTTTTTAAAACCCCCAAGGTGATTCAAAGATGCAGCAAAGGTAGTGAACCACCATTCTAATGTCTTGCAACCCAGAAATGTGGTCTGTGACAAGCAACATCCACATCAACTGGGAGGTTTTTAGGAATGTAGAATTTTAGCCATATCCCAGATCTACTGAATCAGAATCTGCAATTTCACGAGACACTTGAGTAATTATGAGAAGCACCGGTTTAGAACAATGATTCTCAATTCTGGCTACACATTAATATTAGTTGTAAGATCAGATGTTAGAGCAGATTTGAGAAGATAGGGAAATGTGAGTCATTAAAGAGGGCCCAAGGGAAGTGGAGTCGGGAGGGAGACAGCCTATTGATTGATGCAAATAATCCAAAGATATGTCTTAGTGTGTTAGAGGCTGCAGAGGATCACATTTAATGTTTATTTATCACTTTTGGTTTGTGGTAGCCAATCTCCAAGAGGATCTCCAGTGATCCGTACCTCCTGGTATTTAGGCCTTTATGTAGTCTCCTCCCACACTGAATCAGGACAATAATGGAAATAATGATGCTTGTTTCAAGGTTAGGTAATAAGAGACATTGCAGCTTCTGATTTGGCCTCTTGGACCCCTTGCTCTGGGGAAAGCCAGCTGCCATACTGTGATAACACCCAAGGAGGCCCATGGAGAGGAGTGTGGAGAACTGGGGACTCCTTCCGAACTGCCAGCCATGGGAATGAGTGAGCCATCTTAGAAGTGGGCCTTCCAGTTTTGGCTGAACCTTCGGGTGACGGCAACCCTAGCCAGTATCTAACTGCAGCTGCCTGAGAAACCCTGTGAAGGAAATGCCTGTTAGAGCCCCAACCAGATTCTTTATCTACAGAAACTGTGGCATAATCAATGATTGTTTTATACCACTAAGTTTTGGAAAAATTTGTATTCTACCATTAAATAATTGCAACAGGGTTTGGTACCTTGAAGTGGGGTGCTGATATAACAAAAACCTAAAATGTGGCAGTGGATTTGGAATAAGAAGACAGGCAGAAGTTGGAAGAGCTTTGAAGAGATTGTTAAGGCCCTAAGGGAGGCTGCCAGTAAGACCTTAAGGGACAGTGAGGAAAATGTTGCTAGAAATTAGAGGAAAGAGGTTTCTTTCTTCTAACAGTGATCCTTGTTATTCCTTGTTGTATAGTGGTAGAAAACTTTGTGCCATCACCTATGGTAACATGGAAAGTCAAAAATGCAGCTAATGAGTTGGATGACCTAGCTAAAGATATTTCCAGACAGAATGTTGAAGGTGCCACTTGGCTTCCTTTTGATGCTTATAGTAAAATATAAGAGATAAACTACAAAGGAAGTACTATTTTTTTTTTTTTTTTTTTTTTGTGGTATGCGGGCCTCTCACTGTTGTGGCCTCTCCCATTGCGGAGCACAGGCTCTGGACACGCAGGCTCAGCGGCCATGGCTCACAGGCCCTCCCGGATCGGGGCACGAACCCATGTCCCCTGCATCGGCAGGCGGACTCTCAACCACTGCGCCACCAGGGAAGCCCCAAAGGAAGTACTATTAAATATAAATATAAAAGAGCAGTAATTATTAAGTTTGAAAAAAAGTTTCTCACTCCAATATTCTCAAATTAAGAAAAGGTTTCAGCAGAGTATATGCAAGAGGAGACTATAAGACACTTTGTTAAGAGCTCAGAAAGATCTAAGGTGGTGTCTTGGAGGACCATTCTATCTCTCTGTCAAACAATAGGACTAAGAGTCTAACAATCTTTAGGGCGTTGTTCCTCTCCAATGTAGAGAGGTCTTATCTTGGAGAGATTTATGAGTATGGTTTTGTTGGGAAGATCATAAATTGATTCACAGGAAATATACAGTTTTAAAAAAATTATATCGCTTTGGACTGAAAGGGACAGAGAAAGTACTAAATGAAAAGAAGACTTTTGGATCTCCAAATATCTGCAGGTAGGAAACAAGCTGCAAACACTACCAAGCTGCAAACACAGGGTACTTTTTTTACATAGAAAAGGAAGAACGACTCAGGGAGTGGAACCAAGAACTTAGAAGGAAGAGCCAAGAACCATATCCTGGGCAGTAGGACTGAGACCTGAGGAACTAGCAACATGTGCTTGGCTGGATTTCAGAATTGCTATGGACCTGTGACTCCAGAGTGCTTCCAACTTCTCCTGTTTTTGAACTGAAGGGTCTATAGTGACTATCCTCAACTTGTCCACCCATTGCATATTGGGTGTATGGGGGGCAGATAAATTGGTTTTGGTTTATATGTCCTCAAACAGAGAAACAGTACTAGAGGATCTGTACTTAAGGAACCATACCTGTACTTAAGGAACCATACCTGAAGAATCTCATCTATACCTGAACCTGATCTAGGTAATGATTCTGGACCTTGAGCTTGGCTCTGATATTGTCATGCGACATCTTTTGGCAAGATATGAATGTATATTGCATGTGGGTGGGATGTAGAATGTTATGGCCAAAGGGTTCACAGTGGCAGATGATACTTTCCATATATGGCTGCATGTCTATATACAAACTTTCCATATGCTCTGCTAACAATGTGACCAACATTCCACCTGAAGAGGTGGAAACATAAATATTCCTTCCCCACAAATCTGGGGCTGGTAACTGCTCCAACCAATAGAATATGGTAAAAGTAATACTGTGGGACTTCCAAGGCTGGGTCGGAAAATATTACAGCTTATACTGGCTCTCTCTCACTCTTGGGAAGTTTATCTTTGGTTCTCAGCCTCCATGATGTAAGAAAGCACAAACTAACCATGTGGATGGAGAGACCACTTGGAGAGCCCAAATGGAGAATAACTGAGGCTCCCAACCAACAGCATCAACACCAGATCTTTGAGTAATGAGCCTTCAGATGATACTAGCCCCCAAATTTTGGGTCTTCCAGCTCCACATTGTAGAGTAAAGACAAGCTCTCCTTCTTGTTCTCCATCCAAATTCCTGACCCATAAAATTTAAAGCATAATATATGTTTGTTTTACCCCACCATGCTCTGGGGTGATTTGTTACACAATCATAATAATGGAATATAGTTCTTAACTGTTTGGTGTTTTGGGGCATCTTGAGTTGAGACTCTAGGAAGTAAAGGGCAACTCTGTAGCTTTCAGTTGTAACAAAGGTTCTTACCTAAACTCTAAAAATCTCTACCCCTTACTCAAATATTCACAATCATACAGGGAAGCTGAAGTTATTTCAACATGATTACTATTTTGTGATATTCTTGAGAAAAGACAGTATATAAGTAATTAAAAATTTGGTCCAAATGACCTTGTCTTTTAGGTAATGCAAGAATGGAGTAAATAAAGGTACTGTTTTTATAAAGAGAGATCTAAGCACAATAGGTGACAATGTCAGAATATGAAAGCAAGATTTAACATAGTGAAGCCTTATTTCAATAATTTAGTGATGATTATAGAGATGAAAGGAAATGTACAAGAAATTTTTTGTTTGTTTCTTTTTCCACAGAGGACAGGCCATGAGGGAATGTGATGGAAACTGGAGCAGGAGGAATTGGGGTCATAAATTAGGAAGCATTTCCTGACTAAGAGTTGTGAAATACTGAATATGTTAATAAGATAAATTGTGTCATCTAATAAAATTTAAAGAGACATTTATATAGCTTTCTACTTAATTGAAAAACTACCTCACAGTTCTATAAATTTGGAATTTTGTCAAGTATATTGTATATAAAGAATTTATTGACAAAAATAATTTTAGGTGAGGGTGTTGGTTACTCAGTTTTTTTGCAACAATTATCTGTACCCACACATCCTAGTCCATTATAGAAGTCTTGAATCTTTAATTAATTTTATGGTGACTATTGTAGTAGAAAGCACAGTATGTACAGAGTCAGAAGTTCTGGTTTCACCCTCTTTGTCATTATTGAGCTCTGTGACCTTGGTTAAATCATTTAGCTTCTCACAATTTTGGTTTCTGTATACATAAAACATGAATAATACCTGCCCTATTGCCTCACAGGGTTGCTGTACAAATCAAAGGGAAATAATGAATGTTCCATGCCCTACACATAGTATACATAAAGGGAGAACTGCTTGTAGACAAGAGTGGAATCAGACTGGATGTGGCCTGAAAACTTAAATATATTGATTATTAATTCATGGTTCTTAAGGCTGTAGATATCTTCTTTAACAGATTCACATCCAGCTTCTGAATCCCTCAGTTACATTTATATTCTGAAATAAGCACAGATTTTGGACTCTGAGAATATGGACCTGATGCTTATTATCAGTGTGATTTGGGGCAAGTCAAACATAGACTATCATCTGAAAAATGGGGAAAAGAATGATAATACATGACTTACAGGGTTAATGAGAGGTTTTAAGTAATATAACACAGCTAAAAAATGCCTTCCCAGCTGTACAATGAATTTTATTTATAAGTTCCCTGATATTTAAAAGAAGGGGAGCATGGTGTGTGTTGAGGCAGCCTGCTTCATTGGTGAACAGATGTCATCGTTGAAAGGGTCCTCAGATCATAACAAAATTAATTTTCCTAAAACTTCCAAGTATTGGTCTTTCTTCTGCCTGTTGGAATAACATTGACTAAAAATACTACTTCCTCCACAACATAGTACTTCAAAATATTTGGAGACAGCTATCATATCTCTTTAGGCTTTCCTCTCAAGACGAAAATACCCAGTTTCCTCAAAAGTTCTTTATGTAAATGGATTTGTCTAGATTTTCTCTGGATCTTCTCCAGGATTCCTTCTGAAGTGTAGTGTCTAGCATGGGGCAAAATTTTCCAGATGTGTTTGGGCCAGCATGTATCACCTCCATTGAACTGGGGTCTAACTACCTTTGGTTTTGTTTAGATTTATTTTTGGCATTACAGTAATAATTATAGTACCATCAGTGAATGCTTACTACATACCATGCACACTACTAATTCTATTCTAAAAACCTTGCCAACCAGGGATTGTTTTCCCTATTGTATAGATAGTTTAGAGAGTTAAGCACTTGCCTACGTTCACAAAGGCGGTAGCATGTGGAAAAAGAGGTATTTGGATATAGTTCTGCCTGAGGCCCTTCCACATGCTCTTACATTGCAGTTAAAGCAATGGCAACTCCTTAACCTAAATGTTAAGATGTACTTTCCCCCTAAGTACAGTTAAAATTTTGTCATGTTGGTTGATAATTATTTTTCAAGCATGTCAGTATATTTGAAAACCTATTTTGGTCTTTACATATATTGGACTTTGTGCAATCTGTGAACCAATATGCATTCTGTCAATATATTCATCAAGTCCACTGATAAAACAGAGTTCACTGGACAGACCACCAGAGATCTCTCTCCATGGTGACTATAATCCAGGAGTTGATACCTCTTGGATCTGGTTGTTCAACAACTATAAATTCAACTTAACTGTATTTTCATCCAGCCCCCATTCCTTCATCTTGCCTCTAACAATAACATGAGAAATCTTATGAAATACCAGGTTAGAATTAGGTAAGTGATATCCGTGATGTACTCCTATTTCCAGGTTAATGACCCATGTTGATTTATGGTTAATCAGTCAGAGGGTTTCTAAATGACAAAAAAAAATATTAAAATTTTCATCATTGCTGTAAAATCATAGAGGAATGCTTGTAAAATATTCAACTCCAGATATAAAATGCACTTATTATAGAAATTATGTTTTAATTGTTACAGACTACAATCCAAAATCAGTGAAAATCCTGTTATTGTAATTTTAACCATGTTTAGAAAGTATAGGTGTGGGAGGCAATAATAATTTTCATTTTGTGACATTTTCATAATGATTCTAAAAATATTTTCAAAAAGTTAACAGCATTATAAAGATGTGAAAGTTCATGCAATTATGAAAAAAACATGCTACCAAAATTATTAAATATTTTACTGATTACAAAATGTTGCATACTCCCGGGCCCCGGGCCCGACCTCGGGCCCGCTCGGGGCTGCGCGGTCGACGCGCTCCGTCGGACTCTGCCCAGTACGACCCGGCCGGTCCTGCTGGGCGCCCTGCCTCGGCCCTGCCCCGGCCCTGCCCCGGCGCTCGAGTCGAGGCCGCCTTGCCTTACCTCCGCCTCAGGCACCCTCGGCCGGCGTCCCCGCGCGGCGCGGCGTCCCCTGAGCGCGCCTTCTCAGGGCTCGTGGTTCGCGCAGCCCCAGCTGAGGGCCACGACGACCCTGCTCCTTGCTCTCCCTCCCTAGTTTGCGCCACCTTTTTCAGAGTCTTTGCGTGGTCTCCTAGTTCTTGCGGGGCCATTTCTTTCACGACGTGATAATCTAGAGCCTCCGTTACAATTGACTTGTTCTACAAATAAGGTAGAAGAAAGGTGGTTCCCTAACCACTCAGTACGGAAGCACTTACTCTAATGTTTACAGATACAAGGATTCATTGAAAGAAGACCTTCAGACAGCAGATCTTGTTATTAGTCACGGAGGTGCAGGAAGCTGTTTGGAGAGTCTGGAAAAAAGAAAGCCGCTCACAGTGCTTATAAATGAAAAGTTGATGAACAGTCATCAGCTGGAATTGGCAAAGCAGCTACACAAAGACGGCCATCTCTTCTACTGTACCTGCGGCGCGCTTCCTGGGCTGTTACAGTCAATGGACTTTTCAACACTGAAATGTTTTCCTCCTGGCCGGCCAGAAAAATTTTCTGCATTTTTGGATAAAGTTGTTGGATTACAAAAATAAACACTAAACTCTCCACACTTTAAAAACACCGGGCTTCCCTGGTGGCGCAGTGGTTGAGAGTCCACCTGCCAATGCAGGGGACACGGGTTCGTGGCCTGGTCCGGGAAGATCCCACATGCCGCGGAGCGGCTGGGCCCGTGAGCCGTGGCCACTGAGCCTGCGTGTCCGGAGCCTGTGCTCCGCAACGGGAGAGCCCACAACAGTGAGAGAGGCCTGCGTACCGCAAAAAAAAATTAAAATAAAAAATAAAAAAAAATAAAAACACCCCTCAAATTCAACTTATGGATTGTGGTTAAATCAAATTAGAGTATATATTTGTAGAATAATATGAATTCATAAGCCTCCTACATCTGTAGAATGTATAGAAAATTTTATGGTGTGAATGTTAGCATTTGGGTCCAAATTCTAAATGCAATTTCACAAATTTATTAGATTTTTCCCTAATTTTCATATTTTAGTAAAAGAACTATGTAGGGAGCATTCACACGTTTTGTCCTAGAATCCAAATGGATTTGGAATCATGAAAAAAAAATGAATTAAATATGAAAACTTTGACAAAAACCTCAAAAGTAGTTAATTTCATATTAGAGTAAAAAATGAAACAGTAACAAACTTGTAAAAAAAATTTGAGTCAGAATCTTTAGCTTCATAATCCAAGGAACCAAATTTTAATAAAAAGACCAACAAAAATGATGGATTGTGTTCTGTGAAATAAAAAGCTCAGTAATTACCTTAAAAAATTAACTATCAAGTCAGTTGATCTATTGTACTTTGAGAAACTACTATTATCCTGAAGATAATAGTAGTAGAGTGGAGTGGTTGCGTTCACTGTTTTCCTATAAAAAATAAGTAGAAAGTGACAAAAATAATCTTGCCCAATGTCAAAGCTTTACTGGCTTGGGAAGAGTAAATCAAAAAGCACTTGTGTCGGGCTTCCCTGGCGGTGCAGTGGTTGAGAGTCTGCCTGCCAATGCAGGGGACGCGGGTTCGTGCCCCGGTCCGGGAAGATCCCACATGCCGCGGAGCGGCTGGGCCTGTGAGCCATGGCTGCTGAGCCTGCGCGTCCGGAGCCTGTGCTCCGCAACGGGAGAGGCCACAGCAGTGAGAGGCCCGCGTACTGCAAAAAAAAAAAAAAAAAAAAAGCACTTGTGCCAATAGGATTTGCTGTTATTTTTTAAGGACCCCCCTCTCACAGTGGTATTGAAACATTTACTGTAGCATCATAGAGGAATTTATGCCCTTATAAAATTAGTTTTACAAATGAGTAATTGATCTGATGTGTATAATGGCCTAAATGTATGGTTTTAAAATTCACATAACTCAAAATAGATACTTTATGAAATTCTGATTATAGTAAGTGGTCTCAAGACCTATAAAATAAACTCTATTATCCGTAAGTATTGATAGTTCTCTGGTAGAAAGTTTAGATATAATTCATCCATAAAAATAGAGCATTCACTGTAAAGATTTATTTTCGATTATATTATCCCAAAATGTTGAATATTCTAAGCATTTTATTTGGGATGCATTATATAATGTTTCTGTAGATTTATTTTCCTGATTGTGTTTTACTTAGGCTAATATTAAAATAAATTCTTACTAATGGTAAAATAAATGTTGCATAGGTTTAAATTAAACATAACAGATCTTATCTTTCAGGCTTTGGACTCTTTTTGTCTGGACTAATCTATGCCTCTTTTGTTCATTCATTCATTCACTTTTCCATCTAACAAATAAATTATATTAGCAAATAGTGTGCTTGTACTTGGGAGGTCTTGTAATATATTAGACCTGATTCCTGTCTTTATTAGGTGTTGGGAATAATCCTATAATTCAGTAAGGAAGAGAAGAAGTATATGAATTCTCTAAAGTAGATAATGATAAGTTCTGTAAAAATAATTTAGACTGAAGGTAGATCAGTTTTGGGCAAGGTAATCAACAATATTTCATTAACACACGTAGAATATAAGCTGAGCCTGGAAATCTAGTGATATTTCAATATTTCAAGATGTGGTGAAGAGTGTCTGAGACTGAGGATGGAGTATCTGCATTCTAGTCCATTTTAATTTTGATGGTGTTTATCTAAGCCCTAGAGGTAGCAGAGGAGAAATGTGAGCCCTTTCCTTGTCAAGAGTGGAATGGTATCTTAGTGAAATTCAGGGCACACCAAGACAATATCTTTTTGAACACCTAGTTAAGTCCAAGATAGTGTGCTATAAACTGAGTTTACAGAAAAACAAGAAATAATCCTTGCTCTCTAAGAATCTATAGTGTAGTGATAACTAAGGAAAATCTTGCAAGATGCCAAATTAAAGTATTTAAGTCCAGGTATTCTCATACCTTTACCCACATTGGACATTATCCATCATTTAAATCTTGGCCAATCTGAGGTGACCCTCCAGGGATAGCTAGGTAGGTCTTTCCTGTAAGGTCAGCATATCAACCAAATTGGGAGACAGAGCAACATGCCATATGAAAACGTGGTGCCACAGATAAAACAGGGCCAAAGAGTGTAAAGTTTGATTTGTTTCTAGTTTGAATTGAAACAATCATGAATGTTAAGGAAAGTTTATTATTTAGGATGGTGAAGGATCATGGATTACAGTAGTCATTTATTGTATAATGTTTATGATTGAAAGACAATTTCCTTTATTACTCTGTGATCACTCTGTAAAACGTGAAGTTTCCTCAGATTTTCATTTTTTGGAAGAAAATTTTTAGAATGGTCCCTTTCCCCCGGTATTGTGTTATTTTGTCAAACAAACAACATTGAAAGTATTTTCCATCCTCCCCATCCAATTACCTGTGTCAATCAGGTTCCAGTCAGAAAAGAGAAATTGTTCTAGGTATTTTACGCAGAGGAAATTTCATACAAGGACTTACTTAGGAGGGTCATTGATGATCTGAGGATCCAAAGAAGGAGCATAAGGCAATCTAGACATGAGCAGAAGCAGAAAGTGCTGCCATTGTCATTAAAGATGAGATGCTGATAGTGGAAGCTGGAACTATAATAGGTCAGCCTGGTGGGAAATGGAGGCACAAAGGAAAAGCCTCACTAGACTTCAGAGGTGGAGCAGAGGAGCTACTGTTGCTGCTGGAGACATGGCCCAAAGCAGCCAGTAAGCGGAGGCAAGACCTTGGCTTCTCCCCTCCTCCCACCGTCTACTCTTACAACATTGCTTTCAAATACTTGAACTTACTTGGGAGCCAGAGGGAAAGGGACACAAAGATATGTAGTTCCTTGCGATGCAGTAAAGGACAGAGAGATGTGGGAGAGGGATCTGAGAGCAAAAAGCCAGCCCATGACTCAGAGATAATCAATGTTAACATCATTTCAGCTATCTTGTATGCATAAATAAAATAAAATGTTTACACTGAATGAAGTGTATACAACCATGTATATTTGGATTAGACAAGGTTACTTCACAATTTACACACTATAATGCAATTTCCTTTTTCTGTTTCACACATATTACGGACATCATTCTGTGTTGCCACATGCAGATTGTTATTTTTAACAACTCCCTAATATTCCATTGTATTGATGGACTATAATGTATTTAACCAGTTCCCCTCAAGGGCTGCTTTGATTATTTTTAATTTTTCATGATTACAAACAATGCCAGATTGAAGATACTTGTACTTGTAAAATTGATCACTTCCACAATTATTTCATAGGATAGATTTCTAAAAGTGGATTTTTCAGTGAAGTATATGCACTTTTAAATTTTTGATAGTTATTTCCACACTCCGTTTCTAATGTTGGTAATAATTTGTATTCAAATCAAGATTGTATGAAATAGGCTGTTAATTAATCATTTGCTCCAATATTATATATTATCAATCTTTGTCAATCTGATAAGTAGATATATGTGTATATGTATTGAAGTCTGTATCTGTATGTGTCTGTGTCTGTGGAATGGCTAGGCTATGTCCATATATCTATGTTTGTGTGTATGAACATGTTGATATCTTTACTTATATGTCTGTGACTATGTCTTTGCTGATATATCTACGTAAATATAGTGGAGCTTCATTATTCATGGATTCAATATTTGTAAATTTGCCCACTTGCTAAAATTTATTTGTAAGCCCAAAATCAATAATGGCAGTGCTTTTGTGATCATTTGGGGACATGTAAAAAGTAGTGAAAGATTCAAGTAACATTACACACATGTTCCCAGCTGAGGTCAAGCAAGGTGATGCTCTGTCTTCTTGTGTCAGCTCTCACAGTATAAACACGTGTTCTTTTCACAGTGTATTTAGTGCCTTTTGTGTGTGTGTGTGCTTTTTCTTGGCGATTTTGCTGCTGAAAATGGCCCCCATGCATAGAGCTGAAGTACAGTCTAGTGCTCCTAAGTGCAAGAAGGCTGTGATGTGCCTTATGGAGAAAATATGTGTGTTAGATAAACATCATTCAGACATGCGTTATAATGCTCTTGGCCATAAGTCCAATGTTAATGAATCAACAATATATATTAAACAAGTTGTCTTTAAACAGAAACACACATAAATCAAGGTTATGTATTGGTTAATTGATGAAAATGGTATAAACAGAGGCTTGCAAGAACCTAACCTTGCATTTCCTGTAAGAGAATGCTAAGAGTGTTTAGTAACTTGATATTCATGAGGACTTTATAGCTCAACTACTGCATATAATGAGACGATTATATCCATATCTATGGCTCTATCGATCTTTCTATGTCTTTGATTCAATAAATATTTATCAAGTGCCTCTTATGAAATAGGTACTGGGAATAAAATGATAAGCAAAGACACCAAAAACACAAACAACAAAATTAGAAATAGGTAAATTACACTACAACAAAAATAAAAACTTGAGTGTTTCAAAGGCCTCTTATCAACAGAGTGAAAAGGAAACCCACAGGAATGGGAGAAAATATTTGAAGATCATATATATGATAATAGATTGATATCCAGTGTATGTAAAGAATGCCTGTGTCACAACAACAAAAAAATTCAAACAATCCAATTTAAAAATGGACAAAGACTTGAGTAGACTTTTCTCCAAAAAAGATATACAAATGGTCAACAAGAACATGAAAAGATGCTTGATATCATTAATCATTTGGGAAATGCAAATCAAAACCCAATTAGATATCACTTGACACCCTTTAGGATGGCTATCATAAAAGCAAAAACAAAATAGCAAGTGCTCATGAGGAGGTACAGAAATTAGAACCCTTGTGCACTGCTGGTTGGGAATGTAAAATGATGCAGCCACTGTGGAAAACCGTATAGCAGTTCTTAAAAAAATCCATTAAACATAGAATTACCATATGATCCAGCAATTCTACTTCTGAATATATACCCAAAAGATTTCAAAGCAGGAACTCAAATAGATATTTGTACACCCATGTTCATAGCAGCGTTACTCAGAGTAGCCAAAAAGTAGAAGCAACCCAGTACACATTGATGGATGAATGGATAAGTATAATGTGGTATATACATGCAATGGACTATCATTCAGCCTTAAAAAGGAAAGAGTTTCAGACACTTATTACAATATGGATGAGCCTTGAAGACATCATGCTAAGTGAAATATGCTAGTCACAAAAGGGCAAATATTGTGCGATTGCACTTATGAGGTACCTACTGTAGTCAAATTCAGAGACAAAGTACAGTGGTGATTGTCAGGGGTTGAGGGTAGTGGGGATTGGGAAGTTATTGTTTAAGGGGTATAGAGTTTCAGCTGGGGAAGAGGAAAAACTTCTGGGCATGGATGGTAGTGATGGTTCCACAACAATGTGAATGTACTTAATGCCATTGAACTGTAAACTTAAAAATGGTTAAAATGGTAAATTTTATGTTTTGTATATTTAACCACAGTAAAAAAGACAGTTGAGCAAAATGAGCACTGTAGGATTTTGCAATTTCATTGGTTAAATTCCACAACTAAAAATGGACTAAAAATTAGCAACAGAGACAAACATATAACATATACAATTCAAAATTGCAAGGATTTTTATAATGAAAATGTGTAAATGTGACGTGAGAACATGAAATAAGGGAAATTGACTTGGTTTGGGGGTGTTAAGGAAGGGTCACGTTTAGTAAGCCTTAACATTTAAAAATATATTTCAATTGTGTGTTATTTTCAAATGAAAATTACATTTACAATTCATTTTATTTTGGTTCATTTAAAATTATTGCTTGATAAGAACAATTTGAATCTTTAAAGCTACTATTCCTGTAATGTCTGGGGTAACTGTTTTTCTCACTTTACCTCTACATCTTTCTTCTTTTTTCCCCCTCCCTCCTCTTTTTTTTTTTTTTTTTTTGTGATCATTGGCCTTTCAAACAAGTTTATAGCATGTCACATCCCAACAGTATAGAAATGCATACTGTGATTTCTTCTACCACTGTAACTGTTTTAATTTTTGCTTTACAATTTTTATCAATTTGGTATTTATTTTGATATCCAGGATATGCTTTATTTTATTTTCCAGATATGTTGTCCCTATATAATGTATTTCATTATTTATATTTCTCAATGATTTGAAATATGTATTACTCACTGTAGTCCAGAGGTTGACAAACTTTTTCTGTAAAGGGCCAGATAGTAAATAAATTAGGCTTTGTAGTAATATGTTCTCTGTTGCGAATACTCAGCTCTGCTGTTGCAGCACGAAAGCAGCCATAGACAATACATGACTTCATGAAAGAACATGACTGTATTCTATTAAAACTTAAATTTACAAAATCAGGTGGTTGAGTGGGTTGGTCCTTTAGTGTGCAGACACCTGCTCTGCTATTTTGTTGCATTGGTTCCTCTGTCTCATCTATTTTATTTAATTTATTTTTGTTGAAGTAGAGTTGATTTTCAATATTATATTAGTTTCAGGTATACAACATAGTGATTCAATATTTTTATACATTATACTCAATTGAAAGTTATTATAAAATATTGGATATGTTCCCTGTGCTGTACATTACATCCTTGTATCTTATTTTATACCCAGTAGTTTGAACATCTTAATCCCCACCGCTATCTTGCCACTCCCTGCTGATAATCACTAGTTTCTTTTCTGTATCTGTAAGTCTGTTTCTGTTTTGTTTTATTCATTAGTTTGTTTTATTTTTTAGATTCCACATATAAGTGAAAACATACATCATTTGTCTTTGTCTGACTTACTTCACTAACCATAATACCTTCCAGATCCATCCATGTTGCAAATGGCAAAATTTCATTATTTTTATGGTTGAGTAATATTCTATTGTATATATTTACCACATCTTCTTTATCCACTCATCTGTTGATGGACACTTAGGTTGCTTCCATATCTTGGTTATTGTAAACAATGCTGCTATGAACATTGGGGTGCATATGTCTTTTTGAATTAGTGTTTTCATTGTCTTTGGATATATACCCAGGAGTGGAATTGCCGGATCATATGGTAGCTTTATTTTTAGTTTTTTAAGGAACCTCCATACTGTTTTCCACAGTGGCTGTACCAGTTCACTTTACCACCGAAAGTGTACAAGCATTCCCTTTTCTCCACATCCTTGACAATATTTGTTATTTGTGGTCTTTTTGATGATAGCCATTCTGACAGGTGTGAAGTGAGATCACATTATGGTTTTGATTTGCATTTCCTGCAATGCTTAGTGATGTTCAGTCTCTTTTCATGTGCCTGTCGGCCATCTGTATGTCTTCTTTGGAAAAATGTCTGTTCAGGTCTTCTACCTATTTTTTGATTGGGTTCCTTGTTTTTTTGATGTTGAGTTGTATGAGCTGTTTATATATTTTCCGTATTAACCCCTTATCGGTCATATCATTTGCAAACATATTTTCCTATCCAGTAGATTGTCTTTTCATTTTGTTGATGGTTTCCTTTGCTGTGCAAAAGCTTTCAAGTCTAATTAAGTCCCATTTTTAATTTTTGCTTTTGTTTCCCTTGCCTTAGGAGACAGATCCAAAAAAACATTGCTAGGATTTATGTCAAAGAGTATTCTGCCTATGTTTTCATCAAGGAGTTTTATGGTTTCTGGTCTTACATTCAGGTCTTTTTTTTTTTTTTTTTTTTTTTTTTTTGCGATATGCGGGCCTCTCACTGTTGTGGCCTCTCCCGTTGCGGAGCACAGGCTCCGGACGTGCAGGCCTAGCGGCCATGGCTCACGGGCTTAGTTGCTCCGCAGCATGTGGGATCTTCCCGGACCAGGGCACGAACCCGTGTCTCCTGCATCGGCAGGCGGATTCTCAACCACTGCGCCACCAGGGAAGCCCTTACATTCAGGTCTTTAATCCATTTGAATTTATTTGTGTATATGGTGTGAGAAAATATTCTAATTTCATTCTTCTACATGCAGCTGTTCAGTTTTCTGAGCACCACTTATTCAAGAGTCTGTCTTTTCTCCATTGTATATTCTTGCCTCTTTTGTCATAGGTTAATTGACCATAAGTGTATGTGTTTATTTATGGGCTCTCTACCCTGTTCCATTGATCTATGTGTCTGTTTTTATGCCAGTACCATACTGCTTTTGATTACTGTAGCTTCGTAGTATAGTCTGAAGTCAGGGAGCATGATACCTCCAGCTTTGTTCTTTTTTTCTCAAGACTGAGTTGGCTATTCAGGGCCCTTTGTGGTTCTATATGAATTTTAGGATTATTTGTTCTAGTTCTCTGAAAATTGCCACAGGTATTTTGATAAGGATTGCATTAAATCTGTAGACTGCTTTGGGCCATTTTAACAATATTAATTCTTCCATTCCATGAACACAGGATATCTTTGTTTCTTGGTAACATCTTCAATTTCCTTCATAAATAATTTATAGTTTTCAGAGTATAGGTCTTTCACCTCTTTGTTAAGTTTATTTTATTTTAAAAAATATTTATTTATTTATTTATTTATTTATGGCAGCATTGGCTTTGTTTTAGTTACAGCATGTGGGCACTTTGTTGCGGCACAAGGGCTTCTCTCTAGTTGTGGCATGTGGGGTCAGTAGTTGTGACACGTGGGTTTAGTTGTCCTGCAGCATGTGGAATCTTAGTTCCCCAACCAGGGATCAAACCAGCATCCCCTGCATTGGAAGGCAGATTCTTAACTGGACCACCAGGGAAGTCCCATTGGTTAAGTTTATTTCTAGGTATTTTATTCTTTTTGAGGTGATTATAAATGGGATTGTTTTTGTGTTTTCTCTTTCTGATAGTTCAATATTAGTGCATAGAAAAGCAACAGATTTTTGTATATTAATCTTGTATCATGCAACTTTACTGAATTCATTTATTAGTTCTAACACTTTTGGTGGAGACTTTATTTTTTTAACATCTTTATTGGAGTATAATTGTTTTACAATGGTGTGTTAGTTTCTGCTTTATAACAAAGTGAATCAGCTATACATATACATATATCCCCATATCTCCTCCCTCTTGTGTATCCCTCCCATCCTCCGTATCTTACCCCTCTAGGTGGTCGCTAGACACCGAGCTTATCTCCCTGTGCTATGCAGCTGCTTCCCACTAGCTCTCTATTTTACATTTGGTAGTGTATATATGTCCATGCCACTCTCTCACTTCATCCCAGCTTACCCTTCCCCCTCTCCGTGTCCTCAAGTCCCTTGTCTACATCTGTGTCTTTATTCCTGTCCTGCCCCTAGGTTCTTCAGAACCATTTTTTTTTGTTAGATTCCATATATATGTGTTAGCATATGGTATTTGTTTTTCTATTTCTGACTTACTTCACTCTGTATGACAGAATCTAGGTCCATCCTTGGTGGAGATTTTAGATCTTTCAATATCATGCCATTTGCAAATAGTGACAGTTTTACTTCTTCCCTTCCAATTTGAATGCCTTTTATTTCATTTTCTTGTCTGATTGCTGTGCGTAGGACTTCCAATAATATATGAAATAGAAATGGCAAGAGTGAACATCCTTGTCTTTTTCCTGATTTTAGAGAAAAGCTTTCAGTTTTTCACCATTGACTATGATGTTAGCTGTGGGTTTGTCATAAATGGCCTTTATTATGTTGAGATATGTTCTCTCTATACCAACTCTGTAGAACATTTTTATTATAAATAGATATTGAATTTTGTTAAATTTTTTTGCATTTATTGAGGTGACTGTGTGCTTTTTTAAAAAACATCTTTATTGGAGTATAATTGCTTTACAACAAAGTGAATCAGTTATACATATACATATGTTCCCATATCTCTTCCCTCTTGCATCTCCCTCCCTCCCACCCTCCCTATCCCACCCATCTAGGTGGTCACAAACCACCTAGCTGATCTCCCTGTGCCATGCGGCTGCTTCCCACTAGCTATCCACCCTACGTTTGGTAGTGTATATATGTCCATGCCACTCTCTCACTTTGTCCCAGCTTACCCTTCTCCCTCCCCGTGTCCTCAAGTCCATTCTCTACGTCTGTCTGCGCCTTTATTCCTGTCCTGCCCCTAGGTTATACCGAGTGAAGTAAGTCAGAAAGAGAAAAACAAATACCGTATGCTAACACATATATATGGAATCTAAAAAAAAAAAAGTGGTTCTGAAGGACCGATGAGCAGGACAGCAATAAAGATGAAGATTTAGAGAATGGACTTGAGGACATGGGGAGATGGAAGTGTAAGCTGGGACGAAGTGAGAGAGTGGCATGGACTTATAAATACTTCCAAATGTAACATAGATAGCTAGTGGGAAGCAGCCACGTAGCACAGGGAGGTCAGCTCAGTGCTTTGTGACCACCTAGAGGGGTGGAATATGGAGCGTGTGAGGGAGATGCAAGAGGGAGGAGGTGTGGGGATTGATGTATATGTATAGATGATTCACTTTATTTTAAAGCAGAAACTAATGCACCATTGTAAAACAATTACACTCCAATAAAGATGTTAAAAAAAAGATACTGAAAAAAAATTAATTAAAAAAAAAAGAATGAATCGCCACTTTGTGGGTCTTATCAAAGTCACTGCGCTGTGCAACCAGGACTCTCTTCAACCAGGATCCAAGAAACATACAGAATGCTACCCCAAATAGTCTACCAGAAGGGTGAGAGATGGGAGTATTTGTCTACTAGCTCCCATCCACTATTGGTTAAGTGTTGCCTCTGGGGGCCTTAACCCTGTAATAGTGGGCTGGACTTGCTGGCCTACCTAGTGGATTTTGCAGCATTAGAGAAGTTCTGGAAATAACGCTCGGCAGAAAGGAGATTGAGCTTGTGAGAAGCTGTTTACAGCAGCTGTTAGCTGAAATCAGTTGTGTGTGCAGGAATGTGACATGGAAAAGCAAAGGCACCTGACACCTTAGGTAACAACTGATTCGTTTCATATACAGGTCATTGGACTTCAGAGTCCCTAACTCAGTTTCCTTGAATACTCAGGATTTTAGATGGTAGTGGAAAGATGAACTTGAAAAAGCAGTTCTGCAAATGGCAGAAAGCTGGCACAAGAAAGACCAAGGTAGGTAGGGATACAAATCTCATTGGAGTTGGCCCTAGAGTTCACCCACATTCCATTACATCATGATGACCTCTGCATCCACGACACTGAATATGCTGGTAGAATAATCCCTATTTTATAGGCAAAATTACATGAGAGATGTGGAGATTATCAGCCACTTATTAATAAATTGGGAGTAGATTCCATTCTTTTGCCTCTTATCTCAGATTATTTTCCCAAAGGATGTACTTCCTTCTACTGCTGCTTTTATTCAGAGTTTCCTTCCCTCCGTGTCCTAGCTGGATCAGAGATAGCTTTGTTCCCTTTGGCATGATTACTTGACCTAACCCATTTCACTCATACATCGGTCACTTTATTGGTCCTCAGGCTACTCGTCTTTAAGAAGAAGGGATATGTTTATTTCTCACTTTCTATCTAGCTCCAATGCTCTTTGCTCCTTTGTCTGCATGTGTTACACCTATTTGAATGTCCTGAAACAGGAACTTTGATGTCTGTTTAAAACAGTAAGCTAGGCACATGTAAGTTGCTTACTATAGTTGGTACCTCATTTTCTTGGAGGAAATGACATATTTAGAGGCAAATTTTGAATTGTCAGTCTGGAAATACATATGTACAGAGTTCATAGAAAGACATCTTGGCAATTTTGTAATGTGAAGAATCTTAGTCTTTGGTAAAACTGTTTAATTTTGTCATATTCATTTTATTTAGTTAAGGAAATCAAAACTAGCAATAATACAAAAATGTGTGAAAGGATATTTGATGTACCTTTTTAACTTGGAAAAATAAAGCAAAAGACAAAAGGTATTTGAGTATATGTGTGTATAAAATGTGTGTATGTATATAATACATATAATGTATATATACTATATATAGTATATATACATATAATGTATATATACTATATATAGTATATGTATATACTAGAAATAATATATATGAGTAACTATATAAAATATAGTATAAGTTATATAATTCCTATTTTTCTATTTGGAGTTCAAAAAAATATGAGTGCAACTCAGTCCATATAAGTGGGGAGGGTATGTATGGATTATGCCTAGAGTTAACTGGTTTCCAAAATGAGTTATTAGACAATTGTATGCCTCAGTCTCTCAATCTGTAACTGTAGAATAACAGTACCTTTTCTTACCCTTCCTTCTCTCTGAGGAGTGTTTTGCTGGTAAAATAGATAATTCTTTCTGAGAGGGCCTTGAGTACATCAGTAGAAGAATGTTATTCATATGCAGGGTAGTGTTATTATGCTGTTAGACCATGGAAAAAAACTCGTCACTTCCCACTATCCACTGTGGATTTGACACAAGAAAGTCTGTAGTTTTCTGAATAGAAGAATAAGCAAAACCTTGACTCTCAAAAAATAGATCCTTAAAACTACCACTTAGAAATGCCTTGCCTCCGGTTGCTTAATTGAAAGACTGTTGCTAAAATGAGTCTTAGAATTTCTTTCACTGAGCAATGTCTTGCCTTTTCATCTAAGAAGCTATACTTTCTACTGATGTATTATTATTAAATACCTAGTAGTACTGTGCCTAGTCCTAGCTTGGATAATAAAAGACCTAAGAAAAATGGTTCTTAATTGTGGCAATCTTTTGGATACTTCCTCCAATTGAAAAAAAAATAGAGAAGTGCTTAGCACCAAATAGAAACTGTGATTAACTGTATTATAGACATATGGCAGTCATATACTTGGGGTTCGGTACATGACCTACATTAAGCCGTACTAGAATTAACCAATCCTACAATGCAGTTTTGATGAGTTAGCATGAATCAAGTCACTAGGCCTTATCATTGCTGAGTGAACCTAAGAAACTGAGTTTCTGAAAATGCAAACCTGATGACCTCACACTGGAGCAAAGAGAAAGTATTCAGCAAATGAAAGAGAGCCTAAGCTAGGTGATATTTTAATCTATGTCAATGTAAGGGTAAAAGACAATTTCCTTCTTCCCTTGTCCATGGCAGATAATGATAATCAGTCATGAAGACTAAACATAACGTCAGAATCCTCCTTAACATAGTGACCTAGAACAGCAAATGTTTTGTTAAATGGTCAGATAGCACATATTTTATGTTGCTGGACAACACAGTATCTGTTGCAACTACTCATCTCTGCCATTGTAGTGCAATTTGTAGCACAAATGCAGACATAGACAGTTTATACACAAATGGGCATGGCTGCATTCCAGTAAAATATTATTTAGAGAACCAGGTGGCTGTCCTTTAAGCCATAGCTTGTTGGCCCCTGGTCTAGAGAGCTAGCATGATTCACTCAGAGTTAGCATATAAGAATTAACCTGCTTGCTACTCTTGGTTTTGAGGCAGGTTTAATATGCCTGACCTTTTTCATGTTCAATTTAACCACACAACTCAAGCTAAATGGATCTTCCACCTTCCAATTCCAGCTCAGGGCTTTGCTAATTCTGTTACTCTGTCAGAGATTTTTTTTTTTTTGAATACCATTTTGAGCCTCAGTTTCTCATTTGGTAAAAGAATCTAATAACAATACAGGGTTGCTGCAAGAGTCAGATGAGAAAATGTAGATGAAAGCATTTGTAAACCATAAGACACTAGAGTAGTTGAATGAAATAATTGTACTTTTTAGGTGAATGTGTCTCATAAAGATTATTTCAAAAAACTTTTTTTTACCAGGTAAAATTCACAATTATTTCTTTGTGAAAATCCACTTGTCTGTCTTTCCTTTGTTTAAAAGGCTTTTATTGTAGCTAAAATGCAAGAGACCTACCTAAAATTGCATGGAAGGAATTTTTGACCTCTTACAGCTTTTATGATACTTCTTTCTCTAGAAATCTTGATGCAATGCAAGTTTGTGTTGGAGAAAATAAACCACTGTACCAAAATCCCCAGCTAGAATCCACGCATCACAGTCCTAAACAGATTATCAAGTCAAGTAATATAGTATGTTACCGATGAAGCAAACAGCAATGTTTGCTCTAGACTGTAACCCTGGTTATCTGATTAAGAACCCAACATAAGTGCGTACAAAATGCATAAAGAAAATATGGTAAGAAAGCTGAAAAAAAATAAGAATACTGATCTGATTTATTGAGAGAATGAATGTATACATCTAATTGTTAAAATATCTGCTAATCGATAGTTTCCAATCTTTGATTGATATGAACAGTGAATAAAGTAAATTGTTGGCTGAAGATACTTGATATGCTTAGTAAATGAGATCCTTCACAATAATAATACTTCTTCTGGATTATGGAAGGATAACCTTCTATACAGCATTTTAAATTAAATTCTTTAAGTGGAAAATATTTGAGTAAAGATCACCTTCCTGTAATGAAAACTACTCCTTTAATGAACAAAATTTGAAATTTTGTTAATGAATTGCAAATATGTGATTTACTGGCTTGACTCTCTTTAGGCCCTAATAGATATATAGAAACTACATTCTTGAATACTTTCTTGATTTACTTACTTTATAATTATTTTTTAGAAGAAAACAGTTGAATCCCTATGATCTTTGGTGAGTATAACTGCATTATTGAAGCAAATATAAAATATTTTCCTCCAAAGTTATTTTTTCTTAGTTAAAAAACTACAGTCCTGTCTATTTTGTCTTTCAACTTTTCAGTAACATTTTGAATATTAACATCACAACAGCAATAACTATTTGTTTCTTTTTTGGTTTTAACTCAATTTCTCTTTTGCATTAATTCTTTGTTTTGGAGAATAAGGATTGAGACTTCTCATTTTCACAGTGTTCTATCCTTTTCTAAGGGGAGAGTTTATCATGAGTAAAACTGTAAAGCTGTTGCCATGAATGACTGAAAGCAAGTTATATTTTTGCAAGTAAGGAGAAACAATTAGACTTCGTGTCTTCTGCTCTTCCCAGGGCTTGGTCTTTGACATTTTCTCTTCCGACTTCTGATTTCATCATGGTTCTGGAGAATGAAAGGTTCTAAACTTTAGAAATTCTGTTGAGCTTATCGTTAGTCCCTAGAGTGAGCTTTGCAGTGCTCTATATTATAGCAGAGAGAGCTGAAGACAGGATAGGTTTCTAATTTTAGAGACTTAGGCAGATTTCTGAATATCTCCAGGCCTCAATTTCTAATATTTAAAGAACAATGATACCAACCTTGTCTACCACACAGTTGTTATGTGTGTGAAAAAGAACTTTGCAAACTGTGAAACACACATATTTGCAGCATTTTAATTATTAATAAGGCAAAGCTGTGGGCATTGATATAAATAACTTACACATAAAGGTATTTTCTATTCTTTAAAGAGAATCTAACTCTGATAATGAAGGAGATAATTAATCAATATGCAGTATATAGGAAAGGACAAACTTTTTGACCAGGCTAGAGCAAGGAAAGCAAATTCATTCCTATAGATCACCTACTTTGCTGTCACTCCCTGTGCATTCTGAAGTGCTCTGCTGTGGTTTAGTTTTGTAGAGGGGACACTATATTTGCAATAATAGGGAAGCAAGAAGAGGCAAAAGCACAATGGGATGAGTTATGAAAAGATGAGGAGCCACAGAGAAAACTCTGAGGAAAGTCCACAGTATTTCAAGCCATCACTAAAATTGCCACAGTGTCTGAATCTATTTTGTTATGGTAATACAGCGGTCAGCAAACTGGAGCCTGCTGCCTGTTTTGTAAATGCAGTTTTGTTGGAGCATACTCCTGCCATTTTTGTTTCCGTATTGTCTATGGCTGCTTTTGCACTGCAAGGGCAGCGTTGCATTGTAGCGACAGAAGCCATAGGACCCACGAAGCCTAAACTATTTACTCTCTGAACCTTTTCAGAAAAAGTTTGCCCAGCCCTGCTCTAAGAGAAAAACTCATAATTGGAAGAAGTGCTGGACTGGGCCCAGAGGAAGCAATCTGCATCACTGCATCACTGTTGAACAAGTAAATGTTTTAACCCAAATTTTGTTTGATTTTGTTTTCCCTCCCCTTCTCCTCCTATACACAGACACGTGTGTGTGTGTGTGTGTGTGTGTGTGTGTGTGTGTGTGTGTGTGTATGTTTATGTGTGTGTGAGAGAGAGAGAGAGAATTAGTTCAAGGTAGGTGGCTGGTAGTTGGCAATGTTACACAGGGCAGTACGCTTTTATGAAAAGAATGAGATTATAGTAAGCTCACCATCCTAATGCCATCAGTTTGACTTAATGAACAGAAGAGTGGGCCTTTTCTTAGCTACAGAACAGACTCCATGTCTGCTTGTGAGTAAATTTTGTACAAAGAACATTTGTTCTGAGACTTGCTTTTACTGTTATACCACATAGCCTGGAAGTAGTAAGGAAGGGGACATATAACTACCAAAGTTTAATGGAGCACCTTGATGGTTGCTGAATGACCAAATTGATTTTGGTCTGTTTTTCACATGGGCTATGTCTGATAAAGAGATGAAAATGATGAGTAACTGTCCAATCATTAAGATTAGATAACAGGAAATAGATATGAAAGGGAGGATCATGAGTTTAGAGGACTAGCTCTCAGCGTGGTAGGAAAATAAGTTAATTACAACTCAGGTAAATTACCATAATTGGCTTGGTTCAATAACCCCAGTGCTGTGTCTCTTTGGTGGAAGAAAGGATAATACAGCTTTCCTGTTAACTGGCTCATAAATACAGATTTTGGAGAATGTTTCCATATGTCACTTTAGGATCTAATAATCTATCCCATATCTTTAGAATCCACAGGATAGCAGTGATTTGAAAGAAAGACTCTATTATTAAATAATCTTAAGGTTGCCAAATAGCCAAAGCAATCTTGAGAAAGAAAAATGGAGCTGGAGGAATCAGGCTCCTGGACTTCAGACTATACTACAAAGCTACAGCAATCAAGACAGTATGGTACTGGCACAAAAACAGAAATATAGATCAATGGAACAGGATAGAAAACCCAGAGATAAACCCATGCACATATGGTCACCTTATCTTTGATAAAGGAGGCAAGAATATACAATGGAGAAAAGACAGCCTCTTTAATAAGTGGTGCTGGGAAAATTGGACAGCTACATGTAAAAGAATGAAATTAGAACACTTCCTAACACCATACACAAAAATAAACTCAAAATGGATTAAAGACCTACATGTAAGGCCAGACACTATCAAACTCTTAGAGGAAAACATAGGCAGAACACTCTATGGCATAAATCACAGCAAGATCCTTTTTGACCCATCTCCTAGAGAAATGGAAATAAAAACAAAAATAAACAAATGGGACCTAATGAAACTTCAAAGCTTTTGCACAGCAAAGGTTACCATAAAGAAGATGAAAAGACAACACTCAGTATGGGAGAAAATATTTGCAAATGAAGCAACTGACAAAGGATTAATATCCAAAATTTATAAGCAACTCATGCAGCTCAATATCAAAAAAACAAACAACCCAATCCAAAAGTGGGCAGAAGACCTAAATAGACATTTCTCCAAAGAAGATATACAGATTGCCAACAAACACATGAAAGAATGCTCAACATCATTAATCATTAGAGAAATGCAAATCAAAACTACAATGAGGTATCATCTCACACCAGTCAGAATGGCCATCATCAAAAACTCTAGAAACAATAAATGCTGGAGAGGGTGTGGAGAAAAGGGAACCCTCATACACTGTTGGTGGGAATGTAAATTGATACAGCCACTATGGAGAACAGTATGGAGGTTCCTTAAAAAACTACAAATAGAATTACCATATGACCCAGCAATCCCACTACTGGGTATATACCCTGAGAAAACCATAATTCAAAAAGTGTCATGTACCACAATGTTCATTGCAGTTCTATTTACAATAGCCAGGACATAGAAGCAACCTATGTGTCGATCAACAGATGAATGGATAAAGAAAATGTGACACATACACACAATGGAATACTACTCAGCCATAAAAAGAAATGAAATTGAGTTATTTGTAGTGAGGTGGATGGACCTAGAGTCTGTCATACAGAGTGAAGTAAGTCAGAAAGAGAAAAACAAATACCATATGCTAACACATATATATCAGATTAAAAAAAAGTGGTTCTGAAGAACCTAGGGGCAAGATGGGAATAAAGACACAGACCTACTAGAGAATGGACTTGAGGACATGGGGAGGGGGAAGGGTAAGCTGGGACAAAGTGAGAGAGTGGTAGTGTATATATGAACATATATACACTACCAAATGTAAAATCGATAGCTAGTGGGAAGCAACCACACAGTACAGGGAGATCAGCTTGGTGCTTTGTGACCAGCTAAAAGGGTGGGATAGGGAGGGTGGGAGGGAGGCAGATGCAAGAGGGAAGAGATATGGGGATATATGTTTATGTATAACTGATTCATTTTGTTATAAAGCAGAAACTAACACACCATTGTAAAGCAATCATACTCCAATAAAAATGTTAAAAAAAGAATCTTAAGGTTGGAGAAGGGGAAAAGACTTATTTAGCTTAATAAGATTCAGGAGCTCTACCAGCAGAAGGTTAACTTTGCTGTGAAAAAGTTTTTATTTCTGCAATTTTGTTGTTACTCCAACTTTTAATGTTTTAATTTTGAAATAATTTCGAACAATTTAAAAGTGGTAATAGTAGTATAAATAACTCTTATCTATCCCTCATCTTCACCCAGGTTCACTAACTATTAATTGTTTGCCATTCATGCTTTCTCTCTCCCTCTCTCTGTCTCTCTCTGTCTCTGTCTCTCTTTGTTTCTCTTTATGTCTGTATGTAGATAATGATTTGCCATTTATAGGCATCATTCCTCATTTCCCCTAAACATTTCACATTTCACTGTGTGGTCTTTATGAACAAAAACATCATCTTATATAATCACAGTATAATTATCAAAATCAGGATACTTAACACTGATACTATTGTATCATCTATCTGCATTCATATTCAAATTACTGCAATTGTTTCAATAATGTCCATTATAACAACTCTTTTTTCCTGTCCAGGATCCAATCCAGGATCAGATTTTGTATTCAGTTGTCATATTTCTTTGGCTCCTTTAATTTGCACAATTCCTAAGGCTTACTTTATCTTTCATGATATTGACATTTTGAAGAGTAAGGACCAGGTATTTTGTAGAATGTCCTTCAATTTTGGATTGTCTAAAATTTCCTGATTAGATTTAGGTTTTGTACTTTTGGCAGGAATACTACATATGATTTATTGTGTTTTTACTAGTGCATTGTATTAGGAGGCACATGATGTTGGTTTAATTATTGTTGATGTTGATTTTGATCACTTAGACATGGTGATCCCTGCCAGATTTCTCCATGATATGGTTGCTATTTTCTCCTTTGCACTTACTAAGTAACATGGGAGAGACTTTTGAAGATATTCACATGTCCTGTTCCCTTTCGAACTTTCATTCATTAATTTTAGCAACCATTGATATTTTATTTGAATATTGAATACTTAAAATTGCCAAAAAATATTAACTTTTACTCCATCATTCTTCCTATATTTATTAGCTGATAGTCTACCGTATGGAGGCACTGTACCTTTCTCTAGCTCTTTGTCTCTCTCTGCTATCATTATGGACCCATAACTACTTATTTTATTTAAAGGGTTATAATATATTAGTATTGTTTTTGCCATCTTTATTATTATTAATACCAAATTGTGTGTATTATACACACATACCCCCAATACACACACACAATGGATTATCATTCAGTCATAAAAAATGATTGAAATATTGCCATTTGCAGCAACATGGATGGATGTAGAATTTATCATACTGAATGAAGTAAGTCAGCCAGAGAAAGACAAATATTATATGATATCACTTATATGTGAAATCTAAAAATAATACAAGTGAACTTATTTACAAAACAGAAATAGACTCACAAACATAGAAAACAAACTTATGTTTACCAAAGGGGAAATGGGGGTAGGATAAATTAGGAGTACAGGATTAACAGATACACACCACTATATATAAAGCAGATAAACAACAAGGATTTACTGTACAGCACAGGGAACTTTATTCAATGTTTTCTAATAGTCTATATGGAAAGTAATAGATATACATAATTGAATCCCTGCTGTATACCTGAAACTAACATAATATTATAAATCAACTATAGTTCAATAAAAAAGAACATTGACCACTTTTTATAATACATTTTACAAAAAAAGTAGCTTCTGCTTCCTTTTGACTTATTCTCAACATTCTTTGAGAATTTTCTTACTTTCTGCCACAAAAGGTATTCTAGGTGTGTTTTTCTTTGACTCAGCCTTAGAATAAGATGTTTCTTGAAGCCCTCTGTAAAAAGTTTTGATTATATTTCAGTTATGCAGACTATCTCTTCTAAAACTTCTCTTCTTCCTTCCACCAGTGTCTTGTTCTTGTTAATTCCTCATTCCCCATCTTTGTAGTCAAGATAACTGTTTTGTCTACCCTTATGCATGGGTTGAGTGTCATTCTTTTACTCAGCTTTACTCTATGATTGGGAGAGTGGGTGTTGGTCCTGGGAGAAGAGAAAGGAAAAGTCATTCTTGTATGTAATTTCATTAGCTTTTTATTTGCTTGTCATGTCAAGTGTGTTATTGGTGTTTTTCTTTCCTTCACCTTTAAGGTTGTTGCACAACTGATAAAATTGCATTCACCCCAGCAATTACATAGAGGGTGGAGAGTGTAGAGAAAAGAACATGGAACTAGAATTCAGGAAATCTAATTTATGTCATAAACTCTATCTAGATATTTGGTGAGTTAGTATGGTTCTACGATTCTGTTTTCTCAACTTTCAAATGGGAATGATTTCCTTTTCCCAGTTATCTGAGAGTACTGTAAAAAAGGAATTAAAAAATTTAAGCTGTGAAATATTATCTCTTTACCTTGAATTTCTTTTTGCCCCTTAAGAAATGAAATTATTTTATAATAGAAAATAAATTAAAATATTATCTCAATATATTGTAACACAGTGACAGGTTAAGTGCTAATATATTTATAGATGTTGAAACAAACTCAAAGCAAGATTGAGGAATTGTTATTTTCTTCATAAATATATTTTAATTAAATGGACAGATTATTGTTATCAGGTTTTTGTTTGCTTCAACAAGCCTATTGTAAGGTAATCTGCCATAATGCCAACATTTCATTGCTTTAGATATGAGGAAGGTTTAGTGATTGTTTAGATTCTACCTTTCACGTAGTAGGGGCTTATAACTGTTGATTTTTATTGAATGAATGAAGAAGAAATCGTATCATGATGAAGCTGTCACAATTTTTTCTCATGCAAATAAGAGCCTATTTATAACATTAAGTCCAAATAATTCGAGACTAATGCTTGAGAGGCTGGATATACAAAGGGACTCTGGCCAGACCATATATAAAAATAGGTCTCTGATCCACAACGTGTAGAGCAACCAGTCCAGGAAGCAAAACTACAACCGCAGCAATTGGTCCCAAATGGTCAGGACTTGGTCAATAACCATCTGTTTCCCTAATTTTTGTCCCCCCTTACAACTTGGAACCAAGCAGAGAATGACAGATATATTCCCCTATTTTATCCCCAAAGATGCCCTACTTCTAGTTAGCCCACCTCCAGTTTCCCCATATCAACAGCCTCAATCAGGGCATACCTGAAGACTTCCATTTTTTCCACTATAAAGCTTTCCCACTCCCCTGCTTGCCTTGGAATCTCTGCCAAATCCAAATGATGGTGGCTGACTCCCTTGATAGAGCAAGCTCTGAATTAATAATGTTTGCTTGTTCTCATCTGGGTGGTCTTTGTCTATATCCATGTGACTGTCTTTTTTTTTTTTTTTGACAGATCTCTTGGTGACTTCCCACATGACCTGCATTAAAAACGTCTACAATAAATTTGAGTTCATAATTATAGTGTCAAGTTCTTTGTATCTAGCCTTCTACTGTATTCACTAATGAAAGATTTGCCAAGAACTTGCCCTGTTTAAAAATATAATTAAGAGTAAATACGGAGATAATCGGTATTTCTGGTAAATATGGAGATAATCAGTAATTGGCACTGTGCTTTCCTATGAAAACAAATTATTTCTCTTTAAATGGTTGAGGGATGAGGGTCAGAATATGTGCATATACTCAAACATACAGCCACCTTTTCTCTTTTCTGCGACCTTGAAAACTAGCCATGTCCTAAAACCATATACAGTTGATTCTTGAACAACACAGGGGTTAATCTGGGTAAAACTTATAATAGGCTATCTGGCCATCTGTATTTAGGGTTCCCTCCACATCTGCAGATTCAACTAACCACTGACCCTGTAATACTGTTGTATTTACTATTGAAAAATATCCGCATAGACGTGGACCCACACAGTTCAAACCCATGTTGTTCAAGGATCAAAGGTAATGCATTTTTAAAAAATTAATTTTATTTTTATTTATTTTTGGCTGTGTTGGGTCTTTGTTGCTGCGCGCAGGCTTTCTCTCGTTGCCGCGAGCAGGGGGGCTACTCTTTGTTGCAGTGCGCGGGCTTCTCATTGCGGTGGTTTCCCTTGTTGCAGAGCATGGGCTCTAGAGCACAGGCTCAGTAGTTGTGGTGCACGGGCTTAGTTGCTCCATGGCATGTGGGATCTTCCCAGACCAAGGTTTGAACCCGTATTCCCTACATTGGCGGGTGGATTCTTAACCACTGCACCACCAGGGAAGCCCTGTAATGCATTTTTTTTTTTTTTGGCGGTACGGGGGCCTCTCACTGTTGTGGCCGCTCCGGACGCGCAGGCTCAGCGGCCATGGCTCACGGGCCCAGCCGCTCCACGGCATGTGGGATCTTCCTGGACCGGGGCATGAACCCCTGTCCCCTGCATCGTCTGGCGGACTCTCAACCACTGCGCCACCAGGGAAGCCCCTGTAATGCGTTTTAAACTCACCTAAGTTCTTGTATTCTGAAAGATGGATGACCAATTTAAGTGATAAGTCTTCTGATAAACAGTCATCTCTGGACTCAGATATTGGCGCATATAGGTAGTTTTATAAATACTTAGATTGTCTAAGCACAGGTGTTCGTGGCAGTCATGGACAAATACTACTCTTTGGCTACTGGGATCTAGCTGCTAGAAAACAAAAAACAAACCAACCCATAGTTCACAATTTCTAGCAAATCACTAAGCATTCGCACATAATCTTTCTGGAAAGAGTTGTCAGCAGTTAAGAAGGCCCCAGCAAATCCATTCTTCTTGTTCACTATTCCATGATAACCTACTACCATGCCCTATCTCTACTTCATCCATTCAAATACTACCATCTTTCTAGATAAAACTAGATTCCCATTTACTTAATGAAATGTTACAAAATCCCATTTGAGCTCAGTGTTAGCTTTCTCTTTTCAAAATCTATAGCCCTTATAACCTATGCCAAATAGCGTTCCTATAATCCATTATTGGGCCAAATACTTCTTCAAGGCAAGGGCAATGTCTTGGTTTGTCTTTGGATCTCCCATGGAATATTTTACCACTGTCTACCCGCGCGTGTGTTGAGTTGAATGGAAATTTGTTGGGTTTAACTCTGGCTTATCCTTCTCTATGCTTCACAGTGCCTAGGGTGATTATTAATGCAGGCCAAGTACTCACTAAAAAGGTCTTTTGGCTAATTATTAGTTAATACCCCTTTCTTAGTCATAGCCTAGGGACTAAGAAAATTTGATAGGTAAAAAGTATCACATAATGACATTCGTAATATGTACGTTGCTATTTATGTATGTATTTTGACTCTGCGTGTCAGTTCCTCGTATTTACTCCTCATGTTTCTTGGTGGGAGAGGGAATAAAGGAAGGAGAAGTTATAAAGTCAAATGAACTGAGAACCTATCTGCTGACTCTAAGGATCTCATCTTATAGGTTGTTCCCTCTGTTTTGCTCCATTAAACACCATCTTTCCCATCTGTTCCCTAGAAACATAATCAGTGATTTCTAGATTGTTAGGGATAGTCATATTTTCATGGAAGGTTACTGGTAAAGGTCATGTACATGTATATTAATTTCTTTCCTTGTTCTCCACTTTTCTAGGGGGAAGTAATTGTTTATTTTCACCATTATCATTTGTCTTGATATGAGAGATTTAAAAAGAATTTTATGTTTTGGGGGAGGGTTGGTCATAAGGAGCTAATGAATCCACATTTACCGAATGTCTAATACATGCCAGTCATTGTGTTTTCTTATCTCACAGAATTCTTGTGCTGGTCTTGTGAGGTGGGATTTAATATCTACTTTTTAAAGTTGAGAAAATTGATACTCAAAGATGTTAAACTATATGAAATAGCGTGCTTTCTTTCATTTATTGTGCTTGGTTAGATTGCACACATCTTTTAATTAAGAGATAATCAATTGCTATGAGTATGTTTATATGTAAATAAGTGTGTGTACATAAAGACTTATAAATACATGTATTACACAGAATTTCCCTTTTATGAGTTTAATGTTCAAATCAAACAAACAGATATTTCTTACTAAATCTCCCAGGCCTAATGAAGAAAAAAATCAAGAAAATTATTTCCCTGTTTTCCTTGAGGGCACTAGTAATCCCTTCTCTAGTGATAACGAATTCAACTTTGAACAGCACTGCACAGATCATTATCACACACAAACACACATGCTAACACACACTACAAAATCAGGCATTTAAATAACATGACAGGTTATAACTTCACTAACATATTAAACACAATTCCTCACCAACTCTCCTTAACAAGACACTAAAAAGGATTTTAGTATTAAGTGGGCCACTACCAACAAACTCAAAAGATATACTGCTTACACATGCCAGAAGAGGCAAGAAACATATTTTATTGGAAACCTGGCTTACTTATACAGGGTGATGTTTTTCAAATGTAAAGAAATCCCAAACCATAAGTGAGTAAAGGAGAATAAAATGAAAAGTCTTTGGATGCTAATTCTTAAATTATTTCCATATTAGGTGTTATTATTTCATTATTCTTTATTGCATACATTATTTCTCTCTTTCATCTGGTGTCCTTATAACATCAGGTAAAGGCAAGGTCTGTTTATTAAATTTTGCTTTCCATGCAGGGATGTATAGGAGTTGTGAAGCACAACATGAATGAAAGAAAATCTATGGCCCCTTCCCTTTATGAGTTGATAACCATTACAGGACAATAAAGCTTGCTATATAGAGGCTGTGTAAAGTGAAAAATTGAGTAAAAATTCATCGCTATAGAAATCCAGAAGTGGGAAAGTATGAAGTAGAAGACAAGGGAGGGATTTAATAGAAGGCCACAGAAGTGAAATATAATGTAGTGGCTATGATCATGGAGTCCTGAAGAGCCCAACTCACTTGATTCATGAGTCTGTTGTATGTTAGTTGTGCCACTGTGATCAAGTTCCTGAAGTTAGGTAATGCTCCCTCTCTTCAGGTACAATGAGGATTCTAACAGTATTACCTCCTAAGGTTGTTAAAAAGATGAAATAGGATAGTGCATTAGAAATGCTTTATTTATGGCATGTAGCAAAGTTTCAGTAGGAGTAATCTATTATTGTTATTGTAAATGTTAAGTGAATAGAACTTGAAATAGACTTTGAAGTTGACATTAGATTTACACTAGATTGCATTAGATTTGGTGGAAAGTAAAGGGCAGGCAGTCATGGTTTCAATACAGTTTAAGTCTGGTGTTCGTAGGGAACACTAAATGTGAAAGACAGTTAAAAATAATAACTTCTCTTGATATGGCCCTTTACAGTTTGCAAAATAATTTTTTTTATTGACATCATGGCATTGTAGTCTTCCAAAAATTTTGTGAAGGAAGAACTATTACCTCCAGTTTAGAAATCGGGAAACTGAATCACAGAGAAGCTAAGTCCTATGTCTAGGGCAACAGTGTGAATTCATACCCTGGTCTGGCACTCTTTCTTTCAACTGAACTGCAATTTGCTCAGTGAACAGTCTGGAATTTAGTGTTTAGAGATAAGGGTAAGTGTGTGATGGTTTGATTGCCAAGGATGAAGTATTTACCTTTGCTTTATTTATTTATTGAAAATGTTTATTTTATATTGGAGTATATTTGATTAACAATGTTGTGTTAGTTTCAGGTGTACAGCAAAGTGATTCGGTTTTGCATATACATGTATCTATTCTTTAAAAAGCAATGTAGAGTTAAACTAAGTTGAAAGATGACATTAGGAAGATGGATTACAACTTTGGTTATGTATGCAGTGATGACAACTATGAGAAACTGTGAAAACACTGTCCTACTCCATATTCTTTATTCTGCAAGATCTCTAGAGGAGGAACTCAGACATGTTTTGTTGAATAAAAGGACATTTGATATCAGTGAAATGGATAGTGGGCTATTAAAGTAATCTGATATGAAATGGATAGGAGGGTACCATTGGGAGCAAAGATAGATGGAATCCAAATGAAAAGTGAGATGATGAGTAGGAAAAGAAAGAGACAAGGAGAATTCAGGGGTTATTAGATGATAAATATCAATTGAACACGTCCTAGAGAGTTATGTTCCCAATTTCCAAGTAATAAGCAGAGTATGTTTTGCTTTGAAGGGACTAGATCACTGAGTTAGGAAATGTATGTTCCAGAATGTGTTTTTCCTTGGCTCTGCTTATTTAGTGAGGGGAAGTGAGTGGAAGAGGTAAATCTCAAGCTGGGTATCTTCAGGTAAAATGTGGGAACCCTCCCTCCCACAGCACTGTCAACTCACTTGGTGTTTAGGAAGCCATTCGTCCCCACCTTCCCTCACCCTCCGTTTATGGGCATGGCCTAAATGGGGTATGGCTGATAGGCAATGAGCCTGGAGTCAGGAACACAGAGGAAGAGTCACAGGAAGGGAAGGATACCCCCACAGCTCCTACTTAGGTAGAGACCAAGTGAGCCTGAACGTAACTGGCTTAATTGGTGGTCACTTAGTCAACTCCCATGTGACTCTCAGATGCTAGTACAAATGGTCCCCATTTGGCAGGAGGCCTGGTGCTCAGCAGACTCTGTCTCTGGTCTTGGTCTCTCAGATCCAGCCTCCTCTGTAGAGCCCACGCAACCCTCCTTAAATCCTTTCCCTTCCCTTCTTCTCCTTCATTCCAACCTGCTCCTTCAAGGACACCTTGAAAAATTTCTCTAATCGGGGAGGAAATTCTGGCTCTCATTCATCATGATTTTTGTTATTTTAGGTCATTTATAACAGTCTGAATTAAGTGTATTCTCTAGCAGTTCTCATTAAAAAATTTCTGAAAGTAGAAAGCCTTCAAATGGGAAAAATGTCAGACTTATGATTATATAGGGGATATTATCATGTTTCCCACAAATGTTGGGGAAATATATAATAATAGGGGCTATAGAACTTTATTATGAGAAATATAATTAAAATTATCTAGTGCAATAGTTGTCCTTTCTCTGTATGTGGAAAGGGGTTGCTGATTTGAAAATAAAATAGACATCAAGCATTGCCCCATGCTTACTTTATATAACAGTGAGGTTTTAAATAATATATAACTTTATTTAAAATCTATTTACATGGTAATTGCCACTGTATAATGTATGAAAGATCACTTCACTGAGTTTAAATCTGGTTTACAATGTGGGCTTGACATATATTTTATTATTTAAAAAAAGCCTCTTAAATTGCCCTTTGTGTATTTCTAACATATAAGTAACTATTTTTAGAAAAATAATCATGAACTCTAGCTGTTGCTAACCTGTTTTCTGGTCCTTTGCTTTCTAGATTCGGTTGCCTCTTTGAAATGCCATTTTGCTTCTTTAAAAAGTTAGGCAGGGCTTCCCTGGTTGCTCAGTGGTTAAGAATCTGCCTGCCAATGAAGGGGACACGGGTTTGATCCCTGGTCCGGGAAGATCCCACATGCCGCAAAGCAACTAAGCCCGTGCGCCACAACTACTGAGCCTGTGCTCTAGAGCCCATGAGCCACAACTACTGAGCCCACATGCCACAACTACTGAAGCCTGCACAACTAGAGCCCGTGCTCCGCAACAAGAGAAGCCACCACAGTAAGAAGCCTGCACACCGCAAGGAAGAGTAGCCCCCACTAGCCGCAACTAAAGAAAGCCCGTGCGCAGCAACGGAGACCCAAAGCAGCCAAAAATAAATGAATAAATAAATAAATTTTTTTAAAAAGGTAGGCAGCAACAGATTTAAATACCACCTAAGAGACTGTTATTTTTTAAAAATCCTATTTCTAATTTCTTACATGATAAAGCAAACTTATAAAAGTCCTGTTTTGTACTTGTCATTATATATACAAAAAAGCAATTGCTCCAAAGATTTTTTTTAAAGGGATATATATATTTTTTAAATCCTTGCTTTTTAAATTAATTAATTAATTAATTAATTTTTGGTTGTGTTGGGTCTTCATTTCTGTGCGAGGGCTTTCTCTAGCTGTGGCAAGCGGGGGACACTCTTCATCACGGTGCGCGGGCCTCTCACTATCGCGGCCTCTCCTGTTGCAGAGCACAGGCTCCAGATGCGCTGGCTCAGCAGTTGTGGCTCACGGGCCCAGTTGCTCGACGGCGTGTGGGATCTTCCCGGACCAGGGCTCGAACCCGTGTCCCCTGCATTGGCAGGCAGATTCTCAACCACTGCGCCACCAGGGAAGCACTCAAAGATTTTTTTTTTTTAACATCGTTAATTAGTTCTTCATTACTAGGCCTTGGCACCCCCAGAATAGGGGTCCATTGATGGTTGCTCTGGGTTCAGTGCATTTATCTGTCTCCCCATATTGCTCTCTATTTTTCCCCCTCTCCTCTAGCCTTGCTCCCTTAGAACTACCAACCCGCTTTAGTATGAGGTTCTTTTCTATTTATCTGTTGCTGTCTCTGTTGCTAGCTGTCAACCGTCCTGTGATCTGCACAGAGACCTAGCACATAGTAAGGACTAAATTAATATCTGTTCAATAATCTCATCATGATTGGCAGCCAGGAAGAGAGGATTTTACCCTGATTGTGTTAACAGGAAAATTGAGAAATTTATCTGTTATGGGGAGGGCCTAGTGGTTAACTCAGCTGAAACAATAATGATGTCACTCTTTTGTACTGGCGTTTCCAGATTGCCTTATTTTACCCTGAAAGATGCAGTCCATGGACCTCTTTTAGTTTCATTCTGCATTCACATCTTAGGTGATCTCATCTGGACTCCTGACTTTAAATATGCAGATGATTCCCAAATTTACAGCTCTTCCTAGAGCACTCTCTAAACTTTACTCTCATTTCCAGTAGTCCTTCCAGCATCTCCACTTGGCTATCTAAAAGGCATCAAGATGAAATTCATGACACAACAGAAAAGATATGACTATAAAGGCTATAATCTTAATTGAAAATTTAACATATGTAGACAATAAAAGGGTTAATTCCATTGCAATCAAATGATCATTTTCTGGTGCAGATAGAGTGATGGAAGTTTAGTGAATTTATCGTTAGATAGTATGTGTCTGAAAATGGCAGAGAAATGAATTTAAACTTGTTTAAAAATAAGAATTTGTATTGGCCCATGTAACTGGAAGTATAGAAGTTGGGTCAATTTACTACAGAAAGCAACAGAGCTCTAGATCTGTTTCTGTGTGTGTGCATGCTTGCATGCATGCATGTGTGTGTGTGTGTGTGTGTGTGTGTGTGTGTGTGTGTGTTTTAGCTTTGCCTTATAGTATATGTGAGCTTTGTGTTTTGTTTAGCTTCCTTCATGATGGTAGGATGGCTGCCAGCAGCCCCTGGGGTAATATAGTTTCATGTTCATACTCACCAGATGAGAGAGAGAGACAGACAAACAGATAGAGGCAGAGATAGACAGAGAGTGGCTTTCCGTGGCTCTCTCTTAAGAGTGAGTAGTTTTTTTTCCAGGAATGCCCTAGCAAGGTTTTTCTCATGTGTCAGTGAGCCATACTAGATTAAGTCAGCCCACATCTGAATTTGTTCAGTCATAAGCCCTCTCCTATGTAGCCGATGTCCCCCTTTAACAGTAAGTAAGTTCTGAAATCCAGGCTTAAGACAATTAGCATGTAACATCATCCTAGAAACCGGGGACCCAGTTCATCATTACAAAAGAAAGGACGTATGTTCCACGCTTTGCAGGAAGTAAAAAATGCCTGGAAGTGAATGCCTGGAAGAGAATGAGAAGGCCCATTGCCTGGTTAGCGGTCAGAAGCCATTTTGTAATCCGGAGGCAAGCTAGCCAGTGAGCAAAGCTGATCACATCAGGAGTGCATTGCTAGTATACTTGCTGGGAAATTATGTCAGAGCCATTCACTGATCCAGATATTCTGGGGCCTAAACATTAAGCAATTTATGTGGGGGAGAGGGGATCTCATCAAGGAAATTAATACAAAAGCTGTATTCAGAAGTAGCCGAAGGGCTTTAAAAGGGGCCCATGCAAGTGACAGCCTCTAAAGTTTAAGCTTGATTAACTTCTCAGTGAATCCACCTCTCAGGGTAACACTGTTGAAGGTCTTACCTTCCACCTCTCAAACTCCGGACCTCAGGTAGTGGAGAAAAGAAATTCCATATTGTTACTAACAGATGAAATCACCCCAACTGAGGCAAAGATATGCATGAGGATAGACTGTTCAGAAGTGACTCTTATACACATTGTTATACACATCCTAGTGTTACAGAAAAGTAGTATATTGTACCTATTATTCTTAATTTTCTAAGAAATACATGATTATAAATTTCAGTACCTTGGTTCCAGCATTTTTGGTCAATGGTTGTTCAACAGTTAGTTGTGATTTTGGTGTTTCTGTAAGAAGTGGTGAACTCACATCCTTCTACTCCGCCATCGTGCCTTCTCTCAAATTTCAGTATCTTGGAAGTAATTGCCTCTTAGCAGTAATACTTACAGTATTTAAAAAAATAGGCTAATTGAGTACCAATTAACTAATTTACCAAGTTACTTCTTGGACAAGTAAAAGCTGGTCTACTTGAAGTGTTGGAATTCCTATCATATCTCCCTTTGTTGTCCTAGGGAAATTCTGTGCTACCCTGAATATTCTTTGAGCACAAATTGCAAATGACCAACCTTGCCGGTGCCTGCATTGTACAGATAAGGAGCCCGAAGTCTTAAGATGTGAGTAGATATTTCTCATAACTCTTCACCAACAGATGTATGAGGAAACCAAACTTTATGACTCTCCAATTATCCTTTCACTATTCAGCATTGCCTCTTTGATGTAGTTATTTTCCTATCAATTTTTTTTCACACAAAGAAACCAGATGATTTCTTTCACACAGAACCATTTGGAAGTGAGTGACCTAGAGCTATCTGGGAGGTTCTGTCATCCTTGTTATGTCGCGTCCAAGTACACTCTGGTCATTGCCATCTTCCTGACAATGGGACTAGGGAAAATAAGTCCAGAAGCAGCTTCACTTTTATTTACTTTTTCCATTGTTTATTCTTTTAATGGCTAACAATTCCATGCAATAATTCCTTACGGCATCTTTTTGTCTGTGTTTTCTATTGTGGTAAGAATATTTAACATGAGATCTGCTCTCTTAAATTTTTAAGTGTTCAATACAGTATTGTTAATTGTAGGCACTACGTTGTATAAGAGATCTCTAGAACTTAATCATCTTGTATAACTGACACTTCATACCTGGTGAAGAGCAACTCCCCATTTACCCCTCCCCTCAGGCCCTGGCAAGCACCATTCTACTCTCTGCTTCTATGAGTTTGACTTTTAAAGATATCCCATGTGAGTGGAATCATGCAGTATTTGTCCTTCCGTGACAGGCTTATTTCACTTAACACAATGTCCTCCTGGTTCATATGTTTTCCCATATGGCAGAATCTCCTTCTTTTTTTTTAAGGCTGAATAATGTTGTATATCTTTCTATACATCACATTTTCTTCATTTATCTACTGATGAACACTTAGCTTCTTTCCATTTATTGGTTATTGTGAATAATGCTGCAATGAACATGGGAGTGCAGATTTCTCTTTGAGATCCTGACTTCAATTCTTTTGGATATATACCCAGAAATAGGATCGCTGGATCATATGGTATTTCTGTTTTGAGATTCTTTTAATTCAGGAAAGCCATTCGTTGAGTTTACTAATGTAATTAATCTAACACAAATGGTGTTAAAAATGATTCTCTTTTGCATTTCGTTTGAATCAGAATCCAAATAAAGGGCACACATTGTGATTAGTTAGTCTTTCTAGATTCTCCCCACTTTTCTTTTTTTCCCTTGTATTTTATTTTTTAAAAGAGAATTTGGAATTGCTTTTTTTTTCTTTCAGTTTTATTGAGATATAATTGACATACAGCACTGTATAAGTCTAAGGTATATAGCATAATGACTCACATACATTGTAAAATGATTATCTTTTTAAAATTTTTCAAATGAACCTCCATACTCTTTTCCATAGAGGCTACACCATTTTACATTCCCACAGTAGTGTACAAAGTTTCCAATTTCTCCACATCCTTGCCAACACTTATTTTTTGTTTTTGTTTTCGTTAAAACTATACTAACAGGTGTGAGGTGATATCTCATTGTGTTTTCTTTTTTTAAAAAAAATTTATTTGGCTGCATTGCGTCTTAGTTGCGTTGTGGCACGCAGGATCTTCATTGCCTCTTGGGTGATCTTCCTTGCAGCATGTGGGATCTTTTTTAGTTGCAGTATGTGGGATCTTTAGTTGCAGCATGCAAACTCTTAGTTGCAACATGTGGGATCTAGTTTCCTGACCAGGGATGGAACCGGGGCCCCCTGCATTGGGAGTGCGGAGTCTTAGCCACTGGACAACCAGGGAAATCCCTCATTGTGGTTTTGATTTGTATTTTTTTTTTCCTAAATGAATGGTTATTTCCATTACTTAAAAAATGTTTTTTCTCATTTATAAAAAGCACAACTTAAAGGAAAGTCTTGAGTTTACATGTACTAGAATAGTATTCATTACTCTTTGTAAAATAATAATGACAAAAACAAAATTATGAAATTCATTAGAACTAAATATATAATAGTTTTCCCCAGGGTAGAAGGATGATAATGTGGGCTCTCTTTGTATCTATAATCTAGGTTCAGCATAGGTGATATTAAATCTGAACAACAGCAAATAACACTTTTTAAACCTTATGTCAATCATATCCATGAACTAAAATGAAATATACAACTGAGAACTTTCAGAGTTAGCTTGTTCATTATGTTTCATCTTTATTTTTATGATTTGGAGTTGGAGCTTTTATTTCTGAATTAATTCCTAAATTTGCTTCCTGGGTTGATATCCGGCACTCAGTGGATAAAGAAGAGGCGTGATGGGATGGTCTGTACGAATGCTGAAAATATAGCTTTTTATAGATGAGTAATTTGAGGCAAAGAGAAGCAAAATGACTTACTTGCCTGTGATAAAACAATGACTCAGGTTCCTAGCAGGAATAGAACATGAGCTCTGCACTTAAGGCTGCTCAATTTTACTCCAAGAAATTATTCTTTTCCCTGTAGTTTCTTTAGTAATGTGCAGTATACATTGACACTTGAGTGAGAGAATTTATTTTTTGATTTTGTTCCTCTTCTGTATGTATTTCACTGTCTAATTATCATGTAAAGATTGCTCTTCAAGATTCTACCCACCTTCATTTCTGTCTTAAGAGCTGCTAATTTCCTAAGTTTGCTTTGACATGTGAGAAGTTTTCGCTGCATTTTTGCTTCTGTAATCACTTTTCTTTGTCAATCTTATGATCCTATATATAAACCAACATAAATATGGTCCATAACTGCAGACTGAAAGCTTTACATCCCTCCCCCATTTTGTCATTCATTGCTGTTTTAAAAAATAATTTGGTAGGGGGACTTCCCTCGTGGTCTAGTGGCTAAGACTCCATGCTCCCAATGCAGGGGGCCCGGGTTTGATCCCTGGTCAAGGAACTAGATCCTGCATGCTGCAACTAAAGATCCCACATGCCACAATTAAGACCCGGCACAGCCTAAATAAATACATAAATATTAAAAAAATAATTTGGTAAAGTTCTATTTACATTTGTGGAGTTATCGATCTGTTTTTCCTATTCCTTTTCCTTTCAGTTACACAATGACAATTATAGGTTAAGGGACACAAAATGGTATTTAACAGTTCCATCCTTGTCATTTTCAAAGCATTTTAAAACTTCCATTTTGGAAGCATGAATATACATTTTCATAATTTACTGGAAACTATAGTGTTACGTTAAGAGAAATGCAAAGCAGGGAACACAATCTCTAAAATTATCATTATCAGAATAACTGTTTCTAAAAACCTGTTTTAAAAAAATTCTCCAAAATTAGACTTTTTATTTTGTGGGTGAAAGGGAAAATACATACTTTGCATCGAAAACCTACAAAATCCCAAGTTTAGGAAATGACAGTGCTGTCGCTTAATAATGCCTATTTCACAATGTCCATGTGATGATCAAATGATGAAAAATTTAAAAGGATCCAGTATAGAGCATGCGACACATGGTAACTACCCACTAAATAATGGTTGTTTTCCCCCTTCCCTTTTCTGCCCTTGTTCAGGAAGGTTGTAGAGAAATTTACTTTTTCTGGTTATAAAAGCAATATATGTTCATAAACTTTGGAATACAGAAAAGCTTAAGAAAATATTAAAATTCATATACTCATCCCAACTGGAGACAAAAACTTGTAATAACTTTGTATCCTCTCCATCTTTTATGCATACACAAGCATTTCTGTATTTTCATAATATTAAGACCGCTTTTTTTTCAGTTCTAATTTGCACAATATAAGTTTTTAAAGGATCAAGATTTAGGTTGATATTGAATTTCACAAGAAAAATGCTAGGTGAAAGGAGACAATGTAAAGTTCAAGAAAAAAATTGGACCTAGAATTTTACCTCCACTGAAATATATAAATATGAAAGTATAAAAAAATTTCTTGGGATTAAAATGTTCATAACACTTATTACTCAAACACACTCTTTTTTTTGCTGGAAGTTTGCTTACTGTTTTTATTTAACTTGATAATCTAAGCAGCAGTATTTTATTCCTGTTTTTTTTTTGAATTTTATTTTATTTTTTATACAGCAGGTTCTTATTACTCTCTATTTTATACATATTGGTGTATATACATCCATCCCAATCTCCCAGTTCATCCCAGCACCAACCCCCCTTCCACTTTCCCGCCTTGGTGTCCATACATTTGTTCTCTACATCTGTGTCTCTGTTTCTGCCTTGCAAACGGGTTCATCTGTCCCATTTTTCTAGATTTCATATATATGCGTTAATACACGATATTTGCTTTTCTCTTTCTAACTTACTTCACTCTGTATGACAGTCTCTGGGTCCATCCACGTCTCTACAAATGACCCAATTTTGTTCCTTTTTATGGCTGAGTAATATTCCATTGTATACATGTACCACATCTTCTTTATCCATATGGGCATTTAGGTTGTTTCCATGACCTGGCTATTGTAAATAGTGCTGCAGTGAACATTGGGGTGGACACACTATTTCAAAGCACTCCTGGAGGAAGCATTTCAGTGAAAAAAGGAATGACCAGTAAGATTGGAAGTGAATATCTTATTATGGTTTACTCTTATCTGCAAATAATGATTTAAAAACTGTATTTCTCAAGCATCTGGATACAAAACTCAACCCCAGCAGTTCTCAAATATATTGGTCACAGGACCTATCTACATTCTTACAAATTGTTAAGAGTGCCCAAAGAACTTTTGTTTATCTTGATTATATCCATTAATATTTACCATGTTAAAAACTGAAACAGAAAATTTTAAACTTTGTTAAAAATAACAGTAATGAGCCCATTGCAAGTTAATGTAAGTGACATATCTTTTATGAAAAAAATTCTAAAACAAAAGCAATTTGGGACTGGCTTTGTTCTATGTTTTTGCAACTGTTTAGTGTCTAGAGTAATAGGAAACAGCTAGATTCTCACCTATACTTCTGCACTCAATATGTTGTGATACAATACGTCACATGGCCTGTGCAAAGTCTACAGTATACTCATGAAAGAAGCAGAGTGAAAAAGGCAAATGAATACTTTGTGCTGTTGTAAAAATAATTTTAACATTGCAGATGTTTTTGAAGGCAACTTGGGAACCCCCAAAAGGCTGTAGACCACACTTTGAAAACTGCTGTCCTGAATGATGCTAATGTTGTGAGTAAGGGTGCCAAGGTAGGAGAAAAGAACAGAGGGAGGAGAGAGTGTGCTTAGCTACTTGTTTTGTCTATACGAGGGAAGCCCTAGATATTGAGAAACTTTAGAGATGTATTGGTAAAAACAAGCATAAACATTAAATTTAATAATATAGTGTAATTATCTGATGAACAAAAATATAATATTCCAACTTCAATCCAGAAAACTTTTTTTGGTGTGTGTGTGTGGTACGTGGGCCTCTCATTGTTGTGGCCTCTCCCATTGCAGAGCACAGGCTCCAGATGCATAGGCTCAGCAGCCATGGCTCATGGGCCTAGCCACTCTGCGTCATGTGGGATCTTCCCGGACCGGGGCACGAACCTGCGTCCCCTGCGTCAGCAGGCGGACTCTCAACCACTGCGCCACCAGGGAAGTCCCAGAAAATAATTTGATGTATCCAATGAAAGATAAAAAAGGAGGCTGCTCTATGTTAAGAAAAATGACTTTTAAATTAAAAATATAAAATAAGATGCAGAAATGAATCCTAATGTAATAACAGATTACAGCATATATAAATATGTTAAATTTATGAGACATAGAGACTATCCAAGTCTAGCTGATTATTAAAATAAAATGGGAGGGCTTCCCTGGTGGCGCAGTGGTTGAGAGTCCGCCTGCCGATGCAGGGGATGCGGGTTCGTGCCCCGGTCCGGGAAGATCCCACATGCCGCGGAGCAGCTGGGCCCGTGAGCCATGGCCGCTGAGCCTGCGCATCCGGAGCCTGTGCTCCGCAACGGGCGAGGCCACAACAGTGAGTGAGAGGCCCGTGTACTGCAAAAAATAAAAAATAAAATAAAATGGGAGAAAGAAGATATACCAGATATACATGAAGAAAGGCAAGCTGGAGAGGCAATTTTAATGTCGAAAGAGATTTTTAAGTTGAACACACTACATGTTTGTAAAAAAAAAAAAAAAGTAAAAGAAGACATAACTGAAAAAGATATAACAGTCTTGAACATCTTTACATGGACAATAGTGTCAAAATATGTAGAACTTCAACTGACAGAACTAAGCAAAGAAATGCAAAAATCAACTATTGTGATTATAGATTTTATTACACACTTTTTTTGTTACACAGTGATAGATTAAGTAAGCAATAAGGGATAATTGAATAATATGATTATTAAGCCTGGACTAAAATATATATACATGGAGAGAATTTTACTCTCAACAAACACAGAGTACATGTTCTTTTTAAGCACACATGGAACATTTACAAAATTCAACTGTGTTCTAGGCTTCCAAAGAAGCCTCAGTTAATCTCTAAGACTCAATATATTCAGAGACAATATTCTCTGACTGTAATACAATGAACTTTTAAAAGTGTGACAAAATTATAGTTTAAAACAGCCTATAAATATGTAATTTTTTAAGAAAAGCTACTATATAGCTCCTTTAGTAAAGAAGAAATTTGGTAAATTATAAAATACTTATATCTGAATGACAGTAGTGACAATGAAAGCACATGGGGAAAGTGTGTGGAATGCAGTATGTAGAGAAATTTTATATATTTAAAGGTATTTATCAGAAAACACAAGGATTTTAATGAGTGCTCTAAGTGTTCAACTCAAGAACCTAAAAAAGGAATTTAAAAAATTATAAGAAAGAAATAATAAAAATAAAGGCAGAAATGAATGAATTTCAGAAACAAAAACCAGTGAAAATGATAATAAAACCCAAAAAGCTGGCTCTCTGGAAGGACTAATAAGATAGATGTCTTAAATGAGATTAATAAAAATAAACAAATATGTAAATAAGCAAATATAAAATAAATTGGAAAAGAACTGCAGTGATAAAAGACAATAAAATCATTTAAAAATGTTATAAACAACCATAAGCAAATATATTTGAAAATTTAATGAAATGTAGAAAATGTGCATGGACCAAAAGTTCATGGTGAAATGAAAATATTTATCTATTTTTCCCCTTATATTCACTCATAACCCCTCTTCCCCAAAGACTCAGATCCAGATGACTTTACTCCTGAGTTCTACCAAACTTTCAAGAAATACATAATCTTATTTCACAAAATACAAAGAAAGAGAAAACACTGCCCAATTCACAAAAATAGCATGGTACAAAAATTTAAATTATTGACTGATTTCAGTTAGAGACACATTTTGAAAAATCCTAAACAAAACATTGGCATCTGAATCTAACAGTGGTTTTTAAAAAGTCTCATAATTCAGTAGAGATTGTATCTGCAATAAAATGTGGTTCAATCTCAGAAAAACTCTCATACATATTAAATACCCTTTGAACTAAAGAAAAAAAGTCATGCAGTTTAAATATATGCAGGCAAAGCATTTGCTAAATCCAATACATTTTTATAAAAAAAATAACATGAGAAATCGAAGGGTATTTCTTAATTAGATAATAGCTAATGAATAGTAACCCCAAAAAATCAACGGCCAATATTACACTTCACTTACAAAGGTAAGATGCACCCCACTCCATGGTGATCATTAAGACAAGGGTACCACATCAAGTTTTATAGTTAATCTAGAGCCTCTGGCAAACTGAATAAGGCAAAAAAATATATAAAGATTTGAAAGAGATAAAGTTGTCACTTTTCTCAAATAATGTGGATAAAGCAGTCCTGTAAAACAACATCCAACTAGAAAATGTAATAAAAACCAGGATACATGAGCAGCAAGATCCAAAATGTAACTAGCAATTAATTTAACCAAGAATTCACAGGACATTTTTACAGAAAAGTTTAGACCTCTCCTAAATAGAGTATAAAAGAAGGCATGAATAAATGGAAAGATATACTAGGTTAATGAATGATAAAATAGCATTGTAAAAGCTAGATTAATATTTTTTAAATTAACATTTTATGGAATGCCATTCAAAATCCAAGTAGAGAGTTTTGGAGAATGTGACAGATTGATTCTGTTCTTTTGTGGAAGTGTAATGAAAAATCAAAGCAACTTTGAGAAAAGAATGGTAAAGAGATGAGATTTACCTTTCCAGAAATTAAATCATTTTACACAGTTATATTAAACAATCACAAAGAATTACTGGATTACTGGAACAAACTGCACTTGGTCATAATATATTATTCTTCTTACACACTCATTTATTCGACATATTACTGTTTTCTTCAGAATTTTAGCATTTGTATTCTATATTTTTGGCACCATTTTAAAAGATTTTGCTATCAAAGTTATACAGTTCTAATAAATTGAATTTGAGATTTTTTTCCCTAAAAATTGGAAAATTAAAAAAAATCCTGAAGTGAGCTTTCCTTCAGAAGTTTAGAACCCAGTTGTAAAATTAACTTGTCTTGATGTCCTTTTTTTTTTTTTTTTTTTGGCGGTACACGGGCCTCTCACTGTTGTGGCCTCTCCCGTTGCGGAGCACAGGCTCCAGACGCACAGGCTCAGGGGCCATGGCTCACGGGCCCAGCTGCTCCGCGGCATGTGGCATCTTCCCAGACCAGGGCACGAACCTGTGTCCCCTGCATCGGCAGGCGGACTCTCAACCACTGTGCCACCAGGGAAGCCCTTGATGTCCTTTTTAATGATAGATTTTAAATTATATTTTTATTAATGTTGACAGTAATAAGTCTGTTTAAGTGTTTGACTTTATATTTTGTTAGCTTTATATAGGAATTATATCATGTAATTCCTCTAGATTTTCAAATTTGGTGCCATAGAACTACATGTGTTATAAAATTATCATTATTTTAATCACTCATCTATGTTTATGTCAGCACTCTTATTCTTAAATTTACATTTTCTATGTTTTCCTTATTCAGACTTGTAAGACAAAGAAAATCTTTTTAAAGATTTTGCTTTTGTGAATTCTTTTATCCTTAACTATTTTTTTAAACATCTTTATTGGAGTATAATTGCTTTACAATGTTGTGTTAGTTTCTGCTGTATAACAAAGTGAATCAGCACATATATACAATGGAATATTACTCAGCCATAAAAAGAAATGAAATTGAGTTATTTGTAATGAGGTGGATGGACCTAGAGTCTGTCATACAGAGTGAAGTAAGTCAGAAAGAGAAATACAAATTTATCCTTAATTTTTGTTTTTTATTTATTTATTTTTAATTAATTTAAGCTCTTAACTATATTTTATCTATATTAATTTCCTTTTTCTAGTTCCTTGTGTTTCTTTTCTGTTGGTTTTTTAAAAATTTAACATCTTTATTGGAGTATCATTGCTTTACACTGTGTTAGTTTCTGCTGTATAACAAAGTGAATCAGCTGTACGTGTACATATATCTCCATATCCCCTCCCTCTTGCGTCTCCCTCCCACTCTACCTATCCCACCCCTCTAGGTGGTCACTAGACACTGAGCTGATCTCCCTGTGCTATGCTGCTGCTTCCCACTAGCTATCTATTTTACATTTGATAGTGTATGTATGTCAATGCTACTCTCTCACTTCGTCCCAGCTTACCTTTCCCCCTCCCTGTGTCCTCAAGTCCATTCTCTACGTCTGAGTCTTTATTCCTGTACTGCCCCTACGTTCATTAGAACCTTTTTAATTTTTTTTAGATTCCATATATATGTATGGAATTTGTTTTTCTTCCTTTCTGATTCTTAATTTCTTTCCATGAGTATTAATAGTCCTTTAAAAATTATTGTTCAGTAATAATGGAATATTATTGAAATTTAATAATAATGAAAGCATTTAAGGATATATATTATGTATACATATATTTACATATATATATATACATATACACATAGAGAAAGAGAGTACAACTTTAGATGACTCCCATTTATTTTTATATGGAGTGTTTTTCTTTTCTTTGCCTTTTAGATAGCTTTTAAATTTGTTTTTGCTTTCCATTTTTTCTTAAATTCCAAGTATTTATTTTGGTCACCTTCTGATTTATTTCTAATTTTACTGGATCATCAACAGTGAATATTTATACTATGAGGCTTTCAATGTTAAGTGTCATAGATTTTGATAGGATGTATTCATTTATTCATTAAACAAATGCTATGAGGAAATGAGCCTTAAGGGAAGACTCAGTTGTGGTAAGACTGGGGAGGGGAGACCCAGGTGGATGCAGAGGGCATTTCATTTAGAGAGACTGATATGAACGAAGATGAAAAGTATGAAGGAACACCATAAGTTCAGGACCCAGAGGTAGAGAGGAATTTTTAGAGCACAAAGTGAGTGAGGAGAAGAGTTAGGCAAGACGAGACCACCTAGAAAATGATGACCTTTTGAAACTAACTTCCCACAATTTTTCATTCTCTTAGAGCCAAAAGCACATTGTGAGCAGGATCTGGAAGACATGCTAAAGTACTTGGAGCAGAGGCCCCAAAGACCTCTCCTTCTCCAGCATAGGGGGCTGCTTTCCTTTCCTGGGGCTGCCTTAACAAAGAACCACACACTGGGATGGCTTAGAACAGCATTAATTTATTTTCTCACAGTTCTTGAGGCCAGAAGTCTGAAATCAAGATGTTGACAGGGCCATGCGGCCTCTGAAACCTGTAGGGGAGAATCCTTCCTCACCTGTCCCTACCTCCTGGGGGTTGCTGGCAGTCCTTGGCATTCCTTGGCTTGTACCTGCATAACTCCAATCTCTGCCGGTGCTGTCACATGGGATTTTCCCTATTGGTCTCTTGTCTTCACATGACGTTTTCTTATAAGGACACCAGTTATATTGGATTAAGGACCTACTCTACTCTAGTATCATCTTGGCTAATTATATCTTCAATGACCTTATTTCCAAATAAAGTCACATTCTGAGGTATTGGGAGTGATGACTTCAACATCTCTTTTTGTGAAAGATGTGATTCAACCCGTAACAAAGGCACAGTTCGATTTTTTTAGCCACTGCAAGCAAATACACTAGTTTTCTTCGAGATATTATTGTGCCTATGGTCCACTAACTCAATTTTGACAAATATCTGTTAACACCTAGCCCATTATGTATCTACAAGCAGATCAGCCCAGCCTTTATTTTTGCCATGTTCCTCTAGAAATCCTCTTCTTGGCTCCTAAGAAAAAAATGCTGTTGTGTTGTGTGTTGGATATGCACCACCCTCATGCTTGGATTTTGAGAACAGAAGTTCAGGTTTGGGAAAAAAAAAGTATTAGTTGTTGAACTCAGCATCCTATCTGGTTCTTGATTGTCCACCACAGCAGTTGTTTTCTGAACTTTTTGATTATACAGATTTTTGTTCTTAATATCAAAGTTGTTCATGGCTTCCCAACTGATATAGTGGTGATTTTAGGATTCAGTTATTGAGGAAATAACTCAAGGCCATCGAAGGGTCCATAGTCTAAATGTTGGGAAACACTATTTAGCATAACCTCCAAAATGATCTGAATAGCTTTGTCCCTCTCAAAATTCTTCTCCTTAGTAGGAGATGCATACCCAAGTATTCAAAAGTAGGGTGGCTGCAATTCAGTGTCACCAAGATTCCTACTTTTTCTGGACTTTTCCAAAAACAGCTTTTTCTGGACTCTTCCAGCTATTTAGTTTCTTTTCACTCCCTCCTCCCACTCAAGTTTTTTCTCCTATATTGTTTGTTTCCTCCTTCCTGCACTGATACTTGTTCCTACTATGTATCTGGTAACTGACTCTTCTAATTAGGTCAAAGAAGTGACTCTTGTAAAAACCTCTCCAGTAGATATTAGCATGGGCTGGAATGTTCCATTCTGTTTTCTTTCCTGGATCAGAACTTAGTATCTAAACCAAGAACAAGTGGACCTTCCTACATGCTGTCCATACAATACATGGAAACTTCGCTCTTCTAGTATCACATCTTTTGGATTTGTTCCCTGGATTTTCAAATTAACTAATTTGAGAAATGTACCTTTGTTAAAGTAGTAAATCATCTTGTTGATTCCAAAGGGCAATATGTGGATATCACCAAGTTATTCTATAGATGTTGCTCAATTAAATGATCAGTAATTCATGCTTCAGACGAGGTAAAATGGGTGATATCTTTGGAGGCAGAATGTATCTTTTGGCATCTTTCCATTAAGTCTGCTCACATGTAAAGCCTGCTATGGATTGACTTCTGCTATTTTAATATTGATATTCAAGTATACATTTACTAATAATCTACTATGGACCAAGTGGAGGGAGGTGGGCGAGGAACTTGTTAGTTAACTTATTAGAGTTGACCCTTGAACAACATGGGGGTTTGGGGTGTAGAACTTTATAGTTGGCTCTCCATATCCACAGTTCCACATTTGCAGATTCAACCATACGTATTTAGTGAAAAAAATCTGTGTATAAGTAGACCCCTACAATTCAAACCTGTGTTGTTCAAGTATCAACTGTATTTAGAGTCAGGTGAATGATATATTCCCTTCCAAATATTTTATATATAATTGTAAGATTTTTAATTATTATTTTAAAAAGCTATTTTTTCTTCTCCAAACACTGTTTAAAAAGGTAACCCACTCATAAAGTTATTCTAATATATGAGTTCTTCCAAAATAACGTGTCATTGTTATTGTTGGACAATTAATATCCCAAACTGCGTGAACTAGTCTCTTCCCAATTGTCATCAATCTATTGCAGTAAAGTCTGGTGTCTTAAAAGCTTTTAAAAACAACTTTAAGAGAATCCTTTCATATACGTACAAAATGGGTAATTCATCTTTCACAGATCATTAGAAATAGAGAACTAATGGTAAGGTAAGACTGTATGGTTTTAGTGAGATGACAAGTCCTTGAAATGAAATTAAATCTGCAATATGATTCAAACTCTTTTTGCACTTTCCTCTTGGCAGAAATTACCGTAGCCCTGGGAATCCAAGAAAACAATATGGGAACACAAAACCTATGCATCAACTTACCTTTACTTAGGATTTTCTTAGGCAGCTATTGTGATTCAAATAAATGAGCAATTGAGACTACTTCTCTATTCAACCTTATTTCACAAAGAGTGAACTGAGGAGAGCAGAGATTCATTAGTCTCAATGCTGAGGTGTGGTGACAATTTATAGGCCTAGGTTCAAAATGATAGCACCCCAACAAAGAAATTTTTATTCTTTCATTTCACTTTTCAAGTTCAATAAAAATATAGAATGATGTTTTGGAATGAACCTATGGGGTTTTTACAAGGTAATAAAAGGGACATTTGTTTTTGAAATTCCCATATGATTTTTCAGAATCCACTCAAACTATGCAGTGAGAATATGATGAAGAATAGGGTGTCTCTTGAAAACTCATTTGTGAAATGCGCACCCCCTTCAGCATGACTGATTCTCTATTCATTTGAGAGGCTTTGAACTTGACTTATACTGTTCATCTCCTTTTCTAAGCAGATAAAATATGGTTTCTGTGGGTGAAGTAGTAGTAAGCAAGATAAAGTTACATTATTTTTTTAAATGACTTATAAAGAAATTTAAAGATTATATTTGTCTTGATATTGTAAAGAAGAAAAGCTATAGGTCATTCTCTTCCAATGAAATTACTGTGGATTGGATGAACATATTTGTATCCAAAATGAATTGATTTCACAACTTTTAGATGAAAATATTACTTTACAAAACTTCCCTTTGACTGCCAAAAATTGAATTTATTTCAGTATGGTGCCTTGTAAATAATGTACAACTAGTTTTACCGTGATTGTGGAAAATGTATAACAAGTTCTTGAAGAACTGATTTTTTTCCCCTACGGAGGTAATATGTCATATTCCACTTCTGAGTTATCGAAAGTCTTCTCTTAGAAACAGGTACGCAATCTGGTTTATACTCAACAAACAAGCTCTTGATCTTTAGAATGTCTGTATTCACTGATATTTACTGATTTTATTCCTTCATGTTCCTCTCTTAAAAAGAACATGAATTAAAAATATGCTCTATTTATACCAATCACCATGCATTTAATAAATGTTTACTGAGTGCGTACTCTATGCTAGGTTCTTACCTATGTTCTGTCTAGTCACTGTTGGTTCTTTTCTGTGTTCTATGTAATCAGATAAGATTCCTGCCTTCATGCAACTTAAGCTCTAACAGGGCCTGGGTTTTAGTGGTAGGTGTGGTTTGGGAAGATAGAAAAGAAAAATTAATAAACATAAAATTACTTAAAGTATTAATTAAGAAAAAGGAGATGAAAAGGTTTTTGAAGTCAAAAACCAGGGGGATAGACTAGGTATCCTACTTTATACAAGATAGTCAGAGAATTATAATAGTTAACATCTATTGAATGTCTATTATGTACCAAATACTTCTCTGTTGACCTTCACATGGATGAGGCTACTTTACAAGCTTATGATATAGGTACTGTTATCATCTAAATTTAAAATATGCAGATACTGAGACACATTGGTTACCTCACTTTTTGAAGATCACACTATTAAGAAATTATGAAGATGGGATTTTAGCCTATGTAGTTTGACACAGAAACAGTGTTATTAATCATTATGCTATTTTTGAGGAAATGACATGCTGCCTCACTGTAGACAGATGAGGTACAAAGCTTAGGAAGGGGCAAATTAGAGACAGAGGGAACACCAAGTGCAAAGACCTTAAGGCAAGAAAAATCATGAAATGTTTGCAGAACAGAAGGTAGTAGGGTTGGATTGTAGTGAGTAACTAAAAATGGCATGTAAAAATTGCTTTGAGAATCACCTTGTTGTAGATCTTATAGGGCCTTGTAAACCATAGTAAAAGGTTTGAATTTTTTTTTTTAAAAGGTTTGAATTTTATTGTCAGCGCAATGCAAAGCAATTAGAGGACATTAAAACAAAGGAGATACCTGATTTGATTGACATTAATAAAGTCTACTTACTGTATGGAGGATGGAGAGGAGTGGGATATGGGAGCAAGGACAGTTGAAAGGCTATGGTGGTAGTCAAGGAATGAAGTCAAGGCACCCTGAACTAGGGAAGTGGTAGTGGAAACAGAAAGAAAAGAATACATTCAAGATATCTTTTGGATAGGAGTTCAGTGATAATTGATCTATTGGCTGTGTAGGATTGAAGATAAGTAAGACATCAAATTCCATTTTGAATATGTTCATTTTGCGATGCTTGATGTCTAAGTGGAGATATCAAATAGGTACATGGAGTCTAAAGCTCAGGGAAAAGGTCTGAGCTGGTGGTATCTATTTGGAATCATCAACATATAATTGGTGCTTAAAGCTATGGGCCTCAATATTTTCTAGGACAGAGCTCCTCAATCCTGGTTGTACTTTTGACTCATCTAGGAAGATTTTTAAAAATAAAGATTCCATACTTTGTTTCAAGCCAATTAATTTAGAATCTTTTAGGAGATAGTCCTTGTACCATATTTAAAAAAATCTCTCTAAGTTATTTGAAAGAGCAGCCAGGCTTGAGAACAACTGCTCTAGGACTGCTCTGGACCACTCCATTATGGGGAGGTGGAGAAGGGGTGAGAACAGAAAAGGGGTGAGAAGCAAACAATCAATAATATAAGGCTAAGAGTTTGGATTCCAGAGAAGAAAGTGTTTTAAGAAGGATAGACCTACTTCAGAAAGGTCAGCAGAGTTAAGAGATACGGAGAGGTTGAGTAAGATGAGAACCTTTGGATAAGGCAATATGGAAGCTGTTAGAAGCCTTGACAAATGTAGTTTTGATGAGCTGGTGGGATGGGTGGTGAGAAAGTGGAGGCATCCAAAATCACAGTGTATTTGAAAAGTTTTATATGAAGAAAAGCAGAGGAAACAGGTGTTGGTTGAAGGAGGATATAAGAGAGGGAATTCTTTCATTTTGTAAGTAGGGAGATGTGAAAGTGTTTTACATGTTGATGTGATTGACCTTGGAGGAATTGACCTTGAGAAGGCAGAAGGGATGCCACTCAGTGCTCAAGTGGAAGTGATGGCTTTGGATAGGAGCAGAGGTACTGTTGCCTTATAAAAAGAGTGAAGACACTGAGTTGTTGATCAATTTGGAGGATGAAAAAGATAACTGATTGCTTCTCGTTTACTCATGAACTAGGAGGCAACCTCAGCAGCTGAGAATGTGGTGGGCGGTGAGAGTGGGAGATTTGAAGAGAAAGAGGAAGCTGTAAACTGGCCATTTTGGAAAGTGGAAAATAAACTCCCTAGGAAAATATATTAGGCTTCAGTATATTAGGCTTTCTTGGATTGCTGTTATAAATTTAAAGTGGGAATGGTCAGCAAAGTTGTGTGGATTTTATTTTTCCCAGAAATTTTAAGTTGTTTGGATGAAAATAGTTGAAGGTTTGAGATCAATCTGCCAAGTGAGAGTAATTAAAAGAGTGAGAGAGTCCAAGGCAGTTGGTAGCATTTTTTTAAGGAAGCGATTGTAATAATGAACCATAGGAACCTTGCTGGGCAAGGAGAAATGTTTGGAATAGACTTGCCTTTCCTTTCATTCTTTTTGAAGTAGTAATTTTATTTTGTCCTGGTCACAGTGCAGAGAACATCATATTAAGATTTAGAACAAAATATTTTCTCATTTCTTGGAATGGGTTTGAGGAGGCAGAAGCCAGCACTAGGTTATGTCCACGATTCATAGGAATAGTAGATAGATTATCCCCTCTGGGAAGAGCTGATGATTCAAGCTCTAAGGAAGTCTAGGGAAGAATATACCTGGAGGTGGCTGATCCAGTAATGAATTCTAGAAGTGCCCCAGTATGTCATGATTACATGATATGTAATTTTTTCATTTTTCTGAGCTCTCTTTCTGCTGTAGGGGAGAAAAAATGTATTTTTCCTCTATTCATCTTAGGATCGTTGGCTGGAACCCTGAAAATTAGACTGAAAAAAGATTAACAGAAGAAAAACAAACAGAAGTTTTTTAATGCATGCATTACACATACACATGACAATACTCAGTGATGAGTAACTCAAAGGGATGGTTAGAACTTGAGCTTCTTTAGCATCTTATCAAAGAAAAATAATTTTGTAGAGAAGTGACAAGACAAAAGGAAAGGACTTTGAGCTTCTAAAGGTGGCAAATTGTTGGAAGGTAAATATATGGGAAAACTAATGGTAGATAAGGGCTAGTTTTAGCAGAGTTTGTTATGTATATTCCTCTGGTGCTATCTCTGGGCTGACAAAGGTCTAGAGTTGTCTCTGGTCATTCACTTCTGTACTTCCTGGTAGAGAAGGGAGGAAGGACATCTTTACAAATTTATGTCCTGCTTTTAGGCAAATAGGAGGAGGGCAGAGAGCTTTTCTTATATCTGCTTTTTCTCAACTGTCTTTGTCTCAAAATAATCAATATGCTAAAGTGGCATACTTTGGGGAGGCATATTCTGCTACCCTTCATTGCCAAGTTTCTATAAAATGTAGTCCTTGCCAATAATAAATTCAAAAGATGCATTGGTGCTTACCGATAGGAAAGAAAAAAGGGCCCCAAATGACCTAAGATATACTGAGATATGAACTTCTATGGCACTGGAGTAAGTTTTGAGCTTATTGATTATTGAAATTCTGTCATTTCTGCAGAGAAACCAAACTAATTTTTACTTTAAAATTTGATAAGTATCACTTTAATTCTAACATATATCATGGTCTTAGATAATTTCATCTTTGAAATCATTACAATGCTTCCTTTTATGTGTTATGCTGTAAATACTATATCAATATTTTACATAACTTTATCACTTGGGTGAGGAAATGGCAAGGTCTCACCATTAAACCTCTAATACTGCTGTTTCCTCTCCAACCAATGAGATATTGAGCTCATTTCTCTCCTCTGTGTCAAGGAGCTTTTCTCTTCAGAATCAATGAAAGTATGATAACTGAATAAATGGCTGAATATGAGAAACCAGTCCTATCAGCATTTATGGCCCTATAAGAGTTTCACTGCACAGTGAACAAGTAAGAATTATAAGCCAAAACACTGGTAGTCTATAATAATGATATCTGGGTTGGGTTTCATAGCAGCAGTATAGAACTTGAACAAGTGAGAATTGATTTTTTTTCAGGCACAAGTGATAACCATGAAGCAATTATACCGCAAAAGGCATGAATTAATAGTAGCAACTATATTTAGCCCATTAAAATGCATCTCCCATTCTTCTCGTTTGATCCTTGCAGTAATTGTGGGATTAAGTTGAGCGTGTATCATTATCTTTAGTGAGCCTGAGGCCCAAAGATAGGTAGATTGGGCAGAATCTAACCAGCCAGAGTATACGAAATAAAAGGAAGAGAAGTCAAGTAACAATGGTGGAGATTCGCCCGAGCACGACACTGATATTTCTGAGGTTGATCTGTTCCAGCTGCAGTTTATAGCATGTAATTTATATTATCTGGGATTCCATTTATAGTGTTATAAACAACACCAGACCAGGGTTCAATAAGGCCCAGTTAGCAGAAACTGTCAGACATTTCAGGAATGTAACTGTGAATGAGAAAAAGACCTTTGCCTATGTCATCTACATGGTGCAAATTTACAGGAGCAGCCTGGACGAAAAATTGGAGGGCAGCAAGCAGCTTAAGTGAGGGCAAAGCACATTTTAAGGGACTGAAGAATAATGCTTGATCCACAGGTGACATCTGTTACAGTTAACCCCGTAAAGACTGTTAAAAAAATTCCCTTGGGCTTCCCTGGTGGCGTAGTGGTTGAGAGTCCGCCTGCCGATGCAGGGGACATGGGTTCGTGCCCCGGTCCAGGAGGATCCCACATGCCGCGGAGCGGCTGGGCCCCTGAGCCATGGCCACTGAGCCTGTGCTCCACAATGGGAGAGCCCACAGCAGTGAGAAGCCTGCATAATGCAAAAAAAAAAAAAAAAAAAAATTTCCCAGTTGGTTGGAGAACTAAGGCTTCAACCCAGTGATTTGTTTAACAATCTGTATACCTTCCTCTATGCTACTGACATTGTTGAGCTTTCCCTGAACCCCCTGCTCCTGGAAAACAGTGACAAGTAATTCCTCTCTTTTGTGTTCTGGGAAGGAGCTTACTACACAGAACCACCCTTCTCCAAAAGACTTAGGGAAGACTCCCAGATGCCCCCCTTGTTTACCTATGGCAAGACCACTACAGACCCTCCAGTTTCCCGTTCTTTATCTCATAAGTGATTAGCTGAACTGCTTGTCCCCACTGACGAATGGACAAATGCTTACTAACTTGACACGACCAAGGTTTAGTCAGGCTTCTCTCCTTCTCCCAGGCCCCTGAACTTTAGCCCACCTTTGAGCTTAAGCAAGCATTGAATGCATAACCCACTTTGCTTAATGGTCCCTCCCAGGGAAGCAGCTGACCTCAACACAAACATTTCCTGCTTAACTGCCCCATCATTCCACCTGCTTATCCCATGTTCCCACACCAAATTCTTTCTAGACTTGTTTCTTCCTCCCTGTAAAAGAAAAGCCATGTGCCTGATATTTGAGATATTTACAGATCATTTGGTCAGTATTTTCCCTATTGCAATAGTTCCCTTCCTCTTACTGCAAGTCTTTTTTTTTTTTTTTTTTTTCAAATAAAGTCTCTCCTTACCTAAGTCCACATTTGTTTTTTATTTGACACTGCACTGGCTCTCTGTTTTTAAGTCAATGACTTCTTATAAATAACAACATTTATGATTGTACCCCTCCTTCCCCTACATCCACATTTTGTACTACTCCTGGAAGAGAGGAATATAGCAAAAGAAAGAATCAGGGTAAACATGAAGAAGGATACTCTATACATTAGCAGAGGACGGGACCCAGATGTATCAAATAAAATTTTTTCTCTCAGAAAACCTAGTACACATTTTAGTACTATGTTAGCACCAAGTTCATATATCAATATTGAACACTATGGAGTTATCTTGGCTCTATTTCTCTCAGACACTGACTTAGGTTAGCCTTTAATTTGCTTTTAGCCTAAACGTTAACCTACCCTAATATTATTTAAGTAAACTTGAATCCCTTGATGCAAGTTTATTGTTTTTAAAATGTGCTTTTTTTTTTTTTTTTTTTTTTTTTTTTTTTTTTTTTTTGTGGTACGCGGGCTTCTCACTGTTGTGGCCTCTCCCGTTGCGGAGCGCAGGCTCTGGACGCGCAGGCTCAGTGGCCATGGCTCACGGGCCCAGCCGCTCTGCGGCATGTGGGATCTTCCCGGACCGGTGCACGAACCAATATCCCCTGCATCGGCAGGCGGACTCTCAACCACTGCGCCACCAGGGAAGCCGCTCTGTTTTTCTCTTAATGTGACATCTAGAAAACTCAAGATTTGACATTATTTGGTTAAATGAAATACTATTTGGGAGACCTGACAATGAATTGAGGATTAAGTTCCATCCTAAAGAAATATCACTCCTTAGCATTTTTCTATACAAGCAATATGACGCATGCAGAGCTGGCCTGTAAGAACATAGAACAACTTGTGATAAGATCTGAGTCATGAGAAAAAATTATCCAAGCTCTCCGGAGTTTAAAAGCTTGTTAATAATTCTTTTAAGTTCTGAAAATTGTGTTAATAGATTTAAATTTTAATATGACTTCATATTTCTGTCCAGATCTAGCCTTGGATGCAGTCATTTGGCCAAAGTTCTGTGAAATAACTTGTATCAAAAACTCCCAGGATTTTATAAAATATTTTTCCAGGCCACTGCATAGAGTGGAGAACTGTCATTGTAAAAAATATATTTAAAAGGAATTTTTCTCAAATATTGCAAAGTAGGAGTAATCATTTTCCTTTGCAAATTTTAAAGTTATAATTTATTCATAAAAGTCACTATTTTTTAAAAAGTCACTATTTTGTTGATGCATATTACATGATGCTATGTAATATTATATATATCAAAAAAATTTTTCCTTAAAATTTCGGATTGGTGGCAGTATTTTTTCAATTGTGATAAAATACACATAACAAATTATACCATCTAAACCATGTTTAAGTGTACAATTCAGTAGTGTTAAGTATATTCACTTTGTCATGCAACCAATCTCAAGAACCTTTTCATCTTGCTAAACTGAAACTCTGTCGTTAAACAGCTCTTCATTTCCCCCTCTCTCCTAGACCCTGACAGCCACCGTGCTACTTTCTGTGTCTGTGAGTTTGACCACAGGCCTATCTCAGAGATATTGTGGGTTTGGTTCCAGACCACTGCAGTAAAATGAATATTGCAATAAAGCAAGTCACACAAATTTTTGGTTTCCCTGTGCCTATAAAAGTTATGTTTACACTATACTGTAGTCTATTGTGTTCAATAGCATTACATCTAAAACAATGTACATACCTTAATTAAAAATACTTTATTGCTAAAAATGCAAACCATCATCTGACGACGCAGGGTTGCCACAGACCTTCAATTTGTAAAAGATTACAATATTTTCGAAGCACAGTAAAATGAGGTATGCCTGTAATCTAGATAACTCATATAAGTGGAATCATGCTATGTTTGTCTTTTTGTGACTGACTTATTTCACTTAGCATAATGTCCTCAAGGGTCATCCATGTTGTAGCAAGTATCAGAATTTCCTTTCATTTTAAAACTGAATAACATTCCATTGTGTGTATATAGCGTGTTTTGATTATCTCTTCATCTCTTAATGGACATTTGTGTTGCTTCCACCTCTTGGCTCTTGTGAATAAGGCTGCTATATAGATGGTAGTATTTTCAACCAGTGGTGGTACATCCCCCAAGGGCAACTGGAAATGTGTGGGAGGTTTTTGGATGTCACAATGACTTGGGTGCTACTAGCATTTTGTACCCAACTGGCAAGGATGCTAAATATCATGCAATATTCAGAACACAGATGATTCATATTAAAGAACTGTCCTGCTCAAAATGCCAGTAGCACCCCCACTGAGAAATTCTAAATAAGTCAGGTGGTTGTTAACATATTGGCTCAATCTTCCCCAGAATCCAGTGAATTTTAAAGCCAGTATGCAGCTGGCCTTCACTTAATGTGCATGATAATGCCCTTACTTATATACTTGGATCTAAGCCTCTACTCCTTGTGGAGGAAAACTCTACAGCACAGAGCTTTAGGGCCAGGCTTGAGTGCATCTCTGTCTATATGATTTCTGTTATAATGGTAACATATAATGTGTGAGGAAAGGGTAAGCCATTAGAACACTTCTTGACTGGGTAAAAAAAACTTCTCTTCTTTCCCTACACATAAGCACTGAAGCATCAGAAATGCATGGGATCTGAAGTAATATAAAAACATTAAAGGAAACCATGGTACCTGGATATGGGAATGGGAAACAGCATATCTGTGCTGTTTGTATGCCACTCTAGTTTGATGTACTATTTAAAAATAATCATTTATCAGCAGAAATGTTTTTTCAAATAAGAACTTGTGTGGCTTTTATGATAGTGATGTCCTTAGCTGTCTTTATAATTAAATTTCATATGTGTACACTCATAAACAAAAGTTTAGTTTTACCTGTTTTTAGAACTATGAAAATGAAATCATGTTGAATATATTCTTTTATATCATGGTTCTTTTGCTCAATATTATTTTCATAATATTAATCCTTTTTTTAAAGATTTGTTAAGGAATTTTCATAATCTCTGGAAACAGCTCTCCTTTGTATGATAGGTTTAATATATAACATAGGGGATTAGAGCCCTGTATTGAATATACAATTCTTGCTTTTCATTGTAACTCCAATAACTGGAGCATGATATATAAATCCAGTAAGAAAATTATCAACAGCAAATAGGATCAGGAAGTTACTGTAGAAAAAATAATATGTTTCCATGCAAAACCGTACATACCTCTAGGTTACTGGATTCTAGCCTTGTTCCTTACCTTTGAGCCATTTTACAACCTTTTAGGCTGTAGATAACTGATATATGTGTAAATTTTATCCTCTCTGATAGAGATTTAGGTAACATCCCCATCCCCACCACACATATACCTCAGCTCTGGAAAAACTAGCTTTGCCTCCACTTGCAATTGAATTCCTCTAACCATGTAAATTTGTGCTTTTTGACTTTTCTTTTGAGCTAGTTATACCATTTGCCTGATTCCCTCATATGAGTCAGAAAATCTTTACCACGTGGTCACTTTTATATCCATATGAGAGTTGTGATTTTACCTTTTTCTGAACATTATCTTTTAACATTATCAAACAAACAAAAAGCATTAACTTTAACATTATGAGTAGGGGATAATTTTATAAAGCACTCTCACCTTTGACAAGACTTCAGGAAGTCCTCATTCTTGTCTAAGGACTACCACTTTAGCGAAAATCATACATTCCTAAGGAGCAGAGACTTAGCAACTGTTCAAATCTTGTGCTTTGTAGAGCTGTATCTTCCATTCAGTTAGAGTGAATGAATCACTGTTAACAACCACATTCTTGAATGGTTGAATGCTAACGTACTTTTCTCACCAAAGCTACAATTTAACAAATTAGTGTAGATAAAATACTGCCCTATAACTTCCTGGTAAGATCCTCTTTCATCATCATAAGACATAATCGGCTAACAATATTATTGACTAAGTTTAGTGACATATTAGGAAAGGTATTACATGACACATTTTAATAATCTTCATGTACAGACTTATGATATCTAACAGGGGAAAAATCCCCACACATAACTTCAAAATTTCAATGTGACAAAAAAGAGATTGGAATTCTTAGTCCATTGACCTTAGAAAGACCCAGCATGTTGTCCTGAAGTCACTTCAGTGAAGGAAGGCTTTACAAGGTTGTTAATTAATCTAGGGCTGGCACCCTTTGGGAAGAATGCCAGAAAGTTGGAACAAAAAAGAGGTGCAGCTTACCTCACAGTAGGAAAGAAGGGACCTTTTAATTGGCTTAAATCACATCACCACAAAATTTATGGATCCTGGCCACTGTGCCAAAGAGGTGAGAAAATTTTAAATTAACTCATTAGGCTAGTTGGGAGGGGTAATACTCACCATTCACTCAGAAATTTCAGAGGCAAAGTTTACTAATGCAAAGGCATAAATAAAAGTAATGAAAAAGAAAAGTTCTGAGAGTTTTGTGACATACTCCAAGCTGTCCATTATGTCCTGAAAGCACACATTTAGGTTGGCTAGAATCTGTAAGAACATTCCCAGAGAAAATTTTCTCTTATAAGTAAAAAAATAAAAAATCAGTCTTTTGTATATTTTCTTCCTAGAAGACAAATTTTAATATGGGTACAAAATATGTATTGTACATATGCATTAAAAAAAGAATATCCACGTGAGTCTTATATTTGATTCATCATTTAAAATGTTGCAAAGATTTTTGACAGAAAATACTATGGAGTTTTATTATAAATCTTTATAATCATCTGAAACTTATAAAATATGTTTATATTTAAGATAATATAATATTGTAAATTCCTAATTCACCTATCCAGAGAACATCTTGGGAAACTTTAAAAATAATAAATTGTTATTAAACTGATTTTTCTGCGATCAAACGAATCACAAATTGAATTAATTAATTCATGTAGAGTCAGTTGGAAGACTCATAACTGAATAAAGTGGGTTTTCATAAAGCTAATTACTGTTTGAAGAATTGGAAAATAATTTAAGAGTTTTGGTTATGTGTATCCTTATTTCTTCAAGGACTGATAATTTATGTTTTGGATTTCCTTGACCTTCTACTTTCTTACTTTTTATCATCTTTCCTTATTCTCCCACATAAAGAAAATTTGTCAAATAAACTATTTTTTAAGATAAAATTAATTCAACTAATTTTAATGATATACATATAGGTAGAAAAAATGCTCTCCAGTGTTTTTCTTTTCCTGGACTTAATGATGTCCTGAAATTAGGAACCAGAATAAGTTGAAAATTTTAAAAAGACTGAGCTCTCCTCTTAGGGCAGAATTTCATCTTAGGTGATCTGTAAAGTCCACAGAGCGGGCAAGAATGTTCTCTTCTTGGGTAGCAGGCGAATTATAAAGTATTAGCTGAAAAAGATATTTGCTGGTAGTTCAGCACAATATTAGTATTGTTCAAGGAGGAAGAAACTATATATACATCTCTGACCTGCCAATTTATGTTTTAAGTTTCCATAGAATGATTTCCTACTCTGAAACAAAACCTTGGTTTTTCTTTGCCATAAAACCAAAGTAGGAGTTTTCTAGCATTATATCTATGTATATGAATTAAAGTATGGTTTCTATTAACAAGAAAATAACCAACCAGCCAATTTATGGAATTGAAAATCTGAAAATTGGTCAAAGTTGATCACAATTTGTAATGAAAGAAATAAGAAGCAACTGAAGAGGTTAGCACATAGGTTAGCTAATAGTATGTAGTAAACTTTTACCATGTACATGACATGATAATAAGGGATTTGTAGTTTTGCACTAGGTAGTACTTCCCAGTCTGTAGGGTAACATATGAACATTCAATGATAATTACAAATCAAATTATAAGTCAAAGTAATCTGTATTTATATGATTTAATTTTTGTAAGCTGCAGAGATTTAATATGACAATGCTGAACTTAACCCTGTGTTCCCCAAAAGCAGGGATGGCTGAGAAATCTCCTCACCATTTTGTTTTCAGATAAACCTTTAAAGGACCACATTGCACTTGAATATCTGAGATACGATTTACTCCCACTCTTCCTCAATGACTCATATGAGACCCATCTCCATCCTTCCTGATGGCTCTCATAAGACCTACTGATGACTTCCTTGTTTACCAGCTTCCATAAATCCCAGGCTTACTTCTTCCTCTTTGAGATGTGCCTCATGAATGAAAGTGTTACCTATTACAATAGCCTGAATAAAATAATCTCCTTAATTGTCCAACTCATTTTGTCTTTCAAAGTTTGGTACCAAGACTCAGATGGAATTGGACCCTGCCTTCAGGTCCTCATTTACTCCACCCAAATATAAAGGCTTCTTAGAGCCCTTTGTAATCTTTTCCTGACTGGCTGAGACACAAGGATGAGTCTGATTCCTATTTCTGTGCTGCACATTCTTGTCCATTCTAAGGATTTGATTTTGATTCTTTTTGATTACTGGTTTGATTTCTGGTGCCAGCTTTTTTGGTTTCATGGTCTGACCATTTGCGATCTGTGTAAATGAATTACTGGTTTATAGAGATCTTGTCTCTGTTGGGTGAAAGATGACATGAATCTGCTTTGTTAGTCTTTACTGTTTGTCTGTTTGATTATCTTGAGGCCAAATCAATGAAGAATTTCATGTCCACCAGGAAGTGGATACCTAGACTGGTAAGGTTTATGTTTCTATATTTATGCTTGACTTTTGCCTGAACTTTTAGGTTTGAAGCTATATTCTTTCTCTGTGTCTGTGTCTGTATATATGTCTGTGTGTCTTTAATTCATATAATTTACCCCTCATTGTGTGAGTGTATAATATATTCCTACCTCCAGATAGTATTAATAATGAATGAATAAATAAATAAACATATACATATTCTGATTGGCTTATAAAGATTAAAAACACACATTTAAATATAATATTCTTAAAGTTCTCAGACTATAAGGTGATTTAACTTCCACAACTTTCAGTGTACTTCATTTAAAAAGTATCCTTACAGAAATCAACTCAGAAATATATCAAGAATTCAAATTTACATAATTTAGGTAAGTCTTTGGCAAATGAGACTAGTTTTACATTTTTGGTTTAATAAAAACTATATCTTCTCTGATTTATCAGTGTAAAGTATAATATACTTATACATTGTTATTCTACTTGGGTATGAGCATCCTAAAATTTTACAAGTTTACTCAAATAAGCTAGCATTACTTCTTTCTTTTTTTAAATTGAAGTATAGTTGATTTACAATATTGTGTTAGTTTCAGGTGTACAACAAAATGACTCAGTTTTTTCAGATCATATTCCATTATAGGTTATTTCAAAATATTGATTATAATTCCCTGTGCCATACAGAAAATCCTTGTTGCTTATCTGTTTTATGAAGCTAGCGTTACTTCTATCAAATGTTTAAGATTATGAGAAAAGTGAATTGCGCTTAACCAAATCATATCATTATTTGACAAACTTTATTTCAGCAGCAATTATGTTTTGTATTATGTTAATTTGGACATAATTTCCAAGATTTAGGTAATTTAAAATCTTGTACTGATACTAAAGTTAATTAATTAATGGGTATTCATTAGATATCTAGATCATTCCTAGGTAAAGCGAAATACTGAAAAGTTGATTAGTGAACATAATTTATATACTTTTTCTTCTTATTTGTCTATGCTACACAGAGATTATAGATATTTGGATCTACTAATGAACACATTCATCATTGCCACTTTGGGAAGATACAGTATAAGAGAAATTTATGGATATAGACAATTGTAGGAGATTTTTGGAAAATGAATTTTATCTGTTGTGGTCAAAGCTAGCCAAGATTTGATGGGTTTTTAAAATAATATATTCAAAAAGAGCTTTAGGGTCAAATATTATACTGATACAAAGCTAGAATTTGTTTTTTTTCTGTTAAAATGATAAAAATTTTCTTGGATCATTAGTCTGCTCTTAATAAGAGTTTGCAAAATATTATTCTTTTTTAATCGTTATTTTTTTATGGTGGCATAGTTGACACATAACATTATATTAGTTTCAGGTGTACAATTTAATGATTTGATATTTGTGTATATTGTGAAATGATCACCACAAGAAGTATAGCTAACACCTGACACCATATATAATTACAAAACTTTTTTTTTCTTGTAATGAAAACTTTTAAGACCTACTCTCTTAGCAACTTCCAAATACGCAGTACAATATTAGCTATGGTCACCATGCTGTACATTACATGCTCATAACTTAATTATTTTATAACTGGAAATTTGTACGTTTTGACCCCCTTCACCCATTTCTCTGACCACCCAACCCTTGCTTCTGGCTATTTATCAGAGTCTTGCTACTGCTTTGTTTGATATTAGGCAACAATAGGATATAATTGGAAACACTGTTTATACAACCAAGGCCTTGAATGGAATGTCATATTCAAGAGTGATACTCATATAATAAAATATGACCAGACACTTTTTTTTTCTTTTTTGTGGTACGCGGGCCTCTCATTGCTGTGGCCTCTGCCGTTGCGGAGTACAGGCTCTGGACGCACAGGCCCAGTGGCCATGGCTCACGAGCCCAGCCGCTCCGTGGCCCGGACCGGGACACGAACCCTCATCCCGTGCATCGGCAGGCGGATTCTCAACCACTGCGCCACCAGGGAAGCCAGGCCAGACCCTTTTGATGAGCTAAGTTGACTTTATGGAGCCAATACTTACAAAGCCCTCCTGGGAAAACTGTTCTTGTACCTGGCTTACAGGGCTTTTAGGTTTATAGGTGAAGAAGGAGGCTCACTTCCTGGAAGGCCCAGGAAACAGGATATTTTGGAGACCTCAAGAAGAGAGGAATTTGCCTAGATCTGTGTTACTACAGGTGGATCCTTAGTGTGAGTTCTTGGCTTGGCTTTTCTGCCTCAAGGGGCTTTTAAAAGTTCAATCCAATAAAAAAATTGTGGCATATATATACAATGGAATATTATTCAGCCATAAGAATGAGGAAATCCTACCATTTGCAATAACATACATGGACCTTGAAGTCAGTATGCTAAGTGAAATAAGTCAGACAGAGGAAGATAAATACTGTATGATCTCATTTATGTGTGGAATCTAAAAAACAAACAAAAAACAAACCCACTAAAAAAGCAAACTCATAGAAAAAGAGATTAGACTTGTGGTTAATAGGGGCAGATGGTGGGGGGAGGGGGAATTGGAGGAAGGTGGTAAAAAGGTGAAAACTTTCAGTTATAAGCTAGGTACTAGAGATGTAAAGTACTACATGATGACTATAGTTAAGATTGCTGTATGGTATAAAGGAAAGTTGTTAAGAGAGTAAATACTAAGAGTTCTCATCACAAGGAAAATTTTTTTTTCCTTTTCTTTTTATTGTATCTTTATGAGAAGATGTATGTTAGCTGAACGTACTGTGGTAATCATTTCACAATACGTGTAAACCAAACCATCATGATGTACACCTTCATCTTATAGAGTGATGTATGTCAATTATTTCTCAGTAAAACTGGGCGGAAAAGTCCAATCTGAGTTTCCTTATGAATATTACCAGGAAAGAAAAACTTAAGAAGACCTATATGGTAAATGAACATTCTTGCTGTACCTATGTAAGTAATTAGGCCAAATCCAATGAGACCAGTCTTATTTTATGATTAAGAATAATCTTTCTTTGGGAATTCCCTGGCAGTCCAGTGGTTAAGACTCCATGCGTTCACTGCAGAGGGCCTGGGTTCGATCCCTGGTCGAGGGTCTAGGATCCCATAAGTTGTATAGCGTGGCCAAAAAAGAAAAAAAAATGAATAATCTTTCTTTGAGATTATTTTTGATGAAGAAGGTGGAGATTATAAACAGAAACTTTGTGTTTCAATGGGAAACTATGCATTATCTGTATCAAAACCTTCTGGGTTATCAGATTTGATATTTTGTTCCTTTTTGTAAATTGTGGGTAATTGATGGATACTCAACTGTCTTGCCTGGTGGAGAGATTGTATTGACTCCTCCCACCATGGAAAAACACAGTTTGGGTATCTCGCTGCAAATTTGACTGGATTCTGTTATCTTGCCCAAGTTGTCAAACCTTACCAAATTTTCAATTCTTCATGTTTCCATCAATAACTGGTTATAATCCTCCAAACCAAAATTTCTGATTTTTCTCCCTACCACCTGACTTGGAGTCACTAAGAGCTAAAACCTCACTACCCAGACACTTATGGGAACTCTAGGTTACCTTGTAGCTGACCCTTTGCTCTAAGATCTGAAAGAAGCTTTGCCAGCTTAAGTTCAATGACTTTATAAACTTCCAGGAACTCATCACCACAGCAGACTATGCATGGGATATAATTCTTCCTGGGAAAACCACTGTCTGGACCACTAAGGAAGTCTGGCAAAGTGCTTGTGTCATGCATATGAAAGGTATCCAGGACTGTGGACAACATTACTAAGAGCATTGACATCCCAGTTGAAAGCTTTAGGCAACTCAATGAGTGGTGCTGCATAACTGAAAAATTTTACTCCACCAGCCTCTCAGAATCCACTAGACTAGTCACTGAAAGTTCAATTTCTGGCTCTTTACTTTAATGCAACCATTTATATATTTCTCCTCTTTCATTTAGACAACCTTCTTTTAACATGCCTGATCCCGGAACTCTAAAACAACTGACCTTTGCCACTAACTCTCAAGAGATTGTTCAACTTGTTTTACAGGAACAATGACAACAAGAATCCTTGAGGGACTATATCTTAAAACATTGATCTGTCCCACTCAGGAGGCTTATGAACACCTCTGAGTTATCCAACAGCAATGATACTTATTCATCATGAATAAAAGAGGGGACAAACATTGGTGAAATTTATCTGAGCCCTATGCTCCTGGGAAGCAGTGAAGGTTAAAAAATCCCCGACCCTTATGTGTTCTGAGAATGGGCTAACCATAAAGGACCTCCATGCTCTCACATATCCTGAGATAACACCCACCTCCACTCTTCCTCAGTGACTCAGATAAGATCGCTCTCAATCCTTCCTGTGACTCTCCTAAAACTCACTGATGACTCCCTTGTTCACCTACCTCTATAAAATTCCAGGTCTTCTTCCTTTTCTTTGAGATGATCTTCCTTAATATAACATGCTTTCTGTTGTAATACTCTGAATAAAATCACTTCCTTAATTGTCCAGTGCATCCTGTCTTACACAAATGTCAAGAGCTAATAAAGTAACACATTTCATAGGCAAGAGCTAAGGCTCTTAGGTAGAAAATAACACCTTTACTAACATGGGCCATGACATTTATCAGAAAAATATTAATAAGATTCTATAGTAATCCAACAAATCTTACTATAAGTATTGTGAAATAATTCACTAAAATGAGAACTAAATTATTTTCAAATTTTGGCTTAAAATACTTTACCTATCCTTTAATCAACCCCATGGACCAAAAGGAAGTGATCATCACTACTAATAGCTGAAAATTCGGAACTCACCATGGGGAAATAACCAATCGGCCTTCAGGAGTGTTTGTGTAGCGTTTGCAGGTCTCTCTAACTAGTTTTGTCCCTTTGTTTTTCCTAAAAGCATTACTACAAGGCTCTTCTGAGTAAAATATTTGCTAATGGCTTGGAAAAAATAGAGAGAGAGTAGAAAAGAACATAGAAGAGGAAATAAATTAAAAATATGTAATCAAATCATTGCCCCATAGTTTCTCTGTGATCCCACTCTGGGAAACCCCTTACTGGCTATGCTTCTAGATGCTTCCCAGTGCTCCTTGCCATTAGGATGACTCTGGTTCCTTCCTTTTCTGCTTCCACATCTTGGGTCTTTCTAAAGCTCTATCACTTAATTGTTAAAAATTGTGAAATATTACAAACACATAGAACATAATGTTAAAAGACAATTGTCAGAAAAGGTAAAATCATGGCTCTCATACAGTTATAAAAGTGAACACGTTAAATAATTTATTTTATTCATATGCTCTGAGGGAACCAGGCAGATGTTATAACTAGTTCAAAGCATAGGTTTATTCCATATATTGTGTCAGTGGTTTCATGGGTGTATACTTGTCTCCAAACTCATCATGTTTTATACATTAAACATGTACAGCTTTGTGTCTGTCTGTCATACCTCAATAAAGTGGTTAAAAAAAAGGAAAAGTCAAAACAGCACACATTTATATGGAGTGAAGTAATGTTGAGATTAATAATAAACAGAGGCAAACTGTGTTTTTTATTTTGGGCAATGGGAGAGGACGTCAGTTAAATCTATATCAGCCAGGCTGGTTTAATAGACTCCAGAAATTTAATGTGACATTGTTTTACTTTATTTGAGCCCTGTGTCTTTCAGTTACCTACAGATTATAAAGAGGTGCAAAATAGCTCAAAGACAATGAACAGAGCTAGAATCTGATAACTCAGAAGAATGTACTATATAAGATGTATAGTTTTCCATTTAAATAGTTTTTTTTTCCTACAGTAGACATGCATGCAACCTATAAAAGAGAGATGATATTTTTCTTTATTATTTCAGATCTCCTTTTTATAAAGAAATAAATTATAATAAATACAATTAAATTGTCAAGCCCTTCTACTCCCATCCCCTTCCTACCCAAGAGTTACCACTGCCCTGAAGTAATTATATATTCCATCCAAATACCTTTTTGTACTTTTACTACTAATGTAAGTGCCTACAAAAATATAGCCTTTGTAATTCTGCATTTAATAATTTAGAAAATTATATCATTATATTTTTATCCATGTGAAAAATTTTTCCTCAACAATATATTTTTGAGATAGGAATGTGAATTATGATCACACTTTCCAATTTTAAACCATCCTGTATTTCTGATATAAAACATTAAAACCTTTGAGTTATTTAAAAACATATAGCTAAATTTGATTTTCTAATTTTTGGGTCTTTTTTTATAAGCAGGATTTGTCTTAAGTTTTTCTTTCTCATATTGCCATGGATGATTTTGGCATGAAGGTTATACTCACTTAATAAAATGATTTGGGTGATGTCTCTCTCTTCCATTCTTTGGAACTGTTTGTCTAAAATAAGAATGATCTAGTCCCTGAAGATTTGTTAGACTGTCATGTGAAAACTTTGGGCTGGTTTCATCCACTATCTACTAGGTTAGCTGGTGATTCAACTTCTTTAGGAGTTATAGATCTGTTTAGATTTTTAAAAATTTCTTACTGAATTGATTTTAGTTGATTACACTTTTTTCCAGGAAATTGTCCATTTTATTACATTTTTTACTTAGTTGATATAAAGATGTATGTGGTATACTCTTTTTTAAAAAAATTTTAATTTTATTGTAGTATACTTGCTTTACAATTTTGTTAGTTTCAGGTGTACAGCAAAGTGATTCAGTTATACATATACACGTATTCATTCTTTTTTAGATTCTTTTCTCATATAGGTTATCACAGAATATTGAGTAGAGTTCCCTATGCTATACAGTAGGTCCTTGTTGGTTATCTATCTTATATATAATAGTGTGTGTATGTTCATTCCAAGTTCCTGATTTATCCCTCCCAGCCATGTTTCCCATTTGGTAACCATAAGTTTGTTTTCGATATCTGTAAGTCTGTTTCTGTTTTGTAAATAAGTTCATTTGTATCATTTTAAAAATTAGATTCCACATGAGTGATATCATATGATGTTTGTCTTTCTCTGTCTGACTTACTTCACTTAGTATAATCTCTAGGTCCATCCATGTTTTTGCAAATGGCATTATTTCATTCTTTTTGATGGCTGAGTAATATTCCATTTTATATATGTACCACATCTTCTTTATCCATTCATCTGTCTATGGACATTTAGGTTACTTCCATGTCTTGGCTATTATAAATAGGTATACCCTTTTTTGATTATCATTTTTATTGCTGTAAAAAGCACATAATATAAAACTTACCATTGTAAGTTTTTTAAGTGTGTAGTTCAATAGTGTTAAGTTTACTTATATTGTTGTGTAACCAATCTCTAGAACTTTTTCATCTTGCAAAACTAAAACTCTATACCCATGAGAAAACAACTCTCCATTTCCCCCTCCCCCAGCCCCTGGCAACCACCATTCCACTTTCTGTTTCTGTGAATTCGACTACTATAGATAGCTCACGTAAGTAGAATCAGCCAATATTTGTCTTTTTATAACTGGCTTATTTCACTTAGCATAATGTCTTCAAGGTTCATCCATGTTGTAGCTTCTGTCAGAATTTCTTTCCTTTATAAGGCAGAATATATTTCATTGTGTTTATATTTTTGCTTCTTCATTTATCCATTGAGGGACACTTGGGTTGCTTCCAACTCTTGGTTATTGTGGATAGTGCTGCTAGGAACTTGGGTGTGCAAATATCTCTGAGATTCTGCCTTCAATCCTTTTGGATATACATCCAGAGGTGGGACTGATGGATCATGGTAATTCTGTTTTTATTTTTTGGGGGAACTATCATACAGTTTTTCACAGAGGCTGCATCATTTTACATTCCTACCAACAGTGCACAAGGATTCCATTTTCTTCACATCTTTGCCAACACTTATTTTCTGTTTTTATTTGATTGTTTGTTTGATAGTAGCCATTCTAATGGGAGTAAGGTGGTATCTCACTGTGGTTTTGATTTGCATTTCCCTAATGATTAGTGATATTGAGCATATTTTCTGTGCTTGTTGGCCATTTGTATATCGTTTTTGGAGATGTTCTATTCAAGTCCTTTGCCTATTTTTTTATCTGTGTTGATTTTTGTTGTTGAGCTGTAGGAGTTTTTCTATATTCTGTATATTAACCCCTTATCAGATATATGATTTGCAAATATTTTTCCATTCTGTAGGTTGCCTTTTCGCTGTTTATTGTGTTAATGGTGTACTCTAATATGCAACAAGTTTTGCCATAACTACTGTAGTCATGTATTCTTTTTTCGCTTTTAATACTGGCTATGTACCATCTCTCTCTCTCTCTCTCTCTCATACACACACGTACATGCACACACATGCACGCGCACCAATCACCCTTTCTCAGAGTAGCAGCAGCAACAACACCTGAAACCATCAGCAGCACTTCATTTCTCTCTTTTATTTCTGACAACTGGGATTGAGGATTACTCTTTCTTTCTCCTGAAATCAGGCCATGCATTACCTTTTTTTTTTTGGTATAACCAGCATTCCCAGGTGATTTTAGAGTTTTGTTTTTGATTTTGTTTTTGCTTAATCTGAGTTGTTATCTTTCCACAATGGACCAATGATCTTCCTCTTGAACTGCCAAAGGACTAGCTCCAAATTTCAGCTACTTGGTTACGCAGAGCAATTTAGTTGTCCCTTTGTTATATCTCCCATCTTCTAAGTGAATCTTCTCCAAAAGTGTTATGAAGGTAACCTTCCAAAGAAAAGACCAGAACACCTAATTGCCTTTCTCCCACTTTTAGAGCTCCCAGCTTAAATTGCAACCATTCTTAAGTTGACATTTCTTTTCTCTAGTATATATTAGATTAAGCCAAGAATTTAATCTAGCATATAGATTAGCTATTTCAATCTTGGTGTGAACTGATGAAAAGCAAACAATCAATGGTAGTGACAGTCCTGTATGCTGTGTAGGGGAGATGCTCCTGGAACCTTATCAAATGGACCAGTATATGGGGGGAGGGCAGGGAGTGAGGAGGCTTAACTACAGAAGAGAAACCTTACAGGCATATGCCCATTGTTTTCAAATGTTTTATGTGTTGCTGTGTGGATCATGAATTAATTTACTCTAAGTTGTTCTGGAGTGCAGTATAAGTTCCAATGGGTACATTTATAAAGATGTAGATTTTCACTAAGTAGAATACGAACTGTTACAAATAAATGGCTTCTCTTTGGCAGGAATCAGCTTTGGAGGAACTTTAGCAGAAGTAGCTGACTCTGTCACGGGTGTTCTAAGAAGATTTTGGCAAGTGGAGGAAGTTCGAACTAGATAGCTTTTCATGTTTCTTTCAAATCAAAGATTCTTCTTTTCTATGAAGCTCCCACATCTTGAAGCTCTTCTATTATTGCATTTTAGTACTGTGAATTGGTGGGAGATTTGTTAGCGATTAAAATAGACAGTTAACTATAGATTTTTGAGGAAATAGAAGTTGAAGGCTAGAGAGTATAAATAGATGAGCCAATCATTCTAATATTACTTTATGCCTGCCACTGTGCTGTTCCTCATTACTAATTCTCCTTTTTGTTTAGATGGATATACTATCTAGCCTGTATGAAACCTAGGGCCACAGAATTTATAAATTTATATCCCTGTTTTGTCATAAAAATGTTTTGGAATTCTAGCTTCAAAATTTGATTCTTTCTATGCCCAAATTAAAACCTTTTGTTTCTGAAGTGTCCCTTCCCTTTTCAATGACAGTAGGGCTTTTTCTCATCATGATGGTAGGTCCGTGTTTATTTCTGGTTGCTTTTTATTTTTATTTATTTTATTTTTATTTTTTTTTGCGGTATGCGGGCCTCTCACCACTGTGGCCCCTCCCGTTGCGGAGCACAGGCTCCGGACGCACAGGCTCAGCAGCCATGGCCCACAGGCCCAGCCGCTCCGTGGCATGTGGGATCCCCCCGGACCGGGGCACGAACCTGCGTCCCCTGCATCGGCAGGTGGAACCCCAACCACTGCGCCACCAGGGAAGCCCTGGTTGCTTTTTAAAGCTACGCTCAAGCTTCAGCTTTGAAACTTATTAACGCTAAGTGACATGGGTTGAAGTTTATCTCCCTCAAATTCATATGTTGAAGTCCCAGTACCTCAAAATGTGACCTTATTTGGCTAAAAGGTAGATGTGTTACCAAACAAAACTTGGGTCCACTCACCCATGCACAGTAAAACCCATCTATTGACACCAGGTTGTGCTGAAGGAAAGTGCAGGGTTTGTTGCAATTCCAAGCAAGAAGTCTGGGCAGCTAATGCACAAAAGACCCAAACTCCCCAATGGATTGCAGGGAAGCATTTTTAAAGCAAGTTGAGGGAGAGAGTCCCCAGGTACGTGATTAGCATGTGCACAATCCTCTGACTGATAGATGGTGAGGTAACAGGGTGATGTTGCAAGGTTTAACATTATCAATTCTTAGGCTCCAGCTGACCTGGTGGCTATGTGTTCCTGGTCTTCATGCAGTTAACTTCTTCCATCTGGTGGGGGTTTTAGCATCTGTATAACAAGATGTGCACCAGACACTGTTATCTATGTCCTTCAGGGAATAACCAAAGATTCTGTGACTCTACTATATGGCTGATCTATTGTATAAATTGTTACCAGTTCCCCTGTCCCAACTGCTATTTTTTGTTGCTATCAATTCATGTTCACATTCTTTCAATAATTAATTCTTGAGCCAGACTTTTGTGACTCAGGGGAGGCCTGGGAGACTAAAGCTTTTCTACAAACAAGAGGCAGGCAGAAGACATGGGGGTCTGTCCTGGGAAGGCCCCATGGGGTTCTGCTCAGTTATAATCCCCCTTTTCTTTGATACTCTTCAATCTTGAGGGGAACAGGTATGGGACAAGAAAGGGAATAAAGTTTTGGATAGAGGGGTTGATCATAAACTTGGCAGAGGAACTTGGTTTTAGGGAGACTTCATTTTAGATACAGATGTAATTTGTTAAAATGAGGTCATACTGGAGTAGAGTGGGCCCCTAGTCTGACTGGTGTCCTTATAAGAAAGGGAAATTGAAACACAGACAGGCACACAAGGAAATTATCAGGTGAACATAAAAGCAGGGATTGGAGTGAGATGTCAAGGAGCCAAGGAATGTCAAAAGATTGCCAGCAAACCATCAGAAACTGGGCAGATGCATGGGACAGATTCTCCTCATAGACTTCAGAAGGAACCAACCCTGCCAACACCTTGATCTTAGACTTTTAGCCTCCAGAACTGTGAGACAATAAATGTTTGCTGTTTAAGTCACCCAGTTTGTGCTACTTTGTTATGGTAGCTGTAGCATACTAATACACCAAGAGATGTGAAAAAACTTGACCTTACCACAAAATAAATCAGTGGGCTTTAGTTTGCAATGCAACAGAAGGTACCTTCTCCCATTATAATGATCTTGTGAAGTTCCAAAATAGCTTAAAGTCTTAAGAATACACTGAAGTCAAGTATTTGGTAACAATAGAGCATGAATATTTTATTAACAAATATTTTAAATAAGGGTGCATTACTATGCACACATTTAAATTGTTTTCATTTAACCATGCGTTTGCCCTTCGTGTTCCTTGTCACTGACAAATATCCAGTCAGAAAAGCTCTTAACTTTTCAGTTACAAATGAAATGTTTTTCAGTGAAGCAGCAGTTCTTCCTCATTAACAAAAAGACCCTTCAAATTTACTTCTCAAATAAAAATCTCCGAGAAATTGTAAAGTAACCCAAATTAGAAGTTTGTTGCCTGAACAAAAATTAGGCCTATGTGAAAATAAATTAAGCTGAATGTAATTTTATAAAAATAATAAATGTGATTCATAGGACAATTAAAACAAGTTCTGCCATGGGTCAGAATTTGAAAGTTTGTTCAAAAATACCAGAAGAGCTTTGAGTTACTGATAGATTATTAGGCTAAAATTCAGAAACATTAAAAGTTGACTTAAGAAGCATTTGACTTCTAGTTAAACTAAGCTATAGGAGAACTTTCTATACTCTGTATAACTAGAGAATATTTTTCACCCTCACCTTGAGAGATTTCTAGTGTATTCACTTGGCCAAAAAGTTCGTTCTGGTTTTTCCGTAAGATCTTGCCTGTAGACTCTTAGATTTGCGGGTTGAGGGACCAGTATCAAGGAGTAAGAGAGATTTTAATTAAGTAGTATGGATCATGTATTTTGGAGGCAAAACAGATCTGGGGTCACATCCCAGCTCAGTCACTTAGAAGCTGCAGACAAGCTTTTAAAATTTCTCAGCCTTGGCCTCGGGTAGTCAAGGACCTACTTTGAAAGACTTTAATAATTATGAAAATTAAATGTAAAATGCGTAGCACAGTTTCCAGCTTGTGGTAGGAGGTCAATAAGTAGTAGTTGTTATTATTAGTTTACTTTTCTTCCAACTAAATCTGATGTTATAATCCTTTCTTTTCCCCCATTTTGCTATAGTTGAACTTGGTATTCATTTTTCTTGCCATTTGTGAACTTTCTACTGCTAATTTTAAAAAAAGGAAAGAATATGGCCGTAGTGGCTTTAAGGATAAAGTAGGGTGGAGCCTGAATAGTGCTCCTCAATTATATCCATGTCCTAATCTCCACAATCTGAATATGTAACCCTATATGGCAAAAAGGACTTTGCAGAGGTGATTAAGTTAAGGACTTTGAGATGGGGTTTTATCCTGGAGTATCAGATGGGCCTGATGTACTCACAGGAGTACTTATCAGAGGGGCACAGGAAGAGTCAGATTTAGAGGATATGGTGATGTGATGATGGAAGCAGAGATTGGAGTGATGTGCTTTGAAGGTGGAGGAAGGGGCCAGAAGCCAATGAATACAGGCAGTCACTAGAAACTGAAAAAGGCAAGGAACCAGATTCTCTCCTAGGGCCTCCAGAAGGCACCAGTCCTGCCAAACTTTGACTTCAGTTCAGTGAAACTGATTTCAGACTTCTGACCTACAGAACTGTCATAGAATACATTTATGCTATTTTAAACCACTAAGTTTGTGGTAATTTGTTACAGTGGCAACAAGAAACTAATACAGGTAGAGATGGTCTCTTGAGGTCTGCATCTGTTAGCGGGTGTTACATCATAAACCACCCTAAATTACAATAACTTAAAATTAACACGTATTTATTTAGCTCACATGTGTTTGGATCAGATGTACGGTTCTGCTGATCTGTTCTGGGATTGGCTGATCTCAGATGGGCTTACTCATGCATCTCAGGTCACATTGCCAGATCTGCTGTGTGCTGGCTGGTCTCCTCTCCTTAGCTGGAGAGGGAAGGTTGATCTCTGTTCAACATGCTCCCAAGAAGAGCTAGTCCCAGCTTGCTCACATGGTGGGTGGACAGATTTCTGAGAGAGGACAAGGAAGGGTATTTGACTTCTTGAGGCTTAGGCTCAGAATTGACACAGTGTCATATATGCTACATTCTGTTGGCCAAGGCAGATCACAGGGTTAGCCCAGGTTTTAGTGGTTAGTGAAACAGATTTCACTTTTTTTTTTTCTCCTGTGGTTCGCGGGCCTCTCACTGCTGTGGCCTCTCCCATTGCGGAGCGCAGGCTCCGGACGCACAGGCTCAGCAGCCATGATTCATGGGCCCAGCCGCTCCGCGGCATGTGGGATCTTCCCGGACAGGGACACGAACCCGTGTCCCCTGCATCGGCAGGCAGACTCCCAACCGCTGCGCCACCAGGGAAGCCCGATTTCCCTTCTAATGGGAGAAGTTTCAAAGTCATATTGTAAGGGATGGGGATATGGAGAAAAGTGAAGAATTTGAGATATTTTTGCAATCAATGTACCACACAGCCTCTCTTGGAAAAACGTGTATCTTGGTTTTCAACTGATTTCCCAGCTCCTACATTTGGCCATCCCTTTAACCATCTCATAATTTCCTCTTTTTGCATAATGCCCACATGCCAAGGAGCTTCTGATAACCTACTGTTGGCTATCAGTTTTGAAAAGATCTGATCAACTAATTCACTTGATGGCATTCATAGCTATTTACCAAGTGAAATTTCCCCCCCTTATATTTATCTTTTAGTGACATATGTCTAACAGTTTTTGTCAAATTGATTTTTCAATATGTGATTCCAGGTTTAACAAGCCTCATCCATGTGGAATTACTAATGGGGTATTATTTCAAGACTTTTCTGAACTCCTTCTAACACAGCTCAGCTGAGATCTAAAAAGACCATACATTGCATGCTGCTTTTTCTACATAAGATCTTTCCTTTCTGTTTCTTTATCCAGGTGTTACACTTTTTGAAGAAATAATGGTGTAGGCACATATGTAGATGAATATTAGAGTAAGAGAAGTTATTGGGCTTGTGTCATGCAAGTTCCAGAGTCCAGATGGATTTGTGTAGCAGCTGTGACTTGATCAACTGTGAAGATATTTGTCCCAGGAAGCCTTCACAACAGCAATGCCAATTCCCCAAGAGCCATCTGGGTTAGTTTTTTTTTTAAAATTGAAGTGTAGTTGATTTACAGTATTGTGTTAGTTTCAGGTGTATAGCAAAGTGATTCAGTTATATATATATATATATATATATATATATATATATTTCAGATTATTTTCCATTATAAGTTATTATGAGGTATTGAATATAGTACCTTGTGCTATACAGTAAATCCTTGTTGTTTATCTGTTTTATGTATAAGTAGTGTGTATCTGTTAATCTCATACTCCTAATTTATCCCTCCCCTGTCCTTTCCTCTTTGGTAACCATAAGTTTGTTCTCTATGTCTGTGAGTCTCTTTCTGTTTTATATATAGATTCATTTGTATCATTTTTTAGATTCCACTTGTAAGTGATACCATGTGATATTGTCTTTCTGTGTCTCACTTACTTCACTAAGTGTAATATTCTCTAGGTCCATCCATGTTGCTGCAAATGGCAATATTTTAATCTTTTCTATGGCTGAGTAATATTCCATTGTATATATATCACATCATCTTAAACCAATCATTTACTGATGGGCACTTGTGTTGTTTCCATGTCTTGGCTATTGTAAATAGTGCTGCTATAAACATTGGGGCGCACGGATCCTTTATTTATTTATTTTGTGGTACGCGGGACTTTCACTGCTGTGGCCTCTCCCGTTGCGGAGCACAGGCTCCGGACGCACAGGCTCAGCGGCCATGGCTCACGCGCCCAGCCGTTCTGCGGCACGTGGGATCCTCCCGGACCGGGGCACAAACCTGTGTCCCCTGCAGCGGCAGGCGGACTCTCAACCACTGCGCCACCAGGGAAGCCCATGGATCCTTTTTTTAAAATAGATCTTTATTGGAGTATAATCGCTTCACAATACTGTGTCAGTTTCTGTTGTACAACAAAGTGAATCAGCCATATGCATACATATATCCCCATATCCCCTCCCTCTTGTGTCTCCCTCCCTCCCACCCTCCCTATCCCACCCCTCTAGATGGTCACAAAGCACTGAGCAGATCTCCCTGTGCTATGCTGCTGCTTCCCACTAGCTGTTTTACATTTGGTAGTGTATATATGTCGCTGCTGCTCTCACTTCGCCCCAGCTGCCCTCTCCCTCCCCCCAGTCTTCAAGTCCATTCTCTGTGTCTATGTCTTTATTCCTGCCCTGCCACTAGGTTATCAGTACCTTTTTTTCTTTTTTTAGATTCCATATATATGCATTAGCATATGGTATTTGTTTTTCTCTTTCTGACTTACTTCACTCTGTATGACAGACTCTAGGTCCATCCACCTCACTACAAATAACTCAATTTCGTTTCTTTTTATGGATGAGTAATATGCCATTGTATATATGTGCCACATCTTCTTTATCCATTCATCTGTCAGTGGACATTTATGTTGTTTCCATGTCCTGGCTATTGTAAATAGTGCTGCAATGAACATTGTGGTACATGGTCTTTTTGAATTAGAGTTTTTGTCTTTTCCAGATATATGCCCAGGAGAGGGATTGCTGGATCATATGGTAGCTCTATTTTTAGTTTCTTAAGGAACCTCCATACAGTTTTCTATAGTGGCTGCACCAATTTACACTCCCACCAACTATTTCGGAGGGTTCCCTTTTCTCCACACCCTCTCCAGCGTTTATTATTTGTAGACTTTTTAATGATGGCCATTCTGACTGGTGTGAGGTGATACCTCATTGTAGTTTAGGTTTGCATTTCTCTACTATTTGTGATGCTGAGCATCTTTTCATGTGCCTGTTGGCCATCTGTATGTCTTTTTTGGAGAAATGTCTTTTTAGGTCTTCTGCCCATTTTTTGATCAGGTTGTTTGTTTTTTTGATATTGAGCTATATGAGCTGTTTGTATATTTTGGAAATAAAGCCCTTGTTGGTTGCATCATCTGCAAATATTTTCTCACATTCTGTAGGTTGTTTTTTCATTTTGTTTATGTTTGTTTATAAGCCTTTGCTGTGCAAAAGCTTATAGGTTTGATTAGGTCCCATTTGTTTATTTTTGCTTTTATTTCTCTTGCCTTGGGAGACTGATCTAAGAAAACATGGCTATGACTTATGTCAGAGAATGTTTTCCTTATGTTTTCTTCTCAGAGTTTCATGGTGTCATGTCCTTATATTTAGGTCTTTAAACCATTTTGTTTATTTTTGTATATGGTGTGAGTGTTCTAATTTCATCGATTTAGCTGTCCAGCTTTCCCAACACCCCTTATTAAAGAGACTGTGTTTTCCTATCTGAGTTAGTTTTTATTTGTTTGTGATTTGTTGTTGTTGTTCTTCTTAAGATCTTGTCAAATCCAGAAAGTGAATGATGAATGAATGGATGAAGCTCACTCATTGTCACTGTTTTAGTTCAGTTCATTATCACTTTTTAAAATTGTGTTTGGAAATTAACATAGAGTAAAATTAACATTTATGGTCTATAGTTCTACAAATTTTAACCTATATATGGATTTGTTTAACCACCATCGTAATCAGAAAACAAAATAGTTCCTCTGTGCATGAATGTTTAAGGCAACTCTATCCACAACCTCAAAAAACTGGAGGCAATCCAAATGCCCTTCAGTGGGTAAATGGATAAGCAAATTATGGTATATCCATACAATGAAATACTGCTCTGTAATAAAAAGGATGGAACTACTGACACAAGCAACAACTGGGTGAATCTCACAATCATTATGCTGAGTAAAAGGCTAGTCTCAATAGGTCGCATGTTGTATGATTCCATTTATATAACATTATCACTCTTTGCTTGAACTTTCTAATCCCTTCCTGTTAGGTTCAAGTTCAGTGTTGCTTCAGTTTTCAATATAGCTTCAGACCATTTTGAAGCAAATGGTCTTTCAAAAATAAAAATCAAATCATACCATAGAGCTGCTTAAATCACTTCAATCATTCTGAAAATTCTTGGATATGATTTAGGAAGTTCTTTATGATGTGGGTCTTGCCTCCTTCTCCAGACTAATCCCCTTCCTCACCCATCCAATCACCAGTGTTCACCATATTACTACAGTTCCTTGAATGCACCAGCCTCTCCAGTTCTTCTATGTCTTTCCCTCTTGTCTAAAAATCCCACACCTCCCCAGCCACCTCATTGTCTTTCTTAGCACTTAAACTTCTAAGTCAAGCACTCAAGAAACAACTCTTCTGAAACAAATTCACTGATTTTTTTCAGGGAGATCATGGGGAGCCTCAAGTTTCTTAGTATGTATCTGTGATTATAGAAGTGCTTTAAAAAGGAGCCTGCCTAGGAATCCATTAAAATGATTTGCAAGGGGTAGGATTGGCAGGTGGGAAGGCTCTCTAAGGCAAAGTGAATTTCAGCTTCTTCATTCAAAGCTTGTAGAGATCACAGTTTAGGTCTCTGCCCACATTTACAAGTGGAATACACTGAGGAGGCATAAACACTTACTGAAACCTTTGTAGGAGCACATTTTGCCTGCCAGCAACTCTTTGCCAAGCAAACATTTTTAAAGAACTTGGACGATCCTGGCTGCCCCAGTGTTTTCATAAATATTTCCATCCGGCAGTCACAGAAGCCTTGCAGAAGAGAGTGGTCAACAGGAAAACTTGAAATGGAAGAGGTTCAGTGAGCAGCTGCTGAGTTGTAAAAATGTACGCAAAAGCATATGGCTGTCTTTAGGGCCTTAAGGCAACATTTTAATTAAAAAAATTTTTTCTTACCCTGCAAAGATCAAAACATATGATTCCATTTCAGAAGGTTTTCTTGTAAACAAACTCTTCACTTTGTAAAAGAGTGCATGAATGTTTAGCATGACATAAATATTTGTTTATCTAAATATATGTTTGAGATACAAAAATTTTGGCATAAATTTGACCTAGTGATCATCATGGATTTCCGATAATCTCTTTGGCATTCTTGTCTTATGTGTTCACCTTTATTTGGGAAGATGTAACATTTAATTTTCTACCATTTTAAGCTGAATTGCAGAAGGATATCTAGGTGAAAAGCATTCAGAATTCGATGCTGGTGCAGAATGCTGCAATTTGCTTACTTGAGTATAAATGCTGAGCTTTCATCACTTCTATATAGTCAGCTATGTTTTGCGTTTAATTCAAGTATTGAATTACATCTAAAAATATCTCCACTGTTAAGGTCCCAAACCTGCAGGCCATCCTTCTTATGTATTGGAATGGTGTTGGTTTAGCCACTAGGGATGAATCCTGTGCAGTGTGTCCCTTTATGTAGGCAAGAAATTCCCCATGGTAATCCTTTTCTTCTTGTTTGGAAAGGTCAGTTTTTCTGACATGTGCAAGAAATCTTCTCCAGGCATAAGTGGAGTTAAATTATGATAGCTTTTTCCTCCCTGTTTTGTTAGGTCCTCACCCAAAAAACACCACACACACACACACACACACACACACACACACACACACACACATATTTAAGGGTCCAACTGCCACTTTGAGTTCAACACTTCCCTTAGAACACCAGTGTCTTGGGATATTTCACCCCAAAAGTATTCCGTGAGCAAATAAATTTGGGCAATCTTGCAACTGTATCAAACCTCAGTTCTTGTAGATTCTCAGTTCTCATTAACATGCTCAACCCCTAATTAGCATTGCATAAAGATAGGTCTTTTTCACTTGTTTAACACAGTATTTCTTAACTTATTTGACAGTGGAATCCATTTTTTCTTAGCACGTAGCGTTTATTACAATTTTGGAGAAAACTTCTTGGGAAATGTAGTTTTAAAACTTCTATGGAATTTTTAATAAGATGAAGCCATCATCTAAATGTCCCCCTTCATAATGCTAGTTCTCAAAAATTCAAAACAAATTAATGAAGCAACCAAAAGAAACTCTACTAATCAAAATAACCACTGGTATGTGTAACGCAGCTAATAATATTTGTAGCTTCTAAGCCACTGGAAACAGAATTTTAAATCAGGCTGAGATGTGAAAGGTCTGTTAAGCTAGTCCACCTTCTTCAGAGATAGATGGGAAAACAGCTGACATGATGAGGTCAGTCAGTGAGAAACAAGGGTGGAACAGGAATTAAAATGTCTGCATCCGCAAACCATCATTCTTTTGATTCAAAAGATAAAGGCCCAACTTAGATGTTTAGAAATCATAGTGATTCTTAGTATTTGAAGTCCATTCTCATGACCTTCCCAACACAATCTGTAACTCTGTATCATAAACCTCTAAACAAGGATATACTAACATCTTTTAAGTTTCTGTTTTGCTACAATAGTTCATTTTGAGAAACATTTATTACTTAGTTACAAATATATGTATTTTGTCCTTTGTAGAGATGTTTTAAACTCCATGAAACTTAGGCATATGTGTGTGTGTGTGTGTGTGTGTGTGCGCGCGCGCATTCCTAACACACTTCTAAGTAAAAATGATTTTACAGTCCTTAATTTCTGGTAGTAATTGGAATTTTGTACATTCAAAAATATAGATTGACAGATTATTTTTTCAAAGAGGAAGATATTCTAAAAGACATCAAGGAAGCTCACTTGGTAGGACTTTTCCAGGGTAACACTTTCAGCCTTATGTCTCAGACCCTTTTCTCCCCACTGCTTGAAAAATCTAACTTTTACTCCATGTTTTTTAAATTGATGAAGGTAATTGATTAGACATCTACAAGCACTGGGCATTCTGTCCTGTTTCCTTCCCTCATGTGTGACTATGTTCTTTGGTGTGTCTGCTAGGATAATTTTTCTTAAAACTATTGTCCAAAAAGTCTGAATTGGAGAGGAGGGAGTTAGAAGCAGGACCAGGGAGACTTAACAAGCCCATTTAGCTCTCACACCTCAGCTTCATTGGCTAAAATCTTTATAAGCAAAAAAGGGGACATTTTGTCAAAATAAAAGAAAAAAGTAAAAAGAAAATTCTCTGTCAAGAATTGAAAAGCCAAAACCCTCTTAAGCATTGTGGAGCTTTGCCACAATTTAAGGTTTGAATGTATAGAGCCCAAAGGTCTCAGAGCTAAAAAATTCTTCAAGTATCTTCTGGTTTAAGGACCATTTTGCCAATTCCTGTAGTCAGAAGCTGAACACACTTTGAGAAAAGGGCTGCTCCATCTTTAATGTGAATTTAGACCACCTGGGGATCTCGTTAAACTGCAGTTTCTGTTTTAGAGGTCAGAGGTTGGGCCGTTTCTAACAAGTTCCCAGGTGATGCCAGTGGTGCTGTGAACACTTTGAGAGCTGAAGGAAACAACTGGTCTCAATGAAGCTGAAAGAGCTTCGTGATTGGCTCTCGAATCTTCAGAGCTGTTCTTAAGGTAAAGTAACGGTTGGTGGTTTTTTCAGGTCCTGGTGTTTTTGCAAGTCTCCCTGCTCCTGGCGCCACAGATACCTCTTTTCTGTGGCTTGAGCGACTGGAAACAAAACAAAAAGCAAGTCTTCTGGGACCAGATCCAGGCCCACCTTACTCCCTGGCCATGGCGTTGACCTTCCTTTGCACTAGTAAGTTGCAATTTATGATGTTACTCTTTCTACTCTCCAACAAAGTGGGTCTTTCCATTAACTTAAAAACACTTTATTTGTGCGTGCCGGGGCCCGCGGAGGGGGTGGGGGAACCTGGAATAGGTTAACTGCTTCTTTGAAATCTCCCAAGGTTTGATACGTAAAGTCCAGTGAAGGTACAATTCAGGTGAAGGTTTTGATAATTGTGGAAGCAGAGGGATGGAAAAAGAGGTATGAAGGAAGTGGTATGTACAAAGGATTTTTCTTAAGTAGCAAAATGGACATGGTGGGATGATGACTAAAGTCGGAATTTAGGTTTTAGGTCTCAGGTAAGTTTTCAGTGGAAAACGGCCTGTTTGGTTAGACTTATTCGCGGGGAATCAGGAATAATCTTGTCGACGACTTTGATACTATGAATTGCCCAGAAACTTCCTTAAACAATTTTCTGCCTGTTTGTTCATTTTATTCTCTATCAGAGGTAGCATGCAAATGGATGGAGTTTTAATTTCCTTTAATGCTTTGGGATATTTGGATAAAAAGGTGTCATCAAGTATTTTTATGATTATAAGCTCACATTCATTGCTCTGTGATAGAATGTCATTAGTAGAAGAGAACACTCTCAGTAACTCACCTCCAAAATAGAGTTTTTCCCTGGAAAATGCTTATTTTCAGTTTGGAACGGAAAATATCAAAATTTTCAAAGGCTCCCTCCAACATTCAAATGAAGTAAGATGTAGTTGTTTGCCTTTCCTTTGGCAGATAATGTTATTAGAAAGTAATCAACATTCAGTGTAAAACATTCAGTGTAAAACATGTAATCAACATTCAATGTAAAAAACATTCAGTGGCATTACGTAAGGACCAATTGTAATACCTCCAGAGCCAATTAGTTGCAAGTTAACCTTATGATAAGGGGTGGGGCGGTGGTGACCATGGTGGTGGAAGTAATTTACAAAGAATACCCCTTTTTATGTAAATTTACATACATTCTTTTATTTTTAGCATCTTTAATTTTGGGGGGATATGCATTTTTCCTAAGCGTGTTTACCAACTCAAAGCCAGAATTGTGTTTAAAAATATCAATTTAATATAACTTAGAGCAGCAGTGTTTTGTCCCCTTCCATTTAGTTGTGCAGAAAAACAGACTTCTGTGTGGTGAACGTGTGTTGAGATGAAAGCTTTAAATTGGTGGCTAGTAGCCCAGTTATGAGAAACTTGGCTGCCTGCTGCTCCTTGGTAATGTATTCTACAGGCTGTTGTTTTCTGCTGATCGCCTATTTACAGTGATTTACTCCAAATATGTGGGCGTCTTAAGTATATGGGTGTTGTCCAAAAAAAAAAAAAAAGTCAGTTTACAAAAAAAGTAAATAAATAAATAAGAGGGGGGAAAAAGTCAGTTTATTCTAAAGGATGAAATGAGAAGCAACAAACAATAGCTTCTGTTGATCCACTATTCTCAAATTGAAAAAAGACCTGCTATAGAGGCTTGGAGGCCAGCAGAGAAATCAGCTAACAGGGAGGGAACCCTCAAGAACCAAAGGGTCACCTAAAAAGGGCCCACTGCACACCCACTGTGGGCATAGCCCTGAAGTTAATGGTGTGGGAAAGAGGTAGATACAGCCTGAACCTTTAAGAAATGTATTAATCTAGTTGATGAGGCTGAATACTATCCAAACAAAATGATGAGCTCAATGGCAAATCAGAATAAAAAATGACACTGTACCAATTTAATACATTATGACACACTGGTACAAGATAAGGCAACACTTCTTTCTAGGATTAAAAATTTACTCAGAGTGAAAAAGCCTGGGGTGATTCTAACTGAGACCTTTCTCTAGTTTATATAGATCCATTAATCAGTGCATATGAGATTAATATTTTTCAATTGCTTATAAGTTTACCTATTATGTCATAATTCAACATAAAATATTCAATCTTTGAGCACACCTACAGTATGACAAGCATTGTACTAGGTCTTAGTGTTATATGGAAAGATAATACATGTTTATTGACATTCAGAAGCTCCAAATGTTGGGAGGTGAGCGACAGATGTGAAAATGTAACCGTAAACTAATGTGATAGTAATTATCGTATAAGAATAAACAAAATGATATAAGAACATAGAGGGTAGTTATCGAGTTTACTTGAGGGATCCAGGATAGGGTTCTCAGAGGAGGTTACATGAGGAATTTTAACTGCTCTCTGAGATGCAAGTATACCATAAGTTTGGGACTGCACTGATTTTCTAATGGAAGGTCTCCATCAAGAAGCAAAGTTAGCTTGCCATGGCATTCATTTAGTGATTCTTTGGTAGCCTTGCGTGATCCCTTTTGTTCTATTTTAAATGATCACAACTTCATTTACTTTTCTAGAATTCTGCTGTGTCTTGAGTTTAAAGCTAAAATGTCAATGATATGAAAACTTACCATTTTTCCAGTTCTAGTCTTTTCAAAAGTTTATGTGTAACTTTCTAGGTTCAATGTAGTGAGCTAACCATTCTAAGTATTTTAAGCAGAAGGGATTTAATATAGGGACTTATGTGTTTAAAAATGGAGGAACGAAATTTAGCAGCCTGTCACTGGGCTCACTATAGCTGAGATTCAAAGATGAGGAAGATGCTGTTGGCACCATACTTGCTGGGTCACATCCTCCTCTTATACCCACGAATTAATGGCTTGTCACCAGGACCCTGAGTCAGGCCACAGACAGACATATCTTTGTGAATGCTTTGCAAGCAGTGACAAATAGTCACAGCAGGAAGATGGCCTCCAAGCCATTTGATCCTCAGAGTGGGTCTCACTGATGGAAACTAATTACTGTTCAGAGACCTAGGTTAAAGAGAATATGAGAATGTAACTTTAGCCTTCTACATTGTGGAATATGAAGATATATAGAAGGGAAAGGAAATAAATGACAGCTAACAATTAACTGTTTTGTTATCTTTTATTCTTCAAATGTTACTAACACTTTCTTTGGATTTGATTAGTCTTGACAAATTGTTTAACTATAACCTAAATACTAAATGTGTTTTATTAGCAACTAGCTTACCTTTCTCATTAAACATAAATTTACTGAAAACTCTCTGTGCCAGATAAGTTCCCAGATGTTGAGGATACAGCTGTGTATTGAGTAAACCATGGTACGTGTCCTCAAGAAATTTATAGTCTATCAGGGAAGATAGGGTAAGAAATGACCCTCCCAAAATATGTACTTAAAATTATTGTAGGGAAAAGTAGGAAGTATGATAAAACATCAAAACATGGGAGCATAATATTGATTTGGATGGTCAAGAAAAGTTTTTCTTTTTTGTTTTTCTCTGAGAAAATAGCATGACCTGAAATCTTTGATGACAGCTAGGGGATGAACTGAGGGGAAGAGGGTTGCAGGCCAAGAGAAAAAGAGCTATGTTTGGAGACAAAAGTGATCTGGAACTTTCATGGGATTGTACAAAGTTCAGTGGCTTAAGGAGGCTCGATCTAAAGGCTTTTCCAAGATGTGATGAGTTATGTTTGTTTGTTTGTTTCTTTAATTGTTATGAAATATATACAACATGAAATTGACCATCTTGATAATTTTTAATATATTTTAAGATTTTTATTATGGTAAAATACATATAATGTAAAATTTACTATCTTAACCACTTTTAGGTGTACAGTTTAGCAGTATTAAATACATACAGTGTTGTGCAACCAATCTCCAGAACTTTTTCATCTTCCCCAACTGAAACTCTATTACCATGAAAACAACTAACTGTCCAGTGTCCCCTCCCCTCAGCCCCTGACAACCATCATTTTACTTTCTGTCTCTCTGAACTTGGCTACTTTACATACCTCATGTAAGTGGAATCATATAATATTGGTACTTTTCTGATTGGCTTACTTCACTTAGCGTAATGTCCTCAAAGTTCATCTGTGTTGTAAGATGTGTCAAAATGTCCTTCCTTTTTAAGGCTGAATAATATTCCATTGCATTTATATACCACATTTTGCTTATCCATTCATCAGTAGAGGGACACTTGGGTTGCTTCCATATCTTGGCTATTGTGAATAATGCTGATATGAACATGGATGTAGAAAGATTTCTTTGAGACCCTGCTTTGTCTAATTTTGTGTGTATACCCCAAAGTGGAATTGCTGGATCATACGGTAGTTCTATGTTGATTTGTTTTAAGAACTGCCATACTGTTTTCCAAAATGGCTGTACCATTTTACTTTCCCACTCACAGGGCACAAGGATTCCAATTTCTCCATATCTTTTAGGTATATACACAGAAGTGTAATAGTTGGATCACCTGGTAATTCTGTTTTTAATTTTTTGAGGAACATCATAACATTTTCCATAATGTCTGCACCATTTTATATTTCTACCTACAGTGCATAATGTTTCCAATTTCTCCACAGCCTTAACAATAGTTGTTTTCTGTTTCCTTGATAGTAGCCATCTCAATGAATGTGTGGTGGTCTTCATTGTGGTTTTGATTTGCATTTCCCTAATGATTAGCAATGTTGAGCTTCTTTTCATGTGCTTATTGCGCATTTATATATCTTCTTTGGAGAAATGTCTATTGAACTCATTTGCCTATTTTTAATTTTTTCATAGGAGTTTTTTTTATACTTTGGATATTAATTCCTTACCAGATATATGATTTGCAGATATTTTCTTCCATTCCTTAGGTGTCCTTTTCACTCTGCTGGTTATGTCCTTTGAAACATAAAAGTTTTTAATGTTGATATAGTGCACTTTACCTCTATATAATTTTGTTGCCTGTGCTATTGGAGTCGTATCCAAGAAATCATTGCCAAACTCACTGTCATGAAGCTTTTCTCCTATCTTTTTTCTAAAGATTTATAGTTTTAGCTCTTAAATTTAAGTCTTTGTTCCATTTGAACTTAACTTTTTATGGTGTAAGGTCCTACTTCATTCTTTTGCATTTGGGTGTCCAGTTTTTGCAATAACATGTTTAAACGGCTATCCTTTCACCAGGATGAAGTTTTTAATTTTATTTTACAATAAATGTGAAGGTTCTTGAGATAGCCCTCTCTCTTCTTTATTAATTTTTGGTTTATATACATATTTTGAATATGTTTATAAACAAAGTTTTTGGTATTGATAGGATTTTTCCAAAAATCTCAGTTCATACTTTGAGCTGTCCAACACTGTTCTTAGAGATGCTGGTCACCCTGCTTCATCTTATTCTTAGAATGTTCTCTTGCCATTTATCTACTTCCTCCTCTATGTTTTCTTGTCTCTTTTCACTACCAAAATGCTTAGATGCTTGGGGAACAATTCTTCCAACACTCTTGCAACATGGCATTTGTATATCTGCATTCCACTGAATGGGCATTCCTGAAGTTTCTTCTTCATGTCTTGTCTGAAGAGCTTTCCTTACTTAGTCGTCATTCTGCTCCATTTGACCATAACACATTCCATCCTAAACAGTTTTCTACACCCTCTCCCCATACTGACTTCCTTATATTACATTTTTCTGGTTCAATGAATTTCAATTCAAAATGATTTAATACCTCTCTTATCAGATGCATGATATATAAATAAAAAATACAATACTCCCTATCAATAATTTTTATATTCCTCTCCTCAGATTCTTCCTACGCTGGCTCCCTCACTAATTCTTCCACTTTCTTCTAGTATTTCTTGTACAGCCTTTAGTTATCTGTGTTCTTTTTTGTCCCCTTTCCCCATATTATAATTATATACATTCCCTCCCTCTTCTAATGGGCAGGGACTGGGACCTGTATGCCTCAGTTTCTAGTACAAAGTCTTGCTTTTGCAGAGAGTGGATACTAATTTACATGACTTGAATTATGCAAAGTTTGTAAAGATCAGGATCCAATTGATGATAGAAAAGCAGGTTAAAAAAACCCCACCACTCAATGTATGCTAGAGCAGAAGAAAATGAACCACAACAGCAGGCTTAAGAAGTGAAAATAGACTAGGATGATATTAAGTAAGACATTAAATAATATCCCTACAAATAAGGGAATTTTTAGAGACTTATTTCTGAATCCAGGGCACAAAGTTAGAAAGACCAAGGTTCTGAGAATGAAGAAACAGTTAAAATAGAAAAGCACCACCAAGTTTTGAAAAGACAAAGTACTCTTGGTCGTATGGCCTCAAAACGGAGTTCTAGAAGATTCTGCATACAATCTAAGTAATTACTTAGCTGCTATATCCATATACTTTTTTTTAGAGAAAGGTGAAATGAAACGATGTGAATGGGTGAAGGAGTGTTTTAGGATTCAGAAGTTTCTGATATTATTAAGCATTAATTACTAGGTTCTTACAGGAATCAGGATGGAAGGGGAGGGAAAATAGTTGATGGAATGATGCATGAGATAGAGTGGATGTTTCTGAAGAAGCACATGTTTACAAAAAAAATCACTGGCAGTTATATAATAGCCTTTAGGCAGGAGACAAGATCAAGTGATTTAAAATATAAAACAAAACTCACTGATTTTTTTTTTTCTGTATAGGCAGATAATGAAAACGTTTAACATAAAAAGTGAACTATTAACAAGAACAAAATGAATTGATCTATATTACAGGTTCTGTAATTTCAACACAGACACTCTAAGTGTCCTCTGAGTCTACAACTCTGTTTTGAGGAAAGCAAAAAAAAAAAAAAAAAAGCTTCTGCACAAACCACCGTGCTTTGTGTCATGTGACTTTATTGTCCTAGACAAAAGTAATTGATTTATGAATTAATGCTGAAATCAAAGATAAGCAGCTTGGGCTTCCCTGGTGGCACAGTGGTTGAGAGTTCGCCTGCCAATGCAGGGCACACGGGTTCGTGCCCCGGTCCGGGAAGATACCACATGCAGTGGAGCAGCTAGACCCTTGAGCCATGGCCACTGAGCTTGCACGTCCAGAGCCTGTGCTCCGCAATGGGAGAGGCCACAGCAGTGAGAGGCCTGCATACTGCAAAAAAAAAAAAAAAAAAAGATAAGCAGCTAAAGACTGGACCAGAAGCTAGATAGGTAGCCTGCCATAAGAACTCTCCCCAGTGTGGGTATGCTATGCTGGACCTTAACTGCCAGGCTTAGTAGGGTCCTCTCCTTTAGGGGATTTTGTATGTGACACACCAGTATGTACACTCAGGGACACACAAACAAAAGCAATAATAACAGATTTAGAGGACATAGAAAGGGAAACAATGAATAAGAGATAGAAATATAAGAAGAGAGGGCTTCCCTAGTGGCGCAGTGGTTAAGAATCCACCTGCCAATGCAGGGGACATGGGTTCGAGCCCTGGGCCGGGAAGATCCCGTATGCCACGGAGCAACTAAGCCTGTGTGCCACGACTACTGAGCCTGAGCTCTAGAGCCCACGTGCCACAACTCCTGAAGCCCGCATGCCTAGAGCCTGTGCTCCACAAGAAGCCACTGCAATGAGAAGCCCGCACACCGCCACGAAGAGTAGCCCCTGCTCGCTGCAACTAGGGAAAGCGCATGACCCCGTGCAGCCATAAATAGATAGATAAATAAATAAATAAAATTAAATTTAAAACAAAACATAAAGAAGAGAGAAGGATGGAAGCAACATGTGTCCATCGACAGATGAATGGATAAAGAGGTGGTACATATATAAAATGGAATACTACTCTATAAAAAAGAATGAATTTTTGCCATTTGCAGCAACATGGATGCATCTAGAGATTATCATACTAAGTGAAGTAAGTCAGACAGTGGAAGACAAATATTGTATGATATCACTTATATGGAATCTAAAAAACAAACTAGATTTGAATAAATTATGGTATTCATAATTTACACATAAAAGTGAATATCAAAAAAAGAAAGAAGGCAAGAAAGGCAGAATCATTACAGAGGAGAATAGATGCCTACTTCTGGTGGAATGATGGAATAACTGATTCCTCTGAGCTGATTGATTTCTTGTCCTGAGATATGAAGGACTATTATTAATTCCTGAGCCCTGAACAGGAAGCTGTTGAGAAGGGTTTTCTGTGGCTCTTCATTTCACTGGGCATACATTATAATACCATTTTATTACCTATGTTAATTTAAGCAGTTCTTATGGCTAAAAGATTCTATAGGATCATGGTGTGTAGCTTTGGAAGCTTTTTTCATATAATCATGAATTATGAACATCTTATTATGTCAGTTAATGTATTTCTAGAATATATTTTTTTCCTGGCTGCCTAGTAGTTCTTCTCATGAGTATACCATAATTTATTCAAATCATCCCCTTTTCTTGGATATTTAGATTGTATGTGATTGTGGGTACTAAATAATACTGCAATGAACCTCTCTTGGCTATAGTTATTTTCTTAGGATAAATTCCTAGGAACTTTGTATGTCAAAAGACATTATCATTTTTGTGTATGTGTGCTAAGCAATATAATTTTATTTTTTTACATCTTTATTGGCGTATAATTCCTTTACAATGGTGTGTTAGTTTCTGTTCTATAACAAAGTGAATCAGTTATACATATACATGTGTCCCCATATCTCTTCCCTCCCTCCCACCCTCCCTATCCCACCCCTCTAGGTAGTCACAAAACACTGAGCTGATCTCCCTGTGCTATGTGGCTGCTTACTACTAGCTATCTATTTTACGTTTGGTAGTGTATATATGTCCATGCCACTCTCTCACTTTGTCACAGCTTACCCTTCCCCCTCCCCATATCCTCAAGTCCATTCTCTAGTAGGTCTGTGTCTTTATTCCCATCTTACCCCTAGGTTCTTCATGACCTTTGTTTTTTCTTAGATTCCATATATATGTGTTAGCATACAGTATTTGCCTTTCTCTTTCTGACTTACTTCACTCTGTATAACAGACTCTAGGTCCATCCACCTCACTACAAATAAGTCAATTTCCTTTCTTTTTATGGCTGAGTAATATTCCATTGTATATATGTGCCACATCTTCTTTATCCATTCATCTGATGATGGACATTTAGGTTGCTTCCATGTCCTGGCTATTGTAAATAGAGCTGCAATGAACATTTTGGTACATGACTCTCTTTGAATTATGGTTTTCTCAGGGTATATGCCCAGGAGTGGGATTGCTGGGTCATATGGTAGTTCTATTTGTAGTTTTTTAAGGAACCTCCATACTGTTCTCCATAGTGGCTGTAGCAATTCACATTCCCACCAGCAGTGCAAGAGTGTTCCCTTTTCTCCACACTCTCTCCAGCATTTATTGTTTCTAGAGTTTTTGATGATGGCCATTCTGACTGGTGTGAGGTGATGCCTCCTTGTAGTTTTGATTTGCATTTCTCTAATGATAAGTGATGTTGAGCATCCTTTCATCTGTTTGTTGGCAATCTGTATATCTTCTTTGGAGAAATGTCTATTTAGGTCTTCTGCCCATTTTTGGATTGGGTTGTTTGTTTTTCTGTTATTGAGCTGCATGAGCTGCTTGTAAATTTTGGAGATTATTCCTTTGTCAGTTGCTTCATTTGCAGATATTTTCTTCCATTCTGAGGGTTGTCCTTTGGTCTTGTTTATGGTTTCCTTTGCTGTGCAAAAGCTTTTAAGTTTCATTAGGTCCCATTTGTTTATATTTGTTCTTATTTCCATTTCTCTGGGAGGTGGGTCAAAAAGGATCTTGCTGTGATTTATGTCATAGTGTTCTGCCTAAGACTTTATCATTTTTAAAGAAAAATTTCTCCCTAGAAAGTTGAACTAATTTATATGCCTACTAGAAGTATATAAAGTTACCATTCACTTTTATTCACATCCCTATCAATACTGGGTAGTAACATTGCATTAAAAATTAACCTTATGGAAGATAAATAATCTTATTCCTTCAACTGCAATTTACTGAATAACTGGTAAATTTAAGACTATTTTTATGTTATTAGCCATGTATATTTAGTTTCTTTTTGGATTACCTGTTCATATTCCCTTACAGTATTTCTACGAATGTAATTTTCCCCCATTTTTGTTTGTCAGAACATTTGTGTAGTAAACTAGTAACTCTTTGTCCTAATGTTTAATTTTTTTCTCCTAGATTATAACTCAACTTTCATTAAAAAATGATATTTATAGCATTTATATTTATAGCATACAATATAAATTTTTATAAAATTATATTGAAGCATATCACTTTATATTTTGAGATTCTTTCCAGATTATATGATTCTGCTGTGTGACATAAATCTCCAGGGGGAAACTAAAAAAATTTTTTTCTCACTAGGTAATAAGAAATACCAATTAAAGATTAAAAATCAGATAACTTCAGGCAGTTTCACATAGTAATATTATACATGTTTGAAAGTTTCATTACTTAATTTATATAAAATAACAAGTAGCTAAATATGTGAACTGATCCTTTTTCAAGTTTTATAACATGATTCTCTTGGAATCACAAATGTGTTATTAAACTCTCAAGAGGCATATCTTGTGATATGTTCAAAATGTTATGAATGCTGTATTTCCTCATAATATGTGTAATTTTTTGCATAAAAGTATATATTCAGATGTCAAATTACTTAGAGAAAATAGTGATGGGAAGAAACAGATTTACTAAAGTAAATCACATGGAGTCAGACTCTTAGGGAAATCTGCATATGCCCTTGATGTCAGAGAAACCTTTTACAATAGATCTGATAAAAGTTATTGTTTACTTGGTTTTCCTTTCACCCATTATTTCTTCTGGGAATAGTTCAGATGATGCAAGAGCATTACTGCAGACAGGATGGCTCTGCTTACTGTAATGTTGAATTCATCAGAAGTTTAAAAAAATAGTTTCAAAAATTCTCAAACATTTGTTGTGGGAGCATCAGTGGAAGATTTAATCATGATCACATTTTTGAGAATTATTTCAAATATGTTTTACGTGTCTTCCTTATAGTTCTGCATTGCTCTGATTAATTTATATTTGTAACTCTTTACCATAAGAATGCTCTAGAGTGTGCATATTGTATTTTCCATGATACAAAATTAGCTGAAAAAAAATCTGTTAGGAAAGAAAAGATAGAGTGGAAATACACACACACACACACACACACACACACGCATGTGCGTGCTCATATAAGGACATAATGATGGCTACGCTATCTTCCATTTCATACACTAGTTGTAAGTTTCACCTTAAAAAATATATGGCAAAATGTATAGTACTTTTCTGTGCCATCATTTTACTAGCTGATTATAAGCTATAGTGTTCTATTTTCTCCTTATTTTAGAATTCTAGTCCTGTGTTTCCAGCTACACTACAAATTCTATGTTTCATTATATAATCCACATAAACTAGCATATTTTCAAAAGTAGATATATCAGGTGCCATACAGTTCCTTTGCTGGAACAACCCAATTATCCAAGTGTAGCTCATGACAGACTATTCATGACAGAGTATTCCCTTATTTTATATTCACCTGCAAATAGACCTTGAAAGCCTCTTAAGAGGATCTAGTTGTGGAGTCCAGTTACTTGCATTCCTTTTATTGAAGAATGTGCATCTTTTATGTGAGGTGATCCTTTCTGTTAATTTGTAGATGATAACCTGTAAAACTAGGTTATATGAAGCCAGATTTCCTTTGCATCAATACCTGATTAAATCCTAATAATAAACTTGTTGGTTTGGTATTTTCTAGTCACAGTTCTCAGAAGGAACTGGGAATCAAAGAGGTTAGTTTGCCCAAGGACACAAACTAGTAAGGTGGATTCATGTTTCAAACCAGTGTCATTCTGACTCTGAATCCCATGCATGTTTCCCCAAAACCATGTTGGTATATCACTGAAGCTTGGAAGGTTGAGAAAACCCTTCACTGAACTGAAGCTTGCAGAATGCAGATTACTGGGCCTGTGTGTAAGCGAGGAAAGGGCATTTCAGGCAAAGGATATAGCATAGATATATGCCACATTCAAAGGCTCTTGGTGAGGCTCAGGGTTTCTAAGTCTCTGCACTGTTGACATTTGTGACTGGATAATCATTTGTTGTGGGGGCCTGTTTTGAACATTGAAGGGTCTCTATCCACCAGATGCCAGTGGCACCACCACGCCTAGTTGTGACAACCAAAAATGTCTTCAGATATTGCCAAATGTTTCCTGGGGAGCAAAATTCACCAGATTGAGAACCACTCATTTAAAGGGTAGAGTATGGTGGGAAGCAATGTGTCATTAGGGCCGTATCTTTTGAAGAAGTAGGGAATAAAAGTGGAAATGTCTAAACAAGGAGTTACGTGATGAGATTTTCATTCTGAAATGCTGAGGAGCAGTTAGAAAATTATAGAACAGTCCAAGGAAGAATTAATGCGGGGCCCTAAACTAGAACAGTGGCTGTAGGAATGGAATGGATGGAAGAAATCTGAGAAAAGTCTTAGCTGATTAGACTTAGGGGTTGGCGTTGGGATTGAAAAAAGTGAAGTTGCTTTGGTGAAAGAAATAAGGAATCCCATTTTGGGCATGTAGATTTAGAGGGGCTAGTAGTATATCAAGGAAGAAATACCTAGTGAATATTTCTAGATCTTAGAAAAGAGCTCCATAGGTAATCAATGTTTAAGTGGGAGTGGATCCTGTGGGAAAAGATGAGAAGATGAATAGAGTGAGAAAATGAAATGCTTAAGTAGAGAACCATGTGAAACATTAACAATTAAATTAAGAGGTCTTAGAGTAGGAGGTGCCATAAAGACTAGAAGGAGGTGCTGACAAGGTAGGAGAAAGGAGGTGTCACAGATACGATGCAGAGAACAACAGTGCCAACTGTTCATGAATATTCGTGTAAGTTAACTCAACATGGTTTTTGTTCTTTGGTAGCATGGAAGTCTTTAGTAACTTTATTAAGAGCTGTTATAATGGAGTGGAAAAGATAGAATCCAGTTTGCTTTGGGCTACTCAGAAGCCCAGGGAATCTAAGCCTGAAGAGAGTGAAGCACTACTTCCTCTGAGCTCATAATAACACATTACTGTGGGAGACTCAAGCTACTCCTATTGTTTTGGCCATGAGATATAAATGGACTGTTACAAACAGGCCTGACATATGAGGGTCTGGAAGTAATTCATCCACTGCACTCTGTGTTAATAGGGCCCATGTAAGAACATTTTGTCCAGGTTTGTTCATATCACCTTCAAAAGGACTTGTAGACATTTGTTAAAAATGATCAAAGATACAGAAAATAACTCCTATGGCGGAAAGCTGTTTTGTGGGTATTTTTAGCTTATAAGTGGAAAACTTACAGTGTGACTTAATTACAGTTTTCTAGAATATGAGAATTTGTATGGACAAGATGCATATTGGATATTTCCGTGCTCGCATAAGAGAAATGGGCTTAAATAAAACAAAAAAGATGTTCTGGAAATGGCTACCAAAGGAGGTTTTGAGATTCATATTTTTCAGAAGATAGTGTCCATTATGTAATGTAAAAACTATTCCATTAAAAAGGAAATTTACCAAGTAAAATGCATTTCCTTGATTTATTAATATTAACTTTCAGAATTCTGATTTACATGCATTAACTTCCAAGAATCAGGTACAGTGCTTTGATTTATACGTCATGCATGTAAAAGTTTTTATTAATGAATCCTAAATTTTAAAGTTGTGATTTAGTATGTTAGTTTATAAATCTTATCTTTAAACTTCCAATTTAGTGGTGTGATTTATGGGTGTCAAGTTTCATGCTATTTATGAATCATAATGTTAAAGTTCTGATTTAATATGGTAGTTACTGTAAGAAGCATTAGTGCAATAAAATGCAATTCTTAAGAGACTAAGATAAAGCTGATCGATATTCCTATATGCAGCACCCTGTACATAGGCTCAGTTACAAAGCCATCCTCAGTGGTATATTTTGAATAGAATGCTAAGATAAGGCTAGAAGAGAATTCAATAGACTTTTAATAAATCGCGTTGAAGGAACTGTCTTCCCTTTTAATTAGACCCTTCATGGTAAAGTGAACAGTTTCAAACTGTTATACCTCTTACAATTTATTTTATTAAGTTGGCAACAAAAGACATTCTCAGCTTTTCCTTATGACTGATCAATGTCTTAGTAAGATGGTTAAGTTTTCTCAGGAGACATACCTCCATCTTTGGCTAATGTGGTTTATAGCAACCTTGAAAACGATTCTCTCATATCAGTTAGGCTGCAAACAAGTATTTGGTCACAAAATTACATGAATACCACTAGACAAGCTCATATCGCACTTCTCACCCCAACTCTTCTTCCTCATCTTCCACTCCTTCACTGTCCAATATTGTAACTGTCATCTATGTGTGGCTATGGAGCGCTTGCAGTGTGGCTGGCTGATCAAGATTGAGATGTGCTGTAAATGGAAAATACAGATCAGATTTTGCAGAGGCAAAAAATGTAAAATATCTTGACAATTTTTATGAGTTGTAGGAGCTACATGGAATTATGGTATTTTAGGTAGATTAGCTTGAACAAAATAAACTTCATTTGTTCCTGAAGTGTGGGCTTCAGTAGTTGCAGTGCGTGAACTCAGTAGTTGTGGCTCGCGGGCTCTAGAGCACAGGCTCAGTAGTTGTGGCACACAGGCTTAGTTGCTCCGAGGCATGTGGGATCTTCCCAGAACAGGGATCGAACCCGTGTCCCCTGCATTGGTAGGTAGATTCTTAACCACTGTGCCACCAGGGAAGCCCCCCTTGCCCCGGTTTTTTAAGTAAAAATGCAAGACACATTTTTCATTTTCACCAAGGACTTTATTGAACAACGTATGCACCCTTTTGTTCCACTACCCTCTGCCATTTGTCAAGCAACTCAATAATTCCATCTTCCCAAAACTTTTTATCTTCTTGAGCAAAGAAATGTTCAGGTACCTTTTACAGTCTGCTAGGGAATTGAAATTTTTTCCATTAAGAGAATTTTGTGAAGACTGAAATAATTGGAAATCCGAAGGTGCAATGTCTGGCGAATAAGGCTGAGGAATCAGAACTTCCCAGCCAAGCTGTAACAGTTTTTGCCTGGTCATCAAAGAAACATGCAGTCCTACGTTATCCTGATGGAAGATTATGTGTTTTCTGTTGACTAATTCTGGACATTTTTCGTCGAGTGCTGCTTTCAGTTGGTCTAATTGGGAGCAGTACTTGTTGGAATTAATCGTTTGGTTTTCTAGAAGGAGCTTATAATAGAGGACTCCCTTCCAATCCCACCATATACACATCACCTTATTTGGATGAAGATCGGCCTTCGGTGTGGTTGGTGGTGGTTTATTTCGCTTGCCCCACGATCTCTTCCATTCCACACTGTTGTACAGTATCCACTTTTCATCAGCCGTCACAATTTCTTTTAAAAACAGAACGTTTTCATTACATTTCAGTAGAGAATCGCATGCGGAAATATGGTCAAGAAGATTTTTTTTGCTTAACTTATGTGGAACCCAAACATCAAAGCGATTCACGTAACCAAGCTGGTGCAAGTGATTTTCAGCGCTTGATTTGTATATTTTGAGTATGTTGGCTATCTCCCACGTGGTATAACATTGATTGTTTTCTATTATTGTTTCAATTTGATCGCTGTCAGCTTCAACTGGTCTACCCTACCATGGAGTATCGCAGCGAGAAATCTCCAACATGAAACTTCACAAACCACTTTTGACACGTTCGATCAGTCACAGCACCGTGCCCGTACACTGCACAAATCTTTTTTTGCTTTTCAGGTGCATTTTTACCTTTCTTGAAATAATAAAGCACAATATGCCGAAAACGTTGCTTTTTTTCTTCCATCTTCAATATTAAAATGGCTCCACAAAAATTCACCAATTTTGATAAGTCGTTTTTTAAATGCACACTGATATGTCACCTGTCACATACAGTCTAACAAAATTGTTTGGAATGAAATTAGAGACAACTAAGTCCTACTAGAGCCATCTTACGGAAAAAACCGAAGGAACCTTTTGGCTCACCCAGTACGTTTCAATTGAACAGCAGGGCTCTAGTCCTTCCACTGTTTTTCAGAATAAAAGCACCTGCGAACTGCAATCCCTTCCCAAAAGTTCACTCATGATGTTATGATCAGCATACTAAAAGGAGAAAGGATGGTCAGACAAGAATATAATTTGTCTCCCTTTACCCTGACCAACTTGATTCTCATGAAGTGAGATATATAACTTAGAGACAAACATTATTGTTTACTGCATTTGGTTTTTCCTTCCTGGAATGGGTCATAATTTCACTTAATCTTTCTAAGTTAGCGTTTATTGACTGCTTACTATGACTTGAATTCTTATGTGAAATGCTTTCTCTATATAACATTTCATTGAATCCGCATTACAGCTCTATAAAGTAGATTCTATTAATACATTGCTACTATTAACATCGACTCTGAGGCACAGATAAGTAACATGATAAAGATCACACATTGGCAGAGTTCAGAGTCGAACTTAGAATCTATTTTCTATACTCCATACGTTAAACAGCCGTTCAAGGCAGACTTTTGGATTCTGCAGCTATGAGCCATGCCCCAACTTGTTTTCTAAAAAGGGATATGTAAAGCAGAAATGTCAGGATCTCAGCCCAAACCCCTTACTTTATACTTTACATTCTTGCCTTTCTTTTTGACTAAAGATATGTTAGGAAAACCAGCCAAGGCATTCTGAGCAAGGGGTAGTTTTGTCAGGCAAGCTATCTGGTCATGCCAAGCTCCAAAGCTGGGGCTCCAAATAAATCTAGTGGAACACAAAAGAAGTCAGTATTCTGAAGATATGATGGAGCTTTTCTGTTCCTGTTTTCCTAACAGAAATGGCCATTAGTGGCCTTCGGGGACTTCCGCCTTAATTAGAAGTAACCTCTCAGGTGATGGTAGCTTATCTAATCTTGCCTTTCACATGTTTCTGAAAAGCAGAGCAGGAGATTGGCAGCTTCACATTTTTAATTTGGTCGTGTTCCATGTATCTTTTTAAACGACAGTCATTCTGCTTTGCTTTACTACAACTCCAAAAGCAAACTCTAACTTGGCTTTGAATGTTCCATTCTCAAGAGATAATATGTAGAGTTCAGAGAAATTCACTGAAATATTTAATAATAATATACTTGGAATTGGAAAATGGAGTTTTGAATTTAAATCTGAGCCAGAAAGTATCTTTTAAGCTCACTGAAGGGAAAATAGCACCTTGATGTAGAGTGACCATAACAACATCCAGAAAAACCCCAGCCAGTCAAAGCAATAAACACAAAAAATCTGTTACTAAAAACTGAAACTCTGCGTGATGACAAAAAGTAAAATTTAATAACACCTCCTTGTTGTTGAAGTGAAAATAACTATATTTAAAAGTTCTGACTAAAAATAGAGATAATGCACAGTATTTTTTCTTTTTCATAGATGTAAAATATATAATAAAGTGTTAGATGTAGTAGTCCGCACGCTCAAAAGGTGAAGATAAATTGTGAGCAAACTAGGACTCTAAAGACATTTTAGTATCTTCCGAGTTAAATTCCTCGAGGCCGTTACCAAATAAAAATTTAGTTGTCTTGTGCAATGTAATAGCTATTCTTTTCTTGCTAGCTAGCACAAAAGCACTATATAACAATGAGTTTGAGTGTTCTTTTCAGACATTGTCAAGGATCATTCCAGGACCAATAATTTCACCATCAATGAAAGCTTTAATTAAAGCAGGGAAAAATAAAAACTGCAATAAATGGCATACCAAACTTCAACTCTGTATGCATGTCCTACCAATGTTAATTTTATCATTCAGAGAGGAAGCATGATAAAATGCTCAACACATGTCACTTATTTTCATTTAAATTTCAAGTTTCAAAATATTATGTCTGGGTTATTCCTTAGGATATATTATGTAAACACCACTGATATATGCTGAAGAAAATAAACATTAAATCAAGTGGAGATGATAGATCAGGATAACAGAGTGAGACTTGGTTTTAGTCATTTACATGTGCACTGATCATTTCAACTTTTAACATTTCATAATCTCACCAAAGCTCACACAGCTTCCCAGATCCTCTTATCGTTTTCCTTTGTTGAAAAGTATCATTTCACATCTGCCAATTGTCTGTGGTTCCCAGATTTCACCTGAAAATTCAGCAGGATGTTAAGTTTCTGGAGCGTCCTGACTAGAAAAAATATGTAATAGATTGCATTCTTGTTTAGAAAATCTTCACTCCTCTCCCTCACCCCATCATAGAAGGAGTGTACTTCACTGCCGCCTTGATGATGGGTTCGCCATGTGATTTATTTTGAGCAGTGGAATGTGGAGGGGAATAACAATATGCCAGTTTTAAGTGGAGACAGTCCTGAAGAGAAGTTTTAAGAGGCACTGAGAGTTTCTGTTATACTCTGACCCCTGCATGAGAACACTTCATTATAGGTAGGAGGTGTTTCTTCAACTCTGAGTCCCCAAATAAGAAGTCCCTTGAACCTGAAAACTACCTGAAACTGAGTTATCACAGCTAACCTACAGATCCATGATCAGGAAATAAAGGTTTCTTGTGAACCAATGAGATTTTTGATTTGAATATTATAGAGAATTATCACAGTAAAAGCTTTTACAGAATGTAAGGAGAGTGAGGGCTGTCAATCTAAGGATGATCTTGGAATTCCCACAGTCAAGCCAACAATTATATAAGATGATAAAATTTAGAACTTGGATTTGTCCCATGATATTTTCTTCACAAGCTGAGAAAAGTGGAAATAGTTATATAGGGTACAAGATAGGACAACAGCCTTGCTATTTGTGTCACTATGTCCAAGTATTTAATAAAATATCTAGATATTGCGATATGTCTGTCTAGCTATCCAGCTATCATTTATCTGGTTTCAAAGCCTATAAAACCATATAACAAAGGAAGCAAACTCTTTTAGAGAACACTTTGGTAACTCGCCCAATATAATGGTGGATGTAGGTGGACAGAGTCTCTGATTACCTTTCTCCACGTGGGAGTAAGTCGGTGCTAGAGACAAAGCAGTGCTTGAAATTCCTTTTTTGAAATTAATTTTTCTGGGAGTGTAGTTGATTTACAATGTTGTGTTAGTTTCTTCTGTACAGCAAAGTGAATCAGTTTTACATATATATATATATATATATATATATATATATATATATATATACACTCTTTTTTAGATTATTTCCCCATATAGGTCATTACAGAATATTGAGTAGTGTTCCCTGTGCTATACTGTAGGTTCTTATTAGTTATTTATTTTATATATAGTAGTGTGTATATGTCAATGCCAATCCCCCAGTTTATCCCCCCCCCCACTTTCCCCCTTGGTAACCATAAGTTTGTTTTCTACATCTGTGACTCTATTTCTGTCTTATAAATAAATTCATTTGTACCATTTTAAAAAATTCCACATATAAGCAATATCATAATATTTGTCTTTGACTTATTTCACTCAGTATGACAATCTCTAGGTCCATCCATGTCACTGCAAATGGCATTATTTTGTTCTTTTTTATGGCTGAGTGATATTCTATTGTATATATGTACCACATCTTCTTTATCCATTCATCCGTCAATGGATATTTAGGTTGCTTCCATGTCCTGGCTATTGTAAATAGTGCTGCAATGAACATTGGGGGTGCATGAATCTTTTGGAATTTATGGTTTTCTCTGGATATATGCCCAGGAGTGGGATTGCTGGATCATATGGTATTTCTATTTTTAGTTTTTAAAGGAACCTCCACACTGTTCTCCATAGTGGCTGTATCAATTTACATTCCCACCAACAGTTTAAGAGGGTTCCCTTTTCTCCACACCCTCTCAAGCATTTATTGTTTGTAGATTTTTTTATGATGGCCATTCTGGCTGGTGTGAGGTGATACTTCGTTGTAGTTCTGATTTACATTTCTCTCATAATTAGTTATGTTGAGCATCTTTTCATTTACTTTTGGCCACCTGTATGTCTTAAAGCTTTGGAGAAATTTTTTTTAGGTCTTCCACCCATTTTTTTTTTTTTTTTTTGCGGTATGTGGGCCTCTCACTGTTGCGGCCTCTCCCGTTGCGGAGCACAGGCTCCATGGCCATGGCTCACGGGCCCAGCCGCTCCACGGCACATGGGATCCTCCCGGACCGGGGCACGAACCCGCGTCCCCCGCATCGGCAGGCGGACTCTCAACCACTGTGCCACCAGGGAAGCCCTTCCACCCATTTTTTGATTGGGTTATTTGTTTTTTTGATATAGAGCTGCATGAGCTGTTTGTATATTTTGGAGATAATCCCTTGTGGGTTGCTCCATTTGCAAATATTTTCTTTCGTTCTGTGGGTTGTCTTTTTGTTTATGGTTTCTTTTGTTTTTACACACTGTATCTGCTCTTGACTCACAACCCCCATATTCTTCAGAGAGTATCTTGCGTGTTGGGTCATGTTAAAATACATTTGGACATGTAACTCCCATGATATTACATGCCCTTGAATTTTAACTGAGGGTATTTGTCAAGTTCTAAGGAAGCTGTTATAATTCAGTTTCCATTTCACAGGCCTAGAAGTTGCATGCTGGGGAGTTATCTAGGCTCAGTAATGTCTTGATTAAAAATCTGGGTTAAGGACACTTTTCTGTGCTTGTTTCCTTGTATGCAATTGCTTATTTGAGACTATATTAACCAGCACGGTCAGGATTAACTTATAAGTTATCATTAAGGATTTTGAAAATATGAAGTAACACAACAATGTATTATGATGTCCTAAGATTACTAAATAGATCATTTTTTTTCTAAAAAAAAATCCAATAATTACACCTTTGAAATACATTTTGACTGGCTCCCCAGCAATCATTGATTTCTCTTATATGCAGATATGGAATCCTCAAAGAGAACCAAAGCCAAATGTTTGATATCCTGGAAATGCTTTCAGTTTAGTGATACGTTCTAGAGTTTATATGTTTCTTTGAACCAAATCTCACCATTTGGTAATTTTGTCATTTTATAATTTGAAATTATACACAGTCCACAGTTTTGCCACTAAGTGTTTTTAACATCAGTGATATAAAGTCAATAGAGTTCTGAATCTTTTGGTTGAAAATAACAGAAAGTAACTCTGGCTAGCATCGCCAAGAGAAGATAATTAGCAGGATGCAGAAAGAGCTTAGAGCACAGTGGACCCCTGCAGAAAGAGTCCAAGCACCTAATCAATACGAGTGCGTCAATTAGTATAGCTCCCCTAATTCCTACCTTCTTTCCCTCTTGTAATTACCAGGGAAAAATCATCTGATTAGCCTAGTTTTGATCCTGGTTCCACCCCAAGGTCATTCAGGTATTACTAAAAAGCTGAGGCCACAAAATATAGAGGAGGTTCCCGGCAACCAGGCAGTTTTTAGAGAAAGGAAAGTCTTTGGAAGCTGGACCAGGCAACTGCTATAAGAAATACCCTTTTCAAATTCTCTAATGCAGGCTCTGCTTTGATTGGAGGTTGTTTTGTGTCTAAAGTATAAGTATAATAAAATTTAGAGTTGATCAGCAATGTCAGAAACATGGTAAATACAGTTAGTCATTTAAAATAGTAAAAACACGATTTTTAATGTAAAAAGGGGACATAAGTGTTTCTTCCCTCCCTCCTTTTCTCCCTTCCCTTCCCTTTCCCCTCCTCTTCTTCCTCCTCCTCCTCTACTCCCCTTTTTTAATATAAGGACTGGTGACGGATATAGTATGCGTATACACATGTGCAACACAAACACACAACAGTTTGCCAAGCTGTTTTGTACTTGTCCCTTTATAATGTGAACACAGTTTCAGTCCTCATAATGAGCCAGTATCTGCACACAGGTCACTTTCCTCAGCCCCACTGTTCTACTCAGTCTGAAATCTTCTCTTTCCCAAACAGTCACAATGCTGTAATCCCAGTGTGCACTGTTTATTCCAAATACATCTATTGCTATCCTTTTGTAAAATTTAGAAGGCTTTGGGGAGATGATTTATTTGGCATATATCTTTCTTTTTAAGCTGTCAAAGAAAATTTGGACTAGTGTCTTATGTGCTCACTAAATTTGCTTCTAGCAAGCTGATTCATCCAGATCCATTCCCTTGACCTTAGTGGTACATCTGTGATAGTTGGGGCAATACATGTTTGTTGCTGTTAACTATGGTGATTTAGAATTTCTCCATCTGAATAGCACTTAAAAAAATAAGAGCCAATACAACTTTTATTCTTTCCACAGCCTTAGTCAAGGATACAGTTGCATAGAAAGAGAATGAAATATGTTGTGGAAGGAAACAATTAGTGTGAATCAGTTCTTTATTCTGCTGACACTGCTGTGGAGAGGTGATACATTGTTTATAACTATCCAAGTCCTTCTTAGCTTGTTGGAAATTCATAAAAATAATGATCAACTCATTAGCCTAGACTTTTAAGTAACAAAGTAGATTCTCTGTAGGCCATTAGACTATTAGAATAAATATCTATTGACATGAAAAGACACTCTTGAAATACATTTAAACTTTTAAAACAAGTTAGATATATTTGAGCCCGTATTTACTTCTCCTCCCATCTTAAATTCCATTTAAATTATCCAAGAAATATGAAAACAACAAAAGATGCCATTTAAAGGCCAGAAAGTTTGAGTAATTTCTGAAGATTTGATGTAACCATTTAAAATTTCAATACAGACAAAGTGTTGTCAATATATAGAGTGGACAGGATTCCATAATGACGTCAATAGAGCACAGGAACTTGCTTCCAGCCATTAGTTTGAATAAAGGAGGGACCTCAGGAATGATTTTAGGATACCACAGAAAAAGAATGGGTTGTATTCTCAAGCTCACATGACATAGAGAATGCTATTGTTTGTTTCCCTCCCAAAGATGATGGTCACGTCACTCAGAGAGCTCTTGCAGCAACCCAGACAATGTCAATGTCAGGCTTCCACAACAAAACTAAACACACACACACACAAGGGCACACACAGGGGCGCACACACACACACACACACACAGGGCAAAATAAAAGATACTGCCCTTGTGTGATAGCAACCTCCACATTTCTAAAGGACATCAGAGTTCTGGCCAAATACAGGACTCCCAAGCTGAGACTTGTTGAGCCAAGAGGCAAAGTTTTGCCTGGAACAATGGCAAAGAGGAAATCTTGATCCCAAGAAGGTTTAGGGAATTTTCTCCAGTGGTGCCTATATGTGAAATACTGCAAATTAACTGCACACCAAAGTAATAAAATTATCTGCATTAGATTGCTTTCATAGTCACATTTTAGCAAAATAAAATACGAACTTCTTTCTCTTTTGTCTAGTACTACAAGATTTGAATAACAGACACTTAAGATTTCTTGTAAAATCTATCTCTAATTTGAGGATGAGCAAGAAGAAAAAGGATAAATGAGCAAGGACAAAGGGAAAAATATAAATATTCCATCATGTTGCTGACTCCAAATAGATATTCTCCTGTGAAAAAACAGAAGAAACATTTAAAAATCTCTAATTTTTAGCCTTGAAATGAACCGTGTTGTTATTTTTACTATGGAAGGGAATCAATCAGAAATCCAAAATGATTCTTTTCAAAGTAACTGACAAAACCACAACCACAGTGAGAGATTTTAATATACCTCTGTCATCCTTTACAAATCAGTAGACATGCTGATCAAATTTAAAAATTCAGTAGACAGGAAGCAACAAACTCAATACTACAGAAGTCCATATAATTAATTTAAAAGATTGACCTGAGACATTTTCTCAGAAGTCGGAGGAAAAGGTTAATGACATGAAGGTGATGAGTGAAGAGATAAGAGATATGGAGGACAGATCCAGGAAATCCAATATGTATAATAATTCCATAAAGAGAGAACAAGGCAAATCAAAGGAAAGGAAAAAATGAAAAATGTTTCATAAACATAGGAAAGAATTGAACTTCAATTGGAAAAGGTCTTCTGAGAATAGGAAAAAAAATAAATGAAAATAGAAATTTATTGAGCCCTTAAGATAATAAAATTGTATTAAGTTACTAAATTTGTAATCTTTTGTTACAGCAGCCATAGGAAACTAGTAAAGAAGTAGAAGATAAAATGGAGAAAGCCGGGCTTCCCTGGTGGCGCAGTGGTTGAGAATCCGCCTGCCGATGCAGGAGACACGGGTTCGTGCCCTGGTCCGGGAAGATCCCACATGCCGCGGAGCAACTAAGCCCGTGAGCCATGGCAGCTGGGTCTGCGCGTCCGGAGCCTGTGCTCCGCAACGGGAGAGGCCACAACAGTGAGAGGCCCGCATACTGCAAAAAAAAAAAAAAAAAAAAAAATGGAGAAAGCCACAGTCATGGTAGAATATTTAAAATGTACCAATAAGTTTTGAATGATCAAGTAACAAGGAAATACAGAAAATAAGTAACATGATAAATAGTTTATACGATACAATGTTAAGTGGATGTTAAATGAACTATTCAATCTCAATGCCAGTTATACCCAAGTTGAGTTACAAAATGAGCACCCTGTGTTTAGAAAGAAGAAACTTAAAAAAAATGAATTGTGTTACTTGTAGCCTCTTATCCACATATTTTTAAAAAAATATAATTGTTGATGTTTTGCTTTTGAACCCATCTGCTTTATCAGAGGAACAGATATGGACAACATAATGGGAAGAGAATTTCTGAATTTACTTTAAAGAGCCTTCTGGACAGGCAAGAAAACCTTAGCAGAAATATAGTATAGGAGGATGAGAAAGATATTAAGCTGACAAATGTGGAGAAGCATTTACCAACCTCAAGGTTAGAGGAGAACTACAAAAAAGTACCTCCTAGATAGAGTCAGACTTAAGTATTGTACTTGCCACAGCCAGAGGAAACCAGTGACGCACAGGTACTAGTTAAGTGAAGCCTTTCTGGATCCCTTACTACTCTTGCCCCCTCTCACCTTATTACCAGAGGAGCCAGATACAACCTGAAAATGGGGGAGGAGGACAAAAATGCCAGGAGGGATTTATTATAAAATAAAAGAAGCAAAACTAATGTTTTGATAACGAGATAATTTTGTGGGGGAAGAAATAACTTTCTAGCTCATACTACACAGCAATTTCCGAGAGAAAAAAGATTTAAATATACAAAATGTAACCCCAAACTAACTTGACAAACACTTGGGAGAATTCTTTTACAACCAGGCATTGAGGAAGATCTTTATACTTTGGCCAAATTTTAGAAACCACATATGAAGGACTGATAATTCAACTACAAGCCATTAAAAAATCTGCATAGCACAAACAAACAAAAAACCACAAAACACCATAACGTCAAAACACAACAGATTACTTAAAAAATTGCATATGTTTTCTCAAGTAGTAGGACGATATTCTCCCTAATATCTGAATACTACCCCCCTCCCCCAATGGTTAATGGACATAAACAGATAATTTACAGAAAAGGAAATACAAATGGATATTAAATACATAGAAACATACTCTTTTTTTGCTCTTAAAAGGACATGAAAATTAAAACACTGAGATAATATTTTTACCCCCTTGTTTGGAAAAAATATGAAAATACATAGTGTGGGCAAGGCTATTGGGCAATACACACTCTCATTCATTTCTGATAGAAATTTATACAACTTTCTGGAGGACAGTTTGGCAATATCAGTAATTTCACTTTCTGGAATTTATCCTACAGATATACTCACTATGTGAAAAGACTTTATTTCTCCATTGTTTATAATAAATACTTAAAAATGAATATCTGTCAATAGAATACTGGTTGGATTAATCATGGAAAATCCATAAATAAAATAAAGCTGGATAAAAGGATAGAGAAGCTCTTTATATATTGATAGAGTAAGATCTCTAAGAAATACTAAGTAAAAGCAAACTGCAAAACAGTGTATTGAAGTTGTTTTGTTAGAAAAGGGAGGACATAATTTATTTTCATATTTGCTAGTGTTTTCTTTTAAATCTTTGGAAGGCTACACAAGGATTATTATTCTTTTTTTGATAGATCTTTATTGGAGTATAAGTGCTTCACAATACCATGTTTGTTTCTGTTGCACAACAAAGCGAATCAGCCATATGCATACACATGTCCCCATATCCCCTCCATCTTGAGCCTCGCTATCCCACCCCTCTAGGTCAACACAAAGCACCGAGCCTATTTTCCTGTGCTATGCTGCTGCTTCCCACCAGCCAACTATTTTCCATTCAGTAATGTATATATGTCCATGCTACTCTCACTTCGCCCCAGCTTCACCCTCCCACCCCATGTCATCAAGTCCACTCTCTATGTCTACCTCTTTATTCCTGCCCTGCAAATATGTTCATCAGTACCATTTATTCATTTAATTTTTTATATTACGTATATATGTGTTAGCATAAGGTATTTGTTTAACTCTTTCTGACTTCATTCTGTATGACAGACTCTAGGTGCATCCACCTCACTACAAATAACTCAGTTGCATTTCTTTTTATGGGCTGAGTAATATTCCACTGAATATATGTGCCACATCTTCTTTATCCATTCATCTGTTGATGGACACTTAGGTTGCTTCCATGTCCTGGCTGTTGTAAACAGAGCTTCAATGAATATTGTGGTGTATGTCTCTTTTTGAATTATGGTTTTCTCAGGGTATATGCCCAGTAGTGGGATTACTGAGTCATATGGTAGTTCTATTTTTAGTTTTTTAAGGAAACTCCATACTGTGTTCCATAGTGTCTGTATCAATCTACATTACCACCAACAGTGTAGGAGGGTTCCCTTTTCACAACACCCTTTCCAGCATTTACTGTTTCTACATTTTTTGATAATGGCCATTCTAACTGGTGTGAGGTGATACCTCATTGTAGTTTTGATTTGCATTTCTATAATAATTAGTGATGTTGTGCATCTTTTCATGTGCCTCTTGGCCATGTGTATGTCTTCCTTGGCGAGATGTCTATTTAGGTCTTCCACCCATTTTTTAACTGGATTATTTGGTTTTTTGATATTGAGCTCCATGAGCTGTTTGTGTACTTTGGAGATTAATCCTTTGTCTGTTGTTTCATTTGTAAATATTTTCTTCCATTCTGAGGGTTGTCTTTTTGTCTTTTTTATGGTTTCCTTTGCTGTGCAAAAGCTTTGAAATTTATTTAAGTCCCATTTGTGTTTTTTTTTGTTTTTATTTCTGAGGTGGGTCAGCAAAGATCTTGCTGTGGTTTATGTCAAAGAGTGTTTTTCCTATGTTTTCCTCTAAAAGTTTTATAGGGTCTGGGCTTACATTTAAGTCTTTAATCCATTTGGAGTTTATTTCTGTGTATGGTGTTAGAGAGTGTTCTAATATCATTCTTTTACATGTAGCTGCCCAGTTTTCCCAGCACCATTATTGAAGAGGCTCTCTTTTCTCCATTGTATGTTCTTGCCTCTTTTGTCATAATATAGGTGCCCATATATGTATGGGTTTATCTTTGGGCATTCTATCCTGTAACATTGATCTATATTTCTGGGTTTTTTTTTGTTTTGTTTTTTGTTTTTTGCCAGTACTATACTGTCTTGATTACTATAGCGTTGTGGTATAGTTTGAGGTTGGGGAGCCTGATTCCTCCAACTCCGATTTTCTTTCTTAAGATTGCTTTGGCTATTTTGGGGTGTTTTGTGTTTCCATATGAATTGTAAGATTGTTCTACTTCTGTGAAGAATGCCATTGGTAGTTTGATAGGGATTGCATTGAATCTGTAGATTGCTTTGTGTAGTATAGTCATTTTCACAATATTGATTCTTCCAATCCAAGAACATGGTACGTTTCTCCATCTATTTATGTCATCTTTCATTTCTTTCATCAGTGTTTTATAGTTTTCTGAGTACAGTTCTTTCGCCTCCTTAGGCAGGTTTGTTCTAGGTATTTTATTCATTTTGTTGCAATGGTAAATGAGAGTGTTTCCTTAATTTCTCTTTCTGATTTTTTGTTGTTGGTGTATAGGAATGCCAGAGATTTCTGTGCATTAATTTTGTATCCTGCACCCTTACCAAATTCACTGATTAGTTCTAGTAGTTTTCTGGTGGCATCTTTAGGATTCTCTATGTATAGTATCATGTTATCTGCAAACAGTGACAGTTTACTTCTTCTTTTCCAATTTGTGTTCCTTTTATTTCTTTTTCTTCTCTGATTGCTGTGGCTAGGACTTCCAAAATTATGTTGAATAAGAGTGGCAAGAGTGGACATCCTTGTCTTGTTCCTGATCCTAGTGGAAATGCTTTCAGTTTTTCACCATTGAGTGTGATGCTTGCTGTGGGTTTGTCATATATGGCCTTTATTATGTTGAGGTAAGTTCCCTCTGTGCCCATTTTCTGGAGAGTTTTTTTAATCATAAATTGGTGTTGAATTTTGTCAAAAGCTTTTTCTGCATCTATTGAGATGATTATATAGTTTTTATTCCTTAATTTGTTAATGTGGTGTATCACACTGATTGATTTGCATACATTGAAGAATCCTTGCATCCCTGAGATAAATCCCACTTGATCATGGTGTATGATCCTTTTATTGTGCCTTTGGATTCTGTTTGCTACTATTTTGTTCAGGAGTTTTGCATCTATGTTTATCAGTGATAATTGCTCTATAATTTTCTTTTTTGGTAATATCTTTTTCTGATTTTGGTAACAGGGTGATGGTGGGTTCGTAGAATGAATTTGGGAGTGTTTCTCTCTCTGCAAACTTTTGGAAGAGTTTGAGAAGGATCGGTGTTAGCTCTTCTCTAAATGTTTGATAGAATACACCTGTCAAGCCATCTGGTCCTGGACTTTTGTCTGTTGGAAGATTTTTAATTACGGTTTCAATTTCATTACTTGTGATTGGTCTGTTTATATTTTCTAATTCTTCCTGGTTCAGTCTTGGAAAATTGTACCTTTCCAAGAATTTGTCCATTACTTTGTGTTTGTCCATTTTTATTGGCATATAATTGTTTGTAGTAGTCTCTTATAATCCTTTGTATTTCTGCAGTGTCAGTTGTGATTTCTCTTTTTTCAGTTCTAATTTTATTGATTTGCATCCTCTCCCTTTTTTTCTTGATGAGTCTGGCTAAGGGTTTATCAATTTTGTTTATCTTCTCAAAGAACCAGCTTTTAGTTTTATTGATTTTTGCTATTGTTTTCCTTGTTTCTATTTCATTTATTTCTGCTCTGGTCTTTATGATTTCTTTCCTTCTACTGACTTTGGCTTTCCTTTGTTCTTTTTCTAGTTGTTTTAAGTGTAGGATTAGATTGTTTATTTGAGATTTTTCTTGTTTCTTTAGGTGAGATTGTATTGCTGTAAACTTCCCTCTTAGGACTGCTTTTGCTCCATCCCATAGATTTTGGGTCATCATGTTTTCATTGTCATTTGTTTCTATGTATTTCTTCTTTGATTTCTTCAGTCATCTCTTGGTTATTTAGTAGCACACTGTTTAGCCTCCATGTAGTTTGTTTTTTACAGTTTATTTTTCCTGTAATTGATTTCCAATCTCATAGCGTTGTGGTCGGAAAACATGCTTGATACGATTTCAGTTTTCTTAAATTTACCAAGGCTTGCTTTATGACCCAGGATATGATCTATCCTGGAGACTGTTCCATGAGCACTTGAGAAGAAAGTGTATTCTGTTGTTTTGGGATGGAATGTCCTATAAATATCAGTTAAGTCCATGTTTAATGTATCATTTAAAGCTTGTGTTTCCTTATTTATTTTCATTTTGGATGATCTGTCTATTGGTGAAAGTGGGGTGTTAACGTCCTCTACTCTCATTGTGTTACTGTTGATTTCCCCTTTAATGGCTGTTAGCATTTGCCTTATGTATTGAGGTGCTCCTATGGTGGGTGCATAAACATTTATAATTGTTATATCTTCTTCTTGGATTGATCCCTTGATCATTATGTAGTGTCCTTCCTTGTTTCTTGTAACATTCTTTATTTTAAAGTCTGTTTTATCTGATACAAGTATTGCTCATCCATATATAAATTTTAATTTTTGACCCATGTAAAAGAAATTCATTCTAAAAGTTTTTAAAAGGTTAAAATATACTAAGAATAGTAAAAATTTTCAGAAGAGTAGGTGATGATATGATAGAGTTAAAATAAATAACTTGGAAAATGGGAAATTAATATAACTTAGAACTTTAAAAGAACAATAATTTAGACAAAATGCTGCCAATTCTGACCTAGAATAAAGAACTGAATATGAAGCACATGGGATTATGAGTAAGAAAATTATATAACCACATATACAAGGAGTTTATAAATATGAAAAGCAACTGTATGGCAATAAATGTGAATTCCTCTCTCTAGCAATGAAGTTTTTCTAGGAAAATAAAAATTAATAAAAGTGACTGAAGAAGACCCTAGAATGCAGAATTCTGGATTACAGAAGAAATTGAGTGAGATTCTAAGAATTATCCTTGTGGAATAGTGCCTGAATAGACAGCCATGGATGAGTTCTCCCCAGCCTTTAAGAAACAGATAATTGCAGTGGCATTCTAACAGTCTCACAGCAAAAAGCAAAGAGACATTTCATATTTTGTTTCATAGACCTACTATCATATCATGGTAATGTGCCTTCCTAGTGAACAAGTTGAAGTGGTAAACATGTTAGTTCCTATGCTTTTTCCTGGAAATAATTTTATCAGTTATATTCTCAGGTTGAATAAACATCTATACACTTTCATATCATTGTGACTCCCTTCACAAACATTTTGTTTATGACAACATCTTCCGTAGAAACTTCTGTTTATAAAAGTTAACTGCCCTAGAAAATATATTACAAGAGGAATTCCAAGAAGCACAGAGTTTCTTCATGCCTTGTAAAATTGTTTCCATTAAAATGAGATTTTTCTGGGCACACATGTTAACAGATTATGCCCCCCCCCCCGTAAAAGTCATGAGTTTCATTTGGGAGCTAGTTTTTTCTCTTTTAATTATAAAGTGGAATAGTTAAGACATATCTATTTTTAGTTAATCCAAATGAACAAAGGCTGCAAAATAGTTTACTGATATAATCCTTGAGGTACATTAGTATATTTTCAAGGCTTACCAGAAAAGGTGACTCCAAATATATATGATATAACTATAAAATGATAAATATCATTCATTCCATTAAAAAATAATACCATGAGGAAAATAATATCTGTTCTTTACACTAAGAATGGACAAAGCATAAATAATGTATTATAAGAGCATATTTATATACACTAGAAGTACTTACAATTAAACTGTTATACAAATTAAGCTATATATATTTCTAAAGTGTCTGCAAAATTCTGTCAAGTGATTTGATGATGCTGAATAAATGCACAGGTTATATACAGAAACAGAAAAAATTCTGTACATAACTAGTTTGAGCTTTGCTATTCAGCACTGTCTAATTTGTAATATGGAGGATGATTGTAGATTCTTTTTTGTAAGCCAAGAATTAAGATTTTCATTCATTAAGGTCCTAAGAAATAATGTCAGTGGTCAAAAATATTTTGCAACTGAAATCCCCCGAAACAGCTATGAACAAGTGGAATTTGAAATTAAAACACAGTAGCATTTACATTTGCACCTCAAAAAAGTGAAGTATTTATATATAAATCTAATAAAATATGTACAAGATCTACAGGAAGAAACTGTAAAACTGTGATGAACAAAATCAAGGAAGTAAATAAATGAAGAGCTGTTCCATGTTCATGGCTAGGAAGACTTATTATTGTCAAGATATCAGTTCTTGCCAATTTGATCTATAATTCAATGCAATCTCAGTCAAAATCCCAACAAATTATTTTATGAATATTGAAAAACTGATTCTAAAGTTTATATGGAAAAGTTAAAGACCGAGAATAGCCCACACAATATTGAAGGAGAAAAAAAAATTGGAGGACTGGCACTATCTGATTTAAAGACTTATTATAAAGTTACAGTAATCAAGAAAGTTTACTATTGGTGATAAAATAGACATATGAATCAATGGTACAGAAGAGAGCTGAGAAATAGACCTATATAAATATATTCAACTGACCTTTGGCAAAGGAGCAGAGGCAATGCAATGGAATAAACATTGTCTTTTCAACAAATGGTGCTGGAACAACTAGACATCCAATGTAAAAAAGAAATGAACCTAGACACAAATCTTACACCTTTCACAAAAATTAATTCAAATTGAATCACAAACCTAAATGTAAAATGTAAAACTATGAAATATCTAGATATGACATAGGAGAAACCCAAGGTCATCTAGGTTATGGTGATGACTTTTTAGATATAACACCAAAGGCACAATCCATGAAAGAAAGAATTGATAACCTGGACCTCTTTAAAATTAAAAACTTCTGCCTTGCGAAAGACAATGTCACGAAAATGAGAACACAAGACAGAGAGTGGGAGAAAATATTTGGGAAAGACATATCTGATAAAGGACTGTTATCTAAAATATACAAAGAAATTTAAAAACTCAACAATAAGAAAACAAACAACTTGATTAAAATATGGACCAAAGACCTTAACAGACCCTTCACCCAAGAAGATACACAGATTGCAAATAAGCATATGAAAAGGTATTCCACATCAACGGTCATCAAGGCAATGCAACTTAAAATAACAGTTTGATGCTACTAGATGCTATTAGAATGGCCAAACTCCAGAACACTGACAACACCAAATGCTGGTGGGGATATGGAGCAACAGAAGCTCTTATTCATGGCTGATCCAAATATAATGGTACAACTACTTTGGAAGATAGTTTGGTGGTTTCTTAGAAAGCTAACATACTTATATCATAGAATCCAGCAATCACAGTCCTTCATATTTACCTAAAGAAGTTGAAAATTTATGTTTACACAGAGACCTGAATGCAGATGTTTATAGCCACTTATTCATAATTGTTAAAACTTGGAAGCAACCAAGATGTCCTTTAGTAGGTGAATGGGTAAATAAACTGTAATACATGTAGACAATGGAATGTAATGCTAAAAAGAAATGAGCTATCAAGCTATGAAAAGACATGGGAGAAACTTAAGTACATATTACTAAGTGCAAGAAGCCAATCTGGAAAGGCTACATACTGTATGATCCCAACTACGTGACATTCTGGAAAAGGCAAAAGTATGAAGACATTAAAAAGATCAGGAGTGGTGGGGTGGAGAGGTGAATAGGCAGAGCACATAGGACTTTAGGGCAGTGAAAATGCTCTTTATGATATTACTATATTTTACATTTGTCCAAACCCATGGAATGTATAACATCAAAAGTGAACCCTAGGGGCTTCCCTGGTGGCGCAGTGGTTGAGAGTCCGCCTGCCGATGCAGGGGACACGGGTTCGTGCCCTGGTCCTGGAATATCCCACATGCTGCGGAGCGGCTGGGCCCGTGAGCCATGGCCGCTGCGCCTGTGCATCCAGAGCCTGTGCTCCGCAACGGGAGAGGCCACAACAGTGAGAGGCCCACGTACCGCAAAAAAAAAAAAAAAAGAAAGAAATAAAAAGAAAAAAAAGAAAAGAAAAAGTGAACCCTAAGGTAAATGTGGGGAATAATGATATATCAGTGTAGGTTAATCACTTATAACAAGTGTCCCACTCTGGGGGGATGTTGATAATAGGGGAGGCTATGCGTGTGTCAGGGCAGGGAGTATATGAGAAATCTCTGTAACTTCCCCTTCAATATTGCTCTGATCCTAAAACTATGAAAAAATGAAGTCTTTAAAAAATCCTGGAACACCCCAGAGAAAGAATAAGTGGAGGTTATGTAAGAGTTAGATACTCCCCTGAGCCACATAGCCATTCTTGTTTAATGTTCACTGTTTCTTCTGATTTAAATGTTTTCTTTTTCTTTGGAAGAAGAGCCTGTAATTCTTACTTTCCACACTCTAGTCTAATTTACCAACCTTGTCTCCCACCATATTTCACATAGATTTCTTCAGGCAAAAATCCCCCCTTTTCCCCCTACTAAAACATATTCTACTTATTCCAAACTTTGTGTCTGCTTTCCTAATTGCTTATACTCAGAACATAATTTACAACATTCACTTCTCAAAATCTTACCAATCCTGGTAGCGCTATCTAATATTTTACTAACTCTGTGATGTGTTCTTTCAAGAACCTAATGACCTGATTTTTTCATATATACACTTTATATTTTGACGCATGCATAAGATTAAGTAATTATTTTGTATGGTCTTATGGTGCTCTCTAAACATTTAACGATTTTTAGACCTGTGTCCTAAAAGTACTGTGGTAGAAATTTACTGAGGGCAGTATTCTTTTCAAATATACTTTTATATTCATTGCAGTACCTGACATATTGTTCAATACTAGTTCTCAAAGTGTGGTTTCTGAAACCATGGCAGCAGCATCATGTGGTGTTATGCACTGAAATGTGTTCCTGCCAAATTCATATCGTGAAGCCCTAACACCCATTCTGACTCTGGAGATAGGACCTTTAGAGTGGTAATTAAGGTTAAATTTAGGTCAGAAGGTTGGGGCCCTAATCTGACTGGTGTCCTTATAAGAGGAACAGACAGTAGAGGATCCCTCTCTCCGAATGTGCCCAGAGAAGTAGTCATATGAGCACATGGTGAGATGGTGGCCACCTACAAGCCAAGAGTAGAGGTCAGAGAATGAAACCTTCCTTACTGGCACCTTGATTTGGACTTCGCAGCCTCCAGAACTGTGAGAAGTACATTTCTGTTGTTTAAGCCACCCAGTCAAGTAATATTTTGTAATGGCAACCCAAGCAGACCAGTATCCTGGGAAGCTTGTTAGAAATGCATGTTTGGGGGTTCCACTCCAGACCAGAAACTCTGGAGTTGAAGCTCAGGGGTCTGTGTTGTAACAAGCCCTCCAGGGGATTCTGATGCAAGCAAAAGTTTGAGAACCACTGACTTAACACATTGCTGTGTATGTTAGTACATACTGAGGGATTTGAAGGATGCATTTGATACTTTGGTTAGAAAAACGTGTTCCCTATATAGGTTTGAATTGTAATGAGTTTGATATACATTCTTAAGCCAATTTCACTAGGCAAGCCCATTACATTTGAACAACTACACAGTAGATACCGAGTTTTGAACACTCCTGAATTTGACCATTAAATCCTCATTTGGACATCTAAAAGTATCTCCTTCAAACTGGGCTTCATTTTTCAACTGCTCATTTGTCCCTCTCGTTGTTATTCATTTCTTCTCTGCATTTTTGTAGTGTGGAGAGGGCTGCAGGAGATTAGGGTAATTCATTTCCCAACTAAATAGCTTCTGGCTTTAGTCTTCACATCCAATATTAAAAAGCTTGAAGACTTTTTAGACAGTCCATGTGAGTATGAAGAAAATGTTTCAATGGAAATCAAAATGAGTTAGTGAGAAAATCTGCACCCTATTGATAGTGGCACTTTTGTTCTGAGGGCTTGGTAATATGAGAAATTGAAGAATGCCATTAGAGTTATTGACTTGAAACATATCCAGCATTGCTTTGTAAAAGTATTCTGCACTGCAGACAGAATATATTTTTAATAGATACTTTTCCATCTTCACTGCATAAATATGATTTTAAATGTTATGGAAAATATGACATATAAACATGTACCATTATGTACACTTAAAAAAAAAGAACTTGCCATTTGCCCTTCTTTAGCAATATCCTCTCCTAATTATGGAGCACAAAAGTTGTATTTCTATAGTTTGTCATTGTGTGAAAGGAACTCAAGTAAAATTCAGTCCTCCCAAACATTTAAAGATTTATAATTAAAGAGCTGTCTGCTGAACAATTGAGTTTATTCATGATGCAAGTCATTCACCTTCAAATGCCTTTTTCCATGATAGATTGAAAAAAAAGTAAGAATCAAGTATTCCTCTGTAATTCAGATTATAAAATATACTAAATAATTGCACCAACTCATACTTTGAAAGCCCATGAATACCTTTGTTTAAAAAAATCGTGACACAACGTTCATGAAACCCAAAGTTTTCTAAAAGTGAAGGTTTCCTTTTATACTTTAAAATCCTCTTGAAACATTTTCTAGTGCAGTGTGACCTCAATTCCAATTAAGATGAGCTCACTAAATTTCAGTAGATTGTGACTCCTTGTTGGTAGCACCCATGTCGTATTTTTCTTTGTATCCCCCAACAGATAGCACGGGGCTTGAAACATAGCTGTTTCTAAATATTATTGAATGGCTTTGATTTAATAGAGATACAAAGAAAGCTCAGTATAGAATCCCTGTAATTTGGCTGAGAAATGCTTATTTCCTAGATTTGCATAAACTAGCATTTATTGAGAAAGTGTACATAATTAAATTGAAAGAATGAATTGCAGCAGGGTTTCATTACCAAAAATCATGACATGGTTCAATGAATTTTCCAAACTGTCAATCATATATTATCCTCCTCACTAGTGCTATCAGCAGTGGATCAAAATTTGAAATCTATCTGCTAGTGTGTGTGTATATGTGAATAAGGTATACCTGTATATGTGTGTATATATATGTATATGTGTATGCATGTGTGTGTGTGTGTGTGTGTATATATATATGCCTTAAGTAGGCCATTGTGTTTAATTTAGGAGAACAAGTGGCTCAGACTATTCATCGCTAATAATTATTTTGTCTTATGAGTTGAAAGGTAGGAGTCAAGTTGAATGATTCCGCTCATGATTTTCCTGTGGATTGCAATTCATTTGAAGCTATTTTCTGGATTTGACTTTTTTCTGACTGATAAATTTTTTAAAATGTGTTTGAGGGAAGACTGCCTTTTCTGACTTAGGATATGAACTTTTTCTCCTACCTAGAAAGGTTTTAATTTAGACCTTTTAAGTCTGCATTTGTATCTATTGGAAACTCATTTTGGAAAGACCATACTTTCTTTTTCATGACTCTCATTTGAAACTTCGGGTTGTTTTGTGATAATTGAATTTTTAAATGTAATCTTTCTTATAAATGATAACTTTAAGTTTTTAAAAATTAGTTAAAAATTTTAATTAAAAAATTCTGACACATGATCAAAATTTTTTCAGTAATTTGTTCCTCTGTGAAGCAAATCACTTAAAAGGGAGTCTCAAGGCTGGGTGTGTGTTTATGTAGAGAGGTAGTTTGAGTACAGAAACATCTTCACATCATCTCTATTATTCAGGTGTATTTTTCTAAGAGTAAATGTTGTGCAAAATCACAATGGAAGATTGAGGGTGGGACAGAGACATTAGGCAGCAGAGTTATAACAGGCAGTTTGGGGGCTTCCCTGGTGGTGCAGTGGTTAAGAATCCTCCTGCCAATGCAGGGGACACGGGTTCAATCCCTGATACAGGAGGCTCCCACGTGTCGTGGAGCAACTACTAAGCCTGTGCACCCCAGCTACCGAGCCTGCACTCTTGAGCCCATGCTCCACAACTACTGAGTACACGTGCCGCAACTCCTGAAGCCCCCATGCTCTAGGGCCTGTGTGCCGCAACTACTGAGCCCTCGTGCTGCAGCTACTGAAGTCTGTGCACCTAGAGCCCACGCTCTGCAATGAGAAGCCCATGCACCACAACGAAGAGTAGCCCCTGCTCGCCACAACTAGAGAAAGCCCCGGCACAGCAACAAAGACCCAACGCAGCCAAAAACAAACCAAAAAAATCAAAACAAAACAAACAAACAAACAAAAAACAGTTTGGAGACTGACAAAGACATGACCATCAAGTTAATTGCAACCCACTAGTCTAATCTGATACTGCACTTTTAAAATCTTCACTATCTTTCCTTACCAGCCGTCAGGTTTCTCAGTGGAGAGAATCATAAAGCCATGAGCCTCTGCCTAAATAGCTTTTACAGTCAATATCATTATCTTCTCACCTCTTCACCATTCTTTTATACTCCAAGATATCATAATATTTGGAAAAATAAAAATGTCTTCATTGGAGAAGTTTGGAGATTCTTTCTCCAAAGTAAAAGAGTTAACCTGGGAAAGCGGTTGTTAAGGAAGTTCTCAAGATAGATTAAAAGAGAAAAATAAACCTATAATTTTCATGATACAATATTTGCTTATTGGATTTATGCCATAAAAATGTATGTTTGGGGAAGGGGGTGAATCTGAGTTCAAACAAGCTTGGAAAACACTAGATTAAAGCAAATTGAAGAGATTCCATGGCAACAGGGTTTGTCAGGGCTAAATTACATAGGGAAGCACCAAGCGAGGAGTAGACCCCTCCTAATAGGACTTGGAACATTTGGGGGGGGGGAGTATGCTTTTTTTTTTTTTTGAGTATGCTTTTTGTGTGTATGTTTTTTTTTTTCCTTAGAGCATCTCTTCATGTACAGATTATTCAAAACTATGACATATCCGGAAAGCCTGGTAGAGTGCAAAACACTACAAAAATCACTTTCAAATCTATCACAGTATTATGGCTTACAGAAAGGAGCGTAAACTTTGGAGTAAGACTTTGTTTTGAAGCTAGACTGTTTCAGATGCTAATTTTATGTAACTGTGGAATAATTGCTTAATCTCTTTGGGCCTCATTTGTTAGTTTATGAAACAGGGTAAGAAAGTCAGCATCCTGTCTATAATAATTGTGTTCCATTCTCTCTCTTTCTCTTCAAATTAATAATGTCCCTTATGCCCCATGTTCACATAATTTTTCTTTACTGTGCTTTCATCTGAAATATGATTTCTCTTCTACTTCACATATGTTTCCTTCTGGATTGTTTATTCTGTAGTTAAACCCATCTATTAATGTCTTAATTTTAGTTACAGTTTGTTTCAGTTCTAGAACTGCTATTTGATTCACTTTTATATATATGCCAGCTCTCTAGTGAAATTTTCCACATTTTTGTTTATTTTACTGAATATATTAATCATAGTTATTTAAAAATCTGTCTGCTAAAATCTGTATTGGTTTCATCCCTTTCATTTGTATATAATTTTTTCTCTTAGACTTTGGCCATTTTTGTCTTATTTTTTTAAATGAGTTATAATTTAGGGTGAAATGCCAACCACTCAATGTATTTAACTTTTTCCAACATGCAATTAGAATCAAAGCAAATCATCTCAGTCTCATCATATATTGATATGACTCAAGGCTGTGTTTTAAGCTTTGGAAAATCTGATTTACATTTGTTTGCCTTATTCTTAGGGCATAACCCTTTAGAGGCCCTGGGCTCTACTATTTGTCTCCCTAGCACTGTGAGACTACACAGATATCTGCTTGGCATCATAGCTTCTTAGCCTCTGCTTTTTTCCTTAGTTTTTTTGGCCTCTCACTCCATTCATTTCTCAAGGAAAAGTTGAGTGCAGATCAACAACCCTGTAGATCTGAGTTCTTTGATATTCTCAAATTCTGGGGTTTTGACATCCAAAGTATTGACTGTCTTTGTAGCTCTGAACTCCATTGTTTGCCTCTACATCCTAGTGAGATTGCTGCAAGCTGCCACTGTGTTTGGTTAGGCTTCAAGACCCAGTGAAGATAAACAAAGGCCTCTAGAGGAAAAATGTTAGCAAATGCATGTCCAGTCTCATTTCCTGTCCCTTATTTCCTGGATCTTGCTTCCTCTTTGTCTGTCTGTCTTGGTTGCTCTTTGATGCTTTCATAAAATTGTTTTCTGTATTTTATTTAGCGTGTCTAGTTTGTAGGAAGGTTAGTCTGATACAAGCTACTTTTTGCATAGCCAGTAGCAGAAATCTTTGTTTCTAGAATATTTTAAAGTCTTAAATATTATACAATTAATATATTTTCCTCAAATCCTCAGTACTAGGTTTTTCTTCCCAAAGATTGTGGTCTTGAAAAAAGTTTTCTGGGTTATTAACTATGTCCTGAGTTGTTCACTAGGCCTTCCTTTTAGATTTAAAAAATACTATAAAGCTCATTGGTCATGTTCCAAATCAAGATATAATTGCTTGATATAATTTCCACTTTAAATTATATATAGAAAATAAGATTTAAGTTATATTAAACATTTCTGGGAGGTAATCCAGTGTCCTCAAAATGCATCATGAATTTGAAGATGTAAATAAAATTCTTATGAAATCTTTAAAATGGAAGCAAATGCATGAAATTTCTTCGGAAGGCTACACTAATAACAGGTAGTTGCAGTGACTTCTGAGAAGGGAGACTGGGGCATTGAGGACCAGTTGAGAGAAGGTGTCATTAAAGGAGAGTTTTCAACAGCATGTGTTGACTAAAAATAATGAATGATGTGAGAGTTGTGAGTTAAGTTTTACTTGGGGGCAAAATGAGAACTATAGCCTGAGAGACAGCACTTGAGATAGCTCTTAGAAACTGCTCCAAAGAGGTAGGGGGAGGTTCAGTGTTACATACAATTTTAGGGAGGGCGGTAAGTGCAGTCAAGCACATGTTTTGTCAGAGGCTTGCTTCTAATCACAAGGAGGAGATGTCTCCATTAATGATTTTAGTGCTTTTCTAGATATGAGGAGATGCAAAAATTGGGCTCATAAAATCTCCTGAAAATATCTAACTATCTGAAGACTCTTTCTGCTAGTTTTTCGCAGAGCACAGAGTACCTCATGCCTGATCTCCTCCCTGAACTCCTTTCCGGGGGTGTTGAAGGCGAGCAGCTGAGGCAGCACATGATTTAATCCTTCTAGAAATAAATGGCAAGTGCCAGTTTGTAGTTAGCAATGTATTAGAACAGAAGCCGAGTGTGGTACCTTAGCCAAATCTGAAGTAAGTAAGTAGGTTTGTTTCTTTGTTTGCACAAAACAGGGGATCAATAAATGAGTAAGCAGCAGCCAGTGCATCTGCTCAAGAAACTGAGATACTTTTTCCTCCCTGCTCTGCATCTCTTGAAGTGTAGGGTTAGTCTTTGTCATTACAAAGATGGCTACTCCACAACTAAGAGTTCAGTTTACAATCTAGGCAGCAAAAAAATGAGAAAAATTGTAGGGCAAATTTGCCTGCTATCTGAAACTCTTTCTTTTTATCAGGAAAGTAATTTCCTGGAAACCCACCCAGTAACTTATGCTTTTGTCTTATTTGTGGGAGGCAAGCCATAAGGCCCCATTTAGCTTCAAAGGAGCCTGGGGAAGTGCACATGGGTATCCTGAATAAAAGAGTTTGTCTTCACAAGAAAAGCATGAGAGTCAATGTAATATAAACAACTAGCATTGTCTATTTTTCACAGTATGTACTTATATAATGTTTGATTTTTTTAAAGTGTCATCATTTAAAGCCATTTAAAGTAAATTATACATTTTAAGCACAGATGTAACCAATAACAAAAAATTACTGTAGATATTCTGTATGCATGTGTGTATATGTGTCTGTGTGTATTAAAAGTCCTAGTTTTACAAAAGTAAATGAAGTCATATTTTTGTACACATGCATGGTTTTTCAGTTTTACAAATAACAAGTATTTTAATATATTTTAAATAATATTTATAACTCTAAAGTTTGAAAAAAATGAAATAAATCCAGCTTATATAACATTCAGTGAAGAGTTAGTTGAGGTACATGACTACAATATTATGGATAGTGTTCTAAAAAGCCCCAAGTTCCTAACAAAGTCACTCAAATTTTGCAATATAGGAAGTTGTTACAGTGACATATACCCAAATACACTTAAAAATGTGGGGCTTTAGTGATATTTTTCCATTGGCCTCGTAGCAGCATCCTTTTTCCCTCTCATCAAATATCTATCCATATTTTTAAAAATTCCATGGTAACTTCCTGAGCTGGCATTGACAGATGATTTTAAGGACCAGAGAGAAAAGTCCAGACAAAAATGTATGTTTTATGTGTATGGCAGCTTCAAACAATAATGGAGATAAGGGGCATCTATGGAAACCCACAGCTAACATCATACTTAATTGTGAAAGACGGAATGCCCTCTCCCTAAGATCAGATACAAAACAAGGATGTTTGCTCTCATCATTTCTGTTCAACTTTGCACTGGAGGTTCTAGCTAACGCAGTAAGGTGAAACAAAACAAAGCAAAGTAAATTCAGATTGGAAAGGAAGTAAAGCTGTAAAGCTGTGTTTATTCACAAGTAACATAATTGTCTATGTAGAAAATATTTTCTCTGTAGAGAGCACAAAGGAATCAACAAAAAACTTCTAGAACTAAGAAATGAGAATGGCAAGATGGCCGGATATAAGATTAAATATAAACATGAAGTGAGTTTCTATATACTAGTAATGAACAATTCAAAAATAAAATTAAGAAAATGATTTCATTCACAATATCATCAAAATGAATAAAATGCTTAGAAATGAATTTTAACAAAATAAGTGCAAGACTTGTAGACTGAAAGCCATACAACATTGCCAAGAGAATTAAAGAATATCTAAATAAATCGAAAGACAGTTCATATTCAAGGATGAGAATACTCACTATGGTAAAGATGGCAGTTCTCCACAAATTGATCTACAAATTCAATGGAATCCATGTAACTATCCTAGCTGGAATCATTGTGGAACTTGACAAACTGATCCTAAGATTCATTTGAAAATGTGAGGGGTCCCAAATAGCCAAAGCACTGTTGAAAAAGAAGAACAAAGTTGGAGGACTCACACTTATCTATTTCAAAACTTACTACAAAGCTACAGTAATCAAGACTGTGGTACTGGCCTAAGGTTACACCTATAGACCGTTGGAATACAATGGTGAGTTCAGAAATAAACTGTTAATTTATGGCCAATTGATTTTTTTGATTGAAGTAAAGTGACTCAGTTATACACATATAGACATTCTTTTTTTAATATTCTTTTCAATTATGGTTTATCCCAGGAGAATGGATATAGTTCCCTGTGCTATACAGTAAGACCTTGGTGTTTATCCATTCAAAATGTAATAGTTTGCATCTACCGACCCCAAATTCCCAGTCCATCCCTCTCTCTCCCCGCCTCCCCCTTGGCAACCACAAGTCTGATCTCTATGTCTGTGAGTCTGTTTCTGATTTGTAGACAGGCTCATCTGTGCCATATTTTAGATTCCACATATAAGTGATATCATATGGTATTTGTTTTTCTCTTTCTGACTTCACTTAGTATGATAATCTCTGGTTGCATCCATGTTGCTGCAAATGGCAATGGCATTATTTCATTCTTTTTTATGGCCGAGTAGTATTCCATTGTATATAGGTACCACATCTTCTTTATCCATTCATCTGTCAGTGAACATTTAGGTTGCTTCCATGTTTTGACTGTTCTGAATAGTGCTGCTGTGAACATAGGAGTGTACGTTTGTTTTTGAAATATAGTTTCATCTGGGTATATGCCCAGGAGTGGGATTGCTGGGTCATATGGTAATTCTACTTTTAGTTTTCTGAGGAACCTCCATACTGTTTTCCATAGTGGCTGTACCAACTTGCATTCCCACCAACAGTGTAGGAGGGTTCCCTTTTCTCCACACCCTCTCCTGCATTTGTTATGTATATACTTTTTAATGGTAGCCATTCTGACCAGTGTGAGGTGGTACCCCATTATAGTTCTGATTTGTATTTATCTAATAACTAGTGATGTTGAGCATCTTTTCATGTGTCTACTGGTATGGCCGATTGATTTTTGACAAAGATATCAAGACAGTTCACTGGGGAAAGGAAAATATTTGCAACAAACAGGGCTGGTAAAATTAAATATCCACATGCCAAAAATGAACTTAGACCTTCATAGCATGCATAAAAATTCATGCAAGATGAAACATAAATCTAAATTTCAGAGCTAAAATTACTAAACTTCTAGAAGAAAACAGAAAACAATTTTGACAGTGAATTATGCAGAGTTTTTAATACAACACCAGAAGCTTGATTCATAAAAGAAAAAAATCATAAATTGGACTTTATAAAACTCAAAACTTTTGTGCTTCAAAAGAGACCATTGAGAACATGAAAAGACAAGCTATAGGCTGGGAGAAAGTATTTGCAAATCATGTATCTGATAAAGGAATTATATCCAGATATCCACTGTTACAACTCAGTACTAAGACAAACAACCCACTTGAAAAATGGGCAAAAAATTTTGTATAAACATTTCACCAAAAAATATAAGTAGGCTGATGAAAAGATGCTTCTCATCATTACTCATTAGGAAAATAAATATTAAAAGCACAGTGAAATAGCACTTCACACCTTCCAGAATGTATATAGTGCAAAAGACAGAAAATACTGTTTGCAAGGATAAACAGAAACTGTAGCCCTCATGCATTGGTGGTTTCCACTTTTTAGATAGCAGTTTCTTAAAAAGTTAGACTTGCCATGCACCCCAGCAGTTGTACTCCTAAGGATCTGCCCGAGGGAGATGAAAAATGTCTGCACAAAGACATGTAAGTAGGTGTTCAAAGCATTATTCATAATAGCAGCAACTGGAAATCATTCAAGTGTCTGTTGACTGGTGAATGGACAAAAAAAGTGCAGTATATTCATAGAATACTACTCAACAACAAAAAGGAAGAACTACTGTTGCATGCAACATGTGTGAACCTCATATACAACACACTAAGTGAAAGAAAGCAGATGCAAAACACTACATGTTGCATAATTCAATTTATATAAAACGTTTAAAAAACAAATTTATAGAGATAGAAAATAGGTCAGTAGTAACCTAAGACTGGGGGAGGGAGTAGGGATTCATTGCAAATGGGAATAAAGGAAACTTTGAGAATGATAGAAATTTCTAACATTGGATGTGCAGATGATTATACAGCACTGTCAATTTACTAAAATCATTGAATTATGTACATTAAATGGGTGAATTTTATAGTATGTAAGCTGTACCTCCTTACAGCTGTTAAAACATAATGGAGACCATTTTTGGCAGCTGTATAGTAAGTGGCCATGGATTTTTCTGTGACCTTAAGATCATTAGTTTGCATAGCTATAAACAAAGGCCAAAGAACTTGAGGATTTCATGAGTAGTTTGAAGGTTTTAGTTAGTTCATATTTGTGTAGAATTTATATTTCTGAATGGCAAGTCCTATTAAGGGATGAAAATCATAGCCTGTATTATATCCTCAATCACTTTGGGATATAAAATCTTTTATCCATTTAATGTTCTTTCTGTAAGCCCTTGTCTGAAGAGTTCTCACAACTTTTGTGAGAATTGGAACTAATGAATAGAGTTACATCTTATTCTTGCTCCTTTAAGAGATAATACCTTCTCTGAGGAAGAACAAATTGCATTACAAATGTCCTCATTAATTCCTACAACAGACTTTTTCAGAGAAAAATAAAAAATATATCCTTTAAAACAGATGCACAGCTGTTTCAAAATCTTGCTTGCTTCTTAGATTTCAGAAGTTCAATTAATATTGATATCAACAACAAAATTACAAGGAATTACTTGATAAGTTTAGCTTGGCAAGTGTTATGTTAGCAAAACTTTGTTATGATGCATTTATACTATTCATAAAATATGTAAAATTTACTATGAAGTTAAAAAATAGACTTAAAATATGCAGCTGAAAAATATTCTACTTCAAGGAAAACTGTAATTAGAAATGCATTACATGTTATATGAGTGCTCATGTTTTTCTCTCTTTGAAGAAAGAAAAATATGTCACCTACTTTTTTTCCTCCCCAAATTAGTTTTTATTCACTATGATTTTTTTCTAGATTTAGAAAAAAATGATCTTAAAATATCAACAATATCAGAAGGAAAATGAATATGTTAAATAGAGGAAAACAGACTGAATGGAATCCTCTATCACAGTGTTGGCTCTCTGGATACGCTCCTGCAAGCAAGATTTTCTGTCACTTTATAAAAGTTGTATATGATTAAAATTAGATTTTGGCTATAAGCTTTAAATCATCATAGATCTTCCCTATATATCATTTTTCCCCTCCTACCTCTGGACATGTATAGACTTACCTGTGCCTTTCCTGGAACCTGGTTGCATCATTAATTGTGCTACTCTCTTCCGTCACTGTCACCCCAAAGGGCATGCTGAGTCTGAGCCATTTTTTTCCCCCTGTCACTATTCCTAACTATCATAGTAGGTTCTCTGTAAATGTTGAGTAAGTGAGTACAGCTTACTTCATCCCTTTTAATGATGTTGCAGTGCCACATCTTTGACATTGCCTACTGCTGAGTTAATCAAGGGTATCTATGATTAGGAGATACCCCCAAATGTTATTTGAATGCTAAAATGTCATGAAAGTTGAACAACCCTACTTCTTTAAGTATTTCTTTTTTTTGGTCCTTTATTTATTTAAAAATTGAGGTATAACTGACATATAACGCTGTATTAGTTTAGTTTCAGGTGTTCAACATAAGGATTCAATATCTGTATACACTGTGAAATGATCACCACAAGTCTAGTTACCATGCATCACTTTAGATAGTTACAAAATTTTTTTCTTGCAGTGAGAACTTTTAAGATTTACTCTCTTAGCAACTTTCAGATATGCAATACAGTATTATTAATTATAGTCACCGTGCTGTACATTATATCCCCATGACTTATTTTATAACTAGAAGTTTGGACCCCCTTCACCCATTTCTCTCACTCCCTACCCCCCGTCTCTGGCAACCACCACTCTGTTCTCTCTATATATGGGTTTTTTGTTTGGTTGGTTTTGGTTTTGTTTTAGATTACACGTATAAGGGAGGTCATATGGTATTTGTCTTTCTCTGTCTGACTTACTTCACTTAGCATAATGCCCTCGAGGTCCATCTATGTTGTCACAAACGGCAAGATTTCATTCTTTTTAAAAATGGCTTAATAATATTTCATTCTATATATATATATATTCACACCACATTTTCTTTTTTAAAATTTTTATTAGAGTATAGTTGATTTACGATGTTGTTAGTTTCAGGTGTGCAGCAAAGTGAATCTGTTATACATATACATATATCCACTCTTCTTTAGATTCTTTTCCCATATAGGCCATTACAGAGTGTTGAGTAGGGTTCCCTGTGCTGTACAGTAGGTACTTATTAGTTATCTATTTTATATATAGTGGTGTGTATATGTCAGTTCCAGTGTCACAATTTATCCCCCCATCACCTGGTAACCATAAGTTTTTTTTCTGCATCCGTGACTCTACTTTTGTAAATAAGTTCATTTGTACTCCCCTTTTTTTAGATTCCACATATAAGTGATATCATATGATATTTGTCTTTCTGTGCCTGACTTCAGTATGACAGTCTCTAGGTCCATGCATGTTGCTGCAAGTGGCATTATTTTGTTCTTTTTTATGGCTGAGTAATATTCCATTGTATATATGTACCACACCTTCTTTATCCATTCCTCTGTCGATGGACATTTAGCTTGTTTCTATGTCCTGGCTACTGTAAATAGTGCTGCAATGAACGTTGGGGTGCCTATATTTTTTTGAATTATGGTTTTCTCAGGGTATATGCCCAGTAGTGGGATTGCTGCGTCATAGGGTAGTTCTATTTTTAGATTTTTAAGGAAAGTTCATATTGTTCTCCATAGTGGCTGTATCAATTTACATTCCCACCAACAGTGCAGTAGGGCTCCCTTTTCTCCACACCCTCTCCAGCATTTATTGTTTGTAGATTTTTTTTTTTTTTTCGGTACGTGGGCCTCTCACTGCTGTGGCCTCTCCCATTGCGGAGCACAGGCTCCGGACGCGCAGGCTCAGCGGCCATGGCTCACGGGCCCAGCCGCTCCGCGGTATGTGGGATCTTCCCGGACTGGGGCACGAACCCGTGTCCCCTGCATTGGCAGGCAGACTCTCAACCACTGCGCCACCAGGGAAGCCCTGTTTGTAGATTTTTTGATAATGGCCATCCTGACTGGTGTGAGGTGATACCTCATTGTAGTTTTGATTTGCATTTCTCTAATAATTACTGATGTTGAGCATCTTTTCATGTGCTTTTTGGTCATCTGTATGTTTTCTTTGGAGAAATGTCTATTTAGATCCCCTCCCCCATTTTTTGATTGGGTTATTTGGTTTTTCGGTATTGAGCGCCATGAGCTGTTTGTTTATTTTGGAGATTAATCCCTTGTTGGTCACTTCGTTTGCACATATCTCCCAATCTGTGGGTTGTCTTTTTGTTTATGGTTTCCTTTGCTGTGCAAAAACTTACTTTTAATCAGATCACATTTGTTTACTTTTGTTTTTATTTTCATTACTCTAGGAGGTGGATCAAAAAAGATCTTGCTGTAATTTATGTCGAAGAGTGTTCTGCCTATGTTTTCCTCTAAGAGTTTTATAGTGTTGGCTCTACATTTAGGTCTTTGATCCATTTTGAGTTTATTTTTGTATATGGTGTTAGGGAGTGTTCTAATTTCATACCTTTACATGTAGCTGTCCACTTTTCCCAGCACCACTTATTGAAGAGGCTGTCTTTTCTCCGTTGTATATCCTTGCCTCCTTTGTCAGAGATTAGGTGACCATATGTGTGTGGGTTTATTTCTGGGCTTTCTATCCTGTTCCATTGATCTATATTTCTATTATTTTACCATATTGTCTTGATTACTGTAGCTTTGTAGTATAGTCTGAAGTCAGAGAGCCTGATTCCTCCAGCTTATACCACATTTTCTTTATTCATTCATCCATTGATGAACACTTAGGTTGTTTCCATGTCTCTGCTATTGTAAATAGTACTGCATGGAACATGGTACATGTACCCTTTCAAGATAGTGTTTTCATTTTCTTCAGATAAATATCTAGAAGTGGAATTGCTAGATCATATGGTAGTTCTGTTTTTAAATTTTTGAGGAACCTCCATACTGTTTTCCGTAATGGCTGTACCAGTTTACATTCCCAACAATGCATGAGTGTTTCCCTTTCTCCACATCCTTGCCAGCACTTGTTATTTCTTGTCTTATTGATAATAGTCATTCTAACAGTTTTGAGGTAATATCTCATTGTGTTTTCTTTTTTTTTTGGAGGAAGTTGTTCAATGAATATTTATTATGGTTCACACTGATATGAAGATTGATGGTTATCAGTGATGGTTGGGCCCGGTTACTCCTGTGGTTCTTCTAAGATGGGATAATTAGACCTGCATCATTCAGTATTTGAAATATAACAATATTTTTTCTTAAGGAACTTTTTTCTTTGTAAAAAAAAAGGAAATACTTTAAATACATTGTCAGTAGCCAGAATTACCCACTTAGCAGTCTGAAGTAACTGGAAGTTACTGGTAAAATTCTTCAGATTCACAGTTTTGAAGATCCTTAAGGATTGGAGAGTCTCAGTTTCAATCTCTGAAGGAGGAAAGGAGGTCTGTGGGGTGTGGGGAAGCCTGTCTTACCTGGTTGGTGCCTTTCTTGCTCAGTGGTAGCATCCAACATTTGACCTTTTCATAAATATAATTCCTTTTTCACATGAGCCATTTAACTTTCTGATCTGTATAACTTACTGCTGTGTCTCGCAGCTTGAACAATACCTAGGTACATAGTGGGTGCTCAGTAAATGAACATATCTGACAGATGTTCTCAATGTAATGGATCTTGCATATATCAGTGTGGTTTTAATTTGCATTTCCCTGGTGATTAGTGATATAAAGCACCTTTTCATGTACCTGTTGGCCGTCTGTATGTCTTCTTTGGAAAAAATATTCAGATATTTTGCCCATTTTTTAAATTGGGTTGTTTGGGTGTTTTTTTGTTTGTTTGTTTTGCTATTGAGTTGTATCAGTTCTTTATAAATTTAGGATATGAACTTCTTATCAGATTTAGGATTTGCAAATATTTTCTCCCATTCAGTAGGTTGCCTTTTCATCTTCTTGATGGTATGTTAATCTCAAAATATCAATAATTTCAGAAGGAAAAACGAATATGTTGAATAGAGAAAGCCAGACTGAATAGAAGCCTCTATCACACTCAGGAATAGATCTGTAAAAAATACAAACACATGGAGGCTAAATAATACACTACTTAATAACGAAGTGATCACTGAAGAAATCAAAAAGGAAATCAAAAAATACCTAGAAACAAATGACAATGGAGACATGACGACCCAAAACCTATGGGATGCAGCAAAAGCAGTTCTAAGAGGGAAGTTTATAGCCATACAATCCTATCTTAAGAAACAGGAAACATCTCGAATAAACAACCTAACCTTGCACCTAAAGCAATTAGAGAAAGAAGACAAAAACCCCAAAGTTAGCAGAAGGAAAGAAATGATAAAGATCAGATCAGAAATAAATGAAAAAGAAATGAAGGAAACGATAGCAAAGATCAACACTCTTGGCTCTCTAAATACTCTCCTACAAACTCAGATTTTTGTCATTTTATAAAAGTTGCAATGGTTAAAATTAGATTTTTCCTGTAAGCTTTAAATCATCATTAAGAATAGACCCTTAACATGGAAGTAACTGAAGTGTCCATCAACAGATGAATGGATAAAGAAGGTGTGGCACATATATACAAAGGAATATTACTCAGCTATAAAAAGAAACGAAATTGAGTTATTTGTTGTGAGGTGGATGGACCTAGAGTCTGGCATACAGAGTGAAGTAAGTCAGAAGGAGAAAAACAAGTACTGTATGCTAACACATATATATGGAATCTAAAAAAAGGTTCTGAAGAACCTAGGGGCAGGACAGGAATAAAGATACAGATGTAGAGAATGGACTTGAGGACACAGGGAGGGGGAAGGGTAAGCTGGGACAAAGTAAGAGAGTGGCATGGACATATATACACTACCAAATGTAAAATAGCTAGTGGGAAGCAGCCGCATAGCACAGGGAGATCAGCTCGGTGCTTTGTGACCACCTAGAGGGGTGGCATAGGGAGGGTGGGAGGGAGGCAGATGCAAGAGGGAAGAGATATGGGGTTATATGTATATATATAACTGATTCATTTTATTAAAAAGCAGAAACTAACACACCATTGTAAAGCAGTTATACTCGAATAAAGATGTTAAAAGAAAAAAAAAGAAAAGACCCTTACTACATATCACTTTCAGTTTCTAGAGTTCTACTTTTAATTGGGTTTATAGGATATGGAAATACTACTCTCATTTAAATTCGTAATCAGTCCAGTATCCTTTATTTGACTCACAGATGATTTATTAGAGATGGAAAAAACAGATGGTAAGTGCAAAAGATGTATTCATTCAACAAACATTCATTTAGTGCTGACTATGGATTAGATAAAGAGGCTGGGTAAATGAGAAAGGGGTTTTGATGATGGGGAAATGTCACTATTTTATATGTGGCATAAGGAAATATCTCTCTAATGTGGTAAAGTTTGGGTGTAGAAATTGAGAGAGTGCAAGCTATGTAGATATCCAGGGGCAGAGAATTCCAGAAGCGGGAACAGCAAGTTGCAAATCTCTGAGGTGGAAATGTACTTGTGATATTTACCTCGAGCAAGCCATTGCAGTAGGAGCAAGATAAGCTGGGGGAGAGGAGAGGAAAGTAGATGAATGTGAATCATACTTTCCCTAACATAAGGGAAAAGAAAAAAAACTTCTGTTGTGATGTTCATTGCTTTCTCCCCAAGTCGTCCTGCTCTTTCATTTTTGAGACTCACTGTATTAAATCAGTGTGTGTGTTTTTTAAAAATTTCTAACACCTGAATGACTGAGTGGCTCATCATTAACAAGACTTACGTACATATTAACAGCACATGGTCCAGGCTAACAATCTGGGTTGCCTAGCTTGTTGGCATCACATCCTCAAATGTTATCTGCCAATGTAGAACATAACGATTCAAATGCTACAACTGGATTTCCAGTTTAATCTGGTAGGATACCTCAACGTGTTCTCTCTCTTGAAATATCTAAGGAAATAAAACCTTAAAAACAAAAAGTCATGAATAGTATCACATATAAGGTAGGGATGTGACGGGCAAAATGCATTAAGGAGACAGTTGTATTCAGCCTTTTGCAGTGGGGGGAATGTTAATGAGAGAGGACCTTCTCATCAAAGTGCGAGGAAACCTGGGGTTTTATAAAACAGGAGTTGTTAAGGAAAGGTGAAGGTCTTGTCTTGGGAAGTTAAGGGCCGGTTGGTCCTTTCAGTTAGCCAGTTCTGGTGTACCAAACGGCCGGAGGGTTTCTTAAGCATTGTTTTCTGGGAGAACAGGAATCAGGTAAATTTCAGTACCATCTGGGGCACAATCCAGGAGTGCTGGCCAAAGAAAGAGAGAATTCTGGGTCAGCTCTGAGGGGCAGAACTTTTATCCCACAAACACGCCCCGCCCCCCCATCCCAAAGGAACTGTACATACCCTGGTAAATTGAAAAACTATTCTGGGAATTCTCACCAAACTCCCAAAACTGGAAATAAGGAAAGTGAGTATTCTTATTGTTTCCACCTTCTGACTATGGGCTTAGGAAAAAGGCTCACTGAGAAGAAAGTGGAACACAGAGCTGACTCTTCGTAATAGGAATGAAATTTCCAGGCCTTGCCCAATTGAGAGCAGTTTGAACTCTGAGGTTTGAGAACTACAAAAGCTGTGAGCACAGCACTCCATTCAAATCCCCAAACTAAGGGACTTGGCCAAGCCTAGCCTGGTTTATAGCAGCCCAAGGTGGTCTCTGGGATGACCCAACCCCCTTTGGAGTTCCAGTCTGGGTAATCTCAGGGCTGTCAAAAGAACTTACTGTTTCTTCTAGCCAACACCTGAAGATAGGCCCCTGACCTACTTCTCTTAGCACTTGACTAAATAGGGCTTGTGGTTGTGAATGCTTCCTCTATCTCTATGGAGATATGTACATCTCTATGGAGATGTACATGTGTCTCCTATAACTCAGAAGTGTCTTTCTCAGTGACCTGAAAGTCATGCCTTTGAAATGTAACCATCAGGAGGGATAGGGCCTCCATCTCCCAGCCTCTGTAGGAAGGTAGAATCCTAACTTTGATAAGTGCCAGCTAGCAAACAAAGAGACCTAAGCACATTTTCACTGACCAACCCTTTGTAATTTTCTACTTTCGTGACTCGACTTGAGCTTTTCCCCACCCCCATTTGCCCCCTTCCCTCTCCCTCAATCTCCCTTTAAAACACCCAGTCACCCCTGCGCAAATTGGAATTGCGCTCAGCTCTTTCCCCTACTGTCAGTAGTTAATAAATAAACAGTTTTTACTGCTTTAACCAGTGTCCAGCTTTGTTTCTCTTTGATAGGTTTATTCCGCTATGTCAGTGTTATACACCAGTCTCCAGCTAGGAGGTGTGAACCCAACAAGGCATTTAACAAACTCTCCCAAGAGTGAGCAGAGTCTAAGAAATTTTAACAAAGAACAACTCACTGCCTGAACTAAACTCTTCTTTCTCTTCTATGATCTCAAGTTATGGGAGCAGGAAGGAGTGAGGGGTAGGGTGAAGTGGAAATGCAAAACATAACCTGTCTTGAAACTGCAGCTGCTCAGAGTGAAATAGACATGTCTCTGGCATGGTGAGAACAGAGTTAAGAAGTCATCTATATAATATCAGAAAAAACAGATCTAGAGACAGGTTTCTAAGCACCAAAAAGATGAAAAGAAACAGCCTGATAAACAAGGGGGGTGGTGCTTGGCGGGGAAAGAAAGAAAAGGAAAGGCAGGAAGGAGGGTGATATAAAAGATAAATTACCCAACTTAGAATAAAACATAACCCAAGGAGGAGAAGATAATTCCCCACGTATGCTTTGCACTGTAAAATAATGTATGCATTCAATAAAATTAGAGCTCAGAGATGAGATGTTTAAATAATATGTAATTAAAATGAAGATTGCAGACCATAAAAATAACATATTGAGGACCAAACCAATGCCATTCAGAACAGATGAATTAAGAATAAATATCCTATTAACAGTTAAACACTACTATATGTAAAATAGATAAACAACAAGGACCTACTGTACACAGGGAACTATATTGAATATCATGTAATAACCTATATGGGAAAAGAATCTGAAAAAGAATATATATGTGTGTGTGTGTGTGTGTGTGTAACTGAATCACTTTGCTGTACACCTGAAACTAATACAGCATCGTAATTCAACTCTACTTCAATAAGAAATCTTTTTTAAAAAGTAAATATCCTAGAGGGGACAGAATCAAAATGACTGAAAATGGAATTACCAACGTGGAGGGGTGGCTGAACGAATCATAGTCAATGCAGATAAAACTACAAACAGATTGCAACAATTAGAGAAAAACTGGTAGAGGGTAGACAACTGATTGAAAATAAAAATAATTTTTGTACCAAAGTAGAGAATCCAAATTAAAGAGGATTTAAAAATAAAAAAAATTGTTTTCCCTGAAATGAAAGAGCAATCCGAAGTTGGAAAAAGTACCGTATTCCCGGAAACACATATCCTGGTTAAATTATTGAAATGGAAGTATAAAAAGCAATTCTTTACTCATCCAGGCAGAAAAATTAAATCACTTTGAAGAATAAAAATTCAGACCAATGGCCACACACTTCTGAATGAAAATTTAGCTGAAAAATGTATTACCAGGTATTAGGGACCATTGCAGTATCAAGCAGCCATTTCAGTCATAAAAGGGAGTAGAATGATTGTGAAGTCTTTTTGTTTTGTATTGGGGGGGAAATGATTTGCATTTCATTACATTGTTGAAATTCAGACATTTGAAAACAGTTAAAATGAAGATCCCTGGAAAGGAATAGATAAAATAAATAAAATTATTAAATCACTTTATAATAGAGTTAATACCAAATTGTGGGAGTTACAGTTACAGAAAAGAATGTAAAATGTATAAATCTTAGTAATATAAAAATAATACCGAAATCAGGAATGTGTGCGAGACAGCACTAATATTCTCATCTTTCATAGCAGGAAGTTGATCAAGATTGTCTTAATTGAAGCATGGTTAAAAAATACCTAACTTCAGCCTCTTTGTGTTTTCCATGATCTATTTATTAAGTTTAGAGGAGTCTTTCAGGATATGATAAACTCCTATAGGAAAGAATCATCTATTTGACATGAAACAGGTTTTCTTTTGTATTCTTTACTTTTACTTTAAAATAAACTACATTTTATCTCTTTTTTTGGTTAGTTTTAGATGTACAGCAAAGGGACCGGGTTATACATATATATGTATATATTTATTTTTTGATTCTTTTCCATTAGAGTTTATTATAAGATATTGAATATAGTTCCCTGTGCTATACAGTAGGTCCTTGTTGTTTATCTGTTTTGTAGTGTGCACCTGCTAACCCCATGCTCCTAATCCACCCCCCCCTCCAATTTCATCTCATTTTAAAACAAAAGTAGAAAAGACATAGCATCATGTTAATACTATTCAGACATTACTAAACTGTGGTTCTGTGTCTTTTCACGGGTTTAATCTTCCGCAATTTAATCTTCCGCAATATTTTTTCCTGTTTTTTTTTTTTCTATTTTTAAATAGTGATGACTAGTTCAAACTACACATGAAATTCATGTGCACGTTTTAAGGATCAATAATAAATGTGTGAGTCATGTAAGTCACAAATGAATGTGTAAGGATGAATATGTTTGAGAAGTAAAAAGTGCTGGAAAACAAACCGAAAAAATATCAAAGGACACTCTGCTCCTAACTTTCAGCTGTTTCACATGGAATATATGTTATTCATCTGCGCATGCCACTTTATAAAATTTAACACATAAACATAAATAAGTTTGATTTTGTGTTTACCTGCTCTTGAAAAGTTAGCTCCTTTATGTTTCAAATCGAAAGTGTTCCCTCTTTTATTACCAACAATAACACGGCTCCTTTTAGTGCTCAATAGTAATGTAGGTGTTTGAGTTAAGTGTAAGTAAACTGAATGACTCCTAACCAGTTTATCTGATTGCATCCCTCCACCTTATTTGATTAAGAAATGCGTGAGAACCTTGAAGATAAATCTTAAAAAAAAATCTTTACATACTGTATCAGTGTCTTCATGATTCTCTTGTCAGTACCAATGTTTGTTTATTTTTTGGTTAAACTCTTACGTAAGCAGTGAGTTAATATGTGTGTGTACACAACCACATGTATATATAATACGGATGAACAATCGGATATTTAGATTCCAAGTCCAGTCCTTTTTGACTCCTCTCTTATTCAGGATATGAAGAGGAAAGAAAATATATAGCGTGTGGTTTTGAAACACATGACACTCTTTACTAGTAAGCGACTTTGTGGAGGTGGAAGTCTGCAATAGGAAGTAAAGTGCATTAACCTAGTGAATCTATACATACTTGATTTTGAGCTCTCTTAAAAAATAAGCATGCCTAAATTCAGTAGGTATAACTATGTTAATTTGTGACTTTGCGAGGTTATTTGTCCTCAATTTCACACTCATAAATTGTTACTATGATCAAATCATTCTGGGAAAAGTAAAATCGATGCCTATAATGTTAAAACTGGTAATTCATTGAAAATATGTCGGGCTCTTGGGATGTAGCACAATATAGACTGAAATCAAGAAGCAAAACCTGCTAAAAACACACTTACTGTTCAGCGCTCAGGTGGGTAGCCTGGCAGAGGTTCAGAGTGTGGTAACATCACTCCAAACCTTGTATGGTTGGGCTGATAGGAATATGGTGAGAAGCAAAATAAAAGTAACTTTTATTTTGAAACCGCAATGCAGTTTCAAGCTATTTCTTATAGAAAACTGGCAAATGAACTTGCCTTTAATAAATAGGCAATAGGAAGTAAAGGCAGATTGATCTACTGTGTGCATATTCCATTTGTGTAGAAGCACAAGTGAATTTGTAGCATATGGATAATTTAAAAGTTCTAGAAGGAAATTTTGAGACTGATTCTTGCTGGCAGTTATAAAAAGCAATTAAATAATACTAGTAATTAAGGATAAGGATGGCATTTACTAAGAGAACTCTGAAACTCAATACGCTATAATCAAAATCTAACTAGTCAGCAAAACCTCAAGTTGAATGCCGACTGCAGATTGCTAACAGCTTTCCAGAGTTAGATTTGGAATTCAAACAACGGACAAGGACTAATTAAGTTGTCTAATATCAGAGGTTCTCAAACTTGAAGGTGCATCATAATGCCTTGGAAGGCTTGTTAAAATACAGGTTGTTGGGCTCCATCCTCCAGAGTTTCAAATTCAGTACGTCTGAGATGAGGTCAGAGAATTTCTGTATCTTACAAGTTTCCGGAAAACACTGATGATGCTGTCTGAGGGCCACATTTGAAAACCACTAGCTGAGATCATACTGTGCTGGGAAGCCCTGCGTGAGGAGCGCTGACTTTCCATCTCTTATTTTAAATGTTTGAAATTCTCACAGGGAGATCAGAAAGGCTGCAGTCATTTAAAAATCGGGCAAGGAGTTGTAAATACCCTTTGGCTGAGGCACACTACAAAATAATTCTTTAAAATAGTGTTTGGATCTTGAGCTTAGCATTTCAGATAGCTGGTGTAACCTCACTGTATAACAATTGCGTTGTTAGAATTCACTTTGGAAGACGAGAATTGAGCCAATCATTATCTTTGTCTAAATGGAGTTTCGAAAGGAGAAAATAGTTTGCAGTTTGCTTTTTTCAGAACTGCTGTCTAATTACTCAGGGTTTGAGTTATCAATACATACTTTTCTTCATAAATAATTTGACATTAATTGTCAGTGTTTTTTGAACACTGAAAAACACTTAGTATAAAAAAGTATTACTTTTATTTACTTATAAGGTGTTAGTAGTAGATAAGTGGTGCGATTTTGCTTTAAAAGTTACGCAGTCATCTGGTGTGACACTACTATTTGCATAACAAGCCTTATATTTCTACTTTGTTTGCCAAGTGTAGAAAATTATATGTTTGTTAAGATGCTGTAAAAATTGAGGAAAAGAAAAATCTCTCCGACAACCAGAATCCTTCTTTGAAAGATCTGCCTGTAAATGTGTTATATGTTTATGAGGAAACCTGAAGAAGTTAGTGACCCATATGAAGTATGCAAATTTTTGTAATCCTTTAATGAAATGTATGGTAAGTTTCTGTTGTTAACTAGGCTTCTGCACTGAGAAGTCTCTACACGGAGATGTGTCATCACTGAATAAGACTAAAATCTATAATAAAACACAGTAAGATAATGTCAGCCAGGAAATCAAAATAAAATAAAAATTTAAAAAGCATTAAAACTTTATGTGCTCTTAGAGGAGTTTCTCATTTTTCAAGATTTGCTGGTAGAATGTTAAAACATTCTAAAATCTTACAGTGTTGCAGAGAATAAAATAAGAGAGGAGTAATGATCGTATTGAAAGCAAATCGTGCATGTGGTATCATAGAGAGTAGTGTACACATTGAGGATGGGAGGAGGAGAGGTGGTGTCCAGAGTAAGCGAAGAACTTTCTCTGATGACGTAAAATGTTAATATATGCTGTTAATATACCAGGAATTGAGGCATGAAAAAAAGGAACCAAAATTATTCTCAGTAACCCTGACCAAATGTCCAAACCACATGTATATTTTCAGCTCTGCAAAGAAGAAGAAGGTGAGGGAAGGCAGGGAAGTGTATGACAAGGGAAATCTAGGAAGAGTAATTTTCTTTAGCTGCATATGATAAAACAAACAAAAAACCCCTTGCATCAAATGCAGATAAAGGAAGACAATAAGCAAATTTATTATCTCACATAACGTGGAGCTCATAGGTAGGGCCAACTCAGGGCTTGGTATGCCAGGGCTCCGGATGAATGGCTCAGAGATTCTCTTAGCTTGTTTCCTGTTACACCCTCAGAACAGACTGAGAGTGAAGTGTAGTGTATGAGGAAATGTTCTTCCGTTTATTTATACCTTTTAGGTGCCTACGTTTGTCTCCTGACTCTGACACTCAGTAGGTGTTTGACATTGGGTAAATCACTTAACTTCTCTGCAACTCAGATTCCTCTGTTTAAAATCGAAGACAGTGTTCTCTTCAGCTTTATAATAGAAAGATATGCATGTAAAGTGCTGAAAACAGTGACCGTCACGGAAATCTCCCCCAAATCTTGGCAATGATAATGACGATAATGGCTACGGTGAAGATGATGATTCCTTTGTCCCTCAGAGGATTTAGATAGATTTCTGTCCTGTGGGAGACACTGATGTCTCCCACAGGACATTTCTCGCAGGGAAATGGCATACATGTATGTGTTAACAGTGGAAAGTTGCATATTTCTTTCTAGAGAAATCAAAACCCCACTACAGTGACCCCTAAATACACATTTATATCCAAGCACTCTGTCAGTGGAGATATTAGGTGCTTGGTGTCTGGGCTTTATGTGCAATAGCTTCCGTTCCTCCATCTGTAGTCCAAAGAAGGCACCAAAGGTCTCAGTAGTAACCTGGCAGGAATAGCATAAGCATTTCTTATTTCCTATAGAGCCTATGTTCCTTCTGTCCGTGGTTTCTTTGTGCTTCATGCAACTGACTTTTCTGAGGTATGCTTGGCCTTTTAAAAGCCCATTCTTGGGCTTCCCTGGTGGCGCAGTGGTTGAGAGTCCGCCTGCCGATGCAGGGGACACGGGTTCGTGCCCCGGTCTGGGAAGATCCCACATGCCGCGGAGCAGCTGGGCCCGTGACCCATGGCCGCTGAGCCTGCGCGTCCGGAGCCTGTGCTCCGCAACGGGAGAGGCCACAACAGTGAGAGGCCCGCGTACCGCAAAAAAAGAAAAAAAAAAAGCCCGTTCTTATCCTTTCCTTAGTGTCACACTTTCTTTTCTGAGCCATCTATACCACTGGTCTCTGTTGTAGACTCTTCCCCCATACCTAGCAGTGACTTTTCCCCCAAACACATTTTAAAAATTACATTTGCATTAAGTTTTGTTTTTTCTTAGACAAGTGGATAATATCTAAACTATACATGATGGGTGAGAGAATCTTTTTCACAGTGAAAGATAGTAATAATAATAAAATCACAATAATACTAAACTAATAATCATGTTAATAATTTTAAAAATCCTGGATATATAAAATACATTGTAGAATTAGAAACAAACGCATTTGGGAGTTAGCTATCCGGTGCAAGGCAGAAAATACCATGATAGAACATATACTCTTACTTTAATCAAATAAAAGTGATCGAAATTTAGATTTCCAGAAATCTTTTGAATGATTCAAATATACGTCATAACTGTGGGAACTGGATTGAGGGACAATATTCAGGCCAAAGAAATTGTTTCAGTTATTTTCACTGGAAGAATACTTCAAACTACTGAAAATGTGGTTAAGAACCTGAGATTTATTCACTTGGATAAATGACTTGCCCAGTTTACTGACACTGTAAGATCTAAGTTCTCACAAAATGTGAGTTTCATAAAGGCTGGGGGTTTTGATATTTTTTCACAGTTATATTTCTAACATAGAAGTAGGTGTGGCATGTGATAGGTACTAATAAATATTTGTTGATGGACTTAATTTAAAAACACAATCACTGTCTTTTAGGGTTAGAATATATCTTGATTATCTCTAAATTTCCACAATATATTATCTCATGTACTTTTATTCTCAATATATCTAAAAATTTATTTTAAAGTATTTTGATGTAGATTCAGATATACAAACAAATTGCAAGAATAATACAGAGTTCTTGCATATCCTTTAATCCCCCAATATTGTCATGCTCTCTTTTTTTCCTTATTCATATAATACACATAAATACTGAAATATTTAGGGGTAAAGGACAATCATAATCTAGTGTAATTATCAAAAAGGAAATTAGTGTTGTTACAGTATTAGTTCATCTGAAGACCTTACTCATTTCACCAACTGTTCCTATAATGTCCTATGTAGAAAAATAAACCCCTGGATTATGTGTTGCTTAAAGTTATAAAGTCTCTTTCTCTCCTTTGATCTGAAAGTTTCAGTCTTTCCTTGTCTTTTACGACCTTGATTTTTTTTGATGGTCAGCTATTTTATAGAATGTACCTCAATTTGGGTTTGTCATTGTTTTATGACTAGATTCAGGCTATGCATTTTACAGCAGGAATACCATAGTCGTGATATTATCACATTTGGGTTCACATGATGTTGATTCCCCCCCCCCCGCCCCACGCCCCCGACTACTTTTGTTAACTTCGGTCATTTAGTTAATGTACTTGTTTTTTATTGCTGCTGTAACAAATTACCACAAGAGGCTTAAAACAACACACATGTATTATATTGCAGCTCTGTGTGTCAAAAGAGTCAGACATGGGTCTCACTGGGCTAAAATCAAGGTATTGGTAGGGCTGTTTTCCTTCTAGAGGCTCTAGGGGGAGAATTCTTTCCTTGCCTTTTCTGGTTTCTAGAGGCTGCACACATTCCTTGGCTCCTGGTCCCATTCTTTATCTTCAAAGCCAGCAACATTGCACCTCTCTGACATTTTCTCTATAGTTATATCTCCCTCTGACCAGAGTTGGGAAAGATTCTCCACTTTTAAGAATTAATATGATTAGATTGGGTATAACTGGATAATCCAGTATACAGCTGAGCTTTGAAAACATGCGTTTGAACTCTGCAGGTCTACTTATATGTGGATTATTTTTCAACAAATATTTACTACAGTACTATATGATCCACAGTTTGTTGAAGCCACAGATGCAGAACCACAGATATGGAGGGCTGACTGTGAAGTTATACATGAATTTTTTGTGAATTTTAAACTGTGCAGAGGGTCAGCATTCCTAACCACAGGTAGTTCAAGGGGCAACTCTAATATCTCCCTTCTCTAGGTCCTTAACTTTAATCACATCTGCAAAATCCCTTTTGTCATGTAAGGAACAGACACAGGTTCTGGGGATTCGGAAACGGACATCCAGGGAGGGGGGCATTATTATGCGTACCATCCTCAAGGTGGTGTTTGCCATGTCTTCACAGTACAGTTACTTTTTTCTCCTTTCTATTTGATCATTGTATTGTGGGAGATAGTTTGAGATCATGTAAATATCTTGTTGCTCACCAAACTTTCACACACTAGTTTTAGCAGCCATTAATGATGTGTATCTTGGGTCTGAAACATTATTTTTTCCCCACATTGTCCAACCTTTTAAGGAATTAAGGGCCACCCTTCAGACCATGTATCTTAGATAAAGTCGTCCCCAATATAGATTCTGAGATAAAGATGTGGGTAGAAATAATTCATTCGTGTTGTGATCCCTGGAAATGCAGAGAGATCGTGGGGAAGGGAGACAAGCAAAGGAAGAAATCCAATGAGGAATGTATTAATGAGCAGTGTACTCTAGTACACTCTATTTTTTTTTTTTTTTTTTTTGCGGTACGTGTGCCTCTCACTGTTGTGGCCTCTCCCGTTGCGGAGCACAGGCTCCGGACGCGCAGGCTCAGCGGCCATGGCCTACGGGCCCAGCCGCTCCGATCTTCCCCGACCGGGACACGAACCCGTGTCCCCTGCATCGGCAGGCGGACTCTCAACCACTGCGCCACCAGGGAAGCCCATAACATCTTCATTGGAGTATAATTGCTTTACAATGGTGTGTTAGTTTCTGCTTTATAACCAAGTGAATCAGTTATATATATACATATGTTCCCATATCTCTTTCCTCTTGCGTCTCCCTCCTACCCTCCCTATCCCACCCCTCTAGGTGGTCAGCAAGCACCGAGCTGATCTCCCTGTGCTATGTGGCTGCTTCCCACTAGCTACCTATTTTACGTTTGGTAGTGTATACATGTCCATGCTACTCTCTCACTTTGTCACAGCTTACCCTTCCCCCTCCCCATATCCTCAAGTCCATTCTTGAGTAGGTCTGCGTCTTTATTCCCATCTTGCCCCTAGGTTCTTCATGACCTTTTTTTTTTAGATTCCATATATATGTGTTAGCATATGGTATTTGTTTTTCTCTATCTGACTTACTCTGGTTTTCTCCAGAGATATGCCTAGGAGTGAAATTGCTGGGTCATATGGTAGTTCTATTTTTAGTTTTCTAAGGAACCTCCATACTGTTCTCCATAGTGACTGTATCGATTTGCATTCCCACCAACAGTGCAAGAGGGTTCCCTTTTCTCCCACACCCTCTCCAGCATTTATTGTTTGTAGATATTTTGATAATGCCCATTCTAACTGGCGTGAGGTAATACCTCATTGTAGTTTTGATTTGCATTTCTCTAATGATTAATGATGTTGAACATTCTTTCATTTGTTTTCAACAGTGTATACTATCTGTTACATGGGCAATTTATTTAAAAGTCATTCATCTTTATGTTCACATTTTTTAAAACATTGGGAAAAATAATATTTCGTTTATTCGGTCATAGTAAAAATTAATGAAGTGAGCTATGGTGTACGCCAGCAGTGTCTTATAAATAATAAAGGAGTTCAGTATAGTTTAGTTGGGTATGGAGGTGGGTGCACGTTGAATACTAGATCTGCACCTGTAGACCCCACCTTGCTAGTTGCAGTTGTTAATTTGAAGCTCAAAGCAGCAAACTTAAGTAGCATCTTTTGCAGAATATTGCTTTAATACAACTCATTTCTGTCTGAATGTTCTACATGGTAGAAGTTATTAGTGCTTGGTATAGTGTCTGGTACATAATAAACACTTAAGAAATATTTGCTGATTTAAATGGATTTGACTTTTGTTCTTTCCTTAGACTAATTTAATAACATTCCAGGAACAACCAGAGCTCAGTTTGACCAAGTCATTTATGTTCTTTGTCCATTGGTTCCGTTTGAGGCTTTTGCAACCTGATTTGCTTTTGGCTTTTATGAAGAAATGTCATTAATATTGAAAGCATACTTTTCAATTATTTAAAAGCAGTAATGGGGCTTCCCTGGTGGCGCAGTGGTTGAGAATCCGCCTGCCGATGCAGGAGACACGGGTTCGTGCCCTGGTCCGGGAAGATCCCACATGCCGCGGAGCAACTAAGCCCGTGAGCCATGGCCGCTGAGCCTGTGCGTCCGGAGCCTGTGCTCCGCAACGGGAGAGGCCACAACAGTGAGAGGCCCGCATACCGCAAAAAAAAAAAAAAAAAAAAAAAAAAGCAGTAATGAATGTAAGTCTCAGGGAAGAAGCATTTTAGTTCTCTTATAAATAACTTTAATATAATGTCCATTTGACTGGAGAGACAAGTTATAGGATTTATTAAAATATACACAACCCTAATGACAAAATATAAAAATATCAAGACCTACATTATACTTAGAATGATGGGAAAAAAATGACTTTGAGCTACTTTGAGGTAGCGTTTTTAACATTTCAACAGATAAATTTTTTTTCTGTACATTTTCACTGACACTGTGGCCTCAATACTGTCTGTTTCTAGGCAACCTTGGCAGGATCTTAAATTTTTCCATATTTTCTGTGTACATTTCCAAAAGTGCTCCCTCTTCCAACTGTATGATTCCTAACGCTTGTCACTTCTTGGTCGACAAGACAAGACAAGATAGACAAGGGCTTGATCATGTGTAGCTCTTTTCTTGTTGACCTCTCTACTTCTTGCTAATTAAGTAAAGGCATTGCTTCTAAAATGAATTTCTCACTCTATCCTTATAACTCCTCTAATCAAAATCCTTAACTGTGCAGAACATTCTTTCCACTGTAATCAGCTTAGATTTAAGTAGGTTCAACTGTTGCTTTTCCACATTCGCAACCTGATAATGTCAGTTTAATCAACAGGCTGTGGGGTATGTTATTCGATAATCCTAGCTCATACAAATGTGTCTTTTGAACTTCTATTGGGGTAAGCACCACTTTATGTGAATCCTTGTATTATTTTTTTGCATTTGTAAGTTAAAGTTGCATGTACTTTTTCATACACGAATTAATTACATTCATATTTCATACAATGGTTTTTCTTTATGTATTCCCATTCTACACTCTGGCCTGAATCATGACACAGGGAAGATAGAATTATATAGAAAGAAAAATATTTTATTGTAATTCAGCTTTACTATAATTGATTATTCAAAGCTCTTTGATTATGCAGATTTATATACTTTTCAGCATATACTCAACTTTCTATCTCACTGACAATGCTCTAATAACATTTTGAAACTTAATAATTAAAACTGTTTTTTCTAAATAATACTTTGTATGAAATGATGCTTGAGTTTCTAATCTTGGGTACCTGTATCCCTGGGTGAATGAAAAGCAAAAATGGTGGTCCCTGTGTTATGCTTAGTTGTTTGAAAAGCCAAATGTAAATCTCAACATTTTCATAAGCTGAGGCTTCAGTACTCATGTGAAACCTGACATTTCTTTGTTTTATTTCCTGGAAGTCTTTGTATGTTGCATGTTAACTGGTTACCTCAGCTTACTTGAAACTGTGACTGCTCTTTTTTACCGTAATGAAATTGAGAAAGAATTATTATCAAGCAATTTATTGGGAGGAAAAGCTTTCAGAACATGAAGTCTGAGGATTGAACTAGGAAAAACTGAAGGCATTAATATTGGGAAAATCTGAGAGAACATATTTCAGAATGTACTCTTGATATGGTCTAAGGACTGGTTTATGACACCCAGAGATAACTGAATAACTGATCCTCGATTTAGTTACATAGCATGTGAAATTCAGGGATGTTCTTGGACAGGGCTGTAATTATTCTCAGAAGTTGAGGGTAATAGAGATGTCTATTCCTGAGTGTCCTGTATTACCAATGGTCTCTGTGAACTTGCTGTATATTATACAGCGGAATTCGATGAGGAACTCCTGATCCAGATGAATTTATATCCCTTACATATCCAGACACAACTACATTCAGATTTAATTCAGGTTATGCATATAAAACTGTGCACCGAACAGGAAATGTGGCTTCCATAATGTCTGAAGGGACCCTCTGTCATTCATATAGTCTCATTCTCAGTGTGCATCTGCCCGGTAAGGATTTGGGGCTCAGGTAACTTGGCCGTTTACTCTGACTGCACTGATTTCCTTTTCTGATAAATAAACCTTATTTGATTTACCCAAATCAATATCAGTGTGCAGTTGTTCCATCAGTACAAGCATATTGTTGACCCACGTCAATGGAATTATAAAAGAAGTGTTACGAATACTTAACCATAAAACTGGTATTTAAAAAAAATGATATTAGGGACTTTCCGGGTGGTCCAGTGGTTAAGACTCCATGCTTCCACTGCAGGGGGCATGGGTTTGATTCCTGGTCGGGGAGCTAAGATCCCACAGGCTGCATGGCAGCAGCCAAAAAAGAAGTGATATTAAAACAAAGAAACAAGCCAAAAACACCATCAGAAAGAACAAACTAGATTAAGGATAAAGTCACTTATAAACTGTAGGATAATTTTTTCAGCTTTGTCTTACATACATATATTATGCAGTTATAATGATAATAGAGGGAATATAAATAACGTTAACTACAACACAAACACTGAACCTCAGCTGCTTTTTAAATTTTTCTCTGCTCCATTCCAGTCTTCACCCAGTAGTATAGATTTGATATAACTATAGTCAAAATTCACAGTTTAAATAACTGGATACTATTGTAACCAACAGATGTAGTATCAGTTATTTAAATATTTGTTTTTTCTTCTTTTTTCTCTTTAATTTTCCTATCGCATAAAGGATACAACCAAAAAGTTCCTTAAATTTGTAATTACATGATGATTTTTCACTGGCATGTAATAGTGACCATATTTAGAAGGTACTGGATGATAAAAAAAAAAACAGGGAAGAAGCTGGGTGAACACAAGTAAAGAGCAACGAGGAAACACAAAACAAAACAAGGGGTCCAAGTCCTTCTATGGAGAATTTACATTCTGCCAGTGACCTATGTGGCTTAACTTTTACATTTTATTTCAGGTTAAACTGATGTAAGATATTACACAAACTTTGTTATACAAGTTGGTGCTTGGGGGAAGTTATCGTATTCTTTTATATATTTGTTTCCTGTGTGTTTTTTATGGTGAATTTTTAAGTGAAAAGAGGCCCTTATCATTTCAAGGATATTATGAATATTCTGTGGTCAAAACTGTCTCACTGTTACTCTGCTACTGAAATTAGAAAAATATATTACAAGAAAAGAAAACTATAGACTAACATTTCTCATAAATCTAGATGCAAAAATCTTTAACAAAGTTTTAGCTAATGGAGTCCAGCAGTTTATAAAGAAAATTCCATCTCTCTTTCTATCTCTTGATCTATGGTTCTAGAACCTACAGATACTAACCATTCTTCTGATATGAACATACATATGCATACATAAAATTATCTTTCTAAAATTAATTAATTAATTAATTTTTGGCTGTGTTGGGTCTGTTGCTGCACACAGGCTTTCTCTAGTTGCGGCGAGGGGGGGGCTACTCTTCATTGCGGTGCATGGGCTTCTCATTGCAGTGGCTTGTCTTTGTTGCGGAGCACAGGCTCTAGGCGTGTGGGCTTCAGTAGTTGTGGCACGCAGGCTCAGTAGTTGTGGCGCATGGGGTTAGTTGCTCCACGGCATGTGGGATTTGACAGTCTGAGCTTTATACTTATTATTTGTACACTTTTCTGAATGTATGTTGTACTTTGTTATAAAGTTTCATTAAAACAGCAATAGTATGACGAAGTCATAGTTGCCTTGAATGTCCTCAATAGCCTGCCTCTTCTGTTCAGCTGAAGCCAAACTTCTAACGAAGACAGAAAAGTCCCTTCATGATCTGGTCCCTATCCACCGCTCCAGCCTCATCTTGAGGAAGGCCCTATCGTTCATAGCCTACGCACGATGATTTTCAGATCCCTCGGTGATCGTGCTTTGGCAAACCTCTTGGCTTAGGCATAAATTGTTCTTTCTTCCAAAATTGCTTCTACTCCTGTTTTGCCTGCTAATTTCCTGCTCACACTCCTATGGGAAGTCTACAGTGGTGCTTTCTGTCATCTTAGGAGTCTCCAATATTTGTATCATGACTCCTTTTGCTTTTCTCAGCAATTTAGTGTATTTTATAGCCTTTTCTAGAATTGTCTTCATCACTATTCTAGATGTGAACTGCTTGGGAGCAAATTTCACCTCTCATTCAACATTATGCCTAAGAAACAGTTGGTATTCATTTCATGTTTATTGAACATATGACTGACTCCTTGTATCAAACGTGGACCGTGAAAAAGCTATGTGATCTGGAATCCATTTCCCACAAGACATTCTGTGTTCCCGTCCACAGTTAATTCTAGGATGTTTCAGGTGAATGGTGGAGGTTGTATACACTGGGATCACGTCAGAACACAGAAGCACACCAATTATTTTGAAAGAATTTAAAATGAAGAATCATTGTTTTTAAGTTATTAGAGAACTGAAAAGGCTAAACGGGGACCCTGAGGCATCCGAGAGGTAGTAACTGCGGAAAGTCGCTACCATCCTTATGGCTGGGGAACAAAAGAAAGAGGCTGTAATATTAACATTTAAACTCTTGAAGGTGGGTTCCCACAGAACAGACCCTTCCTCCTCCTCCAGCCTTCTGTTTTCCTTCCCCTTGGAGCCGCGCTGTCTCCTGATAGCACTCTTTATGGGTAAAGCCTAATATGGAGCAGCTAGAACTGCAGAAATGCGGTCTGCAGTCTCAGTAGGGGTAGAACAAAGCACAGTACAGAGGGGTAGGTTTGAGGTTGAGAGGCAGCAGCTTAACCAGCACGGTGGGGATGGGGAAGAGGTATCTGAAGTAAATTTCAGAAGCAGAACCCTTTTAATCTTTTCTAAAGGGACAAAGGGTCATTCCTTGAACTGCTCTCTTGAGTATTATTTTAGTCTTCAGAGAGAGACTCAATGGCAAATGAAAGTTTTCTCTTAAATTCACAGAGGACATGGAGCTTCCTGGACATCCCCAGGAACAGACCTGGATAAAGGAGTGTATTTTGATAGAAGGAGACATAGAAGGGATTTCACAAACATCGGCTAAACTGAGCAGAATGGAGGGTCTTGTGACTTAGGGATCATCATGGTAACCATGGTGACTGTACTGTTTGTGAGGCAAACTGCATGACTCAGTGTATTTTCCACTGCTGTTGAAAATATATCTTCATTTACAGATACTATTTCATTTCATAATAGCTAGAAGATGTAAAGCAGTTCTTGGAAATGAGTAATTAGGTTTAATTAGTCCTATCCACTCAAGAAGGACAAGGAAGCTTATCATACACTGGTGTTTTCAGCTGCTTTTACTGGAAAACAGAACTCATACTCATCCCTTTGCAATTTTGATCAATTGAACCAAGATTCTAATAAAAATCTAACTCTTATCGAAAAATAAATCTTATCTAAAAAAGCAGTCTGCTGTTGCTGTACGACAATAGAATACTAAAAAACTTCACGTTATTAAAAAATTCCATAATAAAGGCAATTGTTTCAAGTGGAAAAGTGGTTTACAGTCCCAAAAGTTCCAGACTAGCAGTAATGAAATTCCCTTACCTGTAGCAATTTCAGTAATGATGGTATACTTGTACGTGTCTGTGTCTGTGTGTGTTTAACATTATAAATATAACAAACCCAGCGTAGGCTCATATTAATTTTGGTTTTTTTTTTTAAAGATCCCATTAGCAGACATTTCTTATACAGCTGGATCAACCTTCATCAATTTCATCACCTATTGTTATGCTAAAGACCACAAACTCCCTCAGTTTGAATTATGAAAACTATGATATCTCGGGAACACCTGAGTGATGAATTTGGATGGCACCTTGTGTTGGGGAGCAGTTCTCTATGGGTGTCATGTGTTTCTGTACATCTTGCAAGTGAAACACTGACTGCCTTTTGTTTCAGCCGGTCTTTTCAAGGATGTCTGTAGAGCAAACGACCTTGGGATACAGAGAGAGTGTATCCCTCTGGAGCAAAGGACAGGCATGCTTGCTTCTCTTTCCAAAAGTTTCAGGCTTCCTAAACTCAGGCTTCCTCTACTGTAAGGCCACCCACTGTGTGGGCAGGTATCACCTAGCTTTTTCTGCATTGCCCTGCAGGAACCGGGGCTTGGGGAAATTGGCACCAAAATGCTGATACTCTGGCTACTGCTTGTATTCATTTTCTATCGTTGCTGTTAAAAAATTACCACAAAGTTAGTGACTTAAAATAGCACGTATTTATTATCTTATGGTTCTAGAGGTCAGAAGACCAACAGAGATCTGACTGAGCTAACATCAAGGTGTCAGTTAGGGCTGTGTTCTTTCTGCACACTCGAGGGAAGAATTCATTTCCTTGCCTTTCCCAGCTTCTAAAGGCTGAACTCTTTCCCGGCCTCGTGGTCCCCTTCCTCCATCTTCAAAGCCAGCAAGGTAGCATCTCTCTGGCCCTGATTCCAGCCTCTCATCCCTTTCTCTGACCCCAGCCAGGAAAGTTTCTTCACTTTTAAGAGTCCTTGTGATTAGAACAGGCCCACCTAGATAATCCAGAATAGGCACCCCATCTCAAGGTCTCTGACCTAGAAGTTTCCTGACTACCAGCGTTCATGAAACTGTGGCAGGCTAACTTGTTAGCTTGCAAGCAGAGCAAAATCTCAGACCCTTTTTAGTACCCCAAACCATGACCCTTAGTTTGGAAATTGAATTCAATCGTTTTAGCAAACATATCTAACTGTGAGTTAAATAAAGCTGAATATGAGTCCATTTTAAGTACCCATGGCTGCTTTAAGATTTTCACGTTCAGAAAGCAGACGTCCCAACGTCCCAGGCCGTGTGAACTAAATAAAATTAATAAATTAACTTAAAACTATTCTCTAAGTCAGTGGTTCTGAAGATTTAGCATATACAGTAATGTCCTGAAAGCTTGTCTGACAGTCACATTCCTATCATAGCTCCATCCACCTGAGAATTTGTTCTGGATTTGATTGTAGAAGTCTAAATTTTTAACCAGTGCATCAAGTGATCCTTGCTTTGAGTTCCAGTGTTTTACTACCAGTTACTTCTGTTGCTTTAGTAATTACATTTCTCTCTACTTGTATTGAAAATGTATGTACTTAAAATGGAATTCTAGAGTCGACATAGCAGTCATCATTTATTCACTAAAGAAAATGTTTCATTCAACAATGTTGTAGCCATATTTTGACTTCTCTTCATTGACACCAAATATAGACCAGTTGAGGCCACCACATTCTAAGAGCTTCCCATGTCAAGTTATTCTAATAGGCATTGTGTTTGTGAATAGAATAACTTCAGTTTATTCCAATTTCAAGGGTTTACATTACATTTCATAATCACAGTTTTGGAAAAGATCATGAGGGTTTATTTTGGGAAGATTTAAACATTCATAGACTTCATTGGTGGATACAAACTAATACACTACTTCTGAATATTTTTAAACACACACACACACACACACACACACACACACACACCACTCATATCTGTGCTAACAGTTCACTTGAACTTGGGACTTATCAAAGGTGTAAGAAATCATAGTCAAAAGAGTTAGGATACCAAAATTACAAAACCTCCTGAACAGATAGAAATGATTAAGCTTTCAGTCACTTCACCTAGCTTTATTTTTTGTAAGATTAGACAAGGACATTTATCACTTTGTCCTCATTGCTATTTTGTGTCTGTTAAAGGGGACTTGAAATTCATTAGGGGAAAAAAGGTATTTTATGTTATCTTCATAGCCTGTGTAATGTGGAAAAAATGGTGGCTGTACTGTTAAAGTGTATGTAACCATTAAAATTACTTTGTAGGGAAGTTTCAGGGAGATCAATTTCTAGTAAAACATATATTTTGTTCCCCAGGCTTTCTGTTCCTCCAAGTAAATGAATCCCCTAGTTTACTAATTTAACTATATTAGAAATTCTAATTTTTAAAATCGTACAGTTCATAGGAAACTGGAACCCACTTATTCTCACACTAGAAGTTTTTTTCTTTTTAATGAGGTGTTCTTTTTCTGTCACTTCACTAAGTAACCAACTCACATTTTCAAAGCCATCTCTTTTAGTCTAAAATAGAAATCCATTTTATTTATTGTACAGTGCCACTGTCCTTGCCATGTAGTCTTGTGTGTCGCAAGTTGGCATATTTACTTGATATCTGACAACAAATCATAAGCAGTAAAAATATTTTCATTAATTTAATAAACATTGATGAGGTCCAGGGCCACCATAAATGCTTGTGAGGTTGCGCACTGTATAACTTCAGGGGTGCCATTCGCATCATATTTATGCGTGTGGTGCCCCGGGAGTTGTGCAGTGCACAACCTGCACAACTGTATAAGGTGGCCCTGGCTAATATGAAGTCAGACACTGTGATATGTGCCAGGCATGAATATAAGGATGATGACATCAAAGTAGTTTTTCTTTCAGAACTTATGGTTTGGTGAGGGAGACTGATAATTAAAAGAACTGGTGATAAGTCCTATGACAAGGAAAGTACAGGACCTTCCTGTCAATATAGCCATCCAATTAAATAGAAGAACAAATAAAGGTGAGCAGTTAAGGCTAGAACTTGTTCTGGGAACATTTCAAAATATGGGATCCTAAGCCCGATTTTCTTTTTCTATTGCAGCGCAGTATTAACATAAAATTTAATCACAAATATTCTACTTGTGTAAATGAGCTAGGTGCTTTTTATAGCATCCCCCCCCCCCCAGCTCATGGTAAGGCCATAGCTATTAAATAAAACACTATTTCCCTATGTTTTCTCCCAGGCTCTAACCTGGCTCTGCCTCCTGATCCTGCTAATCCCATCTGTGTGTCTTTATTTTGTTCATACGCAGCTTTTGATTTTGTTCTTACCTGGTGGTCCATCTCTTGGAACTTGATGCTTCTGAGATTCTAGAGGTTTCTCAAGCCAAACTCAATGAATTTGGTACTCTTTTTTTCTACACCCTGCATCTATGGCCCAGCTCCACCCATTTCCAAACCCTGATTTTTGAACCTCAGCCCTGGAGTCCACTGCTTACTTCCAATATGATTTTGATTTTTTTTTTTTCTTAAAGCCAAGTCTAGGTGCAAAATTTTGTTCTGATAAACGGAAGCTTCATGAGGGCAGGAATTTTGATATATTTTGTTCAGACACACCTCCAGTGCCTAGAACTATGCTTATTATTTAGTGCTTATTAAGTATTTGCTAAGTGATTAAATGTATGTGGGACAATACACAAAGATTCCAAGGGCCTTTTTCTGGTACCTGCCTCCCAGATGTTGCTGATTTTTGTTTGTCTGGGGGTGCACTCGCTTAGTTTCTGTTTGTGTTCCTTGCGCTCCCAACACAGGACTCCACACTCCAGCATCCTTGAAAGGTGGAGTCCAGAGCGCTGCCCCAGCTTAACAGTGCCGCCCCGTGGTAAGGAATCCAACTGCAGCTGCGGGACTCCGCGGTCTCAGAATCTAGACCCAGTTCCCTTCCATCTCACCATGGCGGGAAAACTGCTCATAGGAATATCAACCAGTGACTTAGGGTCTCGATCCTCCTTTCCTTGCAGATGTACTTGTATAAGAGCAGATTATGCTCTAGGTCCCCAGTGGAGGCAGTATAGACTTGATGGGCAGACAGAACAGATCACAGCACAACTCTGGTAAGGATTCTGGAAAAATAAAAATAAAAATAAAAACAGTACTTTGGGAAAGATTTCCTTTCTCCTTGCCATTTTCACTCCAACTGTAAAATGGAGCTCGTGACAGAGGCCTGTGAATCCATTAAGCCGATGCACTTCCTGTTCTGAACTTGAAGCATGAGCCACTCTCGAGTACGATGACGACACAGTACGGTAGCAGTTCACTGGGACCTCCTCCTCAGGGCTTTGTACGTACGATAGTTCTAATGTCACGCATCCCCCCAAGAAGAAAGGTTGGTCTGGACTATAGAAAACACATCTGAAGTCCTCTGTTTATATCCAAGATGAAATCTGAAGTTCATCCCTAACCAACCTGGATCTTTACCTTCGAGACTGATAGCAACAGCTGAGCCTCTTTGACCTAGGCAATACCAGACCCTCAGACCTCTGTCCTGTGCCTATTTCCCTCACTTGCCGGTTCCAGGAAATAGCACTTATCCTGTTTGGAATGAGAATTTCTATGCATGACAGCCATCTTAAAAGCTTGCTAATATCACCACAAATGACTGTGGAACCTGGTGACTCAGGCCAAGACAACTTGAACAAATTTGGTGGACTTGGAGACTCTCCAAACAAGAGACAGTGTGTCACCTTCTTTGGTGTCTTGTATTTGTCATAGATCACATGCCAGGAACAAATGTTCTTCAGAGAAACATTTTCAAAAGCCTGTATTTCTGGATGAGAACCTATATTGGGATATCCTTCGCTAACAAACTACGCCTACAACTGATTTAATGAATCAGTGTTCCAGGGTCACTTTAAGAGAATCCTGTGAGTGGCATAATTAGTAAAGGCTTACTGTACCTGCGCTTCCTGGCCAGGAAAGCACTGCTAAGATAGACTCTCAGATTATGCTAGGAGATGCATTGCCATTACATATGGCCATTTAAACTGACTGTTGTGGCCTGGATGTTGTGTCCTCCAAAATTCATATGCCGAAGCCCTAACTCCCAGTGTGGCCATATTTGGAAATGGGGCCTCTAACGAAGTTATTAAAATTAAATGAGGTCATAATGGTGAGACCCTGATCATGATAGGATTAGTGTCTTTATAAGAAAGAGATACCAGAAAGCTAGCAGGCCTGCACTTGTTCTCCCTCCCTCCATTCTTCCCTGCTTCTCAAATAAATAAATAAATATCCATTCTTTTGCTTGCACATATCAAGGAAGAGCTGAAAAGGCAGCCATCTGCAAGCCAGGAAGAGAGCTCTTACCAGAAACCGATCATGCTAGCATGTTGATCTGGGACTTTTAGCCTCCAGAACTGTGAGAAAATTCTGTTGTTTAAGCCACCCATTCTAAGGTATTTTATTATGGCAGCCCAAGCAGTCTAATATTGATACACTGACCAAGACTGTAAACCATAGAACATGGGATACTTGTTGCCGTCATCCATGGGAACTTGTACCTTTATTTATTTTCTTCTGTTCATAACTTAGTAAAGTATTGACGACAGTCAAATACAAGCCCTAGAAATGTAATTTTTCACCAAAAAATGTATTTTTAAATTAAGTTCTGATCTTTGCAATAATTTTCTTCTCTGTAAAATTCAGACTGAGAACTTCATAATCAAGAAAATCATTACCAAATTAGAGTTCTAGGCACCTACAAACTGAGATTTTTGAGAGGTGATAAAATTTTAAATGAGGGACAAATATATGAAAAGTGGGATTTCCAAAAATGCTCATTAAGGAATTGGGGATATAAGGAATTTCAAATTTAGGGTTATGCTAATTAATATTTTTTTATGTAGAAATTCAGGGTAATATTACAGACAAATCTCTTTAGTAATCAGAGATGCAATTTTTATTATTATAAAAAAACCATAAACTTTGTGAAAAAAGGCTTTAGATAAAATCTTTTTGATTGGAACTATCAAATGAGATGGGTTCTTAAGTGCTATTCCAATGATTATTTTTAAAAATCTTAGATTGTACTGAGTTTTATATAGTAGGTGCCCATTTAATGTTTATTGAATGAATGAATACATCAGTAAGGATTAAAGGCACTCTCAGAATGTAATTTTTGAAGTTTTTGGGAAATTCCTAAAGCACTCTTTCCTGTGACAGTTTGGGATGCTGACTGGAAAGTAGTTAGTTTCTCCGTTAAAATAAGGTAATTTTTGACATTAAAGGAAAGCAGTATTGGAAGTCTAAGAAAGGGTAAGTTACTTTGAGCTTTTTCAAAAGAATTTTTTAAATTGCTCATTCAATTATCATCTTACTGGAAGTGGAGTACATACGTTGTCAAATAAAAGTTCAAATAATTGCGGTACATGCTATTAGGCTATGTAAAGAAGAAGCATGGATGGATGGATGAGTTGCTCTTCTCACTTGAGGGAGAATTATGTTCGCCATTTCTGCAAATAGTACTCCTTTTGCTGAAGCACTGTCACGTGACCAAAAATCTAGCACACGTTCTGTGACTTTAAGTGTTCTTGACTGAATTTCAATCCCAGTTCTGTTGGCAACTTTTCTTTGACTATAGACGTCAACTTCTCTGTGCCTTAGTCATCTAAGAAACATGAGATGGTTATATTAGATGGTACCTTCCAACTCTTAAAAATATAGAAAAAACGTTCAAATGGGATAGTCCAAATAATTCAATCAAGTAAACATTTTTGTTGTATTATTGCAAGTTTAGCTAAAAAACCAATATTTTAAATACTTCTTCCAGTTAATGTGTGGAAAAATAAAAGCAAGTTTTGTAGTAAATGTAGGATATAAACAGATACTAAACTGAGAAAGTCTCAAATAATAATGTGGCAGTTACTTTCTAATTCATCTTAGTAGGACTGTAGAAACTTCAGCTGTTTGAGAACAGCAGATGATGTATGGAGGCTTATAGATTAATAAGCATTTTATTATGTGTATGTATCTGTGTTTGTGTGTATATATATATATATACACATACATATATATCCCACTGTTTTTATTCTTCATAGTGAAACTCTTTATTGAATTAGTTCAATGATTGTCTATATCAGAATTTGATGATAATTAAAGAATAATAATAATACTTGTATACAGTATACTTATGCCAGATTTTCACTATGTTTTTCCAAAATATCTACATATTTAGTTTAATTTTATATTTGGCTTGAGCTGGAAGAGAAAATTATTTAACTTAATTTCCGTAATGGCATAGTAAATGTGTAAAACCACTGCAGGAACAGTAATATAATTTGGTATTACATTTTACATCAATTTTGAATATCAATTTAACTTCAAGATGTGCCTTTAGGTGAATTGAAAAGAGACTTAGTGACATAAAAATCTGTTCCAATTCAAAATGTGGCTTTAAGTGAACCAAAAAGAGACTTAGTGACATAAAAATAGGTTTTATAACTTAAATAAATAGAGGACTTCCCTGGCGGTCCAGTAGTTAAGACTCCATGCTTCCACTGTAGGGGTTGCAGGTTCGACCCCTGGTCTGGGAACTAAGATCCCACATGCCATGCAGCTCAGCCAAAAAAAAAAAAAAGAAGAAAGAAAAGAAAAGAACTTGAAATTAACATGATTGCATGTTAAATAATGTAACTTGATAGAATAACAGCCCTCCCAGAGATACCCACATCCTAATCCCTGGAACCTGTGAATATGTTATATTAAATGGCAAAGCAGAATTAAAGTTGCAGATGTAGTTAAGTTTGCTAATCAGATGACCTTAAGATAAATATTATCCTAAATTATCCAGGTGGCCCCATTGTAATCAGAAGGTTCCTTAAAAGTGGAAATAGGGGCTTCCCTGGTGGTGCAGTGATTGAGAGTCCACCTGCCGATGCAGGGGACACGGGTTTGTGCCCCAGTCCGGGAAGATCCCACATGCCGCGGAGCGGCTGGACCCGTGAGCCATGGCCGCTGGGCCTGCACGTCCAGAGCCTCTGCTCCGCAACGGGAGAGGCCACAACAATGAGAGGCCCGCGTACCACAAAAAAAAAAAGTGGAATAGGCCCACAAAAGTGAAAGTCAGAGGAGCTGTGGCTATGGAAAAGGTCAGGGAGAAGGATTTGAACCCCATTGTTGGTTAAAACACCTATTTACTTTACTTTATAATGTCTTCTCATATATAAAATTGTTTTGTTTATTTTTTGGAATTTATACCAGTCTAATCACATTGTATGATTTTATGTCTCATTTCTCTTGTTTAGCATTATGTTTACAAGATCTTTAATAGTTATTTAATGGAGCAGATAGCTGTTCATTTGTATTGCTTTGTAGTATCCACTGACTGTATACAGTACACCCCCTACAGACGAACAAGTTCCATTCCAAGAGCACGTTCGTAAGTCCAATTTGTTCGTTAAGTCCAACAGAGTTAGCCTAGGTACCCAACTAACACAATCGGCTGTATAGTACTGTACTGTAGTAGGTTTATAATACTTTTCACACAAATAATATGTACATAAAAAACAAACATACACAAAAGATAAAGACAACATGTTTAATCTTACAGTACAGTACCTTGAAAAGTGCAGTAGTACAGTACAGCAGCTGGCACACAGGGGCTGGCATGCATGTTCACATCTTTGAAAGTTTGCAACTGGAAGGTTTGTGTGTAGGGGACTTACTGTATACCACAATTTATTTATGCATTCTAATTTTGATGGACGTTTGTGTTTTCTGTTTGAGCCTGTTACGATGCTTCTACAAACATTTGTGTGTGTGTGTCTAGATGTGGAGGTTTTGCTGTAGATTAGTGTCTTTTATAAGTTTTGGTTATTTGTCATTATATCCTAAAAGTTGTCCCGCTCCATTATTTCTCTCTCATTCTGGGACATCAACTAAATGTAAGTTAGGCCTTCTCATTGTAACTCTATGTCTCTTCTATATTTTCCATCCATTTTGTCATTTTTTGACTGAATTTTGGATAATTTTCATAATAATAATTGACTATAGGGCTTCCCTGGTGGCGCAGTGGTTGAGAATCCGCCTGCCGATGCAGAGGACACGGGTTCGTGCCCCGGTCCGGGAAGATCCCACATGCCGCGGAGCGGCTGGGCCCGTGAGCCATGGCCACTGAGCCTGCGCGTCCGGAGCCTGTGCTCCGCAACGGGAAAGGCCACAACAGTGAGAGGCCCGCGTACCGCAAAAAAAAAAAAAAAAAAAAATAATTGACTATATTTAGTTTATCTGCAGACATTCTTCATTTTATTGCACTTGGCTTTATTGCACTTTGCAGGTATTGTGTTTTTTACAAATTGAAGGTTTGTGGCAACCCTGTTTTGTCAGATAAAGGTCAGATGATAGTAATAAAGTTTTGTTTTGTTTTGTCTTTGGCTGCATTGGGTGTTCGTTGCTGTGCATGGGCTTTCTCTTGTTGCGGTGCGTGCAGGCTTCTCATTGTGGTAGCTTCTCTCGTTGTGGAGCACAGGCTCTAGGCACACGGGCTTCAGTAGTTTCAGCACACTGGCTCACTAGTTGTGGCACATGGGCCCTAGCGTGTGCGGGCTTCAGTAGTTGTGGTGCGTGGGCTCAGTAGTTGTGGTGTGCGGGCTCTAGGACATGCAGGCTTCAGTAGTTGTGGCGTGCAGGTTCAGTAGTTGTGGCTCGTGGGCTCTAGAGCACAGGCTCAGTAGTTGTGGCCCACAGACTTAGTTGCCCTTTGGCATGTGGGATCTTCCCAGACCAGGGATTGAACCTGTGTCCCCTGCATTGGCAGGTGGATTCTTAAGAACTGAGCCACCAGGGAAGTCCCAGTAATAAAGTCTTCTTAATTAAAGTATGTACATTGCTTTAGACATATGCTTTGCACCCTTGATAGACTATAGTATAGTGTAACCATAACTTTATATGCCGTGGGAAACCAAAAAATTCATGTGATTCACTTTATTGTGATATTTGCTTTAGTGCAGTAGCCTGGAACTGAACCTATAATATCTCTGAGTATGCCTATCCATTGATTTTTAAATTTCATTTATTATATTTAAATTTTTTGGCATATCTACTTAGTTCTTTAGCAAACTTACTCCATCACTTTGTAGAAACCTCTATTTCCCATGTGTATTTTCTAGCTTGGGTTTCATTTCTTTTACAAACATGCAGCTTATATAATATGTGCCAATTCCAGTAGCTGAAATTTTTGTGATTTTGTCTGTGCTCTCTATTGATTCTGGTTATTCTCACCCCTGACATATTTTCCTCATCTGGACATTGTTTTTTTTTTTAAAGCTCTTTGTCTTATCTCTAGAGATTACAATACAAGTTCAATAAGTAAATATTATCAAAATACAACATATTTCTTCTGTATCCATAAAAGTCAATTTGTACAGACATTTTTTATGTGAATATGTTTTATTCCTTCAATGTTGGGGGAGTGGTTGGATCACACTCCTCACCACAGAAAAAAACGTTGGCCTTCCAAATATTTCCTCACATATAATCTTTTTTTTAATCATGTAAACTTCTGTAATTAATAAACTTTATTTTTAGAGGTTTATTTTTAGGTTTTAGGTTCATAGCAAAATTGTATGGGAAGTACAGAGTTTCTAGATACCCCCATCCGCACACATGCACAACCTCCCCCATATCAACATCTCACACCACAGTGATTCATTTGGTACAATCAGTGAACATAGACTGATATATTATTGTCATCCAAAGTCCATACTTTACATAAGGGTTCACTCTTGGTGGTGTACATTTTATGGATTTTAACAAATATATAGTGATGTGCATCCACCATCTTAGTATTGTATAGAGTAGTTTGTCACGAAAACCTCCTGTGCCCTGCTTATTCGTATATACCTTCTCCCTTACTCCTGGCAAAAACACATCTTTTTACGGTCTCCATAGTTTTGCCTTTTCCAGAATGTCTCATAGTTGGAATAATATAGTATGTACACTTTTCAGATGTTTTTTCAATTAGTAATATGCATTAAGTTTTCCTCCATATCTTTTTATGACTTGAAAGGTCATTCCTTTTTAACACTGAAAAATTTTCATTATCTGGATGTGCCACAATCTATCCACTGACCAACTGAAGGACGTCTTGGTTGTTTCCAAGTTCTTGACAATTATGAATAAAGCTGCTATAAATGTCCATGTGCAGGTTTTTGTATGGATATGAGTTTTCAGTTCATTTGGGTAAATACCAAGGAGAATGATAGCTGGGTTGTATAGTAAGAATATGTCTAATTTTTTAAGAAACTACAAAACTGTCTTTCAAAGTGGCTATACCATTTGCATTCCCACCAACAGTGAATGAGAATTCATGTTACTCCACGTCTTTGCCAGCATTTGGTGGTGTCAGTGTTCTAGATCGTGGCAATTCTAATAGGTGTGTAGTGGTATCTTGTTTTAATTTGCATTTCCCTTGTGACATATTATGTGGAGCATCTATTCGTATGCTTGTTTGCCATCTGCATATATCTTTTGGTGAGGGGATCTGTTAAGGTCTTTGGTCCATTTTAAAAATCGCATGGTTTGCTTTCTTATTGTTGAGGTTTTTTTCTTTTTAAATTTATTTTTACTTAGTAATTAGTTTTTCGCTGTGCTGGGTCTTTGTTGCTGCACGTGGGGGGTACTCTTCGTTGCTGTGCGCGGGCTTCTCATTGCGGTGGCTTCTCTTCTTGTGGAGCACGGGCTCTCGGTGCATGGGCTTCAGTAGTTGTGGCACATGGGCTCAGTAGTTGTGGCTTGCGGGCGCTAGAGCACAGGTTCAGTAGTTGTGGTGCATAGGCTTAGTTGCTCTGTGGCATGTGGGATCTTCCTGGATTAGGGACTGAACCCGTGTCCCCTGCATTGGAAGGCAGATTCTTAACCACTGAGCCATCAGGGGAGTCCTGAGAATGACATATTCTTGAGATATTTCTATTACACTGTCAGCTCTTCTCTTCTAAAAGGACAGTTCGATTTAGAGAACCAGTATCGGCAACTAAAAACACAGAAGCTTCCTTCTTTAGTGGAAGAGATATAATACGAAACAAACACTCCTTGGTTTTCCTTTTTGTTTATCCAGATAGCAGAGACACCCTCCCCCCAATATCTCTTTTCCCTGTCTTCCACTCTAATCAGAAGTTTTAGCTGGGCACATGGCTCCACTTTCCAGCTTTCCTTGCAGCTGTGCATGGCCACATGTTTCATGGATTCACACATGATGATTCACAAAGAAGTGTCTGGGAATCATGATAAACAGAGCACCGAAGGTGCCTTCCACCTTCTGCTTCATCCCTTTCTCCACCCTGTAATGTGGATGCCATGATCTTGCTCAATAAGAATATGGTTTGCACTCAAGAGGAGAATAGAGTACTAGGAAGGAAAGGGGATAATTGGCAAAATGTCATGAAGTTCCCTTCCTGATGCCATGAAGTTCCCTATCAGATCAGTGCCAACTCTTACATGAGTGAGAAATAAATTTTAATATTGTTTTAAACCAGTTCTTGTTTTGTTTTTTGTTACTCACAGTTGAACCCATCTATCTAATATAGAAATGTTCTGGATGAGTACTATTTAAAATTATTTTGTAGTAATAGACATTTGCAATATCAGATCATGGATCTTAGTTCAGAAAATATGGTTTTCCTTTTTTTTTTTTTTTTTTTTTCCTGTGGTACGCGGGCCTCTCACTGTTGTGGCCTCTCCCGTTGCGGAGCACAGGCTCCGGATGCGCAGGCTCAGCGGCCATGGCTCACGGGCCCAAGCGCTCCGTGGCATGTGGGATCTTCCCGGACCGGGGCACGAACCCGTGCTCCCTGCATTGGCAGGCGGACTCTCAACCACTGCACCACCAGGGAAGCCCTGGTTTTTCTTAAGACATGTCATTAGCCTTCTGTCAGGGCACCACAGTAGATAACTAAGTAGAACACAGGAAATTCCACAGTACAATGCAATCTTCTTGATAGGAAGTAGTCTGGAACCATCAATAACACATTTTCATATACATCTTCACAGAACCATAGACTTAAAGACCATCATCCCTAATTAAGTGTTTTTTTTAAACATCTTTATTGGAGTATAACTGTTTTACAATGGTGTGTTAGTTTCTGCTTTACAACAAAGTGAATCAGTTAAACATACACATATGTTCCCATATCTCTTCCCTCTTGCGTCTCTCTCTCTCCCACCCTCCCTATCCCACCCCTCTAGGTGGTCACAAAGCACCAAGCTAATCTCCCTGTGCTATGCGGCTGCTTCCCACTAGCTATCTGTTTTACATTTGGTAGTGTATATATGTCCATGCCACACTCTCCCTTTGTCACAGCCTACCCTTCCCCCTCCCTACATCCTCAAGTCCATGCTCTAGTAGGTCTGTGTTTTCTTCCCGTCTTACCCCTAGTCTCTTCATGACATTTTTTTTCCTTAGATTCCATATATATGTGTTAGCATACGGTATTTGTTTTTCTCCTTCTGACTTACTTCACTCTGTATGACAGATTCCAGGTCTATCCACCTCATTACAAATAACTCAGTTTCAATTCTTTTTATGGCTGAGTAATATTCCATTGTATATATGTGCCACATCTTCTTTATCCATTCATCTGTTGATGGACACTCAGGTTGCTTCCATGTCCTGGCTATTGTAAATAGAGCTGCACTGAACATTGTGGTACATGACCCTTGTTGAATTATGGTTTTCTCAGGGTATATGCCCAGTAGTGGGATTGCTGGGTTGTATGGTAGTTCTATTCGTAGTTTTTTAAGGAACCTCCATACTGTTCTCCATAGTGGCTGTATCAATTCACATTCCCACCAGCAGTGCAAGAGTGTTCCCTTTTCTCCACACCCTCTCCAGGATTTATTGATTCTAGAGTTTTTGATGATGGCCAATCAGACCGGTGTGAGATGATATCTCATTGTAGTTTCGATTTGCATTTCTTTAATGATTAATGATGTTGAGCATTCTTTCATGTGTTTGTTGGCAATCTGTATATCTTCTTTGGAGAAATGTCTATTTAGGTCTTCTGCCCATTTTTGGATTGGGTTGTTTGTTTTTTTGTTATTGAGCTGCATGAGTTGCTTAGAAATTTTGGATAGTAATCCTTTGTCAGTTGCTTCATTTGAAAATATTTTCTCCCATTCTGAGGGTTGTCTTTTGGTCTTGTTTATGGTAACCTTTGCTGTGCAAAAGCTTTTAAGTTTCATTAGGTCCCATTTGTTTATTTTTGTTTTTATTTCCGTTTCTCTAGGAGATGGGTCAAAAAGGATCTTGCTGTGTTTTATGTCATAGAGTGTTCTGCCTATGTTTTCCTCTAAAAGTTTGATAGTGTCTGGCCTTACATTTAGGTCTTTAACCCATTTTGAGTTTATTTTGTGTGTGGTGTTAGGGAGTGTTCTAATTTCATACTTCTACAGGTAGCTGTCCAGTTTTCCCAGCACCACTTATTAAAGAGGCTGTCTTTTCTCCACTGTATATCCTTCCCTTCTTTATCAAAGATAAGCTGATCATATGTGTGTGGGTTTATCTCTGGGCTTTCTATCCTTCTGTTCCATTGATCTATATTTCTGTTTTTGTGCCAGTACCATACTGTCTTAATTACTGTAGCCTTGTAGTAGAGTCTGAAGTCAGGGAGCCTGATTCCTCCAGCTCCATTTTTCGTTCTCAAGATTGCTTTGGCTATTCGGGGTCTTTTGTGTTTCCATACAAATTGTGAAATTTTTTGTTCTAGTTTTGTAAAAAATGCCAGTGGTAATTTGATAGGGATTGCATTGAATCTGTAGATTGCTTTGGGTAGTAGAGTCATTTTCACAATGTTGACTCTTCCAATCCAAGAACATGGTATATTTCTCCACCTATTTGTATCATGATTAATTTCTTTCATCAGTGTCTTATAGTTTTCTGCATACAGGTCTTTTGTCTCCTTAGGCAGGTTTATTCCTAGATATTTTATTCCTTTTGTTGCAGTGGTAAATGGGAGTGTTTTCTTAATTTCAGTCTCAGATTTTTCATCATTCGTGTATAAGAATGCCAGAGATTTCTGTGCATTAATTTTGTATCCTGCTACTTTACCAAATTCATTGATTAGTTCTAGTAGATTTCTGATAGCATCCTTAGTATTCTCTATGTATACTATCATGTCATCTGCAAAGAGTGAAAGCTTTACTTCTTTTCCTATTTGGATTCCTTTTATTTCTTTATTTTCTCTGATTGCTGTGGCTAGAACTTCCAAAACTAGGTTGAATAAGAGTGGTGAGAGTGGGCAACCTTGTCTTGTTTCTGACCTTAGTGGAAATGGTTTCAGTTTTTCAACATTGAGAACAATGCTCGCTGTGGGTTTGTCATATATGGCCTTTATTATGTTGAGGAAAGTTCCCTCTATGCCTATTTTCTGCAGGGTTTTTATCATAAATGGGTGTTGAATTTTGTCAAAAGCTTTCTCTGCATCTATTGAGATGATCATATGGTTTTTCTCTTTCAGTTTGTTGATATGGTGTACAACGTTGATTGATTTGCGTATATTGAAGAATCCTTGCATTCCTGGTATAAACCCCACTTGATCATGGTGTATGATCCTTTTAATGTGCTGTTGGATTCTGTTTGCTACTATGTTGTTGAGGATTTTTGCATCTCTGTTTATCAGTGATATTGGCCTGTTGTTTTATTTCTTTGTGACGTCTTTGTCTGCTTTTGGTATCAGGGTGATGGTGGCCTCATAGAATGAGTTTGGGAGTGTTCCTCCCTCTGCTATCTGTTGGAAGAGTTTGAGAAGGATAGGTGTTAGCTCTTCTCTAAATGTTTGATAGAATTCACCTGTGAAGCCATCTGGTCCTGGGCTTTTGTTTGTTGGAAGATTTTAAATCACAGTTTCAATTTCAGTGCTTGTGATTGGTCTGTTCATATTTTCTATTTCTTCCTGGTTCAGTCTCAGCAGGTTGTGCACTTCTAAGAATTTGTCCATTTCCTCCAGGTTGTCCATTTTATTGGCATACAGTTGCTTGTAGTAATCTCTAATAATCTTTTGTATTTCTGCATTGTCAGTTGTTACGTCTCCTTTTTCATTTCTAATTCTATTGATTTGCGTCTTCTCCCTTTCTTCCTTGATGAGTCTGGCTAATGGTTTATCAATTTTATTTATCTTCTCAAAGAACCAGCTTTTAGTTTTATTGATCTTTGCTCTAGTTTCCTTTATATCTTTTTCATTTATTTCTGATCTGATATTTATGATTTCTTTCCTTCTGCTAAATTTGGGTTTTTCCTGTTCTTCTTTCTCTAATGGCTTTAGGTGCAAAGTTAGGTTGTTTATTCGAGATGTTTCCTGTTTCTTAAGGTAGGATTGTATTGCTATAAACTTCCCTCTTAGAACTGCTTTTGCTGCATCCCATAGGTTTTGGGTCGTTGTGTCTCCACTGTCATTTGTTTCTAAGTATTTTTTGATTCCCTCTTTGATTTCTTCAGTGATCACTTCGTTATTAAGTAGTGTATTATTTAGCCTCCATGTGTTTGTAATTTTTACAGATCTTTTCCTGTAATTGTTATCTAGTCTTATAGTGTTGTGGTCAGAAAAGATACTTGATGTGATTTCAATTTTCTTAAATTTGCCAAGGCTAGATTTGTGACCCACGATATGATCTATCCTGGAGAATGTTCCATGAGCACTTAAGAAAAATGTGTATTCTGTTGTTTTTGGATGGAATGTCCTATAAATATCAATTAAGTCCATCTTCTGTAATGTATCATTTAAAGCTTGTGTTTCCTTATTTATTTTCATTTTGGATGATCTGTCCACTGGTGAAAGTGGGGTGTTAAAGTCCCCTACTATGATTGTGTTACTGTCGATTTCCCCTTTTATGGCTGCTATTATTTGCCTTATGTATTGAGGTGCTCCTATGTTGGGTGTATAAACATTTACAATTGTTATATCTTCTTCATGGATAGATCCCTTGATCATTATGTAGTGTCCTTCTTTGTCTCTTGTAATAGTTTTTATTTTAAAGTCTATTTTGTCTGATATGAGAATTGCTACCCCAGCTTTCTTCTGATTTCCATTTGCATGGAATATCTTTTTCCATCCCCTCACTTTCAGTCTGTATGTGTCCCTAGGTCTGAAGTGTGTCTCTTGTAGACAGCATATATAAGGGTCTTGTTTTTGTATCCATTCAGCCAGTCTGTGTCTTTTGGTGGGAACATTTAATCCATTTACATTTAAGGTAATTATCAATATGTATGTTCTTATTACCATTTACTTAATTGTTTTGGGTTGTTCTTGTTGGTCTTTTCCTTCTCGTGTTTCTTGCCTAGAGAAGTTCCTTTAGCATTTGCTGTAAAGCTGGTTTGGTGGTGCTGAACTCTCAGCTTTTGCTTGTCTGTAAAGGTTTTAATTTCTCCATCAAATCTGAATGAGATCCTTGCTGGGTAGAGTAATCTTGGTTGTAGGTTTTTCTCCTTCATCACTTTAAATATGTCCTGCCACTCCCTTCTGGCTTGCAGAATTTCTGCTGAAAGATTAGCTGTTAACCTTATGGGGGTTCCCTTGTGTGTTATTTGTCTTTTTTCCCTTGCTGCTTTTAATATGTTTTCTTTGTATTTAATTTTTGATAGTTTGATTAACATGTGTCTTGGCGTGTTTATCCTTGGATTTATCCTGTATGGGACTCTCTGTGCTTCCTGGACTTGATTGACTATTTCCTTTCCCATATTAGGGAAGTTTTCAACTATAATCTCTTCAAATATTTTCTCGGTCCCTTTCTTTTTCTCTTCTTCTTCTGGGACCCCTGTAATTCGAATGTTGGTGTGTTTAATGTTGTCCCAGAGGTCTCTGAGACTGTCCTCATTTCTTTTCATTCTTTTTTCTGTATTCTGCTCTACAGTAGTTATTTCCACTATTTTATCTTCCAGGTCACTTATCTTTTCTTCTGCCTCAGTTATTCTGCTATTGATCCCATCTAGAGTATTTTTCATTTCATTTATTGTGTTACTCATCATTGCTTGCTTCCTCTTTATTTCTTCTAGGTCCTTGTTAAATGTTTCTTGCATTTTGTCTATTCTGTTTCCAAGATTTTGGATCATCTTTACTATCATTATTCTGAATTCTTTTTCAGGTAGACTGCCTAGTTGCTATTCATTTGTTAGGTCTGGTGGGTTTTTACCTTGCTCCTTCATCTGCTGTTTGTTTTTCTGTCTTATCATTTTGCTTACTGTGTTTGGGGTCTCCTTTTTGCAGGCTGCAGGTTCGTAGTTCCTGTTGTGTTTGGTGTCTGTCCCCAGTGGCTAAGGTTGGTTCAGTGGGTTGAGTAGGTTTCCTGGTTGGGGGGACTAGTTCCTGTGTTCTGCTGGATGAGGCTGGATCTTGTCTTTCTGGTGGGCAGATCCAGGTCTGGTGGTGTGTTTTGGGGTGTCGGTAGCCTTATTAGGATTTTAGGCAGCCTCTCTGCTAATGGATGGGGCTCTAGTCCTGTCTTGCTAGTTGTTGGGCATAGGGTGTCCAGCACTGTAGCTTGCTGGTCGTTGAGTGAAGCTGGGTCTTGGTGTTGAGATGGAGATCTCTGGGAGATTTTTGCCATTTGATATTAAGTGGAGCTGGGAGGTCTCTTGTGGACCGGTTTCCTGAAGTTGGTTCTCCCACCTCAGAGACACAGCCCTGACGCCTGGCTGGAGCACCAAGATCCTTTAATGCAGACGGTCTGTCGTGCTGCCAGCAGCGGCGGCGAGTGTGGTGGGACTGTCAGCTCCGGGCGGTGAGTTGCGGGCATCAGTTGGCATCCTGTTGTTGAGTTTTAAAACTTGTTTGTAGGGGTCCCCTGGTGGCATAGTGGTTAAGAATCCGCCTGCCAATGCACCGGACATAGGGTTGAGCCCTGGTCTGGGAAAATCCCACTTGCCGTGGAGCAACTAAGCCCATGTGCCACAACTACTGAGCCTGCACTCTAGAGCCCGTGAGCTACAACTACTGAGCCCACGTGCCACAGCTACTGAAACCTGCATGCCTAGAGTCCATGCTCCTCAATGAGAGAAGCCACCACAATGAGAAGCCCATGTACCGCAGCGAAGAGTAGCCCCCGCTGTCCGCAACTAGAGAAAGTCCACATGCAGCAGTGAAGACCCAATGCAGCCAAAAATAAGTAAATTAATTTAAAAAAATAAAACTTCTTTGTATATTTGAATAAAAGTCATGTATCAGATGTCATTTGCAAATATTCTCTCCCAGTCTGTGGATTATCTTTTCATTCTCTTGACTTTTTCTTTCACAGAGCAGAACTTATTAATTGTCATGAAGTACAGTTTGTCATTTCTTTCTTACATGGATCATGCCTTTAGTGTTGTATCTAAAAAGTCCTTGCCATATTCAGGGTCATCTTGGTGTTCTCCTGTTTTATCTTCTAGGAGTTTTATAGTCTTACATTTTACATTTAGATTTGTGTTCCATGTTGAGTTAATCTTTATTAATAATATAAGGTCTATGTAAGTCTGTGTCCAGATTCTTTTGTGTGTGTGTGTGTGTGTGTGTGTGTGTGTGTGCGTGAGTGTATCCAGTTGTACCGGCATCATTTGTTGAGTTAGGAAGTATTCCTTCTGCTTCTGTCTTCTGGAAAAGATTGTAGAGAATATGTATAATTTTTTCCTTAAATGTTTAGTTGAATTTGCCAGAATTCACCTATCTGGCCCTGGTGCTTTCTGTTTTGGAAGGTTATTAATTATTGATTCAATTTAATAAATATAGCCTGTTCAGATTGTCTATTTCTTCTTTTGTGTATAAAATAACTTCAGTTCAGGTTATTCTCTTTCTTATTGTGTAAGTTTTGGCAGAGTGTTTCTTTCAAAGAAGTGGTCCATTTCATTTAGGTTATCAAATTTGAGGGCAATAAGCTGTTCATAGTATTCCTTGATTGTATTTTAATGTCCGTGGACTCTCTGGTGAGGTCATTTCTTTCATTTCTGATATTAGTAATTTGTAACTTTTCTTTCTTAGTCTGGCTAGAGGCTTACTGATTTTAGTGATCTTTTCAAAGAACCAGCTTTCAGTTTTGTTGTTTTTCTTGATTGGTTTCATTTTTTAAACTTCATTGATTTCTGCTTACTTTGCTTCTCTTCTGCTTACTTTGGATTTAACTTGCTCTTCTCTTTCTAGTTTCCTAAAGGGAAACTTAGATGAATAATTTTAGATCTTTTCTTCTTTTCTAACATATGCATTCAATGCTACAAATTTCCCTCTAAACGCTGATTTCACTGCATCCCACAAATTTTGATAAGTTGTTTTTAATTGTCATTTAATTTGAAATACTTTAAAATTTCTCGAATTCTTCTTTGTTACATATTATTTAGAAGCATGTTGTTTAATCTTCAAGTATGTTGGATTTTCCAGCTATCTTTCTGTTACTGATTTCTAGTTTAAATCCATTGTAGTCTATGAGCAGACATTGTATGATTTCCATTTTTTTGCGTTTGTTAAGTTGTGTCTTATGGCCTGGAATGTGGTCTGTCTTGAAGAATATTTTGTGTGAGCTTGAGAAGAATTTGTATTCTGCTGTTGTTAGATGAAGTAATCCAAAGATGTCAGTTACATCCAGTTGAATGATTATGTTGTTGAATTCAGCTATACCCTTACTTTCACTTCCTGGATCTGCTCATTTCTGGTAGAGGGATGTTGAAGTCTTCAACAGTAATGCTGTCTTCTTCTATTTCTCCTTGTAGTTCTATCAGTTTTTCCTCATTTATTTTGCTGCTATGTTGTGTGGGACATACATGTCAAGATTGTTATGTCTTATTGGAGAATTGACCCCTTTATCATTACAAAATGTTCCTCTTTATTGCTGATAACTTTCCTTACTCTGAAGTATGCTCTGTCTGAAATTAATATACCTACTCCTGTCCCTTTTATCAGTGTTGTCATTCATTTCGCTTACATGTAAGCATACATAAGCATATATTTTTCTCAATTGGTGGATTGTCAGATTCCCACATTAGAAAGGCCCTGGACTTTATCTTTTTCTGATGCCCTTTGAGACTAAGAAAACTGCAGCTTAGTTTCTCAGATATTTTTTGTAGATTAGAAAATGTCATTGAGGCAAAATTAGCTTTGGAAGCTTAGTTAACATTTCTGAGCTTTCACTTTTTCCTATATTTTCTTGACTATCATGCTGTCTCTGTGATGTTTTTGAGAAGCTATTTTAAAACTTTTTTATTATTTGCTAGGGGAGAACAGGTATTTGTTACCTAGTTTGCCATTTCAAGAAGTGAAACTCTCACAGCGTTGGTTTTTAAATTATATTTTCAGTGAGAATTTCTTGGCAGTACAAACAAAATTTCATGGTCAGCTCTCATCACAGATTTGTGGGGCACTGTCAAGGGTCACGTTTCAGAGAGCTAGCTTCATTATCTCTTCATGGATATACAAGGAAGAAGAGCATGTCTTATTAATCATCCTCTCAAATTGCAGCATAAAAATTCTGGCCCTGAAAGAGAATCCAAGGGAGAGGGAGAGATATTTTTCATAGGAGGTTAGAGCCTAAACTTTTCAAATTATTTAGGTCCTGATGTCTACTTGGATATGAACAGTACAAATTTAAGTGATTTTTCTGGAATCAACTTGACTGCAGCAGAGAACATAGATGGTCTGAGTGGGAGACTTCTTTCCTTACGCGTGGCATAGGGCATACTCTTGTGATTTTTCCCCAGAAACTTTACAGAAAGAAAATTAACCTGGATCTTTCTCAGTGAAATGAATTCTTTTATTTGAGCTTAGGAGTTTTCAACTTAAGACTAAATAATAGGCTGGTCACTTTTTTATTTGGTAAGAATTAATCCTGCTTATATGGTTTTTCAGCAAAGGTTTGTTTCATTTTAACCCTCATCCTTAAAACCTAGAAATTTGAAGAATGTTGGAAAATGTCACATGAACTTATTGAAATTGAACTCAGAAGATGTTCAGTGACCTATATAATAAGCAATCAGCAATAAACAGGATTTTAATTTCTCGTAAATGTTCAAGCATGTAATTTTTAAATGCACTTTTAAAATCTAAGCTACTTGATAGCAGTTGTTCAAAAGTATGTTCCAACACAGTTATTAAAGAAATTGGTGATTGCCTGAGGTACACAGCTATAATTTAAATCTATACAAATTAGTTATCATTGATACAGTTGACACTCAGTACATTTTTAATTCTCCTTGTTTATTAGCCAAAGGCAGTTTGCATAAATTTATAATCATGACTCATGATATGCACCGATTGCTTTTATTTTTTAAACAAATAACATTGATTAATATTGTCTAAGAATCATTGCAGTTTTACATTTGTATATGTCAATGTACTTTTTTTTTTTTTTTTTTTGTGGTACGCGGGCCTCTCACTGTTGTGGCCTCTCCCATTGTGGAGCACAGGCTCCGGACGCACAGGCTCAGCGGCCATGGTTCACGGGCCCAGCTGCTCTGCGGCATGTGGGATCTTCCCGGAATGGGGCACGAACCCGTGTCTCCTGCATCGGCAGGCGGACTCTCAACCACTGTGCCACCAGGGAAGCCCTGTACTGGTATTTTTAAGGCAAAAATATCTTGACAGTTAATCTTTATAAAGAAGTCAGTCAAAAACTGAACTTTGTATTGAGTATAAGATATGATGATTTTTTTTTAAAGAAAATTGCCTATCAAGTGACACAATTGAATTTTTTGTTGTTGAATTTGGATTTCTTTATTCATTCAAGAAAGGTGCCTTTCTCTTTGTCATTCGTTTGTCATATCCTCATCACAAGTGCATCTTGAAAAGTAGTTAAAGCAACTTTTTCAATTGAGTGTAATTGAGGAGGTGATGAAGCATGGTTTCTGAAGATTGCATATATATAATTTTCTAACTTTTTTCTTGAATCCATAACACTATAATATTGATCCATCACTGAAACTTTGGATAGTTCCTAATAATGATCTCTAGACCCACTGATTGAGGGTATTAAGGAACTTCATAAGTAAAACTAAGTCCGTCCTCTACCTGGAGCAGGAGTACTTAACACAGGGACCGGATGGCATATGGAATGATGAGTACAAAATGAGTACAAAATGGAGTTGGAGAGAGTAGATTCATATTACAGCTCTGTTCTTAACAGCTAGAGGAAAGTAGCCTTGCTTTCCTAATCTATAGTTTGGAATCCCAATTGTTTCTGCTTCAGAGGGATGTTGTGAAGATTGAGACAAAATTTAATGGCTGATACCTTTCATATGATTGGAAAAACAGGCATATGAACTAGTGATTATAATGAAATAAGTAAAAAATAGAACTAAAACCATTGTGCTGTAGGAGTAAAGTTATGGGAATGCTCAATTTTCATACATGGCTAATTATTTTTAAAATTTTATTGTGGTAAGAGCACAACATGATATCTACCCTCTTAACAATCTTTTAACTGCTCAGTACAGTGTTTTAGACTATAGTCACTTTTGTACAGTGGACTACAGTAGGGTTTATTCATCTTGCTAAAATTTGTAACCATTGATTAGTGACTCTCTATTTTCCCCTCTCCTCAGCCCCTGGAAACCACCACTTCACAGTTTGATTCTACAAATTTGAATACTTTTGATACCTCATATAATTGGAATCATGCAGTATTTGCATTCTGTAACTGATTTATTTCATTTAGCATAATGTTCTAAGGTTCGTTCATGTTATAACATGCATCAGAATTTCTTTCTTTTTAAGGCTCAGTAATATTCCATTGTATGTATATACCACATGTTTTTAAATTTATTCAGTTTTCCCAAAACTGGCTACTGTGAATAGTACTGCAATGAACATTGGAGTGCTAATATCTTGTTGAGATCCTGACTTGAATTATTTTGGATAAATAATCTGAAGTGGGATTGCTGGATTATATAATTAATTTTTTTTTTTTTTTTTTTGGTTTTTGTGGTACGTGGGCCTCTCACTGTTGTGGCCTCTCCCGTTGCGGAGCACAGGCTCCGGACGCACAGGCTCAGCGGCCATGGCTCACGGGCCCAGCCGCTCCGCGGCATGTGGGATCCTCCCGGACCGGGGCACGAACCCGTGTCCCCTGCATCGGCAGGCGGATTCTCAACCACTGCGCCACCAGGGAAGCCCTATAATTAATTTTTAAGAAGTTGGAAAGTGAATGAGGTGAGATACGATGTTTCACTGGCTGGACTTGGTTATTTCTGATAATCACAAGTTCACCATAATTGCCTTGATTTGAATTTTATCTAAGGTAGTTGATTTGAGAGTGGGAGTCAGGAATGTTCAGGTTTGATGTGATTTTGATGGAATTTTCACTTGTTTTAGCACCTTTCTTCTGTATATTCAAGATAATGTGTTAGTATTACCAACACAAAACTAACTTTTCTCCCTGATGAAAGCCATAAGGACATTCTAAGATTTAAGCTTGTCAAGGGCGTTTAATCAGTTTTTTTTCATAAAAAGATTAACTAGAAGTTTGATATAAGGAAAATTAAATGTATTTGATGAACTTAAGTTCCATTTCTCCAATCACAAATGTCATAACGATCTTCCGTTAATAATCAACATGTAAGAATTTCATGTTGCTTCATTTCATCATCAGTTTTTAGTATCTAATGTGCCGGAAAGGCACATAACATTTAAACTTTGCTGATAACTAAAATAGTTTTAAAAATATATGTATAGAGATGAGGTTGGACACTAATGTTTGAAATAAAAAGGAATAAAAAGGCATATAAAGAAGTCATTTGAAGAGATGGTATTTAAGAAAGGAATTAGGATAAGAAGTAATACAAATTAGTTATCATAGCTAGATCAGGGTGATACTCAAAATACTTTAATTTTAATCTTGCTTATTTGTTTGTTTTTTGGTTATTGAGCTGCCTGAGTTGCTTATAAATTGTGGAGATTACTCCTTTGTCAGTTGCTTCATTTGAAAATATTTTCTCCCATTCTGAGGGTTGTCTTTTGGTCTTGTTTATGTTATCCTTTGCTGTGCAAAAGCTTTTAAGTTTCATTACGTCCCATTTGTTCATTTTTGTTTTTATTTCCATTTCTCTAGGAGGTGGGTCAAAAAGGATCTTGCTGTGATTTGTGTCATAGAGTGTTCTGCCTGTGTTTTCCTCTAAGAGTTTGATAGTGTCTGGCCTTACATTTAGGTCTTTAATCCATTTTGAGTTAGTTTTTGTGTATGGTGTTAGGGAGTGTTCTAATTTCATACTTTTACATGTACCTGTCCAGTTTTCGCAGCACCACTTATTGAAGAGGCTGTCTTTCCTCCATTGTATATTCTTGCCTCCTTTATCAAAGATAAGGTGACCGTATATGCATGGGTTTATCTCTGGGCTTTCTATCCTTCTGTTCCATTGATCTATATTTCTGTTTTTGTGCCAGTACCATACTGTCTTGATTACTGTAGTTTTCTAGTATAGTCTGAAGCCAGGGAGACTGATTCCTCCTGCTCCGTTTTTCTTTCTAAGATTGCTTTGGCTATTTGGGGTCTTTTATGTTTCCATACAAATTGTGAAATGTTTTGTTCTAGTTCTGTGAAAAATGCCAGTGGTAGTTTGATAGGGATTGCATTGAATCTGTAGATTGCTTTGGGTAGTTTAGTCATTTTCACATTGTTGTTTCTTCCAATCCAAGAACATGGTATATCTCTCCGTTTGTTTGCATCATCTTTAATTTCTTTGAACAGTGTCTTATAGTTTTCTGCATATAGGTGTTTTGTCTCCTTAAGTAAGTTTATTCCTAGGTCTTTTATTTTTTTTTGTTGCAATGGTAAATGGGAGTGTTTCCTTAATTTCTCTTTCAGATTTTTCATCATTAGTATGTAGGAATTCAAGAGATTTCTGTGCATTAGTTTTGTATCCTGCTACTTTACCAGATTCAATGATTAGCTCTAGCAGTTTTCTGGTAGCATCTTTAGGATTCTCTATGTATATTATCATGTTAGCTGCAAACAGTGACAGTTTTACTTCTTCTTTTCCAATTTGGATTCCTTTTATTTCTTTTTCTTCTCTGATTGCTGTGGCTAAAACTTCCAAACTGTGTTGAATAACAGCAGTGAGAGTGAGCAACCTTGTCTTCTTCCTGATAGTAGTGGAAATGGTTTCAGTTTTTCACCATTGAGAACAATGTTGGTTGTGGATTTGTCATATATGGCCTTTATTATGTTGAGGTAAGTTCCCTCTCTGCCTACTTTCTGGAGGGTTTTTTTTTTATCATAAATGGGTGTTGAATTTTGTCAGAAGCTTTTTCTGCATCTGTTGAGATGATCATATGGTTTTTCTCCTTAAATTTGTTAATATGGTGTATCACATTGATTGTTTTGTGTATGTTGAAGAATCCTTGCATTCCTGGGTAAACCCCATTTGATCATGGTGTATGATTCTTTTAATGTGCTGTTAGATTCTGTTTGCTAGTATTTGGTTGAGGATTTTTGCATCCATGTTCATCAGTGATATTGGCCTGTAGTTTTCTTTTTTTGTGACATCTTTGTCTGCTTTTGGTATCGGATGACCATCTCTTCGGAAATAGCACCTAGTAAGTATGAATTCTCCCCATTTAATTATATGAGCAGCAAATATAGCTAACTGGTATTTCTTTGATTCTTTGTTTATTGATAGATTATTTTATTTTTCTTCATCCAATAAAATGTAAACTCCATGAGAAGAGGAGCTTTGTCTGTCTTGTTCACTGATGTGATCCCAGCACCTGGAATAGTATTTGACACATAGGAGATACTCAATGAATACTTATAAAATGATTGAATATTGGATGGATGAGAATATTGCTTTAAAGATTCATCTTCTGGATAAGCCAAATTTAGTGTAGGCCTATTAATCCTATAGGTTAGTGCAGGTAATCATAGTACAGAGTGGTAGGAATCTGCAACATTGTTTCTTAACCCTTTAAGAAAAATGGTCTTTCTTTATAATTCTCATAGGTATATACAAAATTATGCACATTGTCTGTGAATTCACAGATTCTCTATCACTTCTCCACAACTTCTTGGACCCTTGAATAAAAAACCCTAGTCTACACACTCTTCTCCATGCAGTGGGCATGGAAAATAAAAGAGAAATTTGAGGGATAGTTTAAGGAAAAATATTAGCATTCAGATTAGTAACTTGAGGAGCAATGGGAAGAATGATTCCATTAAAATATTGAATTGAGAACTATTGATGACGTTAACGTGACAGTTTTGGATTTTGTGACACATTGGCAATGAGAATTAGAGAACCATAATTCTGGTAGAAATCTGGACTTTGGAGGCAGATTTAGGTAGTCAGTAGAAAGAGAATTAACGGAGTCATGACATTTTTGCTTTTCAAAGGAGTTGGAGTATAGAGAAACGTACATTTAGGGGATGAGAAAACAAAGAAGCACTTTTAAAAGAAAAAATAGAACTGTGAAAAGTAAGATGGAATTAGAACAATGTATTATCACAAAGTTGAAAAACTAGGGAACTTAAACACTTTTGAGTGTTTGTGTCATGTCACATATGAGGGAACTGAATGAGTTGGCCTCGTGGATCAGTAGACTAAAAGCAATGTCCCAGAAGGGCTAGAAAGAAAAAAAGGAATACTTGAGAGCCAAGGAGTTTGTGGGTAATCTGGGGAAGGAGAAAACTGAGGATCTGTGCTGAGGGCCCATTCAAAGCAGTTTCGGGTGAGTTCATTTGACAAATAAGATTCCAGCAAGAGTCAGGAATGGAGAAGGAAAGAAAACTGACCCACAGAACAGAAATATTGATAGGAGCCTGATTTCTAGTCAACTTTCTACTTTTAGCTTCTGTTCTCCTTTCGGTTGTCCTTAGAGGGTATCAAATATTGAATAACAATCAGAAGTCTGGATGCTCCATGATACTGAGTACAGAGAGAGCTTCAAAGTAGGAAAAACAAGGATGGCCTTCAAGAAAGAAGGTTTAGTGTGTTAGGAAAATACATATTTTTCAATTTTCTTTAATAGCTTTTTATAGAGATATTTATATATAACAAGTAAGGCAAGAGTCTTCTAGAAATGGTGGACTAGGTAATTAAAATGAACCTGCCAACTGAAGATAACTACATAGGACAAAAATACTGGAAGTGTCTGCTTGAGGACCCAAAATACCTGATTGAAGTGAAGGAAAAAGCCCAAAGACGTGAACCTTTGGTGTCTTTTATTCCCCCTTGGACAGCAAAAAACAATTAGAAAATAATTTTATAGGAAACAAATTTAAAAAAATGTTATGAAAGGTGATTTCCAAATGGCCAGTAAACATATAGTGTGGGACTCAAACTCATTCATCAGTGAAATATAAATTAAAATATAATGAGATACTGCTGCACTCCTAGAATAGCTAATATTAAAATTGCTGACAATATAAAATGTTAGCAAAATGATGAAACAAATGGAAATTCTCATACCCTAGTCTGTGTCACTTTGGAAAATATTCTAGCATTATTGCCCAGCAATTTCTCTCTAGAAATATACCTTACAGAAATGTATGCACATGCCTACCAGTACACATGAACATGAATGTTCCTATATGTTATTCATTATATCAATACTGAAAACAACAGGAATAGTAATCAATACTAGAATGGATAAAACCCCAAATTTTAGCATGTTTATTCAGTGGAATACTACAAAGTAATGAAAAGGAAAATTATAGACACATGTAAAACACAGATGAAACACAGATATAATATTGAATGAAAGAAGGCAGATACAAAAAATGTCATGATGCCTAAGTATATGGCTGTAAATTCTGAAGCATAAGAAATTCCTGGGATGCATTTTTTTTAACTTCTTTATTGGAGTATAACTGTTTTACAATAGTGTGTTAGTTTCTCCTTTACAACAAAGTGAATCAGTTATACATATACATATGTTCCCATATCTCTTCCCTCTTGCGTCACCCTCTCTCCCACCCTCCCTATCCCACCCCTCTAGGTGGTTGCAAAGCGCAGAGGTGATCTCCCTGTGCTATGCGGCTGCTTCCCACAAGCTATCTAATTTACATTTGGTAGTGTATATATGTCCCTGCCACTCTCTCACTTCGTCACATCTTACCCTTCCCCATCCCCATATCCTCAAGTCCATGCTCTAGTAGGTCTGTGTTTTATTCCTGTCCTACCCCTAGTCTCTTCATGACATTTTTTTCCCTTAGATTCCATATATATGTGTTAGCATACGGTATTTGTTTTTCTCCTTCTGACTTACTTCACTCTGTATGACAGACTCCAGGTCTATCCACCTCATTACAAATAACTCAGTTTCATTTCTTTTTATGGTTGAGTAATATTCCATTGTATATATGTGCCACATCTTCTTTATCCTTTCATCTGTTGATGGACACTTAGGTTGCTTCCATGTCCTGGCTATCGTAAATAGAGCTGCAGTGAACATTTTGGTACATGACTCTTTTTGAATTATGGTTTTCTCAGGGTATATGCCCAGTAGTGGGATTGCTGGGTCGTATGGTAGTTCTATTCGTAGTTTTTTAAGGAACCTCCATACTGTTCTCCATAGTGGCTGTATCAATTCACATTCCCACCAGCACTGCAAGAGTGTTCCCATTTCTCCACACCCTCTCCAGGATTTATTGTTTCTAGAGTTTTTGATGATGGCCAATCTGACCGGTGTGAGATGATATCTCATTGTAGTTTTGATTTGCATTTCTCTCATGATTAATGATGTTGAGCATTCTTTCATGTGTTTGTTGGCAATCTGTATATCTTCTTTGGAGAAATGTCTATTTAGTTCTTCTGCCCATTTTTGGATTGGGTTGTTTGTTTTTTTGTTATTGAGCTGCATGAGTTGCTTAGAAATTTTGGATAGTAATCCTTTGTCAGTTGCTTCATTTGAAAATATTTTCTCCCATTCTGAGGGTTGTCTTTTGGTCTTGTTTATGGTAACCTTTGCTGTGCAAAAGCTTTTAAGTTTCATTAGGTCCCATTTGTTTATTTTTGTTTTTATTTCCGTTTCTCTAGGAGATGGGTCAAAAAGGATCTTGCTGTGTTTTATGTCATAGAGTGTTCTGCCTATGTTTTCCTCTAAGAGTTTGATAGTGTCTGGCCTTACATTTAGGTCTTTAACCCATTTTGAGTTTATTTTGTGTGTGGTGTTAGGGAGTGTTCTAATTTCATACTTTTACATGTAGCTGTCCAGTTTTCCCAGCACCACTTATTGAAGAGGCTGTCTTTTCTCCACTGTATAGCCTTCCCCTCTTTATCAAAGATAAGCTGATCATATGTGTGTGGGTTTATCTCTGGGCTTTCTATCCTTCTGTTCCATTGATCTATATTTCTGTTTTTGTGCCAGTACCATACTGTCTTAATTACTGTAGCCTTGTAGTAGAGTCTGAAGTCAGGGAGCCTGATTCCTCCAGCTCCATTTTTCATTCTCAAGATTGCTTTGGCTATTCGGGGTCTTTTGTGTTTCCATACAAATTGTGAAATGTTTTGTTCTAGTTCTGTGAAAAATACCAGTGGTAATTTGATAGGGATTGCATTGAATCTGTAGATTGCTTTGGGTAGTAGAGTCATTTTCACAATGTTGATTCTTCCAATCCAAGAACATGGTATATTTCTCCACCTATTTGGGTCATCTTTAATTTCTTTCATCAGTGTCTTATAGTTTTCTGCATACAGGTCTTTTGTCTCCTTAGGCAGGTTTATTCCTAGATATTTTATTCCTTTTGTTGCAGTGGTAAATGGGAGTGTTTTCTTAATTTCACTCTCAGATTTTTCATCATTAGTGTATAAGAATGCCAGAGATTTCTGTGCATTAATTTTGTATCCTGCTACTTTACCAAATTCATTGATTAGTTCTAGTAGTTTTCTGGTAGCATCCTTAGTATTCTCTATGTATAGTATCATGTCATCTGCAAACAGTGACAGCTTTACTTTTTCTTTTCCTATTTGGATTCCTTTTATTTCTTTTTATTTCTTTATTTTCTCTAATTGCTGTGGCTAGAACTTCCAAAACTAGGTTGAATAAGAGTGGTGAGCATGGGCAACCTTGTCTTGTTCCTGATCTTAGTGGAAATGGTTTCAGTTTTTCACCATTGAGAACAATGCTGCCTGTGGGTTTGTCATATATTGCCTTTATTATATCGAGGAAAGTTCCCTCTATGCCTACTTTCTGCAGGGTTTTTAATCATAAATGGGTGTTGAATTTTGTCAAAAGCTTTCTCTGCATCTATTGAGATGATCATATGGTTTTTCTCCTTCAGTTTGTTGATATGGTGTATCACGTTGATTGATTTGCGTATATTGAAGAATCGTTGCATTCCTGGAATAAACCCCACTTGATCATGGTGTATGATCCTTTTAATGTGTTTTTGGATTCTGTTTGCTAGTATTTTGTTGACGATATTTGCATCTCTGTTCATCAGTGATGTTGGCCTGTAGTTTTCTTTCTTTGTGACGTCTTTGTCTGGTTTTGGTATCAGGGTGATGGCCTCATAGAATGAATTTGGGAGTTTTCCTCCTTCTGCTATCTTTTGGAAGAGTTTGAGAAGGATAGGTATTAGCTCTTCTCTAAATGTTTCTTAGAATTCGCCTGTGCAGCCGTCTGGTCCTGGGCTTTTGTTTGTTGGAAGATTTTGAATCACAGTTTCAATTTCAGTGCTTGTGATTGGTCGGTTCATATTTTCTATTTCTTCCTGGTTCAATCTCGGCACGTTGCGCATTTCTAAGAATTTGTCCATTTCTTCCAGGTTGTCCATTTTATTGGCATACAGTTGCTTGTAGTAATCTCTAATAATCTTTTGTATTTCTGCAGTGTCCGTTGTTACATCTCCTTTTTCATTTCTAATTCTATTGATTTGAGTCTTCTCCCTTTTTTTCTTGATGAGTCTGGCTAATGGTTTATCAATTTTATTTATCTTCTCAAAGAACCAGCTTTTACTTTTATTGATCTTTACTAATATTTCCTGCATTTCTTTTTCATTTATTTCTAATCTGATCTTTATGATTTCTTTCCTTCTGCTAAATTTGCGGTTTTTTTGTTTTTCTTTCTCTAATGGCTTTAGGTGTAAAGTTAGGTTGTTTATTCGAGATGTTTCCTGTTTCTTAAGGTAGGATTGTATTGCTATAAACTTCCCTCTTAGAACTGCTTTTCCTGCATCCCATAGGTTTTGGGTCGTCGTGTCTCCATTGTCATTTGTTTCTAGGTATTTTTTGGTTTCCTCTTTGATTTCTTCAGTGATCACTTTGTTATTAAGTAGTGTATTGTTTAGCCTCCATGTGTTTGTATTTTTTACAGCTCTTTTCTTGTAATTGATATCTAGTCTCATAGCGTTGTGGTCGGAAAAGATACTTGATGTCTTAAATTTGCCATGGCTAGATTTGTGACCCAATATATGATCTATCCTGGAGAATGTTCCATGAGCACTTGAGAAATATGTGTATTCTGTTGTTTTTGGATGGAATGTCCTATAAATATCAATTAAGTCCATCTTGTTTAATCTATCATTTAAAGCTTGTGTTTCCTTTTGGATGATCTGTCCATTGGTGAAAGTGGGGTGTTAAAGTCCCCAACTTTGATTGTGCTACTGTCGGTATCCCCTTTTTTGGCTGTTAGTATTTGCCTTATGTATTGAGGTGCTCCTGTGTTGGGTACATAAATATTTACAATCGTTATATCTTCTTCATGGATCGATCCCTTGATCATTATGTAGTGTCCTTCTTTGTCTCTTGTAATAGTTTTTATTTTAAAGTCTATTTTGTCTGATATGAGAATTGGTAGTCCAGCTTTCTTCTGATTTCCATTTGCATGGAATATCTTTTTCCATCCCCTCACGTTCAGTCTGTAAGTGTCCCTAGGTCTGAAGTGGGTCTCTTGTAGACAGCATATATATGGGTATTGTTTTTGTATCCATTCAGCCAGTCTGTGTCTTTTGGTGGGAGCATTTAATCCATTTACGTTTAAGGTAATTATCAATATGTATGTTCCTATTACCATTTACTTAATTGTTTTGGGTTGTTCTTGTAGGTCTTTTCCTTCTCTTGTGTTTCTTGCCTAGAGAAGTTCCTTTAGCATTTGTTGTAGAGCTGGTTTGGTGGTGTTGAACTCTCTCAGCTTCTGCTTGTCTGTAAAGGTTTTAATTTCTCCATCAAATCTGAATGAGATCCTTGCTGGGTAGAGTCATCTTGGTTGTAGGTTTTTCTCCTTCATCACTTTAAATATGTCCTGCCACTCCCTTCTGGCTTCTAGAGTTTCTGCTGAAAGATCTGATGTTAACCTTATGGGGATTCCCTTGTGTGTTATTTGATTTTTTTCCCTTGCTGCTTTTAATATGTTTTCTTTGTATTTAATTTTTGGCAGTTTGATTATTATGTGTCTTGGCATGTTTATCCTTGGGTTTATCCTGTATGGGATGCTCTGTGCTTCCTGGACTTGATTGACTATTTCCTTTCCTATTTTAGGGAAGTTTTCAACTATAATGTCCTCAAATATTTTCACAGTCCCTTTGTTTTTCTCTTCTTCTTCTGGGACCCCTATAATTCGAATGTTGGTGCGTTTAATGTTTTCCCAGAGGTCTCTGAGACTGTTCTCAGTTCTTTTCATTCTTTTTTCTTTCTTCTGCTCTGCAGTAGTTATTTCCACTATTTTATCTTCCAGGTCACTTACCCGTCCTTCTCCCTCAGTTTTTCGGCTCTTGATCCCATCTAGAGTATTTTTCACTTCATTTATTGTGTTGCTCATTGTTGCTTGCTTTGTCTTTATTTCTTCTAGGTCCTTGTTAACTGTTTCTTGCAATTTTTCTATTCTATTTCCAAGATTTTAAATCATCTTTACTATCATTATTCTGAATTCTTTTTCAGGTAGACTGCCTAGTTCCTATTCATTTGTTAGGTCTGATGTGTTTTTATTTTGCTCCTTCATTTGCTGTGTGTTTTTCTGTCTTCTCATTTTGCTTATCTTACTGTGTTTGGGGTCTCCTTTTTGCAGGCTGCAGGTTCGTAGTTCCCTTTGTTTTTGGTGTCTGTCCCCAGTGGCTAAGGTTGGTTCAGTGGGTTGAGTAGGTTTCCTGGTTGGGGGGACTAGTGCCTCTGTTCTGGTGGATGAGGCTGGATCTTGTCTTTCTGGTGGGCAGTTCCATGTCTGGTGGTGTGTTTGGGGATGTTGGTAGCCTTATTATGATTTTAGGCAGCCTCTCTGCTAATGGCTGGGGCTGTAGACCTGTCTTGCTCTTTGTTGGGGATAGGGTGTCCAGCGCTTTTCATTGCTGGTCCTTGAGTGAAGCTGGGTCTTGGTGTTGAGATGGAGATCTCTGGGAGATTTTCGCCATTTGATATTGCATGGAGCTGCGAGGTCTCTTGTGGACCAATGTCCTGAAGTTGGTTCTCCCACCTCAGACACAGCACTGACACCTGGCTCGAGCGCCAAGAGCCTTTAATACACACGGCTCAGAATAAAAGGGAGAAAAAATAGAAAGGGAAGAAAAGGAAGGAAGGAAGGAAGGAAGGAAGGAGCGAGGGAGGGAAGGAAGGAAGGGAGGAAGGAAGAAAGGAAGGAAGAAATGAAGGAAGGAAGAAAGCAAGAAAGGAAGGAAGGAAGGAGGAGAGGAAGAAAGTGAGGAAGGAAGAGAGGAAGGAAGGGAGGAAGGAGGGGAGGAAAGAAGGGAGGAAGGAAGGAAGAAAGGGAAGGAGGGAAGAAAGGAAGGAAGAAAGGAAGAAAGAAAGGGAGAAGACAAAATAAAGTAGGATAAAGTATAGTTATTAAAATAAAAAATAATTATTAAGAAGAAAAATTTCTATTAAAAAGCAAAAAAAACAGTCAGTCTAACCCGAGGACACATGGTGCAAGCAAAGCTATACAGACAAAATCTCACACAGCAGCACACACATACACACTCACAAAAAGAAGAAAAGGGGAAAATAATAGTATATCTTGCTCCCAAAGTCCACCTCCTCAACTTGGGATATTTCGCTGTCTATTCAGGTTTTCCACAGATGCAGGGCACTTCAACTTGACTGTGGAGCTTTAACCCACTGCTTCTGAGGCTGCTGGGAGGGACCTCTCCCTCTCCTCTTTGTTCGCACAGCTCCTGGGGCTCAGCCCTGGACCTGGCCCCGCCTCTGCGTGTAGGTCGTCCGAGGGCGTCTGCCCTTCGCTCAGACAGGACTGGATTAAGGGGGCAGCTGATTCGGGGGCTCTGGCACATGCCGGGGGGAGGGAGGGGCACGGATGCGGGGCGAGTCCGTGGCGGCAGAGGCCGGCGTGACGCTGCACCAGCCCGAGGCGTGCCGTGCGTTCTCCTAGGGAAGCTGTCCCTGGATCACGGGACCCCGGCAGTGGCGGGCTGCACGGGCTCCCAGGAGGGGCGGTGTGGAGAGTGACCTGTGCTCGCACACAGGCCTCTTGGTGGCGGCAGCAGCAACCCTAGTGTACCACACCCGTCTCTGGTGTCCGTGCCTGCAGCCGAGGCTCGCGCCCGTGTCTGGAGCTCCTTTATGCGGTGCCCTTAATCCCCTCTCCTCGCGCACCAGGAAGCAAAGAGGGAAGAAAAGGTCTCTTGCCTCTTCGGCAGCTCCGGACTTCCACCGGACTCCATCCCGGCCAGCCGTGGCGCACTAGCCCCCTCCAGGATGTGTTCATGCCTTCAACCTCAGTCCTCTCCCTGGGATCTGACCTCCGATGCTGGAGCCTCACTTCCCAGCCCCCGCCCGCCCCAGTGGGGGAGCAGACAAGCCTCTCGGCCTGGTGAGTGCTGGTCGGCACTGATCCTCTGTGCGGGAATCTCTCTGCTTTGCCCTCCGCACCCTGTTGCTGCGCTCTCCTCCGCGGCTCTGAAGCTTCCCCCTCCGCCACCCACAGTCTCCGCCCGCGAAAGGGCTTCTAGTGTGTGGAGACCTTTCCTCCTTCACGGCTCCCTCCCACTGGTGCAGGTCCCGTCCCTATTCTTTGTCTCTGTTTATTCTTTTTTCTTTTGCCCTACCCAGGTACGTGGGGCGTTTCTTGCCTTTTGGGAGGTCTGAGGTTTTCTGCCAGCGTTCGGTGGGTGTTCTATAGGAGAAGTTCCACGTGTAGATGTATTTCTGATGTATCTGTGAGGAGGAAGGTGATCTCCGTGTCTTACTCTTCCGCCATCTTCTCACCTCCCCGGGATGCATTTTTATTTGATAAAATATAAAGAAAATAATAAGTACTTTTTATGAAAATCAGGAGAGTGGCTACCTGTGAGCAACATAGAATGATGTGTGCATAGAGGTGGCATCTAGGTAGTGGTAATGTTCTAAATTTGCACTGGAGAGTAGTTTCATGGGTGCTTGCTTTGTGATATATAATTGAGCTGTACATTTTTGTGTAGTTCTTTGCATATGTGTTAAACTTATGATAAAGTTTTTTAAGAAGGAAAGCTAGCTAAAAATATATCATCACATGTAAGAAAAGTGAAGAAAAATTATCTTGAGGGACCAGCATCTTTTCATCTCTTATATTTCAGGAAACCTTACTCTATTTCCAGAAGTAGCAAACAGAACTTAAAAACAAGCATAAACCATAGAGGTTATGAATATCTGTTTTACAGGTGAGACGATGAAGTCTAACAAGTTTGAATATAAGCTCAATATCATATAACTAGCTGGAATTGAGAATCAGTTCTCTTATTTACGAGTATGGATTTTTTTTCTTTTACTACAACCTGATATTTCTTGCTAAATTCCCCTTTGAACTGTGAATTGAAACTTAGATATTATAAAAAATTTAAATATGTAAATAAACTTCCTCATTCTTGGAAAATATTTATACCTCAAATCTATTTCCTGTAATAGATTGGTATCTTGAAATGGACTTTTAAAGATATATATTTGAGGTAATTTTTCTCTGGAAATTTTTTCTTTTAGAAGTTAGTGTACATCATGAAATATCTTCATCTTGTAAATCCCTTCAGAATTATTCGATGTGCAGACTGGCAAATGACGTACATGAGTTCAATATAGGCTTTAAAGAAAGTGGATGAGTTAAGATTTCTGTTCACGTGAAAGGACAAGATTTCACACCACATATTCATGAATGTTGATTATTTCTTGCATTTACCTGTATCAGTTTATTATTATATAATGGGAAGGTGTGTACATGGCATGCATGTGTACATGGCATTTATTTTATAATTTAAAAAGGATTTTATACAGTACACATGGAAAGGCATATGAATTAGAGATGGTTTTATCCTTGGTCACATGTAAAACCAACAGAAAAGAATTAAGCTATTAATATTTCCGATTCATTCAACAAATATTTATCCAGTGTCCAGTAATGCAAGTTTAAAAGTGTTGTATTAGCAATGTTTACAAGTTAATGATGTGATACTTGCATTCTAGACATAAAGGTTATTATCCTGCCAGTTTGTGATTTAATCCTGGTTCTCCACATGAATCTGTTGCTTATTATTCCAGAGTCATCTTTATTACCTGTGTATTCATCTGTTAAATAATAATCAATTAGTGATGAAAGCCAAAGCCTTGGGGTGGGGATATGGGCAAAATACACATCTAGTGCAGTAATAATACTCTTGGTTTAAAGGACTGTTTTCATGTGCCACGTTTTGATTTTTCTGAATACTTGGATGTATTGCTGCCTTTTGTCACGCCAGAAAATGTGGAATTCTTCATTCCTTTGTTTTCCTTGGCTTTCACAACAGCCCTTGAGATTCATTGTCAATCTGACTGGCATCTTCCATATATTACAGCACCGAGAATTAAGCGTAATGCTTTCCGAGTAATATGTTTATTCAGTTTAGAATTTCACTTCATTCTAAATGGAGAGCTCATAATTACATTGTTCAGTAGTTTGTCACAATGCTCAGAGGAATACTTTAGCAAATTAAAGGGAAGACAAACTATTTCATTATTTAATGACACACTTTCTACTAATTCTTCCTTGTTATAAAATAAGGAAAAATATTTTTCTTCTGAGATTTGTGATCAAAATCAGATCAACGGATATTGAACATTTACTCTTGCAAGAAATTGTGGACGACATGGAGAAGTAAAAGATACAGTGTTTGCCTTCAACAGATTTATCATTCAGTTAGCCAAAGGGAAAAATTAAATACTATAATAATATGATGCAATAATTAAATAATAATTCATATTTATTATATCAAAGTTGTAAAAACATATTTCAGTATTAGTATTAAATGTGTATATTTAAATTTCATATGTATTCCAAAATCACAAATTAATACAAATATAAATACATGGGAAGCAAGCCAAGTTTCATATTTTTCAGTATGATTGAACTGTCAGTTATTAAAATTTTACTTAGTTGATTACTGCTATGAGATATAGAAACTGACATTTTCAATTTTTGTTTCTTCTTAGGGCCTTTCTGACTTACACAAAGATTAAAGATTGTTTTCATTAAAAAAAAGGAACAAGTTATTTCATATGTTTTCATATGTATAGATACTTTTGAAATGTTTAAAAAGGTAGACTATTGGATTTGAAAGAACTGCATATTTATTTGACATGTAATTTATAATTAGAATTTAGGAAAGAAGTGTTAATCTATTTTAAGAGGTAGAAATCTTTTTTTTTATTGCTGGTGGATTCAAATTTGTGATAATACGCTGAATTTGATGCTCATATAAACTGGAGGTAATAAAGGTATATCACTAATTTTAAAAGAGAAATATTTCTACTAAGATATTTATAAACCCATATTAAACTTATTTACATGAGTATGTATTTATGAACAAAAACAACAGCTCATCTTTAAAATTCCAGAAAGCAAGAAACTTAAAGATATCAATTGTTGAAAACATTATTATTTTCTAGAGCTCACACTCATGAATACTATAAAATTAGATATTCTAAAAGCAAATAAATGCAAACTGAAGGCTCTAATTGGTTGCAATTGACATTTCTTTCTAGGTAGAACATTTGATTCCATAATATCCACACTACAGACATGAAAAAGAGTTTTAATAAATGTGCATTAAAATGTACAAGTAAGTCTCAAGAAAACAGAGTAGTCAGTTCTCTAATTTGGCTTGAAATGAATTTGAATGTTTTAATTATTCTCAGATCAGTATGTCAGAAATATTTTTTTTCCAAATCAGCAAATATCTAACGTAAATTTCTTTGATTTTTAAACAAGAACAGCATCAGAATAAGGGGGGGGGAACCATGAAGAATGTACTTTTCTATTGCACATGCAACTACAAATGGAGAATATCTTTTTTATATTATAAAAGGGTCACAGCATCAGTTCACCCTCTCTCAGGCAATTGAACAGGAATGCTTAGCAAAGCTACCTCCCTGCAATCATTCAAAAAATAGTATTGATGGCCTGCCGTGTATGCAGCATCTAGTTTTGAGGCAGTAGAGAACACTTAGAAATATAATACCCACTCCTTTTCCATAAAAAGTGTCAGTCTAGACTGGGCATAAGTTGGGACAATGAATGATAAATCACTGTACAAGAACGAATAAAAAACTAGACAGCACTATAAAGAATGATTGCAAACACTATGTGATAAGTGATACAGGAGGTATGTACTCTAGAAACACTAAGAAGGAAAATATCATTCTTGGCTGGTTATGCATTTAAGATCTTATACCAGCCAGTTCTGGTACGTTGACTATAGATTTATTATAGAAAGTTACCTGAAATCATGTGTGTCATTTATGTCTTTGTAGACATACGAGAGTTTGATTAAAAATAAAAAATATCTGGTTTGATGTAATAGATAACAGGACTTAACCTCTGTTTGGTCAAATTACTGGGTATTCATCAAATGTGTAAAGGCTACCCTTCTTTTTCGTATAGGTAAAATACAGGGAAATTTTGTTTGTTATTCTTATCTAGACCACCTTGTTTGGATTACTTGATCATCTGGAATTCTGGAAATACCATTTCATGTTAATGATCTCAGCATCTCTCCTTTATTTTTCTTTTAGCTTTTAAAATGTATTTAAAAGGGAGTTGAGATAAACTCACTGAGGTGGAGAAATCCACATGGTGCTAGATTTCTAAATAAAGAATGTGATTCTCATTTTTGGAGATGTCTCTAATAGAAAGGCCGATTCTAAATTGTTTATTTGTCCTCACTTTCTTTCACATCCGAACTGTATTTTATCTTCTTTGGAAAGCCCAATGTTATATATCTACAGATACATGATTTTTGTTTTTAATTGATTCCAAATGATGTTAATACTCACTTATCCATACCCTAGAGTAGAAATAGCTTTATTTCCTTGTACACTTATTTTTACCCTTCTACAGAATTTTAATCTCTTAGCCAAAGCTGGTAAGGATTCCTGCTTATTTATTGCAAGAATAATTTCCATAAAAATTCCTAAGCTATTTGTTTAAAAAATACGCACTAAAGAAATGTGCGTTATCAATATTTTCAGGACATGTAAGCTTTATAATTTTTAAAATCTCTTTGAAAGCTCACGTCATTTTTCAGTTCAGATGTTAGAGGATGGTGGCCTTGGGCTCATGATCAGAAATAGATTAATAAAGACTCTCTCAGGCTTGGGGAACTATATATATGGTACTGGTTGTAATAGACAAGTGGCTTCTGCCTTTCAGGGAAAATTAAAGCCAAATTGTACAGCTTTCACAAGTATAGACTAAAGATATATATCTTTCCTGCAGAGGGTGTCAGTCCTGGGCTGGAAGAAGGATATGCAGAAGACTTGTGTTCAGTTATAATCTAGACATAGTTGATCATGCTTAGGCTAAATCCTACCTCTCCATATTTACTACTTACTTTATTCAATGCCAGTTATTTAATCTGCCTCAGCCTTTGTCTTCACATGTGTGAGATGAATCTAGGTTGCTCAAAACTCAGGGCTTATTCAGAGGATTACATATATATCTAAAAGAAAAGTAATTCCCTTTGTTCATTTATTAAACAGATGTTTGGGGAGTGCTTAATGGAAATATAATAATCAGCAAAAACAGACATGGCTTTAGTCATCAAGGATAAGACTGTTAGACAGATGAGGAAGTAAATGTCCATTTACAGATGAATGGATAAAGGAAATGTGGTACATATATACAATGGGATGCTACTCAGCCTTAAAAAAGAAGGAAATGCTGCCATATGTGACAGCATGGATGAACGTGGAGGAAATTATCCTAAGTGGAAGGGCAAATACGGCATGCTTCCACTTACATGAGCTGTCTAAAATGGGGAAACTAATAGAAACAGAGGGTTGAATTGTGGTTTCCAGGGGCTGTGGGGAAGAAGAACTAGGGAGTCACCATTCACTGGGTATAAAGTTTTGTTATACAAGTTGATTAAGTTCTAGAGACCTGCTGTACAACATCGTGCCTATGGTTGACAGTACTGTGTTGTATATGTGCAAACTTATCAAATTGTATACGTTAAATATGTCGTTTTTATATGTCAATTATACCATAATAAACGTGTTTTAAAAATGAAGAAAAAGATGAGGAAGTTGTCTGCTAGATAGAATGAGGATATAGAAGAAGGGAATTGCTTAACGGCACCCAAGTATTTAGTTACACGTGCTCACAGAAGCTGAGAGAGACAGAGGTTACTTCCATATTCGTTAACAGCTGTTTTGGAATACAATAGACATACCATAAAGTTCACGTATTTTAATTGTATAATTCATTGAATTTTAGTATCTCACAAAGTTGTGTAACTACCACCACAATCTAATTTTAGAACATTTCTGTCACCCTCCAAAGAAACCTTGTGCCCACTTGCATTCACTCCCATTCCTACCCTCAGTCCCAGGCAACCACTGATCTACTTTCTGTGCCTATAGATTTTACTTTTATGGATTTTTCATATAAGTGGACTCATATAATATGTTGTCTTTGTGTCTGACTTCTTTCACTTAGCATAATGTTTTCAAGTTTCGTCCATGTTGCAGCATGTATAAACACTTTATTCCTTTTTATTGCCAAATTGTATTCCATTGTATGGGTCTCCATTTCTTTTTTCTTTTTTTTTTTTTTTGGCGGTACGCGGGCCTCTCCCGTTGCGGAGCACAGGCTCCGGACGCGCAGGCTCAGCGGCCGTGGCTCACGGGCCCAGCCGCTCCGCGGCATGTGGGATCTTCCCGGACCGGGGCACGAACCCGTGTCCCCTGCATCGGCAGGCGGACTCTCAACCGCTGTGCCACCAGGGAAGCCCGTATGGGTCTCCATTTCTTAATGGTACCTTGGAATTTTTTTAAAATGAAAAAATATCAAAAAATGCTTACAGAAACTATATTATAATTTAAATTCTAAATTATAACAAATTAATATCTTAGCATAGAAAGATGAAAATATGTCTATATGAATTAATGTACTCTGTTTTGTATCACAGGTCTAAACTTGAAACCTAATCCTCTAATCCTTTGCATACACATACTATTATACTCGACTAATAGTTAACATTTAATCAGTAATTATTAGATGCCTATAACTGGTGTGAATGTTTTACAGAGTTTATATCATTTAATCTTCACAACAATCTTGTAGGACAGATTAAGTTGACTCTGAAATCAGACTGCTTCAGTATCAATGCAGGCCACTAACCAAGTGTGTGATCTTGGGCAAGGCACTTTAGAACCAGAGTTTCAGTACCCGTTATTAAAAAATAAGAATAAAAATAGGATCTAAGAATGGGTTTATTATTGAAGGTCAAATTATACATGCATAAGAATTCTTGGCACATAGAAAGAACAATTTTAGTGTCAGCTATTTTTAACAGAAGAGGAAATTGAAGCTCGGAGTGTTAAATAACTTTTTCCTGGGTAACACTGCAGGTAAATACTGTGACCAGGGTTCAAACATAGGCAACAAGACTCCCGACACCAAAACATCCCCTGTGATGGAGGAAAACCTAGAGTCCAGATCGTGGGCATAGAATTTAAATCTACGACTTCGTTTTGTTTAGGCTAGAAAACAAGCCTCTTTTAAAATATTGAATATGCACAGAATAATGGGCAGTGAGTCCAAGGGCTTACTGCCAAAATAAATATAATCACATAAGCTTAAACTTGATGGAGCTTGGGTTAACAATATAGGATTTTGGTTATAGAGATTATTTAAAGCTGCTGTATACTGAGAGAACTTGAATCTGTGGAAATAAGTTAACAGATTTTTACTTAAGAAGTAGTAAATACTGAAATACCTGCAGCTTTATATATATATATATATATATATATATATATATATATATATATATATAATTGAGGTAACATTGGTTTGTAACATTACATGTTTCATGTGTACAACATTATAATTCAACTTCTGTATGTATTACAGTGTGTTCACCACCAAAAGTTTAATTTCCATCCATCACCATACAGCTGACCCCCCTTTACTCATTTTGCCCTTCCCCCACCTCTTCCCTCTGATAACTCCAATCTGTTCTCTATATCTGCTGTTTGCCTTTGTTTGGTTTTGTTCCTTTATTTTTTCAGATTCCACATATGAGTGAAATCATATGGTATTTGTCTTTCTCTGCCTGACTTACTTTACTTAGCATAATACCCTCAATGTCAATCCATGTCAAAAATGGGAAGATTTCATCTTTTTATGGCTGAGTAGTATTCCACTGTGTGTGTGTATGTATATATGTGTGATATATACATATATCACATCTTTTTAAAAAAAATTTTATTGGGGTATAGTGAATTTACAATGTTGTGTTAGTTTCAGATGTACAGCAAAGTGAATCAGTTATACGTATACATATATCCACTCTTTTTTAGATTCTTTTCCCATATAGGCCATTACAGAGTATTGAGTACAGTTCCCTGTGCTATACAGTGGGTCCTTATTAGTTATCTATTATATATATAGTAGTGTGTATATGTCAATCTCAATCTTCCAATTGATCCCTCCCCTCTTACCACCTTATTTTAGATAAATAAAATAAGTTTATTTTCTACATCTGTATTTCTGGTTTGTAGATGAGTTCATTTGTACCCTTTTTCTAGATTCCACATGTAAGCGATATCATATGATATTTGTCTTTGCCTGATTTACTTTGCTCAGTATGACAATCTCTAGGTCCATCCATGTTGTTGCAAATGGCATTATTTTGTTCTTTTTATGGCTGAGTAATATTCCATTGTATATATGTGCCACATCTTCTTTATCCATTCCTCTGTTGATGGACATTTAGGTTGCTTCCACATCCTGGCTATTGTAAATAGTGCTGCAGTGAACACTGGGGTGTGTGTATCTGTCACATTAGAAAGATTGCTGGATCATATGGTAGCTCTGTTTTTAGTTTTTTAAGGAACCTCTTTACTGTTCTACATAGTGTCTGTACCAGTTTACTTTCCCGCCAGTAGTGTAGGAGGGTTCCTTCTTCTCCACACCCTCTCCAACATTTATTGTTTGTAGAATTTTTGATGATGGCCATTCTGACAGTGTGAGGTGATACCTCATTGTAGTTTTGATTTACATTTCTCTAATAATTAGTGATGTTGAGCATCTTTTCATGTGCTTTACAAGCATCTGTATTTCTTCTTTGGAGAAGCAACCGACAAGGGATTAATCTCCAAAATACACAAACAGCTTATGCAGCTCAATATCAAAAAAAACCAAACAACCCAATCAGAAAGTGGGCGGAAGATCTACCACATCTTCTTTATCCATTCATCTGTTGATGGGCACTTAGGTAGTTTCCAAATCCTGGCAAGGTAATGCCGCAGTGGACCTAGGCATGCAGATATCTTTTCAAATTAGTGCTTTATTCATTGCAAATATCTTTTATGACCATTGTAGTTTGCTCAGGATCCTCCAGAGTATTTTGGTATAATTGTTATTAGGAAATATCTTACAAATGAGCATATCTTGATTAACCTGTGCATACCCAACAAAGGAAGACTCATTTCTACAATAGTATTCCCTGTTCTAAGGAAAAGTACTCTTGTTATGTGTACATCAATGAAGGAGTTACTAAATTTCTTTTCTTGCAAAGTGGATAATATTATTTTAAATATATTTCTAGCTCCAATTTTAGTGAGGATATTTGGCATGATGAGGCCAGTCACTGATTTATTATTTTTTAATTAATAAACTCTATTTTTAAAAGAATTTTAAGTTCACAGGAAAATTGAGTAGGAAGTACAGGGTTCTCATATACCCCCTTGTCCCCACTGATATATATTTTATTAGCTAACTTTGTCTCTGAAACTGATAAAAATTAGTATATTTGTTCTAAATTATTGTTTCTAAAAAGTGTAACTACATCAGTTGACTTCTTGTGATTTTGCTATATCCCTATACATTTCTGAATTTTAAATGAAGTTTGATTATTTTTTGAACAACATTATTATTTCAGGATACTAAATATGTAATGCTTATGCCCTTAGTTTACCCCTACTTCAATTTACCCACTTTAATTCAAAACCTGAATTAAACTAGTGTGCCACATCTTTATATAGAAGTTTGAGTTTCAGTTCATATTCTGCTGAAAGATCTGCCATCATAGTAGAAGGGTCTTTGGATTTGGTTTTAATTTTGCAAAAGAATCTTGAATTCATCTCTTGAAAAGGAAGGCCTGAAATTTATGACTTTTGGAAGAGAGAGTTTAACCTTTTATTTACTATATAAAAATGCATCCTTCACTGTTACAGTAAGAAATGCTAGAAACAAATGAAAAAGTATTTTCTTATTATTTTGGCTTCTGCACTATTTTTTGCTTGAAAAAGGGTATTCTCTTTTAGGACTTTTGGACCAAACTGTCATGTTAATTATGAGTGACATGCACAAACTGGTATTTAAATGCTTTGTTGTGATTAAAGAAACACATTCAGGGGAAGACGAAAAATGTATGTTAATCATGGGTAAACCAATATTTGCTAAAAATGTGACATCTAAGAAAAATTCTAGAACAATTAAAAGAAAGTTTTAGACATTATTGTTACATTAAGGTGGAGAACCAAAGAGAGTAAATGTGTGCTAATATACTTTGTTTTTCATGGGGACAACAGAGATACCAGTATGGCTTAAAATATCAGTGGCGCTAAACAAATATATGGGTGTATCTTAATTTCAGGGCAAACAATGTAAAGCCAAAATAGAATGTTAAAATTTGTCTTTTAATTTTTTAACTGAATATATTTGACATTTAACGTTGTATAAATTTAAGGTATACAATGTGTTACTTTGATAGGTATATTGTAATATGATTGCCTTGGTAACTCTTTTATCACATTATATAATTATAGTACGATACTGTTATTTACATTAATTATACTGTGTGCTAGATCACTATGGTTTATTTACTACTTGTTGCAGGTTTGTACCTACAAACAACATAATTTTTATTCCCCCACCTCCCATTCCCTGGTGACTACCATTTAACTCTTTTTTTTTTTTTTTAAGATACTACGCATAAGTGATATCATACAGCACTGTCTTTGTCTGACTTATCTCACTTAATATAATACCTTCCAGGTACAACTATGTTGTCACAAATGGCAGGATATTCTCCTTTCCTGTGGCTGAATATTCCATTGTGTGTGTGTGTGTGTATTTGTGTGTGTGTGTGTGTGTGTATCACATCTTATTTATCTGTTCATCCATTGATAGATATTTAGGTTGTTTCCATATCTTGGCTATTGTGAATATTGCTGCTATGAACATAGGGGTGCATGTATCTCTCCAGAATAGAATGCTTAAATTTCAAACCAAGAAAAAAAGTCTTAATCTAGCTAACTGAAAGCTGGAAAGAGAGTAAAAGCAAATGACAAAGAAATTCAAAGAAAAAATATGAAATAAGGCAAATAAATATGTCCTAACATATACAATATAAATATAAATCCTTTAAAGTCACTGATTCAAAGGCAGAATCTATAGAAGAAACATGTAATGTAAAAAGTCATGGAAAGTTTGCACATTTTTTAAAATGGGAAAAGATACATATCAATCAAAAGAAACTTGAGTAATGATTCCAATTATGGACAAAATAAAATTTAAGCCAAATACATCATGAGAACTTAAGAAGAAATTTTATACAGTACTTCTAAAGGGAAAAAATAACAGATATATCATCCTAAACATATCTATACCTTACACACAGCTTCAAAATATGTCAACATCTGAAATAAATTTTTCATTAAAAAATGAAATCATCAAGTGGATCTGAAGACTGATAACACATTCTTCTCAAAAAATAACAGATCAAGCAAACAGGAAATCAGAGATTATTGAAGGCTTGAATACTACGGTTTCATTTTTAGATATGTATAGAACTCTTCCTGGTAAATATTGGAAACGTTATGAAAAAATAGACCAAAGCTTAGAAAGCCTTAATGAAGTCCAAATATCATATTCTCTGATTACAGTGTAACAAAATAGAAATTAGTAATGAAAGTTTAGCTTAATGTACCATCTTTTTGGAAAGTATCAATACTAAAACATATTCTAAAAGTAATATTTTAAATAAAGTGAAATTATAAAAGGATATAAGAAACATTCAGAAGTGAAAGACAGTCAAAATAGTATATGTCACAATGCATAGGACACAGCTACAAATGTGGGCAGAGGAAATTTTATAGTTTCACCTTTTTTGTTGGTAAATGTAAAATGTTAATAAATGCTAAAAACTTAACAAGTAGTTTGTTAATAGCAAGATGTAAAAGTAAAAAAAAAGTAAAAGGCTAGAAATCAAATAATGACTAACATTAATACAGAAGATAAACATAATCAAAGCTTACACTTTGAGAAGATTAATAAAGTAGGCAGACCTTTGGCAATGTAGTCAAGAGGGAAAAAGAGGATATAAATAAACAAAATGCATAATGAGAAAAAAAATCTATATGCAATAAATAATTTAGAAAATATCTGCATGTGCAAATATATGGTAATATAGTTGAAAGTATGGTTTAAGTGTGTTATTTCTTAGAAAAATGTAAAATGTCTAAATTGGTGTAAGAAAAAATAGAGAATTTTCAATAGGCCAATAAGAATCAAAGCAATAGAAATGGTTGTTAAGCCCTCTTCTCTCAAAAACCTCCAGGACTGGATGGTTTTACATATGAGTTCTACCAAACATTTGAAGATCAGTTATTTCTTCACTTGTCTCATGGACCACAGTATAAAAACCAAAGCACTTAGGCCCAGGTAATTTTATGATGATGGTTCAATCCTGATTCCAAAATCAGATAAGAACAATTTCCCTTTTTCTTATATAGTTGCTAATATCCCAGATAAAATATTAAATCTAATAGTATGTTAAAACAATACAGCACAATCAAGTAAGGTTATCCCAGAAATGCAAGAATGTCTGACATCAGAAAATCTATCAATATTGTTTTCCACATTAGTAGATTAAAGGAGGATTCCTACAGTTAATCAATACAGAATATTTGATACAGTTCTTCATCAACTTAAAATTGATACTCCTATCAAGCCAGGAACATAAAGGAACTTCCTTATCTTGGTAAATTTGTATTCCAACATCCTACAGCAAATATTATACTTATGGAAGTAACTTTAATGCATTCTCTTTATGCTTTGGAACAAGGCAAGGATGTCTACTATTACTGCTACATTTTAATCCAGGACAGGAAGAACTAGCCAATATTAAAAAAAAAAAAAAAAAAAGAAAGAAAAACACATGTAAAGATTGGAATAGGGACTTCTCTTGTGGTCCAGTGGTAGAGAATCCGCCTTGCAATGCAGGGGACACGGGTTTGACACCTGGTCGGGGAAGTAAGATCCCACATGCCACAGGGCAACTAAGCCTACATGCCACAACTGCTGAGCTCAGGTGCCTCAACTAGAGAGCCTGCGTGCCAGAAACTACAGAGCCCATGCAGTCTGGAACCTGTGTGCTACAACTACAGAGCCCAGACGCTGTGGAGCCTGCATGCCACAACTAGAGAGAAGCCCACGTGCCGCAACAAAAGATCCCGTATGACTCAACGAAGATCCCATGTGCCTCACCTAAGACCCAGCTCAGCCAAAAATAAATAAATAATAAAATAAATCTTAAAAAAAAAAAAAAGATTGGAAGATAACACAGTAAAACTGACAGTTTTTGGTGGATGAAATGATGATTTACTTAGAAGAACCAACAGACTCCAAACTATGAGAATTAATAATTTTTTAAAAGTTCAGCTTCTGTGTTGCTGATAAGATCATCCCATATTAATCAGAAATAGTTAATTAGATCATATGATAAAAGAACAACTTTCCATTAATAATCTAAGAATTAGTTTTAAAAAGAACAAATAAGATCTTTATAAAGAAACTTTAAAACTTATTAAGGACCCAAATGTTCCATCCTCTTGAGTGGGATGACATATTAGGAAGATATTCATTCTCCCCAAATTAATTCATAAATTCAATACTATTCCAAACAAAATTACAGTATGTTGTTGTGGAATGTGATAAACTCACTTTCTACTCTAAAAAGTATATGGATAAAAGCAAATCCAGGAATACCTAGGTCAATTCTTTTAAAATAAGAGTAAAAATGGAGGACTACCCTACCAGATTTTAAGACAGAAAGTCACAGAAATAGTGTGCTGTCAAAGCAAGAAAAGCTCAGCAAATGAAGCATCCAAGTGTGTTCAGAGACAGACAAAGATAGGAACTTGACATAGGTGTGACACATACATCAATGGGAAAATGTTCTTTAATAGATGGTGTTGGGCAGACCAGATGACTACATAGAGTAAAATAAAACTGGATTATTATCTCCTACCACATGGAAAGGTGGATTATAACTAGAATAAAGGCCACAATTTGAATGGTAAAACAATAATAGAAGAAAAGGTAAATGGGCATGGTTCAGAGGCAAGTAAGTACACCTTAAAACTTCAGAAATACCAACCATAAGGCAAAAATTTTATAAATTTGATTATATTAAGATTAAGGATTTCTATTCAGAGAAGAACACTTGACAAATTTAGTTCACTCTCACAAAATGGAAAAATATAGTTGTAATGTCTAAAATCAAAATGGGTTTTATCTTTTATATAAAATGATCCCCTGCAAATAAAGAAGGAAAAGATAACACCAATTATAAAAAATAATGGACCAAAATGTAAAGAAGCAGTTTACTGAAGAGAAACACCCCCCCCCCCAAAATAACAAGCATGTGATAAGATTCTCTAAATTATTGTTAATTAGAAAAAAAGAAATAGAAAGGAAACAGGATCACTCTACACCTTTTAGACTGGCCATAATTGGAAAGGTGGATTATGCCAAGCGCAGTCAGAGATTCGGGGACATAGAAATCCTCATCCTTATCATTGCTTTTGAAACTGTAGACCACTGCAGCCATTCAGGAGAGCAACCTGCACTAGTTGGTAAAATTAGATATATGCATACCTAAGCTTTCACAATTTCGCAACTGTCTTTGTATTCCAGTGGAATTTTCATAAAGGTACGTGTACACAGGACGTTTACTGAAGTGCTGACTGTATGCCTGGGAGATGCAGGTCATCTGCACGTCAATCCCTGGGAGATTGTTCAGGTAAAATATGGATGATGCACAACTTAAAATACTGCAAGTAGAAGCAACACTTGAATGTACAAAGAGCAACTTGTGTAGATCTTAAATGCATCAATGGAGGTTAGTGACAAAGATTAATAAACAGAAAGAGAACTAAAACGTACTACCTTTACACATGTTAAAAATGTGTGCATACAGGGCTTCCCTGGTGGCGCAGTGGTTGAGAGTCCGCCTGCCGATGCAGGGGACGCGGGTTCGTGCCCCGGTCCGGGAAGATCCCACGTGCCGCGGAGCAACTGGGCCCGTGAGCCATGGCCGCTGAGCCTGTGCGTCTGGAGCCTGTGCTCCCCGACAAGAGAGGCCGCGATAGTGAGAGGCCCGCACACCGCGATGAAGAGCGGCTCCTGCTTGCCCGAACTAGAGAAAGCCCTCGCACAGAAACAAAGACCCAACACAGCCAGAAATAAATATAAAAATAAAAAATTAATTTAAAAAAATGCGTGTGTACAAAACAGTATACATTTTGCAAGAACATATATAAAGATATAATTTAAATGGAGACCTAAGGCCAGAGGAGAACAGTGAGACTAGGGTATGGAGAAAAGGGGGTATTGTTCTAGCATTCACTTCACTAATAAAGACAAAACTGGGTCCTTGTGTGGGACAGTGTACCATAAACTGAGTAAAATTATTAACTCACTATACTTGAGGTATCTCTCCCTCTGTTCCTGTCTCTCTCCCTGTGTACATGTTGTTGTCACTATAATTGGAACTTTTAAGCAACAGCAGAAAGAATCAGATTCGATGTATGATTTGTATGATTTTAGCACTAGTAAAAAACAATCTGAGCCTCTATTAAAGAGAGAGTGCTACCTGAATTACTAAATTAATTACTATCTAAATTACTGTTCCTGGGGTTACTCCAGGCATCCTCCAGTGCCTTTTTCCTTAAGGATTCTAGAGAGGTTTTAAGTTACGATAGAAAGAGAGCATTAACTAGCTTAATCCTGACCCTGCAATGATATGAGACAAGATTCTTACACATACAGAGTCTCTGTGCCAACTGTCTGCATGTTTTCTCTCAGATCTATTCTCTGCCCTTCTTCCCTCTGTTCCTCGGGGCCTGACCTTGGCCTACTATATTTCCTAGGCAACCTTGCTTTTGATTAGGTTTAGCCAAATGGGTAGCACTGATGGGACAGACCCTGGACGACAGGACTAGGGGAGAAAGCAGAATATCTCTTCCCTCTTTGTCTGCTTAGGGTGGCGGTTCCAGTGGAGCCTGCATATCTTCTCTTGATGAAGCTTCTGGGGGGCATTTTCTTTTCTCTGGTTCCTGTTCTACCTGGGCCCTCCCCTCCATGGTAGCCGCCTTCCCCATGTTGCCAGTTCTTGCTTGGGTAGCCTCTCAGACATCATCTATTCCAAGTTTCCAAGCTCTCTTGCCAACCCTGTTTTCTGAGATCAACTAAGATCATTTCTTCTTTTAATTCCTCCAGCTTTAGAGTTGGCAGGAGCTTTCTATAGTTTTTATTCTCTGGGTTTCTCACCTTGCCCTTGTGTCAGTCTCTCTAGCACCTCTGTGCCTAATTCCCTGTATTAAATCACCTCTATTGAAATACTTGTTTTCCTGACTAGACTTTGACTGATAACAACCTGGCTGCAAGAGAGTTTGATGTGGAGATTAAATGAGATAGTAAAAATAATATTCACAATGCAAATAATAAGAATGTTATTATTAAAGAGATGTAATATGCTTACTATGTGCCAAGTACCACGCTGAGCACTTGACATGCATTATATACCTGTTTTCTATTACAACCCTTTAAGAGCCTTCTTATATCTCCATTTTACTAAGGAGGAAATTGAAGGCCAGAGAATGACTTGCTCAATATCATGTAGCTATCCAATGATTCCTCTTAATGCACCACATAAGCATGTGGAGCTTAGTGGCCCCTATCATGATTCCTAAAACTATCTGTGGCAGTCAAAATGGAACCCCTGAATTTTGGTTCTTAAGGTAAGCATTGAACGGTAACACACCACGATTAGCACTTTTAAGGGATGCTACATTTGCTGTTAAATTTTTTCTACCCTGAAGAAACTATGACCACTTTTAGAATAAGGCATACAAAAAATTTACTCAAAATAGATCATAGACCCAAATGTAAGAGATAAAGCTATAAAACTCTTAGAGGAAAACACAGGAGTAAATCTTCATGAGCTTGGGTTAGGTAATGGTTTCTCAGATATGATATCAAAACACAAATGACAAAAAAAATAGATAAATTGGACTACATTAAAATAAAAAACTCTTGCTTCTAAGGACATCATCAAGGAAGTGAAAAGAAAATCCACTGAATGGGAGAATATATTTGTAAATCATGTATCTGATAAGGGTCTGGTGTCTGGAATATATAAACAACTCTTACAACTCATTAGAAAGAAAAATAACCCAATTAAAAATGAGAAAAGAATTTCAGTAGATATTTCTCCAAAGAAGATGTACACATGGCCAATAAGAACATGAAAAGATGCTCACCATCCTTAGTCATTAGGGAAATGAAAGTCAAAACCACAGTGAGATATCACTTTACTCCTATGTGATCACTGTAATAAAAAAGACATTAACAAGATTTGGCATGTACGTATAGAAATCGGCACCCTTGTACATTGCTAGTGGGAATGTAAAATTGTGCCACTACTTTGGAAAAATTTTTGGCAGTTTTTCAAATAGTTAAACATAGAGTTACCATATGACTCAGCAATATACCCTAGGTATACACTAAAGAGAAATGAAGACTTATGTCCACATCCAAACTTGTACATAAATGTTCATAGCAGCATTATCTATAAAAGCCAACCCAAAGCCCATCAATTAATTAATGGATACACAAAGTGTGATATATCCATATAGTACAGTATTATTTATCTGTACAAAGGAATGAAGTACCAATACATGTTACAACATGGATGAATATTGACAACATTATGCTAAGTAAAAGAACTCAGCCACAAAAGACTACATATTGTATGATTGCATTTATATTAAATGTCCAGAAAAGGCAGATTTATAGAGACAGGAAGTATATTAGTATTGCTTAGGACTGGAGCTGGGGATTTGGATTGACTGCTTATAGGTACGAGGTCTCTTTTAGGGTTGAATAGTATGCTTTAAATGAATTGTGTGGTATGTGACTTAAACATCATTAAAGCTATGTAAAAAAAAAAAGCAGTGTGAGTTAAATAAGGCTGTTTCAGGATGTCAACCCACTGAGTCCAACTTGTTCAATAATGTCAGTTTCAGAGGTTTTGACTTTGTAGGTGCCAGAAAAGTGACACAATGTGAGATTTATTTGGAGATGTAAGAGAATAAATTTAAAGGGGGAAATGGGATAGGGCTTTTTTGTTTCAATAACTAATGAAAGTAGGAATGAGGTAGATGTTATGTGAAAGGGTAACAAAGAAATGAGCACTATACTATGCTCTAAACTTAGTAAGTCGTGATAGTAGTACTGAGAAAACAAATGTTGGAGGGAGAATTTTTCTAATTCACTCCTCTTGTGTTCTTTCGGAAGTTTCATGCTTGATCTAAGAAGATGACTTCCTTAAGTGGTTTTGATAACCATATAGCTGAATCTGACTTCCAGGTAGAACTTCCAAACACTTCTGAAGGTAATTTTAAGGGAGAATTTAAGCTATCATAAGTCATTAATAACAAAGACTTCTTTATTTCCCCCCGAATGGGATTATTAGTTAAATCTCAATGAGAGTCTTACATTTTAAGCTTGGGGTACCACAATCTGAAAATTAGAGGAAGGGATTGTAGCTCACAGGGCTCTGATTTTGGCAATAGACTGTAGTACTCTAGAAAGCATCATTAATAACGGGGGTTCTCCAGTAAAAGTGTGAACATAAATCACATTTTATAGATGCTTAATGAATATACTATATGTGTGTTGGCAATTTCTTCTTTGAGATGGCACAAGCTATAACAATGAAGAGTGGTAGAATCAGTATACATGAATCCTGTTCAGTGATTATGGAAAAAAAAATTAAGTGGGAAATTAGGGCTTTGAATTTTTAAACAAGAAAGCTTTCTTCAAGGTTTAAGAAATGATGCTGCACACCATGATAAGTTCATAATTTGGCAAAAATGAAACATTTCATTTCAGAGACAGAATGACTGCACTGCATTTCTAACCTTGAGGACATGAATATGGATTAGGATAGATTCTAAGTTAGTGTTTCTCAACTCAGTCGAAGCTAACAATCTCTTTTAATATTAAATATTTTAATGCCTCATTTAATATCCTGAGATAAAATTTATAGATAATAGAACCAACTGACAAACATAAATGTTTAAAAGTGCTATAATACTCTAATATAAAGGAGACATAAATGCCAAGCACTTTTTTTTTGAATTTTATTTTATTTTTTTATACAGCAGGTTCTTATTAGTCATCAATTTTATACACATCAGTGTATACATGTCAATCCCAATCGCCCAATTCATCACCCCCCCACCCCCCTGCTGCTTCCCCCCCTTGGTGTCCATACGTTTGTTCTCTACATCTGTGTCTCAATTTCTGCCCTGCAAACTGGTGCATCTGTACCATTTTTCTAGGTTCCACATATATGCGTTAATATACGATATTTGTTTTTCTCTTTCTGACTTACTTCACTCTGTATGACAGTCTCTAGATCCATCCACATCTCAACAAATGACCCAGTTTCATTCCTTTTTATGGCTGAGTATTCCATTGTGTATATGTACCACATCATCTTTATCCATTCGTCTGTCGATGGGCATTTAGGTTGCTTCCATGACCTGGCTATTGTAAATAGTGCTGCAGTGAACATTGGGGTGCATGTGTCTTTTTGAATTGTAGTTTTCTCTGGGTGTATGCCCAGTAGTGGGATTGCTGGATCGTATGATAATTCTATTTTTAGTTTTTTAAGGAACCCCCATATCGTTCTGCATAGTGGCTGTATCAATTTACATTCCCACCAACAGTGCAAGAGGGTTCCCTTTTCTCCACACCCTCTCTGGCATATGTTGTTTGTAGACTTTCTGATGATGCTCATTCTAACTGGTGTGAGGTGATACCTCATTGTAGTTTTGATGTGCATTTCTCTAATGATTAGTGATGTTGAGCAGCTTTTCATGTGCTTCTTGGCCATCTGTATATCTTCTTTGGAGAAATGTCTATGTAGGTCTTCTGCCCATTTTTGGATTGTTTTTTTTGTTTTTTGAATATTGAGCTGCATGAGCTGTTTATATATTTTGGAGATTAATCCTTTGTCCGTTGATTCATTTGCAAATATTTTCTCCCATTCTGAGGGTTGTGTTTTCATCTTGTTTATGGTTTCCTTTGCTGTGCAAAAGCTTTGAAATTTCATTAGGTCTCATTTGTTTATTTTTGTTTTTATTTCCATTACGCTAGGAGGTGGATCAAAAAAGATCTTGCTGTTATTTATGTCAAAGCGGGTTCTTCCTATGTTTTCCTCTAAGAGTTTTATAGTGTCCGGTCTTACATTTAGGTCTCTAATCCATTTTGAGTTTATTTTTGTGTATGGTGTTAGAGAGTGTTCTATTTTCATTCTTTTCCATGTAGCTGTCCAGTTTTCCCAGCACCACTTATTGAAGAGGCTGTCTTTTCTTCATTGTATATTCTTGCCTCCTTTATCAAAGATCAGTTTATTTTTTTAAAAAGGTATTTCAGTATGTAAATGCTTAGGTATGACCATGCTAGAAGACCTAAAAAAATAGATGCTCATACCTCTCCATAGAATCAGTGGACTTGTGACAGATGTAAATACTGACAGATACAGCTATGTAGTGTGGTCTACTCAAATACCATGAGCAGAACTGACTTCACTGGTGTCATTTTCCGAAAGAGTGAGCATCTCTTGGTAACATTCTGAAGAGGGCAAATTACAACTCTCCTAAGTCTACATAGAAGCTGCATTTCTAGAAAATTCAGGTTATTTTAAAACTTTACAATTATGCTTTTTCTAGTAAATTATAATGAGGCTATCTATCCTCATAGAGGAGGCTTTTCATGTTCATGAACATTCACTGGGGATGTTTGAAAGTCTTGCGGGGGGAGCAAGATAGTTCTTTACATTTGGGAGAATCTGGAGCATTTCTGAACCTCTGTCTAGTTTATTCTAGTAGGCCTCCACCCCAGTCACTCTGGTAACCTAAAATGCTCCCCCTGGAGTGACTGATACCAACCCCCTTAGAAAATCACTGATCCAAACAACTATGTCAGCAAGAGATCTCCTTGAGACTTCTTAAGTTTACTGTCTGTGTATATTTTTAAAATAGCCTAGAGTTATGTGAATGAGTAATTTTTAGCTTGGGAGATCTCTTGAATTGACTGATGAGAGATAGGTAAAGATTATCATAGAAGCACTCTACTTTAAAAGTAAATTGTCATTCATTGGTGGATATTTGTATTTCTTTAATTCTGCCCCTGAAATTCATAGTCAACAACATGTAGAAGCATGCAGTACCACTCTGAAAGATGATATTCTCAGTAGGGTATGCTAAAAATCAATTTATTCTTGAGAAGTTAAATCGTTTTTAAAGGGTATCACACTGAGGCCATAAACCAGAGTCCTCAGTGATTTGTTTGTTTGGAAAGCAAATTGGGTTTTTTTGGTTTGTTTGTTTTTTAGTTAGTTGCCATCATTTAAAAATTATTGTATTTCAAACAAAAGAAAAGTCTGACAAATTTTTAAAACTTTTAAGCTGTGGCCTGTAGGACCCACAAACACTGCCATTTATAGATGGGGTACACATTCTCCAGTTTACCATGGTTTTTTACCGTTTCCTATTGACCTTCCAACATGGCCGACCCCAAGCATTTATTGACCTGCCTTCAAATCAGAATGCAAGTAGCCCTAGGAGTAAATGGAATCTCCTCTTAACTTAAAGGGAGTTTTAATGCTTTTGTCACAGAATGTGGCGTTTTTTCCTTCTGTTTAACATAAGTAATACAATTTGTATAGGAGACTTTGAAAATAGAGACAAATACAAAGAAAAAAGTATGAATGTCACCCTTAGATAACAGTTATTAGCATTTTAGTGTATGTGCATCCAACTTAACAAAAGAGCTCAGTGTTTTTTAATCTAAATTCCAATGGGATCTTAATTATGGAAAAATTTAAAGAAACAGAAAAATAGAAGTCAAAATCAAACATTCCAGTACTCTCCACTGTATGAATCAGGATTCTCCAAAGAAAAAGAACCAATAGGATGTTTACTGATATATCTATATAGATATCTATGTCCATCTATATATTTGCCTGTCTGTGTCTGTCTAGAGAGATTTTCAGGAATTAATTAGCTCATGCAACTGTAGAGGCTGGTAAGTCCAAAATCTGTAGGTTGGGCCAGGAGGCAAGAGACCCAAGGAAGAGCTGATGATGCAGTTCAAGTCTAAAGGTAGTGTGCTGGCAGAATTTCCTCTTCTTAGGGGAAGGTCAGTCTTTTTCTATTAAGGCCTTCAACTGATTACATGAGGCCCCCCCCACATTATTGTGGGTAATCTGCTTTATTCAAAGTCTGCTGGTTTAGATGTTAATCTAGCGCAAAACTACTTTAACTGAAACATTTAGAATAATGTTTGCTCAAGTGTCTGGGTACCATGGCCTAGCCAAGTTGATGCATAAAATTAACCATCATACCCACTGAATATTAATAAAAGCCATGTGAGATATTCCATAGTTTGTATATGTGAAAGTACTATGGGCTGCCCATAAAACAAAATTTAATTTTGCCTTGGGTGTGAGGGTAGTGAGTTAGAAGCTGATATTGTACTTGATGCTTGAAGATTTTGGCAGAAACGAGGAAGTAGGGAGGTTGTAATTGATGAAAGAATTATAGAATGAGGAGCCAAAGTAAGCAAGGTTTACTAGGTATGAAAGTATATAAGATATAAGATGCTTAGAAACCATGATGGAACAAAAAGAAGGGTGTCCTGGTGTTGAGGCTGAAATGGTCCTAGGCTTGAGGTCTACGTCTGATTTGTGTTTTAGAAAAGCTTTTACAAACAGTAAAAACTTTTACAAACAGTAAAGTTTTCTACTAAAATAAGAAATTACTATGTATTTGGAGTGTTTCAATGGAACTTGTCTGGTTTTGCACTTTTATTGTTTGCTTTAGTTGGTGGTCTTTTGATGGTCCTTATCAACCAAGTGTGAAGATAACTCTATCTCCTTTTTTCAAAGTAAGTGCAGTTAAGGGTTTTGCACTCTGTAGCCTATTGTAAAATGGAATATTTTCCCCAGGAGACAAGGCATGGAAGTATTTAAAATTCTCTTTTATTTATACTCACACTATTTGAGGAATCAGATTCATAGTGAACAGATCTGAGGATCACTTTAAGAAAAGATTTTCGGGGCTTCCCTGGTGGCACAGTAGTTGAGAGTCCGCCTGCCGATGCAGGGGACACGGGTTCGTGCCCCGGTCCGGGAAGATCCCACATGCCACGGAGCGGCTGGGCCCTTGAGCCATGGCCGCTGAGCCTGTGCGTCCGCAGCGTGTGCGTCCGCAGCCTGTGCTCTGCAACGGGAGAGGTCACAACAGTGAGAGGCCCGTGTACCGCGAAAAAAAAAAAAAAAAAATTTTCATCCCCAAGGGAGAATCAGGGACGATCCATTTATTCTTACAACATATAATATGTAAGCTCCTTGTTCACTAATACTTTTATGTTATGATTGAATGACAGTCAATTTGACCAAATATTCTATATTTGTTTCAAAAAGTTACCTGTCAGAAACTCTCAGAACATAGGGCTCAATCTAGCATTTAAAAAGTCAATAGCGTAAAACAGTGAGAATTTTAAATTTTTATTATTTTAAAAGTAGACAAGGATTTGGAGGGTTGGGAGAGTGTGTGTGTCTCTTTTAACCTGAGGATCTATATATTCCTAGAGACAGTATATCATGGGTTTCTTGGAGGTCATAATTGGAGATTTTCAAGAATATGAGACTTAAAATGAGGTAGAAGACACATCAAGATTAGTATATTGACAGTCTAAATCATCCAGGGATCAGAGTCCAATACCTCATGGGCTTTCCAGTATACTCAGGGCTGACTAAGAAATGACCAATGAAGCTGGGAGTTAGAGTTGACAAGGATGATAGCTGGGAGGAAAACTATATTGACTGAATATCATCAGACCCTAACTTTCTCATGTTGCTTGGAGAAGCCAAATCAACTTATAGAATATAACAGGGTTTTTAATGATGGATATGGCTTATAGAGAGGTAATCAATCAAAGCCAATTCTGCATAAAGCAAATATAGGAAACTCCATTGCCAATATTGTATTCATATCTTCTAAAATGCTACTGCATGTCCAATACTTCAAAAATGAACAAATTGGCTCTTGGCAGCCAATGAATCCACGTACAATTTGATAGGGGGTTAAATCTTGCAAAATTTGTTTCATAAAAAGAGTGTCTTGCAATAAATGTTTTTTCTGATGTATTTGAGAGTTGCAAAAGTAACATCACATTACCTGTAATTAGTTCCTTAAAAAGACATTCTCTTACATCACCACAGTACAATTATTTAAATCAAGAAATTAACTCTGATAGAATACTATCATCTAATTCACAGATCTGATTCAAATTTTGCCAATTGTCCCAACAATATCTTTTTCAGAAGATAAAAGTTTCTCCCTGGTCCATTATCCAATCCAGGATCACATGCATTAAACTGTCATATTTCTTTAGTCTTCTTTAATCTGGAACAGTTTCTTAGATTTCTTTGCCTTTCATGACTATGACATTTTGGAAGAGTACTGGGCAGTTACTTTGTAGAATGCCCCTCAGTTTAAGTTAGTCCAATGTTTCTTCACGATTAGTTTCAGGTTATGCATTTTTGTCTGGAATACCCCAGAAGTGATTTTGTATGATATACATTTTAGAAGAAGCAATTACTAGATACACTGTTGTTTCGGGTTTTCAGAAAATGTTGTCAAATGATGGTCCCTACTTATTTTTGAAGAAGTGATATAAGGATAAATAATATTGTGAAAATGCATTTCTACAACTTATTGGTCTTTTAGTTCTCTAAGTAGTTGGATTTCTTTTTCCTTTAAACATGAGAGGTTTATTCCTGTGGTTATATTTAACAGCACAGAGTTTTCCATCTAAAAGGGTATTGTGCTCAAACTTTGAGTGAATTTAGGTCTACATAATCCAACATGATGCTCAAGTGAGAGGATGTTCTTAAAATTCTATTTTTTAAAACATCTTTATTGGAGTATAATTGCTTTAAAAGGTGTTAGTTTCTGCTTTATAACAAGCTGAATCAGCTATACATATACATATATCCCCATATCTCCTCCCTATCCCACCCCTCGAGGTGAACACAAAGCACCGAGCTCATCTCCCTGTGCTATGCGGCTGCTTCCCACTAGCTATCTATGTTACATTTGGTAGTGTATCTATGTCAGTACAACTCTTTCACTTCATCCCAGCTTACCCTCCCCACATGTCCTCAAGTCCATTCTCTACATCTGCATCTTTATTCCTGCCCCGCCCCTAGGTTCATAAGAACCATTTTTTTTTAGATTCCATATATGTGTGTTAGCATACGGTATTTGTTTTTCTTTTTCTGACTTACTTCACTCTGTACGACAGACTCTAGGTCCATCCACCTCACTACAAATAACTCAGTTTCGTTTCTTTCTATGGGTAAGTGATATTCCATTGTATATATGTGCCACATCTTCTTTATCCATTCATCTGTTGATGGACACTCAGGTTGCTTCCATGTCCTGGCTATTGTAAATAGGGCTGCAATGAACATTGTGGTACATGTCTCTTTTTGAATTATGGTTTCCTCAGGGTATGTGCCCAGTAGTGGGATTGCTGGGTCATATGGTAGTTTTATTTGTAGTTTTTTAAGGAACCTCCATACTGTTCTCCATAATAGTTGTACCCATTTACATTCCCATCAACAGAGCAAGAGGGTTCCCTTTTCTCCACACCCTCTCCAGCATTTATTGTTTGTAGATATTTTGATGATGGCCATTCTGACCAGTGTGAGGTGATATCTCACTGTAGTTTTGATTTGCATTTCTCTAATGATTAATGATGTTGAGCATTCTTTCATGTGTTTGCTGGCAATCTGTGTATCTCTGTATTCAGAATCATGCATGATGATAAAACAGAATGAAAATATGGGAAACTAGATAATGGTCATATGGAGTACAATGGAAAATTATATATATTTGAAATTGGAGTCCCATAAACTGGGAAGAGAATGGGGAAAAAACAGTATTTCAAAAGAAGAATACATGAGAAAGTTTCAAATGTCATAAAAGACATCAAGCCACAAAGCTCTAGTGGTTACAGAAAATAAATACAAAAATCCGCACGTTGCACATCATGTAAAACTACTGAAAGCCAATCATGGAGAGAAAATTCTAGAATAGCAGAGGAGCAGAAACCTACCCTACAAGAGTAACAGTAGTTTTGATTTGCATTTCTCTAATGATTTAATGATGTTGAGAATTCTTTCACGTGTTTGCTGGCAATCTGTATATCTTCTTTGGAAAAATGTCTATTTAGGTCTTCTGCCCATTTTTGGATTGGGTTGTTTGTTTTTTTGATATTGAGCTGCATCAGCTGCTTGTAAATTTTGGAGATGAATGCTTTGTCAGTTGCTTCATTTGCAAATATTTTCTCTCATTCTGAGGGTTGCCTTTTAGTCTTGTTTATGGTTTCCTTTGCTGTGCAAAAGGTTTTAAGTTTCATTAGGTCCTGTTTGTTTATTTTGGTTTTTATTTCCATTTCTCTAGGAGGTGGGTCAAAAAGGATCTTGCTGTGATTTATGTCAAAGATTGTTTATCCTATGTTTTCCTCTAAGAATTGTATAGTGTCTGGCCTTACATTTAGTTCTTTAATGCATTTTGAGTTTATTTTTGTGTATGGTGTTAGGGAGTGATCTAATTTCATTCTTTTACATGTAGCTGTCCAGTTTTCCGAGCACCATTTACTGAAGAGGGTGTCTTTCTTCAATTGTATATTCTTGCTTCCTTTATCAGAAATAAGGTGAGCATATGTGTGTGGGTTTATCTCTGGGCTTTGTATCCTGTTCCGTTGATCTATATTTCTGTTTTTGTGCCAGTACCATACTGTCTTGATTACTGTAGCGTTGAAGTATAGTCTGAAGTCTGGGAGCCTGATTCCTCCAGCTCCGTTTTTCTTTCTCAAGATTGCTTTGGCTATTTGGGGTCTTTTGTATTTCCATATAAATTTTGAAATTTTCTGTTCTAGTTCTGTGAAAAATGCCATTGGTAGTTTGATTAAGGATTGCATTGAATCTGTAGATCGCTTTTGGTAGTATAGTCATGTTCGCATTGTTCATTCTTCCAATTCAGTAATGTGGTATATATCTCCATCTGTTTGTATCGTCTATAATTTCTTTCCATCAGTGCCTTGTAGTTTTCTGCATACAGGTCTTTTGTCTCCTTAGGTAGGTTTATTCCTAGGTATTTTATTCTTTTTGTTGCAGTGGTAAATGGGAGTGTTTCCTGAATTCCTCTTTCAGATTTTTCATCATTAGTGTATAGGAATGCAAGAGATTTCTGTGTATTAGTTTTGTATCCTACCACTTTACCAAATTCATTGATTAGTTCTAGTAGTTTTCTGGTAGCACCTTTAGGATTCTCCATGTATAGCATCATGTCATCTGCAAACAGTGACACTTGTACATCTTTTTTTTTTTCTGATTTGCATTCCTTTTATTTCTTTTTCTTTTCTGATTGCTGTGGCTAAAACTTCCAAAACTATGTTGAATAATAGTGTTGAGAGTGGGCAACCTGGTATTGTTCCTGATCTTAGTGGAAATCGTTTCAGTTTTTCACAATTGCAAATGATGTTGGCTGTGGGTTTGTCACATATGGCCTTTATTATGTTGAGGTAAGTTCCCACTCTGCTTGCTTTCTGGAGGGTTTTTATCATGAATGGGTGTTGAATTTTGTTGAAAGATTTTTCTGCATCTATTGCGATGATCATATGGTTTTTCTTCTTCAGTTTGTTAATATGGTTTATGTATCACATTGACTGATTTGTGTATATTGAAGAATCCTGGCATTCCTGGGATAAAGCCCACTTGATCATGGTGTATGATCCTTTCAGTGTGCTGCTGGATTCTGTTTGCTAGTATTTTGTTGAGGATTTTTGCATCTGTGTTCATCAGTGATATTGACCTGTAATTTTCTTCTTTTGTGACGTCTTTGTCTGGTTTTGGTATCAGGGTGATGGTGGCCTTGTAGAATGAGTTTGGGAGTGTTCCTCCCTCAGCTATATTTTGGAAGAGTTTGAGAAAGATAGGCGTTAGCTCTTCTCTAAATGTTTGATAGAATTTTGTTGTTAGAAGACTTTTAATCACAGTTTCAATTTCAGTGCTTGTGATTGGTCTGTTTATATTTTCTGTTTCTTCCTGGTTCAGTGTTGGAAGGTTGTGCTTTGCTAAGAATTTGTCCATTTCTTCCAAGTTGTCCATTTTATTGGCATATAGCTGCTTGTAGTAATCTCTCATGGTCCTTTGTATTTCTGCAGTGTCAGTTGTTACTTCTCCTTTTTCATTTCTAATTCTATTGATTTGAATCTTCTCCCTTTTTTTTCTTGATGAGTCAATTTTGTTTATCTTCTCAAAGAACCAGCTTTTAGTTTTATTGATCTTTGATATCATTTCCTTCATTTCTTTTTCATTTATTTCTGATGTGATCTTTATGATTTCTTTCCTTCTGCGAACTTGGGGTTTTTTGGTTCTTCTTTCTCTAATTGCTTTAGGTGTAAGGTTTGGTTGTTTATTTGACATTTTTCTTCTTTCTTGAGGTAGGATTGTATTGCTATAAACTTCCGTCTTAAAACTGACTTTGATGCATCCTGTAGGTTTTGGGTCGTCATGTTTTCATTGTCATTTGTTTCTAGGTATTTTTTGATTTCCTCTCTGATTTCTTCAGTGATCTCTCAGTTACTTAGTAGTGCATTGTTTAGCCTCCATGTTTTTGTATTTTTTACATATTTTTTTCCTGTAATTGATATCTAGTCTCATAGCATTGTGGTCGGAAAAGATACTTGATACAATTTCAATTTTCTTACATTTACCAAGGTTTGATTTGTGACCCAAGATATGACCTATCCTGGAGATAGTTCCATGAGCACCGAGAGGAATGTGTTTTCTTTTGTTTTTGGATGGAATGTCCTGTAAATATCAATTAAGTCCATCTTATTTAATGTATCATTTAAAGCTTGTGTTTCCTTATTTACTTTCATTTTGGATGATCTGGCCATTGGTGAAAGTGGGGTGTGAAAGTCCCCTACTATGATCGTGTTACTGTCGATTTCCCCCTTTATGGGGAATTGTTAGCAGTTGCCTTATGTATTGACGTACTCCTATGTTGGGTGCATAAATATATACAATTGTTATATCATCTCCTTGGATTGATCCCTTAATCATTATGTAGTGTCCTTCTTTGTCTCTTGTAATAGTCTTTATTTTGAAGTCTATTTTGTCTGATATAAGAATTGCTACTCCAGCTTTCTTTTGATTTCCATTTTCATGGAATATCTTTTTCCATCCCCTCACTTTCAGTTTGTATGTGTCCCCAGGTCTGAAGTCAGTCTCTTGTAGACAGCATATATACAGGTCTTGTTTTTGTATCCATTCACCCAGTTGCTGTCTTTTGGTTGGAGCATTGAATCCATTTACTTTTAAGGTAGTTATCGATATGTATGTTCCTATTACCATTTTCTTAATTGATTTGCGTTTGTTAATGTCGGTCTTTTCCTTCTCTTGTGTTTTCTGCCTAGAGAAGTTCCTTTAGCATTTATTGTAAAGCTGGTTTGGTGGTGCTGAATTCTCTTAGCTTTTGCTTGTATGTAAAGGTTTTAATTTCTCCATCAAATCTGAATTAGATCCTTGCTGGGTAGAGTAATCATGGTTGTAGGTTTTTCTCTTTCATCACTTTAAGTATGTCCTGCCCCTCCCTTCTGGCTTGTAGAGTTTCTGCTGAAAGATCAGCTGTCAACCTTATGGGAATTCCCTTGTATGTTATTTGTTGCTTTTCCCTTGCTGCTTTTAATTTTTTTTCTTTGTATTTAATTTTTGATAGTTTGATTAATATGTGTCTCAGCATGTTTTTCTTTGGATTTATCCTGTATGGGACTCTCTGCGGTTCCTGGACTTGACTGACTATTTCCTTTCCCATATTAAGGAAGTTTTCAACTGTAATCTCTTCAAATATTTTCTCAGTGCTTTTTTTTCTTTTCTTCTTCTGGGACCCCTACACTCTGAATGTTGTGTTTAATGTTGTCCCAGAGGTCTCTGAGATTGTCCTCAATTCTTTTTCATTCTCTTTTGTTTATTCTCTTCTGCTGTCGTTATTTCCACTGTTTTATCTTCCAGGTCGCTTATATGTTCTTCTGCCTCAGTTATTCTGCTCTTGATTCCTTTTAGGGAATTTCAAATTTCATTTATTGTGTTATTCATCATTGTTTGCTCTTTGGTTCTTCTAGGTCCTTGTTAAAAGTTTCTTCTTTTTTCTCCATTCTATTTCCAAGATTTTGGATCATCTTTACTATCATTACTCTGAATTCTTTTTCAGGTAGACTGCCTATTTCCTTTTCTTTTGTTTGGTCTGGTGGGTTTTTACCTTGCTCCTTCATCTGCTGCATATTTCTCTGTCTTCTCATTTTGCTTAACTTAGTGTTTGGGGTTTCCTTTTAGCAGGCTACAGGTTCATAGTTGTTTTTGGTGTCTTCCCCCTGTGGGTAAGGTTGGTTCAGTGGTTGTGTAGGCTTCCTGGTAGAGGGGACTGGTGCCTGTGTTCTGGTGGATGAGGCTGGATCTTGCCTTTCTGGTGGGAAGAACAACGTCTGGTGGTGTGTTTGGGGTGTCTGTGACCTTAGTATGATTTTATGCGGGCTCTCTGCTAATGGGTGGGGTTCTGTTCCTGTGTTGCTAGTTGTTTGGCATGGGTTGTCCAGCACTGTAGCTTGCTGGAAGTTGAGTGGAGCTGAGTCTTAGCCTTGAGATGGAGATCTCTGGGAGAGTTTTCGCTGTTTGATATTACATGGAGACGGGAGGTCTCTGGTGGACCAATGTCCTCAACTCAGCTCTCCCACCTCCGAGGCTCAGGCCTGACACCTGGCTGGAGCACCGTGACCCTGTCAGCCACATGGCTCGGTAGAAAAATAAATAAGTAAAGAAAAGAAAAGAAAAGAAAGGTATTAAAATTAAAAAATTAAAAATGTAAACAATTCAAAAGTAATAAAAAAAGGAAGACAGAAGAGAGCAACCAAACCAAAAAACAAATCCACCAATGATAACAAGCGCTAAACATATCCAAAAAACAGAAAAACACACACAAAAATGGACAGACAGAACTCTTGGACAAATGGTAAAAGCATAGCTATACAGACAAAATCACACAAAGAAATATACACATACACACTCACAAACAGAGAAAAAGGAAAAAAAGTATATATCCATTAAAAAAAGGGAGCAACAAAATCAATAAACAAATCTACCAATGATAATAAGCTCTAAATACTAAACTAAAATAAACCAAAAACCAGAAACAAATTGGATGCAGAAAGCAAATCCCATGTCTACAGTTACTCCCAAAGTCCACCACCTCAATTTTGGGATGATTTATTGTCTATTCAGGTATTCCAGAGATGCAGGGTAAATCAAGTTGATTGTGGAGATTTAATCCGCTGCCTCTGAGGCTGCTGGGAGAGATTTCCCTTTCTCTTCTTTGTTCGCACAGCTTCTGGGGTTCAGCTTTGGATTTGGCCCTGCCTCTGCATGTAGGTCGCCTGAGGTTGTCAGTTCTTTGCCCAGATAGGACAGGGTTAAAGGAGCAGCTGACTCAGGGGCTCTGGCTCACTCAGGATGGGGGGAGGGAGGGGTACAAAATGCGGGCTGAGCCTGCAGTGGCTGAGGCCAGCGTGACATTGCAACAGCTGGAGGAGTGGATCATGGGACCCTGGCAGTGGCAGGGTACATAGGCTTCTAGGAAGGGAGATGTGGATAGTGACCTGTGCTTGCACACAGGTTTCTTGGTGGCTGCAGTAACAGCCTTAGCGTTTCATGCCCGTCTCTGGTGTCTGTGCTGATGGCTGTAGCTCGTGCTCATCTCTGAAGCTTGTTTAGGTGGTGCTCTGAATCCCCTCTCCTTGCACACACTGAAAGAATGGTCTCTTGCCTCTTTGGCAGCTCCAGACGTTTTCCCGGACTCCCTCCCGGCTGGCTGTGGTGCACTAGCCCCCTTCAGGCTGTGTTCACACCTCCAACCCCAGTCCTCTCCCTGGGATCTGACCGAAGCCTGATCCTCAGCTCCCAGCCCCCACCCGCCCCGGCGGGTGAGCAGACAAGCCTCTCAGGCTGGTGAGTGCTGGTTGGCACTGATCCTCTGTGCGGGAATCTCTCCGCTTTGCCCTCTGCACCCTGTTACTGCGCTGTCTTCAGTGGCTCCGAAGCTTCGTGCCCCCCACCCGCCCACCCCCCATCTCCATCAGTGAAGGGGCTTCCTAGTGTGTGGAAACTTTTCCTCCTTCACAACTCCCTCTCAGAGGTGCAGGTCCCATCCCTATTCTTTTGTCTGTTTTTTCTTTGTTCTTTTGCCCTACCCAGGTATGTGGGGAGTTTCTTGTCTTTTGGGATGAGATTTTTGCCAGTGTTCAATAGGTGTTCTGTAGGAGTTGTTCCACATGTAAATGTATTTTTGATGTATTTGTGGGGAGGAAGGTGATCTCCACATCTTACTCCTCTGCCATCTTAAATGCCCCCCTAAAATTCTTAATGTGTACCATGTTCCTAAAAAGTAACTCAATACAAATGAAAAGGATAATAAAGTTTGAAGAATTGGAAGGATTTATGTTCCTGCGTTGTAATCAAGGATAAGATGATCATAACAGTTCTATGCGCAAGTCATTTTAAGTACCTCTTTTACTTTGCAAAAGTAGTAGAATTCCGGAATTAAACATATTAACTTTGGAGACGGACTGCCGGGGGAAAATCCCAGATCTGTGATATCCTAACAGGGAGACTTTGGATCTCACTAATATCAGTTTGCCCATCTGGAAAGAGGATCATAATAATACTAAATTAATGAGGGTATAAAGGATTAAATGAAACACTGTAAGCAAATTCCTTACCATGGTTCCTTCCATACTGCCATCACGTGCAGCTGTGATCTAATTCTGAATGAATTAGTTCAGATCCAGGCTTCTCCACTTTTGTTATCTTAGGCAAGTACTTCAATCTCTCTAAATCTCAAGTTCTTGTTTGAAATGAAGATAATGATAATATCTACCATATAAAGTTCTTATGAGGATTAGTAATTGTTTAATATATTATCTTTCTTATTAATATCATTATTAATATTGTTAATATAGTACCATCTTTCTTAGAAATGTCTTTCCAGACTCAGTGGAAAATGCAGTGCTTTTAAACCAATTTGTAAGTTTTAAAGTGCCATTTAAAACTAGAGAAAATACTGGGACATATACCTCTAGGTATCTTTGCTTTTCTTCCAAAATATAGTTGCTGAAGAAATTTCTTCTTCAGGGACTTCCCTGGTGGTGCAGTGGTTAAGAATATACCTGCCAATGCAGGGGACACAGGTTCGAGCCCTGGTCTGGGAGGATCCCACATGCTGCAGAGCAACTAAGCCCATGTGCCACAACTACTGAGCCTGTGCTTTGGAGCCCACAAGCCACAACTACAGAGCCTGAGTGCCACAACTACTGAAGTCCGCGTGCCTAGAGCCCATGCTCCACAGCAATGAGAAGACTGCATACCGCAATGAAGAGTAGCCCCCACTTGCTGCAGCTAGAGAAACCTGCATGCCTCAACAAAGACCCAATGCATGGGGCTTCCCTGGTGGCGCAGTGGTTGAGAGTCTGCCTGCTGTTGCAGGGGACATGGGTTTGTGCCCTGGTCTGGGAGGATCCCACATGCCGCGGAGCGGCTGGTCCCGTTAGCCATGGCCGCTGAGCATGTGTGTCCGGAGCCTGTGCTCCACAACGGGAGAGGCTACAACAGTGAGAGGCCCATGTACCGCAAAAAAAAAAAAAGAAAAAGAAAAAAAAAAAAGAAAAAGAAAAAAAAAAAAGAAAAAAAAAAAAGACCCAATGCGGCCAAAAATAAAAATAAAATAAAATTTATAAAAAAATATTTCTTCTTCAGTGAACATGAGCATTTTATACGTAACCTCAGGTCTGTTTCACTGTTTGGATTATGCACAGATATAGGAATTTAAATTTTATTTTTAATTATAGACAGACATATTGACATTGAAATGTATACAATTTAATGTTTTAAATATGGTGGAATAGGAATCATTATTACCTTGTCAAAATATCAGAGGTGTGTGTGTGTGTGTGTGCGCACACATGTGTGTTTATTATGTTGACCTTAAATCTGCTGGTAGTGCATCTAACCAGGATTTTACCAGGCTTGGTTAATGTTCCAGAGCAGTGGCTACTTATTTCATCTTCTTAAACTGGACACTAGAATGATCACTGCCATTGTCAACTGGGAGAGAAAGTGTTCATATATCACATCCAGAGGATTGGTGCAATACATTGTTTCTTACTATCCAGTAGAGAAATCCAGTTTGTGCAAGCCCACTCTCTGTCTCCCACAGATATCTGTCCCTGTAGATATTATAAGCCCCATTTTGTAGGAGAATCACTAGGCCCTAGGGTTCTTTAGCATTTTTTTGTGACATGGACCCCTTTTGTCAGCCTGGGTTTCATTTAATATTCATTTATCTCCTTCCTTTCAATGCAGGAATAATTCTTCGTATAATATCTACAGAAGTGGAATTCATTATGTTAGAAGACAGATTACTCCGTTTTCTGGGCAGCTTAAATTGTTGAGAAAAGTCTTCTTTACACAGAAGATAGGTTGATGACTATGTTATGAATTAGGTTTTTAACTTGGGCAACCAGTTTTTCAGTATCTTTTTCAGAAAATTAGGAGTATTTTCCTTATATAATTCATAGGGTGGTTTCAATAATAAAATGATAAGTGACAAAAATAATAAATAAAATGATAAAGTATATCTTAAATTTGTAAAACATTATAAGCTTTAAAAAGTTTAGATTACTTCATAAATAATTTTTCCTTCATTATTGCCTATTTCCTCTTTTTGTTCTATTTACTGTTACCAAATGTTTTATATAATTTATATAATTTGATACACCTAAAAGCCCTCTTAGATAGGCAGGGCAGGAATGATTTCCCCTGTGTATAAACAAGGAAATTGAACCACTAGATGCTGAGTAATTTATCAGGGCTCCCATAACTGTTACTTCCGTAACAAAGAGCTGTCTCCTGACTCCTGGACCATTATTCTTAACACACCAACCTGTCGTTTGGTGTGACTTCAAACCTTATAGCCTGCCAAGTCAGTTCCATGAGTCAATTAGGATATGTATTTCAGTGTTGAGAACAGTCAGTTCTCTAGCTAGAAATTGACTTGGCTGTGGTTATCTTGAGTTTCACTTTCCCTAGGAGACTGCTGTGGACTTTTGGGTAGTTTTTTAAGATGCGCAGAGCACCAGGAAACAGAATAGTAGTTCTCAGATGTGTTAAAATTTTAAAGACAACAATTAAGAACCTAGACAAGGCTGGAATTTACAGAAATATATAGCTTTAAAACTGCGCAATTCCTTAACTAGTCTCCATAGGATCATTTGAAATTATTTTGTTTGTTTATTTGCTTTACTTCCTCTGTATTTCTATTTGCTTTAGCAGCTGCTGAAATATATTTGAACATTTTATCCTGCCTCGTTGAAGGTATATGATGATATCTTTTATCTGCCATCTGTTGCCTAGCATTGAAACAGGTTTTGCTCATCTCCCTCGAGATCTACCTACCAATGTAGAAATTTTAAATACTATGTTAAAAATGTTTAATGGAAATTTCAAGAAAGAATTTTTTTTTTGGACCTACCAAAACTCCCACTGAGTTGTCATGAGATCTTTACTTTATTCAGTAATTCATGAACTTCTGTAAAATGCCTGGTTACTGATATTGATATAAAACCCGAGAATTTCAGTTTTATAAGAGACTTGATGATTGTAACAGCCATATTTTACACCATTCATGAATACCATCGAAAGTATTAACCAAGAGTTGGCAAACAGTTTGACAATTTTCAGTGATTGAAAATGAAAATCCAGACTTCTAGTAATGTTCAAGAATTTACAATCTTCTAGTCCCAATTCCTCATCACATATCTGAGGAAAATAAAGGTCAGAAAAGGAAAAAGATGGATAGTGATCATAATTCAGGTTTCAGTTATTAATTCACCCTATTTTGTTGTTTTCAGTTACATTATTAATAGTAGCCTGTTATTAACCCTAAAGAATATTTTTAGTTTGGAAATCTACTTTTTATGATATCAATATAACTGCTATGGCCTTCTTTTGATTAGTGTTTGTGTGGTATATTTTTTCTCATTCTTTTAGGTTTAACCTATTTTTGTCTTCATATTCAAACTGAGTTTCTTGGTTTGGCCTATGGTTTGGTCTAACTTTTTATATTATTCCATCTGACAATTTCTACCTTTTATTGGGGTATTTAGACCATTTAAATTTAATGTTTTTATTGATGTGTTTGGGTTTAAGTCTACCATCTGGCTATTTGTGTTCTAATAAATGCATCAATTACATCTTTCCTTTTTTGCCATTCTATTCTGCCTTTTTTTTTGCATGGGTATTTTTAAAAAATGTATTGAAGTATAGTTGATTTACAACTTTGTGTTAATTTCTGCTGTACAGCAAAGTGACTCAGTTATACACATATATATTCTTTTTCACATTCTTTTCCATTATGGTTTATCACCGGATATTGAATATAATTCCCTGTGCTATACAGTAGGACCTTGTTGTTTATCCATCCTATATATAATAGTTTGCATCTGCTAATCCCAAACTCCCTATCCTTCCCTCCCCCACCCCCTTCCCCCTTCCCAAACAGAAATCTGTACTCTATATCTGTGAGTGTGTTTCTGATTTGTAAATGTTTGTGTCGTATTTTAGATTCCACATATAAGCGATATCCTATGGTATTTGTCTTTCTCTTTATGACTGACTTTGCTTAGTAGGATAATCTCTCGGTCCGTCCATGTTGCTGCAAATGATATTATTTCATTTTCTTTTATGACTGAGTAATATTCCATTGTGTGTGTGTGTGTGTGTGTGTGTGTGTGTGTATATATATATATATATATATATATATATATATATATACACACCACATCTTCTTTATCCATTCATCTGTTGATAGACATTGAGGTTGTTTCCATGTCTTAGCTATTGTGAATAGTGCTGCTATGACCATAGGGGTGCATGTATCTTTTTGAATTAGAGTTTCATCTGGATATATGCCCAGGAGTGGGATTGCTGGATCATATTGCAATTCTGTTTTTTGAGGAACCTACATATTGTTTTCCATAGTGGCTGCACCAATTTACATTCCCACCAACAGTATAGGAGGGTTCCCTTTTCTCCACACTCCCTGTAGCATTTGTTATTTGTAGACATTTTAATGATGGCCATTCTGACCATAGTTTTGATTTGCATTTCTCAAATAATTAGCGATGATGAGCATCTTTTCATGTGCCTATTGGCCATCTGGATGTCTTCTTTGGAGAAATGTGTATTTAGGTCTTCTGCTTATTTTCTGATTGAGTTGTTTTTGTTGTTGTTGAGTTGTATGAGCTGTTTGTATATTTTGGAAATTAATCCCTTGTTGGTCACATAATTTGCAAATATTTTCTCCCACTCCACAGGTTAAATTTTCATATTGTTTATGGTTTTCTTTGCTGTGCAAAAGCTTGTAAGTTTGATTAGGTCCCATTTGTTTATTTTTGCTTTTATTTCTATTGCCTTGGGAGGCTGACCTAAGAAAACATTGGTATGATTTATGTCAGAGAATGATTTGCCTATGTTCTCTTCTAGGAGTTTTATGGCGTCATGTCTTATATTTAAATTTTTAAGCCATTTTGAGTTTATTTTTGTGTATTTTGTGAGACTATGTTCTAACTTCATTGATTTGCATGCAGCTGTCCAACTTAGCCAACACCATTTGCTGAAGAGACTGTCTTTTCCATATTGTATATTCTTGACTCCTTTGTTGAAGATTAATTAACCATAGGTGTGTGGGTTTACTTCTGGGCTCTTTATTCTGTTCCATTGATCCATATGTCTGTTTTTGTGTCAATACCACACTGTTTTGATTACTGTAACTTTGTAGTATTGTCCTAAGTCTGGGAGGGTTATGCCTCCTGCTTTGCTCTTTTTCTTCAGAATTGCTTTGACAATTCTGGGTCTTTTATGATTCCATATACATTTTGAGAGTATTTTTTCTAGTTCTGTGAAAAATGTCGTGGGTAATTTGATAGGGATTGCATTAAATCAGTAGATTGCTTTGGGTAGCATGTCCATTTTAACAATATTAATTCTTCCAATCCAAGAGCATGGGATAGCTTTCCGTTTCTTTGAATCATCTTCAGTTTCCTTTATTAATGTTTTGTAGTTCTCAGCAGATGTCCTTCATCTCCTTGGTGAGGTTTATTTTATTCCTAAGTTGTTTTTTCTTTTGCTGTGATTTTAAGAGATTGTTTGTTTATATTCTCTTTCTGATATTTCATTGTTAGTGTAAAGAAATGCAACCAATTTCTGAATGTTAATCTGGTATCCTGCTACCTTGCTGAATTTGTTTATCAATTCTAGTAGTTTTTGTGTGCAATATTTAGGGTCTTCTATATATAGTATCATGTCATCTGCATAAAATCACAGTTTTACCTCTTCCCTACCAATTTGAATACATTTTCTTTTTCTTGTCTCATTGCTGTGGCTAGGACTTCCAATACCATGTTGAATAGAAGTGGTGAGAGTGAGCATCCTTGTCTTGTTCCAGATTTTAGCAGGAAGGCTTTCAGCTTTTCACTATTGAGTATTATATTGGCTGTGGGTTTGTCATAAACAGCTTTTATTATATTGAGATATTTTTCCTCTATACCCACTTTCATAAGGGTTTTTATCATGAATGGATGATGAATTTTATCAAATGCTTTTTCTGTATCTATTGAGATGATCATGTGGTTTTTGTCTTTTCTTTTGTTGATGTGATGTATCACATTGATGTATCTGCATATGCTGAACCATCCTTGTGACCCTGGGATAAGTCCCACTTGGTCGTGGTATATGATCTTTTTAATGTGTTGCTGGATTTGGTTTGCCAATATTTTGTTGAGGATTTTTGCATTTATATTCATCAAAGATATTGGCCTGTAATTTTCTTTTTTGGTAGTGTCTTTGTCTGGTTTTGGTATCAGGGTGAATGAGTATTTTTCATGGTTTAATTTTATTCCCCTTTTTGGCTAATTAGCTATAATTTGTCTTTCTAAGTGGTTGCTTTAGGATTTATAGGATACTCATTTAACTTAATAAGTGTCCTTAAGTTAACATTATACTACTTCAACTATGGTAAAAGAAACTTAGAACCATATTCCCTGTCTCAGCTGCTGTGCTATGGTCATTGTGCATTTTACTTCTATATATGCTATTGGCTTTAAACTGATAATTATATTTAAAAGAGCTTAAATATAAGTTTAAAAGTCTTTGCCTTTACCATTTCTGGTGCTCTTCATTCCTTTATGAAAACCCAGATTTTCATCTAGTATCATTTTCATCCTACTTGAAGAATTCTTTTAATATTCTTTTGTAATGCATGTCTTGGTGAGGAATTATCTCAGCTTTTGTCAGTATGAAAAAGTCCTTTTTTCATTTTTGTTTTTCCCTGGGTATATAATTCACCCATTGCTTTAAAAATGCTGCTCCAGTGTCCTCTCACTTGCAATGAATCAGTGGAAAATCTACTGTAATTCTTATCTTTGTTCCCCAGTATATAATGTGTCTTTTTGTCTCTGGCTCCTTTTAAGATTTTTCTCTTTATTACTGGTTTTAACAGTTTGAATGTGATATGCATGGTGTATTTTTCTTCCTGTTTCTTTGCTTGTGGGTTGTTAAGCTTTGTGGATCTTGGGTTTATAGTTTTCATCAAATGTAGAAAAATTTTGCTCATTATTTTTTCAATTTTTTTTTTCTTTTCATGCCCCCCCTCCTTACTTTTCAGGACCCTAATTACATATATATTAGATAACTAGATATTGTCCCACAGCTCACTGATACTCTTCAGTTTTTGTTCAGTCTTTTCCTCTTTTTTATTTTGGATAGTTCCTTTTGGTATGTCTTCAAGTTTACTACTGTTTTTCTTTGGTTTTGTTTTTTTCTCTGCAGTGGCTAATAGCCTGTTAACACAGTGCAATGTATTTTTTTGTCTCAGACATTGTATTTTTAATTTATATGAGTTTGTCTCTGCTTAATATGCTCAATTTTTCTCTTCTTTCTTGAACACATGGAATATAGTTATGATAACTGTTTTAAAGTCCTTATTTACTGATTCTAACATTTATGTAATTTCTGAAACTTTCCCCATGTATTTGTTTTTCTCCTTATTATGGGTAGTATTTTCCTGCATCTTTGAAAGCCTAGTCATTTTTCTTAATTGAATGCCCAAAATGCCAACTATTACCATGTTAGGCCCTGGATATTTTTGAACTTTTAAAAAACATATATTTATTTATTTACTTTAACATCTTTATTAAAGTATAATTGGTTTACAATGTTGTGTTAGTTTCTGCTGTATAACAAAGTGAATCAGCTATATGTATACATAGATCCCCATATCCCCTCCCTCTTGCACCTCCCTCCCACCCTCCCTATCCCACCCCTCTAGGTGGTCACAAAGCACTAAGATGATCTCCCTGTGCTATGGGGCTGCCTCCCACTAGCTATCTATTTTACATTTGGTAGTGTATCTATGTCAATACTACTCTTTCACTTCATCCCAGCTTACCCTCCCCACATGTCCTCAAGTCCATTCTCTACATCTGCGTCTTTATTCCTGTCTTGCCCCTAGGTTCATAAGAACCACTTTTTTAGATTCCATATATATGTGTCAGCATATGGTATTTGTTTTTCTCTTTCTGACTTATTCACTCTGTATGACAGACTCTAGGTCCATCCACCTCACTACAAATTACTCAGTTTCGTTTCTTTCTATGGGTGAGTGATATTCCATTGTACATATGTGCCACATCTTCTTTATCCATTCATCTGTTGATGGACACTTAGGTTGCTTCCATATCCTGGCTATTGTAAATAGTGCTGCAATGAACATTGTGGTACATGTCTGTTTTTGAATTATGGTTTTCTCAGGGTATGTGCCCAGTAGTGGGATTGCTGGGTCATATGGTAGTTCTATTTTTAGTTTTTTAAGGAACCTCCATACTGTTCTCCATAATAGTTGTACCCATTTACATTCCCGTCAACAGTGCAAGAGTGTTCCCTTTTCTCCACACCCTCTCCAGCATTTATTGTTTGTAGATTTTTTGATGATGGCCATTCTGACCAGTGTAAGGTGATACCTCATTGTAGTTTTGATTTGCATTTCTCTAATGATTAGTGATGTTGAGCATCCTTTCAGGTGTTTGTTGGTAGTCTGTATATTTTCTTTGGAGAAATGTCTATTTAGGTCTTCTGTCCATTTTTGGATTGGGTTGTTTGTTTTTTTGATATTGAGCTGCATGAGCTGCTTGTATATTTTGGAGATTAATCCTTTGTCTGTTGCTTCATTTGGAAATATTTTCTCCCATTCTGAGGGTTGTCTTTTCGTCTTGTTTATGGTTTCCTTTGTTGTGCAAAAGCTTTTAAATTTCATTAGGTCCCATTTGTTTATTTTTGTTTTTATTTTCATTTATCTAGGAGATGGGTCAAAAAGGATTTTGTTGTGATTTATCTCAAAGATTGTTCATCCTATGTTTTCCTCTAAGAGTTTTATAGTGTCTGACCATACATTTAGGTCTTTAATCCATTTTGAGTTTATTTTTGTGTATGGTGTTAGGAAGTGTTGAACTTTTTTCTGAGTTGCAGTTAAGTTACTTTGAAATACTTTGATCCTTTCAAAGCTTGCTTTTAAGTTTTGTTAGATAGAACTACCACAGCCTTTAATATAGGGCTATATTTTCTCCATTACTGTAGCAATATCATGTTGAGCCCTCTCCACTATATCCTGTACAGGGTTTTCCATTTTGACTGGTGGGACCATGAACTATTGGTGGTCCTGTGGGAGATATGGTGATCTAGTTCTTTTGGGTGGTACTTTTGAAAATCTGTGAAAGGGGTTAGCTTTGCTCTACTTGCTAGTTAAAAACTTAACTGCCACAGTGTCAGGAATGCTGACAGAAGTCACAAGACCCTGGACAGAGTTCATCAGTTCTGTGAGTCCCAATTCTCACAGGATAGTGGGAAGAGGACCAGATGACTTCTGCACATGCAGAAGGTTACATTATAGGAAGGAAACCCTAAGCTTAGTGAATCTAGTTCTTTTTTACTAAACAGTAAGCAAGATTGTTCTTTGCTTCCAAAGGAGACATTATATTTCTCCTCTAAGAGAGTTCACTATAAAAATTCTTGAAAAGATATACTAGGACAAAGGCAGTTAGTGAATCTGTTTGTAAGACATGTGGAAACAAAAGAGACTGTTATGGACTGAATTATGACACACATACCCCCAAATTAGTATGTTGAGGCTCTAATCACCAGTGTAAGTTTATTTAGAGATAGTGCCTTTAAAAAGGTAATAACGATCAAATGAGGGCTTCCCTGGTGGCGCAGTGGTTGGGAGTCTGCCTGACAATGTGGGGGATGCGGGTTCGTGCCCCGGTCCGGGAGGATCCCGCATGCGGCGGAGCGGCTGGGCCCATGAGCCATGGCCGCTGAGCCTGCGCGTCCAGAGCCTGTGCTCCGCAAAGGGAGGGACCGCAGCAGTGAGAGGCCCACGTACCGCAAAAACAAAAACAAAACAAAACAAAAAACAACAAAAACCCAAACAAACAAAAAAAGATCAAATGAGGTCATAAGGTTGGAGCTCTAATTCCATATGACTCATCTCCTTATAAGAAGAGGAAGAGACACCAGGGATATACTCTCACAGAGAAAAGACCATGGAGGGACACAACAATACGGTCTGCAAGTCAAGAGGGAGGCCTCAGGAGAAATCAATCTTGCTAGCATCTTGATCTTGGACTTCCATCTGCCAGAGCTGTGAGAAAATAAATATCTGTTGTTTAAACTAATACTGAGACCCATGGAGAATTGCCTCTGAACAGTTCTTTCTCTGACATCAGTTAATTTCCTCACATGTATGCATTGGTCTATACTTAGAAGAAGACTTGGGGGCCCTCTGCAGATCTCTGAACTTCTCTCTTTGTGCAATTCTTTCCTCCTTGGTATATTTCCCTGAAAACTCTAGTTCCCTTGGTATATCCAGACTCTAGCTGCATCTTCTCAACTCAGTGTGACCTCCAGGTTCTGCCGAGGCTCTCCATCAATGTGCTGGGACCTAGGAACTCTCTCTAGACAGTAAGCTGAGGCAGTCACCGGCTCACCCCATTGGATTTCCTGATTTCAGGGATGACTGTCCTTTGTTACCTGATGTATAGTGTCTAAACGAGTTTTTAATGCATATTTTGTCTTGTTTTTAGTTGTGTCACACAGGAAGGTAAATCCAGTCATGGATAGAAGTTTCTTACCCTAAAGAATAATTGTTTACTCTTAACCTAGGAAAGAGTCAAAGCTGAATTGATAGTTTGTAACTTAAGAAATAGATGCATTGTAGTTTTGACACAACAGCTTTTCAGACTTATGAATGCATATCAGATATCCTGAGTCTTTATGTCTCATTTTCTTGTTTGTTATTGGGAATAAAATAAATAAGCCTTCCAAGTAGAATATTGGCATGGTTCGAGGAAATGTTATAAAGGAGATTTGAACTCTCCAAAAGGAAGTTTATATACAAATATGAGGTTTCTGCATTGTTAACAAGGCCTGGGAAATTCAAACTACATTGTACAGTTTGGTGAAATATCAAAAAAAAGTCATAGTAAACATGACACCCTTCTTTTGCTACTGTGGGTATTGCAGTAAAACTCCAGGACACTGTTTATTTTCTTTACTTTTAATTGTTGAGTACTTAAAGCAACTCCATTTTTAATCTTTATATCTTTTCTTACAACCATGAAGATTTGAGCTTTTTGTGTTTCTTTTATTGAAAAGAAAAGAAAACCTGGTTGAAATGGTTAACTAAAACATGTATGGGAAATTAAATCCAGAAAAAAATTGAGTCCTGTTACCTAGAATATTTTTCTTTATGATTTCAAAATGAATGGCACCACAGACTTACGTACTTCATTTGGTCCAGCCCACTAAATAAAATATTGGGAAATTGTATCAGTAGTGCTGAAAGACTTGAAAAGTAATGAAGAAGGGCAAAGAGCCGAAAAGACATTAGAATGAGGTACCTTTGCCTTGGGGAGAACAACTATTTAAAAACTACTTTTTAAAAAAGTCACTCCTCTGCATCAAAGGAAAGTTGTCATCCAGGAGAGTACACTGTGAAACTGTTTTTAAATGCTGTTCAAAATCTGTAGCTAGAAAAAATTATTTAGAAGTCTTTCAGTAAAACAGCTTCTCTTCCCACACACTGACACTGGCAAAAGAAATGCTGCTAAGGAAGAAACTGACTTTTAAGGGACCTAAGTTGCTTTTTAAATAAAACTTTTTTTTTTTTTTTTTTTACTTTTGAAATGTCTTTAGTTTTTAGAGAAGTTTTAAGTTTATAATAAAATTGTAAAAAAGTAGAGATTTCTCATATACCCCCTGACTATACATATGTATAACCTCCTCCATTAACAACATCACTTACCAGGATGGTACACTTATTTTTTTTTAACCAAGGATACATACATTGATACATCATAATCACTCGAAGTCCACAGTTTGCCTTAGGGTACACTCTTGGTGGTGTATATTCTGTGAGTTTGGATGAATGTATAATGACATATATCCATCAATTTAATATCATACAGAGTATTTTCACTGCTCTGAAAATCCTCTGTGCTCTGCCTTTTCATCTCCTCCCCACCTCCTGGCAAACACCGATATTTTTATTGTTTTCACAGTTTTGCCTCTTTCAGAATGTCATATAGTTGGAATCATACAGTATGTAGTCTTCTTATTGGCTTCTTTTACTCAGTAATATGAATATAATGTTCCTCCATGTCTTTTAATAGCTGGACAGCTCATTTCTTTTTAATGCTGAAAATATTCCATTATCTGGATGTATCACAGTTTAGTTATCCATTCACCTACTGAAGTACATCTTGCATGTTTCCAAGTTTTGGCAATTATGAAGAAAGCTGCTATTAATGTCTATGTGCAGATTTTTGTGTGGATATAAGTTCTCAACTCCTTCTGCTAAATATCAAGGAGTGCAGTTGCTAGATCATATAGTAAGAGGATGTTTAACTTTGTAAGAAACTGCTAAACTGTCTTCCAAAGTGGCTGAACCATTCTGCATTCCAACCCCAAAGTTAGCAGAAGGAAAGAAAGAATAAAGATCAGATAGGAAATAAATGTAAAAGAAATGAAGGAAACAATAGCAGAGACCAATAAAACTAAAAGCTGGTTCTTTGAGAAGATAAACAAAAATGATAAACCATTAGCCAGACTTATCAAGAAAAAAAGGGAGAAGACTCAAATCAATAGAATTAGAAATGAAAAAGGAGAAGTAACAACGGATACTGCAGAAATACAAAGGATCATGAGAGATTACTACAAGCAACTATATACCAATAAAATGGACAACCTGGAAGAAATGGACAAATTCTTAGAAATGCACAACCTTCTGAGACTGAACCAGGAAGAAATAGAAAATATAAACAGACCAATCACAAGCACTGAAATTGACACTGTGATTAAAAAAATCTTCCAACAAACAAAAGCCCAGGACCACATGGCTTCACAGGGGAATTCTATCAAACATTTAGAGAAGAGCTAAAACCTATCCTTCTCAAACTCTTCCAAAAGATAGCAGAGGGAGGAACACTCCCAAACTCATTCTCTAAGGCCACCATCACCCTGATACCAAAACCAGACAAAGATGTCACAAAGAAAGAAAACTACAGGTCAGTATCACTGATGAGCATAGATGCAAAAATCCTCAACAAAATACTAGCTAACAGAATCCAACAGCACATAAAGGGAACATACACCATGATCAAGTGGGGTCCCAGGAATGGAAGGATTCTTCAATATATGCAAATCAATCAATGTGATACACCATATTAACAGATTTAAGGATGAAAACCATATGATCATCTCAACAGATGCAGAAAATGATTTCAACAAAATTCAACACCCATTTATGATACAAATTCCAGAAAGTAGGCATAGAGGGAACCTACCTCAACACAATAAAGGCCATATATGACAAACCCACAGCCAACATCATTCTCAGTGGTTAAAAACTGAAACCATTTCCTCTATGCTCAGGAAAAAGACAAGGTTGCCTACTCTCACCAATATTATTCAACATAGTATTGGAAGTTTTAGTCACAGCAATCAGAGAAGAAAAAGCAATAAAAGGAATCCCAATCAGAAAAGAAGAAGTAGGGCTTCCCTGGTGGCGCAGTGGTTGAGAATCCGCCTGCCAATGCAGGGGACACGGGTTTGTGCCCCGGTACGGGAAGATCCCACATGCCGCGGAGCAGCTAGGCCAGTGAACCATGGCCACTGAGCCTGCGCGTCCGGAGCCTGTGCTCCGCAACGGGAGAGGCCACAACAGTGAGAGGCCGGCGTATCACAAAAAAAAAAAAAAAAAAAAAAAGAAAAGAAGAAGTAAAGCTGACATGATACTATATGTAGAAAATCCTAAAGATGCTACCAGAAAACTACTAGAGCTAGTCAATGAATTTGGTAAAGTAGCAGGATACAAAACTAATACACAGAAATCTCTTGCATTCCTATACACTAATGATGAAAAATCTGAGAGTGAAATTAAGGAAACACTCCCATTTACCATTGCAAAAAAAGAATAAAATACCTAGGATTAAACCTACCTAGAGAGACAAAAGACCTGTATGCAGAAAACTATAAGGCACTGATGAAAGAAATTAAAGATGATACAAATAGGTAGAGAAATATACCATGTTCTTGGATTGGAAGAATCAACATTGTGAAGATGACTCTGCTACCCAAAGCAATCTACAGATTCAATGCAATCCCTATCAAACTACCACTGGCATTTTTCACAGAACTTGAACAAAAAATTTCACAATTTGTATGGAAACACAAAAGACCCCGAATAGCCAAATCAATCTTGAGAAAGAAAAACGGAGCTGGAGGAATCAGGCTCCTTGACTTCAGTCTATACTAGAAAGCTAGAGTAATCAAGACAGTATGGTAATGGCACGAAAACAGAAATATAGATCAATGGAGCAGGACAGAAAGCCTAGAGATAAACCCATGCACATATGGTCACCTTATCTTTGATAAAGGAGGCAAGAATATACAGTGGAGAAAAGACAGCCTGTTCAATAAGTGGTGCTAGGAAAACTGGACAGCTACATGTAAAAGAATGAAATTAGAACACTCCCTAACACTGTATACAAAAATAAACTCAAAATGTATTGAAGACGTAAACGTAAGGCCAGACACTATCAAACTCTTAGAGGAAAACATAGGCAGAACACTCTATGCCATAAATCTTAGCAAGATTCTTTTTTGGCCCACCTCCTAGTGAAATGGAAATGAAAACAAAAATAAACAAATGGAACCTAATGAAAGTTAAAAGCTTTTGCACAGCAAAGGAAGCCATAAACAAGATGAAAAGACAACCCTCAGGATGGGAGAAAATATTTGCAAATGAAGCAACAAAGGATTAATCTCCAAATATACAAGCAGCTCATACAGCTCAATATCAAAAAAACAAACAACCCAATCTAAAAATGGGCAGAAGACTTAAATAGACATTTCTCCAAAGAAGATATATAGATTGCTAACAAACACATGAAAGGATGCTCAACATCACTAATCATTAGAGAAATGTAAATCAAAACTACAATGATGTATCACCTCACACCAGTCAGAATGGCCATCATCAAAAAATCTAGAAACAATAAATGCTGGAGAGGGTGTGGAGAAAAGGGAACCCTCTTGCACTGTTCGTGGGAATGTAAATTGATACAGCCACTATGGAGAATACTATGCAGGTTTCATATGCCCTGAGAAAAGCATAATTCAAAGAGAGTCATGTACCACAATGTTCACTGCAGCACTGTTTACAATAGCCAGGACATGGAAGCAATCTAAGTGTCCATCGACAGATGAATGGAGAAAGGAGATGTGGCACATATATACAATGGAATATTACTCAGCCATAAAAAGAAATGAAATTTAGTTATTGGTACTGCGGTGGATCGACCTAGAGTCTGTCATATAGTGTGAAGTAAGTCAGAAAAAGAAATACCGTATGCTACCATATATATATGGAATCTACAAGAAAAAAAAAGGTTCTGAAGAACATAGGGGCAGGACAGGAATAAAGATGCCGAGGTAGATAATGGACTTGAAGACACGGGGAGGGAGAAGGGTAAGCTGGGATGGAGTGAGAGAGTAGCATTGACATATATACACTCCCAAATGTAAAATAGATAGCTAGTGGGAAGCAGCTGCATGGCACAGGGAGATCAGCTTGGTGCTTTGTGTCCACCTAGAGGGGTGGGATAGAAGGATGGAAGGGAGGCGCAAGAGGGATGGGATATGGGGGTATATGTATACATGTAGCTGATTTGCTTTGTTATACAGCAGAAACTAACAACATTGTAAAGCAATTATACTCCCATAAAGATGTTAAAAAGTAATAATATGTGAGAACTTTCCAAACCCAGGGAAGGAATGGGATATATGAGTCCATGAAGCTTACAGAACACCGAATTATATCAACACAGAAAAGACCTTCTCCAATGCATATATTAAAATAGTGAAAATTCAATGATAGAGAAAGGATTTTAAAGGCAGTCAGGGGAAAAAAAGAAAAGACTGGGTAGCAGCTGAAGCTTTATCTGCACTTAAGATGCTGACTGGCTTTAGGCTAATGGTATGAATTATAATAAATAGTGTTCTATTCTGCTTATAAATGACCTTAAAACTTAGTAGCAGTGGGTCTTTTTAAAATTATGTCTGACCTGTTGTGGGTGATAAATGTTGATTTTAGAATTTTTTTGAGGGAAAAGCTCTATGTTTCTGTTGAGAGGTATCTGGGAAAATACCTCGTTTTATGAAGTTTTCCTTTTTTTGGATCAGATAGATGTGATTTACTTTTATTTTGTAAATATAATATTGCAAAGATTATATGAAAGTCTTGAAATACCCCAAATCCTCATTATTCTGTCATATATTTCAAAATGTTGCAGTTTGTATCGGTTCAGTTTCTTCCAGTTGACAATTATCAGTGATTCAGTTTATAAGTACTATTGCTCAGTGAAATCATATTAGTAGTTATGCCCTGAAAGTGTGGATCCTGTCTCATTTTAAACTGAAGTTATTCTAAAAACCCAGTCTCTTTTGTTCTAGTAAATTGAAATATGCTTGTGAAGTATCAAGCAGAATATTGTAGAGAATTCAAACTTGGCAACTTTTATTATACAAATTCCATGGTCCAATAAACAATGAAAGTATTTCTAGAAAATTTCTTTTTACTTCTAGTAGACTTTCTTGGCGCCATGCCAAGATCCTCTTTACCTGGCTATTGTTCCCATCCTTCAGCTGCTGAGTTTTGGCTGCTAATATGCATAGCTGGCCCCTCTCCAGAGAATTAGAGTCATCTTGCCTGGGAGATAACCTCCCCCCACCCGCCACACACAACCTTTATGCCCTCCTGGCCAATGACTTACTGGTATGGGCATACAAAAGGCAGTACCTACTTTGTGGTGCAATTCATGCTCTGGCACTCCCTGTGCGGTCTGGTTCAATCTGGACTCCAGGTTAGAGCATGTTCTTGCTTGACTTTTTTCACCTGCTGTATCAGCTTCCTTCACTTTCTTTCTCCAGAGAGTACTCGTTCAATAAATCACCTGTTCAAGAATCCCCATATCAGGCTCCGTATTTAGGTTAACCAACTCAACACCCCTGGAAGTAGATATTACATTATTTTTGATTTAAATTTGGCTTTAATCTTCCAATATTTTATTGCAAAGATGAAGATACTGAATTACTATGCTGTTCCTACCTACGTAGGATAAAGATAACAGTAAATTAGAATCGATACATCACAATGTTTGTTGAAGGATTTTGAATCATTTGATCCACCCATCATCAATTTACAAAATGGTCCAGAATGGTGAGTTTGAAGACCACCTCTTTGATCTGGATTCAGGAATGGGAGGGAGAATGAAGGGGGTGGAGAAACCAATTGCTTTCACCGTGATGTGGGGCAAAGATGGTTGTATGTGCAAAGCACTAAAAGTGTTGCCTGGTATTCTACCAGGCAATTCACCTGGTATTCACCAGCTGAAAAACACAATTTGGGATTCCCTAGAGTCTCCTGGTAGACCGAATGAAACTGACCTGAATGTCCTCTTGATGATTTTTCATTAAAAAATAAGTCACGGATGAGAAAGCAGGCAGTTTACTGCAATGACCCATATTCCCCTGTTTAAATAGAATCTCCACATTGCTATGTCATTCTAGTGACTCCCCTTCTGCTACTGATTATGTAATAAGTTTCTCAAAAGTGGAGAAGTGGAAATTAATTTTCAATTTGTAATGCTGGTGAAAAATCCATTACCCCTCTTCACCCCAACCTCTCAAATGGATTTGGTGGATTTTACTTTTATAGAGCCATTTAAGATGTCCAGCATTATTCTGCCAATATAAGGAAACACTCCTACCAGAAATAGCAGGACGACCCTACTCAGACTTTGAGCCTCCTGTTCCAGTAGTTTTTTGTCATAAACATACACTGTGTTTGCAGCTTACCTTCTTCAGATGTTACTCATCAACTGCCTCTCTCTGCTCTTGGCACTTTTGTTCTGGTCAGCTTTGGACTTACATACTCCTGACAAGGCATTTCCTCAACCTGCTTTCCTGATGATTATTTCTTGGTATAATCGTGTGACTAGTCTTTTTTTTTTTTTTTTTTAACCATGTTGTTTAATAGTTCTGCCTGGGCATAACCTTGAACCACGGACTCTCCCTCCTTCTGTAGACAAAAGATCCCATTAACTGAAAAGAAGAGTTAAATGAAAAATTACATAAATGAAATCACCTAAATTCTGCACAGTACATCCGACTTATCCATTAGTGAATACTCTGATTTTTTTCAGTGTTGATAATTTGTCCTTAGAGGTTTTTGTTTTTTCTGTTTGCTTGTAAGGGATAATACAAATTCCTCTTCTGGGGAAACCCCTAATTTTATTAGACAAGGAATCCCAGAAATGCTAGTATTTCATATTCATACCCGTCATTTGTAACTATGATTCATCAGTTTTATAGTATTTGTATAGTATTATATGGTATAATATTAGTATATTGTGATTTATATATTATTTCATTTATTTTACTGTTGATGTACCTTTGAGTTGTTTCCAGGTTTTGCTCTAAAAACAATGCTGCTAAGAACTGTTTATATAAATACATAAATAGTTGATTATTTAAGCAAGAGTTTCTCTAGGTTATTTTCCTGAGAGTAGAACACCTGGAAGATAGAATATGTGCATTTCCAGTTGCACTTGATAAAGCCAATTTGTTTTCCAAAGTGGTTGTACTAAGTTACATTCTTACCACAGTATATAATGGTTCTCATTACTTCACATCCCTGTACATCCTTGACATTTAAATTTTTTCCCCAATATGTTGGGAATGAAATGGCATCTCATTGTGGCTTTAATTTTTATTTTCTTGATTAGTGATGAGATTGATTATCTGGTTATTTATATGTTTATCCATTACTTGGGTTTCTTCTGCAAAGTTCCTATTCAAGTACATTGTCCATTTCTTCTACAGAATTGTCTTTTTCTTATTGACATAATGACAAAAGAGGTAAAACATGCAAGAACGTGTTGAGTATATTTATATAAAGATGAAAGCCAGGCAAATTAATTTATATTGTCTATGTATGCCTACATATATGTTAAAACTAGTAGTAAAAGTAAGGGAATTATTATTCCCCAAACCAGGATAACGTTGACATCTAGGAGGAAGGAAATGGTTATGGTTAAGGAGGAACATGTAGGGGATTGCTGAGGTGCTGACAGTATTCTAGTTTTTGGCTAGTTGGTTACATGGTTCTTCACTCCATTAATATTTGTTTAACTATGAATATAGGTGTATACTCTACTCTGAATATAAACTTGAACATTGAAAAAGTTACACTTTTCATCTGCTTGCAACTATTTATTGATTAGAAATACAATTGATTTTTATATATTGATTTTTTAAAAAAGGTCATTGGCTCTTTTTTTAAAATTTATTTTATTTATTTATTTTTGGCTGCGTTGGGTCTTCATTGTTGCACGCGGGCTGTCTGTGGTTGCGGTGCACAGGCTTCTCATTGTGGTGGCTTCTCTTGTTGCAGAGCACCAGCTCTAGGCGCCGGGCTTCAGTAGTTGTGGCACGCGGGCTCAGTAGTTGTGGCTCACAGACTCTAGAGCGCAGGCTCAGTAGTCGTGGCGCACGGGCTTAGTGACTCCGTGGCTTGTGGGATCTTCCCGGACCAGGGATCGAACCTGTGTCCCCTGCATTGGCAGATAGATTCTTAACCACTGCGCCACCAGGGAAGCCCTATATATTGAATTTTTTATCAAGCAACTTTTAAAAAACTTTCGTATGTGTAGTAAATAAATCTGTAGATGGTGAACTTTTAAAACAAAATATTATCTGAGAAAAATGACAGTCTTGTTTCTCCCTTTCCAATCACTTATTTTTCTTTTATTATTCTGGCTTTTAACTTCAGTATAATGTTAAATAGAAGTCACATCATGCCCCTGAGCTTAAAGGGAACATTCTTCATGTTTTACCATTGTGATTTTTTAGTAGGATTTGTGTAGCTAGCTTTTATCCAATTATTTGAAATCTTTTATATTAAAAATTGATGTTAAATTTTATCAAATGTTTTCCTCACTTATTGCATTCTTAATATCCAATATTATATTTGTTAATTCTTCAAGTTCAAGATGGATATTTTAAAGATCTGTTTGCTCCTTTTTTATTTCCTTATTTTTCTCATATTAGTCACATCTTTTATTTTTTAAATCTATCATTATACTTATTATTATGTTCTTTCTAATAATTCAAATATATGGAATATCTGCAGGTCCGACTCCACTGTCTGATGCTTTTACTGGTCTTCACATATGACACCTTATTTTATTTTGTGTTTTGTAATGTTTGAATTGGGTTCAGAATTCTGGAAGCTTTACCTCTGGGGATTCTTTGAAGCCTGTGTTTTAGGTGAGTTTATCCAGAGAGTATTTTATTCTGCAGGCTACCAGGAGGTTTTACCAGCTCTGGACTCCTTAAATTCTTGGATAGAAAATTTTCAGACTACTTGCATAGTGAGAATTCAGGTTGTAAATATACATAAGGGCTGGGTTTTGGCTACAGATTTTCAAGTAATATTTGTTTTTCTTCCCCTGCGTTTAGTGCCAAAGTTCAATTAGACATTATTCCTTGCATTATTCTGGAGGCAAGGAGGGAAAGCAGAGGGAAGCAGACTTGCTTTGAGTATCTTCTTAGTTTGAATGTATAGTTCCTTTGGACCCCAGCTCTCAATGTTGGGGTGTTTCCTATTAGATATCCCAACTTGGCTGATTCCTGCCCATTCTCCTTTGGGTCTTGAGAGGGTCTGAAAACCAAAGTGCAAGTTCACCTTTTTGTCAAGTGTTATCAAGTTGAAAGCTATCCGTCGACTTATTTTACTCCTGGGTTCCAACTTACATTTATTTTACTGGCCTTTCAGTGTTTCCTTACCATTTTTTCAACTCTTAGATGCAGTTAAAAATATTTTAAAATATTTTATCCAGCATTTTCGTTGTGTGGTTTTTTTTTTTTTTTTCCATTGAAAGGGTTGTTTGGGTTACTTAGACTGCTCGGATGCCAGAAGCAACAACTTAAACGTAACGATTTCTGACCTCACTTTCAACTTTGTGGTTGATGCTATGTTCACTGTATTAAAGATTGGTGGTTGGTAAGTGCTATATTTCTAAAAAGAAATAACTTGCGAGAGCAAGCAATATAATTGTCCGCTCATGAGAGGTTTTTGGGCTACATGTTGCCGTAGCTTATGCATCAGTGTCCTTGCCTTAGGCTGTTCCATTTAACACATAGGGGATTTTTAGTTAAATGGTAAATTCAGTTTAACTAAAACCCCATTTTCTAACCATTGCCTAGAATGTGGTAACAATGCCTTGATAATTGTTGAAACTTCTTTCTTTTAATAAAAGATAGCCTTCTAAAATAATGTCGTAATTCATATGGTTTAAGATTAAACTTTCAACTATACAAACCTCTTTTAGAAATTAAATACTTCTTTTTCTATTAAATATACATTATTTCCTTGACAAGAGTATAGTCTTTTAAATTACATGTGTATTCATAAATCATATTCTTGGTTATCTGTAATTATTCTTTTTTTCCCAGCTTTTCTTTAAACTGAAGTGTAGTTGATTTCCAATATTGTGTTAGTTTCAGGTGTACAGCAAAGTGATTCAGTTACATATATACATATATGTATATATATTTTCAAACTATATTCCATTGTAGGTTATTATAAGATATTGAATATAATTCCCTGTGCTATACAGGAAATCCTTGTTGCTTATCTGTTTTATGTGTAGTAGTTTGTATCTGACCCATACTCCTAATTTGTCCTTCTCCTGCTTCCTCTCCCCTTTGGTTAGCAGAAGTTTGTTTTCTATGTCTGTGAGTCTGTTTCTGTTTTGCATACAGATTCATTTGTATTATGTTTTAGATTCTATATGTAAGTGATATCATATAGTATTTGTCTTTCTGTGTCTGAGTTACTTCACTAAGTATAATATTCTCTAGGTGTATCCAGGTTGCTGCAAACGGCAGTATTTCATTCTTTTTATGGCTGAGTAATATTCCATTGTGTATATTTATAATGTATATATATTAACACGTGTGTGTATATATATGTGTGCATATATATATGTGTGTATTTATATATGTCACATCTTCTTAGGCCAATCATTTGTTGATGGATACTTTGGTTGTTTCTATGTCTTGGCTATTGTAAATAGTGTTGCTATGAACACTGGGGTTCATGTATCATGCGAGTTAGAGTTTTCGTCTTTTCCAGATGTATGCCCAGTAGTGGGATTGCTGGGTCGTATGGTAGTTCTATTTTTAGTTTTTTAAGGGACCTCCATACTGTTTTCCATACGTGGCTGCACCAATTTACATTCCCACCAACAGTGTAGGAGGGTTCCCTTTTCTCCACACCATCTCCATCATTTGTTATTTGTAGACTTTTTGATGGTGGCCATTCTGACAGGTGTGAGGTGATAGCTCATTATTTGATTTGCATTTCTCTAACAATTAGAGATGTTGAGTATATTTTCATGTGCCTATTGGCCATCTGTATGTAATTATTATTCTTGCGATAATAGTACCAACCTTACAGAGTTGTGAGAATTTCATGAGTATATGTATGTGAACATTTTTGCACATCATAAAGCAATACAAGGTTACCAAATATATTTTATGAAAGCAAATGTTATATCATCTGAATTCTTATAGCACTTTTAAAAATCATAGGAGGATATGAGCATTCTTCTTTCTAAATTATGAGCTTAATTATGGAAGAAACTTTGACTTAATCAAATGAAATCTCTAGAATTTAGCACCGTGCCCTGCATATTGTGAACATTCAATCACAAAGAATGTTTATTTAATTGGTAATAAATGAGAAATACTTTTATTGAGATGGTTTTCAATATATCTTATGTCATAGAAACATTCACTTTTAAGGGCTATTTATTTAGACTAGGGATTTCTCATGTCTTTTGCTTTTTTCGTCCATATTTTGTATCTGCTAAAGAACGTCTGTTCAACTTTAAGATAATGGGTCTTTGTGGTGAAAGGGCAATGTTACAAGGATTTTCCCATGTGTCAAATGGGAGAGTTCGATTGGATAACATGAAATGTTTTCCCCAGATGTAAGATCTTATGAGGCTTGATAGTAAACAAAGTGTAGACTTAATTTCTACACTGTAGTGCTAACATGGTCACCTTTTAGCCTAGAAAATGCATACTAGAAGACATAAAGGCAAATATATGCGAATATGCAAAATTTGTAAACATATGCAAATCTTCTTTTGCAACATTTGTCTAATCCTCTTTTCAAAAGAGAACTATGCAAGCCCTTACCTTGGCAAACGACTTGGGTTGCTTTTCAAAAGTATAACCCATTGCTTCATCCCTTCCGTTACCATCAAATGTTATTTGCTTTGGGTATGATCTGAGGCCATTTTCAGTAATTTCCAAGGTCACAACTGGATAGCCCAATAAAATAATCCATGAGATTGTGTTAATGTATTTACGGAGGAGGAATTATAGCCAGGCTCAGTCCAGTATGTTATCCTGAATTATTTAAATATAATGAAATACAGTATCATTGTGATTGTTGTTTTGGCAGAAATGGTGAATTTATTTTTAGGAATATTGAACTCAATGGCAAAGAGGGTAGTACCTAAGACCTCAGAGTGAGAAGAGATCTTGAACTTAGCAGATTGTAAACATGTTCAATTTGTAAATTTCCATCAGGTTTATGCGTATGTGGAGGATGTTTAGGTGAGCACCAATTATAAATACAGCTAGTTTTTACATTGTTTATATATCTGTAATTTCTTTAAACATCTTATCTAGATTAGTACTATGAACAATATTGGTGCTTTATCAATAGTTAATAAATACTAAGTGATTGAGAATTGGATGTATTTCAAAATTAATATTTTACTTGGGGAAATGAAAGAGTAGAAGCCTCATTTAATCCTTCCATTACAAATATTTTCTTCATTTAGAAGGCATATCTTTTTTTTTTTTTTTTTTTGTGGTACGTGGGCCTCTCACTGTTGTGGCCTCTCCCATTGCGGAGCGCAGGCTCCGGACGCGCAGGCTCAGGGGCCATGGCTCACGGGCCCAGCCGCTCTGCGGCACGTGGGATCTTCCCGGACCGGGGCACGAACCCACGTCCCCTGCATCGGCAGGCGGACTCTCAACCACTGCGCCACCAGGGAAGCCCTAGAAGGCATATCTTTTTAATATTTAGTTCAAATTCATGAATGTTGTCAAACGCCCTTCCATTCACTTTTTGATAACTAGAATCTTTGCTTTTAAAGACTTTCTCCATTTTCTATAGTTATACATTAAAAGAAAGAAAAACAAATGTTAAATGTAAGGACACATTCTAAATATTCCTGAAGAGATAACATTTTGTTGTCAACTTAGATTGTGAAGTGAACGAATAGAAATCAAAATGCAGTTGCAAGAGGTAGTCTTTTGAGCCTTCTATCGATGTCCATATTATCCATAAGGAGTGCACAGTTTATCTGTGTGTACTATTGTGTGGCTTTAGATCCAGGGATTTTACTCTTTTGCTATCAAACTCCCTTTAGGCAGTGAATCAAGGGAGTATCAGCTGAAAAACCTACAGATAAGGAATTTTGAATACTTATAAATAATCCATTCATCCCTTATGGCATAAATAGGGAAGTGCCTCTATTTATTTTAAAGTCCATGTCTGAAAACTCGAATATCTAGACCACTTGTGGACCTACTTTATTTATTTATTTATTTTTGCGGTACGCGGGCCTCTCACTGTCGGGGCCTCTCCCGTTGCGGAGCACAGGCTCCGGACGCGCAGGCTCAGCGGCCATGGCTCACGGGCCCAGCCGCTCCGCGGCACGTGGGATCTTCCCGGACCGGGGCACGAACCCGTGTCCCCTGCATCGGCAGGCGGATTCTCAACCACTGCGCCACCAGGGAAGCCCCCTACTTTATTTTTTAATATTGTATTTTTCAGTCCGTTGATCCTGTCTCTTCGTATGTCTGGCAGTTATTTTTTAATTGACAGACTATTTTTTAAAGCAGTTTAAGATTTACAAAAAAAAAATGAGCAGAAAGTATAGAGAGTTCTTATGTACTTTCTTCTCTCCTGCCCCAGTTTCCCCTATTACTAACATCTTGCTTTGATGTGGTATATTTGTTAAAATTAACGAACAAACATTCATGATGTCACTAATAGATGAAATCCATGGTTTTCATTAGGGTTAACTCTTCGTGTTGTATAGTTCCATGGGTTTTGACAAATGCATAATCAGTTGCCCACCATTATAATATCATAATGATTAGTTTTACTTCCCTAAAAATCCCCTGTGCTCCACCTATTCATCCTTCCTTCTCTCCCACTGAACCTCTGGCAAACAGTGATCATTTTATTGTCTCTATAGTTCTGCTTTTTCCAGACTGTCTGTAGTTGGGAATCACACAGTAGGTAGCCTTACAGGCTGGCTTCTATCACTTAAAAATATGCCTTTCAAGTTTCTCCATGTTTTTAAATGGCTTGACAAATCATTTCTTTTTACTGATGAATAGTATTTCATTGCATGGAAATACATGCCTGATAATTTTAATCAAATGCAAGATATAAAAAAAATGCTAGATATAATGTGTAACATATCCTAGAAGTCCTAAATGATGTTATCTTCCTAATGTGATGATTTAATTTTCTTCTGGCAAGAAGGTAGATGTGGGCATATTACCATGATCTAATGGATCTGAGATTATTTGAGGCTGTATTTCATACTTTGAGAGTTACTCTTCTTCTTTGCTGTTACTTCTAGAATGTAGAGGTCTCATCTAAAAGCTTGGGATATTTACCCAGGCTTTACTTCCATTTTAGCAAGATGAATTCTAGTTTATATCTTCATCACATAGAGGAGATAAATATCCCATGAACCTAATTAAGAAAAAAAAATATGCATGAAAGGAAACATATCAGGTATACTGAAGAGATAAAAATAATTATATAAGAATGTTGCATGAAAGTGACAAATTTGACAGTCAAAACAAGGTGGCTTATTTTTTAGCAGAACATAAATTATCAACATTTCTTAAGCCAATTGTCATGGAAGACATTGAAAAATTAATTAGAAATATATTATTTGAGAAAACACTGGACATCAGATCTGTTAACAACTCACTTTGGCAAAATAGATTATCTAGATGTCATTTAAAAATTACAGACCATAGTATAGTTGGAAATCCCCTGGCTATATGAAGGGTAATTTTTAATACAGAAAGCTAATAAAATAGTACCAAAATGTCATAATAGACTAGCTTCATTTACACATTTGAATGCAAGCATTCTATTGAAATATTTAGAAAACAGTGGAAAGCTGTTTGAGTAATTCTGCAGGAAAATACCTTAAAACTAAAACTTGATCCCCAGGAAAAAGTACAATGTAAACATAAAAATTTAAAACTTTTCAACATGGGAGGAGACATCAAGTTTGCCACTGATGACGTTTCATAGAAAATATATTACTACAATGACCAAAAATAAAATTAATGGAATTTATCATGTAAAGAAAGTGTGTGGTGAATCATTATATGACTCAGTAAAAGGCAATATAAACAGCCACCTTTTAATATAGAGGTAATTATATTTTGTAATTTGGGGTTTTCTAAGAGTGAAGAAACTGCTTCTGCTTTCTGATAAAAGTTGATGATATTAATTTAGCAGTTCAGAAGACCATGCTCTTGGTTGCATTCCAGTTAATCTGTCTTGTGGGCACTGATTCAGCAGTTGAAGTAACTGTGGCATTTAAGTTCATAATAATTTGACCTTCAATATTAGGTGTCTCCAATGAAGTGTTTCCACTTATGGAATTCATTTTTTCTCCTGAATTGGTGAAAGCTAGATCTATTTTAAAGCTTGTAACCTCCATATCTATCATATTATTCAGAGATGTAAGTGTGTGATGGACCAGAATGTTAAAGAGTACTGTTTTATAATTTAAAGTTGGTTGGTGTGGTAGGCTGAATAACGGCTCCTAAAGACACCAAGTCTTAATCTCTGACACCTGTAAATATGAAAAAGGAGTTTTTGCATATGTGATTAAGTTATGCATGTTGAGATGGGGAGATTATCCTGGTTTGTCCAGGTGGAAACTAAATGTAATCAGTTGTATCCTTAGAAAGAAAGCAAAGGGAGATTTGATACAGACAGATGGAAGAGGTAAGGAATGGATTCTCCCCAGAGCCTCCAGAGAGAGTGTGATCCCATCAACACCTTGATTTCTTCCTAGTGATAGTGATACTAATAAAAAACATGAAAAGATATCTGAGCCTTTTTATTCACACAGAATATTTTCAGACTATTGATGAAGTTATTTCTCATTTAGGCACAAGGTTTTACCCCTTGAAGTTGTTTCCCACTTTGTCTCTTAAAGTTTTGTTTAATTGTTGAGGTATAATTGACATATAACTTTAGTTTCAGGTGTTCAACATAATTTGATATTTGTACATATTGTGAAATGATCGCCACAATGTCTAGTTACCATCCATCAGCTGACACACAGTTACAAAAATTATTTTCTTCTGATGAGAACTCTCTTAGCAACTTTCAAATATGCAATACAGTATTATTAACTGAAGTTACCATGCCGTACATCTCCATGACTTATTTCTTTTATAACTAGAAGTTTGTACCTTTTGATTCCTCTCATGCATTCACTCACCTCGCTCACGTCTAGCAACCACCAATCTTCTGATCTTCTGTATCTACAAACTTGTTTTTTTTTTTTTTAAAGGTAAATTAATTAATTAATTAATTAATTTTTGCCGCGGCATGTGGGATCTTCCGGACTGGGGCACGAACCCGTGTCCCCTGCATTGGCAGGCGGACTCTCAGCCCCTGCACCACCAGGGAAGCCCCTACGAACTTGTTTTATTTTTATTTTTTAGATTCCACATATAAGTGAGATCATATGGTATTTGTTTCTCTGACTTATTTCACTTAGCATAATGCCCTCAAGGTCCATCCACGGTGTCAGAAATGGCAAGGTTTCATTATTTTTTATGGCTAGATAATATTCCATTGTGTATATACATGGATATACACAATGGATACATCTTTATCCATTCATACATCAGTGGACACTTAGGTTGTTTCCATATCTTGGCTATTATAAATAATGCTGCTACGAACATGGGGGTGCAGATATATTTTCAAGTTAGTGTTTTCATTTTCTTCAGATAAATACCAAGAAGTGGGATTGCTGGATCATATGGTAGTTCTATTTTTAGTCTTTTGAGGAACCTCCATACTGTTTCCATAGTGGCCGCACCAATTTACATTCCCACCAACAGTGAACAAGGGTTCCCTTTTTCCCACACCCTCTCCAGCATTTGTTATTTGTAGACTTTTTAATGATGCCTATTCTGACTGGTATGAGGTGACAACTCATTGTAGTTTTGATTTGCATTTCTTTAATAATTAGCGATGTAGAGCATCTTTTCACGTGCCTGTTGGCCATCTGTATGTCTTCTTTGGAGAAATGTCTATTTAGGTTTTAGTTGCGGCGAGCGGGGTCCACTCTTGGTTGCAGCACGTGGGCTTCTCATTGCGGTGGCCTCTCTTGTTGCGGAGCATGGGCTCTAGGTGCGTGGGCTTCAGTAGTTATGGCACGTGGGTTCAGTAGTTGTGGCTCGCAGGCTCCAGAGTGCAGGCTCAGTAGTTGTGGCACATGGGCCCAGTTGCTCCATGGCATGTGGGATCTTCCCAGACCAGGGCTCGAACCCGTGTCCCCTGCATTGGCAGGCAGGTTCTCAACCACTGCGCCACCAGGGAAGCCCTATGCCCATTTTTTGATTGGGTTGTTTGTTTTTCTCTTATTGAGTTGTATGAGCTGTTTGTACATTTTGGAAATTAAGCCCTTGTTGGTTGCACTGTTTGCAAATATTTGCTCCCGTTCTGTAGGCTGTCTTTTAGTTTTGTTTATGGTTTCCTTTGCTGTGGAAAAGCTTGTAAGTTTGATTAGATCCCTTTTGTTTATTTTTGCTTTTATTAGGACTCAGAAGCTATTGTATTCACAGTTATGATTTACTATAGCAAAAGTAATACAGGTGATAATCAGCGAAGGGAAGAGGCTCATGATGTGAAGTCCAGCAGAAAGCAGGTGCAAGCTGCCAAGTCTCTCCACATTTCACCCCCCACCCCCGTTGGAGTTGCACGTGATGTGCTTAATTCTCCCAACTTGTAACAACACATACAGAGTTGCACCAATCACGGAAGCTCACCTGAAGCCTTGGTGTTCACGGTTTTTATCCAGGGTCAGTGACGTAGGCACGTTGTACCTGCACATCTGACTTCAGCTACTCAGACTCCACACTCTCAGAGCAGAAACAGGTGTTTACTGTAAATCACACTGTTAGCATTAACTATAGGGTCAAAATGTACAGGTAGAACATTCAATTCCCAGAGCTCAGATCCTAGGAGCCAGCCATGGGCCAGTCCTGGAAACAGGCCTTTCTTCTGAATGTGCAGCGCTTGAACAATTCAGACTTAACCAAGTTAGTTCTTTCCTACACAGGAACACATCCTGTGACCACTGCTTTTGGGAACAACTTCATGAAGAACCATCCCCTAAATATTTAGCTCTTTCTTCTTCTGAGTTCTGTTTTCATCTTTCCTCTAAACATCACAAAGCGAGAACAAAAAAAGAAGGGCATTATCATTCAACTCTATGAAACCCTATCACTATCATTTTTCTATAAACAGAGATGTTTAATTAATCTTCTTCTAAATAAGAGAAATTACCTCGTCTTCCTCAGAAGGGTAACTGTTTGTCAACTAAGTTGTACAATCACTAATGTAATTATATTTGTCCTTTTAGCAATCATTCTGTTATGGTATGACATATTAAATTGTTTCTGTTATTATCCATACAGTTTAAATACTAGAAACAATTTTGTGAAAAAATAGTTCTCTTTTAAGCTGGGGCTTGAAACAACTCTGCATAAAACTCATTGACTTCAACTGCATTTTTGTGTGTGTGTGTGTGTGTGTGGTACACGGGCCCCTCAGTGCCGTGGCCTCTCCCGTTGCGGAGCACAGGCTCCGGACGCGCAGGCTCAGCGGCCATGGCTCACGGGCCCAGCCGCTCCGCGGCACGTGGGATCCTCCCGGACCAGGGCACGAACCCGCGTCCCCTGCATCGGCAGGCGGACTCTCAACCGCTGCGCCACCAGGGAAGCCCAACTTCAACTGCATTTTAAAATTAGTTTTTTTTTTTAATGTTTGTGTATATGTGTCATTTCTTTGATTACAGAATTCAAACATCACGAAAGAGTAAAAATTTTGAAAAGTATAAATACTGCCTTTGCCTCTCATCCGACTCTTGAGACTTAACACTTGTATCAAGGATGGGTTGCCTAACTTTAAAAATAATAGTAATAATAATCACCACCACCACCACCACCAAACCCCCCCCATATGGTGGCTTAAATATCCAGGGATTTAATTATCTCTCAAAGCGAAAAACAGAGGTAGGTATCTCAGTACTGGTGCTGTTGACATGGGATGCCTTGAGAGGCCAAGCACATTATTCTTTTTCTCACTCTGTTGTGTTGGTTCTGGTCCTTAATGCTTGCTATCTCATGGTCACCAAATGGCTGCTTCACCTCCAGGCTTCAGAGCGGTATTCCAGGCAGGGTAAAAGAAGAGGAAGAGGCAGCAGTAGTAGACTTCTGATTATAGATTATTAGCCGTAACTGTTGCACATGCTCAACCTTAGCTGCAAGGGAATCTGGGAAATCAAGTTTTTATCTTTTACAGCCTCCACAGGAGAGGTAGGTAGGAGAGAAGAGTTGACAACGAGGTCAGATAAGCCAACATACAATGACAGCTATACAGTTTCTGTATGTAGCTTCTACATGCTGTACACACACATGAACACATGTAGATACATGTGTTTAAATATAAGACTTATTCAAATGATAGCATACAATATATAATTTTATAACTTGGATGGACCCTTAAATATTAGACATCTTTCCTAATTGGCCACATGCAAATTTTCTTCATACTTTTAAAGGCACAGATTATATGGATATATCATAATTATTTTAACCAGTTCCTGATTGATGGGCATTTATACATTTACATATCAGTACTATTATCAATGTGCTACAGTGAACATCTTAGGACATATATCCTTTTGCACTTGTGTGAGTATATCTTTAATATAAATTCCTTGAAGTGTAATTGCTAGATTAAAAGGTGTGCACATTTTAAATTTTAAAGAGAGAGAAAACGTGGTTTCACAAGTATAATGGGAAGTAATATGTCCAATTTTATATTAGCTACAAAGGGCAGTTTCTAGTGAAAAATTCAGTAGCTTCTAGTATAACCGTGCATAGTGAAAAATGAAATGCAAGTTGTTTCAAAACGTAAAATTCTGGAAGACATACGGATAATATAAAGTGGTAAGGGGAACATGGGTTGCAGGAGGAGCTTATTTATGACAGATTTAGAGAATGCCAACATATCTGTCTCGGGTATTGGTCCTTTAGCCCAGACTTTAAGATGCATACAAATCACCCGTTAAAATTCAGGCTCTGAGCCTGTAGGTCCAGAATATGGCCTGAGATTCTGCATTCCTAACAAGCTCCCAGGTGATGCTGATGCTGCAGGGGACAAGGCTTTAGCCACCCTTCATGGATCAGAAGTTGAGTTCTAAGGCAAGAGGAATACTAAGCACCAATTGTGGTTTGCTCAAGGTAGCACTCTTTGGGTAGCACCATGTCAGGCAGGGGCCCCAGGCTACACACACCTCATTTTGGCACTGACACAGTGCCAACTCTAGATCACATTGATTGGTATCAGCACCAGCATTAGGAAATGACAGTGGTAACAGTGGCTTATGTGTTCATATAACATAATAGGCTCGTTGGGCTTAGGGTGAGATGTCATTGAAGCAAGAGGGGAAGGACTTGGAAGATACTCTGTGATTGCTGACAGAGTACTTGCATAATCTCACATAGAACAGCCATATGGAACTACCATATATAACTCGGGGTAGGGGGAGATGGTGGAATTTGTAGCAGGATGGATGTCTATCATAGCAGCTTGTGGCAAGCGTTATAGAAATATGAGTAGTTACTGTTTTTCTGATACCGTTTAAACCCTGGGCAAATATGACTTCAAGAAACACAGGTTATTCTCTCCTTGGAAACCTGTGTCTGAAATCCATTAATTTGGGGTTCCATTTAACGCAAAAATTTATTGGAAAAGGAGAGTCAAGGTGTGGACATCACTTTCTGGAACTGAATTAGGAATACTTAAGGATGTACCTTAATTTCTCATTGCTCCTACTAATTCCCTCTCAGTGCCCTCATTTACTGTTAGCAAAATATTGAGAGTGGACAAAGTTTTGTCAGATATAGGCTCTCTTTACTCAAGCATTCCAATGGAAAAAGAACACAGGGAATAACAAAAGGCAGAGGATATTGTATCCCTCATTATATTTGGACAAACCCATGTAGACGTTCTCTACCCCACTGACATGTTCATTACTGCTGATCCAAGGAAATTAGACATGTATCTCCATTATTCTGGCTTATAAGCCATTAACTTTAATTGATGTCACAAACTGGCAACCAGATAGGGCCTACAGTCCTCTTGTTTGGCCAGTATAATTTATTTTTTAATTTGCATTTGTAATCAACTTTTAGAAATATGGAGATACCGCATGAGCATCTAAATTTCTACATTCTTTTTGAAAAATAGTGTATCTGACAACACTGTGTTCGTATACCTACATGATAATTAGCTGCTAAGGGCAAAATGATAGCTGTCTCTTTTGGCTGGGGCATTTTTACCACAGTCTCCACCACTCCTTATCCTTTACTCTATGGTGAGATTCACTCACTTAAGTGAAATGCCTAGCCTGGGTAAGCAGTTAAATTTGTGGCACACTTTATATGTTCTAAATTCAGCTCTTTGTTTACGTATGTTACATCGTCTTATTGAGTACCTTTGTATAAGGTACCTTTACTTATACGTGTGTATACTTCTGTTCAAAAGAGCCTCTTTGTTTTCACTCCACCAGTCGTTAAATAATTACAACACATGCAGCATATGCTTATGTTTTCAAGGCACATATCTTGGTTGAAAAAGGTGCTGAATATTCATACATTCATTTGTACCAAATACATGTGTATATTATATCTTTTGGTTAATACTTTAATTAGTGAAGATAAGTTTAACCAACTTGAACCCAGGAAAGGATAAGAAATTGACCAAAAGTTTCTCTGTACACACAAAATGGCATGTAGCATATATGTATTATATGTATTACTTATCTGTAGTTTTTACTTTCCCCCTTGAATCTTTTCTTTAACATTTTATATTGGACTACAATTGGTTAACAATGTTGCGTTAGCTTCAGGTGTACAACAGAGTGACTCGGCCATACATATACCTATTCTTTTTCATATTCTTTTCCCAATTCGGCTGTTACAGAATATTACTTATCTGTTGCCGAATGCATTACCATAACCGTAGCAACTTAAACTAATACCCATTTGTTATTTCAGAGTTTCAGTGGGGCAGGAATCTGGGCATGGCTTAGCTGTGTCCTCTGCTCAGGGTCTCACAAGGCTGCAGTCAAGGTGCTGACTAGGGGTTTGGTTTCATCACAAGTATGACTGAAGAAAGATCTGCTTGCAACCTCCTTTGGGTTGTTGGAGAAATTAAATTCATTTTTTCCGAGCTGTAAGACTGACAGCCCCGGCATTTTTGCTGGCTGTGAGCTACCCTACGCCCTAGAGGCCACCCGCAGTTCCTTGCCACATGGGCCTCACCACAGCCCCTCTCACAACATGGCAGCTTGCTTCTTCAAAGCCAGCATTGGAGAGAGAGCCTCTAACTTCGGGGAGGGCCAAGTCCCTCTCATAAGGGATTTCACCTGATTAAGTCAGGCTCATCCAGGATTATCTCCCTTTTGATAGCTCAGAATCAACTGATTGACCATCTTTAATTACATCTATAAAATCCCTTCGCAGCACATTGATGTAACCTAATCAAGGGCGTGGCTTCCTGTCACCTTTGCCATAATCTATTGTTTAGAAGTCCCAGGTTCTGCTCACAGTCAAGAGGAAGGGAATACACAGAGGCTTAGATACCAAGGTGCAGGGATCATGAGAGCCCCTTCAGAGTCTGTCCACCATAGTATGAGTGTATGTATTTATGAGAATTCTCACTCAAAGGCACTTTTAGATATCTTTGTAATGAGTTTGGTTATCTAATTTCTAAAGTCACATAAGATTAGAAGCACAGGGTTTCAGCTAGAGGCAGGCACAGTGGCAGGATCAAGATCAAACAATATGATACTAAGAAACAAAAGGGAAAAATCTATGGAAAAAATATACAAAGCCCTAAAGGTAAACATCCTGAGAACATGCAGTATAGGGACAATTTTTTCTACCAACTCCCACAAACCCTGAAGGCATCAACACATAAGAACACAATACAGTAATTTCTTTTAATAATGGTGATAACCTACAGCCATTGAGCAAAATATAAACTATGTTCAGAATACTCTATTTAAGTTGCTGAATTTCTATTTAATATACAAATATTTCCTTAAAAATTAATATACATAATTTTGATTCTAAATTACTCCATGACACTAAACCTTTGAGATGTTAATGCACATGATTCTGTTTGTATAAACATATTTTACTTCAGAATGTATTAGTATAAAGAGAAAGGAAATGACCCTTTGACACACAAGAGGGTACCAAAGGGTAGAAGTTACAGGAAAGCTAATTTCTGGTCCGCGTAAGCTAGGATTGTCTAGTAACTGAAGGTATGCCACAGTGAAATGAGGAACTGAACTTGTCCTCTCTGGAAAAGTACAATCACTGGTGGGTTTCTCACCTTCCTGGAATGTGTAAATACAGATGCTAGTTTTATTGGGTGGTTAGACCAGATGAGCTCTTATAGCCCTTCTGACTTTTAATCCCTTCGTTGAAATGTTTGCCTTAGCAGTCCTTATAGATTGCAGAATTCCTTGGGGCAGAGGCCTGATTCTCTTGTACACTTTAGGCTACCTGTCTGGTACATAATGGAGTTTTAGAGACCACAGGGGATTAAAAACTAAAGCTACACTTGGGAATGTCCAAGGCACTATAAAATGATTTTATATGGTCCAGGAGAAAATAAAGAATTAGGAAAGAATTCCATTAGCAGAGAAGGCATATTAGTCTTTCAAGTGATTTCAGAGAGAAGACAAGGAAACGGGCAGAAAGCAGAGCCCAGCTGAATAGCCATTTTTAACCCAATTTCTATGCCTCCTCCCTTTTCTCTTGAGCTGCTAAGAGGGCAGCCTGAGCATATGGAAAGGCAATATAGTATCTCCAACAAATCGTCTTGCTAATTTGGAGGAATCTGGATACATTTTACAATATTTTTGGCAAGACTTAGGAATTCAATTTCCAACCTCTCTGTGTAATTTATCTACATCGTAATGAATGAGTCTGGCCTTTTAATTTATTTATTGTCAGTGTGTAAAATACACACATATAAGTTTCCTCTGCACTGTGCTCCGCCTTCTTTCTCTCTGCCACAGATGACACACAAATGTCACATATGTGGGAATTTTTGGAAACACACTTAAAACCAGTACATGCTTACAAACAGTATCTCCCTTTGTAGTGTTCCACACTGTATGTGTACCTCAGAGTTGAGAATATTAACTCTGTGAACTTGTAATTTTTATGTTTTTATTTCTGTTTTCTGGACTACATAAACGGTTTAATGAAGAGAGAGCTTAGTTTCACTTAACAGTGTATTTATGAACCCATATATTTTCATGCATATACTGTTTACATTACCATGCAGTGAAAGCTCATCGTTGCTACTGCTTCGCAAGGCCTGTCACTGTGAAATAAGTTAAACTCTGTGTGCTTTTTGGCTTAAAGAGTAAAGGGACAATCAAGTTTAATACTTCAGACTTCCTTGCTTTTAATATTAGTAAGATGAATAAAACTGGGACTTGGACAATTATCATATTACCAACATTTGGAAAATATTCAACTATATTTGATTTTCAGTCCTAAACAAAACAAGTTTAAAAACAAAATTAAGTAAACAAAGCTATTCTCCAAAGACAGAAAGCTCCTTGTCCCTGAAAATAGCATTTGTTTCTGACGTATTTTTATCATTTCTCAGTGTCTAGCATAGTGCTAGTACACAGAGTTCATTTTCATAAATTCCTTTTGGGAAATTTCTAAATATTTATATCTGAATTTCATGGGTGATTGCTTACTTGAATGAAAGAAAAGTGAGTAAGCCCATGTATTTCAACATACATTTTATTATGGGGGGAAGAATGTTTAAAGATAAAGATAGAAAGATTGTGACTGGTTGATACAAGTTTATTAAGAATCCATTACAGAGTAAGGAGTTTCAGCAAAGGATGGATTACTGAGGAGGACTAGTAGCAGGGAAACCAGTTGGCAGGCTATTGCAAACCAAGATGGGTATAAACAGTAATTTATGCACTGCAGATTTTAGGCCTGGTTCTATGCAATATGTTTTACAGGTATTATACCTCCATAAAATATTTCAGGTAATCGTTATTATCTCAATTTTTCAGAAATGCAAATGAACAAAGAAATGAACAAATACACCCTGCGGCATAGGGAGGTGATGTAACTTGCTCAAGGTCACACAGCTCCTAAGTGCCAGAATGAGATTCTAACACTTGCCCACTCGGCTCCTCAGCCTGTGCTTCTCCCACCTCACTCTGCTCCCTCCTATGAACTGTGAGTTTGCAGAGATACAGGGGAGAAACTTTGTGAGCTGGTAATTATAGTACTTTGGAAGAACTATTTTGGCTTTTCATTTTTCTGGATTATTTTCAGATACATGTTAGTGTCTTCTTTGTGTACAGAAAGCTAACGTTTGACCCTTTCTAGGGTCAGAGACATTTTGAGAGCTGGCAAATACAATCCTGAAGCAACAAGAGAAATTTTTTAAATTGAATTTGCCAACTGTAGTAAAAGTGTACATTATAATATCAAAAAGTGATTTTAATGGCTCAAAAAATTAAGAATAAGGCAGACATACGAGTGCTTTATCACTACAGAATGTTTTAGGAACACAAAGTCTGTGTTCATAATGCTAAATTTATCTAGATGTTCTGTAACTGTACTTGGTAGTATTAAAATAATTCAAGTAGACAGGATGCTTACAGAGTTATCATTTATGATATACAAATATGAGAAATCTTCACATCAACTGGGGAGAATCTTTGTGATCAATACACAGATTGGATTCCAGTCCACCACTCTTGTTTAAAATCAAGTATAAAATTTGGAATTAGAGAAAAAAAAATAAATGAGAGATTCTAGGAAATGTTCAACCTATTTTTCCTAACGCATGGCAGCTACTGGTATAAAAAAATCTTTGGAAATGTATTAATATACTTTCTTATTCTATAAAGGATGCTTTTTAATTGAAGTATAGTTGCTTTACAATGTTGGATTAGTTTCTGATGTACAGCAAAGTAATTCCATTATACATATATGTATATGTTCTTTTCCATTATAGGTTAGTACAAGATATTGAATATAGTTCCCTGTGCTATACAGTAAATCCTCGTTGTTTATTTTATATATAGTGGTGTGTATCTGTTAACCCCATACTCCTAATTTATCTTTCCCCACCCTTTTCCCTTTGGTAACCATAAGTTTATTTTCTATGAGTTTGTTTCTGTTTTGTAAATAATTTCATTTGTATCATTTTTTTAAGATTCCACATATAAGTGATATCAAGTGTCTTTCTCTGACTGACTTCACTTAGTATGATAATCTATATGTCCATCCATGTTGCTGCAAATGGCATTATTTCATTCTTTCTTATGGCTGAGTAATATTCCATTGTATTTAGGTACCACATCTTCTTTATCCATTCGTCTGCCGATGGACATTTAGGTTGCTTCCATGTCTTGGCTATTGTGAATCGTGTTGCAATGATCACTGGGGTGCATGTGTTTTTTCAAAATGAATTATGGTTTTCTCCAGATATATGCCCAGGAGTGGGATTGCTGGATCGCATGGTAGCTCTACTTTTAGTTTTTTAAGGAACCTCCATACTGTCCTCTGTAGTGGCTGTATCAATTTAACTTCCCACCAACAGTGTACAAGGATTAAAGGATGCTCCATTAATTGGGGAAAACAAGAGCAGTAATAAGTGGTTATTTTTCACACACCAAAATATCTATCTATCCATCCCCACAAACATATATAGCATATAATATATAACATGCAATAATATAAATGTTATAAAGTACAACATATGAACTAATGTTAACTTATAAGTGATATTAAAAATATAAATTATGATATATAGTAATAAACAATTATATACCATACAGTGAATAATATATATTAATGAATATTATATAATATGTAATACTGTATATTTAGTATATAAAATTCGTCTATAATAATATGGAATATTTCATATAATGTATATAGTGATATATAAAATAGTACATTTTATAAAATGTATTCTACTTTTGTAATCATAATTTTTTAATAATTAGATCATAGTATATATTTTTCTCTATAAACATTATTGGAAGATTATTCTCTCTCTCATTCTCTCTCTTTCACTTTAACTGACATTATATGAAAGAATCCTAATCACATTTCACTTCAAAGTTTTTAGACTGCCTCTGCATTTTGAAAAATAGTCTTAAATTCTAAATTGTTCCAGCTTTTACACAGTCATACACACAGTTACCCTTTCAAACAATCCAGAGTGTAACTGATGAGATTGAAAGAGAACAAGATATTTGAGCACCAATTACCTGCTTGGTGATTTATGTAAGTAATCTTAGAATCCTCGCCTCAATCCCGTGAGAGACATATCATTTAACCCTTTATAAATGGGTTATAATTACTTGGAAAATTACCTTTCTAAAGTCTTCACAGGATTTGAACCCAAACGTGTTTACCTCAAATGTGATTCTTTTTGCACTGTATTATATTGTTATCCTAGCATGGTTTATGTAACGTTTACTTTTATATATGAGGAATAACGCATAGCATATCTTTCCCCAAATAAATAATTTTCCAGACTGGATAAAGTAAAGCATTTCTACAGTACTGTCGACTAAAATTCTGAAGAAATACAGTATCTAAGGTGAGCTTACTTATACTCCCAGCACAGTAATTAAGCTGAGTTGTATGTTGTCTATGAAGACTTTGCCTAATTTGTGAGTTTTATATTTTATCTGTAATTTGAAGAAATCAAGAGGAAGCTATAGATTCTCCCATTACCTTGAGTCATTATCATCCTATAGTATTATGAAGAAGAATCTCCGAGATTGATATTAAACCTAAACTTTCTAACCTTGTGTTTTCATCATTACATAAGATTGATATTGAAGGCGGTTTTGAGAACTATCCAACCTTGTAATAGAAGGTTATTTTAGGAAGGTACGCTGTATTAATCCCAGCATGGGTTATTGATGTTAACTTCAGGGAATGGGGAAATTTAGGTAGGCATGACCTTAAGACAAAATGACCCCTCTGCTGCAAAGGGAATACCCTAGCAGAGCTCTTGCTTTAGGGATAATTACTGTGTAGAATAAATGATCTTGGTTTGTCCATACCTCATACTCAGCTTTCATGGACTGTACTGCCCTTTATTTAGAAAACCAGAATAACAGTAAATATCACAATTTAGGAAATGGCAATCATATGAACATTTTCAATAAACTCTGTAGAAATGACAATCATCCCTTCATCATATTTATATTGATAAAAATGAGGAGCTTTTAGAAACTTTGCTCCTTTTCATTGTTCCCTTTTTGATGGTCTCAGTGTTTTTCAGATAGTTAACTGTAAAACATTCCAGTGATTTAATACCAATAATAAACGGAATTTTCCTATCACTAACAGATTTTATAACCCCACATCTATGTAATCACACTGATTAATTAATAGTTGAATAAACATTTATTAACTATTTCTAAGTAGTTCTTTTAGAAGTTAAAGGATAGGAGCTCTTTCAGTTTATAGTTGATTTATAAAATAAATTAGTTTTTCGAGATTATTTCTATCTTTATTTTGCTCCTTTACTTCTCCTGAGATTTTGAGCTCAGATACTCCCATCACTATGTGCTTTCATTCGTTCTTATGGAAAGGTATAAAAGTGCAATGAATGGAGGCAGATGATAGATAGGTTTGTAGAATCATTATCAAACACACTGGCATTTTAAGATAGAGCTTTTATTAAAAATTTTTTTAAATTGGGAGTATAACTGATTTACAATGTTGTGTTAATTTCAGGTGTACAGCAAGGTGAATCAGTTATACATGTACATATATCCATTCATTTTTTAGATTCTTTTCCCATAGAGGTTATTACAGAATATTGACTTCCCTGTATTATACAGTAGGTCCTTATTAGTTACATATTTTATATAGAGTAGTGTGTACATGTTAATACCAATCTCCTAATATATCCCTCCCCTCCCTCCTTTCACCTTTGGTAACCATAAGTTTGTTTTCTACATCTGTAACTCTATTTCTGTTTTGTAAATAAGTTCATTTGTACCATTTTTTTAGATTCAACATATAAGCAATATCATATGAAACTTGTCTTGCTCTGACTTACTTCACTTAGTATGATAATCTCACGGTCCATCCATGTTGTTGCAAATAGCATTACTTCATTCTTTTTTTATGACTGAGTAATATTCCATTGTACATATGTACCCCATCTTTTTTCCTCTGTCGATGGATATTTAGGTTGCTTCCATGTCATGTCTATTGTAAATAGTGCTGCAGTGAACAATGGGGTGCGTGTATCTATCAAATTATGGTTTTCTCTGGATATATGCCCATGAGTGGGATTGCTGGATCATAAGGTAGTTCTAGTTTCAGTTTTTTTTTGTGTGTGTGTGTGTGTGTGTTACGCGGGCCTCTCACTGTTGTGGCCTCTCCTGTTGCGGGGCACAAGCTCCGGACGCGCAGGCTCAGCGGCCACGGCTCACGGGCCCAGCCGCTCCGTGGCATGTGGGATCTTCCCGTACCGGGGCACGAACCCATATCCCCTGCATCGGCAGGCGGATTCTCAACCACTGCGCCACCAGGGAAGCCCTAGTTTCAGTTTTTTAAGGAACCTCCATACAGGTCTCCATAGTGGCTGTATCAATTTACATTCCCACCAACAGTGCACAAGGGTTCCCTTTTCTCCATATCCTCGCCAACACTTGTTATTTTTTCACTAATATGTACAGTACTTTTACATAATTGTTATTAATGTACACATTTCGTGTCCAGCTTTTGTTTAATTGAAATATAGTTGATTTATAATATTGTGTTAGTTTTAGGTGTACAGCAAAGTGATTCAGTTATATATATATTTAGATTATTTTCAATTATATATATATATTAACATCTTCATTGGAGTATAATTGCTTTACAATGGTGTATTAGTTTCTGCTTTATAACAAAGTGAATCAGTTATATATAAACATATGTTCCCATATCTCTTTCCTCTTGCGTCTCCCTCCCTCCCACCCTCGCTATCCTACCCCTCTAGGTGGTCAGCAAGCACCGAGCTGATCTCCCTGTGCTATGTGGCTGCTTCCCACTAGCTACCTAGTTTACGTTTGGTAGTGTATATATGTCCATGCCACTCTCTCACTTTGTCACAGCTTACCCTTCCCCCTTCCCATATCCTCAAGTCCATTCTCTAGTAGGTCTGTGTCTTTATTCCTGTCTTACCCCTAGGTTCTTCATGACCTTTTTTTTTCTTAGATTCCATATATATGTTTTAGCATACGGTATTTGTTTTTCTCTTTTTGACTTACTTCACTCTGTATGACAGACTCTAGGTCCATCCACCTCACTACAAGTATCTCAATTTCGTTTCTTTTTATGGCTGAGTAATATTCCATTGTATACATGTACCACATCTTCTTTATCCATTCCTCTGTTGATGGACATTTAGGTTGCTTCCACGTCTTGGCTATTGTAAATAGTGCTGCAGTGAACACTGGGGTGCGTGCATCTTTCAAATCGTGGTTTTCTCTGGATATATGCCCATGAGTGGGATTGCTGGATCATAAGGTAGTTCTAGTTTTAGTTTTTTAAGGAACCTCCATACTGTTCTCCATAGTGGCTGTATCAATTTACATTCCCACCAACAGTGTAAAAGGGTTCCTTTTTCTCTGCACCCTCTCCAGCATTTACTGTTTGTAGATTTTTTGATGATGGCCATTCTGACCGGTGTGAGGTGATATATCATTGTAGTTTTGATTTGCATTTCTCAAATAATTAGTGATGTTGAGCATCTTTTCATGTTTTTTGGCCATCTGTATGTCTTCTTTGGAGAGATATCTGTTTAGATCTTCCACCCATTTTTTGATTTTTGTTTTTGACATTGAGCTGCATGAGCTGTTTGTATATTTTGGAGATTAATCCCTTGTCGGTTGCATCGTTTGCAAATATTTTCTCCCATTCTGTGGGTTGTCTTTTCCTTTTGTTTATGGTTTGCTTTGCTGTGCAAAAGCTTTTAAGTTTAATTAGGTCCCATTTGTTTATTTTTGTTTTTATTTTCATTACCCTAGAAGGTGGATTAAAAAAAACATTGCTGCGATTTATGTCAGAGAGTGTTCTGCCTATGTTTTGCTCTAAGAGTTTTATAGTATCCGCCCTTACATTTGTGTCTTTAATCCATTTTGAGGTTATTTTTGTGTATGGTATAGGGAATGTTCCAGTTTCATTCTTTAAGATAGAGCTTAATTCTGTGAAATTATCTTAGAAATATAACTCTATTTTTTATTGAGGCATAATTGATGTACAACAAAAACTAATGTATAACATAATGATTCAATATTCGTATATTTTGTGTAAATGATCATCACATTAAGTCTAGTTAACATCTATCACCATACATAGTTACACTTGTTTTTCTTGTGATGAGAACATTATAGATTTACTCACTTACACTTAGCAACTTTCAGATATGCAATATAGTACCTTAACTACAGTGGACAGGTGGTGCATTACATCCCCATGAATTCTTTATTTTATAACTGGAAGTTTATACCTTTTGACTCCCTTCACCCATGTTGCCCACCTTACCTCAAAATCCTACCTCTGGGAACCACCAACCTGTCCTCTGTATCTATGAGAGTGGTTTATTTTTTTTTCTTGATTACACATATAAAAGATATCATATGGTATTTGTCTTTCTCTGACTTACTTCATTTTAGCATAATGCCTTTGAGGTCTATCCATGTTGTTGCAAATGGCAAGACTTCCCTTTTGGGTGGCTGAATAATATTCCACAGTATATATAAACTACAGTTTGGTCATCGATTCATCCATCAGTGGACATCTAAGCTGTCTCCATATCTTGGCTATTGTAAATAATGCTGAAGTGAACATGAAGTGCTGGTATTCCTTCCAAATAGTTACTTTATTTCCTTTGGGTATATATCCAGAGTGGAACTGCTGGATCCTATAGTAGTTCTATTTTTAATTCTTTGAGAAACCCCCATACTGTTTGCACAATGGCTATACCAATGTACAGTACCACCAGTAGTGTACAATGGTTCCCTTTTCTCCACATCCTCACTTATGTATGCAATTTGTCTTTTTGATACTAGCCATTCTAGGAGGTGTAAGGTGATATTCCATTGTGGTTTTGATTTGCAGTTACTTGACTAGTGATGTTGAGCATCTTCTCATGTACCTCTTGGCCACCTGTCTCTCTTCTTTGGAAAAAAGTCTATCCAGATTGGTCACCCATTTTTCACATGGATTATTTTTTATCTGTTGAGTTGTATGAATTCTTTATGTATTTTGGATATTAACCCTTATCAAATATATGATTTGCAAATATCTTCTCCCATTTGGTAGGTTTCCTTTTCATTTTGTTGATGGTTTCCTTTGCTGAGCAAAAGCTATTTATTTTGATTTAGTCCCACTTGTTTATTTTTGCTTTTCTTGCCTATGCTTTTAGTATCAATTCCAAAAAATCATCGCCAAGACAGATGCCATGAAACTGACTACTTATGTTTTCTTGTAGGCATTTTATGTTTTCAGGTCTTACGTTCAAGTCGTTAATCCATTTTGAGTTATTTTTTGTGTATGGTAGAAGAGAGTGGTCTAATTTCATTCCTTTGCATGTGGCTGTCCAGTTTTCCTAACACCATCTATTGAGGAGCCTGTCTTTTCCCCACTGTATATTCTTGGTTCCTTTGTCATAAATTAATTGACCATATATGTGTGGCTTTAATTCTGGGCTCTCTATTCTGTTCCACTGACCTATGTATATGTTTTTATTCAAATACCATACTAATTTGATTACTATAGTTTGTAATATAGTTTGAAACCAGGGAGCATGATGCCTCCAGCTTTGTTCTTTGTTCTTAAGATTGCTTTGGCTGTTCAGGGCCTTCTGTGGTTCCATACAAATTTTAGGATTATTCTATTTCTGTGAAAAATGCCATTGGAATTTTGATAGGCATTGTGTTGATCTGTAGACCGCTTTGAGTAGTATGGACATTTTAACAACATTAATTCTTCCAGTCTGTGAGCATGGAATAGCTTTTCACTTATTTGTGTCTTCTTGGATTTGTTTCATCAGTGTCTCACAGTTTTCAGTGTACAGGTCTTTCACATCCTTGGTTTAATTTATTCCTAGGTATTTTATAGTTTTTTATGCAATTGTAAATGGGATTGTTAATATCAATTTCTGATAGTTTGTTTTTAGTGTATAGAAATGCAATAGATTTCTGCATGTTGATTTTGTGTCTTGCAACTTTACTGAATTCATTTATTCTAACAGGATTTTTTTTTTGGTGGAGTCTTTAGGGTTTTCTATATATAATATCATGTCATCTGCAAATAGTGATAGTTCTACTTCTTCCTTTCCAATTTGGATGCCTTTTATTTTTCTCTTGTCTAACTGTTCTGGCTAAGACTTGCAGCACTGTGTTGAATAAAACTGGCAAGAGTAGGAATCCTTATCTTCTTCCCACTCATAAAGGCAAGGCTTTCAGCTTTTCACTGTTGAGTATGATATTACTGTGGGTTTGTAACAATGGCTTTTATTATGTTGAGGTATGTTCCTTCTATACCTGCTTTGTCGGGTACCACACTGATTGATTCGTGAATGTTGAACCATCCTTCCATCCCTGGGATAAATCCCACTGCATCACGGTGTACAATCCTTTTAATGTATTGTTGAATTTGGTTTGCTAATATTTTGTTCAGGATTTCTGCATCTTTGTTCATCAAGGGTATTGGCCTGTAATTTTCTTTCCTTGGGGCATCCTTGTCTGGTTTTAGTATCACGGCAGTGCTGGCCTCCTACAATGAGTTTGGAAATGTTCCCTCCTCTTCCTCTTTTTATTAGAATTTGAGAAGGATTAGTGTTAATTCTCTTTTTTGAGTGTTTGGTAGAATTCACCAGTGAAGCTGTCAGTCCTGGACTTTTGTTTTGGGAAGTTTTTGATTACTAACTCAATATCCTTACTAGTAATTGGCCTGTTCAGATTTTCTATTTCTTTATAATTCAGTCCTGGTCAGTTGTATATTGCCAAAAATATTTATCTATTCCTTCTAGGTTTTCCAATTTGGTGATATTTATTCATAGTAGTTTCTCTGGATCCTTTGTATTTCTGTGCTATCAGTTGTAACTTCTCTTTAATTTCTGATTTTATTTCAGTTTCTTTTGTTGTTGGTGGTGAGTCTACCTGAAGACGTCTCAGTTTTATCTTTACAAAGAACAGCTTTTAGTTTCATCAGTCTTCTCAATTGTCTTTTTAGTGTCTTTATCATTTATTTCTTCTCTAATCTTTATTATTTTCTTCCTTTTACTAACTTGGACATTCATTTGTTCTTCTTTTTCTAGTTCTGTGAGGTGTAAAGTTGAGACTTTTCTTGTTTCATGAGGTAGGCATGTATCACTATGAACTCCCCTCTAACAACTGCTTTTGCTGCACCCCCCCAAATTTTATTATGTTGTATTTCCATTTTCATTTGTCTCAAGGTATTTTTCAAATTTCCCTTTGGATTTCCTCTTTGACCCATGCTTGGTCCACTGGCCTCTGTTCCCTAAGAGGAGCTCCACAGGCCCCTATTGATGTGCCAAAACAGAAGCTTGCCCCTAAGGACAGTACCATGGTACCCAGAAATGCAAGCCCCCAGGCAGCAGAGCTAGGTGATCAAGGGGGTGGGCCCTGGGTGGCATCTGCTAAACCAAGGTAACCAGATGTAAAAACCAGGGCACCAGATGTGTGTTGAAGCTCCTCTCCAAGAGATACTGGCAGAGGGACAGTATGAAGATGGCACTCACTGGCTGCAGCAAAGTACAGGGGAATTGGAAAGATGGCGCTGGTTGAAAAAAGGAAAAGAAAAAAGAAAAGGAAATAAAAGAAGGTGCCTGTAGCTTCAGCAAGGCAGAGAGCAGGAAGATGGTCCCCACCAGCATCCACCCCCAGAGTATCCCAGCAGGCTTTGCCTCTCAGACCAATGCTTTAAAATTAGCAAAGGACCTTTTTTCACATAAAATCTGGGTGCACTTCGAAGAACTGCTTCTGTGCGGTGCCCTGGGGTGGGAGAGTGTGAATTCAGGCGTTTTAAGAGTTTCTCCTCACTTTGCCCCAGCCTGGTGGGCTTACTGGGTGTGAGTCCCATTGGTCTTCAAAGCCAGATGTATTGGGGGATCAACTCTCATGTGCTGATGTTAAAAGTTGGAGTACCTAATGTGGGGTACAAAGCCAGAGCTCTTCAGGGAGAGGCTCTGGGTATTGAGTTCCCTCCCAATTGTGGGTTGCTGTACCAGGGATGAGGTTTATGGCAAGACTGTGGGGCTCAGCATTTTCTACCCACTTCAGTGTGATTTCCCTCTCTCTTGCTCAAAGTGAAGGGGTGGCTCTGCCAGATTTAGGTTTTTCCCAGAGGAAATTTTTCCATATATAGCTATAGATTTGGTGTGTCCATGGAGAATGTGAGTTCAGGATCTTCCTATGTTATCATCTTGAACAGGAACCCTCAAAATGTACTTCTTTTTACAGGTGTATTTTAGATTGTTTTTTAAGTAAAATTTGAATGTAAAGGAAGTTTAATATTTTCTCAAAGAAACTTAAAAAAATCACTTTTGAAGAGGCCAAAGAACCATATAAAGAAGCCAAAATCATGTTTCATTTTTTAATTAAAACTTTTTTCCAGTTTTATACAGAAATAATCGGTATCTATATATGTTTAATTTTAAAGTGTACAGCATGATGGTTTGATTTATATATATTGTGAAATGATTACCACAATAGGTTTCATTAACATCCATCATCTCATATAGATACAAAAAAAGAAAAAATTATTGTGATAAGAACTCTTAGTATCTACCCTCTTTAAGAACTTTAAATATCATACAGCAGTGTTAACTATAGTCATCATGTTGTAAATTACATCCCTAGTACTTATAACTGGAAGTTTGTACCTTTTGACTGCCTTCCCCTAATTCCCCCTACCCCTACCCCAAGCCTCTGGTAACCATAGTACTTTTTCTCTGAGTTTGGTGGGGTGTTTTTGTTCATTTTAGATTCCACACATAAGTGAGATCATACAGTATTTGCCTTTCTCTGATTTATTTCCCTTAGCATAATGCCTTCAAGGTCCATCCATGTTGTCGCAAATGGTAGGATTGCCTCACTTTTTTATGGCTGAATAATATTCCATTGTGTGTATGTGTATAATATATTTTTTATATATAGTAGTGTGTGTCTGTTAATCCCAAACTCCGAATTTATCCCTTCCCCCACCTTTCCCCTTTAAGTAACCATAAGTTTGTTTTCAGTCTGTGAGTCTGTTTCTGTTTTGTAAATAAGTTCATTTGTATCATTTTTTTAGATTCTATATATAAGCCATATCATATGTCTTTCGCTTTCTGACTTACTTCACTTAGTATGATAATCTCTAGGTCCATCCCTGTTCCTGCAAATGACATTATTTCATTCTTTTTTATGGCTAATATTCCACTGTATGTGTATGTATATATATGTATGTGTATATATATATATATATATATACACACACACACACACACACACATATATATATATATATATATATATATATATATATATATATATACCACAACTCCTTTATCCATTCATCTGTCATTGGACACTTAGCTTGTTTCCATGTCTTGGGTATTGTAAATAATGCTGCTATGAGCACGGGGATACAGATATCTTTTCAAGGTAGTGTTTTTGTTTCCTTTGAATATATTCCCAGAAATGGAATTGCTGGATCATGTGGTAGTTGTCTTTTATAATTTTTTGAGGAACCACCATATTGTTTTCCACAGTGACAGTACCAATTTATAATTCCACCAACAGTGCACGAGGGTTCCTTTTTCTCCACAACCCTGCCAGCATTTATCTCTTGCCTTTTTAATAACAGCCATTCAAACAGGTAGTTGGTGACACCTCATTGTAGTTTTAATTTGCATTTCCTTAGGGAGTAGTGATCTCAAGCATCTTTTCATGCATCTTTTGGCCATGTGTATATTTTCTTTGGAAAAGTGTCTATTCAGGTCCTCTGCCCATTTTTTAATTGGATTATTTGGGGTTTTTTGCTATTGAGTTTATGAGTTTTTATGTAGTTTGGATGTTAACCCCTTATCAAGTACATCATTTGCAAATTTTTTTTTCCCATTCCATACGTTGCCTTTTCACTTTCTTGATGGTTTTTCTTGTTGTGTAGCTTTTTAGTTTGATGTAGTCCCAACTTAGTTTTGGTTTTGCTGCTTGTACTTTAGATGCAATTTCCAAAAACATCGTGACCCATCAAGGAGCTTTTTTCCTATGTTTTTCTTCCAAGAGTCTTGTGGTTTTAGGTCTTCCATTTAGAAGACCTACAACTACAAAGCCTTTAATCCACTTTGAGTTATTTTTGGTGCGTGGTGTAAAACAGAGTTCTAATTTCATTGTTTTGCATGTGGACATCCCGTTTTCCCCACACCATTTATTGAAGATGCTATCTTTTCCTCACTGAGTATTGTTGGCTTCCTTGTCAAATTCTCCGGATTTTGTTCTACTGGTGTCTGTGACTGTTTTTATGCAAGTACCACACTGTTTGTTTTGATTACTATAGCTTTGTAGTATAGTATTAAATTAGGTGGTGTGATGCCTCCCACTGTGTTTTTCTTTTTCAAGATTTATTTGGCTATTAGTAGTCTTTTGTGGTTCAACATCGATTTTAGGATGTTTTTTCTATTTCTGTGAAGAATTCCACTGGGATTTTGATAGTGATTACATTAAATCTGTAGATTGATTTGGGCAGCATGAATGTTTTAACAATATTAGTTCTTTCAATCCATGAACACAAGATACCTTTCTATTTATATGTGTCTTCTGTTTCTTTCCTCAATATTTTAGTTTTCAGTGTACAGATCTTAGTTAAACTTATTCCTAAATGTCTTATTCTTTTTGATGCTATTGTAAATGGGATTACAGATTTTGATATGCCTTTTTTTAAATGGCAGGTGGACAAAAAAGCAATAATATATCTGGAAAAGTGCTAACAACAAGCTTGATCTATTGAACAGACACAGAATTCTCCATCCAACAATAAGAGAAAGCACATCCTTTTCTAGAACCCATGCAATATATACTAAACTGGTGATTTATTATGTGAAAAGAAAAGCTAAGCAAATTTCAAAGATCAGGCATCATATTTTCTGTGCATTTTGATCTCTATAATTAAAGTTAATAACAAAATGACAATAAAAGCCCACAACATTGGAAATTTAGCATAATACTAAATCATAAAATTATAATGGAAATTTTAAATAAGGCAGTGAAAAGTGCTGTATTGAGGGAAATTGAAAAACTTGGAAACTCATAAGAGAACACAGGCTCAAAACGAATGAGGTAAGTTCCAAAATCAAGAAGGTAGAAAATGGTATTATGCTAAGTGAAGTCAGTCAGACAGAGAAAGACACATACTGTACGATATCACTTATATGTGGAATCTAAAAAATACAACAAACTAGTGAATGTAAGAAAAAAAGCAGCAGACTCACAGACATAGAGAACAAACTAGTGGTTACCAGTGGGGCAATATAGGGGTTGGGGGGGTGGTGTGAGAGGTACAAACTACTGGGTGTAAGACAGGCTCCAAGGATGTATAATACTGGGTTGGGCAAAAAATTGGTTTGGGGTTTTCCGTGAGAGGTTACGGAAAAACCCCAACGAACTTTTTGGCCAACCCAATACAATACGGGGAATATGGCCAATATTTAATAATAACTGTAAATGGAGTGTAACCTTTAAAAATTGTATTAAACATTTAAAAATAAATAAAAAGGTAGATGATGAACAAGAGAATATCTTCAAAAACAGAAGGAAGCAGTTATTTATAATAAGAGAATTAAATGAAAAACAGAGAAATAAGTTTTTAAAAACCTGAAGTTCTTTAGAAAACAAAAGAACTTCTAAAAGACTGATTAAGAGAAGAGAGGACACACAAAAATATTATGATTAAAAAGAAGACAATTATAGATAGTGTAGAAATTGAAGAGAGTTCTTCTCACTGCAATATGTCAACAATTAAGAAAATGTGGACAAACTGGAAAAATCTGTACAAATTTATCACTTCTATAATAATTAAAAGTATTTCAGGAAAGATTTTACCAAACATTCAAATTTATGTCAATCTTGATAGGTAACCCACAAGGACCTACTGTATAGCACAGGGAATTTGGCTCAGTATTAGGTAATAACCTAAAGGGGAAAAGAATTTGAAAAAGAATGGATACTTGTATGGGTATAACTGAATCACTTTGCTGTACACCTGTAGCTAACACATCCTTGTTAATCAACTATGCTCCAATATAAAATAAACATTTTTAAAAAGGTATAGAGCAAAACAGACCAAAATAAATTCATGTTACTCTTAAGCAAAATCTTCCGAGAGTAAAAGGGTTATCAGTCCTTACCTAATTTTACAAAACCAGGATAATCTTCAGGCCAAAACCAAAGGTATTACAAGTAAACGAAGTTGTTTGTTAGGCCTTTTTTCACTCTTGTAAAATCCTAAAAACTATATTAACAAATCAATTCCAACAGTTCAGAAAAATATATACATACTGTGTGTGTTCCACCTGGCTTTATCTTGGATATATAATTTAATTTTGGACAACCAATTTATTGATGGATTGGAAATGAAAACAATCACTGTTTAAATAGATGCAGAAAAGTATACTTGATGGAAATCAACATAAAAAACTCAGTAAATGAAGAATTGAAAGTAATTTCTTTAACTTGATAAAGAATATCTACTTTTTAAAAAACTAGACAACAGTTACTTTAAGTGGGCTGATTTTAGAAACATGCCTTTAAAAACTCACTATTACCACTTCAATTCAATACTGTGCCAGAAGCTGTAGTCAGCAAAATACAGCAGTCAAGAGACAGTAGTGACAAAAGTCTTAGAGAGGAAGCAATACAACTGCCATTATTTAGAGGTGATATAATTATTTACAGAAAACCTTCAAAAAGTCTTCAGATGACTTAGAAATAATAGGTGAGTTTAGCAGTTAGCTTGATATAAGATTAATTTACAGAAATCGATCACACTGCATATATAAAAGACAAGGAACTCAAAAATGTATTTTTAAAAATATTTTCAAAAATATGTGCTACTTATACTAATATCATACAATATCACATATGCAGGACTAAAAATGCAAAACTTTTACAGAAAATAATTATAAAATTATTGCTAAGTGACATTAAATGAGACCTAAATAGATGGAGAAATATGCTATATTCATGGTTAGGCAGACAGTCTCATTTAAAAAAAAAAAAGTTCTTTAGTTCGATTTCTAGATTCAAGGGAATTTCTACCACATCCCAACAGCAATTTCACATAAATTCCTTCAGATTTTTTCACAGAATTAATTTAATAACCTGATTATAGTATTTATAGAAGAAGACATTTCTGAAAATGAGAAGTCAAAGCTTGCTCTAACATCTCATTAGTCATTACAAACCTATATTAATTAAATATATTCCTGGCATGGGGATAGACGTGTTCACCAGTAGAGTAAAACAGAAAGTGCAGAAACCGAACACACTTGTATGGAATTTTGGTATATCAGAGGTCTTAGAGTAGATCAGATTATAGCAGAGTGACTACTCAGTAGATGGACCTAAAAAACTGTATCCACATATGATAAAAAATAAAATTGCATTCCTACCATACACTGTTTAAAAAAAATGAACTCCACATAGACGAAGGATTTAAATGTCCAAAATAAAACTTAAAGCCCTTAGTAAAATATAGTGGTAACGATTTATTAGACCTTGGAAAAGATAAGGATTTCTCAAGAACAACAAAAGTAAGATTTTTCAGTCAGGATAAGCTAGGCTTTAAACAGCACACTCTATGTCCAGTTTTGCAAAAGAGCTGTGCTCCTTACTCAGGGACCCAGGCTGACCAAAGCTTCATCTTAATTATAAGGGCAGGGAAAAGAAAACAAGTTTAATTTCATGCTGCCTCTTAAATATTCTGCATGGAGTGACAAATGTTACCTCTGCTCCTAGCTGACTGAAATAAATCACACAACCATGAGTAAATTCACCAGGACAGTGATATATAATCCTTTCACCTGAAGGGCATCAAGTATTTGGGAAAATAATGTAGTTTTTTTTTTTTTTTTTTTTTTTTTACAAATACTAACTGTATATTTGACTATATTAAAATGATGATGTTAAAATTATGCAAAAGTAAAACAATTATAAGGGATAGCTGTAACACATTAAAATATGACATAAACCTAAGTTATCAAAGAGCATGGTACCAGTACATGAATACATAGGTTAATGAAAAAAATAGTCCAGAAATGTATGAGCAACACCTCCAAGTAGCAAAGAGCACAATACCAGATCTTGATTTCTAAATTCCATCCTTCATGAAAAGGAACCAGATCTTTTTGGAGACATGGGTTATTACAGGTCTTGGTCATGGAAGTGTAAGGTAAGCCTCAGATTCCTTTTTAGCCAAAACCAAAGAAATGCTCAAAGTCTAATGGTCTCATGTCAACAGACAGATGGTGACTTGGATGAGCTTCTACTAACCTACTTTGGAACAATTTGAAAACTGAACGGTATACTACACTAATAACAGGATCAAACTACAGAAGAATTGATAGAACTGCAAGGAAAAAAGGATGAATCCACTATCAAAGCTGGAGAATTCAACACCCCTCTATTAGAAATAGATCCAGCAGGCAGAAAACCAGTAAGCAAAAAGTTGAACTCAACAATACAATCAATTGGATATGGCTGACATCTATAGACTATTTCATCCAGCAACAGCAGAATTCACATTTTTCTCAAGCTCACTAGGAACATTCACCAAGAGAGACAACATTCTTGGCAATAAAACAACCTGAGTAGATTTAAAAGAACTGAAATTATGCAATGTCTGCTCTTGGACCACAATAGATTAAATTAGAAATCAGTAACAGTGTGACGGCTGGAAAATCCCCACATACATGGAGATTAAACAACACACATCTAAATAACACACGAGTTAAAGAATAAATCTCAAGAAATTTAAAAATATTTGAACTAAACGAAAATAAAAACAAAATGTATGGGATTCAGTGAAAGCAGTGCTTAGAGAGAAATTTATAGCATTGTATGCATTCATTAGAAAAGATCTAAAACCAATAATTAAGTATCCACCTTAGGACACTATAAAAGAAGAGCAAATTCAATTCAAAGTAAGCATAAGAAAAAATAAGAATTAGAGCAGAAATCAATGAAATTGCAAACAGGACATCAATACAGAAAACCAACAAAACCAAAAGCGAGTGTTGTGAAAAGATCAATAAAAACAATAAGACATTAGCCAGGCTACCTAAGAGAAAAAGAGAGTCACAAATGATTAAAATCAGAAATGAAGTTCAGAAATGAAGTAGGGGACGTCACAAAAGACTCCACGGACATTAAAAGGATAATAAAGGAACACTAATAACTCTATGCCCATAAATTTGATAACCTAGATGAAATGGACCAATTTCTTGAAGGACACAATCTGCCAAAATTCATGCAAGAACTAAACAATCTTAATAGGTCTGTATCTATTAAAGATATTGAATAACTAATTAATAACTTTCCAAAACAACATGAACCAGGCTCAGATGGGTTCACTGGTGAATCCTACCAAACATTTAAGAAAGATATTATTCTTATTCTCTACAATCTCTTTCAGAGGATTAAGCAGAGGGAATACTTACTAACCCATTCCAGGAGGCCAGCGTTACCCTAAGGGCAAAACAAGACAAAGACCTTAAAACAACACTACAGACCAATATCTCTCATGAACACAAATGCAAAAATCCCCAACAAAACATTAGCAATCAAATCCAAAAGAGTATGAAAAGAATTATATACAGTACAACCGAGTGGGATTTACTACAGTTATACAAGGCTGGTTCAACATTTGAAAATCAATTAATGAAATCCATCATATCAACAGACTAAAAAAGAAAAATCACATGATCATATCAATAGAAGCAGGAAAAATATCTGAAACAAATCCAACATTCATTCATGATAAAAATTCTCAACTTGATAAAGAATATCTAAAAAACACCTACAGCTAATGTGGTACTTAACAGTGGGACATGTAAAGTTTTCCCGCTACGATCAGGTACAAGGCAAGGATGTACCCTCTCGCCAATCCTTTTCATTGTCATATTGGAAGCACTTGCTAATGAAATAAGGCAAGAAAATAAAAGGTATACAGATGGGTAAGGAAGACATAAAATTATCTTTGCAAATGACATGACCACATGCAGAAACGTGAAAGAATCAACAAAAAACCTCTTGGAAACTAACAAGTGATTATAGCAAGGTTCCATAATACTGGGTTAATACACAAAAGTCAATTGCTTTCCTATATACCAACAGTGAACAAGTGGAATTTGAAATTTAAAACGATACCATTTACATTAGCACCCCAAAAAATGAATACTTAGGTATAATCTATATACAAGATCTGTATGAGAAAACTACAAAACTCTGATGAATAAAGTAGAAGAGCTCAATAAATGGAAAGAAAGACTCAGTATTGTCAAGATGTTAGTTCTTCCCAACTTGAGCTACAGAATCAATGCAATTCCAATAAAAACCCCAGCAAGTTGTTTTATGGATATCAACAAACTGATTCTGAAGTTTACATGGAGAGGCAAAAGACTCAGACTAACCAAATAATACTGAAGGAGAAGAACAAAGAGGAACAAAGTCTTAACTTTGATGTTTTGATTGATGCTTCCTGACTTCAAGACTTACAGTAATAAAGACAGTGTGGTATTGGTGAGAGAACAAACAGATCGATGACACAGAATAAACAGCCCAGAAATAGACCCTTGTAAATATAATTAACTGATATTTGCAAAGGAGCAAAGGCAATACAAGGGAGCAAAGACAGTCTCTTCAACAAATGGTGCTAGAACACTGGACGTCCATGTGCAAAAACATGAACCAAGACACAGCCCTTACACCGTTCACAAAAATTAAGTCAAAATAGATCATAGACCTAAATGCAAAACACAAAATTATAAAACTGCTACTAGAAGGGAGGCACAATAAAAATGGCAGAGTAGTAGGACGTGAAGCTCACCTTCTCCCACAAGTACATCAAAAATACATCTACATGTGGAATGATTCTCACCGAATATCTACTGAATGCTGGCATAAGACCTCAGGCTGAAAATCACCATGTAACCTGGTAGGAAAAAAGAAAAAAAAGAGTGAGAAAGGAATTGGGATGGGACCTGAGCCCCTGAGAGGGAACTGTGAAAGAAGAAATGTTCCTGCACCCTGGGAAGCCCCCTCAGGAGTGGGGAGATTGGCCCAGATAGAAGGGGAGCTTCAGAGCCTTGGAGGAGAACACAGCAGCTGGCATGCGACGGCCAGAGTGGAGGGAGAAATGCACAGACGGTCAGTGCTGCTGCCCTGCACTCTCCAGTCTGAGGTGTGGGTCCACTGGTGCAGGTGGTGGCTGGGGGCTGGAACTCGGGCTTCAGAGATCAGACCTGGGGAAAGGACTGGGGTTGGCTGTGCAGAAACAACCACCACTGCCCTCCTGGATGCCAGGATTGGTTGCCATCCACCATTGCCACCCGCCTGGACTCCAGAAGTGGTTGCGAGCTGCCTCCACTCCCATCATGTGCTCTGGGGATGTGCCTGAATTGCCACCACTGCTGAGAACCCCAGGACCGGGAACTGGCTGCTGCCTCTGTACACCCTCTATTGAAGGGATAACGACCAGCACATGCTGAAGAAACAGGCAACAGTCATCCATACTAAAAACAGGCCCTTCATCAAATATATTAAACCCACACAAGCTACACAGGGATGCCCCCCACATATAAATAGTCCTCCAGGACCACAGTAGATAATTGTTCCTCCTAAACTCACAGAGTAAGAGAAATATAAGTAAAATGAAGAAGCAGATGAACCACTCCCCGTTAAAAGACCAAGAGAAATCCCCTGAAAGAACAAACAATGAAACAGACCTCTTCAGTCTAACAGACACTGATTTCAGACAGGAGCTAATGAAAATACTGAGGGCATTAAGAAAGGCTATGGACAGAAATGGAGAGTACTATAAAAAGAAACTAGAAGTTATAAAGAGGAACCAAGAAAAGTAGAAAACTCATTGCAGAGACAAAAGCTGAGCTAAAGGCAATGAATAGCAGAATGAATAATACAGAAGAAAGAATAAGTGACCTGGAAGATAGAATAAAAGAAATCACCAAATCAGGAGAGCAGACAGAAAGCCAAATGGAAAAAAAAAAATGAAAGCAATATAAAAGACGTATGGGATAATATAAAGCATGCCAATCTATGCATAATAGGGATTCCAGAAGGGGAAGATAGAGAAAAGGGGATTGAAAATGTATTTGAAGAAATTACGGCTGAAAACTTCCCAAACCTAAAGAAGGAAACAGATATCCAGGTACAAGAAACACAGAAAGTCCCAAATAAGATAAACCCAAACAGACCTACACCAAGACATATTATAATAAAAATGGCAAAAGTTAGAGAGAGGATTCTAAAGGCAGCAAGAGAAAAACTAAGAGTTAATTAATTACAAAGGGACCCCCATAAGGCTATCAGCTGATTTCTCTCCAGAAACACTGCAGGCCAGAAGGGAGTGCAAGATATATTCAAAGTCCTGAAAGGGAAAAATCTGTAACCTAGGATACTCTACCCAGCAAGATTATCATTTAGAATAGAAGAAGAGAGAAAGAATTTCTCAGAGAAGCAAAAACTAAAAGAATACAGCAATACTAAACCTATCCTAAAGGAAATATCGAAAGGTTTTCTCAAAACAGAAAAGAAGAATCTACAAGAAAGAGAAAAATCACCATTGAAAAATCACTTAAATAAGCCAGTACACAGATTAAAAAGAAAAATCAAAAAATGTCTGTGAAAGTGATAATAACCACAATGAACAGCAAAAGTATGAACATGAAGCTGTAAAAGAGGACATCAAAATCATAAAATGTGGGGGATGAGACTACAAAAATGTAGGTTTTTTCTCTCGAGAATGTGTTTGAGCCTATATGACTACCAGTCTAAGGCAAGTAGATACAGGAAGGGGTTAACATACTTGAAAAACAGGGTAACCACAAATCAAAAACATACAATAGATTCACAAAAACCAAAAAGAAGAGAACATAAGTATAATACAAAAGAAAATCATCAAACCACAAAAGGAAAAACAAAAAAGGGACAATGAAGAAATATAAAATCAATGGGAGAACAAGGTTTAAAATGGCAATAAATACACATCTATCAATAATTACATTAAATGTCAATGGACTAAATGCTCCAATCGAAAGACACAGAGTGGCAGACTGGATAAAAAAAAACAAGAGCCTACAATATGCTGCCTACAGGAGACCCATTTTAGGGAAAAGGACACACATAGATTGAAAGTGAGGGGATGGAAAAAGATATTTCAAGGAAATGGAAATGACAAGAAAACGGGGGTTGCAATACTCATATCAGACAAAATACGCTTCAAAACAAAGGCCAGAAAGAAAGATAAAGAAGGACATTATATAATGATAAAAGGATCAATATAAGAAGAGGACATTACACTCATCAACATACATGCACCTAATACAGGAGCACCCAAATACATAAAACAAGTACTAACAGACATAAAGGGAGAAACTGACAGGACACCACACTCACATCAAAGGACAGATTTTCTAGACATAGAATCAATAAGGCAACAGAGACCCTAAATGATACAACAGAACAGTGAGACTTAACTGATAATTTCAGGACATTACATCAGAAAAAACTAGAATACACATTCTTTTCAAGTGCACATGGAACATTCTCTAGGACTGGCCACATACTAAGGCACAACACAAGCCTCAACAAATTTAAGAATACAGAAATTATCTCAAGCATCTTTTCTGACCACAATGACACGAAAGTAGAAATTAACCAGAAAAAATGAGAACAAAACAATTACATGGAGACTAAACCACATGCTACTAAAAAACCAATGGGCCAACGATGAAATCAAAGAGGAAATTTAAAAGCACCTTGAGACAATGACAATGAAAACACAACCATACAAAATCTATAGGATGCAGCACAAACAGTTCTTAGAAGTTCATAGTAATACAAGCCTTCATCAAAAAACAAGAAAAATCTCAAACAACCGAACCTACCACTTAAAAGAATTAGAAAAAGAAGAACAAACAAAACCTAAAGTCAGCAGAAGGGAGGAAAGAATAAAGATCAGAGAGGAAATAAATAAAATAGAGATTTTTTTTAAAAACTATAGAAAAAAATCAATAAAACCAAGAGCTGGTTCTTTGAAAGGATGAACAAGATTGACAAACCTCTGGCCAGGCTCACCACTTATATGTGGAATCTAAAATATGACACAAATGAACCTATCTATGAAACAGAAATAGAATCACATACATAGAGAACAGACTGGTGGTTGCCCAGGGGGAGGGGGTTGGGGGCGAGATGGAGCAGGATATTGGCGGTAGCAGATGTAAGCTTTTATATATAGAATGGATAAACAACAAGGTCCTACTGTATTGCACAGAGAACTATATTCAATATCCTATGATAAACCATAATGGAAAAGAATATTTTTGAAAAGTGTATGTGTGTGTGTGTGTGTGTGTATACATATATATATATATATATATATACTTTTTAAAAGTATTATTTTCATGATGGGGTGTGTGTGTGTGTGTGTGTGTATGTATGTGTATATATAAACAGAAACACTTTGCTATACAGCAGAAATTAACACAACATAGTAAACCAACTACACTTCAGTAAAAACAAAAACCCTAAAAAACTCCTAGAAGACAACATAGGAGAAAACCTAGATGACCTTGGGTATGGTGATGCTTTTTCAGATAGAACACCAAACACATGACCCATGAAAAAAATAACTGATCAACTGGACTTTATTTAAAATTTAAAACTTCTGTTTTACCAAAGATGATATGAAGAGAATTAGAAAACAAGGTGCAGACTGGAAGAAAATATTTGCAGGACACATCTGATAAAATACTGTTATCCAAAATATGCAAAGAACTCTTAAAACTCAATAATAAGAAAACAAACAACCCAAGTAAAAAATGGGCCAACTTTAACAGACACCTCACCATAGAAGATAGACAGATGGCTAATAAGCATATGGAAAGATATTCCACCTCATATATCATGAAAACAGTGCAACACAAAACAATGAGATTATCACTATGCACCTATTAGAAGGGCTATAATCTGAAACACAGACAACGCCAAATGCTTGCGAGGCTGTGGAGTATCAGAAACTCATACATTGCTGGTGGGAATGCATAATGGTTCAGCCCCTTAGTAAGAAACTGCCAACCTATCTTCCAAAGTTAAACAGTCTCTTACCATACAATCTAGCAACTGCACTCCTTGGTATTTACCCAAAGGAGTGGAAAACTTAAAGAGACACAAAAACCCACATGTGGATGCCTATATCAGCTTTATTTATAATTGTCAAAACTTGGAAGCAAACAAGATGTCCTTTAGTAGGTGAATGGAAAAACTAAGTGTGGTACATCCAGACGATGGATTATTCTTCATCACTAAAAAGAAATGAGCTATCCAGCCATGAAATGACAGGAAAGAACCTTAAATGCTTACTAAGTAAAAGAAGCCAATCTGAAAAGGCTATATACTGTATGATGACATTCATTTCCAGGACACGACATTCTGAAAAAGGTAAAACTATGGAGACAAGAAAGATCAGTGGTTTCTAGGGAAGGGAGAAGAGAGAACAGGGAAAGCACAAACGATTTTTAGGGCAGTGATATTATAATGATGCATGTATGTCATTACACTTTTGTCCAAACCCATAGAATGTACAACATCAAGGGTTCACCCTGAGGTGAACTATGGACTTCGGATGACTATGACATGTCAATGTAGGTACATCCTTAGTTAAAAACAAATGCTACCACTTTGGTAAGTGATATCGATAATAAATAGGAGAGGCTATGCATGTGCGGGGGCAGAGGGTATATGAGATATCTCTATATCTTCCTCATTTTTGCTGTAACTTAAACTCCTCTAAGAAATTGAGTCTTCAAATGCTAAAGGAACTTCTCTGGGCTGGAAACACAAGAGAAGGAAAAGACCTACAATAATAAACCCAAAACAATTAAGAAAATGGGAATAGGAACATACATATCGGTAATTACCGTAAATGTAAATGGATTAAATGCTCCCACCAAAAGACACAGACTGGCTGAATGGATACAAAAACAAGACCCATATATATGCTGCCTACAAGAGACCCACTTCAGACCTAGGGACACATACAGACTGAAAGTGAGGGGATGGAAAAAGATATTCCATGCCAATGGAAATCACAAGAAAGCTGGAGTAGCAATACTCATATTGGATAAGATGCTCTTTAAAATAAAGACTATTACAAGACAAAAGAAGGGACACTACATAATGTTCAAGGGATCAATCCAAGAAGAAGATATAACGATTGTAAATATTTATGTACCCAACATAGGAGCACCTCAATACATAAGGCAAATACTAACAGCCATAAAAGGGGAAATCGACAGTAACACAAACATAGTAGGGGACTTTAACACCCCACTTTCACCAATGGGCAGATCATCCAAAATGAAAATAAATAGGGAAACACAAGCTTTAAATGATACATTAAACAAGATGGACTTAATTGATATTCATAGGACATTCCATCCAAAAACAACAGAATACACATTTTTCTCAAGTGCCCATGGAACATTCTCCAGGACAGATCATATCTTGGGTCACAAATCTAGCCTTGGTAAATTTAAGAAAATTGAAATCGTATCAAGCATCTTTTCCGACCACAACGCTATGAGACTAGATATCAATTACAGGAAAAGATCTGTAAAAAATACAAACACATGGAGGCTAAACAATACACTACTTAAAAAGGAAGTGATCACTGAAGAAATCAAAGAGAAAATCAAAAAATACTTAGAAACAAAGGACAATGGAGACACGACGACCCAAAACCTATGGGATGCAGCAAAAGCAGTTCAAAGAGGGCAGTTTATAGAAATACAATCCTACCTTAAGAAACAGGAGACTAGATATCAATTACAGGAAGAAACATATGTGCCTCCGCGATTAGGTGGTATGATAAACATTTGCTGTGTGAAGCCCACATGCATTGCTATTAGCAACAGGCAGTAGGAATATGGAGATGGCACACTGGGGGTGAATTAAGTAGTTCTTTGTCTTTACTGTGTACCTCCTTAAATACTTTATTGATACTTGGTTCTTTATTAATTCCATAAGGTTCACTGAGTATCACTTTGCGTCAAACGTCTGCAAAAATCTACTGGCTGTGTGGGTTGATCTATTCCTGGGAGTAGAGTATCAGCACTCTAATAAACCTGGATGTTTTGAGCTGTTTGTAAGAGCAATTGGACATGCTTTGAAAACCCTGGAGGAGGAAAGAGCAACTTAAGTTTAGAAGGTATTAGTACCTTTTTTTTCCAAGTACAACTCCTAGACTAAGGAGGAGTCAGATACTTCATCTTCCTTCCCACTTTTCTGGGTGATGAGGAAAATTTAAAGTGTGTGTCTCCAAACAAAGCTTTTCTTTTAAAAAGTTTAGGTAATTCTCTGGGAGGTAACATACAAAGGCAGATGCATTTCTATAGAATAACAAGCATTCCTAAAACTATTCGTGAAATAAAACTATTTGTGCAATAATTATCATTGTAGATAGCAATTAGACAGGTGATTTTATTCCGGAAAATTTTCACATTTTAAAACTCAGAGAGAGAAATAAAAGACACATGCTTATATTCTTATCATCCCTCCAATCTACTTGTTGGATTATTATTCATCTTTTTGAGCGTAATGCTCACAGGTGCAAGGTCAACTGTGGGCTGGCTAGACGGCTGTGTTGAACTTACCTGTGTTTAGTCACATCTGGAATCAGCTGACTCTTCACTGGGGCGACTACGCTCATCCACGTTTCTCATCCTGCAACAGGCTGGCCAGGGCATGTTCCCATGGTGACAACAGAGGCCTAAGAGGAAAGCAGAAATACGGAAGACTCAGTGGTGGCACACCACCAGCTGGCAAGTCACGTGGCCAAATGCGGCATTAATGGAGAACAGCATTACAATGTGTAGATACAGGAAGAGGAAATAATTGGGGCTAGTTTTACAATCTACCACTGGCACTTATGTCTGTAACCTTAATCAGTGGTTTTTGAATAATAAGGCCAATTTTTGCCACCTCACAGCCCTTCCCACTTCATCATAGTAGTTTAGGTTCTCTCACCTCATCCCCATGAGGGCTGTTTCACCCTCAAGGCCTGAGGGAAAGAATTCTAGCAGTGTGTTGGCTAGTTGGTAAATACTGGCATCTATTTCTAACTTGACAAACATCACTTCATTTTTGTATTATGGGTGGTCATTATTTCAGATAAGTATGTCTTCTTCAGCAATGATATGTCTTGAGGTTAATAACATGTCTTAAACAGCTGAATTTTTCTCATAGAATTTAACCTGCTCATAGTAGGTGCTCAATAATCAGCAGTTGTTTAATGGATATGTCACTTCTGAGGTGAACAAAGAATCTTTTATTTCAAGGATAAAAGTCCAGGCTAAAGACAGAGTATTCAAATATGGACTTTCTAGAGGCAGTACAGAAACATACTGGCTAAGAAAAAAAACTAAAGCATTTAATTAAATATTAATTTCTTCTTTCCCTCGATGGAACACTTTTTTAATTGACCTAGCAGAAGCTTATTATGAAGCCTAGAAAAAGCAACTGCTGTTATTTTAAAACAGTGGTATTCTGTGCTGACTTCAAACTATACTCACCTGGGGAGATTTTTAAACAATACCAATGCCGGGGATTCACCCTAGATCAATTAAATCAGTATTTCTGGAGGTGAAGTCTAGGGATGGATATACTTAAAAGCTCCCTAGATGATTCTAACGTGAAGCCAAGGTTGAGGACAGATGCTTTAAACTCTTCTAAAAATACCAACAAGAAAGTTTGGAAATTGAGCAACACGCCTGGAAGCAACACATGGCTGTGAAGTTGGATACTGCTAAACAACCCTGGCAGATGAAACTGTATCCTAATTAATTGGTCTTCCTAAGTCCATTATGGGCCTTCACCTGGCAGCATTCTCAAAACAGATTTTGGAAATGCTGAATTTCAGTTATTATAACGTAGTTCATAGATGCTGGCCAAGCAGACTTACAATTTGACTTGTACTGTGATATACAATTGATTTGATATCACTGGGCTGTAGATCTCCTGATGAGAGCTGACAAAGACCAGCTGAGGCTTTAGCTAAATGATGTGTGAGACCACTGGAAGACAATTGGAAACTAATGAGATGATTAAAGCTTTCAGGTATGTGAGTTTATCAGCTACCTGCTGAGACCCTCTCACTGTAGAAGAGAACGCCCTGGCTCAAGGCCCTCTTTTCCATCTTAGGTGCAATCAAGGTTAGTGATATTCTGTTAAGTATCGTCTCTGCTTATTTTTGGAGGTGAAGTTGGAGAAAAGTGGGAGCCAGTAGGTATATCTTCCATCCCACGTTTATATATACTCTGGTCTAAGAAGTATTCTTATTCTCACTTGCATATAGTGGCACAGGCATGATTTATTAAGGGATTTTGGGCCATAACTTGAAACCCTGTGGCCACATGGGATTGTACTTACTGCTCCATAAACTGCTGACCCTGACTGAAATTCCCTGACCCCATCTCTGGCCAAAGCTGGCAACATTCTACCTTTTACCCAGAGCAGAGTGGCTGTGGTAGGAGAAACGAGGTATGAGGCTATACTTTAAAGTCAAGGTAAAATCAGGTTTTAAATTCTAAAAAATTCAATTGGATTTGGCAGTTCCAACTTCAGGGAATTCAAAATACCCCATGATGAGATGGTATCAGACTGGAATGGAATATATTGGCAAAATATAAGTGCGTAAATAAAACAATCAAGGGTTATTGAGCTACTGAAAAGTGTGAACAAATTAAAATTTCCACTAAGACCGGACTAGAGGAGTGATTCTCCATATCAGCCTCAAGAAATTCTCCAGAGAACAAGTGTCCCAATGTCATATACATATAGAAAATGCTGCAAACCACACCCCCTTCTTAGAGTGTCACTGTATAGATGATCAGAGTAAAGGCCCAGAGATATAATACAGTAAATAAGAAGGTTTGAGCTTGCTTATTCTGGAGTTTAAAGTGAGAGCACTTTGTCATACGCCGATTACATCTTGGGGAGCACTGAACTGGTGCTGTTCATGTAATTAATCACAGAGAGGTATATAAATTAAATGAACTACAAAGCCACACACTATGAGTAAAATTGGATAATTTACCCTTTTTTGAAATTCAGCAACAAATTTTAGGTGTGGAGATTATTTCTTTCTCTTAGTTTTCACCATCCACAAGAATATAGCTACTAAGCTACACTGCTGGATTTAAATCTATAGTTCTCAGGCAACTTAGGGCAGAAATTCAAGAGTATGATATACAGGTCACTCACCTTTGAATGTAATCCAGGTTTGCAGTGTCACTTGGCAAATATGGCACTTAGAATTTTATAATACTCTTTGTGCAATTAAGCCAGAACAGGTCATCTATAATACAACTACAGTTGTCTGGTATCCACAGGGGATTGGTTTCAGGACCAGCTGTGGATACCAGAATCCACATATGCTCAAGTCCCATAGTCGACCCTCCATCTGTGAGTTCCACATCCACGAATTAGACCAACCACAGATTGTGTATTAAGTTTGTGATCTGTGGCTAGTTGCATACATGGTTGTACAACCGTGGCTATGGAGAGCCGACTGTATATCCAAAAAAAAAAAAAAAATCCACACGTAGGTGGACCCATGCAGTTCAAACCCATGTTGTTCAAGCGTCAACTTTATTTCTTTCTATAAAATAGTTTTCTCTCTCTCTCTATCCCTTCCTTTTTTCTTTCATTCTTGTACCCCTTCTGGTTTCCTTTCTTTCATTATTCTATGTCTTCTTTCTTTCTAAAAATAACCTATTTTACAACATCCTAATTCAAATCCTTTAGGCTCAAATCCTTTAGAAATAGGTTCATTTAGATTCTGTTTTACTCGAAACCCGTTATTTCAAAATACAACTGTTGATACTAAAGTGGATTATTATAGTGTTTCTGTAACACTTAGCTTACTCCACGTGTTACCACTAGAAAGAATTACTTAATATCGATGTAGTTTCATTAACAGCATTTGAATATGAAGGTGTAGTAAATTCTTTTATCTTGCAGATAAAGAATGAGGTTCTAGCTCAAGATGGTGACTAGGAAGATCCTGAACTCACCTCCATCCCTGGACAAACTGGGTCTACAGCTACCTTTAAAACAATTTCCTCCTTCAAAAACCTCAAGGCTGGCTGAGTGATGACAATACACCAGGTAGATGAAGATGAACAACATATCGCAGTAGGTAGGAGAGGCTGGAACCCAATCTCACCATAAACCCCACCCCCTGGCATGGTGACCCACAACCAGGAGGGAACTCAAAACCCAGAGCTTCTCCCCGAGGAGGGAAAGGTTTGAATCTCACATGGGTCACCTCAGCTTTTAAGACCTGCACCTGAGAGACAAGCCCCAGAGTTTTAAAACCAATGGGACTTACGTCCCAAGACATATAAGACTAGTGATCTCAGAAGCTGCTCTTACAGTGTTCGCACGCTCAGACTCACTGACCCCAGGGCCCACCCAGCTCAGAAGCAGCTGATCATGCGCAGACCTAAAATGAAGGAGGCTCGTGTGCTCCTATTAAAGTGTCAGCCTCAGGGGCACACATCTAATTCAATAGACACAGCTAGGAGCCTGCTGGAACACTCTCCAGGACAGAGACTGGCAGGTGCCATCTTTGCACTCTCCCTTTGCTGTATCTCCTGGTAGGGAGCTTTTACACATCTGGTGTAATGATTTTTGTGGCTGCCACCAGGGGACACCTCTAGACCATCTGATCCTGGAGGTCAGGGAGCTTGCATTCCTGGTCTCATGGGATTGTAGTAATCAGTATCACAGAGAAAGGAGTTCATACCCCTGTCTGATGCCCCGATTTTTGCGGTTGCTGCCAGGGGACACCTCTACATTGCCTGGCTCTGGTGGCCAGTGGGGCTTACGCTTGTGGGTCCAGTAGGACTGCAACCAATGGAGAAAAAGTTCTTAAACAGCTACCACCCCCGGGCCACAACAAGAGGAGAGAGACCCAAGAGCTCCATCTTTCTGTGAGAAAGGCCTATTAAGTAATCATGGCTGTTGCTGGAGGGTCAGGCTTCAGTTTTGGCACACATTGGTGAAGCTGCTGTGGAAAACAGTATGGAAGTTCCTCACAGAATTAAAAATAGAACTACCATATGATCCAGAAGTTCCACTTCTGGGTATTTATCCAAAGAAAACAAAAACACTAACTCGAATAGATATCTGTACCCCATGTTCACTGTATCATTATTTATAATAGTCAAGATGTGGAAACAATCTGCGCTACCATTGATGGATAAAGTAATTGTATTACACACACACACACACACACACACGCAGTGGAATAGTATTCAGCCATAAAAATAAGAACGAAACTTGCCATTTGTGGCCACATGGATGGTCAGTGAGGGGGTTATGGCTAAGTGAAGTAGGTCAGGCAGAAATAGACAAATACCATATGATGTTTATGTGTACAATTTAGGGGAAAAAACCCCAACCTCATAGATACAGACTGGTGGTTGCCAACATCAGGGGTGGTGGGTGGGAAAAAAAAAAAGAATACTATAAGTCTCACTTATTTCATTTCTAGCACTCCATCCTAGGGAAAAAATGATGAGAAATGCTTTTACATTAGACTATCTATTATACATATCTACTTATCACCTCAACAGGGCAGTTTTGATAATAAACCACTCTTTGGATGATATTTAGAGGAAGGGGTATTATAAAAGGCCATGCGATGACTTTTTAATGTCAGACAGAGTGCCATCAGTCAACAGGCAGAGCATAAATGAGTCTTTCTAAGTGAATGTTAGGCAAAGGTAAAAATATAAGATGTGTATATAACATCACAGTAGTATACACACATCATTGATAAAAGTGATTTCTGATTTAATATGTTTCTAATAAACAGTATTCCTTTGGTAAAAAGTATATGATAACATCGAGAAGTAATACACTTGTATGAACTACAAGCCTGACACTGTTTCAGGTGCTTTGCATGTATTAGTTTAATATCCAAAATGCTTTTATGAGCTGTAAAGAATATCAGTTCCCTGGCATCGTACCACTAGTCTACGCCAGTAGTGGTAGCAAAGATTTTTGGTGTGACCCCCTAGGTGGGACCTGAATGCAGACATAATAAATCCATAGACCATAAACTCACCCACTACACTATACTAGCTTTTGCTTTCAAAGTATATGAAGGATACAGACCTACCATTAAACACCCCAGCCATTGCTTCCATAACTATACTGGTACTTGTAATCACATCTCAAATTCTGTTTCCAAAATGTCACAATATGCCAAGAAATGTTTCGCTGCCTGCAGCTTTTACTGAAAGCTATATTTATATTGGTGCTTAGTCATGGTGACGCTGCAACCAACAATTTTATGTAAGTACAAAACACTGAAATATATTTCAGCTGAAATCTCAAGAAATATAGCACTTAAATTACTTGAGTGGTAGATATGTTACATTTTATGATCAAACCCAGAAATGTTACATACACAAATTACATTCGTTTTTAGGAAAAGGGAATTTTTGATTTCTATAAATATCTAGAAACTTATAAAACTCTGGGTTGTAAAACTGCAATTTTATGAAACAAATGTGATTTAATTCATAAAGACAAAACAATAGGAAAATTCATTTTAGTTGCTTGTAAATGTGGTAATTGAGAGAAATTTTGGCATGAATGATAAAAATCCCTTGGTAGCAAGGTATTTAAGTCACTGGTACATGAAACTAAAAGATTCTCTTTGGACTTTAAGGCTCTTTAATCAGAAGGCAGGTAATATAATACAATTAATGAAAAAATTTGGTAGAAAAATGTATTTGAATCAAAATTAAAGGAATTGACTGAAACATTTCACATAAAAAAGTAGAATTCACTAGTTTGAAAATGTATATGTTAAAGAATATGTTGCTTATACTTTAAACATTCTATGATTCTAGGAATGGGAACAGTTTAAAAATCTGTGTGGTAATAAAGTTTTTAAAAATCCAAAACATGCTTTCCTACTGATAACGAGAGTTATTTAAAGAAGAATTCATGGAAATACATTTGTCCTAGCATAAAATGAAACTTAGAACTATTAATGCACAGATCATTTATAAACAAATGCCTGTAGATTTTGAAAAATCCTAATTTTCTGATTATAATGATTCTTTATTCTGCAATGACTTGACGAATTCCACTACTGAATTAGTGAAACACAAATAATTTAGGTAAGCAAAGCTTTTTGTCTCGGTATACTTTCTTATCTGTCCCAATTTCCAAATGCCCTATAAATTCAGTGCTGAAAGACTTTCCTCCAGACTCTACTTTCTTAATTTCAATTAAGATACTTTGATTTATATATAAAAACAAACATTTATATAGTGAACCTACTTTTTAAAAAAGTTTCCTAAATAGTACAGTTTTAAAAATTATAAAATGATAAATGCCATCCCTCGTTGTTTCAAAAAATGATATGAGAAAAAGAAAATCAAAGTAGTCAATAAAGTATTGACCATCATTTCTCAAATCTACCAAATTGATGAAATAATTTGAGGAAGACTGAATCATTTTATTAAATGACATATCCTTTCATAATTTAATGAAGGACTACTATAACATGAAAAATGAATACTGATGGAAATCCTGTCAATGCAGCTCCAAGAAACTATGGTTTGTATTTACAAAATACAAAATAATGCAATTATCTTTAAAAACTAGTCATGGAGGGATAAAGAAAGATAGAATTTTCCAGAAAATGGCATGGTCCCCAAACTTTTCTAAGGTCCCTAGCCTGTCAGAAAGTGACCTTTCTTACTACCTGTGAGACTGGGACCTTATAAACCAGATACCAAGTCAGTTTTCTTAGGAGGGCTTTGTAGTCATTTGGTCAACATATGAAGTCAATACTTGTTCTTTAAGAGTGGGCTTAGGGCTTCCCTGGTGGCGAAGTGGTTGAGAGTCCGCCTGCCGATGCAGGGGACACGGGTTCGTGCCCCGGTCTGGGAAGATCCCACGTGCCGCGGAGCGGCTGGGCCCGTGAGCCATGGCCGCTGAGCCTGCCCGTCCGGAGCCTGCGCTCCACAACGGGAGAGGGCACAGCAGTGAGAGGCCCAAGAGTGGGCTTATTATGCCTGATTTGATGAGAGTCACTTGCAAATATGATGTTCTAAGTATGGCCATGATTGTACAAGCAATTTGTTCAATTATATATCTGGGAATAAAGGAGGACAAATTCTTATTGAACCTGTACAAATAAGTAAATAACACTGCTATGAAAGGTAAGGGCACTCAAGTAAAAAGTACTATTTGTTTCTGAACTCTGAGAGGCCAGTGAGAATCAAATAACATTAAAACGTTTCATTTTGCTTTATAGAAGCACAGTCTACTAGATTAAGTGTTAGGAATAGCTTAAGAAAAAAATGCATGAGACTTCCTTCCATAACATTAAAAATGAAACATTAAAATAATTCCAATAATGTTCCCAACAAATAACTATAAAAAGATTGTTTTCCTCAGTCCTAAATGATGAATTTTGTTTCATCGGGACTCAAGTCAGCCATCTGATTTCACAAAGTCTGTTTGCTTCTGGACTAAAAAGGGTCCTAGAAATCCTCACTTACTCCATAGCATAAAGTCAAAGTTGTTAAGCAATGCCAACCGGGCAGCTTGTAGCCCAAAGTCTATTCTTTGACATATCAATAGTTCAGAGTACTTGTTAGAATCCTTTCCAAAAGGCTCTAAGACTGTCCTTCTTTGTTGAAGACACACATTTTAGCTTCTAAATTATACCAGAGACTTGAGGCAAACACCTAGGAGCAGAAAAGCATTTGATGAGACTGAGAGGCCGTGGTTAATTGAACACAATGCTAATAATATCATAGTTTTCTATTGGGGTACAGTAAATAACTATTTCATAAAGATTTAATCAATAGTTCCTCTAAGCCTAAGAATGCATTACGGCAGCACAGGCATCGGCAAATCTCTAAGCCTTCCCATAAAATTTAAAATCTCGGTAATATTTACATTGATAATATTTTAACTATAAAAATTTAACCTTAGGAAAACCAAGTATCTCTTCTGATTTGACAATTTTGTTCACACAATTCTTACAATAATGTTAATTAAGACGGAGTTACCAAACAAACCTATTTATAGCATCTTTTCTTTTATAAGGTAAATAATAAATCCTTGTGATTTTCCAAGGGCCTCCTGGAGAATCTGTAAGATCTCTTTAAATATGAATGTTAGACTTGAAGTTTTATTTTTTTCTCAACTTAGATCCTATCTTGGGCAAGTAAAATCAAAGGAATTGTCAAGATCTGATCAATTGTTTAAGACAGGATGATGGATGCCTGAGAAACAATACGTGGTTACCTATTCAATCAAAGTGACAGTAAAATATTTTTAAATAATTATTTAAGAAGGTAACACAGTTGTAAGGAACTTTATCTTTTTGACATTTTTGAAGAATCTGTGCTGCTTTCATTGTTAATTAAATAATAAAGCAAAACAGAAAACTATTTTGGTGAGACAGGGATTACCTACAGAAAGTAAATAATAACCTTTATCACTTCCTGTTAAGATCTCTAACACACCTTAATCATTTTAACAAAGGTAAAAGTCACAGTATACTCTTGCATTTATATTTTGGGCAGTAAAAGTTTCAATGTTCATTTTTTGTATAAATAACCTCATCTAAAATGAGCCAACTTTGGCAAAATTTTAATATATTTCATTGTTCCTTTTCATGCTGAATTATTATAAACTAAGTTGAGTAAAAACTACCTTTCTTTAAACCTTCTACAATTTTCTATAGCCGTTAAGATTTTGTCACTCACTAAACCATTTGACATTCTGGAACAGCTGGAACCTTTCAAACAAAATGACCCTCTTTTTCTCTTGATAAGCAAAACCACAACCTATTATCGTACATACTAAGTATATTTATCTTGGTACTCTTCCTCCTAATATAGTCTCAACCAACCATAATAATCGTAACTTTTAATAAAGAAAATGAACTTCTATTTCACAGAAAAATAGTGAGAGGTCTATTATTTGAGAACTCTCTATCAAATACTTTAGCAGACTAAGAAAACTCATTCCCTGCCGCCACACATAGCACTTTTACACCTTCATAAAGTACCTTAAATTAACATGTTCATTAACATTACCCAAAGATATAGCCACTGTAAGGCATATAAAAATAATAAGTAAAATAATATAAACTTAAAATTATGTTTAGTAATCAATGTTTGAGTATTCACTTTTACTTAGAAATTATCTAGGCATCTAATCATTATCTATTAATTAACTCAATTTAATGTTAATCCAAATTTGTAAATTATATTTAAACTGAAACACCACAACACATAATCACTGTCGATATCAAAAAGTGTCAGAATAATGATTCAATTTAGCCACACACAAACTAATCTCTTTCATAATTGTAAATGTTTTCTAGGAGTAATATTAACTTATTTGATCCGTAAACCAATATAAGAAGCCTAGAAGTTCAGATCAACTTGTCACTTCAAGAGAAAGCAAACCCAAACAAAAACAAAATGCTTGGATTAGAAAGCATACTGATAGACTGAAGGAAAAGACAAGAGAGTTACTATTTATTATTTTAGCCAAAACTACTAACCCAGTCTACTCTGTCTAAAGATTCATTTAATTATGTAAACTTAGATTAAAAATGTTTTTAAGCCAGCAATTTCTGTATTTTTCTGGTGTGCGTTGCACATTTAGAGTTATTAGGTCAGGTGTTTTTTTTTCCTATGATTTTAAGGAAGAATATTAGATTTATATAAGGGCTCTTTTACCTCTATAAACAAATCAGAATAGAATTGCTTTAAGTTTAAGGGACATAATAATAGAACGTATTAATTCTCTATTGAAGTAGGAAAACATTTCACACTGACTTCATGAAAGATAAAGTCCTTTTATCAAGTACAGGTGCATAGACACAGAGAGTACCTAGAGCATCTGTTTCATAACTTCAGCTACAGGGGAACATTAAGCACCAAAACTCCCCAGTTAAAATCTCAGAGAGATGTTTTTCCTTCTAATTGGCACAAAATTCTTAATTGACGTAAGCTCAAAAACAGACAAACAAAAACCACAAAAGATTAACAAACTATATTCTCCATTATCTCTCTCACATCAGAGAATAGATCTCTATCATCGATCTAACCTATATCACCAAGTGGTGAGACCATAAGAGCAAATTTCCAATCGCTGCTGTCACCAAGAGAAAATAACTTATCAGTTGAGTGCAAAACAGAAACAAATATAAAAACACAAAATCAACAGAAAGGAAAAAAAAAAAGCAACTTAGGAAAAACTGAGGTTCGGCAAAGTGGAAGTACTATTGTTATTTGGAATTCAATCCAGGAGTCAGGAGAAGACAGGCCTGGAACTAACCAGCCCACATGGTTTAGTTTACTTGTCTCCATCAGGTCAGTCCACTGGGGCATCTCAGTGAAACCTCCAACATGGTTCAGGTATAATTTTCAAAAAGATAAAATCATTACTCTAAGGCATATAGCCCAAAGATCATTTGAAAAGTTAGGGACATAGGCAGTTTACCAAAGAAATGGTAGAATTAGATTTTGGGTGAGATAAGAAGCTTGTTAATGTCTAACACAGCCATAAACCATTAGGGATTATCTGTTCCAACAGACAGAAATGACTTTCATCTCTACCAGTTAACCTCTGCTTTACAAAACTATAAAATAGCCCAGACAACAGAAAGGCAAGCCCAGTAATATCTTTTCCCCCTTGTCAAATTTCAGAGAATTTTCCTGACAGATTTCACCTATGTTTACCTCCACTGGTTGAGAAGAGAGTTAATATAATTTCAGGCAAGAAGTCGATGAAGCATGGGGCATGAGAACTTAGGGTAACTGTCTCTATCTAAAGCCAAGTTACCAAGGCTCCACCTGGATGTGAAGGAACAATTTACAGCATGTGAGGAATACCCTCACACAATTCTTAGAGCTAACTATCGGCTGAGCTAATTAAAAGAAGATTAAGACATTTTACAAACTAACTTAGTCTCTTTAAAGAAAGTTAAGGAAAAAAAAATGTCTATAAAAGTCCTAGAATATCAAGTCTACCTTCCTTAGACCTATAACAAAAATAATATACCCCCATATATTATATTTCTTCAGAAATGTTATGCATTGAAATATTAACCTCCTCACAACCCCCAACACCACTACTACTTGCTAAGGTCATCTAGAATATTATGATACACTCAAGACCTATACCAATTCCTGGAAGCTTCTGTCCCTCTTTCTCTGGCCACCACCAGATCTGAAGGGTAACTGGATTAGAAAAAAAATGTGAACATTATACTTAGTATATAGCTCTCATATAGAAACTCTGAGACAAGCAGGTCTCAGATATATTAGGAAAGAATCAAAGATCATTCATACACATTAAACTAGGGCAAACAGATGGTATTCATGGAACTTCCCACTACCTTACTTGTGAATAAGGTGAAATGAAATATATATGCAAAAATTAAAAAAATTGGAAATTCAGGAGCATAATTTGAAAAAGAGGGGAAAAAGAGAAATAAAAATTATGACATAACCAACCAGACAACCCAACAAAATCCCCAGAATAAATGATCTGCACTAAAGAATAATTTTTACCAGCTTTAACCGAGGCATAATTAACAAAAAAGGTATATATTTAAAGTGTATAACAAGATTTGACATACACAGACCTTGTGAAATATTTACTACAATCAAGTAAATTAACACATACATTACCTCACATTTCCCATTTTTGTGTGTGTGATTAGAACACTTAGGAACTACTCTTTTAGCAGGTTTCAATTAAACACTATTATTACTATAGGCACCATGCTGTACATTAGATCCTTAGAACTTATTCATATTCTAGGTTCAGGTTTGTACCATTTGATCAACATTTCCCAAGTTCCCCCAACCCTCAGCCCTTGGAAACCACCATCCACCATTCTACTGTTTCTCATACAAAAAGAGATGAGATTTGTGGTTATCAGAGGTGGGGGGTTGGAGGAGGGGGAATTGGGGGAAGGTAGTCAAAAAGTACAAACTTCCAGTTATAAGATAAAGTACTAAGGATGTACTGCAGAACATGATGACTATAGTTAATACTGCTATATGATATACAGGATAGTTGTTAAGAGAGTAGATCCCAAGAGCTCGCATCAAAAGGAGACTTTTTTTTTCTTTTTATTGTATCTATACAAGATGATGAGTGTTAACTAAACCTACTGTGATAATCATTCCACAATATATGTAACTCAAACCATCATGCTGCATACCTTAAACTTATACAGTGATGTACATCAATTACTTCTCAATATAACTAGAAAGAAAATAAAAATAAATAAAATATTTTAAAAATCAAGATCACAGTACAGAGTTTAACAAATGCTTAGTGAAGACTGAAGATAAATGAGGGATCGGGAGGCTAAGGCCTAAGGAAAATATGAAGAATAGAGAGAGAAATTTATCTCAGAAACACAAAGTACAATTAGAGTTGCATTTGTTTACGTTTTGGGAAAAGAATAAGTCCCAGTTTCTCCTAAATATTTGAGTGACTTATTTAAAACTGTAGAAACATTTTCTATGTGATATCTCAAGTTTCTAACTTAAATACTGTATTGGAAGTCACCCATATTATAATCATGATTCCTTTAATTTTTTATTTGATTTGTCTATCAATTCTCTGATTTCCACTGCTACCAATTATCTTCCATGTGATTGATCTAAAATAGTTACAGCTTAGCAGATTTTATATTGTTACTGAATATGTATATAACTTTTATTGCAATTTATTTTTTTAAAATCTTGTTTCACTGTTTTACAAAGAATTTTAACTTTTAAGCATGTCTCAATGTTTCATTTGTTTTCACTTACAGTAAGATATACTAATGTCAGGTATATCTTTTGTAGATCAAAAGCAAAGCTAGATAATTAATGCATCCATCACCTCATTCAACAATGTCTATCAAGTCATCACATTATACACTTTAAATATATACAATTATATTGGTCAATTATTCCTCAATAAAGAAAAAAGGGGGAAAAACATTCCAGACACAAAGAAGCTAATTAAAAATAACAATTTAAAAAGCATCTCACGGGACTTCCCTGGCAGTCCAGTGGTTAAGACTCCACACTTCCAATGCAGGGGACATGGGTTCGATCCCTGGTTGGGGAACTAAAGATCCCACATGCCACATGTGTGGCCAAAAAAATTTTAAAATTAAAAAAAAAATAAAATAAAAAATAAAAAGCACCTCTGACACTATAGCCTACCAAACACTGTATCTTACCATGCAGTGCTTTTTCCAAATTTGGTACCTTGGGTTTTATCTAAATTATGAGTTGCCTGTATGCATTAATAAGCACAAAAATCATGAATAGTTCCTATCTAACATTAGGCACACTTCAGATGTGTTTCTTTTAATGGTAGTGTCAAATGTATAGCAATACTAATCTTACTTTTTACCTTTATTTCTTAAATAAAGAGCTACAGAAACAAATCCCAAATAATTAATGAAATGGCAATAAGAACACACATATTGATAATTACCATAAACATAAATGTATTATATGCTCCAACCAAAACACACAGACTGGTCAAATGGATATAAAATCAAGACCCATATACATGCTGTCTACAGGAGACCCACTACAGATCTAGGGACACATCCAGACTGAAACTCAGGGGGTGGAAAAAGGTATTCCATGCAAATGGAAATCAAAACAAAGGTGGAGTAGCAACATTCATATAAGACAAAATAGATTTTAAAATAAAGACTGTTACAAGAGACAAAGAAGGACACTACATAATGATCAAGGGATCAATCCAGGAAGAAGATATAACAATTGTTAATATATATGCATCCAACATAGGAGCACCTTAATATATATGGCAACTACTAACAGCCTTAAAAGGAGAAATCGACAGTAACACAATAATAGTGGGGGACTTTAACACCCCACTTCTGTCAATGGACAGATCATCCAGACACAAAATCAACAGGAAACACAGACCTTAAATGACACAATGGACCTGTTGGACTTGATATTTATAGAACATTCCATCCAAAACCAGCAGAATACACATTCTTGTCAAGTGCACATGGAACATTCTCCAGGACTGATCTCACATGCTGGGCCACAAAGCGATCCTCGGTAAATTTAAGAAAACTGAAATCATATCAAGGATCTTTTCTGACCACAACCCTGTGAGATTAGAAATCAACTACAAGAAAAAAACCTAAAAAAACCCACAAAAATGTGGAGGCTAAACAGTATGGTACTAAACAACCGATGGATCAATGAAGAAATCAAAGCAGAAATCAAAAAATACCTAGAGACAAATGAAAATGACAGGATGATGATCCAAAACCTATGAGACAAAGCAAAAGCAGTTCTAAGAGGAAAGTTTATAGCAATACAATCTCACCTCAGGAAACAAAAAAAAAATCTCAAATAAACAACCCAACCTTATACCTAAAGCAACTAGAGAAAGAACAACAATACCCAAAGTTAGTGGAAGAAAAGAAATCACAGAGATGAGAGCACAAATAAATGAAATAGAGACAAAGAAAACAATAGAAAATATCAATGAAACTAAAAGCTGGTTCTCTGAAAAGATAAACAAAATTGATAAACCTTTAGCCAGACTCATCAAGAGGGAGAGGGCTCAAATCAATAAAATTAGAAATGAAAAAGGAGAAAGTTATAATGGACAGAAACACACAGAAATACAAAGGATCATGAGACTACTGCAAGCAACTATATGCCAATAAAATGGACAATCTAGAAGAAATGGACAAATTCTTAGAAAGGTACAATCTCCTAAGACTGAAGAAATAGAAAGTATGAACAAACCAATCACAAAAATATTGAAATTGGGGGGATGCCCTGGTGGCGCAGTGGTTGAGAATCTGCCTGCCAAAGCAGGGGACATGGGTTTGAGCCCTGGTCTGGGAAGATCCCACATGCCGCGGAGCAACGGGGCCCGTGAGCCACAACTACTGAGCCTGCGCGTCTGGAGCCTGTGCTCCACAACAACAGAGGCCGCGATAGTGAGAGGCCCACGCACCGCGATCAAGAGTGGCCCCCACTTGCCGTAACTAGAGAAAGCCCTCGTACAGAAGTGAAGACCCAACACAGCCAAAAATGAATAAATAAGTAAATAAAAATTTAAAAAAACGTATTGAAATGGAAACTGTTATTTAAAAACCTCCAACAAACAAAAGCCCAGGAACAGACAGCTTCACAGTCAAATTCTATCAAACATTTAGAGGAGAATTAACACCTATCCTTCTGAAACTATTCTAAAAAATTGCAGAGGAAGGAATATGTCCAAACACAATTCTATGAGGCCACCATCACCCTGATAGCAAAACCAGACAAAGATATAATAAAAAAAGAAAATTACAGACCAATATGACTGATGAACATAGACGCAAAAATCCTCAACAAAATACTTGCAAACAGAATCCAACAACACATTAAAAGAATCATACACCATGACCAAATGGGTTTTATCCCAGGGATGCGAGGATTTTTCAGTATCCACAAATCAATCAGTGTGATTCACCACATCAACAAATTGAAGAATAAAAACCATATGATCATCTCAATAGATTGAGAAAAAGCTTCTGACAAATTTCAACACCCATGTATGATGAAAACTCTCTAGAAAGTGGGCAAAGAGGGAACATACCTCAACATAATAAAGGCCATATATGACAAACCTACAGCTAACATCATACTGAATGGTGAAAAGCTGAAAGCATTTCCTCTAAAATCAGGAACAAGACAAGGATGTCCACTCTCACCACTCTTATTCAACATAGTTTTAGAAGTCCCAGCACCCACAATCACAGAAGAAGAAAAGGGAATCCAAATTGGAAAAGAAGGAGTAAGACTGTCACTGTTTGCAAATGACATGATACTATACATAGAAAATCCTAAAGATGCTACCAGAAAACTACTAGAACTCATCAATGAATTTGGTAAAGTTGCAGGATACAAAATAAATACAAAGAAATCTGTTGCATTTCTATACACTAACAACAAAAGATCAGAAAGAGAAATTAAAGAAACAACCCCATTTACCACTGCACCAAAAAGAATAAAATACCTAGGAATAAACCTACCTAAGGAGGCAAAAATCTGTATTCTGAAAACTATAAGACCCTGATGGAAGAAATCAAAGATGACACAAACAGATACATGTTCTTGAACTGGAAGAATCAATATTGTCACAGTGACTATACTGCCCAGGGCAATCTACAGATTCAGTGCAACCCCTATCAAATTAACAATCGCATTTTTCACAGAACTAGAACAAAAAAATCTTAAAATTTGTATGAATATACAAAAGACCCCAAATAGTCAAAGCAATCTTGAGAAAGAAAAATGGAGCCAGAGGAATCAGGCTCCCTGTCTTCAGACTATACTACAAAGCTACAGTCATCAAAACAGTATGGCACTGGGACAAAACCAGAAATATAGAGCAATGGAACAGGACAGAAAGCCAGAAGGAAACCCAAGCACCTGTGATCAATTAATCTATGACAAAGGAGGCAAGACTATACAATGGAGAAAAGACAGTCACTTCAATAAATGGTGCTTGGAAAACTGGACAGCTACATGTAAAAATATGAAATGAGAACATTCCTTAACACCATACACAAAAATAAACTCAAAATGGATTAAAGACCTAAATGTAAGGTGGGATACTATATAACACTTAGAGGAAAATACAGGCAGAACATATTTGATATAAATTGAAGCAATATCTTTTTTGATCCACCTCCTACAGTAATGAAAATAAAAACAAAAATAAACAAATGGGACCTAATTAAAGTAAAAGCTTTTGCACAGCAAAGGAATCCATAAACAAAACGAAAAGATAACCCACACAATGGGAGAAAATATTTGCAAATGAAGCAACCAACAAGGGTTTAATCTCCAAAATTTACAAACAGCTCATGCAGCTTGATATCAAAAAAACAAACAATCCAATCCAAAAATGGGCAGAAGACCTAAATAGACATTTCTCCAAAGAAGACATACAGATGCCCAAGAGGCACATGAAAACATGCTCAACATTGCTAATTATTAGAAAAATGCAAATCAAAACTACAACGAGATATCACCTCATATCAGTTAGAATGGCCATTGTCAAAAAGCCTACAAACAATAAATGCTGGAGAAGGTGTGGAAAAAAGGGCAACCTCTTACACTGTTGGTGGGAATGTAAATTGGTACAGCCCCTATGGAGAACAGTATGGAGGTTCCTTAAAAAACTAAAAATAGAGCTACCATAGGATCCAGCAATCCCACTCCTGGGCATATATCCTGAGAAACCCGTGGTTCGAAAGGACACATGCACCTCAATACTCACTGCAGCTCTGTTTACAAGAGTCAACATGGAAACCTAAATATCCATCAACAGATGAATGGATCGAGAAGATGTGGTACATATATACAATGGAATATTACTCAGCCATTAAAAAGAATGAAATAATGCCATCTGCAGCAACATGGATGGACCTGAAGACTACCATACTAAGTGAAGTAAGTTAGATAGAGAAAGACAAATATCATATGATATCACTTATATGTAGAATCTAAAAAGAATGCTACAAATGAACTTATTTACCAAACAGAAACAGACTCACAGACTTAGAGAACAAACTTAGGGTTACTGGGGGGAAGGGTGGTGGGGGGAGGGATACATTGAGAGTTTGGGATTGACATGTACACACTGCTATATTTAAAACAGATAACCAACAAGGACCTACTGTATAGCACAGGGAACTTTGCTCAATACTCCTTAATAACCTAAATGGGAAAAGAATTTGCAAAAGAATAGATACATTGATATGTATAACTGAAACACTGCTATACACCTGAAACTAACACAACATTGTTAATCAACTACTCCAATGTGAAATAAAAATTTAAAAAATAAATTTTTTAAAAAATTCCTAAAACCGACATTTGGGAACCGACATTTGGGAGATCTATTAATAAAAGCTGGACTTGACATCTGGAAGCCCTAGAGTTAAGGCAACCAAAAGACAGGCTTTTGTAGTGTCTCACTCTTAATTTAAAACAACTACCCCAAATTAGTAGGCACTTGATGAGTCTCAATCTTGAAAAAAAAAAAAAAAAAAAAGAGAAAATCAGAGGAAACAGAGACAGCATATACAGTAAAAGAAAACTGAATATATTAATATCCACAGAGCACAAGATATTTCATCCAAAAATTAAAAACAGAATTCTATTAAAATAGGAAAAAACTTAGAGAACTTGATAATTACAAAGAGTTCTTGATAATAATAAGATATTAAAAATTAAACAGAAGGGCTGAAATATAAAGTTGAGAAAAATCTCACAAAAAGTAGAATGAGACAGAGATGGAAAATAAGATACTAAAAATAAAAAAATAGGTAAACAATTGATTCATTCTAACATATGACTAATTGTAGTACCAGAAAGAGAGAATAGAGAAAACAGATGGAGGTAAATTATCAAAGAGTGAAATGTACAAAACTGAATGATAAATCTCCAGATTTAAATGGCTCTCCAAGAGACTAGAACATGAATGAAAGGGACTTGTGTCATGTCAAATCATTAGGAATGTTCAGGATTCCAGGAAAAAGAGAAAACCCTAAAAGTCTGCAGTAGAGGTGACACGTAAATTAATTGTAAATAAGTAAATATATTAAGAATATGAAACAAGAACAACCATCATGAATTCAGTAGAATTATTAGGGCATAACATCTATGATCATTGAAATATGGAACACAATAGGTGTGTTTATGAGGTAGAACAATAAATAGAATTACCTTTCCTGAAAACAGAAAGAATAGAGAGCATGTGTAAAAGAAAAGTTTAAAAATACAGAATACAGAATAGTAGCAACACATACCAGGAGAATCAGAGGAAAATTTTTAGAGAGAGAGAAAAGAGAGGAAGGGACCAGGGTAGGAGGAGGAGGGAAGTGGGAAGAAGTAAGGTAGAAAGGGAGAGAGAGATTTGAAAAAATAATAAAGATAAAATTACCAAATTAAAGGTGAAATAATCCACAGATTATAAATACTACACTTAGATTGTAAAGGTACATAAAAGGCCAAAGAAAAAAAGATAAATTCCAGGAAAAATGAAGATGAACCTCAAAGAACCAGATTGATTCTGGTTGATTCTTAGTAAATGAGTAACTGCCAATACCAGGAGTTGAAATTGGTCCATGATGCGCAAAAATGCAGTATAAGAACTGTATAGCTGTGTATATATATAAGTTCTGTATAAGAACTCTTAATAAGCCTGAATGAGGTCCTCATACATGATGTACAAGAGCCCCCAATGCACAAACTCAGAAGCATCAAAAAACAGCAAATTCCTTAATGTCTCTTGTGTCAACAAAATTGTAACTCTTAGTTAAGACTCAATCTCATCACTGTTGAGAGAAATATTCAGCCTCTGTCATTATAACTCTCTTTCTCTAAGTGAAATGTTCAATAGCCCTGGGGTCTTGTACAGCAACAAGGTATAGTCAGCCTCTTCTTTCCACATAGCTTACCTTTGAGATGCTCATTTCCCGACTCCGTAAGCTGCCTCAGGTCCAAAAGTTCTGCAGCTTTCCTGCCATGTTTGGTACACATCTTTCCCCAAGACTATATGCATAAAATGTAGAAAGCATGGTTCAACTTCTTCAACAAACATGAGAAAACCATATCAATATGATGGGGAAGAATACATTACTGTTATTTTGCATTACTGTTTCCCCTGACTCTTCATAGCAGAATCTAACTAAAATGAGTCACTGCACACTAACTTTTACAACACCATTTTTACCTGAACTCTAACCCCATGAATGCTATTTCCTCATTATCCTGATACTCTGAATATGCTGCTTTTATTTGCTAAAATAGAACACTTGGATACCTCAGGAACCTTAAGAGCCCACAAAAGGCACATCAACTTATGACTCCCGCTATCCATTTTCCATTACTCCATTCTTTCCACAGGCCAACTTTGGTCATTGGTTCACATGGAACAATCATGAGAACCAACTGAAACGTGCTAACATGTGGCAGGGCCTTACACTGGGCAAACCTGAGAAAACACTTAATCTAGCTCAGAGGAGAGGATAAGCCCTTCTAGTCTAGGCTTCTTTGACTGAGACTCCGTGTTGAGATAGGTCTATGGTAGAAGGGACTTTAAATGGATTAATTTTTCATGTCTTCCTCCTCTTCTTCCTTACTCTAACAAACTTTTTTGAACACTTATTCTTTGCCAGATACCACTGAACATGACTTTAGTTGGATTATCTGATCTCAAAATGGTATCAGATGAAGAAGAAAGGCACTGATAGGTCAAGTAGAGTATATAGGAAAAGGTGGGTCTGAGATTCACTTAAACCCCAAAGTCAAGCACAAGTTGATGTTGTCTGTCTGCACAGCTTTTAAAATTATAAATCTAATTTTATATATATATATATATATATATATATATATATACTTATTGTAAAAATCCAAACAATGTACAAAAGAGTAAAGAGACAGGTGAAAATTCCAACTCTGACAGTCCGACAGAAAACTGTTAGCACTAGGATGAATATGAATATAATTCTTGATGTGCTCATGCACACACATATATATATATATACACACACGCATAGAAATAGTTATCTAAAATGTATTTGTATAATTCATATACATATATAGTAGGTATATTGCTATCAACATCATATGATATCAAAATCATATTGTGTCCTATTATCTCCCTTTTCACTCTCTAATATGTGTAGCTGCATAGTAATTCAATGTATGGGTATACTATAATTCTTACCATATTGCATTATAATTTTATGACGTATGTGCCCTCCTCACAAGACTGAGTATTTACTGAGAACAGAGAATTCTAGAGGTATCTGTTTTTAATAGATCTGTTTTTTTAATAGATCCCCCCAAATGAACACAGCACCTAGTAGATGGAAAAATATTTGAATGGATAGATGGACAGAAAGAAAGATGAGCAGTATGGTGGATGTCTAAAGAAACAAAGAACTATTGGGTTATTATTGACACAGTTCATGTGAGAAGAGTAAAGTAATAAGAGCCTAAAGTAGGGTATCAAACATAGTAATGGAAGGAGGTGAAGGGTCAATAAAGCTATTTGAATAGCTATTTTTTGCTTTTAAAAACATTTATCTCAATTTTTTAATAACATGGCTTTCAATAACATGGCTTTAAAGTAACTAAATAGTACACTGGTTTCCTGTGTGTTGACTGTTATATTTTATCTTCAAAATTTGACTTACTGTTGCATTTTGTCAGGGTTTCATTTGTATATTGGATAATTATATTACGTATTCCTTTGACTACCTTTCCCACCATGATTCTAAGTTTGTGTGGTGACTCGCCAACATTGATTCTTGCAGGAGTTTCTGTTCATCATCCAGCACAATGTCCCTCATAGGTTCTAGAAATAATTGCTACAGGAAAATAATTTGTTTGAGCAAAACCTCTACTCCATTTCTTATTCCAAACAAATATTCTATGATTGAAGAATAATAATGATAATAATTTACTGAGTGTCTACAATGTCATACACAGCAATAAGTGATATATACAAGTATTATTTTAAAAATAATTTAATCCTCACAACTATGAGGAAGTTAACAAAGTGACAAAGTGGCCAGGTCATCGTATAAAACCGGTTCAATATGACCTCAAAGCTTATTCCTTCCTTCCCTGGGAGGAAACATTACTCTATAGCCTCTTTTTATGACCATCTTCCTCAAATCTGTAGGTTTTTGACCTTCATTTAAAACTTTAGCTTACTTCTGTTTCCCTGGTCAGGTAACTTGTAGAGTGGCAATGATCAGACAAAACATAAAAGGTCTTTCCTCTAGTTAAGTCTACTTCACTGTGTGGGTTCACTGCTCTCCTGCTTGCCGGTAAGGGGGCCTAATCCTGTCTCATTTCTTGAACAAATAGGCGCTTACTGGCCAGAGTATTGAGTCTCTATACATCCCTCACTTTTTCCTTCAGGCTGTCCTTCGGCTACTTTGGAATTGAGCCCACAGTGTTTGGTAACTGAACTAGCAAGGATGTCCCTAATTCCCTTACTTTAACAAACATCTGGAAAGTAAATCTGATTTTATCTTCCACCATACACATCAGTATTGTGTCCACTTTCTGTGGGGTGACTGAAAGGCCCACTAAAATGTGGTCACTACCAACCTCTCACCTTTTTCTCCACTCGTACAGTCCTCCTGCATAGTAGCTGAATTTCCTAATCAGACAACAGCCTTTCTGAAGTCTGATTTGCACATGTGGCTCCCCCCAACTTGATTTTCTTTTACCTACGAAGTGTCTCCTTGGTGAATGCCAACTCATTTCAAAATATTTCATCTTTGGGAATGTTGTCTGACATGTTTAGGTAGAGTTGAATACCTCAGGGAACAAACCTCTACTTGACGTTAGACTTCAGTTGACATGAGTCACATCTGAAGATTGCTACATCACCCCTTAGAATGAGTTTCCCAGCAGTCCTACCTGCTCCCCACTGTAGAGCAATGATTTTGTGCCAGCTCTATCTCTTTAAGAGAGTGACTGTCAAACCTTGCCCCAAATACTGGAAACCAACAAGGCCAGAAGACAATGGGGTTACATATTCAAAGTGCTAAAAGAAAAAGACTGTCAACTAAGAGTCCTATATTTGGCAAAATTATGCTTCAGAAATGAGAAGAAATTACAACATTCCCAGAGAAACAACAACTAAGAGAATTAGTCACTAGGAGACCTACCCTATAAGAAATACTAAAGAGAGTCCTTCAGGCTGAAATGAAAGAACACCAGAGAGTAACTCAATTCCACATGATTTGTTGATTAAAGGGTACACAGTTTTACTTATGCTCATAAAGAAAAAAAAATGACAGGGAGAAACATTTTAGAAGTGATAGTTCAGTTTATGGTATTGTATATGGTGATAGTTTCACAGGTGTATGCTTATCTTCAGACTCCTCAAGATGTATACATTAAACATGTGCAGGCTTTGTGTATGTCAATCATACCTCAATACAAAAATAAAAAGCACAAGGTAAATCCGTAAATATAAAAGACAGTATAAATGTATTTTTCTTAATAACTCTTTTCTTCTCCTATATGGTTTAAAAGACAACAGCATAAAGCAATAGTTATAAAATTGTATCAATGAGTTTGTAAGGTATCGTAAATATAGTGTATAACATATGCATAGTATATAATGCATAATAAAGGTGTAATTTGTATGACAATAACAGCGTGAAGGAGGAGGTGGGAAAGGAGCTATATTGGAGCAAAGTATACTATTGAAATTAAGTTAGTATTAATCTGAATTAGGTTGTTTTAAATTATGATGCTAATTTTAATCCCCAGGGCAACCAGCAAGAACATAACTCAAAGCAATATTGTACTGCTAAAGGCTAGATTGTACTATCTGGAGAATAAAAAAGATTATTGACTATAGCTGAAAGCAGAAAGAGAACTATTCTTTCTATATATGTAATTTCTCAATTTGTAAAAGATTGTGGTTTTAACTCTGTACATGAATTAGGTAGCATCTACACAGCAGAAAAACATCTAGGTTAATTGTTAATTTAGCCAAATAACACTTAAAAACCACAGTATAGTGCCCCAAAGTAACAGAGTCATTTTATTTCACAGACCTGTTCTGTTGTTTAAGCATATACAGTTGACCCTTGAACGACATGTATTTGAAATGTGCAGGTCCATTACATGCAGATTTTCTGCAGTAAATACAGTCAGCCCTCCATATCTGCAGGTTCTGCACCTGGGCAGATGCGGAATCCATGGATACAGAGGGCTGACTATGGAACTTGAGCATCCAGGGATTTGGTATCTGCAGTGGGTCCTGGAACCAGTAACCTGCAGACTAACAGACAACTGTAGTCACATTCCTGATCAATTATGTCCCTAATGATTTATTTTGTTTAGCATTTCCAATGGCTGCAAATTACCTCTTAGTCTAGAATATATACCTGTATTACAAAAAGACAGTACTTGACTCTGATGATGTAATCTCTTTCTGAAGTGTTTTATAAGATTAATAGAAGAGAATACTGAGCCATATGTGGGCTATATTGATAAGGTTCATGTGCAAATGAAATAATGTTAAGGCAAAAAATTAAAAAGCTGGACACACAGAGTGGCTATCATCAAAAAGTCTACAACTAGTGCTCACTTCAGCAGCACATATACTAAAATTGGAATGATACAGAGAAGATTAGCATGGCCCCTGTGCAAGGATGACACACAAATTCATGAAGCATTCTGTATTTTTAGACCTAAATTTAAGACGGGGCACTATAAACCTCTTAGAGGAAAACAAAGGAAGAACACTCTTTGACATAAATCACAGCAGAATCTTTTTTGACCCACCTTCTAGAGAAATGGAAATAAAAACAAAAATAAACAAATGGGACCTAATGGAACTTAAAAGCTTTTGCACAGCAAAGGAAACCATAAACAAGACGAAAATTCAACCCTCAAAATGGGAGAAAACATTTGCAAACGAATCAGCGGACAAAGGATTAATCTCCAAAATATACGAACAGCTCAAGCAGCACAATATCAAAAAAAACCAAACGACCCAATCAAACAATGGGCGGAAGACCTAAATAGACATTTCTCCAAAGAAGACATACAGATGGCCAAGAAGCACATGAAAAGCTGCTCAGCATCACTAATTATTAGAGAAATGCACATCAAAACTACAATGAGGTATCACCGCATACCTGTCAGAATGTCCATCATCACAAAATCTACAAACAATAAATGCTGGAGAGGGTGTGGAGAAAAGGGAACCCTCTTGTACTGTTGGTGGGAATGTAAATTGATAGAGCCGCTATGGAGAACAGTATGGAGGTTCCTTAAAAAAGTAAAAAATAGAGCTACCATATGACCCATCAATCCCTTTACTGGGCATATACCCAGAGAAAACCATAACTCAAAAAGACACATGCACCCCAATGTTCACTGCAGCACTATTTACAATAGCCAGGCCATGGAAGCAACCTAAATGTCCATCAACAGAGAAATGGATAAAGAAGATGTGGTACATGTATACAATGGAATATTACTCAGCCATAAAAAAGAACAGCAACATGGATGGACTTAGAGATTATCATACTAAGTGATGTTAAGTCAGACAAAGACAATTATTATATGATATCACTTATATATGGACTCTAAAAAATAATGCATATGAATCAATATACAAAACAGAAACAGACTCACACACATAGAAAAAAACCTTATGGTTACCAAAGGGGAAAGGAGGGGGGAGGAGGATAAATTAGAAGTAGGGGTTAACAGGTACACACTACTATATATAAAACAGATAACAAGGATTTACTGCATAATATTTTAAATATATTTTAATAAACTATAATGGAAAATAAACTGACAAAATATATATAATTGAAAATAATCTAAAAAATATATATATAACTGAATCACTTTGCTGTATACCTAAAACTAACACAATATTATATATCAACTATATTTCAATTAAACAAAAGCTGGACACAAAATGAAATGTGTACATTAATAACAATTATGTAAAAGTACTGTACCTATTAGTGAAAAAATAAATGAACTCAGAGGGTAAAAATAAACACTAAGGGAACTCTAGATTCATATGACTATCTAAAAAACTGTGAGTGAGAGTTTGATTATTAAAGAAGAAGGGACAAAGCCATTTTGGACAGAAGGAAAATGATAAGAAAGTGAGGGTAGAAAGAAGAAAACAAAAAAACGTAAAATTTCAAATAAACAACCTAAACTTCCATCTAAAGGAATTAGAAAAAGAACAAAGAAAGCCCTAATTCAGCAGAACGAAGGAAATAATAAAGGTCATAGAGGAAAGAAAGAAAATAGAGACCAAAAAAAAAAAGAAAAAGAAGTCAATGAAACCAAGAGCTGGTTCTTTGAAAAGATAAGCAAAATTGACAAACCTCTAGCCAGACTCATCAGGAAGAAAGTTTATCTTATTATAAACAAAATAAGAAATGAAAGAGGAAAAATAACAACTGATACCACAGAGATACAATTAATCAACTATGAACAGTTATACGAAGTAGATAACCTAGAAGAAAGGGACACATTTCTAGAAAAATACAACCTTCCAAGACTGAATCAGGAAGAAATACACAATCTGAACAGACTGATCACTAGTAGTGAAATTGAATTTGTAATTAAAAAAAAACTCCCAGCAAACAAAAGTCCAGGAATGTATGGCTTCAGAGGGGAATTCTACCAAACATATAAAGAATAGCTAATATGTATCCTTCTCAAACTATTCCAAAAAACTGAAGAGGATGGAATACTCCCATATTCATTCTACAAGGCCACCATTACTCTGATATCAAACCCAGACAGATACTACAAAATAATAAAATTATAAGCCAACATCTTTGATGAATGTGGATGTAAAAATCCTCAACAAAGTATCAGCAAACAGATTCCAAGAATACATAAAAAGGATCACACACCATGATCAAGTGGGATTTATTCCAGGGATACAAGGATGGTTCAATATTCATAAATCAATCAATGTGATACACCACATTAACAGATGGGATAAAAATCACATGATCATCTCAATGGATGCAGAAAAAGCATGTGACAAAATCCAACTTACCTTCATGATAAAAACTCTCATCAAGGTGAGTACAGAAGGAACATATCTCAAGATAAAGACCATTTTTGACAAACCCACAGCTAACATCATACTCAACAGTGAAAAGGTGAAAGCTTTTCCTCTAAAATCAGGAACAAGACAAGGATGCCTACTCTCGCCACTTCTATTTAACATATTACTAGAAGTCCTAGCTAAAGCAATCAAACAAGAAAAAGAAATAAAAGGTATCCAAAATGGAAGGGAAGAAGTAAAACTATCACTATTGGCAGATGACATGATACTACAGAAAGAAAACCTTAAAGTCTCCACCAAAAAACTATTAGAATAAATGAATTCAGAAAAGTTGCAGTATACAAGATTAATATACACAAATCTGCTGCTTTTCCATACACTAATAATGAACTATCAGAAAGAGAAATTAAGGAAATAATTCCATTTACAATCACATCAAAAGGAATAAAATACCTAGGAATAAACTTAAATAAGGAGGTGAAAGACCTATACTCTGAAAACTATAAAACATTAATGAAAGAATTTGAAAATGATACCAAAAAACGGGAAGATATCCCATGTTCTTGGATTGGAAGAATATTGTTAAAATGTCCACACTATCCAAAGCAATCTACAGATTTAATGCAATCCCTATCAAAATACGCATGACATTTTTCACAGAACTAGAACAAATAATCCTAAAATTTATATGCAACTATGAAAGACCCCGAACTGCCAAAACAATCTTAAGAAAAAAGAACAAAGCCAGAGGTATCATGCTTCCTGACTTCAGGTTATACTACAAAGCCACAGTAATCAAAACATCATGATACTGGAACAAAAACAGACACACAGATCAATGGAACAGTATAGAGAGCCCAGAAATAAGCCCACCTGTTTATGATCAATTAATCTTCAAAAAAGGAAGCAAGAATATACAATGGAGAAAAGACAGTCTCTTCAATAAGTGGTGCTGGAAAAACTGGACAGGTACAAGTAAAAGAATGAGATTAGAACATTTCCTCATGCCATAAACAAAAACTCAATATGGATTAAGGACCTAAATGTAAGACCTGAAACCATAAAACTCCTAGAAGAGAACATAGGCAGAACACTCTGACATAAATTGTAGCAATACTTTTTGTTGATCTGTCTTCTAAGGCAAAGGAAATGAAAGCAAAAATAAACCAATAGGATCTAATTAAACTTAAAAACAAATGTTGGTGAGGATGTGGAGAAAAGTGAACTCTAGCACACTATTGGAGGGAATGTAAACTTTTTTTTGACACACCTCCTAGAGTAATGGAAATAAAAACAAAAATAAACAAATGGGACCTAATGAAACTTCAAAGCTTTTGCACAGCAAAGGAAAGTGTAAACAAGATGAAAAGACAACCTTCAGAATGGGAGAATATATTTGCAAATGAATCATCGGACAAAGGATTAATCTCCAACATATACAAGCAGCTCATGCAGCTCAATATCAAAAAAACAAACAACCCAATCCACAAATGGGCAGAAGACCTAAATAGACATTTCTCCAAAGAAGATATACAGATTGCCAACAAACACATGAAAGAATGCTCAACATCATTTATCATTAGAGAAATACAACTCAAAACTACAATGAGATATCATCACACACCGGTCAGAATGGCTATCATCAAAAAATCTAGAAACAATAAATGCTGGAGAGCGTGTGGAGAAAAGGGAGCCCTACTGCACTGTTGGTGGGAATGTAAATTGATACAGCCACTATGGAAAACAGTATGGAGATTCCTCAAAAAACTAAAAATAGAACTACCATATGATCCAGCAATTCCAAGGCTGGGTATACATCCAAATAAAACAAGAACACTATTTCAAAAAGATACATGCACCTCAATGTTCATAGCAACATTATTTACAATAGCCAATTATGGAAGCAATCCAAGTGCCCATCAACAGTCTCCCATTGAGGTGTAGCATGAGGGCTGGGTGGACGTGTATGTTCAGTTTCTCACTGGACCCCACTGACACCACCCTGACAAAAGGGGGGCACTGACTCACACTGCCTCATGAGAGATGGGTGTAGTATAAGTTCAGCTTCACAGACCTACTAGAAAATGGACTTGAGGATATGGGGAGGGGGAAGGGTAAGCTGTGACAAAGTGAGAGAGTGGCATGGACATATATACACTACCAAACGTAAAATAGACAGCTAGTGGGAAGCAGCCGCATAGCACGGGGAGATCAGCTCGGTGCTTTCTGACCACCTAGAGGGGTGGTATAGGGTGGGGTGGGAGGGAGGGAGATGCAAGAGGGAAGAGATATGGGAACATATGTATATGTATAACTGATTCACTTTGTTATAAAGCAGAAACTAACACACCATTGTAAAGCAATTATACTCCAATAAGGATGTTAAAAAAAAAAACAAACTCTAATGACTCCTTCCTGGCTAAAGTTGGGCCACTGAGACTTTGAAGTTGTCGTCTTACCCTAGGCTATTCTGATTCTACTTGCATTACCTTATTAGATGTCAATTTCCTAAGCAAAGAAAACCAAGAGAGATACTATTTCCAATCAGGAAATGAAAAAACTAAACGAAGTAAATTTACTTTCAGCTTTCAAGAAACATTTTACCTAACAAATCTTTATTAATTATCCACTATACACAATGCAGTTTTCATTCACTGGTTTTACTCAATTTATGAGTTTATTTTTCATCGCATACAAGGAAGATGAAATTAATTTCCTAACGTCACATGGGTCCACCTCATGTGTCAGAATAAAAATTGATTAACAGAATAATATAACATGAATAATAAAACATGAGTAAAAAGAGACATTTTATCATTTCAAATGTACTGACTTGCCAAATATATGATATAGATTAGTTATTGCATGTTTCAAGTTTATCACCTACTCTTATTCATTGAACTTACTATATAGATATTTTTGAAATGAATAAACTATGTACTTATAAGAACTGAATTTTTTGATTATATTGTATACCTTTGAGCCTCTTTTTATTTATTTATTTTCTGACTTAGAGGAGAAATAATATACCTCCAATCTTAGAAAAGATTATCTTCCTTTTATATACTTCCCAATCCTAAGCAATTTGCTTTTGAAGCAGAACTGGCTAGTAAAAAAGATATTTGACTGACTCCTCCTATCTTATTCTAGGTTCATAGCTTTTTGGATGGGACTGATGTGAGTGCAGATTTCCGCAGCCCTGACATACGAGACGTTTTCCTATTGCTAAACTTTAGTCAAAAGGTACCAGTGATTTGTGGGGCTAACTGACCTACATATCTAACATTGATTTAATTAAATTCAATCCTGCTAATGACTCTGTTATGTGGATCAACCCTAGAAAAATCATTGCACGGGATCACCACATTTACTTTACTCTTCTCCTGCTTTCTATTCCTTTCCAGCACCCCTTCCTCACCCCAAGGGACCACTGTTCTCTCAATGTTTTATGACAGTATAATGGTAAAAGCACTGGCCCAGAGTGAGAAGTCTTAGGGATGAGTTCTGGACTTGTGCTTAACTAAGGTGTGTGAGTCTTAACTGAGCCTCAATTTTATCATCTGTAAAATGCACTGTTTGGACTAGATGATGTTTCATTTTCCTTCTAATCCTAAATGTCCTTCTAATATTAAGTTTCTAGAACTGTAATTTATTTAAAATGGAAAATAGACAAAACTAAATCATACTAAGTTTTTACTGTTTTAATGTACCCCTCTTTCTAAAATAATCTGCATTAAAATAGGCTTGGAAAAGGCCATGTTTATAATAAAGAAACAAACATTTCATCACAGAATTTTAGGCAGTGCTATTTAGGAAGACATTGTGGGGTTACAGGAGCTCTCATACCTCATGTAGACTGTGTCCATCATCTACATGAAAGGACAAGATTATTCAGGCCAAATGTTAGAGACACATGCGTTAGAAACACATGGGAGCCTTGCCAGTAGAGAGCGGTACTGTACCTGTTTGCCAGTAGAGAGAGGTGCTGTACCTGTTTGCCAGTAGAGAGCGGTGCTGTACCTGTTTGCCAGTAGAGAGCGGTGCTGTACCTGTTTGCCAGTAGAGAGCGGTGCTGTACCTGTTTGTGTTGATTTGAGAAAAATGGGACTCATCCCACCTTTCATCAGCCACATGCCCATTCTCCTCTCTGTCACATCCAGTCTTCCAAGCATGAGCAGGGTCTACACGTGAGCCCTTAACCACTTTATTCCCTATGGAGAAACCAGATAATTCATTTTTTAACACTTTGCCTTAGAATCCTCCACTAAGTCCCAATAATGGAATCGTGGACCCTTCCATCTTTGACAAAAAAATCAATGTGGGAAAAGAGGGCAAACACTGTATTTTCCAATGATATAAAGCTTATTTTCCACAATACTCATCCTGCACTGATAATAAAATAGATTTAAGAACAGGGAAACCCAAATAAATGTGCCTGTGAAGAAATTCTATAAAAAAATTAGGACAGTTGTGACAGACTTTGTAGAGAATTTTATAACTAATGTACATGATTCTAAGTATTATTATTGGAGGAGAAGTGAGTATATCAAAATTCATTTAATTCACATTTTATTATGCATTCTTGGATATAGATAAATTTTAAGTAGAAATTAATTCAAAATCAAGTTGTCTAACATAAATTTATCTGTTATCTAGGACTGACCTTATTTAATCTGGGAGCTATCACAGCGACTGATCTTATTTAAACTGGGATTCGTCACTGCTTAAATTCATACCTTTTAAATGTAAATATAAAATGCTAATCACAACATATAAGCAATTACTACTGTCTACTGCAGTTACTTTTTTTTAAAGTGCACTTCATTTTGCAGATGGTGAGAGTTCTACTAACACATCTATTGTTAGCATGAAAGTCAAGCGATCATCTGTGTAGGTGGTTGTGTGGGAGCAATGCTAAGATTTACAAGGATTCTCTCCCACACTGACAGTCCGCACTGAACAGAGAGCCATATGAAACAATCTTCTGTTCTCTGGCATTGTTAATCATTCACTTCGTTTGTAATAATATAAAAATTCTCAATTAAGGGTTGCCATTTTTCCACTCAGTTTTTAAAAGTATTATTTTCTTTTTGTAATTTTTTTTTTTTTTTTTTTTTTTTTTTTGCGGTACACGGGCCTACTCGCCGTTGCGGCCTCTCCCGTTGCGGAGCACAGGCTCCGGATGTGCAGGCTCAGCGGCCATGGCTCACGGGCCCAGCCGCTCCGCGGCACGTGGGATCTTCCCGGACCGGGACACGAACCCGCGTCCCCTGCATCGGCAGGCGGACTCTCAACCACTGCGCCATCAGGGAAGCCCTCGTTCTGTAATGTTTAAATTGGGTATTTATCTATTGAGAAAAAAAACTTTGAAAGTTTATCAAAGGTAGAAATTCTGGGAAGAAATCAGTAATTATGTTCAGCTTGTCAGTTCTAAGATTAAAAACATTCTTAGGCATTTACATCAATAATTATGTACTTGGACTTAAAACTTGAAGGGGAAGATTTTTAAGAGATATTGCTCATCTGTTTTATAACCCTCCTATATAAATCTGTAGAAGAAATGCACAATAATTCTAACATCTTATTTTTCATTATTAATATATTTGTCCCAATTTAGTTATTAATTATCTCAAGGGAAAGAGTCATATATTAAAGGCCCACATTAAGAAAATTCTAGTACAGGAGTCCTAGAGTATCCAGTTATTAAACCATAGCAGACAAAAATTCCATTGGATAAACTTGCCTTTTTCTTTGTAAGGCTCCTCCCACCACATTTTTTTCTCTTACTGCTTTGGTGTCACCAATATTTGGACATAGGACAAAACCATGGCTGACTTGTCTCTACTAGAACTAGAGTGTCTGTGATACAAAGTTTTAAGAAATCTTTGGGATTTATTGGCTCTAGTGGTGAAGGATGGTGGGATTGCCACATAAACATTATCAAGGTCTTCTAAAGCTACCAGGTTCTGGGACTTCCCTGGTGGCGCAGTAGGTAAGAGTCCATCTGCCAATGCAGGAAACACAAGTTCGATCCCTGATCCGAGAAGATCCCACACGCCGCGGAGCAACTAAGCCCGTGCGCCATAACTACTGAACCTGTGCTCTAGAGCCTGCAAGGCACAACTACTGAAGCCTGTGCACCTAGAGCCCATGCTCTGCCACAAGAGAAGCCACCACACTGAGAAGCCCACACACTGCAACGAAGAGGAACGCCCGTGCACAGCAACGAAGACCCAACGCAGCCAAAACAGTAAATAAATAAATAAAGCAAGCAAGCAAGCTAGCTAGCTAGCCACCAGGTTCCAGTCTGGACCACACCTGGTTCTTCGCCTTTCCCTTCAAGACACTGAATTCTTCCAGTATCCTTCCAATGCATTATACTTAGCTGATCCCACTTTTTAAAACTTCTTTCGGCAAAAAAAATCCATGGCTGGTATAGTATTAAGTAAAGGTAATCTATTTGATCTGGGGGAAGGGTCTTTAGAAATTTATCAAATCCCTTTTATTAGAGTGAAAAATATCCAGGCCTAGAATTAACATGACTTGCCCAATGAAACTAGCAGGGCTTCCCTGGTGGTGCAGTGGTTGAGAGTCCGCCGGCCGATGCAGGGGACACGGGTTCGTGCCCCGGTCGGGGAAGATGCCACATGCCGCGGAGCGGCTGGGCCCGTGAGCCATGGCTGCTGAGCCTGTGCTCCGCAACGGGAGAGGCCACAACAGTGAGAGGTCCGTGTACCACAAAAGAAACTAGCAAACATGGGATTAGAACTGAGCCTCAAAAGTCTGGTCTTTCAACATAAAATTCATTGACAGGCTAATCAGGCTAATTTGATTTATTTCTACGAACTCATGATATCTTTCTTTTGCATTCAGGTCCCTGAAAATTAGGTAAGCTTTTTTTTTTTCCTGATATCTCAATATTTTTAGAATTTTCATTGCTGCATTCCTCACGTAGCTGCACTTAACAACATTCTTGAATTAAAAAAAGAAATCTTCTGCTTAAACTTGACTTTTGTATTTTTCCTTTGTGACTTTTCCATTGTGACCTTTAGCAAATTACTTAACGACTTTTTGACTTTTTTCCCACTGTTGTGAGGATTACATGAGTTAGTGTACGTGAAACACTTAGAACAGTATAGAGCTCATGATAAATGCTACATAAATGCTACCTAATAACACTATTATTGTTGTTGTTGCTATTGTTATTTAATAGTGTAACCATACAAATCACTATTCCTCTTCCCTTTTGGTGTTATTCTCCTCTTACCGTGTTTTTTTTTTTTTTTTTAACTTAGACTATGTATCTGAAAATATTCTCTACTTTCAAAATTGAAAAAAACTATTTGTAGCCGGTAAGATAGATAATTCAGTTTTATACAAATAATTTGGAACGGGGGGGGGGGGGGAGGGAGGGACGACAAACAATCAGCTTAGCAAACAAACAAAAAATTTATCACCAAACAAAAATGATAACAATTGAAGGGTGACAAAAGCAAAATTGAAAGATTTTAAGGATGGTTTATATGCAAACACCATTCATATTATATTTTGTTTTAACTCAGATATACTAACTAGTATGATGGGAAACAGGAATTTAAGATTATAATAAAGAAAACTGAAGTCAATTTAAAAATCAAATTACTATCACCCTTTTTGTTGGACTGACTCTTCCAAGGTTAACACAGACAATAAAGCTGCCAGTTTGGGACTTCATTGAAAGATATATACAGTCTCAGTTGATTTAGAAGTGTTTGATTTTATCACTAAAAATAGTCTATAAAAGAACCTTACCTTAATTTTGTGACTTAAATCCTGAATTCACTTAGCTTTACACCTGCAAAAGTCCAAATAAAATTTCAGTATTTATTAATAAACAATTAAAATGGATTACATTAAAATAACAACAATAATAATAAATATGTAGAACAGATAAATGAATCACATTTCCTTCTTTATTTGGGCATTTAAATTACTGAAGGGGTGGCAACTTTGTGATTCCTGGCCCCCAAATATAAGACTAAATAGCTCTTAAAATAGTCAGGTACTCCGTATCAATGTAATTGAAGCTGCCGTAGCTATGTCTCCTTTCCAGGTCAGTTCGGGAGTGATCCCTCAATTCAACAGCCTGGTTTATATCATCGCTAAAAATAACAGCATAACTTTTTCTCCCAAAGTCGATTTAGGGAACAAATATACTGTAATAATTACAGCCATTATTTGTGGCAATTTTCCTGAGTCCTGAAATGAATGCAAATATTTAGGGACAGGGATCATCGAGTCATCCTGGAGAACTATCTGACACTTTGACTTTGGAATGCAGTATGCTGTTTTTCACTTTAGTTGGTGTTATGTTAGAATGGAGGACAATGTAAATAAGGATTCATCTAAAAGTTACAATTGTAAGAAAAGGATAGGAAAAGCAATCAAATATAGAAAAAACTATCCATTATCTCAGGTGAAATCATATTGCAGTGTTCATCAATGTAAACAAAAATTGGTATTTGTTTGCTAACCGCAGAAGCAGTCAAAATCCCTGGAAAACATTGTTATAAAAATACCATCTGATAATCATTCCAGAAATCCGGGGATGTAATAAAAACCGTGTAAATATTGAAACTATAGGCACAGAAGTTAAAAATATTATCGACGTACTAACTTTAGATGGAAGAATAAAATTGGAACAGATATGAGTTGTTCAGTATTCGCTCTAGCAGAGAAAGGTGCTTAATGTTTTTAAACAAATAAAAATATATATCATGATATATAAATATAAATAACATATACATGACATATAAAGCTTAAGGTAAATAAAAGACTTTTGGACTACCTCTGTGTCTTTGTGTGGAAGTTTCCATGTCTCTCACAATAAATGCCAAGGCTTTATGGTCTCAAAACAGGTACTTTTTTTTCCCCCTGAAAAACTAAGGAGTCTACTTCTAGAGAATTTGTCAGCAAGATTATCTGACATTCTTTATCATTGTGAATTAGTGTGGACCTTTTAATCGCTTCTCTTGAGTTCCTTTTCAGTCCACTACCTCTTCTCCTTTTCATTGTTTTCAGATATCACAGCATATGGAAATCTGGTTTACACCTACAGAAAATTAGTGTTTATCGAATCATTTGCCAAAATCTAGGAAGTGGCTAAGCAGGCACTTACTGAAAGTCACAATCTTTAAGAAGCAAAAAGTCCTGGATCAAAGGCAAGTTTAGAATGGGAAAGGCTTCTAAGAAAGAAATTGGAATTAATTAATGATGTGCTTTTCCTGTAGTAGGGGCTCAACCAATATTTTGGAATGTTGAGGGCATTAGGCTCAAAAATATCTTCTTTATCATTAAGGGAAACATTAGGTATTAAATAAGATAGTGACCCAAATTCTGACCTTGCCCTCACAGCGTCTCAAACAAGTTAAGTTTTTCAGAGAATCAAATGAAATGTAATAGCTGGGAAAGCTATTTTAAAAACAGATATATTAATGCCGCCTGACCAGGGTGTCATGCAATCAAATCGCCCAACTTATAATCAAATGTCTGCCTTTATAACGTTTCCCAAGCCCATCTCGTGAAGGGGCTTGCTGCTCAAACACAAGCAAACTATTAGATTTCCTGTTCCTTGTGGATAAGAATATTTAAATTGTATTAGAAATTTATTTCTCCTTGAGGCACAAAAAAATCTTTCCATGTGCCATTTCACTTTGAAGTATATGTTACTTCCTACATTCTCTCAATATGAGGAGACTTTGTTCAGTTTTAGTACTCTTCCTACTTAAAGAAGTGAGGGAATATATGCATTCTTACACTAAGATAAATATTTTGTGCATAACTGAAACGGTTATTAAACTTATAAACAAAACAGTGAAATACATCGGCCCTTTTGTATAAGTCTTTCCGTATTCTGCCAAAGTTAAAACATTTTGGTTGGAGGTTGTGAATGGAGGAGGATAGCAAAAAGGGAAGGGACTTGTGAAACAAGTTTTGAAACTTATCAAATACTAAAAATCAAGGAGTAATTAAGAAAGTGAGTGGACCACATGTTTTTAAGATTTATGGATCTGTAACATAAAAGTGGTACTAAAACTTTTGAGTCAAGGTGGACGATTGAGCACATGCATGAATTTCTCTCTCCAATTCCAAATACACAAGCAAAGACCGGAATTCTCAGAGTGGTGGAAATAAAGAAAGTTAACACAAAACAAACAGTGGAAGCTATGGTGTTAATGCCTGCTTCATGATAAAAATGGAGGCCACAAGCCCCAGTGCTGCTGGAAGTCAGAACTGAATTCCCTGCTGGAAGCCGAAGCCCAGTCTATGCTTCTTGTTCTTACGAAGTAACCCGCAAATCTCTGCCAATTAACTGAGTGGCTTATTTGCCAATCAAAAGCTACCTGCCCCGTATCACGGGTGAAACAAATTATCTTTGGATGAATGGGAATTTAAAGTTTGTGACAATGCTGTAGGTGTGGCCCAGCAAGTGCTGTCCACTTTGTGTGGCAACGCAGGCCTGAAATATAAAAAATTGTATTTCTGGGTATTTCCAGCTACTCCCATAAAAAGATTCCCACTCAGATCACACAAAGGAGAAGAGTTCTGTAGAATGATAACTTTAGTGGAAGTTGAGCTCACTGACAAGAACAGTAACAGGCGTGGGGCTCAATGCCACTAAAGAAATTCTGCAGACCCAAAAGTTGTATTAGTGTTTGTATCAATTAACAGTGCGTCTACAGCAGCACGTTTTTTAAATGGATATCACTGAAGTCATCTGTGTATTTTACTTTTGTCAGAGAATATTTATGTCATGCATATTAAAGATGCATATATATACTTACTTTGTGACTCTGGAGAAGTTATTTATCTTTTCTGGAGGTCACTTTCCTTATCTGCCAAAGGGCCTTTGTGAAGATTAAATAAATGACTGTATTTGAAGCAGTTTAATAGCTTCTGGAGCATAGTAAGCAATGTGTAATGTACAATAAATGTAAGTAATTAGATAGACAAAACCTGTTAACAATTATCTCAAGAAGACGGGCTGTGGCAGAAGGGGACTTTTAGTGCTTACTTTTTGTCCCTTATATGACTGCTTTAATTCTTTTCTTTTTGTGCAAGTTTTATTACTTTATAATTATAAACAATCTGGTTAAAAATAAAAAGAGAATCACAAAACAAAGAAAGAAAAACTCCTCCCACAGTATACTTCCGTTTCACGGTTAATTAAGGGAGAAGTTAAAGGAAGAAAAGGAAGGTAACTGCGGAGAAACAAAGAGGGTGACTGCTGACAAGTCAGACAGTGAGGCTGACAAAAAAAGAACTCAGTAGGCTCTGCAATGGTGGTAACGCTGTGGTCATGAACAGTTGTTCACTAGAGCTGTTTGTTTCCCTATTCTCACACCTGAACAGAGTACTTTGAACTAGTAGTTAGTCATAGCACATATCAGTTCTAACTCTTCCTTATCTTTAAAGTCTTGAGCTATTTGACAGAAACAGAAAAGGGATTTTTAAGTCCAAAAATATCAGAGGCAGCAGAGAAGGTACATCTCTGCATCAATTAAAAAAAAGAGGAGGTAAGTTTCTAGATGTCTCCAACAATAGCCAAAGGGGCCTGGACATTGGGATAGTTATAAGAAATACTGGAAATGTTGAAAGGGCTCAGCAGGTAAGTGCCAAGGAGGAAAGGGTGTCTGTCCGCTGTTTTGACAGGCAGCTTTGCTAATCTTTGTTGGAGATGTTGAGGACTCCAGCCTTGAAACTCATTTCTAAAACGTAAAAGCTTTCCCTGACACTATTTCCACCTTCACTGGCAGTTTCTTCTCAGTCTTACAATTTCTTCCTTCTCTTCCAGACTTCAACAGAATGGGCCTTCCTTAGGTTTAGCCCTGGATACTGCCTCAACTCTATCTGCCTTGTTTCCCAAGATTTAATGCTTTAGTCCCATGGCTTTGAATGTTGTCACTAATGTGACAACTTCCAAATATACATCAAAATCCCTGACCTCTCTCTTGAGCGCTAGCTCTATAGAGGCAACAACCCACTTCACATCTCCACTTTGTTATCTAATTGGTATGGGCTTGCCAGAAATAGCAATGTTGGGGGCACACTTAAACACTAAAAAAATTATTCATCATTTATTTGAAAGCCCAATTAAACTGGGCATCTTGTGTTTTAATTTGTTGGCAAACTTAAACAGGCATTTCAATCTTAATATACCTAAATCAAATTTCTCACCTGTATTAATAAGAGCTCTGGGTTACATGGAAGAGAAACCCAACTCAAATCATCTCAAGCATACAAAAACTAATTTTTGGAACAGATAACTGAAAGTTCCCGGAGTCAATCTCGCTTCAGGCACGGGGCTTTAGGGGATTAAAAATACCATCAGGACTTGGTTTCTCACTCTACCAGTTGACCTGGTTTGCCTCTGCACTGGCCTCATTCTCTGGCATGCTCTCCCAGTGTGATAACCTCCAGCTGTTCCAAAATGAAATCCTCCTAATTTGCCATTCACTTTGGAGAAAGAGCACCTTATCTCTTTTAGGTCAATCCAAAGTCTCAGGGTTGCATCTGACTGGACCAAATGTGGTCACTAAGTCAATCACTTTGATGGAAGATTTGAAAACAGTGACTAGCCAAACTTGCATCTCATTACCCATATCTGAGCTAGGAAGTAGAGGAATGCCCATACAAATAATATGATTCAGTAGGAGGAGGGAGAATGCCCAGTGAAAAATCAGGGTGCTATATTTAAAAGTAGGAGTGGAAGTTGAACGGGAAAAAAAGTAATGGTTATCCTCTACATTTCCCCAAAGTACATGTGTCAGTAAGAGGCACGGTTCTTTAACTAATTGCTCAAGTAAAAAATTTAGCCATCTTTTTTTATTCTTATGTTTTATTTACCCAGTAAATCAATCCATCTGCAAATGCTATCTATTCTACTTCCAGCATTTATCTCAAATGAGTCCAATTCTCTCCTAGTCTAAGTGAGCATCATCTTATTCCTGAGCTATTGCCACAACCTCTTATTGGGATTCCTGCTTCCATGCCCTACAATCCATTCTTCTTATAGCAGTATGAGAAATTTTTTGATAACATAAATTTAATTGTATCATGTTCTTGCTTAACATCCTCTTATGACTTCCCTTTACACTCTAAGACCCTATGTGATCTGGTTTTGGTCTCACCCTAGACATCCAGTTCATATACTCCTTTCCCTGAAAACCCTGCTTACTACCCCCTAGACACACTGGCCTTCTTAATGTTCCATGAATATGCCTAGGGTATCCCTTCCTTAGAGCCTCTGCATTTGCTAGTTTCCTCTACTTAAAAAAGTTCCTTTTTCTGTAGCTGACTTTTCTCATCCCTCAACTCTCAGATCAAAGACTACCTCTTCAGAAATGCCTTCCCTAAACAACCTATATAAAGAAAATGTTTAGTCACTATCACATTTCCCTGTATATGCTACACAATACATAATTGCAAGACATCTTGTCTATGCAGTTTTCCATTTTTTGTTATTTACCTTTAACTACTGGAATGTAAGTTCCAATGTGGGAAACTTGTTTTGTTTTTCTCAACACTGAATCCCCAGACTAAAACTAGAGCCTGTTCTGTAGCAAGACCTCAAAAAGTATTTGCTGAATAGGCACATTAATAACTGAGTCTAAGAACTACAGTTAAATTGATATTTTGCATTTTGTGTGTTGGCCATATATCAAAATAGGATGGGTTCCTGCAACATTAATTTGGAAGAGTGCTCTAAGAAAAACTTAAACTGACAAATCCAAATGTGTGACTTGATGATACAGGTGGCCTAGCAATGTGTTATAAAATAAAGGAAAAATTTCGCCTAAATTTCACTGTGAAATATCCAGTGTAAACCAGAGGACTGTGATTCTATTAATCTATTTACTCAGCAGAAGATAAAATGGGAGAATAGGAGTTAGGACTATAAATTAGTGAAACTGATTGCTGAAAAATATGTGACATTATATAAGTGATCTTCAGAGAAGATTTATCTCATGGTGTTGCAAAGGAGATAAAGTTATGAAGAGAATAAATTCTGTTGCAAACTACTTTATTATCCAACTAGTAGAGAATTACGTAAAGATGCAATTCATTAACTCAGTAAGGTTGGAATCCTTTTGAATATGCTCTTGTATGAGGGTCAAATGCAAGAGTTAAGTACTGGGTAATTAACCTAAGGGAAGCAACCTTAACAGAGATTAGGGATCAGTTGAGTGTGCCCCCAATTATAAACATCTTCTGATAAAATTGGGGTCAGTACTGAGGCAAGAAATCTTTCCTATTTAGAAGAGCATCCCAGACCTTAGAAAACATAATGTAGATAGTGCATCCTCCATAATTATTTCTAGGAGAGAGGGCTGTATATTTTAGAATATTAATGAGAGCAGGTCTTATGAATTTGGTTAAATTCTTCCTTATTTCAGAAAAGTAAGTAAACAAACAAATAACATGACAAAAAGATTGGGTAGAGAAGTCTAGTACACTTATTATCAATCAAATTGAAAACTATAACTATTAGACTTTAGGAGTTAGAAGCTTTACACAAAATAGAGAAGCAAAATATAAAATTCTATGTATGATAAATAAAACTAAAGCCATTTGACAGTTTCTCTTGATCTCACTGAGTAATTCACTTACTCATCTGTAGAATAAACTTTTATTGATTGCCTAGGATTTGGGGGCACCATGCTAGGGCACAGAGGAAGAAGGCTAGAAGAATGACAAAATTTCTGTACTCAGGATCATTTACACCACTGTGGAAGACATGCATAAGCAAATAATTACAATGAAATAATACATCTAGGCTCAGAATAGAGTTAAGACCTTTTTCTGGGGATTTGGGGGAAATAGTAAAGGAAACTGTGCCATTTGAATAGAACCTGTCTTCAAGGATTTTAGAAAAGAACATTATATACAAACTGAGAAACTTATGTTAAAAATCACAAGGAAAAACATAGTTTTGTGGCATGTATTGGGGAACATACTTTAATTTGATCTTTTGAAAAATTTTGACTCAACACTTACTATGTGTCAGGCACTATTAGAGGTCCCAAGGACAAAGCAGAGACTATTACAGATGTGAGGCATTCAACATTAGTCAGCCATCTCAGTGGGACGTAATGACACAGTGGAAGTGGGACGGGAGGGAAAAGACAAATGAAGGATGAGCTCAGTCACAGCAGCAAGAGTAGTTTTCTGAGAAGAAGTAAAAATGGATCACAGTTCTATTTAGCTTTGTTGCTAACCTCTACATTTGGTATATCAAAAACTCAAATTACTCTTTCTGTAATTAACTCATTCTTACTAAAATTTAAAAATTATAAATAGCACCATACTCTCATTTTTATTTTTTCTAAATATTCAAAACAAACCAAATAATATTCATTCCTTCTTGTCCATTAGCCTCTCCTGCTCCATTCATTAACTGGCTATCTTTGCTTTGGAACTGCCAAGTCCCCGACCAAGAATGTCAATCTTACCTCTTTCAATGTTCTTATTAAGATTGAATCAGTAATCAAAAAATCTCCCAAGGAAGAAAAGCCCAGGACCAGACGGCTTCACTAGTGAACTTTACCAAACATTTAAAGAAGAATTAACACCAATCCTTTTCAAACTCTTCCAAAAAAAGAAGAAGAAGAGGAGGAAGGAACACTCACAAACTCATTTTACGAGGCCAACATTAACCTGATACCAAAACCAGAAAAGGGCACTACTAGGAAAGAAAACTACAGGCCAATATCCCTGATAAATAGAGATGCAAAAATTCTCAATATAATACTAGCAAACCCAATTCAGCAGCACATTAAAGGATCACTCACCATGATCAAGTGGGATTTATCCATGGGAAGCAAGGATTGTTCAACATATGCAAATCAATGCGATACTTCATATTAACAGAATAAAAGAATCATATGATTATTTGAATAGAGCTGAAAAAGCATTTAATAAAATTTAACATCCATTCATGATAAAAACTCTTAATAATTTACACACAGAAGGAAAATATCTCAACATAATAATGGTCATATATGATAAGCCCTCAGCTAACATCATAATGATGGAAAGTTGAAAGCTTTTCCTTTAAGATCAGGAACAAGACAGGGTGCCCACTCTCACCACTCTTACTCATTTTATAATATGTAAATAAAACCATCACGCTGTATGCCTTAAACTTATATAGTGATGTATGTCAATTATTTCTCAATAAAACTGGAAAAAAATCTGAGGTTAAATTTCTTAGTTTCCTTATAGCATAGCTCTAACAAATTATGATGCTATAAACATTAAAAACCCAGTGCTTAAGTATGATATCAGACAGTACCACTGAAACTGTAGTAATCTGTGATTTTTTTTTTTTTTTTTTTTTTTTTTTTTACTAATCTACAATGAAGTAAGCACAGAAATTGAGACTAAATCTCAGGAATTTTTATAGCAATTTGACAGAGTAATTATATACTTGTTGAATCTAATAATAATTTAAGAATAGATTTGCAGTTTTTATGTTTCTTTTCAATTATTTTTATAAATTCAGTATTACTCTATTAAAAATTATCCACCTGTGAAAAATCGGTAATGATATTAAAAAAGTGAACAAACAAATAAATAAATAAAAACTACTGGTCCTCTGCTTGGAACACTTAAAAAAGCACCAGTATAGGACACTTTATTGACACTCAGAATATGGCAATTCTTCCAGAATGCCTATTAAATTCAGATTTTCTTCTGGAATTACAAATTGCAACAAATTATGGGTAAATACACACTTTATATATCTATCTTCTTAATTTATGTTGAGCTTTAGCATGTCCTCTGTGAAAGTTCATTTCTCTAAAATTACCTATAAACATACAAACATAATTAAAGCATGATATTGAAATAATTATTGCTTCAGAAAAATTTATTTTGAGGACCTGGAGCCATATTTTAGAGTACTAGTATTAATAATTATCAATAAATGTCAGATTGTACATTTGATTTTGTCTTTCTGTTGTGCATATTTATACTGTCACAAAAAAACCCCAGAAATTGAGGCATGAGTGTCATGGATACTATTTTGAAGGCACAGACTCCATCCTAAAGGCCCTGCATTCTTCATGTTTTCATGTGGTAACTAGGAAAACACCGTTAGCTTAGCTTAGCTTTTAAAAGGCATGCTCATCAGAGTGAAGTTGTAAGGTGTATGTGGTTTCAGGTGTAAAGCACGTGGGAAAGCTTGCCAACAGGAAGACAATACAGAGAGATGATGGTGAAGTGTGCATTCAGAACCCAAACAGCAACAGTTGTTCAGTGCTGCTGCAGACTGCAGTGCTGATTTCAGGGGATACTCAGTCAACACAAGGACAAATAATGAAAATAAAAGACTAAGATGTGAGAAAATCATTACTAAAGACAGTAATCACAAACATTTAACACGGATAAATATTTGATTTTTTTTGCTTTTTTAAATAAAGGTATTTTGAACCTTTAGTGTATCTAAGAATCACCTGGTCAAATCAATACTCAGATATTCTGATGCAGTGATTGTGGGGTGGATCTGGAATTCTGCATTTTTAACAAGTGCCACAGATGGGACAGGGATGGGAAACACCATGAGTCAAGCATGTGGGAACTAGAATGACCAAGGCCTCCAAGGTATTAGAAGCAGGACTGAGGCTCACTCCTAGGCCATATTGTTCCTTGTTGGGCATAATCTCAAACACCAACATCAGACTAGGTTACTCTGAGGCCAGGAATTAGTGAGATATAAACAAGTTCACTGTGTCATCCAAAGAATACTGAACATCCCCCTGTTTTGGCTAATATGAGTGACTGTTGCTTCTTTGCCTATTACAGCTTTATTCTACTCTGTTCTGCTATACCTACAGACAAGATGTTTGAGATAACCCAATCACAAAATTTCCCTGGCTTACTAACAGCACCCAATCTAGAGTGAGTCTCTACTATCTTAGACTTTGCTCCAAATTTCCTAGCCAAAACCCCAATCCTATAATAAGTCTCTTCTAACAACCTCTTACTGAGACACCACATATTTCCCATGGTGTGTATTCTCCCTCACTACAATGAATAATAAACTCAATTTGTTCCACTATAGTTATGTTCTTGGAGGTCTTTGGCTAAAGGGCATTAATGTTTGTGTCATAAGTACAAATGTGGTATGAAGTATTATTATTACCAATAAATAGGACTTAAATATAAACAAGATTGCTGTACAACCTAAAAACGATTTAAAAAAATCTTCAGAAGTCTAAAGTTCACTTTATTTTACTAATAGACATCTGGCTTCCTTACGACAGGGACAGTGCCTTCAGTATCTGCCTAGTGTCTTCGACTAGGGGCCAGGTGCCTAGTAGGTGATCAGGAAATATATGTGAAAGAAAAAAAAGAAATGAAAAGAAATGAAAAGAAGTTTTCACAGTTGATAAGTGTACTAAGAAATAACCCCACTATGGTAGGCAGAATAATGTCCTACCCCAAAGAAGCCCATGTCCCAATTCCTAGAAGCTGTGGATATGTTAACTTACATGGCAAAAGGGACTTTACAGGTGAGATTAAGTTAAGGACCTTGAGATGAGAAGATTATTTTGGATGATCCAGGTAGGCTTAATATAACCACAAGGGTCCTTATAAGAGGGTGGCAGGAGGGTCAGAGTCAGAGAAGGAGATGTTAGGACAGAAGCAGAGATTGGAGAGGGGGAGAGGGAGAAGGAAAAGGAGGAGGAGGGAGAGATTTGAAGATATTTGAAGATGGAGGAAGGGGCCATAAATCAAGGAATGCCATTGGCTTCTAGAGGCTGGAAAAGGCAAGAAAATGGATTCTTCCCTAGAGGCTCCAGAAGGAGCCCAGCCTTGCTAACATCTTGATTTTAGGACTTCTTACCACCAGAGCTGTGAGATAATAAATTTATGTTATGTTACGCTGGTACATTTGCAGTAACTTATTACAGCAGAAAGAAGAAATCAATATACTCCCAAATAGGAGAAGACACTTTTTAGATAGCATTCTACTGTGTGTATTAAGACATATCTGCCCACCATCCTTCTCATGGTGGGGCTTGGAGTCTTGGTTATAAAGGTGATGAGGTCAATCTGAGATTCTCATGTAAAAGTAATATGAAAAAACTCTCCTAGTCAGGACTTTATACTAATAATAACAAGCTTTAATAATAACAGGAGCTTAATATGATATTAAAAACTACATTTAAGAAATTAAATATCTATAATGACCTAAGTAATTAGCTGAATCGTAAATTCAGATGTACAGTAAAATGTAGATTATATACAGATATAAACGTGGTGTGGCTCTGTTTAATTTTATGTGGGTACAAGTGATGACATATTTCTACCAAAAGTTTACATGATAGTGTTAAAATTAAACACAAAACTGAGGCCAGTCTTAAGAATTCCCTGAGCAGACAAAACCATTGAAGCCATGTAAGTAAAACTAAATCTAGCTTATTTCATGAACATAAGTGAAATTTAACTTAGATTACATCTTATAAATGCCTCTGATAATCATAAAAGAAACTTAAGTCATCTTCCTAAAAATGGTATGAGAAAATCACTTTTAACCAAGCCACGGCCATCTGGAAACCCCTACAGTAATAACCAATCATTGAAAAGGTTAAAAACTTCCTAATTTCTACTTTATAAGCCATGCTGTAATTTAATGTCCATGAGCTTCATATCAGTCTTTGAGTTCAGAAGCTCCCAGTTTGTGAAGTGTTCTTATATGCACAATAAACACTTATTTAAATACTATTCATTGATTTGTTGGTTTACATTTTGCTATTTCTGGATTTTTGACAGTTTCTGGCATCAGAAGTGGGACCCAAAGACCCTCAACAACTCTGAGGTCAGTGAGCAAAAGGTGCTGGTACCCAAAGGACCCACTGAGCTCACTGCTTTATGCCAAACCTGGAGTTTGAGGGTAGAGTCTCTCTTGGATCTGAGCTTTGCTCTCTTTGCCTTTTGAGCTCTCTGATTTTATTGTGCATAGCTGTATTTTGTTTGTTGAAGTTTCTTGGTAAGTCATCCTTCTGTCTATAAAGGGAGAAACGTGTGATTCCCTGGGTTTTAGGGAGCAATAGGATCACCAGGCTCCCCATAGGTTATTTGGGGTTTAGGAGATATAAAGGCAAAGATGGGTTCCACCTGGTCTAAAATTCTCTACTTCTCTCAAAAATTCCCACTTCCTATATCTATACTCACTATGAACCAGGATCTTGTGCCTTTTTGGAAAATGGGTGAACTTTTGGATAATTTGCAATTATAGTGGCCACTTTGGGGAATGGTTAACTTAGGTAATTCCACATTATGGGGCACCCTTCAAAAGAGAGGATCTTAAACATTAAAGAGACAATGAAATGCATTCTTTGATTGGTATGCAGAAGCTCTACAAAGACAAAATGACTCCAAAGATAGTTTTCCTAAAAAATGTTTACGGCAGTCAAATACAAATCTTTAGCAAAAAACTCTGGCCATCTGAGCAGGTAACCTTAACTTAGTCTATCTGCCAGAAACATAATTTGGATCCATTTATTCTTTTTTTTTTTTTTTTTTTTTTTTTTTTGTGGTACGCGGGCCTCTCACTGTTGCGGCCTCTCCCCTTGCGGAGCACAGGCTCCGGACGCGCAGGCTCAGCGGCCATGGCTCATGGGCCCAGCCGCTCTGCAGCATGCGGGATCTTCCCGGACCGGGGCATGAACCCACGTCCCCTGCAATGGCAGGCGGACTCTCAACCACTGCGCCACCAGGGAAGCCCCCATTTATTCTTTTAAAATTTGTATTATTATACCTGAGACATGGATGAAATTTGTAAGTGAAAGCTATAAGATCTTTGTATGGGTCTGTCTATATGTTTATGTATATATACATATATATGTATGCATATTATGTATATGTGACATTTTTAAGAGTTCTACTTAGAGACAAGATGGCAGAGTAGAAGGACGTGAGCTCATCCCCTCTCACAAAAACACCAAAACCACAACAAGCTGCTGAGTAACCATTGACAAAATAACCTGCTAGAACCTACCAAAAAAGATATCCTGGGCTTCCCTGGTGGCGCAGTGGTTGGGAGTCCGCCTGCCGATGCAGGGGACGCGGGTTCATACCCCGGTCCGGGAGGATCCCACATGCCGCGGAGCGGCTGGGCCCGTGAGCCATGGCCGCTGAGCCTGCGCGTCCGGAGCCTGCGCTCCGCAGCGGGAGAGGCCACAACAGTGAGAGGCCCGCGTACCACAAAAAAAAAAAAAAAAAAAAAAAAGATATCCTGAATTCAAAGACAAAGAAGAAGCCCAAACAAGACTGTAGGAAGGGTGCAATTGAAAAAAATCAAATCCCATACACACTGGGTAGGTGACACACAAACTGGAAAATAATTATTCCATAGACAATCTCCCACAGGAGTCAAAGTTCTGAGTCCCACGTCAGGCTCCCCAGCCTAGAGGTCCAGCAATGGGAGGAGGAGTCCCCAGAGAATATGGCTTTGAAGGCAGCGAGGCTTGATTGCAGGAATTCAACAGGACAGGGGAAAAGTGAAACTCCATTCTTGGAGGGCGCACACAAGTTCTCATGTGCACCAGAACACAGGGAAAAAAGTCTGGGCCTAACCTACCTGCTAGTACTGGGGCGTCTCCTGCAGGATAAAGAGCAGCTGTGGCTCACTGTGGGGACAGAGACACTGGTGGTAGAAGTTCCTGGGAGCATGCATTGCTGTGAGCTCTCCTAGAGGCTGCCATTTTCTCACCAAAACCTGGCCCCACCCAACAGCCTGTGGGCTCCAGTGCTGAGATGCCTCAGGCCAAACATCCAACATAGTGGAGACACAGCACCACCCATCAGCAGAAACACTGCTTAAAGCCTTCCTGAGCACACAGCTGCCTGATAAAAACAAAACTTGACACGGCCCTGCTCACCACAGGGACAAGATCCAGCTCCACCCACCAGTGGGGAGGATCTAGTACCTCCCACCAAGAAGCCTACACAAGCCTCTTAGACAGCCTCATCCACCAGGGGGCAGATAGCAGAAGCAAGAAGAACTACAACCCTGCAGCCTATGGAACAGAAACCATAATCACAGAAAGTCAGACAAAATGAGAAGGCAGAGGAATATGTCCCAGATGAAGGAACCAGATAAACCCCCAGAAGAACAACTAAGTGAAGTGGAGATAGGCAATCTACCTGAAAAAGAATTCAGAGTAATAATAGTAAAGATGATCCAAGACCCTGGAAAAAGAATGGAGGCACAGATGGAGAAGATACAAGAAATGTTTGACAAGGACCTAGAAAAACTAAAGAACACATGAAGAGACATGAAAAATACAATAACTGAAATGAAAAATACACTAGAAGGAATCAATAGCAGAATAATTGAGGCAAAATAACAGATAAGTGAGCTGGAAGACAGATGGTGGAAATCACAGACATGGAACAGAATAAAGAAAAAGGAACGAAGAGAAATAAGGACAGCCTAAGAGACCTCTGGGACAGCATTAAACATACAAACATTTGCATGATAGGGGTCCCAGAAGGAGAAGAGAGAGAGAAAGGACCTGAGAAAATATTAGAAGAGATAATGGCTGAAAATTTCCCTAACATGGAAAAGGAAACAGTCACCAAAGTCCAGGAAGTGCAGAGAGTCCCAGGCAGGATAAACCCAAGGAGGAACACACAGATACACAGAGCAATCAAATTGACAAAATTAAAGACAAAGAAAAAAATTACTGAAGGCAACAAGGGAAAAGCAACAAATAACACACAAGGATATTACAATAGGTTATCAGCTGATTTCTCAGCAGAAATTCTGCAGCCCAGAAGGGAGTGGCACGATACATTTAAAGTGATGAAAAGGAAGAACCTACAACCAAGGATACTCTTCCCAGGAAGCCTCTTACTCAGATTCGAAGGAGAAATCAAAACCTAAAAGAATTCAGCACTACCAGACCAACTTTGCAAGAAATCCTACAGGAACTTCTCTAGGAGAAAAAGAAAAGGGCACAACTAGAAACAAGAAAATTACAAATGGGAAAGCTCACCTGTAAATGAAAACATACAGTAAATGTAGGAAATCATCCACACACAAATATCACAACCGGCAATTCTGAGGAAAGTACAAATGGAAGATATTGGAAGTGCATTTGAAATTAAAAGATCAGCAACTTAAAACAATCTTGTTTATATATAGACTGCTATATCAAAATCTCATGGTAACCAAAACCCAAAAATCTACAGCAGATAACACACACAAAAGAAAAAGGAATCCAAACACAGCACTAAAGTTAGTAATCAAAACACATGAGAAGAAAACAGAAGAGTAAGGGAAGAAAAAAGACCTACAAAAACAAATCCAAAACAATGAACAAAATGGCAATAAGAACATACATTATCAATATGTATTGTAAGGAATCAATAGCAGATAATTATGCTAAATGTAAATGGATTAAATGTTCCAACCAAAAGACATGGACTGGTTGAATGGATACAAAAACAAGACCCATGTATATGATATCTATAAGAGACTTACTTCAGATCTAGGGACACATACAGACTGAAACTGAGGGGATGGAAAAAGGTATTCCATGTAAGTGGAAACCAAAAGAAAGCTGGAGTAGCAATACTCATATCACACAAAATAAACTTTAAAATAAAGACTGCTACAAGACACAAAGAAGGACACTACATAATGATTAAGGGATCAATCCAAGAAGAAGATATAAAATTGTACATATATATGCACCCAACATAGGAGCACCTCAATATATAAGGCAAAGACTAACAGCCTTAAAAGGAGAAATCGACAATAACATGGGGGACCTTAACACCCGACTTTCATCAATGGACAGATCATCCAGACACAAAATCAATAGGAAACACAGATCTTAAATGACACATTAGACCAAATGGACTTGATATTTATAGAGCATTCCATCCAAGACCAGGAAAATACACATTCTTCTCAAGTACACATGGAACATTCTCTAAGATTGACCACATACTAGGCCACAAAGCGAGCCTCAGTAAATTTAAGAAAATAGAAATCATATCATGGATCTTTTCCAAACACAACACTATGAGATTAGAAATCAGCTACAAGAAAAAAAGACTGTAAAAAAACAGAAACACATGGAGGCTAAAGGGTATGGTACTAAACAACCAATGGATCACTGAAGAAATCAAAGCGGATATCAGAAAATACTTAGAGACAAATGAAAACAAAAGGAAGATGATCCAAAACCTTTGAGATGCAGCAAAAGCAGTTCAAAGAGTGAAGTTTACAGCAATACAATCTCACCTCAGGAAACAAGAAAAATCTCAAATACTCAATCTAACCTTACACCTAAAGCAACTGGAGAAAGAACAACAAACAAATCCCAAAGTTAGGAGGAAAGAAATCATAGAGATCAGGGCAGAAATAAATGAAATAGAGACAAAGAGAATAATAGAAAAGATCAATGAAACTAAAAGTGGTTCTTTGAAAGGATAAACAAAATTGATAGACCTTTAGCCAGACTCATCAAGAAAAAGAGGGAGAGGGCTCAAATCAATAAAATTCGAAATGAAAAAGGAAAACGTTATAACGGACACCACAGAAATACAAAGGATCATAAGAGACTACTACAAGCAACTATATGCCAATAAAATGGACAACCTAGAAGAAAGAGACATATTCTTAGAAAGGTACAATCTCCTAGGACTGAACCAGGAAGAAAAATAGAAAATATGACCAGACCAGTTGACAGTAATGAAATTGAATCAGTAATTTTAAAACAACAAATTTAAAACAACAAAGTAATTTTAAAACAAACAAAAGTCCAGGACCAGATGGCTTCACAGGCGAATTGTATCAAACATTTAGAGAAGAGTTAACACCTATCCTTCTGAAATTATTCCCAAAAATTGCAGACGAAGGAACACACCTCAGCTAATTTATGAGGCCACCATCACCCTAATATGAAAACCAGACGAAGATACCACAAAAAAAGAAAATTACAGGCCAACATCCCTGGTGAACATAAATGTAAAAATCCTCAACAAAACACTAGCAAATAGAATCCAACAACACATTAAAAGGATTGTACACCATGACCAAGTGAGACTTATCACAGGGATGCAAGGATTTTTCAATATCCAGAAATCAGTCAGTGTGATACATCACATCAACAAGTTGAGGAATAAAAATCATATGATCATCTCAATAGATGTAGAAAAAGCTTTTGACAAAATTCAACATCCATTTATGAAAAAAACTCTCCAGAAAGTGTGCATAAAGGGAACATATTTTAACAAAATAAAAGCCATATATGACCAGACTACAGCTAACATCATACTCAATGGTGAAAAGCTGAAAGCATTTCCTCTAAGATCAGGAACAAGACAAGGAGCTCCCCTCTCACCACTCTTATTCAACATAGTTTTGAAAGTCTTAGCCATCGCAATCAAAGAAGAAAAAGAAATAAAGGGAATCCAAATTAGAAAAGAAGTAAAACTGTCACTGTTTGTAGATGACATCATACTAAACAGAGAAAATCCTAAGGATGCTACCAGAAAACCACTAGAGCTCATCAACAAATTTGCTAAAGTTCTAGGAAATATAATAAATACATAGAAATTTATTGTATTTCTATACACTAACAACAAAATATCAGAAAGAGAAATTAAAGAAACAACCCCATTTACCACTGCATCGAAAAGAATAAAATAGGGCTTCCCTGGTGGCGCAGTGGTTAAGAGTCCGCCTGCCAGTGCAGGGGACACGGGTTTTAGCCCTGTTCTGGGGAGATCCCACATGCCGCAGAGCAACAAAGCCTGTGCGCCACAACTACTGAGCTTGCACTCTACAGCCCTCGAGCCACAACTACTGAGCCTGCATGCCACAACTACTGAAGCCCACATGCCTAGAGTCCATGCTCCACAACAAGAAAAGCCACCAAATAAGAAGCCTGCGCACTGCAATGAAGAGTAGCCCCCCACTTGCCGCAACTAGAGAAAGCCCATGTGCAGCAATGAAGACCCAATGCAGCCAAAAATAAATTAATTAAAAGAAAAACTAAATACCTAGGCAAAAACATACCTAAGGAGACAAAAGTCCTGTACTCGAAAACTATAAGACCCTGATGGAAGAAATCAAAGGTGACACAAACAGATGTAACGATACACCATGTTCTTATATTAGAAGAATCAATATTGCCAAAATGACTATACTACCCAAGGCAGTCTACAGATTCAATGCAATCACTGTTAAATTACCAATGGCATTTTTCACAGAACTAGAATTAAAAAATCTTAAAATTCGTATGGAGACATCAAAGACCCCAAATAGCCAAAGCAATTGTGAGAAAGAAAAATAAGCTGGAGGAATCAAGCTCCCTCACTTCAGACTATACTACAAAGTAATCAAGACAGTATGGTACTGGCACAAAAACAGAAATATAGATCAACTGAACAGGATAGAAAGCCAGGAAATAAACCCACGCACCTATGGTCAATCAACCTACAACAAAGGAGGCAAGAAAACACATTGGAGAAAAGACAGTCTCTTCAATAAATGGTGCTGGGAAAACTGGACAGCTACAGGTAAAAAAAAAAAAAAAATGAAATTAGAACATTCTTTAACACCATATACCAAAATAAAGTCAAAATCGATTAAACACCTAAATCAAAGACCAGATACTATAAAATTCCTAGAGGAAACATAGGCAGAGGGGAGACCTTCAGGACGGCAGAGGAGTAAGATGTGGAGATCACCTCCCTCCCCACAAATATATCAAAAATACATCTACATATGGAACAACTCCTACAGAACACCTAGTAAATGCTGGCAGAAGACATCAGACTTCCCAAAAGGCAAGAAAATCCCCACATACCTGGGTAGGGCAAAAGAAAAAAGAAAAAACAGAGACAAAAGAATAGGGATGGGACCTGCACCTTTGGCAGGGAGCTGTGAAGGAGAAAAAATTTCCACACACTAGGAAACCACTTCACTGGTAGAGACAGGGGTGGGCGGCGGGGGGGAAGCTTCAGAGCCAAGGAGGAGAGTGCAGCAACAGGGGTGCAGAGGGCAAAGCAGAGATTCCTAACCCATAGCATAGGTACTGACCAGCACTCACCAGCCCGAGAGGCTTGTCTGCTCACCTGCTGGGGCGGGTGGGGGCTGGGAGCTGAGGCTCAGCTTTGGGGGTCAGATCCCAGGGAGAGGACTAGGATTGGCTGTGTGAAAACAGCCTGAAGGGGGCTAGTGCTAGCTGGGAGGGATTCTGGGAAAAACTCTGGACCTGCCTAAGAGGCAAGAAACCATTCTTTCAGGGTGTGTGAAGAGAGGATTCCTTCTCTGTCTGCCCACAGAAGGCAAAGCACCACCTAAATGAGCTCCAGACATGGGCACGAGCCGTGGCTATCAGCTCGGACACCAGAGACGGACATGAAATGCTAACGCTACTGCTGCAGGCCCCAAGAATCCTGTGTGCAAGCACAGGTCACTATCTACACGCTCCCCCACCACCAGGAGCCTGTGCAGCCCACCACTGCCAGGGTCCCATTATTCAGGGAAACTTCCCCGGGAGAACACATGGCACGTCTCAGGCTGTTGCAGTGTCACGATGGCCTCTGCTGCAGCAGGCTCACCCCACATTCCAATTATAACTACCATACCCCTCCCTCCCCCTGGCCTGAGGGACCCAGCGCCCCCTAATCAGCCGTTGCTTTAACCCTGTCCTGTCTGGGTGAGAAGAGAAGCCTGAGGGCGACCTACGCACAGAGGTGGGGTCAAAACCAAAGCTGAACCACAGGAGCTATGTGAACAAAGAAGAGAAAGAGAAATTTCTCTGTGAGGCCTCAGGAGCGGCGGATTAATCCCCACAATCAACCTGAGGTACCCTGCATCTGTGGAATACCTGAACAGAAAACAAATCAACCAAAAATTGAGGTGGTGGACTTTAGGAGCAACTGTAGACTTGGGGTTTGCTGTCTGTGACTGACTTGTCTCTGATTTTTATGTCTATCTTAGTACAGTTTTTAGCACTTGTTATTATTGGTGGATTTGTTTATTGGTTTAGTTGCTCTCTTCTTTTTTTCTGTTACTTTATAAACATTTCATTTTAATTGTTTTATTTTATTTTATATTTTTAATTTTTTTTCTTTCTTTTTCTCTCCCTTTTCTTCTGAGGTGAGTGGCTGACAGGGTCTTGGTGCTCTAGCCTGGTGTCAGGCCTGAGCCTCTAAGATGGGAGAGCTGAATTCAGTACACTGGACCACCAGAGACCTCCTGGCCCCACATAATATCAATCAGTAAGATCTCTCCCAGAGATCTCCACCTCAACACTAAGACCATGCTCCACCCCATAGCCAGCAACCTCCACTGCTGGACGCCCCATGCCAAACAACTAGCAAGATAGGAACACAACCCCACCCATTAGCAGAGAGGCAGTCTAAAGTCATACTAAGTTCACAGTCACCCCAGAACACACCACTGGACACGGCCCTGCTCAACAGAAGGACAAGACCAGACTCATCCACCAGAACACAGGCACCAATGCCCTCCACCAGGAACCCTACACAAGCCACTGAACCAACCTTACTCACTAGGGGCAGACACCTAAAACAATGGGAACTACGAACCTGCAGCCTGTGAAAAGGAGACCCCCAAAACAGTAAGTTAAGCAAAATGGGAAGGCAGAGAAATACGCAGCAGATAAAGGAGCAAGGTAAAAACCTTCCCGACCAAACAAATGAAGAGGAAATAGGCAGTCTAACTGAAAAAGAATTCAGAGTAATGACAATAAAGATGATCCAAAATATTGGAAATACAATGGAGAAAAGACAAGAAGTGTTTACAAGGACCTAGAAGAACTAAAGAGCAAACAAACAATGATGAGCAACACAATAATTCAAATTAAAAATTCTCTAGAAGGGAGCAATAGCAGAATAACTGAGGCAGAAGAACGAATAAGTGACCTGGAATATAAAAGAGTGGAGATAACTACCACAGAGCAGAAAAAAGAAGAAAGAATGAAAAGAATTAAGGACAGTCTCAGAGACCTCTGGGACAACATTAAACACACCAACATTCGAATTATAGGGATCCCAGAAGAAGAGAAAAAGAAAGGGTCTGAGAAAATATTTGAAGAGATTATAGTTGAAAACATCCCTAACATGGGAAAGGAAACAGTCAATCAAGTCCAGGAAACTCAGAGAGTCCCATACAGGATAAATCCAAGGAAAAACACGCCAAGACACATATTACTCAAACTATCAAAAATTAAATAAAAAGAAAAAAATATTAAAAGCAGTAAGGGAAAAGCAACAAATAACATACAAGGGAATCCCCATAAGGTTAACAGCTGATCTTTCAGCAGAAACTCTGCAAGCCAGAGGGAGTGGCAGGACATATTTAAAGTGATGAAAGGGAAAAACCTACAACAAAGATTACTCTACCCAGCAGGATCTCATTCAGATTCAATGGTGAAATTAAAACCTTTACAGAGAAGCAAACCTTAAGAGAATTCAGCACTACCAAACCAGTTTTACAGCAAATGCTAAAGGAACTTCTCTAGGCAAGAAACACAAGAGAAGGAAAAGATGTACAAAAGCAAAACCAAAACAATTAAGAAAATAGTACTAGGAACATACATATTGATAATTACCTTAAATGTAAATGGATTACATGCTCCCACCAAAAGACATAGACTGGCTGAATGGATAAAAAAACAAGACCCATATATATGCTGTCTACAAGAGACCCACTGCAGACCTAGGGACACATATAGACTGAAAGTGAGGGGATGGAAAAAGATATTTCATGAAAATGGAAATCAAAAGAAAGCTGGAGTAGCAATTCTCTTATCAGACAAAATAGACTTTAAAATAAAGACTACTACAAGAGACAAAGAAGGACACTACATAATGATCAAGGGATCAATCCAAGAAGAAGATATAACGATTGTAAACATTTATGCACCCAATGTAGGATCACCTCAATACATAAGGCAGAACGCTAACAGCCATAAAAGGGAAAATCGACAGTAACACAATAAGAGTAGGGGACTTAAATACCCCACTTTCACCAATGGACAGATCATCCAAAATGAAAATAAATAAGGAAACACAAGCTTTAAATGACACATTAAACAAGATGGACTTAATTGATATTTATAGCATATTCCATCCAAAAACAACAGAATACACTTTCTTCTCAAGTGCTTATGGAACATTCTCCAGGATACATTATATTTGGGTCACATATCAAGCCTTGGTAAATGTAAGAAAATTTAAATCATATCAAGTATCTTTCCTGACCACAATGCTATGAGACTAGATATCAATTACAGGAAAAAAAAACTGTAAAAAATACAAACACATTGAGGCTAAACAATATGCTACTAAGTAACCAAGAGGTCCCTGAAGAAATCAAAGAGGAAATCAAAAAATACCTAGAAACATATGAAAATGAAAACACAACGACCCAAAACCTATGGGATGCAGCAAAAGCAGGTCTAAGAGGGAAGTTTATAGCAATACAATCCTACCTCAAGAAACAAGAAACAACTCAAATACACAACCTAACCTTACACCTAAAGCAATTAGAGAAAGAAGAACAAAAAACCCCCAAAGTTAGCAGAAGGCAAGAAATCATAAAGATCAAATCTGAAATAAATGAAAAAGAAATGCAGCAAACAACAGCAAAGATCAATAAAACTAAAAGCTGGCTCTTTGAGAAGATAAACAAAATTGATAAACCACTAGCCAGACTCATCAAGAGAAAACTCAAATCAACAGAATTAGAAATGAAAAAGGAGAAGTAACAACCGACACTGCAGAAATACAAAGGATCATGTGAGATTACTACATCAACAATATGTCAATAAAATGGACAACCTGGAAGAAATGGACAAATTCTTAGAAAAGCAAAACCTTCTGAGACGGAACCAGGAAGAAACAGAAAATATAAAGAGATGAATCACAAGCACTGAAGTTGAAACTGTGATTTAAAATCTTCCAACAAACAAAAGGCCAGGACCAGATGGTTTCACAGGCGAATTCTATCAAACATTCAGAGAAGAACTAATAGCTATCCTTCTCAAACTCTTCCAAAATATAGCAGAGGGTGGAACACTCACAAACTCATTCTATGAAGCCACCATCACCCTGATATCAAAACCAGACAAAGATGTCACAAAAAAAGAAAACTACAGATCAGTATCACCGATGAACATAGATGCGAAAGTCCTCAACAAAATACTAGCAAACAGAATCTAGCAGCACATTAAAAGGATCATACACCACGATCAAGTGGGGAATTCCCAGAAATGCAAGGTTTCTTCAATATACGCAAATCAGTCAATGTGATATACCATATTAACAAACTGAAGGATAAAAACCACACAATAATCTCAATAGATGCAGAAAAAGCTTTTGACAAAATTCAACACCCATTTATGACAAAAACTCTCCAGAAAGTAGGCATAGAGGGAACTTACTTCAACATAATAAAGGCCATATATGACAAACCCACAGCCAACATCGTTCTCAATGGTGAAAAACGGAAACCATTTCCAGTAAGGTCAGGAACAAGACAAGGTTGCTCACTCTCACCACTAGTATTCAATATAGTTTTGGAACTTTTAGCAACAGTAATCAGAGAGGAAAAAGAAATAAAAGGAGTCCAAATAGGAAAAGAGGAAATAATGCTGTCACTGTTTGCACATGGCATGATGCTATACATAGAGAATCCAAAAGATGCTACCAGAAAACTACTAGAGCTAATCAATGAATTTGGTAAAGTAGGAGACAAAATTAATGCACAGAAATTTCTTATATTCTTATACACTAAAGATGAAAAATCATTAGTGAAATCATTAGTGAAAAATCACTCCCATTTACCACTGCAATAAAAAGAATAAAATACCTAGGAATAAACCTACCTGAGGGACAAAAGACCTATATGCAGCAAACTATAAGACACTGATGAAAGAAATTAAAGATGATACAAACAAATGGAGAAATATACCATGCTCTTGGATTGGAAGAGTCACATTGTGAAAATGACTCTACTACCCAAAGTAACTACAGATTCAAAGCAATCCCTATCAAACTACCAATGGCATTTTTCACAGATTTAGAACAAAAAATTTCACAATTTGTATGGAAACACAAAAGACCTTGAATAGCCAAATTAATCTTGAGAAAGAAAAATGGAGCTGGAGGAATCAGGCTCCCTGACTTCAGACTATACTAGAAAGCTACAGTAATCAAGACAGTATGGTACTGGCACAACACAGAAACATAGATCAATGGAACAAGATAGAAAGGCCAGAGATAAAACCATGCACATACGGTCACCTTATCTTTGATAAAGGAGGCAAGAATATACAATGGAGAAAAGACAGCCTCTTCAATAAGTGGTTCTGAAAAACTGGACAGCTACATGTAGAAGAATGAAATCAGAACACTTCCTAAAACCATGTACAAAAATAAGCTCAAAATGGATTAAAGACCTAAATGTAAGGCCAGACACTATAAAACTCTTAGAGGAAAACATAGGCAGAACACTCTTTGACATAAATCACAGCAAGAGCCTTTTTTGATCCACCTCCTAGCGAAATGGAAATAAAAACAAAAATAAACAAAAGGGACCTAATGAAACTTAAAAGCTTTTGCACAGCAAAGGAAACCATAAATGAGATTGAAAAGACAACCCTGAGAATGGGAGAAAATATTTGCAAACGAAGCAAGTGACACAGGATTAATCTCCAAAATATACACGCAGCTCGTGCAGCTCAATATCAAAAAAAACCAAACAACTCAATCCAAAATGGGCAGAAGGTATGAATAGACATTTCTTCAAAGAGCATACATAGATTGCCAACAAACACATGAAAGGATGGTCAACATCACTAATCATTAGAGCAATGCAAATCAAAACTTCAGTGAGGTATCACCTCACACCGGTCAGAACTGCCATCATCAAAAAATCTACAAACAATAAATGCTGGAGAGGGTGTGGAGAAAAGGGAACCCTCTTGCACTGTTGGTGGGAATGTAAATTGATACAGCCACTATGGAGAACAGTATGGAGGTTCCTTGAAGAACTAAAAATAGAACTACCATATGACCCAGCCATCCCACTACTCGGTATATATCCAGAGAAACCCATGGTTTGAAAGTATACATGCACTCCAATACTCATTGCTGTGCTGTTTACAATAGCCAGGACATGGAAGCAACGTAAGTGTTCATCCACACATGAACAGATAAAGAAGATGTGGCACATATATATAACAGAATATTACTCAGCCATTAAAAAGAATGAAATAATGCCATTTGCAGCAACATGGATGGACGTGGAGATTATCATACTAAGTAAAGTAAGTCAGACAGAGAAGACAAATATCATATGATATCGCTTTTATGCAGAATCTTAAATAAAATGATACAAGTGAACTTATTTACACAACAGAAACAGACTCATAGACTTAGAGAACGAACTTATGGTTATGTGGGTGAAGGGTGGGGAGGCCAGATAGATTGGGAGGTTGGGATTGACATACACACACTGCTTTATTTAAAACAGATAACAAGGACCTACTGTATAGCAATGGGGAACTCTGCTTAATATTCTGTAATAACCTAAATGGGAAAAAACCTTGAAAAAAACATACACATGTATATGTCTAACTGAATCACTTTGCTGTACATCTGAAACTAACACAACATTGTTAATCAACTATATCCAATATAAAATAAATTTTTTTAAAATGAAGGGCAAATTATAAAGTCACATCAATCTAGCAGAAGAAGGAAAAAAATATTAAATTGAAGAAGTAGAAAGAAAAAAATGTGTTTAATTTCTTTACAGTACCTCTTTCATGTTTCACTGAATGAGATGCTTAATAATACTAAAGTACCAAACAGAATGATCAAAAGTCAGGGCAATTATGAGTTAAGGATTGCAGATGCCACATAGTTAACTTAGTGGTCCTATGGTCAGCATTTATCAAACCTATGTCTGCCACAAAGTTGGCTTTTCAGTCCATGGACACATGTTACCTCACTAAGAGTTTAAGACAAGAAGAAAAACGTGTTCTACTTAATTGGGATAATCACATGATTGGGATAATCTTTGATAAATAAAAGTAGTTTAAGTTTGTTGGGTTAATAAAAACAGCCATGTTTTCAGAATTGTCAATATTAAATGTAATGCAAACATACAACTTTTTCTACCTGGGTTTATTAGTCAAATAAGCTCATGCTATCTCCATGTTACAGAATTTGTCAACAAGAAAAATAACTTAAGATGATGGCTAGCTATTTGATGTCTAAGCATGATTGTTAAAAATGAGTAATTTAAATAAATGTAAATAGACGTTTATACCAAGTTAAACTACATAATGGGTATTCATGGCAAATTTAAATCCTTTCCAAATAATATACTGAGACACTGATTGCTAAGCATAAGTCTAAATTTATCTACTTTTGCCTTTTTAATTTTTACAGAGACAAAATATATTAGTCTATTAATAAATGTCTTTTGCCACATTGAAAAACTGTGCTATGAAAAAGAAGTCTCTAAAAATTTAAAATTTTATAATTATGTACTTATAAATTTGTTAACCTACTACTGATGTTAATATATGATAGACAGTTCATAACTACCTGCTTCCTAATTTTCCCTGGAAAGTAAAGGTTACTGATAATTAAATTTTATAATCAATATGTAAAAATGATAAGAGTAAAGGAAAACAACTTTGTATATACAAAGTATGAGAATAAAATGGGATGTAGTTTTATATGAAGAGTATGTAAGAAATATAGGATGTGTTTTGTTAAGGAAAAAGGCAGTAAAGTTGTCTAAATAAAATGACGGGTTGCTCCAGAATAAGAAAGGAAAAAGAATAAGATAAAACCTCAATGTATGTAGAAAGTTGCAGGTTTGGGGAAAAGAAATTTTATGTTATTATGTCATAGCCGGCTAAACTGAATAAATTTATAAGGGTTTTTTAAGTGAACTCAATAATGCACTAATACAAAAGCAGAGTTTAATTTCCTCTTTGTTAAAATCATAAAACTTCTTAGATTATCGGTCTGGTCTTAATAAAAGATTATAAAAGGTTTTTCTTTACCTTTGCTGTAAATTGCCTGGAAAACAAAGATTCTGTGACTTAGAAAATAATTCCTGTGATCCATGTCATCTTCAACAGATATTTGATTATTTAGGAAAACAGTCTTCTCAATATTAAGAGAGCAAAGGTTTTTAAAATACAACTATGTAATTTTCTGTATTTACCTTTGGAATTCTTTAGTTGTCACTGTGGTTGACTGGATAACTAAGTACTGCTTCCCAGTTACCTGTGATCCTACTTGATCCAGTGTTTTAAAACTTTTGACATTTTGAACAAAATTCCCCAAATCAAATTCTGAATGGTTTTTCTGACCTTGAACTAACTAACTTTGGGATTTTCCAGAGGGTCCCTGGGAGATCTCAAAAGAGACGCTCTTTTTCCTTATAAAAAGAGAAATGTTATTTATTTAGGCTTATTTGATATGTTACTGTGGAGGGGAAACACTGCCAAATAGTAACATTTAATATTCTTAGAGCAAGTTTATATGTGATATGTATCATTAAAATAAGTAATTCAGAAATTATATGAAATTCCTAAAAATCTTGTATGTCCTGGAATAATGTTATCAGTAATTTGATTCATTTAGCTGCTTAAATCTTGGCTCCTGTGAATATCTGCTCTGGGGAATTTTTCAATCCTTGGCTATTATTTTCCTTATAGTCATCGTATGAACCTTTCTGGTGTGTTGTATCCTCTCAAAGGTTTCTAAATGCTTTTGGCAGCCACTCACACATCAAATGACAGCCATCAAGATTAGACAACTTGAGGAACTCAATGATTTGACCGTCCATGTCCCTGGTGAGGATGCAACTGTCAGTAACAGCAATCACATGGCCCTCCATCCTGACTACTCAACTAGTAGAAGCACTGAATGTGTGATTTTTCAGCATAGCTACATCAACAGTGGTAAATGAGAGTAACACTATACTAGTTGGTTACACTCTCAGCTTGCTGAGAGAATGACCAAAAAGGGGGAATTGTTGAAAATTAAATACAAAACAGTGACCCCCAATTTGTGTTTAGCAGGACATCCACCCTCTTAAAAGTTCACCCTCCAACAAGCCTTTTATTCCTCTCCAGTGGATATCACCTAACTGGTAAAATTAAAAATTAAGTCAGGGCCAACTGACACAGCTACTGCTACTCCAGACTTGCTAAGGTTATCTGTTCCCTCCTAAGGTTCTACTCGGTGGTCCATCTCCTTCCTCCCAGGGTTGTCTCCTCTCATAATATTACAAAATCCTCAAGTTATTAAATATGATCATTGGAGTCACGTTATATTCTTTTATAATCTTCCAGAAGTGTGAAGACTGTCCATTTCCCCCCCTTTCTTCCAGAAAATGAAATTCTCATGGACAAAATCTATTACAAATAGGAGTTGGATACAGGGAGAAGGGTTCATGGCCCACTAGTTTTATAGACAGCTTGACTCTGAATCCCAGGGTGGCTCAGCTGTAGTACTCCACAGTAATTCATAACCCTTCTCTCTAGATGACTAGAGAGAAATTCTTGAGATTGTTTTAAATCTTTCTAATCAAGCATCATCCATTTATGTACTTTTGAGTCCCATGCTGATTACTACTGGGCCATGTTGGACCCCTGACTTCAATGTATCAGAAATGATCTACTCTAACTGTCTCCAGTCTCTATGTCTGCAATTTTACAAAGTTATCTTTTAACTGAAGAATGCTGTCAATATTTTCTAGTGATCTAGTTATTTCTATTTCTATTTATAACTGCTGAGATTCATTTAAATGTAGACACCATTCTTCCAGCTCATTATGCCCTCTAGTCTCATCTTTCCCCCCTCAACACACACACAGACAGATACACACACACAATTTCTTCCAATCTATTAGCTTCTTTCTAATTTAATTCTTCTTTCCTATCTATCATCTATCATGTGATCCATCATTGCCATCACTCCCTTTCCCCTTGTTCTTCCATCATATAACTTGCACAATTCCAACCTTGGACAACTTGACATTTCCCCTCTCTATATTTGGACCACTGATGGTTGCTGGAGAAGCACACTCAATTCTTTATGTTGATTATGCCATAATCCCTGTCCTCAAATTCACCTGGGCTCTCCTCTGTTCCCCAATTACAGCTTCCTTTCACTTACAGCAAATTACCTCCCCTGTTTTACAAAAATAACAGAAACCACCAGGCAGAAAAATTCCCCCGCCTCTTAAGATCTTCACCACTGACCTACAAATTCTGTGTAGACATCCACTATTATCTACATCCCCAACTCCACCCCAGTCATTTATTAAATAAACTTTCAGCTTGGTCTGCTTAGAGAAATTACTCCATCAAACATCCTTCCTCTTTCTCTTTCCTAAATCTTTGAGTTTTCCATTTTTATGCATTTGAACACTTTTCGCATCTTCCATCCATGGGCTAGAATAAGGAATCTAACTTCTTTATGCTCCTGTATATACCTGTTCATTTCTATTATAATATTTATTACATAAAATTGAATTTATCTCTTACTAGATAGTCAATAAATTTGGAACATGTGATTACTTTCCTGTTCCTCCTATAGATTGTGAGCACTGAGAAAGAGAATGCCCCAAACTCTGCATTCCCATGTTCCTAATGCCTAGGACATAATACTCTCACGAGAATGTTTACTGATAAAATATTGAATATATTACTTCACATATGAATTTAACTCTTCAAGATATGCCTACCTGCTTCAAAATACCTCCCCTGACCCCTTCTATAGGATGAATTTTACAGACCGACCTGTTGTTCAGAGGGAAAAAAACCTTCAAATTTTAGGAGTCCTTATTTATGTGTTTACTTAGTGCACTCAGTACATGAGGGTGTGTTTTCCTTAAAAATTTGAAAAATAGACAAATATGATTTTCAACATCAATATACAATTGGTCAGGCCAGTCACCTCAAAGAGAGACAACCAGCGTGCAAAACTTGACTTTAACATGATTCAATATATTAATGTGTTTGAAGAGAGTCAATCCAAATGGGATTTAGTTAGACATGAAAGTATAAAATGAGAATGAGAGACAGTGAGAGAAAGATACTGAAGAATTCATCAGTAGTACACATTCAAGCACCATGGAGGGGAAAGAAATACGCACTGAAATTAAGGAATCTAACCCATTGACAAGGTTTTAACAATTTTAAGTTGTATGCATCTGGGTATCTTAGCTTGTGCCATTAAACATCAGATATATATGAAGTTCCTCTGTTTGGTTTCAATCAATCTAGCCAATAATTTGGCTTCCCTTGGCATGTTTGAGCACTTCAATTTCTGTGGTATTTTAAGCTAATATGTTAAAATTCTGATTTTATACATCAGTATTATAACCCCTGGAAACATGAATGTATACTGCAAATTATGGAGCTTCTCCCAGTATGCTTAAAAACTTAGATTTCTTAACCTACAACTGGCCTCTTAATGGTACCAAGGAGATGCAGCCTCTTATAATATTGCCTGGCTTCTTTCACCAGGTGACATGGACCTCTCCGGGTCACCTTGTGCGTCTTCTCATTTTGTAAGCCCTAAAAATTCTTCTCTCAGTGAGAACTCACCTGCAGCTTCATCCCCTTTTTGCTTTGCTGAGTACCAGTATTTAACTCTTCCATGCCCAACTGTTTGTGTTGCTCAAATTCATCAATTTTTAAGATTGTTCTTTTAAGTTGCAGAAATCAGGATCAGAAATCAGGTCTAGAAATATAAAAAAATAGGTGAATGAATAAAATTTAGTAAAACGTAGTTTATACCAATCATTTGATAACCATAATACTAGGGTATTAAACAAAGAAAATCCAGGAATGTGACAGTTGAATTAAAATTGCCTCTTACTAGATGTACTACTTTCATAATAGAACCTTAAAAGTAAATCACTTTTTTCTTAAATATGTTGCATTCAGCCTTCATATATGTTAATGGTCATATATATTCATTTATCTTGGGTACACATTTTCAGCTTTAACACACACTGGAAAACACTTTTCTAAACTGGTTGAACCAATTTACAATCCCATCAACTATGGTCAAAAATTACAATTTCTTCACACGTTTTCTAACATTCTGTATTGCCATTTTTTCCCACACCATGGTAAGTATATAGTGGTATCTCACTGTTTTTAATTTGCATTTCACTCATGATTAATGATGCCTAGTATCTTTCTACATATGCTTATTGGCCATTTGGATATCCTCTGTATTTATCTGCTTGTTCTGCTATAACAAACTACCATAGACTGAAAGGCTTAAACAACAGAAATTTGTTTTCTTAAAGCTCTGAAAGATAGAAGTCTGAGATCAGGGTGCCTTCATGGTCAGTTTCTGATGAGGGCCCTCTTCGTGACTTGCAGATGGCTGCCTTCGTACTGTGTCCTCACGTGGTGGAGAGAGAGAGAGCTCTATGGTTTTTTTCCTCATGAGGACACTAACACTATTGGATTAGGGCCCCACGTGCATGACTTCAATTCACCTTAGTTACCAGTTACCTCCTTATAAAGCCCTACCTCCAAATATAGTCACATTGAGGGTTTGGGTTTCAACATATGAATTTTGAGGGGGACGAAAACATTCAATCCATTATATTCTCTTTTATGAAGTCCTTGTTTATATATTTTATCTAAATTTCAATTTGCAATGTCAATCCTTTCCTTGCTGATTTGTAGAAGTTCTTTATATGTCTGAATATGACTCTTGTATTGGATTGACATATTGTAAATATCTACTCCCATTCTTTAGCTTTGTTTATTTCTGAGCCAATATTATACTTCTAATCACTGAAGCTTTAATAAGAAATCTTCATCTGGTAGTGTAAGATATTTAACATTGCTCTTCTTCAAGCTAGCCATGACTCTTCTTGGGTCTTTATATTTTCATACACATTTAAAAAACCAGCTTGTTAATTTCTACACACAAAATCTAGCTGGTATGGGAACTGCATTAAATTTATTGTGTTTTTTTGGAGTGGGGGGAGAATTGGTATCTTAGCAATAGCGTGTCATCCAATCCAAGAACATTGTATGTAACATCCTTTTCTCTATGTCTTGCCTGGGTATTTGGGCAGCTTGGAATTTGGCAAATGCCTAAAATGCACACATTATGCAGAGCTCAGTTCTCAGCAGTTTCCTCCTTTCCAGCATCTTATACTCTCAGGTTCTGACTTTCTGCCAGTCCTAAGCTCCAATTATTTTCAATGAGACTGCCACAAGGTCTAAGTTCCTACTTGTATTTAGTCTCAAAGTCTACACTGAGAGTCTTTAAATTCTCCAGGGGGAAAGGAGTGGGGAATGCAGGACTCACCTAAACACACTTTCCTTCTTTTCAAGATCACTGTCCTTCAATTATTGGCCACTATTATTGTTCTCTCATGTCATATCATTGTGTGTATGACTATATTTTATCTAACTACCAGTTACTCTGTCATGGCCGGAAAAAAGTTTTGATATTTAGTTTTACATTTTTTTCTATTGTGGTCTCTACAACCTTTATTATTCCCTAATATCATTCTTCAATACAGCTTTGTTAACACCAATACTTGAGTACCAGCCTTGTTTTTGAAATTTCTTGAAAAATGAAGTAAAGAATGAACCATGATTAAGGATTTAAAAAAACTAGGAAGCACTACAGAAGCATGAAAAGTCATTGATGCCAAAACCAAAGTCAATTGGAGGTGTTTTGGAAAAGAGGTGACAAAACCCAGTAGGAAATATAGTCACTTCCTTCCAAACTAAAGTTTTTTTCAGAAATAATTAAATGCTATGCAGTCACACAAGATATGGCAATTAGAGACCTTTGCTTTGAATTAGATCCTCTCTAAAGTAAAGGTCAGTGAATAATTTTCTCTTATATGGATAGCAGGCTGGTTTTAAATTTTCCTTACTCTATTTCTTCTGAATTCCTGATAGGATTATATGATCATTATAATATACAGTGTCACTTCTTATCTCCTGAATGGCCAAAAATTATTATTAAATTTATTTAAATTACTATTTTTACCAGAAACTTTTGACTGATCCACATTCCTGGTGCTCCTTGGTATCTGGTATCCATTTAAATCTGGGTCTCTAAAAGTCAAGGATTATTTCTTATAGGATCTGAGAACTACTTATGGAGGCTTGTAGTAAATAAATAAATGCCACACCACCTTCTCGTGTTGGGTATTTTCTGTGACATACTTTACAATCATTATTTCAGTTAATATTCATAAAATAGAAACCTGATGTAGCATTATCCCCATTTCACTGGTGAAGAAACTGAGTTTCAATGAAGTAGTTATCCTCAAAAAGCTCTGTCTGATGTTAGAATTTTCCAGTACATAAAATCTGATTGACTTCTCTCCAATTATATCTGTAATTTAGGCTAAGGACCCAGTCATCTTCAAGCCCTTACCTAAAGAAGATAATGGAGAATGCATCCCTATTTTATACCAAATTATTTTCTTCTTGAAACTTCCATGTATAGATTATTTTAGGGAGAAATGATTTAAATGCTTTAAAAACTACACGTGCTCTAAAATAGATTCAGGCAATTTGACAGGATGAAACTGTCAGAAACTAATTATTATTAATTTTTATTTGTATTCTGTCTGAATAACAAACATCAGGTTTATTCACGTAAACTACTGAATCATCCATCGTAATAAATTTACTTAAGAGAAAATAAAAGTGGGAGAGATCGCTACTTCACAAAGAGTGGATTATATTAACATAATGGTCTATTATTCTCTATTGAGAATTGGCAGCTATAGTTCCATATAGCTTCAATATTGCCAATAACCTGGTGTGTGACAGTATAAATCATTTGAACTCTATCTGCCTCAGCTTATCAACTGAAAAATTAGAGGTTTGATCAAGATTATCTCTAAGGTCACTTAGAGTTTAAAAAATTATCTAGAGCTTTATGTATTTATATTTGCATATATCAGTGTGATATACAAACAGCAACACCCTGTGTATGTGTGTGTGTATTCAATTTTACCCCCAATGAAGAATTCCACAAGTAATGCAATCTAAGTACAAGATTTAATTCCTCACTGTCTGTAGGAATGCTGCATAAATAAGGAGCTCAACTACAGCACGGGAAGACACATTAAGTCTTCAAAAAGTAGGTATTAGCTAATGTTTTTGGAGTAGCAGAAATGTAGTTTTACATCATAGAACATAGATAAGACTTGGTCTAGAGATTTTATGACCTAAATGCTTAATACAAAACACTCCTAATCCAGCCAGGCAACTTCCGATGTCTTATAATCAAAACTAAGAAACATTAGATATTTTAATAGCCTTATGAATTTAATAGCCTTAGGAATGTCTATAATTACCCATGTTAGCAGCCAAGAGGCCTCTCAGCCAGAGGCACTCAGCCTTTAATAGGCAGCAAGCCACTTTGAATAGGGCTGAAAACACTTTTAAACCTTTTGGGGTTATTAGGGATAATTAAAAGTGGTTGAAAGTATATAATATCATTTATCAAAGCACTAAAAGCTGTGCCATAAGAAATATATCACAACATTAGCAAATGCAATTCATATAACTTCATTCATTGGATAAGATATAATCAAAGAAAATAATCTAAGAAACCTAAGTAAATATATAATTTTTGTATTTTATTACATATATAATTTAGGTTATATTAGATAAAACCTAAATAAAACATAGGTAAAGTATAAATATGTGGTCATATATATTTAAGCAATTATATATATGTTTAAGCAATATATTTGTATGTACAAATATATAAATTATATATTTATATGTAAATTATACAATATGAATATATATATCTAAATATATATTTTTATATATGTATAATATATAAAATTATATATATACATACTCACACACATACATATACATAATACCGAATGCTAATTGCCCAAAGTTACAAAGCTAGTTGACCTCCAGGAACACTGTCTTAACCAGCAATGTCTCACAATATAGTCACTGTCGTGCCATATATATATATATATATATATATACATATATATATATACATACACACACACACACACACACAGATAGTCATTTTACCTGTGTAACTTCCAGCTGAAGAGCTAAAAAAGCTTCTACAAATTTTACCCCCAGTCATGGCAGCATATTCCAGAAAGTAGAGCCACTATTTCACTTTGACCTAGATTGACAAGGAAAGCATGCCTTGCATTGAGTCGCTGTCATTATTTGTGCTTTAGTGCTTCTCATTGTTTTACTCAGGGGAAAATTATTATTTACAAAATAATTTTTTAAAAAACTTGAATATTGGGCTTCCCTGGTGGCGCAGTGGTTGAGAATCCGCCTGCCGATGCAGGAGACACGGGTTCGTGCCCTGGTCCGGGAAGATCCCACGTGCCGCGGAGCAACTAAGCCCGTGAGCTATGGCCGCTGAGCCTGTGCGTCCGGAGCCTGTGCTCCGCAACGGGAGAGGCCACAACAGTGAGAGGCCCGCATACCACAAAAAAAAAAATAAAAAATAAAAAAAAAAAAAAACTTGAATACTACAGGATTAAGTTGCCTGACATAACCTATAGTTTCAAGGTAACCACAATATATATTGTGGTTATATATATATAAATATATATACATACATATATATATAATATATTGAAGTGTGGCTTCAATATATTAAGCATTAACTTACAGTTGGTTCCAATCTGCAAAAAGTTAAAAATGAAAAGGATTCTAAGGTTGTCTGCAACCACATTTTTTAAAAGATTTTCATGATTTTCCTATCATAATTTATTCCAGACTTAAGAGTCCTCTTTTTTTAAATAAATTTATTTTTATTTATTTATTTTTGGCTGTGTTGGATCTTCGTTGCTGTGTACGGGCTTTCTCTTGTTGCGGCAAGCATGGGCTTCTCATTGTGGTGGTTTCTCTTGTTGCAGAGCACGGGCTCTAGGTGTGTGGGCTTCAGTAGTTGTGGCACATGGGCTCAGTAGTGTGGCTCATGAGCTCTAGAGCACAGGCTCAGTAGTTGTGGCACACGGGCTTGGGTGTTCCATGGCATGTGGGATCTTCCCGGACCAGGGCTCGAACCCCTGTCCCCTGCATTGGTAGGCAGATTATTAACCACTGCACCACCGGGGAAGTCCCTGCCACCACATTTAACATATACATTTACATTAAAGGGAATTACTAAATAATAATTACTAAATAACTTAAAACTGATATGAAAAACAGTTGCATGGTGATGAACAGCTCCAGCATTAGTCAACCAAAACAGGGTTGATGTACCTTTTCTTTTCATTATATCATCAACAAAATATTTGTTTGGTCTTCTTCCTCATGGCTTTCTAGAGCTATAAAAACTTCAGAAAGCGAAACATACAACTGAATGGGACTAAATTCCTTATAAAGTACTTGAGTATTTAGATAGCTGTCTCAGCTCTCAGCTCACAAAAGAAGTACACCCCATTATAATTTGATTTACAGTTTAAAACTCAAATTTTACATACTTAACCAAATGATAAGATTGATCAATGGTTAATCCTTAGAGTGCCAGCATCTTTCTAAACCCTCACAGGTTTAAGTAGCAATTTTCCTTTCACTACATTCCCAAAGTCAGTATTTCTACATATCCAGTCCCCATATCACACACTAAGCCTGCTCTTTATCAGAAATTAGCAGGCCAATTGTGTATGAGTAGAAATTACCTAAATAGGGCCTTTTAAGGGGCAGAGGAAATGGCCCGCTCCTCACAACCAAACTTTTAGAGATACTTTTTTCATTGTTGCCTCACAGCCCTGCATTTCACCAAGAGTTTCATGTTTTCATATGCAAATACTTAGAAGGATTAAATAAACTGTTCCCACCTTAAAGTCAACGTGTTTGATCTCATCACTAGAGCTGAGATCTACAGCTCTAAGGAACGGAAAGAGAGCCAAAGGACACAGATAGAACAATGGGGAACGGATTTTGGCGTGCTGGTGGAAGTCATGGGAAAATGAGAGTGAGAGAGTATCACAAAGAGACTGTGTACTACAGAGTCACTCTGGAGACATCCTTGTAAACAAATAACTTTTCATTTATATATTTCTAAGACATTTGCAGGAGGAGATCCAGGCACACTTATCAACAAGTTAAACAGAATGGACTTTGTCTAATACAGTAAATATGCTAGAGATACTTAGTGTTCCTACAACATCTATAGTATCCTGTGCACTGCTTATTATCTGGGCAATAAGTCTTTTGAATTATTAGAAATAATCACCCAAAAAGCTTATTTAGAAGTCTTTCTGTTGGGAGTTTTGTTATTTACATTCAGTGGCCTTAGTGAGATAGCGTTTTCTAATATGTATCTGATCCCAGGGAAATAGCTCTTTTGTAACGAAGAAACCAAGCATGTAGGGAAGCATGTGTGAGTTACAGAGATAATCTTCCAGAAAACACTCATCTCAGAAGATAATATTTTCACTTGCCTGAAGCCAGGATATTTTGTAACCTTTTGGAAACAAATGAAACACACTATACTTAGAGCAGGCAGAGTAAAAGGGCCATGTGCATTAGAAATCTAATAGTAACTGCTGTGTGTGTGTGTGTGTGTGTGTGTATTATAAAAGCAAACAGAGGGACTTCGCTGGTGGCGCGTGACGCAGCAGTTAAGACTCCATGCTCCCAATTCAGGGGGCCTGGTTTCGATCCCTGGCCAGGGAACTATATTCCACATGCATGCCGTAACTGAGAGTTCACATGCCACACCTAAGGAGTCCCCCTGCCACAAATAAGGAGGCAGCAAGCCGCAACTGAGAAGCCTGCCTGCCGCAACTAAGACCCGGCACAACCAAATAAAATAAATAAATAAATAAAACATCTTCCCAGAAGTCAATAAAAAATAAAAAGTTTAAAAAAATTAAGAAAAAAAGCAAATAGAAAAAATAATCTAACCATAACCAAACAAAAAGGGAGTATTTCTGAGACGGTCTAACAACTTCAAAGACTAAATTTTGGTCAGTGGCATAAATAATTGAGATGGTGCTCTAGATGGTGTGAGGTGCCACTCAGCTCCCCGCTTCAGGACTGAAGCACTCATTCTTCCCGCTCTTGGGAGTTACCTGATGGCAGCTTATAGTGGAGACTCTCCCTTTGCTCAAAGGGAAATACTTCACCTAAGGTTATAGCTGGGGCACTCAATGACTGATCTATACACCATTCGAACAACACTAAAGGGCCATCCCAGCTCCAGAGCTCCCCAAGGGAGAGGAGACTTCTCCAGTGACAATGCAGATTATCTTCTCCTTCTGCCCCTTGAGGATATCTGCACTCCCACTTCAGGTAGTGATTCTAAGAGCATTCCACAATCGATGTCTTGCCAGCAAAGCTCCACGTCAGAATCAATTCCAGGAAACATAACCTAAGGCATAAAGCTTGAAACTGGCCTATAGCTACCAACGTTAAGACTTGTCTGATGAACTAGCAGCGATGGATCAACAGACATCTACGTGGATGAGGATCTGAGGTTCTAAGAGAGAACTCAGCATTAGGGAAGAGACGATTGAGAAGCAGCTTGATCCCGTAAAAAACTTTAATGGAGTCAGGGGAGAGGAGCAATTCTCTGTACTCTGTAGTATCATGCACTTTCCCATCCCTTCATCAGAAGTGGGAAACATGGGAGCAGTACCCTCTTGGAGGCTAAGTAGCCTGAGACATAGACATGACTAGTGGATACACCTATGCACAGCCAAAGAAGGGAAAGACAAGAGCAGGGGGAGCAGAAATGCACCATAGGCACTGTATTGTAGAAGACCAAATATTTTTATGGGAATGTGTAAGGCACTCCCTTGGGACTCCAAGAAATTCTGAGGAATAGAGGAAACCCCTTGAGTCAGAGAACAATATCTAGCAGGGGCAATATAAAAACAGAACAGAAAAAGGATCTGGCCAAAAATGATACTTTTATCTTCCTTGATGGAGAGCCTTCTTGATATCCTCTTAAGGATTAACATAGTTTCATAGTTTACCATATAACAACACAGGATCAACCTGCATGTTCTTTATATATGTTAGCAGGGAGATAGGTAGTCAATTTATTCCTACTGTGCATGCATTTCTGTACTGAACAGAGTAGGAAGACAAGATAGTAGAGTGGTTAAAAGCATGAACTTTGAAGCCAAAATGACTGGGTTTGAATCCCAGCTCTTCTACTTACAAGCAGTTGTTAGTTCTTATGGTTGTTTGTGGACCCAAAGTATCAAAACTCTTAAGCACTCAAAATGCTGAACTTACCAATTAAGTATAGGAAGGGCTTGCTGGCAGCTGTGAGAAGTGTGGTCAGCAGGCAGCCTCCAGCTGGCAGCCCATTCAGGGTCAGCCTCAGCTGCTGTGAGCTGCCTTGTCTGAGGCCATTCTCTTCCCAGGGGCAGCATGTGCCTACTAACTGAGTCAGGCAGGGGTGTAAAGGCCCTGTGGGATGTGAAGGCCCTGCCATTTCAGCCCAGAGTGGGATACTCTAATGGGCTGTACTCACTCCAGTCCCCTCACTGGGCTGGCCAAAGCTCTGTCAGCCCCGTATCACAGATAAGCTTCTCCTTCTCTCCAGTCCTGGCTTCTTCCTCTTCCTTTAACAGGTATTGATTCCAAATAAATATTTTGTCTCCCACAAACTCTGTGTCACCATCTGCTTCAGCAGAACCTGTAAGTAAGCCTGCATCATACCAACTCATCAATTTATATTTATATATGAATGTCCTTTATAAAACTAATGTCAATATAAGGAACTGTATTATTATATAAAATATTCATAAACCGTGTTAATAATGACAAACATCTAAAGATATATATATATATATACTTTTATGAGAGCATAATAACAAATCTGAAATAAATTTGAAATACTATTAGAATACTATATATTTCAAATCTGAAAACTGTTATTTGGAAGGTTTTAGAACCGTTACCATGCCACCAAACAAATTACTCATTAATTCAAGTGACCAATATCTACTGAGTACTAATTATGTACTAGCCCTTGTGCTACACACAGTAGATAATAAAGCTGAAATGATCCCTGCCATCATGGAGCTTATGGTCCAGTGGGGAAGAAAGATACTGAAAAAACAATAGATGTACATATAATCTAATAATATCCAGGAAAGGTACTGAGTCCTATAAAAGCATACAGCAGGGTAAGCTTACTTAGTCTAGAGAGCCAAAGTATGTATTTAAGCTGAGCTGTAAAGGATGAGCAGGTATTAACCACACAAAATGGGTAGGAAACAGTGTCCCAGGTACTGAGTTAGAAGCATCTTTGCAAAAAATTCCTTTTCACGGAAGGGAATGGGGCCAGTGCTTTCCCTGTCCACTTGGGCACCAGGGAGCCTCTTGGGATCCAAGGCCTAATCCTCTGCTCTTGGAGCCTCCCTCCTGCCGTGCAGAGCACAAGCTCCGCCCCTACACCCCCACCCAGGGCCCCACCTCTACACTCAGGCACCCCCTCCAACGCACTGGGCCTAAACCCCACCCACAAACCCTCACTCAGGGCCCTACCTCCAAACTCCGGAACTCCACACTCCAGAGGCCCCCTCTAGATGTGCTGCCCCTCCCCTTCTGCACAGGTCCCAAGCAGAGGCCTTGCCCCATACTTGGATGACACCCTGCTGAAGCCCCACCCAAAAAGCCTTTTCCAGCTGCCTGTGTCCTGAGACTAGGCCCCACCCCACGCTTAAATGTCAGCCCCTGCTTAGGCCCCGCCCCACCCTAAACCCCACCCTTGCCTAAGTTCCAGCCCCCACACCTAAGATCAGCTGCCCCATAGCCAAGGCCTTTCTGGACTTTTTTTTTTTTTTTCCTTCTTTTAGGTTGGGGTTCTTTTTTATCTTGCTGTTGTTGATTCATTAATATTTTTATTTTTTCTAATAAATCTTTTATTTTTCTAATTTTATTTTTTTCTTTACACTTTGTTATTGTTCTGTTCCTTTTGGCTTCTTCCCCCGCCCCCTCTTTTTTTCTTTTTTTCTGTTGTGGTTTTACTTTGTTGCCGTTGCTTCAATTATATTTTTATTTTTCCTAATACATTTTTAATCTGATTTTATTTTATTTTTTATTCTTTGTTATTGTACTGCTCCTTTTTCTCTTTTTTTTTTTTTTGCCATGCCACACAGCTTGCAGGATCTTGGTTCCCAGACTGGAGGTCAGGCCTCAGCTCCTGTGGTGGGAGCGCTGAGTCCAAACTGCTGAACTAAAAGAGAAACTCAGACCCCAGGGAATATTAATTGGAGTGAGGCCTCCCAGAGGTCCTCATTTCAGCATCAATACCGGCTCTACCCATCTGCCAGCAAACTCCAGGGCTGGATGCCTCAGGCCAAACAACCAGTAAGACAGGAATACAGCCCCACCCATCAAAAAAAAAAGAAACGACAAAAAATATGTTATAGACAAAGGAGGGAGGTAAAAACCAACAGGACCAAATAAATGAAGATGAAATAGGCAACCTACTTGAAAAAGAATTTGGAGTAATGATAGTAAAGATGATCCAAAATCTCATAAACAGAATGGAGAAAATACAAGAAACGTTTAAAAAGGACCTAGAAGAACTAAAGAGCAAACAAACAGTGATGAACAACACAATAACTGAAATTAAAAATACTCTAAAAGGAATCAATGGCAGAATAACTGAGGCAGAAGAACGGATAAGTGAGCTGGAAGATAAAATGGTGGAAATCACTGCCATGGAGCAGAATTAAGAAAAAAGAATGAAAAGAATTGAGGACAGTCTCAGAGACCTCTGGGACAACGTTAAACGCACCAACATTCGAATTATAGGGGTACCAGAAGAAGAAGAGAAAGAGAAAGGGTCTCAGAAAATATTTGAAGAGAGTATAGTTGAAAAGCTTCTTAACATGGGAAAGGAAATAACCACTCAAGTCCAGGAAGCGCAGAGTCCCATACAGGATAAACCCTAGGAGAAACACTCCAAGAGACATATTACTCAAACTAACAAAAATTAAATTCAAAGAAAAAATATTAAAAGCAGCAAGGGAAAAGGAAAAAAAAACCAAACAAACAAGGAAATACCTATAAGGTTATCAGCTGACTTCACAGCAGAAACTATACAGGCCAGAAGGGAGTGCAGGATATATTTAAAGTGATGAAAGGGAAAAAACTACAACTAAGATTACTCTACCCAGCAAGAATCTCATTCAGATCCAACAGAGAAATCAAAAGTTTTAGTGACAAGCAAAAGCTATGAGAATTCAGCAACACCAAACCAGCTTTACAACAAATGCTAAAGGAATTTCTCTAAGCAGGAAACACAAGAGAAGAAAAAGACCATAAAACAAACCCAAATCGATTAAGAAAATGGTAATAAGAACATACATATCGATAATCACCTTGAATGTAAATGGATTAAATGCTCCAACCAAAAGACACAGACTGGCTGAATGGATGTAAAAACAAGGCCCTTATATATGCTGTCTGCAAGCAACCCACTTCAGACCTAGGGACACATACACACTGAAAGTGACAGGATGGAAAAAGATATTCCATGCAAGTGGAAATCACAAGAAAGCTGGAGTAGCAACACTCATATCAGATAGAATAGACATTAAAATAAAGATTGTTACAAGAGACAAAGAAGGACACTACATAATGATCAAGGGATCAATCCAAGAAGAAGATATAACAATTCTAAACATATATGCACTGAACATAGGAGCACTTCAATATATAAGGCAAATATAGCCTTAAAAGGAGAAATCGACAGTAACACAACAATAGTGGGGGACTTTAACACCACACTTTCGTCAATGGACAGATTGTCCAGACACAAAATCAATGAGGAAACACAGGCCTTAAATGATACATTAGACTGGATAGACTTAACTGATATTTATAGAGCATTCCATCCAAAACCAGCAGAATACACATTCTTGTCAAGTGCACATGGAACATTCTCCAGGAATGAACACATGCTGGGCCACAAGGAGAGCCTCGGTAAATTTAAGAAAACTGAAATCACATCAAGGATCTTTTCTGAACACAACGCTATGAGATTAGAAATCAACTACAAGAAATAAAAAAGACTGTAAACAACACAAACACAGGGAGGCTAAGCAATATGCCACTGAACAATCAATGAGGATATCGCTGAGGATATCAAAGAGGAAATCAAAAAATACCTAGAGACAAATGAAAATGACAGGATGAGTATGCAAAACCTTTGAGATGCAGCAAAAGCAGTTCTAAGAAGGAAGTTTACAGCAATACAATCTTACCTCAGGAAACAAGAAAAATCTCAAACAAACAACCTAACCTTACACCTAAAGCAACTAGAGAAAGAACAAACAAATCCCAAAGTTAGTAGAAGGAAACGAATCATAAAGATCAGAACAGAAATAAATGAAAATAGAGACAAAGAAAACAATAGAGAAGATCAATGAAACTAAAAGTTGGTTCTTTGAAAAGATAAACAAAATTGATATACCTTTAGCCAGACTCATCAAGAAAAAGAGGGAGAGGGCTCAAATCAATAAAATTCGAAATGAAAAAGGAGAAAGTTATAATGGGCACCACAGAAATAAAAAGGATCATAAGAGACTACTACAATCAACTATATGCCAATAAAATGGACAACCTAGAAGAAATGGACATATTCTTAGAAAGGTGCAATCTCCTAGGACTGAACCAGGAAGAAACAGAAAATATGAACAGACCAATCACCAGTACTGAAATTGAAACTGTGATTAAAATACTCCCAACAAACAAAAGTCCAGGACCAGATGGCTTCACAGGAGAATTCTATCAAACATTTAGAGAAGAGTTAACAGCTATCCTTCTGAAACTATTCCAAAAAATTGCAGAGGAAGGAACATTCCTAAATGCATTCTATGAGGCCACCTTCACCATGATACCAAAACCAAAGATACCACAAAAAAAGAAATTACAGGCCAATGCCACTGATGAACATAGACACAAAAATCAACAAAATACTAGCAAGTTGAATCCAACGATACATTAAAGGATTGTACGCCATGATCAAGTGGGATTTATCCCAGGGATGCAAGGATTTTTCAATATCCACATCAACAAATTGAAAAATAAAAACCATATGATCATCTCAATAGATTCAGAAAAAACGTTTGACAAAATTCAACACTCATGTATGATAAAAACTCTCCAGAAAGTGGTCATAGGGGGAACATACCTCAACAAAATAAAGGCTATATACAACAAAACTACAGCTAACATCATACTCAATGGTGAAAAGTTAAAAGCATTTCCTGTAAGAGGAATAAGACAAGGATGTCCACTCTCACCATTTTTATTCAACATAGTTTTGGAAGTCCTAGCCACAGCAATCAGAGAAGGAAAAGAAAAAAGGGAATCCAAATTAGAAAAGAAGAAGTAAAACTGTCACGGTTTGCAGATGAAATGATACTATACATAGAAAATCCTAAAGACACTGCCAGCAAATTACCAGAGCACATCAATGAATTTGGTAAAGTTGAAGGATACAAAATAAATACACAGAAATCTGTTGCATTTCTGTACACTAACAACAAAGATCAGAAATAGAAATTAAAGAAACAACACCATTTACCATCACATCAAAAAGAATAAAATACCTAGGAATAAACCTACATAAGGAGGCAGAAGACCTGTACTCTGAAAACTATATGACCCTGATGGAAGAAACTGAAGATGACACAAACAGATGGAAAGATATACCATATTGTTGGATTGGAAGAATAAATGTTGTCAACAACTATACTACCCAAGGCAATCTACAGATTCAATACAATCCCTATTAAACACCAATGGCACTTCTCACAAAACTAGATCAAAAAAATCTTAAAATCTGTATGGAGACACAAAAGACCCCAAATAGCCAAAGCAATCTTGAGAAAGAAAAATGAAGCTAGAGGAATCAGGCTCCCAGACTTCTGACTATACTACAAAGCTACAGTCATCAAAACAGTATGGTGCTGGGACAAAAACAGAAATATAGATCAATGGAACAGGATAGAAAGCCCAGAAATAAACCCATGCACCTATGGTCAATCAATCTACAACAAAGGAGGCAAGACTATACAATGGAGAAAACACAGATTCTTCAATAAATGGTGCTGGGAAAAGTGGACAGCTATAGTTTAGAAAATAAAAAAGTGAAATTCGAACATTCTTTAACAACAACCACAAAAATAAACTCCAAATGGATTAAAGACAAATGTAAGACCAAATACTATGAAACTCTTAGAGGAAAACATAGGCAGAACACTCTTTGACATGAAGCACAGCAGTATCTTTTCCGATCCGTCTCCTAGAGTAATAGAAATAAAAATAAACAAATGGGACCTAATTAAACTCAAAAGCAAAGGAAACCATCAACAAAACGAAAAGACAACCCACTGAATGTGAGAAAATATTTGCAAACGATGTGACTGACAAGGGATTAATGTCCAAAATTTACAATCAGCTTATGTGGCTCAATATCAAAAAAACAAACAATCCAATCAAAAAATAGGCAGAAGACCTAAATAGACATTTCTCCAAAAAAGACATACAGATGTCCAAGAGGCACATGAAAAGATGCTCAACATCACTAATTATTACAGAAATGAAAATCAGAACTGCAATGAGGTATCACCTCACACCAGTCAGAATCGCCATCATCAAAGAGTCTATAAACAAGAAATGCTGGCAAGGGTTTGGAGAAAATGGAACCCTCCTACATTGTTGATAGAATGTAAATTGGTAGAGCCTATGGAGAACAGTATGGAGGAATAGAGCTACCATGTGATCCAGCAATCCCACTCCTGGGCATATATCTGAAGAAAAATATGGTTCAAAAAGATACATGCACCCCAATATTTATTGCAGCACTGTTTACAATAGGCAAGACATGGAAGCAACCTAAACATCCAACAACAGATGAATGGATAAAGATGTGGTACATATATATAATGGAATATTACTCAGCCATTAAAAAGAATGGAATAATATCATTTGCAGCAACATGGATGGACCTGGAGATTATCATATCATGTAAGTCAGAGAAAGACAAAAATCATATTATATTTCTTATATGCGGAATCTATAAAAAATAAAAATGAACTTATTTACAAAACAGAAATAGACTCACAGACTTAGAGAATGAACTTATGGTTACTGTGGGGGAAGGATGGGGGAGGGATAGATTGGGAAACTGGGAATGACATATACACACTGCTATACTTAAAACAGATAACCAACAAGGACCTACTGTATAGCACAGGGAACTCTGCTCAATACTCTGTAATAACCTAAATGGGGAAAAAATTTGAAAAAGAATAGATATATGTATATGTATAACTGAATCACTTTGCTGTACACCTGAAACTAACACAACATTGTTAATCAAATATACTCCAAAATAAAAATTAATAAAAAACATAATCAGTGATTTTGTTGAAATGAAGAAAATGTTGTGGAATAAATGAATGGTTTATGAATTTTAAAAAAAAGCATCTCTTTTACATTATGGTCACAATTCAATAACAGAAATAGAAGTATATTGTCTGAACGTGTAGATTTTCATCAGAAGAACACAAATATTAAAAACAGCTTAACTTTTTAAGTGAGTGAGACTTAAAAGGTTAAAAGTACGGGGTTCTCATTTGATTAATTTTTTTACCTTGTTTTTATTACTCAGATGAAAAGCATAACAAAACAACCTTCCCCTCATTCTGATTTCCCCTAAATCTGTGGCTCCATCCCATTCCCATGTACTTCACTTTTAAATGTTATTAAAAGGAACATCTATCTCTTTTGTTTACACTTGCTTTCTAATTTCTAAAGAAACTACTCTCACAAAGCCAAAATTTAGGTCTAATCAGTGCACCCAAAAGTCCCCAGACAGCCTTCACATTATTTGGTATTTATCTGTACACTTTCTCATTATTCAAAGTTCTGTTTCTTTGACTTAGGGCACTTACTTTTCTTGAATTTTTTATTGCTATCGTCAGTACAATTTTTTTTCACTGCTTCCTCTTCCCATCTCCACCTCATTATCCTCCCAGGGTCCCATCATTTATCCTTCTTTTCATTGTATACCTTGGCCTCAGCTCTCTCTTTCGTTTATTACTTATACTCCATTCCCAAGTAGATATTTGTATCTGATAGAAAGGTCTGTATCCAATTCACTCAACATACCTAAAAACAAGCTACTTATTCTTTTTAAAAATTCCTGCTCTTCTCCATTTGTTTTAGCCTTATTTAAGGCATTATCATACTCTGAGTAACCAAAGCTAAAATCTTCGTGTCATCTCTCTCACCTTCCTTCACTATACACATCTGACAGTCCCCAAGTCCTTCAATCATAGTTCCGATGGCTATTTTCTCTGATACTTAAAGTTTTCTTGTTTAATGCTCCTGAGAGGAAATCTAAGATGGGGACTGAACATTTCCACTGGATTTACCCAAATGGAGATCTTCACTGACTTCAATTAGGATAATTTCATTGAAATTGTAGGGACAGGAAAATTATTGAAATATGAATGGTAGGTAAGGAAGTAAATTCAGCAAGCACAGAGAAGCAAAACAAAAACCATTTTTACTAGCCAAGAGGAAGGATCCAGTAAAAGTTATAAGACTATATATAGAAGATGATAGTTAAACATAAGGATGCTGAGAAAGCGAGATGTCAGAGCATTAAAGCAGTATTGGTGAATCTAAAATCATGTTCTAGAAATATTTTGCTGACATCTTTTATCATATTCCACTGCCTCTACTGATTAGCTATATCACAATATAGATCTTTGGTTGTAAGATAGGCCTGCAAGAGAGCACAGCTGAGTTAGGTAAATCTGTTACTGCTCTTGGAAAGTTTAACAAGTACATGCTGTATAAGATGGTGAACTACTTACACATGGCACATATCTGGCACTCAAATGCCTAAAGAACAAATTAATGAAGGCAATTTTGATGACGTCATAGAAACTTTGACTTAACCCAATGAGGATTATTGTTTCTTGAGTCTGGTTGTTCCTCACCTACAACACTTAACTGGCTAAAGGTAACAGTCTATTTCTGTTTTCCTTCTGTCCTTTCTTGCATGCCAACGTGATGCACTATTTTGACACATTTACTACCCTAAAATTTCTGTCCAGAATTATAAGCCAGAATCAATGAAAGAAACATGGATAAAAGAAAGAACATTAAATTCATTTAGGATTCTTCATTTGAGTAATGGACCAGCTTCAACCATGGCAGTACAGTATCATGAAACTGTCACACAGATTTATGGAGATTCTGAGGATGGCTTATCACCTCTTAAAGTTTGGCCACCAAGCCAAAAGGACTAAACCTCTCCTCTTAAGGTTGCCATTTAAGAAGGGAATCCTAGTCAAATGGCTTTTTCTTCCAGAGAGCAATCAATTAACATGCTGTGCTTCTTATATTCACTTTTAACTGGGCAAATCTTTGGTTTATATGCTCAAGCTTAACCTGGTTAAGAGTTGGAATAAAGCATTATTTAACATCCTTCAAAGTACACTCCAGTTATCACCACATGTATTAGGCATCTGTTCATACTTGAATTAAAGCCAATACAATAATGTATGGCTTTCATATTTTCAGAGATGTCCAATAGTTTTAACTGTTCAATAGTTTATGTACACTTGGAAACATAACTCTACAGGTAACTGATAATGCTGAAGATCAAGAAGCAGAAGGTTTGAAGGTCCTTTCTGTATTTTGTCCCATTTAGCCACAATTTCTCTTTAAAATTCAGTACCAACGATTCTCTACCTTTTTATGTTCAAAATTCAAAACTCAAAAAAACATAGAACTTGGTCTCATCTCCGAGAAGGAAAGCCATAAATAATATAAAAGCTAGATACAGCTGCTGTTATGCTTCCCCAATATTCTCTTTCCAAATACACTGCAACTGAAAGATTATGTCTCTCTGACTCAAAAGTAAATAATAGGCACAGAATGGTGATTCCCTCTCTGGACTACATGTTTATTTAAAAAATAAACAAGTCACAGGCCAGCAGTTATGTTCTATAGCTTGCTGAGTGAGTTTTCCTTCAGAAGATAAAATACAACCATTGACTCCACCAGTTGGTAGTCGACCATGACAATTGACAGCAGCCCTGATTACAGTAACAGAGAGACTTACATGAAATTTGTTGACCTGCAGAATGTGGCAATGCCTACCACTTTCCTTCCTGCCACAGGCTGGCAGCCACCTAAGTCCTTAAGAGAAATCATTCCTGGTTCTAAACTTAAAATCACAATCAAAATGCTTATACATTATTTGTTTTTTAACCACCAAAGGCACCAAAAAATTTCATATCTATGAATGACATATTGGACATATATTCATAGTTTATTAAACTCAAAAGTTTTTTATGCAATCAAAAAAGTAGCAATTGAATGTGAAACTCAGGGGAAATGGTACATAAATCCCATATGTGTACTGACTCTGTGTGTGTGCGTGTGCGTGTTTTGCTTTAACACCAAATACTGAATTTCACTACCAGTTAGATATTACCCTATATAAAAATATAGTTATTGTACTTTCTTCCTGACCATATTAAAAGTCCTGTGAGAGGATAAAAGTAATTTTGCGTTAACTAAAATAATAGTCAAACTGCGAGATACAAGGTAAAGGGAATCCAAAACTCTTAATGTGCAAATATGTTTCAACTAGTACAATTTACCTCAAAATGAAAAAAAGATACGGCACATAATTTTAAGAATGGGAAGAATGCAGTGATTCTTTTAAAGAAATGAAGATTATACATATAGTGGTGGGAAATACTACTTTTATTTTGTTGCTAATTATAAAGGAGCTATTGAAAATTTTTAAAGTTAAAATCTTATAAGTAATATATTTTCTTCAATCCATATAAAGTGTGCTTTCACCTATGTAGAATATTACTTTAGAAAATGCAGACCTCTTCATAGGAAGTAGAAAATAGAAACCGTGTCTTCCAGGATATAACAGTGTAACAACAAGACATATCAACTCTCTCTTTTCACTTATACAAACAATATAGATGCATTTATACTTATATGTAACTGTATACATTTATAAATAAACATATTCATATACAAACTCAAATTTGTTCACTCATACCCACACCCCCCACATATAGATTCATATAAAACTTACTACTGATGAAGTTTCAAGTTTAGTATACTATTCAGCAATTTCATTTATTGGCTGTTTTTTTTTTTAATAAATGTATTTATTTTTGGCTGTGTTGGGTCTTCGTTGTTTCACATGGGCTTTCTCTAGTGGTGAGCAGAGGTTAATCTTCGTAGCAATGCACAGGCTTCTCACTGCGGTGGCTTCTCTTGTTGCGGAGCACGGGCTCTAGGTGTGCAGGCTTTAGTAGTTGTGGCTTGCAGGCTCAGTAGTTGTGGCGCACGGGCTTAGTTGCTCCGTGGCATGTGGGATCTTCCTGGACCAGGGCTCAAAGCCGTGTCCCCTGCATTGGCAGGCAGATTCTTAACCACTGTGCCACCAGGGAAGTCCCCTATTGGCTCTTTCATTTAATTAAAATATCAACAAGTGTCTGCTATATGCCAGGCAAGTATACCAGTTACTGAAAAATATTCAGATAAGTAAGATATGCCTCCTACCACTACTGAGGTCAGAGTTGGCATAAGGAGTGAAATATGAAGCCAAGCACTTTATCAATTCTTGAAAATACTCATATGATAAAAGAAGCATTTTTGTTCAAGCATTTCAGGTCCTGGGCATCACGACAACTACATTTCCTGATTTGGAATTGCATGCCCATGGAGTAACCCATTGTTTTCCTTAGATTCCACTAATTTTTAATTATAGGAAACTGAATCATATTTCTACCTCACTGGAACCCATTCCCTTACTTTTTCAAGAAAAGATCCAGTCCTCTTTCCTTCCCATTTCTATAGCAATGAGGAAAAGGCTAAACTGGTATATCTGGGGGACTCTCTTACTGCTACATGAAATTGTTGTTTTAAGCACTGTCCTGATCATAGTTTATAAAATTGGAGAATAACATTATATATTTTAAAAAAACTTTATAAAACAAATTATCAGGGCTGGACTTTTCCATTTATTGATGTTCTTGCTTACTCATCATCCCTGACAGTGGGCACAGTTCTGAAATAAACTGAACAAAATATTTTACAATGAGAAGGTGTACTGCTCTGACGCTATTTCCATTCTCCTTCCTCTCTTATCAGAGTTTATTGTGCAGACCTACCTATTATTTACATTCTTTGTCTATTTGAATTGTTACAAATTTCCAGTGATTCATCCTTAATCAATTATCTGGGAGATGAAATTTGGACCTATCAATGAAAGACAAGGACTTAATACCTTTCATTAAAGAAGGAAATAGTGATTCACAGAGGGATGTCTTGCTTATGCTGACTCACACAATAGGACCCCATTATGTAAATAGAATTATGAAAGATTTCTGTTTTGCATATTTTTGAAGAGAGGAAAATGAGTGCTCTTTTAAAAAGCTAGTCAGATAATCGCCACGTTTGACATAATGGAAACTTTCCATCTGAGCTGGAAACAGCAAAATGAGGACACATACATTAGAATACTTTAGTAGTAAAATATATGCTATGAACTTGGATAGAAAAGCCAGAAAAAGGCATCCATGGAAGTTTAAGAGACTTGGCTTGGAAGATGTAGAAATAAATGCATATTAAAGATGTTTAAATACAATATAAATCATTTTATATAAACTCCAAATGTTGTTATAAACTCCAAATGTTGGAGCTCTGTTATACTTCTGCACTCAAAAATATTATACATTCCTTTGCATAGCTCTCAAATTAAATGTTTTAAAGTATGTTAAGGGACCTAAGAATGGACTTCAAGGGCTGTGGGAACCTCCGAAATTAAATGCACCATCTGCCCTTGAGTTTAGCAGAATTATATTGGATGTTGTTAGTGGTGGGAATATACGAAAATTTGAAAATTAGATTCAAGCCAGGGCATGGGGGTTGGGAGATGGTTCTTGAGCATTAGGAAAAAGAATTACAAAATCTTTCCAAATAATATTGGTGGCTAATACAAATGGACTATTTATTATATTACAGGCACTATTATAAATGTTTATTTGAATTAATTCAATTGATCTTCATAACAAACATATGATGTAGGCAGCATTATTATCTATAATTTACAGATGAGGAACAGGCACAGGGATGTTAAGTAACTTCTTCAAGGTCACAGCAGGTAAGTGGTGGCACCTACCAGGTGATGGCAAAAATGGAAGAGGGTATCCTAAAGTAGATTCAGAAAAAACAGGTTTGTTTCTGTTGTTCCATTCATTTTGTCAAAATCAGATCATAGGTTATAATCACCTTGAATTCATTTTTTAAAAAGATTTATAGGGCCTCCCTGGTAGCGCAGTGGTTGAGAATCCGCCTGCCAATGCAGGAGACAGGGGTTCAAGCCCTGGTCCGGGAAGATCCCACATGCCATGGAGCAACTGGGCCCACGCACCACAGCTGCTGAGCCCGTGCTCTAGAGCCCGCAAGCCACAACTACTGAAGACCGTGTGCCTAGAGCCCATGCTCCACAACAAGAGAAGCCACCACGATGAGAAGCCTGCACACTGCAACGAAGAGTTGCCCCCACTCTCTGCAACTAGAGAAAGCCCGTGCGCAGCAACGAAGAACCAGTGCAGCCAAAAAGAAATTAATTTTTTTTAAAGAGAAAAGAATCAAAATAAAATAATAATAATAAAAAAAAAGATTTATAAGAATTTTGTTTTATTTTTTAGTTTAACAGAAATTGCCCCAGAAGACAGGGTCTTTCGGAAAGGCGTAAAGGACTAACATTTATTGATCATCTGTTATGTGCCAAGCGTATATGGTGCCTAGTTGAATCATCAGAATATCACTGCATATTATCGGGTGTTAATCCCTTTTTACAAATGAGAACACTGAAACCAAGAAAAGATCAGTAACTTGTCAAGCGCACAAGCAAATGAAGGGCATAAGTGGAATTCAAACACAGTGTTAACTGACTCTAAAACCTGTCTTTTGGCAAACATGTCATGCTGCTACCCAAAGTACAAAGCAAATTTCCTTAGTCAAAATAATTCACAATGAAGACAAACACCTTCCAGAATTTTGAAATAGAGTTACAAGAAGAAGAAAGAATTAAAACAACACTTTAAAAATTGGCTAATAAAGTGGTCACAATTACTAGCTATTATTAAAAGACATTTTTAAGAGGTTACTCCCATTCAACACAGGCCATGCATTGTGTTAAATTCCAGCTGGTGATATTACTGAATTTTTTCCAGCTGAAGAACAGAAATAATTTTAGTAATTTAAAACATTCCATTCTTGCCTATAACTGAATATACCTCCAGGAAATATATCTACCCACAGTATGAACATGTAAAATATAGTGGGGACTTCCCTGGTGGTCCAGTGGGTAAGTCTCCACACTCCCAGCGCAGGGGGCCCGGATTTGATCTCTGGTCGGGGAACTAGATCCCACATGCGTGCCACAACTAAGAAGTCCACATGCCACAACCTCAAAAAGCCCACACGCCACAACGAAGATCCCACATGCCGCAACTAAGACCCGGCGCAGCCTAAATAAATAAATTATAGTGGATGATGATAATGCTGCTAATATCTACAGTTTTGTACACTGGCTTGAAAAATGGACTCTGCTGTTTTAAGACCTGATTAATTATAGGTCTTAAATTATAGGTCCTAAATATAGGGAATTTAGGGGCACCGGTAAACACTCGTCTCACCTGAACATAAGATGCCAATGATGACTTTTACCTTCTACTTAAAAAAAAATTACATATCAAATTAGTTCTGTTAAAGACTAAGAGTTTATCTAGAATTGTGTACAGCTGCTTCACTAAACAGATTCCTGTAAAACCTCTAAAGCAACTGAAACTTCTGAAAGTTGTTGCCATGGAGTTGGATCTTTTGTCTCCATTGTGAATGAAAAAAGAAGAGCGGCACTCATCATTTAGCAATACAAGGGTTAAACTGCCACCCACTACAGTCGCCCACACCTACCAACAGTGCCAGTGTGCCCTGAAGGAAATTCAAAAAGAAAAAAAAATGAGATGAAGCATTCTGTGCTTTGGATAAACTGGCCCCTAGATAGTTAAGATGCATATCTTAGGATGAATATCAATGACCCCAGATTCTTGCATCTTCCCATACATAGAACGGTGCTAAAATCATTAATACGAGATACCTGTTCTTTATAATTAGCAGTAATCTTTTACCAAGATGTATGCCTGACTACATGTATTTCCTAGCCAAAAATTCATATATATACCAGCTCCCCCCCTACTCCTCAGAGCAGTTCCTCAGGGCTATCTGAGAGGCTATTTCCCGGATTATAGTACTTAGTAAGTTAGTTCCCTGAATAAACCTGAAACTTAAAAAAAAAAAAAAAAAAAAAAAAAAAAGACTAAGAGTTTAGAGTAAGTGCAAAAACATTCAACAAATTCAGTTAAGGCATTAATCTGAATCACCATTATTAAGTCATTTAAATACAGAAAGAATATACACACTTTTATATGTTATAGCATCTCTCCTTTTTACTGTTTTATACAAATCTTTGAATATTAAAACAGGTCCTAGAATTTGAATATAATTTCTACTTTAATTAATTGGATAAAATGAGATGTAGTTACATGAATCTTATATATAATACAGTTTAACATCTTACTACTAATCAAAATTCATGTATATTTTATGGATACCATTATAGGACTTAATAGAATATTTGTGTTCCATCACTGTCTGCTATAAATCAATTTGTAAGTGAATTATGGTTTTCTATGTACTTCCTTTATATAATTAGAGAAAAACTTCTCTTGAAAAGACTTGAAACAGTAGATACAATTGAACTAAATTTAAAAATTCAGGGGAGTATAGAAAAGTCACATATATAACAGAAAAATGATAATGTTCAATACATATTACTACTTATTACTTATTGCTACTGTTACTGTTACTATATTAATTTCATGAGCAATACACTCATACCTGTTATGTTAACTGAGGAGTAACTTTTTTAGATTAACCACAAGCTTTAGTGTGGTGGTTTTAAAACATGATGTAAATTCTCTGACAGTCTTCCCACCAAGGTAGAATCTAATTCCTCTCCCTTTTTTTTTTTTTTTTCCCCCTCTCCCTTTTAATGTGAGATGGTATAAATAATCATGTCTAAAATATAGAATGTAGTGGCAGTGATGGGACCTCCAAGGTTAGGTCATGAAAGGCATAGCTTCTGTGTAGCTCTTTCTCTTGGATGGCTCACTCTGAGAGAAGCCAGCCTCCATGTTTTGAGAACACTCAAGCAGCTCTGTGGAGAGGCCCCTGGGAAGAGGAAATAAGTTCCCCTGCTGATAGCTAGCACCAAATTGGTGGCCATATAGTGAGCCACATTGGAAGCTGATCTTTTAGCCCTGTTAATCCTTCAGGTGACTGAGATATTAAAGATCTGGGTCGAAATATCCAGTTGGAGGAAGAACAAATGTAAGGTCTCCAAAGGGCAACATATCTTGGAATGTAAAGTGTGTTCAAGAGGCCAAAAGATAGTATGACTGGAGCATAATGAAAAGGGAGTGAACTGGATTGTGAGGTAGGCTGACGAGTTGAAATTCAGGTATTATCACTTTGAGGTAACGGTGCGCATCTCAGTTCTAATAACTTGGTGTCTCAAAAAAATACTGCTTAAGTCATGAAAGCTAAAGAAACAGCCATTTCTACTTATTTAGAACATTTCTGGAAGGCACATTCATATTGCACTTGCTTGACATTTAATCAGATTTTTAGATTGACAAAATGATAGGTTGAAGTTGCTCATGGTAAGTCATAACACCTCATTTGATAGCTTGCTGAATAACAGATGAAAGTATTATATCCATTCATTCTTTCAGTTCTTGTCCATGAGTACCAACTAAAACATGATTGCTGTTACATGCAAAAAAATGTATAACCTCTGCAATACTATCAGATCTTTATTGCTATTACTTTTCTAAGATATGAACGGAATAACTCCTTATATGTTTCTTCCTCTTTCTATCACTCATATTTATGGAGAGGAAAAAAATCATTAGTTAAACACCTAAAGATATATTCAGGTTCAAAATGAAAGATACATTAATGGTTTTATAAAAGTAAAAATGCTTTCCATTTGCATTCTCATTTTAAAATCAGGGATGATGGAAAATAAAAAGTGTTGATTCTATCCCACTTTACTACAGAGGCCCTGATTCTCCTTTCTTAAAATAGGGCCGAATGAGGGGAGAAAGCCCTTCACTTCCAGGTATGTAAGTCTTCTACATGACTCAAGTCATGAAGCCTTATATGTCATCATATTCAAGATACATTTTAATTAGGTTGTTTAACAGCTTTTTGGGAAAAGATGAAACTTGAAAATAAAGCATAAAAATGTGGCCCTGAAATTTAATCTATAAATAAGCCCATAATGAAGCTCATAGGGGATATATAAAACGAGCTTAAATATTAGTACAGCTCCTTGTCTTGATTAAAGGTATTTGCTTTTTTTTTTTAAAGGGACCTGACTGGAGGTATTGAGTTACATGAAGAAAAAAATGGGTTAGGTTGAAGTTGACTAGCAACTAAATTAAGAGTAGAGGAGTTGAAGAATGAAGTATGTGCAGAATTCACCCAAGCACTGTCTAGGTTAGAGTGAGTCTTGATCATAAATATTATTATGGTTCCATTATGAGAAAGAGTTCTTAAGCTACCTTATGGTTGAAGGACACTTCCTCAGATTATCTATCTTCTCTTATCAGATTCTGAGCTTCCTTGGCAGTGTTTTGGTTATAGTCTGGCTTCTCACTATAGATTTGCCTAAATGAAGAAAATATATTGGTCATGTCAACACATGTGCTCTGTTGCATATGAACTCTGGAATACAGATATGGATAAATAGATAGATATACAGATATATTTATATTTTAGTTTTATAATTTATTTTTTAACATCCTTATTGGAGTATAATGCTTTACAATGTTGTATTAGTTGCTGCCGTATAACAAAGTGAATCAGCCATATATATACATATATCCCCATATCCCCTCCCTTTTGTGCCTCCCTCCCACCCTCCCTATCCCACACCTCTAGGTGGTCACAAAGCACCGAGCTGATCTCCCTGTGCTGTGTGGCTACTTCCCACTAGCTATCTATTTTACATTTGGTAGTGTTTATATGTCAATTATACTCTCTCACTTTGTCCCAGCTTACTGTTTCCCCTCCCTGTGTAAATTTTTTTTCATACAATTCTAAGCTTGGTGAACATAAACCTGAGTTTGAGCAATGAATCTGTTATTGTTATGCTCTTGAGATCTATTATCTGAACCACAAAGCCCATAGACTTGAGTCTGGACAATGGTAAATTAACCAAATGAATGTCCCCTGTTCGGTATTTTTTGTAACCAAACAAAGCCCAGACCTTTGGGGAGATGGGATTTTATCACTTTTCACACATCTACATTGCTTTGTCTTTCTTTTGAATTTATAAAGAATCCTTTGACAAATAATTCTCAATGGCTCTCCTTTGGGTTTCTTTCTCCTTGGGAGAGGCTTCTCCCCCCCCACCCCAAACACTCCCTTCCCCCTTTTGCAACAGAGCAATTATGGGCAACCTACTAAATGGGAGAAAGATTTGCAAATCATATATGCAAAAAGGGTTAATATCCAAAATATATAAAGAACTCATAGAACTCAATAGCAAACAAAAACAAAAACCCACAAAAACAAGCAATCTGATTAAAAATGGGCAGAGGATCTGAATAGTCATTTTTCCAAAGAAGACATACAGATGGCCAAGAGGCACATGAAAAGATGTTCAACATCACTAATTATCAGGGAAATGCAAACCAAAACCACAATGAGATATCACCTCACACCTGTTTAGAATGGCTATAATCAAAAAGACAAGAAATAACAAGTGTTGGCAAGGATGTGGAGAAAAAGGAATCCTTGTACAGTGTTCGTGGGAATGTAAATTGGTGCAGCCGCTATGGAAACAGTACAGAGGTTCCTCAGAAAATTGAAAATAGAACTACCATATGATCCAGCAATCCCACTTCTGGGTATCTATGCAAAGAAAACGAAAATATTGACTTGAAAAGTTATCTGCATTCCCATGTTTATTGCAGCATTACTTATAATAGCCAAGATATAGAAACAATCTAAGTGTGTCCATAGAGAAATGAATGGATAAAGAAAATGTGATGTGTGTGCTATACACACACACACACACACACACACACACACACACAGAGGAACATTATTTGGCCATAAAAAAGAATGAAATCCTGCCATCTGCGACAACACAGATGGACCTTGAGGGCATTATGCTAAGTGAAATAGGTCAGAGACAGACAAACATTGTATATGATCTCACTCATATGCAGAATCTAAACAAAACAAAACAAAACAAGACAAAACCAACAACCAAAAAACCAAGCTCATAGATACACAGAACAAATTGGTGGTTGCCAGAGGTAGGGGGCCAAGGAGTGGGAGAAATGGATGAAGGGAGTCAAAAGGTACAAACTTCCAGTTACAAAGTAAGTAAGTCTTGGGGATATAACATACAGCATGGTGACTATAGTTAATTATACTGTATTTCATATTTAAAAGTTGCTAAGAGAATAAATCATAAAAGTTCTCCTCACAGGAAAAAAACAGTTCTGTAACTATGGCAACTAGACTTATTGTGGCGATCATTTTGCAGTATATACAAATATTGAATCACTATGCTGTACACCTGAAACTAATATAATTTTATATATCAATTATACCTCAAAAAAATTTTTAAAAATAAAGCAATTATGAAATTAGCAAAAGGTTGGGTGTTTTTTACTTGCTTTGGAAATTTTAGGATGATATACATCTCAATATGTTTTCATATCATTTTGCTGAACCGATTATACTTATGTTATACTTATAATCAAAAAGATGCTTCCAGGGATTTTGGTCGCCATCTTTGGAATATATTTTATCATAGGGTGTATTAAAATTAACATTACTATGTAATAAAATTCCATACCACAAGCCATGGATTATTTAGATAACTGTAACCACCTATTCTTAAACTGTTTACCTATTCAAGATTAAAAAATTAAATGTGGTAGTATAAGGCACTTTTTTCAGTGTAATGGAGGTCAATATTAAATGGCAATAATCCATAGTTTTACACATCCATTTTCCCTTCTCTAAATAATAAGGCATTTTTCCCTTTAAATATAAATATCTCTATGAGCAATTCTTCTTGGTGGTTATAACAAGGGAAAAAAGTCTCATCTTGCCTTAGTACATTTCCTTTAGGCAATAAAAATACTAAGACGCTTCAGGTGAAATTTTGAGCTTGGTTGCTATAGCTTGCATTTTCTGATATAATATTCCCATTGATCTGAATATTCTTTTCTTTGTTGCTCAGTTTTATTGTATGTGTTTAATGTAATCCTCCTCAAAATGCTTTCTGAAAGTAGCAAACAAAATATAATCATTCTCTTCCTTAGGATATAAGAGTGTTCATTTCATGACCTATTTATGATTAAAATGTGCTATAAAATATACTCTTCTACTAACAATTGTTTTAACATCATTTTATGTTGTAGAAAACAGGGTCACTATTATTTTTTGGCTTTTAAAGGCTGTTAGTATAAAGTTCTGTATTCCTTGACTCTAAAACTGCCATAATTGAATTGTGATCTATTGTTTTCTCCTCTCCAAGGGGACTTCGTATTCATTAGTTGTCTCCTTTAAGATATTCTGCAAGATCTGACACATGGATATGCTTATTAAATTAATGAAAAGAAAAGTTCCCAGGCTGAACCCTGAAACGACAGATACCTGCTAAGGGAAAAAAAACCCAAAAAAAGACACCAGCAAATAGATGCCTGAGAAAAACAAAGCTGGATACTGAAAGACATTTGGTGGCCAACATAAGTGTAAAAAAGGAAAGGGCCTGACTACCATGATAATGACCCAATCACAGCCTTAGCAGCGGAAATGGTGTTGCATGATTAAGAAACTAAATCTCCAGCCAAATCTTCATTATCAATAAAATAGTCACACCATAGAGCAAACATTTTATTTATACCTGAAGTAATACCCATCCTTCTGATGACATAGTAACCTGATATTTATTGTAAGTCAAGCTGAGAATGTATGAAATGTGCAAGGATTCCCTAACTTGTGTACAAGGAGAGGGATCATTTCCTTTCCCTGAAACCTTGAGATGAAACAGTCTGTCTGCTGTAAGGAGGGAATGAAATCCATGTGATTCCAAACAGAAAAAGGGAGATTTCGTGATCTTGATTTAAGCTCTAGTACCATCAGATTTTACCAGCCAACCAAAGAGAAGATTAAACGGCAACACAAACTGATTTAGAAATCTACCAGTTAAGGCTTTGGGAATTGGCCCAATACCTAAAGTTTGCTCCTTAAAAATACAGAAAGATTAATCATGACCCCAGAGACTGCATGAGTCCTTGAGTCATATCAGGATGCATGTGCTGGTAAATATGATGGTTCTGAACTATTCTATATGGTAATATATTAAAGAACTTGATTTTGTATCAAAATAGATTGCCCAAATCATAGACAACTGAATCATCTCATCCAAACAGCTCATCTAGGAAGGATAAAAGGAAGAGAGCTGGCATTTATTGAGCATCCACCATATCATGTTAGGCTTATCGCTATTCCTTTTCACATACTCAATTTACTTTAAAACTCACAATATCTCTAAGTGGAGGGTGCTCTTGGTTATAGAAAACAGAGCTAACGGAAGTGCATGGAAATGAAGTAAATTACCCATGCTCTGCTTTGCTGTACCTCCACCCACCTCCAACCTAAACTTCTTCTACATGTTTAAAATCATCAAAAAATTTCCTGTTCCTCTCTGCAGAATAAATGAAAGAACAGGTATGAACTAAATGAGCATGTGTAGGATTTGAACTGACACCAGATTGTATTTATAAAATGGTTTAAAATTTGGAATCTTTAAAATAGTCTTCCAATCCAATAATAAAACACATCTAAGTTTTTTTTTTTTAAAAAAAACTGTTCTTCTGTAGAGTTCAGAAAACTGCAGTAGCAAGGTATTGATTTTAACATTCTAACTTTAATTAGGCAACTTTCTGAATGCTCTAATAATTCTTAAAATTTTTGTTTTTGTCTATTCTGTAGAATTTTTCAGGTATAGAGTCATATGATGTATCAGTTGTTTGTCACCTTTTCAATATTCATAACTTCTATTGTTTCCCTTTTTTTTTTGCTAGCATTTCTAAATGTTCAAAGTAATAGTTTTAAGTAAAATGTTCAAAGCATTTCATTCCTTTTCTGAATTTAATAGAAAAGTTTCTGGTCTTTTATCATTTAGTGTGTTTCTACTGATATGTGTGCATGCATGTGTGTGTGTAAATATTGATATAAACAACACACACAGTTGTTACATTAAGGATTATGGAAGTATCCTTATATTTTCCTTTCAGTAAGGAGTTTTATTATTAGGAATAAATATTAAGGTTTATCAAATGCAATATTAACTTCTATAAAAATGATCTTATGATTATTTTTGGCATATTAAAATTCTCATATCAATGATTTTTAAGCTGTAGTATGAATACCTGTTTGTCTTGAAGTGTTAACCTTTTAATGTGATTCTGATTATATTGGCTAATATTTTATATAGAATTTATATGTGAAAATAAAGAAGCAATAGTTGTGTTGATCTGATATAGTTATTTTCTAGCTTAATATAAATATCTTTATAATGGTTATTTATTCATTATGACTTGAAAAACTAATGGTATACATTCAATCTATTCCCAAAGAGTTGAAAGAAATGATATATATAACACCTGGCCAGGTTTTGAGAGAGTAGTTTGTTTGACTACAATCTCTATTTCTTCCATAGTTAATTGGTTTAGTGTGGTTTTCTAACCGTACTTGAGTCAATTTCAGGATTTTATATAACACTAGAAAATTTATTAACCTTGAGCTGCAGAAAATAGCCTCCTATAATCCTTTCATTTTCACATGCATTTGTTATTTTCCCATCTCACATCTAATTTTGCTTAACTAGATTATTCTATTTATCAAATGACTACCTCTTAAGAGTTTTCTATCAATCACCCTCTTCTCTTTTCCTTTCATACCTTCCTTACCTTTTACAAAATATATTCATCAGTTTCAAAATATTTCATTTAAGATATTTCTAGTCTTCTCATTGTTGTCACAACGAATCAGTCAGTTTAACCAGATAAGCAGAACCAGTAAGATATAAAAATATTTATATAGAGATATATAAAAATATCTACATATCTACCTACCTACCTACTTGAGAGATTACAAGCAATTGGCCTACATAATCATGGTGGCTGGTTAGTACAATATCTATAGGGTAGGGACAATCATGAACAGCTTGGAATGCATGGACACGGGCCAAAGCTCTGTTCAGAGGCCGTTAGGAAGGAACGATTTTGAGCATGGTGAAGGCTGTCCATGGCACGGGTGGACACTACCGTGCACAGCTGGAATATCTTCTCTCAGGAAAGCCTCAGCTCTGTTTTTAGGCCTTCCAACTGAATAAGTCAGAGCAAACCTGACTGAAAGTCAGTTGATTAGAGACTTTCCTTATATCTGAAAAACCCCTTCATGGCAAAACTTAGTGTTTGAATAACTGGGGACTGTAGTCTAGCCAAGTTGACATATCAAAAAAGCCATCCAACATATCCTTTTCTGTATATCCTGTTTTCCTTCTTTTCTCTTTCCTACTGATTTCTAAAATAAAGTCTGTGTTTAGCTTGACTTGAGATCTTTACAAATATAAATATCTTATGCAAACTTATGTTTCTCAGTTAATTTGTGAAAAAAACCCCTGGTAATTAATTTTTTTCCTCTCAATCTGCATTAGAGTAATTCAGTGTTTTACTGATCCTTCAACTAACTGCCTCTGGTATTTGGGGTAAAATAAATTAATTGGCATCTAATTCCTGGTTCGGCCCTTCCTCCACTTGGATGTTCTGTTGTCTCTTGTCCCTCTCACTCTAAGCTCTGCTTTGGGCTTGACAAGTCAAACTCACCATAGATCTGGTTCCTTCACTGTCGTATAAATATAAGGCTGATGCATATAACTGAGATTTCCTAATGGTTTGGAATAATATAATACAGGGGAATAAAAGCCAGCACAGGACAGAAAAGATCTTAACAATGCTGTTCACCAAGTCCCTGAATTCATGTCATCATAAAAATGTTTATCTTCTGGATCTAATTCTTGCCAAAGTGAGCGTTTTGGCATATATAAGGTGTGTGTGTGTATATGTATACACATATATATTCAAATATATAAAATATACATATCATATACAAATATTATATACACACATAATCTACCAAAGGAAATTTTCAATCTGATCATACTTTATTGCACAGATCAATTCAGCTTGATTTATCTAAGCCATAGTCTTATCTTTCTCCATCATGAGGGAAATTAATATTTTTCAATAAAAGAATCATTTCTACTAGCAAAAATTTATGCCTGCATCCATCCCCAAAGCAGAAGCAGCTAAGGCCAGTTTGTGTTTCCCTTTTCTTCTACTATAGGAGTATACTGACTGGTATTTTTGTTTAGTCTACTGGAGTTATAAGTTAATTATGCATACATAGCTTTTGTTTCAGGAGTTACAATTTGTATATTATCTTCTAGAATAATATTAATCAAAACTATTTAAACTTCCCTGTATTTATATGGATACAATTTTCATTGCAACATTTTCTGGATACAACTTCCCCAATTGTCTTTTGTTTATTCAATAAGAGTTCTCCGTAAGAGTGCAAGAATGATAAATTTCCAAATCACTTGCTTTAAAAAAGTTTTCATCTGCATTTGTAAAAGGCAGCTTGGTTGAACTTAGAATTGTAGTGGATATATTTCTCGGTGGAAAAGTACTAGATACGAGTTCTAGCAGCAGAGAGCACCTGAGGAGCAGCCACTGAGAATTCTGGGACTCAGGGGCCCTTCCAGCCATTATTTAACCCTCATATAGTTGTAAAAATCAAGAACAAATGGAGAGCAGCCTTGAAAATTCCCTGAGCAGACAAAACCAGTTTAGTCAAACAAGCAAAGCTTAATTTAGCTTATTTTACAAGACTAAGTTAACCTGGGTTATTTCTTGTTTATGCCTCTGGAAATCATAAACAAAACTTAAACTCTTTCCCAGGATCGAAAGGAAGTAACTACTGACCAATTCCCTGTCATTTGAGAAAATTCCAATATTATAACCAACCACTGTGCAAAATAACGTCACTGTCTTCTCATTATATGAGCTGCTTTAAAACAACATACACCTGAGCTTCATTTCACGTTTTGGTTTGAATGCTCCAGTTTGCAAACTATCTTTTGGTATGTGCAAAATAAACTTTTACTAATTACTACTTTGATGATTCATTGCTTTTAATTTTGCTATTTCTGATCTTTTGATACAATGAACCCAGAAGACGACAGGCTAAAAAAAGACTCCTCATGGGCGCCAGTCTGACCACACACTAGGAGCCAGGGGTACCTTTCAACCACCTTTCAGCTCTCCAGATACAGCCTCAAAGACCCGTACGGCAACCAACCAGCCTGTCCATGAACTGGTGTCCCTTTGAACCTTAGGCTACAAATTATTGGCAAAGGAATCGAAGACCCTATCAGCAACCATCCCACGCGCATGGTAGTGCCTCCGGGACCCTTTCCGAAACCCAGGTGCTGTAAAATCCACAACTCCTACTAGGCCATCAGCAGGGCTAGCGCTTCCCGCCTAAGTCCACCTCACCCTCTCAGACCCCAGAACTCTACTGGAAACCTACCTGCCAACTCGGTGGTGCACGGGAGCACTTCCAGACGCTTTCTGCCCTGGCGATGGTACCCTAAGGGTCCTTTCTGAGACCATAGTGCACATAAACTGTGTTCCAGGGTAACCTTATGGTAGCCAGTTCCCTTGCTGTGGAACACAAGGATCTATTGGCAATCATCCTTCCAGGGCGGTAGAGCTTCGCACGCCCATTAATTACATGACGCTAGTGCAGCTGGAAATCTTCCGGCCACCAAACTTCCTACCAGCTAGGGATCTTGGATGCCTTCAACCCCAGCCTGTGTGAACGCTGAAGAACCCAAGGTTCTTCGGCAATCAGCCTGCCCCTCTGTTAAGGAAAGGAGGGCACTTTCAGTCACAACATTGGCATCCAGCAGAGGTAGCAGGAGTCCTCCAACCTTCAGTCGGCTCACAAGTTCGGGAAGCATGAGCCTTCTCGGCCACTGTCTCTTCCCCGCGCAGGTGCCCTGGAAACTTCCTGCCAGAAACCTGCCCCCTCGCCAGGGTTCCGCGAATCCTACAGGCCCCCAGATGGTCCTTATAAGGCGTAAATCCGAGCAATTCATACTAGGCCGTCAACAGGTCTTTCGGTCCGGAGACATCTTTCCCAATCAGACAGCTGGACTCATCACTTCACCGGGGTCACGGGAGAGAGGCACAGGGCTGTGGGAGGCACTTCCGCAGCTGGAGGCCCTTTTGGAGACTAGACTTAGCACGCACGGTTGTGCCAGGGGCCCGGCCCAAAATCCTTGCTGTGGAATATGGCCCTTTTGCGAACTAAACTTCCAGCTCCCTGGAGCCCTTTTGGCAGCATACTACCATCGTATTGGTGTCAGGAGGGCCCTTCCACCCCTAAGCGTTTCAGGGAGACCTTTCCGTCCACAGTTGATACTGTGCACCTGGAGATTTTGACTATAAGTTTGCCTCACTGCTTCGGACTCCTTTTTGGCTTAGTAACCTGAGCCATTTCGGCCACCATCCCTACCCACTCCACCCCCATCGGCCTTAGTACCCTGGAGAACCTTCCAACCACCAATTTAACCCCTCACTAGAATTCCAGAGCTCCTCTGGCCCAAAGTAATCAAAAAAGTATATACCCTTGAGACCACAGGCTATAGAACAGAGACCTTTGGCATCTAGGACTCCTGGAGTTCTTCCAGACACATGCGGTCCAGGGCACTGGCACCCTGAAGCACTTGCGGACACCTTCTGCCCTGACACTGGTGCCCTGCGGGTCCCTTATCAGACCATGCTACCTGCGTACTGGGTTCCAGGAGAGCCCTTATGGGCACCAGCTTGCTCCACTGCTAAGGAATATGTGGCCTTACTGACAAACACCTATCGAGACCACTGTTGCAATGGGATCCTTTTCGCCACCACACCACCTTCTGGGCAGTGCCCCCGGGAAACCTTCCGGCCACCAGACTTCGCGACAGCAGGAGATCCGAATTCCCTCCGGAATCCCTAGGCTATATATGCACTAGTGAGTCTTGGGTTCTTTACTGACCAGATAGTCTGCCTGTGGTGGAAAGGAAAGCACTTGGTTATGGCACTAGCCACTGGCTGGGGAGGGGTAGGCCTCAACCGCTCCAAGTCAGCAAAGTGATGAAGTAAGATCCCTCGGGACCACCGTCCGCCCATCCAGCTGGTGCCCCAGGGTAACCTTCCTGCCACCAACCTGCCTCCTCCATAGGGTTCTATGGATTCTTCACACCCCTCAGTGGAAGCATAGGTTCCTCCTACCAGCACTTCAGCAGGAGGCAGAATTTACACATTGGGCCCAGCAAGCCATAGCTCCTGCTCACAGCCCAGGACCCTACTGTGTACATGCCTGACACCTCAATGATGCCTTGGTGGGGTACTTCCGGACGCCATTTCCCCTGACATGGTGACCCTTTTGGCAACTAGACTGTCAGTGCACTGAGGTTCTATGAACTGAATTAAGAATCCTTGCTGAGATCAAGGATTTACTATATAGCACAGGGAATTATATACCCAGTACCTTGTAATAACCTATAAGGCAATATAAGCTGCACTGTGCTGTACAGCTGAAACTAACACAGTACTGTCAACTACAATTTAAAAAAAATCCAGTATTAGACTCATTTACCTGTAGAGTTCAGCAACATTTTTGCCCTCCTGTGTCAGAGAGGAATTTTTTTTTTTTTTTTTTTTTTTTGCGGTACGCGGGCCTCTCACTGTTGTGGCCTCTCCCGTTGCGGAGCACAGGCTCCGGACGCGCAGGCCCAGCGGCCATGGCTCACGGGCTTAGTTGCTCCGCGGCATGTGGGATCTTCCCGGACCAGGGCACGAACCCGTGTCTCCTGCATCGGCAGGCGGATTCTCAACCACTGCGCCACCAGGGAAGCCCCAGAGAGGAATTTTGATATAAATATTTGATGCCACAAAAATGCAAATAACTCTAATAAAGATAAGAAATAACCTACAGAAAAAAAAAAAAAAAGAATCCTTGCTGTGGAATATACGACCTTACTGGAAACCATACTAACAGTTTGTTGGTGCCTGGGGTCCCCTTTGGCCCCAGTACTCCCATCCTGTTAGTGTCATAAAGGCCATTCCAGCACTAAAAGTTTTCGCGAGGTCCTTCCTGCCCACAGTCCAATGGGAATCACGGGCTGTCAGGCAAGTGTGACGGCCTACGTACTGCTGAAACCGGAACACATTCGATCGAGGTACAGATCTCTGACCAAGATACCCCGGGCCCTTTCAACTAAGAAATTTGAGCCCTTTCGGCCACCATCCTTCCCCCAGCTCAGGTGCCCTGTAAAATCACGGACCACCAACAGTACACTTGCTCTAAGGTTCCAGCACTATTTCCGGCCTGCTATCATTCACGTGCCCGGGAACCAAAGGTTCTTATGCCACGAACCTGCCCCCGGCTAGCTCGTGTGCCATGGAACTTAGAACCCTTTCAGTCACCTGGCTTGCTCGCTAGTGTCCCTGGAGACTTTCTGATCACCAGCCAACCCAGCACCTAAGGTTCCTAGAGTTCTTATGGCCCCTAGTCTCACTGTTATTTGGGGGCACTGTGTACCCTTGTGACCATCACCCTCACAACAGGCTGCAGAACTTGGAGCACTCTGTGCGTCTCATTCATTTTGATCGGTAGGAACCAAGGGGATTCCTCCGGAATCATGCTGCCCTGGCCACTGGCACTCAGAAAGGACTTCTGGACACATTCTGCTCTGGTGTTGGTGACCTGTGGGTCCTTTCTGAGACCATATTACCTTTGCGTAGGGTTCTAGGAGAGCCCTTATGTACAGTAGCCTGCACCCTTGCTTTGGAATGTTGTTCTCTACTGGCAACCACCCATCCAGAAATCTGAAGCACGGGGCTCCTTTTTGCCACTTCAAATACATCTGGGTGTTGACCCAGGAAACCTTCCGGCCGTCAAACTTGATGCTATCTAGGGTGCTGGTTTTCTACAGGCCCACACTCTGTGCATGCTCTGGGGAACTAAGTGTTCTTTGGTGACCTGCCGGCTTGTCTGAGGTGGAAAGGAGAGTATTTTCAGTCACAGCACTGCCACCCTGCAGGGGAATCGTGAGCCTTTCAGGCCATCACTCAGCCCTCAATCTCAGGAGTCCTAAGCCCTCGCAGCCACCATCTGTCTCTTACACAGGTGACCAAGGAATCTTCCTGCCAAAAACCTGATCACTCACTGGGGTGCCAGTGACTATTCAGACCCCCATATTGTCTTTATACAACGCAATCATGAGTTCCTCTTACCGGGCTTTCAGAAGGACTAGCTCTTTTCGTCTGGGTCATTCTCACTTTCTCAGCACCGCCCCACCCCATGACTCCTCGGGATGCCTACTTAACATTGGACTGATGCCCAAGCGAGCACTTTTAGACACCATCTTCCATGGCTTGGCTGTCCTGGGGGTCCTTTTGTGACCAGACCGCCTGTGGACTAGAATACTATGGGCCGAAGTAAGAATTCGTGTCGAGAATATACGCCCCCTACTGGAAACCATACTTGTACTCTCATGTTAGTGTCATGAGGGCATTTATGTTCCCATAAATTTCTGGGAGTCCTTCCTACCCACAGTACATGGTCATGTCCGGGTCCCAGGGATTTCTAGCCATCAATTTGCCTATCTACTACTGAAACCGAATCATATTCAGTCACAGTTTAGGACACCTTCTGGGATACTGTGGGCCTTTTCGGATCCAGAATCTGAGCCTTTCAGACAGTGTCATCCATCCTCCTCTTTCCCTAACTCCCACTTCCCCCGGCTTCTCACTTGGTTACCCAGGGAAATCTTCCAAACACCAACATGGCCTCTCACTAAGGTTCCAGGGCTCCTTCTGGCCCCAAGTCATCACATGTACCGAGGAACCAAATGGTATTCTGATACCAAAATGCCAGTGTGGTAGAGAACCCAGAACCCTTATGGTCATTGGACAGGCCTTGAGCTGGGTAACTGATGGCCCTTTCAGTCCTCAGCTGCTCTGTTTTCAACAGAACCTATAATCCTTTTGGTTTAGGGCCTCCCACGAGATAGTGTCTCTGGGTACCTTCCCATCACCATCCGGCCCGGCCTCCGGGGTTCCATATGTCCTTATGGCCCCCAGCCAGCCTGCGAGGTGGGGAATCACATACCTTTTGACCACCATCCACCCTGCAGACTATGGAACCCAGAGTCCACTGGGGATCATTACTAACCTGGAGGTGGGTTTCCTGGCATGAGCCGTCCAGGGGCGCTGGCATGCCGAGAGCACTCCCGCACGTATCTGCCCCGGTGCTGGTGTCTTAGGGGTGCTGAGGCCAGGCTGCCCATGCACTAGGTTCCAAGAGATCCCATAAGGACATTAGGCTGCTTAATGCTGTGGAACACAGAACCCTATAAACAACCATCCATCCAGATCCCTGGGGCGAGAGAGCCCTTCTGTGTCACCGCACCTCCATCTAGCTGGTATATCTGGAAAGCTTCCGGCCTCCAGACTTCCTGGCAGCTAGAGTTCCGGGATAGCCACCGGCCCCCAACCTGAATTTGTTCTGGGGAGCCAAAGGTTCTTGGGCAACCAGCCTGCCCATCTGCAGTGAAAGGAGAGGATTTCCCCTCATGACACTAACACCCACCAGGTGGAACTGTGAGCCTTTCAGGCCTTCAATTAGCTAGCAATCTTTGGATTAAATGAGCCCTCTCGGCCACCGTCTGCCCTCTCGCGGGTGCCCCGGAAAATTTTCCTGCCGCCTAATTTCTCTCTCACCAAGGTTCCGGCGATCCTTCAGATCCACAAACCATACTCATGCGGTGGGAACATGGGCTCCTTTCACTCAGCCATCAACCTGATGAGCCCTCAGGCCCCGGGACTCTTCTGGATTCTTGCCTGCTACCACGCTGGTGCCGCAGGGGGCATTTCCGGACACCATCTGCCATGCAACTGCTGCCTGGGGGCCCTGATTTAGCCAGATTGCCAGTGAACTGGCGTCGTGTGGGCCCTCCCCAGATCCTGTGATGTGGAATATATAGCCTAATTGGAAACCACACTTCCAGTACTCTGGTGGCCTCGGTCCCAATTAGGCACCGTACTCCACATCGCATTAGGGAAGTTTCCAGGAGTTCTTACTGCTCAGAGTACACTGACATGCTCAGGAACAGGGGGATTTCTGGCTATTACTTTATGTCGGTTTTTAAAACTAGAGTGCTTTTGGTCACAGTATCAGACTTGGGATTATGTACCGTGAGCCCCACAGCTAAGGAATCTCAGCCTTTTCAGACACCGTACTTCCCACCAGCATGGATGAACCAATGAACTTTCAAGCCAATGACGTGTCTCCTCCCTTAGATTCCGGTATTCCTTAGAGTCTAGAATTGTTCGGCTTCCCTGCAGACCTAAAGTTATTAGGTCACCAGCCTGACACTGTCACCAGCCTGGCCTGGCCTTGGGGATGGTCCTCAGCTATCCCATTTGAAACAGAACCTAGAACCATTTCAAACATGGAACTCCACATGAATTAGTGTCTCTGGGCACCTTCCAAGCAGCATCTGGTCTGGCACCTAGAGTTCCACGTGTCCTTATGGCCCTAGCCTGTCCATAAACTGGAGAAACCAGATATGCTTCACATCATCACCATCTTTGTAGGCTGTGAAACTCAGAGCCTGAATTCTAGGTCCCTTAAGACTCTTCTGGACACGTTTGGTCCAGGGCACTCACAACAAGGGAGAACTTCCAGACATGTTCTGCCCTGGTGCAGGTGCCCTGTGCGTTCTTTCTGAAGCCAAACTACTTGTGCATTGGGTTCCAGGAGAGCCCATATGGGCACTATCCTGCACTGGAGTTGTGGCACACACTGCCCTACTGGCAACCATCCACCCAGAGATCTGGTGCAGGGGGCCTCTTCTCCACTGCATCTTTAAAAAAAAATATTTATTTATTTGGTTGTGCTGGGTCTTAGTTGAGGCTTGCAGCCTCCTTACTTGTAGCATGCGAACTCTTAGTTGCGGTATGCATGTGGGATCTAGTTCCCTGACCAGGGATTGAACCCGGGCCCCCTGCATTGGGAGCATGGAGTCTTAACGACTGTGCCACTAGGGAAGTCCCTCCCCACCGCATCTTGATCTATAAGTGCCCAGGGAACTTCTGGCCATCGGACTTCTTGCTAGTTAGGGTTCTAGGTTTCCTACTGGCCCCCACTTTGTGCACATTCACGAGAACCGAGGATTCTTGGCGACCTGTCTTCCCACCTAAGGTGGAGAGCATCTGGGGTCACAGCACTATCATCCTGCAGGGGAACCGAGAGCTTACTAGTTGGGGAAACATAAGTTCTCTCAGCCACTAGCTGTCCCTCTTGTTGGTGCCCCAGAGAACCTTCCTGCCAACAACCTGACGGCTCAGTAGGGTTCTGATGATAATGAAGGCTTCTACACTATCCTCATGGGATGGAAACCCGGGCTCATTCAGATTTGACAGAGAAAGACTCCAAGCTCCCAATGCAGGGGGCCCGGGTTCAATCCCTGGTCAGGGAACTAGATCCCAAGTGCATGCCACAACTAAGAGTACACACGCCACAACTAAGGAGCACATGTGCCACAGCTAAGGAGTAGGCAAGCTGCAACTTAGGAGCCTGCCTGCTGCAACTAAGACCCGGTGCAACCAAATAAATAAATATAAAATAGAATTAAATAAAACAACTAAGCTTTCAAATAACCTAGAAAATGTAACTTTCTTACTTTCTCCTTAACTATATTTAATTTAGCTATTGAGCCCCCAAGGCAGTCAGCAGTATAAAACTTACTCTTGCCAGGGGGTGGGGGAGGGAAGGATTGGGACTTTGGGATTAGCAGATGCAAACTAATATATATACAGGATGGATAAACAACAAGGTCCTACTGTATAGCACAGGGAACTATATTCAATATCCTGGAACAGACCATAATGGAAAAGAATATATATATATGTATAACTGAATCACTTTGCTATATAGCAGAAATTAACCCAACATTGTAAATCAAGTATACTTCAATAAAAAAAAAACCTACTCTTGCCAATTCACCGTAACAGCCATTTTCAGCTTGAAACTCAGACTCTTTTCAGTAATTTAGTATTCCTCATCCCTTGTTCTCCTCAGAAATAAGCTAGGTTCTTTCTGGTGACTTATTACAAATCAGGCTGTAATATGAAGAGGGTTCTAGATATACAGGTCCTGTCTTTTACCAGAATTAATTGGAATTTAGCTCACTCATGGGATCTTTGTCATTGAGTTCTGGCATTCGTTGCTGAAGTCCCTAATCGCATCGTGGCCTGTGGTCACCAGGACAAAATCTCTCTTGCATTGCTGATGGGAATGTAAATTGATACAGCCGCTATGGAGAACAGTATGGAGGTTCCTTAAAAAACTACAAATAGAACTACCATACGACTCAGCAATCCTACTACTGGGCATATACCCTGAGAAAACCATAATTCAAAAAGAGTCATGTACGAACATGTTCATTGCAGTTCTATTTACAATAGCCAGGAGATGGAAAAAACCTAAGTGTCCATCATCGAATGAATGGATAAAGAAGATTTGGCACATATATACAATGGAATATTACTCAGCCATAAAAAGAAATGAAATTGAGTTATTTCTAGTGAGGTGGATGGACCTAGAGTCTGTCATACAGAGTGAAGTAAGTCAGAAAGAGAAAAACAAATACCGTATGGTAACACATATATATGGAATCTAAAAAAAGAAAAAAAAAAAAGGTCATGAAGAACCTAGGGGTAAGAGAGGAATGGAGACACAGACCTACTAGAGAATGGACTTGAGGATGTGGGGAGGGGGAAGGGTAGGCTGTGACAAAGTGAGAGGGTGGCATGGACATATATACACTACCAAACATAGAACAGATAGCTAGTGGGAAGCAGCCGCATAGCACAGGGAGTTCAGCTTGGTGCTTTGTGACCACCTAGAGGGGTGGAATAGGGAGGGTGGGAGGGAGGGAGAGGCAAAAGGGAAGAGATATGGGAACATGTGTATATGTATAACTGATTCACTTTGTTATAAAGCAGAAACTAACACATGATTGTAAAGCAATTATACTCCAATAAAGATGTTAAAAAAATACTTACAGACAAATGAAAATGAAAACACAATATAGCAAAACACATGGGATGCAGTAAAAGCATTGCTCCCTAAAAAAATTTATACCTGTAAATGCATACATTAGAAAAGATGAAAAAGACTTCTTGTTTCTGGTATGGCATGTAAGGAACTTTGAAATCATCACTCTCATTCTTACAACCAGAAAAAACTGAACAAATTGAAAATCAGCATCTCTTTTTAGATCTATCAGAGATGAGGTAATACAGAAAACTGCTGCTCTCCAAATTTTAGTGACACTGAGAAAGATACAGAAAGCTGGCACAAGTCCAGGAGCACAAACAACCACTGGAGCAACTTTCAGTTCCTTTTATCCAGCACATAATGGTTGGCTTTCAACAGAATAATTATAAGCCATACTAAAACACAAAAAACACAACTTGAGGGGCTTCCCTGGTGGCGCAGTGGTTGAGAGTCCGCCTGCTGATGCAGGGGATATGGGTTCATGCCCCGGTCTGGGAAGATCCCACATGCCGTGGAGTGGCTAGGCCCATGAGCCATGGCCACTGAGCCTGCACATCTGTAACCTGTGCATCCGGAGCCTGTGCTCTGCAACGGGAGAGGCCACAACAGTGAGAGGCCTGTGTACCAAAAAACCCCCCAAAAAAACCCAAAAAACAAACACAACTTGAGGAGACAGAGAAAGTATGAGAATCAGATTTAGAGTGGCAAAGATTGTGGTAGTATCACACCAAGAATTTTAAACAAATATGATTCCAGATGGGTAATGTAAACAAAGAGTTGGAAATTCCAATAAAAAAACAAAAGAAAATGCTAGAAATCAAAAACACTGAAGTCAATGAAGAATGCCTTTGATGGGCTCAGCAACAGACTAGACATGTAGGAGGAATGATTGAGTAAGGTATGTCAAAAGAAACTTCCAGGACTTCCCTGGTGGCACAGTGGTTAAGAATCTTCCTGCCAATGTAGGGGATGCAGCTTTGAACTCTGGTCCGGGAAGATCCCACATGCCGCAGAGCAGCTAAGCCCATGTGCCACAACTACTGAGCCTGCATTCTACAGCCTGAGAGCCACAACTACTGAAGCCCCTGTGCCTAGAGCCTGTGCTCCACAACAAGAGAAGTGACTGCAATGAGAAGCCCGCGCACCACAACATCGAGTAGCCCCTGCTTGCCTCAACTAGAGAAAAGCCCCCACACAGCAACGAAGACCCAATGCAGCCAAAAATAAATAAATAAATTTTAAAAAAAGAAACTTCCAAAACTGAAATGCAAAGAGAAAAAAAAGAATGTGAAGACAAATTAGATTTTCAAGAACTGTAAGACAATTACAAAAGGTGTAACATACACATAATGAGAATAACAGAAGAAGAAAAAAGAAAGGAACAGAAGAGATATTTAAAGTAATAATGACTAAGGATTTTCAAATATTAACAACAGACACCAAACCACAGATGGAGGAAGCTGAGAAAACACCGATCAAGATAAATTTCAAAAAGTCTACTACTAAGCATGGCATATTCAAACTGCAGAAAATCAAAAACAAAGAGAAAATATTGAAAGAATCCAGAGTGGGGGAAAACACTTTACTGAAGAGGAGCAAGGATAAGAATTACACGGATCTTCTCTTTAGAAACCATGGAAACAAGAAGAGAGTGGAGTGAAATATTTACAGTGCTGAAAGAAACAAAAACCCATCAACCTAGAATTCTGTACCCAGAGAAATTATCCTGCAAAAGTGAAGGAGAAATAAAGACTTTCTCAGACAAACAAAAACTGAGGTAATGTGTAATCAGTACATCTGCCTTACAAGAAATGTTACAAGAAGTCCTTCAAAGAGAAGGAAAATTATATAGGTAAGAAACCCAGATCTATATAAAGAAAGGAAGGATGTTAGAGAAGGAATAATCACTTTAGACATCATGTTCTAAATACACCAACAAAAAGAAAGAGACTGGAAGAGTGGATAAAGAAGACCCAACTACATATCCTCTACAAAATCCCATTTTAAATATGAAAACACAGATTGATTAAAAATAAAGAGGTAGATATAGATATTACATGCTAAAACTAATAAAAAGAAAGCTGGAATAGCTATATCAGTTTCTGACAAAGCAGGCATAAGAGCAAGGAAACTTATCAGGGGTAAAGATAGGTGTTAAATAATGATAAAGGAGTCAATTCTCCAAGAAGACATTACAACCCTTAATGTGTAACATTAACTACCAACAGAGCATCAAACTACATAAGCCATAAACTGATAGAACTTCAAGGAGAAATGGTCGAATCTGCTCTTATAGTTGGAGACTTCAACACCCCTCTATCAGTAATTAATAAATTCAACAGGTAGGAAATCTCTAAAGACAGAATTCAACTGAACAGTAACAATCAACTGAATCTAACAGACCTTTATATAATAACTCATCCAACAATAGCAGAATACACATTTTCATTATGTTGACACTGAACATTAACAAAGATAGACCACATTCTGAACTACAAAGCACAATTTAACAAATTTAAAAGAATTAAAATAATATGTATTATGCTCTCAGATCACAATAGAATTAAGCTGGAAACCAATAACAGAAAGTTAGCTGGAAAATCCCCAAATATTTGGAGATTAAAACAACATGCTTCTAGATAAAACACAGGTCAAATAACAAGTCTCAGGAGGAATTAAGAAGTATTTTGAACCTAGAAATATTTGAAATGGAAATGAAAACATAACATCAAAATTGTGAGATACAGCAAAAGCAGTACTTAGAGGGAAAACTATAGCATTGAATGCAGCTATTAGGAAAGAAAATCTAAAATGAATAATATAAGCTTCTACCTTAGAAAACTAGAAAAATAAGAATAAATTAAATCTAACCTCAGCAGAAGAAAATAAGTAATAAAAATTAGCAGAAATCAATGATATTGAAAGCAGGATATCAACAGAGAAAATTAATGAAACCAAAAGATGGTTCTTTGAAAAGGTTAATAAAACTTACAAACCTCTAGACTAAGTAAGAAAAAGAAAGAAGAAGGAAATCACTAACACCAGAAATTTTTATTTCTGGTATTAGTGATTTATTTATTTCTGATATTTCAGGAGTCAATTACTGCTGATTCCATAGCTATTAAGAGGATATTAAAGGATTATGAGGAACAGCTGTATGTCAACAAATTTGATAACCTAAAAGGAATGGACCAATTCCTTCAAAGACATAATCTGCCAAAACTTACACAAGAAGAAATAGATCATCTAAATTAATAACAACAAGAAGAAATTTGGAACTAATAATAAGCAATTATAGCAGATTTGTAGAATACAGTGTTAATACACAAAAGTCAATTGCTTTCTTACATAACACCAATGGACAATTGGAATCTGAAATTAAAAACATAATACTATTTATATTATCACCAAAAATATTAAATACTTAGGTATAAATGTAATAAAATGTGTCTAAGAACTATATGAGGAAAATGATAAAACTCTGATGAAAGAAATAAAAAGAAGAAATAAAAAGAAATTAATGGAGACATATTCCATGTACATGAATAGGAAGACTCAATTTTGTTAAGATGTCAGTTCTGAGACTTCCCTGGTGGTGCAGTGGTTAAGAATCTGCCAGGCAATGCAGGAGACATGGGTTTGATCCCTGGTCCGGGAAGATCCCACATGCCACGGAGCAACTAAGCTCGTGTGCCACGACTACTGAGCCTGCACTCTAGAGCCCACGCACCACAACTACTGAAGCCCATGTTCTGCAGCTACTGAAGTCTGCGTGCCTAAAGCCCATGCACCTCAACAAGAGAAGCCACCGCAAGGAGAAGCCTGCGCACCACAACAAAGAGTAGCCTCCGCTGGCCGCAGCTAGAGAAAGTCCGCACACAGCAACAAAGACCCAATGCAGCCAATAAATAAATAAATAAATAAATAAATAAATCAGTTCTTCCCAACTTGATCTAGAAACTCAATGCAAACTCACCCAATATCCTAACAAGTTATTTTGTGGACACTGTCAAAACTAATTCTTAAGTTTACATAGAGAGGCAAAAGACCCATCATAGCCAACATAATATTGAAGAAGAACACAGAGGAGTGACACTATTCAACTTTAAGACTCACTGTAAAGCTACAGTTATCAAGATAGTGTGGTGTTGGGAAAAGAATAGAGGAGATAAACGTAACAGAAAAGAGAGTTCATAATAGACCCACTCAAAGTCAACTTATCTTTGATAAAGGAGCAAAGGCTATTCGATAGAGAAATAATAGTCTTTTAACAAATGGTGCAGGAAATGAGTCTAGACATAGATATTATATCCTTCACAATATTTAACTCAAAATGGATCAAAGAGCTAAATGCAAAACACAAAAATATAAACTCCTAGAAGATAACATAGGGAAGCATCTAGATAATTTTGGTATTGGTGATGACTTTCTAGATATAACACCAAAAGTATGAGCTATGAAAGAAAAAATTGGTAAGTTGGACTTCATTTAAATTAAAAACTTCTGCTCTGCAAAAGACACTATTAAGAGAATGAAAAGAAGCCACCAACTGGGAGAAAATCTTTGCAAAACACATATCTGATAAAGGATTGTCATCCAAAACATACAAAGTACTCTTAAAACTCAAGATTAAGAAAACAAACAACTCAATTAAACATGAATAAAAGATATAAACAGGCACCTTACCAAAGAAGAGATGCTGATGGCTAATAAGCATATTAAATGTGCTCAACATCATATGTCATTATGGAATTGCAAATTCAAACAACAAGAACAACTACACTCCTATTAGAATGGCTAAAATCCAAATCACTGACATTGCCAAATGCTGGGAAGGATGTAGAACAAGAGGAACCTTCTCTCATGTTGGTGGGAGTGCAAAATAGTACAGCCACATTGGAAGACAGTTTGGCAGTTTCTTACAAGACTAAACATGCTCTTACCATACAATTCAGCAATTGCACTCCTTGGTATTTACTCAAATAAGTCGAAAACTTATGTCCACACAAAAACCTGCAAACAAATATGTAGAGTTTTAGCTTTATTCACAACAAAGCATGTTTAAAACTTGAAAGCATCCAAAATGTCCTTTAATAAGTGAATGAATAAACAAACTATGGTACATCTATAGAATGGAATATTACTCAGCAGCAACAATAAATGTGCTATCAAGTCCTGAAAAGACATGGAGGAACCTTGAAAGCATGTTACTAAGTGAAAAAGCTATGACATTCTGAAAAAGGCAAAAATATGGAGAGTGTAAAAAGATCAGTGGTTTCCAGGGGTTCAGGGGAAGGGAGAGAGGAGTGTATAGGTGGAGGACAGGTGCACCTTACTAGGGCAGTGCAACTATCCTGTATGATACATAGCATTATACATTTGTGAAACTCCATATAATGTACAACACCAAGAGTGAACCCCTAATGTAAATAATGCATTTTTAGTTAATAATAACATACCAATATTGATTCATCTATGACAACAGTTATACAACACTAATGCAAAATGTTAATAATAGGGGAAACTGTGTGCTGGGGTAGGGGGAGAATAGGTATATAAGAACTCTGTATTTTCTGCTCAGTTTATCTGTAAACCTAAACCTGCTCTAAAAATAAAGTAATAATTTAAAAAAGAAGAAATATCAAATCAAAACCTAACTTTACACCTTGAGTAATTAGGGAAAAAAAGCAAACTAAAACTAGATCTAGCAGAAGGAAGGAGTAGAAATAAATGAAACAGAACAGAACAACAATAGAAAGAATCAATGAAACCAAAATTTGGCTCTTCAAAAGGATTAGCAAAATTGACAATCCTTTAGCTAGACTAAAAAATAAAAATAAGAAAAGATGCAAATAACTAAAATTGTAAATGAAAATGGGAGGATTATTAACGACTTTTGAGGGAAAAATGTATTATAAGAGAATAGTATGAACAATTGTATGCCAATAAATTAAATAACCTATTAAAAATGGACAAATTCCTAGAAACATGTAAATTGTCTAAACTAACTAAAGGAAAAAGAGAAATCTGATAGACTTAAAAGATGTAAAGAGATTGAATCAGTAATCAAAGACCTCCAACAAAGTAAAGTCTATAACCAGAAGCCTTCACTGGTGAATTCAACCAAACATTTAAAGAATTTACACTAATCCTTCTCAAACTCCTCCAAAACATACAAGGGGGAACATTTCCTAACTCATTATTTGAGGCCAGCATTGCCTTGATACCAAAGTTGAATGAAGCCATCACAAGAAAGAAAATTAGAGATCAATATCCCTTATGAATATAGATGTAAAAATCTTCAACAAAATACTACTAGCAAACAAAATACAACCAAACAAAATACAACAGGATTGAAAGCATTAAAAAATTATATACCATGATCAAGTGGCATTTAATCCAGGAATGCAAGGTTGAACATAAAATCAATCAACATAATACATCACATTAATATAACCAAGGGAAGAAAATACACAATCATCTCATTCAACACTGAAAAGGCACTTGAGAAAATCTGATACCCTTTCATCATAAGAACTCTCAGAACACTAGAAATAGAAGGGAACTACCTCAACATAATAGAAGGCGTGTATCAAAAACCCATAGCTAACAACAGACTCAATGCTAAAAGACTGAAAGCTTTCCCACTATGATTAAGAACGAGACAGGGATCCCTACTTTCACCACTGCTATTTAACATTGCACTAGAATTTTTAGCCAGAGAAATTAGACGAGAGAAATAAATAAAAGACATTCAAACTGAAAAATGAGGAAGGAAAACTATCTCTATTCACCAATGACAAGATCCTCTATGTAGAAAATCCCAAAGAATACAGAAGAAAATTATTACAGTTAATTTAAAAATTCAGCAAAGTTGCAGGGTACAGAATCAACATACAAATTCAATTATATTTTTACGTCAGAAATGAAAAATCAGAAAAGAAAATTAATATAGCAATTTCATTTATAACAGCATCTAAAAGAACAAAATACCTGGGAATAAATTTAACCAAGGAATTACACAATGAAAAGTATAAAACAATGCTGAAAAAAATTAAAGAAGGCCTATATTTTCCTAATGTAATGTAGAGTGTTCCTCTGAAATGTTTTGTAAATTGAAATGGCGTAAAGCAAAGAAGCAGCTACCTGTGGACACATCTTGCTAATGGATGCACAAAATAAATTGAGGTAAAGCATAGATATTCACAGACACAGTTCATAGCTATGGCAGCTTGATGCTGAGTGTATTTTCCAGGGAAAGAGCTTGGTGGTGCCACTCTCGCTGCTCAGGGTGCTTGCTGCCTCTATAGAAGCTCCCTGCAAAAGAAATGCTGAACACTGTTTTTGCTTTATGCCTTTTCTTGTAAAAGTGAAACTCCTCTTCAGATTTCTTTTGGTTAGTGAAAACAGGTAGTAATGTAGGTATTTCATTAAAATGAAGTGGCATAAAGTGAATTTTTGAAAAGTTGGGGATACCTGTACTACCCAAAGCAATCTACAGATTCAATGCAATCCCTATAAGTATTTGAACAGTCTTTTTTTTTACAGAAGTGCTAAAGCCAAACCTTGAATTCACATGGAAGTGCAAGGGGCCCTGGATAGCCAAAACAGTCTTGAAAAAGATAAACAAAGTTATAGGACTCACACTTCCCAATTTTAAAACAATGCAAAGCTACAGTGATTAAAACAGTGTGGTACTGATATAAGGATAGACATATCAACCCATGGAATAGAATTAAGAGTTCAAAACTAGACCCATATATCTATGGCCAATTGCTTTTTGACAAGAGTGGCAAGTCCATTAAATGGCGAAAGAATACTCTCTTCAATGGATGGTGGCTAGGAGAACTGGATTCCCACATTCAAAAGAATGAAGTTGGACTCCTACTTCACCCCATATACACAGATTAACTCAAAATGAAGCAACAACTTAAATATAAATAGATAAACCATAAAACTCTTAGAAGAAAACAAGGATAAATCTTTATGACCTTGGATTCAGAAATGGTTTCTTAAAAATGACACCAAAAGCATGAGTAAAAAAAGAAAAAATAGATAACGGACTTAATCAAAATTAAAGATCTTAGTGCATCAAAGTACATCATCAAGAACGTGAAAAGACAACCTATGGGATGGGAGAAAATATTTGGAAATCATATACCTGATAAGGGTTTAATATCTAGACTATGTAACATCTACAACTCTACAACAAAAAGACAGACAATTAAACAATGGGTAAGGGACTTGAATAGACATTTCTCCAGAAGATATACAAATGGCCAAAAAGCACATGAAAAGATGTGCAACATAATTGGTCACTAGAGAAATGCAACTCAAAACCATAATTATATACCTCTTTATACCTACTAAGGGGGCTATCATTTTTTTTTTAATGGAATAAGTGTCGGATAATACGTAGAGAAATTGGAACCCTCGTACATTTCTGGGAGGAATGTAAAATGATTTAGCCACCATGGAAAACAGTTTGGCGGTACCTCAAAAAACTACACATATAATTAACGTATGGCCCAGTAAATCTACCCCAAGCTGTATAGCCAATGGAATTTAAAAGCAGATACACCAAAATACACTTGTATATGCCAATATTCTTTGCAGTATTATTCACAATAGCCAAAAGGTGGGAGCAGCCCAAGTGTCCATCAACAGATGAATAGATAAATTAAGTATGGTATACACATACAGTGGAATATTATTCAGCCATAAAAAGAGATAAAGTTCTGATACATGCTACAACATGGACAAACCTTGAAAACATTATGCTAAGTGAAACAAACCAGATACAAAAGGACAGATATTGTATGATTCCACTTATATGGGGTACCTTCAATAGATAAATTCATAGAGACAGAAAGTATAATAGAGGTTACAGGGGCTGGGGCAGGGGGGATGGGAAGTTATTGTTTAATGGGTACAGAGTTTTTGTTTGAGATGGTGAAAAGTTCTGGAAGTGGATAGTAGTTATGGTTGCACAACATTGTGAATGTATTTAATGCAACTGAAATTAAAAATGGTTAAAAGGGAAATTTTATGATACATATATTTTTACCACAATTTTTAAAAATTAATAATGTACTATATCAAAAACCATTGAACTGTACACTTAGGGGTGTGAATTGTATGGTATGGGAATTATATCTCAATATACCTGTATTTTAAAAAGATAGTTTTGAAGATCTTAGGTAACTGAAAACAGATTTATGCTAAATGATGTTAATTAGCAGATATTCAGTAATATCTAGATCATTATAGATATAGATATCTAGTAATACCTAGATCATTATAAATGAGATAAAATACTGAAAATTAATTGTTAGGCATAATTTTAAGGGTGTACATATTTGGATTTATTAATGAACATGTTCACTTTTTTCCAATTTGAGAAATTTTACTACAAGGACATACTACTATATTCTTTGTATGATTATAAAAATTTGTGAAATGTATATCTGCAAGCTTTGCTAGGCTGCTATAAAATGCCAGTGTATGACAGTTCATAATTATCCACTTCCAAGTTTTTTCTACATAACAGGAGTTACCAATTATTAAAATCTTTAATTGATATATTGCATGCAAGGTATAGAAAGTATATTTTTATTAAGGAAGAGAAATAGTTTTGTCCTAAAGTAAAAGAACTGGTTGTTCCAGATGAAAAAGAAAAAAGTGTTAGACAAAACCTGAAAGGATATAAAAAGTTGTAAAAGGTTCATGGATGAGGAATTTTGCTGTGGTCCAAGCTAAAGTTGATAAATTTATTAATAAAATTTTAAAAACAGCTTTAATTCAAATAGTATATTGATGCGAGACTAGAATTTGGTTTTCTCTCTGTTAAATGACACCATTTTCTTAGATTATTGGTCTGCTCTTAAGAGGTTGCAAAAGGTTTTACTTTTTCTTCTGGTAATCTGCTTTAAAGGCAAATAGGCTATGTCTTATTAGAATAATTTCCTGTGCCTTATGTTGACTTCACCATGCCCCTGATTATTTAAGAAAACAAAGTGTTCTCACTTTTAAAAGATGTAAGGTTTTTTACAATCTTGTTAATTCCAATATTTACTTTTAAAATCGGTCTTTGTCACTGGCATAAAATAGGTAGCCAAGCATTGTTTTTCACTGACCTATGACCCCATTTAATTAAATGTCCAAACCTCCTGACAAGTTCTGACATTTTTCCTTCCTAGAAGGAATCCTAAATGTTATCTTTTGCACCTAAAACTGTCTTTGACTTTCCCAAAGGCCCCTGGAAATTCACAAAGGATTTGTTCTTTCACCTTGTAAAAAGAGTTGCTAAGAAATTATCTGATATGTTTTGAGTTACGTGGGAAGTGTTGGCAAATCAGAAGAACAACTTAGCCTTCCCTAGGCTAAATATGTATGGGTAAAATGTTATTAATATAAATATTTAAGAAATTACTTGAATTTCCTAGAGATTTTTCAATGTCCTCGCTGTCAATGATGTTTCCATTTATCAGAGTCCTGGTACTGTTCTTCTTGATATTAGACAACAACAGTATAATGTTATTAGTGATAATTTCAGTTATTTTTTAAAGTGTTAACTTGGTCACAATTTTATTTCTTAAAATTAAATCCAGTATGTTCTAGGCCAATGGTTTTCAACAGAGAATTCCCATCACTTGCCTACGGAGTCTTATTAAGATGTTCAGGACCTACTCCAGATTTGACATTCTTTACTTAATATTTTTGATATATTCTTGGTATGCTCTAAATAAATGCTTGATGTATTCTTGGTGTATTATGTCTCAGGATTATTACATGTTACATTTGAAGGTCTTTTTCTCTGCAAGCATTATGTTCACCCATTTTCATAAATTAGATACCCATTCTTTGAAAATAGGGCTAACTGCTATGTTTATAGATATTTTGTCTAAAACAGTTTGAATTGACTTTATTTTGTTTTGCATGCCACAAAACCAAATTTCCTGGTTAAATGCATTATTTTTATAATGAACTCTCATCAGATCATTCATTTTGAAAATTATCAGTAATAAATTAACCACAGCCGTTTTGTCTTCTGTCAACCACAGATAGTTTTCTTTTTTTTTTTAACTCTGATGCTTCCCTGAAAGCATTTGCCATCAGCTACAGGCCAGAATGCTTGTCTTAAACAAAGGATTGGGCTTCCCTGGTGGCGCAGTGGTTGAGAGTCCGCCTGCCGATGCAGGGGACACGGGTTCGTGCCCCGGTCTGGGAAGATCCCACGTGCCGCGGGGTGGCTAGGCCCGTGAGCCATGGCCGCTGAGCCTGCGCGTCCGGAGCCTGTGCTCCGCAACGGGAGAGGCCACAACAGTGAGAGGCCCGCGTAATGCAAAAAATAAAAAATAAAATAAGACCTTTGAATAGCTGTGAAAATATTGATGGGAAATATTTTCTTTGGAAATTTAATTGCTAAAGCACTTCTGTGAGCAGTATACTATCAGCTTTTGAGCATTGGGTTGAAGGACATTGGAAGAGAGAATCGCAAAGGCAAGATATTAATACTCACTATTGTGTGTATAGTTGACTATGTTATGCCCTTCTATGAAATATCTAGTCTTTCTACATGTTCTGAGATGCACAAAGTATGTTAAAAGTAGAAATAGTAAAGTGACACACTTCATTAATATGTGGGGGGTTTTTTTGGTTAAAATTTGCATGAAATCTGTTAAGGGAAGGGAATGGCTAAACCTTCTCTTTGAGCAGTACCTGCTGTACTTAGGTACTGGGTCAGGCAAAGAGGGAGGAGAAGACTGATGTATGTGTGCATACTCTATGAATACATTGTAACACAACTCAATAGAAACACCTTCTACATATTATTTTAATAATATAGACCTGATAATTAATTCTCTTATAAGCATTAAACTTATTGTACTCCTTTGCTTTGTGTTTCATTTAAACTTGAACATTAAGGGAATGCACTATTTTAATTGTATCTCTGCCAATATTTGTTTATCCAGAGGCTTGTCATTTTTGTCATTTAAGCAATATTTGACCATCAGAAAGACAAGATTGCATGTCTATCCTGATTGAATTGGTGTATTATATTCTTGGTTATCCAAATAGTCATGGCCTTTGGGCTTTCAATTGGTAAATATCTTTATATGTGAAAAAGAATGATGCATGCTATATGATCCCAAGCACAAAACCGTGTGTCACTGTGTAAATGTACAGACACACACACACAGACACACACACACACAGGACTAGAAGTTCAAGTCAAACTGTAAACTCCTTGTGATTATGGATGTTTGTTTATGTCCTTTGCTTGTTGGGTTCTATAATGCACATATTAACTTTTAAAAGTTGGCGGGGGCAATGTTACTCTTTAAAAAAATCCAGTAGATACTGCTGTTTTTACTTCTTAAGTCTAATGTTCTTGAATAGAACTAGTAGTCCATCTTAACATTTTTCACCAACTTAATGGCCTTATTTCTCTGACTAAAGGCTTATGGGACTCTATCTTTGTGGCTTAGTCATTTCACTAGGATACGTATTAGCACTAATACTTCTTATGAATTGTCTTGGTACACAATGAACACTTTCAGATTGAAGATCTAGTCTTTTTTTATTATAGAAAAATTCCCTTATGTCATATTCTTAAAACATTTATTTTCTATTCCATGTATTCATTTTGTCAGGCCACCCGCTACCCTCTCTTTACTCTCTCTGTGACTTTTACCAGTTCTTACTTTTAGGTCACTGATTCACTTCTTGGCAGCTTTGTTTTTGCTCTTCACTGCTTTGACATGCATTTTAAATTTCTATCTTTTCTCCTCTGTTTAATCCCTTAATTTTGGAAGTGCTCTTTTTATCTTATTCTGTTTTTACATTATCTTATACCTCATAGTCTCATTTTCTTAGTGGTAGTTTTCTTTTTAATTTCCTTGAAACTATGAAGGGTTGTTTAAACTTTTCCCTTTTATATTCTTTTCCTTTCATTTTTTTTTTCTTTTTTAAAAGAATACTTCTAGGGTGAGCTCCATTCCTCTGTCTCTCTTTTTCCTGATTTCTTCTTCCTTCCTGCTTTCCTCCCTTCTCCCTTCATCCTCTCTCTGGAGAATCCTCTACTTCTTCCTCCTCCTCCTGCTGCTTCTTCATCTTCTCTTCTCCTTTTATAATTCTACATAGTTCCCAATTTTATTTCCCCTACTTATCCATGAATCAGCATATGGATATTTCTTTGAGGAATACATGCATACAGTTATTTTTAAATGCTAGTTTGGGGAATTCTCTCTGGGCCCACTCCTGGCACCAAAATGGTGTAATAGGTTTCACTTTGGCTTTCTTCACCATCTACATGGATACTGGATGAATTTTCACCTTAGACCATGAGCTGAGGAGCTGAAAACAAATGGATAGAAAAAATGTTATGGCTTGGTTAAACTTCTGGTGCAGGCTTAGAATTTCTCTTCAATCATTCCACACATTTTATCTTTCTCATTGCACTAGGTTTGGTGGAAAGACTTTCTGCCTAAGTTCTATGAGGAGGCATTGTCATGCCCCAAATATGCTTTTTATATTTGGATATATTAGTAATTTTTTTCTTTTTTGTCTACTCATTTACTTACTCCTCTATGCCTTCCTTTCTAAAAGTGGAGCTTTAGAATTTCATTGCCAATATAAACCAAATTGTTAAATTACATTCTCTAAGCTTGGAACCTAAGTTTTAAACTCCTTCCATGGTTTTAGAGCTGATTACATACTCTCTTATTTTAGCTTCTTTTCATTCTCTTCAGTTGTTTTTCAAGAAAAAGTTGCTTTGTGCTTTCATGTACACCATTTCCCCCAGTTATGTATTTGTCAGCAAATGTTACTATATGCAGTGTAATAAGAGCTACATTTAGAGAATGCCTACAATATGTCAGGCACAGATCTTTGCATAATTCTGTTTTAGGAGACAGATAACTTTTCACATTTTTCAGAGGAAGAAAAGGCTCAGAGAGATTTTTAAATTATCCTACTTGTAGACCTACTGCCCTAGATTTTATCTCAGTTTGCTTGTTTAAAGCTGGTGGGGTTTTTTTAACTATATGTTTTGTTTGGCTTGTGTAATTGTTATGATACACTACCTGCAGCCAGAAACAAAGATCAAAAGTGTAATGTTTGCTTGACTTCAGAGTTATGGTCCAAAGGCCATGTATAACATCATCAATAATATCGGTTCTCTGTTTTGTTCTCAAAAGCTTGCTAATACATTTGGATTATACGTGTTCACTATGTATGCTCTCTACCTCAAATGATCATTAGATTTTTGAAGGCAGACCTATCTTTCTATACAACCTAAAACAGTGCCCCACATCTGAGTCCTTCAAAGAGTAATGTTGCCTAATTGACATGAAAACTCCAGAATGAATCCTTGATGATGCACTGAAGGCAGCCTAAAAGGGCTTTTATCCAATGTGAATGTTTAAGCCTATCTCTCAGGAGGTAGGGAGCAAATATATACTGTAGCCCTCTGTAATTCACTCTGTAGCTGTATCAGATAGAGATAGTCACAAAAATATGGGAAAATTGTTACCTCCAAGACTTAATTTCATTTCTATAATTAACTTCATAGTTTTAATTAATTAAAATGTTAAAGGTGAAGTGATTATGAAATGCATAATACAAAATATGCAGTTTAGTCTAGAGCATACTAATTAAGCATTTCTCCTCTTTCCAGTAGAAAGCCCTGGAATAAACAATTTATATATTAGCAAAGACCTGCCTTCATTTTTGGCCTGAATCATGGAATGGCAGTATGAGCACAGATTCTCTATCATTTTGGCATTAGTAACATATTTCTCATTCTAAATGAAGGCATTTAAGGGATATCCTATTGTAACAAAAATATTTCGGTGGCTCTAATATCAAGAATTTATGTTTCTATAGGTAATATCATTTTGAATATTTGCTAAACGTATTTTTTGCTACTTTTAATTAGTACCAGTTAATTTTGTAAAATTAATATTTTTAAGTTAAATTAAGCTGGATACCTTTAGATTTATTATGAAGAAACTGTTGCCTTGCCCTGTTACAAGTCTGAAATGCTGGCCACCATTTATGAGTAAAATCAATAAAATCTTAACAAATCTCATTAGTTTACCTAGTAAGATAGCTCTGGTTTGATGGGTAAGAACAATAATACATCTAAAAGGCATTCTTGCAGTGGGTGTCGATCTGAAAGGAAACTACATTGTGATCAACATGAATAGTTCTCTGTGATGTGCAGTTCAACAAAATCATCCTTGGTATGAATGTTGTAGGTTTGAGAATTAATGATGTAAAAATGTGTTCCAAAAACCAATGATTGACACATTAAAAATTAAGTGCCAGCTAATCTTTTTTCTTTGTAACTTTCCCCATTACACTCTCCTGTTCTTATCACAGTACTTTCCACATATTCAATAGCTGTGGCATTTTAAATTACTGTATGTGATAATTTAATTATAATTTTTCCAGTGTATGCTTACTTAACTGCTTTGTCTTTTCTATGAATAACCCATTCATAATATGAAGCATGTGAAAGCTGGATGTTAAATGGAACTATTTTAATCTCATTTGTGTCTGATGTCACAGGATATGAAGTAGCAATAACCTCCTATTCCCAAATTAGGAGAAGACCATCTCTGCAGGGCTTGTAAAGGAGGTATGTAAATAGCAATTTGCTCACCAGCTTCAGTGTATAAAGACAAGTAGAGGTTGCAGAAGCAGGGGTATTATAGAGAGAATTTCGTGGGGAATTTGTAAGGCATTTTTTTCTTTCCCCTAATGGTAGGACCGAAGCTCTGAAGGTCACATTTTCAGCGGCGTGTTAGGTAGTGGTGGAGAAGCAGGGAAAGTTCTTCTTCTCTTCTCCCTCTCAAGAAAACCTCATAGATTTCTGCCCATGGCTGTTTCCCACTATTCATGGAACTGGAATTTGAGCCATTTTATACTATCTTAAAGAAAAGAATAACATCTAAAAACAGGGTATTCCATAGCAGGAGATACATATGTTAAATTTAAGGAACTGGAGATTAAACACCGAATCCCTTAATTGGCAGCCAGAAGTGACAAAGTGTTCAAAATAAAAGATTCACCACTATCTTTCTCACCAAGACACTGGAAGATCCTCAGAACCCAAAACTTCCCAGTTGTGCTTGATCAAATATTCACTATTGGCCATTTCTTACCCTCCAATTTATCTTGACCAAACTTTAGTTAGGCTTCTCTCCTTCCTACAGTCCGCTGAGCGCAGCTTGCTCCAAAGCCTTAGGAAGCACTAAAAAAATGGAACCTGTTCCCCTACCCCACGCTTATCAGCTTCTCCTGAGAATCAGATGACCACAAGGAGACCCTTTTCCTATGAAACCCCACTGGTCATTTCCCCTTGCTTGTCCAGAGCCCCCTTAAAAGATTATGCTTATTTCTGCTTACCCCTCCTTTACACTGTGGAAGAAAAACTTGCTCTGTTTGATTTTGAAACCCAGACTTCTGAGATTGGAGAGCTCTCACAACTGCATTTGTAATTCCTTCTAATTAAAATCTCTCCCTATCTAAGTTCAGATTTGTTTATATTTGACATACTTTATGTACTTGAAATGTTCATGTTGGAGGTAACAGAATCCCAAGCAAAAAAATACTTGAAATAAAAGGTAATTTATGAGTACTAAGAATTTCAGAGGTGCTTTTGACTTCAAATAGGAGGAAATACTCACAAGGTCAAATGACATCGTGATACACTCTTTCTCCATATTTTGGCTCTACATTCCTCTTTGTTTACTTCTTAAGAAAGCTCTTCTAATAGAGAGACAAAAATGGTCACCAGCACCTTCTCAAAAGGATCCTGAAATAAAGACCCCCAAGGTGAAGCAGCAACAAGAAAGCTTTTAATTATTAAAAATTAAAAATAATTTTTCCTCTACCCTTCTAGGTTCTTGGTTGAGCCCACCCCCCATAATAAAAAAAGACAAATTAACAGGAGAAATCCAAACAGAAATTTAATAACTTGTATACCTCCTTCATATCGATACGTGGAGATAGCCAGGAAAACTGAGTAACTTCCCAAAATGGCCCAAGCTACCACTTAAAATAACATCTTCAGCTAAAGACAAAAGAAAATGTTGGCTTGAGGGGGAGGCCAGTTATGGGAGCACGATAAACAGGCAAAGCACAATAAATAAGGGAAAGGTTGTTATGCAGATTTAAGTCTGCCTTCTCCATTGATAAGTTTCTAGAGATTCAGAGTCATCTTTTTTTTCCTGGTACAGAGGGAGACACCCTTACAAGTGGAGATTTCCCTTATAAATGTAAATACAAAAGGATAATGTCTGTGTGGTTTTCAGGGCTTCTCTAATGCCTGTTGTTTTTTTTTAAAAAAAAAATCAGCCTAAAATAATCCTTATGCCAAAGAGGTGTATTTTGAGGTGACAAACTTTGCTCCCCATCAGCCACTAGGAGGAGGGTTGGTCTGTCTTTTGGGTTCCTGGACCCAATTTCCAATGTGTAGGGCTGTAGGGCAGTTCCCCACACCAAAACCAAGCAATTCGTCGGACACCAGCTGGGTGTCCTATAATTCAACTCAGTTCTGAGAGTAGCTACCTAGAGATAGCATCAGATGCCACAGGTTAAGGGTTCAGTCTACAACACTGCCACCGCCCCCCCATCTCCACCCCCCCCCCATGCACTTCAGAGGCCAACTGCGGGCACAGATTATCACCTGTGCTTCTGAATGATTGTAAATCAGAGGTTCCCAACGACCCCCTCCTTGGGTTCAATTAATTTGCTAGGATGGTTTACAGAACTCAGAGAAACATTTTACTCAGTAGATTTCCAGTTTATTATAAAAGAATATAACTCAGGAACAGCCAAATGGAAGAGATGCATAGGACGGTGCATGGGGAAAGGGTGTGGAGCTCCCATGCTCCCTCTAGGGGAGCCACTCTCCCGAAAACTGTGTTCACCAACCTGGAAGCTCTCCAAACCCCCATTCTTTTGGATTTTTATGGAGACTTCATTACATGGGCACAATTGATTAAATCATTGGCCGTTGGCAATTGAACTCAATCTCCAGCCCGAGTTCCCACCTTCTAATCACAGGGTTCGTTCCCCTGGCAACCAGCCCTCATTCTTAGGGTACCTAAGGACTTTCCAAATGTCACCTCATTAACAAAACACAAGACACCTGCATTGTTCTTATCACAGGAAATATCAAGGATTTTAGGAGCTCTGAGCCAGGAACTGTGGAGGAAGACCAAATATATATGCGCAACATGAATGAATGACCAAATATATATTTCTTATAACTTACAGTATCACAGTCTGAAATGAGACTGTTGTGCCTTCTGGCAGTTAGCTGAGATTTTACGTGTTACAGGCAGTCAAGTGGTTAAGGAGAAAGAAATAGGAAAACAAAAATGTGATATACGAGGCAAAGCAAGTTGATAGTTGTCAGTTTTTCGAAGTAGATGTTCTGTGGATAAGCAGTTCTGGGAAAGTACATACTCCAGTTTAAATTTAGCAAGGAAAATGGACAGTTTAAGAAAGCGCAGTTTCTTGTTAAGCAGGAAGACCAGTTGCTTCAGGCTAGGGGCTTGCAACTCTTGATGTAGAGGTAGCAAAAACATCTTAACCCTTTATAACCGCTAGGCCTAAATGGTCTCATTAAAACAGTACACCTCTGGGCTTCCCTGGTGGCGCAGTGGTTGAGAATCCGCCTGCCGATGCAGGGGACGCGGGTTCGTGCCCCGGTCCGGGAAGATCCCACATGCTGCGGAGTGGCTGGGCCCGTGAGCCATGGCTGCTGAGCCTGCGCGTCCGGAGCCTGTGCCCCGCAATGGGAGAGGCCACAACAGTGAGAGGCCGGGGAACCGAAAACAACAACAACAACAACAACAAAACAGTACACCTCTTTCCAGGTAGCGTCAGCAAAATTCTGTGGATGTTGGCTGTTATTGGCCCACTTTGAGTCAAGTGCTCATGTCTGAAACAATTGCTCTGGACTGAGAGATACAGAAGTTTCGCTTGACGAGACCTAGGTCTTGTGCCCATTTTCAGGGAGAGGGACTCAGTTAGCCTCACCTGAACCACATAGCCTGAGAATAAAGGAGGCATGGTTCTCTATTAATAACCTGAATGTCGACTGAGACGGAATAATGCATCCGTCACAGCTGTAATCTGGTAGGGATCTCTTGCTGAACGTGAACAAAAATTCACATAATACCAACATCACATGAAGTCAGCCTGTATCCATGATGGAGTGTGGCAAAAACATGGTCACTCCATAATAATTTCTGTGCTCAGACAAAAACAAGAACACTGTGAAAACCACAAAACCGTCCACACTTGTTCCTCTCCCGGCTTACAAGATGGATGCTGCATCTTTACCAGTTACGGCCCTACTTTACTTCTCACACATCCTGGGTAAAAATTATTAAGATATTCAGTCACCAATTTGCCTCTGCTTTCTGACAGCACCCAATCCAGACCAAATCTCTACTGACTTGAAAACTCGCCAAAAGCACCACAAGCCGAAATCCTAAAATAAGCTCCTCTTAATAGCCTCTTGTTGACATTTTACCATGATATGCAGGTTTCTTTGCTGCGGCAAGTAATAAAACCAGATACCTTTCCCGGTGGTCTTTGGCTGGTAAGCATCAACACCACTAAACTCCTGCTTGGGGAATCTTGGCTCCTTTTCAATGATCACTGCTTTTGTGCATGGAAAAAAACTAGAGAAGCATATAACATATATTTATGCTGAACAGGAATGAGAAGCCCTTGGGTGACAAAACACAGATGGCTTCATATTCATGACAGTGTGAAGATGCTACTGATATTCAGCTTTAGTTGGTATTTTCCTCAACATCTAACGGAGTAGTTTCTAAAGCAGAGACAGGGACTTTAATGTTGAGCTATTGCTGAGGTTACATCGGAATAAGATAGAGAAAGTGTTAGTAAGCAAAATTATTCCTCAAAGGTTTTAGAATTCATGTTTTAGAAAGACAATTATTGATTTGCATTTTGAAAGGCTGTGCTAGAAAAATAAATAGGTCGTTTTCCTTTAAAGCCTTAACATTTCGTTTACCAACTCATCTTCCCTTCGTCAGAAGGCAACTCTACCTAGAAGCATCCACGGCGATCCAGCTGTTTCTCAGATATTCAAGGCGTTCCACAGGCTGGACAGCACTCCATACCCATTACATTATAATTCCTTTCATCTCCCCCCCCAACCCCCCGCCCTTCAGGGTTCTTTGCTAAGGAGAGATGCAAATTTGAAAAAAAGGTTAATGGCTGTTAATAGCTAAATGTGTTTCCTTTTCAGGGGTAAAATGCTATTATAGAAAACAACTCTTGGCCTCTGTTGCAGATGGTATGAGTTTTAATTCTTGCACTTCTGTGTACAGGCTGTGCTGGGCAAATCATTTGTTCTCTCTGAACTATAATTTCTTTATCTGAAAAAGTAATCTTCATTCAGTTTAGCACTTCCTGAGGGCCTTGGATGTTTCCTGGCCCAAGGATAACCACTGGGTTCACAACTATGCCCCTGAACAATTCTTTTGTTCCTACCACACAAAATTGTTATGAAACTCAAATTAGACCATTTATATGAAAGCATTTGGACAATTACGTGTTATCATTAGGATGGTAGCATGTGAACACTCCCTTTGTTGCATTCAACCATAGAAAAAGGTAAGAGTGGGCATTTCAGGGAAAGAAATTGGTTAAGGATGGAAAAATCTTTTGTCAGAGATAACTTTTTAAGTTAATTCCAAAGAAATTACTGCCCAAACTGAAGGACTGCTATCTCCATAGTTCTATTCATTAAAATGTAAACCAAAAAGCTATTCTTTCCTTTATGTTCAAATTAAAGTATCTTATTCTTTCCTTCTAGCCTGCAACACCAATGTGCTGTAGAGAGGGACAAATGAAATAAAACATAACCCCATATTAGTTTTCTATGCTGTGTAACAAATTATCACCAATTTAGCAGCTTAAAACAACATATGCTTATTATCTCACAATTTCAGTGGGTTAGGAGTCCAGATCTGGTTTAGCTGGGTACTCTGCTCAGGGTCTCACAACACTTCAATCATGGGCTGTGTCTAATTTGGAGGCCTGATTGGGGAAGAATCTGCTTCCAAGCTCATTCAAATTGTTGCCAGAATTAATTAATTTCCTTGCACCTGTGTGATTGAGGACGCTGGCTTTTTTGCTGGCTGTCAACTATGGGAGCCACCCTTAGGTCCCAGAGGCTAATAACTACATTTCCATGACTCATGGGTTTCTCCAACATGGCCACTTACTTCATCAAGCCACTCTGGGTCTAGTCCATGTTTTAAAAGTATTCACCTGATTAAATCAGGCCCACCTCAGCTAATCTCCCTTTTGATTCGTTCTCTATGGACTGATTTGGGATCTTAACTATATCTGCAAAGTCCCTTTATCTTTGCCATATTCTATGGCTAGAAGCAAGTCACAGGTCTTGTCCACACTCAAGGGGAGGGTATTTTACAGGGCATGAAATACAAGGGAGTGGGAATCATGCAGGCTACCACAGTGCTTAAAAAGAATTAAAGAGAAATAAAAAAAATTTCTCTATTTAAAAAATAGATTTTTTAAAAAAAGATCTAAATTTGATTTTTTAAAATCAAATGCACTGTACCATTTCCTTAACTCCTCTATCACAGTTGTTTCTGTTTTGTAAGCTGCTTTAGGAAATAGACCGGTATCCCTCCAGGGGAGATAAGAAGTGCATACACGTAGTGGATGGAGAGAGTATGAGGGCTATATTGGTGATATTATCAATAATACTGCTTAACAATTAACTATGGGCCATGAATTATTCAAAGTATTCTGCATGAATTACTTAATTTAATTCTCATAACAACCTTGTGAAGTAGGTACTATTATTATATAAAGTAAAAACGTGATTATTTGGAAGATCTGCATAGGAATGCCTAGTAATATTGGCGCCCTTCGTGCTTATTGTGGTGTTTATGTAGTTGCTCAATCCAGATTTGTTGAACTAATAGCCTAAAATATTTATGGTTAACATTTAGAGTCTACAATACTTAACGCAGACATTAAACCAAAGGCTCTTGGCAAGTTGTAAACAACAAACAGCATGCTGGTTGTTAGGTGCTCTGGGTTTCTAAACTTGACCCTGCTTTTTCACTTACTGAGAACTTGAAGTAATCACTTTAACTCCCTAGATCCCCCAAATCTTTCCTATGAAATAAGGATTTGAAACTAGATCACCTGTAAGAGTCTCTCTGTACTTAAGTAAAACACATTCAAAATGCATGGGGAATTTTTCACACAGGGTCCACCTAATAACCAAAACACATTTCTAAGTACTTTAACCACATATACTTATAGTAGGAATAATGCTAGGTGAGTGAAGTTCATATTTGGGCAAGGGTTTTGTGACAGGACAGACTTAGGTTTGTGTTCTAGCCCTAAAACGTATTAGCTACAAGTGAGCCTCTTTGAGCATCAGTGTCTTCCCCTGTGAAACTTCAAAAAGAGAACTTCCTTGTCAACCTGTTTTGGGAATCAATTAAGATAACTTACATAAAGCAATTACTATAATGTCTGGTGCCATGATGCTGCTCACTTTCTCTTTTTCTTTGGAAAAAAAGAAATATAAAAGAACAATCTGCAAACAAGACCAAATGAATTTTATCTTCATATAGCAATTCAAACTTTGAAAATATAAACTTCTTAAATTTTCCTTTGGATATTTATAAACATATAACACCCCACAGTAAGGGTGTGTGTGTGTGTGTGTGTGTGTGTGTGTGTGTGCGCGCACGTGCGTACGCGCGTGCGTGTGTGTATGTATGATGCTATTGTGTGAATAAAGTTCCCTTGTTAGCTGAATGAATCTTATAAGTTGGGAGACTTGAATATAAAATGTCTCCCTTGGTGGTTATAAAGGAAAGTCATGTGTACATTTCTGAATGTTCCATTACACACACTTTAATTGCAGTGGTATTTTAATTGCACAGTGATTGCAGTTTTATAAGTGAGACTTATAAAAATAGTCTATGCTATACTATATTGAATGAAGCATTTCAGCGTTTAAGAAGATGATATAAAAAGAGTTGTAAACGACATTAAGCTCTTTTTTTTTAAGGTGATTGCTCTTTAATTCCACCTTCACTGCCCATAGGCTGAAAACAGTTGGAAAATGAACATTGTAATTGACTAGCATGGGAGATTTTAACACTTACTTGCAGTGTTGAGGGAAATCAGTTTCTGTACATCTTCTGAACTAAGCTAAAATCTCTATCTAGAGCATTCCTATTAAGTGGCCATCTTATCAACCTTTCCTTTATATGTTTCATTCTAATTTCTTTGTGGGATACCCTTGCTCATATAATAAAATATAAGCATGGATATGTTATGCTCTTAGGATCAAGTATGGCTTCTTTGATCATTCCTTTGTGGATATTCCAGGTATTAAGAAAACACATGGTTCAAAAATTACATTTTTAGAAGTCCTATGCCCTCAATATCTGCTTCTGTACTTTCATACATTTCTATTATTACTTCAATTTCCATTTTTTATTCCACTATATTCAAAGAAACTAATATCACCATGAATAACATGCTGATTCAGACAGATTTTTTTTTTTTTTTTTTTTTTTTTTTGCGGTACACGGGTCTCTCACTGCTGTGGCCTCTCCCATTGCGGAGCACAGGCTCTGGACACGCAGGCTCAGCGGCCATGGCTCACGGGCCCAGCCGCTCCGCGGCACGTGGGATCTTCCCGGACCGGGGCACGAACCCGCGTCCCCTGCACCGGCAGGCGGATTCCCAACCACTGTGCCACCAGAGAAGCCCCAGACAGATTTTTAAAAGAAATTAAAAAGCCCAAAGATCACAGCAGCTGTTTTTCATCTAAGTTCCTTCTATCCAGGACCACTTTTCGAATGAGTGACTAATATTTATGAGGCTCTAGGCATCAGAATCTGCTGGGATTGAACCAGCTTTACTGAAAGATAATACAATAAATAGTTGTTTGAACCATTTTGCTTCTGAATGAACAAACTCAACTAATTCTGTCTCACATGTCCTTCTTGGCATATGTGCAGTTGACCCTTGAACGATGTGGGTTTGAACTGCACAGGTCCACTTATAGGCGGATTATTTTCTATAGTAAATATTACAGTACCACGTAATCTGTGATTGGTACATCCACTGATGCGGAACCACCTATGCGGAACTGCAGTTATTCAAAGGTCAACTGTATTAGAAATAGTTTTCCTCCTAATTTAAAAGTACTATTTTTACATGTTTGTAATTTTCTCCTGTCCAGAACTGAAAATTGGCAAAATCTAGAACAAACAAATGTGATTCTGTCAGCTTCCTAACCTATGAAATAAGGAGGTTGGGAACAAATTGGCTTTTAAGGCTTTTATTCTGAGTCATGTTCTATGGTTTTAGTTTTCTAGGCTCCCATATTTCTTGATCAGATAATTGAAAAAAAATTTGGTATCCTATATTTCTTTTTGACTTTCTTCATATTCCAAGGGCTTGCTTGATTATTTAATGAGATTAGGAATACATGCATAAAATGGGGTCACCTTCTTCCCTGAAAACAATTAAGGACAAACAGCATGGAAAAATAAAAACTCAAACAAACTTGGTGCAAAAAACCCACAAAAAAAACCCAATCCCCAAATCCCCAGTGAATTAGAGTAAAATTGGAACAAATCAAAATCTCAGCCCCAAAGAAATTACATGCCTTTCAGTTCTAGGGCATGTCTCTCACAGAGCTGTTCATAAGGTGGTAGCCTACTAAGTTGGCCATCCCTCCATTGAACCAAAAGGCCATTTACCACAGAGAGGCTAGAGACGTGTAGCAAAACTCACGTGATACCAAGAAGTTCAGGGGAAGGTGATGATCAAAGAATCTGATAGACATATTATTGAAGGAAGCAGATTTTAGTTATGGCTGAGTTACTCACTAAGCAGGTTGAAGCTAAAACTCTATAGTTGCTGATCTGGTTAACTGAAGAGTAGTGGGAGCTAAACCACCACATAAAGAATTATCAAAGGGTTGGATTCACTGAGAGTCAGGCCTTCTACCAACTGGTAGGTGGAAAATGCTGTCAGCATTGAATGTCAGGAAGAAAGAGTTTTAATTCTATTGATCTAAATCTAAGATACTTACTCCTTAATTCATCCCCTGGGTCCTTCTACCTTACAGCATTTAATGAAAGCTTGGCTGTAGAAGATACGTTCAATTGGCACTCACTATCATTTCAACCAAATTGTAGTTTGTTCTTCTGTGCTTCACAGTCTGGAAAGCTAAAAACTCTATTTTCTAGCTCCCTTGTAGCTAGGGACCTGAAACCTCTGTAGATTCTGTAAGTTAGATACATTCCTACGAATTTTGGACTGAAGAAGTATTGTTTCTCTTCTTCTCTTCTGTCAAGCAGGGTCATGTTCCTCTCACTCCCACAGCACTCAGTGTTAGTTGCTAGCATCCAGGGTGTCAGTAGGCAGGATGTGGGGTGCCTATTTTGTGCTGATGTGGAGTTATAAAGAATGGCATGACTTTAGAGCCAAGAACTGGAGCCACTTAATGACCACTGGATTGAAGCTATGATGGTGTGTTTTTGAAGTCAATAGTTTCAATGACATCTTTCTGATTGGCTCAGTCTTGATATTAGAAGAGGTAGCAACTCCACTGGTGGGTCTGTTCTGTGTTGCTTATCATAGCATAATGCCTGTCATCCCAGTCCCTAAAATGTTCCAATTCGTTTTAAATTTATTCTTAAAATAACTAGAGACACTTATGTTCTGTATAACTGGAATCTACTTGAAACTTTGACCCAGAAGGCATTTACATATTCAAAGATGAATTATAAGTATGACATAATCAGTATAGGACATATGCAAAAGTAATGCAAATAAACAAGAGTCAAAACATTAAAAATAAAAGACAAAAACAATTTTAGAGAATAGTTACATATAACGCATTTCAGAAACTTTCTACATTAAATCAAGGATATTAAAGAAAATATGCTGTCTCTGAAATAAGACTTCAGAAATGTGATATAAGATTTCAAAGAAAGGAAATGAGAATAAAAGAAAAACATAAACTGGCAGAATGCAAAAAATAAAAGGTGGAAAAGTCATTAAAAGAAAGTCAAATTGGAATAAGCACAAATAGAAAGAAATGAAAGAATGAAATATCACTGAACGTCTTTAACTGACATCTATCAATTCATGTCCATTCAATTTAATGCAAACTTGAACAGCCTTAATAGATATATATCAAAATCTATACCCTAAAAGTAGAGAATGTATCTTCATTTGAAATGCCCATGTAACAATTTTACAAAATCAACTGCATATTTGGTCACATACCTCAATAAGAATTGCTAGTTGTCTAAATATTAAAAAATGAGCATACCTTAGTCTCTTTTCATAATGTAATGAAAACACAAATTAATAATAATAAGAAAAAAACACTATGAATTAGGAACTAAACACACACATGCATAACTTTTAAAACACTTGTAATTGTGTAAATAAGGAAATAAAAATTAGGAGTCATAAATATTTATCAAATAATCATAAGGAATTCTATACATCAGTACCAATAGGTTATGGCTAAAGCAATGTTCAGCGTTCTAATAACTTAAAATATTTTAAATCTTAAAACGTGTGGCAGATATTGTTAGTTTCCTAATCAACAGCTTCCTACCCCCTAATTACTTGCTGGCAGAAATTGCTTTCCACACTTTAGGCTTAAAATAGCAAATGTTTTGTTGGATATAGTTGAATTTGCATGTGGAGCTGGGAACTGTTCTAGCTACCTATAAAACATGATTGGTGATAACTCTGATATGGTGAGAATAGTAGACTAGAAAGATAGAAAATACAGAGCGGCCCTTAGAGATATCATTGAGCTGCTAAACCAGCTGTGGAATCACCCTGCCTGCAGACTTCTTGCTATGTAAGATAATAAATGTCCTTATTGTTTAAACCACATTTATGAAGATATTCTCTTTTGACAGAAAGTGATAATAGAAGAATGAAAATAAACGAATTAAGACTCAATTTAAAAGTTAGAAATAGAGTAATAAAATAAATAGAAGGAAATGAAGGAAACATAAAAAGAGCAACATAAACTACTCCCTAGTATTTAGTAAGCCTTAAAATAAATAGATATTTAAAAAAAACTGAAAATTGATTATTTGAGGGAGAATGGGGTGAACTAATTTAATTTAAAAAAGCACATAGGATAAGACACTTTTATACAATAGCAATATAGGGATATTTTAATGTGAATATAAAAAGCCAAATTTATGATTACTTGTGAAATACTACATGTAATTTTATTTAATTTAGGAATATAAAAAGTATTTTTATTATCATCATTATTTTGTACTGTTATTGTAGTATTAGCCAATGGAATTAAGCAAGCAAAAGAAATAAGACATATATAAACTAACAAGAAGTAGGAAATTTTTCATTATTTGGTAATATGTTCATATGCCTGAAGATAAAAGAAAATCAGCCTAATGATTATTAGAGTAATAATAATATTAAATGGTTATAAAATGAATGAAGGCAGGGGTCAGTAGATTTTTTCTCTAAAGGACCAGATAGTAAATATTTTTGACTTTCTGGGCCATACAGTCCATTTCAACAGTCAACTTTGCTTTGCATGAAAGCAGCGATAGACAATATGTAAACAAATGGGCATGGGTATTTTCCAATAAAACTAGCTACAAAAACAGGCAGAAGTCTGGATATGGCCTGAGGGCCTTATTTTGCTGACCTCTGAATTAATGTATAACAATTAAAGTCACTTAGATTTGCATAGCATTCAGTTACAATATGTAGTGAAATAAGCAATCTTATTTATAATAAAAAATAGGTAAATTATAGTTAAGAAATGTGAAAGACTTACATGAAAAAATTTTAAAACTCAGTTGAAGACTATTAGAAGCCTGAGATTGCTCTTAGCTTTGAAGACTAACTCATATAAATATATCATTTCCTCCAAGTTAATCTAGAAATTTAATATGACCCATACAAATAATCAACATAATTATTTGCACTCTATTTAACTTCATGTAAAGAAGTAAACAAGAATGCTGAATAAATTGTATGTATTAAACTATATTTGTATTAAAGAATAAAAGGGCAGGCAGATTCAAAGAAACAAAACAGTGAATCCAGAAAGAGATTTCCCAAGTATTAAAATTTACCATTAGTATTAATTAGTATTATTTAGTATTAAATTGTAGCATTTCAGATCAAGTAAATAATCCAAAAATTGTTTGAGGACAACTAGATCAAAAACAAAATGTATTTTTAAAATACCTGTTTTATAATTTTACACTGAATAAGAACTTTCTAAGGAGGCTGAAATCCTAGAAGCTCTGAAACAATGGACAAATCTGATTAAACTACCAAAGGAGCCATGATGATGATGATCATGATCATGATAGTTAATTGTTCCAAAGTACTTAATAGGTGCTAGGCATTTTTCTTTTTCTTATTTTTCTTTTATTTATTTTTTGACTGCGTTGGGTCTTCGTTGCTGCATGCAGGCTTTCTCTAGTTGCAGCGAGTGGGGGCTACTCTTCGTTGTGGTGGGTGGGCTTCTCATTGCAGTGGCTTCTCTTGTTGCAGAGCACAGGCTCTAGGCACGCAGGCTTCAGTAGTTGCAGCCTGTGGGCTCAGTATTTGCAGCACATGGGCCCTAGAGCGCACGAGCTTCAGTAGTTGCTGCACATGGGCTCCAGGGCACATGGGCTTCAGTAGTTGTGGCATGTGCGCTCAGTAGTTGTGGCTTGCGGGCTCTAGAGCTCAGGCTCAGTAGTTGTGGTGCACGGGCTTAACTGTTCCATGGCATGTGGAATTTTCCTGGACCAGGGATCAAACCCATGTCCCCTGCATTGGCAGGTGGATTCTAAACAACTGCGCTACCAGGGAAGTCCCTAAGCATTTTTCTAAACATTAAAATGATTTAGCTCCTGAATCCTTCTGAAGACTCTATATCAGGCCTACCCCCATTTTACAGATAGGAATATGGCACAAAGAGGTCAGCTAGTAAATAGTAAAGGGATTAAAGTTTCTTTAAGGCAAAACAGAACATACAGAGTATCAAAATAGAAATAAAACTTGCAAAAAGCATCAGTTAGATATATGTCAAAGAGCTTATTTCATTGATATATGATGAATTCTTTCATGTTAATAATAAAAAGAACAAAATAAAAAAATGGGCAAAAGTAATAACAGTCAATTTATAGGAAATATAATATGCAATATATTAACAGATACTTCAGAAGATTAAAATTGTAAATAAAAGAATGTAGAATAAAAATTTGAGGCAAAGTTTTTTGCTTATATTGACATTGATCTGAAAGTTTATAATTTATTGTAGTAGTTCTGTTGGAAAAAAAAGAAAGCGACAGTAAGAAACAATCGTTTGGAGTGCAATTTGCCAATAGCATTTTTAAAAAATGCACACATTTTTGATGTAGTCATCTCATTTATGTATACTACACATACATTTATAAACATGATTGAAACATATGTAAAATATGTAAAATGTTTGTCATTTCAAGTTATTAATTAGTAACAAATCCTGGATTGAACCTAAAGATTTTAAAGGCATAGTCTGGTTTAAAAAATCATGATAGCTACAATTGTAATATTAGAAAATAAAACAAATGAGATTCCTGTCCTTGTATGCCGATATTGAAACATGTAAAAGCTATTCTAAGAAAATATAAAACAAACTATACACATATGCACATATGAAGAGTGTGTATAATGCGCGTTTAAACAAAATATTTTAAAAGTATGCGTATATGCTTGGGATATTTCTGGATGGTTCACAAGAAACTTAAGAGTAGCTCCCTGTGAGGAAAGGGACTATAGGTTCATATATGCAGCTTCATGTATTTAGGGTTTTTTATCATTGGTTTTTCCAAATAATAATAACTTTAAAATACACTAAAATAAATGTTGCTTGTCTGAATTTATACAGTGGAAAAATACTTTTTGAAACAAAGGCATGGTTCTAAAATGTAGGTAGATATACTTTAATATGTTTCACGATTTGTTTCCTAAAGAGATAAATTCATGGAAAATTGAAATTTTCTTGGTAGATCGTAATTCTGAATACACTTTACAGATTCTTTTTCTGAAGTTTTAGACTCCAGTACACATATATAATTTTTCATTCATAGAAAATTTGATGAACATAGTAGTATTTTCTGCTTATGACAACATCATAAAGCACTGAGCTTTTAATGAATCTGAGGACAATTACTGGCCTGCAAAGGACTTTGTTACCATTTTAAAAATAAATTTAACCCATAAGATTGCCACGGTCCACTCTTCCTTCTTCTCGCACTATGTTCCTTTTCTTGCCACCGGTTAAAAATGAAACACCGTATGCATGTTTAACAAACACAAGATAAACACTGAAGATTTTTGTTTAAATGCAGGGTTGAATAATACTGCTTTGTGTTGAACTTGGATTTAATTCTTGCTGTTTACTGTTTTATAACATTTCTAGCAATTACCACAGTTGGGGTAGATCTAGACTTTGCCTGAAGTAATGTGTAAAATAATTTAATAGCAAGAACTTTAGTCTGATTATGTATGGAAGCTTATGGGAGTATTTTTTTCTGTTCTTTTTGGTTTGAGTGATGGCTTAATTTAAAAATGATAAATTTTAGACAAAAAGTTAACAATGAATAGAGAAAACGATGCATTATGATCTCTAAAATAAATGCAAGGAACATATTTCCATCCCCTATTAGCGTGGGTATTGAAGCAAGTCACCTCTGTAAAAACCAAAAGTAAGGGAGGGATCCTTTTAAACTGGCAGTCAGTATAGAGATTAGGGGAAATTTAATAAATATTAGTATATGCATTTCCTTGGGATGACAGTGTTCATTTAATATACTCATCCTTTTATATCAAATAGTTCTGCAGAGGTGCAGCAGTTAATTTTTCAAAGAAAAAGGAAATGGCCCCTACAGGGAAGAAATTTACAGATGATATAAGATCATATGTTTATAAGCTAACACTTCAGCTGGTACATATTATGCAGTTTCAACTCACTGCTATAATAAAATTACTTTATGGAAGATGAAGTGTTAGGCCCTTGGTTAAAAATATTAATTATGTACCAAAACATAAACTAAATCTTTATCAATGAAGACAAAGAAAAGTTACTGAGAACATCAATTATAATATGAAACAGGCAGATCTGACTAAGCTTTACCATTAAGAACTTATGAACAAATGACATGAGGGAACAACATTTGTAGAAAAAGAAGGAAATGATATCTTACCTTCTCTATTTGTCCTTTTCCCCTGCCACTGAATATTAGATTTAATTTAAGAAAGAATGAATATATGAAGAAGCATATGTTCTTCCTACGTATGTTTTGTAAAAGAGAATAATGCTATCATAATAGGACACCCCATGGAAAAAAATCACCAGATTTGACAAGGTGAATATGGTAATTGGCCTCTTATCCTTAGTCTGTCATAAACATAAATTCTTTATAATCTGAAAAATCCCTAACTTTTCTTGGTCTTAGTTTCTTCATTTCATATATTAATTAGAGGAGTCCTCTTCAAATTCAATTTTAAGCCTTTTCCAGGTCTAAAATTGTATGATGCTTCTTGTAATCCTTGTTTATGCCTACAAAGTCTACAAAGGTATAACAGAAGAAAAAAATCTGTTAGAGGATCTGTTACAAAACACAGAGAGTCATGAATATGTCATCCAAAGGACGGTATAAACTTCATTTCTTCCTTCCTTCTTTCAGTGCATACAGTATCCACCTCAGCCAGACCTTCCCCTCCCTTTTCTCTCTACGGTTCCCTCAGTCCTGTCTTTCCTCACCCATCAGGATCAAGGTCCTTCAGAAGTGTCACAAGGCTCCCTAGGTACTAGGTTTACACTCCTGGTTCTTTCTAGGAAGGGAAAAATAGATTCTAACTCTATATTACTCAAGGAGTTTTAGATCCTTTAAATTTTTCAGAGCAGACAAACCCACTTTTCTTTTGCTAATATTAACAGCTATTCATAACATAACTGCAAAACATTATTTTATCTTATCTCTACCTCTTTGTGCTTTATTTTTCTTAAGGATACCAGCCCCCTCCAGAGATTAAGGAAAAGAGGAAGGATAAAGGATGTGAACTAGAAAGAAAATTTCATGCTGCAACAGAGAATTTCTTGGAGGGCTTATCGTATTTCTTTACTATTCACCATAGTTTGAAAAGACCTCTGATAGGACCAACCACATAACTCATGAAAACAAATACCTTACAATATGTGCTTTAAAGAAGTTTGCACTCTAATAAGAAGGCTATGGCATGATGTAGGTACAAATAATAAGATAACAAAGTGTGTACCAAAAATGAAGGACAAAGCACCTTGAGACTTCAAGGTCAGTAAGATCGCAGTGGTTTCCATAGACATTCTTTGACTTATAAGGGAGCAGTATGCCAGTTTCCCAGCTTCTCAACTGGATTTCTGAAGTTTATCAAGGGCAAGAAATTATCCCCTTTCCATTAGCTCACTTCTCAGCACCTAGCGTTGTCTCCTATTTAAAAAAGATAAGGTGAATCCTTGTTGATTTACTGAAACATGCAGCTACAGTACTATGCTTATTCCACTGTGAAGGGAGGAAAGTCAGTGGTATTGTTACTCCTCATTTATTTTGTATTGAAAGGATACTCGTGGTTCACTTAGGCTCTTATTGCAAGCCACGACCACACAAACCATGCTAAAATTAAAACCCCAAGGGATGGACTTCCCTGGTGGCACAGTGGTTAAGAATTCGCCTGCCACTGCAGGGGACACAGGTTCGATTCCTGATCTGGGAAGATCCCACATACTGTGGAAGAACTAAACCCGTGCACCACAACTACTGAGCCTGCACTCTAGAGCCTGTGAGCCACAACTACTGAGCCCTCATACTACAACTACTGAGCCCATGTGCTGCAACTACTGAAGCCCGCACACCTAGAGCCCATGCTCTGCAATGAGAAGCCACTGCAATGATGCAATGAGAAGCCCGCCCACTGCAATGAAGAGTAGCTCCTGCTCGCCACAGCTAGAGAAAGCCTGCGCACAGCAACGAAGACCCAACACAGCCAAAAAAAAAGAACCTCAAGGGAATTCCCTGGTGGTCTAGTGGGGTTAGGACTCTGCGCTTCCACTGCAGGGGGCACTGGTTCGAGATCCCTGGCTGGGGAACTAAGATCCCACATGCTGCGTGGAGTGGCCAGAAAAAAAAAAAGTTAAAATTAAAACCTCAAAATCCTCACAGGAAACAGCTCCTCTTGGAATATATTTTAATAAAAATGTTTCATATTGAGAGAAATTCTGCCAGGGTCTGAATTAGATGTATAAAATACTAAGAACACTGGATACATCAGCATTTGATGTGCAGCTAGACAGTGAGTGAAGACACATTACTTAATTTTTGAGGATTCTTCTTGTACAGAGTTAGAAAGTGCTTGTGTTTAATCTTTGATAAATTCTAAGCACTTCCTTAAGAGATTCTTTTCTGCCTAGGGAAATATATTCATTAAAAGAATATTTTAAGATGTAACTTAATGAATAAGAGCAAATATTCATGAGAGTAAGTTTCTATGTGTTTACTAAAATTTTAAATAAAAATTCACTTAAATCAGTTCAGCAAATGTTTATTTCACTTCTACGATATAGAATGTACTAAGCTAGATGCTGTGCCTAAGTAGATAAAATGTCAAAGCAATACTGTACATACTAGTGGGAAAAACTTATTAACATTTAAAATGTAACCTTATTCTATTAACGTTGCTTTGCTATAGAATATTCTACGGGTTTCCTCATACCTTATTTATTTGTGTGTTGCTGGGTTTTTTTAAGGAGTAGAATAACATATTTATATGCTCTTAGTTTTCTTTGCTATTTTTCTTACTATTTTTAAAGTAATATCTTCATAGCATTTTTCAGAAGAAATTTAGATTATAAAAAGAGAAGACACACATATGTGGTAATATTTTTTATGCACACCACACAAATTTCACAGCTTATTGAATTTCTTCTTTGGTTGTTGTTAAAATGCACCTCTTAGCAAACCAAAGAAATTTACTTTATGACTCAAATTCTCTGTTCTTTGCAGAAGCCTAGCATGGGTACCATTTCAAATTTTTGGCTCCATAGTTTTAAATATTTGATGTTCAAGAATGTTTCCTGCTGACCGAATAACTCTTTCACTCACAAACATAGGAAGGAAAAAAGTGGAAAAGAGAAGCTGAGGGAAACAAATTGTTCTTAAAATACAACAGCTGGCTGAATTAAATTGAGTCAATTACAGATTGCATCTTACATTGAAATACAGTTTTCAGCAAAGAGACAACAATATTGTGATGATTTAGTTTTTGCATGAGATTCTCACTTATTGAACATGTAAAATTGACAAATATGACATTTATCAGGAAATACATGTTAAAATTTTAGCCCTCTGGGTTGACAGACTGCGTCATAGTGAAACTTTGCAGTGACAGTAGGGCTAGAAGAAAATTTGAAGATTATCTTTTTATTGCAGCAGTAATTAAGTGGGCAGATGTCTCAATTGTGGTGCAATTGGCCTACTTTTTCACAAGCTAAACTTCTTTGCCCATCTGGACATGGCCAATGACCTACTTTTCTCAATTCTACCAGTATTGTATACTAACTCACAAAAGCGAAAAGTAATCTACATATTATGAAAGGAAATAATGTGGTTGAATTGATGTATGATGTTTAGCAATTACTCTTGTTTTCCTAATATATTTGTTATGGGGTAAATACACTTTCTTATAGGCTATTTTATGTAGATTCCAAAATTTAACCTCAATATATAGCAGAAAGGTAAGCCTAGGTAAGCCTAGCTTGTGAACACACACACATACACACACATACATTTTGATTTTGATTTCACATTTTATTTTCACCTTTAAAATACCCTTTTGAACCTGTCTTCCCTTAGCTGGACTTGCTATGAAGATGGCATAAATTTACTGTTTCTTATACAAATTTCAGGGAGTAACCTTGAGCCTGAGTCTTGGGCACTGTTGCCTGTGTCTTCCTTATGTGAAATTGTTCAGTATTAGATTTTACACTGATTTTAACTGGATATCTTTCTTGGACTTTTCACTACTATTCATTCTCCATGAGACTTTGAACACACTTTTTTCTTTTTGTTTCATTCCTATATATATTCATGAATACATATATGGCTTTAATACATAAATTCATTAAGATTATTATTATTATTTTAATATTTAAAAAATAATTTATTTTATTTATTTATTTTTGGCTGCATTGGGCTTTCATTGCTGTGCACGGGCTTCCTCTAGTTGCAGCGAGTGGGACACGGGCTTCTCATTGCAGTGGCTTCTCTTGTTGCGGAGCATGGGCTCTAGGTGTGTGGGCTTCAGTAGCTGTGGCATGCGGGCTCAATAGTCGTGGCTCGCGGGCTCTAGAGCGCAGGCTCAGTAGTTGTGGTGCATGGGCTTAGTTGCTCCGCGGCATGTGGGATCTTCCCGGACCAGGGCTTGAACCAGTGTCCCCTGCATTGGCAGGTGGATTCTTAACCACTGCACCACCAGGGAAGCTCACCAAAAATTATTTATTAAGTCCCTATCCTGTGCTGAGTACTTTGCTGTTGTGGACAAATATGACTACCTCATAATGGATACTCAGAAACTTAGAATATTTTAAATCTTGAATGTTATGTCTACCTCTAAGTATAAAACATAAGTTAATATTCTGAACTAAGTTCTAAAGATTTAAATAAAAGGAACATGTTATGGTAATTTGAGACATAGTTTGTCTCAGTCAGATAGACTAAGCTGTTTTGTAGTAACAAAAAATCCCCAATTCTCCAAAGATGATGATAATGGTAAAGTTGATATCTTGTTTATTCTACGTGTCTGTTCTGGGTCACTGGGAATGGATGGGGAAGTACTTTTTGTTCATGGTAGTTGCACATGGAGTCAAGCTGACAGAACCACTACCATCTGGAATATTGCTAGTCATGAGGAAAGTGGAGAAAGGGATCTATGTATGGCAGCACATCTGCAATTTAATGAGCCAGCTCAGTAGTGATGAACGTTGCTTATACTCACAGCTGAGCAGCTAAAATCTAATCACACAGTCCGATCCAACTGCACAGAGAACAGGAAGTACAGTCCTATCATGTATACAAATGGGAAAATAACCAGAAATATTTGTCAAACAGCACTAATAACTGTAGAAACAGTAGCGTTTGACAAACATTCCCCACCTACTGATCATTGAATACTATTTGGCTCACCCTCTTTCTCTCATATAAAATACATCTATGTCTCCTCCCCAAGGAGATAAACCAAAAGCCTCTTTTAGGCAAAACATCAATTTCAGTGTCCAGGATCACAGCATTACCTCTATCAGGGAGACTGACATGTGGCAAAATCTATGAACAAAAAGAAACACAAGGTATTTCCCTACCTCATCCCACCATATGCAATGAGTATAACTCATTGGATAACTCAAGGATAGGGGACTTGTAGAGTTGGGTAGCAATTCGGACATGTCACTGGGCAGACATTTGAATGTGGGGACTATTCCTTGATTAGACTCCAGATTTTCTCCCTAGAAGGAACTCCCCAGCCATTGATTTTTAAAACCCTTTTCTGTGTCCGGTGGTAGGTTCTTACATTTTTATTACCATCTTTGTCCACATTTGAAATGAGATTTCAGACTAAGCTGTTCTTGAGGGCTGTTCAGCTTTCTCATCCTGCTTTGTCTATTCAGAAGTTTGAAAGCCCAAGTATTGCTTTGTGTCTCAAAGAACTGTAAAAAATTTTACTACAAATTTGTGTTTTCTTTCTCTTCTTTTCCAGCTTGTTCCGTGTATAAACACATACACACACACCTATTAGTTTTTTTGTGTGACAAAGTATTCTTTACTCACTTTTACATGACATTTTTGACAAAGCTACTCAGCCCTCCTCCTACTACATCCTTTTCTTTAACTTTTTATTTTGAAATAATTAAAATTTACATAAAAATTGCAAAATAGTACAGAGAGCTCCCATATACCTTTCATCCAACTCCCACCAATATTAACATCTTATATAACAATAGTATAATTATAAAAACCAGGAAATTAACAATATTAACTAGATTACAGACTTAATTCAAATTTTATCAGTGTTCCCACTAATGTTTTTCTTCTCTTCCAGGATCTAAGCCAAGACCCCGTATTGTATTGCTTGTCATGTCTGCTCAGTCTCCTCTAATTTGTGACAATTTTTAACTTTTAATTTTTCTTTCATGACCTTGACACTTGTGAAGAGTACTGATCAGGTGTTTTGTACATGTTTCTTAACTTGGGTTTGTCTGATGTTTTCTCATGATTAGATTGAAGGTGTTCATTTGGGGCAAGAATATCACAGAAGTATTATCCATAGTTAGTTTTTGAGATCTCTTTCTCTCCCTTTCTTAATTGTGGGCACATTGTTGGAACAGTTTGTTTCCATGTCTGCTACCCAGTCCTAAAGCTAATGCCTCATATTTGAGGCCTTTGTTATAGCAGGTAACCCCTTTCTGGGAATCAACTTTGTGTCAGTCATAAAAGACAGGTTATGTTAAAGAAAGTACAACTTGCATATCTCAATGCTTAAAGAAACACACGCTTATTTCTCGCTCACACTACATGGCAATCACTGGTTGCTAGAGAGGCTTTCTTTGCTCATGGTCGTGTCTCAGGTGTTCAGGCTCATGAAGCAGCCACTGCTTTCAATGTTTCTGGTCATAGCAGGCAATATGTTACCTCAACAATTAAATGCCCCAGCTTCTGCTCTCAATTCAATGTTTTGATCTAGTCAGAGGTCACCAGGAAGTATATTCCTACCATGTGCTTAGGAGGGGGAGGCCAGAAATATTTGACAAACAGCATCAATGATGATCACATTCCTACTATAATACTTTATGAAATTTTAAATGATTTTATAAAATTAATTTCTGATTTTGCATATTATGTGTAATGGAAAAATCTGAAAAGAGCAAAAAAGCATGAAGAGTAAACATCACACCTAATTCAGCCCTCAAGAAATTATGCATGAGTGTTTATGCTTGTTTCCTTGCATTTGCTTTTCTGTGTGTGTGTGTGTGTGTGTGTGTATGTAACCAGGATCACATTTCAGAAACAGATTTATATACTGTTAAATTTGACTTACTGTAAAAATTTTACTATTTCAGCACAAATTTTTTGAAATTATTGTTTTATTAAATAACTATACTATTTTTTCACATATATACAATGACATTTGCATTTATATTTTTCTTTGTTAGATATATTGCTGTTTTTAATATTCTACTATTCTAAAACTGCTATGATATAATCTATTTAAAATACATTCTTTCTGTTTTTCTACTTATTAGCATGGCAGATGAAAGCTGGACAGATTGTCATGAGATTTTGGAGGCTTATATATGGTGCTTGGTTTATTATTATTATTCCTGGATATTAGCTATCATGAATAAATAAAGTTCTTGCTGCACCATACCTTAAAGCACAGCACATGGAGTGTTCTCACTTACCTGCAAAGCAATTTTATCCTAATTCCAGAACATCACCAGTCCTGCATATGAATTTTAAACTGTCTTTTAAATAAGAAATGTTTTGCTGTTAATCTTCTTGGGGTTTCCAAGCATATCTACAAATTCTCGTGGTTTTCTCTTATTTAAAAACTACACTGTGACGGGCTTCCCTGGTGGTGCAGTGGTTGGGAGTCCGCTTGCCGATGCAGGGGACACAGGTTCGTGCCCCGGTCCGGGAAGATCCCACATGCCGTGGAGCGGCTGGGCCCGTGAGCCATGGCCGCTGAGCCTGCGCGTCCGGAGCCTGTGCTCCGCAATAGGAGAGGCCACGGCAGTGAGAGGCCTGCGTACCTCAAAAAAACAAATAACAAAAAAAACTACACTGTGGCAGCCATGAGAATGAGCCTCTTAGATCTATGATTGCAGGGAGCATAGCTGACAGAGGTCCCCAGTTATTGCCCTCTGAAATCCGTCATGGTATTGGCACCCAGGTCACACGTCCCATGAGCTGCTCTCAGCCAGTGACTGAGCATGGTAGGGATACTAAGACAGACACACCCGTCCTGGGAAACAGAACTCCTCTGACTCTTGATCTTAGCTCAAGGACTCCCCGTCAGCTTTGCTGAAACTTTTTTAGAACTGCACTGCATTTTTTTCTTTTCTCTCTCTCCCACCTTTCCACTAAGAGGCATGCCAGGGACACTGGCCTGCTTTTGCTTTTCCTTGTTAGGGGGCAACTATGAGAAGAAACTCATCAGTGTTCGAACAGTGTGGGAACCAGATCATCAAGGTTGTCTGAGAAAGCTAGCTGCCCTGCCTCTGGAGACACTGAGGTTCATAATAGGTGTGTTGCCCCTCCTTTCAGTAAAAGGAGCTCATCCATCCTTGGAGAACTCATCCATCCATCTCCTGCTGCTGAGAGAAGATTGTACTCAGGTCTCAGGCAGCTCATTGTCTAACAAGCTGAAGTAAGTTCCTAGGGTCACATTTGGACACTTTTGCTCAATGCCCGTACCACACATTAAAATGTTTGCTGGTGGTTCAAGATACTATTTTTCATAATACAAAAGTGTCCTTCTTTTATATTCATAGAATTATTAATATTAAGCTATCTTTTCAATCCTGAGATAGCCCTATTTTTTTCTCAACAGTTAAATCACTTAATGAACAATTGAATTTGTTTTCATGAAATCAGGTATTCTCATTTGAATTTACTGGAGATTGGACTATTGTGGAACCATGGTTTTATGTAGATGTGTGCGTGTGTGTGTCCACAATGAGCTTATGTGTGTCCATTACATTTGCCAATTATTGACAGCCTAGGTGTGTTCCATTCAAATACAAATTGCTTGGGTTTCCATTATTTTCTGTAAGACTAAATGGTTTACTTAGCATGGAAATTATCATAACAGAAAACAACACATAATCTTTACTTAGAACCTATTTGAAAACTTTGGTATATTTTTCCATTTCTTCCATGTTAATTTGTTGGTTCAGGTTTTGTCTACTTATATCAATTTAGATAATTTATGTTTCCATAAATATTTATTTTCTCAGATTGACAGAATGTATGTATTCTGTCTCTATATTTTTAAACACCTCTGTAGGTTTTTCTTTCTTTTTGCTTCAAATTTTATTTATCAGTGTTTTCTATATTTAATTTGCCAATATTTATTTATGAAACACTTACTTTAAGAAAACAAGTATTCTATTTGTTGTATTATAATTGATTGTCCGTATTCTTATTGATCAATTTATGTTTTAAGTGTTCTGATTTATTTTTTCTTGCTTTTCTTTGGTTAATTTTTTCTTTCTAAAATTGATAAAATTATTTTTTCTCTAAGGAACATATTTAAACCTATGAATCTTTTTCCAATGAGTAGGGCTTCCAGCAAACTTCCTGCTTTGATAAGTAATATTCTCACTATTTTATGGATTATTTGCAATGACATTTTCTTATGCTTTTGTAATTTACATATTTTAAATGTAAAGGATAATGCATGCTTGCTGTAACAAACTGAGCAATACAAAGATTTATAAAGAAATTCGATACCTTCTCTATTCTGGACGACCAATGTTATAATTTTCTCTAATATCTCTTTGCACCTTTCTTCGTGCTTCCTTCTATAGATACTTTCAAATATCCATAAATGCATAGTTCCTGCCCCTCATCTATATGTTTACAAAGATGGGATCATTCTCTATATATTACTTAGCTATTTAAAATTTTTGTTTGTTTTTTCTTAGTGATATACCATACTTAGCCTTCCATGAAAACACATGTAGAGCTAGCTCATTATTTTTCAATAATCGCTTAATATTCTGTGTTGAAGGATTTAGGCTCAGGCTACGGATTATTTCTCTATTGAGCTTCATTACCCTTTGTAACTAGTGAGATTCATTACAGGTTCTACCAGTTAGTTTTAGTTAATTTAATTTGGGGTATGTTGGAGTTTTTTGTGTTTTTTTTCCTTTGTCCTTTGTCTTTGGCTCAGAAAACATTATTTGGAAAAATATGAGAGAAGGTATGTTAGCAATTTCAAGCCAGATCCAGCTTTAAGTTAATAAACTCTCTAACTTTCGTGTTATTCTTTTCAACAAGCCTTGCCCCTCCATCCTCTTCATTTATGACTGTTCGTTCTTTCTCAAATGGAAGTTAAAGTTAGAAATTAAATTTCTCATCAAGATATACAAAGACCTCCATGACATCTCTTCTCCTCTTTCCAGCCTCATCATCAGCCATTCCCCATCTCCAAACAGACACTACACAATTATTTTCAATCCTAGATTATTCTTTGCTTTTCTGGACCTCCTTATCTAAATTCATGTTTTTCCTTCTGCCTTGAATATCCTTTCTCCTTTTCCATTTATGACTAATTCTTATACATCCTCAACAGTCAGTTTAGAAAGCACCACTTCTGTAAACCTCACCCCATCTCCACCCCATCCAATTTTAGGCCCATTTCTTTCTTCTGCACTGTCTATAGTAGCACCTATCATCCTGTTGCTGCTGTATCTGACAGCCCTAAAAGTGTTTCCTGAGCTTCTCTGACTCCTCAAGTTCTCATTATGCATCTCCTCTTTGTTACCTGGAATAGCAAAACAGTAGCACCTACCACAAAATTTAACAGTTAAACATAAATAATAAAGTACATGAAACACATATACATATGTATTTACTTATAAATTAGATAGAATACATAGAGATAACATATCAATATGGACTTAATTCCCCAGATGTCTAAACACAGAATACACTGCTAATCAATTAATATACGTTAAATGACAGATGTACCTTTTTTACTTCATAGGGAAGAAATAACCTTACATGGTTTTATTCTCTTTTTAGATGATGTTCAATGAAGTTTTTAATGGTTAAATTGTAAGAAAGGGCCATGGATGCTTTATACGAGCATGAATAGGATAGACTTTTCTGCCTCTGAATGAAGACTATCCATTAATAAAAACAATTACAATTTACAGTCACTTCTTTTTTCAATCTCTCTTCATCATCTCAACCCCCCCCCCCCAAAGATTTATATTTATAAGAAATATGTTTGTTACAAGCTTCACACTATTTTTTATAATCTGGGCACTCAGTAATGTTGGGAATATAGTCCCAAACCACCTGTGTTTTGTCCTGTGAATTACAGGAGCAGCAGTGCCAGCAATGTTCCGTTGTCACCTTCTGCCCCAGTGGCCTGCTGGCCTCTCTGCTCAGCTCCTTATACAGAATGATCAATGCTAGAATTAGGATGGACCTTAGCACCAGCAGTGTGAGCTCCCTTATGTTAGTGATGAGGAAATTGAGGCCCAGAGGTTCAGTAGCTTGCTCATTAGTTTGCAGTGAGTCAGTGATAATGCACTCTTATCTCCTTGGCCAATGCTTCTTTCTTTCATTTTTCCCCCAATTTTATTGGGATATAATTGAATACAGCACTGTACAAGTTTAAGGTGTACATCATAATGATCTGACTTAACATACATCATGAAATGATTATCACAATAGGTTTAGTGAACATACATCCTTTCATATAGATACATTAAAGAGATAGAAAAAATATTTTCCCTTGTTATGAGAACTCTTAGGATTTACTCTCTTAACTTTCATATATAATCTACAACAGTGTTAATTATCTTTATCATATTGTATATTACATGCCTAGTATTTATGTATCTTCTAACTGGAAGTTTGTACCTTTTGACTACTTTCATCTAATTCCCTCTCCACCCACCCCCTGACTCTGGCAGTTACAAATTTGATCTCTTGTTCTGTGAGTTTGTCTGGTTGTTTCTGAAGTATAACTGACCTACAACTCTAGGTTAGTTCCTGGTACACAACATGGTGATTCACTATTTCTATACATTTCAAAATGATTATCATGATTAGTCTAGCTGTCCTCTGTCACCAAAGAAAGATTTTACATAATTATTGGCTGTATTCCCCACATTGTACATTTCATACCCATGACGTATTTATTTTGTAACTGAAAGTCTGTACCTCAATCTCCCTCACCTATTCATTTCTTCTCCCAACTCTCTCCCCACTGGCAACCACCTGTTTGTTCTCTGTATCTATAACTCTGTTTCTGTTTTGTTATGCCTGTTCACTTCCTTTGTTATTTAGAGTTCACGTAAGCGAAATCATACAGCATTTGTCTTTCTCTGTCTGACTTATTTCACTTAGCATAATAACCTCTAGGTCCATCCATCTTGTTGGAAACGGCAAGATTTCCTTCTTTTTATGGCTGAGCAATATCCCATTGTATGTATATGTATACATATATACACCACATCTTCTTCGTTCATTCAGCTGTTAATAGACACTTAGGTCACTTCCATATCTTGGCTATTGTAAATAATGCTGCAGTGAACACTGGGGTGCATATATCTTTTTGAATTAGTAATTTCATTTTCTTTAGATCAATACTCAGAAGTGGAATTACTGGATCGTATGGTAGTTCTATTTTTAATTTGTTGAGGACTCTCCTTACTGTAAGGAGAGTCCTCAAAAACTGGCTGCACCAATTTACATTTCCACCAACAGTGCACGTGGGTTCCCTTTTCTCTCCATCCTCACCAACACTTGTTATTTCTTATCTTGTTCATAATAGCCATTCTGACAGGTGTGAGGAGATCTCACTGTGGTTTTGATTTGCATTTCCCTGATGATTAGTGATGATGAAGATCTTTTCATGTGCCTGTTGGCCATCTGTATATCTTCTTTGGAAAAATGTCTATTCTGGTCCTCTGCCCATTTTTAATTGGGTTGTTTGGTTTTTTGATGTTGAGTTATATGAGTTCTTTACATATTTTGGAATATTAACCCCTTGTTGGATATTTCATTTGCAATTATCTTCTCCTATTCAGTAGGTGGCATTTTTGTTTTATTGATAGTTTCCTTTGCTGTGCAAAAGCTTAGTTTGATGTACTCCCATTTGTTTATTTTTGCTTTTGTTTCCCTTGCCTGAGGAGACATATCAAAAATAAATATTGCTAAGACCAATGTCGAAGAGTGTATTGCCTGTTTTCTTGTATAAGTTTTATGGTTTCAGGTCTGACATTTAAGTTTTTAATACATTTTGAGTTTATTTTTGCATATGGTGTGAGAAAGTTGCCTAGTTTGATTCTTTGCACATAGCTGTCTCTTCTTCCCAACACCATTTACTGTAGAGACTGTGTTTTCCCCATTGTACATTCTTGCCTTCTTTGTTGTATATTAATTGCCCATATAAGTGTGGGTTCATTCCTGGGCTCTCTATTCGGTTCCTTTGACTTATGTGTCTGTTTTTGTGCCAGTACCACACAGTTTGATTACTTTAGCATTGTAGTATAGTCTGAAGTTAGGGAACGTGCAGTCAGTTTTATCTTAGGAAGAAGGTAATGTTCAGGATGATTTAAAAAACTGAATTTTCATTTTGGAAAAATATATATGTATGTAAAGAAGAAAAAATTTTATATGGATATATATTTCTTTTTAAATTGTTTCTGTAGGCATAAAAAGAATGAGCATCAAGGAAAGAGAAGAATTAGAAAAGTAGATAACTTTATGTATTATGTATGTATGTATTCATTTATTGCCTTATAAATTATAATATAGAATTGAGGAAGATAATACAGGGTTTATGACAGTCAGCAAAGCTGATAAAATGGATGTGAAGACTCAGGCAAAGCTAAAAAGCTCCTTAATATGTCAGAAAAAAATTAAGTTAGTACTTTTTGAGGTTGGGGAAATATTGGTGGAGACTAATTTGAATGAAAATATTGCTTACCTCTAGAAATATAATATGGAATCAGAGAACTATCACTTCCCAAATTAGGCAAATTATCTGATTTCTCTGAGACTTAGTTTCCTTCACTATAAAATGGCACCAAATGTCATGCCTATCTCTCAGGTTTGTTTGAGGAAGTGAGATAAATACATTAAAAGCCTTACAATAACACAGATTAGTATATAATCTGATTCTAAAGGGAGAAGGGGAGGGATTAACGTCCACAGCACCAAAATCACCCATTGCCAGCCTTGTTTAAGCTGTACTTGCAAGTGATTTTTCTTGTATTTGCAAGTAATTGATGACTTGTAAATCCCTATAGAAATGATAATTATAATCCCATAGAATTTCTAATAGTGTCACTATTAGTTCTTTTAGGATAAATTTTTGGTTAATAAAATCAGTCTACTGAGAAAATCAAAGCAGAGGCTTAAAAGGTTTACTTTGTCTACAAAGGTCAAATTAATTAAGTTTCAGTTTTTTTTAAATAAACATAGTATTGATGTACCTGTTAACGACAATGATCCCTTACATTTTTTAGTGAGAATCTTGAGCCTAACAAAGGAAATTTAAAATTTTCAGGAGGTGAAATTGGAAAAGATCACGAATAATTTTCCAAAAACTGGAAATTGATAATTCAAACTATATCCATTTACATACCTAAGTGTAATGAACATCATGAATCTTGTTCATCTCTGTTAGCCTGGTACATAGTAGGTGCTTAATAAATATTGGATGAATGAACTTTGTATTGCATTCTAACGGAGAAGGAAATCACAAGGAGTGAAATGATTTAAGTTAAGCTCTGAGCAAGTACGTTGCTGTGTGTTTACCTTGAAAGGTTTGGATAGGATTAATACATTATGAAATGTGCATATTCTTTTATAGAAGACACACCATAGCTTCACTTGGGTAAGCATGTTTCTGATTTGCATGTAAATGTAAAATACCATTAGATTCTGGGACAATTCATTTAATCAGTCTAAGCCTCAGTTTCCTCATTAATAAGGTCAGGAATTTGGGTTGGGTATTCATTCCAACTCTGGCATTCTAAATTTCTGTAATTCTGGGTTTTACTTAAATAAAACAGGTTCATTAGATACCTGGGTTTTATGGTATAAATGGGAAAACCTATACTTAGTTCACAGTATCAACAGTATATAATAAAAATAATTTATTTGGCTGTGTCTTTCGTAGTTTGTGTTTTTCCTCCATCTTACTTTCCAGAACACATGCATATTTTCTTGGTATATATTTTACTTTTCTTGCAACTATACAGACAAAAAAAGTGCCAATTACTTTTTTAAAGGGTGTAAAAATGACTCCTTGCAGGAGACTTGGAAGTTATAACAATAAGGGGAATTTCTGTTTCTAAATTCAGTGTCTGTTATGGTTCCCGAAGGATTGAGAAGTGTTTTTAAAACACTGTGCAAGTTCATGCTCATGACTAATTGCTATGAAGAATATTGTGCTCATATAGTATCAGTATGTATAATTCAGAAAATCTAAATTGAAGTTTGACAGTACTTATCTCTCTTTTTTTTAATTGCCACAAAAACTATTAAATTTGCTGAAGCACAGTTTCTATGGAACCACTTCTCTGAGTTTTATCTCAGTTGTTGCACAGCACCAGGGAAGAGTATTATCTACTCCTCACACAGTCAACAAATCTAGTTTTGTGCTAGTTTCAAAAAGTTACATACACTATGTAAGGAGAAATTCACAGAAACTTAAAAAGAAACTTCATTTTAATGAAAATAGTGTCTAATAACTTGAGATTTTCTTTTTGCTCACCTATGAGTCACAAAAGAAATTGGGGGGAAATTGTTCTTTTTATTTAAAATGACCTTTGGCAGGCATGTAAACCTTATCTGGATGTATTTTAGTTAAATTCCTTGAAGTAATTCACTTCTGGACTAAGAGCAAGTAAGAAATTTCAGCCTCCAAAAGTAATTTTTCACGACAAATAACTGAAGCAAAGATTTGGAAGGAAGGTGCCATCTGAACTCAAGTTATAGCACTGATAATTTCAAGCCTGAGGAAAACTGATTATTGTGTTTGCTCATCTTAGAAGACAGGGAAATCCTAGGTAATGGGGGAGAAAAAAATGTAGTCTGAAAATCTAATTGACTGTCCATGCTTATAATAAATAATGCAAATAACAAAAACACAAAATAGGCTTCTTTAATTATCATAAAGTTATATAGTTTAAAATCTGAATCTGGACCCCTTGAAGTAACAGAATTTACTTGAGGAAGTTCTAAGTACCTCTCTTACTATAGAAAGTCATAGCAGAGTCAAAAGTCCTAGCATGAAACTGCTGAAAGTGGCTAATTAAAGTGTTGCATGACTTGACAGAGATGATAAAATATGGAGCTGCCTACCTTTAAGGAAAGAGTGGTTCATTTTCATGTCTATTTTTAACCAAGCATGAGAAAATAATGTATTTTTTAACAGAAATTCTGAAAGCTTTCAAAAATATAGAAAATAGAACTTTAATGCGTCAATTTTAAGAAAATTGAATGACATTTGACTACCTCCCACCTTTTCCTTCTCCATTTTATAGATCTGGAAACTGAGGATAAACGACCAGACCAAAGATTTCTGTTAGCTCATCTCAGGACTGGAATTTAATTTTATGACACTCTGCCATTGGTTTTCTCTCCTCACTGCATTGATTCCAATATTCAACGTTCCCTTTTTTTTCTGATATAATTTATATGATTTTTCTCTTTACTACTTACTAGGAAGCCAGATTAATTAACCAAGCATTTATGTTTGGTTTCCCAGATAATTCCCAGATGCTATGACTCTGTCCAGGATGTCAAGGTTTTACACAGTTCTGTGGGTCCTGAGAGAGGCATGGCCAAAGCCTAGATGGCAGGACCTTCTCTTTTGTCCTCCAGCCTGATATCGTCACTTGTTCTCGGATTCCCATGGCTTGGGGTTCATACCTGCCTAGTGAGCAAGATGCTGAGAAAACTCAGGTTGGGTTTTTCTGCCTGGGGATTACCTTCTGATGTTTTAATTGTTGATGCCTTGGGCTGACTTTTCATATCTGTTAACTTCCTGCAAGTTTCTGCCAATGAACATAATAAATAAAATATTCGCAAACGAAGTGGCAGTGTGGCCCAACAGTGTAGTCTGGGGGTCAAGAGATGGGATTTTGGTCTTTCACTCGATTTCTGTTCCACCATTGTACATAGTTCTGGGATAACACATGGTTTGGAAGATAGTTTTTTATGAGTTCAAATACTGGGTTCAAAGCTAGCAATACGTTCTTGAGGGAATAACTTGGGAGTGCTGTGCCTGTTTCCCCATCAACCAAAGGAGATAATAATAAAATATAAATAATAGAATTGTTGGGAAAAATGGCAATTTATTTGAAGAGTTTAGAATTATTCCTGACAAAGAGTGTCACTTGATAAAATGTAGCTATGATTATTAATATTACTGTGGTGACTTTCCACTATCCAGTAAGTAGGACTGGCATCTACTTCCATCTTAGAGAGAGTTTATTGAAATCTGCTGTGTGGAGAAAGGATGGGTTTTTGAGTTAGATCTTAACTTGCATTTGAAATAGCAATTATACAAGCTGAAATATCAGTTATACAAGCTACTAGGTATATCAACTCTGGATAAGTTATTCACTCTTTCACAGCCCTCGTAGTCCTCATCTGTGAAACGGGGATTTTATCAGAGAATTGTTTTAAAAAAATAAAATGAAAACTGATAGTGAGAGCAAGAGAGAGATTGATTGTGTTTTTGTCAAGTGGTGATGTGGAGGTAAGCCTTATGGAAAATGTGTGTGTGGGATGCGCTGGGGTTGGGGGGGGGGACTAACGCAATTGAGAATACTGTAAAGTTTTTAAGGAAATAATTTATTTCTGAGCATATTTGTGTATTTAGTAGTACTTCAGGAAGTTTTGTAGGTGTGACATAGAAAATAAATTGCCCAAATAAAAATTAAATAAGACATTATCTCTGTTACTCCGTTTAATGTAAAACAGTATCCTTGGCAGTTTGCAGTTGCTTGTGAGTATAGTATGTGTGTTAAAAAGCCCAGAGGTCTTTGGAAATTTGAATCCTCATAGCTAATAAGGAACACAAATGGAAATGATAATGTTGCAGTTTCAGTACACTGGGGTTTGGATTATTTTATAATTATGATGTTATGGTTTTCTCTTACTAAAATACTAACAATTCACTAGGCCAGAAAAGCCTAATAAGTTGGTGGCATGCCAACTATGGTGAGCACATCGTTTGATTTGCTCCTATGGTTGCAGAGAATTTGAGTATTTCTGAAGCAGAAACAGAGAAAAGAAGGCTTATTTAAATAATAAGATCCAGAAGTGAAATAGCGAGAAAAAAAAAGAAAACTCTCCTGGTGTTCGGGGCCCGTGTGTCTCTGGTCCAAAATGCTCTCACCTATGAAGGCCCTCTCCAGAAGTATAGCTCCCATGAGATATTCAGAATGACACCATCAGTGATTACACTTGTCCAATGTTTCTTTTTTCAACATAAAAATATTTCTCCAAAAGATAGTACATCAAGTCTCTTATATTGTTATTTAGTTTCTTACTAATTGATTTCCCCCCCAGAGCTAAAGAAAGGGGCTGAGAGAAGGGGAGTGGAGAAGAACCAGGGAGTATTGTAGATTATATAACTGCTCAGAAATATTTACTTATTCCTGCCTCTCCTTATTCAGGGGTGGAGTATATTTCCCTATCATTTGATTTTTGGGTTTATGTGACTTGTGTTGACCAGTAGAATGCAGCAAAATTGACAACATAACCGGCCTGAGCCTTGGTCTTAGAGGGCTTCATGGTTTTTTGCTTTCAGTCTCGTGGTTCTGCCATTGCCATGGGGATATTTCTGAGCTTGCCTGTCAGTTCAACAAGGAAAAAAAAAGATACATGAACAGAGCTCCTCCAGTCAAGTCCAGTCTAAATCAGGTGATCCCTAGCTTAGCCATTTATGCATAAGAAATAAATGCATAGTATTGTATGTAACTAGGATTGAGTGTTATCCAGTGTGTCATAGCAATTGATAACTGATGCAGTAGGGTGTGCTAAAAACCAGTATAGCCTTCGCCACAATTTCTCAAGTTCCTTTCCCCTCACATGAGGCCTGAAGAAAGTCGTTGAAGGGAATATAGTATAGACATAACTCTACTAGAGTCTTTATTCATTTTCCAGGCCTAAGTAAAGCATCCATGATTAAGTTTTCTCTTGAAGTAGATCAAATTGCCTCCTTAAAGCTTGCTGTTTTTAGTTGCATCTGTTGTTTTTAATGCACATCTTTCATGAAGAATCTTTAAAAAAAACCAAATGATCAGTGAAGGGTGTTCTACTTGTCTCTTTTGTTCTAGTTTTCTTGAATCTTCTCATGGTAATTTATACAAACTGATTCTTTGTCTAGGATTGTCTATTCAAATCCCAGGTCCTTAGTCTTAATATTTAGTCTTCTTTAGCTCATTGTTATTTACTATTTTGAACTGTGTGCAGGAAAAAAATCATCATTATTGGAGATTTTAAAAAGTGGATGAGATGGAAAGAGAGTAAAGTATATTCATCTTTATTTTGATCCTTTCAGACGTGCTCTTTCACTATTTGTAAAACTTAGAAGATTGAGCACATCTTATGAGGGCATCTCCAAACTCTCTTTAATCTCTATAAACGTACGTCAGTTACAAAAGAAACAAATTCAGTCAAAACTGTAGGTAAAAACATTAGCTTACTCTTCCTCTGTTTAGTCAGGTGAATTTTGCCCTTGTTTTGTAAAGGGAGACACTAGAATTTAGTCACTTGATAAGTTATGAAAAAGTTTCAATATGTTAAGTGGGGTATCTTAGTGGAAAAAGCAGAACTTATGTAAGATTTTTCCTACATATCTCTGGTATTTACATGGTTTATTCTAAAATTGACCCACACTGTTATTTTTCAAAACATAGTTTTCTCTTATTCAGGGCTCTTCCCTTTATGGTGTTATTGTAACTTGACAATTATGAGTATTATCATAGTGATCCTTTTTTACTACCCAATATCAATTCCATTGGAGAACTTTTACATGCTCCCAAAAACTCTTTCCTACTCCCACTTTTAAATTTGATCCAACTTTCATCAATCCATTCTCCACTTAATAATCAGTGATATTTTAAAATTTAAATCAGATTATCTCATTTTTCTTTTTGCTTAAATTCTTCAGTCACTTCCAATTTCACATGGAATAAAATTTAATGTCTTAAATGAGGTCCTAAATTCTCTATCTTTCCTGCTTTTCTTTTATGTCAGCCTCACTATATTCTTTTATATCTTCTGAAAACCCCTTTTCTGGAAAACTCTTTTCTCATCTCAAGCCTTAGCAAGTAGTATTTGCAAAAACATGGAAGTACAGGAATGTATGGAAAATTCAGGGGCTTCCCTGGTGGCGCAGTGGTTGAGAGTCCACCTGCCAATGCAGGGGACACGGGTTCGTGCCCCCGGTCCGGGAAGATCCCACATGCCGCGGATCGGCTGGGCCCGTGAGCCATGGCCGCTGAGCCTGCGCACCCGGAGCCTGTGCTCTGCAACGGGAGAGGCCCGCATACCGCAAAAAAAAAAAAAAAAAAAAAAAAGAAAGAAAATTCAGGAAAGGAAAAATTGTTCATTATGAATGTGGCATAGGGACATATCAGGAGTGGTCGCAAAGATTAGCTTGTGTTTGCTCACATGCTACAGAAAATGCTTGTGTTTATGTCAGCACATGTGATAATATATGCATTACACAAGTGCATATATATCATGTTTTTCTTGGTAAATCAAGATAAAGTGTAATAAATTCAAGTTGGCAGGTGTGATCAAATTTTTTACCATACAGGTGATATAAATTATTTAACCTCTTTGAGCCTCAGGTTTCTCATGCAAAAAAGAAGAAGAATACCTACTCACAGGGTTGTTGTATTTCAGAGATTTCTTTTTGTAAGGCGCACCAAACACTTGGCACATTGGAGCTATTCTATGCACATCAGGGAGTTAAATGTAGAGAGGAATGTTAAACAAAAAACACAGATTTTACTCCCAGTGAGATTTAAAACTCTCAGAACAGAAATCTTTACAAGGCAAAAGGGGTAAGTACTCATTAACCTACTCATCTTTTAATATGACTAAAAATAGTAAAACTTTCTGGACTGAGAATTCCATATCCCAAATGCAGAGTCCTGCCATGAGGTCACTGAGAAAAGCTTTGATGGTGAGCATTGACCTCAAATATTTAAAGAACTAAATTCACCATGTTTGTGTGGCCAGGACCCGTGCCCCTTTAGATTCAAGACACTGTATATTTCTCTGTGATTAAGCACATGTTACAATATCAACTAACTTTTTTTTTTTTTTTTTTTTTTTTTTTTTTTTTTTTTTGCGGTACGCGGGCCTCTCACTGTTGTGACCTCTTCCGTTGCAGAGCACAGGCTCCGGACGCGCAGGCTCAGCGGCCATGGCTCAGGGGCCCAGCCGCCCCGCGACATGTGGGATCTTCCCGGACCGGGGCACGAACCCGTGTCCCCTGCATCGGCAGGCGGACTCCCAACCACTGCGCCACCAGGGAAGCCCTCTACTAACATTTTTAACTTGATTGTCTTTTGGTAACAAAGCTTCCAGGAGCGCCTGAGCCAGCTATGCCATTCAGAAAAACAGCTTAAAATTATGACACTAGTTTAGTTTTAAAAATATTATGAGCCACTCAGGTAATGGAGACTATTGTAATGCCTAAAGGAAATGAATATAGAAAGCATCTAAGAAAACAAGTTAAGAAATTTGTAGTCTATGTATCACTTTGCAAAGAGCTCAAAAGTTTAGACTTTAAAAAATAAACCGAATCCTATCCTTTACAAATTTGTCACAAAACTTACGAGTACAGACTTTTTACCCAATTGTTAATGCCTCTTGTAACTACTGTAAATGCAACTTGTATTGTAATATTCTAACATTCAAGGATTTTATTTTGGCCAGAAACCATAATTGGAGAAGAAGGATATTAAAAACAAATTCAACCTCAAAAAGTTGAAGATTTACTTTGATACTAACTGGGAAAGGCCTAATATAGTAGAATGCAAATATTAATCATGAGTTTATAAACTACATAACACATTCAATAATAATTTCATTTTACAGAAACGTTGTATTTTGATTTAGTTTATGCCAGACCACAGACTCAGTCCAAGGAATTTTCTATGGCGCAACTACTCACTTGGAAATACAAGGTTTCTCTAGAATAGAAGCTTAACTACTGTATTCTCACTGATATTTGATTGCTCTAAATGAGAGAGAAGTAGAGATAGAATGAATATAGCACTGGCTTAGTTCACTACATTTGGTGTGAAATGTAGGTTTAAATCCAGGGTAGTAGTTTCATGACACTGGACAAATTACTTAACTTCTCCATGTCTTAGTTTACTTCTGGGGATGATATTAATGGTCCTCACAATTATTTGATGAGATAATAGCTAGAAGTTGTGTGTGTTGTAGTAGCAGATTGAATTCCCCCGAAAGCTAACTCTGACTTGAAGATTAAGTTCATTATGGAGTATTCTTGGGATAAACACTGTGGAGGGAATATGCAGAAATGGGATTAGGCAGAGGTAGAAGCTAAGTGGCAATGTGGTATCAGTGGAAGCCTCAGCCAGCCCGTGGGGAGTTCTGTAGATAGGATGAATCTTCAGAGGAGTCCTGAGTTTGGATGAGAGAAATGAGTCGTTTTACCCCCTCATAGATCAGTCATAAGATGTGGGCCATCTGGAATGGTGGAACGACCTTGGATGAGGCTGTTCACTTCAGCTGAGGCAATCATGGAAGAGGGTTTGGCAGCTTGAGGGCTGTCAGTCATTAGCAGTACTTCCAGCACCTGGGGTAATTGACCCTTCCTTTCTGAAGGGGATCTGGGCAGCACTTCAGTTTCCACTACAGTTAGTCACAAAGTCAACTGTAAGTGTTTAACAGTATATGTTATTATGAGAAGGGTCATCTTTCATATTTCAAAGAGACTTTAGAAGTTCCATCCTGCCTCTTTTTATTCAGCTGCACTATTTTTGTATTTGAATTTGCTCTTCTATATTGGGTCAGGCACCCTATGAGGTATCTTGCATGTCTTATATCATTTAATTTTCATAATAACCTGGTAAATTGGTATCATTTTCAACAAGTTACTAGAGGAAACTGTTGTCAAAATGGAGGGTATAAGCGTTTAAATTTACGAATCTAATATACAGTGAAACATGAATTCAACCCCAATATTTTTTTAAATCTAAAGCCTATATTTTATTGAGGACTTTGGTGTGGTTGGACTTTGCTATAATTTATAACTTAAGCTATTTTGACAAAATATTTCAATGCCTATAGGGATTTTAATTTAGCATATGCTGTCGGGAACAATTATCATATTAAGATTAAATGTTAAGATCTTTTAATTTTTTATATAATTTTATAAGTAGGTTAATTACATGAATTTAGTTTAATTATTAAAACTTGTGTTTAATTTGGATAGACAGGTAAACCTAGAATTTTCCTGAATATCTGACAAATATTCTCATATCTTATATAAAATATTTTGGCGCCATAATTTCTTACTATGCTATTCACTCATTTTGACCTAGAAACACAAGTGAACTGATTAAAATAAGGATTTACCTAACTGTTAAATACCAGTGTCCAAAATAGAATGAATCAGAAATATCACAAGATATAATGTGACACACACATTAGGTGGTCTTTAAACAAATACACTTTGTTCTTTGAGATACACTAGATAGAGGAGCATAAGCAGTACACCATGAGAAGATAGAAGAGAACAGCTGGGTTTTTCAAGTAGCTCACTCATGAAAGGCAGGTGAGTGGGTGGTGTATTCAGTTAAGGGATTGAGGAGTTAAGGACATTTCTCCATAACCGAGGGCTCAGAGAAAAGCCTTGGAGGTACAGAGAAAGTGAAAAGGAGATCCAAGTGAGAAAAAGCACAATGTATTGTGGGCATACAAGTCTAGAAGCAGACAGATAACAGGGATCGCTTTTGACTTGGCCTGTGACCAAGGATTGCAATCATATGAAACATGTTGGGGTTGGCTATTTTATTTTATTTAAAAAATTATTTATTTATTTTTTTGGCTGCACCACACACCATGTGGGATCTTAGTTCCCTGACCAGGGATTGAGCCCATGCCCCCTGTAGTGGAAGCACAGAGTCTTAACCACTGGACCGCCAGGGATGTCCCTGGGGTTGGCTATTTTAGAAGGCTTCCAAAAGCGTTATTCTCAGCAGTTTAGTGATAGAAAGAAACAGCATCGGCCTCCAGGTTATGGGATCAGAGATCAGCTTCATCACATGAGAGTTACTAGAAGTTTCCCCCAGGTTGTGGCACCAGGTTTTTAGACAGTTTTAGCCCCTGAGAGTGGTATGACCTTTTCTTAAAAATCTTTCGTGAGTGTATCTTCAAGGTATTTTAGAAGTAGATTGGAATTTATTGCATTGGGGCCTGGATGTAATAGTTAAGATGAATTTTAAACAAGAAATTCTTGGAGCGACAGGTCATTCCCAACTTGGCTCCCCTTCCCAACAAGAACAACTAAGAACTATTCATGGACAAGACGCCACTGAGAAAATCCTAGAACACAGTGGTGAAGTTAAAGCACCCCCTGTATCACAGAGGCCAAGACAGAACCGATCAGAGGATAAGACGAGCAGTTACATGCTGACCTCAATGTCCCTCCGGCAGGCTGGCCCAGTGACCAAGCCCCACAGATTCCCCCACAATCCCCATGAGGTGAGAGCAGAGTGGGGGCTGCCAAGAAGCGACCAAAAGTGCTAAGGAAGCTGGATGTCGCAAGAACTGTAGGCTCAGAGGTCTCCCCTACAGTTCTTAGCCTACAGTTCTTAGCACTGTGGGTCACTTCTTGTCAGTCCCCACTCTGGTCTCGCTTCATGGAGATTGTGGGGGAATCTGCGGGGCTTGGTCACTGGGAATCTGATTGCAACTGAGAAGTGGGGAGGAGCTCACAACAACCAGCACTTAGATCTGAGCAGACCAACTTCCTACCTACAGTACCCAAGTTGTAGTCCCAACCAGCAGCTATGCTCATTTACAGAGCCAAGTGGGACAGTTTGACCAAGGAATGGGGAGGGGTGCAGATATGCCTGATTTGGGTCCTCAAAGGAAGAGCCTTGGCGGCCCCGGAGCCTGGTCTGCCTCGCCCCCTGCCCACCCAGGCAGAGGAGGTGTCTAGCCACACCCCTGCTGAGTGTAGCTCCCAGCCCTGCCCGACCAGAAATCCTGTCTGGAACATGTGGAAGCTGTGTAGCCCAGCAACACTCAAGTGGAGAGTCTGGAAGACAGAACTGATCTTCTGCAGAGCAAAGCCAGTGGCCCCATTCAGCTAAGGAACTTGGGGGTACTGGTTGGGTTGAGTCAAGACTGCAAAGAACCTCGCTAACTTTGGAGTCAGTTCTGCCAAGACAGGGAAACTAATTTGTAGCCCCACCTATGGTTGAATACAGCCTTCAGCCCATCTGACTAGGGAACCTAACCAGAGCACACTGGAAGCTGCAGAGCCTATTCAACAGCCCTGCTTACAGTGTCACTTGAACAGAGAGCACTACCAGTGGCTTTCCCTATCTGCAGAACAAAACTGGTGTCCCCATCTGGCTGGGGAATTCAGTGCATATTCTTGCTTGATTCAGGTCAGTGAACAGAGAGCACTGCAGGTCTTAGGGCTGTTCTGCTGCCCGCCAAGTGCAGGGAAACTAATTCATGGTCCCACCTACAAGAGTATAGTACCCAGCCCTATTATCTAGGAAGCCCAACCAAAGAACCCAGACAACCATGGAGCCCATCCTACAGCTTCGCTTGGGCAGGGAACAAAGCCAGCAGTTCTATCCAACTGTCTTCAGCGAGCGGCACCACCCCAACCCCACCTCAGAGCTTGGGCAATGGCCTTGCCCCCAGATAGAGCCCATTGGTAAGCTCCACCTGCCCAAGGACATTACCAGCTGACACATCCAGAAACCCAAAGTGAGCTGCATGGTAGAAAACTGTCTCTGCCAAACACATTAGGGTGGTCCAATGTATGCAAATAAATAAATGTGATACATCACATTAATAGAATGAAACATAAAAATCATATGATCACCTCAATAGATGCAGATAAAGTATTGGACAAACTTCAACATCCTTTCATAATAAAAACTCTCAACAAATCAGGTATAGAAGGAACATGACAAAATAAAGGCCGTATATGACAAGCCCACAGCTAACATCATACTCAGTGGTGAAAGGTTGAAAGCTTTCTTGCTATGATCAGGAAAAAGACATGGGTGCCCACTGTTACCACTTACTGGAAGTCCTGGCTGGAGTATTAGGCAAGAAAAAGAAATAAAAGGCATCCAGATCAGAAAGGAAGAAGTAAAATTGTCTCTGCTTGCATATGATATGATCTTATATATAGAAAATCATAAAGATTCTACAAAAAGTGTTATGTCAACAAATTCAGTAATGTACAACCTGGTAACTATAGTTAATAATACGATATTAGTTAAGTACTTGGAAATTGCTAAGAGAGTAGATCTTTAATGTTATCACCAAAAAATGAAATGGTAATTATGTGAAGTGATGGAGGTGTTAACTAACCCTACTGTGGTAATAATCATTTCTCAATATATAAGTATCAAATCATCACATTGTACATCTTAAACTTATACCAAATTATATGTCAATTATATCTCAATAAAGCTGGAAAATAAATAAAATTCAGTTCCTCCCAAGAGGCCAATCCTCAATTAGATAAGGAGCTCAGCCAGAATGAAACTCAATGCACTGCTTCCTTCTTTGAGAAAGTCATACCATGAAAAATAGAAAGCTGGCTGAACGAAATAGTGTGCTTAGTGATATAGCTGAATTACATTTTGGCATAAGCTCCTTATCTCATTGTAGTCTAGTCATGGACAGGCAGCCATTAACTTGGTGTAGCAAAGTTTTACCTGTATCATTTAATTTAATCCTCAAATCCATGCTATGAGAAATAATTATTAATCTCCTTTTACAGGGAATTCAGATCCAGAGAGTTAGTGTAATTCACTCTCGTGTCTGCAATTAGCAAGTGCTGGTCAAGGATTTTCAATGCAGACTGACTGCATTGTCCTCCTGTTTAATTATTGTGCTTTACTGACATTTCAAATATAAATGGGCTTTAGAAGCTTTTACACGATAATTTTTAAAATGAAATCTCATGTGTGTTCCAACACATAAAATAGATAAAAGTGGATGTATCTGGTTTGACTTGGGAAAGCAGGGAATTTGATATCTTACTTACTCAGACTCTATCAGCCCCATCTGTCTTGTTTTGTGTCTCTAGACACAGCTTGGACCCCTCTAGACTAGATTATACTGGAGACTGGCATAGTTATTAGAGCACAGACAAGTTTTATTTTGTTCACTTGATAACATAACCAAGGTATGCATGTAGTACACAAAATACAATTTCATTTTGTGTATCAGACCTATAGAGAACGAAAGGAAATCATTATTCAAAAGTCTGGGGCAACGCTGATAGAATCAACCCAAGATCATCAATCTGGGAATATCTTATTCTTGTTTCAATGGCTCCTTTAAGTCTCTCTTTACCATGCTTTTGTTGATGCAAACAATCATTTGGGAAACCCAAATGTGATAAAAGAAGCACAATTCCTCAGTCTATGCAGGTACATGTTAATTCCATTGAAAAAATTTTTTCAGAGGATGTTGAAAGCATATCAATACCTCTACCATTTTATGATGAACTCCTTGTTAGGGTCAGTTGCCTCAGGTTAATAAAAGTGTAAATATGTTGTTTCTTTCAGTGAAATTAGCTCCTTTTAAGGCCTGGAGGGATAACGTTTGAATTGCATCTATGATTCGTGATGTTTATGTACTGAAGTTTGCATACAGCTGAGGTTCTACATTGTATTAAGGGAATGATCAACAAATCTGTTAAGATTACATTTCTTCCAGGCAAATCTTAGGATAAAAATGTAGAGTTAACAAAGAGACTTTGCAATGTGAAAATGTAGTATACGAAAATAACCATATTAACATAAAATATTTATATGTCCCAACCTTATTTTCAGTAAAATAATTTTATACCATATAACTATTCTTAATAAGTGACCAAGTAAAATACCAGCCCATTGATACTAATTATTTGACTTATCTCCCTCAAAATATTTCTTAAAGTATGCTTCCATTACTAAAACCATACTGAAAAAGCCACAAGCATCATTCAAATAAAAATGTCTGATTATGCAGTTCACCACCAAGAGGAAATGCATTATTAATTATCAGAGCATTTGCTAGTTGCACTCACATTCTGCTTGGTAGTAGTTACTGCCATTTGCCATTCCATAATTTACACTCCACTCAGACCTAATTGCTTGCAGCTTCTAAAACAAACAAAACTGTTTTTAATCTTGGGTGCCTGCTGACACAGTTCTTTTTATCTTTTACTCTACTCTTAATAGAGTAATTAATGCTCTCTGCTATAATAAAATTCCCACTATCTCATTGCCTTAACCTACAAAGATTTAGTGCATTTTATCAAATCTAAGCTGCCATCTATTGTAACGTGCATTGTTTTGTATAGTGCCAAGGAAGAAAATGAATTCTCCCAGTTAAGTTATGGTACCTTGCTTCCTTATCACTTTAATTTTAAGAAGCATCCTTATAATAGAGAAATTAAAATGTAAGGAGGAAAAGTACCTGAGAATCAATGATACTGCATTCTCCTTGTGCATAGTCTACTGAAGATCATCTAACTGGAAAGGGTCTCCGTCAGGCTGTGACTAAGGTATCCTGGCTCTTTCCATCTTGAGGCTCCACTGTCTCCTGGCGACTTCTGAGTTCTCCATAGGATCCTGTCCATTGAGAGAGATTAGCAAGAAGTCATGAGAGAGAGAGAGAGAGGATGGCAATCGTTGTTTCAAATGTCAGGTCTAGGACTGTCTTACATCACTATCACTCACATCCCTTTGGCAGCACTGATCGCATGACACATCTAGATTTACGAGGAGGAGAAACGTATTTTTCCTGTGGTCCAGGAGGAAAATGAAATGCTGTGAATACCACATGGTATCACTACTCCAGTTCAGCCCCTATCACTTCCACTCATCCATTGTTCACAACTTAGCACAAGAATCACCTTCTCTGTTCAAGTTTTTCTTACTCATTACTCTCCCAAGTTAAAATGTCTACTCTTCCTTTTGTGCTGTACTGATTTTCTTTTTTTAAAATTTAATTTTATTTTTTTATACAGCAGGTTCTTATTAGTTACCTATTTTATACATATTAGTGCATATATGTCAATCCCAATCTCCCAATTCATCCCACCACCACCACCCCACCCCACTTTTCCCCCTTTTTGTCCACACGTTTTGTTCTGATTTTCTGACATAAAATTAATAACCCTGTATGTTTGCATCAGACAGTGTCATCGTCTGCTAGGGCTGCCATAACAAAATACCACAGACTGAGTGGCTTAAACAACAGAAGTTCATTTTCCCAAAGATCTGGAGCCTAGAAGTCCAAGATCAAGGAGCCAGTAGGGTTCCTTTCTGGTGAGACCTCTCTTCCTTGCTTGCAGACATCTGCCTTCTCACAGTTTACTCATGAGTCCTTTTCTCTGTGCGTGTGCACCCACCAAGAGAGAAATCTCTCTGGTGTCTGTTCCTCTTCTATAAGGACCCCAGTCCTATTGGATTAGGGCCCCATCTTTATGACCTCATTTAACCTTAATTACCTCCTTAAAGGCCCTATCTCCAAATACAATGACATTGGGAGGTTAGGGCTTCAACACAGGAATTTTGGAAAGACGCAATTCAGTCCATAACAGATACCAAGTCCTTTTAAATGAGTGGATCCCTCTGCCTGGAAGAATTTAGAAAATTAAAACATTTGTTTTAGTTTAATTGGAATTAAATTGGAAGATGATGAAGAAGGGAAACTGTTGGGTTCTAGTTCTAGAATTTACGCCATTTATCTGTGTGATTTTTAACCCTTCAGACACAAGTTTCTTCATCAAAAATTTTAGGGATTACAACAGATGGGTCTTTAAGTTTTCTTGAATGCTAAAGTTTTTTAATCTATTTGACACCCACAATAAAAATCAATGAAAGATCTTAATTCTCAATCAGGGCTCACAATTTTGATGTACATACATCTTTTAAAGCAACAGATCATACTCCTGTATTGGGTCACAATTTACATTTATGCAAATTCATGATTGAATTCATGATTCCTGGCTTTGTAACTATATCCTACCACCTGCTGAAGACACATAATGCTATTCCAATTTCCCTTGCTATTGACTGGGTTGAAGTATAATATATTCTAATAATTATTTGCCATCAGGGAATTCTTTAGCAAGTCTTTCCTCAGTTATTCCATTTCTGCAATACAGATGTGGAGATTTTTCATTTTTCAAAACACTAATGAATAAAATTCACATAAAGCTATCTTTCAAAATATAAGGAATTCATCTCATTTGAATTCTACCAAGGTCACCAGTGACTCTAAATGTTACTTGAAAAAACGCATTTAAGTTAGAATGTGTTGTTAGAAAAGCAAAAATCAGCTAGAGCATTGTGAATAAGGGATAATGATAAACAATATTTCACCATATAGTTAGAAGTCATCAGCAGTAGTAAGTTAATACTATTAGTTTTGAGGCTAGTTATAGTTAGTATCTTTATAAAAATACATTAAGAAAACAAAAGAATGCTAATTTACTTTTCTAAGTAGGAAGAAGTTAGAATAAAATACAAATACTCAAAAGAAAAATGTATCACTTCAGATTTGAAAATGTTTCCAAATGTATTCATTTCTCTGTAATTTAATTACATATTGTGGGACTTTCAAATGATACTTCTCTGTTGAAAGCAGGAAATAAAGAATATTTTAAAAAATCAACATATATACATGGTAAGATTTGGGTATATATAGATATATATCTTATTAATGGCACCAATGATCAGTTTTTATTGAGCCTCACTATATACCAGTCACCATATTCAGTGATTTAAATATAAATCCTCACACTAAATGAATGAGGTAGGTGCTATTAACATCCTGTTTTCGGGCTTCCCTGGTGGCGCAGTGGTTGAGAGTCCACCTGCCGATGCAGGGGACGCGGGTTCATGCCCCGGTCTGGGAAGATCCCACGTGCCGCGGAGCGGCTGGGCCCGTGAGCCGTGGCTGCTGAGCCTGCACGTCCGGAGCGTGTGCTCCGCAACGGGAGAGGCCACAACAGTGAGGGGCCCGCGTACCACAAAAAACAAAACATCCTGTCTTGTAAATGTGGAACCCAACCAAGGTACAGAGATTTAATGTCAAGACTATACAATTAGAAAGCTGTGGAGCCCAGACAATTTAACTCCAGAATTTGTGTTCTTTCCACCATATTAAACTATTTCTGATAACACTGGGGCATCAGTCATGTGATTCGTACCTAGAGTAAATAAAGTCTTAATAAATTTTGTACCTTTTTGTGTATGGTTGTAAAGTAACTTTTTATAGTACATAATTAAGAATGAATTAGAAGTATTTTTTTATTCTTGCCCAAAATGAACAGAGTCTAAAAGTACTGTACAAAACACTTGTATTCTTCAAAACCGTCAAGGTCAAGAAATACAAAGAAAGGCTGAGGAAATTCTCCAGAATAAAAAAAGATTAAGGAAATATGACAAGTAAACACAGACGATGATTTTGGATTGGATCCTGGACTGGTGATAAAAGGGAATATATATAAAGGGGATTATTGGAAAAATTGACTAGATCTGAATATGAGCTGAAGTTTAAGTAATAATGTATCAATGTTAAATTTCCTGTGTTGTGGATATATAAGAGAATATACTTGTTCTTAGGAAATACACACTGAAGTACTGAGATGTGTGTGTGTTTGTGTGTGTATGCATTGGTGGGGGGTGCACATGAAAGGAGAGAATGATAAACAAATGGGACAAATTGCAAATATAAATGAATTAATGAATCTGGTGAAGGCCATAAGGCGATTTTCTTGCAACTTTTCTTTAGGTTTGAAATCATGGAGAACATTATGCTAAGTGAAATAAACCAGACACAGAAAAACAAATGTTGTATGATGTCACTTATATGTGCAATCTAACATATTAAGAGTCAGAATCAGAGATAGTATAGTGGTTGCCAGGAGCAGGAGGGAGGGGGAAATAGAGAGATGTTGGTTAAAGGGTACAAAGTTTCAGTTATGCAAGATAGATATGTTCTGGAGATCAAATATACAGTATACAACACAGTGACTATAGTTAACAATACTGTATTGAACACTCAAAATTTGCCAAGAGGGTAGATCTTAAGTGTTCTCACCACAAACAAAAAGAAAAAAAAGAAAAAACATGGTGACTATGTGAGGTTATGGATATATTAATTAATTTGATTGTGGTGATCATTTCACAATGTATTCAAAACATCAAGTTGTACACCATAAATATATACAGTTCCTATTTATCAATTATACCATAATAAAACTGAAAAAATAGGAAAAAACACACTAAAAGGATAGAATAGAAAGAAGTATGTTATCAATTGTTTAATTTATAAGCTTATAAAAATATAGATTAATAAGCCATCAAGCACTAAAGCAGGCACTAAGGATCAAATGAAATTGAAACTAAGTATCTTCATCAGGAATGTAATTATCGGTGAAGAAATGTTTGAAAGTAATAAAAACCTTCAGTTAAATAGAGAATTGGGATATGTTAGTTTAATTGTTTTTTATTAAGAAAACTATCAAGAGACTAAAAAAATATATTCCAGATAATAATATTAAAATAGGTTGGCTTCTTTCACAGGAAATATCCATTTTAATCATAACAATGTTTCCTTTCTTGTGGATCTGCTTTGGTAACTTTTTTAAACTAATATAAGTTAGGCACTTTCACATTTATTATTAGTTTAATTCACAGAGTCATTCTCTAAGTTGTGCTATTATTTCCATTTTTGTAGATGAGGAAACTGAGGCTCAGAGCAATTAAATAACTTGTTCAAGGGCACACAGGAGTTATGCTTCTTGGATTTCATATTCCCATCAGCCTGATTTTAATCCCATATTTTTTTTCTACCTTACCCCTCTGGCATTTAGTGAAAGGTGATTCGTTAAAATATAAAGTAAATTGAAATAGCCAAGACCACTTTCAATGAAAAATGAGATGGGATACTTCTTAGTGGCAAAATGGATTTTGAAACTTTGCTTTGTAATGAAATGCTAGCCCTTTACAAATTAGAAGTTGTTGATCTTATTTATTTATTTATTTATTTTTGCAGTACGCGGGCCTCTCACTGTTGTGGCCTCTCCCGTTGCGGAGCGCAGGCTCTGGACGCGCAGGCTCAGCGGCCATGGCTCACGGGCCCAGCCGCTCCGCGGCATGTGGGATCTTCCAGGACCGGGGCACGAACCCGCATCCCCTGCGTCGGCAGGCGGACTCTTAACCATTGTGCCACCAAGGAAGCCCAGAAGTTGTGGATCTTTAAACCATGGCTCATTTCAGTTTACTGAAGGGGAAAAAGAAAAGACTAAAATAGAAATAAAGAATAAAAGAAATATTGCTTTTATCAATGTGTTAGACATAAAAATGACTGATTAATTGAAAAATTTTCACGTAGCTTCTCTGATATTGAATAATTTCAGACACATTTGGCTTAAAACTGAATGACTCCTTAGAGACCTTTTTTCTAACCCCATAGCTGCAATGCACCTTAAAAAACCCTCATTGGCAGGAGTCTCAAAGCTGCTGCAGCATTTTGTATGACAAAATATCTGACAGGAACTCTTCTCACTGGGACAGCCATTAGAAGCCCAGGAAATAATGCCCATAGAATAAGTCATCCATCAGCTTAAGAAGATGTGCCTTCTTGGCTTTTTCATTTTATTTTAAGGAGAATCATAAAATAAATATGTGCCATTGTCATTGATATCCAAAAGAATTTTTTGAAGTGTTACATAATTATTTACTGAACTATTAAATAATAAAGAAAATAACTTATTGTGTTAATTAATTAATCAGTTATTTAGTATACTGTTGTTGCTCCACAACAGAGATATTCAAAAGTGCATTAGAATCACCTGGAGGTCTTATTAAATGCAGATTGCTAGACCCCAAGCTTTGAATATCTGATGTAAGATTGGGGCGGGGCTTGATAATTTATATTTCTAACAAGTTCCTAGGTGATGCTGATGCTGCTGATCTGGGGACCATACTTCAAGAACATTTGGTCTGGAATATATGTAAGATTCTTAGATTTCCAAACTAAGGTTCTTCATTGATCATCTGGAATCACACTCATGAACACAATTTTCTCATTCAATATCTAATATCTACAAGCTAACCTTCAAGTCTGGGAACCAGTTTAAAGACATACACACTGGGAAAGATTGTCCCTTACATGTTTTAATCATTTAAAATTCTGTAGGTTTTAAGAGCTTCCTGAAGTTCTAATTTGAGGGCACAGATAATAGAGAAAATTAAAAGTAAAATTAAAATAGTAAAACATATTTTGATCCTGGGATGTTGGAACAGAGGAATGTACCATTCAGGAAGCATGTAAAATATTCAATTTTACCTCATTTTCTTCTAAATTGTCCTGGGTATTATATTGAATCTTCTCCATAGTGCCAATTTGGCTACGAAGAATAGAGAACAGGGGGCTGTGGCTTTCTATATGGAATGCTGTATGTCTACGTCCCCGTTCTACTTACTTTTCTGCGACATTGTATTACATCACTGGATCTCAGTGCCTTGTTTATAAGTGGAACCAACATGATTGTTGTAAAGAGGACATGAAGAAAGTAAGTTTGAATGTACTTAGTATACTGTCAAAGCTTATGCAAATTCTGTCTACGGCATTTCTCTCATGCTAAAAGTTGATATTCTGGTTGTGAAAGAAAGCTGATAAACAGCCTCACGAGACAGTATGGCACTATAATCCCAGAAATTCTCATCTTCGTCTCTGTGAAACAGGGCTGCCAACTCAGTGCACTTTGCAGCACTGTGCAAATATAAACAACAAAATATTTCAGCCTTTTAAAGCTTCACACATTCAACTTAGAAGTATAAGATGGATGTGATAAGTTGGATGCTAAGGTGTCTCTCAATGTTCTTTGCCCACTCCTAGGAGATCCTCTGCCCTTGAGTGTTTGTGGGACCTGTGAATATAATGAGATATTACTACCATGATTATGTTAAATTTCATGGCAAAAGGAATTTTGCAGATGTCATTAAGATCTTAAATTAGTTGATGTTAAAATAGGGAAATCGTCCTGGATGGTTCAGACCTAATCAGATGAGCCCTTAAAAGGTCCTGAACTCTTCTTAATGCAAGAGATTGGAAGTGTGAAGGATTCAATGAGAGGGAAGGTCTCTGTTACTGACATTGAAGATGAAGGGGGCTACATAGCAAAGAATGTGGGAGGCCTCTAGCAGCTGAGAGTAGCCACAGATGATAGCCAATGAGGAAATGGGGACTTCAGTCCTATAACCACAAGGAAGTAAATTCTGCTAACAACCTGAATGAACTTGGAAGAGAATGCCAAGCTCCAGATGAGAGTGCTGACATCTTGATCGCAGCCTTGTGAGATTATGAGCAGAGAATCCACTCATGCTAGCTCAACTTCTGACCTATAGAAACTGTGAAATAATAAATTGGTGTTTTTTTTTTTTTTTTTTTTTTTTTTTTTTTTTTTTTTTTTTTTTTTTTTTTGCGGTATGCGGGCCTCTCACTGTTGTGGCCTCTCCCGTTGCGGAGCACAGGCTCCGGACGCGCAGGCCTAGCGGCCATGGCTCACGGGCTTAGTTGCTCCGCAGCATGTGGGATCTTCCCGGACCAGGGCACGAACCCGTGTCCCCTGCATCGGCAGGCGGATTCTCAACCACTGCGCCACCAGGGAAGCCCCTAAATTGGTGTTTTAAGCTGCTAAATTTATGGTATTTTTGATACAGAACAATAGAAAACTAACACAGTGCACTGGCACTTAGGAGGTTGCTTTTTAGTATCTATTATTTGAGAGAAAGAGACACTTTGACTGCAGCATTTCTGTACATAAAGTATTTAAAATCATAGCATGTTATTCATATTTAGGTGGAGAAATATACCATGTTCTTGGATTGGAAGAATCAACATTGTGAAAATGACCCTATTACCCAAAGCAATCTACAGATTCAATGCAAACCCTATCAAATTACCACTGGCCTTTTTTCCAGAACTAGAACAAAAAACTTCACAATTTGTATGGAAACACAGAAGACCCTGAATAGCCAAAGCAATCGTGAGAACGAAAAATGGAGCTGGAGGAATCAGGCTCCCTGACTTCAGACTCTACTACAAGGCTACAGTAATCAAGACAGTATGGTACTGGCACAAAAACAGAAATACAGATCAATGGAACAGGATAGAAAGCCCAGAGATAAACCCACTCACATATGGTCACCTTATCTTTGATAAAGGAGGGAAGGATATACAGTGGAGAAAAGACAGCCTCTTCAATAAGTGGTGCTGGGAAAATTGGAGAGGTACATGTAAAAGTATGAAATTAGAACACTCCCTAACACCATATACAAAAATAAAATGGGTTAAAGACCTAAATGTAAGGCCAGACACTATCAAACTCTTAGAGGAAAACAGAGACAGAACACTCTATGACATAAATCACAGCAAGATCCTTTTTGAACCATCTCCTAGAGAAATGGAAATAAAAACAAAAATAAGCAAATGGGACCTAATGAAACTTAAAAGCTTTTGCACAGCAAAGGATACCATAAACAAAACCAAAAGAAAACCCTCAGAATGGGAGAAAATAGTTGCAAATGAAGCAACTGACAAAGGATTAATCTCCGTAATTTATAAGCAACCCATGCAGCTCAATAACAAAAAAACAAACAACCCAATCCAAAAATAGGCAGAAGAACTAAATAGACATTTCTCCAAAGAAGCTATACAGATTGCCAACAAACACATGAAAAAATGCTCAACATCATTAATCATTAGAGAAATGCAAATCAAAACTACAATGAGATATCATCTCACACCGGTCAGATTGGCCATCATCAAAAAATCTAGAAACAATAAATGCTGGAGAGGTTGTGGAGAAAAGGGAACACTCTTGTACTGCTGGTGGGAATGTATATTGATACAGCCACTATGGAGAACAGTATGGAGGTTCCTTAAAAAACTACAAATAGGACTACCATATGACCCAGCAATCCCACTACTGGGCATATACCCTGAGAAAACCATAATTCAAAAAGAGTCATGTAACAAAATGTTCATTGCAGCTCTATTTACAATAGCCAGGAGATGGAAGCAACCTAAGTGTCCATCAACAGATGAATGGATAAAGAAGATGTGGCACATATATACAATGGAATATATTACTCAGCCATAAAATGAAATGAAACTGAGTTATTTGTGGTGCGGTGGATGGACCTGGAGTCTGTCATACAGTCAAGTAAGTCAGAAGGAGAAAAACAAATACCGTATGCTAACACATATATATGGAATCTAAGGGAAAAAAATGTCATGAACAGACTAGGGGTAGGATGGGAATAAAACACAGACCTACTAGAGCATGGACTTGAGGATATGGGGAGGGGGAAGGGTAGGCTGTGACGAAGTGAGAGAGTGGCATGGACATATATACACTACCAAACGTAGGGTGGATAGCTAGTGGGAAGCAGCCGCATGGCACAGGGAGATCAGCTAGGTGGTATGTGACCACCTAGAGGGGTGGGGTAGGGAGGGTGTGAGGGAGGGAGACGCAAGAGGGAGGAGATATGGGAACATATGTATATGTATATGTATAACTGATTCCGTTTGTTGTAAAGCAGAAGCTAACACACCATTGTAAAGCAATTATACTCCAATAAAGATGTTTAAAAAAAAAGACACTATTGAGTGGAGTTCAAGTTAAATCTGGGAGCAAAACATTTAGCCTAAATTATTGTCTTCCTTATTGTCTGTCACATGTCTGTAATTTCTCAGCACATTCAATCATTCAACATATGTTTATTGAACATCCACTACATTTGGGGATTATTTGAGACTTCAAGGTTAAGAATGCAAATAAATTACAGTCTGGCATTAGAAGAAGTTAACTATTTAAAGTGCAGGGTCCGGGAGGTATTAGAAGCACCATGTATAATATGTGCTGGGGAACAGAAATAAATAAGGTTTTGGATTCTGCCTGGGCCCTTAGGAAAAGCTTCCTTCAGATTTTCTCTCTAAAATTATATGGTTTTTAGATCAGCATTAACTTAAGATCTTGATTTCTAACATCACGGATCTACAGCAATCATACTCTGCCTTTATACCAAGACGTCAATAATGAGCTAAATAAAACGTTCTGTATTATAAAATATTATCTATTTATATAATTTTGGAACTTGCCCTACCAGTTCTCATGCATAGATCCTACTAAGCAAACACATAACCATATATCCATGCTACTTAGTAGCGGCCATAATCTTCATCCAGGGTATGACTTCATCTTGATATCCCTCAGTGTTCTGCCTATATTATATCAACTTGACTCTGTATCTTAAAAAATGTAGCTGTGATCATTTGCTAATTTTCAGGGAAAGTGGGCCTTTTAACACTGACTAAGGGAAAGAGAAAATCAAATTCCCCTTTCTGTTCTTTTTATCCCTATACACTTTTTGGTGGTTAAGTTATGGATGGAGTATTATAGCATAGAATAAACACATTATATGTACAGACTAGTGAACATACCTCCCCTTCCATTCGTAACATGTGCCTGTACGCACGTGAATACACACACATACAGGAAAATACAGACTCAGCAAATGGCCATTTATCTCACATTTAATATACAGCAGAGAAATACTCATATTTGGTTTTTTTCCTTTCTAGTTTGCTTTTCTAAACAATTCAAGATATATAACAATGATATGACACAGATATATTATTCTGTGGAGATATGCGCATTCACGACATTGGCAAGTGGTTTGAGATTGATGACATAGAACTGCTCTAGCAGTTGATCTGGCATTGTATGCTCTTCTCCTCTAATGAAAGAAGGAGCTACACATGGATCATAATTATCAAGAACTATCTGTTACTGTCAGTGACAAAAGGAAATCACATTGTTTCACTGTGTGTGTATTAGACATTACTGCTGAATATTAAATAAAGGTAATGTATTGTAGATACAGAAGGAATACATTAAAAATTAGCTGAGATATTTATAAGATGCCACAATAGGAAGCAAGGGTTCATGGCATTATCCAAGGTAATGATGATTTTGGCATTGAACACGACTTACACATTTATGCAATGTTAAATGTTTTCCTGTTTCAGAAGTTACTTTTTAGAAAAAGGCAACAAGCATGTAATCACTGGTATTAAGTGCATTAGGGGAAATAAATAAGCAGATGAAATCCTTCTGAACATTCTCCAGCATTGTAAAAATACACTTAATCATATGGCCATATCGCTGGTTACATGACCTCTTTTTAAAAAAAGTCTGAATAGGAAGCACAAATATTTTAAAATATTTTTAGCATTAAGAAAATCAAAACCCAATACTGTGTTTTTGGCAGGGAATATTATCTAAGTTGTATAGATTAGGATGACTTTGTTCTGTTTTAAAATCTAAGTTCAAAATTATTTAACTGTGAAATGGAAATGATATACAGAAATACTATTTACATTACCAGATATAAATTTTCAAATATTTGTAGTAATGGACAGGAACCTGGAAAATACCGGTTGCAATTAAATTTGGATTTGGAATTGTAATCACCTAATCACACCCTCAGCATTCAGCTAACTAGTTTTTCTATTAATTATCTTAGCTATACCTACACAAATGTTAGAGTACTTGAGTTTATAACTTAGAAATTTACTAACTGAGGAGAAAGTAAGTGATCTTCTTTCACATTAATCATTTGCTACAATTGATGACACTGAGCAGAAAGAACAACCAGAAATCAAGAGCTCTGGAATTCTCAATGCCTACTGCTTGGTTTCATTGCAGCAGCTGTTCCACTTTGGCTGTGTCAATTCAGCAGCAGGGTTTGGTCTCCCTAACCACTCCTGTGGTTGTGTATTCATGCTATACTCTGAAGTCCACTTTCAGAGAATCTCCCCTTGCTGTTTTTTGGTTTGTTTATTTACTTACTTACTAGTGTGGCAATTAAAAATATATTTCTTGTAGGTCTAGACAATAAATTCATGCATACTTAGTAGTTAACTATAAAAAAGAGATGAGCCATCAATACATGTTCTGTAGACACATTCCAAAACAGGAGCGTCTGGTATATTTAACACAGGGCTTAAAGTATTATAATAATTGAAAGACATGCTATGTTTGGTATTTTACTATTAGGATTTTACTTTGTGGTATTTTTGTTTATTTTCCCTTTTTGTTATTTTTCTGGACTAAGTTGTTCTACATGCTTTATTTTTCTCTGTCACTTAGAAGGCAAGACTCTTTAAATTTTTTCTGTTGGTGATAGGATGACTGAAATGTTTGACCTTATCAAGTATTACCAAGGATGTGGAATTTTAGAACACTTACATTGCTAGTGATGATGTAAATTTGCACAGCTGTTTGGGGGGAAATACCTAAAATTACTTACTTAAGCTATGCAGCAACTTAAGAAGCTTATTTTATTCCTGGATATATACCCAACAGAAATAATTGTTCATGCATGTACAAGGCATGCATGACAGTGGTCACAGAAGTTTTATTCATAATAGTTGAAAGCTGTAAACAACCTAAATGTACATTAAATTTGAACCGGTAAACAAATTGTGATATATTTATGCACTAGAACACTTTACAGCAATGAAAAAGAGCAAACTACCAATGGTGCAACTAGATGGATTAATTTCAAAGACATAATATTGAGAGAAAGAAATCAGGCACAAAAGAGCACGCACTGTATGATTCCATTCATGTGAAGTTAAAATGACAATCTGTTGTGATAGAGATTAGAATAGTATTTATCATTGTAGGGGGACACTACTGAGTAGTCAGGTGGACAGGAGAAACTTCTTGGGATGCTGAAGATGTTCTCTAACTTGATGTGGGTGGTGGTTACATACGTGAGTATATGTGAAAATCCACAGAAATTAAGATTTATTTTTTCAATTTAAGTAATTCTTCAGTTAAGAAAAATATACTGTACCAGTATATTATATACCAGTTGTATATAAATGTCAACTACTTTTTTTTTTTTTTTTTTTTTTTTTTTTTTTTTTTTTTGTGGTACGCGGGCCTCTCACTGTTGTGGCCTCTCCCGTTGCGGGGCACAGGCTCCGGACGCGCAGGCTCAGCGGCCATGGCTCACGGGCCCAGCCGCTCCGCGGCATGTGGGATCTTCCCGTACCGGGGCACGAACCCGTATCCCCTGCATCGGCAGGCGGATTCTCAACCACTGCGCCACCAGGGAAGCCCTGTCAACTACTTTTGAGTTAATATTTCTTTCTTTTCTTTTAACATCTTTGTTGTACTATAATTGCTTTACAACGTTGTGTTAGTTACTGCTGCATAACAAAGTGCATCAGCTATACGTATACATATATCCCCATATCATCGCCCTCTTGCATCTCCCTCCCACTCTCCCTATCCCACCCCTCTAGATGGTCACAAAGAACCTAGCTGATCTCCCTGTGCTTTGCAGCTGCTTCTCACTAGCTATCTATTTTACATTTGGTACTGTATATATATCAATGCCACTCTCTCACTTCGTCCCAGCTTACCCTTCCCCCTCCCCAAGTCCTAAAGTCCATTCCTTATGTCTGCGTCTTTATTCATGTCCTGCCCCTAGGTTCTTCAGAATGATTTTTGTTGTTGTTGTTAGATTCCATATACATATATGTTAGCATACGTATTTGTTTTCTCTTTCTGACTTACTTCACTCTGTATGACAGACTCTAGGTCCATCCACCTCACTACAAATAACTCAATTTCATTTCTTTTTATGGCTGACTAATATTACATTGTATCTATGTGCCACATCTTCTTTATCCATTCATCTGTTGATGGACACTTAGGTTGCTTCCATCTCCTGGCTATTGTAAATAGAGCTGCAATGAACATTGTGGTACATGACTCTTTTTGAATTACGGTTTTCTCAGGGTATATGCCAAGTAGTGGGATTGCTGGGTCATATGGTAGTTCTATTTGTAGTTTTTTAAGGAATCTCCATACTGTTCTCCATAGTGGCTGTATCAATTTACATTCCCACCAACAATGCAAGAGGGTTCCCTTTACTCCACACCCTCTCCAGCATTTATTGTTACTAGATTTTTTGATGGTGGCCATTCTGACCAGTGTGAGGTGATGACTCATTGTAGTTCTGATTTGCATTTCTCTAATGATTAGTGATGTTGAGCATTCTTTCATGTGTTTGTTGGCTGTCTGTATATCTTCTTTCGAGAAAGGTCTATTTAGGTCTTCTGCCCATTTTTGGATTGGGTTCTTTGTTTTTTTTGATATTGAGCTGCATGAGCTGCTTGTATATTTTGGAGATTAACCCTTTGTCAGTTGCTTCATTTGCAACTATTTTCTCCCATTCTGAGGGTTGTCTTTTCATCTTGTTTATGGTGTCCTTTGCTGTGCAAAAGCTTTTAAGTTTCATTAGGTCCCGTTTGTTTATTTTTGTTTTTATTTCCATTTCTCTAGGAGGAGGGTCAAAAAGGATCTTACTGTGATTTGTGTCATAGAGCGTTCTGCCTATGTTTTCCTCTAGAGTTTTGTACTGTCTGGCCTTACATTTAGCTCTTTAATCCATTTTGAGTTTATTTTTGTGTATGGTATTAGGGAGTGTTGTAATTTCATTCTTTTACATGTAGCTGTCCAGTTTTCCCAGCACCACTTAGTGAAGAGGCTGTCTTTTCTCCACTGTATATTCTTGCCTCCTTTATCAAAGATAAGGTGACCATATGTGTGGGGGTTTATCTCTGGGCTTTCTATCCTGTTCCATTGATCTATATTTCTGTTTTTGTGCCAGTACCATGCTGGCTCGATTACTGTACCACAGTAATATAGTCTGAAGTCAGGGAGCTTGATTCCTTCAGCTCCGTTTTTCTTTCTTGAGATTGCTTTGGCTCTTCGGGGTCTTTTGTGTTTCCAAACAAATTGTGAAAAATTTTTTTCTAGTTATGTGAAAAATGCCATTGGTAGTTTGACAGGGATTGCATTGAATCTGTAGATTGCTTTGTGTAGTATACTCATTTTCACAATGTTCATTCTTTCAATCCAAGAACATGGTATATCTCTCCATCTGTTGGTATCATCTTTAATTTCTTTCATCAGTGTCTTATAGTTTTCTGCATACAGGTCTTTTGTCTCCCTAGGTAGGTTTATTCCTAGGTATTTTATTCTTTTTGTTGCAATGGTAAATGGGAGTGTTTCATTAATTTCTCTCTCAGATTTTTCATCATTAGTGTATAGGAATGCAAGAGATTTCTGTGCATTAATTTTGTATCCTGCTACTTTACCGGATTCACTGATTAGCTCTAGTAGTTTTCTGGTAGCATCTTTGGGATTGTCTATGTATAGTATTATGTCATCTGCAAACAGTGACAGCTTTACTTCTTCTTTTCCTATTTGGATTCCTTTTATTTCTTTTCCTTCTCTGATTGCTGTGGCTAAAACTTTGAAAACTATGTAGTATAACAGTGGTGAGAGTGAGCAACCTTGTCTTGTTCCTGATCTTAGTGGAAAAGGTTTCAGTGTTTCACCATTGAGAACAATGCTGGCTGTGGGTTTGTCATATACAGCCTTTATTATGTTGAGGTAAGTTCCCTCTATGCCTACTTTCTGCAGGGTTTTTATCATAAATGGATGTTGAATTTTATAGAAAGCTTTTTCTGCATCTATTGAGATGATCCTATGGTTTTCCTCCTTCAATTTGTTAATATGCTGTATCACATTGACTGATTTGTGTATATTGAAGAATCCTTGCATTCCTGGGATAAACGTCGCTTGATCATGGTGTATGATCCTTTTAACGTGCTGTTGGATTCTTTTTGCTAGTATTTTGTTGAGGATTTTTGCATCCATGTTCATCAGTGATATTGGCCTATAGTTTTCTTTTTTTGTGAGATCTTTGTCTGATTTTGGTATCAGGGTGATGGTGGCCTTGTAGAATGAGTTTGGGAGTGTTCCTCCCTCTGCTATATTTTGGAAAAGTTTGAGAAGGATAGGTGTTAGCTCTTCCTTAAATGTTTGATAGAATTCGCCTATGAAGCCATCTGGTCCTGGGCTTTTGTTTGTTGGAAGATTTTTAATCACAGTTTCAATTTTAGTGCTTGTGATTGGTCTGTTCATATTTCCTATTTCTTCCTGGTTCAGTCTTGGAAGGTTGTGCTCTTCTAAGAATTTGTCCATTTCTTCCAAGTTGTCCATTTTATTGGCCTATAGCTGCTTGTAGTAATCTCTAATAATCTTTTGTATTTCTGCAGTGTCAGTTGTTACATCTCCTTTTTCATTTCTAATTCTATTGATTTGAGTCTTCTCCCTTTTTTTCTCGATGAGTCTGGCTAATGGTTTATCAATTTTGTTTATCTTTTCAAAGAACCAGCTTTTAGTTTTATTGATCTTTGCTATTGTTTCCTTCATTTCTTTTTCATTTATTTCTGATCTGATTCTTATGATTTCTTTCCTTCTGTTAAATTTGGGTTTTTAAAATTCTTCTTTCTCTAATTGCTTTAGGTGTAAGGTTAGGTTGTTTATTTGAGACCTTTCTTTTTTCTTGAGGTAGGATTGCATTGCTATAAACTTCCCTCTTAGAACTGCTTTTGCTACATCCCATAGGTTTTGGGTGATCGTTTTTTCATTGTCATTTGTTTCTAGATATTTTTTGATTTCCTCTTTGATTTCCTCAGTGATCTCTTGGTTATTTAGTGGTATATTGTTTAGCCTCCATGTGTTTGTATTTTTTACAGATTTTTTCCTGTAATGATATTAGTCTCATAGATATCTAGTCTCATAGTGTTGTGGTAGGAAAAGATATGTGATATGATTTCAATTTTCTTAAATTTACCAAGGCTTGATTTGTGTCCCAAGATATGATCTATCTTGGAGAATGTTCCATGAGCACTTGAGAAGAAAGTGTATTCTGGTTATGGATGGAATTTCCTATAAATATCAATAAAATCCATCTTGTTTAATGTGTCCTTTAAATGTCCGTTGGTGGAAGTGGGATGTTAAAGCCCCCTACTATGATTGTGTTACTGTCGATTTCCCTTTTTATGGCTGTTAGCATTCGCCTTATGTATTGAGGCGCTCCTATGTTGGGTGCATAAATATTTACAATTGTTTTATCTTCTTCTTGGATTGATCCTTTGATCATTAATGTAGTGTCCTTGTTTGTCTTTTGTTACAGTCTTTATTTTAAAATCTATTTTGTCAGATATGAGAATTGCTACTCCAGCTTTCTTTGATATCGTTTGAATGGAGTATTTTTTTGTATCTCCTCATTTTCAGTCTGTATGTGTCCCTAGGCCTGAAGTGTGTCTCTTGTAGACAGCAAATACACGGATCTTGTTTTTGTATCGATGCAGCCACTTGATGTCTTTTGGTTGGAGCATTTAATCCATTTACATTTAAGGTTATTATCTATATGCATATTCCTATTACCATTTTCTTAATTGTTTTGGGTTTGTTATTGTAGGTCTTTTCCTTCTCTTGTGTTTCCTGCCTAGAGAAGTTCCTTTAGCATTTGTTGTAAAGCTGGTTTGGTGGTGCTGAATCCTCTTAGCTTTTGCTTGTCTGTAAACGTTTTAATTTCTTCGTGGAATCTGAGTGAGATCCTTGCTGGGTAGAGTGATCTTGGTTGTAGTTTTTTCCCTTTTATCACTTTAAATACGTCCTGCCACTCCCTTCTGGCTTGCAGAGTTTCTGCTGAAAGATCAGCTGTTAACCTTATGGGGATTCCCTTGTATGTTATTTGTTGCTTTTCCCTTGTTGTTTTAAATTTTTTTTTGTATTTAATTTTTGATAGTTTGATTAATATGTGTCTTGGCACGTTTCTCCTTGGATTTATCCTGTGTGGGACTCTCTGTGCTTCCTGGACTTGATTGACTATTTCCTTTCTCATGTTAGGGAAGTTTTCAACTATAATCTATTCAAATATTTTCTCAGACTCTTTCTTTTTCCCTTCTTCTTTTTCCCTTCTTTAATTTGGATGTTGGTGCCTTGAATGTTGTTCCAGAGGTCTCTAGACTGTCCTCAATTCTTTTCATTTTTTTCTTTATTCTGCTCTGCTGCAGTTATTTCCACTATTTTATCTGTTCTTCTGCCTCAGTTATTCTGCTATTGATTCGTTCTAGGGAATTTAAAATTTCACTTATTGTGTTGTTCATCTTGGTTTGTTTGCTCTTTAGTTCTTCTAGGTCTTTGTTAAACATTTCTTGTATTTTCTCCATTCTATTTCCAAGATTTTGGATCATCTTTATTATCATCACTCTGAATTTTTTTTCAGGTAGACGGCCTATTTCCTCTTCATTTGTTTGGTCTGGTGGCTTTTTTTCTTTGCTCCTTCACCTGCTGTGTATTTCTCTGCCTTCTCATTTTGCTTAACTTACTGTGTTTTGGGTCTCCTTTTCACAGGCTGTAGGTTCGTAGTTCCCATTGTTTTTGTGTCTGCCCCCAGTGGGTAAGGTTTGTTCAGTGGGTTGTGTAGGTTTTCTGGTGGAGGGGACTGGTGCCTGTGTTCTGGTGGATGAGGCTGGATCTTGTGTTTCTGGTGGGCAGGACCATGTCCAGTGGTGTGTTTGGGGGTGTCTGTGAACTTAGTATGATTTTATGCAGGCTCTCTGCTAATGGGTGGGGTTGTGTTCCTGTGTTGCTGGTTGTTTGGCATGGAGTTTCCAGCACTGGAGCTTGCTGGCTGTTGAGTGGAGCTGGGTCTTAGCATTGAGATGGCGATCTCTGGGAGAGCTTTTGCTGTTTGATATCATGTGGAACCAGGAGGTCTCTGGTGGACCAATAACCTGAACTCAGCTCTCCCACCTCAGAGTCTCAGGCCTTACACCCAGCCAGAGCACAAGACCCTGTCAACCACATGGCTCAGAAGAAAAGGAGAAAAAAAAGAAAGATAGAAAAAATAAAATAAAATAAAGTTATTAAAAAATATTATTAAAATAAAAACATTGAAAAAGTAATAAAAAATGAAGAGAGCAACCAAACCAATAAACAAATCCACCAGTGGTAACAAACGATAAAAACTATACTAAGATAAACATAAAAACGTGAAACTAGTCAGTTGCAGACAGCAAACCCCAAGTCTACTGTTGCTCCTAAAGTCCACCTCCTCAGTTTGGGGATGATTCGTTGTCTAGTCAGGTATTCCACAGATGCAGGGTACATCAAGTTGATTGTGGAGATTTAATCCGCTGCTCCTGAGGCTGCTGGGAGAGATTTCCCTTTCTCGTCTTTGTTCGCACAGCTCCTGGGGTTCAGCTTTGGATTTGGCCCCACCTCTGCATATTGGTCTCCCTCTGGCATCTGTTTTTCACCCAGACAGGAGAGGGTTAAAGAAGCGGCTGATTAGGGGCTCTGCCTCACTCAGGCTGGGGGGAGGGCAGGGTACAGAATGTGGGACGAGCCTGCAGTAGCAGAGGCCAGCATGACGTTGCAACAAGCTGAGGCATGCTGTGTGTTCTCCCGGGGAAGTTGTCTCTGGATCAGAGGACCCTGGCAGTGGCAGGCTGCACAGGCTCCCAGGAGGGGAGGTGTGGATAGTGACCTGTGCTTGCACACAGGCTTCTTGGTGGCTGTAGTAGCAGCCTTAGCATTTCATGCCTGTCTCTCATGTCCGTGCTGATAGCTGCAGCTCACGCTTGTCTCTGAAGCTCATTTAGGCGGTGTTCTGAATCCCCTCTCCTGACACACCCTGAAACAATGGTCTCTTGACTCTTATGCAGTTCCAGACTCCCTCCTGGCTAACTGTGGTGCACTAGCCCCCTGCAGTCTGTGTTCACGCAGCCAACCCCAGTCCTCTCCTGGGATCTGACGTCCAAAGCCCAAGCCTCAGCTCCCAGCCCCCATCCGCCCCAGTGGGTGAGCAGAAAATCCTCTCAGGCTGGTGAGTGCTGGTCAGCACCAATCCTCTGTGTGGGAATCTCTCTGCTTTGCCCTCTGCACCCCTGTTACTGTGCTCTCCTCCATGGTTCCGAAGCTTCCCCCCTGCCCACCCCCTACTTCCACCAGTGAAGGGGCGTCCTAGAGTGTGGAAACTTTTCCTCCTTCACAGCTCCCTCTCAGACTTGCAGGTCCCATCCCTATTATTTGTCTCTGTTTTTCCTTTTTTCTTTTGCCCTACCCAGGTACATAGGGAGTTTCTTGCCTTTTGGGAAGTCTGAGGTCTTCTGCCAACGTTCAGTAGGTGTTCTGTAGGAGTTGTTCCACATGTAGATGTATTTTTGATGTATTTGTGGGGAGGTAGGTGATCTTCACATCTTACTCCTCCGCCATCTTGAAGGTCCTGCAAGTTAATATTTCTTTATTTGACAATGCTAAGTGTTAAACTGGACGTTCCTATATTTTCCATGTCCATATATGAGAAGAACTCTAGATGTTGTTTGTACAATCTGGAATTTCAGACTCAACATTTTATCTTAATTTTTAAACATTATTTTGGTTTCTGTTTTTCTTACTAATTTAAGACTTAAAATGCTTCTGATTTCTCTTTGTGATAACATTTATAACAATTATTTAAAATTAAATTTTTACTAAATGGTTTTAATCATTCCTTCCAGCCCATGTCTCCCTTGTTCTTGAGTTTCTTTGATTCATCTCCAGATACTCCTTTAGGTTTGAGTGATCTCTTTTCTACATCCCTGCACATTTGACACTTCATATATAAACAAAATCTCTTGCAGGGATAGGATTCTTTTTCATCTCAAACTGTACATACTGTTTCTTTGATTTCTTTCCTTTAATTTAAAATAGGAGAAGACAGATCAGTAAAGTTTTTCCTTGCTAAGGTTATTTAAAAATTTATTCAGTTTTATTGAGGAATAATTGACAAGTAGAAATTGTATACTTAAGGTGTAAAACATGATGGTTTATTTTGCATTTTGTAATGTTTTATTTATTTATTTAATTTATTTATGTATTTTATCTCTTGTGTGAACCTTAAAGAGATCTTTTATGCAACAATATTTCTCATGACAAAGATACATTTATTTGAAGTGAAGTAATTCCTCTAGTTTTGTTTTAGTTTTTTTCTTCTATGAAATTCAAGTAATATGAAAATGATCAATTTTGGTTAAAATAGCATTTGTATGATCCCATTTTGATAAAACAACATTATTTTTCTACACATCTATTCTTATAGTTGTAAAGAAAGATGCCTGAAATAATGTTTATCTATTTTTTTACATTCTTTTTAAAAATATTCTTTTCCATGATGGCTTATCCCAGGAGATTGGATATAGTTCCCTGTGCTATACAACAGGACCTTGTTGTTTATCCATTGTAAGTGTAATAGTTTGCATCTACCAACCCCAATTCCCAGTCCAATTCTCTCCCTCCTTCCCCCTTTTGCAACCATAAGGCTGATTTCTATGTCTGTGAGTCTGTGAAACATGAGGTTTTGAAACATATATACATTCTTAAATCAGCTAATTAACATATTCATCACCTCATATAGTTAACATTTTCTTTCTCTATTTTTGTGTGAGTGGGTGGTTAGAACACTTAAGATCTACCCTCTTAGTAAATCTGAAGTATACAATACAGTACTGTTCACTTCAGTCACCAGGTGGTATATTAGATCTCCAGAACTTATTCATCTTGCATAACTGACACTTTGTATCCTTTGACCAATATTTCCCCATTTCCTCCTCCACCCTGCTCCTGGCAACCACCATTCTACTCTTGGCTTCAATGAGTCTACTTTAGATTCCACACATAAAAGTTTATGCAGTATTTGTCCTTTTGTGTCTGGCTTATTTCACTTAGCGTATTGTCATCCAGGTTCATCCATGTTGCAAATGACAAGATTTCCTTCTTTTTTACAGTTGAATGATATTCCATTGTGTGTATATACCACATTTTCTTTATCCATTCATATGTTGACAGGCATTTAGGTTGCTTCCATGTTTTGACTATTGTAAATAATGCTGCAGTGAACATTGGAGATATCTCTTTGAGATCCAGATTTCATTTCTGTGGGATATATACCCAGAAGTGGTATTGCCAGATCAAATGGTAGTTCTATTTTTAATTTTCTGAGGAACCTCCATACTGTTTTCTGTAGTGGCTATACCAATTTACATTCCCACCAACAGTGCACAATGGTTTATTGCTGTTCTCCAAAAATCCTTGCCAGTATTTGTCATCTCTTGTCTTTTTTATGACAGCCATCCTATTAGGTGTCAAATGATTGTTTTTTCTCTCCTTCTGCCTGGATGGTTGTAGATATTTTCATTATGTTGGTAAAAAACTATACATTACAAGCCTATATCTAGAGATATTTCCCTTTCAATAACATTGTCTGGGACCCCTGATACCTGGATTTAGACCTGTAGTTTTGTATCATTATTCACATTCAGAATTGGATTTACTATCATATATTTGTAGTATTTGTCTTCATTCTTCTGACTGCTTTACTCAATGAAACATTTTATGCATATTGGATTTTCAGTTTTTTTCATGTACATTTATCATTTTTTCTTTATTTATATCTTCTCATTCTTTCCATGTTAATTTTTGGAGAGAATCTCAGATTTGTCCTCCACATTGTTATTTCCATTATTTTGGGATTAGGATTTTGCCCCTTCCTGATTCTTACACATGATTTATCTTTTATCATTAGAGTTATATTTTCATCATTTTCCTTATGAACTAGCTACCTAATCCTTGCATCTGCAACTTATTCAGTCTCCTTTCTGGGTAACTCTATTGTCTCACCATTTCATTGTCTAATCTTATTAAAAAATCCATGTTTTTACAAAATTAGTTGAGATAACATAACATATATTGATTACTTTTTATTTTTGTATTTTTCAAATGTTTGTTTCCTTTGCTTTTCTTTTCTTTTTGTCATATAGAACTTACTTCACAAGCTCCACATGTCTTTAGATTTGTGTTTATTTGAACAATGCATATCATAAACAGGTGTGGTATTTGTTTGTCCAATGTGGTAAATGGGGTCCTTTTGCTTTCTACTTTATTACTGTTACTAGGTTCTTATAATTTACTAAGCTCTGAAGTGGCTTGGTAACTCATTTATCCAGCAGCTACAGATAAGAGAATGGCAGTGAGGTCTGTCTATAGGATATCTAATCAAGGAACATTTGTTGTTGTTTTTGTGTTTTTTTAGTAAGAAGAAAAAGTTATTAGGAATGTTCACAAGAATTAAAACATAGCAAACCTCTTCAACTCAAACACCAGTGCACAAACAATAAAAAAGATTAAAGAATATCATCATACATCATTTTGGCAAAACAAGATGGTCCAAGTTCTTGTCACAAAATATTGCATGATGACATGCTTCCTGTCAAATGACTAACTGGATGAAAATACCACATTGCTTTTGTGTCCTTAGGGATATATAGGTCACTTAGTAATTCTTGAGTTTGAGAAAAATTCATCTATGATAACTTCATCTGAAAACTCATAACCTGAGAATTCATTTATAAGACCAATTCCACCATCATTAATAGAGTGTAGAGTGCTGATATTTGTTTCCTTGCATTTTTAATTTTTTTTTGAATTTTACTTTTTTATACAGCAGGTTCTTATTAGTCATGAATTTTATACACATCAGTCTATACATGACAATCCCATTTGTCCAATTCAGCACACCATCATCCCCACCCCCCCATGGCTTTCCCCCCTTGGTGTCCATACGTTTGTTCTCTACATCTGTGTCTCAACTTCTGCCCTGCAAACAGGTTCATCTGTACCATTTTTCTAGTTTCCACATATATGCATTAATATATGATATTTGTTTTTCTCTGACTTACTTCACTCTGTATGACAGGCTCTAGGTCCATCCACGTCTCAACAAATGACTCAATTTTGTTCCTTTTTATGGCTAAGTAATATTCCATTGTATATATGTACCACATCTTCTTTATCCGTTCCTCTGTTGATGGGCATTTAGGTTGCTTCCATGACCTGGCTATTGTAAATAGTGTGGCAATGACATTGAGGTGCATGTGTCTTTTTGAATTATGGTTTTCTCTGAGTCTATGCCCAGTAGTGGGATTGCTGGATCATATGGTAGTTCTATTTTTAGTTTTTTAAGGAACCTCCATACTGTTCTCCATAGTAGCTGTATCAATTTCCATTCCCACCAACAGTGCAAGAGTGTTCCCTTTTCTCCACACCCTCTCCAGCATTTATTGTTTCTAGATTTTTTGATGGTGGCCATTCTGACGGGTGTGAGACGACATCTCATTGTAGCTTTGATTTGCATTTCTCTAATAATTAGTGATGTTGACCAGCTTTTCATGTGCCTCTTGGCCATCTGTATATCTTCTTTGGAGAAATGTCTATTTAGGTCTTTTGCCCATTCTTGGATTGGGTTGTTTGTTTCTTTAATATTGAGTTGCATGTGCTATTTATATATTTTGGAGATTAATCCTTTGTCGGTTGATTCGTTTGCAAATATTTTCTCCCATTCTGAGGGTTCTCTTTTCATCTTGTTTATGGTTTCCTTTGCTGTGCAAATGCTTTTAAGTTTCATTAGGTTCCATTTGCTTATTTTTGTTTTTATTTCTATTACTCTAGGAGGTGGATCAAAAAAGATCTTGCTGTGATTTATGTCAAAGAGTGTTCTTCCTATGTTTTCCTCTAAGAGTTTTATACTGTCTGGTCTTATATTTAGGTCTCTAATCCATTTTGAGTTTATTTTTGTGTATGGTGTTAGGGAGTGTTCTAATTTCATTCTTTTACATGTAGCTGTCCAGTTTTCCCAGCACCACTTATTGAAGAGACTGTCTTCTCCATTGTATATCCTTGCCTCCTTTGTCATACATTAGTTGACCATAGGTGTGTGGGTTTATCTCTGGGCTTTCTATCTTGTTCCATTGATCTATGTTTTTGTTTTTGTGCCAGTACCATAGTGTCTTGATCACTGTAGCTTTGTAGGATAGTCTGAAGTCAGGGAGTCTGATTCCTCCAGCTCCGTGTTTTTCCCTCAAGACTGCATTGGCTATTCAGGGTCTTTTGTGTCTCCATACAAATTTTAAGACTTTTTGTTCTAGTTCTGTAAAAAATGCCCTTGGTAATTTGATAGGGATCGCATTGAATCTGTAGATTGCTTTGGGTAGTAGAGTCATTTTCACAATATTGATTCTTTCAATCCAAGAACATGGTATATCTCTCCATCTGTTGGTATCATCTTTAATTTCTTTCATCAGTGTCTTATAGTTTTCTGCTTACAGGTCTTTTGTCTCCCTAGGTAGGTTTATTCCTAGGTATTTTATTCTTTTTGTTGCAATGGTAAATGGGAGTGTTTCATTAATTTCTCTTTCAGATTTTTCATCATTAGTGTATAGGAATGCAAGAGATTTCTGTGCATTAATTTTGTATCCTGCAACTTTACCAGATTCATTGATTAGCTCTAGTAGTTTTCTGGTGGCATTTTTATGATTCTCTATGTATAGTATCATGTCATCTGCAAACAGTGACAGTTTTACTTCTTCTTTTCTGATTTGTATTCCTTTTATTTCTTTTTCTTCTCTGATTGCTGTAGCTAAGACTTCCAAAACTATGTTGAGTAATAGTGGTGAGAGTGGACATTCTTGTCTTGTTCCTGATCTTAGAGGAAATGCTTTCAGTATTTCACCATTGAGAATGAGGTTTGCTGTGGGTTTGTCATATATGGCCTTTATTATGTTGAGGCAGGTTCCCTCTATGCCCACTTTCTGGAGAGTTTTTATCATAAATGGGTGTTGAATTTTGTCAAAAGCTTTTTCTACATCTATTGAGATGATCATATGGTTTTTATTCTTCAATTTGTTAATATGGTGTATCACACTGATTCATTTGTGTATATTGAAGATTCCTTGCATCCCTGGGATAAATCCCACTCGGTCATGGTGTATGATCCTTTTAATGTTTTGGTGGATTCTGTTTGCTAGTATTTTGTTGAGGATTTTTGCATCTATATTCATCAGTGACATTGCTCTGTAATTTTCTTTTTTTGTAGTATCCTTGTCTGGTTTTGGTATCAGGGTGATGGTGGCCTTATAGAATGAGTTTGGGAGTGTTCCTTCCTCTGCAATTTTTTGGAAGAGTTTGAGAAGGATGGGTGTTAGCTCTTCTCTAAATGTTTGATAGAATTCACCTATGAGGCCATCTGGTCCTAGACTTTTGCTTATTGGAAGATTTTTAATCACAGTTTCAATTTATTACTTGTGATTGGTCTGTTCATATTTTCTATTTCTTCCTGGTTCAGTCTTGGAAGGCTATATCTTTCTAAGAACTTGTCCATTTCTTCCAGGTTGTCTATTTTTTTGGCATAGAGTTGCTTGTAGTATTCTCTTGGGATGCTTTGTATTTCTGTGGTGTCTGTTGTAACTTCTCCTTTTTCATTTCTAATTTTATTGATCTGAGTCCTCTCCCTCTTTTTCTTGATGAGTCTGGCTAACGGTTTATCAATTTTGTTTATCTTTTCAAAGAACCAGCTTTTAGTTTTATTGATCTTTGCTATTGTTTTCTTTGTTTCCATTTCAGTTATTTCTGCTCTGATCTTTATGATTTCTTTCCTTCTGCTAACTTTGGGTTTTGTTTGTTCTTCTTTCTCTAGTTCCTTTAGGTGTAAGGTTAGATTGTTTAGTTGAGATGTTTCTTGTTTCTTGAGGTAGGCTTGTATAGCTATTAACTTCCCTCTTAGAACTGCTTTCGCTGCATCCCATAGGTTTTGGAACGTCGTGTTTTCATTGTCATTTGTCTCTAGGTATTTTTCGATTTCCTCTTTGATTTCTTCAATGACCTCTTGATTATTTAGTAATGTATTGTTTAGCCTCCATGTGTTTGTGTTTTTTAGTTTTTTTTCTCTGTAATTCATTTCTAATCTCATAGCGTTGTGGTCAGAAAAGATGCTTGATATGATTTCAATTTTCTTAAATTTACTGAAGCTTGATTTGTGACTCAAGATGTGATCTATCCTGGAGAATGTTCCGTGCAAACTTGAGAAGAAAGTGTAATCTGCTGTTTTTGGATGGAATGTCCTATAAATATGAATTAAATCTATCTGGTCTACTGTGTCATTTAAAGCTTGTGTTTCCTTATTAATTTTCATTTTGGATGATCTGTCCATTGGTGTAAGTGAGGTGTTAAAAGTCCCCCACTATTACTGTGTTACTGTCGATTTCCTCTTTTAGAGCTGTTAGCAGTTGCCTTATGTATTGAGGTGCTCCTATGTTGGGTGCATATATATTTATAATTGTTATAGCTTCTTCTTGGATTGATCCCTTGATCATTATGTAGTGTCCTTCCTTGTCTCTTGTAACATTCTTTATTTTAAAGTCTATTTTATCTGATATGAGTATTGATACTCCAGGTTTCTTTTGATTTCCATTGGCATGGAATATCTTTTTCCATCCCCTCACTTTCAGTCTGTATGTGTCCCTAGGTCTGAAGTGACTCTCTTGTAGGCAGCATATATATGGGTCTTGTTTTTGTACCATTCAGCAAGCCTGTGTCTTTTGGTTGGAGCATTTAATCCATTCATGTTTAAGGTAATTATGGATATGTATGTTCCTATGACCATTTTCTTAATTGTTTTGGGTTTGTTTTTGTATGTCCTTTTGCTCTATTGTGTTTCCCACTTAGAGAAGTTCCTTTAGCATTTGTTTTAGAGCTGGTTTGGTGGTGCTGAATTTTCTTAGCTTTTGCTTATCTGTAAAGCTTTTGATTTCTCCATCAAATCTGAATGAGAACCTTGCTGGGTAGAGTAATCTTGCTTGTAGGTTCTTCCCTTTCATCACTTTAAGTATTCATGTCACTCCCTTCTGGCTTGTAGACTTTCTGCTGAGAAATCAGCTGTTAACCTTATGGGAGTTCCCTTGTATGTTATTTGTCATTTTTCCCTTGCTGTTTTCAATAATTTTTGTTTGCCTTTAATTTTTGCCAATTTGATTACTTTGTGTCTTGGTGTGTTTCGTTTATCCTGTATGGGACTCGCTGCGCTTCCTGGACTTGGGTGGCTATTTCCTTTCCCATGTTAAGGAAGTTTTCGACTATAATCTCTTCAAATATTTTCTCGGGTCCTTCTCTCTCTTCTCCTTCTGGGACCCCTATATTGCGAATGTTGTTGTGTTTAATGTTGTCCCAGAGGTCTTTTAGGCTGTCTTCATTTCTTTTCATTCTTTTTTCTTTAGTCTGTTCTGCAGCAGTGAATTCCACCATTCTGTCTTCCAGGTCACTTACCCATTCTTCTGCCTCAGTTATTCTGCTATTGATTCCTTCTAGTGTAGTTTTCATTTCAATTATTGTATTTTTCATCTCTGTTTGTTTGTTCTTTAATTCTTCTAGGTCTTTTTTAAACCTTTCTTGCATTCTCAATCTTTGCCTCCATTCTTTTTCGGAGGTCCTGGATCATCTTCACTATCATTATTCTGATTTCTTTTTCTGGAAGGTTGCCTATCTCCACTTCATTTAGTTGTTTTTCTGGGGTTTTATCTTGTTCCTTCATCTGGTACATAGCCCTCTGCCTTTTCATCTTGTCTATCTTTCTGTGAATGTGGTTTTTGTTCCACAGGCTGCAGGATTGTAGTTCTTCTTGCTTCTGCTGTCTGCTCTCTGGTGAATGAGGTTATCCAAGAGGCTTGTGTAAGTTTCCTGATGGGAGGGACTGGTGGTGGTAGAGCTGACTGTTGCTCTGGTGGGCAGAGCTCAGTAAAACTTTAATCTGCTTGACTGTTGATGCGTGGGGCTGAGTTCCCTCCCTGTTGGTTGTTTGGCCTGAGGCAACCCAGCACTGGAGCCTACCTGGGCTCTTTGGTGGGGCTAATGACAGACTCTGGGAGGGCTCATGCCAAGGAGTACTTCCCTGAACTTCTGCTGCCAGTGTCCTTGACCCCACCATGAACCACAGCCACCCCTGCCTCTGCAGGAGACCCTCCAACACTAGCAGGTTGGTCTGATTCAGTCTCCCCTGTGGTCATTGCTCCTTCCCCTGGGTCCCGATGTGCACACTACTTTGTGTGTGCCCTTCAAGAGTGGAGTCTCTGTTTCCCTCAGTCCTGCAATCAAATCCCATTAGGCTTCAAAGTCTTATTCTCTAGGAATTCCTCCTCCTGTTGCCAGACCTCCAGGTTGGGAAGCCTGACATGGGGCTCAGAAACTTCATTCCAGTGGGTGGATTTCTGTGGTATAAGTGTTCTCCAGTCTGTGAGTCACCCACCCAGAAGTTATGGGATTTGATTTTACTGTGATTGTGCCACTCCTACCATCTCATTGTGGCTTCTCCTTTGTCTTTGGATGTGGGGTATCTTTTTTGGTGAGTTCCATTGTCTTCCTGTCAATAATTGTCCAGCATCTAGTTGTGATTCTGGTGTTCTCACAAGAGGGAGTGAGAGCACGTCCTTCTACTCCTCAGGGAGCATTTGTATCTGTCCCTTCTCTGTGCTTGATGTGGACACTGCACCGTGATATGACTTGCTTGGGTTCTTGTCAAGTGCTGCCATCTTAATCAGGTAAGAAACATTATTTGAGGTCAATTTTCCTCACTATACCTTTGGATGATTTTCTGTTTTCTATTGCAGCCTATATCCTGGGCCTAACATTTATCTACTCCAAGTGTTGCCTGATGGTCTAATAAAGTAAAAAAGGATACCAAATGGCACCTTCTCTATCTGCCTAATAGGCTGTTTTTTCCTTCTGTTTTCCCTTTTTAGTTTCCATACATCCATACTTTATAAGATGAGATGCAAGTTGTTTCTTGGTCTGTTTCTAAGACTTATTATCATCTGCGCCACATTTAGCAGAAATAACTTTCGTGTTTCTGGCATGTGTATAACCCTCTCCAGTAACTCACACAATTCTTGCTGTCAATAAAACAAAAACAAATGAGCTATTCAGATATAGCAAAGTTCTTCTGATCGTGAAAATGATAGTGACTTCCCTCAAGGGCTCTCATAAGGAACACATTGTATTTTGTTCTTTAGTGTGTAACACATTTGATAACTTAATCATCAATAAACAAGTGAACTAATTTTTAAATTTTGATTTGGATCATTCTATCTTCTGACCATCATTTTTTATCCATCTAGATCACTTACACCAGTACTCTTAATTCAGCAATTATTTGTCTTTATGGAAGCCTCTCATCTGGAGATTATCCACTGTCCATTGCCTGTGGATGTCTATATTCCCCTCTTACCCAGGTAACATTCCTTGATCCATCATTAAAGTCACTCCTTCGCAATTTCTTGCAATATTCTTGCTCCACTCTTTCTCCCTTATACATGGCTGACTAAAAGCATCTATCCAAATACTTTGTGCCTTCAGCCAGGAAGCTGAAATCAGCATAAAAATTGCACACAAATATATTGGATATATTCTACATTCATGATCATGCATTTAAAACATACACAATATTGCAAGACAAACTTTTTTCACTTTCTTAATTTGACTGATTTCCCATCCTTCAAATTATTTTCCTTAAGTTTTCCTCTCTTGTCAAACAACCAATATTTTTCCATCTACTCCCTCTCTCTCAGCTGATATTCTAATCTCACTCATCTCTTATGAAATAGAAACAATAAATGAGAAAACTCCCTCAGTTTCCTTTGACCAAGTTTATCCTTGTGACTTCTTTTGTACTCACATTGCCTGCCTTTCTTCCTTTGCAGTGCCCCTACTTCTAAGGCCAACCTTAACAACTGCTACTCTTGATCTCAACCTCCCTTATCTTATCAAGCAAAATATTCTTGCAATCATATACTCTCTCTCTCTCTTGCTCTGTTTACTAGTCTGTCTCTCTACTAATGCATTTTCCAAAATACACAAAATGATACTTTACCAATCACCTTAAAATCACTGCTGGGATATTAGCCAGGACAGGCTTAGCTCTGCTGAGGTAACAATTGAAACTATTTATTTCTGGCCGAACACAAGAAAGGTTTATCTTTTCCTGATGTCAGAGTCCAAGATGGGTAGCTTGGCTCTTCTTGGAAGCTCTCCTTAATACTGGCCCAGCAACCCAGGTTGCTTGCATATTGTGGTTACTGTTTCTGGGACACATGACTTTCAAGTTTGCCACTAAGGGCAAAAAAGAAGTGGAAGGCTGCATGAGATGTTTTCAAAGCTCAGTGCCGAGAAATGGCATGCATCACTTCTATCAACACCCCATTTTCCAGATGCAGTTCCGTAGTAGGAACCTAACTACGAGGAAGACTGGGAAATATACTCTTCCTATGCTTAGGAAGAGGAAATGTTGTGAACAATAACATTTTCTCTGGCATAATCACACTAATCCCACATGTCCCATCCAGCTATTGCTTTTATGTCTCTGTTCTTCTTAAGAATAAAATTTTTAAAAAGATCTCTCTCTATTACCTATTTAAACATCCTTAAATTCTTTTTTCTCTTCAACATACAGCAATCCATTTTCCATGCCCACTTAATCATACTGCTCTTATCAGTGATCTGAAAGGTGACGTATCAAATGGTTGAATTTCTATTCTCTTAATACTACTCTCAACAACATTCCACACAGTTGGCCACTTCCCCCTTCCTGGTATTTCTTGATGTATATCATGTTTGGTGTCCATGAAACCATAATACTTGTCTTCTGCCTACTCTACTAACTTCCCCATCTCATTCTGCTTTGAGGTTGCTTCAACTCTTCCTCAAGTTTTTGTCGTAGGCTTTCTACTTTCTTCTCCAGAGGAGCACATCTGGTTTTGTGCTTTTAAATTGTTAGATGCCACTCTGTCCTAAATTTATATCTCCTGTCCCATCCGCATTTCTTTTTTTTTTTAAATTGAAATACAGTTGAGTTACAGTGTTGTGTTAGTTTCTGTGTACAGCAAAGTAATTCAATTATATATATATTCTTTTTCATATTCTTCTCCATTATGGTTTATTACAGGATATTGAATATAGCTCTGTGAGCTATACAATAGGACCTTGTTGTTTATCCGTTCTACATATAATAGTTTGCATCTGACCATCCTCATTTCAATGTGGCTTTTCATATTTAACGGCATTTAGTTTCTTTCTTTTCTTTTTACTGCCTTTCCATGTAATCTATCAGTGAGTCTTACTGGTTTCTCCTCAAAGATGTATCTTAGGTGTGAACTTCCTTTCCATCTCCACTTTTCCTCATTTAGAGAAGCTTATATTTTTCTCTCATCTAGCCTAGTATAGTAGTCTTATAACTGGTCTTCTTGACTCCTTTCTGTTACTTTGTAACTCTTGTCTTCATAAAATCTGTTCTCCAAAAAATAGCCAGAGATTTATTTTTTAAAAAATTATATCACTCCCTTGCTTAAAACCTTACAAAGGCTGATTATAAATATAATATAGGGCTGAACTCCTTACTCTCACCTACACAGTCCTATAAAATATGTCTCTTACTTGCCACTTTGACATCATTGCCTACCACTTATTCACTCTACTCTAGCCACTCTGGTCTTCTTGGCACTCACTAAACACTGCTCACCTCAGGGACTTTGCAGTTGTTCTTGTTTTCACTAGGAACTGTCTTCCCCAGATCTTCCCATGGGTAGTGACTTCTTGTCATTTAGTTCTCATTTCTAACACTACCTTAGTGAGATCTTTCTTAATTACCCAATTAAAACTTTTGATTTCCCTCTCCTACTATGTTAGTTTTAGTTTTCCCCCAAAGCAAATCTTGAGATAAGGCCTTGAATGCAGGTAGTTTATTTAGAAGTTGATTCCAGGAATCACAAATGAAGGAATGGGGAAAGTGAGGCAGGGGAGTAAAGAAAAATGAGTAGGTTGCTATAGCGAGAAAATGGAGCTAAATCCTTCTAGGATACTCTAAGAAACTGTGGAATTGTCCCATCAGAGAAGGACACTGTGGTATTTATATACTAACTCTCATCCCCCATTGGTTGAGATTGAGGCAAACCCTGCCCCTTGCACTGCTGGGTTGTACCTAGTCAGGCATACTACTGTGGTGCCAGAGAAAGTCCTCAGGCAGAGAAGCGGAAATATGCATGTGCTTGAGGTTCCAGATGGTGTTCTACCATAGTTGCAGATGAATTCAATGTAGACCATGGAAATACATGGCAGGGCATTAATAGCACCTGTCACACACCTCTGTCCCTCAAACACACATACACACTACCTATGCCTATGCTGCTTGTCAACTATTAGTACATTTCTATATCTTCTCATTTATCATTGTCAAATTTATCTTACATATTTGCCTTCTTATTTACGTTTGCTTTCCCCACAAAGAATGTGAATTTCATAAAAACAAGGTTCTTATGTTTCTTATTCACTGTGACTTTCTGAGTGCCTTGAACAGTGATTGGAATGCACAGAACAAATATATTTTAAATGAAGGAGAAAACAATACTCTCTGCAAATTTTTCCTATAAGTACTGGGATCATTTTCTAGCACACTTTAAGTTAAGGTCTACCTTATCATTTTCTTATAAGTGTATGATTTTCCTTTTTTTGTAAAAGCGGGAACTGTGCCTTCTAAATCGTGACTGTACTGCATTATTTACTACTGGAGATGTCAGCAAATTTTGTGCAGTTGATGACATTTCTTCTAAAAAAAATGCCATCTGCCAGCCATATCAATCAGTAAGTGACAAGGCATATATAGAAAAATGTCTTTAAGCTCAAGTGACAAGAACATATAAGCATACACATCACCAAATGCATGCAGCTGTCCCAAGAAAGGACTAAGTGCTGTACATAAGAGGAAGTGGAAAGGAAACCGAAAGAAGAGAGAGAGAGAATGAATCATCAAAGTGATAGGAGTGATACATCCTAAGTATGTTCTAAAGATGCCACCAGAAAACTACCAGAGCTAATCAATGAATTTGGTAAAGTTGCAGGATACAAAATAAATGCACAGAAAACTCTTGCATTCCTATACACTAACAACGATAGATCAGAAAGAGACATTAAGGAAACAATCCCATTCACCATTGCAGCAAAAAGAATAAAGTACCTAGGAATAAACCTACGTATGGAGACAAAAGACCTGTATGCAGAAAACTATAAGACACTGATGAAAGAAATTAAAGATGATACCAACAGATGGAGAGATATACCATGTTCTTGGATTGGAAGAATCAATATTGTGAAAATGACTCTACTACCCAAAGCAATCTACAGATTCAACGCGATCCCTATCAAATTACTAATGGCAATTTTTACGGAACTAGAACAAAAAATCTTAAAATTTGTATGGAGACACAAAAGACCCCGAATAGCCAAAGCAGTCTTGAGGGAAAAACACGGAGCTGGAGGAATCAGTCTCCCTGACTTCAGACTATACTATAACGGTACAGTAATCAAGGCAATATGGTACTGGCACAAAAACAGAAACATAGATCAATGGAACAAGATAGAAAGCCCAGAGATAAACCCATGCACCTATGGTCAACTAATGTATGACAAAGGAGGCAAGGATATACACTGGAGAAAAGACAGTCTCTTCAATAAGTGATGCTGGGAAAACTGGACAGCTACATGTAAAAGAATGAAATTAGAACACTCCCTAACACCATACACAAAAATAAACTCAAAATGGATTAGAGACCTAAATATAAGACCAGACAGTATAAAACTCTTAGAGGAAAACATAGGAAGAACACTCTTTGACATAAATCACAGCAAGATCTTTTTTGATCCACCTCCTACAGTAATGGAAATAAAAATAAACAAATGGGACCTCATGAAACTTCAAAGCTTTTGCACAGCAAAGAAAACCATAAACAAGACAAAAGGATAACCCTCAGAATGGGAGAAAATATTTGCAAATGAATCAATGGACAAAGGATTAATCTCCAAAATATATAAACAGCTCATGCAGCTCAATATTAAAAAAACAAACAACCCAATCTAAAAATGGGCAGAAGACCTAAATAGACATTTCTCCAAAGAAGACATATAGATGGCCAAGAGGCACATGAAAAGCTGCTCAACATCACTAATTATTAGAGAAATGCAAATCAAAACTACAGTGAGGTATCACCTCACACCGGTTAGAATGGGGATCATCAGAAAATCTACAAACAACAAATGCTGGAGAGGATGAGGAGAAAAGGGAACACTCTTGCACTGTTTGTGGGAAAGTAAATTGATACAGCCACTATGGAGAACAGTATTGAGGTTCCTTAAAAACTAAAAATAGAATTACCATATGACCCAGCAATCCCACTACTGGGCATAGACCCAGAGAAAACCATAATTCAAAAGGACACATGCATTCCAATGTTCATTGCAGCACTATTTATAATAGCCAGGTTATGGAAACTACCTAAATGCCCATCGACAGAAGAATGGATAAAGATGTGGTACATATATACAATGGAATATTACTCAGCCATAAAAAGGAATGAAATTGGGTCATTTGTAGAGGTGTGGAAGGACCCAGAGACTGTCATACAGAGTGAAGTAAGTCAGAAAGAGAAAAACAAATATCATATATAAACGCATATATGTGGAATCTAGAAAAATGGTACAGATGAACCAGTTTGCAGGGCAGAAATTGAGACACAGATGTAGAGAACAAACGTATGGACACCAAGGGGGGAAAGCAAGGGTGCGTGGTGCTGGGATGAATTGGGAGATTGGGATTGACATATATACACCAATATCTATAAGATATATAACTAATAAGAACTTGCTGTATAAAAAATAAAATTAAATTTTAAAAAAAAAGAGAGAAGCCATAAAAAGGAAACACATTTTTCAATGAACTTTAGAAGGAACATTAAGGACATGGGTTTATAGAAAAAAATTCATCAGGAAAAGGTGAGTGACGGCGCATTGAAGGTGAAGCAGAGGTTTTAATATTAATTGTGGAAAGAAGAAAGTGGGCTTTGGAGTGGAGATCAGTGCTGTGAATCACAATCAGCTAAGCTCTTTAGACACTAATATGGATGTTTATAAATGTTTACACCTGTGAAATGGCTCAGCTTTTTAGAGAACCTCAGTGGTGTTGGTGGATAATAGCTGTGAGTTCAGCACCTATAGCTTTTTCACCCCTAAAATCACTACTATGGTATTTTTAAATTTAAGATGAGTTGCTTTGGTGATTCATGTCTTGAGCAGTCCTAGAGAGAACTAGGATAATGCATGATTATCTGGATTGGTACAGTGGACTAAAGAGAGGCTATTTCTGACACGAACTAGTATCTTATTGATGAAGTGCAGGTTCCTGTTTTTGTAGATCACTCCTTGGCTTTGTGCCTCACCTTTGTTTCCAGATCAATCTTTAAATCTTCTGCCTTTAATGCATGAAACTGTATGATGTGGGGCTTCCCTGGTGGCGCAGTGGTTGGGAGTCTGCCTGCCAGTGTGGGGGAGGCGAGTTTCATCCCTGGTCTGGGAAGATCCCACATGCTGCGGAGCAACCAGAGCCCATGCACCAAAATTACTGAGCCTGCACTCTAGAGCCCACAAGCCACAACTACTGAAGCCCACGTGCCTAGAGCTCATGCTCCGCAACAAGAGAAGTCACCACAACAAGAAGCCCACGCACTGCAACGAAGAGTATACCCCGCTCGCAGCAACTAGAGAAAGCCCGAGCGCAGCAACGAAGATCCAACACAGCCAAAAATAAATAAATAAATAAATAAATAAATAATTTTATTTTTTAAAAAAGAAACTATTTGATGTAACACTTCTTTAGAAAGAAGAAAAACGGGGGATAAATTCCTTGAAATATTTTCTTGTAATATTTTATAAATCTTTCAAAGTGGAGATTATTGGTAAAACGTCCAAAATGAAGATTCGAACTATCTTAAAAGAAACTAACAAGACAATATTTTTACACATTTCTATCCACATACATGAAGGTTCATTTAGAGCATGAAAATATAAGCACTTCAAGGAAGATTAATAACTATATATCCTTTTTAATTTCACTGAAGTCAGTATCTGAGTGTATATATACAATCTCTTTACACACATGTGAAGAATCAATGTGCAGGGCGTGTAAACCATGACATAATGAAGCAGAAATGGCACTCAAATCGATTTTAGTATCTACCATATTACAGCCTCGCATGGTGTGTCATGATTGCAGATGGACAGGGAAACCACTGTAACCCGCCCTCTTGCTTGATGGACTCTTTTAATCCAAGGGATTCTCTGTTTGAGAAAAGAAGAGAATACAACGGGGATGTTAAGAGAAGAGTTAAGTCGTTTGCCACTTGTCCAGAGAATAGCTACAGATATGAATAGAGAGAGAAATTCCAGGGCACTCCGGGTGGAAAGTCATTGGTCCTGAATTGCTCAGGTCAGAATTGCTCAGGCCACACATAGATTCGAATCGCTGAGAATAGCAACAGCTTTAATAATGGAGGCTAATAATAAATATATGAAATGGGACGGGCTGTTGATGTTCAAACCCACAATGAAAAGGCTCTTCCAAGTGTTGGTACTGCTGCATTGGGATTGGCTTTTTGCAGTCATCCTCAAAGGTAAAAAATCACAACAGAATAATCTAATTTTTTAGAGGGGAGGGGATAGGCATAGTGGAGATTATACACAGCAAGAGAATTAAACAAGTGAAAATTAAGAAAGAAAAGAAAGGGCAATAGTGGATTATAGGAAAGAAGAAAGGGAGGGAAGGAAGGAGGGGGGAAGAAAAGAATGAATTAATATTCTTGGGATGATTATTGAATTTTGGACTCTTGGCTCTATACAAAACAATTTAAAATTCTACTTGACACTTTACACATAGCTCCTAAAATATCTAATTTTATTTATGCCTTTTTTGTCTATAATTGGACTCTTCCACTAGTTAAGAAAGCTCTGTGAGGAAAAGACTTTGTCTTATTCAACCCTGTAATCGCCTGTGTCTAAAACAGAGTCTGACTCATTGAAGACCTCGAGGGAACATTTGCTAAATAAACAGTCTAACAAAAGAGGAATTCTTTTCCAGAAAAGGTAATAACTGAAGGCTGAGCTGCTGCTGGCAGGATGGACAAGGGAAGAATTTTTCCACCAAAAAACTAAAAATCTGTGTAATTTTCTTCTATATCTCCTTATTAAAGACTCTTTTCATACACCTGATGTCCACTGTCAAGTTCAAGGTTCTATTATCCTTGAAAGAAAAAGGTACATTCTTGTCTAGGCTCTAGATATATTTAATTCTGTTATAAACTTCTAAGGTATCATTTCATATTTTTAAAATATATCTGATTCCCCCATAATTGAGAAGGTATTTGAGGGCAGAATATATTTCTTTCTTGCTTGCTTTCTTTCTTTTTTTTTGAAAAACACATGGTAGCCTCTTGGTTGTTGTACCAATTAAAATTTCATCAATAATGTGAGAGTTCCTTTTTAATAAGTAACTTATACATACTGTCAGAAAAGAGGGCATATGGAGTTATATTGAGAGAGCTGCAACAGTTAGATTAAGGAGACAAATAAAATTTGTGTAAACATTTGATAAATGGGAAAATCATAATGGCCTTTACAGAATAGCCATTTGATTTTTTTGTGGGTATTATTTGAGTGAAATTAATGAATTTTCATTTGAGCATGTTGGCTTTTTACTCATAAAGAAAAAGCAATTCAACAGAATAGTCAAAAGCAAAAACCTTTAAAAAATTTTACGTTCCAAGGAATAATTCAGCCCTCTTCTTTACTTCGTCACTTTGAACTAGGCTGCTTACATTTATCAAATTAACTAGATGCTTTACAAACCTTTGTATGTGCTGGATAAAACTGGCTCATGTCTGACGAACTATAGTCTACAATCTCCACATCAGTTGTTTGTAACATGCTTTGAGCTGAATTCTAATTTTCACTTCCCTATTTCTAATTTTTGATAATTGCACACTGCCTATCAATAATGTTCTCATTTAAACCCTTGCTGTAATAGATACATATATATCTAGTTCTTTTGCTCTTATATAAGACATTGTGGCAGTTAATTCTATAGTCTAAGGACCATTTTGTAAAGAAATTTTGCTTGAATTGCTTATAAAATAATCCCCTTCTCAAACTTGATCGATAAACCTCTTGTTTTTCTAATTAGTTATTACATTGGCTCAAACAGCTTCCTAGAATCAATCCGTTCCTTTCTATTTCAAATCTCTGTACCATCATTTCCTTAACTCTATCAGTCACCTCTGACTAATCTATCTTTATAATTCACACCCACAACCCTGAACTATTTCTCTGCCTTCTGTCCTAACCTTTTCAATCTCTACTATCCTTTCCCTAGTTTAGGGAATCTGGAGGTAAGCCTGATATTTCAAAAATGATACTACCTCCCTTTGGTGGGACAGATTTAATAATTTTGTTATAAAATACTTTATGTTCTTTTTCCATTTTGTCCTCAGTTTGAAAATAATATGGCTTTTTGTTTGATCCGTTTGTTGATACACTAAAGCCAAATTAAGTTATGCTTGATAAACCTGAAACTTTTATACGATTCAACGTGCCACAGTTGAGATTTATTAGTAACTGAGGAAAAATTATCACATTAGTATATTTTATTCTTTCTAAATACAATTTTTATGTTATATGTAGTAAAATTCACTTTGTTGCGTACAATTTTATTAATTCTGGCACATTTGCAGAGTCATGTATCTACAGCCAAAGTCATGATACAGAACAGTTTTATCAAATCAAAAACTTTATGCCTGGGCTTCCCTGGTGGCGCAGTGGTTGAGAATCTGCCTGCCGATGCAGGGGATACGGGTTCGTGCCCCGGTCCGGGAAGATCCCACATGCCGCGGAGCGGCTGGGCCCGTGAGCCATGGCCGCTGAGCCTGCGCGTCCGGAGCCTGTGCTCCGCAACGGGAGAGGCCACAACAGTGAGAGGCCCGCGTACCACTAAAAAAAAAAAAAAACAAAAAACTTTATGCCTCTCCTTGATAGTCAACCCTTTCCCCTACCCTGAACCCCTAGCAACCACTGATCTATTCTCCATCCCGATAGCTTTGTAGAACATCATCTAAATAGAATCGTTTAGTTTGTAGTCTTTTGATCTGGCTTTTTTCAGTTAGCAAAAAGCATTTGAGATTTATGAATGTTGTTGCACGTATCAGTAGTTTAGGGTTTGTTATTTTTTTAAGTTTCATTGCTGAATACTATTCCAGTGTATGGATGTACTACAGTTTGTTTATCTGTTCACTGGCTAAAGAACATTTGGGTTCTTTCCAGTGTTTTGTAATTATGAGCAAAGCTGCTAAAAACTTCCACATACAGGACAGGTTTTTGTGTGACCATAGTGAACATAATTTTTCTCTCTTTTGGGGAGAAGTGGAATTTCTGGGTCACGTGGTGTAGGTGTGTTTACCTTTATAAGAAACTGTTTCTGCTTTCTAAAGTGATCATTTTGCAGTTTATGAATGTTCGAGTTCTGGATCCTCACCAGCAACTGATTTTGTTTTTTAGGCATTCTAATAAACATTTGGTAGTATTTCATAGTGGCTTTAAAATGAATTTTCTTAATGACCAGGGATGATGAACATCATTTCATCTGCTTATTTGCCATCCGTATACCTTCTTTGATTTAGTGTATATTCAAACCTTTTGCCCATATTTTTATTGTGTTGTTTACTTTCTCTTTGATGAGTTTTGAAAATTCTTTATATATTCTGTAAACAAGTCCTTTGCCATATAGGTGATTTACAGATATTTTTGCCCTGTCTGTGGTTTGCGTTTTCATTCTCTTAACAGTGTGTTTTGCTGTCTCAGGTCTTCTACCAATCTTCTGGGGGGAGGGTATGGGAGCGAGGCCCATGGAGAAAGCTAGGTGTTAAGAGTGGGTCTGAACTCCCCCCCTATCTATGATCCCCAAGGGATCAACGTACTCTTGTCAGTCTCTACTTGTCCTTTACCAATTTGTTAATAATTCCAGCTGAACTCTTTTTACATTTTGGTCTAGTTGGTTACCCTGTGACTGAGGTCTCTTACGGATCTGAGAAAAGTTGTAAACTTGCAGTTTGTCCAGCTTTGGTTCTTGTTATAAGGATGGATTAATGTTTTGTTCAGGTCTCTACTTCCCATGTAGAAACCAGAATTCTCCTCCTTCTGTTTTTCATGTGACTTTTCATTTACCTAAGTTCGGGAAATGTTATTAGAAACAAAAATCATTTGCTAACCTAGGAAACCTCTCCACAAAGGTAGAAAAAGAAAACAGTTTTATTACTGAATGAGCATTAAACTGGAGTGTGATACATATCACAGGCAATCTAAAAAGAACGCAAAGACAGAAAGAAATCTTACCCTTTTATACAACCAAGCAGATACAACCTATTATATACTTGTTCCCAAGTAAACAATAAACAATAACAAGCCTCAAGTAAGAGGACTTGACAGCATCCTTTCTCACACAAAGTGCATCCAAAATTCACCTGGTAATTGGAGTGACCATTTGTGTTCGGTAATGGTCTTTATCCAAAAGAAAAAAAATTTCCTGGATCTTTATGACACGAGCTAGGTTTGCAACTTTAGAGCCAGATACCAGCTAAACTTAGGCTCCCGTCCTCCGTGGAAACTGGGATAGGGGCACTATTTTCCTTGATGATTGCATTTCAAATCATGGCTCCCTGGTCCTTGAAGAAACATTACTGGGTTGTAGAACTAAAAAAGAGGCTTACTTAGCTTTTAAAAAGATTTACATACATTTCAAAGAGGCAGAGAAAGATTTTATAATTACTGAAATTCTACAGTAAATGCTTTAAGAAGAGGAAGGGGGAGGAGCCTGTTTCCCTGTTTGCACCAGGGAGAATTGATTTTTTTTCTTATTTTTAATTTGTATTTTTTCTTACACCTGTAAACATCAGGAATGCAGCCCGCAGAAAGGTTTACACAATATATTTAAATGCTTTGGTTTACTTGAGATTTACAACAATCCTGTGAGGTAAGCCAGAAAATAATGATTTCTATTGGTCCAGTTTAGTAGATGAGGAAATTAAGATGCAGAGAAGCCAGCTGAATTGTGCAATTACACACTTCTAAGAAGAAATAAAACCAAGGCCTCTCAAATCCAGCTTCTCTGGAGCTGTCTCCAGTCCTGCCACTCTATACTACCTTCTCAAAAGCTTATATATTAATAATCCCGAGTTTATGTTTAGGATCAAAGAGTAAACACATGCACACTTCGCAGGTCTCGACAAAAGTTTAGGATATATAATTTAGCCATATTAAATGTACCCTTGATTGGTTCAGTTGACAAGTAATTTGGCTGAGAGCAAAAGAGCCAACAGTGTTAATATTTTTTGATACATTTATTATCAATACACACATCTCACCTCATTTATGCCTTCAAAAAATATTTATTGAATGTCTATTATGTACCACATATCATTTTAGGGGCTGGGGAAGCAGTAATGAATCAAAATGATCAATTCCCTGCCCACATGAAGCTTATATTCTAGTGGGTGGAATAATACTTAAAAATACATAAAATATGTATATATATACACACAGTGATTGCAATATATACAGTGTAGAAAGCCAAAGACCAAAACAAGAAACAGGGGACAATATGTGTTAGGAGGATATAAGAGCTTTTTTTTTTTTTTTTTTTGGCAAAGGCCTGAAGAAAGCTAAGAATAAGCCATGATGATACCTAGGGAAAAAGCAAATAAGTAGGGAAAAAATAGGTAAAATGTTCTTGAAGCAATACTATGTTTGTGTATTCAAGTAAAAGCAAAGAAGATATGTGACTGGCGCTGAGTCCAGGAGGAAAGAGAGGTAGAAGAGGCCAGGTTATTAAGAGCCTTATAAGTGAGATCAGAAGCCTTTGTGTTTTGAGAAAATGACATTGATCAAACATTTAAGAAAGTTCACTCTGGCTGAGAAGACACTACAGTGGGTCTAGGGCACCAGCATTGAGACCAGATAGGAAACTATTGCAGTTCAGCTGAATTCATGGTACCATATAGGGGGAAATGTCCCTGCTTTACCTTATTGTTATAGTTTTAAAATTCACTTTTTGTCAAAATGTTTTTTAAAATTTATTACAGTGGTAATAGTTAGATTTATGATACCATGTAAATAGAAAATATGGACTTTAATACATCAGAAGGGCATTTGCTTAGGAAACATTTCATGTAGAAAAATAACTTCACATTTGCCTAGGATAGGCTGAGACCATGATAGAATGAGTAGTAAGAGCACTCTGAGCTGTGTTTTTCAAATAAGAATTTACTTGATAGTTTATCAAGTAGACAACAAGTGGAGAGAAAGATAGAGTTTGCACATCCAAATTCATCTTGTAGTAACATTTGCGATTGTGATTAAGAAGAGATGTACTGAAGTAAATTCCTATCTGCTTAAGAACTGACAAAACTTGATTTAGATTTGTCAGTTTCTCAGTATTACTGAAATATGTATTGGTCCACTCATAAATAATTGCAGAATATCTTCCACAAATTCAGTAACATTTTTTCTGCATGGTGCCTCTATTTCTATCTTAAATGTGACAAATTATAGAATATATGATTCCTCAACTTTCGGATAGTCTTCAAATTCCTTTGGATGTTAAGTAAATTTATTCAAAGGACTTTTAAGTCGCTTTATAATTTTACTAAGATCTGAAATACAATTTCTAGGCTCTTTCTACTTTATTAGTTTGAAATAACTAACTGAAGGCTTTGGAAGACAAATCAGTATCTAAAAATGTTTCCCCTTTTTCTTTTGTTAGAGTAAAACAAAGTAAATGTTGAGATCTCTTTGTCACCTATAGATTTCTCATTACCCTCATAGCATTCCATTGTTTGCTACATCCTTAATTGAAGGACTATTATAAACACTCATGACCATCGATCTTAGTAAGCTCATGTAATTTAATAGACTTCTTGTGGGGTAGTTGTTCCTCAAGAAAAAGTTGCTCTTTATTGTTCAGTTTATTTTCACATTAATGGTTGTTGGAGAAGCTGCATCTATTTTTTTCTTTTCTTTTCTGACAGCTTTTAACTTCTCCTCCTTTTTGTATTTATTTTATTATTATTATTTAAAGAATCTAGATCCTACCTTCATCTTTTACATAGATTTAACAATAAGAATGGCTAAGGTAAAGATGTCACTGACATCCCCATGACCACAACATAAATTCAGTCCAAATTAAAAGCCATCATCTTCCAGGCTTCCATTTCTTTGACCTACACCTAGGTATTTTTCTTTCTCATTTGAGTATACAAAGCCAAACTTCTTCACTTCCATACTCTTTTTCTAAGATCATAAAAACTTAAGTCCCTATTCCATAAATACACTCATTCAACACAATTTATATGTAGAATATATGAATCAGTTGTATCATCAGAAAAGGCAAAGGAATATGCATTGAATCTTGGGATCAGATACCACTGAGAGCTATAATGAACCTTTCGGATTATTTATACCAGCAATTTTATTTTATTGGTAAGGAAGTTCAAAGGTCTGAGAAGTTAAGCAGCATACTTCAGGATACACAACAAAGTGCAAGTACTGAATTGGAACACTGGTATCTTGACTGCCATTTCATGTTTCTGCTACTACACCACAATGATTTCACCTACATAAGTAGTCATAGTAACAGTATAATGAAACAATACTTCAAAAAGGAGAATTAAGATTATGTTGATGATAATTATATTACTAAGCATCTGCTTGGATATGCCATTCTTTCTTTCATCCAAATTACTAAAATAGAATACAAAGCACTTAAAAAGATACAACTGCTAGATTATAGTAACTTATAAAGAAGAAATGACCATGGTTATAATATAAATAATTTCCAGAAATGTACCTAATTATGGAACATTTTCAGAAAGTAAGCATTTGCTTTATAAAAAATTAAGTGGCAAGGTTTTCTCTGATTTGAAAGAGAAGAAATCAAAGGAGGTCAGGAAAAATTGAATATATACTTTTATTTTTGTTTTAAGGAGAGTAAAAATTTTAAGTGGATACTTCTATGTGAACTTTTTAATGTAGAAAGTTATAGAGGCATAAGGAGTTCTAAGAGAGAATCAAATAAAAAGGTAATTCAACAATGAATCCTGTTTATTACATTCTTACTATGTAACAGATGTTTCCTGGCTCTGGGTGGTAAAAGAAAATAAGACCTAGTTTTGGATCTTAGGAATCTCAAGACTAATATTGAAACGAAGTTATACTATTTAGTAAACTACAATATAGGTAGAAATATAGGTAGAAAACGTGATACAGAGGAAGTACAAAAAAGGAATTTGTTTGCTCGACCCGTCAATGTCAAGAAAGGCCCTGCCAAGAAATGATGATTAATATTGTTGTCAAAAGTTAAGAGTTCACCATAGAGACATGAGGAATATTATATCTCAGCAGGGGAAGCAGTCTGTTTAATGGTTTGGGGACATCAAACAACATGACATGTTTGAGCAAGGGCCAAAATTTTTCCTTTTGGATTATGCTTAGAATGTTTCAGGAGATGAGGATATGGAATTAGATGGAGAGTAGGACTTGGGAAGCCTTGTTCTACATAACACATCAAACAGCTTTTTCATGAGAAATGAGACATACACATGGATGGAGAAAAAGAAAAACAAAAGAAATGAACAAATCTGGGTTTATTTTGGTGAAATCTGTTGAAGCAAACCTCAGGATCATGATCTTATATATATTGTAGTGAAAAGTAATGCTTTAGGAAAGACAGAAAGTCATCCACAATCGCATCATCATTTACCTTGACTTCTTGAAAGGTAGTAGCATCACACTCCCCTCTACATGCCCCTGCTCACTTTCGTTTCCATGAAGAACCCCTCACTCCAACTTTTCTTCCTAGATATCTAAGCTCTTTGCTGCCATCATGCCCATAACTCTGTGACTTGAGGATGCAGTGGGATTGTAAAAAATTCCTCAGCAAATAGTAGTGCAGCCAGGGAAAGAGGAATGGTTAAATCCGTTAAGTCAGGGGAGAAAATAGTATGGTTAAAGGCAATGCAAATTGAATAGGAGACTCATGTTTAAGTTGAGGAAAAATGAGGAGAAAGAAGACATAGTGATTTGTGTGAAAGAGACTAGAGGACTAGGGCCGAAATTAAAACCCTTAGAGCTGTATTTTAAACTAAATGCACAAAGTAATTTGAAGCAAAGCTAGTGGAGCAATATATAATAAAGAGTCCAAATTGCGCCTTTTCATAAGCAAAGGTCATGAACCAGTGGCATTTTCTTTGTAATAGGAACCCTATAGGAAATCTAAGATCAATGCTGGATGTAGATTTACTTGCATTAAACATGCTGATTCTACACTATTTTTGAAAGGTTAAGAAAACATGTGAGGAGCCCAATACAAAGAAAAGTGTTTGCATGATTTCTTTTTTGAACCTGAATAGGTTGAAGAAACCCTAGACTGAATCTGTAAAATGACAGTTGGAGCAGACACAGATGGCACCCCACCCATATCCTCTCATCTTTACCATCTTGATTCATACTTGTGAATTTCAAACTGCCAGCTCTTAAATTTATGTGTGTCTTTTTTTTGGGGGGGGGGGGGCTGGGGCTTGTTTTGCAGCTAGGCAGCAGACCAGAAATTATAGGCAATTAATAGCTCCCAGGACAGCTACATGTAAAAGAATGAAATTACAACACTCCATAACACCATACACAAAAATAAACTCAAAATGGATTAAAGACCTAAATGTAAGGCCAGACACTATCAAACTCTTACAGAAAAACATAGGCAGAACACTCTATGACATAAATCACAGCAAGATCCTTTTTGACCCACCTCCTAGAATAATGGAAATAAAAACAAAAATAAACAAATGGGACTTAATGAAACTTAAAAGCTTTTGCACAACAAAGGAAACCATAAACAAGACGAAAAGACAACCCTCAGAATGGGAGAAAATAGTTGCAAATGAAGCAACTGACAAAGGAGTAATCTCCACAATTTACAAGCAGCTCATGCAGCTCAATAACAAAGAAACAAACAACCCAATCCAAAAATAGGCAGAAGAACTAAATAGACATTTCTCCAAAGAAGACATACAGATGGCCAAGAGGCAAATGCTCAACATCATTAATCATTAGAGAAATGCAAATCAAAACTACAATGAGATATCATCTCACACTGGTCAGAATGGCCATCATCAAAAAATCTAGAAACAATAAACGCTGGAGAGGGTGTGGAGAAAATGCAACACTCTTGCACTGTTGGTGGGAATGTAAATTGATACAGCCACTATGGAGAACAGCATAGACGTTCCTTAAAAAACTACAAATAGAACTACCATACGACCCAGCAATCCCACTACTGGGCATATACCCTGAGAAAACCATAATTCAAAAAGAGGCATGTACCACAATGTTCATTGCAGCTCTATTTACAATAGCCAGGACATGGAAGCAACCTAAGTGTCCATCAACAGAGGAATGGATAAAGAAGATGTGGCACATATATATAATGGAATATTACTCAGCCATAAAAAGAAACGAAATTGAGTTATTTGTAGTGAGGTGGATGGACCTAGAGTCTGTCATACAGAGTGAAGTAAGTCAGAAAGTGAAAAACAAATACTGTGTGCTAACGCATATATATGGAATCTAAAAAAAAAAAATCCTCCTGAAGAACCTAGGGGCAGGACAGGAATAAAGAAGCAGATGTAGAGAATGGGCTTGAGGACATGGGGAGTGGGAGGGTAAGCTGGGACGAAGTGAGAGAGTGGCATGGACATGTGTACACTACCAGATGTAAAATAGATAGTTAGTGGGAAACAGCCACATAGCACAGGGAGATCAGCTCGGTGCTTTGTGACCACCTAGAGGGGTGGGATAGGGAGGGTGGGAGGGAGACGCATGAGGGAGGAGATATGGGGATATATGTATATGTAGAGCTGATTCACTTTGTTATAAAGCAGAAACTAACACACGATTGTCAAGCAATTATACTCCAATAAAGATGTTAAAAAAAAGAATGCAAAGTGGTAAATTTTGAAATCTAATTTTATATTTAATATTTAAAAAATCTCCCTGTAACCAAAGGCTACCCCCATTAGAACAGTGGTAAGGATTCAGGTGTTATTATATCTCACTGATTCCTTATTTACAGGATATTAGAGAATATAAAATATGCTTCATCAGAGAAGGAAATGAATGCTTATTATTGTGCCATTGACAAGCTGAGAACCTTGGGGTCAGAGCAATCAAGAACATCTACCTGTCACATACTAACGGTAAGTGTGTGTAAAATGTAAGAGGAAGGAAGATTTTTCCTAACCCTACAGCTTTCATTATATTCACCTATCTGTCCTTTATATCTTTGATTAATTCCATTTAGGGGCACATAGATGTTTTCACAGACAGTTTATTTTGATACACAAAATGGAAAAACAAAGAACCTTTTTTTTTTTTGCTTAAGCTTTAACTTCCAATCGAAGAAACTCACCTGGAATAAGTTTTACAATAGTGAGTACATTTTGTGAGTCAATTGTCACTTAAAACATATAATTCCTGAAACAAATTGGTTTACTTGGATTTTAATTTTTGTCCTACTGTTTACTTTCTCCCAATAAAATATGCACCAGATGGATGTTAAGAAAATGGATTGAGTGAGACAATACAATTTTGCAAAGGTGATTTCTCCTCAAGTAAATCCATTCATATTACTTCACCAAAAGTTTATGTCTAAGGAGGAGAAAATCAACTATACAAATGACTAACTATTAAACAGAACATATAATGTTTAGGGACAATTCTCTATAGGTCACTCTCATTTCTGCGTATCTTGTGAGGCACTGGCTGCCCTTTGTTTGATCTTTTCAACAAAGTCTGTGTATCAAACAGCCTTGGAAGTTATAAATAACGTCTCCAGAGCAGGGGGGAGGCATACTTTCTGCCCATTATACAAAATTCAGGTTTCCTAAGCACAGGGCTCCTTTCCTGCAATGCAACTCACTGTATGTTCTGGTGTCACCTGGACCTCTCCATGTCACTCTCTGGTTACTGGGACTTGGGTAACCAGTGTAAGAAAATGCATATACTCTGGCTACTACTATTGCTTTGAGTAATAACGTTCTTTATCTCTTACCCAAGCGTCTTGTGTTTTCTGCCAGCATCCATGAAACTGTGACGGGCTAACTTGTTAGCTTGCAAGAAGAATAAAAATATTAGCTTCTTCACAGCTCTTGATAGCAACCAAATACCTCTGTTTTCCTATTTGCAAACAAAAAACAAACAAAATTAACCTTTAAAATAGCATTTAAAATTTTCCTTTTGCTCCTAGTTTTGTTTTAATATGTATCATAATTCTGAATTTCTTCAAATCATTTATCTAGCTTCAAATATATCATTAAAATGTGAGATATGTAACACGATGAAGAGTGATACTAAATCAAGGAATATAGTTTTGATATCAGTTATTTATCAAAGTGTCTCTACAACCATTTTAACTTGTCTCCTTGTAGCACTGTGTTCTTTTTTTAACAGACATCAAATTCTCTGAGGTTAAGTAATGATGATAAAATTGAACTCTCTATTGTTACATATACATTATTTTTACTTGTTTATATCCATATTTTTTACTTTAAATGTTGTCAAAACTGTAAGAATAACATATATGTGTATACCTTACACATGTATACATTATTTAGATCTAAATTTATATATATTTCAGTATTATTTATATACTTACGTTATATATAAATTTATATATTTTTATTAACATAATTTGAGGAATATGTGTGAATATTTAAGCCACATCACTATAAGCTCCTTTGCTAATTACTTATCTAAATCTGAATTTCTTCTGTATTTAAGCAGAATAAACAATTTAAAATTGTAGGCAACAAATTAATTCTACTCATAATTTGCATTAATTATCTTATATAATTATCTAAAATAGTTGTACACAATGTTCGTATGGTGTTTTATGCAAGAACATGGGGGAAACAAAGGTATTTAACTACTGAAAAATTTCATGACTTTCTGTCATAGGCTTTTGTCCTTTCCCCTTCCCCATGTATTTTCTCTTTTTAATTTTAAGTACTGCACAATTTCAAACATGTGCTCCTATGGAGGAGAAGGGACATGCAGTTTTATATCCAGGTGTGATGCGACAGATATCATCACTGAGTTCTATATACACAGAACAGTATTACCAATTCCATTTCATAGTTATCTATACTACTATAGTGCTTGCTAGAGCAGGGAATATCTTCTCCCTGGATTTCATCAGCATCAGGATTAATTTGCTGGCCTCAGTGTTGACCAGGATACTGGTGCTGGGGTTAGAGATCTGGACATCATCACAAAGCTATTTCTATCACCAAACAACAAGGACTACTCTAAAGAATAGGCACAGTTTTAGTAAATCATTTTTATGCAGTTGCACTTGATGTCATTACGGGAAACTTGGAAGCTAGAATTAGAGGACATTTTTGATCCTTTAAGAAACTTTCCTAGCTCAGCAGACTATGAATACTGTTAAATCTCTTTCAGAGACAGTATCAGCATGATGGCATGCTTAGGATTAGACCCTAAAATCTCATTTAAGTCAACGTGAAAAAAGAGATTTTGGACATTCACTACAGTGCTATCAGTTTGAGAATGTTTGAAGTCTGTGCTTCCTCTTCTATTATTCCTGTTTTTAGATTAGAGACTCGAGAAAGGCAATGCTAACATTTGTCCCTAATTGCTAGGCAGTATGCTAAAAAATAAAGATAAGCAGAAAATAAAACAAAAATGTTGATGGTTGTTATATCTAAGTTATATGATGATAGAAGTATATTTTTTGTTCTTTAAAGCTAATTCTATATTGCCAAAAACCACAACTCATTCTCAAGCCTAATCCCTGGAGACAGATGTAGAAACAGAATTCATAATTGGTTAAGTCTTAAAGAATGGGGCAGAGATTAAGAATATGGTAAATATTAGCACATGAGATACTGTCCTAAGACGTTGGGTTGTTGCTGATGGGTAGAGAGAGGTTCACTGATGAGATATGGAGTTTAGGGATAACAGAAGTAGTAGAGATGGGGTAGGATGCCTGTTACATGAATTACTTGCTAAAATAAGTTAGATCTTAATAGCTGGTTTGTGGTTAAAAATGTGAATATCAAAATATGATCTACATGAGAATGACCATATCAAATGCCTGGGTAAAGCCCAGTGATCAATATGGTGAGCAGTCTCAAAGAGGAGTAGTCTATTTTTTTTTTTTTTTTTTTTGCGGTATGCGGGCCTCTCACTGTCGTGGCCTCTCCCGCCGCGGAGCACAGGCTCCGGACGCACAGGCTCAGCGGCCATGGCTCACGGGCCCAGTCGCTCCACGGCATGTGGGATCCTCCCGGACCAGGGCACGAACCCGCGTCCCCCGCATCGGCAGGCGGACTCTCAACCACTGCGCCACCAGGGAAGCCCAGGAGTAGTCTATTTTGAGCAGAATACCACCTACCTGTGAAATGAACAGTCAAAAAGCTTATCTTTCTGTAACAAGGTATAGATAATATACAAATATCTCACGCACTACATCTGACTCTCTTCTTTGGGGCTTATGCCTTGAGGCCACATAAACGTGTTTGCCGTAAGTTAGTTTATTATTCTCTTTCATTTTAAGTAACTTATTGAATATTTCCTGTACTTTTATGGTAATTTTACAGTAACTTGCTTCCATTATGGTAATAATGAACGTTTATCAGCAACACTGTACATAGTTAAACTACCTACTTTTTTTTAACAGTCTGGCTTCAAAAATTGTTCATCTAGAACTTATCTAGCCTTAATTACAAAGCAATGTTACCTTGTTCTTTTTGTTATTGTGATATTTGGGATTGGGTTAATTATGACCAACAAATATTAGGAATCGATTCTAGATGAAGGAGTAAGATGAGCTCTGAAACGTCTAAGAGATAGAAAGATCAGTTGAAGAATGTATATACAATACCATCACATCCATGTAAAAAGGGAAAATGCATGGAAAATTACTCAAATACTTGGTGTATACAAAGCTAAGAAGGATTAAGTAATAGTTAACTTCTGCTTCATCAATGCATTAAATAAAGTGGATAATTCAACATTATCAGTAAAAATTGGGTATTCCTGTTTTCTTAAAGTTCATGTTGTTCTATTCTGAATCATATCTTATTCTTATAATTCTTATACAATATTCATAGAGACTATTCACAAAACCTAAATGTACAAATGCATACACATCCCCGTCAAGATATAGTATTATTCCACCACCTCACAAAGATCAGTCATGCCTTTCCCAGCCAATTCCAATAGACCACCTCCACGTTATTCCTCTTCCACAGTTCTGATTTCAACTATAGATTTGATTGGCTCATTCTAGAATTTTTAACAGCTTTATTAACATGTAACTGACATATAATAAACTGAATATATTGAAAGCACAAAATTTGATCAATTTTGGCATATGAATACATTCACATAACAACCAGCACAATCAACATAATGAATATATCCGCCACCCCCAAAAGGTTCCTCATGCTCCTTCGTAACCTCTTTCACATCCCTCCCAGTCCACAGGCAACCACGGAATGATATTCTTTACGTCACTATACATTCGTCTTCATTTCCAAGAATTGCATATAAATGAAATAATACAGTATGAGTTAAGTTGTTATGTTCTTTCACTCAAAATAATTATTTAGAGAGTCATGTATGTTATAGCATGTATCAATAGTTTGTTCCATTGTATGTATACACCACAGTTTGTTTATCTATTCCTCTGTTGATGGACATTTGAGTTCTTTCCAGTTTTTCACTATTACAAATAAAGATGCTATGAACTTTCATATAAACATCTTCGCACGGATATAAGCTTTCATTTCTCTCAGGTAAATACCTGGTGGTATAATAGCTAGGTCATGTTGCAGGTGTATGGTTAACTTTTTAAGAAACCGCCAAACTGTTCTCCAAAGTGGATGTACCAACTTACATCCTCACTAGCAATCTCTGAGAGCTCCTTCACATCCTTGGCAATACTTGGTATGAGCAGTCTTTTTACGTGCATATTCTGACATGTGTGTAGTGGTATCTCATTGGGATTTTAATTTTTATTTCCCTAATGATTAATGATGTTGAGCATCTTTTCATGTGCTTCTTTGTCATTCTTAACTGTCTTTCGGTGAACTGTTTAAACCTTTTGACCATTTATATTGGGTTAAATGTTTTCTTATTATTGAGCTTTAAAAGTTCTTTATAAATGCTGGGTAGCTTTTTACCATATATATGTTTTGAAAATATTTTCTCCCACTCTATTACTTGTCTTTTCATTCTCTTAGCACTGTCTTTTTGAAGAACAGATGTTGTTAATTCTAGTGGCATCCAATTTATCAATTTGTTCTTTTATGAATTGTCCTTTTGAAGTAGTATCCAAAAAATCTTTGCCTAGCCCAAGAAACCAAAGGCTTCCTTCTATGTTTCCTTCTAGCAGTTTTATAGTTATGGATTTTACGTTTAGATCTGTGATCCATTTTTGGTTATTTTTCTTGTACAGTGAAAGTAATGGATCAAAGTGTGTGTGTATATTTCCAATTGTTCCAGTATCATTTTTTGAAAAGACTATCTTTTCTTCACTGAATTGCCTTTGTACCACTGTTGATAATCAGTTGCTCATATATGTGAGAGTCTATTGCCAGTCTTTCTGTTCTGTTCCACTGAGCTATTTGTCTATCTTTACAAAAGTACCACATTGTCTTGATTATCATACTTTATAACGTCTTGACATGAGGTAGTGTTAGTCCTCCAAATTTCCTTTTCTTTTTCGAAGTCATTTTGGCTATTCTTGTCCATTGTATTCCCATATAAATTTTAGAGTATATCAATTTCTTTTTTAAAAAAAAGGGCTTCTGGGATTTTGATGGAGATTTTGTTGAACCTAGAGATATTTGGCGGAGAACTGACAACTAAATGGTCTCATTTTCCAAACTCTAACTCCTTTATTTCATTTATTTCCTTTTACTGGGCTGGCAGGTGCCTCTTTTACAGTGTGGAATAAAAAATAGTGATAGTAGCTATTCTTATCTAAATCCCAATTTCCAGTGGTTTTCCACTAAGTATGATATTTGCTATGGAGGGTATTTTTTTGGTAGATATCTATTATCTAGTTTGATATCATCTCTTTTTATCATGAATCAATATTGATTTGTATAAAACTATTTCCTTTATCAACTTGTATATTTGTCTCATTTAATATGTCATTGTGGTATGCCAGCCCTATACTTCTTTGCCCTCAGAGCCACTCCTTACTCTTTCTTTGCTCTGCTCTCTAGTGTTTTGGAGATAACTCCTGCAGGCTTCAGCTCCTAGGTTCTCCAATATTTGGCTACTATCAAGGATCGGGCAACAAGGACACCAGCAGATTATAGTCCAGGAGGACAGAAACAGTCAGACATTTTCTCCTTCTCCCTTTCTCTCTCTGCATCAAGTGGCTTCTCCTTCAATGGTTACATCTTCTCTATGACTCTAGCCCCCAATATATTGGTTAACCACGGTTCTAGATCCTGCTGACCCCAACTCCCAGTCTCCAGTAACACTACCTCTTCTCTTTGTCTCTCTATCCTAGAGATGGGAGTGATTTCCTCAAGTTGTGAAGTATTGGTTTTCCTGACTCTATCCTGTTTGGCTTCTCCATTACTTGAGTAACCAATTTCTTACATTAAATTCTACCTGAGTTATCGACTGAAAGTAACTTCTGTTTTCCTGAATAATCTCTGATAGTTGCATTTTAAATTATTTTGTTTGATTTTCTAATGTGAAATTCTCCTTTCACTCCTAGGAAAAACTCAATTCAGTCATAAGCAGTTAAATGTGTTCAAGTCTCTTATATCATATATAATCAAAACAGAACAAAGCAAAACACACACTGGGACCCTGAAACCTCTCTAAACAATTCTCTACTTCTATCCTCCTCTTCACATCCTTCTCCAAAATAATTTTCTCAACTTACTAGTATCTGTGTGTGTGCATGTATATGTGTGTGTATGTATATATATGTATTAGATATTCAAAACATTCTAAGAACATAGGAATACAGAGACATTCAGCTTGTAAAAATTTCCAGCACTACACATAAAGCTCTATTAGCATTACTTGTGGGAAACACCCCAAGTGGTACTCAGAGGGGTATTTATAGCCTTAAATAAATTTATTTTAAAAATAATGCAACTGCTATGGAAAACAGTATGGAGGTTCCTCAAAAAACTAAAAATATAACTACCATATGATCCAGCAATTCCACTTCTGGGTATTTCTTGGAAGAAAATGAAAATGCTAACTTGAAAAGATATATGCACCCCCATGTTCACAGCAGCATTATTTACAATAGCCAAGGGCAGACTAGGAGAAGATGGCGGAAGAGTAAGATGCGGGGATCACCTTCCTCCCCACAGATACATCAGAAATACATCTACACGTGGAACTGCTCCTATAGAACACCCACCGAACGCTGGCAGAAGACCTCAGACCTCCCAAAAGGCAAGAAACTCCCCATGTACCTGGGCAGGGCAAAAGAAAAAAGAATAAACAGAGACAAAAGAATAGGGACGGGACCTGCACCAGTGGGAGGGAGCCGTGAAGGAGGAAAGGTTCCCACACACTAGAAGCCCCTTCAAGGGCGGAGACTGCGGGTGGCGGAGGGGGAAGCTTCGGAGCCGCGGAGGAGAGCGCAGCCACAGGGTGCGGAGGACGAAGTGGAGAGATTCCTGCACAGAGGTCGGTGCCGACCAGCACTCACCAGCCCCAGAGGCTTGTCTGCTCACCCGCCGGGTCGGGCGGGGCTGGGAGCTGAGGCTCGGGCTTCAGTCGGATCCCAGGAACGGTCTGGAGTTGGCAGAGTGAAAACAGCCTGAAGGGGTTAGTGCACCACGGCTGGCCAGGAGGGAGTCTGGTTGAAGTCTGGAGCTGCCGAAGAGGCAAGAGACCTTTTCTTCCCTCTTGGCCTCCTGGTGCGCGAGCAGAGGGGTTTAAGCGCGCCGCTTAAAGGAGCTCCAGAAACGGGCGCGGAGCTGCTGAAGAGACAAGAGACTTTTTCTTGCCTCTTCGCTTCCTGGGGCGCGAGGAGAGGGGATTAAGGGCACCGCGTAAAGGAGCTCCAGAAACGGGCACGAGCCGCGGCTATCGGCATGGACAACAGAGACGGGTGTGGGACGCTAGGGTTGCTACTGCAGCCACCAAGAGGCCTGTGTGCGAGCACAGGTCACTCTCCACACCGCCCCTCCCGGGAGCCTGTGCAGCCCGCCACTACCGGTGTCCCGGGATCCAGGGACAGCTTCCCCGGGGAAAATGCACAGTGCGCCTCGGGCAGGTGCAGCGTCACGCCGGCCTCTGATGTCGCAGGCTCGCCCCGCATCCGTGCCCCTCCCACCCCCACGGCCTGTGCTAGAGCCCCTGAATCAGCTGCTCCTTTAAGCCCGTCCTGTCTGAGCGAACGGCAGATGCCCTCGGAAGACCTACACGCAGAGGCGGGGCCAAGTCCAAAGCTGAACCCCAGGAGCTGTGCGAACAAAGAGGAGAGAGGGAGGTCTTTGCCAGCAGCCTCAGAAGCAGTGGATTAAAGTTCCACAGTCAAGTTGAAGTGCCCTGCATCTGTGGAAAACCTGAATAGACAGCGAAATATCCCAAGTTGAGGAGGTGGACTTTGGGAGCAAGATATACTATTATTTTCCCCTTTTTTCTTTTTGTGAGTGTGTATGTGTGTGCTGCTGTGTGAGATTTTGTCTGTTTAGCTTTGTTTTCAACATTTGTCCTAGGGTTACACCGACCCTCTTTTTTTTGGTTTTTTTTTTTAATAGAAATTTTTCTTCTTAATAATTGTTTTTAATTTTAATAACTATATTTTATACTACTTTACTTTGTCTTCTCCCTTTCTTTCTTCCTTTCTTCCTTCCTTTCTTCCCTCCTTCCTTCCTTCCTTCCTCCCTTCCTCCCTTCCTTCCTTTCTTCCTTCCTTTCTTCCTTCATCCCTTCCTTTCTTCCTCCCTCCCTTCTGTTCTTCCTTCCTTCCTTCCCTCCCTTCCTCCTTCCTTCCTTTCTTTCCTTTCTATTTTTTTCTCCCTTTTATTTTGAGCCGTGTGGATTAAAGGCTCTTGGCACTCCAGCCAGGTGTCAAGGCTTTGTCTCTGAGGTGGGAGAACCAACCTCAGGACACTGGTCCACAAGAGACCTCCCAGCTCCACATAATATCAAATGGTGAAAATCTCCCAGAGATCTCCATCTCAACACCAAGACCCAGCTTCACTCAAGGACCAGCAACGAACAGTGCTGGACACCCTATGCTCAACAAAGAGCAAGACAGGTCTACAGCCCCATCCATTAGCAGAGAGGCTGCCTAAAATCATAATAAGGCTACCAACATCCCCATACACACCACCAGACGTGGACCTGCCCACCAGAAAGACAAGATCCAGCCTCATCCACCAGAACAGAGGCACTAGTCCCCCGAACCAGGAAACCTGCTCAACCCACTGAACCAACCTCAGCCACTGGAGACAGCCACCAAAAACAGAGGGAACTAAGAACCTGCAGCCTGCAAAAAGGAGACCCCAAACACAGTAAGATAAGCAAAATGAGAAGACAGAAAAACACACAGCAGATGAAGGAGCAAGATAAAAACACACCAGACCTAACAAATGAAGAGGTAATAGGCAGTCTACCTGAAAAAGAATTCAGAATAATGATAGTAAAGATGATCCAAAATCTTGGAAATAGAATAGACAAATTGCAAGAAACAGTTAACAAGGACCTAGAAGAAATAAAGAGGAAGCAAGCAATGATGAGCAACACAATAAATGAAATGAAAAATACTCTAGATGGGATCAATAGCAGAATAACTGAGGCAGGAGGACGGATAAGTGACCTGGAAGATAAAATAGTGGAAATAACTACTGCAGAGCAGAAGAAAGAAAAAAGAATGAAAAGAACTGAGGACAGTCTCAGAGACCTCTGGGACAACATTAAACGCACCAACATTCGAATTATAGGGATCCCAGAAGAAGAAGAGAAAAAGAAAGGAACTGAGAAAATATTTGAAGAGATCATAGTTGAAAACTTCCCTAATATAGGAAAGGAAATAGTCAATCAAGTCCAGGAAGCACAGAGAGTCCCATACAGGATAAACCCAAGGATAAACACGCCAAGACACATAATAATCAAACTGTCAAAAATTAAATACAAAGAAAACAGATTAAAAGCAGCAAGGGAAAAACAACAAATAGGGCTTCCCTGGTGGCGCAGTGGTTGGGAGTCTGCCTGCCGATGCAGGGGACGCGGGTTCATGCCCCGGTCCGGGCGGATCCCACGTGCCGTGGAGCGGCTGGGCCCATGAGCCATGGCTGCTGAGCCTGCGCATCCGGAGCCTGCGCTCCACAACGGGAGAGGCCACGGCAGTGAGCGGCCCACGTGCCGAAAAACAAACAAACAAACAAACAAACAAAACCAACAAATAACACACAAGGGAATCCCCATAAGGTGAACATCTGATCTTTCAGCAGAAACTCTACAAGCCAGAAGGGAGTGGCAGGACATATTTAAAGTGATGAAGGAAAAAAACCTACAACCAAGATTACTCTACCCAGCAAGGATCTCATTCAGATTTGATGGAGAAATTAAAACCTTTACAGACAAGCAAAAGCTGAGACAGTTCAGCACCACCAAACCAGCTTTACAACAAATGCTAAAGGAACTTCTCTAAGCAAGAAACATAAGAGAAGGAAAAGACCTACTAGAACAACCCGAAACAATTAAGTAAATGGTAATAGGAACGCACATATCAATAATTACCTTAAATGTAAATGGATTAAATGCTCCCACCAAAAGACACAGACTGGCTGAATGGATACAAAAACAGGACCCATATATATGCTGTCTACAAGAGACCCACTTCAGACCTAGGGACACTTACAGGCTGAAAGTGAGGGGATGGAAAAAGATATTCCATGCAAATGGAAATCAAAAGAAAGCTGGAGTAGCAAGTCTCATATCAGACAAAATAGACTTTAAAATAAAAACTATTACAAGAGACAAAGAAGGACACTACATAATGATCAAGGGATCGATCCATGAAGAAGATATAACAATTGTAAATATTTATGCACCCAACATAGGCGCACCTCAATACATAAGGCAAATACTAACAGCCATAAAAGGGGAAATCGACAGTAACACAATCATAGTAGGGGACTTCAACACCCCACTGTCACCAATGGACAGATCATCCAAAATGAAAATAAATAAGGAAACACAAGCTTTAAATGATACATTATACAAGATGGATTTACTTGATATTTATAGGACATTCCATCCAAAAACAACAGAATACACATTTTTCTCAAGTGCCCATGGAACATTCTCCAGGATAGATCATATCTTGGGTCACAAATCTAGCCTTGGCAAATTTAAGAAAATTGAAATCGTATCAAGTATCTTTTCTGACCACAACGCTATGAGGCTATATATCAATTACAGGAAAAGATCTGTAAAAAATACAAACACATGGAGGCTAAACAATACATTACTTAATAACGAAGTGATCACTGAAGAAATCAAAGAGGACATCAAAAAGTACTTAGGAACAAATGACAATGGAGACACGACGACCCAAAACCTATGGGATACAGCAAAAGCAGTTCTAAGAGGGAAGTTTATAGCAATACAATCATACCTTAAGAAACAGGAAGCATCTCAAATAAACAACTTAACTTTGCACCTAAAGCAATTAGAGAAGGAAGAACAAAAAAACCCCAAAGTTAGCAGAAGGAAAGAAATCATAAAGATCAGATCAGAAATAAATGAAAAAGAAATGAAGGAAACAATAGCCAAGATCAATAAAAGTAAAAGCTGGTTCTTTGAGAAGATAAATAAAATTGATAAATCATTAGCCAGACTCATCAAGAAAAAAAGGGAGAAGACTCAAATCAATAGAATTAGAAATGAAAAAGGAGATGTAACAACTGACTCTGCAGAAATACAAAAGATTATTAGAGATTACTACAAGCAACTCTATGCCAATAAAATGGACAACCTGGAAGAAATGGACAAATTCTTCGAAATGCACAAGCTGCCGAGACTGAACCAGGAAGAAATGGAAAATATGAACCGACCAATCACAAGCACTGAAATTGAAACTGTGATTAAAAATCTTCCAAGAAACAAAAGCCCAGGACCAGATGGCTTCACAGGTGAATTCTATCAAACATTTAGAGAAGAGCTAACACCTATCCTTCTCAAACTCTTCCAAAAGATAGCAGAGGGAGGAACACTCACAAACTCATTCTTTGAGGCCACCATCACCCTGATACCAAAACCAGACAAAGACGTCACAAAGAAAGAAAACTATAGGCCAATATCACTGAGGAACATAGATGCAAAAATCCTCAACAAAATACTAGCAAACAGAATCCAACAGCACATTAAAAGGATCATACACCATGATCCAGTGGGGTTTATTCCAGGAATGCAAGGATTCTTCAATATACGCAAATCAATCAACGTGATACACCATATCAACAAACTGAAGGAGAAAAACCATATGATCATCTCAATAGATGTGGAAAAAGCTTTTGACAAAGTTCAACACCCATTTATGATAAAAACCCTCCAGAAAGTAGGCATAGAGGGAACTTTCCTCAATATAATAAAGGCAATATATGACAAACCCACAGCCAGCATTGTTCACAATGGTGAAAAACTGAAACCATTTCCACTAAGATCAGGAACAAGACAAGGTTGCCCACTCTCACCACTCTTATTCAACCTAGTTTTGGAAGTTCTAGCTGCAGCAATTAGAGAAAATAAAGAAATAAAAGGAATCCAAACAGGAAAAGAAGAAGTAAAGCTGTCACTGTTTGCAGATGACATGATACTATACATAGAGAATACTAAGGATGCTACCAGAAAACTAGTAGAGCTAATCAATGAATTTGGTAAAGTAGCTGGCTACAAAATTAATGCACAGAAGTCTCTGGCATTCTTATACACTAATGATGAAAAATCTGAGAGGGAAATTAAGAAAACACTCCCATTTACCATTGCAACAAAAAGAATAAAATATCTAGGAATAAACCTACCTAAGGAGACAAAAGACTTGTATGCAGAAAACTATAAGACACTGATGAAAGAAATTAAAGATGACCCAAATAGGTGGTGAAATATACCATGTGCTTGGATTGGAAGAATCAACATAGTGAAAATGATTCTATTACCCAAAGCAATCTACAGATTCAATGCAATCCCTATCAAATTATCACTGGCATTTTTTACAGAACTAGAACAAAAAATTTCACAATTTGTATGGAAACACAAAAGACCCCGAATAGCCAAAGCAATCTTGAGAATGGAAAATGGAGCTGGAGGAATCAGGGTCCCTGACTTCAGACTATACTACAAGGCCACAGTAATCAAGACAGTATGGTACTGGCACAAAAACAGAAATATAGATCAATGGAACAGGACAGAAAGCCCAGAGATAAACCCACACACATATGGTCACCTTATCTTTGATAAAGGAGGGAAGGATATACAGTGGAGAAAAGACAGCCTCTTCAATAAGTGGCACTGGGAAAACTGGACAGCTACCTGTAAAAGTATGGAATTAGAACACTCCCTGACACCACACACAAAAATAAACTCAAAATGGGTTAACGACCTAAATCTAAGGCCAGACACTATCAAACTCTTAGAGGAAAACAGAGGCAGAACACTCTATGACATAAATCACAGCAAGATCCTTTTTGACTCATCTCCTAGAGAAATGGAAATAAAAACAAAAATAAACAAATGGGACGTAATGAAATTTAAAAGCTTTTGCACAGCAAAGGATACCATAAACAAGACCAAAAGACAACCCTCAGAATGGGAGAAAATATTTGCAAATGAAGCAACTGACAAAGGATTAATATCCAAAATTTATAAGCAACTCAGGCAGCTCAATAACCAAAAAACAAACAACCCAATCCAAAAATGGGCAGAAGAACTAAATAGATATTTCTCCAAAGAACATATACAGATTGCCAACAAACACATTAAAGAATGCTCAACATCATTAATCATTAGAGAAATGCAAATCAAAACTGCAATGAGATATCATCTCACACCGGTCAGATTGGCCATCATCAAAAACTCTAGAAACAATAAATGCTGGAGAGGGTGTGGAGAAAAGGGAACACTCTTGCACTGCTGGTGGGAATGTAAAATGATACAGCCACTATGGAGAACAGTATGGAGGTTCCTTAAAAAACTACAAATAGAACGACCATATGACCCAGCAATCCCACTACTAGGCATATACCCTGACAAAACCATAATTCAAAAAGAGTCATGTACCAAAATGTTCACTGCAGCTCTATTTACGATAGCCAGGACATGGAAGCAACCTAACTGTCCATCAACAGATGAATGGATAAGGAAGATGTGGCACATATATACAATGGAATATTACTCAGCCATAAAAAGAAATTAAACTGAGTTATTTGTAATGAGGTGGATAGACCTGGAGTCTGTCATACAGAGTGAAGTAAGTCAGAAGGAGAAAAACAAATACCGTATGCTAACACATATATATGGAATCTAAAAAAAAAAAAAGTCATGAAGAGATTAGTGGTAGGATGGGAATAAAACACAGACCTACTAGAGCATGGACTTGAGGATACGGGGAGGGGGAAGGGTAAGCGGTGACGATGTGAGAGAGTGGCAGGGACATATACACACTACCAAATGTAAATTAGATAGCTAGTGGGAAGCTGCAGCATAGCACAGGGAGTTCACCTCTGTGCTTTGTGACCACCTAGAGGGGTGGGATAGGGAGGGTGGGAGGGAGGGTGACGCAAGAGGGAAGAGATATGGGAACATATGTATATGTATAACTGATTCACTTTGTTGTAAAGGAGAAACTAACACACTATTGTAAAACAGTTATACTCAAATAAAGATGTTAAAAAAAAAAAAGCTTGAAGGCAAAAATTTTGCCTTGTTCACCTTTCTATTCTCAGTGCCTAGTATACGGTCTGGCATATATTAAGGACAGCATAGATATTTGGTAATGAATAAATGAATAATGATTTTACCTTTAAAAAAAACAATAGCCAAGATATGGAACAACCTAGATGTCCACCAACAGATGAATGGATAAAGAAAATATCATATATATATATATATATATACATATATATAATGTAATATTATTCAGCTATAAAAAGAAGAAAATCTTGCCATTTGCAACAACATGGATAGACCCTGAGGGAATTATGTTAAGTGAAATAAGTCAGAGAAAGGCACTTATATGTGGAAAGTGGAATCAAAAAAAAAAAAAAAATGAACTCAATGATACAGAGAACCTACTGGTTGGTGGTTGCCAAAACCAGGGGGTGGAGAGTGGGCAAAATGGGTAAAGGTAGTCAAAAGGTACAAACTTCCAGCTATAAAATAAATAAGTCCCGGGTATATAATGTACAGTGTGGCAACATGGTTAATAATACTGTGTGTGTATATCTGAAAGATGCTAAGAGGGTAGATCTTAAAAGTTCTCATCACAAGAAAAATTGTAACCATGTGTGGTGATGGGTGTTAACTAGACTTACTGTGGTGATCATTTCACAATATATACAAAAAATGAATCATTATGTTGTATACCTGAAACTATTATGATGTTATATGTCAGTTATAACTCAATATAAAAATAAAATCCATTAAAGAGAATAGAAAGCATAGAGACCACAGGAATAAGAAATTAGGGAAAAGAACAGGCTAATTTGAAAAAGAAGTAAATCAATATCTGGAAATAAAAATATAGTTATTGAAATTAAAATCCCAATGTACAAAAAAATTAGAAATAATATTTAAAACATGCAAAAAAATTCAGGAAACTAGAGAAGGAGCACTGTATTAAACCCCCCAAAATAGAATGTATGAAATAGTGTAGAAATGATTAATTAAAAGACAATGAAGCCAACTAACAAAAGCCTACTCTTTGAAAACGCTGATATAACTGACAGTTTTATAGTTATCATCAATTACAAAAGAAAGAAACAGAAGTAAGTGATATTAGTTGAATAATATTGTACAAAATATAGGTGCAGAAGGAATTTAAATATTCTAAGAGAACAGTATAAATACCATTACCAAATGGAGGACAAAGATAGGTTTCTACATAATATATATATTTCATCTAATAAATTCAGAAGGAATGATAGAAAGAGAAAATTAACACTGTGTAACTCTCAATTAAGTAATGGATAAATATGCTAATCTTCAAAGACTGCAAACATCAACACAAATGGAGACAGACATTAGGTTCCTAGTAATAAAAGTATACAGTATCACCTATGGAGCAGTCTTTCCAGAAGAAGAAAAAAAACAAAGATAAGAAAGTTAAACCTTAATCTGATCCAATTTCAACCGATTTAAAGAAATACAGGGGGAGAAGGACACCAGTGTTGGCATCAGCAAAATCCAGGCCATATGAAACTGAACTGAACATAAGATGAGGGTTCCCCCCCCCCCGAACAACAACAGCAACAAAATGATAAGCAAAAAGAAGTAATGTATCTATTGGAGAGGGAGAGGATAAGATCTATAAATTAATGGACATAAAAAACAATGACAATGAACAGACTTTGACTCTAATTCAAGGATAAAACATTTAAAAAATATGCCAGGTAATTGTGAAAAATAATTGGACATTTGATGACATAACAGAGTTAGTTTTTTTTAAGGTAGGATATGTATAATCCTACCATATAATGTTTATGTTTCATAAAGAGTACTTATCTTTTGGAAACAGGCACTGACATATTTAAACATGAAATGGTATTATATCTAGGATTTGTTTCTCATTATTTCAGTGGCAGAGATTGGAGTACCTATGGGTATAAATGGAACCAGACTGACTATGTATTGATAATTGTTGATTCTGATGTCAGGTGTATTGGTTTTACTACAGTAGTCTCTCTATGTTGTGTATGTTTGAGAATTTCTCCAATGAAAAGAATATACATGTTGCCATTAAATTTGAAACCCCAATGAAAATAGACCATTATTTAGAAAAAATATTAATTACCCAATTGATCCAAAGAGAAATAGAAAACTGTAATTGAGAAATACAAACTAAAACTCTCCTCAAAGCTCCAGCCACCTTCAAATGTTTCAGGACAAGGCAGTTCTGCCATATAATAAGCAAAAATTGAACCATTATCTTATGTAAACACATCCAAAGCATACAAAAAAATGGGAAATCTTTCAACTCATTTTCTCAGGCTAGCTCCCCTTGATAAGAAAACCAGCTGAGGACACCCCGAAAACAGAATACTTGAGCCAAGCTCACCCACACACAGTCAAAGATCCTAAATAAACCCATAGAAGTTTCAATACAGCAGTGAATTAAATGTAGAAAAACAAGGCTGAATCCAAGAAATGTGAAGATGATATAACATTAGGAAAAAACTGCCTAAAATATTACATTAACCGATAAAAGTTTAAAACGCTTTTGACCATGTACTGAAATGCAGAAAATGCTTTTGAAAAGAACTCAACACTAATGCATAGTAATACCATTTAGCAAACTGACATTAGAAGGGAATTTTCATTTCCTAAAATCTACAGCAAAAGAATTGAAATGTGAAACGCAAAGTGTTAGTAGCATTCCCGTCAAGGTAAGGAAGAAGACACAGCAAGCAGTATGCTATCAACTTTACTGTTCAACACTAGACTGGAATGCATAGCCAGAGGATAAGAATACAAAAATAAATAAATGTTAGGACTATTAAAAAGAAACAGAAGTTATTCGTTGTAAATTTGATTATCATTTTAGAAAATCCAAAGGAAAAGGCCACGGATTTTTCAAATGAATAAGTGACTTCAGGAAGCTGGTGTACAGATAACAGTAGTAAAACCAAGAGCCTTGTGTACAAAGCAGCAATTATTAGAACAGGTATATAATATACTCATTATAAATGAGACTCAAAATTGAAATGAATTTCAGTACACTGTGCAGCAATGTTAGATAAGATAGAAAGATCTGGGTTATACAAAATTATGCAAGTCTGCTTCTTCCCTATAGAAGAAGGGAAGTTCTGTTCGAACTTTTCGAACAGAAAGTTTGCAAGGGTCTGTATTGATGAGCGACGAGATCCCATCATTACTATGCATTTTCTCTGACAGCTCAGAACCTGTCCTGGTCCCCCTATCTTGTGCTACAGCATCTTCATCTCACATCACGCCTGGGACTTGTACCCATTGTCTGCAAGGGTTTAAGTCAAGAAACTGTCCAGAGCGTACAGGGAGGTGATATTTCCCAAGGAGCCTTTAATCAACGCACCAGGAGCCAAAATGAGGCCCTAACTCTGCAGAGAGGACTTTGGGTACCACCCACAACAGAACAGAGGGGGCACCACAGAATCAGGTCCCACCTCTGCTATTGTCCCTCGGAGGCCTGGGGCAGGGGTGGCTGGATATGTTGCATACTGACTTCCGTCTTGGGAGTCGAGGAGGTGAGAACGTGTGGTGGGAGGGGCGGTGGCATCGAGCCGGCGGAGGGAGGAATCCAGTTCTACAGGGGTAAGCTAGGGATATTGATTAAGGTTTGAGGGGCCCTCTAACCCAAAAGACAGAAGGCCCCGTAGTCCTGCCCCGTCGTTGGCCCTGGAAGGTTCTGGGCGGGGATCGTCCAACATACTGCCCTGGGAATTCTCCTTCTAGGAACTCAGAAAAATAGTAACTTTGGACCAGGGTGTTGGCATTAAGCCAGCAGAGGGAGGCACGCAGGGCCTCTCAGGAGTCAATGAAGAACCGTATGTGACTTTGGCAGAACTCCCCCTCCCCCATAACAGAGGTGTCCCCTGGGTGCCCTGTCCCTGCAGATGGGCCTGGGAGACCCCAGGCATGGGTGGCTGGACTGGGCACACCTGACGTCCTGTCTGGCCGCTCCAGGAGGTGAGAATATTTCACCAGGACGTCTGCCTCAGGCCAGCAGAGGGACGAGTACCAGGCTTGGCCAGGAGTCAATAAATGCCCCTATTTGCATTCTAGGGGAAACCGCCTCCCCAGAGCAGGGGGTGCTCTACAGAGCCCGGCCCCTGTGGTCAGTCCGGGGAGGCCCCTGGCAAGGCTGTGAGGCCCACATGCCCCCTCGCTTCACCTTCTGGTTGCAGGGGGTAGTGTGGGGGTCGGGGGAGGGAAGGGAGGTATATAGAGCCTTGGTCTAATGCTAGAGGATTCAGGGTAGCAGAGAGAGGAGTCCTCGGGGTGGCTTTAAGTTCAGAACCTTGAGCAAGGACTATAGGGAATTCCTCCCTTAAGACAAAGAGGGCCCCACAGAGCACCACCCCTATTATAAGCCCTGGTGTCAGGCTAAGCAGGGCTGTCAAGCTAAGATATTTCTCACTTTATCATCAGTGGTCACAGGGAGATGAAGGCCCTATTACAAGGAAGTGACCCCACCCAGGCCCTTCTAGAAGTCAAAGGGAGGACTCAGGGGTGGTACACTGAGTCAGGCCCTTGTTCTGTGGCCAGACCTGGGAAGCCGTTCAGAGATCTGTCATACTGAGTCTGCTCCCCAGCCCCCCTGCATATTCCAAGATATCAGGTAGATGAGAGCCTTGGTTTGATTATTATAGGCCTCAGGTCTGCAGAAGGGAGGACACCAGTTAGTCAAGGGGAGGAACTACTGTCAGGAACCGGAGGGTTGAGGGTACCACTCATCACAGAACAGAGGGTGTTTCACAGAGCCCTACATGTGACGTCATCCCTGGCAAGGGTCCCCGGTGAAGATATGTTAGACTGAGACCTCCTTAAACTCCTCCTAGGACTTTCAGAGATGTGAGGGCCTTGCTCCAAAGGGGTAGGTCTAAGGTCAGCCAAGGGAGAAATCTCAGGCCCTGCAAGAAACTAAGGTAAGGACTCTGTGTAAGGGGCGAGAATCCTGATTATTCCAGAATGGAGGTGGTCCCACAGAGTTCTGTCATTACTGTCATCCCAGGGTACACGGGGGCAGGTGTGCTCACATGAGGTCCCCTTTCAGTTCCTCCTCCAGGATGTCAGGGATGTGAGGGCTTTGGAGTGAGGGGTCAGCATCAAAGCAGTTGAGCACAGGACCTCAGGTGCTGTAAGGTAATGGCCTTGAATGTGAGCTGAGAGAAACACCTGCTACTCCAGAACAGGGGAGGCTCCACAGGGCCTGGACTTGCCAGACCCTGTATCAGCTTCAGTTAAGACCCAGGTAGGGCTGGAGAGCTGCAGCCTAAGGTGAACACTAGTTACTTCCACAGAGTCCTCAGGGGAAAGGCTGATCAGAGAAGAGGAGCCTTATGGGTTCCTAGAGCAGTGCCGGCAAGGACACCTGCAGAGATGGCCATCGATAAAGCCCAAAGCAGTATGTCCCCACTAAAGAGTATTATAACACCATTTCACCCTCTTTCCTCCAGGTTACCGAGTCATCTACCTTCTTTCCCACACTCCTGCCTGCTGTCAGTCATCATGCCTCGGGGTCAGAAGAGTAAGCTTCGTGCCCGTGAAAAAAGCCCCCAGGCTCGAGAACAGCCCAGTGGTCTGGTGGAAGCTCAGGCCACTGTACCAGAGGAAGAAGAGTCCCCTTCTTCCCCATCTCCTCATTTCAAAGATGTTCCCCAGAGCTCACCTGCCACTGGAACACCCAGCAGTCTTCAAGTGTCTGGGAGAGTCCGTTCCGCCACCACTACTGCTTCAGCTGTTTCAAGCATAAGATTTAACGAAGGTGCCGACAATCAAGGGGAGGAAAGGCCAAAAGCCTCCCAGGCCCAGGATACCACTCAGCACTGGCCCAGAGGCCCTATTGACAAGAAGGTTGTTATGTTGGTGCATTACCTTCTGTACAAGTATCAAATGAAAGAGCCCGTTACCAAGGCGGATATGCTGAGAAATGTAATACAGATGTACAAGAATCACTTCTAGGGGCTTCCCTGGTGGCGCAGTGGTTGAGAGTCCGCCTGCCCATGCAGGGGACACGGGTTCGTGCCCCGGTCTGGGAGGATCCCACATGCCGCGGAGCGGCTGGGCCCGTGAGTCATGGCCGCTGGGCCTGCGCGTCCGGAGCCTGTGCTCCGCAACGGGAGAGGCCACAACAGTGAGAGGCCCGCGTACTGCAAAAAAAAAAAAAAAAAATCACTACAGGGACCTCCCTGGTGGTCCAGTGGTTAAGACTCCGTACTTCTACTGCAGGGGTCATGGGTTTGATCCCTGGTCAGGGAACTAAGATCCCTCATGCCGCGGCCAAAAAAAAAAAAAAAAAAAAGAATCACTTCTATGAGATCCTCAGGAAAGGCTCTGAGCATTTGGAGCTGGTCTTTGGCCTTGATGTGAAGGAAATGGATCCCAACAGGAATACTTATGTCCTTGTCGATAAACTGGAACTAAGCTATGATGCAAAGCCGAGTGATGACAGAGAGGTTCCCAAGACTGGTGTGCTGATGACTGTTCTGGGCGTGATCTTCACGAAGCGCAACTGCGCCACTGAGGAGCAAGTCTGGGAAGTGCTGAATATAATGGGGTTATATGCTGGGAGGAATAACTTCATCCATGGGGAGCCCAAGAAGCTCATCGCCAAAGATTTAGTGCAGGAAAGGTACCTGGAGTACCGCCAGGTGCCCAATCGTGATCCTCCATGCTATGAGTTTCCGTGGGGCCCGAAAAAAATCTAGAAACAACAAATGCTGGAGAGGGTGTGGAGAAAAGGGAACCCTCCTGCACTGTTGGTGGGAATGTAAATTGATACAGCCACTATGGAGAACAGTATGGCGGTTCCTTAAAAAACTACAAATAGAACTACCATACGACCCAGCAATCCCACTCCTGGGCATATACCCTGACAAAACCATAATTCAAGAAGAGTCATGTACCACAATGTTCACTGCAGTTCTGTTTACAATAGCCAGGACATGGAAGCAACCTAAGTGTCCATCGACAGATGAATGGATAAAGAAGATGTGGCACATGTATACAATGGAATATTACTCAGCCATAAAAAGAAACGAAACTGAGTTATTTGTAGTGAGGTGGATGGACCTAGAGTCTGTCATACAGAGTGAAGTAAGTCAGAAAGAGGAAAACAAATACCGTATGCTAACACATACATATGGAATCTAAGAAAAAAAATGGTCATGAAGAACCTAGGGGCAAGATGGGAATAAAGACGCAGACCTACTAGAGAATGGACCTGAGGACACGGGGAGGGGGAAGGGTAAGCTGTGACAAAGTGAGAGATAGCTAGTGGGAAGTGGCCACATGGCACAGGGAGATCAGCTAGATGGTTTGTGACCACCTAGAGGGGTGGGATAGGGAGGATGGAAGGGAGGGAGACGCAAGAGGGAAGAGATGTGGTTACATATGTATATGTATAACTGAATCACTTTGTTGTAAAGCAGAAACTAACACACCATTGTAAAGCAATTATACTCTATAAAGATGTTAAAAAAAACTTATGTAGTAAGTAATTTAGTTTTACTTTCTAAGCATCATGTTAGCTGACATGTTGTGCCATATCATAGGGTGCTCCATATTCTCTGATATCTCTTGGATTAAAAAAAATCATAGAGCAGATTTTGGTAGGGTCTGGGGTCAAAATAATAATAGTCATAACTGTGAATCATGAAAAGACTCAATACTTGCCAGACACTGTGCCTGGTGCTTTCATACATTACATACATACCAGGAGTCCTACACAGCAGGGCTTATCAAACTCACTTCACAGAAAAGCCTCACAGAGCTTCGCAATTTTCCTGACTTCACATGGCTCATGAGTGTCAGAACTGGGACTGGACCTCTGGTCTGAATTCATTTAGGGCTCTCACTGTTCCACTCCTTGAATAAAGCAGTCGCTCTGTCTCTTGATTCAGTTCTACTCTCAACACTCCACAATGTCTTTTAGGCAATGAAATGAAGGACCCTGTTGCCAATGTACTAACTCCAGGTATAATAAGTAAAAATTAAAATGAGAATTAAAAACAATTCAGGATAGGCTGTGAGCTTAATTTACCTAGGCTCCTCCTGCCCCTACCCCCAGAATTCCTTGAGATCTGACTCTGCCCTAATCCAGCACTTCCAGAAATATATCACTCTTGGCCTGGGTCTTCCTCCTGTCATAATCTAGATCCTAACCTGCTGTCTAGTTTCCTTTCATAAGGCTGCTGTCTGCTCCCAGCTGAAAAAAAAAGCCCCGAATCACCTGCCTCTCTCCTGATTTAGAGCCTCCCAATCCCCACAGATGTCCCCTGTCTGTCCCATCCCTGACTATGGAATCCCTCTGATAACAATAGCCCCATCCATGTGGTTGTTTACTTCGGCAGTGAAGTTTAGATGTCTGCTTATCTGCTCTGGGCCCTTCCCCTACACAAAGTTTTTTCCAAATTGGCCTGTGAGTAGAGTCTGGTTTGGCACAGGATCTACGAGTTACTGGAAGATAACCCTGAAGTTAGGGAAGAGATTTTAGAAAGCGGATGAGGTTAGTAAGAAAGGAGAATTTAACCTGGGATTTATTTGAGACTGGCCACTGAATCCATACAATCCATACACTGAAGAGTGAGCTTAACTAAGTGGCCAAGAACCAAAGCTTCTTTCCTAAGTGGTAGATGAGGAAGAACCAAGGAAAACGCTGTGTCACAACCATCTGCAGAGGCTGGATTCCTAAGAACTCAGGTTTTTAGGAGGATTTAGTACTTTTCTATTGCTGACAAATTGCCATAAATTACGGGACTTACAACAACACACGTTTATTAGCTCACATTTCTGTAGATGGGATATATGGGTTGGCTGTGCTGTTTTCTTTGTTCAGGGTTACACAAAGCCCAAATCAAGCTGTCAGAGACTGGGTTCTCACTGGTAGGTGCTGAGAAGAATTGCATTCCACTCTTACTCAAGTTGCTCTCAGAATCCAGTTCTATGAAGTATTCAGTTCTTTGTGGTTATAAGACTGAGGCCGTTTCCTTGCAGACTGTCAGCTGGAGATGCCATAGTTCCTCTAGGCCTTCCTTCAGTCCTTGCAAATGGGCTCCTGCTTCTGAAGCAGCACACTGAATCTGTCTCTTGTGGAAACTCTCCTACTTTCCCCTCTGCTGCATCTCTCGTCTGCATCCAGCCAGAGAGAAGTTCTCTGCTTGTAAGGGCTCATGTTGTTTGATTGGGCCCACCCAGATAATTCAGTATAACCTCCCTATTTTCAGGTCCATTCCATAATTTTAATTACATACACTAGGTGCCTTTGGCTATGTAACATGACATATTCACAAATGTCAGAGATAAAGCTATGGGCATTACGTGGAATGACTATTGAGTCTACCACTGAGGTAGAAAATGTCTCCTTGGTGGAGATGCCAGCTTTAATAAGAAAAAGAAATTGACCATCATTTTCCTGACTCTTGTCTATATCTGCCCCAGAGGAAAAGCCTGCTTTTCCAGTGTGCCTAGAGACATCTGTACAAGTGTTCAGGCATGTCCAACAGGCGGTGAATAGCAGAGACTCACAAGTATGATCTTTTCATGCAGCAGAAGGAAGAAGAAAACTCTCAGTGTATTGAGATTATAGAGGTTACTGAAAAGGTGAGTGCAGAACGGTGCTAAGAATGAAGAAGGGTGCGTCCTCCCTGCTGAGATTTATGAGATCCTTTTGAAAGCTGAGGTGACCCTGTATTTGAAAAACGCAGGTCATATACTGGCACTAGAAAAAGTTGTTGAATTGCAAGGAAATTTGATCTTCTCAGAAAATCCTCCAGGAATGACGAGACCCAGGAATAACAAATTTTAATAGTTCCTCTCTTTTGAGCAACTACTGTGTGACAGTTAATGGGAACGTCTGCAAGTGCTCATTCACTTCGTGTCCTACTCTCCATCCTTGTAGTTCATATGGAGACTACACGCGCAAACACTTGTAGTGAAGAAGGGTCATGTGATTATCCATGACACTGAAATATGAGCCGAAGCATGCTTGTCACCTCCAGACCCAGGTATTTGAGAACCAGCATGTCAACTCCATGCTTCTTGTTTCATTCAGCAGCAAACGCAGAGAGCCTGTGGAAGCTCATGATGGAAGCAGCCTAGATCCCTGAGTCACCTTCAATGTAGACACCACCACCCCCTGCCAGCACCCATCAGATTTTATGTGCATAAGACATAACATTCTGTTATGTTAAGCCATTTAGAAATCAGACTTCTCCTATCACATCTCATAAAAACTTTATCTGAATAATACATACCTACTCTTTCTGTTGTTATTTTTATTTAAATATCTTAACTAAAAAGGAAATAGGACATATATTCTTGTTTCCAAGACATTCTAACAATAGGAAGAAATCAACAGTTCCTCTTCCTTACCATGTTCCTCCAAAATTCATCCTTGCACAGAGGTAACTGCATTAAGAATTCTTCTCTGTAGTATTTTAGCATTTATTCCAGGCCTAGTCTTACATACCTGTGCTAGAAATATACACTGTGAGTTTTAAAAGTACATGTATAACACTATTGTTCTGACTTTTGCCCTTGTCACTGAATAAAATGAATGCAGGATCTTTCCGTGAGAGCATATATAGATCGTGTCGCTCTTTTAACTACTCCCTAGAATTCTAAAGTGTGTATGTGTTATAATTAATTTAACCATTCTCTTCCTGACAGACACAATTTGTTTCTCATTTGCTGCTATGATTAATAGAACTGACATCAACATCACCAAACATCAATTCTCGGGCAAATGTGCATGTTTTATCATAGGAAAGATGTACAAAAGTGCAATTAGATTAAAGTGGAAGGAGTGTGATGATAGTAAAATTTTATGAATATTGCTGATATTCTGTTCCAAGAATGCTATACCGAATTATCTTCTCACATATTTATGTATGTGAATAAATTAAGTTCTCATTGGTATTTTATTTTATCAAACTTTTAAATTTTGGTCAAACTTTTGATTGAAAATATATCATCTCACAGTTACTTTAATTTGTATTTCCCTATTTTCTAAATAGATTGAGCAGAAAATTAATTTATTCCTTCACCCATATAAAGCAAAGTTTCTTCAGTGATATCTTAAGTACCACGACTGCCCTAGGTGCACGCTTTAAGAATTCTGGTATGTCAAGTAAATGTTCCCTTTACTTTGAGAAGCAAGGATTTGTCAGAATGATCAGGTGCCAGGAAATGAGCCTGGACAGGAAAACATCACTAAGTGAGGGACATCAGGAGGATGTTGGAAGGGGTGATGGTGGGACGGGGCGGGGGGCGTAATTTCCAGAATCCATGAGAGAGATCAAATATTGAAACAAGTCCAGAGAGCCTAGGGCAGCTGGAAGTCAGGGACCTGTATACAGACTTCAGCAAAAGGCGGAAAAGGTACAAGAAGGAGAGAAGGTGGAGAATCTGGTGGAGGGTACTGGACAGCTTACATGGAAAGGCTAGGGAATCTCTGGATCATCATTATCACCTGGAAGTTGTAGAGTGGTCTGAGTGGGAAGGTCTACTGGATCAAAGTACCAGAGGCACGCCTGATACCCCACCCTCCCTTAGAATGCCCCTACCCAATGTCAGGCAGAGTATAGCTAGTTCACCTGTGTCATCCACCAAGTGATGTTATTGACGGATTCTGGGAGGGTACATCTCTTCACTACTCTGGTGGTTCCGTGCATCCTTGCCAGCGTACCAGGGCTGAGAGCTGTCTTGATGCCTGAGGGAGACGACTATTTCTCCCCATGTATGGGGCCCTCCTACTGCTGAGGCTGAGGCTATGCAAGTGGATGGAATTGGTTGGTGATCCAGGTCAGTTTTTGACTGGGCAAGTATTACCAATGAGTAGAAGGGGGTGTACAGCTGCAAGGAGGGGGAAACTGGAGGAGGAATTCCCTAAGGCTAATTACCTCAGTGACTCTGGGAATAAAGGGCTGAGTAAAGACATGCCTTGAAAAACAACTCAGGTGTTATCCCCAGCTGGGACTGCCTCCATGGTTCCTGATTTCTTTGCACACCAGAGGGCAGAAGTACTTTGGCTCTGTTTGGTGGTCTGTGTTGCTACCAGATACTGACTGGAGTAGGGGGCTGGCCCACAATGCAAACATTTACAGGGCGGACGGAGAACCATGTAGTTTGTGTAGTTCCTTGTTAAATGGACTGGGGATGACAGATATATGTGGAATCCAAAGCTATATCTCTCTTATGGTAATAACTCTTATGTTTAATTTGATTGAATTAAAATTAAAAAAAGAAAATTCTGTGCCAGCCATTCCTGAAATCATCACAGTGATCAGTAGTAAATATAGTAAAATCACACTCTGAAGTGAGGACAGTGGACCAGCCTGTCAGTTTCAGGCTGGCCGATGGAGGAATCCCAGGCCCTAACAAAATTAAAGGTGAGGACTCTGAATGATATCAGAGGGACCAGCCATTCCAGAACAGAAGGTGCCACCATACAGAGGCCCATCCCTGTTGTCAGCCTTGGGAAGCTCCAGAAAGGGTGGCTGGAAATGGCTTCCCTTGAATTCTGTCTCTGGTGTCTAAGGGATGTGAACACTTTGATCTGAGGTGGGCAGCATCAGGTCAGCAGAGGGAAGAGTTCCTGTCTCTGCTTGGAGTTTAGGTAAGGTCCCTGATTTAGTTTGAGGGGACCCCGCACCCCAGGAGAGTCGACCCCAGGGCCTCACACCTGCTTTCAGTGCTGGCAAGTTCTGTGCAGGGATTTCCTAAAGTAGTGCCTTCTGCATTTCCCCTCTGGGGACGCAGAAAGTTGGGGGCATTGGACCTGAGTGTCAGCTCAATGGAGAGTGGGTCTCAGGCACTAACAGAAGTAAAGATGAGAATTCTGTTTGATTTCTGAAGGAACCCCAGAACATGTGGGCAGCAGAGTGGCCTGCTCCTGGTGTCAGCTCTGAGAAACCCCGGTGTGGCTGTGAGGCTTAAGAAGTCCCTTCACCTCACCCTTTGAAACCTGGAGAGTGATGTATGGAGGGCCTTGGTTTCAGTCTAGTTAACCAGAGGGAGGATACACAGGATCAGCCCGGAGTTAAAAACAACAACAACAACAACTCTATGTGAATTCCAAGGGAATCCCCACCCGTAGAACAAAGTCGAACCCATAGAACCCTGCCCCCTCGCCCCATGTCAGTCCTGGGAGACCCCAGGCAAAGCTGGCCAGAAGTGGTGCACTCTGATATCTGCCTTGGGGTCTCAGGGAAGTGAAGGCATATGTCTGAGGGGAGCGGTGTCTTGTATGCTAAGGGAGGCACTCTGGGCTCTGCCTGGAATTACAGGAAAGATCCTGACTTAGATGTGAGGGTACCACTCGTCGCAGACTAGAGAGTCTCCCAGAGAGCCCTGCTCCTGCTATCAGCCGTTAAAGAAACGAAGCAGGAATGCAGCAACTCTGAGAACCTTCTAAACTCCCTCTGCGGGGCCTGCGGCAGGTGAGGGCGGTGCGACCAGGGTGTCAGCTTCAAACTAGCAGAGGGACGGGTCCCAGGCCCTGAAGGAGTAAAGGCAAGGACCCTGGGCAAAGTCTGAGGGAACCACCCGCCCCGGCACATAGGTGGCCTTTGGCCGGCCACGGCGAGAGGCCTAGGTAGGGGTAAGGATGTGACGCACGCCAACTTCTGCCTGTGGCGTCTGAGGAGGCAGCATCAGGTCAGTCCAGGGAGAAGCTCCAGGCTCTGGGTGGAATTACGGTAAAGACCCAGAGTTCGCATTGAGGGGACTGGCCAGTCCAGATTAAAGGGGTCCCCAGAGAGTTCCACCCTGCTCTCAGCCCTGGGAGAACCTGGATGGCAATCATCTGACAGAACGACCTCTTAAGTATCTTCGAAATTTCCCCTGAGGGGATGAGGGCAGAGCAAGGTGTCAGCTTCAGACCAACAGCGAGGTGAGTCCCAGGCCCTAATGGGGGTAAAGGCGACGTCTGTCTCTGGTGTTCCGGGGGGAATGAACCCTCGAGAATGGGAGGAGGATGGCATGGCGGCAGGGGGAGGTGCTCCCAGGCCCTGCGGCCTGTTACAGTGAGGGCGCCGGGTGAGGTCTTGGGGAACTCCCACCCCCGACAAAGGGGGCCTCGCAAAGCCCCACCACCGCTGTCAGCCCTAAGCGGCCTCCGGTAAGGGGGTGAGGCTGAGGCATCCCCTCGTGCGCTCCTCGGGCACTCTCAGCAAGACGAAGTCTGGTCTGAGACGGCAGCCTCATGGTCATTGAAGGGAGGGAACCCAAGCTTTTCCAACCGTCAGTGTGAGGATCCCGAGTGAGGACCGGGGGGACCACCTACCTCAGAACAGTGGGGGTCACAGAGAATCCTATCCATGCCATTAGCCCCGAGGGTACCTGGGGCAGAAAGGTTAGACTGAGGCCTCCCTAACCTCCTCCTCAGGACTTTCAGGATTTGAGGGCCTTGCTCTGAGAGTAGAGGTCTCATGTCAGCAGAGGGAGGAGTCCTGGGCCCTTCCAGAAGCGAAAGTGACGGCACTGAGCGAGGACTGAGACCGCTAATCATCCAAGGATAGAGAGGGTCCCACAGAGCTCTGTGTTCTCTTCCCTGTGCATCCCCAGGCAAGTGTACAGTGAAGTTCTGCTCATTTCCACCTCTGGGGTCTCAGAGTGATAAGGACTTTGAAATGAGGGGTCAGTATCAGACCAGTAGAGCACAGGAACCCCAGGGCTTGCCAAAAGTGACGTGATGACACTCTGTTCGTTAACTCGGAACAGAGCCACTGCTCTAAGCCCCAGTGAGCCCCAGGCAGATTTGGTAGGTAGGAGCTAAGGTACACCCTAGTTATTTCCACAGGGTCCTCAGGGCAGAGGCAAATTAGAGAATAGGAACTTTGTGGGCTCCTAGAACAGTGCCCTCAAGGAAACCTGCAGAGGCGGCCTTCAGTAGAGGCCAAGGCTGTATCTATCTCCCTGTTGAAGTGGCCCAGCAATCTCATCCTCTTTCCTTTAGGTCGCTGAGTCACCTGCCACTTGCCTGCTGCTTTTGTTGAAAGTCATCATGCCTCGGGGTCAGAAGAGTAAGCTCTGTGCCCGTAAGAACTGCTGCCAGGCCCGAGACGAGCCCGAGGATCTGGTAGGTGCTCAGGCCACTGTGAGAGCGGCAAAAGAGTTCCCCTCTTTCTCCCCTCCGCACTGCAAAGCTATTTCCCAAAACTCACCTATTGCTTGGTCATGTTGTAATCCACAGGGTCAGAGAGCCAGAGCTGTTTCATACACTGAGCCCATGTACAGAGGTGGTTATACTGGTGTACTACCTGCTGTACAAGCATCAAATGAAAGAGCCTATTACCAAGGCAGATATGCTGAGAAATCTAATCCAGATGTATAGGAATCACTTCCTTGAGATCCTCAAGAGAGCTTCTGAGCACCTGGAGATGATCTGTGGCCTTGACCAGAAGGAAGTGGATCCCTACTGGCACATTTATGTCCTTGTCAACAAGCCGGAACCAAGCTATGATGCAAACCTGAGCGATGATAGAGAGGTTCCCAAGACAGGCCTGTTGATGGCTGTTCTGGGTGTGATCTTGACTAAGGGCAATTGTGCCACTGAGAAGCAAGTGTGGCAAATATTGAATGTGATGGGGTTATATGAGGGGAGGAAGAACTTCATTTTGGGGGAGCCCAGGAAGCTTATCACCAAAGATTTAGGTGGGAAAGGTACCCGGAGTACCGCCAGGTGCCCAACAGCGATCCTCCGCGCTGTGAGTTCCTGTGGGGCCCGAGAGCCCACGCTGAAACCAGCAAGATGAGAGTGCTGGAGTTTGTGGCCAAGATCTATGATACGGTCCCCACTGCCTTCCCATCCTGGTATGAAGAGGCTTTGAGAGATGAGGGAGAGAGAGCCCGAGCCAGGACTGCAGCCAGGGCTGACACTGCTGCCCTGGCCAGCGTGTGCTCCAGGGCCATAGCCAGCAGCTCCTCCCACCCGAATCGAGCCTGAGGCAGATTCTTCACTTTGTTGTTAAAAAGAGAAGTCCACATTCTAAGTAGTAGAAGGGTGGGGTGGGGCTGCAGACAACATAGTGTATAACATATATTTGTGTTTCTGTTCTATGTGGTAACTTGGATAATTATTTAAAATATTGTTCCTTTTAATAGAAGGTTTAAGTAGCTTCATAATCCAAATTTATGAGTGATGTTGCTCAAACACTGATTGCTATGAATGAGATTTAAGAGTAAGAGTTTTATTATTTCATAAAACTAATTGGAAAAGTTCTACCTTATTTAGTAATTTGGAATAAGATAACATGGCAATAGACGAGGCATTTCCCTGGAAATGTGAAAAACTCAACAATGTAATAGTTGGGGTCAAGAAATGGAGAAATAAATAAAAGATGATAAATTCTTGGCTTAATTTATCACTTTTGGTCTGTTATTTCATAACATAATATATATATAAATAAAATAATATTGTAATAAATATTATTGTAATAATAATATTTATTATTATTAATATTGGAGAAATAATATTGTAATAAATTAGACCTCTTTTTCAGTGGCCCACAATTGTCTCCCTTAACAATAATTAAGCATCTAACCTTTGCAAAGCTCCCTGTTAGTATGTGGAATACTAAGATGAACAACAACCATTCCTGCCCATAGAACTGGACAGCTATATGTAAAAGAATGAAATTAGAACACTCCCTAACGCCATACACAAAAATAAACTCAAAATGGGTTAAAGACCTAAATGTGAGGCCAGACACTATCAATCTCTTAGAGGAAAACAGAGGCAGAACACTCTATGACATAAATCAGAGCAAGATCCTTTTTGGCCCACCTCCTAGAGAAACGGAAATAAAAACCAAAATAAACAAATGGGACCTAATGAAACTTAAAAGCTTTTGCACAGCAAAGGAAACCATAAACAAGATGAAAAGACAACCCTCAGAATGGGAGAAAATATTTGCAAATGAAGCAACTGACAAAGGAGTAATCTCCAAAATTTACAAGCAATTATACTTTGAATCTTTCTCATGCTTGGCATTTCTTGAACTTCCCTGTCTGCCACATCTCTCTTCTGCAGCAAGCCAGAGAAGGTTCTCTGCTTGTAAGGGGTCATGTCATTAGATTACCTGGGGTCCAGCCAGGTATTCCAGTATAGTATCTTTATCTTAAAGTCACTTGCATAACCTTACCACATCTGCAAAGTGCCTTTGGCCATGTAACAACATATTCACAGGTTTCAGGGATAAGGTACGGGCATCTTCATGGAGCAATTATTCAGTCTACCAACAATGTAGAACATGTCTCCCTGGTGGACATGCCACCTTTGATAAGAAAAAAAAATTGACCATCATTTTCCTGACTCTTGCCTGTATCTGCCCAAGAGGAAAACCCGGGTTTTCTAGTGTGCCTAAAGAAACCTGTACAAGTATTCAGGCATGTTCATCAGGTGATGGGAAGCAGAGGCTCACAAGCTGTGATTTTTGACCACGCAGAAAAAGGAGGAAGAAAAGTTTCAGTGTATTGAGACTACTGTAAAGGTAAGTGCAGAAAAGTACTATTTAGTGACAAAAGGTGACCAACACTTCCCTGCTGAGATTTACAGTGTCCTTTAGAAAATTGGTGTGAACCTGTATCTGAAAACACCTGTCACATAGCAGACACTAGAAAAAGTTGGAGTGTTGCAAGGCAATTTTTGCCTTCTCAGAAACTTCTCCAAGAATGAAGAGGGCTTTTGTATACAAATTGTAAGTGTTGTACTTTACTGATGATCTACTCGTTAACTGTTTGTGGAGAGATTGCAAGACTGTATCATCCAGTCCACCTGTATTAGAAAGGGTTTTGTGACTATGCTTGCCACTGAAATATGAACAGAAACAATGTTTGTCCTTTTCAGACCAAGGCATTTGACAGTCAGTGTGCTACCTCGATGCTTTCTGTTCAATTAAGCAGCAAACATGCAAGCCTGTGCTGAGATGTGGATCCACATGGTGGAAGCAGCCTGGATCCCTGGGTCACGTGACAGCAGAGACACTGGCCAACCCAAGGCAAGCTTTATGTGTAGGAGAGAGAAACTTTTGAAGTGTTGTCATTCAGGTTTCCGGCTTCGTCCTACATTTCTGCTACCAGATACTTTATCTGAATAACACACAGCTACAATTATTTCTGTTGTCCATCTTACTTAAATATACTAATTACAATAGAAATACTGCATATATTCTTGATGCTAGAAAAATATGGATGAATCCAAATCCCATTCCTTATTTCATCCTCCAAAATTCAGCCTTACTCACAGGTAACCATAATTTTTAAATGTTGTATATATTATATTAAAATATATTCAGGCCTTTTTTCTTACATAGATATAGTATGAAAATTCAATGTGAGTTTTTTAACATACATAGATAATGATGTACATATTGTTTTCCCTCTTGTCCCTGTCACCTAATGAAATGAGTGCAGGATTTTCCATGAAAGCACATATGGATCCATCTCACTCTTTTAACTACCCCCAATAATTCTAAAGTGTGTCTGTGCCATAATTAAATTAACCATTCTCCTTCTGATGGGCACATAAGTTTTTTTCCATTTGTTGCTATAACTAACAGAACTGATGATACCAACATCGTTAAATATAAATTATTGGGCAAATGTGTATTTTTTCTTATGGAAAGACATAGAAATGAACATTGGATTGAAGTGGAAATAGTGTGCTGATTGTAAATTTTTATGAATATCACTGCTATTCTGTTTCAATAATACTGTACCAATTTATACTCTCACATATTAATGTATATAAATATCATAAACTCACAGGCATTTTATTTGATCAACTTTAAATGTTGATCAATCTTTTATGTGAATATATATCCTCAATGTTATTTTATTTTGTATTTCCATTTTCTAATTATTTTACTCAGAAAATAACTCCTCATTAATTAATTCCTCATCCATACAAAGCAGGATTTTTGTAAGGTATCTTGAGTACTGGGATATCTCTGGGTATGTGTTTTTAAATTCTATGTCAATAAGACTCTTTACAATTACTTTAAGAAGCAAGGATTTGGTTAGAATGACTAGATCCCTAGGAAGAGTCTACCCAGGATATCCTCAACTAGTAAGGAGCACCAGGAGGCCTGGGGGGGTAAAGAAATTTCCAGAATCCATGAGAGAGGCCACATACTAAACCAAGTCCTGATAGCCCAGGGCAGGCTGGCAGTAGGGTTCTGAATTCAGAGCTCAGCAGAGAGTGGAAAAGGGAACAGAAGGACAGAACATGGGAAATCTTGGAGGGTCCTGGCCAATTTCCGTGAAAAAGCTTAGAAAATCTATGAATCAATATTACCAGCTTCAAGTTACAGAGCCATCTGAGTGGGTAGATCTACTGGATGAAAGGACCAGAGGCTTGCCTGATACCCCTCCCTACCTTAGAATCCCCCCTGCTCACTGTCAGTCAGGCAGAGTAGAGATAGCTCCCCCCTGTCATACAGTGATAATATTAATGAATTCTGGGAAACCTACATCTCTTCACTACTCTGGTGGTTCTGTGCTCCTTGCCAGTGTACCAGGGCTGAAAGCTCTCTTGATGCCTGATGACAAAAGCTATTTCTTCTGTGTACAGAGCCCTTCCAGCACTGAAGTTGGGGCTAGAACATTAAAAAATAATCTAGATGCTATCCCCACCTTAGACTGCCTCCCCCTTGGTTCCTGAGTTCTTTGCAGCCATAAGGCAAACGTGTATTCGGTAGTCTATGTTGCCACCAGATACTCTCTGGGGTAGACAGCTGGCACCAGGTATGTAAACATTTTACAGACTGGGTGGAGAGAATCATTGCAAATGGTGCAGATTGGGAGTTTGGGATTGACATGTACACACTGCTATGCTTAAAACAGATAACCAACAAGGACCTACTGTAAAAAAATAAATTTAAAAAATGAGTGGAGTTGACTTGTGATGCCCAAGTTGTTGTAATAACTCCAGATTTATTGAATTAAACATTAAAATTAAATTCTGTGTTAGCTATTCTCAACATTTTCAATAGTTTTCTAATTACAGAAAAGTTGCAGAGGTAGTACAGAGAGTTCCCTTATACACAGTGCTCACTCTCCCCTATTCTTAATATCTTACATTAGTATGATAAATTTGTCATAACTATTGAACCAATATTGATACCTTACGAGTAGCAAAAGTCCATACTTCATTCAATTTTCCTTCATTTTTTTCCCTAATGTCCTTTTTCTGGACCAAGATCCCACCCACAATAGACATCACTTCTCCTAGGCTCTTCTAGACTGTGACAGTTTATCAGACTTTTCTTATTTTTGATAATCTTGACAATTTGGGGGAGTATTTGTCAAGTATTTTGCAGAAAGTCCCCTCTATTGGAATGTCTTTGATATTTTTCTCATGATTAGACTGGCATTATGGGTTCTTATGAGAAAGGCCTCAGGAATAAAGTGCCATTTACATCACATTATATCAAGGGCACACTATCAACATGACTTAACAACTGATGATATCACCTTGTTCACCTACCTAAGGTAGTGTTTGTCAAGTTTCTCCACTGTACAGTTACTCTTTCCTCCTCCTTTCCATACAGTACCCTTTGGAAAGAAGTCACTATGTTCAGCCCACACTTAAGGGGTGGGGAGTTATGCCCCACCTCCTTGAGGGTGGAGTAGCTATATAAATTATTTGGAATTATTCTCCACATAAGATTTTTCTATTCTCCCTCATTTATTTATTTATTTATTATTATTATTATTTTTTTTTTGTGGTACGTGGGCCTCTCACTGTTGTGGCCTCTCCCGTTGCGGAGCACAGGCTCCAGATGTGCAGGCTCAGTTGGCCGTGGCTCACGGGCCCAGCCGCTCCGCGGCATGTGGGATCTTCCCAGACCGGGGCACGAACCCGTGTCCCCTGCATCGGCCGGCGGACTCTCAACCACTGTGCCACCAGGGAAGCCCTCTCTCATTTATTTAATCTTTCAGTCACTTATATATAGCAATGTAGACTCATGGGTATTTATTTTATACTTTGGGTTATAATACAGTATTAGGTTTACTTTCCCACTCATGTTGTTCCTTTGCTATTAGAGTCTTGTTGCTTTTAAGCCCTCTCAGAAGATAGAGCTTAGAAAATGTCTGTATACTAGCCCATGTACCCATATATATCTATAATTATTTATACATCTGTCCATTTGTATCTATATTAAGATACACATGAGTCATACTGATGTCTCCAACTCTAATCTAGTATCACGTTGATTCATTCTAGCCTTCCCCCCTGCTTACCTCTGTGAGAAAACTGGCTCCAACTATCCATATACTTATTTACTCAATCCCAGTATACACGTATATTGATTTCAATTGTTAGCCCATACTCTTCTGAGAACCTTACCAACTAGAATGCAGTATCTATATACAGTTCCTTTTTTCTTTAGTCTTACAGTATCCACTCATTTCCAAAGTTACTTAGGTCAGCACTCCTTTTCCCCATACTCTTCATTGATGTTATTTCATATGTTTGTAAAACAGCTAGATTTTTTTTTTGTCATAGTCTGCATTCCATCCTGGGATACCTAGATCTCTGAACTGATTTTTTATTTGCATACGTTAAGGTTCACTCTTTGTTCTCTAATGTTCTATGGGATTTTAAAAATGCATAGGGCCTCCCTGGTGGCGCAGTCGTTGGGAATCTGCCTGCCAATACAGGGGACACGGGTTCGAGCCCTGGTCTGGGAAGATCCCACATACCGCGGAGCAACTAAGCCCGTGAGCCACAACTACTGAGCCTGCGCGTCTGGAGCCTGTGCTCTGCAACGGGAGAGGCTGCGGCAGTGAGAGGCCCACGCACTGCAATGAAGAGTGGCCCCCGCTCACCGCAACTGGTGAAAGCCCTTGCACAGAAATAAAGACCCAACACAGCCAAAAATAAATAAATATATTTTTAAAAATTAAAAAAAAAATGCATAGTGTCTCATATCCATCATTAAAATATAATAAAGATAGTTTTACTACCCTAAAAAATCCCCTGTACTTCATTTGTTCAACCACTTCCCTCCCCGACAAAAAAACATCTAGAAACTACTGGCCTGTTTCTTGTCTCTGTTGTTGTATCTTTTCTAGAATATCTTACAAATGGAATCATATAGTATGTAGCATTTTCAGACTGGACTCTTTTGCTTAGCAATATGCATTTAAGGTTCATCCATGTTTTCCCATGAATTAGGAGTTGATAGTTTATTACTTTTTATTGCTGAATAGTATTCCATTGTATGTATGTACCACAGATTATTTATTCACTCACCTATTAAAGGTAACTTGGTTTTTGGTAAGTTAATTATGGATAATGCTGCTATAAGCATTTATGTGCAGTTATTTGTGTTGACATTAAGTTTTCAATTCAATTGGATAAACAGGAGCACAATTTCTGGATTGTATCAGAAAAATATGTTTAGCTTTTTAAGAAACTGCTAAACTGTTTCCAAAATAGCTGCACCATTTTGCATTTTCAACATCAATGTGTGAGAGATCCAAATGCATCCTTGCTAGCTTTTCAGTAGGTGTGCACTGGTAAAAAAATTGTTGTTTAACTTGCATTTCCTTAATGCCAAATTGTGTTGTGCATCCTTTCATATGTCTATTTATCATCTGTCTATCTTCTTTTGTGAGATATTTGTTGAGATATTTTGTCCACTTTTAAAATAAGATAATGTATTATTTTTGTAGAACATCTGTAATAACACAAACTGGGAGGCTTACAACAAAAGGAGTTTATTCTCTCACAGTTATGAAGGCTAGAAGTCTGAAATCAAGCTATCAAAAGAGTTAGTTCCTTCTGGAGGCTCTAAGGGAAGATCCATTTCCAGACCTTTCTCCTACCTTCTGGTAACTACCCAGCAATTCTTGGATGTTCCTTGGCTTGTAAATATATCTCTCCAATCTCTGCTTATACCTCCATATGTACATGCCTTTACCCCTCTCTGTCTGTGTCTCAATTCTTCCTCTGTCTTTCTCTTATAGGACCTGTCCTTGGGTAGATCATCCTTAATCCAGGATGATCACATCTTGAGATCTTTAACTTAATTACATCTGCAAAGACTTTTTCCAAATAAGGTCACATTCATAGGTTTCAACAGTCTCTTTTTAGAGACACCATTTAAATCACTACTGGTTCCTTGTTTTATTATTGTTGAGTTTTAAGAGTTCTTTGTACATTCAAATACAAGTCATTTATCAGATATGTGATTTGCAAATATTTTCTCTCAATTTGTGGCTTAGTTTTTCATTCTCTTAACAGTATTTTTCACAGAACAAAACTTTTTAATTTTAATAAAGTCCAACTTATAAGTTTTTTTCTTTTATAGATTGTGCTTTTGCTATTGTATCTAAAACTCATCACCACATCCAAAGTCATAGATTTTCTCCTGTATTTTCTTCCAGAAGTTACATAGTTTTGCAGTTTACATTTAGATATATACTCTATTTTGAGTTAATTTTTGTGTAAGGTGTGACGTTTGTGACTAAGTTCATTTTTTCCCATATGAACATCCATTGCTCTAGCACTACTTGGTGAAAAAAATTATTTTTCACTTATTGATATTTGCCTTTGCACCTTTGTTGAAAGTTAGTTGACTATATTTGTGTGGGACTATTTCTGGGCTCTCATTTCTCTGGTTCAACGATCTATTTGTCTATTCTTTCACCAATACTATGCTGTCTTGATTACTACAGCTTTATTTTAAGCCTTGAAATAGGGTACTGTGAGTCTTCAAACTTCATTCTTCTTTTTCAACATTGTGTTGGCTCTTCTAGGACCTTTGCCACTCCATATAAATATTAGAATCAGCTTTTTTTTTTTATATCTACAAAGAAGTTGCTGGGATTTTGATTGGGACTGCATTAAATGTATAAAGTTAGAAATAATTCACATCTTAATAATGGTGAGTCTATCAATTCATTAACAAAGAATATTTCTCCATTTATTTAGATCCTCTTGGTAAGTGTTTTGTAGTTTTCCACAAATCGATTTGGTATATATTTTGTTAGATTTATATGTAAGTATTTCATTTTTTTGCATTGGTAAATGTTTTTGCTTTTTTTTTTTTTTTTTTTTTTTTTCTGCGGTACGCGGGCCTCTCACTGCTGTGGCCTCTCCCGTTGCGGAGCACAGGCTCCGGACGCGCAGGCTCTGGACGCGCAGGCTCAGCAGCCAGGGCTCACAGGCCCAGCCGTTCCGCGGCATGTGGGATCCTCCCGGACCGGGGCACGAACCCGTGTCCCCTGCACCGGCAGGCAGACTCCCAACCACTGTGCCACCAGGGAAGCCCTGTTTTTGCTTTTTCAAACTTCTAATTTCAATTGTTAATTGCTGGTAAATGGTAAAGCAATTATACTGTTATTAGTTCCAGGAGGCTTTCTTTATAGATTCTTTGTGGCTTTCTACATAGACAATCATTTCCTCTGCAAAAAACGTATAATTTTAATTTATCCCTTTCCTATCTGTATACCTTTTATCTATTTGTTATTGTTTGTCTTGCACTGGATAGGACTTCCATCATGATATTGAACTGGAGTAATGAGAGGACATCTTTGTTTCATTTCCAGTCTTAGGGGGAAAGCATTCACTCCCTCATTATTAGGTATAAGGTTAGCTATAGGTTTTAAGTACCCTTTATCAGGTTACGGAAATTCCCTTCTAAACCTACTTTTTAAAGTTTTTATCCTAAATGGGTATTAAAAATTTCTAATTATTTTTCTATATCTATTGGTATGATAACATTTTTCTTATTCAGTCTATTATCTGATGAAATCACTAATTGATTTATAAATGTTATATTAGGCTTGAATTCTGGAAATGAGCCCTACTTGGTAATAATGTATTACTCCTTTTACATACAGCTGAATTCCATTTGCTATTATTTTGTTAAGGATTTTTTTGTCTATGTTCATAAGAGATATTTGTCTGAAGTTTTCTTCTCCAGTAATATATTTATCTGGCTTTGGGCTTAGGGTGATGCTGGCCTCATAAAAAAAACTGAGAGTGCTTCTCTCTTCTTCTATTTTCTGAAAAAGATTGCAGATGATTTGTATTATTTCATCCTTAAATATTTAATGGAATTCATCAATGAAACTATCTGGGCCTAAAGATTCCTTTATTTAGAAGGTTTTTAACTATTAATTAAATTTCTTTCATAGGCGTAAGGCTCTTCAGACTATCTATTTCAATTTAAATGAGTTTAGGTAGTTTGTGCCTTTCAAGGAGCTAATCCATTTCATCTTTATCAAATTTGTAGACATAGAGCTGTTCATAATATTCCATTTTGATAAAAATCCTTTTAATGTCTCTGGGATCCAGAGTGGTGATCCCTCTTTTATTCTTGATATTGGTAGCTGATGTCTTCTCTATTTTCTTCCTTGGTTATCCTGGCTAATGACTTACCAAGTTTATTGATGTCATTGAGGATTTTATGGATTTTCTCTATTGTTTTCCTATTTTAAAATTTCATTTATTTATAATTATTTTTTATTATTTCCTTTCTTCTGCTCATTTTATGTTTAATTTGCTCTTTTTTCTCTAGTTTCCCAAGGTGGGCTCTTAGGTTATTTGCATCAGAGCTTTCTTTTTTTTCTAATATTTGCATTTAATCCTCTAAATTTCTCTCTAGGCAGTAGTTTAGTAGCAATCCACAAATTCTGGTAATCTGTATTTTCACTTATTTCACGAAATTTTTAGATTTCAAGAGAAATTTTAATTTTAAAGAAGAAATTTTTGATATAAATTTTAAAGAAGAAATCTTTGATTTATGGGTTATTTATTAGTGTATTGTTTAAGTTATAAATATTTGGGAACTTTCCAGATATATTTCTGTTATTGATTTCTAATGTCTGCTGTGATCTGAGAACATACTTTGTATGATTTGTATTCTTTTAAGTTTGTTAAGGTGTGTTTAATGGTGTTTTATGGACAGAGATATGGATGAAAATGTGTTGTATACAGTAGGCCCTTATTAGTTATCTATTTTATGTATAGTAGTGTGTATACTGTATAGCACAGGGAACTCTACTCAGTACTCTGTAATGGCCTATATGGGAAAAGAATCTAAAAAAGAGTGGATACATGTATATGTATAACAGATTCACTTTGTTGTAGACCTGAAACTAACACAACATTGTAAATCAACTATACTCCAATGAAAATTTTTTAAAAATTTTAAAAAAGAAAGAAAGAGAAAATGTGGTCTAGCTTGGTCAATGTCACATGTGAGCTTGAGAAGAATGTATATTCTGCTGTTGTTGTTGGATGGAGTACTGTATAATGTCAATTAGGTCAAGCTGATTGTTAGGATTGCTCATGCCATCTATATATTTGTAATGATGTTCTAACTTCTTCATCTATCAATTACTGACACAGAAGTGTTGATGCCTGCAACTATGACTGTATATTTCTTCTTTCAGTTCAATCAGGTTTTGCCTCATGTATTGTGATGCTCTGTTGTTAGGTGCATATATGTTTGAGGTTGTAATACCTTCTTGGATAATTGATCCTTTTATTATTACATAATGTCTCTTCACATCCCTGATATTATTCCTTGTTCTGAAATCTGCTTTGGCTGAAATTTATATAGCTACTTTAGCTTTTTTTGACTACTGTTATCATGGTATATCTGTCTGTATCCCTCTACTTTTTTTTAAGCAGTCTACTCTGAAGTGCATTTTGTTGAATTCAAAGGTGAAATGCCTAACCAAGATATAAAAAACTAAAATAAAGTTAGACAAGCATGCATCATGAGACAAACCAGTGACGAATTCCATTCAAACAAAATCAGAGCAGATACTAGTTCATACCACAGCCCCCATGAATGTGTTTCTATTTAATAGAACCATACATTAACAGTAGCAACACAATGGCCACATAATGAGACCATAAGTGCACTTGAACTTTTAGTTAGTTCTGGCGAGGCTCTGACAAGTCTACCATTCTTTTTTCACCAGCCAAGTAAACAAAAGAATTTATCTGTTAATGTCAGAAACCTTAAAGTTCTCTATTCAGCTGAAAATGGCCACAAGTAAGGGTGCATTTCCTAGTTTCCAGCTTCCTCAATACAGATTTGCCTAACAGGTTAATTTCAGCATAACAGAAAGTGTCATCTGTCTGGCTGCACCATGTACTGGTGAAAGGAACAAGTTTAACGTGCTTTGTGCTCAGGTTGCTAAGCTTCTTGGCTGGCCTTGTCTTTCCCTGCACCTTGGTTCTCAGCATTCTGAGACTTGGTCAGCTGAAGATAAAAGAAATCTACCAGACAGTTTAGAGGTATGTTCTTAACAAGATAATCCATTACATCATCTGAAGACTCCTTCTTTTTCTGTAGCTGACTCTTGCTTGAGTGCTTTAGTTCAATTACAGTATAGATTTATTCCAATTACAGTAAGCTGGTTATGTGTCTACCATGTATGTGAATTTTCCTTGCTCTCATTTTAATTAATAGACTATTTTTAGAGCAGTTTTAGACTTACAGAAATATTGAGCCGAAAGCACTAGTTCCCATATACCCCCACCCTGACACACACACACACACACACACACAGTTTTCCCTGTTACTGACATCTTGCATTAAGTGTCGTACATTTGTTACAATAAACTAATATTAATATATTATCACTAACTGAAGTCCATAGTTTACATTAGGGTCACTCTCTGTGTTGTATAGACCTTATAGATTTTGACAGATGCATAATGTTTTGTATCCACCATTACAGTATCATATAGAAGAGTTTCACTGTACTAAAATCCCTCATCCTTTTGCTTTTAACCTATCAGAGTCTTGATACACAAATGGGTTTCTCATAGATAGCATATAGCTGAGTCTTTTTAAATTTATTTTTTATCCACTGTGACAATTTCTGCCTTCTAACTCGTGTATTTAAGAGTATTCACATTTAAAGTGATTATTGATATATCAATAATTTTACTAAAATCTACTATTTGTGTAACTGTTTTCTATGTGTTGCATTTGCTCTTTTTTATATCCATTTTTATGCTCTCTGGTATTAACTGAGCATTTTATATGATTCTATTTTATCTCTTTTCTTGATATATCATTCATACTTTTCTTTAACCTCTTCACTGGTTTTCCTAGGGTTTACAATACACATTTCTAAATAATCTTAGTCCACCTTCAAGTAATACCATATTGTTTCACATGTAGTGTAGATTCTTTATAACAGAGGATTTGTAATTCCTTCCTGTCTCTTGTGACATTGCTCTCATTTATTTTACTTGTCCATGTGCTACAATCACCTAGTCCATTGTTACTACTGCTGCTTAAAACACATTTTTAAATTAATTAAGAATGACAAAAGTTAAAGATTTCATTTTATCTCCATTTATTCCTTCTCTGATGCTTTTCCTTTTTTATACTCATCCGAGTTTCTGACCTATATCATTTTCTTTGCACATAATGAACTTATTTTAACATTTCTTGCACAGTAGATCTACTATGAGGCCTATGAGGCAATGAATTGACTCAGGGTTTTTTTGTCTGTTTGTTTGCCTGAGAAAGTCTTTATTTCCCCCTCTCTCTCTTTTTTTAAAATTTTGTTGGATACAGAATTCTAGTTGATACTTTTTCCGTGTCTCTCCCCGCCCCCAACTTTCTTCAAAATGTTGTCTTTGCCTTTGGTTTTCTGCAGTGCGAATATGATATGCTCAGGTGCAGTTTGTTTGTTTGTTTTGGTATTTATCTTGGTGTTCTCTGAGCTGTCTGGATCTATGCTTTGGTGTCTGTCACTAATGTTAGAAAGTCCTTGGCCTATTGTTTCAAATGTATTTCTACCCCCATTCTTCTCTGTCTGGCATTGGAATTATCTGTATGTTACACCTTTTGATATTGTCCCATGGTTTGGGGGAGTTCTGTTAATTATTTTGTTCTTTGTTTCTCTTTTTGATTCAGTTGAAGAGGTGCAATTCACCTATCTTCAGATTTACTGATTGTTTCCTCACATGTGTCACATCTACTAATGAGCCTGTCAAAGGTATTTTTTCAGTTCTCTTACTGTATTTTTGATTTCTAGCATTTAGTTTTGATTCTTTCTTATAGTTTCCTTCTCTCTAATAACATTACTTATTTAGTCTTGCATTGTTGTCTATTTTTCCTATTAGAGCTCTTAAAATAGTACTCAAATTTATTTAAATTCCTTGTCTGGAGATTTCAAAATCTGTAAAGTAAAAACCTAACAAATGCTAACAGGATCAATATTTACCACTAACTATTATGTTTAACCTCTAACTATTGATGATTGTTGATTCTGAGTGTCAGGTATATTGGGTTCATTTTACTCTTCTCTGTACAGTTGTATACCATTAATAATTTCTCTAGTGAAAATGTTCATTATAAATATCATATCTTTATACCACATTTTCTTTCTCCAATAATCTGTTGATGAGAAATTGCTAAACTCATTTTAATAGGTGTGCTGACCTTCATACAGAGACCAAATAATGACACCCCAAGAAAAAAATCGCTTGAGCTAAGCTCACTTACATAGAGGCATCTATCCTACATAAATTCATGGCATATCCAATACAGCAGTGAGTAAAGAGGCTGACTTCAAGAAATGCAAAGATATTATAACATTACAAAAAACTGTCATCTGTAATTTCTCTATATTAATAGATTAGAGGATAAAATGTATTTGATCATGTCCAGGGGTGTAGAAAAAGCCTTTGAAAAAATACTTAACACCATGGTAAAAAGCCTTTAGTAAAATAACATTTGAAGAGAATTTTCATTTCCTAAAATCTACAGCAAACTTAGATAAATGTGAAATGTTAGAAGCATTCCCATCAAAGTCAGGACAAAGACAGATATTATGGTACTGTATCTACTGTTTAAAAGTGGACTGGAATGCATAACTAGAGGAATAAGAATACTGAAATAAATAAGAGGAAGGAATATTGAAAAGACAGAGATAATAAATGGCAACAATATAACCCTCTAATTAGAAAATCCCAAGGAACCACTGCACAAAATACTCAAATGAACAAGAGACTCCAAAAGTTGTTGTATATAAGATTACTATACCAAAATCAGGAGGCTAGCCACACAAAATCAATAGCTAATTAGAATAATTAATAGAAAATACTCCCATAACAACAGCAGCAACATCCAAAACTTGCCTAAAAGGAAACTTAACAAAAATGTACATGGTCTTTTTGTAGGCAACTATAAAAATGTACTGATAGAAAAAGAAACCCCAAATAAATAAAGAAGTACATTATGTTTATTCATGGGGAAAAGAATATTGTAAATATGCCAATTCTCCTTAAATTATTTACAGATTTACTACCTGGTATGGACTGAATTGTGCCCTCCCCACCCCACACAAATTCATATGCTGAAGCCCTAATCCACCACTGTTACTGTGTTTGGAGACAGGGTCTTTAGGGAGGTTATTAAGGTTAAATGAAGTCATAAGGGTGGGGCGCTAAAATAAGGCTGATGTCCTTACAGGAAGAGGAACTGACACCAGATATCATTCTCTTTCTGTGTATTTACAGAGAAGAGTCCTTGTGAGGACATGGCAAAAAGTCAGGAGGAGAGCTCTTACCAGAAATTGAGTCGGCCAGCACCTCCATCGGGAACTACTACCTTCAGAACTGTGAGAAAATAAATTTCTGTTGTTAAGACATCAAGCCTGTGGTATCTTGCTACGGCAGCCTGAGCATGCTAATACTGAGCTGCCTCATATGTAGCTTCCAAGATGGCTACCAGACTTGGGCTGCTGTTTACTAAACTCAATCCTGGAGAAACTATAAAAGGGAGAATGAAAGAACAATACCAGAAACAACAAAACAACATAAATGAGAACTCCCTGGGAGAGACTAAGTCTGTGTTGAACTAGAACCTGAGTGTGGGCAGGTACAGGGATGCCCTGAATTCGAGACAGGTCTGTAGCCTGCAAGAGAGGCAGATGACAGGATTGATTAGAGAAAAGCCTTTAAACTTGAGCCCTGGATTCTTCCACTGTGCTCTGGGACCATGAATCTCTACTGCTTCACTGAAGGAATCTGAGGCAGCATTTCAGAGCCCGCATGCTAGGAGCATGGGACACCAAAGATTGGGCTGGATGTGGCAGTATGGTCCACAGGCTGTGAAATAACCATCTGAAACTTTGTTAGTGGATGACAACTGGCCTTTTTACATGATCATCTTAACAGACGATCCCACACGGACTAAAAGAAAAAAGCAAGTAACACAGTAGTTGTACAAAAGGACAGAAATTCGTTTCTGAACTTTTGGGCAATGCCCCTGATGTCAACAGAGACCACAGTGAGAACTGTCAGGCTACGGCGCCCCTTCACTAACTCCTCTGGGTTTCTGTGGGGTTTGGTTGGGGACAGGGATGGATTCACACCAGAGAAGGAAGGAATCGTAGGCCCGGCCAGCAGTCAATGTGAGGACCTTGAGTGAGACCTGATGGGATCCAAACCACAGAAGAGAGTCTCTCGCCTCCTTTCCCCTCAGCTCATCTTACCTGCAGCAGCCATCTCTGGGAGGCTCCAGGCAGAAGTGTCCAGATGAGATGTGCCCGCACTTCACACCAGCAGTCTCAGGGACTTGATGTCTTTGATGTGAGGCCTTGGTCTCGGGTCAGCAGACGGGAGGTAGCCCAGCACCTACAGGGAGTCAAGAGAAGACACTGAGAAAGGATTGCGAGCAGCAACCACCATAGAAGGGGGGGCCCCAAAGAGCCCTCAGTGTCAGTCTCCGGGGACCCAGGCATGGCTGTGAGGCTCAGGACCCCAGATACTTCCAGCTGGGGGCGCCGACAGAAATGAGAGGCAAGGTGTGACGCCTGCTGACTCAGCTCAGCAGAGGGAAAAGTCCCAGGACCTGCCAAGAGTCAATGAAATGCCTTCGTGCCAGTCCTGCGGGAAGCTCCCTCGGAACCACCCCCCACCCCACCCCCATCCCGCCCCGCCTGGGCCCCGGCGTGGACCCCAGCCCACTCCTGCTGTCCTCCTGGAGCCCAGATGTGCATGACCGGATGTGACGTCCTCCTACCCACGCTGTGGTGACGCAGCCATTTTTGAGAGCTGCCGTCCGGCGAGGGTTAGCCGCGTGAGGAATCCCACGTCTCGTCAGGTGTCAGAGTGTGAGGTAACCCCAGTTAGAAGCGTGGGGACGCCCCCGACACCCCCAATCCCCTTTCCCTCCGAAAAGAGGCGGCCACACGGGACCCGCCCACCCCACCCCTGCTCTCGGCCCGAGAGGCTCGGGCCTGGCTGTTAGGCCCCAAGTCCATCCGCTTCCCCCGCGGGGTCTCGGGCAAGGAAGGCCTCGCTCTGAGGCTGTTGGACGTTGGCTCAGCTCAGTAGAGGGAGCGCCCCAGGCCCTGCGGAGAGAAGGACGGGACCATCGTGGGGATAGAGGGGCTCCACACCCCAGAATGGCGGCCACGCGGACCCCGTCCCTGACGTCGGCCAGGGAGCCTCCGGGCAGGTCTAAAGACTGAGGGGCTCCCTCAGTGCGAACGCGGACGGACGCGGGACTCAGGGAGGAGGGGGGCCTTGTTCTGAGGGGCTGGCCGCAGGTCAGCAGAGGGAGGATTTCCAGGGCACGGGAGGAGTCAGGGTGAGGAGCGTCCTCCCCGTCGCAGGGCCACCTCAGAACCCCTCCCCTGTTGTCAGCCGCTTCCTTCTGGCCACACACGGAGAAGGGAGGGCTGCTGTCTGAGAGGGGAGGTGCAGGCCAGCAGAAGGCGCGTCCCTAAGCACTCCCAAGAGTCAGCCCAAGCCCTTGAGTGAGGACCCGTGGGGCCGCCAACCACAGGGCCTCCACCTGTCTGCCGCGCGCTGCAGGCTTGGTAAAACTCTGCCACATGCGGCCGCGTGGTCACCCTCACTGCCTCCTAATGAGACTCAAGGAGGTGCCGGCACTGTGCGAGCAGATGGCCCTCGGGGCAAGAGAGGAGCTCCAGGCGGCACCGGCCGTCCAGGGAGGACCCCGAGTGAGGACTAAGGGAGTCACCCACCCCGAAGAGAAGGGACAAGAGAGAATATGGCCTGTCCCCTCCTGTCAACCCTTAAACTCCCAAGAAAGGACTGTCAGGCTGAGAGTGCTTGTAATTTCCTGTGCCAGGTCCAAGGGAGGTTAGAGCTTTGTTCTGAAGGGGCGGGCCACCAGGCAGCAGGAGGGAGGGTCCCCGAACCCTTCGGTGGTGGGCTGAACGCTCCCTCCTTTCCTCCTCCTGGGTGTCATGGAAGATGGTGGTGTCAGCTTCAGAGCAGCAGAGGGGATGGGGTGCGTGGGGTGGGGGAGTCCTGCCAACAACGGTCATCCTGACTCTGAATGGGAACCGCGGGGACCTACCTCCCCTGCCAGCCCCCACCGTCACCCCCGTACTGCCCAGGCAAGGCTGGCTGGCTGTGCCCCAAGGCTCACTGTACCGTCCTCCACGGGGGTCTCAGGGGACAGGCGGGGCAGGAGAACAGGAGCCCTGTGGGTCCTCGAGCAGTGCCCTCAAGGACCCCGCAGAGGCGGCCTTGGTTAAAGCCAGGGAGGAACCTCCCCGCTGAAGGTGCTCAAAGCATCTCCTTGTTCCTCCCCCAGGTGCACTCATTGCCTGCCTTCCTGCCCACACTCCCGCCTGCTGGCCCTGACCGGTGTCATCATGCCTCGAGGCCAGAAGAGCAAGCGCCGTGCCCGCGAGAAACGCCAACAGGCCCGGAGGGAGACTCAGAGTCTCAAGGGTGCCCAGGCCACTGAGGCGGCAGAGGCGGCAGCGGCGGCAGAGAGAGAAGAGTCGCCCTTGTCCCCCGCTTCTTCTGTTTCTCGGGGTACTTCCCTGAGCTCCCCTGCTGCCAGGAGGCTCAGGGAGCCTCAGGGAGCCCCAGCCACTAGCTCTCGTGATGCAGGGGTTTCATACCCAGGATCTGAAGAGGGTGCCCAGAGCCAAGATGAGAAAAGTGCAAGTACCTCCCAGGCAGCACCTTCCACCCACAGCAGTTGCAGAGATCCTCTTTCCAGGAAGGTTAGCATGTTGATGCAGTTCCTGCTGAAGAAGTACAAGACGAAGGAGCCCATCCGGCAGGGAGCAATGCTGAAGGCTGTCAACAGGAAGTACAAGAAGCACTTCCCTGAGATCCTCAGGAGAGCCTCTGATCACATGGAGCTGGTCTTTGGCCTTGAGCTGAAGGAAGTTGACCCCAGGAATCACTGCTACATCCTCGTCAGCAAGCTGGCCCTCCCCAGCGAGGGAAGTCCGAGTGATGAGTCGGGGCTGCCCACGTCCGGTCTCCTGATGATTCTCCTGGGCACGATCTTCACGAAGGGCAACCGTGCCACCGAGGAGGAGATCTGGGAATTCCTCAATGCGTTGGGTTTCTATGCTGGGAGGAGGTACGTGATCTTTGGGGAGCCCAAGAGGCTCATCAAAGATTTCGTGCAGCAGGAGTACCTGACGTACCGCCAGGTGCCCAACAGCGATCCTCCACGCTATGAGTTCCTGTGGGGCCCAAGAGCCCACGCTAAAACCAGCAAGATGAAAGTGCTGGAGTTTGTGGCCAAAATCACTGGTACCGTCCCCAGTGCCTTCCCAGAGCTCTATGAGGAGGCTCTGAAAGATGAGGAAGAGAGAGCAGGAGTGAGAGCTGCGGCCAGGGCTGCAGCTGTTGCTACGGGCAGTGCACTTCCAGGGCCAAGTCCCGCAGCTACTCCCACATCTAGGGAGGGTGGCTGCGGGCAGTTTGCTCACTTTGTTTTGGAAGAGAGCAGTCAAGCTCCTAAATAGTTCAGAGTAGTAGGGTTGGGGGGAACAAAATATTTACCTTCCTGTTTTAAACTAGTAACTTCTATATATTATTTATTGATTTATTTAGGTTTTTCAAATGTTTTTATCTTGTAATGGATAGTGTGTTTTCTTAAGAATATGAATTCGTGAATGACATTGCTTGCATATTTATTGCTGTTTAAAGAGTTCTAAAGTTACAGTTTTGGTATATGTAAAAGAAATTCACGAACCATCTATATTTTCAGTGTGATCCAGAAGTAGAAAACATGGCACTGCAATAGAGATTTTCATGGAAATGTGAAAGACGAGCACAGAAAATATTTAGAAACAAAAAATGGAGAAAACATAGAGTAAAAGGTATTTAATTTGTGGTTTGCCTTATTTCTTTAAAACTTTCTTTTGGTAGAAATAAAAGATACTTTGACTGATTTAGCTCATTTGTGAGTATTTGTTTCTTTTGTGCTAGGGCACTGCATAGTCTCTGCTACCTACTGGATTAAAAATAAACTCTGATGGGAGGGTGGTATTTTGGGGGTTCATAATAATCATATCATAACTGCCATTCATCAAAACCCCAATATTTCTTAATGAGTATGCCACTGCTTGACATGTAGTACATAACATTCCAACATTCATGCAGGATAGGATTTAGCAGACTCCCTTTATAGGTGAATAACTTGCAAATTTCTCAAGTTCACAAGACTGATTAAGTGACCTTGCTGGGTCTAGTCCCCTGGTCTGGAATAGTCTAGAGCCTACACTCTTCCACTCCTCCCAGCCTAAGCCAGACCTTATGTCTTTTAATTCATTTTTCTTCTCACCACTCCAAAATGTATCTCATGGGATAAAAGGGGCCCTGTTCCCAAAGCACTGTTTTGGAATACAGTAATAGTAACGCTGAATAAGTGAATGGTATGAATTTTAAAAACATATTCGGTGACAGTGGGGTCTTCTGCATATGCAATGTCAGATAACCTGAAAAGATCATCTCATTTACTCTTCAGGTTTCTCAGGGACATAAAAGGCTTGGTTTAAGAGCTGTGTCCTCAGGTCAGTGGAGGGAGGAGTCCCAGCCTCTGATAGTTATTCAAGGCGAGGACCTTAGAACAGAAGGGGGCCCCACAAAGTATACCCTGCTTTCTCCCTTGTGTGGCCATGCACAGAGCTGTGTGTCTGAAGGTACCCCTTCTTTTCCTCCGGGGCAAGGGTGGAGAGGTTCTCAGGGAGGTGAGTTCCTTGGTCTTGTGGCAGCATCTCCAATTCTGCCCAAGTAGGAGATCCTAACTGGCCTTAATTTGATTCAGGGTGAGGACACTGGGTGCTGATGAGTGGACTCCCCATAACAAAGGGGACCACACAGAGGCCCCCGGCAGGGGTAGCCAGGGAATAGGTCTCTTATCTCCCCTTCTGGTATCTCAGGAAGGTGAAAGCCTTGCCCGAGGCTGGCAGACAGACAGTAGGGAGGGTGGAGTCCCATGTGCTACCTGAAGTCAAGGTAAGAAACCTGAGTTAGGACTGAGGGGCCGCTGACTCCAGAAGAGTGGGGCCTTGTAAAATCCTGCTCCTCAGAAAACCCCAAGAGCTTTGGACAGATCTGGTTCATCCTGACTTCCAATTCAGAATCTCCAAGAAGGCAATGCCTCTGTTCTGAGGAGCACAGCTTCAGGGGAGTGGAGGGTGGAGTCCTGGGTCTGGTCAGGCATCACGATGAGGACCCTGAATGAGGAGCAAGAGGCCCACTCACTCCAGAACAGAGGAGAATGCAGAGTCCCACCCCTGATGTCAGCCCCAGGAGGCGCAGGACAAAGCTTTCTGGTTGATGTGCCCCCTCCTTCCACTGGGAGTGGTCTCAGGGAGGCGATGGCCTTGGTCTATCGGGAACAGCCTCACTCGGTAGAGACTGGAAATCTAGTGACTTTAAATGAGGATAAAGGGACTGCACCTTGAACACAGCCCTGCCACTGGATACCTCCCCTTGGCAAATCCAGGCGTGTTGGCATGAGGCGCCCCACACCTTTCCTTTTAGAGCGTCTCAGGTAGATGAGGCACTTGGTCTCAGGGGCCAGCCTCAGGTTAGCACAGGGAGGAATTCCAGGTCATGCCAAGAGTCAAGCAGAGGACCATGAGGACTGAGGGAACCACCCAAATCGTAGAAGTGGGGACGCCACAGAATCCCTCCCTTACTGTCGGCCACGAGTGACCACAGGCAGTCAAGCCCTCGTGAGGCAACCCTCACACCCTCCTAGGTGGTCTCAGGGAATTAAAGGCTGTAGTATGAGAGCACAGGCCTCCCTAGGTCACGGGAAGAGTCAGTGTAAGGACTCTGAGTGAGGACCAAGGGGAACGCCCAACCGAAAAGAGAGAGGAACACATAGCCCCACCACCCTTTCGGCCCTGGGAAGCCCCAGGCAGGGGCAGTTCGACGTGCCACCCACTTGCTTCCAGCTCTGGAGGACTCAGGTCAGTAGAGGGAAGAGTCCCAGATCCTGACAAAGTGGGACTATTGAGGTCGCAAACCCCAGAAGAGTGGAGCCCGGAGAATCTTGCCCTCTGCTGTTAGTCCTCAGAAGCCCCTCAGAAATAGCTGTGGCTACACGTGGCCTACTCTGACTTCTACTTCTGGGGACTCAGGGTGGTGAGGACTTTGCTCTGAGGCCGGCCGACTCAGCATAGGGGAAATCTCCAGGTTGTGCTAGCAGCTGGGGTGAGGACCTAAGGCTGGAGTGGAGCATGAAAACCATTAACAATGGGGGCAGCACACCGTCTCTCCCCTGCTGCCAGTCCTGGGAGACGCCTGGAGAGGTGTCAGGCCGAGCAGAGGCAACCCTTAGCTCCTCCCAGGGTGACAGAGAAGTGAGGACAGTAATAGGTGAAGAGAGGGAGAAATTATAGGTCTTCCCAGGAGTCAAACTGAGGAGCCTGAGTGAGGACTGGTGCGGCGAACCATAATAAGGCCTGGATTTGCCTGCCACAGCTTTCCACCTTCAGAGACCACAGGTAGATGTGGGAAATCAGGCTACCCTCACTTTCTTCTGTTGGGTCTCAGAGAGCTGTGGGCCTTTCTAGGAGCCCATGTCCTCAGGTGAAGAGAGAGGAGCCACAGGCTTTCCCAGGAGTCAAACCGAGGCCGCTGAGTGACGACTAAGGGGAACATGCCCCACCCCCTGAGCTGTGGGGACGACAAAGAGTCTAGCCTTGCCCCTGCTTTCAGCACTTGAAAGCTCAGGACAGGGCAGTCGGGCCGAGGCTCCTTTACTTCACGTCTAAGGGAGGTGAGACCCTAGCTGTCAGCACTGTGTTCCCCCTGTCAGGGCGGTGATCTGGGGCACCCCTCACTTCCCCCTCACGGGTCTCCGGGGCCACTGAGGTGTCAGCTGCAGAGCAACAGAGGGGAGCAAGCCCAGGCCCTGGCTGCCGTCCACCTAAGGATCCTGAGGACGAACTGAGCAGGCTCCCCACCCTAGAACACGGAGGGACCCATTGGCAGCCCCCACTGTCACCCCCGTACCGCCCAGGCAGGGCTGGCTGGCTGTGCCCCAAGGCTCACTCTACCGTCCTCCACGGGGGTCTCAGGGGACAGGCGGGGCAGGAGAACAGGAGCCCTGTGGGTCCTCGAGCAGTGCCCTCAAGGACCCCGCAGAGGCGGCCTTGGTTAAAGCCAGGGAGGAACCTCCCCGCTGAAGGTGCTCAAAGCATCTCCTTGTTCCTCCCCCAGGTGCACTCATTGCCTGCCTTCCTGCCCACACTCCCGCCTGCTGGCCCTGACCGGTGTCATCATGCCTCGAGGCCGGAAGAGCAAGCACTGTGCCCGCGAGAAACGCCACCAGGCCAGGGGGGGAGACTCAGAGTCTCAAGGGTGCCCAGGCCACTGAGGCGGCGGCGGCAGCAGAGATAGAAGAGTCGCCCTTGTGCCCCGCTTCTGTTTCTCGGGGTACTTCCCCGAGCTCCCCTGCTGCCAGGATCCTCAGGGAGCCCCAGGGAGCCCCAGCCACTAGCTCTCGTGATGCAGGGGTTTCATGCCCAGGATCTGAAGAGGGTGCCCAGAGCCAAGATGAGGATAGCGAGTCACAGATGAGCGGGCCTGCCCCATCCTGGACGGTTCGCCTTTCCCTCCCCTACCTGGGCACTGGTGGTTGGAGCATGCCCAGAGCTCCTCCCTCTCGTGGTCAAGGACCACTGCTAGGTTTCCAGCCATACCACGACCGAGCCAGACAACACCGCCGGCACAGGTTGACGCAGGCGCACCAAGACCTAAAAGGTGACTCAAGGTAACCCAGGGTTCATTATGCCTCACTTGTAATAACTTAGCATTGCGGCTTTTGCTTCCCCGCCCCACCCCATGGGTTCTGCTTGGGTGCTTATGGGTAAGTGCCTGCCTACTAGCAGGAAAGTTATTATAACCTAAAGCTGTCAATCGATCTGTCAGTCAAATATCACAGGACACAGGGAGGGACCACCACTCTACAAGACACAGCCCTACCCCACTGCGGGGCTGCTTCTGGTTTCCAGACAGCCCGCTCTCCTGCTTTCTCGGGAGTGTACTTTTGCTCTGCTTAACTGAACTGTTGCTACTTAAAACTGCTCTACGCCTCTCGATTGAATTCTTCCTCTTTGGGAGGGCAAGAACCAAGGAAATCGCCATTCTGCTGGTGACAGTATGGACCACATACTCATTACTTTTATCAGGTACAAGTTAAAGTTTTGATATTTTATGAAACAAATTTAGAAACCTTCCATTTTTTTTTTTATGACCTAGAACAAGAAAACACAGCAATGGAAGAGGGATTTCCATGGAACTGTGAATAGACTCGGCAGTAAAATAATGTGCGTCAAGTAAAAAAAAAGAAAAGGAAAAGAGTAAATGGTGGTACATTTTTGGTTTGTTTTATTCTTTTAGTGCTTCTTTTTCTAAAATTGAAAGATGTTTTCTTAGATTATTCAAGATTGTGAGAGAAATTAAACAATAATAAAGTAGACTTCCTTATCGTTGCCACTCTTATTCCCAACCGTTAATCGAGCATCTACTCTTTGGAAGGCTCCACGGCAGAACTGGGGATGGTAAGAAAAAGGAGACTGAGCCACTGTCCATAGAACTTTAGAGCCTAGGAGCTGCTGCCATATCAAGAAGATGGTGAGACACACTCTAAGACCGAAATAAATGACAAGTTAAAACACGGGGTGAGAAAGAGAGGAGGTTCCAGATGAGAGCAGTCAAGTGTAAATGCTCTGAAGCAAGGAAGTCTGGAGCTCCCTTGAGGAGGTGATTTTAAGTTAGGCGGGATGGTGGGCTAAATGAGGCTGAGTGAATTGTGGCGGGGGAGGGTGGGACCCTTCGATGGTGGGCCTCAAGAGTTGAGAGACTGAAGACTGGAATGGAAGATTACCCTGAGTTTTTACTTTGGGACTGTGGGTAAAACAGAGAGAATCTCCACCCGGGGCAGGAATAAGATGGGTTCCGTGTTCCTGTCCCGGTGCAGGTGAACACAGTGCACAAACTAGGTGTTTGTTTTAATCCCATCGCCTCCAGGGAGTTTCTGAGAAACAAGGATGATACTTCCTTGGAGTGAGATGTCAAGAAGCCACTGTGATAGCACTCTTTGCACTGGGGTCAAAGGGCCAGAGGCCACTCCATTAAAGGGGTGTTCTACTACTTCAGTGTAATCTGGGGAACTCCAAATGAAGGCTACATTTTTGGTGGTGGTGAAATTATAATGAAAATAGGGGTGGTTTGGATGAAAAGGCACCTGGGAGGGAAGTTGTTGGTCCTTGACAGCAAATTCTAGAACCTCTGAGTAGCATCCAGCTGGGAGAGATTCCTCCACACTCAAATGACCTATTTACAAATGGGGAAATTTTACATAGTTTTACTGCCTAAGCAGTTTTGTTGGTTCCAAAGGTGCTGCGTATTTTCTGACATCTCATGAGATTAAAGAAAAAAATCCCAAAGAGTTGGTATTATGGACTGGGGTCATAGTTATCGTAGTAATAAGTGCCATTCTTGAAAGACCACTGTTGCAAGTGCTTTACAAACGTCACGTATCTTACAAAGGCTCTACAAGATAGGGCTTATCAGACTCACTTTGCAGATGATGAACTTGCAATTTTCTCAAGTTCACAAGACTTGTGACAGAGCTGGGAATAGACCCTTGGTCTGAATTCGTCTAGAGGCTACACTGTTCCACTCTTCCCAGCCTGAGGCAGACCTCGTATCCTTTAATTCACTTGTCTCCTCACTACTTCAAACTGGATTTCAGGCAATTAAAAAAAAAAAAAAAAAAGCAAGCAAGCAAACAAAAAACCCTGTAGCCAAAGTACTAAAGACAGTCCTGATGAAGGAAGGTTAATACAAGCATAAACCATAATTGGGGGATTGTCTGTGGGCTTCGTTTATCTAGAGTCCTCCTGCCCCTCGCTCCAGGGTTCCTTGAAAGCTGACTGCCCTGGTCCCAGCACATGTGTTCAGCTCCAGCACTTTCCCACGTTAGAGCTCCTTTCTCCTGAGACTTCCCCAGTGTGCCCTCAAGTCCAACTCTGGAATCTGTTAATGGTGTGCTGAGGCCGGCCTCTGAATAAATACACCAATGAGTGAGCTTACCTAGGAGGTCAATATCCAAAGCCTCCCTCATAAGTTGGAGATGAGGACCTGAATAGACACTTCTACAAAGAGGATATACCAGTAGCCAAACAGTACATGAAAAGATGCTCAATATCATTACTCATTAGGGAAATGTATACCAAAAAACCACAGTGGGATACCATTTCACTAGGTTGGTTATAAAAACTGGAAGATAACAAGTGTTGGCGAGGATATGAAGAAATTGGATCCCTCATACATTGCTGGGAAGAATGTAAAATGGTTCAGCCTCTTTGGGAAACAGTTTGGTAGTTCCTCAAATTTAAACAAAGAATTACCTTATGACCCAGCAATTCCATTCCTAGGTATATAACCAAAATAACTTAAAAACTGTATTCAAACAAATCTTTGTACCCAAATATTCAAAGAAGCATTATTCATAAAAGCCCCCAAAATGCAAACAACCCAAAATTTCCATCACTGAATGCACGGACAAACAGAATGTGGTATATTCTTACAGTGGAATATTATTCAGTCATAAACAGGAATGAAGTACGGATAACTGAGAGACCGTGGATGAACCTTGGAGACATTATAATAAATGATAAATGAAAGGAGTCAGAAACCAAAGGTCACGTATTATATGACACCATTTACATGAATTATCCAGGATAAGCAAATTCATAGAGCCAGAAAGCAGACTGATGGTTGCCCGGGGCTAGGGAGAGGTATGAATGAGAAGTAACTTTTTGAAGGGTAAGAGGTTATGTAAGCAGATAGGGTAGGCAGTCCCTGGAGAAAGAGAAGCAGGCATGGCTTTCCTGGCATATAAGAGAAGCCATTTTTGGCCTAAGCCATTTTGTGATCTAAGCCTGGAGACCATGTTTGCCCCTGAACACACCTCTGTAATAATGATCTTAAGGGAATAAAAGAATGCAGCAACAAAAGACTGTTACCAGGCAGGAGTATTAACAGTAGCAAAGGGAATAAATCAGTTGTTAAGACTCCCAGTCTTTTCAAGGGTAAAGATTAGCCTGAAGCACAATCTTCAGCTGGTCTGCGGAATTCAAACCCCCCTCGAATGATCAACCACCATCAGAGCAACTGGAACCTAAGGAATGATGACGGTAATCTTTTCTGACCCTTGTGACTTCAAAGCCCTATAAAGCTCGGACTCTGTTGACCTTTGCCCCAACTCTATGCTGAATTCTCCTCTGCTCAAGCCCCTTCATGAATATGCATGTACCCTTAGCTTAAAACTTCCCCGGTTCTGCTGTCCAGGGAAACACTGCTTTGGGAAAGATCCCCAGGGTTCTCCTTCCTTGCTGCAAGTAATAAATCCTTCCTTCTCCTGCTCTTTCACTTGGCGGTGTATTTGGCTCGACACCCACCAAGAGGCAAACCCAGTTTTCGGGTAGCAGTCACCTTTTGGAATGAGGAATATGTTTGGAACAAGATAGAGGCGGTGATTGTACAACATTGTGAATGCAGTGATGCCACCGAATTATTCACTTTCAAAGGTTATGTGGATATATATCAATGAGTTATATTTTTAATATTATATATAATGCAATCTATAGATTGACTGATCCCACTATACATACTATATATATATATATATATATATATATATATAATAGATAGGTATATGTATGTATGTAAAATCAATGGAATGACAGAATCAGACGGAATGAGAGAATCACCATTCTACAGCCCCTAATGGATTAATGGATAAGGGTGAAGATCCTCACCAACTGTCAATACCACCAGGAAGCAGAAAACAGACACTATGTATCTCCTAATGGAAGCACACAGCTTTGTCTCAGGAGTGAACGTGCCAGCAAACAAACTGGTAAATCAGTACGCCTTAATCTGAACAAGCTCTTTCCTACAATTACTGAGGATTCTTGATGCTGAGTTCCAGGTATATTGGGTTCATCGTTTTATTCTCTGTAATGTTGTATATGATTGTTTTTATTATAAATATCATGCCTTTAAACTTGAAAACCCAAGTAAAATGGAACAATTTTTAGCAAACTATAAATCACTAAAGTGAAAATGTAGTCCAAACCCAGAGCACCATCAAAATGTTCCAGGACAATCCAGGTTTGGAGCCCCCTCACACCAAATGATCAGGGAAAAACTAATCACCAACTTATTTGAATTCTTCCAAACCATACAAAAAGATGGAAAACGGATCAACCATTTTAATAGGGTAGCCCTCCTTGATACAAAGTCCAGATAAGAATGCCCCAATAAAAGGATACTCACACATAACCATGTGATTAAATGAAGAAATGGGCTATGACTAAGGAACACAAAGATATCATATTAGAAAATACTGACAGTTGGAAATCACTGCATTAACAGAGAAAGGAGAAAATGTGTTTCTAAAGGGAAAGAATATTTGTCTCTACACTTCTATTCTCAAGCCTGTTGACACCAAATGTAGGGGTTTTTTATTTTGTTTTGGTTTGCTCACACAAACCAATTCTCTACCACCAGCTGAGTATCCTACAATTCAATTCAATTCTGACAATATCTACCTGCAGTTAGCATCAGATCCCACGAGGTAAGGGCTCATTCCCACAAGACTGCCCCACACTTAATCCAAAGCCAGGTCCTCCCATAATACTGACTGACTGGCTATAAATTGGGGGCTCCCACAACCCCCTCCCTGGGTTTGGTAATTTTCTAAAGTGGCTCAAGGAACTCAAGGAAAGTCAGTGTACTTACTAGATTACTGGATTATTATAAAAGGATGTGACTCCCTAACAGCCAAATGGAAGAGATGCTTAGAGTGAGGTGTGGGGAAGGGGTGTGGAGCTCTCGTGCCCTCTCCAGCTACATCACCCTCGTAGCACCTACATGTGTTCAGCAAACTGGAAGCTCTCCAGACCATTTTGCTTAGGATTCTTATGGAGGCTTCATTACACAGGCATAATTAATTAAATCATTGGCCACCGGTAATTAAGTCAATCTCCAGCCCTTCTTCCCTCAGAGGTCAGAGGGTAGGACTGAAAGTTCCTAGCCCCTGATCACATGGTGGGTCCCCCAGGCAGCCCCCCACCCTTAGGGGCTTTCCAAAAGTCACCTCATTAACATAAACTCAGGTGTGGTTGAAAGGGTGTTGTTACCAGTAACATGAAACACTCCTTTCACCTTTCTTGCTCTTTTCACTTAGGAAACGCGAACAGTTTTAGCAGCTCTGGGGACGAAGACCAAATATATATTTCTTAGTATAAATCACAATATCACAATTTAATTACATGCAGGGGTAAAGAAAGGGCCTTTGATAAAAATTTTACACCAGTCCATGGTAATAACTTTTAGCAAACTTATATTAGTAGGGAATTTCTCTTCTGTAAAATCTATACATATTAAGCATACTTTAATGTGGAATGTTATCAGAATTCCCAATAAAATAAGAAACAAGACACGGATATGTGGTACCATCTCTACTATTTGACAAGAATTTTCCTGCTCTGCCACGTGAACATCTTGGAAGTCATCACTCCCATCCTCACAATGACAAAAAGCTGAACAAACTGAAAATCAACAGCTCTTTTTAGATCCATCAGAGAATTGAAGTTACAGGGAAAACCAACGCTTCAAAACTGAAGATGCAGGCAAATACAGGGAATCACAGCTCACTGGCAGTGGAAAGTCTTGCATCCAGGAAGGAGTAGAAAAATTTACATTGTACTTGATGCAACACTGGAAGCTATGTGTGACAAGCTTCAGAGCCCCAAACTCCTAGGAGCCTAGCCTTAGGGGAGCCCGCACACTTCTGTGAGCTTTACCTTCTGGGGTCCTAACAGGTTCTCACGGTAAAGATCCAAGAAAAATTTCCTCATGCTTCTGGCATGAGGGGGACATAAACCCTTTTGAAAGACACCTAGGAAAAAGTAACCATTTTGAAACACAGGCCCAGATGTTTCTGTTCTGTGTACTTTCCTAAACCAACTAACTTGGATGAAGGGAAAATCCTAACTCCAACTCCCTCCAGACTTCCTATGTCACATAACAGGGGGGATAAAAGCTGAGAAGCATTTGTGAAGGCAATAGCCCAGGGGCACAGAGCCACTAAAACACAGACAGCTAATCACAGAATTATAGAACACTTCCCGTACTCCTTACCACTGCATCAACAAGGTTCCAATATAATACCAGAGGATTACTGCTGAAAGAACTGCAAGGCTTAGATTACTTATGAAGGTGTTCCTAGGGAAAACCAAAGACAACAAGAACACTCAAGGAAATTGAAATCTCAGGCACTTACAGTAAGAGCAAACAGTAAACACGACATAACTCTTACGCAGATAAACACAAATGCTCATGCTAAAGGCCCTTTAAATCGATTCCTATTATCCAATACATTAAGTCCAACCTTCAATGAAAAATTATAAGATATGCTAAAAGGCAGAAAAGCACAGTCTGATCAAACAAAGTAAGTAAATTAACCACACTTAGATACAGGAGATAATCTGGAATATCAGACTAGGATTTTATAATACTTATGATTCATACACTTGGCCTCTAATGGAAAAAGTGAACAACATACAAGAATAGTAGGTAATGTACATAGAGAGACGGAAACTGTAGTAAAAAATCAAAAGGAGATGGGATCGGAGAGAAGATGGTGGGAGGGTAAGACGTGGAGATCACCTTCCTCCCCACAGATACATCAGAAATACATCTACACATGGAACTTCTCCTATAGAACACCCACCGAACGCTGGCAGAAGACCTCAGACCTCCCAAAAGGCAAAAAACTCCCCACGTACCTGGGTAGGGCATAAGAAAAAAGAATAAACAGAGACAAAAGAATAGGGATGGGACCTGCACCAGTGGGAGGGAGCCGTGAAGGAGGAAAGGTTTCCACACACTAGAAGCCCCTTCACGGACAGAGACTGCACGTGGTGGAGGGGGGAAGCTTCAGAGACACGGAGGAGAGCGCAGTAACAGGGTGCGGACAGCAAAGCGGAGAGATTCCCGCAGAGGATCGGTGCCGACCAGCACTCACCAGCCCGAGAGGCTTGTCTGCTCTCCCGCCGGGACGGGCGGGGGCTGGGAGCTGAGGCCCTGGCTTCGGTTGGAAGCCGGGAGAGGACTGGGGTTTGTGGCGTGAACACAGCCTGAAGGGGTTAGTGCACCACGGCTGGCCGGGAGGGAGTCCGGGAGAAGTCTGGAGCTGCCAAAGAGGCAAGAGACGTTTTCTTCCCTCTTTGCTTCCTGGTGCGTGGGGAGAGGGGATTAAGCGCGCTGCTTAAAGGAGCTCCAGAGACGGGCGCGAGCAGCGGCTATCAGCGTGGACACCAGAGACGGGCATGAGACGCTAAGGCTGCTGCTGCCGCCAAGAGGCCTGTGTGCGAGCACAGGTAACTCTCCACACCTCCCCTCCCGGGAGCCTATGCAGCCCGCCACTGCCAGGGTGCTGGGACCCAGGGAACAGTTTCCCCGGGAGAACATGCGGCGCGCCTCGGGCTGGTGCAGTGACACACCGGCCTCTGCTGCCATGGGCTCACCCGCCTCCATGCCCCTCCCTCCCACTGGCCTGAGCCAGAGCCCCCGAATCAGCTGTTCCTTTGGTTAAAGGAAGAGCAGACGCCCTCAGACGACCTATGCGCAGAGGCGGGGCCAAGTCCAAAGCTGAAACCCAGGAGCTGTGCGAACAAAGAGGAGAGGGGGAGGTCTCTCCCAGGAGCCTCAGAAGCAGCGGATTAAAGCTCCACAATCAACTTGAAGTGCCCTGCAACTGTGGAATACCTGAATAGACAGGGAATCATCCCAAATTGAGGAGGTGGACTTTGGGAGCAAGATATACTATTATTTTCACCTTTTTCTCTTTTTGTGAGTGTGTATGTGTGTGCTGCTGTGTGAGATTTTGTCTGTATAGCTTTGCTTTCACCATTTGTCCTAGGTTCTCACCGAACCATTTTTTTGTGTGTATTTTTCTTTTTAAAATTTTTCTTCTTAATAATTATTTTTTATTTTAATAACTTTATTTTATCCTACTCTATTTTATCTTCTTTCTTTCTTCCTTTCTTTCTTCCTTCCTTCCTTCCTTTCTTCCTTCATTCCCTTTCTTCCTTCTTTTCTTCCTCCGTTTCTTCCTCCCTTCCTTCCTTCCTTTCTTCCTTTCACACTTCCTTCCTTCTTTCCTTTCTTTCTTTCCTTTCTGTTTTTTCTCCCTTTTATTCTGAGCCGTGTGGATTAAGGGCTCTTGGAGCTCCAGTCAGGCGTCAGGGCTGTGTGTCTGAGGTGGGAGAACCAACTTCAGGACACTGGTCCACAAGAGATCTCCCAGCTCCATGTAATGTCAAATGGAGAAAATCTCCCAGAGATCTCCATCTCAACACCAAGACCCAGCTTCACTCAACGACCAGCAAGCTACAGTGCTGGACACCCTATGCCCAACAACTAACAGGACCGGAACACAACCCCACCCATTAGCAGAGAGGCTGCCTAAAATCATAATAAGGCTACCGACACCCCCATACATACCATCAGATGTGGACGTGCCCACCAAAAAGACAAGAGACAGCCTCATCCACCAGAACACAGGCATTAGCCCACCCAACCAGGAAACCTACTCAACCCACTGAACCAACCTTAGCCACTGGGGACAGACACCAAAAACAACGGGAACTACGAACCTGCAGCCTGCAAAAAGGAGACCCCAAACACAGTAAGATAAGCAAAAAGAAAAGACGTAAAAACACACAGCAGATGAAGGAGCAAGGTAAAAACCCACCAGACCTAACAAATGAAGAGGAAATAGGCAGTCTACCTGAAAAAGAATTCAGAATAATGATAGTAAAGATGATCCAAAGTCTTGGAAATAGAATAGACAAAATGCAAGAAACATTTAATAAGGACCTAGAAGAAATAAACAGGAAGCAAGCAACGATGAGCAACACAATAAATGAAATTAAAAATACTCTAGATGGGATCAATGGCAGAATAACTGAGGCAGAAGAACGGATAAGTGACCTGGAAGATAAAATACCGGAAATAACTACTGCAGAGCAGAATAAAGAAAAAAGAATGAAAAGAACTGAGGACAGTCTCAGAGACCTCTGGGACAACATTAAACACACCAACATTCGAATTATAGGGGTCCCAGAAGAAGAAGAGAAAAAGAAAGGGACTGAGAAAATATTAGAAGAGATTATAGTTGAAAACTTCCCTAATATGGGAAAGGAAGTAATCAAGTCCATGAAGCACAGAGAGTCCCATAAAGGATAAATCCAAGGAAAAACATGCCCAGACACATATTAATCAAACTATCAAAAATTAAATACAAAGAAAACATATTAAAAACAGCAAGGGAAAAACAACATATAACACACAAGGGAATCCCCATAAGGTTAATATCTGACCTTTCAGCAGAAACTCTGCAAGCCAGAAGGGAGTGGCAGGACATATTTAAAGTGATGAAGGAGAAAAACCTACAATCAGGTTTCCTCTACCCAGCATGGATCTCATTCAGATTTGATGGAGAAATTAAAACCTTTACAGACAATCAAAAGCTAAGAGAGTTCAGCACCACCAAACCAGCTTTACAACAAACGATAAAGGAACTTCTCTAGGCAAGAAACAGAAGAGAAGGAAAAGACCTTCAAGAACAAACTCGAAACAATTAAGTAAATGATAATAGGAACATACATATTGATAATTACCTTAAATGTAAGTGGATTAAATGCTCCCACCAAAAGACACAGACTGGCTGAACGGATACAAAAACAAGACCCATGTATATGCTGTCTACAAGAGACCCACTTCAGACATAAGGACACATACAGACTGAAAGTGAGGGGATGGAAAAAGATATTCCATGGAAATGGAAATCAGAAGAAACTGGAGTAGCAATTCTCATATCAGACAAAATAGACTTTAAAATAAAAACTATTACAAGAGACAAAGAAGGACACTACATAATGATCAAGGGATTGATCCATGAAGAAGATATAACAATTGTAAATATTTATGCCCCCAACATAGGAGCACCTCAGTACAAAAGGAAAATACTAACAGTCATAAAAGGGGAAATCAACAGTAACACAATCAAAGTAGGGGACCTTTAACACCCCACTTTTACCAATGGACAGATCATCCAAAATGAAAATAAATAAGGAAACACAAGTTTTAAATGATACATTAAATAAGATGGACAATTGATATTTATAGGACATTCCATTCAAAAACAACAGAATACACATTTTTCTCAAGTGCTCACAGAACATTCTCCAGGATAGGTCATATCTTGGGTCACAAATCTAGCCTTGGTAAATTAAAGAAAACTGAAATCGTATCACGTATCTTTTCTGACCACAACACTATGAGACTAGATATCAGTTACAGGAAAAGATCTGTAAAAATACAAACACATGGAGGCTAAACAACAGACTACTTAATAGCGAAGTGATCACTGAAGAAATCAAAGAGGAAATCAAAAAATACCTAAAAACAAATGACAATGGAGACACAACAACCCAAAACCTATGGGATACAGCAAAAGCAGTTCTAAGAGGGAAGTTTATAGCAATAAAATCCTACCTTAAGAAACAGGAAACACCTCGAATAAACAACCTAACTTTGTACCTAAAGCAATTAGAGAAATAAGAACAAAAAACGCCCAAATTTAGCAGAAGGAAAGAAATCATAAAGATCAGATCAGAAATAAATGAAAAAGAAATGAAGGAAACGACAGCACAGATCAATAAAACTAAAAGCTGGTTCTTTGAGAAGATAAACAAAATTGATAAACCATTAGCCAGACTCATCAAGAAATGAAATGGAGAAGACTCAAATCAATAGAATTAGAAATGAAAAAGGAGACGTAACAACTGATACTGCAGAAATACAAAAGATTATTAGACATTACTACAAGCAACTGTATGCCAATAAAACAGACAACCTGGAAGAAATGGAGAAATTCTTAGAAATACACAACTGGCTGAGACTGAACCAGGAAGAAATAGAAAATATAAACAGACCAATCACAAGCACTGAAATTGAAACTGTGATTAAAATTTTTCAAATAAACAAAAGCCCAGGACCAGATGGCTTCACAGACGAATTCTATCAAACATTTAGAGAAGAGCTAACACCTACCCTTTTCAAACTCTTCCAAAAGATAGCAGAGGGAGGAACACTCCCAAACTCATTCTATGAGACCACCATAACCCTGATACCAAAACCAGACAAAGATGTTACAAAGAAAGAAAACTACAGGCCAATATCACTGATGAACAAAGATGCAAAAATCCTCAACAAAATACTAGCAAACAGAATCCAACAGCACATTAAAAGGATCATACACCGTGATCAAGTGGGGTTTATCCCAGGAATGCAAGGATTCTTCAATATATGCGAATCTATCAATGTGATATACCATATCAACAAACTGAAGGAGAAAAACCATATGATCATCTCAATAGATGCAGACAAAGCTTTTGAAAAAATTCAACACCCATTTATGATAAAAGCCCTGCAGAAAGTAGGCATAGAGGGAACTTTCCTCAACATAATAAAGGCCATATACGACAAACCCACAGCCAGCATTGTTCTCAATGGTGAAAAACTGAAACCATTTCCACTAAGATCAGAAACAAGACAAGGTTGCCCACTCTCACCACTCTTATTCAACATAGTTTTGGAAGTTCTAGCCACAGCAATCAGAGACGAAAAAGAAATAAAAGGAATCCAAATAGGAAAAGGAGAAGTAAAGCTGTCACTGTTTGCAGATGACGTGATACTATACATAGAGAATCCTAAGGATGCTACCAGGAAACTACTAGAGCTAATCTATGAATTTGGTAAAGTAGCAGGATACAAAATTAATGCACAGAAATCTCTGGCATTCTTATACACTAATGATGAGAAGTCTGAGAGTGAAATGAAGAAAACACTCCCATTTACCATTGCAACAAAAAGAATAAAATATCTAGGAAGAAACCTACCTAAGGAGATAAAAGACCTGTATGCAGAAAAGTATAAGACACTGATGAAAGAAATTAAAATGATACAAATACATGGAGAGATATACCATGTTCTTGGATTTTAAGAATGAACATTGTGAAAATGACTCTACTATCCAAAGCAATCTACAGATTCAATGCAATCCCTATCAAACTACCACTGGCATTTTTTACAGAACTAGAACAAAAAATTTCACAATTTGTATGGAAACACAAAAGACCTCGAATAGCCAAAGCAATCTTGAGAACGAAAAATGGATCTGGAGGAATCAGGCTCTCTGACTTCAGACTATACTACAAAGCTACAGTAATCAAGACAGTATGGTACTGGCACAAAAACAGAAATATACATCAATGGAACAGGATAGAAAGCCCAGAGTTAAACGCACACACATATGGTCACCTTGTCTTTGATAAAGGAGGCAAGAAGATACAGTGGAGAAAAGACAGTCTCTTCCATAAGTGATTCTGGGAAAACTGGACAGGTACATGTAAAAGTATGAAATTAGAACACTCCCTAACACCATACACAAAATGACCCCTCAAAATGGGTTAAGGACCTAAATGTAAGGCCAGAATCTATCAAACTCTTAGAGGAAAACATAGGCAGAACACTCTATGACATAAATCACAGCAAGATCCTTTTTAACCCACCTCCTAGAGAAATGGAAATAAAAATAAAATTAAACAAATGGGACCTAATGAAACTTCAAAGCTTTTGCACAGCAAAGGATACCATAAACAACACCAAAAGACAACCCTCAGAATAGGAGACAATAGTTGCAAATGAAGCAACTGACAAAGGATTAATCTCCATAATTTATGCAGCTCAATAACAAAAAAACAAACAACCCAATCCAAAAAGAAGACCTAAATACACATCTCTCCAAAGAAGATATACAGATTGCCAACAAACACATGAAAGAATGCTCAACATCATTAATCATTAGAGAAATGCAAATCAAAACTACAATGAGATATCATCTCATACCGGTCAGAATGGCCATCATCAAAAAATCTAGAAATAATAAATGCTGGAGAGGGAGTGGAGAAAAGGGAACACTCTTGCACTGTTGGTGGGAATGTAAATTGATACAGCCACTATGGAGAACAGTATGGCGGTTCCTTAAAAAACTACAAATAGAACTACCATACAACCCAGCAATCCCACTACTGGGCATATATCCTGAGAAAACCATAATTCAAAAAGAGTCATGTACCAAAATGTTCACTTCAGCTCTATTTACAATAGCCGGGACATGGAAGCAACCTAAATGTCCATCAACAGAGGAATGGATAAAGAAGATGTGGCACATATATACAATGCAATATTACTCAGCCATAAAAAGAAATGAAACTGATTTATTTGTATTGAGGTGGATAGATCCGGAGTCTGTCATACACAGTGAAGTAAGTCAGAAGGAGAAAACCAAATACCATACGCTAACACATATATATGGAATCTAAGAAAAAAAAAATGTCATGAAGAGAGTAGGTGTAGGATGGGAATAAAACACAGACCTACCAGAGCATGGACTTGAGGATATGGGGAGGGGGAAGGGTACGCTGTGACGAAGTGAGAGAGTGGCATGGACATATATACACTACCAAACGTAGGATGGATAGCTAGTGGGAAGCGGCCGCATGGCACAGGGAGATCACCTCTGTGCTTTGTGACCACCTAGAGGGGTGGGATAGGGAGGGTGACAGGGAGGGAGATGGAAGAGGGAAGAGATATGGGAACATATGTATATGTATAACTGATTCTGTTTGTTGTAAAGCTGAAACTAACACACCATTGTAAAGCAATTATACCCGATAAAGATGTTAAAAAAAAAAAGTCAAAAGGAAATGTGAGAAATCAAAAACATTGTAGCTGACATGAAGAATACCACTGATAGACTCACCAGTAGACTGCACATGGCCAAGGAAAGACTTAATGAAATTAAAGATATACGTTGATAGAAACTCCTCAAACTAAAAAGTTAAGAGAAAACAAAATAATTTTAAAAAAAGAAAAGAGTAACCAAGGATTGTGGAACAATTACAAGAGATGTAACATATGCATAGTGGGAATAATCGGAGAAGAAACAGAGAAAGAAGCAGAATTTTCAAAGTAATAATGACTGAGAATTTCCCCCAAATAATGAGAGACACTAAACCAGAGGTCTAGGGAGCTCAGAGAGCACCAAGCAGGATAAATAGAAAAAAATATTCCACACCTAGGCATATCATACTCAAACTGCAGAACACCAAACAAAAAGAGAATTCTTGAGATGAGCTAGAGAAAAAAAGAACTTACTATAGAGGAATAAGAGTAACAATCACCAAGATTTCTCTTCACAAATGATGCTAGCAAGAAAGTACTCAGTTAAATTTTTAAAGTATTGAAATGAAGAAACACAACAACAACAAAAACACTAGCACCAACCTAGAATTCTGTAGCCAGGGGGAGAAAATCCTTCAACAATAATGAGAAATAAAGACTTTCTCTGACAAACAAAAACTGATGGAAATTTGTCACGCAGATCTACTTTGCAAGAAATGTTAAAACAAGTTCTTTTGGGAAAAGGAAAATGATATAGGTCAGAAGCTTTGGCCGATGTAAAAAAAAGGAAGACTGTAACACAAGGAATAAATGAAGATAAAATAAAGCCTTTTATTTTTAATATTTTCAGTTGATCAAAGACAATAACTATTTCTTCAAAATAATAATATAACAGCAATGCATCCAGTGATTATACATTATGGATAAGAGAAATAAATGGCAGAAATGGTATACTTGCACTGTTATGAGATACTTGCACTAACCGTGAAGCAGGATGGTGTTATTTGAAAGAGGACTTGAATAAGTTGGAAATGTATAATGCAAACTCTACAGAAACCACTAAAATTTTTTAAAAAGTATAACTGATATGCTAAAGAGGAGAGAAAATGGAATAACATTAAATCTTGAATTAAAACTAGAGAAGGCAGAAAAAGAGCAGGAGATTAAAAAAGAAACAGAGCAGGAGATTAAAAAAGAAACAAAGAGTAAGCTCAATGAGCAGAAAACAGTTACAAATATGGTCAATCTTAATCCAGCTATATCAATAATCACTTTTAATGTGAATGGTCTAAATATAACAATTAAAAGGTAGAGATTGATAAAAAGAATGAAAACAAAGGAGACCTAATCCTATGCTGTTTATAAGAAACCCACTTTAAATATAAAGACATGAAATGGTTAAAAGTAAAGGGATGGATACAATAGCCAGGTCATGGGAGCAACCTAAATGCCTATCGACAGATGAATGGATAAAGCAGATGTGGTACATATATACAACGGAATATTACGCAGCCATAAAAAGGAACGAAACTGGGTCATTTGTAGAGATGTGGATGGACCTAGAGACTATCATACAGAGTGAAGTAAGTCAGAAAGAGAATAACAAATATCGTATATTAATGCATACATGTGGAATCTAGAAAAATGGTACAGATGAACTGGTCTGCAAGGCAGAAATAGAGACACAGATGTAGAGAACAAACATATGGACACCAAGGGGGGAAAGTGGGGGTGGGGGTGGGGGTGGGATGAATTGGGAGATTGGGATTGACATATATATATATATATATATATATATATATATATATATATATATATATATATATATATATATATTTTTTGCGGTACGTGGGCCTCTCACTGCCACGGCCTCTCCCATTGTGGAGCACAGGCTCCAGACGCCCAGGCCCAGTGGCCATGGTCCACGGGCCCAGCCGCTCCACGGCATGTGGGATCCTCCCGGACCCGGGCACAAACCCGCGTCCCCCGCATCGGCAGGCGGACCCCCAACCACTGCACCACCAGGGAAGCCTGGAATTGACATATATACACCAATATGTACAAAATAGATACCTAATAAGAACCTGCTGTATAAAAAAATTAAATTTAATTAAATTTTTTAAAAAAAGTAAAGGCATGGAGAAAACTCTACCATGCTAATATGAGTGAAAAAAAATCTGGTCTAGCTATATTTATTTCAGACAAAGCATTATTCAGAACAAGAAAGTCAGGAATAAAGTTGGGCATTACTTAATGATTAAGTGGCCAATTCTCAAAGAAATCATGGCAACCCTTAATGTGTACGCACCAAAAAATTCTGTTAAGATATATGAGGAAAACGCTGATGAGACAAATCTACTCTTATAGAAGGAGATGTCAACACACCTCTTTTAGTAATTGACAAATCCAGTAGTCAGAAAATCAGTAAGGTGCAGTTGAACTGAAAAGCAACATCAATTAACTAGATCTAAATGACATGCATAGAATACTTAACAACAGCAGAAAACACATTATTTTCAAGTCCACATGGAACATACACCAAGATAGATCACATTCTATGTCATAAAACACACATCATCAAATTTAAAAGAATATAAATGATACAAAGAATGATCTCATTCTGCTATGGAAATAAACTAGAAATTGATAACAAAAAAATAGCAAGAAAATCAAGGGTATTTGGAGATTAAACAATATAGTTCAAAATAACACATGGGCCAAAGAGAAAATCTAATGAGAAATTTTAAAATATGTTTAACTAAATGAAAACAAAATGACAACTTATCAAAAGTTGTGCAATATAGCAAAACCAGTTCTTAAAGGGACATGTATAGCATTGAATGTCTATACTAGAAAAATCTAAAATCAATACTTTAAGCTTCTACCTTAGTAAACTGGTGAAAGAAGAGAAAAAAAGCAGAGGAAAAAGAAATATTAAGTCAAAGCAGAAATCAATGACACTGAAGAGAGGGGGAAAAAATAGAGGAAAAACAACAAAACCAGAAGCTGTTTCTTTGAACATATCCAACAAAAAAAAAGAAAAAAAAGAAAAAAAAAAGATAACATTCTAACCAGGCTACTCAAGGAAAATAAAAAGAGAGAAAACATCAATTAAATCGCTAATAGCAGAAATGAAAGAAGGGCCATCACTACTGATTCTATGGACATTAAAAGGATAATAAATGAATAGTATAAACAATCGTTATGCCTACAAATTTGAAAAGTTAAATCGACAAATTGCTTGAAGATACAATTTACCAAAACTTTTGCAAGGATAAACAGATAATCAAGATAGGTCTGTATCTATTAAAGAAATTTAATCTATAATTAATAAGCTTCCAATAAAGACAGCACCAGGCCCAGGTGATTCCACTGATGAATTATAACAAAAATTTAAGGAAGGAAGAAATGATAACAATTCTCTACAATCTCTTCCAGAAAATAGAAGCAGAGGGAACACTTCCTAATTCATTCTGTGAGGGCAGCATCACTCTAATGTCAAAACCAGATAAAGAAATGAAAAGAAAGGAGAATTGCACACCAATATCTCTCATGAACATAGATGCAAAATCACCAACAAAATATAAGCAAAACAAATCTAACAATGTATAAAAGGAATTATATACCACAACTAAGTGGAATTTATTTCAGGTGTGCAACATTTGAAAATTAGTAATCATAATTCATCATATCAATAGGCTAAAGAAAATAATCACATGATCATATCAATAGATGAAGAAAAATATTTGATAAAATCCAATACCCATTCATCATAAAATTTCTCAGCAAACTAGAAGTAAGAGAGGCATTTGCTCAGCTTCATATACTGAATAGAACATCTAAAAAAAAAAAACAGGTGAAACATCCTACTTCTTTTTTTTTTTTTTTTTTTTTTGCGGTACGCGGGCCTCTCACTGCTGTGACCTCTCCCGTTGCGGGGCACAGGCTCCGGACGCACAGGCTCAGCTGCTCCGCGGCACGTGGGATCTTCCCAGACCGGGGCACGAACCCGTGTCCCCTGCATCGGCAGGCGGACTCTCAACCACTGCGCCACCAGGGAAGCCCAGCCCAGGGAAGCCCTGAAACATCCTACTTCATACTGAGAAGATAGATGCTCTCACACTAAGGTCAGGAACAAGGCTAAGATATCCCTTCTTACCATGCCTATTCAACTCTAAACTGGAAGTCCTAGCCAATGCAATAAGATAAAAGAAGGAAGCAAAAGATATACAGATTTGAAAGGAAAAAAGTAAAACTCTTTTTGTTCACAGATGACATGACTGTCTATGTAGGAAATCTCAAATAATCAACAACAAGAAAACTCCTGGTATTAATAAGCCAAGGTTAATATACAGCAGTCAATTGTTTTCCAACAAACAAATGGAATTTGCAATTAAAAACCTAATACCATTTACATTAGCACCAAAAAAGATTAATTATAAATAATTCTTTAAAAATATGTGTAAGATTTATATGAGAAATACAAACTTCACTGAAAAAAATTAAAGAAGATCTAATTCCATCCATGTTCATGGATAGGAAGATGCAGGATTGTTGAGATGTCAGTTACTCCCAACTTGATTTATATACTCAATACAATTCTGTTCAAAATTCCAGCAAGTTCTTTTGTAGATAGCAACAAACAATCTAGAGTTTATATAAAAAATGAAAAGATCCATAATAACCAACTCAAATCAATACTGAAGAAGATCAAAGTCAGAGAACTGATATTACTGGATTTCAAAACTTACTTTTAAGCCATAATAATCAAGACCATATGCTATTAGCAAAAGAATAGACAAATAGACCAATGGCACAGAATAGAACACCTAGAAATAGACCCCTCATACAGTCAACTGATCTTTAACAAAGGAGCAAAGGCAAATTAATGAAGAAAGCACTCTTTTAAACTCGCAGTGCTGGGACTAGACATCCACATACAAGAAAAAAGAATCTAGATATAGACTCTACATATTTCAAAATAATTAACTCAAAATGGCTCACAGACCTAAATGGAAAACTCAAAATTAAAATAAAATCCAGGGACTTCCCTGGCGGTCCAGCGGTTAAGACTCTGCACTTCCACTGCAGGGGACATGAGTTTGATCCTTGGTCAGGGAACTAAGATCCCACATGCCTTGTGGTGTGGCAAAAAAAACCAAAAAAACAACAACAAAAAAACCCAAAAAACCAAAAAAACACAAAAACAAAAAAAACCCCAGAAGATAATATAGGAGAAAATCTTGGGTTTGACAATGAGACTTTAGACACAACACCAAAAGCACAATCCATGAAAGAAAAAAATGATAAGTTGAACTTCATTAAAATTAAAAAGTTCTACTCTGTAAAAGATACTATTAAGAGAATGAAAAGACAAGCCACAGACTGGGGAAAAAATAATTGTAAGATACATATCCGATAATAAACATGTATCAAAAATATACAATGAACTCTTCAAAATCTCAACAATAAGAAAACAAAAAAGTCAACTTAACAATGGTTAAAAGAGCTGAACAGACACACCTCACCAAAGAATATACACAGATGGCAAATAGCCTACGAAAAGATGATCAACATCACATGTCTTCAGGGAATTTGGGATTAAAACAACAATGAGATACCTATTAATATGGCAAATAAAAACAAACACCTGACAGTACCAAATGCTGGCAAGGATGGGGACCAATAGGAACTCTCATTCAGTGATAAAGGGAATGCAAAGTGATAGAGACACACTGGAAACTGTCTGGAAGTTTCTCTTAAGCTAAACATAATCTTATCATATGATCTAACAATTAAACGCCTAGGTATTTACTCAAAAGAGTTGAAAACTTATGTCCATCCAAAAGCCTTCAAACAAATGTTAATAGTACACTAATTCATAGTTGCCAAAAATTGAAATCAACCAAGATGACCTTCAGCAGATGAATGGGTAAACAAACTGTGGTAGTCCACATGATGGAATGCTATTCAGCTGTGAAAAGAAATGACATTTCAAACCACAAACAGATATAGAGAAATTTAAATGTATATTGATGAGCCAAAGGAGCTAGTTTAAAAAGCCTACATATTGAGTTATTTGTAGTGAGGTGGATGGACCTGGAGTCTGTCATACAGAGTGAAGTAAGTCAGAAAGAGAAAAACAAATACCGTGTGCTAACACATACATATGGAATCTAAGAAACAAAAAATGGTCATGAAGAACCTAGGGGCAAGACGGGAATAAAGACACAGACCTACTAGAGAATGGACCTGAGGACACGGGGAGGGGGAAGGGTAAGCTGTGATGAAGTGAGAGAGTGACATGGACATATATACACTACCAAACGTAGGGTGGATATCTAGTGGGAAGCAGCCGCATAGCACAGGGAGATCAGCTCGGTGCTTTGTGACCACCTAGAGGGCTGGGATAGGGAGGGTGGGAGGGAGATGCAAGAGGGAAGAGATATGGGGACATGTGTATATGTATAAGTGATTCACTTTGTTATAAAGCAGAAACTAACACACCATTGTAAAGCAATTATACTCCAATAAAGATGTCAACAAAAATTACAACTCATAAGATAAGAATTTCCTGATTGACTTAGAAAAAAGAAGTCTCAACCAGAATAGTATGTTATGTGTATTTGTGAGGCACAGATATTGTAAGAATAACGATTCTTCTTAACTCATTTACAGATTTAGTACTTTATCCATAGCAGCTGATGACAATCAAACATGGGCTACTGTTTCCTGTACCCAAAATCAACCATGGAAAAATTATAGAAAGAATAAAGGAAAGAAAAAACATTAACAAAAGCAAAACCACAAAACTAAATAATCCCTGAGGAACAATAAGTCTCCGCTGAACTGGAACCTGAGTGAGCAGGTAGGGGGATGCCCTGAATTCGAGACAGGTCTGTAGCCTGCAAGAGAGGCAGATGACAGGACTGATTAGAGAAAAGCCTTTAAAGTTGAGCCCTGGATTCTTCCACTGTGCTCTGGGACCATGACTCTCCACTGCTTCACTGAAGGAATCTGAGGCAGCATTTCAGAGCCCACGGGCCAGGATGGCACCAAAGGTTGGTGTTGTTTGAAACAGAATGAGTCCGGAGGCTGTGCAATAACCACTTGAAACCTCTTTAGAGGATCAGGCCTGACCTTGTAAAAAAATTAATATAATGATCAAACATAAGGAATGGAAAGAATGAATCACACTTAACAAGGGTAGGTATTCTTTCATGAAAAAAAAATGCATATACACACACACTTGTTAGAGATATAAATATATTTCTTAGTATGAATGAGGGTCAAAAAATAAAAGTGACCACACTGGACTGAGCAATGTGAGATAATATAAAAGAGCTAGGTCTCACAGAATCCTGTAGCTTAGCCTCTTCTCCTCAGAAAGTAGATCTTTTAGAATAGAAGGTTCCCCAAAGTCTAAGTATGGCTGGCGAACAAACGCTATGGGCCAGTGTGCCTTTTCTTTTAAAGCCCACCATGTGTCCTGGGACCCCGCCTTACACTGCAACTTTCCCGTCTGGTATGTAGCCTGGGACTCATCCATTTTCTGCAAGGTTTGCAGGGAAACAGCTCAGAGCTTTCAGAGAGTTAGTATTTCCCAGGAAGACTTTAAACAAGCAGCCAAGAGGAGGACACCCTACTCCATACCTCCACCTTGAGGAATGACGCGACAACCCACCCCAGAACACAGGGACCCGCACAGAGCCCCGCCCCCGCTTTCACCCCTGGGCAGAGCTGTCACCATGAGGTACTGACTGACTTCCATCTACAGGGTCTCAGGTCTCTGGAGGGGAGAGGAGATGCTGAGAGTTGAAAGGAGGACGCTTAGTTAGAATTGCAGGAACGTGCCTCCCTAGAGCAAAGGAGACGTCATAGAACCCCCGCTCCAATCTGCCGCGTGCTAAAAGGCTAGCGGCATAACTGTTAGACCCAACGCACCGTCAGTTCTGCCTCGGGGTCTCGGGAATGAAGATGTTGATCTGAGGCTGGGCATCTCAGATCAACAGAGGAAAACATCCCAGGCTTTATTTGGCGTCGAGAGGAGTCTGAACGAGGACTGAAGGCAAGCTCAACCCGGCACACACACTTGCTGTCCCTGCGGTCCTCCCTGGGAGGCCCCGGGCAGGGCTGTCAAACTCTGGCGGGGGCCGGCGGGGGGGGGCGGCTTGGACTGGTGGGGGTGGTGACATGACCGACGACTGAAAACTCTAACAAAGGGGGGGTCCCATCAAACCCTGCCCCTGTTGTCAGCTCTGGAAGGCCCCAGTAGGGGTGGCCCGCTAAGGCTCTCCCTCATTTCCTCCTGCGGTGGGGGTGGGGGGGTTAGGGAGGGAAGGTCATTGGTGGAAGGAGTTTAGCTTCAGAGCGGTAAAGGGGAGGATGGCCGGGCCCTGCCAACAGTTGACAGGATGATCCTAAATGTGAACTGAGAGGATTATAGAGGGGACCACACGGAGCCTAGACCTGCCGGCCCAAGGCACACTGACTTCTCTGCAGGGGTCTCAGGGGACAGGCTGATAAGAAAAGGAGCCCTTTGGGTCCTAGTGCAGTGACCTCACAGAAATCTGCAGAGGCGGCCTTGGTTAAAGCCAGGGAGGAACCTCCCCGCTGAAGGTGCTCACAGCATCTCCTTGTCCCTCCCCCAGGTGCCCTCATTGCCTGCCTTCCTGCCCACACTCCCGCCTGCTGGCCCTGACCGGTGTCATCATGCCTCGAGGCCAGAAGAGCAAGCGCCGTGCCCGTGAGAAACGCAGTCAGGCCAGGAGTGAGGCTCAGCATCTCCAAGATGCTCAGGCCCCTGTAGCAAAGGAAGAAGAGTCTCTCTCCTCCCCCACCCCTCCTCTTGGTGGTAATCTCCAGAGCTCCCCTGCTTCTGGGTCAGGTAGAAGATCCCAGGGGTCTCGGAGAGCCCCACCCACTACCACTACTTCTGCAGGTGCTTCATGCACAAGATCTGATGAAGGTGCCAAGAGCCAAGATGAAGAAAAACCAAGCACCTCTCAGGCATCACTCAGCGCTGATTTTTCCTGCAGAACCGCTGTAGACCAGAAGGCAATTCTGTTGGTGCAATTCCTGCTGCGCAAATATAACATGAGAGAGCCCATTACAAAGAAGGGTATGCTGAAGCATGTCATCGGAAAGCACAAGGAGCACTTCAATGAGATCCTCAAGAGAGCCTCTGAGCTGATGGGGCTGGCCTTTGGCATTGATGTGAAGGAAGTCGATCCCACCAGGCACTGCTATGTCCTTGTCAGCAAATTTCAGTGCACCAGTGATGACAGGCTGAGGGGTGAGGAGATCATGCCCAAGAACGGCCTCCTTATGACAATCCTCTGTGTGATCTTCATGAAGGGCAACTCTGCCACTGAGGAGGATATCTGGGAAGTGCTCAATGTGATGGGGATATATGCTGGAAAGAAGCACTTCATCCATGGGGAGCCCAAGAAGCTCATCACCAAAGATTTGGTGCAGGAAGGGTACCTGGAGTACCGCCAGGTGCCCAACAGCGATCCTCCGCGCTATGAGTTCCTGTGGGGCCCGAGAGCCCAGGCTGAAATCAGCAAGATTAAAGTCCTTGAATTCTTGGCCAAGATGCATGATACGGTCCCCAGTGCCTTCCCACTCTTGTATGAAGAGGCTTTGAGAGATGAGGAAGAGAGAGCCCGAGCCAGAGGTGCAGCTATGCTTCGCATTGGTACCGTGGCCAGTGTGCATTCTGGGGCCGACTTCCGGGGCACCTTCTCCCACCTGTAGTGAAATCTGAAGCACCTTCCTGCAGTGGTGTAGGGGCTGAGGTGGTGTTGGAGGGATCACAGTGAATAGCATATTAGAATAACTTACAGAGCTATGGTTTGTTGTTGAAGGTTTTCAAATGTTGCTTCTTCTTTAAAAAAGTTTAATTAGCTTCAGAATCTAAGTGTATGAATGATATTGGTTACATACTTAATGCTGTTTATGAAGTTTAAGAGTAATAGTTTTGCCATTTTATTAAACAAATAGGGTAACCTTCCATCTTTTTTAGTGACCTGGCACAAGAAAAGATAGCATTGTAATAGGCATTTCCTTAGAAATGTGAAAGAAATTAGCAGTAAAATAGTTGGGATCAAAAAATAGAGAAAAAAGTAAAAGCTGGTCAATTCTTGGTTTCCCTTATTCCTTGTATTTTGCTGTTCTGTAAAATAAAAGTTATACACCTGAACTTGCTTCGTTTATTCAATAATATAGGAGAAATAAAATCATAATAAATTGTTCACTTTTTTTCCCCCTCAAACATTAATTGAGCATCTGCTCTTTGGAAGCCTCCATGGTAGTATGGGGGGTGGTAAGAGAAAGAAGACTGAGCCCTTTCCCATTGAATTAGAGTCTAGCAGCAGCTAACATATAAGGAAGATGGTGAGATGCCCTCTAAGACAAAAAAGACTAGCAAAAAAAAGGATGAGGGGGAGGGGGAGGGCCAGATGAGAGCACTCAAGTATAAATGTCCTGAGGCAAGACAGCTTGGAGCCTTGGAAAAACCTCAGGTCCTTCTGTGAGAGGTAATTTTCAGTTAAGATGGGTGGTGGGTCAGAGGAGGGTGTGTGAGGGTGGTGAGCAAGGGCCAGACCCTTGTGTGGCATGTCTCAGAGTTGAGAAACTAAGCCTCCAATGGAGAACTACTTTTAGTGGTTATTTTGGGATCATGGATTAACCAGAGAGAACTCTCCACCTGGGGAGGGAGTGGAAGGTACCCTGTGCTCTTGTCCCAGTGCAAGAAAACACAGTGCACAAACTACGTGTTTTATCCACATCATCACCAAGGAGATTCTGATAAATAAGGGTGATACTTCCTTGAGGTGGGATGCCAAGAAGCCACTGTGCCCATATCCTACTCTTTAACCTGGACTGGGAGAAACAGAACCTGCTCCATTAGTAGGGTATGTTAACTGGGTTAATGTGAGTAAAATTTGGCAACCCCTATGGGAGGGCTTGATTTTGGTAGGGGTTAAATGAATGAAAATAGGGGTGATTTGGATCCAAGGGCAGCTGGGAGGGAGAGAAGGAGTTGGTTCTTAACACACATTTAGCTTTGAGTTGCATCCAGATGGGGAGGATTCCCCAACATCCAAATTAAATAATACATCCTCTAAGGGGCATGACTTACTAAGGTATATTTTCTTGTTAAGCAGAATTTTGGCTGACTTGATGTTCAGTGTCCTATAGCACTGCATATTCTCAGATATCTCCTGGTTTAAAACAACAGCAAAACAAAACAAAAAAATCTCAGCAGGAGGGTTGGTATTATCTGGGTCAAAAAATCATGGCAGGGCTTCCCTGGTGGCGCAGTGGTTGAGCGTCCGCCTGCCGATGCGGGTTCATGCCCCGGTCCGGGACGGTCCTATGTGCGTGCACACCAATCACTGTGCCAAGTGTTTTACATACATTATACACATCCCAACAGTCCTAGAAGACAGAGCTTATCAAACACACTTCATTGAGGAAGAATCCGAGGCTCACAGAATTTGGTAATGTGCTGAGTTCACACAGCTAGTGACAGGGCAAAACTAGAGCCCTGGTCGAAATTCCTCCAGAGCCCATACTGTCCCACTCCTCCCAGCCCGAGGCAGCCCTTGTGCCTCTGAATTCATATCTCTTCTCACTGCTCCATGATGTCTCTCAGGCGATAAGAAAGAGGAACTTGTAGCCAGAGGATGAAAAGCAGGCCTAAAGAAGGCAGGTGAAAATGAGAATCAGACGCAACTGGGGGACTGTCTGCGGGCTCCGTTTACAACGAGGAGCCTCCTGCCCCTTGCCCCAGGGCTCCCTGAGAGCTGACTGCCCCGGTCCCGGCACGTGTGTCCGGTCCCTGCACTTTCCGGCCTGACAGCGCCCTTCCCCTGGGTCTTCCCCGGCGTGCCCTCGTGTCCAGACTGGAAGCTGACCTGCTGGCCAGCTCTTCTCTGCATCTTCCTCTGGAGGCTGCACTCAGTTCCCAGAGGCACAGACAGCGCGTACCCCCTGCCCTCCCCTGACTCGGAGCCTCCCGACTCCCTGCGGCTCCCGTTCCTCACCGCGGACCCCTGTGACAGCAGCTGCCCTTTCCATGTAACTGTTCACTTCAGACAGTGACGTGTAGACACCTCCTCATCCCCACTGGGTGCCTCCTCCACACTCTCAGTGTCTTCAAACCTGCTGATGACTAGACTCTGATTTGGTACAGAATCTACTGGTTGTTAGGGTAATTACCCTGAAGTTAGAGAGGAGGTTTTGGAAACCACCCTGACATTTGCAGTAGAATTTTAATGGGCTGAATTATTTGAGATTGGCCACTGACCACATACCAATAATTGAGTTTACTTTTTTGGTCAAAACCAAAGCCTCCTCCATAAGAAGTAGATGAGAAAAGATCATCTACGTAGACAGAACTCCTAAAAACTCAGGTGTACTTCTAGGAGGCGGAAAATGGTTCTGTGGCAGACGTGCCATCCTTGATAAGAAAAGAAAAAGTCAACATTCTTCCACTGCCTCTTGTCTCTATGTTTGCCCCCGAGGAAAATTTTGGTTTTAAGTAATAGTACAAATGCTCTTATTGCCCCCAGTTTCTAATAGTATGGATAAGTCACAATTCCCCTTCCCTATCAAATTCCTCTAGAATTCATCCCTCTCCTCAGAAGCAACCACAATTAAAATTTTGTGTTATTTTAAAATTGATTCGAGACTTTTCCTTACACAGATGTGTTATAAAAATACATTGTGAGTTTCTTAATATACATGGATAACAGTGTACATATTGTCCCACCTTTTGCCCTTGTCACTTACTAAAACGAATGCAGGGTTTTTCCCTGAGAGCACATATAGATTCATCTCACTCTTTTAACTACTCCTAAGTATTCTAAAGCGTGTTTGTGCCATCATTAATTTAAACATTCTCCTCCTGATGGACACATAAATTATTTCCCATTTGCTGCTATGATTAATAGAACTTGTATCAACATTACTGAGCATGAATTCTTGGGCAAATATGTATGTTTTCTTATAGGAAATACATAGCAAAGTGCAAACTGGATTGAATTGGAAAGAATGTGATGATTGTAAATTTTTATGAATATTGCTGATACTCTGTTCAAATAAAGCTGTACTGATTCATATTCTTACATATTAATGTATGTAATTTGCACTCTCACAGGCATTTTATTTTATTTGGTCAAACTTTTAGGTGAAAACATTGTCTCACTGTCATTTTAATTTCCAGGTTTTCTAAGTAGTTTGAGCAGAAAATTAACTTAATCCCTCATCCATAGAAAGTGGGATTTCTTCAGTGATGCTTTGAGTATCAGAATTCCTCTGGGCATGCTTTAAAATTCTGAAATGTCAATAAGATTTTTCTCTTTACTTTGAGAAAGAAGGATTTGATCAGAACGACCAGGTGTCAGTGAATGGGTTCAGACAGAACACCCCCAGCCAGTGAGGAACATTAGAAAGAACCGGGGAGAGAGCAGTGACCAGAGTCCATGAGAGGGAATATGAAGTCCAGAGAGGCCAGAATTTCACGACACAACCTGTTATCTAACTGGTCTATAGCAGCTATAAACATTTTAGACTTAGGGCCTCTTATTCCAACTTAAGCCTTCCCCAGAAATCCAATCTGTGATTTGAAGGCAGTTAGGATGCTGTATGGTAGCCATTAATTTTGGACTACATTCATCCTATTCCTACAGCTTAGACTTGTCTGAAACTCTACCAAATTACTTTGGGTGTTCAAAGAGGATGCTCCCCTCTGGCTATTCAATATTTAAAAGTCTCTCAGCCATGTTTGTCTTCCAATTGTTGTTCAGCTCACTGCTCTCCAGTATTTTTTTTAACTCCCCTTGTAGTTGCTCTTTGCCCAGCCCCATGGAGTCCTGCCCTTTACGTGAGCAGCTTAATGTTCAGTGAAAGACCCAAGGGGACCTTCTACAGATTTCTGGAGCATTAACTCCACCCAGCTCTCTTCTCTCCACCAACTTGCCCTGCAAATTTCAGCAGCTTTACTATTCCCAAACTCTACTTACTGTATCCTCAGTTCAGTGAGTCCACTGTGCTCTGTTGTGGCTTATCCTCCTTGCACTACAGTCTAGACATTGCCTCTAAGCAGAAATACAGGGTCATTTGGGGAGCCTACCTCATCTGTTTTCCTACTTTTGGGGATCATAATCTTGTGCTGACTGTTTTCCAGTCACTTCATATATTCTGCCTATTTTGAAAGTTGTTTACAGCAACTAACGTGGAAGTCCTCCTGAATTTTTTATAATGGCAATTTTTTAAAAACGTTTTATTTCAAACTACTTTTAGATTCATAGAAAAGTTGCAAAAATAGTGCAGAGAGTTCATCCCTCATCCAGCCTTGTCTAATGCTAACATCTTAGGTAACCATCATACAAGTACCAGAACAAGGAAATTATTTTTGTCTTAGTAGCATTAACCAAACTAACTACCTCATCTAAACTTCATAATTTTTTCCACTATTATCCTTTCTAAAGATCCTAATCAGTGTCCCACATTGCGTTTAGCTGTTATTTCTCCCTGGACTCCGACAATCTACACTAGTTCCTCAGTCTTTCCTGCTATTTCAATACACCGTCAGCCCTGAAGAGTATCAATCAGTTATTTTGCTGAATGTCCATCACTTTAGGCCTATCTGGTATCTTCTCATTACTGGACTGAGGTCATAGTTCCTTGGAAAGAGAACCACAGAGGGTCTTCCTTGGTGGCACAGTGGTTAAGAATCCACCTGCCAATGCAGGGGACACGGATTCGATCCCTGGTCCAGGAAGATCCCACATGCCGCGGAGAAGTTAAACCTGCGTGCCACTACTGGGCCTGCACTCTAGAGCCCGTGAGCCACAACTACTGAGCCCATGTGCTGCACCTACTGAAACCCACGTGCCTAGAGCCCCTGCTCTGCAACAAGAGAAGCCAGCACAATGAGAAGTCCATGCACCGCTACAAAGAGTAGCCCCCGCTCCCTGCAACTAGGGAGAAGCCCCACATGCAGTAATGAAGACCCAATGCAGCCAAAAATAAATAAATAAAATAATTAATTTTTTTTAAAAAAGGAGAACCACAGAAATGGTGCCATTTCTTCCAACAGTGGACCAATATCACAGGGTTTCTGATTTCAATGCATCTTATTACTGGCAACATTGACTTTGATCACCTGGTCAAGATGATCTCTGCTGGGCATTTCCACTGTAAAGTTACTATGATTTCTCCTGTAGTCAACAAATATCTTGGAGGGAGATAATTTGAGACAGAGCAAATATGTTCTCTCCTCAGATGCACTGATTGTAGCACCCATTAGTAGATTAAGTATGCATTAGTAGATTAAGTATGCAGTAATCACCACTGTGATATATGCCTAATAGTGGCTTCCATTTCCCTTCTTTAAATACTTATTAATTGCAATTCCACTATGAGGAGGAGCTGTTGTGTCTCTTCCATCTATATATTTAATTATTTATATTGTTATGGACTCAAGAATTTTTTTTATTCTTTGGGTTATAATCCAATATTAACATTATTTATTTTGTTGCTCAAAGCTTTGGCCATTAAGAGGTCCTTCTCCTAATGTTGTCTTCTTTCAACAATGCTCTCTTCCCCATATCTTTTGAAAATATTCTTTTTTTTTCTGGTTCTACAAGATGTTCCAAGCTCATTTTTATTTTTTTCATCTCAGCCCTGAAAGAACCACCTTTCCAAGGATCCTTGGCTCCTTTTATAGAAGAATGATGCTTAAGAAACCAAGATCTTGTCTCTAGGTAGGCTGATTACTACTGGAATGTCATTGTTTCTAGGCCCAGGACTGGGAAATATTTGTGTATTAACCCATGTATACACACATATCTATTTTTATATCTCTGTGTGTGTGTGTGTGTGTGTGTGTGTGTGTGTCTGTAATGAGTTTATACTAATACCTCAGATTCCAATTTAACATGATAGGAATAATTTGAATCTCCCAAGTTTATTTAATTGTAATTTCTTTCTCCAATTGTAAGAAATCTTAGTTTTATTGTTAACCTATTTACTTATTTGTTCAATTCTAGTATTCACATAAATTAGTTTCAGAATGTCTTATCAATGCCTCTATGAGAAACACATTTACTGACTACATAACATTTGTGCACAGTTCTTTTTGTTTTTATCCTTTTAGCATCCAGCCAAGTTATTGTTTTCTAAGGTTATTTGGGTTAGTTCTTTCCCCCTTACCTTCAGTATAGTTATGTTATTGATTTTTATTACTGGTAGTTTCATTTGTTAGTGTTTGTATATTGTGTTGGGTTTCTCCCACAGCCTGATTGGTTTTAAATATTTGTTTATTAATGGCAGCATTTCTTAACCAAGTATTTATTTCTATTGATTAATGCTTTACCAACAGACATCATCATACACACAGTAGATGACCTCATAATGTCCATATCAGCTGGCTGTGATCATAAGGATGTGCCAAAAATATGCATGCAGATATTTAAATTAGAAAAATCTGTTTGTCTTGTGCATTCCAGGGGTACTTTGTTTATTCAGGTGAATGCCTCATATTTATTCACTTTCTTCCACATACTAACTCACATACAACGGCTAAAATGTTTTACATTGCTGCACATACCAGAGCTCAACCTGATCTTATGCACTGGGCTTAATTCTTGAAGGCAAGAAATTTAATGTCTCCATATGGCCATTAAAACCAGCTGAGGAACTACTATTTGTCATGATGTTGATGATGGGTCCTTTACTGCTTGTGTCCTTTTTTTTATTATTGTTGCTAAGTAACTGAAAAACTCATGCAGCATGGCTGAGGATAAGACCTTTCCCTATTAAGAAGAAAAAGATGACAGCCTGCTGTGTGAACAACAGGGAAACTACCCTTATCATTCCCAGCACAAACACTTCATCAGTAGGGGTGCATCTTTACAAAAAAAACTCTTTTAAATTTTTCTGTAAAATATTCTGTTCCTGTTCACCGACATGAAACTTTTAGTGCTTTTAAAGAAAAAATAATATGTTAACTGGGAGGAGAAAAAGGAGATAAAAATCCAGAAAATGTATTACACATCTGTCTTTACCAAATAGTTGGTATCTTAAAACTTCACATTAGGAGAGATAGAAGCAGTTATTATTATCACATGGCATCTTGCCCCACTTAATTCCAGGAGAATAAGCCGCCTCCCACTGTGCTGTAGAGAAGGATAGTCTCAAGTCAGATCAAAGGAGAAGTTGTGATTATTGTGAAAAGAAGAGAAGAGGATTGCATACTCTTTTTTTAGCTACTTATGCTCTCAACATATAATTTCCCATTTGAAATATTGTTACATGAATGTCAAAAAAGTATCAGATGGTAAAACAGTATCAATAGCTCAACTCTGTGAAAAATAGCCTTTGAAAATGGAGGTCCATGGAAACACAGTTACTAAGCTCTTTCAAACCAAATCTTCTTAGCATTCCACAGTGATTCCTTCACAAATAAAATCACGGACTTAAACTCTCATCTGACATTTAATCCCTTTTTTTATAAATAAGAATTAATTTTTTTCATATAACATGGAAATGTAGAAAATTTATGCTTTTAGATTATCTTCATGACTTGTATATTATTAAAACTTAGAGATTAATCTTGCTCCATCCTCGAATGGACAATATGATGCATATGGTTAACTATATTATAAACAAGAATACTATAGGAATTTATTATGTATAGCAAAGTTGATATGTGCCTCTTTAAAGCAGATATTCACCTTTAAATGTTCCCATGTGCTAAAAAATACTGACATCTTTATTCATGCAGCCTTTCCCAGGAATAGCTAAAATTCTCCCTTTTCCACGCCCTCTAAAGAGGCAGTTGAATACCATGTGCTGGTTTATTATCAAACAAATGAACAAATATATGATACTGTATTTTGAAAAGTAACCCAAACTACTTATTGTACATATGATGAATAGAAATTAATTCTCCCCTCCTTCTGGGTATCTAAGTGCATATTCTTTTACATAAATCACATATTTAAATATACAAATAAAAATCTTTGAAAAGTTCTAGCCTCAAATAAACAAAAATAAAATAAATCCAGTATATATATATATATATTTTTGGCCACTCCGTGTGGCATGTGGGATCGTAGTTCCCGGACCAGGGATCGAACCCATGTCCCCTACAATGCAAACACAGTCTTAACCACTGGACTTCCAGGGAAGTTCCCCAAATAAATCCTGTATTAAGACCAGTAACAAAACATATTCAAGTCATGTGATCATTGACAGAATAAATGAGCTTATATTCATCTCTGATCCAATATGTCATTTCTCCAACCCAATTTTCAAACCAAGAACTGGAATTTTTTAAAGCATTTTATTGTGGTATGACTGACATACAAAAAACTGTGCACTTTTAATGTATACAACTTGATGAACGTAGAGGTAAGAATATGTAAATGAACCATCATGATTTATTCCATAAAGCTATCCATGACCTCCAAAAGTTTCCTACTGCCTTTTTATTTATAATAATTATTTTGTGATAAAATGCTTAATATAAGATTTACCCTCTTAACAAACTTATAAGTATACAATACAGCATTATTAACGATGCTGTACAGTAGATCTCTACATCTTATTCATCTTACATAAACAAAACTTTGTGCCCTCTAATACCTCCCAGTTTCCTTCTCCCTCCAGGCCCTGGCAAACATCATTATTTTCTCTGCTTCTATGAGTTTGACTATTTTAGATTCCTCTTATAAGTAGTATCGTGTAGTATTTGTTCTTCTATGTCTGGCTTATTTAACTTAGCATAATGTCCTCCAGATCCATCCATGTTGTCACAAATGGCAGGATTTCCTTCCTTTTTAAACTTGAATAATATACCATTTTATGTGTATACTTTATGTGTACATTTCTTCAAACCAAAAACTTGAAAACAGATTCTCCCTCACTAAAGAATAAGGATACCTGTTAGACCCTTTAAAATTTAGAGAGGTGTAGGGTGCTTCAAGATGGTGGAGGAGTAAGATGTGGAGATCATCTTTCTCCCCACAAAAATTTCAAAAATACATCTACGTGTGGAACAACTCCTACGGAAAACCTACTGAACTCTGGCAGAAGACATCAGACCTCCCCAAAGGCAAGAAATTCCCCATGTACCTGGGCAGGGCAAAAGAAAAAAAGGAAAAACAGAGACAAAAGAATAAGAATGGGACCTGCGCCTCTGAGAGGGAGCTGTGAAGGAGGAAAAGTTTCCACACACTAGAAGCCCCTTCACTAGTGCAGAAAGGGGGTGGGCGCTGAGGGGAAGATTCAGAGCCGTGGAGGAGAGCGCAGCAACAGGGGTGCAGAGAGGGCAAAGCGGAGAGATTCCCGCACAGAGGATCGGTGCCGACCAGCACTCACTAGCCCAAGAGGCTTGTCTGCTCACCCACTGGGGTGGGTGGGGGCTGGGAGCTGAGGCTCGGGCTTCGGAGGTCGGATCCCAGGGAGAGGACTGGGGTTGGCGGCACGAACACAGCCTGAAGGGACTAGTGCGCCACAGCTAGCCGGGAGGGAGTCCGGGAAAAGTCTGGAGCTGCCGAAGAGGCAAGAGAGCATTGTTTCGGGGTGCACGAGGAGACGGGATTCAGAGCACCGCCTAAAAGAGGTTCAGAGACGGGTGGGAGTTGTGGCTATCAGCATGGACACCAGAGGCAGGCATGAAATGCTAAGGCTGCTGCTGCCGCCACCAAGAAGCCTGTGTGGAAGCACAGGTCACTATCTACACCTCCCCTCCTGGGAGCCTGTGCAGCCCACCACTGCCAGGTCCCGTGATCCAGGGACAACTTCTCTGGGAGAACACATGGCGTGCCCCAGGCTGTTGCAGTGTTATGCCAGCCTCTGCCTCCGCAGGCTTGCCACGCATCCGCACCCCTCCTTCTGCGTGGCCTGAGTGAGCCAGCGCCCCCGAATCAGCTGCTACTTTAACCCCCTTCTGTCTGGGTGGGGAATAGACGCCCTCAGGAGACCTACACACAGAGGCAGGGCCAAAACCAAAGCAGAACCACAGGAGCTGTGCAAAAAAAGAAGAGAAAGGGAAATTTCTCTGTGCAGCCTCAGGAGCAGTGGATTAAATCCCCAAAGTCAACTTGATGTGCCCTGCATCTGTGGAATACCTGAATAGACAATGAATCATCCCAAAATTGAGGCAGTGGACTTTGGGAGCAACTGTAGACTTGGGGTTTGCTGTCTGCGACTGACTTGTTTCTATTTTTATGTTTACCGTAGTATAGATTTTAGTACTTGATATCATTGGTGGATTTGTTTATTGGTTTGGTGGCTCTCTTTTATTTTTATTACTTAAATTTTTTTTATTTTAATGATTTTTAAATTTTAATTATTTTACTTTATTTTATATTTTTATTTTTTAAAATTTATTTTCTTTCTTTTTTTCTACCTCTTCTTCAGAGCTGTGTGGCTGAGAGGGTCTTAGTGCCCCAGGCTGGTGTCAGGCCTGAGCATCTGATGTGGGAGAGCTGAGTTCAGGACATTGGACCACCAGAGACCTCCTGACCCCATGTAATACCAATAGGCAAGAGCTCGCCCAAGATCTCCATCTCAAGGTTAAGACCCAGCTCCACTCAACAGCCAGCAAGCTCCAGTGTTGGACACCCCATGCCAAACAACTAGCAAGACAGGAACACAACCCCACCCATTAGCAGAGAGGCTGACTAAAATCATACTAAGTTCACAGACACCCCAAAACACACCACTGGACACAGTCCTGCCCACCAGAAAGACAAGATCCAGCCCCACCCACCAGAACATAGGCACTGGTCCCCTCCACCAGGAAGCCTACACAAGTCCCTGAACCAACTTTACCCACTGGGGGCAGACACTAAAAACAATGGGAACTACGAACATGTAGACTGTGAAAAGGAGAACCTAAACACAGTAAGTTAAGCAAAATGAGAAGACAGAGGAATATGCAGCAGATTAAAGAGCAAGGTAAAAACCCACCAGACCAAACAAAAGAAGAGGAAATAGGCAGCCTACATGAAACAGAATTCAGAGTAATGACAGTAAAGATGATCCAAAATATTGGAAATAGAATGGAGAAAATTCAAGATACTTTTAAAAAGGACCTAGAAGAACTAAGGAGTAATCAAACAATGATGAACAGCACAATAAATGAAATTAAAAATTATCTAGAAGGAATCAGTAGCAGAGTAAATGAGCTTGAAGAATGGATAAGTGACCTGGAAGATAAAATAGTGGAAATAACTGCAGCAGAGCCGGATAAAGCAAAAAGAATGAAAAGAACTGAGGACAGTCTCAGAGACCTCTGGGACAACATTAAGCACACCAACATTCAAATTATAGGGGTCCCAGAAGAAGAAGAGAAAAAGAAAGAGTCAGAGAAAATATTTGAAGAAATTATAGTTGAAAACTCCCCTAACATGGGAAAGGAAAGAGTTAATCAAGTCCAGGAAACACAGAGAGTACCATACAGGATAAATCCAAGGAGAAACACACCAAGACATATTAATTACACTTTCTAAAATTGAATACAAAGAAAAAAATATTAAGAGCAGCAAGGGAAAAGCAACAAATAACACACAAGGGAATCCCCATAAGGTTAACAGCTGGTCTTGCAGCAGAAACTCCGCAAGCCAGAAGGGAGTGGCAGGACATATTTAAAGTGATGATGGGGAAAAACCAAGAACCAAGATTACTCTACCCAGCAAGGATCTCATTCAGATTTGATGGAGAAATTAAAACCTTTACAGACAAGCAAAAGTTAAGAGAATTCAGCACTACCAAACCAGCTTTACAACAAATGCTAAAGGAACTTCTCAGGCAGAAGCCAAAAGAGAAGGAAAAGACCTACAATAACAAACCCAAAACAGTTAAGAAAATGGTAATAGGAACATACATATTGATAATTACCTTAAATGTAAGTGGATTAAATGCTCCCACCGAAAGACATTTACTGGATGAATGTATACAAAAACAAGACCTGTACATATGCTGTCTATAAGAAACCCACTTCAGACCTAGGGACACATACAGACTGAAAGTGAGGGCATGGAAAAAGATATTCCATGCAAATGGAAATCAAAAGAAAGCTGGAGTAGCAATTCTCATATCAGACAAAATAGACTTAAAAATAAAGACTATCACAAGAGACAAAGGACGACACTACATAACGATCAAGGAATCATTCCAAGAAGAAGATATAACAACTGTAAATATTTAGGCACCCAACATAGGAGCACCTCAATACATAAGGCAAATGCTAACAGCCATAAAAGGGGGAATCGACAGTAACACAATCATAGTAGGGGACTTTAACACCCCACTTTCACCAATAGACAGATCATCCAAAATGAAAATAAATAAGGAAACATAAGCTTTAAATGCTACATTAAACAAGATGGACTTAATTGATATTTATAGGACATTCCATCCAAAAACAACAGAATACACTTTCTTCTCAAGTGCTTATGGAACATTCTCCAGGATAGATCATATCCTGGGACACAAATCAGGCCTCGGTAAATTTAAGAAAATTGAAATCGTATCAAGTATCTTTTCCAACCACAATGCTATGAGACTATATATCAATTACAGGAAAAAAACTGTAAAAAATACAAACACATGGAGGATAGACAATGTGCTGCTAAATATCCAAGAGGTCACTGAAGAAATCAGAGAGGAAATCAAAAAATACCTAGAAACAAATGACAATGAAAACACGATCACCAAAAACCTATGGGATGCAGTAAAAGCAGTTCTAAAGGGAAGTTTATAGCAATACAATCCTACCTCAATAAACAAGAGAAATCTCAAATAAACAACCTAACCTTACACCTAAAGCAATTAGAGAAAGAAGAACAAAAAAACCCCAAATTTATCAGAAGGAATGAAATCACAAAGATCAGATCAGAAATAAATGAAAAAGAAATGAAGGAAACAATAGCAAAGATCAATAAAAGTAAAAGCTGGTTCTTTGAGAAGATAAATAAAATTGATAAAGCATTAGCCAGACTCATCAAGAAAAACGGGAGAAGACTCAAATCAACAGAATTAGAAATGAAAAGGAGAAGTAACAACTGACATTGTAGAAATACAAAGTAACATGATAGATTACTATAAGCAACTATAATCCAATAAAATGGACAACCTGGAAGAAATGGACAAATGCTTAGAAAAGCACAACCTTCTGAGACTGAACCAGGAAGAAACAGAAAATATAAACAGACCAATCACAAGCACTGAAATTCAGACTGTGATTAAAAATCATCCAGCAAACAAAAGCCCAGGACTAGAGGGCTTCACAGGCAAATTCTCTCACACATTTAGAGAAGAGCTAACACCTATCCTTCTCAAACTCTTCCAAAATATAGCAGAGGGAGGAACACTCCCAAACTCATTCTACAAGGCCACCATCACCCTGATACCAAAACCAGACAAAGATGTCACAAAGAAAGAAAACAACAGGCCAATATCACTGATGAACAAAGATGCAAAAATCCTCAACAAAATACTAGCAAACAGAATCCAACAGCACATTAAAAGGATCATACACCATGATCAAGTGGGGTTTATCCCAAGAATGCAAGGATTCTTCAATATACGCAAATCAATCAATGTGACACACCATATTAACAAACTGAAGGATAAAAACCATATGATCATCTCAATAGATGCAGACAAAGCTTTTGAGAAAATTCAACACCCATTTATGATAAAAGCCCTGCAGAAAGTAGGCATAGAGGGAACTTTCCTCAACATAATAAAGGCCATATACGACAAACCCACAGCAAACATCATTCTCAATGGTGAAAAACTGAAACCATTTCCACTAAGATCCGGAACAAGACAAGGTTGCCCACTCTCACCACTCTTATTCAACATAGTTTTGGAAGTTCTAGCCACAGCAATCAGAGACGAAAAAGAAATAAAAGGAATCCAAATAGGAAAAGAAGAAGTAAAGCTGTCACTGTTTGCAGATGACATGATACTATACATAGAGAATCCTAAAGATGCTATCAGAAAACTACTAGAACTAATCAATGAATTTGGTAAAATAGCAGGATACAAAATTAATGCACAGACATCTCTGGCATTCTTATACACTAATGATGAAAAATCTGAGAGTGAAATGAAGAAAACACTCCCATTTACCACTGCAACAAAAAGAATAAAATATCTAGGAAGAAACCTACCTAAGGAGACAAAAGACCTGTATGTAGAAAATTAGAAGACACTGAGGAAAGAAATTAAAGATGATACAAATAGATGGAGAGATATACCATGTTCTTGGATTGGAAGAATGAACATTGTGAAAATGACTCTACTACCCAAAGCAATCTACAGATTCAATGCAATCCCTATCAAACTACCACTGGCATTTTTTACAGAACTAGAATAAAAAATTTCACAATTTGTATGGAAACACAAAAGATCCTGAATAGCCAAAGTAATCTTGAGAACGAAAAATGGAGCTGGAGGAATCAGGTTCCCTGACTTCAGACTATACTACAAAGCCACAGTAATCAGACAGTCTGGTACTGGCACAAAAATAGAAATATAGATCAATGGAACAGGATGGAAAGCCCAGAGATAAACCCATGCACCTATGGTCACCTGATCTTTGATAAAGGAGGCAAGAATATACAATGGAGAAAAAACAGCCTCTTCAATAAGTGGTGCTGGGATAATTGGACAGGTACATGTAAAAGTATGAAATTAGAACACTCCCTAACACCATATACAAAAATAAACTCAAAATGGATTAAAGACCTAAATGTAAGGCCAAACACAATAAAACTCTTAGAGGAAAACATAGGCAGAACACTCTATGACATCAATCACAGCAAGATCCTTTTTGACCCATCTCCTAGAGAAATGGAAATAAAAACAAAAATAAACAAATGGGACCTAATGAAACTTAAAAGCTTTTGCACAGCAAAGGAAACCATAAACAAGACGAAAAGACAAGCCTCAGAATGGGAGAAAATATTTGCAAATGAAGCAACTGACAAAGGATTAATCTCCAAAATATACAGGCGACTCATGCAACTCAACATCAAAAAAAACAAACAAGCCAATCCAAAAATGGGCAGAGGACCTCAATAGACATTTCTCCAAAGAAGATATAAAGATTGCCAACAAACACATGAAAGGATGCTCAACATCAGTAAGTATTAGAGAAATGCAAATCAAAACTACAGTGAGGTATCGTATCACCACACACCAGTCAGAGTGGCCATCATCAAAAAATCTACAAACAATAAATGCTGGGAGGGCGTGGAGAAAAGGAAACGCTCTTACACTGTTGGTGGGAATGTAAATTGATACAGCCAGTATGGAGAACAGTATGGAGGTTTCTTAAAAAACTACAAATAGAACTACCATATGACCCAGCAATCCCACTACTGGGCATATACCCTGAGAAAATCATAATTCAGAAAGAGACATGTACCACAATGTTAACTGCAGCACTATTTACGATAGCCAGGAAATGGACGCTACCTAAATGTCCATTGACAGACGAATGGATAAAGATGTGGCACATATATATAATGGAATATTACTCAGCCATAAAAGGAATGGAACTGAGTTATTTGCAGTGAGGTGGATGGACCTAGAGTGTGTCATACAGAGTGAAGTAAGTCAGAAAGAGAAACAAATACTGTATGCTAACACATATATATGGAATCTAAAAAAAGAAAAATAAACAGTGCTAATGAACCTAGAAGCAGCACAGGACTAAAGATGCAGACGTAGAGAATGGACTTGAGAACACGGGGAGGGAGAAGGGTAAGTTGGGACGAAGTAATAGAGTGGCATGGACATATAGACACTACCAAATGTAAAATAGATAGCTAGTGGGAAACAGCCGCAGAGCACAGGGAGATCAGCTCGGTGCTTTGTGACCACCTAGAGGGGTAGGATTGGGAGGGTGGGATGGAGACGCAAGAGGGAGGAGATATGGGGATATATGTATACGTATAGCTGATTCACTTTGTTATACAGCAGAAAGAAAAACAACATTGTAAAGCAATTATACTCCAATAAAGGTGTTAAAAAAATAATAAAATTTTATAAATCATGTGCATTAACACTGTTGTTTTTTCCTTAAACCATATCTTGCCATATCACTCAGTCTGAGAATCCAGTATAGTGTATGCAAATTTTTGTATGTATTGATGCATTGTACAGTTTTCCTTCATGGGAGGGATTCAGTGCCCGTCATTGTATTTTTTTAAAGTGTTAATGATTCCAAGATAGTTGAGAACTTCTTTTCCAGTATCTATCATACTACTGGAATTTTAAGTTAAATTCTAAAATTTATTAATTTTATTTTGTTAATGGCTCTGCAAGCAGAAGTTGACTCATTTGTATATGGTTAGGAGAATTGATAAAGAGGCAGAAAGGGTCAATTCAAGTGTAAAGAAACATTTGATTTTGGATATTAAAGTGTGAAATGAAAGAACGCAAATACTTTTATTGAGTTAAAATGATTAATTTCCAAAAGAATATTGTCAGATATAATTGTCACCTGAGCTGATAAATATATATAGCATATAGATTATTATGTGGGGATTTTAAAAATATTTATTAGTATTTCAAATGTTTAAAATTGTATATATGAATAGAATATATATAAGAATCAAGTATAAATATAGTAAGGTTAGGAACTAATTATATATATGTATATATGCATATTTACACACACACACCCAATATTCTGTACATTGATTTAAGATGTTTCTGACAGCCAGTGAAAGAAAACACAACTTAAACTGACCTAAATAATAAAGAATTTTATTTGCCCATATAACTGGCAGTGAAATTGTAAGTTAGGTTTCAGGTTTGGCTTATGCCAATAACTTCTGCTTTATTTTATTGAAATAATCTTGACACTAGCCAACCCCCTTCTCCATCTTTAGTCTACTAGCAAGATAGCTGTAGCAGTTCTGGGCTCCACAACGGCATATAACAATTTGCAGAGGATAAGAAAGAACTCTGGTGTTCCGGCACTCAAAGAGACGTTTTTATCACCCCCCTCCATTACCCATTTATGTCATATGCCCACTTCTGTCCAGTTTCCAGGAGGTAGTATGTGCTAATTAAGTTAAGCCAATCAGACTCTCACACCAACGAGATTTGTAGGGTCAGATTCCTCTGAGGCACATGGAATGAGAGTACTAAATGTTTGACCTACATCAAGATTCTGTTAGGATTCAAAAGAGGGGAAAGGATGTTGTGAGAGCTTCAACAATGCCCACTACAGTTGTATACTGCTGCATACTTTACCAGATCAATAATATTTAACATTTTGATGGATGAGTATCTATAACGTGATAAAATTATATTTTACTTGCTGTTGCTGTTCTGTCATGGCTGTGGTGGTTCTAAATACATCAAATTCTATTACTATTTCATACCTTTAAAAACTGAAAAACCTCACTGAATCAAAAAAAGGGAAATATTTAATTAGAAATAAAATGTTTCTGAATATTTCATGATTTATTCTGTGCAGGGAATTCTTGATGATTTCCTGTATTATGAGAGATAATGTCAAGCTCATTTATTTTCGATCAGGCTAAATCTTTCTACATAAAAGTGCTGAGATAAAAGCTCTTCAATTTATGGGTATTTTACTTAGAGCATAGGCCTCAGTCTTTGAATCATTTTAAGTAAAGTTCATTTTTCATTATGCATTAAAGTTCTACAAAGTTTCTCACATGGCGCCTCAAATTTGGTTTGTCTTTATGAGGCTGGCAGGTTTTTAAAAATGTGTCCGTTGTTCCTCTGTTTGTTCTCAAATACATTCCTCTCCTTTTTTCCATTTTATATCATTGGGGCTGACCCCAGGAGAAATATTTCTCCTACATTCCTCGGTCAGCTGACTTCACCTGTAGTCTGCCAGTGGGAGGCACTATCAGAAGGAGGGAGTATAATGGCTATTTCTCACTCTCTTTGCCTGCCAATGGGGCATTTTTGGCATCAGCTGCTTCTCCTCTGTGGCTTCAGTTCTTATAAGAATTGAATCCAACTTTCACCAGGAGGACCCCCTGGTTTCTGGGCTTCTCCTCCCTTTGTTCCTTTAGCAAAGGCACTGCAGCAGCTTTTGAGATTGCTAATCTCTGAGTTGCTTTTTCACCTATCACCTATGTAATCACTTCCAATATTAAATTCCCTCTGACTTAAATATTCTGAAATATTTCTGTTTCCAAAATGGAACGTACCATGTGCATACTTAAACAGTTTTATTTAATTTACCTGTACTTAACCCTCTGTTATATGTTTTCTGCTTCCATGCTCCCACACTTGAAATTGCTCTGGCAACATCATTAGTGGCAAAAAATATTGCTAAATCCAATGGACAAATTTCAGATTTGGATATTTCTGCTTTGTTTGACACTTCTGACTATTTACTTTCTTAAACTATTTGTTTCCTTTATTTCTAAAGTGCTAATCTTTATTATTTTTACCTCTCTGATCATCTTGCTTAATCTCTTTCATGACCTTCTACTCCCTTTCTCATTAAAAAAAGTTTCCTTTCATCTCATTTTTATCCTCTTCCTGGATGAACTTTCCTAATCTTAAGATATAAAGTACCATTTAAATACTGATGATTCTCAAATCTATTTCTCCATCATTAACATATTAATATACCTCAGAAGCATATTATTTGGCACTTGCTGATAATTTCCAAAAGTGAATTTATTACCTTCTAACTTTCTGGAAACACACATACACACCAAACAAAGCAAGCACCCACGATAACTCTGCTCCTCTTCTATTGCTTATCTTGTAGATGTCACTATAATCCAACTAAACACTGAAGACAAAAATGTGGGCTCTATTATTGACCACCGTGTCTGCAATGAGTCTTGCCTCAGGTTATTCATGCCCATGTGTAGTCATCTTGCACCTATGCAACTAATAGGATATTGCACAAATGACTGTGCTTGACTTCAAACACAAAAAGGTTTGCAGCTTATATCTTTTCCTTTTTCTTGGATAACTGGTTGTTAGGGAAAGTGAGCTGCCATTTCATGAGGATACTCAAGCAACCCTATGTAGATATTTACTGGCAAGGAAATTAGTCCTCCTGCCATGAGCCAGCAAGGCACAGGCTTCCTGCCAACAGCCATATGAGGGAGCTATCTTGAAAGCAGATCCTTCAACCCCAGTCAGGCCAGCTGATATGCAGCACTAGCTGACATCATGACTGCAACCACATGAGAAGACCCAAGCCAGAACCATGTAGGTAAAGCTGCTCCAGAATCCTGACTCACAGAAACTGAAATAATAAATGTTATTGTTGTTTCTAGCTGCTAAGTTTGGGGGTAATTTGTTGTGTGGCACTGAATAACCAATACAACTATTCTGTCTCTCCTTACTAATCATCAAGTTCTGTCAATGTCATTGCACAAATATTAATGAAATCCAGTTTTCATCTTCAAATACTATTGTCCTAGTCAGGTCTTCATCAACTCTGGATTGGATTTAGCCCTCAAAATTATCTCTTCTCCCAGCACGATACTTTTCAAATCCATTCCCCATTCCACTTTCTAAGTGACTTACAGAGAATTCAAATTAACCATTCCACTTTTATGCAATAAAGATGTTAAAAAAAAAAACCCCAAACTCCAGTGGTTCTTCTGCATTAATATGAAAGTAAAGTATTTGCCATGATGTAAAAAGTCTTAGGTAACCTGAAAGCTTTTATTTTCCTATCCAGTTTTATTTCTCACTACTTCTCAGAACTCACTTTGTACAATAGAAATAAATACTGGACTGTTTTTTGATCTTGACACACAGCAGCTACATACCTCTATGTCATTTCTCCTAAGTTTCCTCTTCTTACAAACGCTTCTATCATCTTCTTCCTGACCACTTCATTATCAACTTTTGAGACCTAACTCAAGAATCATTTCCTCCAGGTAAACTTCTATAACTCCTGGAGGTCCGATTAAATAAACTCCTTTTGTTAACCTAAAGGACTACTTAAATCCTTCTGTCATAGCACTTACCACGTTATAATAAAATTCTTTAAGCATCTGTTTCTCCTACTACTATGTGTGTGCAATGAACCGAATGCTTGTGTCTCCCTAAAATTCATATGTTGAAATCCTAACCCCGTAGGTAATGGTATTAGGTGGTGGGACCTTTGGGAGGTAATTAGGTCATGAGAGTGGATCTCTCATGACTGGGATTAGTGTACTTGTAACAGAGATCCCAGTGAACTCTCTAGCTCTCTTTCCACCATGTGAGAATAAAAGGAGAAGTCAGGAGTCTGAAACCTCACCACAACCCAACCATACTGGTACCATGATCTCAGACTTCCATCCTCCAAGAGTGTAAGAAATAAATGTATGTTGTTTAAGACACCCAATTTATGGTATTTTTGTTATAGCAGACCACACTGATGAAGACATTGTGGAAGAACAAATCTTCACATTGGTTTTGAATAGAAATCTATTGATTGCATGCTTTATTTACTTGTAGTTTGCAAGTCTACAAATGGAACAAAGGGACTCAGGGGATTGAGGTTTTCTGACTAGCAGAAGAAGTCATATGAGAGAGAGAGAGAGAGAGACAAATTTAGATAGAAATAGTGGTGGATCAAATTAGTACAAGGCCAGTGGGTTATTTTATGTGCTAAGTGATCAATTTACATTTCTAAAAGAAATATTTAATAATGTAAGTAAACAATATTTCCTGCAACAAACATGATTTTACAAGTTTACATGGATAAACTGTTACATTTATAAATCTTGCTTCTTTTTACTACTTATTATGCATAAGAAGAGGTCCTTGTAACTCAGACAATAGATTATGCATAGTTTGATCTTAAATAGATTTTTCTTACATAGTCCTTTCTTTACAGTATTCTGAGTTAATCAGAATATGTTATCTAAAATTTACTTCCTTATTTTTAATGAGATATGTTGTACCAATTCCAACATTTTAAGTCAAACAATAAATATAATTGTAATTCCCCTTTTCTTTAATTATCGGTGTAAAATAAAAACAGTTCATAATTGTTAACGTCCAAACTAGGAAACATCTGAATATCAGGGATTATGTCAATCATTTCTATACATTCAGTGCGTAGCTAATACCTAGCCTATATCAGATACTCCATAAATATTGTTTATACAAGAGTGAATTGGATCAAATGATGGATCAATGATATCACTAATATATTAACACATCATATATGGGCTAATATGAGTAGATTATCATTTATTTAAGGCTTGAGTTTTGATCCAATTATCTGAGAAAATAATCATTAAAGATGAAAACATATTTTAATAAACTGTACACTGTAACTTAGATTTGCAACAAATTTTAATAATATTGATTAGGGTCACACACATGGTGGTTAGTGACATCAATTCTAAGAAGTGAGAGAATAAGTGTAACTGATCCCACGAAACACTTTTCGGGGGTTGGGGAATGAAAGATATATGCAGGTGTAATGAGGTCATTAATTTAGGATGATTTCTAAAATATTAATTAGGATTGTTGATCTTTTCATTTCCTATCAACCATAATATCTTGCTATGATAATGAGAACATAGGTGTAGATGAAAGGGAAATAAGAGAAGGCACCTACTGAGAGTGACAGTTGAGAAGAATGGAGAAAGCAGAGATATCAACAACTATGTCAAAAAACATTACAATTGAGAGAATTCAGAGAGTAATTTAAACTCTGAAAAATTTAATAATGCCAGGGAATATTATTGATTTCTAGCACAATAAAATAAATCATATTCATAATATTTTCTTCTGTCACTAATAAAAAGTAAAATTAGGTTTAGTGTACCCAGTTATAAAGTAATTGAAAATCAAGAGAATGCACTGAAAATAGTTTATTTCTAGAAAATGTTGAAGACTTAATTATGCAATGAATTCATTAAATAATGTGTTACTTCTAAATTACATAATATAATGTCCTTCTAAAACAACTATAATATATAATAATTTAAAATAGATGCATAGTATAAAACGTATAAGACAAAGATAAAATGTACTTACCTGCTTTATCTTTTAAGGATATAAAATATGCACAACCCAAGTTTCACCTTTTATCTCCTTACCATTTCTGCCTCCAAAAGTAGCCCTTATATTGCAATTGGTACGTACCCATCCCATGCAGGTTTTTAAATTTTTCATAAGCATGAACATACATACAACCATAATAATTGTAGTAAATAAAATTGACATTTATTGAGCATAAATAAATGAGAAGCACCATTCTATGTACTTCACAAGCATAAATTTATTTAAGCTATGTAAGTAACTCCTTATGAGATAAGTTTTATTATTCCTATTTTATTTACTTATTGAAGGATAGTTAGCTTACAATATTATGTTAGTTTCAGGTGTACAGCATAGTGATTTGATATTTTAATACATTATAAAATGTTCACCACTATGAGTCTGGTTACCGTCTGTCACCACACAAAATATTACAATGTTATTGACTATATTCCCTATGCTGTACATTACATCCCCACGACTTATTTATTTTATAACTGGAAGTTTGTACTTCTTAATCCCCTTTACCTATTTCTCCCACCATTATTCCTATTCTAAGCATGAGGAAACAAACATACAGAGAGGATAAATAGATTTGCCCAAGATGACAGGATGTAGTCTCAGGATTTGAACCAGATAGTCTCTATCTAGAGTCTGAAATTTTAACCATTAATTGCACTTATTTTTTAAATTAAAAATTTTATTTTGAGATAATTATAGGTTCATCTGTAGCTATAAGAAACAATATAGAGAGATCCTGTGTACCCTTTACCCAGTTTTCCCCAATGGTAACCCTTGTAGAACATTACTACTCTATGAAACAGGATACTGAAATTAATAAAGTCAAGATACAGAATAATTTTATCACCACAAGGATCCTTCATGATGACTTTTATAGCTACCACCTGCCTGTCCCTGGCCAATTGAAACCACCAGTCTCATCTTCATTTCTATAATTTTGTCATTTCAAGAATGTAATATAAATGGAATAATATAGTTTGTAATCTTTGGGGGGATTGCTTTTTGTTAATCAGCATAATTCCCTGGAGATCATCCAGTTGTTTTGCATATCAATATTTCATTCTTTTTCATGCTGAATAGTATTCCATGATATGGATTACCACAGTTTGTTTAACTATTCACCGTATGAGGGACATTTGGGTTGTTTCTAGTTTTGGCTATTACAAATAAAGCTGCTATGAGCAGTTAATTAGTGTACAAGCTTTTGTGTAAACATAAGTTTTCACTGCTCTGGGATATATATTGCTGAGTTGTACAGTAATTGCATGTTTAGTTTTATAAGAAACTGCCAAACTGTTTTCCAGAATGGCTGCACCATTTTTACAACCCCATCAGCAACCTATGAGTGGCCTAGTTTCTCCACATCCTCAGCAGCATTTGATGTTGTCATTATCTTTTATTTTAGCCACTCTGATAGTTGTGTAGTGATATCTCATTGTGGTTTTAATTTGCATTCCCCTAATGGTTAGTGAGGTTGAACATCTTTTCATGTAACTATTTTCCATCCATATATCCTCCTCAGTGAAACTTCACTTCATATCTTTTGCCCATTTTATGACTGGACCTATTGGATTTCACTGTTGAGTTTTGCAAATCTTTATATAATATATATAGTATTCTAGATATTAGTCCTTTGTTGGATAGCTTGTCTTTTCGTCCGCTGAATAGGATAGTTCACAGAGCAAAAGTTTTTAATTCTTATGAGACCCAATTTATCAGTCTTTCCTTTTATGGAATATGGTTCTGATCTACAGTCTAAGAACTCTTATCTAGACCTAGATTCCAAAGATTTTTTTTTCAAAGTTTTATAGTTTTCCTTTAACATTTCACTATCTGTTTTTAAGTTAATTTTTGTGTAAGGTGTGAGGTTTAGGTCAAAATTCTTTGTTGTTCTTATTGTTTTGTCCAGGGATGTCCATTTGCTATAGCACTATTTGTTGAAAAGGCTATGCTTCCTCCATTACATTCCTTTTGCATATTTGTAAAAAAGAAATCAGTTGGGCATATTATGTGCACTACCTCTGGGTCCTCTATTCTGTTCCTCTGATAATACAACACTGTCTTGATTACTGTAATTATATAGTAGGAGTTAATATTGGGTAGAAAGATTTCTCTCATTTTATTCTTTTTCATTGTTTTAGCTATTCTAAAGCCTATGCCTTTCCACATAAATTTTACCATAAGATTTTCTATATCTACAAAAATCCTTGTTGGGATTTTCATAGTAACCACACTAAACCTATAGATCAATTTGGGGAGAACTGACATCTTTACTATATTGAGTCCTCTAACCCATGAAGACAGTATGTATCCCAATTTATTGAAGTCTTCCTTGGTTTATTTCATTAGTAAGATATTGTAACTATTTTGTGAAGACAATGATCATGTCTCCCCTCTGTCTCATCTGAACAACCTCAATGTCCATTATGCTGGTCACTCTGCAATCACCATGCTAAATAAAAACTGAAAGAGCACCTATAGCTGGCTGTTGCTAAAACTCAAAAAGATATCACATTTCATTACGCTTCACACACACACACACACACACACACACACACACACACACACACACACACACACGCACGGTACACTAAGAAATATCCAAACACCTATCTGGGGGATCATGGCCATTATGAAACACACAAACACTCTCCCATACACTCAGCAGGGAGGAGACCCTAACAAGGAGGGATCACAGGGTAACAATGAGACTGGCATTTTATCTGCCCAGGCATTCTGGTGCTATTGACCAGGATGGATGCAGACTTCTCACAGGAATTTTCAGCATACATATTCTGTACATGATTTGTTAGATTTATACCTAAATATTTCATTTTCTTTGTTAATGTAAATGGTATTGTTTTTAAAATTTCGTTTTCCACATGTTGATAGCTAATATATAGATATGCCATTGATTTTTATGTGTTTTGTATTCTAAAACATTGCTAATCTCACTTATTAGTTCTAGTTTTATTTGTTTTTTCTTTTGAATTCTTTAATATTTTCAATATAGGCAAAGATGTCATCTGCAAACAGTGAAAACTTTATTTCTTCCTTTCCAACCAATCTGTATGCCTTTTATTTATTAATTATCATCATCATCATCATCATGCTTTATTTCAGTGGGCAGAATGCCCAGTCTATGTCAATTAAGAGTAGTGAGAGTGGGCATCCTTGTCTTGTTCCTGATATTAGGGGAAAAATAATGTCTTTCACCCTTAAAGATGACGTTAGCTGTAGGTTTTTTGTAGGTGCTCTTTAACAAATTGAAGAAGTTCTACTCTATTCTCAGTCTGTTGAGAGTTTTCATCATGAATAGATGTTGGATTTTGTCATATGCCTTATGTGTCAATTGGTATCATGATATGATGTTTATTCTTTAACCTGTTGAATTGTGGATTGTATTCACTTTCAAATGTTGGACCAAAGTAGTTCCATCAATATGCATGTCCATTAATGTTCTTAACCAATACTAGGCTTTCACACTTTATAGTTTTTGGCCTCAGAGGGGAGTGAAATTGTATCTGTTTTCCAAATTTCTGGTAAGAATATATTTTTATGTTAAATTCACGTTTCTTATTCTGTGAAATTCCTGTCTGTGTCCTTATCTGTATTAGGTTTTTGTTAATGATTTATAGGAGTTATTTGCTTTGGTACCCCTAACATATATATATATTTGCATATGATATCTGTTGTATATGATATTATACTTCATAAATTCTGTTATAAGTGGCAAATTTTTTCAACATTATATTTCTGAGATTCAGCCATACTGAAACATTTAGCTTAATTTCACCTTTCACATTTTATGAAAATAACACATTCCATACATCCATTATCTTGTTAATAAGTATATATAGTAAGATTGTTTCCATTTTTTCCATTTTTATGAACAGTTTTCTACATGGGTTTTTTGGAATATTTGTAAGAGTTCCTCTAGGAGAAAAATTATTGACTTATAGACTAAAGGCATTGTGATAGAGTACTAACATGTCTTCCCAAGATTCTTATCCCCAGTATACACACACTTTCTCCCAGCTTCTCAATAAAACACTAATCTTGGTATTGGTGTGAAGAGATTTTGCAGATGTCAAATAGTCCCAAATCATTTGACCAAGTGCTGTCTTGAAATCAGTCAATTGAGCATGGTATAACTGACTGTGGTCTCTGCAATTTCTACCCCAGGGGTAGTAATTCTAAATTTTTGCCTCCTCTTCTTTACTGTATCAGCCATTCCAATTGGTGTATTAGACTCTTTCTTTAATAGGAGGTGTTTTGGTTTTCTGATTAATTATGACTGATATACTTTTTCTTGCAGTATTTATCTTTGTTTTTAAAATTTTCATATAATGTCTTATTCTTGCTTGACATGATGTGACTGTGTATTTCCATTGCTACAGAAAAAATGATTTCCATTTTCTTTACCTCTCTCTTGTACATCATATGCCATCTATTTTTAAATCGATAGCATACAAACAAAAAACAGCATATCTTTTACCGGTACAGAAATAAAATGATTGTGAGAAGAATTCACTAGATATCACTCCTATTGTTACTAAAATGACATAGTACCTAATGTCAGGGAACATAACACTTTTCTTCACTGAATACCCTTACGTGTATCCTCAAGAATATTGGAAACTGAGAGAACTTGATCCACCTTGCTGGGGTGTATTACATTTAAAGTATACCTGAGTATTTTTAAAGAAAAGACTGCAAAATTCTTCTATAAAGCAATTCATCTTCGAGTTCTTCCTCCTCCTTTTTCTTCTCCTTCTTTATCTCTTCCCTTCACCTTCACCTTCCCTTTCTTTTTCTTACGTGTCCCATCTTAATTATGCAAATATGAAGAAAGGAGGTGCCTGTTGCCTTGGGAGATGTATATATCTGCAGTATAATTAGCCTAGCAAAGAAGGCTCCTCTTAATATCCCTTGGTTGCAGATTCTGTTTACTGGGAGGAGATGGATAAATGTGACTGAGAGCCAATGAATCACATGGGAGGAAAGGATTAAAACTCTTGCAACATCCCTTTGGAGGTAAAACATTATTAAAAACTCACTGATGTTTTGTGATGGTTCTAGACAAGATCTGCTGACATGAAAGGCCACCAGGCACAAGCTATGTGCTATGTAGAAATGGGTAAAGCAATTGAAGATCTAGACTCTTTATTAAGAGGACTATTCAACTCAAGAAACAGAAACTGGGTTCCTGCTGATATAATCATTCGAGGATGCGAGCATTTGATTTGATTTCAAGTTCAAAAAGCAAATCACACTTAAACTTTAAATAAAGCAGTGCATGTAAAGTACCTCTGTAGTCTCTGACAGTAAGTGGCTTCTCAGTAAATAACAGTTATTTATCCTATAACTCCTCCTCTACCCACACTGGGGGGGAGAAATAGAATATGTGTCATTTGGTTGGAATTTGCAGATTTCTTCTGGGCTTCGGTTCACTTCAAAGCACAAACTCCCAGTTGATCCTCCCTTCATCTCTAGAAAGTCCTCTTACCATTATTATTAACAGCTCTTCTACAAAACTGCCACAATTCAAGTAACTTCATGTCTTAGACCTATTTTCTGTCCTTACTACATATGAAAGGACTTCCTGAGGCTGATCAACATTTATTGTTCCAAATATTTGCTGTCTTCCAATAGCATTGAATTAAAATTATTCTTAATTATATCAATCCCCAAATTTTAAGATTATATCCCATTATAGATGTACTTTATTGAATTTAAATAATCTAATTATTAAAATATTTATATATTAGGATTTCTAAATTCTTTAACACTAATAAATATTAACACTGTGGGAAATATATCATCTTCTGATGTTGTTTATTAACAAACTCAGTTTGTGTGTGCATCACAGTAGCACACTTAATCAAGCCAAACTATTTTTATCCAAATAGATGGAGAAAATAATTAGGCCAACTCTTTTGCTAAGTAAATCTCCACTCCTTTCAAAAAATTATTCATGGAGATCCCTACCTTCTATATGATGCCAACATTATCAATGAAAAAAATAGTGCTGTTTTTGAAATGGCAGTTATATAAACTTATCTTTCCACATTTTCTTAAAAGTGACCTACCTTTTAAAGATTCAAGCCATGTATTTTATTTCAAATAGCATGTTTTACTACTGTGAGTAACAATTTAATCTACTTGCCTACTCCTTCAAAACTTAAGTTCTTGATTTTTTTAAAACTCATCACATTTTTTTACAATCCCTTCTCCCTCTTCATAGACAGCATTCTTGATTTTTAATAGAAATTGCATATATTTAAAGTGTACAACATGTTTGATATATAATACATAGTGAAATGATTACTACAGTCAAGTTAATTAACATATCCAGCATTCTTGTTTTTACTTAAAAGCATCACAATTTTCAAAATGGTATTCCTCAACTTGTCATAGAGTGAAAACCTCCTTTTGGCTTAATTTATGGGTGTTTTCCTACCTCATATTTTGTTCTGGAAATAGAGGAACAACTAACTTTAAATCTAAAACATACTTATAAATTTACATCAAGAATTTTAAAGTCTTTTTAATAGAATTATGGCATGTTTTATACTGTTTTGTTAACAGTCACTTGCAAATAAGAGGCATTTGGCAATTGTTAAACTGAATTATATTCTCCTTATTATTACATGTAGATCCATATTTAAGATGAACCCCAACAAAACATAGTGGCATCTTGGTACACTCAATATAAATAAATACAATGAAATGTTTGCTCAGGTTATTAGTAAACACATGTTGATTTGTTTCCAAAAAAGCTTCAAATGTTGTATTTAAAAAATACTAGAGATTTTTTATACTTTAGCTTAAAAAATAAAGACACTAGTGTATTGATAAATGGTAGTTTGTGCAATCACTTCTGATTTGGTATAGTGGGGTAGAAATTTTCAGAAAAGTGAGAAATATCTTACTAAAAATGAGTATGTACTATGTATTTTGTAAAAAATACAGGTAGTTATTATATTGCTGTAGCCCTTCATTATGAAGATAACTGTATGTTATTGCAGCCCAGACTATATTCGCAAGTTTGTAAAGAGAAACCTAACTAGCTGTGTTCACAAAACTGCTACAAACCAGTCACAGCCTTTCATTTCATTCTCAGTTCCAAATCAAAGATGAGGTACCTGGATAGGGTATGCCTTTGTACAATTAAATGGGAACATTCAGGATGAAGGAGCATAATTGCCCAAGTTCACGCAGTTTGAATATGCCAGATCAGGAAATAGAACTCACATCTAGTGAGTGCAGAGACATTTCTAAGACTGTTTCTATACGACTGTTGCTTCTAGACTATCTGTATCCAGAACTATGTCCATAGATGATGTCCTCCTCCCCCTTCCTAGCTGCCGCTATACACATCGCTTCTTCACCTGTACTAAGCTAATTTGCTTTCATTTGAGATAGGAAATGTGACTCTGACCCTTGACAGATTTAGAACAGATTTTTATTTCTATTCTTGTTTCACAGGGGTGAGATTTATGAATGCTATTTAAATACTTCTTAATTTAAATGTGCTAAAATAATATGAAGTTAGAAACTCTTTAAATGGGTGGTAATTCCAAGTATTCAAACACATTAGGAAATGTAGACGAGGTCATTTTGCAAAGTATGTAATTTAAAAATTAAATTACATACTCAAAGTATCTAATTAAAAAATTAATTTATTTAGAACTCAAAGTATCTAATTTAAAAATTAATTTATTCTTGTATCTGTTATGGAATTAGTTCTCCTCTTCCTTTTTTTCCTGTACTATTTTCTCCCCTCCTCTTACTTCACAGGCATATATTCAGATATCCAGCCCCCGTCAATGAGCCTCCTTAATTGAGCCAGGTGGTCTTGGAGGCAGAATTCCACCAGGAATACTAAAGGTAGTGCTTATGTGGATGCTCTTTAAAGCCCCAGAGGACATTTGGCAATGACTGAAGACGTTTTTGGTGTCATAACTAGAGTACAGGTGCTTCTGTCATCTAGGGGATAAAGACCAGGGATCCTGCTAAACATCCTTTATGCACAAGACACCGCCCAACACACACACACACACAAAACAAAGAATTATCCGACCCAACATATCAATAGGGCTGAGACCGAGCAACTCTGACCTAGGTAGGCATGGATCTCATTTTCTACTATGGAAATCTTGTAAAAAGTTTTTTATGATTAACCTCCTAGCAAGCTCTATCTAACTCACTGGCAGAGATTATATTTATGATTGATATGATCTAGTGCACTATCCACTATAGAAGTCACTAACCACATGTGATTACTTACATTTAAATTAAATTTGTCATTGAAAAAAGTGAAAATTTCAGTTTGTTGGTCATACTAGGCAGATTTTGAGTGCTCAATAACCACATGTGGCTAGAGGTTTCTTTATTAGAACATTTCCATCATTGTGGAAAGTTCTATTGCACAATGCTAGAGACTCCACATATGAACCACAGTGAAAGTGAAATATCTGATAGACACCATGAATGATATATCATGTGTGTGAAGGAAATGTGGGTGGGAAATGTTATCTATTCTGAAGTTTATATTTTTACTTTTAATGATCAGTCATGTACCTACAACAATATCTAGAGAGGTTAAGGACTGAGCAAGATAACCAAAAATAAAGTAAAATAAAAATAAATTTTTCTTGACTGGGAGCGAGAAGATGGCGGAAGAGTAAGACGCGGGGATCACCTTCCTCCTCACAGATACATCAGAAATACATCTACACGTGGAACTTCTCCTATAGAACACCCACCGAACGCTGGCAGAAGACCTCAGACCTCCCAAAAGGCAAGAAACTCCCCACGTACCTGGGTAGGGCAAAAGAAAAAAGAATAAACAGAGACAAAAGAATAGGAACGGGACCTGCACCAGTGGGAGGGAGCCGTGAAGGAGGAAAGGTTCCCACACACTAGAAGCCCCTTCGCGGGCGGAGACTGCGGGTGGCGGAGCGGGGAAGCTTCGGAGCCGCGGAGGAGAGCGCAGCCACAGGGTGCGGAGGGCAAAGCGGAGAGATTCCCGCAGAGGATCGGTGCCGACCAGCAATCACCAGCCCGAGAGGTTTGTCTGCTCACCCGCCGGGGCAGGCGGGGGCGGGGAGCTGAGCCTAGGGATTCAGTTGGATCCCAGGGAAAGGTCTGGAGTTGGCAGAGTGAAAACAGCCTGAAGGGGTTAGTGCACCACGGCTGGCCAGGAGGGAGTTCGGGAGAAGTCTGGAGCTGCCGAAGAGGCAAGAGACTTTTTCTTTCCTCTTTGCCTCCTGGTGCGCGAGGAGAGGGGTTTAAGCGCGCCGCTTAAAGGAGCTCCAGAAACGGGCGCAGAGCTACAGAAGAGACAAGAGACTTTTTCTTGCCTCTTTGCTTCCTGGGGAGCGAGGAGAGGGGATTAAGGGCATCGCGTAAAGGAGCTCCAGAAACGGGCGCGAGCCGCGGCTGTTGGTACGGACAACAGAGACGGGTGTGGGACGCTAGAGTTGCTACTGCCGCCACCAAGAGGCCTGTGTGCGAGCACAGGTCACTCTCCACACCGCCCCTCCTGGGAGCCCGTGCAGCCCGCCACTGCCGGGGTCCCGGGATCCAGGGACAGCTTCCCCGGGAAAACGCACGGTGCACCTTGGGCCGGTGCAGCGTCACCCCGGCCTCTGACGTCGCAGGCTCGCTCCGCATAAAACTATTACAAGAGACAAAGAAGGACATTACATAATGATCAAGGGATCGATCCATGAAGAAGATATAACAATTGTAAATATTTATGCACCCAACAAAAGGGCACCTCAGTACATAAGGCAAACGCTAACAGCCATAAAAGGGGAAATCGACAGTAACACAATCATAGTAGGGGACTTTAACACTGCACTGTCACCAATGGACAGATCATCCAAAATGAAAATAAATAAGGAAACACAAGCTTTAAATGATACATTGCACAAGATGGACTTAATTGATATTTATAGGACATTCCACCCCAAAACAACAGAATACACATTTTTCTCAAGTGTGCATGGAACATTCTCCAGGATAGATCATATCTTGGGTCACAAATCTAGCCTTGGCAAATTTAAGAAAATTGAAATCGTATCAAGTATCTTTTCTGACCACAACGCTATGAGACTAGATATCAATTACAGGAAAAGATCTGTAAAAAATACAAACACATGGAGGCTAAACAATACAGTACTTAATAACGAAATGATCACTGAAGAAATCAAAGAGGAAATAAAAAAGTACTTAGAAACAAATGACAATGGAGACACAACGACCCAAAACCTATGGGATAAGGCAAAAGCAGTTCTAAGAGGGAAGTTTATAGCAATACAATCATACCTTAAGAAACAGGAAACATCTCGAATAAACAACCTAACTTTGCACCTAAAGCAATTAGAGAAGGAAGAACAAAAAAACCCCAAAGTTAGCAGAAGGAAAGAAATCATAAAGATCAGATCAGAAATAAATGAAAAAGAAATGAAGGAAACAATAGCAAAGATCAATAAAAGTAAAAGCTGGTTCTTTGAGAAGATAAATAAAATTGATAAAGCATTAGCCAGACTCATCAGGAAAAAAAGGGAGAAGACTCAAATCAATAGAATTAGAAATGAAAAAGGAGATGTAACAACCGGCACTGCAGAAATACAAAAGATTATTAGAGATTACTACAAGAAACTCTATGCCAATAAAATGGACAACCTGGAAGAAATGGACAAATTCTTCGAAATGCACAAGCTGCCGAGACTGAACCAGGAAGAAATGGAAAATATGAACCGACCAATCACAAGCACTGAAATTGAAACTGTGATTAAAAATCTTCCAACAAACAAAAGCCCAGGACCAGATGGCTTCACAGGTGAATTCTATCAAACATTTAGAGAAGAGCTAACACCTATCCTTCTCAAACTCTTCCAAAATATAGCAGAGGGAGGAACACTCCCAAACTCATTCTATGAGGCCACCATCACCCTGATACCAAAACCAGACAAAGACGTCACAAAGAAAGAAAACTACAGGCCAATATCACTGATGAACAGAGACGTAAAAATTCTCAACAACATAGTAGCAAACAGAATCCAACAGCACATTAAAAGGATCATGCACCATGATCAAGTAGGGTTTATTCCAGGAATGCAAGGATTCTTCAATATACGCAAATCAATCAACGTTGTACACCATATCAACAAACTGAAGGAGAAAAACCATATGATCATCTCAATAGATGTAGACAAAGCTTTTGAGAAAATTCAACACCCATTTATGATAAAAACCCTCCAGAAAGTAGGCATAGAGGGAACTTTCCTCAACATAATAAAGGCCATATATGACAAACCCACAGCCAGCATTACTCTCAATGCTGAAAAACTGAAACCATTTCCACTAAGGTCAGAAACAAGACAAGGTTGCCCACTCTCACCACTCTTATTCAACCTAGTTTTGGAAGCTCTAGCCACAGCAATCAGAGAAAATAAAGAAATAAAAGGAATCCAAATAGGAAAAGAAGTAAAGCTTTCACTCTTTGCAGATGACATGATACTATACATAGAGAATACTAAGGATGCTATCAGAAAACTACTAGAACTAATCAATGAATTTGGTAAAGTAGCAGGATACAAAATTAATGCACAGAAATCTCTGGCATTCTTATACACTAATGATGAAAAATCTGAGATTGAAATTAAGAAAACACTCCCATTTACCACTGCAACAAAAAGAATAAAATATCTAGGAATAAACCTACCTAAGGAGACAAAAGACCTATACGCAGAAAACTGTAAGACACTGATGAAAGAAATTAAAGATGATACAAATAGGTGGAGAAATATACCATGTTCTTGGATTGGAAGAATCAACATAGTGAAAATGACTGTATTACCCAAAGCAATCTACAGATTCAATGCAATCCCTATCAAATTACCACTGGCATTTTTTACAGAACTAGAAAAAAGAATTTCACAATTTGTATGGAAACACAAAAGACCCCGAATAGCCAAAGCAATCTTGAGAACGGAAAATGGAGCTGGAGGAATCAGGCTCCCTGACTTCAGACTATACTACAAGGCCACAGTAATCAAGACAGTATGGTACTGGCACAAAAACAGAAATATAGATAAATGGAACAGGATAGAAAGCCCAGAGATAAACCCACACACATATGGTCACCTTATCTTTGATAAAGGAGGGAAGGATATACAGTGGAGAAAAGACAGCCTCTTCAATAAGTGGTCCTGGGAAAATTGGACAGCTACCTGTGAAAGTATGAAATTAGAACACTCCCTAACACCACACACAAAAATCAACTCAAAATGGGTTAAAGACCTAAATGTAAGGCCAGACACTATCAAACTCTTAGAGGAAAACATAGGCAGAACACTCTATGACATAAATCACAGCAAGATCCTTTTTGAACCATCTCCTAGAGAAATGGAAATAAAAACAAAAATAAACAAATGGGATCTAATGAAACTTAAAAGCTTTTGCACAGCTAAGGATACCATAAACAAGACCAAAAAGACAACCTTCAGAATGGGAGAAAATAGTTGCAAATGAAGCAACTGACAAAGGATTAATATCCAAAATTTATAAGCAACTCAGGCAGCTCAATAACCAAAAAACAAACAACCCAATCCAAAAATGGGCAGAAGAACTAAATAGACATTTCTCCAAAGAAGATATACAGATTGCCAACAAACACATGAAAGAATGCTCAACATCATTAATCATTAGAGAAATGCAAAGCAAAACTACAATGAGATATCATCTCACACCGGTCAGATTGGCCATCATCAAAAACTCTAGAAACAATAAATGCTGGAGAGGGTGTGGAGAAAAGGGAACACTCTTGCACTGCTTGTGGGAATGTAAATTGATGCAGCCACTATGGAGAACAGTATGGAGGATCCTTAAAAAACTACAAATAGAACTACCATATGACCCAGCAATCCCACTACTAGGCATATACCCTGAGAAAACCATAATTCAAAGAGTCATGTACCAAAATGTTTATTGCAGCTCTATTTACGATAGCCAGGACATGGAAGCTACCTAAGTGTCCATCAACAGATGAATGGATAAAGATGTGGCACATATATACAATGGAATATTACTCAGCCATAAAAAGAAATGAAACTGAGTTATCTGTAATGAGGTGAATAGACCTGGAGTCTGTCACACAGAGTGCAGGAAGTCAGAAGGAGAAAAACAAATACCGTATGCTAACACATATATATGGAATCTAAGAAAAAAAAATGTCATGAAGAGATTAGTGGTAGGACCAGAATAAAACACAGACCTACTAGAGCATGGACTTGAGGATATGGGGAGGGGGAAGGGTAGCGGTGACAATGTGAGAGAGTGGCAGGGACATATACACACTACCAAATGTAAGTTAGATAGCTAGTGGGAAGCTGCTGCATAGCACAGGGAGATCACCTCTGTGCTTTGTGACCACCTAGAGGGGTGGGATAGGGAGGGTGGGAGGGAGGTTGATGCAAGAAGGAAGATATATGGGAACATATGTATATGTATAACTGATTCACTTTGTTGTAAAGGAGAAACTAACACACTATTGTAAAACAGTTATACTGAAATAAAGATGTTAAAAATAAATAAATAAATAAATTTTTCTTGAGAACGACTGAGGCCACGGTCTAGAATTTTAACTAGACACATATAATATACAAATATGTGTTCAACAGCCTATACGATGGGTTTTAAACATCGATTTCCATTTCTTTTTCAATGAATGAAATAGGATAATAGTTAAGCAACTGTATTCCTCTTCTGTGTCAAAAGCTGCCTTGGGCCTACCTCACACTATTTGCACTGGGATATATGTCTCTGCTTCATAGCTCTGATTATGTAAACCTTACTAAGTTTGCTAAGAATAAACTGTAACCATAAAGTCTGTGTAATTTCCCTCTGAAAAATTATTGCATTCTTCTCATATGTTTGGTTTAACCCAGATTGCAGTCGTTAGTATAGCTGCAATATCTGATCTTATTCCACATAAAATTAGAAAGAAACATAATTCTCTATGCTGTAAAAGAAAAATTGCACCAGATCGGTTCAACAGCCAAAGGAAAACATATTCAAGACTATTGCAGTAGGGGAGAGAGACATAACTCAGCTTCACTGAAACAAAAAGCAGGAAAATTTTAAAGGCTGGGGTGAGCTAATGGAAAAATACTGGAGGATGTTGGAGCGAAGTGTGTCAGTGTGATTAGGCTATCTGTGTTTGCTAACTGGTGCTTATTTAAGTTATTTTTCAACTATCACAGAGTCTGGGAAACATTTCTGGTAATTACATTTCAAAGGGATGGCTCCCAGGTCTTTGAAAAAGACATTCCTAGGTTGTAGAAGACTTACATCTCAAAGAGACAGAGAAAAAAAATTATCATTGCCAGTTTTTTTAAGTAAATGTTCTACAAAAAGGAAGTCAGGGGTCTGTAGTTAGGAAGAAGCCTGGCTAAAGTTTAGTCAACCTGAGGGGAATGTTAAGGCTGTCTTGGTCAGTGCACAATGAACTGTGACATTTTAACCCTAAGTTGCTGGGAAGAGTAATTACTGATTTGAATTTAGGTCAGCAAATGGAATCTTCCATTGAGCAATATCACACCCCCCCACACACAACACAATTTACACATTTTATCACCCTAAATGAGGCCTAAGACAGTGCCATTTAGCTTTGTTTTGTTTTCAGGTAAGCAGCTTCAAGAAAACCAGTAGTGAGTAATGGAAGGAAGAGTCTGAAACAGTAAGGGCAATTGTACCTAATTATCAACTTGATGACAAATTGAAATTATAATGGAGTTAATCACATTTAAGGCATACAAAACTGGAGTTGGGCAGCCATTAAGGATCTGGTTTCAGACACGTCTCTGCACGACTGAGAACCTGAATTTTATTTGAACTGTACCAGAACCAAGGACATCACCAGCCAGCTGCAACCTTATGGTCTCAAGGTTTCTTGTAACTAAGCAACCCTTTTGGACCCCAACCAACCATTACTTAGCAAGCACCCTTACTTCTTGCCAGCTCCAATTATAATTCTTGATAAACAACTTACGTAAATAACTGTAACCTTGAGGATTTTGCCTTTATAAGCCTCCCCCATGTTGTAGTCGGGTGGAACACAATTCAAGTGCTTCTTGAAGCTGTGTCTCCCAAGCTGCAGTACTAACAAACCCCAAATAAACACTAAAAAAAAAATTCCAATCAGTTCTCTATTTCTGAAATTTTGTTTAACAAGCTGAACCAAACTAGGACACAAAATTCATTCATTTTCAGAGTTTCTAAGAGTATCTTCTAAGTCCATAGCTATACTATAGTGAATCAGATTTGAGGACAAAGTCTCCATTTCAGAAGCTCACAGAGTAGGAGAGATAAGCTCCTAGGCAAATTGGTCATCTCAAGGAGAATTTGCATGGGGCAGGCTTGCAGAGTTTCCTGGTTTCTGAGCAATATTTTAATTTTAACCTCATAAGACTATTGTGTTACTCTTACCCCAAACAGTGTGGGTTCTAACTTCTCCTTCATCTCCAGAATAAGGCAAGTCTCCCAGTCACATTTGTCCATAACATTGCCTTTGAAAGCATTTATCACAATTGCAAATATTTAATTATCTGTGTAATCACTTAGTTTTAAAATTACCTACCCTAGTAGCCTGTGAAATCCAGGAGAGCATGGATACTCATAGCTTACTTTTCCATTGCTGTGTCTCTAGCCTGTAGCTTAGCACATGGCCAAGAGTAGGTATTAAATGGTTATTTTCAATGTAGTGACATTGTGTGATAAACTCTTTGCTTCTTAAGAAACTTAAAGGTAAATTCCTTTTACTCTTCATCAGGCTTCTTAAGGAAATTTTCTAAAGTGTACTATTTGTTCCTTTAAAATAATACTGCATATTCAAAACAATTCAGAGCACAATGAAGCATTTCATAAGTTGTGAGCACAGATTTGTCTCCATATGTTTTATGTCATAATATATGTTATTAATTTTCAAGATAGAGAGGAACACAATCTCCCCACATACTTCAAAATAAACATTTTATAGATAAAAGTGGCATAACCGAAGTGCACCATATCAGTTTTTAAAAATGTACAAAGAGTATGTGGCCAGTAGGTTTGGTGTGTATTTCCACTGATGGTCAGAAACAATTTTAGACTAAAAAAAAATAATGATGTAATCATGAAAAACAAAGGACACAAATGAGACACAAAAAGGGCAATGAGATTATGCTACTTAAATGTAACTCAAATATATTGTATGCCTAATATATCTTAGATACTTTATAAATTGCATTTAACAAAGTAAAATAAATTTTTTGTTGAGGAAATATTACCCTAAGAAGGTTAGCTAGAAAATAGCAACAGAAGCTAAAAGAATGGAAAAATGATAGTTTAAACCTTATCCCTAAAACCTAACTCCAGTATTTAAGTTTGAATTAGATGATTTTCCCAACTGAGAGTCTTCATGTATTTAGTAAGCTTGATTGGACTGATTCTAATTCATTTTCATACACAACGAGGGCTGCTTTTCTCTTTAGAAACTCTACACTATGTAATGTTTCACATCACTTTTACATTTTTAAATAGTTCACTGCCAACCAACATCTGCTCATAAGGGCTCAATAAAAATGATGAGGATATAAAGAATGAATGATATTTTAACCTTGTTCTTTTCTCTTCCCATTGGGCATATTACATTATCACAGTGCTCAAATCTGCATCAAATCTTACAATCCTGGGTTACTTGTAAATGTTTTGGAGATAGTTGAATTTTATGGAAAGAACATTTTAAATTAACGTATTTAATTTTCTGATAGACAATCAGAGGCTTTTGATCTAAAAATTATTCCTCAAATGCCTTGTAGAAAAAAGTGTCTCAAGAATAAACTCATGCAGAAAATATTGCCCGAGATTTATTGAGATATAACTGACACATTGTGTAAGTTTAAGGTGTACAATGAGAAGATTTGATAAAGTTACATATTGTGAAATGATTACAATAATAAGGTTAGTTAATATATCCTTCACCTCACATAGTTACCATTTTTAAACTATTTTAGATGGCCAATTACCTTTCCAAGTTATATGTTCAATATATGTAAAGAGAGAGATTTTCTCTGAAAAGTCCTACTTTTTGTTTAATATTTCTGTTATATAACATATTGTATTATATGTTGGGGTTAATTTTTTCCAAAACAAAAATGAATGTTTAATACTTTGTTCTTAAAAAATAAAGTATATAATATGTTGATTTTAAATTTTGAAGAAAACTGTGATAGTCTTATAAATTAACCAACTACTTTCCCTCCCCCTCTCCCTCTTTTCCAGACGTCTCCCTTGTCCAGATGTCTAGGACTTCCAACCAACTTCCAAAGGCTTTGTGTTTTTCTCATCTTAAAAAATTTCCCTATTATTACTTTGATTCCTATGATTGTATTTGCTTACTATATACCATTAAGTGTCGATCATATTGTCTAGGGCTCAGCAAACTACCTCCTCTTGGACAAATCCAGCCCACCACCTGTTTTTGTTAATAAAATTTTCTTGGAAGACAGCCACGCCCACTCATTTGCATGTTATCTTTGCCTGATTTTATACTACAAGGACAAAGTTGAATAGCTGTAAGAACGATCATATGGCCTGCAAAGCTTAAAGTATTTACTCTCTGGCCCTTTGCAGCAAAAGTTTGCTGTCTCCTAGCCATTGCCTGATATATAGCAGGAGCTGAATATATACTCGTACCTTAATTACATTAATAGATGATGGATGGCAAAAGATAGGGAGATGCAGGCTTTATGTAAGAGGAGACCACTTCCTTCATTCTGGGTGTTGAGATCCAAATTGGCTTCTGGATTATGAGTGGGTTTTATTATGGTTAGAGAGAAAGAAAAATGTAACTCTTCACAGAAACAATATTGGGACCAGGTGGTGAAGTGAACTAAAAGATTTAGTTCTTGGCTGTTGTAAAAAACATATAATTTCATATCAGAAGAGTGCACTAATATCTGATTGCCTCCAATTCTCAAAAATTGGATGCTCAGTAAGAACACTAAGGCTTCCCTAGTGGCGCAGTGGTTGACAGTCCGCCTGCCGATGCAGGGGACGCGGGGTTTGTGCCCCGGTCCGGGAAGATCCCACATGCCGCGGAGCGGCTGGGCCCGTGAGCCATGGCCGCTGAGCCTGCGCATCCAGAGCCTGTGCTCCACAAAGGGAGAGGCCACAACAGTGAGAGGCCCGCATACCACAAAAAAAAAAAAAAAAAAAAAAAAAAAAAAAAAAAAAAAAGAGCACTAAGTGTGGTAGAGTTCAGTATTACCTAATTTAAGAAATTTTCACAGCCTATTGTGTTTCTTATCTTGAGGTACTTTCATTGCTACTTCTACCTTTGCCGTGGAACTGTTAACAGTGAAAATAAACAGTCAATGAATTTCTTTCTAAAGATTGCTGTAAAATGCTTACAGTATAAGTTAGGAGTTTGGAATTAACATATACACACTACTATATGTAAAACAGATAACCAACAAGAACCTACTGTATAGCACAGGGAACTATATTCAATATTTTGTAATAACCTATGAGGGAAAAGAATCTGAAAAAAATAGATATATATGTATATATAACTGAATCACTTTGCTGTACACCTGAAATTAATATAACATTGTAAATCAACTATACTGCAATAAAAATAAGTAAATATTTTTTTAAAAAATGCTTAAAGTAGAAGAGCTTATAATATTTAGGGTTTTTAGTTATCAGAATTATATTACACTCCTTTGAAATATGGATAAATGAGAGCTGGCTTGAAAAAAAAGTTTAATAGAAGTTATACAGCAGAAATCCAGAGGAGAAAGAATATAGTTTCTTCAGTTAGTGAAACTTGATTTCTTAGATTCTCAAGTAGTTACTGGACTATGGAATCTCCAGAGAAGTGACTGAATACCAGAAATTTTCATGGTTGATAGAAATACATTTTCTTTGGTCTTACATGAAGCAATCTTGAGGATGGGCAAATATACTATATGAAGAGACTGTCAAACGTTGTTGTTTAAATTGTACTGCTTTTGTGGATTTAAAGTGGGTTTATAATTGTATATTATAATATATTTAGTATAAATAGAATGTATAATTGGATTCTTCAAAATATAGAAATGATATTTATGTCTCATTTCTACTTTCAGAATTCCTTATTTCATTTTTTTCCATTTAAATTATCTATCATGCTGTTTTACATTCTTTTTATCTGCTGTTTTATTTATATTTATACTTGTTTATGAAGGTAGAAAAATTCATAATAAAGAATGTGGTTGGCAATAAATAAGCTGTGAGACTGCATATGTTGTAACAGAGGAAGCTTGGGACATGAAACAGAAGCCCTGAGCGTTAAACTTTCACTCTCTGTGGATGCAGGGGGCTGCGGCATTACTCCTGAATAAAAGAAGACCAGGCTGTGGAACTGTGAGGACTTGAAAAATCTGTTTACAAGCACGGTGCCTAGTTTGCAAGTTAAAGTGGAATATAGCTGGACAATAAATTTAAAAAGCAAATCCACCTGCCATAAAGAGCATTGCTTTTCAACCAAGAGGCCAAAGGAAAGTAATAGTTGGGAAAGTCCTGATCTTAGAAATAGGCATTTTGAATAAAAATTATTAACACTGGAGAGGGAACTGCCATATAAAATGCTTGTATCAAACCATCTGGTTTGGTGGATGAGGAAATCTGGCATATCTAGTCATGAGGTATTTGCAGGACAAAAAGCAAAATATCAATCCATTGTTAAAATATCTTCCATCCTCCTCCAAATGGTAGAATTCAAGAATGAAAAAGAGACCTTACAAATGAAGAAAAAGAGACTGAAATGTCAATAACAGCCTACAAAAGAACTGAATTTTCTTTCCTTTTTCTCTTTCTTTTCCCCTTTCTTTCTCTCTCTCTCTCTGTTTTTTCATTTATCAATGCTTTATACAATCAACAAGCACTGAGTGGCAATTATAATTTATTGTGATAAGCACTGAAGATAAAAAATAAAGCAATATAGTAAATGGATTAATAGAAATGTGCACATAGTATTATTGGGCACCTAGAGGAAGAATGTAACATCATTTAAGATGAGGAATTCAGGAAAGAAATAACCTCAATATTGAGTCAATGGTATGAGTATGAATATTGAATATTGAGTCATTGGTATGAGTATGAATTGGCTGTGGGAATAGGGACAGGAAAGAAGTGAGGTAGAGATTGAGCAGAAGATATTCTTGGCAATTAGCGTGTTATAATGAAACTCTTTGAAAAGCAAAACTACACAGTGTATGAAGGAAACAAGTACCATTCTGGGTTATTGAAGCCAGAAATTTGAGGCAAAGAAATGGTCAGTGATAAGAAAAAGGGTCAGGTCATAGAGAGCCTTGTATAAGTCTTTTAGAAATGTTGAAATCCATTCTATAAGTAACTAGGACCCATGGAAGCATTTTAAGCAGCTGAATTATTTGAAATATTGCTTTTTAAATAATGTTGGTGGCTTTTTACAGGGTTTCTACATTTTTAGTGGGGGCCACTGAATATTGATTAGTCACCCAACAAGCAGATTTAGGAAGTTGTAATAGTGAGGTGTTAGATTTAAACTTGAAATATTGAAGTTGTTATGAGAATGAATAGAAGGGAGCTTATTAAAAATATTTAGAGGGTAAAACTGACAGACTATTATAACAAATTTGATGTCAGGGTTGAGAGAAAAAAGAGATTTAAAAATAATACCTAGCTGGAATGGTTGGGTGGATGGTGGTATAACTAAGTAAGATACAAAATAATCTAGAAGGAAGCAAAAATCTGGTTGAGGAAAGAATAGTGCAGTATTCTTTTTTTTTTTTTTTTTTTTTTTTTTTTTTTGTGGTACGCGAGCCTCTCACTGCTGTGGCCTCTCCCGCTGCAGAGCACAGGATCCAGACGCACAGGCTCAGCGGCCACGGCCCACGGGCCCAGCCGCTCCGCGGCACGTGGGACCTTCCCGGACCGGGGCACGAACCCGCATCCCCCGCAACGGCAGGCGGACTCTCAACCACTGCGCCATCAGGGAAGCCCAGTGCAGTATTCTTATATGCTATATTTAAGGTGTCTGCAGACAGCTGGATTTAGTGTGTAACTCCAGGAGAGATCTGGACAGCATAATGTTAAGGATGAGACAATGACAATGACTGGGATCTCACATATAGAGCAGTGGGTGAAAGGTAGACCATTACAAATTTTCAGTGTTGACAGATATATCCAGACTTGGAAAAACAATGGGTGAGGAATGGGAACCAATATTAGAGGCATAGGTACAAAGAAGTAGATGACTGAAATAAGGAAACAAAACATTTGCAGCAATGTGTAGGTCAATCCAGGCTAGCTCCATCATGTCACGCTCTGTCCACTCCTAACCAAAACTTGGCTGACTCAGATGGAAGGTCCACTTCTCATTTCATTTCTCTTTACTTTCTCACTTCCATCTTGAATTTAATTCTTTGCTATATTCCCTTTGGGTTCCAAAAAAGCTCCAGATTTGAGCATTTTCATGCTTTCTCTCCCATAGGTTCAACTTTCCCCGTCCCCACACCCTTGTATGTATGCTTTTCAGAATTATGTCAATATCCTGGCAGTCTCATTGTAAGGTGATTTTGTTATTGCTTTTGTTGTTGCTTACCTGCCTTCACCATATTTGTGCCAAACAGTGTGATGGATGTTGAAGAAAGCAAAAGTAAGACGATGTTAATTCCAGTTCTTTGGGGGTTTATAATCTAGATATTAAGATATGCTTAAAGGGCTTCCCTGGTGGCGCAGTGGTTGAGAGTCCGCCTGCCGATGCAGGAGACAAGGGTTCGTGCCCCGGTCCGGGAAGATCCCACGTGCCGTGGAGCGGCTGGGCCCGTGAGCCATGGCCTCTGAGCCTGCGCGTCCGGAGCCTGTGCTCCACAAAGGGAGAGGCCACAACAGTGAGAGGCCCGCGTACCGGAAAAAAAAAAAAAAAAAAAAAAAAAGATATGCTTAAAAATCACTATCATTTGCTGTAGGAATTTGAGTGAGGTAAGTGAAAATAAATGTAATATGATACCAGTATTTTTAGTTTCCTTCCTTTTTCCCACTTTAGAAGTGTTAAAACTGAAACCCAGAAAGTTGATCTTGACTTTCCCAAGAACACGGTACTGGCTAATGTTTAAATGAATAGTTCTTTGGTGAACAAATGTATATTGTGGGGGCTGAAGATTCAGATTTAGGAGTTGACTGCAGGGTTAACTATGCCTGCACAAAGTACACGTTATCATAGAGAGCTATCTATTTAACTGCGTTTCTAGAAAAAGCATATTACTTAACGGAAAATTCAAAATACATGACATGTTCATTTCCATTCAGTATATCTTGCTACAATAATTCCATGTGCTTAGTAAAAAGAAAGAAAGCTCTCTAAAAACAGCAGGTCACAGTCTTTCCTTGTTGAAAACCTTACTCTTCTTTGTCATATTGGCTGATGTTCAGCTGCACACAAAGAAGCAGGTTGTTCCTGCTGGGCTTCACAACGAGGAGGTGACAGAAGCCCAGGTATGAGCTCATAGCCATGGTCTCCGACATGGTAGGGTACAGCAGTTCCTCCATTCTGCACAGAGCCACATGTTAATTGTATATCTGTTGAAATGCTGCTCCCTCCAATCCTGATCTACGGAACACTGTGGTGAGAGCTCTAGGGAAGCCCTGTTCCAGAACCAAGGAATTTTTATGGCAGTGATATAGGAAGATGAAAACACCACATCCACAACTTCCATTAAGTTGGCTACAGTGACCAGGCCAGGGGACCTAGGCTTCTGGTGGGAGAACTCACAGATCTTTGTGGTATGCCTATAAATGTCTAGATAGCCATCATGGATCCCCAGAGAGAGCTACTACCTTCCTGGCTACCAAACAGATGGCACCATCCTCAAAGGCTTTTAAATACTTGACTCAGGACACTAAAATATGCTGTAATTGGCTGTTAAGAATAGCAATGGAAGGACATATTTGGAAGACACAGTCAGCTAGACATTGGTTCATAATGATTTGTTCTGCAGATTCATTGTGCTGGCAAAGGTCAGGATCACAAACAGGGCCTCCTTGCGATTGGGCCAAAGAAATTGTACACTATATCTTATTTTGACTCCACAGTTTGAATTCATCCACAAGCAGCAAGACAGTCTCCAGAGATGGTTCAAAGCTATGTGATAGCAGTTTTACTATGAACTACATATGTTGGCCTTTACACATTGGAATAGGAAGCTTCTCTAGAGGAAGGTTTCTGAACCCTGGCACTATTAACATTTTGGGCTGAATAATTATTTGTTGTTGGGAAACCGTCTTGTGCATTGTAGGATGTTTAGTAAGGTCATGATCTCTGCCTACTAGATGCCAGCAGTAACACCTCATCAGTTCTGACAACCAAAAATGTCTCCAGATATTTCCAAATGTCCCCTCGTGGAAACCACTGCTCTAGAATTTTATTGGTAAATATATTCGTATGGCTATGTTTTGTTTTTTTCATTAACTCAACTCACACTTTAAGTTACTTAATAGATTTTATAATACGGATATTTTTAAATGTTTTTGACTGTCTATTTACATAACAATTCTTTACCCAAATTTAGCAAAAATATAAGTAAGAATTCCATGGATACCAAGTTTAACCAAAATTCCTTTGTCTAGAGAGGAAGGTATGAGCAAATACAGAAGGACCCAGGTAACAGCAGTGGCATTATGTAAAGACGTGTGTGTTATTACATATGTAACCATCACTAAAGTACTGTAGAAGAGCAGAAACCATTCAAAATTTACTAATTTCAACATGACTTTGAAAACTACTTAGTCTTTTAGAAATGTTGGAATTTTTTAAGACTGGAATTTACGAGTATCACCTTAACATTTTTCTTCTGCTTTCCTTTAATTTATCATATACATAGTGTCATTTCTTAATGGTGACAGAGGCTTTTGGTACAAACAAGCTTTTTACCAGGGAGAAGTATGTTTTTTTCTGCAAGATAACCAGCCACATTTTGGCATTAGAATTTTCTAAAAATAATAAATATCTCACTTTTCCCCCCAAAGATTATCCCAATCCTAAACAAAATAAATTTAGTAAGATGCTTAAAAATTAACTGGCAAAGGTCTTCAGAGCTCTTTCATTGGATAATTTTTCACTAGGATTTTTTTCAGAATCTCTGGTATCAGAGAAAGCTTATAGTAAAGGAACAGATAATTTTATTTTTAAAATATCCTTTAAAATTACTTAACCCTTTGGTGGGAATGTAAACTGATACAGCCACTATGGAGAACAGTATGGACGATCCTTAAAAAACTACAAATAGAACTACCATACGACCCAGCAATCCCACTACTGGGCATATACCCTGAGAAAACCATAATTCAAAAAGAGTCATGTACCACAATGTTCATTGCAGCTCTATTTACAATAGCCAGGACATGGAAGCAACCTAAGCGTCCATCGACAGATGAATGGATAAAGAAGATGTGGCACATATATACAATGGAATATTACTCAGCCATTAGAAGGAACGAAACTGAGGTATTTGTAGTGAGGTGGATGGACCTAGAGACTGTCAGAAAGAGTGAAGTAAGTCAGAAAGAGAAAAACAAATACCATATGTTAACACACATATATGGAATCTAAAAAAAAAAATGGTCATGAAGAACCTAGGGGCAAGATGGGAATAAAGATGCAGACCTACTAGAGAATGGACTTGAGGATATGGGGAGGGGGAAGGGTAAGCTGGGATAAAGTGAGAGAGTGGCATGGACATATATACACTACTAAATGTAAAATGGATAGCTAGTGGGAAGCAGCCGCATAGCACAGGGAGATTAGTTCGGTGCTTTGTGACCTCCTAGAGGGGTGGGATAGGGAGGGTGGGAGGGAGGGAGATGCAAAAGGGAAGAAATATGGGGACATATGTATATGTATAACTGATTCACTATGTTACAAAGCAGAAACTAACACACCATTGTAAAGCAATTATACTCCAATAAAGATGTTAAAGAAAAAATGCCTGCTTAAAATTTGTACATATTGTTATAAGTAGATTTTACCTCAAATTTTAAAAAAAACGTTAAAAAAATACTGACTTCTAGCTTATGAGTTGCATACTAAAATATTTACGACAAGTATACTGATGTGTGCAACATATGATAAAATGCCTACAAAAATATGATGGGTAGAAGGATAGCTAGACAAAGAAACGTGATATAACAGGTAGAGCAAAATGTGTCGAGTATTGATGTTGGGTATACGAATGTTCACTATAAAATTCTTTCATATTTTCTGCACACTGGAGATATTCTATAATATATTTTATAAATATTTATATATATATTTAACACCAGAAAGTGGCAACAACATTTTCTCTGGCTTTATGACTAGATCCGTGTTACCCACCATTTCTGCGGAAGCAGGAACACTGAAATCGTCAGTACGATGGAAGATTCCTGAGGAGGCTCTGAGGTAGCAACTACAAATGCTCTAGAAGGCCAAAGAGAAAAGGAAGGAAAAAATCTTATTCAAAATGAGACTCTTAATCAAATGCAAAACATGAATAAATGGTTTTTTACAAAAGAAAACCATCAAAATTCACCACTGAAAATATTAGTGCAATAAATCCCATGAAGGAGGCTGCACGGCCCTAATGAAATATAACTTAGATGGTGTTAACTGCTTCTAAGAAAAAGAAAGTAAAATTAAAACATCAAACTGTCATTTTATTTTACAGCATAACATTTCCCTGATGGGACTTTGGATTGGTACATGCTATTTTAATATATAAAGAAAGGTACCAGAGAAACAAATACATCCAGTTATGACTTGGTCTTGGAATGCTCAGAAACAATTCAACTCAATGTATTAAATTAATGCATGCATTCATTCATTCAACAAATGTTTATTAAACACTTAGAACAATCCAGGTACTATCTCTGTAAAAAACAGCTAATTACAAGGCCCATGAAGAGTATACTTTTGACCTTTTTTTAGTGTTATTGATATAACTGACATACATCACTGCATAAGTTTAAGGTGTACAGCATAATGGTTTGACCTTCATATATAGTGAAATGATTACCACAGTAAGTTTAGTTAACATCAATCTTCGCATATATATACAATAAAAGGGAAAAGAAAAAAGAAAAGAAAAAATATTTTATTCTCGTGATGAGAACTCTTAGTTTCTCAGGGTTTACTCTCTTGAGAACTTCATCTTTATTTCTAAAGCATTAAGGGATGACAAGGATAAGGCTAGAAATAAAAGCTTTGTTGGGCATCCAGGGTTAGTGAATCGAGTTAGCAAAAATAATGTATGCAAACTACACTTAATAGATGTTCTTTTTCATTTTGTCTCTACTTGAGGCTAACAAGATATTGGGGTGGGCTCCTGGTTGCCAGTGAATGCAAAACACATTTTTACTGGGAGACCTTAAGTTGGTGCTTTCTTATATGTGGTCAGGAAGAATTTTAGGCATCGGGTATGTGATTTCTCAAATACTTAAAAAGCTATTATGTTGACAAAACCCAGAAATTTTATTAATTGAACTGAATTGTATTTAGCTGAATCGTTGGTTAAAAATTCTAATCTATATGTTGAAAGAGACATGTAATGCTATTTCCTCAATTAGCTTCAATACAGACCTCAGCATATCCACATCTTCTCCCCAAATAATACACGCATGTCAAAACTATTATTCATTTATCTATTCGAAAATATTATCGATCAGCAACCATTTTCTCTGCTAAGGTTTCTCTGCTAACTGATAGGAACACACCTGTGGTCAAAATAGATATGATTCCTGACTTCATGGAGCTTATGCTCTTGAGAGGAAGATTGACAAAAATTAAAGAGACAAAAAGTCAACATAATTATATGATCATTTCTCTATAATAAATAATGGAGTGCCTATTGAATCTAAGAGACTTCTTACCCTGATTCAGAATTAATCCAGTGGGGGATTTTTGAAGTCCTTAATTAAAAGAAAAGTTTATGTCAACTCAATTGTACTCTTTACATCCTTGATGGAACTTAGTGACATCATTTTTTTCTAAGCGTAATGGGCACTGAAATAGTATTTCACTGTGTTTTTAATTTGCATTTTATTGGGGCTTAATTCACATTTCCCCAGTAACTAGCGAGTTTGAACATCATGTTTATTGACTCTTTGAGTTTCTATTCTGTGAACTCTCCCATCTGCATTTCTATTCTGTGAACTCTCCCATCTTGTGGTTTATACTTAATTTTGTTTATGGACTTTTTGTACATTTAAAATTTTTTAATGTCAAACAATTTTTTTCTCATCATGTTCATACACATAAATTTCAACCTTGTCCAATATTCTCAAATCTTACATATACAAACCCAGGTTATCAGTAGACAAAAGGTATTCCAGTCTTTAGAACCTATACATTTTAGAAAGTGGTCAGTTTTTAAATTTAAAACAATTTTCTACATAACAAAATTTTATAATTTAGATAGATGGACAGATGATTGATGATAGATAGATTTTTATCAAGTGTAATTGGTTTCAATTTACTCACCACAGGGACAGACAATATGCAGTGTTCTATAGAAAAAATGTGGGAGGTTGAAGCTTGTGTTGGAGCAACTATGGAGAGACTTTTTTAAAGAGCAGATATTCCATTATTTGCTTTTACTTTTACATTTCAGCTCTGTAAATCCTCCCATCTGTCCCATATTTCAATAAATTTTGCTACGCAACAGCCTTTTGTATGGATGAAGGAAATGAAGAGAATTCTATATCTAAGCTAGGATGATGTAGAACAAGGAAAGTGTGAATGACTCTTTAGATCATCATCATCTGGACCAATTTAGAGGGGAAATGGAATTTATGGTCAGAAGTGAACATGAGAACCCAATCTGAGGAGCTTCACACAAATGGAAATTGGACTTTCTGCATACCACAGAATGGCGTCTTGAGCTAATGTTCATTATATTTAAAGGAACAGGGCAATTCTAGATTTGGTTTTCTACGTTTGGTCTTCTATTTCCAAGATGAGAGAAGAGAGACCCAAGTGATGCAGCAGAGAAGCTGAGTGTATTAAGACCATACAAATAAAGATTTTTTGTATGTAGTTAGGCATCAAACAATCCTTTCACCTTCTCTTAGTACAGTTTACTTTAATAAAGTTTTATTGAGAAAAGTGAGGAAATAGGTTGAAATCCACATTTAATTTGGATTCCTAGACACCCAAAAGGAAAAACTTTAAAGCTGAGAATAGAGAACAAAATGTCAGTAAAGGGGAAATTATAATCAAAGGTGACGAAGAAGAAATTAAGTCCAAACCATCCCATCTACAGCACACAACACAAATGAAAGTATACATAATATTGGGAGAAGAATGGGTTTGGAATTTGAGCTATTTTCTTTTAGATCTTGTGGGACACATAGATTGTGCTAACCCCATTCTCTTTAAGAAGCACAATATTCGCTAAAATTGCAACTGCCTATTGTATAACTCAATCTCAGTACTTCTCAAATCTGGTTTCATTTTAGAACCACATGGGAAGCTTTAAAAAATAAAAATATTGAGGCCCTATGACATACCAATTAAATAATACCCTCTGGGCTGCTTGGTCTTCTGCCCTGGTAGTTTTCAAGCTACCCAGGTGATTGTTAATATGTAAGAGTTGAGAACTACCACATCCTGAGTCTGTCAGGCTGAGCAAACCTGGGCAGGAATATAAGCATTCTAGCTATTTCTTTGCAGTTGGATATTTTGTAGACTTTCTGCACGAGCCACGTCCCAGAAGCAGAGCTCACGGGTGGCAATAAAAATGTGCTTGCATGTTCCATACTTAAAGTGAAATGCATTAGTGTAAAGCAATGTTTCTCAAACTTGGCTTTTCATAAGAATCATCTGAGGAACTTTAAAAAAATACATTAAGGGGCTCACCCACAACCTACTGAGTCAAAATCTTTAGGGATCTCCAGGAGAGGAGCCCAGAGCTTGCGTCTAAAAACAAATATCCTAGGTAAATTTTATGGTGAGGCAAATTTGCTAAATACTGCTTTGGAATAATCACTATTATTGATTAGGATATTGGACCTTCAATATCTCTTGTCCTTCCAAGAAGGCATCCTGTTATCACATAGAAGTATGGACGCAGTCTACCTTCCATAACATCTGGTAACTTTCTGAGGTAGGGCTAAGACATACAGTCAAAAGGAAAGTAGGATGCCAAATTTTGATTAGGCTTTAGTAATCTTTGCAGAACTGGGATAACAAGTATGACTAATTCTTTTAGGGGACCTCTTCTAAAGAGAAAGACCTAGCTAATTTCATTTTTAGACACTACTTAAAACTTTATGTATATACTTAACGATTTGTGCACTCTCTGTACCAATTGTTAAAAAACAACAGTGCCAGGATACCCCAACAATTATCAATTTTTCCTAATTCCCCCAAATAAAAGTAGGGTGATTTGCATAGTCACACATCCAGAAATCTTCTTTCAATGCTGAGTTTTAAATAGGTCTGACTTCAGATTAATATGTGAGACCTGAGCTGGTGAGGAAATGATGCTGAACACCCAACTGGGAATCATCCCCTAACTGAGTAATTACAACTAGCCAATGGGCAGACTCACCTGGGGCAGTTTTAAATATACAGACCCCTGAGCTATGGAAGGATAAACAAAACTCAACAGTAACAACAAGAACAACAAAACTAAAATTAAAAAGGCAAAAACGATATTACAAATTTACTATAGAAATTTTCAAGCATACACAAAGTTAGAAAAACTAGTATACTAAACCCAGTTCCGTGATTAGTACTAGCCCACTTTTTGATCTTCTCCAAAATTTTGGGAGGTAGAAATTTATAAATACCGGACTTTATGTCATTTTTCAAATAAATACTTTGCTATAATGCATAAATGATAGATATTTTGATTTTAACATAATGATTATGCTATTTTTATACATATCCGAATTTAAAATAGTTTCTTAATGCTATCTAAATAACCAGACAATATTAATATGCTCTGATTCTCTCAAAGAATATTTTTACAGTTAGTTTTTTTCTTTTTAATTAGGTTCCAAACAAGATCTGCTTATCATGTTTGGCTCTTTTGTCCTTTAAATCTCTTTTATTCTGTAAGAGCTGTGTATCCCCACTCATTTTTCCCCTTGCAATTGATTTTCTGGAAAAACTAGGTCATTTGTCCTATAAAGCTTCTTACATTTTTTTTTTTTTTTTTAGTTCCATGCTTTCTGGTAGTATCATTTAACTTGTTCCTTAAAGCCATGTATTTCGTATAAACTCTAAATTAAATCTAGAGGCTGATTTGATTTAGATTCAATTTTTTTAAGCAAGAATACTTCATTACATCACATCATGAGACACATGATGTCTGGTTGTACTACTTATAGTGACGTTAAGATTGATCTTAGTGGGTCCAGGTGAAGCAATGAATGAAATAATGTGAGAATGTATTCCATTATAAATGTGGAATGTATTCCATCTCATTCCATTATAAAAGTGAGTTAAATAATAGAGGAGGAATAGATTTCTTTGAATATTTGCAATTCATCACCTTCCCCTCCTTTGTCACGGGTCTAGTAATGGGAACTTCCATGTGGACACTCTATTGTGTAGTCCTGAGATATGGAGAACCTGTGCTTGATTCCTGCTTAAGAAAGCTTAAAGTGTCTCTAACCACAGGATTTGGGTGGCTGTGTTGGGATCAGCCTTTAATTTTGGGGAGCATGAAATGTTCAAGAGAGTCCTGTGGACTAGATATAAGAAAGAGCCAATATGACATTGTATTGAGTCCTGTTCAGAGGTAGCATTACATTATCCCACTGAATAAAATGGGCAAGGTGAGGACAAAACAAAATTGTATTGTGCTCACATCCCTGAGTTGTGTGTTCTATATTCTAGAAACACATGAAGATACAGACTGAATAGAAATACAGCTATTGAAGATGACTGCAGATGAGTAAGTGGACAGACATTTCTCAGAAATTTGGCTGTGATGGGGCCAGAATAATGGAGTGTTCACTGGAGGAAAATGTAAGGAGGATTTTATTTAATGTAATAAAGAGATCAGGAGACTATCCAATAGGGACATCTAGAGGGAGGCAGACACCACCATCAAGTAATGGGATGTACTTTCGATACCTGGGCTTTGAAAAGAGCTGCAAGTGGTGATCTGGGAGAGAAATCCACTTGGATCAAGGGAAATGCAGGAGTGACCCCTAATAATAGGAATTTCCAAAGAATTCAGGAAATTGTCCCAAGAGAGAAGTTAAGGTTAAAAGGTAGGCAACCTGGTGATAACCTTTTGGAATACATGCAGAGTATTAGCAGCCATCATTTTGGAAGGCTGCACAGTGGAATCACTTGATCCACAACCCAGAATAATTCAATCAGAATCTCTGGGGGCAACCCAGATATTGGTATGTTATTAAAGATCCCCAGTGGTTCCAATAGGCAGTGAAGTTTGAGAACCACCATCATAACTGATATGCTCATTTTCAAGGAGAATCAAGTTTCACTAAAGGTAAAGACATGATACAGTGATTTCAGAGGATGGAATAGAAAGCGCAAAAGAGGAAGGCTGCAGTGGGGAAAAGTTTCAAAGATCATAATAAGCATAACAGCATGGGGAGGATGGCAGGCTTAAAGTTTGGGCTTTGGGGTACCATAATCTTAGACTCTAATTCAGGCTCTACCACCTTTTAGCTTTGAGATCTTCAGCAAATTACATGCTTTCGTTCAAATTAAATTTCTTCATTTGTAAAATGATTTTACTTCTAGAACCTATCTTGTTTGTTTTATCTATTTATTGTTTGTCATCTCTCACTGAAATGTCAACTCCTCGAGAATAGGAACCTTACGTGTCTTGTTCAAAACTGAATTCCCAGTCCCTAGATCAGTGCTTGAACATGCAGTAGATGTTTATTACATGTTTTTGAATGTATGAATGGAAATACTTTATATTTTTTATTGTTTACGTATGATGCACACTTTTTTTCTAAGCAGTTTACACCCATCATTTTCTTCAATTCATAAAACAAGCCCAGGAGATCAGTACTATGATAATTTCCAATTTTCAGACGAAGACAATTAAGCAGAGGTCAGCTAATGAGTAGATAGTACACATGACATGATGCATGTAAAGAATTTAGCTAATCTAAAAAATTCTCACTAAATGCCAGCTAATAATGAGAAAAGGATAAAAGGCATCGTGGAATTAACTGCTGTTAAGATTCCGAGAGGAACTCAGGTGTTAGGTTTTGTCCATAAAGTCTTATACATTGGAACTGAACATTAGGATATCAAAAGCACGATGATGTTTGGAAGTATGCAACCTTTGTTTACATTCTAGATGAAGCATGAGTTAAAAAGGCATTTCATGCTTCTCCAAAGTTAGCTGAAGGTGATGTGGTAGCAAGTCCTATATACCAAGAGAGAGATTATTGCCCACCTTGGATTTTGGCTCAACCTCTTGTATCTATCATTGAAGAGCCAGTGGGTCTCTGTAAAAATTTACTTTTGATTATTATTACATAAGGGGAAGCATTGAAGGAAGTGATTTTTTGAGTCAAGAAATATAATATTCTTTGGAAAAGCTTGTAATAGGCAGTTTTTCTCCTGTTAATAGAATACAAAAAAATGCTACACAAAACTCAAGTCTACCGGTCCTTACAGAAGGTGTGATGTGAACTCTCAGTACTTTCTAGCTTTAATATTACTAACTACAGGAGTGAAAGGTATTTCTCTCCTCAAACCCATCTTAAATCTAGCCATTCTGTTGAGATTGTCAACAATGCAGAGAATTATTCCTTAGAACATTTTCATGGGCAGAATTTATTAAGTGGATAATAAGTAAATAATTTATTATTTATTTAATAATTTATTCATATTATTTTTAAAGTGTCAAACTTCATTGTAAATCACAGCCTATTTTATTCTGAATTGTAACATTTTCCTTACTGTGCCCTTAACTTGACAATTTAGTCAGATGATCTCTTTGCAGTTCATCTATGTAATCACAGCATAACAGATGACCATTAGAGGAGCAGAGCTGAAATGTACGGGAACGCACAAGCAATCTCTAGATAGGATTAAAACCAAATTGCCTGCCAACTTTGTACCAATAGGGAGAGCTTTGCTTTATGCACTGCCCAGTAAACTGCTGCCCTATTTAGCAAAGGAAGTATGTAAAACTAAATTAAAAATCATGTGTCTACTCATACAATCTCTTAGCTTCTGTAAGATTTCTATTTCTTGAAATAATGTAAATAAAATGACAGTGTAGAAGAAATGAATAATTAATGTTATCAGAGCCTCATAGTATGTGTTTAAAGTTTAATCCTCTAAAAGCAAATATATTTTTCTAATGTGAATTTTTTCATTAGCCTAATTCTACTAAAGTATCCTTACATACATACATCATTTCTAAAGCTACATGGAAATATGTAGCACCTTAAAATAAAGTTGGTTGGAAATGTCTTGTTTAACAAAGCACAGCAACACTTCTGATGACTAGAATGGGGTAGATTTAATTATTGTTCCTAATTCTTCACTCCCTCCCTCAACAGAATTCTGCACACATTCCCTTTGCTGTGCAACTTTGTAGAGCCTATTAACAGAATAGGTGGATTTTACATCTCTGCCCTATTAACCTTGAGCTTCACCGTATGACTAAATTTGGACAATAAATAGTAGATATGAAGCATGTGGAAGCTTTAACTGGGCTGGTGTGGTCTGGCTTGGCCTCTTGTCCTTCTGTTCATGTGCCACAAAAATAACTGCTCCTCTCAGGAAGAAAGACTTGTGGAGCAGACCTAGACCCAACCCACAGCCTGAAACAAAGCCACTCTGACTAACCTGCAAACTTGTCAGCAAGAAAAAAGAATGTTTATAGTTTCAAACCACTGAGATTTGGAGTTATTTGCTTTGCAGCATCACTGTATAGAGACCTGAGGGATACAAGGAGAAATGAGGAAACTGAGGCTCAGAGGATGAAAAAGGCCTTTCTCAAGGTTATATAGCAAGTCACAAGACACTCAAGGTAAAACCTAGCTAGTCTCATTTAATTCAAGTACTTTATCACCTTGACTAATATATTTTTGCTAGGTACAGTAACTTACTTTCCTATATATATATATATATCTGCATATATACGGCATCCACAAAGTACAACTAACTTAAAGTTTTGGGAAGAAAGAAAAGTTAAAATCTGAATATACATTGAAAAGAACAGAGGCAGCTCTGAGTAGACCAGAACTCAGAAACTCTCGATTAGCTATCCACATAGTGTTTTACCACATATTCAATCACTGCTCTGCTCTTTATTTTCTCTGAACCTCAGTTCGTTTAATTGCTAAAAAGAGTTAACATGATTTTTTCAGAGCGTCTGTGAAAAAAAGATATTTTAAGTAATGGCCTTGTAAGTGACAGGCAAATGGTATGTAATCAATATTTTGTATCAAATATAATTTTATTTTTAACATCCTAAGATACTGTGTGAGTTAAAATATTTTATTGCTCACTTATACTTAGAACGTTGTTGATTTCGGTACATCATAGTTGATCACGTCTTCCTCTCTAGAGCTTGTAATCTAAGGCATGTGCCATCAATTTAGAAGTGAATAAAATTTTATATTCCCAAATATCCATCTACTGCTAACAGAGAGAGAAAAAATTCTCTTAGGAAGCATTATTGAAAATGCTTTGATATTACAAAACAATTGTGTAGAATGGAGAACAAATGACAAAATATGCCTTAAAAAACAAATTGTAAAGAATTTATCCTTTAAAGCATTTTTAGAGTTTTGCTATTCCTGGAATCAATAATAGAAGTAGTGGAAATACAACTGTTCTTTAACAATTTCTGAAAGGAAAATTTTCTTTATTGTATTTAAGTATAATTAATAGAAAACATCACAAAAAGGTTGTTTTTCATGGTCAACAAAGTTGATAAAACTCAAAATGAAATACTTTCACAGTTATTTAAAGGAATCTTCTGCTGAGATGCAAATTAATAATTGATACAACTTTTTAACATGTAGACTACAATACAAATGTCTTTCTTAAAGTAAAATTTATGGAACCTCATTATTATGTAGAATATTTAGAGTTGGTTACTATTACTTTCAATATACCTGAAAATTAGAAATAATGAGTAGTGGATATTTTCCTAATAGGGTATATATAATTCCGCTCCAATACAAACACAGGAAAGAATTGATGGTGTTGACCAGCCAATCAAAAGATTAGGGCAACTTTTGTCTTAATCCTATTATTACTTTGTACTTTCTAGTTCAGTTTCCAAGCCCAGAGGTCTGTAACTAGTGAAGGGGAAAAAAAGATAACTGTAATCGTGTTTCTTATAATACTTAGGGTCTGGCAGAAGACAGTTAACCATCTAGTGCCTTTATGCCTTGAATAAACTCAAGTATGTCAGATGAGTAAGCAATATATTCCCAGGGAAATATTTATTTCCTGTGAGATCATTCAAACATACACCTATATTGAAATTTCCCTGATTTTCACAATATTTTTTAATCCAAAAATTCTGGGAAAAGAATAATAGCATCTATGTTTAATCAGACACAATTGTTAAAATAATGCATTTAATGGTAATTAATTAATAGGTTAATAAAATTATACTTTACTGGTATATACTGGAATACTTGCTGGTATCATAAACATTCAAATATTTTTCTTGAATATACTGAGAAAGTGTTGTAGAAAAATAATAATTTTACCTTTTTACCCTGAGAAAAATCAGGGTCATAATCCCAAGTTATTTATTTTTCTTTAAATAGCAGGATTAAAAAATAATAAGTAAAAGGAAGGTAAAAATTAAAATAAAGCTAAATACTAGAAATTAGAAAGATCAACTATGATGTCCACTGCTTAGAATAGGTCAATGTTTGGAAGCATTTGGAAAAGTCCTGGAGATTCTCAGAGGTCTTAAGTTTTCTTTAATATTTGCACTTAACTTGAACTAGCTTAATAAAACATGGAAACCTACAAAGTTATCAAAGTGTTCCTTTTCTCTGTGTAATAATTTTGGAATGAGTCAGATTATGAAAAAGAAAGATATATAACCGCAATTTTTATAATTAATATTTAAAAAACAATTTTGGTAAAAAGAAAAAGGTAGCATAGCTGAAGCACTTTGAGGAACATTTTAAAATGAAAACTTCCCTTTATTCTGGAAAGCCATATATATATACATATATGTTTGTGGCTTATGTCCTCCCTCCTCTTCATCCTTGTCTCTTACCCCTCCTTGACATATAATGTAGCTTCCAGCCACATGGAACCAGTTGTGGTTCCTACATTTTTCATGCTGGTTAGTGCACATGTGTCATTGCACATGCCATTGATTCTGCCCAGACTATATAGCTAGTCACAAGACACTCAAGGTAAAAGCTAGCTTGTCTCATTTAATTCAAGTACTTTATCACCTTGACTAATATATTTTTGCTAGGTATAGTAACTTACTTTCCTATATATATATCTGCATATATATGGCATCCACAAATTACAACTAACTTAAAGTTTTGGGAAGAAAGAAAAGTTAAAATCTGAATATCCATTGAAAAGAACAGAGGCAGCTCTGAGTACACCAGAACTCAGAAATTTTGCTTCTCACTTTGACGATTCATTTCAAGGTGCACATCTTCTGAAAAGCTGCCCTGCCCCTGACCCCCACTCAAGGTTATGTGCTCTTTTTGTGCACTTATTGAATCTTATATTCTCATTAAAGCAGTTCTCTCTCTCACACACACACTGTATTATTATTTTCCTATCTCTTCTCTAGACCACTGCTCTCCAAACTTGTATGATTACTCACTCCAAAACTTTAAAAATATCTGAACATGCACTTCCAATAAATGTGTGCATTACGATGTGTATGTTTGCATGTATACTTAACTTATTGATAAACATATTTCTTGACAATATTTCATTCATAAATATGCTTACTACTGATAATCCATACATCAAATTCTTCCAAGGCATATTTTAAATAAACAATGAATATAGAGAGAAATTTTTAACATATCATTCCTTTAGTTTTGAGAATCAACTTGGTCTCTCCTGAGGCAAAGCACTCCAGTTTATAGGCTACTCCTCTAGATTATTATTTCCTTGAAAGCAGATCCTTAAAAAACTATCTGTAACCCCAGCACTTGTGCTTGATAATGTCAAATGTGCATCCCTCATTAAATGCTATCCATAGGTTGATACCCACTGGGTTGATTTCAGGTGTCTAATTCATGGAACTAAGAATTATAGAAGCAGATGGGAAACTTAAGACCACCAAACAGAATATCCTTATTGTGTAGATAAATAAACTAAAACTCGGACAGGTCAAGTGATTTACCCAGTATCACACATTCAGTGATTGATGGCCAACTGGAGCCTAGGCTCCCATTTCCAAGTCTCCCAATTTCAGTAGGATGCTCTTGCTATGATCTCCTTATAATGGTAAAGGAATTTGAGGAGAGAAGGCATTTTATACCACCTTTCCTCTCACACTTCTAACCTACATGAAATAGCTTGATATTTCAGAAATAGACCAAATACACTGGGAATAACCCCTTGAGTTAACTAGATTTTCTCTTTCAACTGGTTATTCTGGTTCACTAAAGCTGCCAGTCTGATCTGGAAGCTGTTGAAACTGACAGTTTCAAAGCCTAACTTAGAATATAGTCATCTCTAGAAAATTGCTGTCCAATAGAACTTTCCCTGATGATGTAAATGGTCAATATCTGTGCTATCTAATACACAGTATGTACGTGAAATGTGACTATAATGACTGAAGAATCAAATATTTAATTTAATTTTTATTTTAATTAATTTGACTCTAAATAGCCACATGTGGCTAATACCTGCTCTATTGGAGGGTGCAGCTCTAGACTCAGAAAATAAAATGTCAAATGTAAATGTAGAAAAAGTACTTTTGTGGAAATGAAGCCTTTCCAATCTAGTGTCCACAAGAAAACTAGCATATTTTTGAGGCAGCTTGAGAACTTAGCATGCAGGCAAAGATGAAAGAGAGTAGTGAGTAGGCAAGAGAAAGTAGTGAGTACATGATATGCAAATGAGAATAACCAGCTGGAATGTTCTTTTTCCTTTCAGAAAATATTTTTGAATCATACTTCTCAAACTTAAATGTGCATATGAATCACCTGGGGACAGTCTTTTAAAAACACAGATTCTAGTTCAGTGAGTCTGAGGTGAGGTCTGACATTGTACATTTCTAACTACTTCCAGGAAATGATGATGCTGGTGTGTGGACCAGAGTTCAAGTAGTAAGAATTTAGACAAAAGGTAAGAGTTCTGGGGAAAAAAATAATATTTGGTGAACAAAGGGTAAAAAGGCATTCAAAGGTAATCATAAACCATATAAAACTGGATTTAGAAGAGCATCCCATACAAATTCAAATTGAATTCTCTCCACAAACCAATAAATGACTTTCAATTCCCAACATTACATAATCAAATTTCACCTTCTATGAGATGTAACTGCAGCAGAGAAAAACTTTGTCATGTATCCTTGTGTCACTGTGGTCCATAAAAATATTTTTAAAGGGAGAAAGGGGAAGAAAATCAATTGTTCCTTGAAAGGAATTATACTGGAGCTCACTGAAGGAAAATTCCCAAGAAATATTTCAATGTAGAGATAACCAGGGTCATGTCTATGACTGGGGAAAGGATAAAAGTAGAAATCATTAATAACTTGTAGAGTTTGAATGACAATGGTAAGGCTTCTTGCTTGATATGAACTGAATATAGCCGCATAACTTTCACAGTTTTGGTTATTTTCACAGACATATACTGGTGGGTGTGTGGGGATCCAAAACTTATTATTTCTAGTAACAACCTAGACAGACACACCTATTGGTTTGACTGTTCCTATCAAGAACTTTAGGGAACAAAACTAGGTGCAAGTGGTAGATAACTAGCAAAAATGGCTAAGCAGCTTGGGGCTAGGGCAAAAAACAAGGGGCTGGTCTAGATTTTAAAATTTCAAACAATGTTGATTCCAACCAAGTTCAGATTTACCTTCATTCATATTTACGACTGAGCTCACAAACAAGCAGTTAAATTTGAGGGGATGCAGACAACAAATTTCCGTGTATCCATATTTATTTTTGGTAGCAAATCTGGAGTTTGAAAATCTATGTACCCCACAGGAAGTGAGGAATCTGTCAGGTTTTAAGAAACAAAGAAACCATGTGCTTAATGCACTTTATACCTTGGGTTTAGAGAGGGACATATCAACATTCAAAGGTCTACATATTACTAGGGAAATTATTTGATGTTACATAGTTACATAATATCATGTTCTAATCCTTACTCCTTTGTCAGGTCCACAGCTGTCCTAGAAAGGCAACAGGACAGCTAAATCTTCTGATGGTCATATCTTCTTGTACTTTACAGTAAGAAAAGAAATGATTAACAAACCTATCATTTGTCATCATAATGTTGAAAGATGCTGATGACTTCCCCATCTTCAAGTCTGTTAGTGTTTATATCTTTACTGAATTTAAGCTACCAAAGTGATTATCTTTCAATAGTCAGAGACACTGCAGTGATAGAGGTCACAACGTGTGCAATGGTATAGACATGTTCAAAAACAGTGTGTTATTTCCCTTTTCACTCAACCACTCAGCACAGACTTGTATGTATCATTTAGGATGCTTGGAGTTGTTTGCAGTATCTACAGTTTAATATCCCAAGTCAGTTCTCAAAATGAGGTCATCTGTAGAACTGCTAAAGGATGTTATTTAGGTAGTAAACCTGTAAGTAGGCAGAGAAAGATTTCCTATTTCTGCTATGGGTTAGTAGAAAATGAATTGTCTTGTAGTTGTAAAAGCTCTGAATTACAGATGCAAAGATATTTGGGGAAGAGTTGTAACTTTACTATTTTTCCTTATAAATATATAATTGGCATTCTGCAATTTGATAGGATCAATTTCAAGATGTTAAGTTTACTTTGCTCTTTTTCATACTAATATATGACGCTCCTGAATTTTTACATTGCCAGAAGTAAATACAATTAAAAAGAAAAACAAAATCTCACCTATCAAAATAAAGTATTTTTCTTTGGCAGAAGCAAATTGCATATCTTCATTCTAAGTCCCTTTCCTTGCCTTCAGTCCCAAGAAGAGAAAAATCAAGCAATATAGAGATGTCAGAAATTAATTAACTCTTTTATTAAATATCAATAGAAAGTTTTGAACAAATTATACAGTAAATATAATATAGCAAAATAAATTTTAAACCCTTCCCTCTCTCTCACTTGCTCTGTGTGTGTGTGTGTGTGTGTGTGTGTGTGTGTGTGTGAGAGAGAGAGAGAGAAAGAGGGGGGGGTGTTCATATACACAGAAATAGATAATGGATAGACTAAAAAAATACAGACATTATTTACCTATCGATCCAGTGTTTTGTCCTATGTGCTGTTATACCTCTTCAAAACTAATGTTTAGTCATGTTCTTGTCAAGCAATGAGAATGTTGACTATTTCAGAAATTTTGTTTGTTAGTTTGTCATCTAAAGTAAGAAGGTAACATGGAGTGGCAAAGAAGATGTTTGAAGCATAGGAAAAGCAAAAGTGCAAAGAGAAAAAAATATTTGTATTATATATTAAAAATATATATTTTATATATATAATATATATTTATATATTATATATTATATATAAAAATATATATATAAAATTTAAGAGCTGAAAAGTAATCATTTTCATATACATAAAATTCATTGTGTCTCAATGAAAAAGGAAACCAAAATTTCTGAACAAACTAAATAGTCCCATTCTTCCAACATAAATGATCTCTTTGGGCTTCCCTGGTGGTGCTGTGGTTGAGAGTACGCCTGCCGATGCAGGAGACACGGGTTCGTGCCCCAGTTCGGGAAGATCCCACATGCCACGGAGCGGCTGGGCCCAAGAGCCATGGCCACTGAGCCTGCGCATCCGGAGCCTGTGCCCCGCAACAGGAGAGGCCACAACAGTGAGAGGCCTGCGTACCGCAATTTAAAAAAAAAAAAAAAAAAAAAAAAAAAAAAAAAAAAAAAGATCTCTTTATACTTAAGGATTATTTTAAGATCTCTGATTACCTTGGACAACACAGATTAAATAAAACATTAATTCTATTCTATTCTACCACTTCCAAACTCTGTAACCTTTGTGGACAGCAAAGGGCATCTATTATTATTATGGCTTCTTATGCACCCAATAATCATATATTTCTTCCCACGTATCTTGGGGGAAATTCATTTCATACTAGAAAAATACTTTACTTGCCATCATCAGGCCACAGAATGCCTAACAGAGAGATTACTATGCGAAACTGGTTAATGTGTGTGGAAAGGATTCACTTTTACTGGTGACTCTCTATGGCTTAAAGAAAGTATCTATTTTCTAACACCTACTGCTTTATCTGATACATAACAGGAATTACAGAGGAGTCCAAAATGCTTTTATATTTTACAATTTAAATGACTATTACAAATATCACTCCCACCTCTTCACCTTTGTGGCACCAATTTGATTTATACGGCTAGTTTAGGAAAGCTAAAGCTAAACTGATCCTCATTCTTTGTCCAGAATATATAACTACGTTTTAGAAGTTGGAAAAACTGCAAACATCAGTCATACACATTAAACGAGAGATATAGTAAGTTGCATGAATGAAATCAATGTTTTTGTTCCTACTTTAATAGGCCAATTAGAATTATAATTAGAGAGTACACAGGAGTTCTACCAGAATTAAGGACCTGTCAGCATTTTCACTCAATTTTCATCTTTTCCAGGGGTTAACATTTAGCTATTAAAAGAAAATAACCCTTCAGACACATAGTAAATATTCAAAGAGATTTTAAATGACATTTTCTCCTTGACAAATTTGGTTGGTGTCACATTGATCATTTTTAACTTGTAGATAAGTGAGATCAACTTCTACATTAAAGGTTTTCCTTTATTCTTAAGTGTGGCTAACACTGCCCTCCCTAGGTAATTCCAAAAGTATTCACAGAAAAATATCTCAAATTTATGATTCATTTTGGTAAATATTTGTATTGCATCATAACTGATATATAACCATTATAAAGTACAATATAGAAATATAGACAAAACATATAAGTTTAGTTTTGTTTCCATTTTCCTCATTTTTTATTTGATCATTATCTAGCTTTAATTTGGTATTATATAAACAGATTAAAAATAGAAACTCAATTATTTGCTCCTTCCTGAATGCAAATTCTTTACAATGTAACTTTGATGTTTCCCCCATTAGCAGATGCAATTTATTATCCCAACTCTAGAATCTGGGCTGGTTTCCTGACTTACTCCTGACTCATGGAATGTGGTGGAAATTACACAGTGCTATTTCCAAGCCTAAGCCTCAAAGAAGCCTTTTGTGCCTCTGCTCTTTCTCTTGGAACCCTGCCCCAGTCACAAGAACAAATCAGAACTAGCCTTCTGGAGAATATGGAACAGAGACATGTCATCCTAGCCAAGGCCATTGTAAGCCAGCCAGCCCTCAGCTAATCTGCCAGCTGATCACAAGTCCATGAGAGTTTAAACCAGAACTTTCCAGCTTAGCCCAGCCTAAACTGATGGCCTTACAGAATTGTGAGCTAAGTAAATGGTTCTTGTTTTAAGCCACTAAATTGGAGTGATTTATTATGCAGCAAAAGCTAACTGATACAGATAAATATTCAAATCAAAGTGCACACAATTTTTTTAAACATCTTTATTGGAGTATAATTGCTTTACAATGGTGTGTTAGCTTCTGCTTTATAACAAAGTGAATCAGATACACATATACACATATTCCCAAATCTCCTCCATCTTGCGCCTCCCTCCCACCCTCGCTATCCCACCCCTCTAGGTGGTCACAAAACACGGAGCTGATCTCCCTGTGCTAAGTGGCTGCTTCCCACTGGCTATCTATTTTACGTTTGGTAGTGTATATATGTCCATGCCACTCTCCCACGTCATCCCAGCTTACACTTCCCTGTTCCCGTGACCTCAAGTCCATTCTCTTCGTCTGCTTCTTTATTCCTGTCCTGCCCCTAGATTCTTCATAAGCATTTTTTTTTAGATTCCATATATACGTGTTAGCATATGGTATTTGTTTCTCTTTCTGACTTACTTCCCTCTGTATGAAAGACTCTAGGTCCATCCACCTCACTACAAATAACTTAGTTTCATTTCTTTTTATGGCTTAGGAATATTCCATTATATATATGTGCCACATCTTCTTTATCCATTCATCTGTCGATGGACACTTAGGTTGCTTCCATGTCCTGGCTATTGTAAATAGAGCTGCAATGAACATTTTGGTACCTGACTCTTTTTGAATTAAGGTTTTCTCAGGGTATATGCCCAGTAGTGGGATTGCTGGGTCGTATGGTAGTTCTATTTGTAGTTTTTTAAGGAACCGCCATACTGTTCTCCATAGTGGCTGTTATCATCTGATCTCAGACATTTTCCACGATTGATGCTATTTTGGTCTGTCTCACACTCAGTTTATTCCTTAGTGAAAAACTCCTTTTTAATTTTCTTAAATTCTTTGCAAATGGCACTCCTGCTTGACAATTTCATAGTACTCTCTCAAGAGTACTTTGCCTCTTTGACACTAATTGTTGCAATATTTTTACTATAATAGTAAAACACTACCCCAAACACTTTCTTTTCTTTTAGTTCACTTTCTATTCACTAAGAGAATAAATGTTAATCTTGATTGTACAAGTTAAAAGGGAAAAATTACTTTACCTAATGTCACTTTCCCAAACACGATTTTCATCCAGATCTTATCTGTAAAGATTTTAATTTCTATGTCAAATCTGAATGAGATCCTTGCTGGTTGAATAATCTTGGTTGTAGCTTTTCCCCTTTCATCACTTTAAATATGTCCTGCCAGTCCCTTCTGGCTTGTAGAGTTTCTGCTGAAAGATCAGATGTTAACCTTACAGGGATCCCCTTGTATGTTATTTGTTGTTTTTCCCTTGCTGCTTTTAAGATGTTTTCTTTGTATTTAATTTTTGATAGTTTGATTAACATGTGTCTTCGTGTGTTTCTCCTTGGATTTATCCTGTATGGGACTCTCTGCACTTCCTGGACTTGATTAACTATTTCCTTTCCCATATTAGGGAAGTTTTCAACTATAACCTCTTGAAATATTTTCTCAGTCTCTTTCTTTTTCTCTTCTTCTTCTCGGTCCCCTATAATTCGAATGTTGGTGCGTTTAATGTTGTCCCAGAGGTCTCTGAGACTGTCCTCAGTTCTTTTCATTCTTTTTCCTTTATTCTGCTCTGCAGTAGTTACTACCGCTATTTTATCTTCCAGGTCAGTTATCCGTTCTTCTGCCTCAGTTATTCTGCTATTGATTCGTTCTAGAGAATTTTTAATTTCATTTATTGTGTTGTTCATGATTGTTTGTTTGCTCTTTAGTTCTTCTAGGTCCTTGTTAAACGTTTCTTGGTATTTTCTCCATTCTATTTCCAAGATTTTGGATCATCTTTACTATCATTATTCTAAATTCTTTTCCAGGTAGACTGCCTATTTCCTCTTCATTTGTTAGACCTGGTGGGTTTTTCCCTTGCTCCTTCATCTGCTGTGTGTTTCTCTGTCTTCTCATTTTGTTTAACTTACTGTGTTTGGGGTCTCCTTTTCACAGGCTGCAGGTTCGTCCCCGTTGTATTTAGTGTCTGTCCCCAGTGACTAAGGTTGCTTCAGTGGGTTGTGAAGGATTCCTGGTGGAGGGGACTAGTGCCTGTGTTCTGGTGGATGAGGCTGGATCCTGTCTTTCTGATGAGCAGGACTGCGTCCGGTGGTGTGTTTTGGGGTGTCTGTGACCTTATTATGATTTTAGGTAGCCTTTCTGCTACTGGGTGGGGTTGTGTTCCTGTTTTACTAGTTGTTTGGCATAGGGTGTCCAGCACTGTAGCTTGCTGGTCTTTGAGTGGAGCTGGGTCTTAGCGTTGAGATGGAGAATGGTGGGAGATTTTCACCGTTTGATATTTCATGGAGCTGGGAGGTCTCTGGTGCACCAATGTCCTGAACTCAGCTCTCCAACCTCAGAGGCACAGGCCTGACACCCTGCCAGAGCACCAAGACCCTGTCAGCCACATGGCTTTCTTCCTACGCTTCTGCTCCCAGAACTCCAGTATTCTCTCCAACAGCCACTGTACCATTTAGCATTCTAAGCACTGTGATAATCTCCTTACAAAAACCTGAAGAGTGATCATCATTACCTTAGAATTCAAAAGAAAATGACTCTACTTGCATTTTTGAAACCACTAGTATTTTAACAAATGAAATTTCTTGTCAAGGGGGATGGGGGTGCTTTTGGATCAAGTAGTCTTTAAATCAACTCAAATCACAGATACATACAAAACTGCTAAAAATCTTCTGGTTATTATATCACTTATCAGAATATGCTGAAGCTGTTTTTCAAAACCAAATATAGTCATATTAAAATTGCCTATAAAATAGTCTAAAACATATCAGCTCTTCCTCTAAAAATTCATGAATTTAAAAATAAAAACACTGAATATGCCATGTTAAACTGAAGATCCCTTATGATTAATCTCTATTTTTTGCTACAAGTTTATAAACATGCCAATAATTCCTGCACTACATTAAAAAAATCTTTCTTATGAACTCACCATGGCGACAAGGATACAAAAGTCCACATTTTAAAAATATGAATTTGAATTTCTCCTTAACACTGACATAAAAACAAGCGTTGACTAGAGTTGCATCAATCCTTCCCAACGTCTCAAAAAATATGTGCACTGTTACAATAAAAACAGTTCACCAACTGTTTATGTAAAAATTATTTGATGAAAAACAAGCATGGCCATATGGTACTGTAGCTCTGCTGTGGGAGCATGAAGAACAATTTTGTAGGCTGTAGTACATAATGGTCATGCTAAGTGGGGTGTCAACTATTGCAGACACATTACATTAATAGTTAATCTGTCCTTTTATCCTCTAAGTACTTACATTTCTTAACAACTTGTAGTTTGGAAACAAGTTTAACAACTCACTTATTAAGAATTAAAATTTGGGGAATGACAAAATATTTGATGTAATGTGGACATACACAGTATTCATTCACTAATTAAAGATATTGTTTACATAATACATTAATTGGATGATAAGAATGTGATAGAGGAGCTGGTTTTCATTTCTAACTAGAGGTTCCAGAAATATGAATGCATTGAAGGTACTACGCCATTGATTTAGAAGAAGAAAATAATTAGAAAATGTACTGCATTTAAGAACCAAATCCACATACACACTTGCATTCTTAGAGTGTAAGAATTGTACCTTACTCATCTTTATATTTTTTTGCAATATCTATTGCTGTGTCATGCACATTATAACCATGTAGTACATATTTGCTGAATAGAACACTCAGAAAAAAATGAATTATAAATGCCTCTGGCAGACCCTCGAATCCTTAACTTTATTTAGAATTTCTGGAATACTTCAGAGAATAATCCTCATCCATTACGTAGACTGCATAATAGAATGAGGTTTATTAGCATATGAAATTCCAGTTTTTTGCCCTCACGTTAACTCTCCTTTTTGAGTTGCTTACATATTGGGGGCTAGAGTCAACTGAAAGACAAAAGTGAATGGCCTGACTCTCATTAGCAAATCAGAGTCAGACTACTTAATTTATGATCATGGAAAAGAAGGTGGAAACCAAAATGGAGAAGAAAACAGCCAGGTTAGAATCCAGTCATTCACATTTGTATGTTTTGGTCAATACCCTGAAAAAAGATGTTTCTTGGCATGTGGCTGTATCATTAATAACTTTAATATGTCAACTGAGTGTCATGGTAACATTAATAACTGAGAAAGAAACCACAGCAGATATAGTTCTGTAAGAAAAATGTTGCAGACATACCATCTATTTCTAAAATGCTTATCCTCTGTGGTTTTCATGGTTCATTTGATACACGAATGCCGAGTTTAAACTCATGATCTGTGTGGTTCCCCACCCAATGCATATGAATTCCAAGACAAAGATGTTACTCTTGTATTTCAGAGACTTAGAACTCCACATTAAAGTATTTCGGATTCACCATGACTTCCTTGTTTACAAATGGGAAGCACATTGATGTGCAGGTGATTATACCAAGGGGCATTGGAAGAAGGCTACAAACTCTGGTATGGATAGCTGGTATTGGTTCATGGAATATAACAACTATAACTAATAAGGGTGTTTTCTGAAAGTAACTTGAAAGCTATTCAAGGGGACAAGTTTTTAAGTTGTTATAGACACAAATAGTGAGATCGCATAGCTTAATATCTGAATGATGGGACAATTAAATACTGGAATCACAGAAATTTCAAGACTTCAGTCAATGACAGTCACAGTGGAGCAAAGCCCATAAAATTGGAAGAGACTCTAAGATACAACATTATTATCCCTCTATGATATTCACGTTTAAGAAAGATTAAACTTTTTAGGTGACCTTGTTTCACATGCTACACAAAAATCTATCAAAAAGACTATTTTCTGGGAGTGCACACCTTTTTATTGATTTTTACTATGGCGTGATTAAAGTAACTGATTTTTATCAATACTTTTTTTTTTACAACAAGAGTCTGCTTCTCATTTGTTCACTATGAGATGTAGTGTTTTTTTTTTTTTTTTTTTTTTTTTTTTTTTTTTTTTTGCGGTACGCGGGCCTCTCACTGCTGCGGCCTCTCCCATTGCGGAACACAGGCTCCGGACGCGCAGGCCCAGCGGCCATGGCTCACAGGCCCAGCCGCTCTGCGGCATGTGGGATCCTCCCGGACCGGGGCACGAACCCGTGTCCCCTGCATCGGCAGGCGGGCTCTTAACCACTGCGCCACCAGGGAAGCCCACGATGTAGTGTTTTTAGTAAAATGTTAGATACACATATATTTAAGATTTCAAGGTACACACAATATTTGAGAAGGCAACAGTATGAATATTGAGAGATATGCTCACCCAGAATGGGTATGGGTAGTATGAAGTAATGGGTGATGATAATTGGTCAACTAAAATACTAATTTGTGAAATAAAAATCAACTGGTATTAGGAGATAAGAATACATTTAAGGGGGAGTTCAGATGTCTTGATTTGTGGAGAAATATTATATATATATTTTAAAAATTCATTATAAGCTATTCAGATATTAAAATTAAGCATGCTTACTTTTTTTTTTTTTTTTAGTGGTACGCGGGCCTCTCACTGTTGTGGCCTCTCCCGTTGCGGAGCACAGGCTCCGGACGCGCAGTCTCAGCGGCCATGGCTCACGGGCCTAGCCGCTCCGCGGCATGTGGGATCTTCCCAGACTGGGGCACGAACCCGTGTCCCCTGCATCGGCAGGTGGACTCCCAACCACTGCGCCACCAGGGAAGCCCAAGCATGCTTACTTTTAAAAGTAAGGGACTGCGCTATCCTGGGCTGGGCCTAAGCCGTGCCGGACGAGGGACGGACGTTCCTGGTGAATGGGACCTCTCTTCTCATTCTGTCCGCGGGCCCCTCCCCTCTCTTTTCACACCACCCCCACCCGCCTGTCGAGGGGTGTGTGGAAGGCTAGGGTGTGGCCTCCCGCCCTTACCCTCGGTTTCCGGCCTCCTGCATCGCGTTGTCTGCAGGCCGTGGTCCTCTGACGCAGCAGACGCTCACGCCTCACGTCCTTCTTATATGCCTTGCGAGCAGTCCTCCCCGTGTTAGAGGGGGCGGTCCCTCCGCCGTGCTGCGTGCCCCTGTCGGCGCGTGAGCGTGCCTTGCCTGGCCCTCTGTGGTGCCCCTGGAGCGCTGCAGGTCGTCCCTCAGGTGCCCGAGGCCAAGCAGTGGTGTCGTTCCCCTTTCCTAGCGTGCTCCTCGGGTCCCCGCCACGGTGGTGTGTCCTGCGAGCGGCTCTCTTGGGGGAGTCGAGAAGGTAAGGGAGGCGTGCCTGTCCCCCCCACCCCGCCCCGCCCCGCCTCGGTGAGGCCAGGTGCCGCCTCGTCGTGGTCGTTCTCTCACGGTGCACTGTGGGGGACTGACTTTGGCCAGGCGAACGCCACATGCGACCCCTTGTGGGAGGGTCGCACGCGAGCTTGGGTGTGATTGTGGTGTGCCGGGGCCTGCTACAGGGGGGGGCTGTCATGCTTCTCAGGCGTGCTCCTCCCTTCAAGAGCCCGATGGACGAGCCTGGGGGCAGCAGAGGTTGTGCGCCGGCTGTGGCAGCCAACGCTCCTGTGGGCCGTGTGCTTACCCATACCACAGACCCCTCCCTCGCCCAGTTGAGGACTTGGCAGCTCGTGAAGCGCCTCCGTGGGCCCGAAGGGGAGACGATGGGTGGGGGATGATGCACCCTCGGTGAGAAAGCCTTCTCTAGCGATCCGAGAGGAAGCCTTGGAGTACTGGACCCCCCAGCCAATGCCCCTCCCAAGCGTGCAGTGGCCACCGTGGCGACTGCCAGAGCCCATAGGCAGAGCCCCTCGCCTTCGCGGGAGGGGTGCGCCGCCCCGCGGTGGGGCCGAGCGCCCCTCTTTGCAAAAAAAAAAAGGTAAGGGATTACCCAAAAAAGAAATAAAAATCGCCCATAATTTCATATCGAGAGATAGTCTATAAAGATATATTTTTAAAGTTTATTCACGGTATTTTAAATTTTCTATAATATTTATGGAAAACACTTTCTGCGTCTGTATTTTTACTTTGCTCATTTAATTTACATACAGAATTTTAATTTTTTGTAGTTAAAGCTATCATATTTTTCATTCATATAAGATTTCTGAATTTGGAGTCATATTATAAAGGTTGTTTTTTCTCCCAAATGATCTTTAATATTCTTCTATTTTTTTAACCCTTAAATTTATAATATATTTACCAGGCAAAATCATAAACAGCTGGTCTGCAATGTTTCTTGGATTTTTTTTTTTATTCATGCAGTGAAGTTTTTGTTGTTTCTATTGCTTTAGTTGTTAATGTGTGTGTTTAGAAACTTATTATTGAAATTCACTGTACATAAAAACAAAAACAGTGAACTGATCATAGATACAGCTTAGTGTATTTTCAAAAACTGAACACATCGATGTAACTGTCATCCAGATTAAGAGAAAGAACCACAGCAGAGACAGTACTGTGAAAAAAAATGTTGCAGAAATGCCATCTGTTCCTAAAATTCAGAAGTCCCCAACATACCTCCTTCCAGTTGCTACTCCTTCCAAAACATAACTACTATCCTAATTTTTTAAAGTTCTAAGAGATAAATTTGCCAGTTTTTGAGCTTTATATAAATTGAAGCAATGAAAATAACTGCTTTTCATATGATTATTGACCATTTGGATATTCTCTTTTATAAAGTGCTTATTGAAGTCTTTTGTCTATTTCTCTATTGGGTTGTCTGTCTCTCTTTTTCTTATTGTTTCATAGCAGTTCTCTCTGTAGTTTGGACATAAGGACTTTGTTAGAAGTTTGTGCTGAACTTATCTTTTCCTATTTCTTGGCTTGCTTTTAAATTCTCTTAATAGTGTATGTTGATACCAAAAGTATGGCAATCTTAATGTACCCTATTTTATCACTTTTTAAAATTTTTGATTACTGTTTTTTGTGTCCTATTTAAGAAATTGTTGTCTATTCCATGGTTATGAACATATTCTACCACATATTCTTCTAAGCACTATATGTATGTTTTTCACTGAAGTATAATTGACCTATTGTTTTAACTCTCACAGTTAGATAATGCAATTCATCTACAACTAAGTTTTTTATTATGTGAGGTAGAAATCAACTTTTTCCCCCCTCATAAATACTCAGTTGATCCAGTACCTTTTACAAATAGGCACTTCTTTTTTAATGCATTCAGTTGTCATAAATCAAGTGCTCATGTATATGTGGATCTATTTCAAAAATCTCTGGTCTTTTCTATTGGCCTATTTTACTCTTCTTTCATAAATACCATATTGTCTTAATTACTGTGGGTTTTTTTAATCATTTCTGATATCTGGTAGTGTAAGTAATGAAATGTTTCTCTTCTTCAAGATTGCCTTGGCTATACTTGGCTCTTCATGTTTCTATACACATTTAGAGTCAGCTTGTCAATTTCCATTTTTTAAAAATGGCAGAAATTTTTATTGGTAGCGCATTGATTCAGTAGGAGGAGACTTGACATCTTTAAAACATTCCGTTCTCCAGTCAATGAATAATTATTTAGATCTTCTTTAATTTCTCTCAACTATATTTTGTAAGGACATGTTGCTCACATTTGTTAAATTTACTTCTGGATATTTTATTTTTTTAGATGACTTAGTAAATGTTTTTATTAATCTCATTTTTATTTGTTTATTTAAAGGATAATGTAGGAATACAAGTAATTTCTTTATCTTCAACTTGTGTCCCAACCTTGATGACTTTACTTACTACTTGTAAATATTTTGTCTATAGATTCTTTAAAGTTTTATGTGAAACCTTTTATGGTTATTAATTGCAATTAATAACCATTTAATTCTTTCATTTGAATCCTTAGGTCTTTTTTTATTGAAGTACAGTTTATTGACAATATTATGTTAGTTTCAGGTGTACAGCAAAGTGATTCAGTTATACATATATATTTTCAGATCATTTTCCATTATAGATTATTACAAGATGTTGAATGTTCCCTGTGTTATACAGTATCTCCTTCTTGCTTATCTATTTTATATATAGTAGTTTGTATCTATTAATCCCATACTCCTAATTTATCCCTCCCCCATCCCTTTCCTCTTTGGTAACCATAAGTTTTATTTCTATGTCTGTGATTCTGTTTCTGTTTTGTGTATAGATTCATATGTGTTATTTTTTAGATTCCACATATAAATGATATCATATAATATTTGTCTTTGTCTGAATTATTTCACTTAGTATGATATACTCTAGGTCCATCCATGTTGCTGCAAATGGCAATATTTCATTTTTATATGGCTGAGTAATATTCCATTGTATGTGTATACCACATCTTCTTAAACTAGTCGTCTGTTGATGGGCACTTGAGTTATTTCCATGTCCTGACTATTGTAAATAGTTCTGCTATGAACATTGGAGTGCATTTTTTTTTTTCAACTTATCGTTTTCTCCAGATATATGCCCAGGAGTGGGATTGCTGGATCATATGATAGCTCTATTTTTAGTTTTTTTTTTTTTTTTTTTTGTGATATGCGGGCCTCTCACTGTTGTGGCCTCTCCCGTTGCGAAGCACAGGCTCCGGACGCGCAGGCTCAGCGGCCATGGCTCACGGGCCCACCCGCTCCGCGGCATGTGGGATCTTCCCGGACCAGGGCACGAACCCGTGTCTCCTGCATCGGCAGGCGGACTCTCAACCACTGCGCCACCAGGGAAGCCCTATTTTTAGTCTTTTAAGGAACCTCCATACTGTTCTCCATAGTGGCTGCACCAATTTACATTCCCGCCGCAGTGTAAGAGGGTTCCCTTTTCTCCACACCCTCTCCAGCGTTTATGATTTGAAGACATTTTGATAATAGCCATTCTGATCAGTGTGAGGTGGTAACTCCTTGTGGTTTTGATTTGCATTTCTCTAGTGATTAGCGATGTTGAGCATCTGTTCATATGCCTGTTAGCCATCTGTATGTCTTCTTTGGAAAAATGTCTGTTCCGGTCTTCTGCCCATTTGCTAATTCTTGCATCCCTAGTTATGAAGGGAGTATGTAATAAAATGGTGGCAGATGGGCCAGGTTTGAAGAGTTTTGTGCACCATGATATGGAGTACTGAAGTTACTCCATAGGGACAAACAGTTTTAAATAGAGTTACAACAAAGTAGGCTTTCGAAGAAGAGTGAAAGGGGGACCTGAAGCCATTAAGCAGCCACGCCTTAGTAATAGCATGAACAGAGCCCATTTTGCTTTCCAAATATCTCACATGTAACACATACTTGGTGGCTGGCATCACCTCTAACATAGCTGGGGTGTGATGGATATTTCCTTTGCACATTGCCAGCATCTCTCTGCTTACTTTTTACCTCAGAGGATTCTCCAGTACTTTTTCTGGGATTTACCCCTTTTCTGTTTCACTGACCCTATTCTTTCACTCCTACTTCTGAGGATCAACATTCCTGCTTTCAATTTCTTGTCTTGGGTTCTGTTCCTGAGTTCACTTAAACTAAGACATTATCCTCCATTTCTTTGAAAAAAGCAAGGATGAATAGTCCTTGATTTATTTGCAAGCTACCTGTTCTACTTAATGAACTTTGAGTGTTCCCTAGAAGCAGAGCTTAGTGGTTCTAGACTGAAAGTCTTTAGTAGTCATTGTACAAGATAACTTGAAATGATCCCACATTTTATCGTTCATATGTGAAAAAAACTTGATAGGGTCTTCCTAAAGTTGGCAATAATTCTTTTGAATCCTTATGTCTTAATGTATGTATATAAGTATGTGGCCTTATGATTTTTTGGTTTTGTTTTGTCTTGTTTTTATATGGCATTCTTTCTGCCTCAGGATTTTTTAAAATTGAAGTGTAGTTGATTGACAATATTGTGTTAGTTTCAGGTGTACATCAAAGTGATTCAGTTATATATCTAGATATATATTTTCAGATTATTTTCCATTATAGATCATTATAAGATATTGAATATAGTTCCCTGTGTTATATAGTAACTCCTTGTTACTTCTCTGTTTTATGTATAGCAGTTTGTGTCTGTTAATCCCATACTCCTAATTAACTGTTCTATGCTACTCTAATATATAATACTCCATCTTACTTCTTTCTCTATCTTCCTGGAGGTTTTGATTTATTTATTCATTATTGATTGTTTTATTTAATTACATCGTGATTAGTGACTATAATTTACATTATTTAAATTTTTGGAATTTCCTTAAAGTTACTTTGTGGTCTAGTATATGGTCAATGATTTTAAATGTTCCCTGTGTGCCTGAAAAAAATGCATGTGATGAATTTATTGGATAAAATGTTCTTTATATATTCTGTACCTCAAATTTAAAACTGTTAAGTTGTCCTGCATTTTATAGATGTTTTACCTGCTTGATCTATCTGTTCAGAGAGGCATACTAAATATAAATATATTAAGGATTTCTATGTATAGGATCATGTTATTATCAAAGAGTAACAGTTTTACTTCTTCCCTTCCAATTTGGATGCCTTTTATTTTTTTTTCTTTTCTGACTTACGGTGGCTAGAACTTCCAATTGTATGTTAAATAGCAGTGGCAAGAGTGGGCATCCTTGTCTTGTTCCTGATCCTAGAGAAAAAGCTTTCAGTTAGTTACCATTGACTGTGATGCTAGCTTTGGATCTGTCATAAATGGCCTTTATTATCTTCTCTCTATACCCACTTTATTGAGAGTTTTTAATCATAAATGGATGTTGAATTTTGCCAAATGCTTTTTCTCCATCTACTGAGATGATCGTGTGATTTTTATCCTTCATTTTGTTAATGTGGCGTATCACTTTGATTGATTTGCGTATATTGAACCCTGGTATAAATCCCACTTGATCATGATGTATGCTCTTTTTTATGCATTATTAAATTCATTTATTTAGTATTTTTGCATCTATGTTCATGAAAGATATTGGCCTTTAATTTTGTTTTTTTGTGGCGTCTTTGGTTTTGGTATCAGGGTAATGTTGGCTTCATAGAATGAGTTTGGAAGCATTCCCTTCTCTTATTTTTTTGGAAAGTTTGAGAAGGATAGGTGTTGACTCTTCTTTAAATGTTTGTTAGAATTCCCCTGTAGAGCTGTCTGGTCCTGGACTTTTGTTTGTTGGGAGTTTTTTGATTAATTATTCAATTTCAATACTAGTAATTGGTCTGTTCAGAATTACTGTCAATTTCTCCCTTTATGCCTGTTATTATTTGCTTTGTATATTTAGGTGTGCCTATATTCAGTAAATATATGTTTACAAATGATATATCCTCTTCTTGGGTTGACCTCTTTATAGTTATATAATTCCCTTCTTTGTCTCTTGTTATAGACTTTAAAAAAATCTACTTTGTCTGATATGAGTAGTGCTACCCCAACTTTCTTTTTATTTCCATTTTCATGGAATACCTTTTTCCATCCTTTCACTTTCAGTCTCTCCATGTCTTCACCTCTGAAATGATTCTCTTGTAAGTAGCATATAGATGGGTCTTTTTAAAATTCAGTCAGCCACCCTATGTCTTTTGATTGGAACATTTAGTCCATTTACATTTAAAATGATTATTGGTAGGTATGTACATATTGACATTTTGTTACTTGTTTTCTAGTTGTGTTTTTAGTTCTCTGTTTTTTCCTTCCTTTTTTAGTCTCTTCCCTTGTGGCTTGATGATTTTCTTTAATATTATGTTTGTGTTCCTTTTTAATTTTTTGTATGCATTGTAAGTTTTTGATATGTGTTTACCATGAGGTTCATATATACCAACCTATAAATATACCTGCTTGTCTTAAACTGATAGTTGTTTAAGTTTAAACACATTCTCAAAGTTCTACCTTTTTTACCACGCCTCCATATTTTATATTTTGGTGTCATATTTTACATCTTTATGTGTATCTCTGAACTGTTTATTGTAGTTATATTTGATGTACAATTTTTGTTTTTATACTATCTTATTTAACTGGTTGACCAACTGCCTTTACTATATATTTATCTTTACCAGTTAGATTTTTTTCCTTCAAACATTTTCTTATTTCTTGTTATGGCCTTTTCTTTTACACTTAAAGGAGACCTTTTATCATTTCTTGCAAGGTGGGTTTAGTGGTGCTGAACTCTTTTAGTTTTTGCCTATCTGGAAAACTCTTTATCTTTTCTTCAATTTTGAATGACAACCTTTCTGGGTAGATTATACTTGGTTGTAGGTTTTTTTCTTTTCAGCATTTTAAATATATCATGCCATGCCCTTCTGCCTTGCTTGCAAAGTTTCTGCTGAAAAATCAGCTGATGGCCTTATGGGGGTTCCACATACATGTGACTCTTTGTTTTTCTCTTGTTGCTTTTAAAGTTCTCTCTTTAACTTTTGCCATTTTGTTATATTTTGGTGTAAGTTCATCTTATATGGGATTCTCTGTGCTTCCTGTAACTGGATATCTGTTTCCTTCTTCAGGTTAGGGATGTTTTCAGCCATAATTTCATCAGATAAGTTTTCAACCCTTTTGTCTCTCTCTTCTCCTTCTGGGACCCCTATAATGCAAGTGTTAGTATGCTTGATATTATGTGAGAGCTCCGTTAAACAATCGTAATTAAACATTTTTTTTTTCTTTTGGCTGCTCTGATTGGGTGATTTCCACTATTCTGTCTTCCAGGTTGCTTATGCATTCTTCTGTATCACCAAATCTGCTGTTAATTCCTTCTAGTGTATTTTTCATTTCAGTTATTTATATTTTATAGTTCTTTGTTGAAATTTTTATTATGTTTCTCTATTCTTTTCCCGAGTTCAGTGAGCATTTGTATTGCATTGCTTTGAATTCTTTATCTGGTAAATTACTTACCTCAGTTTCATTAGGGTTTCTTTTTATCTGGGGTTTCATCTTCTTTTGTTTGGAGCCTACTCCTCTATCTTCTTTTTGTTTGACTTTCTCTGTATGAAATGAGGTGAAACAATTGTTTATCTAATTGTCTTGATAGTGTATCCTTGTGTGGAAGCATCCCTATGTAGTCTTGGTGTGTCCAGTGGATTTGGTGGGAGAGCTGAATTTGAAGTCAGCACCGGCCACATCTTCTCCTCGGGTGCATTGTCAGCTGCCATTTTGGTGGCGTGTAAGGCTGGAGTTAGAGGGGCCAGAGCCTGAGCCAGGTATGTGTGGTTGTTTCTCCCAGGCTCAATGGCAGGCATCACCCTAATGAGGTTGGAGCCAGGGTCCGAGGGGCTAGAGCTGCAAATCTGAGCTAGCTCCCTGGTGCAGTGGTGGTCCCTGCCTTGGTTGGGGTTGGAACTGTAGCCCAGGAAGTAGAGCCACAAATCTGAGCTAGCTCCATTTCTCCCCTGTACAGATAGCAGTCTCTGCCTTGGTCAGGAGCAGTGCCAGAGCAAGAGGGGATGGAGCAGGAGCTTAGTACAGTCAGGGGGCATTCTGGGGTGGTCCTCGTAGGCCAACTGGAGCATCAGGCACTTTTCAATCTGTGGCTTTCACACTAGGACTGAGAGCAAATCTGTGCACATGCAGAGTCTCTATTTTCTACAGCCCTCTAGTAAACCCCACTGGTTTTCAAATGAGCCAAGGGGGCTCATCTTCCCAGTTCTGGCCCCCAGGGCTGGGCTACCACATATGGAGTTTGAATCCCTCACTTCTTAGGAAGGATTCCCGAGCCTGTGATATCCTCCTCCTCTTCTGGTTCAACTGCCAGGGATGTGGGTCCCGACTAGATCTTTTCTCCTCCCCTCCTTCCAGACTCTGTGTGGTCTTTCTTTATAACCTTGGTTGTAGAAGAGCCATTCTGCTAGTCTTCAGGTTGTTTCCAGAGAGAGTTGCTCTATATGTAGTTGTAGTTTTGATGTGTTCATGCAGGGAGATGAGTTCAAGGTCTTCCTAGTCTGCCATTTTGATCCTTCCTCTCCTGGAATTCATCTTTTGGTCACGTAGCCTCTGAGCCTATCATAGGCATTATTTGCCTTTCAGCTGCTAGCAAAGGAGAGCATGTAGTATTGCAAGTACTGCTTTCACCTATTTGGATTTCTGTCTTCTCCAGGATATTGGCTCTCTATTTCCTCATCATCTTGTAGGCTTTCTGAATGTATTTTTTTTCTTGTCCAGATCTTTTGGTTATGCTTATTGGGGTGCAGGTTATGGATTATGCAATTTATCATTTCAGTAAACTTTAGGGGGCTTTTTTAGTCATGATCTTATGATATTGACACATGAGTGTTGGCAAAGAGTGTATGGTCCATCTCTAATTAGGCTTCCCCTGCATGTAAATTTTCTAGGGCAAAAACTATGTATGAAACTTTCTCTGGAAAGTACAGAAATTGGTGCAAGTTTAGCAAGGATTATTTATTCAATAATATATAAGAAAGCTCTTTGTAAGTTTCTGAGCCATCAAATTGTGTTTCCTTTCTTTTTGGCTGTGAAAAGATTTATTATTGTTAGGTTAATCCTCTTAAATGTAAATATTGAAACATATAACAATAAAAAGGCTAAGCAAAAAGCTTAAACACACTTGGCTGCAGCAGAATGGATGGTTATTCATGTCTACCTCTAGAAAACCATACTATAAACAATGCTAGAACCAGCTGGAAAAAAAATACTGACATACTGGAAATACTGCACCATGCTGCACTTCTTAGCTGATCATTTAATTACTTTAATTAAACAACTTGTACTAAATATCTATATGTGGCAGGCACCATCCTATGTACTGGGGATATAGAACATGCTGTCCCTATTCTCAAAGACACCAAAGTTCCATGGTAGCAACTGTCTAATAGATACTTGTGCAACAGTGTGGTGAGTTATCTGGTAGAGACAATGATATTAAGTTCTCAGAGTCCTGGGGGTAAAAGGATTGATTGACAGCATCACAGCTTTGAAAAATTAGTGTGTCTTTCCCCTCACCCCAGCTAAAGATGTGCATAAAACCCAATTCCATGTGCAATTCCTCCTTTCTTCTCCCCTCTGTTTCCCAAGAGAGAATGGCATCATTCCTAAGTTTCCTCCACTACAGTATCTTTATTTTTGAATAGAATCCCTAAATGATTCCAATAAAAAAAGCCATGGGGAGAAATGACATGTACAAAAATGGAAAAAAGAGGTGAAAGTAAATAAATATATATTTTTTGAAAAACCATCAAAGAAAGAATAATACATCAAGGAGATGCAGCTATTGTTTCTTTTCTGTGACAATCTTACAGTCTTCAAAATAACTTTCAAATACATTTATGAAACAATTCAAATTTTATTTCCTTTTATCCATTATGAAAATTTACGTGCTGATCCCATTTAAAACTTTACTGATAATTGTAATTCTTGATACTGAGTTTATTGTTATAATATACAATATCTTGAATTCAAAAAATTGAACCTTCATGTAAAAGTGAGTTTTTTGAAATAAACTAACTCATGGCATTACTTCAACTCAAAAGTTTATAAAGTATGTTGTTTAAATAACTTTAATTAATTTTAATGAGACTTAGTCCTAGACAAGTTGGATATATTAGCAAAAGGCTTTGATTGTTTAAATAAAGATAAAAGGCCAACATTTTAAGGACAGTACAGATTCAAAACAAATCTACTTCAACAAATAAAGGAATATGAAACCAAATTATCTGTAATCCTTCACTGAAACAAAAAAAAAGAAAAGTAATAAAATGAGTTCACTTAGATCAATGCTGGTACTCCAACTAGTCATGTATTCTAACATATTAATTTCCTTCCATTTTTCTTCTGAAAGTATTAGCAAAGGAATCTCATTTTAAAATATACTTGCATTTGTTAATTTCAGTCTGCCTTCCCAATAAAATATGAAAATGAGCTTTTAAAATATTAACATGATTAATCTAAGACAAGTATATTAAAATTATAGGTTTATATATTAAAAATACAAAAACAGTATGGTTGAGAGTTACTTTATTTTCATCATATCATACTTCTGTGTTTACTTATATATCCTGAGGACTTTTGATGAAAATATACTTTTAAAGTACAAAAGCTTTTCTAATACTCATAACCTCATAAAATGTTCTGTGAGCACTAATTTTGTATTATTTATCGAAGATAAATAAATTAAGCTCAATGATTTTCTGGTATATATGAGGCAATCCACTTTATACATCTAGGCTGAGAACTAAGATACACAAATCAATATATATGAATTTGTGAATCTCTCTTTTTATAGTTATTTCATTTACTAGATATTAAAGTGCTTTTTTAGTTGGAAGATAGAAATATTAGATATAAAGAGGAGCAGAGGGAAATGTTAATGTCTTTATTTTCAACTTACACTTCACTTGTTTCTTATAATGATGACTTTTTAAAAAAATTCTTTTTTTAAATTTGTTTTGACTGCATTGGATCTTCATTGCTGCTCACAGACTTTCTCTAGTTGCAGCGAGTGGAGGCTACTCTTCATTGCAGTGGCTTCCCTTGTAGCGGAGCATGGGTTCTAGGCATGTGGGCTTCAGTAGTTGTGGCACACAGGCTCAGTAGTTGTGACTCGCGGGCTCTAGAGCGCAGGCTCTACTGAGCCTGTGGCGCACAGGCTTAGTTGCTCCACGGCATGTGGGATCTTCCTGGACCAGGGCTCGAACCCGTATCCCCTGCATTGGTAGGCGGATTCTTAACCACTGCGCCACCAAGGAAGTCCTTATAATGATGACTTTTGAATGATTTCTGCTACATCTCCTGTGTAGCTGATTATTAAATAATAGTTTTAATTAAAAATATATATATCAGCTAGGGACCAGGCATAGAAAGAATTTAAGCTATGGAGTTCAATAGAGGGAATTTAATACTGGGAATACAATGTTCAAAAAGCGTTAGAAGAACTGAAAGGGCAAACAAGGGACTACGAGGCAGTCTGGCTATTAGCCAGGAGGATTACTATCACTTTTAGCAGTTTACCATTACTAAACTTAGTGCTAGAGAGGCAAGGACAGGAAACAGTGGCCCAAAGGAATGGGAGTAAAGGCCTTCTGATAGGAACTGGGACTTAGGATGGAGGAGAGTTGCTGGAAGTTACAACGACAAGGAGATGCAGCCACACCAAGATGGCAATCTGAAGCAGAGAGGTGGGAGAAATACCCTAGAATCTGGTTTCCACTCTCCACTCACCCTCAAATATTCTGCTTCTGGCTCCCATGGGCCGAACTCAGTCACTAATTGGTAAGGGAGCATGGGCTATGTAGTTGTGGGGCTCAGTCCCCTGAGACAGAGTACAGCAGGAGAAAAGAAGGACGTGACCCTTAGAGCATATTGGCCAATAAACAGATCAATATATTCTCAATAGTTAGTACCTCTAATGTTATTCTTTTCTAGCATAACATCACATTCTAAAATTTGTACAAGGTTGGAAAATAACCAGACCACAGATGACAAACTCAATACATATAGGGGTTCAAGGTAGTGGGGGAAATCTTGAAAATATAAAAATGAAACAATCCACCAAAAAAGTATTTGAAAAAGGAAATATTAACTCTACTTAAAAATGAACAAATGGAAAATATAATGATCCTTGCTTAACACAATGATAAATACCTTTGTATTATCTATATTACAAAACAATGAATTTGCATCTAACTCTGAAATTTGACAAAAGTGATGTTGCTACCATGTTTCTTGGAATTGCATTGCTAGTCCTGGCATATGGAATAATGTGGGAAAACAAAATGAGATATAGCTATTGTAAAATAGTGAAGAAAATTACCATTATTTGCAAAAGATATTATCTGCATAAAAACTCAGAAAATTGTCTAAGAAAGTTATCACAACTTAAAATGCATTTTATCATTAAGAATAAAAAGTAAATATTGTGAAAAATTCTATGTATTATCAAAAGTAACATAGAAATATAATGAAAAATATACTCCATTCATAACAATAACAAAAAGTTGGTAATACTCTGGTATAAAAAATGGATGTGAACTTCATGAAAATTTCTATACACTTTATACTTTATGAGTAAATAGAGATTCATATCAGGCTTGTGATAGTTAACTTTAACTGGTCAACTTGACTGGCCACAGGGTGCCCAGATTAAATATAATTTCTTTGATGTCTGTGACACTGATTCCTGATGAGATTAGCATTTGAATTGGAAGACTCAGTAAAGCAGTTGCCCTGTCCAACATGAGTGAGCATCATCCAATCCGATGAAGGCTTCACTAGAACAAAAAAAGGTAGAGGAAGGAGGAATTCAGCTTTTTACACTTCCCCCCATCACCTTACCTTACTGCTTGAACTAGGACATCTCATCTCATCTTCTCTGGCTTGTAGACTGGGATTTATACCATCTGCTCCCTTGGTCTGAGGCTTAAGAGTCAGACTGAATTACACTACCAGTTTCCCTGAGTCTCCAGTTTGCAGATGGCAGATCATGGGAGTTCTCAACCTCCAGAATCATATGAGCCAATTCCTCACAGTAAATTTTCTCTCTCTCTCTGTCTCTATACATACACACATATAATTATTTATTTACATATTATATATTAGTTATAAATGTATATATTTTATATATAATTATATACTTATACATATTATATATAAACCATAATAAAATTGACAAGAAAATAGCCTATTTTTAGATGAGGGTTATTGGTAGATAGAAAGCTGATGGTTGCTATTAATAGCAGATTCAGAAGTGCTGAAAGTGAAACTAACACCAGAAGTAAGCAGATCTTCTCAAGGAAACAGCAGGAGGATTAAGCTGAGAGTCAACAAATATCAAAGCCAGACTGAGCTGTGGGTCAATTGTCAAGATAATTATTTTAAGGAACTGTTGGGAACACTTGGGATGTGTGCTCTCTGTCAATAGCTCATAAACACAGCAGCTGACTGTAGTAATTTTGTCCTCAGAATGAAGTTCAACAAGTTTTTTGGGATAAAATAGTCTGTTCTGGGACAAGGTTACTAGTAAGTGTAATGTGGCTTAGGAAGAAAGCTAAACTGAAGTTGAGACAATCCTCAAAGGAATATGAAACGAAAATGTTGGATGAAAGGGAGAGAAAATATTAGATATTTTCATTCCCAGAGTAAAACTCCTTGGTTTAGCAGTTATGAAGACTTTGGGCATGCTTGCTTGCCTGCTCACCATCCATACAAAGGTCATTAACTGCCATAGACTATAACTTGTTTACTTAAACAGATCAGTGGTCAGCCTTAATTATGGGAAGGTCCTATTGGCGAAACACAACCACCACCATTGTGGAATCCAGCATGCTGTGTACCAATGCCAATTAATGCCGTACTTCATTTATGAATATTAATAGATCAACACACATGACAGTACATTTGAGGAAAACATGAACTGTGAAGGAGATGGACAGAGAAGAATAAAGAGAATAACAGAATTAACAGACCAAAAATTTCAGAGAAAAAAATAATTCAAAGAAGAGAAAATAAACTTAATTTATATCCTGAGAGACAACTGAGATGAATATTGCTTCCATAAAGCAAGAATAATTGGCCATGAAAACAAAAAGAATCTGAGATGTAGACTGCATTCTTGGAAATTTAAAATACAGTGGACTGACTAAATTACAAATGTACATAATTTATGTTTGAATTGCAGATCTAGAAATTCTCTCATAATAAATGAGATAAAGTCAAGGAAAAGTGTGAGACATGGTGCACAGATTCAGGTAACCCCAGAAAAAAGAGGAACTAATCAACTGACAAAAAAGTCTTGAACTATGGAAAGACATACATTTTCAGATTTAAATGGTCCATTCACTGCCCAGCAGGATAAATAAAATAAGACTACATTTAGCAAATTTCATCATCAACATGAAAATAAAAATCCTACAGATTTCAAAGAGAAAAAGAAATTTTGTTTACAAAGGAAGGAGAACTGTAAGGAGGTAATATTCTTATCAAAAGTATAAGCTGTTCAAAAGAAAGAAAGACTATATTTAAATTTTTATGAAAAATAAATATTTTGAAACTATAATTCTGTATCTAATCATATCATTAATCAACCATGCCTGTCAAATAAATATATTTTCAGGTACTTAAGAACAGATAAATCTAATACCTATGAAAAATTATAAAACACACTAACGTCAGAGTATGATCTAGAAAATTAGAAATAGATGAAAATCCATTATATGTTTATATATAACATATATTTTTTCCCTTTCAGCAGGAAACAATAATGATTCGAGGGCTAGTCAGTTGTACTACTTAATTCTGTGATAATAAACATTTGAGTAGTTGACTGGAAAGTGCTGTTTTTTGCTTTTCATGCTTTAATATCAACACATAGAGAAAATCTTTAAGAATTATAGGGGGCTTCCCTGGTGGCGCAGTGGTTGAGAGTCCGCCTGCCGATGCAAGGGATGCCGGTTCGTGCCCTGGTCCAGGAGGATCCCACATGCCGCGGAGCGGCTGGGCCCGTGGGCCATGGCCGCTGAGCCTGCGCGTCTGGAGCCTGCGCTCCGCAACGGGAGAGGCCACAACAGTGACAGGCCCACGTACCACAAAAAAAAAAAAAAAAAAAAAAGAAGAATTATAGGGAAATGAGTATAAATACTATAAATGTCACATTAAAAATATATAATGCACAAAAATTGGGAAGTATGGAAAAAAGAGATGCAAAGAAGGAAACACGTTAATTCTCATTTCCTCTTTTAATAACAGGCATTTATTTTCTAGAGGTGAGGTATTATGTAAATCAAGTACATTGTTTAAATTTTAAAAAACAACCATCAGAAAAACTAAAAAGAATACTGTGAATACAGGTAGGGGGTAAAGTAAATGCAGTACACCCTCTATTTTCCTAGAGAAGAGATAATAAAACTATACATTTTGTATTTGGTAACGAAAACAATTTTTGAAGTTATAATGGTAATTACTGTAAGAGGTAAACTAAAAAACCATTAGCTGTGGATGACTCTAAATTGTGCATAAGGGGGTGTGTGTGTGTGTGTGTGTGTGTGTGTGTGTGTGTGTGTGTGGTATGAGAAAGAAGACTTAAAAAAATTCTAGTCTCTTCTGTAATATTTTCTTCAATATGTACATGTAGTTTCTTCATAATAAAACATAATTTGATAAGGTTTGAACTTACTAATAATGTGTCAAAAATAGTGTCTTATTTAAACCATGTGATACCAGTTCCATGATGAACAAATGGACTATGCAGAAAAAAGAGAAGTTCCTGATAGAGTCTAACAGAGTGTCGGAAAGGAAGTGTTATTAAGTAAAAATTGCCAGGATACTTAGAAAAGCAATAAATATAGAGGTATTTCTTATGAAACAAATGTGAATATACTTTTAGTGTGGGGAAAGATTTTCTATGTATGAACACAATAGTTGGTGACAGAATGGTAAATATTGTTAAATGTAGTTTTTTTAAAAAAACATAAAAATAGAGAGCAAATATAAACACATAAAATATATTTTTATCAAAATGAGTAAAGGATGCTATCATTATTAAAGAACACTAATAAAGCAAAAGAAACTTACTTTCATATAAATAACTGGGACATGAACTGGCAATTTATAAAAGAATATAGATGAACAAGTAAATATATGAAAAAATATTCAATCTCAGTAATGCCCACATATTTTTTAAAATCCCATTTAGGATCATTGGATTGGGAAATTTTAAAATTAAAAACATATTTTTGGCAATCAGCATTCTTTTCACTTTCTTGTAGGGGTGTATATAAGCAAAACCTTCCTGAAAATCCATTTTAAATGAATTTTTAAGAGCCTTAACAAAGGCATTTCTCATCAGTCCTGTGAAATACAAAGAAATGAAGTCAAAAGCATGCACAAAATGGCCATTATGCTATTATACTCTTTATAATAGCAAGATAGTAGAAACAGCTTCTCCAAGGAATGAAAATGTTTAAATAAATTAAGAAAAATCTATTTTCTTAAGAAAGTGGAAACTGAAGCAAGAATTAAGTTGCTTAAGTTTCACTCAGGAGGTGTCAGCCCAGTGTATTGGGGGTGAGGAAAAAAAGGAAATGAGTTAAGATCCAAAGCAATGTCAAGCAGTGCATTGCTGCATTTGCTACTGCTTCAAATAAGCCACAGAGACAGAGGAGATCATTCTGGAGGCATGTTTACTTAGCATATAAGATCCTTCTGGAAGGGTAGTCAGTCCTGGGAGTGGACCACCAGAGAAAGAAAGGAGGGATACTTATGTGCCCTGCTGTCTTCCGTTTCTTATTTCCTGCTGGCCAAAGTCCATCTCAGGGTGGCTAATCCCCCTCTAATTTGGTGAACACTCTGGAAGCTGGATTCTGCTCTTCACAATGTATTGTTTCATCCAAGTTCAAAAAGGGGATGAATGATCTGGAATGGCTTGGCCACCACCCAGGAAAGTGAAAGAAGGAGATGGTCAAGGAAATATGAAAAGGCACACAAGGCTGGAGTTCCAGTAAAATCTAGATGGATAATGATCATGGAATCCTTACAATCAAATTTTCTAAAAATAAAGAATGGCACAGAAATGTTCATGGAATTATGTTAAATTTTAGAAAAGAGGGGGAAAATGGCTGTAAGTATGTTAGGAACCCAAGATCATGAGATAGATACATGAACATATAGATATTCTGATGGATATATCAATAATCTAGAAGCAAATTTACTAACAGTATGTTGCTTCCTGTGTAAGGTGACTTTTAGCTTAAGATTATTTTTCCAAATAGTGCCTGCAGTGTTCAAAAATTTTACCATGACTTTGTATTACTTTTATAGTTAGAGTTAACCTGAAGCATGTATTAAAAAAACGCAACTAAAGTAGTTACAATGGGATCTGATTTTGCTAAATTTTAATAATCTTTCAATATACATATTAAATTTCAGGAAACTTCAGACACCAGAATAAAGACTCCATGGGGATGTATAAAATACAGAGTTTAAAAACCAGTTGATGTGACAGATGTTCCTTTTCCATCGTGTCAGATGAAAATAACATTATACCTTTTTTAGGAAGCATTTTTTTGAGTAAAGCTCTCTAAATCATCTATGTAAGTTTGGCATAATAGATAAAATAAGAAATTATTTCACATTTGTGGTCTCAAGAACATTTAAAAACACAAAATAAGATCATTTGTCAGTTGTAGTTATGCTTTTAGTAAAATAATCTCTGGTACTTTAAATTTAGATTATGTTAAAGAACTGGACAAAATTCAAGGGCATTGAATGAAGGTGTATCGTGACATAATTTACTTTTAGATGACGAATGGAAAAGGAGACCAAACGTTTTAGCGTTTTTATAGTTTAACCAATTCTATATTTTTCCACCTTTATTTTGATCAGATTTACACACAAGTAAGCTTTTAAAGCAAAACAAAAGCTAGCCTTTTGCTTAGATGTGTTTTGAATTAGATAGAATAATTTTTGAATGTCAGTAAAATTTTCTAAAGGCTGGTTACAGGTGTTTATTTTGTTTTGTTTTCAATTTGTTTGTTTTCTGAAATTTCACCAGCACACCAAGAGCCCTAGATAATGCTTCTGAAGCAGGGGGAAATGAATGGGTAACAAAAAGAGAGATCATAATACTAACAGCAAATATGTGAAGAAAACTTCATAATTGTCAGCTATAGTTCTCAGTGCTTCACACACATTAGTAACTCATTTAAGATGGAGAAAATTCTGTGAAGTGAATATTATTATTGTCATTCCTGTTTTACAGAGAAACAGCTAGTGAGTGGAAGATACAGGATTTGAACTAAAAAGACTGGCTCCAAAGGCTACTGTACTAACCATTATAACACCTACTACCTTTCACTGTCATTTGGCAGTTCCTGGAAAATCAAAATTATACATTTCATAGAAAATATTCTGCCATGAAGAATCTCTTCCACTTTGCTCTGGTGCAGATGCCTAATTATTGCTGACTGTTTATGTTACAGATATCTTCAGAGCTGAGATGTTACATCTGCTTTACAGTCCTTCTTTCTATGAAGTACTGCCCAAACCATGAAAAAGAAGTAATGATGTTGATTTGCCTCATTGCTCTGTTTTATTTCTTAGTACACTTCTCGTAGGTAATGCGACTAAATATTATAACCTTTTAGTCTTTTATTGTATTTTACCATTCCAGATTTAATGCCAGAACACATGACATTGATGTAAGCAAATTTGTCAATAACATGTTTACAGTTTACAGTTTGACTTTTCAATTTACTATTCATTTCAGAGAAAGAAAACTTATAATTTATCATGTTTGTTCTAAAGTCATACATTTTACTACCAATATATGCAAACCATCTAAGAAAGTATGTAACTTTTATTTATGCAATAAATAAAATTATAAATTTATAATTCTAAATTATCATGAAATTATAAAGCTATAAAGTTAAGTGTAGTGATAATTTCAGAAACAAATGCTTGGTAATTCCTTTTAATTTAAATAGAGAGAGGAACATAAAATAAGATTGAAATAAAGTGATAGAAGTAAAATAATAGTTCCAGAGACTGGCATGGCACTCACATCTTCAATATAATCTGACTGAACAACTGAAAAAAAATTAGGTAATATCAAATAAAACCGATAACAAATGTAGAGGGAAAGATAGGGCCAATCATACAGTTTGCTTAAATAGAGACAGGAAGTCCTTATGATTGCTTACTCAACTTTCTAAGTTTTAAAATAAAATGATATACATGTAGACAAAAATAATACAGGAAGTACCCCCAAAAGACCCCAAGTAAAGTAAATCAATGAATAGTGTTTGTATTCCTAAAATTAAGATTAATAACAGTAGCACTGGAAAAAGCAGACGTTGGATTTGTCAAATTAAAAGATAAACTTCTTGAAGAATCAAACTTGACAGCTTGGTATACCAGAATGAAAAAAGAAACACAGAGAAAGTTTCATTCTTTCATTTTATATTTAGAGTATTGAATATTTTTAGATACTCATTATCACAGTACTACTTCTTGATAAAAATAGCACAGGGTATTGATTATTGCCTTATTTTGGGGTATTTAGATTTTCGTCAAATTTTCTTTTATTATACTAGGATAAACTTCTTTGAACCTAGATCTTTTTCCATATCTCAGATCATTTCTTTAGGACACAGTCCAAGAGGTTTACTGAGATATATTTTAATATAGATGATATAATTTCCAGTGGCCAGTTAGAGGAGTAAGCTGTGACATATTTATCATTTTTTGAACAACACAACTTAATCATGTAAAAAAATTTATCAGATATTCTGATTGTCTCTCCAGTTGAGTCATTTAACTTGGAAAACCTCTACATTGTTGAATTTGCAATTTCCATTTGAAATATCTTCACAAGCACTTTTCTATGACATTAGCGGTGACTACACTGACTTGAAAGGTTCTTCTTTTTATAAAAAATGTTTTTAAAGGGTTTTTAATTACATTTTTTATAGAACATGTCTGTCACCTGTCAGGCAATGTGATTAAAAGCAGGAAAAATTGCTTATTTGCTTGATATAGAGCACAGCATATTCTAAGCTAAATACATGTTTGTGACCAAATTCATGTGCTATAAACTGCTAGCCTTAAGAATAAAATTATATACTTTATTTTTATTTTATCCTATGTTTATTAAATTTAGAATGCAAATGAGACCTGGTTATACTTCAGTATGTATGCCTTGAGATTAAGCTGTCAGTCCTAAAAGTAGTGACACTGCACTGTTTATGAAAAACATGATACTATGGTTAAAAGAAACAAAGCTAAGCAACAAAAACAAAAAGAAAAACTCTCAAAGGCCATCAAATTGTTGAGAAAAAATCCAAAGCTCTTATCCAGCCTACAGCACTGCCCCTAGCGGCATGAGCTGCCTCCTGGACCTCATAAGTGCGTCTCCTGTCTCTCCTGCCCGTGCTCCTTCGTCCCACTGCCTTTATCTTTCTCTCCATCCCTCTATCACTTGCTCCCTCTGTCAGGGAACTTCCCCCAGATAGTCACTGGGCGTACTCCCTTAATTTCTTTCAGAGCTCCTGATAAAAGCCCTTCCCTGACTACCCCCTTCATTTTCTAGCCCTTCACCTGCCTTTTCCTTTTTTTTTCTAAAGCATTCCTCTATACCTGACATTATAAAATGTGTATGCTTCTTTATTGTCCTCCTTCTCAATGAAATCTAAGCTTTGTTAGGAGAGAGACTTTTTTTGCGAACCAGTGCACTCCCATCACCTGGAACATTATGCGTCACATAATAGGTTCTCAATATATACCAAAGGAGTAATACGATGCATTCACTGCTGGGGGCCAAAAGTGATGTAGTAGAATCTTTATATTCTCCATGTGAAGTTACTTAATACTCAGACTTTAATTGTGATATGGAAAAAAAATCAGCAGGGTATTGCATAGATTAATGTATGTAATCAAGTGATAATTTTTTAAATCGATGGCAAGTATTTAATATAATAACATCCTATAATAGGTGACATCTTTTGTATGTTGGAAAACATACAGTTAGTTTATTTATTAACTTTTAATGAGTTATTTCCCTGATATTTATCCTCTACTTCCTATACCACTGTCTCCCGCTACCTACCCCATTTGAATGCCTAAGTTCATTGCTTCAGGGGAGGGAGGAATGAGTAAACAGAAAAGAGAATTCAAGTTTCGGGCTTCCCTGGTGGCGCAGTGGTTGAGAATCCACCTGCCAATGCAGGGGACACGGGTTCGTGCCCCGGTCCGGGAAGATCCCACGTGCCGCGGTGCGGCTGGGCCCGTGAGCCGTGGCCGCTGAGCCTGCGCGTCCGGAGCCTGTGCTCAGCAACGGGAGAGGCCACAACAGTGAGAGGCCCGCGTACCAAAGAGAATTCAAGTTTCTTCTGGATGTACACATCCCAAATCTAAAGCCCTCAGGTAGAGGACATACTGAGCATTGATGAAAATGGGAAAAAATCATAAGAATGAGGAACGTTTCTTCATTTTCTTGATATTCTCTACACAAAATATCTTCCAAGTTTGAGGGTGGGGAAAAAACAATAGAGTGATACTCAAAATATAGCATAACAAGTATGAGTCTGCTGTCAACATATCAGGCACATTTGTTGGGTCTTCAGTGGCTGTACCACAAGTCTGTTCTAATTCCTTTGCATTTTCAAGTCCCCGGGAACTTTCATCAAATCTCTAAGAAAAGGGATAAATCCCTAACTGACTGAGAATAAGTTTCTACTACTCCAGTAGAATGAGGATTTTTAAATAAAAATTAAGTGGGTAAGAGAAAAATAAAAGAATTGTATTTTTTGCACAGCTAAGCTCTATATACTGGCTACCCACAATATATATACCCAGTGACAGATTTTCTATGAGAGTAATGAAGCTTACACTTCAGGGTCTCGCTTGCACAAGTGTCTGGGTTCTAGGAGTGCTTGCAGTTCTGGTATGTTCTGGAAACCAGTTTGCATAGAAAGCGTTTATCTATAAGCATTTCTAGAAAATTGTCTAAAGAGACCTAAAAGGAAATGAATCTGAATTGTTAAGGATCCAGCTATTTGTTGTGGTTTCTGTCTTCATTTAAAAATATATATACTTTTGAACATAATTATAACTATATAATTTTGTATTCTTTTTTTTAAAAAGACCATCATATTGTATAAACTTCAGGTTCCACCTAACCTGGGCCCACCCTTGGATGTGCTTGTATATACATATAACTTTAGAAAAATATACAACAGGCTGATGAGTGTATTGACTTTTGGAAAGTAGCTATGGCAGACCAAGCAGAGAAAGGTTTTTCAAATTTTACCTCACATATCTTCAGAATTATTTGCTACATTATGCTTTTTATTTCTTTTTGTAATTCCCTGACAAAGAGAAACAAGATTCTCATTTCTTCAAAATAACTTAGCGTCCAGTAAAAACTGCCAAAATAAAACAAAATGAAAAAAGAAACCAAGTGTTTGGCTTTGGCAGTGAAGGAAAAAATACCACATCTTTCTCTTTTCTTTCACAGCCAAATTTCTATAAAGGAGATTATCATTACTTTTATTTTTAGATTTTATTAAGGTATAACTTACATATCATAAAATTTACACATTGTACCAATTCGATGAATTTTTTAGTGAATTTATGAATGTGTGTAACCAACACCACAATCCATAAATATTCCCATTACTCCCCAGAATTCCCCTGAGCATGTGCCCAGTCTATAAAATTATGATTTTGTAAATCTGTTTTTATTTAAGAACCATTGTCTTCACTTGATCACTTCTTAGTACTCTTCTTACCTCACTCCTTTTGACTTCTACCATGTCACTCATTGAACCTTTCCTTGCCATGGTCACTAATAACTTTTTTGTTATTAAAATTAATGGATGTTTTTCTACTTTTATCTTGATCCTTCAGCTATCCTTGCCATTGTTGGGAATTCCTTGCTTTATGAAACACTCTTGGCTTTTGTGATGGTGAGTCTACCCAATATCTCTTCTTCCGTTTCCTTTCTCCTTACAGATAAGAACTCTCAGATATGACCATGTGATCAGCGAAAATATATAAATTATCAAGGCCATTTACTTTTGGGGAGGTGATGAGATGTAAGAAGTTAGTTAAGCACTTCTGGGAAAGATTTTGATTCCTGATATAGATGTCCATGCTTCTTGCTTTCCCCACTTTGTCCTTCCTGCCTGGAACACAATAGCTTATTGAAGTTTCATAGACCATCTCCCCACCATGATAAGAATGGCGAGGCATAAAGGTACAAATTGCTTGGGATATTAAGGGCATCCTGTAGACTTTTTAACAGCTGTGATCTTCCTTTCTTTGGACTTAAATGAGAGGAAACAAACTTGTATCCTGTGTAAGCCCCTAATATTTTGGTTTTCTCTTACCAATATCTGATTACAGTCACTAACTAAAAATAGCTTAGATGGCTTTTCTTATTTTGAGCTTATGGGTAATGGTGCTACCTGGAAAAGTCTTTGTAGACAAAAATCAGGAATGTTATCTGATGAATTTATTTCTGAGAATATCCTATGATGCAACATCCTCTTCTGTCTTAGAGAAGGCAGTTTTAATGATTGGCCGACCATGGATTTTATGGACCACACTTCCTTACATAAAGACAAACTGGTGCACTGTGGCAGTAAGCAAATTTGTTTAGAAAATTTAGAGAAAAGGTACCATTTGCACATTAGGGTTATGGCCCTGGGAGGAAAATATCCTTTAGCTATCCAAGATACCAAGACGAAGTTCTTTGTAGAGCTATGCGCATTCACCCTTCCTTCCTCTCTCCCTCCTCCTCCTCCTTCCCCTTTCTCTGTGTGTCTCTGTCTCTGTCTCTTTCTTTGTCTCCCTCTGTCTCTCTTTTTCTGGGATTCATTAATAAGCCCAAATGAGCATATAGGTGATGACAGAAAGAGAAGACCAAGTTTCATTTTCCTCACTTCGTAATATAGATTGTTTTAAGCCCAATGAAATGATATGTTTTGGCTGTTATAAAAATATCAGACAGAAACAAAAGAATAACGAGGGAAACTAAATATTGTGAGAAAAGTTTTAAAACATGGTTTTTGTGTTTATAGTGTGAGGATACGAACAATGGCTAAAATTGTTGATGGGAGTCAGAACTGAAACAAATGCATGGAGGCAACTTAGGGATAACAAAAGCCTTATCTTTTATTACCATTGTGCCCAGTGACACTATTTCCATAAATTTCCTAAAATAACAATTTTTCTGAAGCCTATTTGGAGTGGAACCTTGTATTAAAGTTAAAATTTTGCTGAGCATTTATTCTTGTGCACCCCCCAGGCAGTGAATCAAGGTGGTGAGGTGGGGGACTAGCACTCTCTTTCCATAAAAGTTAACAGATAAGTTGTTGTTTTCACAATTAAAAGTTTTTACAATAGTTAAAACCCTTCGCTGCATCCTGTATTTTTCTTTGTATCTACCACAAATTGGTTTGTCTATGACCTAGTTTGGTAATTAAGGACAGGGACAATTTTCTTCCTATATGCAGTACAGTCATTATGTGAATGGCTTGCCATACTAATTTTCCCAGGAAATTTTTTTATTTTTTATTTATTTATTTATTTTTTAACATCTTTATTGGAGTATAATTGTTTTACAATAGTGTGTTATTTTTCCCTCTACAACAAACTAAATCAGTTATACATACACACATGCTCCCACATCTCCTCCCTCTTGCACCAGGAAATTTTTTTAAATGCAAAATCTAATAAATCTGAAATCCCATTTTCATTAATTATATGGGAAAAGCAACTACCCATAATTAGGCCAGAGGAAATATTTTAAATGAAATTTTGATATTTTTTACTTATTGTAAAATCACTCAAAGAAATAGTAATTATATGGGGTGATGCAAGATGTCCCTTAAATAAGTTTTACAAATCTTATAAACATTTTTTCATGTATTTTTAAAATAATGACTTTTTGTGAATGATATCTCTGAAAGAGATTAAGTTTATTATCTTCAATCTTTTTCCAAGAAATCAAGTAAGAAAATTTGGGAGTGCAGCATGACCTGGGATTTCCTTTTTTTCCTGTGTAATGAAAGTATGTCTGGACAGTTATTCCAGAAGACCATTATTTATAGACACCAACCAACCTTCTTCCACATGATCTTCTAAAGTTCTTCAGGGAAGTCCTGTCAGCCTCAAAAACAGAAGATGCAGCCTTGTCCACGGCTATAAGACTCAGCAGGCTTCCTAACATTTGAATAGCGTTGACTCCCTAAGAATTTCAGTTCTGCATTATCTTCTCCCTTTTCAGATATCTTCTTGAGATCTTTAAATAAAGACCATGCATTGGGGTGAATCGCCATAAGCTCAGCACCTCACTCTTTCATTGTGGCTATCTAATCTAGGAGATCAAAATCCCCTAGAACTTTCTAAACATCAGATACCCAGCTTCAGCCACTTAAGGTGATTTTTTTGGAGCCCCAAACAAATTCAACACTCCTGACATTTTTCTTGTTTGCACTGATGAAACAGAGACACATCCCATTTTTTTGGGCCTGCTTCCACTTGCTTTACTCCTCTAATTTTATACTTAAAAGGTAATTTTCGGGCTTCCCTGGTGGCGCAGTGGTTGGGAGTCCGCCTGCTAATGCCGGGGGCGCGGGTTTGTGTCCCAGTCCGGGAGGGTCCCGCGTGCCGCGGAGCGGCTGGGCCCGTGGGCCGTGGCCGCTGGGTCTGTGCGTCCGGAGCCTGTGCTCCGCGGCGGGAGGGGCCACGGCAGTGAGAGGCCCACGTACCGCAAAAAAAAAAAAAAAAAAAAAAAAAAAGATAATTTTCGCTTTATCCTTTTCAGTTTTAATATCTACATATAGTTACCTTTAAAAAATATTTTTAAGCCTGTTCTTTTGACCATGATGGTGTTATCAATTGTATAAAAGAAGATTCCAAACTGAGAAAACACCAACAAATGAAGGTCCTCATTTGGTTGTCTCATAGGCACTAAGTCTAATCAGTTACTGGGCACTCTGAAGCCAAATGATCAGTATAGAACACATGTTAACTTTTGTTCTTGTCCCAGCTCTCCCTGTAGTTTCCCTCTTAACAAGAGTAGGGAAGGGTTGTGCCTATCTTTTTTGAGTCATGACCGTCACATACCTTAGGTTTATAAATATTTTCTTCATTAAAAAATCATAATAGGAAAAAAGTTATAAATGTGTTTTTCATAAAATAAAAAAATATACAAACCAAGTGAATTGTTTGTATATCTTGGGCTATTTTGATGAAAGGATGGTGGAATTTCAATGTTTCCTGAAGAGTACTTGGAGGAGGGCAGTGGCAAGAAAAATGTAGACTTTCACAATTTAAAGGGGTAGTGTTGCTATTCATGAAATTTCTAAAAATCCCCAACAGAGATAAAAATATGAATGGTTACTCCATAAAAAATAAGAAGTCTTCAGCTTGTCATGCTAATTATTCTATTTAATAGAGGAAAAGATTTGCAATTATGGTATAGCAAACTAGAGAACTGTTAAAATACCATTCTAGAGGTTACTGATAAAATGCTATGTGTAAGAAAATAATGAGCAAAAATTACCCCCCAAAATCTACAATTCTGCTGGAAAGTATATGGTGTGCCCATGATGGAACAGAGTCAGTAAAGGGATACTGAAAGACATAAGGCAAACTAGATCATGTGTACAGGCATACTTCATTTTCTTGCCTTTGGGGATAATGCGATTTTTACAGATTGAAGGTTTGTGGCAACCCTTTGTTGAGCGGCTATCAGTGCCATTTTTCCAACAGCGTTTGCTCACTTCGTGTCTCTAAGTCACATTTTGGTATTTCTCAGAATATTTCAAACATTTTCATTATTATTATTTTATTTGTTAAGGTGATCTGTGATCAGTGATCTTTGATGTTACTGTTGTAATTGTTCTGGGGTGCCACAAACTGCACCCATATAAGATGGTGAACTTAATCAATAAATTTGTGTTCTGACTGCTCTACCTACCAGTCCCCCATCTCTCTCCCTCTCCACAGGCCTCCCTATTCCCTAAGACACAACAATAATGAAATTAGACCAATTAATAACCCTATGATGGCCTCTAAGTGTTCAAGTGAAGAGTTGCATATCTCTGACTTTAAATCAAAAGCTAGAAATGATTGAGTTTAGTGAGAAAGGCATGTCAAAAGCTGAGATAGGCTGAAAGCTAGGCCTCTTGCACCAAATAGTTATCTAAGTTGTGAATGCAAAGGAAAAGTTCCTGAAGTAATTAAAAGAGATGTGAGGAAGTTTCAGAAGAAAAGTTTGGAACTAGCAGTGGTTGGTTAATGAGGCTTAAGAAAAGAAGTCGTCTCCATAACATAAAGGTGCAAGGTGAAAGAGCAAGTGTGGATGTAGAAGCTGCAGCACGTTACCCAGAAATTCTAGCTAAGATAAGTAGTGAAGATGGCTACACTAAACAGCAGATTTTCAGTGTAAACGAACAGGCTTGTATTGGAAGAAAATGCCATCTAGGACTTTCATAACTGGAGAGGAGAAGTCAATGCCTGGCTTCAAATCTTCAAAGGGCAGGCTGAATCTCTTGTTAGGAGCTAATGCAGCTGGTGACTAAATTGAAGCCAATGCTCATTTAACATTCCAAAATCCTAGGGCCCTTAAGAACTACGTTAGCTCTACTCTGTCTGTGCCCTGTAAATGGAACAACAAAGCCTGGATGACAGCATATCTGTTTACAACATGGTTTATTGAATATTTTAAGCCCAGTGTTGAGACCTAACACTCAGAAAAAAAGATGCCTTTCAAAACGCTACTGCTTATTGGCAATGCATCTCGTCACCCAAGAGCTGTGATGAAGATGTACAATGAGGTTAATGTTGTTTTCATGCCTGTTAATACATCCATCCTGCAGCCCATGTGATATTATAAGCACATAATCTGAGAGCCTCTCATTAATAAATGATTGGAACTAATATGAGAATTTAACAAAATGACTATTTACAAAAAGCTCATATGTGATTCCTGCACTAAAATTTAAGAACAATAGCTTATTGTCTTTTCTCTAATATAGCAATTGCCCTAAAGTGGCTTCTGATTTCAGTGGACGATTTCAGCTTTTTTTCTGGTGGGTCGACAAGAAGTACTTTCCTTTCTTCCTTTCTTTTTCTTTCTTTCTTTCTTTCTTTCTTTCTTTCTTTCTTTCTTTCTTTCTTTCTTTCTTTCTTTCTTTCTTTCTCTCTCTCTCTCTCTCTTTCTTTCTTTTCTTTCTTCATTCATTTGAACTTTATTGAGGAATAATTGAAAAATATAATTGTATATATTAAAAAATATATATATATATATATATATATGTGTGTGTGTGTGTATATTCCTCCCCACTCCAACACCCCACAGAGAGAGGACAGAGTGAGCTTGCCAAAGAAACTCAAAACTTTAACACTTTCCTTCATGGCACCCAAAATTTTGTTCTCATTCAGCTGGTGATTGATAAGCGTCCTTGACCCTAACCTACTTTAGTGCTCCTGCAAAACAGAACATTTACCTTAAGGCCAGGCTATACACCAGGCCAAAAAAAATCACTTTTTGCTCTCAAATTGTGTGCTGGGGTTGGGGTGAGAAAGAGGGGTTATTGAAGTAGGGGAGCTCCTTGAGCACCTCTTAGCAGTTGACTGTGTGATTCCCCCTGCTCTCAGCCTATGCGCTTTCTTCTGTGAACACACTGGGCTACAAAACCAGACCTATGGTGAACCAGGAAGGTATACACCCCACTGGGGAAGATGAGCGGACATCAGAAAAGTCTCACCTGCACCTTCATGAAGGTGATTCTCCAAAAGTTCCAAAAGCCCCTGCTAGAGTATCTGAGACACATAGTGATAATTTGATATACATATATATTGTGAAATGATTACCAAGATCAAGATAATTAATGCATATATCATCTCAAATAGTTAACTCTTCTGTGTCTGTGTGCTGAGGATGCTTAAAATATACTCTCAGCAACTTTCAAGTATTCCATATCATTAACTATAGTTAATACTGTATTAACTGTAGTCACCATGCTATACTTTAGTTCCTCAGAACTTATTCTTATAACTGAAAGTTTGTACCATTTGACCTACATATCCCCATTTCCCCCTCCGAGCCCCTGGCAACCACCAATACAGACAATGGAATATTATTCAACCGTGAGAAAGATGGAAATCCTGCTCTTTGTGACAACATGGATGAACCTGCAGGGCATTGTGCTAAGTGAAATAAGCATGACAGAGAAGGACAAATACTGTATGCTATCACTTGTATGTGGAATCTAAAATTTTTTTAAGCTGATTTCATAGAGACAATTTCAGCCTTTAATGATGATCCCATTAAACCTCACTCTGTTCTTTAAAACATCTTTACTCACTTAGAGACTGAGGCAACTGTTTTGCTAATTTTTTTCTTTATACAGCATCCTGAACTATGTTGGAATGGTTCTTTTCTCATGTCAGGGAATCTAATACTCATCACAGATGTGTCTCAGGTTCTAAAAGAGTACGAGAGCATGGCTCTCCACTGCAGTACTCTGCAGGAGGCTTCTTCCTTGATAATTCTAAGCAGGGCCTAGATTTGTGTAGCACTGTAGTTGTAATCACTCTCTCTATGTACGTGTGTAAGAGTAATCAACAGAAAGTTTTATAAGCATTTTGAGAGGAAGTGCAAATTTCAGATTGGATCTTAAATGAATTTGACTTGGCACTGCACAGAAATCATGGATGCCATGATGATGACTGTTTCTAAATCACAAAGAGGCACCTCTTTTCTCTCCAGTGGAGTGAGGTTTTGCTGCACATTGTTTTTTTATCCACTTACAAACTTCATTTGAATTTCAAATAAAATATCACTGATGTGTTGGCCAAGGCAAATTTCTTTAGTTACTATTTTATTTTAAAAACTCTGAACTCCTTGACAAGCTAACATTTCCCTAGGAAGTTTTTTTTCCCCCTACTTTCTGAGAAAATTAAGTTCAGTTGTCTTCTCTCTTTTCAAAACTGCAAAATTCCCTCCTCCAGGAGTCTAAACTGATGGCCTTACCTCATATTTTACAGGACAGAAAGTCAAGGCAATAACATCAAGCTCCCCATGCCCATCCATCTTCACACCACCAAACCTGCCAGGTTTCTTGATTGAATTCATACCATCTGGTCTGATCCTCCAAAAGGGCATCCCTCCACTGGTGTCTAGATCACATCTCCTTCAAGAACTTGAATCCTAGTATTTTCCACAGTTCCCTACATCATTCATTTCTTTCTCACACCTAGATGTTTACCGTCAGTATAATTTTTTCTAATATTCTTCACCTTAAAAATAAAGTTATAACAATGATCCCTTAATTGTACATCTGGTTCCAACTGTTACTCCATCATTTAAACTCTTCATAGCAAAACTTCTGGGAAGACTTGCCTGTGCTCACCATTTTACTTGTTCTCCTCCTGTATACCCTTCAACCAGTGCAAATATGGCTTATACTCTACCTCTGTTCTAAAAATGTCCATAAAATTTTACTTATTACAGAGTTAAGTTTCCTGTTAAAAGATCAGTGGTTGAAAGAAAGCAGCTATGCATGAATATTTTGTACAGTTCCTAAATACTAAGCACTTTACAATTTAGTTTGTCAGAATGTCTCCCTTTGTAAAATTTCTTTTTTTTAAGAATTTACTAAATGTTGTCCTTTAAAATTTCATCTTTATTTCAATTTACACTTTTTATTGCACTTTTATTAGAAGCAGCTTACCAGAAGCACAGCATTGAACAAAACAGTCAAAGAAACGATGAAAGAAAGAACATTTTCAAAAGGTCACAAATAATGAAAGTTACTCAGCATGGATCACAAAATAAGCAGAGACTTGAAAAACCAAGGGAGCTGAGTTATTTCTACTGATACGATAAACATTACCAGAATTATTATGGCTACTAAAGTTAAAGATTTTATCATGGATCTCTTGACATAATAAAAAATAGTTTTCTATTTTTTAAAGTAATTTTAGATTTATAGAAAACTTCCAAAGATAATACAGAGTTTCCACATACCCCTCACTCAGTTTCCCCTAATGTTAACATTTTATATTACCTTGGTATATTTGTTAAAACTAAGAAACCAACATTGATTCTTTACTATTAACTAACCTGTAGACTTTATTCAGATTTTATCACTTTGTCCACTGATGTCCTTTTTCTGTTCCAGGATTTTATCCAGGATACCAAATTGCACTTAGTCACCATGTCTCCTTAGGCTCCTCTGTTCCGTGATAGCTTCTCAGCCTTTCCTTGTCTCCTATGACCCTGAAAGTTTTGAAGAGTACTGGCTAGGTGTTTTGTGGAGTGTTCCTGAATTTGGGGTTGTCTGCTATTTTCTTCATGGCTATACAGAGGTTATGGGTTTTTTCTTGTAGCATACTGGAGGCATATGATATCAATGTGACTTTCTTGCTGGTGATATGGACCACCAACACTTGGTTAAGTGGTGTAGGATTTCTTTACTGTAAAGTTATTCTTTTTCTTCTTTTTATATTCTATTTTTTTAACACAAGGCACTAAATCCACCCATACTCAAAGCGAGAAGGGAATCAAAGTCCATCTCTTGACAAAAGGAGTATCTACTTATGCTGTTTGGAATTATTCTATAGGGGGATTTATCTCTTACCCCCAGTTTATTTACTTGTTCATTTATTTATATCAGGATGGACTCATGGATCTCTATCTGATACATTAGGCTGTGATGTCATACCACATTATTTGGGTGTTTTGTTTTTGTTTTTGTTTTGGTCAGGTTGTTCCAGCTTTGGCCATTGGGAACTCTCAGTTGTTTCATGTAACACTTTGATATACCCTCATCCCTCTTCCTTACTATCTGGAACTACAGGATGCTGCAGGTTTATCTTGAATATACCCTGCCTTGAAGGGGCCAGTATAGTTTTTATCAGACATTTCTCCAAGGCTCCCTGGTGCATTTTATTGCAGAATGGTATTCGAAATCTGGGTGCTTGGTGGTGCTCATTACTTCTGGGGTGTCACTGCTGCCAGGGCCTCTCACTGGAGAGAGCTATGAAATATATGTCAGTATACTGACCCATGTATACACACATTTCTATAATTATTTCTGCATTTATCCACTTTTATATAAATTATGCTAACCAAATAGTGAATTCATAATGATATCTCCAACTCTAATTCAGTACTGCAGAGTTTGTCTAACTTTTACTCCTTGCATATCTATAATTTCCCCCTCTGACTATAAGAAACCTGGTTTTCACCATCCTTCATCCATTTACTTATTTATTCAACCTGAGACATATATGTAAAGCAGATTGAGAATTATTAGTTAACCTGAATTGTTGTGAGAAACAAATTTGCCAACTAGAGTACAGTTTTTATATACACTTCTTTTGTCTTTAGCCTTACAGTTGCCCTCCAAAACACCACTTGACCAAGTTATTTAGCTAACTTCTTTTCCTCTCACTTGCTTCAGTGAGGTTATGTCATACATTTATAACAGTTAGTTCCATTTGTCATAGTGTGTATTCCATTATGAGATCCCCTGACATCCTGGTTGAATTTCTTTTAGTTTGCATATATTAAAGTTTACTCTTTTTGATGTACAATGCTGTGAGTTTTGACAAATGCATTGAATCATATATCCACCACTCCAGTAGCACATAGAGTAGTTTTATCACCCTAAAATTCTACAGGGAGTTTTTTGAGAGGGAGCTACTACTGTGAGATAGCTCATGGAATAAAACCTTCCCCCCAAATATTTGCTTTTATCTGATGATGTTAAGTTAAATTTACTTCCACATTTCTAAAAACATTTAAAAAATTTTGCAGATACACTTGCTCACTAAGAATTCATAAGTGTAAGCTTTTAAACAATATTCATGAGTGTGACTATCAATTACCACTTACTAATCTCAGAGGATAACATCTGAGACCCAAACCTTGTCTCTTACTTAGAGAGCAACACAGTGTAGAAAAGAGAGACTACTCTATATGATCCAAGATTTTAATAGTTATGTCTCATTGATCTCAGTCCTTCACAGTGATGATTGTATCTATCAGCTGTGAAAGTCCCTAGAATATCTGGGTCGTTATAGCTTTGTATCAGAGTAATCAAACGAACCAGTTACTCAGGCTCAGCTGTAATTTGAATTTGATTCTAGACAGAGATTCATAAGCAACAACCTTTTCAGCTAATATCACCCAGATCAATGGGTAGCTGAGGGTAGAAGTACTGTCCATTCCACAGCATGTACTGTTTTAATATTTTGTATTTTATTTTTTGTTTTTCTTTGGTTCACTGTTTTGTTGTTTTGTTTGTTTTCCTCGGAGGCCTACAATTCAATTTCGGGAGCTTGAGTTGCTAACATAACTGCCATATAGCTGACAGAAGTCCAAGGTGAGACTGTAGCCACCATAATAGATGAAAGGTGACTCTTAAATGTCATGAAAGAATCGTGAGATATAGGTTCTTAATTTCTATTGTCAACTAAACCAAATTACCATGAACCAAAACAATGATGCTATATACAACTATTTGATGCAATAATTTAGTTGTAAATTTTATGTGAGCCCCTACTCTGCACCTTTTTAGCTCAATGACTTTGGAAAGTTAACTTCTTTTAACAGGAAGACAGGAAACGTAATGGTTTTTATATAGAACAGTTGAGAAATTACACTTCAGTATACTTGATAGTGTTTATGTGTATCTTATTTCCAAAGATGGTTGCTTACATAATGGATTTAGAGATAAAGAGGCTGCTGAAGCTAAGAAAGAAAAATTAACATTATACTTTGAATAAAGCAGCAGGATAGGAAACTGCCCAATCCCCTTCAGATGAAAACATCCCAAACCCCTAGTTCTCCCCAGAACACAGCTTGAGACTAGTGAACTAAGCTCCTTGTGAACCTGGTCTGTCATATATCCATCTCTGAACTCTCATTGTCCAGTAAAGAAATATATATTAAGTGCTCCGTAAGGCCTTTGCTAACTAAATCTAAAAATCTAAACCTCTCATTTTACTGTTGAAGAGACTGAAGTCGAGGTAAATTAGGATAGTGAAGTTCATAGCAGTTGATCACAGGATGGCTAAGATCCAGTCTATTGTAAATTTATTGATTATTCTTTTGGCTCACGACATGGTAGAATGAGCACTGCTGAAGGTTGCTTTTGGACTAACAGAACTCACCAAAATTTTTTTGGCCTGCCATTTAACAATTAGTTTCCATTATATTTTTTTCTATCTCTATTCTTTTCCACACCTGTCGTTTTAAGGAATGGCTGCCAGAAGATGTCTTTTTATTTTTTATTTTGTTTATTTTATTTTATTTTTTGTGGTACGCAAACTGTGTAACTGCTGTGGCCTCTCCCGTTGCGGAGCACAGGCTCCGGACGCGCAGGCTCAGCGGCCATGGCTCACGGGCCCAGCCGTTCCACGGCATGTGGGATCCTCCTGGACCAGGGCACGAACCCGTGTCCCCTGCATCGGCAGGCAGACTCCCAACCACTGCGCCACCAGGGAAGCCCAGAAGATGTCTTTTTAAAAGTATAGTTTGGCATCTGTCATGATTTAATGCAGTTAAATTCTGTGCATAATTAGGAGACAATTATAATATTGCATAAAGGCCACGAGGGCCTACACAGAACTGTCCTGTAGAAATTCCATACTGGAATGAAAATAATTGATGTTGAAAAATTAAACTCAAAAGTGCAGTTTTGTCTGCTTATTTGATAGAATTGTTAGCTTTGCCCGCCATCTCATGGAAGGCTGAAGCAATATTGTATTGCTCTCTTCTATATGCTAATAGGAACAATATTTGCATAAATTAAAATTGTAACAATTACTTCCATTTTCTGGGACCTACACTACCAGCTGGACTTCCACCTATAATCATAACTTTATTTTTCAAATTAATTATTTGACTCCCTATCTATCTATATCCATCTATCTGTCTATATTAATCAAGCCCAACCTTTCTCTTTAGAGGACTTTTACTCCTCCAAATGGCAAATTATCCAAGTAGTAGGGGGACTTAACGTGGTTCAAAGTAGTTGGGGGTGGTTTCATCAGTCAGGGTTCAAACAGAAAAACAGAAACACTGGGGGTGATATGCATATAACAGGTGACTTATAATAGGGACCTGATAGTATGTAATTGTGGGAGCTGGTTAAGCAGTATTCATAAGGCTTTTTTTTTTTTTTTTGTCTTTGCTTTAGGTGCTGGAGCCCGAAATCAGCACGGCATTCAGGAAGGAGAGATAGATGTGAAGTGGGGAAAGCAAGGATAGACTGGAAGCCATGAGGAATAGCTTGGAACCCACAAGGACAGACTGGAACTCATGTTGATCTTTCACTGCCCCCAAACCTCCAACTTTGATGACATGAGTGCCCTGCAGGAGAAGTGGGCACTCTTTTTTATGGAGCTGGTGAAGCTGAAGGAAGATATGAGGGGATGCTGGTACATCTGTGGGCCTAACTGCTGCCTCACACTAAGGTAAGCCAGATCAGTAATAATGTGCCCCTGACCCTACTTTCTGAGCACAAAACAAATAAGGCTACTGTTTTACCTTTGGCTTCCAAATGTCTCTCCAAATGCCTCTTATAGCACAAGCAGTCTCAGAACCATGCAGGGGAATCTGAAGAAAGTTTTAGTTCACAGTACAAAATCCCCACAGAGGTAAACCTGCGGCCAAACATTAGGTGAAAAAAGAACTGGATAATTAATCTGCTCTTGCCGTTGTTCTCACTGCCACTCAGTGTCACCAGAAATTCCAAGTGTGTTTTTCAATGTTTTGTTGATGTTATTGTTAGTATACATCCCACCCAATTGGGCAGGGTTGCCCCAAACTTGGGATTCTAGTTCATAACTCTATTCTCTTTATGGCTTGTTTTAAACCACAGTGCTTGGTTCAAAGTCACTGGGTTCTTTTGGGACTTTTAAGGTCCTTTCCTGACAGCAGACCTTGGTAGGGGTGGCCACAGGCCTCCAGATCCCCAGGCAGTTGTCCCTAACTTTGAATCTCAGTAGGAACTTGGGTCAAGTTATTTTCCATTCCCAAATGTAATCTCATTTTGTAAATTTCTCAACCTGCTTTCAAGGGGCCAGCAATAATATCCATTTTAAGGAATATTATCGAAGAAAAGCCTTGGTCAGGCCATAGAATATTTTATTACATGCTTCTTTCCCAGCGAATATCTGCAAAGAAGGGTGTGTTATACTTCACAGGGGTGTTGGAGGAAAGGCAAGCCTCTGCATTCACTGACACAAATAGCAGGTGTAAAACAAAAATTATATCACTATTGAACAGTAATTGGACATCCAGTGCCAAAACTTACATTAAATAAAGCTTAAAACAAGACATTTTTGATAGCAACTTAACCTTTTATAAACAGTCGAAGAAAGTTTTAAGCAATGCGTGTATGTCTAATGGGATATTTCTTCCAATGCTATCAAAGGTATCTGTAAGTATAAAAAAACTAATTATTGTAACACTGTCATTATTAAAGTTAGCTTAAACATATATTTTCAAATATTAGGAATTCTTATATTCCTGGCTAGTATCTTATAGGAGATGGTAGTCCCAAGGGGACTTTTTGGAAGGTAATCCTGTGGGAGTTCTCAAGCCATGAAAATTCAAGAGAATTGAGAGTGCAGAGTATAAAATGTCATGTGATTAAATATAATGCTTCCCACCCTCCTGTTCTCAAATTAATCAGTATTAACATACAGATTCAGAAAATGTGGACAACCCAAGTTATTTTTTCTAGAAGGATGAATTATCTTGTTAGGAATTTATCTATCCACCTCTCCCCTTTTCCTTTTCTGTGAGAGAGAATGAGGGTGTGTGTGCATGTGCGTGTGCGCGCGCGTGTGTGTGTGTGTGTGTGTATGGCCAAGTGTCAGTATTCAATGAACAAGACCATGGTTTGTTTTATTTTACTTTACTTTTAAAGAGTAAACACATTACTGAAATTTTCAACTCAGTTGAAGAACTTACTTTTTATAATGCACTGCTAAAGATGAAAAAAAGTGATCATTTTCAGAGTGTCAGAAATGAGAATATAGATTCAATAAGGCTATTAATTTTTCCACCAGAATTAGGAACATTTAGAAGTCAACCATAAAAGAACAAAGGAAAAGAAGCATAGATAAATTACTTATGTATTCCCATAGATATAAGGGGTAAAGAGAAAGGAGTAAAGAAACCAAGTGAGGGAGGAAGAATGTGAAGAAGGAAGGGAGGAAGGCAGAGGAAGGAGATGGAAGAGGCAGTTTCTATTGTTGAAAATAGATAAAAGACAAAAAGCAAATCTAGTAAACTAAATCTTAAAGTCCAGCCTTCTGAGGTGATGCCTAGCTGGAGCTGGAGTATGAGGCCTTCAGGACGGCAGGCACTGCACAGGGTCTTGGTTCTCTTCCTCCTCTGACATATCTGAGGGACTGGAAGACTCATCCGACTCTGCATCCATAACACCAACGCCAGGAGCTCCCCAGTGCAACTGATGACCTCTCTGTGTCAGGTGACGCATTAGAACCAAAGCAGGTGGTTGTCAAACAGGTCAGTGTGGTGCAGGCTGTCTTCATCTCGTTCCTGCTTGTTCCTCTTAATCACATTCTTTAAGCCGATAAAGCCAGTGGTAACTTTAGCTGTGGGTGCCCAGATCTTAGCATCGTGGTCTAGGCCACTGGTCGCCATCACAGGTAGGGAAGCATGGGGTTCAAGACAGTTAATGGTCCCTCCTTTATGCCCCTCCATGAACTGAACAATCTGGCAGGATGATTTCTCCCAGAGGAAGATGTGCCCACAATCACTGCCGCTCACGACAAACTCACTTCTGGGGCCATAGAAATTGACACCTTTGACTGTGGCATTGTTTCTGTGCCCCTTGTATCTTTTAACATACTGGGCTCCACCTCAGTGAGAGGAGCTGAAGAGGTAAATATCTTCATCATTGTAACTGGCCAGGAGCTTTGTGCCATCGTGACTGTACACAAAGCAGGTGATGTTTGCTTTAGAATCACAGTTGACTAGGTGATGAGGACAGAATTTCTTAAGTACTCCATTATTATCATTCTCATCAATTTTCCTCTGGTCATAAATTCTTACAAACTGATCTTGTCCACCCACTGCAAACTGGTAAGTATTGGCAGGATTCACATACATTGTGTACAGCCCCATTTTCTTCTCCTTCTCTTTTGTTACCACCACTTTTGAAGCTGGCGGGCCTTGTCCGAGGTCAGTGGTGAAGACAACTGCATCTTCACCTGAAGTTAGGGACTTAAAAGAGGAGTCGTGCTCCAGAGACAACTTGTGGGAGTCTCCCCTGTGCTGGGCCACACACTTAGTATACTTGCAGTGTCGTGTAGCAGATAGCTTTGCTGTGCGTATCTGCTCATCACAGGCACACATGGCCAGGGTGGAATCACCACAGTTGGGAAGGAACTTGGCCTGAAAAACATTATTTCTGTGGCCACTCTCAAAGTCCAGTACAGGCTGCTGACGCACCCAGTCCCACAATATCACTCTAAGGTCATCACTGCTAATGGCCAGCCAGGTGCCACGCTGGTTAAAGTGCACAGTATTGACACAACCATTATGGCCTTCAAGCTCATACTGCAAGTGGAAACGCTGCACAAAGACTCTTGCCCCACAGGCCTGATATACAAATCGGGCACTTGAACCCAGCTGCCATTTTCGAAGAGCATTAAGCACTTGCCAGCGAGGGTGGGGGAGGACAGATGTCTCTGAAGACACCCAATCCTCCAGGGACCGATCCTCGGCTGCTAAATACTGATCAGGGTTAGCCTCATCGCACTGTACCTGAGGCTGCTCTTCTTCTGCCAATTTTTCCTCTTCTTCCTCTCCTAGCTCTTCTTCTAAGCGGTAATGGGGCTGGTTTCTATCACTGGTTAAGAAATGTTCAGCATCTTCTATTCTTTTGAAGTCGATGTCTTCTCTTGAACTTTCCATGGCTGTGCTTTGACTTTCTTAACTGGCGTGGCTGGAAGTACCCCCATCGCCAGTACTGTCACCATTTCTGGTCAAGCTCATTTCAGCGTCTGAGCAGGCCTCTCTCCCTGCCTCTGCTCCAGAACGCTCCTCAGCGCGATGGGACAGGCTTCTGTTCTCTAAGTCTGGTAGGCCATCTGTGCTGCTCACGTTGTCAGACATCTTCAATGATGCGTGCTCTAGTCGGTCTGGAGTGAGTAAAAGTCGTAGAAGCCTGAGGAAGGGAGTAGGCTCACCCCGGGGTGAGACAGGCCGGCAGCGAAAAAGTAGGCCTAGCGCCAAGACGCTAACCAAAGGAGGCCAAAGGGCAGGGGCAATTTCTGGTTGAGGCAGTTTCAAGTATGGAAGCTGGTGAGGTTCGGAAGACTTCGTCCCATCTCGAGTCTCGCGGTATTTCAAGACTGCTTAGAGTTTTCCAGAACCTAGAGAGTTCGACCCCAAACCATTTGACATTTGCTGCTGTGCATACTATTCTGTTGAAGATTGAAACATACTGTGCTTTGGAAGACATTCTTATTAGAGATCCATCAGCAAAAGTGATCCTCCCTAGGCAAAACAGTTACCATAAGAGTCTCAGTGCTTTGTTTGAACGTAATGTACAGTATGAAATGAAGAAATAGGCAAAAGCAATGAAAGATTGCTAAGGTCCCCAAGCTAGTGAGTTCCTGACCTACAAGAAATATCTTCAGCAAATCAAGCAGCTTGAGGGAAACCTTGAGAGCTCTAATTGGTAGAAATGGCATAGGGTTGACGTAAAATACACGATGACTAGTTCATTAAATTTTAGATTAAAAAATGAATACTTTTTTTAGTATGAGTAGATCCCAAATATTGAATTAGACATAACTTCTACTAAAAAAATTCATTATTTATCTGAAATGCAAGTTTAACTGTGTCATGTATTTTTATTTGTTAAATCTGGCAGACTTTCTTAGTGAGAAGAGTAATTTATTCCTTCAATGTAATCAAAGGCAAAATCAACTGGTCAATTTAAAGTAGACATTGAAATGAGTAACTACTTCACCAATTTGAGATAGAAGCACAACCTTTTTTCTCTTTCCAGCAGAGATTCTATATATTTATTTGGAGTTAATTCAATTTAAGACACTTAAGGAACACCAACACAATTTTATAAAAAAAAAAAAACTGTGATGTTATAGAACTATCTAAATATTTTAAATATCTCCCAAAATATGTCAGAGGCTTTTTGGGAGCTTTTAGGGGAAAAAAGGCAGCTCTTTTAGAGACAGTTAATTGGCATTGCTCTATTAACGTCAGAGCTTCTCCAAATGAATTATCTAAGATGATGTCAGTAAATGTTTGAAGGGCTACAGTAAACTGCTGACTAAAAATGCTGGAATGAGGAAAACAAGGTTTCCCTCAGAGTAATTGCAAGATCAATGTAAAATCGATTAAACATAGAAGCATAAAGTCTCCTAAAAAGAGAGAATGGTTCCAAGGCTAATAGTAATGGTAAGACACATAAAAGAATATTCATAACAATTTGTAAAGAGTAGCACAGCAACCTGAAAACCACCTGAGAGACCCATCAAGAGTAGCATGGATAAGTAGACTAGCATACATTTCTATAATGGAATAATGTAAAAAAGTGAGGACTAATGAATTTAAACTAAATACATCAACATGGATAGATCTGAAAAACACGATGATGAGTCAAAACACAAGTGACAGAACAATGGTTAATAATTTCATTTTCATACCTAACATTATAATTTTCATATGTAATAAGACTATTTTAAAAGGCAAGAAAACAATTGACTCACAATTCAGGATAATGATTACTTATGGAGGAAAGAAGGAAGTTAAGATCTGGTAGAGAGGAAGCTCCAATAATTCTTGGTAATATTTATAGCTCACTGTGGATATAGGTATATCCTTATTCTTTTAATTATTTATTGCCTGGCTTACACATTTGTGTATCCTTTTCTATGTATTATATATATTGCATAGTAGTTTTTTTTTTTTTAAGAGATAATGTTCATTAACAAGGGGTCTTGCTCGGCCATGGAGTTCAAAAACAGGAAAACCAGAGCATCAAACCCTAGTATGCCCATGCTGGCATTGTCCAGGAGAAGAAGCCTTATTAATTCGCTTTGGAAATGTCTCATTGCAAGGAACAGTTCCATTGTTAGAGGTTCAGTCAGGTTATTTCAATCTGATGCTATTGTATTAGTTTGACTTTTTTCTACATGCTCATTAAGCAAACTTTGGCTATGAATTAGCTTTTCATTTAAATTTTCATTTAAGTTTGCTTTGAATTAAATTAATCCACTTGGTATATTTCCATTCCCATTCGTTCATTTATTCACCACAAATTTATTTAGCACTTCTATGCATCGTGTACTGTTCTAGGTCCTGACAATACAGTGGTGAATAACAGTGTTAATCCCTTCACTCATGGAGTTTATAATACAGTGGAAAAAAGAGACAATAGATAAGTCAATATAGAGATAGAGCATATGAGGCAGTGGTGAAATGTATAAAGAGAAGTAAAGGTGTGGAGAGAAATAAAGGTGTGTGTAAGTAGGTATAGACTGGAGGTTGTTATTTCAGATAGTGCATTCAGGAAAGGTCTCCTTTATGGGGTGACATTTAAGTAGAGAGCTGAATGAAAAGAGAAATGCAGCATGCAAATACCTAGGATAAGAACATTCCTTATACAGTGACATTGAGTGCAAATGCTCTAAAATTGTAGGACAATGTGAGTGTTCATGGAACTTCAGGGAGGCCACTGTGTCTGAAACAATGCAAGTAAGCACTAGGGAGAGTGTCAGGCAATGGGACTGAAAGAAACAAAGGCCAGTTTAACAGAGCCTTGTTATCCATAATAAATAATTTTAATTTTTATTTCATTCTGTGTGTACTGGAAAGCCTTTAGAAGCTTGTGAACATGGCAACTGCCTTATCTGACTTGCTTTTTAAAAAGAGGATACTGGCTGCTATGTGGAGAATAGAATGGGGTAGCAAGAGAGAGCAGAAGTACTAAAATATTGATCTAATCCAGATGAGAAATTAAGGTGGCTTAACCTAGGATGAGGATAGTGCATGTCGTGAAAACTGGTTAGGTTTGGAATACATTTTGAAAGTAGAAATTACAGCATTTACTAATGAGTTGAATGTGAGTGTGAAGTGGATTAGTCAAGCTACTAGGAAGAAGCACATGTCACTTGGGCAATTTTAAGCAGTTCAGTAGGTGTTTTTTTTTTCAAAGGTGAGAGAAGGCTGTAGGGAAATCACAAGGGAACAATCAGGATGTCAAGGATATTATGAACAGGAAGATATTATACCCTTAGGCCTACAGGTGTGGAGGAGAGAGAGCAGTTATCAAAAAACCTGAGACAGAAAGGGCAGTGTGGAGAGTCTGACTTGACAGGAGCTATCATTAGCCGTCCTTCAGAGCACCTGCAGGTCACGAGCCAGGGAAACGTATCCCCCAGATTAATTTTTCTCCCTCTGATCTCCTGATGGTACTTCCCACTGAGTCATGTGAAGAAGGTAAGATTTTATATCCTGTAATTTTACTGAATCTATTAGTTCTAACAGTGTGTGTGTGTGTGTGTGTGTGTGTGTGTGTGTGTGTGTGTGTGTGTGTAGTCTTTAGAAGTTTTCATATACTGTATAAGATCATGTCATCTGCAAGCAGATAATTTTACTTCTTCCTTTCCAATTTGGATGCCTTTTATTCATTTTTTCTTGCCTAGTTTCCCTGTCTAGGAGTTCCAGTACTATGTTGAATAGAAGTGTCAAGAGTGGGCATCCTTGCCTTTTTCCTGATCTTAGAGAAAAAGCTTTCAGTTTTTCACTGTTGAGTGTGATGTTAGCTGTGGAATTTTCATATATATCACCTTTATTATGTTGAGACAAATTCCTTCTATAACTAGTTTGTTAAGAGTTTTTATCATGAAAGGGTACTGAATTTTGTCAAAAGATTTTTTGCATCTATTGTGATCATGTGATTTTTATCCTTCATTGTGTTAATATGGTTTATGACATTGATTGATTTGCTTATGTTGAATCATCCTTGCATCCCAGAGATAAATCCCAGATGTTCATGGTGTATCATCTTTTTAATATGCTGTTGAATTTGGTTTGCTAGCTTTTTGTTGAGGATTTTTGCATCTGTGTTCATCAGGAATATTGTCTTACAGTATTCTTTTCTCATTGTGTCTTTGTCTGGATTTGGTATCAGGGTAAATAACAGTGAAATATTCAAAACGGAAATTAAGGAAACAATCTCATTTACAATAGTATCAAAACAATAAAATACTCAAGAATAAACTTAACCAAGGAGGTATAATGAAAGCCATAGAACATTAATGAAAGAATTTAAAGACACAAATAAATGGAAAGACATCCCATGTTCATGTACTAGAAGACTTAATATTGTTTAAATGTCCATACTACCCAAAATGATCTACAGGTTCAATGAAATTCCTATCAAAATTCCAACAGTCTTTTTTTCAGAGGTGGAAAGACCAAACCTCAAGTCCACATGGGGAGTTCTAGAGATCTATTTACAACATTGGACCCATAGGTAACAATACTGTATTTTACACTTGACGTTTGGTCAAGGTAGATTTATGTTGTGTTCTTACTAGAATAAAAACACATAAATAAAAAAAATTTTAAATTAAATTTAAAAACAGAAAGGAGGAGAATAAATCTGGATGAGCAAATATAAGCTACCTGGTCCCTGGAGGGTAAATACAAATCAATGATAACTCCTAAGTGTCTTCTAGGAACAGTGAGTGAATGGTGGTGAAATTTACTAAAATGAGGGCTAGGTATGGCGATGGAGGAATCAAGAGTTCTGTTTTATTTATATCAAGTATAAAAATGCACACTTAACACTGGGAAAATAGAAATATTGAGTTGACAATTGGATACAGATGTCTGGAGTTTATAGGAGAGATTATAAATATAAATTTGGAAGTCATTAGCCACTGAGAATAAAGTATATCACTTAGGGAGTGAGTACACAGTGAGAAGAGCAAAGATCTGAGGATTGGGTACTGGAACACTCAAATATTTATTTTAGTAAGAAAAAGCAAATCCAAATATATGGAGCAGAAAGAGTGGCCAGTTATGTAGGAGAAAAACATGAGAAGATGAAGAAAGTGTAGAAACTATTTTACAAAGGAAGCATAGATCAACTGTGCCAAATACTGCTAAGAGGTTAAGATAAGGCCTGAGAACTGACCATTGGATTTGGTAACAGGAAGGTAACAAGTCACTTGTGACTTGTTACCTTCCTGTTACCATACATTACCACGATGTTATATGCTAGTGACAATGATTTAGTAGTAAGGGTGAAAACTGATAATGCAGTGAAGATAGGAGAAGCTTTAGGAGAAAAGCCTTAAATAGGGGAGAGGGAATAGGATTCAATGCACAGATAGAGGAATTGTAACAGGAGGGGAGACAAAATATTTAGTACAGAGGCAAGTAGGTTGTTAGATCTGGTGGTGGAAGAATGTGCACACTCTTGTAGTTGCTTCCATTCTCCCAGTGAACAAAGAAGGAAGGATATCAGCTATGAATAAGGGAGATTAAAGCTGTGCTGGATCTTTGAGGCAAAAAACTTGTGAAATAGTCAACTCAGAAAATGGGAGAATGAGTCCAACAGGGATATGGAGAACAGTTGCCTGGAAGAAGAGAGGGTCCACTTGTGGTTTCATACCCTAAAGGTAAATAAGATAGCATGATTATTGTTTTTCTCTAACTATTTTAGACACTTGAGGACAGAAGTAGAGTAGGCAAATACCTGGATTCAACTAAATTCTGAATTTTTTGCTGGTTGAGGATAATGGAGAGTTGGGGGGCAAAGGAGCTTAGATTCTATATAATGAAATTATTATAATAATGAACCTTGAAATTTAACTATAAAAAGACAATTGAAGGACTTCCCTAGTGGTCCAGTGGGTAAGACTCCTTGTTCCCAATGCAGGGGGCCCGGGTTCATTCCCTGGTCGGGGAACTAGATCCCGCACACCACAATAAAAGATCCCGCATGCCTCAACTAAGACCTGGCACAGCCAAAATAAATAAATAAAATAAGTTTAAAAAAAAGACAATTGAGAACAAGAGGAGGAAGAGGAAAAGGGCGAATTTGATAGGATCAGCAGATTGGAGGTCCCGGTGGAGTCAGCTTTTGATGGGATCAGCAAGTGTGTTCAACCGTAGAGGAACTAGAGTTCCCTTTTGCTTCACTACCTTATGGCCTGTAAGTATATATGAAGTTTGGGAGAACAGGGTGACCCAGAGCCCTATAATCTGTACCCAAGCTATTAAAGCAAAAGCAATTTGATTAAAAGATTAAAGTAATTCACTCTAAGATATGGCTGACTGATAAGCTATTTCCTTAATATGAGAGGAACTTCCTACTCTAGGACAGATATTTTTTAGAAGAAACCTTCCAGAGCTATTTGAATATCCCAGGAAATTATTACAACTACTCTTACCAACCAGCAATGTGGCAGCCTGATTCTGAAAGTGGCAAAGAGGGGCCTTTATCTGATTGCCTCACTGGGTTTGGAGATGCAGGAGACAGTCATTTCTAAAATGACCCCCATCACATAATGAGCTTGTCTTGTTTTCTGCCCTCATGGATGCAACACCCCCCTGAGGGAGACAGATTTGTAAACCAATATCATGAAATGAAGTCCATACCAAGATTAATAGAGATTTTACTATGAAGATTTCATAAGATGCTGGCAAAACTTACATTTAAATGTGCGTCCTAGATTTTAGAATTACCTATTCAAAATTTTAGGAAGCCCAGAAGCTTCAGGATGCCATTTGGAACCAAAGAGAGAAAAAAAAATCTTTATATTCTAGAACAAATTCCATCATAAACAAATAATTAAAATAGCTAAATGTATGCTAATCGATTATTATCAGAGGGTTCTAGAGTGAAAGTAGAGTGACAGGAGAGACTGTTTTGGTGTAGACATAGAGTTTAGATGGGTTTCCAGGAAAGGTATTTGAGCATAACATGGAAGGAAGAACAGCGGAGCAGCACACAGCCACCTCACATGAGTTTTCTTCTGGGCCCTTGTGTATGCGTGCTTACGCTCCTCTGCCTCATCCTCATTCTGCCTCAGTCCCTTTTCTGTGTGGAATCTGGCAAGGAAGCAGTTGGAGATTAACACATGGTCTGTGACAGGAGGGAAGAGATGGCATGACATCTTTTGGGAAATAGAAAGTCTTGGTATGATTGGAGCACAGAGTCAGTGTAAACAACCGGCCAGCCTATAACTTGGAATGCTTTATTGCAGCAATTCTCAAACTTTTTGGCCTCAGAACCCCTTTGCATTCTTAAAAATTACTGTGACTCCCAAAGTACTTGTACTTACATGATTTACATCTACTGATATTTGCCCATACTAGAAATGAGAGCTGAGAAATATTTAACTATTTGTTAATTTATTTATTTCAAACAAGAATAATAAATCCATCACACATTAACATAAATAATATGTTTTTAGTAAAGGTAATTAATTTTTCCCAACAAAATAAATTTAATGAGAAGATTGGCATTGTTTACAATATTGCATTTTTTTAATTGTCTGGTTTAATAGAAGACATCTGGATTCTCATATCTGCTTCTTCAAGCAATCTGTTGCAATATCACAGGTTATTCACTGTCTAGAAAACTCGACTGTACATTTGTGAGAGAATGAGGACCAAAAAGGTAAATAACAGTTTAAGATTATCATGAACATAATTTTGACCTTTCAGACCTACTAAAAGGGTCTCAGGGACCCATCCTCACTCCCCATGAGTCCCCATGCGCACTTTGAGAGCTGCTGCTTTCTTATAAAGGCATATAGAGAACAAGTTGGATTTTATCTAGTAGATGATGCATAAAAACAAATAATTTAAGCAAAGATTGGATTTGCATTTAAAATGATTACTCCCAGTGTGGGAAATAAGTTGGATAAAGGCGAGGTTAGATGTTTGGAAACTAATTAAATTTGAATAATTTCTTACATTCTGTCTAATATAGGACTCTTTTACAAACACATGTGTAATACTGGTTATACTTTTTAATGTGTTTAGTTTCCTCTACTTAAGAGTATGTTACTTGGAAGTAGGTACTGCTTTTGATTCATCTTTATAGCTACAGCTTTTGGTAGAGTATACAGAGTAGAAACCCAGTAAAGATTTGTTAAAAATAAATGAAAGAACTAACTAAATGGCTATCAGACTATTGCAGATAAATGATGATCTAGTCTTCAACTTAAAGGCAGTGGCAACAAAGATGGAGTAGATTCGAGAGATATACTCAATTCACTGTTGACTGACTGGAAATGCTGTTGACCTACTTAATGGATAAGGACTGTAAAAGAAAGATAAGGAACACCATTATTTCTGTCATCTACCTTATGTGACCCTGATTGAGGGAGGATAGGAGATAGAATGGGGTGGGGTTTGAAGGGGTGATTTCTGGTTTCATTTTGAATATGATGAATTGCAGATGCTTGTGGGATTTGGGCCTCTCCTAGCACCTTAAGCGGTTTTAAAGATACATAGTATCTTATTAAATTAAGCCAAGATCACAGTATATTCTAATATTTGTTTTCAATGCTTTAATATTTTAGTATTTGTTTTTAATACTTTTGATGTTTTAGTGTATTTTTTTTTTTTTTTTTTTTTTTTTTTTTTTTTTTTGGTATGCGGGCCTCTCACTGCTGTGGCCTCTCCCGTTGCGGAGCACAGGCTCCGGACGCGCAGGCCTAGCGGCCATGACTCACGGGCCCAGTCGCTCCGCGGCATGTGGGATCTTCCCGGACCAGGGCACGAACCCGTGTCCCCTGCATCGGCAGGCGGATTCTCAACCACTGCGCCACCAGGGAAGCCCTAGTGTATTTTTAATGTCTCAGTATTTTAATATTTAATCAGAATTCTTGGATTTTTGCTGTCCTAAATTTCCGGTTCTATTCGTGGATGCTGAGTTACTGCCAACCAAGTGGGATTAATTTGGCTGTTGCACAGTGGCTTCTTTTCAAATTCACTACTTCTAAATTTCATCCATAATGTGGGAAGTTGAACAACTACTACAGCTCTGTGAAGGAATCTGCTGACCCCGCATGTGGTAGAAAGCAGCAGACACAGCATCTGACTTATTCACAGAAACTGATGAGATCGCTTGTCACCATCCTCCTACTTTACGATCCCGAACTAGGATTAATGACACATTTAAAAGTATGCCTATCAGCAAGCATGGATTTTTGTAATTCACAATTCACTAAATAGACATCATGTGATTGAAAATAAAGAAGCATCATGCAAAGAATGTGTTGTGAACAACTTAAAATGAATTCAGAATGTAACAAAACAATCTGGCTTCATGTTTTCAAGAGAGTAGCCCCAACAGACAGGGAAGAACACTTCAAACACTAAAGTGATTCAGTTCTCATGTCCTTTATTGCCGTTCATCTTTCCATCTGGCCAGAGTTGCTATTTTATCCAGTACTTCCCTGTTTAGTACCATCCTGCCTTTACATTTTGTTTCCAGTCTACTCTGCAAAGCTAATTGTTGCCCTGTCCCAGGAGAATGTGAATAATTTTAAAGTTAGAAAGAGAAGCATCTGCATAGATAGAAAATAGCAGTCATTTCATTATAATTAGTCTATTTGTCTTTCTTTTACTTATGCCAGAGTGTATCAATATCTTCAAAAAATGAATGACTACCACCTGCCTAAAACCTGAATGAAGCCCCCCAACTCTAATTATTTTCTTTTCTTCAAATTAAAAAAAAATCAGGTTGGCGAAAGTTTGAGCCCTTGGTATATATCAGACATTTCTATTGGTTGCATAATTCAGTGAGTTACAAAAAGTATACCATTCAAAAAAAAAAATATATATATATATATATATATAGTTTTGAAAAATAAATTATCTTTGATTTTCATCAATTATTAATTGTGCATTAATAAAGCACATAGTCAACATAGAAAACTGAATATCCATGCATCTCACTAGAAATATTTATATAATTTAAGTGAATAACAGAACATTACTTCTAAAGATCTGTAAGATGGATATCCATGATAATGTGTGAAACACAGCTATAAAACTAAAATACAAAAAGATTCTGGTATAATCTAATGGAATTCTTACCCTTCCCCATGATAGAGAATTAAGCACAATAGATTTAAAAGTAATCGAAGGTATATTTTATTAAACATATTATTGGGAGTAGTGCCACTATTTATTTCTCTTCTCATTTACACGCAGAGAGGAATTTCTATGCTTCTCACTGCAGAGCAGTGAGTCTATGTACCCAAACAGTGCATAGACAAGGATACCAGGTCCAACTAACACACAGGTTAAGTGGTGAAAGAAAACACTAGCAAGAAGGATGGCCAGCATTTCTATTATAGGTAGGCCCTTATCACTGTCTATACATACTTATCATATGTTGAGAAGAAGCCCAAGAGTGCCCACCATGTCTGAGCATTGAGGCAAAAGTTTGGACAAGAGAGCAAAATGGTGTGTCACACGTGAGCAGTGAGTCTGCTCAGCAGTGAAATGTGGCCTGCCATATGTTTCAGAGTCTGAATTATCACATTAGGAGTAAAGGCAGAAGTTTTCCAAAAGAATGTGGAGATTGACAATTGGTTCTAAATTTATAAAGAATTCATGTACAGCTAAAACAACTTCGAAGAAGAACAAAATTGGAGGATTTATACTTATGGATATCAAGTTGATGATTAAGACAGTATGGTGTTGGTACAGAGACAAACAAGTAGATCATTGAAACAACAAAAGAAGTCCAGGAGCATACCCACACACATAAGGGTTTTCAAGTTTTGAAAAAGTGATCACTAAATATGTCTTGGAAGAATATCTTCATGAGCTTTAAGGGGAAGATTTTACCAACTATAAAGGAGAAGATCGGCATTTGGACTATTTTAGAAGCAGGAAATTCTCTTCATTGAAAGACACCATTTTAAGACTTAAAAAGCCAGTGTATTTATAACCCATATAACTGACAAAGCAATGTATCCAGAATACATAAAGAGGATCTCTAAATTAATGAAAAGAGATCGAAAACCCAAGTAAAGAAGGGATGAGATTTTTTAATAGCCTTCATAAAAGAGAATATAAAAATAGCTAATAATCCTATGGAAAGATGCACAACCTCATTAGTAACTAGGGAAATTCATATTAAATCTACAATGTAGATGTTCACTAGAATGAATGCAATTGGAAAGACTGAAAATGCCCAATATTATTGGCAAGGATATAGGGAAATGGAGCTTTCATATATTCCTTATTAGAGTGTATGTTGATAGAACTACCTTGGAAAATTATTTGGTGGTATCTACCAAATTTGTTGATATGCATATCCTCTGATCCAACAATACCACTCTTGAGTATGTACCCAACAGGAAGGCACATATATATTTAATAAAACATGTAGGAAAGAAAGTTCATAAAAACATTGTTCATAATATCCCAAACTTGGAAACAACCCAAATGCCACTCAACAGTGAAGTGGATAAATGAGTCATCTATTCATACAATGGTATATACAGCAAAGAAAAAGAGTGCTACTGCAGAAAACACCACTGATAAATCTACCAAACACATGGAACAAAAGAAGCCAGATATAAAAGAATACATACTATAGGATTCTATCTGTAACGTGTTCCGAAACAGGCAAATAATCTTTTGCTGGAAGTCAGGATAGTCATTCTCTTTTAGGAAAAGGCAAGGGAGTACGATGGAGCCTCTGGAGTGATGAAAATACAGTATTTCTGGGTCTGTGTGCTTTATGTAGATGTGTTCACTCAGTGAATAACTAATGCTGTTCACATAGGATTTGTTTAGTTTTGTATATGTAATACTAAAAATTTTAAATTTTATTTAAAATTTTGTACCTACCTTAATGTGTTCTTAGAAATACATGAGATGATGTATGTCTCATGACTGTCACCAAATAGGTATATAATCGATATTAGCTAAAGACATAAAGAAAGGGACTACATAATATTTGATCTAAAGTAGGACTGTGAATTAGTCTGGAAAAGAAAGGGTTGTTAAGAACTGATTCAGATTAAGAGGAGAGTTAGAGGTCATGAGAACTGATAAGAGAGAGAATAATCGCTTAGCTGCCCCTGAGACAATTTATTATGGAGAGAGGGAATGGAGAGGAATGCCCTAAGGTGAACTGAAACATGATAATAGAGGGTGGCCTCTGGTCTATGTTGTGATATATAAGTTACCAAGCTTTGGTTAGACTGAATAGGGTACACAAGCAGAGGGTAGTGCTATATTGATTTAGATAGTACAAAATCACTAAGATGGGCTGCTAACTCATTCCTCTTGTTCTTTTCAAAGATAACAACATTATTGATGGAAAGGACTTTTGCATTTGCAGTATTTTATTTTTTAACAAAGGTTCTGATTTATATTATATATATATTTACTTTGTTTATCTTATGTATTTACACTTAAAAGATTAACTTATTTCTTATTGTGAGCAATTTTATAATATACTTTAGAAGTATTCCTAGATATTTATATATTAACATTAAATTTAGTTCATTTATAATAATTTAAAATTACAAGTTATATTATTCTCTCTGTAAAACTAGCCAGGTGTGTGTGTGTGTGTGTGCGCATGTGTGTCTATTCAGTGGCATTTAAAATGCAGTGTATGATCTTTACTTTTACAATTTCCAACCACATATTGGGCTCATCTAGACCTTTATAAAACATAAAATCTGAAAATAAAAAGTTAAAACATAAATATATTACCTTTTTAAAATGCTACATCTCTAGTTGGTGGGTCAAATTTATTATTTATAATTATTGCAAATAAATCTGTTCTTGGGTGGAGAAAAACAAAATTTTCAATCCTAGCTGCTATTAACTCTTAGTGTAGTCTCCATTTGGCGATTGCTGATCTGAGCCTTTATCTTAATACTTAAAGGTCATTTGAAGTATTTTAGAAGGGGAATGCATCCCTTAGACACTTCGCACATCCTTTGGAAATGAGCTTAGTATTTGATTTTGTTTTCCTGCGTATTACAAATTTAATTGTCACTAGGGATGAATCTTGAAGGGCTACTGAGATTCAGCTAAAGATTCTGACTTGATCCATGAAGTTTGTCTTTTTGGATGGAGTCTTCCATCCTACAATTAGCATGTGCTACAATTTATTATCATGTCTCTTATTTTGTTTTTAATATAGAATTGCAAACATGGAATCTGAATGCAATATTTGATTTGAATCCTGTAACAAGATTAATATTTTATTTCTTTTCCCTAATAGTTACTTAGTGTTAAATTATGCTTAGATATGCAAGGTATTAATCCATTTTCTCAGAAACAGGGTGTATACACTTATTTATTTCCAAGAAAATTTCTTCTGGCTGAAATAATACTTGTTTCTCTTTTTAAAGTGTATGTGAGATGGATTAATTTAAAATAGAAATATACCGAGAATATGCAAGCCAATCAACTGTATTTAGTTAAAAATCAGGCAACTATCTATCATGTTAATAATCGTGAATATAGTTGTGTTATTTGGAGAATCCATTGTGTAGCAGTGAAGAACTCAACACGCTTACATTTTTAGTACTTTAAAAAGTGAATTAACAAAATGGGTTTTTATAACCTGCTTTTATGTTGCCTGATGAATTTAATATATCCCAGGAAAGTTAGTAGACAGTAACCCACTGAATTATACTGCAATTGCAGCTGGAGTAAAAAAATTTTTTTCCTCGTTCTTCCTAGCAGAAAATTAAACATTTTCTGTATTCCAAATGGTTACAAATTCAGTTTCCCAGTAGTTTATCCCAGTCTTCAATGACATGTGAAATAAACAAGGAACATTGTTCCTCACAAAGAGGTAGAGGCAATCATTAATAGAACGTTTTTGTCTTATATTGGGGAGACATGTAAATCCTGTAATACCAAATTATCCAACAAAATTTTTTCCACATGTAACTATACGATTCAAAATAAAGTAGAAAAATAAATTTAAACTATTATTTAAAGTGTACTTCAAATGTAGAGAGCAGGAAGATACTCCTATTGATCATTTTTAACATTAAAAGATTTTTGAATAGGTAAGATGTGTATATGTTCAAAAATCAAAAGAATATAAAATACATGTTCAGAAGTCTTCTTACTATCCCAACCCTCCATTCCATTCCACTCCACTTTACTGATAAATACTTTTATTAGATTTTCTTATTTTCTCAGTATTTTATGCAAATATATGCAATTATAGACATTCACTAGCTTCTTCATGTCATAGAAAATAGGTAGCATATACAGTATTTCATCTTGTTTTTTTTACTTTAAAGTTTTATTGGAGATCACTCTATCTTGCTCATAAAGATTATACTCATTCTTTTTACAGATGCATAATATTCCATTGTATAGATGTAGCCTGGGTTGTTTAATCAATTTCCCATCAATATACACACGGTTTGTTTCCAGTTGTTTATTGTTACACTGCCTTGATGAGTAACCTCATTCATATATCATTTTAGAATGCATTTTTGTAGGACAAATACCCAAAAGTGGATATCATGGGTCAAAGGATAATTGTAGTCATATTTGGTAAATAATCTCAGTTTCCCTGAATAGGAATTACACCATTTATCACTCTCACCAGCAATGTATTAGGATGTTTTCCCACAGCCTCACCAACCATGTTTTTTAAACGATTTTGGAATGTGATCGGTGAGAAAAAGCAACTCTGTAGTGTGTTTTCATTTCTTTTACAATAAGTGAAAAATCAGAAGACCATTTTCTTTGTTTAAAGACCGTTTGTATTTGTCTTTCTGAGAATTGCCATTTCATGTTCCTTGCTAATTTTTCTATTGAATTGTCTTATTATCCTTGATTTCTAGAAGATTTTTATATCTTAAGAAGGTTGGTCTTTTGTCTGTGGTACAAACTGTAAAGATGTTTCAGTGTTTTTCATTTGTCTTTTGATGTTGCTTATGATTTTTAAAATAATTCAGTAAAATTTCTTATTACTCTTTTCATTTATGCCTTCTGGATTTTGACTCTTTTGTTAGAAAGTACTACCCAACTACAGACTTCTAAAAAATGCACCTATATTTACTTCTGATACTTGTGGGGTTTCGTTTTTCCCACTTAAATCTGTAATCCAATTGGAGTTAATTCTGGTGTATTTTGTGAGAGATAGAACTACAGATTATCTTTTCCCCTCTACGTGGCTCCCAGTTGTCCAAACAAGATATATTTTAAAAATCACTTTTACCAACTGATTTTTTAGATGCCACCTTTATCATATACTAATTTCCATATTTATTCCAGTCTATTTCTGAACTTTTCATCCTATTCCATTGCTTTCTCTATTTATATACAAATATAACGTGGTTTTAATTATTAAGATCTTATGATATACTTTAATTTAATAAGGCTAGTATCCCTTAATTGATTTTTAACAATGTTTTACTATCCCTTTTTGCCTACTTCTTTTCCCAAATAAACTTTTAACCATAGTTGTTTAATTTTAGAAAACAAAACAAACATAGCAACAAAACTGTTAGTACTAGAGATTACATTAATTTGTTATTTATAAATGTTATAAAAATTCACTTTAAGAGGAATATACATCTTTTTTTTTGTTCAATCTTCCTAGCTAAAACATGGTATATATTTTTCCATTTGTTCAACTCAATTTCAGTCCTTCAGAAAATGTCTGAGTTTCATTTTAGATTTATTTCTCTATATATTCTTTTTGCTGTTGCTGTTTCAAACTATGGAGTCATTTTATTTGATTTTTACGTGGATTTTGTTTATGTAGAAGATGTATATTGATTTTTTTTGTCTTTTTTAACATCTTTATTGGAGTATAATTGCTTTACAATGTTGTGTCAGTTTGTGCTTTATAACTAAGTGAATCAGTTATACATATACATATGTCCCCATATCTCTTCCCTCTTGCATCTCCCTCCCTCCCACCCTCCCTATCCCACCCCTCTAGGTGGTCACAAACCACCTAGCTGATTTCCCTGTGCTATGTGGCTGCTCCCCACTAGCTATCTATTTTACATTTGGGAGTGTATATATGTCCATGTTACTCTCTCACTTTGTCTCAGCTTACCCTTCCCCCTCCCCATATCCTCAAGTCCATCCTCTAGTATGTCTGTGTCTTTGTGCCTGTCTCGCCCCTAGGTTCTTCATGACCTTTTTTTTTTTTTTTTTTAGATTCCATATATATGTGTTAGCATACGGTATTTGTTTTTCTCTTTCTGACTTACTTCACTCTGTATGACAGACTCTAGGTCCATCCACCTCACTACAAATAACTCAGTTTCATTCCTTTTTATGGCTGAGTAATATTCCATTGTATATATATATGCCACACCTTCTTTATCCATTCATCTGCTGATGGGCACTTAGGTTGCTTCCATGTCCTGGCTATTGTAAATTGAGCTGCAATGAACATCATGGTACATGACTCTTTTTGAATTGTGGTTTTCTCAGGGTATATGCACCTGTACTCTTAACCATTGAGTTAAAGTGCCTTGACGCTTTATTACTTTTTACAAATTCTACTCCTGATATCAAGAGTAGATCTGACATTAGTTACTTATGACTCCCATTTCCCCCCATATATGTTATTTTCTTAGGAATTATGGAGCATCGTGCCTTGTGCAGGTAAAAATATATTGTTGCCACATTAAAAGCATTTTAAGTCCCCAGTATGCAGGTGAGGAGGTATTTTCAGAAAACTCTGCCTCTACCCAGAAATATATGCCTTTGAAGTTTTTTTTTTTTTCTATTTTATCTATGTTTTTCTACTTTAAACATGTTTTATAAGGTGGCTGAAGGCTTTTTATCCATGAGACTGAGGTAATATGGCCTCAAGACCAATAGAATCCAGGGCACCAACACTTACAATTACTTCAAAATTTCGAGGAGTAGGGAAGATGGGCCAGTTGGAAAGCACTTGTCAATATATTCCATCTCTCAGAAAACATGATTTTCTCAACTATCTGCACCCTCACTGCTATTACTTTTGCAATCTCCATAGTTTACAGCACCTTTTGTAATAATGTTGGCTGCCAAAAAAGTACTCCTTCAACAAAATAAAATGCTTTCTAAATCTTAGTGATGTTGACATACAGTCATTTTATATAATAGAAATAAACAGTTCCCTACTAAACTGAGCATACATAGAGAAAACTTCTTTGGAATTGAAAACAAATGGCTAGGAAAGGAATTGCTAAGCAGGCTCCTTTGTCTTCTTAGGATGTGTAAATTTAGGAAAAAGAAGTGCTAGGCATACTTTAAAACAGTCTCAAGGGGGGGAAAAGCAATGGATTAGCATATATTTAGAATCTGCTTTGTACAATAAAGGGTTAAAAATAATTCCAACAGCTTGATTTCTTAGACCAATCTATCTTTTTAAATACTTAATGAATAGGGTTATGGGAGAACCCATTAAAAGGCATCATTTTCATTTTCCTTTCTTTCCCTTAGCATAAAATGAATTTGCTTTCCAGGAGAAAACAAACTTTTGAAAGGTATAGTTTTAACACATTAATGGCATTAAATACCATTACTGGATTACCATAAATGTTTCCCTTTGACTACTCAGGCATTTAATAGTTTTCCAGGCCAGAGATGGCCCAAATCACTGTGTCATTTCATTGAAATACAAATAAATGTCAATATCAAAGTAGATGTAGATTACTTTAATCAATTAAAATTATCATATATATCAATTAGCATGTGTGAAACGTATGCCAAAAAAAAATCAGCTGATATCAGCTAACATTACTTATAGGGGTCACAGGACCCAAGCAAGAAATATGCATGCTCTATCGCCATGCCTCAGGATAAACCACTTATCTCCAGCCTTGACTTCTTTTTGAGGTAGGAAGAAAGAGGCATTAATTTTTTAAAACACTTTCTGTAATGATGATATAAGTCAGACGTACCTGCCAGTGGCCATGTTTGCCACTAGTTATGCCCTGCTTAACATTGAAACTAATACAGAGGAAATTTGAGCTTAGATGTGGAGAAAAGGGTAGAATGACCTGAAGGTATTCATTTATCATTTTGATAAAGCCATATTCATGATTAACAGCCTTATAGGTAGAGAAAAGACATTTTCAAGGGGAAAATAGTAGTTCTGTTAATGGTAATAGGGGGTGTGATTGGGGTAGATAAAGCTGAAGATGTTCAATTCAGAGGCGAATTTGATAATTAAGGTCAGGTGGATGATGTAACATTTCCTAACATGGGAAAATAGAAACAATCAGAAAAGTTCTATACATGTTTCTACAACCATGATCTTCCATTCTATCCTCATCAAAACCCATATTTCACTTTACATGCTATTAATATGAATGAATTTTCTCTTTTTTAAAATTAATTAATTTATTTTTAATTTTTATTTCATTTTGGCTGCATTGGGTCTTTGTTGCTGCACACGGACTTTTTTCTCTAGTTGTGAGGAGTGGGCGCTACTCTTTGTTGCAGTGCATGGGCTTCTCATTGCAGTGGCTTCTCTTGTTGCGGAGCACGGGCTCAAAAGCGCAGGCTCAGTAGTTGTGGCACACAGGCTTAGTTGCCCCACGGCATGTGGAATCTTCCTGGACCAGGGCTCGAACCCATGTCCCTTGCATTGGCAGGCAGATTCTTAACCACTGTGCTACCAGGGAAGTCCTCTCTGTTTTTATCAAATGGTAATCCATATACTTGAACACTGGATCCCATCAAGGCTTGCCTACACAAGAACTTACTTTTTTATATTATCCTTTTTTCTCCTGCGTCAGGTGTCAGTAAACTATGACCTGTAATCCAAATTCTGCCTTTCATCTGTTAGTTAATAAAGTTTTATTTGAACACAGCTATGGCCACTCACATATTATCTATGACTACTTTTGTGCTACAATGACAGAACTTAGTCGCTGTGAAAGAGACCATATGGCCCAGAAAGTTTAAAATATTTAGTATCTGGTTCTTTAGAGAAAATGTTTTCCAACTGATGTCTGACATCCTCAATATTTTTTTCCTCTTGGTTAAATTATTCCAATTAGCAAATAAACATTCTGTAATATTTCTCATTAAAAGTGATACATCTCCTGACTCTCTTTTCCTCCTTTAATTACTGTCCCATTTCTCTACTTCCCTTTACAGAAAATATCCTCAAAAACCTTGTACATATCCTAATTGTTTCCACCTTTTCTTGCCCATTTTTTCTTGAATCCACTGAAGAGTTTGTTTCAACCATTTTATACAAACTGTTCTTTTAAGGTCATCAATAATGTACATGATTCCAGTTTCACTGGCCAATTTTTAGTCCTCATCTTATTTCATTCATTAGCAACCTTTGACATATCTTTTAATTCAATTTTCTTGGAACATTTATTTAATTCTCCTAATACCTTACAGGCCAGTTATTCTATACTCAGTCACCTTTCCTGGTTCCTCCTTATTTTTATGACTCCTCAACTAGGAAGTACTCCAAGATTCAGTCCTCAGACCTTTATCTACAATTATTTCCTTCATAATTTCATCCAGGATCATGAATTTAAATACCATATATTCTATGCACTGATGATTCTAAAAATTATATTTCCAACTCAGACTTCTTCCTCCAATTTCAGACACCTATCTAACTGCCTCAGCATATCTCTTTGGATCATAAGTAGGCATCTCACTGTTAATTTGTCCAAGACAGAACTCTTTACGGACATCTTCTGATGGCTCCACCTTGCTGAAGGCCTTTACCTTCACTCAATTCCAAGTGAATGCAGTCTGCCTTTATAGAAACAGATAATTATCTGCTTTAAGGCTTCCCCTAGATGTTTCTGTTTCTAGTATGGAGGCGTTAGAGACTAATATGCTGATCATTCCATAAACTCAGCTATGAATTTTAGACAAAAGGAAACAACAAATAAACCAAAATACCTGGAGCCCTGGGAACTGCACAAATACAAACAGATTTGTAAAGGGGAACCAAAACTTGGACCAAATGACCAGCACAGAGTGAATTCCCTGTTTTCTGCAGCTTTGTCTGAGGGTAATACCAGTCATGGCACATTGGAGCAGCTAAAACTCCTATAGTAAATCTGAAGCTTTTCTGGTAGGAGAGTCGGCAGGGAGCCCTGGAAAGGAGAGATCCAGAGAAGGGAAACCTTAAATTTTGTGTTTAAATTCAGCTCAAACCGGTAAAACATGCGTGGATAGGGCAAACTAGAAACAGTTTTCACCTAAGGCTAAAAGAATAGAATTGAAACCTGAGCCACTTTTCCCTTCAGCCAGGGCACTTTTCACTTTGGGTCTAGCCAAGTAAACTACCTACTAAAAGAAAAAAAAAACAAAACATATCACTACTCTTCAGAGTAAAAGAATCCAGAGTGTCCAAAATCTGATATTCGTAATGACCATGATATAATCCAAAATTATTTGACATATGAAGAGCCAGGAAGTTTAGATCCAACTTTAAAGGAAAAGGCTATCAACAGATGCCAATCCTGAGATGAGCCAAATAATGGAAATATGTTAATTAGATAAATATTCCAAATAAAAGCATATATTATTTGATTGGACAAAAGGCAAGACCCAGCTATACGCTCTTTGTAAGAAATACACCTTAAATATAAATAAAAGATAGATTTTAAATAAATAAAAAGGAAAAGATATATCTTGCAGAGTAAATCTAAGATGCCTGGAATGTAATATTAATATTAGATAAAATAAGCTTTGAAACAAAGCTTGTTCCCAAAAGCAAAAAGGGATATTTCATAAAGATATAATGATCAATTTATCAGGAAGATGTAACAGTTATAAATGTGTATGTGCCTAATTACAGAGCCTCAAAATAAATAAAATAAAACTTGAGAACACTAAGGAGAAAAAAAAGATACTTCCGGCTTCCCTGGTGGCGCAGTGGTTGAGAATCCGCCTGCCTATGCAGGGGACACAGGTTCGTGCCCTGGTCTGGGAAGCTCCCACATGCTGCGGAGCGGCTGGTCCCGTGAGCCATGGCCACTGAGCCTGCGCGTCCAGAGCCTGTGCTCCGCAACGGGAGAGGCCACAACAGTGAGAGGCTCGCGTACCACAAAAAAAAAAAAAAAAAAAAAAAAAAAAAAAAAAAAAAAAAAAAAAAGGATACAAAAAAATGATACTTCCATGTAAGGAGGTTTTAACTCGTTTTCTCAAAAAAGCCCCACAGAATAACTAGCGAAAATTTAGTTAAATCATGGATATTTGGAACAATACTATAAACCACTGTGACTTAATTTATATTTATAGACTATACCAGACTACTGCAGGATATACCATTTTTTTTCAAATGCATAATGTAAATTCACAAAGGTAAACAGTATGCTGAGCCATAAAAAGAGTCTCAAAACTTAAATATATTGAAATCATACAGAGTATATTTTTTAACAACATAATTAAATTAGAAATCAATAAGAAGACATCTAGGTAACCCCCACCACACACGCACGCACGCGCACACACACACACACCCGAAAGAGTGCTAAGAGGAAATTTAATAGCTTAAAACACATTTTTTAGTAAAGAAGTGAGGTCTAAATTCCTTGAACTAAGATTCCATCTCAAGAAAGTAGAAAAACAATAAAAAGTCAGCCCCAAACCATTAGAAAAATGAAAATAGTAAAGGTGTGTGTAGCAATCAAAAGATTATAAAACATTAAATAATAGAGGTAATAAAGCCAAAATCTAGTTTTGGGGAAAAATGAACGAAATTCACAACTTCTAGCTATACTGATCAAGAATTTAAAAAGATAGGATGCAAATCGCCAGCATCATGAATGGAAAAATGGATATCACTGCAGATCCTACAGACATTAAAAGAATAATAAGAGAATATCATGAACAACTTTATGCAAACAAATTATAAAACTGAGATGAAATGGACAAATTTCTTGAATATTCAAGCTACCAAACTCAGTCAAGAATACATAGATAGGGCTTCCCTGGTGGCGCAGTGGTTGAGAGTCCGCCTGCCGTTGCAGGGGACATGGGTTCGGGCCCCGGTCCGGGAGGACCCCACGTGCCGCGGAGCAGCTGGGCCCGTGAGCCATGGCCGCTGAGCCTGCGCGTCCGGAGCCTGTGCTCCGCAGCGGGAGAGGCCGCAACAGTGAGAGGCCCGCATACCGCAAAAAAAAAAAAAAAAAAAAAAAGAATACATAGATAACCTGAATAGTGCTATATCTATGTACTATTGAATTTGGCTTTATAGTTAACAATCTTCCCAGTAAGAAAACTCCAGGCTCTGATGGTTTCATTGTTGAATCATAATGAACATTTAAGAAAGCAATTATACCAATCATAAACCCTTAAAGAAAATAGAGGGTGAAGGAACACTTTCCATACTCATTTTATGAGGCCAGCATTACCTTCATGCCATAGCCACACAACAATATTAGAGGAAAACTATGGCTCAATATCCCTTACAAATTTAGCTGCAAAATCCTAAACAGAATATCAGTACATCTAACCCAGCAATATATAAAAAGATAACAAATCATGACTAAACAGGGTTTATCTCCAGAATGTAAGTTTTGTTTACTATTAAGATAATCAATTAATGTAATTCAAAAGCATGTTAAGAGGACAAAGGGGAAAATTTCATTGAAAGAGAGGCAGAAAAATTATTTTACAAAGACGAATATCTATTCGTGATAAAAATACTCATCAAACTATAAGTAGAAGACTACTTTTTCACTTTGATAAAGGGCATCTATAAAAACTGAAAAACCTGCAGCTAACATCATACGTTTTAATTTTTATTTTATATTGGAGTACAGTTGATTAACAATGTTGTATTAGTTTTAAGAATACAGCAGTGGGGCTTCCCTGGTGGCGCAGTGGTTGAGAGTCCGCCTGACGATGCAGGGGATACGGGTTCGTGCCCCGGTCCGGGAGGATCCCACGTGCCGCGGAGCGGCTGGGCCCGTGAGCCGTGGCCGCTGAGCCTGTGCATCCGGAGCCTGTGCCCCGCAAAGGGAGAGGCCACAACAGTGAGAGGCCCGCATACCACAAAAACCACAAAAAAAAAAAAAAAAAAAAAAAAAAAAAAAAAAAGAATACAGCAGTGATTCAGCTATACATATACATATATCTATTTTTTTTCAAATTATTTTTCCATTTAGGTTATTACAGAAAGTTGAGTGGAGTTTCCTGTGCTATACAGTAGATCCTTGTTGATTACCTATTTTAAATATAGTAGTGTGTAGATGTTAATCCCAAACTCCTAATTTATCCCTCCCCCACACCTTTCCCCTTTGGTAACCATAAGTTTGTTTTCTAAGTCTGTGAGTCTGTTTCTGTTTTGTAAATAAGTTTATTTGTATCATTTTTTTAGACTCTGCATATAAACAATATCATATGATATTTGTCTTTGTCTCACTTCACTTAGTATAACAATCTCTAGGTCCATCCATGTTGCTGCAAATGGCATTATTTCATTCTTTTTTTATGGCTGAGTAATATTCCATTGTATGTATATACCACATCTTCTTTATCCACTCATTTGTTGATGAACATTTAGGTTGGTTCCATGTCTTCGCTATTGTAAATAGTGCTGCTATGAACATAGGGGGGCATGTATTTTTTAAATTATGGTTTTCTCCAGATATATGCCCAGTAGCAGGATTGCTGGGTCATATGCTAGTTCTATTTTTAGTTTTTTAAGGAACCTCCATACTGTTCTCCATAGTGGTGGTACCAATTTACATTCCCACTAACAGTGTAGGAAGGTTCCCTTTTCTCCACACCCTCTCCAGCATTTATTGTTTGTAAACTTTTTGATGATGGCCATTCTGAGTGTTGTCAGGTGATATCTCATTATAGTTTTGATATGCATTTCTGTAATAATTAGTGGTTCACATCATACTTAATGGTGAAAGGATGAATGCTTTTCCCTAATTCAGAAATAGAACAACAACATTCCCTTTCACCACTTGTCTTAAACTTTGTGTTGGACGCCCTAGCCATAGCAAAGAAATGAGTCATAAAGATGTTAAAAGGAAAAAAAACTGTGCCCATATGCAGATGACATCATTGTTTGATAGAAGAATCCTGAGAAATCTACAAATTACTACTAGAAAACAAGTCAGAGAGTTTAGCAAGGTCACAGGGTAGAAAGTTAATATACAAAGAACAATAACATTTAAAATATTGCATTTACTATAGTGCCCCAAATCACCAGGAATAAATTGAACAAAAGATATGTAAAACATAACAATTAAAACTAGAGAACACTGACAAGGAAATTAGAGAATAGTTAAATGAATTAAGAAATATACTATGATTCTGGATTGGAAGACTCAAAACAGATAATATACCAATTAGCTCAAATTTTTCTATACTCTGTATTCAACAAAATCCCAATAAAAATTCCAGCAGATATTTTTTGATAAAAATTGACAACTTGATAGCTAACTTTTAATTGTGGTTAGTAAAGGATAAAAAAAAGCAGAATAATTGATAGACTAGCTTTAAAATTTATGTTACTGGTTTGTTTCAGTTCAACTGTTTTATAGTTTCTGAAAAATATTACAATCCACCAACTCTGTGTTTAGTATACAAATTTAACTGAGCACTGAACACTTACTGCAAGTATATAGAATATGTGCGCATCTCTTTTTATCATCCATTATTGGACATTATTGTCATGTTCTCAACCCAAAAAGCCATCAGGACACATAAAGATTGTACATATCCAGACCTCTGGTTTTGAGGGGGAGGATTGTGTAAATGGTGAAAAAATGCTATATAATATAAATATTAAAGTTGACATAAGTAGATTTGCTTTAGCATTTATTTAATAACTCAACCACTGCATATTTTTTATCACCTGTTTTAAGTTCGTTCAGGGCCGTTTCCCTGTCAATCAAACTAGTGCAAAATTGTGACCTCAGTTTACTTTGCTGGAAATTTTTACCTCAAAAGAAGTGCCAGTCAGCTTTTAACTGGATATTAGGGGTTAGGTCAGGTTAAGAGAATATTGTATGCATTTATTAAAAGAAAATATTTTTAAACTCTTCATAGCACATGCGATGGTGCCCTCAACCCCTCGTGACCCAATAAACTGATAATGGCAGATTAAGCATCCCAATTGAGTTGTGGAAATCTCCTTTTCTGGGTTAGTATTAATACTATACTAAAAAAAAAAAAATGCTACTACTTCTAAAAGATGAGAGGCTTTCCAACTTGACTGTAAATGTCTCCCTGCCATTGTGTTCTTTGTCAGGACTGCCCTATAAAGTCTATTTAAAGAGATTAAAGAATCAAACCCACAGATGGTTTCTCAGAAGGATTTGCTATTGCACTTGACAGGAAGTGGCTTATCAATCTTCTGGAGGCCTTTTGTTTAGAAAACTAGTGTTTAGGATGAAAAGTAAAGCAAATCTTGAAGGCCATTTGCTCATAACTTGTCCATGTTTATATGCCTTAAAGTATTTGTTCTTGTTAAACTGTATAGATTTTGGCAAACTACACCATTCCTTAAATAGTAACTATGAGAACTAGGTATGATAGAATTAAAACAGAAAGTGGCTTGTTTAGATATCCAGCTGAAATCCTCTTTCATTGAAAAACACAGCTGAACACAGTGAAGAATCTTGTTCAAGGCCCCACAGCTAGCTAAAGTCAGTCTTGGCTGTATTCTTTCTAGTATGCCACCCAATGCCCTACATTTTAATTTTTGATAGCAATCCTGGTCTACTTATATTGAATTGTAAACATTTACATGCAAATTCAACTGTAAATTTTAAAATGTAATATTTGATTCATAGTTCCTGGTACTCTGAAAATAAGCTAGAGAGCTTTATAAATCTTACAAGTAGGCCTTAAAATATCTATGTTAATCAGGACATAAATGTTGATTGCTCTCTTAATTATAGAGAGGGTTATAACATTTATAACTGTTATTCACTATGATTACATTATTTGCCAGGCACTATACTAGACTGTACATATATTTGATCTTGAAAAGTAGGTACTGTTATACACATATTTTAGGTGAGTAAATTGACACTCAGAAAGTCAAAGGGCTTCTCAAGGACACCTAGTTAATTAATGACAAAGGACTGATCTCATTTCGGAGCTGTTTGATTTCAAAGCCTAAGCTCTTATGCATTTTGATAACTCCAAAATGCCATTCTCTGTAGCCCATGCCAATAGTGAATCAAAACTATTTTTCTTCTGGTTTAATTTAAAATTTGTTTATATAATTTTGTTTTTTATTGGTAGCTAAAGTTGCTCTGCATAAATTTCTATACATTACTATAAATCCAACCTGCAAAAATAAATGTAACCTTCATAAAAAGTGATCCTTAGGGCACCCCTTAGTCATCACTTAACTAAACATAGAAAGATCCTTAGAGTTTACCAGATATAAACCAATAATTTTGGAAGGGGAAACTGAGACCTACTAATGTGATCTTGAAGCCAATTAAGTTTCAGAAGGGTGTGAGCTCTCAGAGAGCCAGGTATGGAAAGCAAATCAAACTCTTCTGTCTGCTCTGTATGCTGTGCAAACTGGTGTGGTTGAGGTAGGAAAGGGGGAAAAAAAGAGCAATTTACAACACATTATGTAGGCAGAATTCAACTCTATGAGGTGGTCCTTCCAGAATAAAAATGTCCTACAGTGTAGTTGGAGTGTTATTATACTAGGCATGTTTACCTTTCAAGTAGTCATGTTTCTATTGTCATAATAATGAGAAACAAGGCTGGCATGGGATGCTTAAAACCTCATAGATATGCGAAAAGAAATAATGTATGTGACCATCTCTAATCTAGTTGATATCTTTGAATACCTGAAAAGTATGTATAGAATATTACTTTAAAATTTGGGTTTGTTTTCTGTCAATTATTCATAGAATTAAAAAAGGAAAAAGATATAAATCTAAGTCTTAGGTAGACAGAAAGATGATCTTTTCAAATAAACTTTCAATGTTAATTTGGCAGAAGCTATTACTTGACATGTTTTAAAGAAACAACAGTGGGCTTCCCTGGTGGTGCAGTGGTTAAGAATCTGCCTGCCATTGCAGGGGACATGGGTTTGAGCCCTGGTCCGGAAAGATCCCACGTACCGCGGAGCACCTAAGCCCGTGCGCCACAACTACTGAGCCTGCTCTTTAGAGCCCACGAGCCACAACTACTGAGCCTGTGTGCCACAACTGCTGAAGCCCGTGAGCCTAGAGCCCGTGCTCTGCAACAAGAGAAGCCACTGCAATGAGAAGCCTGCGCACCAAAACGGAGAGTAGCTCCCACTCACTGCAACTAGAGAAAGCCCGTGTGCAGCAACAGACCCAACGCAGCCAAAAATAAATAAATTAAATAAATAAATTTATTTTAAAAAAAGACAACAGTAACATCATCTTTCAAACATGCATTAATCTTGAATTGTGTACTTGATAAGTAACATTGCTTATCTGATTTATTTAAGAAAGATTAGTTTCAAAATGTTAATACTTTAAAAGTTTTCAGATAAATTTAAGCATAGTTAAATGGAGATCTTTAAACAAAAGTAAATGAAATTATTAAAAATATAGTGATAAAAGTGTAAAACATTTTTATGTGAACAGGAACGTAACAAAGGAAAATAATTATTTTGAAAATACATTATTTAACTAGGGCAGAATAGAAAGGAATAGAGGTTATATATCAGGTAGAAATCTAAATGATTCTAATATGAAGACTAGTAAAAGAAATTAATATGATGACTATAGTTAATACTGCTGTATAATATATAGGAAAGAAGAAAGTCGATCCTAAGAGTTCTCATCACAAGGAGAAAGTTTTTCTTTTCTTTTTATTGTATCCATATGAGATGATGGATGTTAACTATACCTATTGTGGTAAATCATTTTGCAATATATATAAATCAAACTGTACACCTTAAACTTATGCAGTGATGGATGTCAATTATTTCTCAGTAAAATGGGGGAAAAAAGAAATGAATAATTTATGGAGAGATGGCTTTCCTTTATTCCCAACATTTAATTTTTAGTTAATTCAGACACTCACAGACATGCGGCAGTAGCTACACTTGATAAATTTATTGATTTATTGAGTTACGTTTCTGTAGTTATTTGTTAATGAGTTCCACAGTTTTACTGATGAAACAAAGCATTTGGGGGTTTAATTTCCATATATTTTAAACAGCTTCAAAAAGATCCTGTCAAATATTTGTATTTTTTTTAAATGAGGTGATCATCTGATGTCAGAAAATTCTAGTAAAATGATAGGCTCATAATACAAATCACACATGAAATATATCTATCAATGATCTGGTTAAAATAGTTGTTTCCTACACTGGCACATAAGTTGCATAACAAAATATTGCAGTCTGTGTCTTTTATATTATCCTAGGACCCAACATAGGTTAAGGCAAGGTGTCTCAACCTCAGCACTACTGACACTTGGGGTTGGATAACTCTTTGTTGTTGGAGTCTATCCTGTGCTCTGTAGGATGTTTACCAGCCTGCTAGTGTCTACCCAATAGATGTTGATAGAACACCCACCCCGCCCTTCTTCCCAATGTCCTAACAATTGAAAGTGCCTGCAGATACTTGGCAAATGTCCCTTGGAGGACATAATTGCTCCCAGTATAAAATATATCACCAAAGTAAAGTAACTGTTTTCTCTAAGCCTCCAATTCTTCACCGTTTAGAGTCACGGATCCATCTGAGAATCTAACTAACTCTGCTCAGAAAAATTCTGTGCAGAAACAACATTTTCCTTATTACCCTTTGCAGCCATCAATACTCTTTTGTTTAAAATAACTACTCTGGACGATATTTCTAAATAATATATTTGAATGAAAACAAAGAACAAATTGTGAAAATGAGAGAAAATATATATTCTTTAGGCACTTCACACATTAAATCCTTTTACAGCATTGGTCCCCAACCTTTTTGGCACCAGGAATCGTTTCACGGAAGACAATTTTTCCACGGTGGGGGGAGGGGGGAGGGGGGAGGTGGTGGGGTTGGTTCAGGCAGTAATGCGATTCATTGGGAGCAGCAGGTGAAGTTTCTTTTGCTTGCCTGCCGCTCACCTCCTGCTGTGCGGCCCGGTTCTAAACGGGCCGCAGCCGGTACCAGTCCGCAGACTGGGGGTTGGGGGGGGGTCCCTGTTTTACAAAACCCCTTGGTACCTCAGGGATTCATTTTAACTGCCAATCAAGTCCCATTCTGCATGTCTGTAAGTCAGTCAGTCGTGTCTCTCTCACAATACTATGGAAAGTCCAGGTCAGGCTGTTATGTCTTTCCCTTGACATTCATATTAAGTTAAGGTTCAACTTTAAGTATATATCTCTCAAAAACCAGAAATCTGAATGTAACACCTCCAGTGACAAGCAATTTTATAGGAAACCTAGGCATGTTCATACAAATAAAGCAAAGAGGAGCACTATGCTATTTGGAAGGTATTTGGAATAAGTCAGTCCTTCACCTACACCATGCCCTCCCCTTGGAATGATATTCTAAATCAATACTTTTATATTTCCAGCTACTTGCAAAATATCTTCAACTATGTCAGTTATATTAACCATATCTTCAACAGAAGCACGTTACGATCAACATGTTGATAATGGGATTAACACTTCCATTGGAAGTGTTAAGTGTTATTTAGTATTTCCACTAAATATGACTAGTGGAAATAGTCATATTTCCACTAATTACAGTTCCATATTTTAATCTCCTAGGTTTTGTATCTAAAAAGGGTATTTCACTTACTTTCTCTCACTATCTACCCTTGTTCACTCTGCTCACATAGTAGCATGGCTTTTAGATTTTGATAATGTGAGTGTGAATTCAATCTCTGCCATTTGTTGGCATGAAAGTTCTGGCACATTATGGACACAGCTTTCTGAGCCCTTCCTTATTTGTAAAATAAACATAATAGTACCTATATTGTAAGCGTGTTTCATGAAAATTCCTTGGATATCCCATTGCCCAATATCTTAATAACATTTATACTTATAATGAAAACAGGACAAAGAAACAGAAATCAAAGTCTCAGTGAAGATTAGCTATCATTATTTATTCATTTAAAAATATTTTTATTGCATATATGTTTCCATTCTGACAATCGGTACTGTAGTCTTGACATATATTAATAATTTATGTATAAATTTAAAACTTTATTTTTTTCCTTAATGAATTGCAATTATATCTATTTTTTTTTCCTTCCTGACATGGATTTAAATTCACTCTATAAGTGTTTAGGAAACCTGGAATATCATACCCTTATTTCTCTTAAAACAACTTTCTAGAAATAAAATTAAAAACACCACATCTATTTAGTATAAAAATAATTTATAGTATAAAGTCAGATATTTTATGAAGAGCTATAACCTTGTTAGATTCATAAAGTTAATGAATTGCTACAATTTGATTTGGATCTTAAATGTGATATTTTGTTAGCTATTTTCCTTAATATATTAAATGTCATTCTGATAGAATGATAAATGTGCATAATCTAAAGAAGTTTGAGGTAAATGTGCAAAGAAAAATAGAAAAATTGCTTGGCACAGGGAAATGCGTTTTTGTCCTTCATTTAAAAAAATGCTTATTTCAGTGGTACTTGATGACACATGGGAATTTTAAAAGACATGAGCCTTTATGCTCTTAAGTTGTAGTTTCCGTCTAGGTCAAGAAAAACTTCAAGGTAGTTATATTTTAGGGATATTAGTTGTTCTAAATAGAATGACTTTTTGTATCAATTCAATTGAGTTGTAAATAGCTCATATCAGAGAGATTACTAAATGTGCAGGTTCAAGAGAGAAAAAGAGCAAAATTCAGTTTGTTGTGTGATAGTCAGTGAAAAGCAAAATTTAAAAAAATGAGAAAAGAGAGGTGGGCAGGGCCAGGTGATAGAGGACTTTGCAAGCCATTGTAACAATCTGGCATTTTTATTGTGCGTATAGTAAAAGGCTATTAATTTTTTTTCTTTTAACTGTGAACAATTTGATGTAATTTTCATGTCAGCAAGATCACCTTACAAAGATCTGGTGAGAGGACCTTGGTGGGCAAGAGTGCCAAATAATACTGACAATTCTAGTAAGATGAGGACAGAGAATTGAAAAATTTTATCTCTTTCCACACGTCTAAATTTATTTGTCTGAAAAAAATAATTTAAATGTCTATTGTCAAGTCATGCATTCTTCAGATCATCACATGCTCTATAATGTCCCATACATTTTTTGCGAGCCTGATTCACACATTTATGTTACTGGGAGACTACCGATGGCATTTGAACTTGCAATCCGGAAGAATATTCACAGCAGTGAAGACCATTCTATTGCTCATAGTTTGTATGCATCCAAGCTCCTGGCCTCCTCTAATCTATCTTGTTTTATTATTTGGAAAATAATATATGCATGTAACTTTAAAAAATCATATGTAGAAATTCATACCACAGAAAGTTATAATTTAATAATATTAATATTTTAATAATTTTTTCTGTCATAATTTAGTCCCTCCGCCTCTCTCCAGAAGTATCCACTATCAGCAGTGTGTTATGCATCTCCATCCAGAATGTCTCATGCATATATGCATATATGTAATTTTTATATGTATATTCCCTTTACTTTTACACAAATAAAACTGTAATAATCAAATTGCTCTGTTTGCTTCTTTGTTTTAACTGAGCAATATATAATTTTTGTTTCTATTTTTAAATTTTTCTTCATAGCACTTATCACTACATTACATTATATGACATACGTTATATATTTGTTTTTCTTTCTAGCACCTGCTTTTCTCAGTACATTGTAACATTCATAAAGGCAGGGACTTGGTCTTGTTCATGGCTACATCACTAGCACCTGGAGCTTAGTATGAGCTCAAATATTTGCTGAATGTCCTAACAAATGAATCATTTATATTATACCATGTCAGCCCATATTCTGCATCTCATTCTTCTTAATGGTTACATGGCAATCCACTGCACAAGTAACACTGATTTATGTAATTATCTTTCAATTGTTGGTCATAAAGTCTATAATGTGGAAACATATTCTTGTACATATATCTTTATGTCCATATGTGAGTACATTTATTATATATGCATTCTGAATACATTCATTAGATGAATTCTTAGAAGGAAAGTTGTTAAATCAAAGTATGTGTGATTTTAAATTTGATAGATATGGCCAAATCGTACTCATAAAAGGGGGTGCTAACTTAGAATACAGTAAAGCAGTGTGTTTTCCCATATCCTTTCTGATCATCAGCATGGGGCCTCAGATGCCAGGAGTAAACTGAACACATCAGAAAGATTAATAAGATATTTCACCTCTTGGAGGTTTGCGTGTATTCATCTATAAGGTAGAGATGGTAATAAAACCTACCTTGAGTGTGGTTTCAAAGAGAGGAACTTGTCTTTGGATTTGAAAACAAATAAACAATGAAAATGAGAAAATGGCCTCCATGTGGTTACTCATCAAATATACTAAGATATTACTACTGTAATGGCAATTTTTTCATTGGTATAATTTGGGACTATACATTTTCCCCCCTGGGAAAAATTATATACATTTAAAATTTTAAAGTGTTCTGACCTGGACTTTTACATAAAAGATACCTCATAAAAGGTTGTTCTAGATTATCCTTTTTTATTGTTAGACAATGTTTTTCTGTTTTTGTTTTTTTAGAAGGAAAAGCAATAGGCAATAATAACAATAGAACAAAAAAGCTACTGCTTTTTGAGCAGTTATTATTGATGGTCATCATGCTAAATGCTCTCCAAGTATCTATTTTATATTCATAGTTGTCCTTTTAAGTTATGCATTATTTCCACTGTACAAATGAAAAACAAAGAAAACAAACTAATGCACAAAAGTTTTAAGTAGCTTATCTAAGGCCACAGATGTAGCCTAGAACTTGAGAACTGTGAGCTCCAGGCCTAGCTTTGCCATTGACTTGTTGAGGTGATTTAAACAATTTAATTTTCTGTGTCTGTATTTCTTGGTCTGAAAAAAGAAAAAGAAAGATCAGGTGGTAATATGCTACCTTGAAGTTCTAGTATTTGTGAAAGTAATTGCTGAAAAAACTTTTCTAAACCTCATCATAATGAGGCCATTCTGCTCTTTATCAATTAGATAATTGACCAGTTATTCTTCATGTGTGATAGAGATATTTTCTTTGTTTCATGTAAGCCCATTTCCATTTATTTGATCCTCTGCAGACAAAACAATAGTCCACTCAAAAACAACACTTAATACATTCTTTTTATGCAATTTTCTGAGTAGGCAAAACCTTTATTTAGCATTTTAATACAACTAGATTTCTCCCTTTCAGTATTTAAAAAAATTCTTGGGCTTCTCTGGTGGTGCAGTGGTTAAGAATCCGCCTGCCAATGCAGGGACACAGGTTCAATCCCTGGTTCAGGAATATCCCACATGCCATGGAGCAACTAAGCCCCTGTGCCACAACGACAGAGGCTGCACTCTAGAGCCCGTGAGCCACAACTACTGAAGCCCACGTGCCTAGAGCCTGTGCTCCACAACAAGAGAAGCCACCGCAATGAGAAGCCCGTGTACCGCAATGAAGAGTAGCCCCCACTTGTCACAACTAGAGAGAGCCCACGTGCAGCAATGAAGACCCAACACAGCCAAAAATAAATTAATTAATTTTAAAAAAATTATTTGTCATACACTTCAATTTCTTCATATCCTTTATTAAAATAGAGACTCAAACGTAATACTCTAATAATAGAGTTTTAACTAGGGAACTAAAGCCAAATACCTTTATGAAGGAAGAGTGATTTCTTACTGCTTTAATATCATTGTATTTTTAACATGTTTTTGACTTATGTGAATTTCATTCTTATCATTATATTGCTGATATAGTTTAGAGATGACTCTGTTATCTCTTTGATTTAAAAATATTTTTATAGCTAGTGGGAAGCAGCCACATAGCACAGGGAGATCAGCTTAGTGCTTTGTGTCCACCTAGAGGGGTGGGATAGGGAGGGTGGGAGGGAGACGCAAGAGGGAGGAGATATGGGGATATTTGTATATATAGCTGATTCACTTTGTTATACAGCAGAAACTAACACACCATTGTAAAGCAATTATACTCCAATAAAGATGTTAAAAAAAAAACAACTAAAGCTGGCATAGCAGGCAACACAATTACTCTTTTGATTTTCAGAATTGTGTGCAACTATAGTAATAAATTTTGTCACAAAATAAAAAAAATAAAATAAAAATTTAAAAATAAAATAAAAATAAAAATATTTTTAGTATTTGTATCTAGTTATTTTTCTCTTGCTGTCTTACTTTGAGATTAAGAATATCTCTGGTTTTTTTATTCATTCTATTTTATTCATTCTTGAACAAGTTTTTCCCCCAAATGCATTTTATTCTAACAATGAGGATGTGGTCAAGAAGTTTGATAATTATATTTTATTTCCCTTATATATGATTTAATATATTTATAGAATGAAATTGTACTGTTGGACAAAGTCTTATCATACACAAATTATTTATTTCTTCACCCAAAATTATTGTCAAACTTTTGACAGATATTTTTTTGGTGGGTCTTTCCCTAGTGTTCTGCTTACTTAGAAATGGTAGAGGCAATACCAAACTTCTTTATCTAGTCACTTTGTTTTTCCCAACTAGATTAATTTTTACATATTATTTTCAGTTAGAAATTGGAAAACAAAAATTATTCTTGATTTATTCATGAGGGATCATTTGCAAAGCATGAAGTTTCTTTATAATGCCCTTAGTAGCAGAGAAAATACCACAATTTATAAACTCAGTACACAGTGCTGATGATATATTACATCCTGTTCTAAAACTGGTCAGTTACATTGATTGCAGAGAAGAGTGATCAAAAGGGTCTCATCATAAAAAGGATGTTAAAGTAAGCATGAGAATTTAGGAAGAGAAAATTAAAGAGGAATCCAGTTGTTACCTCCCAATACTTTAAGTAGGATTATCAGATGAAAGTTACAATGTTTGTAATTGAGCAGGTCTGCAAATGATCACTGATCTCATGAGTGAGTGAGCTTTGTATCACTAAAACGCTGAAAGTCTGCAGAATCAAGTGTAAGAACTCTTATATTTGTGTAGATGGATATCTTGGACTAGATGACCTATATAATTCTATATATTTAATTCATATCAAAGGTGTGCTACCAAGTAGAACATTGTATTAGGTGGAATCATATGAAATTGATTGCCTTCTTCTTTTTTTTAACATTTTTTACTTACATTAATGATGCATTAATGTGAAACATTAATGTTTCACCTAATATAGTAGGATTTGCTATTAAATTCTGAATGTCCTGCGTGCAGCATATTTATGTCTCTGCCCTTAGGGGTATTTTATTTGCTATCAGTCTCTGGACTAGTCTCTCAACCTTTCTTTTTATTGTCCACCTGTGCACTTCACTCATTTTTGCCATTTTAACTGGGCATAAGCCAGTCTTTGCAATCCAAGTCTGCAACTATTTATTGAGTTTAAAGATACAGAAAATTCTTCTTTAGCCTCTTCTGATGTTAAAAGATGCTGGGATAAGACTGGAAGTATGTGATGCGTCTCAGATGATGAGTTTCTACGGTTCTGATGCTCAGAAAACTACTCTCCTTCCCATGCTGCTTCCCCTTTTTTTCCTAATGACAACCATGCAAATCCTACCTGTGGTCACATTTGCTATCACTTCTCTTTTGGTTCCAGAGATCATTAGCTCTTTGAAGTAGAGATAATGCCATTATCTTATTTTTATCTCTCTCATTACCTGTTACAGAGCAAGTATTCCATAAAAAGGTCATACAAAGAAGGCAAAGAACAACTCTGATGTTCTTAGTGTTGCCACCTGGAGGAGATATTTCGATAAGAAAGTGCGATCTCTACTGTAGGTGTGTCTTAAGGTACACATAGACCCTGAGATGAGGATGTTTGTTAAAATAATTTAAGGAAGTGCTCCCAGGGGTGTCCTGTAAGAGATAGTGGAAGCCAAGGAAGGGTGCAATCTAGGGTGAAAGTCCCTCAGATGGTAACTTTAGCCTGATCCTGCTGAGGAACTCTGGAGATTATCCCAGGCAAGGGAGCTGCACTTTCTTACCACTACACTGTTCAGTCATTGGTTAAGGGCCACCCTAGTGGGTGGGCACATTAACTCCCAGATGCTTCAAAATCTTTGCATCTGTGGGCAAAAGCAGCTCCAGTAGCTTGAGCACAGAAGAGCTGTGTGTTGGCACTGGTGCTTGGTAGGAAAAAGGAAATGGATGGTGCAAAAAAAAAAAAAAAAAGGTAAAAAGAGATTTGAGGGAATCTGGTTGGAGCAGGAACAGTAACAGCCACAGGGTATCTATAAGCTGGCTATTGGGAGGGCTCTGTTGCTACTGCATATGCTGATGTTTGTAGAAACCTAATTAGGAAAGTGAAACTAAAGCTAAAGTCATAGTGAACAAATGCTATTCACTTCCCTAAACTGGTTGGCTGGAGGCTTCGAATCCCACAGCTGCCGCACACCACTTCATGCATGCTGAATGAATGATCTGGAGCACAGTGGTGGAGAGCAGGGACTGACAGTGGAAAGGTCATTTGAAGTTCTCAGCACCTGCTACTGGCAAATCAACACAGATAACATCAATTACTTTTCCTTTTCTTGCGTGGCACAAAAAGAAAAGTTTCCAGTATAAAATCAAAATCTTGGTAAGCCATGCTTAAAGCTAGGAGGAAAAAATATTACAGAAGGACTCAATCCTCAGCTACTAATTAGTCCAATTTAAAGACCTTAGCTTCAAAGAAGTCTCATATGTGATTATAATGATCTTTGGACAAACTCTTATATGTTATGTGTGAGATGGGTCTCATTGTAATAGCTGCCAGTTCCTGGAGACTAAAGCTTTAAAGGTTTTTTTTCAAATAGAGCGGTTACCCAACTCAGAGCCTCTCATTCAATATCTTGTGGCTTTAACAGGAACTATTAAATATGTCAGGAAGACAAAGAGTCAATATAAAGTACATAAAACTTTACAGGATTTTTTTCTTGAGAAATACAGTCTTCTTCCTTTAAATAAAGCACTCTGGGAAGACTCTTGGCAGCTTCAACAACATATAAAAATACTCATTTTGCCAACATTGTGAACTTAAGTTGACCTGAATCACAATGACCCATAATCTTTTGTCATATGGAAATTCAATCGCTATTACAAACAATATAATAACATTACATAAATTAACTTTATTGGTAAATACGAGATGTTTACTCATTAAATAAATACAGAAAAACCTTTCAAGAAGATTTAAACCTCATGTAAAATAAGTTACTCTAAAGTAGAAGGCAATAATCCATCCTTATTGGACACTCTTTAAAACAAATTTATGTATTTTGCTTTCTCATGTATCCTTTTCAGTACTGGTCTTTCTCTTCCCGAATTTCATAGGAAATCCCTATATTCAGAGACAATTCTTAGAATGCATTTATTAAATATACCAGAAGTTTGACCTAAATAAAATATTTTTAAGTGTCTGATAAGCCTTACTTAAATATTAAAAGCAAAAAAAATGTGATGTGGTTTTGTCCTGGTATTCTATGACCAGAAATAATTTTTTAAATTTCTACAATATGTCAGTTATATAGTAAAATTAATTCTGTGGTATAAGCACAGACTCTGGGAACTTCAAATTAGAAAGTATGTAGTATCTGAGCATTCATATAGTTTAGACCACTTATCGTACAGTTAAGAAACCTAGGATCAAGAAAGATTCAGAGTAAAGGCTTAAAATGTGAACTATTTCTGAAAGATATTTCAATAGCAAAGTGTTTCAAAGAATTGATATACCATTTCAGCTATGACTATATAACTTTAACTCAATCACATGAGGTAAATATACAGCTTGTTTTAATAAAATGAATTGCTACTGATTGATATATTTTTACATGATAAAAGGTTGTACAGTAGTAAATGATTGATCTGATTGAAATTAATGTACTGAAAAAATTTTTTTGCTTCAGTTTGCTTTAGTTAATGGGATTTAACTTTTTAAACCCAAAATATTTATTAAAGGACTTTAACAAATGAATTCCTAATTTTACTGTGGTAAGAATGACAACCTAGAGGTTCTAGAATTATGCCTATATGGCAGCCACTAGACACATGTGACTATTAAGCACTTGAGATATGGCTGGACTAATGGGATTTAATTTTATTTATTTATTTATTTATTTATTTATTTTTTAACATCTTTATTGGAGTATAACTGTTTTACAATGGTGTGTTAGTTTCTGCGTTACAATAAAGTGAATAAGTTATACATATACATATGTTCCCATATCTCTTCCCTCTTGCGTCACTCTCCCTCCCACCCTTCCTATCCCACCCTCCCTATCCCACCCCTCTAGGTGGTCACAAAGCACAGAGGTGAACTCCCTGTGCTATGCGGCAGCTTCCCACTAGCTATCTAATTTACATTTGGTAGTGTGTCTATGTCCCTCCCACTCTCTCACATCGTCACAGCTTACCCTTCCCCCTCCCCATATCCTCAAGTCCATGCTCTAGTACGTCTGTGTTTTATTCCCATCCTACCACTAATCTCTTCATGACATTTTTTTTCTTAGATTCCATATATATGTGTTAGCATACGGTATTTGTTTTTCTCCTTCTGACTTACTTCACTCTGTATGACACACTCCAGGTCTATCCACCTCATTACAAATAACTCAGTTTCATTTCTTTTTATGGCTGAGTAATATTCCATTGTATATATGTGCCACATCTTCCTTATCCATTCATCTGTTGATGGACACTTAGGTAGCTTCCATGTCCTGGCTATCGTAAATAGAGCTGCAATAAACATTTTGGTACATGACTCTTTTTGAATTATGGTTTTCTCAGGGTATATGCCTAGTAGTGGGATTGCGGGGTCATATGGTAGTTCTATTTGTAGTTTTTTAAGGAACCCCCATACTATTCTCCATAGTGGCTGTATCAATTTACATTCCCACCATCAGTGCAAGAGTGTTCCCTTTTCTCCACACCCTCTCCAGCATTTATTGTTTCTAGAGTTTTTGATGATGGCCATTCTGACCGGTGTGAGATGATATCTCATTGTAGTTTTGCTTTGCATTTCTCTAATTAATGATGTTGAGCATTCTTTCATGTGTTTGTTGGCAATCTGTATATCTTCTTTGGAGAAATGTCTATTTAGTTCTTCTGCCCATTTTTGGATTGGGTTGTTTGTTTTTTTGTTACTCAGCTGCGTGAGTTGCTTATAAATTTTGGATATTAATCCTCTGTCAGTTGCTTCATTTGCAACTATTTTCTCCCATTCTGGGGGTTGTCTTTTGGTCTTGTTTATGGTATCCTTAGCTGTGCAAAAGCTTTTAAGTTTCATTAGGTCCCATTTGTTTATTTTTGTTTTTATTTCCATTTCTGTAGGAGATGGGTCAAAAAGGATCTTGCTGTGATTGATCTCATAGAGTGTTCTGCCTATGTTTTCCTCTAAGAGTTTGATAGTGTCTGGCCTTACATTTAGGTCTTTAACCCATTTTGAGTTTATTTTTGTGTGTGGCATTAGGGAGTATTCTAATTTCATACTTTTCATGTAGCTGTCCAGTTTTCCCAGCACCACTTACCGAAGAGGCTGTTTTTTCTCCACTGTATATTCTTGCCTCCTTTATCAAAGATAAGGTGACCATATGTGTGTGGGTTTATCTCTGGGCTTTCTATCCTGTTCCATTGATCTATATTTCTGTTTTTGTGCCAGTACCATACTGTCTTGATTACTGTAACCCTGTAGTATAGTCTGAAGTCAGGGAGCCTGATTCCTCCAGCTCCACTTTTCGTTCTCTAGATTGCTTTAGCTATTCGGGGTCTTTTGTGTTTCCATACAAATTGTGAAATTTTTTGTTCTAGTTCTGTAAAAAATGCCAGTGGTAATTTGATAGGGATTGCATTGAATCTGTAGATTGCTTTGGGTAATAGAGTCATTTTCACAATGTTGATTCTTCCAATCCAAGAACATGGTATATCTCTCCACCTATTTGTATCATTTTAATTTCTTTCATCAGTGTCTTATAGTTTTCTGCATACAAGTCTTTTGTCTCCTTAGGTAGGTTTATTCCTAGATATTTTATTCTTTTTGTTGCAGTGGTAAATGGGAGTGTTTTCTTAATTTCATTCTCAGATTTTTCATCATTAGTGTATAAGAATGCCAGAGATTTCTGTGCATTAATTTTGTATCCTGCTACTTTACCAAATTCATTGATTAGTTCTAGTAGTTTTCTGATAGCATCTTTAGGATTTTCTATGTATAGTATCATGTCATCTGCAAACAGTGACAGCTTTACTTCTTCTTTTCCTATTTGGATTCCTTTTATTTTTTTTTTTCTCTGATTGCTGTGGCTAGAAATTCCAAAACTAGGTTGAATAAGAGTGGTGAGAGTGGGCAACCTTGTCTTGTTCCTGATCTTAGTGGAAATGGTTTCAGTTTTGCACCATTGAGAACAATGCTGGCTGTGGGTTTGTCATATATGGCCTTTATTATGTTGAGGAAAGTTCCCTCTATGCCTATTTTCTGCAGGGTTTTTATCATAAATGGGTGTTGAATTTTGTCAAAAGCTTTCTCTGCATCTATTGAGATGATCATATGGTTTTTCTCCTTCAGTTTGTTGATATGGTGTACAACGTTGATTGATTTGCATATATTGAAGAATCCTTGCATTCCTGGAATAAACCCCACTGGATCATGGTGTATGATCCTTTTAATGTGCTGTTGGATTCTGTTTGCTAGTATTTTGTTGAGGATTTTTGCATCTATGTTCATCGGTGATATTGGCCTGTAGTTTTCTTTCTTTGTGACATCTTTGTCTGGTTTTGGTATCAGGGTGATGGTGGCCTCATAGAATGAGTTTGGGAGTGTTCCTCCCTCTGCTATCTTTTGGAAGAGTTTGAGAAGGTTGAGTGTTAGCTATTCTCTACATGTTTGATAGAATTCGCCTATGAAGCCATCTGGTCCTGGGCTTTTTTGTTTGTCGGAAGATTTTTAATCACAGTTTCATTTTCAGTGCTAGTGATTGGTCTGTTCATATTTTCTATTTCTTCCTGGTTCAGTCTCGGCAGCTTGTGCATTTCTAAGAATTTGTCCATTTCTTCCAGGTTGTCCATTTTATTGGTATACATTTGCTTGTAGTAATCTCTAATAATCTTTTGTATTTCTGCACTGTCTGTTGTTACATCTCCTTTTTCATTTCTAATTCTGTTGATTTGAGTCTTCTCCCTTTTTTTCTTGATGAGTCTGGCTCATGGTTTATCAACTTTATTTATCTTCTCAAAGAACCAGCTTTTAGTGTTATTGATCTTTGCTATTGTTTCCTTCATTTCTTTTTCATTTATTTCTGATCTGATCTTTATCATTTCTTTCCTTCTGCTAAATTTGGGGGGTTTTTGTTCTTCTTTCTCTAATTGCTTTAGGCACAAAGTTAGGTTGTTTATTCGAGATGTTTCCTGTTTCTTAAGGTATGATTGTATTGCTATAAACTTCCCTCTTAGAACTGCTTTTGCTGTATCCCATAGGTTTGGGGTCGTTGTGTCTCCATTGTCATTTGTTTCTAAGTATTTTTTGATTTCCTCTTTGATTTCTTCAGTGATCACTTCGTTATTAAGTAGTGTACTGTTTAGCCTCCATGTGTTTGTATTTTTTACAGATCTTTTCCTGTAATTGATACCTAGTCTCATAGCGTTGTGGTCGGAAAAGATACTTGATACGATTTCCGTTTTCTTAAATTTACCAAGGGTAGATTTGTGACCCAATATATGATCTATCCTGGAGAATGTGCCATGAGCACTTGAGAAAAATGTGTATTCTGTTGTTTTTGGATGGAGTGTCCTATAAATATCAATTAAGTCCATCTTGTGTAATGTATCATTTAAAGCTTGTGTTTCCTTATTTTCATTTTGGATGATCTGTCCATTGGTGACAGTGGGGTGTTAAAGTCCCCTACTATGATTGTATTAATGTCAATTTCCCCTTTTATGGCTGTTAGTATTTGCCTTATGTATTGAGGTGCCCCTATGTTGGGTGCATAAATATTTACAATTGTTATATCTTCTTCATGGATCGATCCCTTGATCATTATGTAGTGTCCTTCTTTGTCTCTTGTAATAGTTTTTATTTTAAAGTCTATTTTGTCTGATATGAGAATTGCTACTCCAGTTTTCTTCTGATTTCCAATTGCATGGAATTTCTTATTCCATCCCCTCACTTTCAGTCTGTATGTGTCCCTAGGTCTGAAGTGGGTCTCTTGTAGACAGCATATATATGGGTCTTGTTTTTGTATCCATTCAGCCAGTCTGTGTCTTTTGGTGGGAGCATTTAATCCATTTACATTTAAGGTAATTATCGATATGTATCTTCCTATTACCATTTACTTAATTGTTTTGGGTTTGTTCTTGTAGGTCTTTTCCTTCTCTTGTGTTCCTTGCCTAGATAAGTTCCTTTAGCATTTGTTGTAAAGCTGGTGTGGTGGTGCTGAACTCTCTCAGCTTTTGCTTGTCTGTAAAAATTTTAATTTCTCCATCAAATCTGAATGAGATCCTTGCTGGGTAGAGTAATCTTGGTTGTAGGTTTTTTTCCTTCATCACTTTAAATATGTCCTGCCACTCCCTTCTGGCTTGTAGAGTTTCTGCTGAAAGATCAGATATTAACCTTATGGGGATTCCCTTGTGTGTTATTTGTTGTTTTTCCGTTGCTGCTTTTAATATGTTTTCTTTGTATTTAATTTTTGACAGTTTGATTATTATGTGTCTTGGCATGTTTATCCTTGGGTTTATCCTGTATGGGACTCTCTGTGCTTCCTGGACTTGATTGACTATTTCCTTTCCTATATTAGGGAAGTTTTCAACTATAATCTCTTCAAATATTTTCTCAGTCTCTTTCTTTTTCTCTTCTTCTTCTGGGACCCCTATGATTCGAATGTTGGTGAGTTTATGTTGTCCCAGAGGTCTCTGAGACTGTCCTCAGTTCTTTTCATTCTTTTTTCTTTCTTCTGCTCTGCAGTAGTTATTTCCACTATTTTATCTTCCAGGTCACTTACCCGTCCTTCTGCCTCAGTTTTTTGGCTATTGATCCCATCTAGAGTATTTTTCATTTCATTTATTGTGTTGCTCATCATTGCTTGCTTCCTCTTTATTTCTTCTAGGTCCTTGTTAACTGTTTCTTGCAATTTGTCTATTCTATTTCCAAGATTTTGAATCATCTTTACTATCAGTATTCTGAATTCTTTTTCAGGTAGACTGCCTATTTCCTCTTTATTTGTTAGGTCTGGTGTGTTTTTATCTTGCTCCTTCATCTGCTGTGTGTTTTTCTGTGTTCTCATTTTGCTTATCTTTCTGTGTTTGGGGTCTCTTTTTTTCAGGCTGCCGGTTCGTAGTTCCCGTTGTTTTTGGTGGCTGTCCCCAGTGGCTAAGGTTGGTTCAGTGGGTTGAGTAGGTTTCCTGGTTGGGGGGACTAGTGGGGGACTAGTGCCTCTGTCTGGTGGATGAGGCTGGAACTTGTCTTTCTGGTGGGCAGGTCCACGTCTGGTGGTGTGTATGGGGATGTTGGTAGCCTTATTATGATTTTAGGCAGCCTCTCTGCTAATGGATGGGGCTGTTGTTCTGTCTTGCTATTTGTTGGGCATAGGGTTTCCAGCACTGTTCGTTTCTGGTCCTTGCGTGAAGCTGGGTCTTGGTGTTGAGATGGAGATCTCTGGGAGATTTTTGCCATTTAATAGTGCATGGAGCTGGGAGGTCTCTTGTGGACTAGTGTCCTGACGTTGGTTCTCCCACCACAGAGACACAGTCCTGATGCCTGGCTGGAGTGCCAAGAGCCTTTAATCCACATGGCTCAAAATAAAAGGGAGAAAAAAATAGAAAGGAAAGAAAGGAAGGAAGGAAGGAAGGAAGGAAGGAAGGAGGGAGGGATGGAGGGAGGGAAGGAAGGGAGGAAGGAAGAAAGGAAGGGAGGAAGGAAGAAAGGAAGGAACAAAGCAAGAAAGGAAGGAAGGAAGGAAGAGAGGAAGAAAAGAAGGGAGGAAGAAAGGAAGGAAGGGAGGAAAGAAGGGAGGAAGGAAGGAAGAAAGGAAGAAGACAAAATAAAGTAGGATAAAATAGTTATTAAAATAAAAAATAATTATTAAGAAGAAAAATTTCTATAAAAAAATCAAAAAAACGGGTTGGTCTAACCCTAGGACAAATGGTGCAAGCAAAGCTATATAGAAAAAATCTCACACAGCAGCACACACATACACAACCAGAAAAAGAAAAAAAAGGGGAAAATAATAGTATATCTTGCTTCCAAAGTCCACCTCCTCAACTTGGGATATTTCACTGTCTATTCAGGTTTTCCACAGATGCAGGGCACTTCAAGTTGACTGTGGAGTTTTAATCTACTGCTTCTGAGGCTGCTGGGAGAGACCTCCCCCTCTCCTCTGTTCGCACAGCTCCTGGGGTTCAGCTTTGAACTTGGCCCTGCCTCTGCGTGTAGGTCATCCGAGGGCGTCTGCCCTTCGCTCAGACAGGACGAGGTTAAAGGAGCAGCTGATTCGAGGGCTCTGGCACAGGCTTGGGGGAGGGAGGGGCACGCATGTGGGGCCATCCTGCGGCGGCAGAGCCGCCGTGACGCTGCCCCGGCCCGAGGCGCGCCGCGCGTTCTCCCGGGGAAGCTGTCCCTGGATTCCAGGACCCCGGCAGTGGTGGGCTGCACAGGCTCCTGAGAGTGGCGGTGTGGAGAGTGACCTGTGCTCACACACAGGCCTCTTAGTGGCGGCAGCAGCAACCCTAGCGTCCCACACCCGTCTCTGGTGTCCGTGCCGACATCCGCGGCTCTCACCCCTTTCTGGAGCTCTTTAAGCAGCGCGCTTAAACTCCTCTCCTTGCGCACCAGGAAGCAAAGACGGAAGAAAAGGTCTCTTGCCTCTTCGGCAGCTCCAGACTTCAACCGGACTCCCTCCCGGCTGGCTGTGGCGCACTAGCCCCCTTCAGGCTGTGTTCACTCTGCCAACTCCAGACCTTTCCCTGGGATCCGACTGAAGCCCGAGCCTCAGCTCCCGACCCCCGCCCACTCCGGCGGGGGAGCAGACAAGCCTCTGGGGCTGGTGAGTGCTGGTCAGCACCGATCCTCTGTGGGAATCTCTCCGCTTTGCCTTCCACACTGCTGTTACTGCGCTCTCCTCCGCAGCTCCGGAGCTTCCCCTTACGCCACCTGCAGCCTTCGCCCGCGAAGCGGCTTCTAGTGTGTGGGAATCTTTCCTTCTTCGCAGCTCCCGTCCCTATACTTTTGTCTCTGTTTATTCTTTTTTCTTTTGCCCTACCCAGGTAGGTGGGGGGGTTCTTGCCTTTTGGGAGGTCTGAGGTCTTCTGCCAGCGTTGGGTGGGTGTTCTATAGAAGTTCCACGTGTATCTGTGAGGAGGAAGGTGACCTCCGCGTCTTACTCTTCCGGCATCTTCTCGCCTCCCCCGGGATTTAATTTTAGAGTGGACCTCCCAAAGAACATGATGCCATTCAGGGTGGTGCAGCTCTAATGACCTAGTTGTCTTGTCACCCATTCAGGAGAATAGACCTAGTGTTTCACAATCTCGGGATACATTATGCAAGGACTATTCACTGTCTCTACTCCTACTTACCGTATCTGCTTTTGCCACTACTCTACCCTCTTTCTACTCTTACCTTTATTGCAAGGTCTGTAGTGACTCACTGCTTCTGCTAACTGACATGTGCGTATGAGTGTGTGTGCACAGGTGCGTGTACATGTGTGTAGTTTTTCCTTTGCTATAAACAGCTATATCTCTCCCATGCAACCTTATCCAAACAAAGGATTCCTTTATTCACTGCTGAGTACAAGAGCTCCTCCGTTAGCCCAGCTCAGGGGCACTAACCAATCTATATATATTTACTTGTAAGACAGGACCCCATCTTTGGGTAATAATCTTTGGTCAGAGAAGCTGTTGCTTTTCCTCCAGCAATATCTTGGGTCTAACCTTTAGCAAAGCCATTCCTTACTAACCTCACCGCCCTGCGGTGTGTTTCTAGATGAACAAGGAGAATGCAGATATAATCTTCTGGTTCCAGCTATTCAAACACATAAAACTGACTAAATCAAGTTTATTTTCATAGGTAAGGAGTTTTCAAATGTGTTAACAACTCAAAATGTATTTCGTCTTGCTTGGCAATGCCTAGAATTCCTTCATTATCGGACACAGATTTTCACTTTACAATTGAAAGCAGTAAAGTACCAATTCTTGGCTGAGGAGGGAGGTCAATTAACCAATTGCTCAACTACTCTAAATGCTTGAATATTGATACTTCCCTGTTTCAGAGAGGAATTGGACACTAGGAATTGATTGGGAAAAAAATACAAAAGGGAGTAGATAGCTTGTGATGTGTAGGAAAAAATGTTGAAAAGAAAGACCAAGAATCAGTGAATACAAGGTCCAGTATTTAAGAGACTTTTTTTCATTATTATTTACCTCTAACTTTATGCAAAAGGAGAGAAATAATTTTCTGAATGTTAGTGGTTTTCCTCATGCACATTCCTACTCATGCTTACTTTAACACTATTATTAAGACTCTGCATGACTGTTGACAGTAGTCGATGTGTTTTGTGAAGTTTATTTTTTCTAACTCAACCACATTCATTGTAGAACAGTTTTATTATTTGGGGATTTGCAGGGCAGGAGCAAACTTTCACAATCTTGCCATAGAATTATATCCACTACTAGACTCTGTGCCACTGTTTAGTCCAAAGGGACCCTGACTAACTCATGGTTGTGATGAACCTCTATAGTCATGACTTCTTGCAACAGAATCTAGGAAGAAAGAAGTAAACAGCACCTTAAATGTCTGAGTGTGGTGCCAGAGATTGACACGGATGGGTTTTGCCACGTAGGAAATTTTTTTTTTTTTTTTGCAGTTGACAAGGAAATTTAGTTATTTCTGAGATATACATTTTAAAGTAATAACTAGAATTATGACTTATAACATTATACCAGAACATATAAGATTTTTAGAAATTTCATGTAATGTCTGAAACATTTATATTAACATATTTCCATACAAATAACCCAAAGAAAGTTTAGTATTAGTTGTTTTTTGTTTTTGTTTGTTTTTTTATACTGCAGGTTCTTATTACTCATCAATTTTATACACATCAGTGTATACATGTCAATCCCAATCACCCAATTCAGCACACCACCATCCCCACCCCACCGCGGTTTTTCCCCCTTGGTGTTCATACGTTTGTTCTCTACATCTGTGTCTCAACTTCTGCCCTGCAAACCAGTTCATCTGTACCATTTTTTTAGGTTCCACATACATGTGTTAATATACGATATTTGTTTTTCTCTTTCTGACTTACTTCACTCTGTATGACAGTCTCTATCTAGGTCCATGCACGTCTCAACAAATGACTCAATTTCGTTCCTTTTTATGGCTGAGTAATATTCCATTTTATATATGTTCCACATCTTCTTTATCCATTCATCTGTCAATGGGCATTTAGGTTGCTTCCATGACCTGGCTATTATAAATAGTGCTGCAATGAACATTGGGGTGCATGTATCTTTTTGAATTATGGTTTTCTCTGGGTATATGCCCAGTAGTGGGATTGCTGGATCATATGGTAATTCTATTCTTAGTTTTTTAAGGAAACTCCATACTGTTCTCCATAGTGGCTGTATCAATTTACATTCCCACCAACAGTGCAAGAGGGTTCCCTTTTCTCCGCACCCTCTCTAGCATTTGCTGTTTGTAGATTTTCTGATGATGCCCATTCTAACTGGTGTGAGGTGATATCTCATTGTAGTTTTGATGTGCATTTCTCTAATAATTAGTGATGTTGAGCAGCTTTTCATGTGCTTCTTGGCCATCTGTATGTCTTCTTTGGAGAAATGTCTATTTAGGTCTGTCCATTTTTGGATTGGGTTGTTTGTTTTTTTAATATTGAGCTGCATGAGCTGTTTATATATTTTGGAGATTAATCCTTTGTCTGTTGATTTGTTTGCAAATATTTTCTCCCATTCTGAGGGCTGTCTTTTCGTCTTGTTTATGGTTTCCTTTGCTGTGCAAAAGCTTTGAAGTTTCATTAGGTCCCATTTGTTTATTTTTGTTTTTATTTCCATTACTCTAGGAGGTGGATTAATAAGGATCTTGCTGTGATTTATGTCAAAGAGTGTTCTTCCTATGTTTTCCTCTAATAGTTTTATAGTGTCCAGTCTTACATTTAGGTCTCGAATCCATTTTGAGTTTATTTGTGTGTATGGTGTTAGGGAGTGTTCTAATTTCATTCTTTTACATGTAGCTGTCCAGTTTTCCCAACACCACTTATTGAAGAGGCTGTCTTTTCTCCATTGTATATCCTTGCCTCCTTTGTCATACATTTGTTGAGCATAGGTGCGTGAGTTTATCTCTGGGCTTTCTATCTTGTTCCATTGATCTATGTTTCTGTTTTTGTGCCAGTCCTATATTGTCTTGATTGCTGTAGCTTTGTAGTATAGTCTGAAGTCAGGGTGTCTGATTCCTCCAGCTCTGTGTTTTTCCCTCAAGACTGCTTTGGCTATTCGGGGTCTTTTGTACCTCCATATATATTTTAAGATGATTTGCTCTAGTTCCATAAAAAATGCCATTGGTAATTTGATAGGGATTGCATTGAATCTGTAGATTGCTTTGGGTAGTATAGTCATTTTCACGATATTGATTCTTCTAATCCAAGAACATGTTATATCTCTCCATCTGTTGGTATCATCTTTAATTTCTTTCATGAGTGTCTTATAGTTTTCTGCATACAGGTCTTTAGTCTCCCTACGTAGATTTATTCCAAGGTATTTTTTTCTGTTTGTTGCAATGGTAAATGGGAGTTTTTCCATAATTTCTCTTTCATATTTTTCATCATTAGTGTATATGAATGCAAGAGATTTCTGTGCATTAATTTTGTATCCTGCAACTCTACCAAATTCATTGATTAACTCTAGTAGTTTTCTGGGCATTTTTAGCATTCTCTATGTATAGTATCATGTCATCTGCAAACAGTGACAGTTTTACTTCTTCTTTTCCAATCTGTATTCCTTTCATTTCTTTTTCATCTCTGATTGCCATGGCTAAGACTTCCAAAACTATGTTGAGTAATAGTGGTGAGAGTGGACATCCTTGTCTCCTTCCTGATCTTAGAGGAAATGCTTTCAGTTTTTCACCATTGAAAATGATCTTTGCTGTGGGCTTGTCATATATGGCCTTTATTATGTTGAGGTAGGTTCCCTCTATGCCCACTTTCTGGAGAGTTTTTATCATAAATCGGTGTTGAATTTTGTCAAAAGCTTTTTCTGCATCTATTGAGATGATCATATGGTTTTTATTCTTCAATTTGTTAATATGGTGTATCCCATTGATTGATTTATGTATATTGAAGAATCCTTGCATTCCTGGGATAAAACCCACTTGATCGTGGTGTATGGTCCTTTTAATGTGTTGTTGGATTCTGTTTGCTAGTATTTTGTTGAGGATTTTTGCATCTATATTCATCAGTGATATTGGTCTGTAATTTTCTTTTTTGTAATATCTTTGTCTGGTTTTGGTATCAGGGTAATGGTGGCCTCATAGAATGAATTTGGGAGTGTTCCTTCCTCTGCAATTTTTTGGAAGAGTTTGAGAAGGTTGAGTGTTAGCTCTTCTCTAAATGTCTGATAGAATTCACCTGTGAAGCCATCTGGTCCTGGACTTTTGTTTGTTGGAAGATTTTTAATCGCAGTTTCAATTTCATTACTTGTGATTGGTCTGTTCATATTTTCCGCTTCTTCCTCCTTCAGTCTTGGGAGGTTATACCTTTCTAAGAATTTGTCCATTTCTTCCAGGGTGTCCATTTTATTGGCATAGAGTTGCTTGTAGTAGTCTCTTAGGATTCTTTGCATTTCTGCAGAGTCTGTTGTAACTTCTCCTTTATCATTTCTAATTTTATTGATTTGAGTCCTCTCCCTCTTTTTCTTGATGAGTCTGGCTAAAGGTTTATCAATTTTGTTTATCTTCTCAAAGAACCAGCTTTTAGTTTTATTGGTATTTGCTATTGTTTCCTTTGTTTCTATTTCATTTATTTCTGCTCTGATCTTTATGATTTCTTTCCTTCTGCTAATTTTGGGTTTTGTTTGTTCTTCTTTCTCTAGTTCCTTTAGGTGTAAGGTTAGATTGTTTACTTGAGATGTTTCTTGTTTCTTGAGGTAGGCTTGTATAGCTATAAACTTCCCTCTTAGAACTGCTTTTACTGCATCCCATAGGTTTTGGATCGTCTTGTTTTCATTGTCATTTGTCTCTAGGTATTTTTTGATTTCCTCTTTGGTAGGAAATATGGAATGGAAATTTGCTTTCCATCCTCAGTGATCTCTTTGTTATTTAGTAACGTATTGTTCAGCCTCCATGTGTTTGTGTATTTTACATTTTTTTTTCCCTGTAATTCATTTCTAATCTCATAGCGTTGTGGTCAGAAAAGATGCTTGATATGATTTCAGTTTTCTTAAACTTACTGAGGCTTGATTTGTGACCCAAGATGTGATCTATCCTGGAGAATGTTCCATGAACACTTGAGAAGAAAGTGTAATCTGCTGTTTTTGGATGGAATGTCCTATAAATATCAATTAAATCAATCTGGTCTATTGTGTCATTTAAAGCTTCTGTTTCCTATTTATTTTCATTTTGGATGATCTGTGCATTGGTGTAAGTGAGGTGTTAAAGTCTCCCACTATTATTGTGTTACTGTCAATTTCCTGTTTTATAGCTGTTAGCAGTTGCTTTATGTATTGCGGTGCTCCTATGTTGGGTGCATATCTGTTTATAATTGTTATATCTTCTTCTTGGATAGATCCCTTGATCATTATGTGGTGTCTTTCCTTGTCTCTTGTAACATTCTTTATTTTAAAGTCTATTTTATCTGGTATGAGTATAGCTACCCCAGCTTTCTTTTGATTTCCATTGGCATGGAATATCTTTTTCCATCCCCTCACTTTCAGTCTGTATGTGTCCCTAGGTCTGAAGTGGGTCTCTTGTAGGCAGCATATATATGGGTCTTGTTTCTGTATCCATTCAACAAGCCTGTGTCTTTTGGTTGGAGCACTTAATCCATTCACATTTAAGGTAATTAGGGATATGTATGTTCCTATGACCATTTTCTTAATTGTTTTGGGTTTGTTTTTGTATTTCCTTTTCTTCTCTTGTGTTTCCCACTTAGAGGAGTTCCGTTAGCATTTGTTGTAGAGGTGGTTTGGTGGTGCTGAATTCTCTTAGCCTTTGCTTGTCTGTAAAGCTTTTGATTTCTCCATCAAATCTGAATGAGATCCTTGCCAGGTAGAGTAATCTTGGTTGTAGGTTCTTCCCTTTCATCACTTTAAGTATATCATGCCACTCCCTTCTGGCTTGTAGAGTTTCTGCTGAGAAATCAGCTTTTAACCTTATGGGAGTTCCCTTGTATGTTGTTTGTCATTTTTCCCTTGTTGCTTTCAATAATTTTTCTTTGTCTTTAATTTTTGCCAATTTTATTACTATATGTCTTGGCATGTTTCTCCTTGGGTTTATCCTGTATGGGACTCACTGCGCTTCCTGGACTTGGGTGGCTATTTGCTTTCCCATTTTAGGGAAGTTTTCGACTATAATCTCTTCAAATATTTTCTCAGGTCCTTTCTCTCTCTCTTCTCCTTCTGGGACCCCTATATTGCAAATGTTGTTGTGTTTAATGTCCCAGAGGTCTCTTAGGCTGTCTTCATTTCTTTTCATTCTTTTTTCTTTAGTCTGTTTCACAGCAGTGAATTCCGCCATTCTGTCTTCCAGGTCACTTATCCGTTCTTCTGACTCAGTTATTCTGCTATTGATTCCCTCTAGTGTAGTTTTCATTTGAGGTATTGTATTGTTCATCTCTGTTTGTTTGTTCTTTAATTCTTCTAGGTCTTTGTTAAACATTTCTTGCATCTTCTCGATCTTTGCCTCCATTCTTTTTCGGAGGTCCTGGATCATCTTCACTATCATTATTATGAATTCTTTTTTCTGGAAGGTTGCCTATCTCCACTTCATTTAGTTGTTTTTCTGGGCTTTTATCTTGTTCTTTCATCTGGTATATAGCCCTGTGCCTTTTCATCTTGACTTTCTGTGAATGTGGTTTTTGGTCCACAGGCTGCAGGATTGTAGTTCTTCTTGCTTCTGCTGTCTGCCCTCTGGTGGATGAGGCTATCTAAGAGGCTTGTGTAAGTTTCCTGATGGGAGGGACTGGTGGTGGGTAGAGCTGACTGTTGCTCTGGTGCGCAGATCTCAGTAAAACTTTAATCTGATTGAGTGTTGATGGGTGGGGCTGGGTTCCCTCCCTGTTGGTTTTTTGGCCTGAGGCAACCCAACACTGGAGCCTAACTAGGCTCTTTGGTGGGGCTGATGACAGATTCTGGGAGGGCTCATGCCAAGGAGTACTTCCCTGAACTTCTGCTGCCAGTGTCCTTGTCCCCACCGTGAAACAGAGACCCCCCCCCCCGCCTCTGCAGGAGACCCTCCAACACGAGCAGGTAGGTCTGATTCAGTCTCCCCTGAGGTCACTGCTCCTTCCCCTGCGTCCTGATGCGCACACTCCTTTGTGTGTGCCCTCCAAGAGTGGAGTCTCTGTTTCCCCCAGTCCTGTCGAAGTCCTGCAATCAATTCCCACTAGGCTTCAAAGTCTGATTCTCTAGGAATTCCTCCTCCCGTTGCCGGACCCCCAGGTTGTGAAGCCTGACGTGGGGCTTAGAACCTTCACTCCAGTGGGTGGACTAGAACCTTCACTGCAGTGGGTGGACTTCTGTAGTATAAGTGTTCGCCAGTCTGTGAGTCACCCACCCACCAGTTATGGGATTTGATTTTACTATGATTACGCCCCTCCTACCGTCTCTTTGTGGCTTCTCCTTTGTCTTTGGATGTGGGGTATCTTTTTTGGTGAGTTCCAGTGTCTCCCTGTCGATGATTGTCCAGCAGCTAGTTGTGATTCTGGTGTTCTCGTAAGAGGGAGTGAGAGCACGTCCTTCTACTCCGCCATCTTGGTTCCTGGTCCGTAGGGAAAGTTTTGTAATCTCAGTGATTTGGTACAAAATAAAGAATATGTTTACACATCTTGATGTCCCTACCACTAAACATGCTTGAGTGACCTCTAAAGATATTTGAGAAATATACCACAATACTTTGTTCTAGTTAGATCTATTTACTGGATAAAGCAAAGCCTGTCTGTTTTAGTGGGGCCCTGAGCAAAGACTTTCTAGCTGGTCCAAGGTACAGGACAAGTGACTTTGTCAACTGGCCCTGATAAAGTAGCACATGCTGTCTTGCTTGAATTGTCAAAGGCAGATGAGGATGTTCTATCCAGCCTGTTGTAAACCATGAAAGAAGAATCATGGAGGAAGATCCAAGACTTTTGGGGCAAAGTTATGCCTGCTTTACCAACTATTTTCTTCTTGAGAAGAACCTGTAGATCAATTCACAGTGACTGAATATCTGGCCCAGGAAACCTTGGGAATACCTGACCCTAGCCACTATCATAAACTGGATACTTCTGCTGCACCTAGCCATACAGTCTGGTATACCCAGAAGCTCTTAAATATCAAGTGAAAAGATACATGGACAGCAGTGAGCCTGAGCATGTTCTAAAGGCATAAGTAATTTGCATAAGTAGCTAACTCATACTTCCAGAGTGCTTTACTCCTACCAAATTACTTCTTCTTCAAACCACATCTGTGGCCTGATGGGGAATTCCCTATGACAAATTAAGTAGGGGGGAAAAAAAAGCTCAATTTGGAATTATAGAGAGCTCTGCGTTATAGCAAAAATGAACTCCTACAACATTACAGCCCCAGGAGAAACCTTTAAGAGAAGTGAGAAATGGAATCCTTCCACCAAGAGGCATTCAAGTAAGGTTGGAACAGTGTTGATGACTGGCTCTTAGAAAGATTATTTCCCCTTAACTTCTCTGATATTATTCTCTTTCTGTCTTCCTCTCAGATTTCTAGTCAGCCCTTCTCTGTCCCTTTTGAAGACCAATCTTCCTCCGTATATAATTAATATTGAGTTTATCACGTTTAGTTATAGACTCTCTTTTCTTTCCATGCTACATTCACACTAGGCAATTTTACATGGCTTCAATTGTTATACATACCTCAATGAGTCCTTCATTTCCATCTCTAGCCTAGGACTCTAAGCTTTAGATCTTCACACTTTTTAAAATTGTGGCAAAATATACATGACACATTTTGACTATTTTAAAGTGTATAATGTAGTAGCACTAAGTACATTCACATTGTTATGCATCCATCACCACTATCCATCTTCCGCACTTTTTCATCTTCCCAAACTGAAATTCCATACTCATTAAACAATATCTCCCGTTACTCTCTTCCTTCAATGCCTGGCAACCACCGTTTTCCTTCCTGTCTCTGAATTCGCCTATTCTAGGCACTTCATATAAGTGGAATCATACAATATTTGTTCCTTTGCGTCTGTCTTATTTCACTTAGTATAATATTTTCAAAGTTCATCCATGTTGTAGCATGCATTAGAATTTCATTCTTTTTTAAGGTTGAATAATATTGCATACATATACCACATTTTGTTTATCCGTTTACCCATTGACAGACATTTGTGTTGTTTCCGTTTTTTAGCTGTTGTGAAAAATGCTCCTATGAACATTGGTGTTCAAATATCTGTTTGATGTCTCTGCTTTCAGTTCTTTAGTGTATATACACAGGGGTGGAATGGCTGGATCATACAGTAATTCTATGTTTAATTTTTGGGGGAACTACCATACCATATACTTTTGATACATTTCCCTTTACATTTGAATGTGACATAGACTCTTCAAAATAAATAAAATAAAATGTTTTGTCTTTTCCCCAAATATTGTCCTTCATTAGTGTTCCATTGGAAAATGGCACTGCCAACCGGCAGGTATATAAACCAGAAAATAAGAAGTCACCCTTAATATAATCCTCTTCCTCACCTTTCATATCATTGTCTTGTCAGTTTTAACTCTGGAATATTTCTTGAATCCACTTATTTATTTCTACCCTTATCAGCATTTCTGTAGAAAGAATTCTCATTATCATTTTGATTACTGCAATAGCCTTCCTACTGGTTTACTCACATCCATTCTTACCTGACCTTACAAATACTGCTCTACAATACAGTCTGAAAGTTCATAACCTAATCATGTCATCCATCTGCTGAAAAATATTCAGTGGTTTAATATTGTTAGAATAAAGAGCATAATTCTTAATATGGCTGGCAAAGCCCTGCATGATCTGGCCTCCACTTCCTAAGCTTCATCTCTCACAAAGCCTGCTTCTTTCTCTGATCTCCCATCATTCTGAGCTTCCTTGGGTTTTTAATGGATCTCCTACCTGGGTTATATGGTTAATGATACTCACTCTAACTAGGAACCTACCCTCTATTCCTCATCATCACCACATGGAAGCTTTCCTTCACCTCTAAGATCAAGTTAAACTCCCTCTCATAGGCTTTCATTAATGCATTTCTCTTTTTCCTAACATCTTACCATAGAAGTATTTCCAAATTTTATTTGTTTAGGTTTTTTATGAAAATCTATCTTACCCAATAAAACATAAGTCTCAGGAGGTCATCACCATGTCTATTTTTTCAAACCTCTGTATATCTGACAGAACAGTTCCTAACACAGAGTAAACCCTCATTGCTTCTGGGATAAAAATATGAATCGATTTATGTCTCTATGGAATCACCAGAATTCAAGCTCCTTTCTCTGATAAGGGTCTGGCATTGCCTTATTCATGTTGGTATCCCCTAGCATCTAGTATATTTAGGGATCAGTCATCTTTACTGAACTGAACACCCTGATTGCAAGTTCAACAGAGCTTTAAACATTAGCCATAGCCGTACCCTTGTCCACAGTTATGTTTCTACTCCTCTCTTTAAGAAAATCCTACAAACTATGTCCCCTTTCCTTTGCAGGGTGATTGGCTCACTCTTTCGTTTTCCCAAAGAAAAGGGACATTTTATTTAGGTCAGGAAATTAAGACAAGCAGGAAAAATAAAAGGTCAGGGGAGAGTTGAGAAAGAGAGGGAGTCTAGGCAAACTTGCCCCAAGGTGAATGCAAACTATTTCTAATTGTCTCAATTTGTTGAAATGGAGAAAAATGCATTAACAAAATTAATAGATGAATGCTGAATGCCAAGAACTACACTGATGTCCTCTCGTTAAGAAAACATGTCTGCAACAGCAGCTACAGTTGGAGTCATTACCTCATTAAGGTTATGGTAATCTACTGTCCTTCTCCAAGTCCCATAAACATTCTGTGCTGACCAAAATGAAGTGTTGACAATTACCACTCCTGCTTCTTTTGATTCATTCATGGTGGTTCCAGTCTTTGCCATTCCCCCAGGGATGTTTTATTCACTACTTTGGCAAGGAATAGAAGATTCAAAGAATTCTCCTTGAAACTTCCTAAGGTAACAAAGCACCCACGTTAATATGCTGTTATTTTATAAGTAGGTGTGCATTTATGCATACATGCACACATACACAAATATTTACATATACTTATATATCAGACCATACAGACTTAAATTGAAACTTCCTTTGAAATCTGAGCATAAAAATTCCTACTTCAGACTACAATGACATTTGTGTCTTCAAAATTTAATGTTAATCAATACCTTTCACAATTGGACCTGCAATATTTAGATTTCACTTTCTCAGCATTTAGTGACTCGGGTTAATCAGTATAAGTCACTTTGGGAAGCCTAGAAAGAGATACAGAGTGTTTACTCACTTTTGGTGTTACAAGAGTGACCTCAGTGGTATCACAGACTCCTCTGGGCTTGGGAACTGACTCAAGATTGGAAATGGAGTGATAAACTGTGACTCTCTTTCATGTTGCCTTAAGGCAGGGCTAAAGTTTTGTTTCATTTTGCGCTGCATTTGATTATGCAAAGTAAGTCAGACTTAAGGTATCTTATGATTAATTAGGCATAGCCAGAGATCTTTGCAAGTCAGGGCATCCTTTGACAGCTGATGACCATTCTTCCTCTGTTGCCCGTTGTGTTAAGTATGTTCACTTTGTTTTTGGAGGTTAACTCCATTCTGCAACCTTTTTAAAAAAAATTTATTTATTTATGGCCGCATTGGATCTTTGTTGCTGTGAGCGGGCTTTCTCTAGTTGCGGCGAACAGGGGCTACTCTTCATTGAGGTGTGCAGGCTTCTCATTGCAGTGGCTTCTCTTGTTGCAGAGCATGGGCTCTAGGCACGTGGACTTCAGTAGTTGTGGCATGCAGGCTCAGTAGTTGTGGCGCATGGGCTTAGTTGCTCCGTGGCATGTGGGATCTTCCCAGACCAGGGCTCAAACCCATGTCTTCTGCATTGGCAGGCGGATTCTTAACCACTGTGCTACCAAGGAAGTCCCTCTGCAACCTTTTGATCCCATAGAGATTGGGAAGCCAATTAAATTGCATTTCATCCTACCAGCGTTCCTGGCCTAAAGCCAATAAAGCACTCTTTAAATATTTGTGTGTTGTCATCACCTATGTCTTCCTCAGGACCTTGGTGAAGCAAGACTCTGGGTTTGAGAGTGAATTTGTGGAGCACATGGTGTGAGTACCACACAGCATTCCTATTCCTCAAAGGATTTGACTACCTTCTACACTACATCATTGTCATTTAAAGTATTTAACATAATAACATCCAAGTTTGCATTAGCCAACTAGAAAACTATTAATGCTTCAGCCATTTGCCCGGCTAACACATTGGATGCATAACCTCTATGAATTAATACATGTAAAATAATCAGTCTGATCTAAAGATGTATTACATCTTCCTTGGTTTAGTCTTTTCACAATTTATTTACATGATTATTTACCAGATTTGTTGATGTCTGTAATAAACACCCTAAAATATTTTTGCTTGAATGCTTCTTTTCACTATTTTTACTTTATACCTCACTGCATCCCCTTACCAGACCATGTTGAATTTGAATGTTGGCACCCAGGCAGCAACAGTAGGGGGTAAAAGGAATTTGTTAGTGTCCTCCGCCAAGAGACAGGGAACTACTTTCCATGGCAAAAGTTACATAGTGGGATTTTGGAGAGTGTTTTGGATATTTGAAGGTCTTCTTTGTCTTCTAAATCTTACCATTATATTTACTAAAATATTACTGTTTTTCAGATCAAGGTCTTAGATTTTACACTTTGAGACTTTGACTTTAAATGGCACAATATATATGTATATATAGTACTTGGAACAAGAAAGAATCACATGGAATATTCACAAAGGCAATTCCATGTTTGTGTTCTTCAGTACCTATAAACCTGCTTGTTGCAGATGATCCTTTTACCACTGTTTGTTTAAAAGGGCAGGCCCCTTGATTTCTCAGCTCTTAAGAAGCATAAAGCCCTATGGTTACTCCAAGTCAAAAACAAACCTTCAATTCTGTAATTGAAAGCAGCCAGTCTAGAATACTGTTCAATCCTTCCATGTCAGTTTGTAGACAAATCTTTCACCTTTCTACAGCCTAGCGTCTCTACTTCTCCCTCAGCCTCCATTAACTCTGCCCATGTCAAAGCATTGGGAGAGATGAACAGCAGGCAAATAGGGAAGTTCCTTCCTGACTGGCATTATTGCATGATGGCTGCAGACTCTCTGAACCTGAACATGAGGAAGTCACTGTGTGTACTTTTATCAGTTCTTCAGAGGAGCTACTGCTGGGTTCTCTATCTTTCCTTTGGCAGAAGTAATACATTCTATTTCTCCAGCTTCTATTCCCTACCTTAGGCCCTGGTTTTCTAGTATTCCACTCTTTCTAATTTTGTCTAAGGAGAGAAAGCCCATATAATTAATATTTTTGAGTAACATGACTTACATTCTTCCTGGAAATAGAGAGGACAAAATGAATAAAATAAATACCATCTATTGAAAATAATAAATGCTTGGGAATGTGATGTTACCTAAACACATAAACATATACACCCAAATACATATATTGTTTTCTTTCATTAACCTCTTACATAATGATACATTTGCATTAGAATTTTATAGAAAATTAAATGTTAAACTAAGGCACAAAGAAGTTAACTTGCCAAATGTCATACAACATATTAAGTGGGAAAGTATGTCTGACTGAATGTCCATGCTTTTAACTGTTATGTTATCCTAATTCACTAAAAAAAAAAGTGAGTTGATTCTAACAATCATTCATGTTTGGAAAAGTATGGAAATCTGTGAGTTAGGATGGGTGATTCAGCATGTGGTTTCCAGGTGCAGGCTGCCTGGTTTGATATTTAAAGTCTTCTACCTTTTAGTTTTACAATCTTGGGCAAGAAATTTAAACACTGTGCCTGAGCTACCTTATCTAAGAAATAGGAATACACAAAGAGGAGTATTATACCTCTTGAAGGGTTGTTATGAAAAATAAATGAGTTAATTACATGTGAAGCATTTAGAAAAATGCTTGGCTTATAGTAATGATGTAATACGTATAAAGTGGCTCAAAAATATGTGGCATATAGAAAGGACTCATTAAAATTAATTATTATTGTTATTATCATTATGATGATTGCTAATATTACTCCTACTCTCAAGTCTTATCTAAAGTTCAGGTTGATCTTTGGATTCTTTAGAACTTTCAAGAAAATAAATTATAGTCATATAAGTATAACTAATATATATGAGAATAATTCCTAGCTGCCTTGCTGTAGGAGTGGCGTGTGTACGTATGTGACTGTGTGTCTGTGGCAGAGAAGATGTAGTTACCCAGAACTTCTCAGGAGCTTGTGGGGACTCTTGATAGGCCTCAATTATATATTTAAGTCAAGATGTCCTGAAGAGAAATTTCATCTCTCCTCAATCTAAAATAGTATAGAAGCAGTTGCTAGCTTCGTAACTAATTCAAATAATATGCAGAGACTTTTTTTCTTATCACTCCAACTGGAAATCCAAATTTGACACATGAAAAGGCAACGTGAGAGATTTTGAGGAAATAACCATGAATTACACTTTATCTGAAATTGAGGGATTTTATTTATCAAGTATAAAGGTTTACCCTGTAGTTGTCTTGGCCTCAAGACTTCAGACTGCATTAGTCAGAAATAACTTTTTGCTAACCGCGTTTATTCCTGCTACAGGTGAAGGCCATTTTCTCAAAGTGATTAACTGGCAGTAGTACTCAATCCATTTATCCTTCCTAGGCTCCTCTATTGTAATGCATTGCAATAGTCTCCCTTCTCTGTGAAGCTACAAATAGGCAGTAGCTGTGAAAACTTGAATTTGAAGTTTCTTAAAAATGAAAGTCTTAGACCTAATGAAACTGCTCCAATATAATGTTGGGAATGTTTGAGAAAATGTAGTGTTCTTCATCTTCTTGCGTGGTTTGCTTGGCAAATGTTCTATTTTAACTGATCACAAGCCAGGAAAAATGATGTGAATGTCACTGAATAATTAGGATAGGCTAGAAACTCTAGCCAATGCAGCGTTCAGAAATGATTACCCAAATAACCCAGGACCTATGCTTTGTAATACCTCAGTTCCATGACTACCTGCTGAACTGCACAAATTAGAGCTCTCAAAGACTATTTCACACCTAATAATGTTAACAGATTATTTCATAGCAATTCAATGCAAAGCAAATACTCTATTTGACATGGAATCTTTATACATGTTGAACTTATTTTGATATAATTCTTCAGCCTGCTATTGTCTAGGTCATGTCATCCTAACATTGCATACATAATTTCGTTTTCCTTTAGGGAGTTACTTTCATTCTGAAGATTTTAGTCCTATATTAAGATAGACTGTTTATGAACTTAATTTAAACTTCCTTTAGTGTAGTACGTAAAATTCAGTACTTCACATACTTCATTCTGGGTTCATTGTTCTAACAATTGACGTGCTTTGAGATTTCGGTGAACTCAATTCATGACTTATTTTGAAAATGATGCTCCCTAAATATATTAATACTACTGATTGTATATTTCAGTTAGAATTATTTCCGTTGAAAGTGACAGAAAACAGCCAAAATTAGCCTTAGCAAATAGGAATGTGCATTCTCAAGAAAATGCAAAGACTAGATATGGCTTTTCAAGAACGCAGGAATATGTCTGGGCCTTGGAGTTCTTCTGCATGGATATCATTAAAAGCAGGTTCTTTTTTTTTTTTTTTTTTAATTCCTCTACTCTTTTTTTTTTTAGCAAATTGTATTTTTATTTATTTATTTATTTATTTTTGGCTGTGTTGGGTCTTAGTTTCTATGCGAGGGCTTTCTCTAGTTGCGGTGAGTGGGGTCCACTCTTCATCGCAGTGTGCAGGCCTCTCACTGCCGTGGCCTCTCTTGTTGCGGAGCACAAGCTCCAGATGCGCAGGCTCAGTAGCTGTGGCTCACGGGCCTAGTTGCTCCGCGGCACGTGGGACCTTCCCAGACCAGGGCTCGAACCTGTGTCTCCTGCATTGGCAGGCAGATTCTCAACCACTGCGCCACCAGGGAAGCCCTGAAAGCAGGTTCTTACCCAACTGAAGCTATTATCAAGGGAAGAGGGACTAGATGCTGGATAGATAAAAAGTGTTCACTATGTTTAGAAACGGATTCTTTTTTGTGTATTCAGGAGTGTTACCCTTTTAAGGCTGAAAATTTGGAATATGGGAGAGATGAGAGGCCTAAACTCTGAAGCATCCTAGAAATTCCTCATAGACCATTCTTACTAAAGACTCATGCAGTGTTACTTAATGTTACTTAATATTTAGTAAGTAAATGGAAAACTCATAGCAGTGTTTGAGGCAGTCGATGAGGATGACTTAGGTGAAAAAATAAGAGTTGTCAGTAAAAATAGAAGGTTTTTATTTTTTAACAGTTACAAGATTATAGTGAGGTACTCAGAAGTAACCAAATAATAGAGTTTGCCCTGTGATTGTGGTAGACACAAATTAGTATACCACCTGTGTTAGTTTGTCAGGTGGCCATGTCTGAGATTATGACAACATAGCAGAATCCTCTGGATTTGTGAGTAAGAACATGACCCTCATTGAGCCAGTCTCAGAACCTCATACCACCCTCTCCCCAGTGTATTTGACTAAAGGATGGGCACATGATCCAGGCTGGGCCATGTGGTTTCCTTCCCTTGATACTCTTCAAACTGGCACTGCAAAAGATAAGCCAATCCTTTCAGTACCAGTCACAGCACTAAAATACTGTAAGCTCAGAAGAGCCTGCAGCAACATACTACTTCATGTGCAGATATTGTTTTGAGAGAATAATTTGCCACATGGAGACAAGCAGAGATGAGAGATGAAAGGGAAAGCCCAGTGGCATTTCATTTACTTATTCCAGTGCTCTCAGGCCAGCCTCCAACTCTACCCTCCCCAGATATTGCACCCAACAAAGACCACTTAAGAGTTTCAGTTCTATGCTACTTACTCGAAATCAAAGTCCTGGCTAAACCAAGCAATTTAGAAACAATCTAAATGGGAAGGAAATCTAAAAAAGAGGGGATATATGTATATGTATAGCTGAATCACTTTGCTGTGTAGTAGAAACTAACACAACATTGTAAAGCAACTATACTCCAATAAAAATTTTTTAAAAATAGAAACAATCTAAAATATTAGGGAAGATTTTAAGAAGCATTACACAAACAAAAAACAAAATAAAACTCAGAAAGTATGGTAGCAACAAAGGAAACAAAAATTTAAAAACCACTATGGAACAAAGATGGAAGAGTTATTGAACTGAGTCCACAGAAACTTGCTTCTGGGTTTCTTTTTAGAAATATTGGGTAGGTGATTTAGACTAAGCAACTCTAGGTAATTAAATAATCATTCTCCAAGAAAAAACAAACAGTAAAGTGAATGAAGCTCTTCTTTGGAAGAGACTTTAACACAGAGGCACCGATAACTTTGGGGATGGGAAGGGCCAAGACCAGGGATAACTTGTTAACAGAAAACATCTGTACATAAGCAAAGTTACATTAAAGAGAAACTGTAGATGTTTCCTGTCATTAATTTGGCAAACACGTGAATATTTTTCCATTATTGTTTGACAGTGTCACCTTTTTCTGATCAAGTGAGGCAACACAAATATTATTTTAAAAAATAAGCATTTCTTTGATGATCTTGTTTTGTGTAACTGGGAAGGGAAGCCTATTCTGTGTGCTGCTCATATCCTATTGAGCCCCCTTTACTATTTGTGTGCACTTGGCTTCCCAGTAAGCTTTCACCGGCACTTGGGTTGTCTGAAAACTCCCCTCAGGCTGCAGAACGGATTTACCTGAACAGAGAGAGCCAGAAGTTCCTGGTAATTTATAATCCCCAAGGTGCAGTGCTTAAGTACTGAAGTCTAGTCAGCTGGTTGCAGGGGTATAAATACTCTAGCTTCTTTGCCTTCTGGTTGAGACAACTCTAGGTGTGATCTACACTGTGTCCAGAGAACGGTAACTTTGACATTAATTCAAAGTTACCCTCTGTGGGACTTTACTTGATATATTCACTTTATTTTTTTTTTCGGCCCTTTGTTTTTCCCTATCCCACTTCTTTATATTCACTGATCTTTTTCTTTTTTCATTATTTGTTTGTTTTTCAACTCAAAAGACTTCCTAATAAACCACTTTCATGCAAATCCTCGTCTTTTTGGAAAACCTGCTTTTGGAAGACCAAACTGAGAACAGGCTGTATCCTATTGGATGACAGTATTTTAGCTGGCAGGACATATCCAGGATTGTCCTAGTATTTTGTTACTTATGATAGTATTTCTTGGAGGTTATTTGCTCCAAATAAGGATATTTTTTCCTCAAGTCCAGTAATCCTGTGATTTTTATATTGGTAAAAATACAATGACTGATTACATGGGTGGGGACCTTTTTCTCTGCTTGGGAAGGAGCCTTACTTACTGGAACCACTTCTTTATCTTGAAAGCTCTCAGAGCCACAGCTGTCACCTTAAGAAGAAACACTTCAGGCTGATAAAATATGCCTTGCAAATCCATTATTTTTAGTGAAAGAACATCATGGTTTCTATCAATTCAGTTTATAAATTTGAGCACTGATTCATGCCATAGAAGCCTGTATCGTTTATATGTAAAATAACCAAACAGGAATATTTGAAATGATAAATTAATAGGTTTAGAAATGATTATTTAAGAAAAGAATTCCTGGGAATTTGCTTTCATAACATAAAATGCTCACAGAATAATAAAAATGATTACTTTTTAAGTATTTTGACAAGCAAATATTCTCCTTTATAATCTCCATTGTTATTCAGTAGTTTTAAAATCAAACCATAACTCCAAACAACTACTTACTAGCAAAATATTTGAGTCTGTCAGAATTTGATTTGTTCAAGCTGAACTAGGCTTTGTGACTTGCATTTTGTCTTTGCTCTCATGCTGCACATATGCTATCTAGTACTGTGTCCTTCTCTGACTGACTCTCTTTGATATTATAAAACAGACCTTTGAAACTACTGTTGGGCTTATTTTTTTCCTAGAAATAATGTTAGTTTCTGCTTCCTTTTTGCTTAGTACATTTGTTTATTTATTTATTTTGAGGTTACAAAGACAGATGGTTTACACATTCACTCACTGAAACTTATGTACATCTTAACCTAGTTGTTGCTTACCAGATAAGGATTATTTTACTTAGTCCTAATAATCAAATCATTAAAAAAATAACCAAGCAACTACTCACAGAACAAAAATCACTAGATCAATGTCTGTGCCTGTCAAATGATAGTTATAACATTTTTTATCAGTTGCCTCGTATCTTTCCTTTAACTCCCCTCCTCTTCCCACCACCCCTCATCATGGACGTTTACATCATAGATGCTGGTTATTCAACGTGTAGTCCTTGGATCAGCAGTACCTGAAAGTATCATCAGGAAGCTGATTAGAAATTCAGAATGTTTGGCCCTCCCCAGACTTACTGAATGAAGATCTGCATTTTAACAGGATTCTTCAGTAGATTCATATGTACCTTAAAGTTTGAGAAGCATTGGTGTAGAGGACCAGCTATAGTGTTAACTGTTGAAACCAATTAGCCCTTTTCATCTCCTGTGTGGGTATTGTGTTACAATTAAAAGAAACAGTGTTGGACCTGTATTCTTTTGAAAATGGCATTAGTTTAAGGCACAAATATACTATAGAGATAAAAGATGGCACATGCTGAAAATCATTTTGCTACAAATTGTGTAGGATTTTTGCCTTACCTCATAGAAGCATAGAAAACAAAATTATCTTTTAAACCAGAAATCAAAAATACAATTATAATCTTTCAATTGCCTACATAGCATATTCCACAAAATAGTACTGAAAAACAAATATTCTGTGTTACTGGCAAGGTTTGTCTGTGTTAGAAAGATCTAAATTATTTAGACTATCTTGACACTTTTACACTGTAGAATATTTTCCATCCAAGCAGAAATGTGATATCTGTTAACTGGATAGATATGAATGTAAGCTGTTTACTTGTAAGGTTAAGTAGCTACTTCTTTTACTATTTTATAAAGTAATCATTATCTGTTAAAGCAACCAAATGTATTCAAATACAATGCTGGTCTTTCCAGAAGAAAGAGTCGTAAAATAACTTCAGTTTTCTTTGAGGCTTCTTATTAAATACTGTATTTGTTCTTATTGTCTAAAATGTTAGCGGCTTTACATAGGTTGCATATACCTTAAGAGAAGATTAGTTCCTATTTTTACTGAATGAATGGTTTTGTAAACATTCACAATTTTAATATTTGTTTGGAAAGGACACATTGAGTCAAATCACAATAAAATATAAAATTATTAATGAAAGTGAATATCACTAATTTTTACTATTTATTTAATTAGTTTGAACACACAATGCACGAGTTTTTTTTCTTAATAGTATATATTTTCAGAGAATCCCTACATTTAATGAGTTTTTGTTGTTCTTGTTGGTATATTTGCTTTCATTGCACTACTTCCACCCTATGGTATACCCCTGTGATCTATTGGTAGATTGCTATTATCTGCTGTAATTTATCCTATTCTGTGTCCTGAAGCTTGAGGTGACCAGAATTATTTTCATCTGCCATTTGCTAATATTCCTTCAACAAAGATTTGAAATATCTGAATGCCTTTTACATGGAGAATGTACATTTGATATTGTGATTGCAATAAGTAAGTAAAACATAGTCTCTACCCACAACAACTCATACTGTAATTGGAGATGAAGGACAAGAAAAAATTTAATTGTTATTGGATACTAGACTCCTTGGATCATCACAGGGAAATATGGAAGTATTACTAACCCTTTCGAGTCAGGTCCCAACAAGGGTACCCCTGCTCGGTGTCGGTCTCACCAATAGACAGGTACCGAGTTCAGTTCAGAAGCAAAGGAAAATTTTATTCTTTGATCAAAGAAAAGAGACCTGCGAGCTACATGCTCTCCTTGACAGGCGGTGGGCGGGGCTGCTTTATAGGGATCTCATCAGCGGGGACGGGGCGGAGCTCTCGCTGGGCAGGTGCAACCGCAGGTGTGCTGCTCAGGCTCCAGATGACAAGCGTCTCTGAACCTCGCCCAACACCGCTGCCGCCATCTTGAATCGCAGTGTCTGGCGTGCTGAGCTGAGGTGTCCAGGCCCCGACGTGTTAGATGCAAGGCCTCTGTACACAACCCCCTACAGGCAAGTAAAACTAGACTAAGGTTACACCTTATCACCTAGATTCCATCTTATTTTTCCCAGAAACCCCAGTGGACTATGAGGGTGACACACCCCTCCTCTGCCTTTTGTCCTCATTCTCGAGGGGCGCTGGCCTGGTCCATCTTGTGTAACCTTCCTGCTGAGTGTGGGCATCATCGTAACCGCGGGTTGAGGAGCAGAACTTCTCACAGCTGCTCGTAGTTCTGTTAGCTTGGCCCCAGGCCTTGGCCCTACCTGTTCCTATCCCTTTGTGACCACCATTTGTCTAACATTTTGGAGACAAAGGACAGCAGACAATTTAAGATACACGGTCCAAATATCAGCAGGAGAACATTGGTTATTAAGGGGCCCAGGAAAAGTAGAAACCGGCGGCGCTGGGGAGGGCTTGGCTTGTTTTACCCCACTCCACATTTGTTCGGCCGGATGAGGCTGGCTGCCTTCTGTCTGTCAAGTTACTGTTTCCAGTAGCCTGTCTGCACTTTCTTCAGTCAGGCCACTTGCATTGAAATAAAAGCAACATGACATATTGCCCGGGGCACAGACCCCCCTCCCTGGTCAGCTCACAGATCCTACAATCTCTACTGCTTGGCAAAGCATATAGGGTTATTTCATTTTTGCCATTTTTCAGAAAAGAAGTTTTAGGTCACAGAGAGGTTCACAAGAGTAGTCGGGGCGGGGGGGCGGGGGTCCGTTGTCTCTGGTTGTTTCTCTGGAGGTTGGGAATTAAGGGCCTCTTCACTCGAGTGTTATGTCCCCACGGAGTGATCCCTGCAACTTCAGGGCAGAATGGATGGTTAGGATCACCGAGTGGGGTCCATTCCCCTTAGGAGTGAGCTGATCTTTCGGGTTTTTAGATTTAACTTTAATTTATCCCTTGGGGCTAACCGCATGCGGAGCAGGGCAATTGGAAACAACTTAATCCAATTTTCTTGAGTTTAATGCTTCTATCCACCCAGAAAACTTGTCTACTAGCACCAAGAGATATCTGAAATTGCTCAGTACTCTCCGCATGACAGTGAAATCAATCTGCCAACCTTCTCTAGGATATGTCCCTCTGGTTTGAATGGCTGAATCTGGGAGGGCCAGGGCCGGGGCCTGAAGTAATTGCTTTTTCACTTCTTGAAAGGCACCTTCGCATTCTGAATTCCATTCCAAAGGATCATCATCCGTTTCTTTTAACTTTTCATATAGTGGCCTAGCTATTAGACCATAGTTACAGATCCAGATGCGGAAAAACTCGGTCATCCCCAGGAAACCCCTAAGCTGTTTCTAGGTTTAGGTGGGGTGAGGCTGCAAATGGCTTCTTTCCTTTCCTGAGGTGGGCTTCTCTGACCTTCTGTGAGAGTGAAGCCTAGGTAGGTCATCCTGGTTTGTGATATTTGAGCCTTTTTCTTAGACACCTCATATCCTTTATCGGCTAGGTGGTTCAGAGTAGCTACAGTATTTTTGTCAGAGGATTCCTTAGTAGGGCTGGTTATCAGAATGTTGTCGACATACTGGAGGAGGGTCCCCTCCTCCAGATGTAGATCTTTTAGGTGTTTAGCTAAGTTTTCTCCAAAGATGGTGGTGGAATTTTTGAACCTTTGGGGCAGGACTGTCCAAGGGTCTTTTTGTGTGTTTGGATCCTGCCACTCAAAAGCAAAAATTTTCTTCCCTGACACTCCCATAATTTTACAACTCTTGTGACTCAGTTTGCCTGATCTGGTATTCAGAATTGAGTAAGTGGCACTGGTGTTGACTAAGAATTCAACAGGCTTTCCCCCTATGTCCAATGTCAGTCGGAGCTCCTCAGGGGTCACTTGAAGTGCCAGTTTAGGAGCCCCCCTGGCCCCTGTCGTTCTTTATCTATTTGGACCATCTGCCTTCGACAGTAGTGGCCAGGCTCTGCCATTTCCATCCCCTTTTGGGCATTCTCTCTTCCATCGTCCCTCTTGTTTACATATGGTACACTGATTGGGCCCTATTTTCATTGGCTTGCTTGCCATCTCTCAGTGGGGGCCTGAGGTCACTCACCAGAGTCAAGAGTCTCCATGGGCAGTTAGTCCAGATTCTTGTGCTGACCGGTTGACATTGGAGGGCAGCAGCCAGTAGGTGGGCCTCTGGGCCTTTTTATCCTCTGACTTTTTCCTCCTCTATATTTCAGTTATTAAACACTCAGTAGGCAGCCTTAACCAGGCAGAAGGTAGGGGTATCTGGTTCTATTTCCAGTTTCTGAAGTTTATGCCTAATGTCGGGGGGGACTTTGGGAAATGAAATAGGACCTCAGGATTGCCTTCCCTTCCACTAACTCAGGGTAGGTGATAGTATAGATTTGGAGGCATCCCCTTGAGGCTCTAGGAATGCAGAAGGGTTTCCTGTTGACTCCTGATTGATTTCCTTTATCTTGTTCCACTTGACAGGTTTCTTTCCTGCTGCCTGGATTCCCTTTAGGATCATATTTTTATAATGGGTCAGCCTCTGTCTTACACCCCCTTCCCCTTTGTCTCGGTGGTCCCAGTTGGGTTCGTTATCTGGGACTGCTTGACTCCCCGGTCTGAAAATAGCATGACCTGCGCTGTTTCTCTTCTCTTTGTCTGCTTCATCTCAGGCTTTTGAAAAGCCCGTGGCCTTTTCTTCCCTGTTAGGAGTACATTGAGGAGGCTCTAGATGTTAGCTAGGTGGGGTCATGGGTCTGAAAGCTTCCCCTAATTAGCAAGGAACCCTTCTGGATCTTCCCTCAACCCCTTGACTATGAGTTTTCCAGTTATGCAGATCAGAAGTGGTAAATGGGATGCGTATACCTGGATGAATCCTTCTCCACTGGGAACCTGCCTCAAAGGGACTACTTTTCCTGGTGGGTTGTTGGACCCTGGCTGGTAATTAGTTCTGCTTTGTGTACTTGCTGAACTGGGATCTGGGGGGATGGGACTGGTATGGAGGGGGCCCCTTGGGCCTGTGGCCCAAATCAGGACATATGAAGGAAGGGAGTAGGGAAGGAGCAGTAGAAGGGCTAGGGAGGGGATCAAAGAGGTTCTCAAGGAGAGAGTGAAGGACTGGTATTACGTCAGCGGAAGAGAGCCCACATCCCCTTCGAAGGCCTTTGTTCTGATATAAGGCCATAAAAAACTGGACATAGGGAATTTCGTCCCATTTCTTTTGTCTCTGGCATAGCAGGTCCAATTGTAAAATGGTGTCTAATTAAAAGGCCCACTGATGGGCCAAATTTCCCCATCTTCCAGCCGGTATTGGAGGCAGGCCGTATTGTTTTTGGTCAGGGGGTGATACCTGAAAAATTCCCATCTGCAGGATGCACCCTAACGGGCTATCCTTAGGTATGGTGGACGTTTGGTTCCCCATACCTTAGATGTTCTGTTTTGGATTTGTTGCCAACTACTGAGGGGGGTGGTTGGAGTGATTTGTTGGCACACAAATGCCACAAGATTTGATCCAAATAAGATTTCTGGTTTGGGAAATTTGGAACCAGCCCCAAAGTGTTGATGGATTCCTCAAGAGAAAAAAACTAGGAGGCATCCAAATAGCATGGACTCCGATATAACTGAGGGTCCCCCTTGAATGTGTAATGGGCTGTGCTTGGGGTAGTTAGTCTCTCCTCCATCAGAATGTCCCACGGGGGGGGGGGGGTTGGAAAGGCCTGCCTCTGGGCCAGAGCAGCTTAGCCATGTCACTTCCTGACCACCTTGGTCCCTTAGGGAGTGGCACAGCTATCTGAGACGGGGCTCTTCTCTTTCCTCCTTTTGGCTGAAGAGGAGGAGTTTTCAGGCTTCTTGCCGGGTGAGATCTAAAAGCATGAGGGATTCCCACAGGGTACTCACCAGATCACTGGGGCAGCTGGTATTCTGTGCTGATACTGGGAAGAGAGCCCGTGGAACCTCAGTCAGTAAAGAATCACCCAAGGTTCACCTCCCAAGCGGAGTGGGGAGGAGAGGTCGGGCCATGGGTGTTTCCTTTTCTTGCCAGCAGCTCACAGGGCTTCCCGGTAATGGTCTTGTGAGTGGCTCACAGGGCTCCCCAGCCCAGTTCAGAGAAACTAGCACTGACCAGAAGAGGTCAAGTCCCCAGTCGCATACCTACCTTGGGACCCTTTCGCGTTTGGGCGTTCTCGGTGCCTTTTCCTGAACTCCGATCGAGCGTCCTCATTCTGTTTTGTCAGGTGGTCCTTATTACCTGGGCCTTGTTCTGGTCTCACCTCTTGGCTCACGGGGCCGCCCACTTTCCTTTACCACACTGAATGTGACTATGGAGAATGCTACTGTTGACTCCTGGAGGTGGGCGAGGAGGGCAAAAAGCCCTGGTGTAACTGCTAGTGCCTTGTACGGGGGTCAAGAGGTCAGCACTACTGGTGAGACAGCGGGCAAGACTGCCGTGGTTCCCTCTAGTCCACAGATCCTCGCCGTCCCCAGGCATCCGGTACCGAGGGAAGGCCAGCCAGAGGCAGCGGGCAGATAGGCACTGAGTTTCAGGCTCTGATCCCCAAGGATGCCAGAGTGTGATCCCCTCAAGGGCGTGCAGTCCAGATTACTCTGGGGGCTACGCTGTGTGTGCACCCCACCCAGGTATCAGGTTGCTGGGCAAAGTTGCTTTGATTTGGCGAAGGCTGCCAAATCAAAGCAACCCGTCAGAGTGTCCTCAAAGACCAGAGTCAGCCATCTTCATGTGAACCTCCCAAAGGCTCCGCTGTCCTCCCACGGCAGTCTAGTGGATAGATACAGGCGAAAAGGCCGTGCTCTGTCGCTTCATGGTCACCAAAATTTGTTACTGACCCTTTCAAGCTGGACCCCAACAAGGGTTCTCCTGCCTGGTGTTGCTTGAGCCAGTAGAACAATACCAAGTTTGGTTCAGAAGCAAAGGAAAGTTTCATTCTTTGATCAAAGAATGGAGAGGTCTGAGCTCATGCTTTAAAGCACACCCTCTCCCTAACAGGCCTGCATTATAGGGTTTTCGTCAGTGGCAGAGGGAGGAGTGGAGTCCTTGCAGGTTGGGCACAGTCGTGTTGTTCACAGTGCTCCAGATCAAAGTGCTGGATGCAGCATCTCTGCACTTGGTACACTGTTGCCATCTTCAATTGAGATGTCACATGCAGCGCTTTTGCACACACCCCACCCCCCCAGCCCCCAGCCCCTGATTGTGGTGTCTGCAGTGTGGTTCTCGAACTCTAATCCAACATGTTTGGTGCAAGGCCCCTACACATGACCCTCCTATAGGCAAGTAAAACTAGACTAAGCACAAAAGAAGAGGTTAGACCGTATCTTCTCATCTAGATTCCCATCTTATTTTTCCCGGGGACCCCAGTGGGCTTTGCCGGTGACAGAAGCACATGAGGAGGACACTGAATTTCTGTGCATCAGATCAGTTTTTTCTTATTTTCTGTAACAGTGTTAGGAGTAATCTCTCTTAAAAACTCATGTATACTTCAGACAGATTGTAAATTCATATAACCATTTAGTAAGGTATTTGGCCACAGTTTCACAAGTGTTTTGAACTGACATTTTATTTTATTTTATTTTTATTATTATTATTATTTTTGCAGTACGCGGGCCTCTCTCTGTTGTGGCCTCTCCCGTTGTGGAGCACAGGCTCCGGACGCACAGGCTCAGCAGCCGTGGCTCACGGGCCCAGCCGCTCTGCGGCATGTGGGATCTTCCCGGACTGGGGCACGAACCCATGTCCCCTGCATCGGCAGGTGGACTCTCAACCACTGTGCCACCAGGGAAGCCCTGAACTGACATTTTAAATCACTTATTTTGATCCAGTACTTCCACATCTAGGAATTTCCCTAGATAACAGTTTTATGCACAAAGAATATTCACTTCGGTACTGCTTATGATTATGAGTCAGTGCCACAACTACATAATACTATGCTGCCTTTAAGATGATGCTGTGGAACATATTTAATGGCAATGAATGTTTTAAATAATATATTAAATGAAAACAGTTACAAATTAAAATAGATAACATTATCTCACTTTTTTTTTTTTTTTTTTTGCGTTACGCGGGCCTCTCACTGTTGTGGCCTCTTCCGTTGCGGAGCACAGGCTCCGAACGTGCAGGCTCAGCGGCCATGGCTCACAGGCCCGGCCGCTCCGTGGCATGTGGGATCTTCCCGGACCGGGGCACGAACCCGTGTACCCTGCATCAGCAGGTGGACTCTCATCCACTGTGCCATCAGGGAAGCCCCATCTCACTTTTGAAAGAAAAGTCTGTGTATGTGTGTAGAAAATGTCATATATGTATATATATATATATATATATATATATATATATATATACACATATATACTGAATATATGTATTTGTTCAGAGCGGTTACCTCTAGATGGTAATATTGAGAAAAAATTTTTTAAAATTATCCATATTTCATTTTATGTATATATATATATATATATATATATATACTCTTCCTGACAATAGACTAATCTTTTTTATGTTTTGATATTTTATAAAAGCCATTTTACCTCATATTCATCCATAGAGTTCCTTATAAAATTATTTATACACCTGCTTCCCTACAGAGGCAAATATTGAAACATGTTAAATTAACTTTCTCTCTTTCTCTCCCAGCTCCTCTCCCTCTCTCATTTCTTCACTTTTGGCACCTCTCTTTGGCCTATCATGGTAATAGTCAGAATCCCCAGAATGGGTCATAAAATCTAGCTCCAAGTGTCTTAAATATTTCTTGCAGTTAATTTTGGAGTTACCAAAATTTGGAAATATTCATTCATTCTATTTCTGGTACAATCAAAACATTTCCATGACTGGTCTTAATTGCAATTTTATTTTCCCACCTTATCTTAGCTAGAAAACACCCTTGCCAATTTTATTACAGTATAATAAAAACTGAGTCTCATGTAAGTTTCCAGACATCCCAGGAGGTGGTTTTTTACACAAAACTTACACAGTATTTCTGTGACTCTCTTGCCACTCCGTAAATGAAACATTTCTCACTGATATTGTCCTCTATTATATGAGAAGTGGTTATTAACATTTCTCTAGATCTAGGACATAGATTTTTTTTCAATGTTAATTGGCTGGTCAGCGAAACTTGGTCATTCTACTTTCCCAGAAGTGAAGCACTTCTAAATCTCTCTTTATTATTCTCATTCTAATTTAATGTATCTAAATATTTTCCTGAATTTTAGTACTGATATGAATTTCAATAATTATTAATCACCTACGCAAGATAGCGTAATACCAGGAACATTAGGAAAACACAGATTAATAGAAAAAAAATTGTATTAGTTGAAACTCATTATTGCTTCATTCTAGGACATAGCCTCATTAATATCTCTTCTAGCAGCCTACCCTGCATGGCTACTCCCTCATGTGGAGAAACATTCCAACTTACTGGCTCTAAGTCAGTTATCCTTAAACTAGATTTCAGGGTGCTCACAGATACCTGCCATTTTACTAATGTTATAAAAAAAGTCAAATGCACATTTTACCTGGTAAAATATGTTTTCAACAGATTCTCTGAAGCAGTGGTTCTTAAACCTGAACACATTAGGAGTATCTAAGGAATTTTTAGAAATTACCTATGCCAGCAACTCATCCCAGACCAAATAAATTGTGATCTCTGGAGATGCTCTAATGGTTCAGATTCAGAAAAATCTTAAAGGTGCCATTTGAGATGATGGAGTCCATATTAATGGTGAGCCATGATATACTAGGTATGCAAAACCCTGCCAACACAGGGTCTTATCTCCCTAAGTACTCCATTCCAAAAGTTGTGATTGGCAGCAAAATATTAATTTCCTCTCCTTATGTATGCTAAAATCCATCCTAAAGGAGAAGATTTGAGAAGGTTGGAGGTGGGAGTGTGTATTTGTGTGTGTGTGTGTGTATGAATTCACCTGACCAGATGCTGCAGTAGCATGATTTCTGTCTCAGATATTGACTCTCCTATTTCAGCAACTTGATTTGTAATTGACCTTTAGAGAGAGAGGGGCTACAGGCTGAAGGGCAAGGATGATCCTTCTACTTGTGCACTGAATACATAAGAGCTTCAACTCAGTGAGGACCCCAGAGAATGCAATGTCCTTTGGGTACTCAGAGATGCTGTGACATCAGGTATGAGAGATAGCAAGACAGGGTTCAGTATCAACATTTCCTGGAGGATTGAGTAGCAGCTTCAGCCCTCTGGGGAAGAGTTGATTCTCAAGTGCTGTTGCAGGCCATGAGCATCAGTGAAAAGGTCTGAGGTTGAGAAATGGAAGAGGGCTTCTCATGAGCACATTTGAGACCCTCACTGGGGACATCCAAATGTAACATGGAAAGATCTAGCAGGAAGGGACTGAAATTCTGCCTCAGCAGGTGGGTGCCGGAATGTTTAAGTTCTGAGTTAATAATAGGATTCCATTTTAACTCATTAGTTAATAAAGGTTGGGGAAATTTGGTTATAAATAAATGTTTTAATTTCCTCCTCTAAACAACTTTATGACATTGGTAGATTTTTATCCCCATTTTTATGGCTAAAACCAAAACTGACCTTTGCAGTGTTAAATAACTTGACTGAGGTCATTCAACTATTAAGAACCCAGTTTCGTTTCAAGTCCAGTGGTGTAAAAGCTCATAATACTGCATTGTTCAAAAATAATAATTGAATATTCATCATATACCATGCGCTTTCCTCAGAATAAACACACTCATAAATGCTCTCAGCTTCCTAGCTCCCAGTCTGAGATTCTGAAATGTTTTTGGTATGAAGTAAAGGAAGTAGATCAAGTGTGAGATTCAGTACAACTATTAATCTTGAATAACATAATAGTGTCTAAGACAAGGGTTCTATATATTAAATATTTCACAAGCTACACATAGACATTCATTTCAATATTTTAGTATTCCAATTTCTATGAATGCTAATCTTACTCCCATATAAAATCTGTCTCTGTGTATGGCTCTTGGGAGGAATCTTGCAACATGGAGGTTGGATTTATGTCAGAGTCCATCTTATTTAATTTTGCCCTATTGTTTTCATGTTTATTCCAGCAAATTAAGCTCTTTTAACAATTTGTGGTATTTACTAAGCCACGCCTTATACAATGAGGAACAGTATGAAAACAATATGGAATTATCACTGAGTCCTGTGGTATATGCTGACTTTTTTGTGTGTGTGTGGTACGCGGGCCTCTCACTGGTGGCCTCTCCCGTTGCGGAGCACAGGCTCTGGACGCACAGGCCCAGCGGCCATGGCTCACGGGCCCAGCCGCTCCGCAGAATGTGGGATCCTCCTGGACCGGGGCATGAACCCGCGTCCCCTGCATCGGCAGGCGGACTCCCAGCCACTGTGCCACCAGGGAAGCCCTATGCTGACTTTTTTGATTCAACTAAACCTCTTCAGGTTTCTGAAAACAACTGTTCGACAACAAATGAAAATATGAAACATCAAGAAACCAGTGCAAATATAAACCTATTCTAAAACTATTTTGCTATTGATTGCCAAGAAGACAATTAGAAAATACTTCAATTATGAGTGTACTTACATTTGTACTGGCAGTGGAACAATTACTTCCCATTCAATAAAGTTCTCTGTCATTATTATAGCCATTTGTGGTTTTTGATGAATGATATTTGAATCTATATAACTGTTTGGTGCACATTTTTTTATAAAATAAAATCAGTTATAATTTTTATATGTAGTGTTTGTTGTCAAAGAAGAAGGTCCTTCTTGTTCTAAGGAATAATCATTGATCACAAAAGAACCATAAATGAAAGTTTATTAATATGCCTGTGGTTCATCCCTACTGAGGACATTATCCTTATTCTGTCTCATGTATAAATACATTTTAAGAATGAGATGACTTAGAAATGAATAGCATTATCCCAGTAGAATTTTTGTTATGCTCTATCCTTACTCATTATCATTATATTGATGACTGAACATTATGTCCCATATCTTTATAATCTCTGTATTAAATATAGAAATATTTTTTGAAACCAGGTAGGATGGAACATTTGAGAAAAACTGCATAGTGTTTAAGAATTGCTTAGATGTTAATCATTGCTTTAGCACTTGCTGTCAGTATGGTCCTAAACAAGTTACTTAACCTCTCTGAATCTCAATTTCTTGTTTGAAAAATAATGATGGCAATGATACACGGGACTACCCTGGAGAATCAATGAAATGATATCTATAGCATGCTAACAAAGGAGCCTGGGCCATAGTGTGTGTAATAGATTGCATTATTGGTTTAAAATTTTCACCCCTCCTTTTGTCATGTGACTTTTCAGTCTTTTCCACTAAAGAGATCATGTATATTTTCCTGATGCTTGGCTTTGACTAATAGAATAAAGAGGTAGTGAGTGTTCTGGATCTTATCCTAAGCCTTGAAGCCTCATATATTCTGTCTGCACCCTTGTGCCTCTGCTAACACCATTTGTAGTAGAATATTATCTGGTTGGCCTATAGGTCTAAGGAGGATTGAAAAATGGAACAGTCACCCCAAACAACTCATAGATCTGCAGTGCGAAGTAGGGCCACCCTGGCTGCCACAGAACAGAGATTTGAACAGAAATGTCAAACTGAGGCTACCCCCAGATGAGCCAAACCCCAGGCAACCCATAGGCACATCCGCAGTAACAATTTATTGCTTTAAGCCACTGATTTTAGAGGCAGTTTATTAATGAAGCAAAAATTGACTGATACAGTATGTGATCAATATAGATTAGCTATTGCTGTGGTTATTATTTACTATCATTTGAAATAGAAGCCCAATAAAAATAAATCAAGTAAAGCAGTATGATAATCAGTAAGGTACAGAACTCTGTTGTCTAAACCTGAGGTCTTTAAAGAGATACTATTTTATCTACTCCTGTTTATTTCTGAAACCACTGTTGGCAGACAGCACCTTCTTCAGGAAAAGGAAATGCAAATGCTTGGGAGAGTTTTGTCTAATCTGCCACTTCTCCAAGCAAAATAGAATCCTATAATAAACAATCTTGTGATCAAAGATGTATAAATGTGATGCCGATGCTACAAATACATCACACGCAAACCTCAAATACATATCTCCCTCCTACATACTCTTCCACAAATATTCTGCTGTACCTCATGGAAAGAATTGCATCATTTCTTCCGGAAGCCTCAAGCTGTGACTCTGCAGAAGCCAAGGCAGAAACATCCGTTTGAGCTGTGACAAAGGGTGGGGTCAGGAGACAGAGGTTTATACAAGAAATTAAAGGGCAGAGCAAGGAGAAGAATTGAAGGCAAAGGCACTTAACTCTCCGAACTTTTAACTGCTCACAAATTTGAAGCTTTTAAAAGCATATAAAAATAGAATGTCCTTCAGCTGGATGCAGTGTATGACTTGGATGCCTCCTTTTTGGGGTGCATACTGCATAGATATTTAGCATGTAAGCTTGAGTAGTTTGTGGTTTATGGTGTAAAGGAAGACTGCATGATCAAATCTGGTTTAAAATACAAAAAAAAAAAAAAAGTACTGTAATTCTGCACTCATCTGACTAGATATTCTAAGACATGGAGAATAATCTTGTAGGTAAGGAATGAAATAATAATAATATAATAAACTGGTTTTTAAAAACTGTCCACCATTAAATTAAATTGTGAATTCCAGAGGGAAATTGCTGTTTGTTTCTATATATTGCTTTGCCCTTCAACTCAGCTGTTGGCTGTGCATTAATATTCAGGCAGCATCAGTGCCAGTCCTGGTGATTCACTGAGGTATTATGAATATGCAAATGAGCAAGAGCTTTTTATGTCTATGGTTTGTCTCTCTTAGATGTCTGAAGGAATAATTGGAGCCAATCGGCTGCTGATAACTTGTATATAGATAACTATCGCTCTGGAACCTAAAACCATTTCTTAATTATTCTTATACGAGCCCAGAGGTTTGATTTCAATCAATCTCTTGAAAATAGAACTCCCAGTATTCTGTTAAATTGATTAACTTAGAGGTTAAAGTGTCATATTATTTTAACTTCTTAGATTATAATGATAGCATTATAAGTGAGCAGTATACAGAGTAGAATTTGTATTAGTCACTCACTCTCTATTTTTCCTTAGGTCTTTATTAGTTTTCCCTGGTTAAAAAGCAGGGGTGCAGGAGTTGGTAGAGTGTTCTGAGTAGATGAATCCTAGAGCTTCTGAAGTGTAGAAATAGAATAGACAGAAAGGAGGTTGTAGGAGAGAGAAAAAATAATTTATCATATTCAGCAGTAATTAATGTTTGGTTTTAAAAATCACATTAATGTTATCTTAATAATAAGAATTAAGGAAAAAGAATAAACCTTCACATGTCTGTATAATTCCTTTTAACACAGACAAATAAGAATAACTTTTACCAAGAAAAATCAAAGTATATAATAAGTGAACTAAGTAAGTTTTAATATACATTTTGGTGGCTCATATTACCTCTTGATTAGGGATTTTGTAATGCAGTTAATAATTTTAGTTTAGTTCTCAATCATTGTGGCACAGCTAAAAGAACTGTAAGATGATATGTAATATTTCTATTATTGTGCCCTATGATTGGCTCAAACATATGTGGTCATTTTCTTTTGATATTCTAGCAGTGTCTCATTTCTATGAAGATACGATCTTTAAATTGCCACAGCTTGCTGAAAGTATACAGAGAACTAGTTTATGAAATAACCAGCATTCTGCTAACATTTAGCCACTTTTGATTTAATTGAGAAATTATTTCAGCTACAGAAAATAGTCTTTAAAATAATATTATATAGTTAGGTGATTCCTCTCTACCTAGAAAAAGGAGTTTTCTGTTTTTTATTAAAGGGCACGTACCGGATAGTTCAACTCGGTTATGTTCTGGTTTTCTTGTTGTTATTGCTTATGCTGCTTTTTGTGTTCATTTGTTTTTTCAACCTCAGTTTGAAACAACAAAGGTTTATTTCTTGTACATGCTAATGTACCACTCAGGTTGGTAGAGGAGCTATGTTAATTGTAGGTAGTTAGAGACCTAGGCTGATGGGGTCTCGCAATTCACACGTGCTCCCCTGCTTGTCATGTCAGAGGAGGAGCAGTCCTGGAGGGTCTTACACCAGCACTTAAATGCTCAAGCCCTGAAGTGACATGTGTCATTCTGCCTATGACTCATTGACTGAAATAGTCACATGGCCACACCTACTTTCAAAGGGTGAAGAAGGAAATAGAATGCTCTCATGTGCCTCAAAGAAAGGGAGAAAAGGAATATTTATGCACATTAATAATTTCAGCACCATAACATAGCATCCCTGCATTCTCAGTAGAAAGGCCAAATCATTTTAAAAGTCATGTTTCAAATTAAAGAATAAACCCCCATAAGACTCCCACGAATATTCAATAATTGCTAAAATCTGAGGTGTATTATTTTACTTTCTGGAAGAAAAAATATGTGTGTGTGTGTGTATCTGTATTTTATTATTGTATGCCCCATGACTGAGTAAAAAATCCTATACATGCAAAATATATGAATGTTATACATATATATATTTGGAGCTGAATTGAGTTAGTCTAGACATAAAGGTGCTCAGCAGGAAAATCTATTACAAAGAGAATCTAAAATGTCAATGAAAATGTAAAAAATTGAAGAAAATGTATTTTCCAGAACTCCTCTTTGGAAGTATACTGAGTACAATTATAGGGCATATTTTATTTTAGCATCACTTGGGTGAGATAGCTATAAGCAGACAGCAGGCTTTTCTTTCATCTTCCATCATTTAATATCCTTATTTTTTCCAGCTTTATTGAGGAATGATTGATAAATAAAAATTGTATATATTTAAGGGGTACAATGTAATGTTTTGATATACATTGTGAAATGACTATTACCACAATGAAGCTAAGTAACATATCCATCACTTCGTATAGTTATCATTTTTTCCTGTACTGAGAACACTTAACATCCTACTCGCTTAGCAAATTTCAAGTATACAATATATTATTATTAACTGCAGTCACCGTACTATACATACTATATATTAGGTCTCTAGAACTTATTCATCTTACAACTGAGAGTTTGTGCCCTTTGATTTATATCTCCCCTTTTCCCCAGCTCCTCAGCCTCTGGTAATCACTATTCTACTCTGTTACAAGTTCAACATTTTTTTTTAGATTCCACATATAAGTGAGATTATGTCATACAGTATTTCTCTTTCTGTGTTTGACTTATTTCATTTAGCATAACGTTCCCTGGTTCATCCATATCGTCACAAATGGCAGGATTTCCTTCTATTTAAAGGCTTCATAATATTCCATTGTATATATATGCCACATTTTCTTTACCCATTCATCTCTTGACAGACTCTTAGTTTGTTTCCGTATCTTGGCTATTGTGACTAATGCTGCTGTGAACATGAAAGTGCACCTATCACTGCAGATAGTGATTTTCTTTCCCTTGAATGTATACTCGGAAGTGGGATTGCTTGATCATATGGTAGTTCTATTTTTAATTTTTTGAGGAACCTTCATACAGTTTACCATAATTGCTGTATCAGTTTACATTTCCACTGATAGTATACAAGGGTTCCTTTTTCTCAACATCCTGTAAGGGACTTTTAAAAGTAATAACAGAGGATCGCTATATTGTTCATTGGTTCTAGTCTCTTAGTAAACAATGATCTGACTGCAGTTAGTGAGTGCAGCAGGGTAATTTACAGGCAGGGGTTTGTTGGTTGGTTTTTTTTTGGCAAGCAGATTTGCCCTTCTTCTGACCCTTGAACACAACAATAAACTTGTCCTCCAAATAAAAATTGAACAAATATTAAAAGAGTAGTGGTTTGAATAAGCCAAATTGTCAGGGCTGTGACAGAGACATGTATTGCCCATTAACCTCCAGAATATGACTTCAATGATTAGATTCTCTAAATAGCAGCTACCTCCTCCTCCCTCACCACTCCATTCAGTGTATCCCATCAAATATCATGCAGCTGGTCCCAGACAGAGGAATATTACTGTTAAGTCAACAATATTGTGAATTAATGCATTAGGTCTACATTAAAAATATAACTATAGAGCTTCCCTGGTGGTGCTGTGGTTGAAAATCCACCTGCCAATGCAGGGGACACAGGTTCGAGCCCTGGTCTGGGAAGATCTCACATGCCGCGGAGCAACTAAGCCCGTGCGCCACAGCTACTGAGCCTGCACTCGAGCCCGCAAGCCAAAACTACTGAGCCCGGGTGCCCTAGAGTCCACGCGCCGCAGCTACTGAGTCTGTGTGCTGCAAATACTGAAGCCCACACGCCTAGAGCCCGTGCTCCGCAACAAGAGAAGCCACAGCAATGAGAAAGCCTGTGCACTGCAACAAGGCGTACCCCCGCTGGCCACAACTAGAGAAAGCCTGAGTGCAGCAATGCCAAAAATAAATAAATTTATTTAAAAGAAAATATAGCTATATAAAAAGCGAAAAAGAGTTACTATAAAAGAGCTTACTGGGCTTCCCTGGTGGCGCAGTGGTTTAGAGTCCGCCTGCCGATGCAGGGGATGCGGGTTCGTGCCCCGGTCTGGAAAGATCCCATATGCCACGGAGCAGCTAGGCCCGTGAGCCATGGCTGCTGAGCCTGCGCGTCGGAGCCTGTGCTCCGCAACGGGAGAGGCCGCAACAGTGAGAGGCCCATGTACCGCAAAAAAAAAAGCTTACTTTTTCTGCCTTTATTCCTTCTTATTTTCCATTTCTTAGGAACTGACTTCATAAGAATAGTAAAAAAAAAAAAATAATGAGAATTGTAATTTGCTAATTTCGCATAGACAGTTTATGCATCCTAACCAGGAATCTCCACTTCAGGGACAGTCAGATATCACTTTTTCAAAGAGAATATCCTCCCCACTCCAGAGGCAGTGATTACAGATTAGCTATCTTTGTCTTTGATCATATCCAGATATTTTGCTAATCACCATATTTCATGTCAGAAATGGGTTTTCATTGGTTAGTGGCTAGCTTATTAATTGGCATGGCATCTGTTTTAAATGGATGATAATTAGTGAAACTTAAAGCTTTCATTTTATATGAATTGGCTAAAATAGTATAAAGATGCTCCCCACCCTTGAATAAACAGGACATAAAAATCCAGCAAGGTTTGCAGCTTCTACTGTTAGGAATGTTGCCAAAGACTAGGTCTGTAAACTATCATGTATTCTGCCTTTGGTTTAGAAGGATTTTGGTTGCTTAGTGATGACATTAAGAGTTAACTGTGTCCTACTTCTGGGATATTGTCCAGTGTTGAGCCAATATTTCTTGTAAGGGGGGGTGGGTCAAACTCCTAGAATGACAGACAGCTGAGGCTTCGTCAGGCTTCATCAGAATAAGCTGTAATATGAACCATTTTTGCCTCTTTGCTAATAAATGTTTCTAGAGCTTGTTCTGCAACTTGATTTCATAATAACCTGGTTACACCATTTAAGGGAAGTAGCTAGCCCTTATTCATATAAAATATTTTGTTGGCTACTGTTTATTAAAAGTAAACAAACAGAAAAATCCCTGAGTTTTGCATGTTCAATTTGCTTAGGGTCATCCCCAACAGAACTAAATATTAATTAGTGGTATCTCCATTTTTGCTACTCGACATTAGTAGATTCCTTGTAATAGAATGATCTTTAAAAAAAATATTGCTTTTGTACAGTTTACATTGACTACATAACTTTCATAACTGCTAATCACCATCCTTATATCAGAACCTGAGCTTCCATTAAAAAAATCAAAATAAATCAAGTTATATCAGAAATAGCATTATTTTAGATGATGAGATTATATACTATTTCATTATTATATAAACCAAATTTATCTTCTGAAAGATCATTTTACATGCAAGAAGCCATTGATCTTGGGTTTTTAATAAATGTTATAAAATAACAAGTGAATAAAGCTTGTAAATAATAATTTTAAATGGCAAAATCTTAGTTAACTAGAGAATGTTAATAGATAACATTCTCCATCTAATGTACCGTATTTAAAAAGCAAGAGACAGACCTGAAATTTTATGCCTGTTAATTAATAGCTCCTCATCTTCCCCTCCCCCTAGTCCCAGGTAACCACCATTCCAGTCTTTGATTTTATGAATTTAAAAGTTATACATTTATTAAATAAATTTATTAAAACCATCTAAATTTATGGTTTTGATGCTTCATATAAGTGGAATCCTGGAGTCACTTGTCTTTCTGTGTTTGGCTTATCTCGCTTAGCACGTATAGTCAACAATATTGTACACTTAAAATTTGTTAAGAGGAGTTTTTTAAAAAGCAAGAAACAAAAACTAATTATTCTGCTCCAAACTATCCCCAGTTAGACCAAGGATCAATTTAACAAGTTACTATCTGAATAAGTTAATGTTTTCCCAAAGAACCCATGCATCTATTGTGTGGGTCTATCTATTTAAAGCATACATACATATATGGACACAGAGGATACTGTAATGAAAAAGACTGGGTCTTGCCCTTAAAGAATTTCTAATCCAGCCAGATACTAGTAGATAACTATTAATCATTATACAGAACAGTCAAAGCTATATTTGAGACAGTACTGTCTAGAACAAGGTTTCAGTTTTAGTTTTGGTATTTATTAACTGGAAAGCTTTAGGTAAAGTATTTCACCTCACTGAGAGACTCAGTTTCTTCATTTGTAAAAATGAGAACATAATGCCTGTCCTACAGAGTTCTCATGTTGTCATGAGAATTAAATACACTAATGCTTTTAAAATGCTTACCTGAATGCCTGGTATACTTTACAATAATCTCTTAAGTAGTTTTATGTATTGATTCAATGGATTGAGCAATTGTCCTCAATACCTCCATAAAACATACTGGCAGATACTCTCAACACCCTGAATGCTCATGGCTACAAGTCTACTGTCTACTACACCCTCAAATGTTGCCCCCATCAACTGAGTTGTTTGCTTATCAAAGAGTCAGTCATACTTTATCCCCTCAAGTTAGTTGTGTCATTTTTACTTGTTTTAATTGTCTAATTTAATTCAATATGAACAAAACAAAAATTTCAAGTGCTGAAATAGATTTTTGTCTATAAAAACTGTCAAATTCTTTTGCTAACACTTGATAAATGTGAGCTACTAAAATATGTGGAAGAGATACTTGTAAAAGATTGGAAAAATCATATTCTAGAAATATTTTTTATACAAAGTGCATCTTAAGTGTCTTTGGGTTTCGACCTTATTAATTTAAAAATTAGCTAAAACTAGAATATGTAATGATGCATATGACTGTGGAACTTACATTCGCAAAATCAGTCTTGGCACTACATTAAAAAAAGTGATAAAATTTACCACTTTAAAGTTAAAGTGAAGAGTTGTAAATTAAAATATATTGATATTTACATTAAATGAACATTTTAAAGTATATATACATATATAGATACACATATACCTATAAATATACATATATAGTTTTATTTAGTTAGTGTGTTGGTTGTTATTGTTGTTATTTCTTCCGTATTGTACTTTTTTTTTTTTTTTTTTTTTTTGTGGTACGCGGGCCTCTCACTGCTGTGGCCTCTCCCGTTGCGGAGCACAGGCTCCAGACGCGCAGGCTCAGCGGCCACGGCTCACGGGCCCAGCCGCTCCGCGGCACGTGGGATCCTCCCGGACCGGGGCACGAACCCGTGTCCCCTGCATTGGCAGGCGGACCCTCAACCCCTGCGCCACCAGGGAAGCCCGTATTGTACTTTTTTGATTAACTGACCAGTGACTCATTTCTGGCTGCTTCAGATAAAAGTGTTTCTACTTGTAAGCAAAAAATCAATGGTGGATATGAGTGTATAAAGGCTAGTTTTGTCTAGGGTGAAGGTTAGGGAATTGTTATTCCTGAAGAATCTGACAAATGTGAGCACCGTATATATTTGTATTATGAGCATTAACTTAAAAACATAGCTATCAAATAGCTTAACTAGAATATTAATTAGATGTTTAAATGTTAAAAATTGCTTTTTTTCACTAAGAAATATTTTATTAGGATTGTTTTTATAAGATGTTAAGATTATTTGTGTTTGGGCTTCCCTGGTGGCGCAGTGGTTGAGAATCCGCCTGCCGATGCAGGAGACACGGGTTCGTGCCCTGGTCCGGGAAGATCCCACATGCCGCGGAGCAACTAAGCCCGTGAGCCATGGCCGCTGAGCCTGTGCGTCCGGAGCCTGTGCTCCGCAACGGGAGAGGCCACAACAGTGAGAGGCCCGCATACCGCAAAAAAAAAAAAAAAAAAAAAAAGATTATTTGTGTTTGTTAATTCTAGTTAAACTTCTTTTGTATAATATAATTATATATTTATATATAATTATATGTACAATATAATTATATAATATGTAATACAATTTAGATAATTTCTTCCTGTAGCATTTTGTACAGTTGTATTTTTTATCTATATCTATTTTATTCATTAAAATTATTTTAGAGATGGGGACAATGCCTCAGCATTTTTGTGCTCATCACATTGTCACTCTGTGTTTGGATTGAAATATATAATCAATACATTCTTCTAGGAACAAATGAATATCTGGAAATAACTGTTTTCTAGCTACTAAAATGAAGATTGACCCTTTTAAATTTTATTTCCAGACTACTCTAAAAAGTAAATCATGTTATTTATATGTAAACACAGAGGAGATATGTCTCTTAGAATGTGGCTAAATTCTTTGAATAATGCATGATTACTTTGCTTCGTAGACTAATGTATCAATGAATTGATCTCACTCTGCAGAAATGTTACCTAAGATTTTTAAAATATTTTTCTTCAAATTTTGAGGAATAAAATGTATTAGGGTGCACATTTACTAGTAGATGCTGAAAAACTCCTCATTCATAAATATTTAGATCTTCATTTGATGAGAAAAATATAAGATTACAGTATATGTCACAGTCTTTCCCACCTAAGTGTGTAACTGTATTCATGAATTATTCCTATTGCAGATGTAATGTCTTTCAAAGTATTTTATTACAGCAATGTATTTCCCCTAGGAGGAGTGTTTATAAATATATGAATCAAGGTGATACATTTTGTGTTATTATTTCTTGCCTTCTTCCTGGATTTGCTTCCATGACATACAAAATATTTTACAACAAATTGAGCCAATAGGAATTGCCATATTGAAGTAGACAAAGGATTCAGTTATCCTGGCAACTATTATGTGAATGTGTTTTTTGTTATTCTTAAAACTAGAGAAATGCATATTTGCAACAAAATTATTTCTAAATGATTAGCTTCTCCCCCAAATAATCTAAAATTAAAGCCTGTCTGTTTAGAATTCTTCAGATTATGGTCATCTAGAAAACTTTTGCATCCTAAGTTAAACATATGCTCAGTCTGCATGCCAGCTTAGTTGTGTCTCTGTTTTCTGACATTAGAGATATGTATACAATTTATATCATTGTCACTTCAGAGTAACTTTGATCAATTTAGATGAACAAAACTAAAGTTCTAAAAAAAGTTGTAAACAATTTGAAAATCTTTTGTCCCTGTGTTTTCTTTTAACCTTTAAATCGGATGAGATTTTTGTCCTTGATTTTGTTTCTTTCACCCAAGGTTTCAATGGTTCTATTTTTTGAATCACTTTACTCTGAAATAATTATAGTATGCCAGGTCCTCCTTATTCCATATAACTACATATTCTATCCTCATCCCTGCTGATGCATGACTGAGTGGTGGAATAATGCAATGCTCTCAGGTTGTTGAAATTGACAAAATGGCCTAGCAACTAATTGGTGGATCTTAGAAGCTAATACCTGTTTCTCTTTTTGATTCATTTGCACATGACTGGACACATCTGATCAAGTTTCTTTGCCTTGAAACTTCAGTTTCTACAGGTCCATGAGGGCAGGGACTTCATCTCTTTTGTTCACAACCGTATATCCAGAGCTCAATAAGTGCCTAGCATATAGTAGGCACTCAGTAAATATTATTGAGAGAATTAATAAAATGAATTGTAGTAATTAGGTAATTAGTGAATCAATGAATCTATGCTTACATTACATAGCTAGATTGCAAAACCAACTTAAAAGTGTTCATATATCAAAATGGTTAGACTCAGGAGATTCAGAGTCGTGCTGTGTGATCTCATGTAAGTTATTTAGTCTATTTTTTCTTATTTGTAAAGGCAAATAATTATAATATCATAAAGATTAAATGGGATAATACATATTCAGTGGTTATGTCTGTCACATCATAATCACTCAATACATGAAGTTTTTGTTATGGACAGGAATTTAATTTGGGAATTCGCTCTCAGAAACTAGTATTAGAACAGGGCATTTTATAAACTTCATCTAACTTTTAAAAAATATTAGACATTAAAGAGCAAAGCATTTGGTAAGGATTATGAAGGGGCTTGGAAATAGGAGAAAAGAAAAAATAGGAGCTAATAGACATTTTAATTTTTTAAAAAGTATCCAACACTACTGTCAAAATTAGGTTCTTAGAACACCATACTTCTAGGATTTCTGAAATTAAAATAACTATCTGACATTAAAATGTCTACTTTTAGTCCTAATATTCACGTTATTTGTATCATGAAAATACTTATGGTTATTCTAGACACCTGAATATATAGGGATAAGAATCTTCCAATATTCCTCATTTTCTTACCTCAATCTAAAAGCATTCCTGCAGTTCTCAGGTAGGGGTAACAAATAGGTTTCAAACCATTTCCAGACTAATCAGAGCAGTTGACAGTGACCACTCAGAGTGCTAAATCGATCCTGAAACTGCAATTTCATTCTCAGGGTTTCATGGAGACACATTTGCCATGTCCATGCCATTTTGCTCAAAGAAAGTGGGCCTCAATTCCTGGTTGCACGTTAGAGTCATATGGGAAAGTTTTAACAAATATCATTGCCTAGACTCTGCCCTAAACCAATCCAGTCAGATTCTCTGGGGCTGAGGTCCGGGTATCAGTACGTTTTAAATTTTGCCAAATGATGTTAATGTATAGCCGTGTTTGAGAGCCTTGGTTCCCATATGAGCTGATATACTAACCCATCTGCCACCCAGTAATCTTATTTTTATTCTATCTTCAAGTCAAATATGCATGAAATATTAAAGTAGCTCTAATAGAAACATTTTAATTTGCAGATCCTGACCAATTCTAGGTTAACATAAATCTTACCTAGGATCATTATTATACCACTCAGTTGTTCTTTGTCCACATTTTTCTACCTGTATATCATTAATGATCCTAAAATGCAGGTGTGTGTGAGGATGAGCCTGTGGGAAAGGATATGGTAACTGTCTTGAATACCCGAGACCCATAACAACAGTACTGTGTCCAATCAACTGAGAAGGCGTTTGTAAAAATTATAAGATAACTACAATCAGTGTGCAATTCTAAACTCCTCTTTTAGAAAAGTTTGTGTATTTTTGTCCTTGATCTAAATATCCTAATAACTGAATGCAATTCTAAAAGTGTATCACAGATAAGTTTTAAAATTATACCTGATTAACTGGGAAATACTACTACTGGCCTTTGAAATCGGTTCTTCTAAAATACAGATTATGCCATGTCAAGATATTATCTGAGATTACATTACTCTGTCTTCTTCCTGACTCTGTTGCTTTGCAGAGGTATCATTATCCTAAATTTAGTGCTTATAATAATGTTTTTCATTTTCTTATTCCCACATTTATATATCCCTAAACAATGTAGAATATTATTTTGCATATTTTTATGTTGTTTTTCCAAAATGTGATAATCATCTTCAGAAAGTTCTCAGTCATTTTTATTTCTTTAAACATTTTACACATACTTATTTTATCATCTTTATCTGATAATTTTAATATCTCAATTTCTTGGTCATCAAAATCTGTCCTTTTCTTCCCTCCTCACTTTTGCTTATTCAGAGCTTCTTCAATTCAGGGAATTTTATATAAGGACAGCTGATGAGTCCTTTTTTGAGGTTAACTTCTTCCAGAAAGTCGATGCATTTTACCTGTGTGAGGTGGCCCAAATTACTACCAACTCAGAATGTCTTTAATTTTATGGCATGAAGTTTTACAGACTATGTGGGTAGCAAAAATAGGAACTCATATCATAAGCGAGGGCAGGAATGAAGTTGTGAAATCTCAGTGAAACCATTTTAAAATTTCCTTCCCAGAACCCAAGCCTAGATAGGTAATTTTACTTGTCATTGGCCCTTGACAGGAGGTTTTTTTTTTTTTTTTTTTGTCTAATTCATCCTTTCACTGAAGGTGAAGATCTTGGCTTGATCTGGGGTTTTTCTTGTTCCACCTTTGCCTGTTCCCTGTTCCACTTCTTGCTAGGAGCAAAGGACTTGTCTCCCTCTCCTTCGGCCAGCTATGGAGGTACAAGTGTCTCGGATACTGAGAAAGGCACAGAATTTCCCAAGTACAAAGAGCGTAGTTTCAGCTTCATTATATCATTTGATTCATAGCTTCCTCTTCATTTCCGTATGGCTCCTGATGATTTCCCGTAGCTTCCTGAAAGCTCAGCTATGTAATTAAGTACCGGTTGGTCATGTTTATCCAGCATATCTAGGTGATTTGTAACAGGCAGTTTTTCAGAGGAGTTAGCCTGCCTTATCACTGAACGCAGATGTGTCCTGTATTACTAAAAGAATTGATGAAGAAGCTTCTGGTAACGAAGTGTATCATCCACTTCTTACCTCATCTGTTCATTCATTTGACAAATATTAACTGAATGTCTCCTCTGTGTCTCACTCTTCTGCACCCTGGGGATAAAGTGGTCATCAAAAACTGTTGCTACTGTCAAGGAGCTTACATTCTAGTGGGAGAAACAAATGACAAATTAAATGTGTGTGTGTATGTGTGCATCTCACAGATATAAGGTATATACTATACAGGCACATATATGTAAGAACATATCATATTCCCAGATAGCTCTCAAAGAAAAGCAGATTCTTGGGTCAGCATGTGATGAGTGATATTTTAGATATAGTGAAGGTTTCTCAGAGGAGGAGACACTGATCCGGTGTCAGGTAGAAAAGTAGTGAGGTATCTTAGCAGATGGACAGGGGTTGTATGAGTGCTCCGGACAGAGACAACGTTATTAAGTACAAAGACCTAAGAATGGGAGTTGAAATGTTTTTATGGAATTAAAAACTCAGGAGAATATAATCCTTTTAGAGATAGAAGAATTTTTGGAACACTAAATCGGTCAGTTGGTCATTGAGGAGCTAGAGATTTCCTAATCAGTTTATTCATAGTCAAATCAGTCGTTCAGCCAAATAAAAAAATATTGAGTGCTTCATATATTAGGTGTTGCATGAGACACAAAAGTTAAACACCAGTAACTCAATGTGCACTCACAGTTTAATAGAGAAAGTAAGGAATAACCTCATGGAAAGTAATAGAGTCATGAGAAGTATTTTAGTTACTGTCATCTTATTGCTTCCAGAAAAATAACATAGAACATCATGTCATACTCTTTTCAATTTATTAATAATTTTAATAGCTTTAAAATTGTAACTATATTATATGTATATGTAAGCACTAATATTATATGTATTTTTACAAAACTGCTAACATTTACCAAAAGTTACTTGGATTCTTTCCAGTTTCTCTTGGTTTCTCGTCTCTCCAGCACCAGCTCAGATTACCTTGACCTTTTCCTCAAAGCAAAAGAGAAAACAAAAATAAGAATAGCCCTTTTAAAAACAAACACACAACAACAAAGTTAAAAATACATTTAAAATAATTGTTTTGAAAAAAAGGGGAAAGAGTACAATTTCCCACAAAATTCGTGATGAGAGCTAGCAGCACAATTGTTAGTAATGCCTAGATGTCTTGCCTTAATAAGGCTCTGGATCCTTACAGCCCTTTCTTCTAGTACATAATACAGATATCTCCCACTTAATATCAGTAATACATTCCTGAAATGAAAAGTTCTAAGCAGAAATGCTAAGATGGAGCTGATTTCCCATTGTTTGAAGTGGGAAATATGTTTCTCATCACACATGTGTAGAGCAATGATCTCTGAAAGAAAGGAAACAAATGAAGTGAGTCCTATGATCCCTCAGTGTTAATACCTAGAGAGAGTTTTCAGACCAGAACACCAGGGTGGTGAAAGTCAGGGTGAGCCCAGCAGTATACCTGAGTTGAAGAGAAGGACTTGGGAATTTGGGAACATCAGGGTAAGGAGATCACAGGGCAGAGTAAAGGAGAAGAGAGTTGCAGTGAGAGAAAGCTCTGAAGATCTGCAGAAGGACCAACCCCCCCTCCACTGAGTCTTCATCTGAGTATCAGAACATTCACGTGAGGAAACTACCTGAAGCCAAGGGACAAATAACCTGAAAGAAGCAGGCAGAAAAATCTCCAGGCTTAAGTGGAGCAGAAATTATTGGTGTTCTCACCAGCCTGAGTAGAAAAATTATAATATGCGAGGTATCAGGTAGACTATTCAGAAGGATATTGGCTCACTTAAGGGGCAAGATGAGACCTAGACCAAGGCTTCTCTGGTCCTGCTTAGCAAAGCTTAAAAGCAAGTTTAAAAGGATCAAACCCCACGGGAAAAAAAATGAAGAAAACTTCACCAAGACTCATCATAATCAAATTGCTTAAAACCAGTGGCAAAGAGGGGGGAACACAGAAAGAAACAAATATAAGAATTATAGCAGACTATTGTTTTGGAAACGGTATAAATCAGGAGACAGTGGAACAGTATCTTTAAAGTACTGAAAGAAAATAACATCAACCTTGAATGACATAGCCAGTAAAACTACATTTCAATAATAAAAGTGAAATATTTATTCAAACATACAAAAAGCAAAATCATCACTAGCCAACATGCAATTTTATTTGTATTTATTTATTTATGTAAAACACACATTTCTCTAACAGATGTTATCTTTTTTTTTTTTGAAAGGAATAGACTACGAGGAGGGAAAGTATGCGGCGGAGAGGTAAGGAAGAGAACATATATACAAATGTAAGTTGTTTTATTAATTGTTTTAGAACCACCACAAATTAGTACAGAGAATGCCTTGTATAAAACAACACAAAAAGTGTTCAAAGATTGAGGTGTTGCCTTAGGCAAGGCTGAAGATTTAAGTCTGGTGTTTGGAATTTAGGCTGTAGTCCTTGTATTTGGATGTATCACTGGGTGTGTGGGACAGTCTGTGCTTTTAACCAGATTTGAACAGAAGAATGACCACTTGGCCCAGGTAGAAGTAGATGAGGTATTTGGTTTAATCTGTCATGTAATTACTGAAGTTCTTCCCCACGATTCAGTGCCAGGTGCTACTGTGCTTCTTTTCAAACTCCTTCTTAATATAAGCTGCTATATCCGTCTCTATATTTCTCCAATGCCTGAGTAGCACAGTCCACCAAGTCCTGTTGTATTTCCTCTGACATAACAACATTTTTGAACACAGCATTTTGGTCGCAGTGAAGTAGGGGCGGGCTGACTGCATCCAGTCTGCTGGGGTAGGGGCTGGCCAGACATACAATTTTAAAGGAAGATCTTTGGGTAAAAGGAAATGATGCCACATAAAAATCTGCATCTATACAAAAGACCAAATAACACCAGAATTTGGGAATATGTGAGTAAATACAAAATGGTGTTTTCTTATGTTCTAAATTACACTAAAAGATAATTGAATGCTTAAATAAAAAATAATAACAATGTATTGTGGTATTTACAACAGATGTAAAAATAAACTGTATGGCAATAACATAGGGGCCAGGAGAAAGTAAATAAATTGTACTATTTAAAGGTTCTTCTACTGCAGGTGAAGTGATATATCACTTGAGAGTAGAGTGTTATAAGTTATCTATACTAGAAACACCAAAGCAAAATTTTACCAAAGAAAGTATATGGATTGCGAATGTGCACATGAATAGATACTAACATCATTAATCATTAGGGAAGGTTAAAGCGACAATGGAATACCACCATATACTTATTTGAGTGGCTTAAATTTAAAAATAATAATAAACTGACAATATTAGATGCTGGCAAAGATGTGGAGAAACTGGAATTCTCATGTATCACTGTGGAAATGCAAAATGGTACAGCCACGTTGGAAAACAGTTTGGCAATTTCTTATAAAGTTAAACACACTTGCCACATGACGTAGAAACTTCACTCTTAGATATTTACCTAAGAGAAATTATTATATTTCCAGAAGCTTTACTCATAATGCCAAAATTTGGAAATGATGAAAATGTCCTTCAACTGATGAATGGATAGACAGTGTGGTGTGTACATACAATGGGATACTACTCAGCAATACAAATGAATGAAATACTGATATTTGTAAGAACACAGATAAATGTCAAATGCATGTTGGCAAGTGAAAGAAACCAGACCCCGAAATCTACATACTATATTGATCCATTTGTATAACATTCAGGGAAAGGTAAAACTCTAGGGACAGAAACTGATGGGTGATTGTAGTGGCTGGGGGTGTGGGAGGTAATGAATCCAAAAGAACAAAAAATAATCAAACAAAAAAAATCGAAGCCCAAGAATTCCTATCTTGAACCCAGGCTTGCTCAGTTCCAAAGCTCCTGTGCTCTTGATAATAATCCAGTGATGGATAACATGTTCCAGGTTAATTAAAGGGAGAGAAGTATGAGAGTGCCTACTCATTACGCATATGAGTACTTCTCATACTCATTAACTCATATTCTAAAACACCACTATTCTTGTATTACTTGCTTGGTTCTCCAAGTGTGCTGCCCAGAGCAACAACGTCAGCAGCACCTGAGAACTTGTTTGAAATACAAATTCTCAGGCTCTATTCCCAGACCTACTGATTCAGAAGCTCTGTGGGTGGGGGTGGATTCAGTAATCTGTGTTTTAACCAGCCCTCCAGATGATTCTGATGTGCACTAAAGCTTGAGAACTACAGATCTACATTAACTCATTAGTTCTCATTACTTCAAACAATAAATGCATATTAGTTGAGTTACTTTCAGTTAATCTGCTTTGGAACACTATTCATCTGTGAAGTCCCTTATGAAATAACCAGCTTTGTGAAACCTCCCATTCCTCCCTGCCACTCCACAATACATTGTTTATACCTTTATTAAACAAGCATTTCCTTTCACCTTGTATTATATTTCATTACTGACATGTCTATAACCTTCACTAGAATGTCAGTTCCATGGGGCATGGATTCTCATATTTCAGGACTTATAAAACTCATTGCCAGTATAATTTGAGTAAGGGCAAATCCAGATGGTCATAAAGGTTAAAATAATTGGGAAGTATCAGTTTCCAAGGTACATAAAGTTTCAGACTTGGTTCAAGTAAATCATTTACATTTAGTAGTCATCACCTTTTCAAACTCATAGAAATGAGGATGGGGGTGTGGCAGCCATGAAAATGTTGCTCACAAATCTCCTACTGTGGGGCATAATTGATCAATAGCCTCAGCTGTTGAGCTCTGAATCCATCACAGCACTTCCCACAGGTTGCTTCTAGCCAATGATGGTGTGCAGCAGGGATACTGGAGTAGGGGTATTCCTGCAAGGTATAGGACTTCTCTAGGGAGCAACTTTGGCTCAAGGACTCCCCATCAACCATATTGAAACTTTCTTAAAACTGTACTGCAGTCTAAGACTTTTCCTACCCACCCTTCCTTCCATCTGTCTTCCACAGGGGTCCAAATTGCATAGTGGTCTGATAAACTTCTTTCAGTACCCTCCCCGCTTTCCATAGCCATTTCTCCCAATAAATCTCTGCCTTATTTAATCCTGTCTTAGTGTCTGCTTCTCCCAGAATCTGAACCAACATTGGGGATATCATGTGTAGTTTGAGTTCCACGAATAGTTTTGTTTCACATAAGCAATTGTTTTGTTTTTAATGCGTGGACAATGTTACCTGGGTAGATGGCCACTTCCCCCCTGCAGATTGGCTACTAGAAAGCTGAGAACAATAGGATGCCTCTATTTTTTGAGCTAATCATTTCTTCTTTAAAATTTGGGTACACTTGTAAATAAAAGTTAAATTTTAAAAAATTTTGAATTGTACAGATTTTTTAAGCTACATGAAATAATTTCTGAAAAAAAGCCAGGGTAAAAATAACCCAAGTAATGGTCAAATAATAAGGGGTGGGGTCAGGATTGCCATGTTCAACCAGTCCCATATGCTATGTACTTCATGGCTTGAACTGGATGCTTATTGTGAATGGTGCCACCTGTAGTTTTGTGTTGGTGCTGGGTGGTATGCTCAGAGATGGAAAGAACATGCTAATGGAAAACCCAGATAGTGACATGGAGAGGTCCAGTCAAGCAGATAATTTGGGTAACAATATATAGCTGGGTAATAATAACCTTACTAGAATATCAGAAGTAGGGTTTCACTCCTCAAAGTTAAGCTGTAGAGCTCTTTATATTCCTGGAATAGGGACCCCACAATGGAGAAAATTTAGAAGCCCTACGTACTAATAAGAACTCTTTAGGGCAAAAGCAACAGATTAATTTGAAACAAACTGGCTTAAATCAAAAGGTTAATCTAATAAACCATGTAATCACACTGTACAAAAAACAACAGCGACCAAAAAAACCACAGCCACAGCTTTAGGTAAGACTCTAACTTTGTCTTGTTAGGGAGGAAAAACTTTTCCTCTACTCTTTCAGGTTCTGAACCTGTGGCCCTTCGAATTAAACTAATAAAAGACAGATTAACAGGAGAAAAGGCACACAATTTTTATTAATATTTACATGCACAGGAGTTTAGACAAAAGAAGTGAAACTCAAAGAAGCAGTTGGACTTGGGGGCTTATATACCTTTTAACAAAGGGAAGAGGGTTAGGCTTCGAGGAGTGATAAATTATGGGAAAGTAATTAAGAAATATATGGGGGGAATAACAGAAGATAAAGGCTGTTTTTGTACGGTCTGTTTATGCAAACTCATCTTGGTGTCAACCCCAGTCTTTGATGATAAGAGTTCCTCTTGTCTCCCTGGTACTGGGGCTGGAGGAGGAAACACTATCCTCAAAGGGAAATTCATACCCAGCTTTTAGGAAGATAAGGAAAGAGGAGAGAACTCTTCTTCTGTTTGTTGACTCTCAATTGCCTTCAGCTCAAAATAAGCCTTACGCCAAAGTGGCATATTTGGAGGCCGAATATTCTGATTGCCTTCAGTTTCAAACATTGTGAAAGGGACCTTGTAGAATGTACATTTGTCATTTTTGGCTGCTCAAAAAATGAAGAGCGTCTGTTTATTTTTACAGAAGTGGTTTTAGTGCATTCAGCCCACCCAGTATAGCTGGTTTCTCTGTTTTGGTCAGTTCCTCGTCCTTAATCTTTGGACCAGTAAAGCTGCCAGCACCTCCTGGGGCTACATGCTTCCTTGTTCAGGTTCAGCAGGATACATGTCTTATTTTCCAGAGTCACATGAATGAATGAATGAATGAATAAACACACTGTTTTTCTATTCTTATATTTTTGGATCAATTTGAGATAATTTACTAATAGCTAAATGTGAGTTATTAATTTAAAATATAATAGTAGTAGATTTTAGGTTATAATTAAAATGGGGTTAATAATGAATTATTATAAAATAAAATCTTTAAGGGTCAGAGGAACATGTTGTTTCTAAACATGGAAAATGGACCATGAACACAGATGAGTTATAAGGCCCCAGCTATCTAAAGTAATTCATTTCAGCGTTAGGGTTTTCATGCAACACAGTTCATTAGGAAAATAAAATATCTCAAACACACTGTATTTCTATTGACATTAGTAGAAGTTGCTTGCATACATCAGGTGTAGACTATTGTCCAGAAGTACTGAAATAATACTTTAAAAGTGTCACTTTCAATATGAAACATTGATGATTGAAGCATTTTATTTGTCCTGTGAGTGTTAAACATGGAAGTAGAACGGCCAGTGAATGAATGTTGAATTGGCAGGAAACAAAGTGTTATATTCTTGAATTCCTTTATGCTAAGGAAAATATTACTTGAGTCTTCTGTGTCTCAGCTTTCTCATGTCTTAATAGAATCTATTTCATAGGGTTGGTTTAGAAGAAAACATTATATTCAGTACAATGACTGGCATAGCTCCTGACGCTGATGAAAGATGACTATCAACACAGCTTTTTAAGCTTGATACTTTAAAATTATCACACATTCCTTGGTCAGGTATTAGGAACAAATCATTAGATGTTGATGGTTTCATTAAAAAGATAATTCATATTGCTTGTTAAGTTATTCCAAAAATATGTATTGTGCTCTTTTGAATATTAAGCACTGTGCTAGATCCAGCAGATGACTGAGTAAAAATATCTGTCCTCAGTCAGCTCATGGTTTGGTCAGGAGGTAAAAATAATTTAAAATTAATGTTAAAAAAACAAACAAGAAACCCCTGAACTCCTAGATAGAGAGAACAGATTGGTGGCTGCCAGAATGGGGGTGGGAGTCTGGCAAAATGGGTAAAAGTGGTCAAAAACTACAAACTTCCAGTTATAAAATAAATACGTCTGGATATGTAATGTACAGCATGGTGACTATAGTTAACAACGCAGTATTGCATATTTGAAAGTTGCCAAAGGGTAGATCTTAAAAGTTCTTATCACAAGAAAAATAAATAAACTTATAACCTTGTGGTGATGGATATTAAGTTGACTTATTGTGGTGATCATTTCACAATATATACATAAGTCATTACGTTGTACGCTTGAAACTAATATGTTAGTTACATTTCCACTTAAAAATCAGTGTTAAACAAAGATAATAAAATTATATGCTGAACTCTGCTTAAGGGACCAGAGTGGTAACAAACTAGCAATGTCAATATATCTACTGTACTAATAATAAAAGCTAACATTCATTTACTGCTCATTATGAGACAGGTACTGTTCCAAGCTCTTTTTATACATTAACTTATTTAATCCTTACAACAACCTGATGAAATTGATACCATTATTTTGCTTACTTTCCAGTTAAGGAAACTGAGGTACAGAAAGGTTAAATAACTTTCCTAAGGTTATTCAACTAGTACGAGCAAGATAAACCGACCCCAGCCGTCTGATTTCAGAGTCTGAGCCCTTAAGCTCAAGGTTGTAGTGCCACTCTGAGGCATCCAAGGTGCCTTTGCAGAGGAAGTTATATAATAATTGAAGCTGGAAGGATGTGCAGGATTGAGCCAGGCAGATTTGGGTGAAAGACACTTTGGTGAGAGGGAGTAGCATGTGTATTGGCAGATAGAATAGGTTATATCCAGGCTACTTACAAGTAATTTACTATGTCTGTAGCCCAGGTCAGTTATGAAGAAACCAGAGGTGGGGAGACTAGTTAGAAAGTTACAGTCCAGGTGAGAGAGAATGAGGGACCAGGCTATGTTGGTGCTAGTTGGAATGGAGTACCTGTTACGTGCTAGATTCTGTAGGGAATGCAAAAATGAATGGGACATAACCTTGTCCTCAAAGGGTTTATACTCATGTGGAAAGAGAGATGGTTCATATTAGACTGTAAACTTTACTGGAAACACAAGCTTTGACAACAAGATGAGAGGGAAAATTGACCTTCACAAGTAGAAAGAGAGGAAAAATGCTAATTTTAACGTTGATAAGTATAGAATAATTTTAAGGATAAAATGTGATTTCCATGACTACACAATCAGAAATAACCAGCTTTGAAGTAGTTGCCAGAAAAATATTCCAAGGATTATTTATGGGTTCAAAGTTAAATTTGTCAGTAATATAATTCTTTTAAGAAAGGAGGGATGAAAATGGGATGTGTACACTGAAGCAGTGGCTCTAAAAACAGCAAACTTTCCTCCCATAGCTGTCAGCAGTGGTCAAGTGTTATGAGAATACTATGTCTGCTTTGGGGCTTTGAAATCAATATCAGTAACTTGGAGAGGGTACAGAATGTGATAAAGGGTTTAGGAAATAGGAGAACCAAACAAAGGATACAGGTATTCTGACTATTCTGAACACACTGACTTGTGCAAGCATGCCAAGAGCAGCCCCACATTCTAGAAAAGACACAGGCTCTATTTAAAAAGACATGGAGGGCTTCACTGGTGGCGCAGTGGTTGAGAGTCCGCCTGCCGATGCAGGGGACACGGGTTCGTGCCCCGGTCCGGGAAGATCCCACATGCCGCAGAGCGGCTGGGCCCGTGAGCCACGGCCGCTGAGCCTGCGCGTCCGGAGCCTGTGCTCCGCAACGGGAGAGGCTACAACAGTGAGAGGCCCGCATATCACACACACAAAAAAAAAAAAAAAAAAAAGACATGGACTTACATTTTAAAAGTTTCACCTAGTTTAAATGGAAATTGCTTTGAATGTATGTACTTCTTTTATGCTCTGAAATTTCCTGGAAAATTAAATACAACATGCATTTTAATGAAGCACCATAAGTTTTAAAGATAGAAGGGGTTGGGCATCAAGGAAATTAGAATTTTCTTTAATATCATTATCTCAGCCCACTTGAACACATCTAGGATTTTATATCACCATTAAAACACTTTGAAACAAATTAGCATTTACTAAAGAAACTTTATGATTTCATTTAGAAAATTCTGACATGGCAAATTCCATGTTACACTAGCAATCAGATATATTTACTCATAAAAGTTTAATTCATTAAAATTATTCCATACATATACATTCATATATATAAATCATAGACATATGATCTTGATTAATAAATGTTTGGTAATATATTTAGTATACTTTTGTAAAGTGCTTATTGTGTGTTAGGCAGTTTTCAAGGTGTTTGGGATTCATCAGTGAACAAAACAGGCAAAATGTGCTACCTTCCTAGAGTTTGCATTCTCCTGGAGTAAGGAAGATGGTGAAAAATAAACATAATAAATGAATAAATGCTCTAGTATGTTAAAGCTGATGAGTACTGTAGAAAAAGGAAACGGAAGCAGAAGAAGGTTAGGGAAATCAGGAGGGCTGGAGGTGCTGAGAACAAGGTGCAGAATTAAATAGAGTGGTCAAAGTAGCATCCTTGGGGAAGTGAGAATTGAGCAAAAGCTCGAGAGGAAGAAGACAGCCACGGGAAAGATAAATAATACTCTGGTGGAAGAATGTTCTAGACAAAGGAAACAGCTAGTACAAAGGCCCTAAGAGAAGAGGGTGCCTTATGTGTTTGTGACAGCAAAGAAGCCGATGTGGCTGGGGCAGAGTGAACGGGGGAGAAAAATGAAGACAAGATCAGAGAAATGGGGGATGCAGACCATGTAGGGCATCCTAGGCCATTGTAAACTTTGACTTTTGACTCTGAATAAAATGGAGTTACTAGAGGGTTTTGACTAGAGGAGTGACATGGTCTAACTTCTATTTTAAAAAATCACTGGTGGGCTTCCCTGGTGGTGCAGTGGTTAAGAATGCACCTGCCAATGCAGGGGATGCAGGTTGTAGCCCTGGTCCGGAAGACTGCACATGCTGCGGAGCAGCTAAGCCCATGCACCACAGCTACTGAGCCTGCACTCTAAAGCCCGCAAGCCACAACTACTGAGCCCGTGTGCCACAACTACTGAAGCCTGCGCACCTAGAGCCAGTACTCTGCAACAAGAGAAGCCACCGCAATGAGAAGCCGGCACACCTCAACAGAGTAGCCCTCGCTCGCTGCAACTAGAGGAAGCCCGCGTAGCAACAAAGACCCAATTCAGCCAAAAATAAGTAAATAAATAGATAAATTTATTTTTTAAAAAAAAGAAGAGACTGTGGAAAATAAAAAGGCATAAAACATCACTGGCCACAGTGTCGAGAAGAGACTGAAGCGGGGAAAGGATAAAAACAGAAGACCAGTTAGGAGATTGTACTGCAATAATGCAGGCAAGAGAGGATGGTTCCAAAGTTGTAGCAGTGGAGGTGGTGAAAAGCGACTGAAATTGAATAAATGGAAAAAGCAATTTCTATATTTTAGTTTAGTTTTGTTTTCAGTTTTCCACTATAGACCTTAATGGAGTTTTCTGAGGTCTTCAGAATGCTGTCAGAAAATATTTATTTAGTCCCCACTTTTTATCATAGTTTCATAGCAGACACTGAAATATACGAAATAGGTAACAAATGCCTATCCTAGCCTTAGAAGTGTCTGCACTATAATTCTAAATAGTTTACTGTCAATTTAGAGGATAGATGAATATGTGGGAAATTTGACTGTGACCCCCACCAGGGATAATTTAGCTGTTCTGATTGGTAGAAAGGAATCACCTTTTTAGCTCAATGCTCCAAAACTGTCCTTGAAGTTATTCACTGTGGAAGGAAGACATCTTTCTATCAAGTTTGAAAAATAGCATTGGTCTGTGCTGCCTCAAAAATGTAATTGCTGGTTGCATGTGCTATTTAAATTTAAGTGAAAATTGTTTAAAATTAAATCAAAACTGAAATTTACTTCCTCAGTCATAATAGCCACATTTCAGGTGCTTCATAGCCACATGCGGTCAGTGGTTACTATATTGGAGAGAACAGATTTATAACTATTCCATCATCCCATAAAGTTCAATTGGGTAGCACTGCCTGGGTACTTGTAAGGAAAATTATATACCAGGTGTTCCTGGTATCCCTCTTTCTAGATTCAATCAGTTTGGATAACTACAAAAAAAGGAATAGGAAAGAAAACACAAACTTTGTATCCCTTATGTATTCTAATGAAATACCACCCCTGTTTTCCCGTTTCTTTTGCATTTGTCTTTCATGGCTTTTTTATTTTTCCTTTTTCTTTTTTGTCTTGAATTTCTTGGTGCTATCTATTTTTTCCACCACCTAGAATTAGAAATCAATTCTTTTGTTTCAAATGTGAATTCCCCACCCCCAATTTATAAGCTGCTACTTTATATAACAAAAGAATTGATTTCTGAAAGCACTATTCAGACATTAGCAAAACCAACAATTGGAATTAGCATTCAAATCAATGTCCCTTATGAGCATTAACAGGCAATGCTAAGAGTTAGTCTTATTTTTAGGCTCTTCCACATTCCTCTGCTATATGATTTTTAATCAGTCCTATATGATAGCAGGCGTCTTTCTTTGCTTCTTACGTTTCAGCTTGCTTTCTTATCCTTTTTGTGCAGTGCTACTTATTTAGACTTCTTTCTAACTGAAGCGGCAAGTGTGGATTTATTCAACTTACATGATGATTTATTTTCTTGGGGAACAAAGAATAAATATTATGTATTAAATTAATGATTCTAACATGAGCCTGCTTAGGTAATTCAGGTAATTTCTACTTACCATCTCCTCTTGGGGCCAGGTTAATTTGAAGTAGGCTAGAAAGCTAGGCTTGGGATTTGATAATGTTCCTCTTCACGAGTTTCAATATCCTCACCTGTAAAGTTTGGAAATTAATTCCAATTCCATTTGTTGATCACAAATACTGAATGAGATTATTTAAGTGAGTGCTCTTAGAAAATATCTAGCAGGAGATACACAATGAATATTCAAATGATTGTAAAATGTTTTCATCCTTCATTTAGGAAACAACTTCACTGTTGTAACTTTAGCTCTTAGATCTTTATCTAATTAGCAGACCTCAAACAAGATTGATCTGAAAGGAAATTTAATCCTTTCAGATTCATATGTGTTTAAATCTGCATTACTATTTTTCTCAGAGGTTGTGTGAGGGGTATATTCTTGCTATTTGAAAAGACTGACTAATTCATCAAAAAATAAATCATACTCAGGCTGTTGTGCAGTCTTTTACACTAAAATATATATTCTAGGGTTCCTGAGTTTTTCTGTCCTTGAAGAGCAATGGGAGAAATCTGTCCACAATTTTATTAAACCCTCCTTTCCTATTGTCACCAAGACATCCATTTCTGGTAGCCCAAAACTAAGTAGTGTGAAATGTAAACAATATTATGAGCAAAATCTTCCAGCAATGAGCACAATTTGCAGATACCAGTCACTGAGGCCTACCTCTTGTCATTGGCAGATACATTTCTAACTTCCTTATTTCAGGCAAAAGTGTTCCCCTATAATTAGAGCAATTCCAAATATTAGAGGATTATGTTTTAACCAACTACTTTACATTTTAATCACATTTTATTGTGAACTATAATATATATTGAGGAAACTGTACAAAGCAGGCATTTACAACTCAATCCTTTCTCATATAATGAACTTCTGTTCAGTGATCCTCAAGATCAAGGAATAAATAAAGCCATCAACCTAAGAACCTCATTCAGACTCTGTCATAATCACTACAACTCTCTTCCAAAGAGAATCTGAATTTTATGGTAGTTATTTCCTGCTTTTCTTTATAGCTTTACCTCCTTAGAACGTGTCCTTAAACAGTATAATTTATGTGTACCTGATCTTTTACATTACTTGGAGTAATGTAGAAGAAGTGTTTTACGTTTCTCTTCTCAGCATTATGTTTATGGGAGACATACATGTAATTCTAATTCATCCATGTTTATTTTTCATAATATTTCATTGTTTGATTTATCATAATTTATCCATTTTACTTTTCAATGAGTTTGAGATTATTTTCAGTTTGAGATATTACAAATAATGATGCTAAGCATATTTTTGTATATGTTGCTTGCTCTATATGTGCCTACACTTCTTTTAGGTACAGAAGTGAGCGTAGAATTGCTTGGTCATAGGGCAAGAATATCTTCAATTTTGGTAGATAATATCAAACTGTATTTCAGAGTACTTTAAACAATTTATATTCTTATCAATACCTTAGTAGAATTCCCATTGCCTACATCCTTGACAATATCAGGTATTTGTGTGTGTGTGTGTGTGTGTGTGTGTGTGTGTGTATGTGTGTGTGTGCGCTCATGTGCATGTTTCTTAAATTTTAGTGGCATCTCATAATTTTAATTCACACTCTGTTGATTACTAATGAACTGAGCATATTTTATATGTTTATAGACTACTTGGACATCCTTTTCTGGGGAAGGGAAATTTAAAGAGCTGGCTCCGTTTGATCCCCTATTTTCTATTGGGTTGTAAGCTTTTTCTTGTTGATTTTTAGTTCTTTACTTTTTCCGGAAGCCAGTTCTATTATCAGCCGTATGTTTTATAAGTGTCTTATACTGCTACAGCTCCTTTGCCATTCTCATGATGGCATATTTTGATAAACAGTGAAGTAAAAGGTTGACTAAATGAACTACATTAAAATTAGGAACTTTTATTGTCTCAAAAAAATTAGTTGGCCAAAAATTCTCACAAAATATTAGCAAATCAAATCCAACAGCATATTAAAAGCAATATTCACCATGACCAAGTAGGATTCATCCCAGGAATGCAAGCGTGGTTCAACATAAGAAAATTAATCAGTGTAATTCATCACATTAATAGAACCGGGGGAAAAACACATGATCATCTCAACTGATGTACAAAAGTCATTTGATAAAAATCTAACAGGCTTTCATGGTAAAAATTCTGAGAAAAGTAGAACTAGAGGGAAAATTTCTTAATGTGATAACGTTTATTTATGAAAAACCCATAGCTAACATCCATCATACTCAATGGTGAATAACTAAAAACTTTCCCTCTAAGAGCAGGAATGAGACATGGATTCCTGCTTTCACTGCTGCTAGTTAACATTTTTCTGGAAATTCTAGTCAGAGCTATTAGACAAGAAAAATAAGTAAAAGTCTTCCAAAACTGGAAAGAAAGAGGTAAAACTATCTCTATTTGCAGATTACATGATTCTATACTTAGAAAGTCCCAAAGAATCCACAAGAAAGCTACTAGAGCTAATAAATGAATTCAGCAGAGGTGTGGGGTACAGGAACAACACATGAAAATCAGCTTTGTTTCTATACACCAGCAGCAAGCAATCTGAAAAGGAAATTATGGAAGCAGTTCTATTTACAGTAGCATCTAAGAGAATTAAATACTTAGAAATAAATATAACTAAGGAGGTGAAAGACCTGTACACTGAAAACTACAAAACATTGCTGCAACAAAATAAAGATCTAAATAAATGGAAAGATACCCCATGGTTACAGCTAGGAAGACCAGCATTATAAGATAATAATACTACCTAAAGCCATCTACAGATTACATGCATTTCTATCAAATTTCTAACAGCCTTTTTCACAGAAATGGAAAAGCTGAACCTCAAGTTCATATGGAATTGCAAAGGGCACCGAATACCCAAAACAATCATGAAAAAGAATGAAGTTGGAGCACTCACACTTCTCGACTTTGAAACTTAACTACAAACCTACAGTAATTAAAACAATATGGTACTGGCCTAAGGGAAGATATATAGACCAATGGAAAAGAATAGACAGCCCAGAAGTAAGCCCTCATATATATGGTCAATTGATTTTTGACAAGGGTGCCAAAACCATGCAACAGAGAAAAGACAGTCATTACAAGAAATGGTGCTGGGAAAACTAGATGTTCACATCCAAAAGAATGAAGTTGCACCTTTACCTTACATCATATACAAAAATTAACTGAAAATCAAAAACATAAACAAGAGCTAAAACTACAGAAGGTCCCTGACTTAGAATTTTTTGACTTTACGATGTTATAAAAATGATACTCATTCAGTAGAAACTATACTTCCGATTTTGAATTTTGATCTTTTTCTGGGCTAGCAATATGTGTTACCGTACATGTTGCTGGGTAGAAGCAACAAGCTGCAGCTACCAGTCAGCCATAACATCCTGAGGGTAAACAGCCAATATACTTACAACCATTCTGTACCCACACAAGCATTCTATTTTTTACTTTCAGTACAATATTCAATAAATTACATGAGATATTCAGTACTTTATTATAAAATAGCTTTTGTGTTAGATGATTTTGCCCAACGGTAGGCTAATGTAAGTGTTCTGGGCACGTTTAAGTTAGGCCAGGCTAAGCTATGATGTTCAGTAGGTTTAGGTGTATTAAATGCATTTTCAACTTACAATATTTTAAATTTACAATGGTTTTATTGGGATATAACCCCATCATAAGTTGAAAAAGATCTGTATAAGATTCTTTTAAGAAAACATCAAGGAAAATCATGACATAGGATCTTTCTGTGATTCCATGATTTTGACACCAAAAGCACAGGCAACAAAAGAAAAAAATATATATGTCTAGGACTTCATCAAAATTAAGAACTTTGTGCATCAAAGGACACTATCAAGAAAGTAAAAAGACAACCTACAGAATGGAAGAAATTGTAAGTCATTCATTTCATAAGGGATTAATATCCAGAATATATAAAGAACTCCTACAACTCAAGAACAGCAGAAATAAACAACCCAATTAAAAAATGGGGAAAAGACTTGAATAGACAGTTTGCTAAAGAAGATATACACATGCCCAATAAGTACATGAAAATATGCTCAACATCATTAGTCATTAGTGAAATATAAATCAAAGCCACAATGAGATAACATGTCACACATACTAGAATGGCTATAATTTTTTTAATGGAAAATAACATCTATTGGTGAGGATCTTGAGAAATTGAAACCCTAGTGCATTGCTGATAAGAAAGTAAAATGGTGAAGCTGCTGTGGAAAACGGTTTGGCACTTCCTCAAAATATTAATCATAGAACTACCATACAACCCAGCGATTCCACTCCTAGGTATGCATCCAAATACTTTAAAGCACAGACACAAACAGACATTTGTACACCAATGTTCATAGCAGCATTTTTCACAATAGTCAAAAGGAGCAAACAACCCAAGTGTCCATCAACAGATGAGTGCATAAACAAAATGTTGTATATAAAATGGAATATTATTCAGCCATTAAAAAGAATGAAATTTCTCTACAAATAACAAATGCTGGAGAGGGTATGGAGAAAAAGAAACCCTTCTACACTGTTGGTGGGAATGTAAATTGGTGCAGCCACTGTGGAAAACAGTATGGAGGTTTCTCAAAAAACTAAAAATAGAGTTGCCATATGATCCAGCAATCCCACTTTTGGATGTATATCTGGACAAAACTATAATTCAAAGATACATGCACTCTTATGTTCATAGCAGCATTATTTACAATAGCCAAGACATGGTCGCAACCTAAATGTCCATTGACAGATGAATGGATAAAGAAGATGTGGTATATATATATACAATGGGATACTACGCAGCCATAAAAAAGAATGAAATAATGTCATTTGCAACAACATGGATGGACCTAGAGATTATCATACTAAGTGAAGTAAGAAAGAGAAAGACAAATACCATATGACATCACATATGTGGAATCTAAAATATGACGCAGATGAACTTATATGTGAAACAGAAACAGACTCACAGACATAGAGAACAGAGTTGTGCTTGCCAAGGGGGAGGGGTGGTGGGGGAGAAATGCATTGGGAGTTTGGGATTAGCAGAGGCAAGCTATTATATATAGGATGGATAAACAACAAGGTCTTACTGTATATCACAGGGAAGTATATTCAGTATCCTGTGATAAACTATAATGGAAAAGAACATGAAAAAGTATATATATATATATACATATATATATAAAACTGAATCACTGTGCTGTACACCAGAAAGTAACACAACATTGTAAATCAACTATACTTCAATGAAATATAAATTTTTAAAAAAATGAAATTTCGATATATGCTACAACATGGATGTACCTTGGAAACATTATGGTGAATGCAAGACTACTCAGTTAGACCTATGTGTAGAGGTCTGCACCTCTGGCACTATGGTTATTCTTATTATGGCACCATTGTACAAAGAATGAGGAGGCTTAGGGCAGAGGCTGGCTGAACTCCACTGGTTGGGTCAACTTAACCACCTGGGTTTTCACTGTCTTTCTAGTGCTGGATGCTCCCTTATGGGCATGAAAATGAGAAAAAGATCTGCTTACTTCATGACCACCCCAATAGATCCATTCATATGCTTATTTCTCAGACCTCCCTGACCATGATCTTCCATTTATGCTCCTTCCAGGCAGCTGTCCAACCAGCCAACATATTCAGCACTGCACAGGTTTCTATGCATATTCTAACCTCAGGCTGCTTATTCCTTCACATCAAGTTGACCAAATACACTGTTTAAAGCTACGTCCATTGGGAGGGTTTCCCCTCACCAATGTCTTTAAGGCCCACCCTGGAGTGAGGCTATAATGTAATGTAGTAGTAGTAGCTAACTTCCAGTTTGCACCAACATATTGAGCCAACTCATCTGTGAATCAGGCCTATAGGGAATCCCCCATAATGCCATTGGAGAAGTCCTCAGAGCAGCAGCAGTAGGTATAAAATAGGTCTGTGCTACCTATTTGAGTACCTTTCTTGACTGTCCCAGGCCCATTTTGAATATACAATTTTTATCATTTGATGAATTCCTGCTATGCCTTCTGCAATTTTATGACTTGGTGGATCAGAAAATACCCAGTTTATGATAAACACTTCTGGTCACATGGTCCCTTGTTGCCCCATGGTTAGATATTCCCCTTCTACCAGGGCCCAGCAACATGCCAAGTGTCGCTTTTTGAATGGTGAATGGTTCTCTGCTGCAAATGGCATGTCCTTATTCCAGAATCCTAGGGGCCTGGACTGTGAATATATGTGGCATCTTTATAAACGGGTGCCTCTAGCACCTTGGTATCTGCCATGTATGCCATGTATCATAACTTGAACCTGTTCCAGAGCAGTCTCTTGCTTTGGGCCCTACTCAAAACTCGCAGTCTTCTAAGTCAGTAGATTAATGGATCAGAGTAGCATTCTCACATGTGTTATATTCCCCCGGTAGAGTCTGCAAAGACTTTTTTCTTAATGGTAAGATGTTCAAGGTGCAATAACATGTCTTAACCTTTAAGAGAATGTACTGGAATATACCAGACCCCTAGACTCCTAAAAATTTAATAAAACGGCAGTCTCCTGAATCTTTGTAGAGTTTATTTTCTATCCTGTTGTACATGTGTCTTACCATAATATCCAGATTATTTGGCATTTCTTGCATCAACTTCTATTAACTTGATGTTATCTCCCACAATTTTATGACTTGGTGGATCAGACAGTACCTGGTAATGAAGAATCATTGTTGCCTCTTTGATGAAAGCGGTTTTGTAGTATTATCACCTTGGACCTGCATTATGTTCTGCAGAATAGCCACCTGATTGGAGTCTCTTGGAATTATGTCATGACAGAGAGCAGATGAATGTATACTGCTCCAAGTGAAAGCGATTCAGTTTTCCTCCTTCTTCTTGATGGAGTTAAAATGAATGTATCTGCTGTATCAGTAGCCACATGCAAAGTCCAGGGGCCATGTTCATCTGTACTGGTAAATATAGCATATTAGATAATATAACCAATAAAACTTTGATTAGGATTACTATTTCTTGAAGTTTACAGTAGTCCGATATCTGTCATATTATTGATACATCCATTTTTTTGCATGGAACAGGCTGATGACCCTGCTTCCTTTAATTATCTGAGCACGACTCTAATCTCTTCTTGTCCACTTGGGATGTGGTATTACTTTTGAATTGCAATTTTTTCTGGATGAGACCATTTCAGGCACTTAGACTTGACCTTTACTACCATCATGACTCTTAAAGTGAGTGTTCTGATAAGTACTGTGTTCACCCAATTTATTCACTCAGGGACTGGTGAAATAACCACAAAGCTGTTACATAGACCCACTGGATCCGCTGTGAAATAGTCTTGGGCCAGAATGCCACCTATGATCTGGCCTCTGTTGCCTCCACTCTAATAAGGGGGTCATGATGTTGTTTTTGAACTGTGTTATCGGTATAAGCTCATACCCTGTATCCAACAGACTTTGTTAGTTCTGAGTATTCTCCTTTCCTCAGTGTACATAAGGGTAAATGGCCATAGAAGTCTCCTTATGCAGTACCTAGGAAAATAGCTACTGTATATACTTACTGCGATATGTCCTTCCCTTCAAACACTGGGCTCTGGGTCTAAAATCTGTCTCAGTTTTGGTAACTGGGCAAAGGATTCGGATTTTGCATTGCAGCAGCTGACATCGGCCTTTTGCTCTCCTGATTTTGCCTTTTTGGGGGCAATCATTTAAGTGTTACTTTAGACATTATACATTTTTTTAACCTTAAATGCTTCACAGTGTCTTTCCTAAGAACAGGAGTCTTATTTTACCCAACTGTAGTACAATTATCAAACCACAAAATTTAATATTGATTCATTACTATTACCTAATCCAGAGTTCATATTCAAATTTCATCCACCTCCCTAATAATGTCCTTTATAGCTCTTTTGTTTTTTTCTTTCCTAGTTCAAGATTCAAGATTTAAATCAGGGATCACATATTGTATTTCATTTTCATGTCTCAGTTCTTCAGTGTTTTGTTGTTGTTTCTTTCATGGCTTTGAAATTTTGAAGAGTACAGGCCAGTTATTTTGTAGAACGATCCTCATTTTAGATTTGCCAAACTTTTCTTATGGTTAGATTGATATTATACATCAATGTGATGGCAGAAACATCACAGAAGTGCTTTTGTGTCCTTCTCAGTACTTCATATCAAGAAGTACATGATTTCTGCTCATCCTGTCGTTGCTGGTGATGTGAACATTGCTCATTTGGTTAAAGTGGTATCTGCAAGGTTTCCCACTGCTAAGATAACATTTTCCCCTTTGCAATTAATAAATAATGTATGCAGATTCTTTGAGACTATGTAAATATACTTTTCCTCATCAAACTTTTACCCACTATTATTTATATCTGTGTTTGATTCTTGCTTGAATCAATTATTACTAAAATAATGATCTTCTAATTTGGTCATTCCTTCTACATTTACTAGTTGGCATTCTACTGTGAGGAAGAGCTTTCCCTCTCCTGTATTTTTTTCAATTATTAGTCATATCATTAAGGACTCAGATTATTGTTTCATTCAGTGGTTTATATACAGCTATTATTATTATTAATTTTGCTGCTTTAAAATTGTCCCAGATTTGGCCAGAACAAGCCCTTTTAAACTCATTTATGTGTTCTTCAGACATATCTTTGTCATTCATTGTGGACTTCCTCCTTTCTATTACAACAAAATGTTCCTGGCTCATCTTGAACATTCCCTGACCCAGAGCTAGATTTGCCATTTTTCCAAGAAGTCCAAATTCTTCTAGTAGATAATGCTATTTAAAAACCAGTATTTGGTCTCTAAATGTGCTCATTGTTACTTTGAGTGTCATTGCTTTTAGTTCCTCTCAGCTATCTATGTCTATATTTATATCTATACATATATATTTATATGTATAGGTATATCTACATCTGTATCCACATCTATATTTGCATCAGTTTTCACATACCTATACCTATACCAACATCTATATCATTATCTATATCTTTATCCATGTATTTAAACTATCAATTCAAACTGTAATTCCATTTTCAGTTCAGTACTACATGGTTCACCCATGTCCTCTCCTTTACATATTTGTAACTCCCTTTTCCAGCAGTGATAAACATGGCTCTTACTATCTACAATATATTTACTGATTTGCTCGATTCTAGAACGTGCAGGATATAGTTTCAGAATTATACCACTGCAAAAATCAAACCTACTAACTAGAATTCAATTATTGTTTGAAATTAATAGTCAAAATACTATACTAAAAAGTTATGTAATTAATCTGAAACATGGGCTCATTTACTTCTATTTTGATTCTATTTTAGAGGTTTCTCCACATCCTTGTTTATTTTATTTTGTTGAATTCATTTCTTTTCATTTTATGTTTCCAGTACCTAAAATCTTGACATGGTTCTGAGCGTTAAAACTATACAAAAGTCATACTCAGATAAATTTTACTCACCTTCCACTTCTCCAACTCTTCCATCACTTTCTCATCCCCTGCAGGTAATCAAATCTCAGTAGTTTCTGCTTTACTTTTCTCTTTTTCTTTTTCCAAAAATAAGGAGATACCTGTATACATGTCTATATTCCTGTTTTATCTTCCTAATGCACAAAAGGGAGCATGTGGTACATATTCTTTTGTATTTGTTTTTTCCCCCTGACAATGTATCCTGGAAATCACTGTATATCAGTTTAAATATACCTTCCAATAAAGAACTCCACTGTGTGTATGTACCATAAATTATTTATTTAATCTTCTCTATATAGACACATCATTTCCAATGTTGTTGAATAAGAAACAAATGTGATAATGAAAAGACTTGTGCTTTTTTTCTTTTACCTTTGCTTTTCTCTGTCTCCTCCTTCTCCTCCTCCTGGCATTTTTGCAGTGTACCCTCTGGATAAATTTCGGAAAGTGGTACTTCTGAGTCAAAGGGTAAAGACATAAGTACATTTGTTAAATTTCACCAAATTCCCTCCCATAAAGATTGTACTATTCTGCATTCCTACTAGCAGTATATGAGAGTGCCTGTTTTCCACAGTCTTGCCAACAGAGGGTGCGATCTAGCTCTCAAATTTTTGACAATGTGATATGCAAGAAATTGCCAGTGTGTGGTTTTAAGTTACATTTTCCTCATTATATGGAAAATTTAGCATATTTTTAGAAGTTTAAGAACTTTTATGTCTTTAAAGTTGTTTTGAAATATAAAATTATTGATGTTTTCTTTCCTGTTTTGTCTATAATTTTTACTTGGGTGGTTGTTGTTAGACTTCATCATTTAGATTTCTTTATTATAATATTAATAATTTATCTCTAACATATGCTGCAAATATTTTCTTCCAAATGGTAATTTTCCATTAACTTTGCCCATATTTTTTTCTTTCTTGCTATGAAATTTTTATTTAATTTTAAGCGATAGAACTTATCCTATCTTTTATTCAGTCTGGACTTTGAGTCATAGCTGAGAAAGTTGGTTTTTTAGGAATTTGGATAGGCTACTAGTGAATCCTTTTCTCCAAGAGTCTTTGTTGGAGAATGGAAGGGAAACAACCATTTTGTAGATGACATATGTTGTTGCTGATCTGCTGACTCACTTCATTGGCAGGAAGCTGCATATAGACCTGCAATCACTCTACCTTCCTTGAATTTTCCACATTTTTTTCTCACTCCTGGGCCAGCGTGTGTTCATGGGTTTTCCAGCCTGTTTGTGATCTTCCCTCCCTGACTGCCTTCCCTGTGGCCTTCACGTTCTAGCATCAGATATGGAGACACAGACTTAAAAAGATTGTTAATACAGCTCCACAACTGGGATAGCCAATTCCCTGTAATAAATCTGTCTATCTATCTATCGATTGATCAATCAATCTATCTAATCTACTAGTTCTGCTTCTCTGGTTGAACCCTCACTGATTCAGAAATGGTTTCTATTGTAAATTATTTTGAAAAAATATCACAAGACTTATTCCTGTTTGGAGATTCACAATAGATGTTATATTAAAGTCTCTAAGACAACCTAGAATAAAGAAAACTCATTCTTTTCATCACAGGATTGCCACACTATGTGACTTACTGTCAAAATCACTCACCTAAAATTTATTCATATCTCATAGAGCCAGTTTTCCAAATAAAATTTGTGTAGAAAAAAATATATATAATCAAAATGAGATGGGTTTAATCATAAAAGGGTTATTTTCAGTCTTTCCCAACACTGAAACAAAATGGCCATAAATTTTGGATAGTCTTTCTTATTAATAAAAAAACAAAATAAAACTAAGCCTCTCTCTAAAGGTTTACCCCTTTTGGTTTATGATCAATAGAGCTGAAAAATGAATCACTATTAATTTGCCTCTCACTTTTCCATTAGTATTAGCTAAACCGACAGTAACCAAGAGTGCTGGGCCCTGAACGAATGTTCCAGTTGTTCTCTCTCCATAGATAACCAGCAAAGAGGGCAAGTGGGGGTTAAAATCAATTCCGAACTCTTCTATACATCACTTGCTTCATGGGTCAGAGCTGCATCTGTCTGGAGTAAGGACCATCTTTTCTAATTAACACAAAAGCTCTGTGCTCCAAGGTGCATGACTATGGGGGTGTGCACACGTGGAGGCGTGTCTGTATCTACTCCCAACAAAGATGACATGTTTATTTGTCTCAAATATACCTAAAAAGTCAATGAAGCTTTTATTATTATTTCCACTTTGCTGGTAAGGAAATTGTGTTTCTGTGAGGATAAATATTCTGCAGCTAATAAACTAAGTCCAAGCTACATTTATTCTTTTCTAGCCTTTGGTTAATTCTTCTTCCTGATTGGAAATTAGAGTGACATGTGCCTGTCCAAACACCTAGAGCTAGTCTCTCATTGGTTCCCCCTCTTCCCGTTCATCCTCCGGACAAATTGCAAACTGTACGAAACAGGAGGTTAAAGGTACTGATTCTCCAAGTGGGGAGATTGTTAGTATAGCGGCTGGAATGGCGAACCCGAGCACCAGAAGATGAAAAATGAGGTGCGTTTTAGAAACCTTTCCAGATCACACGGTGTACCATCCTCTGCATTTCCCATGCATGTTTTAGCTGTAGGAAGATTATTAATAGACTGTCTTCCTACACTACGTTGCCCCCATGCACTGCATTTCTTCATGTGTTACGTTTTTTAATTCTTTGTAACTTCTTTCTTTCTGGATATCCTCTTTAAAATCTAGATTATTATCCCACTGTGACAAATAGGAAATTAATGTCTTTTATTCTACTGTGTATTGTTCAAATGCTCATTTACATGTGACAAGTATGCCCTTCAAAGTTAACTCTGTAATTTTTTTTGGTGATGTTTATTTACTTCTTTATTTTTAACATCTTTATTGGAGTACAATTGCTTTAAAATGGTGTGTTAGCTTCTGCTTTATAACAAAGTGAATCAGCTATACGTATACATATATCCCCATATCCCCTCCCTCTTGCTTCTCTCTCCCACCCTCCCTATCCCACCCCTCTAGGTGGACACAAGGCACCAAGCTGATCTCCCTGTTCTGTGTGGCTGCTTTCCACTGGCTATCTATTTTACATTTGGTAGTGTATATATGTCCATGCCACTCTCCCACGTCATCCCAGCTTACACTTCCCTGTTCCCGTGACCTCAAGTCCATTCTCTACGTCTGCTTCTTTATTCCTGTCCTGCCCCTAGGTTCTTCAGAACGATTTTTTTCTTTTTTTTTTAGATTCCATATATATGTGTTAGCATACGGTATTTGTTTTTCTCTTTCTGACTTCCTTCACTCTGTATGACAGTCTCTAGGTCCATCCGCCTCACTACAAATAACTCAATTTCATTTCTTTTTATGGCTGAGTAATAATCCATTGTATATATGTGCCACATCTTCTTTATCCATTCATCTGTCGATGGACACTTAGGTTGCTTCCATGTCCTGGATACTGTAAATAGAGCTGCAATGAACATTGTGGTACATGACTCTTTTTGAATTATGGTTTTCTCAGGGTATATGCCCAGTGGCTGGGTCATATGGTAGTTCTATTGTTAGTTTTTTAAGAGACCTCCATACTGTTCTCCATAGTAGCTGTATCAATTTACATTCCCACCAACAGTGCAAGAGGGTTCCATTTTCTCCACATCCTCTCCAGCATTTATTGTTTGTAGATTTTTTGCTGACGGCCATTCTGACTGGTGTGAGGTGATACCTCATTGTAATTTTGATTTGCATTTGTCTAGTGATTAGTGATGTTGAGCATTCTTTCATGTGTTTGTTGGCAATGGGTATGTCTTCTTTGGAGAAACGTCTATTTAGGTCTTCTGCCCATTTTTGGCTCATGCAGCAAAAAAACAAACAATTCTGTAATTTTATTTTAAAATCTATAAACAGCTAGTGGAAAGCAGCCACATAGCACAGGGAGATCAGCTTGGTGCTTTATGTCCACCTAGAGGGGTGAGATAGGGAGGGTGGGAGGGATAAGCAAGAGGGAGGGCATATGGGGACATACGTATACGTATAGCTGATTCACTTTGTTATACAGCAGAAACTAGCACAACAATGTAAAACAATTATACTCCAATAAAGATGTTAAAAAAGAATGCATTTTGCATATTTTATTGAATTTTCTCCAAGATACTGTATTTTTCTAGCAGCTTTATAACTATCTGCAACCAATCATGGAATAGAACAATGTACCTAAGCATCCTCTACAAAGTTTCTAAGCCATATGATATTACAACGTAGAATACTGCAATATGTTAGAACTGTAAGTAACAGAAGTTGCACACAAAAATCGTTTTATTTTTGAAATAGTGTCTATATATTTTCACATTATTTAGTTAGCATTATACTTTTTAATAAACATCCCTTGATGTAATTATTTAGTTCTCTTGTGCCATAAAAAGTGACGATCCTTTTTTCTTCTAAGTCATGAAAAGGCAATGCTTTTTAAAAAAGACTCTAAGTGTAAAATATTTAATAAATGAGCAGTTAACAACCATGTGGACCAGTCACTAGATGGCAGACAACTGGATATTTGGAGGATATGAAAATATCAGTAGATGGCTTGCAAGAGAAACAAATAGAAGCTTGTAAAAAGGCATAATACTAATAAGAGGGGTAAAATAATGGAAGGTTCTTTTCCAGCGTGCTTTTATTTTCCCAAGTGTATCATGATCCTGAGTAAGCAAATAAGTGAACCATGTCAGTTGCTATATAAAAATGTTAAATCATGTGACTCAATTCACAGCTTTCAGAACTCCATGAAAGAAAATGTTTAACCTATGTTAGGCAAAGCATCATGTGGTGCAGATATAAAACAGGACTTATTGGGAGAAAACTGAAAAGCAGAGAAATGTAGAACACACACGTTTCCCTGAACTCTCCCTATCCCACAGTGTAGGTTGGGCATAGGTCTGCACATGTCATGTTGTACTAGACAGGAGGAACCTTCCTCCCAAATCTCTAAGTAGTATGTATTTATAATGAAGAGCAGGGGAAATCTATGTAAGTAAGACACAGAGGAACTCTCTGGTCAGAGAAGTGGTCTTGTTAGAAATGGGAATTTTCTGAAGTCCTGTAACTGGTATTAGCCTGTCATTGTGATGAGCTAACTCAGACTACTGAGCCACTCTTCTAAGCTATTAAAGGAAGGAAAGAGGTTAGCCACCAGAACCCTCCAGATTTGTTGCTCCTTATGTATTTAATCAGTGTGTAGCTTGAAATTTCCATAAGATAGTTCCATGGATTACAAATAAAATGGTGTACCCATAATTGTAGTGTATAACTTTTTTTTTTTTTTTTTTTTTTGCTTTTTTTTTCACATCTGTCAAGGATTTTTGTCTTCCTTCTAGAAGGAGAATGTATTTTTCCCCTTTGGGAAATACATTTCATGTAGTTTTCATAAGACTAATTCTGCCCCGACTTTTTCCTTCCGGGCAACAATGACTGGGCCAGTGCCTCAACATCAGGCATGTCCAATCAGTCTCCCCCTAGACAGTTTCTCCCACAGCTATCATGGATAAAGATGCTCTTTTTGATGGCGATGTTAAGCTGTAGATTATGAATCAAGGGCTTCCAGCAGCAATTCCTTCCTTCTAACAGAAAGAATCAACATAACAAGATAGCAGTGGCAAGAGTGGAGGGAAAGAGGAGAAATAAGTGATGACGTTGTTTAAGCTTTGTATTCAGTTATGACCAAACCCAAGTCCATTTTCCTTTTGTATAGATAAATAAATTTCCATATTGAATTTAATTAATTTCAGTTGAATTACTCTCATACCTGAATGAGCCGTAACTGGAATAATAGTGAAAAAATATCTGCTACTTCCATTTTTGCCAGCAGAATTAATTATTCCAGCTCTCATAGAGAGTATGAGACCTATATTTCCAACTTGGAGGTAATTGATGTACTTTTAGTATACTAATATTATGACTGACAATTGATATTGTGGAAGACAAAAAATGTACTAAGAGAGGATGATACACTATATTGCAACAGTTGAGGAGAATATTTTTTTTAAAAACTGGAAGAATTCTAATAATGCAATAATACCAGAAATAGAAGCAATAGCATCAACCACAGTATCTTCTATAGAAATTTCATATACCTTTTCATTTAAAAAATACTGTATAAAGTAAGAATTCAATCTTTTATGTCCCTAGAAAGGGAAAAGAATACTAGTAATGTATTCTGTTTACTTTTACAATATAGTCTAGCTGAAAATTCAAAACAATTTTCTTAGACAATTATGTTGCTCCTCTTTACTCCATAAATCTAAGATATATATTGTCTACCTGTATTATTATTCCTCTAGTTTTTTAATAAAAATATAAAAAGAATACTGTTAGATATGTGGGATATGAAGAAAAATGAAAGTTTCTAGTGCCATTTATTTTATTATTTATTTCTAAGTTCGTAAACTCTAAGAGGTTTTAATGACATTGTAGATCTTTGAATATTGCAGACTTAGGCGAATTAGGATCTTAGATTTTAATATTCTATTCTGATCTATTTTTTTCAGTGATTCTATTCAGAGTTAATTAGAAAAAGCTTAAAAGTGGTAATGAACAAAAGTTTTATTTTTATTAGAATTACACTGAAGAGTTAGCATATAGTGCAGATTTCTTTCATTGCAAAGTCGGAGATCAGTGAATGTATTTCTTAGTCACTTTTTCAAATGAAAATTATATATTAATTGGATTGTGATCTACTATGAAATATTTTATTTCTGGGTTTAATCACAATGCAGAGAAAAATTTCAAAAATAGGTATCTTTTTGATAAATGTTTCAATTTTGATTATATCTTTGATAAAGTATATTGGTACATCAGAAGTTTGAAAGTGTTCACATGGCACAGCCATTTTTTAACATTTAATATCATGTGGTAAACAATGTTTCTAAAATTATGTTGATTCATTATGTTCAGCTGTGTTCTAGAGTTTTAAAAGTGTTCATTGGGAAAAAAAAAAAAAATTGGCCTTTTAGATGTAAACCAGCCGAGAATAAATCTTCAACAAAAACTGCAATGACTACAATAGAGATAAGTTGGATATCTGTTCGGTCTTTCATGTCCAGCATCTTTTCTCTTTTTAGGATAACAGTACTTCAGTTTCCTTTTTGGGGACACTATCTTTCTTCTCTCTCACACAGCAACTTTCCCCACCATTGATACCTCCAACATCATGGGGTCCAGCAAACCATATAGCCCAAAAAGCACAGATGCTTGCACTATAGCTTAGACTTGCTGCAGAAAACTTCTTTTGCTCTGGGCCCCACTCAAAGCTGGCAGATTTTTGTGTCACCTAGTATATGGGCTGAAGCAGTACTAGGTATGGAATATGTTTCCTACAGAACCTGAAGAAGGGAAGCACTGCACTTCTCTTTTACTTTTGGGGATATGTCTTGGCACTGGATCTATGAAAATCATTGAGATATTATGGGCCTCTGAATCTTCCTCAGATTTATATCCCATCCCCTGGATTGTACATATCTTACCAAGATGCCCACTGTGATAGTCACTTTGTTATCCTGCCTGGTCAATGTATCATTGATGTAATGAATCAATGTGATATTCTGTGGGATATCCAGACAGTGTAGAGCTCTTTAGACTTTATTATAATAGAGAGAGCACTAGAGTTAACGTAGCCCTGAGGCAAAACTGCTAATGAATTCATTTGTCTGTTCCACATGAGTTCAAACAGTTACTGATCTTCTTTTCTGATTAAAATAGAAAGAACACATTTTCCAAATCAATGGTCACATACCATGTACCTGAGGCCATATTAATCTACTCTAACAATAATACCATGTCCAACACAGCAGTTGCAGTCAAGGCCACTACTTGTCGAAATCTGCAATAGTCTACAGTCGTCCTCTTGGATCCATTCAGTTTCTGCAGGGTCCAGACTGGTGAATTAAACAGAAATAAAATAGGGGCCACCATCCTTGTAGCCTTTAGATCTTTAAAGGTAGCACTACTTTTCAGCATCCCCTCCAGATACACTGATGTTTTTGATGTACTCTCTTGGCCAGAAAGGAGAGGCATTTTCAGAAGCTTCTGTCTGGTTTTTCCTACTATGATAGCACTTTCCTCAAAAATGTGCTAAACTCAAACCATCAAAGTACGGAAAAATCCCATAAAAAGAAAGATATCATTACAAATAAATAATTGCAGCACTGTACACTGATTTTCCCATTAACTCTAAGCATCAAGGTGTATACCTTGTTAAAATCAACATTACATATAATGTTTATGTGTATACATATACATATATATGTGTGTTTGTATATAATTTCCTTTGCAGAACCTGAACTGGAGACTAAACCCATTATAACATTTGCTATGACACCAACTTTACACAAACAATATTGAGCAGTCACTCAAGTAATTTCAGATCCCACATTCAGGCATATAAGTGTAGGTTCTTATGTATATTTTTCAAAAATTTCATCTTAAGAGTGAATACTTATGGTGCATGTGTTTTTTCTCTTATCTGATAATTTCAGAACACTTGGAGTAGTCTCGTGAGACCTAGAGTCATTCAGTTGAGAGTTTTGGATGGTGTGGTATGTGTGACTTGAGACAGTTTTGGAATGCCTGGTCTATGTTGTCCACCCAAACACTTCAATGTATATGGCTTAACGATATTGCAAGCCTGATTTCATTTTAATGCTGCATTAGCTGGGTGAGCATGATCTATTGTGGCAGAGTGTAAATTCAGCTATTGAATCTTTAACAGTAAATAATGAACAGGGTTTGTAATCGAGAACAATAAAGCACTATGTTGATAGAGGCAGAATTGAAATGATGACAAAATATAGCAATCTACTATCAGACAACATAATTAAAGTTTAGCTGTGGGGTGCCTGTATTCTATTATTTTAAGGTGATTTGGGTGTGTGAGTGTGTAAGTTAGAAATGATTATTCTCTACTGGACAGCAGTGATTTGGCTTCTTATTATAAAAGAGTAGCTATATAAATTTTGTTTAAAAGCGCTAGACATGTGTATTAAGCTTTAGCGCTGAAACCAAGAGTCACTTGGCAAGGAACCCAGTGACCTGAGATTGGAAATGCTGATGACAGACCGTAAGCATTGAGGGGCCTCTGCCAGGAGACATGCCTGGAAGACTGTTTTTTGCTTCACCTAAGCTTGCCCTGGACACATAGGAATTCATTGGGGTTATTTTATACCAGCTGTTTTCCAGCTGGCAAATGGGTTGTCGTATAGCTAGAGTCTGCAGAATAGTCCATAGTCACCAGGGGACCTAAAGGATATAAAACTGCTATGAGAATGACAATGCTAATTCCAGTGGTATTTCCCACAGCTATACCTGCCTATCAGGAACATTGGGAGATCTGTAAAATCCTCCCTGGGGTCAGGTACTATCCTGTTTTTTGTAAGCATTTGTCTCTTCTCCATTAAATAAATTTACATTCTATAATTTGTGGCATTTTTTCATACCATTCTGAGAGTTTCAGCACAATATTTAGCCACTATTAATTTTTAGTTTCTTCATGGATAAAATAGAGATAAGAACCATGTGAAGAAAACAGGAAGTAATGGATGAGAGGCTTGACCATAGTTCTTCTGGCACATGGTAGAAGCACAATACCTGTTGAATATTCAGTGTCATTACTTCTTCAGATTAATAACTGTAACAATATAGGTATAGTAGTAACTTTTAGGATGTCAGCTCAGTTTAAGAGAATTCCCTTCCTCAACGGAGCATTGCCCCAACCCCTATATCTAGTTGTATGGACAGCTGAAACATTGGTAACAGTGCATGATATCTTTCTGTGTACTATTGATTAGACCAGTATTGGACACGGGGCCTGACCTGAGTTAATCAGATTCTCCTAGGAATGTGAAATTCCCATGCAGTTAGGTTCTGTAAATGCTGGAACTGAGAGACTCATAAATCTTAGAGCAGGAGACTTCTTCAGTCTTATTTGCAAAAAGTCTCAAAGAAAATGATGTTCAGGATAATATGAATGAAGCAGGTGGAGAAGCAGAAAGAATGGAATGGAAGAGGGTCACCCATATGCCTATAACTTTTTAAATTCCCTGTTCTGATTTTCCCTTAGGGGCTGACTCCCTCTGATTTTGGGGTAAACCCCAGTATCCATCCTGTAAAGATTCATTGTTGCATTTTTTAAAAAAAATAATTTATTTTTGGCTGCATTGGGTCTTTGTTGTTGTGCGTGGGCTTTCTTTTCAGTTGCAGTGAGCGGGGGCTACTCTTCATTGCCGTGCACGGGCCTCTCATTGCGGTGGCCTCTCTCGTCTTGGAGCACCGGCTCTAGGTGTGCGGGCTCTAGAGCGCAGGCTCAGTAGTTGTGACACATGGGCCTAGCTGCTCTGCAGCATGTGGGATCTTCCTGAACCAGGGCTCGAACCCATGTCCCCTGCATTGGCAGGCGGATTCCTAACCACTGCGCCACCAGGGAGGCCCCTATTGCATAATTTAACTGGAGTTATTTCCCATTATGTGTGTTCAAAAGAGATTTAAAGACAGAGAAAGACAAATAGTGTATCTTTTCACTTACATGTGGAATCTAAAAAACAAAGCAAACAAATATAACAAAACAGTAACAGACTCACAGATTCAGAGAACAAACTAGTAGTTGCCAGAGGAGATGGGGATTGGAGGATGGGAAAAATAGGGGAAGGTGATTAAGAGGTACAAACTTCCAGTTATAAAACAAATGTCACAAGGATGTAAAGTACAGCACAGGGAATATAGTCAATAATATTATAATAACTTTGTATTGTGCATAATCTATAAACGTATCAAATCACTATGTTGTACACCTGAAACTCAGTCAATTATACTTCAATAAAAAATAAATTAAATGAATAAATTAAAATTTAAAAAATAAAGCAAAAAGTGAAACAATGTCTACCAGATTGTATCATTTACAGCATTAATATTTAAAATTACTTCTATTTTACTTTATTACAGTATGATATTAAGATCTGCATGATCAGTATGTAAAAGACTTAAAACATTTTAGTAACAGTACCTATTTAATTGGTTATATTTTATATCTAAGAAATTAGCAACTGCAGAAAAAATTTATGGTTTAATTCTGAGACCAAAATGAAGTCTTTTACTTGAAATATAAGTACAAAGTAAAATAGAATTGCTTCAAAATTATGTTAGCACTCTTGTTAAGAGACATATAGTTTTTCATATATTTACTAATGGTAAAATATATAAGGTTTAAATTAAATCATTTTCTGTAACATACAACATATAAACTATTTTTTCCTTAAAACAAAGAACTTCTTAGTCATATTAATTTGAGATAAATTATTTCTTCAATTCTAACACATTTATCTGAATTGTATCCATATTCTATCCATTACTTGGTAAAGTTACTGAAGTATTTAAATCGTGATTAACACAAATCAAAGAGGAAACAAAAACTAAAAATAATTCAGTTAAAGCAATAAAGAAATAGGGCTTGGGGCTTCCCTGGTGGCTCAGTGGTTGAGAGTCCGCCTGCCGATGCAGGGGACACGGGTTTGTGTCCCGCTCCAGGAGGATCCCACATGCCATGGAGCGGCTGGACCCGTGAGCCATGGCCGCTGAACCTGCGTGTCCAGAGCCTGTGCTCCTCAACGGGAGAGGCCACAACAGTGAGAGGCTTGCGTACTGGAAAAAAAAAAAAAAGAAGAAGAAATAGGGCTCGAAAAAAATACCAAAAATAATACAGTGAAAGAAATACTGGAATGCCTCTTCAAAAGAAAATTAAATTTAGTATAGCAAAGAAAATCATGATTATTTGTGAAAATACCTGCAGAGGACGACTTCCACTGAGTTAACACCATGGTTCACATGCAGCAAGAGTGCTGGATCTTGCCTCTGTCATGGTAGGTTAGTATTCAAAGTGAAAACACTGTGAAGCCCAGTTGGAGGTTAAATAATCCTCTGTTAAGTAATCATAGATCTTGTTGAAGAGACTCAGCCTATCTTAGAAGACTCTATGAAAAATAATGACAACCACTGAGACCACTGAAGCTCTTTTCTAGAAAATAACAGAACAAATCTCAGAGGAAATTGTGTATTCCATATAGGAAAGGATTCATGAAAAAAATTACTTCGCAATAAGTAATACTTCATTAATTCTTGTATCACTCAGGTCTCACAACACTGTATTTTCAGAATTATTGAAGTTTACTTTTATCCAGTACATAAAAACCAAATCCACATTATTTCTTTGCTATTCTGATGTAAGCTGTTCTGAACTATTTAATTCTTCCTTTTTGCCTTTATAAACAGCATAATAAGCAGGAGTATTTTGTCATAATTTAAAATACTTTCAGTTGTATTGATTTTACATTGCTCTGTATTTCAAGTTCCTAATGTCTTTATTCCAGTTTTACTGAGGTATAATTGACCTATAACATTGTATAAGTTTAATGTGTACCACATAATGATTTGATATATGTGTATATTGCAAATTTATTACCACAGTAACTTTAGTTAACATCTGTCATCTTCCATAATTACAAGTTTTCTTTCTTGTAATGATAGCTTTTAAGATCTACTCTCTCGAAACTTTCCAATATACAATACATATTGTTAACTATAGTCATAATGCTGCACATGATGTCCCCAGAACTTACTTAGCTTATAACTGGAAGTTTGTACCTTTTGACCACCTTCACCCAATTCCCCCACCCTCCACTCTCCCATCTGGCAATCACCAGTTGTAGTCTAGTTATATGAATTTCTTTTTTTTTTAGATTCCATATATAACTGATTTCATACAGTATTTCTCTTTCTCTGTCTGACTTATTTCACCAAGCATAATGCCCTCAAGGCCCTTCCGTGTTGTTGCAAGCAGCAGGATTTCCTTCTTTTTCTGTGGCTGAATAACATTCCATTTTACCTTTACCACATTTTCTTTATGCATTCATCAATGGACACTTAGGTTGTTTCCATGTTTTGGTTACTGTAAGTAATGCTGCAATGAACAACTCAATAGCAAAAAACAAACAAACAAACCAAATAATCCAATTAAAAATTGGTAAAGGACCTGAATAGACATTTTGCCAAAAAAGATATTCAAATGGCCAATAGGGACATGAGAAGGTACTCAATATCACTAATCATCAGAGAAATGCAAATCAAAACTACAATAAGGTATCACACATCCCACCTGTTAGAATGGCTATTATTATAAAGACAAGGGGTAACAAGTGCTGGTGAGGATGTGGAGAAAAGGGAACTCTTGTACACTGTTGGTGGGAATGTAAATGTAAATGTAAGGCCAGACACTATAAAACTGTTAGAGAAAAACAGAAGCAGAACACTCTGTGAATCACAGCAAGATCCTTTTTGACCCACCTCCTAGAGAAATGGAAAATAAAAAGAATAAACAAATGGGACTTAATGAAACTTAAAATCTTTTGCACAGCAAAGGGAACCATAAACAAGACCAAAGGGCAACCCTCAGAATGCGAAAAATTGTTGCAAATGAAGTGACTGACAAAGGATTAATCTCCAAAATTTACAAGCAGGTCATGCAGCTCAATAACAAATAAACAAACAACCCAGTCGAAAAATGGGCAGAAGAGCTAAATAGACATTTCTCCAAAGAATATATAAAGATTGCCCACAAACACATGAATGAATGCTCAACATCATTAATTATTAGAGAAATGCAAATCAAAACTACAATGAGATATCATCTCACACTGGTCAGAATGGTCATCATCAAAAAATCTAGAAACAATAAATGCTGGAGAGAGTGTGGAGGAAAGGGAACCCTCCTACACTGTTGGTGGGGATGTAATTGGTGCAGCCACTATGGAAAACAGTATGGAAGTTCCTCAAAAAATTAAAAATAGAATTACCAAATGATCCAGCAACTCTACTTCTGGGTATACATCCTAATCTCTTTTTTAATATATTTCTGGTCTCCATCCTAGATTTAATATTGCCAAGTGACATATTTTTTTTATAACTGTGTTCTTGCTGCTCAAAGTCCCTTCATTTTCTAATTTGATGTTTCTGATATACTAAGTTTGGGGAATCAGAAAGCCAAATTACTGTAATTAGAATGTTGGGTATGATATGAGTAAATGGACCCTCTTTCAGCATCCAAAAGGTTTTCTAGGGTTAAAGTGCATGAAAGCAGGTAAAAGAGCTGTATCTTGACTTCTCAGAAAATTTTTAAATTTAATATTCTTATTGTTGCTTAATTAGGAGTAGTTTTCAAAGGAAAACAACCACTAGAGAAATGATGTGCTAGTGGAGAAAATAATTTACTGAAATCTAGAGAAAAAATTCACACAAGAACATTTTAACTTGGAAAAATATGTTACTGGGAATTGGAAATAGTGTATAGTTCTTATTTGTCAACATCTTAAAGAGTATCTTCTATACCATAATAATGCATGTAATAAATATGACTTCGTTAAAGTTTTAGCACAACTAATGCTTCTGTATCTCTTCAAAAATAAGAGCATACTATATCTCTTTGTCACTTTGTTTATATCAAGCCCGTGCCTGCTTTTCTTCATCTGTTGCACAGAGAACTTTCCTCAGGGAACTCAGAAGGTAGTGCCAAATTAAGTCAGTGTCCATCAATCTTAATTCTGCCAAATCTAAAGAGATTAGTAAAAGGTTTGGAAAATGCACCTTTGGAAAAGGTTTGGAGGCCCCTGGGACTTCATCCAGTTTCAAGAGTTTGAGATAGATGTGTAATATTCTCTGAACTTAAGTCTCCCCTATCATCTCACTGTTTGCTTGTTTTCCTCAGAGCACTACTCCTCTAGTCTCTCATTCTTCAGTCTTGTTTAGCTCCATCAATGGTGAGAATTCAGGTTAGGTTTCTCTTATTTAAAATGAGGTACAAGATTATTCAGTAAATATTCATTGTAAAACATGCCTGCAAGAACCTAGTCCATTAGAACCCCTTGTTAATGCCCCATAGCAAGTGTCTTACTGTCCTAGTTACTTTGATCCAAATATACAAGGGCAGTGCTTTTGCCATTTTGGTAGATGTACAAGGATGAATTTAACCCACATATTCCAGCTCCAGTGAAGATCTTCCCATAAAGAGGGATATGCTTCAGTGTTTCCAAAATCTACAGGACTCCAAATCCCCAAATTTCAAAATACTAGTATAACATATAACATAACAAAATACTAGTACACTATATAAAATTATATATATATGACTTTAAGAAGAAAAATAAATAATTTTCAATCTCACGAAGCATTCACAAAGACTTCTCTAATTTAGTGGCCTCCATACAGCTAAAATTTTTCATCTAGGGCTAAACGGTCTCCTCTTTCAGTTACAAAATATCTTTTGCATATTGGTTGTATCCTATGAAACATAATATTACAAGTCTGATGAACTCCAGTCATAATAATTTCCTTGCAAGAGGGGATGGTAAGAGTGAATAATGTGGTTTTAGCTCATTTCAATGATTATGATACACATGTGCAATGAGATTTTGCAAAGTGTACAAAATCCCAGACGAGAGCACCCCCAGATAGAACTCAAATAGAATCAGGTCCAGCTTCACAGCCATCTGACGCTAGACACCTTGACCCAATATGTATGTCTAATCTAAATTTTCTTAATGGAAGCTGTGTATGAGTTTCCTATAATGCTTCACAAAAAAATTCTCCTAAAACTATTGGTTAAGCATTCTTTCTTCTTCCTAAATTTCCACACTTATCGAAGTTGCTAAGACAAACAACACAACCTTTTTACCTTAGAATCTACTCTTCAGTGCTCTCCACTGAATTTGTTCACCATCAGACTGCTTTTTATTTATTCCTCCATCATCCGCAGTCTCACAGAGGCATGTCCAGAATTTATGCCTCTGCTCGCCAAGCATGTAATACCATGTGGAATGAATATTTGTGAAGGGACGCAAGGGAAGGTCCCTACACTCACTTTATCAGTTTCTCTTATAATTAATATCATGAAAAAATTGGTGAATAGAATTCTCCATTTTGTTGTACAAGTTAGAGACAAAGATTTTTCTTAAATGATTTTTCTTGTGCTTCTCAAATTATATCACATAGCATTTATTTATTTATTTATTTATTTATTTATTTATTTATTTATTTATTTATTGCGGTACGCGGGCCTCCCACTGTTGTGGCCTCTCCCGCTGCGGAGCACAGGCTCCGGATGCGCAGGCTCAGCGGCCATGGCTCACGGGCCCAGCCGCTCCGCGGCATGTGGGATCTTCCCGGACCGGGACACGAATCCATGTCCGCTGCATCGGCAGGCGGACTCTCAACCACTGCGCCACCAGGGAAGCCCTCACATAGCATTTTTAATTCATTCATTCACAGTATTTTTACAGAGCTTCTGCAATGTGCATACCTTAATGCTAGTCACTGAAGAAGATAGATATAATAAAGTGAAAGATGTGATTGTGGTCTGCCTCTTTCAGGCACATATTGCTGAGGTGAAGAAATAATGCTATCTTGAGTAAGGGCAACTGAAACTGGTAGTTCAGAGTATGAACGTGACAAAATCAAGAAACGGTCTGCTATTATAGTGTATACTTAGGAAGTTTTCTATTTGGCTACTTAATGCCCTAAACTGTGCAAATTTTTATTATGCATTGAATTTCATTTCCAAATATAGAATGGAGGAACAGTCTCCTATGCGTGGAAGTTAAAGACACAAGGTTATGTTTTTTCTACCTTAAGAAAGAGCAGCCCCCCAAATCAATATCTTCATAGTTGATGTTATTGTGAGAGTGTGAAAAGCTGAGGGTAGAAAAAACTTGTTGGCTCTATGTGAATGTGAAGAGCAGTATGTTGTTTGAATCTCCGCTGGAAGGGTTCAGTGAAAGTGCTGTCAAATAGAAGATATCAGAGAATATCGTAAAATATCACTGTGTATAGTTATTAAAAATTTAGCCAATTAATGAGAAATTGGAAAATATCAACCTTCCGTAGCTTTGTGGTAAGATGTAAATGCCAATCAACACCTGCTTAGTTGTTTTTGTGTTATTGTATGAAAAAAATTCGAGATAAATCTCCCAACATGCAACAAATATAACAAATAAATTCCAAATGGTCACAGAGTGCCTTTAAACTCTTACAGCCTTTAAAGCTATCTAACCCTCTAAGCCCTCAGCTGATAACAGCGCACATTTCATATCCACTCATGACAAAATAAAAATGTGTACCTATGGCTATCAATGTTGATTGATATATAGTTGAAATGGTTGTGTTCCAGCGCACTGTACTTCAGAAATACGCTTTATACATGTTGTAAGTCTGTGATATCACTTCTTGTTTTATGATTTCTGCTTCTAGCTCTATGAAAACTTCTTGGTTAAATCTCCACTAAATGATGTATGACTGGTGTCTTTTTGCTTGAATTAAAGCCTCCAAATATATTTTGTGTGATTTTATATCATGTTGAACTTCATAATGCAGGCTATGAATAATTCACTTTGATTGCATAAAAAGCATCTAAAGGTGAATAAGTGAGTAACTAGAATGATGCATTTTAAATATGGTCCCTGTGCACTTTAAATTCCTAGGCTGTCTTTTAGGCCAAAAATAAAGTGTAAAATCGTACACTAAGGTTTGAAAGGTTATCATCCAGATCTCAAAAATAAGGACAAAAGTGTGAAAGCAAAGCAGTTAAACAGGAGGTAACCACTCCAAAAAAAATGTACAAAATAATAAATGTAAGGTAATAAAAAATGCTAAAATTCACTAATGAGAACATAAAAGTTAAAACAAAAAGGCTGTATTTCCCTTAAACCAAGAAGAAGGACTGCTGCCCTGGGCCCTAGAGAGTCTCAAGTATCACAAAACAAAACATTTCTTAGAGGACATCTAAGTATCACTGTCACTTGTAATTTGGTTAGTACAAAAAAATACATTAGGGCTTCCCTGGTGGCGCAGTGGTTGAGAATCCGCCTGCCGATGCAGGGGACACGGGTTCGTGCCCTGGTCCGGGAGGATCCCACATGCCGCGGAGCGACTAAGCCCGTGAGCCATGGCCGCTGGGCCTGCGCGTCCGGAGCCTGTGCTCCGCAACGGGAGACGCCACGGCAGTGAGAGGCCCGCGTACCACCAAAAAAAAAAAAAAAAAAAAAAAAAAAAAAAAATACATTAAAATGTAATTACATTTTCAAAAGTATATCTAAAATTTTACCTGTTTTAAATAATTTTGAGTTTCATTAAATATAAAGTGGGTTGTCTTTTACCTTGATAGATAATTTTGAATATATTAGGAGAAAAAATATTTTAAATCATAAGAAAATAATTTTAATTGTTTTATTCTTACATTTCCTAGCATTCATATTTTCATTGTAAATATTTCAAATTATTTAAACTTTGAATGCAATTACATCTTTTCATTTGGTCATTTAATATAACACAGATTATGTGAAAATTCAGTTATAACACAACTGGTAATTTTGCTGATATAAAGGCAAGACTACATATTTTATAGAATAGATGTAAAAATAACTGATGAATTATTATGTTTTTATTACTCATCTAAACATCACTAAACTTTCTACATGTAACAGTAATAATTACATTTTTATCATCTATGTTATTTTGTGATTCTTAGTCATATGAAGCCCAGAGCTTAACACAAATTTTTTTGTATTTATATTTTTTAGATTGAGGTAACACTGGCTTATAACATAATATGTTTCATGTGTACAACATATATTTCTACTTATGTGTATACTACAGCGTGCTCACCAACAAGAATTTAGTTTCCATCCATCACCATACGGTTGATATTGTGCCATGTGTGACAACGTGGGTGGACCTTGAGGATATTATGCTAAGTAAAATAAGTCAGACACATACTGTATGATTTCCCTCATATGTTTTATATCTTTTTGAAGTTAAGAGAACAGCATAGGTTAGTAGTCCTTTTAGCTTGAATATTTAAAAATATTAGGACATACGGCATTAGTCCTCTATTTATACTCTTGCTCAGGGCTTCACAAATGATAGAGGTGGGGCTGCAAAATGACAATATTTGTTTCTAGGAAAATGGCAAGATTATGGCATGCTTTTCAAAGAAACTGACAGTATCTTCCTGTTTGGCACTTTGGAAATACATAATTTGTATTTAAATATAAGTAATCTGCAGAAAACTTTTCAAAATAGTTAAAGAACCTGAAAGGACATATGACAAATATTCACAATTATACTGTCAATTTTTACTTATGAAATTACTATCGTCTTTTATTTTCTGTATTTTCCTTTATTATTTTCTGTATATTCTACAATAATCATTAAGGGTTTTGTTAATATAATTAGAACATGATTCAAATATGCTTCTGTTGTATTACCAATATTTACATAAATCCAAGTATTTCAGTTTCTGTGACCCTAATGGTCTTTATTTATTTGAATAGTGCATTTCCTTAAGCAAGATTGTTAAAACAAAAACAATACTTTAAACAGTGGTTATATAAAATGTTTTGTTCTCCTTCCATTCATATTAACTGATCATAAAGAGTATTTGAACAAATTGAATGGAAAAACAACCTTAACTTTATGTTTTCCTTTTCTTCTTTCCACTCCTCTCCTCTCTCTCCTTCTTCAATGTGTACTAGGATGTCTTCAACAAATTGGTCACAAACCCTTTATTGACTTTCTTAGACTAAAATAAATGCACACATATGTGTGTGTGTGTGTGTGTGTGTGTGTGTGTGTGTAGACATGTATATATATATATATATATATATATATATCACATCTTTTTTGTGTTAATAGGAGTCTGATAAAGTAAAAGTACATGGAGAAATAAGGTGATTTTGATTTTACAAATTTCTATGACACTTGGAATCATGTTAGATGCTACAGATATATTTTCAAAGATGTTTCTTTAGCTTTAAGATTAGAAAATGTAAAGTTCACATTTCTTAGAAGCTTTCATTCTTAACCAAAAAGCTTTCAACATCACTCAAAACAAAATATCAACATATGTAACCAACAGTGCAGAATTTAACTGAATATTTGTCATGCCTATGTAACCACAGGGCTTTTGTGATCAAATATTTTGGTATTTTTATCCATGCCTTTCTTGGGTTATTTCTGCACATAATTAAATATAAATTGTTAAAACTAAGAAATAATAAAACTGGTTTTCTAATGATGGTGGTGATGATGATGCTTATACTGATATTTATCATGGTAGTATGGAGGAGGAAATTGGAGGTGGTGTGGTAAAAGTAGTGTACATTTTTGGGTGGGATGATCGACTGTTAGTAACCAGAAGCCCAGTCAAGGCAGATAAGCACAGAATATATGAGTAAGGAGTTGGTGTTTATTTGGCATAGCTTCATGGATTATTAGAACTGGAAAGAAAAGTAGTCACCCATCCTAACCATTTCATTTTATTTATATTGCTGGGTGTTTGGGGTTTTTTTTACCATAACATAAAGGAAATGTATCCGTAATATAGAAAATAAAGAAAGTGATGGGGCTCTAAAAAGGAAAGGAAAATTACACATAATTATACAATCTAAACTTATTATTGTTAATATTTCAATCTAGATTTTTTTCTCTCTGTATGTGTATGAGTGTTTTTTTAAAAGTAGGGCCAAAATGTGTATATTTATATCTACATCTATCTATATGTATATAATTGTGTATGTGGTTTTTGGAAACCTGAGATTTAATTAAATTCTTGTTGTGGACATTCTTATAATGGACATTTTTACTATTCAACATTTCAGTTGTATGGGTGCACTTGGCCTAATATAAATGCTTGCAGCCAAAGGTGATAATTACTGAATAAAGAGCTCTACACAATTTACTATATGAAGTTAATAAGTCCTTGATACTGAAACCAGAAAAGAACAACATACAAAATAATAAAGAATTATTGGTGAAACTCCCTTTTATGATATGTATGCATACAAAAACATTAGTAACTAAAATTGATAACACTGTAAAAATCGTGACCTAATAGGATTTATCTCAGAAAGGCAAAGAGAGTTCCATATTTTAAAACCTATCACTGTGATTCACTATATTAATGCATGAAGCAGAAAGACCAAATAATCGTTTTTTTTCTTTTTCCTTTTTTTTTTTAGAGGTACCAAAGCCTTGGGTCAAGACCAAATAATCTTTTAATAGAAGAAAAGGAAACTTTTGATAACATTCTCACATGTATGTCAATGCACTTAGTAAACTAGAAACAAAGAAATTTCTATGACTGACAAAAAGGCATTCAAAAGATTAGAAAGGCAGTTAAGAGATTAGAGGCATTCTAACTAAACACATGGATAAGTTCAGATTGGTTCCATTACTGCTGGAATCCATCATTATTCTGGACGTCATATGTTAGATAATAACAGGACAAATAAAAATCATTGTCTCTGTGTGTCAGATATTTGCCTATAAAAATTAAAGAAAACCAGCGGAGACGTTATTAGAATGAACCAATTGCTTCAGCAGGTATGCTGTATTCAAGATCAACTTTAAAAAATCAATACCATTACTTTATATCAAAAATAACCAAGTAGCATTTGTGGTAGGAAAATAAAACCCTTGACAAACGTAATAAATTAAAAAATCCCCAGGAATTTTAACCTAAAATCTGTAACACTTTTTTTTTTTTTTTTTTTTTTTTGTGGTACGCGGGCCTCTCACTGTTGTGGCCTCTCCCGTTGCGGAGCACAGGCTCCGGACGCGCAGGCTCAGCGGCCGTGGCTCACGGGCCCAGCCGCTCCGCGGTATGTGGGATCCTCCCGGACCGGGGCACGAACCCGTGTCCCCTGCATCGGCAGGCGGACTCCCAACCACTGCGCCACCAGGGAAGCCCTGTAACACTTTTTATATAGAAAATATGTAACATGTTTGAAGCACATTAAAAAAGGCCTCAATAAATGGAAAAATAGGTTTCCTGGATAAAAAGGCACTTTTGTGTGTGTGTGTGTGTGTGTGTGTGTGTGTGTGTTATGCCGGCCTCTCACTATTGTGGCCTCTCCCGCTGCGGAGCACAGGCTCCGGACGCGCAGGCTCAGCGGCCATGGCTCACGGGCCCAGCCGCTCCGCAGCATGTGGGATCCTCGCGGACCGGGGCACGAACCCGCGTCCCCTGCATCAGCAGGTGGATTCTCAACCACTGTGCCACCAGGGAAGCCTGGCACACTATTTTTAAAATGTCAATTCTCTCTTAATTTCTTCAAAATTCTATGTATGCCCAATGATAAACCCAGCAGAGTACTTAACGAACAGAGTAAGTTTATACGGGGGAGTAAAATTATGTGTTTAGCTATTTTTTTAGTAAAATAAGAAGAAATAGAGGAATTCAACCTACAGATAGAAAGGTATTTATAAAGTGATACAAATTAAAATAATGTTTTGTTTCATAGACCATTTCAGGAGAATTATGAGTCAGGAACCATACCTATGCATATGTGGACACTTGGTATTGAGAGAGGTAGCATCATAAACATTGTAGAAAGCAAACACGATTCAATAAAGATGTTGGAAAATCTGGCTTTCCATTTGGGAATAAAAAGACATACATTCCAGGTGGATTAAATGTACATTCCAGGTAGAAAAACGTTTTAAATAAGTATTTAATACAGATGAAAAAATACAAGAACTCTTTTATAACCTCATATTAGGGAGGACATTTTCTATAGACCAACACACACACATACAACCAAGTATATTTGAAAAAATAGATAAAATGTAGGTTATTATTTTAAAGATAAAAACTCGGACCTCTCTTCCAAACAGCAAATTCATGTATGAGTTCCCCTATCACACCTCTGCTCAAAACTCTCCAGTATTTTCTGTCTCTCACACAATAAAAGCTAGAGTAGGGCTTCCCAGGTGGCGCAGTGGTTGAGAGTCCGCCTGCCGATGCAGGGGACACGGGTTCGTGCCCCGGTCCGGGAAGATCCCACATACCGCGGAGCGTCTGGGCCCGTGAGCCATGGCCACTGAGCCTGCGCGTCTGGAGCCTGTGCTCCGCAACGGGAGAGGCCACAACAGTGAGAGGCCCGCGTACCACAAAAAAAAAAAAAAAAAAAAAGCTAGAGTAAAATGACCTTCTGGCCCTTTACTATATGTCTCACTGGTACCTCTCTCACTTCATCTCCTACTGTTGTTCCCTTCACAGTATCCATTCCAGCCACACTGGCATTAGATACATTCTCATCAGTGTCATTGCATTTCATGTCCTCTCTCTCCTCCTCTCACTGCCCTTTGTCCACATACAATTCATTATATATATAATTATATATATAATTCATTTTTCCTCATTCTTTCAGATATTTGACTTTTGTGACATTTGTCCTTCATTAGTTGCCTTTCTTGGCAACTCTATTTAAAATCCCTCTAGTCTATTGTAGATAATGCTGCAATGAACATGGGTATGCAGGTATCTCTTCAAGATACTGATTCCTTTGGATAGATACCCAAGAGTGAGATTGCTGGATCATATGGTAATTCCATTTTAGATTTTTTGAGGAACCACTAAACTGTTCTCTATAATGACTATATCATTTTACATTCCCACCACCAGTGTTTAAGGGATCCCTTTTCTCCACATCCTCACCAACACTTGTTAGCTCTTGTCTTTTTGATTATAGCTATACTAACACATTTTTGACTGGAGACATATTATGGCCGCAGGTGTTAGTTTCTGCAAAAATCCCCCAGTCAATAATGTGCTAACAGGGCTGGGAGGAGGGGGAAATGGGGTGATGTAGATCAAAGGGTACAAATTATCAGTTATAGGAAGCATAAGCTCTGAAGAGTAATGCACAGGATGGTGACTATAGTTTAAAATACTGTATTAGACACTTAAAAGTCACTCACAGTAGATCGTAAGCATTCCCATGGCACAGAAATAGTTAACTGTGTTAATTATGTGAGGTGATGGATGTGTTAATTATCTTGATCTTTGTAATCATTCTACAGTGTATATGCATATCAAATCATCACATTTTATACCTTAAATATATACAATTATATTTGTCAGTTATTCCTCAATAAAGTTAAAAAGTAATAATGAAATCCCTCCAAATCTCCTTATCACTTGCTGTATCCTCTCTATAGCAATTATCGCAATGACTTTTTATATCTTTTATTTTTTTGTATTTTTATTTTCTCTATCCAAACCTCCCCCCAGACTGCTGCTAGAGTATAAGCTTCATGAGAGCAGATGTTTTATGATGTTTATTTCCATGTCTCTAGCACCAAAGACAGAGCCTGACAGTGACTCTGTACATTTTTTAAATGAATGAATAAGCAAGTATCACTGGGGATATGAGGAGAGAAGTGGGCAGGACATGAATGGATAGAACAATTTCTATAAATTGATTGTCTTATTACATTCAAAAATAGACAAAGAGAATATAAGAAATTGTAATTAGTGGTTAATTTTGTATGGTAAGAAAATGGACTTTTTGTACTTTCTTATACTTTTACAATTTAGAAAAATGACTCAAAAAATGAGATAAAAATCATTACTGGATACCAAGGATATGCACACACTTGAGATTCTTAATCCATATTGACCCTCAGCAAATACAGCAACCTTTACTTCCATCTGGTGCCAGCATTTCTTGCAGACCTATCTTTAAATCAGACCTACATATTTTTCCTCTTCTGTTGTCTAGTCATAAGGAATTTTCCATGACACCATTCTCCATATTGGTTAAGAGTAAGGTAGCAGGATGCTAACGCACATATATGGAATCTAAAAAGACAGTACTGATTAACTTAGTGGTAGGACAGGAATAAAGTCGCAGACGTAGAGAATGGACTTGAGGACATGGGGGGCGGGGGAGGGGAAGCTGGGACGAAGTGAGAGAGTGGCATGGACATATATACACTACCAAATGTAAAATGGATGGCTAGTGGGAAGCTGCTGCATAGCACAGGGAGATCAGCTTGGTGCTTTGTGACGACCTAGAGGGGTGGGATAGGGAGGGTGGGAGGGGGGCTTAAGAAGGAGAGGATGGGGGATATATGTATACATATAGCTGATTTTGTTGTACAGCAGAAAGTAACAGCATTGTAAAGCAATTATACTCCAATAAAGATATTTTTTTAAAAAAGAGTAAGGTAGCAAAAAGGCAGGAATGAGCAGTAGAAAGAAAATAAACCTCTCTCCTCTTGCACTGCAATTTCTTCCTGGTGGCTACAATTAGCCAAACTCCACCAGAGTGCAGGTAGCCCAGGTGATGAAGTCTGCAGGCATCAGCTTGACAGAGAGGGATGGAAATTTGTTTTGGTGGTGGGGGGGGCGGGGAATGAGTGTGAATAACCATCACAAATTGAATCTGTTGAAATTTGGTGTTATATTGACTCAACTCTTAAAACTCTATCAATACAAAGTTAGAGAGTGCATATCTTAAATAGATAATATTATAATAATGTCATTTCTATATCTGTAGTTTGCATAAATTTTCCTTTATTCAAAAATAACTGGCATTTGTGAGGAAGGGTGTGAATTTGAGAGTAAGGGGAGTGGAGAAAGAAAGGTTGTTTCACTGATTTCAATCAACTGCTGTCTAAGATACTAAGAAAATAATAAACAAATACCATGTTAAGTTTCCAGAGCACTCTAACCTGGATAGTTATCAGGTTAGAATCAGTGACTCATTAGGTTTCCCAAAGAGCAATGAACTTTCCATGATTGATGTTTCTCCCATGAGACAACATACTTCTTCATCATTTAGTTAAGTACCTGGTCGAAAATCCTTAGAACTTTTAGATTTCCATACACTCTAGAAGTGATTTTTAGAGCCCTGTAGTTTTTGCTGCTGACAAATTATGTCCTGTAATTCTCACAATGCTAAATAAAATTAAATTAAATTTCCTGCAGGGTAGTCTGAACAAATAAAACTCTGCACTCTTTCCTTTTGTGAACATTTATCTTGATTTATACTTTCTAGAAAGATTCTTTATGTTATAAACTCTTCCTTTTGAAGATAGTGTTTTTAGAACATGTTCCAGAGATACTTGCTTTAAATCTACTCATTGTCTTGATCTGATATCTATAGCGTGACATTTTTGTTTCATGCAGATTAATCTCTCATGCTATAGTTTATGAAATGCTGAGATGATCATATTTATTATATAAAGCTCAAACAAATTTTCAAGCAACTTTCATTTGGTAACTATTGCCTTGACATAACAGGAAAAATCAGTTTCTAAAAAGAAGGAACTATATTTTATCTAATATTGCACATTAGAAAATAAATAACTTATGTTTATCAAGCACATTCTTCTGTATTCACACAATGTCTTCTTATCCATTTATTTTATTTTACCGTATTTGAAATTTTATTCTGAAATATATGTATGTGTGTATATATATGTATATATATATATATATAGAGAGAGAGAGAGAGAGAGAGAAAGAGAGTGAGAGAGAGAGAGAAGAATGAAGAAGTAGAAATCAATGATTCATCATAAAGTTGATACTTTGTAAATACTGACATAGATCAAAAATACAATATTGCAGGGCTTCCCTGGCGGCTCAGTGGTTGAGAATCCGCCTGCCAATGCAGGGGACACGGGTTCGTGCCCCGGTCCAGGAAGATCCCACATGCCGCGGAGCGGCTGGGCCCGTGAGCCATGGCCACTGAGGCTGCGCGTCCGGAGCCTGTGTTTCGCAACGGGAGAGGCCACAACAGTGAGAGGCCCGCGTACCGCAAAAAAAAAAAAAAAAAAAAAAACCATTGCAGCGGTATAGAAGTCTCTCTTTTGCCACCTTCTTGTTACAATCATCCTGTGTCACAAAAACAGCTATGCTCGTGTCATTTATAGTAATCATCTGCTTACTTTCCTGCATAGTTTTACCACATAAGTAACCATTCTTAAATACTTAAGTTTAATTTTGTGTTTTCTTTTTATAAAGATGTTATTGTAAGGGATCTTTGGTTTTACATTATATTTTTGAGAAGTGTCCATGTTTACTGCATGCAACTCTATCCATTTTCATTGCTGTATAGTTTTCTTTATAATAGTATATAAAAAATTTTTTTCACATGACTCGATGTGAAATTTGGGTTAGCTATAGTTTGCGTTTTATAAATAATGTTGTTAAGACTATTCTTTTGTATGTCTCAGTGCACAGGAGGAACAAATTTAAGCACTGAGCAGTCCAAACCTCTAATTTAACAGATCTAGATACTAATTACTTATGTAGTTAAATAAGAAAGTCTAGGTTATTTTTTGAAATTTGCTATGTTTTAGAAGGAAATATTTTAACATCCAAAGTATATTGTTGTTTTTAGCCATTTTTGCCTTCCCTATTTCCCACATCTGCCAAATTTTCCTACTCCTTTACTCCTCTGCAGGGAGAATATTTTTTTTACTTTCCTTTGATTATATTTTGCAGAATTACTACAGTCATTGATAATATAATTGATAATTTGCATTAAATAATATTTATATTTTGAAGAAAATTAAGTACTTTTTATTTTCTTTACGTGCAGGTAGATATCCTTCATTCCCAGCTTTGAGCAAGAGCCACATAAACATCCCATAATGCATGAGTGATATGCAATAATGTCAGAGGAGAGAACATTACTTTCTGACCTTCACACAAATTCTCTTATGCCCCATTGCTAGAGGGCTGAGAGCCCTTTAAACTTTGTGACCTACTAAGCATGGCTCTAAATGTCATTCTTATTCATAGCAACATTTAATGCTTTCCTGGATTTTGCTAAACTATTTACCACAATGATATATTGCAGAATTGAATTCCACAGCTTGATTGTGTGCTGCATAAAGAATTGTGCCTTTCATCAGTCTAAAGTGGAATGTGATTCCTTCTCATTGAGAGTCAGCTTGTTTCTATGGTATGAGAATGGGAAGAGAAAACACCTTATGTTTTCAGTAAAACATTCATTACTTTTATAGCTGTTTTTCCTTTTCACAGTTTACTTCTATTAGCAAGTAAATCACACTATAATGCCTTCCAGACATAATATTTATATTTATTTTTAAATTATATTATTTACATTATTAAATTTATAAATTAAATTATATTTATTTTTAAATTTATTTATATTACCCAGCATTAACATTTGGCCTGATTTTAATTGGTCACATTTTACATAATCTTTTATATAAATTGACTACTGAGTGAAACTGTTGCTCAAAAGAAATCTAGAAACACTGCAAGGAAAAGACATCAGCATTATACAGTTAGGAATAAATCAGAATTGAAAATTCAGAATTTTTAATTTCTGTTTATATGAATGTTTCATATTGTCTTTTCTCTTCCTATATCTGATAGAAAATTAGAACATATTTTCTTCTACCTGTTTAATTACATTAAACATTTTATCTCATTTAAAACAAATATATATTCATCAACATTAAAATAAATTCTTAGACAATATTTATCTTTTACATACGTGAAAATCAATGCAAATATGTTCATGTTAACTCTAAATCTAAATGGCCTCACCTTGAGTATTCTTTGCAAAGACATTTAGAGGTAGCACCTCTGCCCATTAAACTGTTTCAGGAGCACTTTGCTAATACCAACAGAAAAGGAATATAATTATTTTAACTCCCCACCAAAATTGTTTGCAACACTGTTATTCTTTGAATAGTGAATTTAGGACCAGTGGTTTATGCACATCCTAAAATACTTCTTATATATAAAGCCAAAAGAAAACAATTTTTTAAAGTATTGAAGATAGGAGACAAAATATAATTGATGAATAGTGTCCACAGTAATATTGATACTCAAAAGAACAAAATGGCTGTAAAAATTTTGTAAAAATATATAAACTTAAATGATTAATTTTTGCACATAAGTTTAGATGATATCGAGAGCTAATTCCTTTGTACATGTGTTTCTTGTGGGATTCTTTTCATATATTAATTCAGACATGCTTGCCTTAATCTTTCTTATCATAGACTCTTCTATGACAGTTAAATCTAGAAGGCTGCTAGATGAACTTTTTATAGCAAACATATTGCTTTTCATCGATTAAACAATGTAATTGCTTAAACAAATCAAATGTGTGTATATTAATAATCATATCAAATCTTTAACCCCTCCAGACTACAATGATATAGTAATTTAACAAGAATTGTTTAGTTCCTCTACAAGCCTGTCAGATCTAGGTTTTAATTATCTTCTTACCACCTCTAGGCCTTTTCATATTCACACAGTATGTAAATTAATGTAGTCTCTCATTTTGAAAGAGTTAAGGGATAATTCTATCCTAGGATATTTCTGTCTTGCCTTTATTAACCAGATATCTGCCTTCCTGTAGAATGTAATTCAAAAAGAAAATATAGAAACTTATTAATAATTCAAGAGTAAGATGAGTGAAAAAAATCCTTGCTCTCAACAGAACAAACACTAACAATCCTTAGGGTCATCAAAGTATAACTGAGGGAAAATTAGTTTAAAAAAAGTTTTTTTACAAACTTCCAAAGTAAAAGTAATTCTGCCTTCATTTAAATAGATTTCTTTGTTCAACAAACATTTTTTTAAGGACCTGCTATATGTTAGGCACTGAACTAAAAAGACATAGCTCCTATCTTTGTCTGATTACATCTTACATGCTAAGGGAGAGACAAAGAAAATAAATAATTAAACATATGTAATATATCAGGTAGTAGTAAGTGTTTTATAGAAAATGAAATGAGGTAATGGACGTAGTGAATGAGGGAGAAATTCTAGGGAAAAAGTAAAAGCCTTCTCTTCTTACATGAAAGTTGAGCAGCAATCTGTAGCAAGGGAGTGAAACATGGATATCTGTGGGAAGAACATCAGAGATTGTTAAAGCTGATTTCAAGGTTTAGAGTCTGATCAATTAAAATGATGGAATTACCACTAACTGATTTAAGAAAGACTGAACAAGAAGAGCATTGGCAAAAATCAGGAGTTTGGATTTAGGCACATTAACTTTTAAAGTGCCTATTAGACATCCCAAGGGAAATATCACTTAGACAGCTTGATAAGAGACTAGAACTCTTGTGAGACACCTATATTAGATTATAAATGTGGTAGCTATCAACATATAGATGGTATTTGCAGCCATAAGTCTTGATGTAATAATGAGGGACTGGGTAAAGGAGCAGAGAGGAGATCCGAAGGCCAAGCCCTGGAGCTTTCCAGTTGGTGGAATCTAGAAGAGGAGGAGGATATAGCAAGAGAAACTGAAAAAGAGCAGTTATGTGATCAGAAGAAAACCAAGAAAACGTGTTGTCCTGGAAGCCAAGTGAAGAAAATGTTTGAACTAAGAGAGAGTGAACAATTGTGTCAGATGTTGTTAACTAGTCAGTACAATAAAGGTTGTGAATTGACCATTGGAACTGGCAAAGTAGAAGCCATGACAGAATGTCACTAAAGCTATTTTGTTTTGTTAGTCGTTTGGGTAAAAGATTGATTAGAGTGGATTCGAGAAAGGACAAGAGGAAATGAGACAGTGTATAAATAGCTTTTTTTGAGTATTTTAATGTAGAGAGGGGCAAAGAAATGGAGAAGAAGCTGTGGAAGTATATGAAGTTGAAGGAGTTTTGTTTGGAGTAAGAAATAGTACAGCCTATTCACGTGCTGATGAGAAGTATCCATGAGAGAGGGAAACTCAAGAAAGAGGAAAGAGAAGTTATGTCTTTGAATAGGCAAGAGAGAATGGGATCTGGTTCACAAGTGTAAGGGTTAGCCTTGGATAGCATCAGTAACCATTCTTTGAGAGCAGTAGGCGGGAAGGGAAAGGATATAGATCCAGATGAAAGTAGAGTGGTTAGATCCGTAAATGTGGTGGTAAAAGTGGAATCTTTTATCAGTTATATTTTATTTCATCAGGAAATAAGAAAGGTCATGATCTGAAAGTAAAAAAGAGAAGGAAGTATTCATACCTTGTGAAGAGAGAAGAAATAGTTATCTAAGTAAGGAGAACAAATGCATTAGGGAAATAGGGTATAATTCCCTTTGGACTCATGCATTTATAATGAGATCCTGTTAGCACCTTTATGTGTTTTTGTATTCAAGTTTAGCTACTTAGGTGCAGATGTGAAATAGGCAGAGAATTATATTTAGCTATGGTTGGGGTTTTGTCAGGCAAGTAAAATGAAGAAAGAGGGGACAAGGGAACTGAAAGTGTATGTGAGGGCAGGTAGGCTGGGTAAGGCTGACGGTCATGATTGAAGGGTTAAGAAATAGGGAAAACACAAAGGTCATTTGATTGCTGGTCTCATGGAGTTGTATAATTCTGGAGGTCAGGTTATAAGATGGAGGGAATGGGAAAGAAAAGAGGCAGTGATCAAAATGGATGCATGGAAATGAGATTATTCAGTGAGTACAGATATGATATATGAACTATGAGAGAGAGAGAGAGAGCACAAGAGTGCAGATTGACTTTTTTTTAACATCTTTATTGGAGTATAATTGCTTTACAATGGTGTGTTAGTTTCTGCTTTATAACAAAGTGAATCAGCTATACATATACATATATCCCCATATTCTTGACTTAGTATTTGAGCCAGGAGATGGCTGGGTCATGATTCAGCATTGGTTTCATTGGCACAAAGGCCTCTGGTTTCAGGTACCACAAAACTCCATAAGACTGTGCAAATTCTTTCTGCTTTTCAGTCAAGCCTTTTTTGTCATTTTCTAAGAAAAATGGGTGTAGGGGAGAATTGTTAGTCTGAGTGAATTATCATTGTATTTGTGAGTCTTTTAGAATTCATTTTGTTTTGTTTGCTAACAACTTGATCAACAGCTTGATAGCCAAACCCAGCATTCGCCCTCAAGTAGCATCCTTGGCTCATTGTTACCTGAAGAAGGGCTCCTTTCTCTGGAAATGACCTCGTTTAAGCTTTGGTGCCTCTACTCTTTAATAGTCCTTTAGAAATGTACGGGTTCTATTTTATCTGGATTTATCTTGATGAACTATGGGAGCAAAGATATTCTTCATCATTTTACATCCTATACAGAATGGAATTCACTATCCATGTTTTCAACTTCTTGATGCATGTTCCACTATAATCAGAATATTTTAAGATGAGCTTAATCAATGCCTGGTTGAAGAAAATCAAAGAAATCTTTTCCTTAATCTTCTAAATGATCATGATCACATTTCCCTTGGACCTCCATCCATAGTGTTCAGTATATTTGGAGGTACATATCACATTCTGCCTTACTGTTACCCCTCTTGTATTATTCCATGTAGAGAATCCTCACAATTTGGTCTTCAATGATCCACTTTTTGTATCTAGAACTGCTCATCACCTCATCTCTTAGTGTACCTGATACAATGTTTTGGCCATGATAATCAGATTTCTAGATTCTTCATCATCATGTTTTTCATCTGAATGTGTAGGACCTTAACTATACTTACACCCCTACCCCCCTGGGCAGAAACCGTTCCGAGCAAACAACAAAGGCCTGGAAAACAGGACATGTCTGAGACATGCCCTAACCGCGAGCAAACAAGTATGGCGGGGGATAAGACCGCGAGCAAACAAGTATGGCGGGGGATAAGAATGATTAAGCCAAAGAGTTTAAAGGTCGCCCCAGCCAACCATAACTCATGTGACTCAACCCCCCACCACAAAAACACGAAAATGTAAAGTAGGCATCCGACAGCCAACCAATCAAGGAACTAGAGCCAAGTCCCCACTCCGGTCCGGAACAAACAAACCAATGAGAAAAAAACCCTTGATATATCCACACTTTGCATAATGAAAAATGAAAGCTATAAAATGTATGTGATTCCGCTTGGGGGGGGTTCCTCTTCGGCCTCCTGCGTGAGGACCAAGGAACCCCGGTGCACCGGCTCCTAATCCGCTTGGTGGGGGGTTGAGTCACATGAGTTATGGTTGGCTGGGGCGACCTTTAAACTCTTTGGCTTAATCATTCTTATCCCCCGCCATACTTGTTTGCTCGCGGTCTTATCCCCCGCCATACTTGTTTGCTCGCGGTTAGGGCATGTCTCAGACATGTCCTGTTTTCCAGGCCTTTGTTGTTTGCTCGGAACGGTTTCTGCCCAGGGGGGTAGGGGTGTAAGTATAGTTAAGGTCCTACAAATGTGTTCATGTTTATTTATAGTTCTGTAATCTGGCATCTACAGCTGGAAAAATCCTTCCATATTCAAGAACCATGCAGTCATATTTCATCTCTTTACCTGGTCACTCCACTTTATGATGTCTAACTTTCATAAGTTTAAACTGCAATGAGAAGTTTTGGTTTGGTTTCATGTTGAGCTTCTTGTCAAATAAGACACTTGGGTCATCTTCATGTGGAAAAGAAAGCAGTTTACTCTAGCCATCCCCCTTTCTGTTCTGGGGTGATAAGCAAGATGAACAAAAAGTCAAGATTTTATCCCCATTGTAATTTACTTTGTTTTTACAAATCATAATTACAGTCCTTGGTGTCCTATTAATTATTATGAATTTTCATCTAATATATTACATATTTACCCACAGTTTTAAAAATGGAAAATTTTTAAAGCATATTTTATACACTTTATTTTGAGACTTCAATCTTTCTCCCTCACTTGTCTATCCCTTTAGCACAAGTAAACAAAGAAAATATTTTAAAATACTATCTTTGTTCATCATGTTTGTACATCTCATAAAAGTGTGATGGATTAGAAAGTTTATAGGTCTGCTCTGGTCCTTTTAAAAGTTGAAGACTATTAATATCCCTTCATAAAATATTGTATAAGCAAGCACAATCATTAAGCACATGTATTCTACACTCACAGACCAGGAACTAAGTGGACATAACTGCTTGCCGTGTAATCACTGTCATAGAAGTCAGAAGTCAGTTATACAATAAGAAGTGAATACATAGTCTAGTTTATCATTGTAATCTGGTATGGCATATCATTTTAGTCATAATTGTGAGTGCTTTGCATCTGACTTTGAAATAGGCCTAAACATTTAAAGTAAAAATACCTGCTCACTTACAACTTTGCATCAAGTGACCAAATGGAAATACAAATTAAATTTTAGGTTTGATGAGCAAAGCAAATAAACTTGATGATTTAGAAATTGTTAGCAACTACTAATAGTAACTGGTACTTAAACTTTCTCATTTTCTTTACAAAGAGATTTTGAATATCTCATAAAGTTGCAAGATACATTTCAAAATTTTCCTCCCAAACATAATTTTAGTTGGCTTAGAAGTTTATTTATTGATAAAGTTAAACCAGTATCTAATCAAAGAATATGCTCAGTTGTTAGCCATTAATATGTATGTATATACATATATATGCATATATATTCTTACTATTTTTTCAGTATTCAGAATAGGTTAAATTCAAGAATACATTGAAATTTAAAGACAAGCTATGAAATGACTGATACAATTAGCAGTGTCTTATCTATATGAGTTTTATTTTCTTCAGACTGTGTAACAGAAATAAAACTCAGAAATAAAGGTAAATTATGAAGTTAAAATGGCAAACTGCAGTTGTCAATCATTTTGTGATTTTTAAAGTTATATTCATCAAAACAACGCTTACTGTCTGACTTTGTAATAATAAAATATTATTGACATGAACTTATAAGATGCATGGATTTTTTTTTAATGATTTGTTTTAAACATTGTGGATACGCATGTGATTTCATTACAATAAAATAAATTTGAAACTATTTATTCTCTACTTCCCCTCTTCCTTTTGACAAGTCTAGGCTCTCATAGCTTGTTATTTTGAATGCACTTTGTTTATTATACAATTTTAATTATTTTAAGATCAATTTAATTTTAAATTATTTCTTATGTGCTGTAATGTCTATGTCAAGCTGAGCACTGAACAAATATTAGGCTTCAATACTTTTTTTATGAATAAATGATAAAACCAGATTGCTCATTTTTTATCTTTAACAATTACTATTAAACCACTAACATTTTCCTGTAGGCAATGTGCATATAAGTCTGCATCGTGAAGTTCATGACTTGAGTTATGTTGATTGATACTTTCTCCCCATTTAAACTATTGCCTTCTTGAGGACAGGGAACATATTAGCATTTCAGTCAGATGCAGTTGAAGGGACGCTAATCTAAATGTTTCAAGACCAAGACACTAGCTTTAACTTCACTACAGTATGATACTTAAAGAATTTCTTAATTTCGCTGAGCCTTAATTTCTTTTTTTAACCTATCAAAAGAGAAATATAATATGTGCTCTGCTTTCTTGATATAGATAATGCAATGACTGAATAAAATAATACATACAAAAGAACTTTTCTATCTCTTAAGTATCATGAAAAGAGATGTTGTTTAGTTATTGTTATGTTTTCAATTGCAGTTTCTAAAAAGAAAGAGGAAAGGACAGAGAGATACAGAGAAGAAACAACTTATTCTCTTATTTTTACAAAATTAAAGAGTATCATAATCCTTTAAATGACTACTCTAAACCAGTCTCCTAAATGGAGAAAAGGAGGGTAATGCGGAGGTTGAAAATGTGGGAGTATTTTTGTTGTCACGGTATCTGAAAAGTGCTGCTGTGTTTATTGGGGTGGGTGGCTGGGAGGCTAAACTTTTTGCCGCCTGCAGGATACTACCACACAAAAGAATTATCCTGCTCAAAATGCCAATGGCTGTAACAAGAAGAAAAATATATATATATTTTTTTTTTCTTTTTTTTTTTTTTTTGCAGTATGCGGGCCTCTCTCTGTTGTGGCCTCTCCCGTTGCGGAGCACAGGCTCCGGATGCGCAGGCTCAGCGGCCATGGCTCACGGGCCCAGCCGCTCCGCGGCATGCAGGATCTTCCCGGAGCGGGGCACGAACCCGTGTCCCCTGCATCGGCAGGCGGACCCTCAACCACTGCGCAACCAGGGAAGCCCAAGAAAATATTTTTGAAACACATTTTTTCATATTTGATTTAAATAAGTTGAATCATATACCAGTACCTGTATTTTTAAATTCCAGATCAAAAAATCAGCATTTATAATAAACCAAACATAGTCTTAGTGATATGCTTATGTGATAAAATACTTTATGAAAAATCTAACATAACCTATTAAACTATATATGTATATAATGCTAAAGCTTTTGTAAGTATTTCTTAATTAATTATTGATGGCATTATATAGCCCTAATTTTATAATTTGAATCATGCCTATTTCACCTTAATCTTTGGTATAAACTATAGGAATATTTTAACATCAATGTAATATAAAGTTCTGGAGCAAAATATACTTTATTTGAAATGAAGCTTGGTGCCTAAAAAGAGAAAAATAATTAAGATTTCTGATATTATTTTGTCCCAGACAATTGTAAAACTTTCTCTAAAATTAAGAAAGAGGGCTTCCCTGGTGGCGCAGTGGTTGAGGGTCCGCCTGCCGATGCAGGGGACAGGGTTAGTGCCCTGGTCCGGGAGGATCCCGCATGCCGCGGAGCGGTTGGGCCCGTGACCCATGGCCTCTGAGCCTGCGTGTTCGGAGCTTATGCTCCGCAACGGGAGAGGCCACAGCAGTGAGAGGCCCGCGTAACGCAAAAAGAAAGAAAGAAAATGGGACTTCCCTGTTGGTGCAGTGGTTAAGAATCCACCTGCCAATGCAGGGGACATGGGTTCGAGCCCTGGTCCAGGAAGATCCCACATGCCGCGGAGTAACTAAGCCCGTGCGCCACAACTACTGAGCCTGAACTCTAGAGCTGCGAGCCACAACTACTGAGCCCATGTGACACAACTACTGAAGCCTGCGCACCTAGAGCCCATGTTCCACAGCAAGAGAAGCCACGGCAGTGAGAAGCCCGCACACCGCAAGGAAGAGTAGCCCCACTCACCGCAACTAGAGAAAGCCTGTGTGCAGCAATGAAGACCCAACAGAGCCATAAATAAATACATAAATAAAATAAGTAAATTTTTTAAAAAAAGAAACAGGAGTATTTTCCCCTCATTATTACTTGAGGCAATTTTTTTCTCCTTTTATTTATTTTTATTTATTTTTTTAACATCTTTAATGGAGTATAATTGCTTTACAGTGGTGTGTTAGTTTCTGCTTTATAACAAAGTGAATCAGCTATACACATACATATATCCCCATATCTCCTCCCTCTTTTGTCTCCCTCCCTCCCACACTCAGTATCCCACCCCTCTAGGTGGACACAAAGCACCGAGCTGATCTCCCTGTGCTATGTGGCTGCTTCCCACTAGCTATCTATTTTACATTTGGTAGTGTATATATGTCCCTGCCACTCTCTCACTTCGTCCCAGCTTACCCTTCCCCCTCCTCATATCCTCAAGTCCATTCTCTACATCTGTGTCTTTATTCCTGTCCTGCCCCTAGGTTCTTCAGAATAGAAGGGTGAATCCAGTGGCTTGTTTTCACACTGGAAGGATGTCTTTGCAAGTAGAAATTGATCTCCGCCCCACCCAAATTAAAAAGTGCCTTCCATGGCTAACTGTTGAAATCAATGCATTCATTATATACCATCAAACTGTTCACCATCCTTTGCATTTGGACAGAACAAGATGTCGGCCACATAACTTTGCAGGGATGGTGCTCAGGTTTGTGATTCCTCGATATAAATTGTCTTTAATCCTCCTTTTTGCCATTAATGTGAGCCCTCCCCATGCCATAGCAAGATCCATACACACCACTTTATCAAACTCCCTATTGTTTGGAGACAATATATTTTGAAATTTTGTAGCTGAAGTTATCGTTTCTTCCTAATAAAATTTCGATAATAACACCTTACAGTTTCCACTACCTTTAGGAAAGAAAACCACTAGATTAATTAGTTTTCCTCTTGGATTCCAGTAATGGCTTATTTTTTTTTTTATCAATTGCTATTGAGACAGATATTATTTTTTCATTTACCTGATATTTACTTTCAAGGAAAGTATTGCTCATTTCCATGCAATTCATACCGACTTATAGTGATTCAATCCAGAAATTTAAGGGGTGGAATATAAAATATTAAAGGACTATTAGTAATGGTAGAATATGGTAATGTCATCATTTAGGAGTAACTTTGCTTAGCTTGGCCCTTATGTGCTCTGCAGGTTTAATTTATTGTAAAGGGGGAATGAATAAAAGTCATAAGCTTTTTGAATGAATATGAGTGGTTTTTTTCTTTTATTATGTGACATCTTGATTAAAATACTTTTATTTGTCCCAACTCTAACGTTACAAGTTTAATTTTTTGAAAGACTTGCAAAATCAATCTTCTTCCCTCTGCTGCTTTTTTATGTGCAAATCATGAGAAGATAAAATTCAAATGAACTGTTTCCAGACATAGGGACTTGGTCATTTCCTCTTTGTATTTGGTAAACTGACCTTTCATTTTTTGGTCATTTCCTCTTTTGTATTTGGTAAACTGACCTTTCATTTTTCCTTACCGGATACAAAATGTCCAGGAAAATATACAATACTATACAATTAAAAAGTTATTATGCTGATTAAATATAGTATGTATTAAATACATTGATTTAATTTAGAATAATACTCATTTCACCATATCCATTGTTGTGCTTACATTGCACATGTTTGCCACATCTATTCTCCAAATTGTTTCTAGAAATGCATTTGCCTTATTTATTCCTTTTCAGCTCTTTAAAATCCCCCATATCCAAGAAACAGTTTCTGTTGACAGCCCATTCATGGCCAGATAAACAACTTTTTATTATGATATATAACCTCTTTGTGGACATTTTCTTAAAACCATGTCCACTCTACAGCATTGCAAGTTCTGCAGCTGATAAATGGAATTTCCTTAGTATATTCAATTCACAGTGAAGGAACGAACCAAAATCTTTTTTTTTTTTTTTTTTTTTGCGGTACGCGGGCCTCTCACCGTTGTGGCCTCTCCCGCTGTGGAGCACAGGCTCCGGACGCGCAGGCTCAGCGGCCATGGCTCACGGGCCCAGCCGCTCCGCAGCACGTGGGATCTTCCCGGACCGGGGCATGAACCCGTGTCCCCTGCATCGACAGGCGGTCTCTCAACCACTGCGCCACCAGGGAAGCCCGAACCAAAATCTTTGATCTGGTAATTTTATTTTCTAGTCCTGAGTACACCACCAAATGAGTAACCCTGAGATTTTACTTGTCCTGATTGAGGTCACTTCCCTCGTTTCTAAAATGTGGGAATTAACCATTGTGGTCCCAGCTTGTTTACTTACTATCCTGAGTATTATTTTGTTTTCTGTTGCTGTTTATTCTTTTTTTATTATTGAAAATTAGAGACATACACAAAGGTAGAAAACAGTAGGCCATCTCCAGCCAACAACACAGAAAACACTAAAATAGTTAAAGTGTCCTGTGTGCCTTTCCTCAAACACTTACCCTCCTTGTTCACCAGAAGATACACATTCTTGAATTGCATGTTTTCCTTCTTGCATGTATTGATATATATATTCTTAGTATATGCATATATATTCCAAAATAGTATATTGTATTATTTAATTACTTTCATATTTCAATATTTATATACAGTATGAAAACTCTTGCTACCTTTTCTGTTCACTCAACTTTTAAACTTTAAGATTCCTATGTAAATGATAGATAGTTCATTCCTTTGATATATATATATATAAAACACAATTGTATAAATATACCATGATTTATTTATCTTCTCTCATGTTGATGGACTTACAGGTTATTTTGAATTTTTTCATTATTATAAACAATGCTGAAATGAGACATTCTTGGATATGATGGTTTGTGGTTCATAGCCTTTGAATTACCTCTTCATAACTTCTCCCTCTTTTCTATTGGAAATTTGATCTTTTACTTATTTATTAATAGAAGTCAGCAATTTATAGGTTCTAATTTTTGTTCAGTGATATATTTTGAAGAATTTTTTTTTCTAGTCTGAGCCTTGTCCTATAATGTTGTTAATGTCATCATCATTTCTTCATATTAAAAAATTTTAATGTGGTTAAACTAATCAGTCTCTCATTTTATGTTCTTAGAATTTTGTGTCGCTTTTTAAAGAAATCATTTTCTACCTTAAAATAAGCCATTCTCCTAAGGTTCAGAAGTTTTAAGATTTTGCTGCTTCTTGTACTTAAGCCTTTAATCTATGTGAAATTAAGTTTTATGTGTAGCATGAAATGCATCTCACATGCTGTAAGACAGTGATATAATTTTCATTGTCCCATGTGAATAACAAATTGCCTTGGCAACACTTATTCAATAATTTTTCCATTTATGATCTGCATGTCCATATATGTCTACCCCTGTGTCAATTATATAGTGTTATAAATGCTTTGGGTTTCTTAATTTTCTTGCTATCTTATATGGGTATTCACATACTCATAGTTTTTAATCCATAAATTTATACTGACTACTCTTCATCTTTACACTTCCATAAGTATTTTGCAGTTAGCTTGATAATTGAAAAAGGATGTTAGAATTTTTTTTGGAATTGCATTGAATTTAACAAATATTTTGAAGAGAAATGTAATCTTTCATATACTCAATATTCTCATCAATGAACATGGTATATCTCTCCATTTATTCTTATGTAACTTTTGTCTTTCAATAGTCCTTTGTAAATTTTTAAAAAGTTCTCATATATCTTTACTTTTGAGATTTATTCTTAGGCACCTTATTTTTTGTTGTTGCCATTTAGTAGTGTTTTCTATTACATTTTCAGCCTGCTTATTTTTGGCCTATGTTGAGTTTTAATATATTGATTTGCATCTAGCAAAACTGCTGAACATTCTTACTAGGTATACTAGTTTATTTTAAATTGTATATGTAATCAGTAATATCACTTTAAAATAAGAACAATTTTGTGTCTTCATTTCTCTTTTTTAATACTTCCCACTTTTTTCTTCTACTATTGAATTCTCTAGGAGGTCCAGCACAATGTGTAAAAGTAATGCTATAATCCTATAACTATAATCCGTGTGTATTTGACCAAGTTTAATAGGAATATTTCTTAAATTTTATAATTAAATTTGATCATTATGTAGGCTTTAGGTGCATAATTTTTCTTGATTTATGGATATTTAATTCTATTCCTGGATTATATTAATTTTTATCTTTAATGAATATGGAATCATTTCTTCTGGATTTATTTTGATAATCATATTTTTCTAATTTAATTTGCTAATATAGAGAATTACATTATTAGATTTTCTGATATTACTATTTCTCCCTAACACTATAATGACAATTTTATGAATTCAGAGGGGCACAAGGAAGAGAAGAAACTCATTAAAGTCGTCATTATCAGGCAGGTCATTGCTGTGGGCAAACTACACCCGACCCCACTGAGGAATTCAGAGAGACCAGCATAGAACAAGCCTCAAAGTTATCCCAACCAAGGGGCAAGGGCGTTGTAGTATTTAGCCTCAATTTCCATCTGTTATTGGCTGAGCGTAGCTCCCATTGTGATTAAATCCCTGGCATATGATCCACATGACCCACACACAGGCCTCAAGTGGATAGTTGTAGGTGTTTTCTCTGAGCAGGATCATTGCTTTTCAGCTGCAGGGAATGATGGTCACTTTAAATCAGGGTTTCTCAACCTTAGAAGTATTGACACTTTGTGCTGGATAATTCTTTGTTGTAGAGTGCTGTCCTGTGCACTGTAGGATGTGTAGCAGCATCCCTAACTTTTTCTTATTTCATTGCATTGAAGGCAGTTAACAGCAATCAACCAATTTCATGAGATGTATGATTACCACTGTCTTCATAGCTTTCAAATGCAAGTACTAGAGCTACTACATAATCAAATATATACTCTTTGCCCTATACCTTCTCAAATCTCCACATATAAGATTTTTTGCATTATGAGGCTAAAGCACTCCAAGGATTATCACTACTCCACTTACTACTAGCAGTATGGTCCTTGTTACTATCTAACCAGTAATTGATCCAATTTCAGAATTCATTGTTAGAGTCTGCTTCTTAAAACCACTGTCGTGTCCAACTATCTTAGTTTGCGTTTCCCCAGCTTTAGATTCTGAGATAAGAATTTGAGTGAAAGTACTTTCTGTGGAAGGTGATCCCAGAACCTGGGAACCCTGGTAGGGGCATGAAAAAGTGAGACAGGGAAGACAATGAACCAGTACATTATTTATTATGGAGCAGCTAACTCATGAATTATTTTGTGCTCAATCCATCTGGGTAACTAGGCCCCACAGTTAACTGCTCAAGGTTAAAGGAGGCTGTGCTATTTATCCTCTAACTCCCACTGTCCTAGGCGAATGGGAGACATTAACTCTCTGGCACTCCAGGCCTGTCCCATTGACAGACTGAGAGAAAGCCCTCAATGGAGTGCTGCTGATGCTTCATTCAGGATTGTACTGAAATGGTGAGTGCAAAATGGACATGGGCAAGGCACTGACAGCATCAGCTACTCTCCTCCACTGTCATTGGAACTCTCTTTCTAATGCACAAATCTGATCATGTCATAGCTCTGATTAAAAACTGTTAAATGCTTTCCAAAGTCTTATAAGAAAAATAAATCCAAATACTAAAATAAAGTGAAGCATAGGAGACTCTTTAAAATCATTTCCAAAAACTTAATAAGATATATTCTAGGTATGTCCTTTTTCTCTTTGCTATTCATTTTATTGTGTGACATTTTATTTATCTTTATTTTCTATTTTTATTACCTAGCAAACTTAAGTTCTTTTCAATGGAGAGAGTTAGAGAAGAACTCCATATAACGAGACTAATACAAGATGTGCTATTTTCTGTCAGAGATTTTGTAGGTCCAATAGACACCCTACCCTCTTATCTAATGATTACAAGTGATCTGTGTGTATAATTCAAAATGTTAGAATTTTTCAGGAGTATCAAATATACTATACTAAAATACAGATCTATACTCAAATACATATTTAATTTTTGATGTATCTTATATTATTTCTTTTCTATAAATTATTTCAATAAAATCATTCTCAGTTTGTATAAATGGGAATCATTCCTTTCAGTTCCTCAGAAGTTGGGGGTGGGGTGGGATGGGGAGTATATTCAATGAACTCCTCTCCCCACCCTCACTTACTTCCTCAAATCAGTTTGTATGCCTTGGTGTGTGAGTTGCTCTTTTAGGTGGCTCAAAATAGTACTTCTCCTAATGCCTTTTTCTACTGGTAATAGGCACTACTGAAGTTGCTTTGGCGATGAGGTTGTTTCTCAGATTCTCCCATAGCACATAAAGTCCTGCTAGCGAGTTATATGATTAAGGATGCTGAGACCAGGCTTGATGAGTGGGGAAATGAGTAGACCTCATATTGTCAGGATTCATTCACTGCCTTGTTTTGTGGGGCTAAGAGTTTCAAACTACTTCTTACTTTCATCTGTGGTTTTGACCACAGTGAAAAATCAACACACTTAAGTTCCTTTGGGGAAGTTACTTTGTCAACTGACTAATGAGCTTCTTGTTATATATTCTTTTGCATATTACTTCAATTTTGGATTTCTGAATGGAAGTTTTCCAATAATATTGTGCACTCGAATAACACGAAAATATTCCAAATCATTTACATTTTCTTTTATGTCTATGTTTTTAAACTACAACATTTCAATTTATACTGAGTAGGGTACAAATGAATTGAATTGAAAGTATAGGAGAGAAATATACCAAAAGTGATACTAAATGTTTAGGATGGAGAATGTATTGGAAACCACCCCATGGGCCTCCTAATTCTTCTCTTCAAAAGTCAACCCAAACATTCACTTTTATGATTTTCTCTTTATTGTTGCTCTATTACAAACCACAGCACCTTGCATTTTACCTCTTATATTTGCTCTAAAATAGAATCAATATACACAGTAAAAAGGAACTTCTTGTATGGTTCTTTTATTGACAATTTTCTAAGGATTTTACAAGTGTATACCATCTATTTCTTTAAATGTAACTATATATCTCAATATAAGAAAGCATGTGGAAGATAGGTTATTATTAAAAATCCTTCATAAATATTTTGGTAATGGTATATTGAAAAATGCTTTTGTTTTTTCTTTTGGAAAGACATTGTTAAAGACTTAATTCAGGATTTTATGGTGTGGAAATAAATACATGTTTGTGTCTACATAGTATAATTATGTTTTGGAAAGAAATTTGAAAATAAAGAAATACTTGAGATATAACACTTTAAAAACATGAGGATAAAAATGATCTTTTTAAAAGAGCAAAGAATAGCAAGTTTGAATGTTATGGCCTGGAAAGAGCAATTAAAAGATGGACAGGGCATCATTGTGTTAAGGTTAAATTGTTTGAAAACAAACTCCCCATGGTCTACAGAAATCTGTTTTGTTCCTGATTATTAAAATTCTCTCAGTCAGCAACCAAACATTTAAAGCTTGATTTTTTTCAGCCCTCTCTCTTTAGCAGCAAGAGAAGAGCTAGAGTGTGGGAATAAAACTGCAAATAATACTAATACCCCCATCTTCATGGGACAGTGTGGAGGTGAACAGAGTGTTCCAGGCTGAGGGACAGCATATGCAAAGGCCTAAGGAGAAGGGAAAACATGGCTTATTTGAGCAACTGAAGCTATCATGATGATGTATGTTTGTGGATGAGTACTGAAAGAAAATGAGACTAAATAGTAAGCATACATGAGATCGTGAGAGGATTTGCATGCTGTATGAAGAGGTTTAAAATTTATCTTAAAGATAACAGGAAACTAATAAATATGTACAGCTTTTTTATGTTAATTAAACTTCAATAGTGGTGCTGGGAAAACTGGACAGCTACCTGTAAAAGTATGAAATTAGAACACTCCCTAACACCATACACAAAAATAAACTCAAAATGGGTTAAAGACCTAAATGTAAGGCCAGACACTATCAAACTCTTAGAGGAAAACATAGGCAGAACACTCTATGGCATACATCACAGCAAGATCCTTTTTGACCCATCTCCTAGAGAAATGGAAATAAAAACAAAAATAAACAAATGGGACCTAATGAAACTTACAAGCTTTTGCACAGCAAAGGATACCATAAACAAGACCAAAAGACAACCCCCAGAATGGGAGAAAATATTTGCAAATGAAGCAACTGACAAAGGATTAATTTCCAAAATTTATAAGCAACTCATGCAGCTCAATAACAAAAAAACAAACATCCCAATCCAAAAATGGGCAGAAGAACTAAATAGACATTTCTCCAAAGAAGATATACAGATTGCTAACAAACACATGAAAGAATGCTCAACCTCATTAATCATTAGAGAAATGCAAATCAAAACTACAATGAGATATCATCTCACACCGGTCAGATTGGCCATCATCAAAAACTCTAGAAACAATAAATGCTGGAGAGGGTGTGGAGAAAAGGGAACCCTCTTGCACTGCTGGTGGGAATGTAAATTGATACAGCCGCTATGGAGAACAGTATGGAGGTTCCTTAAAAAACTACAAATAGAACTACCATACGACCCAGCAATCCCACTACTGGGCATATACCCTGAGAAAACCATAATTCAGAAAGACTCATGTACCAAAATGTTCATTGCAGCTCTATTTACAATAGCCAGGACATGGAAGCAACCTAAGTGTCCATCAACAGATGAATGGATAAAGAAGATGTGGCACATATATACAATGGAATATTACTCAGCCATAAAAAGAAATGAAACTGAGTTATTTATAATGAGGTGGATGGACCTGGAGTCTGTCCTACAGAGTGAAGTAAGTCAGAAGGAGAAAAACAAATACCGTATGCTAACACATATATATGGACTCTAAGGGAAAAAAAGGTCATGAAGAGATTAGTGGTAGGACGGGAATAAAACACAGACTTACTCAAGCATGGACTTGAGGATATGGGGAGGGGGAAGGGTGGGCTGTGACGAAGTGAGAGAGTGGCAGGGACATATATACACTATCAAATGTAAATTAGATAGCTAGTGGGAAGCTGCTGCATAGCACAGGGAGATCACCTCTGTGCTTTGTGACCACCTAGAGGGGTGGGATAGGGAGGATGGGAGGGAGGGTGACGCAAGAGGGAAGAGATATGGGAACATATGTATATGTATAACTGATTCAGTTTGTTGTAAAGGAAAAACTAACACACTATTGTAAAACAATTATACTCCAATAAAGATGTTAAAAAATAAATAAATAAAAAATAAAATAAAATAAAATACATGAACAAGAAAAAAAAAAAAGAATGGGGAATGTTGAAAGAACACAGTAACCAACCTTAAAGAGCTCCTAATAGTTAAAGTTGGAATATTTTGTGCAAAAAAAAGAAAAAGAAAAAAGAAAAAAGCTAGTATTGGATTTAAACCCACAGAATAAAATGAATATCCATAAGTCCATCCATATAGATAGAAATAGATCACCAAATAAATAGAGAAAAAGGAATTGCTCTTTATGAGAGCAGAATTCCAACAGATACATGTAGAAAGAAAGAGGGAAATAGAAAATTCACTATTAAGCATACACTATGGTAACAATGAATGTAGATCAGATCCACTGATGGATACTATGAAAGTTTGATGAGAAACACAATTTGTGTAGTCTCAAATTATCTCCTCAAAATCTATTAATTAACCACAACCATGAGTAACATAACCAATAATAAGGCATGGTGACATAATGAAGCCCTTGAGATGACACACAAAGAAGGGCACAAGATTATGTCTGTGGTATTCTTGCCAAAAATGTATGACCTCATTCAAATCATAAGAAAACATCAGGCAAACCCAAACTGAGGGCCATCTGCAAAGTAACCAGTACATATCAATAGTACCAAGATCATAAAAGACAAAGAAAGACTCAGGAACTATCAGAGATTGGAGGAGACTAAGGACACACAACAACTAAATACAATGTGGAATAGGACATTGGATCGTGGAAAAATTGGTGAAATTTGAATAAGATTTATAGTTCAGTGAATGGTATTGCACCAATATTAATGTATTGATTTTAATTATTGTTACGTAAAATGTTAACTTTAGGAGAAGCTGGATGAGGGACATATGGGAATTCTCTTTACTGTTTTTACAAATTTTTTGTAAGTATATAATTAGCTCAACATTAACAATTTAAAAAATATAATTGACTCTTCATGGTAGGAAAGGAAGCAGAGATGACCACTGCCTGGAACATAGTGACCTCAATAAATAATTGTGAAATGTATGAATAAATAAAATAATGAAAGACAATTTACCGAAATCCCAAAGTTCTACCTCAGGTGAGCAGTGACCCAAAATTCTGTAATAAAAGGGATCTGTTTCCTAATCATTTATTTCAGAACAGAAAATCTTAAGTCAAACATCACATTTAAAAATGTATTAAATCTGAAGTTGTTAGTTCTCTTAGAACAAGCAAAGTACATAGAACAAATGGAACAGCAGCTTTTATGTTGGAGAAGGACAATACCATTTTATCAAGTAGGCCTCAAACAGGAAAACAACAACAAAAACCAGAATGAACAAATGGAGCAGTGATATGTTTAATCCCTGAGATAAGATAAATTAGAAAAAGTAATTTTAATACCTGTACTTAAATAGTTCATGGAAACACAGATATTGAGATCGAAAAATAAGTGCAAGTGCCAACCTAAAACACCCAGTAGAAAGAAAAGAAACTGAGAATTTTGACATCTATTGTGTTTTATTAGCACAGTGAGAAGAAGGAAAATGAGAACAATAAAAAAAAACCAAAAAGGACATTTAAGACCTCAAGTTAAGGCTGCTTATGGAGGTCTGAAATTATGACTGTATAGAACTGAGCTTCCCAGTGTGTCTGCCACAAGCCTTATGTGGTTATTTTGCACTTGAAATCTAGCTACTCCAAACTCAGTCATGTTGTAAGTGTAAAATGTGTACTATATGTTGAAGATCTACTCTGAAGAAAAGAATGCGAATTATCTTATGAAATTTTTATATTGATTACATGTGGAATGATAATATTCTAGATATACTGGGTTAATAAAATTAGTAATTAATTTTACATAATTTTTTACTTTTTGAAATATGACTAGGAAATTTTAAATTACTTTTGTGGTACACATTTTATTTATGCTTGCATTATATTTCTATTGGATAGCACTTATGCAGAAGATGAAAGAAGCTGAGTAGGGAAGCAGTATTTTCAGCAACATTGAGCGTTATCAGTAAAACTCTAGCATTTCGTTCTAATATTTATTTAATATTTATTCTTACATTCATACTTCCTTTTAAATTTCTACTGGTACCACCTTTTCACTTCAGAACTGAAGTATTCATCAGCCCTTAATTTCAAGAGATGATATTCTGGAGGAATATGATGAAGCTGTTGCTAAAATGTCTGATTCTGTATCCTTCAGGGCATGAGGAGACTTGACTTCTAGAGACAGATCTCATGTGGCATATTTAAATTCATCTGTTTCAGTGTCCAGCATAGAATTATGTTTCAATGTCTCTTAAAGGATTCTGTAACTTTTGCTAGGCTAGCCCAGTTTCTGGGGGGTACAGGACAACAGGAACTCAAGGGAAAAAATAACTTTATTCCTTTTTGTCTTTATACCCTATCTGCCTTTCTGTTCTGAAATCCTAATGAGACAGAGAACATACCCATCTCAAAGGCTCTCTTTTATTTTTCTCCATTAAAATCCAGACCACAGGCAGTCCTGATTAATCAACTCTCTTTTGTTGCTTTTCACTTGACACTGCCTGGTCCTTCCATGACAAGGGCCTTATAAGCAAAATAAATTTAAACTTAACAGTTCATACTTAACACATCTCATTTGAGTCCTATGTTAGTTATTTTCAAATTCTGTGGGCTCATTACTCTTGTACTCTGATCTAAATCATTGAGGATCCAAAAGAGCTTTTATTAATATGGATTATAACTATCTATAGTTATCATTTAGAAATTAAAATGGAGAAATTTTAAAAACACTTATCAATTGATATAAAATGACAATAATAAACCCCTTAAATTTTTACAACCCTTTCATGAAAAATAATATCTCTATTTTTAAAACAAATTAGTGAGAGGAGTGTTTTTGAAAATCTCTAAGTCTGGCTTAATAGAAGACAATGGGCCTATCATATCTGCTTCTGCATTTAAGCTGCTGCAACGTTTAGTTTGGACTGATGCATATGAATAAAATCTGGCTTCATACAAGTATAAAGTTTGAAAAGGGAGGGGTATTTTAATAGTCTTTTCAAATAATTATATGTATACTTCTTCAACACTACACCCAAATAGGCAAGTGGCAGTTTCTTAAAGGATAGATGTGATGTGAAATTTGAAACCATTATCAATGCTCTTTTTGTTCTTTGCTACATTATAATCTTGCTTACTAGATCTTTTGACTTCACAGTCGCCCTTTAAAGAGTATCATGGATTCCACAGACCATACTTAGAGAACTGCTTTCCTGGACATCCTCCGTTCCTTTCTCCCTGAATGACACCCCTTTTATGCCTAGGTTTTCAATGTAAAGGACATTTCCCTCAGTATAGACATAGCATAGAAAGACCTTAGTCAAAAGCAGACATTTTTTAATCATATCACTTCTCCCATAAAAATCTTCCTTCTCAAAGCAGTAGGTCTCCTGGTGACCCTTTTGAAAATTTATTTATGTCAGAGAATCATTTCTATGACATAGATCAGCGAGTGGAATGAGTTAAGTTGTCAAGATTATAAATATTAGTGTAAGTGGTCAACGAATAATTACTAAATATGCAAATTTGATCTCACACATTTGTAGTTTTCACTAACTAATTCCCTATCTCTTGATTATAGATGTTAGCAAGTGAAAATATTGACTTAATTAGGTTTCCTGGTATGAAAAATAAAGAGTTAAAAATTTAGGTATTCACAAGAAATTCAAGTACAAGAGGATTTTACTTACTGATGAATTTTAATAAAGTTAGATGACCATAACTTATTTATACATAAGTCCCTTCCCATACCTAGAATTGATTTATAGGTAGTCTTCTATCAAAATGAGTTCATTCATAAATGAACTCCTTTAATGACATCATGAATCTCTAATTTATGAATTTACTCTTATCTATTGTGTATCTTTAATATTGACATATAAATCTTGCTTTTAATTATTTTACTGTTTTATAATTATGCAGTAATCCTAACATTTACGAGTTAGCGTTCTTTATCCACATTTTCTAGGTGATGGAGGAGTACAGATCCAACACTTTCTTCTCTCTGGCCGTGGTGCCAGGCATGACTCTTGTGAATTTTTTCTTTGATTTGGCAAAGATTTATGCATGGTCCACTCTGACCCTGCTATGGGCTGGCCATACCAAGAGACACATCTGCTTTGGGCTATCATATTTGAACCATTCTGTTAACTCCCTCACCAGGCTTTTCTAATTGTAGTTGGCTTCTTTTGGCTTTTTTCCACAGGGAGAGAATGTGCTGGTCTGGCTGTCCTGACTCTCCAATCAAGTTGACAGTTGTTTTTCTTATTGTAAATTAATAGATCAGCATTCAGGTTTACTCTGAAATATCCTGGGAGTTGCTAAGCGTGGGCCAACATCCCTAAGTCTGATCAACACTAAAGCACTGAAAACATTGAGTTTCTAGACCTGAATCACAATAAGTGCATTAAGGAATTTCCACTGGGTGAGAGCCCTTAGCAGCCAGTTCTCTCTGTTAATACACTTATATGTAAGAATGTCGTTTATTACTTTTCACATATGTTTGAGATAATATCCATAAGTGAGATATAATAGATGGCTTGAGTTCACTCTCTTGTAGAAAAAAATCACTATTTCCTTATAATGGATAGTGTTTTTCTTTAGATAAAGCTGCTTTGAATAGGCTTAATGTGTCTTCAGTATAACAAGGAAGCAGACTTAATTGCTATTCCCCAGGAAGGATTTCCAAAAAAACTCATACTCAATGCGTTATGATTTTTTTTTTTTTTTTTTGCGGTATGCAGGCCTCTCACTGTTGTGGCCTCTCCCGTTGCAGAGCACAGGCTCCGGACGCGCAGGCCTAGCGGCCATGGCTCACTGGCTTAGTTGCTCCGCGGCATGTGGGATCTTCCCGGACCAGGGCACGAACCCGTGTCTCCTGCATCGGCAGGCGGATTCTCAACCACTGCGCCACCAGGGAAGCCCGCGTTACGATTTTTTAAAAGTTTTTTTCTTTCTGTATTATTGCACTGGTTGACTTGAGATAAATTTTAAAATTTTGTCTTGAGAAACCTGCAGTAATTATTTGTGCTCAGACAAAATATAGTCAGGTTTTCTAGAAGTGGGGATAATCCAAGAAGTAAATAGGAGATATTTCCTTTTTCAAACCATCACCACTAAAGACTTAGTATTAATACTAGATAGCATTTTGCAGTGCATAAATCCTTGTAACAAATATAGTGCCAGATTTCTCTTAATACAGCCTGACAGATGAAGAGAGCAGATATTATTTCCATTCTAGAGGTAAGGAAACAGAGACCCAGAGTAGTTCCATGACTTTTCCAAGTTCACATAGCTAGTAAGATCCAGGTGGAACTGTGTCTATGTTTATGAAGAAGCCACAGAACAACAATTCAAATACGTTATAAATTGTTGCTACGTTGTAATGAGTTAAAATAATGTATAATCAAATTACTCTTACCATACATACTTTGATTTATTAATGGAGAAGTATTAGGTGAATTGTCACTAGAATCTTGTTTTTTCTTGTTTTGCTGAATGTGTGGCAATTTTGTGTAGTTTCATCTAGATCTCCCAGAATTCCTTCCAACAAAGTGAGGATGCTTTGTTGCTTCATGAGAATGGATACATTAAGGCACAATCAAATGCTTTGGATGCATAAAGCATGCAACTTTCTGAACATTACTAGGAGATGGTAATAATACTACGTAATATTACAGGTTTTTCCCCTCTCCCCCTACGCACACCAATAGGAATTCAGATTAATTCCTTTTCACATGACCCCTGTCAATACAGGGGAGAAAGTATGGTACATTTATAATGCCTTACACTGTGTTATCAAATAAGTTTCTGACTGGAAAGAATTTCTGCTTTGACAAGCATGAGTGGAAACCAGATCCTTCCCTTACAACATTGTGTGACTGAGGAGTGGAAGAATTTCCCACAGCCCAGCTCCTGGTTTAAGACATTTCAAACCTTGTTTCTCCTCCCCTATCCAGAAACTTTCAATCCTAAGCTCCTTAGAGCATGTTCATATCACAGTACTACTTCTGGTCCTGCATATCCCTGTCACAGCTGCACTGGGTCAGACAGAATGGGGAACTGTAGGAGTTTTCCTGGAAGCCATTGCTATATGGATGTCTGGAAATAACTTTTCTTGAACATGGCTAAAAATCACATAAATATATCCCAAAGTAAATCTTTCCCAACTCACCTTCACCCTAGTCATATCCCCAAAGTCTTTTGGCCATACTATTGGAATTGACAGAAGGAGAATGTGACAGAAGACATGTCACAGTGGAAAGAAAGAGTGACTACAAAAAATAATCTTAATTTGCAAATTTTACAAAGCACATGATTGTATGGACACGTTGTTGAAGGCCCTTGAAAAAGTCACCAGCAAGTGCAGGGCCTTGAAGTTAGAGACTCCTCAGCCTCATGGAAAATCTGCTTCGGCCAGGTGCCCATATCTGTCCTTCCTGCACTGTGAATGTGTAATATGAATATGACTATATTTTTTAGTCTATCGTATATTTCCCCTTGACCTAAAAGTTTCTTTATACCAATGTATTGGCTCTTCAAGTCCACAGAATCCAATAATTAATTAATCATAAGGTTTAATATACATGCATTCTGAAACATACATGTTTCAGAAATCAGGTATGGTCGGATATCCTTAGGCTGGGAGGGCTCTCTCTAAGCTTCAGAGCCCTCCCAGCCTAAGGATATCCAGCCATACCAGATTTCTGAAACACAATGATTAGTGTCTGTTCCAAATGTGTTTCCCTCAGTCCAATGTATCGCCTGCATGTTGCATTTTAGAAGTTCAGGAGTGAGTGAAAATCTATTCCACTACTTCAGAAAAAGCCCAAAGGTTGCCTAACTTTCAACCAGCCTCCAGCCTCTGTCACCAACATTCAGCTGAACTGTCCTTGCTGAATTTTCTGGTTTCCAGATGAGCAGGCCCTGAGCATACTTCTGCACAATCTCAGTCATCGGTTTATTCACCACGGGTCTAAGTGTAACACACTGTAAATGTCTTTGGCTTGACTTTCTGGACTGGCTTACTTTGGTGCCTCTGCCTATGAAAGATTGGCTTCGAACAGGTTCCTCAGGCAGGGCATCATTGCTCCCGTTAGACCAGAAATACCTCTGAGTAGCCAGAGGCCATCATGAGAGAATGGATTAAAATACTGAGAAATTCATGGCAGTTGCCCCAGCCACACCGACTGTTGGTGTGCGTGTAGATTTGTTTTTGTGTATATATGTGATTTCTTAAGTATCTCTTATTTTCACACCTTAAGAGGTGGGGAAAGAGTGCAGATGTCAACCATGCTTTTGGCAGAAAAGTGAAACTCTTGTACTGGTAATTGCTGATAGTGAAAGTGTGTTGGTAGCTATATTGACATACCCTGAAATATTTTTTTTAAATAGTTGGATCCATAGGAACTAAATCTTTTGATTTCCTGACCTTAGACAAGTGAACCAATAGGAAATAAGCCCCTACTTCTGATGTAGTAGCAGTGAGAGGAGACAGGTCAGTGAAGAGCAATCCCAGTGGAGGAAGATTATTTTAGGAAGGTTGAGTCCTGTTCACTGACTAGAAATACTGCAGTGTGTAATCCGCTTGTTCAGATCAAGCTGTGAGACTTCCAAAAGTTTTCAGAAAATGTAACCCAAGTGGGAGCTCTAAGTGGACAAGCCATGGGAAAAGAGAATAACATGTACACAGCACCCTCAATAAATAGATCTGTTCCAAGACCCTGACATTTAGGACTCAGTATTCATGGTCCTTATGGATAGACTAAGGAATACTGGGATATACTGCAGTTTTGCCCCTCTCCTTCCTGTACACATGTAACCACATTCTCCATCACATTACTATAACTTTATTCCTGTAACAAAACTAAATTAGCAATCATTCTTCCGTGTAAAAGTAGAAGACACAACACTTACCTTTTGACTTAGAACAGGTTGGAGTTGAGCTTATATTAATCCCATGATGATAGATAAGTTACATTTTATCTCCACATGGTCTTTTTTTGTGTGTGTGTGGTACGCAGGCCTCTCACTGTTGTGGCCTCTCCCGTTGCGGAGCACAGGCTCCAGACACGCAGGCTCAGCGGCCATGGCTCATGGGCCCAGCCGCTCCGCGGCGTGTAGGATCTTCCCGGACCGGGGCACGAACCCGTGTCCCCTGCATTGGCAGGCGGACTCTCAACCACTGCGCCACCAGGGAAACCCTCCACATGGTCTCTTGAAGCAGGGTGGTCGTTCTTCTCACATGGAAGCTCAGGGCTCCAAGCTGAGAGTAGCAGAAACAGCCATAAAGCGATAAAACTGCCTAGTTAGCATTTTGGTCTTTCCCAGTGTCCCAGGAGAAGCTAACTGTGGTGGCCAAGAAACCTAGAAATCCTTGGAGAAATACTTGTTTATATGATAACTATGGAACCCTCTCCATTAACCTCAGAGGTCACAGCCACAACCACATCCTCTTAGCTGGAGTATTTAAAAATACTTACATGGTAAGGGGATATTGAGGGACATACAGAAAAGGTGGCAATATGGAGAAAGGAAATTATGTTTCTTTCCTGATCTGATTATCTGTTGTTACATAACAAATCATTACAAAACTAGTGACTTGCTAGAACAATTTATTATTATCTCTTAAAATATTATAGGTCAAGAATTGAGGCAGGTCTTGGCTTCTCAGGGCTTCAAGAGGATAGAAGTGGTAACTGCTAGTCCTCCGAAAGGTTAGGACTGAATGTTTGTGTCCCCCCAAAATTCATATGTTGAAGCCACAATCCCCAAAGTAATGATATTTGTAAGTGGGACTTTGAGGAAGTAATTAGGGTTAGATTAGGTCATAAAGGTGGAGTCCTTATGATGAAATTAATACCCTTAAAAAGAGGAAGAGACACAAGAGTTTTCTCTGTCCCTGCCATGTGAGAATACAGTGAAAAGGTGACTGTCTACAAGCCAGGAGGAGGGTCCTACCCAAGAACTGAATCTGCCAACACCTTGATTTTAGACTTCCCAGACTTTAGAACTGGGAAACAAATTGAGAAACAAAATGTTTGTTGTTTAAGCCACCCTGGGCATAATATTACTTCTTCCATATTCTGTTGGTCAAAGTAGTCACAAGCCAGCCCAGATTTAAGGGGAGGAAATATAGTCTCAACTTCTCCTTGGAAGTACAATCAAAAAATTTGTGTTCATCTTTAATTTACCACACCTCTCTTTGGTAGAGATTGCTGAAGCCCTAAAGTTAGCCCTAGCACTTGAAGTCGTGATGTCAGAATCCTTCACAAAGTCAGAATTCTTAAGGATGGCACTCTCACCAAAGACTTCAGAGCTCTAGCACTGATTATAAAAGCCTTAGGTATACCCTGATTAAACATGAACTGCACCAGACCCAAGCAGGTATACACAAAGGCATTGTTCTATTTGTCCTGAGGGGAGTTGAACTTTGGTAGAGGAAAGTGTTTAATTATGCAGCTTTTTCCTGGGAACCTCTGGAGGCAAAGTTTAAACCTTCCCATTTGTAAAAATATGTGGGAGAAACTATAAAGGATCCAGGGAAGATCAACTGAAAAGATTAAAGGATAGGAAATTACTTCTCTGAACAAAAATGAAGGAGTTCAGGCTATTGAGCCATAACAAAGGAAACTATCCAAGCTTAATAGATGTCTTGAAGGGTAGAAGAGGATATCCTCAGAAGGAAATTAAGCAGTTGCTCTGCTTAGAAAATGCTACAGCAAGAGGAAATGACCTCACGAAATAGATGAAACAGGAGTAGGATCTTTCTTTCTATGCGAGAATCAAAGAGCTTGAAGGCAGATGTTTTAAAAGTAAAAGAGGCTTTACTGGTTTTTGGAGTTAATGTACTATTATTGAACTCTACTGCTTTAAATTAATGGGAAAAATAAACTAAGTAGCAAGATGAAAGAGGAGGGAGGAAAATCATACAAATGTGAAGTGGCCCCTGACATTAGGTTGCTGACAGTCTATTTGGGAAGACAAGTGTGTGTTAAATGAATAATTAAAGGTAAGAGAGAAAATTTATAGACATAGATGAGTCCCCACATGGAAAGAGTGGCCCTGATTGGCCTGCTCCAGGCCCATATTTATTTTACCCCTATGGAATATTCATTCTGTCTTTCTTTTGGTTGCTTCAGAGGCTTCCCTTGCCTTTCACTGTAGGAAGAGTTATGGAAAGGGGAAAAGGGGAGAGACTTTCTCTTGAATTCTTTACAAATGCTCTCCATTAATTCACTGCACTGCAAAACACCCATGGGCGAAACAGGAACTGCAGGGGGGAGGGGTTGTCAGTCATTCTAGCAGTTATGGAAAGAATTGATGAAATAGAATTCATATTTTATGGCAAGAAGAGAAAAACTTAAACAAAATTTTTCTTTGCCTGTTTGGGCCTCCTCCCTCCCCTTTAGTATTATTTAGTTTGTATTGTGCATCTGCATTAACCACACCTCCTTAGCAGATAACCTTCCTTCTTAATCTTGTAAAGGGCCACAATGACCCACAGCCCAGTACTCACTTTGTACATGTAGATCTGGATTGTGTAAACCATCAATAATATGTCATTTAGCATATAACCCTTTCTCTAAAAAATTTAGGTAACTGTCCTTTGACCTGTAATGGGCTGAACAGTCCTCAGAGCTTACTGAAAGATGATCTCCCGGGTTATAATCCTTAGGTAGGCTGGAATAAAATTTTCCATTTCTTTCTTAGATTGACTATTGATTAATTTTTTCATCAACAGAATCAATAGAAAGAAATAGGGATAGAAAAAGCCAATACGTATCCCTCCTCCCAACCTGAATTGGTTGCATCTTCACAAACCAAGGAGCTTCAAACCTCTACTCAATCAATAGCAATCTTTTCTCACTCTTAGCACACACCCTAGCTCACATCCTGTTTCTCACTTTTTAGATCACAGAAGTGTCAACCTACTTTTCTGTTACTTCTATCTTAGCCCCTCCCCTATGGGATACCCTTAAATCACCACCCAAAAACTTGTGGTAGGGAAATCATAACATTTTTAGAGGTAGGGAAGAGAACAAAGCAGGTTCTCTCTGTTTCTACTACCAAGCTTCTGGAGGTGCAGTAGGAGGTATGATGGAAGGGGCAGTTCTTTACCAGGTTTCCCACAGAAATAACAAAAGCTACACGTTATTTAGTGGTTTCTTTGTACAAAGAGCTTTATATATAATTAAGATTGTGAACCATAAGAAAATTGGCAATTTTGTAGGTTTCCAAAAGTTGAATCTTGAAAATTTTCATATGGTTCAACCTACAAATATTATATAATGCTTTAATCCTTATACTAACTCTCAGAAGAGGATATTATTAACATTTTGTACTTAATACATTTAACGAAACTGAGGCCATGAGAGTTTAAATAACCTGATGAATATCACACAGATAATAAAAGGAGCCACCATATTATCAGAATTTTATTCCATTCCCAAACCCCATCTACTCTCCCCATTATACCTTGTGTTCTGTTGATACCCATTGCTATTTTAAATCAAGTATGTTTTATTTTGCATACTTTTGTAAAAGCTTCCTCATATCTTAAGCATAATTTCTATACTATTTTTAAATTAGAAAATCTTACTAGAGTTAAACATTTATTTTATTTTATTTATTTATTTTTAACATCTTTATAGGAGTATAATTGCTTTACAATGGTGTATTAGCTTCTGCTTTATAACAAAGTGAACCAGCTATACATATACATATATCCCCATATCTCTTCCCTCTTGCATCTCCATCCCTCCCACCCTCCTTATCCCACCCCTCTAGGGGGTCACAAAGCACCGAGGTGATGTTCCTGTGCTATGCGGCTGCTTCCCACTAGCTATCTATTTTACATTTGGGAGTGTATATATGTCCATGCCACTCTCTCATTTTGTGCCAGCTTACCCTTCCCCTCCCTATGTCCTCAAGTCCATTTTCTAGTAATTCCGCGTCTTTATTCCCGTCCTGCCCCTAGGTTCTTCATAACCATATTTTCTCTTTTTTTTTAGATTCCATATATATGTGTTACCATATGGTATTTTTTTCTCTTTCTGACTTCCTTCACTCTGTATGACAGACTCTAGGTCCATCCACCTCACTACAAATAACTCAATTTCGTTTCTTTTTATGGCTGACTAATATTACATTGTATATATGTGCCACATCGTCTTTATCCATTCATCTGTTGATGGACACTTAGGTTGCTTCCATGTCTGGCTATTGTAAATAGAGCTGCAGTGAATATTGTGGTACATGACTCTTTTTGAATTATGGTTTTCTCAGGGTATATGCCTAGTAGTGGGATTGCTGGGTCGTACGGTAGTTCTAGTTTTAGTATTTTAAGGAACCTCCATACTGTTCTCCATAGTGGCTGTATCAATTTACATTCCCACCAACAGTGCAAGGGGGTTCCCTTTCTCCACACCTCTCCAGCATTTATTGTTTGTAGATTTTTGGATGATGGCCATTCTGACTGGTGTGAGGTGATACCTCATTGTAGTTTTGATTTGCGTTTCTCTAATGATTAATGACATTGAGCATTCTTTCATGTGTTTGTTGGCAATCTGTATATCTTCTTTGGAGAAATGTCTGTCTAGGTCTTCTGCCCATTTTTGGATTGGCTTGTTTGTTTTTTTGATATTGAGCTGCATGAGCTTCTTGTAAATTTTGGAGATTAATCCTTTGTCATTTGCTTCATTTGCAAATATTTTCTCCCATTCTGAGCGTTGTCTTTTCGTCTTGTTTATGGTTTCCTTTGCTGTGCAAAAGCTTTTAATTTTCATTAGGTCCCATTTGTTTATTTTTGTTTTTATTTCCATTTCTCTAGGTGGTGAGTCAAAAAGGATCTTGCTGTGATTTATGTCATAGAGTGTTCTGCCTATGTTTTCCTCTAAGAGTTTTACAGTGTGTGGCCTTACATTTAGGTCTTTAATCCATGCTGAGTTTTTTATTTTTATGTATGGTGTTAGGGAGTATTCTAATTTCATTCTTTTACATGTAGCTGTCCAGTTTTCCCACCACCACTTATTGAAGAGCTTGTCTTTTCTCCATTATATATTCTTGCCTCCTTTATCAAAAATAAGGTGACCATAGGTGCATGGGTTTATCTCTGGGCTTTCTATCCTGTTGCACTGATCTATATTTCTGTTTTTGTGCCAGTACCAGACCGTCTTGATTACCGTAGCTTTGTAGTATAGTCTGAATTCAGGGACCCTGATTCCTCCAGCTCCGTTTTTTTCCTTCAAGACTGATTTGGCTACTCGGGGTCTTTTGTGTCTCCATACAAATTGTGAAATTTTTTGTTCCAGTTCTGTGAAAAATGCCATTGGTAGTCTGATAAGGATTGCATTCAATCTGTAGATTGCTTTGTTTAGTATAGTCATTTTCACAATGTTGATTCTTCCAATCCAAGAATATGGTATATCTCTCTGTTTGCATCTGTTTGTATCATCTTTAATTTCTTTCATCAGTGTCTTATCGTTTTCTGCATACAGGTATTTTGTCTCCTTAGGTAGGTTTATTCCTAAGTATTTTATTCTTTTGTTGAAATGGTAAATGAGAGTGTTTCCTTAATTTTTCTTTCAGATTTTTCATCATTAGTGTATAGGAATGCAAGTGATTTCTGTGCATTAATTTGGTATCCAGCTACTTTACCAACCTGATTGATTAGCTGTAGTAGTTTTCTGATGGCATCTTTGGGATTCTCTATGTTATAGTATCATGTCATCTGCAAACAGTGACAGCTTTACTTCTTCTTTTCTGATTTGGATTCCTTTTATTTCTTTTTCCTCTCTGATTGCTGTTGCTAAAACTTCAAAACCTATGTTGAGTAACAGTGGTGAGAGTGTGTAACCTTGTCTTGTCCCAGATCTTAGTGGAAATGGTTTCAGTTTTTCACCATTGAGAACAATGTGGGCTGTGGGTTTTTCATATATGGCCTTTATTATGTTGAGGTATGTTCCTTCTATGCCTACTTTCTGGAGGGTTTTATTATAAATGGGTGTTGAATTTTGTCAAAAGCTTTTTCCACATCTATTGAGATGATCATATCGTTTTTTTGTTTTTTTTTTTTTTTTGTGGTACGCGAGCCTCTCACTGTTGTGGCCTCTCCCATTGCGGAGCACAGGCTCCAGACGTGCAGGCTCAGCGGCCATGGCTCACGGGCCCAACCGCTCCGCGGCATGTGGGATCTTCCCAGACCGGGGCACGAACCCGCGTCCCCTGCATCGGCAGGCGGATTCTCAACCACTGCGCCACCAGGGAAGCCCGATCATATTGTTTTTATCCTTCAATTTGTCACTATGGTGTATCACATTGATTGATTTGCATATATTAAAGAATCCTTGCATTCCTGGGATAAACCCCACTTGATCATGGTGTATGATCCTTTTAATGTGCTGTTGGAGTCTGTTTGCTAGTATTTTGTTGAGCATTTTTGCATCAATGTTCATCAGTGATATTGGCCTGTAGTTTTCTTTCTTTGTGACATATTTGTCTGGTTCTGGTATCAGGGTGATGGTGGCCTCGTAGAATGAGTTTGGGAGTGTTCCTCCCTCTGCTATCTTTTGGAAGAGTTTGAGAAGGATAGGTGTTAGCTCTTCTCTAAATGCTTGATAGAATTAGTCAGTAAAGCCATCTGGTCCTGGGCTTTTGTTCATTGGAAGATTTTTAATCACAGTCTCAGTTTCAGTGCTTGTGATTGGTCTGTTTATATTTTCTATTTCTTCCTGGTTCAGTCTCAGAAGGTTGTGCTTTTCTAAGCACTTGTCCATTTCTTCCAGGTTTTCCATTTTATTGGCATATAGTTGCTTGTACTAATCTCTCATGATCCTTTGTATTTCTGCAGTGTCAGTTGTTACTTCTCCCTTTTCATTTCTAGTTCTATTGATTTGAGTCTTCTCCTTTTTTTTCTTGATGAGTCTGGCTAATGGTTTATCAATATTTTTTATCTTCTCAAAGAAATAGCTTTTAGATTTATTGATCTTTGCTATCGTTTCCTTCATTTCTTTTTCATTTATTTCTGATCTGATCTTTATGATTTCTTTCCTTCTGCTAACTTTGGGGTGTTTTTGTTCTTCCTTCTCTAATTGCTTTAGGTGCAAAGTTAGGTTGTTTATTCGAGATGCTTCCTGTTTCTTAAGATATGATTGTATTGCTATAAACTTCCCTCTTAGAATTGCTTTTGCAGCATCCCATAGGTTTTGGGTCATCGTGTTTTCATTGTCATTTGTTTCTAGGTATTTTTTATTTCCTCTTTGATTTCTTCAGTTATCTCTTGGTTATTTAGTAGTGTATTGTTTAGCCTCCATATTTTTGTATTTCTTCCAGAATTTTTCCTGTAATGGATATCTAGCCTTATAGCATTGTGGTTAGAAAAGATAACTGATAAGATTACAATTTTCTTAAATGTATGAATGCTTGATTTGTGACCCAAGATATGATCTATCCTAGAGAATGTTCCATGAGCAGTTGAGAAGAAAGTGTATTCTGTTTTTTATGGATGGAATGTCCTATAAATATCAATTAAATCCATTTTGTTTAATGTGGCCTTTAAAGCTTGTGTTTCCTTATTTATTTTCATTTTGGATGATCTGTCCATTGGTGAACATGGGGTGTTAATGTCCCCTACTATGATTGTGTTACTGTCAATTTCCCCTTTTATGGCTGTTAGCATTTGCCTTATATATTGAGGTGCTCCTATGTTGGGTGCATAAATATTTACAATTGTTATATCTTCTTCTTGGATTAATCCTTTGATCATTATGTAGTGTCCTTCTTTGTCTCTTGTAATAGTCTTTGTTTTAAAGTCTATTTTGTCTGATAAGATAATTGCTACTCTAGCTTTCTTTTCATTTCCATTTGCATGGAATATCTTTTTACATCCCCCCACTTTCAGTCTGTATGTGTCCCTAGGTCTGCAGTGGGTCTCTTGTAGACAGCATATATATGGGTTTTGTTTTTGTATCCATTCAGCCAGTCTATGTCTTCATGTCTTTTCGTGGGAGCATTTAATCCATTTACATTTAAGGTAATTATCGATATGTATGTTCCTATTACCATTTTCTTAATTGTTTTGATTTGGTATTGTAGGTCTTTTCCTTCTCTTGTGTTTCCTGCCTAGAGAAGTTCCTTTAGCATTTGTTGTACAGCTGGTTTGGTGGTGCTTCATTCTCTTAGCTTTTGCTTGTCTTTGAACGTTTTAATTTCTCCGTCGAATCTGAATGAGATCCTTGCTGGGTAGAGTAATCGTGGTTGTAGGTTTTTCCTTTTCATCACTTTAAATATGTCCTGCCCCTCCCTTCTGGCTTGCAGATTTTCTGCTGAAAGATCAGCAGTTAACCTTATGGGGATTCCCTTGTATGTTATTTGTTGTTTTTCCCTTGCTGCTTTTAATATTTTTCTTTGTATTTAATTTTTGATAGTTTGATTAATAGGTGTCTTGTGTTTGTCCTTGGATTTATCCTGTATGGACTCTCTGTGCTTCCTGGACTTGATTAATTATTTCCTTTCCCATATTAGGGAAGTTTTCAACTATCTATTCAAATATTTTCTCAGT